>NC_047557.1:50553095-55353095 GCF_012275295.1 Melopsittacus undulatus | reverse complement strand
ATGCTCCATCTGCTGGAACTGCTTTCTGGCGGCTGAGAAGTCAATCTGCTCTGTGACAATATCCTCTTTCTTGATAGTGACTGGCTCTGGTGGTACAAAGGATGTTGCACCTTGCTGCTGCTGTCTCTCCTTGCGCTCCTTGTACTTCTTGTGGGACTCCAGATGCTCTTCATCCAATTGATCCTCCAGGGTCTTCTCTTGGGGAGGGTTCCACCACTTGGCAGCAATGTTGGGGTTTTTCTTGACAGCCTGGCTTTTAATAAGTTCCCTTCTTTCCTTTTCAAGTTCCATCATTTCCTCTGACGGTCTCACTTTGCGGACCCTGTATTTTTCCTGCTCTTCTTCATCTTCAAAGAGCTTTGAGGGTTTTTTGTCTTCATGGAAGGCTCGTAGTTCAAACTTTGCCTCTTTCTTAAGGGTTGTAAGAGTTGTTTCTCCATCCTTAGAGGATCTTCTAGAACTGTTTGAAGAAGTAGGACTTCCTGGCACCTTCAGACTCTCCCTAGTGTCATCTTTCAGTCCACTGAAGGAATGGCCATTAGATTTCAGGTTCTCATGTGTTATGCTAGCTTCACTTGGTTCAACTACCAAAGGTGTCTGCTTGTCAGCTATATTTTCTTCCCTTTCACTGGGAACTGAACTATTATTGACGTTAACAGATGCTCCTGAGCCATCCATAATGGAGACTGCACTTGGTTCAGGGGAGGATGTCCCATTAAAGGGATTATCTGCACTAGAATCGCAGCCATTTGCCTCCAACACTTCATCTAGGTATCTGATCTCTTTAGCAACTTCACTGTCCAGAGATTCATGCCTTTCCTTAAGACCATTGTGGCTGGCAGCAGAGGAAAAGAAATGTGTTGGACTGTCTATGGGATGTGGTGAAGCCACTGTGGTGATGTTTTTATGTTCAGAAACTGGAACTTCAATTTCCATTTTCTCTTCTTTTGTAGTAAGCACAGTAGCAGGCTCCAAAAAATTGGCACAGTTTTGGTCTCTGTTTTTTCTCAACCTGATGTCATCCTCAGGGATTCTGGAAGATTTCTAAAATAAAAAAGAACAAAACTTTGATGAAGTCCTAAAAAGCAACATTTCAATTTCTGCAGAGTAAACACCATCTGGAAAGCGAATCCTAGCACTTTTCAAACTTGAGATTAAAGCAGGCCCTCAGAGTGTGGGAAAGCAAGGCAAATCATTAACATAAAAACAAGAAAGTTACCTTACAACAAGCTGGACAAGGCACTAAACCAACAGACATTCATATAAGTATCTCCCATGGGCTTACCATACTCACTTTGTCATTATTTCATGCCTGTGTCCTGGTTTGCTACAAAAAATGAGCTTTGGATTTACAAGTTATTAATGACTTGGTAGTTTAGGTTCTTCAAGGGTTTGCATAAACAGCACAAAATACCTGTCATCTCGGTAATTTAAGAATGCTTTCTGCACCTGAAGGAAAGCTATCAGGAGAACTGGCTACCCTGGATTTGGAGAAGACTGAGGTTCTGAATGACTTCTTTGTCTCAGTCTTCACTGGCAAATGATCTGACCACACCACCCAAGTCTTGTAAGGCAGATGCAGGGACTGTGAGAATGAAGACCTTGGGCCCACTGTAGGAGAGGATCTGGTTCGAGACCATCTTAAGAACCTGAATGTGCACAAGTAGATGGGACATGATGAAATCCATCCGCGAGTCCTTAAGGATCTGGCAAATGAAGTTGCAAAGCCACTGGCCATCACATTTGAAAAATCATGGCAGTCAGGTGAAGTTCCTGATGACTGCAAAAAGGGAAATATAACCCCCATTTTCAAGAAGGGGAAAATGGATGATCCAGAGAATTACAGACCAGTCAGTCTCACCTCTGTGCCTGGCAAAATCTGGGAGCAGATTCTCCTGGAAGGCATGCTAGGGCACATGAAAAGCAACAGGGTACTTGGTGACAGCCAGCATGGCTTTACTAGGGGAAAATCCTGCCTGACAAATTTGGTGGCCTTCTATGATGGGGCCGCCTGGACAAGTTCCTGTGTGATGTACTCTAGGTTACTCTGCTCTTGCAGGCAGGTTGGACTAGATGATCTTTTGAGGTCCCTTCCAACCCTTGGGATTCTGTGATTCTGTGACAGGGGTAGAGAAGTTGACGTCATCTACCTGGACTTGTGAAAAGCGTTCGACACTGTCCCACACAACATCCTTGTCTCTAAATTGGAGAGACATCAACTTGATAGGTGGACCACTTGGTGGATAAAGAACTGGCTGGATGGCTGCATGCAAAGAGTTGTGGTCAACAGTTCAATGTCTGGCTGGAGATCAGTAACGAGTGGTGTCCCTCAAGGATCGGTGTTGGGACCAATCTTGTTCAATATCTTTGTCGCTGACATGGACAGTGGGATTGAGTGTGCCCTCAGCAAGTTTGCCCATGACACCAAGCTGTGTGGTTTGGTTGATACGCTGGAGGGAAGGAATGCCATCCAGAGGGACCTTGACATGCTTGTGAGGTGGGCTGGTGCCAACCTCATGAAGTTTAACCATGACAAGTGCAAGGTCCCACACCTGGGTTGGAGCAATCCCAGGCACAGCTACAGGTTGGGCAAAAAGGAAATTCATGGTAGTCCTGCGAAGGACTTGGGGGTGTTGGCCAATGAGAAAATGAACATGAGCCAGATGCAGTGTGCACTCACAGCCCAGAAAGCCAACCGTATCCTGGGCTGCATCAAAAGGAGCGTAACCAGCAGGTCAAAGGAGGTGATCCTGCCCCTCTACTCTGCTCTCGTGAGACCTCACTTGGAGCACTGTGTGCAGTTCTGGTGTCCTCAACATAAAAAGGACATGGAACTGTTGGAACAAGTCCAGAGGAGGGCCACGAGGATGATCAGGGGACCAGAGCATCTCCCATAGGAAGACAGGCTGAGAAAGTTGGGTCTGTTCAGCCTGGAGAAGAGAAGGCTGTGTGGAGACCTCATAGCAGCCTTCCAGTATCTGAAGGGGGCCTACAGGGATGCTGGGGAGGGACTCTTCATTAGGGACTGTAGTGACAGGACAAGGGGTAACGGGCTCAAACTTAAACAGGGGAGGTTTAGATTGAGTATAAGGAAGAAATTCTTTACTGTAAGGGTGGTGAGGTACTGGAATGGGTTGTGCAGGGAGGTTGTGAATGCTCCATCCCTGGTGGTGCTCAAGGCCAGGTTGGACAGAGCCTTAGGTGACATGGTTTAGTGTGAGGTGTCCCTGCCCATGGCAGGCGGGTTGGAACTAGATGATCTTAAGGTCCTTTCCAACCCTAACTATTCTATGATTCTATCATTCTGAATCTCATAATGCTTCTACAGATGAAAAGTATTACTGGCCGTGCTGTACAGACACAGATGCTAACATGCAGGAAGAGTAGCTGAGTCATCCCAAGTTAGGAAAAAAGGACACGACAACAGCAGCCAATGTTCATTTCTCAGTGGGTCACTCCTGGTCATCAAAGACAGGGTAGAATTACATCATTCTGGGAAGACTCAAGGTCTTTCTCCATCCCACATGAAAACCCACACACACCTGCACCTGGAAGACAGGAAGTGTTTGCAACTCCTGTGGCATGAAGACCACCACAAGCACCATGACAGAGATTGGAGTCATGATCTGTCTCCCACTGCTTTGATCAGTAGTGCAGATGCACTGGATTCATATTTCTCCCTGATGTGTTGCCTCTGCTCTCAAGGAGGGTATTGAAAGAAACCCTACTTATATTCAGGTATGGACAGATTTTACCGGTCACTGAAGTTCCTGTGACTAAGTATGAAGGAACCTCTGATTTGGCTAGGAATATGAATTTCTCAATAATTATTTCCTGCTGAAAGGCAAAACCCCGACCAAACAAACAAACAAAAAAAACACCGAAAGAAGAGGGTGTTTTCAACATCATTTTTCAAAAAGTACTTAATAGCTCTTGCTAACTCCCCCTAACACCTGAAAACCTTTTGTGACACAGCTCTTCACTTTGACTAACATTTAAAAACAGAAACATAGTATCTGAAGTCTCTGGTTCCCTTTCCACATGTGTTTCTGTGTCTGAGGCACCGGCTTCTGAAGCAAATGGCACTTACCAAGCCCTGTGAAATCAGTAGCCAACAACAAGGGCATTGTTGTCTGGTAGTCATCCCCACCCTTGTAGTCCTTTACCCTTTGTGCTATTAATACACACTGTAGCAGAAGATGATCAGCAAGGAGCACAATAACACCTACCAGTGACCTGAATGATCACACTGCCTCTGGGTTTATACAGGCAGTAAAATGCATTTAATGCACCTTAAGGAATTACAGCCAGCCAGCCAGAAAAGCTCTCTGAAAGCACTTGGAAAGTTTTCTGTCTATGTAGTTGTACACAGCCAAAGACATGCTGGCTCCAGCCATTAGGTATTTTCTTCTTAACTGTGCTTAAATATTGGGGAAAACCTTTAAAAGCAAACAAAGAACAAACCTGCTTTTGTCTGTGTGTTTTACTTGATATACCTCACTGGTTCTACTTTCATTTTACTTTCTGTTGAACCTAAAAATCTTCCAGCTGAAGTTTCCAGCACTGCATATTACATTTTTCACCATTTAAACATCTAAGCGTGGCCAGTTTCTTCAGTCCTATTAAGGATATATTCAAGAAAGCAGATGTTCTGCTAAAAAGCACAGAACAGCCAGTATAAGAAGTCCTTGCTTTTTTGAGTGGGTACAGCAGGAATGAAAGAATAAAGTTTCTTTCAACCTAAAAGGGCAAGAATTGCTCTTAATTTTCCTGCAGAGCTCCAGGTATCGTGATACAATGGGTACTCAGGTGACAGGATTAAGACTGCAATACATTTCTTATAGTTGTGTTTCAATCTCCCTGCCTGACTTGCAGGTGCAAAATGGGGGACGTTACTTCCTGGAGCAACCTGTGCAAAGGGACATAAGCACCAGTGCAGGACTGCTGGCTGTCCGCTTTCACACAAATCTTGAGAAGATCATCATGCTCCGGCTAACATTTGCTTCTAATCTGTCAGATCAAAGCCACTAGGTGACATTGGTGGCTAACCCAATGCTGTCAGAACACACCTTTGGATGCAGAAAATCAGGTAATGAAGCTATCTATGCACCACAGCCACTGAAACACTTCTCCCTGCTGAACCAACCCAGAGCTGAAGGGCCCCCTGGTCCTGTGCTTCTAGTATCTCCATTCCATGGAACTGGGAATATGCCCTTGATTGTCCCAGAGACCCTATTTACTACAGCATGTCTACTTCCATCACTGCTTTAATGTATCAACTGTTTCAGATCATACCACATTTGGGCATTCAAGTTAGGGAACAGAACCACAGATGCAGTACTGTACCACTTCCTTATGATTGCCAGCCCATCCTCTCATAGGTGCAATCCTTAGCACACAATTAAGGCACATATAATAACTATCTAATCAGGGCACACATTTATGACATTATGTAATTCAGAAAGTGCATGTGTTTATGAAATTAGTGTGACACATGTAACTGTGTACTAAGCCAGACAATTTTGCTATAAAATCTACAAGGAAACATTGCTACCTATGGGAGGGAGCCTTTTTATGCGGGGGATTAGTAACTGAGCAAGGAGAAGGGTTCCCAGCATGGCAGAGAAGCCAGGGAGAAATACCAGAGGAAGGAAAAAAAATAGTATTGAAAAAACACCGTTTTTCCCTCAATACGTTCTGGCAGAGTCTGGGGACAGTTTCATGAGATCATGGCAATAAGAGTATGCTCCAGACACTCCAATGAGGAGCAGAAGTCAACCTACTAATGAGTTACCTGAAGATAACTGAGATCATAAGGATGGAAACAGCTGATAAAACTAAGCTTTTCTTAACAAGGCTGGTTCAGGTTAACTGACACAAGGGGTGGGTGGAGGCTTGGAGTAGGAGGGCAGTGGAACACATACAGACCCCCTGCCTCAGCTGTCTGTCAGAAGGAGGCAAGCTTGCCAGGGAGCTACTTTTGCTCCTCAGTGATAAGTATGTACCAGCAGCTTTGTATTTGTTGCCTACGGGGAGGTGGCTTTTCAAAGCCTGCACCATTACAAAAGCCTGTAAATGGGGAAAGGATTACATTCAACACCAATTGTAGACAGCAATACAGCGTTCAGCGATTCCCATATACTGCTCATCTAGACCCACATTTTCCAGAAGTTACTGCTACATTTATACAGTCTCTGACTGTGCATTCATTTCTGTTTAAGTCAAGATGCAATTGGGTAATTAGTGTCACTTGTACAATGCTGCTGCACTTTAGTAAACTGCAGTTATTAGCAGCTTAGAGAATTATTAGCATATTTCCTCCTTGGCTGAATTCTTCATCTACAAAAGTGTAAGTGTTTGGGCAATCAACTGTTTTAGGAGGATAAAAATGTGGGTGTGCTACTAGCAAGACCCAGCAAATGTACTGCCAGTGCCCTTCTTTGTTTGATGCAACTCAAAATGCAAAATGACAAGTGGGAGGCGATCCTTCTGAGCCACACTGACATTCTTCTGAAGCAACAGTGGTCAGGGGGCAGAGGAAAAGATTAGACAACTAAAACATTTAACAGCTTAAAAAACCTGTAACAATTTCCATTTCCTCAGGCTTCCATCTTCCTTTGAAGATGTCCCATACTGCACCTGCTTCTCCTCCCACTGCTCATCCCTGGGGCACTGGTTTGCTCAACTCTTCCCTCTCCCTCTGGATCCCTCTCCCTCTTGGATCTAACTCTTGGACCTGCTATTTCTCTAGCAGGTTTAGTACAATAACATAGCTAAAATCATGTTTGCATATGGTTGACTGGCTAATCCATACCTCTCTGCTCATGTCAATCATCTTCTCCCTTTTCACTTACTGTCTTGGCCTGCCTCTTCAACATCTCTTTGCAATGGAGGAGGAACCAAATGATGGATTTACTAGGGGGCTGAGTCTAGCAAACCTTCAAGAGAGCATCTGCTTTCATTCAGCTCACCCTTCTGAAGAACGCAGTTGCCATCTGTGTCACAGATGGAGCCACAACAAGCACTGCAAAGATACAGAAGTTATCTGCATCTCTGCACTTCCAGATGGCCACCCTGTACAGCAACAAATCCCCTACCCAACACAGGTACAGCTTCACTCTTGCTAGCAACATCAAATATTTCTTTAACTAAGTTGTTTTCTGTAGAAGAATGGTATGAGATGGAAATATTGTAGTTCTTAATGAGCAAGAAATGCAAAAGCAGAATTGTACGAGGTGCTAGGGTGCATCCCTCGCAGTTCATGCTCGCTGCCACTCAACCGGTGCTCAGAAAGGTGCCACCATCCCACCTCATCCCAGATGGGAATAACAGCCCAAACCACTGTGATGGCTCCTGTTTCGTGCTGGCTGGTGTACTCACTTGCTCTCTATCACAGCAGACTCTCCAGGGGCAGCTGCCAACTTATACACCTCCAAAAATGAGGTGATATCCCCTGTTTCTGGAGGGACAAGAATGCTCCATGTGGGAACCTCTGCAGAAAGCAACTTGAAGAAACGGGCCCAACACTCTGTGTTTGGAAATTTCCTGTTCAGGTGAGCTGAGAGAAAGCAGAAGCAGAGGAAAACTCTTTAAAAAGATTCTGGAACTGGGAAAGGATGCAGCTGCTGATGTGTGCCTCAAGGAAAGGAAGGGGATTTCTACTAGCATTACCTACTGGAACCATGCTTTTTCTTTAAAATATAGAGAAAACCCACCGAAAAACTCAAATCCAAAGTGTTGTCTTCTTGCTCCTGTGTGAAAAGGCCCCGTTTTTCCTGATAGTATTTTTATCCTGACTGTGAAGGTTTTAAAAAGTTTATTTAAATTTAATAATTTTCACTTAATAAACTGGATAAAGTTCAAGTTTCAGAAAAAAAAGAAAAAGATCTCCAAATCCTGTTGCCAAATTTCACTGAATTTAAGCCATGTCAGGCACATGATGGCTCTACCTTGAATAGTTCCATTCGTAATTGTACTTGCACACAAAAAGCAAAACCTGTCCTGCTCTTCTCACAGTGCAATACATGGTGTCTTCAAAACACAGATGGAAACTATTTCCAAAGACTAAAATCCATTAGCATTGAGTGTCACAGTGACATTCTCTGTAAGTAGCTCTCTATGCTCCTAGTGACTTGTCTGAGATAGCCAGATAGTATAATAAGCAAATTTTCTTGAATAAAACCTGGTTTATCTCCTTTTAATCACTTCAGAAATCACAAGAGTGCAGTCTAAAAATCAATGCAACTTCATAACACCTCTCCCTAAGAAGCAGTGGGGGGCTCTTTTGGAATACAATAATAAGGGATGTGGGGACAGAGTGCCCTAACAAATGGCTACTTGGAGAGCTTGCTGTGTGGCATTTTCTGAGTGGTTTTCTGTATGTCCCTTTTTGTCTGTTTTAGAGAGGGAGCTGTGATTGAATTTGCTCAGAAAGCATGAGAAATGCTTTGCAATATTATTTGTCATTCCAGCTGAGCCACAGGCTTCAGCTTCCCCATGTGATACACTATAAAACTTTATCAAATCAAAGTCCAATCTTCTTTTGCTGCTGCAATACGTTAAGGATGGAGAAGAATCACCCCAAAATCGTGAATACTTTAATGATAAACATATTCTGCATGGTAGGATATTTTAATGACTAGCACTTAATGAACAATACAGAATTTTTTCAAACATCTGTCTGGTATTTTCTGTGCCATCAGTAACAAACAGCTAAAGTTTTTCCTGGGTAAGACAGGATCCAACTTTGGAATAACCCTTACCACTTCCCATTAACTTCAAGATGTATAACTTGGAAGCAGTTTTTATAAGCTAGGAAGCCAACTTAAGAGTTATTTTCTCTTAACTCCTTAAGGAAACAGATCTAGTCTCTCTGTGAAGAATCTGCAAACCCAATAACTGGATTTCAAATACTGCTAACAGAAGAAAAGAAAAGAAAACAAAACAACTGCCCCACCAAAAAAAGAACACCAAACCAAACCCAAAAAAAACCAGCAATCAAGAAGGCTGGCTACTTTCTATGAAATCTTTTCATTCCTGCAAAAACCTGTATAATTGCATGAAGCACTTGTATGGACAAAGAGATTTATATGGAAATGTGTATCTAGGGACAAAAGGCTGCTAACTTCTGAATGAAAAGAAATATAACTTCTGATGAAGAAAATAAATTACAGAGGTTGATATTATAGTGCATTATGACGGTTACAGAGCTGGCAATAGGGAAAGCAGTATATATTTGAATGGGGTAGACTCAGCTACTAGTGTGTGGGGCTGGTTAGCTTTGCTGTGAAAGCTCCATTTAGCTCTATAGTAATCAAGATCCTAACATTCTGAAATTACAGGAAGCTCTGATTAAACTTTCATTCAAAAGCTGCAGTACAGTTTGGTACTGTCACACCCTAACCCCCCCTCCCCAGTTTTCTATCAGCACCCACATAGGCAGATGCCCTGAGGAGTTCCAGTATGCTCTTTGTACCCAAGAGATAAGTAAATTGGTGCTAATATGATTTCAGGTACAAGAACCTCCATTCAAAAGATGATTCTCTTGTGCTCTGCACTGTTTGTAATGTAGGGCAGCCTGAAAGTGCAACTGAATTAGAGCAGTAAATGCATGCATAAGAAAGCATTTCATCCAGCAAAATGTGTTTCTCTCATCATTCTTATCAGCTGAAATCCCACTCCTGATGTTCTTACAAATTGGTCACTTACAAACTGATTTCTACCTCAAAAGAAAAACTTGTAGTTAAGTATTATTTCTTCTATCACTTCACTCAGTTCCCTAGGACAGAATGACCATGATAATAGGCCCTGTGTGAGAGCACGGGAGATGAACCAGTGCTGCAGAGACACAGCGCTAGATTCCAGGTCAATACAAATGTGTTAGAATATTAATCAACTGTGACACCACAGATGGCTAGTACTTTTTACCTTTGTTATGTGTTTTCCCTAAGGCTTATATTCCTATGGCTTGTCTCTAAAATCTGTCTTTGCTGAAACAAGACTGAATGCTTCCAAGAGCTGGAATATTTGATTTACAGAGAGTGTGGTGCTAAGTCACTTAAAATGGTAAATACAATCTCTTGAAGCAGTTGCCAATGCTACCTAAAAAAGTGCAACAGTTTGCTGGAGGAGATGAAGAACACCACATTGCACTAACACATAAGGAGCATTATACAATGAATATTGTATATATTCAATGCCCTATACCATGAACCCCTGCATTTGCAGAATCCACTTGGACAGGTTTTCCTCAGTCACTGCTGGTGGGTTGAAGCTTAGATCTCACAGCTCTAATGCTAGTAGCACTCTCTCATGTTCAGCCTCTGGTCTGATGTTAAGTAAAGCTGAGAAATCTCAAGTCTAGTCTCTCTGTCTGAATAAGTTCAGCTTAACAGAGTGCCCTATACAGATACTGAGCTGAGCAGAACTTGGCTTCTGCATGTATCCACAAAAAAAAGAAAGTAAAAAAATCACAGTTCCACAAAACACTGCATTGAAATCTGCGTATCACAGGTTGAGGATGGAACAATTGCTCTGATAAAGCATGATCTAATCCCAGTGGGGAGGGGAAAGGACGCTAAACTAAGCCTTGCTTTTAATACTTTCTAACCCACCCAGATAATGTCAGCACAAGGAAAGGGTGACCTTTACAGTCACTTGCATGGAAAAAACAAAGAGAAAAGGAGATTTCCAAAATTCCTTATTTTTTTCACGGGGGACAGGGGCTTCCTGTTCCATCTAAAGAATGAAGGAGCCACAATCCTCTTCTTTAAATGTGAGACACAGAGAAAAATACTGGCGTATTAATCATCTTGAGAAAGAGACCTTCTGAGGAAAGAATCTGGGTTAGGCAGGGGCAGGAGTAAAGCAGTAAATGGAGACAAAAGGCCACACAGTTCACTCCTTCACCAAGCAGATCTTATGGCTGCTAGAATAACTATTCTAATACATTGGAGGAATGGAGATAAATCTGTTCTAAGTGCACAAGTAGGCTTTCTGAAATGTATTAGTATTGAAGCCTTCTGAGAATATAGATTCTGTCACTGGCAGATACAGTTCTGTAAATCTTTCATAAATACATTTTCTGAACAAAGATACATTATTTCTATGCTGGAGCTTTCTCACATTTACTTTCAAGGGCAATACAGTAAGAACCAAACACTTTAACTGAAAGAAACACCTACAAACCTTTGCAAAGAATACCTAAGACAATTTTTCACTTTCTTTCACATATCTGCTTCACAAACGCCAACTGCTGCAGATCCTACCACTCTCAAATATTTCCTAAAGCCTAATTAATACTTGCTGCACTTCTAAAGGGCACTGTGTTCAAGATCTACTGGAGTTTCACAGTTAGGAGTAATGCTGCAGAGAGGGCTAAAGGAAGAAATTATGCTCAGAAATATGAAAGTCTAAACATTCATCTCTGAGAGCTGAAGAAGGTTAAGAATTATTATTGATGCTTTGCTTCTATCAGTAGGACTTGCTATAGCTGCTCTAACCCATTAGGTTAAGACCTGCCACAGCAAAATCTTTAACAAAGGTATGCCTAGGTAACTGCATGTTTCACCTGAGAGCAGCCTGCTCCTCCTGGAGAAAACAGAGCAGGACAATGTTTAGTTACATAGAATACAAGAGTTAGGGTTGGAAAGGACCTCAAGATCATCTAGTTCCAACCCCCCTGCCATGGGCTGGGACACCTCACACTAAACCATATCACCCAAGGCTTCATCCAACCTGGTCTTGAGCACTGCCAGGGATGGAGCATTCACAACCTCCCTGCACAACCCATTCCAGTACCTCACCACCCTTACAGTAAAGAATTTCTTCCTTATACTCAATCTAAACCTCTGCTGTTTAAGTTTCAACCCGTTACCCCTTGTCCTGTCACTACAGTCCCTAATGAATAGTCCCTCACCAGCATCCCTATAGGCCCCCTTCAGATACTGGAAGGCTGCTATGAGGTCTCCACACAGCCTTCTCTTCTCCAGGCTGAACAGACCCAACTTTCTCAGCCTGTCTTCCTATGGGAGATGCTCTGGTCCCCTGATCATCCTCGTGGCCCTCCTCTGGACTTGTTCCAACAGTTCCATGTCCTTTTTATGTTGAGGACATCAGAACTGCACACAATACTCCAGGTGAGGTCTCACGAGAGCAGGGTAGAGGGGCTGGGTCGTCTAATTCAACCTGCATTTCACCGCAGACAGTAAGGCTTGGGAGGGTTAGAGCTCCAGAGCTGAAACAACCACCTGGCTAAGCACTCTGTGGATTGCCTTCTTTCTAGTTCTTCAAGGAAATGGGGTTATTTTAAAGCTAGAGATCCGTAGAACTTCCTACAAAAAGAGTCTACACAGTGGCTTAAAAGGGCCCAATTTATATTTAGCTTTAGCGAAAATATATTTTAGGCTGTTACCTCCAAACTCGGGCAAAACCAGACCACTGGAACCTTGACAAAGGAAAACTGAGAGGACGTTAAGAAAGGAAATCCACCCTAGTCCTACCTCAAAAATCACTTGAATTACGTAAGTAGCAGGGGGAAAATATGACGGTGATCAAAGGATGTAACTGAAAGCTCTGTCAATAGCTGTGTTATATGCACACATGGGGAGAGAAACCACTTCCAACAAGAGCTTGGCACACCACCTACCCTGAATCACACTCCAGTGTGTCACCATGCTCAGAGCCCATCAGGAAACCACCACACAAAAATGCTTTCACTCCAGTCCCCTTTCCCAGAAACACACAACGGTAAAAACAGCATTTGGTCTACAAGATATAGATTTTACACAAGAACCAAAACCTTGTAACTGTATTGGACAGCAATTCACAGGGCTTTTCCTCTAAGGGCATGCATGGATTTTAACTTTCTGGACGGTGTATGTAGAAAACTACCCATTGAAAGACACATACCCACAAAATGAAAACCACTATTATTAAGCTTTCCCATACTTCTTCAACAAATGGGCAGCAAATAAGTAATATTTAACAGAAAAAGAAGTCAATACTACAGGGTCTACAGAACAGTTTTGCTAGTAAGAGGCTAAATGTGTACAGCCTCTAAAAAGGAGGATGTTGCTAAATTCTCCACATGTCAATGCTATCCCCAGGCTATAAATATGACCTACCATGTGACTTAGGCATTGTGAGCAATTAGCAACTTCATCTAAGGTTTGCCTGTAACACAAACTAAGCACTACAGTCATTTCATTATCTCCTGCAAGAGAATATTTCATTGAAAGTGAGACATGGATAGGATTTTTTCCTAATTCCTTATTTGGGAAAAAGGCACCTGAGAAATCTTGGGGAATAAGAAATTTCCTTTCAGCACCTACTACTTTCCATCCTTCTGCTCCTGTTCCCCCCCCCCCCCCCCCCCCCTTCCAACCAAAGACTCATTATTCCTTCTTTTCCTGCTGAAAAGCCACTGGTTAAATGACCTACAGCACATCTGGACTACATTAGGATATTATTTGATTAAGGCATTCATCACTTGCTCTTTCAGCAAGTGGAGAATTAAGATAATGGTGAGGGGAAATGGTGCTAACTGGCTATTCCAGCTCAAGCATCTGTGCTTGAAAAGTCTGACTGCTCCAGTCCCTCAGTCGTGGGTTTGTTGTTTTGGTTTTTTTTTTGTGGGGTTTCTTTTTTTCCTGTTTACAGAAACTGAAATAAATATTGCTTAATTCATTTAATGTTGGTGAGATCATTAACACCAAGTAAGCTGTTACATTAAGGGATACAGTCTTCTGTATTTCTCAGACAATTTGTTATCTGGTATGAAATGACCACTTGGAGGTATTTTAAACAGCTGCAAAAAGGCTCCCCACTAAACTGGAGACAGCACCTCACATTTCTGTACAAACAGAAGTATGACACATTCCAGTGGAGTCACTTTAGGGGAGAGGGAGAGCAGACAGAAATGGTTTAACCAAATCTGCTCAGAAGGGTCCTGTTTACTAGCCCATCACACAAGCACTAACTCATTTTTCAGTATTCAAAATGCCTGCATGAGACTTCAGCTGTGGAGTCTACGTACATAAAAACCAAAGCACAGGCTAGAATGAAAGATCATGTTGTCATGGCTTTCAGATACTTTACCCTAAAATATCCTTCCTCACTTCTTGGGAGCTCAAGAATGTGCTATCCTGGTGTATGCACAGAGGCTATAGACTAATTATCACAACAGCGTGCATCAAATGCTACAGAAACCAGGAATGCTGTTGCTGTTAAATCTGGCTGTTCTCAGTATCATCCTTAATTTCCTTCAGTGCTAAACAACTAAGAGATGAGCAGACACACTTAAAGCCCCTTTATCAACTGAGATTTGCTTTACAGTGTCAAGAAGGATAACATGCTCAACTAGTGGGAAGCATAAGCCTCTAGAACAAGCAAAGAATTCAGCCAAAACACTTTGCAAGTGCTGCCTACAGAATATAGCAAATGAACATGTGAGTGGTTTTCCTACTTATCACATGCACAGGATATATAAAACAACCTTTTCTTCCTAGAACCAGTATTCTCCTGTATTACATCTAAGTAGAAAGTTGTGAATTTCAGAAAGCTCTGACGACTGTTTACAATGAACAGATCAGCCACAGAGCCTTGAATTCCACAGCCATGACAGGGAAAAACGGTATTGCAAGTACTATTCCCGCTATTGAATGATATAGGCTCAATGAAGATACAAGTCACAGGTCAGAAATCATAGCTTACCCATTGTCTCTCTCTGTTCCTGTAAACTCTGAAGCAAAGCCAAAAACTGTCGTTTTCCAGAAGAGCCTTCACTTTTTTGGCTCCTTAAGTCAAATTCCTTCCCCAGCGCGTTACAAGACTATGATGTCACAGGCTGAGGGAGGGCTGGTTTAAAAAAGAGGCAGCCTACAGGCTCAGCCCATTCACACAAAGAGGCTGTTTTAAAAGCAAAATGCCAGTGCACACTACTCAAAAAGCGCATGACATCACTTAACCTGTAACCAAGCCACTTCTTTAGAGATTGCTTCAAAATCATCATGTTGGAAACAGCCCCAAAGACCTGTTTTCAGATAGCATAAGCAGGGTTTGCAGTTATAGGTTTGGGTTTTTTTTTGGGGGGGGGGAGGTTAGCGTGGGGGACAATGAGGAGGCAAAACTCAACACCACAGCAGATGGCTGTGAAAGACCCAAGCTCCAAGCAGTAATTAGCAGTAATTTTTACCTATTCAGAAACATGCAGAGGATTGACTATATTCTTTCCACAGGAGAGGCTTACAAGTTAACTGATGTGCTTAGGGCACCTTTGGCTTCACAACACTCAGCGCAGGGCAGTGATGTCCAGCCTGTAGGAAATGAGTCAGCCACATGGAAAAGAACTGAAGACAGGGAATGTATAAAAATGTAAAATAAAATTAGAAGTGAGGGTGACTGGGAAAAAAGCCCAATGTTTTCTACAACACAGTCCTTGTTCATTACTGCTGCCTGTGGGCTACTGACATTTGAGTACCCCTGGATTAGGTTTCCCGGTGACTCAATAGTTAAAGCTAAAAACATGAGCTATGATGAACAGGCATCCCAGGCAAAGGCAGTCTGGACTTTGGGTTAAAATTGCTTGAATTCACCTTACACATGTTGCTATGGATGACATAGCTTAAGACTTGGAATAGCGTATTTTACTTCCCTGAAGAACTACATAAAATATTCATTTGCCTTCTCACTACTTCTGTAGCACAGCAAAGGGAAGGCACAGCCATCCTTCTACTAGCAATGATGACAGGAACAGCAATGATGAAAAAGAACATGCATTTTTGACATGGTAGCCCTTGAAGGCACTGGTGCTTGACCACCTGTCTGAGCCATGTTAAATAAGGCTAGTCAAGCCTCTTCAGTCTTAAAATGAGTAGGTAAGAATCTCCTTGTCACCTGTAGAATGATTCTACGAAAACACAGAATGGAAATAAGGTTCTCACAGGAAAAAAAGAAAAGACACTTAACATCTTTGTCCTAAAATAAAACTAAGACTGGCTTTGGTGAGCCTGAAGTGACGGAAAATACTGTGTGTTTTCATATACCACCTCTCATACTGCCCGGATACTATAATACACAGTAATACTTTACCCATATTAGCCTTTTTTTTTTTTACTTGCATCATCCAAGAATTCTACAGTATGATGAGGGATAAATACTTCATATATAAATAAAATTCCGTATTTAAGTGCATGGATTTAAAACGCAATTTCTACAGCTCCTTATTGACTAAATATGAAATTCAAGTAACTGCTTCACCTGTGGTCTCTGAAGGAGCAGAAAGTCACAAGTTATTTACCTTACATATTCTCCCTGCCACCTTCTAAAGACCCACATGCCCTGGAGGTCACTGGGTTTTGAACACTTCCACAGTGTGATTATGAAAGCCAGAGTGATGCTGATCTACAGTCCCAGAAAAAAAAGGACCATTTCAAAGTGATTTACAGGTTTCAGGCCCCTAATCTTCCCAATATGCAATGCAAATGCACATTAAGCCAAGGATTCTGGATTTTTCTGCTAGATCTTTGTATGTGAAAAGCTGGTGTGAGAACAGCAATCTGATCCTCAGGTCTGCAGCCAATTTTGTCTCTCAAAATAGCAGGTCATATGCAGTTTTTTATGCTGAATGGACACAAGACTGCTCTGTCCCTGCCAGGAGGCCACCTGTAGAGGCAGATGAGATGTGCAAGCAAGAGCTCAAGCATTCAAAGAAAAAGATGTAGGTGACAACATGCTCTCTGTAAGAGCCTCATGACTTTGGGAGGCTACTTTAACTCAAAACAGCCCTCCTGTGAACCTTCGAGATACATGATGAGGCACTGGATGTGGGGCACAGTCTATGATATGAGCATTTCTGGGAGAAGCCATCTCAGATTTTAGCTGCTGGTTTTGACTTGCAGTTATGGTTAAACAAAGCAGGGGCCACAAATTCTTTAAAAATGTGGCAGAAACAGAGATTTGCAGTATTATGCCTCCTGATTAAGCAGACAATACTATAGCAGTCTTGTAAACTCAAGCCCTTTCAGCTACTGCAGAACATAGATGCTTCCCCATCAGCCCAAAGATATTCCCATGCTGGAGATAACTGCACCACTTGAGCTACAGCGTTATTGTTACAGCCTGCTGCAAAAAGCTAATTCTATTTTTGAAAAATGTGCTTGAAGAAAAAAAGAAAAAGAGGTGCTTATCTTTATGGAAAGTGTAGGCAAGCTCAAGGTAAACCAAACAAATCCTCTTATGCATCCCCTTCTGGTTCAGGGAATAAACACCCTGCATGTCTGACCACATATACAGATAGATAAGATAGATAAAGAGAGACAGGTGTATTTGTCTTGAGATATATATATATATATGTATATATATGCTTGTCTTGACTTTATCTGTCAGACTAGCACCCTTAGATGATTACTAAATTCACGACATGTGACAGCTGAAGGAAAAACATACCAGAAGAATTCCCTTACTTTCTTCTGTACCAACAGGCTTTTCATGGCACATACCTCATTAGGGGAAGTGTTATCTCTCTCCTCTGTATCACAGCGAAGTTTCCTACTCACAAAGGAAGGTCTTATGGGACCACAGTCACCATTTCAGTTCGTTATCTTCAAACTATATTATCTCCACAGATGTTTGTCTGGGACTATAAAATGAAAAGGGCTCCACAAGGCTGGCTGCTGGAAGCAAAACTGGTGCTTAAGCATGCAACAGCTAAAGTTTAATAAACATTTCAAGGATCTCCTTCACATTTTTAATATTTTCTCTAAAAATCTATCTTATCAAGCCAGCAGAGAAAAAACAATATATATATAAGGATGTCATGTACAAGGGACCGAAGATGTCATGTGAAAGACAGAAGACACAGAAAGGCTTGTAATGCCAGCATTGTCACTGTCTAGCTCAGTAGTAGTTGGACTTTTAAGTGAATTGATCCATTCTTCAGCTTTCCCTCCAGGTTAAACATTTCTGCCTTTTCTGTGTAGCCCCACGTGGTGCGAGGAGATGCAGGGAGCATAGGTAAGAAGAGGGGTGTTTTCAGAGCAGGTATCTGTGCTATCATCATCTATCTGTGACGATGGTCAGGTCACATCTGCTCACAAGCCAATTCCCAATTTTCGTCAGAGAGGGCTCATAGAAGCTAGAGAAGCCAATCTGACAGAATTCTTTCTCCCAACAAATAATTAAAAAAGAAACAAAAAACCCCACCCTAACAGTTTTCTTGGCTATTTCCTCATGTTTAAGTGACTATTTGATAGTCAGCAATTACAAAGAATTTAATCTGGTGAGCAATCTTAATTGTCCTTCCTCCTCCTTTCGTGGAAATCAGACGCTTTAAACCCAAAGGCCACTTCTATTTATTTTATGAGAACAAATTAGCTCTGTCAGTTTAATTTCCCCTGGTGCTGTAACCAGGCCTGCTGTGCTTATAAAGTCGACAGGGATGAGACAGAAATAAAACCAATTTCTGAGAACAGGCTTCATGGACAGGTTACCCACACCTCAAACCTCTCCCTTCCAAAGCAGACCCTGCATCTGAACACCCACCTTTCAGACAAAGTCTGGTCTGCTACCATAGCAGTAGGAGAATAACTGCTCAGCATGAACTACTCAAGAATGGCCACCAAAATATATTCCAAGAGGCAACTGTCACATTAAACCTTAATGCCCCTTAGAGGGCTCTTACATTTCACTAGTGCTTTGCATTTTCTGGGGAATTTGCAGTGGGAAGCTGCTGTGCTGCTGTCCACTTTCACAGGGCAAGGATCCAGTGCCAAGCTCTGTTACCGCTTGTTGTTGGGACTGTGTCTTCTCATGATGGAGAAAGACTGAAACTTCTTAATAAAAAAATGCTTCCATGTGATCTTGTACTCACATAAATGTCTACTCATGCTGGCAGCTGGACGGGGTAGTATTAGTAGGGCTCACACCTCAGAAACCTTTAACCCTTAGTGAAAATCAAGAGTCTGTGTCAGCCCAACTCAAAGAGTACCTCTCTTGATGCTACTCATATTGAAATTAATTTCCAGGGCAAAATATGGTCTTCATCCTTCTTATTTCCCTTGCTGAACAGGTTAAACTTCTTACAAGATGTACTCACACCTGACTGCTATGAAAACTGGACCTTGGGGGCATTCTCCATTCAGAAAGAATGCAGCATGTGGCATGGTTACTACTCCCAGTGCAGCAAACATTACAATACCTTGTCAAAATTACAAGGGCTGGAGCCATAAATGCCAATTGGCTGAGACTGCAACATTTCATGAAAAGATGATGGCTGGAAAAGCAAGTTAGAAAGGTTATACAGCCTCCCACTTACTTGTTTTCATTTTCCACTTACAGTTAGTATTTGGCTGTTCACCTCCTTATGTACTCTAGGAAGCAAATAAGGAATTGGAAATGACAAAGTACTTAGGTTTGTTGCAAGCCACATATAGGGGGAAGACTTCCTCTCCCCTCTTGCATTTTCTCAGCTTTTTCAGTACCTCCCAAAAGCACTGGCTTACCTACAGGCTTTTGCTGTGGGTGCTGAGGTAGGCGAAAACTGCATGCCACAACTTGTGCCAGCAGATGCCACCACTGACAGCCAGTGTGACTCTCGTGGCTATGTACTACAGTCACTTCACACTAAACTTTTTCAGCATCCCTCACACGATAGGTATGGAAGCAGATGAGCCCCTTGGTGTTAAAGATGAGGTAACTTAAGCCAACCTGACCCGCCCTTGCAGTAAGAGGAAGCCACTCTGTCCTGCTGCAAGCCATCCTCAGCTGCTTTATGCTTCCATATACTAGGCGTGCATGGACACCAAAAGGGTACCTCAGCAGTCCCCTCAGCTGCCTGACATGAACAGTCCTGTGCAGCCTCTTGCCTCTCTGTAAATGCAAAGGGATTTCAAGAAGCTTCCTCTAGGCCAGTTTTAATTATTGTTAGGATCTGAGATGACCTGTAAGCACAGGAGAGACATGGACCTCTTGGAGAGGGTGCAGAGAAGGACTACAGAAATGATCAGAGGGCTGGAGCACCTCTCCTATGAGGAAAGGCTGGGAGAGTCGGGCTTATTCACCCTGCAGAAGAGAATATCCTGGGGAGACCTTACTGTTGCCTTTCAGTACATAGAAGGGGCCCATAAAAAAGGCGAGGACAGACTTTTTAGCAGGTTCTGTTGCAACAGGACAAGGGGTGATGGTTTTAAACTGAAAGACAGGAGATTCAGGCTGGACATAATGGAAAGACTCTTCATAATGAGGGTGGTAAAATACTGGCACATGTTGCCCAGAGAGGCAGTGGATATGTCATTCCTGGGGACATTCAAGGCCAGGCTGGATGTGGTTCCTGGGAGCCAGATCTAGTTGAAGATGTCCCTGCTAATTGCAGGGGAGTTGGACTACATGACCTTTGAAGGTCCTTTCCAACCCAAACTGTTCTATGATTCTATGATCCTACATGCTGAGGGTGTTTTTCAGGTGAACACAAAAGACAAGGTGAAAAGTCTACTCCACAACCACCCAAGTGGTCAAAAACAAACCATCTGTTGTGGTAGCAATGAACCTTGAACAACGCTTGTTTTGATTTCTTTAGATAAGGTGGCTGGAAAGGAAGATCCCTGGGAATTTTGAAATCACTAACAGAAAAATGTTTAAAACAGAACAAATTGTTTAGGTAGCTCCCAGTCTTGAGAGTCAAGAGTTATGCCTGTTAATTTCCATTCATTCAGCCTACATCTCAGTGTCTTAACTCTGGTGCCATCTTTAAGAGTTACATATCCAGTACAGGCAAAACAGAGAGTTCAGGGTTATGGGGATCAGGATTTCTTCAGTGGAGTCAAATCTTTCCCCATGTTTATAGAAAACCAACCAAATTTTGAGGGAGGCAGAAGTCTGAAGTCAGAGAGAAAAGCTTTAAGGCAGTTTAGCTGGGGTTTCAAAAGAAAGCCTACTATTGCCTTCTGTTGAATACGTTAATTAAACCAGACTTACAGTTAAGTTCTTCTATGCATAACCCAAGAATGTATGAGGTTCTTGCAGGGTTGCCATAGATTTGAATAGGCACAGTACTTTAGCTAAACATAAACAGAGAAAATTAGAAAGGAGAAATCTCAGAAGTCAGTAAACAAAAGAAAACCCAGTTGCAACAACAGCACTCACTGCTATTTGCCATTTACCTGAAGGAGACCAGCAAAGAGCACAGGGCAACTTATCATCATTAAATTGAGTATCACTAGCCTATTACAAACCAAGAAGACATACTACAAAATGTCAAACAGCCCCAAGCTTAGAAAAGAAGTGTATATTTCAAGTTGCATTTAATGCTTCTTTTGCTGTACTTACTCAGCTGTCATTTCTTCTATGCTTAATATGGATTGGCAAATGTCAAAACATATCCATTTTGTTCTATTATAACTGATTCGTTTTCTTAATAGGGTAGCTCTGTTTATTAACAACAGTAGCAGCAACAGAATTACTTTATGGTATGCAAAAGACAATCCAGACTCCTTTTCCCTGACTTCCTCCCTCCCACCCCAAACCCTTAGTCCCCTGCCCCTCAATATCGCCCAGCATCAACAGAGTTGGGTGTTCAGAAGCAAGATGCTGTGAACGGCCAACTGACATTAAGTCTCTTCTGTCACAGCAGCTTCTGAGGCTAACCTTCACAAGAGACCAAGATTCCAACAACTGCGTTTTCCTTGAAAAGCAGCTGTACAATAGATTAGGAGGTACAGGCAGGCTATTCTTTTTTCTAAAACCCCAGCTTCAGTTCATTGCACTGAAACCTTTTAGAAACCCATAATCTTCCTTTCCTGTAATCCCATAAAGGCATGGGAAAAGCAAATAGAAGTAAGAGTGTCTTCTGATTACAGTTTAAAATTTTTACATGCGTCCAACACCAATAGAAGATAATGCCATCCAACGAGACTCCAGGCATACAGACAAAGATGAGTACAGTGCTGCTTATCAAATGGGAAAGGGCATACCAGGAAATGTTATGGTATCTTTAATTACAAAAGAAACATGTACACACATCTCCTTGTTGCAGTGATTTTCTAGTATTTAGAGGCACCTGTTCAACCTTTCCAGTAGTGTCTTACCAATAAGCTTGTGTTGAGGCACTGTCTTATCTTCCTAGTCATTATAAATTTCTTTTTATTATCCTCCCTGCTATAAACTTCACTGAATTGATGGCAGGGTGCAGAAAGGTATAGATGTGATTGCAGTACAACATCCTACATAAATTCAGCATTAAAGCTCAGTTAATTATTCAATTAATTCATCAGTGCAATTTATCAATTTCTCTCCAAGCTGGTGAAACTGTGATGAAACAGAAATTCTGGGGCTACCAGATCCCTTTGAAATTTCACTGCCTTCTAAGACACAAGATTCAAGCAAAGAGCTGAACAGGAAAAAACAGGAATGATCTTGCCAACAGTAAATGCACTGAAACAAGCACCATGTTCCACTATAAGCACACTCCTCCTGATGCAATAATATTTTCTTATTTAAAAAAATGCTGGGTTGGAAATATCTGAACTGCCTTTCACACTTCAGAGAGGGGGTGAAGAGGAATGCTGAAGGAGTTTTTCCATATTGGGGCATTAAAAAACACACAAGGAGAAAGAATTCCAAGCAGCACAACTTGTCCTAGAACAAGGCAGACGTTCAACATTCACATAATCAGGAGAAAAGGCAAAAGCACTCTGAAAGTCAACACATGCAGGTTTGTACACACTTCATCTTGAAGTGTATGTGAGGCTATGAAGCTCTCATGAGTTTTAACAGAAAAATCAATTTAAATAGAAGACGTATAACAGAAAAATCTTGTTAAAGAGAGGGCTACAGATACTATTTGTGTGTTGATTAATTAATAGAATACACAGGAGAGCCTATTTTTTTATTGTGTAAGGACATTACAACACGGTTTCTTGATGACATGATTTTTTTTTTTTTAAAATTACTCTCTTGCAAATATATTTATTCTCATTTAAGGACTAATGGCAAAGAGCTCTCTGTAAGCCTGTACTCTTGAGTGAAGTCTAGAGAGCTTATGGGGCTGTAGCTGGCACCCTATTGGACTCTGCTGCCACAACAGTCAGCTTTTTTCCACTAGAGATTCCACAAAGACAGCATGAATTAGGCCCTGGATACAGAAATTACTATATATATAACCACTGGTTGACAGTTTAGTAGCCTTGGAATTAGCTGTGACAACTGTTTATGTCCCTTTCCTCTCCTACTTTTCTTTTTTTCTTTTGTAACAGGATTGGTTTTCATTTGTAATACATCTTGTCTACATTTCTTTGACAAGATAAAAAGACATTGCAGTGGTTGCAAACACACTTGAAAACACATTATGAAAACACAATGTTCCTTTTGGAGCTCTTCCTGTATTGCTAATCCTCATTATCTCTATTTGCAAGACCTAGCAAATGCAGTTGCAGCAGTCTACATGACTAGACGCAACAGATGAGAAGAAATACCATGTCTCCCAAAGCCTACCAGCCAAATGCTCTGTCACATCTGTGTGGGGCACAAGCACTAGGAGCATTGCTGTAAACTACATGTTCAAGCCACATTTATTAATGAAGATGTTCACCACTGAGAGACTTGCCAACTGTGCGTCAGACCCTGTGACAATAGTCTGTGACATGCCTCACTTCCACCATTGCTGTCACTTAAAAGGAACTGTCTCTCCAGCAGCTGTGAGCACCACAGTGCCTTCCTTCATGGCGAGGGGTCTGGTAGAGGCCTTTTCTGCTCGATCACAACTAAGAGAGAAATGGGAGCTGTCACCTCTTGGAGATGGAAGAATTGGCAATGATGATTACCCATGTAAACTCACATGTCCAAAACATCTCGAGTTTTTCCCCAGAATGTTTTCTCTTCCTTCTAATGGTCTTTGGTTTTCCTCAAGCTTTCTCTCCAGTGTCAGCTGTTCCTCTTCCTCCTCTGGCTTCCTGTCTCCATCACCTGCTCACATCTTGGTAAAACATGTCATGCTAAATGTATCATGCCACATTCCTTCCATGCAGCATCTTGTAATAGTGAGACCCTGCGGTTTGAGCCCGTTCATTCTGCCTCTGCCCCAGCTGACTTCTGCTGAAGTTTTGTGTATGAATCTCACTCTGAACACAGCACTGAAACACAGCTCATCAACCACCCAGCAGCCCTCCTGCTTGGCATTTTCAAGTTGTCAGCTACAATCTGGGGTAACTATCAGCCTCTGAACAAATGCACTGTCTCACACTCTAGGCAAACATCGGCACTGACACATTTGTTTTTAATTCCCTCTTCCTATCAGGAGAATAGCAACAATAAAATCAACCCATAATGATTTCTTGGCTCAATTCAGGTCTTCAGCAAATTAAAACTCCAACAATGGCAAGGACACAGGGTTTTGGAACGCAATTGCAAATGTTGTACTAGCCTGTGCTCCCGTCTGCAGCTGTCTTTAGGAGCAGTGAGAAGCTCTCTCTAGCAGCAACACACCAGGGGGTCAGAGAGCTCATACCTCCATGGAGAAGGAGCTCATCCCTTCCTCTCCCTGGCATTTTCATATAGATAAACAGTGTGAGCTGCTCCCACTGAGATATCAATATAAAACCACTGTGGGGCCAGAGGATGACTTCATGCTGAGCTTCATCTCTCGCATCCATGCATATGCCAATATATGCTATCTCATGGCAAATTCTAGGTTTGGGAAAGGCTGCCCAGCCTGCAATGTTTTCCCAACCTGCATTTCTGTATGACTAATTTGACAGTCTGCACAGAGGCAGCGGAGAAACACAGGATGTCACTGCAATTTCGTGTATTAAAGGATGCAATCTGGAAAGTGTAGGTAGAATAAGAAACCCATAAAGTTCATCTATATTTCTTTTACTGTTACAGGGATGATGGACAGAACAACACCCACGTATCTTTAGTCCCACCATACAAAGACCTAAAACCACAAGGTAGGTACCCAGGTGCTTCACAATGCGACAGGAAGTTATTTGTATTTTATAAAATAATCTAAATTGGTATTTTTGAAAATGTCTTACTTTCCTAGGAGACCACCCTCTTAGTACATCTTACCAAGAGTGTGGAGGTTCAGTAAAACAGCCATCAAAGTGGGACAACCTATAAATCCGGAATGCCTGAAAGAGTAATAAGTATAACCAACATGTCAAACGTTTGGCACATGGTAAGGAACCAAACTCATGAGTTAGACACGTGGGCATTAATGCTTTAGGTATGAGATTGCATATGTGGTGCTATAAAGGCTCTGCGGTGTCTCCACTCCATTTTACCTGGCAGCTGCTGGTGAACGGCTCTGTGCCAGCACCTCCTCTCCCTCCAGTACAGGAAGTCCTTTCCTGTAATAGGGTAAACTGGGCCAAAATATCACCACAAAATTGTAACACAGCTCAGGGGGAGAGGCAGAGCAGCTTCAGATTCAGGTAGGAAGGGCTAAATTACCATCCTGTGAATTACTTGTGGAGCATCACCAAGTGAAAGCCATCCGTGCAGGGAAACACATAAGTCATGCTTCTGTTCTTAATTATTCTAGCATAAAACACAGGCAAAATGTAACCATTTTGAAGCCTCCTCACACCTTCTTGCACACAGACAACTGTAAGGAAGGCAAGGATGGTTGCCAGTAAAATGCAGGGTAGGGCTTGTGAGAAATTTCTGCCATCCTCTGTCCATCAGAGGAAACCTAACTGCCTATGCTGGCATCAGTCCTTTTTAGGGTTTTATATTAATTCTTCTTCATTCCATAAATAAATAGATACCCATGGAAAAGGGCAACAGCATAACTGTTGAGAACTGCACGGAGTGTCTGGCACTGTCTGCCTTTCTAGGGTCACGATTTTCAACCAAGTATTACCTTCATTTTTCACTGCCACTTTTCTGACCGACCAGTTGGTAAACATGGGTTTAGCTTTCAGGAAAGAGTTAATGCCTAGGCTTCTTTTGCATTAACAGTTACTATAAAAGTACTGGAACTGTAATCACTATTAGGCTGAAAGCCTGGGGCCTGGACTACAGATTGTCATATTTACCCAGTTCTTGTCTGAACAGGATTCTGTGGTCATGCAGCAGATTTAGGACAAACCGTGGCTGTCTACTTTCTCAGGAGCAGCTGTAGGGCCAGGGGAAGGGGCTAGGGCAGTGGCAGCTGCCAGCTGAAGTATCCACAAGTGCCTGTGGCATCCCATTCAAAACACCTTCCCCTTGCCTAAAATTCCCTTCCCCTGCCACAGGCTCCTAAAACACGCTTAAGCACCTGCCTAACTTTACTGCCCCAGGTGGCTTCTCTGGTTTTGATACAGGAGCTTAGGAACTCTGGATGCTGGGAAAAATCTCAAACTGATTTTCATACAACAAAAACAATGCAGCACAGTCCCTCCCCCCCCCCCCCCCCGCATTTGATATGTTAGTGTTGGTGGTTTCCCCTTCTGATTGACAGGCTAACAAGAACTTGATTATTTAGAAAGAACCTTTATGAAGAGGATAAAAATGCATTTTATTTTTCTTTTTATGCCCTTTGAAACTCAATGACAGAGAGCAGATCTATGCGCACTCTTAAGAGCTGAACATCATTTGTCAAAACTGACACATTCAAAATAAAGCAGTGACCTAAATTAGTTATAACTAAAAAATAAATACAACAGTCAATCTCAGAACTCAGTCTGCATTCTTTATGATGACGTAGAGCTGGCAGTCCTCATCATGTGAGATCTGTGAGCTATAAATAAACTTAGCTTAAAAAAACCCAAACATTTTTTACATGCAGGATGCAATGAATTACAAAAAATAACACCAGACCAAAACATGTCTCTTTTTTAAAGAAAAAACAAGCCAGTAAAGCAGACCTCCAAAAAAAGGGAAATTTCTCATCTACAAGTGCAACTATCTAGCCATGTCTCCAACTCTTCTCATTCAGTTTAGTAAGAGAAGAAACCAGGCCATCAGAAGTTTACAGACTAATGCAATTAGAGGGTGGCTCAATAAGCACTGATTTGTCTGTTATCTGTGACATGTAAGATAAAGCTATGCTAACAGGTCTGTTTTTCCTTTCACAAAGCTGAATGGACATCAATCAATCAGAATGATGTTTTTTCATGGAGGGAAGTAGCAGTATGTTGCTGGCAAATATGCAAATGACTGTTTCTTACAGCTATTTTTAAGATTCATTAACTAACTGAATAATTGGATTTACCTATAAATAACAAATGCATTTTCATCAGGTAGTGTTTAACATTTCTTACATCACAGGTGAAAAAAAAATCCTCTTAGCAGGTCTAGCATTAAAAGGCAAATAAAATTAAACCCATAATCATAGCACCACTTCAAAATCACCTTGAACTTTCAACAGTTCTGTGAATACAAAGATACAAATGTACCATTAAGAAGTCACTCACTGAAGAAAAAAGCCACTTGAAGAAAACCAAGTTGTTTTTGCAATTTGCAAGTGGGATGAATGTGGGAATCAGCCTCTCTTCTGGAATGGTGAGCAGCAGCCTGCCCATGGACAACAGCGAAGAGCTGGACCAGCTCCAGCTGTACTGAAAGCAGAGCTCATTGTTTTTTGGAACCAGAAACACTACAGACCAGGCCCTTAAAACAAAAACACTGGAACCCTACTGCTTAAACTCCCATATTCAGTTATTGACATCTTAAAAAGTGATTTCTGGGGCTGATACATCTAGATGTTACTGATATATATGCATTCAGATTTAAATGCTGAATTTTCTGTGTTCAAATTTGCATGTCTGGGATAAAGCCCCATGAAGGTGAAAAACAAGGCCAGTGTGATCACTAACATAACCTCTAATGCTTGACAATCTCAGATTCTGAGAAAAAAAAATGTACAGTGCTATTCAGTTTTATTCGCAATCTCTATAGGAAAGTTACCCAGACTACTCCAAAAGTTTGCTGATAGCTGATGGCTCAATTTAAAACACCCACCCCACAGTCCAAGGGTTGACATTTCTCCAAACCAAGAACAATCATTATTCACCTTGTTGACTAGCAGGTAAAGTACCCCCTACTTGCAAAAGGATAATTCAATTTGACTTAGGTGGGACCTGGGCGGGACTTCTGGGTTGCTCTGTCAGGGCATAGAAAGAGTGTGTTGTTCTTCCACGCAGAAATGGTTTTCATAGAACCCTGATACTCTGCTCAGTGAGTACCACCTTGCTTGGCTACATCTTCCAAGTTCTGACCCTGTATAGACATGCATAAGCTGATAACTTCCAGACACACCTGGACAGGACGTCGCTGAGTAAGTTAGCTAAGCAGAATTTACCCAACAGTACTATATACCTTCCATTAGGGAACTGTGAACATCTCAGCAACTAAGTAACAACCTGGCTAATGTGCTTATTTATCAGTGCATTAGCACTGACACCTCTTCTTACTAATTAGTGTGGTCTCAAATTTGTCAAGAAAAAAAAGATAGTTTTCCGAGGTGATGCGACAGCCAGCTTTAACAGAAATAGTGCTGAAACCTACAGAGTAGTTATGGGAACATCTTCAAGTTCACCCAGGCTCATACCTGCATGTTGTATCCTGTCACCACTCTGGTTTGTACACAAGAACCTGGTAACTGTGTTTGGCAGAAGTACAACTCTGGGCTGGTAACACAGGCTGGAGACCATGTGGCTGGCTGGGTTCACCTCTAAACCTGCCTGTTCTGCAGCAAAGAATGCATGTGACTGCCAACAGTCCTCACCTGACCCAAGGGATGAGGATACAAGCCTCTGACATCAACATTCATTTTGATTTTGCAGTGGAAGCAATAATGTAAATACAGCCCCGAACTATGCCAAAACTGCAAAAAGAACTCTAACAAAGATACCTCACCTTGGTCATTTCATCAGGAAATCTGATTAATGCTCAGAAACGCTAGGCACAGGCCACATGTGAACCTCAGTGTAACACACACTAATCCAGTTTTAACACAGCAATAATAACCTGGTCACGCCTCCAGCCAGAGCTAAATAAATGTGAAGACATGAAGACAGGGTGCTATATTGGGTGACAACAAGGTGAAAGTAGTATGGAAGAAAAGCTGAGGCCATGCACATACCATTGCCATTACTATTCCCCGTCACAGATGTGTGTTGGCATCACAGTGGCGAGACTTGAAGGAAAACACTGAGATGGCTTTTTACATGGTTAGACAGACTGTAATTAAAGCCATATATCAACTTCTTCCAAGCCCACAGATCATGCAAGGAAAATAAGCAATCACTCAACAGTCTTCAGACAAAGCCAGGTCCTTAGAAGAGAATGGAGCACAAAACATTTCTGTCTGCATCAGTCAACAGTTTTCAGACAAAGCCAACTCCTCAGAGGAGAAAGGAGCACATGACATTTCTGTCTGCATTGCAGAGTATGCAGGGAGACCAAAAGTAAAATAATGTGTATCTTCTAACAGGAAGCTTTTAGCAGTATAATTAATGAAGGGAACAATTTAATACAGGCTATGATGAATGCTCCCCTGCAGGACATGTAGAATCAAAACTGGATGTTTTTCTAAAAGATAAGCTCTAATCCAAACAGAAGTCAATTTCGGGAAATTCAGTGGTCTATGTCACAATGCCAGTAATAACGTGATCACAGCTGACTCTTTAAACCTTATAACCCACGAATATAATGAGTCACGAATACCAACAGTACTGTTCCTTCCTCCAAGAAGTGTCTGGCGATATGGTGTCTGGATGTGGGTGGGTTATAATTAATGATGCATTTTACTGTGACTTCGCTCAATAACTTTCCCCTGATGACTGCCATGGCTTGAAAAATTTCTTCCAGGAATTATGATAAAAAAAATTGACTTCAGCAAAGCTCCACTTTTTGTCCTTAAATCCAGGTATGCTTTTGCAGTACAAAATGAGATCTTCTAATGGGAACTGACGTCAAATTTTAATTATTTAGAATTTATACCGCAATGTCCCAGAATAAATTATAAACACATCATCATAATCTGGTTCTTATTACTGCCAGAAAGTGGCAGTGAAGGCATGGAGTAGCATGCTTAAACATATAGTCACAACGATCTTGAGAATGTGCCCTCAAAGTCTTTCTTGCTGAATGAGGACAGTGAACACAGTGATCAGCTCAAAACAGATTAGGGCACCTCTACTGGCCAGCTTCTTGTTATCAGAAACCCATAATTCCTTCTTTCCCCCAACTAATCATTACTCCCTGTCTTCTGCCGTCTCCAGTCTCTTTACACCAAGGGCCCTGAGACCTCCTCGTCATAAAAGGCCTTCCTATTTATACCTTCTCTTCTCGGATGGATAGGTCTGTTTACCCCTTGTTTTCTCCTTCCTCTGTTTTTGGTTCCTCCCTTTTTACATCATTTTTAGGGTCTGCTGCCACCATTATTTCCTTTCTGCCCCGATGGCAGACAAGTGACAGGATTCCTACATGCAGGGTGTTAAGATTTAAATCCTAAATCCAGGCTGAGTCATCAACTGAGATGAATGTGTGATATCCTGCAACATGACAGGCACTTTTTTTTATGTTAGTAGTAAGTTCTATGGATGTTTGGAGCTCACGTTTCTTGGCTTCTAGTTTCTTGATTTTTCTTGGTTTGAAGCTGCTGGCCTACTCCAGGGCAACCAGCTAAATATCACACACTTTAGTCCTGGATCTTAACCTCTTCCATTCAGTTAATTATCTTTCATTTAACGTATGCTTGCTTGTATTCTTCCTTTTCAAACCTATTAAAAAATCTTATTTTAAAATTCGAATTCTTATGAGGTTTAAGTTCCAAGATATAGAACGTAAAATAAATGAGTAGCTGCGTTAACAAATAACATTTGTAGTTTTTAAGAGAAAACTGAAAATATCTTCTGCTGAACACGCTGCCTAGAAACACCACCACAAAATCCTTAAAGACAGTCATTCAAATGCTGCAACAAAAGGCACCAAGTGCTTCTAAACCTTGGGCAGACCTGTGTCATGTGGGGTCAACAATTAAAAGGCTAAAGACTAAGAGGGAAAACGGAAGCTTAAGAGAACTTGGAGCACTTTTGAAAGGCAGAATTATGGGCATCACACAGCAGCAAAAACAACAAGCTAGAAGTGGTTTAAATGCAGTTCGCAGCAGAGTGACTACCAATAGCAAAGATAAAATGGCCCATGTTACTATAATAACATGCACAAAGGGACTGCTGGCACTTGATGGTACTAAACCTCCCTAATCACATAGCAACAAAAATAATTCTATTTGCTCAGACATCATTATTAAAGTCCCAAAAAACCAAGAAGTGCTATTTAAAAGCACAGAAATGTAGCTATGTAGTCCTTTATATTTTCTTCATGCCTTTCAAGCCCTTAGAGGAGAGCCTGACATTTTTTCAAATTTTTTTCTGCAACAAGAAAATGCTAGAAACTTTATTTTTGAAGCAAGCTGAAATTCTTCTATGCGTCTTCAATTACATGAACTAAAAGTTTCAGAGATATGCTAAATAGTCCAACACTCACAAGCAAAAAACCTGGCAGTACAGAGAGGACAGAGCCACTTATGTGCAACCAAATACCACCCAGCCACACTGGGCATTCATCTTCCTTTCTCCTGTTTACTTTGTAGGACACTGAGGTCCTCTGCTAGGACTGTGCATGCTGAAAAGATGACTGGCAATACCTGATCCAAATCTATGTATAGTCATCTTCTGCTACCACATCATGTAAAGTGTAGGGCAGCTCTTCCTAGGATGTTTTTGTATTTCCTTGTTACCAACACAAAGTACCAGTTTGATAGCACCACTCCAGGTGTAAGACCAGATGATTATTTTTCACTGCGCAGGGCTGTTCATTTGCCTGGGCATTCAGGCTGTTGTAAGTGCTGGAGAGTTATGTTAGGTACCACTCTTGAGAGTCTCCTTCCTGAAAAATGCCAGAAAATTTTATCAGCTCTGTACTCTGAAGAGAATAAAGCCATGAATTAATTCAGTCTGAATCGCTGAAGACATAATGAGAACAGTTTTGGTTAGACATGAAAATTTACTTGCTTTGAGTGTCAGAGTTAATAGATGGTAGTTGGAATCTGGGAGCCATCAGCTAGAAACAGATTATTTGCATGTAATAACTTCAATATTTCTTCCAAATCTGGCATTTACCACATCACCCAGTAAAGTACTGATATCCAGAGATGCTAGAACAGACGGTGTTAAGTATAAAGTAACACCACCCCCAGGCCGAGAAAAATGCACCCCAACGAGAATAAAGGTTCAAATCTACCTTTACTGGTAAGATGTTTTTATTTTTTATCTATCTTAAATTCAAAATGATTTAGTGCGAACATACAGCACTCAACAGTTGAGTAAAATTCAGAATGCCAAACCTGACAGTGAAACTGCAGAACCCTAACGATTTACATACAGTATTTGTTTCTTGTAAGGCTTATGATGTCCTTTAGTCACACACCTAGAAAGGCTGTGCCTCTGCTTTAGAGAATTTATGTTCCTGCGGTTCCTCCTTCCTTCCTAAGGGCTGAGCACAAATAGCAGCTTTTTGAATGAGCAGCATTCATTAAATCAAATTACTAGGAATGTTGCACTGCCCGAATGTGCCCCTGTTTTAGAACAGTTTTGCTAAGTACCAAGAGACTAGAGGTGGACCTGCCTTTTCTCTAGTCTTACCTGTGTTAAGTCCAAAGCCCATAGCAATAATGTTTTGGCAAAACTTCTACATGTTTGATATCACTATAAATAGTACCTTCAAACACCACCACATTATCTTCTTACACCCTGCACTGCACCAGTTCAAACTACAGAGAGTTTTGCCACTGACTTCAGCAGGAGCAAGCTATATGCCTGAATGCTGACCACAGCTTCCATGCAAGTCAAAGGTGAGCTGGACTGTCTTCTAGCTATGAAATGCTAACTGGTGATTTTGGATGGACCACAGGCTTACCTAAGACTAGTGATGAATACAGCACCCTTACTCCAGAAGGGTCAATGGTGTACCCTCATCAGCTAATTAGAAGGGTCAATGGTGTACCCTCATCAGCTAATTAATATGATTTAATAAATATTAATGTACAACAGTGGCTGCACAGGCAAAAGGTAATGTGAAATTTATCAGTGGCTTGACTAAATTAGCTAATTGCAATACAGACATGCAAATAACTGACAGAAACAAATATTTATATTAAACTGTATTGCCTGTTTCCAGTATGTACAAGGCAGAACTGTAAACCAGGGGCTATGGACAGCTTCCACATGATTGCCATATTTGAGTTTTCAAAGAGTCCTAGGACTACCCAGAGAAAATCCTTTCACACCTTCTGAGCACAGCTGTAACACTTCCCAGCTTGATACTACAGAGTTGTTCATGCAGGTGGAACAAACACATGGTATATGGACAGCAGGCTACAATGTCATAACCTGGCATAGCTGTAGCAGGCATGACTTCATCATTCATATGGGGGTGCAGCATCACTTATTATAGGGAAGCCATATCTGCCTAGTTTTGAGTAAGCAATGAAGGCAAGAAAGGTGAAGGTACCACTTAATTCAATGAAGTGGCCATCTGCCAAATGGATTTCAATTACAACAGGGATACATATTCCTGTTTGAGCTGGTATCACTGCCACAGGACTGTACTGCAAGGATGGTAAAGTTATTTAATTTTTTAGCCTTTCTGACAGAAAGTGGGCACTTGATTTCATTTGATGTGAGTGTTCCCCAGGTACCCTATTTAATTTTTGGCTTAGGCAATACCCTGAATTGAAGCCCAGAGACTGAACTGCAAGCCAATGCTGGCATTCTGCTTTCTGACACCTTAATGCATTTGGATCCAAACACACAAAATTTATTATCATTCCTTTAGTACTTGAACAGCTCTGCAAAATTCAATGAAGAATGCCAAGTTTTCAGGGATTCACCAGACACATGGCCAAATTTTCTTTTCATCTGCAACTTCTGGTAACATACTGGGTCTCACCGATATGCTGTAACTTATGACTGCAGAGCAGTCTATGTCAAAATGGTACAGAAAAGCACTTCATGGACTTCATGAATATCTTTTTTTCTTAAGACACTTGGGGGGAGGGAAAGAACGAAGATGCTTCTGCAAAAATGCAGTGTTTGTGAAAGGCAGTACCATGTATAGTGTGGATTTATATTTATCCAGAAGTAAGCTTTTTTAATACAGGTGGTATAGTTAAAAAAACCTAAAACCTCTGTTGAAGGAGATCTTACAACCATTCCAGAGACTCCATGGCAGAGGGGGCGGCTTTGCACAAATACCAGACCTTTGGAAATCCTGGTGCCACCCTTTTGACAGCACCTCCATCCCAAAGAAGATTACATAATGACTGATAAGTGATCTGTACAATCTGTACAGTTTGGATCCCTTAAGATAAAAGGATTAGAAAGGGAATAATCAAAGTGGATTTAGCAACAACAAATGCGAACTCTCCTTGTACAGAAAACAAGCTCTGTATGCAGACCTTTGATTACTCCATTTCCAAGCATGCACTTTCTAGAGACTGATAAATAAGATCAATCTTCAAAAACCATAAAAGTTAGGGAGATGCAATTCTTGCAAGTTGTAAAAACAAAGTGATACAAATAGCATTTTAATTTTGATTTGCAACTTTGGGGGAGGCAGAAAGAGGTAAATCAGAGGGATAGTTTCAGAAACCGTACTTTTCAGTATTTCTTTGCAAGTTTGGAGGCTAGAAATTTAAAAAAAAATAAAGGTATTTCTGGCACCTGGCATTTTTGGAAAGAAAAACCACACCAGATATTTCAAGAGTTGTGATAAAATCAGGAGAGCTGAGGAAACGTAATAGGTATTTTTGAATTGCAAAGTAACTCTTTCATATTAAATGCCATCAGAGACTAGTAGACTGCTTTCATGAAAAAGAATACTGCAAGAATAAGAATACAAATACTTATACAATACAAACATACAAAAAATAATACTTCAAGAGTAAGTATACAAATAATGACAGGCCAAGTTGATTTAAATTTAAGTCTTCAGGTGTCAGTCTTGCCCATACTTGTTCTACTGCTACAGTTAAATGTACTTTCATGAGTCTTCAAGGCTAATGGTCTTGAAGAAAATCTAATTTAGAAGACAACTAACAGGTTTTAAGCAACTAAAGGGACTCAGGATCAGAAGATCTGTATTTCATTCCCCTATCTGCTGCTGACTTGCTGCATGACCTTGAATAAAAACACTTAGCTCATCCAGGTTGCAGCCTTATCTTCACATGCATTTCCTGACTCTGCTATGAGATTTAATTAATTTGTGCCTATAAACGTTTCAAAAGCCTAGGGATAAGACAGGTCTACGGAAATTAAAATTATTAACAATGTTTTCTTACATATAGAGGCACACAGTGGCCTATGTTTGCCATATGAATATAAATGCAGAGACGCAGAAACATACACAACATGTTTTCATGTAATTAATTCTGACTTGTTTCCTCAAGTAACAGCAACATGGAAATATACAATGAAGGAATAAACACTGTACATCCCTACAGATCCTTCATTTTCTGTGCAGGTAGCTCTGATGCCTCCCCTTTACAGCACATCCTTAAGATTACAAGTTATGCTTGTTCAACAATATTATGCAAATAGATTGTTCTTACCCTCAGCCTCTGTTCCATGGACAAGCAGAGGACCTGCCAGGGTGCTGTGTACCTGAACATGTTTGGCCCCTTCTGTTGGCAGACTAAATAGTAAAAGGCACGCAAGTCTCTCAAGTCTTCTGGTTGCTTTTCATCTGAGAGATGCTTAAATTGAGAGAAATCCTTTAGCTTTACTCTTCAAGGGCCCCCTGAGCAGACTAAGTCAGCGTTACAACCATTCCACTTGCACCCTGAGGACTGAATAACTAATTCAATAAGAGGCTTTTTTACTTCGGAAGAGCTTAGCTCAAACTCAATTAGCATAAATAGGATGATAACCTTTGAACCTCCCACTCCTCTCAGAGGAGCTGATGGCGGCCAGCACGTCGTGGCAGGGTCACTCCCTCCCTCCCTGTAAATCTCGAGTTTGTATTTCCACTGCTGGCATTTGACTCTGCTTCCCAAGTCCAGAAGCAGTTATCGGAGACCATCTGCAGCTTTGCTTGTCTTCTTTTTGCTATTATCTTTCAGCCTCTCTGAATGGAAATCCCTTTTTCTCTTCTCAGAAGGGATTTCCCTTCCCTGTCTCTGGATCCTGACCCCTACACTTGGCATTCAGCATGATTCTGATGAACAAATTCACAGGTAAGCTGCTATCAGCACTCTCACAATAAAACCAATATTGTAAATAAAATTATCAACCGAAATGAGACTGAAAAGTTTTCTCCAAAATACACTGAAGCGAGTTCTTTATAATATTGGAAATATAAGCCGCAGCCTTTTTTGTGGTTTTCCTTAATGGATTGTTTTTCAGACAGAGACCAAGACATAGTCTCCAAGACCTGAAAGTGGTGAAAGAGCAAAGACTGTTATTTTCTACATTTGTTATTTCAGCAATGAACTCTAAATGATAATTTTGTACCCTACTGCTGCTCAGAAAATGGTGTGCTGTGTGCCCACCATCGCCATCTTTGCTTTTCTTATATGACAGTTGTTTATATTCACAAACCACCATCGATGTGAACCCAGCCACACAGATGAAGTAACTAACTTATCCCAGCCTTTTTTCTTCTTTTGTTCCTTTGGTACAGGAAGAGAAGAAGAAGAAGTAATTTTTAGATTTATATTGACTCAAATCTGTCTCAGTGATCCTCAACATTTTATCTCCAGTACTTGCACTGCTGCAATCCCACTCAAACTAATTACTGGGATGGAGAAAGAACTGTGCAAAACTCTTCTCTACAGCTGCTTCTAGAAGAGAACTGAGGCACCGCTCCCTCATCAGCTCAGTGCACTGAGGACAGCTGTAAAGCAGTTCTGCAAGTCCTGCTGCAGCACTAATACCAACAGAAGTGCTCTCACACACTCGGTGGTTTTGTGGAAAAAAACCCAAACCCCAAACAAAACCTAGACAAGTATTAAGGTACTGATTTCACCAAATACTTGGCCAACAACAAACACACACCTGAGCTCTGGCTCAACTAGGAAGCTTGTTACTATACCCATTTTAGTTGCACACCAGCAATTAACATGCACGTGGTGCCAATTAAAAAAATAAAAAGTGCTGGTCTGTTTAAAACTATCAAAATTACACACTACATACACCACTTAGCAGTGGCTTTAACCTTGACAGATATACATAAATACACACATAAATACACAATACATAAAGCCTTGGCTTCTGTTCAACATTCTGAGGTGACTTTGCTCAATAACCAGTCATGAGAACAAATCTTTTCCTTTACCTCTCCCTGAATTTTGAATTTCTCTTGCTTTGACACTTCTGAAGTCAATTTTGGAAGCAGCAAATTACTTCTGTTATTTCTTCAGTAACTGAAAGTGATTTAAAACAGAACAAACCCATGGCTAATATGTTACCAACTAGTGATGATGTTTTCCTAACAACCAGAAGACCAGGTGACAAGTCCTGTTCCTCAGTAACAATCTGGACATGACTCTTAACATGGATTACAGGAGGCCTTGGGTTACAAACACAAAATAGATGAAATGCCTTCTGCTGAAGTAAAATTGAGTTAACTTCTGGGGGCCTACAGGAATGCTGGTGGTGTACTGTTCATTAGGGACTGTAGTGACAGGACAAGGGGTAACGGGTTGAAACTTAAACAGCAGAGGTTTAGACTGGATATAAGGAAGAAATTCTTTACTGTGAGGGTGGTGAGGCACTGGAATGGGTTGCCCAGGGAGGTTGTGAATGCTCCATCCCTGGCGGTGTTCAAGACCATGTTGGATGAAGCCTTGGGTGACATGGTTTAGTGTGAGGTGTCCCTGCCCATGGCAGGGGGGTTGGAACTAGATGATCTTAAGGTCCTTTCCAACACTAACTATTCTATGATTCTACGGCCAAGGGTAGACATGCAAATTTTGTGAGAAACAGCCATTCCACACATCCTTTGAACAAACACCCTTTGCAAACAACTGCCATGGAATGGAAACAAGCCTGTTTACATGAATCTCTCATCTTGTAACCTCTTAACATCTTCCTTTTTTTTTTTTGTTAAAGGTTGTGTGCTTTATTAATTGTCTACATAATGAAATTACAGGATTTAATTCTGAAGGCAAATGCGAATACAGATACAGAACTGATCAACCTGAGTCCTAAGATACGATTCTGCAAACTTAACAGTGGACTATGTCTGCAAAACTCAAAAAACCTAGGAGATCCCAAGGAAAATCCTAATGACGAAATGTTTCTGCCTAATATATAATATTAAATAAGGTTCTTAGAAAGAAGACTTCTGATCTTTGATTTTCCTGAGTGCTCTTGAATAGCTCAAACACTGCTAGCCAAAATTACTGATATATCAGCCATATTTAGGTCAGTTAATTAACTCGAAACAACACACTAAAGCTGCTTTTACATCTGCCACAAGAAGTATTCATACAGGTAAACAGTTAAAAATACATAATCTGAACATCTGTGACCTTGCACCCATAAAAATATAATCTGCTTATTTTCTGTAAAAATTGGCAATTCTTCTTTTTTCCTCTTTCATTTTGGGCTTTCCACCCTCTCTTTCTAATTAAACAACCAGGATTACTGAAAGAGCTTCCTTCCATAGTTGATTTTAAATGGGAGATCACAGAGCTGCTGATGCCAGAACTAATATAAACATTTCCATACCAAGATCCGAAAGCTGTTGACTTGTCTTCAGGGAGAAACAGCGAACAAACAGATACACTAAAGGGAAACCATAAACTGATATGAATGTGACATCCAAGTGCGGTTTATTGACAGTGATGGCACATGCTAACTCTAATGCCCACTGCATCGGAAAGCCCATCCTTTTCCCCTCTTATCAGGAATCATTAACACCAAGGGACAGCTTTCCAGGATTCAGTAAGAAGCCAAAATACTAACTACTCTCACAGCATTTCTCACAGCATTTCTCTCCAGTGCGTCATTTTAAGAAGTGAAATCTTCTTGGAAAAGGTAGGCAGGGTTTATGGTAGCAATGCAAAATGCAATTAGTCCTTGCAGGAGAATGCAAAGCACGTACCAATAAATATCACACCCACATTCTGTGGTTTGTGTTTCTCAAGCAAGGGTCATTCAACTTCCTGTGAGATTCTGACAGCACAGGATTTACCAGTGCTGTCTTCCTTTTATTTCCCAATAAATACAAAGCCTTTTGATAAGGTGAAGAACTTACTCAAGCTGACGAAGCCATAAAAGTTGTCTTCCAGTTGTCCATGAGTAAAGAAGATGAGACACTGACTGCATCAAAGAGATGAAACCTCCTGCTGTGAGAAATGCATGTGGCTAAAATACTAGACAGGAATTTACAAGATCAAATCCAAACCCAGGCTCCAATGTCTTGGGAAAAGTCGCTAATCTCACTCTGTTTTTTATCAGAAAGGTGTTGATAGCATATTTCATGAGTTGTGTGCAAAACAATATGCTGATGAGCACACTTGTAATTTATTTACTTCTTTGAAGAATGCAGGAAAAGTAATATTTAATATAAAAACAGTGTGTGAGAAGTACCCAAACTGTATCTTTTTTGAATTTTTGATATTAAAAGAAGCCAAGAGAAACAACACCCAAGATTTTAAACTCACATTTTTTTATCTTACACCCCATCAAAATCTTTCACTACATTTTCTTGGTCCTTCAGTGCTCCAATAAAATGCCATGTCTCATGCAGCAGGGTGTATTGCAGATGCAGCCCCAGCAGTGGGAGGAAGAATTTGGCTCTCTTTCTCTGCTCACCACTTCTGGTGTTTGACACCAAGATATTGGGAATTTCCAGAAATGCCTTTGGTTTTGTCCATACATACACAAAACCAGTGTGAGAAATAATGCATCATTCTGCTCTGTTTTTCCATCACATAAGATAAAAAAATGGATTCATACCTGTTGCAAAGAATGTAGCCTGCCTGGCATAGCACACTGTTTATATGGGAGCCAGAGGCTCTTTCTGTCCTGGAAGTGATCACCCAGAGACAGTAAGTAATTGCAAGTTCTGACAACAGCAAAATACATGGTTTTAAGATCTGAAATTTGGACAAAAGTACTTAAAGAGTCTAATTCTGCCTAGTCTCAGTGTATAATTACTGAATTTCATGAGCACAATACTGCAATAACAAGAACTGCAGGGCTGAGTAAGAAATCCCAAGAATTGAACCTGGTGAGCTTCTCAGAAATGAGTGACAAGTATTTCTAGTATTTGTTGCTTTATTATTATTGTTGTTATTTTTACCACTGTTACTATGGTTCCACTGTACTGCTCCTCCTTCTGGATAACAAGAGTCCTCTCACAGGAACAAAGACCTGTTTTTCCATTCCTACCTCCTGGTTGGAAGGGACTAAGCTAGAAGTTTTGAAGTGACCATTCTCTAAATCTCCTGATTTGAATTTATAACTTTTTTCATCTTACCTTTGTCTTCTGTTGCACACCATTTTATTGTCCCCATCTTGTATGTGACACAAAAGATCAGATTTGAAGTTCTATCACAAGGCATTCTATGCAAGATCTCAGAAAGTACACCAGAAACACGCAGTAATATGAGGAGCCTGTCTTTTCCAATCATATATCCCGAAGGCTAAGCACAATTCCATACACAAATGAAAGAGCTCAAAAAAAAAAACAGCAAGGTTTTATCTGGGGCCTGGATGGAAAGCCTGGAGCACGCAGATCTGTGAAACAACCTATGGCTTTGTGGAAGAAAGTTAAGTTACAATGCACATGAGCTGATGCCCAAAACACTGATCTTTCTCTTACTTCTTTCAGTCAGTCTAATAAGAGATACTGCTTCTTTCTGCAAAACCTCTATCCCACGCTGCCTGGTAAACCTCTAAGGATACACAAAATGCTGTCCACTCCCCTATTAATAAAGTACCATCTCCAGGAAAACAGCGTGTGTGGTGATAACAGCACCAGCTGATACTTGGTGCTCCAAGGATTAATGCCATAAGAAGTATTTCAAGAAGAGCATAAGCAAGAAGTTGCTGAGTACCAAATAATTTTCCTAATACTTAGAAAAGCTTACCCCATCAAGAGAAAAAAAGCCTTTATTCTTAAAAGGAAAAGGGGGAGGTGAAAAGGCTAGCTAAGCCACTATGGGCTGGATTAACACTGCCTAGAAAGCCTAATTCACATGAAAAGCAGAAACTTGAGAAGCACAACTTTTTACATTCTGCTGGAAAGGGAAAGCAGTAAGAAGGGGTGTAATAAAAAGTAGTCTGTCCAAATGTTCTGCAACACAACTATACATGAGTATGGCTCTTTAGACTACATTTCTCAGAAGGAATGCGTGAGATCATAAAAACTACGATCTTATCAGCCACTGGACCCAAAACTTCCCTTGAATACAGCATTCTGCGTGCAGCATACAACTAGTGATGATACAGGGGCATGAATTATTTTCCTATCATACACAAAATGACTTGGCTCAGTCAAGACCTGTAAGAGCTTATTACCACATTGTCAAACAAATCTTGCCACCAAAAATGCAGCAAGAAGACACACTGCAAACCACAGTCTAGGCCCAGCATCTCAGCAACCTGTGTTTTTAAGGCATAGCTCTAAGCACACAGGATTAAATGGGTATCTGACTGTAAAGTGCAATGAGCTTTGGACTGGGCTCATTCACTGGTATTTATATGGCTCTCCCTAAGCAGGAAATCCTGAATTCTCACATTCTTTTCAAATCAGATGCAACTGCTGCTTACCCACCTTTTAACCTCAGAAAGACCAAAAGCCAAATATTTTTATAAGTGGGAAAGATGACAAAAATGGTGAAACAATTAGTAGAAGAGAAAGCTCCCTTAAATTATCCACTGTAATCAGAATTTTGTATTTATATATTGCTTCCTAACTCAGTACCTCTGAGATACCCAATACAAACAGAAAAAGAGGAACACATCAGCACCATAAGGTAGTCTGGGATGGATGTAAATTGGCTGTCCTGGAAGATACTGAGAGTCTGCCTAATAATTCTCCTTCTCAGCTTTTCTAGAGTGTCCCTCTGTAGGTAATATGCCCAACCTGTCCCTGGGCTGTCTATGCAAGAGATTATGCACTAATCGCAAAAGTGCAACCTCTTGTAGTTTGGCATAAAATGTCACAAGCACTTACATAAACACAGTTGGGATCATGTGTAGCATCACCAAGGAAAAGCAAGCTTTTCATTAGCCCAACGGCACTCACAGTGGTGCTGGCATTGTGGTTTGATATTGATGCAAAGAGAGCAGGCAACCACAGCAGTTCAAGGCAGTCTGAAAGTTGCTGCTGTAATCCTGCTTACTTCCTCCCTGGCTATGTTGGTTTTAGTTGTCTGTCTGAAAAGCAATCTCAGTAAAAAGGAAAACGAAGGTGTTTAATTTCTGCCTGAATTCTGCTTCCAACTGAAAAAACACAAACACCACCCAGCACAAACTGGCACTGCAGTTTCCTAAGCATCATGTTTACTCTGGGTAATCAGCTGCCAAGCCACCAGCTAGGCATTGTTCTAATCTCCTGAAACTTGTTCATTTTATAGTTTGAAGTAGAGTTCGGTACAGTTCAAACCCATGAATGTGCTTTCCATTAGCAATGTCTCAGGCTCCACTGCAAAACTGCTGCAGGAACTTTAATAAATGTGTGCTGTGAATAGACTGATACGAGAAGAAAATAAGATGTCCTGTGTCATCTGGTCTCCTCACCTCTTATGGCAGGAAAGCATGCTCGCTTATCTCTTCATGAACTTATTCAGGTCCTGTCTTCAAAACAGTTCAGAAAATTTGTCCCCACTGTTGCCATGGAGAGGTTATTCTGGTCTTTATGGGCTGGATTCTAATTTCTAGTCTGAGTCTACTAATGGCTAGTTCAACTCTGTTCTTTTTCCAGTACTGACCATATTAGTTTAGTGACCTATTACCCTTCTTGGTCTTTCTTTCCATGATGCATACATAAACTTCTGATACAAGCCAGTCTGCCTTCTTCTAGACTAAACAAGCAAAACTCCTTTAATTTCAAACTTCATGTCATGCTTTCATCTCCCTGCTGTCCACGCCACTTCTTCCTGCACCCACCGCAGTGTCAAGTCACATTTTGGAAGTATGAGTGGATAGATATGCACACAGTATTCCAGGTACAGCCTTATCAGCATTGTCTACAGTGGTTGTGTTCATGTGTTCCTATCCCTTTTGGAAATGCTCTGACTGGCAAGTAATCACAGCCAGAGGGGGAAGAAATCTTCTTTGTATAGCCATATAATACAACCCTCAGGGGACTCTCTGGACAGATAAAGAAGGTATTTATACAGAAAGTGTACACACAAAAAGAGTGCATGACACAGGAGGTGCTGGCAGTTGGAAGACAGTGCAGAAGACACAGTTTTGCTACTCTCATCTGACAGGATTATGCCAATTTAAAGATGACAATCGCTGCCAGCAGATGGGCAATTCAAATACAGATGTTTTCTCCTAACTGACAGCAGCAGCAGCAACAGCTGTGCTGGAAAGGCAATGATCTAGTACACCAAGAAGCCCAGAAAGTATGTCATCCTTCCTGAACCATCTTATACTTGTTACTCTCAGACAGGCTGACACAATTTCTTACCCTCTATTTGTCTTCCAAGCTCAACGGACACTGAGCTAATGAGTGAATGATTAAGCACTAGCCCATGCTACTCTATGCCCTGGATACAATTACCAAAGTTACAGTGCCAAGCTAAACACTTGCAGCTCATTTCCTTTCCATGAAATGGCATCAAAAGGAAAAATCGAAACTCACGATGCTCACACCACCACATTATTTACACAGGAGAAAGTTTCAACAACTCAGTAAGGAACACGGGGACAAAACCCCTTCTCCCTTCACACTGTTCTGATGCTTCATGTTGGAGCAGCCAGTACCACCACAGTCACAAAATTGATCACCTCTCAGAACACCAGTTGCCCTGCCAAGCTGTATTGCAGAGTGCAATAATTAATGCAATCATAAATATTGATCTAAGCCTCCCTCATCCAGCACGACAACCCTCCCACCACCCGCAGCAGTCCCTGCTGCCACCTGACCCCACCAGCCCCATCTCTCCTTGTATCCCACTCCCCTCTGTGCCCTAGTCCCTCTGCCAGCACCTCCTCTTCATGGCCAAGCACAGCTTGGGCAGTGCTGGCACAGCATCAGGCATGGGCACAGCACTTAGAGGTTCTCTGCTGCTTCAGGGCTGTGAAGCAGTGAAATCCACACTGGCCATGGGAAGGTGTAACAGAGGTTTTTCATGTGTGGTGGTGCAGGTCTTCGTGCCTGCAGAACAGCACACGCCTCTTGGCATGCTTTCTGCTGGGCTGGGAAGCTGGGCATGGAGGAGGATTTCTTCCCTTCTCACTCCATTTCACCCTCCCTCCTAAAATATCTCATAAAAGCTACTATGGATCTCATGTGAATTGACTTTTTCACTACAAGAGCTCCAGGAATGGAAAGAAGGAAAATGGAAAGACACAGTCCCAACTGGAAAGTCTCAGGCAGCCTCAGCCACATGAAGATGTTCCACTTCACCATCCATGTTCCATGTTCAACAATCCTATGGTATAGCTTTATTATGGCTTCTATGTTACATGTTATCTTTTTTTTCTAGGTATAGGAATAACACCATACTTGTGGCAAATAATGTGTTGGCTCACACAATTCACTGGAGTAAAAGCTGGCAGTGTGAAAAATATCAGCCTGAAACTTATCTGCTTTTTCTTAGAGCAGGTAGGTTTTGCACCCATATGCGAGCCTGACTTTTCTTGCCAAGCTCATATTCTTCCTGCAGTGAGCTGCCACAGCTAATGGCCCGTGCCCTGTTCAGGTCTTTGGAAGACAAGCTCTGGCTCCAAAGGGCTTACTCAGGTGCTGTATCCTCAGATAAAGACCACTCTAGAACCACGGGTGGGTAAGGAACAAGGCTCCACCAGTTCACTCCATGACAAAGCTGCATGTAGCAGTAAGTCTCAAGAAGAACAGATACAATGGCAACACAATGGTCTTGGCAGCTTGGTTTTCAGAGGTAAAAATTGGCTGGACAAACTTCAATAAAAACCTAGACGTGTCAAATTTCCCCCTGTCATTTCAATTTATAAATATTCTGGTTATTCAGCTCTGGTCCAATGTCCCTCCAGGTGTGTCAGGTATTTTATGCAGAGTTTTCATGAATGCTCAGGACTGCCCTAGCCTGCCCCAGTAATTTCTTCGTTTTCTATCAAAACACAAAGTCTCATGTTATTTCAAATCTCAGCAGCTACAGCAGCCTACCATCATGTGCAAAGCACTCAACTGCCTTAGGGCACACTTTTCCCCTCTAATTCTCCAGTACAATGGCTCTTTTCTTCTGCCTTTTAGCCCAATCCCTTTAAAAAGGGAGAAAATTTCTAACAGGATTTGTACAAATCCCCTAATTTTCTGTTCATTAATTACTTATAATGAATCACCACTTCTGTATAAGCTATGAAAAGTTACTGCACTGCCCCTTGAGCCCCTAGAGAAATTCTTATACTAAAGGCTTTCTGCTAAAAGACCTTCTCTGACAATAAGTACTGATGCCTGTGCATACACCTCTTGATCCCATCCACTGACAAGAGGCTGTGAGACAGCAGCCTCTATTTAGCACTAATAAGAAGCTTCTCCCACTTAGACTGCTTCAAATATGCAGCACAATCTGGGTTTTCTTTAAGGCAACTGAACTTTTCCCTTCATGGCATTAATTAATTACACACTTAAGGAGTGCCTGCCCAGAGCAGACAAGGGCCAAGCTACTCAGAGCTCTCTCTTATGCCAGATGTCGCTGCTGTAGGGCACAATTACGGGAAATAACCTTTGCAGGGGCAAAGGAGGAGGCAGAAAGTTGCTTTGGTGCACACAACCAGTAACATGCTGATGTCTGTGGATGCTCACACACACATATGTGTGTATATGCTGGTGCACAAGGAAATGCTGCATGTGCCCACAAGTGGGTTTCTGCTGTGGCAGTATGCAGTTACTGTTAACAGTAACTCCATGTTGCTTGCAAAAATATTCACTTTGTCCCTGGCAGGATGAATAAAGCCTGCTGTTGTGCAAGTCTCACTTAAGATACGAAGCATTTTAAGGATGAAAGCACTGAAGGCATTAACAACTGGAAACCCAGCAGTGGGACTAATTCCCTGACTAATGCCATACCGTGATGCCTTTGCAGCATCATTTGTTTCATGCTGCTTTTTTGCCCACACTCAGTAGCTATAATACATTAAGACAAAGTATCTGCTACTGGTATTTAACTGGTGCCATACGGCTATTGCACCAGCTCCTCCATCCTGCTGGTTTCGTGTGCTGTATGGATACTAGCAGTGGCTATTCATGGCACAGCCACAAAGGCTCCTTTGGCTCAAGATACTGAGACATGCTGTTCTTGCCATAGATGACCGTTATGGCTGAAACACTGTCATTTGAGTAAGTGAAGAGAAATGTTCATAAATTAGACTAAAATCCCAGATTCAGTTCAAGAGGTTGCTTCTTATGCATGCAACACTTTCAGGCTAAGGTATGATATTGCTTGCAGGCCTTTTTTATCACTGCTCAAAGCTGCCATTCACAGTGATGGGTATAACACAAAAAGAAGGAAGATCTGCTAGATTAGAGCAATTCAGATAGAGAGACTGATCTTACCTACCTTTCACAGACAACCACGGACATTCATCTGGTATCCAACTTTCCCAGAAGTGGGTGGTGCTGCATAAGGAGAGATACTCTTGTCCTTGGAAAATAGCTATGTTCACTTCAAGGTATTTTCTAAAGTGCAAGACTAAACTTCTATAGACCCAATCCACAAAAGTCAAGATTCCTGCAGCTGATCATTCAGCTACCAGTATGTGCTCATGCAAAACCAACCACATGCATTTTAAAATCTGGTGGCTAGTAGTCACAGAGCACAAATAAAAGTATGAGGTAAATACCAGGCATGTGATCTGGTTTTCAGTCGAAAGGTTATAAACAGGAAAAATGTCTATTTACTGATTTATTTTCCTTAATCTTAAATGCAGCACTGCAGTTTTGTAAGTTGCCCATATATCTTCCTTCAGCCTACTTCAAAGACACTCCTGCCCTCATGCAGAGGAATAGCATGTTGCGTGCTCCTATTACTGTTGCTGTTGGCAAATAAGGCAAAACACAACACTTATCTTTCTACCTTGTGTAATTTGCAAACAAAAGCAAAGGACAGGTGAGAATCAAAGTTGCATGGGAACAGATGATTTTACTAACTGGAACACCTTTGGGTATAACAAGCCATGGTGCTGGCTGGGAGTAGCAGCCCACCTCTTAAGAGTGAGAAGCAACATTTAAAAGGACACTGATTAGTATTGTTTAAAAGTGCCTAGTGGAGCCAGAAAGGAAGCAGTCACTTGGTTTCTAAGGAGCACCACAAAAAAAATTTCATCAAAACAAGATAAACGTTGCAGCCTGAACAAGTTTTTCAGCATGTAGCTCCACCTAGGAATTTCTCTTACGAAACTGGGCTCTCTTGTGCTTCCAGGTCCACCAGCAGGGAGACACCCAGGCTTGAGGAACGCACTTCCACTGCTGCACTGCTTATGTAAATGGGCTTTGTGGAAGTATGTGGGGATTTTTATTTGTTGTAAAGCCTGCACCCCAGCCTCTGCCACCCAGATGGTGCCTGAGCCAGCCAGTGCAAGCCAAGACAGGGCAGAGTGACCCTGAAGGCAGGAAGCACCTACCTCCATGGGGTTCATCTGAAAGAGCCCTCCTCACCCCCCAGTGCTCCACAGGCACTGTTCCAGAGTGTTGGATAGGAAGAAGGAAGGCATGGACAGCCTGGCACTGAGGTGTGCCAAGCCCACCCAAAGGCTATCCCGCAGGCATAGCAACACTTCACACCCTCTCCTGCCCACCCATTACTGTTCCCTGCCTGAAGGTCACAAGCTTCCCTCTCCACTCCCTCTACACTGCTCCCAGCAAGGTATTCTCCATAAAGCTCATCTTATTAGTGATGTTGAATACGGCCTGGGAGAAATGCAACCGTTTTGTTGCTTAAACATGCATACCACAGGCTACCAACACGAACAAGACCGTGAGCAGCAAGCAGCGGGTAACCCGCATCTTTAGAGACAATAAATTTACTGCCACCATCTTCCCTCCCCGAGACGCCACTTCTCAGCTTTTGATGTTTCTCCAGTGGTTTCTCCCCTATTTTAGGAAACAAGCCCATTCTGAAAGACTGTCTGACCCCATTTTATGCACCCTAAAAGCAACAGACACGGAACGTGCTCCAACTGGTTTTGTATTTCCACTTTTCATCTATATTTATTCCTTGAACAGCTGTTGCTTGGTTTTAATGGTGCTTTTACTCCTGTGCCTTTTGTATCAACTGTGGCCAAGGCAAGTCAAGGTCACTGCAGGACTTCTTTGTGTAGTTAACTGAAACATTTTTCTATTAGAGTCAAGCAATAAGGTGTCTTCCTTCAAACAGTGCTGGTGAGAAAAGGCAAGAAGTGGAGGCACATGAAACACCACTGTACCTGGAGAACTTCCCTGTGGCTGTCATTGAACCTCACTCATGTCCTTATTTTTCACAGGTTAAATGTGGGAAGGAAGGCTGCAAGAACAGCTCCTCACATACCTCCTCCTAGGTTTACACCTTATTCCATGGGAGAGTAATTTTAAGGGTCTGGGATGTGCCAGTGACCCCTTTCCCTGCTTCCCTCTGGAGATCCTGATTAACAGATGGAGAGAGCAGAAACTGGAGCATCACAGGTGTGGAAAGGCCAAAATGCAATAGCCACAACTTTCAGCAATAAAGGCTGATGTTAAGACTGTGAGGGTGTACTGGTAGGGAAAAAGAGAGCAAGAAGACTAATTAAAAGATGGTGTTCACAACACTGTATATAGCCTTCACTCAGATATTAAAACAACTCCATACAGCTGGAGAGAAGCATTTGCCATTGAGCAATTCAAGCTAAAACCAAAGAAAAAGCGAGAAACATATTCCACTTTATGTTTCTTGGCTGAGCTTTATCTGCTTGTTGCGTACCATAAACTTTTCTGACAGCCCTATTGCAGATTTCCCTGATAACTGCTGAGGCTGAGGAGACAATTGTTTATGGCCAGAAGGAACAAAAATGGCAGGCAGATCTGCATAAACGCTTTCTCTGAAAGATAATAATTAAAAGAGTAACCTATAGTGCCTGGCCTTCATCCATGTTCATACATGTCAGTGGTAAAAAAAAACAAACAACCAATCAACTAACTGCCAGAAACTATCTTCTTGTTTATACAGACTCTTGAATTTCCCCGTGAACTACCAGATCGGATTATTACCATAAGTAGGTTATACATAGTATTTCTGTGCAGTTAGAACTGCTTGGCACCCTTTCCTCTCATGAAAGCGTCGCTCACAACTCAGCAGGGCACCACTTTCAGCAAGGCCACCATTCTGGGGAATCCAGGTTCTATGCAGATGTCTGAGCGCTGAAAAGGACTCAGGGAAGATTTAACTGAGCTGATGCAAATGGAGAGAACATCCATGCTGTAGGCAAAACTGGGCACTGCCCAAGTCACTGGAACAAGGGGGATGTGTTGTTCACAGGCAGAGCAGGCACTTAGCAGACAAAGGCAAAGCCTTTAAGAAGACAGGATGTGTTTTGCTCATATCCTCTTCTACATGGTGGCTAATCAGTTGTACACAAATAATGGCAGTCTCTTGTGCAGCTGCTCAGTGGTTAAGGATGGCCTCGGGGCACTACGCTACAAAGGGCAGGGACTCATGAAAGACTTTACAAGCAGCTCAGCCACCTGTTTAGGAGGGGCAGTAAATACTTGAAATTGTAAACTACCACATAAAGTAAGTCCTCCAATTCCTCCTGACACTGTATTTATTACACTGTTGTTACTTCATCACAACTGGCTTATCAGGATGAAGGACTTGGACAGCACTTCATCACACCTGATAATGAGTACTACCATCCCATGTTGAGCACAACAAGGTCTTTTTGCCAAGTCAAAAGGGGAGATGCTCTCTTTTACTCTAAAGGACATTTACCAAAGAAATGCTTACGCACAGGGAAGAACGGTTATTTGCACTGCATTAAGATGCAGAACTCTGTCCACTCTTTACAGGCAGCAGCTGGAGGTGTTGTCATATATCACAAACAAGATAAATGGTAGAAAGCATGGAGATTTACCCCAAATTAAGCAGGAATGGCTGGTGCATCTAATGTGACAGAGACCCACCTGAGGGAGAAAGATGAAATGCTGCACTCAAAAACTCTCAGCCAAGCCTGCTGAGAACCTGTCAGCCCATCCCCATTTTTCTCATTCTTTGGTGCTCTCCCTGCCAGGACTGTTAATCCCGATTTCACTGGCTTTTTTTGCACTGCTCAGGCAGAGTTCTCTCTGTCAGAGGAAAGAGATGCTGTCTGATACATCTTAGAAGCACTGTGGGAGGAATCCTTTTCAAAAGCACCAACGTCAGCCAATTTTGCCTAATCCATTAATCACAGTTTATCTCATAGAAATTGGATGCAGAATTTCACCTAACTTTACTGGGAACACAGCAAAGGCATGTTAAGCACCTTTGCTAAACCCACACCCACTTTACACAGGAGAAAACAGCAAAGGCAATTCCAGAGTGCCCATGGCACTTCTGGGGCAGATCAACCCTGTGTTTTTTCCATATGAAAGGAGCATGTGAAGTGAGATCCTAAAAGTTGTGCCTGAGAATCTACCAGAAAGACTAGAGTGTATCCAAGTAGCAACCTTACCTCCCCTTGCATGCTTCCTCTCAGAGGTTAAGTCCTGGTGGGATGCTGTTTTTTTAACATTGCAAAATGACAGGACAAAGGGCCATCCATGTTAAGTAATGCCATGCATGCATAGTTTGCTGTCCAGGTTCGTCCTTCCTCCCCACACCACCTCCTTATGATAAACACAATTGTGTCTACCAAACTCCCCCCAGAGAGTGTGTAGTGTAAAGCTGGTAGCCCTTCCCACAATCCACAGGCATGTGACTGACCTGTGTGACTGCCTCCAAGGTCAAAGTAAACTAGGGAAGCATTTTTTAAGTGTTACTAAGACATTTTAGTAGGCTAATTACAATGCAAGTGTATTTTAACACACAAGGGCTGTTCTTGGTGACAACTGCTCTACTGTTTGCTGCTCTCATGATGCATTTCACTCTTTGGCATCCTCTATGATCTCCTAAGCACCATTAAAAGAGTTTAATATGCATTATTACTATTAGTCAAAAAGGACACTTCATGTGCCTTTTAGGAAAAAGCATATGCTTTTTTAAAAAACAGCATATTCAGGGGGGTTAATGGTATGAATAGAGGAGAGGATATTCTTGAAAAAATATGTGAAGTAACTTGTAAAACAAAAGTTCTTATTTAAGCATAATTGCATAAAAATCTGTCTTTGTTTATATGAAGTTCATTCATGGGCACTTAGTGCAAAAAAATAATCTAGGAAAAGGATGGGTCTTGTGGCTTAGTGCTTTGAAGACACTGAACAATATTACTAAAATAAAATGATTCTACAGAGAAAACATTTATGCATATTCCCAGACATGGTTAGGATCTTGAACCAGTTAAATTAAGAAGCCTAACTGACAAGATTCACTGTTTCTCACAATCTCTCCAGTTGTGCTAGGAAAATACTTTCTCTTTCGTGTGTCTGTCCCTTCTGTGTCCCTTCAGTTCTGCGGGGTCATATCAATAAAATACTTGTATCTAAGAAAACTTTAATTTTCTCTGCCCAACTTCCAATCCCTATCTTAGCAACATAGCCTTATGAGAGGCAAGTAAGTGCAAGTCCAAAAAGGACAGAAGAAATCTTCTGCCTGTCTTTGAAGTGTACTGCTGATCCTGCCTGCCTGCCCAAGTGTTTTCTTCCACTTCTGAAGCTGCCAGTGGTATGAAACAACTGACTTTTCCCCTGTATCTTTATTTTCCTCTTTACCCACTTTACAATTTCTGTCTGCCTTAGACTGTGTGCTTTGATGATGGTGCATCTGTTTCAAAGCAAACACTGAAACTGCAAGAGGAGTACAAATGAGTGACTGAAGGACAGTATGTCCTCCCAGTGAATGGGGTGGGAGACAGGAATGGTCTCAAAAGGACATTCACAGGGGCACACTCTGATCTATATTCCTCACAACATTTCCCTTGTTTTGAAGGTCCTTTCAACAAAGCAGAGGCAATCAATAAGCCTCTGGAACTTCCATGCTTTGGTGCTGGTATGTAAACAGCTTTTGTAAATGACTTTATTATTCTTTCTGGCACACGTACATGCAGATGTGTTACCTAGAAAGTGGTGAGCTATCTTTTACTACTCTTTTAAATCTTACATAACAAAAGCACATACGCATCTCCTGACCAGGAGGAAGCACAGAGCTCAGCTCCAATTTTTACTAGCCGACACACAGATGCTTGTGAACATCTCTTTCCTCTGGGATAACGAGATAATGGAAGCATTTGCTCTCTGATTTTCTGTGCAACAATTTTCGACGTAAATGTGTTTTTGGAAGTCTATAAATGAACCACAATCTTGAAATGCAAAAAGGTGTGCTCTGTGCTGAGAACAAAGGCTGAAATGAAAGGCTGTCTGTGATCCTGCTGCCTTCCAAGAAAGGTCCCTGGAGAGGACCATCCTGTATGAAATAAAGACCTGGTAATTTGGTTTGATAGCACATTGTGCGGGGCTTTTTTGTGCTCTCACTTAGCTTCTTCCAGAGTCAGATACACTACAGTAAAAAGAAAACCCACAATGATATGAACAATGACATGAAAGCTAAAAGTGCTTAGGGATGATATTCCAGAGAATTAAAAGGTTGCATCAAGCCATCCAGACAACCTTTTCACCTCTTCCTTGCTTGAGCCCTCTGAGAGCAATTGAAAGTATGTTCAAAGTTTCAAATATTTCAGTGTGTCTGATTGGCAGCACTGCTCTTTCCTATTTGATCTTCACAAGACATGGGAAGATGAACCTCACTAAAAGTGATACTCGGAATATGGCAAAATGACATTTAACTGGTGTTACACAAACTCAGCCAACTTCTTATTGGACGAAGCACTGCAAGCAAGCTGGCTGTCTCTCAGGGTTCTCCAGTACACCACCATTCCCCACGTCTTTTTGGAGAAGGTAGCCAAAAGTGGCTCACTGTACCATCCCCAATCTGCAAAAAGCACTGTTCCCACCAGCTAATCAGGTCTCAATTTAGACAACCAAATTTGCTTGACAGATGTCTTTAAGAGTGTGTATAACTTGACATCTCTTGTGCTGCTTAAGCTACTATCTTACTATGAATCTTCAGTCCTGGCAGTTCCTTTCATCTTCTCCAGGCCCTCTTAACACTGTAATTTATTTTATGCTGCCTCTCACACATTGAACAATCCTCCCATGAAGTATGATTGCCAAAACACTCTTCACTTCAAGAGTTCCTGGGAATTTCCAGTGATTCCTGCCACAATAGTCCTTCATTCCATCAAAGCAATGAGCAACCAAAACCCGCTTCTGCCATTTGAAACAAAGAAGGTAAAATAAAGAGATGTTTCACTGATGTTTCTGTCTGTCCTGTGTGAATCTTTAGTGCTGGTAAGCAGTATGGCATGTGATTACACATATTTTCTGATGTTCTCTCTGGGAAGCAACTGTAATGTACCTATGCACCACGCAAACATGCAAAATACAACCTTTACCCTCATTTGGCCCTGGCCCTCATTTAGAGCAGTGCATCACATAACGTGCACTCTGGCATGCAGAAGGAATGCGTATTTGCTCCTACAAGAAAGGACATCTGCATTTTGGTGGTGTGCTGGACAGCACTCCAGTTATGTGGCAGGATATGACCAATGCTAAGCTGCTTGTTTTAATTAACTTTTATCACCTCTTCTCATTGTATTTTTACCCCTGTCATATTTTGGATGCATGTTAAAGACCACATAAGCATCTCCTATCACCTAACTCAAAAGATTGAAGAGCCAGACACATACACAGAACAGAGAGATGGGATCCCTTTATTCTGTGGTATGACCGCTGTGCTTTGAAATATGTGACAGGGAAAGAGTCTGTGGTCAACCTGTATGGCAGAGTACAAAATGCCAGAGCCATTCACCCCCGTGAAGGGGAGATGTTAGCTGTGTACAGTGTCTGAGTGCCTCCAAAGGCTTGAACCACCTGAGCCTGGGGGCCAATCATGACATTCCCCCATGTAAATCAGAACTGTTCAAGCTCTCCCTGTTCAACCCACTTGACCTGTCATGTACCCTGACGTGCCATGTACCCATCTTTTGCAGAAAGGATCAGCTATAGGTTAAGCAGGCTATACTGGGAACTGCTCTGTTGATGGCATTTAGTTAACCCTGAACTTGTATGAGGTTTGAGGGGCCTTTCAAAACTGTTTTACTCATCTGGAAGCAGACACCAAGAAATCACTACTCTTGGTCTGCCAAGAACAGGTGTTCTATTTCTTAAACAAAGGCAAAAGATCCATTAAGATTTCTGCACAAATCCAACAGTTTGCTCTGACAGGCTTGTAAAACTTTTTTGAAATAAAAATAAACATAAAATAAAGCAACTCAAACCCATATGCAATTAAGTCCTGCCTAAAATGACATTTCAATTGCTGCATTTTTTGAACAATGTCAGAATAAGAGAACATTGAGCAATTTAATGGACTCTACAATTCACAGTTGCAAATGTAGGATAATAATCAGGTCATAAATCCTGGGGCCACATGGAAAGCAACTAAGAAAACATGTTCCACATGAAGAGTTTGAACTTACTTAGCTGCTACAACAAAGTGCAGAAGTTTTTATCTTTCAATGACAAGTTATTCTGTTTTATTTAAACATATCCTGTTTGTTGCTAACCAGAAAGAAACTCGTCTGCATGACATACGCCTTAGAATGCCTTAAATTAGAGGAAAATCCTCACCTGCACCAGGTCTACTTCATGACTACCCAGAAATCAACAGTGTGTAGAGATGTCAGTGTTCTCTGTATGGCCAAGTTTAGCCCTCCAAAACCAAAGTACAGAGCTCTCAAGTATGCTAACAAGAACTGAGAATGCTCTATGCAAAAGTAGTACGTGACCCATAAGCTGTAAAGGTAATATGGAATAAAATCAGATTTATCATATTAAACATATGCAACCAAATGATTAGTAAAGCAAAACATTATGTCTTGACCCATTTTTGTTCTCAAATGTATTTCCAGAACTCCTCACTGTATCTGTAAGAAAATTTGGAGATCTTAGCTATATGCCATACCTCTGGGTCTCCCGTTTCAAAGAATAGTGCAAAATGTACATGACAGGACTTGTGCTGACAGTACCCCAACAGCAATTCCCACCTCTGAATGGTGTACAATACTGTATTTTAACAAAGCTTTCCCACTGGACTAAGAGATAATGAGTAGGAATTATCTCATTGCATAACAAAAAGGTAATATTTTGCAAAATCGTGCTCTGTAAGCACACTGAAATCTCCAGTGCATGCTCACATTTGCTCTATGTGACAATTTGCCCTCCGTTCACCTTGAATGAGGAGAATGGTGCAATTTTATCCATTGGAGGGACACTTGCAACAAGACAAACAAGTATTTCACTAAAAAAATGCAAAAAAAAAGTTTAAGAATACTTTGTGCTTATCAGGTTAATTCAGAACTGCTCATGAAGAGTTCTAGGTCTGCTTTAATTTCAAACTGTGGTCACTGGCATTGCAGCATTTTCCCCTCTCCCAGATTTACAGTCATGACTCCCACTAAAGACTCCCCCTGTTTCAGTGAAGACTCTTGAGGTCCTGAAGGACATAGCTAGTTTAGTTATCTTGTAGCCCTCAGGTGTATTAGATGCCAAACTTACCTCTTCTAAACCTGCCATACAAAGCCTGTGCAACACTCTTCTTGGTGTTTCCCATTGCTTAGGGGCTGTTTGGAGGTGGGAAAGACCGTGTTGTATTCCACTCTCTGCAAACACTGAGAAATGTTAGCAAGCTCATATATAGGCTGCATGCAATTAAAAGATTAGCCATCATGGTCAGTGACTTTTCTTGCTCTAGTAGATTCTGCAGTAGATGTTGGATTACAATTACAGCAATGCATAATACAGCAGTGTGCCAACTTGGCCAAATGTCACCTCTTTTGGCTGCAATGTTTCTTCCGTACCTGTGTGTTTCTGTAAACTCCAAGCAAGACATTAATCACAGAAGAAAGAGGCCGATGAAAACAAATCCAGTAACTCACATGGGATTTCCATCAAAACATATGCAGTGCTGTGCAAATACCTAAACACACAGAGATGAGACCTCTGTCACTGATTTGTAAGAACAGGTTAGCATCTGGGACTGCAGGAAATGAGGCATGACTCAGCAGTTACTGATTTTCTCCTCCCATGGAGTCCATGTTCTCTTTAAATCTGTCCTGCATTTTGGTGAAGAAGGGGGTATAGGGAATTTAAGAGACTTGTAAAGGCTAAGTGATTGGGATGCTGCTACACAAGAAAGTCAGATTGTGAATCGCTGTGTTTCTTAATTTTGCCAGAGAAAAAGGGTATCTGAGAAAAGTATTTCTAGGTATATTTAATCTGTAACTCCTAAAATAAATATGTTCCAGAAAACAAGCATTTTCTAAGTCCTAACCTTTATTAAAAAAAAAAAAGAAAAAAAAGAAAAAAAAAAGAAAAAAAAAAAGAAAAAAAAAGATGGCAAGGTGTGCAGGAAGAGAGCAAGCTGTTTTGTGTTCGCACAATACAAAATATATCTCTTTGAGCTTAACAAAAACATAATATAATTTCCTCTGGTAGGTTTTATCTTGGATTTTCCCATATATGTGAGCTGATTTTTCTCCCTTTTACCTAATCAAACAAAATTACTATTTTTTTTTAAGCTTAGAATAGGCCTTATTCTGGGAATCAGATCTGAAAAATATAAGTGGTACACAGCACCCTAAGGGCACATGGTAATAATAACGTAATATCCAGAGAACATCACCAGCAACAGGTGATATTCCGCGATAACAGTGGAGAGGATGAGGTATCTGCCATTAACTGAACTGGGGTGAGGCCTTTACCCAGTGTTTCTGCTAGCCTCCAGGGTCATGCAGCACAGCACAGACACAAGAGCTGATAAGCAGGGAAAGCTGGGCAGGTTCCTCCAGTTCTGGGCTCACGTGTTTCTTGCCTCTCTTCTCTTCAAAGTGAAGGGTTGATATTTTTAGTGGAGGGGAAAAAAAACCCTGATAAGGTATTTTGCTCTGAAACCCTGATTTGTATGTACCCAACTGTGAAGTGTCCGTTCTCAACTTCTTCCAAAGAGACATGGAAGTCCAGGAGGCAGGAATACAAGGCCCAGGCTTAGCAAAGATGTGCATTTAGTTTGGGACTGAAAAGACACCCTAGCACTTAAATTCTCAAAAATAACAAGGATCATTAGAGCTTTAATTTTATTTTCTTCCATCATCAACAGCTGCAGCTATCATCCACACTATATTTAGTTGCCTTTATCTTCTCTCATAAAAGGCACATCAAGATGGAAGAGGGCCTCTCTCATTCTCAAGACATTTTTAGAGCAGGACTGTATTATCATCAAGCCTTGCTGATAATCCTCAAATCTATTTCTTGCAGTACTGTTAATGGAAAAGCATCCTATTTGTATGAGGGCAGTTTTCAGCAGAAGCAGGATCTACCCTCTGGGATTCATATGCTCTTGCTTTAATTAAAAAGAAATCCCATTAAAACTTGCCATTGCCACAAGTGAATCAAGTTAATTAAAAAAAAAGAAAAAAAAAAAGACCAGAACAAAACTGTTTACACAGGGCAACAACTGCAGCTGAAATCTGTACACTTCTAATAGTGCAAATTAAAACTTACGACTTAGAAGTATTTTCCTCAGCTTTTAGGAAATCCACTGAAGTGGTGTAACAGTGAGTGACGCTGTGCTCACTAAGTCTACCCCAGGGAAAAGAATGCTGTTTATTTTTAGACCAAATTCACTCAAAACTGCACACATGCTAATCTTGGTCATAAAAATTTTACTTCAGATGCAGAAATGGTTTAAATATTTACCTCCTTAATTAAAAAAAAAGAGAGAGAGATAAAAGGAAAAAGAACAATCCTCAGAACAGAATAAAATTGGTCCACTTACAAATGAAATCACATCTGGAACATCTCTGGTTTAAAGTTTTCAGTAACTCAGGCAGGATGTGTTTGCTTTCAGCTTCCTACTATTAAGGAATATGGGTTTGACCTACTGATGCAGATGAACTTTGCAAGGGTAGGCAACCGAACTAAGTTCAGAAGATAAGGCAGAAGATTAGACACAAATTAAGTTCCTTCTGGCTCTGCTGTTTGCTTGGTCCTTCACCTGTGGCTGAAGAGCCAAACAGATTGTGGAGAGGGAGAACAAAGGGACAGATGGCCAGGCTCTGTGTGACTGCATGGCTGGCTGTTGCAGGACATGAGGGAAGAGAAGCGTTGCACTGGCAATAAAGCAGCAGTTAGAAGAGCATCCGATGGTCAGGTTCAAGCATGAACCTCTGCACTCTCTGGGGCATGTTTGTGAGCCATTCGGGTAAGCAAGAGCAGTAAGTCCTCTTGGAGCAAAGGCGAAATGGAGAACCCAGAGGTGTCCCTGAGGAGGAAAGCTCACTTCCTGCTCGGCACGCCCCAGCGTCAGTCAGGGATGTAGGAGAAGGTTCGCAGCATCCTCTCCAGCATGAGGTCACAGTGGGCTGGGAAGTGGCTTTCCCTTGGGTCTGAGGGCAAACTCAGACTGATGCAGACGTATTTGCACAGGCCTTCATCCCCTCAGCCACTGGTTCCTTGCTCGTTCCTCCAGCTGTGATGTTGGCTGTGCCACGACAGCTGCAGCCTTGGTGCAGGACAAGATACTAACTTAATTAAGCGGTGCCTTGACAGCTGTATCTCCATTGCAGAATATGGTATTAGCTTAATTACGCAATAAATTACTAAGCCAGATGAAAGCTCTGACAGTGGTCCAAGCTCTGTTGTATTATCAAACAGCTCAATGAACTCCCCCCTAACTTTTGTTGTGGAGGAGAGAGGACACAACACGGGTGGGGACAGTGGGAGTAACCTCTTCCTTCACATTACTGGAAGTGGATGTTTGGAGTGGGAAGATGCTGTTTGCACCACAGCAGAGACAAAAACCTCTGGTTGTGGTTTCTGAGCTGGTTCCAGATTTTGCCAGCTCAAATGTCAACCCTCATTTGCCTTTCCACATTCCTCTTGAAACTCTTATACAGCATGATCATGGCTTCATCTCTCTCTGCTCTGCTCATACAGCCAAATTTTTCCCAAGCAGCCCTATTTTCAAACTTTGTTGGCCTCTTCCAGTGAGGAAAAAGCCATCATCATAACCCAACCATTCCTTCTCCAGCTTTTCCTAGACACTCCTCCCTGGATGATGGTCTAAATTCAGTTATCTGTAGTGCCACCTCCACACTCAGCTACGCTTCCCTGTTCTCTTTGTGCTAGACTCCCCTGCAGGCAGAGCAGACAACTTCCAGGGTGAAATTGGGAATCACTTAAAAAGATGGTGCACACTAGGGGTTAACCCCCACCACCACCATCACTATGCAGTAAGTATGGAGTGATTTGGTAACACAGTGGAAGAAAAAAGCCACCTATGAGGGTGCTACCTCCAATTTTTGTTGTGGCTAAACAGGCAGCGCTGTTTAGATTAGTCAGAGGTCTTGAGCACTCCAGACTTTATGGCAGCCTAACTTGAAAGTTTGCCCAGCTGATCTTATTCTCAGGTGGGAATCTTCTTTTTACTTCTCTCTTCCAAAACCTATACAAACTACTGTTCCTTAATGTGCCACTGAAAATACGCAAATGCTGGCAGTAAGGCTTGATACCAACCCACTTTGGGAAGCAGCAAGCTGGAAATTGCTCTCTCCAATTCTCTCAGTCCTGTCCATACACTCTGAAACCTCCCACATTTTAGGAAGGCTCCTACCATTGGGAACATAAACACAAAACATGAACTGCCTGCTCTCATCTTCCTCAGCATGTCTGGTTTTGCATCCCTATTCCTGAACGTATCCATGATCAAAACTGGACTATGATAATAGCACATACAGCATTTGCTAGATTCCCTCCTACCTTGACAGCCCTGCTCTGGGGTGAAACAGACTCCTGTATGCCTGCCTGCCTTACGGAGTAAAGATAAAAACAAGAATTCTGTCAGGACAGTGGTTTTCCATGGGGACTATCACTATCACAGCAGCATTCATGACCAAAATAGGACTGTTAGGTCTGTTCTTGTCAGTGTCTCCTGACACTGGATTTGGGTGGTGGGCCTGGATGCTAGCTGGGGTCACAGCAGCAGAATTGACAGCAAGTTTGACCTGTATAATCTTTATTATAAATGGCAAAGGGTCCTGTCTACTCTGCAAGACCCAGAGAGTGCTTGAAGGGAGAGCAGGCATGCTTGTAAACTTAGAAAAGCTTGACAGAGCAAGATAAAAGGATTCCTATGGGTCTTCAGAGCACTGTCTGTTCTGGCACACCACAGATCGCTCCTTTCTGACCTTGCATAAAGGCAGCATTAGAGAGGAAAAGAGGAAAGCAGAGGGGGGTCTGTTTATGCTTGCCAGCACAAGAAACATGTTATTATCACTCATTAGCAGACTACGATACATACATGACCAATTTTGCAGAGAATGTGGATTATGGACCATTTGTTGGTATGTTTCACCCAGGGCAGCACATGTGAGCATTTCCGACAGGCCTAAGGCTGGACATTGTGCTCAGGCTGCATTCCTTGACTGCCTTTCTCCCCACAGAGATGCAGATCATCTGGGGTGTGTGACATTCTCTCTTGTCCTGTGCAAATAATTTTTCTTTGCTATCAGCTATCTCGTGACTGAGATGACAAAAGGTGCTTGGTGAAGGAGGTGTGAGCTTCAGCCCCAAGGATTAAAACTTGGCAGTGTTGGGCCTGAGGGGTCTTTTTCAAATGTGCACAGAAGCATAAGGAAACCTCAGACACAATTGTCTTCTTTCTGCAGATGAAGAATCAACAGTTGCAAAGCATGTTTTCAGAAGAGCAGGCTGTTAACAACTCACCGCTCTCTTTCAAAACGCTGACTTAAGCAAGAAATAGTTTCTGTCCTGCTAAAACCTTTCTCTTAGACCCTTTCCTTCCTTCTTTCACCCAGTTGTTGAAGTCTACCCCTTCACCGATATTTCACTGATGTTCTAGTTTTAAGCACTTGTGTACAGGTAAGTTAATTCAGAACTGGAGACTTCAGGCATCTTGCCAAAGTCATGTTAATTAGTTGGCTGAGCAAGGAGTATGTTAGCTTTATAGCAGCACTTACAGACTTAAGTTGTATCAACACATGGTAAGAAATCAGTGTGCAAAAACAAGCAGCAGAAGATAATTCACTGATCAGGAAGATTCCAAGATAATGGTGACTACCAAATCCAGGTTTTCTTAAAATGGATTCTGACCGAGATACTCTTTACTAACTGAACTAGGGAGAATAATTTGAAATTCAAGTGAACGCAAGCTCAGATCTGATTTCAAGGAGAATTTCCGTATGGAAAAAATGTGAAGAACTGCTGGCAAGTAATGGATGTATTGAGGGCTAGTAAGATTCCGAGCTGGAAAATATATGCATGACAATGGTGAAATTTCCAAGCTGAGGATTACGTTTAATTGAAGTTGCTGATAAAAAGCCTTAAGTTTCAAGGCAAATGAAACCGTACTTGAGTAGAATCCTCTCCATTACCGCATTACTTCCTTAACCGAGAAAACTGACAAAGCTACAACATGTACAAGTTGTCCCTGCCCATGGCAGGCGGGGGCAGGAACTAGATGATCTTTAACATCCTTTCCAACCCAAACCATTCTATGACTCTGTGACTCCATGTTTATGAGCCCCTACTGATTCAAACTTGTGTCATTCACTGCTGTACCCCTGGGATTTTCAATCAGTTTTGTTCAGTCAGTGCTGTCCCACATATTTTCCATTTAGCTTCTGTTGAGAGATGTCAGCCTTTAAGAGTTTTTTCCCCTGCACCTTCAACACTGTCCCAGTTATGCATCCCTAGGGAAATTTTGAAATTTTTCCAGTGAGTTATCATAACTGACTAGAAAATAGTAAGGGTCATATGACACAACATTTTTTCCTGGCCTTAGATTCTTTCTATAAACTTTCTGATTAGAGCACCGCAGATTGATCAAAAGTATAAGCGAGTGGCCTTAATCAGATGTTAGTCCAGGCTGCTTTTCTTTCTCTCCCCTGCCTCTGATTTCAGCTTCTTATCTTAAATCAGTCATGCCATCTGTAGGGGAATGGCAACTAAATCCAAATCTATCTGAAATCAACAGAAATTTTTTACTGGCTTCATTGTTCCTGCACAAACTCCAAGGCCCGGCAAGACTGCTGGAAACCCTTCCAGAGTAGGACATACCGTAGGTACCATTTTTTAGGGTACTCTTTTTTAATACAAAACAGGCTTTAAAGAATATGTTGAAATGGGTATTAACTCAAGGAAGCTGTAATGCTGCTAACCAAATGCTTGGTACATGCCTCCCTTTCCAATTACATGAGTGTTCTTAAGACCCAATAAAACGGTGTATCATGCACACACAACTTTCAAATCAAAATACTCATCTGCACCTCTCCAATTAAAAAAAACAAACAACAAACCAAGAGTTTTGGGTGTTTTCTTTTGTTTTAAAGTAAAACCAACTGTATGAAAACAGACCCATCAACATGGAAATGCCTTTACAAATGTGCTTTACATGATCAGCTTTATGAAGATTATGTTTTGATGCAGAAGTCTAATGTTGAGAAAGGAGCCAGAATCCACTCATATTTTGGGAAAGTTAAACTCAGTCAAGGAAACTAAGATGAAACTTACTTTGAAATTAAACCATCTTATACCCTGCTCCTGCAGAACCCCTTAAAAATTGTTCCAGGTAAATCTTCTCCGAGTCTGATTCAGAGCTGAAATCCCTGTGCTTTGGCCTACGTGGATCTATCAGTACACACAAACAAGGTAACTAAAAATACACCCAACTTGAGTACACAGCACATCTAAAAGGCTAATTTTTGTTTGCTTTTACATGCATACATTTTATCTTTGCAGGATATAGGTGATGTTCTACAACTTCTATAACTAAAACCAACTCCTTGAACTTAATGCATCATATTCCTCTAAGCTCATCTTCAACAGATCAAAGCATCTGGTAGATAACTGACGTGCTTTAGGAAAGCTCTAAGAACTAAATACAAGCTCTCGTTAAGTCATTGTTATCCACTGCCTCTAGAGAGGCTACTGCAGATTTGAAAGCTCGCCCTACTACAGCTCCACTGAAACAGGATAAAGCCATGACCTCCCATTCTACTTTGATTATCACCACATATGGCAACTGAGCCACAGTCCAAGCTAACAAATCAAAGAGATTTTGGATCAGCCTACACTACCCGCTTCTATCACCCTGCATCTTTCATAGCAAGCCAAAAACCAGTGAGCAGGCAGGTGACTGCTGCCCCATGAGTCAGTGTAGCAGTGGCAAACTACATTCTCACTACCTCCCCACCCATGTCAATTGGGGTTGCATGATTCAAGCTAGCAATTAGAAACACAAAACAATTATTCCTCCTGACATCATCCCAGCCTCAGACTGTGAGAGCTTCCTTTTGCCCCGCCTCTGCCTTGCTGCTTCCTTCGGCCACTTCCCAGGCTTCATCTTATGACAGTTTCAGGGTGGAGTAACACAAGTCCAGAACCACCAGAACCACTACACCTTTTAAACTATTAATATTTGTTTCACCTATGACCAAGGAATACCCAATTCCAGCAGTGCAGAAGTCTGGATAAGTAATACGTCCAATCCAACCCTACTGCAAATGAGAAAAAAGCTGTTAACCTTTGAAGGTTCCTTTTAACTTACACAACTGGCTGGTCCTGAAGGGGAGATACAGTTATGACTTCTAAAAAGTATGCACAGAAACCTTAGGAGGATGAAGAACCTCCCCCACATTTTACATCTTTCTCCTCCTCATTTGCAGAGCTGACTTGTTACCTAGAGTCAAACCAAGACTTGTAGAAATTCAGCCAGTCAGTCACAACTTGTAAAAAATGTTTTACCTTTGAATTTTACTGGAACCAGTATGTGAAGAGATAAAATGATTTTGTGTTTCGCTGGGACTTGGCAGCTCTGTGGAATCTATCTGTAGCGATACCATCTACTGAACAGTAAGCTGTACCTGCTTTCTTTACTCTCTGTTTTGTCTGCTTAAAATTTTGGGACAGAAACTATATCTTATAATGGGTTCATATAATTACTTAAATCCAATTTCCAATCTTAATTGGCGATGCAATAACGAACTATTAATAATATTTGGAGCAGCATTAAACTATCTCTGCTATTTCATTTGAGTGGTAACAGGAACTAGACCATGAGGGAAATAAATTAAAGACAATTCGAGTTTCAAGAGAAATATTAGAACAAGAGCTTGGGATCTGCATTCCTGAAACAGCTTGTGTCTGTGGGAAATCCCGTGGGTATCAGGAAAACAGGAAAAGGTGGGATGGTGGGCTTAATCACAATCTGGTAAAACAAAATAGATGGAAAGGACACAACAGGATTCAGACTCTGCTGCTAAGCATGTGCCTCAATAAAACTAACTAAACACAAACACAAAGGCTAATGTCAAACCTGAGCTTAGGCATCTTGCCTGCTAAAAATAGAAATGGAATACCCCCCACCTCACTACCACCCTTAAAGCACATTTTCCAGTTTCTGCAGTGGGAGTTGGGCTGGACCAGGAATGAAGTTCCTGCAGTAGGTGCCACACACCAGCAACACTTTATTTGGTTAAGAAACCTCTAATAAAAAGCCAAAAAGCTAGATATGTAATTGTTACTAACTGGAAAAAAAAAAAGTTGTAGTCAGACTCCTCAGAAACACAAGACATAGTCTGCATGGCTTCAGTGTTTGCCAGCACAAATTCAGTTATCTGCTGGAATAATTATCACACTGCTTCACAATGAGCAGCATAAAAAAAATCAGTTCTCACTGAACTATAAAATTAGCCAGAGCAATACCTCAATCTCCAGAAGGGTATGTCTTTTGTGGAAGCTAACTGGACTGACTGTGCTTTAAATTAAAAATAAGCAAAGAACTAATTTTTCAATTCTGAATGGAATTGCTGAAACCCTTACAGTGAAACTTGTACCTTTAAGAGTTTTCACTAAAATTACATGTTAATATCCTGAGGAAAACAAAAGCCTTGCTACTTTTTTCCCTCTCAACAATATGAATTTACAGCTCAACAACACAAGGGTGGAGGAGGAAATTCCTTTATTCTCACCTTCCCTCCCCCCCCCCAAAAAAATGGTCCTTTTCAACAAGCTTTAGTACAATGAGTTTGTCATCAATTGTTTGCAGGAAACATCTCACATTTTTTTCCTTCTATGCCATGAGTTTGATCCCAGCAGGTTGACTTCATTTTATAAAGACCAAAAAAAAAAAAAAAGAAAGAAAAGCCACATACATATGAAAGGCAAAGAAGAAGCAAAAGCCATGGTCATGTAAGAAACACAAATCAGCAACCTCAGGAAAAGTACCCATGGAACACTCACAGAAGATCCAGGGAATGAACAAACACAAGATCAAAGCAATTTGGATTTAAAAGTGAGATAAGGCATATATGACTTCACCAAATTACATTAACAAAATTAGCAAGTGGCAAGAGCTTATTCTGTTCTGACAGAGTGCCAAATTTACCACTGCAAGGAACCAGAAAGTAACAACACATGGGCAGCATTCCCACTGTAAGCCTGGACTAACAAGGATTCTTAAATATCTTTTTAATTTTGTTTGTTAAAAAGGTGCTGTGAATAGATTTTTTAGCTTGCAGCAACAAAATAGTGTAACATCAAAGGGCAAGAATTTCAGAACAAAGAATAAATCTTCACTCTTACTAGTTCCCTTGAAGTGGTTTTATTTAGTGAAAAGCTTTTTCTGAAGCTGCTTCTCTTGGTAATGTCTACTGATGGTGAAAAGGCCAACTGCTGCTCTTGCTTGGAAAGCTCTGCTCTTTCTTTGAAATAATCACTGGCAACACAGTGGCTTACAGTTATTTCAGAGAACTTAACACTCTAGAAAAAAACAGAAAGGCACGAACGAATTGTGCATTTGGCTGTTTGCATTAACCCCTGCAGAAGCTTGTGTCAAGTGAGATCCTGAGGTTTCCTTCCCCAAAACCAAGGAGTTGCTCCTGGTCTACCCTTTGTAAGGGGAAACTGCACTGTGGGAACAGACCAAGACTAAGGCTAAGGCTTCTAAGTCTCCTCCTTCTGGCTTCATGTTCTGGATGAGTGTTATGAATGCCACGCATACGTATCTGATGTTGAAATGCAGACACCGAAGCATCAGTGAAGTGAAAAGACTTGCCTGGTAACTGCATTCCAAGAAGGCTTTTGTAAGTGTAGGCAATATCTCAGGAGCAAAGATGTAATTCAGTCAAGCTGGTCTACAGTACAATGCAAGTAATTTTGTGGTGAATCAGACTGAAGGACTGTCATCGTGATAAGGGTCAAAATCTTCTCTGCTGCAGCACCAGATCTTTATTAACTCTCCAGCATCTGGGGCTGTTACTGATTCTCACTGATGCAGAGCTGGCAGCAGCATTTTGTTCAGCTAATAACCTTTTTGCGGGTTCTTCTACTGCTCCTGTTACTTTTTAAACACACAGCCTGTGGAGCAAGAAACCTCCAGGAACAAGTGAACACTCATAGCACTTCCCTGAAGAAAATGCATCAACTTTCCTCTCCACCTCACATAAATCAGGGCTTAGAAAGGTGTAAGATATGTACTCTCTACTCTTGTTTAGGCCCTTGACATCCAGTGACACGAAACCTTTCAAATAGAAATCTATAAAACACTGAAAGAAGGTAAGTTTTGAGGTGACTGACAAGAGGCAGGTTAAAGGAGGAGGGAGGGGACAGTTTGCCCTGAAGAAAGAGAGACTGGGGACACTGGTGTTCAGGATGAAAAGCAGAGTGCAAAGGTGACCCAGACTGGAAAATACACTGGTGCAAAAGGTGCTTGCTGCCGCTGAGCAGGGATGCGAACCAATGCCACTGCCACACACTGCAGGAAATACTGAGAAACATGTGCCCTCAACATAAAAAGGACATGGAACTGTTAGAACAAGTCCAAAGGAGGGCCACGAGGATGATCAGGGAACTGGAGCACCTCCCGTATGAAGACAGGCTGAGAGAATTGGAGTTGTTCAGCCTGGAGAAGAGAAGGCTGCGTGGAGACCTCATAGCAGCCTTCCAGTATCTGAAGGGGGCCTACAGGCATGCTGGGGAGGGACTCTTCATTAGGGACTGCAGTGACAGGACAAGGGGTAACAGGTTGAAACTTAAACAGCAGAGGTTTAGACTGGATATAAGGAAGAAGTTCTTTACTGTGAGGGTGGTGAGGTACTGGAATGTGTTGCCCAGGGAGATTATGAATGCTCCATCCCTGGCAGTGTTCAAGGCCAGGTTGGATGAAGCCTTGGGTGACATGGTTTAGTGTGAGGTGTCCCTGCCCATGGCAGGGGGGTTGGAACTAGATGATCTTGAGGTCCTTTCCAACCCTAACTATTCTATGATTCTATGTTTCTCTGCTTATCTTGTGTTTGTTAGCAGAGAGCAAAATCACAGGGTCTTCTCTTGCCAAACCATACCCATTATCATAACTGAAAGCCTGGGCTTTGGACTTGAAGGATTTGGTGGTTTTGGAGGAGTGGTTTCTATCAGAACTTTCAGAGAAGGGCATAAGCCTCAGTGTTTGAACCACAACAAAAAAGGCTCTAGAGAAGTCATTCTTTCAGACTCTTCTGATCTTTACAAGACACTCTAGATCTAAATGGTTTTGTTAGTTTTTAACTCTTCAGCTCAGGAAATGTTCCGAAACTTTAAAGAGTAAAAAATAAATTACTGTTAGCAAGCCAAAATTTGTTATCAGTGATGCTGCTCTTCAGTTGAATTGGAGAGGACTTTACTCACTCTTTAGGGCTTCATATAAGCTGGAGAACAATTTGGTTTTAGTCTCCTTACAACATTTCTTTTCTGTGGAGGAATTTACATAATCTATACCAAGCTTCATATCAAGCCCACATAATACCAAGTAAATCTGAATTTACTACAGAAAGTCATTTGAATGCCGTTCTACAGCATGATTTGTTACTGTTCGCTGTTTTGCAGCTCACCAAAATTCAGCAACACAATATATACCCAAAATCTGTTTCACCAGTTCAAAGCTAACCGAATCTCCCAGCACCTAGACCCAAACATGAAATGTAACAGAGCAGTAGAGGCCTGTTTCCATACTGACCAGCTACTTAAAATGCTCATAGTCCTGACTAGAACAGGCTGATGAGTTTTATCAACATGACCCTCCACAAAGGATTGCTTCTGGTGCTGGAAGCTACCACCATGCTCTTGAAGAATGAAACCATCCAGTCACTGCAAAACCCTGACATCACGTCTAACAAAGTGAAGTCCTCCTGCCATGAAAGTGGGTCACCTTTTCTTTAACAAATTCATGTATCCTATTTCAAACTCACAATTGCCACAAGGAGAACTGCAAGCCCTGCACTCTCTCCTTTTTTATCCCCCCCACTCCCCTGTCTCCCAAGGAAATGAAAAGTATTCATCAGATCCACCATCTAGAAAGATTTAAATGGCATTATATATTTCCCAATGCAGCAGCACTCTGACAAGCAGCTAATGCCAGTGGGATGTTGGGCAAAGCACACATGTACGTGGGTCAGGTCTTTCGACTGTTCAGATGTTCACTACTCACTTCCCCAGTTTGAACCAGCAGCTACAGCTGTGTCTGGAAGGCACAGACCCTCTAAGGGAAGGTGTGAACAGAGACCTCTGGTCTGAGGTTTCATGGTTTTTCTGCAGAAGTGTGTCTGCAAGGAGTAAAGCACTGAAGGATCAATCCCTCCCATGAAACTGAGACAGGCACACAACCTGCAGGGTCCTCCACAGACCACACTCTGTTGTGTGAGTGCTGTTCGTGTGTCATGAGGCTAAAATAAAGGCAAAGGCAGCCCATGCTACACTGGTAGAAGTGGTTTAGTCTTTAATTATCTTGGATTGATTGTATCTGCAGAGGAATACTTCTGGCCAACACAACTTGGCCACAGCTCCAAATGCCATCTAGTTCTGGACTTAATGAATACTGGAATAAGTATCCTCCTTCCTTCTTCCACATTCATCACTATTTTTAATAGAGCTCTTGAATGTGACAGGACTTTTTTACATACTTTTTCCTGGGTTTTTTTTTGCCTCTGTGTTGCTTACCAGTGCCTAGGATAATGACAGCGACACTGCAACATCTGCACCTGTAAGATCCCAGGTTTATTTTCTGTTCTGCAAAAACATCTCCCACAGGCATGGAAAGAGGAATGCTTAGAATATATTATGCACATGCTGTCCTCTTCCCACAGATCTACACAGCAGGCAGTTGCTGATCACCTGGCAATATCCTCTTGGACTGTGGTAAAGTCCCTATCTTGACAGTTCACACTGCTGAGAACATAGGGTGTTGGCTTGATTTCCTTTCAGAAAGCTTGCAACAATCAAGAGTCGTGGCACATGCAAGAGAACAGTCCTATCATCTTTTTCTTCCAGAAAGAAAACAGGTTTCCAGAGGGAGATGGCTTAATACAAACCCTGTCCAGCTCATCACAGAGAAGTCATGTCCTCTACACAGGCCAGCGGGATACACTGACTTGCCAGAGTCAACAAGAACAGTAGGCAAGGCATTCTTAAGAGCTGAACTATTCCCACAAGAAGCAGAGAAGAATAAAGAAATTTTGCTTTTGAATCATCGCTGCTATGCAGATGAAAGTCCTGAATTATGGAGAGGCCTGGAGAATGAATGAGAGGCAGAATAGCCATAAAACATTTTATTCAGAGCAGAATGCGTCTGATGTCATCTAACAAAAAGAGCTGAGCAAGAAGCCCCCCTATAAGAAACATTAATTCTATTTCAGGTTCTTTCAGCACAGCTGATTCTGAAAGACTAGTTTATGTACCAGTCAATCCCAAACTGGCTCAATTGCAAAACACTATTTGGGATAAAAACATGACACTGGCAACTGTCATACCTTCAGTCACCTCCAAGAAATCAGCAAAACTGCTGTGGGATAAGCTGCCACTCAAAGCTGAATTCTGGACAGTCCTGCTTATGTGCTAACAGCTTCACGAACTGGCTCCAGGACTCTCAAAATACGCCAGTAGCTGTTGTCAGTTTTCCAGAAAGAGCTTCAAGTGTGCATTTTTCACCCTCAAGGCTGATCCTCCTAGAAATTTCAAAATTACCTGAGCTCCCCATGCTACCTCTAAACTAATTAGGTGGAAAAAAAGATCTTCAAGAAGTTTAAGGGCTTAAAATATATCCTGGTCAAAAATATCAAGTAATTAAAAGTTATTTTTAATTTAAAGTGAGGACTATTCCCTAGAAATCTTTGTCAATATACATTCTGATCCACTGTACCACATCACTTCCATTCTCATTAACCAAGTTGACAAACAGTTTATACATCATGATGAACATAAATTTGGGCCTTTCATATGTATCACCCCAGAAAGCCAAACAGAGAACAGCACAGCTGAAGAGTGCCCATCAAAAATGCTGCTTAAAAGGCCTAGTTTTCAGAGAGTGAATGGGCTCTTCTTCAGTCTATGCTGGCTTTTCCTTCAAAGCATTTCAGGTGGAACAACCCAAATTCTAAAAACCTCACAAAATGTCTGGCTGCTGCTGTGCTTCCTCAGAGCTGCTGATCACCACGGATTTGTAGGGGATTCACATGGACTTGAGAATCAGAGAGGAAGAACAAGCTTGCACTGTCAAGGAGATACATGAAGGAAGCTAGTATGACAGTTTGACATTTCTAAATTAAACAAAGCCAGGAACTGAACAAGAAGAATATAAGTGAAAGTACAAACTACAAGCAGGACAAAGACAGTGATGGGAAGCATCCTGGACACTGGAAGCATCAAATGGACACAGGACAGACTCCTATCAGATCACACAGTAGAACCATAGAACCACAGAATAATTTGGGTTGGAAGGGACCTTCAAAGGTCATCTAGTCCAACCTCCTGTAATGAGCAGGGACATCTTCAACTAGATCTGGTTGCCCAGAACCACATCCAGCCTGGTCTTGAATGTCTTCAGGAATGGTGCACCTCTCTGGGCAACCTGTGCCAATATTTTACAGTATTTTTCATTTTTCCAAATAAACAGCAGTATCTAAAGCCAGCACAGGTTCTTCTGCACTGCTCTTTAGATCTAACTAACTGACCAAAACAATCAGTTTGATTAAGCCAATTTCAGTATATTCACTATATCCACTGTTTTCACAACAGAACTGCTACAGTTGGACTTGATGATCTTAAGGGTCTTCCCCAACCTAAATGATTCTATGAAAATACTGAACACATGGAGAGAAAGGGAAAACACTTAAAAGAACAAGACCACAACTTTGGCTGAATTTATTTTTGATGATCACAACCAGCATTAGGAGCAAGGAACAACAAAGAACTGGATGGGTCTCACTGCTCTGCTAAGCTCAGCCAAGCTGTGTCAAAACAGTGTGGCTGGGATCTTGCCCTGGTGTGTCCCTGTTCCAGCCACAGGCTCTCAACAGTCGAAACAGTATTTTGCGGAGACCTGAATGTGTCTGAACTCTTGTGGCTGCATTTCCTCTTCCTACACCTGGTCCTTCAGCCCTTCCGTGAGACTGGCTGGTCACAGTCCTCCTCTCTTTGGTGGGAACAAGATGTGCTAGTTAAACATGTCTTAAAAATATAGGGACAGTGGGAACACCATGGCAAAAACCACAATGGTGTGTTCACCTTGTGTGTACCTTAACTGTTTTAAAATCAGGTTAACTGACTGTGGGTTTATTGATAGTAGTTCCCATACCAATATGTGGGTTCTCAAGAGCATCACCAGCAAAAACCTTCTCTTGTGCTCACTCCTGGGGCAGGGTAGCAGCTAATGGATAACTCTAAAATTGGAAAAAAATGACCTATTTATGAGGAAAGTTGACAGAATTATATCTAAAGATTTCAGATTGGCTTCACTATGTCTTTTGTGCAAAGCTAGAGAGCTGTGATAAATTCCTAATAGAATAAAACTAGAGAGACAAAAGGTTTGTACAAAAACTGCTGGGTAAACCTCACCTGCTTTAACAAAATCTTTTCTTCTGGCAAAACTGCAACCTTTATTAACAGATTTATACTGATTTAATTAGTTTGACAGTGGGATTTGGTGCAGGATGCTGATGCAGGTGTACATGTCAGCTGGTTCCTATTTCTGGTCTATTGTCTTCTGAAGCTTGCCCAAGGAGTTATTAAAATAATAAGGGAACTTCTTAAAAGTTAAGTTTTTTTTTCACAGACAGGAGGATCTGGGTTGTGTAGTAGCGATCCTATAAAGGAATGATTCTCAACTGACACTACTAAACTTGCCCAGTATTTAACTAGACACAGAAATATGACACTCTAAGCATGTATACAGATAGAGATGTAGCTTTCCCTGGAGTACTGGGGGGGAAATGGCTGTTACAAAGCTCAGTAATGCTGGTGCCACTGCCCCAAACCATGAGGCACAAGATGTCCGCTTGAATTCTTGGATTTACCGAATTAAAAAATAACAACTGTGATGTTAAATCACAGAGAACTGTTAGGAAGGAAGCTACATATATCCTCATCTGTATTTGCATTTTCACCCAGGCCCAGTCAACAGAATTGTTTTACTTACTAAGTTACTCAGTGATTGTGGTTTTGGTGTGATGTTTGGTTTTTACATTTAAATCAGTACAGTCCTAATGTGTCTCCAGTTTAAGGTATTTTGCAACTATCAATGCTGGAGATAGTTCTCATTACTTTAGCTGCTAGAATGGCAAATGACACAGATACATGACACCTTTTAGTGGTAGTACTACACCCACTGCACCCTTAAAAAGTTTTCTTGATTCATGCATACTTTATACAAACATATGTTATATAAATATAATATAAAGTTTGTAAAACATGGAGAACCATTCCCTTTCAATGTACGTACAGTAATGTGAATTTAGCAATTTACACACAGAAAATTTCCTGCTCTTTTTCTTTTCTAACACTAACAATATAGGAAAAGAGGGAAATTAAGCCACAAAAGCCATCAGTGAGATCAACAGATTCTGGAAAAATAAAAAAAATTAAAATCTTTGAAAGCATCCTTTTCTCATGGATCATGAATCACCTCTTTAGTCAATAAGACAAAGCTGGAAAATTCTACAATGAACACGACATGTTTTTGTCATTCAGTAGCAAATACCAAAGTTTTGCCAAGCAGTGACGTACATTTTTTAAAGTAATATTCCTAACCCTTCTGAAGATGTATGCATGTTTTTAAGGGAATTTACTGTATTTTCAATAAATTATCGTTTTTATCTGTTATTAATATGGGATTAAAGTAATCGTTCTCTCTGCTATGCAATTCCTAGGGAAAATTCTGAGTATACTGCATATAAATACCATATCAAGCGATGAAAACACTTACTTAGGCCTTGTTACACCTAAGTATTTTTACCACATTTCTGAAGAATTACTCTACAGGAACAGTCCTGCTTTCTCCTACAAACCTAGTGGCATACTGTCATCAAATGAACAAATAGTGAAACTCTTGAGCTCTCACTAATTATAAACTTAAGTCAAAGGATCTCTTTCTAAAAATGAAGGATTGCATGATTTACACTTGGACTGCTGAATACTGTTCACCATCAAAAAGAAGCCCATAATTTGTACTGCTAACCCAGAATTTTAATATGAAAAATGTATCCTCTTTTTCTGTTCATTTTATCATAAAGCCAGAAAAAGCAACTATTGTGAATATGATTATTTGGGAGACACAAAAACGAATGACAAAATCTGGATTTCTGTAACACATATTTTTGAGCAGTAGTTACAGTATGATTTTTTTACAAACTAGGATGAGTCTTCCAGTTTCGGTACACTGTGCTGGAGCAAAGACTGTAAAACAGCCCTGAAGATCTGCTAATGTAGAGAAAAAAAGAAAAAGGAAGAAAGAAGAGTTCTGTCTTATAGCTGGGAAACTTCCGCACTGAGGATTGAGACTTGTTTTTTAGGAAGAGATGTCTGTGGTCTCCAAAAGTTACTGTGTGCAATGCATCTTTTTTAAAGCTTTGTGCGTGTTTCGTCAGTACTGATTTACCATGATTGTCACCTGATTACAGAAAATTACAGTACTTGAAGGGCCCCTGAGATGCCATCTTAGTCAACATTTAGATTCCTGCAGCCAGCCACAATGGCTACGTGGACCATCAGGCTGTTTTAAAATATCTTCCCAATCTGAGATACAACTTCATCTTCTGCTGTGTGCAGGGACATAAAAGCTGTGATCTAAACACACACAAAATAACTTGCACTTCATAGAAGAATGTCATGTACTGCCACAGATACTGATGTACATGCACTTTCCTTGGGTTTCCTTGAGGCTGGTGAGACCAGAAAATGTAATTGTGAAAATGAAATAAATCCCTGTCAGATACGCAAAACCTCTGCAAAACACTTACACAGCATGAATACAAATTGACATACCAGAGCTATGAGACAATGCTAGAATCAGAGGATATCATTACAACATTGAACTGTTAATCACAGCTCAAAATAAAACATACTTATTTCATTGATAAAATCACAACAGGGGGATCTGCTACACCTCTTCCAACATTAAGCTGGTACTTTCTGTCCTAACATACGTCTTCTGGGAGCTGATAAGCGATTCATCAAAAGATAAAAAACAAACTTCAGCATAGTGACTGCTCCTTATGGCTAACGATTAATGTTATTAGGAACTCTAACACTGATACCCTCAGCAGCTGCTTGCCTGCCCACCTCAGCAATAATGTGAATAACTTTTCCTAGGAAGAGACACCAGCGTTTGAGAAGTTTACACCGCAGTGGTCCTTAGCAGCAGCCAAATGGGAAGAAATCAAATATTTAAAACTCATGCTTCGCCGTTACTGAGGAGTCTAAAAATAGACAGCCTTGGAACAAAGATGCGGGAGATTTCCTGTTCAAAACGGGGAGTCCAGGAAAAACTGAGATGCCCATGAAAAAACCATGCTGATTAAAAAATAATTACGTCACGAGTTCCTCAGGATCGCACCAAAGCCCCTGCGGGCCGCGGCGGGGGGCGCGCAGGGACCCTCCGCTCCGCACTCGCCCCCCCCCGGGCCCAGCGCCCCCGCCAGAGGGGATGTGCAGGCGCGGGGCTGGCGGGCGAACCTCGCGGGGTAGATGAGGGCAAAGGCAGGTCCGTGTGCCCCCTCCAACATCCCCCCTTCCCTCCTGGCCTCTTCCCTTCCCACATTTTCATTCTCCCATCTCCTCCTCGTCTTTCCTCCCTGTCTATTCATCTTCCCTCCTAGCCTTTCCCCTGACCTTCTTCGCATCTCTATCGACCCCCCACACACACCTCCCGCGCCCCGCTTCAGTCCCCGCCTTAGTCCGTCCCCGTCCCCTCATTTCCAGCTTTGCCGGCTGCAGCCCGCCGAGGGCCAACTTGCCGGAGCCGCAGCCGCCACCGCCGCCTCCCTTCCCTCCGCAGCCGAAGCCGCGCTCACACACACAGACCAGACAGACAGACAGACAAGACGGGCTGGCAGGAGGACGCGCAAACACACGCAAACACGCGCAAAGCCCCGCGAGCGGAGGTACCTCTCTAAAGCGCTCCCGCTCCTCCGGCACGCAGCGTGCACTGCCAGCTACCGGAGCAGCCCCAGCACGTCGGGTCCCCCTTCCTCCTCCTACTCCTCCTCCTCCCTTTCCCTCTTCGCCCGCCCCCTTCACCAACGCCAGGAAGAGGGGGCAAACCCGCCGGCCGCCCGTAGCCGCCCCGCCCCGCCCCGCCCCGCATTGTCCCGCCTCGTCCCGGCATGGCTGGGTCCCGTCCCGGGGGCGCTGCGTCCCCACGGAGCCTCCGCGCATCCTCCCCCCGCGCCGCGCCGCGGTCGGGTTACCCGGCCGGCCGCGAGCCCTCTCCTGTTACGGCAGCCCGCCCCGCGCAGGGCCGCAGGGAGGGAGCGGAGCCCCGGCGGGAAGCTGCGCGGCCCCGCGGCCCGCCTGCTGGGGTGTGCGGCGTGAGCTCTGTGACCGCGGCGCCGGGGGTTTCCGACGGCTTCGGCGGCGTTTGGCTGCTAATCCGTGATATTTGGGGTTGGGGGCTGGGTTTTTTTGTTGTTTTTTAATTCCGGTTTTTGTTTGTTAGGTTTCTTTTTGTTTAAATAAATACATAAAAATATATCTAATATATATATCTTATATATATGTGTATATACATAAAAGTGAATGTGACTTCCTTGGGTCCAAATGCGCTTGCAGCATTCACAGTAGGCTGCGGGAAGAATTTCCATTGGTTTGCTTCCCCCCCGCCCGTGAAGAACCTCTGCCTTTTATTTTTGGTTTCAGTAAGAAGTTTACTATGCCCTCAGCTCCTGTGCTGGAGATGAGGAACAGCTCCTAACCATCTGTTTGAGCTGCTGAAGAGTTTGTAGACCTCCACTGTAATCCCTTTACATCACTCCTCCGGGCTCAAGAGTTTTAGGCTGCTCAAGGGGGGGCTTTGTCCATAGACCATCCTGTACCTTTTATCACCAAAGATGCCCTCTTGAATGTCAGCGTGATCTAATAGATCCTATTTGAGATTAAGAAATATGCAAGATTTAAGATGAGGACAAAACATGGATTCATATGGACGCACAGTGTTGTTCTTCTCTTAAAAGCTAATGACGAGTTTTTGAGCACAGAGCTGATGTTTCTACAGAGCTGTCTGTGGTAAACCTGAGATTTTGTTCATGCAGTGGTCAGCTCAGACCCTACTGCCTTACACAATTGTTTCATTATAAGCATCAATTCATATTTATCTACACTGAATTTCGTATATTGTCCAGTCAGCCTCATAATGTCCTTGTGTAGTTCTTCAGTCTTTCCTCTTACTGCTGACTTAATACCACTAATGAACACTATTTCACTTCATTCCCTGGTAAGATATGAGTACACCGAACAGCACATGTCCCAGCACTGATCTGTGCAGAAGCCTACACCATTCAGCACCTCCCTCCATTGTGAGAACTGATCATTTATTCCTGTACTTTGGATTTTATCTTTTAAGCAATTACTGAACTATACAGGGCTTTCCCTCTTCTTGCTATCAGTTCTTCAGTCTCCTTAAGAACCTTTGTCAAGAGCCTTTTAGAAACACAATCTAATTAGATCACCCTGACCACATTTTTGTTGATCCTTTCAGGGACCTTCAAGACGTTTGTTTAAGGCAGGACTTTACAGTCACAGTGTTGACTCCTCTCAGATAGATAGCATTAATCCAGATGTCCTTTAGTTCTAACCCAATTAGCATCTCTGTTTGCACAGGCAGGCATGAGGTTTGCAAACCCCTAGTTCTCCAGAGCCTGCATTGAAGTTTAGTGATACATTTGCCACCTTCCCCTCTTTAGGTGCCAGTATTTTAAATGGGAAGTTAAATGTTGCTGTTGATAATTCAGCTGCTGCATTCTCTGATGAGAACTCAAGGACATAGGTGCTCACACACAGGCACATTGCTAACTGAATATTGTGACAGTGAAAAGGCTTATAATAAAAACTAATGGTATAAGGAAATAGATGCATACATACCTAAGATCAGACCTGTAAGTCAGTGCTATTAATGGAAGTAAGAAGCTATCTTAGTAATTAACTGTATGTATCCATGACCCTCTTTGCAAACATGAATCCAAAGGCACACAGAATATGGTACAGACAAGACTCCTCCAAGGTCTTTGAGCCAGGAAGCTGTTGCCATACTCCATATCTGCTGCCATCTCTTTTGTCTCTTTCATATTTTGCTGTAAATTCTTCAGATGAAGTATGGCCCTTTTTCATGCACCTTTTTTACTTGACACTAGCATACAGCATGGGAAGGAAGAAGGAAGACCAGCTCTGAGCAGGGGGTGTTTGCGTTACACCATCTAGGATTGTTCCCAGGAATGTCTGCAATTCAGTTACCTGCCCAAAGACAGGATTCCCACCCTTTGTCCTTCTAGGATCTGCACAGGTGTGCCTGGCGTGTGCTAGAACTGTAGTATGGTTCCGTTCAGCCCATTTGCAGGGAGCAGGCAGGGAGCAATGAGAAGCTGCACCTCTGGCATCTGACTGAAGCAGCTGTGCACGGGCATGCACCACTGCTCACACCCACCAGCCTGCTCTGCTGTCTCTGCTGCCACAGGTAGGTATGCTACCCAAATGGCCATGTGGGGCTGCAGGTGAAAGAGAAAGAGGAGCATGCGAGGTTGCTTCCCTTTTGGGTTTTTCACAGATCTGACCATGTTTATTGGGGTTTTAGAAACTTCAGCTGATAGAACAAGCCAGTTATCAAAAGGAAGGGAGGGAGAAAAATATATCAGGCTTTTTGAGTTGTTGAAACCTTCAGAACTATGCTGAAAAGTCTCCTCCAGGCCTCAGAAACATAATTAAAATAATCATAGTCAATCTCATGGTTTTTGAAGGTCTCAAGTGTTGGAGACTGGCAATACCGCACTGTAGAAAAAAAATCTGTGATACTGCAACCAAAGATGTTACACTGCCAAAGGGGGAACTTCAGAGCATCTCTTAATGGGTTCCCACCCATCTGCCCTTTTGTTCCTACAGTTACCTTCTGCTCCTATCCTGCTTACTGTCCTCATACAGGGTTGGACTGAACTACGTGACTGCAGCACAGATTTTGTTCCATTAGATAAAGCAATATCTAATGACGCTGATACTGTTTGAATATTTATTTTGCCTTTTATTTTTTCTTATGACAGAGATGTATTTACTTGGTATTAATTAAGGTAGCACATGACTAATATATCACAGAGGAAATCAAATATGATTTCACTGTGTACTTTAGTGAATTTTGCCTACTGGCTTCTAATTTGCATTTTCAACAGTTACAACAGCAGAAGAAAATTATCTTAAAGTTTGTTTTAAAGATGTATTTTGTTAATGTTCTGTGATTTTTGAACAGTATTACAGAGGGCTTCAGGTAGGGAGAAAAAGGAGTTCATCTCTGCCAGGGTGGAGCCTTCCCTAATTTTTGGTATGAAGTTAAAATATCTTTATCTAAATAATGAACTGTAAGATTAGTAGGTGTGGTCCCAAAACCTCTGAAAGTAGGAAAAGTATAATGATCAGCTGCATTAAGCCAACTTTTGTCAATAAGAGTCATTATTTTAAACATTCAAATGACAGTTCTTTGCCTGTCATTCCCTTTCAGGCCTGCTGTATGTGCCCTGTGAACTGAAAAGGGGTATGTTACCCCTGGTATTATTACCTCATTCATCCTCCAGTGACTGACAAACATACATCCCAAGGCTGTGCTGAACATGTAGGAAAAAGTGACAAAAACAGATCCTGAGATTGTGTGACATTCTTGGGAAAGATCAAGGAAGTGTGACTGCTTATCTGTACTAATACTTGTAAGGAGCTGCAAAGCTGAAGATATTTTCCTAGTATACATAGGCTGTGAACAAGAAGACTAGTGCCACTGAAGTTAGTGGGAACTGCAAACACCAAACACCTCTAATAACTGGGCCACATGCTTATGTGAGGCATTGTTATTATACAAAAAGGCTTTTATTTCTACTCTTTTTTTCTCTGCCACATAAGCTGACCTAGTTTACAATCTGCCTCTGTACAGATGCATGCTCTTCCATGGACAGAAAGACGGCAGAGCCATTGCCAACGAAGAGTGCCTGGAATTAGGAAGGGGAAGAGACACGGGGCAGCTCAGGATGGTGAGATAAAGAGAAGGAAATGAAAGACAAAGGCATTTGAAGAAGAAGAGAGAGAAACAGGGGGAGAAGACCGTGAAGTCATACCCATATTTGCTGCCCCTGCAACATCTAGGAGACAGAGGAGTTACTCAGAGTCTTTGCTTTGGGAGTTTGCTGGTATATTGGACCCTTGTTTCTGTGTGGAGATTTTTTTTTTTTTTTAACTGTTATACAGCACACCTTAAAATGGAGAATAATTGAAAGGGTGTACCTCTTCCTATTAGGAAGAAATTCTTTCAGGCTGCTGTTTCACATCCCAGCATGCTCTTCTTGTTCTCTACGAACTCTCAATGGTGCTGAGAGTAGTGCAGCATAAAGAAAGGAAAAAGAATACTGTGATAATGATGCTGGATATGTCAGGCACTTTTACAAAATTTATAAAATGAAATGCAGTCCTGAAAGATGATGCCTGATGTGGGAGCTTCCACGCTGTGTATAAAAAATGGGGTTTGCTTGGGATGCAGAATTTTAAGTGTCAGATTAGCTGTCAGAAATTTTGTGCTTAGATTAATTTTTCTTTCTTTGTGATTCTGGTTACTTCTCTGACTGCAGAACAACATGCACATGAGCTGGCTGAGGGAACGCGCTGGCTTGTGGTAATGCGTGTGAGATGAAAATGGTACTTGTGTGTATTCTCTGTGCATTTATAAAACTAATGAATGCAGAGATCCATCAGTCAGCAGAAGAGCTGTGGGAAATTTGGAGGTCACATTCATAAATGCTTTATATTCAGTACAAGGATGAAATGTCAAGTATTACAGAAGTAGGGAGCTGCTGGTTGGGAAGTGACTGGAGATCCCTGTTCCATTCCTGGTGTTGCTGGTGATCTGAGATGTGACTGAAGGCGCGTCATGTTCCCTTATATGTCTCTATGAGCTGATGAATTAAAAAAAACAGGGACTGCCGGTTAGTGGATATTTGCAGAATGTAACGGGACCTCAGCTGTGGTTAGGGAATTCAAATACTAATGTAATATGAACTTAGAAATTATTTTCTGAAGTTACTTAGCTGACTAACAGGCTTGTTTAGATACTTCTATTATGTGGTGAAATGGCTTGGCAAGATCTGTATCAGCAACTAGCAACATGAATAAACTCATTGACTTAAATGTGACTCCTGAGTAAGTAACGTTTTAGTACTGGCTCCATAAACTTTTAGTCATCATTGGCTTACAAACTATGTGCGTAGCCATGCCAGCACTAACCACACTGTGTAGAGTATTTTACTGCAAGCCATTCTGTCACAGGAATAATACCCAGTAGTAACTGTGTGTGTAATCCACACCCACTTGAAGCAGTTACGCTGTTCTGCATTTGCAGAAACAGCCCAATTTCATTGGCATTATGTTCTCTTCAGTTCACGGGAACTGTCAGTTCCCCTTCATGAGAAATCCAAGGAAATATTCACTCCCTGTGATGCTGTAAGGAATATTGGTTTTTAATTGCAGCTCGTGAGGATACCGCTGCTTAACTGACTCATGGTTCTCCCTCCTTCTTCTGGAAAATGCAGTCATTGCAAATCTGGAGCTCTGAGATTTCACTTAAACTTCTTTACAGTCTTACTCAGATAATGTTTCTGCTTTGATTACTCCTGCTTTATTTTACTCTTTCTGTATCCTCTCCCACAATAGTTCCCGTATCTTTCCCCTACTGTGGGCTTTGTGTCTCCTTTCAGTCTGTTACTTTTTCTAAGCACAGGAGAAAAAGAAAATCCATTCAGTAGTATCCCTCAAAATTCTACAAATCCCTCTTTCAAGTCTGTTTCATCAATAACATGAACAGAAGGCAGTCCTGAATGATGGCTCACCCATGTCCAGCTTGCCTGACTGAGCATGAAGATCAGCAGGGGCAGGGAGTCTATCTGTATATATTTTTCTGACTTACTGTGTGCATAGGAAGAGCCATATAAATATAGCACTACTTTTTGCCACAGCTTTACATGTTCTACATTTACGTCAATAGCTGGGGCAAGATAATCACAGACTACAGTACTTCAACAATTATGTACAGTTGCATATTGTGCCTCCAAATGAACAGGCAATGCAAAAAAGATTTGAAGAGCAATCATTATTTTAGAAATCAGGAACTCTAGCTCTGTAACTCTTCCATACAATATTTGAATAGCATATTCTCACAAAGAGCATTTGTTTGAGAACTAAAGAGCTTGATCCAAAGCCCAGTGGAGGTTCTTCCAATGCATTCAATGAGCTTTGGATTAAGTCCTTCCTGAGGAACAGATGTAGCATTTTATTCACTGTCACTAGAACAATAAAAATGACAAGACAAAGAATAAAGTTGTCTACAGAGAATAAAGCAGTGTTGTCCTGCAGCAGCTTAAATACATCAGGCTCTATAGATAAAAGAAAGTCCTGTAGAGTTAGTAAAATTGTTTGTGTAGCCCATTCAGAAAATACGTTGTGCAGAAACATTTAAATATCTCCCCATATATACCCAAACACAGTGTATTTCACAGAGTATTCAACTTCCCAGTATTTGCAACGACTGAGTTAATAAATATGACTACAAATTCCAGTTGTGCAAACAGAGATAACACAGAAGTAGTTTGCTGCCATTAATCATCAAAACTGCAATGGAAGAGAGAGCTGGCAATTTTTTTTATGTCATGGCTTTTAGATGGATCCAAAGTTTTCTAAGACCTTGACTAGAGACAGGCTTTCCTTAAGTAAGTTTATCTCATTCAACATAATAATTTCTTATCTGGCTTGTAGATGTTATCAAAATGTAAGCAATAATGAGTGTTGAGGAGCAGAGACATTTGCCCCTGCAGGAAAAAATGGGGGCAGTGTCACCCCAGGAAAAAGAGCCGACAAGGGAGATAAGCAGCTGTGGGAGACACAAGAGACCAGACTGAAGCAAAAGTGGCAGCAAATGAATGAACAATTAGCAGAAACTAATCTGGGTGGGAAACTGGCAGCAGAGACGGAATATGGAAGAAATTTGATCAGAGGCTTTCAAGAGGTCTGGGTAGATCCTGTAAAGACATCTAGTGGGAGAGAGAGGGTGCAAGCAGCAGACAAAACAGGACGGGTTTTTTAAAACACCTTCATGGATTTATTTAGGAAGAGAATCAAAAGCAGACAAATACTATTATACAAAACTATGCCTACAACTATTAAAAATAATACCATTTAAATTTTACCTGCTCATATTTAAATGATCCTAACTTTTTCAGCTCACAAGCAGCAGCATCAGAAACAAGAGAGTATTCCTAAATACTTTGCATTTAAATTATCACACAAAGCAAACACAGCGCTTACTCCAGTTCCAAACACTAACTAAATGCAAAAAGGCACAATTTGTCATGCCATCTTTTTCTGGAAGTTTGCCACAGGTGTGCTCTGACAACTATGAAGAAGAGAAATGCTTCTGTCTTTGCTTTTATTCCTACATGGGGAATCCTGTCAGCCTCCATGGATTGATCACTGCTTCACAGAAGAACAGCAAGACCCTCTTACCATACTCTTAATATTTCCACCTATATGTTGCTATGGTCTTAAGGAGTGGTCCTGCATATTCTTCATATCTTTTGATCTTCTGAGTTTTGCACATTGAAGTACAAATCTCCAGCAATCAGACTGCCTTTTCCACACATTTTACCAAGCCCTCCCTATATTCAAGACTGGATGCTTGTTCCTTCTAGTGCTACTGCAGTGGTGTTAAATGCCTCCAGCAGGGATGTGTCCTTTGCTGCAGTGTGGATGGCAACACTAGAAATGGGTAAGTGAGAAAACCAGTCCTACCTGAAGGTCCTCAGAAAGTCAGAGACAAGTGGATCATACTCAAACCAGAAATTATTTGTCCCATGACAAAGAATGTTTTCTCCCTCAAACAACATCTTTAAGTTTCCAAAAGATGCATCCTTTTCTCAAATTAGAAAGGCAGCAGGCCCAGTCACTAAACCTGTGGCCAGCCTGAAGGACTGACTGTCCCTACAGTAATCTGAGTTTTAGCTTCACTGCATTTTCTGATCATCAGAGGTGAAATCAGACAAAATGAAAGTGTAATGAGATGATAAGACAAGTTGATAGTAGGCCTGCTAATTAAAAAAACTCAGTATTCTGTGTGGAAATCCAGCTCTGCACTACGAAACTGCTATGTGTTTCAATGTCCAACTCACATATTGTAGGAGCAGGCAATCTCATTTGTCTTCAAATATAAAGGTAGGGTGGGCACGTTTTACACAGGTGCCACAGCCTGGCAGTCTTGTTACTTTGCTTTGGCAGTTTCCATGCAGAGCCACAGAAATAAAATTACAATGCCAGAGGTCAATCATGTCTCTGATGGCTTTGAATGACTAACAATCCTCTGGCTTCCCTAACCAATGTTGCCTGCCTTGGTCATGATTTGAAGATGCACAGGAGAGCAATTAGCACAGACCATAATTGGAAATGAACTCTTAGCTGTGTGCTATGACATGCAGTTCAGTAACTCAGATGAATCCTCCTCTCCATTAGCTAGCCCAGCTCTGCTGACTTGAGTTCTGAGGTGAACTGTGGCCCGGACCAGGGGTGAAGAGCGTAACCTGAGAAAACAGGAATAAGAGCTGGCAGGAGCCAGTTGGAGAAAGCATCAGCTGTTTTACTTCTTGAAGCTGTGTGCCGTGCCTTGGATTGTTACTGAATTTCACTTCAACTTCCTATGAATTTCAGCAGTACCCACCCCCCATGGCTGGTGTGTCAGCGAGATACATCCTAAACTGCACTGAAGGGTCAGAGAGGAGGGCGTATAAGACCATGCAGGCTTATGCTTGGAAAGATAACCATGGATTTTTGTCATCTGGCCTCACAAGCTTCAGCATCATGTGCTGCACAGAAAGAGCATTTTGCTTTTAAACTGCCCCAGAGTGCTGAAAATACCGCACCTCTGTGATTTTGAGTTATCTGTAAAGTTTTCAGCCACAGTGCATTTATGGCAATAGGGCAAGGGGGAGAATGAGGAGATGAGGTTGTATCCTACATCTGTTTGGATGTTTTGTTTGTTTTTAAGCAGCTGCCCAGTGAAATTAATTAATCTTTCCAAAGATGTCTGGACTCACTTGGGTTCTTTGATGATACAATCTTTCATAAAGCCAGTGAAAGAGCAAATTGAAGTTCTGTATCTCTGATTAAATATTCCAGCATCAGACAGGATAGCAACATCCTTTCCACTGCAAAACAAATTCTTTCACCCTATTCTGATCTTTTTATAGTCATAAAAGTTTTGTTAAAATTAGGAGTTCACCAAGACGATCTTCCAAGCTCCCGTATATCTTCTTCCTTGTGGTGTATATTTATGTCTTCTTCCTCGTTACCAGTCAGCAGTAATGATGGTGGAAACATAAAGAAAAACAGCTGCAGTTTATGCTACTCCCACATGCATATTTGTTCTCCTTTTTAAGCAAAAGCTGCAAGTGACAGAGTACATGGTATTCTGAACTCGCACTCCGAAAAGAGCTACAGACATAACAGGATGTGTTTTAAACACAACAATGAAGAGGCAGCATTTTGCTGTTAAGAAAAGAAGGAAGAAACATAAAAAACTCTGAGAATATTCATGAACTTCGGCTTGTTCAACAATGGGTCCAGCTTGTCTTGTTCTGATCACATGGCATAGAGTGGCTCCTTCCTTTCTTGTAAGGAAGAGCATTGATTTGCTTCATGACAAGGATCAAGTGTAGAGTTTTTTTTACTAATCCATATGCTGTCTTCACTGGTCATGAATGTCATTACCTATTAAATATAAGAATTTTCTATGCTTCAATGAAACCTGTGCAACTACCATTGACTTGAACTGTATTGTCAAGAGCACAGCCTGGACCAAGAAAGAGGCAGCTTGTTGCTTCTTGTTAATAGCTTGTTGGAGTTGAAGGGAACTTCACTGTGGCCCAGGTCTCCACCTGGAGTAAGTAGGCTGTTGAAATAACAGCTATGCAAATTTTTGTTTCCTGGCTTCTATTCATTGAGATCTACTTTCTCTCGATATAATAATAATTAAAAAAAAATCCCATATTTCAGCTGAGTCAGCATATATTCTTGTCAGCTTTAGTCTAGAATTGATGTTTTTCTTACATGAAAATAACATTGCCCATTTGACTGTTTAGCAATAGAAAGGACAATTGTATTGTGTTTGTCTCTCTCAGCAAATGCAAGCCTAGAAGAATTTCTATCCAGCTGCTCCATATTGTCTTTGCCTTGAACACCAGGCTTAACACTTCCACAAATTGTTAGCAAGTTATTAAGAAAATTTCAGCACTTTGTCATTTACTATGACTAAATGAATTTTATTCCATGCTGGTATGGATACTCTCCTGGACTTTATTGACTTTCCCATGCCAGCATTTTGCTGATTCTGCTCATGCCGCATCAGTGACAGCACTGAGTCAGCCTCCCTCTTACAAGGTTCTGCCATTAAACCTTTTCCTTCAGTGGGGAGTTGTTATTAAAAAAAGAGACCAGGTTTTTAAAACCAAGGAGAAAATAGTGCTATGTCAGGTTTTATTCTGTGTGGTGTTACACTCACAAGCATTGGAGGTACTCTGTTATTAAAACAAACTGCATTCCAGCGTCACTGAACTTTTTTCTCCCCTTTCTTAAGCATGACCTTAGCTTAAACCAGAGAAAGTTAGAGAGTGATTAAACTATAGCTCAGAGCTTTCCCAGCAGTCCTATAGGTCTTGCTTGTGTTACACAAGCTGCCACAAAATGATACTACACTGAGCACAGTGCTGCTAGCAACCAGTGAAAAATGTCTGGGAATGTCTGTGCAAGTCCATGCTTCAGATGCAGTCAGAATGATTTAAATATCTGAATTAATCGTAACATGAAAGTTTTGTTTTGATAGTTTTGCATTATCAATTTGAACCTCAATTTTATTGTTTGTGTTGTGTATTATCTGCCTAAAGAAAGGTGGATTCTCACTGACTGATACGCCTGAGGATATGTTGATTTACAGCTTTATACAGATTTAATCTTAAATTTAGTTGTTGTTTCTTGATAACTAAGAATATGAAAGTCTGTGCTCTATTGTCCATTCTAAATTGTTAAACACATTTATTGAGGTTCATATTTGTTATTAGCAGATTTATTTTGTTGTGTTTTTTTTTTTTTTAGTTATGTTGGTCCATCACCTTTTGGATTTTATTAATGTTTAAATAAAAACTATTGGAAACCTGGATTTTTAGAAAACTACTATTGTGTTTATTGTTTTTTTTTTAATGGTAGGTGAAACTACTAAATGTGATAAGAAAAATCTAAGAAAAGCTTTTCAAAACATGTTTTGCATTTACCTTTTCCTCATAAAAAAAAAGAAAAAGATTTTAGGAGGTGCTGGATTTAGCTGATAATTCATCAAGGCCTCTAAGGTCTTAAAGCTAGCTGATCTGAGCTTCTTATACCAGTTTTCACTCACAGACCAGGAGAAGATATGAAGTTGCTGCATTTTTATCTTTAAATGCCTCTCTAAGCAAAAGAATTAGTTATTGGGCTAAACTTTACTAATATTACTGAAAAATCCCAACCCACTGCTTTTATAGCAGAAGTCTGAAATATGCTTTGTCAGTTTAATTTGTATCAGTTTAACAGCCTTGATTACTAATTTGATTTTATTTAAAGAAATGTGAAATATTAAAGTAAATTTAAGCAGGAATATGGGCAATGTATATCCAAGTTTGCACCTTTGTTTAAAAGAATAGTTTATGACAAATATTGTTGGAGAGGCCTTTAGTTTTTAATATGGTTGGTTTTGTCTTTAGATATATTTGCTTCACACTCAGCAGTGTCAGCAGGCCTGAAGATGAACGTTCTACCCTGTGGGAACTCACTTGCCCATTCACTCCCTTTCTGCTCCCAGCATCATACTGACAAATTCATTTGCTGCTCTTAAAAGCACATGGCTGCACATGATCACACTGAAAATGAAAAAGGAATATTCCCATAATGCCTTTTCTAGCAAAATGGTGCATTCCCAGCCACCCCAGGCTATCAGGTGAGCTATCAAACAACTGCCTCACAGCTGAAGATGTGCCCTATGCCACCTAACAGAGTGCCAACAAGCATTATGTCTGAGCACAGGTCCAATCCCTGTGCTTCCCACAAGAACATGCTGGGAAGAGACTTACCCCTGCTCCCTCCTCGGCTTCAGGACTTTCGCAGGAGCACGGTCCCAGCAGGTCCTTTGGCACCATATCTGATCCTTCTGCACCTACAAAACCAAAGACATTTTATTGCCCATGGGACAATACATATGGTCAAGAAGTTGCTCGATCACTTGGATCCATTTCTAGCAGCCACGCTCTGTCACAAGCCTGGTATCTCATCAGTGTTGTTAAAGAAAGGATAAAGGGTAGAAAAACAATGACTGAAAAATATCTTTGCCAGCTGGAGAGAGCTCTGTGTGCTGTGGAGAGGCAGCTACCGCTGGGAGAGAGCACAGTGGGTGCTTAGCAGGTTGCACAGCACACCACAGCTCAGGAAGGATATCGTCAACTTCAGCCCCTTCAGCAGCCATCCCTGTCCTGAGGGTGGTGCCCAGTACTGGGGCTATGTCTGCCCTGTCCCTCATGGGTTGTGGGAAGGCCCTGGCTGCCAGGTCCAGCTTTGTCACCCTCAGGGAGTCACCCAGGCACTGATTCCTCTGTGTTTGCCTGTGTTGTGATGCTGATGGTATGCCCGTGCTCACACCATCCCTGGGGAGAAGCCAGAGGGCTTTTCTGCACTTCTGTGCATCCCAAGGGAAGGATAACTAAGAGCATCTAGGATCCTAACTAAGAGCATCTCATTCATCAAGACTGTTCCTCAGCCAGTCATTAATCCCCTCTGTTTATGGGGTGAGGGCAGGTCTGGAAGAACTTCTGCACTTTCATTTCTACATCAAGCTTAAACTTTGAAGAAGGTAAGAACATATCTGCTGGTTTCACCTCCGGGGACAATCTTGCTTAATTAAGGCTAGCCACAGACAGCATTACTTTTGGAATTTCAGTAGCAATGGCAATAGTTAAAATAAATGACTGTGGATTAGAGACAGATTAAATCAGTGAATATTTTCTAAGCTGTGAAATCAAATTATAGGAGTTACATGATCTCCACTATGGAGCATAAGGGTGTATAAAGATTTATAGATCATCTCCAGTAGCACTGTTGAATATACCCATTCACACTGAGAATACAGTGAATGGTGTTCTTTGTGCTGCCACAGCACTGTGCGCACCTACTAGATTTGAAATATGGCTCATGTAATAATACAGCTTGAAATGGCTCTGCAGTCCTTGGTCAATACAAGGGCAGTTATTCATGCCCTCTGATGCTACTTCACTCTATAATCTTGAGCATGTGTCTTCAGACCACTACCACTTGTGTGTACTCCACAGTTGTGTTGTGATTACCTACACAAAAGGATCTGTGCATCAGAGATGTTTTTTTATTTGTTGCTCCAGTGGGCAGTGGCACATACCAGCAGTGCTAGCATGAGCTGAAGTCTGCTTATGCATGAAGGCACTGATTACACACTGGTATTTTTCTTTCTAACAATATTGGCTGCTTTCTCTGCTTTTTGGTAGCATCAGATTTTTTGCTCTAGGGGAAGCATATTTAAAAACATCAGTGAGACTTATGTGCCAAAATCCTGTAGGTGCTTTTGAATTCCTCCTGCACAGATTTTTTGGACCCGTGCCTTCCTCTTCCCTTAGGCTGAGCTGTGGTGTCCACATAGTCCACAGAGCCAATGGGCAGCCCCAGCAAGGTTTAAAGGCTGCTTTAAAACCAGTGGAAAAGCACAATAATGAAATTGAGACCTTTCTTAATTGTTGTGCTCTCAGCACTCTGGAGAATTCTACAAAGCTAGAGGTCTATTCGTGTGACTTTACCACAGGTTTGATCCTTCTTTCGCATTCAACTCTGCTGGGGTTCCCCCAGAGCACTGCGGCTTTGGAAGTGGTACTGCAGAAAAGGCATGCGGTTTATTCTGTCCCCATTTTTTTCTGCTGTTTTGGAATTACTTTTTTTTCTTTCCAGATCACTTTGATAGCTTTATCCATGCTAATCTCAGGCTGAGGGGACCCTCCTTGTTGTATGTCTGTGGAGTATTTCAACACAGTGGGCTCCTGATTGGCTACTGATAGTTATATGCTCTCCTGCTATTCAAACACAGATGTAAAATAGAACTATCTGCCTTTTTGTGTCATTTTATTGAAGCATCCTTTCATACTCAGGACTCTGTGCATCTTTTTTTCTGAAGTGTATTTGGAATCGTGAAGCCTTCAGGATGTTGGTAGGAGTGAATCAGAGGATGGGAGCAGTGTGCATCACTCAACATCTGAATCAATTGCAAGTGTGGTTCAGGAAAGAGGGATGAGTTCATTAAAAAATATACTACTGTTCTCTACCAAAGTGCCAATGTATATGTAACCTCTGTCCAGCAAGAAAGGGTAATCTCGTGATTAGGGTGCTAAATGGAAATGTGGGTTGCCTCATTTCACACCTATGACTAGCATTTCTTGGTAGGACCTGGCATTGACTTAAGTTGTTGTCATGGGTTCAGCAGTAGCTCATGCTCTGCCAGGGAGGAGGGAGAGATAGGGCACCTGGTCTGGGCTAGTCGGGGAGGTATTCCATACCACAGCACGTCCTGCTTGGGGAGGGGACTGGAAATTGGTCAGAAGGGAAGGGGTTAACACTCCTCCGGGCTGGGCTCGGAGAGGGAACTGGAAGTTGGCCCGGAGGGGAGGGGTGAGCTCTTCCGGGCTGGGCTCGTTTCCACGGGTGGTATTGTATTCTCTCTCCCTGTTTGTCTCCTCTAACATTGATTTGTTAGTGGTAGCAGTAGTGATTTGTGTTATACCTTAATTGCTGGACTGATTTTACCTCAATCCGTGGGAGTTGTATTCCTCCGGCTCTCCTCCCCATCCCTCCGGGAGTGGGAAGGTGGGGGGGGGGGGGGGAGGGGAAACAAAGGAGTGTGTGGACTTGGTTTAAACCACAACAGTTGTCCAGCCATAAGTGATATTCCCCATTACTGTTGGCAACACATGAAAGATTAACTAGAGCATTTCAGTGGTAATATAAGCAGTTAACTAGACAAAAAAAAAAAGTCATGGAAGTCCAAGGCCTAGAAATTAACATGCACAAGAAAAGGACAGATCTCCCCCAGATCTCGCAAAAATATATAAATACGATAAGCCTCAGTAGACTGCATCTCCAGACCATAGACAGACCATATCTGCCATATAGCACGAACCTCTGACTTTATCTACATAAAAGACGTGACAACTTTATAATGACCCTTGGACTGAAAAAAAAAATCATTCAAAGCATGGAATTATTTCCATGCTTCCAAGCATTCCATCTGTGGACATGTTGTAAAGGCTGCACATAGTACCAGTTCATGCTGCCATTATTACAGCTAAAGTTTTACATCTATCATCTGTATACAACAATGATGAAGTAACTCAACCAGAACAGCTGCAGGGCAGCTCCATCAGCACTATTGGGGCTCAGTGGCTTTTCATTCATCTCTGTGCATGCTAGCTCCACTTCTGTGTAGCACTGTGCTGACTTATTTGTTTCCTTTTATTTGCTGTTGATTTCAACTGTGAATAGGGTTTGATGGATGACAGGATTTTAACAATAAAGAGGACCAGACAATAGAACAGGAATGAAGCTGAGCTAACAGTCTCTTTCCTTAAGAGACATATCTGTGCAGACTTAGGAGAGAAATCAGGGTGCAGATAATGAGAAGGAATTTGGGCTTTCAGCTGACCACCATCAGCCAGAATAGAAAGGAATGGATGTTGTCAAGACAAAAAGAATGAAATTTGAGTAGAAGAGGCAGATGCCCAGATCCTGGTTGTACAGTTGGCGGTGAAATTGCAGAATATGGATGAGGAATAGAGGTACTGATGAGTGATCTGGAAAACTGCTGTGCACACCCACTCATTGCTCTTAGCAATAAAGGGAAGATTTTAGAAGTTCATTCCTGAATGACAGTTCTTCATGGTCAGCACTGTTACTAAGGGGGAAGCACCCCTCAATGTTAGCAGTGACCTGGGGCAGTACACTCATCTCAGAGGTGCTTGCTCTATCCATCTCAGTCTGTCACCCATTTCTGGTCTACTTCTATAGGACCTGGACAAAGAAAGGAAACTTTAAGATGTAATTCAGCTACCAATATATGCCAGCTTTCTACAGGAGCTCACAACTCCCTTAGAAAATCTGTCACAAATGCAAAAATCACCCAGAAACTGCAGACTTAGGGTTGTAATTTTGCTGTTTGTTTTAGCAACAGAGTGCTCTGTGTTTTAAGCATGTAAACCCTATTGCTGTATTGTTAAGCTGTCAGGAAACAGTTCTGAGCCTTGTATCATATAACCATTAACACTGGGTAGGCTGAAGCCTGGCAGCCTACAACCTCTTGCAAAAGAGCCTGGTGCCATAAAAGAACAGGTTGTAACATAAAGAGGAGTTGAATCAGAGAATACCTTTAGGGCAAAGATTTGTCTCCTCAAAAGAAAAGGTAGATAAAGCACTTATGGGTATTCACCAGAAAACCTCTTGCAGTGATGGAATCATACTAAATCAAGCCTTCTTAATTTCTCACACAATAGGCATTTATACCTGCTATGAAAAGTTAGGGCACAGTCAATTGTTCACTTGCATGGCAGCTGGAGTAGTTTAGGATTCATTATTCTCTTCCACTGAGACAGGTTGTCTGTAGGAGCAATTTTAGTCCTTTTCAGAGCCCAGGCAGGTTGCACACATGTGCCGAAAGGACTTATTAGTGCTCCCAGTTTGTCCCTCTCTGGCTGCTGCAGGGCGCTACCATCGCAGAGCTACTAAGTGCCTGCTGCCCTGTTCAGATTGGAAGAAAACAGGCTGGCTCAAGCCACATAAATCCTGGACCATCACTAAACTGGCCCATTTGGTCTTGAACAGGCCAAGGAGGCATTTTATTACAACAATTGTTTTTTATTTGACTTGAACCACAGGGATTCCTGCTGGTTTTGTCTGTTTTCATTCAGCTACATAGGACTTGTCACCAAAAACGAAAGCCAGAATATGTCCTTGTGTTGGTACCTTGGCAGTGCCCAGCCAAGCCAACAGACTGGTTAAACTACAAAGTAGAGTTTGTCACCAATTATTCCTGTGAATAATAAAAGTTCATTCAGAAAAATAAAATCCTCATATAATGAGAGGGAGAGAAGAGACATAGTATAGGAATACACATCAAAGTCTTAGTCTCCAAAATTCAGATGCATGTTTTAGTTGCAGATGTAGTCTGGCATCATTTAGGGAAATACCTAAACAAACCTGCATTGGTGGTTGCAGGTGGAATAGATAAAGCCAATGCAGATTTCCAACACTGAAATAGATTAGCTCTCCTTGTGTCAGTGAGGCTTCCAGGAATGATTTGGACTAGTCCAGGCTAGCAATAGTCTGACATGGCCTTTGCACGCCTCAATTGTGTGGGAAGTGATGGCAGCTTGGGAGAACAGCTGTATCTTCAGCCATTTACTACAAGGTCATACAACACCAGTCTCAAGTTTTGTCCGTTATTTGTTTTAACAAGGTTTTCCTACCTACCAAAATAGTTTTTGGTGATCAGCAGCTATGAACTAATTTTGTTTCCAGTTGTGCATGATTTTTGCAGATTTAACCATGGTCAAAACCAATTCTATGAAGTTCGCCATTTCTGCTATGAAGCAAGGAAGAAGCCTTCAGAATCATAATCTACATATATTTTGCAATGAAACCCTAAGTATAGAGCAGCCCTAAGGTTAAAGCTATTCTGAGAGAATGAGATTGCAATGTTGCTCCTAGTCTTAGCAATCTTGTTCACAGTGAGCAGTTTATGATGAAATTGAGAGAGAAACACTGAAGTTTTTGGAGGAAAAAATTTATGCAGTAAATAAGCTAAAACTTGGACATGAACTGGGAGACATGAGGCAGGGAAAACCTGTGAATTTTATTTGTCTTACTAGATGTAAGTTGCTTTGGAGTACGTTCTCTTATTTGGAAATGCCAAGTAAGAGGTGCTCTATCATTAAAAGACCAGATAGCCTCCTAGCTTTGTCCAAGTTAGCTCTTGGATGTGGCAGCAGTGCACATTGCCTTGCACAAGGGTTTAACATTAGCAGAGAACTCCTTGAATAACATAAAGAAGGGAAGCACAAGGGACTCATACAAATTCTTTTTAATCATGACATAAAATAATAGAATGGTTTGGGCTGGAAGGGACCTTAAAGAACATCTAGTTCCAACCCCCTTGCTATGGACAGCAATACCTCCCACTAGACCAGGCTGCTTAAGGGCCTTTAACACTGCCAGGGGTGGGGCAGTCACAGCTTCTCTGGGCAACCTGTGACAGCGTCTCACCACCCTCATAGTAAAGAATATTTTTCATACTGTCTAAACTAAATTTCCCCTCTATCAGTTTAAAGACATTCCCCCTTGTCCTATCACTACATATCCTCATCAAAAGCCCCTCTCCAGCTCACTTGTTGTACTCTTTAGGTACTGGAAGCTGCTCTAAGCCTTCCCTCTTAAAGCTCAACCATTGAAAGAAAGCAGAAGGTAGCAGAAAGTTTATCTGCTACTGATAACCATTCTCTGCTAGGAGAAAGAGGAGGCATCAACTGCACAAACATGGAAGTGCGTGTCTGTCATGCAGTGGGGAAGACAGATCACTTGTGGTGCTCCTCTCACTGCACTAGAGGATTTCTTGCCTCCAAGAAATGCTTGTGTGAAAATAGTGCAAAGATGAGCTTCTACCCCCTTTAACAGAACAGAGCCAAGCAGAGAGGACTGCAAGAGGTGTGTCCAATTTCCCTAACAGCAGAATGAGACAGTTTACCTCCTGTCTTCATCACACTGATCTTGCTGGCACTGAAGCAGATGAGGCATATTTTGATGACCCCTTTTGTTACCTGGAGTTAGATCTGCAGCTGTCTGTACCAACAGTTGGGAGTGCTACATGCACATATGGAAGATACTGCAGATGCATTTCCAACATTCAATTAATCCTAATTCCAATGCATTTAATTAATCCTAATTTTCCTTTCAGTGACTTTTAGAAGCAGGTAGGCCATTCCCCATTAGTGGATACTACTGCTGAAGTAAAGGACCATGCCTTTGCAGTGCACCTGGTGGGGATGGGAGGAAAGCAATCTCAATTGTTCAGCAAACTGTGTCTTTAGATGACTCTTCCAGTTATGTTTTTCTGCTGCTCCTTGTGGTGAGTGACCAGCCTGTCTCAACAGGGTAAATCCTTGTTAGGTATTGTGTTGTATTACTGTGGAGGAGGAGGGACAATCTTACCCTGCTGATGTTTAGCTGCAGGTAACAGAGTGCATATGAGAGGACCTATCACTGTCAATTTTCTTCTCACACCTCATGGTCTCCTTCAAGAATGACATTTTGGATCTAGTTTACATCTGTTGGTTTGACAAAAATGAGAGGCTAACTGAAGGCACAGTCCAGAAAATTGAGCAGCACATATCCACCTAATGGATTTAGGAATAAACAGGTATAGTCTGTTCTGAGAAGCCTCCTTCCACACTGCTAAAAAAGCCATATTGCATGATTTTCACAGTTAATGCAGGAGTTAGGCAAATGAAACAACGGGGTTATTTTAGTGGAACCCCTGGGTAGACTGAAAGTAGGCTCATCTGCCTGATTAGATTGTGGTTGTTGAAAGCCAAACTGCAGTAAGGGAGACCTAGCCCAAAATATCTGGACTAGCCTAATGTTTGACCTCCAGTTTGGTATACTTTTAAGATTGTACTGTCAGCTGCTTTGAAGATATGCATGATTTTTCTATCAGACTAATTTGTATCAGCATTCTATTGCAAAGTTAAAACTGCCAGTTTTGCTTGATAGAAGGTGGTACTAATGAATGCTTTGCCACTATCCTCTGTTGTAAAGAGTAATGTGCCAGATAGATAGAAAAGAACCCACCTTGTCCTTGCATTTCTACTAGACACACATGTTGTTAGGTCAAATCCTGTAAATTCTGCAACAGCAGAGAAAATCTTGCTCTTCCCTGTACAGGTGCATGGGAGTGGAAAGATGTGGGTGAACTAGTGTTATCACGGCATGAGCCACAAAACTGCTGGAAAGCCATGCAGTCCAGAGAGTGGATCCTTTCAGGATAGATATTTGGCTCAGCTGAAGTTGAGAATAGATCTGTTATCCTCAAGAAGAGATCCAGAGCACTGAACAGGGTTAGTAATTGTGTAGTCAAATTTAGGTCACTGCTTGAGGTAAGGTTAATATAATCTGACTTTTAACAAAAGCATATCATAGATATCCTTTTATCAGAGATAAGATCCATATGTTTGAGGATAAAGATACCTACCCTCATCTAAACTTAGCTGTGCTGTATAGTAATCTGTTTGTCATTTCAGAGGGAGTACTTATAGACTATGTTACCGCTCAGAGAAGATGCATCAGCCTCTGGCCTTCATGGGTAAGGCTGGCAATCTTAGAAAATGACATATAATTAGAAAAAATTATAGTGTTTGCTTTCACTAATTGTTTTCCCAAAAAAGCAAACTAGCGTACAAGCAAACATAATATCCAGATATGGTATATCCTCCTCAGTTATTCACTTATTACTTCCCCAGAACTTAAATAGGTAGTGAAATATTTCATTTCCCAGCCACAACATTCAAAAGAGGCGTGACTCGCTGGTCAAAACTCCAGTGGTGTTTCTTATCCAAACCATATGCTTTAAAGAGTTCAGTAAAAGAATGCTTGGCTCTCTAATAAAGGAAGAGATGCAGGGCTTAAAAAGCAAAAGCTAAACTAAAAAGAAAATAAATTATTATTTTGGTGTCATGATATTGGGCTGTATTTTGCTTATGAAAGGTTTAATAAATAAGGAAACATCACAAGTTAATGTGCAATGTGAAATGATGCCACATCCATTCCTTCCTGCCAATACTTAGAGTATTATGAGACGTATAACAGACTACATTCCATGAGTATGCCTTGAGTCCTGCTGCACAGAGATAGGCTGACTGGATATAATTTTCCAGGCTATCTCACACTTTGGCAGCTCATGCAAAGATGGCATCCTGAAACATAAAACCTGGATTCAATCTGGGTGCCCCACCCAGATTAATAGACGTGACAGGAGATTAAGACCCAGATTAATAGACGTGACAGGAGATTAAGGAGGTGTTTTCTAGCTGTGCTTCCTAAATGAGCACAGGTCAGCCATACATTCCCATGAGGACAAGGCTCTGGCTTTGCTCTCTTTCAGTTCTTCAAAGTCACAACATGTGCTTCGTAAAGCATGCCCTGCTGATGCAGTGCAAAAACTCTGGCTATTGTGTCCACAGTATGCTAAACATGGCCCATCAAAAGTAGAACAAACAGCTACAGCACAATCCAAAGTCAGTAAGAAAATGCTGGATGACTTTTGCAAACTTGTGGAAATCATCAGCTCAGTTCTACTTGCTCCCCCTCAGCTGTTTATCTATCCCACGATGTGCATTGTCTAAATTTGAAATTAAAAACATTCCTGAGGCAAAGAATGTCTTCAAGCACTTGCATTCCATGGTGCATCAAAGAACAACTCAGGCTGATGCTTTGCCTTTGGTAGCTATGCTTGCATTCAAGTTTTTTGAGCCTTATGACTTTAGCTTACCCTCATTAACTTTTGGGAGCAGAACTCACATGCAAGGCAGTCCCTTGATGAGATGGGTTTCCCTGCCTGATGAGGCAATCCATCTCTAGAGGTTGTACCAAAGTGGAAGCTAGTGCATGGACAGGATATGTGACTGGGGAGTTTTTTCAGAGCTTGAGGCCTGAACATAGCTGGGGGCAAGTTAAAGCTGACCTGTTTTTAAAAGGTAGCTTTTGTAGGTGTATGTGTATCTCCCCTTATCTGTCCTATTTCTTAGGTTCCTTCCACTCTTCCTTAGCATGAACAGTGAGGAGTCAGTAAAGGGTCTTCCTAAGAGAATTAGCTCCCCCCTTGAGAAAAAGCAGTGTAGAGCTTGTACCAGGGTACCAATAGTAATTTTTCACAGTTCTCATCTTGACAGTAAGCCCATAATACCAGTGGAATAGAGCATGAAAAATAAAATTACATTAGGGCTTCAATTAACTTTAATATTACCTGTAACTCAAATACTTATTGCTTGTGTGCTAGAGTTATTACTACTTTTCTAGGTTTTTAAATCATAACGTTTTAAAGAGACAGCCTACCTTGTGGAGAGTTTCTAGCTCCAAAAATGAACAAAGATCAGGCAATTTAAAAAGGTTTAAGAGTAAGCCCTCAAATGTCAGGCTGCACATTTAAACGTTTCCCGTTGAAATCTAGCAAGCTAAGTTTCTTGTGAAATTTCTAGAAATATGAAATGTATTAGAAAGCCTCTTTTAGAAAGAATTACAAGAACTACTGTGCTTTTATGTCAAGTCTTGCCTGCAGCATGAAATTGTGGAGACATAATGAATATATGAGAGGTGGGTTTGGGTTGGGTTTTTTTTTTTTGTTGGTGAGTTATGGTTCTTTTTTCCCTTTAAATGACAACAAAATTACTTGATCCTCAGCAGCTCTCAATTTGTGAATAGTTCAGCCTGACTTTAAATTAAATTCATGGCTGCATCTTCCTTTATTCAAGCTATTCAAATATTCTCTTCACAACCTGCACTGAGCAACAGATAAAAATAACCGTCATGCTTAATTTATTTTAGGTGTGCAGGCAGGTTATTTGAATTTTCCACATTTGGTTTCTGAGAACAGCTGTGAGTCTTCTCCTAGCTCAGTAATGACAGTTTCTAAGAACACAAGAACTGCCCCACAGGCCTCTGACAGCAGCAGTAAGAGACTTCATATACGAAGAACACCTGCACCCAGCCTGTATCTTCAGACCTGCTCTTGTACCTCCTGCAGCATCCAAACCACTGGATTATGGGTGTCATTGGACAAATCTTTGCCTTATCGCTTTAATACTTCTATGGGATCAGTTGTGCAATGGCTTGTTGATGTGAAGACATTTATCTGTCTGGTTTTCTTTTCTTTTTTTTCCCCCACCATCTTCATCTACATGGTATGTGAACAACTGTGTTGTTTAGCACTACCACTCAGAAGCCTCTAACAAGGATGGACAATGAATCAGTGTACTGTTGCAAGTTATGATTTGCTAGATGTTTTAGTAATTTTGAATATCTAAGGTATGACTGCAAAAGGATTGAGTGCTTAGGAATTTAAACATTCAGAGTCTGGACTTTAGGCCACCTTAAAAGAGCCTCACATGTTATCCAGAAGCAGAGGCAGACAAAGTAGTCATAACTTTCAGGAATTTTAGCCTCTAGCAATGTTTGTTGCAGAGAAAGGATCAGCAGAAAAGGTTCACATTCATTCTGGACAACCTATTTAGTAAAAGAATTAGGCTAGCAAGGAAAGACAGATGGCAAGAGCAGACAAGACAGTTTAAGACCCAAGGCCTAATTCAGCTTCGACATAGCTAAGCTGAATGGCTATAGAAGTCAATGAGATGTTCACAGGTTTGTATCAGGGCTGAATTTGATTCCCTATTTAGCAGAAAGAGGTGAATAATTGAGTTCAGATAGAATTTGTGTTTGTCTGGAAAAGAAGAATGGTGTTATAAAATTTTGAGTGCTATCCTAAAGCCTATGCTTTAAAAACTAATACATGTTACAAGCAGAGATGTTTCCTGAATAATGCAAATACAGTTGAGACCACTGCCTGGTCTAAGGCTTTGTATACACATGATGGAAGTAAACAGATGGAGAAACAAGCAGAGGCTTGTTTGGTGCAATCTAAGTATAATAGGACTATGAATCCTTGTTCCCTGAATCTGAGCTAAGTCTCTAATTTTTGTGTTTCTACAAGAGTCACTGCTGGGTGCCCAATTTCTGCTTAGAATTATAATGGGAAGTATATTGATTTTCTAAATAAACATTTGGAGAATGAGCATTGGAGGTTAGCATTTCACCATTTCTGCTTTTCCCTTCTGTGTTGCTGCTTTCGGCTATGGGAGATCTGAGAAACGACGCAGGGAGACCATAGGGGTACCAAATATTCTCCCCTTGTCTTCAGCTGGGGGGCTACTCCGCTTTTCCTTTTTAATGGATCAGTGTTTGCCAAACACATCCTGGTTTGTAATTTGTTATTTTATTTTGCCTATAAAATGAAAAGGTAGATCTTGGGAAAATTGGATATTACTTTGCATTTGCTGCTGTGTAATGACATCTCCAGCTACTGTGGTTTCAGGCATACTGATTGTCCTGCCTGCCTCTGTCAGGATGCTCCTGCTGGAAATCAGTGACTTGGGTAATCCTCGTTAAAAAACTGGGTGTTAGTTGAGACTGAGCTATCATATTGAGGAAAATGTTAAAAAAAGAAAAAAAAGAAATAAAGAAAAAAAGATATATAGCATTTGTGTTCTTGTGGGGTTTTTTTCCTGTCCTCCATAAATATTGTCAGGATGCTGCTTGTACAAGGAAGCAGTAAAAGATACTTCTATATTGGGAACAATAATGATTGTGCTGTGTATGGCCATGTGTATGTGCCATGGTATTTCCCTCCCATCCTGTAACAGTGCACCAACACAAATACAGCCATAAAACACCACCACATAACCTTCATTTGGCTCTGTGTAAGCACACTCTGCATAACAACCTGGTCTGTAAAATAAAAAGGACATGCCTCCATACCTAACAGCGCACAGTGCCAATGATGCACAGTTATGGGCCAGCAGATGCTTTCCTCTTGATGGCTGCTATGTCATAGAATCATAGAATAGTTAGGATTGGAAAGGACCTCAAGATCATCTAGTTCCAACCCCCCTGCCATCACCAGGGACACCTCACACTAAACCATATCACCCAAGGCTCTGTCCAACCTGGTCTTGAACACTGCCAGGGATGGAGCATTCATAACCTCCCTGGGCAACCCATTCCAGTACCTCACCACCCTCACAGTAAAGAACTCCTTCCTTATAACCAATCTAAACCTCTGCTGTTTAAGTTTGAACCCATTACCCCTTGTCCTATCACTACAGTCCCTAATGAAGAGTCCCTCACCAGCATCCCTGTAGGCCCCCTTCAGATACTGGAAGGCTGCTATGAGGTCTCCACGCAGCCTTCTCTTCTCCAGGCTGAACAGACCCAACTTTCTCAGCCTGTCTTCATATGGCAGGTGCTCCAGTCCCCTGATCATCCTCATGGCCCTCCTCTGGACTTGTTCTAACAGTTCCATGTCCTTTTTATGTTGAGGACACCAGAACTGCACACAATACTCCAAGTGAGATCTCATGAGAGCAGAGTAGAGGGGCAGGATCATCTCCTTTGACCTGCTGGTTATGCTCCTTTTGATGCAGCCCAGGATACGGTTGGCTTTCTGGCCTGTGAGTGCACACTGAAGCCGGCTCATGTTCATTTTCTCATTGGCCAACACCCCCAAGTCCTTCTCCGCAGGACTACCATGAATTTCCTTTTTGCCCAACCTGTAGCTGTGCCTGGGATTGCTCCAACCCAGGTGTAGGACCTTGCACTTGGCATGGTTAAACTTCATGAGGTTGGCATCAGCCCACCTCACAAGCGTGTCAAGGTTCCTCTGGATGGCATTCCTTCCCTCTAGCGTATCAACTGAACCACACAGCTTGGTGTCATGGGCAAACTTGCTGAGGGCACACTCAATCCCACTGTCCATGTCAGTGACAAAAATATTAAACAAGACCGGTCCCAACACCGATCCCTGAGGGACACCACTCATTACTGGTCTCCAGCTGGACATTGAACCGTTGACCACAACTCTTTGAGTGCGACCATCCAGCCAGTTCTTTATCCACCGAGTGGTCCACATATCAAATTGATGACACTCCAATTTAGAGACAAGGATGTCATGTGGGACAGTGTTGAATGCTTTGCACAAGTCCAGGTAGATGATGACAACTGCTCCACCCCTGTCCATCACTTTTGTAGCCCTGTCATAGAAGGCCACCAAATTGGTCAGGCAGGATTTTCCCCTAGTAAAGCCATGCTGGCTGTCACCAAGCACATTTCTCTTTTTCATGTGCCCTAGCATGCCTTCCAAAAGAATCTGCTCTCAGATTTTGCCAGGTGTATGCCATGTCATTGCTAGGCAGAGTGTTAGCTGATGGGATGTAACTGTACATACAGGAGGTTTGGGGTCTGTAATTGTTCCTGTGCTGGGCACCCTGTAGGCATACATGTTTTCAATGAGGCTCCCTGCAGATGAGAAGATACGCCTAGTAGCTTTTCTGTTCATGACTCATCCTGTGTGCAGATGAAATGTGCATGCATGGTAACAGTGAAGAGCCACACTGGCATCAGAAAATGTTTGTTTCTGAGGGATTAGCTGGGCTCCCTCGTCAGAGGCAGCCACTTCATTTTCAGATAAAAATGATAGCACATTTCTGACTTAATAGGATGCTGTGAAATTTCACTCACTGGAGACTGTGAAGTGCTCAGGTATGGAAGTGTCTGGAGCTGGGGGAAAATATCATGAACTATTCTCATATCATGAAGCTATTCTCATGCACTGGGTTGAGAAACTTAAAACTGGTAGAGTCACAGGGATGGCTTTTATGTGGTATACCTGCACGATCTGTTAATTTTCATCAGAAGTATACCAAACCTAACCTCATTCAGACACAGCAGAATTTCAAGCACTAATTACAGTGGGACCCAGACAGGATGTCCTAGTATGCTTTTATCTGGAGACAGGTATCTGCTGTCTTTATATATAGTGCTGCCATTCTTTGGGCCTTTCAGGGAGGAGAAATGGAACTGTTCTACTGCTTTCTTAGGAGTTTTTAGCAAATTGCATTATAGGACCACAGGAATTTAATCCAGTTCCTCTTCCTTCTGATCCTAAGAAGAACTCTAGAACATGGATTATTTTAGTGCAAATATATAGTTCAGAATATGCAAATATCATTTAGTGCAAATATTTAGTGCAAAGGTGTGATTTCAAATGCATTTTAAAGTACCCCAACTCTTGTTTGACAGAACAATCATAAGACACTAACTCTTAGATTGAGAAGAAATCTACCTTACACCTAACAACTTGGTCATACCTTAAAATACACATTAAATGTTAAAATATAGCTTACAGCATCTCCTGCACTTAATTTGTTAAAGATCATTTCCATTGCATTCTTCACTTACTGTCTAAAAATAATGAGGGGTATTTCGCAGGTGCTTTGGTTGTTTAGTACTTGAGTAAAATCAATTGTACTGAGCCAGTTGCACAAGGCACATGTGCTATAATGCAAAATGCTATCATTTTGCTATTAGCGGTATTAAATTGTCATAAAACTAGTTAGGATTCTTGAGGGAGGTCTAAGTTTACACTGTGTCAGCTGACAATGAAAGGCTCATATGTGTAACTGCCTTGGGTTTATTACTTTATCTGAAAACAAAAATTATAGACTTCTGGTACCATGTATTATTTCTAAAATGTGGTCACAGAATCACAGAATCCCAAGGGTTGGAAGGGACCTCAAGAGATCATATAGTCCAACCCCCCTGCAAGAGCAGGGAAACCTAGAGTACATCACACAGGAACTTGTCCAGGCACGTCTCAAGTATCTCCAACGTAGAAGACTTGACATAGTTTTTGATTAAACATTTTCTGGGAGGAGTTTTGATGTTTTCATTTATCTTATTTCAGTTTACTTCTACCAGCAGTCCTACTACATCTAACACATCACTCCCTCATTCCCCATCCATTTTGCTCGACATTAATCTTATTTAAGAGGTATATACATTGCCGCCCAAACTATGTTGCCCTCTATCTTTCTGAAACATTCACAGTACTGTGCAAATGATGGTTTTGATTCAAATACACATGAAAAAGAGGAACTGTAAAAGACGAACTTGCACTAAATCACACAGCCTTGCTGGAAATAAGAACTAATCCAAATGTCATCCTAACTTTTATTTGCGTTTTCAGAAATTTTGGAATTTGTGGTTGCTCATGTTAGAGCTAGCCCTGCACAGATGTAACTGAAAAATCGTGAAGGCAGATCAATGAGTCGAATAGGCGAAAGTCTATGTAGGCAGTGTTTTAAGAAGTAAACAAATGCAAAGTAAAATTTCTTTCATACCTTCAGCAGACTATCCTTCATGGCTGTGCTGGAAGTTCTTTTTTTAGTGTATTTTTCATAAACTTTTGATGTCCAGACTGAACTCTCATATCTCTTTACTAGGAGAAAGAGATACACCACACTGACTCTATTCATAGAATTATAAATGCTTTTATACTTTGGGAAGCTTTACAGGACCTCATGGCAGCATAGACTTTTCTTTTAAACTTAACCTTCCTCCACAGAAAGCAGGTATTTGTAATGCTAGTATACTGATTTAAATGTATGGCTTATGCAAAGTAGTACCTCTTTCCATGTAAAGTTTTTAGGATCCAGGCCTGCAAAGATTTACACACACAGATTCATTGTGTGTCCTGGAGCCAAGAAATCAGAAACAAGACTCCTATTTACTGAAGCAGGGACGGGACTCCAGCTGCTGCTTCCAGAGAGGGTAGTAATTGAACAGGTGAAAGTTCACCATATTTTGTACAATGTAGGATCTGATGCCAGCTTTTTTAAATGAGACATAAGAATTTTTCCACCTTTGCCCTTTTCTTGCCACATACTCAGATACTTGTGGTATACTGCTGACAAAAAAGTGACTCCTGTCTCAGTGTGCTTGGGATTCAGTAAGTGTGAGAAACCCAAAGGCAAATATTGAGAAAAGGATACACTGTTTAGAATTAATATCAAATATTTTTTAATAAACTCAAGCCTGTATTTGTTGCTTCAGGAGAGGAGAAAGTTGTCTGCACATACATGAACACACACACACACACACAGAGTTGGAATTCCTGTATAAAACTATTCATGGCTATGATGTCCCTGGTCAAGCTTCAGCATAAAGCCAGTGAATCTTTAAAACTGATTGAAGCATTCAAAACAAAACTGGTAAGGGCTGATCCTCCACAGCAACGATTTTCCACAGAGAGACTATTTTTAAACCTAAACAGCAAATAGGAGGGAAGTTCACATCTGGAGACCTGAACACTATCATATTTACTGTGGCTGAACCTGGCCTTTTACCTTGAGGTCTGGCAGCTTGTCTAGATCAGGTTTGGGTGTTCTGTGTTTGAAGTTAATGTTATGCAGGCACTTTGTCTGCAGGTCTGGTAAACAGTGGGTATGGTGTGGACATAATGCTCTGTATAGCACAGCCCTGCACACACAACACTGACAGATCCACCACAAACCACAGGTGCTGGCTCACCAATTTCTGGGGAAAGCTGTAGGTCCAGCTCTAAATCATACGGCTGACTTTCACCCTTTGCAAAACCCATGCTTTGCCTGGCCCCGATGTTTTGGGTTGGCTTGGCTCCTGACCCTTGTGGCCTATGCTCCTCTCTTCTCTGAATTACAGGGACAGCAGACCCATGTTTGGGCTGTGACAGCCCTGGCCTAAGGAGGGATTGCAGTAAGCTATGGTGCAAAACAAAATATGGTCAAAAGCGAGCTTTCTGGGGTATTTCCCAAGTTTACTTACCTGTTGACTTTTACTGCAGGCTAAATGATGTGTTGATTGATCTCAGAAAATAAAGACCCTAATTCATAAATGGCATGAGGTCTCCTTGATGGACCTGCCAAGCCCCCTAGAGCCCACACCCCATGTTCAACATTATTGCAGTGAAGAGTTGTTTTTTGTCCACCTGCAATTTATCGTGCTGCCTGATACTTATTTATCTCCTCAGACCAAAGAAAATCTACAAATACTGCCTCTTATCTCCTCACACAGGACTCCCTTCAGCCTGTAGATCTGGTTTCTCCTAGACTCACTTGCCTTCCACTCAGGTGAGGTGGGAGATGTCTGCCATGCCTTGCCTAACTAGGCACTTGTCTGTCTTTGCTGACCCCCACTGCAAGAGTCAGAGTGGGAATGTGAAAGTGTTGAACTACAAAATATTACCTACATTACAGCCTGCTGTGGAGCACTGATGCCACTTTGCTTCAATAGAGAGGGAATCCTGTTCCCTGCCAGTGCCAAGCACTGTTTTCTAATCTACCCTGTTCATATGACTGATCAACATATGGGCCTTGAGTTACCTTTCAGTAGTACTGGCACTTACATGGCACCATGTGTTTGTATGGACACAGAGTGCCAGCCTATCTCTACCAAAGCACAGATTTTATTCAAGAGAGGATTTCAAAAATCATAGATGAAATCACAGAATCATTCTATGACTCCATGATTGCATCTTAAGGACCAAAATTAATTGAACAAAGCTAACAACTCTGTCTTGGTAACTCTGTCATGCTCATTGCTAATTATTCATATTGAAACAGGCAGAAGCCACCAGAACTGCTTTACAACCTCCTGGAGATAGTTGCTATAAACAATAATTTATGCTTGCATTTCTATCTTAAGAAGCACAATTGTCTCCACCTGAAAAACTAGATGGGTATGTTAAGGGAGATAGCTCAGATGACCTGAGAGAGGTTTTAGCAAACACCAAAGCCTCTGTGTTTTTCTCTCTGAAGAACATTTCTCTGATTGCTTCTCACCTCATAAACTCTGGAGGGCTAAGGGGTTGCAGACACATATTTTCACTAAGATCTTTGTGGCACAAACCTTATATTCTTGCATCAACTACCCAATTAGAGTTTTCCTTACTTTGGGCAGCTGCAGTCAGAAAAGTTTGTTTTGGGATCTGACATTACATCAGGTGGGAAGCTCTTTTTCCTACAGACGTCAGTATTGCCTAGGTTTTTCATGATGCACATATGACATTGAAAGAGTGATTTGTGTCCAGGGGAGGATGAGTCCAGTAATAGCAATCGCTCCCCATCAGCTGTTCTTTCTTGAGAAGCTTTAGCATCTGTTAAAGGGCATTCTAGTCTTCTTATTCATGATAATGGATGTTACACTTGAGTCTTCCTTACTGGTGGTAGCATCAACCTGCATCAGAGTGCTCCCTGCTTTGGAGACATCCATGCAGAACAGGAGTGCTCAAGGGAGTGCTGTGCGAATATGCATGTGGCTGAAGTGAAAGAGGCAGCAGGCAGGAGGGAAGGAAAAATCAGATGTTGGCCACAGTCAGCAGAGAAAGGAGCATCATTCAGTACTGACAATATACAGCTGTGGGTCTGTTGCTCTTCATTATCATGCTCACTAGGCTTGAAATATTAGTGTCAGGCCTTCAGGCTTCAACTAGGAGTGCAGTGCTGGGTGGAGCCAAGCGAAATTTGCTTTTAAATCTGAACATCAACGTTTCTGGAAACAAATGAGTTCTAAGAGAATGAAATCACATTGAATTCCACTAATAATAATTTTGGATAGAAAAAATTGAGAGGAATAATCTGGTAATGTCAAAGCAATATTTTTAATGTATTCCAAATAAAATATCAATTTGTGTGGTTTTGTTCTCTTTGTTGTTTCTTTTGGTGTGGGTTTTGTTTGTTTGTTTGTTTTTTTAAATGCCTCCAGCTGGCACTGAAACTTCTGATTTGGAAAAAAATCCCCAGGTTTGTTTTTAAACAAATGATTAATTCAGAGCGTTTCAGTTTGGGTTCAGTGTGGTAGAATGTTCTGCTCTGCTTTTGATTGCTCAGTTTCACCAGTGAATAAAACCAGTATTATTTACTTTGCTGTAATGACGCCAGTGTTCTCATCCTCCTTCAGATAAAATGGCATGCAGCAATAATTTTTGCCTTTTTCCCTTTCCTGCCCAGCACAACCCTGGCCACCGATGCTCTGAAGAACCATACATGGTTGGCCTCCAAGCCCACCAGCAGTGGAGGGCCAAGGAAGGTATCTCTGCAAAATAGAGGTCCTGGAAGAGAAGCTGTTAGTTACATAGAAAGCAAGACCTTCACCACTGCAGATCAAGCAGATGAGTTCATTTGGAGCATTTAACTGCATTTCATCATTACCTTGCTGTCTGCCTGGTACTGTTTAATAAGCCTATTCTCCAAAACCAGTGTTTGTTTATAGCATAGCTTATCTGGGGGACTGTTCTGCTGTTCCCAGTTATTTGGGTCTTTATGAATAAGTGTTGAATTAAATGGAGTGATACAAACAGATCTGTTTGACTACCTATATTATGAAATTCAAGCACATGTCTGATATTGTCAGGGCAAATGATATTCCTGGGGATTTAAAGACTAGTAGAAAAGCTACATTTTTCTCCAATTTATTTTTTTGCATGTATTCTTTATTTTTGACTGGACTTTCTTTTCACATAGTTGAGAAGCACAGCTTTCAGCAGCCTCTGTCACCACAATTCACTAACGCTAACTGCTTATGTTTGAAAAAAAAAAAGTTAGCTTTTCTATAAAATCTTCTTTTCAAACTTTTCTTAATGTAATTGTATTGTGTTTAAAATAACTGAACAAATAAGAAGAAAATTATGTCTGGAGTCTGTGGGGAGACAAGTGTTTTTCTAGTGCATAATATTAGTACATGCCAGGTACCCCAGGCAGTGTGACTGGAATCTCGACCCCCATTTGGCTCTTGCCAAACAAATTTGCCAAACAAATTTGCTAAACAAATTTGCTATTTGAAGTTCTGCCCACAGCAGGAGCCATCCTGAAGAGAAGATCTTGCTTGTGTGCCACTCATTTTCTTCTGTAAAAGACAAAACAATTGCTTCTCCAGTGCTGCTGGTGACAGGTAGTGCATTTCTTCAGAGTAAGCTGGGCATGCTTTCTTTCGTATCTACATCAGAGCCTGTGATGCTGCCCCAATTTTGTCTTATTGGGGCTGGCTATTTACAGCCTGCAATCTCTCTGGCACCCAGGGACATTTAAAAACATTATTGCATCAGAGAGCATTTTTACAAACTAATTTCAATACTTTTTTTTTATTTCTAGTGCTTTGTGGCAAACATCTGCCCTGACTGACTTCCCACACAGGCATTCTGCATTCACTGGGCTGGCTAGGGGTGTATGGTCCTGATCCTGAAAGCACATGTGGGTTCTTTTCTAAGGGGCTTGGTAGTCCTGCTTGCAGTGTTTGAAGCTATTAAGCTGTGAAAGTAGTTCTTTAACATCAGACTGGATTTAATCCCTTTTAGTCTGTGGATTAGAGAGAATGGATGAGAGAAAAGAGTTGTTTTCTTTTTATTTCCACTTTCAATTACAGGTTTTAAATACTCTGAATATTATCTAAGGCTTTCAGCCCTGATGTTTTCTCTGCAGGAGTTGTAATGAGTAGAGAAAATGGAGACAGGCAGGCCACAGACTCCTTGGTAGGTCCTGGGTTTGTTTATATTTGGCAAATGTTTGGCACACTGTGCAGATAAATCAGTAACCTAATCTCAGTATTTCCAGTTCTGTGAATTCTAAATCCTTACATGTAAAATAAGTGAGGAAAATAAACAGTGTGTGATCTTTCAGTAGCTTTTCCACATATCTTGTTATTATTTCCTCATTGTAATCAGCAGTGCATAAGAATAGTGTCTGCAGTCTCTTAAATGCCACAAGAAGGGAGACCCAGGATATCACAGCTCTGCAGAACTTGTATATAAAACTAGAGCAAGTATTTTACAGATTTCATCCTTAGCCAGGAAGGCCAGAATATACAGTTTTTCTTCTAGACTCTTTCAAATGATAGCAAAGGCTCTCTTCAAATTGTTTGACTCCATGAGTTGGAAATTCAAAAAAATAGCACTAGATTTTCAGTGCAAGTTGTGGCAGCAAAAATGGGAACTTCTCTCATGCCAAGTGAAGGTTTGTTTCCTTCCCAGACTGGTCTAAGTGGAACTATCTATCTTAATTAACTCTTCCAATTTACTAACCCCCTGACAACTTACCACTTCTGTAACAAAAAATCCAGACTGAAATTGCAGCACTGGAGAATTTCCAGACATGAGCCCTGTTCTCAGAGTGCAATTGCATGTGATGTTTAACAGATTCATCACTTTATGCCATCTCACTGGTAACTTAGCCACACTTTGCAATATAAAATTGCTAACCTGGTCAGCAGAAGGAAGCATTTATTCTGTTTTCCCACTGATCTGTTCATAAGTCCCTATTTCTCCAGCAATAAATTTGCTTCTACAGCTTAGCACAGCGTGCTTGGAAGAAGTCTTTTACAGCATAACAAAAACTGAGCAGCACAACAATCTACTTCAAAAAATGTCAGGGTTAGGTAATCTCGTTTGCTTTAAATTAAACAGTATGTGTACACACTCCAGTGAAATATAATGATCTAGACATTCTGATACTTGATCTGGTACTGGTGTAATACAATGATCAAGGCCTGGTACAAAACAATCTCCTACCTTTTAAACCGTAGATACTTACAGACCACAATGCCATGTTGTCTAGAGGTAACCACACTGGCTAAAAAGCAGTACAATCATTTTAGCATGGCGTTATGTTCAAGTGAACAGCAGGGCTGATTAGCTTATCCAACTCCCCCCTGCCCACAAAAGCTACCATATTGCTGCCAGTGCTGGAGCAGACTCATCTATAGTCAGAGGGAATCCGTAGCCAGTGATGCATTACACACAATAGAACACTCAAAAAGGAAGCTGAACTGATTTGTCATGTCTGAGAAAGTGACCCATTTTTAAGTATTTTTTTTCTCCTTTTTTCCCTCTTCCTGATCTCCCTTTGTTCTCCCATCTACATGTAATGGAAAGTACTACTGCTAGATCCTTATTTCCTAAATCATAGCAAACCCATCACTCCTAGCAAGTGCCTGAGTGCTGTGAATGCCTGGTTTTGGTTGCAGTGTAGCTTATTTTTTCTGGTTAGACATTGCCATTGCAAGCAAAACCTCCCAAAACCTGTAACAATAAGATGTTTTGTGCTGTTGTGTACCCAGAGTAAGCCCCACTTTTCTTGCAGTCTTGTGGCAGACACTTAAAGACACATCATTGCATCTCCATGAGGCAGGCTAGTGCCAATTATCCTAAATTACAGATGTAAAACATATGAAAAAACTTGGACCCACCAGAGTATTTAGGTACCTATACTTATCATCTGAATTAAGGGGATAACACCTCTGTGTACCTTTGTAGATCTGGAGGTAGGTAACTTTCTGTGAGGTCATGCTGAACTGTTCAGGGCAGCAACAATTGGAAATGATGTTTCCAAGGACCTGGGCCAGCATCTGTATTAGTGCTCAGTGAGTCCAGAAAGCTTGCTTACTTACACTGGGAGGAAATGCTGTGTATAAAAGACAGGAGCCAATTCCCTTCTTTCTGAGGCAACTGAGCTGGTTTGCAGGCCAGTGTCTGTGCAGCAACACAACTCCTCCCTACCCCTCATCTGGAGTGATCCAACCTCTCTCTCTCTCCTGCCACTGTATTCACTGTATTCTTTATTGGTGGGTTGATGCTGGAAAGTTTACTCCTTCAAGTCTGACTCAGCAAACTATTTCTATGCAAGTATCCTCTTCCTTGTCTCATCTGAGAAGATGCTTTTGTCAACTAGACACTTCTGACTACAAAGCAGCTAGTTTTTATATCATGGGTAAATGAGGTTTTGCACAGCTGCGCCATATTCTGTGGTTTTGTAAACTGCTTCAGGGACCAGTCTGTGTTTTCCTCCTGAGCAGTTACAGAGGATTCATATGTGACTGTGCACAATGCAATGGACATCTGAGCAGCAGAGGAGCATTGCAAATGGGGGTCTTGGGACATCAAAAATTATTTCTTGTCAAGTTTTTGTTACTCAGTCCTACAGTTATTAGCCTTAGAGGTTCCATTCAGCTGAAAAACTTCTCAAATGGTTAAATGGGGTGGAAAGAAAATAAGAGTATGTACTAGGCTATGGTCAACAAATGGAATATGTACCTGAAGTGTCCAAGTGTCCAAATTAGTTGCACATACTAATGACCTTCTTTTTTTTTCTGGTCTTCACACAGATACTTCTGCTAACTCAGGATCACAATCCTTCCTTTTGCTGTGTTCACACACCTTCTGAATTAGGAAGGTCTTTGCAAACCCAAAGAAATTTAAATGGTTATGATCACTGCTGTCAGCTGAGTCAGTTCTAGTCCTTTGGTCCTTTGGTTTCAGAAACATACAATTCTCCAATCATTCACAGAGTCTTCTAGGACAGGTAAAACTAACTTTCTGTCACTCACACACGGTAGTAAAACACCCCAACTTGAAGTCCCACCTACTGCTAAACTGTAGGACTGCACTATGAAGCAGCAAAGTTTTATACGCACTTGGCCATTTTCCCTTCTGTGACACTAAAAAGTATCATATTGCAAAGGCTGAGACATGTGTGTGTGTCCAGATACATTTATCTGTATGGCTACTGGGTGAAACGAGAAGAGAGAGGGTACTTACGCAGCAATGCTTGATTTGTGGTGAGTTTCTTAAATGGCTGAGTTTAAGATGAATTTTTAAATTTCTGAGAAGGAGGTTTATGATGCTTGCCTGCATTACGCATCCTAGCACTGTTCTAAGCTCATGTAAATGGAACATCTTGGGAGAAAACTACACAAGAGTTTTTTCTTTTTTCCTTACAGACTATGGCAGGCTTCTTCCAGTCTTGAAAAACAGAGTGCACTGCCTGTGATAAACCCTGGAAGAAAGCAGCCCACTGTGCCTTCTAGAAGTCTTTAAATTCTTTAGCAATTATTTCTGGGGAATTTTGTATGCCGTATGGAATACTTTCCTCAGTTAGGAAATAAGCTGACTCAGGACATACAGCCTTGCTAACCAAAGCCAATCCTTTATCTCCCACAAATATGAGAAGATGCCATGTGCTTCTGGAGCAACCGGGTCTGCAATATGCTTGGCAAAGTATCACAGGAGAAGGAAATGGAAGAGTGATGAGACAGTAACAGGTACAAAAGTTAATATGTGTTGAAGCATCTAGTAAAAACAAGTCAGAGCAGCAGGACACAGCAGTGGAGGAAAGGAAAAAAAACCAACCCTGCTGTGGAGTTAGTACTTTAATTCTCTTATTGATAGAGGCAGCTTGGTGCTGTACATCCTTGAGATCACAGAGCATCTTGAAGAGTGGTAGTTAGAGAGAAACACAGTAAAAAGACACAGAAGTAGGCGCAGTGAAAAGGCAGATTTATTTACTAGTAATACTGTACAGAGAAAAACAAAAAGAGAGAAGCCATAGTTACAGCATGGCTGTTGCTGGCAGTGTTCTTGGTTTTTTATTTTTGTGGGTTTTTTTTGTATTCATTTTTTTAATCTGAAGAAAAAAACATAACAGTCAAAAAAGTACACTTCAGGTTACAAAGTACAGCAGCTATCCCCAGCAATTCTAACCCAGTGTTAGCACAGCAGTTTTACCCCAACAAAATGGGATCTTATTTACATTAGCTCACAAAGAAAGTGGGAGACTAAAGCTTAAAACCTCAACCACAACCCACATTCACCATAAAAGCTGCATTTTACACAACATTTTCTTGAACCCCTAAAAAAAGTCATTATTTGTCTATGGACTGAAAGTAGTTGGGAGTGACAGGAAACCTTTAGAAATGTTTTCTTTGCCTTTGTCCTGACCTGCTCTTTCTTGGCTACCTTTACTGCACTCAGATTCTGTGGCCACTGGAAAAGCAAAAACCTTCCAAATGGATTCATCTCCTGTATCTACCCGTAAGCAGTGCCTCCATCCATACTCACAAAATAACAGTGACAAAACTTGAGCCCATCATCAGTAAAATACCTTAATCACAGACACTGGGTTATTAACATATTCTCAAGGCCATCCCTAACCAGAACAGCGCTTCACACTTGAAGCAAATGCTTCAGATTAGTGGAATTTAAGTTTTGCGTCCAATTGGGAATTTATACAGCTGGACAAAACTGTCTTTATTTTGGAGTTTACCTCTCTCTGACCAGCACATTGTCTTGGAGGAGTACCAGTAGCATTTTGGCAGCTGACTTTACTGAGAATGCCTTTGCATGCTGGATTGGTCTGTGGGGAAGTTCACATCTTTTTCCTGAAACCTGACAATCAGTGGGGGTGGCTTGTCTTCTGCTCCTGTAAGTGGCTTCTGTGAATGATGGTATTTTATGCACTGGGGCATATCTAGCTCATATGGTCTAGGGGAGCTTAGTGTATTCCCACAGGAATGGAAAGAGAGACAGCAGATATACCTAAATAGTGAGATTTTAGTAGAACCCACTGTTGGGCAACCCATGGGATTGATAGGGAGTAGATAGGGAGAATACTCCTCTAGTATGAAACCTGCCCTAGGAATCTAGGTAAGTGTAGAAAAATGTCCAAATGCCAAGGACAGGATGCTGTAATTTCTTTTTACCTGGGACTCACACCAACAGGCCTGAGGTGAGGTTTAACTGTAATCTCTTTTCTTATCTCTCACTATCTTTGGTCATAAAAGACCACAAAAAGGGAAGTGGAGAAAGGAGGGAAAAAGGAGCAGCTGAGCAATAGTGTCCAGAATAAGAGCAAGTACACAGTCAGGGGAGAGGGAGAGTCTGGAATAGAGGTGTGCAGAGGAAAAAAATTGGAATTAAAATTTAACACTGCCTTTTTTATGCTATATTTGTGCTGGGGTATGAAATTCACCCTCACCTTCTTCAGGCACTGGGGTTTTTGAGCTCCTGGACGGTGTTGTCTACTTTCAAGCACAGTCAGCAAGGAGACCATGCTCTAAATCTGCCTCTGCAGAAAAGTGCACTAGTTTCACAACACCATTTAAAAATCTATCTAATTAAAGGAATGAGGAGACACAGATAAAGCAGCATGAGCCTTGCTTGTAGCATATTGTTTTAAAGACCAGACCCTATAGGCTTTTGTGCATGTGCTTCGATTTCATTTGTCTGGGTCATCCCATTAACTTAAGAAGTGATGTTTGGGTGCCTTATTTTATGCTCACAGGCAAGTCTTTACGTCTTACAGACCTACTCAAAAGATATGCAAGGTCTAAATTCCAGTATGAATCTCTAGCATACTAATGCAAGTTAAAACTGTACAAATATACCCAAATGGGTGGACTTGAGCTACTTACCTCGTACTGAAAATTTAATTAAAATTCTTTGTTTTTTTCTTTTCTAAATCTCTGGGATAGATTAATTTTTAAAACAAACCCCATAATCCTCATTTGAGAATAATTTGAGAAAAAATTGCAGGGAAGCTTTGCAACAGGGAACCAGCAAAGCCCCTCAAAATAAGAGAAGCTTTGGCAAACTGAAGGGAGAGGCTCAGAATTCTTCACAAGTTTGCCCTTAAGACAAATGGCCTATTCTTAATCCACTGAACAGCCTGGGTGAAACCACCACAGGAAAAAAGCTATAGATTTTATAAGACTCTTTGAACCCAGAAGGAAAAAAGCTCAGTTTTATAATGGTTTAATTTTAAATACAAGTGGGACATTTTTAAGAACTTCATGCACCTTTGTCACTATTTACAAGTTAAGTTATTATTATAAGTTTATATTACAAGTTAGATTTATATTCTCTTTGGACTGGATGACAATCCATTTATATTCTAAACTAAGTAAATTCAGCTTTTTCATACATCTTACTCTTTTACATACAAAAATTACAGTCCACGTTTTTGTTGGATATTGTCATAGCCTGCAACCCCTGGTTAAGCTCAGAACTCAAGTTTACTCTTGCTGCCCAGAAGGCTAATGAAACATAATCTGAAGCAAATCCTAAACTTTCTAACAGACAGAGAGAACTGGTTGATTCTGACTGAATTCGGAAAAAATAAAGAATCCACGTGTCAGCCTGTGGGAAAATACTCTACTTTGTCTAAATGATTTAATTCTATTCTTTCCAGTGGCCCCATCTCTTGCATTTTGAAATCTAATGTTGGATAAAGTATGACAAAATGGAAAAACTTATAGTTCTATTTAGCCTTACCTCTCTACTATTGCCTACCATGTTGCCCTTCTAGATAAAGAAATTTGTTTAGCTATAGAAAGCATAGGTCCAACTCTTCCTGTGAAATACATTTATTTATTTAGTGGTGTTCACAGCAGGTATATTGTATTCTACTTTTATAACTTTACTCTTTAATAAGTGTTGTGATCCTACTTCCTGGAGAAAACTATTGTTAGGTCTACAAAAGATCCCAAGAAGCCGGGCATTGTCATAAATGCATGAAAAAGTTCAAAGGTTCAATGTCATGGGAAGGATGATACTCAGAAACTGAATCCCTGTTTAGGGTTTGTATCTCATTACAAAAATATTTATTCCTTAAAAAAATACACAAATGTAAAATACTACATTTTCTATTATATCCCCGCATACTTTCCAAGTATGTAATTTGGATGTTGAGCTACATCAAAGGATATAACACTTTTTATTTCTCTAGCAACTCTATATGCTATCTTTCTGCTCTAATTTATTATACTTCTATAATTTTAAGCATGAAGAATCAGTAGTGAACTTAGGTGCAGTGGCAGGGGACTAATATACTAACTGTTTGGGAAGTTCCACTTAAGATTTGCTCATGCTGTGGTAGCAGTGCTGACTCGGGACCTGATCCTACCAGGTGCTAAGCACCATTTTGTTTTTTTTCAGCAGAAGCAACAATACTCAGAATTAGCCTCTAGGTTTACACCACCCTGGGCAAACTCAGCAGTGCATAAAATAGGCACAGGTACACAAACAACAGCCAAACCACACACTGTGTTAATCATTCATGCCCTGATCTTGCAGACATCTACACCCATTCTTACTGTGGGTAGTCCTGTTGACTGAAATAGGTCTACACACAGCAGAATTTGGTGTATGTGTATTTATTTGCTGAAGTCTTCTATTGCACTGGTAGAAGTATGCTTCACGGAGAAGGGCTTGCACACACTTCTTTTGCTGGGGATTGTAAGATAATGTTGTGTTTATACAGCTTTGGAATACAGCCTGCACTTTTTGGAAAAAAAAATAAGGAAAGGAAAGATAGAAAAAGAAGAAGGGAACTCAAGAGTGCTAAGGCAAACTGTAGAATGGCACATTATACCTACTTTGTCATTCATTTAGGTAACATCACAAAGGCAGAACAGAGGAGTTCTGTAAACATATACCATACAGTACATCAGCCACAGGAAATTAAAATAAGAAAACAACCCTGTAATTCTTTTCTTTCTGTATTGATATTCTTGTAATTGAAAGAGATTGCCTAGCCACTAATTATAATGTTGTGGTTTTTGATTTGTATTTTTCTTCTGTTAGGAAAAAAAAAGAAAAGAAGGAATGGATGTAAATTGCAGTGGTTTGCAAAAGAAATAGTTCCTGAATGCAACTGAGGGACAACATGGAAAGTGGGTTCATAGAAACTTAGAAAATATTAAATATAAAAAAGTTTCATAGGTTACTTTTTCGCAGTCTAGGAAAAGATAGAGTGAAAAGAGAGGTTTTTTTTTGTTTTTCTTAAAAAAGTTAAGGCGAGCAGTTTTTTTGTGGCAAAATGCTATCACTGAACGAGTTTCTGACTCTACTATTTTTTGTATTCCCTAATGATGAAATTAAGAGTGTACATGTGATGGTATAAGTAAAACAGACAGGGGATTTGCTTAAAATGACACAAAAAAACCCCTCCCTTAATGTTCCTTACAAAAATCTCTCTCTGCTTGACTGTAGAGCAGACCTCTTCCTTCGTGCCTGATTGTGCATGAATTTCCACTGGCAGCTTCCTATCTGAGGGCAAAGGGAAAACCAACCCCTTGGAGCTCAAAGCAGCCCTGGAAAACCAGTTTACATTCATCAGCCTAGGCTAACACATCTGAATTCCCCATAATTTGGCTGTAGGCTAATGGCTAGAAAGGACAAGCTGATGTCAAAGCACAGCTGCTGTCCTTGTGGAGGAGGATGATTGAAGTAAGCATGCTTCAGCTGGTGCAGCTAAAGTCCTCTAAGTTCAGACTGATTTGTTTCTGTTTTGTGTTTTTTCTGACCTCAGACATGGAACTGCCTTTGACTGGTAAAGACAAAACTCTGCAGACAAACTGTTAGCTTTTCTGGATCTATCAGGGCCCATTAACCATGGAGTTCATATGAATACACAAAAAAACCCTGGCCTTCCTAGGCACTCAAAGTTAGCTACAAGTACTGAGAAGTAGGTATTTGACAGTATTAAAGTTTAAGGCTTGTGCTCTACTTCTAACCACTAAAGGGCCACTTCTAGACTCTTGCATGCCACCATCTCCCTGCCACAATGTGCCTCAGATGGTGCAGTGGTCTCAGAGACGTTCTGCTCCCAGCCTCAGCAAGCATCTCCCAAAGCTGGCCACTGAGGGAGTCATCCCCAAAATGCTGAGTCAGTGCTGAACCAGAAAGTCATCTGACAAGGGAGCACATGGCTGAAGAAATGCATGGACAGAGCGGGTTAGGGTAGAGATGACACCCCGAATTTTCCAAGCAGAAGGCTTTGGGGGAAAAATGTGCATATGGGAGAGAAGCAGCAGGGCAAAAAGTATTGGGCCAGGTAGACACTGGGAGGCCAGGGTGGCATCACACCTGGAGGGGAAAGGGTGGTAATCAATGAGATGACTGGCCAGGCCAGGAGGAGATGGCTGAAGTATTTGTTTTGAGCATTACTGATGAGATGAACAGGCCCCAGAGTGAGAGAACTATTGCAAAGCATGCCTAGCTCCTACAGCACTCATGGGATTGGGGCAAGACGGAGAGAGCTTCACCCTTTGTGTTGCAGTGCTTTAGGGTCCTAAATGTGCCTGGGGACAGCCTTGCTAGTCCTGTTGAAAATTTAGGGTCTCATTTTAAGAAATGTTGAGATTTCTGGGAAAAAAACTAAAACCCACCCCTCACAATCCAACTGAATAAACCCAAAACACAGGTTGCTAGTTTCCAACAAACAGCCACCAGAGCTATTGTCACAATGAGGAACTCTGCGGCCATTTACCTCTTTGATAAAACCGAATCACCTAAGCTTGAGTCAAGGGATGATATGCAGAGCTTCTTTGGGTGAATTTGGTCCTTCTCCCATCCCAAAGCCTCTGGAGGAGGTGGGGGGGAGTGTGCAGAAGTCTGTTAAATCTGGCCACTGCAGCAATATGGAGGCCAGCAAAATTTCTGCAGGTGTCATATAGATGTGGCTGTCTTTTCCTACTATCTGCTTGATTTTCTTTTCCATGACTGTCACCTGGGCAGTGGTAAGAAGTTACACTGACCAGCTCCACACCGACAGCTGAGTAATCTAACACAGGAACTGCCTTTGCATGTTTTTGTATGTTTTTAGTGTGCCTCATGTTACCAACGCCATGAACAAGTGTCTTTTTTACTGGCACAGAAAGAAAAGAGTACAGAGCAAGAACTCTATTTAATCGGATGCTCTGAACTAACAATTAATGCAGTAAAAGCACCATCCAAGAATGAACAGAGATATCATAGGAAACACCTCAGACTGAAAAGAGGTTTTTTTGTCATTTTTCCCTTTTTTTTATTCTTTTTTATTTTCTGTTGCTGTTATTGATTTTTGAAGTCTGTTAGTTTCAAAGACACTTCAAAATGATATTTGGTACTTTTTAACACTATCAGAAAATGCAAATCCTGATTTTTAGTCTCACTTCTGTAGTTAGAAATCCAGACTAACTCCACCAAAGTGAATGGGGCTACACTTAAGCAAAAGCAGTGTGAGACAAGAATCAGGATCATAATATCTGTGTTAAAAAGCTGTCTGCTTTTTCATTGTAGTTAGAAGAATCAAAGGACCAAGAAACAAAGAAACATCTACTGATTTTGGATGCCTTTGCCATTTTACACTTACACCTTGAGCTGTTTTTAACAGGCCTTATTTTCAGAGGACAGGTAAAGAAAGATTTTTTTGGAAATCAGGCCTCTTTGAAGCATCACACATGGGAAAATGAAGCATCCAAAACCACCAGTGGTGTTTGAAAGTGTTAGCCTTGCAGCTGTAGTATCCCCAGAAACAGCTGCTCCAACAAAACTCCAGTGGGCCTCCACAGGAGTTTTACCAGAGAAAGTAGGGCAGGATCACACCCACCACCTCTCATTGTGTAGATGCACTGGAGGGACGTTCTATGAGAAGTTACACTTCCCTAAGAATGAGAGAATAAAACTCTGGCCCTGCCCCCATTCCAGTGCTGAGAATCTCAGAACTGAATCTAGTGGGAACAGGGTCAGACTGTGAGAGAAGTTCATTTATATTCTAAGGAAACATAAAGCAGTATCTCTCATCTACTGGAGTTCAGCAGGAAAACTTCATGTATAAACATTGGCAGAGTTACTGAAAGGCAAGTAATTAGATCAGTGACTCCATTTCAGTTAGTGTGACAGCTGCATTTTTTTCATGTCAAGTTAATTTCAACTGTAATTTGGGGAGATAAAGTACACATACAATACTGTAATCTGGAAGATCTATGTAAGGCAAAATCATCATTCATATGTTTTCTTGAAAGAATAATTAAGGTCCACTTTTGGTATTACCAATAAGCAGAAATGGCTGATGGGTTTTTCTGATATGGCAAAATAAATTGGAAAGTTACTATAAAAAAAAAACTATGCAAACTTTTTGGGAAAGACCACTCTGAGTTTTAGCAAAGTAAACCAGTAAAATGATCTAAGCCTTCCCCCAAGAAATAAAAAATAGGATCTATAAAATAATGTTTAAATGTGATTTTTCTTAAAAAAGAGAAGCAGTATTTTTTTTAAGGCTCCTATATCTGGCTGCTGTGAATCTCAGAGTCCCACAGAATCCTAGGAATCTGACCAAGTATGCCAGATATCCAACAAAAAATGTAAAAAGTGTTTCCATTATATATATAATATATATAAAAATCAAATAAATATGAAAACATTTGCTCCATTTTCCATTAATCTCTCACTCTGCAATATTAAGGGGAAAAAAACCCAACAATAAAAAAAGAAGCAACTGTTCCCAACCCTCCCAAACCCCAAACAGTAAGTCTGGTGAAAAAATAACCATGTGCTCCTCTTCCTGAAGAACTAGAAAGCAAAGCAACACAACTGCAAGGCAATGGAGGCATTCACTTCCAGTTCACAGTATTGCAGTTAGAAGTACAGTGAGGTCTAGGTAAGTGACGGAGCAGGAGCTCCCCGGAGCAGGGAAGGAGTTCACATGATAATACAGCATTGACAGCGCTTTTTCTTTTGTGTACCTGGGGCAGCTTCCAAAGGCAGGCTCTCTTCCTTACCCTCAGGAGAGGAGGGCTCTGTCGTGTCCGACAGGGGCCTGCCAGAGACCAGCTCAGCAGCATTCCCATCCATGGTGGAGATGTCTGTCACTGTCTTCTCCCGCAATGACTTCTCGTCATCTTCATCAATCAGAACTAGCTCTGCCTTGATGGTCTCATCATAGCCCAACACTTTCTTTGTCTCCTCTTCATCATCAATGTTCTGGTAGCCCATAAATATCATTGTCACTGGCTGGTCTGTGCTGGCCTCTGGGGCTTCACCACCACAGGGCTTGTCTTGGGTCTGAGGGTTCACAGCGTGCCCTTTGCTGGGTTTGTGTATCATTTCCAGCTTTGCCTCCTTGAAGAGCATTTGCTCCTTCATATGGCTAAGGCTTCCATCGGCTACCGCATTTCTGTCTGATACAGTCATTATTTCATACCCTCCTTTTACACTTGATTGTCCAGCTTTTTGCATAAGTTCATCTACGTCCTTTGAGCTTAATTTATGCACTCCATTTTCTACCACTGTGCCACCAGAGTGAACCTCATACACTACCTTGGTACCATCATCATAGACTTTGAATCCTCTTTGATGGGCCTCATCTGGGCCAATAGGTGAAGCAGAGACAATCTTGGTCTCTCCTGTCTGTTTGTCTTTCTCCACATTAATTTCCATGGTGCACAAAGCTTAAATGAAAACAAGAGAGGAAGTGCATGTTACAACAAAAAAAGCCAGTGAATGGTTAATTGCCAAACAGACAAAACTACGGTGTCCCTTTTCCTACCTCCTGCTTCTAAAGGCCAAGCGTTCTATGTTAGAGGTGGGATGCAGCACTGTGGACAGAAATAGTTATTACACTATAGCTTTATATGGAGCCGCAGGCTAGCATACCTGCAGCAAACAGGACCTAGTCTTCCAGCTCACTCTGCAGTGAGCTGTTTCTGATCCACTAGGAGCACCAAGAAAGAGCACTTGGGTTAGGTGTAATTTAGACAAAGGAAGGTGACAGCATGCAGGTTGCCCTCAACCTTTCTGGATTTGCTTCAAAATTCAGAGAGAAGCTCATCTCCTCACTACTCTGTTTTCATTCTCTGTCACTAAACTGCCAGTTAGCTGGTAACAAGTTTTGTTTACTGCAAGCTAACACCCAGAATGTTTTATTATCAATGATTGTTCTTGCTTAACTCTTTCATCCGAAGCATTCAAAACATTTTACAGAAGAGAAGAAACATTTACCCTGTTCTACAGGTGGGAAAACAAAATCACACACAATGGGATAATTTCTCCCGCAGATGCGTGGCAGTGCAACTCTCTCAGCTTCCACCAAGGCATTGACAGTGACAATGACTTCTGCTTGCAAGTTAAGAGAATGTACAAAATGGCCAAGAAGTGCTCCGTTGCTTATTTGACGTACTAAGCACCATTGCCAGAGTTGAAGGAAAAAGTAATAATAAACTGATTTGCAAAGCGTCGTGAAACAGCAGGTGAAAACGTGTGTGAGGAATGCAGCTTTAGAATAGCAAAGAAGCTTTTATTATATCAGTAAAGAAGGACGCAGTAACAAGATGAAAATTGTAGCAATAGGTGGGCAGTCTACACTGCTCTAACTCCCATTTTGAGATGTGGTGGCATCTCACTAGACAGCTTTTCAAGGAAAAATGTGCAAAGGTTTCACAGATTTTCCAGAAGGGTAGTGTTTTTAAGCATTCCTTGTATGCAGATGAAGACAGTTTAGCATCTGGACAGACATCCACAGACACATAATTACAAATTACCACAGGCAGTGACAAGTGTTTGTGAAACTTATGGTGACGGTTTCCACCAATGAACCTTATAATTGTGATTTGTCTTACCTGAGGACACTGCAAACTGACATCTTGTTTTTTTCCCTGATTTATTTTCAACTGAGTACAGAATATCCTTGCCTCAAAACCAATGTAGCTCAGTATGCTTGTATTTTAAAAAAATGAATTAAAAAAATTACTCTTGCTTTAATATATTCCCTCAGTCTTATTCACACAGAATACTATTTTCTTTTCTGGATCCAGAAAGCAAGGTATTTAATCATCTAAAGGAAGTTTATTATGACTCTGCACCACGATTCCCCCCATAGTTCTAGACTTTGCACATTGCTTAGTGGGTGCATGCTGGCCTCTGCAAGGTGGCCTCCTCTGGCTCCTGGGTGTGCTGCCTCGTAGGCAGCCCAGCCAAACGGGGGGTCTGGCCTTCCATGGGTTGTGTGCATCTGCTGAGACCTTGGTCAGCCCTGGCAGGGCTGGTTTGGCCAACTGCAATACCATACAAACTCCTGCATGGAGCCAGAGGACAAAGGTGCCATGGGGTGAAGGAGCATTGCTGCCTCTGAGTGATGCATTGCTGACGGCTGGAGCGGGCTGTAGAAGCAGGGATCTCAGTGATATTACCCTGTCTTGCAATAGACAAAGGACCACATTTTACCACTGCTTTGCAAGGTTTATGGACTAGCTGTGCCCATAGCTGTCATGACCCTGAGCACAGGTTGCCCATTTTCACAGTGAAGCAGGGATAGCTGACAGAGGGGAGATTAAATTAGGCATTAGGAAGAAAGTTTTACTGTGAGGGTGGTGAAGCACTGGCATAGGTTGCCCAGAGAAGCTGTGGCTGCCCCATCCCTGGAAATATTCAAGACCAGGTTGGACAGGCCCTTAAGCAACCTGGTCTAGTGGGTGGTGTCCCTGTCCATAGCAAGAGAGGTGGGACTATGTCCCTTTAAGATCCCTTCCAACCCAAACCATTCTATGATTCTATGATTCTGTGATTTCAGTTTTCTGATCTCCCTCCCCATCTGTAGTTTTCATGCTTGGTTGCCCCAGAGCAGTCCAAGCAGCCAGGAGGAGGAGGAGGCTTCAGGGGTGAAAGCTGCGCTCTTCTCCAAGGTGTGTGGCAGCCATCATGGACTAAACCAGGATAAATTTAGGTTGGAAATAGGGAAAAACACTGTCACTCCAGAGATCGAAGCAATTAAACCCTGAAGCAGGGTGCTCTGAGGAGTTGTGGTAGACTGCACCATGGTGCAGCTAAGAGAGCAGCTGGCATGGATCACTTGCTTGGGACCATCTCTGCTCAGGAACTAATCAGTAAGTGCCCTCCAAGTCTTATGCAAGTAACTCTGCCCTGAAGCCTTTAATTCAACTTACAGAGGGAGTGAAACAAAAATATGTATGTGCTACCACCCTGGAATTTGCACCCTTCTGGGGGCAGTTTCTCTGGTGGAGGTGAGAGGGATGAGGAAAGGAAGAGGAATTATGTTTATTGGCTTGTTACCCCAAGCCTTGGGGGAGTGGACCCTGAATATTGCTGTTCAGGCAGATACTGTTCAGTAACTTCTAACACTGCATAGGTAAATACAGAGGTTGGCTAGCCTATGGTGAAGAGGTTAAAGCTGACACTTTGGCATGTTTTCTAGTGTCAGCCAGCTGAACTGAAGAGATGAAGGATGAGGGAGCAACAGCATGTTCAGAAAATCATCTCTAACAGGCAAAAACTTTCCTCATTTGTCCAGAACACCACAGCCCTGCAGAGGAGGCACTGCCGGCTCACTGACCCACCCACTTTCTTCTTGGTGAGAAGCAGCATCCTGAGCTCCCCTGTGGAGAACATGTGCTTCTTCTCTTTTTTGAAAAATAACAGTATTATCTGGGGCATGACTTTTCAGTAAAGACTGCTTAATTTCCTGTGAAATAGTTGAGTGCCTTGTTATTGCACTTATTTTTAGTGCAGAAAAAGGTGCAATCTGCCAGCCCACCCCCCATTTTGATGAAACAAATTTCTTCCAGCAGTGTCCACTAAAAGAAAGCTTGCATAGTGGGCCTAAATTCAGAAGCAGGGAAAATCTGATAGTTAGATAACGTGGACCTGGTCATATCCGTTTAAGACGAATTGCAACATACATCTTTTTATCTATGGCATGGAGTACTGGTAAGAAGCATCTTAACATACTAGGGAGACGTTGGCCAACAAGTTCTAGCACTGGTTAGACATCCTACTGGCTGACCTGCTCTAGAAAGTTAACAGGTATGGTCCTTGTGCAGCTTATGTTTGGCTCATTTGGTTAAGTTTTTCCACTGGCAACATTTTCATTTCTAGGATGATTTCATCAGTAGTGTTTTAGATATTGGCATAACATGTGGTTTATGACCTGGCCCAGGCATCACATTAAAGCTACTTGTGCAAGTAAATGCATAATACGCTCGAGTTTTTTACAAAGCTGTTCAATAGGGTAATACAGTGCCATAGGAGAAGTGAGTAACTGAACTTGGCTAATCTGCCTGTATGCATAATGTTTAATCTCTGCAGGAAAACTTAGCAACCCAGCTTGTCATAGTAGCTGAAAAATAAACTGTTGATTTCTAAAATGTCTTTATTTAACCAGAGCTTATTTATGGCAAAATGTGGTCTATTAATAAAACACAAAACTATATGTTTTTTGAGTTGAGACAGAAAGCAGTACTTGAAGATGACAGTCTGTATTCACAAATATGAGTTTTCTGCAAAAGCTTTTATTACAGAGTAACATGATGCAGTGCTTCATGATGACAAGATCTCAACATGCAGATGAAATGAGCTGGCTTCTGCCAGTTTCGTGGGTTCAGAGGCTGTTCTTTCAAACAAAACAAAAATCTCAGTAGTCTTTGAGCTTGTTTTAAGATGGATGCTTACAGTCTACTTTTAGGCACATATGCTGATGTTTTTTCTTTACCTTATTGCACATACACAATACTCTTATCAAGGACTACGTGAAAAAGACTTCTGTGTTATCTGAAGAATGAAAGAAATTGTTTTTTAGGTGTTGACAAATAGCACAAAACACACAGGGAAAATCTTGCTTTTAAGACAGATCAAGGAAAGCACTGGTGGAAGGGAAGTTTTTGGAACAGCTTGAGACAGGACTTCTGAGCAAAATGACATATGCTGTAGCTGTATACAGTGTCTTAGCTCCAGACATAACTTTGCTATTCTTGTTAACCCATCCTTCAAGTAAGCCACCTTTTATTCCCACTCCTTGGGACACCTCTTAAGTAGCCACCAACAATTTGGTCTTGAGATAGGGAAAGTAAGAAAAACATACAGCTTTTAACAATCATGTTGTTACATTTAAGACATGTACTGAATCTGAAAAAAAATGTTAGAAATTTCTTTGTATGACTCCAAGCACAAAACATGCCATAATTCTCCCCACCTTTTCCCCAATAAGAAAGAATGGCATATAACTAAGTGTAAAATAACATAAACTTTTGAAGCACATGTGGTACCTGTTTGTTTCATTCATCTTAATGGGAGCTGCATGGATACAATGGAGGAGACAAAACCTTGGCCTAGGTACCATATATTTGTATCAGCTGAGATAGACGGAAAGAACTGAATGTTTCTATGTAAAAACCTGGACGCATTTCCTACCCTACTTCTGTGTAGCTCAACTACATTGTTTTGAAAGTACTCATTACTGCTCAAAAAGCCTTGATTTATTTACAAAATACAAATCAAGTGGCATTTCCTGGCATTTAAATGATATCAGGACACCAAACCCATTAAGGTAATAAAACAAATAAAGTTCATGGCTACTGGACTGGTATTATAATACTTTGTTCCTTGAGACTTACCAGCTACTCTGCTTGCTGTGTCCCACCCAGGAACTGGCTCTGCTGTTCGTGAATAGAGGGTTGGGAGTTCAGGGATCTGGGAGTAAATGTAATTTACTGCATCTGGTGTCAGAGAACAGGAAACAGTTAGATTTGTGCTATGAGCCCCAGTGGCTTCATTGCTTAGACAGCAGAGTGTTGTCAGCCCTGACAATAGTCACTGGAGCTTTGTACTAGATAATTGGATCAAAGCAAACAAAGTGCAAAGTCACTGTCGTGTGATTGGTGTTCAATAGACTAGCTGAGGCAGGAGGGAATGGGTCCAGATGACTCAAATTTTATGTCAGTTGAACACATGAAATTATTTGCCAGGAGGTTCTGGATTTATCAAGTTCATGACCTTTAAAATGGGAGCAAGAGTGGAGGAAGTTAAGGAACAAACCTAACGTCATACCCAGAATACATGACATTTCAAAAACATATAAAAGCCTAAAAATGGTAGTGTTGACTGAATTGGGTAAAAGTCCACTTTGCACTGGCTTTTTGTTCTTAAAGCTGAAATCTCGTTAATAATGAAATTAATTGCGTATAGATACTGATAGGCTGCCTGTTATGACCGTCAATAGGTATTAAGTGCCTGTCAATGCTGCAGTGCCATTATTCATTCATAAAACATGGACTAGTAGAAAGCTATCTTAAAGGACTGACTTGTTTTACACTTGAGTGTATTACTGGTTTGAATAAGCTAAATATTTTCTTTAGCGGTGGGATTAAATAAATATACAAGTATTTACCGGGAGATGTCTTGTGACTCGGTTAAATATAACTATATAGTGTACGCTGTTACGCTAGGATTCAGTGGCTGAACTGAAAGAAAATCTCAGAGGAGAGATGTGCTTATAACTGACTTAATGTTCAGGCAGCAAACCAAAATGAAAAACAAAAAATCACAGCTTTTTCCATCAACTGGAAGTGTTTTCATTTTTGCATGGAAAAGGTTAAATTCCAATTCAAATATAAGATCCTATCTGGTGTGAGACAGCATCTTTTTTCCTTGAAGGGTATTTTGCTGCTACAATGTATAATTTAAGTTGTTGAGCCCTTTGTGCAGCCTAGTCTATGTGTCAAGGTAGGAGGCAGAATCTGCTTTCCTTGGTGCCTCTTGTTGTAAGCAGCTGAGATTGGAAGATCAGTGCAGACCATAAAAGTGAACTGGTAAAAGGAGAGAGAAGATGAAATGTCCTGCTATAGGCTGCTTGACTGCATCTGGTGAAGGGAGATACTTTCATCACATTCCCTATAGCTAACACCCATATATATCATATTTCAGTGGACAAATGGCAGTCTTGGGCTTTTATATTTTCAGTGCATACTATTTCCTCAAAAATTTTTATTTCTAACAGTGGAGCCTAGGAGAAATAATTGTTTAGGACACAGCTGACTGGGGAACAGCCAGCAATAGCTGCTTTCTTTTGCGGAGTTTCTTGCATCTGATGAGAAACTAGTACAATGCTTGATGTTGTTATTCTGGCAAATAACACCAGCAAATGATCAGGCTGTTATTGAAAACTGAAGTAATTTCTCAGAAGAAAGAAGCAGGGACTATGTTTCTAGGTCAGAACAAGAAGGCACTTTGTATCCTGAAAACATCAGAAATTTAGTGATTATTCATCCCATGGAGTGTACTACTGAAGCACCAGATTCAGTACACGCTCATCCAGCAGCTTGAGTGACGGACCTATCTGTCTACATGTGGCTGTAATGAATGCAGACTTGTGCTTCTTAACTAATGATCCTTACTTCTTCTGAAGTCAATGAGAATAAATAGGCATGGTTAAGGTACAGCTCTCATCCTGGGGCTCCGAGGAGGCAAACCCTCGAAAATCTATGGTTTTTGCCAGTGCCTGTATGGGGAACTGAGTTGACCTGCCTGGACACCAGCATTGCTGATGTCCAGCAGTATGCAAGATCCATTATGCAGTTTGATGGTGAAACTCTCATTTTAACAATGTACATGTCTGTGGACCTTAGAAAGTTTTTGATTTTTTTTTTCCTCCTGTGTTAGGAGACAATACTTTGGTAAGTGTTAGTTGTTATTAATACTGACTCAGTTTAGAAACTTCTCTTGATGTTAGAGTAAAATACTAAAGAATCAGCTTCAGGGCTCCTGACAGCCTCTAATTATTGTCCTGAGAAGGAAACACTATGTTGGGGGAGAGGGGTTTGTGGGGGTGAGCATGGGATTCTCATGTACTTCTTCTTCTGGCGTGTGCCAAAAATGGGTTATGTGAGTAGAAGAAGCTGGGCCTTGGTTGATTCTGCCAGTTCTTTTCTTGGCCTCCCTCCCCCTAAGAAAGTGAACATGCTCATTGCCCTTTTTCTCACTGGCAACAACGTCTGTTTCACTTAGCACCTTTAAAAAGGATATAAGAGATCCATTTTATAAGAAGTGAGTGAGATGCAAATTAGCAATTTGTTCTCATGAGAAGTGAGGCAGAACATAAATTAAAGCATTTGAGCTGACTGCATTAAATATCTTCATTTCAACCTCTGATGAGCTATTAATACCTAAGAATGACATAAAACATGTTCTGTGGCTTTTTGTACTATTTACAACAAACTGTTTTAGGACTACGGCAATCTTCCATATTGTCAGTGAAGTGCTTAGGAAAACATATGGGGTAAGATAATCCTTCAAGGGTGCTTACACAAAACTAAACCTTCAGAACTGCTCAGAATAAATCCCACACAGAGGCTTGTGGCCAAATGTCAGACGAGCTCATTTTCAAAGGGCTGGATTGTCTTAAAAAAGTCTGACTACTACTAAAATTAGTGGTAGGTCTTTTGTAAATACTGGCTCCAAGGGCAGGGCTCTTCCACATGTAAAACCCTAAGGGCCTTCACAGGGCTACAACAGAGATTATGACCCTCCCACCACGTTTCTAAGACCAGAAGGCTTAAGTAGGAAGCTTTGCTAAAAGCTGAATAGCCTGTTTCTGACTTAGTGAATCATGCTTTAAGTAACTAACTTGAGAGGTAGAGTTCACAGCTGACCTATATATCTGTAAGCAATAGTGTGGATGAACACAGCTGAGAGAGCTGACAATAAGGAATGCTTCCCAAGCCTTTCCAAAGGCAAGAACCCCAAATTCAGCCACCTCAAGTGCATGCATACCTCCCAGTGAGGATGACAAAGCCAGCAAAACCTTACTTCGGGTGCTCAAAGAAGTCTTGGGCCAACAGAACCTGGTCTTTATGGGTGGCTTCAATTACCCAGACATTTGTTGGGGAAAAAGAAAAAAAAATGGCACACAAGTTGTCCATGAAGTTCCTGGAATACTATGAGATCTGCCTCCTGCTACAGCTGCTGGATGTGCAAACTAGGAGCAGCACATTCACAGATTTACTGCTCTCAAATTGAGAAGACTTTCTTGACAGTGTAACTAGCAGTGATAGACATGGATACAGTGACCATAGCATTGTGGAGCTGAAGATCCTGCTGAGTACACCGAAGACCAGTAGTAAGACAAAGATGCCGAATTTTAGAAGTGTCAACTTCAATATGCTCAGAGGCCAGCTGTGAGGGATTCTATGGGAAGCATCTATGGATGGTGAAGGAATTTGTCAGTGATGGAAGTTATTCAAGAATATCTGCTGAAACCACAAGAATGGTCCATCCTTTACAACTGGAAAAGAAGAAGGCTGAATGGAAGACCACCCTGGCTTAAGAATGAGCTTTTAGGTGTAACTAAATGCAAAAAAAAAAGAAGCATACCAACTATGGAAAGAGAGCCAAATAGCCATTGAGGACTACAAGATCTTTGCTAGGGCATGCAGAGATGCAGTCAGGGATGCTAGGTCACAGCCAAATCTGAAATTGGCCAAAGATGTCAAGTACAAGAAGTAAGGGTTCTTCAGATTTGTGAGCAGGTAGCAGAAGCACAGTGAAGATATAGGCCCATTGCTAACATGACAGGAAAACTAGTCCCTAACAGTGCTTCCAAGACAGATGTTCCCAATACCTTCTTTGCCCCCTTGTCGATGCTGGCATAGACCCCAGATAATAAGATCAACCTGCCATTAGTTGGTAAAGGGCTGGTCTGTGGCTTCTTGCAAAGGCCTCTCCAATGGCTGACATTGTTGGAAGGAAACTGTCTATAGTACTTGAAAGTCATGTCGATAAAGGGTTGTCCCTGATGACTGGAAGAGGGAAAATGTCATACCCATCTACAGAAAGGGAGCAGAAGAGGACCTAGGATAGTAGAGGCCCACTGGTCTTACTTTATCATGACGGATGAGTGATGGATGAGTCCTTCTAGAAACTGTTACAAACTAAATGAAGCAGGTGATTGAGAAAAGCCATCATGGGTTTACTAAGGGCAAATCATGACAGACTATCCTGATTTCCTTCTACAACAAAATAACATCTTCTGTTGACATGGGCAAATCAGTGGATGTCGTTTACCTGGACTGCAGCAGAGCTTTTGACACTGTTTCCCACAGCCTTTTCCCGGACAAACGGGCAAGTTACAGACTGGATAAGTGGTCTATGAGATGGGTAGGAAATTGGCTAGCAGGCTGAATTCATAGCAGCCTTCCAGTATCTGAAGGGGGCCTACAGGGATGCTGGGGAGGGACTCTTCATTAGGGACTGCAGTGACAGGACAAAGGGTAACGGGTTGAAACTTAAACAGCAGAGGTTTAGACTGGATATAAGGAAGAAATTCTTTACTGTGAGGGTGGTGAGTTACTGGAATGGGTTACCCAGGGAGGTTGTGAATGCTCCATCCCTGGCAGTGTTCAAGGCCAGGTTGAATGAAGCCTTGGGTGATATGGTTTAGTGTGAGGTGTCCCTGGCCATGGCAGGGGGGATGGAACTAGATGATCTTAAGGTCCTTTCCAACCCTAGCTGTTCTATGATTCTATGATGATCAATGTTTTTTACTCGGGTGGCCGGAGGTGGTGTAACCACCTCTGTGTGGCAGCTAATTGTGGCAGCCATCAATGCAGACCAATTTAGAGATTTACTTAAAACACTACAACTGAAAAACAATCACTGATGAATTTTTACAGGGCACATGGAAAGCACTCTGCAAAGATCTGTACTTGACTCCTCTGAGGGCACATTTGTCTGATTTGTTGTTGGGCTGCACAGCTGATCAAGATCAGAGGAGAGAAAAATCAGAAGTCTCTAAGCAATATGCTGGGAGTTTAACAATCTTTTCAGAGCCACATGTTTGCTAAATATACATTAATACATGCCAAAATTGAACAGAGTTTTATGCAAACTGCAGAGTTGATGTAATTGTTCCTTTTGTATATTGGTTGAAGTAGCATGTAGTTGCATATAGATTGCCAAAGATTGCAAACAATTTATTCCTGAAGCAAATTCAACAGTCAAGGGAGTTACATTGGATTTTAATGTGTCTTTGGGTTTATATTTACATTGAGCCATAAACATAGACACATGCAGACCAACAGCTCTCTCCATTTGTTCACAATATGCATAAAGCATAACATTACCAAATAACTAGTTTTGACCTAAGCAGCAACAGATGATGTCGTTCCTAACATCATCTCAGGTCTTGTTTAACAGAGAGCTTATCAGTGACAAAGGCACCAAGGAGTTGGCAGAAGCACAACTGCAGATGAGAGGGCATCCCAGCCCTCAGCCTCAGCATTTCAGATCTGCTTTCTCTGTGTGATGATGTATGAAGACAAAGTGTGTTTGTACCCTGGGAAACATGGGATTTGCATTTATTGTTCCTGGATGACAGCAAACTCAAAAGTGCACATTGCCAAACAGCTGTTTTGTGGGAAGGGTGAGAAGGACACAGAGTGTCACTTGATCAGCCACTGGTGTTCACCATCACTTCTTCCCTTTCCTTGCAGCCTTTGCCTGAACCCCTCAGGAATCTGAAGAACTTGTAGTTGTGCTTTTTGCATACTCAAAAGCTCCATCACCACTCTATATATGGCACAAAACCAGGTATGGGTATGCAGTGTGGAGATAAATCATGTTCTGTGGCATCATTGTTTAGAATAAATGGAAGGTTGGACACAAAGCAAACTAACATGACACTTAGGAACTCGAAGTCTTTTAACAATCTGAAGCAATTGAAGAAATTCCCCAATAGATTTGGGTTGTTTGTGTCAGCAGTGTTTTACACAATCTTCCTGTATTATCCAAGGGCTCCTACCACTTTCCTCTGCAGGATGTGTTACAGATAGCTGCCAGACAGATGGCTGATCTGCTTCAACGAAGCAAGTCCTACATGTTTTAGAAGGAAGGAAAAGACTATGGTACCAAAGTGCTTGCAGCTAGCTGTGTATGTGTTTTCTTCCTGCTGTGATCAGCTACCCTCACCGACTGTTATCAGAGAGCAGAAAACAGAGGACCTGCTCAGCTTTCACCATATGAAGATGTACAGTCACATCATGTCCACAGTGGGAGGGCTAACAGGACAGCTTGCAGCCTTGACCATCCCTAAAGGAACAGAGTACAGAATGGCTTAAAGGATGACACAGGACTGCCTCAGCCCACAAGGACCAGCTGCCGAGAGAAAGAAACAAGATACATGAAGCAAGTGATCTGGAAGAGAAGAGGTACCAGTTAACTTAGTTATGCTCCCTGCTCCCTCTGCTTGCACATTTATTCTGGAGACACTCTCTTCTCTTTGGCTTAATTTTGCAGTTTTCTGTTACACCCCAGAAATCATGTTCTGCCCTTGCTTTTGACTCAGCCTGTGAGGGCGAGATCCACTGAAAGTAGGCAAACTCTGGGTAACAGTGAGGCTTTGAACCCAATGAAGTACTACATTCCTACAAGAAAATATCTTTGAGGAAACTATTGCTTCCTGTTCGCTAGCTGGTGCTTCCTTTGGTTTCTGTTTTATCACAGTGTGCATAAAGAGCAGATCATGTCTTGCAGGAGTCATAAAAGCTCCTGCGCAGTTTGGGAGCTAATTCCTCTAGGCACTGCTCCTCGTTTGGAAACCTACCAACAACCATGGTGAAACTCTATTTTATAGGTATTTTATAGGTATAAAATATGGATCTTCATGTACTTTGTGACAGCCAATTTCAAATGCTCAAAGAGGAAGGATGAACAAGTTCTGAACATGGAGCATCCTATCTGGGACTTTTTTTTTTCTTTTTTTGACAATGGGATTTAATGTAAAACTTAGATTATGTTGCTAGCAGAAGTGAAAATTTCTGAACTACATCTCTGACTTAAAAAGAAAACCCTTTTCCTGAGCAATATTATTCACTTCAAAAGATAGCTTCAAGCCAGTTCATATGCTACATATTAAAATGCAGTTGCGTCCAGTTCTTTAATGTTAGGATCATCCTACATGTTCTTCATCTATACTTCCAATACAGCTGGGCATGGCTTTGTCAGGAGCTGGAGGAGCTAGTCTTGGCCTCAGTAGTTTGAATCTTATCAGTTCAAAGATGTGTACAAGAACGAGCATCTGGATTACAGTTTTATTTGCCGATGGATCAGCATAATACCCTTCTTTGGTCCTAAAGGTCCTGGAGAAGCACTACAAGGGTCTCTCTAGCTTCCTGGAAATAAAATATCTCATTTCCTCACTCAGACACCTAAATTTATAGCTCAGTGTTTAGAGTGATCACACATGGTGTGATAGAGTTCATAAACTAGGAATTATTAGGCCCTCACCCTACTATGCAATATTTTCCTTCTGTAAGTATCATTAGAATATAATTCTTCAGTGAAGTAATCTGATATTAGCAGTTGTTCCTGTATATTAGGAATGGTTCTTATTGTGTTTAACTTCCTATTTAACTCATTAACTCTGCTTATTAACAGAACATGTGTGCATGCAATGGAGAAGATTGACCACAGAGAGGTGACAGGGCTGTCATGCAGTGAAAGATAACATAGAAGTTTTATTATCTCTGTTTTAAGTTATCTGTGCTGTTTTTTTCCCTTGTATGCACAAAAGAAGAGCTGGAGCTCAGCCAAAGGAATACTATTTCACCATAATAATAATATTTCTGCTTGCACTATAGCAATACCAAAGAAGAAGGTAATGGCTCTAGGAATAAAACTGGAACATACAATGAAAAAAAGAACCCCCACTCTGTAAACTTTTGCAACAAAGCTATAATAACAATTCTTGTTAAATCCAAAGCTATACAATAATAAAAAGGCACTTACCACCATCCTGGTGTGAGAAACTCTGTGAAGGGAAAAAGAAGATATTTGATTATTGATATAATAAGATATTTGATATTGATATCCTAGGTCCTCTTCTGCTCCCTTTCTGTAGATGGGTATGACATTTTCCCTCTTCCAGTCATCAGGGACAACCCTTTATCGACATGACTTTCAAGTACTATAGACAGTTTCCTTCCAACAATGTCAGCCATTGGAGAGGCCTTTGCAAGAAGCCACAGACCAGCCCTTTACCAACTAATGGCAGGTTGATCTTATTATCTGGGGTCTATGCCAGCATCGACAAGGGGGCAAAGAAGGTATTGGGAACATCTGTCTTGGAAGCACTGTTAGGGACTAGTTTTCCTGTCATGTTAGCAATGGGCCTATATCTTCACTGTGCTTCTGCTACCTGCTCACAAATCTGAAGAACCCTTACTTCTTGTACTTGACATCTTTGGCCAATTTCAGATTTGGCTGTGACCTAGCATCCCTGACTGCATCTCTGCATGCCCTAGCAAAGATCTTGTAGTCCTCAATGGCTATTTGGCTCTCTTTCCATAGTTGGTATGCTTCTTTTTTTTTTGCATTTAGTTACACCTAAAAGCTCATTCTTAAGCCAGGGTGGTCTTCCATTCAGCCTCTTTTTGATATTTGGGGTATAATTTGCGTGAAATTTTGATTTTTAAGCTAGGCTTGCTTTTATAGTTCTTTGTAATTTTTAAATAGGTAACTGGGGATATAGCTTCCCAGGTTTAGGTACCACTGGGGGCTGAGGGAGAGGGACATGGTATAACTAAAAGTAGAACACTGCTGTTTGTTGCAGGCTGTAATGGTCAGAAGTGGCAAATGCCACTATCTCTGTGCTACTGGGAGCAGGGAAGTTTGATATGCCTTTTTAGGGTCTTGATGACATCTTTTGGTGTGGCCAAAAGCTCACACTGTTTTCCTGCAGATAAGCTAGGGAGATAGTCTCTAAAATTAACTAAAAGCCACTTCAAAAAAACCCAGAGTGGAAGGGAAAATCCAAATAACCCAACCAAAACACATCTCATGCCTCCTAGTTTTCCTATGAGGTATCTGTGTTTTCTTTCTTTCCTAGTTTTCTATATATCTTCTTTTTCTTTGTATCTTCTATATATCTTTACTAGTTTTGTTCTTCCTGGCCTGAGCTACGTGCTCTACATTTGCCCTCATTCTTCCCATAAGTGCATGAATTATACCTGCTGCTTTCAAACAGTGCTAGGAGTCTACCTTGGTTTCAATCTGTGCCCAAATGTCTTTTTATTTTTTATTTTTTTATTTTTTTTTACATACCTTTTGCAAGTTGTCGAAGGATTTCTCAGTCTCCTTTAGTTTCTCCAAAATGATTTGTTCTTTGGCAGATATTTGGGATTCCTCACTTTCTAATTTCTGTATTTCTTGTTCCAGCCTGTGGAAGACATACAGACATACACATATACACAAAGATAAAACATGTAAAAATTATTTCAATGAGCCATAGTTTCCTGGGCATTAATTAGCATTTCAAATATCATCAGGGACAACTTTCACTCTTGTTATTCACAACTGCACTCCTAACGCATGTGGGGCACATGCTTATTTGTATATTATTTGTAAAACAGACAAACTGTTTTAAGCAAAACCAGTAATTCTCTTATCATCCACTTCTGCAAAAGCATGTACAGATTAACTAAAACTGCTTCATCCCAGTTCCCATAACATCTCTCAGATATGCCCTTTGTTTTTATAAATAACAATATGGGATATAACCATAAATATGTGGTAATAATAAGAGGAATAGGTGTCTTCTAACACTTCTGTATTCCAGACGATAAAACTGGAAATAGTTGGCAGTCAACCAGTTGTGTTGGGTGTTTCTCTTGAACCAGTATGTTGCCAGCTCCTCACAATCATTCTTTGGGTTATCCATCCCTATTTTCTACATTACTGCATCATACAGGGAACCCCAGAGGCTTCAGGTAACAAAATACACAGGCTGCTCAGTAAATAAACATATTTTGCTATGCAGTAGGCATTCTGCATTTTCATTTCTCTAGTTGAGACCTAATGGCACTTGCACCTTAAGATGTGTTGATTGTGATTTGGGATACACTTTAATCAGGGTTAGATTCTCCATTACTTTAACGGAAACATCCTTTTACTGACATGATTTATGCAGGTGCAGGAATATTCCCTCTTTTTCTATTTTTATGTATACCACCATCTTTATTTTCTCACTTAAAAAAAAAAAAAGCTCAAAATCAAGAAACCCACCTGTTATATGAGCTAGGATGAGCTCTTTTAAACAACGGTAGTTACTTAAAACTCCCTTTGTCTACAGAGTTATAGCCACTCACAGCTTGTTGGACCATATTTCTTCAAATGTAACAGATTAACATCACTTTTTAACAGTACTTTCCTTACCCACGGCTGCTTGCTACTGCCTTTCTGCTACCACTTTTCAAGTGAAGGATCCTGAGGATCAGGATCAGTCTAAAGTGACATGTTTTGGCTCTTTCCCAGCCCTAACTCAGCACAGGACTTCATTAATACTTGTTCTATCACAATGCAAAGGGCAAGGAGAAGGTGACAGTGAGCAGGTAGAGAGCAGGGAGGCAGGGATTGCTCCTTTCAGAGACTTGACAGCTTGAGTTACTTGTGAAATTCATGTATCTAAATATAGATGCAGGAGTCTAACTTCAGGAACGCACCTGGGAAGTTTTTCCCTGCTTTCTAATTGTGCACAGGTGAAGGATGTGTGGCACTTGCTGATAAATCTTTTCATTAGAGGGAGGCAAAAGTGTCACAGCCCCAAGTTGTTGCAGATGGAAAAAGGCATATTTTGCTCTCCTGAAGTATGTGAATACTTAACAGTAACAAATCCTTGGTGGCTGTAGAACTGCCATTTTCTTCTCTTAAAGGCAACCCCCTCATTTCCAAGTTAAAATGGCTTAATTGCTGTGATTTTAGAATCACACAGTTGGAAAGTACTGCTCCAAGCCATGATTTTTTTTTTTTTATATTTTCTCAGAACTAATAGAAAAACTTCAAAAATGTAGAATATTTCGGGACAATATATCTTGTTCTGCATAAATGGAACAACTTAATACAGGATGAAATTCCCCTTCCGTGTTGTGATTCAGGAAGAAAGCTTACACAGAATACTGTTTCTTCTGGACTTTTCTTTCCAGGATTCTTTTTCTCTTTTTTATTTTTAATACCTAGTGAAGTGAAAAATCACTTGACACTGCAGTCAGCCATTGCCATGCTTGTATTTCATGAATTTAGAAGTCAACAGGAAGGTGGCTTTTTTCCCTTCCCTATGCTTAGGAACAATTAGTAGATACACATGCATTTATGTCTTGTTGATAAGGATATTTGAAGTATTCTACTGTGCATTCTGATGAAACTACACTGTGGACCTGGGTGAGTTGGGGTTTACTGACATGTTTCTTTTCTTCCCGAGTGAATCACTAAGCAGCATTTTCAGGGTACATATTCTGTACCCTGGTACATTTTGCTCTCAATGTGATCATGGAAAGACTGGAAAATGGGAATTCATATTACTTAGTGACAGCAAAATAAATGAAGTCTTTTTTTTTTAATGAATTGACATTAGTTATTTTTGTCATTTCAAAAACTGAGTATAGGTGGTGTGAGGCAACTAATTTGATGTGAGTAAGGTAATAAGCAAGTAGACTCCTTGTAATCTGGGGTAATCAAAAGTGCACCAGCTCAAAACTGTAGGTTTGCCATGAACTTTTGGGTCCTCCAGAGAAAGTCGGCTTCTAATGCACACACATACACCTGCACATACACACCTTGCAAATGATCTGATTTATACTTTCTTACTTTCTGGCTACTTGCTCTGCTGCTTTAACTTGTTTATGTCTCTTTTGTATTCCCTTCCTGATTCACTTCCTCCATTTCTGTTTCCTTTGTGCCAGCCTACCCTCACCACCAAAACAATCTGGGCAGATGGAACATTAGATGACACTATTTCAACAAGACATCTTGGTGATTTTTTTCTCCCCTCCCCCAAACCCAACCCAAATGACTTCTTCAGTGCCTTTTATAGAATCATAGAATCATAGAATAGTTAGGGTTGGAAAGGAGCTCAAGATCATCTAGTTCCAACCCCCCTGCCATCACCAGGGACACCTCACACTAAACCATGTGTCCAACCTGGCCATGAACACTGCCAAGGATTGAGCATTCACTACCTCCCTGGGCAACCCATTCCAGTGCCTCACCACCCTAACAGTAAAGAATTTCTTCTTTATACCCAGTCTAAACTTCCCCTGTTTAAATTTCAACCCATTACCCCTTGTCCTGTCCCTACAGTCCCTAATGAATAGTCCCTCCCCAGCATCCCTATAGGCCCCCTTCAGATACTGGAAGGCTGCTATGAGGTCTCCACGCAGCCTTCTCTTCTCCAGGCTGAACAGACCCAACTTTCTCAGCCTGTCTCCATACAGGAGGTGCTCCAGCCCCTGATCATCCTCGTGGCCCTCCTCTGGACTTGTTCCAACAGTTCCATGTCCTTTTTATGTTGAGGACACCAGAACTGCACACAATACTCCAAGTGAGGTCTCACGAGAGCAGAGTAGAGGGGCAGGATCATCTCCTTTAACCTGCTGGTCACACTCCTTTTGATGCAGCCCAGGATACGGTTGGCTTTCTGGGCTGTGAGTGCACACTGAAGCTGGCTCATGTTCATTTTCTCATTGACCAACACCCCCAAGTCCTTCTCCTCAGGACTACCATGAATTTCCTTTTTGTCCAACCTGTAGCTGTGCCTGGGATTGCTCCCACCCAGGTGTAGGACCTTGCACTTGGCATGGTTAAACTTTGTAAGGTTGGCATCAGCCCACCTCACAAGTGTGTCAAGGTCACTCTGAATGGCATTCTTTCCCTCCAGGGTATCAACCGAACCACACAGCTTGGTGTCATCGGCAAACTTGCTGAGGGCGCACTCAATCCCACTGTCCATGTCAGTGACAAATATATTAAACAAGACCGGTCCCAACACCAATCCCTGAGGGACACCACTCATTACTGGTCTCCAGCTGGACATTGAACCATTGACCATAACTCATTGCATGCAGCCATCCAGCCAGTTCTTTATCCACCAAGTGGTCCACCTATCAAATTGATGTCTCTCCAATTTAGAGACAAGGATGTCATGTGGGACAGTGTCGAATGCTTTGCACAAGTCCAGGTAGATGACATCAGCTGCTCTACCCATGTCCATCAGTTCTGTAGTTCCATCATAGAAGGCCACCAAATAGGTCAGGCAGGATTTCCCCTTAGTGAATCCATGCTGCTGTCACCAAGCACTTTGTTGTTTTTCATGCACCCTAGCATGCCTTCCAGGAGAATCTGCTCCAAGATTTTGTCAGGCACAGAAGTCGTATTAACGACAACTTTGTGATGAGGAAAGGGATGGAGACAGAGTTGCCAGGATTTAAAGACATGGGTGAAGTTGGTAGGAATAAGGATTTCCTACGTGACACTGTGTAACAATGCATACATACTCATCCCATAGGTGTAAATTGCCCTTTTTTCCACTGCAATCAGTGCAGACAGACTGATAGTCTCCTAGGCCTTGTATGGAATGGGTCTGAATTTCTAATAATGGCAGGAAAAATACTATCATTCAGACGGAATGTACCTGTTACATACCACAGGGGTCATATACCAGTCATTAATATCAGCAGGAAGTTGTTTCATACCTTTTAGGTCCTTTTTATGTCACCTTTGTCTGTCCTCTTTAGCCTTAAATGCTGAAGTGATTCTGCTGAGGCACTGAGGAAACAGAAATACTCAAGAGCACAATTTCCATGTGAGCTATTGTATACATGCCTCAGTAAAACACCTGGCACCACAGACCTCACTGGAGAATCGAGCCCTAGAGTCTTCACCACTTCCTTTGGACTGCCTTTCCACACAGGGACCAGCAGTATAATAATTAAAACCATAATGTAAACTGAAGGTTGTTTTGCATGCTTTATTTTTTTTAGTGAGCTTCACATTATCAGAACTGCTAAATGATAAGATCTGCATGCCTTTTTTTTTTTTTTCAACAAGATACAACAGAGGCATGCAAATTTGGTTTGAATAAAAGAAGTTCACTAATATCATATCTGTTTTGAGCGCCATACTATATGGTGATTTAAACAGTAATAAATTCATTAAGAGTGCATATGTACATGTACATACATATACAAAGTGCCTGCATTCTTCCTGTGTAAACCTGTTAAATATCGAATAATGTCTTTTTCTTCTAGCACAGTTTAAAAAGGATATGCCTTAATTGTCATTTGACACCTGGCAAGGAAACCTTATAATTCATTGGTTCCTGCCTTCTTAGTAGATTTCAGGCTGGTTTGAAAGACAGCCACAACAACAGAGCCAGTTAAATAAACAACTACAATATCTGGAGTGCTGTAGGGAAAAAATAAGAATGAAAACAGAGATCCAGATGAGGCAGAAGTGGTGTAAAGCAGACCACTAGTATTGCTGCTTATTAGCCCAAGCTGTTATCTGATCACTGGGATTTGCTAAATTGTTTATATAAGGAGAAAAAGTGGGTCAGGGAGTCTGGAGCTGCTTTGGCACAGGCAGGATTTTTTCAGTGGATGTATACAGAATCATATTTCCCCAAATGTCACAGGAATAAAGAAGGGAGATTTCACCACTCTGAAAGCCAAACCTGCCTTGCTGCTAGTCTGTCTGTCCTGCAGCTTTCTTTAATGGACGGCTGCCATAGGCACCTGATTTTTAGGGGATAAGATTTTTAAGGATGCTGAGAAGAGCTGCCCATGTAAGCCAGGTAACCCTCATGTTCATGCTAATAGTTCTGTCCTACTATGAAGGAGAAGAAAGAATGAACAGCAGAAGGGATGATATCTTTTGGAAAGCATTTTACTGTCAGTAGGGGCACCCTGATCCCTTGGTTATTGAGATTACAGGCTTGTAGGATAATTCAGGATGGAAGTGATCTTGGGAGGTCTCTAGTCCAACCTGCTGCTCAAAACAGGCTCAGCCATGAGATTAGACCAGGATGCTCATGGCTTCTTCCAGCTGGGGTTTGGAATTCTGCAAATATGGGTGAAAGTGAAAGGTGGGATAAGTTATGGAATATTTAAGGCTATGCACAAGATTTCTCTTTTACAGTCTGTAGCTATCAGACATCAGGTCCCACAAAACTCAGACCAGAACAGTTCAATAATACAGGTGAAGGGTATGCAGCAGCTTGCCAAAGGAAGCCTGGTCTGTATATTTGGTGGGATTTTGACATAACCAGGTTGCCACATGAGTGTAGGCAAAACGGGCAGAGCAGCTTCTGAGAGGACTGGGGGCAGAAGCAGCAAATGAACCCTTCTGCAGAGATGCTGGGATCAAGAACCAAAGGAGCTTGAACCAAAGCACAGAAGGCTTCAGTTTAGGTGATGAAAAGTGGAGATAAGAAGGGAGATCTAAGAGGTGAAGAGGCATAAGGACAGGTTTGATAATTTGGTATGTGTACATGTGCAGTTATGCTGAACATTCATTCAGTAGCCAAGAAACATTACATTTGCATATAGGGCTCTGTTTTATGCTCCAGACTGAAACTGATGAATGAACTTTCTCTAGGTGAAGGATGTCCTCTGTTTCTATGTTAAGACATTGAAACCCACAGACCTGGGCTGTCACTTTCCTCCCTGCTGAAAGGCAGAGGTTGTTCTGGCATGAAGTGCTTTTACCTTGACTCTGGGAGGCACCCCAGGTAGGATCTTGCAGGGCCCTCACACAGTGGGTACAGAGTCACACAGCTTTGCAAAAGGAGCATACAAATCCCAAGTAAATATAAGTATGCCTGGAGAAAACAGCCTCCTCTATCAAGTTTATTAACTCTGACAGACAAGATTTCTAGAGATACCTATGTTTGGCTCATAAACGTTTTGTTTTTCAGGGTGGGATGGTTCCAGCATTATAACAAGTCTATGAACCAGTTTCTTTAGCTTGTACTAGCTCTGCATGCTGGGTTGCACCTGAGAAATACTCATGTCATTTCTGCAGTGAAGACAGAAATGTAAGAGAAGTTATATCTGCAGCATACACACTGACAGGTCAGTGGGAAAAGAACATTCATCAGCACTAATAGGGAAAATATACAAGTATTCAGAACTCAAGAGAAAAACAGGAAAGACCTAATCAGAGTAAACACTTGAAGGGAAAAGGTGACGGATGCATAGATAAGGTGGGGGATAGCTCAGCTGTAAACTGATTATTTTGCTATTACTTGACTGACAGCCTAAATCAACCTGATATAAAAGGCACAAAGAAGACATGGGCCTGAATATCAGTAATTGGTGCCAGATCTCAGAGCTAAACATCCTGAGTGTTACAGATAGTATTAAATTGGTACATTCACAAGCACAAAACTATAACAATTCCCTCTGATGTTTACTAAACAGATATTTGAACCCCAAGTTTAGGGATGATTGGGCTTGCCTGTAGCGGTGAAATGGATCTCTGCACAGTCTCTGTGTCTGTCTCAATGATCTTGCCCTCATGAAGCTTTTGACCACTCAACAAAACCAGAAACTGAGACTTAAATTTCAGGGTCCACTCTCCTGTGAGCACAGAGCAATGTGCCTTTTCCTGCAGTGCAAAAGAGCACTGGCAAAAATGCTCTACCCCATGGGCCTCTCATTCCCATTTCTTGGTCACTATAAAGTTTTTGGGGCAGCAGGGTGCCTGTTAGTTCACTGAGGTTCAAACCTTGGAAAACAAAATTGCAAGGGAAAACGGCAAGGTTTCCCTAGCTGGATGTGTAAGTCAAGTCTTGCATTTAAGCTCTTTAAACTAGCACAACTGACAAAGATATGAGGAACTGTACCCTAAACTCCAGTCCAGCACCTCAGCCCTTGACATGCTTTCGAAACTTGTATCAGGTGCCAAGCACCAGCAACACGGCTGTAAACCAACATGCCTAAGAAGCTGGACCGGAACCCCACATACCACAACTGTGAACTTCATCTGCTGTAGGGAAGGCAGAAATCACTGACTAATACTTGGTTTAGTTTCTGCATTGGCTTAGTTTGCTTAGCAAACATTGGCAGTTGTGCCAAAGCCAGGTAGACCATTTGTGGATGTCTCTGTTTATTGACAAACAGCCAATGCTGGTAGCAAAAATCTTGCTTGATTTCAGGTCTGTTGTGGGGTCTGAAGTAGGATTCCAGAGCTAAGTAAGAGCTAAGTGCCTTAGCTTAGTTTTTCTGAAGAGCTCATCCTTCTGAATGCCTTACCCTCAAAGAGGAAAGCTGGCAGTGCGCATCTTGTGATTTCCAAAGGCTGTTGTTTACAGAGTGCAGCTGATAATCAAGAGCAGCAAACTTAATTAGCATCTTTGAAAAGGCAAAACCTCTGCGACTTGAAAGACTGGGAATGAGTAACACAAATCAATGCTTGGAAATGAGATTCAGGCACAATGCTGAATGTGTTGCTCTAGTAATCTAGATGACTATTCCGGATACACAGGAAGGGAAACCATCCCTTTCACCAAGCAAAAGTTACTTCCCAGGACCAGCTGACGAACTTGGGAAGAGAGGAAAAAAATCCATAATCACCTTTGTTGTTTGAAGGAAATGTGTATAGAAAGAGTTATTTTGCATCTGACTGGTTTAGGACCAAGCTAATCCCTGCTAGGTTAGACAAAACCCTTCTAGGTTAGATAAACCACAGAATTTCCTGAGCTAAATAAACATTATGAGATGTAAAACCCAATAACCATTAGTTAGTAAATGAGTTAGTTAGTAAAATATTGAGTTAGTTAGTAAAATATTGCCTGCTCCAGGTGTGAAGGCTTAATGTCAATCTAACACAAATGCTTTCACCTGGAATTGCAAAAATTATGTGATTTTTTAATCCCCTTCCTTCCCAAAGCAATATTGTATATTAATTTTTGTCAGTGGTTTGCTTGATGCAGTGTTAAATATCCCAAGCATCAAGATCATCAGCATTCTCAGGTGTGACTCTTCCTCCAATTGGAACTACTTTTTCATTACCTGCTTTTTCTCTGTTTAAGAAGGATGTTACTTCATTCTTACCATTTCAACATGTAACTTCTTGCCCCCACTGTATTTACAGCCCACACTTGTTGTGGACTTTTACAAGTGTGAGCTTTCCAATGTCAAGTTCTTCCAGTCTTCTTCAAATGAGAGATATCTCCAGCCTGGGTGAGATTGTAACCTTAAAAATTTACCATCACCTCGGGAGAGGACGGATCACTGGAAATCAATGAATCACTATGCCTTGGATGCTTGCCCTTACAGTGGAGGAGCATGTGGCTTGACACTCCTTCGGGAAACGGAGGGGGAAAAAAGGAAGGAAGAAAGGCCTGGTCTGAGCCCAGTCCCCTGGCCAGTGACCAAAGAGGTGAAAGAGCAAAGAGTCCTCTTTTCTCTCTGTCTGCTCATACCAGCATGTTTGGATCTGAAATCTCCCATTTTTGCTCCTGACCAGGCTCTAGGCAGAACCTTGCAGATCTTACCAGGTCCCTTTATTTCCCTGACCAGCCAAGAAAAGACCCTGGTAGCTTAACCTTCTCTGGCAAAGTTAATCTTTGAATCATGCAGCTCTTGGAGAACTTCTACTTAAACAAATGGCACAAATGTCCTGGTTTCATGCTGCAACTCTGTGAAAGTGCATACAAAAGCTCCTCCTGGTGAATCTGGGTTTTGTCTCTCCTCTTTGCCATTGCTATACTTTGTTTCTCCCTCCCAGCCCAGAGAGATGGCAAGCCTCCTAGCTCTGGACCCTCTTGGTTCAGTGTTCAAACGTTAAAACAAAGTAAGTGAGGTGAGAACCACAACTGACACAAAAACTTGGGCTGCACAAACCCAGACATGCAGCTCTCTGTATCTGCACAGACGAGGAGTCTCAACAGATTGTGTATGGGACTTACATTGCAAGTACAGGGATACATTCCCTATGGTTCATTGGTTGCTACCTGCTGGAGTGTAAGGAGAAAGGCAGGGAAGATTAAATAGCCATTTGAGAGAGGACACATGTTCTGCATTTCATAATTGAGGGTGAAGGTGCAAAGACTCATAGAAGACACTGAACCATGCAGGAATTTGCCTGCTTTCCCGCAGTTTTGAGTGAACTTGTCAGGAAGCATGAGGAGTTGTCCCTGGGATGCCTGAGAACACACAAGAATACACGGGACAAACATGTCCATGTGGCTTGCTATCATGAAATCTCCTCCCTCTCCTACACTGTGCTTTGCTCCTGCCACTGAGCTGTACTTTAGGGGCTGCCTGGGCACTTTGAGAAGGGGGATTAAGCTCTAGACAGGGCACAATGATTGTGGTGGGACCCGATGTCAGAGTGTGTGTGTTGCAAGAAGTGTTCCAAGCAAAGGAGGGCCACATGTGCAGTTCTCCCAGAACAAAGGCCCCACACACAGCATCAGGAACCCGGAGACTAGAAAAGCAATTTAGGTGTAGCCAGCCCCGTGAAAGTTTGCTGGCACAATGCACCTGGGCACATGAAAATTCATTTAGGTTTAACAACAGATGCCAGCAGTTCAGCTGTTCAGTGGATTGTGTTATTTGTATCTTGGAAGAGGTCCAAGAAATAGAGGGAGAGCAGTCAGAGAATGACTGTTGAGTGCTCGTTCTTGCATGGTGCTGCAGTGCTTACTGCTGCGTTACGCAGTGTTAGTAGAGATGTCCAATCAAAATGAACATGTGACCTTATACAGCACCTATAACTCAAGCTGTCAAGGAAGGAGGATGTTTTTGTGTAAATCCAATACGTACCAGTATCCTGAAGATACACATTCAGTTACCTAGCAGCATTTACAAGGAGGCAGGAAGCCTGGAAAAGGGTGTGAGTTTTATCTCCACCTCATTTTAACGAAGGGAAGTAAAAAATCCCAACAAAACAATCACTAGAAGTATTTGCCCTGAATAGATTTCAGCCTCCCATCTACAGTCTTGGAATAATCAGGGATTTTTTGGCCCTGATTTACAATTTCAGAATAGAAATGAGCTGCTAAGGGTCATGGGGAGCTCACAGCACAGCATAAGCCAGGCAAAGCTGCCTGGTGGAAAAGAACCTGGGGTTGCTGACTGATGTCCACTGAACAGCTTGTGCACAGGCAGCCAAGAAGGCCAGCAACATCCTAGCCTGTATCAGCAATAGTGTGGCCAGCAGGGCCAGGGCAGTGATCATCCCCATGTACTGGGCACTGGTGAGGCTGTACCTTCAATCCTGTGTTCAGTTCTGGGCCCTTCACTAGAGGAGAGACATTGAGCTGCTGGAGCAGGTCCAGAGAGGTTCAGTAAAGCTGGTGAAGGGTCTAGAGCACAAGTCTTATACTTGCCTCTTGTGTGAGGGAGGTGGAGAAAAGAAGGCTAAGGGGAGACCTCTAGTGAACAGCGGATTGGTTTCTTTTTCTCAAGTACCAAATGGTAAGACAAGAGGAAATGGCCCCAAACTGCACCAGGGGAAGTTTAAACTGGATATTGAGAAAAAATTCTTCACTGAATTGTTCTAGTCAAGCACCGGAGCAGGCTGCCGAGGGAAGTGGTAGAGTCACTATCCCTGCAGGTATTTAAAAGACATGGAGATGTGGCACTTACAGACATGGTTTAGTGGTGGACTTGGCAGTGTTAGGTTGGACTCAATGAGTTTAAAGGCTTTTTAATCGAAATGATTCTATAATTCTACAACACCAAATTTATACTCCTAAAGTTGCAGCAGAATGGCCACAAGGATACCGCAGCAGCCAGCTGCTGCAACATAGGCTCTGTAACTTCCAGGTTAAATGGCTATCCACAGCAAACTTCAGACACACACCAGCTGTATCATTTTCTATTCTTACTGAAAATTATATCTGCTTCTGGAGTGGCCACAGCAGAAATTCAATCAGCTTCTGCAAGCTTGAAGTACAAGCAGAGCTGCATTGAAAATCGAAACACGTGGGGGGCTGGGATTAAAGAGAATGCTATTAGCTAAGGCAGGAGAGGGTGCATTGTCTTCTACCTGGACCTCAGTTCACTGCAGCTTTTTCCTCAACCTCTGCCCTGACCTCCTGCCCTTGGACAGCGAGACTGAGGGAGGTGTTCCCTGTGCTCCTGCATGCTCTTTCCGGGGAGGTCTTGCACAGAGACCTGCAGAGAGAAATGCCCCTGTCCCTCTCAGTCACCCATGGGCAGCTACAACAAAGGGCAGGGGCAGAGGAGACAGAGCACAAGAGGAGCACCCGGCAGAGCTCCAGAACATCAGGATGTCAACTCTGGTGGTGGCCCAAAGCCATCTGGGGACTTGGCAATGCTTGTCTTAGCAGTGGAATGCTTTTGTACCGAAGTGCTCACAGAACAAGCTTGGGCAGCAAGTGAACTGTTATTTGTGTGGAGCATGGGAGTCAAGAGCAGACACTGGGTGGTGCCTTAGAAGCATGACAGGCTTTCCCACCTTGCCCTGTATTCAGATTTGCCCTCTGGAGCTGTGCAGCTCCTTCGCACATATAGTACCTTATATAGCTATAATTCCCTAAAATATGTCACTCATCTACTGGTGCATTACACAACCCCTCCATAGGGATGCTCAGAAAATCTGTTTTGACAGTGCTATTGTCCTGGTTTGAGCAGTAGCAGTCATTTTTCTCCTTCTTGGTAGCTGGTGCAGTGCTGTGTTTTGACTTTCAGGCTGAGAACAGTTGTTGATAGCAAGTATGTTTTGAGTTACTGCTCTGGTGTTTGGTTTGTCCAAGGCCTTTTCTGAGCTCATGCTCTGCCAGGGAAGGAGGGAGGCTGGGAGGAAGGAGAGACAGAACACCTGACCCAGGCTAGCCAAAGAGGTATTCCATACCATAGCATGTCATACCCAGCATGTAACCAGGAGAAACCCGGAAGGGCTGGAGCTCTGGGGGGAAGGAGGAGGTATCGGTTGGTGCTCGGTTGGGCAGGGTGGGGTGAGTTATGGGTCGGTGGCTGGTGAGGTGTTGTATTCTCCTCACTTGTTATTGGCTTTATCATTATTATTTGTAGTAGTAGTAGCAGTAGTGATTTGTGTTATACCTTAGCTATTAAACTGTGCTTATCTCAATCATGGGGGCTACATTCTTTGGATTCTCCTTCCTAACTCTCCGGTAGTTGGGGGAGCAAGGGGGGGGGAGCGAGTAATGAGCTGTGCGGACTTGGTTTAAACCACGACAGTTATGCAAACACCAGCAAAGATACAGATGTCCAAACTTTCTGAAGAAAGTCTGTCAGAAAGCCTGCCATTTTACAGAGCTAGCAACTGACCTAACAAGGACTTTCTCAATAATAGCCAGTCTGCACAGAGCAGACAAAAGCCTGTGCTGCTGGTTTTTCCTTTCTGATCTTTTTTCTGAACTGCATTTTTCCTCTCTTGCCCAGCTTGTAGTTACAACTCTTTCCAGTCATTTGGGGCCAAAGATTGCTGGGTGCTGTTTTTGTTGTCAAGACAAGCTTTTTCCTGGTACAGGCTGCCTTCCCCTCTCCTCTTCTATAATATGCCTTGTCTTCTTGAATTCCTGCACGTGTTATTTCCACACCAAGCTGCATCTGCCTCTTCTTCCTCTGCTGAGGTAGAGCAAAGTCAATGGCACCTTGTTCCCTTCTGCTGACAAACCAGGATTTCACTCCTTGCATGTTTCCCATTTGGGTTTTCCCCATTTTTCCAGTTACTCTCCCTGTCCCCATCATATGTGACATGATAAAGAATATGCAAGTGACTTCTTCTTATGGCCATCTGGTCATCCCAGAAAAGGCTCTGCAGTCACTTTTAGAAAAGCAGTTTTGACAAAAATAGCAATCGTTTGCTGGAGTTGTATGTTTTATCTCTTCTGTAGCCTCCAGCAAAGCACTTTTCCTCTATTTCCCAGTCTTGATCCAATACATTTTGCCAATCAGTTTTAAAGTCCATTGATAACACCAAACAATGCTTATTTCTAGTATTCCTGTTAGCTGGTATTATTAATTATAGATACACATTGTACACGTGAGGTTTCTATGGTTTCAGTTTGACCTAATGAAGATTTGCTGCTAATGACTGCCTGGACTTTGTGATTGGCTTCTGGTCCAAACAAGGTTTTATTTATTTGTTTTCTGTAGTGGGGGTTTAAAATGTGCTGTTTCAAGAAACATGGTACTTAAATGCTTACTTGTAGGCATAAGAAGTAAAAGCTGCCCAGCATTCAGCACTCTGACCTAAGGTACTCCATGTGACTGACTGAGTATAGTCTGAGAATAATAACAAAAATGAGAATGGGCCCCAGAGAATTCAGGCTGTTACACTGAAAACTTGAAACCCCACACAAAATATTATAATTGGTGTGATTGCACCTGCCTTGCATCCTGCTGTCGTGTGGCTGTTAGAGCGCAACTACCTTATTACCATGGAAAGGTGCTACTTACAGTAATCCCACCTGCTTCCCTCAGACATTTGTTAACAAAATTTTCCTTTCATTCATGCTGTGCTTTAGTCATGACTGCTTGAACTTCTAAGTGCCCTCAGAAGCCCTTGACAAAGGAGCTAGAGGGGTATGTGCAGCTGACACTTGGTGTGCCTGAAGCACTGAGCTCTATTAGGTCCCTTTAAAAGTTTCCGATATTATGTGGCCCTCACAAACACACAAATGCATTCCCCTGCACTGCTTGCCAAAAGCAACTTGGACAGCAGGGACAGAAAAAGAGCAGCGGGGCAGGAAGGGGAAACACCCAGTAGGAGCTGTTACTTGTTTTGTTTGTTTCTTGATGCAAACAGTTTCTTAGATTTGAGCTTTGCAAATCTGTCCTCTGCTGTCATTAAATTACAGGAACTCACAATCCATTTTTACAGGGTGAAGGCTGACATGAGCCAAGGAATGCAACCTGTAGGAATGGACAGACTCTCCACCAGGAACAGCAAGGGATTCACCAAGCTGCCGCGTCCCTGTGCACAATGACAGCAGTGTCCTCATCCTGCTTTGACTATCTGATCTACCTTAGAGCTTTTATGTTGTGTTCATTTATTTATTTGTTCTTGGCAGCAAGCATCCTTACACCTCAGAAAACACTGGAACAAACATGGCTTCACTGGGGAGAGGTTTTGCCTTGGTGGGGTAACTCCAAGGTTATCTGAAGTGCTCCTGCCGAGGCAAATCAAGCCAATCAGGAAGCCCCCAGAAAGGTGGGCTGTGTTCTATTTGCTGTTTCCACCCTTAAACATTTCCTGCTATTGTTCTTGTAATTTTCTCTGAGTGTCCACCGGGTTGGTGGGTGGTGCTGCTACCACTGGCAGGGGTTTCTGGGAGGCTTCCGGTCCTCTTGGGCACATGAAGAGCTCTGTGTTTTTCCTTTCATAGATTCCCACTATAAATTTCCAGCACACAAGTGCAGGGAAGGTGTGGCTGTGGTGGTAACTACATCCCAATGAGCAAGGAAAGGTGCCTGTTCCTGCTGGCCACACTCAGCCTGGCAAGAATGAAATCATGCCATAAAATGATGAATGAATTTTAGCTGAAGGAATTGCTTAACATACCAGAAGAAGCAGAGAGTGGATAAATGGAAGCAGCAAGCCCACAGCATCCTGGGATTCACTGAAACCTGTAGAAAGCTGAGGAAATACTGACTCTAGAGACTGACTGTTCTAGTTTTATCTTTGCCTGGTTTTCTGTTGTGGGAAGTACAGGAGGTCACCTATGATGGTCTAAATCCATCATACTGTCAGAGAACCAGAGGAGTTATATCTATCCAGGTCTCCCAGAAACAATGTCCATATCTAATTTTTTCGTGGTTACATTTTTCTTTCATCAGATGCATCTCATGCATTTTTACTTCCACAGGGTAGGACTGACAAGAGCCGATTGCTGCACTCCTCATGCTTCACTCTCAACTGGAAATCCCAGAAAAACAATTCCTAGACTCCCACCACTTGCTCAGGTAACCATGAGCACATATTTGGTTTTCATCTACAGTGTAAGAGAACTTCCTGTGCTGTATAGAAATTGTGAGATCCTGCCCCTCTACTCTGTTCTTGTGAGACCTCACTTGGAGTATTGTGTTCAGTTCTGGTGTCCTCAACATAAAAAGGAAATGGTACTGTTAGAACGAGTCCAGAGGAGGGCCACGAGGATGATCAGGGGACCAGAGCATCTCCTGCATGAAGACAGGCTGAGAAAGTTGGGACTGTTCAGCCTGGAGAAGAGAAGGCTGCGTGGAGACCTCACAGCAGCCTTCCAGTTTCTGAAGGGGGCCTACAGGGATGCTGGGGAGGGACTCTTCATTAGGGACTGTAGTGATAGGACAAGGGGTAACGGGTTGAAACTTAAACAGTCTAAACAGCAGAGGTTTAGACTGGATATAAGGAAGAAGTTCTTTACTGTGAGGGTGGTGAGGTACTGGAATGTGTTGCCCAGGGAGGTTGTGAATGCTCCATCCCTGGCAGTGTTCAAGACCAGGTTGGATGAAGCCTTGGGTGATAGGGTTTAGTGTGAGTTGTCCCTGGCCATGGCAGGGGGGTTGGAACTAGATGATCTTGAGGTCCTTTCCAGCCCTAACTATTCTATGATTCTATGCTTGGACAGCATCTGTATTTCTGCAGACTGATCCCTGGAAGCGTAGCGTCATTTGTGAGTTGTACTGGTGAACAGAGCCAGACAGAGAGCTGTGTGAATGAAGAAATGAGTGGGAAAAAATTGCTCTAAGATTGCTCAGGTCTTGATTTTCCAGCCCTTTGCTCCACATTACCTAACGTAAGCCACACCTGAGTCAGTGCTGTCTGATTCCTCATGGTGCTGGAGTGTGAATAAAAAAAAGGAGAGTGAGTATAATAAAATTCCCTCTGTTTTATGCTCCATGATGGATCCTAAGTCCCCCTTCCTGCCTCATGGAAAGTTGGAATGAGGCACAATTTTAATTGTGGGAATCTGAAAAGTTTGTCTTGACTTTTCACTGCATGTCTGTGGTAGGAGTCAGCTGATGACTTCCTTCCTGCCTGTGTGGGTCTTGGGAGAGTGAAATTCTTGACCCCTGGACTTCTGAAGGGCCATACAGATTCCAAGTCAGAATAAAGCAGACATCTGGGCTGACCTGGATCAGGACAGCAAAAAATAGTCAGTAGAACACCTACAGCCCAGGATGAGTTAGAAAAGGGAGTATTTTTGTTTCTAAGAGAGCCTTTAAAAGCATGCCAGGGTCTACATTTTGATGGTTGGCCTGAAGCTGGCTGTATGGCATAGAAGAGATGTGGCATGAGACTGCATTTCTGAAAGTAAATATCATAAGGCAGAAAGTCAACACCGTCTAGCAGTATGGTAACCCCTACTTGCTAATAAATTACTTTGTGCTCAGTTCATTATTCTTTCTTCAGCAAGCTGAGGAAAGCCAAGTGTAGCCTGGTGGGTTCCTGGCTACGATCCCGGGGAGGGTTGGCTGGCTGTGAGGAGCTGGTTTGCCTTCTGTGGGTTCAGCGAATCCCATGACTATGCAAATGTCCTCCCAGTGGTCTTCTTGCCTGTGTGAACAATCTCCATGCCCAGACCCAGTAGTAATGGTGGCTGGGGTAGGAAGGGAGCTGGTCCATATTACATCTGTAGAAATTCCTGCTACATGACTAGTTAAAAGAGGCTAGAGTTTTGCAGGACTTTCCTGAAGTCTAAAAGGTTTGGTTTGGGTTTTGACGCTCAGTTACCCTAATGCTCAAGAAAACCTGGAGAAAACCTCAGCTGAGTCCTGGCAAACCATGAACATTTGTGGTTTTACTGTATGATTGAACCTCTCATCTTCTTTCTGTGCCCAGTATGTTTTTTATGTTGGTATTTGAACAAAATAAGTGAAGTAAGTTGTGGTAAAAATGGGCAATAATAAAGGTGAGACCATTCTGAAAATCTGCTTGGGTTTATAGCACAAACAGAACATTTTCATTTGTCTAGAATTTGACAATGTGAGACCAAGGGTTAAGAATTCACAGATGCCCATATTGAGAAGGTTATGTTCCATCTTCCAGTTTACTTAATGTAGTTAAATGTGTAGATGTTCAGCACTACACATAAAGAATTCGTTTAGATGAGAAGTTAAGAAAGTGTTTTCAGTTACAAAAGATGCAAGTAACCCTTTCAGGATTTACAAAAAGCTTTAAAAGTGATAGCTGTGCTTTTTAAAATGGGATGTAGGTATTTTTGAAAGTTTGTCTCCTGTGATTTCCATGCCAGTTGGTGTACAGTTATGAGCACATTTTCAGCTTTATTGTTGAAGGGGTTTTCACCTATGGGTGTTTAGACTTGAAGTGATAGAGCAGTAGATGATAGAGCTTTACTCAAAGCCTTCAATTTAAATGAGAGATATAAACAGGCATCAAATGGTCAGTGTGAACGTAGTTCCAGTGGATTGATTAGATGATACATTCAGATTTAAACACTTGACTTGGGGCTAAAGGATAACCACATTAATCTGCTGAAGACAGCTCAAAAGTAGGAATGTTGTCCCAGTGCTTTGGAATGTACAGACTAAAAATGAAACTAAACTAGAAAGCACTTATTTGAAATAAGGCATAGGAACTGAGAGCAGCATCAATATCATTGGAGCTGGAACGGCATTGGCTGCATTACTACTACCACTAGATGAGGGCCGTTGGAAGTGCAGGCTGCCAAGATGACTGGCCAAAGGGTTGGCAGGTTAGTCACTAAGAACCAGATGGCCACCACCAACTGTCTCAATGCTTTCTCCCTCATACGTAATTGGCATCAGCTGTGGCTGAGCTCCCTGGCTCTGCCTGCAGTTCTCAGCTCTGCTGTTGGCAGCCCCCTTGGTGTACACCCTGCAGCCAGCATGCAAGCTCCTGTCAGTGACATTCCCTGAAGGAGCTGTGGACATACCCATCTCTAACAAAATTTGCCTCATTAGCAGTGTGAAACACCCATGGCACCATTTCTTTACACTCTCCTTTACTTTTTTATTTTTTTATCTCCTTATGTTCACATTAGATGTTGGGATCAGTCACAAAGAGGCATTTTGTTGATGTTGGTAAAGGACTGCGATTTGCCACCTTATACTAGGGTAACACTGGTTAGCAGGTACAGTCTAAAGATCCATTTTTTTACCTACACCAACTATGCCTGTAAGCCTCTCTGGCTTTTTCCCAGTGATCCAAACCCAAACTGGGTGCTCTTGTGGCCTTCAGGCTATGGTGCTGCTCTGGTCAGTGTTTGTTGTCCCACTGAGTGCTATGTGTTTGGGACTTGCAGCATCAAGGCCAGAAAGTCTTCTTGCATAAAGTCCTTCTGCTTTCTTCACTGGCATGTCCTCTTTGGGAAGTACCAAAGCCTTGAGGCCAAGAAGTTCTTGAAAAACTCAATTTCTGTGAAACAAAGGAACCTGGGAACAGGCTTGTGCTGAGCTACAAAGACTTAACATGGATTGATATGTAGAAGGAAATGAACCACTTTTTAGATGGGGAAATGTGAGTTGCCTGATTCAGGCTACTTTTGCATGGTGTTTGAACCCAAAGAGGCTAGGAAAATCTACTTGCCTTGGAAAGGCTGGTCATGCAACAGTTATCTATGTGAAGGCTCAGCCCAGTGGTTGCTGTTCCACACAGATCTCAGTGCATGCTCTGATGTTGCACTTGATGGCTCCTGCCTGGCCCTGTGGAACAGCTCTGACCATTACATTTTCACAGCATTATTTCTGCCCATAACTGGTTCAAGCTGTTATTGAGGCAGAAAGTATAAACTATTTTCAAAGGTACCAGGCAAATTGCCTCACACTGCTTTCTTGGAGTCACAGTCAGTTAGGAAAAAATAAACAGAGGGATGCTGCTGCTTTTGATAAGGTTAGTACAATTGCAAACTTGAAGAGGTTCAAAACTAGGTAAAAAAAGACACAGGACAAAGGAGGAGAGTGTTTTTCTCCCACAGCACATCAGTGAGAGCTAGGGAGAGTCATGTTTACTTTACCATGTCCATGCACATGATGCAGGTAATCGTGGATGGATTATTTTCATCCAGAAACACAAGTCCAGCTGTTGCAGCTTGTCCAGCTAACCTGTCAACTGAAAGCCAGCAGGTGGCTTGGTGTACCTTTCCTGACTGTGGTTACTTAATCTTTTGGGAAGGTGGCTGAAGTTGTCCTTTACCCCACATTTGCAGAGTGCCGTGGCTTGTTACCATGTCTCAGCTGGAACATGGTAAGGTAACGCACTCTGGTACCTTGACCATGAGTTTGAGCCTTTTTTCCCTTTCTGTTTCAAACTCTGACCCCTGAAATCAGTATTATAGTAAGCACCTGCTTGACAGGAGTGCTTTCAAAGACTGTGGCCAGGGCAGGCAAGAAAATACCACAGATAGATCCAACTTTCTAATAAAGAGTGATGAATGCCTAGTACATCTTGCACATCCCATTGCTATTTTCTCTTTTGTAATTTTCCCTTAGCCTGCCCTCATACATTTCTCCTTTGCTTAGCCTTGTTTCTTCCCATAACAGCTTGTGTGGAGTCCCATATCACAGTGTAGGAAATGCTTGTTTAGCAGAGCTTTTTTTCCTAATAAAAATAATAAACCCTCAGACACACATGCTAAATATACCTCCACAGACCTAGGGAGAGCTGCAGAATGCTCCCAGATTTGACTTGTGCTCCTGCACCAGTCTGTGCAAAGAGAGTGTTATCATGAAGGTCACATACTAGCTTCCCTTTCTGTCTCCCATTCCTGCTGCGTGCTATGTGGCTTTTTGGTAATTGGAAAGGAATGCTCTACAGACAGACAAATGCTGCCCAGGGGCCAGAAACAGGTCTACCACACGGTGAAGAGTCAAGGAGGAGGTTCAGGTCCAGATTTTTAAAAATCGGAAAAGAATAATGATAAAATGCCTCCTGCTACTCCGTGAGGATTTCACAAGTGGGATTTCTGGACGAATAGTTTCTCTGCAGTGTACGGGGCCATCTAGCGAGCTCAGTCATTATAACAGCTCCGGGTTCCACTTCCCCCAGAGCTTCACACAACTGCCTGCCAGCACTGCCATACACACACACTTTAACAGCATTTTCCACTGCAAGGTGAACGGAGGAAAACCGCTGCAGTAGAGAGGATGACAGCAGAAAGGGCATGGCTGATGGCAGGGAGCTTGTGTGCTGGGTTGCTGTGGGAAGTCTGAATTCCAGCTACACTGGCAGTGGGAGGATGGTGCGCAAGTTTCCACTGCTGCCGTGTCCTCAGCTGCTGGACTGGTAATGACATGGGGAGCTGCTCAGCCACAGGGCACCACAGCAACTGGAGAGTAATAAAACCTCATGAGGAGTAATGAGACGTTGGCCCCTCAGTATTAGGTGGTGGTTTCTCCGACAAACCCCTGGTGACGGGGAAGGGAATGGGAAATGATGTGTTAATAACTTCAAGATCTCAGAGAGCTGATGCTTGTCTTTTACATGATGATGGACTTACAGCCGTAGAAAGGAAACTGCTGCAATGCAAAGCATTGTAGCCTGAAGTCCTGCCACCATGTTTTGCATCTGAGCAGACTGGACTGATTGCCTGCAGATGAGCATGTACCAGCTGCACTGCCCATTCACTCTCCTGCATCTCCTGTGAGGCTGCCAGATTATGAGAGCAACAATAAACATCTAGGGATTTTGGTAGCTTTTTGTGGCTGCTTAAAGATACCTTGAATTTACCTGGACCTACAGTCAACTCTGAATCTCACAGCCAGCATCATGTTGTTCTAGTATAAGCTATGCTTTTTCAGACAGGGGTACAATGATGGAGAATGTGGTCAAAGTACAGTATTTGGGCATTTCAGGTGCCAGCACCTGACTCCGGCCTCCCCAGTGACGCTTTCCACTTTCAGCACAGGCACAAGTGTTTTTAAGCAAGTTGTCCTGTTGCATTAGAGGTACATAAAAAAAACTGGAGGGGAAAGGTTGAAGATCATCGTCTGGTGAAAATCAGTTTAATCTCATTGAATGCTGGGAGTCAGGTAAGCACATGGTTCACTGGTTTATCTATCTTCAGCAGAATGAATGCGTTTCTTCATCTTTTGGACACTTATTTGACATTCTTGGATCTACCTCAAGGGTGAATTCTTCATGTCCACCAGCCTGTTCCTGGAACAGCTGTAAACCTGGAGCCTGGTAACTAATAACAAAATGTTCCACATTCTCCTAGACTGCCTTTGAAACCCTGATATGCAAATGTTAGGTTACCATATTATCTTTCAGAGTGGCATTATTAGTCCCAGTGAATATGAGTGTGCACATCTGGAAGTACTTGCTATTTCAATATGTGTTTGTGTGTATCTACATAGGTTATGGACAGAAGAAACAAAATGTAATTAGCTTTGCAGCCCTGCAGCCCAGTAAATACAGTATTGCCATTGCTAGTGACAGGTCCCAAGATTTGTAATAGCTTTGCAAGGCCCTTAGGACTTGTCAGAGTCTGTCTATAGCCCCATTTGTCTTACTTTTGAGCATGTTTATAAAATCACATGCTGTAGCTACTTTTTTTCCGTCAGCAGCAGGAAGAAGTTGTTTCTGTAGAAATACTTATGGCACCACTGTAGTGATTCAATGAAAAGAAGATGGGCTTGAAGCCACAGCTGAATCCTGGAAAGAGGGAAACAGGAAAACAGAAGGATATGGTGGGATATGGTGGGCTGGCCCTGGAGACCCCATGGCTATAAGCAAATATGCAGTGGTCAGACAAAGGCATACAGACCTAGAGCTGCACAAAACTGCTTCAAGAACAGCACACAGAACAAGGGACGGTTTCAAAAGGAGCATGGCCAGCAGGCCAAGGGAGGTGATTCTTCCCCTCTAATCTGCTCTCACGAGACCCCACCCAGAAAAAGGCCACAGAAATGGTAAGAGAGATGGAACAGCTCTCTGATGTGGAAAGGCTGAAGGAGTATACGAATTGCATCAAGTGGAGTCAAAACTGAGGAGAAGGTAATCATTAAAGGCTACACCACATTCCTCTTGACAAAAGAAAGAAAAATTCACCATCAGCCCTGAATTTTTTATTTGCCCTGATGAAGATCTTGAGATTCTGGTAATTTGGCATATCTTTTATCTCTCTCCAGGACTGATCCAAAAGGGCTGTGGAAGACTGACTGTAAGAGCAGGAAAAGGGGCAGGTGCCAGGAAGATGTATCAGTTGTAACTATTACTTGGAAGACTTTTCCTGTAATACTGTTCCTTTTTCCCCTCCTATAATACTTTGACTGAAACTAAAAATAATTTTATTGATAGATTGGTAGGATTTTGATTACCTTAACAACAAATGCTTGGTTTTGCATTAAAAGTGTGCTTATTTTTCATCATAAGAGGATTTGAGTACAACTTCATCACATTGTAGGTGGGAGATGGAGATGTATCTGTTTCCTGGCTCAGTGCCTTAAGCACCAGACTGTCTTTATTGGGTATTTTGGTGATCAGATGTGCTTTGGGGAGAATCTCAGAAGAGTTTTTTTTCAAGGGCTACTTTCTCCACAGCTAATTTAAGGCCAAAAATAATTTTATAGGCCTCAAATTTATATATGTTTTAAAAAACAATCCCAAATGCCGTAACATGTGTGAGTTTAAACTCACATGTGTGAGTTTAATAAATGACAGCACACAATATTTCACAACACTTGGGAAAGACCAGGTAACACTGAAATGCCAGTTTTGGATCAAGGTTGGGTTGCTAGATATAGGTTGCTAAAAGATTAGGTAATAGACTAGAAACTAGATGATAAGGAAATAGATGCTGGACAGTGCCAGTGGGTATAGGGGGAGTAAACTGGTAGGTGTTGCACAAAAATAGGAGGTTTTTCAGGAGAAAGGTAAAACAGAGGTTCTATTAGTTTTTTATTATTTTTTTATATTCAAGGATCACCTGCTACAAGATCAGGAGTGTTGTGTCCTTACTAGAAGGAAGTGCAGCAGGAGGGCCAGGGGACCTCCTTGGATGGATAAGGAGGTGCTGAGGAAACTTAGAGGGAAAAAAGAGTCTTATAAAAGTTGGAATCAAGGACAGGAAGCCTGGGAAGCACACAGAGATGTTGTCTGGAAGCTAGGGACCAGGTTAGGAAAGTTAAGGCACAGTTAGAATTAAACTTGGCTGGGGATGTGAAAGATAACAGGAAGGGATTTTATAGGTACATTGCAAATAAAAGACAGACCAGGGACGACGTGGGCCCTCTCCAGAAGCTATCAGGAGAACTGGCTACCCTGGATTTGGAGAAGACTGAGGTTCTGAATGACTTCTTTGCCTCAGTCTTCACTGGCAATTGCTCTGACCACACTACCCAAGACCTGGAAGGCAGACGCAGGGACTGTGAGAATGAAGACCTTAGTCCCACTGTAGGAGAGGATCTGGTTTGTGATCATCTTAAAAACCTGCACATGCACAAGTCCATGGGACCTGATGAAATCCATCTGCGAGTCCTGAAGGAGCTGGTGAATGAAGTTGTTAAGCCACTGTCCATCACATTTGAAAAATCATGGCAGTCAGGTGAAGTTCCCGACGACTGGAAAAAGGGAAATATAACCCCCATTTTCAAGAAGGGGAAAATGGATGATCCAGAGAATTACAGACCAGTCAGTCTCACCTCTGTGCCTGGCAAAATCTGGGAGCAGATTCTCCTGGAAGGCATGCTAGGGTGCATGAAAAACAACAAAGTGCTTGGTGACAGCAGCATGGATTCACTAAGGGGAAATCCTGCCTGACCTATTTGGTGGCCTTCTATGATGGAACTACAGAACTGATGGACATGGGTAGAGCAGTTGATGTCATCTACCTGGACTTGTGCAAAGCATTCGACACTGTCCCACATGACATCCTTGTCTCTAAACTGGAGAGACATCAATTTGATAGGTGGACCACTTGGTGGATAAAGAACTGGCTGGATGGTCGCACTCAAAGAGTTGTGGTCAACGGTTCCATGTCCAGCTGGAGACCAGTAATGAGTGGTGTCCCTCAGGGATCGGTGTTGGGACCGGTCTTGTTTAATATATTTGTCGGTGACATGGACAGTGGGATTGAGTGTGCCCTCAGCAAGTTTGCCGATGACACCAAGCTGTGTGGTTCGGTTGATACCCTGGAGGGAAGGAATGCCATTCAGAGGGACCTTGACATGCTTGTGAGGTGGGCTGGTGCCAACCTCATGAAGTTTAACCATGCGAAGTTCAAGGTCCTACACCTGGGTCAGAGCAATCCCAGGCACAGTCACAGGTTGGGCAGAGAAGAGATTCAGAGCAGTCCTGAGGTCAGAAGGACTTGGGGGTGTTGGTCAATGAGAAAATGAACATGAGCCAGCTTCAGTGTGCACTCACAGCCCAGAAAGCCAACCATATCCTGGGCTGCATCAAAAGGAGCGTGACCAGCAGGTTGAAGGAGGTGATCCTGCCCCTCTACTCTGCTCTCATGAGACCTCACTTGGAGTATTGTGTGCAGTTCTGGTGTCCTCAACATAAAAAGGACATGGAACTGTTAGAACAAGTCCAGAGGAGGGCCACGAGGATGATCAGGGGCTGGAGCACCTCCTGTATGGAGATAGGCTGAGAAAGTTGGGGCTGTTCAGCCTGGAGAAGAGAAGGCTGTGTGGAGACCTCGTAGCAGCCTTCCAGTATCTGAAGGGGGCCCACAAGGATGCTGGGGAGGGACTACTCATTAGGGACTGTAGTGATGGGACAAGGGGTAACAGGTTCAGACTTAAACAGGGGAAGTTTAGATTGGATATAAGGAAGAAGTTCTTTACTGTGAGGGTGGTGAGGCACTGGAATGGGTTGCCCAGGGAGGTTGTGAATGCTCCATCCCTGGCAGTGTTCAAGGCCAGGTTGGACAGAGCCTTTGGTGACATGTTCTAATGTGAGGTGTCCCTGCCCATGGCAGGGAGATTGGAACTACAGGGTCTTAAGGTCCTTTCCAAAACTAACGATTCTATGATTCTGTGATTCTATGACTGCACTTCACTCAAAAACACTTATTTGCTCTTTTTATAGATTAAGTACTGTTTATGTAATGTTTACCTGCATTTTTATTTCTCAAATCACCGTTTTTTAAACAAACTCATGTATTAACAACAGTAAAGTGTTAAAATATAACATTTCTGCAGTAGACAAAAACTCTGTCCTTTTTTGTCTGTTGAATTCACCAGATGAATTTAGTGTACTGCACATGGCACTTTTTTCATACTTATGGAAAATAATCACTTGGCTTGAATCAAGATTCTCATTTCCTGCTCCTTGCAGTGTCCTCAGTCTAGGAAGAATGTTACACAGATGTGAGATTCTCAGATATGCTCATACAAAAAAGCTATGTCATGCTTTGAAAGAACACTAGGCTGACATTTGAAAAACCTGACACAACTGTAAAAGCTTGAGACTAAAAATTTCTTATGGAGCTTTTCCTCATTTAAATAATTATTGTTACAGCCTTATAATTATGGCAGGATTTGTTACACCAAAACAACTTTTTATTATTCCATGTTGATGAATAGAAAACATCTTCTGTAACACGGCTATGAAAAACCCAATCTTCAAATTATTTCGGTGGAGTATGGATATATTTTTTTCTAGACTAAAGAATGGAAACTATGATACAACAGTAGCATTACTTGCATGCAAATAAAATCCAGATTTGTTCTCAATATTATTTTCTTCTTGCTCCACATTTTTTTTCTCCAGAAGGTTTTATTGCTTTAAATCCTTCCTGTGGTTTGTCAAGTCCTTACACAGAAAAAAATGTTCTGTTTATTTAAAAGTCTGAATACCCACATTCCTTAGTATAGCTATCTGAGGGATCATAGCATACATCCCCCAGTGGATGGACACAGATGGATATCAAAATTTGGTGGCAGATGTTAGGAACATAGGCCTCTCTGGCACTGCTATTGTAATTATATGCAATTTTATCTTTATACTAGGTAGAGCTGCTCCTTAATATTAATATTGCTAACATTCATTGTAAGAAAAATAAATGTAAGCCACCTTGTTATCACATCAACGATAAAACAGCCATAAACCACAGTCTTTGGGACCACATATTTGCACTACTGTACAAATAACTTTCAACATCAATCCATCTAAACCTGTGTCCTGCATTCCATGCAGACATCAGTTTTTGGCTAGCAAAACCCAAGACTTTCTACTTTAAAACATGGCAAAACAAGAAAGCCTGGGGTTTCATTTTCATTGGGTTACATTCACTTTTTGCCCTGACGCATCCTTTTGTTAATACTCTGGAAATATGAAAAAAGAAATTATGTGATTTACAAATGGCATCTTCTCTAATCTTAGTGAAATGCCAGCTACAGTTGTAGCTGCCAAATTAAATGAAGAGTATAAGCCACTGCCCTTAATCTACTCTGCAGGTGAATATAACAAGGCCAGTAGAGCCTTCTTTACTATTTAGCTAGCAGGTTGTCCTCATGATTTCTGCAAGATACAAACACTAATGGAAGCCATGTTTCTGCTGACTAAGGCATCAGGAGAACCACACCTGCCGTGACTCCTTGCATTTTGTCTTTCACTTGGAACATACAATGAAAATGGTGATTTTTGCATTTGTTGTACTTACATCATCATGTAATTGCCTACATCTCCTTGGTTTAAAAACAACTAGGCAGATCATGCAATGGTATCCTATGGCACAGAGGATGCTATTAATAGCTGTCATTAAAAGTGCTCCCATAGCCCAAACCAAGATTTTGAACTCTCCAGCTGTAAATGTTGCAACAGGGAAGAAGCTATTCCAGATGTGGAGCTGACCTATGAGCTGGCAATTTGTATCTTAACCCTCCAGTGGTTACAGTCATCTAGAAGTCAACCCCAGGGCTGCAGTGAGACCAGAGCACTGGAAATGATGTAGCACAGGCAGAAAGCTAGTGTTAAAACTCCAGACCTTAAGAAGAAAGCTATATTGGTAATGTGAAACACCAGTTGCGGGGCTGCTGCCATGTGCAGTTGTGGGGGTTCCTCAGAGGATGGGAGGCAACATTTATTAATGAGAATTTTAAGGAGATATGTTAAATAGAATGAATGTCTAGAATGCTGCCAAAATGAGCTCTGATGTCTGCTGAGCACACTTCAGTGTAATGCTTATTGACATCCTGGTCCTTGATTTCCACCAGACTCTTAATTCCTCTTTAATTTAGTGATAGTATTTTTAAGAGAATAAATAGTCCAGTGTCATTCTGGCTAAGCTTTTGGAAGGCATGTGGATTCAGTTGTTTCTGTTCATGGATTCCTTATGTTGGTCTTGGTTCATAAGAAATATTTTTGATTGTGGGAAACACTTAAAATACGTGTAAGACTATCAGAAGCCCGTGCTGAAATGCTTTCCCAAGCTGGGACCAGGTGCAGCAAAGCTGTACTGGTGGGATCTTTGCCTGCAGACAGGCAGCTCAGTATGACAGCAGGGCACTCCACTCTGCCTCAGGGCTAAAGCAGCAGTTTTTTCTGATGAGCCTGGATGCTCTGTACATCACTGCAGCCTGTTCCCACGCCACACAGACCGGTAGGTGACCTGTGTGTCCCACATCTGAAAATAGACTAAATGTACACCCTCTTCCCAGTTTTAGCTGAGGATGTGAGGGACATAAAAATACTTTTCTGTGGTTAACCAGAGCCTTCCCAGGGATGGTTCCTGACTGTTGGAGACAGCCGCCCACTCTGGGATGGTATCCTGACATCATTTTGTGAAAACTGTGTTATATATATCTCAGTATGTTAGTTAACTATTTGTATTTTGGGCGCCTTGGTTAGAACCTAGTTTCCAGTAGCAGGAAAGAAAGAAAATGCATGCAAAAAGCGTGTACTTTGTGACATTATGAATACATTTTCACTGGGAGGCAGATATGCTGTCAGGCTGCTACTGGCCCTTTTTACATGTCTTCAGAAGGGGCTGTAGTGAAGAGACTATTTTCCATATAAGAAATGCTGTGGCATTCTACTGTTCTCAACTTCAAATGAGCAGCTGATGGAAGGTTAAGTCTCTAGATAGAAGCTCACTATGCATAAATAGATAAAGACATGGAAAGAGGAGGCAGCACTAGCACTATTAGGAAAGGTGACCTGGTAGGATTTAGGTCCCAGGAGCTTCTAGAGAAGTCAGGCACCATCCTACCATGGTAAACACCCAGCACCTCTTGTGGGAACCTCACATTCTCACACTGCTTTACTTCATGGCTTAACACCAAGCATAGCAGGAGAGCTATTCCATGCATGAAATCTGCTTCTGGGATGGAAGAGAGCAGGCAGAAGTCATTACTGAATACAAGCCCACCTGAAGACTCCTCTAGAGGAAGTAAGCCTTGTGATGCTCAACTGGCTGCTGTGGGGTTCTGCCCCAGATGCACTGCTAGAGATCGGCTAAGAAGTGCCATGTTCCCTAACTTGAAGGGAACTCAGCAGTGGCTAGAGGGCTCAGCTCCCCTCCTGCAACCCTTCCATGAGATGCCTGTCCCATCAGTACTAATAATGAAGGCACTGGGGCAGGGCTGCGGGGTGCTGGACATGTACAGTGCTGAGCACACAAGGCTTTTCCCAGCTGGGCACTGCAGGGTGGCTGCTGTGACAGCCACAAAGCAGGGTGAAGGAAGGAACTGTGATTTGCCTGTGACAAGATTAGTGATGTCACATAGGTTAGGAAAGTAGCTTCATAAATTTCCCTGTTGCCTTGAATGCTTAACATGCTGTATTAATAACAGAGACTAGAGAACGCTCTTGGCATTTCTTAGCAGAAATGTGGAAGATACGAAATGAAGAGATACAACAAACCATCTAAGGGAAGTGTAGTACGCATAAGACTCATTTGTGAGGAGCAACTGCTAGAACAGAAAATACATCTGTTTAATTCTCCTCGCAGATACAATGTGATAAATAGCTGCTAAACAACTTGCAGTGTTCATAGGCAGTATCAAGCAATTGCTTTGTTTTGCTGTGGAAATGGCTTTATATCTGCCTGACCATAGGTCTTTGTTTAGAAGTGTATACATTTTCACATTTGTAGGGTTAAAGGGCACTAAAAATGATGGCAAGTGATTGATGATTTCCTTGAGAAGCATTATTCCTTTGGAAAACATAGACTTAATTAAATTCAAAATGTTTATGGGAATGAATCCATTTCATTATAATCTGACAGAGATTATCTCAATATTTTGTTTCTGTGAAGCAGAAACGTCTGCTTTTTATGTTACTGTTTAAACTATGAACAGATAAAAGTGTTAAAGGTAATGTTGATAATGTTTCAGTTTTATCAAAATAAATGTTTCCAGGAGGTCAAACAAATAACATAAATTTCTCACTTTTGTAACATTTTTGATAAGACTATTTTGCTGTATCTGAGACAGGTGAAATTTCAGAGTCTTGGAATTTTCTGTAATATAGAAATTTTAAGTTTTAACCCATTCTAGTCATCACTTTATGCTACAATTTATAGCTTCAGCTTTTCATCATCCTGCCCTCTAGGCTCTGCACAGTCTAAAATGTATGCCTGCTGTTACTCTTTGCAGATGTTTTTTCTGACTGTAATCACAAAGGATGAAAATCCCCAGTCTGCTTCAGACTAACAAAACAATGTAAAATTATTTGGAGAACAAAGCTGGAGCTCTGAATGCAAACCAGCAGATTTATTTATGTCTTCAAATAAGAACTCTGCAACGAATGACTTCAACACAGAAATATTTTGCCAGCTACTGGGTGGAGGGGGAATGGAAAGAAAGCTCCATCACGATTTCAAGTGTTTGTACCAGGAACTGGCAGGCTGGTTCACATTGGTAATCCATTCAGTTCTGTGCCTGGCAGTGGCTGTTTCCAGATATTTCATGGAAATATACCAAAGATTCAGGGTTGACTTGCATTCAGAAAGTTTCCTCCTTACCTGCCATACGAGGACTTGGCTTTGTCTTACACTGTAAAAGCCAACACTGTCTCCTAAACACTCATTTACACAGTAAAACCCTGGAGACCCTGCCTTGAATTTTGGGAAATATGCCACTGTGATGAATAAGAAAGTGCAACAAACTGATTGTTTATAATGCAAAAATCCTGTGTTCCCCTGTCCCCACATTTTTAATTTCCTGGTTTAGGTTTCACAGTCTATCATTTGCTCTGGTATAAACTAGTTCCTGCTCTCACTTCTCTGTTTCATTTCCATATACTTTTAGCACTTCCCTTCTCCTAGAGAATTAAAGAAATAGAAAATAGTGCAGCTGTCTTCTTTACCTCAAGTATCTCAACAACTTGTCAAATTTCTTCCTAAAACTGTCTGGAAGCAAAGATCCCGTGGCAATTGGTAACTTACTCCATCACTTCACTCTGCTCACTCTTGGAAAAGGTTGGGAGGAAGACTGTTTGACTTGTTGTTTTATTTTTTTTTTCTTACAATTTAGTCTTCTGACACTTTAATCCAGCTTGTCTTCAGAATTTATTTACCTCAACTTTACAGCTATTCCCAAACTAGTTGCATGTTCCTGTTCATCTTTCTTTTCCCTAAATAGTTTTCTCTTGCAGGTTGTGGATCTTTGTGATCAGAAACATGGAGCAAAGTCTGGAAGAGGGCTGGACATAAGTGCTGAGCCACAGTGGTTCAGAAGAAGGGGTCTGGGCAGGTCTTTGATGGCAACCTGTGTTGGCTGGAATAACGCTGATCCCAATGACTGTATTTCTGACCTTGTCTCAGAGCCTCAGAATGATGGAGAGTCTGTGGCCTCCCCAGTTCTTCACTGTCCTGATTGTTGGAAGCATTTCCCTAATGAATTTTCACTGCCAAAACTCAATTTCAGTAGTTGTTGCCCTTTCTACTGCAAACACAAAGAACATGTTATTCCTTTCCATTGCAATTCCTGCTGAAATATTTGAAGACCTACTCTCTGCATTAGGCTGAACAGTCTTTCCTTGTAGACCATATGCCCTAACCACATAGATTTTCTCCTCCTGATCTTCTTGCAGTCTGCATTGTACTTCCAGTGCAGCATTCCACCTGCATGTTAATCCATCTGAGGTCTTATTAATGATCAGCAGAGGAGGTTTCTTTTACGTCTCATTACCTACATACCAATATGTCCTTACAGCACAAAATCTTTGACTCACATCCAGCTTCTTATTCACTCTAATTCCCACGTATTTTTGAGAGAACTGGGCTGACAGCCACAGCCTACCATGTCTGCACAGTTAATTATGCCTGCCTACAGGTAAAATTTTTCACTTCTATTGCATCTTTAAAAGCATTTCTGATTTCTAATCATCATACTGCTTCTTACTGTGTGCCCCCATGTTTGATGTTGTCTTCAAATTTAATGAATAGACTCAGACATCTCATCAACTAAGGTGTTAATAAGAAGATTAAATGGTCTCAGATCCAGCAGAGTCCATCAAAACTTCTTCCTTCACATTTGCTTAAATAGTTTCTTGCCAGTATTATATCTGCCTTTAAGAAGTTTTGTCCAAACCATTTTCTGCTACTTGATTATAAAAGTATCAGTCTTCTTACTGTCAAAGTAATTGGCATCCTCAACTGACCTGCAACTATAAGGTCTGCTAGCTGCGTGTCAAGGAAGCTTGTGTAACTTGACAGGCTTTACCTGATAAATTCAAATTGTTTATAATTCACTACATATTCTTCTAGACAATCACAAGTACTTCTCTAAGGATTTAAGTTTGGTTGGTTTTTGCTAACTCCTCTTTTCCCTGTCCGTCTGGTAAAGTGTGCCATTTGCTGTTGTACGAACAGCCCTTTACAAGATCTCAAAGTGAAAAGACTTTAAGGCTGCTTCAGCCAATTCTCCAGCTTGGAGACAGATGTCACCATGCTTAGGTGATCTGAAACCTGTCTGATTTGTCTCAGGACTCTCCAACTTGTTTTTCCCAATTCTGCTCTGGATATGTACCTCATGTAACTGCATTTGCCACCTGACTGCATCACACCTTTCCAAAGTGCAATAAAGCACAAAAAAAGGCTCTTATCTCAGTGTCCTCTATTTTCTTTCACCTCTGTGGAACAACAGATCAACATTTTCCTATGCTTTCTCTCTACCAGTAACATGGCCACAGAATCAATTCCTATTACAACACAGGTCTTAAGCTGCATTTTTGGTTTTTGTAATCACATGCTTTTGCAACTCTATCTAAGTTATGTTTAGTGATCTGAACTTTCTTATTTTCTGTGAACTTTCTTCTTTGCTTAAAGCCAAGGAAAAGCTACTGATTTAGTACAGAGAGGCTCTTACCCTATGCCTTTCTTTTCCTTTGTGCTTTTATGGCCGTTCACCCTCTATAACTCCTCAATCCACCAAAGCTTTCAATTCTGAATTCTTCTGAGTTACTGAAATTTACTGACTGACCCCAAATCCACTCTTTTTAGCTGGCTTTTCCATTTGTAAGTTACATTTTATGATCATCCTAGATGCTGTCTTACCTTTCCATCTTGAGGTGTCTCACTGTGGACTAATCACTCTGGTAAATCATGCGTGAGCTTCCTCTTTCTGCATAGTTGGCTAAAAAGATGAGTTTGTGCTCAAAGAATTCTTTCCCTGTGCAAGGTGAGGTTAAGATGGTTATGACTTCCCCACTTCTCCTCCCCCCCCACCCTTTTCTTTTTTTTGCATATGCAGGTTTTTTAATGACTTGCTCTTTCTGCAGCTGTTTCTTCTACCGGACCTGCCTGGTCATAATGTTACTAGTTGGATGAATTTGAGAATGGTAAGTGAACCCCAGAATCTTTTTCAGTATCATTAAAGTATCTTAGAAGCTTTTGGTCAGGACAAAATTAAAATGCAAAAGCTATTATTTCCTCAGTCAAACCATGGCTTCTTTATAGATAAACAAGCAGTGAAGCTGCAAGAATGCTAATCAATTTAGGGCATGAAGAACAAAGACTTTCTCTCTCTTTGGCAAATCTACCCTCCCACTTAATTAAAAAAATAGCCTGTCTTGGAAGATAATGAGGAACAAGAGCAGAGTGGGTAGCAGAAGTAGAAAGAGTCAGTGAAGAAACTTGTGTTGAAACATGAAGGATAATGTTGACATTTTCTGATTGTTTCTGGAATCACCCCCATATCAGCCCTGATTAATTTTTTTTCTAGATTAATAGGGTTAGTCTGTGTAGTATAGCCCTTTCCAGCCATGCTCACACAGTCTGGGCAACACTTGAAGCCCACTGTGATCCTGCTCAGCCAGCACAGATGATACAGCTGGCAGATGCTCATGGGTGTGGATTTGCTAATCCCTCCCCTTTCAGATCTCTAGGATGAAAGGAGACAAAGAGGCTAAGGCTAAAGCCTGGAAAAGCTTGTTGCATCCCCTAGCTCTCACTCTGCTGCAGGGGACAAGAGCATTCCTGAATGCCACCCATGGAGCAGTGGGAAGGATGGGACAATGGGACAGGGAGGACCACACCAGTGATGGGTTTGGAAGGATGAGGAGATGTGGAGGAAAAGGAGGGTTTCATCACAGAGCCATGACATGTTGCTGTTCAGAGCTGCTCAAAACTAAAGGAGTTTTGTCAACAAAAGAGGAGTGAGGGAATCCACATGTTGCCTACAGACCCAGCTGCCTGCCTTGAAGGCTGCTTGTAAGGCAGGTCACCGTACAGGCCACCTTGTGAGAGGACAAAAATCTGCAAAAAACATCAGTTTCCCACAAGACCTTTGAATTGCAATGTTTCAATTCTTCAAAATAAATCAATGAAATAAAGCAGAAACCAGAGGCTTGGCAGGATGGGGAAAGCTGGATATGAACAGCAATTAAGAGAGACAAAACTGGGAGCTGTTAAAGGCCGTGCAACTCTAATAGTCCTGAGAGCTATAAATCCTTACGATTTATCCTACCAACAAAAAACTAACTCCACCCAACTGCAGCAAAAAGGGAATGCCTCTCTGCTCCTTCTCCTTCCTCTCATATATCCTGGCTGATGGGGAGAGAAGAGGAACAATTAATATTTTATCTTCTAATGAATAACTGGTGCATGCTCCTTAGGCTGAATTTCAGACATCTTGCAAGCAATAGCCACTGCATGAATTCAGCCTGGCTCTGAAAAGCAGAAGTGCAGGTAACCACTATAAAGCAGCTATTTACATAAAAAAGAGCAGCAACAGGAACTTCTGGAGCACTTTTGCTGATTCTGAAAGGGATGTTTTTTTGCTTCACCTTGATTTTCCTTGGGAAGCTCTCTTCTCTGAGAAGCCTACCAAAGTTTCTTGGTTCATTATTACAGGTGAATTTTCATTCAGCTAAAACTGGATTCCTGTTCTCCATGAAAAGATGGAAAAAAATGGATTTTTCAAACCCCTCATTATTCAAAGTTTCCCAGCACAGTATCACACAAAAAACATGATTCAGCATTCCTGGGGTAAGTGGACACATTAACACACTTTGCACACTGTGGGCTATTTCCAAGCTAGCAGTCCTCCCATGGCAGGCACAAACCTCTTTATATTGAAGACACTTTCCTATGAAGCAAAGAAAAACCTTCAAAGAATTACATAAGACTGGACCATGTCCAAAATATGTGTGTTCAGATGAAAATAATTCCTTCTGAAACATGCAGCTCTACAAACTGTTCTCAGTACACAGAACAGCATGAACTTTTCACCAGTAAACCATATAAACAGGAAATTTAGGTAAAATCAAGATGCTACACGTCTTACCTTAATATTTAGCTACTATCAGGGAAAGCTTCAGAAGAATCAAATTAATCCAACATAGATTTGTGTAAGGGTTAATTTGCCCTGAATACCTATGGACAAAATATGTGTATTACTGACTATTATAGCTCCTGAGAATGTCTCTATAAGTTTTTTCTGCCAACCAGTAAAAATGTTCTCATATTTCAAATAATACTTGAATGAAAAAGCTCAGATCTCCATAGTACCTGTTGCTTCCTTAATGACTGTTCTTTGAAAAGTTGTTTGCATTTAGAAAAAGGAGTAAAAAGCCCACTTACAACTCCTTTTTGTCTTTGTTCATGCAGTCATTGAGGCTAGGACTTGGTCAATGAGAAAATGAACATGAGTCAGCAGTGTGCACTTGCAGTCCAGAAAGCCAACCGTATTCTGGGCTACATCAAAAGAAGCGTGATGAGCAGGTCGGAGGTGACCCAGCCCTCTGCTCTTGTGCGACCTCACCTGGAATACTGTGTGCAGTTCTGGTGTCCTCAACATAAAAAGGACATGGAACTGTTAGAACAAGTCCAGAGGAGGGCCACGAGGATGATCAGGGGACTGGAGCACCTCCCATATGAAGACAGGCTGAGAAAGTTGGGGCTGTTGAGCCTGGAGAAGAGAAGGCTGCGTGGAGACCTCATAGCAGCCTTACAGTATTTGAATGGGATGACGGTGAGGGACTATTCATTAGGGACTGTAGTGACATGACAAAGGGTAACGGGTTGAAACTTCAACAGCGGAGGTTTAGACAGGATATAAGGAAGAAATTCTTTACTGTGAGGGCAGTGAGGTACTGGAATGGGTTGCCCAGGGAGGTTGTGAATGCTCCATCTCTGGCAGTGTTCAAGACCAGGTTGGATGAAGACTCGGGTGATATGGTTTAGTGTGAGGTGTCCCTGCCCGTGGCAGGGGGGTTGGAGCTAGATGATCTTGAGGCCCTTTCCAGCCCTAACTATTCTATGATTCTATGATTCTATGTATGTATCTAATACAATGACAAGCAGCTCAGCTAGAGATTACTAAACACAATCTACTTCTTTCTAAATTAAACACCACTATTTCTTTTATTGCACTGAATTCTTTTCAGCTCAGCAGCATGAAAAGCAAACACTAATGAAGAAAGAATCACCTTTCAGAAATGCTGGGTCATTGCATCAGATTTTTCAAATGTCTTTTCCTCTTGGAGATGAGGTGGCTCAGCAGGGGCTGGTAGGATGGAAAAATATCAACATATTCTTCACCTTACTCAGGATGTCAGTATGATCTTTGTAGTCTGTACTTATGCAGTAAGTGTTCAGACAGCCACTTAATGAAGCTGTGAAATGATTAAATACCACAGCTTTTAATGAGAAAGAAGATTTTCAGGATAGCTAATTTTGCAGTCACCCCCTACAGACACTACAGATGACAGAGTAATTCCTGGAAATAAGAAAATAATATCAGGCACACTACTTTGCTTCAGGCATTTTTGTTTCACATCCGTTCCAGTACAAGGATACATTTAGTCTGGTAATCTTCCAAAAGAAAAGTTGCATTATCTCATTCGCAAATGAGGCAAGTCTAGAACTTCAGCTTCACTGAAACAAGGAAGTTCATGGTTTAGTTGGGAAAACTCAACATTACTCCTGTGCCACATAAAGCAAACATAGTGCCCAAGGGAGGTCTGGGGTTGCTTGCTGGGGCCTGCTGAGGTACAGGTGTCTGCACCATAGGGCCACCTGTAAGATCCATCCTGTTCATTAAATATCTTCGTTTGTCACACGCTGTATTTAATCAGGTGTTTTCACTACCCAAGAACCACAGCACACTCTCCTGTCCTCCTTTTGCACGTGAGAGGGAGTAAAGGTAGGTAGTCTGCTCTTCTTTCTCCTTTGAAATTCTTGAAGAGTGAAAGGAATGCCTACAAAATCCTGTGCAACAGAAGTCTTCGAGAAAGTGGTGTGTAGCAACCTACACTAAGCGCAAGAAATTTGGTCTTGGGACCCCTGGAAGACTTGAGCACTGTGTGCCAGGGTGTCAGAATGTAGCTTTCACCTGCCTTGCTTGCTGCCTGTAGGAATCAAAGTATTTGTCAGCTGTTACATTTCCAGTCCTAGGTGAGAAAAAAGTTGAGGCATGGATAATGAGAAAGACATTTCTCAGTTGGTGTTTAGTTCTGGCATTCTTTCTCTCTTATATCTGTAATAATGATTTTTTTTTTTCTTTCATGTTCATGCTCTGTGAGTTTTACATGAAAGCATTTAACAAACCAGGGGGACACAGCAGTGTCTCTCTGTTAAACCTCTGTTACATGCACTTGCCTTTGGCGGTATCATTTTGACTATACCAATCCCTGACAATTGAAGTGCTCTGAGTAGAAACTATGTACCACCAACATTAAGGAAAAAAAAGCTAATTAAGGAAAAAAGTTCTCAAAACTTTGCTGTGAAGTAAGACTTCTGTTATAGGAATCTGTTTTCAATATATCCATTTATACAATTTTCAGGGATTTCTCTGCAGACTGAGTTGGACTTTTTACCTGACACTGGATGCTGCACAGTCCTGAAAGACTTTCCCTGGTAGCCTCAATAGGCACACAGGACAAGTTTTCTGTGACATACCTTCAGTATGATTGATGATTCTCATTTGTAAAGCTGACTGTGAGTAGCAAAGAGTGGAGAATTACATGTTTTTTTTTTGTCTGTAGGGTGTTTGCTCCTGAAATTACCTGTCTAAAAGATGATATGAGGCAGGGCTGGCTACTGCTGCCTGCCTGGAAGACTGCTTAATGTTACCCCTAGTCTTGAAACTGGATTTTCAGTGATCATACATGCAACATAAGAAATTACATGTGATTTGGTGAGTACTTACAGTCTTTGGCAGTTGGTAAAAAGTTTCAGGTCATGCCTAAGGGACAGTGCAGTTATTGCACATGAAGAAAGCAGAGCTGAGGATCACCATGTTCTTGGCATGGTGACATTTCACAGTTGTCTCATGCTGGACCCTGTTCCTGGACACCACAGTTTTCTTCAAAAGATGATCCAATGAGGTAACGGCTCAAAGGCATGTTTTGGGACATAAACACAGTACACATACAAAGCCTGTGGCAGCTCCATTGTTTTGTCCTGCTACAGCCTTTCCTAAGGCCACAATGTTTCTATGACGGCTTTTTGCTCATTTATTGTCTTAAATATAAATCCTATGGCCTCAAAAATGGAATGCAGTGTAATAGACATAAACCATACCTACCCCTGGGTCAGAAGCGGTATCTTAAGCCTCAGGGTATTCAGTCTTGTGAACAGCGGGTTTGATTGTCCTCGCAGGACCAGATTAGTGGCTGGTTTCCTGCCCAGCAAGTTGAGGTTTATGAGCCAGGCTCTGCTGTTGGCATACTGCTGCTCTGTAGCAGCTGCTGCCTGAAATGTGTTTCTAAACTTGGGAGCCTTCTGCCTTTGTAAGACCATTCCAGGTGTGCCAAGTCACAAAGCTCATGGATCATCAGACAAGTCAGAAAACCCTCAGGTTTTTGCTGGGACCTACTAGTATTTCATTTCCCCCTTCTATTCTTTTGTAACTAAAAGGTTTAGCTTAAAAGGACTTGGGTTGTTACGGCTGGGTTGTTATTACTGTCCATTTATCTAATGGACCTACAGAAAAAGATCAGCAGGCTGCCAGCCCATTTTCTCATTGCAATGTGGGTTGTTGTGAGGATGACTTGTATCAGATTCACTGTTCTGATTAGTAAATACCCTTAAAGGAAACTGCATTTACAATTTTCTAAATACATAAAAAAAATGTTACACACACCCACACTCCCTTACACTTACATTAGAATCCTAATTGCAGCTCTGAGTGTTGTTTACATCAAAATCTGTGGTAAATCTCTGCTTTATCTGGACTCGAACTTGTCTTTCATGTTGTTGGTTTTTCAAAATAGCCTTGATTTTTCTTATTTATATATATATTTTTTTCCTATTGCTTGGCAGTATCTTGACATGCCTGTCAAGACATTTTTCACCTGCAGCAACAACAACAGGTTACAGGAGAGGCCATGCAAGTCTGACCGGAATGGTTTTAATCCAAGTGCATTTACTGCTTAACTTCTCCCACTGTCTCCCTTTGTTACTCCCTGCCTCTCCCCCACCTGTTTTGTTGCCCTCTGCACACCCATCATACCAAGTCAGTTTTCTAGTTTGACTTCTGATAGAAATTTGGTGTTGGGATCCATAGAGTCATATAGAATTTCATCCTGCAAAACCCATATTTGCACATGCCTATGAGCATATTTTACATCTGTAACATGCTGATCTGAATTCTCTGAATGTCCTTGCTTGTTGATTTCCATATAATTAATGCATTATGGTCTTGAATGGCCACAAGCAATTTTCCAACACATTGAGGTTCCCTATTACTACTCATTTGTTTTTCTGCAGCGTAACCATGACACATGTGCCAGCAGACTATTCTCTGCTCCTGAACTTGCCTCCTTGGGACTTTTCTTTTATTCTTCAAATGCAGCTTCTTAATAAAACCCATTGCAGCTGTCCCTTTCTTACCAATCAGGAATACTGATTGCACATCCAGTCTGCCTTTGTTTTCTGTAGACCACCAGCTGGGACTTGCATTATGTTTTGCCTTAGGATTCACATACTGCAGCAGTTTCAGAACCCTGCAGGGAAGGTGACGTGCTCCTCAGACTGCGGAGCTTTTAAAAAAGAGGCTAAGACTTGCAATGCCCACTGGGTGGCTCCAGACACGGCACCTTGCTCCTTCGCTAACTATGTACTCCGAGCCAGCCCAGCTCTGCATAAATACCTGTAAGTGCTGACTAATAACGAAGAATGACACGGCAGGGCCCAGATACATAATTAATGGTTATTAATCACTACTGGCATCACCGTAGCACCCAGAGGACCAGTGGAGAGTGCCTGTGCAGGAACCAACATTAAGGCACTTATTTGAGGCACCTATACTCAAGGAGAGAGATGGACTTACATAGGCCTTGGAGATTATGCTCTTTCCTCCCTGACTATATGGGGAGCAAAGGAAACAACACTTTAAATACAGGAAACTTATTTAAGCATCTTCAGTTATACAGGATGAGCTCAGGCTTTTGGGATAAGGGAGGTACTGAGGATTAGAACTGCAGCAGTGTGCTCATGAGCCCCATGAGCATGTGTGTTGTGTGCCTGTGTATGGCTGCATGTTCTGGCCTTGACATATACAGACATGGCATATAAAGACAAGTTTGGCAGGGGAGAGGATAGTCCTCTGATTTAAGGTGAAGACAGAGTAGATAATCACTGTAAAGCACCAATACAATAAAATCAATCCAGGCTGTTGCCTAACCCTGTGCCTTGTCTTTGTAAATACACATCAGGTTTTTAATCTTTTTCAAAATTGTGCCTGGCACTTCCATACAAACATGTCATTCTGTTACAAAATTTCCCTAATTTTTTTTTTTTTTTTTTTTTTTTTTTTTTTTCCCACCCACTAAATGCTATACAGACTGTGTGGAAGGACTGCTCGGTGGTAGGGCCAGTGTGCAAGGGAAGCCAACCAACCATCCAACTCTAGTGAAGGTAAGCATAACAAGGAAAGGAATGGAGACTAGTTCTTTTTGTTTTACTCCAGGCAACAATCCCATTTGGTCCATGATTAAGATTTAATTCAGATGTAATGAAGTCAACAATTCCTACTCTTTATGTTATACCACAATTTACTGCTTCAGGAAACCCCTGTCAGTTCTACTAGGCTTAAAAGAAGTGTTAAGATCTCAGATGGCTTTGCATAAAGAGGGAGTGTGGTGATTCAACACATATGATGAATACATATGAAGAATAAATACCATACATATGAAGAAATTTCCCCATCTTGCAAACAGCATCACGTAAAGAATCATGTGAATTTTTTAGCTTTGAACTGTTAAAGTCAAAGAGATTCTTAAGTTTTGCACTTGATAATCTGTCACTGATTCTCTTCTAGTATGGCAACAGAAACCCAGCCTTTCACAGAACATTGATTTTATTGAAAGGCTGTAAAAACTGAAATCGCATTTTGCCTGCTGAACCTGGCCCAGAGAACCTGGCTTCTTTCAGAAAGGGGTGTAGCATGTGATCTACTGTATTAAAGGTTTAATCCGCTTAGAAACAGATACTACTTTACAGTACATTAGGCTAAAAAAAGTGTCCTTGAAAACCTGCTTTTGTCCAGAGCTGAATCTAAGCCTATATGTCCCTTCCTTCTTGCGGAACATGTCTCTTTACTCTGCAGCATACTGACATGGATGAAATGTCAGAAACACTTGAAGTGGAAATTCCTTGACACATAGAGATGGGGCTTTGGAATTTCTTTTATATCTTTCTCCCAAATTAGGAAAATGGGTGTCTGTATCAAGGACTATATCTAGTACACACAGCTGAGTAGAGCAGACATAGCTGGAGTGGAGGGAATCTGTGCTCAAACTGAACAGTCAATCCTTTTGATCACTTTATAAGATGGACAGGCATCATTAAATAATTAGAAGCTAGCAATGCCTAGGAGTTGTGGAAGATCCTGAGATTACTACTCCTAAACCTAAGCACTGGCATTTAGGCATCTGTTAAGGCACTGGCATGCAATTCTTGTATTTTAAGTATGGGTTGAGTTTCAGAACTGAGATAGTAAGCTGTGTTTTTTTTCTTTTTGAGTGCTACAGCTGAATATATTATACCATGTATAAAAAACTCAAATCCGTTGCCACCCAGCAACTCTAAACTCATTGCTTTCCTGGGACCATCCTGTGAGTCCTGAAGAATTCTCTAATCACACCACAGAGTGAGTTCCTCTGGAAATCTGAGATTTCCTGTTGTTGAGGCTTTTTGCCTGGTTTTGTTTTGGTTTCTGTTTTCCTAAGAAACATATCACATATGAAATGTGCCCCAGCAAAAGCTTTATGGGAGGTGAAAGATGTGCTACTATGGAAATCACAGTCCTTAGGGGTTGCTGAAACACTAATCTCTGGAGCTTCAGCAAATGAGATCTGATATTGACCGACCTTAGTGGAGAAGCAGGTAGAGGGCTTGAGGATAAACTGCTCCTGAGCAGAAAGCTTGATATTTCCTCATAAGGTGAGAAGAATCTGGAGAAACTGCCTGGATATGAGGACACTTATTTGCTATTTCATTCTTAGAGAGCTCATCCAGCGCAGTATGGAGAGGCAGAATGAGGACTTGTGTACAGCTGCGTCTGGCATTCTAGGTAAAACACAAAAATGCTGAACAAACAGTGTTATTGTCCATTTTCTGCAGCTGCCATCAATGTGGAAACTGCAAAAAAACCACACTCATGTGGACCATGCACTTGGAAGACACACTGTTCTCTGTGCTAGCATATGCTTCAGCAAATGTTCATCTCTCTGGTGGCAAAGATGGAGCGAAATTGATGAGACTTTGCAAAGGAGAGGTTTATGGCACCTCTGGTCCTGCTCTATGGAAGGTCTGAGGAACTGGTTCTGACATCAGATGATCCTTCTTTTGAAGGAGTGTACTCACATCTGTCTTCTGTGATTTCTCTCCCTCTGTCATGCAAAGACTATTAATGACAGTCCCAGGAGAGACTTAATTATAGCCACAGTTCCCAGTCTGAGGCATGCTAAGTTTTTATTTTGGGAAGAAGAAGCAGGAAACAAATCTTGGCATCAAAAAGAATTGAAAGAACGCATACTGGAGGAGAGTAAATGCTAAAGCTGCGAGAAGTTCAGCAGAACTATGAGCTTGTATTTGCTGGACTCTGCAGTGAGAAGAGACTTTAGTGTAGACCCCATCTAACATCAGAGATCTGTGAAGCATTCATAGTCTATTAATAAGATAGCATGTTAATAAGATTCAGGTTGGTGTGAGTGTTCTCCTCAGGGCCTACCACAGCCTCTCTGATAATACTCAGATCTGAATATCTCCCTGGAAAGATTCAAGTGCAGTATTGGAACAAGAGGACAATTCTGACAGCTTTGGGATAGTTTTACTCCATTTTGGATCTGATGCTACCCAGAGGAGGACTTCTGTCTAATACATATGTCTTTGTCTAGTAAGCAGACATAGGTCAAGCACAGCAGAACAACATAATGCTTCACACAACCAAGGCATCTTTTGCTTGCAGGAGGTGGTATCATGTCTCTCCCTGCATCACTGGGCATCTTTTTTGTGTAAACTTACATTCAGCATCTCTTTTGATCCATCAGGTTAAGTGGACAGAAGCTGTGCTTGTCCTGCAGTCCCTCTCACAGGCATCAACACTGCTTTCCAAAATACTTCCCAAGGTTTTGTAAGTATAGAACAGCAGCACCCTGATATGGAAGCTGCTGGGGTGGAGGGATTATTTACTACCTGTTCTCATCAGCAAGACAACAGCAGTCAGCAAAGATATGTACTTGTCCCAGGAAAGACCTCATGACTTATGGTCCAAATCACAGACCTGCCCCTGCCACCATTAACACCAGAATTCTTTGTCCATGCTGGACCAGCATAGAAAAGCTTTCTCCTAGAGGTGACACAGCCATGGCTTACCACCAGGATGCAAGAGCATGAAGCACTCCACAAACCCAAAGGGCTTTTGCAAATGTTAGGAGCAGGATGTGCTGGCAGCTAAGTAGGCATTAATGAAGAACAGAGAACACTCATACAGCTTGGACACTTCCCTGCATTGCTTTACCCCCAAGAACATCCACAGTGGCAAAGTGCCACAGATGCCTCTTTCATGTGCTTTTTGGGGATCCAGAATTCACTGCTCTGTCTGCCCAGTTCACATGTCCAAAAAGGCTGCTCTGCTAGAGCAATAATTTATCACTCCTTGGAGTTGATGGGCACCTCCTCAACCAGTGTAAACAGAGGCACTTTTGATTACTGATGTGATATGCCACTTTACTGAGGATTTAGTGGGTTTGTCAGAGGGTTTCTCTTCTACAGGAGCACAGCAAATGGAGTCCTGGTATCTCACGCTAGTATCTGTCATCAAGTAGTGAAATATATTGTCAGCGAGTATTTCATGTTGGCATACTACACAAAAGCTTCAGAGCAATGAAAACTTCACAGCAAAGGAAACTCTTCACCTGCTGTAGTAAACACAGGCCACCAGCACAAACTATAATGTAATCTAGTAAAACAAATTAATTTTGGGAGTCTTTCAAATGCTGTGAAGGAACAGCAGACTTTAGGTGGGCTGCTCTGCATTTTGAATGCTGTGTGTTAATACCCAGATGTCGAATGCCAATTTTCCATTCACTGCTGCAAAATAACAGACTGTCATGTGGTAAAAAATAACCTTGGGAGGCACACAACACATTCTAGCACTTCTTTCACCTACAGTACACTGTCAAAAATTTGTCTCTGGAAGTCCACTAGGCATCTGTATCAAAGGTATCCCAAACAATCTGTGTTTTGGTGATTTGGAGAGTAAGTTTAAGGAAAAAACTTTTTGTTCATTTTATGATATAATTTACCTCAAATCTATGCTAGCTGCAGGAATCAGGAGATCACTTTTTCACTGTGTGGCAATGGAAAAGAGACTTAGAAATGTCTGCTTTCCTTAACACTGACCTTTAAGAGATGACAAAACCCTAAACTAGATTTAAAGCTTCTCTGTGTGTAAGCAGCTTGTGCCAACAGACACCCTAAATCCATGTCTGGCTTTGCTCTGCCATTGATGCAACAGTACCACCAATCTTGCAGTGGGCTTTCAAACATTTAGTAATGCAGCAATGTCCTTCCATTTTTCCCACAGCTGACAGATTTCCAACCCACTCAGGACTCAATGAATGTTAAATAAGGGGACCAATCTTATTAAGTCCACTGGACTTTCTTTTTTAAAGAATTGAAAGACACAGCACCAGTACCAGAAATTATTTATATTTCCTGTTTTGAAGACTCAAGCCAGCAGGATTGCTGGGAGTCCACGAACAAACTTGCTTCAACATTGCTTATTCTCCCATTTCCACTCTGAATTCTTGGGTAGAAAGACCATTTCTAGTGTTCATACATTTCAGAATCTCTAAACAGACTAAACTAATTCCAACTGTCAAATGATCATTCTGTCTGCAATCCACTCTTATGCTGTTCATATGCCTGCTACTTGCCTTAATCTTGAACTCCATACAAGTTTTTTTTAACTTTCATGTGAATCTTGTGCTTCTGTGTCCTCCTGTTGGTAATTATCAGCATATGATAATATTTAATTATTTGTATCTCATTTTTTCTGGGTTTCTAATGCATGTATTTTTTCAGCTGCTTCACATGAAATGTACAGAAATGCTGACTAACATAGGAATCCTTCTTCCAAATGCATTTGTAGATGAGGGAGCTCATTAAATCATTACACTTACTCATGTCTCAGTTTACTCTAATGCACATATCCTTGCAAGCTATGAGCTGAAGTATGTGATTTCTCATATCATGATAACACGGAAGTCTAATAAATAAACAGCAGTCTGTACACTCATGCATTTTTGTTGCCCCAGTTGAAACCAAACACCTCCCACACAAAGGACAAGTAGTTACATTTTCTTAAAATCAACACTACAAGCATGTGTACATATTGCAAAACATTTGATTTTAGTGGTAAAGTCACTTCAAACTGAATTAGGAAAGCATTACTCAACTGAAGAATCTGTGTTATGTGCAAAGCTTCCAAGACCATCTACAAACAATCTATTTGTAGAGATTCAGTTCTCTACCTTTCTTTAAGATAGAGTCAAACTCTAAGGTAGAGTCAAACAGGGAAGTCAAACTCTACCTTTCTTTAAGGTAGAGATATTTGCCTCCTTTGGACAGCACAGACCTATATGAGTCCACATGAATGTTAGCTTGGTCTCAAATACTTTCTCTTTCAGTTTCCTGTTCTAAGTGTCACAGTTCACTCAGCTTGTCAGACCTACTGTGTACATCTGGCCTGCAAATAGAGATGGGTATTTCTCTTGTGCCATGGCTGTTCATGTAGTAAATGCAGATGTACGAGAAAACGACCTTCCTGAGTACTTCAGTGTAAGCAGAAAGGTTGCCTTTTGGATGACAATGGAAGAGGAAGGGAAAGGGACTGCATGTTCTGCAACTGGGTGACTGCATGCTCTCTGTTGTTAGAAGCAGGGATACAGGTGCTGGCTGACAGCAGAAGTTATACATTAGCCTTCATGGGTAAGCTTCACCCTGTTCCTAGAGCAAATGTAGAAGACTCTGTGTATTTTCAAGTAAGGACAAACCCAGCATGTGTTTCACAGACTTTTTCACAGATGTTTTGATGCTGCAGCTGCCCTATGCTTGCACATATGATGCAGTGTGACTAACGAATATGCAAGATCCACGGTACAGTGGTCATACAGTTCCCTGGCATCAACTCTATTTCTGGTCTTGCAGTCTTCTATCCTCCTAGTGAGCCAACTTAGTCTGTCCTCTGTTGTCCTCATTGAGAAGGGTTGGGCTGTTTCATAGTGGTCCCATTGAACAGTGTGTAGTTCCAAAGGACGACTGGGCCCTTGCAAATATGAATATATGAATAGTGCCTCTGCAATCCCCCCCTCTGATTCTGTCCTGGAAATTCATACTGGAAATGCAGTGCATAGGCAGCAAAAAAAAATCTCTTCAGGATGATTCCATCCTACTTCAGTCCTCTAGATGACGTGACTGATATCTTCCCTCTTCTTAGTCCTTCTACAGCCCTTTATCTATCTCAATGGGCTCCGGATGTGTCATTTTGTCATGGGTGTAAATTGTAATTAGACTAATGACCTTGACACCTACTGTCTTATCTCTACAGTGCAGGTGTAATATTTTCTCATTTAAATAAAACTGCTTTTTTTACTGTCTTTGAAGTTCCCTTAGAAAGGTAACAGGGAAGTTAAGCATGCTAATGAGGTTGTCAAACAAATGTGTTTTCAACTCAGGAGCAAGCAGTTGACCTGTCATTTGACAGATAAGTGGTCACAGCTGAAGAAAGCTCCATTACTTCCAAATATTCAGAGATTTTATTTCATGGCTGTGGTTAAGGAATAAAAAAATCCCCAAAAAACACAGAGTAAAGGTTTTACACAGACTTTCATCCTACACTTTGAACTAATTAAACAAAACAGGTTTTATTGTCTTCAGTGGTGGTACTCGCATAGCTGAAATTAGACACATGCTTATGTGTTTTGATGGTTGCGGTCAGAGTACTTAGCACACTGCAGCATTCAGCAGTAGATGAAATACGTAGTATAGAGCATATTTCTGAAGTTCAGTCCATGTTTTTGTTCTATCTACTACATTAATTTCTGGAGTAAAAGATCAGGTAGCATATGAAATCTAAAAACTAAATCTTCACTTTCTTGCCTTATGTTACAACAGATGTAATCGAAAAATTCGCATTCTCAGGGCAGTTTTAACTGATAGAAATCACAAAGCAGAGACCAGTAGCATGAGGCAACTCTTACATTCTGATCTATTATCTATGCTGATCTATTACTTCTGCATAGAAGCCATAGTGTCATCCAAGCTTAGAGTGGGTCTGATTCTGTATATCCTCAAATAAGCATTCTTGGTGAATTATCTAAGAAATTTCACAAGAAACTTGCCCTAAGGCAAAATAAGTTCACCACATACTAGGCTAATACCTCAATCCTTGGACTATTGGTCCTATTTGCTTTTCCCTATCACTTATATGCCTCAGCAAACACATTTACAAAAACTGGGGTACCAAATTGGACCAATTTTTGCCAATTTTCTGCCAGCTGAAAAAAAATGGAAATTCATATAGCCCTAAATGGCAGAAGAAACAGTCCTGGAATTTGTCCTGTGGTGGATAAAAGCATTTTCCTTATGACCATTGTTTGTAGGAAAACAAAGGGGAACACTCAAAAAAAGACAAATATCAACTAGACTGCAGTGGGAAACTGATAAAAGCAAATAATTCTAATGCCCAAACATTTCTTCAGAAAACAGTAGATATTTGATCTGTGGGTGGCATCTGCTCTTGCATTGCAGAAAGTCATTTGAACCAGTGAGAAGTAAGTGCCAAAGAATGACCTCTCTGTTTGAACTCTGTTTGGCTGTAAGAGGTGTAAAGTAATGGAGAATCTCTAGTGTTGATCAAATCATACATGTATATCTGAAGAGGGAACTCAGCCCTCTTTTAGCTCCCTTGTGAGAGAAATCCACAGAAGTTCATTAAACCTGAAGATACCATGAGGGCTCTACCTTGCACTTAGCGGACATTTGGAAACAAATCCTGGGCACATTTGGCTGTATGTGTGCCTACCTCCTTATACTTTCCCATGGGCAACTGCTGCCAGCTACTGCCAGAGATGGGGACCTGGATGAGGAAGGTCTCTAATATTAATGGAAATGACCACTCTGACATAAAGCAAAGGAAAATTGTCCCTACCTGTATATGTTTTCTTCCAGCTTTTTCACTTTCAGCTCATCCTCTTCTGACTGCTTCCTTCTGGCTTCTTCCTCTTCTGCAGAGCCAGCAGGAATTCCCTGTAGCAGCCATTTTTCCCGAAGAGCTTTTGACTGTAAGGTAAAAACCCCAGAATCTTAGGAACAGGCTGAACAAAAATCATCTGAAGATTGAGAAAGAGTGGCCTCTGGTTCTTAATATTAGGTTGTCCCCACTGAATTTTTGATGCTGCTTTAGACAGTCGATTTCAGCCAATCTATCAGCTGTTTATCCAAATGTTTTACAGTATACATTAACCATCAACGTCTCAATATGAAGTTATTTTTAGTTCCTACTAAAAACAGTAGTTTAAATCACAGAAATAAGCCAGTCCTGTAGGAACTGAAATCTCTGAACAAAAGTATGGATCTCTTGTGTATGATAGGGCACATGCTAGAAGGAGTACAGCTTCAAAAACAAAAGAGCAGTGTGCTCTAAATGTAATGTGTTTCATTAAGAATAAAATCAGTCTGGCATTAAATTCATCAAAGATGTTATTTTTGATTTATACCACAGATGTGTTGCCATATACTTACAGGCAGACAGACAGACAGACACAAATACGCATTCACATAACCATACCCATCACCTCCTAGCCAGACACAAACTGGAACTAATGAACAAAATACTTTCGGAAACCGTGAGTATCCCAGGGTACAGCAACACTGTCAGAAAAAGCAGCAATAGCCTACACTCAATTCCTGTGAATTTTGCTATGCTTCCTACACCAAAAACATGTTTATAACCTCACCTGATCACTGCCTAATCCATTTGCAGTGGAGATACACTGATTGCAAGCAAACCTTTTAATTGCACATCAGCCTGTTTGTCTCGTTTGGCCCATATCCTGCCGCAGGGATGTGGCAGATCAGTTGGCAGACAGGAGAAGCACCCATCAAAAGGAAGATCAGAAGCCCAAAGCCACACAAGACGCTGCCCCTTGGCAAGGAGAAAGTGGAGCTGGTGTAAAAAAAACAGTCAGTCAAGGGACTGATCAAAATAGCCCCTTGCACAGACTAGAAAAGTGGCACCTTGGTTTTGAATTTGCAAAGCAATCAGAAATGCTAGTTCAAGAAGCCAGCTGTGAGAGTATGTATCCTCTCCAGCAAAAATTTGCTAACAAGGAAACCATCAGTTCAAAGAAATTGGATTTCAGAGGCTGCCTAGATGTGCAGTATCAGTCTTTTTAATGCCATGTTCATCTCTGGAATGAAACCTGAGTTGGGCAAACTATGCGTAAGTGAAAAACATTCATCACCAAAAGCAGCCTTCAAACCCAACCCAAAATAGAAAGATTTTTGACATGACAGACAAGCCTTACTTGTTAGTTTTTGAGTGTATATATAGGCATAGTATCTATGCAAAATCTATTCTTGTCACTCCATGGCCTATTTGACATTAGGCGATTAGACTTCAATGAGGCAGCAGACAGAAAGCGAAACAAAACACACAAGCAAATTAGACTATAAATTACTCCACCTTTTGCTAACGTTAGCTGTGCTGTGCACCAGAGGAATTCCAGGTGGATTTTAAGTCATTTCCATATGAATTAGGAACTTCTGCATGATAGAAATGGCCTTGTACTCTTATACAATGCAGTCGTGTTCAACAGTCGGACCCACTGATGCTGGACATGTACTTTACTCAGCTGAACTCAGCTTTGCTCATGGCCTCCAAGATCATGGAATACTGGGGATGGCTATCTCTGTTCACAGTTTCTGCAGTTTACTGCTCCCTTTGCAGCCACTACCATCTAATAGTGGTTCCCGCCCCATTTTGTGGGCTGGTAGTGATATTTCTCTGTGGTACCTTTGCTTTTCCTGCTCAGCCCATCTGATTACTGGAATCAGAGAGATGAAACCCAGAAGTTTCATCAGCTCATTCCAGCCCAAGGTACTGTAGATATGTCCCCTCCGCAGGGGACTCACAAGTCACCACATGTACCAAGAAACAAAGTGCGGTAGTCAGAGAAGGATTTACAGGTCCTGAGGTGCTAAGCATTAAACAACCTGTGCTTTGTCATTTGAGAGGTTTCAGTAGCACTAGGTATCTGCTGGTCTAGATGTAGTGAGAAGAGCTGTGAAAGCTGATTGCTTTTTAGAAAATTGCTGTCTTTTTTTTAAAAAAGAAAGGTGGCCTGTTGGGTGTGGAACTATGTTGTTACATGTGTCATCCTCAGCTGTGGTCCTGAATCTGAAATCATGAGTGATACTGAGTTGGAGAAAAAAACCCCAAGTTTCTAAAGACCAAATGCTAAAGATGAAGGCAGCATTCTCTGTTTTAAACCTGTTTCAAATATGGCTTCAACAGTCCTAATAAAGCTTTGGCAAAGTGCTGCTTGGACAGCACTGAAGATGTTCAGTTGACAGTCACTTCTCATTTGCTACAGAGGACAGATAAAATCCTGGCTTTTTGTTATGTGTTTTTATAGAATCTGCATGCTGATGCTCAGAGAGAAGACATTCCTTTTAGTACAACTGCTGCACACCAAAAATAAGGTATGCTATGCAGCTTTTATTCTGCTCTTTGTTTATGTGAAATATTTAAGCTACAAAATCACGTGATTTCCTTCTCCCAGAAGCCTCTTTTTTTTACCTATTAATAGCATGAATTTGAAACTGGAAAGCATCAATGGGATTTTTTAGAAGTCGTATTTAGAGACAAGAATGCTATGATCTACCAAAAATCCTCCCTCTTGGGTGAAATGTCAGCATATTTTATCTAAAACAGGAAAGCTGGTAGCTTTGAAGTTTCTGTCTCTCCTTTTTAAGATGAAAATTAAGGAATTCATTAAATAGTAGACTGAGGAATCCAGACAAGAAGACACTGAGAAATTGAAACATTTATAAGAAGCATTTCTTAAAATTTGGTGGATCTATTTGCCAGTCTGTCATAGTTATGTATATTTATACACCCACTGCAAATACAATAGGCAAATAGGCAGGCACATATCAGGGGACCGCATGCAAACATTTTGCTGTCCAGAAAACATTTGCTCCCCTGCCAGATGACTGGCATAGTGCTGGGGCAGAGTGTAGGGGTGCAATAATCTCTCATCTGCTTTGAGACAAGCCTTCCCAGAGCATTTGCATCAGAAACCTAGGAGGAAGGCTTTGGCACACGTGATGAGACTGAAGGTGGGTAGGGTGCAATAGGGAGGTTGTCGTAGAGTTGCACTGGGTGCTTGGTCACAGCTCCTGGGTAGGAGACAGTCCAGCTGAGGCAGCCAGTATCAAGGCAGTCCATCTAAATGAAAACCAGAGTCAGATGTGACTTGGAAACAAAGACCATTCGCGGCCATCTGTTCTCCACAGCTATGAAATCTGGGTTATGCTTCCTGAAAACATCTTGCAAAATCTTACCCCAGGAAGAATAGGTATTTTTCAAATCTGCTAAAAGTAGAATGCTTGCTAGCCCCCAAATAACTAGCTGTACGCATTACTCCTGCTTAACAATGCTGTGTATTTGCTACATTCTGCAAATAAAATGGCCACAAGCTAGTACTTCAGCATTGCTTCTCCTTCATTGTCTGTTATAAGCTTTAACGCTCTAAGGCATCTCAAAGCTTCTTTATGCTCCAGAGTTTTTCTGTATGATTAAGCATTGTCAGAATGACAGAGGGCTCCAAGAGTGGCCAGATAGGCTATTGTAAAAATACATGTATCTCTACAGCTCATTCCAATGCTGGAATGTGAATATGCTGTACTTTCAAAAGGCACCGCTTCACTGTTACAATAGCAGCTATGCTAAGTACATTTTGGTGTAAGTATGCCTTCACTTACTGTAAGAGTACATTTTCTTCAGGGCTAAATCCTTCTGCAGAAATTAGATCTTGTCATTAAAAAGGCTCTCTGCTGCTGAAGTAGAAAGGGCACAGGCTTGCATTGCTCTAAGTCACCACTGCTCTCAGGTGACTTGGTTTCTTTGCACATAAGTGAGATTGCAGAGATAACCGTGGCTCCATATTTATTTTGTTGAAGGGTAGGGAAAGCAAAGTGAGTCTGCACCATGCAAAAAGGGGGAAAAAAACAGGTTATGGTTCTGTGAACAGATCATAGTGAGGACAGAAATAAGTGAACAGATCATGGTGAACACAGAAATAAGTAAACAGATGTTGGATAGGACAGGAAGAAATCATGCCAAATGTTTGAACACAGTAGAGACTGTGATGGCCATGAATTTGTTACACATCTCCTTTATGTTCTACTTATTCCAGTTTCATGCCTCAGGACAGTAAAGCTCAAGGGCTTTAAGTTGTTTACATTTAGTGCTGGCAAGGAAACAATGCATAGCCCCTCAAAAGCACATAGCAGAATTAATACTGCATTGCGAAGAAAATTTTTACTTCCAATGCTGGGTTTATTTTAATATTGCATCAAAAGTTTAAGTACTGGAGGACACATTTTATTATAACAAATTAATATTTTAGCAGCATTTTTATACGCCATTATGCCCATTATATGCTACCTCTGCACTCCCTGCTTGTGAAAGCTGATTAATTCTAACCATCATTCTTGCTGACTTCAGACCTACTTCCATAAACATTGCTCATAAACAATAATACCTTTCCAGTCCCACATGTGTGGCAATGTCTTAATGTAGTACAGGTTAAAACTCACTTGCCAGACTTGCCATTTGACTCCATGGCAGTATAAAAATCAGTTGTTGCTGTGCTGCTACCTTTTGAGGTAGTTTCTTCAAGCAGGCTTTGGTTGAGTTTTGGGGGTTTTTGTATTTACATGTGGTTAGAGAGGCAATATTACTATCTCTCATTGAGAGCAGTGCTTGCTAAAGTGGAGCATTCCTCTGGCTGTTGAGTAATTTTCAAGGAAGCTGATAATCCTGAGGAGAAATGAAGGTCAAAAGTTCTCCCAAGAGAGTCAGCCTCTCCAGTGAAATGTGCCTGCTGTTGAGAAACACTACTGGATGTGGCCTATTCAGGGTTATGATGTTTTTGTGTGCCATGAACAGTAATAAATAACAATCCCTGGTGTAATTCCACTGGAATCAGAAGTGCTACATTGAAGATACTTCTAATGAAATCTGTCAAACTGAAGTTTTGTGAAAAGTCTTTGGGTTTTGAGGCTTGAAGATCAACTAGATATTAACAATTTAGATCTGAAATTATTTCTTATTATGAAATTATTTCTTATTATGAAATTATTTCTTCCTTACGTGCATGAAGTATTTCTGTCCTGGAGAAAAGTTGAATGCAGGAGGCTGGTTCCTCATATTGTCAAATAACATACAACCAGCCCATGCCCTACTAAAAGGGTGCAATAAACCTCTTCCTTCTCCTGTGAGAGTCAGATGTTATCCCTGAACTGTCTCACTAGGATGATGCTAGCATAACCAGTGGCATTTCATACATTTCAGATTTGCTCTTTGCATTTCAGAAAGCTCCTTTAGTACAAAAAGACTGTTTTCCAGACTGATCTGGAACTCTGGAGGCAGCCATGAGCCCTGCTGTGCTGCTCTGCAGTTACCTGAAGCCCCCTGCCCAAGGAACTGCAGCTATGTCAGCCAGCAGGTCAGCTATGAGAGAGAAGGCTTCCTGAAGCATTAGAGCCTACTCTGCCTGTGCATTCCCAAGCATCTGCTTGCATCACTAAAACGGATTTTGCAAGGAACAGAAGTGCAAGAATGACCACACAAAAACTGCTGGGATTTCTCATTTTCCTTTCTAACCTGCCCTCATGGCCACCCTGAATGCTGCATCTCCTGCTTGCCATGCTTTTATACAGCTTCCCTTGCTGTCCAGGTGGCCCTAACTCAGCTAGTGCAGGTTATCCAGCAGGTCTAGGTCTGGCCTGCTGGTGTGCAGCACAGTTGCCAGCATTTGCAAAGGGGTTACTGGGACAGGTACCGAGATTATAGAAAGACTTGCTCCTTTGCCAGCATGCCTTCCAAAAAAAAAAAGAAAGAAAAGAAGTAGTTTGAGCAAGCATGTTAATGTTAGATTGCCCTAACCATTCATGAATAAATATGTAAATGCAGAGAATGGGCTGTAGCCATAAGCAGGATGACAGCTAGATACATCTTAAAATAAGTATCTCCTCAAAATGTATTCCCCAGTGATGCTGCAGTATTTAATTTTCCAGTAGTCTGACTCTCTGCCTATATTGATGCAGAGTGTTCCTATGTGTGGTTTCAGTGCAAGAGTGTCCGCTTGCAAAACAGAGGAGAAGGATGAGCCTCACAAAACACTAGAGATTTTACTCTGCTCTGCCACAGGAAGGATGTGGCCTTGTATGGCATGACTGGTTCTGGAACAGAACAAGGAGCCATTTCCAGCTCACTGTTAAGATCTAGTTTTGCATAGCAGAAAAACTTTCTGTTGCCTTTCCTGTCATCTAAAACACTTGCTCTTGCCTAAGGAGCGTGACTGCCATGATACACTGATATGATGCAAGCATTGCCTAAATCAGGGAACTAAGTCATGCTGAAAAACCTGCAGCTTGATTGTAGTCTTGACTTCAGTCACAATGTCATAGCTAACATAACTCATCAAAAAGAAGTACGTTAGCTGGTGGAGCTAACCAAGCCCAAGAACAAATAGCATGTTTATACAGCAGATTAAATATTATCCTATAATGTGACAGATTTGTTGCTATTATTCCAGAAATGAACAAAAGATTTCTTAGAAACATCTTAAGGAAGTGATGTCTTAATTTTTTTTAAAGAAGCATACATAGGGAAGCATACCTTTAGAAGCATACATTTGTGACTAAGGTCACAAATGTTTTCCAGCAGTCAGTTGATGTGTATTTATCACATAAAAGATTAAAACACATTAACTAACCTTTTTCAAGCATGTTAAGACCCACTTACTGTAACTGACAGCCTTTTGTGATTAGCCATTGGAGACTGACAGCTTAACTTCTTCCAAAGTTTCTTCTCAACCACACAGGTACAGGACACTGTGTCACCTGCCTGTGTTTTCCTGTTTTCATAAACCTTACTGCAGTGAACCCTCAAATTCAGGATCACTGGTCCTCAGATCTTGGTTCAGAGCTCTTCAAAAGTTCCTGGTGCCTCCAAGGCAATCTGCTTATCCAAGGACCTAGTGTTCTGCCAGTCTCCAAGAAGCCTGTCTCATTTTTCCCTGTAGTTCCTGGGGTGACAGAGGATTGCTAGAGAATCAGTGAGTCACCAGGCTGGGGATGCAAGGGGAGATGCATGTGGGGAGATTGGCAAATAAATAGTAGATGAAGTAAGTAAAAAAAGTGGATAAAAATAAATTCTGGCCACTATGATAAGCATCACCTGGAATCATAGTGGCCAAATGACTTTGCAGAGATAATCTTTCCTGTTTGTTTGTTTTCTGTAGCTGATACATTTGACAGCCCTACAGATCCCCAAATATTTACTCATTCACTGCTCTTTCTCACAGCACATGTTCAGCATAGCAACAGAGCTGACAGGAACACATTAAATAGAGCAATGTTACTGCAGAAATGAGTAAGGTGAATCTGAGATGGCTGAGATGGCTGGGAAGCTTAGGAAGGGCTAGATCTCAGCTGAGTGCCTCTGTATAAAAGCAAGTGAATGCAAGGGTGCAGTTGGAGCTGCAGATGTACAGGGAAGTCATGTCCATGGCAAGCTAAGTGAGGGATGGGTATGATGATAGCTATAGCTTCCTCATGAAGTTCTTATGCTTTGTTTGTTTAAAAACTCTCAGGAATAGAAAATGCAGCTGTACAGATAGTGACCCAATTAGGAATGCTTTGGGTGAAAAAAGTACCAATTGATTTATGTCCTCAGGTTAAACTTCCCATCCATTAGCAAGATCACTCACGTAAATATTTTGTGTGCATTGCATTTAAATTGTTCAGGTCCCATATTTTATTTAACTTTGTAAACCAAGTAGACAGCTGTTTCCATACAAAGATGAAGAACAAGAAATAAAACCCAAGCTCTTTCAGCTGCAAAGAAATCCATCACAGCAAAAGACATTGTTGAGACACTATGGGAGAAGACACAAAGTTTGTGTCTTTCTTGCTGAGATCATTCATCAGCTACAGAGCCCTGATCTGCACAGACTAGTTCCACTGAAGGGGATCATCAGTATGGCCTGATACAGAGTAAGAGTTTCTAATATTCATTAAAGACTTGAGATGACACTGAGAAAAAAAAAACCAACAATAACATGAAACATAACCCAAACACAGCTGTTTTCTACATATATTTTCTGCACATATGACTACCAGAAAGTTCTGCTTGAAGTAACAGGCAAAACCAGTCATGGTGATACCTAACCTGGAGAGATGGGGTTTATTTTCCAGTATCTCTCTTTAGGAAGTCTATTTAAGATTTCAGATATCTTGATGGCAGGATGATAATGATGGTTCTATTCAACTATTTGGCATTTTGCTTGTGGTGAGATTAAGCATCATAATGAGAATAAACAATAGAAAACTACCACCAGCAGTTGTATACAACAGGGGAGAGGGGAGGGATGAGGGGTCTGGGCAGTCCCAGTAGGCACACACCGGCAGTGTGGGGACACAGCTTGCAAAAGGGGATGTTGCAATGAGCTTACACATGGTCCTCAGGATGGTGGCCTGGCCTGGAAGCAAGTTTCCCTGGTGTTGCACGGGATCCCCATCCTGGGCAAGAGTCCAAATGTAATGGGATGTGGGTGAGCATGGGATAAACCTGCTCCTTTTGGTAGGGGCACAAGGAGACCTCCAGGGTCCCCTTACACATAAATTGCTTCATGAGTCTGTAAGAACATCTATGTTTCCCAGGGAATTTTGGAGCTGGAGTAAGAAATTACTTTAAGCTAGCTGAAGTTTCTGGCCTTCCTGAGGTTGGACTGAAAAACTGTGTAGAATGCTCTTCTGTAGATACACACATGAAAAGAGTCTGAACACACTTTCAGCTCGTGGAGCCAGAAAGTCAGGTATGTTTTGCTTTTTCCTATGAGTACTCACTACATGTTTTCAAGTGAAGCAAAGCATGGTTTTGAGGGGGTGAGAGAGAGAAATAACTGTTTTTAGAATAGTTAAATACCTGACATTTCGAAAACTGGCAAACCTCTCTGTGCAAAACAAACAGGCTTTGCAAGTTACCACCATTACTATCAGCCACAGTTGCTTTTCCTACTATCTTCTGAAAGAATAATTTCCTTTCTACATTCTGGCTGTCCTCAGCTTCAGTTTATCACTCTTTCCCACATACATGTATCAGTCAAAAGAGGCAAAAAGAAAACCTGTTTTTCAGAGATTCCTTTCTTCTCTGGTCTTTAATCTTTTTATGTCCATTATTTTAAAAAGCTAGACTCAGGTAATGTGAATTAATTTTTGCAAACATATCAGGCCATTAAGAGAGGCTGGGGTTGAAGCCAACTGTAAACATCCTCAGGGTACATAGGTAAAATATGTCTAAATGAAAACTGCTGGAGTGGCAGTTACCTACTTGAAGTACCTTGCTACCGATTTAAACATGAGTGCCAATTTTGATTTCAAAGTAGTCCAGGTTGTATGGGGATGCTTACTTACATGGTCATGCCAGGGCAACTCTGCCCCAGTTTGAGCTACAGCTCACACAATAATACCTTTTTCCTGAGTAAAGTAATGCTCAGAGTAATTATACTGGAATAATTACAGTATATTCAGCATGAATATACTGTTTCATACTCTGTAAGCAACTCAGAAAGAACATGTGCCCTAAATCCTTAGGCTATGCAGTCCTGTTTCCTTTCTCATTCCCTTTCTGGCCTACTGAATCTGGATTTCTCTTCTCGATTGTAAAACAGGTTAGGAGAGAGGCAGAGAGCCTCAACCTTTTTGTCTTAAATCGTGGCAGGAGGTGAGCTTCCCAGATTAAGGTAGGAATTTGCTCAAAGAAGTTGATGTACAGACCAGGACAAAAAAGCATCCTCTATTTTCTGGAAACTGAGATTTCTCTTAAAATTACCTCCATGCCCCAGAACTGTGGATGAGGCCCTCTACAGAGAGACAGGGTCAGCCTCACTTTCACAAGCCCTAGTCCTCATGAGGGAATTCAACCAGCCTGGCATTTTTTGGAGGGACAGCCCAGCAGGGCACAGGGAATCCAGGAGGTTCCTGGAGTGCATTGATCGCAACCTGCCTCTGCAAGTGACAGAGGGGCCAGCAGGGATAGGGGCTATGCTGGATCTTGTTCTCACCAACAAGGAAGGGCTGCTGGGTAATGCAGAGCTCAAGGGCAGCCTTGGCTGCAGTGACCATGAAATGTCAGAGTTCAAGGTCATCAGGGCAGTGAGGAGGGTGCACAGCAAGCTCACTGCCCTGGACTTCAGGAGAGTGGACTTCGGCTTCTTCAGCGATCTGCTCGATAAGAGTGCCATGGGACAAAGTCCTGGAGGGAAGAGAGGACTGGTAAGGTTGGTTAATATTCAAGGATCACCTGCTCCAAGCTCAGAAACAATGTATCCCAATAAAGAGGAAGTCGGGCAAAAATGCCAGGAGGCCTGCATGCACAAACAAGGAACTCTTGGACATACTCAAACACAAAAAGGAAGCCTATGGAGGCGCGAAGCAAGAATTGATAGCCTGGGAGGAATACAGAGAAATTGTCTGAGCAGCCAGGGATGAGGTTAGGAAAGCTAAAGCCCTGAAAGAGTTAAATCAGGACATGTCAAGGGCAACAAAAAAAAACTTTTGTAGATATGTTGGTGATAAAGAAAGACTGGGGAAAATGTGGGCCCTCTATAGGAGGAAACGGAAGATGTCCCAGAAGAATGGCAGGGGGGTTGGAACTAGATGATCTTAAGGTCCTTTCTAACCCTAACTGTTCCATGATTCTATGTCACCCCCATCTACAAGAAGGGCTTAAAGGATGATCGGGGAAATTACAGAACCATTAGTCTCACTTCAGTTCTCTGGAAGGTTATGGAATGGATCCTCCTGGGAGTTACCACAAGTCAAATGAAGCAAGTTATTGGGAAAAGCCAGCACAGATTCACCAGTGACAAATCATGCTTGACAAATCTGATGACCTTCTATGACAAAGTACTCTGCTTGGCTGATGTGGGGTGAGGGGTGGACATTGTCTACCTGGATTTCTCCAAGATTTTCAGTGTGATTTCCCACAGCCTCCTCCTGGAGGAACTGACACATTATGCTCTAGATAATTGGTCTGCGCGGTGAATGGGGAGCTGTTTGATAGGTTGTACTGAGGAGATGGTGGTAAATAACTCCTTTTCCAACTGGTGACCTGTCACTACTGGGGTTCCCCAAGGCCTGGTTTTGGGCCCAATGCCGCTCAATATTTTAATAAACTATTTGGAAGATAGGACCAAGTGTGCCCTGACCAAGTTTGCTGATGATACCAAACTGAGTGGGGAAATGGATACTTCAGAAGGGAGAGCCACCTTGCAGGAAGACCTGAATGGGCTGGAAGAGTGGCCTAATGAAAAGCTTATGAAGATCAACAAGGACAAGTGCAAGGAACTGGGGAGTTTGGTGCACAAGAAGCTCAATATGAGTGAACAGTGTGCAGCTGTGGCAAAGAAAACCAACAGGATGCTGGGTTCTGTCAACAAGGGCATCACCTGCAGAGATAAAGAAACCATTATCGCACTTTACTATGTCCAGTTTGGTTCCTGCTATACAAAAAATGTGGATAGGCTGGAGAGGGTCCAGAGAAGGGCCACAAGGATGATCAAAGGACTGGGAGGCCTGTCATAAGAGGAAAGGCTGAGGGAACTGGTTTTGTTCAGCCTTGAGAAGTCTCAGATGAGACCTTGTGACCATGTTTCACTGTTTACCAGGTGGCTACAGAGAAAATGGAGATTCCCTTTGTACAGGAAGTCACATGGAAAAGATGAGTAATGGGTACATGTTACTCCCAGGGAGTTTCCCATCAGACACAAGAGGAAAACTTTCAAAATGTTAAGATTCAGCCATTGGAAAAATCTTCCTGGGAGAGTGGTGGGTTTCCCAACACCAAAACACTTCTAGGATTCTTCTGGACAGGGTGTTGGGACATCTTGTATAGGTCATACTTTGCCTTGAAAGGTTGGACCAGGTGATCCTTGAGGTCCCTTCCAGTGTGGTATTCTATGATTCTACAAGTAAGAATAAGTTTTGGGGGCTTTTGCACTGACCCTGTAGAGAATGGAGACTGTCCATGAGATCACCAGACATTTTTTTATGTGCTTGACTGAGTTGCCATTTGGTTTAAGAGTTGATTTACTTGAAAGTCATAGAAGGATCCAACATAAAGAAGTAACAAGATTCCTTCATTAGCAAAAGTTATGTCTGTTTTTCAACACTGTTGCATACACACATGTAGATAGATGGATAGATATATCTATTTATGTTCTCTGATTTTAAGACTAAAATTAATGACAGCAATATAACTGTGGAATAATAAAGTTAAAATTACATATAATTTTAGCATATAATATATAATATACTTAATAATATGCTTAATATATCTATTATATACCTAATATTATACATAAGTATAATAAAATAGCTTCCGCTAAAGCCATACCCTAACAAAATCTCTATAACATAAAAAAGCTTTCCTTCAGAATAAGGGTGTTAATTATGTTACAGATTAAATGTTCATGAATTGCAGTCTTTTAGATGCAGATGTTAACACAAATAGGTCCCTAATATTTATACCACACAGAAATAAAATAACTGTGGTAAATAGATATATTGTAATAGATAAAGTAACAGCAGAGAAGCAATTTTAAATTTAGTTAGGAGGTTTTGTGCTGTTTATTTTATTATCAGTCGCCACTAAACAGAGCTACAGTAAACAATTACAGAAATTCTGTTCAACTATACACAGAGGCAGCCAAATCTCAGAAGAAATACTTCTAGCCCAGAACTTATTTGAAATAGCAAACAACTCCATTAAAACAGGCCCAGCCAACTGCTGCCTAGCTGAACAAGTTCTTAAAAGCAACTGTTGCTTGTAGATTACATCTCCAGTGCAACTGAAGAACTAAAATCATTGTCCTGTGTAAGGTGAATATTATCCGCTTCTCTGATTTCAAACTATAGAAGCTGTAAAACCTCCAGTTCCCACAGATGTGGCAAGTCCTCTCTTGTAGGCATATGGCCAAGTAGGAGGGAAGCAAGGGGAGGTGTTGTAAATTGCCTCTTATTGGAGCAAAACAGCATGTTCAAAATGTTATACTCAAATAATGTTGCTTCAAATATTTTCCAACACCCAGGGCCTTTCCAATGAAGCATCTGATTGTAATGCAGATAAATAGGAGTGCCTCAACAGTCCAGAAGTATCACCCTGGCTGCTCTGTGCCCACCAACATCCTTAATCTTCAGTGATTCACAGAAGATGCTTTCACTGTAGACAATGAGGGAATTAACTTTTTAGAGCCTAGACTGCTCTAGATCATCTCTTACTCCAGACTTTCACACCTGGGGGGGGGGGGGGGGGGGTTACCTGATTAACTCACAAACTGACACAGACCATGAATATCTGAGCAATGTTTTTGTCTTGATGTCTGCAGCCTTAAAACCATCAGGCACATTCTCAGGAGCTTTTGCAAATGCATTGCCAAAGCCTCATCCACATTTGATACTGACATTTACTAACTCGAGTGACCACTGAGTTGTTTTGCCTAACACAGTGAGGCAGTGGCCACTCTTCCCTTATTTCCAGCCAGGTACTTAACAAGGAAATAATGAATAACTGCTAGCAGAGTTATTTTGCCATGGGTTCAATTAGCAGCAGCAACTTGAAAAATGTAGGCAATCCAGCACAAACATTTGCAATAAACTATTTCCGTGTGATATTTTTTGTATGTGAATGACATTGTCTGAAATTAACAAAACCCCTGCAGCTTCCTGAATCTTTATTAGGTAACCAAACATGCTATTTTACACAGTAATTTTGAAAGAGAAAAATTACGCTGGCATTGAACAAAAATGAAGCAAACCCATTGAATCCTGGCATGAATGTCTTTGGGTGAACTCAAGCTGCTCCACTTGTGGGATCAACCCAGATACAGCAGACACAGTATTAATCCAGTTATTACGAAGTCCTTGCACTCTACACTGACATCAATAACCTTACAGCATTTTGGGTAACGGGCTTCTTGGGTAAGCCTCATCTTTTTGACCTGGATTTATGTCTTGCAAAGAATTAGTTTAGAATTAGTGTAATCCACGTAATTCAGGAAATTAACCATGTTGCACCTAGCACTTCTGAAGGAAAATGAATGCACCTAGTCTGGATTGTGAGAGCCAGACTGGGGAGCTATATCAGATGGCAGGGCTCTTTTCTTAGTGGACTTGGAGCCCCGGGCTTGCAGAAGCTCAGAGCATCCAGGGTGAGGTGAGGAAGAGCCCTGAGGAGATAAGGGGGGATACACAGCTTTTTAAGTGAACAGAACAGCCTGGTGGGCCAAATACCATTTTGGTCAACAACCCATTAAGCAACCAGAACACTAAAAAAGCATGAAAGGAAGGTGCAATTTGCTTGGTTTGCCTCCACAGGGAAAGAGAAATACAGTCAGCCAGTGCCTCAATTTTTTATTTTTTTAATTATCTTTTTTTTGGGGGGGAGGTTGGGGGTGGGCAGGGCCTCCATCTTTTTAGGAAGCTCTTAGCAGCAGTCAGGATGAAATCTATCTCGGACAGATCTATGCTATCACCTCAACCAGGTCTTCCAGCAGACAGTTGGTGGTGGTGCAGTGTGGTGGTACAGGCAGTTTCTAGAGCAGCAGTTATTGTCACCTCCCAGTAAGAGCAACACACTTCTCCTCTAATGAGTAGTGATGGCACTTCATGGAGAGGCAGAGAAGCTCCTATCATACCTGATGCTCATTCTCGTACCCAGCATTACAAAGCTTAAGTCTTGCTGTGCTTTTAGTGGAGAAAGGTGTAATTTTAAATTTCTGTGCCCTGATGTTCCCTCAGCTTCCTGTGTGGTTCTCTCTCTTGCTCCATGATGTGAGCTAAATAGTTAATTTTCATATATATCACTGAAGAATTCCATGCAGCAAGACTGAACCTCTGTTAGTGTCAATCAGCATAACAGGGCTGAAGTTAGTATCAGTTTATTCTAGCTGAGGGGCTGACCCCACTGCACCACCTTGAGAGGTCTTCCTTTTGCCTATGGATGATGATAGATTTTAGTTTAGCAACAGCTAAATATATTAAACATTTTTATATTAAATCAGATGAAGTAAAGAATTTCCATAACTGGCTTTCCAAAAGTCTCTGATTAAAGAATTTCATGAAAAAGAATAATTCAGCTAGCTTGGAAACAGTTAACATGATAAAGGAAGTCCTCAGCTTTGCAGCAAAGAGAAGAAAAGCAAGCATCATGAAGGCACTGGAAAGGCATCTTACTGCCCTGCTGCATCAACCTATGGTGCTCAGAAGGAATTCTCCCTTGCCTGTAGTCAATGGCAGCCTGAAGGAAATGGCAACTCCTGTTACCCACAGAAAAGCAATCACATCATTGGTAATACTGAAGACAATGTGTGACATCAACAAATTTATGGTGAAGCCAAATGGAGCATTTGTGTAGGCTGTAATCGATTGCTTGGGGTTAACTGCATCATGTTTACCAGAAAATGAGAAACAGCTTACAGAACATGATGCCAGGGACTTGGAGAGGCAGGAGCATCCTGTCTGTAGCATAACTTGAAGTCTGGTCTTCAAGTACATGCGTGGGCAGAGAAGATGGTGCACCATCACCCCTCACAGGTGTACTGTTCACATATGCATACATACTGTTGTACAACCAACCTAAATGTCCGATTTTAAAAGCATAGCTCAGCTCACTTGCTGCAAGAATAAACTGTCCAGTCCTGATCATCTTTCTCAGATATGTTAAATCACTAACATTACTCAGGCTCCCCTGCTGAAGTAATCTAATGAGATTTGACCCAAAAAGGCACACTGGTTACAAAAAGATCACATGTACATTTTTGTTCTCTTTGCTCTACACAAATGTAATGACAAAATCTGCTACTGATAAGAAGGATGAATGATAGAAATAACCAGGATGGCTTTCAAACGATGATATTCTGCAGCTGTCATGGAGTCCAACAGGGACTGAGGATGCTCGGCACCCTGTCAAATATCAAGGCTCCTCTCCTTGTAGACACGCACATATGCATCAACACCCTCCCTTCATCTGCATACATGCCCATTTTATTATGCCATGTACATCTAATAACTTCATCCTACAATTAAAGCTTCACACACACACACACACATGCTAACTAGTACCCTCTCTGCAGCACACATGCATACAAACCTAATGACAGGCACCAGAAAAATCCAATGCAGCTCTGCAGACAGAAAGAGCTCACTGAAGCTATGCAGTACACACCCAATCCAGAGCGATTTATGTCTTATCATTATGTATAATAAATCACAGTGTTTAATAATAACAGCAGTGCCGTGCTGCCTGCACTCACACCCTTCCGACTCCATGCTCCTAAGCTGTTTCTGCAACATGTTCCTATGCATGAAACACACAGAATGAAAAGCAGGCAGGACATGATCACTGCAAGAGATAGGCTCCGGCAATGAATGCTGCTTCATGTCGGAGTGCGGTCTTCCTAGCTTTCAGATGTGTGATCTGCATGTCTAATAATGAACAGATTTAGTCAATCCATCATTTCTGGCATCAGTCCCTTACCTTGAAATGCTGCAGCTGAAGTATTTGGTCCTCAAGCTGTTGTCTCTTGCCTTCTATTTCTGTCTGTCTTTTCCTTTTCTCCTTGGAAAAATAATTTGAGAGAGAAAGAGAAAAATCTTGTCAGAGAAAAGGAGGCTTTAAGGGTAATGGATTCGTAAGAGCAGGTAAGCAGTCAAATGCATCTGTACAGATGTCACAAGTCCCATTTCACCTGCTCCTCTGCCTGCTGGTATGCAAGCAGCACCGTCCTGGGAACACGCCAGCCCGGCTAGCCCATTGCTTGCCAGCAGGAGAAATTCTCCTCTCTCACTCCCAGCAGCCGGAGCAGCAACAGAGTGCACAGTCCCAGAGGAGGGGAGAAAACAGTCATAACAGCTGAGAGCGAAGTTAAAGGGACAAAGATGTGCTTTTGCATTTGAGATGCTGGGCTTAACATCAAGGATTGTGTGATGCAATTCTGTGCTAGTAAGGTGACACGAAAGCAGTGGGTGGCATCACGGAGGAAAGGAGAATGTTTTTCCCCAGCAAGGCTAGTGACAAGGTTTTCCCCGTGCTCCATGGGGAGAAGATGTTTCAGCTAAATTGCACAGGATTTACCTGGAACGCACATGGGACTGTTAATCCCAGCCTTGTTTAAAATTCAAACTACCAGCACACCAGCAGCTGGCCCTTACCAGCTCCCAGTAGCTGAACCGACTGTCGCCAAGGACAGCATGGTCATTTCCATGGATGAGGGCTTTCATGGTCACATTCATTAGCAAGCCATTCGTCCAAGCCCAGGCTGCTCTATTCATCAAGCTGCAGACTCTCTCAGGTGTTTCAACAGGAGAATGACCTGATTTTCTCCCCTGCAACACCTTTCCCTTACAGAAGATCAACAGCTTGCTTTTTGTAGTCTTCTGTACCTTGTGGGGAGTGTTTCTCCTCACCTACCTCCAGCCTGGACCAAGGTGCTTCTCCTGACAGTTTTACCTCCTTTGACATTTTTCAGCCAAGACAGAAATACTGAGTAGTAAATGAAGGCAGTCAAATAAGTGTACCAGCCTCGGCTTTTACTGGAACATCAGTTTTTATTCCCTACCTGTGAAAGCTTGTTTTTGTTATTTAAATATTTCAGTACCTGTAAGATTGGGCTTGAAAACATTAGGAAATTTCTCAAGTCCCCAACATAATTTTTGTGTCCCATTTCTAGGTGCCCCACTCATGCTCTGGGAATTCTCAGCTTTCTAGGAATTTTGAACCTTTATGCCTCATCCTCAAAGGGTGTAAAATAAGATGCTGCCTATGCAGAAATTAATTGTGCTTATATTGGACATCAAATGAGAACATTTGTAGTGAAAGCATTATGTTTACAAGGAAGATAAGGAAGGTTTTTTTTTCTTTTTTTCTTAATGCCAGGCTCACTCAAAACAAAACAAAACATGGAGCTAGATAACTCCTGCCAAAGTGTTATACATCAGAACAGTGATGGGAGGGCTGGAGTAATGAACTCGGAAATGGCAAAGTAGACAAATGATGTGTATGTCAAGTAGTTCTCTGATACACTGCACACTCTTACATGCTAATTGTTTGTGTATATCTATATCTATACACAAACACACATTCCCTTCTCTCTGAAGTACGTAAGAATCATAGAATCATAGAATACTTAGGATTGGAAAGGACCTCAAGATCATCTAGTTCCAACCCCCCTGCCATGGGCAGGGACACCTCACACTAAACCATATCACCCAAGGCTTCATCCTCCCTGGCCTTGAACACTGCCAGGGATGGAGCATTCACAACCTCCCTGGGCAACCCATTCCAGTACCTCACCACCCTCACAGTAAAGAATTTCTTCCTTATATCCAGTCTAAACCTCTGCTGTTTAAGTTTCAACCCGTTACCCCTTGTCCTATCACTACAGTCCCTAATGAATAGTCCCTCCCCAGCATCCCTGTAGGCCCCCTTCAGATACTGGAAGGCTGCTATGAGGTCTCCACGCAGCCTTCTCTTCTCCAGGCTGAACAGACCCAACTTTCTCAGCCTGTCTTCATATGGCAGGTGCTCCAGTCCCCTGATCATCCTCGTGGCCCTCCTCTGGACTTGTTCTAACAGTTCCATGTCCTTTTTATGTTGAGGACACCAGAACTGCACACAATACTCCAAGTGAGGTCTCATGAGAGCAGAGTAGAGGGGCAGGATCACCTCCTTCAACCTGCTGGTCACGCTCCTTTTGATGCAGCCCAGGATACGGTTGGCTTTCTGGGCTGTGAGTGCACACTGAAGCTGGCTCATGTTCATTTTCTCATTGACCAACACCCCCAAGTCCTTCCCCGCAGGACTACCATGAATTTCCTTTTTGCCCAACCTGTAGCTGTGCCTGGGATTGCTCCAACCCAGGTGTAGGACCTTGAACTTTGCATGGTTAAACTTCATGAGGTTGGCATCAGCCCACCTCACAAGCATGTCAAGGTCCCTCTGGATGGCATTCCTTCCCTCCAGTGTATCAACCGAACCACACAGCTTGGTGTCATCGGCAAACTTGCTGAGGGCACACTCAATCCCACTGTCCATGTCAGTGACAAAGATATTAAACAAGATCGGTCCCAACACCGATCCCTGAGGGACACCACTCATTACTGGTCTCTAGCTGGACATTGAACCATTGACCATAACTCATTGAGTGCGACCATCCAGCCAGTTCTTTATCCACCAAGTGGTCCACCTATCAAATTGATGTCTCTCCAATTTAGAGACAAGGATGTCATGTGGGACAGTGTTGAATGCTTTGCACAAGTCCAGGTAGATGATGACAACTGCTCCACCCCGTCCCTCACTTTTGTAGCCCCATCATGGAAGGCCACCAAATTGGTCAGGCAGGATTTTCCCCTAGTAAAGCCATGCTGGCTGTCACCAAGCACCTTGTTGTTTTTCATGTGCCTTAGCATGCCTTCCAGGAGAATCTGCTCCCAGATTTTGCCAGGCACAGAGGTGAGACTAACTGGTCTGTAACTCCCGGGGTCATTCATTTTCCCCTTCTTGAAAATGGGGGTTATATTTCCCTTTTTCCAATCGTCGGGAACTTCACCTGACTGCCATGATTTTTCAAATATGATGGCCAGTGGCTTTGCAACTTCATTCACCAGCTGCTTCAGGACCCGCGGATGGATTTCATCAGGTCCCATGGACTTGTGTACATTCAGGTTCTTAAGATGGTCTTGAACCAGATCCTCTCCTACAGTGGACCCACGGTCTAGGTTTCACAGTCCCTGCGTCCACCTTCCAAGACTCGGGTGCTGTGGTCAGAGCCTTTGCCAGTGAAGACCGAGGCAAAGAAGCCATTCAGAACCTCAGCCTTCTCCAAATCCTGTGTAGCCAGTTCTCCTGAAAGTTTCAGGAGGGTGCCTACATTGTCCTTAGTCTGTTTTTTAGCCGCTACATACCTATAAAATCCCTTCCTATTATCTTTAACATCCCTTGCCAAGTTTAGCTCCAATTGGGCCTTAGCTTTCCTAACTTGGTCCCTAACTACCAGGACAGCATCCCTGTATTCATCCCAGGCCACCTGTCCTTGTTTCCACCTTTTATAAGCCTCTTCTTTCTTGTGAATTTTTCTCAGCAGCTCCTTATCCACCCAAGGAGGTCTCCTGGCCCTCCTGCTGCACTTCCTTCTAGTCGGGATGCAACACTCCTGAGCTTGTAGTAGGTGATCCTTGAATATTAACCAAGAGTCTTGGGTCCCCTTGCCCTCTAGGGCTATATCCCAAGGAACCTGCTAAGCAGGTTCCTGAAGAGGCCAAAGTCTGCTCTCTTGAAGTCCAGGGCAGTGAGCTTGCTGCATGCTCTTCTCACTGTCTGGACCTCAAATTCAACCATCTCATGATCCCTGCATCCAAGACTTCCCTGGAGAGTCACATTTCCAACGAGCCCTTCCCTGTTGGTGAGCACGACGTCAAGCAGGGCACCTGTCCTCGTCGGCTCCTCTATTGCTTGCAGAAGGAAGTTGTCTTCACACAATGGAGAAACCTCCTGGATTGCTTGTGCCGGGCCGTACCGTTGCCCCAACAGATGTCAGGGTGGTTGAAGTCCCCCATGAGAACAAGGGCCTGTGAGCATGAGGCTTTTCCTATTTGTCTGTAGAGTTCTTCATCCACAGGTTCCTCTTGATCAGGTGGTCTGTAACAGATCCCCACAGTAATGACTCCCATCACTGATTTCCCCTTAACCCTGACCCACAAACTTTCTGTTAACAGATCACCTGTCCCCAGACAGAGTTCCCTACTCTCCAGCCTATCCCTAACATAAAGGGCAACTCCCCCTCCCCTCCTACTGGGCCTGTCTTTTCTAAAAAGCCTATAACCTTCCATTCCAACACTCCAGTCAAAGGAGCCATCCCACCATGTTTCTGTGATGCCTGTTATATCATAGCCCCGTAGATGTGCCCACATCTCTAATTCCTCTTGTTTATTCCCCATGCTACTGGCATTTGTATAGAGGCATCTGATCCGAGCTCCAAATGAAGCCGGCTCACTGGCTGGAGTGGCTAGAATATTACTACATTGCTCAGAGTATTTATTATAGGTGCTGGCAACTGACTGGTGTGTTGGGATGGAATGATGCTCCCCTCCCCCAATACAACTAGTTTAAAGCATCCTTGATAAGTCTGGCAAGCCTCCCAGCAAAGCCACTCTTCCCTTTCTTTATCAGAGCAGCTCCACCAGACCCCAGTAGGCTTGGCCTACAAATGTGGGCCCCATGTCCAAGACACCCAAACCCTTGACTATGACACCACCCTTTTAACCACTTATTAACCTGTCCAATCCTCCTTGCCTTTGGAAGGTCCTCCCCAGTGTCTTGGAGAATTGCTGAAAAGACTGTCTGAGCTCCAGGACCCCTGACCACATCTCCCAGGGCTCTGTAGTCCTTGTTTATACTCCCCAGGCTACTACTATCTATATCCCTAGCACCCACATGTATCACTAGAAGCGGGTAATAGTCCATGGGACTTACTAGAGCAGGCAGCCTCTCCGCAACATCCCTGATCCGTGACCCAGGTAGGCAACACACCTCCCTTGCGACCGGGTCAGGCCGACAGATGAGCGCTTCTGTCCCTTTCATGGCAGAGTCCCCTACTACTACAACCTGCCGCTTTTTCCTGGTGGCACCAGTAGAGATCTTCTGTACCAGTGCACCAGCGACTGTTTCTGATGCAAGTGCATTTCCTCATCAGCCCCCTGCAGGACAGCAAAGCGGTTCTGGGTGGGTACAGCAGATTTAGGAGGCAGCCCCTTGCTTTTAATTGCTCTCTCTTCCTCCTTTTGTTGTTTTTTTTTTGTTCCTGGTTGTTTTTTTTTTTGTTCCTGACACTTCTGGTACTGTGATTTCTATTGTATACTATTTACAAAAGCAAGAAATGTTTAGACCTTCATTTTGCAAAGTGCTGTCAGTAGTGGACTACATCTTTGCAACTGGTAGGGATGGTTGCTGTCAGCGAGTTTCCTGCTATTCAAACACAACAGGAAAATGAAAGAATTGACCAGACAGGAATGAAGAGGTGGAAGGCAAAGAAAGAAGCAAGAGGAAATAAAGTGATAAAATTGGCCTCCTGTCTTTCTTAATATTTTCTTTCCAGTGAACCATTACTGCTGAACTACAAAATAGGAAACAAATTTACTGAATTGATTTTACTGTTGAGCGATGTGAAGGACCCACAGTGAAGATGGTCATTTAAACTACCACCCAGGAGAAAGTTTCAGTTTCTATGAGGAATAATTTCTCAGGATTGTGCTAACTGCAGGTCAAAATCATTAGAGACCCCAGATGCTCCTTTCCCCCAGAGTTCTTGATGTCCCTAAACTGGCAACAGGAAAATGAGATGTCAGCAGCAATTTTGTTTGTTTGTTTCCTTACCTGCTGCCCTAAAAATCTGTGAGCTTTAAATAAACACGGAATAATATCTGCCAACTGTGTAGAGTGGAGAAAATAATGTCTTGCTGAAGAAATTTGGGTGATCCTTTAAAAACAGTTCTTTGTGACTGTTTTCCTTGATTTGAAGCAGACTAATTTTCCTCCACCTGTGCCATTTTTTACTGCATTTATCTTGCCTTGGTATAACACGCAAGAGCTCTCCCTCTTCCACCCACTCCTCTGTGTTGAGTTGGTCACTTGTTTGGCATGAAGGATGAAGTCAACAAGAAACCTTCTTTGCTAAAGCTAGGGGTGGTGGCTGATTCAGGTTGTTGTGCTGATCTCCTCAAAAGTCACAAGGTTTTATGCTGAGCTGGGGATTTAGGGGTTTTCCCACCATGGGATACCTTCTGAATACCTGTACTGTAAGCCTTATCCTGCCGTCAGATTTGGGCATGTATTTTCCCAATGAGGTCAATGAAGTAGCATTTAGTTTCTGTGCTGCCCATTGGAGTGGTCTCTGCACATCTCTGAGCTGAGTTTAAACCCAAGAAATCAAGTGTTTCTGCCAGTACAAAGCGAGCAGAGGGCTTTACCAAGGCTTTACGGTCCCAAGGATTTACATGGATTTAGAGGTGCATGTTTCTCAGCAGGCAGTTAGGACTCTGTGAACTGAATAATCTCTGTACCACTTCCCACACTGTGGGAACAGGCAGATTTCTAAACAAGGTCAAAAATTATTTTGTAATGGAAAATTGAAGCGCTTTGTTACTGCAGTGTAACGGAGAAGCATTTTGTTATAACTTCGTTTTTTCAAAGGTTTTAAGTTATCTTTGGACTTGGGGCTTTTGATGGTGTTGGTTTATGGTTGTTTGACTACAACAGTGTGACAAGTCTTGATACAAAACTATAGGTTATTTTGATCACATGAAACACATGATTCAGACAAAAATCCTGCGCCCATTCTCTAATGAATAAAAAACTCAGTGGGGTTACGATGAGAATGAGAGAAGGACAAGCATACAAAAACTTAGCAAACATCCTCAAAACCCTGTGTGGTTCAGGGGCTTCCTGCACCAGGTATAATTTCAGCTTAAGTACTAAGCTTTACAGTATTCTTTCTCTCTGATTGTCCCCATACTCCTTTAGGATGCTCAGCACCCTCCAGGATCCACAGAATCCTGAGACATGGATTTCCACAGTAGACCATTGCTTTGGCTTCAAACCTGCCCCATCCAGTTTCACTTGATGCCCCTTTTTCTCATACAGGAGAAAGCAGAGAGAGAAGTAGATTCCCACTGTCTGTCTCCATGCCCCCCAGTCACGATTTTATAGATCTGTTTTTATCTTCCAACACCTCTCTCCCTTCCAAGTAGATGGCATCTTACCAAGTATCTGTCTGATGCATTTCTGTTTTAGAAACAGGAAAGTGGCACCGGTCAGCTTTAGTGCTAAGAAGCAATTGCATCCTTTCTGAAATCAAGCATCTTGAAAAAAGGAAATAAATATATGGTTTCCATGTTGCACATTCACATGTGAGTGGATGAGCACAAATCTCATTTTTCATTAAACAGATATCAAATAGCTGAGTAACCTTGCTATTCGACCTCTGTCCTTTTCTCATCATTTGGGTCTGTGAGTAAAAAAGTCAAACACTTTCACTTCCCCATTTTCCTTGGATTTTCAGTGAAGGGAGAGATGTAAGATTTAAATCTTATTTTACTCATGGATATCCAAAATATTCAGAGCATCCTGAGTATACCTCTCAAGTATTCCTCTGCTAGTTTGGAAAGGTAACCATTCATGGTGACCATCTATATCCTTACAAAAGCAGCACACTACAGATAGATACAAATCTTTTCTTTTAAACCTACCACATTCACAGTAAAACTGGCTGCAGTGCCTGCTTTCTCCACCTCTTCTCAACCTAGATTCTATAATCCCTTCACTTCTTGGAAAAAAAAAGAATAATGCTAGGGTGTCCACAGCATAGCTTCAAGGAACTAGGTGGGTGGGTGTCTGACATTCCAGCTGGCAATTTTCACTACTCCTCTCAAAAGGTGCAGGAACTGTACAAAATCCTGTTATCCTGTATATACTCAAGCTTCCTTTGGGCTCCTACCTTTCGCCTATGGCTTGGATGCCATGCATCCGTTCCAGGGGTGGAGATCAGGAATGTTCTTGGTAGTTACTTCTTGAAGTTTAATGTTAACTGCTAGCTGTAGTAGTGATGGATTAATTTCTACATTGTAAGCACTTTATTTTCTTGGTGCCAGGACCCTTAGTAAATTTGCAGTTAAATTCTGTATCTCTAAGTATGTGAACAGAGTAGTGAGGAACATTTACTGGCTTCAACATAGAAAAGTGCCTTAACAAATGATGAAGTGTTAGCATGCACTTTACATCCCAGTGTTTTCAGTAAAGTTGTGAATCAAGAGTCTGCTTAAGTGGAGTCTGGTTTCATCTACTGAATGTCTAAAATACTTGACATGCTGATTTTGGTGTGGGCTTTCTCAGCCAGTCCAGTCTTCTACCCCATTTTTTCAGAACATGCCCATATAAACCAGAAACACATATGATCTCAACCTTCAGTGACATGAAGAAAGCTAAATTGAATGTGATTCAGTGACCTGAAGGTGAAATGTCTTGATAGCTAATTACCAATGCTGCGATTCATGCAACCTTCAGAGGAAACTTTTGCTGTCATCCTCAGAAGGTAGAGGCATGCAGTGAGATTGACTGAAAGCCAATGAAATGGATACGTGAGCAATATTTCAATTTAACTCCACAGAAGCCCACTAGTTAGTAAGTAGTTCAAGTCTTTTAGAGCCTGCTGTGTTACTGCCTATAGGGAAAACACTCTAAGTGCTTTCCCTTACAAAGAAAAGAAGTTTCCATCTATCTTTTATAAGGCTGTCTTGTCACATCTATTATATAGTATTACACAGCCAGCCATAAGAGGTACTGGGGTGATTTCCATCATGTGCTTATCAAGATGCTTTTTGTGAAGGATAGAATGCATATATATATATATATATATAGCTATATATATATATACGTAGACACATATATATACACATATGTATGTGAAGGGTAGAATGCATATATATATAGCTATGATTGATGGCTTAGCTTCATGAGTGAAGATTTTGGGAAGGGCTTTAACCACGCTTACTTTAAGCCCGATGACCAAGGGGAAATGGGATATGCAAATCTGGTTTGAAAAGGGTGCTTAGGCAATCAGGGAGCGTCCAACCAGGACTGATATCCTGAGTAATCTTGAGCTACCCATGCACTGGTCTGCCAGCATGCAACGTGGGATCTGCTGCTACCCATGCACCTTGTCACCTACCGATTCAACCTTCACCTGTCCATACAGGCAAGTGAGAGCAAGCCCTTCCAGCCTGCACAGGGAATTTTTTAGGTGAGGTGCAGAACTGACTCACCCTTTACACCTGAGCTTTAACTGCCAGACCTAGAGAGCTAGGACAGTGAAAACAAAGTCCACAGGTCATAGGTTTTATACGAATGTCCTTCTCTTAGGTGGAAGACCATACAAGGCTAGACGAGATCCATCTGCCCGGGTTTGAAGATAGGAGCTTTTCTTCTCCTAGGTTCTGAGCAAGACTGTAGAAACATATATATACAGATATGTATGTATATGTATATACACACATAAAAATGTAGATCAGTTATCTGTGAAGATGTAAGTGCCTTATGTTGACCTATGGACTGTCAGATGTGGGGTGTTAGTGTCTGCATATGTGAAATCTAAACATTCTGTCATCTGGCCAGCTTGGCAAAAACAGGAAGCGATTATCCTTATTCTGAGAATATCAGGTCATTTACTGGAACAGCTTTTAGAATTACTTTGTTCCGGTCTGTGTCTGACCAGCTATTTGAGTAAATAGTAAAGAACAGGCTCTGGTTTTCACTCTCCAGAGTATTCTGTTAATGTCACAGAAGGAAAAAAATGGCAAGGGAGATTCCTGAACAATGCTGGGAGTGGGGTTTAACCCCTAAGCCACCCAATATACCTTTCCATTCAAAAATGCAAAGAGGAGATGGGGATTGGAGGAGTAATAAGAGGGATGACCCAGAAACTATCAATTTTATATAAGGAAGCATTTTTAAAGGTGCATGGATAAATTTTCTATACTTGCATGTGCCCAAATGCAGACTATCATCTGTGTGCACAAAGAAGTGAGATGTCAAGTTTTCAGCTGAAGACAGGCACTGTTTGTGACATTCTAGTCATCCAGAAAGCCAATTTTCCCACTCCAGGACAAATTCAGCAAAATATTTTTGTCCAGCATTAATATCCAGCAGGTTGAAGGAGGTGATCCTGCCCCTCTATTCTGCTCTTGTGAGACCTCACTTGGAGTATTGTGTGCAGTTCTGGTGTCCTCAACATAAAAAGGACATGGAACTGTTAGAACAAGTCCAGAGGAGGGCCACAAGGATGATCAGGGGACTGGAGCACCTGCCATATGAAGACAGGCTGAGAAAGTTGGGTCTGTTCAGCCTGGAGAAGAGAAGGCTGCGTGGAGACCTCATAGCAGCCTTCCAGTATCTGAAGGGGGCCTACAGGGATGCTGGGGAAGGACTATTCATTAGGGACTGTAGTGATAGGACAAGGGGTAACGGGTTGAAACTTAAACAGCAGAGGTTTAGACTGGATATAAAGAAGAAATTCTTTACTGTGAGGGTGGTGAGGTACTGGAATGGGTTGCCCAGGGAGGTTGTGAATGCTCCATCTCTGGCAGTGTTCAAGACCAGGGAGGATGAAGCCTTGGGTGACATGGTTTAGTGTGAGGTGTCCCTGCCCATGGCAGGGGGGTTGGAACTAGATGATCTTCAGGTCCTTTCCAATCCTAACTATTCTATGATTCTATGATTCTATGATGCAGAACTGAAGCAGAGGCACTGCTACACAAGAATAAACATGCCTTGAAGGTTGATGGCAGGATGCCTGCTCCTTTTGGTTCATCAATGCCCACTTTCACTACTTGCTGCCAGTACAAGAAGTGGAGCTCGTGGTCTTGCCAAGTGTATCAAACTAGATCATCATGTGCACTGGCATGACTGTGCTTGGTGGAAATCTTGTTATGGGTAGCGACACAGCCTCTCTGTTTGCAAGTTGGAGGCTTCTATTTTCTCTTGCTTGGAGCACTAGGAAATAGGTGTTGTTTCAGATGATGAGAAATGACTCCTCCTCTACTCTGCTCCCAGAAGAACCGGAGTCTGTACTGTCTGGTTTCTGAGATCCATTTTACTCTGCAGCTACATCATCAACAACACATGAATGTAAACTACTGGCTTTGCTCCCTTAGGCATTTTCCTGCAAGACCCTCTCTGTCCCAGTCCCCTGAAACCTGTGGCCACTTGTCTGAGCTTCGTTTCACTTAAAACATGACCAGGAGACAATTTTCTTGCATCTATATACTGGAATCCAGCTTCTGAATTAAGGAAACTGCACTCTGCAGTCTTATGTAGCGTCTAGAAAACTACCACCCTTTTTCACTTACAGTTTCCCTGTGCAGCAGGCTTATTACCTGAAACACAGAATCATGATTTCAAACATCCTAAGTGCCTAGGACCTTGGTGGTTCACCTTACTGGACCCTTTTCATATGTGAACAAAGCAAACTGTGCATTGAAAAGTTCTAGGTGGAATGCAGGAACAGCAGGAGTGCAAGATGCTCTTGACATGCTTTCCATGTATCTTCCACATACCCACGTATCTTACAACAAAGCTGTGATCATTGTCATCACTTCAAGCAACAAGCAGATGGGTTATTTAGGAATGAACAACAGGACTCTGAAATTGCACAGGTGCAGCAGATAAATGCCTGAGGGAAGCAGGTGAAACCCACCTAAAAGATAATGGCTCCCTTCCTCATTCTTGCTCTTTCCATGGTTGTATGCACAGCAGGAAGCAAAGGAGAGATTGCAGACAAGGTAAACAGTTAATGATCTTCACCTCCTCTCTTGTGAAGCTGGCTTAAACTGGAGATTGCTGGGTTGATTCCCATTAAATAGACAGTACAGCATGCAAAATATGTTTTGTCATGTTTGTTTTGAACACAGAACAGTCTTAATCCATAGAGGCAGATCCTGATGAGGGAGTAAGTAGAAAAGCCTGAAAGTTACAGAAATGCTTTGTTTCTCTTATATGGAACAGGCTCCTGCGATAAGGAAGGCAGAATCACTTGCAGAGAACTGAACCCTCAGTGAGAAGAAAGAAATACACTGGCTTTTATTGTAGCTTCACATCTCTTTTCTCCAGTAGTGGGTGTTGGTGAAGTTATTTGCTCATGTACATGAACATGGTAGTTTAAGACAGGTGAAGAGATACAGTTTGTTGGAATCAAATTAAGTGCTCCCAATAAAGGATGAAATGCTTTTGGTCTGAAGTCCCATTTCTTGCTGATTTTGTCATTTGCATGCAAAAATTGAGAGAAACCAGTCATGAAATTAATTTTCTCAATTTCACCTAGCACTTACGCTACCCTTGCACAAGGTCAAAGGATGTGTTGTTCCTGTGGTCACCTGATAAAGCAAATGGAGTAGCTCTGTGTCATCATGTGAATTGTCTGCACCTCCGGGTTCAAACAAGAGAACTGTAATAGACATCAGTATGTGGGACACCAAAGGAGGAGTTCACCCACATGGGGCCTGTAGGATTAACTCCTCCTCAGTGTTACTGAATATGGGTATTTTATGACTGTCAATGTCATACCTGAAACTATGCCAAACAAAGCTAAGGACTCTCTCTGGTAAGGCAACAATCCACTGAAGTGTTGCAGCAAAAACTTCAGCTGCCCTGCACACTTACAAATATAGCTCCCTGGTCACAAAATGCAACCACCACAATGCACACAGACAACGATTGCTTAATTAAAATCACCATGCATCTCAAACAGCAAATAAAAGGATGGCACTGCTCCCAGAACAACAGCTCTTAATGAAAAGTGATGAATGCGGGAAGGAATTTCCTTTAGTAAAAGTTTCTTATTAGCATTTTTGAAAGGGGACACAATGGAAAATATCTCATTGAGATGATGAAGTAAAATTATTTTAGGAGGAAACATGGTTTCTCTGATATCCCACGGGGAAATTCCCACTTTGATGGAGCAACCATCCCCATTTTGATGCAACCAAGATTTTACCTGCAATATTTGCCTTTCACTGAATGCTACTGTGTCATTGGAAGGAGTGTTTCAGGCATAACACAATCCATATGCGGTTTGACTGGGCCACCACCATAATGAGTCCTTGAAGTACTAAAACTTTTAGTTGACTTTCCTCTTTCCTCCCAAACCTGAACTGAAACCGAACATGGGCTGACACCCACAGATGCTGCTTCCCTCCAGTTGCTGACAGGAATAAAGCCACACTGTGTATTTATAATTTGATCAAGGGTGTCATGATCAGCCATTTGGCTGCTGAGAGGTGACCAGAGCCATTGGAGTTTAGTTATCTTTTCTGTAAGATGTGACAGTGAATCAAACAGACATCTTATCAATGCTGGATTCCCACCCCTTGTTAGTTCCACACCAGCATTTCTTCCAAAATTTCCAACTTTTTACACTAACTCTGAAAACAGATAAGAGCTCAGGGCCACCTGACTCCTGTAGTGACCTTTTCTGTGGCACCAATTATTTCTGGAAAGTGCAAAACAGACTATGCAGAGCACATTGTTAGTACAAATCATGAAATAGACAGATTTATCCATTATTTTGGGTTATCCTTAAAACCAGTCATAAATGACAGGCAGCTGAACTTAATTACCTGGTGTCTGCTACAGCTAACCTCCAACACCATGTGTATAGCTTGCTAGCACTGATCTTGCTCAGCCTGAAGAAATAGGAAACTGAGTGCCTTCACCTAGCAAATTATTTTTCTTCCTAAAAATACGGTGGAATTTTTTATCTACTGTTGTGTAGAATAAATTCTGAAACTTCTATTCTCTCTATAAAACAAACAAAATTCTGAAATAAGCTACTTTTAATAATTTTTTCCTATATTTTTCTTAATTTTTTTTTTTAGTGAAAGATTGTTAAGTAGAGTTCGGTCAAAGCTTTCATTTGTAAAGCATACAACAAGGAGTTTCTGTAGGCTAAGCAGACTATTTGAAGAAAACCAGTTCATTAACTGTCCCTACACTCACATTGCCACTAATTGGCCTTGGTTTAAATCCATGCTGCTCAGTGTACCTCCTTTCACTGTTTGCTACTGAAAAGGAGAAAGACAGAATTTGCTCAGTATAGGCTTAATTTAATCACTCTTCCACAGCTCCCAAGAAAAGAGCATGTGTCTTCTTTTTACCCTCATGCCCTGTACACTCTAAGTATCTCTTCATGCTGCCAAACAGGATATTGTAAAGCCTGGGGTAACATCTCTGCAGGAAGATGCTGAATGTGCTGAGAAACACCTGTACAAGGCTGATCTTTACCTACAAAACAGGTTCTGATTGCAACATTATGACAACCATTAAGGAATTTAAAATTCTTGTGTTAAGAAATAAAAAATAAATCATAAAGTTTAAAAGTCAAGCTGAAGCTGTGATTGCTTATGCTGGTTTTCTCCTAAGCAAGTGACTGGTGAAGATCTGGACACTTTATTTTTCACTTGTTGAGAACTTAGACTGGAATCACCAAGACTGTGATTTCAGTAGAATTTGTTTACATTCTTTATCCATTTTAACTGCATATATGGCAAAAATCTCCACTTCAAGAAACTTAATCTTCCCCAGGACACAGCATATTAAGCAGGAAGAAGAAATTGGATTTTCTGTGCTGGTTGGGCTGGTCAGCTCAGAGCAATACCCAGGACCCACAGGGATGATACCAGCACTAATTCTGGTACTTGAATCATATCCAGCTTTTTGCTTGTTATTTTCTAAGTAGTGGGAGAAAATACCAAAATGAAGGAATTAATACATTCAGTTGGGCTTTGTACTTTAATACTTATGGTCTGGCTGGATTAGCCAATTATTTCAGAGTCTCAGTGCTTCACATCAAAATGATTTTACTGAGGCTTCCTCCCTTCTCTTGAGAGTGTGGCACTTGCCTTACTGACACTGACGCTTTTGGTGCTGACCTCTGTGGCACCACGCTGGATCTCCCGGTGTCACAGAGTTGTGCTTAGCAGCTGTACCGTACAGGGCTCCTCTACTGCTGAGAAGTGCTTCTTGTCATTTACAAGATAAAGTTATTAGCTCAAACCCCTTTCTTTAAGCTTTTGTCTAATGTTGGTGTGAGGTAAGGATACTCAGATTATCTGATGCTCAGGGACCTACTGACGTAAGTTACAGTTGCTGATGTATTTCAGCCTTAATTCTACATTCAGGTTTACACCAAAAAGAAAAAGGGAGAGAAACATCCTTACAAGGGCAGGTGGATGCAGTCAAGAGCATGAGAATTACCACCTTCCAGCTGCTGGCATATTTCCAGACTGGTAATGCTGATGAAATGATGCACCATTTCACAAATCACTATTCTGGCTAAGTTTCCCTTTATTTATGAAGGGGTTGCTTTCCTCTTGCTTTTTTGACCAGCCTTGAACATCCCCAAAATTTGCACCTTGTCAAGATCACACAGGTCTGAGGGGCACCAGTGCGCCCCTCCAGTTAGGGGGTAAGTCCCTGCTGAATCCTGGAGGATTATGGGGCTGCAGCACATGCTGTTCCTGCCTGCTCTCCAGTTCATCAGGAGAGTCACATTACTCCAATATGAGACCATAAATGCGATTGTGGCTAAGAGGGTGTATACATCTCTGTGTTTGGTAAGCATGCTTGGTGTGTGATCTAGGTATGTTAAAAATCCTACCCAGCCTCAGCCTTGGCATCTTGCCTACACAGCACATAAAAGAACTGGCTTCATCTCCAACCAGCTTACTTCTGGAATCTTATTTAATTTAACAGGTGTAAGATTACATGTCTCAACACTGAACCTTTGTAGTATGCAGGAGGTATTACCACTATGTCATTCCTTTAGGTCAGGCATACCAATGTGCTCTTTGTGGGTAGGAGTGGTTGGGACATTACACTATGGATTGCATAACAGATTCATCTGCCAGCCTTCTCCATGCACTATCAAAGGCAGAGACCATGGTGATCCTGGCAACATGAACAAACCCCACAGCAGCTTCTCACTACCTGTGTGTCACTTAAAGTAAGGAGCAGTGGGTAAGTACACAAAGCCTGTGACACATGCCCATTTGGCTCTAAAGGGGCAGGCTGGCTGCAGATGCTCAAGGCAAGGGTGCTCATCGCTGCAGGTCATTGTGGCTTTTGGCAGGATGCAGAGGAGTACACAGTGTCAGTCTGCTGCACTGATGGAGGGAGACCCAGGGCAGTGCAACAATAAAAAAACAGTCTGTATTTGACTGCTTTGATGCTTGGCTCCAGGACCTGGACCCATTTATAGATGGGAAAATTTCTGCTGTGCTGTCAAAGGTTCCCCCCATTCAGAAAACTGCCTGCATTTCTCTTTGATTTGCATCCGTTCTGTGAGGTGTATCTGGGAATTCACACCTTCAAGGTCATCTCAGCAACCTGTATGACTGCTGCATGGTTTGTGCAGGTTTAGGTGAGGTTTGAAACAAAAAGACTTGTACAGTTCAAATGATTTTCATACTTAGCTGACACACCTGACAGGTTTATAAACTGTGAGCTATGTGAGCAGTTTATTAAACAGTAAACAGAGTACAAAACCCCAAACATGAAGATACCTGAAGTTTCAGGGATGTGGGTTAATTCCTGACTCTTGCTGTCTGCTTCCTCCAGTCAGAACAATGTGGACTCTTACCCTGAACCTCAAGATGCCACGTGGGTACTGTTTAACCCCTCTCTTGCAGCTCCTCTGTTGCAACTCCTCTGGGTCTCCTGGAGACCTCTGCACAAAGGAGATCTTATCATTTTATAACCTCAGATTTAAAACTGCTCCTTTCCCTGCCCCATGAGCACTTCTGTCAGAATTTCTTTGCAGCAGTTCCTCCAGGAAGGTGAAGGAGGGAGAGGACGCAACTGCAGACAGATCCCCTCCCTAAGTCACATTCTTTCTTCCTCCTATGGTTACTCCATTCTGACACACAGGACACGCAATTTTGCACACCTAAGCTTCCTTAAAGGTCATATGCTTCTCTGAGGCTGTCCCAGTAAGTTTGTCACCCTTCCTTCAAGCTTCACCTTTTCAAGATGGGTATCTTAGTCACCTAAGGGATTTAGGAGACATAAGGTCAGTAAATAGTCATCTTCTGCTGCTCTTTTTAACTTGCTGCTCTACATGTCCTTGGTGGTCAGGTTGCTCCACACTTTCTGAAGCACTGCTGGTTTTGCATTAGCAGAGCTGACTCTGCCGTCATATGGAGCAGGGATATGTAATTTCTGGTCATGTTACTGGCAAACTTCCTCAGAGATGCTCTATTTCATCTGTACAGTGCTCATATTGTCTCTCAGCCAGAGGAAAAGGAAAAAAGGAGAGAGGGACAATGACATCTCCCTCCTACCAAATGGGGGACTATTGCAGAGTAAGGTGAGAATCAAAATTACTGTCTTTATTTGTTTCAAGCTAAGCTAAAACTGTCTTTTTTTGAGAAACTCCCAACAGTCTTCACTTCTTCACATTTTCAAGAAACCTGGTGATTCTCCACTGAGCTACTTACATCTTCCACACAAAACTAAACATAGTTTAGTGGCTGTGCTACTACCTGAAAACCTGTATTGTTGCAGAGCACAAATTATAGAATCAGCTAGGTTGGAAAAGACCTTTAAGATCATGAAGTCCAACCATTACCCAGCACTGCCAAGGCCACCACTAAACCATGTCACTGAGTGCCCTGTCTACACTGTTTTTGAACACTTCCAGGGATGGTGATTCCACTGCTGCCCTGGGCAGCCTGTTCCAATGCCTGAGCACCTCACACTGCTCAGGCATTAGAAATTAGAAATTTTTCCTAATACCCAGTCTAAAATGGGACACATTACAGGCTTGGACATGATGCTGCACACAACTGACTCACAGGTCTTTATGGGAGCCTGCAGGATGGAATGTAAAATCAACACCCATGGTCCACTAAGAAAAGACATACCCAATGCTTTTCCAGGGATGACAGGGCAGTCTGGGAAGGGTGATGGGAATCTACTTCCAGGCACAGAAGAGGGGATGAAAAGTCTTCCTCCCCCATGCATTATCACTCGTGTAATACATAATTCAGTTATCCCGTATAGTTAAGGAATCTGAGCAAGGTTTTACTCAGAGGCCTGTATGTTAATGGATCACTTGTCCTGCAGAGGCAGGAGCTGCTGAGCTCTGTACAAAAGCCAGTTCCCACAGCTCAGGTCAACACCACACTTGTCTGGAAGTCCCTACACAGGAGGGGACCAAATAGTTCAAATGAAGAAAGAACTTGGAGCCCTCAGTAAGGTCTTTCTATTTTTCAGTAGAAAGATACTGTATTTTCTGCTTATAGAGACTTTGGCAAACCAGCCTTGGGCTCTAAACCCTATGTTAAAATAATCACTTTTTGAAAGGACATTTAGAAAAAGAAAAGTACCTTCATCTTTCACCACTCCTGCCACACACCGCTGTTTCTTTGATGGCCTCTTTGAATCTCTGAATCCATGGCAGAGAGAAAACTATTCACTCTATCTTAATTTGGCTTCCAACTGCAGTACTGCCAGAGACAGAAAACTCTATTTAGTCTGCAAGCTCCTTGTGGCAGATACAGTCTGTTCTGTATTTGCACAAAATTTAACACAAAGAAGTACGAGCTCCTGCCTGAGGTACTTACGTCATTACAGCAACAGTCTTGCATCCACACCTAACCACTGTGCACAGGGGTAATCACAGAATCATAAAGAGGTTTGGGTTGGAATGGACCTTAAAGCTCATCCAATTCCAACCCCCCTGCCATGAGCAGGGACACCTTTCACTAGACCAGGTTGCTCACATCCCTGTCCGACCTGGCCTTGGAACACTGCCAGGGATAGCGCAGACACAGCTTCTCAGAGTAATCTGTTCAAGTGCCTCACCAGCCCACAATGAAGAACATTTTCTTGTAGCTAATATATAAGTTCTGTAAATTTTTTAAACTAAATAGATTCTCAAATCCTAAGCCAAGATAGATCAAACCTGGAATTTTGTGAAATACTGTGGCTCAGATCCTTGGACAGATATTTTGTCAAGATACCTTGCATTGTGTTCCCCTAGGAAGAAACAACCAGAATGTACCTGAGCTTTTCTTCCTGTTGCTTATCAGTATGTCAGTACAAACACAGTGGAAGCTTGAGAAAGAGCACATTAAACCCTGCCTGTATTCAGCAGTGGTATAGATGGACACTGATGAAATCAGGATGTTTTCTAACTGTCAGGGGAAAAGATTCCTGAGGTGGTGGCTCATAAAAGCAGGGAGAGCTTATTTGCCACAAAGAGCTGCCCAGGATTTATAACTTGTTTGTGTAAGTTAAGCTTTTTTTTCTGTTGAAGGATGCTACTTTAACACACTAACAAGATGTAAGTAACAGTATAACTGTTAAAGAAAACAGTAGTACTTTCAGTGTATTATCACTGGGACTTTCAAATGGCTTCACCCATTGTTTTTAATATGAACAGAATGAGGTCACTGTTTTCACATCTGCATGCATGCTCTTTCAGTGCACCAGAACAAACTTTACAGACTACAGCACTGATCTGGCAAGCATCTGCCTCCTGTGCCACTGAAATAATCTGCAATCCACTTTTTACAAGGGTCAGCTTGCTTGCAAAATCACTCTCCTGTGCAGCCCCTAGAAATAACGTATTTTCCCTGTCTGCACACTAAGGTCACATTAACTAAAATGTTAAAAAAGACAAGATCTAAGATTAGCTACATACCACAAAGAAATGAGGGCACAGGACCAAGCTCTTACCGCAAGCTGAGTTTTGCTTGACATAGACTGCACACTGCCACTAAAATCGGATCATGGCAAGAGTACTAGTAGTGATGCTACTGAATTGCAAGCTCCTGTCTCTGAAATGCTGGGAGTTTTCTAGGTATTACTCCACTCAATCAGGAACCAATTTACAGAAGTGCTCCAGCATGAAGACAGTTCATAGTGAGTCCACTGCCAGGCAGGCTTCTTTGTGAGATGAATGACGTGAGATGAAGGTGACATGGTATAGATCAGCACAAGCCTTTCTATTTGTGTTCTCCATAGTTCCCTGAAAATCAAGTGTACCAAACTGTTTCCAAGGAGGGATGTTTTTTCTCTGTTACCAAGGAGGGATGGGAAGAGAAGACTTGCATCACCTTTTTGCCAGTAAGCAGCCTACAACATCTTACAAGATGGATTCCTATGACCATGGCCATGGGATGTGGTGTGTGGGTAACAATCAGTAATATCACAAGCTCCTTCATAATATTTATATCTAAAGTGGCAAATTACTGGATCCCACTAAAGGAGAAAATGTTTTGTCTAAAGGTGTCCATACTTCCTAAGTCTGGATTTGTTGGGAAAAAGGTAATATCAGACCCCTTGTGAACCTCCAAAAAACTCAAATTCAAACCTTCTTTCATCTAGATTTTTCTAGTGAAAACAACACTTAAATCATCATATTCCCTTGACTAGAGTTACATAGGGTAAAATATAATTTGCAATTTAGGTACTGAACATCACCTGAAAGGAGAGCCTGGAGAGGGCAAGAGTTTTGAGTTTACTTGTGCCAGGGGTTAGAAGAGTTGTAAACATCATAGTATCTAGGAGCTCCTTCTGGAGATACCTCTACACATAACCTGCCTCATGCTTCTGCTGTGGGGAGAAAAAGAGTGACTTAAAACTCGTTCTGCTCTCCCCTGTGGTGAGCAAAAGCATTCAAAACCTCCACTGATAAAGCACTTTCGTGGAAAGAAGGGAAAAATTACAAATTATAGAATAGAATGTACACATCGTAGAAGGAAGATGTTTAATAATAAGTTAGAAAATTAGTGCTCTTCTACCAGGGACCTTCAGGTCTGAGATGTGCTCTGCTTGGTACTGTGGTAAGCATTAGCATAGAAACAATACTGAAAAGAGCAAGACCTTTCATAGAACATTCCTTTGGGTCCAATCAATCCTACAGAGCCATAAAAGTTGCCTTATAAGACCGCTTTCTCCAGAATATACTAAACATGTTTCTCATGGTCTTTGCTTGTGAAATATAGATAATTATTTAGGATAACTCTGTAAAGCACAAACTCAGTCTATTATTTGACAGCTATGCAGAACAGTTACATGCAGCTGGAACACAATAGGATCTTAGTTGCCACCCACAGAATGTATAGGTTGCTCCCCACAATCTACTTCTTTCCTTCAGGCACTTCTACTTCAATGGCAGAGAGCCAAAGGAGAATCCAGAGCAACACAAGACTTCATCATTACTGGCTCCTTTGCCTCAGGCTTCCTGGAGCAAGAGTATACGCTATAGCACAACGGATCATTTATGTCTAGATGATGCCTTGCGAGGCTGTCATGGCAGTTGAAGTTAAGGGAAAGTGCTTGAGGGGTCTCTACTTTTTTGCACAAGCTAGTCATGTCTTGGGAAGTTCCAAAGGTGAGAAAAGCCCCTTCAAAACATGATGAACTCTTCATCACACATCAGTGTGGCTGGAGGCAAATACCCTGAGGTATCAACAATGCAGATAATCTGATCTCCAAAGGGGAATCTGTGGGAGCCTTTGAGCTCCTAAAATAGGGGACTTAGAAGAAATTCTTATTCCTGGACGCATAATTTCTTTTCTAGTCTGCCTTGGAGCTTCACAGTGCTATGCTTTTACTTGCAGCTAAGACTGTGTTTCATCCTTAACAAATATCATAGATGGATAAAAGCAACAAACAATGTCTTCTGAGTCCCTCCCCATATTATTAGTCTTTAGAAGCCACTGTAGTTGACTAGATTGGAGTATAAAATGATGATCCATAGAGTCTTCTTCCTGCTGTTGGTTTAGCACTTCTACTATTTTTAGCATTCTTCTGAGAACTGGTAATATGTTTTGACAAAGATACTGTCTTCCAGGCAGGGACACAAATAGTGAATCAGTCTGTTCATACTAATGCCATGAGAATCATTACATCCAAGCCAGTACAGGGCAAAGGTCTCTGCAATGCATGTTTTTTGCTTGTTACTAGCAATTTATTTTGTTTGTGTGAGGCAATCTAGGGATCAGACTAGACTCTGAGGCTGTGTGCATCCACACTTTAATCCCATTGCCAGGGTTTAAGCCTCAGGTCTGTACTTTACTGGAAGATGGCTGTTTTGTCTTCTTACACCTAGCTATGGCTAGAGCTGGGTAGTCTATAGATCATGTGTCTCATATTCCTCCTGGAAGGCATTTTGTGAGCTTCAGTTTTCAGCAGCAATGTCTAAGGAAATTTCTACTGGCGAAAAATTCAGGTCCCACTTTGTTCAGTGTAATAGATGCCTTCTTTGTATTAAGTCTTTGGTGTCTGAGATACTTCAAGTTCTGGAAAGAGTAAGATGGGAGATATAAAAGCACTTCCTGTAGAGCCAAAAAAGACTGTGCATGTGTTGCTTAATAGGTACATAGAAGCCGACAGAAAAGTCCTTTTGCTAAATCGCAGAATTACTGTCCGCCTATAAGACACTGCAGTATCAGCTTTTTCTCCTTTTTCATACAAGCAGAATTACTCCCTGGTATCTGCTTTAAATACTGAGAAAAATGACTAACAGTCTGCAACAAAACACAGCTGTGCTGACTTCTGTGTATCCACTTTTGTTCAGGGAGCACCAAACTGGAACTAAACACAACCAAGGAATTAACCCCTTTGTGTAAATGAGTTAAGCTCGTGGGCTTAAAATAATTACAAAATAGTGGCTTCTCAAAAATTTAAGGTCTTCACTTTTTCATCACGTATGTTAAGCATGGGACAACTTTGGCTGAATATACAATGCATTAGGGGTCACTGAAGAACCCACCCTATGGCATTCCTTATGGCACTAGCATCCAAAATATCACTACCAGCCCAGTATTTGTCTGGCCAAGAAAACACCCTTGTAGCCTGCAACACTACTTCCATCTCTGCCAAAATTGCACTGGACACAGGAAAAGTGACTGGTGGTGTTCAAGGCCAGGCTGGATGGGTGACATGGTTAAGTGTGAGGTGTCCCTGGCCATGGCAGGGGTGTTGGAACTAGATGATCTTGAGGTCCTTTCCAGCTGTAACTATTCTATGATTCTACGATTCTAAAATATGTCACTTTGTTGTTTACTACAGTTGCACACCAGGATTTTTGTCTGCACCAAATCTCTTTTGGGATTTGTGGCCATAATACTATACTTGAAAAGTAATTTAAAAAATGGATCCATTTTGCTATTTCTTGGATGCATGCAACTCCCTGTGCATTGGGTTAGGGGAGCGGAGAGTAAATAAAAATGTCATTATCTTCTTTTGATCAATGCATTAGAAATGGTCCACCTGTTCCTCCTATATTAGTACTTAAATCAAACCCTGTGGGTTTTCTGTTAGCAGAGATGCCACTGGAATGTGTGGGAAATTATGCTCAGCTGAAGTAAGAAAAGCAGCCTGCTGCTACCCATGTTCCAAATGGTGTTGATGGAGCTGCTCACAGCAAACCTTCTCACTAGCATTTGAAGAATGATATTGTACATGTCCATTTCAGTATCTTGCCTTCAAAAGGGTGCTTTTTGTCTGACTCAGCTTTTTCCTGATTTAGGGATAAAATGGGAAATGTGGATTTTCTTTTTCCCCTACAACAATGTTTTTAAATGTGGGGTCTGCAGAGCAGTAATGGCTGACTGGCAAACTCACTTGAGTACATCAACAGATCAGGGCTTCTGCCAAGGGCTTAAAGCTCTGAGAGAAATCAATTTTTTTCCAATGAAATTGCAGCCAGGGCAGCAACACGCCACCCTTTTGTACCCACTCAACAGGAGTCATTTTTCACTTTGCTTCAAATGACAAACAGGGAAAGCTGCCTTACATTTAATATTGTCAGGATAGATGCTAAGTCCCAGCGAATTGCACATTTCAAAATATGAACCTGTCTTTCAGCAACTACTTTTCCCGTAAAGAGCTAAAAGATGGGGGAGGAAGAGAAAGAAGGATAGGTGAATGAAAAGATGGTAAATAACAGTTGAAGCAGACAAAAGGGCTCTGTTTCTGAGTGCAAATGAAGCACAGCTGGTTTACAGCTGCACTGTATTTCCCTAGAAGGTACGGCACTGGGTAAAAGCAGTAATGCTTTCGTTACAATCAGGATGGTACAACAGAATGGATGGTGAATGGCCCTTTTCTTCAATGTCATAAAAATGATAATAAAAACCCCATTAGTTCCCTGCAGCCTTGTGTGTTCCAAGACAGCCTGTCATTTTGAAGACGGTAGGCACACCACCGCTTGGCTTTCAAGGGATTCATGAGCGAATGGCTTGGAGGAACAACCCATAATCTGATTCTGAGGACTGACCAGAAGCATTTCAGCCAAGGATTTGGAAGCAAAGAGGAGAATATTAAAGTCTTGCACCAGCAGAGCAAGCTGGAACTAATAGCAAGCTTCTGCTTGACTTCATCGAGCTTGAGTGCAGTCTTCCTGTCATTTCTTAAGCTCTCAATGGTGAATCCTGTCTTTAATTTTTTTCACCTCCACCTCCTTCCCTTCCCACTTGATGGATAGTTGCATGAGTCTCCCAAAGGCTACACACCAATATAATTCTTCTTTCTCTCTCCCTTTCTCTCCCTCTCTCCCTCTTTGGCCCACATGTTCGTGTCAATGCTTCTATTTGTCATTTCCTCCTTCCTATAATTATAATCAGAATTCACTGGGATAAGATGTGGTGATTATGTGTTCAAAAGCTTTTAACAACAAGTACCCTGCTGTTTGTCTGCCCCACTTAAGGAAGCTTTTGCACATTTGTGTGAGTCCCCCTGTCCTGCCTGAGATAGGTGTTTAGCTGCTGCTTGAAATGGGGCCATGGTCTCTAAATTTAAGTGGCACCAAACCTGAAAGCAAGCTCCTTGTGTGCTTTGTTCTCTGATATGACAGATGAAAAATCGTAATATTTATTGAACAGTAACTACCCCCAAGACAAAAATCATTGCTTCTGCAACAGAAGCAGCAGCAGATTTTAAACTTTTGTATCAGATAGAAGTCTGGAGGCTCCTTCTTCAGCCTTTAGCACTATTCCTGGTGTGACACAGTAGTCTTTCTTACTGGGCTCACACAAGACAAATTTTACCAGCTATAAAAAGCTTTAAAAAGTGTGGCTATGAAACCCAAGAATGTAGTATTTTTTTCCCACCAGGAGTACATCATAAGCCACTCCAAGCACGGATGTCAACAGCTCCTTTGTTGCATTCCTCCCAGAAGACTCAAAGCTGGGAGAAGTCAAAAGCACCAGCTTTCTCCTTCTGAAGTTGTGCAAGAGCCTCTGAGGTTTTGCTGTTAGCAGTCTCCTTTTGCAAACTGTTTATACCAAGGAACATTCATTCCTCTTGTTAAGGTCAAGCAGGGGTTTCCTTAAGTCAGCAGAGCAATTGTCATCTCTGCTGGGAGGGCCTGGACAGGGGCATGACCCTGGAACCACTGTCATGGGGATGTGCTGGGGGTGTGGCACAAACCCAAAATCCAGCTCAGAGCACTGTAGGGTCAAGGAAAGCTCATGTTTGACTCCAAAGATAAATAATTACTTTCTGATCATTTTCAAAAGCAGGATAGGCATCTCTATGCCCCACTAAGCTCAGTAAGGAAATACTTGGTTAAAATTCCAACAGGAGGAAGTCACACATGTGCTAGTAAGTTACATACTTAAAAGATAAACTTGAAGGCTTTTTATTCTGTGCCTTTAATACTGTTACTGCTATGTGTGCAGCACAACATGTGACAGCAAAACTTTGAAGGTAGATCTTTTGATTTTCACCAGAGGCATGTGTGGAGACTTTCCTGAAAACAGACTTTATTCACTGATTCTGGTATAATAAAACTTCCATTTATTTTCAGTTATTTCACAAATGAAAACACTCAATGAGATTTTGTTAACTTCTCTGTGACCAGGAATTTAACTGTCACAGGGCCAGAGGTTTCTGCATGAGGAGAATATATAGACAATGTAGATAATGATATTACATTTAGTCATGTGGAAGCAGAAAAGCTTGAACTACCCTCTAGGCTGACAAAACAGTATTTTGCGTATCATGCAAAGGTGTTGTCTAATACCTCTCTGTGCACGAAACACATTTGTCTGTATATACTGATAACCACAAAGCTTATTTTTGCCACTCAGCCTAAGACCCAGATCTTAAAAACGGCAACACCAATGCAGCCACTGAAAAGACAAGGTATTTTTTCATCTTCTGTATCTAACTTCCTTTACTGGTTCAGGTTTCCAAACAATTTCCACCAATCAAAAAAGAGTTTGTGGAACATTATATTTTGTTTTCCAGTCAAACTAACACTTGATTCTGTCCACATTTTCTCTTGCTATGTTTTGTTATTCGGGAGAATCTTCACTTTATGGTAGGTAAAGGTACTCATGTAGACAGTTTGATGGATGCACACATCTTCTTGTAATTATTTGGACTCCATTTTATACACAGAGATATTGGTAACATCCTCAGAGCTATGAAAGAAAACAATTCCCTTTGCAGTTATCAAACATGTCATGCCTATTTTATGTTTTTAATATGTTATCTACAAACACAATTTCATCTATTAAAATATATAAGTTTTTAAAATACTATTTATCAGAAGATTTCATAAAGATTCATGCAATAAATGCAGAACTTTCCACATATATTTTGCTCAGAACTCATATGCCTGGGGACCTCAGTTCTCACCTTCCTAAGCAACAGCTACTTAGGACCTATGTCTCAATGCAAATGAAGGCACAGGCACATACTGGCTTGCCAAAGGGCTTCCCTGTTGCTGGCAAGTGCTGTTCTCTAGCTGCTTGTAACTGCCTTGCTGCCAGAAGGAACATTGAACTGCAGTAATGTTTCTACCCTGAGGCACCTACCTGAGTGCAAAGTCAGTCACATTGCTTTAAACGAGGGAGACATGTTTTCTGTGCCACCGACTGTGAAGTCTCTACCAAAATGTACACCAGCACACTGCTGGCCCCACCACTTTTGTTTTAGAATTTTCTCCAGTTTGGTTCAGGTACAAAGTTCTTAAAAGCCTTCTTCTTTTTTTTTTCCTATTTACTTCTTATTTTCTTTTTTTTTTTTTTGATTGAACTCTTCTGCAATGCAGTCTAAGAACAGAGTATAAAATCTTCAATCATTATCAAAGAAATATTGAAGTCTTCTTTAAAGCATACAAATGTACTGCTGTTTTATGGCATGGCTTTCCAGCATAAATAAAGGGGGATTGTATGGGCTTGCTGTTTTCCCCCCTTAACTGTCCCTTTTACGTGTTTGGACAGTATATTCAACCAACCCATGTGATGATGAGAATGTGATAGCAGGTGAGATAATAGATGCCTGCTCCTGGTTTCTTGCAGGAGCCACCTGAAATGAGCTGGTGATCACGGTCTGATATGATATATGACATGCAGGTTCTGTCTAGCCAAAATGAAGATGAGATCCTAAAAGTACATTTGCAGAGATTATTTTCCTGGATACCATAAAACAATGTTCGTTATTTTTTAACAAGTACAGCAGATTTAAAGCAATAGAGTTTTCCTCTATTGTCATTCCAGTATAATCCTATTAAAAATTAATAATTAAGCAAATTTTATCTTCATTATTGTCTGGAATTCATCAAGGGTTGGATTTTCTTACCTACCTGACAGGCTTTCTTAACAGCTGTGAGTTCTTGTCTAACAGGAAAACAAAATTGCATTAGAAAGTGACTGTTTCCAACACATAATTTCACCACCATACAGAATATTGGACATTACAGGGTTTCTGCACCATACTGAACAATCAGTCATGGCTGGCCACATCTTCATTAGACCTGATGGATCTCACTAAGCAGAAATCACATTACTTTTAAGGTTTGTTTTAGAGTCTGTGTACCCCTTAGAGGAGACGTATTACAGCAGAGCTTCAAAACGAAGTGGCTGGTGGGTGACATGCAGCCCACAAACCTAATTCTGTGTTTTGTCATATGGTACCAGCACAGCAGGGGAATTAGCTTACAAGTTTTTATAAGGATTTATAAGTCCATCTTATAAGGTGGAGTGTCAATGAAGAGCTATTAATGACCACACGGTATGACTCAAGTGGGGGCCACTGTCAGAATTAAAAATAAACATTTTTACTTCTAAGCTATTTCACAAGCCATGATTGCATCTCATATTGTCACAATGTCTAATAATAATTAATCAGAAATAAGACATTTTTTAATAATAGAATATTTAATATGATTAAAAGCAAAGATGAGTATTCACTTTTTTGATAGTTTTTACTTTTCTTTTTTAAAGGACAAGTCAGAATCTTTGAAATCCTGTGGAGTGAGAGGAATGCTTGCCCTGTTACCATGTCTAGTCACCAGACCACACATTTTAGTTCAAGAACGCACATAAATTATACGACCCTTTCCTGCAGCTGCACAGAATAACAAAAATTGCTGCAAAGAATAATTTATTCTCTTTTCCATAGATTCTTACAAAGGACAATTAGCTGTATTTTTTTCCCCACCCAATAAGAAAACCTTGCTTTATATTCTTTTTTTTTTTTTAACAGAAACATCTAGCTCCCTAACACTTCCCTCTTTCACTTGAGTGATATGCTGTCGAACAAAGGAGTTTAGCCCCTTTGACCACCTAGGTAAAATTCAGATCTGAGCACTTCTGCTATACCATCTCATCCCTGTTTTTCTTGGATAAATCAAAATAACAATTTATGCATGTCTCTCTGCCCTGTCCTACACGCTGTGGATGACACCATACCTATTTTATGGGACTGCTCTGAAGCACTCCATGATTTAAAGTTGTTTCAGTCTTCCCATTTCACCATTCTGTGATGCCCAGAGGGCCCCTCAGAAATTCTGGTTACCATGTGCAGAAAACAGCAGTCACCTAGTCACCCAAAGTTTATTGTAGAGACCAGGCTGTACTTTTCCAGAACCCCATTAAATGCAATAAAACAGGACTTGCAAAGCCCAAAGGGAATTTAGATAGAAATTAATTCTGTTTTATAAAGGAGAGATGCCTTTTTTACAGGACATAAGAAAGCATGATGCTATTATTACAACTTCCATCTCCCTTCCTGAGCATTCAGGTGTCTTGTGGTATTATCATGGTCACAAATCTCAAAACCCTTCCTGTGCCAGTTATCTCAACATTCAAACCATGCCTTGATGACAGAGGGCTTGGGTGGCATGTCATGGGAAAGAATCACCTGTGATCCACTAGGAATGAGCAAATACCCCCTGCCCCACATGTAGAAGATATTCATTACTCTGTGTTAGCTGTAGAACACCATTATTTTTCTGGTTCTTCGTTATCATTGGTACCTCCCTGCAGAGCACCACAGAGAGTGTTGTATGGGACATGAACATAACAGTCATTTTCCAAAGTGGTGTGCAAGCAAGGTCAAAATTTTGTTATGTTAAATCAATACTTTAAGAGGGAAGAATGCATTCAACCTACTGAGACTATAAATGGGAGGAGCAAGGAGCAAAGTGCAGATGTATAATCTTAGCAGGGCTTTTTTGATTTTTAATGTCAGACTTATTATCACCATTTATTTGACGTGCGAAGAAATGAGTTTTATTAAAAGAAAATTCTTAAATACTTTGAGGCAGCAGTGAAGCTTATGAGTACCAGATACTAGCATTCACACTAAATTAAGAAGTGCAAAGACAAGAAGTCCCAGATGAGGAGACGAAACTGAAGATTTAGGCATATTAGTGACCAGCTTTCCACATGGAGATGTATAACAATCTTTACTCATGTGTACTGCCATCATTGCTCCAATTCACTTGTGGTGTTTCTTCCTGCAAAAGTTATTTTTTCTGAGGGGTTTTGATGGTGAAAGAAATCTTCTGTTGATTGTAACTGAGGCTCTCCATCTTAGCTTTGTATCTGCTCTCAGTTTAGGTCTCCGAGGGCAAATTTCTGGTACTTAACTAACCTCTTCTTACTAGAAGTGGATTACATCCTCTGTAGACCTCCTAGCAAAAGTCTTGAATGTGACTGTAGGCTATCCACAGGAGGAATGTCAAACATTATGACTAGCTCTGTTTTGTCAGCTCTTGTGATTTTATATCAAGTTTCACAACATCTCCTGTTTTTCTTAAACTTTAGTTGCAGGCTTATGAGACTACACGGAAATCTCCACTTCCATGTAAAAAAGGAAGCTCTGAATGCTTATGAATGAATGGAAAAGGTGGAAGTATGATCCAACTGTGGAAAAGAATGGGGGGGAAAAAGTATACAAAATACTGCAGTTTTTTCTATTGTCTCTATTTTACAAGTCAATTCTCCATTTCAGTTTGGAACCAACAAACAATCCTAATCTTCTATATAAACCAGCGAAGATGAACATCCCTCTTATATTGCACTGTAGATTCTGTGATCTCTTTTGCTCCCCCAAGTAGTGGTAATGTTATGACTCCACAGCTCCAGCTGGCCACTTTGATGTGCATCAAACTGTCAAAGGCAGATCATTTCCTCTAGATGACACTTTACTTTCTAAATTGATAATATCATTCCCATCAAGAGCTGATGTCAGTAACACGTTGTCATCAGGAAACAAGGATGATAACTTTAAAGCAATGGAGCTGCCAAGGAAGTGACTGAATACAAATTAAAACTTAACTCTTGCTCAGATATACATAATTTTCTTTTTCAAATGTCCATAGCCTTTCTACAACTCCTTTGCATCAGTTTACAATCTAAAGTTGCAGAAGACAGTAGTTCCTGCAGAGATTTTCCTCCCCTCCTATTTTTTATAACCATGAACTATTTTAAACTGTATTTATAATAGTGATCTTGCCAAGAATTTCCCTCGGGAATAATTTCCTGTAAAGTGTGATATGAGGAAAGATTCAGATTGAAATTGCTGTGAATGGTTCTCATCTAAAGCGTATCTTGTAGTTGATTCTCCAGAAACACAGTGGCCTGAAGAGACTAGATTACAGGGGGAAAAGTTACTGGCATTTAAGTACAAGAAGAATATATCCTATTTACCTTCTTTGAAAGGAAAACTGAAAGACAGAGTTTCAAATGCTGATAAGAGAAACATGAAGGTCAAGTTTTGAGTGGGAAAGATATGAGAAAAGAACTGAATTTCAGTCTTGGCATCTGTATAGACAGATATCAAATAGGACAAGGAAATGAGAAGCCTGGATGGGATGCAAAGATGGGTACATTTATGAGTTCCCTTTCCTTTAGGTTTCTAAAATGTTTTCTTAAAGTGTGGCAAACAGATGGGATCCACCCACCAGTTTATCATAGACATGTTCCCTACATTTAGAGGTCTGTAGACATTTAGAGGTTTATATTATGAAAATATAATCCATCGCATACAGAAACGGTAAGGGCAGCACACAAAAAAGTCTGTGTTTTCAAGAGTGCATCTTTCATTGTAACTCTTTCCTATTGTGCGCTGCATTCCCAGAATCCCAGAATCCCAAGGGTTGGAAGGGACCTCGAAAGATCATCTAGTCCAACCCCCCTACAAGAGCAGGGTAACCTAGAGTACATCACACAGGAACTTGTCCAGGTTGGCCTTGAATATCTCCAATGTAGGAGACTCCACAACCTCCCTGGACAACCTGTTCCAGTGCTCTGTCACTCTTACAGTAAAGAAGTTCTTCCTGACCTTCACATGGAGTCTCCTATGCTCCAGTTTACACCCATTCCTCCTTGTCCTACCACTGGATATCACTGAAAAAAGCCTAGCTCCATCATCCTGACACCCACCCTTTACATGTTTGTAAACACTGATGAGGTCACCCCTCAGTCTCCTCCAAGCTAAAGAGACCCAGCTCCCTCAGCCCCTCCTCATAAGGGAGGTGTTCCACTCCCTTAATCATCTTTGTGGCTCTGCGCTGGACTCTTTCAAGCAATTCCCTGTCCTCCTTGAACTGAGGGGCCCAGAACTGGATGCAATATTCCAGATGCGGCCTCACCAAGGCAGAGTAGAGGAGGAGGAGAACCTCTCTTGCCCTACTAACCACACCCTTTCTAATGCACCCTAGGATGCCATTTGCCTTCTTGGCCACAAGGGCACATTGCTGGCTCATGGTCATCCTCCTCTCCACCAGGACCCCCAGGTCCCTTTCCCCTTCACTCCTTTCCAGCAGGTCAACCCCCAGCCTGTACTGGTACATGGGGTTGTTCTTCCCCAGATGCAAGACTCTACACTTGCCCCTGAATTCTTCTGCAAATACGTTTGTGTTCTGCAGAAAACCTGCAAGCCAGGCAGGTCATGGGGAAAGAAAAGAAACATGACAAACAGTAAGAAGTGATATTACAAATGTCCAAGTAAACACAAATGGAGAATGAAACAGCAGCTGTACAAGTTTTCTCATCAAGGAGAAGGAGAAAACCTGTGAAGAGAAATGCAGCATTGTGCTGACAGTGGATTCTTCAGTAGTAAAGTATCTTTTGGCTATCATACATTGCTACTTGGTGTTTTCTATGGCACATCAAGATGGGCACTGTCTGATACCTAAATATAAGAACCTTTCATAAGCTCAGACCATCAGGACATATTTGTAAGACGTGACTTTACTTGTCTCTACTACAGCCAGTTGCCATGCTAGAGCACAGCATGGGATTGCTACATTGCTTAGTTCAAAGGCACACCAATGTCAGAAGAAGAAAGTTAAAATTATCTGACCATCAGTTTGATAATGAAACAAATACAAGTTCAGTCACATTCACAGTTTAATCTCTTGTGTGTGATATGTGAAGTAGAGGGCAAAAATTAAATCTGCATGTATTCATTAAAAAGGGAAAAGATTTAGAAATAGTTTTCTAGACAAACTGTTAACAGCATGTTCTGTTCCACATGGAGCATCTAGTGGGAATGGCAGCAATACTTCTATCTCCCACTTACGAGAAAGCCTCTGTAATGGAAAGCTATATAGAAACAAATCTTCTTTTCTAATACATTTTATGTAGCTTTTGCCAAATTAGAGCCTGCCATAATGATCTTTCCTGCAGTCCTGTGCTGAACAACTGTCATTCAGCAAACATATGCATACTAATAAAATATGACTCTTTTACAATTGGTTGTTGCAAGGATGCATCATGGTTGAGCAACTAGCTGGCTGACAGTCCTGGTAACTGGCCGTGGTGGAAAGGGCTCTCTTCTTTCCAGGACTCATGCTAGGAAACTGGCGCCAACACTTTTACATTTTCCTCTCTCAACCTTAATAGCCTTAAAAACCTCAGAATTTCCCACCACCTGTCCAAAATCACAGCTTGAAAGGCAGGGGCAAAAATGATCCATTCCACTGCTAGGATTTTGAAAATACATGCCACAGTTACATGATTTCTAATGACTTGGACAGAACAGTTCTGTTCAGCTGGAAGTATTTCCATCTATGCTTCTCCTTCCTAAAATAATTTTTTACTTACAGTGTAAATGATTTTTTCTTTCTAAGGGTTATTACTTGCCCAAGGACAGTATCTTTGGATGTGTCTGTAAGCTAAAATAGAAAGGGAGAGAAATCAAACTATGACCATAAGTGGTGTTGCTGCAGAAAAGGAAATGCAATCTATTTATCTCCTACGTCATGCTAGACTGCAAGGGATGTTCTTGTTTTGCTTCCCTAGAAATAAAGAAGCATGAGGTACTCACGGGGACAATGCTGTACTACATACTCTGTGTGATGGTCTATCAGCTTCTAAACTCTCTCTGGCTTATTGCAAAGATACTAACAAAACCTGCCCCTATGCCCTCCAAATTAGACCAGGCAATCCATAACAGTGATTGCAAACATGAGCAAAAGCTAGTACTGCCTAGTCAACAGGGCTGGATCCAGGTTCATACCCTGGCTTCAGATGCCTTTGTACTGGACTCAGCAAGCAACACAAATTCCTGTCCTAAGACACCTCTGAAGAGTCTCTAAAAGTTCATTATTGGTAAGGCTGCTTGCATACAGGAAGGCAGTAAAAAAGAAAACCAATGGTTTAATTGACTGCACACACTGTAGTCAAAGAATATATACAACACTGCTGAGGAGCAAAACTGCAGCACATGTTGCGAGATGAAGTTGCTTGATGTCAGCTAACTAAACTCCATGAAAGATCTAAAGAAGACACTCTGCCGAAGACCTTGCTGGCATGGCTTAAGGGAGTTAGTGGAAAGCTTCGGCCTCCAAAGGGTCAGAGCATCCTGCAGGGAAGACAGTCAAGACAAGACTCCTATGCTCACACAGGGTCTTCCTGCATCTGTAACAGAAGCAGATAGTGTAGGATGGGAAACTTTAACTGGAGCAGTGGGGTTCAGTGTGTAGCCTGCCAGTGTTGCATACGAAAGAGGTACCTACAGGGTTCAGCGCACTGAATGCCCTCATGTAAATCATTCCACCTTTCTGTGTTAATTTCTTATCTTCCCTGGTCTTTGTTTTGTTGGAAGTTGACTTAGGGCATGCATTCACTGTTGTGCTATCACAACTGGGTATAGACCTCAGCTGGTGCTGCTCTAATGTCAGTAATATGCAATAGAGATTTATCTTCTCCATTGCTGAAACAGAAAGAAAACAACCCTGAAACTATTCAGAAGCTGCATAATGGGATTTCCTTTACCTCCCTTGCAGTATCAGGTTTCCTCAAATGCTGGAGACAGAATAATAAAGCTCTTGGAAGCACTCATGCCCAAAGCCACAGGATCATAAAACGGCCCCGTCAGGTACTGGAAGGCTGCTAGGAGTTATCCAAGCAGCCTTCTCTTCTCCAGGCTCAACAGCTCAAATTTTCTCAGCCTGTCTTCATAAGGGAGGGTGCTTGAGCCCTCTGGTCACCCTTGTGGCCCTCCTCTGGACTTGTTCCAACAGTTCCATGTCCTTCCTATGTTGACGGCACCAGAACTGCACACAATACTCCAAGTGAGGTGTCATGAGAGCAGAGTAGAGGGGCAGGATCATCTCCTTTGACCTGCTGGTCACACTCCTTTCAATGCAGCCCAGGATAGGGTTGGCTTTCTGAGCTGTGAGCACACACTGAAGCCAGCTCATGTTAAGTTTCTCATTGACCAACACCCCCAAGTCCTTCTCCTCAGGCTGCTCTGAATCTCTTTTCTGTACAACCTGTAGCTGTGCCTGGGATTGCCTCAGCCCAGGTGCCCTGCACTTGTCATAGTTATACTTCATGAGGCTGGCATCAGCCCACCTCACAAGTGTGTCAAGGTCCCTCTGGATGGCATTCCTTCCCTCTAGCGTATCAACTAAAGCACACAGCTTGGTGTCTGGCATATTTTCTGAGGGTGTATCAATCCAATTGTCCATGTCACTGACAAAGATGTTGAGCAGGATCGGTCCCAATATTGAACCTTGAGAGATACCACTCATTATTGGTCTGCAGTTGGACATTGAGCCGTTGACCATAACTCTCTCTGTGCAACCATCGAGCCAATTCTTCATCCACCAGGTGGTCCATTCATCAAATTTACGTGTCTCTAGACAACGATGCCATGCAAGACAGTGTCAAACGCTTTGCACAACTCCAGGTAGATGGCATCAACTGCTCTGCCCCTATCCATCAGTTCTGTAGCTCCATCATAGAAGGCCACCAAATTGGTCAGGCAGGATTTGCCCTTAGTGAAGCCATGTTGGCTGTCACCAATCACTGTTTTTCATGTGCCCTAGCATGCTTTCCAGGATAATCTTTTCCATGATCTTGCCAGACACAGAGGTGAGATTGGCTGGTCTGCAGTTCCCTGGGTGTTCCACTTTCCTCTTTTTAAAAATGGGGATGATAAGTCCTAACTTAAAAGCACTACATAGTTTTGATTTAGATGGCTTTTATATTGTTTATGCGCAACAGTATCACAATCTACATTTGTTGCATCAGAAGGAAAGATGGAGACACAGATTTAGGTGGCATGAAAAATCCTACAGAACGATTAGGTGACAAAACTGAAGCTACATCTGTTATAGAGGGGGATTTCATTCTTTGGGTTTTTTTTCATGACCACTGGTGCAGTCTCCAACGGTGTGAACTCTGTTACTTACTACTGAATAGATTAGGTTTCTCTTCTTCCTTTTATCTATGTTTCATGGGAGAAAAACAAACAAATGAATGTTGATTGATTGAATTTTAGATGCACAAAGACCGATGGTGTTAAAAGGGTAAGTAGGCTGCAATTTTCCTCTATCACGAACTGTGTGCCATTGTTCAATTTACTACTTGTGAAACTGGTCACCTGCCTCAAGAAAAAGTATTTTCCCCTATAAAGTGCTCTGTCTCTTCAAACTAAAGCATTTCAATAAACACTTGATTTGCCACAATGAAAATTTGCATTGGATGTCTAGCAGATGCAAAACCCACACACACTGAAATTTCACGCCTTTCACATCAATACAAGAGGCATTCTGGATATAAGGATTACACAAAGACCTATTTTCTGAAAAATGCAGGCTTTAAAGATATCCCATATAATGAGTGTTAAGAGTTAGTGGATACTTCTGATACTCCTGCTCTTACTCATGTGTTGAGAAAAAATGGGGATGTAGCTATTCCTCATCAGAGCAATGGAAAATAAATAAATAAATAAATAAAAGATAAAAGATTGTGATAATGGTTGTTTGGAAAAAATGTCCGAATAAGGACACTAAGGAGAACAATAAACAACTCAATTGCCTCCTTTCTGAAAGAGAAGTTTAGATGTCACACTGAGTTTACTGAGTAAGGCCCTCTGGCATGTGTTTTTGCGTCAAATGGGAAGTTAATGGATGCCATACACCACAGCACTGTGCAGAGGCAGCTGTGCTCATCCTAACTGCTCTGTGCTGAACTTGGAACAAGTTATAGTCTTGCTTCCATTACCTTTGATATCTATTGTACATCCACTTCAATAAACATCTCATTTGCTGCAATGAGGACTTGTTCTGCTTACCTAGCAGACCCAAAAGCCAGATGTGCATCTTTGGACAGATGTAGGTACTTCAGTGTATGATTTAGACATGCCCTAAAGGATGGTAATTATTCTTCTGGTGCGTTTTAGCGAAGGAAAACATTTTCAACATTTTGTAAATGGAATATGCTATGATAACCTTTGGGAGACAGTACAACTTGAATTGCTGGATTCCATTTACACAGTCACTTTTCAGAAAGTGATGCACTTCACAGTAAAATAATACCAACTCTTGGATCAACCAAAACTATTGCTGATTTTTCTCAAATAGCCCAAATAGCTTTTTTAACATATTTTTTCTTTTCAATAAGGAGCCAAATTGGTCTAGGAAGAAGGAGTTGTTGTTAAATCACAATCCAACGTGACAAGTCTAACAATTCTAACAAGTTTTAAACAAACTTGGGAAGTAGTTTCTGCTATAACACAGCAGTAAAAGGTTGTTGTCAGCTTCACCACCTTTGCACTCTATTAAGTACACAACATTTGCAATTCTGGGTTGCACATGGAAACATACATTGCTTCAGCAATATATCCAACAAGCAAAACATGTTGTTTATTGTTCATGGTTTAAGTGGAGCCCTCTCTGATCAGTTTCTTAAACATGATGTGAACTGTCCTAAGACAAAAATAGAGAATGGCAAATTCCTAAGTCTGTGCTATATGCATGCTGAAAGGCTTTCTGCACATAGAGATCAAAATGCAGCCACAGAGATATCACCTGCCTGGAGCTAAGTTTCCTAGAAGCCTTCAAGAATTAATTCGCCCTACAAATCATGAGTGATTCATTTTCCAGCACCCAAACATGTGCTAAGGACCTGCTCCAAAATTTCAGTGAAGTTTTGCACCTCAAAACCAGGTTAGGTTGGACAAAAACAATTGACAGTGCTGTCTTAATCTGTTTCTGCTAGCACTATTTCATGCTAGCTGAAGGGCAGGGGCCTCATCCCGTTTGATTTTAGGCTAGAGCATTAGGGGAATTTCAGCTTGCTCAGCCTTCAGTTTCACACCTTCTAAGATCAACCAAGAAATCATGAACATGATTTCCCTGGAAAACTCTCTTTTTCACCCGCATTCACAGAGCCTTCCAGTGAAGCCCAGGTTACAGATATTGTGACCGTGCTGCATCATCTGACGAAGGTTAGTGAAACCCTGTCTAGAACTGAAATAAGGTCATAACTTTGGTACAGGTTGCCACTGTGACAGTTTATTGCTAGTCACAGTCTTGCTTCAGTTCTCCAGACACTTTTGTACTTGCTAATTTCACCTAGACAGACACGTGATCAATGCAAGAATGCCAATGAAAAGCCAGGTCTACTGTCTTCTCCTGAAACCTCCTCCAGCTCAGTGCCACTTGGAGCCAAAAAGTTGACTGATGCAACAAGTCCTGCAGGTGTGGCTTTGTGGCTGGTGCCACAGCAGTTTTGAGAAGCACACAGCCTGATACCACTTCAGCCTTCAGTGGCACATGGCTGGAGTTTGGTTAAACCACTCTTCAATCCATACAGATTGTGACATACATAACAAGGGCCATCTGATTTTTTTGGACCTTGCCATCTTGCAACCAACAATATGGCAAGACTAAAAATGGCACCTTTGACTTGTTCACAATCACATGGTCAATGCTATCCACATCAAAGCAGATTGGATTGATTGCACTGCAGAACATGTGTTTTCAAAGTAACAGAGACCAAAGATTGCTTTTGTTGCCTTATGTGTCTAAGCAAGGGTGGCGCTTTGCCCTACAATATCACAGACCAACAAAAAAGTAGAAACTTGGACACCAAAATGCCTGTCTTGTAACCTTGTACCTACTGTTCAGGACTGATTTAAGGGGCTGTGAGTTCTCAGGGAATGGTGCAACATTCTTTCAAGAGACAGAGGCCAAAGACAGAGGGAAATGCTTCCTAGTGCCCTGAGTTTTGTGAGAGAGTGATAGAGGGAAACTCATACAAGATCTCTCCAGCTCAGCAGTGCTGTCCATACCCTTCTTCTCAGTAGTGCAATAACCTTTAAAAGACTCTGTCTCCTTAATTATGAATTATTAGACTGTTATAAAAGCCCAGAAAAAAATGCATCATTAATGTAAAGAGTTGTCTATATTGGAAACTTTATTGATTCTGGAACAATGCCTCTGTGGGACATTTAGTCCTGCGAATTGCCGAGAAATTCACAGAGGATGTCTGCATTGCTCAGTGTCACATTAATCTCATCAAAACCTTCACTTAGCATGGTGTGGAATGCCACACGTGGTAAGGACAAAAATACTTGTAAACCACTTACAGTCTATTGTTTTTCCTCTGAAGATCAGGAAGCTGATAATAAAAAGCATGAAAAGTATGAACAAGTCTCTATTTCACAGATGAGTTTCAGATATTGTATATGGATTCCAGTCTAAGTTTTGTAGTTTTGAAACTTCAGCAACAAGTACAAATTTAGCACAAGGAACTGATATTTCTCAGTGTCTTACTGATAGAAGGACACAGTTCTTAAAGATGTTACGTTTATGTTGTTCTTGATTTCATTTAAGAATTGGAGATTTTATTTTTTTGTGGCTGATTAGAAGTTACTTCCTTAACTAGTACATTTCACTAAGTTCACCATGATGCCGAAAAGAGTTTGTGTACATTCCCAATTCAGCGGTTATGCCTACCACAAGGAGTGGGCTTAAAGATGTATCTTAAAATGCCAGAAAATGAAGTAGGCTTCTGCAGGAGCCTACTTCTCTAAAGTGCAGAAAGTGTTTCCATATGCTTATATTTATTAAGAACAAATACATTACTATCAACTGAGACTTACTTTTTATGTCAATGTAGATAGGAATTCAAAATAGGTAAGGGATTGACTCCCAAATACTATACTATCTTCACAGAACTGCTGGAACTTGCCAACACGTTGAGGACAGTAATAATGTACCAAAGCCAGCGTATAAGACAATCCAGCCCCCTGTGCTGCAGTTATCGTAAATTTAGTGACACCTTGGATGCCAAATGCTTACACCAAAGAGGAAACAGCTGGATGACTAGAGGGCCTTTAAAAACCCATGGATGTCAGCAGTTTTTCCAAGTACCTGACACCTGGTGCAGCGCTGACCTGTTGTTCCACAAGAGGCGCAAAAGTGTGTGTGTGCGTGCGTGTGCATGTGTGCATGTGCATGTGTACATGTACTCCAACCCCTTCCCCCCGTGAATGCCACTAGGAAAGCCCTGTCAGGTCTGACACTGGCACTGCAGCATGCAGCATTCTGCTGGTTAATAGCTAGGGGCTTGCATTTAGCACTGCTATCCGCTCTGCTCCCAAGTAACCTCAGCTCTGCACTCTCTCCTGCTGCAGCCATAAAGAAACTGCAGCTCTGTTACTTTCTGCAGCAAGCATTACAGGCTGCTCAACTCTTCCTCCTCTAGCAGTAAATCACACAGTAACCTGGCACCTAATTTCTGTCTCCAACTTTCAACCTCTAAAGAGGTACTCCTTAGCCATTGCCTGCCCTGGTTACTTCCTTCTACTGCAGTGCTGCAGTCCTCTGCATGGCAAATGAACATGGCTGAAGCAGAGGAGCTGACAATGGCATGTCCCCCAAAGGCTGGCAAACACCTTTTATTTAGCCTTTTGCTGGAAAACTGAGGGCTTTGTTTCAAGGTATGTATTTTCTGAAATCTGAGCTCACCTCTGCTGTCCCAAATCTTCAGCTGATCATCAGCGACTGCTATTATTAGACATTGCAGAGGGGCTGAGCCCCACCCTGCTAACTGTTGTCTGTGGATCCTGTCAAATGATGCTGGCAGCTCAAATTAAAATAATCAGAGCACTGCCTAAATTAACAAGCTGAGCTCTGTACTGTCTGGAAAGGGCAGCAGCTCATAGATGGGAGTAGGTCTGTCTCCTTCTAAAAAGAGCTCCCCAAACTGCACTGGTTGTTGGCTTTTTTTTGTGCACAGAGACCATTTGTTTTTACTGGCAAAGAGGAATAAAGCTTTACACACCTCCAGTGCCTAACCTCACTGCAAGTCAGCGAAGTAACAAAAAGCATCTGTGTGTCAAGAGCTACACAGTTCTGGTGTGCAATTGCCAAAAGACCATACCCATTTCACTGCCACTTGTCAAGTGATGTTAACCCTTGCAAGCATGTGACTTTCTTAGACCAGAATTTGCAACAGAAAAGGCTTTTATACAGTAGGGAAATTAGGCCCAGAGGGACATGTAGCATCCCTCATCTCCTGAGGCATCCTCAGTCCAAACAGTGCCTCAGCACATACAGGCTCAGCAGGTGCTCATGTGCCATTTGAGAGAGGGCAAGGTTTAAGATGACATTTCAACACCACCCTACTTCAGTAAGGAAGCATGGGATTGGATTCATGGCTGTGTTGGGTTTGCTCAGTGAAGCAGGCAAACAAATCTGTTACACAAACTTCATTTCCCTGGTCAACAAACAAATACACTGAAATCTTTGACATGTTCCTCAGGACCCACTTCACAAAGAAGACTGGTGAGGCTCCTCGTAATTTACTACACATGTACAGTCCAGTGCTTTCAAAACCACACTGCAGACCAACCACCTTGCTGGTGACCGTACTTTGCAAAGTATTCAGCTGATGAAAGAATACACTTCATTCCGTGCAAGAATAAAAAAGTATGTGTAAAGTGGGTAAGGAATTAGATACAAAGAGTGATTTCTGCAAGAGCATGAGTGCTTGAGGAGAGACTGAGCATCACTGTGCATGGCCTTCCAGCCCCATCCCACTCTCATCCCAGGTACCCAGCTATCCATCACTTTTAGCATGGCATGTAAATCTCATACTCTCACCTCTGACTTCCCATGAACACCTATGCCACTGTTACCATGGCTTGTGACATCTGTTCTTAAAGTTGTATACCAGGCTAGAGCTGTTTAATAGTTTCAAAAACAATAAAAACTTCACAACTGTTTTACTTTATGAGAGACTTAACAACAGTAACAACAAAATCACAAAAACTTTTCACTTATTTTCACCTTCTTTTGCAAAATGTAATTTGAAAGGCACAAAATGAAATCCAGTATCTCGGATGCTTGTCTGTGCTCAAGAGATGTTGGTGATGTGTTAAGGGCTAGGAATGTGCTGTGGAAACAATTCTAAATTTAAACAGTTGAGTTTGGGTAAGTCTGGAGACTGTTTAGAAATTTCTCAAAAGCAAGTGGGTTTCTGGTTTCTATTTGTTCCTAGTTTTCACTTATACCTTGACAGTAATATTTTTTCATCCTATTTCCGCTTCTTTTGCTGTCACGTAAACATTCCTAGAACAAAAATACACATAAAACCTGAAATGGTAGTTTTAGTTTTCAAGCATTATAGTCATATTTCCTTGGCTTCTGGCTTAGAATGGGCAAAAGCTATAGCATTTCTTCCACAATGCATGAACTCCCAGTGGTTTCTGCGCTCCAGAAGTAACGACAAGGTACCATTGTGCTCTGACGGGTTTCTCCGTGCAAGGTCTGCCATGAAGCTGACTCATGGTATTGCTGCAGTCCAGGCTAGGGCTGCAGATTTGTGTGCAGGGCACCTTCTCTTCATCATTTATGAAAAATGCAAACATAACACTTCCTCTCTCATGGCTCATTTCCACTGTGGTTCACAGGAACCTCATGGGCTCATATCGTGTTCACAATATAGATCTCACTTAGATTTAGTTTGTGATAACCCCTAGTTTACACATAATAAACCCATTCGTGGAAATATTTGCAGCAGGATACAGACTCTTCCTAACCACACCAGGTCTTTGTCCCCTTATAGTACTCTGGAAATCTGTTTAGGTCTCATTAGCCCTCAAGTTTTTTCACCTTGGAATTTAGAAGGGGGACAGTCACAACTACAGGAGAATTTTCTATTTCAGGTACTTGAATGTTAGGACTGCTGAGAAATGAGATGGCAGAGCAATGATTGTGAATAATCATAGCCACTGCAATACAATATTTGCAATAGCAAATATGCAATTGCTAACATGATAATGAGGAAAAATTGGAATGGGAAAATCAGATTAAACTATATAGCAGCAATATTCAAATGAGCTTCATGATGAATTGCAAGAGGGGTTTCCTTTAGTTCTGGAGCTTGGTAGAGCACTTAAAGACATGGTTAACCCAAGAATGTTTGAATACACAGGGTGGCTGCACTGCATCAGACCATTTGGCCAAGCCTCATTCTAGTACAGTGCTAAAGCAGAAGACCTCAGGAGCACAGCAAGTACTAAAAACCTGCAAAACTTCTCTGCCAGCCTCTAGCAATTTGCAACTTAAAACCTACTCTAATAGGAAAGTCCTTCATAGATTGCAGTTCCATGAGCATACCTGGGTTCTCCTTATGCCCACGTGCACTCTGAGCAGCTACCACATCCTGGAGAGAGTGGCTGTATAGCTTAACTCATTTTAGGAAGAATATCTCATTGGGTTTGTTTTGTTCACAACTGCTACCTTTAGACACCTACTATATCTTGTGCCAAAAGCTGTGACTAGTATTTCCTTATCATCTTTTTTCATAACACTCATGACCTTATAGAATTTTGCAGATTCTTCTCACTCACCTATTTTCCAAGTGTTGAAGCCCAAGCTGCTTGCTCTTTCCATGTCATGCTTCCTTTTTAGGTCTGAAAACAACTGAGTTCAGACCTGAGTTCATGTGCTTAACTCTAAGAGCAAAAATATTACTTCTTAAAAAAAGGCATAGGAAACTAGTGTATTGAGCCACCACAGCAAGAGTAAACTGCTGATTAACTAAATTTGCCACATATTTCTATGTGATCCCCAACATCAGATATTATGTTTTTCATGAACAGTGTTCTTTGGAAGGATTCACAAAAATGCAGAGAAGTGTTACAGTAAATGACCCTGGATGCAAAATCTACTAGTCATAAGTTCTGATTTTGTGGGGTAACAGAGAACAGGTGAATGGGTGAAAAAAAAAATAAATTGGCTTGTCTGTTAAAAAATTTTCTGAAATTTATATGCACCACATGATGTTCACTGCAGTAGCTGAGTTTCCAACCCAGAAACGTAGAATGCCTAAGTTGCTAGCAACTGTGATACTGAAACTAGATCAGTATTATCTTTCCAAAGCTAAGATGCAGATTTGGTCTAATAAGATTGAAAAATTATTGATTTTTTATTATTATTGAATTTTTCAATGAAATTAAGATTTAAAAAATAATGCATTTTTAAACAAAAAATAACTGAAAAATTAGTGCAGTTCTATATGTAAACTCTAAAACCTAACCTCTTATGTGAAACTAATCTCTGCAAAATCAAGACCCACTCCTCATCCCTGTTGAATTATCTCCCATACTAGTTCTAGCCACCTGCAAAAGGTGGCATTGATCAGACTGCAGAGCTTTCTTCTATGGTGCTGGTCCCATGCTCCCTTATATTTGGATGCAGAATCCTGCTTTTGCCTCTCTTAACACCAGCTGTATACAGGTGTGAAGGACCTCTTTAAATAGAAGACCTCACTTATCAAATAATCCAACTCGTTCAGCAGGACTGATTTTTGCTTTTGTATTTACTCCTTCCACCACTCTATGTGTTGCCTGCACTCTATCAATTTTTCATTTACATCAAAGTACCAATAAAGAACACATTCAAGCCTTGAAAAGCTGCTTCCTATAAGCCCTCCCCAGCCTTTGTTCTCAAGGAACAAGGCTCTGTTCAGTTATCTCTCTCACTAACAGAAACTTTGTGAGACCTTTCAGTCAGCCAGTCCTTAACCCATCTGTGGCAGCCTTCTCTGATACAGGAGAGGGCTATTTTGAAACAATAGTGTCCTGCCATGCTGAGTAAAAAACCTGATGACACTTCAGTAATGTAGATCTAGCTCAATAAACTCATAATCTCATAGAAAAAGCAAGAATGTCCTTGTCCAACAGGAAGCATCTTTTACATGACTACTTGAATGTCAATAATTATTTTTCTTTAATGTTTCACTGAACTAGTGCTCTCAGACCTGGGCACTAGTAAGCAGTAACCTTTTTACTTGCTAAGAAATCAGTATGTTTTAAGAGCTTCTTCCTTTCATCTGTAGGCTGGATATATCTTTAACCCAAAAGACTCCTCCAGCTCCTGCACTGGTGGTTGCTCTAGTGGATGATTTCTCCTCAGTGCTTTCCCTATGCAATTGCCTTTAATTTACCTGATTTATGGATAACACATATTCACTGAGTCATATTCTCATTTGTATCCCAGATGCACCAATACATACTCAACGCCTCCGCTTCCCAACTATGACTCCTAGCTAAGTGACAGAAAATATTTACATTTCATAAATGCTTGTCTGTGTATCTGGCAGTGATCTCTGCAGTCATAGAGAAGGCCATATAACAAATGTGGAGCCACACAGTTTACTTATCCAAAATGTGATAAATTAGCTCAGCTCACCTGTCCTTTGGCCATAAAGCCCACATCCTCCAGGACTATTAGCATTCCAAACTTCTGAGCAACTCACAGCAGGCATATTTTTTAAAGCCACAAAAATGTTTCCTTTTTCACCCAAAATCTTACCCACCACTCCCCTTCAGGAAAAAAAGCAAATGCAAGCACTGTATATACTGTACATACTATAGAAACAAGCTCGGCAGGCAGACAGCTTCCAACCTCCTCTTTCAACCTCTTGCTTGCCTCCTGCAGGGCATCTTCCCCATCATTCAGAGTGGGCACCATTGGTTCTGTTAGTGTTAGAGCAGCAGATCGATGCTGTGGTGATTTAGGATGAGGCTCAAACAGATGTTAAGAGCAGTGTGGAATTACAGAAAGACTTAACAGTATCTGTCTGTGCACACATGACACCCAACTGGGGAGATGTGATGTGACCTCTACTCAAGGAAGGATCAGAAAAACAGTCACTCCTGGCTACCACAGGTCCTCCCCGAAACACAAGTTTTTGTTTTCCTTCCCAGCAGGGAGAGTTGTGTTCCACTTTTTTGTAGCTTACATCTCCCCACTTCCAGAACAGACCCTCCATAGTGCTTTTAGTCTTATAGTAATTCTGTGAATTTTAGGAACTTCAGAAACACAAGAAAGTAAAATCACAGCTTAAGAACGTACTATGGAATTAGAAACATATATACTTGAAGATTCTCTTTTTTTGAATAACACATCCTATTTTTTAAAGACTTAGCTGTTTCTTGCTCTGGTAAACTATAATAGCATCCAAGTTCCTCTCAGTATTGGATGCATCCCTAACAGCTCTCTGGACAAGGGCAAAGTCCATTATTCACAGTTTATGGATGGAAAATGAATGCACAGAGAGGCTAAATACTTGCTGCTGACAAAACAAGTGGTTAAGTCATGTTCACCAAGGTTGAGATTAATGTTGTAACAGTTAGACCTCTTTTTTCCTCTTCCCATGACACTTGACTCTGTGCCAGACAGCCATATATTAAAACTGTGATTAGTCAGAGTAGCAAAGTACAAAATCAAACTCTTCAAAAGGAGTCAGCCTTCTGGTGTAAATATTCATATTTCCATGTTAGGATTTTGTTTCCCTTAAATACTCAGCAATACACATGTAAAATTTACTCTGTCTTGTTGGCAAGCTCATTTGCCATGGTGATTATGGAAGTAAGCACAAACATACAGGGAACAGTGTGCTTAAGTTCCAACAGTAAGTGGATTTCTTTCTATATGCCTAGCATTTAACCAGCTTGACTGAAGAGTGCTGGGGTAAGCTTCTGCTCATCTGAAATACTGCAGCTTGTTAAAATAGAGGAAACATTGAGCCGAACTAAAATGCCACCTTTCCCTTCTTCTAAGAAAGGCCATGAAACTTCTGAGAATTTGTCTTATTTTGTGCCACTAACCAGTGGCACAAGAGAAATGCTTAACTTGTGTCATGTCATTCATCCTGATGGAGCAAAGCTTACACTAGAAATAAACACCTTTGCATTCTGACAAATATCTGTAGCAGCCCAAGCACTGGAAAAAAGTTACCTAACAAGTTTATAGAGAAAACTTCTTGCTCTGTGGAGTGGGTAAGCAAACAAGTCAGTTCATGGGCCTACATTCAAGCTTACAGTAAGGCTAAATACTTCTAATGCTGAAATAAAATCCTTTCAATGTAATTCACTGCATACGTTGCTGTACTATGCTTTATTTGCCAGAAATAGAAGCCTAAAGAGAAATATAGAAAATGAAGACCCAGATTCCCAAGGCCCTCTCTCATACCAGCACCAACCTGCTGTAAAAAGTTGTGATATACTAGATGATAATTCTACACACCAATGGCCTCACTAGTGTGAAATGGAAGCACCACAAGCAGAACATCTGATTTACTTTTGTGAAAGCATTAGGCACATTATGTGGAGTGAAAGTTGGTATGCCTCTTGGTTTTCAGTTATATAGTGTTCAAAAGAAGTACTAATAATATAAACCACTTATTTTAATGTGTAGACGGAAGTTTTTCAGAGCTTTTCAAGACAGCAATGCATGAAGCAGCTCTGCAGTATAGTTCGGCCATACAGGAGTCCCAAACCAGAGGCAGTAGTGAGGGCTGCTTCTGGGAGAATGTTTCTGCTGCTTCCATTTGGAGATTAATTTGGCAATGCTTATGCTGACAGAAAACTATGAACCAGCTTAAAAATATGCATCTACTTTCCACTACCTGAAAACTAAATAGATATAGCCTCCCGCCCATATCAAATGATACCATTTGCTTTTTTTCACTAAGTATTTCAGAGGAGGAAAAAATCACAGTCTATTTATTTTACATCTGGTTATTTTAAATTTCTATGGACTTATTAGCCGGATAACAAACTTAAAGAAAGCAGCTTGGAACAGCAGCAGCAGCCATTTCTCTTACTACAAAGCAAATCTGCAGTCTCTGCTGGATACAGTAAAACAGCATCTGTTGATCACTGGGGGAACCACAAAAGGGAACGTGAAATCCATGTGGGCTCTGCCATCTTCTGTCATTTCCCTTCAGACCTCCAGGTGTGCAGTCCCCAGCACAGGCCGTGCCATTCAGCTGAGACCGGCACAGCTGCATCAGATCTCAGCCACGGGGAAGAAGAAGAGCTGGGTGTCACTTGAACAAGGGCAGGCTGTGTGGGGCTGGCAGACTGGCAGTGCCCACGGAAACACAGGCCTTTTGACACAGCGCCTGTGCCATGCTGAAAGATGAGCTGGCAATTTCTGCGTGCGGGGATGATGGTGGTGATGATGGTGGTTTTTAAACACCCAGACTCAATCCTCACTAGGTGTCACTGCCCACGTTCCTCTGAGGGCTGCACCAGCTCAACTCATGGCTTACTCAAATTATGGTACTAAATGTGGAAACAGAAGTTTTAACTAAAATGGGTTACAATACTGCCTAGACTTTATCCATGGTAGGATGTAACTTGCCAGGGAATTTGGTTGAAAGCATGTGCTCAGCTATTAAGCTGAGGTGACAGTTTACCTAATAGACAAAATAATTACACGATTCTGATAATTCTGTTCATATTGTTTCAAAAATTCGTAATACCACAATTATTTTCTGCAGTAAAAAGCCATCCTGCTGCAGATTTTATTTAACTTCTTAATCAGCTAAGATAAAGCTCCCACTGCGAGAAAATATCTTTTCAGCAGAGTACTGATTTTCTCTTGCAATCTCCCATCCTCCCCACTTATTCCTTCTTTTCTTCTCCATCATCAATCTTTTAAATGTGCCACTGTGCTTTCACATTTTTCTTTCCGCACGTGTCAGCTGAATGCTCTTCCTCAGAGCCCTCTCCGCCAAATCCTGCAAAGCAGACTTTAACCACTCGTTTCCCGAACAGGGAACTCCACGCACAACTTTGCAGAAGCCAGGCTCTCAAGGCACTTCCCAGACACCCTGCTGGAATCCCTGCTTCCCTCCACAACCTACCGCTATGGACAAAAGAGCAAGAAAATGAAACTGACTTACTGCTATAGCTTGGAGCCTTTCCTTGTGCAACTCCGCTTCCGCCATCCTGGAGAGAAGGACACGGGAGGAGAGAGAGGGAGACGGGTGGTGGTGTGCGGGTGAAAAAAACAACGGCAAACAAAACCAAAACAGAGCACACAGTGCAGTCACCGGGGGGAAACTGGAGTAATTGCAAAGAAAGCCGAGCTCCTGTAGTAGTAATCAGCCACTTTTGGAGGCACTGCAGGCAGGCTCACGGTGCGATCATTTTAGTCACTGGAACAGTGCCTGACTCGCTGCCTGTCTCCCAGCTGTATTGCTGACTGCATTTCATTGCCGCTTCTGTGTGCTAGTGCTGTCACACAAGCCATGTATGCACTCTCCCAGCAGCTGAGTGCAGAGATAGCTTGCATGGCTATAATTTTTTGCGTTGACGTCTCAGCTCATTTGCTCCTCCTATGGGGTGCTGGGTCACGACAGGAGCTCAGCATCAGTAGCATTCACAGTAGTCCAAACCTGCGGCAAAGGAGGCAGACAGCTGTGCCATAGCATGTCCTTAGCGGGCAGTGCGGCAGGGAGGGGAGGACGGTGGCACATGGTGCAGTGAGCAGGGGCTGCGGCAGGCAGGCAGGCAGGCGGCTGCAGCTCTCAGCTGAAGCAGGTTTGGCTACGGAAGGCACAGGAAAGGCACTAGCCGTGGGGGAACAGCACAGCCGCTCATGAATGCAGTGGTACTATCGCACGCTGCAAAAGGCAGCTGCTGCTGCAACGACAGTCTGTAAGAGCAGCAGTGAAGAGCATGTGTATGGGAAGGAAGAGGGAAAGTGTCCATGCACTCTGCACGTGCTTTGCACATTTAAGCATTGTATTGTCACTTGCAAGTGACAAAGCTGTATGTACAAATGGTCTGACTGAAGAACCCAGGTGTATTATAAATAGGGGAGGAGGCAGGTGAGGAAGGGAGAGGAGGCCTGATACAGTATTGTGACAGTACCCTTGATCCTTGATTTCAAGCTTGGATTCAGTTTAGAAACCTCTTCACCTTTTTTTACTTTTTTTTTTTTTTGGTATGATTTTCCATCTGCTTTGTTTTCTCATAAACAGCAAAGAAAAGAAACCACTCACACTCTCCCAGCCATCAGGTGCTACTGCAAGGGTGAGCACAGGGCTGCCTAGGCAGAGTGGTGGCTGGAGTGCAGGGCAGAACCTGAGTTCGGCACCCTGCTGCTGTCCTGCCTGAGGAGCTTTTGCAGCATACAGTTTTGTTTTAATAACCCCATGCTGACAAGACAAGGAGACTCCGTCTTCTTGGAGGCAAGGGGTCTGGAAGTGATCCTGCTTGTCTGTGCCTGCCCTTTTGTGTGCCTCTCTGCTGGAAACCCTGTCTCCTCTCCCAGACATCCTCCACCTCCACCCTGTTTCCAGCTCTGAGATGTGCTATTTGCTGCAGCCTGCTTTTCAAAGCCGCTGCCTTCTCAAGTGTTTCCAGCTCCAGGTCCCATTTTCCTCATTGGTGCCCAGCCTCCTTTTCTCATGACGGCATGTCAAAGTGACTTCTCACTTAGCTTTGCCTCTATGAAAGAGGTCCTTTGTTGTATAGAAAACTTATAGAACATTATATAATTACAGTAGTCTGTGTGGCCAAAACACAAAGTTTTATTGCCTTATCCCAAGTGAGGCAGTATCTGTAAGTGGGTGTTGGGGTGGGTTCACAGCTACCAAAAATACAGCAATTCCAGATTACATTGGGATACTCTTACCACCTTTAAGTAATTTGCTGGATGACATCTGTCCTGTAGCTTATTTAGTCCCTTTTAGCTTGTTCTTTTTCAAATCCTCTTTTTTTTGTGTTCAGTCACAACATAAGGTCTATGTATTGCTTCACATCTGGGTTTGAAATGTCCTGTCACACAGGATCCAGACATCTATCCTCTTATGTGTGCGCTGAGAACACACATAGGCAGCTTCTACTAAGACTTGCAAGCTATGCAATTAAATCCCTTCAATACCCTTCTCATGTTTTGCTGCTAAGCCTTGCCCAGGAGAGGAATTCTGCTACAGGCTGTATCCAGCAAAGACAACGGTATGCCCCAGTACTTGCTGGAGCTGAGATGAGCAAGCTGTTTGATCCATGACCTGTAGTCACATTAAATGCTGCCAAAGTGGTGTGTAAAATGCACCACCATCACATTTTCCTTCCACATGGCATCCACTCAGCAAAACATTTAAACATTATTTAAGTGTAATCAGGATAATCACATATAAAAGTGCATCTCACTTCTGATACAAAACCTTATAACACTGTGAAGCACAGTAGTACATCTGAGCTGGACACTATACACCCCATATTTATCTTCTCTCCCATTAAACTGCAGTGCTTGCTGAAGACAAGGGGTAAGCAGGGTGCATCCTAATGACTGCTGGGGCATTCCTGGCCCCAGCGAAATGTGCTGCAGGGCTGTGCACCCCTCTTTAGTTTGGCAAGGAAACGGGGATCAGCTGTGCTGCAGCAGCTCACCCTCTTGGCTGTTTACGATTGTACAGTAATGGTACTGTATGTATCAGCAGAGGAGTAGTTTCTTGCTGGTGACTTGCAATGCAGAGAAAATGATCTCTGTAAGGTGACTTACAAGATGATGACAGAGCTTGCAGGGGACAGCCCCTATGAACATTTGGTTAGTGAAGGCAGCTTTAAATGTAACAAGATAGAACAATGACCCAGTCATTTTATGTTTTAACCCATGTTGGTTAAGATTTTTGTTTCCAGAATGTTTTGCTCTGTTGGTAAGGAATTTTAATAAAAAAAACAAGACATTGTATTAAGCCTCATTGGTTTTTATTTTACTTTTAGAGTAGGAGGGCAGGGTAGCATTTCCGAATTTTGAAGACGCTAAGAAAACAACAGAGGACAGAGGTTGTAAGGAAGAGCAAGAAGATTCTAGAAGAGTAGGCAAGCAAGAGGAAAAAAGTATTCTAGTATACTTTGTTCAGTAGCTGAAAATGAAGAAGAAAGGGAAAAAATATTTTTCAAATGTCAGTTAAAAGGCTGCTCTTTTCATTGGAATTTTTAAAAGAGCAAAAACTGCTCCATCTCAATAATGTGTGAATTGTATCCCATTTCCATGCAGGACAGATTTTTATTTTAATTTCTTTGGAAAAGAGTGTATGAAACAAACTGCAGTCCCTGCTCAGTTCTGGAGAGGATCCGGAAACCACTCCAAGATGTGTGTAGCCTGAACTTTTAATAAGACAGCTTAGTTATATGGTGGAAATTGGGTTCTTGTCCTTGCCATAGAGCTGACCTGGATTAGAAAAAGTTCTAGGTTAAATCATCTGTGGGTTTTTTTTTTTAACAAGCCTTTTTTTTTGACAAACTGTTTTAGTCATTGTTCTGCATATGACCAGAACCTTTCTGCATGATGCTGGGCATCTTGAACTTGATGCAAAACCTTTGTCTTCCCGTTCTCCCAGCTGTTGGTAGGACTGAGTCAATCTGAGAAAACAGACTTTGGACTGAAGACTGAGTAAGGAAGGCACACTCGTACACATGAAGATCAGGATTAATGCCTCAGCCATTGCAAATACATTGACATATTTTTGTGGTGACAAGTTAGTGGTTGGATCCTGGCAGCAGTTGTCAGGAAAACACAGAGCAAGGAGGGGAAACAGGCTTCACATTTGCATTTCTGATTGTTTAAGGGGAGATACTTCTGGCTCTTAAAAGTACCACATGCCAACATGTTGCATTGTGCTGCGCTAACTGTTCTGGCATCCTCAATATTGTCAAGCATTCCTCTCTAGGGCATATTGAACCATATTATTTTCATCTAAGTTGAAATTCTGAGGTTTGATTAATCTGTTTTTTATTTTCCTTACCAGACTTTGGCCTCAGATGCTATATTTAAATAGGCCAGGAATGTCAAGTTGATCTGAATTTTTAGTTTACTGAGCCCATTCCCCATGCTCACTTTTCAGGCTCCCTCAAACACTATGTCTTGCATAGCCTTCAAAAACTTCAGCAGTGGCACCATCCAACATTTCCAGGAGAGGCTACTTCATCTGCAGTTTTAACTGGGGCTCTCAACTTCATCAGACAACAGTCTGTTGCCACCCTTCTCTCATCTATACCCAGGGTGCTTTCTAGGGGGGCATATTGGCTGCAGCACCAGGGGTTGTGCTTGGACCATTTGAAAGCTCACTACTGTGAGCTGCACCTCAGAGACCCCATCCCCAAAAGCCATAATGGAATCATAGAATCATAGACTGGTTTGGGTTTGAAGGGACATCACCCAAGGATAGTTGTCCTAATCCCACCTGGCCACTTCAGCCTGTGAAGTGGTGGCTGCATGGTGGGGACTGTATGTCCAAAACCTTGCAAACCCATTTGGGTGGCTGGTGGTGGGCATTCCCAGTCTGTTCCCACTCATGACTTGGTGAAAATGGGAACTGTCTGAACACCCAAATACGTGTGCTCACCCCTCTGCTGAGGGATGGCAGATGCTAGTACTGGTACACCTTCTTCATCCTCATTGCCCACTCATATGGGTTTTCACGGGCACAGACCCCAGGTGGTGTGAGTTGGTGGGAAGAACAGCCTGAGCAACAGGACAGGCAAGGAGTGGGAAATCTCCCCTCCACTTCCCACAGCATTTCATGCCTGGGAAATGCAGGTGGAAAAAATGTAAAAGATACGCCTGCAACTGAGCAGGAGGGCCGTGGCAGAACCCAGCCTATACCCCTGAGTCCAGTTCTGTAAGTGCACAAGATCATTCTTGATAGAAAAAAATCTCTATACCAGACTTGGTTTAACTGAAGTTGTTTCCCCCTTTTTCTGTTGTTTCAGTTTTTCCATTTGCTGTCAAGACACAGAGCTGAAGCATGCACAGCAGGAGATAGCATTGCTTAAGAAATAAACAGCTAGAGGACAGGGCTTTGTTTTAAACTTTCCCAAGACAGCGGGCTTATGAATAGGTAAGCCATAATTTATTAATATGTGCAGCCTATTAGGTTTTTCCATGTTTGCTTGGTTTCATTCTGCAGGCATGGGGAGCTTGCACTGAGAAAGAAGCCCTCTGTATAGAGGGGTCTTCAAACAGTTGTGTCAGTGGCAGGGCACCTCCTTTTGATGGACCACCCAACACTGTGAGTGGAAGGGCCTTTCAGGAGCATTCTGCAGAGCAGACTTCTCCTAGCCAAATGATGTCTGTTGTCCACAAACAGTTGCTTGTAAGTGATTCTGCTGGCATCAGGGACAAGAAACAAGGTATTTCCTGAGATTTTCTTGAGATCTCCTGTCCTGCCAGTCCCTCTGCCAAACTTAAATAGCCTCATGTTAACCTGACCTTCAGTCCTTGGCAGTAATTCATGAAGAAAGCCATAGAGCACCCTCTGTCCAAGCCTGCAGTGCAGGAAATGAGGAGATCCTGTTTGCAGTGTCTTTCCTTGAAGTAGGGAAGAACTTAAGAATTAATAATGTATGCATTTCACCTTTTTCGCTTCTTTCCTCTCCTGGTAGCTGGGGTTATTTGAAGCTTCCCAGGTGGAGGAAGCAGCCTGCCTCCTTTTGGGATTTCCATGACTGCTGTTAGGACCACAGCTCACTTGGCCAGCTTACACCTTGCTGCAGGAACCTAGCCTGGCTCCTAGGGAGGAGGGAGGAATTGGATGATCTGCAGAGAAGAAATGCAAGGGAACCTTCCCCAGTTTCCTTTACTGAAATTGCACAAAAAGAAAATCCTGGCTAGTCCTCAGTTTCCACTTTGTATTCTCAGCTCCTCCCTTGACACTATATCCAGAGAGCAGTGACAAAAGAAATAGTGCCAGCACTACAGTGCAGGGCAGAGATGTATCTGTGAATAAGACAACTTTTCACAAAAAAATGTTTTGTTTTGTTTTGTTTTGTTTTTTGTTGAATTTCTATTCTGTCAGCATAATGATGCCACTGAAATAGGTCACCACCCCTTAACTGTGCATCTCTCTGTAGCTGTTAATGATCAGAGATTCACGTGTATACCAGGACTTGTGTTATCCACCCCATTAGAAACATTTTGTGGCACTGAATTTCATAGATGCTGACAACTTTAATGCTGATAGGGAAGGAACTCCTGACCCTCTTGCCTGTTAAAGCTGCCTCAGCTATTCAAATCTGCCAAGAGAAAAAGATAAAAAAAAGTATGTTATTTTACTTTGGATTTGAAAACTAGAGCTTGGCTCCTTGTAGATTCTAGCGTGTCCCTCTCCTTTCTGTTCAAACAATGCAGACTGCAGCATAAAAGCTGCATTAAGAATCATTTCTTTACATTCTAGTGCCTGCTGATTATCCTTTACATACACTACATAGCTAAAATAATATTTCTGTGGAAACTGGAAAATATTTACTGCTGGGGTTTGTGTTAGTACACTGGATTTTGCTTCAAAGCTGAGATAGTGAAGAAATAAAGTACGAACTTGCAACCCAACTGGCAAAATCTATAGAAAAGGTGAAAATAAAATACTGCACCAAATGGCAACTGGGCCACAATCTGAATATTTGATTTTATTGCTGCTGTCATCATGTGACCTTTGCTTGCATTCCCTCATATATCAAAGAATCATAGGGTGGTTTGGGTTGGAAGGAACCTTAAACATCATCCACTTCCAACCCCCTGCCCCAGGCAGGGATGCCTTCCATTAGACTAGGTTACTCAAAGGGTGGTCCAACCTGGCTTTGAACACTGCCAGGAATGGGGAAGCTGCAGCTTCTTGGAGCAACCTGTGCCAGTGTGTCACCACCCTCATAGTGAAGGATGACAAAAAGATCACTTAGCGTCTGTTTCTTCCAAAGATCGTTAAGGCTGTTGTTTTTTCTCCATGGTCCCACTTCCAGTGCTCAACTCAAAGGTATGCATGGGAAAGGTGTCCCCACTGGTTCCTTGCTCAGGGAGTGCCATCATTATGCTGACAGAATAGAAATTCAATAAAAATTCACTTAACAGCTTTTTAAACAATCTTTCAGCTCCAGACTCTCCAGTCCATTCTCAGTTTGGTCTCCTATTTTAACGGGTTCCTCAAAGTAGGACTAAGGGATTGGCACTGGATTTGCAATGTCATAGAATCATAGAATAGTTAGGATTGGAAAGGACCTCAAGATCATCTAGTTCCAACCCCCCTGCCACGGGCAGGGACACCTCACACTAAACCATATCACCCGAGTCTTCATCCAACCTGGTCTTGAACACTGACAGGGATGGAGCATTCACAACCTCCCTGGGCAATCCATTCCAGTACCTCACCACCCTCACAGTAAATAATTTCTTCTTTATATCCAGTATAAACCTCTGCTGTTTAAGTTTCAATCCATTACCCCTTGTCCTATCACTACAGTCCCTAATGAATAGTCCTTCCCCAGCATCCCTGTAGGCCCCCTTCAGATACTGGAAGGCTGCTATGAGGTCTCCACACAGCCTTCTCTTCTCCAGGCTGAACAGCCCCAACTTTCTCAGCCTGTCTTCATACAGGAGCTGCTCCAGTTCCCTGATCATCCTCGTGGCCCTCCTCTGGACATGTTCTAACTGTACCATGTCCTTTTTATGTTGAGGACACCAGAACTGCACACAATACTCCAAGTGAGGTCTCACGAGAGCAGAGTAGAGGGGCAGGATCATCTCCTTTAACCTGCTGGTCACACTCCTTTTGATGCAGCCCAGGATACGGTTGGCTTTACGGGCTGTAAGTGCACACTGCATCTGGCTCATGTTCATTTTCTCATTGACCAACACCCCCAAGTCCTTCTCCACAGGACTACCATGAATTTCCTTTTTGCCCAACCTGTAGCTGTGCCTGGGATTGCTCCCACCCAGGTGTAGGACCTTGCACTTGGCATGGTTAAACTTCATGAGGTTGGCATCAGCCCACCTCACAAGCATGTCAAGGTCCCTCTGAATGGCATTCCTTCCCTCTAGCATATCAACAGAACCACACAGCTTGGTGTCATCGGCAAACTTGCTGAGGGCACACTCAATCCCACTGTCCATGTCTTAAGATGGTCTCGAACTAGATCCTCATGTACAGTCAAATAGGTATATTCCAGTCTAAAAGAGCAGCTTTTACTAATGACAAGTATTCAACTAAGGTTAAGTAACTGGGAAATTAATGGCAGCATGCCTTTCTTATCTATGGAGGGGTTGCCCAGAGGTGTCTTCAGCTTGACTGCATCAAGGCTGCAACTTAACAATGGGTGTTTGTAATGGATGGGAACCTAGCTGAGAGTTGCCTCGTCTTATGACTGAGACATAACAAAGTATGGATTTGCCAGAGTGTATTCAGTAGAGTATATGTGTTTATGTTCATCATGACTGTTTGCCACAAAGAGGCACGAGAACAAAGGAGTGCAGCTGTTCTATGACCTTGGTGTGGACAGCGAAGAGACCATTAGAAACTGCATGGCCCCACAAGTAAGCAATTACAGACCTGTCATAAGCCTGATTGTTTTATTAAAGGTATAAAAGCAGGACCCTCTTGTAGACAAAACTGTAGCCTCACCTATGGGTGGATGCACTGCACAGGAATTTTCCCAGTTGCCTGACACTCCTGTCATTGGCTGCAGTGGGGCTTCCCGGGTTGAGGTGTGGGCCTGGATGATGATTTGGTGGTGATTGGTGGTGTATTTCTTCTTAATCACTATTCTGTCTATGTAGCAATGACTTGATGCATTGCTAACTTTTCTCGGTACTTTACTTATATATATTATATCTGATTTGCCTTGTACTTATTTACTGTATGTATAGAGAAACATACCCGATTCGTGTTAGTGTGCTTGTTTGCTCTGGTGTGCTTGTTCGCTTTAATGTGCTTTTTAAATAAAGTGTGCATATTATATATCTAGTGAGTGGTCATTTAATTGTGTACCCTGCCTGTCAGGAGAGCAGTATTCCAGATCAGTCCACCTCAACTCCAGCATGTTATAACACTGAAAGAGCTGGAATTTTGATTTTATCTTTTTGATGAAGAAGACTTAAATCCATCTGTTCCAATAAGGGGTCTGACAGCACTTTGAAACTGGAGTGAGGCAGATCAAAGTCTGTATTTCTGAAATTCTTCAGAGACCTGTCATGTAGCCTTTAAGCCTGCTAGGTAGTAGTTTCAACTCCAAAAAAGAGCACCCCCTAATGAGACATTTTTAGGCATTATCCCCTCTTCGGTCCTCTCACCTGAAAAAAATGGAAACTTTTCACACAGAAGTCATCTCCTGGCCTTTTGTCCTCTGCTTCAGATAGTGGCAGAATCACGTAGAAGAGACAAAAAATAATTGGCTGCATTCTGGATCTATGCTTAAACATGAATTTTGGATCGGTCTACACTACACCCAAACTGGTACATCCAGCTTTCATTGTTAGCTAGGGAATTCATCAAGCTTTTCACAGCCTGAGGCAGCCACAGTGTGCCAAGAGTTTGCTTGAGCCAGTGTAGCAGGCAGTATGTGTTATGCAAAGCCACTGTGTTGCATCTGTTTCTTCCAAGGATCATTAAGGCTGTTGTTTCTTCTCCATGGTCCCACTTCCAGTGCTCAACTCAAAGGTATGCATGGGAAAGGTGTCCCCACTGGTTCCTTGCTCAGGGTCACTGCAAGTGTGTAGTATTTCCTTTAGTACTTTTTAAAGACTACTGGTACTGATAGCAGCAGTAGAGGCTGAGAAAAATCATAATCAGGCTTCCTGAGGAAAATGCAAGTTCCACTGAATTCCTATTAATGTCACTCTAATATTACTATTTTATACTTTAATGTTATAAGATATAAATTAGAGAACTGTTTTACATTGTATTGTACACCACATCCAAGCCTCACTCAATATTACTACTAAACTGATATCTCTGGCTAGAAGCTAATTAGGACATCATCTTTATATCTTGCACCTCTAATGTACAATTGCCTTGTCTGGTACACAGTGTTCAGAACAGACAGTATTCATTAAACCTAGTAGTCAGCAATTCCTAGGATGAAATTTAATGCTGATTTACAAAGCAGTATAAATGATTGACATTGCCTTCCACTAATTTTAGTGGAAAATGGTTCTTAATACTCTAATCTGCTTTGAAAATCCCTGTCAACATGTCTACATTTTAAGCTTCTGCACATAGTCCGATTTTGGAACCTGGAAGAAAGTACAATACATGATTGTTTCAAAACTAAGCGGACACCCAACCTTTTAAACCAAGATATTTTGAAAGAGGCTGGATGCTTAACCCTAAAAATTTCTATTTATTTCTTAATTTAATACTTAAGTAGCTCTTCATCTTTTCCCACCCTGCTGTGGTTGGTGTCTCTTGTACTGGAGAGCAACACAACATGGAGTAAGGCTGCAGGCATCCCCAGTCTCATGGTAAATTTGGACTTTTTAAGAGAGGTCTGAAGGGATGTTCACCTGCTACTTGTGCCACGAATGGAAACAAAGAGGCTCCCTGTGAGCCTATAGACTGGCTTACAACAGGCAGGTAGCATGACAGAGCCTACTGAAGTTGAGCTTTAGGCACTAGCTCATCATAAGTTAAAATAATAGTAAGCCATACAGCATGGCCCTCTGCACGAATGGGGGAGAAGGAGACATGTCAGGTGGCTCATTTGTGCGGAGCTATAGCCTTGCAGATTTCTCCTAGGAAGTTTGAATCAATTTAGGGAAGGTGAGAAAATCCAGCTGAGGCCTACTTCTGCCACTGCCCACTCTTCACACATAACAGCCTGAGACTTTCATAAGGATGCTAGAAAAGCATAAACGTATAAAGAGAGAAAGAGATACAGCTATTGAAAAAACACATTTTTATTTCGTGAGGGTATCCAATGTGATCGTCTACTCTTTTCTCATAGAAAAGAAAAACTATCTCCCTTTCTCTGTGTTTCCCTTTGATTTCTTTAGATAACTGTTTTATTTCAATCTTCTGATGTTATGGGCAATACAACACTTGCAATTTGGACACTCATCAAAGGCATGGAGAGCACAGTACTATCTGTCTGCATCAGATCTATTTAGGCAATTTAATTTTCTCCACATGTTAGACTGTTTCTATTGTGAAAACATACACTTTTTAAAGATTGATAAAATACTTCCAGTTGAGATTTGGCAGAAGACAATGTGTTTGTTGATTCTAGTGCCCAGGCAATCACACAGTGTGGATTTATGGATGTTCCAGAATACTTCTAGCCTGCGTAAACTTACGTACATATGTCTATAGCAAATGCCAATATTTTATCTGGTGTGTGATAGCAGTAAGGTGACAGGAGCCCTGGACATGTCTGTTTCAAGCAACATCTTCAACAGATCTCCAACTTGCCAAATTACTATTGCTAAGCCAATTTGGCTATACTGAATGCAAATATCTCCATGTTGATGTGAGAGCCCCATTTAAAAATGACAGCACTTTTCAGAAAACTGGAATGATATGAAAGAAGGGAGCTTTAAAGTAGTATTTTGAATTCTCACATTCCAGACCTACCTAGGAAATTCAGTATTTTCTTTTCCCCTGATTACACACAGAGAAAGATGTAGAAGTGTAACAACATTTGCAGCTTATTTCAGATGGGGCATGTAAATGATTATTTGAAGTCCAAGTATTCTACCTGAATAACAAACTTATGTCTCCAAATCCGTAATGCTAACTTACAAGACAAACTCTAATCTAAACAACATCTGATGATTTTATTCATTAGTGTAGATCAATAAGCAGACATTTTGCAGATGTGTTACTAATCAAGCCCTGACAACTTGCAAATCACTTATCTTTTCATGAAGGCATTTCTTTGCCTGCTTTAAATGTGAACTCCTCAGTACTGGGACTGCTTGCTGTGTGGCTGCTGAGGAAGGATCATGATTAGTGAATTTACATTTGGGATTGCAATAGCTGCACCTACAAAAATAAAAGTCAATATTTAGTGTTTAAGAAGAAGTATTATTAGTGGCAAAATAATGATTGTTTACTAAAATCTAGCTTTCACACAAGATATGCATTAATTTTAATGAGACAGAAAGATGAAAAAAACCCTCCCACTTTTTCTGGTGAATTTCTAGAGGTTTGCTTTTTTATCCTAAAGGTAAAATATGTTCTGAAAAAAGCACTTTTACTTCAGTAAGGAGTAAATATGGAAATATAACTTGCAAACTTGCAAATTATGTGATGTATTTTAATTTTTAGCTAAAAAAGTATTCGAAATCCTGCTCATTAGTACCTTCAAAATAATACTACTCTGCCAGGGAGCTCACAAGCTAAGCCTGAAGAACAACTCTGTATTTGATTTCCCTTTCAAAATATCCTGTTATTGAACCATGTTGTACTTGTTATCAATGTAAGTTTCTAGTCTTGCACTGATTTATAGTTCTGACTGTCAGTGATATATGGTGGCAAGTACTTTTTTTCTTCATTTTTTAAATTTATTTTTAAGTATTTTATTTACTTTTGTTTGCTTGGTTTTTGTTTGGGTTTTTGTTTTTTGTTTTGTTTTGTTTTAACTCTTGGTTTCACTGCACCTCCCATCCATCTATCAGAGTTCTGATTTAATACTTCTAGGCTGATCATGATGAAAGTGTACCAGCTGTAAAATTTTATAATGGCGATTATTCCTGCAACTGATCTGAGCACTGTTTTCCACCACAGAAAACCTACTATTGCAGAAACAAAGTGTAACTCATAATCTTCTGGAGTGAGACAGAGAGTAAAAAAGATGCAAAACAAAAGGAACATTTGTGATCATTTGAGAAGAAGCAAAGAATGCACTGAGAAAAATGACTTAATAATGTAAAAATGGCAGGTAAAAGAGGGGTTGCCTTTAGGTTGGTGATCTGGTGTGCACTGTTGAATTAAAATGATGTTTCAGGGGAAGCAGAGCAAGTGTTGGTGCAAAGTGTTGTTTTTGTGTATAAGATTCCACAATAAACATTATCTTGGCTTTTGTTTGCCTTGAGTGCAATTTCAGCAGCTACAAACCCAGCACTGCTGCAAGTAGAAAGCAAGAAAAATGTTTCAGCAGGGCCCACATCAAATAAGACTGTGAATAAAAGTTGGTTTGAAAGGCCTTAAAAGGTGGTTTAGCTTGTTTTGGAGATAGGCAGATGCAGCTTAAATTTTTATATGGATGTGCCTGATTGTGTAAGAGCTCCATGTGCAACTTGGGCCGCTCTTCCTTTTGCTGAAAACCTCATCCTATGTTAGTTGTATGCCTAACTTTGAGCAACCTAAGGTCTATGTATGCTATAGTGTTTGTAGTTTTAATTCTTTTCATTAAGCATTGTGACCTGTGGCTTTGGACAAATCATTGTGTTATGACAAATAGTGGTTATTGCAATGAAGATGGTGTGCAGTGTGTAGTCTCATGGTACCTTTCACCCCCCGGAGCAGGTTACAAGCTTCTATTCAGAGGCCTTGAAGACACATCCTGCAAGTGGTAATCCCACTGAAGTCACACAGCCTTCTGCTTGTGGGCCCTATTTTGTATGTTTTGCTCCATTCAGTCTGGGCTTACTCGGCTGCAGAGTCTGTGTAGTAAAAGGTGCTACCATTTTTAGTTGCTGCTATTTGTAGGTTTTGAACTTTGGAAGGTCTTCATGGAGGCGGAGAAGGCTGAAGGAGTGGGGGCTTTCCTACAAGAGACTGGATAGCCTTCTGATATAGGGCTGGAGTGCAGGAGGTGCAAGATCTGCTCCTGGCTGTATTGTCCCACTATGTCACTCCCAGGCAGGGCTCCTTCTCCCTACAGCTCCAAACACTTGCAAAGCCCTGTGTGTTCTCTACTGGTGTGCAGCCTGGCCAAGCCTAGCCAAGCCGCAATGGGAATGCTGTTGGGAACTGTGGGAGAGTCTGAGAGTCCTCCTGGATTTCCACAAATGGCTGTTGTGAATGGTTTGTAAGTTAACCAGCTTTCAGGAAGGGTATTTTAAGTCAAAACAGAGCATGTTCTGCTTTTAGTGGTTTGCATTCCCCATTTCAATACTGTAGCCTAATCTGCTGATGTTTTAGAGCTGCTAAAATGAAACATGTACAAACTGAGAGCAGAAAAAGCGAAAATGTTTCTGCTGTCCTGATACCGAGTTGCTGGAGTGTGAATGAACTGAGAGCAACTTTTAACTCATGGCTCCTTCACTTCACTAGCAGATCAGATGTCTCCCCAAAAGCAGCACATCCCATGACTTACCGCTGAAGAATGTGTTATCAGTAGCAAACCATCAACCTTCCCAGGGCATCACAGCTGTAACTGAAGTAAGTGTAATACACAAAAATACCTCTGTGCATTCAAAGTAATTCAACCTCTGTGGCAAGGACATGTACATGGGCAGAGTTAAGCCTTTGCCCTCCACACTCTTTACCCTAAGGTCCTGTTTTTATGCTGGCTGGCAGACAGGACAAGGGCTAGAGGGGCAGCAGGTCAAGGCAGACAGGACAAACGTGGCTCTCTGAGCAGAGAAAACTGTTGCTGTGATCTGTTCCCAGCAGGCTGACACTTGGACGGGCTGTCATGTGCTTGTGCTGGAGTTAAAAGGCCTTATAAGGCAAAGCCTGAACAAACTGTTAAGCAGTCTGAAGTGTTCCTCAGCTCTGAAAAAGCTCCAGGGAATGCACAACATACCCCTGGCAAAGATTACAGCATATTTTACAGCAAGCTCATACAGTAACAAAGCAGATATTGTATCTTTGAATTTCAGGCTCTGCAGGCTACTCTAGGCAAGAAAATAAAGATCAGGTCCCCTTATTGGTTCAATTTACTGCAGTGGGACAAGCTAAGTGTCATTCATTATATCTGTCTTTAATATTTCATGGAAGTTATACATCAAGTCTTCTGGAAAGATGCCCTCAAAAGCAGAAAACTTATTTAGAGGCCTCTGTGAGCTGCTGGTTGGACAAGCCAGATCTGTGTGAGCTATGGCAGTAGTCAATACCAGTGACAAAACGAGCAGACCTTGCTTGTGAAATCTTCATAGTAAACCAGCTCTGCTTTGCCAACTTCCAGGTGACAGGACTTCCACCTCATCCTCTTTTCTGTTCATGGTTCAGGAGGAGCTGTGACACAGTTGCCTTGCACCCTCTTAGTGGACATGCAGGAAAAGCACTGCATGCTTAGATGCAACATACAGAGAAAACAGATGAAGCTTTGCCCCTGCTCCAGCTGATCTTGCTCTCACCAAAGGCTTGAAGAGTAACACAATTGATAACAACCAAAAAGTGTGAATAGAATGGCTCCATCACAGAGGAGCTCAGAGCAGAGCCATTTCACTGTGGCTGTGAAGCAGTCATGGCTGTGGCACCCCTGCACAAAAGACAGTGATAAGGGCTTAATCTTCCCCTGAGAAGGCTGTGGACCATCCATCCTTTTCTGATGGAGTTTAAAAGCCTGTTAAAAGGATCTAAAACCGTGGAATTTTGCTGCCTTTTCTTATGCTTGCTGGTTACAGCTAGGTGGAGCTTCCAGTAGTTTTCTTCTAATCTGCTGTAGCTGAAGCTTTTCAATATACTTTGAGGTGCTTACTTGCTTAAGAAATTGCACTGTGAACTGTGCCAGGAAGATGTGGGCCATTTCTTTCCCCCATAAGCCAGCTCAAAATGCTGTCAGTCTAATAGTTGATCCCCACAGTTTTTCTGTTGTTTTCCTCTGTCATTTCTGCTGTTTGCATTCTCATACTGAAGCCTGTTTACTGTTCCAGCCCTTTCCTTGTTATTTGCTGATGTTTTAAAATAATTCATTTCCAATTGCTTTTTCTGTTTCTACACAGCTGCCTGTTTACATTAGGCAGGTGCTAACCTAAAATGGGCATCCAGAGGGAAAAGCATGTTTAGTCACTTTTCCAAAGTGAGTATGGTTGATCAGAGGACCTTTATTAATTATTAGAATAATAGAAAAGTGTGAAGGCCAGTGTGGAATGACTTTCAAAAAGCAAGACCATTGAACTCAGATTTGTTTTCCTCCTCCCAGAATGAAGCCACATGGAGGTAGCCTTGCCTCAGTTAAGGAGGAAGAAACTGGGAATCTGTTGGGTACCCACTGGTTCCACCCATCATACAAGAACTGATCTAGTAGATCTCCATGTAAGAAGGGCTTGCAAGCGCAGATGTCATTTGCAATTGCTACCTTGTTCATAGATGCCAAAGATAGGTCTGGAAGTATTTTGGAAATGTCAGGAGTTCACCTTTCTGTCCTAAGACAACTTCAGATACACTGAAGCCTATTCAGTTACAGACTGAAACAGGCATTGTCATGCACGCAAAAGATGCATCCATGCACCTTTGTTACATCATACTGACCATCTTCATCAGAAGACAGACTTATTCTGCCTAGGGCACTTGATAGCAGGACACTGTCACATCTGTAAATTAGTCCCCAAAAGGTAATACAGAAATCAGCACCCAACTAAAATGGCTAGTGTTGAATGAGGAGCTGATAGCAAAGTTAGTTCTCTACAGATGACAACTGACAGTGACCAAAGAGGGTTGTAAAGCACCCGTTGTTGTGTAACCATAACAAAAAGTAAACATTGTAAGTATTCAAACTTTTCAGCAAATTAGTTTTGATCATTAGACTACCGTTTTGTGCATGACTTTCTAAAAATGGACAACTAATTGAACTGGCCGGCACACCCTAGAGACTGAGCCTTAAATGATTATTGCAGAAAATCACATTAGAAATCCTTCAGCACAAGAACATTCTTATTGAAGGCATAAGATCTCTAGAAATGCCTTCTCTCAACTACTGCACAGCAGCAGCTGGTGACCAGAAAAAGCCAGGCTAAGGTATAGTTATTTTAAAAGTCTAGTGGTAAAGGCAAGAAAGTAGAAAAAAACTATAGGAAAAAACAGTGTAAGCAAATACAATGCAGAAAAAATACACTCAAATCAGAACCAAGTTCAGGATTTAAAATCAGTGATAAACTGATTTGAGGAGTCAAAGTATAGAAAGAGACACAATTTCTCCACTAGACAAGGCAGATACAACAAATGGGTCAAAACCTGTTATTAAGGTTGGTTCAGGCCAGTGACTTGAAGTATGACTCAATTTGGCATGTAACATACATGACTGCTTGCATCTAGCTAAGGGCATGCAAAGCTTTCTTCAGTCTTCTGAAGCAATCTTTTTCTGGTGTAAAATAAACCCCAGGCTGACATAAACTGCTGACACTGGAAACTTCTTTATGTCTTCCTCTATGTTTTATCCTCAAACCCCATTTCTTTTTAATCTTCACCATCATTATCTACAGTAGTAATGAGATGTCCTGGCAGCAGCAGCAGTCATTTTTCTCCTTCCTAGCAGCTGGTGCAGTGCTGTTTTCAACTTTAGCCTGAGAGCAGTGCTGATAACACACTGATGTTTTAGCTGTTGCTAAGTAATATCTACCCTGATCAAGGAATTTCTGAGTCTCTCATGCTCTGCCAGTGAGGAATGGCACAGGAAGCTGTGAGGAAGCGTAGACAGGACACCTGACCCAAACTAGCCAAAAGGTATTCCATACCACAGCACAGCATGCTCAGTATATAAACTAGGGAGAGTTACCCGGAAGGATTGCTGCTCATGTTGGGTTGCGTATCCATCAGCGGGTGGTGCGCGATTGTGTAGTGCAGCGATTGTGTTTTCTGAGATTCAGTTTTTCTCTTGTTGTTTCCTTTTATTGTTATTATTATTGGTTGTAGTAGTAGGAGTATTCCTATTATCACTATATTTTATTTTAGTTATTAAATTGCTCTAATCTTAACCCATGGGGTTTACCTTCTTTCAATTCTCCTCCCCATCCCACCAGGAGCAGGGAAGGAGGTGGTGAGTGTTGTTCTGTGTTGTTCTGAGTTACCAGCTGCATCTAAACCACAACATGAGAAAAGGCGTACTCTAATGATTTCCAGAGCTTGTAGAAAGAGGTAGCTGAAAGCCAAATAAACTTTTTTCAGAAAATAATATATGGATGCTGGGATTTGACTTTGCATAATCCCTTAGTATTTACAAATAAAGAAGGCCGAGGAGGTAAGATAGACAATTCAATGTTGCTTATTTGACTCAGAACAGATCGTTGGTAATGCCTCCCTTGACTGGAGTCAAAACTGTGTATTCAGGAATGATCCAAAAGCTCACATACCATCACCTAACCTTTTCATGCTTCAAAGGTAATGCCTACTCTGCCAATTACTACCTTGTTGTCGCATATTTTTATCGCATGGTTTTGAACACGGATGTTCCCAAAAGCTGCTGTTTGTGAATACCTGTGAAGGCAAGAGGAGCAGAGTTTACAGAATTTAGTATTTTATATTTACACTACCAAGCAATGAAGCTCAATAACAAGAAAAAACATTTTTACAGTGTGCCTGTGTGTGAAACCTCTACCAGCGGAAAACTCTGGTGTCAAAAGGGTACAAAAAGAGAGCTTTTTCCTGTAACCAAAAAACTTCTTTTGTTAAGCCTATGCTGGTCCTACAAAAACTGTGAGTCGGGTTGGTGGGTATTCTGCCTTGTTGATGATAGCTCAAAGCCTGTGCCATGTTCGACAGGATTTGTATTCATTCAGTCTATGAACATAAGAATATGAATATAAACACTCATTTCCAAGGTTATCCTGGATCAGATACTGCTGATGGACATGCACCTGATAAGGAAAGCTCTTATCTTTGTACCTGCAATTAAATTCTGTAGAGGTAAAAAAACATTCTATTTCCAGAATAAACCTGTGACACCACACTAATCTCTCTGGTTTGTGAGGAATTAGCAGCAGAGTGACCTGAATGAAAGCAATATTTTATTGAAAATACCATTATTGAGATGACTAACTACAATGCTATTAGAGAGAGAAGCTGCATGGAGGGATGAATTGCTGTTTGTCTGCTTTATGATTCATTCATCTGATTATGCCAATTGAAACAATTTGCTGCAGTGTCTTTTGTACACAGCCAGGAAACACAGAGGCTCTCAGAGCTCCAGCAGTTCTCTCGTTTTCATATGGCTTGGTACCATTTGAATCAACCTGCATGTAATTAAGCTTCAAAGTGTAGAAGATGTTCCCATCATGCATAGAGGCACTTTCCTTAAAAAAAGCAGGCAGAGCCACATCAGGACAAATTTGCCCAGTCCATGTAAGCCAGACCATGATGCTGGAAGACTTGTAGGAAACAGGCATGCATGCTTTTGAGATCAAGGAAATCAGTGGAGCTGTACTGACTTAATGTGGGCAAAGATCCCAGAAGAGGTGAATGTTTGTGACTATGAACATATGCATGTGTCTGGTAGAAACCTGAAGGTCTCTCATTTTCTCCTAGAGCAGTGACCTAGCCAAGAGTATGCCAGTAAACCCCTGTCAGGAAACATTACAGAAAGCCCTAGGCACATGCAGCGTTGTAGCTGGCTTTTTCTCTCATGACGAAATCTTTCCATGTGTCCTTGTTCTGGCCTGATAAGAGCAGAAGATCCTTTTTAAGTGCTTCTTGGCTGACACTGACCTCTGAATAGACAGATAAAAACTAGAGAGATTTCCTCCTCTTTTTTTTCCTCTCCTTCCATCCACAAATTGTCACTTATCTCCCTGTCTAAGCCACTTACAGTGCCTCAGAAGTGTCCCCAAGAAGAAAGGGAAGCAGCCAGACAGACACCAATTGAATTTCCTATAGGCACTATACAGAGGTCGTTTTGTTCCTGTGACAGAACCATTACTCCCTTATGCCACTGGTGACTCAACTGAAGACTGAGTCCCGTGAAACAGTAAAACTGATGCAGTACTCCTACAGATCCAGCAGAGACTGTAGATACAGCATGAAAGTGCTGATTTCACTATTGAGGAGTCAAAACTGCCCTCTAACCTTTACTGTTTCAGGAAGCTGCAAAGCAGGATTAAAATAAGTGGAAACGAGGAGAGGGCAGTGGAGAGGAGAGGGCAGTGGAGAGGATAGGAGAGAGCAGTGGAGAGGAGGGGAGAGCAGTGGGAGGGAAACAGTAGGGAAGAATAACTGATCATCTCTAAACTTCACTGCCTTTATAAGTGTAGCTGATGCCATCCATTATCTAGTAAAAATAAAAAGCTGTCATTATTTGGATTCCAGTAGCAGTCTGGGCACAAAGAAAAACTTGCATTGTGCCAGGCACTGCACAAATGTTGATCAAAGTGCAATCTAAGGATGTGGCTTCTCTGCAGAAATGAAAAATCTAACTTGCATAGTAATGCCATGGGCCTCTGAGGTACAAGCTGGAGCTCTGGTTAGCTGACCAATTCAGTGTCCAGGGTATGATTTGCACAGATGTTCTGCTGCTAGGTGGGGCAGCTAACACAAAACCACTGCTGGCCTGGTCCTTATGCTGCAATCCCACCATCCAGCTGCAGCTCAGATAACACCTCAGTATGAGTGGGAACGAAAAGCAACAGCAGGGACTCAGCAGCCTACCAATGGCGGCATTCAAACAAGCTATCAGTAGGTTTGATGTGAGTTTTAAAGACTGCAACATGTTGTCAGCTATGAATCAAAGTCCTAAAGCATTGTCATTTCTATGCTATAACAAACCTATAGCAGTACTGTTTTCTTAATATACTTGCATCAACAAACCTGTGCCTGTGAAGACTCTAGAGCTAATTACTGTACCTGACAAAAGAATTTCCACTAGTATTACTGTGTGAAATAAGACCAGCTGAAGTATGCAGGGCTTTTGCTAGAACAAAGATTTTGCAAAGCAGCTGTTTCTGTTACCAGTACAGAACTGCTGGCAGCATTTGGTAGTGCAAGACCACCCAGCTATAATTCCTTTAAAGTGTATATTTTATTGAAAGTTCATGATAGCTTCAACATTATAAGCAAGTTGCATGTATTCAGCACTGCCATCCACTGAATATTGTTTGATAGGGCAGTGTCATGGTTTAAACCATTAATGTAAGAAGAAAAGGAAAGGGAGGTGATAGTTTTACCTCAGTCTTCAAAGAATAAAACCTCAATTTCCCTAATTACTTCAGATTGCTGAGTGAGGGATTTAATTTGTATTTAATTGTGTATAAAATGTTTTGGATGCATATGTTAAAAACATATGAAACTCATGTAAATGTGTATATATCATCTAAAAGGAAAAGTGTGGTGTGAAGGATACATTGCTTTGGCTATCAGCACATTCATATGTAGTTAATATGAAAGATTAGGGAACAGGCCTTTGCCCTTTCTTTTTTATGTGCTTACACTGGGATCTTTGGAAGTGCCTAACCTTCAGTTGAGTCAGACACCCTGTTGCTTGGAATCAATATCTTTTCTCATCTCAAGAGTTTTTCATTAAAATACATTCCTCAGAAGAAAAGCCAATCCCACAGCAAAGCAGTTTAATTTAATCAGGTGATAGTCACAGGCATTTATTTTGCCCACTGAATCAAACTCCTTCCTACAGCCATTGACAAAACAAAGGTAATTTTGGTGGGTTTTGGTTTGTTTTTTTTTTTTTTGTTTTTTTCAAATCCAATGAGAAGGTGTTAATTAGGTATTTGGAGAAACCATCTCATGTGCCTCCCTGGGCACAGCATCTAACAGTTTCAGAAATGCATCAGACAACAAGTGGAATTGTTAAAGTTTCCTAGTTTTCTAAGTAAGCCAAACATTTGACGATGGGGACTGGTTAAAGATGATTTGGGATAATAAGAATTTCAATGTCTGTAGTAAAAAGCAAACAAAAATCAGTTCACTACCTAAAACCATAGTTAATGTTATTTGTTGGCTAGTCTAGTGACTGAAACGTTGGCAGTATTAATCCAGCTCAAGGAAGGCACTTCTAGCATTCTACAGTTTTTTCAGCTCATGCCACATAATGTACAATTATATTCCTTCCTGCTAGATCAATCCAGTGATACTTCTGTATTAATGGCTTCTTTCTCAGATGTAAACACATGACTTTGCTAGTAGCCTGGGGAAGGCTTATTGATTTTTTAAGGAACTTTTGGGTGTTTTGTGTTATTTTGTGTTTCTCCCACTGGTTAAGACTTCTGTCAATAAATTCACCACCATTCAGTGAGCAGTTCAAGGGTCAAAATGCCATTACTGTTGCCAGCTGATGTTATGTTAGGGAGTAGTGGCTTGGCTTCCTCTTACTTGTCCTATGGAAGCATTGCTGTTTGGTGTCTTCATCCACACCTGTGAAAAATATCCCTCTTCACTTATAGAAAGATACACAGTTCAGACAATGACATTTGGGGTGCAGTCTGACCATCCAATACCTAAAATATCGGTTCCAGTTTTTAACATTGAGGCTCACTTTTTTACCAGTTCCAGGAGTTTTTCTCAGCTGTGATGAGGGGTATGATCAACCCAAACTATAATATCTGGGCACATCATTGTTCTGCTTCCAACCAAGAGGTAGCAAACGTTTCGCTGCAAAAGATGCCTTGCCCTCCCATCCAAGGTCCTTTTCCATGAGGTTATCTTCTTTAAAACATCAAAAGAAAATTCAGTTACATAATTTATTGTTGAACATAACAGCTACTCAGGGTTGACTAAGGCTATACATTGATAAGAGGGCCAAGTCTGAAATACATGCTGTCCCTATAGGTGTCTCAGAAAGTATAAATGAGGAAAGATCACATTAGCCAAGTCCTTACGCTTCTTTTCTACTTTCTGATCTGCATCTTATGCAAAACCAATGCTCTCTGATGCATTTCAGAGATGCTTACCTCTGGTGTAACCTGAAGATATATTTTTGCTTTAGAACATCACGTCTTGATTGGCCTTCTTTTAGTGACTCCTGGGGAAGGTCTTAAGAAAATGTGGGTACAATGATATCTTAAAAAGTAAGTTTACAAAAAAAATAAAAAAGGGGTGGATTATTTAAGACACTTACCTATTAGTTTTTCCTGAATTCTGTAGGCAAGATCCTTTTGTGATTTTTACACCTATTTACTGTGCCATCAGTTCATAAACTGCATGCACAATGGAGGGATTTTTGATCAAAATGCTAATGTCTGTATTCTTAATTGCTCTAGCCTATCAGTCTCACTGAAATAACTGTTAGTACAACACATGCTTTGGAATAAGGGAAAGAAGCATATTTTGGCATATTTCCTAGAAGTGAATCTGGCATCCATCTTTCCTAAAGGAAATAAAGTTATGTCTTCTTTTTAAAGAAACCTATTACCTTGTATTAAAAACAAGAGTGAAAATAAAACAGTTTTCTAGGGCATAAAGAATTGAATCAAGTAATTTGAGACAGGCTTAGAGTATTTTGTAAATTAAGATCTTCTGTGGTATCTCAGGTTTGTCACACAAAATCCATTGTCACCACTGTAGACCATTTAGTTCAGTGTACCAGTGTTTATTCCCAATGAAATAAACGCCTGCATTGTTAAATTAAGACAGTCAATTTTAACTGCAAATTACTCAATTTGCAAGAGTGTCTTGCATTCTTTGCACTTCAAGTTGATGGCAAAAATAATTATTGTGGATAGAATCCAATTATTAAAAGGTTAAATTCTATTTCCTTGACCTGTTTTTATTAAAATAAGACTCACTTCTCTCTGCTGCTTTGCATATAACAACAGTCCCAAAACACAGTGTCTAATAAAGAATTAAATACTTGGTGTCCTATAGCTGCAACGTTAAAAGCAATATAACAGCTAGTTTCCACTCTTACTCTTGATTCTCCAAGCCATTACTGACTGCCTTGCTCTAGACTAACACAGTTGAACTTCTGCAAAGGGAATCACAGTTTCTTTGTTTTACACTTTTTACTCCCAATTTATGTGAGATCAATAGGAACTCATATATTACTCCAATGTGCTATTTTTTTAAATTTGATTTTAATTTTTGTAAGTATGTAAAAAACCCAGAAGTTTGAAGTCTCTGCAAACTGCAGTTCAGCAGATGATAATGTTCACGGGATTATATTCCATTCTAGAAAAACAACATTGTATCCCTCAGTCCCCTTCTTGATTTTATTGGCATAATTTATTCCCATAATTTCAAGGGTCATGGTGCAGTGCACTGTTGTCATTAACTTGCTGGCCTAAATATGGGTGGAGAAAGGATATATAAAGTGTGTGGAGTATTGTGCTGTATAAAAAGAGGGTGGCATCTTACATGAATGGAGGTGCCAGTGGATGGATAGGATAATATATACATATGTAAGGGACATGAGCACTTTTCCTTAAGAAAAAAATAGGACACAAGTCCATCTTGGTGATGTTTGATCACAGGATCTACACAGAACTGGGGATAGCATCTCTGCAACCTCTGCCATAGCAGTCTGCAAGCAGTGATTGGGCTGATACTATGGTGCAAATTAATGAAGATAATATGCAGCAACACATATCTGACCTTTTCTGAACAGTAGTTGTCCATTCAGAGCCTTGGGCTCTGCTGCAATATGTGACTCATGACAAGACAAATGACCAAGTAAATAAAGCTTAGGTTTTAAAATCCTTCTTGGTAGATTTTTATTTCTAAGAAAATGCCTTCCCTTTCAAGAGAGCTATTTTGGAAGAAGGAATAGCTGTGTTGTGGTGTTATGCATGGCTAGAGTTATGTTATGGCATATTTTCAATTCTAGTTTTTCTTCGTATGCTCTAAAAATGCAGTCCTTTAGTCAGGACATTAAAAACTATTTTATTCATTGCTGATCCTAGTCTGCAAGCAGGAGCAGCACTCAGAGTTGCTGATCAGGGCATAAAAAGCTTTAATGATGTATAACTATCAGTCTGTGAAAAATCAACTAACATTACTGTATTATGTTGCATTATAACTCCATACTGAAATGTTCCATTAACCACTAAGTCCAGATGCTGTTTTGCTTTGCTGCCTGTATTTAATCTCCCTTAGCCTTGCTGTGCCCTAGAAGTTATTTTGTCTTTGCTTTATGTCTAGTACAAATTTACAGAGAGGGATGATGTAATTTGCAAAGGACGCCTACTGTACTTTCTGCTCACATTATGTAATTTTTATGGCACCATTCTGGATAAATGATCCAAGCTTGTATTCACTGAGTCTCGGTTTGCTAGCTGAGCTTTGCTCTCTTATTGCAAACATCACAGACTGATAAAAGTGTGTGAAAGCTTACAGAAAAACATGGAAATAGAAATAGGACCAAAACAACGTCAACATACACATGGTCAGTGCATGAAAGTGCCATGGACCTGTGAAGATCTTCGTATCTCATACTCTCCATACGAAAAGCTGACTACATTTTTTCCCTTTTGAATGGCACTGTGATAGTCACTATGTTTTAAAATTCCTTAGAAATCAGCAGAAAAGCTGTCAATGGGTGTCAGTGTTGAGAAGTCAGGACCTTCGAGGCCACATCTACATTCTGCGTGCTCCCACCCAAAAAACACTACATAGCAGTCTGCTTGGCTGCTGATTTTCTCAAAGGAAATGTAAACTACTGCAAGCTAAATGTCCATCAGAGAACTCAGCATACACTCATCAGAGCACAGCACTCTCATCATGCTTCTGGCATCTGCGCAAATTAGTGTCATCTGATGCAAAAACCGTTCCAGACTATATTCAGGTTGATGCTACCATGCAGCCTCTTTTTCTGAAAGATCACTATCAGATCACTACCTACTCCTGCAGAAGTCCTGCTGTAAGACCCAGTCCTGTGCATGCTCCCTTTCAATTGGGCAATGTCAACCTCATTACAACTGGGCAAGCTGAAGAACACTATAAGCTGAAAATATGACTCAAGTATTTGTACCTTGAGCTCATTAAAAGCTATCATGCTACCACTGTTGTAAATTGGAAAATGCCCTTTGCTTTTTCTTTTCAAGCTATATGTATATATACAAATGTGTGTTTAGGCTTTGAGCAGGCTGGTCTGGTGGGAGGTGTCCCTGCCCATGGAGGAGCTTTAAAGTCCCTTCCAACCCAAACCATTCTAGGATTCCATGATCTTCATCAAAGTTTCAAGGAAACTATGTGGCCGTGTCATGAGAGAGGCTTCTGGAAAAATAAGTAAATAAGAAGTCAAACTATTGGAAGTCATGCAGGGATCTAAGCTAGCTGACGTATTCATAAACAACCCAGGAGAGAGGGTGAGCTGCAGGATGGTAGCACTGAGGGAAGCATGTAGAAGTGCCAAGTGTGAAGAGCTGCAGAAAGACATGAGTGATTGGGTGAAAAACTAAGATGAAATTCATTGTAGGGGAACTAGTAAAGTGTTCCACAAAGCGAAATATCATCTGAGCTTTCTATGTAAAATAATGAACACTGAATGGATGGTAAGTCAGTGCAAAATAGTAGTAAAAAAAAATGCAAGTGAAAAGCTAGCAAAAAAACCAGCGAACAAACCAGAGGATATCATAATGCCACTGAATAATGCTCACCTGTTTTTGCTCACCTTTTGAATACTTTGTGTAATCTGGTACTGTAATCCCATAACACATATAATGGAGTTGGGGCAGGGTAAGTTAAGGATGTTCAAAGATAAGGAACAGTTTTTGTGTAAGGAACTGCTGAGTAGGTGGGGACACTTCAAATGAGAATAATTTAGGGGATATTGTAGATATCTACCTATAAAATTGTGAATACCAGAGAGGTCTGATTGAGTTCACTGCTGTTCAGTCCTATAATGAAGGGGCATCAAATTCAGAGAGTGGAAACCAAGTTAAAAGCGGACAGTTAAGATGATGATTCAGGTGAGAGGTCTGTGAAACTCCTTGCCAAAGATGCTGGCATGGTGCAGGTTTACATGGCCCAAGGTTCACTAGGACTAACGGAATACACAGAAGCACATGCAAGCACGGGAAACACTGAAGTGGAAATACTTGGTGACTGGCAGACTGTTAAAGAGAAATGTCATATATAGTTGACCTGTGCATGTTGTTTCCCAGGCACGCACTGAAAGTGACTGCTGGAAGCAGGATACAAAAGAAGCTAGACCTGTGGTGTGCAGTGTGGATGGTCTCAAGTATGTCACTCTCCAAATAAGCTCCTGCCTCTATGCATGCAGGCTGTGGCAGAGAGCCAGGATTTACATTTCCGTGTGCTCAAGGCTTTGGAAATAGTACTGAAGGATGGAGAGGGAGAAGAGTTGTCTCACCTGATGCAGCTATGTGATGCATCTTGGTGATGTTAACCCAAGAGTTTTCCTATTATTGCTGGGGAGGACTAAATTCTTTTTATCTCCTGTAATTTCTCTCACCACTTTTTGTAAAAACTTCCTTGCTCAAGAGCTTTCTGAAACAATCCAGCACAAAGAATTAAAATGCACTGAAAAACCACATGGTGTGCATAGCCTCTAACTTAACCACAGCAGCATCTAAGCTTTAATCCATACATTTATATGTATAACATAACTGAACTCCACCTCTTGCAAAGAATATATCTCTTCATGTTGAGGGAAATAAAGAAATTAAACGACAAAAATGTTGCTATGAAGAGTTGTTGTCAGAGTCTTGTGAAAAACATCTTAAGCAGTGTCTCCCGCTCTGGCAAGATGTAAGCTTTGGAAAAACTCTAGAAGGCTTGAAAATTGAGGAATATTAAATGCAAGCTTTCCTCTCTATAGCAGTGCTCTGAAACACACACTGTATCCCTGCCTTGTAGCCCTAGGGGCTGCTTTCACAGCAAGTTTAAAATCAGTCTAAACTATGGCTGCTGTGGCCACATGTTGCCCTCCCTGTCTTTCCACATACAGTTTTCCCTCCCAGTCTCCTTCATTGACCTATGTAAGGGGGCAGTAAGCCACTTCAAAGAGTTGATCCATCAGAGAACTAACTTGGTAAAGAAAAATGACTATTTTTTCCATTGTATTGGTCCCAGTACGAGCAAGGGACAGGGGCAATGCAAGGAGATGGTCTGTCTGCTCTGTGCCTTTCTCACCTCAGTAAGTCAGTGAATGCTGACTGAGGTGAAAGGACTGTTTCCTGTACAGATTATTTTCGTTTTTAGTGGTTTGTAAAGGTAAAATGACAAAGCAAAAGCCATGGAGACTTAGTAACTTCAATAGTTCAGTCTGTCCTTTGCCTAGCAGAAAGGGATTTCAAGCATCATTGCTGTCCCGTGGGGCACTTTTTTTATTCTCAAAGGCTTTTCTTACATAGTCTGGCAAGGCTGTCTTTCCTTTAATCCTTCTTTTGTAAATCTGTTCTGCAACAGAGAGAGAACTCAGGAAAATATCCCTGATATGTGTCCCACCTTTTTAGTGACTGTGTTTCTTTCTCTTCCTATAGAAAGTAGAGATCTAAATACTTTAAGACTGCAGATCAACCCTTAGCACTTTTCACTGTGTTAACTGAGAAATAAATCTTACCTGCTCTGACCTCCAAAATCCAAGCTGTCGTTCAGAGGTGACATTTGATTATAAATTGTAACCACATGTTGTATTGGAGAGCTTGTCAAAACTTTCTTTGCAATTCTCATCTGTGCTAGCATCCGGAATAATTTAAATTATAAATGAAAAACTGACCTCTGTGGTTAACCAAATCAAAAGATGTGAAAGGCTTCATGTTTAAAGAGTCATCTGATTTATAAACAGATCAGGAAGTTGGAGAAACCAAAATCTGACCAAGTTCTTAAAAAGAGAGTAAGTGGGACCAAAACCAGAAAATAAAATAGAAGAAAGAAGAGTAAAGGATGGGAAAGAAAGAAGAAAAGGAAAAGGGAAAGAAGAGAAATTGAAAACAAAAGGGAAAAGAAGAAGATGATGAGAAAAAGGAAAAAAGGAAAAAGTGAAAGAAAAGTAAAAGAAAAGGAAAAGGAAAAGTGAAAGGAAAAGAAAAGGAAAAGGAAAGGAAAAGGAAGAGGAAGAGGAAGAGGAAGAGGAAAGGGAAGAGGAAGAGAAAAAGAAGAGGAAAAGGAAGAGGAAAAGGAAAGGGAAAGGAAGAGGAAAAGGAGAAGGAAAAAGAAAAAAGGAAAAGGAAAAGAAAAGGGAAAAGGAAAAGGAAAAGGAAAAGGAAAAGGAAAAGGAAAAGGAAAAGGAGAGGAAAAGTAAGAGGAAAAGGAAAAGAAAAGGAAAACAGAAAGGAAAAAGAAGATAAAAAGAAAAAGAAGAGGAAAAGGAAAGGGAAAAGGAAAGGGAAAAAGAAAAGGACTAACCTGTTCACTAAAAAGCTAGACAACAAAGCATAGACAAAAAAAAAAAAGAGGTAATGTATATGTTCTGCCAACACCTAATAATGAGCTTATCTGGTGACCATTTCAGTGACATATGTTAACACACACCTCATTTCTTACCAAGGACTTACTTGAAAACTAAACACATTTGGTATCTTTGACAGGAGGGGATGAGATTATTCATGATGTTAAGAGCTGGACTGTACAAAGTCCATACCTGGGGGAATATACTTGATAAATGCAATGTTCCTCATTGAACAGGACTCTGCTACAAGGACTGCAGGCACTGATGTCTTCTCAGGGCTGCCAGTTCAAGCGTCCTGGACCTACACCAGGTAGAGGGGAATTGAAATAAGCAAAAACTGCATGAGGTTTGAAAGATTTTAAAAGGCTTTTCTCAGTTACATGAGTAAGAATTGTTAAATATATGCAGTCAACACTGTGTGGAACAATTCTGCTGAAAAATGCAATATCTTTTTTTTTTTTTTATTTAGGCAGGGGATTAATTAAAAACACATATGCATTTACTTTCCTGCCAGAACACAAGTTGATCTAACTAGGTTGGCAATAAATTTGACCAATTCCCTAAGCATCAATCAATTAGCATAGCATGTAGAGAAGGACAAGGTTAGCTCTTTCTTTGGCCAGGATGTCTTGAGATCAGGGAAAGACTTTTAGCTTTTAAACAAAAGCAGATTCAGTAGATTATGTAGGCACAGGAGAATAATACAGTAGGGAATGCAGGCTTCTCTACAGAAGCAGGAACTGTAAATGTCAGCTCAGTATACCAAGAAAGCAGCCAGCCTTATGAAACTCAAGTTACTTTATGATGTCAAGTGGAGATTGGCTGTCTAGTGTAAATCCTAGATATTTATTCTATAACTGCTTTCTTTAAACATGTACCAAGGCAGATCTTCACCTTACCATTAACTAAGCATTGGTTGCAGTCTCAAATCCGCTGCATGACAGGAAAGGACAAAGCTTAAATTCATAAGCAAAATTGCAGCATAATCACTTCTCAGCCTTTAGAAATGAATAGTCTCCTAGCTCACTATCAAATCATTAATTTTTCTCTTTTTCTGAAGAGGAAAAACTCAGTGGTTATAAAAAAGAGCTGTTACTATCCTATTCTATTTTGAAAGAGACTCAAGTGTTCTGAAAATAAATCACAAATTGGTGTTCTTTGATGTCAGTATAAAATCATATAATCATGTCTTTCTCAGCAGCAGACACAGAAGAAGTGGTTTCAACCTCATAGAAGAAGCTTTTAAAGAATAAGTTTCATGAGTGCTGTATAACTTAATACTTCTAGTTGTATTTCAGGAATAAAAAATGTCATTTGTGTGGAGACATTCCCTGCTAGTTCCTGCAGTATTTCATTCATTTTATAAGACAGCATATGGAAAATTGCTAATATAGAGAAGAAAACATGGGTTTCTAGTAAAGAATAAGGAAACAGTAATTCATTCCTGGCTCTGCTATAATTTTCCGGATGACCGTGAGCTATTTTCTTTACAATCATTCATCCTCAGTTGAACACACTAGCATGTCTTTTTTCCCCCACAGAGTTTCTGCTTGTCTCACTCAGTAGCAAGCTTTTTGGAACAGGCCAGTTCTCCTTACGCACTATGTAGGTCTTATGACAACAGGTACCTGATTTTAACTGTTGCCAGATTCATTCAGTGAGTAACATCCAAAATAGAAATAGAAGCATCATCGAGGGGAAGAAACCAGTGGTTCAGGCAATGCAGGGAAATATTATAAAGAAATAAATGTTCAGTCTGAATGGTCTTTGTGGGTGGAGGAGAAGGTAAGCTTAGGTGGCATAAGATGTGAAGGCTGAGGGTGGACTAATGCTGTTAAAATGTACGTAAAATGTACTCCACCAGAATCCCAAACCAAGAGGCAATCACATTTTTTTTCCCCTTTTTCCTCTTTAATTTATTGCTCTGGGAGCTGCCCTTGGGAATGCACTCCCTAACTCATACTACTAAACATGAGCAGAATAAAAATTAGGAAATAAAAAGCTCCTCATAAATTTGGAAATTTCTACATTTGTGAAGTGGCAAGAGCAGCACATGCCAGTCTGTCTCCCATTTTCCAGCTATTGTAGGCTTAAGCACAAAGTCACCTACATACAGGGAATAAAGATAATCTGTAAAATTTGCCTGAAAATCACTCAGGGGTAACATTCATTTCATTACTTCATAATCAAATTCCTTCCTGAGTGTAAATGGAGTGCATATTTTCCTTTATCACTACCCCTTCCTTCCCTTTGCCTATGCACATTATTACTGCTATGAAGAATCAGAGAAGGAAAAAATCTTCTGAGACAGGGTATCCTTAGCAGCTACAGCCAAGTCTAGAAAGCTTTGTTCCCAAAATGGAAAATGTTTTTCTGAATTAAATAATTTCAAGACTACGTTTCTCTCACTTTCATCTGTTTTTCCATCTTAGCATGTTTAGTCTGAGTGGTGGGTTGATATGATGCACTGGTACCCTTCTTTGCATTCTGCCTTCACCTAACCCAGAGTGAAACTCTGATCACACCTCACAGCCCAAGCACCTCCTCCAAAAGCCTCATTAATAATTAACATTAGTCTGACATTATATATGTATAAGCATATATAATGTATATAATACTATATATAGTCTCATACTATATGTTACTATATATTATAATGAAAATGAAGAAGATATTAAAAATGGCTTGAAAAGTCCCTCACCCTTTACTATATATAGCTTTTCCAGTGAATCTAAGCCCTTGAATTTTTCCCTCTGGCTCGAACAATAAGATTTCCACTTTTATATGCCATCTCATTAGAAATCAGACCAGCAAAAACAGGGCACAGCTTCCATTTGCTGCAGAGAAGAGTGTGGAAAGGAAGGGGTGAAAGGTGAGAACTCACAACAAAGCACAGCTATGGCTTTCTGCTACTAGGTGCCAGAGAGCTGTGTTTTCTTCCTTCTCCCTCTTTCTCTCCCAAATCACATTTTCTTCTCCTGCCTTCCAGATTCTGCTTTCTGGATAAGAAGTTTTTTTCCCGTCCTCTGCAGCACAAGGAACAGTCACAGAGAGAGGAGGAGTGCAAGATCCTACCACAATCTTCTGGGTAGAATGATCTCCTGACAAGTCTTCATCACACATTTAGTATTAAGCCGACAGCCTGCTTTGCCTGTTTTGGGGATAGGAAATATCCCCCTCCACCCTCAGTTCAGCAGAACTGTTTTTTTATGTGTTTGAGAACAGGACAGGACACAGCCCAGGTATTAAAAGAATCATCGACTGCAGTGTGCTTTTCCTGTGTGACTGCACCACTGTGCAATGGTACTTTCCAGTAATTTTCCATGGGCCTGCAGTTGTGCAGGGCTTTAAGGCTTGTGTCCCAGGAGGCAGGTTTCCTTCAGTAAGTGCTGGATGTTCTGGAAAGGCATTTCCAAGTCAGAGAGCTCTTGGAGGCTGCTCTGCCTGTGACCTGGCATCTGAGGCTGCAGGGAGGTCTCCAACACTGAGCTTGTTTCTGGAAACCTTACTGTACCTGCAATGTTCCTGTTATACTAAGAACAGAGTGTGAGCTCCAGAGGGTGGAGATTAGTTCTCATTAATAAGGGGGCGAAGGTGTAATTTTGCTTTTTGCAAATGAACCCAGAAACATGAAGTGGTTTACAATGATAGGGATGTTTTTTTTCTCACATTTTTCAAGTCCCTTGAAGTGCAGATGGGTGAAGGGTTGGACATCATCTAATCTACAGAAGGAGTCCTTACATTCCCCAGGGTTGGGTGGGCCACTTGCCATACCACAAGGCTGACATGAGTTCAAGTTTTGCATCTTTCACTGAGGACAGCAATCAAAATGACCAATACAACTGTAAAGTGTTTATTAAATGGCAGGAGCACAGGTGAATGGTTTAGGTTTTAATCTAACCTTATGATGGCCTACCTGGTCTCCTATGACAACTTTTAGGACTGGACAAATATTTTTTCCCTTGTAATCTGTGCTTTGCTTCTACTCTCTCCCTGGAACTCTTCGTCTATTTTTCAGTCCTCCTGCACCCTCACTAATGGTGACTTTACACTGTGTATATTTCATGGAAAAATTGTGGACTTAATATTTGATTAATTCTCTGGATATTATCATAACACCATTTTCATGAATAAATAATGCAACAGCAATCTTTCTTTCCCTGGGCACTGTAAATTAGCTATTTCTGGATAGACAAGAATCTCAAGAAAAGAAGAAACCGAAGTGTTGCTGAGATTTCATCTATCTTGTCAGAGACAAATTTCAGTGTCAAGACAGAAATACCGATCCTAAAAGGAAAAAAGAAAAATATGTCCATCACTATACAGTAGAATGTAAGCATCCTTAAGTTTAAAAGTGCCTCCAGCAGCCAATGAGTTCTCCAGGTGTGGGACACTCTTCAGATGACACACACCACTAGATAACTGAGACCAGACTGATGTGTCACTAAGCTTTGATTTTTGTTTTACAAGACCACGGTGGTGGGGCCATCTTGGAGCCATTAAGCCATTTACATGAGTCAGACAACACTGTTCCCTGTTTGCAGGTATCCCCATTTGCTGAAGTCTGGTGAGTTCTGTACTCACCAATTCTGCTATGGGACACAAGTCCCATTACTCAAGAGCAGCTTTTTAGTCCGCAGTACCCCTCCTCAAACCCAAAGCATGAGAAAGGCTGCTTACAGAAGTCACCTATGGGCCCAAGCATCCACGTGGTGGCACGAACAGAGTGATCAGACCACCTTCTTTCAGACATGGTAAGGGAAGTACAGCTGCCATGCAGGGAAAAACAATGCTCTCTGCTGGGAATGGGTGAAGGGCAAAAGTGGGAATGAACAGAGAGCAAGAGCTGAAGATGCAACAACTTCCCAAAACATTGCAAAAATGGAAGAAACTTGATGAGGCTTCTTATTTCCGTTGCTGATTCTTTCTGCAGCTGATCAAGTATCAAAACCTCTCACCCAGACACAAACACACTTTTTTCTAAATTTGGCATTTATTTCCCTCCATGTTTTCATGTGCTGGCTAAAACTGTAAGACAAAATGTAATGGGTTTTCATCTCCCCTTTCCTAATTTTCTGTACATCAATTCACCAGAAGCATCTCAACAACAGACAAGGCTCTCCCTATGTTTTTTACTGGGTAAGAAACTCAAAATCTCCTTTTGAAAACCTGTGGGATGAAAATAACCTCACCATTTCCCCCACTTTTTGACTAAAGCTTATAGTGACTTTGCTTGTCTAGGTGCAAAAGCTGAAAATAGCACCTTATTGTGGAACTGAGTGTGTCCTCAGCAAGTTCACTGATGACACTAAACTGGGAGGAGTGGCTGACACACCAGAAGGCTGTGTTGCCATTCAGCGAGACCTGGACAGACTGGAGAGCTGGACAGGGAGAAACTTGATGAAATTCAACAAGGGCAAGTGTAGAGTCCTGCATCTGGGGAAGAACAACCCCATGTACCAGTACAGGTTGGGGGTTGACCTGCTGGAAAGGAGTGAAGGGGAAAGGGACCTGGGGGTCCTGGTGGACAGGAGGATGACCATGAGCCAGCAATGTGCCCTTGTGGCCAAGAAGGCAAATGGCATCCTAGGATGCATTAGAAAGGGTGTGGTTAGTAGGGCAAGAGAGGTTCTCCTCCCCCTCACTCTGCCTTGGTGAGGCCGCATCTGGAATATTGCATCCAGTTCTGGGCCCCTCAGTTCAAGGAGGACAGGGAATTGTTTGAAAGAGTCCAGCACAGAGCCACAAAGATGATTAAGGGAGTGGAACACCTCCCTTATGAGGAGAGGCTGAGGGAGCTGGATCTCTTTAGCTTGGAGGAGACTGAGGGGTGACCTCATCAGTGTTTACAAATATGTAAAGGGTGGGTGTCAGGATGATGGAGCTAGGCTTTTTTCAGTGATATCCAGTGATAGGACAAGGAGGAATGGGTGTAAACTGGAGCATAGGAGGTTCCACATGAACATCAGGAGGAACTTCTTTACTGTAAGAGTGACAGAGCACTGGAACAGGTTGTCCAGGGAGGTTGTGGAGTCTCCTACATTGGAGATATTCAAGGCCTGCCTGGACAAGTTCCTGTGTGATGTACTCTAGGTTACCCTGCTCTTGCAGGGGGGTTGGACTAGATGATCTTTTGAGGTCCCTTCCAACCCTCGGGATTCTGTGATTCTGTGGACTAATGCCATGGACTGTGAAATGATAAAAGAACTAAATAACTTTTTCTGGGTTAGCTACATGGCAGTCACATATAACGACATTGCCTGAGCTCTGAAGAGCTTGGAAAATTCTGTTATACCACACTGATTGCCAGACTTGATAAGTCAGGGGTTATTGCTGTGTTGCTACATCCAAATGAAAACTTTTTTTTGTCATCTGGTAAAGAAGGCTTCTAATTAAGGCAAAATAACTGTACTGACTGAAAACAAATATTCCTCATATTTTCTCCTTCCTTTAGTCCTGAAATTCTGCACTGAAGCTGGAGATGTTTTGTGAAGGTTAAACAAAATGTTTGGAGCAAAGTCTGCTTTTTATAAACCCTGTCTCTGTCTAACCTTTCACTCTCAATAACATGAAGAAAAATATACAGCACTGGATGTCTGCTGGCAGCTCCCAGCCACTGTAAGACAGTTACACTGCTGCTAAACCATATTAGCTGGGAGTTTGCAAGAGTGAGATATACCTGAATGTTATGTCCCTGTTCCTACATAGCAATGATTGGTGCGAGACTTTTGCTTACATTTCTCCTTGCACAAATCTTTTCCCATTATTTATCACTACCATCCATTTTACAATGATGCTTTTAAAAGCTGTTGATGAAGAATCTTTCTGTGCTTGATATTCTCTTGTAATGGAAAGTTTCTGAAACTGATCCAAGGACCTTTTTGCCTCACCTGCCAGATAAAGCCTCAGCCTGGCATTGCCCTCCGCTTCATTTTTGGCTTGTTAAATTTAGCTCTGTTTCTTGATAAATTGCAAGTGACTGGACAAGCTTTTCCTGTACTATGTGCATTCACAAACATGTGCTTGTTGCAAGTTAAAACGAGTTACTGGATGCTTATCATTCCTTAGTGGGCAAAAATTTGACATATCAATGAAATGAGGTGTAAACAATGCCGAAGGTAATAAATACAATTAAATGCTTCTCTGAGGCCTGATATGGTGATGGACAAATACTATTTTTTTGAAAATATACCTAAAGACCGTGACTGCAGTAAGTTCTTTTGAAAGAATAGTTTGAAAATAGACATACAGATAACCACTGCTCAAGTTGGAAAACCAGCACTCTAGTTCTGCCATGGACCCAGCAAAGCATGTAAGTTGGTGCTCAAATTTAAGCTGCTATTAAACCAGGACACTGATAATGGTTTTCTTTTAGTTTGGGGAGGACACCTGCATTGCTTTCTTTTTCTCTTTAATATGGAGCAAAAGTGCCTGCAGCACTGGGTTAGATGTCTTTGTTAAACTCATATATAAACTTAAACAATAAACTACATAAGAATAAATTATCTTGGCCAAAGACTTTCTTTCCTTTAATTTAATGATCTGCTGAGCCATTCTTTCTTACTCTCCACTGTTCCATGTGTGCTGTGATGAAACCTACACTTCTTAACCACTCAATAAAAGCAAATGCTTATATGAGTCTCCATTAAGATTTATAATGTCTTTAACTATTAATTCTTTAGCTTTTCAATGCTTGGTTTTGAGAAAAGCTGTGCTGCATAGCGATATGAAAGTGGTAGCTTTGTTTCTATTTGTACCCAGAAGCACAGCTTGAAAAGGAAAGCCAGGACCCTTCCTACTTTAGCCTACAGAAGAAAGTTTCCATGCTAAAACTCCTGCTACATCCTTAAACCAAGGTTCTGCTTGTGCTTTATCTACTCATGGGTCTGCCATATGCTGTCACTCAGTGGAGGTCAGCATAGCCTGCTCAGCTACCAGGACCTAGGACATTGTCAGACTGAGACTTGTATACTGAGAGGTCTGGGCCATGTCCCATTTACAATTGGTCTTGACAATATTAAGGAACTTTTCCAATCTAAATGATTCTATGATTAGTACTGCCACAATCCTTAACCGTTCTTGCCTGTCACAACTCCTCCTTAAATATATATTCTCACCGTTTTTAAAATCAGAAACACTCAGGTCAGTGATTAAAGAAATATATGATGTGCATGTTTGTATTCTAATGAAATATTTATTTTGTGATTAGCAGATAACTTTGAGTTTCCTATGTCATGTTTAAGAGCAATTTAAACGAATAAAAATAGCTAAACTACTATAATGATAAGAAAAGCTGGGTTATCAGTTTGCTTTCTACTGGGCAAAGGAAAAAAACATGCTCCAGAGGTAAATTTTTCTAGGACAAGACAAAGGTGTCTAGATGTGATTCAAGAGTAGCAGATAATTAGAATACATACATTTTAGGAAAAAAATGCAATGTATTAACATTTAAAGTGCTTACAGCAAAGCCATTCTTGCTGTTCAGATTCACCATCAACAAATATTAAGCACAGAAATTATTGCTTGATAATGTTGAAAGCAGACAGTTCATTCCAGCTACATCATTCATTCACCCACTGTAAAAGGTGGTTCACTGGTATTCATCAGGATGAAAAAGATCTGCACCAAAGTGAGAAATATATTGAACTATATCTTCAGCTCTCAGGGACACCACCTCAGGTACCAGCCACAACGTCCATCATTATCATGGTTTGATGGCCAGCAAGTTCAGGAAAGTCAAAGGAATTTCAAGCAGTAAGCCCTTACCTTGGATCCCCCCAACATTAATGGTGACCTCAGTCATCCAAGCAAAATTAAGCAGCGGCAGATCAAAGTTCTGCTGCTGTCTACACTCTCTGAGCTCACCATTCAGATGCAAAGCTGCTCTCAAATAAAAGCCAGATGTTGAGCCGGCTCCCTTTCCTGATCAGCTGAGATGCCATTTTGGAAGCCACTCTGGTCCCAGTCCTGAAATTGAACTGGCCTTTCCAGTGGAACATCAAGGCAAATAAAATAAAATGTGCAAAACTGGTGTTGCTGGTGATGAGGAGAGATTATCTGTTAGAAAGTGGTCCTCTCACATGGATGGGATAAAATAACTTCAGGGAAAGTAGCTGTTTGTTCCTGCTGCATTACATCATTCTCTTTTAAAACAGGCAATCTGCAAAGCAGACATGAGCAATGTGTCTCATGGCTAATGACACTAAATACTAACATCATCCCATAATAAAATACATTGCTTCTGGTTGGAGGTAAATGGCAGCCTTGATTCTAATCCTGCAAGGCTTATTTCCCTGTACTTTCCCTCTGAGAATTAAGAACATGAAAATGGTGATCAAACTTTGGGGAGGGAAGAAAGAAAATAATTCTTTAAAAGCTTTCTTTTTTTAATGTCTGTTTCTGAAAATACAGTTTTGTTTAAGTTTGCAACACTTTGATAGTTCTTAAGATTTTTCTGTTTGCAGAAGTTTTAATATTCCAGAAAAAAAAAACAAACAAGAAAACCCAAACAAACAAACAAAAAGTACACAGCTTTAAAATCTGGTATTTTGTTTTGATTTTGGCAAAAGTACCTTGCATTCCTATACAATTTAGTGTGTGAATATTGTCAAAGTTAGTTCTCCTGACCTATAACCCTGTGTCTCTTGAAAAAAACATGAAAACAGAACTGTGATAAAATACATTTAAATCCCTTTTGTCAGCTAAACTTCTCCTTCCCCATCAACACTTTATACAAAATTGCTTGAGTTCACATGCAGTCAAGTTGGTTTAAGCTATGGAAAAGACATTTCCTGGTCAAGCACTTGATGTTAACACAGTGTTACTAACATGCACCTCGCACACTAACACTTGGTGGGAGCCCAAGACACCCACTTCAATTTTTGTCCAAGAAATGGCTGCCATCAAAATTTAAAAATTCAGGATTTGACTTAGATTTTTCAAAGCATGCAAACATTGTTTTGGATATGTAGCATCAGGTACGGGCAGTGTTTTTCATTTCCTACCTGTCTTGTCTTGAAGCAGAAGTACCCCTGAAAAGCAGTTTTATGTGGGCCAAGACCCAGCCCTTGGATTTCAGCATTACTTGATTTCCTTGCATTGGACTCTTAGAAGGCTGAATGGATGTGCTCCTTATCTTAGAAAATGTACATTTCTGTTTATCTGCTGCTTGCCCACTGCTATCCTTTATGACATCATATAGTAAAGTCTTAATTTGAATTTCAAGATTCATACTCACTTCTCTGGAAATTGCCTGGGCTGCAAAAGAGACATCAGGAGGGGTGGCAAAACATTGTGCCCCCAATTTCAGGATCAACACCACAAAAAAATGCCAGTGGTTCTGCCAAAAAAAGTTTGTTTGTAAATATTTTTCTTTGCAACTTGTAGGTACCATGAAAACAATCAATCTTACAACTACTTATTTTCAGGTTTTGCTCCCCTGAATTCTGTGAGCTCACTAACAATGACTGCAGATCTAATAACCTTTAATTTTTAAAGACCTAAATTCTTTAAAAGATCTGGGATGAACCAAGATCCAAGGTACAAGTGTTACCAAGTGGTAAACATTAAATGTTATAATAACAGAAATCTTGTGCCATTGGTTTTCATTGTGCTGATAGGTATTCACAAAAGCAGAATTTGCCCACTGTATTCTAAAGACAGCCTATGCAGAAGGTATGAAAACAAAATATCATGTCCTTTTGGGGGAGGGAGAATACCACAGTGGCAGAGAATACTGTTGCCCCTAATGCCTTTTTTGAAACCCTCCTTTTCTAAAAATGTTTCCTTATTTTCACATCACTGTCATTATGCTCCCTGTCTTCATGTGACTCCTTACAGGGAAGGTTTGGCCATGCACTGGGGAAGGTGACATCTCCAAATGTTCAGACTGGAAGAACTTTTCCTGTGATATGAAATACATATACTCCCTTCTCACTACCATTTGCACAGAAAACCTTCATGGTCCAAAGGAGAAGTGAGCTCCTTCAAACTTTGCAGCAGTGATTTAGTGATCTACCAACCAAAGCACCAGTAGCACTGGGAAAGGAGCATGGGGGAAGGGGAGGGGCATATCTCGAAGAGTGATAGAAGAGGAAGGGAGGGAGGGAGAGAGGGAAGAAGGAAGGAAGGAAAGAAGGAAGGAAGGAAGGAAGGAAGGAAGGAAGGAAGGAAGGAAGGAAGGAAGGAAGGAAGGAAGGAAGGAAGGAAGGAAGGAAGGAAGGAAGGAAGGAAGGAAGGAAGGAAGGAAGGAAGGAAGGAAGGAAGGAAGGAAGGAAGGAAGGAAGGAAGGAAGGAAAGAAGGAAGGAAGGAAGGAAGGAAGGAAGGAAGGAAGGAAGGAAGGAAGGAAGGAAGGAAGGAAGGAAGGAAGGAAGGAAGGAAGGAAGGAAGGAAGGAAGGAAAGGAAGGAAGGAAGGAAAGAAAGAAAGAAAGAAAGGAAAGAAGGAGGGAGGGACCAGACTATTTATAATGCATTTCTTTACATGTGCACTTTTTCAAAATAAGTGGCAAATGACAGAATACAAGAGCCACATAGTGTCACAGTTTCTCATTTAGAATTATTTTAGCATCTGATACTGATAATGGTAAAATATTTGATATACTGCCTCATAGTACACCAAGGGTTGAACATGCAGTTGATTCAAAGCAGAAATAGAAGCATTTAAGTTACCCCAAAAAACTTGTGAATCAGCAGAGAACTGCAGACAGAATTGTAGTTTTACTGCCTTTATGTGTTTGTGCTCCACTAATAACAAAAATGCATACTTTTGTTGCTGGAATGACAACTGTGTTAATGAAGTGCTCTGAAAAACATGAGGAATGGCATCATTGTACAGTGCCACTAAAAAGTAATGTGTGGTGTCACTGTCTATTGCTTTTCTCTCAGAATAAAAAGCAGTAGACCAATAGCCTCACTTTAACTTAATTTATTTAAATTTAATATTATCCAACTTGATTCTTTTTAATTCTATTTATACTTAACTTCCCCCCACCCTTTTTTTAAAAAAAATTATTTTTTAATTGTTTTCAGTATGGACTCCTAAAAGAAAGATATGAGGAACTAGAGTCCTGTAGCCAGAATCAAAATGGTCTGGAATGACTCAGCACACTCCCTCATTGACCCTGGGTCCAGCTTGCCCGGGAGGATCAACACTGGTATATATAACCGGTCTCAGACCCTAGCATTGCCTAGCAGAACAGAAGAGGAAACTTCCAAAATGCAGGTACCTGCAGCCTCTGCTAAGGATGGTGATACCTGAAGCAGCATCAGGAGTAAATTTCAGCTTCAATTGTAGCTTTGCTTTCTTTATGTTAGAACTGCAGAATCACAGAATAGTTAGGATTGGAAAGGACCTTAAGATCATCCAGTTCCAACCTGCCTGCCATGCACAGGGACACCTCCCATTAAACAATGTCACCCACAGCTCTGTCCAACCTGGTCTTGAATACCACTAGGGATGGAGCATTCACAACTTCCTTGGGCAACCCATTCCAGTGCCTCACCACCCTAAAAGTAAAGAACTTCTTCCTTATATCCAATCTAAACCTCCCCTGTTTAAGTTTGAGCCCACTACCCCTTGTCCTGTCACTACAGTCCCTAATGAGGAGTTCATCCTCAGCAACCCTATAGCCCCCCTTCAGATACTGGAAGGCTGCTATGATGTTTCCACGCATTCTTCTCTTCTCCAGGCTGAACAGCCTAAACTTTCTCAGCCTAAGCTCTAACTTTCTCAGCATGTTCTACTTCTTGATCTTAAAAAAAAAAACCAAACCAACAACTCACCAACCAACCAACCAACCAAAAAAAAAAACCAAAAAACCAAAACTGCGAATTCAAGGGGCAGCTTATTGATAAACACCTCCATGATGCACATGCCACCTCTGGCACAGTAACCTCATTTTCTGTGCTCTTTTCCCATGTGTGTAAGCTTTGGTAGCCCAAGCTACTTCCCAGACAATTGTATTTTGTGGCTGGCCCAAGAATTGCTTTGGTGTCTGCTTACTTCATGCCAATGGATTGCCAGAGTGTTTGTCTAAAACTCAGTAAAGTGGTTTAGAATAACCATGTAGCTGTGCCAAAAAGGTACTCCACTGATGCATCTTAAGAGCCTTGATTTGCAGTGATTAATGACAATCTTCATTATACTGTATGCCTCATCACACTTTTTGGGTGTTTTCATTTTAAATTCTTTCTTCATTATTTGTGCACAGCACTCTGTATTCTTGCTCATACACAGGTAGAACATTGTTGCATCTTTAAACTGCTTTAGAATAAAGGAGTTTTGCATGCTGGTGGCAGAGTTGCTTTTATTTATTTTTCAATTGCAGTTTAGAGAAGTGGCAAGATGCAAATGTTTACAGCATAAAACAACTTAGCAACTTGCAGTGCTCTGAATGGTAGTATCTCAGAGACCATTCTGCTGAATTCTGAACTTCTAGTTCAGGAACTAGAAACTTGGAAACTAAAAGAATAAACTTTTCACTTTATTTATTTTTTTTAACAATGCCTGGCTGAATGACACATGCTATTAATCACAAGCCTAGAAGGACAGAAAACTGGCCTTGCTTTAAAAATGAGTAGTGCCATGTGATATTCCCATTCAACAATATGGCACCTCAGGCATGAGGCCTTGGTGTGTTTGTCATTTTACAGCAAGGATTTGCTTCTAACACTGGGGCTTCCATGTTCAAGGAATGGAATTTCATCCCCTTTTGATGCTGACCTTTCTGGAGCAGGAGTCCAACAACCTACCCAACTGCACATGGTAGTGCACACATTTGCACAGAGCACTGAGCATGTCGAAAGAAGTAAGTGGGCCTAAATTTTATGTGAGGCTCCGTGGTGTAATTTTTAGCTCCACAATACCTCCATCAGTTTGCAGCACGAGACCCTTACCTGGGTTTGAGCCATTCAGATTTCTGTGACTTCAGGGTTAAGTAAGAAATGAGATTGTATTGAGGCTTTGTTCCTCTTTGGAAAACAGTAGTCTCAATAAAAAACAAGTAGCAAGCCACCTCCCCCCCCCCCCCCCCCCCCCCCCATTTTGTAGCTTAAAAAAACAAAGCAGTTTTCCATATACATAAACTGAGGAAGGGAAACATTCTCCTGGAGAATTGTGTGCTGCATTGAGGTATATTCTTGACTTTGTGCATCATCACAAGGACGGACGGATTCCTGCTGTGTCCATATTGGGGCTTGTGAACCCTTTAGTCTACCCTGCAGCACACATGCATAATGATTTAATGGGGCCTTCTGTTTAGTTTATAGCCCATCCACTCACTCAGAAGCAGAGAATAATAATCACAATAATCACAACCTAGGACAGTTGCAAAGCATATGTGGAAGGCTTTTCAACCCTAAGGCTCTAATCTCTCCTGTTAGCCACCACTGCCATGTGTGAGCCTATTACCATCCCTGACTCTGAAGCACAGTCCATAAACTCTTTCCACATGGTTTATACAAACCCCTACAATGCTGTGCTGCATTGTTCTTCAGGCAAGCAGACACGTCAGCTTTCGCTTCTCTTCTTCTCATGCTGAGCCCAAGAGAAAATTATTTGTCAGTGTTCATTTATGAAATCGTAATTGAATTCTTCTTCTGGTGATTAAAGAAATGACAGATGTTGACACATACAACTTAAATGAAAACAAAACGCTGACCAACTAGAGTCATGTGGAGGGACCACTGATGCCTCCTGATGCAAACTACAGACTCCAGATGAATCCCAGATGCTCGCTGAAGTATGCACAAAGAAGACTGTGTTTATTGTCACTGCATGGTTATCTCAGTGGTATGTCCAGTATAAAATGATGAAACTTGCTTTCAAGCTATTTATCAGAAGAAAAAACAAACCAAAAAGCTTAGGAGTCTAGAAGGTACCTTGGCTGACAAATGGGGAATTTAATAGAAAGGATATTGAAAACCCTTTGAGTTTAGACTCATTCTTGTTGAAAAGGGCCTTTGTTTATTTTGTTTACTTTTCTTGTTTCTGTTTACACTTTGTCAGTCTTTCTAACTAGGCACTAAAATCCCATAACATGAAGAGTATGAAAACTCTCTGAGAAGGAATCAAAGCTATTATTCCTGAAGTTCATCACATCTATGCTTTCAACTTTTAATGTGAGGTGGGCACATTGAGGTCAATTCAGTTGTATTTCAGTAAAAAAGATTGTTTCTCTAAGTTTTCATAGATAACAGAGGTGTTCCAATTTAAAGGATTATCAAGACCAATAACTATTTCCTATTAAAAACACAGTTTTCATGGAATTACAACCTATCCAACCTTTTCATTCTTCTAAACAAGCCAGGCTTATTAGAAGCTATAGTAAGTTACCTGCAAATAAGGGATGTTGACAGTGTAAGTCAACAAAACTTAAATGTGCAGGGTCAGACCTCTTCCTGGTTATGACTTGAAGAGTTCTGTCGATTTACACTCGCAGAGCATCTGTTCTGTAAATTTCTTGGTTTTTTTTACTTTTTTACTACATAAAGAAAGTTGACACTTTTTTTTTTTTTTTTTTTAATTCACTCTCTACACAGATCCCCACCCATAGCTGGCAAATCTCCTGGCCAAGGTTTGGGCTGGAGCACACACTTAGGCACCAGGAATTTATTTTGGAGAAGAAAGCTTTTACAGTGGAAAGGCTGACATATTCCACACTATTCACAGCAAATGCAATGGAATAATGGAAAGAGGGAACATAAAAAGAATAAGATGTAAGATGTATCCTTACAGGAAACTTCACAAGAAAACGCTTTCTAGTTAATAATGGGTATTCCCAAGAGAAAGCAGTTTAGCTGATTATTTTTGCTGCCCACTAGTACCTTACTGTCATTCAACCCAAGTGCAACTCCTATGTTGGGGGTTTTTGCACAGGTATCCTTTAGCAGAATAGTAATTTTGAGGTTTATTTTCCATGACCAGCACGCCTAGTATTTGATCCCTTTTCCTTTTGTGAGATTTACAGTCAAGCTGCAGATTTTAACCCAGTTCAACTTCCAAGATATTTGGAGCAAAGCTTACCCTGCCAATAAGAACAATGGGATCCTTTCCAGCTATGTTTTTCCTCTTTTTGTCTTTGACTCATAGGTGCTCATTAGACAAGGGAGGAATAAAGAACTGCAGGACTTTGCATTTAAAGCTTTACCTGGATTTTTAAATACAAGATTTACAAAGAAGTAAGCATGCAAATATTTGGTACTACAAAGAACAGCATAAGGATACACGTTATCAAGGATTATCATAGAATCATAGGATCATTTAGGTTGAAAAAGACCTTTAAGATGATTAAGATCAATTATTAACCTAGCACTGTCAAGTCCACTATGAAACCATGTCCCTAGGTACCACATCTTTTAAATACCTCCAGGGATGGTGACTTCCCTGGGTAGCCTGTTCCAGTGCTTGACAACCCTTGCAGTGAAGAAATGTTTCCTAATTCCCAGTGTAAACCTCCCCGGCACAACTTGAGACATTTCCTCTTGTCCTACTGACTGTTACCTGGGAGAAGAGACCAACCCTCACCTCACTACAACCTCCTTTCAGGTAGTCATGGAGAGCAATAACGTTGTTCCTGAGCCTTCTTTGCTACAGACTAAACAATCACAGTTCCCCCAGCCATTCCTTATCAGACTTGTGCTCCAGACCCTTCGCCAGCTTCCACCAGCTTCATTGCCCTTCTCTGGACCTGCTTCAGCAGCTCAATGTCTTTCTTGTAGTGAGGGGCCTAGAACCAAACACAGGATTTGAGGTGTGGCCTTAGCAGTGCTGAGCACGGGGGAATGATCACTGCTCTGGCCCACCTGGCTGTGCTGTTTCTTAAGGAAGGCTACTGGCTGTACTATGCTGTTTGAGGAAGGCTACTCTCTGGCTGGTGAACACAGTGTACCTTCCCTTTCTCCTGCACCAGGAGGTTCAGGGGCAGCTCCTTGGGTGGGGTGAGCAGGTTCGGCACCAGGCAGATGGCCAGGTCCCCAGCTGTCATCTTGCTGGTGGACAAGATTCTTCTGATGTTACTAACCAGGGACTGCAAGTGCCAGAGCAGGAGGAGGTTGACCTGCAGAGTTCCAAGCTGCTCTTTTGCCACACTTGCTTGGCTTCCATTGACACCATTTTATTTGAGTTTCTTTTTCTGAAATTTGCTCATGGGGTGCATGTGATGCTCTCTGAATGAGACCTCTGTTAGGAGGCACAGCATATTACAATGGCAAGAAGGTCTCTAGAGATACTGGAATGGACGAGGCAGGGATCAGAAAGCTGAATGGGCTTGCATAAGCAGTACCTAGGGTCTTGTTTGATGTTGGTTTTGATAATGCAAGCACCCCTTTCCCAGATATCCCTCCTCTCCCAACACATGCAGAGCAAATACAGATTTCAAGACAGAAGAGCAGTGAGCCATGTTTACCAAGTATGAGCTTATTTTGAGAAATAAAATCAGAATTGCATGCATCAATTCCTAAGTGTGAGTGCATACATAAGGCACATAGTTCTTAGCAGTCATCTCAGCACATTGTAATCGAGAATGACCACCTAGAGGGAGGGCATCATGGTCAACTTGAGTGCTCCATATCATGTATTCCAGTTTGCTCCAATAGGTAGAAAACATCCATAGGGATGAGGGAACATATTTCAACTCCCTTTCTGCCCATCTTGCTGCCCCTCACTGGAATAAGGGCATGGGAGCTTTAGTTCTCATTCAAACATTTGTTCTCAACATTGTGTATGGGTTTGAGGTTTTATTTTTCCCTGAGGAAGATGAGGAGTCTTTCCTATCTTTGCCAGCTAATAGAGAACAGTTTTTAATTTAATTTAAGGTACTTTTTAGATGAGGTAGATTTAAAGTGACTCTTCCCGTGTGACTGACCAGTTCTTTCTATCTTTCCCGGGTGACAAAAAATAATCTCCTTTTTGTAAGGAGAAGCTCCCTACAATCTCCTACAATCTTTAAATTATTCTCTTCCTAACAGAGTCTGTGGTATGGCAACATGGCTGAGGAGGTTGGGGCTTTGGTATTGAATGTGAAGAAGGAGGGAATGTAAGCATAACAAGACAAAAGAAATACTGATCAGTAGCCTTCTGGGCAAAAGTAGTGCTTCTGTTTCTCAGATAGAAGAGGTAGTGACATGCTTTGTTCTTTCCTTGTCAAGACCTTTTCTTGGATGCAAGTGTCTCCTCAAGTTTCTTAGGAGAAAAAACAAAGTTCCTGGGAGAAACAAAAGGCTGATACAGGTTACCCAGGACTGCTGATAAATGATGGAAAGTTGCTTGGTGAGCACTTCCACCAGCCCCCTCAGCATCCTTGTGTAGATTCCATCCAGCCCCTAGAGTGGTGTGTGTCTCAGTGGTGTAGCAGATCACTGACCATTTCCCCTGGGATTATGGGCACTTCCTTCCACTCCCTGTCCCTGTCTTTCAGCTCAGGCAGGGTGGATACCGAAAGACAAGCTGGTCTTACCATCAAAAGCTGAGGCAAAGATGGAATTCAGTACCTCAGACTTTTCCTTATCCTCTGTTACTATGTTTCTCCCTGCATTCAATAAAGGATGGAGATTCTCCTTAGCCCTCCATTTATTGCAAATGTATTTAGACAAACACTAAACCAGAAAAAGATTAGAAACTTAATTTTCTTTTCTGTTCAAAAGTCTGGTCCAAGTCATTAGAGCTGCATTAAAAAGAAGAAGCAGAAAAAATATAGAGGTTTGTGGATACACTTACTTTCTCCTTTAGTGTTCACTCTTAGCTTGAGTAAGACAGTGAGTGCTGTAATTCTGTTAAGATTTGAAACCAGTGTTTAGAAAATAATCATCCTGAATGTTTGCATTTTGTGAGTCAAAATGAACCTCTAGGTTATTTTAGTTAATTTCTACGTAGATCATCAAATAAATATTTGGTTTGAGGAATACATTTTGTATGTGTAAGGACTCCCTATGGAGATAGTGCTATTTAAGTTTCTGCATTCTTTCACTTCTGAAAAGACTGAACTAAATAGAGCAAGGGGGAAACATTTTTCAGGTATTACTGGTCTTAGCAGATCTCAAGTGTCCTAACCATTGCAAACTCTTGGAGTACAACTGATTCTGTTAAAGTCAATCTTACACAGGTGATTTTGAAAGCTGATTGTGGGTCAACAGTCAACTATAGCTGCAGAAAAATAAAATCTCCAGGAGTCTGTAAGATGACTGAACCTTAGCTAGAAAAAAAGCATTAAAGTTTTTTGCCTTGCCATGAGAATTAGGCTAGGCCTGCCCTTCCATTGCACTGGCAAAGTTATTGCCTGCAAATCACCTCTTCATGCCCCTGCTTTGTCTAGCCTCAGCCAGCCAGTGCTGGCTGTGTCTTGGTTCTCCCATCACTGATGTATTTGCAATACACTCTGCAGATGTGAAGCAGACAAGTGAGCTTGGACAATGCTGCCACAGCAGCTGGAACGAGAGTTAGAAGATAATGGATTAGCAGTTGAAAGAAGAGGATACTCCCATTAGCTATGGAGAGCATTTTCCACAGCATTCATGGACATTAATAACACTGTCAATTACATCAATTAACAGTCTTCCATGGTAATGTGAATTATAATTAGTAAGAACATTTTGCTAATTAAAACTTGAATTAACCCCAGTACCAGATAATTAAATTAGAACCACAATCAGTTTACTTTAGACAAAAACATATAAAGCTTTTTCCTCCCATCCCTCCCTGCATCTCCTCCTTCCCCAAGTCTGGCACTAATCATCACTTTCCATGGTGCCATTTCATACAAGCTGTGTACAAGCCTTGCCTGTGCTGTAGGGCTATTCTTCTATGATTAGCCTGTTTAGGTGTGCTATTACCCCCCTGATAGGAAGACAGGGCATGGTATCAGGAGATTTTTCTTCTGCCAAGGCATAGCTTTTAGACAAATTAGGGCGAACGGACAAAAATGCCTTCTGCTGGCACAGCAATATTGGTATGTTTTGGTTTTCTTTTCTGTTGGGTTTGCTGTTAGAAGCTGGAATAGTGGTGTTAGCTAAAGGTGAATGGTTCCAGCCCAGACCCAACAGACTTTCTTCCACAAGCTGAGGTAATGGGCACAGATTTTTTTCTCTCAACCTTTTTCTGTCTTTGTGTATTTTCTTCCTGTATTTCTATCCTCTAGGAGCAGCATTCAGGGGGCACAATGGGAACATCACATGCCCTGTGTTCACTTTCTGGTCCTCACGCTACAGTTTTATGACTAATTCATTCCCTGTCCCTGCCATCATATTTGAATCAAGACAGTGGTAACAAGCACATTAGTAAAATGCATGAATACAGAGAGGAAAAAAGTGCTAATTTCAGTTTCTCTCATCTATGGACTTCAGCAGTAACCATGGAACAATAAGCACTCCTCTTGCTGACTTAGATATTTTAAACATCAAATATTGCAGATCATTGCAAATTTGCATCTGTACACAGGAACAACAGGTACAAGAAGCAAGATTTTAAGATTTGCATAGTTAATATTAATTTCAATTAATATAATCGATCAGTTTGCACAGCTGTTCGAACAGGAAATTAAGAGGTGCCATGAGTAGAGTATTCAAATGAGCTCTTTTTATTTGTGTCACATCCGTAAAAGAGTACAACTGCAGACCTGAAAGCTTACAACTGTAATGTGTTTCAGAAGAACACTGGCAGAGGGGATGTCTACCATTTTTCAAGGACAGAGTCTTCATTTGTATTTCTCCCATTTTTAAAAGAAAATGGTACTGATATTCTATGTGCTCATAACCTGTTCACTCAGCTATAGCACCTGAAATAAAGCACAAAGTGAGAGAAAGAATGAGGAAGGAGAACATGTTGTTCCAGGAGCTCTGAACTGAAGAAGAATTTAATCTTAGAAGCCATTTAGATATTATGGAGATGGTTACTATAACATCAAGACAGTGTCAGATGGGATATGTGTTTCTCTTAGAAGCTCAGGAAAAACCCATATTGCCTTCCCATCATGCCAAGAAAGCATAGCAATTAAATCACACACATGCTTAGGCAGAAACCGCTGTGTACAGACATAGGTCCATAAGCATAAGCAGCTGCTTAAGCATGACATCTTCCATTAAAGCCAAGGGCTTGAGGAGGAAGAAGGATGTGGGACTGTTGTAATGCATAAGTGGAGGAATTCCTTGCTGCTGAGGGCATGTTGTCCTTAAAGGCCAGAAAACTTTTGTCTTCAAGCATTATTCCTCTTGAGCTTCACCCAGGTTTTGATCATACTAATGGCACTGGCATCTTGTCCAAGGAGTTCTTTCACGGAACATACTGATGTAAAAGTCTCATCTCACACTGGATGTACAAGAGGAAGAGGAAGCTGGCATGATGGTGTGTTCTGGACTGTCTCTACTCCCACTGACTTTGGGAAGAAATATTTAGAGACTGTTGTCAACAATTTGTCACTGAAATTGCTCTAATTTCATATTTCACCAATGCATCATGTCTTGAAGTAAAACAGCCTAGAAAGGATTTGTGTGTGTGGTTTGCTTTGCTTTTGGATTTCGATAAACAGTTTATGAGGTTTCATAGGCATATTAATCTCTTCCTTGCCTTCCTTTGCCCATTTACAGAAAAAGCAGTGGAATTTAAAACACTCTCACAAAATGGAAGCTATCTCTGGGGTGGAATGGGCAGACCTGAGCATGGTTTCCTTGTCAGTCAGAGCACCCACCTCATATTGTTCATCCTGATGACACATAAAGGCTTTTGAAGCAATTATGCTTGCCCAATCTAACATCCATTAAAGTCAAGAAGAAAGACTCCTACTGATTTTACCGGTCACAGCATCCCAGCCTTTCTCTCATAAATGCCTAGTCCCTTAACTTCTAATTCTGAATGAAGATTCCTTACAGCATGTTAAATCCATTGATTTAGACAACCTTGACATTGTGGAGCATAAAATTTGAGGCATGAGGAGTGAAAATGTACATATGCGTGAAGAAATCAGATATATTAATCCATTACAATTATGCCCTTCACTAGCTCTATAGAGTTGGCAGAAATTTCCCTTGAATGATGAAAGGGAATTAGAAGAAAGTCTGACTCAAAAGAATGAACTGTTTCAAAGCAAAGCTGAATTCCTAGAGGTTAAGCAGCAGTAAAATTGGCAATAGGTACAAAGCTGAGAGTTTTGGATACGCTTGTTGTTTTGTCTGCTATCCAATTATAAAAACATTGTCCTTGAAGCTTAGCAATTAGTGACTGTAAAAATACTTCCACAAAGAGATGATGGCCTTTAGACAAATGGGGGGAAGTGTGGAGTGGTAGGGGAAGGTTGCTGCTAAACAGCCTATAGAGTGAGTTCACTATACAGGTATTTATTTTTCTGCTAGGTTGAAGTAAAAATGAAAAGACTCTTTCACTTTAATTCACTTCTGAAAGCAGAAGCTGTAAAGCTGTTTTAGATGACTGTGTTGGTAAACTACCCTGATGCCTCTGTTTGAGACAGCTATAAATGACTCTTACAGGAAAGAGTCCTTTCACAAGCTCTGATGTGCTAACCAGACTGAAAGACTATAGCACAAACCTTATCAGTTCAGTTGCAGAAGAGGCAGTGAGAGTCATCCTTAGTCACACTGGGCAGGAGGCCTGTCCCCAGGTGGGAAGGAGGGATAGCAAATGGTATGCTGATGGTAAGCAGAGGAAAAAATAAACTACAGTGATTTCAGGGTGCTGAGAGTTTTCTTCCCTGGGGGAACCTGTCAACACAGTGCTGTAACATGGAACCATTTTGTCAGGTGTCCCAGCAGGACCAATCCTGAATACCAAATTGTAAGATAAAGTATTCCGTTAAAAAAAAAAAAAAAAAGAACTTGCTTCTCTCACAGGCATTAATTCGGCTGGCCAGACACACCTAAGTTGGCCTCTTTAGAGCATAGAAAGTATTACTGCAAAGACAGATGTCTGCAGAGAGTGGCGCAATGGTGAGTTCAATCACCAGAGCTTTTGGTTCTTCTCTTTGTGTATCCCTTTTTCATGTGTTCAGTAGAAGTACAAAATGTGGAATACACCTTGGAAGACTATTTCATCTGTCCTTCATTAAGATACAGGCTTGCTCACAGAATTTGATGACATTAGGTTGATTCTGGGCCATTGTGTGGGTCAGACTATAGGTTTTGTTGGATCAAGCTGTCCAAAAGATGTCAAGGCCCACTTCTGTTCAGGCAATAACAGGAACAAGACAGAAGCCCAAGAGAACTGAGAGAGAAGCAAAGGCAAAAAATACCCAAACAAAGCAACAACCAAACAGAGCTTATCCTCTGTTGTTTTGTTTTCCATACTTCTATCCCCATCACTGGATATGGCCTTCTATGAAATCTTTGCTTCTCTAGATACTTGTGTTTGCCTTCCTTGGAGTTTGGGTGCATTTCTTTATGTTTTTATTTTTTTTTCTTCCTTCCCCATGAAACTGGTTGTTATTATTATCATTGCAATAGCTGTCTTTTCCCATAAAATGTGCAAGACACATCAGAGTGAGATACCTTGAGTTGTGTTGTGATTCCATGGAAAACAGTACACTGCACATGCCAGTCTGCTGTGCTTCAAGATGCTTCACAGAACTGAATGGTGTCTTTCTTACCTACAAACATGAACACATCTGCTGGGTACTGGTATATAGATGAAAAACAAAGAATCCTAGAATCCTAGAATGATTTGGGTTGAAAGGGACCTTAAAGATCATCTAGTTCCAACCCTTCTGCCATGGGCAGGGACATCTCTCACTAGACCAGGTTGCTCAAAGACCCATCCAATATGGCCTTGAACATTGCTAGATCCCTTTGCCTAGGCCAATGGTCTGTCATGTCTATTCCAGATGCAGTATGTCATGGTGAGAAAAGATAGGGAGAACTGATTTCTCAGTCTCCCTAAAAAGTCTGGGAAAGAAAGGGAGAAAAAACCCAGCAGTATCCTGGTTTTTTGGCTTTGGAGACCTAAATACAGGTGTATAGACAAGCTTCTCTTTAGACGGGCTGGAGTCATCAGTGCTGATGACAAAAATCTTTGCAAGGAATTTTTTTTCCTGTTGAGTAACACTTTTGGGAAGGAAAAAGCAAGGCTGGACACTTTGGATGACTGCTGCAATGTCTGACACATGTTGATGTAAAGACAGTTTTTTTCCCCTGGGAGGCTACCATTTTTCATAGCTAAGGGAGAATGAAGGATGTATAATACAGTTCACTCTAATAGGGCTTGTGGGAGGCAGGGGAAAAGTAGGCCAGAAGTGGAAAAGTTTCTTCTGCCTTGAAAGACACAAAAGCCCTGGAAAACGATAGCAATGTAATCTTCAAAGGAATTGCAACTGCTTGTGAGGTCTTTTCGGAAAGGGAAGAAGGTGAAACTTCAGGAAGGAAGAGGAAATAGGTCTCCAGTTATTTAGTTTGGACACTATTTTAGCTTGTGTTTCTGGCAGTAGCCCATCACATCGAAGATGCTCTAAGATTAAATTCCTTTGACAATGCACTTCGTTGTCTTAGTCCAAACTACACCAGACATTTAGGTAAATTTAGGCTATTGGCCTCCAGTGCCGTTGGTTTAATGGCTTTCACTGGCATTGTGTGTGACAGTTTATATGTCTGTGTATGTTGAAACAGTACTTACATTAAATAGAATGCTGTATAAAATACCTAATCTTTGAGTGATTATGAAGCTGAGCCTATTTTATGACTTCAAATATTTTCCATTGTCACTTATTTCAACCTGCATACGCACCTGAAATTAGTCATTATTTTTAAAGGCTGGAGTTTTCCTTTTTCTAGTTTCTTTTCTTTTCTCTCTTAATTAAAAGAAAAAAAAATCCAACAGAATGAGGAATTAAAAAAAAAGTTTTACAATTTTCAGGAACATACAGTATAAAAAAGTTCAGAAGAACAGTTATGATTGCTACTGGGAATTCAGTGCTTAATAACTGGCTGTAATATAAACATCTGCAAAGGAATACAAGTTTCTTTTTTGTTTTATTACCATTTAGTGAAATTACTAGATTATGTATCTTTATAAAAGATTTGTTGTTGGTCAAAATGAATCAACACATGGTGCGATGCAGAAATTGCTTAAGTAATTATGCTGAATAGAAATTTCATCTAAATTATCATCATAGCTCTTTCTGGCATTCAAAACATATTAATAGCTACCTGCTTCTAGTGATTTCTTAGGAGTGAAGTCTGGCTTCTTAGATACATGTGTCAGCATCAGAGTGGATGTGGCCTATTCAGGCAAACACATATAGAATCTGGCACTGATTGAGTATTGGCTCAATTATTAAGCTCAAACACAGTTTAAAATAACACTTTTGACCTGGCTGATATTCTGTTTAAGTCAAATGCCAATTACATAAGCCTGTAGTATTAGGCATTAAATCCTCCATACTGTAAGATGTATCATGGTAAACTAATTATCAGTTGAAAAGCATGACTCAAAAACTTTTGAGCATATAAGCAATACTTTTTTACACAAGACAATAAAGTGGGCTTCTATTAAAAACCCAGCAGTTTACTGTGGTTATAGTGTCCCAAATATTATGGGATTATATACCTCTCTGGAGGGGAAGAAAGCCTTAGGTGGCTTTGCTTCCTCTTTTCCTGGCAGTGGGAGGGGATGAAACAAGCTCCAATTTGCTAAAGTGCTGCAAAGGTAACCAAATCATCATTAAATTCCAGAGCCATTTGTCAAGCTCTGTTCAGGCACAAATACAAATGAGATTGACTGCAAATTAATTCCATTTATGCTTTATCACCAAAAGACCCCACTATCTTGGTAAGAATAAATTAAGAGCCAAATAATAGCTGTGCTGATCTCTTATGAGAAAATGGCAAATGTTTTACTATTTCTTCCCAGGAAAACTGTTAAATATGGTCATTTTGAAAGAATGAAATAAATCTAAAAAAATAAAAGAGAAAAAATATACAGATTTCTGTGGCTTTGCAACTGAAACAAAACAATTTTTTTCCCGTATACTTACTTTCAAGCCAGTTTTCTGGCTTGACTGTTGTTACCTGTGCCTGTTGTGACTCATACTTGTACAGGGCAGAGGTTTTGTACTATTTTCCTATGGAAGTGGAGCTGCCTCCAGACTGAAGACCTGGGTTTGAAACGTCCCCTTAGTGATGACCACCAATTATTCTTAACACCTGTGACTGAAACACACTGAACTTGGAAGAGCTCAGACAGATAGAGCAGGAGATGCAAAGGTGCATCTGAAATATGAGAGTGAAGCTGACCTTTGAAGGATTAATGTAGAGCCCAGTAAAAATCAAACCTTCATTAGCAGAACAACAGATCTCTGCAGCTTTGCTTCCAGAAATTGCAGAGCTGGAAATTCACTGTCACATAGGATTGCTTTATCCTTACTACCCCCATCACGCTTTCCACATCTTTCTCTTCAGTTTCAGAGGTTGTAGAGATCCTCAAAGCTGAGAAACTTTGATCTGTGTGCAGATTCTCAAGAAAGATTTAAAAATCTTGTAGAAGGCTGCCTTGTACAAAGAGGCAAGAGCAAAAATGATCTAGGCCCAAAGTTTACATCTGGGTCTCTTCTTCCCTTTTTTCATGCAGAAAGGAAAAAAAATAGCTGACTATTGACAGCATTTTCACCTCTGAAATGTAATTGGGTATTATGCAATTGTAGGAGTAGACTGTTAGCTAAAATTAATTACCTTTTTTTATTGGAGAACAGGAATTTTTCTAGTGCTCTTGTCTGCAGTGCACTATGGTGGAGTGATGGAGTATTTTTGCAGAGGAGCCAAGCCTGGTTTTCTTCATCAAAGACAGTGTGTTCTTGGTCTGTTGGGGATCCCATCTCTCATGGGATGCTAGTAATTGGAACAAGCTGGCCAGGGCTCCAGTGGAATTCAGGGAGGGGAAGTACTCCAACTGGGAAGTGTCTCGCTGATGGAGAGGAGACTGTCTGTGCTGCTCAGCTTGTGGATGCTTCTGTGAGTCAGGGCTTCACCCATTACATAATGATGGTGATCCTGGCAGTGATTTAATAACCTTGCTATGTTTAGGTACAAATTTCCTGGGACACACTGCAGGTGTGATGATTTTAACTCCATCTCTTTTAAGATGGTAGTTTTTTTTACTTGTTAATGTCCATGAGATCCCATTCCTTGCTCCTCATCAGTTATAAATCCTGCAACTCAAGCTGAGAAGTTAATTAGCTCCAAACTCTCCCCAGCTACATACCTATATTTCGGTACAGATTGTTGCAAATGTTTTTAATGGCTTTGGCTGTCGGAAGGTATTTCTGAACTGTGCCACGTGTGCTCAAATAAAACCTTCAAGCCTGTTCTATAGACCTGAGAATTACTCTGGAAAACAACTGTGACCTGCTAAATGGAAATTACAGCTCTTGGCCCTGCCTTGAAAATGGACTCACTGAGAAGCCAGACAGAAGGCCAGTGTCTATGTGCATGAAGTCTGGGATTCCCCTGGCTTCCCACCATCCCCAGCTTAAGATAAGTGGTTGTGCCAGCACAGAACCACTTTCCCATATTTATGATTTTTTTTTTAAGGTAAGTCACATCATGGTCTATGCACATGGAGCATTAACAGACCATAAAGTTATAGGGGCACGTTGCTCTGCACATAGACTTGACCTCTTGACTGCAAGAGTGTTTCTCACAGCAAACCAAATGCACAGAGAACAGCTTCAGAGCAATGCCCTGTTTGGAGTGCTCTCAAAATGCAGTATAGTTAAGCCCAATCTTAACTCTTACCTTCAAGATCACAACTGTAATAAACCAATCACAACTGTAATTAACCAATTGCAACTGTAATTAACCATCTTATTGTATGTTTGCAGACACTTGTAGAAGTTGTGCAAGGGAAAAACTGAATATGTTGCCTAAGTGGAACAGAAATGTGTGTCCTGTCAGGCTTTTGAAACACTTCCCAAGCTACATTTAATCTTGAAAAAATAATCTTCATTATTAATCAATACATACCTCATTAGAACAAACTGAGCAGTTGCACTAACGGCTTGCATTTAATTGACATAACTGGGTAAAGGAAATTTACAGTGTACCAGAGCAATATTGGATTACCTGATGTCACTAATCCTTTTTTCTTTTTTTTTTTTAAATAAAGGAACTTTGGAAAATTACTGTGGGGAAAAAAATGACATTGTTAGGTTTAGTCACTATTCTTACCAATATAAAATGTCAGGTTCACTGGCCATTGTTAAATTAGACAGACATAGAACTCCTGGTAGGAGTAATATATAGAGGGGTTAGATGGAAAAGCTCATTTCTGACAATGAGAAGACCAAGGACTGTGACAGAGACACAAAAAAACAACAGCCCAGCAATCTATGCAATTAACTCTGCACTGCGTGCTATCCCCAGTGTGATCAGTTGGACTTCTCACTTGACATCTAATTAAGCACAGCCTAGGTTTTGTTTTTGCTTCTGTGGGAAATGGTGGTTAAAGCATTATTGTTCCCAGGATACAGATGTCAACCTGAGGCTCAGCATTAACTGATGTCTTGCTCATAGGAAGCATGGAATGCAGTTTCAAGCTGGTCACTAGTGAGTAATCCTGCTGCAAATGCATTTTATATCTTTTGGCATTTAGGGTCTGCAAAGTGGCTAGTACAAGAGGAAGTGGGACATTGGCAAGCAAAGAATTCTAATTTACCTTTTGGCTTGGCTTGGCTTTGCGAGCAAAGGTTTGGGAAGGGCTTTAACCATGCTTACTACAAGCACGATGACCAAGGGCATGTGGGATATGCAAATCTGGTTGGAAAAAGGGTGCTTTAGGCAATCAGGAAGTGTCTGACCAAGACTGTAATCTCCTGCGTTACCTCGAGCTACCCATGTGCTGATCCGCCCGCATGCGAGGTTGGATCTGCAGCTACCCATGCAACTTGTCACCTGCTGATTCACCCTCACCCGTCCATACAGACAAGTGAGAGCAAGCCCTTCCAGCCTGCGCAGGGGATTTTTTAGGTGAGGGCAGCGTGCACAGAGCTGGCCCCACCCTTTACACCTGAGGCTTAACTGCCAGGCCTAGTGAGCTAGGATGGTGACAGCAAAGTCCACAGGTCGAGGTTCTGTAAGAGTGTCTTTCTTTTAGACGGAAGACCATACAAGGCTAGATGAGCTCCATCTTCCTGGGTTTGAAGTTAGGAGTTTTCCTTCTCCTATGAGGAAGGCTTGTCTTCACTAACGAAGATTCAGGAAGGGCTTTAACACATGCATTCTGAGCAAGACTGTCATTTCCCGGGTCAATCTCAAGTGTCCAGGTGGGATTCTGACTTATAGGCATTCAGTCATAAGCTTGCAGATGGTAGCCTCGCGCCAGTGGCTCCTCAGCCAAAAGCACGCACCAGGGGTCTGAACCTGCGGTTCCTCTTGTACTGAGCAGAATCACTATTGCAACAACACATCATCAGTAGAGTAAAACTAACCTATCTCACTATGGTCTAAACCCAGCTCACGTTTCCTATTAGTGGGTGGAAAATCCAACGCTTGGTGAAATCTGCTTCACAATGATAGGAAGAGTCAACTTCGAAGGATCAAAAAGTGGTGTCACTATGAACGCTTGGCCACCACAAGCCAGTTATCCCTGTGGTAACTTTTCTGACACCTCCTGCTTAAAACCCCAAAAGCCAGAAGGATTGTGAGGCCCCGCTTTCACAATCTGTATTCATACTGAAAATCAAGATCAAGCGATCTTTGACCTTCTGCTCCGTGGCAGGTTTCCATCCTCCCTGAGCTATGACTCTCTTAACGTAGCCAAATAGCTAGTCATCTAATTAGTGACACGCATGAATGGATGAATGAGATACCCACTGTCTCTACCTACTATCTACTGTCCAGCAAAACCACAGCCAAGGGAACAGGCTTGGTGGAATCAGCAGGGAAAGAAGACATAAGGAAGAAATTCTTTACTGTTAGGGTGGTGAGGCACTGGAATGGGTTGCCCAGGGAGGTTGTGAATGCTCCATCCCTGGCAGTGTTCAAGGCCAGGTTGGATGAAGCCTTGGGTGACATGGTTTAGTGTGAGGTGTCCCTGCCCATGGCAGGGGGGTTGGAACTAGATGATCTTAAGGTCCTTTCCAACCCTAACTATTCTATGATTCTATGATTCTAAGACTGTGTTGAGCTTGACTCTAGCCTGGCACTGTGAAGACACGAGAGGTGTAGAATAAGTTGGAGGCCGGGCACGTGTCATTCGTCTGTGAAATACCACTACTCTGATTGTTTTTCACTCACTCGGTGAGGCAGGGGGGTGAGCCCCGAGAAGGGCTCTCACTTCTGGCGGCAAGTGCCCGGTGCACACTGGGTGCAACCTGCTCTGGGGACAGCAGTGGGTGGGGAGTTTTCCTGTGGCGGTACCACCTGCCAATTCACATTTTACACTTCCTCTAAATTATGTATGTCAGACAGTAAATAATCCATTGTATAACAAATACTGAAATTATGTGTCTGACAATACAGTTGTCATACAAACTTTGCAAGCAGGATGGTTCTGGATTTTCTGCCTGATTACCTTGACTGCAACGTGCCTCATAAAGGCATGATCTCTCAGCAGATGTGTTTCTCTGTTAACGACCTATTTTAAATTCCAAGCTCCCTCTTACCCCTTGCATTTGTGGACTTATTTACTGATGTAATGTGCAGATCTGATAGAAATAGCTGATTTTGGCACTCTCCATGTCATATGCCCAGAGTCTTTGCAGTGAAGGCCGAAGTCACTTTCTTGCTAGTAATCAATAACCACAGAGTTACTGCATACTGTAACAGCCTGCCACTTGCAACTCTGCCTGGTAGGAATGACATTTACTCCTAATTGTAGGATATGTTGACACATCTAGGAACAGTTGTATTGGATGCATGTTTAGTACAGATAGATGGAGGAATTTCTACTTAGGAAGGCTCCAAACAGCCTCCATGTGACGGAATAGTTCCAGTGTATGCAACTTAATTTCGTGCAAACTAACTTTGCAAATACACTGAAAGGCAGAGTGACAAAGGTTGGCTACCCAGGTTACCCACGCACCCTCCTCTACAGCACTGCCACCGTTTCTCCTTGACAGATGACATTTGCAAACTCTCTTGAAGCAGGCAAGCTCTCCTTAATCCCAAAGGACACACAGTAAGTAGAGACACTGGCTACAGAGCTGGGAGGGTTTAACAAGTGTATGTGGGAGTATAGGCCACATAGCTTATGGAAAGAAATGCAAAGTAAGGTAAGGCGAATTACAGCAAGCAAAACTATTTTTCCTTCAGATTTAATACGTAAAAAGAACAGCAAGTTTCTTGAATCCAATTTTTTATTACTTCACATCTGCATCTTAACCAAAATATTATATTACAGGATAAGAATTTTGATTTACATGTTGTTTATGTTGATGGGTTGGTTTTCTTGTTGGCTAGTTTTTTATTTTTTCTAATTATTTATGTGTTGTACTCACGAAATCTGAAGATAAACACTGTTTTATTTTGGGAGGTAGTTGGATTTCCTACTGTAAAGAATACTGTCATATAATTCCATAATTAAAAAAAAATCACAGAAGTATTAAACAGGAATATTTAAAACCCTTTTCCTCCTAATGTATATAAATATAAATATTAATAGAAATATATTCAATTACAGAATCACAGAATCCCAAGGGTTGGAAGGGACCTCGAAAGATCATCTAGTCCAACCCCCCTGCGAGAGCAGGGTAACCTAGAGTACATCACACAGGAGCTTGTCCAGGCGGGCCTTGAATATCTCCAATGTAAGAGACTCCACAACCTCCCTGGGCAACCTGTTCCAGTGCTCTGTCACTGTTAAAATAAAACTGGTGTTTCTGAGATTTCTAGAGCATTCATTAAAAAAAAAATAGATTTTTGATACTTTCACCAAAAAAAGTGAAACTGAATTACAATGATTACTATTCATAATAGGCAATGTCAGTAACAATTAAATTTCTCCATAATCAGTTATCTTGAAAACAAAGGGCCTGATACCATTCTGAGATATGGTACTTGAAAAAATGTGACAGGTGTGGTTATTACATTACCAGATCAAAAATTCAGAAACCTAAAACATTGCAATATGGCCATTGGAGACATAACATTAACATTGTACAATTACTAAGGCCCACTTTAGACAAAACCTTTGCTGAGAATTTCTTATCTGTCTTTCTACATTTAGGAAGAAATTTTTCATTGTTTGAGGTACTACAAGCAGGGCTGTCAGCAGCACACTGTGTAAAATCTATGTATTTGTGCAAAAGTAGATTTAGTCTACAACATGAAATATTTTCATGCAAACTCACATTTTAAAAACTATCCTTTTCTTAGCCCCTATATACCAAAGGCAGGCAAACTTTGCACAATTACAATTTGCTAAGTATGTATTTTTGTTAAAAAAACCTGCTTACTCAAAGCAGACTTCTTAGTTGGACTGCTGCTTACTTAGAGAAATCCAAAAGAAATTCAGCCTAATTCAGGATAGTCTTGTACTGTATGATTTATAACAGGATCAAATGGATGAAAAAAATCCACTGCTTTGTTTTGATAACAGTTCTTGATGTTTTCTAATAAAAATAAAACTAAGCCCTGCACTGTGTTTAGTAATCATGCTTAGAGCATGAAATTCATGTTTCCTGGGCTAATAGGAAAGGCCAGACCAAGCCAGGCGCTGATTAAACTAAGTAATTTGCAAACAAACGTCTAGTTGAAAGGCAATCAGAACGCAAATCAAGCTTCAGGAAAATGAGGCTAATGCAACAAATTACTGTTGGAAAAAAAGAGTTGAAAACTCTAGAAATGACTAATTCAAGCAAAAGCTGAAACAGACTTCTTGGCTTTTCTTATCTCATGTAATTTGTATCACTAATAATGTAAATGTAAGACTGTCTTTAAGAACAATTTCTCCCTTATTTATCAGCTTTCAGCCTTAAAACAGTCCTTAGAGCATTGCTTTGACTTTTTCTCCCATTTGCCACTTTCAAAATATCAATAATAATGATCCTGGACTTATTTTAATGGAAGGCTGATGTAAAGATATGTTAGGCATATTTATTCTGAACACTGACATTTGAGTAAGAAGGGACATAGGGGTGCAAAAATAAATGTTATTTCTGTTGAATATCCAGTGAGTAGGGAATAGACTGTTAATGTACCCAGAAAACAATTGAACAGATCAACTAAAGGCCTCTTTCTCTCCTGTAGCTTCTTGAATTTTACTTCCTTGAATTAGCACTGCTAGTATTTTTCCCACTCCCCATTCACCAGAAACTACCCTGACAGATACTCTAAAATTTTGCCTTCCAGTGTCAAGAGTCAACACGTAAACCATTTTTCCAGTACAGCTATAGTGGGTAGCTATACATGGGTAGACACAACATGGGTAGCAAACCCTGCTGAATAAGAAAGGATTATAGTAACACAGGGCACTTTGAGACCCAGAGAGCTTACTGTTTCCTTCCTCCCTTCCCTCTACAGTTACTCATGGAGTCTGTCAGTTTGCCACCATACCTAAAAACCAGCAGATTTTGGAGTCTAAGTTCAGGGCTGATCAGACACAACATAAAGACAATGTTATTGAGCTAGCCTTTTTCCAGCGGAATTCCCCAGTCTAGCAGTAAGTAAGTCTTTAGACAGATATCAAAGAAACCACTCCCTTAGGAAGACATAAGATATGCATTAACATATAGTAGGCATATTGTTTTAAACAGAATATTAGAAGATAGTTAGGATTGTACAGAGAAGAAATGCCACATCCAGAAGAAAAATCAGGGAACCAAAAAGCTGCATAGTTTGACCCAGGTTTGCAGCCAAAGGTCCGAGTAGCAACCTTGTAATTGTTAAATATGTTCTTAATTCCAGGAATGGTGCTGTTAAGATTTTGACAGTCATAAATAGTTGCAGGAACTGGGCTAAATTTTCACCAAACTAGGACAAGCAACTTATAAATTTTAATTTCCATGTAGTGGTGAACAAAATTACCAGAAGCATTGGCAAAGCTTCCAGTGGCTCTCTGGGTTGTGGTTATGCTGTATTTCCATACCTCCCTGAAGAACTGGCATGAGTAATGAGGCTCAGTAGAGAAAACTGGGAATAGCTCTTCTGAACACAAGAAGGCCCAAGGTGCTGAAGATGGAAAAGGCGAAAATGGAAATGGACGGCAGGGTGCTGGTTTGGGCAGAAATGTTCAGCCACTGTAAAACTGCTCCTTTGTTTTACATTTGAAAAGGTGCAAAGAGGGTGTCTGCATGCCTTTCCATATATGCTTTGACTCCTCCAGGGGTACTAGATAATCCATGCACTCCTTCTGGGATATTTTACTTCTGAGGAACAAGATCCAGCTGAAAAATAACTTGTCAGTGATTGATCACTTTCTGTGTGAGACTGAGAAAGAGGAGACCTGACACTTTTACCAGATTTTGATATTGACTACAACTGGCAGACCAGCAAAGAGCACAGACCCTCAATCTTCAACAGATGAGAGTTAGGCAGTCCAATACAGCCTAGAGAGTGTTTTCCACAGCAATCTGTGTACCAGGTTCAATACACAACCACACTCTGAACACTGGGTGAATAATAACTGTATGAGAATTAAAATTAGTGTCACGGGTAGCCAAGAAGGGAGGAAAGCATGTGCAAGATGCAGATTCCTTGGGTGTTTTGGATTGAACAACAAAATCAGCCTTGACTGTCTCATTGATGTACCACTGCAACTCCAAGCTTGTTTTGCTGTATTTACTGAATAATACTCCTCTTGCTGTACTGTGTGCAAGGGATTTCTATACAGTAAGGTTATTTCTGAGGTGATTCCCATTCATCACCAACAAAGCCCTGTACAAATATTTTTCCCTCTGAAGTTGAGAGCTAAAATTGTAGTTGCTTCTTTTTTTTTTCTAGGAGAGACACTAAAATTATGCTGTAAATTCAATGATGTGTCAGATGACTTTAAAGTTTTTCCAGCTCTTAACATTTCCATGCAATAATCCGTTAAATAATTTCTTTCAAGATACGTTCAAATGTGGTTAAAAGCTAGAATTCCATGTTTAAATTAAGACTGACCTCCTCCTCTTTTTGTCTTCAAAGATTCCTCAGACTGTAATACATTTAATGGTCTATTTGTCATTGGTATAAAGTGACAGAAAGATGAATTTGTACTGCTTTTCTTCTTCTCTCTCAAAGGAGTAAATAGAATATTCTGATGCCAACAATAATGCGTATGCAACCTAAGAAGGAGTGGGGGGAAGCTTGTTATCTGTATGAAACAACTAAGAGAAATCCTGATTTCAACAGATTGAAGGCCCTTATGTCAACTGAAGGTGCCAAAGCTTTGTGGCATATTTTTTCCTAACATCTTTTCTTTTTCTAATATTTCTCCATTTTCCTTTCCACAACCCTAAATTATTTTTAAAGGGTTTTGCTTACTTTTTTTTTTTCTCAAACCTTGTTAAGCAGAAATTATCTAAGGTTTTGCTGAAAGATTCCTAGAAATCTCAGACATATTTGTTATGAGATTTTACAGCTTCCTTGAAAAAAGTGTCAGTTTAAATATTCAACAAAGTCACCGAAATGTTCCTTGTACACTGGAAATAAATAGTGAGCAACACCAACAAATACAAAGTAAACAGTTAAAAAGTGTTATTAAACCCCTTTATTCTGCATTCCTTAGCTTCTGTCCTTACGCTTTCAACAGATTGTTACTTAAGTGAGGAAAGAACACAAACCCAGCTCTTTCGTCAACCCTTTCTCATAAATATATTATCAAAAGGATTGAAAGTACAGTTTGCAATATAGTTTAAAAGGCCAACCCCAGGAGCCGTGTAAAAGAGACTAGAAGAGACAAGGGAACTGTAGAGCACAATTGTATCTAGCACATAGCTAAAGCTTAATGCAGTGAGAGAAGGATACTAAAAATTAACATCTTGAGTTACAGGAGAAAACCTTTGTGTTATCAATTGCATAAAGCTTTCTGTTACCAGCTTTCTGAAGAAAAGCTGAATGTGTCCATGGCAGCTGAAGTGACAAAGGCTTCTACATAACTTAGAAATATTTTGTTTGATTTGAAAAGGCTGTTCAGGACTTTCAGTGGAAAAAGGAAAAATGTACTCAGGCTAAAATCATATGTTTTTTTCAACCCTGGGTGCATAAAATTTGAGGCCAGAAGTAAAAATTTTACATGACACATTTATCACTTGCAGGACAACTATTTGAGGTTCTGGAGCCTGACTGATAAACTAAATTAAATTCAGGGGTAACTGAAAGAAAATAACTGACTCTCATAGCTGCTACTGCAGGTAATTCAGTGACTGCTGTGAAAATAATGTCACCTCATAGGAGCACTAGGCAAGATAGGCATAGTTCTGCTAAATCATATATAACATTCAGAAAAAGCCATGTTCTTGAAGCAGCATCTCTGCCTACCACTATTAAGAATATGAAAAGAGAGAGGCTCATTTACAAGGCCATGAAATAGTCAGAAGTGTGCAGATACGGTACTGAAAACTCTCAGAGGAAACCCTCATGTGGCAGAACTGGTCAGAACTGTCACTGATGCAGTAAATAGTTATTAAAAAGAATCCATACTATTTGATATATTAAAGGAAATAGTGTAAGTTGCCTCTTTTTCATTCTGCCTTATATCTATTGTAAACTTAAGAAGCTGCTTCAAACACCCACAGGCCTCTAAAGGGAAATATACTTACCCCATCTTTCTTCATGGAAAATATAAAACTATTGAGGGGGAAACCTCAAAAAATTATTCCCATCCTGTCGTAGTTTAAACCAAGTCCCCCAGCTCCCGGAGAGTTAGGAAGGAGAATCCAAAGAATGTAGCCCCCACGGGTTGAGATAAGAACGGTTTAATTGCTAAGGTATAACATAAATCACTACTGCCATTACTACTACAAATAATAATGATACAGCAAACAACAAGCAAAAAGAATACAACACCCCACCAGCCACCGACCCATAACTCACTCCACCCTGTCCGGCTGAGCACTGCGTGCTCCCTCCTCCATTTCCCTCCAGTGCTCCACCCCTCCAGCCCCCTCTCCCAGTTGCATCCTGGGCATCACGTGCTATGGTATGGAATACCTCATTGGCTAGCCTGGGTCAGGTGTCCTGTCTCTTCTTCCTCCCGGCCTCCCCTCCTCCCCGGCAGAGCACGTGCTCAGAAAAGGCCTTGAACAAAAAACACCCTCAAAACATGCTCGCTATCAAGCAACTATTCCCAGCCCAGAAGTCAAAACACAGCACTGCACCAGCTGCAAGAAGGAGAAAAATGACTGCTACTGCTCAAACCATGACACATCCTCAAACAGATTCTGTCTGTAACATACCCTGGCTACAGAAATATGCCCCTTCTGGGACCACAGTGGGAAAATCCCACATTCTGTCTCCTCCCTCCCTCCCTCCCCATCCATTTCTGTCTTCTGACTCTGAAGGAAAAAGGGCTGAGCCTTCATTTTGGTTGAGAATAAAGTGATTTCATTAAACCAAGAAAGACTCAACATTCCTCCCATACTCTGCTCAAGCTCAAAAGCAAGACAGCTCCTGCACAAACTGGGAATCACATCAAGTGTCAAAGTGCAAGTTAGAAAGAGTTCAAGTGCAGGTACCTTTTCTTGCAAGGAGAAAGTACTTCATCAAGACAGGAATATATTCTTTACCACGTGCAGTGGTGTTTTACTAGCAAAAGTACATCAAATATGCCTAGTACACATCCTGCATCCAAACTTAGAATTATAGAATCATAGAATAGTTAGTGTTGGAAAGGACCTTGAGATCGTCTAGTTCTAACCCCCCTGCCATGGGCAGGGACACCTCACACTAAACCATATCACCCAAGGCTCTGTCCAACCTGGCCTTCAACACTGCCAGGGATGGAACATTCACAACTTCCCTGGGCAACCCATTCCAGTACCTCACCACCCTCACAGTAAAGAACTTCTTCCTTATATCCAATCTAAACTTCCCCTGTTGAAGTTTTAACCCATTACCCCTTGTCCTATCACTATGATCCCTAATGACTAGACTGTCCCCAGCATCCTTAAAAGCCCCCTTCAGATACAGGAAAGCTGCTATGAGGTCTCCACTCAGCCTTCTCTTCTCCAGGCTGAACAGCCCCAACTTTCTCAGCCTGTTTTCATATGGGAGGTGCTCCAGTCCCCTAATCATCCTCGTGGCCCTCCTCTGGACTTGTTCTAACAGTTCCATGTGCTTTTTATGTTGAGAACACCAGAACTGCACACAATACTCCAAGTGAGTCTCATGAGAGCAGAGTAGAGGGGCAGGATCACCTCCTTCAACCTGCTGGTCATGCTCCTTTTGATGCAGCCCAGGATACGGTTGGCTTTCTGGGCTGCGAGCACACACTGAAGCCAGCTCATGTTCATCTTCTCATTTACCAACACTGCCAATTCCTTCGCCTCAGGGCTGCTCAAATCTCTTCTCTGCCCAACCTGTAGCTGTGTCTGGGATTGCTCCCACCCAGCTGTAGGACCTTGCACTTGGCATGGTTAAACTTCATAAGGTTGGCATCAGTCCACCTCACAAGTGTTTCAAGGTCCCTCTGGATGGCATTCCTTCCCTCCAGCATATCAACAGAACCATGCAGCTTGGTGTCATCAGCAAACTTGCTGAGGGTGCACTCAATCCCACTGTCCAAGTCACCAACAAAGATGTTGAACAAGATCGGTCCCAACACCGATCCCTGAGGACACCACTTGTTACTGGTCTCCAGCCGGACATTGAACCGTTGACCACAACTCTTTGAGTGCAGGCATCCAGACAGTTCTTTATGCATGGAGTGTTTTACCTATCAAATTGATGTCTCTCCAATTTAGAGACAAGGATGTTGTGTGGGACAGTGTTGAACGCTTTGTACAAGTCCAGGTAGATGACATCAGCTGCTCTACCCCTGTCCATCAGTTTCATAGCTCCATTATAGAAGGCCACCAAATTGGTCAGGCAGGATTTCCCCTTAGTGAAGTGTCATGGTTTAAACTAAATCTGCACAGTTCCCCCTTTGTTTCCCCTCCCCCCCGGAGGAATACAACTCCCACGGATTGAGGTAAAATCAGTCCAGCAATTAAGGTATAACACAAATCACCACTGCTACCAATAACAAATCAATGTTAGAGGAGACAAACAGGGAGAGAGAATACGATACCACCCACTGCCACAAGGCCAGCCCAGAAGAGAGAGCTCACCCCTCCCCTCCTGGCCAGCTTACAGTTCCCTCTCCAAGCCCAGCCCGGACTGTTAACCCCTTCCCTTCTGGCCAGCTTCCAGTCCCCTCCCCAAGCAGGACGTGCTGTGGTATGGAATACCTCCCCGACTAGCCCAGTCCAGGCGCCCTATCTCTCCCTCCTCCCTGGCAGAGCATGAGCTACTGCTGAACCCATGACATGAAGCCATGTTGGCTTGTTGTTTTTCATGTGCCCTAGCATGACTTCCAGGAGAATCTGCTCCAAGATTTTGCCAGGCACAGAGGTGAGACTGAATGACCTGTAATTCCCTGGGTCATCCATTTTCCCCTTCTTAAAAATGGGGGTTAAAACTTGAAGTTGTTTCTTACTGAGAATTTTACTGTATTGTTCAAAGAGGTATTTACCTTACTTAATGAAGCAAAAATGACAAAAGAAGAAAGAGAGAAGGATCAAAACTCAGCATATCTCTCTAGGATATCATTTAAGTAAAGAGACATAAATTTTCCTTTTTTCTGCCTCCTTTACAACCAAAGCATTTAAATTAAGATATTTTCTCATGAGGCATGACGTCTCTATCTGACTAGCTCTTGATGGGAGATTTTGAATGGCTCTAAGCTCTGGTGTGGTGCAAATTGCAATGAAGGCTCCTTGTCAAAGCAGATGATGACAGTGCCTTTCAGAGGACTTGAAGCTGCTGGAATTGTGGGCATGGTGAACACCCTAACAAAGGGATGGAAAGACTGAGAAGCAAAACTGTGGACCATGCAGCAGCAAAACAGGAACTGGAGACCTTGTGGGCAGCCTGAAGGCAATGTGCCTCAGAGCTGCACCTCACCTCAGATGAGAAAGTACATCTGATGACCATTTCCAACCCACTGTTGGGTTCATCATCGAGTGCTGAGGTGACCCCTGAGAGCCCCACACACATGTCAATATCACTGCCTCACCCACCTTGATCAGGGAGCAAGGAGCAAAGCATGGGTCTCAGCTCTGAAAAGGCATTAGCACATACTATTTCATTTACAACATGGCAATCTGTTTCGGCCTGAGCATAGCTCTTTGTTTCCTTTCTGGTGATACCTGGGAAGCCCAAATGTCTTTTCACAAAGAATATGAGTTCTTTGGGATTCATTGCTGCCATGACTCCTGTATGGCAAAGCAGAAAGTCCATGAAATAAGATAGAGGCTAAATATTAAACATCAAGGGAGGACTGAGTGAAAACAGAGAAACCATAATTTATGAAGCTAATTTATCCCACAATACTTTCCATATGCTTATGCTCAAGGAGAGATTTACAGTGTTGTGTGCAATTTTACCATTACTGAAGTACCGACCCTGAAAGCAAATAATGTAATTTCTCTGAAATGGCTGCTGCCTTTCATTGGCCTTTTTCTGTTCTTCCCCAACCACTTTTAAGCAGCTGCACTCCACTCTCACACCTTGGCCTCACCTCCGTCTGCTGCATGGTGAGGACAGCAGACCAGGATAGCACAGCTGTCCTCAGCTGCAGAGCAGCATGCCCCAAGAATGGGTGGTACCCAGAGTGCTGTTTGCTGATACACAGGGGGCTAAGAAAGAAGAGAGGTTTAGCTGGGACAATAAACCAGGAAGCAAAGATTTTTGTTCTCCCTCTCTGAATGCATTGACAGTTATTTCATCTGGGTGCTCAGATCAAGCTTTCCTCTAGCTTCATCTTACAAAAACTGAAGCAAGCCTGCCTGGATTGAGGGAATTTGACGCTGAAAATCTTCTCTTGGTTACTAGGAGAAAATAAATTTGTACATCAGCATGCAAAACTGCTCTGAGATCTGTGCAGTATGGAGCTGTGACATTCTTAATGGTCACTGAAATGCATGTGGCATACAAATATTTCAGCAGTGGTGTTGGTGTTTGGTGTGAGAACTACCATTGTTAGGTGAAAGTGAAGCATACAAAGCCAGTGATTTAAGTAAAAGGGCAGGATATCAGGGTCATCAACTCTCCACCTGCAAAACTGACCTCCAGCAAGGTCCATGGCTAGTCCTTGCCAGGGAAGGGAAGTGTTGGGACAGGTTCAGCAGTTTTAAGGGTGAAAAAAAGGCATGGGAAGAATGGTAGTGAACCATGAGTAGAAAGGTCAGTGGCAGCTAAGCAGCACCTTCCTGGTAGGTACTTGTGCAGATGAAATGAGCAGATTATGTTGTATATATCTGGTTCCCTCCAGAATATGGTAACACACTAACCACATATGGACCCACCAAGAAAAGCAAGAAGGACAAGAGAAGTGCTTGCAGAGCTGGCACTTTTCACAAGTACAGCAGCGTGGCTGCATATTTAATCCCAGCACTGAAAGAAAGCTGTCTTGCCACAGCACTGCTGCTAATCCAATGTTTTTGCCCCATGTTTCCCCATTTTGGCTCATGGTTTCCTTACTTCTGTATGGATTTAAGCAGGTTTAAGAACATTCTAGCAGCTTTCAGGTTCTCATCACCTTGCAAAAATCTGCCCTTCAAAAATAAGGGGGGAAATTGTAGATACACTGAGCTTTCCCCAGATTAAAATGGCAATAATTAAGACGCAGTCCCTGTCCCTCTTCCTGGCACTACGAATAAGACAGAGCACATACAAGAGATAAGTTATACTTCTGTGATCCTGACAGCATTTAAAAAGAGGGCTACAAAACAATGGAGAGCTGCCTAAAGCAGACACCAGGCTCAAGAACAGTGCTCCATCATCGTGCTGCCGGCCACAGCCCTCCGGGCAAGCAGGGGGAGCATATGGGATAATTGGTGGCAGGCAAGCCCCTGAGGGCTTGACTTGACTTCTAAATCAGAAGCTAACAAGACCGTGGTTCCCCACAGCCCTGGATACTTCTGCTGTGCATGTGAGAAAATGCTTACTTCGGTTTTACCGAAATCGTGGGCACAGTGACGCCCAGTGGCAGTGACTTCTATAGCTTGATTGTACGTGCCGTGCTTCAATTTCCTCTCCTCCATGTGCTCTGACTCACTACGTGTCCAGACACTATCACAGCAGCCAGAAGCAAAGGGAGGCCCCTCAGCTCTCAAAATAAATGCTTCCTTCTATGTCCAGAAGATGTGAATGCTGAGGAGGCAAGAGATTTCTTGGCTGCACTGAGGCTTCATATGGTAAGGTTTGTACATGAACAAATCTTGTTACTGCAGGGTGACGAGTCTTCCAGATTACAAGATACATTTATCTCTCAGAGTGTCCCTAGGAAATCAGGATGTGTGTCATTCCAGTTCTGGGAATAGAGGTTGAATCACAGGCACTCTGTGAAACCTGCTTACCAAAGAGGTCAACAGCAGAAGAGACACTTGGCTCGCCCGCCTAATGTTTTCCCCTTTAAAACCGTATTTCCTCCCTGTTTTCCATCCTGAGTTGAAGACACTGCTGTGGGGCCAGGTTAATGCTGGATGCACACTGACCTGATGCAAGACCCAGGGCAAAGCAATTCGTCTCTCAGTACGTAACCTCTGCTTGCAGAGGGGGCAGTGCTGGGGCAGTGCTGGTACAGCGGGCTGGCTACCTGCCTGGGAAATGCACAGCTCACACCCTCACTTGCCTATTAATCTCTTCTGCTCATGTACCTGACTGTCTCCTCCACCCCACGCAGAGATGCTCAGAAAACATTTGCTCCAGTTTTTGTGCTGTGACTTTCTATGGCTCCTCCTTTTCCTAGCACAGGGTTCTCCACTGCCTCTGTGGATAGACTGATACATTAAGTATTTTAGTCACATGCCCTTCACCCATCAGACGTTTTTCCTTGCCCCTGTCCTCCTGGAGTGACTCATGGCCATTCCCAATTTGCCTCTCACTGGTTTGCAGTAGGGAGCCCAAGCCCCAGGAATTCTGCGATGGTGAGTGGGGAGCTCAGCGCTGTGTGGGGGCACCTCTCTGAAATATGCCCCCTGCACAAAGGTAGCTCTGTGTGGTCCCAAAGACATGACACCCAGCTGCCTGCCCAGCCCAGCCACAAGCTTCCTGCTCCTGCTCTGCAGGAAAAAGTGCAGGAGGGGATGGATGTCTCTTGGGCAGAGAGCCTCCAGCCAGTGCCCTTAGGACTGAAGCAAAGTGGGCAGGTCCTGGCACTGCTGGATCAGGCCTAGTGGATCAGTCGCTATGGAAACATGCTGGGGAAGAGGGATGGCAGCCATGGGAACAGAGAGCATCCATACTCACTGGATTGCAAGGGTGGAGATTTCCTCCTCAGCCCATGCATGGGCTGAGATGGCACTCGCTGCTACTCTTGTCTGCATCAGAAACCATTTTTGCAAGGTGGAGCTCCCAATCCTCTTACTTTGGTTTTTGCTCTCTCCTGATTTCAGCCTCCTCTCTGGAAATGATGAGGAGTGAACTCAAAGGATGCTTCAGTGCTGTTTCCAGGCAGAAAGGGAGATGCATTCTTGGAAATTCTGAGAACCATCCTAACTCTGGCCTTTGTGTGTGTGCTTTTAGGCACATGCACTTCAGACCTGCAAATGAAAAAGCAACAGAAGTAGCCAGAAGCAGGATATTGCACTGTGTGTACACTTTGCGTACATGGCTGCATGCAGAAATAGCACTGGTGCAGTATCTTCAGAGGCGTGCTTTGAAGTGCTTTTACTATCTATTCAGCATTTAAGCCCTAAACCATGTAGTACATAAGCTTTCATGTTTTGTAAGGATTTGGTTTTTGCCTGTCTTTAGCCCTGTGAGTGGTGCTGTGTGCTCTGTGTGAGCCTTATCAGTGTCACCTGTCCATGCAATGTCCCAGTGAAGTTGAGGAGCTTTTTAGTCTCTGATGTCAGAGATGACAAAATGCAGATTCCTGAACTTCAGGTCAAAATCCAATATGTACTCAAAGAAATCTGCGTATTAGCTGCTTGGTCCCTCTAGTCAAAAAAGAGAAAAGGCCAGAGCTTTCTAGCCTCTGCAGAGAGAGAACTGGTGTAGCTAATGGGAAGGAAAGGAAACAAAATAAGCGCTTCCAGGAGATGTTTCTGAAATACCCCATCCATCCTCCAGGAGTAAATTGAGTAGGCTTGTGGGTCAGCCACCACCACTTATAAATGTAACAAGCTGGAGCAAGCATCAATCTGCTGTGGACTCTGACCTCAGCCTTAAGACCATCTCTGCTTCCCCTGCTCATTCCCTGTGTCTTTATACAAGGAGAAGAACTCGCTGAGCAAGGGCCTGCATTTCTTTGTGGGGGCCAAAAACATCCACTGGGCTTTTTCATCTCCACAAACACGTCACTGCTGCTCATCTCCCTCTACATCTGCATCTACATGGAGTTTTGGGTGGTGGTGGTGGTAGTTTGGGAGTAGTCCCTGTCCTTGTGAGGTGCAGCACAGAACAGGTAACATTCAGTATCCAACACTGAATTATCTGGGGGTTGATGCATGTTTGTGTGGTTTTGATTCTCCCTTACCTTGCCCTGTTTATGTAGAGAGCATGGAGGGCAAAAAGGGTGCACACTTCTTTAGGTGTGGAACATTGCACATCAAGATCAGCCTGAAGACAAATGTAATTAACCATGCTCTACCTTGAATAGATACTATTTTTTTTACAGTGCTTTATGATTATGGTTATTTTTTTCATTCAGAATGTCCCCCCAAATGCTGGCATGATGGAGAAGTTAGAGATTTTAAATGTGAGCAATTGCAGGAAAGAGCAAATAAGACCATCTCTATAAAGCTATTCAAACCTTGACATACCAGCAGCTTCTTACAGCTCATGGGAGGACACCAGAGCCAGGGCACACATGCTGAAGCCTCTGGTGGTCTGCACCTCATTCTGCTGAGCCATGATGAACTAACTCTGTTAATATTTTTTCCTTCTTTGCTCTTTTAAAACTGCTTCAAAAATAGGTCTTCAAAATACCGTGCCACACACAACATCCACACACTCCTACTATTTTCTTTGTGTCTTTCAAACACAGTTTGAGGGATGACAGCCAGAAAGTACATAAATGAAAGCTGTGATATAGGAATAGATACATACATATGCGTGTTTATATGTATTGTTTACACAAGTGTACATATATACTCTTCTTTCTTTCTGTTTTTTTAAGTAACAACTGATACCTTATAATCTGTAATTCATTTACAGGAATTTCTTATCATAGCTCTGTTTGTCTGTCTTGATAATGATTTTTCCTACCTCCATATCAAGCAGCCTTTGGCTGTTTTCCATGCATTTCAGAGCTGACTTGAATGTGTGATGTATCTTTCTGGGTTTTGTGCTGCAACTACATGCTGGGTCAGTCTTTGGAAAGGTTGGAGTAGTGGGATGTGTGACTAGTCACCTATTTTATGAGTCTATGACCATTGAATATGGACAGTAATCACATCATCAAACGAACCTGCCGAGTGCAGCCATAGGTACTGTCATGGGTTCAGCCGTAGCAGTCATTTTCCTCCTTCTTGTAGCTGGTGCAGTGCTGTGTTTTGAGCTCTGGGCTGGGAACAGTTGCTGATAGCAAGTATGTTTTGAGGGTGTTTTTGTTCAAGGTTTTTTCTGAGCACGTGCTCTGCCGGGGAGGAGGGGAGGCCGGGAGGAAGAAGAGACAGGACACCTGACCCAGGCTAGCCAATGAGGTATTCCATGCCATAGCATATGATGCCCAGGATGCAACTGGGGGAGAGAGCTGGAGGGGTGGAGCTCTGGAGGAAAATGGAGGAGGGAGCACGCAGTGCTCAGCCGGGCAGGGTGGAGTGAGTTATGGGTCAGTGGCTGGTGGGGTGTTGTATTCTTTTTGCTTGTTGTTTGCTGTATCATTATTATTTGTAGTAGTAATGGCAGTGGTGATTTATGTTATACCTTAGCAATTAAACCGTTCTTATCTCAACCCGTGGGGGCTACATTCTTTGGATTCTCCTTCCTAACTCTCTGGGAGTCGGGGGACTTGGTTTAAACCATGACAGGTACTTATGTGCAAGTGCAGCCCTTTGTGTCATTTTGAAATATAATTGACTCACTGTCTGAGGATCCAATTGAATTATTTTCCAGCTGAACAGTGAGGAAGACATTATAGTATGAACTGCATGTTTGGGCACAGTCCTGCATCTTCATAAGAGGAGGAAGCACCAAGATGGTCTCTTTGAAGCCGGTAAGTTGCCCCTTGCAGAGTGGCTGAGCAGGTCAGCTGAGCAGCAGCCAGCAGTCCAGGCTGAGCCATCTCCTGTCTGTAGGCATAAAGGAACCAGCAGTACAGGGAAACACAGTGAAATAATGGATGGTTTCCTCCTCCTGCTCTGCTGCCACCCACCTCTCTACCCTCTGCCCCCCATTTCCATTTGCTCCCTTTCCTCCCTCACACAGCCTCTGCCAGCCATCTCTGACTCTGAAAGGAGCCATGGCATGCCGCTGGCAAGAAAATCGGCATGAGAGATCTGCAGAATCTGAACAACATGCCTTACTGCTCAGCTGGTCACACCAAAAGTGCCTGCTGCCATGCCTTTCAAATAGGCTGCAGGAAGAAGAGGGGCAGGAGCAGTGTGAGCAGAGGGCATAGCTCAGCACACACCCACTGAGGAGGTGAGTCAGCAGCCTCCAAATGTTAAGTGCAGGGATGGATATTGCATAAAGCAAGGCAAAGAAGAGCAAACATGCTGGGGCTGTGATTTTCTTTGAAGAGCTGGGTGTCTGGCTGCCTTACCCGCCCTTGACTCTTGTCACCTGGCGGTATTAGGGAAAGAAGTTGATACCAATAGGGTGGATGTCCTTTGTCCTTTCCCGTTTAGTAGGAAACAGGCCCATGGTTTCCAGAATTCAGACAAGCACAGCTCAAGATGAAGCATGTAGGAATGACTTTTTCACTGGGTGTGGGACTCAGGAAAGGTACCTTGTATCCCTGCACTGGCAGAAAAGGGCAAATGCAGGCTTGACCATCACTCCGTAAGCATCAGTCTAAGCTGATGACAGATCTCTGCAAACTGCACCATATGCCTTATTCAGGGCAAGAAGTGGACTCCACTTGTAACAGAAAGGACCTTTGTAATTTGGGGATGAACATCTGGAGTATGTGAGGTTGGAGGTGACAACCCTTGTGTCTAAAGGCAGAGATCAGAGAAAAGCAGATTTTCAGAGCAGTCCCCCCAGGGACATAGATTCGTGATTTCTGAGATGCTTCACCAGTAGCCTGCCTGGTGTCTGTCCATAAGCCATACCACCTCTCTGTGCCTCAGTTTCCATAGGTATAAAATATATTAAACATACTAAACCAGACACTCCACCCCCTTGGCCATGTGAATTATTACAGCTGTCTCTGCTTTTTTCTTTCTTTCTTTCCATTTGACAGTGATGCTGCATTGCTGAAAACTAGAATCCTTATCCAGCCACATATAATGACAATATATGAGAGTTCATGTTTCCAGCCATGGCAGGGGTTGGGGAAACAAATACCTGCTTTAGCACCTGGGAAGGTCTGTAAAGCACAAGTACATCCCTCTTCCTACATCTTATTTTTATGGACTTAGATCTTTAAAATGTCTCCAAGTTTGCAGTTACCTGTCAGAAGACAGAAGGCTGTGTGGAGTTGATGATGCTAGAGACTAAAGATCAGCAGCTTCAGCGAGGCCAAGGGAATGATTTTCTCTTTGCAAGACACAAGAGTGCATCCAGTGCCTGCTCTGCTTAGTGATGTCTTCTTTGGCGATAGTCTAGAAACTAAACATGTAGCCCATACTGAAGGAGGGCTGTGGCTGTCTGCACACACTGCAGTGCTCATGAGAAATAAGTATGAATTCAGATGGGGAGGTGCAACACAGAAGCACAGCATTTATGATTTGGAGGGGTTTCAAAGGGATCTTGAAGGTTAGCAGGTCTATTCCTTAGCTGCAGAGTTGGATAAAGAAACTGAAAGGATCCTCGTCAGCTCTGCACCTATGCAGATTCCTTATTACTTGATGTATATTTTGGTATTCATTTGTGCATTTCAGAAGGAAAAGAGGAAAGGAGATCACAACTGGACCTGCATAAAAGAATTCCCATCTCCTTCAAACAAAGTGGAAATAATTTGTTCTCTGTCCTGCAACAGATATGGATGCAGTGTCTGATACAGAAGGCCCCAGGCTGAACACTGCATGGTAAGAATAAAAATAAATTACAAACAATTCCAATTTTGTAAAAGAGAGTGTCCTGGGGAATCTCACAGTATGATTTCATTTTGAAATGTATCAATAATATTTATTTATTCAATAGAAAATTCATAGTTTAAAAGAAGAATATGATAATTAAAAAAATCAGCAAGGAAAGCACTGGGAAAATATTCTAAAACCTGAAAACTCTCTATTAAAATGAGTTAGAAATCAATCTGTTCTCTGATACATCTGTGAATTAAAAATGTGACCTCCTCTAGCATAACATACATACAGAAGACAAGCATATCTCTGGCCTTCAAGTGGCTAAGGAAGCCTTGTTTCCTTAACACAAAAATGCTACCTGAGCACAGCTGCATTTTAACTTGAAGCTCTCACAAGCTTTGGTCAGGTGGTCACCAGCAGTGCTCACAGGGCATTGTGAGGAGCTGCAGGAGTCAGCTGGAGCTTTGAGGAGCCTTTAACCAACAGCTGGTGGAGGAGTGAATTTTCCAGTTTCTTTGCTGTTTCCATTTATCATGGACCTTGCTTCTGTACAGAGGCTGCAACTAGAAATAAACACCCAAGCCGCAGCATGGATTTGTCCTGAACATGACATCAGTGCCTTCACAAGGGACTGATCCTGTGCAGAGCTGTGGGCCAGCCCAGGTGCCTCCAGTTGAGTTCTCTGCAGAAAGAGGAGGAAAATTTTTACTACTTTTTGAAGCCAGAGAGCTCCATGCCCAGCAATTCCCTGGAAGTGAGACCCTACCCTCTCAGTGCCTTTTCTATTAATGGGAGAAAAGTGGCGACCCAAGGAGCAGTAAAGTCAATACTGACATATAGGAACCATCAGACTAATGAAAAACATAGCTCTGATTACCAACAGAACCCACTTGCCTTTTGAAAGGCTGAAAGGCTTTCTCAGCCACGAGGTTTCAAGCCACCGCATAATCCTTGGCCCCTCCACAATTGATCCTGCGAAAATCATGGCAGAAGTGAGCTTTTTGTTTAGAGGAACTGAACTACAGCTGATTCAGGAAGCGTCAGGGACTATCCTCTGCTTTTGGGCTAGTGGTGCCCAAAGCCTGATGCTGGCCATAAATTGCTCTCATGAGTGTTGTCGTACAAGCCTGATGGCTCAGCACTATTTCTTCCCCAGCATCACCTTGTGATATAGATTGCTTAGAGCAAGGTCCTACTGGTGGTATCAGTAGTCCTCTTGACTTCAAAGAGGAAAGCATAGGACAATATCTTCCACTGCACTATCAGGAGTTGCAAACCAAAGCATCCTTCTTGTTTGATCTCAGTAAGCATGGGAAAGTGCTGACTGCTGATGTAACCCTTGCAAGAGAATAAAGGTTTTCACCAAAATGATTTTTTTTAACAGAGAGATTTATTTTCACTGAAACTGCTGACACAGGAAAAGAGAATTATTTTTTCACATAAAATATGTCTCTTTGAACATTTTACCAAAGCCATTAACAAATGTTTCCTATACTGTGATTTTTATCAAAACCAGACCATACCATGCGAATGAGCTCAAGCAGCTGCAGAGACTCAAATTAGAGCAATTTCCATTGTATTTGCTCACTCACAGAAGATTAGATGGAGATTTCTGAGTTTCCTAGGCAGTCACAGCAAGTTCTCCCTTTCCAACAGCAAGATCAAGGGAGGAAGATGAGGAAAAAAAATAAGAAAGGTGAAGAAAACACTGCACACATCACAAATGCTGCTGCCAGTAAAATAGCTAAATATTGTTCTTATTCAGCATATCTGTCAGTGCGAATGGCAGAGTCCATACTACTCAAAACCAAGATCTATCGACCCAGTGGGACCAACCGTGTTACAAAAAATATGTTGTGGTCTCCAGCAGGAAAAATAAATGGCTGTTAAGGACATGTGTGAAAACTGACTGAAAGCACTGGTTTCATACATATGTTGGCATGGCAAGACATTGAGATAATAGTTTAGCAGAAATATAATTGGTCTTCAGAGGTATTAATGCTTCTGCTCCACTGCCAGAAAGCAGGGCTGGTATACACTTTTTACCAGAATACTTTCCCACAAACATCCCTGATGCTTTCCAGTTGTAATTTCATTTTAGGTGAGTATGAAAATATTTATATTGTCTCTTTTTCTATCTCAACTTTAAAAGAAAAATAAACCCTTTTATGCTTCAGAATAAATGCTTTAATCAATTGATACATACCTAAAAAAGTTTCTTTTTATTTTCTTTTTACTTCATTGTTTTGCCTTTCCTTGCTCTATTTATTCTTTCTCTCAGAAAAAAGAGGACAGGAAGAATAAGAGGCTTTGGAAGAAATTGATGTTCTTGTGTTCTCTTCTTTTGATTCTTGGGAGTACAAAACCATAGAGAAGAAGAGATGGACCTAGTTTTGAATAGTCAAAAACTAAAAATGAGGAAAATGGACTTTTTATTAAAACTAAAATAGAGCACAAATGTAACTGAAAATTAAATTACACATACCTTTTTTTTCTAGCATATGTGGTATAAAGGTTTAAGCCAATTTCAAAACCAGACTTTGGCTGCTGTGTATTTTCTTAAGAAAAAGCCTTGGTTTTCAGTCTGCCAAAGCAAAGAAGAAAGCTTTGTTTACCAGAAGAGCTGGGATTAGGATAAAGCCAGTTCTATAAGACAAATATAGTTGACACAGAAATCATTACCGAATATTTCTTTAGACTTACTTTTGAAAACACAGAGGATAGTAGCTACAGTTCCTTGCTTATAATGCAGTGATGCCTTTTTTACTGTACAGTCTGTCTCAGTATGGCTTCTTCTGGATCACCATACCATAAAAAAAGACCATTCAATGTCAGACTTACACTTTTCCACTTTCTGGCCTTGCCAAAATTAGCTGCTTGCCCAGCAGCCCTGGCCATCAGATTTTTGCACCAGGATGTTTGCTACAGCCCATCATCTCACTGCAATTTCTTGCCCATCCCCACTAGCCCATGAGGATTCACTCACTGGAACAAGACCTGCAAGTCGCAAGGTTCTCTCTATCTCATTCAAGAAACACACTTCTAATTTCACCTTTCTCTGAGCTCATGTGTCCCACATTAGTTATTGGGCAACCAGAACAGATGTATCCAGAAAGCAGCTTTCTTCCTCACAGGTCTAAACTCTTTTGGGCTATATTTTTGTATAATATTTTTCAGGATGCTTAATCATAGCTACTTCACAAGCCTATCCTACATGACTCATAGGAGTAAATGGTCATTCTGAGGCTGTTTCTTGAGTCCCACTGCAAAAAAAACTGTGCTAACTTGAATGAATTCAAGTTCTGCTAAGGCCAGCAACCGTGATACAGACTGGACAAAGACAAATGCCAAGACTGATTTTGCTTAAACCCATCCACCAAGTTAGTTAAAAACTGGAGGACAATGACAAAACACTTGGCCTTCCTTCTGTTTCAGTGTTTTTTTTTTTGTGAGCTGTGCTACGGATAGTTGGGCCATTAATATTTAGATGCAGGCATAGGTGGACGGCTAGCTGAGAGCAGCCTTGCAGCTTTAATGCCACTGCCTCTGCTACTCATGAAGTCTAAATGTCTCCTACTATTGCTCTGCCTTACAACATCCAATACCCTGGCCTCTAGAGAGACTTTAATATTGTAGCTGAATTTGTTTCCTCTTTCATCTCCTTTATTAGCTGTTGACAATGAGGACATCAGTCTACAGAAAAAAATGTACTGAATTTGCTTCTTGATCACTTTTTTCTGTATTAGTGTCTAAACTCTACGAACAATCTTGCAGTTGTTTCTCTTTTCCAGGACAATGCCATAAACTATCACAAAATCTGTAAGAATTTTCTCTGGTGTTGACTTGTATAGCTTCCAGAACTCACAGAATCTGCTGCAGTCACTCATTAACCTTGCTCAAAAACGTGTGTCTTATTTCTGTTCTGACTATGCTTACCTTTGTTTTCTAGCTTTTGGATCGTACTTTTGAGTGACAAATATTTCTGTTCACTGTGCAAGTTTTAGCACATGGTGATCTACCTGTTTTGTTTCCTGTATGAAGCAGATTCACTCCCTAAATCTTCACTAATGTGCCTTCCAATTCTCTGTTCTTGCAGCTCTTTTTTGATCCATAGGCATTTTCTGACATCCTACTTGAGCTATTGCTGCAAGAACTGAACACAACATTTCAACAGAGAACAACAATGCGTGAACAAAGGAAATATGATTTCTCCCCTTCCATTCATCAGGCTACTGCTCACTTTGCCAAGATTAGGTAAGCCTCTATGACCTCAGTATTGCCCACATTCAGCTGGTTCTCCTTCCTGACCACACCTTAAACTGCATTACACTACTAAAATGTCTTTGCAGTATGAGTAGTTCGTAGTCGCTATATACAGGTGTATATATATATATATATATGTATATATATACATATATATATATACAGGTGTATATATAGGTGTATTCCATTAGGGTAGTGGGTGGTAAGATTGCACCTCGAATACCATGGTCATTCTAGGTCCCTCACTACAAGGGAGACATTGGGGTGCCAGAGCAGAGAAGGGCAATGAAGCTGGTGAAAGGCCTGAAGCACAAGTCTGATGAGGAACAGCTGAGGGAACTTCTCAAGAATGCAAACACTACCTGGTCAGCTAGTTACCTACACCTTTAATGTATGTATCCTCATAATTATCTCGTAAAGTTACTGTTCCTTTTGTATGTCAACAAGATCCTAAGGCAGTGTAATTTATCCAACCTATGCAAGAATTCTGCAATGGACAACTAAATTTAACTCATACTTCCTGGGATAACAAAACTGTCTTTATACCCTTTGATTTCAATAAAGACTGACTGTGCAGGCGATAAAACAAGACCAATGGCGATAGAACAAGACCAATGTCTTGCTTTTCCAGAAAGGTGAATTTCTTGCCTTTTTTTTCCAGTTATCATGAATGCACCTTAGATCTGCATGTGACTGCAAGTCTCACCCCACTTCTTGGGATCTTTCTCTTGTGGGGAACTTCTGTGGTCTATGCACATGGGTGAATGATTCCCAGTGGATTATTTTATGCTTCTTTCAAGGCAGGCTTTTCTTGTATTATTTCTCAGGACTGCCTTTTTGATGCTTCAGGTTTATTAACTGTTGCATGACAAGAAAGTCCATGCATCAAATTAAATATGCACAAATACATGTGGGGCTTCTTATTGGTGTTGGACCCCATCTAATTTCTTAACCCTGTTTTTGTTTTGTCTCTGCTGAAACAAGGTAAACATCCAAAGTTTTGCTGAAGGATCCACCCAAAGTACAACAGAAAGAGAAGGCAACAAGAGAGAGTGGTTTCTCATGAGGCAGCAGAAACACAGCAATGTACCTTTAGCACAGAGATGGAGGCATGCGGTCTGGGCTTTTCTTCCATTGCTGTTCATCTTTCCTATATCATACTTCCAAATCATTCTGGCCTTGTACTGAGTCTTGTTTTCTTCAATTTGTTCAGCTCACCTCATGTCATAGCAATGAGCTGAGTGGAAAATTCCTCAGTCTTCTCTCAGGAAAACAAAATACCTAGTCCAAAATGGTTATAAGGACAGTGATGGATGTACAAAGAGTGTTAACCATAAAGACTCAAACCCCAGAAGGTTTAGTGTTTGCAGTGTCGATCACATGGCATGACTGCATTTGCAGTGATCTGAAATATTATTCTGAGACACAATACCAGTTCAGAATTAGGATTTACATGAGCACGTTAGGATTCAAGTAGGTTAAACCTAGAAAATCATTATTTGGCTTGGGCTGCTACGTAACACTTAGAAAATGCAATGAAGTGTAGCTACTCAATGAACACTATGAATTAGAAATTATGACTGGTTTATTGAAAAATAGTTCAGCCAAGGAAAAGAGCACATTTGGTTTTCCCATGGAGTTGCATTAAATTCAGGGGCAATCTGTGCTAATGCATCCCATTTTCCTACATGATTCTGGATCTACATATAATGTAAGCCTGAGGTATTCTGATAGCATTTTAACATATGGTCCAGACTTCAGATTTGCTGCATAGAAACTAGCATAGAAAAACCATGTAAAACTTTTGCCATGACTGTGAGTTACCCATTATGCCCATGCTACATGAGTAACCCAAGTTTTTCTGTTTCTGAACTGCCTTGTGAACAGTTCCAAGTTGTGTTAATTTATTCATGAAACACAGCTCCATGTGCAGCTTGTGAATCAGCTGAAGCTTTAGATTGGTTTGCAACCTTTGGCCATCCTGACTCAGTGCAACCCCAGTTGAAATGAATGAGAAGTTTTCATTCACTGTTTGCCATGTGTGATGTGTCTGTCCTCTTTGTGACGGGATGCCATTGTGTCTGCTCACTGAAATAGTAAAAAAATTAATTAAAGAAGTGACTGAAGGATATTCTTGCCTGTACATGAATACCCTTACTTACATGCAAATAAAGCTGTCTGTCTGTGAAAATAAAAGCCATTCAGGGTAATTAATGTAAACAAAAACCCATTCAAACCAACAACCAAGTATCTCAGGTGAAAAGCAGAAGTGCAGTCAGAGTTGCACTGGTACACAGCAGCCTTCTGCAAAACACTCCCTGACAAGTGTTTGGAGCAAGTGCTGCTCCAAAGACATACAGAAATACACCCTAGCAAAATTAAGGTGTAAATACAAACATCACACAACTCCATACCCCTAAGTGATGTTTGAGAGCTGCCTTTTGCTCCCTCTGCACCAACTCAGTGCACCTGAACCTTGTACAGCTATTGCCTAACACTCCAGCTTTTTCTTGGTTGGTGAGACAGAGACTTAGAAATTATATGCAAGTAGTTTCTATGTGGGAACAAGAGCCATTTTAGTACAGGGACAAAGTATCTAGAGCTTAATGTCTCATGCACTTTGTGAGCTGTAGCAGCTCTTTGGATAGCACCTCTTGTATTTTCACTAGCTCCTTGTCACAGCTACTTTTGTTCCCTGACTTAATGTCCTGTACCATGCTGGGAAGCAGTGTTGTAACAGGATTATTAACATGGAGGGTACCGGAGGGCTAAGGCAGCAACACAAAGAATGGCTTTTCAAGATATTGCCCTACTCTACAATCCAGCACTTGCTCTGACTGCATCTGCTGGAGATAAATGAGAGCAGAATTTGAAGTGAAGGTTTTCAAGTGAGACTTTTTACAGCATTTGTCGCTGACAGTACAGAAAATGGCAAAGTTCTCATTTTACCACTGGCTTTTAGGGACACGCATCTAGGTCTTTACTGTACACACTTGCAAATCTTCCAGTCCCCATCATTGTCACTATTTATGTACCAAAGATCAATAGCAACAGTAGCCAACATGGCAGAAGGACTAAGAAATTCAGAGACACTTAACTCTTACTTTGCAGCACCTATAATTATCCTAGGTAGTAAGAGGAAATCCTCTTGTCTTCAGTTGTCACCTACCTGCAGCCTTCTAAGGACAGGACAAAACACCAAAGGGATGTAATTTTTTCTGTACTGGGGAGTTTGCCATGCAGGCTTGTGGGTGGCTGTAAAACTTGGTTTGAATTCTATGGCTACAAGTAAAGCATCTCAAAACAGCAAACCATTTCTCTTGTTTTGCGCCTTCCACTGGGAAACTGCTCTCACAGATGGTCAGCATCAGGAGGCTGTACCACTGCCTGGCAGGAGCCAGCTGCAGAACATTTTTTGTTCTCCACGTGCCTTGGCTTGGAGGAGTCACTGTGGCGGTCCACATCCTTGTCTGAATCCAGCCTAACTACTGACGCTTGTTCTGCTTAGTGCTTGCAGCAGAAAGAACTGGAACATCCTTTCTGCTTATCACTTTTTTAACGGTGTATTTTCTTCCTATGCTGTCCATTTCTGGTGCCAGGTCAAGGTGTTAATTAGTCTTGGCTAAGAGCTCCAGTGTCTGAGAAATCTTTTTCATCCTCCCAGAGCAGCTGCAATCTATAGACTGATCACTCCAGCTGCTGGCATTACATACTGCCATCTCTGAGGCAACTAAGTCTAATGTGAAAGGCATATGCTTCAGTCCAGCATCTTTTCTCAAAGGAGAAATATATTACAGAGATTTATCACCTTTGACCAAGTTTTCAGCCAGTGCATAAGCTAAATAGATCTGAAATAAAAACGGATATTTTTTTTTTCTGAATCAAAATCAGTGGTGGGATATTCAAAATCTGTCCCCCCTTTCTCCAGTTAAAAATGAAGTTTGAAGGCTCAGGAACTACTGTGAAAAGGATCCGTCATCTCCAGCTTCATCTTACCCAACCTGCCCTGTGCACACATCCACCATGGCAATGAGCAAAGGTTGCTGTGGCATGAGCCTTCCTATGCACAGGGACTTCTCTCCAGCAGTGTCTGGAGGAGGCTGTTTTCATTTAATGGAAGAGTTTGGGGAAAAGCAGCTTTGCGGCATTTTCCCACACAGAAAACTGAGTCTGGTGGCTTCAAGGCACCTGCTAAATGAAACCTCCCATTGAGAAGTGTTGTGTTATAGTATGCTTATTTACCACTAAATGCACAATTTTCCTGTACTTTTTCATGGAAAATGTTTGGATTTCATTTGGAAGAGGTGAGGAGCACTGGCTATACCACTGTAATGCCATCCAAAGAATGGAAAGCACTTTGGGCTCCAAAAGGTTTTAAAAAGGGAAATTATTACTTCAGTTAGCAGAAAAATCCTGCTACCTACTGGAGCCCTCCCACGACTTTCTAATACTTCAATTTAAACACAAATGTAATTTTAATTTTTTTTCAGAATATGAGTTCAATAAAGCCTGAATTCTGATTGCCAATTCTCACCTACGTCCAGGCAGAAGTCTGTGCGAATGTTAAAAACAGGAGTCAGTTCTTCAATAAACAATAAAAGGATTTAATATATGTTCCCATTTATTTTTATATCTACTCAAATATTTAATAACTATTTTAATATATTTTTGAACACTGAGTATGTGCTTCTAGTTGCTCAGCAAATTTTAGCTTAATGAGCAGAGACAGAAAGAAGAAAAACCTAGGCATTTCTATCCTAATTTCATTTGAGGAAAACAGTGTTGGCTGAAATGCTTGCCCTTGTTACTCCTGATCAATATCATTTGGAAAGAGTAATTTCTCACAGGTGGATATTGTTTTGAGATTGTTTCTGGATGAATTGATTGTTTTCTCCATGCTAGCACCAAAGAAAACCCACTTCTGGGGAGGCAAGAATGTAAGTCAGGATCCTGTTGCACAAGTTTAACTGATATCACTGCTGGCATGAGGCAGAAGCTGATGTGAATCACTTTGCACACTGCATAAGTCTTTAAGCCATTATTTATTTTCAGACATGGGTGATAATATTAAGAATGAAAGTCTGGTCCACAAAGCAATGGGACTTGAACCCCCTTGAATTTGTTATCTACATAAAAGTGGAAGGCTTTTTGCTCAGCTTCCAAGAGAAAAAAAAAAAAGGTATCTATCTGTGCAGTTTGTCTTTTTTCTTTGGCCTTGGGGTCAGACACTTGTTATACTATCACTCTTGATATATTTCAAGAAAGCAGGATCCTTGATAATGCTGTAAATGTTGTGTTTTGCCTTGCTGACCCGTCATACCTTGTGGAAACTCCAGGGACACAAACTACAGAAAAGAGTAGTGCAGCTGCAGGCATGTAGGGGATGTACCAGCCTGGAAGTATTTTTACAAATTCATTAGCAATAAAAAGATTACCAAGGAGAACCTTCATCCTTTACTGGATAGTGGTGTAAACCTAGTGATTGAAGATCAGGAAAAGGCTGAGACACTTACTGCCATCTTTGCCTCAGTTCTTAAGAGTCAGACTATCCGTCCTCAGGGTACTCAGCCCCCTGAGCTGGATGTCAGAGATGGGGAGATGACTGAAGTCCCCATAATCCAGGATAAAGTGGTTAGTGACCTCCTGCTCCACTTAGACGTACGTAAGTCTATGCGGCTGGATAGGTTCCACCGAAGAGTGCTGAAGGAGCTCACAAAGGAGCTTGATAGGCCACTCTCCATGATTTATCAGCAGTCCTAGTCCATTATTTATCAGCAGTGGGCAGGAGGTTGGCAAATGTGATGCCTCTATATAAAAAAGGCAGAAAGGAAGACCCCAGAAACTATGGGCCTGTCAGTCTGACCCCAGGGCTATGGAATATCATTGAACAGTTCATCCTGAGTGAGATCACAGGCACGTGCAGGAAAACAGGGAGATAAGGCCCAGTCAGCATGCAGTAATGGTTGGATTTGATGATCTTGAATGACCTCTCCAACCTAGTTTCTATGTTTCTACAAATCTGTGAAAGGGGCATTAAATATCTTCCACCTTGAAAGGGAAAGCTCCTGCAAAAGAAGTTTTCAGTCAAGGATCAGACTCCCACTAGCGTGATTTTACCATATGTCATGGGTTGAGCAGTAGCAGTTATTTTTTCTCTTTCTTGTGGCTGGTGCAGTGCTGTGTTTTGACTTCTGGGCTGGGAACAGCTGCTTGATAGCCAGCATGTTTTGAGGGTGTTTTTCGTTCAAGGCCTTTTCTGAGCTCCTGCTCTGCCGGGGAGGAGGGGAGGCCGGGAGGAAGGAGAGACAGGACACCTGACCCAGGCTAGCCAATGAGGTATTCCATACCATAGCACATGATGCCCAGGATGCAACTGGGGGAGAGAGCTGGGAGGGTGGAGCACTGGAGGGAAATGGAGGAGGGAGCACGCTGTGCTCGGCCGGGCACGGTGGAGTGAGTTATGGGTCGGTGGCTGGTGGGGTGTTGTATTCTTTTCGCTTGTTATTGGCTTTATCATTATTATTTGTAGTAGTAATGGCAGTAGTGATTTGTGTTGTGCCTTAGCAATTAAACCGTTCTTATCTCAATCCGTGGGGGCTACATTCTTTGGATTCTCCTTCCTAACTCTCTGAGAGTTGGGGGAGCAAGGTGGGGAGTGAGTGAGAGTACTGTGAGGATTTGGTTTAAACCATGACACCATATCTTCATGCTAAAACTTCCAGAGTTACCAAATTATTTTTTTTCCCCTAGTAGAATGAACAAAAAGCATGGGAACTTCTGTTGAGTGATGCAGAAAAGGGAAGGGAGAGCTACTTTAGCCTTTAACTTGGTTTGACAGGTATCAGTATGAAATGAAACCTCTAAGCAGCTGTAAATTCTGAAATATCTCTATGTATATCTATGTATAACTATCTGTTTCCAGTGCTTCACCATTACGTAATTTTGGAATAGACATGGCCTCCCTTGTAAGAATACGTGCATGACAAAATCATTTCTAAAATTCCTCCATAAGCATTTCAACTAGATCAGAAAATCACAGCAATCTCTTACAAGCCTGATATATCTGTTTGACAGTGAGACTGCAAGTTATGCCATAAACTGAAATGCTGTAAGTAGCCTGTGCACTTTCATTTTTCCCAGAAAAACAACTGTGTCATTTTATTACCATATCCCAGATTTTTTCCATTGTGTTTCTATTTTGAATCTCTGGAGAACCATAATATAGTGCTTTTGCTCCTGCACATGGGCAGTTCCATCATGTGCAAGCCTCAGTGGAAGTCACGTCTTTTTGTTTTATTAACTAGATGGAAGAGTGGGCCATCACTCAGGACCAGAAAGGAAGACAAGGAATTTGCACAATCTGTATGCATAGTGCATCCTGAGGAGAAACTTGAAGAGACTGTAATTCATGTCAGCACTCTGCTTTGAAAGATGCTGAGTATCCAGGGTCCAGACAGCACTGTGGAAAATGGCATCAAGACTTCATGGTAATGATGAATGGGCATGTTTTCATCCTCGGGTTTTCTCTGACTGCAGCCTGCAGATCAAAAAATCTTTGAAGCCAGGTGGCTTTGTTTAACCTGTGAAAGATTGCACTATTCTCTTTTGCAGGGGTGTTTTGCTGTGAGAAACACTAGAACAACTTGTCTTAAAACTCCTTATTTTTCCACAGATGAGAATCATCAGCCAGATACTTCCACCAATAAATTAGCCCCTGGTCTGGGGATGTCTTGACTCCAAAACCCCCATACTCTGCTGCTTTTGGGATTTTATGATTTGATGGGCTCATTTTAAACCACCTCATGAATGATGATTTGGAATCCTGGTCTGGGGATGTCTTGACTCCAAAACCCCCATACTCTGCTGCTTTTGGGATTTTATGATTTGATGGGCTCATTTTAAACCACCTCATGAATGATAATTTGGAATGAGTGATGCTTGGACTGCCTTTTAGCAATGTGAACTGTACACAGCTTTAGTAAACTGGAAGAGTTGCATCACCCTTTCTAGCTCCGTAAGAAAAGCAAACACAACTACCTTTGGGACAAAATTTAAGGGGAGGTCTGGCTTTGCGATGGCTGCCTAAAACCTGCAAACTCTAATCTTCTTCTTCAAACCCAGTTTTGCCTTGCACAAGCAACAACTGCCGTCACTGATAAGCTTCCTTGTTCACAGAAAGCCTCTCTCATTGGCAGCACTGCTCCATTGTTTTTCTGTAGGAGGAGCTGCCATTTGGGAATCGTATGCATAGCTGAAAAGTTGAGGTTCAGTTTCGTCTGATGTTCCAGCAAGCTCAGTTCAGAGCATGAATACTCAACACATGCCACAAGACATACAACCTTCCTTATGCTGAGAAATACTCATTCCTGCAGTCCCAACCTGTCTGCCAAGGAGTGGGTGTGGCATGGAGCCTGCTTTTTTACTCTTTTACTCTGTGCTTAATGGATCTTGCTGCCCCTAGATTTGCTTCTTCTTCCACCACGGAGGAAGTTGTGCTTGCTCTGCTTTGCTCTTGTCCCACTGCTGTTCCTTTAGATCTGTATCTTCATCCCTATAGGTCAGAGACATCATTTTCTTCCCCCGTGCAGTAAGCCGGGCACAGGCAACTCCAAAGCCAACCAGTATGTCTTTCTCCCCAGAAGACCAGCATGGTAGGACCTGTCCAAGCTGACAACTGTATCAACATATAGCTCATTTGCAACTAAAACTCAGCCTGCAAATTAAAACCAAGGAACTTTTACTGAGGAGGTAACTGAACCCTGGTTTCAGGCCATCTCTGGGTGTTTGTAATCTGGAGAGAATGAATTATGGTTTACACTGCTTGCAAGCTTGGATAAATGCATCTTGATCTCAAAGACAGAGAGCAAGGGCTAATCCTCAATTTCCATTTCTCTTATGATTATAAAAAACAGAGCTCCTACCTTTTCCCATGTTGCTTGCTGCCCTGCCATCTAGTTCCCTACAAAGGGAAATGTCAAGGCTGCACTGTAGCCCTAATGTATGCACTGCTTGTGTAATGGAAATTCAAAGGCAGCCAGAGCCAAGCTATACCATAAATGTGAAAACCCTGCTAAAAATTAAAAAAGAAATAAAATCCGTGCTATAAAGTGATGTAACAGAAGCAGCGTAACTTTTCCCTTTTTTTATGGGATGAAGCCCAACATAAATGAATAAAAATTTTTTATTTTTTTTTTCCTGGGATTGCCACAATTATCCTCTGGACCAGAAAAGAAAGGCCAAAACCAAACAAAAACCAGAAAAATCCACGTCTGAAAGGAAGATCATTGTGAAGTCTTTCTCTTTCAAAAGCTGGTAAAATAACATTAAGATTTGTCATAGTGAAACTAGAGACAAAGTTTTGATACAAATCTCTGCTACAGGCTGGGACTAATTTCAGTGGCCAGCTCTGGGTTTTCATGGGAGGCTTGTCTCTGAAAGAGACCCATTGCATGTATCCACTTTGGCTGAATTTCCTGCCTCCTAGCACTGGCTGATCTGATGCCCTTTGACAGAAAGATCACACCTCCCAGCTCTTTTGACGAGCTCAGAATTTTGTGGACTGCAGACACTGCCTTCTGACATGGAGGAGGTAAAAATCCCCTACACTTGTTACACATACTTGTGTGAACACAGGCAAAGCAATACGTTCCAGTTATGTGAAGGGATGCCTCACAACTTAGACAAAATTAACGATGCAAATACATACTGTGAAGGAGAGTTTCTATGGGAGGAAAGTGTGGCAGTGACTAAATCTACAAGAGGGGACTGAAGTCTTTTACAAAATATGTCACCTGCAGATAGTTATTTTCTGCCTATTAATAGCAAAAATGCAGAAGGCTTGTTACAGAAAAACTGAAGGACAGAAATTAAAAATGACTTATGGAATACAGCTATCATTTGCCAATGTGGCTGGTAGAGGTCTTGAAGCCATTCATTTTTAATCTGTTGTTGCATGGGGTTTTCACAGCAGCTCTTAAAAAACACTCCAAAAGGAGTTTCTTAAAAACCACAGCCTATACATAGGTTACACCAAGGTCCTAAAGCAGGAATGGCTGATGAAACTGTATTAGCAGGTGCTGGAGAAGATCAGGGCACATATCGTACCAAACTGTTAGCAGCATGGGTGGCACAGATAAACCTTGAAGTTAAAGCCTATCAAAGGTGTGCTTGGGAGCGGAGAAATTCCTTTGATTTGCTCAGTGGTGACAGAATCTTTGGTCCTGGTTCCAATCACAGCAGTAAATGCTGGTGATGTCACTAAAGCTGTACTGACATCTAATTTGATCTAGTTTCTTCTTCACCAGTGGATTAATGTTGTTGTCATTTTCATATATATTGGCCACACCCTTTATAACAGAAGAAACTGTCTCCAAGGCAGAATTGTTTTAAAAACAGATAAATTAGAAAAGAGAGGTTATGACATCCACAAGGAGCTTCCCTGCTCTGGGTTGGATTCCTCTGGAAAGTCCTCAAAAAACACCCACATGTGCAAAAAAGCACAATACCAGAAAGTGAGAAAGAAAAAGAAAGAAAGAATGGGGTTAGAAGTGGGGGGAGAGCACTTAGAGTTGCATGTGGAAGCACTTTTAGGCTCTGCATAGTAAGACCACCTTTACTCCAGTCCACAGTGAAATGAGAAATAGGAAAAAAAAAAAAAGAAAATCCCCTATTTGTGCTTGGTGAGAATCTGTCAGAAGCATATGGACTGTTATTTATCCTCTGTCATTTATTTCATGCCACTGGAACATCCCTGGCTTCAACAGATTTCTCTGAGATCTGCACTCACACTGAAAAGAGATCAGAATCTTCCGGACCTGTCATCTGTTATGATGAATAGCAGATGTGTAGTGTAGCAGTGGCATCACCTAATTCTAAGGATTCTGTATGCCTTTCTGGGGGTGGTACAACATCTCTCAGACTACTTACCTAAGCATTTCACTCAATCAATTTAATGGCACCTCTTGAAAACCTTCTGTAGAAGAGTCAATGAGGTAAAGAGAGGTTTGGTATGTGTACAGGTTGCTGAGCATTCATGCTCACAATGAATGTACCAACAGCTGCTATGATAAAGCATGCAACTAAACTGAGGGTAGCTCTGACCTTACCACTGTCCATACAAATGGACTGAGAGTTATCTCAGTGGGGCAAGTTAGGACCAGCTTTTTCTGCAGGCACAGGGAGAAATCTGTAGCACAACTGGTGGGTGCTGAGGGAAACCCTGGAGGCTGCCTTACAGCTCTGAACAACAGAAACACAAGATTTTCTTTATCTACGTGCTTTAGCAATGTTTCAGTGCTGCATGACATTTTTGGCAGCTTTTCCCTTGAAAGCATGCCTGAAGCCTTCCAGCCACAGTGCCATTCTCAATATGCTAAGCTAGACAAATCATTCCTCAAATACCATGAACCCTGCCCTGGCAGAATTAATTTTCTGTGGTTTTGTCCCTCCTATGTATTAGTTTCTTTCTTTCTTTTTGATCCTCTCTTCACACATGTAATTAAACAGCTCATTTCCTTCACAATACGTCCCAGGAAAAATGGCTCACTCAGGTTTATTATTATTATCATTACTATTATTATTGCTAAAAAACAGCTCAACTGAACCTCCCTTCTTGGGGATTCTTTAGGGATAGGAATTTTTTGGAATGTGTCATGGGTTCAGCAGTAGCTCATGCTCTGCCACGGAGGAGGGAGAGATAGGGCACCTGGTCTGGGCTAGTCGGGGAGGTATTCCATACCACAGCACGTCCTGCTCGGGGAGGGAACGGGAAGCTGACCAGGAGGGGGGGGTGAGCTCTCTCTTCCGGGCTGGCCTCGTGGCGGCGGGTGGTAACGTATTCTCTCTCCCTGTTTGTCTCCTCTAACATTGATTTGCTATTGGTACCGGCAGTGATTTCTGTTATACCTTGATTGCTGGAGTGATTTTACCTCAATCTGTGGGAGTTGTATTCCTCCGGCTCTCCTTCCCATCCCTCCGGGAGTGGGAAGGTAGGGGGGGGGGGGGGGGGGGGGGGGGGGGGGGGGGGGGGGGGGGGGGGGGGGAAACAAAAGGGGAACTGTGCAGATTTAGTTTAAACCACGACAGTTCCAGCCTCTGGGAAAATCTCCTGGTCCTCCTATGTCGTCGTTTAACCCCAATACAGGACCAGACCTGACTCCGCTTAACTCCTGAAATCAGATTAAATAATTGTGGGCAAAACACACTCTGTATGCGTGCTACTATGGAAATCCCCTTCGCAATCAGCATACAAGTCTCAACAGTATTAAAAGGCCATTCAAAAACTTCAAAACCCTCAAATGATGTTGTAGACCATCTGGAGAGAACACTAGGAGGATAGAAGAATGTCTCCTTCACAGGTTGACCACCCGAGAAGGAGAAAAAAGATGTGAAATTGCTAAGCACCTCTATTATATACCTCCCAAAATATAAAGTTGGTGACCATACCGGGAGCATAAACCAGATTAGTTTCATGATCAATGCTTCTATTGTATTACAAGTCATTAACATAAAGTACAATGAGACAAGAAACTTAGCCCAAACCCCATACTTGATAAACACTAACACAGCTAATACATACTTAAAGTAATTGGCAAAATCCTGAAACTGTGAGATCATGAGAAACAACTGTGAGAGCCAATAAATCAGCATTGTGACAAATGACTATAAATCCTGTCAGATTTGTTGTTATTTCGTGGGTTTGTGCCCCACGCTGGGCGCCAAAAAACTGTCGTGGTTTAAACTAAATCTGCACAGTTCCCCTCCACCTTCCCACTCCCGGAGGGATGGGAAGGAGAGCCGGAGGAATACAACTCCCACGGATTGAGGTAAAATCAGTCCAGCAATCAAGGTATAACAGAAATAACTACCGGTACCAATAACAAATCAATGTTAGAGGAGACAAACAGGGAGAGAGAATACGATACCACCCGCCGACACGAGGCCAGCCCGGAAGAGAGAGCTCACCCCCCCCCTCCTGGCCAGCTTCCCGTTCCCTCCCGAGCAGGACGTGCTGTGGTATGGAATACCTCCCCGACTAGCCCAGACCAGGCGCCCTATCTCTCCCTCCTCCGTGGCAGAGCATGAGCTACTGCTGAACCCATGACAGAATGTGAGGTCAGCAAAAGGCCAATGCGAAGTAAAGGACCTTCACACAGACTGCTTAAAGATGTTTGCCATGATGGAAAAGAAGGGATGGTATCCCATGTAACAAAGGGTATCCAAGAGTCATTTGACAGAGGAATAAGGGAATGTCTCCTGTTCTATAAATAGCTGTCATGATATTTGTGTGAGCAGAGCAGGCTGCCCTTCACCTGTCCCTTTCAATGTCCTCAGAACAGGGAAGCTAAGTGAATCACAAAATCCTCTCCTGTTTTCCTTTCAGGTACCCTGTGCTGCCTCCTTGGTGTGGCCAGGTTCAGACTGTGCAATAACTCACAGTCTCAGAGGTTTCCCTCAATATATTTTGAGATTGCAAATAGGCATATAGGGTTTTTTTTCACAAATGTTATTCCCACCAGCTAAATTCAGGGTCTCAAGGACTGGTGCTAGGATCTCAAGGGTGGGTTTTCCACCACCATATTCTGCCACAGGTAACCATATTCCACCCAGCCAGGATGGCCCCAGCTGCTGTCCCAGTCCCTGGCCATAGCCAGCTCCTTTCTGAGGAAGGCAAGAGAAGGAGGGGCCTCCTGTGCAGCATTGCCAGAGCAGTGTTGGCTCTGTTGGGCTCAAAAGGGATGCTGGTGCTCAGTCAGCCATGGCAAACATGAATTCACTCACAAGGTTTAACTGTTATTTGAGAGATACTCTTTTGTGAGGATACCGCTCAGAAGAACATTTTGATAAAGAAGTACTTAAGCACATATCTCGCTTGGAACATAAGCATGTGTCCACTTGTGAATACCCCTATTTAGCAGTGGCCAGGTATACCAACGACAAGAGATGAGGAAAAAAAATCAACAACTATTTCTTTCTGTCTTCTGTGATCTGCTATCTGATGTGGGCCGCACATTGCAGGGTTGGGAAAATACCAAAGAGTTGCCAAAGGGGAAAATATATTAAAATGCAAGGTATTTTTATAAACTGTAACTAAACCTGGCATCCCTTCCTAGCTTAACTCCAGACAGATGTACGAACAGATATAAAGGGCAAACTATTTTGTTCTTACCTCCTCCTTTTATTTTCCATTCATAAGAAATACTGTATTTAAATTTGACCACTAGAGACTGAGATTGCCGTTCAGGGAATTTCAGACAGTCTCAAGCGAGTGCATGTCCTCACTGACCAGCCCAGTTAAAAGGGAGAGGGTCTCATCACGCATGCTGTGGCAGGTTTGACCAGGCTGAAGACCCTAGGATGTGGCAGGGGAGACACAGAAGAGGACTTTGGTGTGACCCTGGTCATCTGAGCATCAGAAAACACAATGAAATTGTAAAAAGGAGCTTCAGCACAAGAGGGCTGGGGCTCCTGGGGTCTTGTTTCCATGCAGAGTTGGTGACACTGCTGATGCACAGGCCTGCTCAGTGCTGCCCCTGTCCCAGCTGTACTGCTTTACCAAAGGTCATAGTTACGGTAGCGTGTATGTGACAAGAAAACTTTGTATTTTTCATGAGAAAGGGGGTTTTCTTCCTGGGGGTTATTCAATACCCCCAGGGACACACTCTGCCATGGGTCTTTGCCCATATGGTGTGGAGCAGAATATTCCCTTTTGCCAGGAGCTATCCTTGTCCCCTCTGCCACTGGTATGCAGTCCCTTCACATCCTCAGGGATAATGCTGGTCCCCTGCTGGCACCTTCTTGTAGTGTGTTGGACTGACAACCCCCACAGACCTTGCAGGTCAGGGACTCCCATGGCCCCAGGTATCCTGGGGTATCTTTGGGCTGATCTGTTTGGGCAAGTCTTAGTCCAAAGGACTGCAATGCTGGTGGAGCTGACAGTAGAGCCATAAAGGCTAATTCTCATCATCATCATCATGGCTTGGCTTCATGAATGAAGATTTGGGAAGGGCTTTACCCATGTTCACTACAAGTGCACTGATGGCTAAAAAGGCCAATGTGGGATAGGCAAATCCAGGTGCAAAAAGCACAGTGAAAGGTCTCCTTGGGTGGTATAGGTGGGGTGCAATTCTTTCTACGCTGTCTTCTCTCCTCGAGACTAATTCTGCGTGAGTTCTCAAAGCAGACAATGGTGCTATGGAGCGACCAATGTCCTGAGCTGCCTGCATGCAGGGTTGGGTCTGTGACTTCCAGTACATCTTATCACCTGCCGTTTCATCCCTTGCCTGTCGCTACAGGGCTTTGCAAGTGTGGGTAAATCCTTTGGGCCTGCACACTGAATTTTTTAGGTGAGGTGCAGTGTGTGCAGAACTGGCCCAACCCTTTACACCTGAGGTTTATCTGTCAGGGCCTAGTGAGCTTGGACGGTGACAGGAAAGTCCTCAGGTCGTAGGTTTGGTTAGAGTATCCTTCTCTGAGATGGATGGCCCTACAGGGCTAAGCGAGCTCCATCTGCCCGGGTTTGAAGTTAGAGTTGTCCTTCTCCTAGGATGGTTGCCCGAAAGCTAGTGAGCCCATCCTGCCCATGGACACGCTTTGTCTGACCCTTCGCTTGAGATCTGTCTGGCATGGGAGACCCTACCGGAGGCATATGCTACCACCAGCATGGCTCCCAACCTCACAAGGGCACGCAAGCTCTTTCCCCACGACAAGGGGGTGTCCGTGAAAGAGTAAGGCTAATTCTAATGCAGTATGTTCAGTGCAGATAATGTGTTTGTATTATTGCAATTTTTGCCATTGCGGATTACAGAGGGGTAATTTTGTATTAAAAATCAGCACTTTGCAGACAAGTTCTGGTCACTGCTTTTAGTCATTCAATGGTCATACTTGGCTCACTGAAACTAAAAATTGCATGAGAAAAAGTCAACCTTAATACGCTTTTTCTTTAAAAATAGGAATCAGATTTTGAACTTGTTGAAGTTTTTTTCTCAGGTGTTTTGAAATTAAATACTTTTTTCATTGAAAAATGTTATAGGTACCTTGAAGTAGAATTAAGAAATGTAAAGCCTTATATACAGTCAAATATTCAGAATTCATTTCCTTGTTTACACTAGGGTAAGTCTACCATATTTTCAGTTCACAAGTATTTCTTCTTGTTTTGACTTCTAACAGTGATTTCGGATGGGATGCAAAAAAACCGTTCTGGTCAGAAAAGTTCTTTTTTGTTTTCCTTTCACCATGTTCATTTTCCTTCTCCTGACTGATTCTAGTAGGTTCAACCTTTTTGTCTGAAACAAGGATTACCTCGCTGTATGTGCTGCAACTGCTGCCGTAACTAATATATCTTACTAAGAAAAGGAAGCTTCCATTTTGATACCAAAAGGTATTTTCCTAAACTTTTATATCATTGTTGCACCTTGGCAATATACCAAGCAAAAACTTTCCTTTCAGTATGAGGAGTGGAAAACTGTGCAAGCATTCCTCCTCCTGCATCCTTCTAGTGGTATCTGCACATAGCTGAGGTTATTTACCAGGTTGCTGGGTATAACAGTCTGAGTTTATTTGCTTTGTACAGGTGGGTTCAGACGAACTTGTGCTTATCAGTTTCCTCACCAGTAAGACATGAGGAAATCCTAACAGCATAGGAGTAAAGGAAGAAATTACTTCAGAGTGAAACTCCTCTACCTGGTATTCTCTTTTGGTGTCACATCAGTCATACAATGTGCAATTAAACCATCACATAAGACACAACCCGCTCCCCACCAACAGAACCCCAATAACCTTACTAACTGCCAGTGATTCAAATCTGCTATACATTTATATGGCATGTTCTGACTCACAGGTTTGATTTTGTCACCCATATACATGGGCTTTGCATGGTATGTTGCAATAGTGTTCCGTCCTTGCTAAACTCATCTCTGCTCTGTTTCCACTGTGGTTTCCCAAGGACAAGTGAAGGACATGTTCATCACATCATGGGCCTCGTGCTTCCCTCTGCTGTGCAACCAAGAGAAAAGCACGGGCATGCAGAAATCATTTCCCAAGATTCTGATCTTCCAAAACGAATGTGCGGGCCTATTTGGAGTGTACTGCCCAAGCAGCAAAATTGCTTGTAAGACAAATCTTAGAAAAAAAACTATTTTAGACGGATGAGAAATTTTGCACCGAAAATATGTTTTAATTCTGACTTTGTGCAAATAAAGACTATTCACAGCTTAATATTCTTTGGAATATTCTGCTGTTGACAGAACTTTTCTGCTTCTCCCACTCCCCACTGACCTGAAATACAATGCTTATGAAATGCACAGGTTTGCATTTTGTCCTGGAAAAGTCTTTGCTTGCTGTTTTGCCAGCAAGCTTTGGTGTTTACCTTGGAATTGAGAGCTGTAGGGTGCCACACTTTGGTTCCCCTACTCTTTTTTTCCACTAAGCAGCTGATCATGACCGAGGCAGCAATGGTTTAGCAAAGGCACCTGCTGTGAGCTGGAGGGGTCTTTGGAAGAAATTAAGAGTGGTGCCCTTATGCCTGAAATGAGGAGGTGGTTTATGCCACTGTCTGGTCATGACAGTGATTTCTGAGTTTCTGTCCCCGTTGTGACTGTTGCTCTAGACAGAAGTTGCTGGCTGTGTCCCAGATGGAAAAAACTGAAGAAGCATCCTCAGAAGGAGGGTGTTTCAAGAGTCCTTGTGGGTCTGTAATTTTGGGGTGACTTCTCAAGCTTCACAGACCTGCTGTTTTCTACTCAACTGCAGTCTGCAGCGGGAAGGAAGGGATGCTGGTTTCATCACAGGTCCAAACAGGACCCAACCTCAGATCAGTGGGTGTGAGGGCCAGGAAATACACCAGGAGAAGCAGGAGAAAGCAGCACTCAGAGCCTGTGCCAGGGAAATAGGACTCTGCCTATCCCTGCAAGATGCCACCCCACTGGTGGCACTAGCAAGGCTCCAGGAATACTTTATATTGGAGAAAGAGGAAATAAATTCCCAAGTCCCTGACACAGTCTCTGAGTGCTGCTTTCTGACCCTTCTCCTGGTGTCTTTACCTGACCGCCATACCCCATGATCAGCCACTGAAAGTGTAGTTTATTCAGAAATGTTCTTCATCTGGAGGAAACAGGGATTCTGTTGCAGCAAGCAAACATTCAGGAAAAAACAACTAAATATTCCATTTTGGGTGGAAAAAACTTAGCCCAGGTCTTCCAGTGCTGATGTAGTGTTATGCAGTGTGGGATGCTCGTGAGCGCTTCCACAAGATCTTGTGATGCCTATGACAGATGTAGTCTCATGTCACCCCAAAGTTAAGTATTTCAGTACTTCTCGAAGAGATTCAGTCAGGCAATGCAGGAAGCAGCATGGTCACTCTGGCCAGGCAGAGGTATCAGCACCAGCAGCCTTTATTTGGCACACTCCCCTCTGTGAGAAGGTCTCCTGCTGACAGTGGTGGCTGCCGTGATGACTAAGGTCCCTGTTGCTGGTACCTCTGTGGTACAGCATGGACGCTCGCAGCTTCTCGGTATGACTGGCAGTCCCTGGGCCTCCCACTGGCGCTCCAAGAGCCTCCTCTTCTCCTGCTTGCTAAAGGACACGGGAGAATGGGCATCAGCTTCTTGTCCAGGGAAAAAAGCCCACAACACCCCCAGAGCCTGACTCAGCCAGTAGTTCTTGGAGGGGCTGCTGAGGCCAGTCCACTGCCCAGTGTGGCATTCGGTGGGCCCCCGTGCCCCAACCCATCTCCAGTGAGAAGATGCAGATCAGCCATGGCTGAAGCCAGGCAGGGACCGTACCCAGGACAGTGCAGGCATCACAGCTGGGGGCTGGGTGCCTACGAACTCCTGCATGGGCCGGACAAGCAAAGACTGCCCGCTTTGGAACAGAAGAGCCCCATCAGCTAAGCCAGCTTTTCATCTTCAGCCTGGACATCTCCAGTGGTGGGAGCCACAAAAGGCATCCCCTGGTCTCTGCAGAGCCAGCACACACTTACCCTCCCCGTGCTCTCCCCAAGAGGTGCAGCTCTGCCTGCCCCTTCGATGCTGTCTGCCTTGCAGCACTTTGGCACCTCTCCTCCTCCAGCACCTCCTTCTCCTGTAGCCTCTCCTTCAGTTTCTCGGCATAAGCCTTTCGCCGCAGGTGGGGTGGGCAATAGGGATCCTCAAACACATAGTGGCAAGGGCTCTGCAAAAGCAGAATAGGCTCTGTTATGCACTGCCAGCAATAGCTGGGACAGATCCCAAGGCTTCAGGCAAGGTGTGTGACTCCCCAGGCATGGCTTAGTCTTCCAGGCAGTGGTGCTGATCTCTTACAGAGGGGTACAGGAGTGAAACAGATCATCTGTCCCATGGCCACCTGCATGCGTCCTCCTGTGTCCTCCTGCAGGGCGCTGTGCAGGGCAGCAGGCAGGCAGAAGAGCCCTGCCTGGGCAGTTTGCCACAGCACTGTTGTCATGCTGCTGTGCCAGGAGAGCTTTTCTCCTCCTCTCTCAGGGAGTGGGGAGGGGAAATGCTGTTCTTCCTGGGGCTGTGAAGTGCATGCCATACCTTGCCTGACTCCATGCTCTGCCCTGTTCCGTTGGTGTGGTATTTGTGCCACACTTCTGCTTCCACTTCCTGACGCTTGAATGCCATCAGCAGCTGAAGCTGTTTATCAGCCCTCTCAGTGTGGAGGGAGCTCATTTCCTGCAGGACATGCACACACAACATATGTCGCATTAAACCTCCTCCAGATTGAGCAGGGCAGGAGGGCTGGGGTGGTGGGCAGCTCTTGCTGCCTCTTCTGTCCCAGCCCAGAGTCTAAAATGTGACATAAGGCTGGCAAATTCCTGGGGCATACCGTTCCTGAGGGCTGCAGGGCATACTTGGGGAGCTGCATTAATGGCCGAGCTGCAGGTCTGGGCTGCTTCAATTCATCCCGAGGCTTCTCCTTGATTACGGGCAGGAATCTGAAGGGACATGGCAGGCTTGGCTTGTGGGAGGCAGTCTGAGCCAGTTGTTCTGGGACGGACTTGCATGCTGCCACCTGGCTCTGGCACCACCAAGCAGCTTGGCAGGAAGACCGTGTGTCCAGCAGGACAACATCTCTGGGGCCTTTTGACATCAGTATAGGCAACCCAGCCAAGGGAAACCTCTCTCCTGCACCACAAGGGCACAGCGTCCCCCTGTACCCCCAACCACACAGTGGTCCAGGAGGCTCACCTGACTCGGCTAGTTTCCAGGGCCTTAATCCTTTCAACTTCCCGATCCTTCAGCCTGGCCAGAGAAACTCTCTGCTGAGCCAGGAACACTGGATCCAGCACACTCACTGCAAGTAGGGGACAAGAGAAGAGCAAAGAGCATCTTTAGGACTGCGTGGGCCAGCTCAGCAGCAGAGCCACTCAGTTGTGCTACTCAAGGCTCACTGACAGTGCTTGCCACCCCTGGGAGCCATGGTTCCAAGGTCCTGGCCCCTTGCCCACACTGGATCTGCTCCAGCTCTGAACTGCTACTGAGCCACCTGCCACCGTGGGACATGTTTTATTTCCTGCTCCCTGTCGCACCTCTGCTGGCAGCAGGGACTCACCAGTGGGAGGAACAGACAAGTGCTGGGGAAGCCCAGAGGCCTGTTGGGCAGCGACAAGTACGCCAGTCTTCCCCTCAGATTCACACACATAGCTTGTGAGAGCAATGCAGGCCTGGACCAGCCTTGCTGACAGCTCCAGGCACAGCTGCTGCAAGGATCCTCTTGCAGCACGTGGCTCCAGCTCAGAGCTTCTAGAAGGTGTCACCTACATGGACCAGGACAGGTGTGCAGACTCGCAGAGCTGCCTTCTTCTCTCCCACACCTTACACAGTGACCTTGACTCTCCTGCCTTCATGAGGACGAGACGAGAACCTACGGCACCCTGCCAGCCCTCAGCTGGGACATTACCTCTGCGGGCACGCTCTCCCCAAGGTGCTGATTCTCTCCTGGGCTTCAGAGGCACGACATGGTCCAATGCTTGGTGGGGGATCACAGCGACAAGCCTGCAAACAAGAGGGCATCAGGTCGGAGAAAGGGCCTCATGATCCCTAGTGGCTGAAGCCAATAAGCTGCTGGCATGCATCGTTGAGAGCCACTGTCAAATCCTCGGAGGACACAGCTCTCTATGTGACCTGAGGGGCCCCACAGTCTCCATCAGCCTCTACCAGTTCTCCCCTTGCCTTCCTGCCAAAGAGCTGATGATCCCAGCACACACCCTGCTTGCAGCCCTACAGACCCACCTGCCCTTCACACTCTCTCAGGTCACACTGAAAGCAGGCTGACCACTTTGTCTGCATTCTCCAAGCCGGGAAGAATGAGAAGCGAGTGGAATGAGAAACTGGGCTTCCCTAAGTTGGGTAGGAGAGGCGCCTTGGCAAGAGAATGCCCCACAGCAGAGGCTGAGTTGCTGCTCCCTTGACCAGAAGCCATTCTGCTCACCTTGGCAGCAAGATGACCCCGTCTTGACTGAACCGACTATAATTGTTTTTGCCAGCAAAGGCCACTATCCTCATCATCTTGGGGTTCTGCAAGGGGACAGAGACACATCAGCAGATGCCCAGGGCATGTGCAGGTTGTTCACAAAGCTGGCAAACCATTTCACCACTTAAAGACACAATGCCTGCCTCTCAGAAAGCCTTGCACCACCTTCTCCCTTGATGTCGTTAATCCCTCCCTTTAAAGGGCCAAGATGCTACCGAGACTTGGTCTAGCTCATCAAGAGCCTGTCCAGGCCAGGTGGCGATGAAGGTGATGGAAGCCAAGAGAAAGTGGCAGGAGACAGCTTTGCCAGCCTCACTGCAGAGCTATAAGGAGGAGTTGTGGAGAAATTATAAGCTCACCCCGAGAAGAGCTGCCTGCATGTTCCCTGTGGCATCCAGACCCAGCAAGCAGTCCTCAAAGAAAGTCATGCTGACCACACTTCTTCGCACAGCAAGAATGCCAATGCTCCTGAAGGAGAACTCCACCTCCCTCTTGTCTTGGATGGCCCCAGCAAAGAAAAGCAGGGTCTCGTGTATGCACTGCTTCACGATTTCTGGGCGGAAGTGAATGTCTGCCCCAATCTGCTTAAAGTCCAGCTGAAAAAATGGTGTCTCTTCTAGGAAACAAGCACAAAGCAACCAAGTCACTCCCACCACAGCTCAGCTGACTCAGTGCCTGTCATCTGCGCCCAGCCCACGGGCAACACTCTGCCACAGCGCAGTCCCCTCTCAGCTTTGGCCATGTATCCAGCATGGACCTGATAAAGAGAAGGCACAGAGAGGCCTTGCCTCTTGCTGCAAGCAACCAGCTGGAGTGTAGGGTGAGCTGGGAGATGAGGCTGGCTTCCCAGGGAGGGGCAGGGTGCTGGGCTGCTGTACATGTGCCCATGCTCAGCCCTCTTTGGTTTGGAAGAGGCTTTGCTAAGCCATATCACAGAGATGTGAGCACCAAGACAGATGCAAGGACTCTATAGAGGAAGCACCCATCATCTTACCAGGAATTTTGGTCTTTGCACACTTCAGCTTGTAAAATTTCTTCATAAACCGGCACAGCTGGAACACGGGTCTCTCAACAGGCAAAACCTTGTCCTCTCCCACCCTGGCATGCACTAGGACAAGTGCAAATGTTCCAATTCCGATATCCACTGCCTGAAAACACAAGCAAGAAGAGGGAGCACTGGCAGAGTGTGCAGAAGTAGGAAAGCTGCTCAGTGACTCATGTACCCCTGGGGATGGTACCAGAGCAGGGGTGCCCTGCTCTGGGGGCCTGGAGGGGCAGGAGGGGGCATGCGCAGGAGGCAAAGCTCACCTTCTTCTCCAAGAGCTGTTTCCGGATGTACTTAGATGTGCCAGCCCACACTTTGCAGATTTCTATAAAGCAAATGAAAGGCAATGCCAAACACTGAGTCAGCAACAGCCAACATCCAGCACCCCTACCCATGGAGGGACAGTGGGCAGGGGACAGGGCAGCACCTCTTCCCCTGAGCAAACACTTGCACCAATGGATCTACCCAGATGCGTTCTTGACAGTCCCCAGCCTCCAAGCTGTCCACCCTGTGCCCAGGACAGGAATGTCAGGCATCTGGAGTGTGCTGGGGAAGGCGATTCTGCCCTTTGACACGGTCAGTGGCTACAGGCCTGGGCTACCAAAGCCACTCACAAGCCCCAAGGCACCTTCAGGCAGGGTGCTCTTTGCAGCCACCAGTCCCCATCAGAAGACCCTGCTACAGCCCCAGCCTTAGGGTTTCCACATCATCCACAGGGTTTCTGCATCATCCTAGCTCTGAGAGCACTCCTGGAAGAGCACTGCCAGGGCCTTACCTTTGGTGGTTAGCTGCTTCAGGGTTGGGAGGTCATGAGGCCCCAAGCCTTTAAAGAGCAGATACTTCATCATCCTTGCCCCCCCCCCCCCCCCCCCCCCCCGTACGGCAGCAGCTGGGCAAGAGGTGCTGTTCCTGCTACAGAACTGCTGGGCTCCTCTCTTCAGCACTTCACTGCATGTCACTCTACTACACTCTCCTGCAGCCTCCCCTCGCCTCCTCTGCGCAGCTGGGCAGCTGCTGCAAATCAGAGCGCTAGCAAGAGCAGTCCCAGTGTTTTCCAGGCCTCCCTGGTGAACATGGCCTGTTACCAAAGCGGGCACAAGAATGTTGTGCTGTGCTGTGGGTATGCCACTGTGATGTCATGTCACGTCACACATGGCTGCAGGGACCCACCACCTCATAGCACCACCCATATTTGGCCAAAGTTCCAAGTGCTCAGCTTGGTGGAACCTCCAAACTTGCTAAGAGCACCCTCAATCCCATCAGCTATGTCATTAAGGAAGAGATTCAGTAGTAGCAGTACCAGCACAGACTCTGGAGCAGCATGGGTTGCATATAGAATCACAGAATAGCTAGGGTTAAAAAGGACCCTAAGATCATCTAGTTCCAAGGCCTCTGCCATGGGCAGCAACACCTCACACTAAACCATGTCACCCAAGATTCTGTTCAATGTGGCCTTGAACACCGCCAGGGATGGAGCACTCACAGCTTCCCTGGGCAACCCATTCCAATGCCTCACCACCATCACAGTAAAGAATTTCTTCCTTATATCTAACCTAAATGTCCCCTGCTTAAGTTTGAGGCCATTACCTCTTGTCCAGTCACTACAGTCCCTCATAAAGAGTTCATATGCTGCTGGTAGTGCTCTTTCACCCTTTCAGATCAAGACCTCTTTCTTCACACTGTAGTTTTACCTTAAGCTTGATCATCTTAAAAGTCTTTTCCAACCTAGTTGATTTTATGATTTTCCTTTGCAAAGGTGGTTCACCCTGTTCAGGAGTTTTTCAGAACCTCTTCCATTCTTGTGGCTTCAGCTGCATTTCCCACGTAAGAAGGTCATGGCCCTGAGGCTCCATGGTGGGGCACGGGCATCAGGGAAAGGCACCAGGAGAAGGGGAAGAAAGCTGCACCCAGAGACTGTGTGAGGGGAAACTGGTGTTTCTTTATTCCCCTCAGAGAAGAGCTGTCACAGCCCTGTGTGTGCAGCTGCCTGGGTGGCCTCTTGCAGGGCTGGGCAGAGTCCTGTGGGAGCAGCCAACATGCCCGGCTCCTGCTCCCAGTCCAAGACGTCCGTGGAGCTGCTGGAGGAGGCCGGGGAGCTGGCATGGCTGGAGCGGGTGGAGCTGGCCACAGACCATTTGTCCTCTTCATGGTCAGTGCTGTAGAGCCACAGGCTCCAGGCCTCAGCATTGCACTGGACTTCAGTGGTCCTGATGATGTCACTGACCAGCACCTCTGTATATTCCTCAAGGCCAGGCTGCAGGACCTAGACCATGAACTGCCTATTCAGACCATGGAGGCACAGGACACGCAGGATCCCAGCCTTGGCTCCCATAACTTGCCACCACTGGTCCCCGTCTGTTGTCTCCAGGTGCTGGCGCAGCCAGGGCAGCATGAGAGCCAGGAGCTGCCAATCTCCACGGAGCAGTTCTGCCCTGACATGAGGCAGGAGACCAGCCACAGGTCATTCTTAATTGAGCCATTCCAGATTGCAGCAGTGCAGTGGCAAGTCTACAAGTGCCTCACAACGGGGCTTCTGCCTCTCTGCGCCCAGCACTCCATGCCCTGCCGTTGGGCAGGCCCCATTGCTTGCCTGCCAGTAGGTCAAATCCCTTGTGAGGGAAGGGCTCAGGGCCTCTTCCACAGCCATGACCCTCTTCTCCCCAGGTAGGCAGAGCTGAGCTAGTGCAAAAGGGTGTTTTTCTGCTACACCGGTTACCCTTACTGTATTTATGGTTTTCCTTGACAGTTTAAATCTCAACTGCTCTGCTTGCTGTTTATCTAAAGCACTAATTTGGGCCCCCATATCAACCAAGAATTCCAAACTTATCAGCTCTGGCCCCACGGGGATACGTACACAGGGCTCCTCACCGGTAGGCCACGTCAGGAGCTCACTACGCGGACCGGGAGCCCCCGAACCCCAAGACGCTGGTCATCCCGCAGGCGCGCTGAAGGCTTAAAGCACCGTCGCAAAAGGAGGGCCGGGGGATGCAATCGCCTATGTGTCCGTCTGGGCTCCTAATGCAATTCCACCGGTACCTGCGTGTGGCGGGGTCGCTGTTCTTCCGAGCCCGCTAGCGATACCCCTGCAAGAGCACTTCTCCGCAGGGATCGCCTGTTCCCGGACCGCCCTGCCCGTGAAAGATTCAAGGGCTGGCGGCGTGGAGTTCTGCCCATCCTGCTGCCGCAGTGCGTAACTGTTGTGACACGTCCCCGCCCGAGGCAAAATGCGAGCGGACAGCTGCGGGGTCCTGCCTGCTCTGCTTGGCAGCTCCCTGAATTCTGTCCCTCGCAGACTGAACGAGTTATTTTAGGAGTCCGGAAACCCTCTAAGGAAGGGCCTGGGGTAGCCGGGATCTACCAGCGCGGCCATCAGTAAGTGCTCTGTGCAGCCCTCTCTCATACATCGCTTGGATGCAAGCAGACGTTTGTTTTCCTTCCGGAAGCTCAGATAATCCTTTCCCTTTGTAGTCACAGGCACTCCTCTGTCCTGGGGTCTACCCCGCAGCCCAGTATCGACCCATTGCTTACAGGCCCTCTTCTAAAAACCAGTCCTAGATCCCCAAACCCACTCACTTCTTCACCACTTAACAATAGCCAGTCGTCTCTTCCATTAGAGAGAGTCTCCACAAATACTCTGTTTACATTCTGACCAGCTTGTGGAAGAACTTTTTTTGCATTTCATTGGGCTGAGGTCCTATTGGAATCTCTCCAGGCATCTCTGTCCCAGTCTTCTGGATCTGTGCCCAAAATCAGCTTCTAAATTTGGACAATACTGGGGGAGGGAGGTTTTCTTGTGTCAGCATGATTTCATGCTGAGAAGGGGCTCACCGGTGCCTGCTAAGCCAATTTAAATATCATGCAACCAATAAATTGAGTCCAAACAACATTTATTGTAAAAAGTCAATTAAAACTCCACCAATGTTAACTACAGATTTGACGTATCACATGGATTTGTCACTTCTCTGCTGATTTTTAACATTTGTGGCCAGTAACCCAAAATGCAAAATCCCTCACTTACTGAAGGGAGGGCTTTCAACCTCAAGGAGTTTCGTTGGATGGCATTCTGACCCAAAGGGAGAGTCAATAGTTGCAGACCTGCTCCTCCGGGGAGGACCAATTCAAAACAGTTTTCTGCTGGGGCACTATTCGATTAGCATAATCAAATCTAATCTGTGGCCAAATATGGTCTTGTACCTCCCTTTGGCTCAGGACCCCAACTTCCTCACCTTTGGTACCTGCTGACTGCTACCATGTGGGTGTGACAAGAACTGCATGCAGAGTTTTCCTGGGCTTTTGTAGCTGTGGTGGGAAGCTTTCCTGTGCTTTTATCAGAGCTTTGTCAGATCAAGTGAATGAAGCAGCAGCAAAGTCAGGCACAGGACCAGCTGCAGCTCACTGGAGCTTCCACACAAGGTGGTCTTGAAGGTGAGAGCCCAGTGACAGGGAAGAACTGGCTAAAGCAGGAAGTCTGTCTCCCTGGCTGCAGCTTTTGTCCAGGGTACTGCCAAGGTGATGAGCTGAAGCGCTGCAGGTGTGTCAGCTGGCACCAGGAAGTGGAGGGACAGATGGAACCAGTGCAGAAAGAGGTGTTCCTACAGTTATGAATTTTTCCTACCTCAGAGCCTGAACAAGTAGCTACCTGGGGAAAAGAGCAGAATGGAGCATTATTGCTCCTGAGAAGAGTCCCAAAAGACCCAACTCCAATTGGCTGCTTATAAGAGTTTGCCATGTGCAGTGACATTCAAGAAGCCCAGAAAATACAGATGAATTCACTTGGCAGTACACAGAGAAATGCTGGTCGCTCTGTCACTGAAGCCAGAAGAGCTCCACCACAAGAGCATCACCTCTAATAAACGTGCATGTGTGAGCCTGCAACGTCAGACAGGCCGTGGATCAGGGTAAGTGAATGCAGAAAGTTAAAGACAGTTGTTGAGGCCTCCTCATATCTAGCAAGAAGAGCTCCCCCATCACAGAGACAAAGGCAATCAACCCATCAAAGGTAAGAAAACAAGAGGACAAGGCTCAAGTCAAGTTGCTACAGGAGATCCCCAAAGACCAGACATCTGTGACGATGAGCTATGGAAAATGGTGGAGAATTGAGCCATCTAGTATCTCAGAACTGTGAATTTTCTGCAGGGCAATGTGAGATACCACATTTATCTACCAGAATCCAGATTCCCCTGCTAGCTGCTTTTTTCATGTATTTAGCTTCCAACCATTCTGATTAAAACTAGCAAAGCTTTGTGAACTGGAGTAGAACTATGTAAACCTTGTCTGAACAAGAGGAGAGCAGTGGTGAAGTAATTCCTGTCAGGTTGAAATGCACGCAGACTTACAACTGGTTGTTTTCTAGGGAAAGAGGAGGCTATTTCTCCAGAATAAGAATCTAGTTGCCTCTCAAGTCATAACACACAAGATCTGCTGAGTTGCTAGTGGTAGAGGGACCCAAAACAACTATCTAGTATCTTTGTTTCAAGCCATCATTATAATCAAATTCAAGTAATGCCCACTGCTGTAATAAAATCCAGCCAGAAAGCTGAACAGAGGAAGTGGTTGAAATCGTTAAGTCTTAGATGTTGCAGCTGTAGCCTTGTCCTGGGTTCAGCAGTAGCAGTCACTTTTCTCCTTCTTAGTAGCTGGTGCAGTGCTGTGTTTTTTGACTTGCAGCCTGGGAACAGTGCTGATAACACCAATGGTTTTAGTTGCTGCTTAGTAACATTTAGTATGACCAAGGACTTTCCGAGTCCTGTGCTCTGCCAGGGAGGAGGGGAAGACAGAAGGAAGCAGAGACAGGACACCTGACCCAAACTAGTCAAAGAGGTATTCCATACCACAGCAAGTCATGCCCAGTATGTAAACTGAGGGCAGTTACTGAAAGGGCTAGATCACTGCTCAGTCAGGCTGGGTATCAGTTGGCAGGTGGTGCGCGGTTGTATTCTCTTCCCTTGTTATTTCTTTTATCATTATTATTATTGGTGGTAGCAGTAGTGGTTTGTGTTATACCTTAGTTACTGGACTGTTCTTATCTCAACCTGTGGGAGTTACATTCTTTCAATTCTCCTCCCCATCCCTTTGGGAGCAGGGGGGGAGGAAGGCGGGGGAGTGAGTGAGTGAGCTGTGTGGCTGACTGGACTTAAACCATGACAAGCCTGTAAGACTGAAATGAAGCATGGGAAGGACACATTTCCAATGGATGTGAAAGCAGTTCCAGCAGATGCGTTCTACTCAACATCCAGCTTCACCACTGTATTATCAGTCTCTTTCCAGGCACTCTCAGAAATCAGAAAAACACATTTAAAGCAATGATCCAAGTAATGCTGTCACAATCCACTGTAGCTAGCTATGAAGACATTGTATTGTATTCATATTGTATTACAAAATTTACCAAACCGGCAATTTTGCTCTGCAGCCTGCTGAGAACTAGTAGAATGGCCCAGGAGCAGAGACAACATTTACTGCATCAGCAGTCAGCAATTTTCACAACAGCAATGGAGATCTTCATGTGCTGTGGTCTTAGAGCATCCAGAATCATACACTTTTGTGTTCTCTTGAATGAAGGAGTCAAAATTCAGGCAAGGGACAGTGAGCTTTGCATCAAAGGAGAAAATAGCTAGGTAAGTAGACAGATAGATAGATAGCCTTAAAGACTTCCACAAAAATGGATCTTCCTTCTGATGTGCAAAAGAGCAACTGCATGTTAAGGACAGAGGCAGAAAACAAGAGGCAAGGCTGTAAGGTCAGCATCTCCTTATGGAAACCATCCAGTCAGTCTTTCTGTTGAAATCAGTTAGTTGTATTTCTGTTCCGTTCTTATTTTCCCAAATATGATATATGTTTGGGTATACAACATATGATCATTATGCACAACAGATGAAGCACATGTATGTCTAATGCAAACCCATCAATAAACATCTCTACACAGAGACAGTACAAGTCCATGAACATTGCTATGTGAAAAACTAGACATGTTTAGATAGATGTGGCCCACATCTTAGTAAGGGAATCTTCCAGAGTACTCTTATAAAGTTTATTCTCCATTAAGGCTAGAACATATGCATTTGAAAAATTTTCACTTTCTGCAAGGCTTGTGCACAACACTCGGAAGTGAGGATCCCAGTTAAAAAACTCGACAGGTAACAGTTTGCAAAACAGAAGACAACATGACACTGAAGGTCTTCTTTCAGCTAGGACAGTATTAAAATAGATCTTAAAGGGAACAAAAACTACTGCTTTTTTCTATGTAGATCACTTCCACTGAGTGTTGATGAAGAAAGGGAAATGCTGAGCCCAAGACAGCTGCAGACAGATTCCATCAGGATTTTGAATTGCTCTGCAAATGGTCTGACATATGGTGAACGAAAATGAATGTTGACAAATGGGCAGTAGTATAGAGCAGGTTTAGAAAATCCCAAACATGCAGTAGTACAATTGGATGAGCCAGGATTCATCCTCCAAGGTCTTCCCAGAGGGTGAGGAAATAACGGTGGACTTATTGTTAGCACACAAACTATACATCATAAACCTGCACAACTAATTTGGTTTGAAGCGTTCGGTAGCTCAGATGAAGGTGTCTGGAACACCAGTGAACAGAGCTTCACTGCAGCAGCTTGTAATAACAAATCTCTGACATGTTTAGAATATGTTATTAAAGCCTACTCACCCGAGTTCAGATGCCTTTAACAAAAAACTAGTCATACAAAAGATGCCTGATTTTTTGGCTGGGGAAGACAAAAGAAGTGTGTGATCTTACTCATAGTGCTCCTTGGATCAGGGACTTATCTGAGGATCCTTGGAAACAAGGATCTCTCATGCCGCTGGCAACTGTACTAACTGACCTGAGTTGCCCTGTCCAGCCACTTCTTGTTTACCAGCATGATGAGATGCATTTGTCTCAGGAGATTTGCATCTCCAGTAGGGACATTATTTACAAGAGCTTTGTCATCCTTCATTCTACTGTTTGTCAGGTTTAAATCTCTATAAGGTGAGGCTGCTCCTTTGCTACTGTGCATTTCCCTTTCCTACCTGATCATTCACAAATTTGGAAATTCAATTTGTAGACAACTCTATGGTGAGAACCATAGAATCACAGAATCATTTAGGTTGGAAAAGACCTCTAAGGCTATGGAGTCCAATTGTAAACATAACACTGCTAAGTTCATCACTAAACCATGTCCCCAACTGACACATCTCCTCAGCTTTTAAGTACCTTCAGGGATGATGACTCAACCACTTCCCTGGGCAATCTGTTCCAGTGCTTGACAACCCTTTTGGTAAAGAGATTTTTCCTGCCTTATTCTCTGGTGTTTGCAGAACATGATGTCACTGCATGTCGAGAGTCAAGAAGGTATCTCAGTAGGGACAGAAAGACTGGGGAAAGAGGGACAAAACAGAGAAGGGAAAGAGAAAAAGCAAAAGTGAGACAGGCAGTCGTGAAAGCAGGCATGCAGTTAGGGAGACAGAAGGGGAGGGAGGGAAGAAAGGAAAGGCGGAGGGGACTGAGCAGGGAGAGGAGCCCCCAGCACAGGTCCACAGCACAGTCTGAAATGGCAGCTGTAATTTACATCAGAATTCACACTCTCTAATGCATAATGGCACACTCATAATGAGAAATTCAATGAAAATTGCCCCAAGGGAAATTAGGAGAAATGTTTGTGGAAGGGTGGATTGAGGCTGAAAAAACAGTAGACTCTCAGAGAAAGAGAATTTGAGGGTTAAGTATGGTAAAACCCAGGAGGTGCTGTCACTACTGAAATAATCTGCATCACATTGTATTGGCCTGTAATCCCACTGACACAAACCCAGAAGTACTCTGCAGCTCTCAGAGTCATTGCTTCTCTTGAACTGATATAAGATGGTCAGCTGCTCACCGATTCTGAACATCCCTTTCACTCACAGTCAAAGATGCCCAAGACATTAAGGGCCTCATTTAGTACCACACCACACTTGCTCTTGTCTAGAATAAAACCACCAAAACCTGAAAATTCACAGGGCAGAAAATGAGGCTGTATTTAATCACTTTTACATATCCCTGGGCCAAGCCCTTAGTGGGTTACACCTCATTAAGCAGAGTTGTACAGCAAGAGAAACTTCTACCCTCTTTCAAATTCTAGCTTACAAGGAAATCTGCTTGTGTTTCAAAATGCAATAATGATATTTGGAAAGCGCTGGAAAATTATGTTTTTAGTGAAAGTATGTGATGTGTCAGTCAAAACGTTGCAATTTAGTTTCTGTTATAAACTGCAATTATTTACAACGCACTGGAATAGAGCACATGAAAAGACACCTGAAACATCAGAATTAATTTCATCTTGCCAAAATTTCCTTTTGGAAACACCTTCCTACATATTACTCTATGCACACATAGCAATAATCAAAAACTGAAACCTCTCCTCATTTATACTGTAAAACAGCAGAATTGAATGTTGAGTCTGTAGACAGCTCAAAGTCCTACACCCGCTGCAGTCAACAGAAGAGGAAAACATCTGTGGTGTTGTGGAAGACCGTAGCACTCTATGTAGGGTTGGACCTGGGATATGTTTTGTTTCTGTAACGTTTTCTTGTGTGCATGTAGGACTGCTATCAAATAGGATTGTTTTTGAGCACTTGGCTGGAAGCAACGAGTACATCAAAATACTTGAGGTACTTACTTGGACAAGAGAGTGAAGGAAGACGTTTATTAAATGCACCACAATAAAGAAATAGTATGTATGGCACATGCCTGCAAGTGTAAATCAATGCAGTTCATGAATGCCGAGGCAGACACTGCCACCTACCTCCACTGAACTGAACTTTCTTGTTATAAATCCCGACACTGGTGCATGATAAAAGAATACAATTAGTTGCAGAAATTAAAGAGAAATACTGAAGTTGTAAAAGTCATACAGGCGATGTTTCATACAGGTGGGAATGATGGATCCAGAGCAGGGAGGGTTAATAAATGCATTGGTGACACACCTTTTTTTTAATACTTAATGAAAACCGATGCCCATGGGTAGCAGGAGCCAGGCTCTCTGTTAGGAAGTATTAAAAAATGCTGAAATGGAAATGCCTTGCTGTAATGTGATATTTTCAACGCCTGAAACCCCCACGGGAACTGTATTTCTTCTTGTTATTTCCTTATAATGACAAAACAGACACTGAATTATAGGAAGGAAATTCTTGTTTGGTGAATACAAACTGTCACTTAACTTTTTCACTGAGTTGGGATATTTAGATAGTGAAGACTCAGAATAGCTTTTGCCATATGAAAACAATGACAATGATAAAACCATTTATGCTTGATAAATCCATACAGCCTAGCCTGGCATGTAGGCCATCTGGATGTGCTTCCTCCTCTTGAATCCCTCATCCCTCAAGGGGATCTGTGCTTTCATGGCACACAGAGACATCCACTTACATTGAATCTTAGGAATATGGCATGACAAAAAACAGGAGCTACCAGTATCACTATATCTCCTCTCCTGCAAATACACTAACCAGGAAACAAGCATTTATTCCCAAAGGGCTCAGACAACATCCTCCAGCCACTGTAGAGTATATATTCAGCACTCAATAGCAAATGAATGGTTTGTCATAAAATACAAGCTCCCAAATCTCAGTGAACATTCCCCCAGCCAACAGGAAAAAACTTGCAGATCTAAAACAAAGGTCAAGAAGAGGAAATACAGTGGAAACAAGGGAATTCTGAATTCTGACACAGAGTCATCAAAACTCCAAAACTTGTGCACTACGGTTTGGCACTGTGCTGGAAATAGCAGAGCACATATAGCTCTGCACACAGATTTTCTCCTTTATCCTTCTGATGGGAGTTTCAGAGCTGTCCTCACAATGGGTTTGTGGTGAAAGCAAGGAAAGTCTATAACAGGTGCCATTCCTTGTCAGTCTCCCCTGATTATAGGGGCAATGCAGAGACAGCCCTGGATCTCAATATGCACCAGAGATCTTACAGATGGAGGATGTTTTTCACATGATGTAGCAAGTCTGCAGATTGATGCAATGATATGGGACACCCAGTCATGAATATCTAGATGATGGCATCAGGTGCATTTGAATGGGTATTTGGTTTCCACATGGCAAGTAGTAGCTCCTTTGACATGCTTTTGAAGCAAGTAAGTCTATTTTTCTCATTTTTACAGACAAAACAGTGGATCAGAGGGAGGAAAATCCTTCTGTTTCAAATCTCTCAGTCCTTTGAAAAAGGGACTCCAAGGCAATACTTCAGTAAGGCTATGGAACAAGGCTCTCAACTTCACTCACCTTTAACTTCCAGATCCCAGGACAGCATTGCAGCCCGCCTACCCCACTTGTGAAGCCTGACAACCCTCAGACTGGTTCTTTTTTATGTTTTCAGCTTATGCAGTAGTGCAGCTACCTGGTAGCATGAGTTAACTCACTTGGAAATGGGAGTGAAGACTTAACGAGGCCAGGGAAGAGAGAGGAGAGATGCAGCAGACAGCGTCTCAGCGCTTCACCTAGCACCTGCGGGGACATGGAGCATCGGGCAACTCGGAGGTGGTTGTGGCTGAAAATGGTTCACAGCGTGTAGTGTAAGCCTTGAGCCTTAGTCATAGAAGCTAAAACTCCGCCGAAAGGACAGCAGATGGCAGTGGAAAACCTGTCTGAGGACGGTGCTGCACCCAGGAGACAGCAGAGCAGGCGGCTGCTGATTAATTACATCTCCTCAAAAGCCATAGGGACCAGGTGGAGGAGAACATATTGGGAAAATAAGTTGGAAGGCTTATTTTCAGTATCTTTTTTTAATCTCCCGATCTAACTGGTAAAAGGCTGTCAGGATTTTCCTGCTCCTACTTATTTTTTCAGGAAACTCCTTTATGAAAGAAAAAAACCCCAGATCTTTGGTCTTTAACATTATTAATGCAGTGCAGCAAGTGGATGCAGTGAGTGATCTACTACTGATTTTTCTACCAGGATCGAGAGACTTGCAAGAACAAAAATTGTTTCTAAATGACTTATGCATCTAGGTATTTGAAATAAGACAGCATAACAGCAAACCCCTGAGGCTGATTTGCCAGGTACTTTGAGCACATCTTTATATTTTCTAGACAAAGAAATAATGTTTACTGTGCCCTACTAGGCACTCTAAGTAAAGACAGGATCCCACAGTTTTATGTGCCTCTGACTTGAAGCTCAGGTTTGCTCCCTGGCACTTCCTTTTCAGAACTGATATATATTTTAGAATTAGCTTGACTCAAGTTTTGCTTTTGCCTGCCCTGTGGCTGGGCTGTAAGACTTCTGTTGAGAGACTATTGCTTTGCACTTTTCTATATATAGACAGAGAATGAGTGAGAAATCCAGTCTTAAAGAACCTGCAGTCTCACTGAGATAAAGGATGTGAAAAAAGCATGCTTATACCCACTGTGCAGGGAGGAAGAAAAATTCAGCTTTTAAGAACAGAACCCACACAATTATTTAAGGGCTTCCTTTCATTAATGGAAGTCAGCATCATTTTCCTTTGAAGTCTTGTGGTTATCATAAGCCAGGTGCGCAGAGGGAAACACAGGCTGAACAAAGACTGACCCTAGATTCCCTTCCCCCAGCTGCCTAGTAGGGCAGCATATTCTCTTTCAGGATGCATAGTAGAGAGGGTGAGTGCTTAGCACAATGTATTCAGGCTTAATAGAATTCAATGTTACCTGGCTGCCAGTTTCATAGGAGCAATGCAATAAGGTTTTCAGACAGCAGAATGGCACTCTGTGTGAGAGGCTCTGAGAGCTGCAACAGCATCAAAACCTTACAGAAAAGACAAGCATCACAGGACCTGTTGGTGGAAGTCAGACCAACCACAAAAATGCCTTTTTCAGGTTGTACCACTGACCTCCTTGGTCAAGGAGAGAGTGATCAAGAAGTAATAAATAGGAAGTTGCTATGAATTTTGGACATGTATGGGATTTCTACCACTGAGTCACTAAATTCTCAAAAATGAAGTGCAGAGACAACATCTCTGGGTGCCATAAATGGCTATGGCCTAAGACAGTTAGTCCTAGAGCCCACAGGAGAAGAGGCCAAGATTTGATCTGGAGTGGTACATTACATGCATGTAAATTACAAGGGCTGTTCTCTAACAAGGGGAAACATACAACTAATTTTAACTATGGAGCAGAGCAGAATGGCCAAATAAGTGCCACATTCAGATATCCTTGTACTTCAAGCTGGTGAAACGGCCATGGATCAGGTAAACACCAAACTTCTTTTCACCACCTACTGCAATTTGGGAAGTAGGGGGAGCCCAATGAAACCACCAAATAAATTTGAAATAGATAAAAGAAAAATACTGCTTTGCACAGGGGGTATCACTCTTCTGGAAGCTTTATCCCAGGAGGCTGGGAAGGTATGGAGTAGCTGTTGATCCAAAAAGAGATTAGGCAAATTCAGAGGCAACAGGTCTGTAACAGGTACAGAAAGGCTGGGCAAGCATATATTTCTTCTTTACTATTTGAACACTTACGGGTTCTGGCAAATCAAAGGGTAATATAGTAGGCAGAGTCACATTCTCTGCCTAAATAGCTTCACTTTCTGCTATTGTCACATTTAGCACTGATCTAACCTGGTAGGGCTTACTAATTTGTGGACTGAAATCCTTATGGTTTTGTTGACAGAAAAGTCATGTTTATGTCAGAAAGTTGCAATATATCATAAAAACTAAAGCAAGGGCTTTGTGTACTATTGCACAGCAATAGTCTGCATACTCCTTCCAATTTCCTGTCACCTGTAAGCTTCCTGGGAGTACTGTGTCTTTATCTTTACTGAAGATGTGAAACAGGACAGGGCTCAGTATTGACCCCTGGGATACACACTGGCCTCCAGCTAGGTGGGTCAAATGGCTCTGGACTCAGCTATCCAGTTTTCAGTCCTCCTCACTTTCTGCTTATCCAGCGCATACATCAACAGCTTGTCTATGAGGATGTTTTGGGAGGCGTTGTACAAAGCTTCACTGAATTCAAGGCAGACAATATCCACTGCTCTCCCTTCATCTACCAAACCAGCCATGTTATTGTAGAAGGTTCGTGGGTTGGTTAAGCATGCCTTCTCTATGGTGAATCAATGATGAATACTTCTGATGGCTTTTTTATCCTTACACACCTGGAAATGGTTTCCAGAATTAGTTGTTCCATCACCATCTCAGGGGTTAAGGTAGATTAGCACTGTAAGACGGAAGAAGGCCTGAAGGGCTGCTCAAACAGTCTTTCTGAAGCCACACAACACTGCTGCCTTGAGTCAGTATTTTTGTTGCATATGAAAGGAAGCCTGTTTTTACTGTCTTTTTAGGCATGTGCAGTATTTTATTTCTTGTTAATGACTGTTATTTCTCTCTCTCCAGAGTTCTGCGAAATCACTGTTATTAATGTAAGCCTGTAGTTTTTTCTGACAGTTCTAGAATCTGGCATGTGCTTTCATTTTATAGTGTGTTTACTGAATGGAATACAATAAGATATCAAATAAAAAACACCCATTATGCTACAAGTACATAAAAGGCATGAAAATAATCCCACTGAGCTGTATAGCCTGATGACATAAATAGCTAGATAAAGAGCATTTTACAGAACAGCCTTGAGATAAATTGTGTTATAAGATGGATAGGTTTGGTCCATCTTGTGGAGAGGGAAGAATTCATAAGGTTCATTAGTTTCGGAACAACTTCAAATGTTTCTTTATAAGAGCAACAGAACTCTAAAATTTACATGCAGACCTCAAACGCAAATTGTTTTCATTGCTTGTAACAGAAACTGCTATAAGGCACAGGACAGAATTTTTCCTACTACTGATCTTTGCAACAGGGGAACTGTGAGTCTAGTTACTTATGGCCTGGGTGGGGAAATAAAAGTGAGGTCCCTTTACCTGGGGCAGGGTGATCTGGGGTTAAAACCTCATTTTCCTACCCTTCACACTGCTGGGTGGAGCATATCATCCTGTTACAACCTGACTATTGCAATACCATACATGTGAGAGCAAAAGCTCATAGTCCAGTGCTCAGTGCCTTTCTGACCTAAGCAAGTCTTTTCATTTTGCCTTACTCCAATCCCCCTATGTGTGCAATTTATTTTCTATTATTTTACATAAGTCTGCAAACTGCTCTATCACTTCCAAAGTTGCTATGGAGCTTTTTCTGGCAGCCTTTGTGAAAAAGTTGAGCCAGGAGTCCTGTACCTTGTAGCCAGCCCAGCATGAACACATTCAAGCTGCTCACAGAGTGTCAGCCACCTTTGAAGCAAAACTGTTAGGGCCACTGAGGCAGTAATGAGCGTAACCTAGCAAACCTAATATTGACTATGGCTCCACTAATGCACATATATAAGTCTTGAATCAGAATTAGCTCATGATGGTTAGAAGAGCAAATTACCATATTGCCATCCCCTTGCAAACCTAACCATGTTTCAGCTGGCTGAAACTTCCTCTCCATCTCCTTCCTTTCCTTAGCAGAAATAAGTTTGCTTAAAGTTGTTGCTAATATAAATAATATGGCACAGCTGGTCACTGAATATGACCTGTCACACATGGCTAGTGTGAGGTTGTGACATCCTTTCTATGGGAGCACACCAGCAGAATGCATTCAGCTACAAAATGTGTACTAGAATAGTGCAGACTGTTGAAAGGTTGACATCCTACTGTATCATCCTGCTCATTTGCTGCATTCCATTCTGGAGTGTCTTGCAGTGATAGATACAGGCTATGAAAACATTTAGGAAGTCCTGTTCACCTATTCAACAGCCTGTATTGATAACCAGACACATAGGGACATTCAGGAACATGGTATTCCTATAAAGATTAGTATCTGCTCTCTGGTAAAACCACAACATAGCAGAGGCCTTTGCTTCTTGATAACAGAGGGAGGGCAGTAAGGCTACAGTACACCTCCTATGTCACTCCTTTTCCTGTTAGCCCACCAATAAAACAGCCCATAATGCTAAGAAACTTCTGCCATGGATGCATGAGGCAGTCGAATTTCTTAGGATCACGGAGTTGCACACAAGTGATGCTGAACAGACCACCTGCACACATGTCCTTGTTCTTGTTGGTGGGGGGGGAGAAGGCATGAGTGAGTCAAATCAACCTGCTTAGAAGTATTGAAAATTAAAACGACCTTATGTGTATGTAAGATCTTGCCCTGAGGTTTGCAACAGGGATTTTATAATACAAATAATAAACCTTTTGAGAGCTGCTACTGTCAGGTAACTGAGTGTTTCCTTCCTAAGCTGAGATGAGTCACAGCTTCCCTTCATGTCTCACAACACTTACTTGCTCAAGAGCAGTAGCACACTTAGTATGCACACACCATAACTTCAATTTTCTGGAACTTGATGTCTCTTACCACAGAAGAAAGTAAATTACAAAAAGAAAGAAAGAAAGTAAATTACAAAACAGTGTTAGAAAGAAGAACCAAGAGCAGATGAGAGAAGAATTATGTCCCCAGGTTTGTCATAAAGAAATAAAGTAGAATTGAAAAAGCCTCTCCTCGCAGTGCTATAAAAATGTCACCAAACATAGAAAGGAACAAACTCCAAATATCTGATGGCTCAAAGAGACTTCTGGGTGCCTCTTTGAACAGTCCTGATATGGAACTCAGTGAGGAAATGTTGTGAGAACCAGGTTCATCTACACAAATTCTATGCTTTCTACCTGGAAATATTTTAAGGGCATCCCCTCAGCAACAATGGACTTTAAAAGCCCCTCTTTTCGTAGATATCTCACCATATGAAAGCAAAGAGGTCTTTAAAGAACATTCTGCTTGTCTGTGAAATAAAGCTCAACAAGTATTCATGTTGTGTGAGCACAAAGCTTTGAAGCTTGAACAAAGATTAAACTATTTGTCCTTGGCACATAGCTACAGCATTAGCCAGTAATCTGTGTCCTTCAGCTATAGTAGTGGTAGGTTTGGTTTTGTCTGTTTGGTTTGGCCATTCTGTACCTGACATCTCCATTTTTTTCCATTTCAAAGCTAAAAGAGCTGCACTAGCATTTATCTGACAGGGTTACACACAAGGGTTCAGTCTCTCAGATGCTGTAGAACAGGCCTTCTGATAATGGGAATATTTTAGCTAGAATAGGATAATTAGAAATTGGATTTTTCTTTCCAGCATGTCCCTTGTGATCTTCTACAATTGAGATATTGGATGTTTTGATGGATAATTGTGATGATAATCCTGGCAGTGTAATAATAATAATAATAAGGATGATTGTAAGTATTCCTTTGCAGTTGAATAGCAGCCTGGGAAAGTTATTTGGGAAATTTTTTATAAAAAGCCCCAACATATGCCCAGAACAAACCCCTTAATTCATCTTCTATTGTTCTGATAATGGGAAAAGGTATGTTTTACTCAAAACCATCAAAATTACTCACCTTAGGCAAGCAGAAAAGAGATTTTTTTCCAGTCTGATTTATTTAATCCTTATTTCCACAGACTTTGCAACACTTTACAAATAATCAGCCACCATGTTCAGCTGATTTCACTACACCATTAGCTTATTGTTCATGCCAACAAAGGTACTGTGAGGAAAATCTTATGATTGCAAGAAGTCACTTTTATCACTAGTACAGAGTTCAAGAATCATTTTAGTCACGTGCAGTTTAATAAGATTTTGAAAGCTTGGCCAAGCCCTTGCTGCGCAAGGACTGAGGCATGCTATAAGAGAGCATCCATACTCCCACAGTCTGCTACACTGTGATGCAGGGGGAAGAATGGAATGGAATGGAACAGAACAGAACAACAGAACAGAATGAACAAACAGAACAGAACAAACAGAGAACAACAGAATGGAATGGAACGGAACTGAACAAAATCAGTGGAACAGAATAGAATGGAATGAAATGGAATAGAATGATAGACATTTCAGTTGGAAGGGAGCTACAACAATTGCCTACTCCAACTGCCTGACCACTCCAGGGCTGACCAAAAGTTAAAGCATGTTATTAAACATATTGTCCAAATGCCTCTTGGACATAGACAGGCTTGGGGCATTGACTGCCTCTCTAAGAAGTCTGTTCCAGTGTTTGACCACCCTCACTGTGAAGAAATGCTTCCTACTGTCATGTCTGAACCTTCTGTGATGCAGCTTTGAACTGTTCCTACATGTCCTGTCACTGGATAATAGAGAGATCAGCACCTCCTTCTCTACTTCTCACTGACAAAGGGGAGATTGTGAAGTACTACATGGACGTTTTTCTACCAGAAAGTTTTCTTAGAGTAGGGTGTGGCAGGGTACTTCTAACACTTTGTACAACATCTCTGCTCCAGGACAAAGGTGGAGTGATAGAAGAAAGGCAAAAATATCACCAGAGGAGAAGGGGTAAGAAACATGAGCTCTGGAAAATGCAGAAGTTGACAAAAGGCATATACTCAAATATTGCCTCTTTGCACATCCCCTGTGCACTCACATTCTCCTAACAACCCAGAGTTACGGCATCGGGAGGGCTTTGGTAGTAAAGTTTCATCTTCTAAGCTGAATCTTATCAGCACTAGTCCTGAGAGAAAGTACAATGATGCTTAAGTTGAGTTGAGCCAGCTTTTGACCCCAGGTCTCCCATCTGTAGAAACAGCAATGCTATCAATGCATGCTGTCATCTTGTCCCTCCAGAGCCTTTCCAAGTGTGTGTGGGAGGGGTGCATTTTTGGGGAGACATCTACTCTTCATGGCCAAAAAACCCAAGCATGGCAAAAAAACCCAAAGAGAGACAAAAAGAGAACTAAAGACAGCTACTCCTGCAAATGAGTGGGTCCCCCCCCTACAGGGCAAGGTCTTCACTCCTGTTACCTGGTGGAATCTTCTCAGCTTCTCCAGTTTGTCAGCTTCTGTCCTGTCCAGAGCTCCAGGCAGGACACAGTGCCCACAGGTTTTGTACTGGAGTGCTGCTGGTCCTGTGGAGCACTGCACCCCTGCACACTCTTCCATGGGGCCTGCCCTCTGGACAGATAGGTTGTTGACATCTCTATTTTGCATGAGAGCCCAAAGCGGACTGCTCAGTGCCCAATGCCTCCTACTAGTTTTGGCCCTCCTCTCAACATCTGACAGCAGAAGGTGACTTTTTAAGACCCTTGCTACATGCGTTGTCCAACTATTCCTTTGAAAACTCAGAGCATTGAAAGTGGGGAAATGAGGACAAGAGGAGGATGAGGTGAGAAACAGAAACTGCAAATAACTCTGTCTGAGAACCAGGGACTCATGGACCTCAGGATACGTTATACCCTTGGGTCTGCTCAGCTCTTCACAGTGCTTTAGCAGACACCACTGCAGAGCTCTGCCCTTCTCTGCAGCCCATCCTACCATTCCAAGCAGAGTAGGGTAGGATGCAGGGCAGCCCAAGCAAGACAGGCACTGTTCAGGAAGGCTCCTGAATGTTACTAGGGTGACATGGCTTTATCCACATGCAGTCTTTTCTGCCTCTCTTAGTCTACTTTAAGCCTGTCTATATAGAAGAGAGAGGAGATTTACAAACAAAATTAAAAAATTCACTGAAATGCTGAATTTTTGCTTGCAGAGTTTGCAAACTGCAATGGGTACATCTTGATAATTTAGTTTGTTCTTTCTAATTAATGTGATAAATTCCCAAATGCGTACATATGCTTTAAAAACAAAACCTGAAAAATCAAAATGATCCTTCAGAAACTGATTAAAACAAGTCATCCAAAAATGGAGTGATTGGAGCTAGGATTGAGTTCTATCTCTCTTTGATGGAAATCACTAGACCTTGTATGTCAAGGGATTTGTCAGTAGCTGCTTCATTACTGTCGTAACTGAAAAAGGATGCTGAAAATCTGACAGCTCCTAGTTTTCCAAGGAAGCTGAAGGATTTTGTGCCCCTGCCTCCAGTAAAAGAAAGCAAGCTAAGAGAAATCTTATTTCTCAAAGCCTTAATCTTGACATTTCAAACATAAATGCTGGAAAAAGAGGTGCAGTATTGTGAATGTTCACATATCAAAGTGGGGGTAATTTTAAGCACTTGCATGCACTAGACCACTTTTTCCATGTCCTTTGAATGCCTGGGAATTCCAGTGTTCATTCATTCCATTAAAACATAAAAGATATGTAAGCAGTAACAGCTTCATGTGAGTGATACTCCTGTCTTATCAAAACAAATGTTATAACTGGGTTCAAAAAACTATTGCTGAGCATATTTCTTCATTCTCAAATAGACACATAAGCAAATATAAAAGATCATTTTGCATCTCTGGAGAGATAGGTAAAAACAAAAAGGTACACAGTTTCCTCCACGTTTTTGTACAAATTCATCTCAAGAGTAACAAATAGACAAATGATTTAATTATCAGTTTATTCAGGTACAATTTTCATACAATCCGCCTTTTAATTTCTTAGGTTGTCATGACATGACATTACTGACAGAGACAGAATTTAAGAGTTACAAATTCATTGTCATAGCTGGGAATAAGAAAGGATATATGTGTACTTCTTTTCCACATGTATGTGCCTTTTTCTGTGATGGTAGTCCAAATAATCAAGAAACTTCTATAATTTGCTCTCTTGACACCTGAATTTGTGCATTATGAAGCACCCTGAATACTGTCAGCTTCTGAAAGAGTTGTTGTTAAGTGCTCAAAAAATCATATCGTGGATGGTTTGAAATTAGAATTTTGATAATGACAATAAAAAAAAAAACAATCAAACCCTGGGATAACCTTGGAACTCTTGCATTTTGATTCTATTGCTGCATTTGTTGGTTAGTTCAAACACCTACCGTCTTGGGGAGGATAGAGAAGAAAAGCAGGAAAGAAGGATTCAGTTCCTAAGAGAATTTGGAATGATTAATACATGCAGTTCCTAAGAGAATTTGGAATGATTAATACATGCAGAGAAGTCCTCTCTGAGTAGTGTGAAGCTCGCTAAGAAATACACACAGGATCACATGCAGGCAGCACAGCAGTTGATGCTCAGTAGGGTAATGCATGGAAGATATTCTGAACATTTTTGTCCCACTGCCTCTTCTAAAAGGAAAATGCTGTACACATTTAGGACTGTGCTTTAGGTCAATTGACCTTCCATGATACTCATGCTTATATTTTTGTAATGCAAATTTTAACTGCTTTTTTCTCTAAATCATAAATTTTCTTGTAAGTTGGGAAAACCTGAATAAAGGAGTTAATTAGAGGCTGAGAGGCAATACCATATGGAGTTAGGAAAACCTGCCACTTGACACAAAAGGCCAGTAGGGAAAGAGGTGAACTGATTTCCAGTTTTATTTCTTTAGAACACACTCCCATTGGGACACAGATATAGAAATAAATCCATTTAGATAAAGAATATGCTATAATTACACTAAGCAGGAAGGAGAGTCAGTAAAACAGGAAACAAAATGAGATGTAATGAGAAAAGCAGGTAAAGGGAAAATGAACCAGGGCCACATAGATGTGGCCTGATCATACCTCCTGAAATAAAAGATTGTTCTATTTTTCAGTGGTAATTTTCATAAAATTAGTCTACTTCCTCTACTCTATAGCCCTCCGTCATTACACTGCGAGTCTACAACAAAGGTGCCACTGTCCTAAACAAGTGTTTTCTCAACATCCCCAGCTGATGGTGATGAAATTCCTAGCATTGTGTGAATTTTTAAAGTTGGAGTCACAGATATAATTGTCAGCGTAAGGACTGTGCAGCTTGTCGCTCAGTTTGGGTTCAGGGCAGAATCTGATGCTAGCCTGCATGACTTCAACTAGTTTGAGGGCCAGTCAGCTGGTAGGTAGTGTCTGTTCAACTTTTAGAAAATAAATTAACTGTAATCAAATAAAACAAAGTTATGATCAAGATGTCATCCAAGGAGCCCAGACTCTGACTGAAACCCATGCATCCATTATATATATTTCCACTGGCAATCACTGAAATGTGATGCTGTCTCAATAGCATAATCATGCCCATGGCAGGTTGGAACTAGATGATGTTAAGGTCCTTTCCAACCCTAACTGTTCTATGAATCTATGATTCTGTGTGAAGCAGAGAAAAAAAAAAAAAAAAGCACAATTCTTCATTTGGGAGCTCTGTCTCTCTTTGTACGTTCATCAGACTTGTATCTGCCAACTTTAGCAACAACAGCAAACCAGAAACTGGGGCTTATTCAATCTTTTGCTTCTTTAGGACTCAGTAAACAGAGAGATTCTACTGACAATAAACAGCCTGCAAACAGATGATACAGATGCAGAAGAAAGAAAGAACCCCAACCTATGCTTGAGGTGCATTCTCCAGTGATGTCACTTATTGTTACCACCGTAATGTAACTGTCGATGAAATGACATCAGCTGACATCTAGCTAGGCTTGGAGGGCAAACAGTCCAAGAGGATGCAATTTCTAACCAGTATGCTTCATACATTTAATACGCAGCATATTCTTCAGCTGTTACCATGAAACTCTGCAATGATTTTCAGGAAATTACATAGCCCTCCAAACAAAAGTTTCTTTCTGGAAGAGGCATTTTCCCTGCTGTAAATTATCCTTTTCACCTGGAAGCATACAAGAATCTTATACCCACTTTTTAACAAACCTCAGTACTAGACCTATGTGCAGAAGTAAGCCTTGTACGAAATAAGTATCTCAAACTACTCATTGGCACAGCTGAAATGAGAAGCATGTGCTGTGTGATATGCAAATATGTAATTGGATTTAAATTATTTTAGTGAAAAAAACCCAGGCACATTTGGTATTGATAGAAGCCCATTCTGATTGCCCTGTTTCAATAAATTCAGTGGCAGAACTTTGATATTCACTCATTTGAAGTAAAGGGCTAATTTAAAGCATTTTGCAAGTTTAGCTTTACTGATTCGTTTGTAATCAGGTTCATAAACAGAGTTGTTTAAACAAGGCAAAGAGTTATTAGCCTGGAGAAGAGAAGGCTGCGTGGAGATCTCATAGCAGCCTTCCAGTATCTGACAGGGACCTATGAGGTTGATGGTGAGGGACTATTCATTAGGGACAAGGGGTAACGGGTTCAAACGTATCAGCAGAGGTTTAGATTGGATATAAGGAAGAAGTTCTTTACTGTTAGGGTGGTGAGGCACTGGAATGGGTTGCCCAGGGAGGCTGGGAATGCTCCATCCCTAGCAGTGCTCAAGGCCAGATTGGATGAAGCCTTGGGTGATATGGTTTAGGGTGAGGTGTCCCTGCCTATGGCGGGGCAGTTGGAACTAGATGATCTCAAGGTTCTTTCCAACCATAACTATTCTACAATTCTATGATTCTATTACGCATTTCTATTACTAGTTCTGCAGATATTTAAACTAGCACTGGCTGAGCATTCTTTTCTAACCGATCTAAAGTCAATCATACAAAAAAGACACATCATCACAGTAATTCTGCTTCCACTATATTTTCCCCCTTTAGGCAGAAAAATGAAGATTCTAAAAGCCCCAAGGCTTTCAAAATTCATTGAAGTACATATTTATGTCCACATCCATAGTTCTGATTACTATGGTTAACCAAATACCCATTATCCAATGATATAACCCCCCTTATTTCACCCAGCTTCAACTCATTTTCCTGTTGTACTTAGTGAGGATCCATGGTGTCAGACTGTAGCAGCTTACAATTCAAACCTGATACAAAGGAAGAAATTTGCCTGTCAGGTGCTTCTACAGCTTTGCAGTTCAAATTACCCCTGCTTCTGCTTCCTTTCAAATTCATCTCCTTGAGCCCAGACAGCTAATATTAGCTCTTGTAGAGTCCTCCCCCTGTAATAACAAGAATTTACTGCACTTATCACCTTTCATCCAGCAGTCTGCATTATGAAAGACACTGTATTTACATCTGGCTTAGTGATAAAGAAACTGAAGAAAGGAAAAATAGAATTGCACTCAGAAAAGCAGCAACATCTAAATAAGAAAGAGCACTCCTAGCCTTCATCCAATGTACTGATCTTTGTTGCACTCAGGATTCCCACAGTCATATGGAATTATGTGGAAGACATTGTGGATAAAGTTTACAAAAGTTCAAAAGGCAGGTCTGGTTTAAGCCCGGCTGGTAACTCAGAGCCATGCAACTACTCACCCCTGCTCTGGGTGGGAATGGGGAGAACTGAAAGAATGTAAGCCTCATGGGTTAAGATCAGAACAGTCCAATAACTAAAGTACAATACGCAACTACTACTACCATTAAACACATGGCCCTTGCCTTGGTGGGCCAGTGGGAGTGTGATATAATCAATCTGCCAGGCCTCCCCATATCTGTACTTCAGCCATCATTCTCCATACCAAAGAGGCTTAAAATGTTTGGCTTGCTTAACTGCAGCACGTTTCACCCTCATGAATAACCTGGGCAATAATGTCCATTGTTAAGTCCACCCCTCAATCACAAGCCCATCTGCATGTTGCATCTCTGCCCTGGTGGCCTAAAGTGTCATGGGCCCCCCAGACCAAAAATAATTCACCTTTATGTTGCCAACCTAAGTCCATCTGAGCCACTTCAGTCTTAGCAGCTTTGTACACTTATTGGTTGTTCTGGTGTTCCTCAGTGGCCCGACACTTGGGTACATGTGCATCTACATGGTGTACCTTCACCATCAGGTTCTGCACTCAGGCAGCGATATCTTGCCACAGTGCAGCAGCCCAGATGGGTTTACCTCTGTGTTGCCAGTTGCCCTGCTTCCATTGCTGCAACCACCCACACAGGGCATTTGCCACCATCCATGAGTCAGCATAGAGGTAAAGTACTGGCAACTTTTCTTGTTCAGCAATGTCCAAGGGCAGCTGGATGGTTTTACCTTGGCAAACTGACTCGATTCATACTCTTCTTCCACAGTTTCTGCAACTCTCCTTCAGTTCCTGCAACTTGTAGGAAACTCTATACAGCTCCTTCCAAACTCAATGCATTCTGACAATATGGCAGTACCCATCAGTAAACAAGGCATATTGCTTCTCACGGTCTGACAGTTTATTATACAGTGGGGCTTCTTCAGGGTTGTATGGCCGTAGGCAAAATGCATGCAGCATATGCAGAAGCATGCTGGTTCCCAGCAAAATGAGCAGGCTGGTTTCAAAGGTACTCAGAGGATACTCAAAATGTTTAAAATTCTCAAATGCTGCTGTAAATAGCCTGGAGTAAATAGAGGTGTTTTTCTCCACAAGGAGTTGCTTTTTCAGGGCTAATTGCAAGTAGTTATCCTGATTTTTCTCTTTGTCTAACTGTTCTTTTTAGTTAACTACCTGGTCCTGCAGGGCTCAGACCAGGTCTTGTAAAGTTTGTATGGGCTAAGATTCAGCTGTTGTTCTTCTCTAGCCTCTACTGCAGCAGCCAATCTGGTACCCAGTACGGCACAGACAATTGATTTACCCTTTCCAGGCCGCAGTTTTACCTCCTTTTGCAGGGGGCTTATTCATTCTGTTACACACAGCAAATTATGCCCATTTCTCTTTGCCCACTTTGCCCCTGCTGGAGAGGGGCGAGCATTATGTTTCTCTAAAAGACCACACAACACATCTCTGCCTTGAAGTGCAGCTTCACCGCTGTTCATTTCTGAGTGGGACAATTGTCTCATGGAGACAGCATGTTTTGCTTCAACAAAACCCATCCCTTTAGTCCCTGAGAGGTACGCACATAAAACAAAGCAGCAATAGGTTGGGGTAGTCATCTCAGGAAGGCAGCACGTGTTTTTTTTTTAACAAGACCTACCACTTAAGTCCCTGAGAGCTACTCATGTAACACAAAGTAAGTGAAATGCAGCAATAGGTGGGGTAGTCATCTCAGGGGGCAGCACATCTGATTCAGCAAAATCTGCCCTTTGCATCCCTGAGAGGTATTCCGATAATACCTTATACTTTGAATGCCATTATGATACTTTTACTCCAAGGGATCCTGTCTGTGGCACCAATTTAATCTCAGGGTCAAACTGGAGAAATCCCCAGTGCAGGACCCATTTTGTTCATGACCCCAAGAGAGAAATTAGGATGCGAAGGTCAAGTACCATAATCAATCAGTTGGTTTATTACAAAAATAAAATTATGATAAAAAGGAAATTATTGTAAAAAAAGAGATTGTGATAGGACAGATCAGAAAAAGGATAGAAATGAAGTAAGGATTTGGGCTTTAGAGAGAAAGAGAGTCTCTGCTTCCTCCCAGCTGCCCATGCACCTTCTCACTGACAGAGCATGAGAGACTGAAAAGTCCTTGATCTGGGTAAGCGTTATTTACCAACAACTATATAATTGGTGTGTTATCAGCACTGTTATCACACTAAAGCCAAAACACAGCACTGCACCATCTACTAGGAAGGAGAAAAATAACTGTTACAGCTGAAACCAGGACAGAAAGTGAACAACTCCATGGGTTAAAAATTCCACTGACTGTGTATTCATTCAATACAAAGAAATATTTTTTTGCTTAAGAAACCATTTAACCACAATGAATCACAGACTTGGAAGGGTATCCCACCTGAAGTATCAGTTTTAAAACCCATGCTTCCTGAAACGTTTTACTGGTTTCTGTCAGAGATCAGGACTTCAGTTTGAGAGTAGTGTTGTCATTCTACTTTACTTTTACCACTTTAAGGTGTGTAAATCTAATCTCAACATTAAAGCAAGGTCACATACCCTGTCTTTCCCCCTCTCCAACTGTACAGATATGACCATGCAGAGACACACAATTGAAAAATAATTAGAGAAATGACTGTGTATGCTTTCTTATTAAAAAAAATATGAAACTTAACTAATACTAAAAGTATAAATGGATTTTGAAGAGACAATGTTAGGGCATTTGTCCTGGGTTCAGCAGTAGCAGTCATTTTTCTCATTCTTAGTAGATGGTGCAGTGCTGTGTTTTTGACTTTCAGCCTTGGAACACCAATGTTTTTAGTTGTTGCTGGGTAATGTTTACTCTGCCAAACTAGCCAAAGAGGTATTCCATACCATAGCACATCACGCACAGTATATAAACTGGCAGGAGTTACCCGGAAGGGCTAGATCACTGCTCAGATCAGGCTGTGTATCGGTCGGAGAGTGGTGAATGGTTGTATTCTCTTCCCTTGTTATTTCCCTTATCATTATTATTATTGGTGGTAGCAGCAGTGGTTTGTGTTATACCTTAGTTACTGGACTGTTCTTATCTCAACACATGGGAGTTACATTCTTTCTATTCGCCTCCCCACCCATCCGGGAGTAGGAGAAGGAAAGGAGGGGAGTGAGCAAGCAGCTGCGTGGTTCTGGGTTGCTGGCTGGGCTTAAACTATGACAGTTCTTTTTGGCATCCAACGTGGGCCCAAAGGGTTGAGATAACAACAGATCTGAGCAGAGTGTGTCCAACTGTATTCGTGATAATCATTTGTTGGTTTGGATTAATAGTCAATCATCACAATGCTGATTTATTGGCTCTCAAAGCTGTTGCTCTTAATCTCACATTTTCAGCATGTTGTACCTTACTTATAGCCAGTATTTGCTGGTTTAGTGTTTATCAGCTGGGGACCTTGGGCTAGGATTCTTGATTTGCTATACTTTATGGCAATGACTTGTAATACAATAGAATCATTGATCATGAAACTGATCTGGCTTGCATTCCCAGTGTGGTCACCATCTCTATACTTTGGGAGGTGTATAGTAGAAGTGTTTAGCAACTGCACATCTTTTTTCCACTCCTTGGTTGGTCAACCCATGAAGGAGCCATTCCTTTACCTCCCCCCCACCACCACACCCCCCTCCCCCTGACTGTTTAGAGCATTGTTTGAGTTCTGAAGGTTTTGAATGGCCTTTGAGTACCCTTGAGACCTGCCTGCATATTGTGATGGGGGATCAACTATGTTGGCTAGCATACAGAGTGTGCTTTACCCATGACCATTTCGTCTGATCTCAAAAATTAAGCAGAGTCAGGTTTGGGTCTTGTCTAGGGTTAGACGACAATACAGGAGGACCAAGAGATTTCCCTTGTCGTGCTTGGCAGGGTGTGTGGGATAGTATGGGCAAGTATCTAGGCCAGTGGCCCCCTCCAGTGCTTTGGAATTTCATCACTGAACAAGTGCAAAATCCAGAAAAATGAGTAAAACACTTAAATGAGGTATGTTGTCATTCTGGTCATACTAGAGAGGGACAAATCATGGCAACATGCTGGGGCTTTGCCTATACTCACAGAGCCCTGTTCAACACTATCCAGTACCTTCAAAGGGGAAAAAATGCCTCTGGATCTGATGCAAAGGAACAGACAGCACAGCTACTGTAACTCCAAGTACAGCAGCTATACCAATCCTAGTGACAAGTACAGCAGCTACTCAGACTCTGACTACAACAGATAATGCAGCTTCTCCAGCTCCAAGCACAGCAACTACACCAGCCCCAGTGACAAGTACAACAGCTACACAAACCACGACAATAGATACTATAGCCACTCCAACCACAGTGACAATCACTGCAGCTAAACCAGAAGACCAATTCGTACCAATATCGGTTGCCCCTGTATGCAAGGGGAAAAGTAAAAAGTAGGCAAGAAAGATGAAGCAAGATGAAGAAACAATGTACTCACCACCTGGGACAGCATCTGACCAAGAGTTATTAGTACCTGAATCAGAGGAGGAAGAAGAAGAAGAGGTGATTTCAACAGAGCTATGGAATATGTGAAAAGATTTTACCTGTCAACCAGGGGAGCACATCATCACCTGGTTCCTCCAATGCTGGGACAATGGGGCTGACGGTCACGAACTAGAAGGTAGAGAAGCCAAGCAGCTGTGATCACTTGCTAGGGAAGGGAGAATTAACAAAGCAATTGCAAAAGAGAAACGGTCCCTCAGCCTTTGGAGGCGGCTCTTGGCAGCTATGAAAGAAAGGTTTCCATACAAGGACGATATTATGAGTCATTCAGCCAATTGGACCACAGTAGAGAAAGGCATTGAGTCTCTGAGGGAATCAGCCACTGTAGCGATGATTTATTGCAAGCTGGATGCCAGGAAATGACCCTTAGATCCAGATGAAGTTGAATGTACACGACCCATATGGCAGAAATTTACATGGAATGTACCATCATCATATGCCCACTCATTGGCAGCAATAACCTGGAATGACATAGTACCACCAACAGTGGATGAAATGATTCATCAACTCCAAGAGTTCAAATACAATCTCACCCCTTCCATCATCTCAGCTGTGGAAAAAGTGTCTCAGGAGTTCAGACAATTGAGAGACAATCTCCCTGATCTATCCAGCTCCCCAGGTGTACCAACCCACATCTCAGCTATTAACAAAAGGCGTCCTACTGCTCGAGAGAGAAGATATAGGAAGTATACACCACAGGGCACCCTATGGTTCTCCCTGTGGGATCATGCAGAATACATGAGGAAATGGGATGGAAAACCTACCTCAGCTCTGGAAGAACGGGTGCATGAATTGAAGACAAGAACAAAGGTCAAGGATGATCATCCCATGAAAGCTGCAGCTTCAGTCTCTGATGAGCAGGTTCCCAGATGGAGAGGAAGAGCTGATTTTACTCCATCTCCTGTAATAAAGACTAATTCCTGTCAACAAAACGTAAGTGACCAGTGTTGTGATAACTTTTAGAGGGGACCTTCCTCCAGCCAGGTAGAAGTAGGGGACAAATGGATTTACTGGACTGTGAGGATCAGATGGCCTGGCACATCAGTCCCACAAAAGTATGAGGCTCTAGTAGATGCTGGTGCACAGTGTACCCTGGTGCCATCAAGCTGTCAAGGGGTGGAACCCATTTATAATTTCTGGAGTGAGAGGAAGATCCCAAAAGTTGACTCTACTGGAGGCTGAAATCAGCTTGATGGAGGAAATGGCAAAAGCACCTCATTGTGCCTGGTCCAGAGACTCCACACATCCTTGGCATAGACTACCTCAGGAGAGGGTACTTCAAAGAGCCAAAAGGGTACCGATGGGCTTTTGGTATTGCTGCTTTGGAGACAGAGGAAATGAAGCAGCTGTCCACCTTGCCTGGTCTCTCAGTGGATCCTTCTGTTGTGGGGTTTATGAAAGCTGAAGAACAAGTGCCAATCGCGACCACAACAGTGCACTGGCGGCAATATTGGACCAACCAGGACTTCCTGATTCCCATCCATAAGCTGATCCGTAGACTGGAGAGCCAAGGAGTGATCAGTAGGACCTGCTCACCCTATAATAGCCCCATATGGCCAGTGCAAAAGTCTAACGGAGAGTTGAGACTAGTGGTAGACTATCATGACCTGACTGAAGTCACACCACCCTTGGGTGCTGCAGTACCAGACATGTTAGAACTTCAATATGAACTGGAGTCAAAGGCAGCCGAGTGATATGCCACGATTGATATTGCTAATGAAGTTTTCTCAGTTCCTTTGGCAGCAGAGTACAGACCACAGTTTGCTTTTACTTGGAGGGGCGTCCAGTTCACTTGGAACCAACTGCCCCAGGGGTGGAAACACAGCCCTACCATTTGCCATGGACTGATCCAGATTGCACTGGAACAGGGGCAAGCTCCAGAACACCTGCAATACCTTGATGACATTATTGTGTGGGGTGGTACAGCAGAAGAAGTCTTTGAGAATGGGAGCAAAATAATCCCAATCCTGCTGATAGCTGGTTTTGCCATAAAATGGAGTAAGGTCAAGGGACCTACATGGGAGATTAAATTTTTGGGGAGTAAAATGGCAAGATGGACATCACCAGATCCCCACAGATGTGATCAACAAGATAACAGCAATGTCTCCACCAACTAATAAGAAAGAAACACAAGCTTTCTTGGGTGCTGTGGGGTTCTGGAGAATGCACATCCCAAATTACAGTTCGATTGTAAGCCCTCACTATCATGTGACCCAGAAATAAAACGATTTTAAATGGGGCCCTGAGCAACAACAAGCCTTTGAGCAAATTGAACAAGAGGTAGTTCATGCAGTAACCCTTGGACCAGCCTGGACTGGCCCAGATGTATAAAATTTTCTCTACACTGCAGCCGGGGAGAATGGTCCTACCTGGAGCCTCTGTCAGAAAGCTCCAGGGGAGACTCGAGGTCGACCCCTCAGCTTTTGGAGCTGGGGATACAGAGGATCTGAGACCAGCTATACCCCAGCTGAGAAAGAGATACTGTCAGCCTATGAATGTTTTGGAGCTGCTTCGGAAGTGACTGGCAGTGAGGCACAGCTCCTCCTGGCACCCCAGTTGCCCGTGCTGTGCTGGGTGTTTGAAGGCAGGGTCTCCTCTACACCTCATGCAATTGATGTGACATGGAGTAAGTGGGCTACACTTATTACACAAAGAGCTTGAATAAGAAATCCCAGTCGTCCAGGCATTCTAGAAGTCGTCATGGACTGCCCAGAGGACAAAGATTTTGGAATGTCACCAGAGGAGGAGGTGATGCGTGCTGAAGAAGCCCCACCATACCATAAACTGTCAGAAAGTGAAAAGCAATATTTTGCCTTGATTACTGATTGGTCCTGCCGTATTGTGGGAAAGCATCAGAGATGGAAGCCAGCTGTATGGAGTCCCTGACGACAAGTTGCAGAAACTGTGGAAGAAGAGTATGAATCGAGTCAGTTTGCCAAGGTAAAACCATCCAGCTGCCCTTGGACATTGCTGAACAAGAAAAGTTGCCAGTACTTTACCTCTATGCTGACTCATGGATGGTGGCAAATGCCCTGTGTGGGTGGTTGCAGCAATGGAAGCAGGGCAACTGGCAACACAGAGGTAAACCCATCTGGGCTGCTGCACTGTGGCAAGATATCGCTGCCTGAGTGCAGAACCTGATGGTGAAGGTACACCATGTAGATGCACATGTACCCAAGTGTCGGGCCACTGAGGAACACCAGAACAACCAATAAGTGTACAAAGCTGCTAAGACTGAAGTGGCTCAGATGGACTTAGGTTGGCAACATAAAGGTGAATTATTTTTGGTCTGGGGGGCCCATGACACTTTAGGCCACCAGGGCAGAGATGCAACATGCAGATGGGCTTGTGATTGAGGGGTGGACTTAACAATGGACATTATTGCCCAGGTTATTCATGAGGGTGAAACGTGCTGCAGTTAAGCAAGCCAAACATTTTAAGCCTCTTTGGTATGGAGAATGATGGCTGAAGTACAGATATGGGGAGGCCTGGCAGATTGATTATATCACACTCCCACTGGCCCATCAAGGCAAGGGCCATGGGGTTACCATTAGGAAGCAACCACCAGATGGATGGAAACATACGCTGTGCCTCACGCCACTGCCCGGAACACTATTCTGGGCCTTGAGAAGCAAACCTTGTGGTGACACGGGACCCCGGAAAGAATTGAGTCAGGTAATGGGACTCATTTCCAGAACAGCCCTATAGACACTTGGGCCAAAGAGCATGGCATTGAGTGGGTATATCACATCCCCTATCATGCACCAACCTCTGGGAAAATCAAACGGTACAATGGGTTGTTAAAAACTACACTTAGATCAATGTGTGTGGGAACTCTCAAGCACTGGGATATGCATTTACCAAAGGCCACCTGGTTGGTCAACACCAAAGGATCTGCCAAAACGGCTGGCCAAGCCCAGTCAGAACTTTTACATACTGTAGAAGGGGATAAAGTTCCTGTGGTGCACATAAAGAATTTGCTGGGAAAGACAGACTGGGCTCTTCCTGCTTCAGGTAAACCCAAACCCATTTGTAGGACTGCTTTTGCTCAGGGACACGGATGTACTTGGTGGGTAATGTGAGAAGATGGGGAAGTCCGATGTGTACCTCAAGGGGATTCGATTTTAGGGGAAAACAGCCAATGAATACAACTGTATGCTGTTGCCTGCTGTGTAGCACTTTTATAGCCCACCAACTAGATGTCTTCAGGTTACCAGCAACTAGCCCTGACTTCCCTCTGACCATCATGCCAACAAAGAATAAACCTTGATGAAACAAGATGAAGGTTGTAGATGGTTCTTTAGTACCATCAGCAGGCAATGATCCAACACTGCACACAACCTCTCCTGCTCTGAAAGACTGTTACAAGAGATGGATCCTGACATCATGGACCAGATGTACTCAGCAGCTTTATAGGGATTGGTCCATGCATTAAGGAATGATCTCTTTCTCTCTTTGCATGTGTGTGGATGTATATATATATATGAGACAATAGCAATGGTATATTGAAAATGTGGGATCTGAGAATGATGTGAATAGTATGGAATAAGCAGTGGATGCTGTCCTGGGTTCAGCAGTAGCAGTCATTTTTCTCATTCTTAGTATATGGTGCAGTGCTGTGTTTTAGACTTTCGGCCTGGGAGCAGTGCTGATACCACTGATGTTTTTAGTTGCTGCTAAGTAATGTTTACTCTGACCAAGGACTTTCTGAATCTCGTGCTCTGCCAGGGAGGAGGGGAAGCTGGGACGAAGTAGAGACAGGACACCTGACCCAAACTAGACAAAGAAGTATTCCATACCACAGAATGTCACGCCCAGTATATAAACAGGGGGCAGTTATATGGAAGGGCTAGATCACTGATCAGGTTGGTCTGGGTATCGGTCAGCGGGTGGTGAGCGGTTGTATTCTCTTCCCTTGTTATTTCCCTTATCATTGTTATTATTATTCTTATTGGTGGTAGCAGTAGTGGTTTGTGTTATACCTTAGTTACTGGACTGTTCATATCTCAACCCGTGGGAGTTACATTCTTTCTATTCTCCTCCCCATATCTCTGGGAGCAGGGGGAGGAAAGTGGGGGAGTGAGCGAGTGGCTGTGTGGTTCTGGGTTGCTGGCTGGGCTTAAACCACGACAACATTCTATCTTGCAATCATGTTTTATTGAGGAGATTAGAGAGTTATATTCAATATATAACTTAAAAATGAATTGGATTGTTGGAAGGAGGTGGCTCATATTTCTGGTACATCTGAAGTTAAATTTCTTCAAATAGAGTCTCTGTTTTTGCCTCAATAACATGTAAACACTCATGGGACTTGCTGGAGACATAAATTTTACTAGCTGAAAGTTGAGTAGACATCTCTGAGCAGCTGGTGGTAGGCACAGGTGATAGGTTGAATTAAATAACCATAATTAAGAGGGTTTGATTTAAAGAGAAGTAAATAGTTTAAATATTATAATGACATCAAGTTCTATTTGTGACTCCTTCCTTAGCAGAAACAAGCTGTAACTACTATATATTGAGCAAGATCTAAGTCTTTTGATCTAATACTTGACCTTGATGAAGGCCAAAAGGTTCTTTTCCTCATTGTGTGATTTCCATTAGACTCAAGTCCCTCTCAAATCAGTGTTTTACGCCCGTTGTCTTGTGGGCAAGGACAGGTCAACAGCTTAATGTTCATATGGAGACCAGTAGTGGGTGATGTCCCTTAGGTGTTGGTGTTGGACCAATCCTGCTCAACATCTTTGTTGGCGACATGGACAGTGGGAGTGAGTGTACCCTCAGCAAGTTTGCCAGTATCACCTAGCGGTGTGGTTTGATTGATACGCTGGAGGGTAGGAATGCCATCCAGAGGGACCTTGACATGCTTAAATGGTTGGCCAAAGCCAACCTCATGAAGTTCAACAATACAAAGTGCAAGGTCCTACACCTGTTTCAGAGCAGTGCCAGGCACAGCTACAGGTTGGGCAGAGAAGAGATTCAGAGCAGCCCTGGAGGGAACATCTTGGGGGTGTTGGTAGATGAGAAACTGAACATGAGCCGGCTTCAGTGTGTGCTTGCAGCCCAGAAAGTCAACCGTATCCTGAGCTGCATCAAAAGGAGCGTGACCAGCAGATTGAAGGAGGTGATCCTGCCCATCTACTCTGCTCTCATGAAACCTCACTTGGAGTAATGTGTACAGTTCTGGTGTCCTCAACATAAGAGGGACATGGAGCTGTTGAAGCAAGTCCAAGGAGGGCCGTAAGGATAAGAAAGCTGCAGCACTTCCCATATAGGCTGAGAAAGTTGGGGCTGTTCAGCCTGGAGAAGAGAAGGCTACGTGGAGACATCATAGCAGCCTTCCAGTATCTGAAGGGGGCCTTTAAGGATGATGGAGAGGGACTATTCATTAGGGACTGTAGTGATAGGACAAGGGGTAACAGGTTGAAACTTAAACAGCAGAGGTTTAGATTGGATATAAGGAAGAAATTCTTTACTGTTTGTAGACGCAGAAGTCACGGACAACACGGAAACAATCAATGTGATCAAGCAGTTGCCAAAGTTTATTTGGATGCAGTGCTAACCTAATACTTATGATATGTCATAATTGTGGCTAATTAGCCTGTTCTAGAAGATACATTGGTGAACTACAACCTTGGCGGACACCAACATCCGCACGTCCTTGGCGAAGAGTTAGAGAGATACATCATGAATAACAAGACAACTGGCCTTGGCTATGTTGGCCAGAAATACAGAGGATCATAAGTCTGGTTACTAGCATCCTTACTGGAAAATTACAGAGACACACTGAGGTTTAGGGTACAGGGATCGCTCACCGGGTGGCCCTGGTCCTTTAGGAACCCCACAAATCCCCCTTCTTGTTCTTGAGCGATCCAGGTACCCTTTACAGACTTTTCTACAATACGTTGCATACACTGTAAGATACAGGGAATAATCATTAAGAATAAGAATACAACTGCAAGTAACATTAAAGCGCCTTTGATAATATCTTTAATCCAGCCTGCAATTCCCCAGCTGCCTAACCACTTATCCAATCATCAATGGTTAATTTTGTGGTCATGTCATCTAACTGTCTTATTGCTTTGTGAATCGACTCTGAGGGATCAGACAGATTCATGCAGCACATTCCATCAAAATCTTCACACCCATGGCCATGTGCTAATAACAAGAAATCTATGGCAGCACGATTTTGAAGCGTAGCATGTCTAACTGAATCAACATCTGCTAAAAGCCCGGACAATGCCACAGAAGTATCATTGGTCTGTTTTGCTAACCAACAACCTAATTTCTTAAGAGTCGCTAAAGCTTGAGCAGAAGCAACTCCTGGGGCTAACAGTGAAGACACTATGGCTGCACCTGGTCCCCAGAATTCTACCTTGTCGTTGCAATCACTTTTAAAAGAGTGAATACTCCGTTTCCCTCTATTCCTCCTCCTCTGAGTCAGGATAGTGGAAACGTTAGGAGTTAACAACGTTAGTCTCCCCAGAGACCATGGTCCTCCTCTTATATGTGAAGGAATTCCCTGCCATGCTCTATCACCACAAATTAGAAACATCCCATAGGGTAACTCTAAAGGAGCATTAGCAGATTTGGAGATATTACAGCTAGTATAATTGCACCAAGTGGTCTGATTACGATATTGTGGAATAGATGCATTTACTATTTGCACGAGAGAGGTGGGATTCTGTCCTGAATAATTGAAATATACACAGTAATCCATTTTTACCGATCCCAACAGCTCAATTTCTTGAGGTTCTAAACCTCTTTGCAGAAGATACACAGTCCAGGCATCCCAATAATCTGTCATATTTTGACCCTGGAGTCGTAAGGGTCTAGCTGGTTCAGGGATTGGCCAAGAGTCGAGCGGAACCCCGACTAGGCACGTTGAAAAGGGATTGCTTGGAGACGCAGTAGCTAAGCAAATAGAGTCTTGGCCTGTCATGTTAGCCAAAGTTATCCAAATATTGGTCTTTAGCTGCGATGGGGGCCAAACTGTGCAATCTACATTCAGCATGACTGCAAAAATACTGATTATTAGCAGGTCACACATTAGTGTTCCGTTGGTTCCTCAACTGGCTGAGTTAAAGGTGGATCTGCTTGACTGTTTCTCTCTGACTTCTCCCGTAACCACGGCTTAACCCACTTTGCTGTTATCCACCTTGGCCCAGCCTCTGTTGAAACACAAACATAACCACGTCCGGTCATTATCACTTCCACTGGTCCCTTCCACACACCTGTACTTAACTCTCTGTACTGGACTCTTGCACCTGTAGTCTTGACACAGACTGACGCCAGAGCATTACCATGAACAACTATCGGCGGCTCTAAGCGGCTGCCAGTAAGGTGCAAAAAATTCATGGTATACACTACCTTTGCTAAGCGCTCTCCTGGGGGACTAGGGGCTCCCCCTTTCTGTTTATCGAGAAGACTTTTCAAGACGGCGTGTGTACGCTCTATGATGGCCTGTCCCGTAGGAGAGTGTGGGATACCCCATAGAGAACAGAAGTGAGCAAAAGAACGAGAAGTATAAGCAGGTCTATTGTCCGTTTTTATGGACAAGGGAACTCCTAGTGCAGCAAAAGCAGAGTGAAGGTGACGAATGACGTGTTTGGCAGATTCGCCCGTTTGGGCAGAGGCCCAAACTGCCATAGAAAAGGTGTCAATTGAGACATGCACATACCGCAAACGACCGAATTCTGGGACGTGAGTAACGTCCATCTGCCACAATTGCAGAGCTAGAAGACCACGTGGGTTAACTCCCAGCCCTAGGCCAAAGCCTGATTTCTGGCAAGCTGGACAGGATTGCACTATGCCTTGTGCATCAGAAATGGGCAAATTAAATTGGCGGGCTAGCACTTTCGCAGACTGATGGAAAAAGTCATGAGACTTACATGCCTGTTCAAAAAGGTTTGGTGCAGGTCCCGTCCATATGGGAGCTGCAACCAATTGGTCAGCTTGCAAATTACCTTGGGCCAGGCCTTCAGAAAACTGATGACCCCGAATACGAGTGATAAAATATGGCACAAGCCGTTGATTGATCGCCTGAAGCAGCTGTAACAAAATAGACAACAAAAGAGAATTCTTAACAGTTTGAATGAAGGAACGCTCTATACGTTGTACTATGCCCACAATGTAAAGAGAGTCAGAAACAATATTGATGGGGTGGGCAGTCCAATGCAGAAAGGCCCACACCACGGCTTTTAACTCCAATGTTTGCAAAGAATCAGCTGCCTCGCCATCAATCAAGTGCTGCTGCCATTGATCATCGGCATACCATGTGACTACGGCACGTCGGGACTTGCGCCCTGCATCTGTGAAAACAGTTAACCCCTGTACTGGCACTTCAGATCTGATTGGATACTGCACAAAAGTCTGAGACGTTAACAAAGGCAGTAATCGGGATTGTGGAAAAGAGGTACAAATTTGTGCTGGATAATCTGCAAGGGCTACTTGAAGAGGAAGTGAAGTCCCCAACAAGTAGTTCAAATAGTCCTGTGCTATTGGCACAGTGATAGAAGCTGGCTCTTCACCTGTGAGATCAATAATTCGGGTATAATTCATGATCAATTGAGCAAACAATTCTGGCCTTGTCACAATAGTCATTTTTGGTTGGAAGGGAAGAAACACCCATTCTAATATACACAATTGACCTTCAGGTAACTGAGCAATAATGCCAAATAGGTGGGCATTCTGAGAACTAGAATTGAGGAGAAAAAACAAGAGCGTGGATTCATCGAGAAACCACTGCTGAACCGATCTTGTCTATGATTTTTTGCAAGGCCTCTGTTTGAGAATCAGACAATCGCCGAAGGGTATCGGCTTCTGTTGCGTGACCTAGCAACGGCATTAGTGGAGCCAAATTGTCATTGGTGATTCCACAAACAGGCCAAACCCACTGAATACCTCCCATCTATTTCTGAATGTCTGTCAAGGTTTCTATTTTACTGGTTAAAACCACCTTTTGGGGCCTAACTGAACTGCCAGTTATCTGCCACCCTAGATAATTCCAGGGGGCTTGTCGTTGAATTTTTCCTGGGGCGACAGACAACCCTCTTGCTTGCAACTTTGTGGTAATCACTGCCAGAATATCATTTGGTAAACTTTTTGCTGCGAACAGGATATCATCCATATAGTGATAAATCAAGATATCACGATACTGTCTGCACAAGGGAATTAGTGCCCATGCCACACATGTTTGACAAATTGTGGGGGAATTTTTCATGCCTTGTGGCAGAACGACCCAACGATACCGCTTTGCTGGTGCCTGTTTGTTGACACTAGGCACCGTAAAAGCAAACTTTTCGCAATCCTCGGGATGAAGTTTTATGGTGAAAAAGCAATCTTTCAAACCTATTACAAACAGTTCCCAATTCTCCGGGATCATACTCGGTGAGGGTAATCCTGGTTGCAGCGCACCCATATCCTGCATAACTGCATTAACCGCTCTTAAATCATGCAACAATCTCCAGCTCCCCGATTTCTTAGGGACAGTGAACACTGGGGTGTTCCAAGGACTAGTGGACGGAACTACATGACCTGCCTGTAATTGTTCGTCCACCAATTCTTGGACCTTCTGCAGCCATTCAGCTTTAAGCGGCCACTGATCTATCCAGACTGGCCTCTCTGTCAGCCAAGTTAATTTCAGGATAGGAGGCTGCTCTTCAGTGACCGCACCTAAAAAGGTGACATAACCAATTTTGTGTGCAATTGGCTTAGAAAATCTCGTCCCACCAATGCCACAGGAAGGCTTAAGACATACAGCTTTATGGTTGCAGTGCCCCCGTCAGAGATGGTACAACAAATTGGATCTCGACTAATTGATGTCTGCTGACAACCACTGACCCCCATTATAGAGGTGGGTGCTGGAATCAAAGATCAGTCGGAGGGCCAATTGTGTGTTGGGATGACTGTTACGTCCGCTCCTGTATCCAATATAGCGGTCAGCTTGATCGACTGCCCATTGCAGTGACTCAAGCAAACAGTCTCCGTAGGTTTCTCCCTTGAAATTTCCTTGGCTAACAGAACTTCTGGTTGGCCCGTGGAACCAAAACCACCTGAGCCCCGTTCTCGTTCTCCCTGGCATGGTACTTTTGCCTCAAACGGAACCAATTGTGCAATCTTTTCCCCCTTCGGAATTGATACCGGTGGGCACAAAGTATACACCATAATTTTGATATTCCCACAAAAATCTGCATCAATTAGACCTGGCACAACAAAAATCCCACGATGCGACACAGAGGAGTGACCTATTAGCAGTGCACTTAATCCTCGACCTAAAGGACCCCATAACTCAGAGTCAACCAGTCACACCTGCGTGTCGAGTAGTGTGATATCTACTGCTGTTGCCACGTCCACTCCGGCACTGCCGGCTGTGGCTGAGGCGAGACTGTCCAAGACCCTGCACTTTTGTCTGAGCGCGAGGGTAAGTGCTCGACCTCCCGTTTCCCGGGCCCTTACACTCGGCAGTGTTATGTGTGGGCTTGTTACACTGAGTGCACCACTTGCGATTTCCAAGGCCACTGCCTTGACTGTTGGGAGAACGATTCCCCCTGAAGGATGGTGCGGAACGACACTGTGGTCGAAGGTGTCCCGTTTTCCCACAATTATAGCATCTTTTATCCTTTCCCTTCTTTTCCATCCCCCGCACAAGTGGTCGGACAGCCGCGCCAAAAGCCTCAGCCATATAGGCTGCCTTTTGTTTATGACCCATACGCTCAACCATTTTCAGTAGTTGGGCTGTGGGGGTTCCTCTGGGCAACACACTTAGTATCTGCTTAGTGTGATCATTTGCACCATCAAAAGCCAATATATCCAAAAACTTCGACTTCATGTCATCAGTTAAATCAGGGTGCCTTTTTAGAGCATTGTACAGCCTATCTATAAATTGCTGGTACGATTCTGTTGGCCCTTGTTTTATTATCTGAAAACCTGGGGTCGCCTTGTCGTCTGGCAAGGCAAACCATGCCTTGATAGCCTGGTCTTGTGAGGCGGCTAAGACAGGCTTTGGCAACTGGGCTTGCTGCTGGGGATTCTCAAATGGCCCTGCCCCTGTCAAAGGGGCACTGTTACTCCGAACAAGGGATCACCTTGCTGCCGTGGCTCTTTGGATAGCGAGTGACCCATCTCCTTCCCGGCTGCTCACCTGATCAGGGCGAGATTCCGAGTTTTGCGACTAGTCGCCTTCCTGCAGCGCCAGAGCAGCGCTGATTTTGGCCGGCTCCTGCCCCCTCGTGTTTGATCGGAATTCAAACCCTCTGCGAAGGTTACCGGTCTGAGGGTCCCTGTTCGGGCGCCACTTGTAGACGCAGGAGTCATGGACAACGCAGAAATGATCAATGTGATCAAGCAGTTGCCAAAGTTTATTTGGATGCAGTGCTTTTTTATACCCTTACATTATGTAACAGCCTCGGATAGCAAGATATGATTGGTTAATCTAGAGGTTATTACAGTTTACAAAGCTAACCTAATACTTATGATATGTCATAATTGTGGCTAATTAGCCTGTTCTAGAAGATACATTGGTGAACTACAACCTTGGCGGACACCAACATCCGCACGTCCTTGGCGAAGAGTTAGAGATACATCATGAATAACAAGACAATTGGCCTTGGCTATGTTGGCCAGAAATACAGAGGATCATAGGTCTGGTTACTAGCATCCTTACTGGAAAATTACAGAGACACACTGAGGTTTAGGGTACAGGGATCGCTCACCGGGTGGCCCTGGTCCTTTAGGAACCCCACAACTGTTAGGGTGGTGAGGTACTGGAATGGGTTGCCCAGGGAAGTTGTGAATGCTCCATCCCTGGCAGTGTTCAAGGCCAGGTTGGATGAAGCCTTGTACAGTTTGGTTTAGGGGGAGGTGTACCTGCTCATGACAGGGGAGATTGGAACTAGATGATCTTAAGATACTTTCAAACCTTAACCATTGTATGATTCTATGATCCTTTCAAATGCTGCCATTCAATATGGACTGAGTGTGGACCATTAACACAGGTCAAGAACTTTTCTCAGTATGCAAGTCATCTGGAGCAACTGTATGCATGCTCCAGAGCAGTGTTTCTTTGCAGTACTAGGATCCGCCTGGATGCATTTGACTTGAACAAAGAATAGCAAGGAAACTCCCCTGCAGTGCAACTATCCCATTATCCCCAGGTTCTCTTTGAATGGCAGTGGTGTTTCTGGAGTTCAGAGTGCCACCTTGGTTCTCTGTTCTTTGCTGCTTGTGCACCCAGCAAGTTATTAACATGGACTGACAGAATAACAGAAGTGACAACCATTCCATATGACCATAGAATAGCTTAGGCTGGAAGGGATCTTTGAAGGTCTGTGGTCCAACCTCATGCCCAAAGAAAGGTTCAGCCTTGGGGTCAGACCAGGTGTTCAGGACTTTGTGCAGTTGGGGCTTCAAACCCTCCAGGAGTAGAATCATGGACTCATTGAATCTAATCTAACACTGCCAAATCCATCTCTAAATGATGTCCCTAAGTGCCTCTCCTACATGTTTTTTAAATACCTCAACATATGATGCCTCAACCACTTCCCTGCGCAGCTTGTTCCAGTGATTGACAACCTCTGTAAGTGATTTCCCACTCTTATCCTATTCTGTGAGCTATTGAACCTTCTTTTCTCCCCCTGTCCTTTTGACGAGAGGAATAAGAGAGCAACTGGATGGACATCTGGCAGCTGCCTAAGGTTAACCCACCACAGAGCACTTCTACTGGGAGCCCTGCTTTTATTTTTAGATATAAGAATATTGGCTAATTGAACATTACACCATGTAAAGTGTATGCATATGAGTTGTTATCTTTGTGTGAACAGATTGCACGTTTCCAGTGAGGATCAATTATATAACACTGTGGTCTGGGGTTTGTTTTGCTTTGTGGCTTCAAAGTTTCAGCAGAGGCTTTGTTGTCTTTCTAAAACTCATGTATAGCTGAAAAACTTCATCCTTTAGGAGAAATATTTGTTGCATGGAATTAGACATCTATTTTATCATTTGTGCTCTGACTGCAAGCTGAGTTCAGGACTGTGCCCTGCTTTGCCACTCATATCAAGAGACAGCCCACAGCTTAAAGAGCTCTTAAGGCTGCTAAGGGCACAGCTAATGAGCAGCAGAGCCTGAAGTCATGCTCTACACTGCTTCCTTCCCTCCAGTTTCTGAGTTTGGAAAACATACCATCAGCAAGGGCAGATGGTGGGTAGTACATTTTGATTCCTGTGGGAGTTTGCTGTCTGAATTTGTTTGAAGAGTGGAGCTTGATCTGCAATGTGGGTTAAATCTCTTCCCAGAGAAAACATTTTCAACATCAAAGTTACATATTTTACGCTGAAAGCAGCACTGCTCTGGTTCTGGAAACAATTTTCTTCTTTGTAAACTTTTGTAATCCAATAAATAAAATAATTACTTGAATAAAGATGCATACTTTCTCACTTGGCAGGTATGTAAACTGTAAAACACAGCTGAGTTTTGTTCTGTCTGTCTATATAAGGTTCTTTTGATTTACATATAATTTCCCACCCCATTCAGACCATGTTATAGATAAGTGCAAACAATGTTATGTATGTTCTGAGGTTAAGACAACAACATTTATGCAAAAATTGTATTTTTTTTTCAAGTGACAAGAAGGTGTTTGTTTGCAACTGGCAGAAAACAAGTAAATATGCTCAGGGAAGATATTATAAAAATTAGTGATGCCAGAATTTGCTTAAACTGTTCTTTATGGTCTGATAATTTCTCCTATGTCAATAGATGGAAAAAACAGAAACAGGTAGATTTTACATTCAAGAAAATGGAGCAAAAAGATGTGAAATGTCCTGCAAAACTTGCAGTGAATTGAAGCTTTTGCTGAAAGTGGTAAATAGTCAAATCAAGCAGTGATTTCTTTTTTAATGAAAAGATCCATTTTCTCTTGGGTGATCCAGAAAGCCTAAAGCATTATCAATTTTTATTGTGCATTATTACAGCAAATTCACAATGTACATGACTGTAGAAGTGTAATGAACTGTTAATTTTTGCTCTTTTTTATATGACTCTTCTCCAGTCAGCTGCTCCTGCAGCCAGGGTCAGTGTCACTAAATGTAAGTTTGCAATACACTGTAGTGGCAACCATAAGAAATATTTCTGCAGGACAAAGTTGAAAGAGAACTGAAGGAATAGAAGCAGCTAGCAGTTACAAATTCTGTCCCATTGCTTACCAATTTTCTCCCCAGCACCTATCATTCTTGAATCCCTTTTGAAGAGAAATGGTATCTTTTGGCAATATTCTCATAGGCCTAATGGTACAGAATGGTTTTAAATGGGTTGTGTGTCTTCAGCAAACTGAGATGTTAACATATTAAATGGTAAAAAAAGGTTCCTCTGAACACATTTTTCCCCTTTGTTAAACGAATGTCCAAAGTACAGAAGACAACCCAATATAAGTTATTTTACAAACAATATTAATTTCTGGGTTTTTATTAGTTTGAAAGAAAAATAATTAAAATATTGGTTAAATTCTGTAAGCAAATAAAAGATTTGAAGCCTTGGGTGGCATGGTTTAGTGTGAGGTGTCCCTGCCCATGGCAGGGGGGTTGGAACTACATGATCTTGAGGTCCTTTCCAATCTTAACTATTCTATGATTCTATGTAACTGGCACCATTGACAAAATAACACCATAGCAATAGACAGAGTACAAAAAAGAATTCAATTCAGGAAGTTTGGATCCTAGAAAAAAGAAACAGAACTCAAAGATGTGTTTTATTGACAGTAGAAACTTTCAGGTTTTGAAAGATTCATCATCTGAAAGTCTACACGCACTCGTGTATTGATGCATGAGACACACAAATACAGGCTAGTGGCTTCTCTGTCCTCAGAGAGCAGAATAAGATGCACTTTTTGTGTGTGAATATAAACTTGTAATAGAAAAATCTAGAAATCCAGACAACAGGCAGAGAAAGAATGACAGTAAAAGCACAGAGGGATGAAAAGTTTACCGTATCTGACAAAAGAGCAGTTATCTAATTCCAGAGGCAAATAAAACAGTCACTGAAGGACTGTCTTTTGAGTCCATAGGTGATAGCAAATGTTGAAGAGATATAAGGAAGCTGTGACAGCTGTTACAAAGACCATTAAGGCTTTGAAGGTATAAGGACAAAACATTGGTAAGCTTGACTGACATGAAAGTAGAGGACAGACTGCATGCGGAGGTTCTGCCAAAAAAAACCCCAAATGTATGCTTCATCACTGCACTCAGACAATGCCCTTGTCAGAGGATGACAAAATTAAAGGGGGAGCTGAGGAAGGCAGTGACTGAAGCCCAGTCCTTCCTGCTGTACCACTGTCTGTGTCAAAGTAATCCTGGAGACTGTCCATGAGCCACGGTTATCACAGACGATTTGCTGTTGCAAATGGCCAACCCTAAGCCTGTAATTCCCTAGCTTTCTAGGGCATCATTATTCAGCTTCTGTAGCAACCTCAGTTCAGCTTTGCTGCATACAGAATACTTGCACATTGATATAAAAAACATGTGCTAACAAACTTACAAAAGCATTGATGTCACCCATAAGGATATGTGAGTGCCTAATCTAGATTGGAAGACTCAAGAGCTGGAAACTCTTTACCAAATGTTACCCCAGTGTAGCTCCCTTCCCTAATGAGGGAAGGAAGAATAGCAGACTTCGCTTTTTAGTTCTTTCTGCTTTCTTGAGAGCACTCTATACGGCTATTGCAGTGTGCCCGAGCTTTTGTAATTATGGCAATAGTCTGAAAACTGAAACCAGAAAAGTACTGTGCTCCCCTAACTGTGCACTAATACCTGTTATTGGCAAAGAACATAACCTTCTGAGTCCCTTGGATTCAGATTTTAAAAGACTTGCAGCATGCTGGAGAGTTTGTCAGAGGTAATTAAAGCCTGGCTAAGATTACTTGCTTTTAAGATACCCAGAAGGACTTGATCCACTTTTATGAAACAGGGATGCTGCCTCAGCACAAATCCCCACCTGATCAATGGCTTCTGCAAGAAATCTATTAAACAGCCCATCTTGAAATGGCGGAGGCAGGGTTTCTCGAAATGTCTGACTGATGCAACTTCTGTTTAAGTTTAAAGAAGATGCACTGTGAATTCGTAGGGATGAGATAAAACACAGGACACATAGCTGTTCTTACCTAAAAGGAAAACTGACCCACAGGAACTGCCTGGTAGGAACTTATTAGTATCTCTAGCTTTTAAAGAGAACTTTCTGATGTTCTGGTCACAGAGATAATTTTGCACTGTGAAAAAAAGGAGGATATTAATGAGTCTTATAATACATTCATGTTTGCAGCATTGTTCTCCTTTCTAACATCAGTGGCTTCTCTGGAAACAAAGCAAACTGCAGCTTTCGTCTGTTTTTTTTGTGCTTTCTGCTGTCTGTCATACCATATATAATGTCTTTTCTAACTCATTACAGATAACACTGCCAAAAGCACTTTAAAAACTCTACAGCTGCAGCCCTGGTTTTACTGACACCAGAATCTCTTTGCACAATGGTGTTTTGCATCCACCAGTCAAGTGTCTTTTCTTTCAGCGGTGCCATACTCGTGCAATGTTTCTCATAATGGAAGTGAGTAACATAGGGTTGCAATTTAACCCCATCCAGAGAGATAGTGCCAGAAATCATCTCAAGACTGAAGTTATCTTAGATCTCTTTGTAACAGTGACACTAAAAAGTAGCTGTAGAACTGAGTAAAAAGGAAGACAGATGGAATTTTCCCCCACTGTTACAGCCTCAACTGTGTAATCCAGGTAGATGAAGGAGAGCTTAGATAGAGATGGTTAGTGGTGCATATCAATACAGTCTCATTCATTTTGATTTTCAGACGCTTCATTTGTGAGCCAATAGGATTTTTTTAGTGTGACTGCACAAAGGTAGCAAAGCCATGAACCAGCTGTATTTAATTAATTTAGCAATAAATAAGCACACAGAATTCAGAAGATCTAAGAAGCGTAATTGCTCAGGTCCTGTGAAGGGCAAAGTAATTAATTTTGCCACAATTATCATGAAACCACAGTGAGCAGAGAGATTGTTTTTCTTCCTTTGAATTTCCTCCTCCCCTCCAAATCTGTATTTCAGTGAAGATCTTTTACTGTTTAATGTATCTGTCATCATCAGCTGTCAAGATGATGTCAGAGAGATGCAAGCATTCTCATTTTATTTTTGTATTATTTTCCTTTTGTTTTCCTTGGGAAAGACGTTTTAATTGCTAAGAACAGGACAGAACCACTTACCTAGCAGCTGAAGGGGAAAGAAAACAATGTAAATATTTGCATGGCTGAAAACAAAATATGTTCATATAGTTCTATAATTCCTTACATTAGCATTTATGATCAGAAAACACTAACAACAATATGAGGAGAAGGTAGCAGGGGACAGGGGGAAGGTTGTGAATGACTACACAACTTCTGGAATTATGGGGATTCACAAGAACGAACAGTAGGGAAGGTGGAAAACAAGTGCCAAATGTAATTCTTAATGCTTCTAGCACCACCTCTTATATCTGATAGCAGGATAGGTCTGTGTTACACTACTTAATGCCATGAAGAGTTTGATGAGGTCTGATCCTTCCTTCATCTGATTTGGAGAGCAAGGGTGTCATGGTTTAAGCCGAGCCAGCAACCCAGAACTATGCAGATGCTCGCTGACCACACAGGGAGGGAAAAAGAAACCTAAAGACCTCCATTATATACCTCCCAAAGTATAGAGGTGATGACCACACTGGGAACACATACCTGCCCAGATTCATGATCAATGAGTCAATTGTACTACAAGCCATTGACATGAAATACAGCTAAACAAGAACCTTAGCCCAAGCCCCCTAGCCGATAAACACTAAACCAGCATATACCAGCTGTAAGTAAGGTACAACATGCTGGAATTCTGAGATCACGAGTAACAACTTTGAGAGCCATTAAACAGCATTGCGACAAGTGACTATTAATCCAAAACAATAAATGCTTATCACAAATACAATTGGACACACACTGGTCAGATCTGCCATTATCTCAACCCTTCATGCCACACGTTGGGCACCACAAAGAACTGTCATGGTTTAAGCCCAGCCAGCAACCCAGAACCACACAGCCACTCGCTCACTCCCCCACTTTTCTCCCCCTGCTCCCAGAGATATGGGAAGGAGAATCGAAAGAATGTAACTCCCACGGGTTGACATAAGAACAGTCCAGTAACTAAGGTATAACACAAACCACTGCTGCTACCACCAATAATAATAATGATAAGGGAAATAACAAGGGTAGAGAATACAACCACTCACCACCTGCTGACTGATACCCAGCCCAACCCAAGCAGCAATCTAGCCCTTCCATATAACTGCCCCCTGTTTGTATACTGTGTGTGGTGTGCTGTGGTATGGAATATCTCTTTGTCTAGTTTGGGTCAGGTGTCCTATCTCTGCTTCCTCCCAGCTTCCCCTCCTCCCTAGCAGACCACGAGACTCAGAAAATCCTTGGTCAGTGTAAACATTACTGAGTAACAACTAGGAACATCGATGTTATCAGCACTGTTCCCAGGCTGGAAGTTTAAAACACAGCACTGCCAGCTACTAAGAGAAAAATGATGGCTACTGCTGAACCTAGAACAAAGCACTAGACTAAAAAATGGAATGAAAAGAAAACAGTTTTAAACAAGGGATAAAAGTATCAGCATTCACTATTAGGTTCCAGTTTATAAGCCAACCATATGTCTTGCTTGGATGGCAAAACTACATCCTCTATGGCATGTCTAAGGCTTGCTAGGTGCTTGGTGAACACTAAACCAAGTAGGGTTGGGAAAGAGATGATAAAACCGTACCCTTGACTGGCAGGGAGTTCCGTATCATAAAATTTGGGTCAAGACAGGGCTTCCAAAGGGTGGCTTGAATTTAACACAGAATCACATAGAATTCCTGGGGTTGGAAGGCACCTCTGGAGTTGATTTAGTCAAAAACCCTGCACAGAGAGTGGTCAGCTGGAACACGTTGCCCAGGATCACATCCAGGCAGGTCTGAATATCTTCAAGGGTTGTGACTCCATGATCTCTGTTCTAGTGTTTAGCCACCCACACAATAAAATAGATTTTATTTCTTGTACTTTAATTTGTGCGTATTTCCTCTCATCCTGTCACTGGATACTACAGAGGAGAGTCTGGCTCCAACTTCTGTACTTCCTCCTATCAGGTATTTACACACATGGATAAGTTCCCTCCTTTATCTTCTCCAGGCTGAAAAGTTCATCTCTCTCAGGCTCTCCTCATGTGAAAGATACTCCAGTCCCTTAATCACCTTCATGGCAATCAGGGGCATGCTCCGGTTAGTCTGTGTCTGCTTTGTACTGGATATGCAATATACTGTACCCAATGTGTAGTGTGGTCTCACCAGAGATGAGTGAAAGATGAAAGGAAAGGATGAAAAGTCAGAGATGAAAGGAAAAGTCATCACCCCAGACCTGCTGGCCATGCTCAGTTTAATACAGCACAGAAGGCTGTTGTCCTTCCTGGCTGCAAGGGTACATTGCTGACTCATGGTCACCTTGGAGTTCATCAGGATGCACAGGTCCTTTACTGCGAAGATACTTCCCAGCTGGGTGTATTCTCCTGCATCTCCTGGTGCCTGGGGTTGTTCCTCCCAGGTGCAGGAATTGGCATGTCCCTCTGTTGAACTTCCTGAGGTTCCTGACAGCCCATTTTTCTAACCTGTTGAGGTCCTCTGAAGAGCATTGCAAATCTGACAACTATTGCCCCCTGCCGCGGAAAGGACTCAGTCAGAGATCAATATGATCAGACAAAAAGCCATTTATTGCAAAGCATTAACTCCTTATATACTATTGCTTACACACACCTACAGCAATTTGGCATATCATGATTGGATACTTGTCTTGAAGACCCTTAGTGACTAACATATAATTGGTTAAATACAGGTGTGAGAACTTGACCTCGAACACTTGCCAACAGTCCACAGTTCTCATAACTCAGTGAATCCCAGCTTCTTCTTATCTTGCTTGCTTAGGCTTCCTCGGGCCTCCCACGGCCTTGCTGTATCCCTTGGAGTTATTCAGAGCTCATGTACCAAATACTCATTCTCCTGTGAGAACACTCTCTCCACAGCCCCCAGTTCTGTATCATCTCCAGACTTGCTGAAGGTGCACTCTACCCTATCTCTAGGTCAATAGTGAAAACAATTATTATCTGCTCCCTTGGATGCTCTCCAGCCAGATTCACTCTTCCTGCGTGCTCCTGTAATAGTAAAATATTTTCACCTGGAATCAACCAAGGACAGGCTGGACTCCATTAGCAGTGCTGAGGAACTCCTCAGAGCAGTTCAGAAACCTGTATTGGCACCTCGGCTTTACAAAGGGAGCTGAAACTGTGTCAACGCGTCCACATTTCCTTATTCTGTGGGTTCTTTATATGAATAATGTGTATTACCTGCATCTCTGAAAAGTCCTGTGAATAACTTCAGTGTCATAAAAAGAATTTATATAAATACTTTTGTATTTTCTTCCCACTTTATCTGCCTTTCTCTGCTGTGCAATGACAAAGTAAAAGACAAAGCACACACTGAGCACGGGGTCATGAGGTCTGGTAGATTTCAGTTTTATTTAAAGATATAACTGTTAAAATGCAGTGCAACAAAATTAATCTATGAAGGTTCATCCTCAGAATTTCTTTGGAAAATGGCAAATTTGACTCATTACCATAATTTGGCTTCTGAATACAAAATAGCAAAGGAAACGCATTCGGAAAAATGTAGAAAAAAAATAGTTAATATGGAAATCAGGTTGTCCCAAGTGGAAAAATGTCTCATTTGCATTCAGATTCTGTTTCTGCTGCCTCTTCCTTTGTTTCCAAAGTGACAAATGGTCTTTCCCTCCTCCCCACCCTTTCAGAATCTCATTAAAAGGTGCAGAAATGAGGCTTGAACAGCCCCATGACCTTCTTTCCTTTGGGGGTCACATGCAGAACACAATTCAATCTGGCATGCTGACATATCAGGTTTTTTTCATCAGAAGGGGGTAAAACAGTACAGAGTGACCAAGAACATGTATGGTACAATACACATAGCCATATGCATGCCATGACTCCTCGCAACATATTCCGATGGCACAGAGATTGCCGTATAATGTGATTTTCCCTCAATGAAAGGAAGTTTGAACAATAAATGGATCTATCACAGGCATGATTTCCACATATTGCATTTTGAGAAATGAGGTTTCTCACTGATTTAACATTCTCACATGCTGCACAGTCTTTTACCCTCTGATAACAAGAGACCAGCTTGTTTGTTTCTAGTTTACTTAATTTTTTTTATTTTAATGTATAAAACATGGACAAGAACAGCATGGCCTTTAAGTGATTATATGCTAAGTATGTCTGAGAAATACTTGTAACTTATAGCAGCCACAGAAATTACAGCTGAGATTCAGAGAATTTAATGTATAGAAAGAAATAAACAAGAGCCTCTATTTCTATTAAACATATGGATCCCTACAATATTTGACACTGGAACAGAAATCTAAATAGCTCTTTCAAAAAATTGCTTTCCCTAGCCTGACAAATCTTCATCCCACTTTTCATTTGGGAAACATCTTCAAATTTTCAGTGACAGGCATACATCAATATGAAGGTCTGAAATAGCATTTTGTGCAATTATGCCTTAAATATTTCAGCAATTCCATTATGGGCTCTTTCAGATAAATAAACCAACAGCTGGTCCCTTCTGCGTAAACGAAGAGCTAACGTGACAAACTGTCATAGTAAGTTATTGCTGCATAGCATGAAAATAACCCCACCAGATTACATGATACTGACTTGACTGTCAGCACCTACCTTCAAGAACCTCATGTGTTTTCTTCTGCAAGCTGTGTCCCTTCCTTGTGTGGTTGCTGAGGAGGAACAATGGGCATTAACTAATATCTGCAGAGCTATGACATTATATATCTGGCTAAGAAAATTAACTTACTGTTTCTGAGGCAAGACATTTCTAATAACAAAAGTATTTTTCAAGGCTTAGAATTGATTTTCATCCATTTAGAAACCTACAAGAAATGTTGAAAAGCAATTACTAATACTATGCCAACAATTTGCTTGTTTGTCAAGTTTAACTTGAACAAATGAAATGTCAATTTATCTGTCTGAGTTACTCCCAGCCTTGACTGCACTGGTCCAAATATCAGACATCTTTTGGAAATGAGACTCTTGGGTGGGGGAAAACAGGTATTTCATCAATTCCAGCTAGGAAGCTCTGTTCATGTTCCATATGGGACACCTTTTGCCCCATCACTGGTTATTTTTTACACTTACTATATTCTAGAGTCAGAGATTACTTTGTATCTAGCACAAGAAATCCTTGGAGACATTCCAAACTGAAGGACAGACACTGAGACAAAGTGAGCTTAAAGTGCGCTCTATGTGTGTGTGTGTGTACATGTGTGCCCTTGTTCAGAGGTCTGGCATGTCCATAGCACTCATTACACATAACTGTAAAGTTCAGATTGCTTCAGGCCATCTACAGGCATATCAGCTTCTGGTAGTTAACTCTGAGTGCAAAAGTCAGACTGTAGAAACCAGCAAGGGGTACACACAAAGCCACTTCTGCACTAGCTCTTTACAGATCACTTGAAAACAAATTCATCCAACTCTTTTTACAGGACTTCCATTTCCACAGACAGTGGAAGAAAAATTGCTGCAGCTCCTTCAGGTCACCCAGCTTTAGGAAAGCCAGACTCAAAAGTTACGTTTGCTAAAATAAAAAGGGAAACAAGGCACCTCTGGTTTTAAGCCAAGTTAACAGGCTAAATTAATCTGGATGCCTCCTTTTAACTGGAATGCAAGCTGCTTGCCCAGATTATCTTCAAAGCTTTTTTTCTCACAGTGTGCTAACAGAAGTAAATAATCAATTTTTTGCTGGAAAGTCGTATCTTGCATTTGTGCACTGGAAAAGATGTTTATGGGGAAAACGTTTAAAAGATAAAGGTTTTGATGTGCACACAAACCCATGTGTTCACCTTGATTAATGAATAATTTGTAAGATATCTGCCTCCAAGGAGATGTATAAATTGCAGAAAGTTGCCTAATATGAGACAGCAGAACAGAATTGCCTCTCTTGTTGAACAGTTTCTTGACAATAAGGTACTGAGATTTTCTCCCTTATATTCTGCTTTAATAAAATTGTTTCCAAGTAGGCATTTTCTGCACATTTTGCAAGTCAAGGTGTTTATATCTGGCCAGATATAGCTTTGCTTCAGCTTAATTAGCTACCATCTATCTGTCTGTCTCGCAGCAGAGGTGGGCTTCTGTGTCCCTTATTAAAGAATGTGGTTGCTTACTACAGTTTAGAAAACATCTGAATGAACTGCTGCTGTCAGACTTGCAATCAGAGCAAGTGCAGTCCATAGAGGCCCTCAAACACTATAGTAAAGGAGATCTAGAGGGACAACACTTTAACATAGCTTGAGATTTTCCTTCCTCTTAGCTCCACTGCGACTGCATAGCCGTGTATGGACTAAAAAATTACTTCAAGCTTATGGTACAGAATTAAAATGTTCTTAATATATATTCAGTTTATGACTCAGGCATACAGAAATCTTACAGAATGAGTGCTAGCACATAGATGTCTTTGGGTTCAGAGCCTGCAAAATCTACTGCTTCCAGTTCACAAGAATATATGACTTCTTCCAGGACTTCTTTCAAAGTTACTCTCTTCCTTCATATAACAATGAAATGAAAAACCCAGAGTCTTATAATTTACTAATTTGTTTAAAACTTCTCTGCTGAATGACAAATACATAATTTTCAACCTTTGGACTACAGTATCCTGAAACAAGGTCCCAAAACTTATAAACCCATAGCGATGTCTTCACAAACGGAGTAGGTATGGTGCAAGTAAGGGTGTTCCTGCAAGAGCTGTTATTGTTCAAGTCAGTGCAGACACTCAGCCACAGTAACACACATTCTTCCAAAATAATTGACGTCACATTCATGCTTTGAGACAAGATAAGCCAAGGCATTGACCATTTGTAAACATATTGCAATTGACTCACCACAGGTTGAAGCATATACCCTTCATCCTTCTACTTATACATGCATTGCAGCAAGATCCCTTTCCCAGCATCCATACACCAGCTTTTGTTAATATAAACAAAAAAAAAAAAAAAGCACCACAACCCCCCCAAACCTGCTAAAAATAAGCGTAACAGTATTCCTGAACCTGTGAGATACTGCCGTTTTCATTTCAGTTAACGTATTTCACACAACAAATCAAAACAGTCTTGCTGACTGAATTCTTAATAAAGTGCCACCACATTCTATCAGCTGCTGCCATTGCAAAAGCAAATGTTTGTTGTAAACTACAATTGCTTTCATTTTAAACATCAATAAAGTGAACACAAGGAAATGTGACTGCTGCGAATTACAGTGAATCACAGGGATCACAAATGCTTCTATACACCTGGTGCCTTGTTTATAGCATCTCCTCCAGCTTTAGCTCATAAGCTGATGTTTCCTTTGTGAGGTCTTTTGTCTAAGGCAAACCAAACCAACAGAGAGCCTGCTATCAGCTCCAGTGGTCTTTGAAGGAAGCCTGAACTTGGCAAAGCGTAGGTGATTTGACAGCAGATAGCACATTGCAAAAGAATGTATTGGCTTCAGCTTAACCTTGCAGCTTCTGAGAAGAAGATTATGTTTGGTATTGAACAATACAAGATTGATTTTAACTTGCTTTTCTCTGAAAACCAAATCAAAACTCCTTTGCAGGACATACAGAATCCTGTCCACCAAAAGGAATACAGCTCATTAACAATTATGCATTTTCCTGACCAGTGGAACAACATGTCTAGGACCTGCTATGCAACACTAGGACCAGAAGGGAGGGGAACATTATTTTTTCCAGAGAGACGGTTTTCAAATTTGCCCATGACTTCTGAGGTTCTTTAGGACATCACTAACACTGGGTAAACTGATTCACTGTTCCTCTGAGGTTTTTCAGTTGTGCATCCAGAGGATATTTCAGGTACAATCTGCACCTTGTACCACACTGGGGCAAGAATCTGTACGGCTTCAGTATGTGTGGTGGTTGCTTCAGAAGACAAAAGCCTTAGTAATGAATGCAAGCCCCCCAGCTCCACCTTTCTCTTGGTTTTTATTGCTGAGCATGAAGTCTTCTATAAGTAATATCTCTTTGGTCAACTTTGGTCACCTGTCTTACCCACACCCCAGCCTATTGGCCTTTGGAAGGGAGTTTGGAGGGACAGCCTTTGATGCTGTGGGATTCACTGCTCAGCACTTGCCAAAACATTGGTGTGTTATTAACACCTTTTTACTAGGAATGCACAGCATCATGCATGCTGCTATGGGGAAAGTTAGGTCCAGCCCAGTCAGGCCCAATATAAGTGCATATGATTAAAGGACCACTTCTTTAGATGAAAGTGTTCTCATTAAACCAGTCTCACTCATTTATTTCCTTAGGAAACCTTGGGTTTTTTTTGAGATTTCACCTGCAAAGACATGAGCCAACACAATTGTATTGGCATGGATAAGATCTTTTCCTGAAAAAAGCAACTAGCAATACACTCACTAGGATGGGCTCCAGATGATCTGCTTTGGTTTTCAACTTTTCCCAGTCAGTAAATTACATTAATGTAGGTATCTATATATTGTTACAGCTGCCATAAAGCACAACACTCAGTAATGATATTACTAAAGCTGTAGAACTAATTCAGGACAATGTCCACAATCATCTAGCAGTGTCAGGTATACCTTAGGAGGGAGGCTGTGATATGGGGGAACAAAAGGTGTTGAAGAGGGTGGTGAATCACATGGCTAAAAATTCAGTGAAAGAGTTTACCATTCTAGAGCACATGGGTCATTTTGCATCCTACATCTACTCCTACAGGAGTTTTAGAAGTTTATGTCTGCCCCAAAGTCTGCAAAGGGTTTTCATGCACATCCACTTCCTTCCAATTGAGAAACAGGAGTTGCTAAAAGGGTATAAATGCACCTAGCAGGAGGAGGAACTTGAAATCTGGTCAAGCTGAGCTGAAAGAATTAGGCAAAATTTCACTAACAGAGGGTTTATTAGTGAAAGGAAAAACTGAAAGGTTGATGTCTGACCTCCTTTAAAGCTGGAGTAGATAAAGCACTAGGTGCTAAGCAAAACAGTAATACCAGCAGGACACAAAAAAACAGTGATGCTGTGCTGGGAAGGGCTGCCAGACGAGCCTCACACTGCAGCCACAACTCCTTCTCCTTGCACAGACTCACAAAATGCTCTGTGAGGAAGCACACGGCTTTCACAAGTATTTGCTTCATCATGGGCAACACAGAAATAGCAGGACATCCATGTTTTTAATGGTGGGGAAGCAATTGCATAGGGGTTTCTCTGGAGTCTTCTTTTGGCTTTTGTACGACCAGTTTGTGAAAATATGGCACATATGCCCTCCAGGAGAAAGAAATGGGAGAGACTATTGGCATAACTTTACTGTTAACCCCAATTGCTAAGACAGAGCTTTAAGACTGTGTTGCATCTAAGACTTTATGAAAATGGTATGCAAAACCTAAATATAAACATTTTCAAGTTTAAAACTTTGAGTCACAGCCAATCAATGACATTCACCCCCTATGGATAGAATATCTTGATTTTACAAAAGATCCTTCTAGAATTAACCTTTTTTCCCCAAGTTACCAAGAAAGTTAAGCTTTGTGTCAGCATTTATTGTGCAAGGTTTAAGAACGAGATTGAATAGCCCGACATAAGAAAGATAACTTCTGCCTTGTACAAACAACAGCTCAGCACTGTCTATGGAGCAAATAACAAAGCCTCCACAGAATGCTGTACACGTATAGGAGCCTGGGGTTTGTTTTCATGCACACTGTCCTTTAGCCTGGTGAAAACCCATACACTAGGTTTTCACATCACATATGAGTGACTGCCGAAATGATTGTGTGAATAGCTCTGTCTTCCCTTAATGGATGATTGAATAAAAGGGTGCCTGAAAATGCTCTTAGTAGCCTCTCATAAATCCTTACCGATGAACCTTGAATTCTGCTGACGGCATGAATCAGTACACTCCACTTCCAAGCAATATTCAAAACAAAAGACATGGTAGTACCCCTAGGGAAGGACTTAATACTAAAGGTGAGCTTTATCTCAATTGTTTTGTTTCTATTTTCATTTTTTCCCATCTAGCTACAGGAAAAGCTGCAGTAGCATAGAATCATCTACATGTTTTCTGTCTAAACAGAAATTAGATTTACAAGACAGGTATCTCTGATTTATTTAAAGAATTATTATGTTCCACTCCAAAATTTATTTTGCATATAATAATAAAGATGTGAAGATCTTCAGGAATACAAATGTCAAAACATTCAATTTCATCAAATCACTTATTTCTAGTACACATGATGTCAATTGAAATCCATATATCTCTGAAGAACATTTCAGTTTCAAGTAGAAAAGTATTTTCTGAAGGGAAAATGTTGAAAAATTAAAAACAAACAAACAAACAAATCTCATTTTCAACTCCATAAAACATTTCTACATTCCTTTTTCCTAATGCAGAGATTTACAAATAATTTGGTCTAATACTATCTCTGCACCCTGTTCTTCCTCAGCCAGGGATTTTGAGGATAATAAAAATATTGCACCTTGAATTTACAGTCTTTCACTCCTTTTTACTCATACTTTCTTTCCTTTCATTCCCGAACTTTTTTTTAACCATTGTCTGAGAACCCTATCCAGTAAAAATCCTTCTGCCCAGTTCTTCCACAGTAGACAATTGTGCCTGAACCCCCAGAGTCTTTCTTGTGAAGCTTTACATTGCTGTTTCTCAAGACCGTTGGTGGTATAAATCATCTGCATTTTACGAATGCCCAGACATCAGGGATGCAATTTCCGGGGGGGGGGGGGGGGGGGGGGGGAAAGGGGGGGTGCAGAAGGGTGGGAGGGGGTGGAGAGGGTGTCTTCCTTCATTTTTCAAAACCTTGAAGTAGAATATAGATATTAATAGGTTTCCATTCCCTTTCATACTGGAAAAAGCCTTTAAGGAAGTATGTTTTTCATTCAGATTAGCACAAGATCTGTCATTAACTGGAATAAAGAAAGACTGTTTTTTCAATACACTGCTATGGCTATTATTTTTAATTACACTCTTGCTGTTGTAAATTGGTTGTGTTTGTAAGCACAATAATTTAAAATAGAAGGTGAGACAGAATACAGAGGGGTGAAAGCAAACACAAAGGTATTGGTACCAACAGGAAATAAAATGTTGTGCCTCAAAGAAGAGATTTTTTATTTTAAACGTGAAACAAGCAGCATATGAGAGCACCATTAAATCCACACTAAATTAGAAACTAAATAATATATGGTGCCTGAGCAGGCAAAATATAATACCTGCTGGATTTTATTTGCCTGAGAACATAAACTTGGTGCCAAGTGGCTGGAAACAGTGCTAACACATCACTGTCCAAGACTTTTTACCTCCATACTTCGGGAACACCTCTGAAATGGGTTCGGCTCAGTACCTGCACATTTGGGGAAGTGCTTCTATAAAAAATGCATTATGCAATTTTGAGGATGAGCTTTCTGTATGATTTCTCTGGATTTCAGGAGGTGTGAATACTTGATTCATGCAAAAAAGCATTCAGGACCACAGAACAACCACAGAAAGCTCATTCTTAGCAGAGAGATTTTGTAATTATATGTTCAGCCACATGTTTAAGCAATGATTTCTGACATACTGCACCAGCTTATACTCTCATTTTCAGGTTCACTGTTTAGTACTAGGAAGGGTCCATCATTCCAGGATTTGTTTCGTTTGGTGGTTTTGGGTTTTTTCATTTGTTGTTGTTTAATCCAAGCCAGTAACCCAGAACCATGCAGTCACTTGCTCACTCTCCCACTTTTTTCTCCCCCTGCTCCCAGAGGGATGGGGAAGAGAACCAAAAGAATACAACTCCCATGGGTTGAGATGAGAACAGCCCAGTAACTAAGGTATAACACAAACCACTACTGCTACCACCAATAATAATAATGATAAGGAAAATAACAAGGGAAGAGAATACAACCGCCCACCACCCGCTGACGGATACCCAGCCCGACCTGAGCAGCGAACTAGCCCTTTTGGGTAACTTCCCCCAGTTTATATAGTGGCCATGACGTGCTGTGGTATGAAATACCCCTTTGTCTAGTTTGGGTCAGGTGCCCTGTTTCTGCCTCCTCCCGGCTTCCCCTCCTCCCTGGCAGAGCATGAGACTCAGAAAGTCCTTGATTGGAATAAACATTACTTAGCAGCAACTGAAAACATAGGTATTATCAGCGCTGTTCCCAGACTAAAGTCAAAACCACAGCACTGCACCAGCTACTGAGAAGGAGAAAAATGGCTGCTACTGCTGAACCCAGGACAGCTTTAAACTTCCTGTTATTCTTTCTTCCTGAATATATTTTACAATTGTATCATGGTCAGATGTGATGGGTTTTTTTTTTGGTTGTTGGTTGTTTTGGTGTGGTTTTTTTGGTGGGTTGGGTTTTTTTTTTTTTTGTTAGTTTGGTCGGTTGTTTTTTTGGGGTTGGTTTGGTTTTGGTTTTTATTTTAAAGGCATTTTTTTTCAGCAGACCTCATGGCCATTTTGCATGGGAACCTAACCATCCACCTACTGATGCTTCATCCTACTGAAGAATGGGGCAGATGGTCTTTTCAAGCCCAAACTGGGTGGAAGGAGACAAAGCTTTGAACATTGCAGCACACTTCTATAACTATAATTTACAGATGATCAGGTTTGTTTTGTTCTGGTTTTTTTTTTTTGTTTCATCATTTGTTCTTCACATAGCTTAGTACATGTATTTTTAAAAAAAATCAGAAAAATGACAAGTTGATATGATGTCATAAATGTCTTGTGTCACAACCCTTTTAACTGTGTACTAGCTAGCCACTAACAGAAACATTGACTGAGTCAGAAATAGAAATTAGCATAAATACCTTCCAAAGTAGCTAGACTACAGGTACACATTATTGTAGGCCCATTGACTTCAGCTGCAGGTTTGTCCTGCTGATCCTATGAGGTAGTTACAACACCAACTGCCTTATCTCATGCTAAGAATGCACTGCAGTCCTGTAACAGAAAGCAGATTATGAGAGCGCGAAGAGCCAAACAGCCAAGTGTTGTGCTCTTAAATCAACCCCACACTAACCAAGAATACATTGCACTTCTCTTGACTACACTGTACAAGCTCTGTTGGTGATAAACATCCCTAGCCGGTTTTTTCCATTTGTCTTTGCTTCAGTCAATTGTAATTGAATCTGATCAGTAACTGTCAGTTGTTCCACTACCAGGCATTTATTATAATTTACTCTGTAAATACAGATGAGCAATGAACTTTAACACTGGATTAAATCTCACTGTAATGCAGGAAAAGTCTAAATTTGATTCAGACTCTGCCACATGAGCCCACAGGTACTGCAATAGGTATATGCGATATTTCATGTCTGGCAGGGCAATTAAACAATATTGCCAAACACAAAGTTTTAAGTCTCTAAGCTGAGACCTACAGACTTTTCACTGGAATATTTTTCTTAGGAAAAAAACCCACAACCATAAACAACCAAAACCCACAAGCAAAAACCAACAGCTAAAGCACAAATAAATTTTCCTAATGCTTTCTAATTCTTTATAAACCAATAGTCTTTTCTAGGAAGAAAAGAAAAAGGTGCAAAATTAAAGAAGCACTTTAGAAAACTAGGGGAATCACATGGAGAGAAACACTGCAAAGGCTAAGAGAGGTGGCAGCAGTTCATTACTTGCATCACAAGGAACACAAGTCCCTGTATCACTTGCTCTGAGATGTGACGCTAGACAGCATGCTTGTCAGGGTTATAATGTTTATGGTTCAAGGAACTTTGATTGTCATACCAGACACACCTCTCCTATACCTCAGTGTCCTTGTAGTGTAGCCTGCATCTACCCTGGTGAAATGACAGTGTTCAGGTGTGATGCCATGCTGGTAATTGTTTGTGACCCTTCCTGGCACAGGTTGCCCTGCTACAGGGAGCAGCACTGTTGAAATCCTGCCAGCCCAGTCCATGAGTGGTCTAGAGACTTCTCCCACCAAAGAAATGGCATGCAACTTAGTTTGGAGGTAAAGAGCCTGTGCTTCTGTGATCCCAAGCACCCAGCCTCTGGATTCGGACTCCTACAGCTTCTGTGACAATCTATTGGGCAGTAATTCTTTGGGAACCAACAGAGGGGCTCCAGAAAAATATATGGAAACACTATTAAAACAAGGATCAGTGGGAGCCAGGTCGAGCTTGCTATTTCTGTCTGTCTGCGTTGCATCTAGAGTGCCTGTTTGGTCCAGCCCCAGTGGTTGCATTTACCTTATCCTGTGTATACATTAGCTGTTAGTACCATTCTCCAAACTGCTTGATTTGGAGACACTGCCTCCTGTTTTTTTAAGTAACCATTTGAAATGCTGGGCACTGCAGCATTCAGCAGCCTTTCAGACTAAAGACTGCATTTGCTTTTATCTGTGAACTGAGAAAAAACAAGTGGGGCAAGCAGAGCTATGGCAGCAGCAGCTGTGGCCTGTGGGACCATGTAGCACCTTACACCTACTCTTAGGCACTAAGTGACATTATCAGTTTGCAGTCCCAATTACTAAAAAGCATAAAGTAAAAACACCTTCAATAAATACTGTTATGGAGTGGGTGAAAATGAAAATGGAAGTTTTATTAGGATGATTCTTCATCCCTTTCAGAATTTGAAGTATCAGACACTCATGAGCTCAATGGTATAAGAAAAGGCTTTGGAAAGACATAGTATTATATGTAGGTTTCCCAACCAGAACTGGGGTACATGTACATTCCCCCTTAAGATATATTCTCAAGATTTAGCATTGAAGTTTTACAGCTGCACTGAGGGCAAAAGAAGAAAACCAGACGAACCAACCAGCTAAACAGAAAAACTACATTCTTTTATTTAAATCTGAAGAAGTGGTAAAAACAATTTTAATCTCTGATGTAATTGCTTGTCTGTTTAGCATAAGAATGAAAAAAAAAGAATATGTGATAATTCTTTTGCACAAAAGCATGCATTTTAGTTCTCAAGTAGTGTCGCACTGTAGACTTTGCAGTCCAGCAGCAGACATTCTAAAAATATCAAAGCCAAACTTGCAATGATAGTTAATGAAATAAATCTGCAAGAGGGATAGTGGGGAGAGAGGAGGAGAAAAGAAACTCTTCCAGGCCCCTTTTTTTTTTCTGCTTTAGAACAAACAACACTCCATCTTTCTGTGAAATTGCAGTTGAACACCAGGAGACTATCAAACTGAAAGTAAAACAGAAGAGAGTCATTTAGAATTTGTGATTTCCTTAGAAACTATCTCATGGAATCTTGCAAAAGCTTTATTTTTTGTATATTTAATCTAATAAATAGTATTTTCTAAAATAAAGTTATAGAATTTAGGGTTTCAAAATGTTGTATTACTTTTTCCATTAGAATTCCTAAAAGCTTCTTTCTACAACATGCTGTTAAAGTGCTTCCAGTACTTCTAGTGGCCTGCATGGGATTTATTCATAGATTTTTGTGTTTAAGCATTTAAAAATCACATTTCCCTCCATGATCATACCCTTGGAGGGTATTTTAGAATGTGGGACAGTGAATAAATGCTGCCGAGCACTGTCTGTGATGGGAAACTTGTGGACCAGGAGCTTAAACTGCTGGGTTTGTATTTAATCACTCAAACTGGTGCCAGTGGCCTTTGCAACATCTATCCTTGCTCATTTTCAGTAAAAGCTGTGGGAGATGTGGGAGTGGAGCTGGCAGAAAGCCAGTGCAAAGGCTGAGGCCTATAACTAGCATCCATAGTCACTGCAGTCCAGAGCAGCATGGATGGCATGGACTGAACTTCCCCAGCAGGTCCATGAAGACACTTGTCTCAGAGATAAATAACACAGAGAGCACAAGGCATCTAAATATAGTGACACCACAGCTATTAATTACTGTGTTAGGAGAGGAGCAGCTGAGATGCATGTGAGCAGGGGTGGGCCCCAGAGATGCTGATGGCAATGGAAACAGTTGCCATGGAGACTGCAAAGAAAGGCCGACCAAAGGAATTACCAATACGTACAAGTCTAAGGGTGCCTGACGGTGAATAATGCAGGGCCATGCTGCCACAGTCCCAACACAGCAATACTGAGTACATACAGTTTGCTTTGCTGCATCTGGTCGGCAACCACTGTGTTATAGACACTTATATTTAACAAAAGAAAAGAAAGAAAAAAAAAAAACCCAAACCCCCAGAAAACCAATATAGGGAGTAAAACCACTAACAGACTGGTTCACTTTGCCTGTGCTGGAAGAAGGATTTTTTTCTGATGCTATTTAGCATTTAACTTACCATGAGAACAAAAAACAGTTTCAACACAAAGGAAGGAGAGAAGGAAAATCAATAATTCTTGATCATTTGAAAGCTAAAATAATTTGGAGCACAAGGAAGACTGCAGTTCTCATTAAGGAATGTATTGCTCCTTCTTGCACATCTGCTTCTCTGAGCCGCTGTTTTGCAAGTTCAAGGTCACATGAATCGCTGGGCTAGTCCTGGGTTTTACCTTGAACTGAAATCAGCCATTAATATAAACCGCAGAAAAAAAAAAAGAAAAAAGAAAAAAACACCAAAGTGCCAAACAAGCATCTTCTAGCAAGGGAAACAGTGCTTTGCAACCCATGATAAAGTTTATATTAATTCCAAAGTAAATTGTTATTCTTACAAGGTATTTTTAAATTTCACACTAGGACTTTTCTGTACTGCATTATTACCAGTTTAGCAGGCCTGCAACAAACTTATATCCTTGTTTTTAACAGCTATGCTGTCATTGATGGGAGCACTTTGAGGACATCTGTAGGCCTTACTTGGGGTAAAGAAGGTGAAGAAAGAGAAGCACAGTTATTGGTCCTGCTATTTTCACGGGGAAAATGTAAATGTGGAGATTCTTCTAGTGAAAAACAAATATTAAATTTTGTGTTGTATTATAAAAGCACTGCTTGAAAGGGGTACCCTTAAAGCTTTTCATGGTAACGTGCAAGTGCCTACAAGGCTGTAACATACCCTGTCAACTAAACATATCATAAAATCTATATTTAAGAAATACGGACACACAAGTATGTAAATTTATATATAGCGTAAACCAGAAACTTAAAAAGTAGGCTAATGAGTGCTTGACTTCCTTTTATTCCTTTGAGAACCAGATACCCTGATGCTGTTGAGTGGCAGAAGGGTGAGGGATTGACTGCTGATGAGCAGCAGGAGGGAGAAGGCATCAGTCTGTGACCCTGCCACCAACCAGGCTGGTCTGTCTGCTACACCTCTTTCCTAGAGCACGCTTTTGTACACCCTGAGATGACACTTTCTCATGCTCTGGGGAGACACTGTCATGTAAAATAGTCAACAGAGTGCTCCTACTTTTATTTGCATGTAACTCCTCCATAATAATGCATTTTTAAATGTTTTTTAACTAGGCAATTCTTCCCTTTTTATAGTAGCTCAACAATAGTTATTTTTAGGGTATATGAGTGATTGATGGCTTGGCTTGGCTTCGCAAATGAAGATTTGGGAAGGGCTTTATCCACGCTTACTACAAGCACGATGCCCAAGGGAATGTGGAATATCCGAAACTGGTTGGAAAAAAGGCAGCTTAGGCAATCAGGAAATGTCTGACCAGGACTGACATCTCCTGGGCAATCATGAGTGACCAATGCCCTTATCCACCCACATGCAAGGTTGGATCTGCAGCTTCCCATGCACCTTGTCGCCTGCCATTTCTACCCTGGCCTGTCCATATCAACAAGTGAGAGCAAGCCCTTCCAGCCTGCACAGTGAATTTTTTAGGTGAGGGTAGCGTTCGTAGAACTGGTCCCACCCTTTACACCTGAGGTTTAATTGCCACGTTAGTGGCAATTAGTTAATTAGCTAGTTAGGATGGTGACAGCAAAGTCCACAGGTCATAGGTTTTATAAGTGTATCCTTCTCTTAGATGGAAGACCATACAAAACTAGACGAGCTCCCTCTGCCTGGATTTGAAGTTAGGAGTTTTCCTTCTCCTATGCAGAAGGCTTGTCTTCTCTAACAAAATATTCAGGAAGGGCTTTAACCCATGCATTCTGAACAAGACTGTCATTTCCCAGGTCAATCTCAAGATACCAATGACGCAAAAGCACAATATCAAGGGTCTAGGCAGGATTCTGACTTAGGGGTGTTCAGTCATAAGCCCACAGATGGTAGCCTTGCACCAGTGGCTCCTGAACAGGATTGCTATGCCAAAAACACAACATCAGTAGGGTAAAACTAGCCTGACTGAGTAGGATTACTATTGCAGCAACACATCATCAGTAGGGTAAAACTAACCTGTCTCGGTATGGTCTATTCCTAGCTCACATTCCCTATTAGTAGGTGAACAATCCAACACTTGGTGAACTCTGCTTCACAATGGTAGGAAGAGCCAACATCGAAGGATCAAAAAGTGGTGTCGCTATGAACGCTTGGCCACCACCAGCCAGTTATCCCTCTGGTAACTTTTCTGACACCTCTTGCTTAAAACTGCAAAAGCCAGAAGGATCGTGAGGCCCCGCTTTCACAATCTGTACTCGTACTGAAAATCAAGATCAAGCGAGCTTTTGCCCTTCTACTCCTTGGGAGGTTTCTGTCCTCCCTGAGCTCGCCATTAGGACACCTGCTTTATGCTTTGACAAGTGTACCACCCCAGTTAAACTCCCCACCTGCCTCTGTCCCCGGAGCGGGTCGCGCCTGGAACACATCGGGCACTTGGCGCCAGAAGAGAGAACCCCCCTCAGGGCTCGTCCCACTGCCTCACCGGATGAGTGAAAAAACGATCAGAGTATCAGCAGGCAAAGAAGACCCTGTTGAGCTTGACTCTAGTCTGGTCCTGTGAAGAGACATGAGAGGTGTAGAATAAGTGGGAGGCCAGGCACATGCTTGGTGACGTGGGGCAACCTGCCCACCAGTGTCCTGTTCCTTGGTGAAATACCACTACTCTGATCGTTTTAGGGTATATACTACCATGGTAAAACACCTGTGCTTGAAACTTTTGAAGTAGGAACTTTCACAGAGTCTTTTTTTGTATTCAGTCACTGGTTGATTGTGAAAGATGCCAAACTGAATTCATTGGCTGAACTTACCTGAGCGTATTCTCTGGATTGAAAACTTAATGCTGGGCAATTGGAAATGGTTCACAGCCTTCTGCTTTGCTGAGATCATCCCTGCCTTGGGCAGATACAGAAAAATAAATTAATACTTTTGAAGAGTTTAGGAGACCATGTAAAGATAAGTTATAATACAGTTAATGTGCAGTGTAATTAATGTACATACAATACAATTTTTCTACACCTAAAGGGTATAATTATACAGCAGTAATGAAAGAGACTGTTCAGAGAAAATAAATTTGTTGGCATTCATAATTCGTGTACTCACTAGCTAGTCCCTTATTAGGTGGTAATAGAAAATGCACAGTCAAATTTTTCTATTAACAGTTTTTCTGGAATTTAAGTTTTAGTTGTCCTTCTGTGGCTTTCAAGTTTAGGAGGAAACAACCCCCCCAGAAAAAAGAGCTGGGGGAAGGGTCACTCATGTAGGTGCTGTGTGATTGACACAGGCAAGCAGCTAAGCAATTGCACAGCTGTTTGTTCACGAGGGGCAAAAACTCATAGGCCAAGACAAAGAGATTTTAAAAAGTGATGCAAACACAATCATTCACCACTTCTCACCAGCAGACTGATGTCCAGCTCGTTTCCAAACAAGGGCTATTTTTGGTGTTTAAATAGTACTTTTCACCAGTAATGATCAGAACGCTGCACACTTCTAGCTCTACTTCCCTTTGCCTCAGAAGGTGTGTTTGAGGGCTAAAGCAAGCAGAAACTGAAGGTGAGTTTCTGGCAGAAATTTATTCCAAATCCAGCATCAACTTTTTCTAGCTTAGACCCAGATCAGCAAGGTGATTAAGCCTGGTTGCTTGAAAATTTGTGATGTCTTAACCACCATTTAAAAGAATATTTGAGCCTTTAATTGTGTCTTCTTTCTATTCTAAAGACTGATAACAAAGGCTTCATCTGAAAACTGAAATGTGTCTATATAGATCTAAGGTACTGAAGGTTATAAATACTTCTGGATTAGAATTTAATTCCTGCTATTAAAATCTGAATTTTGAATATGAAAGCATAGTGAAAGTTAAATCGACAAATTGCTACACAGCAACTGAAAGCAATTTATGCATAAAATTATTCTAAAAGCAGCCATCAAAAAAAAAAGCATATTTGTGATGAGGATAATATTGTTGCACAGCATCAGAAGGCTGCTTGAGCAGCTACTTCTATCAGAATAAATCAAACTCACTCCAGATGAAAGAAGTTAGGATCTGCAGATACTGTCATCCAACACATTTCAACCTTTTCAAATTTCGCACTGAGACGTCTCCTAAATTTGGTTTTAGGCTGTTTCTAGTATTTTTTAGTTCTCAGCTGGCAACAAGTGTTTATTACAATGTTCAGAATGTTCCCACTTCCAAAATTGCCTCCTTAATTTTGCGATCTCGTGCTATTCCCTTGGCTTCACATTATTCAGCAGAAGGTTTTCAGTCAGTTTCAGTTGCTTTCCTGAACTTCAGTCAGTGGTTCCAGAATTCAGCTCACAGATGCATTTTTATCTTCTGTACTCACCAAAACTTCATTTACATGTCATCCATAATTTATTTTTTTAATCTTCCACAGTATTGTTTCAGTGTCAGGAAGAACCAGTCAGCAGTAGGATAGAAACAGTTCAATGTTCCTTGATAACATGCTGGGGTTTTTTTTTTATTTACATAAGAAATTCCTAAACTCAAGTGATTAGTAGGTTAGAAGGACTTCTGCAATAAAGCTCCTCAGGTGCTCCTGAAAATTTTAATCTTCTATTTCAAATGCTACAAGTTTTTCTTTTTTCTTTTTTTATCATTTAGGCCATGATTTCAAAATACTTGCAGCATAGGCCAGTCATTTTACAATTAAGGTTAAATTAGATTGATGAATTTACACTCTGTGTACATTTATGCTTAGCAAATTTTATGACTTCCATTACATTTTCAGAACAACTCATCCTGCTATGTGAAAAAAACCCGGAGTTGCAGTTCTTGTTGTGTTAGTCCTTGCCATGGCTCCACATGATATCTCTGTGGAGAAACTGTTGAAACAGATTTTCCACACAAATCCAAATAATCCATCAGTTTCTCAATGTCGTTTTCATCTCTTTCAAAGAAACCTGATATTCTCTGGCAGGAAAATCTTCAGAGATATGGCTCATGCTCTTCCAACAAACACGCAGGATGATGAAGAGGCTTAAATAAAAACAAACACAGTTAATACATTTTGATCTTCTCTTGAAAAAAAATACAAGGTACTCAATATACTTTTTTCCTAATTCTAAAAAATAAATAAAAACCTGCCAAAAAACACCAAAGAACAAAGAAACTCGAGGCAAAGAAGAGATGAGAACCGAAAAATTCAGAACAGCTGTGATGACATTGTCAATTTGATATCATTGATTCTAACGAATCACATACCAATAGTGAAATGTTTGGGTTATATTTTCACACAGTGACTCTTGTGCAAAGTCATGTCAGCTGGTGGTGTCATTCTACATGTCACATCGAACAATTAGTACAAACTCACAAATACCAACTATTATAATTTCTGAGAGACTGATACTAAAATGCTGTGAAGGTCTAGGCAGCCTTTAAAATTTGAGGGAGATCTGGCCTCCTAATCTGCAACACAGTTTGGAGAAGTCAAGCCACCAGGTATCCTAACTTTTAAAATTTCCACCCTCATTGCCGTGTTGCCCAGGAATGGTCCTTTCAGGGGTACTGAGATTTTGTCATCTTTGTACTGTGCCAAGCACAAAAGCGTCTGGGATCACCTTGTTCCAAACTAGCAAAGATCTCTTTAGACTGATACTGCTAATTGAGTTGTGGAAGGGAAGTTATAACATTAACTTCCGAGGTTAGCAATTATGACATGGAATATTAGTTGCACTTCTAATTTCAGAAGAAAGGAAGGAATGAGTTTTCACTATTGTCAAAAAAAAATCTTCACTTAGATTTGCCTATGACAGTTCTGCCCACAAAGTGTGGGAGTATCTGTCAGAAAATCAGCTTCCAAGATTCAAGTGGTATGTCCTCATTGACAGCTTTGCCAAGAAAGTGGTAATCCTTGATGTTTATTTCTCCACTACACCCATAAGTCTTTGTCACATTTTGCAGTATTGGCAGCTAGAGAAGTTTAGGGCACCCCAATGAGTTCATTTGGCAACAAAGATCTTGTGCTTGTACTGGGCATCTGGAAGTGCTTAGGCTGCCTGAAGCAATGTGAAAGAACAGGATAAAAAAAGTCTGCTGATAGAAATACTGGCAAAGGCAACATTCAACTCCACTAGTTCAGTCTTAAAAATAGATTCTTAGAGCAAAAGCAATTGTCAACAGCAGTAGATAAAATTTTGAAAGTAAAATCCTGCATGAAAAATTTAATGCAGTTTTATTTTGTGACATGTATCAATCAGCCACAAAGCTGTCCAAACATTATTTATCACAAAATATTTATTTTGAGATCGCTTACTCAGTGATATCATGCACTAGGCTCTATGCATGCTCACAGAAAGACAATTTCAGGCTGCTAGGAGCTATTTTGCTCTTTAAACTATTGAGCTTCTTCCTCAAATCTGTGAAGAACAGTTTGAGAGAGAAGTCATAAAAAATGTTCTTTGAACAGAGTCAAAACCAAAACAGATCTGTGGAAGTAGCTCACCTTTGGTTGTGTACATAGGAAATATTAAACATTCCAGAAGTAGAAACGCTGCCTTTCAGCAGTGAAAGGCAACAATAGAAGAGCCTGAGCTGTGCCTGAGCTTTGAAGTGGGTAACTACAAAAAAAGTTTTTTGTTGGAAATTTTTTCCTAATCCCCTCTACAAGAGATTTGCTTAACCTGCAACAGAAAAGGATTCATCATCTTGTTTGTTTGTTTTCCTTTAAAATGCATTGGGGTTTTGCTGTTTGAAGGGTTCTTTGCTTCTTTCTTTTGGGAGATTTTTTTGTTCATCTTAATATTTTCAAATGACCAGAGATGAGACTCAATGAGTATTTTTTCCAGCTAAGTGTACTCAGGAAACTGTCATTTTACAATATTTAACCTGGAAGACAATTCATGGCTCACAAGCAAGACTTCAAAATAACCACCAGGTTTGTATACTTTAACTAGGCCTGTCTTAGACACAAAATAGAAACAAAACCAAAAATATTCAAGCAGTGATTACTCATCTAAAGGCAATAATAAACTATTTGTATGTCAGGGCATCAAGGAGACTCCTTGGATTATGTAGGTGAATTAGTAAACAGATGAAAACTAATTAAAGATCAAAAAGGTTACTCAAAGATCAAAATGGTTCTCTTTTTTGGAAAAGTAGAATAGCTTATTCACCAAGAAGGGAAAAAATAAGTGATCAATATTTATCTGCTTAGAGATCCATGCTGTCCCCTGTCATCAAAGTCTGCAACCCACCTGGAGCAGGAAGCTACCTGCTTCCTTACAGCTGCTGTCGATAACTGTTACCAGGGTATCTAGCCACAAAAGGAAAACAAATGCTAATCTTCACTGAAGTGCCGCCTGTAGGCATAATAGGAGAGAAACTGCCCCTTCTGATTCAGGAACTGGTTTTTGTGGGCTCCTCTGGCAAAAAGTGGACTGAAGTGCTTGGACAGTCCCTCCCAACTAAGCCTGTTTTGACTGGGAAGGGAAAAAAGTAGACATCCTTCATCTGGGAGAATTCAGAGGGTCAAACAGCTTCCTCCAGTGCCTCTTGAGAGAGCTGTAGTCTTTTTGCATCTCATGCCTGTGTTACACAACAAGGACAGATACAAATGCTCACACCCATATGCATACAGTTATATATTTGTGAACTCAATGGCTTTGGTGGAAGGCCACAGGGAAGCAATGGTGGGAATACAGTCTTTATGTGAGGCCCATCACAAAATACCATAGCACAATCAAAAGGTGTTGTTAAGGCACTGCCATATTACAGGGGAAGGAAGAATTCGTGAGAGCAAGGGGCAACAACTACTAACTTTGGAGTGAGTTAATTGCCTGGTAATTTGATCAGCTTTTAGGCAGGCTTGTTATGTGCTGTCATGCAGATACTGAAATAACAGAAATGTGGAAATATTTCATGCATTTCATACCACACCAGGTATGAAAAAACCTTGCAAAGCAGAGCAATTCAGCTGGCAAAGGTACAATAAATAAATCTTTATGCCAATTCACACAAAAGAAGGGGAACACCATACTAAAGAGCTGGTCAGTGAGTTAGTAGACTGTACCTACCACACACTGGTGTCGAAGATGAAGTATTTGCGGAAAGAAGTTCCTTTCCAATTTATGTCAATATAACAGGCCTGAGACGAGGACAAGAAGATTCTGACCTATCATTTTTATGCCTCCAGATTTTACTCTTCATTCTTTATTTACATAGCTGTGAAAGCTAACTAAGCAGTATCTTTGCAAAAGAAAAATGTCTCCTCTTGAAAGCAGAGCAAACTGGAGGTGTGGAAAGCTGCTTTGTTTGAAAGCCACATAGGACTTCTGTCATGCAGAGATCCTGAGCACGATGTTTGTTGCTGTTCCTGATGGAAACGGATAAAATGCAAGGTCTTTCAGATTTCAAAGTAGAGGGAAGGAAGTTTTGGGGTTTGGTTTGTAGGACAAGATCAACTGAGTGAGGAGAGAATCAAAGATCATTAGCTTTGAGCAATAGACATTTTTCCACTGACACATTCTGGAAGACTAAAAAATTTCTAACCTTCCCCCTGTCATTTGGGTGCTAAGAAGAAATGCAATGGCTTTAGATTAAAAGGGTAGCTTTAATGCAAAGGCTGCTACCCTGGAAAGATCAATTTCAGCACCACCAGCTGAGAATGAAACTATCACATCAGGAAGGAATCTGAGTTTTGATTAAACAATCTAAAGTGAAATCCCCCCAGAGAAATGACACACATGAAAAGCAAGAAAAACTGAGAAGCTTTTAAACCACCTAGTGGGATGGTTGTCACCAATGACAGCATTATTACAGAACAACAGAGTGCAAGCAAGGACAGAGAAAAAAATGAAGGTTACATTTATTGGAAGTGGTTTCTTCCTTTCCCTCTTCTGCTTCACTCTGTATTCCTCTGTGTGGAAAGAAAATACAATATTTGCAATGTGTTTTCAGGCAGAATGTGTTCCAGCTATTACACAATATTGCTCTCACAATAAACAAGCAAACAGACAACTAATGCTGCCACTGCTGCTGAGCAAAGACCTAAACTGTATGTATCATTTATTTCACAGAGCATCTCTCAAAATGTGCAATAATTTTTGGTCTAACATTATCCAACATTAATAAGAATTTGAGAGCAGGAAAAACAAATCAATGAGAAGAATAACCTGCATATAAAACCAACTTTTTGTTGAAAGTTGAAAGTATTCAAAAATCAAATCCTTCTAAAGGAAGAAAAGTTATTTATGAGGGCATAGAAAACATAAAATCAGTAACACAGTAAAGTCACAGGAGAAAATAAAAACTGAAAATGAAAGGGATCAACATGCATGGTAACTTTAGCAATAACTCCTTATAGACTGTCTGTGGAGCTACAACACTTCACAAATTTTGAAATATGTGTCCAGAAGGGATAGTTTTTAACTCTGAATGATCTGTTATTCACATGCTAAAAATGCTAGGCTATTTGTTTCAAAACTAGAAAATTATTATCTAGACACAATTCTTTTCCTGCTATTGATCAGAATAAATTCCAAGCTATCAGTGGAAAAGTGAAGAAAGTCAATTCAGCAGAGATTGAGCAGATGCCTATCAAAGGAAGTGGGAGCACAAAAGGTAATCTGGTGGGCACAGGACCAGGCTGTAGTGGTTGAGGTCAAAAGCATTTGTCTATGCAGAAGTTACATTCAGACACTATCATCAGAGGCCTTTTTGTAGTTCACATGGGAGTAAATCTATGTAATACAAAGAATGAAAACTGCGTATGTTCTACCAACACAATTACTGCCTGGGAAGGGAGTCTAAGGGGAGAGAGAATGGGAAGAACTCACCCTGACTAACATCTCAAGTGTCTGCCCGCAAGCATGAATGCTCCATCCCTGGCAGCGTCCAAGGCCAGGCTGGACAGAGTCTTTGGTGATGTGGTTTAGCATGTGCTGTCCCTGCCCATGACAAGGGGTAGGAACTAAATGATCTTAAGGTCTTTTACAGCACAAACCATTCTATGATAGGTACATTATGCAGATGTCTAAAATCACTATGTGATGAGGGTTATGGGGAGAGAAAGTTCTTCCCCTCTATGAAGTACCCCCATGTGGGTAAAGATACAATTCTCTGGTCCCCAGCATGTTCCTGAAAGGAAACAGAGGAGAACCACACCCCAGCCTAGTCCACATGACAGCTTCAAACTCAGACTGCTTATCCTACTGCCAAACATCTGACAATTTCGCAGTGAGTTAATCAAGTTGGCAGCAAATTTGCTGTGGCAGCCACACCATAACTCACGAGCTTCACACAGCTATCACATCCTGAGCTGGAGAGCAGCTAGCTTGTGCATTGGGCTGAGCCTGATTCACCTGCAGAAGGTGTAACAGGGTACAAGGTTGGATTCGAAGCAAAATGCCCTGGCTGTGTTGTCTCAACTCTACCAAAAGGCAGCACCTATTTTTCAGATAGCAGCAAGCAGAGAAATCCTCTACCTTGTATGTCGTGACTGCTTTGGAGAGGTGCTCATAGGCAGCTCACTGCTCCATAACCTGCATTACTGGCTGCTCAGATATATGCCTCCCATGTTAGACAGTCATCATCATTCAGAAAATACTATCATGTTCAGTATCAGAAACTGATGAAACTAGTGAGAACAGGCACAGCCAGAGCAGACATTCAGAAGCAAAATGCTCTGATAGGGAAAAAGAAAAAAGGTGTTTATCCAGAGCTGAACTCTATCCTTGGCCTGAGAGTTTCACACCCTCCAGAGTAAGGGCATATGCAGGCTCAAACAAAAGACATTCTAAGACGGCTCCTCACAATATTTGAATGTGCTTGCAATAGGGCACTAATGTGGAAGGCAACGTTAGCAGTAGGAAAGCACAGCACACTGTTCCAGGTTTCTCTCAGAGCTAACAGACTGGCTAGGAGATGGGTGAATCAGGACAGATTAAAATAGTAAGAAGAAATCACCCAGTGTGTTTGCTTTCCGACTCAATCCCTTTGTCTGGTCTTCCATAAAGTACAGTCTGAGCATTTATCATCGTAGTTGTGGTAGTCTTTGCTCTGGCTAACAACCCACATTAGTGTGTTTGGAATTTTTTTATTCAAAAAGCAGCAAATAAATCTTTTGAAGCCTTTGATGTTCCCTCACATTACTTTTAATAGCTATCATGTCATTGGTTATACATACACATTGCAAGATGGGTACTTTGTTATGCATGCTGAATTGTGCACTCTGAGTCTCAGAGGGGAGCTGATTCTGAGCAGTGGCCACTAGGAACAAATCCTATCTGAAAATTGTAAAATTTTCCTCTACAAAACACACCAGCAGAGTGCTAGCCTTTTCTCAGCCACCATGTTACTTTAATAATTCCACAAAAAATCTCGACTAAAGTCTTTTAAAATGTAAGTGCTTGAGAGTATTTGCTTAAAATTGAAATAAAAATGGTGAGAAATAAAAATTTTAGGTAAGTTTCTCAGCTTGTCACACTACCTATTTTATTTTCCATGATGTGCTAGTAAACTTGTTCACTGGAAAAACCATAAAAACAAATTCTGTAAATGCAAGTGCAGAAATTTATTCAAACAGAAGACAAGTATATAGCAAGACATAAGCCATAAGCATTCAATTAAAATGATCCAGGTTTGGTATGGATATTAAAGACTGAGAATAAGCTGTTCATAAACCCTGTAGGGAAATAATTCATTGTACAGTTTTAAATAATTAAATGTCAGATAACCAGGACCTTCTTGAAGCAATATGTGAAAAAACAGCACACAGAATTTCTGAATGCACTGTTTTAAAAAACCCATCACCCAATGTAACTGAGCACAAATGCGAGAAATTATTAAAATATCTCAATATTTTACCCTTTTTTTTTTTTTCCTGGTTAAGAGCATGCTCACCTAGAGGCTAGGCATTGTTTGAAAATTTAGCTGAATATATGTCTATTTATGTAGGTATTTCCACTGACATCTTGCTTTAATCTTTTCCGGGGAGCTTGCCCGTGCCCTCCAGCAGTATCCTGGCCCACATCTGGAGGTGGCCAGCCACTACGGTGCCTGGTGCAGGCAAGCTGTGGGAAGGAGGCACACGCTCTGCAGAAGCTTATGAGGCCCTTTCATCCCATGCCAGGCCTGCAGGTCTCATGGTGTCTGCAGCTGCACAGCAAACATATACCAGCTGACGACCCTTACCATTTTGTGCTGTGGGGTCCTGAATATCACCTAAACTAACTGTTTAAGCAATGACTTTGAGGAGCAGTAGTTACTGGTTGCACTCAGCTTTGGTGCCCAAGCAACCCCAGAATTTTTCTCTTCATTTCTGCTTTTATCGCTGTGTTGGTGGCTGTCAATGTGCTGTGCTGAAACACTTGAACTGCTAGTCACTGTCACAAAGGGATGAGTGGCTCACTGTTATTTTTTTAAGAATTGCCAGGGGTTTGCAGTTTAACTAGACTAACATGTGAACTGGGAAGGAAATACCCTGAACACACCCACAGAACCCAAAATCTACTGCACTGGAAAACACATTTGATTTTTCTGGAGGATGATGATCTACTAGGCAGAAGTAGTCCTGATCTCTTAGTTTCCCATGCAGAATAAGCCTTAGAGTCAAGTCATGTTTTAGTCTTTTTATTAAGTTCAGATTTCTTCTTTTCCATCCATCAAAAGAAATAAGTCTTAAACAGCTAATAAAGAATGGACTGATATGACAGAAACATGAACTGGACAGGCACACAAATGGAAATAGGCATTGTAGATATGGAATCATTGTAGACATGGAATCACAGAATCATACAACATTTCAGGTAAGACTTTCCAAAAGCCAAACTGGACAGTGCTGTTATGTAATTGCCTTCCAGTTTTACGGACCAGGACTTAAAATGACTGAGAACCTGGCGGCAGGTTTTCTGGTGGTGTTTTACTATATTATTCCAGGGGAGTCAGTGAAAAATCTCAATCTGCAGCAAACAGAAACCCAGCCTACAGACAACAAACTAGAAAATTATGACTTCTCCAGGGCAATTGCTGCTCACTGGCACTTTCCATGACAGCAAGAGGGTGCATACAGATGACAACCACATGATAGCTTTAACCTCACATCTCTGGCTATCTTCAGCAGAATGGTCCCACTCCAAGACTAGTCCTGAACTCAGAAAATACAAAGAAATAAGACTCTATCTATTGCTTCCTTTTTGTTCAGATCCAGAGATTCCCTTGACTCAATGAGAAACAGTTGAATCTCCACACAGGTGAATAGGAGCTTTCCTGTGCAAAAGTTGAATGGCACTGGTCTTGGCTGTCAGTGTTGCTGGTAGTGGCACACTACCTCTATGCTTATGGAGACCAAGCAGTAAATATGCATTAGGCAATGGGATATTGATCATGCCAGGTCTCTGTGCACAGAAGACCTGCACTGTTCACACACAGGATAGTCTGCTCTTTGAGGGGATGTGACCACCCACAGCTGCACAAGTAGACATGCTACTTGTGCAGGTACCTCACAGCTACAGGTTGGGCAGAGAAGAGATTCAGAGCAGCCCTGTGGAGAAGGACTTGGGGGTGCTGGTCGATGAGAAACTGAACATGAGCTGGCTTCAGTGTGTGCTCGCAGCCCATAAACCAACCATGTCCTGGACTGCTTCAAAAGGAATGTGACCAGCAGGTCAAAAGAGGTGCTCCTGCTCCTCCAATCTGCTCTCATGAGACCTCACTTGGAGTATTGTGCGCAATTCTGGTGTCCTCAACATAAGGACATGGAGCTGTCGAAACAAGTCCAGAGGAGGGCCATGAGGATGATCAGGGACTGGAGCACCTCCTGTATGAAGGTGGATGGAGAAAGTTGGGGCTGTTCAGTCTGGAGAAGAGAAGGCTGCATGGAAACCTCATAGCAGCCTTAAAGTATCTGAAAGGGGCCTACAGGTATGCTGGGGAGGGACTCTTCACTAGGGACTGTAGCTATAAGACAGTGGGTAACGGGTTTAAACTTAAACAGGGGAAGTTCAGATTAGATACAAGGAAGAAGCTCTTTACTGTGAGGGTGGTGATGCACTGGAACAGGTTGTCCAAAGAAGTGGTAAATGCTCCATCTGTGCCAGTGCTCAAGACTAGACTGTACAGGGCCTTGAGCAACCTGGTCTAGTGTGAGGCGTCCCTTCCCACGGTAGGGGCATTGGAGCTAGATTTTAAGGTCCTTTCCAACCCTAACTATTCTATGATTCTATCTTAAGGCTCTTTCCAACCCAAACCATTCTAGTATTGCCTGGTTCAATGTGTCTTCTCTGTTGACTGATCACAGTACTGGAATTTTGCACATGGGTTGTACTTCCTCCAAAGTACAACATTCGTATCTTGGTACAGTAGTTGAGTACACTGCTCTTTAAGAACAGTTAGCAAGTCTGCAGCTGCAGCAGACTCACAGAACTGTGCTGATCTTGGCCAACCACTGCTCACTAGCAGAGGACACGGTTTCTAATGAACAGGTTCTCAGTAGCGAGGAATCTGCTAAAAAACTGTTAAAAAATTCTGCAACAGCTTAGACCTTAGCCCTGGTGCCCATGGCTCTGACAACCCTAAAATTTTGTATTTTCTCACTCTGTTCCGTGTCATTCCACTATATTACAACCTCTTCTAATATGAATTTGCATATGTAATATGAACATAGTATTATGAACACTAGTTTTATCCCATCCTACCAACATAGGATTCCTGGTGCTTCTGGAGGGTGCAATGTATTTCGAAATACAAGACTGCAGTCAAATATTCAGCTGCCATGTATTACACAGAACCTCTGGTACTAAAAGAAAAACATATCCCCAAAATGTCAATTTATATTTATTACAAGGGGGTTAAAACTTTTTTTTTTTATAATCACAAGGTTGGTTTACTGTTTTCATAAAATTATTGATTTTATTTTAGTCATTATTTTTAGGATATACTTTGATTTCCTGTGTGAAGAGTTTTAAAAGTATAAGTTAGATGTTAAAAAAAACCAACATTGCAATATAGAAGGGATTTTATTCTATTTTTCTTTTACCTTCACTTGGTGAACATAGCCACCTCTCTTTTTCACACAGTCCCAAATGGTTGTGAAGTTGAGCAATGGTTTGGCTGACAACTACCATTATTTGGAGAGGGTGTGAGGGGTGAAGGAAAATTCACATAGTTAAGCCAGTGTGAAAGGAATAGTCCACACAGGTCCAGACCCACCTCTTTCCCAGGGAATGCCCCTAGCTCATACACAGTATCCCATCCCTAAAACCTGCTGATTTTAGGGATAGGAGACAGTCTTTAACCACCTTCAGTTCTATAGCAATGTCTTAAAAAAACCCTAAGTACACCAAACAATAAAACATAAATAGCTTTTAACAGGAACAGACATGAATTCTGTAATAAAAATACAGACAAAACTCCCAGGGATCCTACATAGGCAATGGCCTACTATCTACAGAAATACAACAGCAATAGCAGGTGGAAATCATCATCAGAGTTGTCTCTGACCCATAATTGATGCTGAACAGAACATTATATTCATTATATTCATTCTTCTACACACACCCAAGTGAAATTAGATCACTAGCTGAAATATTCATGAATGCACTGCTCACTCCCAGAGTGAACAATGTGGCTTCCTCAACAGTCACACTGGTCTTTCAGTTTTGTGTTGTACTAAATAAAAAGCATGTATTACTAAAACAGAACAAAAAACAAGATGCCCAAAGCCACAGAGGACATCTGCAGCTGAGGAATGACATGCTTTCCATGGGCCGATAAAGCACTCTAAACTTGCATGATCATTTCTGTGGTGAAAGTAGTAGCAAAACAAGGAATTTCAGCCATACCTAGTTATTGAGTGCATTTAACTGCTCCTATACAATTTCAGTGGAAATTGTTACTTCAAATTTAGTAAACATCAAAGTTCATTTGAGTATGAAAAATAGAATTTAGTCATATTTTACTGAAATATTTTTATCTTTTTATTAGTTTTACCAGTTTGACAAAATACTTTTCAAATTCATTTCTTTATAGGATCTTTTAGTAGAATAGTATAGTTTGAAGAGAATTATATCCTACTTTTGACCATTGTATAGGATAAAAAAAAACCTCACTATCAAGCTCATGATATCCAAATATGGCAATGTACAATAAGGGTAACAATCGGGCCAGGCCATTTGAATGAAATAAAAATACCATTAAGCTCAATGAAGGATATGCACATGCAAACAGTACAGCAAACATTTACAAATTGCTTGTTTGAAGTCATCAATACAATTTTGTGTTTTACTGATTCAGCAGGTATTCTAGCAAGTATTCTCAATTATCTATAGAAACTTGAGTATGTCCAAGTCTTTGTGCTTTGGTGAGTATATGTAGCTAAAATGTAGGGATAAAACAGGGTTGTCCTTAGCATGATCTACGTTTTTATTCCACTGTGTCCTGTGTCTTTGCATTTGCACATTCTTTGTATGTCTTAGTAATGTGTCTTCCTTCTTTTGCAACAGAAATTCCAGAGAGACAAATTTCAGAGGTGTTCATTTTTAAATGCAACTATGTCCTGCAAAAATTTTACAACTGTCTCTAGCTAATTTTTATATCTTCAAAATGGTATTAATAGCAGCACTGTCATTTGGCCATCTGGGCCCTCACCAGATGGATCACAACATGCAGTTGACATGTTTTGATGATGTGTTTTACTCAAAAGCACTATGTTCTGCCACTGCCAGGGGTTCAATGTACAAATATTACCACAATGTGATATCCATGTCAATATTTTACCTAAATTTAGGAGAATTATACACTAAATTAAGAATGAAATAATATGAGTATCTGGAAGCTACTAAGCTAGGTTAGCAGAATGGCTATCTGATGTCGAAGAGTAAAAAAAAAAAAAAAAAAACAAAATATCGGCATACCTACATTGAAAATAAGCAAACATCACAACGTTGTATGTGACACCTTGTGCCAAATGCTATGCTGGTTGGAGACTCATCCATACCATGAAAAACATATTGCTCTTTGATCAATGAGAGAATATAACTAAGCAGCAGAACAGTCTGGAGAGAAGACCTAGAGTCATGCCCCCAGTAACACTTCGTGGAGTGTAACTTGAAATTATACTGAAGACTCAACTGTTTCAACTAACCTTCCTGTGAAAAATTAACTTTTGTCACACAGGTCAGAAGATCTTTATCTTTTATCTTAGATTCCAGGCAGCAGGCAGTCTTGTTGGTTGGATGCAGGCACCACAGATCCTAGCAGTTCTCTTTCCACTCTCACTAATACAACATTGCAACAGCTTGTTAAGCTGGTTATCCCACAGGGGTTTAGCATCTATACAACTTATTTGGTCTCTGGTTAGATATTTAAGTTCTTTGGTGAAGCTGAGCCTGCCTTCGTACAAGTAGTAACTCAAAATCCCTTATTAACTCTATCATATCATGGAATAGTTGGTGTTGGAAAGGACCTTAAGATCATCTTGTTCCAACCCCCTGCCATGGGCAGGGACGCCTTACACTAAACCATGTCACCCAAGGCTTTGTCCAACCTGGCCTTGAACACTACCAGGGATGGAGCATTCACTACCTCCCTGGGCAACCCATTCCAGCACCTCATCACCCTAACAGTAAAGAATTTCATCCTTATATCCAATCTAAACCTCCCCTGTTTAAGTTTTAACCTGTTACCCCTTGTCCTATCACTACAGTCCCTAATGAAGAGGGTCCCTCCCTAGCATCCTTAAAGCCCCCTTCAAATACTGGAAGGCTGCTATGAGGTCTCCATGCAGCCTTCTCTTCTCCAGACTGAACAGCCCCAACTTTCTCAGCCTGTCTTCATATGGGCTGTAAGCGCACACTGCTGGCTCATGTTCATTTTCTCATTGACCAACACCCCCAAGTCCTTCTCTGCAGGGCTGCCCTGAATTTCTTTTTTGTCCAACCTGTAGCTGTGCCTGGGATTGCTCCCACACAGGTGTAGGACCTTGCACTTGGCATGGTTAAATTTCATGAGGTTGGCATCAACCCACCTCACAAGTGTGTCAAGGTCCCTCTGGATGGCATTCCTTCCCTCCGGCATATCAACAGAACCACGCAGCTTGGTGTCATCGGCAAATGTGCTGAGGGCGCACTCAATCCCACTGCCCATGTCAGCGACAAAGGTATTAAACAAGACCAGTCCCAACACCGATCCCTGAGGGACACTACCTGTTACTGGTCTCCAGATGGACATTGAACCATTGACCACAGCTCTTTGAGTGCGACCATCCAGCCATTTCTTTATCCACCGAGTGGTCCACCTATCAAATTGATGTCTCTCCAATTTAGAGACAAGGGTGTTGTGTGGGACAGTGTCGAACGCTTTGCACAAGTCCAGGTAGATGACGTCAACTGCTCCACCCCTGTCCATCGCTTTTGTAGCCCCGTCATAGAAAGCCACCAAATTGGTCAGGCAGGATTTTCCCCTAGTAAAGCCATGCTGGCTGTCACCAAGCACATTTCTCTTTTTCATGTGCCCTAGCATGCCTTCCAAGAGAATCTGCTCCCAGATTTTTCCAGGCACAGAGGTGAGACTGACTGGTCTGTAATTCCCCAGGTCATCCATTTTCCCCTTATTGAAAATGGAGGTTATATTTTCCTTTTTCCAGTCATCAGGAACTTCAGCTGGAAGTGAAGGACAGTAGCTTAGCAACTTCATTCGACAGCTCCTTCAGGACCCATGGATGGATTTCATCAGGTACCATGTACTTGTGCATGTTCAGGTTTTTAAGAAGATCTTGAACCAGGTCCTCTCCTACATTGGGCCCAAGGTCTTCATTCTCACAGTCCCTGTGTCCACCTTCCAAGACTCGGGTGGTTCGATTAGAGCAATTGCCAGTGAAAACCGAGGCAAAAAGTCATTCAGAACCTCAGCCTTCTCCAAATCCTATGCAGCCAGTTCTCCTGATAGCTTCCAGGAGGGCCCTACGTTGTCCCTATTCTGTTTTTTATCCACTACATACCTATATAATCCCTTTTGCTTACCCTCAACATCCCTAGCCAAGTTTAATACTAACTGTGCCTTAGCTTTCCTAACCTGGTCCCTAGCTTCCCCAACAGCATCCCTGTATCCATTCCAGGCCACCTGTCCTTGCTCACACCTTTTATAAGCCTCTTTTTTTCTTGTGAATTTTTCTCAGCAGCTCTTTATCCATCCAATGAGGTCTCCTGGCCCTCCTGTTGCACTTCGTTGTAGTCGGGATGCAACCCTCCTGAGCTTGTAGCAGGTGATCCTTGAATATCAATCAAGAGTCTTGGCCTCCTCCTGCCCTCTAAGGCTACCTCCCATGGAACCTTACTAAGCAGGCTCCTGAAGAGGCCAAAGTCTTCTCTGTTGAAGTCCAGGGCAGTGAGCTTGCTGCACACTCTTCTCACTGTCCTGAGGATCTTGAATTCGACTATTTTGTGATTGCCGCATCCAAGGCTGCCCTGGAGAGTCACATTTCCAACGAGCCCTTCCCTGTTGGTGACCACGAGGTCAAGCAGGGCACCTCTCCTTGTTGGTTCCTCTAGATAATACTGAGTTTCAACATGGAGAGAAAGAAACATTTTAGGACAGTTGCACAGATTTCTTTCTTCTCAGCTATGGGGCCAGTCATTCGGTCCACAGAGAGAGTGATGAAATTTTCTGACTCCAGTGATAACTGAACGAAGTTTGTCAGAACAGCTTGTCACTGCCAAAGGCAGCCTGCACATGCAGGAATATCAGAAGTGTCTACTACCGGTCATGACAACAAAGTTATAGATAGCTGGCTAACATGCGAGTCAGTAGCTGCTGCAAGGGCTCAATGCAGCCCCATACTTGAGCATGTGTCTGTTAATCAGAACACTGTGATTTCACAGAGTTGGAACTTCAAGAGTAGAAGTAAAATGACTAAATGTATAGAATGAAAAATACTGCTACTATGAGAAAATATTGAAAATAAGGTTTCCTGTTTCGTCTTTTTCATTTTATTTTCTTGTTTCAGTCCCTTCCTTCACAGAGGCCTTGTGTACCTCTCTCTGACATTGCCATGCGTCAAATATGCTGTCTTCTATCAGAGACCAGCACGTGGTGCTGTGCTCTCCAAGCCCAGAAAAAAATTCAGACTTCCTAGTGTTGCTGAGAACATGCAAAACGAGACTGCCATGAAGCATCAGTGTACAGCAGAAATGTTCCTGAAAGTCCAGCCCTCACTGTCTGATCTCTCTCAGAAAGTCAATTACTACAAAAAAAAATTTCTTTCTAAATGCTTCTTTTGTACTTCTGAGTGGAGCTCAGCATAAACACAGGCAAATACCATTAACTGTTTTGCAATGACAATACAAAGCTTCTTTGAACTGCTCCTACCAACACAGTTAAATGGGCAGAATTCACTGCTCAGACTATTAGAAATCATTGGGCCTAGACAATTAGTCTTCTGCAAACATCCCTGTCGTGGTTTAAACCAAGTCCCCCAACTCCCAGAGAGTTAGGAAGGAGAGTCCAAAGAATGTAGCCCCCACAGGTTGAGATAAGAACTGTTTAATTGCTAGGGCACAACACAAATCACTACTGCCATTACTACTACAAATAATAATGATAAAGCCAATAACAAGCGAAAATACAACACCCCACCAGCCACCGACCCATAACTCACTCCACCCTGCCCGGCTGAGCACTGCATGCTCCCTCCTCCATTTTCCTCCAGAGCTCCACCCCTCCAGCTCTCTCTCCCAGTATGCATCCTGGGCATCACGTGCTATGGTATGGAATACCTCTTTGGCTAGCCTGGGTCAGGTGTCCTGTCTCTCCTTCCTCCTGGCCTCCCCTCCTCCCTGACAGAGCATGTGCTCAGAAAAGGCCTTGAACAAAAACACCCTCAAAACATGCTCGCTATTGAGTAACTGTTCCCAGCCCAGAAGTCAAAACACAGCACTGCACCAGCTACAAGAAGGAGAAAAAATGACTGCTACTGCTCAACCCATGACAATCCCTCACAACTGGATTTTATCCATTCACCCAAAGGGATGCATTTTTGACAACCTGGGTTTTAGCTTCTCTGTTCTGCTGCACACCAGCAGAACAGTGGAACAGGACTGTATGAATAGAAAACTTCATACTTTGCAAGGAAAGTGGTTATGAAGCTAGTGAGTGACAGAGAAATGTAGAACATAAAAGCCAAAAAGAGTATTTTCTTTTTCCTTCTGTTAACTCTGCTGATGACCACCTGAAACATGGTTCTCTCACAGGGTAAGGATAAGATCACAGAAAGGAAGTGGGTGGAGTGGACCTCGGAAGGTCTCTGGTCCAGCCTCCTGACCAAAGCAGGGTCAGCCCTGGTGGCAGCACAAGCAGGGCTGTAGCAGCTCTTCACCGAGGGGAATAAAGAAACACTGGTTTCTCTCACCCAGTCTTTGGGTGCAGCTTTTTCTGCTTTCTCCTGGTGCCTTTCCCTGAACCCCGCACCCCTCCATGGGGGGGCTCCAGACTGCTGTGGGATATGGCCATGGCTCCTTGAGCCTCTGGGCCGTGTTGCAGTGCCTCTTCCCACAGGAATTCCCACTGCAGCCTCGCAGTGCAGCCAATGCCAAGAGCAGATGGGACTTTACGCAGTCAGGAGCAGACTTTTAGAGAGGTCAGTCCTGCAGATATCGCGAGCTTCCAGGAAGAATAATGTGCAATCACATTATTTCTAAATATCCCTGCTTCACTGACTCCGTCCCTCCCCCTTCATGGCTGTTTAAGGGGTTTTGGCCCTCCAGGCTTTCATGTAGTCACAGCCATTCTGCCATGACTCAACCTATTGTAAAATCCAGAGAAAGAGAGAACTGGGCCTGGGATGCTTAGGAAAACGAAGGTCATGTGGAACAAGGTTCAGTTTCTTCCGGCTAGGAGCTCTGCTTTGTAATTTGGCAGCACACGTTTTCAGCTTAATACTGTGGGACACACAGCCTTCTGACTTGGAGCATCTGGTGGTGCAGCACCCTCGTGAGTGCCACTCAGAGCAACTGTGCCTGTGCAAGAGGCAACATTTGTGCATCATGGCAAGGAGCAGATGAGCAGGAGCATGAAGGCAGTTAGAGCCTGGGCTTAACTGGAAAACATACTAACAGGCAGTAGGCAGCTAGGAGGCTGCTCATGTTCTGCTCATGGCTCTTTGTCACAGGCTCTCAAGTAAGGCATGTAGCAGCAATTATCAGGTGAACTCAGAGGTAGGGCCAAGCACATCATCTAGACAGAGAATCACCAGGATGGTGGAAAACATCAGCAGCACTGAGAAGCAGATCTGCCATCACAATTTTCTCTAGCCATGTAGGCTGCTTAAAATGTTGCCTTACTCATTTTCAAGTCACACTAGTTGCTGCTCATGGCTTCAAAGTATTGCAAAGAGGTAAACTACCACAGAGCGCTGTCTTGCAGTTGGGCCTTCCCACTAATGAGGTGAGTAGACACCTCTCTCATGCAAACAGAACTTCCTTCATTCTCCAACCCTCCTAGGTAACATATAACATATGGAAAATGCTCAGAAACTAAACAGTCACACAACCACCAGCTAACAGCATTTCTTTGTGGCCTTTTCACATAAAACTGTGGAGTGGAAGGGTGGGAATTTGACAGGTTTAGAAATCCCAGTCAGTGTCTGGACATAACAGTTCACCCTTGCTTGCTATCTTACCTCTCTCTTCTCTCATGTGTAATGAGATCCCTGATGTCTCTGTGGCAGCAACAGCTCTAGACCCCAGGTCTGCAAGGGGTTGAACTCTGCAGAGCTGCAGCAGTAATGACAGTCACCTTGCCCTGTAGCAACGTTGGTGATTTTGTAGAAATGACACATGATAAGAGGACAGTAACAGACACTTGAATTTCCTTTAAGTGCCTCAGTTGTTTAGATAGCTTCAACACCTGGAGGCTATATGATTTGTTGTGTGACAGGGAAAACTGTCAAGCTGATGGTTTCCATTTTTTCTTGATTAAGAAGCTAAACACACTTTCAGGGCTAAGGTTATACCAGCAAATGGTGGTCTTAAATACTTCAAAGACTGAAAACTAATTTGCCCTAAAGAACAAAAGAAATAGGCTTATCTCTGCATATACAAAGAATATTTTATCCAGTTTTGCCCATATATATGTGTTCCACCCTGTTGTCTCTCTTAATTTTCAAAGTTTTGCAGTTGTGCGTACTTCATTCTTACCATAGAGGAACAAAACACGATGGAAACTGTCACTGTCAGAAATAGAAGAGCTGAGAGCTGAATGAAACAGAGCCTTACTCAAAACTGTAAAAAAAATACAGGCCAACTATCACTTCAAGTAAAAAGAACCCAGCCCTTTGCTGTGATCCCCATTTATTGATCTTGAAAAGCACGAAGAGTGACAAATATCTTTCTTTCGTAAAGCATTCCAAATCTGTCAAAAAAATAAGTAAGTCTCTAAGCCTAGTCAATCTCTCAGATTTCCACCTAAACTTGTTTGGGATAGAAAGATTCAGACACAGGTCTGTCTTTGCTCCTATTTTGTCTGTCCTGTGAGCATAATTTACTGTTTCAGGGCCCATGTACTTTTCCAGGCTGGAACAGAGCCTAGGTTTCCTTTGCTTTCTCTTTAACTGAAACAGAAGGACTGAATGTAGAGGGAATGCAGGAGCACACCACCTGATTCACAGTAATTCAAGTGACTGCTCCATTAGATGACTTCTCTACCTGTGCATGATACCTTACAGACCAATGCAAACAAAAAACCTAATAACAACCATCTGTGAACACAGCCAGAGGAGGAACAGCCTGGCTCCAGTATCACTTGATCATTTTGGACACAGGGCTATTAAAGGCACCTCTTTTTGTCATACCACAGCCTGTGCATCCAGGACAGTCTTGACACCAAAAGCTTTAGTTAGCAAGAACTCTTTAAGTGTTGGAAGATGGAATCAGTCACATCAATTTTCTGCTGTTCCCGTCAAAAGAAAACTCAAGGTCACACTTGAACTGTGCAATGGGAGTGATGCTTATCCACCTACTGTTAAAAATATAGTCCTATCTACATCTGTGATGCACAAACACCACCCACATGTATTTTTCATGAGGAACTTCTGAAGGCTGTGAGCAGCCTGCATGGGTTAAATGCAGGCAGTCCACGTACAGGCTGTAGCTGACCATATGGTGCTCCCAGCACACAGAAGTTCTAAATAGCTCTTTACAGCTTTCAGATCTCTTTCTGGAATGCTGTTTAACTTTCTGTTGGAAAGAAAAGCTTATTTTCTCAAATGCTACTCCTACAGAAGCTGCGCTTTGGGATAAATGAAAGTCAAATGGCTCTCTGGTTTGAGTTCATAATGTTTGCTGATAAAATTCAATTAGGAGTTGTATTTGTAAATGCTAGCGCACTCAGTTATGTTTAAGCTTGTGTGAATATATAATCCTCTTAAAGTCTAGATGATTTAATAGTCATTCTACTGAATAACGATGGTTCTTTCCCCACAGGTAACACAGCTGAATACTGCAGACACAGGATTTAACTGGTTTGTAGGCCTTAAACTGAAACAGAGTTGGAATGATGGCACTTGGAAAAAGTTATCTTTTATTCACAAAATTTTTATCATTTCAACGTCACAGACACTTATGCAGAGACAGATCTCTTCTTAGAGAGGCCTGTGCACAGAACTAGCACAAATCAAATTAGTGCACTGAAGCTGAAAAGGACATGTTTAATCTCATCTCTCAAAAGTTATTCAGGAAGTAATTAAAAAGAAGATTTTTTTAAAGTTTTTTTTTTAATCATCTCACTAGAAATTACTAGAAAAATACAACAATGGATTGCTAAGGGCAGAAGTCACAGAGCTCCATTCAGAGAGGGGAAAACTTATCACCATCCACCAGAATTATCTTTTTTAAATTCCCTGTCTCCTTAAAAAGATGGAAAAACTAGAAAATAAGTAAATGTCTTTCTGATTGAAAATCTTGTCAATGCCCTACATGATTCCAGTCATGCACTCTCCAGTGTCAATCACTTGGAAACAGACACCAATGAAGGTGGTAGCTACTTCAAGAAGCAGTGCACAGGTTATTTCAGAACAGTGCAAAATCTAAGGATTTCTATATTTAATATAAATAGGATTTTGCAAGTGTTTTCCAGAGAAACCATCTGTCTATAGATTTCCTTTTACAGACCAACTCTCTTTTTTCCTTCCAAAACTAACAGAAATTTTTAATCCTATCTTATTCTATCACAGTGTTCATTCACACATGTAGAGATATCTATGATGCAGCACTACTCTAAGAGAGAAATAAAAACCTCAAGAATTCTTCCCTCAACCACAAATGCACTTTAAGAGCTCAAAGAATGGATTTATGATTTGAAACTAACTGTAGTCTAAATCTTCAAAAGTTGGCTTTGATCAACATTTTCTTGGAGGAAAACAGCTAGGGCTAAGAGGCCAACATGTTTAGCCTATGCAATATATAGGGAGTAAAATGCAGCAAAGAGATTTGAAAGTAGGGTGGGTGACCACTCTCAAGCAGTCACTAATATATCTGAGCCTTACAGTATGTTTTGTGATGGAATTCCCTAATTTCCTTTTCCAGTTCTTTTCCACTTTAGCATAGATAAGATCTTCTGAAGAAAAAAGAAAAAAAGAGTAAGAACTTCTGACTTGGAAGATTTTTAAAAACTACTCTCTCCCCCACCTCCCACCCTCCCCAGGTTTCTGTTCAGTTGCAAAGGTTTTCTAGAATAGTTATAATAGAGAAAATATGGTTTATACACAAAAAAAATACATTTGAAGCTCACAAGTCTCTTACATGGCGACAGTTCTCTGAAAAAAAGAGTTCTGTGCACAGAACTGAGTCTATATGCTCTGGATGTCAGCATTTTCTTTTCCCTTTCAAGTAGAAATATTGTTTTCTATTTTTCCATTTCAAACAGCAGTGCACTAGCAAAGTCCTATATTTCCAATTCTTATATCTAATTAATTTTTTCCTTTTTTTTTTCCCTCATCATTAAAGCAGCTGGCACTGTTTTAGCCCAGAGAAGTGATAAGTTTCTAGCCTTCACAATTCAAAGTAAAACTCAATATATCAACAGCACCAGCTTGAAACCATGAAGGCATGCAGGAACAGAAAGATTTTGGGTTTTTTTAAGTCATAATTTTGATGTTTAGTAACTTGGGATTGATAGGCTTAAAACAGCTGAACTAGAAGTGATCAGCTTAAGTGAAATTTTAAAAATGTAGGTTTATGTAGTGAATTATTAAAATAGCAGGCTCCATTATTGCTAAAAATTTTACTAAAAATTTGTGGTGCAAACCAGTAGAAGAAGAAGGTGTAGTCTTTTCAGCAACATGGGCACGAGGAGTCGTTGATGGTGGAAGCATGCTTCCAGTAACTCCACACTGGTTTTTGAAAAGGGACTAGTGTGGTGGATGGGAAGAGGCTGTCCTTGCAGTGTTGTCAGAGAGGAACTGAGGACAGGCATGGTGGAAAGCAAGGAATCACTGATCAGTACGTATTAAGGCATAAACAGTGAGTTAGAGCAGGTATCTCTGTAGCAAATTCAAAGGAAAAATACTATTATTATTATTATTATTATTATTATTATTATTATTATTATTATTAAAAGATTACTTGCCCTGAGGGAGACTTATTAGGAGTGTTTGCCAAATAGAAATGGACTGTTGAACCAAACCCAAGTGCAGCAATGGAGATTACTATTGTACTGTTGGCACTCTCATTCCTGTAATGCCCGATACGCAAATAAAATATCACAGAGGGACATTGGACATAATTCTTGCAGCAACATTGTCACTTAATATTGCGAAGTGATTGGTTGTCTCATAAGGACAGGAAAAAGGGGATGACTTTTAGAAAGGCTGTTGACTCTTCCAAACGCCATTTCTTCAGGTCTCTGCATAAAATGTTAATGCCATGACATTTGTCAAAGGCTTAAATCCTTGTAATGAAACAGGAACAGTTACTGAAGTGATTCATCCCAGCATGCTTCACTGCAGATATTTTATTAGCATTTTAAGATAATGAAATTATAACAAGAATGTTTCCCAGTGAGATTTAACCATATGCCATTTTGTCTGTTTATTTAAGAACTTGAGTAGTCCCTGTCACATATTAGCTGAACACAGCCCAGTGTTCACATTTAGCAACAGAAATCATCTGTATTTTCACAGATCATTTTTACCTTAGAATTTAGCTGAAATATTTCAGAATTACTTCAGCGGGGTGGAGAGTTAATGATAACAAAATTATTCCCAACTATCCAGAGAAATCCCCAAACCACTAAAAATCCTGTTGTGGACTGAGGAAGAATAGTCTGGCATGATTTGAGGTAGCTGTAGTTTCATGCAGTATGTGATAAAGCAGAAGCCAGTGTACCTGGGCAAGCAAAGGAGCAAAGCCTGAAAGAGGAAGAGATATTAAGGCACAGTTTTTCTCAGGCTCTAACCAGACACAAAATTTCTAGGAAATAAATGCATCCGCAGAGGGAAGTTATACTGGATGCATTTCTGCTACTCCTTCAATTATGTTTAATGTAGTAGAAATTCTTGCATTATGTATAAAAAGATGCACTTGAACTTCCTCTCCTTTTGAGTAAGAGGTGAACAGAACTCATCTCCAAGATATTTCATGCAAAATTATTTCGCTATTGGTAGGATTTGCATTTTTATCTTTTTTTTTTCCTTTCCTTTCTATGCAAAAATACACTTCAGATATACTTCAGAGAACTGCTGAAATTAAAATCTGGGAAACACTATTAAAAGATCAGTGTTTACCAAATAATAGCAACTGCTACAAGTTTTTTTACCAAAGTCTTTGTTATAACGGCATCTTAGTTGAAAACCATAAAAATCTGCAGTAAGAACAGATGAAGGCACCTCTAGGTGAGTCTGCACACTGTCAAGGTCAAATAAAATGCACCAAGAAAAGACAACAGCCCATAAATGTGTGTGTATGAGTGCATAAATGGGGAGTCTATTATGAATGTATAAATATGTGTATATACATGCACAGAAAAGAGTGTGTGGGTAACTAAAGTTCCAGTTATACATATTTTCTTATGTGGTTATGCATATCAAATCTTCTCAGAAATTTGCTAGAAGGGCTGGGAGATGTGAGGAGGCAACTGCACAGTTGATACATGGACTCTCAAAGTTGAATATTTAATAAAATTTTCCCAGCAACCTACCATAACAGTTAAAGTAAGAGAAGTACATTGGGCTGCAGTAAGAGACAAGGGAGAACCTGACATGCTGAATCAGTGTCCACATGAATGGTCCATTGCACCATTCACAGGCACTAGTTTCTGCTGATGTCACAGAATGCCTGCTGTAGGCATTACCTTACTAGAAGGGATTCCTTCTACAGTAAACATGGAGTCAGTTAAATGAATTGCTGTGGAAAAGATGCTCTGCTTTTTACTCATAGAAAGTTGTAATACAGTTTTCCGGAACAATAAGACATAAGGCAAATACACAAGTAATTCTAGTGACCTGTCTGAAATGAGCCCTTCAGGCTGAAAAGGTCACTGGTATCACCACAGGCACACTGTCTTCACAAGCTGCACATCAAGTGTGTGTCAGAGTCAGAAGAAACCAGAAAACTATCAGAAAAGAAGGAAAGCAGCCCACAGTGCTGTATTTAAGTCAGTTTGACCCACCAAGCCATACCTGAAAATCTAGGTCACTCTTTTTCTTTTTGCTAGGCATGTTTCTGGGAAAAAAACCCAAAACAACAAAGCCCACAACAATAAAACCAAATCATGGGTATGTCCCACAGCTCCCATTGCTGATCTGCCTCTCACCATTAGAGGACCCTAAATTTTACTTAGAAGATGAGATTTTTAATCTTGGACCAAGTGAAGTAACTTTTTTGATCCAAGACTTACAGTGGAAGAATTAAATTAAATCCCTGCCTGCCCGTTCCTATCTCCTAAATCTTACGAACTGAAAATATTCCCTCTTAATTTACTTCCATGGCATCTCTTGGAAAATGGATTATTTTCTTTCTACAAGCTTAATGTCCATCAGCTGCACCCTTGGAATCTCTCAAGGGATTGTTTAAACTGACTTACACTGAAGGGTCAGGTTGAATTCCTGAGTAATGCTAGTATTATGAAATGAGCTATAATGAAAGACAGTAGTTGAGTGATGAACAATGAGGCAAACCCTTACACTTGCCTGCTGTCTAATTGAGAATATGTACCATTTCTTGCTACTCTGCAAGATTTCTGTATCTAAGAAGTGCTGCTCTGCTGAGTTTGAACATCTTATTTTAATTTGCATAAGGATCACCGCTACCCCACAGCCTCATAAGTATTTCAAAGGCTTTAGCAGAGTAACTGCAATGAGTGCAAATGCCCACATTAGCTGAGAAGCATGTAAGTCCTCACCCTGGGAATCCATCCACCAGCAACACCAGGTCCAGAGCAAGGGGTTTATTTTTTGCATAAACTTACCACTTATACATGACTACACACACACAGCAGCTGCTAATGCCACATGCGTCTGGCCATGAGGAGGTCCTATGGAGATAAATAGCAGCTACATGGACATTGTTCACAGTGGTGCTGTCAGGTTTTCCATCTCTGACAGCATGCTACCAAGTGAGTTTTGTAAAGCCTGAGGCTGGGAATAGCTCCTTCTTGAGAGCCTGTAAGGCAACACTCAGGTGCTGTTAACTCAAGTACTCAGATTTTTATGGGCATGGAAATGAACTTTAAGTCAGAGTGAATTTAGATTTAACACACTTCATATGGTTGCATCTGGTCAGTCAAATTAAGCTGTGTACAAATAAGAGAGCACACAGGCTGCAAATTCTCTTCTGAACCAGTAGTGCTAAATGCAGGTAGGTACTGTTGATGCAGTTTGATTCACAACAGAACAGGTCTAGATAAATAAATAAATTGTGATAGCTTTTGAAGAAGAGCCAACTTTCTATTGTGGGGTGTTTTTAATCATTATTATGAAAAATAAACTACAGCCAGTTTAACCTGAGTACAAGCATTTGTGTTAAGAGTGCCAAAACCTGTGAAGAAGACTGAGTGAGCAAACCACGGATGAAAAGTCACTGCAGGAAACCCTCTTCCTGCAGCCTTCCACCCTTGTGGCAGCTCCTTTGAGCCCTGCTTTGGCACTCCCTCCTTACTTGGCAAAAAAGTTCAGTACCAGCTAAGAGGAAACTTGCTCCCATGTGATTCAAAATGGAGTTAGACAGTATAAAACTGAATTCTTCTAGCAGAATCCACAGTTAATCCACACTCTGCATACAGAGGATGTTAGCTTGCTCAAGCCAGAATGTTTAATAAGAACATGTTAATTTCTGACACTCCCCAACTGTCTTCTATCAGACAACTGCCTTAGGGAAAACAGTGAGGAAATACCCCTCTAAAGATTGATGATACCTCTCCTTCCATATCTCTTTTTCGCAAAAAGTTATGAAGCATCACTCTTTAAAAAAATACGTAGCATAATAATAAAAAACATAAAATAATAAGGACAGTTGGATGGGGAAGGAACAGAGATGCTATATCCTGGTGGCTAGATGATGCTGAGAGGTTAAGAAGGTTATCTGGACAAAGAATGAAAAGAATTGTGGATTTTTTTAATGTGTTTTGTGTTGGAGAGTGATCTCTATTACCAAGTCTTTGCTTGCAGAAGAATTATCTCAGAAAAGAAAATTTTTCATGAGCACATATAAAACTTGGGTTGGACTGTGACCAATCAAGTGCCAGGGTGACTTTCACATGTGGGTGCTGGAACAGATTGCTGTTCCAGAGGAATTTAGGTACTGCTAGTCACATTTCAGTGCTGCCAACGATGCAGGACACAAAAAACCCTTGAGGTTATCTTGGTGGCAGAAAGTGAATGCAATCAAGTTTAATCCACTTGAAAGGAAATCTGTCTGTCACAGGCTGGATGTCCTCATGACCCAGGATCCTGCTTGTTGCACTTTGTGTGCCTACAGGATTTACAGAAGGCATGGATACACTGCAGGTGCACAGTGACACTGACACATCATAGAGGGCAACACAAAAGAAGAGCTGCCCTAACTTTGAGCATTTCTTGTGTTAGAAGTAACCCCTTATTGAAATCCAGATTTGTGCCTGTGATGGTCAGGAAAGAGAGTTGTCCCACCCAAAGTCTTCATTCCTTCTACCACAGAATTTTGTTTAAAAAAAAAAGAAAAGAAAAAAAAAAAAGAAAAAAAATCTATGTATCAAGCTCAGGGAGGCATTAGATTTGTTTTGTCCTATTTTGGTAATTTCCTAACACTGGCTTTTCCATCCAAAGTCTCTAGTGATCCAACAATAAATGCAGAAAGTATTTTAGTGCTCCTGAAAGTCTTCTCTTTTCTATTTTAATTTTTTAAGCTAGACATAACTGCCCATAAATAATGATATACAACATATCAAAGAATGGCTGTCAGCTCCTGCATGTGCCCTCTACTAAACTAAAATGATGAATAATGCAAAGTAGCAAAAATAAAATGGAGAGGCTGAATCAAAACAGCAGAATCCAGAAGTGCAGCCCAGTTCTTACATGGGGGTGCAATTCTGATCATTTGAAACTATTTTGGGTTGCAAAGCCTCCTGCCTCTGCATCAGCACACTGATTAAGGTGTTGAGGAGGGACCCATGTCTGCTCTCACTGGAGTGAATCCTGAGGGACTGGGAAATGGGACCTCGGTTGCTCAATAGAAATAAACTGCAGTGCAGGAGACGCACAGCCTCTTTAGGTCAGAAAATATTTGTGAGTGTGTCATGTATCTGTTGCGTCTTGATTGTTCTATCTGTGCATGGCATCTGTAAATAAGTATGGGAACACATCTGCCAGTGAGTTTATGTTGAAAGTAAAGTCAAAATGGATAAGGTTCCTCAGGCTCCTGCAGCTGAACAGCTCTTGTGTAGTCCTAATTAACAATACTAAGTTCATAAAATAATACTGCTTTATAAATAACAGTTCATGAACATTTTATAATTAACTCCCATGTAATTCATGTGGAGATGACAGCAGAATTAACAGTTCTCTGAAATGAAGAAAACAGGTAAAATACTTCCTTTTCTCATGTACTGTCAAAGCAGTATCATCAAAAGCTTCTGTTACCTTAGGGACCACTGAAGCTCATCACCTTCATGGAACACAGCAAACAGTGTATTTTAAAGCTTGAGTAAGTTGTAGGCTATGTTTCCATAGCGCTTATGTCCCAAAGACAGCAGAGGCAGTTTAGAACATCTGCTAAATATAAGGCAAGAAATAGTGTCAGATGAAGCCCATAGACACCATGACTGATTTACAGGAACATGGCAGACTTAAGAAGTGACAACAACAGGATCTAACAGTCCACTGGCACATTGTTTTCCAGCAACATTAATCTTTCCAAGTTAAAATAATTATCTTGTAGTTTTTTGAGTCACTAACTCAGCTAGTAAATCTGCATGACTTGACTGTCATCTATATGGAATTTTGTAAGACCTTTCATAAGGCCTTTCACAAGGCCTTTCACATGGTCCCCCACAGCATTCTTCTCTCTAAACTGGAGAGATATACATCTGCCAGGTGGACTGTATTGTGCATGAGTAGTTGATAAGATTGTTGCATCCAGAGGGTAGTGGTTGACGACTTAATGTCGAGATGGAGATAAATGATGTATGGTGTCCCTCAGGGTTCCATGTTGGGACCAATACTGTTTATTATCTTCATCAGTGACATAGATGGGGGATCAAGTGCACCCTCAGCAAGTCTTCATGTGACACCTAATTGAGTAGTGTAGCTGACATACCTGCAGGACTGGATGCCATCCCTGGATGATTTGAGAAGTGGGCCAATGTGAACTTCATGAGGTTCAACAAGGACAAGTGCAAAGTCCTGCACACGGGTAAGGGCAACCCCTGATGTCAATACAGGCTGGGGGATGAGGGGACTGAATGCAGCTCTGTGGAGAAGGACTCAGGAGTATCGATGAACAAAAAGCTGGACATGAGCCAGCATGGTGTGCTTGCAGCCTAGAAAGCCAACTGTATGCTGGGCTTCATCAAAAGGAGCATGACCAGCAGGTTGAGGGAGGTGATTCTGCTCCTCTTCAGTGCTCTGGTGAGACCTCAGCTGCAGTACGGCATCCAGCTCTGGGGCCCTCAGTACAGGAAAGACAGACATACTGGAGTGGGTCCAGAGGATGGACAGAAAAATGATCAGAGGGCTGGAGCACCTCTCCAATGAGGAAAGGCTGGGAGTTGGGGTTGTTGAGCCTGGAGAAGAGAAGAATCCAGGAAGACCTTCTTGCAGCCTTTCAAAACTTAAAGGGAGCCTATAGAAAGGAAGGGGGCAAAATTTTTAGTATGGCCTGTTGCAAGTAGGAAAAGTGGTAATGGTTTCAAACTGAAATAGAGTAGATTAGATTGGCGATAAGGAAGAAATTTTTTACAATGAGGGTGGTGAAACCCTGGAACAGGTTGCCCAGAGAGGTCAGATTAGATGGGGCTTTGAGCATCCTGTCCTAGCTGAAGATGTTCCTGCTCAATGCGTAGGGGTTGGAACTAGATGACCTTTAAAAGTTCCTTCCAAGCCAAATAATTCTATGATTCTATGACTATCTGCCTTGACTTTGGAGGCTTATTCCAAGCAATATCTTAAAAATGCTTTGAAACTTGAGGCAAGGTTCTAGATATTTCTACCAGGTAATTCACATAAAAATGTTGGTATGTTGTGTATTGACTTTGGCAATAGGACCCTGAGACATCTTATCCACTGTCTTTGCTGGTAAAACTCTCTTAAGTGAGTTCTTTACACCTTTACACACCTTTTGTTGTTGCTTAACAAAGGGAAAGGAAGTTACAGTGTGGTGAACAGCTGCAATCTGGGGTAGGCAGTTGGCCCTGCTCTTGTTTAGTTTGGTTGCAAAAGGGGAAATAAATTAAATATAGTTTCTTAGGTACTATATATTATTGTAGCTTACTATACATAGTACTCATTTAATGCTGGCTGTAATTTAGCACCAGAAATCTCATGCATGGAAATCACAAAAGGATAAATGCTTTCTTCTGTTTGCAAGTTGCATTTGCAGATTTTAGAAAGTACTTGTTCTTACTTCACTTTATATTCCAAATTTTATTTGAGAAAATCATGCTTAGTTGTAATCTTTGGATTTAGCAAGGGCTCATGGAGCTGTTGTCAATATTTTAATCAAAAACCCTCCAGCTCAATGTTCCTGAGCAAGCTGGGGTGTAGAAGTGTCTGATTTAAAAAGGGTGTCCAAGGTATTACCATATTACAAAATAATCCTTCTAAGATCACATTGCTGTCCAAGGACAGAATGGCAAAACAGTTGCCCCAAAACAAATGCATTACATTTACCAAGGTCTGTATCATCTACAGCATGAAGCTCCTGCCCAAGCTTGCCGGTCCTTGGGGTTGTGGAGGCTCAGCAAGACTTTCATCACTCATACATCATGCAGGTGCAAGTTCCTAGCCAGTCTCTTTCTTATTCCTACCCAGTTTTCATCTACATGGTACAAAACATTTTATAATATTTAATTAGAATATCATTAATATGGTGGTATTTGAATGATAAGGCTCTTTTTTAATTGACTTAGTGTCTAGTGACCTTTTACTGTTTTGTTAAGTCCAGAGCTGCATCTCATTACTAAAAGGCAGAAGGAAATGGAGGGGAAAACATTAAAGAAAACTGAACGTCTTGGGGAAGAGATTAACAACATGCACATGAACATGTCAGTTCATAAAACACCCACTGGAAAAACAACTGAGATGCTTTGCTTATTGCTGACTGTTAATACTGTTGCTATTGCAGCTTGACACAAGAACTGTTGAAAACTATTGAGGGTTTCATGAAGCCCTGGTAAGCACATTTTCTTTAAAGACAGTCCCACTTGATTTATTCTGAAGAATGAATTAAGCAGAGTGGGCTTGCTAAGTGCTATGCAATTTGCCTTGTGATTATGTGCTTGAAAAATGGTAGCGCTTTAAAAATAGGTAGTATAATGCCAAGGTTGGCCTTTTTTCTTTATGTGGAAAATGCCTGAGTCTCAAATAGTGCGCTGAAAAAAAAAACTAATGGTATTGTTTGACACAAAGTATGTGCATCTCCGATACATTTTGTTCACCATACAGAGAGATACTAGTACAATTTCCTCTCCATCTGTACATTTTCCATACTAGGGAAGAATTTTCATTTGGCAATTAGAGCAGGTGTGTTTGCATTTCATTGTCAGCTCATGTTACTGACTCATTAATAAGCTAATTCCACATCATGCATGTATCTCTCTTGCAAAGGGTATTTTCAATTTTCATAAAATGTTAAATAATACAAAATTAGACTGAGTTGCATTAGAATTCTGTGTATCTCACTTCAGACTTCAGCTTATCATTGCTTTCCGAGAAATGCTGAACTACAGAGAGCAGGTTTTATCACCATCTTTAGAAGATCTGGAAACAGAATTTCCTAGCTTTAACCACTGGGACTTCAAGAAAGTGCAACAGACAGCATCAATCAGCTACTCACAGCTGGATGATGAATGTAACCAAGGCATAAAGTAAGTAAAGTTTGAAGATTTGTCTGGCAAGTTGCAGGAGCTTCAGGATAGCTTGCTGAAAAGTTGTAATTTTATCTATTGTATCTAGAAGACCTTCAATTTTCCTGCCAGAAGAACCTATGTACTTCTAGTGTGCTACTACAGCTCAAGAATCCAGTTGCCTAAAGTGTGTATATTTCACAAATCAAAACTTTAGGGAAAAATAAAAATAGGCAGCTTTCATGAGTGCAGCTAGAGCAACAGTCATTAAAGTAATGGATTATTATATATAGTGATATTTCTGATGACATTTGTTCCAAAATCCCCTAAGAATTCACCCATTTCTACCAAAGCAGAAGATCTCTACATTTCTGTATATCCTCCTCTGAGTTTCTTTCCTCTTCCTCAGGAGAATTCCACACTGGATATTAATTTTTGCCTAACATAAACATTTTATAGGTTTTAATAAATTACTGTTTTCATTTATGCATTGTTTTTAGAATGCTCTTCTACACTGCTTTCTCTTTCACACTCAAAACAGTGAGGGGAACATTTACAACCTGTAGGCTTGTATGCTTTATACTAATATTTACTTTAATGTAATGTGATTTATACAAGAGTGGTAAACTTGCGTATCTCAGGTCATTATAGTAGAATGTCAATAATGGCATACAAGTCTTTTTTGTGTGTAGCATCCTCCTGTTCTTGGCACTGGTGAGGCCGCACCTTGAATCCTATGTTCAGTTTTGGGCCCCCCACTACAAGAAAGACTTTGAGGTGCTGGAGCAGGTCCAGAGAAAGCAACAAAGTGTCATGGTTCAGTGGTGAACTCATCAGTCCTGGGGTAACAGTCAGACTTGATGATCTTAAAGGTCTTTTCCAACCTAGCTGATTCTAAGATCACACATAAGAGTCACACCAATGCCATGTGAGAAGCTTGTCTAAAGAGCCTTCCTGTGATCCAAAAATAGCTTAGCACTTACCATCCATGTACACAGCCAACTCTCAGATCTGAGAAAAAAAAAATCCCCGATACATGATTAAAGAAGCTTTCGTCTTTCATTTTGCATGAGGTTTAGAAACACATTAAGGGAACAAAACTTGAATGAAATCTTGTTCAGCTCTTGACATAAGTAGGCCACCTTTAATATAATGAGACAGTGAACATGAGGCCCTGTGCCAAAATCTTGACTTGAAAGGGATAAAAATGACAACCTTTTCCTCTTCATGAGTGAGTTACAATTTCACAGAAGCACTTTGAGTTTTTAAACCAGGAAGTGGCTTTCTCCCAACCTTTTCTGAATTTGATTAATAGACTAACAGAAGTTTAAAAAGTAGGAGTAGAGATACTCAGCTCATTGGCAGCACAGTATTTAAATATAGCTGTAGCTCAGGGAAGTCTGTGGAGATAAGAGAGAGGAACAATAATGCATGATCATGCATTCAGAAAACAAATGGGAATCTTGTAATTTACCTAGTTAAAATACAAAATTGAATCATTACCTGGTACTTCAAAGAGTGCCAGTGTATTCACAACAAAATACACTTACCTTACCAAAACCAAGAGAAACATAAAGGTAATTGGTTGGAACTAGGTGATCTTAGGGTACTTTGCAACCCTAACTTATTGTAACTGTGATTTGTTTCAAGATTGGCTTGTTGATAGCAACCTTACTAAGGCCATATTCTTCTTACATTGATATGCACCTCAATATGCAGATGAGGTTCATCAGGCAGTAAAAATGATCTGTCCCTGTATTCAGTGAATCTCAGATCAAAGAGCTCATGGTATGAAGCTTGCAAGCTCAAGCCCCACTTAGAAGCATTTTTGGAAAAGACATTCTCACTTTTATAAAGCTAAGCAGTTGCTTAGCTTACTTGTAAGCACCGTGCCCCAGCTCAAGAAAGAGTTGGTTCCTAGAAAAATTAAGTTAATTTAATTTGCAAGAGCAACTACAAAAGCCAAATGTTGGCATCTTGGTTTATTTCTGAGTCATAATCAAATCTGTCTCTTCATAAGAAGAATACTAAAGGCATGTCTTCCCCACCCTTAGAGCCTGAAACACATAGTAAATTCTCTGAGCTCATCACATCTTGTGCAGAAATCCTCTTAGAATAAAAACAGTGTTTCTCATTATTAAAGATGATTCTTATCATAATTTAAATTTTTAAAATGGAAAAAGGAAGGCCCAGGTAACCTCAGACCAGCCAGTCTCACCTTTGTGCCTGAACAGATCATGGAGCAGATCTTCCTGGAAACTAAGCTAAGACACAAATTAAAGAAGGAAGTGGTTGATGACAGCCAACATGGCTTCACTAAGGGCAAATCATGCCTGTGAATTCAGTGGCCTTCTACAATAGGGTTATAGCATTGATGGATAAGGGAAGAGCAACTGATGTCATCAACCCGGACTTTTGCAAAGTATTTGACACTGTTCCACACAACATCATTGTTTCTAAACTGAAGAGGCATGGATTTGACAGATAGATCACTTGGTGAATAAGGAAATGGCTGGATGTTCTCTCTCAGAGAGTTGTGGTCAAAGTCTCAAAGTTCAGCTGAAGACTGGTAACAAGTGGTGTCCCTCAGGGGCTGGCGTTGGGACTGATCCTGTTCAACATCTTTGTCAGTGACATGGACAGTAGGACTGAGTGCATCCTCAGCAAGTTTGCTAATGACACTGGGCTGTTTGGTGAAGTTGACATGCTGGAGAGAAGGGATGTCGTTCAGAGAGACCTGGACAGCATCAAGAGGTGAGTCTGTGCAGACCTCATGAGGTTTAACAAAGCCAAATGTGAGGTCCATTGGCAACACATGGGTCTGGGCAATCCCAAGCACAAATGCAGGCTGGGCAGAGACTGGCTTGAGAGCAATCTGAGGAGAAGGACTTGGGGGTGCTGGTGACTGAAAAACTGGACACAAGCTGGCAGTGCGCACTATGGTGATGCAGTCGTATCCTGGGCTCCATCATAGTAAGTGTGACCAACAGGTTGAGGAAATAATTCTGCTCCTCTGTTCCTGTGAGACCCCACCTGGAGTACTGAATCTAGCTCTGGGGCCCCCAAAGTAAGAAGGAAAACGTCCTGTTGCAGTGAGTGCAGAGGAAACTAGGAAGATGATCAGAGGGCTGGAGCACCTATCTTATGAAGACAGGCTGAGAGAGCTAAGCTCGTTCAACCTGGAGAAGAGGGTGCTCCAGGGAGGCCTTCACAGAATCACAGAATCACAGAATCCCGAGGGTTGGAAGGGACCCCAAAAGATCATCTAGTCCAAACCCCCTGCAAGAGCAGGGTAACCTAGACTACATCACACAGGAACTTGTCCAGGTGGGCCTTGAATATCTCCAACGTAGGAGACTCCACAACCCCCCTGGGCAACCTGTTCCAGTGCTCTGTCACTCTTACAGTAAAGAAGTTCTTCCTGATGTTAATGTGGAACCTCCTATGCTCCAGTTTACACCCATTCCTCCTTGTCTTATCACTGGATATCACTGAAAAAAGCCTAGCTCCATCATCCTGACACCCACCCTTTACATATTTGTAAACACTGATGAGGTCACCCCTCAGTCTCCTCCAAGCTAAAGAGACCCAGCTCCCTCAGCCCCTCCTCACAAGGGAGGTGTTCCACTCCCTTAATCATCTTTATGGCTCTGTGCTGGACTCTTTCAAGCAATTCCCTGTCCTTCTTGAACTGAGGGGCCCAGAACTGGATGCAATATTCCAGATGCAGCCTCACCAAGGCAGAGTGAGGGGGAGGAGAACCTCTCTTGCCCTACTAACCACACCCTTTCTAATGCACCCTAGGATGCCATTGGCCTTCTTGGCCACAAGGGCACATTGCTGGCTCATGGTCATCCTCCTGTCCACCAGGACCCCCAGGTCCCTTTCCCCTTCACTCCTTTCCAGCAGGTCAACCCCCAACCTGTACTGGTATATGGGGTTGTTCTTCCCCAGATGCAAGACTCTACACTTGCCCTTGTTGAATTTCATCAAGTTTCTCCCTGCCCAACTCTCCAGCCTGTCCAGGTCTCGCTGAATGGCAGCACAGCCTTCTGGTGTGTCAGCCACTCCTCCCAGTTTAGTGTCATCAGCGAACTTGCTGAGGGTACACTCAGTTCCCTCATCCAGGTTGTTGATGAAAATACTAAACAGCACTGGTCCCAGCACCGACCCCTGAGGGACTCCACTAGTCACAGACCTCCAGCTAGATTCTGCCCCATTGACCACAACTCTCTGCCTTCTTCCTTTCAACCGGTTCTTGATCCACCTCACTACCTGATTGTCAAGCCCACACTTTCTTAGCTTATCTATGAGAATGCTGTGGGAGACAGTATCAAATGTCTTACTGAAATCGAGAAAAACCACATCTACCGCTCTTAGAGCACACATCTTGCCTTAGAGCAATTTTACAATACCTAAATATATTGGTAGTGATAGGACACGGGGTAATAGCTTTAAACTGAAAGGGGGTAGATTTAGATTAGACATTCAGAAGAAACTCTTTCCTGGTGAGGTACCACAACAAGCTGCACCAAGAAAACCATGGCTGCACCATTCCTGGAAGTGTTCAAAGCCAGGTTGGATGCGGTTTTGTGCAAGCTGGTCTAGTGAAAGGTGTTTGGAACTGCATGATCTTTAAAGTCTCCTTCAACACAAACCATTCTATGATTCTATGATTCTATAAATGAATAGAACAGAGATCACAAGAACTTACATTCTATCAACATTTTAGGATGAGACTAAAACAAGTCTAGTAGCAGTGATCAAGCATTTTTTCTATCAGTGTTGACAGTCTGTTCCAAGAAAGAGACTAGCAGAGCTGGGTGATTCGTTTCTCTCTGTTATATTCCTTACCACTCCATATTCCCCAAACTATTTATACCAACATCCAAGAGAGTCAAAATACTGGAACTAAGACACTATGTTTGTTCAGTCCCAATCTCTTCACTGAACTTAAAAAAGAAAATCAAATATCTTCTTCAAATATTGAAAAACATCTGTGTCATAAAAGGTAATGTAATTGTGGATACAATTGCAATTGATGATAACAGTCCTCCACCCCCTCTATCTTCATTAAAAAAAATGGAAGGCAAGATCAGCTGGACTCTGTGGTTCTCATTTGCAACTTGGTAGCTTGGATGGCACAACCCCATTTCAAAGCTGTTGAAAATCTGAACATTTCAGAAGAGATCAAAAGATCAACACAAACTTCCTAAGTGTGTTCCTCTTGAGACAGATTCACAGACTGCTTCAAATCATCCTATGACCCCACTCAGGATTATATGAAACCACCTTGTTTTCAGCCCATATGGTATTATGCTTAATAAGATTAATAGAAGCATACTGTAAAACCATTATTCTAAATAAAATAGAACCATTCTAAATGGAGCCATCCCTCCAGTTACTGCTGTCTTGGCAAAACAAAGTTTCCTGCCTTAACGTGCCACCAGACAGAGAACAATTCTTTGTCTTAAAAAATGAGTTGTCAGAGGTATAGATTCACTGTGCCCGGTACGTAAGGAGTGTTTATCAGCAAATAGGGTCAGCAATCACTTTTCATCCACTGCTGAATCACTCATTAGGTTTAGAGAATTGAGACAACATTTTAGCTGATTTATATCATCTGTGAAAACCTCTCTCCTAAGGCAAATATCTTAGTGGAGAACAGTGTCATTTGGGATATTCATTGGCTGGCTGTTGTAACAGGACTGTAATTCACATTTCACAGGTCCAGGGTGGTGGTAAGATTTCATATGGCATCCAAACGAGTTAGCCAAAACAAAGGCAGCCAAGATTGAACTTTAATAATTGAGAGTAATGTAGTGCAGTTCAGTTACTCTCCCTAACTTAAATACAGCAAGGGTATGAGTAACCGCTCAGGGTTGATTCTTCAGCCCGAGTTTGTAAATTTGCCAATTCCCAGCCCATGCAAGACATGCTGAGGAAGCTTCCTTAGGAAAGCTTTAACTTCTTTGCTTATTAACCTCATTTTTTTTTCCTTTCCTGCTCAAAACAGCACTAGGAATCTATACTGAGTGGTATTTAAATGAGTAGTATGTGAGTCAAGTTGTGAGAGAAGTGCAGTCATAGAACAGAGACAATAAAGGACAGCATGTTAAGCTGTAAACAGTACCTGGCAATTTTCAGCAAGAGAAGTGTACCATGTAAACATATTGTTTCTTAGCAGCCACAAAGAATGTGGAAAGTGTATCAGTGATTTTCAGCTTGCAAGGAGGAGGCACAGCTGGCTTCTCTTTGACACATCAGACTGCCAAATTTACAAATCGGCAATGAAGTGCATTTTTTTAATTTGAGATTTCTGCAGTAATTAATTTGCAATTATATGACACTGTTCTTGCGCTCTGCTGATCTCAGAAGTGAGAGGTGCTCTGGATGGTTTTGGGCCAGAGGAGTCTGCATTTTCTAAGAGTTACATATGCATTTGGCTATCATAAGGCATGTTTTGGACTACATCTACCAGTTAACTGCACCTGTGCAAAACATGCTCTGATTATATTCATTCTTTGGGCAAAGCACAAGTTTTGAAGGTTCAGGTCTCTTGCCTTTGGCTAATAGACTTCATCAGAATAGAATGTTGCAATCTCTTTATAGAAGAAAATTTTCTGCCACCTTGCTCTTTTTGACTAGGACTAAACACATTTAAAAAAAACTTCAAAATTTGTATTTAGACCATAGGTAAAAAAGGCCTTCTCAAATGTAAGAAATGAAAAATTCTTGCACTGCTTTATTCTACAGACAAAAATGTCCAAAATGTAAATTTCCGTATATAAAAGCACCATAAACAGCTATCAGAAGAATTAGGTATTTGGTTTGGGTAAAAATATGGAGACAGCAAAGCATGAAATCTTAAGATAATCACTTACAAAGGTCAGATTCATATATTCAAAATTCTGATGCATTTGCTAAACTAGTGACCAAGCTCTGCTGCTGTCTACAGGAATGAATCTGATTGTACTCTTACATTCTTATTTGATGTTTCTCTCTATTTATGTAAGTAAGTGGAGATTGCTGTTCCTTAATTAAGGACAGAATTGTATGCTGGAGCTGGTGCTACAGAGATGGTCTGAATGGTCAGAGCATATGGTGAGGTGTAATACTGAAACTGGAAGGTGTTTATGCATTTTTGTTGGTATATTGAATCAGATGCTCCAGATAAATACTGAATCAGTTTTTCAGAGATGTATATTATAGTGCTTATATGTCTAATTATCAGTCATAAGGTCTATTGGACGTAGAGATTCATGTTTTTTTTCTCTTATATAAAGCTACAGCAAAGAGATTTTATATCTAGCATCAAAAAAGTCTACTTTGGGATACCTAATGCTGGAAAAGTAGCAAAAACAGATACCTAGCTATGTATATCACCTTGTCTGTAAGCATGTGAACCTTTTTTGGAATAAGTTGTATTTATAACGTAAGCTGTAATTTACCTTAGGAGTGTGGTAATAAATGAGTGCTTGCTCACGTGGGAAGGTAAGGTGCAACACTCTTCATGCCCAGTAAATGCTCAGCTGCATTTGCCTGAACCCATTCTGCTTCACAGCAGCATGAGACAGACCAGGAAATTCACTTCAGGTTAATTAGGATATTTCTCAGTGATTAGTGACTGTTGTTGACCTTTATCCTTTTGTATTATTGCACCATCCATGCTGTGCTAATAATATCACAAAAAGCCGCGGCTTGTCATGTCTCATTGCTTGAGCAAGGTGTGCTACACCATGCATCATAAGGCTCTGTGTTATTCTGTGCTGTGAAAATATAAACCTTGAAAGCTAAACCCCAAGATTAACAGTATCAGAGGAGCCCCAGGAGTAAATTCCTCCAGAAAGATGATATTCTTTTCTCTAAGTCAGAGCAAACCTGCCTGGTTCCAGTTTCATGCACACCCATGTCCCTCCTGCAGGTCTTCCAAGAGCACTTTTGGCATTAAGGTGGCTTCAAATAGGAATTGGTTGTATCTGTGCTTCTCTGTGTGCTGGAATAATCACAGTCCACATTTCTTCCCTGTTTACTTGTTTTTCTTCCCAAACACTGCTCTTTCAGTCTCATCTGTCCTGTTCACAGATGTGGGTTTAAGCACAAAAAACAACAGGTCCAGGAATCTTTAGAAAAGGCCAGATTTTGAGAATAATATTTTGGCAGCCAGAGAGTAGAGAGAGAAAACATGACTTGAAAAATACAGAGGCAGGAATTCTCACTTACCTCCTGGAGGTGCTGATACATCTGAAAGCCTTACTGGGAAGTCTAGCAAAAAGCATTAGAGCACAAAATAAACCATGAGCCTTTCTGAGGTGGTTAAATTGGGTTTCATTCCCTTGGGACTGGGCTGGCACAATGGCAATGCATGGTTGGGATTCTGAATTTCCTGAATGTTGTAGGTTGAGACTGGCAAACAACTAAGCACCCACACAACCGCTTTCTCACCCAGTCCTACCCTGTGGGACAGGAAGGAAATAGAAGGAAGACAAAAAGACCCATGCATTGAAATAAAGGCAGTTTAATATGTAAAGCAAAAGCTGCTTGACCAGGAAAGCAAAGGAAGGGCTTATTCACTACTTCCCATCAGCAGCAAATGTTTAGCTACTTGATGGAAAGCATCCCCTCAGCATATGGGATGTCTGCTTGGCAAGTGGAGGATAAAAGCCGTAATCATGAGTGTTGCTGTTTCTTTCTCCTTTCCTTGAGCTTTTATTGCAGATCATGACATTATATGGTATGGAGTATCTCTGTAGTCCATTCATGTCAGCTGTCCAAGCTGTGTCCACTGCCAGCTTCTTGTCCACAGAGGACAAGGCAGCAGCGTGAGGAGCAGAGAAAATCTTGACGATGTGCAAACACTGCTCAGCAATAGTCAAAACATGAGCATGCTGTCAAGACTGTTTTAGTAACAAATCCAAAACACAGTAGCTTATGGACTCCTGCGAAGAACATTCATTCCAGACCCAATGCAATCTCTAACTCCTATTCCGTATCATTGACAGCATACTCAGGCCCTCTACTACCCAACAGATCCTCATCAACCAGCATGCCCTTTCCTGTCCTTTGTTATACATGCCTATATCCTTCCCTTACTTTATGGATAACTCTCATCAAATGTCCATAAATGACCACTGCCTTCATTTAGTCCATGTTTGGGCTCCCTTTGTTATGTCACTCAGGACAGGAAAGGCAGCATGTTGTGTTGAGTTGTTGGGCTCTAAAGCCAGCTCAACTTGGGTTGCCACTGCACTTGCTGAGTTTCCTGTGGGCCTTGTCCTCCGCTGGATTGGGTGGTTTGTGCTGTAGTGCCTTCTATACCACAATTCAAATTGTGTGATGCAACAGCTCAAACATGGCATAAATTTGTCTTCTTCTCTAGCTGCTTAGACTAGATAGGAAGAGAACTAGTAAAGCCACAGTTGAAACTGTGGTCTTTTGTCTTCAGAGGATAACATACTTCCACAGAAGGGAAAGAAATGTGTTCCTGGACCCAGGAATGGTCTTAGACTGATTTTGCATTTTCATGAATAAAGAACAACTTAGTATGTGCATAATAAAAAATCCAAAATGTCACGTGTATTCTGTATAAAGCTAAGCTCAGTCAGTCCATGCTAAAAGCATCGGAATGTTACAGTGTCCTGAAGTCGTTAAATTATATTATCGGTAATAACTATATGAACTGATTGCTTAAGGATTTCTGTTCTCGGTTTAAGAGCCATAGCAAAAAGATCCATGTAGCTTGTGCACAATAAAAGAAAAAGAAATCAAACAGGAAATTAATTTACTCATGGATTTTTTTTTTTCTGTTTTATTCCTGATGATCTAAAAAAAATTTCTGGTACTATATAGTTTAAAGATAGTGTAATCTGGAGTTGTTAGGACAGTATGGACCATCAAACTACTGTTAACTAGTCCTGCTGATTTCAACTACTAAACAAAGAGTTCTAGCTTTTTTTTATCTACAGAATTTTTGAATATGTAAGGATAAAATTTCCCAAAACCAGAGATGATTTGACTAATTCAGTCACTGACTGAAGCACATTATGAGTTTACAACGAGGTTTGTGGATAATACTGCACACAAACCTTTACCCTTAATTAGATTATACCAGAAGTAGATAATGGTTTTAATAGAACCAGGGAACATTATTTAAAAGCATGTGGAGGTCAGGTAGAGTTCTGCCTAAACAGAGCTTAGGCTGGCTACCACTATGCCAAGCAGTTTGTATGTAACTGACAGGCTAGAGTCAAATTTCATATTGCTCAGACACACACCCACTCAAAAAAAAGTCCATTTATTCTGTTGTCCTGGTTTGAGCCGTAGCAGTCATTTTTCTCCTTCTTGTAGCTGGTGCACTGCTGTGTTTTGACTTCTGGGCTGGGAACAGTTGCTTGATAGCGAGCATGTTTTGAGTTACTGCTCGGGTGTTTTTTGTTCAAGGCCTTTTCTGAGCTCATGCTCTGCCAGGGAGGAGGGGAGGCCGGGAGGAAGGAGAGACAGGACACCTGACCCAGGCTAGCCAAAGAGGTATTCCATACCATAGCACGTCATACCCAGGATGTAGCCGGGAGAGAGCGGAAGGGCTGGAGCTCTGGGGGGGGAATGGAGGAGGTATCGGTCGGTGTTCGGTCGGTGCTTGGTCGGGCAGGGTGGGGTGAGTTATGGGTCGGTGGCTGGTGAGGTGTTGTATTCTCTTCACTTGTTTGCTTTATTATTATTATTTGTAGTAGTAGTGGCAGTAGTTATTTATGTTATACCTTAGCTATTAAACCGTTCTTTTCTCAATCCGTGGGGGCTACATTCTTTGGATTCTCCTTCCTAACTCCAGGAGTTGGGGGAGCAAGGGGGGAAGTGAGTGAGCGAACTGTGCGGATTTGGTTTAAACCACGACATCTGTAAATAACTGGTTTTTATTTATTTCACTTAATTTGATTGTGGTTACTCTAAGAGATTAAAATATTTTCAGAACCTGTCAAGATTTGTCAGAAGAGGATGAACCTGTCATTTAAACCTGCAGTGAAATACATCTGTGTGCAGAATCTGAGACAGACCTCATGGTTCTATGTTGAAGCAGCAGGAAGCAAGAGAGATGACATTCAGGAAAAATGCAGTCCATCCACTTTGAGTACTGCAAATCCAGAAAAGTTCGAATTTTAAAAGAAATGGCCTCTTGAATGCAGGTTGTTTTGCATGTTGTAGCATAGGAAGTTCAAGAACACATTTGCACCTGAACTTTGATGCAGAATAGATACCCATTTGTGGGCCAGCAATGTTGGGCTATAGCAATTTCAAATCTCAACATAGCAACCACCTTCTTTCCTCCCTCACAGCATGTGTGCCTGCACAAACTATCCTGGTAAAGTGGTATTCTGCTGGTAACCTCTTTTCCCTGTATACAGTCCTGACACAATGAAATACTTGTCAGGGGCATTCAGGGGACCTGGAAACCTTTGCAGACTACAGGGAAGTGAGGAAAATACGGGGAGATACTTTGCATCCAATCACAAAAGAAAAGTTTTGCAAACTTACCATTTCCAAGTTGCCTGCTAAAAATCAGCAGGAGATTTTTGCTGAAGTTCAGGTAGCAACATTAATCTTCTGGAATTCCAGAACTGTGCATGATTACTTCCTCCTCTAAGAGTATCACATATGCTGGGAACCACATGGTAGGGCATGAAAGAGTTTTGACAGTTTATTCATCAGTGCTACTAACAAAACAAGATAATGTTTCACGAAAAGACAACATTAATTTCTCTTAGAATTTGTTTTTCTTAATTGGATTTCTCAGGTTAAACAAATTTTAAATAAACTTTATTCCCACTCACAAGTTATCAGATACCTGAAATTCTGTCAGAACTGTTACAAGTCCAAATATTAAGATGCACTATTTAGTATTTAAAAAAGAAAAAAAGAAAAGTGTTACATTTATGACAGGATCTTTGAAATCTAATAACTACTAAAACCACATTACACAGAGGTGTAAGCTAGAGGCAACACACAGCATGTAGCTCCGGGAATGAATAAAAACTGAAATGCAGTAGTGTGTTTAAAGCTGTGAAATTTAAAAATTATACAATATGTGTCTTTCACACTCAAGCTGTGGCATTCATGTGCTAATGGAAATTGCCAGACCTTGACAACAACATCAGTCCTTCCTCAGAAAAAGATTGCAATTGTTTGATGAGGATTTGTTTGATACTTGACAAATGATTTGCAACAGAAAATGTTATTTTTGGTGGAAAATAAAACCTCTGACTTGAAAAGACATTCAAAGTGCTTTCATTTCAGTTAGAACTTTTTTTTTCACAGCTTACAAAAACTGAGTTTCAAAGTATATGAAGTACAAAGAAGGCAAGGACCGGATTGCTTAAAGAAAGAAGGAATTATTTAAGATCAGCTAGTACAGGGACCAAACAGAAAGAAGGTGGGGCTTCTCAGTGTGAACCTGCAGAAATTTGGTACTTCCTGGCTGTGGTCGCAGTCTTTGATGTCACTGCCAATTTGGGCAGTCTCTCCACAGACATTTTCTTCTATGCTGCTGGACTTCAGGTGTATTCACACCCCAGTACAGCTACCTCTGTAGTACAGATGGAATGAGAAGATGAACTGTCATTTCTTAAAAATGGTAAACTATATCCTACTCAGCTGTATGGAGTGAAACTACATGTGGTCTACAAAAGCCTTATGGACATTGTATAGATCCTGAAAAGCAATCAGCCAATTCTTTGAGGACAGAAGCCCCTTTTTCTCTGAATCAGACACAATTAATTTTAAAGTGATGAAATAATATGACTAAAACAAAGCTAACGAAAATGCTAAATTGACATCTCTCTTTAAGAGTACTGCTAGAAGCATAAAGGACCAACCACTTCCCACTAACCGGTGCCATTTCCATCCTAATGTGACCACTAGTGCTGATGTTGTGGAGGCTTGAACAAGGCATCAACAACCAGCAAAATCATGAACTGCAGCATGGCCTTTCCCACTACTGTAGCAATAATTCTCTACATTACTTTTTAAAAAGACATCCCTGTTTGTCTGGAAAACTGAAGAAAAGCAGTTTCAACAATTTCCACTTGTCCATGAGGTGGATCCTTGCTTCAGAGGAAAACAGAGGCTGCTCTGTGTCACAGCTGGGATGAAGTCAGTCCAATTTTAATGTAGTCCAGCTATCGGCTGCCATGTAAAGTATGAAAAATACCGAGGCTACGAGCAACACTAAGCAACAGCAATGACAGAGAGGAGTTGCCAGTAAGACTATGGTATCTCCAATGAGTAAATGAAGAATACCAAGAAATTTTTAACTGAAATTGGAGATTGTTCATAACCTCTCTCACCTAACCCATCAAATGTTTATTTCCCCCAGATAGCTGATCTTCCATTTTTTTCTCTAAGCTATACAAAAGCAAGTGTCCTACACAACTGCTGGCAAATGTTAATCCATTGCCTTTCCTCACATGTAGTGCGATACTTTGGCCATGCTTTAGATGACAGAATTTGGCAGAATGTAGATTGCAGAAAAAATGCACTTAAAGACTTCAAATACTTTACCATTGGTTTCTAAGGTCAGAATCTTCAGATTAAATTCTCAGGAAAAAAAATAGAAGTCTCACCTTTAGAGCAAAGATACAAATCCACAGGTAGTGAAGTGAAAGTATTCAGTGTGAACCAAGATGAATCAACAATGCTGAAGACCTGTTAATTGGGACAGTCATCCAGGTGACTTTGAACTTTCCCCTGCTACCTCTTGGGGAGGTATGGAGAAGGCAGAGCATGATTCACCCCAGCTGAAGAAAATAAGATCTCTGTTCACCAGGAAGTGGTCAAACACTAGAACAGGGGCCTGGAGAGACTGTGCAGTTTTAAGCCTTGCAGATATTTGAACCTTAATGAGATGATCCTGCTCTAGGAGGGGCATTAGACCACAGACCTCCAGAGGTCATCCCCAGCCTGAATCACTCAATCAGTTCTACCTCTTACAGTCAACTAATTCATGCATCCATCAAGCTGCAATGGAGTATAATTATATCACAACTTTTTATCATAACATTCAGCTTTAAGCACAGGAATTTTGACTGAACAACATTAAATGAAACATCAGGATCCTTCATTAAAGGATGTAAATACCTCCCATGGGGTCTGTTCCTCCTCCCCTGCTGTCGTTTTACACAGAAAGAATCAGTTCACCAGAAACCACTGTCAATTGATCCATAAAATAACAACAATCTTTCCAAAGATCTATGCTCAGGTAAGTGTTCTGCTGGCACATTTTGTGAGGGAATGGTAATTTTTACAAACACCTTCAGCTAACAAGCTGCTAGAACAAAATCAACATTGCTGAATTATTTAGTGCTGCTAAACTATTCTACCACCTGCATCTATTATTCTCCCACTTCAGCAACACTGTTCCTCCACTTGAATAAGCTAAAAGCAAACTCCCTACTTACTCTGTGAAAGCAGCAGGCATTTTGGGACTACTCAGTTTTACATATGCTACTAAAGTCATTAATATGTTCTTTTTCCTGGACCTTGACACTTACTGTCAACAAGCACATATTTCTGCAAATAAAATGGTAGGGCTACATATCAAGAGACAAAACTGTGTTCAATTGCTGAGAATACATGAGCTGCAGACTCCCCAGACCAGTCCAAAGCAGGCCAAGACATCTATTTGTCCTAAAACATCTTAAATCCATCTTTCATGGGAACATTTTTACACTGGTAGCTAGAACCAGTATAAATCCTGAATAACCAGAATTTGCTGTCTGCAATGTTTGATGGAATTTGTACACAAAGTCTCCCTTCTCAGAAGCATGCTGCTCCCTTAGCCTGGCCTTCAGGTCACAGCTCTGCCACTCATTTCCTATATGACCTAGAGGAAGAGTTTACTTACACTGCTGTCTCCATCCTCACTCTGCTCATCAGGTCACATTCCTTGACCCAGTGATGCTGGGGCAGGCTGTTAGCAACCTCTGTTTATCAGCTATGGAGGTCTTCTGTAAACAGTCTGGTTTATCTTGCAAGATGCAATTTGGATGGCTTCACAGTGTGTTTTGGGAGTGGTTCTGATGGGACAAAGGCAATACCACTCCCCTGATGTGACCTTCCAAAGGAATCTCTCTGCTTCCAATCTTGATTTGGATTCTTTTGTCTCTTTTGACTCATTAATAGCCCTTGACAAAAGTAATGCAAATATTTCCCTATATAGTCAAGACATCTGAGGAAAATGAAGTTGTGCTTCACTACAAATTAGTACTTCATGAATGAAAGTGAAAAATTTCAGGAAATATTAATCAATCCATAAATTTTCTCAGCCTGTCTGCTTTTTGCTAATGGTTTTCAAGATTATTCAAGAATTTTGCAGTCAAGTGGTTAATTTTCTGTTTGTGTTTTGAAGAATGAAGCAACAATGTATGCAAAAACCACTGGCATAGGAATCAAAGGTCACTGAATAAAGTGAGATTGTTCCTGGCTTTAGACAAGTGTCAGGCTCTCTGGTATACCAACAGGTGCTGCTGTATTAGTTAATGCTCTTCTCACATGCATTTGTCCTGACAGCACAGGAAAGACAACGAAATAAAACACCAGGAGAGGAGCCATACAACTTTCTTCCACCTACTGCCTCCTTTCATGCTGAAAATGAGAAGTAAAAGCTGCTGTCAAACAGGGTTTGTAATGACACTGTAATTGCTTTAGATAGTGCAATTAAAAATCAAGAACACTTATGCCCTTTGACAGAATTACTTTTTTGGTTGCTGTAAACCAACCATTAATATTTCCACAAATTTCAGAGGAAGAAAATGGCATTTAGTACCTATTTAGGAATATAAACTATGAATAGCAGGGCTACCATACAGCATCAGAATCAGCTGCAGGCACAGCAAATTTTTGGACAATAGTGTAAATTCCTATGGTTGCCAAACTTTTGCTCAGGCCCATAGATTCCAGTCTTCACATTCTCCCAAGGAAAATCACCATGGACAGTCACTAGATGTATTATATTTTACCCAGAACATTCCTGTGCTGATGAAATGGAAGGAATCCGATCTCCTTTCTGTAAATGAGGAAAGACACTGAGTGATATGCAGATAATTTCATGATAGGCAGGGCAGGAAATAGATACCTGTTTCTGGTGTTCTTATGGCTTCTTTATCAGTTCACAAGTCCAGAGGAGTTACATGTGTAGGGCCAGTCAGTTCAAAAAGCACATCTGAGAGGTCACGCTAGTTTACTGTTTCACCCCACCACCATGAGAAGGTTGGTATTTTTCTGAGGTCGGCAAAGGGGTTTCATGGAAAATTTTTCTCATGCTTCCCAGATGAGAGCAGTGGCCATACCTTAAAGCACAGGTTTTTAGAGAAAAACACCTATTTCACATGGAAGAAGCCTTATATGTATATACACGTATGAGGAGAGCAGATGTATGAATTTCACTGATGGAGGCTTCACCAGAAACATATTTTTTGAGAAGGCAAAAAAATGGAAATCTGCTTTTATTTCTAGGTGTCGTACAGTATATTTGCTTAAGATGTGTTTGCTTCAAAAAGTTCCTTCAATTAATAACTCCAGATGGAAAGGCAATTTTCCCTCCATAATCGTTCACTGCCCTTTTTTCATCTGCCTATAGTGCACAGCTTCTAGCTATTATCTCCCACTAGATTATTTTGCACTGAAGATCAGGTACATTGCCTTGGATAAAAAGTTGTTTTCTATTAATTAGGTTTTTAAATTCTTGCTAATGTTCTGTGTTGCTGACATTAACAGAAATATTATTGGCCAGTAACTAGGTACTGTCACATTTCACTGCTGTGACATTACTACTGCTGCTGATTTACTAAGTGCCCTAATCACAACAGTCTGTAGATAGCAATTTCATGTGAAAAGATTTAATTCTTCTATGACATTAGAATATACTCCCACTTTTCCTAGTCCACACTGAGTCTAATTTCATCAGCCCATTTTTCTTCAAAATATGCCTCTTCACAGCAAAGTCACTCTTTGTGAAAGGAAAGCTACTCTACCCTTGCAACTTGCACAGCTGCTCAAACCCACCACAGAATAAGTAGAGTGAAGCTCTCCTGCCTTGCCTGCAGTGACACAAATACTAAAAAAAACAGAGAGCAATGGCAAATTGTGAACTTGGTTTCTCAGCAGCAGCTTCTGTTATACAATGTCAGTTCCAATCTGATGGGAGTAACCAAGTCCTCACAGATTTGAAAGAAATACCATGACCTTCATAGTGATGGAGATGCAGAGCAGGGCAGGGGCTGATTCACTTTATCTTCTATCCAGTGGAAGGAGAGGGAGAGAAATGGCTTGGGCAGGCAAAGCAAGTTATTAGCACAAGTGTTGCTCAACAGAGGAAACACCACTGGAGGAAATGTTGGAATTGAATGTCTCATCTCAGCTATGGTGTTTCCAGGACAGTAGAGAGAGATGTTACCACTGCTTCCTTGCTGTGGTGTGATCCCACTAGAGACTGTGCTCTCCAAAGCCATGGGAGACATTGGCCTGAGATAAAATGTGATAAACTGTACCAGTGGATTAAAGGTGTTAAAAGGTCACATGATCAGAAGAGAAGCCTGGGCACAGCAATATCATTGAACATGCCAGCAAAATGCAATCAGTCTGCTAAGAAATTGAGGAAGCTGCAGCATGTCCTGCAGCTGGACTTTGGACAGGGCTGGCTGCCACCAGCCCACGTGGCAATGGTACCACATATACCACAGCCTGGAAACATTTAAGCTGTGTTTCTGCAAGGTTCTGATAAACACCAAGAATGTTATCTGCATGATATGCCTGAGCTACCTCAAAATTTTCTAATTCAGATACCCATGGCAACAGATGCAACAGGAAGACAGCAGCAGAGTTGAATGTTCCACCTATAAACTAAGCTGCTTGCCTGGGTTTGATATTTCAGTTAGGCTGTTGAAATAAAATGGCGTAGCTGGCTTCAGATCATTCTGGCCATGCCCATGTAAGCTGTGCACACACTCTGACTCTAATATCATCCTGTGCTGTATGGATGTATTATCTGTCTTTTGGTATACTGACACATAGCAAAGAGCACCAACCAGAAATTCTTGCAGCTCTGGCTTACTGTAAGGTCTCACACATTGGATCTGTGACTGGACACAGTTCAGTATTGTGCAAAGGGCACAAAGCAGCTTGTGAAAGAGAAATTGGCTTTTCCTCATAATACCAGGGATGCCTCACAAGCGTGAAAAAATGGAACAGAAGTAAATGTGAAAAGTCAAGACAAAATCCTAAACTCTTTGCTTTCCACGTGAAAACCTGACAGGTTAAGAAAATGTAAAACTCAGCTTCGCAGGTCCTCGAAACTTGCATTTTACTCACAGACAAGGAAATAAGCAATTTAATTTATTATCTGGTTTTGGTCAGTTTGTTGGAGCTTGTTGTTTGCAGGTTTTTTCCCATGTTTAGGCTTCTCCTGGGACCTCACACAGTGTTGATAAAATCTTTTTTTATTCCAGATACAATGTCAGAAATGCGTATATGCTCCAAAAGATAAGAAGTTTATATTGGCTAAACCAAGAGCTACCACCTTAAATAAAACTACATGCACAAAATAAAAACAAATTCTTATTTGCATTAAATTACCCATAAAAAGCCCCAACATTATAACTCAGCGTAGTCATGCTGAATTTTCATTGTATCAAAATTAATGATATACTTCAGAGCAATTTTGCATGAGCCAGTGACTTTTGTCCTTCACAGGTGTATTTAAACATTCAGATGCACTGGAGAATTGCATTATTAAATGTGCTGCAGAGTATATTAAAAATGGACTTCTGCTGAACATTTGTTTGTTTTGCATAACAATTCTCTTTCTGACTCTTGATAATGATTGTTGCCATTGCTTCAATCTAAATCACTTAATCATTTGACTGGAGGAAGGAAGAAAAAAGAAACAAAGAAGAACAAATCACACCAGGCTGAGCAATGCCTTTGGTCAAAAGGACAATCTGTGTTCCAAATGCTGCTCAGCCTGTGTTCCCTGAGCTAGGAGGTACCAGTCTGTGCAGCTTCTAAGAAAAGGGAGATAAAAAGCAGTATTTCCACAGAAATAAACCAGATTTCTTCAGGTATGTCAACAAATACTTGAAATTTATTGTGATAGAACTGTGTAGAAAAACAATGGTGATTTAAAAGCTATATACCTCACTGCTCCTCCAAGCCCTCCTTCTGGGATACTGGATAAGCCACACTTCCGCATCACATTCTCAGTGATAAGGCCTCCAGCTAAATATATATAAATCCATATGCAGAAATGGACAACTGTTTGAAGGAGACTTAGATGATGCAGGTTATCTTTGGCTTAGCATTGAAAAACAGATAAACAATCTGCATGGAAAAGACCTGCATCAAAGGAGCTGACACTTAAAAGGCACTGAGACCACATAAATAAACTGTTACGGTCTATAAAGCACTACAGTCACAGACAAGGGAAAGAGTGAGCTCTTCTGCCACCTGCAAAAGAATCTTTTCAATTTCAGAAGCCAACAGTGGTGGAAAGGATAGAAAAATTAAGAGTTTGGATGCCTGCCCAGGACTGTGAACTCAGTAAGATTTGTCCATTGCTAACATGAAATGCTGTCCAGTTTCTCACCTTTGGAGATGTGTTGTTTTCTAAAAGGGAGTAGGAAGGAGCACTGGCCCATTTAGTCTGGAAGGATCATCTCCCTTTGTGTGTTCAGGAGAGACTCTGGCCTCTGCCATGAGCTGATTGACTGATTATGATGGCTTGGGTTAGTGAACAAAGATTTGGGTAGGGCTTTACCCACGCTTACTTCAAGTGCGATGACCAAGGACATGTGGGATATTCAAAACTGGTTGGAAAAAAAGGCAGCTTAGGCAATCAGGAAGTGTCCGACCAGGACTGACATCTCCTGGGCAATCATGAGTGACCCGCGCCCTGGTCCGCCCGCATGCAAGGTTGGATCTGCAGCTTCCCATGCACCTTGTCACCTGCCATTTCAACCCTGGCCTGTCCATACAGACAAGTGAGAGCAAGCCCTTCCAGCCTGTGCAGTGCATTTTTAGGTGAGGGCAGCGTGCACAGAGCTGGCCCCACCCTTTACACCTGAAATTTATCTGAAAAGCCTAGTGAGCTAGGATGGTGACAACCACAGGCTAGATTACACTTAAACAGCAGCTTCTCTTGAAAATCAATGCTTTTCCTTTTCTCTGAAGTCCTTCTTTTCCCCTAAAAATAACACCCAGCACAATTTAAGATACTCTCTAAGGTACTTTGCACTCTTGCTCTTTCTCAGAATACAGAATCCTCAGAAATGAAACACCAAATAAATCATAAAAACAGAGCAATATGATCAAATGTGGAAGGCCAGATTTTCAGGAAATAGAAATTGATATGACTCTGCTGGAATCCCTGGAAATAAGCCAAACTAAATTAAGTAAAAAATGATGGGCCTGGGCCATAGGCTAAATTCACTTTTTTTTTTCGTTCTTGTGTTTGAAGTGGTGGAATGTAGTATTCAGTGCTGAGAGAGATTATGTATGCTTAAAAGATGTCAAACTTCTTTGCACCACTTGCGTTCCTTTTGGCTAACATTTCCTTCACTATCATATACCCTCTTTCTATCAAATACCCACATCTTTTACAGTGGCTTCTCTCAAACTTTCTCAAACAATGAAACTAGTTAGTGAAACCCTGCTGGAGGTCCTTTCAAAGAAGCTATCAGCAAAGTATGTTGCCTCAAAGTTTGGTTGAAAGCACATATTCCTCTACCCTGTCTCCCAGACATTATTTGGTGGAAATAAGACATATGCAGACCTGAGCATATTGACAAGAGCTCTCATGTTCCAGTTACATGCATTCAGACACGGGATTTCTGGTCACCTGTATTAAGATTCCTCAACCTCTACCAGCTGGAGCTGTACTGTACACCAGATGACTGTGTGTGATGGTGTGGCTGTGTATCATATTCTCCTTACAAAAAACTCTACTTCTACATTTGCTAAAAAAAAAAAAAAGAGAGAGAGAGAATGGATAACTGTTAAGTCTATTTTCTTCTCAATTTTATCTAGCTAAAAGATAGACTCCATAATGAAGAAAACACTTTATGAGCCATTAATAAAGCACCGAAGGTGGAAAACCACAGTGCAACAACAAAATTAAAAACGTACAAAGATTTCAGAACACATTTGGTGCAGTATATCATATTTAGGACAGCCAACTTCTCCAATCCTTTGACATCACAATCTGAGAATGCTAGGAAGCCACACAAACATCAAAATTGGCAGCAGTTGCCTATTCCAAGGCAGATTGCTATAGATCTTTCACAACTTTCCACCTGAAACTCTGATGATGTGTGTTCATGAGGTATTAACATCTCACCAGCACTGGCTAGAAGTTGTGAGCATACAATACAAGATCTCTCTATAATAAAACTCTGATGGACTGTTCCCAGGCTGACTATTATTAGTCTTTCTCCAGCTACTACTGATCCACTGGAATGAACATGAACTGTCTTCCTGATTGATGCTTCTGTTTTACAATGGATTAGACAGATTACAGGAGCCAAGTCTTGCATATTATTGTGGGTCATTTTGGAAAGACAGATGAAGTAAAAACACTGTAGAGAGATCATGATGAAAAAAATTACTCCCATACTGATGCAGATCTCTAAGCCTGGTCTATGCATGTTTCCTCCTGCCTCTATCTAGGTCCACCAAAAAGAAGTAAAAAATGCTAATTCTAACAGGATTATACTAACAAGACAGTATGGAGTAGCTTACCCCTCATTCATATGCCAGCCACTACCACCTGTGTGAAGATAGTGCTCCAAACAATCTGTTTAGAGTCTGCTTTTAATTATCTAGTAATAATTTTTTGCAATGTAGCAGGTTGTGTTCAACAGCTGATTTTTGCTCTGCAATAATTTGGTTTTATGATAAAAGATCTTCAAGGTCGATAAGATGGGTAAAAATATAAAAATGGTTTAGAATATGAATTTAAAAATAAACTGGATAAGTAAACAACACTTTTATCAGCTTTGTCTTAATAATGTGTAGTCACTGTATCTTGACACTTGCAGGCTGACGGCATCTGTGCTATATTTTCCTCTGCAAGTAGCAAGAGAGGAGTTTGGAATTCATACTGGTCTAGGTCTTTTTTTAAGTTAGCTTTATATAGTACACACCCAACAGGCATGCACAAACTCAGATCTATAAAAACCTTGTTTTTCTTCTCCTTTTCCAATGAAAATCCTGAATGTATTTCAGATTTGTCATCATTCGACATCAGGAGACAAGAGCACAGTTCATGACACTGCTCTATCTGTGAGTAGTAAAGCCAGCTTTAACCACAGGCAAAGCAAGGAGATTTCAGGGACAGTCTACTCTTGCACCAGCCTGGGATGTATCAAAATTGCATTGTCAACTCATTTAGCATTTTGTTGATCAACAATTTTTACTAAAGGTTGCTTAATAATTGCCCCTCTTGTTTTCTCTGGTCAATCTTTTGGGATAGCAAAAACAGTTGGCTTTCTTCTCAGCTGTACTGCTCATGTGTCTGGGTGTAAATGGGCTTCCCTGGCTTTACAAAAGCTATGCCAGTTTTGATCTTCACAGTGAAAACACGGTTGTACAGCTGGCTGTCACTGCAAACTGCATTCTGCTCCTTGCTCTGGAAGGCAGGGAAATTTACAGAAATCATACTGCAGGTGATTTTTTGTGTAAAGACTGCACCTTCTCAAAGCTATATGTAACAATTCCATCAGTGGCATTTCCCTCTTACACCCATCTGCTTCACAGTTATTTTATTTGCTTCCTTTGTGTTTGACTTTTCTATCTGACGTTATTTATACTCAGATTCTGATATCCTGGCTCTGGCTGACCAGCCCTCAACTTCATGCATGGGTCTGTGCTATTGTTTGCAGTAACAGAAGATCTCACATGATAAGTCTTGCTAGTTATGTATGCCATCCTTTCACCCTGTCTCCTCTAAATAATTCCATGAAACTGCTCAGTTTAACACCCTCAGTTTGAACAACACTAAAATAATGTCCAACTTTAGGAAAATTGCCATCAAGGTTAAAATAATTTTTTATGATTCCTTTCTCTCTTCAATGCATGAATAGAGTTCAACAGAGACTAATTTATTTTTCTTCGTTCAATTGCCTCTGGAGATCAGAAAGAAGAAGCTGAGAGCAACAAAAAACTCAAAAGGTAATTATAGTTCCCAGCTCAAACATAACTATTTATCTCCTACGTTTCCACTCTACCTGCCTTAGATAGGTTTTGTACAGAAAAAAAGGACTGTGAATGGCTCCATGATCACTTCTGCAGCCATTGTTGTTTTCAGTTTGACTAGAGAGCCAAAAAGGTAATGAGTTACTAGTAAGTGGCTGTGCAGGAATGAGAAAACACACAGCTCTTGCTAAAAGGTTACTGACCATGATCAAGAAGAAGAAAGAACACGATGATGGTGAGAAAGTTTTACAAATATTCTTAATTGCAAACAAGTTTCCACCAATACTTTCATCATTCTCTATATCCATCTACATCCATCAGCTTGGAGATAAATCCTCAGGAAACCAAATGCTGTTAATTTCTTGGTTAACTGAACTATTCATTTGTTTGTAGCACATTGCCTGTACCTATCTTAGACTGCAAGATATATTACAAGTGTAAAAGTGCAAGACTACAAGTCCCCATTTTGTTTTGCTTGCATAGCAATAAACACTGTACAAAATTTCTGGCTAACGGGCTTTATCTGGGGGATCTGGCATTCAACCCAAACATCCCTGTTTCTTCTGATACGGAAAAAAATCAATCTTTTCACCCCAGTTATCAGGGAAATTTTTGCAGGCTTCAAACAAAGTACCAGTGGCACAGCATATAACCTGCTTCTGCAGCTGCTAAAGCACAGAGTAACTACAGAAGTCAGAACTGTAGTTCAGAGAAAGGTTTTACTTTCAGGCCTGTGTATTTTCCCAGGCAGTAAGTTGACCACAGAAAGCTACAGAAATCATTTAATGTAATGCTTAGACAATAGATTAACTTGTCCATCAGACATTTCCTACATGTCATGTTAATTCAAGCACTGAAAAAGCATCCTATTAATTGATGCATACATAATATGGTCCCTTTATTGGCTGTTGAGGTTAGAATAATACTGGTTAAGAAACAGGAAGAACTTTTGTTACTACTATAAGCAGCTTCAAGCAGCTTCACTGTAGATACTAACTACACGTTTATTCACAATCTATTACAGCAAACTTCCACAACAGAGGGACAGAAAGAAAAAAAACCCAACCAACTGAAAGGCAGTGGTCATGTAGGCCTGCTCTTTGAAGTGTGTTACACACCTATTCCCAATGCAACGTAAAGTTTAACAATGAAGACAGAAATAAAGAAGTATGTTGACATACGTCTTCATCAAGGAGATGCTTCTCTGTCAGATCTTTGGGTGTACTTCTATCCCTGTCATCCTGTCAGTTACATAAATCTATTCTCACAGTAATTAAAATAAAATCCTTGCTTTGAAGTCTGCAGGTTGTATCATACATTTTATCATACATTTTTATTAAGACTGTTCAAGGGCACATATCAAAAGAGCTATAAAAATTGAGCTTGTGGGTCAAATAATCAGGGCAATGCTAGTGAGAAACTTGTCACTCATCAGAGGAACAAAATGCAGCTTGATTTTTCCAGCCTGTTCTGTAATAAGTAATTGCTGTTCTAGCATTTAATGCAAAACCAGTTGTCTTTTCTGGGGGTTAATCCCTGACAGACAGAGATACAAGTTTGCAGCTTAGTGAATTAGTGGTCCTTCATTTTATTGGTTGTGTGATAATACCAAATGCAGACCAAATGTACACATCAGTAGGACAGAACCAATTAATAGCAAAGCAGTCAACACCTCTGAGATACCATTTTCTCTCACTATACATACACATTCTTGTCAGGGCTTCTGCTCTGGACTTTCCCCACTGACCATAGCAAGTCTTTTCCGTGTCTCCCTGTCATGCGGTCAGATATTTTCCTGAATATTACAGAAAATGTCAGGCCTCTCGCCTTCTGGAAGATGTAGGTGCAGTGATTTGAAAAGCTGAAAAGGTTTGAAAGTTAGTAACACTCCATCCCTCTTCAGAGCTGATAAGCCAGTTTGTGCAACTGAATAAACCCTATTGTCTTAGGAAATCAGGCAAAAGTACTTCTTCACATTTTGGTGAGGACTTTTTTCTCAGAAGAATGTTCCAGACCAGGAAACAGGGTTTTTTTTTAGCTTCATAAGTTGCTCCTACCACAGTGGGGATCTTTGAAAACAAACGCGTGTGTTAGTGATGTCTGCTGGTAATCAGCAACCAGCCCTGCAGGGGCAGGAAAGGAAATATTCCAGGCCTGCAAGGACGTCCCAATTTACTCGGATGCTCCACAGCTAGGTTTGCTCTTGCCTTTAGCATAGCATACAGAAAAAGCACTAACAAATAAGAGTTCAAATAAACCTGAGCTGCATGCCTCCTTGTGTCCTCTGGAGTTCTACAAATTCATCTTTAAGTAATGTTTTTCTTGTGATTACTCAAGATTTGCGAGTTTAAGCCGATCATTCAAGAAAATTAGTAAACCTGCAGATAAAAATCTTTACAGAAAGAAAACACTGCTGCTGAATGACCTCATAAAATCAGGAGTGTAAATGTCTTTACATTATTACTAGAAAATACTCTGAATTTTATGAAAGAATAAATATCTGAATAGGTTTGAACACAGTTCCTTTTCCACCGGTGGCACATGCTTTCACTGGTCACAGACAAGCAGTAGGAAGCCAGAGTCAGGAACAAGTCTGCTGTTCTGTGAAACTGTAGTCACCTCATTAAGACCCATTGTGCTTTAAAGAAACCACATCACATCCAAAGCATGAAGAAGTGTATTTTGGAAAGAGACAGAAGCTCCCTTCATAATTCAGCATTCCTGTTAGTGGCTAAACAAGTAGGTCTGCTTGGCATTGTAACTTAGTCAAATAATTACGGGTTTCTTGTCACTCTATTGATGGTGTCGCTGTGTCAGGTTTTGCTGGCAAGGGAGCTACGATTACATTTCTCTTGTACAGTTTGGGCCTTTATTCTTTTTTTAGTAAATTCTACCAACCCTTTGGGTGCCCAGAGCACTTTTCAAAAAGCTTCTTTTAGTAACACAGCGCTTGACCAGGATGTATGCTCAGCACATAGTGATTTCTGGAAATACAGTTTCAAGTACACATACTCTCTCCCCTCAAGCTCTGACAGACCTGTGGAAAGAAAAAAACTTTTAAAGTTCACAGCTATTTGCTCAATGGGGATGATCAGGTGAGTCTATTCCCAAGAGTACAAGAACTGTGAAACAAGATTGCCAGCCACTAGCCCTTCCTGACTTAGACTCTCATTGCATGCTTCTTCTGTAAGGTGATGGTGTTTCCACCTAGAGCAAAGAAAGTGGAGGATCACACCCTGCACACTGCAACATCACCTTCAAAGAGAAGCAAGAGTCCATACTTGGGCTGAACTGAGCAGATGCAGTTCAGCAGGTTTGGTGCCAGCTACCGAAGGGCTCATCTCCCCCAGTCTCTGCTCTACCAGCTGCAAGGGCAGTGCAGCCTCCACAGACAACAGTACCATGTCAGCACTGCAGCTGTAGCACACCCACAGACAGCCACTTAGCCACCCACCAGTCAGGTGTATTGATCTGCAATGATAAACAATGACTCAGGGGTCCTCTGTGTTGTGCAACACCTCCTCTTTGCAGAGATGTGCAATAAATATAGTAAGGGGTTGGTTTATTTCAAGGTGGATGAATCTTAACTATCTGCATGCCTGCCTGCCTGCCTGCCTATCTGTCTGTCTATCTATCTCAAAGCCCTGTCTACCCTGGCCTTGAACACTTCCAGGTAGTTACAGCTTCTCTGAGCAACCTGTGCCACTGCCTCACCACCCTCATAGTAAAGGATTTTTTCCTAATGTGTAATCTAAATCAAACCTTGTCAGTTTAAAGCCATTACCCCTTGTCCTGTTACTATATGCCCTTTAAAAAGTCCTTCTCCATCTTTCCCGTACACCGTGTTTAGGTACTGGAAGCTGCTCTAAGGTCTCCCTGGAACTGTCTTTTTCCAGGCTGAACAAGCCCAACTGTCTCAACCTATTTCATAAGAGAGTAATAGAGTAATCTTTGGATGCAGAGACTTTGTAGGCAGAATAAATCAAACAACATGGGGAAAAGCTGGCTTTATGGCACAGGGCTTAAAACCATAATCTGGCTTGTCTGCAGGAGCAGGTGTAGACACCCTGAGTTTGATAATTCACCTTAGCTTCAGAACTGCTTTTTACATCTCCACTGATGTTATTCTCCAAAATATGTCACAAAGCTGTGCAGTTACCTTTTGTTCAGTCTTACTGTTGTGTCCTAACAGTGTAGTTAGGATGCTACATTATTTCTGGAAAGAGGAAGAGGCAGGCCAATGGGGAAAAGCAATAAAAGGTGTTAATGCAGCTCAGAAAGCCATGGCTGCCTCAGACAGGTTCTGCACATACTGTGCAAGAATGTTTCATAACCTGGTCCTAAGCAGGTTTTCCTGCATGTTGGTGTCTTGTTGCCTTAATGCTGGTTTCCACAACAGTTTTACCTTCACTCATGAGGTTACCATGGAAACTTCTCTGCCTGAGAAACACAAGACCCAGCTGTAGGACTTAGAGAATACATAAATGAGTAAGTAGGAAAGTAAGTCAGAAACAAGCAAGGGATTCAGATGTGCACCTTTTCGTTAAAGCCATACCTGAATGTGTTAAACAGGGTAAGAAAGGTGCCTTATGCTAGTAGAAGCCATGGGTTACAGAAGCAGGCCATAGGGTAGTTAAGATGTTGAACTGAAATCTAGACAGCATGAGAAAGATAAATTTTTCTTGCATGAGCATATTTGATTATTAACATGATCTTGGAGCCTGATAAACACTTCTCCCATGCCTGTCCCAGGCAACATTTTTGGCTATCCTAGCCTTGACACTGCAATTGACTTCCCTCATCTCCAGTAGCATAAATTAGTTTTAACCAGTATCTCATAAGGGAATAAGAGTCCTGTATCTTTCTTCTTCCCAAACTGTTCTCATCCCCCTTCTTCTTTTTCTACTCCATGCAGTCCAATAAATCAGAATTTGATTTGCTGTCTTGACCTAAGATGTGCACTTACGGGTGCAGACAAAAGACTAAGCAATCAGGTGTTGCAATAGGGGTCTTAGTTGTGTCCCTCCCTTGGCTGTTTAGCACTGCACTTAATACTAAAAGATTCTAGTGTTTCCACTTAAAAATATGGTGAAATACATTACATGATCATCTTGATTAAGTCACTGATACTCATCAAAGAATTAAGGTATATAAAGAGTTAAGCTGCTTGCTTAGGAAAGCACCTTGTCTTCTCCCTCTTCTGTGTATCCGACTCTCACCTACAGCATTGATGGCAGCCTTTCTTTCTGTCTGATAGTTGCATGCTCACAGCATCAGCTGTATTGAATAGATCTTGTGAATAAAACTGAGGGCTGAGCTCCTTCTTTCCTGAGAATTCAAACCAATCTGCTAAATGAATTGACTACAGTTCCTGGTGACTTTTGGAGCTCACAGTTGCAGTCTAATGCCCTCCCTGCTTAAAGAACAGGCTTTTTTTTTGTCAAAGGTAAAGTGCCATAACACCTTGCTTTCAATGCTGTCTCAGGAGACTGGAGGTTAAAATCATGCTATTTGCAATTACTCATTATAGGACAAAGCAGACACAGCCTGTACTTAGATGAACAGAAAGCAATTACTTCCATTGCTAACTAAGCCCCTTTGATCACTTTATTTCCTAACAAGTTGTTATTATTATTTTATTCAGTGTCTTTAAGCCTTTCCTGCAGCGAACTCTTATTTTCCACTACTGTCCTTCCGAAAAGAGTCTCTGTCTTAGCAAAATTTTTTCTTGCTCTGAGTTATTCATGTCATTAGTGTTTCATTAGTCAGGTATTTGCACAGCAAAGCTTTGATTTGACTTTTTGTGCAGGGGACTAAGAAACAGAAATTTCCATAAAAGACAGAAAGAAATTTATACCTGGTAATGCGAGAAATGCAGCTCACAGGGTTTCATGTCATCAGGAAAGTCAATTTTCTCAAGAAGAGATATGAGATACTTCATACACCCCACAACTGCATTTCCCCAGTCTAATATATGGCATTTTAGTCACACACATCTATTCTTCCTAGGAATTACTCAAATTCATAATTATTCTTTTCTCAAAATTCAGGAAGTTTCCATGCTACCTTCCCCTTCCCCCCTCCCAAAATACATAGCTCAGGATTTGATACCAATCAAAACAGGTTTGCAAAACTGCCTGTACCTGGAAGCTTTTCTCCCAGATCTTTTGGAAAAGGGACATTTAATACCTTTTCCTTGGTGCTGTGTGTCAATACACAGTAACTCCAGAGGACAGGTTTTTGGACTTTTTGCTTTCAAGACAACATTACCAACAGAAAATATTATGAAATTCAGGGTCCTTATTACCATGCTAATTATTAATAATTGCTAGTTATACTTTAAAATTTTGTAGGATAGAATACTTTATGAAATTCAGGTTGTTCAACATATGAGTAATTTTCGAACCCAGGTCACCAAGTCACATGCTTTATGGGATATTCCTCTTGTGTTTAGAGATAAGGATATACAGTATCCCTCTATGTCACAGAAAGGACACTTTGGGGAATTTCAGCAGACATTGTCACAGGAGTTTTCTCTTCATCAGATGAAGAGCTGGAGCACAATAGTGACCTGGGGATTTTCAGCAGGTCCACAGGGAACCTCTCCTGACAATATAAACTTGCATGCCCTAAGGCTTTTTTAATTTGCACCAAAGGTTAGATCAGTCTCTGAATAGTACCTGGCAGATAAAAGGCAGGCTGGAGCCACTTTGGATGCCCAGTATCAATTTCTAATGTTTAAAAGGACTGCTTGCCAAGTAGACTGGAAGGGAGATAGATTGACATGAATTGGAAAAGATCACTGAATAAGTAAATGATAGTGGATAATCTCATTCATGTGTTCTGACAGAGAAAGCCTACAAAAACTGTAGAAGTCCAAATACTGCCGAATATGTAGGTAATACTAAAAAATTGACATTTGTGAAAGCAGTGATAGCAAATACGGAGAAAAAGTAAAAATATGAGTAAAATACCACTTTGCAGAACACTTACAAGAAAAAAAAAAAAGGTCCTACAGGTAGAGTCACTGTGCCCTGGAGCTGCTAATCAAAATTTAAATATATATTCACCCTCACCTTCCAAAATGCGAGAAATGTTTTTCATTTTCTTTTAGCCTCCTTGACATTTTCTGGTAATGTTCTTGTGTTATTTACATCAGTTTAAACAATTTCAGCTGTAGAAGTTTTATTTACATGCAGGTTTATTCACATAGAATTGTCTGCTTATAACAGTATTTGGGTAGTTTAACATCTACATTAGATTTGCTGGTAATATGTGTTTGGTTTACTATGTCATTGCTTTCACTGTGATAGAAATGCATACCTGCCTGGATTTTCAGGCCTGAAGTTTTTGACCATGACAGGTGTTCACTATTTACATTGTGTTATAATTTGTTAAAAAAGTTTTGTTGGGGATCAACAACATCAGCTTTCTATTCAACACATCGTGAATGCTCCACTCTGAAGTCCAAGTGGACATCTTTGGAGCTGCAAAACAGAGATGGTCCAGAAAAGACGGGGCCTTGATACACAGGTAAAGATGGGAAAATACCCAAGAAGAACAGTGGGAAAGCAAAATTACTTTCTTGCTATAGAAGACTATAGCAATATACAAAAGTTCTGGTTCCAAAGGAAATAAATGGAAAAGCACTGTTTTGCATCTGGAAGCTGCCTCCTCTTCTTACTCCTGTGTTAAAAGACAGTTCAGCTGTCTCACAAATAAGTGTTCAGTGAATATCACTGAGATTTTAGGTAGAAATTTTATGGTATGGATAATGGACACTGCTGTACATTCTAGAAAGCAGAAGCCGCAAATGTTATTAGAAGCCTTTCATCATCAGGCCAAAATATTTAATGAGATTTCATTTCTGACCCTAACTTAACATCTCAGATTTTATGGAAAGCAATACCTTCCTAAAGCCTTCTCAGTAAATCAAACTAGATCCTAAATAATTGACTCCTAGAAAAGTATCCTGGATTGTATATCAAATTACCAGGTCGGAAGTCCCACATTCAGTGACAGACAGCCTTTAGTTACAGCAACTGTCATTTCTGCTGCCTTAGCATTTCCTCATTTACTTTTCTCAATAATATAAATTTAATCAATACAAATAAAAATAATAGCACAGAAGCCTGCACTGGCATTAGGCTTTCTAGTAATCTGCAGACAAAAGCAAAAGTTGATATTGTGATGACTGCTTCTGTATGGGAACTACCTGCTGAGGAGAAAGTCTCTGTAGAGACACAGCCATTACATTACAGTTCATACTCAGGCTCCATTACAATGTATCCACAGCATTTTATTGGGACTTCAGTTTTGGGCTTACATGACTTAAGGGAGAAAATATTTGGTTTTTTTTGAGAAGCTTCTTTAAAATAACTGTAGAGTATAGGACTTATGGTTTGCCCTTTGTTTATGTATTATGATTTTGTTCCTTTTTCACGTTCTTTCACTGTTTTCTATTGTTTTGGACTTCTTTTTTCCTCTTCTCCCTAACTAAACCTTCTAGTACTCCCAGTAATGGACTAAACACAATCTCAGCCTGCAGGCATAATCAGAGAGGAAGACAGGACTGAAAATGAAGCGGTGAGTGATTGCCAAGTACGCCAATGTTTCTAGAGCAGGGATTGTCTTATTAAATACTTGTTCACAAGGAGGTTTGCTTGTCTGCTTGCTTGTTTTCCCTATTGAAATAGTCAAAGAGCTTTGAATTACCTATCTATATTTACAGTTCCACAGGCAACTAATCAGATGACATTTATAACTGAACATTTGCAAAGAATGTAACGTATTTTACAATATTTTAAGTGCACACTTCATCAGGCCAGTTAAGGTTCATACAGTTAGTGAAAGACATCCAAATGTCAGTGGCAGAGTCACAGAATACCTCTCCATTCCTGTTTAAGTCAGACTTCAATCGATTTTTTCCTATGAGCATCAGTTTCCATAAATTCCCACAGGTCTTTAATCAGCAAAACACCATTAAAGCAATAGGCTTGAAACTGTGGTGTATGCTGTCCCTCCCTCCCTTCTTCCCCCTCTCCCTTCCTTCTTCCCTCCATTGCTCTCTCCCTCCCTCCCTCCCTCCCTCCCTCCCTCTCTTCCTTCTTTCCTTCATTCCTCTCTCACTCCCTCGCTCTCTCCTCCTTCTCTCTCCCTTCCTCTCTCTCGCCTTACCTCTCTCTCTTTTTTCCCTTCCTCCCTCTCTCTCTCCCTCCCTCCCTTCCTTCCTTCTTGAACCAAGCCCTTCTTCCACCTGTACTGCCACCCATGGGCTGCCTTCTGTCCCACAGGAATGTGGCCCAATGCTGGGAAATCGTCCCTGGCTTTCCCTCACCATATGCCTTTTGGGTGGGCTCAGGGTGAGGAGGCACGAGGCCACCTGCATCCTTCCTGCCTGCTCTGACATGAGGATGTTATGACAGCTCTGCGCTGCAAAAGCCAACATCTAACCTCAGCAGCCTCTCCTTAATTAGATATTTTTTCCCCCTCTACATCTCTCTTTTAATGTGCAGTTCCCAGATTCCTTCACAGTCAGCTATCTCTTTTATGCCTTCTGGAAAGCAATATATAGCGCAAGGGCTATAAATAAGACTAGCAATGTCATGGTAACCATGGTAACCAGTAGGTTTCAAACATGGATGTGTGTGAGTTTTATAGGAGGCTGCCCTCAACAGTACAGCCAGATGATCTGTCCTTAAAATTACACTGAAAGGAATCTGAATTTCTCACCTGGCACAAAAATTCTTCCTTCTTTTTTTAAATACTACACAAGAAACTGGAGATTTTTTTTCCTTCTTAAAAAAAAATAAATGGGTGTTGAAAAGAACGCCTGAAATGGATACCTTCTTTGGATGCACATTGCAATTGTACTTTGAAAACTTCTTCATTTCAGATAAAGGGAGCAGCTGTTCTTGTTCACCATCTATTGTTACTGTTATGTTTCATCTCTTGCTGTGAGGGATAACCCAATTCATTGCAAGGATGAAATGGATGTATTCCGATCTTTGTGCTGGGCAGTATATTAAAGGCTCCATTTCTTGAAAACAAACTCAGCAACTGAAATTCAAAGACCCAACTGGGATCTATCAACAGCTATACAATAAAAAGTTGCTGCTCAGTTGCCCAAGAGATGTTGTAACTCATGACACAGTTTGCACATGAAGCAGAGGCAGCCTTTCAGTACTTTGCAGTCCTGCCTCTGCAGCAAAGCACTGACATTCATACAGTCTTTGTGGGGAGTGTCTGGACACTGATTTATGAGGGGGTCAAGCCCTGGTCTGCAGCTCCAGCCCACACCTGCCAGCACCCTGTGTACTCCTGCCATCTGCAACAGCAAAGCTGTGCCTGCTGGCCCCTTGATATTCATGCAACCACAGCAGTTCACTGCTGGCTGCAGAAGTCCACCTGGAAAACAGGGTTGATGCTCAGATTGCCGCTCCATGCAATCTGACATAGCTGCGGCAGCAGCACAGGCATCCCTTGCTGTGGGTTACCAGGAGCTTCTCCACACTGTGATTTATTGCTCTGCCCCTCTGGAAACACTGATACCAGACTCTACAGCAATCCCTCAGGTAGTGGTACTGTCATGTGCTTGGGACCTTTCCTGGGGAACAGCCCAGCATTCTCCTAAATCAGCATGGACTATAACTAGAGAAGGGGACTTGGAGCTCTTCAAGGTTAGAACAGATATTCATATATAAATAAACTGATTGCAAAGTCAAACCCTGAGCAGGAAGCAGCAACAAGTTGCATCTCAGCGAAAGATCTGGGAAAAGCCAGACTGAGAGGTCCCTCCGCACATAATTCCTGTGTTACAGAGGAGTATGATCACGTCCCTGCTTGATAGAGGTGCTAGCGAACTCATCCAGACCAGAAAAAGAGGGGAACAACCCCTCTCCCACTTCTTAGTTTTTTCCTACCAGGATCCTGCCCTAACTGCTGCAGCCAGCACAGCACTGCACACCTGGCTGGATTTTACACTGGCATTCAGCATGAGCACTTGGGTAGAGAGTCTGGTGAGGTCTGTTCCCTTCTTCACTGCATGGGAAGAGAATGAATTGTACGTGGTTTTAGACTGTGATTGGACACGGAGAGCAGAGGGCTCCCCCAGCAGCAAAACCATTCTCATTCCATGAACCTCAGTGAGAATAAACCTGTGCTATGCTATCAGAGCAATTTTTACTAATGCACGGATGCTGTTGAACTACAAGTAAGAAGCTTTCATTGCCCCAGAGATGGTTCAGCTTGGACAGTTCAGAGATGCAGTCCTCTACAGAAGGATTTGGGAATAGTGTCTGGAAAAAAATGTAATACACTGGTGTTCCATCTTCAGATTTGTTGGCAGCCCCTTGGGCACGGATTTGGGGAAGGAAACAGCAATGTGCTGTACATGGATGTTTCAGCTGGATGTTTTTGCATATTGGTGCCACAGCAAATGGAAATTACTGTGAGAGGATGAAGTTTATCAGTCTACATGTTAATGGAGGTGTTTGAAAGGTGACCCTAACTTCAGTGAACTTCAGAAGTCTCCTTCACAGCAATGCGGCTTATGTTTCAGAGTCAGTTCTGCAGCTCTGTGCTGTTTTTCTATTATAATGCCTATCCTCAGCTCAGCATCACCTGCGAGTTTTTTATAATTGGAAATAAAAGTGGGTCTATTAAAAAATGTTGCTTACACATATTTTGTGTGTGTGTAAAACAAACAGCACTGGGGGAGGGGAAGCACTATGAGTCAGACCATTTCTTTCCACTCCATCAAGATCTGCCAAAAGGTCTGAGTTTACACAAATATACCACAGATATTTTTCTCTCTTCCTGCATCACACAAGACATGCACGCTGCCCCCAGCATAGCCATTGTCTCTGCAGTTTTTGCTGCCTTCAGCAGGAATTAGGCTCAGGAATTCCCACCTCAAGCACCTGCGCTCCATCTGTCAGCAGTGAATGCTCTTGAACTGACATAAATGCCATCAGTGAGATTCACAGTGCAATGTGAGGCTGCTTCATCAGTCCACTGACCCGTAACCATTGCCATAGATTTTCAATGAGAGTGCGTTGGGGTGTTGAAATGGCTGTGGTCCTCTTGATAAGCAAGGGCATAGAAAGGTGGCAAGGACATAGCAGATCGATTAAGAGTGTTAGGTGGAGATGGTGAGCCTTGATCTTGCAAGCATTTGCAGGGTAGCATTACAGCTCTCTGTTTCCCCCTTCACTCTGGTGGGATTTCTGATGTCAGTAAAATCCTTCATCAGCAGTGCCGGCTCTGGTGTCTTTTGGTCAAGAATTCAGAGCCTCTTGGTGGACTTAGACTCAACCATGGAGAAAATATATCCTTCAGGATGTTTCACAGACAGCTGTCAAACCTTTCACTGGCACGTAACCACCAAGCTCTTGCACATTTTTTTTTCACTTTGACAGCAGTAACACATCTTGAGATTGCTGAAATTTATTACCTTTGAGAAAACCCTAGTACACCTTTGAACTTTATACCAGAGACTTGTGTTAGAGTCATCTCTCTGCCAGAGAGCAGTTACCACATAATACATTTTCAAACCTGCTTTCAGAAAGCAGAGTGCTGTTAGAGGCTGTGAATAGCCTCATGACAAAGAAGAGCACAGTCACTGCCAAAAGAGCTCAGACACCTACTTCCCAGGCCCTCTCCTTTCCCTTTCCTTAAATAACAGACCCAGGTTCTTACTTGTTTTCAACTGACCTTTCTCAGATGGAAGTAATAGAAGACATTAATTTCCACTGCTTGAGGTTAAAGAAATTGCCAAGAGTGTGGGAAGGTCAGGAAAGAGTGGTGGAGCCTCTTTTCTTCAACTCTCACAATTTCTATGGTTCCAGTCGGGCATTATAATTGCTCATGACATATATTTTTCCCCTACAGACTAGAAACTTGGATTAATATACAGTTCTCCCAGTTCCTGCTTCGTTGTGCAACTGTTCATAAGCCATTTCAGACACATATAGGCTTTCTGCCTATCTACAATGGCTTCTGTGTGAGTCTAATTTATAGTAGCAGTGGGTTTACAAAGACCAAATTTTGGAGGCAAGTAACTTGCAAAGTTTTTCTTTCAAAGCAAATTTTCTCTCTTATATTTCAGTGTAAGGGAAATGCTTACACATTTCAATATAAACAGCCAGCAAAAAGCTGCTAATTCCTTGGGGCCTACAAGGATGCTGGAGAGGGACTCTTCGCTAGGGACTGTAGTGACAGGACAAGGGGTAACAGGTTAAAGCTTAAACAGGGAAAGTTTAGATTTGATATAAGGAGGAAGTTCTTTACTGTAAGGGTGGTGAGGCACTGGAATGGGTTGCCCAGGGAAGTTGTAAATGCTCCATCCCTGGCAATGGTGAAGGCCAGGTTGGACAGAGCCTCGGGTGGCATGGTTTAGGGGGAGGTGTTCCTGCCCATGGCAGGGGGGTTGGAACTGTATGATCTTAAGGTCCTTTCTAACCCTAACTATTCTATGGTTCTATGATTTTACGATTCCATGATTAGGGGCACAGAGATTGCTCCACCATTGGCTTACCAACGGTGAGTTTTTCACTCATGTCAGGGAAATTCTAGGCTGAAGAAAATGTCACCAGAGGAGTCATAATTGATCCTCCAACTGCACAAAGAAGGAAAAACGCTCCCTTTGATATTAATTAAGAAGAGGGAAGTTCAGTGTATGGTTGTTTTCAAGGGACAGTAGGCCTGAGAAAGATCTGGGACACATCCTGCTATGTTTGTGCCTCCCAGCATCTGCCCTAATCAGCTTCAGTCTCATCATTATACTGTTAAGATTGATCTTTGATTTTGTAAGAAATCTCTGGGAGGGGCTGAATTTTGCTGTGTGATTCATGCACAACACCTTCCACAGCAGAAGCCAGACTAGTCTGGGCAATACAAATTTTAGGCAATTTGTATCTGAATCCACTTGATGCCAGCAGAAAATACGCATTCTTGATTTTCAGAAGTCCTGAGCTGCCTGTCACAGAGTGACTTTGCTTCTGAAATTGTATGAAATATTTCTGTGCATCTTTCAAAGCCAAGATCCATTTGACAATCCACCCTGCATGTCTGAAAAGACAAGGGACCACAGCTTTATTGAGGACAGGTGGCACCTCATTTCTCTGCCAAAAGCAGTTTTGTCATTTCCAGAAAGGAGGAAACATACTGAGGGGGTGGAAGGAATTTCTGCAGCCACAGCAGCTGAAGCAGAAGGAGCTTGTCATTGTGGGCTACATGGATCTGAAGCTAATGATGGACTATACATAAAGGATCTTCATGCTTACTGAGGCATTGCCTCCAGCAAACCATTTCACAAGTACTAGTCCCTGCCTGCATTGTGCTACCCTGAACACCTTATCCCATTCTTTCAACCATTTTCTGCCCCAGTCTTTTGGGAGAAATAGTATGTGCTAAAGCACTGCACTGTTGACAATAACGGCTATCTCCATAATAAACTGGCTTGATCCAGGAAGACAGATGGGAGAGAAAGTGAGAAAATAATTAAAAAAAGGCACACAGATGAAGAGTTTGGAAGGGGGGAGAAAGCAGATGGTGGATGAAATTCATTAGTTTAGAGTAACCATATTGATCCCCTCCTTTTCTCCCAAGCTGCAGCTAAATGTTGCTGCTCATATTTGTAATCCTGCACCCCTTGACTAGTACCCTCCTTTCACATTTACTATCCTTACAATGCAGTCCTCAGAGCATGCCAACAATTCCTCTTTGATTTACCTGTAATGAAGTGAAGCCACCTTCAGAACATCTTTCCACCTATTCAACCAGCCAGCCATAAAGTCAGGTGGAGTTTCAGCTGCTGGAAGCCGTTACTTGCTAGTTTTAGCCATACTGAGGCTGTTAATTTTCAAATAGTGATATATGTCCTTTTTTTGTCCCAGGAGGATTTTTTGCCCCACGGGAACCACTGGGGTTTAAAGCTTAAAAGTTCAAGTCCCTGTGAAGTTCAAAGAGACTGACCATTTTTTGAGGGAGATTCAACAACAGTTACATAAATGCTTTCTCAAGCAATAATCTAATTACTGCTGTCCCACACTGAGGGAAGCTGGAAGTGGGCAGGATTCCCTGGAGCATCTAGATGAATCTGTACAACATCCAAAAGGTTTCAGACATGACCATACCCTGGTGAGAAGTGCTGTGTCAGAGGGAGTATGGCTGACAAAAGCACTTTCCAGGTCTGCTCACCTCAATAAGACAAGCAGAATTTGTCACGGAAGCCAACCTTGGCCACCAGCAGCAGTCGCCTCCCTTTCCCAGCACCGATAGCCTTCCCAAACACATCTTGTCTCACGGGTTCATTTGCAGACATGGAGAAATACTTCTTGCAGTTCCTTTGGAAAGCCTCAGAACATGTCCCCATGAGACTGGGATACTCCTTTTTGTGGAGCTGTCAAGCCAGCAAGGCAGTGCCAAAGCCCAAACTGGTCCTAAACTGAATGAAGGGATGGAAAGAAGCAAGCTGAATTAAATGCTAAGGCAGCAATTAAGTTAATTGAGCTTTGGGTCTGGATCATAAATGGCTTCTACATTTTTGTGTGATGATTTTGCATGTTGCTAATTTGACTAATTAATTTGACTAATTCTCCATGTTGTAAAACTGTTGATATTGGGGAAGCTAATGTTTAATTTAGAAGCTAATTGAAGTACATCAGGCTGCAGTCAAAAAGTGCAACAGGATGAAATGTGTATTTGCCCATCACTTAGGTTTCATCATTTTCAGTGGAAGAAGGCAGGCTTGGTAAGCTTAGGAAACCAACCCCCTGTGTGAGTGAGGAGCAAGGGAGACAGATAATTTCTGATTGACATAACTAATGCTGATTTGCTTTTATGAAGCTGTCTTTCTCACAGTGAGCAACTAGAATACTAAGTTTCCACCTTCCTTAAACGATTTTAGAACTTGTGGCTCAAAAGTTCAGAGTATTTAAGTGCTGACACCTAGCCAAATACTTACAAATTTACCTTAAAAGTTACTTTGTGAGAATACTAAATATATCAAGATTGGATTGCTTTTTCAAAGGCTTTGATTATAAGTACTTCAGGAAATTTCATTTGGAGCTTTCATTAGGAGGAAGATTAAGGGATGTTTTTTACATGCATGCACTTGTATACGTTCCTTTCTTTGTAATATGCTGCCCATGTACACCCTCTGTAATTAGCTGTAGCAATAAATTTTGCAGGCTACATTGCTTGTCCAGCTCTTAGTATCCATCAGAACAATTATCAGTGGAAGTCTGAAAATTGCTTACACTGCAGCTTGCAGAATTTATGTTTCCAGGAAGCAAGGGTAGGAAAGTATGTATTTAACATTCACCACAAATATGTATGCAGTTGCTCATTGAGCTAAGAAGAGGAACATGCAGACTTCCTCCACAGGGAGCTGCACCATCAGTCCTTAGTCATTGTCACTGAAAAAGGAGCTGGATCCAAACCAAGTGCCAGTTTCTGTGACCCTCACTTTACAGTTTTTATCTCAATGACTGTAGTGTGCCCAGAGTTTTGAGAAGCCTGGCATTGAAAGAGCCTGTTCTGATTAGAGAATTAGGCTGAATTCGAGGTTATAACCAGAGATCTGTTCTTTCCACCTGCTCCTTCAGAGCCTCATCTGCATGTTTCTTCAGGTCAACTCTTGAAGCTGGTGTGGTCTCAGAGATTAACAAGTTAAACCTGATGTGGAAAAGTGCCAAACTGCCGTGCTGCTGCAGTGTGTTCCATGCTTAGAGCAGCTTCTGGTCTATAGTCTTGGTATTCTTTGGTTGTGAAGTCTCATTCTGAGAAAGTATTTCCCCATTTTATCTTGAGGTGGTAAGTTGTCTTTTCATCTTTTTTACACATCCATAGCCACATTACGGGATCTGTCCGGGGGTCCTTATGACACTGCTGAATCTAACTGAAGATTTGCAACTGACTTCAGAAGCTCTCGAGGTTGCAGTCCACTGGGATGTGCAGATCACACCACAGATCTTCCTGGACACATTCAGGACTCTGAAATCCTCCACCACTTTCTGACAGAAGACAGATGTGGAGCATTTTCTTTGATGGAATGGGGTCCTTGTAACATACTGGGCACAGGTTGTACCGGTCTCTGCACACCGCCCTCTGAGATCAGGTGCTAGTGCTGCACTTCAGGTATTTGTGCTTTAATTAAAAAGTTGGAAGGAAAATTGGAGATGTAACATCAAGGACACATCAGGCAGCATGTAGGGGCTGCAGCAAATCCATTAAGATGAGATATTTACAGGAATCTGCCTGTTTCACTTATCACAAAGGAGTCTGATCTATGATGTGACTGCTGTGGAAGAGTACCTTTATGATGAATGATTTCCATGTGCTGACCTTGCCTATAACTTAGCAGAGAAATGTATAAAAATGTATACAATATATAGAAAAATAAATTAAAAAATGTATAAAAAAGCCCATCAATTCCTGGAAATTTATGTCCAGTCCAAATGAAAAAACAGGTCATTTCTGAATGGAAATGACAACTCAATTACAACCCAGTGTAGGCTAGGGAAAAATATTTGTTCTCACAGCAATTTTCACAAGCTAGAAAAACTATTTCCCATCCTACTTAGAGCAACAAGGATCAGAAAAAGCCAGGGCCATGAGTTCTGCTTTCAGCCGTTAAGTGCTATTTTAATGCTACCAATAAAACACAAGCTGTCTTCAACTGAAGAAATGCTTTTATTTTTTCCAAGAACAAGTGTGTACCTCAGTAAAACCAACAAAAGCTAGACTGCACAAATTGATATTGCTACAGCACTTAGAGAATAAATTATGTTGATTAATAGGTTTGCCAAGTTTCAGTTTTTCTGTGAAATTTCTTTTAAGACAAAATCCTTGAGGAGCAGTGCTTCAGAAGTATGAAGGGTGAACAAGCTGTGACCTATCTATCTTCGTGAAAAAGGCAAATGACATGGAATAACAGCAATTAATCAGAAATACTACTGCAGTTCAATTTCAAAATGTTCAGGCATGCCTTTTAAGGTTGGAATACTTATTTGTTAAGATTTTCAGTGCCAAATTAAGCATTCAAATACCCTTTCTTCCTTTACTAGCTATGGCAACTGGGCACAAGTTTGGCTCAGAAAGCTTTACGAATTAAAACTAATGGAAAGCATTTATTTTGCTACACACACCCAGCGCCAAGACTTTTGTGCCTTTGAATCTTGGTGGCAGACTGCATGCACCACAGCCTTTTGTGATCTTTTAATAAATCACAGTTGAAAGGAGCATTGGTCATGATCATTGACTAACACCATACAACAAATAACAGCCTTGATACAGAGAAGTTGGGACATTTCCAATGCCACCTGTGTATCAACACCAAAAAGCCACCATTCAGAGTACACAGTTATGTTGACATCCAAATAGGAGCCTGACCTCTATTTAGAGAAAAAACTATCATGAAGAGGTTTCTTATCTCTTCTTAAGACACTTTATATTTGTTAATTTCTTACAGCCTATAAGTTGGTATTTCTGCAGCTCACATATCATCCTTCGAGGCATAAGGATGGCCATAATAAAAATAAAAGTGTAACAGGTCATGTTTCTACACTTTAACCTAATGGGATAACTTAATGTGCTGTTAACGGCTATAGATCTCTTCCTAAACCCAGTTCTGTCAATGTGAGATTTGCAAAAACAGAAGTCTCTGGTCTGGAGCCATTATTTCTTTTTATAGCTTGTTTTGCCCTCTGCAGAATGTAAAATTCAGAATTAATTTGAGATTCAGTTTGATAAGTAAATCATGATAATGTCTAATTGCTTCTTTCTGCTTTATAAAGTCCATTGGTGTACAGGAAAAACTGTGTAGAGAACTCGTGCAATATTTGGGTGAAGGCCTTCAAGCCAATGTTCAAGTGCATTTACTGCAAAGCAACTTCCACTTGAAAAATCTTACAGTTTCTCTCGGGATCCTGAGTCTCTGACAGCAATGAAATATTTTGGAAAACCTGACTTATTCTGTTTTTACTTTCAACACATAGCATAAAAGTTAAAAAAAATATAATGGTGATCCACCACCCTCTGTTCTATTCTTTTATTCAATTCACATATGCCTAAGTACACACAAGATATTAAGTATATAATTGCCAACCAGTTTTTAGGTCTGTTTTTAGGTCTGCCATTTGCAGAATAACCTTTAAAATTCCTGGTAACTTCTAGCTTTTCTTGCATGCTTGACAACTCTTTCCACATATATATAAGCAAAATGTTTTATTCTTTGTTGTGGAACAATTTGCCTTTTGCTCTGCTTGGTACTGGGAAAATGTGATCACACTGCCAAAAATAAAACATGGTAGTATTTCACAGCTATGCTTTTTTTAAGTGGTAAAGTCCTTGCAAGGATCACTTTTCAGTTTGTGAACAATTAATTCTCCCGAGGCTTAATTTTCTCTATATACAGGGGCCCAGAAGATGCACTGAATAAGTACAGTTACAGATGATGCAATTAAGTAATAGAAAATTGTTATTGGGTTTAGCATCATTAATTACCATTTTGAAGCCTGCTAATCACTTTGTCAGCTGCAGTCTGTACATTTCACAGACAGGGGGGATGCTTTTGCTGTGCTCTGCATTTATCTTCAAAAAATAAAAAATCATACTACTAATATAAGTGCATGGGTTTAGTAACTTTTCCCCCACCACTGTTTAAGACACAGGGCACAATTTGTCCCATCACTACATGCCTTTGTAAAAAGTCCCTCTCCAGACTTCTTGTAAGCCTCCTTTAGGTATTGGAAGGCTGCTGTAAGGGTGCTCCCAAGAGCCTTCTGTTCTCCAGGCTGAAGAAGCCCAACCCTCTCAGCCTGTCTTCATAGAAGAGGTGCTCCAGAACGAAGCTGTAAGTCACGTCCTACTGACATGCCAGCACAGCAGCCAGAACAGCAAAGAGTGACTGCTCTGGTGGGTCATCAATTTGTGCACAACCTACTGGCATCTGCCTGAAACAGGAACCAGTGATTTTGCCAGCACTGGGACCCAGCTTTCTGCTTTAGCAGCTCTGGTGTTGCTCTGCTCTTCCCAGCACAGACAGCTGGAATATTCCACCACAACAGTGTAGCAGCTTTTCAGAGGACTGCAGCATCTATTCTGTGTCCAATCTGTACTGCCTTAAAAGTCCATGAAGTTCCTCCACCTAGCTGAAAAACCTCTCATGTGCCACGGCCAAAATGTTCCTTCCTTTCTCTGCTGTTAACTGGGAGACCACAACTGCTGGTAATCTGGAATGGCAGGGCACTTAACATAAATAAATTGTGAGGTGCTTTGTGTGTCTCAGGAATGAAAAAACACTGAACCCCTATTTTCTATTCTAGAAAATGAATGACACAGAGACTCCAGATTGCAGATGTTGTGCCTTAAATATATATGTTTATACCAAGGCCATTTTCTATCACGAGTCACATCTCAATATAAAATGAGATCTCTAGTTATGAAGTTCCAGACAGGCTATGGCAGCAGTCAGTCTGTGCAAAAGGTTTTTCTTGGTCTCTCCACCAGTGTGATATCAGGCTCTGCAACCAAAGAGACTGACAATTCGTTACAGTGTTTTCAGAGCTTCAACCCGGATCTGACAGCTACATATCAAGCTCATCCAGATAGCCTGAGCTGAGACCAAAGTCTGTTGTTAGACCATAGAATACCCTTCTTATGGAGACTAAAATGCATATTACAGGTGGAAGACTTTTTCACAGGTGTTTTATCTGGCTAAGCATATTTTGCAAGCAAAGCAAAGCTGAACTCAGAGCTTGATCCAAAAGGCACGGAAAGGCTGAGTGTCTCTCCTCTGATTTCCCTGAGCTGTGGATGCAGTTGTGTCCACACACCATCCTCTGCAATTTTGACTCTTCAAGGAACTGAGCAGGAGCAGAAAAAGACCAAACCTTCAACCGACTGGCATTCACATCGTCAGCTGGGACAAGGTCACATAAAGGGAAAACAGTCCAACAAAGTTGTCAGTTGATTATGGATGCATTTTGTTCAATTAGCAAGGTGCGAAGTCATACCAACATCAACAGCTTCCCTTTCTCAGGCACACCATCATCCAAGTGTACATCGTCAACAAAGCCACATTGGTGTAGTGCTCATTAGCACTACCATATCTATAGGCGTACATGGTTTACCATAGCTAATCATGCAGCAATTAGAAACTCAGCTTAGGAAGCTAGGGAAGGGTACTTGGTCAAAAGCCAGTCAGTTTAGCACTTTTGCTGTCTCTCTGGAATGATTCTAGGGTTGAGCTAGTGTTTACTAATGAAGCACAGGGATTAGATTGCAGAGGAGTATTGATCTTATCCCTGATATGTTAAGAGGCACTCCATCTCATCACAGGGAAAATCACACCTGTGATGGATTTCTTCTATGCTGTACCTCTCTCCTATATTAAGTTCTCTTGAAGGAAGCCAGAACTGTATGTTTATTAATTAACAGTGTACACAGCAACTCTGGCTTAACTGATAATGCCTTTTTCCAATCTGGCATCAAGGTCACAGATTTGTCTAGATGTCTTCAGGATTTCCAGCTCAAACAGGATCTCATTGTGCTGAATGCTGATCAGACACATGGTATGGGCACTTTCCTTTAAGTTAATCATCTGGATATTAGACAGAAAATGGCACATAAGCAGAACAGGAAAGTGATCACAAAATTGTCCTGGGTTCAGCAGTAGCAGTCATTTTTTCTCCTTCTTGGTAGCTGGTGCAGTGCTGTGTTTTGACTTTTGGGCTGGGAACGGTTGCTGATAGCAAGGATGTTTTGAGTTACTGCTCAAATGTTTGGTTTGTCCAAGAACCTTGTGAGTCTCATGCTCTGCCAGGGAGGAGGGAGGCCGGAAGGAAGCAGAGACAGGACACCTGACCCAGGCTAGCCAAAGAGGTATTCCATACCATAGAATGTCATACCCAGGATGTAATGGAGAGTTACCTGGAAGGGCTAGTGCTCTGGGGGATGGAGGAGGTATCGGTCGGTGCTTGGTCGGGCGGGGGGGGTGAGTTATGGGTCGGTGACTGGTGAGGTGTTGTATTCTCTTCACTTGGTATTTCCTTTATCATAATTATTAGTAGTAGCAGAAGTGATTTGTGTTATATCTTAGTTATTAAACTGTTCTTATCTCAACCCGCGGGAGCTACATTCTTTGGATTCTCCTCCCCAGCTCTTCGGGAGTTGGGGGAGCAAGGGAGGGGGGGGAGTGAGTCAACGAGCTGTGTGATTTGGGTTTAAACCACAACAAAAATGAACTGGAAAAGTGTGCAGATAAAATTTACACATTGCTATAATTGCAGTTTTAGTAAAATTATAATTTTCTCACCAAAACCATGCAGTGCGATCTCAGGTGTCTTCTGCCATACTGCAATTCACTTTGTCAGGCATTTCTGCTAGTATCAGGATTTTTAAATTAAGGATATGTCATTCAGTGGCTTCAGCAAAATAACCAAAACTGACTCTTCATGGGTAAAGCAGTACCTGCTTGCTTACCTCTGGGCATGTGCTTGAGCTACACAAACATTCTGCTTCGACGGATGCACTACGATGCTGTTACACCAGAACTGGATGATGAAATGCAGAGAAAAAAATACAGTGATTGACTAAATGACAGATTTTTTCTTTTTAATTATAAATTGAAAATCAAAATAAAACACATTTTAAAAAAAAGGAAAAAGGCAAATTGAAATCTGAAACATCCAAATCTAAATTCAGGATCTCTTTTCCACAGTAGTAACAGGAATCCCATGCAGTTGTATCCTTTAAACGAGGATGCCAGAAATCTACTATACAGATTCTTCATCTCATTTCCAAAAATAGCTATTCCTAACATACTGAGTGAGAAACTAAGCATGTCTGAAGTAATAAATCAGTAGTTCAGGATATTTAACTGATCACTATTTTATGAATACTGCTTAGCAAAAAAAATCATAAGGATTAGAAAAAGCATGCAAAAAGTCATAGGCTATTGGTATTTCTGCAGCTTGATAAACAACACTAAAAACATGCAGTCAGAGCTAGATCAATGGGAAGTTTTTCAGCTTTTTTATCAGATACAGATGCTGTTTGAGCTGTCTTGCTCATGTGCAGAGCATAACAAGAAAAAAAAAACAGGAAACCTGATAAAATATTGAGTATGTCTTAGTAAAAGCAAAGAGAAGCATATAAAACATAAATGCCACTTACAGCTTCATCAACAAAAAATAGGATCTTATAGTAATAGGCTTGGCATACTGCTTCAGGCAATCCAGAAGACCTTTCTTCAGTTTCTGGGCATTTGCTGAAGCATGTTCAATGGAAAGGCACCAGCAGGGCTGAATTCCTAGGGCAAAACTTTAGCTGCTGTAAATAATTGTAGCTGCTTCTGATTTATGACGGGTTCTGAGATTGAGAAAGTGATGGCAATTTTCAATAAAATTTATAAACTACCAAGTTGTTTAGTTAGTTATAACTTATTGTTATGCTCAGCCCAGAAACCAGCGAATGCCAGGTAGAAGAACAATCTAAATCCTCTGAAAGAGAACCCATGCAATTCTTCTCCAGGTAGGTATACAGTTTCCATGTCCATTACAGAAGCTGTCTGCTTTTGCCACTTTTGAGACAGAAATACCATAAGCATTAGAAGAGATGGACAGTACAGACCATTAATTCTTCTCTTTGTATTTTTGTGCACTTCAGTGATTGGAGCTTCTAACATAGCTATGAACAATTGCTACTGATACCTCTGACAATATACTTTTGCACTCTCAGCCACAACCATGCAAGAATTTTACTGCAGGACTCTGCCAAACTCCACTTTGCATGCCCTTTCATGCAAAGGGTTTCTTTCCTTCTACTCCACCCATTCTTCCAGCTCCATTTTCTGGTATTTCCAAATCTTCATAGATGCTTGCCTACATAGATGATTGCAGCAATAACACCTTCCTCAGCTCACTCATATCTCTTCTGTTAAAACAATCATGACTCACCACTTTCTTTCTCTTGAAGAATATGGCATAACTCCATATCAGTGAGAGAATAACCCCCCCAAAGCATGATTTTTCTTCCTCCTCTTTAGATTGGGATAAAAATTAACTTCTGAAGTCATCCAGCTACTCTCCTTTGGCAGTGGTGATGATACAGTGATAATGAGAGATCAACAAGAACAATGCAAGGTCAGTGTTAAAGGCAGGGAAAAGGCACAATGGAGTTATCCAGCCAGGAATAAATTGGTGATTGTATGATCCATAGAATCATAGAGTCCTTTAAGTTAGAGAAGACTGTTCAGATCACTAGGTCCAACTGTTAACCTACTACTGCCAAGTAAACCACTAAACCACGTCCTTTGCCTTGCTCTAAGTCTTGGCATCTTCCATCCTGGAAACTACCCTTCTAATATGCTTTGCAGCTGCTAAAGTACTGTGGTGCTTTTTTGTTGTTTTTCTGCAAGGATAAATATTTGCACACAAAAAAGTATTTTATAAAGACATTTATGAGAGATCTGTTTGTCCTGTTAGCTCACCCTGAATGATTAGGTCCTGTTGGTGATAGAAGTTCTGTAACTGGTTATTATGGCTACACTAGCTGAAGAGCTTCCAGTTCTTTTCTACTAGCTCTGGTAACTCTTAGTTACTAACTCTGAGTGAGGGCTAGATTCACGTAGGATTTAGGTGCTCCTAGGTTGTTCCCACCAATACAGTATTCTATGTTTCTGTGATTCTATGATTCCACCTTGCTATTCCAGGACCCAGGTAGGCACGTAAAAAAGGCACACTTCACTAGAGCCGCAAAGTATTTACATGAAGGCACATGAAGCTCACAGCAAAGCAGGGAGTTGAACTAAACATATTGGTTGAATTTCTCTCACCTTCCCACACCTCAAATTTCTTTTACTATCATTTCAGTGTTTACTGATAACTTTCAAAGCAGCCTGTAGTACTGATAACTTCAAAGTTGTAGTCAGCAGCTGCTGCTGAGAGCAGCCTGTGCACTAATGCACATGTACATGGCACACCTCACCAGCTGACAAACATATATGTTGTCACGTTAGTGTATAATTATACAGCTCTTCCACAACTACATTTGAGGAGGGCTGAGACCAAAGGTAATGAGAAAGGGGAAAAAGTAATTTGGCAGGGGAAAACAGGAAAACCTTCCAAGCTCCTGCAGGACAAATTACTCCAGCTGGGGTATAACGGGGCATTAGGCACCAAGATGCAGCAGGCGAGTATTAGGCAGAACAACATCACCACTTTGAATGGCGAAGAACAGAGGAAAATATCCCTGTGTATGAACTGAATAGTAAAATGGAAAGGCGAAGAACAATACCAAAACCCTAAACATACAGCAGTTGAGAAATGTAAGGAATGTGAGGATATCCATATGGTTGTGGAATGGAAAAGGGATAAAGGTGATATGAAGGATGCAAGTCTTAGAGCTTTCCTCTGGTGAAAATGGAAGTCCTGTTGCCTGATCTCTGCTCTGTGCAAAGCTAAGGTACTGCAGCAATCTCATCCTCTGAACCAAACAGAATTCTGATAAGCTTTAGGATTTATGAGGTCAGTCAGGTCTCCAACAAAAGTCTAGTGTCAGCACTTTAAAAAGATAAATCAAAACTTTCCAAAACCAAGAACCTTGCCTAAATCAAAAGTTTTGAAGCTCTACATCTGAAAGCTCTCTACTTTTCCTTGGAGTTGCTAGGGTTAATATTTTTAACAACAGTGTTCGATGAGCAAGAAAACTGGATATTCTGCAATCAACTTGTTTCAGGAGACTGGGATTCAAGATGCACGACATAAAACAATATTAAACTTTCATGAAATGTGTTCATTAAAGTGATTGATTTCCTTTTGTAAATAACTAGCTCTTTCACCATCTCAAGTCTTCACAAGGCTCTTCATGATCTGATGTATTTGCAAACTTTGACAATCTTTCTTTCCTCTTTTCCTCCCCTGTATTTGTGGAAATATATATGCTCCTTCTCAAACAACTTAATATTCCTCAACCCTTATAAATATTAACCAGCAGGCTTTGTAGAGTAGGAGATGAAGGTTTTACCACTCACATCAAAGTTAGTCAATTCATGACCCATTTAGGTTGAATCCCTGTTGGGGGTGTAAGGGAAGAGAGGACAGGATGAGGTAGAAAACAGTCCTCTGTGAGTACCTTTTGAGCACACATTTATGGCAAAACTCTTCTTTATGCAAATGGATTTACATATCCAAAAGTGCCAAGAATTAAGACATAGTCTTTGTTTGAATTCTTCTTGACTTTTTTTTTTTTAACAGGTGGGTCCTGGTTTGAACACTGTGTGCAGCATTACCTAAATCTCCAATTCACTTCACAAAAACAGCTTAATAACTGATTTCTGGGTCCCTTCAACCCCGGATCCTTTAAAGAAATAAGTTAACAAATATATATCTTCTTTCCTGAATTTGTGTATTTCAGGGATAGCAAATTAAATGCTCAGCATTGTTTCCCATGCACTGGTAGCTCTGAGAGTTACCTGGGCAGGGGAACGTGTCTGCTACATGAGTAGGATGACGTTGAGCAAATTCCTTCATCTTTTTGTGTTCAGGATTTTGACCCATACTTGCAGTATGGGAATAATACCAATAACTGTAACTGATGTTCAGACCTGGAAGGCCAAATGTTTGAGAAAGAACGAAAACTATGTAACTAGACAGCCAAAGTTGCCAAAAAAAGACCAAAAAACCAGAAGAGTGACTTCACTGACTTCAAAACAATGCTATGAGGGATTTTTCAGCCTTTAAAAATTTACCTTACAGTCTGCATCTGCTTTTATGATTCAGCTCACATGCATAGTGCGAACAAATGATATATTAACAATTCTGTGTTCTCCAGAGAATTATTCCATACCCAGCAATTTCAAGTAGTATTTGAGATATCTAGGCTTAAAAATACACTAAGGGACTGCAAAACCCTCACTTTGTAAATAGTCCAGCTTAAGAGTTTACAAAGAAAAGAAAACCTTACATTTCTGTTTAGATACATCTTAACTAAGATAATCTGCTCTTATGCAGAAAAAAGCCCATCAATTCTACCAATCTAGGTAACATCTTCTTTCTCTTAAAACCATTAAAATTTAAATCCTCCATCACCTGATTTTGTGAAGGAAAAGATAATTCCTTGCATTTTTAATAAATTCTAAATCTCAATCTTTCAAATAACTATTTTGTGGGGAGTGTCAACAAGCAGAAACTTAGAAGCAGACATAGAAGCACTGCCAGTCCAGATACATGCCTGTGCCTTATTTTCAACCATGAGTAGAAATTAAATTCTCTACTTTCATCTCAAAATTTTATTCAGGACAGGTATTACCTTGTAAGTGGTGGTGCCTTACAAATGTTCTGGAGATGTGCAGAAACACATGGCATGACTTGACAGGACTTTGTGTGGTTTTATAGTGAAAATGTATCTGGCATTCATGCCCTAACAACAGACCTAACTCATGCTTCCTTGTGCTCAGTATCTCATCCTACAGTGATAGTCATTGAGTGTTGGGGGACAGGAAGATTTTTCTACTCCTTTCAAGTGAAAATGTTTCTGGGAAATTTGATCCTTGGAGATCAAATTCAGTTGCCCTTTAGCCCTGAATTAGGTGATCACAGTAGTAATTTTCTTCAGTAAGATTCAGGTGTAATCATGCTAGTGCTACTCGCTTTCTTTTTGCTAGCAGGAAAGAATTACAATGAAACTTTCTTTCCTGCTTGCTCTGTTGCTCTTTGAGGTCAAAAGAGAAGATGGTGGGTATCACAGTGGGAGACAATTACAAATAAGGTGGGTGGAAGAAATGTCCCATTTGTTAAACAGTTGCCAGTTTGCTATTGAGATATTCACATGCAGGGCAGCTGTTAAAGTTTTCTAAGCTGCAGGAGGAAAGAAGCATCCATTTGTCTTTCTGGGAGACAGCTCCCAGCTTAGATGAATCAAGATTCTTCTGCAATAGCTGTAGTCTTCCCATTTCTAAAGCTAGCAGAGCATGTCCTTCTGCTACTCTAAATTCCCATGTTTTAATAAACAGAGCCAAATTTTAGTTTTGGATTCAGGGTAGTGTACATTCAAAGGTTCACACTGGAGCTGAGGAGAGGTGGTATGGAAATGCCTCAGTCCTCTTTAGCTCTTCAGCATGTGCATAGCTGGCATAGGAGGACAGCTGGAGATAGAAGGGAAATTGGGCTGATGGGTCTCTGCACTCTGGCTCATCTTGTCTTCCAGAATTAATCCATGTCATTAAGGCAGTGCCAAGGACACATTTCAGCAGCAGTTCATGCTGCCCTAGGAGACAATCTGTGGTCGCAGTCTTGAAGCCACTCAGGAGATGTTATTTCCTGTCACCTTTCCTTCCTCATGCTTTCCTCATTTCAGTAACCCACTTGTTCGGCACTCACTTGGCACTCCTATGAGTATACTTGTCACTAGACTAGAAAGCTGGAGCAAGTGAACTGCCTAGCATCCAGGAAGGCTCCTGCTGCCTCCATAAACACAAGACTGTTCTGTCTCTTAGTAAAAGCTCAGCTTTGCTCTTCAGTGGGGTGTGGGATACACAAAAGGGCTGAAGCTGAGTAACTATCCTACCCATTTCTACTCTGCCTTCTCCCTTAACAGTTAATCCTTTGCATTTTCTCTCTCATTCCCTGTCTCATTCCATGTTCACTTCTTTTACCAGTAATCAGGACCTCTCTAAATTGGGTAAATAAATACAATTATTACTTGTTCTAGGCTGTATGCAACAACCTCAGTATACAAATTCCTTATACTCACCATTTTCAAACTAATCTCTTTATCCTGGGTGAGCTATGTGAATTGAGCTTGTCGTTACACAAACTGAGTTGTAATTTTAAAGCAAGTCCCACTTATAGGAACACACATCTGAGGAGCCGTTACTCTGTGGACACTATATTAACTTCTTTTTTCATTCTGTTTTCCTTTAAAAAATAATTTACATTCAATATCCATTCCATTTTAGGACAGCAACTAACTTAGGGCCAAAATTAATTACTTAACTCTTTATCCCCCTTGATATTGTCCAGAAACAACACTCCTGTGTCTCTGTGACCATCTGCTATTTCCCTGCAATCCTCTCAAGGCCCTGGCTTTCCTCTCCCAGTTAGAAATGACCAAAGACCTCCAGGCTTTTCAAGACCTGAAATCTAGACCCAGGTCTTGATTGGACTCTGGTTTTGTGGCTGCAGAGAAAAAAAAAAAACTGTGAAAATTATTATATATCTAGTAGCTCTAGTGCTTGTGTTGATCCTTTGATCTGATAATCTCAAGTCCTCTGTTGGTTCTGGTGTCTCTGATTCCTACAGTCATGAGATACCTGGTCATGGCCAGGATGTCTGGAAGATCCACAGAGAAATCTGATTGCAATGACCTAAAGAAGACACATCCTTTTAAAAACCTGAGGTATTATAAAATACTAGGGTATCAGGCTTTGGTGTGTATCCTGAAAACACTGTGAGAATCAATGTTCAGAAACAGGCACTCTACTCAGACTGTTGTTGAGTTGCTGATTATCACAGATGAATTATCACTACTTGTCACATGTCTGTAGGACCATGATTCTGTTTTCTCTCTGAGCTATTACAGAGATTCTACACATTTTTGTGACACATATGGCCGTGTACAAGCAAACAATTCCTCTGGACAAGACTGTGCATATCTGCCCCTTCAAGGGCACAGTAGTGGTTGATCTGAAAATGAACTGTGCCTGCCTGTAAAATACAAGTACATAGCATCATGATGAGTCGAACATCATCATCTTGAGAACAGAGAAAGCATTTTTTTTAACTGAGGAACAAAACTTCAGTACATGCAAATTCTCTGTTTTTCCCTCTCGTTCCGAACACTGTAGATGACCCTCTTAAATCAATGAAATTGCTGGGGTGAATAAGACAGAGAGGTCTGGTCACACTTTGGAAACACCCATGAGAGTCTCTCTAATCAAGTCAATGGTCCTCCTTGTTCTTAAATGCACATCTTGGCAAGCCATAGTACAGTCAAGTGCATCACAAAAAACGTGGAGAGGATGTACATGTGCAGCTGTTCTCAGAGGAGAAAAATCCTTCCTGCTTCACATTTTTATCTTGGGTCTCATAAAATACATTTTTTCTCTTGGTGGGTAGCTAAACCTATTTGTCAAGCATTTACAATTTACGCTGTTCTTGATACTTGGACCCTTCCAAGTCTAGGTATGACAGCTGCATATAGTAATTTGATGGGCAGTAAATCTGGAATGGTCTGTAGGAGCTCCTCTTCTGGCCTTTCCTTCCTTTAAATTAAAAAAAAAAAAAAAGTCAGTGCCAGTTCAATTATCACTCATAGGCAATTTCTTGAAGCAGAAAGGTAGCACTGAGTCTGACTTTTCTACTTTCCTGTTGTGATGAGCACACACTGACTGAATGAGGTTATTCTTTAATAGTACCTTCTAATGAAATTATTGTTCCAGGCTTCATTTCTAGTTGTTAAACCCCAAGACTGCACAAGCAGCCTTTCTGGAGCTCCATTCCTCCTGCCTGGTGGAAAATACGCTTTCCCAGAAGTGTGAGCAGGTTAATACCAGACCTTGTAAAATGAAGCAGTTACCCTGAATGCTTTTGTGTGTGTGACACCATATTTCCCCACTAAACCACAAAACCTATTTGATGTAAACATTATCCAGCTGCCAGATTAATTCATATCCCAGGTTCCTTACCCATCAAAATGACCATTTACAACTTCTGAACCTGATTCTCCACTGCTGCACACAAATGCAGTTGGACTTAACAAAAATGACAGCTGACAGTGTAATTAAACTCAGTAATTACATCCCTTCTTAATAACCCACTTTCTAGAGAGCTGTCCTACAAACTTCAAATTAATTTTAAACTTCAGGCACTGTATTATTGCAGGCTAATCTTGTTATTAGGCTAAGCACACAGAAACAGAGAAACTTACCTTGGCATTTGATCCGATGTAAAGCTCGGTGCTTGAGGCATCACACTCACCTTTGAGCTCTCATGTGGAGTCATGAGTAAGCAGATGAGCACAGAGGCGGAAGCTCCTGTGCAGGAAAAAGGTAGAATGGTCAGAGGGAAATCTAGTCCTTGGCTGATAGAAAGGCAACTCATTTTAAATTAGGGCAAGTGATTTCCTCCTAAAGAGCTTTTAAGATTACTCTTACACTGGAGATGAGGAAAAGAATGATAGACACTGGTTGATACATCTTACAACTCTTTGCAATCCTAATGTTGGCAGGTCAGGCTTTCCAAAGCTGCTCCTAGTCCTTAGAAGTCTCATCCTTCATCACTGCTGCAAATGACTGAGAGTTTGGACCTGGAACCATGAAAGAGTAGGCACTGAAAGTCGATTAGGAGGCAAGGACATGTATGGTGGGATGGCAGAGGTGCAAACCTCTAGGCCCTTCCCTGGATCAGCATCAGAGAACAGAAGAAGAATAGGCAGGTAAGAGCTCTGCTAGGGAGCAGTGTGCAGTCCCCGGTGCTGCCAGACCTCAAATGGGTGCCTACATGGTGTTACAACGATGATCAATTTGGTCTACCTCGATACAGAGGCAGACCACTCAGACCCAGTTCTCCTAAGGCAGAGACCAGGCCCCACTCGTATGGTGAAGGTGTAGCTATGGGTTTTATTCACTGTCTTTCTCCAGCTGCCATGTCCAACTGCAGAGCTGCTTGAGAGCTACCCCCAAGCAGCTCCACTCACATCATGTGCAGACATTATTACCCCTTTTCTCATTTCTTAACCTTCCATTTCACCACTGTTGTACTTTCTTATGTCCCACTCAGTCTCTTCCCAAATAAACGACCCACCTCAAATTACTTTTTCCTCACAGACTCCAAATTTGGTATTTCTGATACCACTGCCTGGGTAATCTTAATCTGCTGTGATATACCTGATACAGTTACCTGAGTATGGTAGCTTTTCAAGGCTGTACTTCTCCAAATGTCCTTAGTGTTCTCCCCAGATATCCTTGGAGTTTGGCTACCCTTGGAGCTGCCTGTGAGGTGTGACCATCCTTCATGGCACCATCTGTAACTTCTGTCAGTGTCTCACACTGCCATTTGTTATGTCCAGCAGTTTCGGCATGTCAAGTCCAACAATTTTCCGTGTCCTGTTCAGTTTAGTTGACCTCAGGCCAGAGCCAAGTCAGTGTTCTCATCATTTGCCTGCAGCCCTAACAGTGATTTTTAGTGCAGGTCTTCTAGCATGAGTCTAGGTAGCTCAGTAAGCATGCTCAAATGATCATCTTTGGAGATCAGACTAAAATACACTTAGAAGAGCTGCTGCTTGTGCTTTCCCTCTAGGATGAATAAGCTCAGAGATCCATCAATGGATTTCATGATCAGAAAGACTTGCTTGACTTGTGAGCGTACTGGACTTAAACTTAAGGTGCAATTGCAACATGAACAAATACAATCAAGTGAAAACCACCAAAGTACAAACTATGGCTTGCACAGGTCATAAGATTAGGGACCCTTGTTTAAAAATTTCATCAAAACATTGAAATTCATCAGCTACCTTTTGCCACAGGAGCTTCTCAACCTCCAGTAATGGAATACACTTTTAAAACAGTGTTGAACAGCAAGAAAAGTGATGGAAAGAGAATTTCTAGCTTTGAGTACTAATATAGCATCCTGCTGAGTATGGATGTAACCTGAGGAGAAAGTGCAGCTCAACACACTTGTACAAGAATAAAAAAAAATAATGCAAACTGAAAACACGTGAAGATATAACTGGAAAAAAATTTGCATAGATTGGTTAGAAACTAGAAACTAAATCTAATTCAGCAAAATAAGACAGCTAAATTACTGTGAACTAATAAAAAAATATATAAATAGCACAGTTACAAGTACATCTTTGTGAAGGACCACCCCTCCTATTCCCAAGGTCTGCAACTCTGAAAAATCTGAATGACAGCAGAGCAGCCATACAGAAAAAGAGGAGCCTCATTTCTTAGATTGTTGAGTCTTGCTTCCACTGTGAGGCTGATTCTTACTAAAATATATATACATATATATATATATATATATATATATATAAAAGACTTGGCCAGACCCTGAAGTGCTTACAGAGGTGTTCACATTTCTGAAATCTAGAGTGGAGAGCAAATAGCTGAATGCTGTGATGACTCATTCACTTACTTGTGAAGTAGGCTGAAGATGAATTCTCCATAGATCTGATACGGTTGTTCTGAAAGCATAAATTTGCTTATTTTGCTAATGATTCTTTTCTTGTGTAGAGATGTTACATTTTTGCTTGTTTGAACCTCCCTAAATGCTCATGCCTAAGAATATGAAGAGCCTGTAAGGTTTTTCTCCAACCCAGTAAACTATTAAGGTCACTAGGTCTAGCAGAAGTTCTCTCTTTTAGGAGGTTAAATTCACAGCTCTTCAGCTTGATGATGTTCAGTAAGCTAGAAGAAAACAATGTATGCTGTCTCAACAAAGCTAGAGCTTCACTGAATTCCAATTTTTAGTTCATGTCTAAGTAATTAATTAGTGAGATTTTCAAGCTGCACTGAAATAGTTTTAGTCTGCATGGCTGCCATACAGGTGAATTCTTTGTCCTTATTCTTGTCAATTGTTTTTTTTTCTATACATCATTAAGGCCCCAAGCTGGCCGCAAGTTTTTCTATACATCATTAAGGCCCCAACATTAATTTGAGGACTACAGCTGCAGAAAGTAAATTCTATATGTTTCTGAAAATGCATATATTTTTTTTTGAGTTTTTCAAAATGTATGTGGAAAAGTAGAGTTTATTCTTAAGATGCCTGAGTAGCAATACCTGGAATAGCTTTTGGCCCATGTGGATCACTCTGCTTTCTCTGGTGGCTTGGTCTATGTCACCCACTCCCAGACAAACAGGGGACAGATGCCCTCTGAGGTATAGAATGACACCCTGTAGCCTGTGTAGCATGTCTAGTTCACACGGACAAGGACTTTTGCAGGAAAAATTGCACAGCTCTTCTGGCAGAGGAGGTCAATGGTCAGAAGGGCTCAAAAAATGACAGGAAAGAGGGGTTATAGTGAGATAAATCTGCACATCTTTGATTCTTACACATGTGTGGTGAACTTCTTCCAGTTGCTATACCTGTTTTTCTGAATTTGCTGACTGCTAGTGACCCACACAAGAGAAACCCCGTTGATTTGTATGTCAGGGCAGGACTTACCTGGTACTGTTAACGATACTGACACAGAAAACAAGTCAACGAGAAAAAAACAATCGAGAAGTGTAGACAGCCAAAAAAAGATTAGTTCAAGAAATGCAAATTTTGAGTCCCAACACAGTCCAAATAGAGAGTATGTCCTGATTTGAGGCTTTAAGCCAACAGATGAAGGGCACTGGAGAGAACTCGGTTGCAGTACGCATCTTGCTCTCTGACACTGTGGACCATTTATCAGGAGTGCTGGTTTTAGGCACCTACAAGAAAAAACATAGGTTATCTCCACTTAGGTGCAAATCCTGGTTTATTCATCTCTCCTTGTACAGTAATTAGGAAATTGGCAATACCCACATAGAGATAGTATCTTTCATCCTGTAAATAGGAAGATGCCAGAAAATTTAAGAAAAAAAAATTAAAGAAAAAAAAGTATTTGAGGCATATACATTCCTCACATGTGCTAAAGAAACAGCTTTCTAAGTTACTGCTGAAGCATGCAACCTACCTACACCCACTCAGCTTGCCTGCCAGTACAGTTCATTATAAAAGGGTAATTTGCTATAATAAAGCCATGAGATGATTTTCCCAAATTTAGGTGTATCATACCCTATCAGCAGCCTTGTGTGTGTGTATACGTATGCATATAGATGTTTTTTGCTAGAAAGCATTGGTCTGATGTCAAAAAGCAGAAAGCTGGTTCCCCACTCATTAAAGAATTAATAATACGGGTTTTTCCCTTCATTGCAGGGTGTGTTGCACATTGTATTCACACCCCTCTTGCCAGGTTGCTTTGTTCCTATTCCCCATGAATCTTTTTCATGGTGAAGACTTCTTCTGTGTCACTGGTAGCTACAAGATTTTCATATCTGCAGCAATGATATAACCTGTAGCCTATAACAGAAATTGGTCTGTTTCTTCTCTGTGGCCTTTAACTTGCACTTTATGCTTGAATCTTTTGTTCTCAGAGAAGAAACTGGTCTTTGCATCTAGCTTAGTGAGTGCTTAATGAGAAATAAGACCTGTCATCACACCTCCCTGTGGCCAAAAATGTCTGTCTTACAAGAGGTTTGGATATGGCACTGTTTATGAAGCTGGTCTTCCCTGAATCACAGAATCATAGAATAGTTAGTGTTGGAAAGGACCTTCAGATCATCTAGTTCCAACTCCCCTGCCATGGGCAGGGACACCTCACACTAAACCATATCACCCAAGGCTTCATCCAACCTGGTCTTGAACACTGCCAGGGATGGAGCATTCACAACTTCCCTGGGCAACCCATTCCAGTACCTCACCACCCTCACAGTAAAGAATTTCTTCCTTAAATCCAGTCTAAACCTCTGCTGTTTAAGCTTCAACCCGTTACCCCTTGTCCTGTCACTACAGTCCCTAATGAACAGTCCCTCTCCAGCATCCCTGTAGGCCCCCTTCAGATACTGGAAGGCTGCTATGAGGTCTCCACACAGCCTTCTCTTCTCCAGGCTGAACAGACCCAACTTTCTCAGCCTGTCTTCATATGGCAGGTGCTCCAGTCCCTCCTGGGCCTCCAATCCCTCCAGGGCCTCGTGGCCCTCCTCTGGACTTGTTCCAACAGTTCCACGTCCTTTTTATGTTGAGGACACCAGAACTGCACACAATACACCAGTGAGGTCTCACGAGAGTAGAGTAGAGGAGGAAGCTCACCTCCTTTGACCTGCTGGTCATACTTCTTTCGATACAGCCCAGGATATGGTTGGCTTTCTGGCCTGTGAGTGCACACTGCTGGCTCATGTTCATTTTCTCATTGACCAACACCCCCAAGTCCTTCTCCGCAGGACTACCATGAATTTCCTTTTTGTCCAACCTGTAGCTGTGCCTGGGATTGCTCCCACCCAGGTGTAGGACCTTGCACTTGGCATGGTTAAACTTCATGAGGTTGGCATCAGCCCACCTCACAAGTGTGTCAAGGTTCCTCTGGATGGCATTCCTTCCCTCCAATGTATCAACAGAAACACACAGCTTGGTGTCATCGGCAAACTTGCTGAGGACACACTCAATCCCACCATGCATGTCACTGACAAAGATGTTGAACAAGACTGGTCCCACCACCAATCCCTGAGGAACACCACTCGTTACTGGTCTCCAGCCAGACATTGAACCATTGACCACAACTCTGTGAGTGCGACCATCCAGCCAGTTCTTTATCCACCAAGTGGTCCACCTATCAAATTGATATCTCCAGTTTAGAGACAAGGATGCTGTACAGGACGGTGTCGAACGTTTTGCACAAGTCCAGGTAGATGACATCAACTGCTCCAGCCCTGTCCATCATTTTTGTAGCCCCATCATAGAAGGCCACCAAATTGTTCAGGCAGGATTTCCCCTTAGTGAAGCCATGCTGGCTGTCACCAAGCACCTTGTTGTTTTTCATGAGCCCTAGCATGCCTTCCAGGAGAATCTGCTCCCAGATTTTTCCAGGCACAGAGGTGAGACTGACTGGTCTGTAAGCTGAAGTGGGATACTGTTATCTTACCTTGTGAAACAGATGGTGCATTTTCCCTGTGACTAGTGAGCTATGCAGTGCTTAGTCTGCGAAGAGTGAAAGGAAATCCTAGACGACTCTCTGCTACTTTCTCTTCCCCCAGGTCTTCCAGCTGTGCAGCACACCATTGCAGACTGTAGTGGTCAAGAGCATGTTGGTTGGACAGTGTTCGACCGTGTCCAGCAAAAGTGGTCCTGACCTATTTCAGGACTTTGGCAATGTGAGTTATCACTCATAATCAGTCATGAGTTCGTTGCTTGGGCTGCTGCTCAACTTAGGTGTATTTGCCATGGACAGCAGAGGCAGCAAGCCTCTCTGGCTGACTCCTATAAAGACTGGCTTATGGCATCTCCACAGTCCAGCCAGCACCTGGCATGGAGTTTCACATCAGGAAAAAATTGATGCATCCTTCTCCCTCCTTCAGGGAAGTTCTTGGATCTCACGGTGGCCTACTGAGGCCCCCTCAGATCTTGGAGAAACCGAGTTTTCAATCTGTGATCTAGGGAAGATGCTAAATATAAATCTTAAGAGTCCGTAGTAGTACAGCAGTGTGTTCTGCTATTGAAACTACAAAGACTGATATTCTTACAATCAAGTGCACTGAATTTTCAATGTGGAACATCTGAAACTGTAACAAGTGGTAGGGCTAAGTCTCTGGCTAGTAATGACAGGTGTGTAAAATTATTTCAGGACAGCAGGAGAAAATTAATAATAGGGAAAAGGAATCTTCCAAGCTTGAATTCACAGGCAGCACTGAGGCAGTGAGTCCCAGCGTTCCAGAGCAACATCTGACTGACAAATTGTCTAACTACTGCCTGACCTGCAATCAGTGGGCAGCTGCTTAGTTTTAGGTGATTCGCAGTGTTGTAGCCTCAATTGGTTTGAGCAGGCTTAGGGTTGGTAACCCATCACTTCTGCTTGACAGGCACTTAGCAAAGATGATTAATTAGATGTAGTGTTTTTAGACAGAATGTACTCATCCAAGAAAATCCTCAAATTAAGTCCTAAAATTATTTTTTGCTACATTGCTTGCAAACTTTTAATCTTCTTATACACAAATCCTACAGATGCAGTTTGGCCTGTGTATATATGCATGTTGGCATCTTGTTCTGTTCACAGGTAGGTATGGCATGAATTACATGCAGCAGTGTTTTATTACAAGTCAATGAAACACTTAAAAGTCTAACTAGATTCAAAAAGCTTTGCAGAAAGTCTATTGCTTTGCACACCAGAAAGTCCTGGGGCAAATCTACCGACAGATGATAACAGTGAGACTTTATTGAATTCTTATGCACTAAATTCTGATGTGACTTCATCTGATGCCTTGTTATATTCATGCTAGTGTGAAAAAAAGTCAGACTGGGGACATCAAAGGGGTGTTTATGAGTTAGAGGAATAAAGCAAAAAGTGCTGATTCTCCCTTCTTTTTGAGGAAATCATCTCATGAAATTAACAGTAAGCAAATGCATGCTAAATATAGCAAACACATTTGTTGCCACTACAAGCATCCTACTACAAGGCGTGATAGAACAATGTATGATTTTAGGACTTTGGTAGCCATATCTTCATGGAGACACGAAGCTTTGTTGTGACCCCCTGTCCAAAGGAGAAACTGCCTCCAACCTGCAAGTTGAGCTACACAAGCTTAGGTTTTAAAAGCTTATGGTGGCACAGATTGTTCTGTATTTCGGGATTGCATCTACCCAAACAGTTTTGAATTACAGTATCCTGCAATAGGCTTCAACGGAATGACTCAAGCTTTAAGAAGTCAGCATGTAAGATGTCATACTGGGACTTTTTCTGGGAAGAGGAGAAACTACTACCAGGAGCTAAAAAAAACCCCCAGTATAAACAAGCTATGTTAGTCCACGTGGGAAGTACACACACGGTTGTGGTGAATGTTGTTACACTCATTCTTCCATGAAGATTTACAGACTGATGAACTATTGCAATCTAGTCTTCCAAGTGCAATACTAAATGAAGGAGCTGGTAGATACGCATGTCCCCCTCTGAATTACCATTGATCAGAAAATAAAATGCATGTCTTTTAGCAGCAAAAAATTAACCTTTCTTGTATAGTACATATTCTTATCTCTTTTTCTGCTTGCTGTAGACAGCAGCACATAGAGAACAGCACCTTGCCCACAGGATTCCACTAGCAAACATGGGCAGGTATTCTCCCAGCAAGTTAGGCAACCAGTTTCAATGCACTCTGAGTAGCAGCTACACTCTTAATTCAAAACATTAATGTGTAGAGGATTCTAAGAAGGAGATTAATACCTATTTAAATTACCAGGCTAGGTATGCTTTTTCTGGGAAATGGATGCATGCTGAAAACTGCTGAACTGAGTGCCTCTAAAATTCCCAGTCCAGAGGTATGGCACTAAAGCAAGATACTTGGATTGTTCAGAAGGCAACAGTTACTGTTCAGAGGTTGTACTTGTGCTTTTTTTTTTTTTTTGTGGGAAGGGGTGTGTAGTGTCACGTCCCCTGAGACCAGAATACAGTTTCTACATGTTTACTATATAGCAAGTGCTTCTGTAAGATGATTCTTGTTTACATTTCTCAGTTTGCTTCCTCTTTTATTTGCTTGGTTTGTTCTCAAATGTTCCTCCTGTTAGTAGTCTTCTAGAACTGCATGGCCTACTTTAGGCTATAAATAGCCCTTGTTGCTACTGCTGTAGCTCCACGCAAGCCACACAACACCCACACTAGGAAAGAAAACCTCGTGCCCTGCTGAGTTTCCCTGAAACGACAAGCAGGTCAGAAATCCAGACAACCAAAAAAGCAGGAGGAATAACAAATCCTGCTTTCCCACTCAGCTTCTACTAGGCATGATGATGGTGTGAAGCAGGGAAACATCAGGAAGGCGTGTTAGTGTTTTGGTTTCCATTTTGCTTCCTCCGCATCCACCTAGGGCAGTAGATACTACCTCTCTTATGCAGAGATGTGTAAGAAACAGTGAAACTGCAGAGATGTAAAGCTGCAAATAAGACATTTTCTTGTTAGTTTCCAAGCAGTCATTCTTCAAATTAACTAAACCTGATTGATCTGTTGGGTAAATACTGGTCTTTGGGTATGATCAGACCAATGCTGCCTGTGCTGAGGCACTGCTTAAATGACCAGGAATAGGAATACCTCTCTCCCACAACTGAGACATCTTCCGTGTGCTGTGCCTGTGCTCCTGTGTTGTACAAAGGAAAAGGGCTCTGGATACACAAATATTTTCCTCTGCATTGCAGCAGACACTGAACACTTCTCAGTCTTAAGTGACTAACTTTACATTATTTGCCTGCTTCTTCCCCTCAGTCCCTGTGGTCCATAATGCACTCTGATGAGACACAGACTGGGCTGCTCAGTAAGGTTGGGCAAGTCATGTCCCTGCTGAACGGCACCATGCTCCCTATCTCTGAAATGAGTACCCAGAGTCACTTCTGCAGCTACCTTGGCAACTGAGGGATAAAACTCCATTGCTCCACAGACAGAAAATTGTGTTTTCATGATTTACTCTAACTCGTGGGTGCTATTTTTTTCTATTTTACAGCTAAGGCATACTGGCAAGAGCACTTCACATTCTTGTGGGAAGCCAGGACTCTGTGCTCAATTGCAGTAGAGTAACTCTTGGGTCACTTCTTCATTGCCCTGCCAATGAGGAACTTGGCTTGCAGAGAGCTGGAGCACTACCATTCTCACTTCTAATAACCCAGCTGTGACTTGGGGACAAACCGGAGCCTAATGCAGAGTAAGCACAAGCTGCTCACTCCCATCGTGTTCTTGATAAGCTCCAAAGCATGCATTTGGGGAGTACTGGTCATGTTAGGCACCTCAGGTTCGGAGCAGCCCAGCAGCTGCGACCACCACCACACTGTGCACCACTGTCCTCGGTGCCTGCGTAGGAAGCCAATGGCCAAGGGAAAGAGACTCAACAGCGGCACCAGAGCCTGCACCATAGCCTGCATGCCACCCTGCCACCATGGCCTTCCCCTGTGTTCTAGTGTGTGAGTAGACCTCTAACCCAGAGCATCCTGGGATTGCTCTGGGTTGTAGAGGCACTAGGGCTGTTTGGGATCACGCAGAGCTCGTCTTTCTGTGTGGTCACATTCCTCTCCGGGTTCATTCTTCTTCCCACCTCCCTTTTCTTGGGGGGTGAGCAGTCCAGCCGGTGGTGACGCTAGAGGTGTATGCTCGCCCCAGCAGGGGCCGTAGGAAGGATAGCAGGAGGAAGCTGCTGAGCCGCCTCCAGCCTCTGCATGGCAACTACCGAATTACAGGAAGAATGTCCCGGAGCTGGAAAGGTGTCGTGCTCCTCCCCGCCCCGCGACTACCGTGGTGGTAGCGGGGGAAGCCCCGAGGAGGGGTGGCTCTGGCACAAAGGAGGGCGCAGGGGCCCGGCTGGGAGAATCGCGAAAGTGCCCGGGGGCTCCCGCTCCCTTCCCTCCCCTTCGCCCGCCCCTGTCCCCTCCCTCCGCTCCGCAGCCGGGCGGGGGACTGGAAGACGGGTCCGGCGCACAGGGAGGCAGAGGAGGAGAGGCGGGCGATGGGGAAGGAGCTGTGCTGGTAGTTCTCCGGACGTCGTTAGGGAGAAAAAGGGGGCTGGAAGGGGCGAAAAGAACAGAGAAGGAATCGGACGGGGAAGGCGTTCGCCGTCCCCCTCCCCCCCACCCCCCCTTCCACCGCACCGAGGCGGGAGAGCGGACCACGATGCCTGGCCGGCGGGTGCTGCCCGCCCGCTCGCATGGAGACAGCCGCCCGTAGCGGGGCTGCCGCGCTGCACCGCGGGGTGAGCCGGATCGGGCGAGGGCGGGAGGACGAGTGGGGATTGCCCGTGGGCCCGGGGGAGTGCGGGGGCCGGGGCGGGCGGCGAGGAGCCGGGAGGAGCCCGCTGCCGAGAGGAACTCGGGGAGTCTGCGGAAGCTGGAGCGGCTGAACCTTCGCTGCCCGCCCTTCTGCTAGCAGAGACGGTCTGGGGCGCTGGAGACGCTTGCGGGCTCGTCCACTGCACCTTCAGCATCGCCGGGGGGTCTGGGAGCGCTGTGGGGGCCGCGATCTCTGTCGGTGCGGTACCTGGATCGGGAGAAGGCGCTGGGCCCCCGCTTCCACGCGAGAACCTTCTCTGCGCGGGGGAGACCCTTGCCGCCGCCCCTGCTCCCTACAAAGGCGGGCACCTCGCAGGAGCCTGAGCAGGGGGCCCGGGGGAGCGAGCTTTCTCCCTGGCGCAGCGAGCTGCAGGGGTTCACAGCTGTACCGGCGGCCCTGCCGGCGGTAGAACCGCGTGTGTAGTCTTAGCTCGGCGGGTGGGGACAGAGCGGTGCCACCCGTGAGCAGCCCACGGCGCGGAGGGCAGGTGTCGGTGCGGGGGGACACCGCGTGTCTGCCGCTGTGCTGCAGGTGTGATCTCCCTCCTTCCCGGCCTCTCGCAGCGCTGCCGGGTGGCGGGTGGATCGGGAGAAGGCTGGGTGCTGCGGAGGGGCGTGATGGATGCACTGCATGCAGGGGAAAGATGCCTCGGAGCAGGGTTGTAGGAATGACACTGTATGCAATACCCGTGTACGGTTTGGGGGTTCTAAGAGACCCCGAGTCGTTTTGCGTTTCCAGAAAACGTAGATGGTACCCAAAGGAAAAAAAATACAGGCATTTTGATCGGCTGTCACTTAATGCTTGCAGGGAGCGAGATGAGATTTCCTATCTGACATATGAGGTTGTACAGTATTCCTCTTGATCCCTCTGGGGTAGTACTTAAAAAATTAACGGGTAATGGTGACAGTGCTTGTCCTGCACATGATGTGGTCTTTTTGGAGGCATGAAGACACCCTGGGACAGAGAAGGGACTTAAGGTGACATCCTCCCAATTGCAAATGAGATGGGTATGGTGTGGAAAAGCAGAGGTCTGTCTCTGTGCTCAGATTTCTGCCTCTTTCTACTTGGACACAAGGAAGGAGTTTTTTTAAAACGTTTCGGTTTTGTACCATGGCTCTTGTGCTTGACTTGGGAGAAAAGGTTTCCAGAGGAGCTACTGCAGAAGGGATTACCTCTGAGGCAGAGGCTACTCTGTGATTGCCCTCAGCAGTTGAATTGCAAGATACAGTTTAGACCAAGGATATTGCTTTGGACCTCCATTTAATTTAAGTCGAATCACTACTCTCAGGTGTGAGTTTTGGGGTTCTATTTCTGAAAATGAAGATGAGTAAGACCTCAGGGGAAATCTTGCATTTGTCCTTAGGTAAGTCTGAATGTACTGTACAGGAGGAGAAGCTGCTTTTGAGGCTTGACACAGGGTAGGAAAAAGGACAAAATTTACATCAACTGGGGATCTGTCAACTACTGGGAGCTATGGCAACAGCCCCCTACTGCCCCCCCCCCCCCCCCCCCCCCCCACATTTATTTGTATTCCTTCTCCTCAACTTTCATTACTAGCTCTCATGTGGCATATTTCAGTGTTGGTTTATGCTCACTCTAGGTGGAAAACCAGTGATGCTGAGAAACATGCTAAAACCCTCATGTATCAGTAAGGTTAATATGCAGGGCTATTTCTCCTTTTGTGGTAGATGTGAGTATGTAGACTTACAGAACAAAACTGTGACAGTTGTTAATGCTTATTAACCAGTTTCAACACACACAATGAAGACCGTGGGGGTTTTTATTCCTTTCTTCTCCTCTCCCCCTCATAGTTGATGAGATGTAAGAGAAGAGAAGGAGCTCATGGGGAGCCATATCCTGAATTTCTCAGCCATGAAAGCACATCTGCTCTGTTACAGAACATTTTGCTGGGTCTGTAATTGAAGACTTATTTTGTCTGAATTGAGAGTGTTCAGTGGCAAAAGCAGATTTTTGAATTTGCAATTGCATCATAGCTGTCTTTTTTTTTTAAATATTGTACCTTAATTTTCTTTGACAGCTTTGAGCATCATGAAAACTTTTTAAGTTTTTAATTTGCTCACTCTTCCCTGCCTCTTTGTTCAGTAGTAGGAATCTACATGCACTTTGTCATTTTGAGGGATTTTTTAAAATTGGAAAACATTTCCATAATTGTTATTTCATCAGACAGTATGTCGAACCAATTAGCCTACTTTCCAATGCTCTGATTTTTCCTCTTAATATATTGTATCTGCAGCCACAAATATAAATACCTTGTAGTTCTGTAGATAATACAAGAGCATGGAGAAACTGTGTTTTTCCAGTTGTGTTCAGGAGGACCTATTGTAAATATCGTTTTGACTGAAGTTTTGTTGTGGAATTGTCACTTGTCATGGAACTAGGCCCTCAAGATAGGCAAACTTCTCTAGTGGGAAATGGCTACATATTGTCAATATGTGAAAGAAACAATTTTTTAATTCACTAATGTTGGTCTATTTGTACTGGTTGAAGTTACGGTGAAAGACTAATTTTGAAGTTGGTGACTCTTCAAGAGTAAGATCTGTTTTCAGGGTTATTTTCCTCTGGCATTTTTCCCTGAAAAGAAAGGTAGAACAAAGGCAGATTCTGTAGTACTGATACCGGAAGCCTTTGTGGACCTCTCTCTCTCAACTGGTGTATGTCAAACAAATCTGTGATACATGGTCAGTTCTCCATGAGTTGCCACACAAGGGTGCTAAAATGAGCTGTGCCATCTCCTTCTGAGAGTCTGAAATCAAAATGGTTATTTCTTAGGAAGTGAGGGCACCCCTACTTATGACAGCTTAAATCTTGAAGCCTTTGGTGGGTTTTTAGTGCATTCTTTCCTAGGTGAGATATCCATGTTCAGTTTTGTTTTGTCAGCTTGGTTGGCAGCTGGGAGGTTAGTTCTTCAGAACTTGCTGAATAGTATCTGCTGTGGCTCTAACTGGGGGTCTGAGGTGGTCTGTGCTTTGAATTTTCCACCTCTGGAGGAAATCCATGCTCTTCAGATAGCCTGGCTTATGTTACATTGAGTTCTGCAGACTTAACCTTGTGCTCTTTGAGGTCATGTTTTCTTTCTTTTTGGACTTTTCTTTATTGTTCTTTTATCTGATCACAGGCAGAAAAGAGTAGGTGCAGACATCTGTTTGCAAATCCAGTTCTCTGAAGTACACCCAAAGCTCTTGGGGGTTTTAATAGGTAGGTGCTTGAATGGGACATAAACACAAAACATCACAAACAACATGTTTATTGCTGCTAGTGTGCAAAATTGGGACTGAAGCTTGTTCACATATCCTCTCTTACCTATTTAGGCCTTGTTTCGTGGGTTTGCATATCCAGGGTTAAATCTGCTTTTCAGTGATGCTTTTCAGAAATGCTTGCTTGGCAGCAGCTGAGCACAGTTGTGATTATTGTTCATGATGCATGTCTTGATTCTGAAAATCTCATGCTTTTGTTAAAATAGTGCTACCATCATTGTCTACTGGATTGCATGAACAAAGATTGAAAAATGGAGGCTACAGAATCAGTATCTGCTCTGAGTAATCGTTAGCTGGGTTGTTAAATATTGGGTTAACATTCACCTGTTTCCTCCCTTTTTGGAAAACCTGCTGCATTGTAGCCTGTACACTGTCAGAACAGCACTGAACAGCTGCTTGTCTGTGTTGTCAACAGTCAGATCTCCTAATATGCAGTAACTGCCTGAATCACCTGTAACAGTGATGGGGGCAATTCCACACATTTGTAGGGAATGGAGGGTATTGTCATTCATATAGTAATCTTTGCTGTGCTACCTTTTTTTTTTTTTTTTTCTAATGTGCAAGTGGATCCCAATCTGTCCATCTTGCTGAAATACAGTATAGCTTTCCTCACCCAAGCGAGTTTTGATTTTTTATTTCAAAATGGTCAAACTTCGCTGTTGCGGGGCACAGGACATCCCATGACAGTGTCTGGTGTGTCTGGTGCAGCTGCTATCCTCTCTGGTTACAGTGATTGTAATTTGAATCATACAGGAGTGATTGAGGACGTAATTAGTCAGAAAGGTGTGGCCACAGATGGAGAAGTAGGGACAGAATGGGCTCATATGTATAAGACAGTGATTTGGTCTGTTTTTCTGAAGGATTCATGCTGCATTATTCTTGTATTATAAGCAGAATGAGAATTAGCTTCAAGACATATTCACATGAACATATGTGCTGATCATCGATTTACCATGCCCTCTAGGGACATGAGGACCAGCATAAATGTAAAGGCATGCTTCTACCAGACAGGGGTTTAAAGTTATGCATAGGCTTGGACATCAGTTGCATTTGGAGAAAGGTTTCTGCTTTTCTTGTTTTAAGGGTGTTTTATTCATGATAATATATGGTGGTTACATTGCCACACAACCTTTAAGCTATTTGTTTAAATAGCCTTGACAATGCACCTCTCCTTTGACTTTTATTTTCTGTTTGTTGAGCTCTGGCAAGTGGAGGGCTGATTCTGTGATCAGAAAAGTTATCCTATGGAGGAGCAACATTTAGTGTTAATGGCTCTTACTACTGATGACGGAGAGGGTTTGTAGAATTCATGGCAAGTGTATGTGAGACATTGACTCTTTTAATGGCTGTAAGTCCACTATTACAACCTCAACAGGCAGAACTGATTTTAAAATGGAAGTCGAAACTCTGCAGAATTGCAAAACCAAGCCTCATTCCTAAGCGTTTGTGAGGACAGATGCTGTATAAGCCATAGAATCACAGAATCCTAAAATATTTAGGGTTGGAAAGGACCTTAAGATCATTTATTTCCAATCCCTCTGCCATGGAGGGTCTCAAAAAACATGTCTGAATCTCATGCCTGATGTCCCTGGGATAGTCTCATCTGAGTGGACCAGAATGCCTGCTTTGAGTTTGTCAAAGCTAATGGGTTTCCAGAGAAGCTGAGAGTTGGGCCCTCTGAGAAGAGCTGACCTCCTCAGTGACTCAAATGGGATCATGAATTTCAGCATGAATTTTCATAGATGTTCCTTGTGCTGCTTTTTTACTGCTTTGCTGAGACACCAGTGAATTCAGAATTCTGCTTGACCATCCGTCAGTTTAAATCAATCAGGAGGAGAGGAGGAGAAGAACAAAATCCAACTTCGATGGAAACACACATACTGCAAAAGGCAATTGTATTACATTTATATTCTGCTTTATGCTTTTGTCACCCACACTTGAAAATACTCACTGACAACAAAATGAAGTACATTTAATTTCCACATACACAATAATTTATTGTATTTGCTGAGTAATTACAGGTAGCTCCTATATGGTAACTGATTTTTCTACTTATTCCAGCCCTTCTTTTATTCCTTGTCCATGGAGGGGTGTGCTGAATAATGCATGAACTGAAGATAAACACAGTTTGTATTAGCTGTGTTTTAAATTGACTGAGATATTTGGCAAGAAACTTGAAAAATACAATTTTATAAAGCACAGGTGGAATTTTTGGAGCATCCCATGAGAACCATTTATGGGAGAAAGGAAAAGTATTAGAAGAATGAAGAGTCATTGTAATAGCATGCCTTTTCTTCCTTAAAACACCTAGGTTATGCTCCTTTGTGCTCAAAGCTTTCTTGTAATACCAATGAAACATTCTCAATAACCTGTCAGAATAACACAGTTCTGATGGCATTGCTTTATTTAGATAAATGAAGCCACAACATGATGCAGGAATTTTGCCTTCTCACAGAGCAAATCTGCTGTACAAACTCACACTCTCCAATGGTGAGACTCTTTCCTGCCTCTCAGAGTGCCTGTGGCCTTGGCCTTGCTTGTGAAGTGGTGTGCTGGCTCCACAAGCAGATCAGAGGACAAGCAGGGTGGGACAGCCTACAAAATGCAGGGCTGTGAATGATGGCCCTGGTATACTGCAAAGTGCCTCCATATCCATTTTTTTTATGTCAGGATTGGCCCACTGGTTGCTCTGAGCATGACTGTGTGCATGAAGAGGTACCCTGGGGAGGTGTCTTACCAGCCGCTGTTCTGTGGATATTGGCAACAGAGCAGTGAAAATACACACGGCTTAAACAGGTGTGTATTCACATCTTTTTGGTGTGACTTAGAGATATATGAGGTTGCTCAAAACCTTTGTGAGGTTGCAGAACCATTGACTGTAACCTAACGCGCTGAAAGTGGAACAAATTCTGAAGAACTGCGTGTGGAACACTAGTTGACAGTGGCTCATCTTTACAGCTAGGGTCTTCAGGGATTTGAGTTGCTGGTAGAAGGGTGTCCAGCTTAAGAAATACATAGTGGTAGGTGGTATGTTTCTTAAGAGCATAGCCATGTCAGTAAGGAGACACCAGTCTCCAGCGTTATGCCTCTTACATTGGGCTGAGTCAAGGGAATTTCAGGTCTCCCCAGTGCAAATGTAAGCCACAGACTGATGAAGGTTTCACATCCTTGCATCACTCAGACAAATTAGTCTGGATTATCTTGAGAATTCAGTGCATGTTATTTCAAAATACATGAGAAGATGTAAGAATTCATCAGTCTTGAAAGCCATTAGGAGCAGATAATGTCTTTCAGCAAATAAAATACCTGAAAAATAAAATGACATTCAAGAAATACCTAGCTTCCTGAGTCTTTCTCTGAGACCCTATCACCTGCTGGCCTTATGAGGCTGCATACTCCAAACACAGACATAGTACACAGACATAATGTGGCATCCTAGGAATGTGGTTGCATGTTGGTTTTGTGTGTCAGGGAAAATCAGAGGTCATTTGTTTGTAGCAGCCTGCAGTACTGAGAAAACTAGAGGTGCGTCATGGGTTGTAGCAACCATATTGCTGCTGAGAGACTGCCAAAAACAAGAGAAAAATTGTCAGTACATAGTCATTTCAGGCACTGCTACAGCAGCGAATGGAGAGAAGCCATTGTTTATGTGGGGTTGTCACACATAGTACATCTGCTTCTGCTCTCATGCATGCCCTGAAGCCAGTGACCCAAGTATCTAAGAAACAACTTGGAAATTTTCAGGTATCTTAGGTCAGATAAGGACAGTAGCAATCGAAAGGAAAGAAGGTGTGACGTCTGGTGATATTCAGCTTGAGCTTTATAAAGAAGTTGTGATGCCACTGCAGAGCTAGCATAAGGCCACATTAATCTGTGCTGCCATTTGTCATAGAGATGTAACTCACATAAGCAGAACGGCACTTGGCCCATCCACAGGCTGTCGTGGAGTTCAGCTCACTTAGGGGATATTGGAGCTGGATTGCATGACATGCATCAGCTAACAAGGCAGTTGCAGAATATAACTAATTCACAGGTGTTCAGACAGAAAAACAATGTCTGTGCTACAACGAATTGTCTTTAAAGAGAAGCTCTTGGAGAACTGTATGCCAATGCTCACTTGTGTGATATGCATGAATGTGGAGGAAATTTTGACTAGAAATGGCTGGTCAGTGACTTTGTTTTTCTTATGCAGGCAGTTTCCATAGCAAAATCAAATTTTGGAACATAGAGTTTTCTGCCAAAAATTACTCAGTTCTGAAAAGTTTTGGCCCAAAACATTGAGCAGAATTGTTATGCATACAATTTATTTATTTTTTTTTCTCTCTGTAAGGCTGTTTTTTGTGGAGGGTTTGTTTTAGTTTACTTAAAATTGCAAATGTAAAATGATCCACCATTTTGAGTTGCATTGGTTTTTTTTTAATTTATTTCCATTATATTTATTTTATATTCCAGTTATGTTTAATCCAATTATGATATTTATTTGTAGCTAATATTGTATTCCAATATATTTCATATTTATTAATTGAGAGTGTAAGTGGTTTTCTGTTTTTCTCTGTTGTGTTTGTGTTTTGAGATTGGAAGAGAAGATTCTGCTTTTAACTCTGACATGTAGAGTAAGTGAATGGATGTGGAGTTTGAAGTAACAAAAAGAAATCAAGGATGCAGTGAAGGTCCCCTGTATACTAATTCTGTTTGTGTATACATCTCCGTTTGTTAATTGGTTTCTTATAGCAACTTTCTTGAGTCTGTGGTCCTGTGATGGAAATAAAAGAGGGAAAGTAGGAAAGCCAGGAACCACAAAGGAAATTGTTTCAGGTTGACCAAAGCCATAAGCTGTTTTTCCTGCTAACAGTAAGAAAATAGGGTGTCATTTCAGACAGGATGAAATACTTTGTTTGCTTTGTATCACTGTTTTATGCCTTTATGGTTTGCAGCTTCTTTCTGCAAAGTATTTATTTACCCCTTCAATTTTGAAACTGCCTGCTGGAATTGTTGTCCAAGAGTGTGTCTCCAGGCTCCTCCAATGCTCTTTGTATTCACCATTTCCCTTAAGGAAAAGCACACAGCTGGCACTCAACAAAGCAGCAGTGGTGTGGATTGGATGGATTGCACTTATTTAGTATTGCTTGTGATTCCCCAGGAAGTGACTGCGTTTGTCCCTACAGAAAAGGGACCACCAAAGACAGATCTTCCTGCCACTGTGTAATAGCTCCTGAATTAAAAGATTTAGATGTTCTTTAAAAAAACCCAGGAACAAACAACCCTGTAACAACCTTGTTACCTAAACATGACATCAGACCTCATTTCTGATCACCATAAGAGTCATGAGTAAGCTATTTGCAGGAAAAAAATATGAATGTCAGGCTAAACAAAGAGTACTTGAAAGAGGCCCTGTCTAGAATAACAAAAAAAAAGTGTAAGTATTATTGGCCTTGTTTGTCCTCCTGCTGGCTTTATTCTCTAAATAGGAATACATATCGAGGAAATGGTAAATAAACTTGCTGACATTTTTTCCATACTGATAGCTCTGCATTTCCTGGCATGATGGTCCGTCTTTTCCAGTACACAATGATCTGCAATTAATCTGCAGTCACTGAGGCAGACCAGTGCCAACCTCATGAAGTTCAGCCAAGCCAAGTGCAAGGTCCTACACCTGGGTCGGAGCAATCCCAGGCACAGCTACAGGTTGGGCAGAGAAGAGATTCAGAACAGCCCTGCGGAGAAGGACTTGGGGGTGTTGGTTGGTGAGAAAATGAACATGAGGCGGCTTCAGTGTGCGCTTGCAGCCCAGAAACCTAACTGTATCCTGGGCTGCATCAAAAGAAGCGTGACCAGCAGGTCGAAGGAGGTGATCCTGCCCCTCCACTCTGCTCTTGTGAGACCTCACTTGGAATATTGTGTGCAGTTCTGGTGTCCTCAACATAAAAAGGACATGGAGCTGTTGGAACAAGTCCAGAGGAGGGCCACGAGGATGATCAGGGGACTGGAGCACCTGCCATATGAAGACAGGCTGAGAAAGTTGGGTCTGTTCAGCCTGGAGAAGAGAAGGCTGCGTGGAGACCTCATAGCAGCCTTCCAGTATCTGAAGGGGGCCTATAGGGATGCTGGGAAGGGCCTCTTCATTAGGGACTGTAGTGATGGGACAAGGGGTAACGGGTTAATACTGAAACAGGGGAAGTTTAGATTGGATATAAGGAGGAAGTTCTTTACTGTTAGGGTGGTGAGGCACTGGAATGGATTGCCCAAGGAAGCTTTGAATGCTCCATCCCTGGTAGTGTTCAAGGCCAGGCTGGACAGAGCCTTGAGTGACATGGTCTAGGGTGAAGCATCGCTGCCCATGGCAGGGCTGTTGGAACTTGATGATCTTAAAGTCCTTTCCAGTCCTAACCATTCTGTGAATCTTTGAGTCTGTTTATCCAATTAAATGCTCATGTCTTTGGAATCAACACCACTATAGTGCTTAAAGGAAAAACAAAGCTTTTAGTAGATCAACTGATCCATTTAAAGACAGAGCTCATCCTCTAATGTCTTTCAACCCAGCAGTTCCATAAACATTCTTTCAGTGTGCAAAAAAAAAACAACTTTAATTATTGCCAGGTAAGAGATGGCTTTGAAAATAATTAGTATGGATAGTGTTAATTAAAAGTTAATGGAAACTGTATTCCATGTCAGGTTAGACAGAGTTAACTTAGGAATACATATTCCCCAGTACCATTCCTGGTGATCTGGAGTTAGGACAAATTTGGAATATATTGTTCCTTCAGCACATGACTTACTTTGAAAGTAGTATTACTCATCTGTGTCCAGGGTGTCATCAATGCACAGATAATGCATTACCCTAACTTACACTGTTAAATTGAGGTGTGGGAGGTACTTGCTTTGAAAATGTGTTGCTTGTCACCACACTCTTGGTAGTGACTAAAGTTATCAGGCCACAGTGTCAGTGCCCTCTGAGAAGAGCACTTCTCTCTGGTCTCTAGAGGACGGCAGCAGTGGAAAGAGACTGACAGCCATATAAGAGAATATGCCACTTTTCTTAGAAGTATGGCAGTGATAATGATGATACATACCTAGTGACCAAGGTTTTCTGCTGTTGACTTCATTTCAGCATTACTAGTAAGTTAATTTCTGACCAAATTTGGAATTTCTACTTTTTTCAAGTATTTTAGATTATTTTTTTTTATATTAGAAATAAGTACTTGACTAGTGGTTTAGGACGAGGGGGGTCTTTTTTCTGTATTTCTTCATTTGCTAGCAGGAGCTCATCTTGGCTAACATACAACCCTGTCGTCCTCAGTTATTTCTTCTTGGGATACTAACATCTTCATAACACTTTTTATAATTATTAATGTTGTCATCCCTTTATAATGGTAAAGCTTCATTTATCTTTAGAATTCTGTCCCTGTTTTCATTTATACAGTAGAAACAGTTTCTGCTGCTGTCAGGGGTTTGGACTGATAGATGTATCTCACAGTTCTTGAAGGTAACTTAATCTGGTCTGAAGTTATTCATGGGGTTCTTGGCTGAATAACTCAGTGAAATGGCTTCACAGATCTAAAATACATGCACCAGAGAGCAGATGTTTGGTTGCATTACTCCTTTTATAGGGTACAAAAATATGCTTGAAAGTGTGAGTGACATGAGTTTGAAAGGCAGGAGGACTTAAAAAATGGTAATTGTTAAAAGATCAGAATGATTTGCTGAGTAGAGGCTACTTTTCATTAGTGTTTTGATATATATTTGTCTGGCTTCTAAATTCCTGCTGAGATCATGCTGATTCCTGGTACTAAGATGTTTGCCAAGATGTTTGCCCTGGTATAGAGGGCTATTAAAACAGCTTTTTAGCTTTAAATCCCATTATATAGGTTTCATGCTAAATTTTACCATGGACCTCATGCAGAACACATTTACTATTTGCAGTGATGTGATGTGGAATGATTTAAAAAGATCTTGCTGTGGAACAATAGAAAGCAATAATTTTTAAACTGCCATTTCTCTTCCTTGTTATTTGAAGTAGGGATAGATAACCATGGCAAAATACTTATTGCACAAGCATTATTGCTTGTGGAATTTCGTTTAGCTGGGTGATCTTCAGCAAAAGCCACTCAACCCAAACAAAAACATCCTCAGCCCTTCAAGCCTCCCCCCCCCCCAAAAAAAAAAAGGACAACAAAACAAAAATACCAAAAAAACCCCAAAAAATCAACCAACCAAAAAAATCAACCCAACCCCCACCCAAAAAAAAAAAAAACCCAAAAAAACCCAAAACAAAACAAGAAACTCCACTCTAAAGGGAGAAGTATTTATTATAATGCATTCAAGGGAACAGGGGAAATAGAAAGGCAGGAATAAAATTACATTGTTTTGCAAGGAGAGGGGAATGAGTCAGGCAGTAAACGCTATGTTAATCAGAACAGAGAGAGCCCAGTAAGCATTTCAAGTAAAGCTACATCATTTCAAGTAAAGCACAGGACAGAAAGAACATTTTGAGATTTTTTCATTCTGTGCCTCAATGAAGAGGTAGTGTAAGTACCTAAATGGGTTTTGATGGGCATTGAGTGGCTCTTCAGGCAGAGGAAAAGGGAGATGATAGGAGGTCAGCATACCTCGGGCCAGTTTGTTTTCTTTATATGGTGCTTTGTCCATTGTCACCTCCTCTATCCTCTTCTAATAAGAAAGGCCTTTTTGTCTTCTCTGTTTGACTGTTGACTGTTTGACTGTTTGACTTCTCTGTTTGACTGTTGACTCTGTTGACTGAAGACAGGTGCTTGAGGTGTCCATCTTGGAATTCAACACAGTCATGTTCATTTCCTTCATTCTCCTCAACATTTTATGTACCTTAACAAGCTTTTTGTGCTTTATATAACTATTTCAGTGTGACTCAGTCACACAACTCTTCTGGATTTGTTTATTCACATGTATTCAAGTGTCAAAGCCTTCAGCAGCCTGGCTGGCAAGAGTAAGGTCCTTTTCAGGTTTGGTCCCAGCTTGGCTATAGGAGTCTGATGTTCTCTGACCTTGCTTGGGTGTCCAGCCTTGGCCTCCATTAATATACTGATCTTCTTAATCCTTATTTAATTTTGTCTCTTACAGTTTTAATTCCATCTACCTGTGATGATGACAGATGGAGGAACTAAACTTCCTCAGTAACTGCAGAATGTCAGGGATTACTTGAAGTATTAGTTAAGACATTCTCGATACTAATTGCAGTTTGAAGTTTGTTATAAGCCTTAACAGCCTCAGTGAGAGATTCAAAATTTTGGTCAAATCATCATGAGTCAAGACTGATACTTTAAAAAATTATTTGCTTTTAAGCCTTTTGCTGATGAGTTGTCCAGTGCAGGAGATAGTGGAAATATTTCAGTTCAGGTGAGTGCCAGATGGGAATTAGAAACTAATTTTCAGACTTCTCTCTCCCTTTGAATTTGTGCAGCAGAAGCAGTTCATGTCCTGTTCTGTCGGTTTTCTGTAAACAGTAGCTGAACAATCAAGCAGTGACAGCTTGCAAACAAATGCTGCGGTGCTGGGAGGGTGTAGCTGTTACCCTGAAAGCTGTGCAAAACTCTGAATTTAACGTATGTGCAGTGTGATATTTGTATGACGAATATGAATTACCATGGGTATAGCTGGACTTTCAGTGGGAGGGAAGAAAAAAGTGATATGTATGACATAAAGTGGAGGTTGAGGAGGAAGGGAAAGAAATAGTGTAAATGGTAGTGGCTCAGTGAGCAGCACTTGTTGACAAGTGTTAAGGGAATGAGAGTTGGGCTCTGCTGCTGGCCCATTTCCTTTGTACCTTCTAGGCTGAGCAGGAGATAGGATCTCCCATTTGGTGCTGGGATGTATACTCATGCATTTGTTAACACAGAATGCTGTATCTCTAAATCAGTCCTATACTGCAGAGCTGTTACAGCAGGATTAAGGCCACGCAGCTTCATAAGAGTGTGTCTACAGCCCTTTTAACTCTCCTCTGTTTCTGCCATTGGAATCTGCTCTTGTTTTGACCTCTAACAACTCTAACAGCAAGGGAGTTTCATATGCTTGTTTTTTTAAATGCTGTAAGGTATGTATTGTCTTAGGAACATCCTCTAAAAAGGTATATAAGCTTTATAAGTATTTTCCAGTGAAGCATATGTTTTTTCCCTATCTTTTTTTAGTCTGTGCATGAAAATACAGTTCATGATACTGACCTGTTGTCAATAGTCTGATTCATTTCAGACAGTGGAGTTATACAGATTTATAGCAGAGGACTGTCTTATTTGAAAGGTGAAATACAACCCTGTGTAAGTAGCCTAAGTTTTTTGTACTACACAGCATTAGGTGGATTGAGTGGGGTAAATTAAACCAAATAGAAAAGTTACTGAGTTTTTCTCTCATTTTTGGTTTGTTCAGGTTAAGTAGTAATTAACACAGGCACTCAAACTCTTTTTGATGGCTTTACTTCTTAAAAATTGTTATTTTTTTAGGTTTGATTGTGCTAATGAAATCTCAACTCCCACACTGGCTATTTTCACAGCCCTGAAAATGAAATAGAACCAAAAAATAATTTGCAAACTGAAATCTAGTTATTCATATTTGAAGTTAAATATTAAATCTTTTGATGTCAAGTCATTCACATTTTGGAGAAGCTATGCTGCAAGATATTCTTCAGACCACCTTTCCCTTACTGTTGTGGTATTCTTCATAGAACTTGATAGAAATTTGACTCTCTTGAACTTAATGGAAGAGTTTCTACTGGTTCAGTGGGAACAATCCTTAAGTGCAAGTGCTGTAACCCTCACCCGCCAAATTTAAGTTTAATCTTACTTAACATAAAAAGGGCTAATGCTTAAAATAAATAATTAAATAAGGGCAATGTCTTCCCATGGTTTCAGGTGTTCTCCAGGGAATAGTTTCACAGTACAGTTCTTGTGTTTATGAGCACTTATGCTGTGTATGCTGACATGTAGTGAACAATAGTCTATTAAGGCATTTCTCTTCCAGCTGAATGCAGGTTTAGCTGATTTGAGTCAGTCCTCAGTATATGCTCAATAAGTTTTTCTATCATCTTCCTGTCTGCTTTGTTATCCTTGTCTCTCAAGTCTCGTAACAGAAAGACAATTAAATCAATTCAGCTTCTCTGACACAAAAAGACCTCTACCTTGCTCAAATGGTCAGTCTGACATTGAAGAGCTGCTAACATCTGGAGACTTCTTCAAGAAGTTTTATTTCTTGGTGATCTGGCCAGAAAGCGGATGGTGGGGATATAAGTTAACCTGACAGAAGTAGGAAGAGCGGGTACTCCTATGCATTTAGGTCATGAGTCTTTACCTCTCTGTCCAGCAACTAAGAAAGAGCTGTAGGTAGGTTTATCACCCTGTAGCCTGATACTGCCTGCTGAACACCTGGGGGCTGCCACTGTCAGGTGGTATATTGAGTGTGAAATGTGACTGCTCTGATGCCTTTATAGCAGTCCCAGTATCTGTGGGTGGAAGAGCAGCTTATCTGCTGCTGAGCAGATACAGATCAGGTGGCCAAGCTGCTTATGTTTGCAATAACTACCTGCCTAATAGCTGTTATCCTGAAGAGGGTACTTGAAAAGATCAGTCTTAATGTACTTTCCCAGCTTGAAGAAGCCAGGGCCTTGAAATGGGTTGTTACAAATTACATGTTTTGGCTAGATGCAGACCTAAAGAGAAACTGGATAAAAGAGTTAAAATGCTCTCAACAAAAGCAGTAGGCATGTAGTTGAGAGAGATTTGGCAGAGGAATGGTGCTTTTACCATGCTTTTGACCATAGGACAGGCTTCTGTAACCCTTAAGGGTTCCCATAACATAAAGAAATTCAGCCTAGAAAAGAAAAGGGCTTAATTAAAATGTTAGTCTCACTTCACTACCCACTTATTACCATTACAGCATAACTGAGTTTTTTTAATGAGATATGTCAATTATAGATGTTTTCTTTATCAAAACTGTAGGGGGAAAAAAGATTTTCAAGGTCAATTGCTAAGTCTTTTTTTTTTTCTTTAAGAAGCTATACTTATTTTTAGAATGGTTTTGAAAAATGAGTTTTGAGGAAATGACAATTGCCATGGTCAAAATAAAACAAACAAACAGAAAAACAACAAAAAACCCCAACCAACCAAATATCATAACAGAAAAAAGCCAACTTGAGTATTGTTTTAATGCATGTATTTTTAAACCCAACTGAAATGTAGTTCCCTACTGTGCATTATAGAAAGGAATAGATGGTAAAAATTTTAAATTTAGAAAAAAAAAAATCAGTATAATATGAAATTTGGTCACATGTCATACAGTTTTCTCCACAAAGTTTCTCTAACAACAGGGTGTTCCATCAATGAACATGATTGTCATACCACTCTTCACATGAGCATGTATTTTAAGTAGAGATATTAACCAGTGTAAGTGAAATCGCTTCTCCTCTTGAAGGCCTGTGATCTTTGGATAAAAGGTGGGAGAATATCTTGAGACTCAAGTGTTTCCATCATCTTTGCTGCTCTTTGTGAGGATATGTTTCCCTGTTGTGTCTGAAAGCCTGCTCTTTGACCTTTCTCCAGCAGCCCCAAGAGGCCTAGCTCTGTGAGTGTTGTTTTATAATGCAAATCAAGATCTGCCTTCTGCAACCACAACTGTACACAAGCTCGGCTGGACACACAGAGCCACACTCTGCTTCTGCTGCCACTTGCATCTGTGTAATCTATATGGAGGCTTGTAGAGAAGAACAGAACTTAGCCCTTCACATTCTCTAATGGATTTCACTTGCCTGTGCCATGGGATTTGTTTTATGTCTGTTACAGCTGCACTCTTGTTCCTCTTACCTTCTGCCCTTTGACTCTCTCTGAAACGGCATCAAAGCTAACCTCTTCCACCCTTCTCACTTCAGAGTATAAATTTATTTGCATTGTCCTTATTTTAGAGTGTTAGCAAAGCTAATGTCTACAACTTACACAGTAAAACATTTCTATCTTGCCACAAGGGTCTGTAGGAATCAGGTGGGCCAAAATCTGGGTGCCCTTTGCTCCCCTAAACCCAAAATAGGGAAGGCAGCACCAGTTGGTGACATGCAGCTCTTTGTGAAGAGTAGCAGTGTTTCTCCAGCCTTTCCATGACCCTTAAAAGCATCTCAGAAGAAGTATTCCTCCAGCCAGCCAGAAGCTTAGAGGTGAGATTACTGGGTTTAGAAAAGTAGTTTTTCAGAGACTTCAAGTTTCTCAGTTACATCTATTGATTTTTGTGGATAAGCTCAGCATGCAGAAAAGATAAGGATTAATGTATAGGGGTGATTTTTACTGTCCTCCCCTCCTTCTTCTTGGTATTACTGTGCCCTGTTCTTCTGTGATCACCATCCAAACAAAGCTTCCTGTTTCACCTCAGGTTCCAGCAGCTAGCTCAGGTGGAAGTAGCCAGTTACAGTAGGAGCAGAAGGATCAAAGGCATGTTCACCATACTGCTTGGGTGGTTTTGATAGTGTCCCAGGAGGTACCTCAGACCTGGTTTGGGTATATGTGTGAGAGCTGAAGTTGTTGGGGTGTTTGATATGGAGATAGTCTGTGGTACCTACAGCTGGTTGCTCTGCACAAAGCCATGAGGTGCTACACACAGTCATGCAAGCTTGAGAACTAAGGCTACTGTAGGTACAGTTCCCTGGACAGTTGATAATGCTAGTGAAAAGCTGATAATCCAGCTCTTCTAGTGACCTTTTCTTGTGGTACTGACATTGGATTGAGTATCCACATAGGGTGGTGGGAGCCTTCATCTGGAAGGTGGGAGAGCTAAGTTGAAACTTCACTTGCCTGACACTGGCTCAAATGCTGACCATCTCAAGTAAAGACAGCATGCAGTGTGTGATTTGAATTGCATATCACACACTGCTGCCACATACCCAAAACCCTTTCTCAACTCCCCTTGCAGCTTCTTTGTGCAGTGAACATGCCCCCACGTCTCTGGCTCTGCTCATCACAGAGAGGAGAACAGCTAGTTTAAGGACTCAAAGCATCCCCAGCCTTAAAGGTGCTTTAAATGCATATGCCTGGGAAGTGTTTGTAGGATGGGGAACCCACCAGGTTACATCATAGCTAAGCACAAGTTTTGAAGCATCAGACTCAAGAGTAAGACTGCAGAGACTTGCAGAAAGGATGTTCACCCAAGAGCATAACACATGCAGGAGCCAGTCACCTAGAGCAGTACAGCAGCATCTGAATGCAATTTCTGTCCAGCTTTCTTGTTTGACAGTACTGGCACTGCTGGATGTTAGAAACGAACATTTGGTTTACTGTTCAGCACACCCTGGATTATATCAAACCCTTGAAATCTAATCCATTATATTGATTAATTTTAAAATAAATGTTTCCTCCTTTTTGAAAAACTTCATGTCTGGCACTGCTTTGCAAGCTTGCAAATTGAAAAGCAGCAGTGGCTGCATCTGTGATGAAAACCACTGAATGGAGGTGTAGCTAGTTTTGTTCCTTGGTGAGGACTTTAAATATTCTGAGTTAGTTGATAAAGGCCCAAATCTCAGTTAGGAACAAAGTGCTGGCTTCACTGAAACTCTGCCAGTTTAACCAGTGGAAAGTACTGCCTGAAGGATGCAAGAGCTGTACCTGGCTACAGTGGGTTTGTAAGAAGAAGAAAGCGGGTCAGGTAATATTTTGGTTGGAGGGAATGAGAGGTTTTGTAAGGAAAGCTTATGGCATAGGGTAAATTAATTACTATCCACTTTCTTGCCAGTCTCCAAGGAGTAACTGATTGATTTTAATCAGTACTTTAAATATCTTTTTTCTTGCATGAGTTTGTTCATTTGGCTAATTATCTTGCTCTGTGTTGTCTGAGCAATACAGAGATACACAGTGTGGCACTCACTTGTAGGTATATAGATAATTATAAAATCCTATATCTGAACATACCCTGACCTTTGAGTGTTGTTTAGAAATGCGCTTGTCAGAAGTGAAGTTCACAGTGTCTCTTTAAAAGCTGCTGCTCCTCCATGTTCAGTTATCTTCTGTAGCACACAGGGCTAAAGGAATGGCTTTATCCAAAAGTGTTTTTTGTTGCTGACCAAGTGATGTGTTTGTAGAGCCACTTGACTTGCCTTTTGGTGAAAGAAAGTCTTGTGTTTCAATGTGAAACACAAGCATTAACATCAGATGAAATCTTCTGCTTTATAAGAAGATGAACTAGGAAAACCAAATAGAGAGGAAAGCAAGGATTTGATCCAGTCATATCTAAGTTGATTGAGATTAGACTGTTGATTCTGACATGGCACTGGGTGATATGATGCTGTCTGGAGCCTGGTAATTGATGCACTGGTTCCTTCACTCAGGTGGATACCTGAGAGTGGTGGTGTACACTCTCAGATTCAATACCAATTCCATTTCTGAGATTCAGTATCTTGGTTTCTGTCCTGCAGTCCTCTTTATTCTAACTATCCATCAAACATATTAGAGCCACTGTTTCTTTGGTCCAGCTGTTTGTAGTCTCTGTTCCAAAGCTCTGCCACTGAACGTTTATTTACACTGGCTGGATTGGAGTTGTTTCCTGTTCCCAGCAGGTTTGAATTTAATCCCCATTCTGCACTATGCTTATGATGAAATATATTACATTTTTAAGATTCTGTAACGTGTGATGTTAATCTCTTGATGCCTGGCACAGGTGAGCACCTATTGCCTTCCATGTATGTGCTGTGAATCTTGATTGCATGGATTTATCAAAACCAAACATGAAAATATGTACAAACTGTAGGGTGCTTTTCTTCTTGCTGTTATTTCCTTTAAGTTCTTGTGGGTTTTGTGGTGGTTGTTTTGTTTGTTTGTTTGTTTTTTCCATCTAAAATCTTATTTAACGAACTCTCTAAGACTATATCCTTGGTTGCAAGGAAATTGAGACATGTGAAAAGAGAGGCTACAAGTTCTGGTGACTTTCATATAGTGTAGGGGTAGCCAAGGCAACATTTCCCATTCTAATTGTGTTCAGATGGACCTGTGATAGTGTACAGATATCAGTTAAGCAGAAGACTGGTCGTTGTAGTGTCCCTTCATTCTCTCATTCATTCTCAGCTTGGTTGAACAGAAAGGAGATCTCAGGGAAGTGTAATCTGTATCTCTCTGGGGGAAGGAAGAATCAATGTGGTAATCAAAATAATGCACAGGCTCAGCTACTAACTCTGGCTCTGACCTTACTAAGTTGAGGGTGTCCTCGTCCTGTGATGGCAGTTGAAAGCTATACGCATAGCTTTTGGCCTCTGAAAAAAAAAAGAGTTGTTACTACTGTGTTGGCCTGTAGGCAATAATGAGGACGTTTGGAAGGGAGAAAGCTTTCATACTCTACGGACAATCAGGAAGATGCAAGATGCAGTTACTGATTTTATCTGGGTAAAGGTGTTAGCTGCAAGATATTTCACCTTATAGCTGCTAGATTTTACACTGGCAACTTAAAGTTAGAGCAGAATCTTTTTTTTTTTTTTTCACAGCTAGATTTCCTTTGGCTTCCTATGTCACATTCTCTAGGATTTCTGTTGTTGGGCATTGTCCCTGCAACTCTGAGTTAGAGAATTTGCTTAATTTCGCCTTCCTAATGATAACATACAAATTGAACAGCTGTAGCTTTAAAAAAGCCGGACTGTTAGGTAGTGAGTGGAATGTGAAATTGCAAGGTGGTAGTAACACCAGTGGCAGAAGATGAAGTTAAAAGTGTCACCAGCTCAGGGTACCACCAATGGATGCATGCACAACTGAAAGCATGTATTGGAAGTTGGATTTTCTCATGCCCCATCATTTTCTTCTATCTTAGCAAACAGATACCCATCCCCACACAAGATGTATATTACAGCTAATATGCTTGTACTGGCTGATCTTGATGACTTTGCTTTTGTTGGTGCTACTGCTCTGTCTTTCTTCTTGTTGTCATGGTTTAAAATCTGTTGGCCATAAATCACGCAGTCGGTCTCTCGCTCCCCCACCTTTCTTGCCTTCCCCCTCCTCCCACAGGGATAGGGAGGAGAAACAAAAGAATGCAACTCCCATGGGTTGAGATAAGGACAGTTTAGTAACTAAGGTATAACACAAAGCACTACTGCTACCACCAATAATAATAATGGTAAAGGAAATAACAAGGGAAGAGAATACAAAACCTCACCACCCGCTGACCCCTCCACCTGACCGAGCACTGACTGATACCTAGTCCAACCCCACAGTGAGCTGACCCTTCTGGGTAACTCTCAGTTACATCCTGGGTATGACATGCTGTGGTATGGAATACTTCTTTGTTCAGTTTGGGTCAGGTCTTTGCTTTCTCCTGGCTTCCCCTCCTCTCTAGCAGAGCATGAGACTCACAAAATCTTTGGTCAGTCTAAACATTTGAGCAGCAACTAAAAACACTGGTGTCATCAGCACTGTTCCCAGGCCGAAAGTCAAAACCACAGCACTGCTCCAGCTACTAAGAAGGAGAAAAAATGACTGCTACTGCTGAACCCAGGACACTTGTCCTGCTTCTTGCTTCCAGAAACCACATATGTGAAACTCACTTGTTCTGCTGTTAAAATGAGAATGCTGCATGCAAGTTTTTTCCAATGAACAATGGTGAGTATTTTAGAATATCCAAAACTACAAAGTTGACCTTTCTGATACAAAAACATTTTTTTGTGTAAAGGCTTTTTGGAAGATTGTCGTGGTTTAAACTAAATCTGCACAGTTCCCCCTTTGTTTCCCCTCCCCCCCCCTCACATTCCCACTCCTGGAGGGATGGGAAGGAGAGCCAGAGGAATACAACTCCCACGGGTTGAGGTAAAATCAGTCCAGCAATCAAGGTATAACAGAAATCACTACCGGTACCAATAACAAATCAATGTTAGAGGAGACAAACAGGGAGAGAGAATACGATACCACCCGCCGCCACGAGGCCAGCCAGAAGAGAGAGCTCACCCCCCCCCTCCCGGCCAGCTTTCCGTTCCCTCTCCGAGCCCAGCCCGGAGGAGAGAGCTAACCCCTCCCCTCCTGGCCAGCTTCCAGTCCCCTTCCCGAGCAGGACGTGCTGTGGTATGGAATACCTCCCCGACTAGCCCAGACCAGGTGCCCTATCTCTCCCTCCTCCCTGGCAGAGCATGAGCTACTGCTGAACCCATGACAAAGATAAACATTTTGCTTTCTTTAAAAAGCATTCTGTTGTTTAAAAACTGACACCTGAAAAACAATTTTCATCTGGAGCTGCACTCATTCTGTTTGCTGGTTCAGGGTTCTTGGCCAAACTATGTCGATGTAATGCAGCAAGGCATTCAGGAAAGGGTACCATACTACCTTGGAATGACATCTAAGCAGTACTTGCTTGTAACATTCTTTCACCTCCAACCATTCCTTCCAAGGACTTCCCAAGTTACATGTGGTTTCTGTGTACAGAGGAGAAAAGCAAGCACATTTTTACTGGCTTTAATTCACTAGAGAGAGACACATAAGCACAGAGAGATGGGAAGTAAATAGCTGAAACAAAATTATCTTTGAATTGGAGGTGACATCCCTGAAAAATGCTTTGTACTTTTTTTGCTCAGCTAAGCTTTGCCTACCAATATCTTCACACCATTAATCACAACTAAAAGGTTCTGTGGGAAACCTTTTTCTCTGTGTTAAGAAATACTAATGAGGATATGGACTTAATGTTTTGTCCCTCATCAGAGGGTTTGCTTGGTGCAGACAGGAAAGGAAGGCTGTCAGCAGAGGAGTTTAACCCTGGAAAGGAAGTAAGCACCTCCTGTTCACAAGATATTTACATTATATTGCTGTTAAGAGGTCACTAGCATGGCATCAGTGGTCTCCAACATTTCCAGTGGCAGAAGAGGCAGAGAGCTTGTAAATGGCCTGACATATGGGAAGAGGACCTGTCTGTGCTCTTAGCCAGGATCTAGGCTGAGGTGAGCAACCTTGCTTGCAAATTCAACAATGAGAGAGAAATGTCGGTTTATGTGGCAGTTGTGTGGTGGCACAGAAGAACTAGCAGTAATGGGAAATCTTTGGTCTTGTGTCAGAGGGCATGCTGTTTTCCCCATCCTGCGTAGGGAAGGGAGCACTGTACAGGGAGGGCAGGGAAACTAGAATGTGCATTACATGGTTGTGCGGCCACCTGCCTGGGTGAACCCTTAGATCCCTAAGGTGCACCTTAGATCCCTAAGGCTCTATGGAGAAACAAGTTGAATGTATTTGCACATATGAAAGTGGCTTAGTTTTCTGGTGTTTTGTGAGCTTAAGGCTGGAGCTTGAGGAAAATACGGAACTAATTGCCATCCTCGCCTTGCTCTTCAGATCACAAAAGGCCAGTCCTTAATATTCCATGGAGTATGTAATCACCTCCGATGTGACCTCCTCATAAACAAATCTGTCCTGGTTTGGGCAGTAGCAGTCATTTTTCTCCTTCTTGGTAGCTGGTGCAGTGCTGTGTTTTGACTTTTGGGCTGGGAACGGTGCTGATAGCAAGTATGTTTTGAGTTACTGCTCAAATGTTTGGTTTGTCCAAGGACTTTCTGAGCTCATGCTCTGCCAGGGAGGGGGGAGGCCGGGAGGAAGGAGAGGCAGGACATGAGACCCAGGCTAGCCAAAGAGGTATTCCATACCATAGCACGTCATACCCAGGATGTAACCAGGAGAAACCTGGAAGGGCTGGAGCTCTGGGGGGATGGAGGAGGTATCGGTCGGTGCTTGGTTGGGCAGTGTGGGGTGAGTTATGGGTCGGTGGCTGGTGGAGTGTTGTATTCTTTTCACTTGTTATTGGCTTTATCATTATTGTTTGTAGTAGTAGTGGCAGTAGTGATTTGTGTTATACCTTAGCTATTAAACTGTTCTTATCTCAACCTGTGGGGGCTATATTCTTTGGATTCTCCTTCCTAACTCTCCGGGAGTTGGGGGAGCAAGGGTGGGGGGAGTGAGTGCACAAGCTGTGCGGAATGGTTTAAACCACGACAAAATCCCAGATAATTTGGGGACAGCTTGATTCACAAAGGCTGAATCCCCAGAACAGAGCATTAATTTTTCTGGTTTTACTCCGGTTTCTGTTTTGTGCTGGCAATAGTAACAGGGTGCCAAAAAATGTGTTCTGGTCTCTGATTCAAACATCAGTACATCTGAAAGGCTCTGTAAATCAGGTATGCTTAAAACCAGGCCTTTGAGATTGAACTGTGACAGCTGAAATCTACTTAGAAACTTTGTTGCAGACTCACAGCCAGATGAGTATGCAAAAGCCTGTCTGTAGTCTTGGAGGCATTATTTCATCTGAATAGTGGCAAACAATGCTCTGGAGTATGTGCTACTACTCACCACACTGTCACTTGAGTGTGCACATGGAACTCTGTGGGCAAGGTATTCTGAAGCATCCAGCCTTGGTCTAACCTTCCTCACATAGAAAATGTTGGTACAGTTTGTGCTGATGCCAGTGAATGAATAGTTTAAAACTAGTGCTGTAGAAAATCTGACAAAGAGAAATATTGTCACAATAGGGAAGCATTGTGACTTTTTAGACTGTCTAATTCATAACCATTCATAAGGAGAGGCTGAATCAAGCACTCAGATATCATAAGAAAAAGTGGAAAAAAAGAGATCTGAAATCCCTGAACAGTGAATACAATAGCCAGCATAGTGTTGTCAAAAGACCTCTGTCGAAAGCCATTCATTGTCAAGTAATAGCATAAAATATTGTGGTTATTGGAGTATAGTATATTGAGATGCTAATAATACACCAAGTTTAACAAACTACTTGAATACATCCTAACTTTAAACTTTGTGATGGTGTCACTGGATTTATATAGTTGCATCCAAACAATGTTTGTTTCTTGAGTTATAACCTTTGTCAATGGTAGAGCTAGAAAAACCAAGGACAGTGCTATCACCTTCTGTTAGTTTTAACTGCCTTCTTCTTTGAGATTTAACAATGAGAGAAATTTTGTTTATATTAATCATCCCTAGCTGTGGCTGAAAATTTTATTTAGTTTGAATGACAAGTTCTTCAGGTTAACCCAAATTCACTAGTGCTGCAGTCTTGATCTTACTGTTGGGATCAGTCGAGGTGTTCCACGTGCCCCTATTGCATATCATCTTGCCTTCAAGAGTGTTTTGTGAATAAAGCCACAGTCTTAATCCATTCCTTGGCTTTTCAAAGAAGTGCCTGTTAGAGGTAAGGTGGCAGCCTGCTGCAATGTGAATCCTAAATAGAAGACCCCAATTCCCTTGAAGTCAATTAATGAGACCAAAAGCAAAATTTCCAGGAGACTCCTCTGCAGTTCTCATTAGGGCAGTGCAAGCATCATAAGCCTCCATGGGTACAGGTTCTACAGAGCAGCTGCATCAGTGGCTGCAGCAATTGTTTTGGCCAGTTCTACCTTCTGGAAATCTACAGCTTCTGTTTGTGTAGCTGCTCACACCTGCATTGTATATGCCAAACCGAACAGCAGTGCAGTGACCGAAGGGAAATGTCTGTTCTTTAACTACAAAGACATAACTTTGTAGGGGTTTGTTGATAGTGGTTTTCTGTTTGTTTTGTGGGCTTTTTTTCTTTTTTTTTTTTCCTTTTTCTTTTGTCAAATACAGCTGAAACTCAGTGTATTATCTTTAGCATCAATGGAAAGAAAATTATAGCTATTGCTGTGCCCTGAAGACATTATCCATTTCTCCTCATGCAAGGGTAATGTGAGTTTGTCTTCCTCTCTGAGCTGAGAAAGCGCAAAGAGTTCCATTTTCAACCTGTCCCATTTTCAGCTTTATGAAAGATTTCCTAGCACCAGTGGATGGGGAATGGGAGAAGGGTGAGCTGGACTGTGATCTGACCTGGGCACAAATAGCTGACAAAAGTACACCAAAGTCCCTTGCAAACAAGTATTGGAACAGCAAGCTGGATCCTTTCCTTCCCCTCTGCTCCTCAGTCACATCTTCTGTAATATCTACCTGTTTCAGCCTCAGCTCAGTTTCAGGGTCTGTGCTGAAGGGAGACAGTGTCAGTGTCTCAGCTGGTGGATTCCCAGGGCTGCTCATGTCTGATGCCAGATGACTCCAACCAGCTCCAGGCTTGTCCACGAGTCCTTGGAGACATCTGGAACCAGCCATGACCCCTAAGCCACAGGTATGGCTGCCTAAATGTGTGGAAGAAAAGGTGAAAATGCTGAAGGAGCAGAGGAATGAGGGGGGAAAAAGAGCGAGGGATAGGAGTGGGGTGAGCTTCCTTTTCCTTTCTTTCTTTCTAAGAACCCTTCTTCTAGGTGGTCTTGTAAAGATCCAGTTAACAAGAAAAATACCCAGAAATCAAAAGAGAACTTTAAATACAGGTTTTGCATTTCTACACCGCAGATTTAGACAGGAAGCAAGCAGTGACTTTGTTTTTAAAAACATGCTTGGTCAGAGCAGTTAATTTGAACCCTCCCCAGGATCTGTCATTGAGCCTTTGCCCTGGTTAGAGGGCAAGCTCTGTATTCTTCTCCAAACTAGACCACAACAGACAGATACTGTCATGATGGTAGTGTCACTGCACCCATGGGAGGCCTGTAAATAGATCCTGATTTGGGCAGTGATGCATGACTAAATGCAGGCTCTAGCCTCTCCCATTTACCCCTTGGCTGTGTTGCAGTGTGTCCTTTTGCAATGTCAATTACAGGCAGTCTCTCAGAGCTTGCAGGTTGATGTAGAAGCAATGTGCAATCCTAGTGAGAGACGTGGGTTTTCTGCCAGGCGCCTGTCTATATAGTCACCTACAAGCCTGCTGTCATATCTATATGGCTCCTATGTAGCCCTTTGAAATACCAAGTTTCAGCTTGCAGACATACACCCAAACCTGCTGCTCTGTCCAAGTATAAATTTCCAAAAGAAGTACAAAGTTTCTTGACAGCTGATGACGATACACTATTTCAGTCAAGAGAGACTTCAAATGGGCTACTAAATATCACTCATCAAACCCTCTTTAAACATAATGATAATAGACATGTTTTCTCTGAGACAAGAAGGAGCAGAACTGCTGTAAATTGCAGTCATCTTGTAAAAGAATAACAACAGGACATTGCTGTCATCTTCAGCTGCTAGAAAATAGTAACTTACTCTGCTGTCAGTCACAGCTCAGGTCTCTAATCCCTTTCATCGCATTACCCTTGCTGAGCAAAAGATAAAGAATTTTCAGATTTCAAAACAGATCCCCTGCTGTCTGACGACAATAATGTCTTCTCAAATCAAAAGTGGAACATGCTTTAAGTGGGTCACTCTTTATCTTCATTCAGACTTTGCTTTCCTTCAAATACGAAGTTGGGCACCTGTCCCTTCCTCTCTGTTGTTAAAAGAAAGCTTGCCTGCATGTGGGGAAGCTTTTGCGTCTGTTTGAGAAAGCTAAATCACAGAATGTCAAAACTTTTGTTTAGTTTTATAGTTATATTTGGAGACCAGCACAGCACATTAAAGGGTCTCTTTGTGCTCATATTTCAGTCCTTTCAAAGATGCTGCAATGGAATTGAGAATTGCTATGAAAGTAAGTTGTCTTTTAAAATTGGCATGATAGCTGAAAGACAACAGGAAATACAGTCAAATATCATTAGTTAGATACTCTGTCTTGTAGTGTTGGTTTTTGTGGTTTTGGTTTTGGTTTTGTTTCTACTAGGAAGGAGTAATGCAAGAATGCCAGGTTAGGAACAAGCATTATTGTGTTTTCAGGATGGTAGAGAACTGACTATTTTTATTGTGATCATTAATAGTAATTCAATGTGTTTATTAGAGAATTAGCCTTTCTTCTTTCTAGCTTTGCTTCCAGGCAGAAGAGATTGGCTTTGAGAAATTTCTAAGTCCATATACACGGCATGTAAAGCATAGTACTCTCGTTGCATTCCCTTGCTTTTGTTCAGACTTCAACAGAAAAAAAGCCCCCAAGTACTTTCAAATCCTAATCCAAAAAGGACATTAATAAAAAAAAAAACAGTTTTAAGATCAGTCTTCCCTTGCCAATTTTTTTTAAAAATTATGTTATTTTTAATAAGTTTTTTTGTTTTTTTTTTTTTTTTTTTTTTACTTTCTGTGAACTTTAAAAATTATTGGAGATTGTTCTAAACTGAACCGAATGCAGCCTCAGACTTCAGTATATGTGCTAAGAGATCCAGGTATAACCCCAGTTGTTTTTATGGAGCTGTCATTGATTTTAGTGGGGGTTCTGTACAGTATTGAAAGGTATATTATGACCTGGAAAGAGTGAATTCCAGTTTTGCTGTGTCTAGGTGTAGACAGTTGCCTGATCTTATTCTACCTGTAAAAAAGCCCAGTACCAAACCTGTCAATCTTGTTTCATGTCAGAACAGTAACTGACCATGTAATTGGTTTAGTTTCAAGTTCAAATCCCATCGAAAGAAATGCAGAGTAATGCAAGTGTCCATTTAATTTCTGTGGTTTTGACAGGTGGAATCTTGACTTCACTTTGCCTTAAAACAGGAAGAGCATCTTCTTCACCTGCTACAAGCTCAGGAGTGTTGCATCCTGACTAGAAGGAAGTGCAGCAGGAGGGCCAGGAGACCTCCTTGGATGGATAAGGAGCTGCTGAGAAAAATTCACAGGAAAAAAGAGGCTTATAAAAGGTGGAAACAAGGACAGGTGGCCTGGGATGAATACAGGGATGTTGTCAGGGTAGTTAGGGACCAAGTTAGGAAAGCTAAGGCCCAATTGGAGCTAAACTTGGCAAGGGATGTTAAAGATAATAGGAAGGGATTTTATAGGTATGTAGCGGCTAAAAAACAGACTAAGGACAATGTAGGCACCCTCCTGAAACTTTCAGGAGAACTGGCTACACAGGACTTGGAGAAGGCTGAGGTTCTGGATGGCTTCTTTGCCTCGGTCTTCACTGGCAAAGGCTCTGACCGCAGCACCCGAGTCTTGGAAGGCAGACGTAGGGACTGTGAAACCTAGACCTTGGGCCCACTGTACGAGAGGATCTGGTTCGAGACCATTTTAAGAACCTGAATGTACACAAGTCCATGGGACCAGATGAAATACATCCGCGGGTCCTGAATGAGCTGGTGAATGAAGTTGCAAAGCCACTGGCCATCATATTTGAAAAATCATGGTAGTCAGGTGAAGTTCCTGATGACTGGAAAAAGGGAAATATAACCCCCATTTTCAAGAAGGGGAAAATGGATGACCTGGGGAATTACAGACCAGTCAGTCTCACCTCTGTGCCTGGCAAAATCTGGGAGCAGATTCTCTTGGAAGGCATGCTAGGGCTCATGAAAAACAACAAGGTGCTTGGTGACAGCCAGCATGGCTTTACTAGGGGAAAGTCCTGCCTGACCAATTTGGTGGCCTTCTATGATGGGGCTATGGAACTGATAGACAGGGGTAGAGCAGCAGATGTCATGTACCTGGACTTGTGCAAAGCGTTCGACACTGTCCCACATGACACCCTTGTCTCTAAATTGGAGAGACATCAATTTGATAGGTGGACCACTTGGTGGATAAAGAACTGGCTGGATGGTCGTACTCAAAGAGTTGTGGTCAACGGTTCAATGTCTGGCTGGAGATCAGTAACGAGTGGTTTCCCTCAGGGATCGGTGTTGGGACCGATCTTGTTCAACATCTTTGTCAGTGACGTGGGTGGTGGGATTGAGTGTGCCCTCAGCAAGTTTGCCGATGACACCAAGCTGTGTGGTTCAGTTGATACGCTAGAGGGAAGGAATGCCATTCAGAGGGACCTTGAAACACTTGTGAGGTGGGCTGATGCCAACCTCATGAAGTTTAACCATGCCAAGTACAAGGTCCTACACCTGGGTCAGAGCAATCCCAGGCACAGCTACAGGTTGGGCAAAAAGGAAATTCATGGTAGTCCTGCGGGGAAGAACTTGGGGGTGTTAGTCAATGAGAAAATGAACATGAGCCAGCTTCAGTGTGCACTCACAGCCCAGAAAGCCAACCATATCCTGGGTTGCATCAAAAGGAGCATGACCAGCAAGTTGAAGGAGGTGATCCTGCTCCTCTACTCTGCTCTCATGAGACCTCACTTGGAATATTGTGTGCAGTTCTGGTGTCCTCAACATAAAAAGGACATGGTACAGTTAGAACAAGTCCAGAGGAGGGCCATGAGGATGATCAGGGGACTGGAGCACCTGCCATATGAAGACAGGCTGAGAAAGTTGGGTCTGTTCAGCCTGGAGAAGAGAAGGCTGTGTGGAGACCTTATAGCAGCCTTCCAGTATCTGAAGGAGGCTTATAGGGATGCTGGGGAGGGCCTCTTCATTAGGGACTGTAGTGATAGGACATGGGGTAACGGGTTGAAACTTAAACAGCAGAGGTTTAGACTATATAGTATATAGGTTTAGACTATATAGACTTTAGATCAAAGGAAGAAATTCTTTACTGTTAGGGTGGTGAGGTACTGGGATGGGTTGCTCAGGGAGGTAGTGAATGCTCCATCCCTGGCAGTGTTCAAGACCAGGTTGGATGAAGCCTTGGGTGATATGGTTTAGTGTGAGGTGTCCCTGCCCATGGCAGGGGGGTTGGAACTAGATGATCTTGAGGTCCTTTCCAATCCTAACTATTCTATGATTCCATGATTCTATGATTCTTGTTCAGGTTTGTCACATAAAGAATTAGTTAAGGGAGACAAACTTTTGAGCTTAAAAGTCTGTCTTATAGGAGAACAGATCTACATCTATGTCTTCCAGGTTAAGTGGGGATTTGAGCTACCTAGTGTAGTGGAAGCTGTCCCTGCCCACAATAGTGAGGTTGAAACCAGATGATCTTTAAGGTCCCTTCAAACCCTAACCATTCTAGATCTTCAGAGATCCATGCCTCTTTTTCTGCCTCTTCCTGGTTTTCTTATGAAGAAAATCTTACTCTGTATTGTGGAAAAGATGCAGTCCAACTAGCACAAGGTCATAGTAATAGTTAAAATATTTTTCCAGGCAGCTAACTAGGTTAGCTAAGATAGAGTGGAATTTTTGACAGATAATGGCCCTACTCTTTTGTATTTGTATTTTCTGGAACATGAATTAATGGTTCTGAGCTTCTGTGTGTGTGTCTGTATTGACATAGAAACCCCCATTTTGTCCAAGCTGGCCATATAATTTTCAGGAATGCTTATGTTGCTAAGCTTCAGAATGAACAATCACAGTAAAAAAAGTCCTCGAGCATCAGTTACGAAGCAAGAGAATAGCTACATGCTTTGTGGACCTTTCTAAAGGAGAAATTACTTGTGTCTAAGAAGCAAGCTGAGTTTATGGTATTAGACTGAAGTATGTTTTATTCACCTTCCGTTTGGAAATTAAACAACTGGGCCAAAGATCACTTCTGTCCTTCCTCTGAGGAAAGGACTTAGACAAGAAATGTCTCCAACGTCTACTAAGAAATTAATCATTCTTAGACATGAGATTTGTCCTCACCTCTGCCATAGGAAATTCCACTTCATAGCTTTCTCCAGCATTGATTCTAGGTCCAACCTGCCCTGTTTTAACCCTTGCAGCTTGGTGGCATTGCTTTGCCTCAAATACCACAAAGGGAAAATACATGTCAAAATAGACTCCTCTGTGCTAACCCGGTCCCCCAGGAAATGGAGGGCAAGCTCCTTCTCCTCATGCCCACTCCTTACTGACTTTTGGACTCAGGTGTGGGTTCATGCAGGCCAGTGCAATATAGAATCATAGAATAGTTAGGGTCAGAAATGACCTTAAGATCATCTAGTTCCAATCCCCTGCCATGGGCAGGGACACCTCACACTAAACCATGTCACCCAAACTAAACCATGTCACCCAAAATACCTTTGTGACTGCCTAGGGCAATATCAGGCATAGGTTTCAGTCTTGCTTCTGTATTGGAGGAGGAAAGGATTTTAACTTCCAGTGCTTCTGGTTCTCAAGTTTACTTAGTGTAATTCTCAGCAAGGGCTGCTGAAATGGAAAAGAGAAGAGCAGAAGATTTCGTATAGTTACTTATGGTTAACTTAGTCTTTTACGTTTCACTTCAGTAAGAAAAAAAAAATGTCCATGTATGTTACCCTAATTTTAAGACATGGGGAATCATATCCCACTGGTCATATTCTAACATTATCCCAAATTATGACAAATTTGACTTACTATCCTCTTTGGCAACACTGCAGGGCATTCAACTGCAGCCAACAATGGCATCTGCTGCAGAATGGACAATGTGGCTGTAGCAACCAGGAACTGAATCTTTGTCTTCTATGATGTGTTGATTAGGTGACTGATGCTCTTTAATTTTTTATTAATAAAGTACAATGTAGGGTATTGAGAATGCTTCTTGTAGACCAGAATCAAGCAGTTTAGACAATGCCAGAAGTAAAGATTATTTCCAAACCAAAAAACCCAGCAGAAGGTAGAGATCTGCTAAGTGTAAATTCTTTTTAGGCTGCACAGATGGCCCAGCCCCACAGCAACAGCAGGATAGGAACAGCACTGTGTTTCCTTATGGTACAGTGATGACAGCCTTCTTCAGTCCTTAAACCAGGTGGAATCAGCAGCCTGGAAGGGGAACCCACTGCAACCTGAGGGATGCAAGGAATGCACGCAGTGCAAAGTAGACACTTCACAACGCAGGTGTAATTTACAGTTTGTCTATTTATGGACCTTGTTAATGCACTGTAATGATGAATTGCAGTTCAACGAATTTCCAGAAACCTGTAATGCAACAATAACAAGCAAACCTGTAAGAATTCTGCTTTGTCAGAATTATCTAGCCTTTGTCTGAGGAAGTTAGACTTTGGCAGCACACTGTAAACTGTATCTCCTCATGATGAATGTGCTTTGGGCACCATGCCAGGACGCAATTATTCAATATGATGAAGTAGAATCCTATCTATTTATCCTGTTTGTGCTTCAAAACTCATCCTTTTGTTTTATTTTCCCACATGCCAAATGAAATCTAATACATGTTATTTTAATATAATACTACAGTTCATAGTATTAAATTGTACAACAACATTTGCAGATGAAAAGCTTATTGCAGACTACCTTTGAAATGGCTCTATGGGAAAAAAAAAAAGGAGGTTATTATTCTTAGTGGGTCCATGTAGAAAGGAAAAACATGTCTCTCACCAATGAAGTAACAGGTGGCTTAATAGGGCCATGATCTGAAACAGGACAGACTAGAGTACATTGATTAAAAATCAGCAGTTTCACTCATTCAGTACAATAGTTTAGGGGCAGCATGGTTTGGTTTTGCTTTTAACTAGGATGATGCTTTACATTCTTTACCAATTACAGGACTTTTTTTTTTTTGTAGAAATCAGAAGATTGCTGACATTTAAAAATGAACGAATCACAGAGCATCATCCATGCGCACTTTGTAAGACACTGCATTCTCTAGCTTCAGTACAGCAATTGTTGGTCACAGTTAATCCAAACTCTTGTCTGGTTGCAAAATAATTGTTACTAGTGTGAGTAGGCAGTGTCCTTATCTATTGCACACTTTGCAAAGATGTAATTTCTTTCTTTTGATGGAGAATGCAGCAGTATAAATTCCATGGCATGTGAAAGGACTAAATTTTTTTCATGTATGGGAAGTTATCTGTGAGAAAATGAATCCCAAAGTGACTTAAACAAATGAGTTGATATTATGTCTCTTTCTTAGTCACTTTCTGTTGTACTTCACTCAATAGGTGGTTCCATCAAGACTTCCTGTGGAGTCCACTTTTACTCACAGTGCCACAGTCTGGCCATTACACGCTTAGACTTATGTATTTTCAATAATTTAGGAATACAGTAAAATCAGCATTTCACGCTTTGATGCTGGTGTAACCTTTCACTTGCCTCTAGTTCAGTACTTTAGATAAACGAGCAAGGTGAATTCTGGATGTATAACAGATAAGAAACACACAGATCGTGATGCTGTTGTTTTTTGCTGATATTTGCTGATAAAACAAATTATTGATCCAAGTAGAGAGGTAGACTTAACTGGACCAGAGGAAGAGGGATTATATGTGTAGGATGGGATTTTCTTTGGGATTGTTTTTTTTTGGGGGGGGGAGGGATGGGTTTTTTTTCCCTCCATGGACTTGAGTTTTACCTTTGTTTTTTTCTCAGGCATTTTTGAAGGAATTGAGTCTGTGTAATAAAAAACACACACACAAAGAAACAAACAAAAGCCCCTAATCTTAACACAGTTTAGAGGCTGTACAAGGGAGAATATATGCTGCATATCCTTTTTTCTTCTCAGTATAGTATAGTTTTTTTTCAGCTTGAGTGAGCATTTGTTTTCATGCTGTCACAACTTACCCTTTTAACACTGTCACCCCAGTAATGGGTCACAAGAAGCTTTGTGCTGCAGTAATGTTGACTACTCTGAATTTTCCACTAAGATAGCTTGGGAAAATAAAACATCTTCCCATCCTTGAAGAGGTCTGTGGGGAAGAAAAAAAGTTGAAATTGTTTTCAGCATGTCAAAACACACACAGTCACTTAGCTGCACTTCACTTGGCTTTAGGGCATTGAATAGCCATAGCTTAGCTGTAACATGCTTTTCCTTTTCATCTGAGGGATAACAGTGTAGCTTCTAGCTTCCAAGATTCTTTGGACAAGCTTATTAAGAAAAAAATAAGGTGTGAAGCGCAGAGATGAAGTGACTTACTTGAAGCCAGTCACCTATCTGTCAGGGTAGTGCCAGGGGTAGGAACAGGTACTGTCTTTTCAGAGCCCTGATCTGGTGTCTCAAATGCATGGCAAGGGCAGGCCTTTTTGAAATGTGTAGCATTGATCTGAGGAGTGTTCACTTCCACCTGCAGAGAGGAAAGCCTTGTCCTTTCATTTGCTTCCTTAGCAACAACAAGTGCACAAACATGAGGATCCAAGTCAGGCAGGAACTCCCAGAGGCTGCTTTTGCTGGGTGAGCAGCATAAACAGGTGCAAGCCTGGAGATATTTGGACATTCTGTTCGATGTCTGGTTTGTTTTTTATTTGAATGCACTGTAGAAAATGTGTCAGCTCAACTGTTTCCATGGAATGCCTAACAAATCAGAAGACACAGGCCTTACATTAACAGGAGGGAATGGTAAATAAATGTGTTCAAGAGCTTCTTCATCAAGTGTAAAACGGGTAAAGCTGATGGATTATTCATTTTCATTTGTCAAATGTAGAACTGTTTTTCAAAGTAAGTGGCTGCTTCTTTGTATTGTAAGAGAACATGTAAGTCTGAACACTGTAATATTTAGCAAATTCACTTGGCTTTTCTTTCATGCATGAAGAAGACATCCTTCCTCTCAGGAAGAGAGGATGCTGTCTCTGTGCTTGTGAAAACAAAAATGTTTCCAGTAGAGCTGTTGAGAACCCAGTTGTATTAAATCTAAAACATTTCATGAGATACACTGGCATCAGTTCAGGTTTTATCATAATATATTGATATATTTTATTATGATACATACAGTTGGTCACTTCTGACTAGGGATCAAGGGAGAAAAAAGTCTCTGTGAGTGAAAACATGATGCTGAACTTGTGGACTTGAAAACGGGCTGGCTATTTTAGGAAAATTGCATCTTGAAAAGGTAGGCAATTTCCAATGCAGAATGAAAACACAAGTTTACCAGGATACTATATATCCTTTTGGCAGTTCTGTTTCTTTATCTAGTATGTGCACATTGGAGAATCCTAGACATCTTACCTTTCTTGAGCTCTTGAGAGGGAAGGGGAATCCTGATTTGAGATAGAGAATCTTAATAGCATAGGTAGGATGAGAAATCACAATGTGAAACCGTGCTATAATACAAACATTTTATGCAAATACCATAATATGAAGAAACTATCTTATGTAATTAAAGGATTATTATAAACTTGAACAAAAATACATAAATATCTCAGACTGAAAGCTTTTTGTTTGAATTATTAATATTTAAAGCAAAATTCTAACTCAGATAATATTTTCAGACCCTTTCAATTTCAGTGCAACTGAAAATTTCAACATCATCCTTCCTAATCTCTGTAAAGATGTGAAAATCCTGCAGTCGGTCATAGGAATTAATAGCAAAATTTGCTTGGTGTATACATTTTCACATGGAATCCATCTTTTGAGTTCTGTCCGGTGTTAGCAGATGAGGAGTGGTAAGGGTTTGCATTTAGTGCCTTTAATCATCACACAACTGAGGTTTGACCTGTGTACTGAAGCTGGAAAGTGGATTCTAGCTGTAGAATATTTAAAAAGAGTAATGTCTTGTGTTCTATAATTGTTAACTTCAGCATTTCCATGTTAACTGCTGAGTTTCTTGCATTGCTAATAACAGGGATTTCTGGGAAGCTCTGCACTGCCAGAAGCAGCTCTTTTTGGAAGCACTATGTTTAGGGTTCACTGGATGTGGTTGATACTTCAACTGAGTATAGTCTCATCAGCTGACACATATTTTCTACAGAGGAAACAGCATTGTTGTACTGAATATAGTCCTGTTGTGATAGCTGTTTTTCCAACTGATTTCAGCAAGCTCAGGAAATGACTCTTGTGTAATGACCTGTTCAATCAATGCCATCCTTTTCAAAATGCCAGCATCTGTTGCAGACCTGAAAAAAACTTTGTTCTGTGATCAAATAGAAAATACAAGATTTGTTGTTGAGAAATTCTGCTTGGAAATAATGGTATGGCTTTTCAAAATTAAGTGGCTTAAAGAAGTAAAAGGGACACCACATTGCTGCTGCAAAAATAATTTACCAGGTATATGAATGTAATAATGAAACTGCTTTGATTTTCACAGAAAAAATTAATAAAGATTAATGGACTCCACCACATCTAATTACTGTGTGCAGTAGTTACTAAGATGATGAGCTGTCGGAAGTCAAAATTTCTTTTTTTCTTTCTCGCTCTTAGGTTCATCTAGTTCCTGACTGATATAAACTCACTTATTACACCTTTCTTATCCTATTTAGGAGTGGAGGACAATAGGCACTGTTTGGCTGTAAATGAATATAGTTATTTGAAAGAATTATGCTGTTGGTTGTCATCTGGTTGCCTAACAACCACATCTGAAATCAACACTTAGAATTTACAGAGAACAACTTAAGATGACAAGTGAATTGTTAGGAAGAGAACTTTTCCATCTTCATTGTTCTAATGAGATACGTACAGACTGTTTATTTACTTATTTACAACTGTCAAAAGCAAGTCAGTGGTAAGAAAGCATGAGATGGAATGGCAGTGCATTCAGTTTTACAAGAATGTATACCAAAAATCTCAGTTTGCTTGTAATTTCTCCTGAAATAAGAACAAACTTGGAATGACATTCAATCTGTTTTGATTTTTGGTGTTTGTTTGCCTTTTTTTTTTTCCCCCACAGTCACTGTACTTACTTTATTTTTCCGTTGCCATCTTTTTCACTTTACTAGAGATCTGTGATTTAAAGAGAGAATACAAAATAAAGGTGGAAAAGATTGAAAAAGGATTGTCAAGTGAAAGACTTTGTTCGCAAAATAGTTCGGTAAAAACTGCCCAAAATGTAAATATTTTTTCCATACCAGCAAAAAAATGGCAAACTTCCAAATTTCACATCAAGAGGAAAATTTCATGAAAGCCTGTTCCAAATTCTTTTTTTCCCCTTCTTCTTAATTTGAAAATCTTTCTGAAGAATACTTGAGCTATACAAACTACTGGACAGAAAGTAAAGGTTAACTAGAACCACATCTGGCACAGAGAAGGAAGAGTATTGAGTTTATGGAATTGTCATCCACAGACTGGGAGCTCAACCTATGAATACCATGTTTGGTGGAAATAGCTGTAACAAAACTATGTGTGAGATCTTATGGAATAGAAAGGCTGTATTTATTTACAGAGCCTTAGAGTAAGTTCATTTTACTTGCAATATTCTCTCATAGTTTTCTTTTACTCGCATTCTCACATCCATGTATTTATAGGCACCAAGACCTGCATTCCTGAGTAGTCTGTCCAGCACCACTGGTGTGCAACACAGAGGACATGGGCAGCCAGTGTCTGACGTTGTGTTGTATCCCTAGGATCCTTACAGACTGGAGACAACATAGAAGGTTTGGGACAGATTTTTTATAACCTTTAGGAGGCTGCACTTCCTTTGGAAATGTCCTGTGCACCAGGATTTTTCTTCCTGTGGTTTCATTAATCTCAAACAAGGCTGCTGCTCATTGTCTGTTTTCCATTGTTTATTTGGAATGTTTGTCTGCTTCTGCAGAAGGTATTGGAAGGAAATTCTTCAGTTATTGGAAAAATGGATAGGCAGTGTTGCTCAGTCCTGTTGCCATCTTCCTCGTGGAGATGGAGGTCACTGGGGCTGTGTTGTCTGGTTACAACCTCCTGGGCTTAGCAAAAGCAATGTTTTCCCCATTAGTGCTCCTGGAATTCATGTCTACTCCTGCCAACACAGCATCTCCTTTTGCTTATTCCTTCCCATCCAGACAAACAACTTTATATTCTTAATGCTTCCGTTGGACATGCAGGTATGTTCAGTCTAGCTGGCCATCCCACAGCTCTGTCAGCACTCAAATTACTGCACTGTTTCTCAAACTTTTCTAAATCAGACTGTTGAGTAGGTTGCTCCATCTCTTTGTCACTCTCTCAGTCTTTCTCGCAGTATAATCCTATTCTGGGAAGGCCTTGCATAATGTGGTAATTTAACAGAGTGCTATACCTGGAGCTCTGAAAGCCTTTTGCAGCTTTGACTGCTGAAGTATCCGCATCTTAATTTATTGGAGTGTGCACTGCACTTCCAGCTATGTTAGCTGAATACAAAAAAAGTGAATACATTTAGAAATAAGCTTCTTTTACTTTTCCTTGTCTAATTTTCATCGTAGCATAGTGGTGGGGTACTGGGCTGGGACGTGGGAGACACGGCTTGTGTTCACATGCTGCTCATTTCCTGATGGAAACTGTTCAAAAATAAAGAATTGCACTTACTACTGTTGTGATCTGTATGTTTCTCAAGAGTCTGTGAGTCTGTAAAATTAGGAAAGAAACACTTCGCCTGAAGCACTTCATCTATGCTAGCACTTTTTTGTTTGCTTTGTAATTACAAAGTGGCTAATTCTGCAAGATGGTCCTTGCAAGTTTCTAATCATATGGTGAGGCAGTTTTGCAGATTTATCCTCCTCCTTGAATGTACATTATTTCTGCTTTGGCCTTTATTTGTTTCAGGGAATCTTCCACTTTAGAAGCAAGATTTTATGGATTGGCATTCTTATTTCCCTAATAAATTGAATACTTTTCCAAAATTTTTCCTAACTTCAGGAAGTTTTGAGTTGGGTTTTACTTTTTGTTTTATTGCAGTTGCTTGTAAAAAAACATCGTGTCCTGTTACTTCAGTGCATTGGTGTAAACACAGAATAACTGCAGATGTTGACTCACTTACTTTACAGTTGAGTAATGCAGGTCTGAATTACATCTGTAGGACAGAGTCTGTGATCATACTGCAGTTCACACTGAAAGATTAAGTTGTGCTTTTGGCTTCAGAGAACAATGTGGTGGATAAAAATGATAGTTCAAATTGAGAGCTAGTTTTATGCTTTGTGGGATTGTGAGATTTTGCGTCTATTTAAAGCAGCTGGGGCTGAGGAGACTTCTGGGTGGGGTCTTTGCATTCGATACCAGCTCAGACTTTGCCTTCTTCAGGCAAATACTTTTGCCCTCTGAATACAGTAGCTGCAGAAATCATTAGTATGAAGTGAACTTTGAAGAATGATTATGAAGTAATGAAAAAACAGTGGCAGGAAAAATGCCATTGTGGGTGACAGGCAAATGAGCAACATTTGGAAATAAGACTCCTAACAGAATCCTGGATTACTGTTTAATTCCTCATTGTCTACCAAACACTTAAAAAAGCACCCTGCCTTTATAAAATCAGTACTTTGTTGTGCTTAAAGGACTTCCCAGTTCAGAGGTTGTACATAGGGACATGGAGAAAAAGCAGAAATAAAGAGCATTGAAGTTATTCAAAGAAGCATATAACAGATTGAATGCAGCAGTTCTTACAAGTAAAACTGAAGCCTCATGAGTCTATCTCCAGTTTCTTTAATCTCATTTCTGTTGCTCAGTAGTATCTGATATGATATGGTTCATTAAACAAGTAAGCCTCTGTGCTGATTTTCTGAAATCTGCTGTAAAACACACTGTAATATTCTAATTCAAAGTAACTTTGTCTCACCTTAAATTGGGAAGTACTGAATCTTTATTCCTGCTAAAAAGTCTTCATTGTTGCTAATTCATCAAAGAAATACATTATGCCTTACTGAGCCCAAATCAGATAAACTGTAAATCCATTGAGTATAAAGAATCTGATTTGTTTGTGTGTAAATACTTCTCCTTGGAACATCTAATGAAAAGGAAAATGCGAGAAAGTGAAAGACTGGTAGGTTCCAGTTTCACTTCCCTGAAATTTTGGACTTTTGTCTATTACAGAGCTTTATTTTTAAGATTATTCGTTGATTACAGGTCTGATCCTAAGGTCTGGCAGGAAAGGTTCTTTCTTAGCTTGAAGGAGGCTGTATTTCTTGCTGAAGATCAGAGCTCCTGCAGGTTCTCTTGGCATTGCCTCAGTGCCTGTCTGTTGATGCCACATGGCCCAGCATTTGGTTTATGCTACGTTGGCTAAATGAACACCTGGGATTTATGGTGTACCTTCAGAAAACAGGAATCATACATGAGATACTGGCTTTAAAAGTTTTCACATTTTATTTTTTAAAATACTAAATATTTAGGTTTTCACATTATTTTTTAAAATACTAAAAATACTTGAGGATGTGTTTGCTTTCTGACAAGTCTATGTTTTTTTCTCTGTCATTTGGTGACAGTTTCAGTGTATGCACAAAACCCGCAAGACTGACTCTTAAAAAAGGTACTCAGATCCCTGTTGCTGACAGTAAGTATCATAGTAGGTGTTAAAATGGTTATCAGTTGTAGTGCAATGTAAATCTGGGTTCCTTGAGGGTAGAACAAGTTTTATCACCACCACTGTGAACCACCACCTCAAGATAACAGATTCATGACTTAATGCAATACAAAACTGCATTAAAAAAAGGGGCATGTTTAAGGCAATGTTAATTCATGTGAGGAATGTATTTAGGTGTCTTTTATCTTGCTGCAAACCCTTAAGTTGGAAAAGGATGCAAAACTTGGCTTTTAGTCTGGCAGTAATTTGGCTTTGGGTGTAACTAAGAATTATCTTAATACACTTTTTAGTTTTGAGTCTTAAACAAAACCAGAATTCTAGGATAGATATGCTATCAAATATGCAGATGTATTTCCTGCCAGTTTATCATTAGAAGTGGGCAGTAACTGCTTTTGAAGGGTACCTGGTTTCCAGTGTTGGAAAACCTTTTACAGAACATGAGTGTTACATAAAGGATACATCATTCTCCTTCATTCACAAATCTGGAATCAGGATGCTGCTAAACTTAGGACTGAAAAATGAGGGAAACAACCTTATTCCCAGCTCTTGGGAACTGATTTGGGCTTTGGTAGGGATGGTGGTCACGTGAGGTCATGCCTCTATCAAAAAGGGTGGGTAGGCAAAGGAGTTTGGGCTTGTATTGTTTCTTTCTCTATGTTCAAAATACCAGGACTCCCTTGATTACTTGCTTATTCAGTCTGAAGAAAACAAGGAAAGATGAAAGGATTGAAGTAAGGGAAACAGGCAGTGAATAAAACCCAGAAGAGAGGGAGGAAGTGAGTTTTTAAGTGAGACAGCAGTAACGTTGAAAGGAATAAATGCAAGGTTTTTATACCAGTGCAAATGGTATTTAGAAAGAGCAAGGTATATGGCATATGTGGAGTCCTTTTCTTTGTTTTAGCATTGCATGTTTTTTTAAAGCATTTCACTGGCTGGCAGTTACAAATCAAATTCTCCAGGGAGAATTGTAACAGGAGAAGAACAAGCAGAAAATTAAAACCTGGTCCCAGAGGTACATAGCCTCCATTTCAATTGTCAAGGAATAGCAAGGGCGAATATGCTATGCTAAAGGAAGGGTGAGCTGTTTTTTCTGTTTGCCGTGATGCAGAGCATCTAAAAGAAGTGGCCTTTTTCACTGACTTCTGAGCCAACGCAGTAGGTTTACAAATATCAGACAGAAGAACCTCACCGTTAGTCAGAACTACATTTGCAGAGCAGGTTACCCTTTTAGAAAGCAATCCTAGGGTTTATTTGTTTTTATTTTAACAGCCTTCCTCTTCTTCCTAGAACCAAAGTGAGTAGGAATCATAAAATATGCATGCTAAATATAGACAGAAGGCACATTCATCAGCTGAAATAAAGGTTTACTGAGTGTGTGCATGTTATAGAGAACCTAAACATTTTAACTGAAATAGATTAAGGGAAATGTGAAGGAAAAGAAAAATGCTGTTTCTTGTACTCAGAAAACCTCATTGATCCACAAGTATGACACTTAAACCTGTAAGAGGAAAATGGGAGAAAAGGGAGAAGAGAGAGAAGAGCTATGCTTGTACATTTAATTTTGTATTTTAAAAGTTGGAACTTTCAGCATTTTTTGTTGGTTGTTTTGGGGTTACAGGGTTTTTTTGTGGCTAGCTATAGAGGCTTTTAGGTATACTAAACCTAGAAAATAATGCTGAAAATTAAAATTACTTTTGACAATAAATATGCCAGGGTTTTGAGTTCCTTCTGCTCTGATTTGTTTCTTCTCTGACAAGCACATACAGAACATGCTGTTAACTCAGGATAGTAAAAAGGGGTTTGAAAGTCCAAATAGCTTTCTGTTGAAAAGTTCTGGTTTTGAAAAGAATGCTTTGCAAAGTTAAATTCTTCCAAACTTTTATGGCACTATGTAATTGCAGTATGTTCTGTACTATTTTATCTGATCTAATTTTAGGTGAGGCTTCCTCATGGCCCTTAGGAAGACATTTTGCAGTCTTCAGTGTGTAAGCCTACACTGACACATATTCTGTGCTTGCACCTAAGAAGTCAAAAAAAAGTAGCTGCTGCAAGTTTGAGATTGACAACCAGCTGGTTTCTGTAATTTTTTTTTTTCATTACCAGTGTAGGAGGTAACTAACGATTTGAACAGCTCATTTAGTTCATTACCTTAAGGAACAGAGATCAGTATTTTCAGGCTGAGAAGTCTTTTTGGTATAAACCAGTGAAGACTATGACACAATGATTTGTGTGCCTTTTGTTTCTTTTGGCTTAGAAAACAGCATTTTAAAAGCCATATTAAACTAATTCAAACTGAAAATTAAACAAAGGCATCTGTTCCCTAAAACTTGTACAGATTTTAATGAAATCATTTTCCCTCTTCACCACAGGTTTGTTGGTCAGTGTGTAAACAAAACATAATTTTGTAAGATTGTCTTGGTAGTGTGATTCACTTTCCATCTTTTGTTCTACTGCAGTGTCATACTTAGCAAGTCAGAATGACATTCCCACCACACACCACTTTTGTTAGACAGATGACCCACATTTGTTAGTCAGATGCTGTTTTCATAAATGTGAATGAGAGAATGAAGGTATTTGATTTCTATGGAGATAAACAGCAGAATAATGGTGTTTAACTCCAGTGATTTAAATGAGCTAGGCAGCCTGAGCTGGCATATCCTGAGTGTACTCTGCAGTGTCACTTGTGACATTTGTTAAACAGCCATTCTTCTGTGTATGCAGCAGCACTGAACTTGTGTGTGGGGCTGGTCAAGACAGCTGAGCTCCAGCAAAAACATTTCTGATTGCACTACTGTGCCTAAAAACCAAAAAGCCTTCCTGTGTTGCATGCACTTAAAGGCAGGAAGAGAACTATTACTATTCAGGAGAAAATGTAAGAATTTCCATTCTCTTTCTAGCTTCCAACCACTATGTGTGTCAACATCTTGTGTTTAGATAAGCTTACACAAAATGGGTTTGCAGAATTATGCTTCATGCTTGTCTTAAAGCCTTTGCTCCCAGAATCCAGTGGTTTTACAATCCCTATTTCTCTCTTGCTGTTTATTTAAGCCCAATACACAATGCTTTAAACAAGACCATCGCAGAACAATGGTGATAGGTTAGGATTGGAAGGGACTGTAAAGATCATCCAGTTCCAGCCTCCCTGCCTTGGGCAGGGATACCTTCCACTAGACCAGGTTGCTCAAAGCCCCATCCAGCTTGGCCTTGAACACGGCCAGGTATGGGGCTGCCACAACTTCTCTGGGCATCTTGGGCCAGTGTATCACCACCTTCATGGTAAAGAATTTCCTCCTAATGTCTAATCTAAATCTACCCTCTTTTAAAACCATTACACCTTGTCTTATCACTACATGCCCTTGGAAACAGTCCCTCTCCAGATTTCTTGTAGGTCCCCTTTAGGAATTGAAAGGCTGCTCTAAGGTCTCCCCAGAGCCTTCTGTTCTCCAGGGTGAACAAGCCAAACTCCACCAGTGTGCCTTCGTAGGAGGGGTGCTCCAGCCTCTGATCATCTCTGTGGCCCTCTTCTGTATCTGCTTGAGCAGATCCACATCATTCTTGTGTTAGGGGCCCCAGAGCTGAGCACAGTACTGCAGATGAGATCTCACGAGAGTGGCATAGAAGGGGAAAACCACCTCCTTAAATTTGCTGGTCACATTTCTTCTGATGCACCTCAGGATACAGTTGGCTTTCTGGGCTGTGAGCACACAGTGAAGCTGGCTCATGTTCAGTTTCTCATTGACCAACACCCCCAAGTCCTTCTCTGTAGGGCTGCCCTGAATCTCTTCTCTGCCCAACCTGTAGCTGTGCCTGGCGACCCAGGTGTAGGACCTTGCACTTGTCATGGTTAAACATCATGAGGTTGGCATCAGCTCACCTCAAAAGTGTGTCAAGGTCCCTCTGGATGGCATTCCTTCCCTCCAGCGTATCAACAGAACCACACAGCTTGGTGTCATCAGCAAACTTGCTGAGGGTGCACTCAATCCCACTGTCCATGTCACTGACAAAGATGTTGAACAAGACTGGTCCCAACATCAGCCCCTGAGGGCTCATTACTTCTCTCGACTTGGACATAGAGCCATGTGGGCCTTTTGGTCAGTGGATTTAGTATTCATCAAGAAAAGGAGATGATGGTAATCCATCAGCATCTGAGGTCTTGGCTGAAAGGAGAGCACTGATGTTGATGGTTTCATCTTGGGCTTGCTTGGTGTTATTTTCATACCTCTCCAAACACAGACAAATACTTGCCCTGTCTTTATTGGTCCACAATTTCATATTACTTCTGAATTTATTCTGCCTTTCATGTTTTTGCTTTCTTCCTTTCTAAAGCGGAGAAAATGGGCTGCATTGCCGTAATACCTCAGAACTGTTGCTGAGTTGTTTACAAACCTGGCACTTCCATATCACTGTGCCAGTGTTTTCAAAGTCTCTGCTCAACCATGCTGTGATTTTATTATCGGTTCATAGTTACTTTGCTCTACACAAAACAATTTTATGTTAAGGCTCTTAGTTGCAGAATCATACCAAAAGTATTGCAGTAACAGGCATTGCACCACACACAGTGAAAGCTGAGGTAAAGTGGATCAGGGGAACAGTTACTTGGTTGTTACTTGCTGAGATAGCTATGCAAGATAAATCAAAGCTTCAGGCTGGCCAAGACAAAGCCAGACAAGACTGGAGGCTTTGCAGAATTCATACAAATCCTGTGGCCTGTCACTAGTTATGGCAATATCCCATCTATTAGCCTACACTTTTGCCTTCAGTTCTGTAATTCTCCCTCTTTGAATTTATTCTTGAAGCTGCCTGTTACCTTTATAGTTCTGTATTCAGTAAATTCCTCTGAAGCTTGTGGATTTATTGGTGTCTTGGGTTCAGCAGTAGCAGTAATTTTTCTCCTTCTTAGTAGCTGGTGTAGTGCTGTTTTTGACTTTAGTCTGAGAACAACACTGATAACGCCAATGTTTTTAGTTGTTGCTAAGTAACATTTACTCCGATCAAGGACTTTCTGAGACTCATGCTCTGCCAGGGAGGAGGGGAATCCAGAAAGAAGCAGAGACAGGACACCTGATCCAAACTAGCGAAAGGGGTATTCCGTACCACATCACGTCATGCCCAGTATATAAACTGGGGGCAGTTACCCAGAAGTACTAGATCACTGCTTGGGTCAGGCTGGATACTGGTCAGCGTGTGTTGTATTCTCTTCCCTTGTTATTTCCCTTATCATTATTATTATTGGTGGTAACAGTAGTGCTTTTGTGTTATACCTTAGTTTGTGTATATTGAAAAAAGTGTGAATAAGTTATGTACATGTTGGGACTTTATTAGTACCATGTATGTTTTCACTCAGCTTAATGGGAGAGCCCTTTCTCTGTAGTGTCTCAGTTTGTGTCATGTTAGTGAGTATATTAAACATCATCAGTCTCATGTGAATAGGACAGTGAACCCAACGATCATGGTGGCTGCTGAGTCCTTGTGTGTCTCTGGGTCTCTGCTTGGCTGGCAATGGTGATTGGAGTTTAGACCTACTTTTCTTCTGTAATCTTTAGGAGTGGATATCAGTATAGATAATTCACTTATTTATTTATCTATTTGTTTGTTTATTTATTATTTTTTTTAATGTTTCCAACCATCTCATAAATCTTTGGCAAAGTTCTTGCATTACATGGTTCTCTTGTTTTCCTTACCTGGGTATTTTGTGTAATAAACATCCTTCTGGCAGCTTATCTTTTCAGTTTCAGTAAAACTGCTTATGGTTAATACATGCCTTTCTTTTTAACCCTTCTGTTGTTTCTTCTATAACTTTGTCTGTCTTCCTTTTCTCTCCACTTACTTATATTTAGATTTTCCTCCTACAAATCCTGATAGTTCTGTTGCATCATTAACTTCTCTGAAACCATTGTCTGCTGACAGACAATAGCCTCTATTTTTGCTTGATCCATTGCAGATACTGTGTTAGAGACATAAGAATAAAACTGACCCAAGTGCTCAAAATAACTTTGTAAAATCGTTTTGTATGTTAACCCAGAGATCATTTATGATTTAGCTACAAGACTCACTTTGTCTTCAGTAACAATGTGCAGTTGGTTCCTGTGCTTCCCAGAGTGTCCTTCATTTGATTTGTGTTAGTAATAGTGAATAGGACTGATTGTCTGTTAGCAGTCACGTAAACTGTAGAATTATAGAATGGTTAGGGTTGTAAAGGACCTTAAGATCATGTAGCTGGAAGAAGATTCTGTAACTTAATTTGTTTTCAAATTATTTTGGTACATGGTAGGGAGGGACTTTTCATTAGGGAAAGTAGTGACAGGACAAGGGGTAATGGGTTAAAACTTAAACAGGGGAGGTTTAGATTGGCTGTAAGGAAGAAATTCTTTACTGTTAGGGTGGTGAGGCACTGGAATGGGTTGCCCAGGGAGGTTGTGAATGCTGCATCCCTGGCAGTGTTCAAGGCCAGGCTGGACAAAGCCTTGCGTGGCATGCTTTAGTGTGCGGTGTCCCTGCCCATGGCAAGGGGTTGGAACTAGATGATCTTGAGGTCCTTTCCAACCCTAACTATTCTATGATTCTATTATCTGGAGTGGCAACAGTCTGCTAGATTATTCCAGGGAAAACAAAAGTACTCAGAGAAATCCAAACTTCTGTTGATTGTAATTTTAATCACCTTTGTTCATACTTACTGTTGACAAGGGAACTCCACTGTACTGGTGAAAACACAGCTATAATGATAGCCTTATTTTTATATTGTGTGACCTTTCTGGCACGTTTGTATCGTTCACAAGGAGCTCACTTTCATTGCTGTGAACATATAGGTAGTACCACAAAGGGCAATTGAGGCATGGCCTAAGAGTTGTACATACCTTTGGTACCTCTTGCTTTTAGACTGTGCAGGGTAAGACTTCCTCCAGAAGAGTCTTGGACAGAGAGGTATGTAAATCAAGTTGCCTTTTCCTGTCTTTTATAAAACTTTGCCTTATGATAGGGAACATGCTAGTTTAACAGTGGAATTATTCTGCTGACAGAAATGTCTTGGAAAAAGCAAATGTGAAATCTCACCCAGTTGAAGTCACTGGCAACCACTGGCAGTGGCCAGACTATGCCTTTAGTGATGCAAAGGTCATGAAACTTCTTCATACCACATCTTGCAGTTTTCTGGCTTTCTGTAAGTCCTGCTGTGTCCACAAAGCAGCACTGAGAGGGACAGAGATAACTGGAAAAGACATTGTCAATTCTTAGGTTTGGACAGTGAATCTACAGATGGCTTATGATGGCTTTTGGGCTTATTTCACATTGTAAATTATGTGGATACTACCATGCTGAAAACAGTGTGCAGCTTTCAGCTTTCTAGAAAAGATGAGAACACAATTACTTTTCAGTTGTTAATTTATTTGTATATCCACTGAGAGTTGAAAAGATGTCATACTACATCCCTGATCCTCAAGTTGAGAGATGGAAAGAGGCTATTAGCTCATGCATTAGCAGCTATTGCTCTGGTGCTGTGTGTTTGGTATGATTGGCTAGATGTAGCAGTTGTAGCATGCTGAAATCTTTCAAATAAACCCATGCTAGAAGTACTTATATTAAATCTGATACCTCACACAACTTTCCTTTCTTAGATTCCATCCTGCTACTTGTCATTATAACTAGCATACTAAATATTTCCACCCCTTTGTTGGAGGAGACACATTGTTGTTTTGCATCTTGAGGCTCTGATACTTCTTTGCAAACAGGTCCTTGAGTGAAAAGATCCTTTTGAAAGTAACTCTCAAAAAAGCAGAGCTGCAAAGTAATTTCTACTTTATAAAAATACTTGAAAAGCACTATCATATGTTCCTCATTGCTTGGGGAATCCTACTATGTTTAGCTGTCACAGTCATTCTCTTATGAGCAAATACCTCCTGTTGTGATAATTGTTGTCCTGCTTTCTTGGGACTCTTTTATGCCAATCATTATTATTGTGATTATGGGACCATGGGACCAAACTCATTACAGTAGATCTCTTCCTCCCCACTGTCATCCGTCTCTTTGTCAATTTCCTGTAGAGATTTTTCCTTTGTGCCAGGATGTGCAGGAGGTGGGGTTTGGAGATGTTCCAGTTTTGTCCGTAGAAGCAGGTAAAAATGTTCAGCCGCTGTGTACAAGGAGATGTCCTCTGGGTCCAATTTATGTTTGTCAGCACTGGGAGAGTGGTTGCACACTCATTAATACCAGATCAGCACACTGTGACTTGTCAAGCAGTAGTTAATTCATCTGGGTATGGTGTTGGATCTGGGACTGCGATCATGCTGAATTCACTGAATGTGCAGTATGGCTTTTCTATGGCTTTTTGGCAGCTGTAAGAGGATAGGCAATACTTGACTCAGAACACAGATTCAGAACGCAGCCTGCAAATGTAGTTAACCAGTGATATTCATTTTAATAATTCTCAATTACAGTATGCTTAGTACATGAACAATGCATGGAGACACACAGCTCTGGTACCCTTCATCCATGTACTGGGAAACTGAAAGCTGAATCTTTGGTTAAACGGAGACACAGCCTTAGCTGTTGCTGAACTCTGTTATTTATGGAACTTATATCCTTGCCTTCAGTGACTTGCCTTCAGTGACTGAGAGTTAGCTCAGCCGTGCTTGGGAAAATTTAGCCCAGGACATTTTTATGGCAGCTGTGCTCTCTGAAGAGGTCATAAATGCATCCAACTGCGGACTTCAGTGGATGTCACTGGCAGTGGAGGGCAACGATTTGGTCTGTGTTTGCCACTTTAAATGATGAGCAGTTGACACCAGCTGGAGAAAAATGTCTCACAGACCCCTTCTGTGCCTGATCTACAGAGCCTGGATGCCTTTTGTGACACTTATGTGGAGAAATGGAGGCAGGCTAAAGCAGCTTTTTGTTTTGGAGGAGTCAGAGTCAGACCCTGGTCTGTTGGACAAGATGTCAGCCATCACATGGATGTTGCTTGCTTTTTTCTCTATATGCAAAGGTAAGTAGGTACACAGTGATGGCTTTTAAGCTTAACTATGGCCATATTGCCTAATTTATGCCTAGTTTTATAGATTGGATGGTAATGTGTGCCTGCAGACCTAACAAGTCTATAACTTAAAATCCAGTAACTGCTTCTGGGGCAACTTGTGTTGTGAAGGATCGCAGTAAAAACACAGAGAAGGGAAAAGATGTCTGCCTCATTGTCTTAATCTGTCTCTAACTCAACCCAGGCAAATTTGGATTTAATTAGGTGTCACTCTATGGAGCGTGAAGTGACAGAGTTTTTTAAAAGTAAGTGAGAGTCTGATCAAGATAAGGCTAGACAGAAGCCCAGCCTTTGCTGATACAAGTTTAAAATGCTCTTGTTATAGTCATAGGTGAGCAAAAGTCTTTGTCCCTGCATCTCTGCCTCAGTGTAGTTTGGTCACAAATTTTAATTTTACATATATTTTGAGCAGGCTTTTTGGCAAAGTTAGGTAAAGAACAGAAAAGACAGGAATACCTATAAGAGAAAGGCAAGAAAACAGGTTTATATTCGTTTACTATTATGATTATTCAAGATTAGGTGTGGTAGTTTGTTCATGCAGCTCCTTAAATGCTTCCTTGGTTTTCACAGGAAAAGATCACCCACTGAGGAATGTGGGTTCTACGGTGGTGTGCTGACTCTTGGAATCCAGATTCTTGCAGGACTGTCCTGGCTGCTGACCAGGAGTTTGCAAACCTGGAATTAAAATCACAAATGAAACCATCCTGTGGAAAAAAAAAACAGATGTGCAGGGGGATAGTGTTGAGGAGATAGAATGAGTAATTCACAAACAGAAGCACAAAAAAAAAAAAAGAGAGAAAAAATGAGATGGGACATGTAAAGTGGGAGAGAGAAAATTTAAGAATGGGTTTGCAGTGGAATGGTAAGTTATAAACGCTACACGGCACCAAAAATCCTGTAGGCAACTACTCTGAGGAAGTCAATACTGGAAGAGAATGAGGCAGTAAAAGCTTCCTTATAGGAGAAATGAGATGCAAATCCTTAAAAAGAAGAGTGCAGGCTTACAGGACTGTGAAGCTGAGGTGAAAAGTTTAAGTGTAGCACTGGGACAGTGTATGCCTGATCACAGCTGTTACTACAGCACCTTCCAAAAGGGGTGATGGAATGCAGAGAGACCTACGATTTGATCTAGTTCAACCCCATTGTTCACTCAGAAGAGTAGTCACAAGTCCCAGTGTTCCTGTTAAGGAGATACTAGCAATCTTCAAAGTGAATTTTAGAGCACCCTTTACTGCTGTAAAATGAGAAGGTTGAGTAATAAAGAAGAAAGTGAAATATGTGATCAGAGATACACCCAGGATTTTAAACAAGTTTGGCTGCAAAATTAAGCCTTTTAAATAAAAATATGTATACTGACTGGCTTCTTAAATAAGAAGTCATTACTTACTGCGACTGAATGAGAAAAGGCTGTGCAACCTTCCACTACTGCTGCTCAGTGGGTGGCTGTAACAGCTGGGTTAGAAGTATCCCCTGAAGCCACAAATCATTGTTCTGAGGAGGTGCGTTGACTTCTGAAAGCTTTAAAAGGAATATCAAAAGGATAATAGTTACATTGAAGGAAGGAGTATGTGCCAAATAAAAGCATATTTGGGTCAGAAGAGATTGTCAGGCTCTGTCTGTGATCTTCTAAACCAGTGGTCTCCAACGCAAGGTGCATGCATTTCATGGGGTGCATAAGACAGTCCACTGAGATGTGGAAAGAAATATTTTACCATGAATATATTTTTAGAACAGTGTTTCTTTCATCTTTAGCTCATACTTTTCAATTTCTATTTTTCTGTATATTTTATAATTTACATAATAAGCTAGTACAGTAGTACATGTATTATAATTTATAAATTATAGACATTGGGAGTCTGTGCTCTGAACGTTTTTACTGATACAGGTTTGTGGTCACAAAAGTCTTGAAAGTGCTGTTCTAAACCACAGGTGCACCAAGGTATGCTTATCCACCAGGTTGCATATAGAACAGCTGGGGTGAGTGGTCTTGCCCAGGAGGGCATCTAATTTTATGGCCTATAAATATGTGACCTACATGTCCTGAATAAGAAGGTGGTAGAAGAAATAGGTGTATTTGTGTTGAAAAAAAAACAGAGGGTTGTAAACTAAAGAAAAATCCTATGGCTAGCAAAGACAAAGAGGCAGTACGAACTGCTGCCTTTGCAGACCGTGACTTCTTACTACTCTTAGGAAAAGTGGTGTCAGAAAGGGTGGGGGGAGAAGGTTGTGGTAGGTACCTTTGCTTAGCATGAAGGTTGCAGAGAGGGTTGAAACAGTGCTTCATGAAGTGTTGTACTGGGCTTTTGGGTGGAGATCAGTGCAAGAAAATAAATTAAACCCAGTTCCCCCAACCTCCCAGTTTCTGCCTGCAGCCCTTCCTTGTGTTTCTGGGGCTTGTGACAAATTTACATGTGGAGAATGGGAAAGGACTGTGGTTCTGGTAGAACTGGGAGTTGATCAATAATTACTGGAAGCTGTTGTGTATTATGCCCATTACAATAGAAGATGCTGGATATCAGATGCAGTCAGTGTTATCTGCAGTTAGGACAGCTAATCTAAGGAAACAAATAGTGAAAGAAAATGGGGGGCTAAGGACTTGGTGATAGCAGAAGTAAAGAAAGAAAGAAGAACGTAGAAGTACATAGAAGTACACAGAAGAAGCCAGGGTGCTGTGACTGCTAAGGTGCAGCTGTGGGTGACACTGACTGTGGCATGGAGCAAGGAAACTCAATTACAAAGCAAGCAATACACTGAAACCAGTTTAGTCTGAAACGTGAACTAACCCAGGGCTTGCAGGAGTGTGGGCTGCTGCAGAGAGGGCAAAGTGTGAGCAGGAGTCTCCATCGTGGTGTAAGCCTCACATGTAGAGAAGGAAAGAGTGTGGCTTTGTGGCTCTATAGCGTCTCTAGCATGCTTTCCAGAACACTTTGGAAGACAAGGCAGAAAGAAACATTTACAAAGAGTATCTGAGTTTCCAATTTGCTGGAAAGAATTTTTTTTTTCATTTTTGAAGAGCTGATCGGGTAATTTTTGGAAATAGAATGATATTTTAAGAGGTGATCACTGTGCATCAGTAATGAAGGGCTATTAAACAGGACACGGTGTTCCCAGTGGTCTTAAAAGGATGTCAGTAGATAGCACAGGGCTAGATGAGGATGTTTAAACATCTCTGACAGCCTTTAACATGCTTAATCATGTTTGACCAAGTTCGATTATGAAATCTTTCCATCTCTTTTCAATCATTATCTGTCATGCATTTTGTAGGATGCAGCTGTATTTGAGTGGATATGAGTTTGTATGTACATATATAAGCCTCCACAAAGTATCATAGAATCATAGAATAGTTAGGATTGGAAAGGACCTCAAGATCATCTAGTTCCAACCCCCCTGCCATGGGCAGGGACACCCCACACTAAACCGTATCACCCAAGGCTTCATCCAACCTGGCCTTGAACACTGCCAGTAATGGAGCATTCACTACCTCCCTGGGCAACCCATTCCAGTATCTCACCACCCTAACAGTAAAGAATTTCTTCCTTATATCCAGTCTAAACCTCTGCTGTTTGAGTTTCAACCCGTTACCCCTTGTCCTATCACTACAGTCCCTAATGAATAGTCCCTCTCCAGCATCCCTGTAGGTCCCCTTCAGATACTGGAAGGCTGCTATGAGGTCTCCACGCAGCCTTCTCTTCTCCAGGCTAAACAGCCCCAACTTTCTCAGCCTGTCTTCATATGGCAGGTGCTCCAGTCCCCTGATCATCCTCATGGCCCTCCTCTGGACTTTTTCTAACTGTACCATGTCCTTTTTATGTTGAGGACACCAGAACTGCACACAATACTCCAAGTGAGGTCTCACAAGAGCAGAGTAGAGGGGCAGGATCACCTCCTTCAACCTGCTGGTCACTTTTTGTATACCATTTATCTGATAACACTTGTATATCTCTTAAAAACTCTTATTAAAGAATGTAATTTCAATCACATCACACTCTTGGAAGTAATGTTATGCTCTCAGCTATAGGAATTTCAGAATTTGACTTTATATGCTATAGCTGTAATCTTAATCATAACAGTTTTGTTGTTTGTGAGATTGTATTGACTTTAAAAATCAAATGCTTAACAGGTCAGTCAGTGGCCATGTGAGCTCCTCTAAGACCTGTACAGGTGTGATGAGACAAAATCACACAGGAAAGAACAAAGGCCTCAAAAAAATCTTGCTCCTGATGAGGAGCTTTACTCCATAGAAGGTTTGCAACAGCCTTGCTGGATTCATAGCTGAAAGCCTATGTTTTGCAGTCTTCCAAAAGCTGGAGAATAGGGTTGTTTCCTTGTAGCCAGACAAATGCTGTATTGGCTTTCCTAGTAACAGAACACAAGTTCTGAACTAATACTGTAAGGGAAGATTTTGTCAGATCTTCATTGTCGGGGTTTGTGCTGGCCACCCTGGAGGTTTGTTCTGGTCCTTTTAACTGTAACAGCAATTGTCGAATAAAGTGGTAGCTGTTACTTAATCAATTTTAGCTTTAGCTTGCTTTTATATAGTTACATAATGTAGTGCCTGTTTTTATAATAATTTTCATGTGTTTCTATACCTAAGGGGTAGAACTAAAAAGTCACTGTTCTGTGTAAAATTAACTCTCTGAACCTAGGATAAAAGTGTAGCATGGAGGAGAACAGACATGGGATAGTAGAAGAGAACTTACAACTGTGGGCACAAGGTGGTACCAGAGCTCATGGAGCTGCAACCAACCAACCTGCCAGTGGTCAGTCACTGGCCTTTAAATGAATGCAGCTGTGGCGTGGGTTGGGCTGGTTTTAGGAGTCACAAAGAGTGCAAAGGGAGAATACACATAGTATAATGGAATTGTAGGAAAAGTGTAGAATGGATAAGGTGTAAAGTATGTTAGAAAATGCATAAAAATAAGTCCAACTGGATCCTAGAGGGAAGAGGAATAATCTCCCACCATTGTCACAATTGCCATCCTCTCAAAGAGCTCAGGACATGGACAGTGTACCATAAGCCTCTCACCTATCCCATACTAAAGCCATCACCCGTAAGACTCAGAGAAGTATCTGTGAAGACTGTAACACCACAGAGAAGGGAGAGGTACTATGAAGTCTTTAAAAAGATTTTTAGCTGTTTTGAAAGGTTTTTATAATAGTTTGCTGATTTTTTTTTTTTATATCTGGATTGATAACATTTATTTTATTAGACTGTTAAGATATCAGGTAGTCCCACAGTAAATTCTTAAGTTCTTGACTTTGCATCCAGGTTGTGTTTCTGAGGCTCACATAAACTGCATGAGCTGTAGTATAATACAGTCCCTAGAAGTGGGCAAATTACAGTATTTAACCTATAGGGGTTATACTTGCGTCCGTTGGCCACATAATGAACACAGAAATAAAGAGAGGAAAGCGAAAAATTAGAGCTATTTCTCTTCTCCTACTTTTTTTTCTTTTTTTTGTGTATATATATATACATACACACATATATATATTTTTTTTTCTAGTAAGAAGAGCTTCTACCATAGTGTTTTGTGTGAAGGAACAGATCAGGTATGTCAGAAATACTTGTCCTTGTAAGGGATGAAGGAGAAGGTGGTGTTTATAGACAAGGTGAACAGACTAAAGGTCCATGTAAGATTGAACTTGCTGTGAGGTTTCCAGGAGCAGGAGTCCATGCAGTCCCTGTCTCTGGCAACTCCACTGCCAATGTGAATACCAGAATGTCAGAGAAGCAAGAGGTTAAGCCACTGGCTCTCATCACTAAAGGCTGCATTGTGGTGAAGCAATAGCTTGTTTACTTTCAGAATATTGCAGCTTGCAATCAATACTTGCATAGTTTTTCTTGCTTGGCCCTGAAGGAATGAAATGACTGTTGGGTTTTTTTGGTGCAGAGTCCCCTGGCTTGTGGCTATTACATACCTAGTGTTTACTGTTAGCTCACCATTATTTTGAGTTGAAATTTTCAATGAAGTATTCATCCCCTTAAAAAAAAAAAAAGAAAGAAATAGGAACTTACTACTTCCCCGATTTTCCTCCCCTCACCCTGTCTAACATAGCTATTCAGTCTGAATTCCCATGCTCACTGCAATTTTATCCTTACACTGTGATCTGCCAACACTCTCCAGAACTGTTGGCTTCCTAAGTTGCCATAGCAAGAAAGTGGTAGGAGGGATCTGGAAATGTCGTTGGAAATCTCTATCTGAAGGCTGATAGTAGTGGACACTTCGCACAAGTCTCTTTCAAAATGAAGAAGGAAATGCCATTGCTTGCTCAGAAAGGTGTGAAAGGGCCATTCATCTTTTCTCAGTTCAGTTGTCAGAGCACCCAGTAGCCTTTTTTTAAATCACTGTCAGCTGGATTGGTTGTACCCCTTTGGGAATAGGGAGCAGATGCGTGGCAATGCCACGTAACAGGGAAAGGGGAAGGTCCATGCCGGGAGTGGGCTTGCTACATCTGTTCCAGTGCAAGCTGCTCGTGGTTTTGAGGAAATTCCTGCTGGCCAGTTAGGGTGAGACTGTAACTGCGCCGTTCCTCCTGCAAGCAAAAAGGGGGTAGCTCGATTGCACTCAAGTGTGTGAATCAGCAGCTTACTTACGCTTAGGGTCAGCAGGGGTGGAATACAAAAAGACAATGCAGCTTGTGGTTTTGAAATATGCTTTTAATATTGGGATTCCCAAAATTCTTCCTGTGCAAAGCTGTGAAACTCTATTATAAATTAAGAACCATTACTTTGTGCTGTTGCTGACACATAAGCAATCAATTGATTTTTTTCAGTAGCTCAGTAGATTTCATTGACTTTGAAAAGAAAAAAACAAAACAACATTAACAGTTTTCTGGATTAAAGTATGAATTTTCATCAGAATTAGGAAAATTGCTCCAGACAATTTTTTAATAATTAATTATTTTAATAACTTTAAAATAAAAATATTCTAATAAATATTAAAATCTTTTATACAAAACCCTGAGGAATTTGGGAGGGGAAAGCAAAAGTGTATTCTAGTGTCTATTGTATTGTATTGATATTAGAGTAGATAAAATTTTCAGTCTTGTGGTTTCCCATCACAGGCCAAACTTCCAGCCTGTTTTCTTCATCTGCCCTTCATCCCATAGCAGTTTTTCCATAGCTCATCCAATTTCCTCCTCCTCTGCATTGTTATAGGGTTACCCTTTGTATTTCACAAACTGGTGCTACAAACCTTGAGGTTCTCTTGTTTTCTTCTTTCTCTTCAATGTCTTCTTCCCTTTCCACCAGTCAGCTGTTGTAAGAGCCTGAGGAGGAGGCTGCTGTGTTTTTTTCATATTGAAACTGTCCAGTTTCCTCAGTGCCTGGCAGTGTTTTTCATCGAGAGGCACCAAATGCAATGGGAGTTGATTTCAAGTGGTGAAATTCAGTCACAAGTCATGATAGATAAGCCATCCCTGGAGATACTCAAGGCCAGGTTGGATATGGTTCTGAGCAACCTGACCTAGTTGAAGATATCACTGTTTGTTACAGGAGAGTTGGACTTGATGACCTTTGAAGGTCCATTTCAACCTAAACTATTATACGATACTATGGTTCTCTGATAGTATCCCAAACATCAGGGAGGTCATACTGTAGTATTTGGTTTCCAGCCTGAGCCTTGAAAGATTGTCAGCTGCAAATATAAAGGGACTTGGCTATTTTCTTTTTAGATAGTGCAAATGAGACAGTAAATTAGAATTCTTGTACAATCTTTTAAGACTGGTGATTTAACACAGAGCTAAATCAAGTACACATATCTCAAGCCCATAACTAATTAATTCAATCAGTTGCAGTTCTGGATCTTGAATATTTTACTTTGGGAACAATAGACTGCTATGTCTTCTTTAAATTAATTACATTACCAATCTCTGGAATTCAGAGTCCTTGATGTCTATGAACCATTACTTTATTGCTCACTGCACCTGCCAGCTTATTGCTACAAATGTCTTCAAAGATACATGCATTTTTAACCAGTTAGAAACAAAAGAAATGAGCAATTGCCTTTTGCATTTGTTCAGAGAAACTCACAAGGAAAATTAATTCATTTAAATCAGGATGATGTTCCTTCAGGTGGATGGATAAAGGCCAGAAAATAGTCATTTGCCCAAGATAATGCACAACTATTTCATTCATTTTCACTGTTAAGTTTGAAAGGGTGAAATGAGAGCTAGAACATTTAGCTTTTTCAAATCAAATGAAAATTAGGAGTAGGAACAGTCTTGTTAATTGCATGGATAAATTCAGTGGTTTGTTGTGATTTTTTTCAGACTGCTTGTTACTTTTTTAAAGGATTTCCTCATGAATCTCGTTGTTAGATTCCTACATTTATCATGCACTCCTAATCCTTTTGCAAGAAAGAAAAAAGCGTCATCAGCAAGCTAAACTTTTTATTCATGTGGTTTTGCTGATATGACACCACATTTCAGTGGGTATCATTCAAAGCCATACCGAGTAAGTGATATACTGAACTTTTTCACAAGGAATTCAATGCCTCACGAAATCAGACCTGCAGGACAAGAAAAGACTGGCAGGTGTGAGCCAGTTCAAACTAAAGCTTATGGTCTTTTCTTTTGTTACCATCTAAAAGCTATCTACACATTTGTGTTTGCTCTCTACTTTGACAACATCTGTGAAATTATGGACAAGGGGTATCAATGTAAATTTTGTCTCTAGCAGGTGTGACAAGTTAAATCCCAATGAATGGGATTTTACTTGCTTCCCTGGAGTGAGAAGTTGTTATGAGGACTCTGCTGTGCTGACATAACACTTGAACTCTCTTGAAGATGTAAGTGGTGCAGATCACTTATCAGTCTTCCTGTCTATGGATTTTTTACTGCTGGTTATCACTCAGACGTGGGATAACTTTCTACATGAAGATAGCAGCAAGGGAAAATATCCATAATTCAATTCTCAAAACCTCTGGCATCATTTTCTTTTGTGGATTGTTATAAATTGAGACCACAACGGATCATAATCCAATTAGAATTTTATTAATTATTGCAAATAGAATATGAGCAAAGCCAGCGCTGGACGACAGGGGAGTCTGCGCTCCGCCAACTGCCGTGCTGAGCAGTTCAAAAAGCCCCCCCTTATACATCTTTCACTTCCGTGTTCATGACGTAGTTGAGGTACTCTGCGCATGCTTCAGCTGTTGCTAGGGGGTCGACTTCTGCCTCCTGGTGGTCAGTGAGGCTGAAGTAAGAAGTCTTCCTCCTTTGTCCCATAGTTGACCCTTCATTTATATGTCCTTATACGGAGTGGTTTGTCTTATTTCTGCCAGTTCCTGGAACATCTTGCAAGCAAGTTTCTGTAACATCTTGTGGTCATCTTATGTTTGCATAAACGGTTTCTGGTTTAATTGGTGTAAGCGATTGTGGTTTAATTGGTGTAAGCGATTGCGGTTATCTTATCTTGCATAAGCTGTGTCCGTTAACTGTGTGCATAAGCAATTTCATATATTCTGTTGCCTAACCTTTATATTGGGCTTAACATATATATACTTAACATATATCTTAATAAACAATACCTTATTCTTTAGTTTTTCACAGGATCTAACTGGCTTAATATTCAAATGCTGCAAAATTGTTTATTATAATGGTGAACATGTGTGGGCTTCTTTTGTGTACCTTTGTGGCAGGTTTTTTGTTCTTCTATTTACTGTCATTAGTCATATGTAATTAGTTTCCTGTAATTGAGTCTGGGGAGGTACATGTGAAAAGCACTTTCACTGACAGGCCAATTTCTTTGAATGGCAATAGCTTAAACATGATTCAGAGAAAACTCCATGAACAAACTGGCCAACAGAGTTTCAAGTTGACAAGCAGGTATTCTTTATTATGGCACCGGGAGACACGGGGGATAGCTCCTCCTAACGTGTGTCCCCGTATTGCTCTAGAGGCCATCCTTATATAGTCACTGGGAATATTACATCATTTCCAGAAAGTTTCCCGCATTTATACATAAATGTGATGGTCGTTCCCAGCTTAATTAACATTACAGACATAGCAATAATCCTGTTCTTTTACTTATCAATAGGTTTAACTGCTCCCATCCTGGCCATCAGCTAGTCCCAGGTGCTACCAACCCCCTGGTCGTTTTCCATTCTGTTTTTGTCACACCCATTGTATTGAGGTTCTGAGGACCTGAAACTGCCTTCAGGCAAAACGGTTACATTTCATTACAAAGCCAAACTTATCATTACTTTAGAACTGATTACATTTTGTGCCTCCTTGTTTCAAGCAGAAATGAGGCGTTTATGCTATTAGGAAAGTTTGTAATAGATTTTATTCCATGGTGAGATCTAGATGCAGTAAACTGATATCCTGGTTCATCTATTGCAAAGTAAAAAAAATCCCAACAACCAACCCACCAAAAAAAATCCAGCAAACCCCAAACCCTGTTTTCACTGTTCTTGCAGATTTGGAAGTCATGCTGCTGATGCAGGGTGCCCAGGGAGACAGCCACCAGCCAGTTCTTGAAACTTAGAACACACATTTGTTTATGATCAGTTTAGAAGGCAATTTCTCAGTTAACAACTGAAACTCAAGTAAGACTCAAACATGTTACTCAAGCTTTAGGCATACAATGTCTGTCTGAAACCATGTTACTGGTCTGATGGCCATGGTGTTGATGACTCTTTGCCTGTCAGTTCATGGTAGATGGGCTAAAGGGTTCTTTGATGATAGGAAGGCAGAGCTAAGTAAGTCTCTTCCTTCTTGCCCAAGCTTGTGTGTTTGCACTTTTCCACAGATCAAGGGCAACCTCATACAAAGAACAACTTTCTCATTTGTAGGTCAAACCCAGCATGTTCTAGCTCATGAGGCAGCAAACTGAATGCCAGTTGTCTTGTACATTCTACTTGTTGCAGACATGGTATTGTTTTCTTAGTTTTGCTATTTTTATGCAGTAACAAAAACCAAAGAGGCTGGATGCAAGGTATATGAACCAAATCACAAACAGGTCTTTATGACAATGTCATTTCATAGAATCATAGAATGGTTAGTGTTGGAAAGGACCTGAAGATCATTAAGTTCCAACACCTCTGCCATGGGCAGGGACACCTTACACTAAACCACATTGCCCAGGACTCTCTCCAACCTGACCTTGAACACTGCCAGAGATGGGGGATTCACAACTTCCCTGGGCAACCCATTCCAGTGCCTCACCACCCTCACAGTAAAGAACTTCTTCCTTATATCTAAGCTAAACTTCCCCTGTTTAAGTCTGAACTTTTTACCCCTTTTCCTATCACTACAGCCTCTAATGAAGAGTCCTTTCCCAGCATCCCTATAGGCCCCCTTCAAATGCTGGAAGGCTGCTATGAGGTCTCCACACAGCCTTCTCTTCTCCAGGCTGAACAGACCCAACTTTCTCAGCCTGCCTTCACATGGGAGGTGCTCCAGTCCCCTGATCATCCTCGTGGCCCTCCTCTGGACTTGTTCTAACAGTTCCATATCCTTTTTATGTTGAGGACACCAGAACTGCACACAAAACTCCAAATGAGGTCTCACAAGAGTAGAGGGGCAGGATCACCTCCTTTGACCTGCTGGTCACGCTCCTTTTGATATAGCCCAGAGTGCAGCTGGCTTTCTGGGCTACAAACACACACTGAATTCGGCTCATGTTCAGTTTCTCATAGATCAGCACCTCCAAGTCCATCTGATCAGGGCTGCTCTGGATCTCTTCTCTGTGCAACCCACACCAGTGTAGCTTGCCTGGGATTGCTCCCACCCAGCTGTAGGACCTTGCACTTGTCATGGTTAAACTTCATGAGGTTAGCATCAGCCCACCTCACAAGTGTGTCAAGGTCCCTCTGAATGGCATTCCTTCCCTCTAGCGTATCAACTGAACCACACAGCTTGGTGTCATCGGCAAACTTGCTGAGGGCACACTCAATTCCATTGTCCATGTCAGCGACAAAAATATTAAACAAGACCGGTCCCAGCAGCGATCCCTGAGGGACACCACTCGTTACTGGTCTCCAGCCAGACACTGTGCTGTTGACCACAACTCTTTGCATGCAGCTGTCCAGCCAATTCCTTATCTACCGAGTGGTCCATCTATCGAACTGATGTCTCTCCAATTTAGAGACAAGGATGTCATGTGGGACAGCGTCGAACACTTTGCACAAGTCCAGGTAGATGACATCAACTGCTCTACCCCTCTCCATCAGTTCCATAGCCCCATCATAGAAGGCCACCAAATAGGTCAGGCAGGATTTCCCCTTAGTGAAGCCATGCTGGCTGTCAGCAAGCACCTTGTTGTTTTTCATGTGCCCTAGCATGCCTTCCAGGAGACTGCTCCCAGATTTTGCCAGGCACAGAGGTGAGACTGACTGGTCTGTAGTTCCCTGGGTCATCCATTTTCCCCTTCTTGAAAATGGGGATTGTATTTCCCTTTTTCCAGTCATCAGGAACTTCAAGTGGCTGCCATGATTTTTCAAATATGATGGCCAGTGGCTTTGCAACTTCATTCGCCAGCTCCTTCAGGATCCGCAAAACTTCTCACAGAATTTGCTTCTGGAATGATTCATGCCATAACTCATTGTTTCTGATTACTTCAAAAGTTTAAAAAATGTCTGTACTGTAGCCAGGGAAACATGAAATAGCTATGACTCCCTTTGCAGGAAAATCTTATGTTTGATTCCATAGGCTTTTTTGTACGCTTTGGTTAGTTGTACATTGAAAAGAGCTTTAAAAAGACATTTTAACACTCTGTTATGCTGTGGCAACCTATTCAAAATTGCATGCACATTCATGCCAGGATTGCACTCAGATAATGAGGTGCCTTTGGACATGCCACGGGTGAAGTCTTGGTGTATGTTTGATCGGTGCTTGTGCAGAGTTGTGATGTGCATTCTGTTGTGTTTTCAGCAGAAAAACTCGGTTTCAGTAGCAAGCTAAAGGAAACCTGCGTTATTTAACTGTACAATGAGAACTGCATAGCTCTTGTCAGGAATTAGCAAGTATATTTGAAGTGTAGCAATTGTATAGTCAAGTGGATGGAGCACTTGACAGGAGTCTAAGAATAATACGTCTTTCTTCATTGAGAAACAGACATTGAGTCATTGTGTGATGTCTGGCAAATTGCTTCATTTCTTTCTGGCTGTTTCCCCCACAGGAAGTAGAGGATTCTGCTTTAGAATGAGATCTGTAAGAACTGGTATAATAAATAATGGTTACAATGATACAGTTCTCTGCAAAAGCTTGAATAATCACCTTCAGCAGTGGCATTAGCTTGAATTTGTTTCCTTAATTGAGCAGAGATTTGACATATGCAGTTTGTGTTTCAGTTGGGCAAATTGATCCTTGATGGACTGGTGCAGAAGTTTTATCAATTTCTTTGCTTGTAAACAGAATTCTTATTTTAATGAGAATAAGGATCTTTATAATTTGAAACCGGTTGCCAGCAGAGTTACAAATTGTTAATGCAGGATTAAACTAATTTACAAATGAGGAAGAGTTTGCATTTAAGAATCTTTTACATTGTTACAGAAATACCAGAGTTGTGCTCTTCCTAATATAACATGCACATGCTGTTTTGAAACAGAATGTTAGCTGATGCTGAGAAGATCATGAAACTGTCTAGGTGAAGAGGGACAGGAAATCCAATCAACTTTTTTTGTGCTTGCGTCACATCCGGGTATCAGATGATCAGTAGTTGCCCTCCTCATCTCTGGTCTGAGCAGATTTGGGATTCTGCAGTGATGTTGCATGTGTGCCAGTGGCTTTGCTGCTATCTTGGTCTGTGCTGCAGCTACTGTGTTTCAGGCTGGCAGTCCCTGAGATAATAGCAAAAGAAACATGCACTGGTATTGATTAAACAAAACAGAGGTTGAAAACTATGATAAATGGTGCCTGCTAACTTTTCAGTAGTGTTGGTTTTAGTATTTTCCACATGTGCCCAGAGATCCACTACAGCAATATATAAAGCCATAATGTTCATCTTCTCACCTATTCAGGACATAGCTTAAAAATCATAAGGCTGACCAGTGTCTCCTGAGGAACAGACCAGAAACTAGTTGATCTGAGCACTGATTACACAGGACAACAATCAATCAGCCTTACTGTGTCTGCTGGAAGAGCTTATACTATAAAGGCTCAGCAAATGCTGATTTGTCCTAGATATGTCCTTTTTGCTCTCTGCCACATGCTCACATAAAAAGCTTTAGAAAATACCTGAATAGGGCTTTTAGAAACTCTTCTGTTGCAGGAAAATACATTTTTTTTTAGAACACTTCTTTCCGCCACTCTCTGACTGTTTTTCTTTTCCTCTGGATGGATCCCTGTGGCAAGAAAATCTCTTCAGCTTGATTTCTTTTTTATTTGCTGTCTTTTCCAGTTAGTTTTCAATTCATTTATGTATATTCTGTGTCTCTGCTTGTTCACCCAGGAGATGTCAGACAATAACCTCCTATACTGTAGATCAGAGGTTCACTGAAAGTGCACGTGGGCTAGATTGACCAAAATGAGAACTGACTAATGCTAATGAATTCACAATTGTTGTACTGTACAATTATATATATTGTTTAAAAAGTAGAAGGACCTCATAATAACGGAGCTCTAGATTATTAATACTCCCTCAACAACAGTCCCTAATTAGTTAGAATAGGTTTGACCAGTTCTACTGTCATGCTGTGCTCACATACCAGGGCTTTAAAAGGTCACAGCTAGTGGTATCTAAAAAGCCACTTGTGGTTTTGCTAATATGAGTTCCTTAACAATTGATTCAAATTTATAAAAAAATAAAAAATTGAGAAGGGAGTACCATATGCTGGTATTATAGCTGTTATTTACTGTTGCTTTGGTCGGAGGCTTTGCACTTCGAAAATTTGTTCAATGTGAAAACATCTTCATGGATTATAAAACAGGACTGTCACTAAACACTTCATTGCATCTTATTACTATTCTCCAATTCTTTGGGCAGAAGTGGGTTATATCTGACTGCTCTGCAGACTGAAGCAGCTAGGGATTGCTGTAATCTGTTGTTTTGCTGTCTGTGTCCCTAGAGCACTCGTTGCCAGCTGGAGAGAGGCAAACGATGGTGCTCCCACTAAGATCATGCTGTTCCTCCCCTTTCCTCTTCTGTCTAGTGAGCTGATGAAAAGGCACAGGCACAGACTAGCCATGAGTTTTTCCATAATCCGGGAATTAGCTGACCTGATCAGGCAACTATTTGGTCTCTTGCTACTTATGTCTGACACAAATGTGTCACCACATAGGAGAGAATCTGACAGGTAAAATGCTTTCCCATAGGCAATGCATTTTTTTAAACCAGTGGTCCACAATAAGCTTAAGAGCACAGACACAGTGATACATACTCATGGTATCAGGAGTTCCTTAGCATTAAATTAGGCAATTTTGTGTCTGCTAAGAATCTTTAGCTTCTTTGCTAGTCCATGCAGTTGCATTCAGTCATCTGTTGAGGGCGTTTCTTAAATTCTTTGGTTGTCCTGCAGCCCTCTACATTGGTTAGGGACATGCAGCCGTCACAGCAGTCAGAACTGAAGGCACAGCTTGGAATTACAGAACAGTGTTGTGGAAAGTCTTTATTATTTCTAAACTTGATTTGGCAAAGCATTCATGAAGGTGCTGAGGTACACTAAGCTGTTTGAAAAACAGAAGTTGCAAAAAAGGTGCTGACTGTTTACCTCCAGGCTGCAAAGCGATTTTTATGGAATAATGTTCTGTAAGCTGCTCTAACTCTTTAACTGCCCTGATTTCAGCAGTAGCAGTCATTTTTCTCCTTCTTAGTGGCTGGTGCATTGCTGTATTTTCAACTTTAGTCTGGAACAGTGCCAATAACACACCAGTATTTTAGTTGTTGCCGAATAATATTTACTACAATCAAGGACTTTTTCAGTCTCATGCTGTGCCATTGAGGAGAGGTGCGGGAAGCTTGGAGGAAGCAGAGACAGGACACCTGACCCAAACTAGCCAAAGAGGTATTCCATACTACAGCATGTCATGCCTACTATATAAACTGGGGGCAGTTACTCAGAAGGGCTAGATCGCTGTTCAGGTGGGGCTGAGTATCAGTCGGTGGGTGGTGAGCAGTTGTATTCTCTTCCCTTGTTATTTCTCTTATCATTATTATTAGTGGTGGCAGCAGTAGTGATTTGTGTTATACCTTAGTTACTGGACTGTTCTTATCTCAACCTGTGGGAGTTACATTCTTACCATTCTCCTCCCCATCACTCTAGGAGCAGGGCGAGGAAGGTGGGGGGAAGTGAGCGAGCGGCTGCATGGGTCTGAGTTACCTGTTGGGCTTAAACCACAACATTAACCTACTATTCTACCAGGCCATGTATTTGCCAAGCCAAAATGAGAGCCACATGACACAAGAGGTGGTGGTATGAAAGTGTTGTTAAAAAATGGATGATTGGAAATCTTTTCTACAACCCAAATGGGGTTGGATTGCCTTGTCTTTTCTAAAAACAATGACAGTAATCTCTGAGATAAAACCCATTTTATCTGGTAAGTGAAGTTGAAGTCTGTTTGGAAAAACAGGCATTTTGAAAATATAGAATAATTCTATTTTAGAACTGGGACACAGTGTGGGATGGGAATGTCTGAAGCATGTCACTGGTAGCATGTCTTGAGTATTTTGTTTGCCCTGAAACTACATTTTTCAATGGCTAGCAGTTCAGAAGTCATTCTGACAATAGGAGGTGGCTTCACTGGAGTCACTACAGCTTTGCTGTGTCTAGAACCATATTACCAAAACTATTACATACATCATGTATTTTACAGCTCTGGCTCAAGATGGGAAGAGCTGAGATAAGAAATGCAGTAAGTAGATCATAGGTGCCAACACAAGAACCCTCATCATGGTGCAGGTGGCAAGCACTGGCAGCTGATCCAGCTCTTCAGTCAGGCTTCATAACCACTGCTGAACTCAGTGCTCTAATAATAGTATTTCTTCCAGTAACCCTGCTGAGAGCTGGTGAGAAAGTACTGACCCCTTAATGAACCTCACAGGCTTCATATTCGAAGGCCTGAATTACCATTCAGATGCCAGTGAGGTCAGAGAGCTGGGCCAGGATGTTGTGCAAAGCATCCTCTGGAAAATACACCAGCTTTCACCATCTTCTGTCACTTTAGTCCTGGCCTGTAGAGATGCTTATGATCAGGGCAGGGATTCTGTGTGAGTGCTGGAAGTGAAACTGGGTCCAGCTAAATTTCTGTTGATGTGCTCTCACTTGATGTGCTCACTTTAAAATTGATAGCAAAGGATTTCCATTCTCTTCTGTATCTTTTGCTCTGTGCAAGCATGCATCTGGCAGTTCTGAGCTACATGCTACTTTTCCAGCCCCCCATGTTCCCTGCTAGCCTATTGCTCTCTTTAAAATCATTTAAGCCAGACTTAGCTTTTTGATGTGTTACCTCGTGCATGCAGAAAAGCACATGCACTCTCAGTAAAAATTCTCCATGTTAGTCGTATGTTCTCTCCTACTCTCTGTGCTGTGAAGAGATTAACACACAGAGCATTTTAAGGTTATGTTAATTAGAATAGCCACTAGCCCGCAGTAATGCTAAGTAGGTAGGTAGGGCTTTGTGGGTTAATATATGAATTTATTGCCCGCTAAAAATGCTCTACAACATGGGCCCACTTGTTCACTGACTTTTTGTTGTATTTACTTGTTAGATGGGTTTTTTGTGCGTATGTTGTCATCTTAAGCAGATCATGCTTTATGCAGATAAATGCTTTGATCATGTGTACAATTAATGTAGACATGTAAATGTGTCCTTTTAAAGTACAAGTTCACCAGACAGTTACCAAAACCTTTTGATTTGAAACACACTGTAGGCAGGATGATGGGCTAAAAATGTGATTTTACAGTCCTGGGGAGGAAGACTTTGCTTGGGAGTGGGTTGTAATTAAGGAAAACAGTTGTATTCCTCATCAATATTTTCTGCGTTGATGGTGTATCTTGTCACTTATGTCTGTCTCTTGCTTTTGTGCTGCAGAAGCTGTGCTTTCTCATGTTATTTTGTATGACCACAAGTTAGACTTTGAGGTTGTTTTTAGTCTGGTCCAGTACGTCATTGCACCATGTTAAGACCCTTGTGTGTTAGATGCGGAGTTTGCCAAAAGTGAAACAGACTGAAGCACCTTTGTCTTTTCTTTGTCAGGATAATAAAGTTTTGAATGGTGCCTCGCCAAGAAGTGTGATGAGAAATGGCTTTAGGAAACAATACCCAGAGAAGCTATTCCATCATCCCCTGCTTCATCTTTGTTGAGGTGAGTACAATGTTCATTTGCTAAGCCTACATAGAAGTCAGCTCTACCCTGCATGAAATAAGTCATTTGTTGGCCATTTTGTTTGTAAGAAAGCATACTTTCTTACTTGATAACATAAATATCCATACTAGTGTTATCAACTTCATACTTAGTGTTATCAACTCACACTGCATGAGTTAGCCAGATCTTATGTACAAGCATGCAAGAACACTTGGGTGCTGTGTTTTCAAGACTTGACTGTACTCAATTTGCCAGCTAGTCTTGGTGTACTTGCTAGAGATCCAGCAGTACATGCAGGTGTAGGTCAGTAGCAGCTGATTGCTCATCTTCTCATTTTTCCTCAGACCTATTTCTATCTTGTTGCTGCACAAGGGATGAACCTTGTTTAAGAATATGTCTGATCTCACAGTCTAATGATTTGTAGGCTGAGGGAGCAAGATTTGGCTCTGATTTCAGTTCAGATGGAACATAAAATTTACATGAGGCATACCTAGTGTGATGAAGGAGCTTGATTAGCACAAGGGCTGTGAATTGAGTAGCAGTGAATTACAGGAGCTGTTCCCACAATGGACTATGGCTCCACATCTTTGTTAAGGGTAGTTGTTTGGGTTTTTTTTTTAATTGGCTTACTATTTTACTCCGTACAAATTGCTTTTTTATGGTGCTTCTTTTACTCAGCCTATCACTGCTATACTGAGTAAATCTTTATCTAAATAAAGCATTATTAAAATCAGTGATTGTTCAACGGGTGCTTTTAACACTGAGAATGTTTTCCAGGCAAGGGAATAGCTCTGGGTTTCCAAGAAGGATGCAAGTTTCCATCGGATTTACAAGATGAAAAGGAAAGCACTGTCAGTGACTGTCCGTCTTCAGAGTCACTTGCCTCTTTGGCCCAAATTACGACGTGAATTGTGCTCTTCCACAAGAGGAGCGCTAAGAACAGTCAAAACAATGGGTTGTGTAAGGCTTACCCATTTCCACTGAAATCTTAGAAAGGTTTGAGTGTGCTGTAGCATCAGGTGTAATGGGCACTCTGAATGCTTGCTTTCAAGAGCTTCTGAGTACTGACCTTTCCTCAGGAACCGGGAAGACCAGGCAGTAGTACACAGGACCTCTCTAGCCCTTAGTCATCTGGAATCCCCTCCTGATAGCATCTTTTTCAGCCACGAGATACAGTTCCCTTATGTGCACTCTCTACTTCCTGTACCACCAGCTTAGCCCCAAAACACAGTCAGATGATCCCTGTGTACTTAGTCTAAACTACTTAGTAATAGTTTTCCTTTTGACTTGGGTGGGCCTTCCTCACAGAAGGAATCCGACTGCTTGGAAGAGAAGGATAGAGGAAAAGCATAATAAAGCCACAAGTATAGCCTGGCATAGGGCCTTCCCAGCAGCAGCCATGGCAGAAACCAGGGTGGGAAGATGTCTGAGCCTTGTAGTACTTCACAGGTATTTGTCACTGATATAATGTCCAGCTTCCTGGGCAATCTATCTCTGCTCTCTGGGGAAACTGAGAAGCTGTTCTGACTGAAACAATAGGTCACTACTTTATCCCATTAGGTAGAGAAAGGAATGTTAAAAATGGGGAAAAACCTGCAATAGGCTCAGAAGAAACCGAATAAACCCTATCAAGAATGAGATGTCTCAAATTTATTGCAAACAAAAGACTAAAACAAAATTTTTAGTCCTCTAAATATATGAATAATGAATAGGTTGGCAGCCTGTGACAGAGTTATAAATTGTCCTTCCTGTAGACAAGACTGACATGAATAAAAGAATGAATCTTTTTACAGGTGGAAAATAAAAAAATTTTACTTCTAAGTGTACTTTCCTTCCTTTGCTGATTAAGACACAATTTTAAATTAAGAATCAGTCAAAAACAGGGAGATAGTGTCTGATAAGATGTTCTCTCTGCTACATTTGATAAAACATCTATTTCATCCTCTCTTGGTCCACGATACAGATTTTTACTGGAATACTACAAATTCATAGGCTTATGTGAAGCATTGTAGCATTAAACAACAGGAAATCTCATTTCCTGCTGTGAATGAAGAGATAATTGGTAATAGCTATTCGGTCCGAAAAGTCCCTGTAAATCTTAAGGCATGCTGAAGGTGTTCTTTTTGTATTGACATGCTTCTGAAATCGAAGGAAGTGCTTTTTCTTTTATGAGCTACTTCAGACACCAAGCCCTGTGCTGAAATGCCTTGGTTAGGATAGTCCCTATTTTTGTAGCTTTGAGGCAACCTTGAGAATTGATTATCTGTGTGACACTTTGCTGCAGTTGCTTGCATGCAGAACAGCTAAAAATAATGTTGCGTGCTTTCCTGACCATATTTTTCCATGTGAAAACAATATAGCAGCAGACATGTTAGCTGATCATGAGTAGGAAAAGAGATGGTCAGTAAATATTATCATGGGCCTTGGTCATGGATTCCCAGAATGTTCTTCCTTCCCCACTGTCTTACATGAAATGTGATCCTGTGATTAAAAATTCTGAGGTATGTGCTCTTAAGGAAAAACTGCTGAGCACTGATTGCCCTGTTACCTGCACTGCCAATCGATACTTGCTAGCTGCCCAGTATGCAGTGTGCGTTCAAGCAAGTTGTGATTACAGTCATAGAGATGAGGTGTCACAAACAGTTTGGACATTTTAAATACCGTTATGTTTCAGTTTGTAAAAATGTGACATTTATAATTTCAGCAGTTATTCGCAGTTCTGGGTTTTTTTTTTTTCCATTTCATATTCCTCGCACTGAACTAACTTGTAGTAGACAATTATGAAAACTGACCTGAAGATGAATGGCTTATAAAAACTGAAATCCTATGCTTGACTCTACAAATTCCTTTTTATGTTCAAAATATGAACTTTGTAATAATACAGAGGTACCATGTGATGTCTAATCTGTAGTGACAGAAATGTTAAATCATCAATTTTGGTCCCTAATTGGAAACACAATGTCATATTATGAGTAGATCTAAAGGCTAAATAGGGAATCATTAAACTAATTTTTAGCCGCTTATCAAATCTGAGTCCCTCTCCCAAATAATGTACACTGCTTTCTAAATGATTCTTTATTCAATTTCAAGAGGTATTCTTACCATCAGGCATTTGTTACCAAGTGTTTATGCAGATATGGTATATTACATTTTGTTAAACACATAAACGATTAATTTGAATGTACAGGACACTAGTATTTTTCTTTTCCTTGTGCCCCTTAGCAGCATTGCTGGCAGCCAGTGTCAGTGAAAGGGACCTTCAAGAGGCTTTTGCCCAGCCTTGGCTTACATGTAAAATGTCGCTACAAGATAAGACCACTTCTGCTCCTCACTCAGCTGACACATACCACTGCTTTGAGCAGTGTACTGACCACTGAGTACCTGGTCTGAGTACTGATGTTGTTAGGTGCTGACAGTTGTTATACAGAAGAACAAAGAGAGGATGCCATGCTCCCTCCAGTAGTGTCCAGAGTCCTTTGGAGTCAGTGACAGAGCATGGGCATGCAGCAAAGCCCCTGTCTGTTGGTATGCCCTGGGTCTATCCCAGCAAATGCAAATAGTGCACAGCAGCCTGTTTGAGGATTTGTTGATTGCCAGGACTTATCCCTGAAGTGGTCTTATGGGTTGTAGGTAAGCATGAGAGAAAGTAGGAGAAGCAGCATCTGGGATGACAGGAAAAACCTTCTCACATATCATCATATCATAGAATAGTTTGGGTTGTAAAGGGACCTTAAAGATCATCCAGTTCCAACCCCCCTGACATGGGCAGGCACACCTTCCATAAGATCATGTTGCTCCAAGCCCCGTCCAGCCTGGCCTCAAACACTGCCAGGGATGGGGCAGCTACAGCTTCTCTGGGCAGCCTCTGCCAGCACATCACTTCCCTCACAAGGAAGAACTTCTCCCTAACATCTAAACTAAATCTTCCTTCTGTCAGTTTAAAACCATTCCCCGTTGTCCCATGACTACATGCTCTTGCAGAAAGTCCTTCTCCAGATTTCTTATAGGCCCCCTTTATCTAATGGAAGACTGCTATAATGTCTCCCTTTATTTCTTATGCTGTCCCTGATTTTGGAGGATCTGTGCTGGTGGGTCTGCATGTGACTTCTGTTTCATTAAACATGCTTGTGTATATTCTTCCTTTTTGATGTACTTTTGACGTGTGCTGTCATTTGTTGCCCAAAGTCTTTTTTGAGCATCATCTCCCTCCTTCACCTGCAGGGACATACCTGGCAGAGTGCTGTCAGAAGACAGCTTTAATGGTGCTCCAACACAGCTGTCTCAACTGTGTTGAGATTTTTTGCAACCCCACCTCACAAGGTTTTTTTCAAGGAGTACTATGTTACATCCTTCCAGGTGACATACTGCTTGAAAGTAAAATCAGAACTGGTAGAGGTGTATTTTGTATACTGTGGCCCAGTTCTCTGCAGGGAGGGAAAAAATTGGCAGAACAACTAAGATCTAGGCAATGTCAGATGCAGAAGTGGTAGAAGTGCAATGCTTGGCAAATCTCAGCTCTCTTCCTAGGGGACTCGTGAGCTACCCTGAGGGCTTGATCTAGCATTCTAGGACAAAACTTATGCTGGGGGGGTGCGGTGGGGTGTGTAGGCTGGCTTTGAATTTATTGGGTCAGAGTGATTATACTTGCTTTTTCAGCGTATTTGATGCTTATCATTAGTGACAGAGAGTGTAATGCAATGTGATAATTGCATTTTCTAGTAGATGTTGGAAAGATAGCTGCACAGTATGAATGAACAGCCTCCCCACAACTTATGTGAGTTCAGGGGGAAGGCATGTGAACAGCTTTTAAGCTTTAGTGTCTGAATGGTGGTTTTTAAAGAAGCAGTAAGCAAGCAACACTTCCTCTTTTTCCTGCAAAGGCAACCCTCTCATATCTTGTGAATCAACAGCAGTTATGATTATGATGGGTCCCTAGATAATAGAAAGACAAAATTATTCTGGAATTTCTGCTGATGTGTAGTTTCTACTTCCTTTTTCTTCCTCCTCCTTCTGCATCTACCTGGGCTTGAGTTGTTTGAGGGTGGGAGTTATCTGAGGACTTATTTTCAAGTACAGTTACTTTTAAAGGAGTTATGTATATCTGAGGTGTGTCTTTGCACATGAAAATACTGCAATTTTCTGGTACCAGATTTAATTAAATTGTCTTAAACTGATCAAAGAGTTACAGAATACCAAGTGACTTTAATATGATTGATGTATGTGCCACATTATGCTTTATTGTGGAGTATTGTAATCCTGACACTGCCAAGATAGTAGATGCAGACTCAAATAAGCAACACCATTAAAACTTAAAACATTAGACAGCTTTCAAATTCTGTAATCTGAAGATCCTATTTTCTCACACGAAATTCATTATTCTGCCCCCAGGAAAGCTTTTGTAGGTAGAGTGGAAACTGTGACAACTCAGTATATAGTGCATTACAAAGGAATGAAGATTTTGTGAGAGAAATCTCCCCCTCACTTCTGAATAAAATGAAAAATGCTGCAAAATAGAAAGCTCTGGTCTTACATCTATTCTGATGCAAACTTTGATTTGAACTGTAGGTATGTTACAGCCTCATAGGATCTCTGTTTTAACACTCAGTGGGGTAAATTTTCCTTCATTTTTGTAATTTTAGTTTTGGACAGATTGAATCATACCTGTCAATATCCATTCAAACATAATTTAAAAAAATTGTTTCAACTTACAGAAGCACAGAAGAGAAGCTTTATTCTTTTTCTGCCTGCTTGCATTTTCCTGACAGTATTTCATGTAGTCAAGCCAACGGCTAAACTATTCTTTAGCAGAAGAATTTCTGCAATGCTGAAATATTTGTCTAAGTGAGACAAGTGCTTCTTCAACTTCTGTTTGTCATCAGCACCACAGCAGGGTTTAGGGATCTATGAAAAGTGAGTTTAAAACAGTCACGATGTATGTGTCACTTCTTACATTTAAGTTTTTGTTTAGGTGTTCTGAAAAAAAAAAAAGATTTTGCACATTTGGTTGTATTGGCTGGTGCTCTCTAATTTTGACCAGTGATTGGGGACTGTGAAATGTCAATTTTCTGCATGCTGTGGTCCTCACAGCAACATTTCTAAGCATTGAATATATTGGCAGTGACTTTCTATTTGTGTTAAAAAAACTGAAAAATAAGAAGACATTTCTCTCATAAGAAAACTTAATGATCATATTACAGCTTTAAGGTTATGGTTAAAATATGGATCACAATTTTGGATATTCAAAGCAGGGTAATGTCTGGTGCTCTTAGAAAACGAAAAAAAAAAAAAAAAAAAAAGGTCCAGGTAGGTTTTAGTATAAACACAAACTAAAAAGGCATCCCAAGTTGAACTAACTTGTAAATAGTTGCAGCTGTCAGTGACTCTTTTCTGCAGCAGTATCCAGCACCTACCGTGTAAGGCTTTTTGACTGTGTTTTCTGCGAAGGCAGAAAAGAAGGGTTTTCCAGTGGCTTGTGTGTGCCAGCTCAATCCTTTTCCTTGCTGTAGGTGTCTTGTACACAGCTATTTAAAGCTCTGTGACTTGTTTCACCATCTGTGCCATGCAAGCAGTAGTGCTGTGCTGCTCAACTGGAGTGCCATGAGGACAAAATGCCCTGAGGGACATGTTATGTGCTGGTGTTGTATAAACTGCCTGTCATTAGATCCTCTAGTTAGACTGACTGTGTGAATTGGTGGTGACAGATGCTGTGCAAATTCAGAGGAGCTTGTCTTGTAGCATGGTGATGCTTCTGCATAATCCCCATGCTTCAGTCACTTCTGTTTCTTGGGATTCATTGTTTCTTATTTTATTCGCACAGCATATGTATCTGTTTGTTGCTCTTTCTAAACATCTCATTATGTTCACCATTCACCAGACATTCCTTATTGTTTGTTTTCTTTGCCTCTCTACCATGGTATGTCCCTTGTTCCAGATGACTGTATAACTACATATTGTAAAATTGGCTTAATCTCAATGAATAGGTAACTCCTGAATGTAGGATTAGTTTTGTTGAATTGCTAGGCAGCTTTAGTATTACCTAACTATAAACTGAAACTTTTTAAAATTATAATCCTTCTGGATGCTTCACAATTGAGCAAAGAGCACTGAAAACTTGTGGCCAAAATGGGCACTCCTTAGCATCTTGAGGACATCTTAAAGTTAGCATCAAGGGACTGCCCAGGAGGGATTAGCTGCTTTACTGCATATTGCTTTAAAATATAAATGAAAGAAGCGTTGTATTGCTGCTTGTAGACATGTGAAGCCTATTTTATTTACTGTCTTTTTATCCTGAAAATTTCCCTTCACAAACAATCCTTTTGACAGCCTGGATAACATCTTAGAGTTTGCACCAATGAATTTGGTACAGTTTTCTGTATTGTCTTTATGACTAATAAAAAAAATGCATTTGGTAGTAGAGAAGAATGTCATGAACATACTGCTTTGTGTGCTTCACTGTGCCCTGAAACTATTCAACACTGTTGAGCACTACTGCAATATATGTAATATGTTAGTCTGTATAACTCGGTTTGTAAGAGATGGAATTGTGGGTTTTTTTAATTACGTAGCAGTTAAGGAGATTGAATTTCCTTTGCTTGAAATGCATTTTGCTGTTTGTAAGTTTAAAAAGCCCATAGCTTTAGTAGATTACTGTTAGAAAAAATACTAATCAGAATTGATTGCACAGAGGTTTTAAGAAAATTGGTTAATAAAACTAGATGCCATTCATGCAACTTTTATGTATTATACATGCAGAATGCTACAAGCCATGTTTCAAGCCTTTAGAGGTGGAAGATATCTCCATCTGGGCCACGAATGACTGGGCAACTTAAATTAGACTTAAAATAGATAGCAATGTGGAAATACATATGGCACAATATGCAATATAGGCATCAATCTCCCAATGGGAATAGAGTGGTATTGTCAGTGAGCATTACTGCTTGCTTCTTCCCTCCTTTTTTTCATAAGTATTATCAGATTTTAATGTTTCTTGCAGATTTTGCAAGTAACACATCAGCCATGATGTGTTAGTTTTGGGGGTTTTGTTTGTATACTTCAAAGACCTGAGCATTTGTCCTATTTTCTCACCCAAGCACACAATGTTTACCTGTTTATTTGCTCAGATATATGAAAATTTGGAGATTGTTTCAGGTTTAGTGGATTATCATATTACTGATTCCTTTGTAACACAGTTGCACCATTTCCTCTGGTGTGTATCTGTGAACATACATATTTTTCTTTGGTCTACAGGAATATCCCTGCATTTATTTAGCATTATATTTCATTTGAATAACCTACACGAAGTCTTAAAAAAGGATGGTAAGGAATTAATAGGGACTCAAAAATCCATACAAATAACCCTATATACAACAGTCAAGCCTTCCCAGAATTGATCATGAAAGATCTGAGAAACATCAAAGGCAAGATGCTTGAAGCTTATTTTACAATATCAAACCCATTTAAACTTTTTGACAATGCTTTTCACATCAGGAGAATTTTCAGAAGTGGAATAGGTCTCTTTAAGCATCATGTCCAATTTTATCAGGTTTGCAAAGGGCATGAATTCTGGCTGCTGACCAGCTATTCCAGACATTGAAAGGAGGGGTTTCTTTTAGCAGTGTTAAAAGGATGAAGTCATCAAGATCAGTCTTGCAACAAATAGATTTGTACAAGTGATTTGAAAGAATATTGTCATTTTCTGCTGTCTAGAAATCCCAACAAAGGTTAAAGACCAGCTTTTAGAATCTGCCAGGTCTTGTACTTCCTTTACAAACCTAAGGTATTGCATCAACCTGGAACTTCCCCAGGCTGCTGACAGAACCTTTTGATGCATTTGTGTGGGAAGCAAATATCTTCTAAATTGTCATTATCTTCTCCCTCCAAAGTGCAAATCAGTAATCCAGGTGCTAGCACCTGAATGACTTATAATTCATAAAGCCTTTATGAATGCAGCAGAACATGGCAACAAATAAAACAAAACACAGCATTCTGGAGAAATCATAATGTATATTTCCATATTTCTAACTCACCTGGCTGGTATACCTCAAGCTTCATTATTTGTGAATTCTGGGGCAGTCTTAAGAGAGGCCTGGTACTTCCCCTTGTCGTGGTTTAAGCCCAGCTGGCAACCCAGAACCACTGAGTTGCTTGCTCACTCCCCTCCCCTTCATGCCCTGGCTCCAGGAGGGATGGGGAGGAGAAACAAAAGAATGTAACTCCCACAGGATGAGATAAGAACAGTCCAGTAACTAAGGTATAACACAAAACCACTGCTGCTACCACCACTAATAATAATGATAAGGGAAATAACAAGAGAAGAGAATACAGCTGTTCACCAGCCGCTGACTGATACCCAGCTCGACCTGAGCAGTGATCTAGCCCTTCTGAGTAACTGCCCCCAGTTTATATAGTGGGCATGACGTGCTGTGGTATGGAATACCCCTTTGGCTAGTTTGGGTCAGGTGTCCTGTCTCTGCTTCCCTCCAGCTTCCCATGCTCCTCCTCTCTCAGAGCATGAGACTCAGAAAGTTCTCTGTCAGAGTAAACATTACTGAGCAACAATTGAAAACACTGGTGTTATCAGCATTGTTCTCAGGCTGAGAGTCAAAAACACCACTGCACTAGCTACTAAGAAGGAGAAAAACAACTGCTACTGCCTAACCCAGGACACCCTCAATCTATCCCCATATCCCTCCATTTTGGGAGTAAATATTTCTTCTCTGGGGTATGATTTCCTTATAGTCATGTTGCCCTTCAATGGTGTATTTTACCAGGAATTTCTGTGAGGTGTTCGATTCTGAAGTCAGATCGTAGACTGTCATACAGGTGTGAACTCAGTGGTGCTATTGAAGAGACTATATGAAAATTAATCATCTGCAGATGTGTTTGCAGGAATTATGTTAGAGAGTGGATTTGTTGGGAATTTATGTTTTGAAAGTTGTTGCATCCTGTGCACATGGTGGTAAATGTACACTGAAGTCTTAACACACATGAAATCATTACTCATAATGGTGATGGCTTATAGCAGTGATTAATGATTGACCCTCAGTTTTAGAGTTCATGAATCTTCACAGATTATCTTTCAGCTTGGTGCCGTGCTTTTTTTTCTTAATTAATTAAAAACTGTGCAATTAAACAGAAAAAGAAAAAAGTTTGGGTTTTGTAAGATTTAGGATATCTGCATTAATATGCAATGATAAATTGTATTAACTCCTCTTGGAGCACTCCAGTTTTAAGTTAAAGAGTCAAAAATAAAGATGCACCTTCATCTTGAAACACAGTAATTTAATGGTCAAGGTTTTTATTGCAGATGGATTTTTTTAAATGGTTGTTAGATGAATGATTAATCAATATTTTACTAAGTACATAGTCAACGTTTAAATAGTTGTTACACAGTTCAAGAAACCAAATGGTCGTTCATAATGGTCTGTAACTCTTACTTTTGGGTGATGTGTTTATAGTGTCCACTGTGATTAAGAGCTGCATCAGACTAGGCATAGCTAAAATCCCATGGCTTCCTGTGCTGTCTAGTAGCCTTGCAGCAAAGCCTCTTCATGTTTGTAGAGTGCAAAGAGCCAAACTGGTTTGTCCAAAAGTTTTAAACATACTCCTAAACTCTGTTATACATTTCTCATGTCATTTCCTTTACAACTTGGTCACATGAGCAGAATCCATGTAATAGGACATGTGGGGGATAGGCTCTTAGGAGTTTAAAATAGGTTTGGATCATTGATTTTTTTTTCATAATTCTACACCATTCTTTTTAAGATTCTACAGTAATTATTGATGGGGTCTAACATATGCTGCAATAAGATTAAAGCAACTTGTAAATAATGACAGTTATTACTGAAGTTACTGTTTTGTCACAACTTCAGTAGAGTAAATTCTGTATTTAAAGGATAGCTACATTTGGTCATGTAATGACTGATGGCTGAATTATCCCTATATTTCCTCTCCCAGGTATTAAATGCTGCATGTCTGCCCTAAAAATCAATAATCTAATGTATTGTTCATTGTGACTTAATGACTTATTTCTGGAGTGTAGACTTTGCATACCTGGTAGGAGTTATAATAATAATTATTATACATCAGTTCTAATTATATACTTTATAAACACAGGAATTTACTGTGTGATTATTTTATGCAGATGTACATTATTGAACAGTGATGTCATTCATAATAGAGCTATTAATCGAATTTCCATTTGATTTATTGTAAACTCTAATCAATATTGCAATTTTTATTATAGTAAAAAATGTAAATGTACCTCAGTAATGTAATCTAGTTTCCTATTAATACCTTACTAATATAAACTTCCAGTTATAATGGAGTGAATTAACTTTTCAAATAGATTGGATACCAGATTATACTTTTATTAGCTTTATAACTGTTTTAAGCTTTAATAGGAGCTAGTTCAATAAGTTGTCTTCCGGGATCTTTATGGTCTTATTTAAACCATGCAAAGCAAAGATCAGTGCAGCTCTGTTAAAGTGAAAGAATACTGAGATTGAAGAAACTGTGGGAACACAGTGCTTTCTACAGCATTATTTTCATATGAATACATAGCAGGATTGGTTTATCATGACGAGTTTCAGGCTTTTCATTCTTACTGAAAATTGTTTAGAGAAAAAGGAAGAAAACAGTTTGGGATTTCAAAAAAACTTAGAGCAGTTTTGATTTAAGCAAGGAAGGAAGCTGGGATCAATAAGATGAGTAAGAGACCTAAGACTATATGCTGCTTTGAGTTAAAAGAAAGGTCATAGAATTCCCCCCATAGGTGGGTCAGGATCTCTGGATTAAGTTCCTCTGGGCCTTGTCCAGTTGCGTTTTCTTATTGACATACTAGGATACCTGCTTAGTTTTTGAGTATTCTCATAGGAAAAACACTTGTCTTAATATTCTTTCTAATAAAGTGATGTAACATGATGTGAAGGAGAAAGACTCTAGACCAAATGACAGTGAAAAGAGAAAGTAGGATGCTGCAACAACAAAAAAGGTTGGGTAACAGTAAAGGAGTAAATCATGTAAAAATTCCTTCTGAATTTTTGAGCTGTGTACAGTTGGAACCTTAAAACCAGTTTTGCCTGCCAAGCCCTTTTTTTTGCAATAATTTCACCTAGGTGTTTGCATACCCAGTATGAAAATGTCTATTGATTACCCACAGACAGTATGCTGATTTCCTTGTGCACATTCCTTGTTGCAAAAACCAGCAAGTTAGACAAGACTTCCTATTCCAAGCCTTTGCCACCTCAGTCTGTTTTATAAGTCAGCGAGCTACATCTTTCTAAATAAATACTTACTGTGTTGCTTTTTCTTAACATCTGCATCCTGAAGTAATTTCTATTGGACTCTTCTCCATCCCATCCACTATCTAGCTTCTTACAAAAGCCACATGTTCATCTCGATGTCTCCAGCTAGTGCACCTGAGTTTAGTTAAACACTCTGAAGGAGCTAAAACTGCCCATTTTGTATCTGGAGACCTGTTAAAAAAGAATCTTGAGGAGCATCTGTGATGTTAAATGCAGGTTCAGACAAACTATTCTTGAATTAAAACAAAACCTTATCATGACAAACTGCTATAGCAAATAGCAGTGAGTATTCCTACTTGTTTTGACAGGGCTAACATTGAAAAAATAATAGTAACTTTCAATGAAAGGGACAAAAGTGAGCACCAGGACCTAGGGATTCTACGAAAGCTTTCAAAACTGAAGTTTTTTCTGTCTTCCCTACCCTGCATTTGCAATTACTTAGCAAGATTCTGAAAAATTAAGTGATCATTATTTTTTGATGACTTCCTACTAGTGGTAAAAAGTCGTGTGAAAGGATTGGCTCAGATACAAGATGACTTGCAAGCAGCAAAGATTCAAAGTGATAGGGTAATTGTTTCTTTTAAAAGCTTCCTGTTCAGTTGGGAAAATGTTGGAGGCAAATAAAATGGGCTTCATAATGCTTTATACATATCAATAAGACTGTGTCCATTTAGGTAAAGTAAAATGTCTTTGATAGTTTTCCTTTTAATTTAGAACATCTCTATTTGATTCTTATGATTGGTCTAAGAGTCCTGCAATCTTGATATCAGCAGATAGTTTATTTTGGCAGTAACTGCTGCATTCATCGATGTCTAAACAACTGCAGACTGCCCTTCTCTGTTAAATAACATCGGTCTGGAAGCACAGGAGAGTTTTATGAATTTTAATGAATGCAGTTCTATTAATGACAAAGATTCAGAGCTCCAACTGTCTCCAAAGGTGTCAGCTTAGATTTAAAGCCTTTATACCTGGAAGAAATAGGCATCAGAACAAGCACCTAAGAAGGTGATAAAGCTAGTGTTATCAGAGTAAGACTAGATTTGATTTTCCATCTTTTACAGATGGTTTTGGAGTAATGAATTCTGGAATGCCTTGATATCAAGGGATTTGGTGACTTTTATTAGAATCAGCAGTCCAGCACAAGGGTATTGGAACACAAAATACATAAATACAGAGCATGTAATGAAATTTCCATCAGAAAACATTGTTTGGAACTGAGTTTTTAATGTAGTTTTTAATTTGTATTTACTGAAACTCAGGTAAGTAGACCTTGTTGTCCCACTAGCTCACTTAGAAGCCAACTAAAGATCTTTGATTTTTGAGATGCACTGTTGGGGCTAAGCTTGTTACAATTTACCATAAATTTACCTAAGTCTGTGCCTGCCAAGACACTTTTATGACTTCTCCGGGATATTGAAGACTAACATGAAAGATAGGGAACTGCAGTTTGGATTTCTGCTCCTGTTTCTAGAAGAGGGTCCCTTTGCAAGTCTGGAGGACTGATTTCTTGACATTAACAGGGTAATCAAATTGGGCAGGTAGGCTTGCAGGGTCTGAGGCAGACCAGCTGCTTGAAGATACCAACAAAGTGTCTTTTAGGCCCATAAGTCAGAGAAAGATCCTGACGGCAACATTTCAGAAGCAGCATGTAGCCTGGAGGTTTTGAAGTTGAAAAATATCTCCCAGTGAAATATGTTTTGTTTGAAAATAAGTTTCCAGATTTTGCTTTTCAGCATGCTCTGCTCCAGTAGGACTTAGGTTAGGATGCAGAGTAGCGTCAATAAGCAGATCTATCTGAACTGTGAGACACCAGTAGCATAAAATTGTGTGCTGCATTTCTACTTGGGCACTGCAAAGGAAAGGCAGTACAACAGGGAGCCACTATGCCTTTTGTATGTGTGCTGAGGGGATGAAGTACCTGCAAAACCTGCAACACAGAGGTCTTTAATTGTTGCCTGTGTTATTTTCCCTTCTCTGCTGTCCTTATATGAAAATCAAATAGACAGCAAGGCTGATCACATAACCATGCTGACCATCGTCTTGTAACCTTCCGTGCACTTCTCTGTTAATGCTAATTACACTGTGATTTGTTTTTGTAGTGCCACTGGAGATCTTTCTGACTAAAGAGATCAAAGTACTCCACAGTTATTAAGAGAATTCTGAGCTTATTTAGGAGATGAAAAGGGCTGTGTTGTCCCCACCCCAAACAACCTTTAGACCCAGTGGAATGACATGTTTCACCCACAGAATACAAGGCAGATGTGAGCCAGACCAAAAGCCTGTCTTGGTATTAGGGCTCTGAACATCTGTGGTAAGCAGGAGATAGTTTGCAAAAGGCATAAAAAATAGGGCTGTTATATGGTGTCGACCTCTGACATGCTGTTGGTAGTTTTTCTGGTCAGAAAGAATGTCACTGTTTTTAATAGCTTGTGATAGATTTTTCTTCCAGGTTGATTACACTTGCTTTTTGAGCCCTTGTAAATTGCTAGCACCCTTAATTCTTAGGGAGCTTTACAGCTGATCTATGTCATTTATGCTTTTGTTTATGTCCCCAGTAATTTCTTTTAAAGTTTACTACATCTAACATTTGAAAAGACTGCAACTTGTGCCTCTCTTCCAAATGCAGCTGTTTGCAAAGAAGTTTCTGGCTTGTGCTTTGAGAATTTCTTGATCTTCTGGGATGATCAGGGGAGTCCTGGGAACCTTTGGAGTAACATTAAATGTGCTAGTGAAAACAGCTAGATGAGCCCATGGCTTCTAAGTGAACTTCAGCAGCTTCTAGCAAGCTCTTCCAGCTGCTTCTGATCAAAGCAGGCTCTGAAGTTTCGAAGTCACTCTTCACTGTTGATCAAGGAGGGTCAAGCACTCTCTCAGCAGGTACTAGGAAGAGGCCACTGTTAAGTTCTGTTGAGAACTTAAGTTCTTGGAGGTGGCTGTTTGTACAGCAGTTTGCATAGAAAGGAATAAGTAACTGCTCACACCAGCATCTGTTTCTCAGTTTGACAGTGCTGTATCACAGGGCCTTGTTCCCAAGAGCTGCTGCAGCAATTTTCCCTGTAACAATCAATGAAGGCCTTGACTGGCACATGGAGCTGCAGAGGGAGGGCTAAGCTGAACATGGTACAGTAATCTGCCATTGTGGCAAAGAAGGCCAACAGCCTCCTGTATTTTACCAGGAGGAGCAGGTCACTTGAGATCATCCTTCCACTCTGCTCTGTGCTGGTGAGGTAACACCTGGAGAGCTGTGTTGGGCTCCTCAGTATGAGAGAGACTCTTTTCTGTGGTATCCAGTGAAAGCATGCGAGGCAGGGGGCACAAACTGAAACATGATATGGCATTTAACCGAATAAAAACCTTTCTTCGATTAAGGGTGACTGAACACTAAGATAGGTGGTGCAGAAAGGTTGTGCATCTCTGTCCTTGAAGATACTTGGGACCCAGCTGGATGTGGACTTGGACAACCTGCTCCAGATGACCCTCCTTTGAGCTAGGGGGTTGGAATAGGTGAACTACTGATGACAGCTTAACATCTTACACGTGTTTGTACCTGGTGGATCCATATAACTTCTCTTGTTCACCAGGTCTCCTTTATGCTTGAGGCAACTATTGTAATACATGGGTTATAAGGGGAGCTGCATTTCAGTTTTACAGATGTGGAAACTGAGGCACAGAGTGACTTGTCTACAGTTATTCCTTTGGCTAGGGTCAAGATCTCAGCATTTGCATATGAAGTCTGTTATCTTGACTTCTGCTTCACTCTGAGACATGACTCTTTCATATTTGTCTGAGAAAATAGGGGTGCATTTCAGTAGCTGGTATTTGAATACTCACCTCTTCCCTTCTTTGTAAGTCTTTCTTTAATTGCCTTGAGCTATCAACAGAATTTTTCATAGCCAAAGAAAACAGTTTTCTCTTTGAACTAAACATTTATCAAGTTATAGCTCCATTGCACTGGCATGACATTTTAAAATATATTTTAGCAATAAATAAATGCAATCATCTGTAAAGCTGCTCTCTCTGAAACTCAATTTTACTCAGCCTTTCCCTTTCTTCTTTTCCTCAGTGGGTAGCAGTATAGGAATATTGAAGCATTAGTCATCTAAAAATGTGAAAAAGTGTTTTCGTGCATATAGGAAAAGGGAGGGGGATTAAACAAATGCTTAAAACATGTCTGAGTGCCATGCCACTATAGGAAAGAGAGAGGGAATATTAGAGAGACTGCTGCAAGAAATAATAAATAAAACTAAAATAAAAATTTGGCAGCAGAGTGAAGAAGCAAAAATTCTCATCTGTTGTAATTGATGAATCAGTGTCAGTTATGAAAGAAAGGAACAGTCAAGGCACACACGAGTAACCACTCTGACTGCAGGGAGAGTAGAGATCTGACCACCTATCAAAATCTTCCTAACAGAACAGTAGCTTGTGCATAGCAAGAGAGCTGTGCTGCTTCCTGGGATGTGTCTTGGTGGTCTGTGGAGCTACCACCGATCTGGTGGAGGAGGAGCTTCTGCTGCAGAAAGACAGCTGTGGCAAAGGGCCTGGCTTGCAGCCCCTTGGCTCTGCATACATGTTTACTGCTGGGAAAGTATTTGCCTATTTCTAATCCAAAACACCTACCCAGAGCACTTTCATAATGAATGAAGCTTTCAGAGAGATGGCTGGATGTTAACACCTTTCAAAATCAAAGGCAACATGATCATTTGTTTCAAAGGCATCAGAAAGTGGCCCAAGAATGTAGTCTACTTGTTTGGATTCTCCGAGGCTTTGTATTTACCATCAGATTTTCTGGGTTGAGAAATACTGTAGAACAATAGTTCTGTTCTGTCTAGTAACAAAATAGACATTATTGCTGTTCTTCAGACTTGCCAGTCTACCTGTAATGTTCACTAAATACAAATGTGAATACATGTACTAATTTGTGTTTGAGTTAGGCTTCCTTTCTCCTTACATTTGCATTGACTACACTGCCATCTTTCAAGAACCTGACAGGATTGGTCTCTGATTGATTCTCTCCTAACAGGCAAATCGATGACCAGAATAAAAGACATGAAAGTACAGGCAAAAATGTCTGAAGAGAGAGCAAATTTGTAAAGTATTCTCAGAAAAGTGAGAGGATAGGCTCTCTGACAAACTGCTTTTCCTAACCATGCACAGTTGCTGTGTGACTTTACTGCAAGGTTTCCCTCTCTGGATAGGTGCTTCACTGAGCCTGCAAGGCAGGGATGCTGGGGAGTGGAGAACAGCTTCTGCTTCTTTTCGCCAGATATGATCTCACAATTTTTTGAATCTGTCGGCCTGATGGCAGCATTTCTGTGGCTTCTTTGGTCTTCCTGGAAGAGTAATGTGTGGATGAGGCAATGGCCTGTGGACCCCATGGCAGCTGTCTGAAAGAAGCTAGTTCCTTTCTTCCAGTTAACAGACTGGGAAAGGAAAGATGCACAGGGTACAAGAATAAACAACACTTAGTTGAGAAGATAATATATACTACTACATAGAAGGCTGTTCTGCTGTCGTGCACCTTGGCATTTGTCTGGCAGTCAGAGTAGGCAAAAATTTCCTCTGGACTACATTTTTCTTCAAACTTTGCTCAGATGTGTTGCCAGAAGTGTTACCCAAAGCATCATGACCGTTTAAGTGTACAGTTTAAAAGAAGCACAGGAAAAGTAAGGATTGTGCTTTTGTGTGGTTTGCTTTTCACCTTCCTCCAATCTTTGTTCCTTTTGTATTTTGCTTTATACTAGTTCTTGTTTTCATCTGATTCTCCCCCTGTTGGTCCCTTCAGCCTTCATAAAGATGCTTGCTTTTCTACCTACAAGGACATCAGAAATCAAAATATACCTCTGCATCTCTCAGGGAACAGCTTTGCTTAAAGACAAGACATGAAGATACCACAAAGCATACTGAAAATGTATTATTCTGTTCTGCCAGAATCCTGTGTCTTGTCAGGATCTGTTGCTTCTTGTCATTTGAGGACTAGATTTTCCTGACAGCTTCTATATAAGTGAAAATAGTCGTTAGATTAAAATGCCTTTAAAGTGCATGATGGATTTAACAGCTTTTATGAAGCATTTGCACAGTGAAATACCAGTGAAATACCATCAGTCAGTGAGCCATTCTCAGGGTTGTAGAGTAACTTGGAAGTTGTTTTAGCTAAAGGCAGTGTTTCAGCTTTCCAGGGCAGGCCTTGAGTTGGGCACTTTTGGAGCACATAGCCTAACGCAAATAAAATGTGTGTGTGCCAGTCAAATCCAGCGTGGGATGACTTCAGTAATTCAAATCTAAATAAGCTGGTATTTTGTTTTGATTACTAAAATGAAGCAGATAATGAATTATGACAAGATTTTGCAGAATTTCTAGTACAGTGGATGACTCATGTCACTATATAGTCCAGGTTAAGAACTGCTGTCAAAAAGAATCACACTCAACTCAGCCCTTTCACAGAACACATCTTGTTTCAAGTTAGAAGGATAAATTCAACACCAAACTCTCATTATACTTTTCAGACTTGCTCTGAATTTTACAGGGCTTGCATTATTTTGCTACATTACAATATTTAAGTATTCCAACAAGTTTCATGAATTCAGATATTTCTGAGTCTGGAACAGACTATTAGGTAGATCCAGAGTGATCTCAAGCAAAAAGCAAGCTGCAGAACTTTATCCAAACATTTTCTTGAATGCAATATTTTGTGCATGACTAAAGCACCTCTTTCATAAAAGATGTCATGAGAGGACAACTGTCTGTCATGTCATGTCCCATCTACCCCCCAGTTTATACTTCATTTGGGTGCCTATGCATTACCTGAGTCCTCATGATGCTGTAGCTGATCCCTGTGGTCACAAGAGTCTTAGGCTTTATTGCACTGCAGAATGGTCTTTTCATTGCAGTCATTGTCAAATCTGACCTAAGCTCAGGTGAGACAGAGTGAAATAATACATTATGAGGCAGATAACTGGTGGAAGATCTGGTCTCCAGATACATATGTACCCAGTGCCTGGACTCACTCCGCAGGGAGCAGTTTAGTGTGGTAAGTGCTGAGACACTAGACCTGCTAAAGCCTTGTGAAACACACCCTTCATTGGGAGGCCAGGATAGAAAACAGATTAGGAGGGAAGAGCCTTGGCTAACTCAGTGCTAGTGGTTGATGTATTGTAGAATATAATCTCATTTTTTTAAAGGAGCAAACCCTGAATCCTTTGAAGCATAATTTGGGGGAAAAAATCAAGTCTCATGGGGGACTTCAACCTACCAAATCTCTTCTGGAAGGAGAGTACAGGAGAGGAGAAACAATACAGAAGGTCCCTGGAGAGTGTGGAAGATGACTTCCTAGCCCATCTGGTTAGTGAGCCAACTATAGGAGAAGCCTGTCTAGATTTGCTGTTCATAGAGACAGACTGGTGGGTGATGTGATGGTTGGAGGCTGTCTTGGACAAAGTGATCACGAAATGGTTGAATTTCAATCCTTGCAGAAGTCAGGAAGAAGATCAGCAAAACCTTAGCCTTCTGGAGGGCTGACTTGGGCCTGTCTAGGATGCTGGTTGTCAGAATTCTTTGGGAAACATTACTAAGGCACTCTCCATCATCTATCACCAGTCCTGGTCTACTGGGCAGGTTCCATAGCATTGGAGGTTGGCCAATGTGATGCCTGCCTATAAACAGGGCAGGAAAGAAGACCCCAGAAACTATAGGCCTGTCAGCCTGACCTCAGTGTGAGGGAAGGTCATGGAGCAGATCATCCTGCGTGCTATCACACAGCATGTTCAGGAAAACAGAGGGGTCAGGCTCAGTCAGAATGGGTTCATAAAGGGTAGGTCATGCTTGATCAACCAGATCTCCTATGATCATAGAATCATAGAATAGTTAGGGCTGGAAAGGACCTTAAGATCATAAAGTTTCAACACCTCTGCCATGGGCAGGGACACCTCACACTAAACCATATCACCCAAGGCTTCGTTCAACCTGGCCTTGAACACCAACAGAGATGGAGAATTCACAGCTTCCCTGGGCAACCCTTTCCAGTGCCTCACCACACTCACAGTAAAGAATTTCTTGTTACATCCAATCTAAACTTCCCCTGTTTCATAGAATCATGGAATAGTTAGGATTGGAAAGGACCTCAAGATGATATAGTTCCAACCCCCCTCCATGGGCAGGGACACCTCACACTAAACCATATCACCCAAGGCTTCATCCAACCTGGTCTTGAACACTGCCAGGGATGGAGCATTCACTACCTCCCTGGGCAACCCATTCCAGTACCTCACCACCCTAACAGTAAAGAATTTCTTCCTTAGATCCAGTCTAAACCTCTGCTGTTTAACTTTCAACCCATTACCCCTTGTCCTATCACTGTAGTTCCTAATGAATAGTCCCTCCCCAGCATCCCTGTAGGTCCCCTTCAGATACTGGAAGGCTGCTATGAGGTCTCCACACAGCCTTCTCTTCTCCAGGCTGAACAGACCCAGCTTTTGTCTGTCTTCATACAGAAGGTGCTCCAGTCCCCTGATCATCCTCGTAGACCTCCTCTGGACTTGTTCCAACAGTTCCATGTCCTTTTTATGTTGAGGACACCAGAACTGCACACAATATTCCAAGTGAGGTCTCATGAGAGCAGAGTAGAGGGGCAGGATCACCTCCTTCAACTTGCTGGTCATGCTCCTTTTGATGCAACCCAGGATATGGTTGGCTTTCTGGGCTGTGAGTGCACACTGCTGGCTCATGTTCATTTTCTCATTGACTAACACCCCCAAGTCCTTCCCCGCAGGACTACCATGAATTTCCTTTTTGCCCAACCTGCAGCTGTGCCTGGGATTGCTCTGACCCAGGTGTAGGACCTTGTACTTGGCATGGTTAAACTTCATGAGGTTGGCATCAGCCCACCTCACAAGTGTGTCAAGGTCCCTCTGGATGACATTCCTTCCCTCTAGCGTATCAACAGAACCACACAGCTTGGTGTCATTGGCAAACTTGCTGAGGGCACACTCAATTCCATTGTCCATGTCAGCGACAAGAATATTAAACAAGACCAGTCCCAACACCGATCCCTGAGGGACACCACTCATTACTGGTCTCCAACCGAACATTGAACCATTGACCACAACTCTTTGAGTGCGGCCATTCAGCCAGTTCTTTATCCACCGAGTGGTCCACCTATCAAATTGCTGACACTCCAATTTAGAGACAAGGGTGTCATGTGGGACAGTGTCGAACGCTTTGCACAAGTCCAGGTACATGACATCTGCTGCTCTACCCCTGTCTATCAGTTCCATAGCCCCATCATAGAAGGCCACCAAATTGGTCAGGCAGGATTTCCCCTTAGTGAAGCCGTGCTGGCTGTCAGCAAGCACCTTGTTGTTTTTCATGTGCCTTAGCATGCCTTCCAGGAGAATCTGCTCCCAGATTTTGCCAGGCACAGAGGTGAGACTGACTGGTCTGTAATTCCCAGGGTCATTCATTTTCCCCTTCTTGAAAATGGGGGTTATATTTCCCTTTTTCCAGTTGTTGGAAACTTCACCTGACTGCCATGATTTTTCAAATATGATGGACAGTGGCTGAGCAACTTCATTTTCCAGCTCCTTCAGGACCCGCACATGGATTTCATATCAGGTCCAAAAACAATGCTCCTTCCTCAGGTGATAAGGTGACCTTCCTGGCTGATAAGGGAAGAGCTGTAGACATTGCCTATTTGCACTTTAGTAAAGCATTTGGCATTGTCTCCCATAGCATTCTCCTGAACAAACTGGCTCCTCATTTGGAAACTAGCTGAACGGGAGAGCCGAAAGAGTGGTGGTAAATGGTATCACATTTAGCTGGCATCTGGTCACTAGTGGTATCCCTCAGGGCTTGGTGTTAAGGCCAGTGTTAACATCTTCATTGATGATCTAGATGAGGGAATCAAGTGCACTCTCAGTAAATCTGCAGACGACACCAAGTTAGGCAGGAGTGTTGATCTGCTGAAGGATAGGAAGTCTTCATTTGAAAATGCTGATTCTGCAGATATCTTGATGGGCATATCAAAAGAGAAGAAAATAAAAGGTGCCATTGGCTTCTTCTAATATTGTATCACAATAGTCAAAATATATCTATGTTTTGCTTCTATTGCTCGAAAAAAAACCCATTCAGAACTGATGCCATTTCAATGCAGCCATTTTCTCCTGAGAAAATTACTTAATTACTGCCATAGTTTGTTGATCATTTTAAGGTATTAAGGGCTGGAAGCAGCAGTTCCCTGGCTGTGTGCCATTTAGAATTTGATAGATACCACCAGCTGAAAAGCCTCATGAGATCTGCTTAAGGGAAAACATGCAATATACTTGGGGTTTGAAGCTTTTAATAACACTAGATAATAGTGTTATTAATGCATTTGTTCTGTACAAAATCAAAATTAAAAAAAAGTCTGATGCAGTCTCCCTCTTGACAAATGGAAGTTTAATTCTCTTCTCCCTTTGCTTGTATAAATCCCAGTGAACAAGATAAGAATGAGATCACGGTGTGCCACGAGTAGGGATCAACCGCGAGTAAAAGACCAACGAGCAGAGCCAATCTCTTCCTCTCTAACTTTGACTCCTTCAGCCACCAACTCACTGCTAGATGGTCTTTCTGACAGAGAAGCTTTGTGAATTGCCTTCCATAAGGTTTAAGAAAATAAAGTGTATTCTTTCTGCTGTTTGTTAGTGTAGCAAAAATAACACGAGATAAAATACCCTACTGACATGAACACCTAGATTCGTTCTTCATTACTGATAATTTAAGTTATCAGCATGATTACTTTTCCCTCAGAGTCAGTGGAGAGTGCAGTGGGCACTCTGAGGGAAAGATGGTGCTATTTAAAAATTCCCTTCTGGAAATACCTCTCTTCCCCAGGTCAGTAGCTACTGTCATAGTGCAAGCACAGGAAAATTGGATCTCATTAGGCATTTCCTCAAATGTGCACGATCTGATGTCAGGGAGCAACTGATGCTTGTCACCAAATATCCTCCACGTGTGTTGAGCCCACCTATTCTTCCTGCTAGGCATAATCAATTTTTCTGGTCATAAAATCAGCCTCTCCTCTTTTAAACTGCATAAAACTGGGACAAAGACTTGTTTTAAAAATCATGATGAAGCCTGCAACAGGCTATTAAACAAATTGTCCTGTCAGGAAATGGCCTGGAATTTCAGCTCTACTTTAAAAAAATGAGATGATGTTGTGAAAAATACAGGGGAAAACCCAAACATATTAAAACCATAAGACACTACAGACTCTGCATGGTTGTTTGGTAGTTTGGCATTTGGAATTTAATGCCGCATTAATGCCCCCTGCTGATAATCCTTCAAAGCTGTACTTTGGACCAAGCTTGGTATTTAATAGTATTGTGCGTCAATACCATCCTTAAATTAAAAAAAAAAAAAAGAAAAAAAAGAAAAGATCCAATATATTTTTTCTCATAATGATTGTATTCATCTTAAATAAACCACATTTCTTTTAAGTCTACTTCATCACAAGGCCTGTCACAAAAGCAGTAACAAAAACTTCCTTACAATTGTCACATCTGAACCCTTTCTACTGTTTGCTTAGTAAAAGGGACAAAGTGATGTAGCATGCCTGTATAGGAACTAAATCTTAAAGGAGAGAAAGCATCTTAGAATTTCATAAAGAAAGCAGATTATTATAATGAAATATAGCTTGCCAAAATAGAGAATTTACAAGAGGTTGAACAGGTGTATTGCTATTCAAGGTTATACTAGGAGGAGCTAAATGTCAGACGGTTTCACAGCATTTAGTATCTCTTTTCTGCCTAAAGAAAAGATACCATTAGTACTGATTTTTATAGACACTCCCTTACATATGACAACACAGGTATTACTGAGCTGAGGATTCATTTCCTTTCTCTTCAGGCCATGGGGAAAATGCTTTTCTTTTGCTGTTAATGATTAAAAAGACACTGTTTTTTCCAGTTTTCAACACCTGTGCTACTGAGTCTTTCCTCTTTGTCCATTCATCTCACTGCTTCTCTCAGGTGCATGAAATCTCGTGCAAATGTCTGTAGGCTTGGCTGACCACCTAAAGCTTGTAGGGACATACACCCATGTGTCATGCCCTCTGAAGAGAATGAGAAGATCTGACTTGTCTCAATCACCAAGAGTGAGTTTAGCCTTTCACAGGCAGAGCTCATGTAAAGAGGCAGTGCAGCTCATCAGGAGTGCGATGAATGCAGTGAGAGCAGGGTCAGATTGTTAAAGGAAAGAGTATTGCACTCTGGGTGAAAGCTGGGTAGAGCTGGGACAAAGGCAGGTCTGATGCCCGGTTGTCCTCTCTGCATGCAGAGTTTCAGGCAAAAAACAGGCATTCTGCAGGGAAACTGATACCTGCCAAAGCCAGATCTGCTCCTAGTCATCACCAGCTTGTACAGATACTGCATTATGAATGCAGAGAACTGTGAATTTTAACATTTCATCAGGAATTCAGAGAGATTCTGAAGGGAGGACTGTTGTAGCTCACAGCTATGTGGGCAATTCATACAGCACTGGCATGCATATGGTATACTTCTGCATGTGTGTTATAGTATTGGAAAGATAGAGAAGTGTGTGTGGGGAAAGGCCAGCAAATTTTGTAGCATTAAAGCACTGATTTTTATCAGTGAGAGGAGACCACAGAGCATTGTTGAATGGTGTCAGACTTAGCATGGAAACAGAACTAGGAACGCTGTCAGACATCTAACTTCTGTGCATCTAGTCCGGGATCTGATGCATTAGCCCGTGGTTTAACCAACTACAAAATCACTGGAAATGCAGACCTGCAGTTACATAGATGTGTACACCTCCTTGTAGTCAAGTCACTAACATCAACAATTAAGAGGAAGACAGGACCAGTTGGGAAGTACCCATTTTACACTTAGCTTGACACATGCACAGAGGTTAATTGGTCAGATCTGCAACATACATGTTTTCCTTTGGTGGTTCCTAAACAGGCAAGTTAGCATTACCATTACCAGTATCCTGTGAAAAGGAAAATGAAATAAAAGCAGCAGGACAGAATTGTTCATCCACTATTTGGTGGATGTGGTTCAGCAAGTATGTGGTTCTTTGACATGAGATGGCAAATGCTTGCCCATGATTTAAAACAAGGTATGTTCATCTCTTGAATTTTCTACATCTCAAAGCAAAATGTGCTGAACAAGTAGAGTATGTAGGATAGACAAAGGGGGGCAAGCTGTTTTTTATGTCAGTTATCTTTCTTAGTTGATAAAGTCAGTGTCAGATTTCAGCGAATCTAGGGAAATTTGGCAATTCTCTGAGGTTTCTTTGGCAGGGCATGTGCTTCATCAATCTGAGATGGCACTCTGGTCTTAAGCTTACACAGCTTTCTGTACTGAGGAATCACCCCAAAGATTAGAACATACTTTAGCTTCCTCGTCAGCAGTCTGAGAGGGAAGGTAGTCAAGAAGTTACCAAGTTTGTTCATGGCATGCTGTTCTTGCTCACTTTGAATAGTGGGGGATGTTTTCCAAGCTCTTCTCACTCTTGGAATGGCACATGTTTCCGTCTGCTGCAATGCCTGTAGGAGCTGCCCTTGTCAGGTGCCTGCCCAGGAGTACTGTAAATGTGAAGGTGGTCTTCCTTACATCTTCTTACAGGTCCCAGAAGAATCAATGGAGGAGGTAGAAACAAAAACCATTACAAGCAAATCCATCTGTAATGAAACCTGAAAATAGTATTGGAGGTCATGTGCAGCTTAGATGTTTTTGTTGATATGGAGAATTTCTGATTATTCCTATCATAATTGGGTACCTGAGCTAATGCAAAGATGTTTGTCTCTGATGCTTTGGAATTGGTTCATTTTTATACTCAGACTTTGGGTACCTAAAAAACATTACACTGCTGTAATGCACATCACAGTATATGGGTAGGTGTCCCTCATCCCTTCAAGCTCACAGCTGCAGTCTGTGATTGATCCATGGATCACAGTTACCTGTCAAAGAAAATAGGCTTAAATTTAGTATGTGAGAATTGCGGTAAAATGTAAAGGTCTAGAAATTAAAAGGTTGAAAACTGAGAGAGTTGGAGCAGCGTGTGGAGTGGATTGAGTTACACCTAGTAATTAAGGTGCCTCATACTGTTATTTATTTGATTTCCTACATATAAAAAATTGTACCGGTTGCAGCACTTTTATGCCTTTATGCCTCTGTTGCCATTAAGGGAACTGTACTGCTTTAACAGCACAGTTAGCACTGGAGAAATCTATTTTTTTATATGGATGAGCTCTTAGGTAAGTTTCTGTGGTGTACATAGAAATTCTTCAAGGATTACTACATAAAAAAGAAGCTGAAACAGCTTTTTAACCAGGTGTCAGGATCTTTAGAGGCCATGCTACTCTCACAAAACTTCTTTTCCTGAAATAAGTGCCTTAGGAAGATGTGAAGTTCTCTTTTGTCTGAGAGTGTGTTCATCAGCCCTATAAGCTATACCTAGGCCAACTTAATTACAAAAAAATGGTAAAATACTGCAGTTACTTCTTGAAAGGGATATGTGAGATGCCTTGCAGAGACAGCTCAGATTCCTACTCAGCTCCAGCTTCAAAAGCCTGTGTGTGCTAATAAACCCTCTCTGCCTCCAAGGTGCTTTCCAGCTTGTGCCACCATGCTGACTGGAGTTAAAAACTCCTGTAACAAAGCCATGTCCTGTAATTGGCTACTCCTAGAACAGACCATGACTTTTGTGTGCCACAGCTGTATAGGAAAGCTGATTTCAGAATCAGATTGCAAAATCGTTTCTATCAAGTGAGGGAGAGAAAAACACTTTGAAGAGTGGCAGCTTAGAAAGATTGTTGGGGTTTTTATTTATTCTGACAATGTAAAATATATGGTTATTCAGCATAAAAAAAAATTTGCTTGGAATCATTTTATCATTAAGTGGAAGTCCAATACAGGTTGTTTTTCTCACTCTCTCCAGGTGAAGTATTTGTTCCTTACACATTCCTCTAGCTGCTTTGTTTTGGATTTTTTGTTGGGGTTCTTTTTGGTAATATTTTCACAAGAAGATTATTTGCTGCATCCAGTCCCTTGGCAACCTAAAAGATTATGCAGTTGGCCAGATCCTTATCCATTAAAAACATTCATTTGCTGCAGTTAGAGATTGTAAATGCCTTTACTGGATGATATGATTCTACAAACCTGGAAACATTACAGAAGTGTGAAGATGAAACCTTTTAAGGCATTCATTTGTGATAAAATGGTACAGAACAGATGCTTAACAAACCGCTGTAGAAACTTAAGTTTTTTGTTGATCCCTGGGGAATTCATACTGCTAACTTAAAGCTTAAGGGAGACATGTGCCTACTACCTTTACATCTCAGTGTGAAAATAGGGCCTTTTAGCTGCTAACGTATCTGGATTGGGTGGATGGTTGTCTCCATTTACTTTGTTACTTGGTAAGGATAGGCTTATCTGATGAGGTGTATAACATTTTCTCACCACCTGACCACTCTACCATGTGAAAACGTAGACCCTTCTTAAGAAGTTATAGCTGGTGTTTTGGCATAGGCAGTTTCAGGAGGCCTGAATTCTGAAAATCCCAGAAACGTGCTGTGAAAAAGCTTACCAAAACAGTTGTTTTAAGTAAATTTTCCAGTATTTCTCATGAGTCTGTAATTCTCCTGCAGGTATTTAAAGGAAGTTTGATTATTTAAGAAAACAAAATATGACTAATGAGATGTTTTCTTTCTTTCTTTATGTCAGGTACAAATATAAGAGGTCAGAAATCTGTATCAGGTGAAGGATGATTTCATAAGTGGATACCAGTTGGTCGCAAATAGATACAGACAACACAAGAAAACTTGATCTCTGAACCTGAATGAATTTCTGAGACCTCACCCTAATTAGAATGCTTCAAGAAACACATCTCAGTAACTCTTTGATAGAAGCTTGGTCTGCTTTTAGAAAAGTAAAAGCAGGTCATTAAATTTAACAATCCATGTGATTTATTCCAATTTGCTGTGCTTCTAAAATCGCTTCTGCTGCAGTGAAAAGAATGAAGTTCCCATCTCCAAGGAAAAATGGCCTGGCTTCTGTCACAGAAAAAGACCCAGATTCATCCCAGGGCAAAGCTGCCCAGACACACAATTAAATATTTCTAATATTACCCAGTAGAGAGCAAAGAGACACTCTTAACAATTCTTTTCAGTCTTCATGACATACACATTGCATGCTCCAACGTGTCTATTCCATGAGTTATGCTTTCATCACCTACCCCAAAAAAAACACTCAATTTTTTTTCAGGCTTTGCATAATGATTGGTCACTAGAGTTTATTCAGAGGAGGAGGCGGAAGTCAGACTAAAACAGGTGGAACTGTGAGCCACAGCAGGTGTGTTGCAAGTTGAAAACACCCATGCAGGTTTGTGGTGCCCAGTTGTGACAGTTTCATTTCATTAACTGAAACCCAGTGAAGCTTGCCGGGAACAAATAAACTGAGCAAGGGTATCAATAGGTATTTCATTGACAATCCACTAAGGAACACCTCGTGAAAAATACTGGTCTGGTTTTTTTTCCAGAAGGAATAACAATGAAGTTTATTATGTTGTCATTTGTGTGCAAGACCAATTTTCCAATTATCAGTCATGCACATTAAAGGCACTGTAAGATATATTATCAGCAGTGTGTGGGAAGGTTGGTAAGCTGAAAGAATGTACCTATTTATGTATAAATACCAGCAGTACTTGGGGGGGCTTCAAATTTGCTCATATAAATTTGCATTATGATTTAATATAAACGACAATACACACAGCTAAGGAGATTTCTGCTGTGGCCATATGCTAGTTTGGCAGGACACGGAGACTGTATGGCTAGACAGTACATGAGAAATTTTTACAGCCTCTTCCTTTTCTCTCTCAGTTTCTTGCTCCTGTATTAAAAATTCTGGGGACACTTCAATGTAGGCTGATCAAAAAGCTCTGCCTCCTATTGTGTGTACTTTCTTTTAACATTGATCTATCTTTTGCAGCTTTATGTCCCTTTCCCAAGTGAAGTTGGCCTCTTGCTTTCTTGTTTGAAAATCAGGGGCCTGTCTTCTAGGGGTAACAGGGAAAAAAGGTAAAATTGTCCAATTGTCATTAAGGGAACGGGGAAGAACTTCACAGTGAATGAAGAGTGTATGCAGACCGGGACTTCAGTCCAGCTATCTGCTATCATAATAATTTTGATTTGGATATGCAGTGGTCGCTTTGAGTTATACCGAATATTAAGGTAAAGGGGAGGATTTCTGAATGTATTTCAGTAGCCGCAGGATTAGTGCATCTGAACTGTAGTGCTTACTTTGAAGATTCTTTCTTTATACCCAGGACGCAATCTTACACTGGCACCTGATTAGCCCCTGCAGCAAGCGATTACCAATTGCCTGTAGAAGATTGCCAGACTTGCTTCATATTTCTTGGACATTTAAGGAAGTGATGTTTTGATTGCAGAAAACTTGCACAACTTGAATAGGAGCAGTGTGCAGTTATAGGAAGGTCTGCAAGGACCAAATAAGTGTGGGCTTGCAGAGCAGTGCAGAATTTAATGGTGTGATGAGGGACAGGTGTTAAGTGCTGCAGAATTAATCCATTTAAATATCTGACTTTGAGGAAAAAACACACGCCAGTTGTTTTGAGTCCAGTTTGTCAAGCTTAATCCAACAATCAAGCAGGAGTTTTTAAATGGGGCTGTTTCTTCTACACTGGCATGAATGAGCATCTGCAGAATCAGGACCTAAGCATATATCAATGAGTTTTCATGTGCAGATTACTGACTAATCCAGAAAAATCTCATCCAGAAGTAAATCTTGGCTTTGCCACAGGCTCTACTGTGACCTAAGGGCAGTCATTTTATCTTCTCTGCTTTTGTTCCCACCCTGTCAAATGGTGATAAGAGCATTTTCTTATCTTACAATGGAGTAATGATGATTAATATTAAGGATTATGACATGGTTAAATATTGTGGTAATGGAGGCTATTAAACACCTTAGACACTTCTATTCATTGGCTGCATGTCTAAAGTGAGTTATTGAGTATTTTTAATTTCCCCAATATTTAAGTATATTTAAGGAAATTAGTTGATTAATTAATAAACACTGCAAAATGTCAGTGTCAAACTGCTTTGTATTTTCTGTGTTATGTAACTGGATGTTTTGTATCTTTATCTTAAGTCAGCTTACCTGCTCTTCTTCAGTGGTCCCTTCAATGACTGTAAAGCTGAAAATAGGGAGAAAAGGCAAATTTGTTATCTGTGAGAAACAGACTATGGTTATAAAAACCAGGGATTTTTGCATTTGCCATTTTAGGTCCTAGCTCCGGAAGTCAAAAAGAATTAGGGGACTGAAGCTGATTAAGGCATCTGTGACCAGTTGGGCAATTTTTATGTCACACATATAGGGAAATTAAACACACATTTTTGCTTCAGTATAAACTAAAAATGAATGAACAATGCATTGGACAGAGTCCTACAACCATAAGCAGTTCTAGATGGAGTCTGAAAAGATACATCAGGAGCTGATTCCTTACGTACACTTGCACCAGCTGTGCACCTCAGAGTGACTGCATGGGTCACCTCAGCCCATGTGGGTCCGTCTGCTCACCCAGCTCTGCTGCACAGAAGGGGCTTCTGAACCTGAGCCCCTGACTCCTCCCATTTCAGGATGGCTGCAAAACAGTGCTGTTTCTTATCACCAAGGGAAATGTCACTCCGTTGCAAGGAGTCCTTCTGTCTCTGGCGTCCCTGCACACAGATGAGATCAGATCTTTGCTGACTGTACAAGCAGCAGAAATTTTGCTCATGTTTATGGTAACAGCTGGACTCTCCTTTCTGTAGCTCACATCATCCCTTGTCATCATATGACTGTCGTAGAGCCTGTTGAACTGGAGACCTGATTTCTGATGTCTGCTGTTGTTGTTTGAATGAGGTGGTGGGCATCACCTAGGGGATCTGATGTTTTTACAATTAAAATCTCTTTCTGCAGACAGGACATTTTTTCTTTCTCAAAAGAACAAAACACAGGAACTGGGATATGACCAGGATGGGTTTATTATTGAGGTATCTGGTGTTGCAGTCAGTACTGACCTAAGTCAGATTAAACCTGGATTTTATATGCAGGAGGGATTTTCATGCAGCACTGAGGCAGCACTTGGCACTGAGAAGGTCAAACTTAGTTGTGGAATCACTGGCTAAAGAGCACATTTGTGATAAGTGAAATTTTCCTCCCATATCAAAACCCCGTATTTTTTGAAAAGCATTTTTCTCTCATATGACACCCAAAGAGGGTTATAAGTTTAGTACCTGCTTTCTTCTGTTCCTAGTAACAGGGCAAAAATCAGCTGTGTCTGTTGTACCATCCCCTGTGTATGCTGGCTGGGGCTGGCAACCTGAAGTACGTCTGAGGGTATGTTTGGGATAGGAAGGGTGGGTCAGATTGCTTCTGACAGCCCTGAGTATATGAAGTGCTGGAACTGAGCTTAAATACCTCAGCATCTAGGTATCTTGTAATCTCTAATGTGTTTATCTGGGCACGTCAAGTAGAGTAGTGATAATGTCATGGTCTTCCTCTGATGTTAATTTATGAAACTGAGTTGCCCAAGGTTGATCAGGAAATAGGTAGCTGCTCAAGGAGTTTAATTCAGGTTTTCTAAGTCCTTAATTATAAGGCTGTTTGTTTATATAGAGTTCCACTGACCATCCATGTCAGCATGGGACATGATTGCAGCATTCAAGACCAGGCTGGATGAAGTCTTGGGGGGCATGGTTTAGTGTGTGGTGTCCATGCCCATGGCATGAGGATTGTGATATGAGATTTCCTTTGCAGTCTGGCAGACAGTGAACAAGAATGATGAATTAGTGTATCTGTTTAATTTTATGAAGTGAGATTAGTGACAACCTTTGTGAGAACATTTTGGGATGTGTTGAAGCAGTGTGGGAAGCTGACACAAACACCAGCAATAGCTCATGCTCAGTAACAGGTTATATACAAAAAGCTCATAGCTGATATTTTCCAGTGAACCCATTTAGTAAACAATAAACTACAAAAAAAAGACAAGAAAGGCTCCTTGAAGTTTATAGATATAAAGATGAAGATAAAGCCAATTTATTTCAAACACTGTTGTGATGGAGAGGGGAAGCCAGGTAGTGCACAGTAGCCCCCAGCTGGTTGTTCAGGGAGTCAGGATTTCTGGGTAAACTTCTACAGCTTTACTCTTAAGCAGTGGCTCCAGTGAAAAGTGCGTGGCAAGAGCAGATTTCCCTCTGTATGAGTCTTCATCTGGGACTCTTCTGGATTAGCACAGGATGCACATTCCCCAGCACTGTCTTATAGCTGCAGCGGAGAAGCATTTGTATTTAGCTTCCTTTATCCTTTGTAATAATCCTTTCCAGCAACCTACGATTATGGACGGGTTTTAGCTTCTCACTGCTGTTGGCTCCTGCAGTGCTGCCCCTCGTCCTGCTAGCTTTCACTGATCATTGTTGCCATTGTCACTCACATAGAATCGTAGAATGTCCTTCGAGAAAGTATCTGTCAAAGCTCTGTTGATCTACGAGCTGTGTGATGGACCCACTCCTCTCCAGGATGTTCATTAGTGTCGCTTGCCAAAAGGTTTATGTAACAGATGTTGCAAAGCAGATGAGCAGAAGCACACACACACACCATTATGGCAAGTGTTGTCAGGGTGATGGTAAAGGAAGGATGGTCTGCAGGACTAGAGTAGCTTGAAGGCATAGCTGCATCTGTTAAAAAAGCAACTAACATCTCTGTGTGACCATGCTTTATTTTCAGCTTGTCATCATGGCTGGAACTGTTCTGCTCGCCTACTACTTTGAGTGCACCGATACTTTTCAGGTGCATACTCAAGGTTTCTTCTGTCAGGATGGCAATTTGATGAAACCATACCCTGGGACAGAGGATGAGAGCTTCATTTCACCTCTTGTGCTCTACTGTGTGCTGGCTTCAACTCCAACAGCTATTGTAAGTATAAGAAATTATTTGAATTCTCCACAACTGCTCCATAAACAGTAACAATAGTCCTATAATATCTCTGTCCCCTTTCCTCTCTTTTCAACTATGTAATTGATTTACACTTAGCCAGGTCTCTGTTTTGCCTTAGCCTAATGTGATCTTCATCAGTTATCTCCAGAAGTAATTATTCTGAGGTAATCACAGTGCAAGATTGAGGCTTAGAGCTTGTTAAGCCTTTTACAATAAGATGCTCACTTCAGTGATTAGTTGTGAATTGTTTGGGCTCCAGAGAGGCTCTAATGCAATGGTTATGTATTACTGGAAATAAGAAAATAGGATAAAGCCGAAGCAAAACCTGGGCTGGACATGCAGTATATCCAGGATTATTTGCCTCTATTTTAAGAGAACTGTTGAAGGGCTTTAAAAGGCTTAGATGAGCAGAAAAATGCTCAATACAAATAAAATTAAGAATTATATTTCTTTTTTATTTATAATCTCTTTATTTCTGGCAGTCAGATCCACTTAATTATTTTGTACCTGCATTTCTTTACTATCCAACCAGTAAGTTGTAAAGTAGCTGTTCTGAGCAGAACAGCTGAAAGTATTCAATTAGCTGAATACATACAATTCCAAACAGATCACTGCAGTAACTGATTAGCAAAACTTTGGCCCTTTTCCGTTTTCTGTGGAAAGTTGTTAATTTCACATATAGCCAGCTTTGCTGCATTTGTAATTACATCTATAAATTTCTATCAGACTGTGTCTTTATGTACTTCATTTTATTTCTCTTTATTTCTTTGTCTTCAGTATTTCTTTCTTGTATTAAACTTTGGTTTGCATCCCTTTCAAAAGTTGATTAAAGCTGTATGTGATGTATTTCATTGTGAAAGGTGAATGCTGCACCGTAGTCCATTTTAAATTTTGGTCTGCAGTAACTTTATACATGAAACAGTCTAAGAGAGAATGTGGTAAGAAATATGAAAACAGTTTGCAGAAGAGGCTATAGTTTTTGGTACAGGACACTTCAGCATCAGCTAAAAAAATGTGGTCAGGAACAGCACAGGGCTCTTTGCTTTTTTTGTGATATTTGGGTACAGCTTCAAGGAGACAATAGATCAAACTTTCCTGGGAAAACATGTTTCTCTCCATTTTTAATGTAGTATGTTTTACTACATTATTTAATGCATTGTTTGCATTATTTGTTTTATTGTTGTATTATTAATTATTTGATGTATTATTACTTAGTATTGGACTAATCCTCAACCAGAACATATGTCTGAGGTATCTTTTCCTGTCCTCCTGACTGGCACTCAGCACAGTGTTTTTATGAGTAATTTCACATTATTTCCCATTCCCATCTTTTTCTGAGAAACTTTCCTCTCCTTGCACACTAATTTCAGTCTCTGCTTCAGCTAGTAGCTGACTCTGCAGGCTGAGTTTTGGCACTGATCATTAATACAAAGCTAGTAAATCAGACGGCTTGTTCAGAGTCTTCCTAAACTTCTGTCCTTGCATTGCACTGTCGATCAGACCACCATTAGCATCCTCAGCTGTCGTCTGGTACCTGTATGGGTGCTGCCTGTCATTTCGATTGTCACAGTCTGGGAAGAGGTGTTTGATCCAGCTGAATCTCCCAGGGATTTCAGTGAAAGGAGATCCTGCAGCCCTTTCTATTTATATGGTGATGATTGCACTCTCTCTGAAAAAAAAAACAACCCAAACCAAAACCAAAAAAAAACAACCCCCAACCAAAAACTAGAACAACAATAAAAAAGCAAACAGACCAAAAAGAAAAACCCACGCAGCTGTGCTTCACGGGAGGGTGCTTTGCATGCATCCACTATGGGTTAAGTTGTAGTTTAGCTGTTTACACTTTGCTCTCAAGAATGATGACATCCTGCACCTCCACTGCAAAGAGATGACTTAAGTCAAAGGTAATGCCAATCCGTCCTTACAAGCTTCTCCTCTGCAAGACACTTGGTGTTTCACTTTCTGGCAGCAAATGGTTGGTTTGACTAAGAAAATTTACAGTAGCAAGTCTGATGCCTCTGTGCTGCCAGTATATTTCCACTGCCTGACATCTCATGGCATGAGAGGTGTGATTATTAGAAGGGGTGGAAGCCTGTAGCAATGTGGGAGCACTCATGGTACACAGGTAACAGTGTTTCTGGAGCTGTGGGAAATAATCTAGAAGTACAAGCTCCCTCACCTGTGACACAAGCGGTATTTAAGTGCAGTCTTGTTTGCACAGGCCTGGAGAAGGCTCAAAGCCCTGATTTCAACATAACTGTGAGGAGTTACAATGCTTGCAGGCCAAGAGGGAGCATCTTTGTAAATTTAATGGAATATCTTTGTGTCGCAGTCATTTGGCTATGGCAGTGGCCGTGGGGAGAACTAATGCATGTACTTTATTTCTTCCCTGACAACATTTCTCAGAAGTGCTGTTGTGGGTTGGTGCCACTGTATGTGCATTTCCCTGCATTTTTAGTGGCAAAATAAATTAGACCATCCTGGTTTTCTGCAGTTTTATTTGTTGTTCTTGAGATATGTGATGCTGTTGACTCTCTTTAACCTTTTTTTAATGCTACACTGGGTAGTTAACCATTATACATCAGAACTACAAAAGGCTTTTAATGCTCCTACTGATAATCTTAGTCTCTGATAATGAGAGTTTCTTGCAAGGGGAGATGCCCAAATCTCATGACAACACTGTTAAATAAGTGAAAATTGTGTATGGCTGACTCTGTTCTGTGAAATGCATTTTTCTCAAAAATGTTCCACAGAGGATAGGTCAAAGGCTTTCATCTGCTTTATTCATTTTTAATTTTCTAAGGATGGTGGTATTAGCATCTTTGAAGCAAAGTAGTAGGGTATGGTGAATTCAGTAATAAATTGCACTTACATAAGGAAAAAACTCATTTTCATTGTAAAGAAATAACTGGTCATTTTATTTCATGTTTAGTGATTTATCCCCTGAAACATACATCTTCAGACACAATAAGTAAATTTTGCTGTTGACAGTGATAGAAAAGGGATATTCCTGAAATCCTGCCTGTTTTGGACTGACCTTGTAGTTATCTGTAGGATCAGATGCCATGAAGGGCTTCATGAGATAGGTATGATTTCATCTTCGTCTCATGCCAGTTGTCTGTAATGCCCTCCCTTTGTATTTCTCAGATATTTTCCCCTCCTTGCAAGCTGATTTCAGTTGTACTGACATTGTTGGTGGTTTGTTATTAACAACTGCTGAATTTTCAACATTCCTGATGTCATGCTGAGATGAGTATGGGAATGGTTTCAGCTTGTCTCCCAGTAATATAGAAGCTATGGTTACATCATTTTGCAGACAGAATATGCCATCCTTGACAGTCATGGCAAGCATTTGAGTACTGTAGCTACCAGGAATCTCTGGGAGTTTAGGGAAGGGGCATGAGAAAAAAGATACTTGTCTCTGTGTCTTGCAAGAATAGCACAGAACTTTGGTCTTGGCCTCTGTTGCATTTCAAATGATCGAAAGTTTCCAACTTTCAAAAAGCTGCTTTTGTCTTGGGCTTCAGGTGGCCTACAGCAAAATATCTGCACATCTGGATAGCTGATCTTTGCATTACAGAGATTCAGAGACAGTCCCTCATTTTGATGGCTATGTCCTTCAGGAACGGAGAAATTAGCCAGAGAATAATTGCTTTTTTTTTCTCCCTTTCAGAGTTGCAGGTGTTAGAATGCAGACCTTTTCCTGGAGGTAAACCTGGTGTAGGTATTTTACTCAGCCGTTTCTGCGGTGGTAGGGAGCATAACATAAAAATTCAGAGCAGCTTGTGAGTTTGAGCGCCAGAGCTCAAATTCCATGATCCTATGTCTTGGAATTTAAAAGTGACCTATCCCACAGCCGCAAGTTCTGTAGAGGCTGGGAGAATGCATAATACTTCAGTGCACTCTCAACTCCAAAATGTTGAGGCAGGAAGGAGTAAGAAGCAATAATTCTTCTAATTTTTGCCAGTATGAGAACTTTATCAGAACAAGTTGCTTTGCATAAACATAAAATTTTCAACCTATTTCCTTAAAAAAATTCTGGGATGACTCCATCACATTCATTAGTGAGCTTCAGAATTAGCTTTCCCTGTTACGAGGTTACTGCAAACCAGCCAATTCACCAGCTGGTACTAAACAACCCTCACAGAGTTTAAAGCTGCTGTCTACACTCCTCCATCCATTGTGATTTGCCTGCCTGCCCAAAAGAAGCAGAGAGGCTTAGGAACAGAGCCAGCTCACTGAAATGAATACTGAGCAGCAGCAGACAGCTTCAAGGGCACCACTCTTTGTGTCCGTAAAGTAGAATAGAATGTGGCACTACGGTTTTCACACAACTTTCAGTTTCTTCCCTTCTGTTTCGAGGTTGGAAGTGGCAGCCTACATGTAATTGTTAACTGGCCAGTGCTATTAATCTGTGCAAAGGAGTATTTGTTTTTGGACAACGTTGGAATCAGTCAAACTGAACTGGCCTGATTAATAATTAGAAAATTAATTATATAGTATTGATCAAATTTATCAGAGGCAGGAGGAAAGTCTTCAAACTTCTCTTTTCATCTGTACTTACCTTCGAAGCTTCAGAAATACTGTTCTTACAGGTGGTCTTCCTGTTCTCCATGCCACATTGTTTCCTTGGCTTTGGGTTAATACAGCCATGTCATTACAGTGATTTATTTCTAGAAGGGAAGGCAGAGAATTTCTGCCTGTGCTGGCTGATTCCCCTGTTGCAGCTCCTCAGCACATGATGGTAAAACCAAGAGGAACTAATATAGCTCAAAGCTTTGTTACAGTAGCTTCTTCCCAGCTTTTTCAGGCAGAAATCCCTAAGCTCTGCTGGTGACAGTGCTGCTGGAAAGCACATGATGCTACAGACTCCTACCTGCCATGCTTCACCCCTGTGCTTTTATGGAAGCTGGGTGGAGGTAGGAAGGAGAGGTCAGTTTCAATGCCTGGAGGGTCCCTTTCTCCTGGTTAAGGAAGGCTATGTCCCTTTTCCAATGAGATGTACTGCACATGGCACTCACATGGTCCTGGCTTTCAGGGCTGGCCTCCCATTTCAGCTTGCTCACAGAGAGGATTATCTCCATCCAAGGGCATTTGGCTACACCTTCCTTTTATTGTTAGGAAATGGAGCTGGGGTTCCCCCAGAAGATGAGGCTGGAGTAAGAGCCCTGCTGCTTGCCAGGTGTCCTCTGTTGAGTGATGGCTTGTTTCCTTCTTCCTGGGGCTGCTAAGGCCCAAATTGTAAAATGCTGAGTAACAAATTGGGATATGTAGGAGTGAGGCAAGGCTGTGCCCGTTACCCTGTGTAAATGTATATACTCTGGTACTTATAACCTTCAGTGGTTTTATTATTTGACAGGACAAGGGAAAACAGCTTTAAATTGAAAGAGGGTAGATTAGACATTAGGAAAAAAATCTTCACTATGAGGGTGGTGAGACACTGGCACAGGTTGCTCAGAGAAGCTGTAGCTGCCCCATCCCTGGCAGTGTTCACGGTGAGGCTAGATGGGGCTTTGAGCAACCTGGTCTAATGGAAGGTGTCTCTGCTCATGGCAGGGGGTCTGGAACTGGATGAGCTTTAAGGTCCCTTCCAAACCAAACCATTCTGTGCTTCTGTATTTTGCACACCATTCTGGAAAATAATAAATACACCTCAGGCATTACTATGGCCAGTGTCTCCAGGATTTACTAATGGTTCTGGTCACGTGCCAGTTTCTCAGAAACAGTGCAGACCTATGGGAAATTCCTCCTCTCAATTAAAACTTCAATAAAATTCTCTTAGATGGTTTTGCCACAGTAAATTGCTATTTTGAGCACTGCGATAAGACAGTTGTGGGTTTTGGTGGGAAGTCTAGAATCCAAATTGTGGTTTTCAGCCCTTTTGACTTCGTATAAAAGAAACCAATTTTCTGGTTTTGGAAAAGGACTTTAAACAGTTCTTTGCTGTCGCATTGAAGAAAAACAACAACAACAAAATTACATAAAACCACAGAATGACATAATAAGTAACTGAATACAGATTAAGGTTTTGTCCTCAGCAGATTGTGGGTGAGCTGGCCCTGCAACCTTCATCTGAAGGCACTGCTTCATTTCCTCTTATAGCTATGCAAAATAACAGCACTGATTCCTGTGGACTAGAGAAGACTCATCATGGAGATGGCAAGAATAAAAGAGTGTCTGAGACCACTTTCACCTCATCCCTAATCCTCATGACCAGCTAAAGTACTTATGTTATCAAGGAAATACTCTGCCCTCCTAGACAGGCTTGGCTCAGGGTCCTGGCTGCAGATCACAGCAGAAATACTGTGTCCTGGAGAGGGTGCTGCAACAGACCTCAATCACCACTTGCTTCCTAAGATGTCCTTTCTCTGTATGGACGCTGATTAGTGTTTGCTGCCTGGATTTGATTTTGGAATCTCAGCTCTGCAGTGTCAGAATGTAGCAGGTAGGATGGCAGATCAATAACCCTCAGAGCCTAAGGCTGACTGTGAGGGAAATCTAAGGAGCTAGGTAACTAACAGCACTAAGTGAAAGTCAATGTGAGCCATGTTCTTAGTGAGAACTGTAGAGAAGATGGAGACAGACTGTTCTAATCCCAAGAGGCAACCTTGCAATGGGCAAAAACTGCAAGAAAATAAAATTATTAAGAAAAATATTGTCACAGTGGCAGTAAACAAACACTGAAACAGCAGCCCCCAGGAGGCCATGAGACCCCCATTCTTGGGGACACACATTAACACAGCTGCTTAAAGCTGTGGTTTGTGGTGGTGCTGCTTTGAGTAGGGGTTAGACTGGAGGCCCCTGGAGCCCCATCCCAGCAAAAACACTGCATGATTCTGTGCCTCCTCACTCTGTAGTTCTAGTGAAAATTTTCTGCTATTTAACTAATGACAGATAAATGGAGCCATCAGCTCCTATGTAGAGCCTGACAAGTGTCTCTACTGACAGGCAGCTGTGCTAATGCACTCCTCAAATACACCATGATGTAAAAGGGCAGAATTGCTTTTGGCCCAGTGCAAACCAGTGCTGATGGAACATCTGCTAGAGCATTTTGCATTTTGGTGAACAGGCCTGCTTTTCCCAGGGATAGTTCTGTGGAGTCATTCTGAAACTGGCCTATTGGGGTTGAGAGCCCCATAACACTCATCTGCTTATATTCTGTGAGTGCTCTACATATAGCCTGTCTCACAGCCAGTGCCTTCCATGTATCTGCTCCTCCCCTAGACTGCTCTTTGTATACTGAAGACTTGATTTAGATTTCTGATATTAATATGCAGCCAAACACATCCTTATAGAGGATTCAGGAAACCTCATACAGCTTGCTGGAACCTGTCCAGAACTGAGAGTGATGATGTCCCAAAATGGAAGTTCAGTTTTGTTTTCTGCCGGAGTTATTTCCTTGTAATAGAATGTCTCTGGATGCGGTTTCTCTGTAGAAAGTGGTGTTAACAAGGACTGACTGTGTCACAAGGATGTTGTTAAACAAGTTGATAGATTTATAAACTCTCAGAAATCAGAAAGATGTAAAATTAATGCATAGAAAAGACAGATCCTGCCTCTACTTCACATAATTCTTCCTAATATGGTGTTTCCATCATCTCTCTGTGATTGGAAATGCCATCAGTTTTACTTTTTTGTGGAAAGCAGCAAAAGGATGTTGTTTCACAGGGAGACTTCAGACAGTCTCAGCCTGTGGGCACAGTTGTGCTTCCTGCATCTGTTCTGTGTGCCCTGGCTGACACTCCTTAATTTGCATGGAATTGCAGCTGACATGAAAACTGTCTGTGGCAACTTTCACACAGCCTCTGTGTTTGCTGAAAGTGGGGAAAAAACAGAAGAATAGTGTTTTCCCATTTGTCAGCCGTGAGTGAGTGGCAGGAGGGCTGTTGAGATGAAGCATCTGCCAGCAGTGACATGGGGCTGTATGGAGGCAGTTGGGCCAGAAACCACTGGAGAAGAATGGCGAGCAGTTTGACTAAGTTATGATGAATCTGTAGTGAGTTTTCAAAGGGAGGTGGGGAAAAAAGATACAAGACCGGGGCAGCGTGCCTGGTGGTGAGCCAGTTTATGTATCAGAAGAATCAGATTGTGGCATTCTATACCCACAGAAGTTTGGAGAAACATGACTGAGGAGGAAGATTTTGGCTGCTGGAGGAGAGGCAAGCCACAGTGTGGCAGGGGAGTGAAGCAACAGTATAGTTGACAGCTTTGCTAGAGGATTTGAATTGAGGTATAAGGTTAATGTCCCGATGAGAGAAACTAGTAAACAAGAGAAAAGTCTTCAAGCTGGACTCATCTTTGGCTGTCAGCACTATCAATAATTACTTTTCTAATAACTCTCCAAGGCTGCCCCCACAAACACCCCACTGCACAGTTCCAACAGGACTGGCATTCCAGGATGCCTCTCTTCTGCAGCCTCCTCTTGGTTGTACCCCACTCATTCCAAGATAGTTTATCTTAGTTTATACATACGGAAACAGGTCTCCTTGACGTTTACCCCAATATATATTTAGAATGCAGTTGTGCAAAAAATTGTTCGGCAAGGACACAGTGAGCTTATCAGAAAGTGTTGTAGGAAAAAAAAATAAAATGTAAAGATAGTTACATTGTTTTGTTGATTAAGCTGATAACTAAATTGACCATTGGTAATCTGTACGTGAGTTCAGGAAGTATTGGGTGTTCATGTTTTGCTGAGAACTTGAAAGGGGAAAGTGTCTGAAAATGCCAGTTCACAAGTTGAATGACTATTACAGGCAAAAGGCTGTTGAAGAAGAAAATGGGACAGAACATTTTATCTGCTTCTTTGCTCAGGAGAAGCCAGTAAATAAGTAAAGCATGTGCAGCAGAAGGTTTTGAGAGCTGAATGTTGAGGAGCAAGTATTTGGTGACGCTGCCGGTAAAATGGGAAGGCAGGTCAAATAGAAGAAGTTTTCTAGTGGATAGGTTGAAATCAGCAGAGGAAAAATGACTGCTGGGTAGGTATTTCAAATTCATACTGGGGCTTTGGGGCATCTTTGTAGTATTTCTACCTGATAGTAATGTGAAAATGAATGTGAGCAAGAGTGTCCAAGAAACGTAATCTCAGTGTAGTTGAGCTGCTTTTGCATTGAGGGAATCAAGGACAAGATAACATCCAGTGGCACTACCTTTCCTTCCCTATGGCCTACATTACCTCAGACAGCAGATGACCTGTGCCTTCAGTCCCAAACATCCAGTGACATTTTCTTGCAATTTCTTCTATCTAATTAAGCCAATATGGTGCAGCAGTTCATTAACCTTACATTGTTTTCCTAAGAAGTAAGTAGTTTGCTTGCTTTGTAGTTTTTCCACTCGTATTTGTGTATTTATATTTAGATACAGCTGGACAACTTGTCTGGATGTGGACCCTGCTCATGCAGAATCATGAGAATCAGTGGAGTTACTTGACTTCAGAAATGCCTGGTGAAAAAAAAAAAAATCAGTTGTTTGAGGAGCTGTTCAGACCACATTCAATTCCCCACAGCTAGATTAGCTATCAGAAATAGGTGCCCAGGCCCCCATTGAATTTTCAGAGAACAGCAAGGCTCAGCTTCTTAGATTCACATTAAACATACAGGGAAACAAAATTCAAGCAATTAAATACAGTACCAGTGATGGCACCTCAAGAACAGTCCAGTTGCACTGAATCATTTTACATCACCTCACAAATAAAGCATTATTACTATACATATAAATTCTGCATTAAACCAAAGGCACTGTTCACCAAAAAAAAAAACATTTTGATCTCTTATGCTATAGGAAATTGGGACAACTCTGCTTAAATCAGTGGAATGGAATTGAACAGATTTATAGCCTGGCAAAATTTACTCCTGAATCTGAGTGGAATTAATTTATCCACATGGGATTTTCTAGGAGTATGCCAGACAGCTGAATGTATAGAAATAAAAAAGGAAATTGAAGCAGTAAAACATTCATTTAGCTTCTGATACAAAGGAACATCAAAAATGGATGTACTGTTAAAGGTCTGTTAATATGTTTTGTACCTAAGTCTGTCTAATTTGAAAAGTTTGGGGTTTTTAAAATCCACTAACCCATGTCTTCACAGAGTAGAATTTCCTCAGGATGTGGATTGTCTCTCAATGTGTACATACAGCCACAGCAGATAGAGAGCCAAAGTATTAATTCAAACTTTCTGAACATCATCATAATTCAAATAATAAACTATTTGAAGCAGAGTGCCACTTTTAAACTGCTTTAGTGCAGATGGTCTTTTTCTTAATTCCCAGCCCCATAGTTAGTGAGCTGAGCTTATTGAACTGCTTGCCAATTCTGTTAAGAGCAGATGGAGTGAAACAGGATAAAGGCAATATTTCAGTGCAGCTCTCACCCCCAAATGCCATTATCGACATACATTTTACAACTCCACATCTCTTGCCATCAGCAGTTAGAATTATAAAGAGGTTGAGCATACTTGGCTTGAATGTCAGTGATCGATAAGGATGCTCATCTGGCTTAATAAGGATAAACTGTTGCCCTTGAAATAACATACCGTTCCAGCAGTCAAAGTGAACTAAGACAAGTTCCTCGATATTAACACTAACTCTGGGTGTCTGTGTGTATGTGTGTGTACGCACACAGTTTTTGTTACGCATTTCTCTGACTGTTCCCTAGCACCATGCACTCTTCTTGTGTCTTATAGTAATGTATTAAAGTAATTCTTTTGAGTGCACCCTTTTTAAAAACTAATTTCTTCCACTTCAGGCTGTTGGGTTTTTTTCCTAAAGTCTTTCATTTAAAACTATATCTTTCTAAAAAGCACCTAGTTCTGCTTTCTAAACCCTGATGACAAAACATGATTCATGGGATTTTCAGAAATGCCTGCTGTGAGTGGATTGTCACTGTGTCTAAAGCCCATGATCAAACTCTGTCCAGCTTCAGCTAGGGCAGATACACCTCTGTCTTAAATTTAAGACAGACTTACATTATTTCTGAATGCTCAGGAAATACTAATCCTGCTCCTATGGGAAGCAGTTACCATTTTTATATAAAGCATGAATTATCTTATCACAATAAAAAATTGTAATACGTAAGCACAGCTAACATCAAGATCACTGGATCCCTGGAGACATAATTTTCGATGTTTTAATAAATAAACTAAGGCATTTAGTAAATGAAACAGGCTAGAAGTCATCCTCTGGCCCTCAGACTAGCTGGTGTTTGCAATCCGTAGCCAAATGACTGAACTTCTACTTACATAGCAGTAGCATGCAGCTTTCCTTAGGGACTTGTCCCAGGCATTTGCTGAGACTGTTGTCACCAGGCCAGGCTGTGACAGTGACCATACTAACAACGTAACACTATGGGTGAGTGACTGTGCTGTACCCATACCTTAGCAATTTTTACTTCATTAGTACAAATATGATATATTTGTCCAGAATGTTCACTGACATCCCCAAAATTTATATGACTTCAGTTCAATTTCCATTGCAGGGATGTCCTTCATCTAAATTTCCTTTCAGAGTTGGCAGTTCTGTAACCTATCTGTCAGACACGGGCAAATATAAGTTTGAGAACATTTGGAGGCTACTGAAAGCATCCAATAAATAGTACTGAGGCCTCCTAGTAAAACCTTAGAGTAGACTCCTGCAGCATCACTTTCCAGTTCCCCACATGTCTAGAAGCTTTTTGTCCATAAAGTCTATACTGTCAATAAATTTTAAATGCTAATAACACGACATGACAAATTCTGTGTTAATCGCAGTAAAAATGGGAGTTTCTGTGATCCACGGTATTCATTAAAGTCTCTTTGCTCCGTGTGTTCCAGGAGTTAGTATAAGAAGGCCTAATAGTTGATATGTCTTGCCACTGAGTGCAAGAATGGCAGATCCTTTTCCTGGCCAAGAGCGGGTCTGTGTCAGTTCAACTCAAGTGAGTAAGTGTAGCCTCACTGTGGAATGCAAGGTTCCAAACACACACTGCTGTGTAGTAGTTCCTGTGGGCTGGAACCAGTCACCCATATTTTCATGTTTGCTCATGTAATTTTTAACCTTTTGTTTCTTTCCATTTCCTGCAGATTTTTATTGGTGAGATATCCATGTATTTCATAAAGTCAACCCGAGAAACCCTTATTATCCAAGAGAAAACTATTTTGACTGGGGAGTGCTGTTATCTGAACCCACTGCTTCGAAGAATAATACGTTTTATAGGTAAGCATTCTGAGCACTGCAAGCTTAGTTAGTCCCTTTTTGCACCAAAACAGAACAAAACATCCTGATAATCTACACCACAAAATTAATTAAGCTGTGAAATCTTTACAGGCGTCTTCAACCTTAGAGGGATAGTCCCCCTTGGATTTGCAAGGTAATGTTCAAAATGTGCCATATCATGCTGGCTGGGGCTAGTTTATATCCTATTCTGTTGAGCTTAATGCTTCTTCTGGACCCTTAAAGAAGGCTATGCCAATCAAATCCTTATATGAATAATTCCATCATTGCTAGCCTGTGTCAGCTACCCATTTTACTTACAAATTGGTCCTCACCAGCCCATCTCTTTGGCATTTTTCTTTTCAGCTCTAATTTTAACATACGCAGCTCTGCCACAAAATGTAAGAAAGCACAGAGTCCACATAAAATAATGTGGGGGTTTTGTTTTATTTTGTTTTTGTTAGAGCTTCCATTGAATTAATCGCTAAGAAATTAATGAAGAAGTTCTGTCACTAAACCACTGGGGATTTCTTTATATGCTGCATGCAAACCACAAAGCCTTTTTAACAGTGTTGATTAGTCATAAAAATGTCTATGAGACCTTACTGAGGTGATGATCCCATGGTTCTTTTGGAGCAAGAAGAGGAATAGCATTATAGCTTGTGTTTCCATGGTGGTACTAACAGAAAATCTAGTTGTCTTCTGAAGGCTTCCCAGTTCACAGCCATTTAAGGCTGCCCAGATCATACCCCAAGGTGTTTAGAGATAAGGAGGGCTCGCTTCCTACTTCCCTGTAGCAGCTGAGTAGGCAAAGGGCAGCTCTGAACTGCATGTGTAAGGGGCTTGTTCTCACTTCTCTCCTTATTCATGAGAAGTCCCAAGTTCATCCATTGGATGGAATGGTTTATCTTGTTGCTGGCATGAGCCAGTGTAAATATGGCTCCCCAGTGACCAAGAGGGACTTTTTCCACAGAGCATCACTGCATCTTCCTCCCTGTATACTCAAAGATAAAGCATGCTTACACACTGCATCTTGCAGAAAGTCTGGGTCTGAATTCAGTCTGAGTCAACAAACGCACTGGAGAAAAAAGCTAAAAATCTCTGGATCCCTTCTTCCCTATCACTGCCTAATTTCTGAGTTTTATCTGGAAGAAAAATGTCTGCTGTAACTGTGGCAAGGATTGTATTACTTCTATGGAGCACAGCCCTGGCTGCAGGCAGGGGTACTTGCTCAGAGCATGCACAGAGTTGAAAGTCTTATCCTGTGTTAGGATTTCCATTGCCAGCAAGTATATGCTGCAAAGGTTTTCTTTCTCCCTCTTCCCTCTCTGTGTCTCCTGCTTTAGGCATGGCAGTCAGGAAGTGGAAATGGATTTTTACCTTCTTCTATAATGGGGGTAGAGACAAACAACCTGTGGTTCATTACTGATGCCTGGCCTGGGTGCTGCTGATAAAAACAAAAGTCATGTGAATGCAGTTAAAAATAAAATACCCTTGAACTTCATATAAGCTCTAGGATATATTGATGGATAGTAAACTGCCATTAGGAGAGAAGCAGGGTGCTAGAAGTCCACTGGGCCACTCAGGGCTGTTTGAATGTTGCAGCGCATTCAGAGTCCTAGTCACATACTCTTGCCTGTGGGGTCAGCACTAAAAGAGCTTAGACCATGGAAGCTAAGCACTTGCTCTGTATGTTTTCTTGTAGTTAGCTTTATGATCAAACATTTGTGCGATTGTTTCTTTTCTGGTGGAAGAGAAGAGGGGGTAGCAATGATACAGCGGACTCTCAGAGAGTTATTATAAATATAAGCCATACTAGATAAATCAATCTTGGCTTTGCAGTTATGTATGTTTTCCTATGAAAAATTAAGTTTACATTATTAGAAATGGCTTAAAGTGTTTATCTCATCTTAAAATACACTGACTGTGCTTGTTTTCTTCTGCAACCTTTTCCCTGCCCTGCAGTAAAATAAGAGAAGTAGAGACTGTTGAAAAGTGGCTGAAATAATTTATGAAAGGAACTAAAAATAGCTGCATTTTTTCATTGACATGCCACCTGTATTTTGACATCATGACACGGACTAAGCAGTTGTAGCCTGTGCTGGATGTTCAGGGAAGTTAGCTCCAAACAGCTTCTTATTCCAAAAAGAAGCTACCTGAACGTTTAACTCTGGAAAGACTTAACAGGTTGCTCATACATAGATTTCCTTCTGTGAGTTTTCTCTTGCTAAATTTGAGGACCATAAATTACAGAATTGATTAAGTAGATTGTCTTCCAAGATACCTTAGCAAACAGTCTTGTTGCAAAGAAATTTGCTGCCTATTTAGTCTTGGGACAAATTCATTTGAATATCTGTATCTGGTTTTTCCTTTGGCTCAGATGTGTGAGCAAGAGTCCTAAATAAGTACCCATGAAAAGCAGTAGTTTAACTCATTGAAATACTGCTTTATAAGTCATTACAGTTGGTGTTACTCAAAAGAATGGGAAAAATCATTTAATCTGAGTATACATGTGTGGGGAAAAATTAACTACTTCCTGACCCTGAAAGGCACATCATGGGGAGCTTCTGAGAGTTGCTATCCCCAAATTTTATAAAGGCAAAGAGGCGTTTTCTCCCTTCCTGACTCTGTAACTGGAGTTGCTGGGAAGAGATAGGGTTTTAAGAACAGTAGCTTAAATGAGCTTTCCACAAAACAGAGAAAGTTATAGATACTTCATTGCATATTCACTTAGATTTTATAAGGAAAAAAGCAAAAAGGGAAACTCCAGAATATCTTTTGGTGATGTGAAAGATTAGCATCCTTGTCACACTCTCTCCAAGGGATATTTCAGATTTGGTTGCTAGACTTGATCGTTTTCCTCTCTTGACTTTTCTTCATGTATACATAATGAAGTACTTTTTTGTGCTTTGATAGTGGATCAAAGAATTAAGCTAAACCAAACCCCAGAAACTCTTCTGAGATATAGGTAAAGCCACAGGTTTCTGTCCCTTGATTTTTCTTATCTTGCCAACTGTGCTCCCTGTTTATTTTCTCTTTGTTTTCCTCAAGCCCTCAGCAACTGTCAGTTTCTAAGATTCTACCCTCCTAAGTTTAGTGGGAACCTTAGCTGTTGAGCTTTGTCTTAAATTCTTCCCTGTTTTTTTGTCCACAGGAAGCAAAACCAAAATTTCTCACTGCTTCCTGGGTCAGGCATGAATTCTGCTCACTGCCAAACGTTTGCTTTTGTGGCAAAGGGCTGCCTCTCAACTTGCTTCAGTGTACATCAAGTCCTTCACTGCAGCTTAGATTGGTGAAACTGACTATGTTCTCCATATTTAGAAATTCAGTTCCTTTATCAGGAGAAAAAAGCTGGGTTATCTTGGAAACATCAGACTTTGATGTATGGTGCAGTTTGTTCCATCTTGCCTTTTATCTTTTATAACTGCTTCCACAAACATTTATTTTGAAGATTTCAGGTCAAACAAGTGGTGTGCAGTGACTTTGGAGCCTTTTTTTCTGTCTAAAATATTGGTACTGCACTGCTGTTCTTCAGTCACATCATCTGTCCTCCCTCCTCTCCACTCCCTTCCCACCAGTTTTATTGCTGCCAAAATTTGCCATTTACCTGCTGGACCTTTGAGTAACCAGTATATGAGTGGTTGCTTCTCGTGCCTCTGCCTCTTCTCCCAGTATCCCAACTTTAGTACACAGTTTTGTGGGTTTATTCTTCCTGTTTTGTTATAATTTCCTGTTCGGTACTTTGTTAACATCTTGCCATATTGCATTTGCTTCTATGTTCTACTTCATCATTTCTGTTGTGAATAGAGATTAAAAATTATTTTAGCATTATACACTGAAGGGTTTCAGTGAAGTATTTTGTTTGTTTATATACAGCAGCTATCATACCCCCAGGATCACTGATTCAGACCTCCCTGACTCTGTTTGGCAGGATGACTACAGTCTGCGTTGTGTTGCATTTCACTGTATTAGGTTTCTAATCCATGTAATTAAGTTGTATACCTGCAAAGCCCTGATAACATGCAAGTAGCCTCTCTCCAATTCTGATATTTAGGAGTGCAGCATGCTTCATGAATTTGTTACCAGTAGCTTTTACTTTGGACCTGCATAATTTGCAGTTAACAAATGGTACAAATCAGCTTTTGCTGACAGCTTAATTTAAAGCATAGTGACACCTCACAGTGGGCAGCTAAGTAATGAAATTAGGGCTTTATTTCAGCAAATTAAGGTGTTAGTTCAGCAGATAAAGGTTTACAAGATTTATACACACATTGAGTTTATTGTAATAGGCTAGATATACACCAGAGCTCTAATGTCAATTCCGTAGACAACTGCAGGACATTGTTTTCCTGACCTTATACTTCTGCCTGCCTTGGATCTGAAGTTAACTGTGAAACAATGCATGTTCTGTCACTAACTGGCTACCTTTCAGAAGGGCTTAGGATGTATTCAGTTGTGCTGCCACTAACCTAGACTGCAGCTTAAATTTCTGTAGGTCCTTCTTATCACTGAAGAGCTTCCACTATAAGAAACAGGTCACCATGCTGGGGACAAATCAAACCTTACTCTTCCCTTTTATGCCAGGCTCTGAGCTGGATGTTGCCTAGATAGTTGTGAAGCAGCGAGGAAGAAAGAAATCATGTGTATCTGTAGGGAGGAATCTTGAGATTCCAGAGTACTTTCACACTGGGAGCTGAATTTCTTCTTCCACGCCTAGACCACATGTCTTCCTGCTTATATCTTGAGAGAATAGTATCCAGGCAGGACACTCACAGGTGAAGCAGGCACAAGTGGCAGTAGATGCCTGGAAAAGTGAGCTTTGTGGGGTCTTCAGTGGGGAGATCAAAGCCAGTCCCAGGATCAGATTATGAGTGCTTGCAAGGAGCTTGCTGTTGAGTCTGTTCCTGATACCATGGCAACAGACAATAAGTTTTCCTGCAAACCCCATCTCTCCAGTTGTAAAATGGATTAATGATACAGACTTCTTTAACAACACCCTTTCAGATACCACAATGAAGGGTGCTTTAGTACAGTCTGAGTCACAGGACTATAAATATACTGCTGTATTGGATGCACAGGACCATTGGAGCAAAACCTTCAGAGACAGGCTGAGGATCAGCATTGCGATAGAGCCATGAGTCCTTCCAGGGACCCCTTTCTTCCAGTGGAACTATAATCCTTTAAAAAAACATAGGCATGGAAAATGGGTTGGGGAGTGTGAGTGTGAATGTGTAACATGGATGTTTTCTGAGCAAATTGAGTGTGACAAATTCAGATAATTGACTGGGCACTGAGAGACAAGTACCTAAATAAACACACTCAGTAGAAGACAGGATGATATGTTACTGAAGAGCAGAGCTTACAATGTCTCAGGAGCCCTTTCATACGTTGTTTCTTTTGCCATTTTACTTAGGGGTTTAATGTTTTTCTTTTTTCTCTAATAAAGAATTCTACCTCCTCATTCTCTTTTCCACCCCATTTCTCACTTACCTCTTCCTGATGGCTTTTCAACTGTTCTACATCTCTGAGAGTTTTTTTTTGTTGATTTTTTTTTTCTCATTTTGTTTTAAATCAGTGGCATTTTAAATATAATAGTGAGAGTTTCTATGGAGTCATAGGCAGCTGCAGTCACTGATATTTACACAGATTCAGTGTGGAAGAAAAGTTTAAGCATAAATTGCAGGGAGAAGACAGGATTGTACTGAGGTTACAGTGAGTGAGAGACAGATTCTTCTTCAGGAGAGATGTCTCTGTTAGAAAAAGCAATAGACATATTTGTAGATGGCAACAGTAATCAACAGCCACACAGGAAGCTCAGTGGGAAAAAGACTTTTAGAGCAGTGTGTGAGTGAGACCCCAGAAATTATGGGTTTATGGTTGGATGACTTTCTGGCAACAGTTTAGGGTGAAATGTAACTAAAGAAATTAAAATTAAACCATTCAAAACTGAAGCTGCTTAACATTTAGATTCTTCTGCCAAGACAAGTGTTAGTTCAGCTGAAATGGAAATGGAAAGACTCACAGTTCATGCTGTCTATCCTCAGCATTTTTGAGCAGGACTTTCCTTGTTTTTTCTTTTTGGGTTTGCACATTTAGTCTGTTTAAGGACTTTCCAGCTGGAGGTAAAGGTATGTTAAATCTGATCCTCAGTTCCTTCTGGGACTCTGGGGCAGCTAAAAAGAGTAGCAGGGAGTATAGACTACACTTTGTCTCTCCCCTAAATTAGTCTCTCTCTCAGTTACATTCTACTTACTAGTTTGCCTTCTAGCCTCTTCTTCTGCCTGTTCCTGACACACACTAACACAGCTGAGAGCCAGGATAGTGACAAAAAAAAAAAAGGAAGCCTTTCCAGAAATAGTTTTTGCTCCTTCTTTAAGGCCCCTCTGTGCAGCCAAATGTGTGTGATGTGTGGATGAGGAAAAGGAGTGTCTCTATGTAAATTAAATTAACGTTTGTCCATCCTTTTTGCTAGTAACCAACTGTAGAGGCTATGGGTCTTCTCATGTGGCTTGCACTGTTTACATCTTATCTCAGCATATGCTAAATTCTGGACTAAAAACATCTTCCAGGATTTCTGGGTCAGAGGGAGCACAGTATGATAGAGCACTTGCTCCTTAGCAGGATGACATCACCTCCCATTACACCTGAGCAGAAGAGGTACATGTTCTCCCATTCTCTTTCTGTGACATTGTATCACAGACTTCAGCTACATGACCCTGAAGATCTAGGGATAGTTGCCTTTCCCGTGAAGCCTTTAAGCAGCAATTTGTCTGCCTCTGAAAACCTGGCAACCACATCACTGCATTCTCCTGCTCTGGTCAGTAGCCTGGCTTCTCTAGGTCATTGAATAAATCCATTGAACAGATGGATTCATGAGGTACAAAAACCATCAGGGGACTCTCCACCACTACCCAGGCTCATTGGTGTTACAGCCTTTAAATCAATTACAGCCAGCCATATCTCAGTCTCCAGAGACTAAATGATGTGTAATCAATCTTCAAGGGTTAAATTCCTGCTAGCCAAATTCACTGCTGCACATAGCTGTGATTTTCATAAGGAGCATTTTGGCAGAACTGCAAGAGAGGAATTACAGTGATCAATATTCATAGCAGTCAGAGCATGATAAAGGTTTCAACCATGGCTTGCTCTGCTTTTCTGCAGAGTACTGCAGCCCTCAGTGGTTGAGTCTGGGCCAGCACTTTCAGTGCTACCCAGTATTGACAAAATGAAGATGTTGAAACTCTTGGGTTGGTTTTTTTTTGAGAAAAGCACTGACCACCTTTGTACCTGTGCACTGCCTAGAAATCAATACACAGTAAAGACTGTGGGCCAGACTTGCCTGGCTTTTAGATTTCTTCTAAGTATTGCAAAAGGCTGGGTAATAATCCTCTCTGCATTCCATGTGATTTGCTCAGCACATCAAAAAGATGCCATTTAAATCAAGCTGTGACAAAAAAAAAATAATTTGGCCAAAGAGCCACACATAAAACAAGATTAATCTCTGGCATAACCTGCTGTTTCAGCAGGTTGAGAAAATACCTACTGCCTTTTTCCTTTGAACTTGCTTGTGCACTTGCTGATGTAGATGAGGAGTTCGTGCCAGCTGTGGAAAATTATGGATTTAAAGTATCAGCAGAGGGATAAAGCAAATAAAGGAGTAGTGTCAGTGCTCTCTATTTCTCTTTTTAACACAGCCCCTTGGCAGGATAAATGGAAGAAAGGCACTCATGCCAGTAAAAAGATGGAGGCAGTCCTGCAGTCTAGAACAAGCAGAGGGCTACCTCCTTCTTTGACCACCACTGGCTTTTTAAATCCATGATCACACATCAGTTCATTAATAATGAACAATAATAAGCTCATGGTGTGGACAGACAGCTCTGCACTCCTGCAGCCACTCCAGACTGCTACTCAGGGATAGGGCTCTTCCCATCACTACCCTACCAGAGAGGAATTTGTGTTACAGCACAGCACCATCTCTGTGAGCAAGTGGCACTGATAAGCCCCTCTTGACGCTCATACAATGAATCCATTTTTAGTTACAGGTTTTATTTTATGTTACTGTCTGTGCAAGTGTCCTGTGTGTAGATAGGCTCTGAGCATTTTGAAGGACCTGTCAGCTGTAGCCCTTTCATTTTCTATACCAGTGACAATATCTGTAGAGCAATCCTTGATTCTTGTTAATTTGTTGTAAAGCATTTTCTGCTACATTATTTTGATTACTCCTTGGTAGTTGTTGTTTCTCAGACTACAGCAGTGTTTTTTTCTTCTTTTTTTAGTATCAGTGAAATTGTTATAACCATGGTGGTGCCCGCTCTTCAGTCACAGCTCTCCTAGGACATTTTTCCTGGAGCTCCAGCTCTTGGTTATATTTAAACACAGCCATCTCAGCTAATTTATAATTTAAATTACTTTTGCTTACAGAGAAATAATGGAAAGCAGAAATATATGACCCTCAACATTCCCACACTATAAGTAAATATTTATTTGTTTTAATTTGTTCTGATACTTTAACCCACCTCAGTGATACGAAGGGGGAAAGAGGAGCTGATTTAGTCATTCACAACATAGGGGTTTGGCATTTCTGCAAATCTGGTGTTCTGTTCCTTTGCTATGTGGTCACTACATGCAAGTGAAGGATCCTCCTATATGTTTACAACAGCTGTAGCAGGTACTGGTAACACTAACCGAAGTCAGTGAAGGATGTGACAACTGCAGTATTGAGCAGGGGATGCTCCACAACTCCAGAAATGTTTCTGCTGTCAAGAGCATGCTTCCTGCTGGAGCATTTGTGGACATGGGCTGAACAGCAACTGTGTGGAAATGTCTTCCAGATAAAAGCATTAGGAAGTTTCCAGAGGGACCTTCCAAATATTACTAACTAATATTACTATTAGGGTCTTAATTTTTCAACATCAGGACGGTGAATAGTCAAAATCCAAATGGTACTTAACACTAGATAATCAAAATAAGTGCAGTGCAGTGTCTCAGGACTACACTGCTCTTTCAGGTTCAGAGACATTATACTCCCTGGTTTTGGCCCAGATGTGGCAAAAATACAAAAACATTTTTAACAACTCATGCTCATGACACCTGACTTTGGTTCTGAGTCTTTTCATAGAGGAAACTTTACAGACATAGTATAGGTGTAGGCTTTCCTGTTCAGAGATTGAATCACAAAAACACTTATGTACTTGCTTACCATTTTGAGCCTGTTTCTGAGTCCTTCTGGAGTCACTGAGTTAATCACCTGTCAGAGTTAAGCATGTGGTGCACTGCGTCATACCTTTGATGCAGGACACTGCCGGAGTCAAGCCGGGGCTTCTTCTAGATAATGACTGCAGAACAAGGGTTTGGTTGCTTACCTTTCATTCTGTCTCTTCTTTTCAGGTGCCAAGATTGTTTTGCTTTTAAACTTGTTTGAATAATCATTATTTTAAACCTTTTCTCACAGGAGTGTTTGCATTTGGACTTTTTGCCACTGACATATTTGTAAATGCTGGTCAGGTTGTGACTGGGAACTTGGCTCCCTACTTCCTGACTGTATGTAAACCCAACTACACTGGAAATGACTGTCGAGCCCATCATGAGTTCATAAACAATGGCAACATCTGCACTGGGGATGTCAGGGTGATTGAAAAGGCAAGGAGATCATTTCCATCCAAACAGGCTGCTTTGAGCATCTACTCAGCTTTATATGCCACGGTGAGTGTCAGTGATGATTTCTAGCTTGTGTAAGAGGTCTCTGTAGCTGCATATAGGTGGAGCCATTTTTCTTAAAATGGGATTTTGAAGGAAAAGAGGGTTGTTTTGAGGAGGGCTTTATTCTTTATCTGTAGGGGGAAATCTCTCTCTCTCTCTGCTTTACCAACCCTAATATGCACAAATCAAATGCTTGTTGCTTTTGAGGCACTGTATGATGTGGAGGCATGAGGTGAGGTCTTGAGTATGCATTCGGCCTCTTCTCCCTACCCTGTCTCATTAGCATTAAGATGAAGTTTATGCTTAAATGGCTCCTGAATCACTACCGTTTCTTTTGTTCACATGACACAGGTCGTTGAACATTAAAAATGTACACTGTGCCATTTCAATGGGAGGCTGAACTAGGCTGGATTTTGCTCCTCTTGTTTAGGACCTGAGTTCTCCGTGCACAGAAGGTTGTAATAAAAGTCAGTGACATAATTTTGCTGTTATCACAGATAAATGGACCCCGGTTGACATCTTAACAAGGTGATGTTGCTATACTGTCAGGAAGGAAATTGTCTGTCTGTAAGAGTATTGAGAAAGAGATCCACCACTTCTTTGTGTTCTCTGGCTGAAATTTCTGTAATGTCTGAAAATCGATCCAAGTAGCTTACTCACAAAGTAGAATGGTTTTGGCATTAAAATCCAAGGACTTAACCTGGTTCTGATTTTAAAATGGCTTATCTAAGCCTTTTTCCCTCAGCAGATTGACTCAAATGGGTGACAGAGTCTGTCTGTTGGTCATCAGGATTTGAGAAAATTCTTAAGCTTATTAATGACAGGGTATTTGCTGCATATTTTATCCTGATCTTCATACCAGGTATATAAAACACCACATTATTACTATAAAATCAAGAGGACACCCACTGCTCTTTCAGTGTGCATCTGTGTGCACTGAGTATTGTGTGAATAATGACAGACATAAATTAGCAACTACTTTGATCAGGACTTGTTGGGAAGTGTTTGGAAAGCCTGTAATATTTTGCACACATTACCTCCAAAAATAAGCAACTATGTGTGAAATTGAGTTCCCAATAAACTCAACATTATTGTAGAAGCTGTTTTCATCATTAAAACTCTTATATGGAAGATGCAGGATCAGGCTTTTTGCTGGCTCTGCCCTAGGCTTGTTACATTCTTTCATGGACTTTCCCTGTCCAACCTCCCATGTTGCATATGAAGGTAAGTCTTCCACAAAAGCAAATCCCCAGTGTTTCTGAGCCCCAGTGTTTCAAGACCAGCATGCACTCCTCTACATGTCAGAAGATACCAGGTGGAGCCAGGACATAGAGTTATTTCTGAGCTGCAAGGTCATAAAAGTCTGTCCCTAAGAAATTTCAGCCTGCAGTCCAATTTTAGCCCAGTTCTCTGCCCGAAACACTCCTCTAGCTCTAAAGGTGGTGTCACTTGTCTTTTCTCTGCCTGTCAGCTGGGAGTAACTTGAGCATTACACAAGAAATACAATGTTCAGATACAGCTCTGCTTAATAATTGTGTGGTGCACAATTTTTTTTGTGTCTTGATTCTAATATGCGTGATAATGTGGGCTGCTGAACAAAAGCTTTTGGTTAGTAATAGCTATATTTTGCATAAAGCTGGAGAGATGAGCCATGAAGCAAGAAATATAAAACAAGCTGGACATGAGGAGAAGGGAAAATGAAATCAGCACAGACTCTTTCATTGTATAAATGTCTGTTGAGATCTAGGAGTCTCCTCCCATCACTTCAGCTCTACTATCCTCTGCAGATGTCTATGTACTGATTTGTTCATTCATCTGCTACTGACAGTACTCACACTGTCATTGTTTTGGCTTTGTGTTTTGGGTTTTTTTTTTTTATTTTTTTTTTCCATAATCTGGGTTTTATATTAAGTAGGCTTTTTCTTGTCATCTGCCAAAACAGTTGAGGAGAACCCGAAGCATCACTTTTGTGATCTCTGCAGGCAGAGATAAATCTCCTTTGCCTGAAGCAGGTGAAAGAGAAAACAGGCGGCAAGCCCTGGTTTCCATACTTACACAAAAATTAGAATGTCATCTAATGGAGTATTATTAGTCTTCCAGAAGTATCGCAGGAAGAGATGGCAATCACTGCATATAATACCTGCCGCTGTATAGTTAGAAACACATACTTCTAAGTACCTTTCCCAAGAAAAAAAAATTAGGCTAGAAATACTCCTTAATTCATTAACACTTCTGGAAAGAACAAACAAAACCCACCACAAATAAAATAACAAGCAAGCAAACCAAAACAACCCCAACAACAAGACAGAAAACAGATGATGAAATCGTATGTTCCGTATGAGTGTCCCAGTCACATCATCTTAAGACAACAGTTACTTCATGCTCTTCTGAGAGAAGTCATGTGAGAGTCAACAAGGACATCTAACAGATGGCAGCGTTCACCCAAAACTAAAGTATTTCACCCACACAACTGGAGGATCTCTTATTGTAGAGGGAAGGTAAATATCTTTGCTGATACTCCCATTTTCCTCTGGAGTGAAAGCAAGAAGAATTGTATTACAATCACAAAAGGGTCTCTAGGATTGAAAGGTACAACCAATCACTTATTGACTGTTTAGTAGTTTTTAGGATTCTTCAGCTAACCCCTTGCCTAGCAGCATCCACAAGTAATGTTTTCCGTTGCATTCAGCTGGTAGACTCTGTCCCATCACACTGGATCATAACCTGGCATCTATCTTTTACACCTGGGAGCATTTCTTCTTGACTAGATTATATACCTGGGCATGAAACTTTGAATATTTGAGAAGTTCTGAATAGCAGAGAACACTACAGCAAATCCTTTCTGCAGCACAGGTCACTGTGACCCCATCAACAATTTTTTCCATTTTTGTGTTAACACCTACCAGACCAATGAAATTCAAGGCCTCTGCACTTCAAGCAGCTGCATTGACCATCTAGGAGACTGCATCATGTTCTACAATACACATCATTGTCAAATGTTCTGCTTTCCTACTGTAGAAATCTCTGTGGTAAAGGGAAAGATTAAAGTTTGTAAGGGACAGAATTTTTCAGTATTTGTATGAAACTGTGATCTTTCTAAGGAAAATAAACTATCACAAATCCCCCCACTTCCTGATGAAAGGACAAGACAGACTTCTTCCACCCTGCCTTTCTCATCATAGATGTAATATGCATTCTAAATATACGCATATGTTTGCATATAGCTAAATATGTATATGTATGTATATTTTAAACTTGCAAACAAAAAAGCCTTCTTGACTGCCTATGCTTTTGTCTGTCTGAAAAAAAATGGGAGAGGAATTACACACAAGATGAATGCTACTGTCACACATTGCACGTTGCACAATACACTGCTTGAGTTTATTAAGTGTGATCAGAGCACAGTAAAGAAGCTGAATAGATGATTTTTGTAGTTAAATAATTTATAGCTTTTTATTTTTTTATTTTTATATTCACTCCTTCCTTTTCCCACCCATCAAATAACTGGCTTTGACATTCAGAGTTTTGTAAACTTACCCTATGAATAGCATTGTGGAAAATTTTCAGAAACATCTGCTATATGTAAGAAATCAAATGTAAGTGACTTTCACTGAGATTTTATGCTCTTACACACAAAGCTTCGAAAACATGTTGTAAGTGAAAGGGTAAACACACTGTGGGTATCTTGAAAAGACTTTGTCTTTATGGACTGCAACAATAAAGATCAAACCACAGTGATGAGGAAGCCTGGCCAGAATGGAGATCTCCTAGTTATTTCAGTGTGTGATTTATGGGTGAATTGGAGCACATTCTGGGAAAACAGTTTGTCTTGTTTTAAACCCTCCCCATAAGGATTTAATAGATTTCCCTGCTAAAAGAAAAGCATAGGGTGAGAGGGTGGGTGGTAATTATTCAGACAGCAGCAATGCTATTTTTCCCGTTGTTCCCAAAGAACCTTAACCGAGTTTTGGCGACAGTGAGGGTGCAGCACAACCTACCAGCGAATACTGGGGCAAGATTGCCGCCTAGTGCACAGTTGATAGAGGTCATTTCAAGGCCTCTGGCATAGTTAGTATTAGGTTTGAAAAACAGCAAGGAGAAACCTCTCAGTTAGCTTAGTCGCATTCCCAGTGCTATTACACCAGAATATTCCAGTTCATAAATTGAATTCACCTTCAAATGTGTTCAGCAGCAGCAAACTTCACTTCCTCAGGCAGAGATCTGGCAAATGCAGCTGTTAGAAGTCTAGCACTGAAGTTTCTTGGTAGGTGAAACCGTTATTTTGCCTAGGTACATGTCTGGAGGCAGTCAGATATACCTTCCCCTGTGCCATTTCTCTGACTTGTCCCTTTCCCTTTCAAGAGGTGGTTGCTGCATTCCTTCTCTTCTGAAGCTGTGATATAGAATCATAGAATCATAGAATAGTTAGGATTGGAAAGGACCTCAGGATCATCTAGTTCCAACCCCCCTGCCATGGGCAGGGACACCTCACACTAAACCATATCACCCAAGGCTTCATCCAACCTGGTCTTGAAATATATAATGGGTTTAGGGTTAACATTTTTAACACCAGCCAGTGAAGGGAAGCTAGCTGTAGGGACATTTGATTAGCTTGGTCAGGGAGAAGGAAAAAGAAATAAGGAGAGGGAAGAATAATGCATTATTATTTGTTATGCATAATACAGCACAATAAAGGAATATATTAAGAGCAATTAACAAAGTGACCTTGAGAATGGTTGTAATTTTTTTTTCTCAATCCCAAAACTATGTGCCAGACCACAGTGACCTCTGTATACCTGGGACACAGAAGAAACAGAAGGGCATTAAAATACAGTCAAATAATTAGCCATGTTGCCAAATGGAGCACAAACTGTGCTGGTAGTTGCAATTGGAAGCACCAAGTCAAGCCTTTGCAGACTTCCTTCAGCACAGGCATGGGAAAATCAGAAGGCACTTTATCCCAGCCAAGCCACTGTAGTCTTGGCCAGAGATGTGTCAGCCAGCACTGAGTCCTTAGCCTCTGCAGAAGTAACAAAGGAGAACAGCTCTGGGGTCTCCACAGGCCCTCAGAGTCACACTTATTTCAGAGCCACCTGTGGCAAAATGCTCAGAAGTGCCCTTTCCCAGAAACTAAGTAATCCAAGAAAAAGATCAGGTCTGTGACCTGCAGACAGCACAATCAAACATACCAGTCACAGTGGTGCTGCAGATGAGATTAAAATAATAAGGATCTTCTGTAGAGTCTCTGGTCCAGAGTACAAAGGGAACCATATTTCAATTTCTGACATCTGAAAAAGGATCAAGGAAAAGTTTTCAGCTTTGAGAACATATTCTGAGAACCAAAAAAAAAAAAAAAATCTTTACAAATAAGATGCCATCTTTTGACATTAAACACTGGATGAAACACTTCCATGGTCTGTAATTTTTCCACTCCCCAGCAGAACAGATGTTTGTACTTCCACTGGATCAGATCTGTGCTTTGTGAATCTGGTTCACTTACCACCTGATTGATAATAAAAAGCAAATCAATATTTCAAATGTATCTTTCTGATTCTGTGTCATGTAGGGGCGGCAGTGTATCATCTGGAGACATTTCTGGCAAACATATTTGAGATACTGTCTTTCCTTATCAAAGCTTTGGGAATCATGCAGGCATCCATGCTTCCTTGTTGAAGAGGATTTTATTGATTTGTTTTGCCAATCAGACTTGGGTTTGCTTGACCTTTGCTATTTTGTGGCTCTGGAATTAACGACCAGCTGCTAATTGAGACCCACATGGTTTCATTCACTCTGTCAAAATGCATTTAAAATAAAATACAAACTGCCAAAAACGTGTGGTGCATTAAAAATTATTCAGGGCACAGTGAAACCTCATGCTTTGAGATTACATTTTCAGAATCATTGACATTTTGAAGAAAATTTCATGTTCTATGTTTCATTTAATCTTGAAGAGAAAATGTCTGGAATGGTTTCCCTTAATGTTCTCAATTTCTTAAACTTAACACCACTTAGAAAACTGGAGCAACAGATACACATGGATGCAAGGCACTCCATCATGTGCACATTATAGTTTTAGTAAGAGTATAAACCTGAATTCTTGGCTCCCTTTGCAAACACTAAGGCATGTACATTCAGGGTGCATGTTTGCTAGCATATGAGCAAGTAGTTGCACAAGTTAGGGAGTGAGTAAACCAAACCTGTAAATACCAGCTCAAAAAAAGTCCAGTATGTAAATCAAATCGATGGCATATTTGACATCATGAAACATCATTTAACAGTATCTGCTTTATTCTCTGAATTACCTTACTCTTTCAGTGTTTCCCAATGTTTTTTTTTAAATGAATCATGGGGTTTAACTCATCCTGGCTGATTTAAGATTTGTCTTGGTGAAAAAGAAGAATAATTTCTGGCAGAGCCCCTTTTAATTTTTGGTGTGTTCTTTTTTTTTGCAGATGTACATCACGAGCACAATTAAGACAAAGAGTAGCAGGCTAGCCAAACCTGTGCTGTGTCTGGGTACCCTCTGTGCTGCGTTCCTCACTGGGCTAAATCGAGTTTCTGAGTATCGAAATCACTGTTCGGATGTGATCGCAGGCTTCATCTTGGGGAGTGCTGTAGCTTTGTTTCTGGTAAACCCATCAGTCCTTCCACATTCCTTTTAAAATGCTTTTACTTTTTTTTAAAAAAAGTACCGTTCTCTTGTGGCCAGTTGCAGCTGATTAATCTGGTTGCGAAAAACTAATTCTAGCCTCATCTAGTTTAAAATACCAGAGAAAATCTTAGCAGGAAATCATGCTTATACTAATTAATAAAACTGGTATTTGTGCATTATATATATTTCAGGGATTTTTTTTTTTAATTACGTTTTTCCTTGACCTGTTCTGGAAAATGCTTTAAAGGTGGTGTAGGTCTCAGCTAATGTCAAAAGGGGGTTGTGCTTGAGACTTCTTCTCTGATACCCTGTATTGCAAAACCCTACTGCCTGCCTGGTATCTGGCAAAAATGTAGGACAGAGTGGGTGTCTAAGGGGCTCAATGCAGTGTTCCTGGTTCCTTTGTTTCAGATCTTATAAGAAGTGCAGTAGAAAGGAAGGTCAGAACAAACTCCCTGGGAGAATAAACTATTTCCCTTTGTGGCATTTGGAGTTGCAGTGAAGTTGTTCACCATCTCATATGATAACCAAATGCATTTTTAATAAAACTCTATCAAAGGCAAAGGCCTTCCCATAGAATCTAGGAACTGCATCTCTCTGGACTTCTAATGGTACTTGTTCCCCTGTTGGCTGTGTGGTTTTAGTGTTCTGGTTGGTGAGAGATCTCTTGCTGAGGGTTTACTCACACAGCAAACAATCAAGGTGATTTTCACTGTTACCAAGAAATGTGTGTGATTCCCTTTAATCAAAATATGCTTCAAAACTACCTACTGCTTAGCAGCAGACATTTTAACCCTGTAATCAGGAGGGATTAGGTTTCAAAGATTCCTTAAATCTAGATTTTCCTGACACTGATTTTTTTCTGTTTTCTATTTAAATAAAAATAAAATAAAAAAATACCCACCAAAGCCAAAAAACCCTTCACATTTATTCCCATGTCCCCTTTAAATAAAAGCGTATCTGCAACATCTGACCTGAATCTCTTTGGCTTTAATATAAATCATTTGTCTGATTCCCATTGAGAAAGACAATTTAAATCTAGCTCATACAATTTAAGAGGCAGTCACCCCATATATCTGGTCAGGGCAATCTTTGTGCTCCCAGCTCCTGTTTCTAGCAATGATAGTCTGCTTCCACCTACATTTTGGCACTGCAGACCTCCTGTTAGCCTGGAAATTTCACAAGCCCAAATACAGTGTGGTGGAAGGGGTCTCCCTGGAGCTTGGAGCAGATGGGTGCTGAGATTCCTGCTGCTGGTACCGAACTCACCCAGGCTGCAGCCTGCTCCCTGCTCAGGTCTAAAGAGCAGCAAAGAGGAAGAGCCAACAAGGAAGTGGCTGCTGGAATCGATCTGACAGCAGATGTGTCAGCTCCTGTTTGTCTTTTTTCCCAGTGTGTTCTGAAGCCCCAAACTGCTAGTGTGTGTTTGCTCTTATTAGCATTACCACGTGGGTGCAGTTAATCTGGTCATGCACAAGGAAAGGGCTTGTGGGATAAACACCACCAATTGTGCTGGAAGTATGCAGGAATGGTGCTCAATCGACTTGGCATCATCCACATGTAAGGTTGATTCAGCCATCCAGTGAGCTGTTTTCAGTGTTTTGAAATGACTTTAAGAGTCTGAAGGGAGTATTTGGCCAGTAGCATTCATCATACATGCAGTCCCTGTTCTGTGATGCAGACATGGGAGTCCCTGTTGTATAAGGCATAAAAAGGCTAAGGATGGCTATCACCTCTGATTAGAGGCCAGGTGAACTCATTACAAGGGTAGTTCACCATGCCCAACTGTGTCAGGAAACACACTGATGCCCAAGCACCTTCGACAGAAACACAGGTTAAGTTCTTCTCAAGAACAGTTGTGAGACCCCTGGTGGTAACTCCTGAGAGGTTTTCCTGTGAACAGATCATGCTAATCTCATTTCTTTTCCCTTTTTTTCACACAGGGGATATGTGTTGTCCATAACTTTAAAGGCACTCATGGAGCCCCTTCTAAACCGAAGCCCGACGACCCACGAGGAATGCCGCTAATGGCCTTTCCAAGAGTGGAAAGTCCTCTGGAGACATTGAGTGCACAGGTACTGTAAATCCTCTTACTCAGATCATCAACAAGCACCCCTCCTGTTATGGCAGAGTAAAAGCTAGCTGTATTCATAACTACACATCCCTAACACCAAGCCCATTGAGCAGAGTGAATTTGCATTGGGGAGAGTTTGTTTTAAGGCATTTATCCCTTAAACTACCAAATACTGTAGATCAGCTGCTCTTGGGGACATGCAAACCTAAACCGGTAGGATTTCACATGACAGCATGTGTTAACAATCTTCTTCTTAGAAGAATAGAAAGCTGAGAGAAAAGTAGAGATAAATCTGTCTAATTACACTTCAGCGTGCTTTTGGCATATCTTAAGGATTTATTCTCACATTCTTAATCCTGGGGATAAACTATGCTGTTCAGAAAAATATGACTAAGATTAGGTTTCTATTCTTATTACTGTTCAGTATCTTCTATAAGAAGAAATCATATACCCTTTTCTATCTCTAAGTCATCAGAAGAAAAGGTAATAGCATTCTTTCAAGTTTGCAAAAAAAAAATAGGCTAGTGAGAGCACCATTATTGATGGTGTTTATGTTAAAATTAGCTTCAAAAGGCTTGTGTTGGCGTAAACTGAATCATAGCTGACCCTTTCAAAACAGACAATCAAATGCCACCTATGAAAAACTTCTGGCAACAGGAGGACCTGTAGTTTGTCTGTTATCTGAAATACCCTGTTGTAATTTATTTGTTCTTTAAATTGTACTCCTCTTATTAGGTGGCCTGTCATTCCTGTGTACGTGGTGTGTGGCAAGATTAATAGTGATTTTTATTCAACCCTTTGACAAATAAACAGAAAGCAGAAATTTAAAAAAAAAAATAGACACTGTTTCTAATGCCTGTAAATATTTTGCTTAATTGAAAAGTCAGTTTTGATTAGGAAAACATTTGCTGGAAGACTTCCAGCTAAATCTGAAAAACTGTGTGTATTAACTGTTTTCTTGGTGGGCTTGCAGTCCAGAAACTAAGTACTACTTACATTATATTGCATATGACAAAAGGGATGAACAGGTGAATATACTCGTAGACTGTGAAAAAAAAAAATTGTCTAGCCAGGTATTTTTAAATTCTGGACTCTGAAGTGCAGGTAGGGACTAGGTCTTAGTTGTTGATGTCCACCATGACCAAGAGTCTTCTGTGATTTGGAGTATCTGTCTCTAAATGACCATACATCTACCATGCAGAGGTAGATTGATGAAAAAGTGATCCTACTCTGAACCTCTTACAAGCAAACCCTTGGGAGTGGCTGCTCATTACTGTTTCTTGAGATAAAGAATGTGCATTGTCCTTCTGTGTGCAGATTCTGCATTCATTGACAGTTGTTTTGCTTTGCACCCACAAAAAAAAATGCACTACACAGCATGATCCAAGGACTCAGTACTACCCCTGAAGTCCTGGATATTGGCTTCCAAGGTTAAATCATCAGTTTCCACCTAAAGAGGACTTCTGTGTTGCTGTATATCTGTGGCTGCATGTATGTTGACATAATGACCCCACCTCTGTATGTTTTTAAGCTCTGTATGTTCTCTAATACCAAACTGTGTAGAATCACGCATCACATGAAGCCAATCTGCAGTCTTCTAGGCTCTTCAGTGGCTAAGGACAGATGCACTATATTAGTTACATGTTAGTTACATGACTGTCTGAGGTGCTTGAACCCATACTGACGTGTTCATCTGGATAGAATGCAGTCCTGTTTGAAAGCCTCAACTATAAAAATCACACCTTGTTCTTGAAGCCTGTTAGCAAATGTTCATAGCCCAAAAGGAGGGCTTGAGTTCAGCCTTCCCCACCACAAGCTCAGGACAGAAGGCAGTCACATTTGCAGTGACCTCTTCATTTTGAAGCCCTAAATTAGCTGGACAACAGATTTTAATGAAGGTTCTTCTAATTCATTTTACACACCAGGATATGTAAATGCCAAAATGTATACAGTGTTCATGTGCTTGCTTTTTCCTCTTTGCAGAATCACTCTGCCTCTATGACTGAAGTAACCTGAGATGGAAGACTTGGCAACTGAAGCTATTTTTTATTACCCCCTCAGTACAGTACTCCAAGACACAGTTACTAACTGTCTAACTGCGATGACCAGTATTATGTTATGTCTAGTTAGAGGCTAATGTTTTGTACTTTTTTTGTATGAAGAAGTGATGTAGCTTGCCCTGATTTTTTGTCAGCTTTAATATTATTATGCCAGAATTTAAAAGGAAAAAGAAGAAAACCCCCTTTTCTTGTTTAAAGTGTGCACTAAGGAACTACATCTATTGAATTGTTGATGTTGTTATGTGATATTTGTACACAATTTTTTTCTTTTTAATTTTTGAATTTATACATCGGTGGGGGGAGGGGATCACTTTTACCTTTTCTTACCATAAGAAGTGTTTCTACCAGTGGGTCAGATTTGAGTAAGCTCAGCATAGATCTGAAGTAGTTGCATATATTTAATTCAGAATAGTGGTGATTGGGAATCTAACCCAAATGATACTATTAAAACATAATAAACACCTAACCTCGATTCAGTGAGCTACTTAAGTATTCCTTAGCATAGGACTTCAGCTAGCCATCCCGTTTCCAGGCTGTTTGGCAGACTTGAAGTACGTCCTTAAGCATCTTACTGAATCAAAGCCTGATTGTTCTGGTGTGGGTGATTGTGCTAGTTATTGAAGAATGATTAAAACAATGGACTCAGTTTGCAAAGATACAGACTGGACGTGAAAATTTATAGTAGTAGCTGATAGCATGTGAGCTGACTATATCACCTCCCTAGATCTCTGTTCCACCCTGAGGCCCAGCTAAAGCTCCCAGTGAAACCTGGCTTCAGGAATTGATTATGGGGATATACAGCCACCGCTGTGGAGCTGAGGCTGCGCTTTAAGTGTTCCATAACTTCATCATAAATTTATGGACTAACTAGTAACACTGGTATAAAAGAAACTGACACCACTTCTTCAGTGGAGTGGCATTCAGACTGGCAGAATCAAGAAGGCAGTTCTGCCCCAACAGTGTAGTTTTCACTGAGGGGCTTTGGCAAGAAGAAAAAAAAAAAAAAAGAAGACCAAAAACAAAGCCAAAAAATGACACAGATTTTAGTAGCAGTCTGCATTTCTGTGAATTCTGCTATACAGACTTTATATCTAAACTGCCATTTTACAATTTAACAACTTTGTTTAAGGAATAAAAAGACAATTAAATATGGGTGGGGGATGGGAGAAGAACAAAAAAGAGCCCCTTTATAATAGTTAAAACTGGGGGCAAGGCTTCATTACATGACTTTTCACTGTTCCTAGGATTTTCCTGCATCTCATTCTTCTAGCATGGTGATAACTGCTGTGTGTCTCCTTTAAAAAATGAAGCCTTTGTCTGTACTTCTACTGGAATGTTTACCTCACATTTCCATGTTGGTTTTTCTTGGCTTTTTTTGTATATTTTTTCCAAAACAGATGCAAAGAAAAAGTATCAAAAAACTAAAATATGTAGCCTGGTCTGTCATTTGGGATATCTGTGTCTGGTCTCGCAGTGTTTGTTCCAGGTCGATTTTCTTCTGACACTACTGATGTCCACTTCAGTCTTCAAACTTGGGCCATGCAGGCTTTTTGTGACCATGAGGAGGCATCAGTAGTGTTCTGGGTCCCACAATTTGATCCAAATTCCACAGGGAAGTTTCTGCTGAATAAATTTGGTTGTGGAACTAGTCCTTGTTCTGTTGTGTTAGGAGAATAATGACACACTATAGGAAAGCCTTTAGCGTGAATGAGCATCCAGTCAGTATGCCATGTCAGCAGCACGTAAGTCTACTCACACCACAAAGGGTTAGCAGTGGGTTGAATTCTAAGATGAATAAGTTACATTCTGTAGCCCAGGTTTTGCAGTCAGGTACCCTGAGGCTGTGTTGCTCCCAGGTGCACTGCTACCACAGCATGCATCTTGTAGTTTTGGTCAGTAGCTTCCACAGAATGGGTAGTGGTATTTGTCCCATCTCTGCTTATCCTCTAGCATGAGGCTGTTGTCATGTTTGTTTCTTGCCTATCTCTTTTTCTGTTTTTCTCCTTTTGTTTTTCACTCTCTCCTCTAATCATGTTGCATGAGCTATGAAAGTTGCATGCTGGCAGAGACACTAGACTGGCGAGAGAGGGGAGCTGAAAGTGCAACTATCACTGCAAGTGTTTTTAATGAGTACCGAGTAAGAGGAAATAAGCATTTTTCTTTGGTGGAAAGACATCATTTCACTAAAAAATACTTCCAATTCACTGCTCTCAAGCAAGCTCTGAAGCAGATGACACAGATCTACCTATTTATCACACTTTTTTCCATAAGCAACAGGGAAACGATTTGTGAACAGCCAGCCTTCCACAGTGACCAGTGAAATACCCCCATTCCCTCATGTCCACCCTGCAGTGGAGCATGTAGTGGTACACTCAGGCTACTCAGTAATTCCCCAGGAGTCAAAAAGAAAAAAAAGGGTTTCTTAAATTTCTTTATAGCTGCAAGAAACCAGCACTTAAGAAATCTGTTGAGCACTGTTAGTACGTGAAAACAGCAGTTTCCAATCATGCTTCAGGTATCTGTAATCTCAAAGAAATCAGGGGAGCAAGAGTTTAGGAGAGCAAGAGGTGTAACTAGGGTCTTTCTGGAGCATCCCCAGAAATACCACATGTACAGAATCTGACCTCACCATCAAGATGCTTTGCAAAACACATTCATAAAGTGCCATGCATTTCAAGACTGCTGCATGTATTTTCTTGTCATCCTGACTACACTGCTTGCTTCCTCTGATTAAAAGCAAACCTACACCACCAGTTGCAGGGCAGGAAGAAAAAAAAATAACATATAGAACATAAAAGAAAAACTAAGAGCTGTTAGAAGGAGCAACAGAGCTTACATAAAAACAAGTCTCGAGGAGACATAGAAAAATTCTACAAGCTATCCTGATGGCAGTTTTTGTAGGGCTGCTGGAGAGTTCAGTTACTGAGTAAAAAGATTTCAGAATGCCAGCTGGCACTATCTTCATGTACCAATTCTAAGTAGAACAAGTGGATTTATGTTAAGATGGCATCTGTGATTGCTTCTAAAAAAATCACTGCTGACACAGTCTTCTTTTCAGTCTCAAGCAAAAAAAAAAAGAGTAACAAACCCTCCCCCCCCCCCAAAAAAAAAAAAAAAGTTTACCTCCCCCTTCATGCCAAGTTTGCTGGCCCTGCCAATCTTGGTGGCTAAGCTGAGCAGAGCTTCTGACACCAGCTGCACTCACAAAAGCCCAGTACACAGTGCAAAATCAAAGACAAGAAGTTTGAGATGTGGGGAAGAAACTGGGGGCTGATCCTCTGGCTAACCCCACTGGATCTTCTAATTGTTGGGCAGCACAGTAGAGGGCAGAAAGCATGTTAGTACCATTACAGAACACACTGTTTCACATGGACAACTTCTGCTTCTTTTCTTATATATAATAAACAAACCATGAAACCCAAGGACAACTGAATGAAATTTTATTAGTGATATTCATAAATTCAGTTGCTACCACAATAAGAGGGCTCTGCTTCTTCTCTGCAGCCCTACCTTACAAACACAAGTAAAACAAAGCAATGCTCCGTGGTGCAACTCACTGCTCCCAGTTAATCTTCAGGTTTGGGGGTAGCTCAGCAGCACACAGTTCATCAAACTTGGACTCATCCTTCACAGGAGTGCTATAGAAATTCAAGACATCCTCAGCACTGCGCATCAGGTAGAGCTGGGAATTGGGGACAGCGTGACCAAGTTCTGCTGCCAGCTGAGCCAGCAGGCGATACTTTAACCTGTTATCTTTGAGGGATGTCTGCTGCCAATTATCAGGCAGCGAGGGTCCAAAAATCTCCTTGACGAGAGACTCAAGGTAGCTCTGTATATTCTCCGGGGGATGATAGCTTCTGCTGCGTGGTGGGGGGCAGATCACGCTGGGCTCATTTTTCTCTTGATGAATTATTTTGTCTGCTTCTACTTCTTTTTCTTTCTTCCTGTTGGCACCAGACAGAAGTACTTCAAGTCTCTGGGCTGAATCAGAGCACATTTCTATTCATAGTCTTTTAATATCTAACTAACATAGCCTGTAGACATTTATAGCTCCCATAGACACAGAAGACTTGTTACTCATGCAAGAACAAAAATGTGTGGTCTAGATGTTTGGTTTTCCCCCAAATTGCCACGATGTCTCTACACAGCAGTGAACTGTCTAGCTTATTTGACTGGTTTGAGAGCAAACAGAATTTTAAGCAGATTAATGACTTATTTTTCTGTTGTACCTTCATTTTCTAATCTGCTGTGAAAAAGGCATGATAGAAAATAACTGCTACTATAGAAAAAAATCAGTGCCATATATACACATATAGTTACATACACGAAGCACTAGTTTTACCTACAGAATTAAAGCCTACCCCAAGTTATTTGACTTGCTCAAATGCCACTATCTAGTCAGCAATACAACCATGGTTTCACCTAAAAAGTGATATAAAACTGACTGGTTTGCGTTCCCATTACAGTACTGCCCTGAAATATCTCCTTTTCCACACCCCGCGAGTTCCCTCACCGAAGCCGGTGAGAGCACTGAAAAGCCCAGCTCCAAACCGCCACGCCCGCCTGCTGCAGCGGACCCCTGGCGGGAACGCGACGAGGACACCCGCCGCAGGACCTACGACCCACAGCGCTCTGGCGCACTAAAACCCAGCACTGAGGAGGGGAGGTCTGAATGACCAACCAGCCTCCCGACCTCAGCACGGCACCACCATGTTCCTCTTCTCTTCCTTTCCCCTTTCCCCTCCTCTTCCCCGGCGTTACCTCACACCACCCCAGAACGCCCTGCTCGCCACAGCGTTAAGACCCAGCCGCCGGCCAGACACTCGCAACGCAGCAGCAACCGCCATACCGAGAAGACACCAAACTTCCTCCCAGCAGCCAGCGCGGCTGTGACGCATTCCGCTCCGCCCGCGCTGCCTCACGGGAATTGTAGTCCCGCCAAGCGTTCGGCTGGAGGCGCGCCGGCTGTTAGTGGGGCAGCCGTCGCTTCAGCTGCCCCCCTCGGGGCGGGCACGGTAGAGGCCGTGCCAGCGGGCGTGGGGAGGAGGTTTGGCAGTAGAGTGTGTGGGACTAAAACAACATAAGGTAGGGACATATGTCGTCACCCTCCCCGACTGTAGTGGTGGTTGTGTGTTCTGCCAGTCAGAGGCTCTTGGCAGCCTTCCCTGGAAGTTTATATCCTGCCTTCGGGGTGTGATGGTTGCCAGAGCTGTCAGCCAGCACAGGGAGTATGTTCTCTAGGCTACATTTCTGATCCAGGCACGTGATTATATGGGAACGTCACTTTTCCCATTCTCTAAAAGGATGTTCTTTTCTAAAAGTGAGAAATCATGCTTCGTCTGTACACAGCCTTGCTCTGGTGCATGGCAGTACATTCAGAAGATGTCTGCTAGCTCTGTCACAAACACTTCTGTCAAAGAGGAACATGAGGAGCCTGTGCACAGCCACCAGATGCAGCAGGAGCAGCAGGTGTGACACACATCCAGCAAGGGAGCAGGCATTACCTAGCAAAGCTACAGCTTTAGTTTTAAAAGGTGGGAGAGGATTTCTTTTCCAGTTTGAGGAAATTTTTGTTTTCCATTTTCTATTTTTAGAGAAGCAATGTACATAGATCAGCAGGATCCTCATCAAGAGCATAGGTTTACTTGAGCTCAAGTGCGTGGAGACCTACAGGACCACAGCTGAACCAGAAAGGAGGTGTTGTTCCTGATTTCAGTATTGGCCTTTGTCATGGTTTAAGCCCAGCCAGAAACTCAGAACCACCCAGTCGCTCTCTCACTCCCACATTCTTTCCCTGCTCCCAGAGGGATGGGAGGGAGGATAAAAAGAATGTAACTCTCATGGGTTGAGATAAGAACAGTCCAGTAACTAAGGTATAACACAAAACCACTGCTGCTACCACCACTAATAATAATGATAAGGGAAATAACAAAGGAAGAGAATACAGCTGTTCACCAGCCGCTGACTGATACCCAGCCCGACCTGAGCAGTGATCTAGCCCTTCTGAGTAACTGCCCCCAGTTTATATAGTGGGCATGACATGCTGCGGTATGGAATACCTCTTTGGCTAGTTTGGGTCAGGTGTCCTATCTCTGCTTCCTCCTGGCTTCCCCTCCTCCCTGGCAGAGCATGAGACTGAGAAAGTTCTTGGTCAGAGTAAACATTACTAAGCAGCAACTGAAAACAGTGGTGTTATCAACGCTGTTCCCAGGCTGAAAGTCAAAAACACAGCACTGCACCAGCTACTAAGGAGAAAAATGACTGCTACTGCTGAACCCAGGACAGCCTATTAGGGACTAAAATGTATGCATTAATTACACAATGAGTGGATCCATGTGAAGGAGTTTGACTATTTATTGCCTCTCTGAAAGAGTGGTTACTAACACAAAGAACACAAGGAGGTTGTTACAGGGCAGTGGTTTTGCCTATTTTCCTTGCTGGGAGATGCAGTGTGTCCCTGTGGCTGGGAGAGCAGCCTGCAGAGCTGGGTGGCCCTGAAGGGAGAGGCCAATAGTGCTGTCTTCTGGGTTGTTTGGTGTTTCTTGTGTAACGTCAGGTCTTTCTTCTGTTTGTGCCTTCTTTTTTTAACAAGAATCATGCCATTGGGCTTTAGCTAACAAAGCTTACATCTCTAACATGCACAGAACAACATGTCAAAGTTAAACTGTGGGCCTTCAGCACCAGCCTCATTATTCAAACTATGCCACTGGGGTAGGCCAAGATGCCTGCCCTCATGTTTTACGTTAATTATTTTGGAAAATGACACAAGAGAAGCCCTTTCATAAAACAGCTTTTGCAAAGCACTAACCCAGCCTATGGAACACTAACTCAGTGTATGGCAGCCTCATCACAGCAACCATGGTTCTCTAGAGCCTCAAGAAGATTCTGAAGGTAGTTATTTATCTGTGGCCTGAGTCCCATGCACTGCTCGCAGTGTACATCTCTCAAGTTTTTCCAGTGTCTGTCAGACTTCAGTCAGCAGGATTAACTTCCCCAATTGTACCACTATTGGATTATTTCCCCTTGATCTCAGCAGGGTTTCCCAAGCTCACCAGCAGTAACACTTTGTGACTTTTTTTGTAAATAGGCTACTGAAAACCAGAGACATTTGGAAAGTGCTGTAAAGTTTATATAGAGTAAAGAATAGTGAAATGGAGATTGGTTTTCAATTACTGTTTTATTCCCATGATTGAACAGACAATCAGGTTTTGTAATTCAGAATTTTGTCTGCAAAACGTGGTAATGGATAAGGGTAAGTGTATTGCCAGGGAATTACTTAATGTGCCTGCTAATTCTGGGGACTAAGTTTAAACGAGATGGAGAGCAGGTTTGTGATTCATTGAGAGCTGTTTGTTGTATGGGAAGAATTTTCCTTCCTTGGAATGTGCAGATAAAACAGAAATATCCCCTTGGTAAATTGTAGGAGCAAAGGGTGAGGAGAAAGGTAACCCATTTTATCCCCATATTTTGTTTAGGGTAAGAGAAATCAGATTTCTTTGGTTTTCTTTCATTTCTGAACATCTTGGACGTTGTGAAGAGAGACAGAAGGTTGCTGCACTTTCAGTAGGTGTAGCTGGCAGTGAAAAGTGACTGCATGGCAGCTGCATCAGCCTTCCCAGACACGACATACTGTCCTCTGCAAGCCAAACTGTTAATCTGAAAAAGAAAAAAAAGGATCAGGAAACAAGTTAGTTTGGAGTAAGATGGACAGATGTGTAAAGACAGTAGGAATAACCAAGCAAGGCAGAAAGAACAGAATAACATCCCTGGTGAACATGAAGCAGCAGGAGGACTGAGAACAAGAGGAGCCTTAGGAAGGTGACAGCATGTCTCCCTTCATGGTGAGCAGCTCCTCTCTGTACTGGGGGGAAGCCTTGTACCTGTGCCCGCTTGCGGAAGGCCTCTTGGGCAGCTTTCTTGTTTTCACTTTTGCCCACCCATGCTGCCAGGGCAGAGGCTTGCAGGGCTCTGCCATAAGAAAAGGTCAGTTTCCAAGGCTTAGGCAGAGGGGACTGATTCATGGCGTTGAGGTTGACAGAAGCCTCCTCTTCACTCTGACCTCCAGACAGGAAGCAGATTCCTGCAAGAAAGAGGTTTCAGGGCTTATAAATGGAGTCTTCCAGCCACCACAATCCCTGACCTTTATGTGCCAGAGAAACAAGCATGTCAGATGTAGGAAGAAGTATAGCACGAGTAACAGTGTAAACAGATATGTAGGAGTGAAGCAGGAATCACCAGGAACAGCAGCAGGAACCGTGCGGAGAAGAGTAGTGACAGTTGCTACAGCTACATCTTGAGGGGTGTACTTCTTGGGGCAGGAATGCCCAGCCATCACCATGTTGGGTTTCAGCAGTGTCCCTTCCAGGTACACGTGATGGTCATTCAAGGCTTTGTAGACAGCAGCCAGAACCTGAAAACAGGAGGATTGAATACAGACTTCTGCTCAAATCTTCACCTCAACTTGCTGTGAAAGGCAGCTTATTCCTTGGGAGTGTGAGAAGATCAAATTGAATTTTGCTTTCATATTATATTTATCATAGGGGTTGCAGCCCTGGACACTGACTCAAAAGCCCACTACTTTTGAGCTGACGAGGATACCCCTCTTCATATTTGCTGGATTTGTCCCTGCAAACTGAGGTACTGAAAGAGAAGTAAATGAGTTTGCTCCCAATCCATCTTTTTGAGACTGAGAATGCTTATATTGCCAGTTTGAGTTGAAATCCAAAAGCATGTGGATTCTAGTCTCGCATTTGCTCAAAACTCATTATTTGACTGTGAGCAACTCATTTTTGTGATGCAGATATGAAGTACCTTTTTGATCAAAACTCTGAGATCTGTGAGCACAAACTGCATAGTATTAGCTACTGATTTGTGAAGGGGAGGAGAGAGGCAAGAATATTTTACCTTTTCTGTGACATACTGACAGCGCTGGAGATCATGGTCTCCATCAGGCAAAATTTCTGGCTCCACAATAGGCACCAAGCCATGCTACAAAAATAAAGACAGGGAAGAGTATGAGTATGGAAGAAAAACTACTGTTGTTGTCTACCTGATGCTGGTGGAATTCCTTCTTGCTTCACTGCAAGAAACTCCCTTATTCACGTTTCAAGTTACCTAGCATGTCATCACAGGGAAGGCAGAAAAGGCAATAGCATCTCAGGAAGGGTTGCTGGAGGCTAGATACCTGCTGGCAGATGCTGGCATAACGTGCCAGTGTGTTGGCATTCTCTTGGATGGCAAGTTGAGAGGGTGTTGTGCTGGTGATCTTCAGCACTGCACGCCACTTGCCAAAGTCAACACCATCTTTCTTGTACTGGGCACAGCGCTCAGCCAGTCCATCCAGCCCTGTAGATGAAACAACAGTGCTTCACTGGGAGCAGTTCTTCAGGACTGCTGACTAGTTCTTCTAGTAGTTCTTCTGAAAAGTACTGGGATACCAGCCAAGGCTGCAACTCAGGCAAGTCACCCCATGGCTTTTGCTGCACCAGTCATAGCTTAGGCTCCTTAGTTCTCTCGTTACCTTGGATGGTGGTCTCTCCATTTGTTCCTGCCAGGGGTGCTGTTCCTTTATCCAGCTGTGGAGACCAGGAAAACAGGAAGAGTTACAGGGAGAGGAAAAACAATATCATACTTCTCTTCTTAACCATGGCTAGTCTGTCTTAGTAGCCTGACTGTGAGAATGTGCGGCTGAACGCACTGAGGGTGCAAAGGAGGGAAATGCTGGAGTAGAGGGGAAGAAAATGAGTTAATTGGGTAAGAAGAAGGGGCAATGTGTAGCTGGCTGCAAGGAGTGTCTCAAGAACACTGTCAGATGTGGAAAGGACTGGATTTAGCTTACTGCAGGGAGGGATTTAATTGCAGTGAATGGTGAGTAGATGGGAGTTGGTAGATAAAAAGTTCCCATATCAAATGCAATAAAGGGAATAGTGTCATGTTGATTTATTTGAAGCACAAAAAATTAAAAAACCAAAAAAGTGTTTAGCAGAAAAGAGCACAGCCCCATATCTAATTTTCACTTTAAATGGGGTTTGAATTACACTGCCGGTCAGACATGTATACCTTTATTCCTATCACAATGCCTTTTTCTTTTATAAGAGCAGAAAATGGCTTTCCGCTGCTGTCTTTCTGATAGAGAGTCTCATGGAAGAGGATCACCCCCCCAATGCTCTGGTTGATTGAAGCATCTGAAGAGAAGAGGATCTCTCGAAAAGCTCGGCGATTCTCCTCTGTGTTCTCCACATTAATCCTCTGCAGCCTGTTCCCCATGGTACCTAGTGAAGTGGACAAAGGGCAGACAGAGAGGTGTTAGGCTTGGCTGGCCTTCTGGTCGCAGTATGTAGTAACTAACTGGAGCTCCAGTTCTGAGCTTCCCTTCTCAACCCGTAGTTTGTTAGCTGTTGCTGTAGGTGCAGCCCTGCCTGACTGACTTGTTCCTGCACAGTTAACAGTTTTTATGTGTTTTTCATTTACTCCACTGATTTAAAAGATTAAGCAAAGTTAAGAGAAAAAGTCTTGGATATTTCTAATTGACTGATATCCAGAACTCACCCACTGATTCATCTGCAGCCAAGATCCCCTTTCCTGAAGCTACAATCCGCTGAGCAATGTCTGAAAGAGCTTTCTTCTGCTCTGGAGACAGCGCTGGGAATTGGTGGGTCATGTTGACTTAGCTGTGGAAGAGAATTACAGTTACAAGCACAAGAGACTATAGACACAAACTGTGAACCAGAGACACCATTTGGATATTTCTGCTGGGCTCTTGGTGCTTATCTGGTCCATGTTATCACAAGCACATGCCCAGAAATCCATCTGAGTTCTTCGTGGCTAAGCTGAAGAAGAAATGCAGGAGCTGCATCCTAACACATCCTTCCAGAACCAAAGTGGGAAAGACTCTACATTTTACATGGATTTACTCAGAGACTAAAGGAAGGTCAGTCTATCATAAGAATATGCACCAAGCTAACAAGTATGCTAACTGACTACTCTGCAGACATTTTGGTCCATATCAGAAAAACGCCAATTATCCCATTGCTTACATTTACACATTTCCTAACAATGCACATTTCCCATTTCCTGTCCTGTGTTGGCAGTATCTGCTACCCTGTCTAGCTGACTTTCCATGCCCCCTCTCCTGCCTTGCTTAGTAATTCTGTCTTCCCCATGACTGCTTTCAGAACTGTAGCACATTGCTTACTTTATGTAAGACCTGGTTGTTACCCAGCACCTGAATTTCAGGTTCTTCCTTGTAATGACAAAATGCTTGATCATATTAAAATTTTTATTATATAGCATTAAATTACAGTTTCATGGTAATGTTAGAACAAGTCCAGAGGAGGGCCACGAGGATGATCAGGGGACTGGAGCACCTCCCATATGAAAACAGGCTGAAAAAGTTGGGGCTGTTCAGCCTAGAGAAGAGAAGGCTGAGTGGAGACCTCATAGCAGCCTTCCAGTATCTGAAGGGGGCCTCCAGGGATGCTGGGGAGGGACTATTGATTAGGGACTGTAGTGATAGGACAAGGGGTAATGGGTTGAAACTTAAACAGCAGAGGTTTAGACTGGATCTAAGGAAGAAATTCTTTACTGTTAGGGTGGTGAGGTACTGGAATGGGTTGCCCAGGGAGGTAGTGAATGCTCCATCCCTGGCAGTGTTCAAGACCAGGTTGGATGAAGTCTTGGGTGATATGGTTTAGTGTGAGGTGTCCCTGCCCATGGCAGGGGGTTGGAACTAGATGATCTTGAGGTCCTTTCCAATCCTAACTATTCTATGATTCTATGATTCATTTGAACAGTCTGAGTTACTTCCCTATTTGTATAAGCCTAAGAGCATGAGAGGTAAAGACTCTTCCTCTGTTTATCATAAGCAATAGCTAAAGCAATACCCATGTTTTTATCAGCAGGTGATGCATCCACAAGATGAATAATTAAAAACAACACAAAAAAGCTCCAATAACAAGTTCTAGCCCAGAGGGGCAGGCCTGTAGGCAGTATCTACATTTTCTATTCCCAAACTCAGCCTCAGAGAGGAATGAGAATATGCTATTTCCCATTTCACTGTGTGCCAGGGATGGACAGCAAATACGTCTTACAATAAAAGTGCATACAGGCCAAGTCCTCCATCCTCTTTCCCTGTACACAGACATTATATTGTCAGGAAATCCTTGTCATGCATTTTCAGCTGAAGGGTATAACAGGGAAAAGCAATCAGGAGCTTGGCTGCGACTCATGATAGGGTAACAGGGTTTTGTGTACCATGCAGAACAGTGCCAAAATTTTCTGGCAACAGTGCCATCACAGTACTGTGACAGCTGTAAATCTGTCTCTGATTTACAGTTGAAGGTACTTTGGTACTAGCAGTATTATTGTGCAGGATTCAAATGGCATTGTCTGCCAGTACAGGCCAGTCAGATGCAGGACACAAATGTCTGCTTTACCTTTTCGTGAGTTGTTTGAGACTAGAATTCATGTTGCACCATTTATCAACAGCGAGTCAGTCTAGGTTTAGAAAGAACTAATGAAGACTGTGTCAAATGAGGGAGGGTTCCCTCCTTTTCTAAGCACTGAAATGCCTTGCTGAACCCCTCTCTCTGTAGGCCAGGCAGTGGCCAGAGATCTGGGAAGCATCCTTCTACTCTAGTGACCATAACTCCACCGATCCCAGCTCTTATCCTGTTTGGCTCACCTAAAAGAATTTGAAGAGCCTGGTTTATGCTGAATAGGTAATTTAGTGTATTTGTAATCCTTTTTATCCCTTACCTGCTTTCTGTGTCTGGTATGTCTCTTAGGAAACTGTTTTTTTATTATGATTACTGTAATAATAGTTTGTGTTGTAACCACTTCAGTCAAAACCATAGCGCTCTTAAATAAATTGCTATGCAAAATCATGAGGAATCACTTCAACAGTTCACAGTCTCTGGAAAAGACTGGAAAATTGTGATCTGGTAAGAATATGATCTTGTCCAAGGTCAAAGCTAATGAACTGCTGTATCAGTAATGGGATTTCAGAGTTGCAGTGTGGAGGTATGCTACAGCATGAGTAGATGTATCCAGATAATCTTTAATCCAGCTAGCTAAATTACAAGATCAGTCACTCTAGTTACATTATTAAGGATATACTTTCTTGCCAGCAATGTAGTAAGAAGTGAGAGTACTGTCTGTTGTATCATACTTGTTTCCAATGTTTGCATGGAGATAACAAAGAGACAGTTATCACTCATAACCAGCCTGCAAAGCAAATTGCCAAAAAACAGAAATTTGAGTTTTCAGTGGCTAATGCTGGTGAGTACCCTTGAGAGACTGAAACAATACAGTGTAGTTCCACAATGATCAACTGGAACACAGTAGATTAGTCACAGTTTCTATGCAAGTGTTTCATTGAGTGTGAAGGAGTAAATGCAGATTTACCACAAGGCTCCCCAGAATGATCTGTAAGGCCATGGTGAGTGGATCCCAGCTACCCTGCTGAGTGGTTCCTAGCTACCTTGCCGAGCTACAAGGATGAATCAAATGCACTGTGTTTCTCACTGAAATGGTGAAGAAATGACTGCAAAAGAGCAGTGGTAAAGCTAATGATAGCTCCAAGGTTCAGAATGTTCAAGTACCCTTAATTTTGGACTTTATTTTTCTGTGATTCTTTCATGAGAAACATAATCTCTGAGGATTTTTCCACATTGAATTCAGGAAAGATGTTCTCTGCTGTAAGGTACTGCTCCAAGCATTTAAAGGGAAGAGGAGAATTCCTACACTTCAGTAGCACTTCATACAGCTGCCTTGTAAAAGGTAAGCTCCCAGTAAATCCATGGAAACATGAACATCCTCCTTGAAGAGCTAGATATGTTGCCTTAGAGATTATGAGGAAAAATGGTTTTGCCCTGGCTGCCAGAGCTAAGCAGCTCTTTTCATTCTTCCAACAATGCATTTTTGCTTTATTACTCTGCTTTAACTGTTTGATAGCTTTTCCAGGCAGGAAGAAGACTGAAGGGACAGTGTTCTCATTAACATTATCTAGAAGTTGTCCCACCACTAAATTTTTTCACTACATTTTATTTTTATTTACCCATTTTGAGCTGAGGACTATTATCATAGTGTCACAAGCTCAAGGGATTTCACATTGATCTGACATTGTATGAATACAGTGTGTTCTCTTTGTGGTAACTGCTTACATATGATTTTCTAGAAGTGAAATTAAAAACCCCAAAAGAACAAAACTGCACAGAATGCACAAAAACGCAGCTTTATGGATACCTTGAGTGTTTGTCAGGCTCCAGCAGCTCCTCAGGCAAAGAAAGTTCTTTGTTCAGCCCAGAGCCTGTGACCAGCAGGAGGTGGGGGTGGCCACAGTTGTAAAAGTAAATACCACACTGCTAGTCTCAAGTTTTCCTCAGCCTCCATAAATGAGGACTGCAAAGGAAATAGCTTCATGGGTGTCAGCACAAGAACTGCATCCTGTTTAATATTAATAGTGAGAACCAAAGGGCAGGGGCAAGAGGAACAGCGGAACAAACTGTTATGTTCCAGTGTAGGTCATCTTAGAAACATTAATACTTCATCACTGTCTTTTCTTTCCTACCATCTCAAGTAGCTCCTCTAATTTTACAGAAAATCTCACCCGAGTCCTAGTTCGCAGACAAGAAAAGATTGGATTGGATTGGTTTAGAATCTGTAAATTTTTCTCTTCATTCTCTTCATTGCCTTCTTTAATTGGTTCCAAAATTGCAGGACCCATCTGCCAAAATTGCATGTAGCTTTTCCTGTTGAATACTAGTAAACACAGCCCTTCCACATAATTTGTTAGTTAACAATACAAACCACATGTACATACCATTGCAGTGTGCACACAAGAGGTTCTGCTCCCAGAAAGCAGAGTTTGAAGAAGCAAAAACTGCATCTATAATAGGTAAATACAGCTCACAGGGAGAATGAAAGCTATTCAGAAATTTAGCCTATCACATGTAGGCACAGTGTTGACCTGACTGAATTCACTCCTTATTTACACTTGTATGCTGAGGAGAGACAGACGTATTAGAGTTATGTACCTTACATTTTCATTACAGTGGATAAATCTATTTATTGGCCTCATTTCTCTATATAGCTTCATTAAAAGCTGTTTCTAAGAAAGTCTGGTTACTTGAACATTGGGCAAGCTGCTATGGGGCTGGGCAAGCCTGGCCCCATCCTGCTGATGGAGCACATTCTTATCTAGGCTGCAGATGACACCAAGCTGGAAGGACTAGTTGATACGCTTGATTGCTGGGCAGCCATTCAGAGGACCTTTGTTGGGGGGTGGGAAGAGGCCAATAGGAGCATTATGAGATTCAGCCAGGACAAATGCCCAGCCACTGCCAGGAGCAGAGCATTGGCAGTGATCCCACCAGGGCTAGTGGGACTGAGGAAAAGCTCTTTGGAGAAGGCCCAGGGCACTGTCAGGCAGTGAGTTAAGAGGGGCCAGGAACAAAGCCCAGAGGCATCCTGTGTCAACAGGGGTCTGGCTCAGAGAGCCAGGGTAGGACAGGAATTACCCCCCTCTGCTCAGCACTCTTTAGATCACATCAGGGTAATGCATCCAGTGTTGGACCCCTGCAGTACAGCAAAGATAATGACAAAGTGGAGCGAATTCAGCAGATGCCACTGAGGTCAGGGGCTGAAACCCTTGCTTTGCTAGATCTAGCTCAGCCTCAAGCAGAGATGGTTTTGGGGCCATCTCTTGGCAATCCCAGAACCTTCAGAGTGGTGACTGAAGTGGCAGAATCAGGCTGTTCACAGCAGCATACAACAGGAGAATGAGACACAACAGGCATAAACTGAAAATAGAGAGATTTGGACTGGATATGAAGAATATTTTTATTTCACTATTGGGACAGCCAAGCAGTGGAGCACATTGACAGAGAGACTGTGGTGTCTCCATCCTCAGAGGTTATCAAGACCTACTTGAATAAAACCGTGAGCAACCTGATCTGACCTTGTGTCCAACCCTTCTTTGAGCAAGATGTAGGACTACAGACCTCCTGAAGTTCCTCTCAGCCTGAATTACCTGTGACTCTGTGTGAGTACTTGCTTTATGGAGTTAGAGTAGGAGCAGTACCTCCTGTGTGTATGAAAGAGCTCTGAGGGAAAAACAGGATGTTTCTCCCTTTGTCTTTGCAGTGTAAGTGTAGGATTTCACATAGTAAAGTGTTTCATTTCTGGGTTCTAAAAAGTGTCAAGCATATGGGACAGAAAGGGATGTTCAGCCCTCTGTTACCTAGAAAATGCAGCAGATGTTTTTTATTGACATACTGATTTCACCACCTTGGTAGGTCCTTTGGGGTGTATATGATTGTCAATTGCCAGGTTGGATTTTGTTCTCTCTTACGATGGTGGGAATAAGGGTTTTTTTCTGTCTGCATGCTCTGTCTAGGGAAAGTGCTTTAACATCCTGTCTCAAGTGGATGGGAGTATGCGAGACCTGCAGATACCTGTCCCAATTCCCACATTAGATCAGAGCTATTCTCAAGCCCTGAGCAAGTGTACCCTCATTTCATTACTGTTGCAATCATGAAACATGATTATGTACTCAGAAACCTGGCCTCTGCAGTCAGTGCAGAGCATCTCTTGCTCACAATGGCTAGAGATGGCTGAGGTGGCAAGAAATCATTTTCTTGGAAGTGTGATCATTAGGGTGAAGGTGCTTCTCTCTGAAGGCTGGAATCTTATCAGAGAAGGTAAAAAAAGTGCTTGCATCAGAGAAGGTAAAAAAAAGTGCTGTCAGACTTGTATGACAATTCAAGTCTTGTAATGCCAGCAGGGGAGGCTGGGGGAAGTGGTGGTGAGGGTTTCAGGTGGACTAAATGTTTTGGGTGCAGGCAGTAAGGTAGTTGGAAAAGACAAACAGGATCACAGACTCAGGATTTGAATTTGTTGAGCAATTTCCTGAAGCTGACTGTTCACAACTTTAAAGATTACAGCCTAATGCAAGAGCCATTTCTAGTCTCTGTGCTGAAGACTACCTTAGGTCCCCCTGAAGAAGCATATTATCCACACTACTGCACTAATACTTCAGAAGAAGCTGCACAATAAACACGCATAATTACACTTCTGTCAGCACTGATATTTGTCAGGACCAGCTGCATTCTCCATTCTTTCTCTCTTCTCCATGAAAAACATAAACTTGCATACTCCAGAAGCATAAACAAACACATACAAACCAAATCAGTGCAGAAAGCAATGCTGGTATGTTACTGCTCCAGTCCCCTTAGACTAAGGATGCATTTACTCCAGGAGTTCTGAGTGACTAAGCTAAGTTAGAAAGCCAGTGTTAGCAGCAAATCGGTCACACTGGAAGATCATTGCAGAATGGCTGTGTGCTTATTTCCCACAAGCTGTGCCTGGAACAAAAAAAATCAAAACAAAAAACAACTCCTCAAGCCCACTTTAGATAAACAGATCATGTCTAAGCTGCTGATATACATACCACCTTTACAGTTTAGAAATTAAATTACTATACTTACTTGCTTGAGGATGGTGCCTCTGCTCCTACAAGCTTCTGGTGAGGTGATTGCAAGCAGAGACACCCGGTCCTTCCGATCACTAACTTTTATAAAATCCTTGAGGTTTTTTTTTTAACTCTCCACTCCTTCATTCTGCCTCCTCCCCAGGCTGGTTGGGGAGGTGTCATTGCTCAAAGTTAGTCATTGGCTGTCACACCACAATCACAATCAACAGGACCTGGGTTCACTCCTGTTGTTCCTCCCCTTTCTCCTCCCCTGTCTATATAAGCCCATTTGTGATGCAGTGAAACTGAGTTGTTATTTCAAATAATTCCTCCTGTTTCTAAAATAGACTGAAAAGAACTTCAGATTTTCTTTACAGGGATCTTGGGAATAACTTTCTGTTTAGGTTTAGATCTTCTGGAAGCTTACTCTTAGGAAACTACACAGTGCAGCAAGAAAGAGTAGAAAACAAAATGCAGAAACAATGCAACAGATTGTCAATTGACGTGAGTTACTGTCATTTCAGTGGCTTCTCAACATTACACTGATTTTTCGCACTTGTAAATTTAGTACAGAAACTTGTTTTCGTTTTCCAGTTAGTATATGGAAAGGCAAAATGCAATGTTACCATATCGGGGTTAATGAAACTGCAAGTCTAATTTCCTCTAATGCAGTGTTTGAGTGAGAATGATGGTTATCAGAATAAATATGCCCACACTGAGGTGCATAAGTGCAAGCCAAGTTTTCCACCAAAATCCCTTTGAAACACCTACCCATATTGCAAGGACATGGAAACTTCTCAGTTGCTTAGCAAAAAATTTCTAGGAAAAATATGCTAGTGCTCTAAAACGGTGTATCAGCATTCCAGTTTTATGAAATCACACCACAGCTATTCGCCAAATCCAGGTAGATGTACTTTTTTCTTCCTTTTTACAGGTCAGTACTCCTGGAGAGAAGTACAGCATGGGGGCTGTTAGACAAACATCATACCCTCAGCAACAACATGCTCTGCGACCTTGGACATTAGCGTATGTTTAGCACGAAGACCCAATGTTTACCTGAAGAATGACGTAGTTTCAGCATTTGTTTGACTCGTGTACTGACACCTTTTAGCCTTTACATGGACACAGTGAGAGATTTCTCCTCTTACTGAGCAACACTGTCTTCATGAGGGCAGTTCCTCCTTGAGCCTGCCTCTTGTAGAGACATGCCAAGACATTGCCTGTAGGAAATCTTAACAGCTTACATGCAGCCAGCAGTAGCATGTAAGTCAGCAGAGAAATCTCTAAAAAAGCTGAGGATACAGCCCAGTTGAAGGCCCTGTGCTTGTGTTGTTTTGTTTTCTTTAATATTCTCCTTCCTGATCCATACCTTTTTGCTGAAGAATACAATGGTACCTAACATAGGCATAAAGCCTTCCCTGCTTTACAGTGTTCACTGTATTTTCCATTTCCCCCATCCTTGCAGAAAGATGAACCCCATGGTGTATCAAAGTTTCTCCAGAGGCATCTAGTGTGGATTAAAAATATTTTTAATGATATACATTATCTAAGACTCTCTTGAGACCAAGAAGATGTCATGCTGCTAGTCTTCTTCAGGGCCACATTGAAAATCAGAATTTGAGTTGACCATTCCTGGTTTGTTTAGAAACTGTCACAGGTAGGAAAGTCCTAGGAAGTGCTTCTTTCCAGTGTCATTTATGATATCGTCTGTCAGATTATTAGAGAAAAGCTGGGGGGGAATGTACTTGAATAATATAGTGTCTGACATTTAGAAACCATTTTAGATAATCCCACACAGCCCACCTTGCTTTCTTAACTCAGAAGAAGAAAAGTAGATAATGGCTAGCAAGTGCCTTTCTAGTCCTTCTGAGCCAATATGCAGCACTTCAAGCACAAGGATTGCAGGTCCTAGCAGACATTGTGAGGACTGAGGAAAAAAAAAAGTGAATGGACATGATGGTTAACTTTTTCACCTAATTTAGGAATGGGAGCCTTTTTCAGCAAGAAGATGGAATGAGTAGCCCAGCTAGATAATGTCGCTGTAAGGTTTAGTACTATTAACATGGACACTTGTGACACTAACCATGCTGTGCAGAAATTACTAGTAGAGTGATATTAAACAACACAGGGAAAGAGTACATACTTCCATTATCACAGCTATGTAATAATGATTTGGGGTACTTACACTTCTAAAAATTAGGTTATAGTGATATTGTGTATCCTTGACTGACAAAAGAAATAAACTTGCATTGTGAAGGGAAGGCCATGTACTTGCATTCAACCAAGCAAATTACTTGCCCCATAAAAATATCTAATCATTGCCTGCACTAATTATTCTATGGCAAAATTGCTGTATTATCTAAGTTTTAATCCTGTCTCACTGAGGTATGTTTGAACTCATAACACTGCCATCTCTCTCTCAGCTTTCCAGTGACCCAACTAATTTTGGAATGACTTAATTTGTGTGTTTGGTTTACTTTAAGCCTTTTTCAGCATAATGTGAAGCAGGCATAGGGCTGTAGGGCTGTAGCTACCAGGAGGCTGTCTTCTGGTGTCAGCACCCTTGGTAGAGGTGGTAACATCTAGACATTACTTTCAGGGAGGCTGAATTTGTGGCCATGGACAGCATGACTTTGATAATGCAGCTGCCACAATACAGGAAGACTGGGACACCTTTGGTGGGCATGGAGTGGGAGGAACACTGAAGCCCTGGTGGAAGGTGTGTTCAGGGGAGTAAGAACGCAGGTCAGGAATCAGATCTGGGGGATTTAGGTAAAGAGGAGGTAAAGAGGCAAAGGTTGTGCAGTTGAATGTTAAGGGGTATAGGTAACAACTTTGTGACAAAATGGCTTGGAAATGGTGTGAAACAGAGACCCTTTTGTAGCAACCACTGCTGTTTGTGTTGCCACCCTTTTGTGTTCTGCAGTTTGTAGGGCTGGCTATGCAGGCAGAGTTTCCTGAGGCAGTTCAGTTCTTGAAGAAGCACCAGCTGTTTTCTGCCTCCCTAGAGCTCCTCATCCCCCTCTGCCTATGTTATGGGAAGGGAAGGGCAGATGAGCTAAGGAACAAGTACTCTCAGTTACTGGTATTCTTAATATTTTACAGGCTATTGTAGTCATTGCTGATCCTCTTTCTAGTGAAGAGAAAAATCTTTTAATAGAGAAAAGATTACTAACTGGGTTTTTTTGAGAGTTTCAGATGTGTGAGAATTGATTTCTTAAATACATATCTAACTAAATACAGTGATTGAAGATTTTCTGCATGGCTTATGTCTTATCTGTTAATGAGAAAGCCAATATAAACAGTCTTGCCATATAAAAATCTTTATAGCCCACTCAGATCTGTTTTTGAAACATTCCTGCAAGCAAGATGTGTAACTAGTAAGAGAGCTTAAATGTTCATTGTTGTGCCTTTTATAGCACGGAAACAGAAAATGGCCAGCTGTAAAAGAGATAGATCTTACTGTAACACAAATGCCTATCATCTCTTCTCAAACGTGGCATAGCATAAGTGAATTTTGTATTTTAATGGCTTGGAGATTTTGCTGATGTTGACTTTTCCTTCTGAAATTACCATACAAGTGTTCACAGAAGTATACATTAAAAATTTTTTAAGACCACTAGAATCTGTCTTTTCAGGTGGCTTGGTTTATAAGGTAAGTCTTAATTTGTGGATTTGCTTTCTTGAGTTTGATAATGCAAGTACTGGATTTTCATAGTAGAAGTTAATTTAATTGCTATTTTTGTTATATCCAACCTTGCTGTCAATGGATCTGTCAGTTCTGCACTGTTTTGAGTGAAGGCCTGCTGGATGAAGTACACTAAAATCAATGGAAAGCCTGGTTTAAAGGCAGTGGGTAAAAATCTCAGAATTGCTTATGTTTCTTCAGGTTGATGATTGTGTTTTTTCTGTGTGTTTCTAGCAGTATCATTCAAATATTTTGACTTTATTCATATTAACTAGCATTTCAAAAGAAAATAATAAGTTAATGTGAACAGAGGCAAACTGTAGTATATCTGTGAAAGAAGGATGACATAGAAATGGATGAAGCAATTTCAGAGACTACATGGTCACCAAGATAAAAATGAAAAAAGTTAAAGCTTCCTTCTGTAAATTAAGTACTTTTAATCTTATCAACACTTTTGTACGTGGTCTGGCCTGTGAAAGGGTTTGAGATGAAATGGGGAGAAAAAACACTGGAAGTTGGAAGAATGTCTGAGTATGATACACATCCACATGAAAAACACCTGGCTCTGTTGACTCAAGAGACTGCTTTCTGTGTGATGGGGTTAAAGTCTAATCAGAGCAGACTTCAGCTGAGTGGAGTCTGCCTCCCTCTCACCTCTCCATAACGTGCTGGTTGTTTCCTGTTTTCTGTACTCTGCAGTCTTGCTTAACTGTCTCAAAGTCCATCTTGTTCATCCCTATCTAATCAGAAATATTGTTTATTAAGTAGTTTGTTTTCCCCATTCACCTACAGCCCTCACCCCCAGTGCAGAGAGCCTGGCCTTTACACCCAGTGAAAGAAATCACCTGTATTTCTGGCTCCACAGCATTGTCTGCAGACGTACACCAGGGAGGGTATGGAGGGTAATGGGTAGAGCAGACTCAGGCCCACAGAGTGCATGGAGAGTACTGTACAAGAAGGGTTTGCTGACTCTTTGTTCTTCACATCTTAAAGCTAGGCTGCAACAAACACCATGACTTGGGATGAGAAACAGGCAAACACATTACTATTATCAAACCCCAAATCTCTGTAATAATTTCAATAATTGGGATAGCAAACAAACATACAACTTTGAATCAGGCTGCTGGGGAGCAAACTTTCTGGGCTGTGCAAAATAGCTGTAACAGGACATGAAGATAAATGCAGTACACATGATACTGCCTTCCTGTTGACATTTTGTTTTTTAAAAACCAAGCATTTAAACAACTGGCTGCTGTAATGGAAGACACTTAACTGTTTATTATCTGTTTATCTAAGCAGCACAGTTTCCCCCAAAAAAGCATACTTAGGCACTGCATGTTAACATTGCAAAATACAGACTATAACTTACAGCTGAAATGGACCACTCTGCTGAAATGCCCTTTGTAGATGCAGTTTTTGCACATTCTGGAAGAACACTGGACACCATGGCAGAAAGTCAAAGAGAAAGTAGGCACTGAAGAATATATAGCTGCCCAGAGGCTTACTAACAGGGTAGAACAATACAATGTTCATTTTCATTTGTCAACATTTAAAAATTCACCAGTAGCTACACAGCTGGGAATTTGGCATTCATAGTTTGCCATGCAGAGCAAAGTCTTGGAAATGCACATCCTGACTCTTAGCCTACAGGTCCATAAATAAACTGGCTGATGGGGCAGATTCTCTGGAAACATGAGCCGTCACAACAGATTGTAGAAATGAAGTTATTCTGACAACAGAGACACTTGCAGTGAAGAAACACAGGCCATGGAGTACCTAATTCTGTATGCATTTTTGGCAGATGTATGTTTTAGTCAAGATTATTCAGAACCACGTGTTGGGCCCTGTCATCTGCTATATTTGGATACGTCATCTATACAGCTGGTGTGGAAATACACAAAAGAAGCTCTTAACTTTGGGAGAGAAACTGCCAGTGCCTCTTTAACTACAACTGTCTCCCACAGAAAATTACCCTTTTTTCTTTTCTTTGTGAAATACATAGCCTTTCCATTCAAAAGTATACTAAGGTTGAATTTCAGCACTTAAGAGCTTGATTATGTCTTGGGTCCCAAGTAAAATGCCTCAATACTTGATTGGAGAAGGCTTTGAGTAACCTGATCTAGTAAGACCTGCTTAGAGTGGGAAATCAGACCAGGGGCTTTTCAATCTGAATTGTAGAATCTGATTAAATCCATGCAGATACACAGAGAAGCGTGAACACAGATGTATCTTTCCTAGTCAGATATAGCAAGTAAAGATATGGATCTTCCTGTCATGAAAACGTCCATTGGGCATGGTTGGCACTGGGCAAGTATCTGAGTAACTCAGAAACAGTCTCCAGCAGGCTCAGTAAAAGCAGCACCTCTGTTGTAAAGGTGAACTGGGCACTCAAGGAAATTATTCCAGAAAGATCTGAAGAATTTATTAACCTGCTCTATGTACAAAGGAGTTAATTCTCAATGGGTTTATCTGAAACTCTCTCACTAGCAGGTTCAAATTGCAGGCTGTCTGCATATTGCTTGGTCTCTCAGTCAACTTCTCTCATCTCTTATGCCCTGAAAATTGTCTTCTAGTTTAGAAGGGATGCCTCAAATTAATGTTAACTTTCAGCTACGAAGCTCAGGTAAATTACTTACCTCCCCTGAAATTCTGGGATGACAAAGTACTACAGGGCAAACAAGGAAAATAACTTTGAGACAAACAGTTAAATCATTTCCCACAACAAAACATTTATTAACAGCATATAGTTAATTGGTTTCTTTTCTAAAGTTTATTTCTTACTTTTGCTTCCTCCTCTTTCCTTTCAATGTTCCATATATTGTACCTTGTTGTGAGATTTTCTTTGCAGGGAGTATGAATGGACTCTTGTGAAAAGAATAGGGCACTTGCTGGATTTGTATAGTATAAAGACAGAAAAAGAGTGAAGAAAAAGCACACAGCACTGAAATATTCACAGCTGAAGGTGCATAAACAAGCTGTATTTCCTCCCATGTGCAGGTGCTTAATGAAATAAATATACTCAAATCTTGCCATATTCCCACAGTACCAGAAAGCCTGAGAATAGGTTTGCCCACTTGACATTGTGAGCACTCTGATATCTTTGATGTTTCCAGCAGCTAAGAATAAACTGTGGTTCTGCTTGTGCAATTTTTCCTGTGCCCTCTGACAGAGAGGTACTTTGCCTTTGGAATGATATGGAAGCCACAAGCAGTTTTTCCTCACATCTGATTTCCAAAGGTATTATAGAAGTGTCCCAGCTAATTACTAAGAGAGCAGAAAACTGCTCTGTGTTGTGAAGCCATTTCTTGGCTGACATTATGCATTTGTGTTGTGGGATACCCATCGCACACTAACAGCTGGAGGTTTGCAAATTTCTGTGGTTTCATCTCTCATGAGTTTTATGTCCTTCATATGTATAACCAGACTTGTTGGAAGCTTAAGGCATAAATCACTCAAGAGAGATGGGGAAAGAAAATTCATAGTAGAGTCTTTCCTTCACCAAAAAGAAAAGGTGAAGCCACCCCCACGGACCAAAACTTGACAAGAATGCTGTACTTGGTTCATTCCAAAGCTAGGAATATAGTTTCAGAAATAGTTCAACCAAACTCCACATGCAAGTGAACTTGATTCAAAGCCTGCTACAGTCAAGGTTGACTTTTCATTAGACATAAACATTTTTGTGCCAGTTTTGATCCTGTCTGAGATCTCTTATAATCTGCATGGCTTTATATTTAACTGTGCCCAAAGCTGCGGTACAAAGTACCCATCCCAAATGCTTAACAACCAGAGCACATTAAGTTAATGGGTCAGTATCAGAGTGGCCCCTTGATGTGTTGTGCTATTGTTACTATGAACAGCTAGTTTCATTTCCTTTGGGTATAATAAACAGCTTGCTTGGCAGCAAGCTAGAGCTAGAGCTTGCTGCCAAGAGCAGTGAATAAACCACTTGGGCTGAGCTGTGAATTTGAAATCCAAAATGAAACAGGGATCCTGAACAATAGCCACACCTGATCTAGTCTTTTCTTTAGCTCTGTGCTGATCAGAAGTCACAGTCAATTCATATTGAATGTCTAAGTCCAGTCAGCAACTAATAAGACCCTTTTGAATGATCAGGATACACTACAGCTAGTGATGATACTAACCAACACAGTAGTCATCCTATACTGTTCATAATGTCTGTATTGTATCAATGAAAATGTGTATTTGTGATCTGGCTGTGTAACACCAATGGCTGTATTCTGCTTTCCTATTCCTGTCTTCAGACATGACCTTTAATGAAGCAGAAGCAGCTTTGTTTTTAGGAGCGTCTGTTCCAGGAAAAGAGTGGGAAGGATGGAGGTGCAGATAGGATCTGTAGGGGGATACAGTTACAGAGGCTCTGTAAACTTTGACAAATATAGATGAAATTTTTGAGAAGGTTCACATAAACCACTGCTGCTTTTGAAGGGTCTGCCCAAAACCACAGTTTTGAAACAGAAACAGACAGAAGGCAGAGATCAGATCTCAGTAAGGATGGGAAAATAAGGGCTTTTCCTCCTCACTAGTTTAAATTTGAAACATTCAGTTTGTCCAACATTTCTGTTGCCCTAAGGTGAGAGCTTCTGTAACCAGTGTAAAGGAGAGCAGGCAGTTATAGCGGTTTATATTGGTGTGAGAGCTTTTCCCTAGTAATGATTAAAGAGAGTTGACAATCCACACCCCCAGCTGGAATCCTCCACTCCCCTCACGCATGGTGCAATAGTGTTTAGGCCCAATTATATATTAAACAGGGTCTGTACATGTGTACGTTTATTTTTTGAGAAACTTCGTTCTTTTAAATAGACTTACTCTTCGTTCACCTGGAGGCACAGGATGCCCAGTGATAACAGTGCAACACCTGAGTTTGCACGCTGTCTCTCTCTGTTCAGTGACAAGCTCTCTGGGCTGCGTGTCTGTAAAGGCATGAAAAGGTCATAGCAGTTTCGGGTTATCATTTAGGCGAAGGCTGGAATACATTCCCACGTGCCGTACCAGGTTGGGTTCTACCACATAAGCATTCTCCCCCTTAGTATGCAGCAGCGAGTAGAGGGCAATATCCTTAGCAAAACCCTGGCGGCAGTGCATCCCCTTCAGGTAGCCTAAGGCACGGCGGGCAGATGGAGCAGAGAAAAGCATGGCAGGTGTGCAGCATTCAGTGACTGGTACGATATTATAGAGTGTGGGAGCCAGCCGGCGCAGCTCCAGCATGTAATGCCGTCCCACCAGCTCTGACAAAGCCATGCTGTACAAAGCAAAGAACAAGACAAGGGGCCAACAGAGGCTGGGGCGCCCAGTTGCCCAGGAGTACACCCAGTTCAGCATGGGTCCCAGAAACATGCCCAGACCTAGCCACTCAAGGATTCTCATGGGTTCAGGGTTAAAGTAGCGCTGAAGCCTCTCAGGATGGTAAAGCTTGAAATAGAGTGCATCTCTGAGGTATGGTTTGGAGAACCGGATCAAGAAGAGGTGCTGCAAGACAGCAAATATGTCCTCCTCTGGCACAGCATCATCTTCCACTACAAGGATGTATTCTGGGTTGTACGCCAACAGTGACTGCTCAAGGCAGAAGACATAGTCCTGCTTCTCCTTCTCAAACTGGTTCATTCTGGGGTCAGGGTTCTCACCTGTTCTGTCATGACTGACCATAGGAAAGAAGCTGCTCAGCAGCCTGACATCCTGATGGCTACTGGGATCTGACTCCACATTACAAAGGAGGATGCGGTGGCTCTGACAACGTGCACCACATTTCTGGAGGAGACGGTGGAAGCGGGAGGCCACTTGCAAGACATAGTGGAAATCATTCCGCCTCTGCACAGTGATAATGGTGACAAGCAGCAAGGGCTGGAAGGCATCACTGCCAGAGGCCTCGGAGGTATTTGGTATCTGAAGCTTCTCAAAGTAATGGAGTGCAGCCTGGCCCTCCTGCCGGTTCTGCTCCAGGAACTCCTGACTCATGGGGTTCAGGTGCCACCGCCGCAAATAGAAGTAAGAGTGGAGGAGCCGGTGGCAAATCAAAGGTGCAAGCACACCAAATGTCACCACAGTCAGCGTGAGGAGATGGATAAAAGGACTGGACCAACGCCACCACCTCCCATACAGCTGCCAGGCTTGGTGTAACATGGCTGCTGTAGGAGGGCACCCCTGCTTTACTCATGCCCTCATTCCTTCACTTCCCACGCATCTTCCCTGGATTGCAGAGTATCACTGGGGCAGTGGCAGTCAAACCTGCACAAGTTGTCCAAGCCTAGAGAGGAAGAAAAGAGTTGGTTAATGAAATAAAAACTGTCCAAGTGGGAAAATGTGATTTGACAAAATGGAAAGTTGTGCTACTCACTGAGTAAGCCAAAATAAAAGGCCTCCGAGGAGTCCCTTGTGGGAGGTGGGGCATCACAGAATTGTCATGAGAGGCTGAAGAAAGATAAGACAAACTTAATTTCTAGCAAAGTGCCCCTAACACCTTTTCAGCCTGTCGGAGCTCTGATCTGACCTAACTAGACAGGACTTTGTTGTGTTTATGATGCTTCAAATGCATAACAATCAGGCAGTGTATATGCAGGATGTGTGAAAATCCTTTTGTTTTAAAGTAGAGACTATAGATACAACTATCTGGTCACTGTGATATAGTAATACTTGGGTCATAAACATGAACCAAAGACAGATCCCTGTATCTTTAGCCTAGCACATATCTGGAAGACAAACTTTTATCTCTGTGGAATGACATGTGTTTCCCTTCTGTTGCCCACACACTTCCAAACACATGTTTTTCACTTTACTCCTTGCAGTGTGAAGCAAGGCAACAGAGATGCCAATTTACTTCACTAAGGGCATGTGTATGCTAAGTGTAATGTGTGTGTGTGTGTCTCGTGTGTCTCCTCCTCTCTAGACCCTGTGAAATACATAGTCACAGCAAGATTAGCAAGTTGCAATTGAACCATTGACTCATATTTAAAAATTTTTATTTTAAAATTATATGCCTTTAATTTAAAATCAAAACATTTACATAAATATGTGGATTGGGTATATACACAGACACTATAAGCAAACATCCACCTTCACAGAAATTAATTTTGCCATACTTGCTTTTCTGTTCTTCTCTGGGCTGTCACAAATACCTATCAGCCTGCCTGTCAGAAGCTTACGTGAAATCAGGGCAATTAGGCTGTTAGATGAATTCTCCTGTGCCAGAGATTTCCCTTTTTAACCGGCTGTTTGACTTTCCCTTTTACTTCCCATTCCCCCTCCTTATGAACTGGGTAACTCATGCCTCCCTGTTGACTGACTGTGTACCACTCAGTGCAGAGTTGCTCTCATTTTTAACCTTGTGCCTTTACCAAGTTCTGATCATCAAATGGTGCTCCCAAGGCCCTTTTTCCTTCTCTTCACTGTCAACTGAAGCAGCCTAAGCAATGATGTGTGAATGGAAAGATATCATGGCCATGAGTTTATTTCTGTGTCTCAGAAGAACAAACCATGTAGAAGAAATGACTCAGATGACACCAAGAAGGGTCTAGTTCTAGGACTAGTTCAAAACTGCCTTCATTACTGTAGTCACATATTTGCTGTATTTACCATTAAGAAAAATCTGACTGTCTGATATGAAGATTAATGGAAAATACGTAAGAGCTGTTCCAAATATTTGCTAGAGACCAGGTACTTCATGCTGTGAGATCTCAAACCCTCCTTGGATAGACTGTGGCCATCAGTGTTCTGCTATCTTATGATTCATGAAAACACAAGACTCCAAGGAAGACTTCAATGTAATTAAACAGACGTAACAAATTTCCAGACCAATGCATGAGAATCTGCAGTGTCTCCCCATATAGCTTTTTTTTTTTTTTTTTATTTTCTGATTACACAGTCCTGTTTCAGAGAAAATGTGTTGTACTGCATCAGTGGACTTTGTAACCTTAAAGGTAGTGGTAGCATTTCAGTGGTCCAGCTCTGGATATTAAGACCTGAAATCCATCAGATGCAAAAACCTGGCATTTAAATGCATTTATTCATCCAGGGCTTTCCTTTTTCTCATTTTCTGCTAATGAGTCACAAACCTTAAGGGAACACAGAGAATGCAGAATCATACTCTACAACTTGCACTGGCATGAAAAAACTCTCACACTTTGAAGCCTTTTCTTGATGCGAGAAGCATTGCTGGCACTGTTGTTGAGCCAGCCTCCAAGCTTGGAAGGGAGGACCACAGTGGGAATAGGAGGTAAAGAAAAGCTAGAGGGCAGTTTAGTTCTCAGGGAGGAAAGAAACTCATTTTTTATCTGCTGGCTAGGCTGAAGATCTCAGCCTTCAGTGAGTTCTGTAGTTCTTGGGATGTACATGATCCACTAATAATCCCCACCCAAGCAAGAGGCCTCATCCCGTGTACCCTCTTCTGCTGACATGGGGGAAGTGCGTGCCGTGTCCCCCCTGCCGTGACAGCCGCCTCACGGGGTGAATCAAAGGGAAGCCTGCCTGCGGTCCTCTCTTTCTGCAGCCCGTGCTGCTCAAGGGCCGGGTTCACCCGCACACCCGTAGCGGCCTGCAGCCTGCCAGCCCGTGCTGCCCTGACCCTGCTGCTGGGAGCGTTGTGCTGGAACTCCACCTGCTGATGTCCCGGCCCCGGGCACACAGGGTGGCGCAGGTTAAGCACCCAGAGGCATCTACCTCCTCGCTTCTTTTGAGAAAGCAGCCATCTCTGAGAAAGCACCCAGGGCTGGAAGCCGATCACGCGACTCACAGCGGCATACTCACAAGCGTTTCTGATTTACCCTGGATTCACTTCATCAGTAACACAAGGATCTTGGCCCTCTCATGCTGCTTTTGCAAGTCCTCAGCACCCCAAGGGAAACCGTCATTTCACTTCTGCCAGTCTGCAGGCAGCAGAGGGGCTGCCTGCACTGTTAGCTTGCATTCATGCTGACTGGCAGTCAGGTTTAAAACAAATTTTCTCAATCTATTTGCAGAGGAAAAGGCTGTTTTCACTGGGCAGTGGAATACCCACAGAGGCTAAAAATAGTTCAGAGTATTTTAACGTGAGTCAAATACTCCAGTTCATACCAAAACCAGGCTGAAAGATCTAGAAAAGAGGGGAGACACCGACATCCCCACTTTCTGGCTCTAACACTGGGAAGCCAAGAGTTCCAAATCTATGATAGAAATTTCTTGCTTTTATAGAGACAAATTTTAAGGAGAAAAGCGAGAATCCAAATTGGATTTTACAGTACTTTAAAAAACCCGGTCTGAAACCTGAATAGTAACTACTTTGCAACCACATAAATACTTGCAGTGGAAGACACTTTTATATATGTTCTTTGTAAAACAGAGACATTGCTTAAACACCTTTAGAAGTTGTTGCAATACAAAGCTATATATTCAGCTTAGTTTTTTTCTTAGATCATGATGAAGATTCCTTCCAGAAACACCTAGATCACCTGCTTCCAAATCTACACTCCCATTGTCATTAATCCCTTAATGAAGATGGGTGATTTGCCTCTGCATATACTTAGGCAGAGCAGAAAAATGAGTAATGACCTCTTTGGGCAGGATACTGTCTGCTGTGCTAGTGCTTTAAAAGAGAAAGCTGGTTTTGTCTTTTTTGTTTTCGTCTCCTCCCAACTCCTTTCCAGAGAGGTATTCCCATAGGCAGGTATGCAAACCTGGAACAAAGCTTCATATGTGTGTCAAAGCTGCAAAATTTCAGGAGGCTTCTGGATAAGTAATGTAAGACAGGGCATCTGTCTTCTGCTACCTGCTCTTTGAGACAAGGCCGTAATTGTTCCTTTATGATTAAAATAATAAATGGTTCTTTTTTTGCCTAACTACACTTCTTTTCAGTGTCAATGGGAAAAGCCACTCCTTTCCTAAAACAAAAATAGCTGGAGGAAGTCATATGGCCAGAAGCCACAGAGTCAGCTCTGTTGGAAACAAAGGTAGGATCCTGAAAAATATCATGGAAAGGCCAGCTATTACAGTCCCCTCCCTCAGCGGGTACAGTAGTAGTAACGGTGTTCATACAAGCTGTAGTTTTGACTTGTGTGTCAATACTGTAGTGGCACCTCAAGTTGAAACCTGTGTGGAAAAAACACTTCTACACCCTAACTTATCTTTGTGCAGCCATGCTGCAACCACAGGACCAAGCTCCTCTGCTAATTAGCCCTCTGGAAGAAACAACAGCTTTGTCCCTGCTAGGATATTGTTAGTGCACTAGCAAGCAGTCCTGCTCAAGTCTGAGGGAACTGATGCAAGCTTCACAAAGTCATAAAGAGCCATATACATCTTCTGTTTTATATATGAGAAATATATGTAGTCATGCTGACAGCTGACTGTTGTGCACAGATACCTTCACCTTCTGTAAACTGAGGTCCCTGCCATGAGTTGATCCCTGTTACTGGACCAGATGGACAGCATTTCTCATCTGCAATTCCTCTTGTTTTCTAACAGCTTTTAGTAGGTCAGGTGCCAGATAATAGCAATGTGTTCAGGCTCGTCTTGAAAACAGCAGTGTCCAATAAAAGCCAAGGATTCACAGATCTGACCATTACACTTGAAATGAAACAAAATACAAACCATCCTGGCAAAAGTTGTGCTTCTAAAAACATTCAGCAGAATCTTAATAATAAGAGCTCAGCAGTTGTGCTAGTAAAATGGATGTATTTTCTAGCAGGTACCAAATTTAGCTCTTACCTCTTCTACTTCAAGCTCTGCTTAAAGCACTTGTCATTATGTTGCTTCTAGAGAATAAATGTCAAGTAAGCCAGTTGTTTCATTTAACTTCCACCTAAAGTGCTTCCTGCTATGGCACAGATCAGGGCTGCTGGTGATGCACTTGATCTCCCAGTTCTCTTAGAACTTTACCTTTTGTTTCTTATGGTCTATGTATTAACAGCATGACACTTACGGTCTAACAGGTTAAGAATAGCGTGAAGCATAAGAGAAGTGGCTAGGGAGATGGAGAGGATTTGGACTTAGCCTTTTACAGGACTTATGTGGTATAAGAGGTAGAAACCAGTGTCACAGCCATCCATTTTTATCTGCCATTCCTCAGAACCTGTCCATGAACATATAAACTCTTTATGCCCAAGGAAATGTAATTTAAGCACTATCAGAAAACTGAAAATGCACAGATACACAGAGAGTAACCCTGTAGAGTTAGGAAACCCCAGAAACTGCAAAATTGCATCCTGAATGTAAATTTACTGATATGCTGGCCTGCTTTTCTCATTTAACTGAAGTTAGCTTTTCCAGGCTGTTCATAAATCCCTAGAAATCCAGGGAGCAGTTTGAAAGCTGAATTAAGAGGCAAAGTACATGAATGTGGCAGCTGGAAGATACTTTCTCCATTTCCCTTAAACTAAGAAGCAAAAACCACTAGTGAAACAGGCTATGAACTGAATATAGTAAATACAGTTATTTCCCCAACTTCTGTCTCACTTTTCCTGTGTATTCATTTTCCCCTGCCATGTAAATCCGAAGGGAGCCTGTTCTCAACATTTGCTGACCTTCACCAGACTGCTCCCTCCTGTGCAACATCATGGGAAAAGAGTGCTCTTCCCTGTTGCTATCAAGCAGTAAGGTCAGTATTCAGATCAAGTGGGAGTGGAAAGCAGTTGGGAGAGTTCCGCAAGGTAACAGCTTAATACAGTGGCTTAAGGCAAGGAGTTTTGCAAGGAGCTGTCTTTTAGAAGATGACACCAAAGGTTTATGGTTTATGTGACTTTAAAATTATTCAATTTGTATTTGTCTGATTTTATATTTCTTTTGTATCACAGATGAAAAAAAAACCCACAAAAAACAAAACAACCCAGGATATGTTATTATAGAATTTGATAATGATATGTGTAAAAAATGCTGCATGTTTTCAGAGGAGAAGCCCTCCAAAATCTTAAATTCAGCTTTTGGTTTAAGCTCTCTTGTGCTTTAGTATAAAATGTGTATCCCTATTTATTAAAAGAAAAAAAAAGAAAAATTACATTAGACAAAGCTGCTACTAATAATGGCACGAACTTTTGCTATCTGTTCTTGGAATCTCAGAGCTAAATGTGCATTGACTCATTAGAGATGCTACAGATGATTTTTATTCTAGCTCCTTGTGTCACAGTCTTTTGTTAAAATAAGACCTGGGCTCCTGCATGCAAGGTACTGTACACAAATACAGCAAGAGGCAATTTCTATTGTATTGATCTTCATCTTAAGACAATATCAAATAAGGGAATCTGTTTTTCTGAGATATGTAACATATCAATCTGGTTTTGTTGTCATGAACAACTGGCATTTTAAAGTTTGACCATACTGGTAATCCACACAGGTAAACAGAATAGCTTTTGGAAAAAAAGCTACTAAATGTGGTATGCTGAAGTAATAGCAACTCTTTGCAAATTAAAGCAAGCTAAACAGGTAAGGAAGAAGAATTCTTACTCTTGGAGAAATCTGTCCAGAAGGAGTTATTCCAGAGCAGCAGGAATGAGGTATCACAGCGTGGCTATTGCTGAATAGCTCCTTCTGCCTGAACTCTCCTATTTGATTTCTACATGCAATTGTGCCTTCGGGGCTTGCTATGAAACCAGGCATTTCACAGTCACTGGAAGAGCAACATGCAGATTAAATTAGCTCCTTGAGTATCTGTGATTTGAGTAGGTGTGCTGGGTGCACCCACTTTGGGTGAGCAGCCTTTTGGTTCAGGCATCACAGGCAAACCAGCCCTGCCATGTGAACAGTGAGAACTGTGCTAGGCTGCATCTTCTCAGGAGCTAAGGAGTCTAGGCCATGTCTTATCAGGACCTCAGAGTGTCAGCCCAAGTGGGGAATAGACAAAACTACAACTGCTACAGCTGCACGCACACCAAATGGGGTTGATTGTGAATCAACCACTTCAACATACAGATATATTTTTAGCCCCCTGAGCCAGTTGCCCTTAAGCAGGGACACTGCTCAAGGTCACTCTTTTGAGACTGAGAGACACCTTGCCCATAACCTGGTATCTATAAAGATGTAATACATTTTACATTAGGCCTAAAAGTGTACTTTATGCTATAGTATTTATATGTCCAGGTAGAGTGTAAGTATTAGAAGTGTAGTAAGTGGCAGACTATTTAACCCCTATCTAATCACTGTTTAAACCATTGCTGAAATCAACAATTAGATTATTGTCCAATTACCATTCAGTTGCAGCTTAATTATCAATAATTATTGCTAAATCATTATTAAATCACTGTTTAATTATCCTTCAGTTATTGTTTAATCATAATTTGAATGACATTTAATTAGCAATTATGTGTTAATTACAATTTGATAATAATTTAATAGTTAATAAAACCTTTTAGTTAACCCTCAGTGATGATTTCTCTTAATAATTATGATAGTAGAGCTGGAGATGTGGGTATAGGAAAGGGGGAGGGGGAAAGAAAAGGCAACAGATGTGGTGATGGCTGCTAACTCAGAAAATGTTGCAGCTTTCCTGTTATTTATGACTGTAAAGAATAAAGCAGGGTGATAAGGAAATAGGGTATTATTTTTCTGACCACAGGTCCTTCATGAGAAGGCTGTGAGTTTCCAGTTGCCATAGGTCTGTGCAACAATCAAAATGCAACACAGTACAAGGTGACAACTAGAATACTGTGATTCTAACCCCTGTTTGAAAGAAAATTTGTTTAGTCATATTGATAAACAGCACTCCTCTTTCAAAACCTCCTTTTTTATGTCTATTAAACAACACTACAGATTTTTTTCTTTGTATTCACCACTTGTGTCTGAGGATTATACAGCCCTCCTCCCCTGCCACAACTATGTATGAAGCACACTATTTATCCTGCACAGCAGTGCGTGGTAAGTGGGCTGTCCTGGTTCGGGGGGGTTCTGGGGGATACCGGTGATCCGTTTGAGCCCCAAGGGAAGAAAATGGGATAAATACAGTAACTGGAAAATATATGGTCTGTTATACAATATTATAACAGCCATATATATTATAACAGACTGATAACAGACTGTATAACAGACAAAAATATATTTTCTGTTATACAGTTACTGTTGCCCTTGTTGGATAGACAAGAAAGCAGCAGACTTCACACATACAGGAGGGTGTTTCTCCTGGTCTCTGTGCTTGCAAAGTGCTCCCTGAACTTGGTAAGCCTTTATGGCAGCCCACTAGTTGTACCTAAAATGACTTTCTCAGCAACTGTGTAAGGGCAAGCCAGCCTACAAACCTGTAACGCACACTGGTATAGTTTCATGTTTTGCTGAACCCGCAGCACAGCTGCAAACTTCCTCCACAGTCTATGATTTTAAATGTCATTGACTACACCACTTACGTGCTCCTGTTTCCCTTTGGGAGAGCTGCCAGGTAGCACAAGGTGACCCCTAAAGCACTGGGATTAATAGCAGTTACCTTAGCGATAATGGTCAAAGAAGAGAGGGCATTAGGTAAGAAAAGCTGACGCCACCTCCACCCTCTGACCTCCTTGCCAAACAGCAGAGCCAGGGATGGTATTTGCGTGTGACCAGTTCTCTACCCCCTTGCCTGGCCTCTGGACCACAGCAATTCTTACCATGCTTTTTACCTCGGCAGAGAGCTGCTTTGGGTGGGACCAAGCACAGAGCAAAGGACGGCCGGGTTTTGTTCCCGTTTCCTTAAAAAGAGTTTAATTCACCTTCCTTAATAACAGAAGGGACATTTATTTAGACCCAGTCAGGCTCTGGCCCCTCTCTCTTCTGCTTGTCACCACACAGTGCCACATCCTCAGAGCAAGCATAAAACATTCCTTCCTTCGCCGGCTGCTTCCCACTTTCCACTTCCCCCCTCGCCCGGGTGCCTCAGCTCCAGCAGCCAAGTCAATCCGTTTCTATGAAAACATGTCGCTATTCCCTGATAACGAGCCCGTAACTCTGCGTCTCCCCGTGCTTTGCTTCCCCTACTGCTGGGGGATGCGGCGGGACGAAAGCGCCCCCGGCCCCCCAGTCCCCGCCCGCCGCAAGCCCCGCGGGAGACGCGAAAGCCAGACCCCAGGGACAGCCCCAGGCACGACGAGAAATTTACCCTTTCCCGGCCAAGCGCCTCGGAGGTTTCCTGCCTCCCGCGGGAGAACCGAGCCACCACCAATCCAACCCCCACTCCCGCCGCGCATCTCCGCCTTCTGTTTATATTGCCACTCTGCTGGCTGCTCACTTCTCTCCCGCAAATTTTCCTCCTCCTCCTCGGGCGGTGAGGGTGGGATTACAGGCATCGAAGCCTAAACATGTGACTACGCCAGCACAGGGATGCTCGGAAGGAGGGGAAGGGGCGCTGACAACAGTGAGAAAACGAAAGCTGGGAGTGGGAATGTCTGTGAAAGCAGGCTGAGAAGCAAAAGGCGAGCTCCATGAGCCCCAGGGGACTCCTGGGGGGGGGGGGGGTGGGGGGGGTGGGGGAAGCAACAGACAGTAGCGCAGCCGGAATCTCTAATTCCTGCTCTGTGGCCCCCGAATCCCTCACGGGGAGCCGCAGAGCGCCGGCCCAGGTACTGCTGGCCCCCTGAAGGTGCACACAACTTCCGAAGCCCTTCCAGAGACAGGATTTCAAATGCGCTCCACGCATCTACCAGGTGCGTTTATCGGCGTCCGCGGCTCCGCCTTTGCGGCACTGCCCCGCCTGGCTCCTTCGGCGTGGCTCCCATCCGGCTCCGTTGGTAGTGGCTTATTGTCCGGGTTCCAGCCCTGCTCCCCACTTTCCAACTCACGATGCCTTTGAGTCGCGGGGTGAAGGACAGACCTCCCCCAGGCTCGCTCAAGTGGAAAGTCGGTGCTTCAGGGTTGTCAGCGGATTGTTCGTACGTCAACCATGATGTGTAGAAATGCTAAGCTTTCACTGTATTAATCTGTTATGAATTCATTACAGATGTATTCACTGAAATACGGAGGCTCATCAGCTACACCAAAATTTGCATCAGGCTGTTCAGGATCCAAAAATCTGGCCCAAGGGCACTTCTGACCTGCTCATTTCCTCTCGTCTATTTCTCTGTGTTCCATTTGTATTCTTCCACACATCCATCTTTCAACTCGGTGACTGTAACACTTAATGATACAAATTGGTTTTAACCACAGTTATCTGAAATACGCCCCAGAGAAAGTTTTCTGCTTTTCATTGTAAGAATTCCTCAGTTTTGTGCCTGCAGCTCTAGAAAAAGTGAATACATGTATTTAGGATAAATTATTTACAAGCTCTGACATCTCTTACATCTAGGAAAAATCTGGGGAAAAAAAAAACCCAACCCTAAACAGAATCCCCCCCTTTATGCTGTTTCAGTAAAATGCTATGTTGTGTTAAGCACCGCTACAGTTTTGCCCAGTCCTGTGATCAGAAGCTTCTAGCATGATGAACGTTTTTAATGTTAACAGATGATTTTTTATTGTTCCCTCTCATAAGCATTATGAACTAAAGAACTCAGTTATTCATGCCTGCAATCCTTACTTCTTAAAACTGGCAAGAGCTACCCCTCAGCTAAGGCTTATTATATAAGCAATGTGGATGAATGGGGGAAAAAGTCTGAGGAACATTACTGAGAAACAGTAATGCTCCTATAATAACATAATCAAGCATCACATTTGTGTTCCTAGAGTGACTTGCTCTCCCTTAGAAAGGTGAAAAATTCTGGAAGATCCACAGGTTTACCTAGATGCATGTTACCCTCTAAAAATAATAAGGCAGTAGAAGAAAGCATAGTTGCTCAGGTGGTTTGCTTTCCAAAATCCTTCTTTGCTGACCACCTCTGCCTCTTTTTCCACTAGTTTTTAATGACAATGTGTACTATACCTTCCACTTAAATACTTTCAAGCCTGCAAATACTGATGAACTGGAAACATAATAGATCTTGTACCAGAACAGTGGCAAAAGGACATATGAGAGTACTGGAGGGAGTAAAGAGATTGCACATTCCTGGGACATCCATTATCATGTTCTTCACAACATTCTGCATTAGATTTGCAGAATCTGTGAGAAAGAATGTTGGGTTTTGCTTTTTTTTTTCACTTTTGTGTCAGTATGTGTGTGGGAGAGTGACTACTGAGTGGCATCAGCAAAAACACGTCACAATCCACCCTGTATTACATGTCATGTGGGGTTTCAGACAGCAGAACAATTTGGCAGTAATAAATTAAAAGGAATGGGTCAGAAGGCCTTTTCTTTGGGAGTAAATATTCAGGTAATTGAAATTTGTGAGGAAACTTTCTATAGAGTCATCACTGCTCCCACTTCTTTCACTTGCCTGCTTTTCAAGGAACACTTGACTTCCATCCTTAAAAACTTGTCCCTTTTAGACAGCTTTTGTTAGACCCAAAAGATTGAGGAAGAAAAGTCACACATGATTTTGGAGCAGTGACATAATTTAAACATAAGGGAGACTGATCCAGCTGAAAAAAAAAAAAAAAACCACACTTTTTCTTAGGATGGATTATTTCTTAGCTGGATCACCTCACATTTTGAGTTCTCCACACCAAATTACTATGTCAGCACAGCAGGGAGGAGTCTGGAAGGCAGACACAAGCATTTGGGGATAGGACTGCTCATACAGTAATGTATCTGCAACCTGAAATGCTCAGGAGATAAGTCTGAAATTAGTCAGTCTGTACAATAACAGGTCAATACTTTACAATTATAATCAGAAAAAAAAAAATCCTAAGGTAAGAACTGCATCCGAGTTCAGCCCAGCTGCACAGATACAAATATCTTCTGTTGCTAAAGCAGCCTTACTGTTTGCTGTCCACTGTGACAGCTCTAACAGCACTGAGCATTTGTGGAAGGGAATTGAGCCAATGCATCCCTGTGAAAATATCCTTAGCTCCTGTCATTTCCCTTCCCCCTCATAATTCCTTAGCTTTCTCTCCCCAGTTAGTCCTACTTCTTCATGTTTTTACCAGAAGGCAACATTGTGAGGATGTGCACACATGCTGATTTTGAGCTACATGGGGTTATTATACAGCCAACAAATCAAACAGACTCCTGTTAAATGTATGTCAAAGGCATTTTCTCAGTGGGATGGAGATGTGAGCCTCTGTTTTCCAGGAGACTTCCATGAAGTATATACCAGCAAACACATTAGAGACTTACTCCCCTAAAACAGTTGCAATGAAATCTGACAAGTCTGTTCAAAAGTTGAGGGACAGAGAAGAAGCTGTGAAAAGCCATGGGGGAAAGGAAAAAAAAAAAAGGAGATTAAAGAAGCAAGAAAAAGCAAAATTTGTAAGCCCAGTGTCCTTAGGAACAAATTCAAAGTGATCACATACTATCAGGAGGAATAAATAAGTATGCTTAGCACATAACCTGTTGTACTAGTATGTGTATAATCTAGTCAGTTGTAAAGGCTGTGCCTCTTCTACAAACACCCTGAGACATTCTCCACTGCAGTGACAGTATTATTCCTTTATGTTCAGCTACCAAATGATAACAATCTGGTTATTCCTCTACCATGAGCTGTACAATAAGTATCTTCTTGTAGGTATCTGCTGTTCACTTCAAATTCTACATTTTTAATTTTTTTTTCTTGCCTTGTTACATATATATAGGAGAAAATCTGCAGAGTAAATAAATATGTCCTGCTTACACTCTGCTTTTTAAGAAGCAGCAAGCATTTCTGATGCCTGTTTTGAATAGGAATGCAAACTGATGGTAAACAAACTACATACAGTGCTTTCTCTTTTTTTCTTTTAGACTCATTATTGACCACTGGGGACAAAAAGTGTTGAAAGTCCTTTCTTGTTTACTGGAAATACAGTGAACTCTTATGTCAGGGCTATTGTATTTAACTTTAGACAACACTAGTGAGATGAAATACAGCTCCAAAGGGGATGAATTCATGCTGGCGTAGCTGTCTAGGGCATGATTATATTGACTGAAAAGGCTGAAATATTTTAATTTTCTTTTCATCCGGGTCTGTACATTTGGTTACCTGTCAATGACTAGGCACTCTTCATGTTATTCCCAGGGGTTTTCTCTATACAGGCTACTACATACAACTCAATTTCAGACTTTTCAGGCTTATACCAATAACTAATTCACCGTGAAGATGTATTACCAAACACTGTTCCAGTAATCTCTTCTACCTAAACTGCACACTTGAAGATGACAGAGAAACACTTACTGTAGTCCAGTTCATTTTAGCGAGTATTGCACACAGACACACATGCAAAGTTTTTCTATCATAGAATAATTAGAATTGGAAGGGACCTTAAAGCTCATCTAGTACCACGCACCCTGCCATTGGCAGCAACACCTTCCATTACACCACACTGGTCAAAGTCCTAACCTGGCCTTGAGCACTTCCAGGGATGTGGCATCCACAGCTTCTCTGCGCAACCTGTTCCAGTGTCTCAAAACCCTTATAGTAAAGAATTTGCTTCTAATGTTTAAATCTAAATTTCCCCTCTGTCAGCTTAAAGGCATTTTCCCTTGTCCTGTCACTACATGCTCGTGTAAAAAGTCTCTCTCCAGATTTCTTGTAGTTCCCTCTTAGCTACTGGAAGGCTACTATAAGGTCCTCCCGGAGCCTTCTCTTATCCAGGCGGATTAAACCCAGCTCTCTCAGCTTGTCTCCATAGAAGAGGTGCTTCAGCCCTCTGATCATCTTTGTGGCCTCCTCTGGACTATCTTGAGCAGACCCACATCCTTGTGTTGGGAGCCCCAGAGCTGGATTCAGTACTGCAGGAGGGGTGTCATGAGAGCAGAGTAGAAGGGCAGGATCACCTCCTTCGACCTTCTGGTCATGCTCTTTTGATGCAGCCCAGTGTATGGCTGGGTTTCTGGGCTGCAAGCACACAATGCCGGCTTACATTGGGCTTCTCGTCAACCAACATCCCCAAGTCCTTCACCTCAGTGCTGCTCTCAATCCAGTCTCTGCCCAGTCTGTATTTGTGTTTGGGATAGCCCCAGCCCAGGTGCAGGACCTTGCACTTGGCCTTGTTGAATTTCATGGTGATGTGTTAATTAATAGCAGAATTTCAAAAGATCTGCAAGTATGATCACACACAGAAAAATGAATGTATCTTAATCAGTTTAGTTTTATATGCTCTGGTGATGCAACTTTCTACCTGTTCTGCTCCCACATTCTGACTCTTACAGACTACAAACCAGATATTTCAAAGACAGGGACATTTTAATATAGAAACAGTGTCCAGTGGCTCCCCAAATGATATGTTGAAATATATTGGCTCTCAGTTACTTGCTCTGTGTTGCTAAATAGAACAGTCTGTAACACTACTTTCTGCAGATGCTAAAAAAAAAAAAAAGGGATGGGGTAAAGAGGCAAAACACAAGATTTCCAAACTGAGGGTTCCAACAGGAATTATCCCTTTATCCCTCAGGGACTGCTGCAAAACTATTTTTTTTTCTTTCCCTTGAAGGATAGAATAGAGCTTTGCATGATCACTGGGCACATTTCACTAACAAATTATGTGCCTGTGTGAGAGCATTAGTAATTGCTGTCTTTTGCTGCAAATTTTAAGTCTGCACTTCTGGAACTAAAGATTTGCTACTGGCATGAGAGAAATGGCTTGTCTAACTGGAAGGTTTGGGTACCACTCATACAAGGTTTTAATTACACAAAGACTCTCATGAAAATTGTATCAAATTATGACTATTTTAAAACTACTTCAAAACTCTAAGGAACCATAGTATTTCAAATTTAAGAGATTTTAATTTGGTTTATCTGAATGGTCTTCGGAAGTGAAAGGGACAAAATAAATGTTTAACCTTCATTCATTCTACATAATAGTGCCTGTACAGGATAAAACATGATGATTAAAATAGTTGATTCTTAGCTCCTATTTTTAATTAATTCAGGCTAATTTTTTTTTTTAATGTTTAAGTTTAGATAAGTTCTGGGATGCCAGTTGGGGGCACTGACTTTATCTGAAGAAAGACATAAAAATCCCTAACTAGTCCATAGTCTAGAAGGACAGAAAACCTCTTATTATTATTAGAGCTACATCAGCTAGTGTAAAGATGCAAGTAATACTGGAAGGCTGCTATGAAGTCTCCAGCAGCCCCAGCTTTCTCAGCCTGTCTTGGTACGAGAGGTGTTCCAGCCCCCTTTTCATCCTTGTGGCCCTCCTCTGGACTTGCTCCAACAGCTCCATGTCCTTTTTTATGTTGAGGACACCAGAACTGCACACAATACTCCAAGTTAGGTCTCAGAAGAGCAGAGTAGAGAGGCAGGATCTCAACCTGCTGGTCACGCTCCTTTTGACGCAGCCCAGAATCAGGTTGGTTTGTGGGCTGCAAGCACACACTGAAGCCAGCTCATGTTAAGTTTCTCACTGACCAACACCCCCAAGCCCTTCTCCACAGGGATGCTCTGAATCACTTCTGTGTCCAACCTGTAGCTGTGCTTGGGATTGCCCCAACCCAGGTGTAGAACCTTGCACTTCGCATTGTTGAACTTCATGAGTTTTGCATTGGCCCACCTCTCAAGCATGTAATTTTTATCTCCTTTCCCAGATGTGTATTGAAAGTATCCTAGTATGCTGTAATACTAACTTAGGTGAGCAATAACTAACTAATTTGAGTTTCTAAAAATGTAGTACAGGTTCTTTTTGCAGTAAAGCAAGAATCCACTTAGTCCAAGCACATTGGCTACAGTTCTATGTGTGTTCATTTTCTTTAATCATCCTCTCTCCCAAGAAAATTATACCATCTTAATAATACAAAAATTACTGGGTAGATCAGAGATGCTGTAGAATGATATATTTCTGTGTGATGTGATGTATGCATTGCACTGTGTACATCACTGTGTATTGTTTCAGAACCCTGATGTTATTAAATACAGTTCCACTGGTGTCCCTAATAAATATGTACCTAGTACAGCACACTGTAGCATCACCTTTTAATTCATTGCATGCCCACAACAACAAAATCAGCTACATTTTTGAGAAAAAAACCCAAATTATCCTATTTTTACAGCACATCCTTTGCCACAATGAGTAAAGGCAAAAAAAACATTAGAACAAACCTTTAAGAAACAAATTTTGAGCGAGGATTGAAGCTTTGTGCTTCAAAGGTCAGATTTTAAAATTATTTTTCTTATTGCTTCAGTACTTCAGTAACTGAAAGTGTGTCTTGAAACAATCAGCCAATGAGACATGGCTGTCTTTTAATATACTAGTGTTTCTATTTTTGCCTCAAAGCACCAATGATCAAAATAGCTGAATAAGATATAATCGATTTGGAGCCTGTAGCCAGTATGTGAGGAAATTAAGGGGGTTAAGGAAATTCAGCCTAAACCCTTTATCCTGTTTATTGTTGTTGTTTTTCCAAGGAAAGAGTTACATTCACTTTGAAGCCAAAGACTCACAGAAACATATGACAGGATCTGTCCCTTTAATTTGGAAATATGTTCTAATAAAATCTTTCTTTTCTTTCCTCTTTTTTATTTTCTTTCTATTTTTTCCTTTTTTTTTTTTGTTTAAGACTTTTTCTACCTTTCCTGTCAACTACATGATCTGATCTAGTAGGCTCTGAGGTTATGTGCAAGCTACCACAGGACACACAAAGGGTTGTGTTTCATACCTGCCCTTGTATGGTAGGTGGCACTGGGTTATCATGGAGTAACTGCAGTGATTCCAGTTTACAATCTAGGAAATTAAACGCTGACTTGTGTGCCAACACTAAAAGGTATTTTTTTTTCCACAGAATTAGTTATGGCAAGGGCTTTGCTCCATTTAATTTCAGGTCTTGTTAGCTCTTTTAGTCTGCGGTGAGTTTTGTGGGTAGTATTTTGCTTTGCCCACCCGTAGTGCTTACCTGAAGGTGGCAGTAAATTGGGAATAAGTGGGAATAAGTTTTTCTGGCTTACTATCTGAGGCTAGCTGCCTCTTGTGAGATGCAAGGCTACAGGTCCACTTGTCCAACCTCTTTCTTTGTGTATGCAACTTGCAATCCCCTTCTCCATCTCCAGCATCAGGAGCTGAGTGGCCAAAGCTCTTTCGCTGCTGTCTTTGGGATAAATCTGTGTTCTGGTATTTCATCAGTGTTTTCCAGGGCACATAAGCTTTCTGGCAAAAGAGGATTTCTCTCTGTCCTAGAGGCTAGAGCCTTCTATTAGCTATGAGCTCAGAGCAAGTTTCACTAACAGGTTTTAACACACCATCTCCTGTATGTCTCTCTTGAAAGCAGCTATGTGGAAAACTACATAGGTATTTTGAAGCAGAGCTGTTTCTTTTTTAGCATTACAATCTAGCTGTCTTCAAGAACTTTCCCTTTTAAAACGAGTATAAAGCAAAGGCAGGGAAAAAACAAGGACTGAAAGCTATGCTGACTTAAAGACCTCATTCTTGATTCAACAGAAAAGCTCCTCTGGTTTCAAACATCTTGGTCAAGGACTTTCTGAACTGAGAATCAATGACTTACCAATCATTTCTTTCTTAGTTAAGGAAATGCAGTGGGCAGAAAATACACTAGTTGTTCCTGCAAATAACCTTCCTACTCTTGTACATTCTCTTCCATATCTATCTTAACCACGTTTTAGGAAAATATACAAACTGGTCTTTGAACTGCTATTCTATACACAGCACATCACACAATATTTGGGCCTGCCCTAAAATGGGGTATAGACACTTTTAACTGATAAATAAAGCAAGAGCCCTGTCAGTCTGATAGTATTTGTAGATGTTTTCATTTTTTTCCTACAAAATGGGCCAGAGATGAACATACTAAGGCTAAACAAGTAAAACTTTGCCTAAAACTTGCAGGATGTGAAACACTACCGCAGGGCCAGGAGGAGCCTATGACGAATCGCCACTGCTCCCGCCCAGACCGCCATCTTCTGTTCGGGTAAGGGCGCTGGCGTCAGGCGGCTCCGTGACACCATGGCAATGGCGGCCATGTCGAGCGCTGGCAACAGGCAAAACGGCAGCGTCCATGGGGAGTGAGGGCGAAATGGCCACCGGAAGGGGCGGTACCCGATGGCGCTGGCCGAGGGGCGGTGCTGCGTGACGCTCGGTCGGCCACACACGTGATTGGACGGCTGCCTGCGTCGGAGACTTCCGGTGCGTCGGAGGGAGGCAGTGTCCACGGTGGGGTCTGTTTTGGAGGTGTATATAGGGGTCCGTGGGGACGCCGAGGCTGGGCGGTGTCTGCGGAGAGGCGGGTTGGCAGGTGGGGGTGCGGGGACGGCGGGGCTCGGCAGCAGAGGCGCTGTACACTCGTGGAGGAAGGGGTGGGCCTAAGGGATGGTACGTGTAGGGCTGTCGTGAGGCGCAGCATTCAGTATAGGGCTGCCCAGAAGCAGCGTCAGGTGCGGGGTGTCGGCGCTGGGGGCAATGCCGGAGCTCCGCGAGGTGCTGGAGGGGTGTGCCAGTGGTGGGTGCGGACCATGCGGGAGGGCCCCGGGTGTGCCTGAGGTCAGTGGCAGGAACGTGTGGGTCAGACAGAAACAGTGTTGGGGGACGTTCCTGGGGATTAGTGGGCATAGGCGCAGTGGAATCCTACATGTGTTGGGAAGCCAGTGGGCCTGGAAAAAGTTTGCTCTCTGCAGGTGGTTGAAGATGTCAGACTAGATGACTTTTTGCCAGTGGAAGGTGCAGGCATTGCCAAGTGGAGATGTATTTTGGTTTACGTGTAAGAGGGTGTTAACCCCAAGAAGGGGTTAAGATGAAGCTGGGACTCTGCCATGGGAGGACAGTCAATCTTTGCTGAGTGAGTGTATCAGTTTGGGAAGAGAAGAACGTGCATAGCCCAGGACTGAGGGTAAGGTTGAGTACCTAACAAAAAGAGAGGGTCTCTGGTCATGGAAACGTGGTCAGGCCCTGGTGTACAGTACGGGAGGATCTGAGTAATGGAGAGAAGGGGAAGTTTAGCTGTGAAGGATGTTGGTGTCAGGAGGCCATGGAAGAAATATTTTGTCCATGAACAAAAAAATCTGACAATAGTGTCGAGTGCCTCCCTGGACTGATAGGCAGCAGATGTTGTGGGAGGTTGTGAATATTCCATCCCTGGCGGTGTTCAAGACCAGGTTGGATGAAGCCTTGGGTGATATGGTTTAGTGAGAGGTGTCCCTGCTCATGGCAGGGGGGTTGGAACTAGGTCCTTTCCAACCCTAACTATTCTATGATTCTATACTTATAGTAACAGCTATTTCATCCACTCCCTCCAGTGGTGGAGTTATTCTAGGCCAAACCAGTGCCAGCTGAATTGTGTTGCTAAAAGGAGGAAAATGGTTAAGTGGAAGTTTTCTTTTTTTTTTAAATTTTGAGATGTATTAAATATTTACGTTAAAAGATGGGTTATAGGAACACTGTTATGTGGTACTTAAGTAACTTGTTTAGAATTAATTCCTGTATTGTTGTGCATATGTGAAGGGCAATGCAAAGCTAAAATGCTTTTTAAGCTATAAGATACGGCAAAGCAGCATAGCAGCTTAATCCTAAAAATACAGCAGCCTTATTGCTTTCAGTAGAACTGCTCGAGTAAAGCTAATACATAAAAATTTTCATGTTCAGTTTGTAATCCTTAGGTTAATTGTAAATACCATTATAGATTTAAATGGAATGTTACAGATCTTATTTTATGGTCTGCATTTCACTTACTTCTGGGTTCCATGTAGTTTAGAGGGAGAGATCCATGATTCTGATTCACCGCATCAGTGAATGCGAGAGAATAATGCTGGTTACATCTAATGGAGATCTGCTTGGTTTTGTATTCTGTCACTAGCTGATATATTAGTTTTGAAAACCCTATAAGGAGATATTTATTACTTTGCTAAGAAATGTTTTAGAGAACTACAAGAAATACTGTTCAAATATAAGAAAAATCTGGTTTAATGCTGAGGATCATCAAGTACTGGAAGAGGTTGCTCAGAGACATTGCTGAGTTTCTTTCTTTGGAGATACTCAAAAGCTGACTGAACAAGGCCCTTGGTAGCTTGCACTGGTTGACCCTGCTTTATTCAGGAGCACTGAAGAAGTGATCTCCAAGTCATCCCTTCCAGCCTCATCTGTTCTGTGATTCTGTAACTAGTAGTCCATAGCTTTTCAGCCTGCATTAACTTGGTATGTATACTCTTCAAACATGCCTGTGTCTCTCTTCAAATAGATACAAACCTTGGATTGGAATTGGTGTTCAGTTCCATAGGATTTGTAAGTTTTCTGTGTGAGCTCTTCCAGGGCTTGTCTTCAAGGTATTGCTGCCCTTGGCTTTAACCGACTTTGGATGCTGAATAATAAGAACAGTTTTGTTGTTATGAAGTGAACTTGTGCCATATATACTTGGGCTCAGTTGCTTGCTAAGGTTTAACCCAGACAATCTTTGTTAATAGAGAGAGAGATCAAAAAACCAGAGACTGAACCTGCATGAAGATTTTTTTTTTTCCAAAGAGTGTGATAAGGTACCGTGTTTCCATTTTGACATTATAGAGCAGTGGGATTTTTTTTTCCATCGATTTGCTGTTTGCAGTGCTAATCCTAGTGGTATCTTGTAAGACTTAATCTGTGCCCAGTATTTTCTGAAACTTTTAGGTCCTGTGGTCTGCACTGTATTGGCATCTTGTTACCATGATGGATTGACTGTGTTAAAAATCGTTAACTAGATTGATTATGTGTGTGTGTGTTTGCTGGATTTTTTAAAGAGTATTCTTTAATATTCAGAGTAACTTGGAGAAGGCAGGAGTCTATATGCTTTGGCCACCATGTCTGGAGTTGGCAGTAAACGGGCAGCTGGAGAGCCTGGTCCTTCTGCACCTCCAGAGAAGAAGGCAGGGGTTGAAGATTCAGGGACCACTGTGGAGACCATAAAGCTTGGTGGTGTTTCTTCAACGGTATGTCTTTCTCACACACCCCCACTCAAAATCTCACATTTTTTCAGCTGGAAACAAAAATAGCTCTCTGCCTTCTGAATGAGTCTAGACATCCAGCTTGTATGCAGTGTGCTCTGACATGTGCCTCTCTACAGGAGGAAATGGATATCCGGGCCCTACAGACCAAGAACCGGAAACTAGCAGAGATGCTGGACCAGAGGCAAGCCATTGAAGATGAGCTACGGGAGCACATTGAGAAGCTGGAGCGTCGTCAGGCCACTGATGATGCATCTTTGCTGATTATCAATCGATACTGGAATCAGGTTAGTAAGATGCTTTGTTATTTTGTGTACACTGTTCTCTTGCCTCTTTTTCTGTTCCACTGCATTCCTTTTTTTCACATCCATTCTTTGTCTTGTCTGTCCCATCATTCAGTTTGATGAAAATATCCGCATCATCCTTAAACGCTTCGACCTGGACCAAGGTCTTGGAGACCTCTTGTCTGAAAGAAAAGCACTGGTGGTACCAGAACCTGAACCAGACTCGGACAGTAACCAGGAGCGCAAAGATGAGAGGGAACGAGGTGAGGCACTTGACTGGGGACAGTGGAAAACATGGATTTCAGTGGTGGACAATGTTTATGTCCCTTTTTAAAAGGTGACAGAGGCTCTCTGTGAAGACTAGCAATTTGCTGCCTGGCAGAGCACATTCACATTTTTGCACTTCTTTCTGTTCCCAGGTGAAGGACTTGAGCCGGCATTTTCCTTCCTAGCCACTCTAGCCAGCAGCACCAGTGAAGAGATTGAATCTCAGCTGCAGGAGCGTGTAGAGTCTTCCCGCCGTGCTGTTGCCCAAATTGTGACAATGTATGACAAACTGCAGGAGAAAGTGGATGCGCTGTCCCAAAAGGTGAACAGTGGAGGTATGTCCAAGGTGTCTGATCCCCCTTCAAGAATCCATAGCTACTCGCAGCTTAGACATGATTCTGCATTGTAAGTGTTAGGCATTGTCCTCTTCTCAGCTGGGCTAGGGTTAATTTTCTTCCTAGTAGCTGGCGTTCCAGCTTTCGCCTGAAAAAAGTGCTGCTAACACACCAATGTTTTAGTTGCTCAGTAGTTCTTACCCTGATCAAGGACTTTTCAGTTTCATGCTGTGTGAGGAGGGGCACAGGAAGCCAGGAGGGAGAAGAGACAGGACACCTGACCCAAACTAGCTGAGGGGTATTCCATACCACAGCGGGGGGTGGCTTGAGAAAGGACGCCTGTTGCACCGGAGCGGAGACGGGGGAGATCAGCATCCAGAAACCTCACCACAGAGCGACAAGAGCCACTGAGGAGGGAGCCTCAAGTCCTCGACAGGACTTGCAAAGAGCTCAGCTACCGCGAGGAGGTGACTCACCAGTGGCGGAGACAGGAGGAGTGGCACCAACTGTGAGTGGTTAAAAATCTACCCAGGGAGCGCGGCGACCAGGAGCTGGGCAAATGAGCAGGCAAACAGAGCAGGTTGAGGCAGTTTGCGCGGCAGTTTGCGCAGGCAGGCGAGCGGGATGGTGAGCACTCGCCGTACGACAGGGTCTGGTCTGGGAGTTCTGCCCCGGCCGCCCCAGTGGTGGCCAGCGTAGGCACCCAGACAGAGCCGGTAAGTGGGGAGGTTGCGGTGCAGAGCTTGGATTGTAGAGAGTGCCTGCACTGGTCTTGTGAGGGAAAGGTGCAGAATGGGCAGGGCTGCGCTTCCTGCTCCCTGATGGAGGTCCTCCTGCAGCAGGTGGCTGAGCTACGGCATGCTGTCAGTAAGCTGCAAGATGTCAGGGAAGCTGAGAGGAAGCAGGACTGCTTGCTCCAGGCCCAAACAGCACAGGGGCCTCAAGATTACCCTCTAACTCATGGAGGAAAGAAGGAGGCTGTCGATCAGGGAAGCTGGGAATTAGTAACAAAAAACAACAAAAGGAGGAAGAGAGCAATTAAAAGCAAGGGGCTTCCTCCTAAATCTGCTGTACCCACCCAGAACCGCTTTGCTGTCCTGCAGGGGGCTGATGAGGAAAAGCACTTGCATCAGGAACAGTCGCTGGTGCACTGGTACAGAAGATCTCCACTGGTGCCGCCAGGAAAAAGCAGCGGGTTGTAGTAGTAGGGGACTCTGCCGTGAAAGGGACAGAAGCGCTCATCTGTCTCCCTGACCTGGTCGCAAGGGAGGTGTGTTGCCTACCTGGGGCACGGATCAGGGATGTTGCAGAGAGGCTGCCTGCTCTAGTAAGTCCCATGGACTATTACCCGCTTCTAGTGATACAGGTGGGTGCTAGAGATATAGATAGCAGTAGCCTGAGGAGTATAAAGAAGGACTAGAGAGCTCTGGGAGAGGTGGTCAGGGGTTCTGGAGCTCAGATAGTCTTTTCAACAATTCTCCAAGACACGGGAGGACCTTCCAAAGGCAAGGAGGATTGGACAGGTTAATAAATGGTTAAAAGGGTGGTGTCATAGTCAAGGGTTTGGGTGTCTTGGACATGGGGCCCACATTTGTAGGCCAGGCCTACTGGGGTCTGGTGGAACTGCTCTGATAAAGAAAGGGAAGAGTGGCTTTGCTGGGAGGCTTGCCAGACTTGTCAAGGATGCTTTAAACTAGTTGTGTTGGGGGAGGGGAGCATCATTCCATCCCAACACACCCAGTCAGTTGCCAGCACCTATAATAAATACTCTGAGCAATGTAGTAATATTCTAGCCGCTCCAGCCAGTGAGCCAGCTTCATTTGGAGCTCGGATCAGATGCCTCTGTACAAATGCCCGTAGCATGGGGAACAAACAAGAGGAATTAGAGATGTGGGCACATCTACGGGGCTATGATATAATAGGCATCACAGAAACATGGTGGGATGGCTCCTTTGACTGGAGTGTTGGAATGGAATGTTACAGGCTCTTCAGAAAAAAACAGGCCTGGTAGGAGGGGAGGGGGAGTTGCCCTCTATGTTAGGGATAGGCTGGAGAGTATGGAACTCTCTTTGGGGACAAGTGATCAGTTAACAGAAAGTTTGTGGGTCAGGGTTAAGGGGAAATCGGTGATAGGAGACGTTACAGTGGGGATATGTTACAGACCGCCTGATCAAGAGGAACCTGTGGATGAAGAACTCTACAGACAAATAGGAAAAGCCTCACACTCACAGGCCCTTGTTCTCATGGGGGACTTCAACCACCCTGACATCTGTTGGGGCGACGGTACGGCCCGGCACAAGCAATCCAGGAGGTTTCTCCATTGTGTGGAAGACAACTTCCTTCTGCAAGCAATAAAGGAGCTGACGAGGAGAGGTGCCCTGCTTGACCTCGTGCTCACCAACAGGGAAGGGCTCGTTGGAAATGTGACTCTCCAGGGAAGTCTTGGATGCAGTGATCACGAGATGGTCAAATTTGAGGTCCTCAAGACAGTGAGAAGAGTGTGCAGTAAGCTCACTGCCCTGGACTTCAAGAGAGCAGACTTTGGCCTCTTCAGGAACCTGCTTTGCAAGGTTCCATGGGATATAGCCCTAGAGGGCGCGGGGGGCACAAGACTCCTGGTTAATATTCAAGGATCTCCTGCTACAAGCTCAGGAGTGTTGCATCCCGACCAGAAGGAAGTGCAGCAGGAGGGCCAGGAGACCTCCTTTGATGGATAAGGAGCTGCTGAGAAAAGTTCACAAGAAAAAAGAGGCTTATAAAAGGTGGAAACAAGGACAGGTGGCCTGGGAAGAATACAGGGGTGTTGTCAGAATAGTTAGGGACCAAGTTAGGAAAGCTAAGGCCCAATTGGAGCTAAACTTGGCAAGGGATGCTAAAGATAACAGGAATGGATTTTATAGGTATGTAGCGGCTAAAAAACAGACTAAGGACAATGTAGGCTCCCTCTGGAAAATTTCAGGAGAACTGGCTACACAGGACTTGGAGAAGGCTGAGGTTCTGAATGGCTTCTTTGCCTCGGTCTTCACTGGCAAAGGCTCTGACCGCAGCACCCGAGTCTTGGAAGGTGGACGCAGGGACTGAAAACCTAGACCTTGGGCCCACTGTACGAGAGGATCTGGTTCGAGACCATTTTAAGAACCTGAATGTACACAAGTCCATGGGACCTGATGAAATCCATCCGTGGGTCCTGAAGGAGCTGGCGAATGAAGTTGCAAAGCCACTGGCCATCATATTTGAAAAATCATGGTAGTCAGATGAAGTCCTTGACAACTAGAAAAAGGGAAATATAACCCCCATTTTCAAGTAGGGGAAAATGGATGACCCGGGCCATTGCAGACCAGTCAGTCTCACCTCAGTGCCTGGCAAAATCTGGGAGCAGATTCTCTTGGAAGGCATGCTAGGGCACATGAAAAAGAGAAAGGTGCTTGGTGACAGCCAGCATGGCTTTACTAGGGGAAAGTCCTGCCTGACCAATTTGGTGGCCTTCTATGATGGGGCTATGGAACTGATAGACAGGGGTGGAGCAGTTGATGTCATCTACCTGGACTTGTGCAAAGCGTTCAACACTGTCCCACATGACATCCTTGTCTCTAAATTGGAGTGTCAGCAATTTGATAGGTGGACCGCTCAGTGGATAAAGAACTGGCTGGATGGTCGCACTCAAAGAGTTGTGGTCAACAGTTCAATGTCCAGCTGGAGACCAGTAACGAGTGGTGTCCCTCAGGGATCGGTTTTGGGACCGATCTTGTTTAATATCTTTGTCGCTGACATGGACAATGGGATTGAGTGCGCCCTCAGCAAGTTTGCCGATGACACCAAGCTGTGTGGCTCTGTTGATACGCTAGAGGGAAGGAATGCCATCCAGAGGGACCTTGACACACTTGTGAGGTGGGCTGATGCCAACCTCATGAAGTTTAACCATGCCAAGTGCAAGGTCCTACAGCTGGGTGGGAGCAATCCCAGGCACAGCTGCAGGTTGGGCAAAAAGGAAATTCATGGTAGTCTTGCGGGGAAGGACTTGGGGGTGTTGGTCAATGAGAAAATGAACATGAGCCAGCAGTGTGCACTCACAGCCCAGAAAGCCAACCGTATCCTGGGTTGCATCAAAAGGAGCGTGACCAGCAAGTTGAAGGAGGTGATCCTGCCCCTCTACTCTGCTCTCATGAGACCTCACTTGGAATATTGTGTGCAGTTCTGGTGTCCTCAACATAAAAAGGACATGGAACTGTTGGAACAAGTCCAGAGGAGGTCTACGAGGATGATCAGGGGACTGGAGCACCTCCCATATGAAGACAGGCTGAGAAAGTTGGGTCTGTTCAGCCTGGAGAAGAGAAGGCTGTGTGGAGACCTTATAGCAGCCTTCCAGTATCTGAAGGGGGCCTCCAGGGATGCTGGGGAGGGACTATTCATTAGGGACTGTAGTGATGGGAGAAGGGGTAATAGGTCGAAACTTAAACAGCAGAGGTTTAGACTTGATATAAGGAAGAAATTCTTTACTGTAAGGGTGGTGAGGTACTGGAATGGGTTGCCCAGGGAGGTTGTGAATGCTCCACCCCTGGCAGTGTTCAAGACCAGGTTGGATGAAGCCTTGGGTGATATGGTTTAGTGTGAGGTGTCCCTGCCTATGGCAGGGTTGTTGGAACTAGATGATCTTGAGGTCCTTTCCAATCCTAACTATTCTATGATTCTATGATTCTGTGTCATGCCCAGTATATAAACTGTGCGGAGTCACCTGAAGGGCACGTTGCTGCTAGGGTCAAGCAGGATGTCGATTGGTGGGTGCTGAGCAGTTGTATTGTACATTACTTGGGTTTATTTTTTTCCTTTCTTTTTTTTTAGTTTTATATTCTCTCCCCTTGTTATTTCCTTTATCATTATTATTAGTAGCAGTATTTTACTGTATTTCAATAATTAAAGTTTTTTAATCTCCACCCTTGGGTTTTACTGTTTTTCTAATTTTCCTCCCCATCCCATTCATTGTGGGGAGAAGTGAATGAGTAGCAGTGTGGTACTTATTTACCAGCTGGGGTTAAGCTATGATAGACATACTCCTTCTCATGCTTATTTATGTTCCAAAATAAATTGGCTTAGCTTTCCAACTCTCAATAACCAAAACCTCTAATAAAGACTAGTACTGCATGCTAGAAATGTATTATAGCTGCCTCTAAATATGAATGGTGAGAACTCTACTGGGCTAAGGAAAGGCTTGTTCCTGCCAGTAGTATGTTCGTGCACCTGAGAAGTTACAGATTACAGCTGAACCAACTAGCTATCCTCAGCCACTACAAAAAAGGAGTAGTGAAATCAGTATTGCAAACTGATGTTGGACTTCTTGCTTTCAGTTTAGTAAAAGGTGTAGGGATAACCAGCTCTTCAGTTATAGCTGAGTTTTGAGGAAAATAGTAGACATCTGATGTCTTGGTATGCCCAGTATAGTTGTCAGTTTTGAATACAAAACAGAGCTCTGCAGAAGACAGCCAAATGACTAGCTTCTGAAAATTAATGTAGCAGATTTGATTCCCACTTAGATGACTGTCTGAAAAACGTAAGCTTAGAATTTTAATCTGTTGCATGAAAATTTAGGTGGGATATCAAGTTATCCTCCTTGGTTTTTATTCCATCCAGAATGTTCTGTATGCTTTGATCAAGGAGCTCTGGACAGTCTAGCATTGATGTAGTGAAGCATTATTGTCCTTAGTTGGCAGTCTTGAACTCTGTAGTAGTATTTGCATTAGTGCAGTATGAGCCTGTCCTCAGTTGCTGTATTTCCTTACTGTGGGGGTGGTGAGACACTGGCACAAGTTGACCAGAGAAGTTGTGGCTGTCCCATCCCTGGCAGTGTTCAAGGCCAGATTAGATGGGGCTTTGAGCAATCTGGTCCAGTGGAAGGTATCCCTGCCTGTGACAGAGGGTAGGAACTAAATGATGTTTAAGATGATCCAGTTCAGACCATTCTGTGAATTGTCACCTGGTATAGTTAGCTCAAGCCACCTGTTGTGGCAGGTTTATGCATGGATTTGATCTGCATTAGGGTATTACTGGGTTACAAGGGCATGTTCTGTGGCTGATACAGACACAATTAGAATGGTGTCTGACATCAGGGGACGACAGAGAGAAATCTGTGGTATGCTAAACTGCAGAGCCATTTGCTTCATGAATGCAAGTGAAAGCTCTGGAGATTAGATGAGATCCATCTGCTGGAAAGTTTTAGTAATCAGAAATTAACCTCTGAAATTTCCTTCCTCTTTGTTTATTTGCTTTTTCTTTCTTTGCTGTTTAAGAATTAAAACCAAATTTTCTTGGGTTTTGTTCATTTCCTTTTCTTTATGCATCTTTCAGATATTACATTGATGGAAGAAGCAGTCCTGGAGCTTAATACCTACCTATCACATGAAAATGGACGGCTGCAGGAGCTAGCCGATATTCTGCAGGAGAAGCACCGCATAATGTCTCAGGAGGTATAAAAAGGAGAGAGAAAGAAATTTGCTTTGGGGTCCTGCTTCCTGCTTAGGATAATTTGTGGTTACCATAGTTTGAAAAGCTTGTATTGCCTTGAAGAGGGACAGAAGCAACACAGTTTGAGACTTACCTTCTGAACAAAGCTTATGGAAAGGGTGGGTGCTGTGGAGAAGTGTACATAGATTTTTCTATACAATTTAAATTGATATGCTTGTTACATCACTGAATGAAAGAGTATAATCATATTGGTGAGTTGAATTAATGTGATTTCAAAAGCAAATAGCAGAGGAAGTGGTAAGGTGATGCTAAGATGATTGTGTAACATCTGAGACATTTGATGTTATATCCCTGTCATTTCAAATTCCTTGATTTGTCTACATCATATGTGAAAGCATAGTGACATTAATTGCAAGATGATCCCAGTCATTAAGGGCTTCACATTATTGCCAGTATTTGTTTCACAGATAGTAGTTCTTTTAAGGCCTTCTTCAGTGTTAGAGCACCTTGTACTTCAGTAGTGTGTAGAGTAGATGAACATACGGATTGAAAAGATTAAAAAAAAAAAGCCTTTGAACAAGCTTTGAAGTTGTTCCCTCTCTAGGCTGTCAGATACTACCAGCTTGTTGCCCTTTCTCCATTTTCAGTTTTATTTTCAGTCCTGTTTTCATTACTGTGTTGCGATTCAGCTGGTGTAAAATTTGGGACGGTTCATTGCGTAGTCTGTTGCCGCAGCAAAAGATGGTTGGAAAGCATATGAATCCAGGGTATTTGAGATAAAAAAAAATAATACTGAGCAGTCTCAGAAAATGCTTCTAATAGAATTACTCTGTTCATTTGGCTGACAAAAACACTCTTTTGATTACAGTTCTCCAAGCTGCAAGAGAGGGTGGAGACAGCAGAATCTCGGGTATCTGTTCTGGAGACTATGATTGATGACCTTCAGTGGGATATTGACAAGATACGCAAGAGGGAGCAGAGGCTCAACCGGCACTTAGCAGATGTTCTGGAACGAGTAAGCACCATTCTCTTTGTCAGGAATGGGTGTAATTTTGAGATGTGTGACATCATCTTAATGGCACTTTGCTGTGAGAACTGAGAATCTGTAGTGCGCTGTCTTTGGTCTTGAATTTGTTGTATCAGCAGTCTTGGCATTTATTTGGGTACTGATGAAATCTGTTACCTTTTTTTTTTTTTTTTCAGGTAAATTCCAAAGGCTATAAGGTGTATGGAGCTGGAAGCAGCCTCTATGGGGGCACAATCACCATTAATGCCCGCAAGGTAATGTCATGGGCTTGGTTGTGAGGAGAATTAAGGTCAGGGAGAGTTTGTGTGTAGGGCCATAAATTTAGATACCTTCTTTGTCACAAGTCTAGGTGACTCTGGGCAAGACAGTTTGTCTCTACAAATTCCCTATTAAAAAACAGACCTGATGGATGTAGACTGTCTCATTCTTAGTGTTAACATGACTCAGTCTGTAATTACTGTACCTAATTAGGACTCTCAGTAGATATAACAGGAGGATTTATTAAAGCAGTTTATCCCAAACAGTTTGAGGAGATGAATGCAGAGCTGGAAGAAAATAAAGAGCTTGCTGGGAATCGCCTCAAGGAGTTAGAGGAACTACGCCAGGATCTTGAGGAAGTAACAACACAGAATGAAAAACTCAAGGTGAGACATCAGTACCTATTATGAAGATGAAGGCATTCTGTGTGGTTAAGTTGCCCTCTGTCTTGTGAACTGTGTCTTTGGAAAACCTCATTAATACTGTTCTACTCTGTGCTTGCTATTTTTAGCTAGGTGGTATTTTGTACAAGTCCACAGGTTTGTGAGACACTTGCAATTCAGTGCATTGGTGACACCATGTGGTCGTAGTTGGAAATAGGTTTCTTATCTCCTGTTTTCCATTCTGATCTGTTAACTAAACATCATTAAAATATAGTGAAAACTAATTTCAGCTTTTCAGAACTATTAACCCCTTTTCCACTTCCCCCCTGCCCTGTGCAAGTGGAATTAATGAATCACAAAAAAGATTCATGGACTTGTGTAAGAGAGCTTGGCTCTAGGAAGTCAGTGAACTTAAATCTTTCACTTTGTGGCAGAATGAATAGATAGGAAGTAGTGTGTGAGTTTCATATGTCTAAAAGGTAGTAGCACAAAAAGCTATGACTCTGTAGTATATATGATACAGATAATAAACCGGATTTTTTCTTAGTGATCAATAGATCTGTTAGGCTGTTATAAGAAACATCTGAGCTTATGACTTAAGTTTCAGAGATGAAATTCCAGAAACTGTCTTGAGGCGCTTCTGAATTCTGTTTATCCACATGAGTTTGTTTTGAGAGAGACACCACTTGGCTTACAGCTTCCTTTTTCTCTTTAATTTAGTGTTAAGATATATGTGTTTATGTATGTGTCTGTTTCACTCTGGTAGTCACAATGATTTGCTAACATTTTTTGGTAAGAAAAACACATATTCTGTACTTCTGTTTCTCTCATTTCTCCTGTTTCCAGTCATTATGTTTTTCACTGGTAGAAAGCTAATGTAATGTCTACATGTATTTTCTGTCGTTTTCTATCATACTTTTCTAGGTGTCTATCTTTATTGATTTAGGTGATTATAGTTTTACAGTAAGTCCACTGAAAAGGTATATCATGTTTTCCAAGCTCATATCTTTGGGAGAAATTGTTGCAGAACCTGAGAATCCAAAGCTTTAGTCATGTGACTATGCCAGAGTAACAGCCTGCTGGAATTCGGAGAAAGCATAGATTTCAAATTGGTATTGAAGCATCTACTTCATAGCAATGCTGTTAAAGTTCTACTTTTTTCTTTGCTTGTGGCAGCTTAATTCAATCTTCTCCTACCTTGCAAAATAGGTATCAAAGAGAAGAAAATAAATTTTCTTTCTGTGGCCTTTTGTTGTGTCCTGACTAGGTTGAGTTGCGACGAGCAGTGGAGGAGGCTGTGAAGGAGACCCCAGAATATCGCTGCATGCAGTCACAATTTTCTGTTTTGTATAATGAGAGTCTCCAGCTGAAGGCACACCTTGATGAGGCCCGCACTCTGCTTCATGGTACTCGCACCACACATCAGCGCCAGGTGGAACTGATTGAGGTAGCACCATTGTCAGATTAGGGAATGTTTTCATCTCTCTGACCATCACTACTGAGTCTGGGTGGCTCTAGGAATGGTCAGGAAATTCATCTTCTTGACAGTAGTTCATTTATTCTCTGGTAGCTCATGTTCATGAGTGAATGATACTCCAGTGTTACAGCACCAAATTCTATCCCCTTCTTAATCCTCAGAGGGACGAGGTCAGCCTTCACAAGAAACTGCGCACAGAGGTGATTCAACTAGAGGACACCCTAGCACAAGTCCGCAAAGAATATGAGATGCTGAGGATAGAGTTTGAACAGACACTTGCTGCCAATGAACAAGCAGGTATATAGTTTTTTCTACTATACTTAAAACCAAACAAACACCACCACCACCCCTGCCCATTAGGAGCTGTACTGCAGTAAACCACCTGGTTTGATTCTTTGTTATTATTAAATGCTTATCCTGGCAAGTTTCTATCTCAAAAATGCCAGAATTCCTCATGTTTTGTGGTAGGCCAGTTCCATGTTATCTGACTTCTTTTTAGATACTTCAAAATACACACATTTTGCTAACAGTTTGGTTCATGGCAGAGTATTTTTCATTATTAAAATACTTTGGGGAAGGTTCTGTCAGCTCTGGAGCCTCTGACACAAGAGGGACATGGACCTGCTTGAATGAGTCCAGAGGAGGGCCGTGAAGATGATCAGGGGGCTGGAGCACCTCTCCTATGAAGACAGGTTGAGAGAGTTGGGCTTCTTCAAACTGGAGAAGAGGAGGCTCTGGGGAGACCTTAGAGCAGCCTTCTAATACCTAAAGGGAGGCCTGCGGGAAACCTGAAGAGGGACTTTTTACAAGGGCCTATAGTGACAGGACAAGGGGTCATGGCTTAAGCTGACAGAGGGAAGATCTAGGTTAGACATTAAGAACAAATTGTTCACTATGAGGGGGGAGAAGCACTAGAACAGGTTGCCCTGAAAATTGTGTTTGCCCCATCCCTGGAAGTTTTCAGATTTGGGTTGGATAGAGTTCTGAGCAACATGGTCTGGTGGAAAGTGTCCCTGCCCATGCTCGGAGATTGGAGCTAGATGCTCTTTAAAGTCCCTTCCGTCTGCAAACCATTGTATGATTCTGTGATCTAGAAGACATCTAATTGACAACCTGGATAGGAAGACAGTAACTTTCAAATTTCATTACTTGAAATAACTTCTTTATTTCTAAAGTAGCATTATTGTAGCATGACACTTTTCACTTAGGAACATGGGGGAAGGAAAGTAATGTTAATGAGAAAATTGGGATTGGAAGTGCACAAGGACTTAACGGTTGCATGTAAAGCTAGTATGACTTTCTTCTATACTTGCTCTTTTCTATACTTGCTCTGTTGTGTGGCAGAATGGTAATAGTTTTATTTTGGTTCTTTATTGTTGCCACTTAGCTTGTTCTCCATCTCCATGAGAGTGTCTCAGAAACTTGGCAAAAATATGTTTTGTTACAATTGTGTTTCTGTAGGTCCAATTAATCGGGAGATGCGTCATCTCATCAGCAGCCTCCAAAACCATAACCACCAGCTGAAGGGAGAGGTGTTAAGATACAAGCGCAAACTGAGAGAGGCCCAGTCTGACTTGAGCAAGGTATCAGAGCAGGAAGTGCTGGGAAAGAGCAGAAAGTGCTTTGGAGAAGGGGAATACTATCAGTCTTGCCCGCAATATCAACTTTTCTGATACAGCATGCAATGTAACTTTTGATGGAGCTCTACACTCTAAGCTTCCACTTACCAAATGAACGATCTTCCTTTGTAGCAGCAGAGTGCTCCATGGAAAGTAATAGAAATTGTGGAGGGGGCATGCAAGTGTGGATCTGGGTAGACGGAGGGAGATAATGTAGACTTCTGGTAAAGAATTTAATGTTTTGTTTTCTTCTGTCTTCTTTCTTGCTATGCTGCAACAGATCCGCTCTCGCAGTGGTAGTGCTCTTTTGCAGTCCCAGTCCAGCACTGAAGAAACAAAAGAGGAACCTCCAGAGATCAAGCAGGAGCCCGATGATCCTTCTGCCCAAGTGTCTGTCCCCAAGGCCACTTCTGAAGATATTACTGAAATGAAGGCCAGGCGAGATGAAGAGGAACGGGAGCGAGAGAGACGGGAGAGGGAAAGAGAACGAGAGAAGGAAAAAGAGAAAGAGAGAGAGCGGGAGAAGGAGAAAGAAAAGGAACGAGAGCGGGAAAAGCAGAAGCAGAAGGAATCTGAGAAGGAGAGAGAATCCAAAGAGAAGGAGAAAGGGAAGCATGAAGATGGAAGAAAGAAGGAGGCTGAAGTGATCAAGCAACTGAAGGCTGAACTAAAGTAAGTTGTTGTCCCTCCCTTTCCTGCTTGAGTAGTGCTCAAACTGAAGGGTTTGTGCGAGATGACCTTGTAGCTTACGAGATCAGCTTCACTGAAGCAGAGAGGTTCCTGGCACCCTCTGTCTGATTGTGATTTGGACAAAGCAGTAACACTTCTCCTACAACAACCTAAAACATGAATTGACAAACCATTTACTTCATAATGTGCACCAAGTAATCTTTATTTTCTTCTGGCATAACAATTGTGAAAGCTTTGCAGCAGTAGGTTATTAGTAGAGATCACAGTAGTCTTCATTTGCCTTGGATCAGCACTAAAGCAAAGGTGGAGAGTTTGTTGCTTCCTGTTACAGTATATGTTTCCTCCCCACCCCGATTCTCTTGACTTTTCAGTCCATGGGTCTGAACATGCTTCTTTTCAGTTTTCAGCCTGTACTCCTTGGCGAAGAGAAGCCAAGGATGACTCCATATACGTACCATATGGTGGAGAGAATATTGCTCTTGAGTTTCATGCTGGATGTGTGGCAGCGTAGCTTTCCTGCTTGTTCTCACAGTTGCCTGTCTCTCTGCCTCCAGGAAAGCCCAGGAGAGTCAGAAGGAGATGAAGCTGTTGTTAGATATGTACCGTTCTGCCCCCAAAGAACAGAGAGACAAAGTACAGCTGATGGCAGCTGAGAAGAAGGCAAAAGCTGAGGTAAATCTAATTTCTCGCCTGTTTTTTTTTTCAGTGCATTACTTGAAATTTCTTTTTGGATACTCTGCACCTGAACTGTGTTGCTTTTTTCTTTGTCAAAATTGAGTATTATTTCTCTTCTCAGCTTTGTTACTTAGGAGAGAGGTTGGAATGATCAGGAGATGAACAGGGAAATTTTAGGGGAGGGATTATCCCTGGGAAAGATCCCTTTGCCCATGCTGAGGGATGGACATGGCTCTGTCTTTCTCAGTTTCAGATTCAACCAGTAGTGAAGGCAAGCACTGGTCCCAGAGACATACACACAGAGAGATCACTGACACAGCCCACAGAGAAGGTGCTACCTTCAAAGCATATACATACAGGACTCGCAAAACATGACCATAGATAGACAAGTTCCCTTCCTTCTTTTCAGCCTGTAAAGATAGAATGTCACTAGTTCAGGCACACGCTAAACAATGTGTAGGTTCACAACCACACGTCCCTCAAGTGCCAGCATGTCGCCTTGTGTTTGATTCCCCTGTGATCCCAGGCCCTTTTACCTTCTGCACGTACAGGTCTCACCAGTAGCTAGCACTTAATTCTGTTGCAGCACACATATGCATGGTGTAGAGAGCTAGATTACACAGAGATGGTTAAAAAAATATTTAATAAGGCTGCAGTGATCATGCAGGGCGCTGAGCCAGACACATGTGTACTGACTTGCTACATTTTACATGTGACTAGCTCCTTTTTTGTCCTTCTCTGCCTAATCCAAACTTTTTCATTCTTGCTCTACCTTCCCCTGCGTTTCTCTCCTGGGTTTGTACAACTCTATTGATTCCCAGTTAATCCCAGTCCGGGATCCACCCCTTGTTTACAGCCATATCAATTGTAAAGTCCAGGTTTATCTTCATGGAAGTGGTGCCTGTAGTTTCTTGGTAACCCATCAGTTACTGTGACTGGGGAGATTTGTTTTTTGTCTTTGCCTCCATGTTTGTTTTGTCAGGTCTATGTCTCTGCATATTTTCTTTCTAGTTTCCTACTTCCTCCCACCTGCTTCCCAGTTGACAGGATTCAGCCAGATAACCTTGTTATAATAAACATTCACACTCTCATTTGCTCTTATCAGTTCATGTGACTGACCAGGTTTGATTCTCATAATTGTCTTTCTGATCATTTATCTGTCAAGTTTGTCTCTGTATGTTTTGCTTGTGGCTTCTTCCTTATTATCACTTTTTGTATTGAAAAAGGCTCTTGACCAGATGCCCTTAAAGGAGCTCTCCATCCACATACCCTCACATGCAGAACTGCAGGACACTGATGTTCCTATTCTGATGCTGTGGAATTTTCAGAGGTTTTGAAATCAAGATCTTGGCCTTACAAGCCCATCTTAATGGTCCATCTACCAGTAAAACACTTCCCTGTCAATATGAGATGGGTTCTCTTTTTCTATCCTGTGAAAGCAGTTTTTTCAGTGTTTCAGAGAATTTTGGGGGAAAAGGCTTTTAACATTCAGCCAACATTCTTTTATTTAGTGTTATTTGTGTTTTGTCTTTGCTGTAGCTGGAAGAACTGCGGCAGAGGGTCAAAGAATTGGAAGACAAGGAGAAAAAGGAGAGTAAAAAGATGGCTGATGAGGATGCCCTCCGCAAAATCCGAGCAGTGGAGGAACAAATTGAGTATTTACAGAAGAAACTAGCCATGGCTAAGCAGGTGAGAACTTTCTGAAGGTTTCTGCTGGAGCATCTGGGAAGGGAACTACTTTCAAGTTCCACCCAGGAAGATTATCTGAGAGAAGGAATTTCTGTCTCTGTATGTGCCAGAGATGTGAGTTTTGTCCCTGTTTATCAAAGGGGAAAAGCCAAAAGAAAAGCACCAATGATCAAAAAACCCTCACAACACTAGGGTGTCACAGACCTCATGGCAGGGGTGGTGGGGAAAGTTTGTGGCCTACATGAAGAGCACAGAGGAGAGATGTCTGTATCAGTCTTTATGGGAGGAGGTTACAGTTTCTTTTTAAAAGTATTATCTGCACAGTTCATATAATTAATACATGTGCGTGGTACCGTGGCACAGCTTTTTCCACAAAAAAAAGGGCTTAATCTCATGATAAGAAAGCAGGAGCGCCTCAGTAGGGGAGAAGCAAACCAGTGTGCTTGACTATATTGTTTTAGAATTTGAATTGTTTTCCTTATCATACAAGACTGTTCCTTAATGTTGAAGTGACTTAACTGAGTTTAGGGCACTTGGCAGTCTGTTAGTTGGAATCTGTCAAGCTGTCCACATGTAGAATCTTTGGCCAGGTGGATATGACAGCAGTTTAGCTAGCTGCCTGTAGTTGAGAGTTGTTTTCTGCCTACCTCTGGCAATGAATGTGTCACAGCTGAATTTGCCAGCAGACAAGCCACAGTCTGAATACTTGTGGAGATAACCATCTCTTTTCTACAACTTCTAGTTCAGGGTATGTCTGCTGTGTGTAGACTTCTAAGGAACACTTTTCTTTCTAATTGCTGGGAGATACTGTTCTTTACTACTCAGACATGTTCCTTCTTCTGTGCGGGGTTTAGTGTCTCTGAGTAAAATGTCCAGGGTCATTGTAGGGAGTACAGGAGACAGTTTTGCCAGAGCCTGGGATTCTTATGCAGGAGGAGGAGGCCCTGCTGTCGGAAATGGATGTCACTGGCCAAGCATTTGAAGACATGCAAGAGCAGAACATCCGCCTGATGCAGCAGCTGCGGGAGAAGGATGATGCCAACTTCAAGCTGATGTCAGAACGCATCAAGTCCAACCAGATCCACAAGCTGCTGAAAGAGGAGAAGGAGGAGCTGGCAGACCAAGTTTTGACACTGAAGACTCAGGTAACCTGGGAGAATGAGAGAAGACAATGGAACTGATGGGGAAAGGTGGAGGTGTTGCAGGTTAACTCTGGTAGGCACCTAAGCTCTACACAGCTGCTTGCATACTCCCTCACAGTGGGATTGCGAAGAGAATCAGAAGGGCAAAAGTGAGAAAACTGGTAGGTTAGACAAAGGCAGCTTAATAGGTACAGCAGAAGCTGTGAGCACAAGCAAAGCAAAGCAAAACAGGTATTCATTCACTGCTTCCTATGGCAGGCAGGTATGCAGCCATCTCCAGGAAAGCAGGGCCTTATCATGTGTAATTCTGATTTGGGAAGACACACACTATCACTCTGAATGTCCCCCACTTCCTCCTTTCCACCAGCTTTTCTTGCTGAGCACAGCATCATGTGATATAGAATATTCCTTTGGTCAGTTTGAGTCAGCTGTCCCACTTTGTCCCATCCCAGCTTGTGCACCCTAGGCCTACTTGATGGCAAGCAGCATGAGACAGAGAAAGTCTTTTGATACTGTGCAAGTACTGTTCAGCAGCAGCAAAGCCAGTAGTGTGTTACTGATGCTGTTTTGGTCCCAGATCCAAAATATAGCACCAAGGATACTGGTTCCAACAGTGAACCAGGATGATGGATCAGTGGTTCACTGCCTTGCAGTGTTCTGTAAGCCACCTTCCAAAAAATAAGACATCTTTGTTGAGATTATTTGACTGCTGAGTTTCTAAGTGTTTGCCGGGGAGTTCTGGATACAGCTCTTAAACTGCTAATGTGTCTATTCAGGGAGAAAAAGGCAAGCTGAAGAGGTACTCCTTGGTGATGGGGAGGCAGGGGTAGTTTTAGCATTCAGCTTTACTAACGACTCTGAAGACTCACAAAGCATGCATTTTATTCCTTCTCGAACTCCTCTCCCTTTCCAAGGTGGATGCCCAACTGCAGGTTGTACGTAAGCTGGAGGAGAAGGAACATTTACTGCAAAGCAGTATTGGAACAGGCGAGAAAGAACTGGGTCTCCGAACGCAGGCCCTGGAAATGAACAAACGCAAGGTAAGTTATTGCTTGATTTCCTCTTGGATTGTAAGATGAAGTTGTTGTCTTGTGGGAAGCATAGAAGGCTCCTAGCTCTCACTCATACTATGGAACATGATATTTCCTGATTTTGGACTAGTATACTAGAATGCTGAGGAATCCTGAAGAGAGTTCTGATTAAAGTGTTGTAGACTGTTGTTTCCTTTGATAAAGGGGAGCAGGTCATAGGTGTTTCTGTGAAAATCTGATTAGGGAGCAGAAGTAAGGTGCCTTTAAAAGGAAACCTTTTGTGAAAGAAACAGCAGCAGCAGCCAAATGAAATTAACTGAGGTCAGAGTTTTTGTAGGAAAAATGGGGTAAGTAAAAGGAAAATATGGCTGGGGAATGTTAAGACCTTTAGCAAATGTCTAAGATCAATGAAGTAGGTCTGTTACAAGTAAAATAAGACTAAGTCTCAGGGTCAATGCTCGCTGTGTTGTTAAATCTCCAGTAGGAATGCAGCAGTGACATTAAAACAGATAGAAAAGAAAGCAGAAATACCATTGTGAAGCGGAGATGGGGGACTTAAGCACAGTAATTTCTGCTTAATATCTGCTTAGTACAATTGTGGTATTGAAGGAACTTGGCTAATAGATTAATTGGTGAGGCACAGTTATAAAGTAATAGAAGTGGTGGAGAGGGAAAATGAGTAAAAATAAACACTTATCTTGCAGTTCCTTCTAGTTCAGCTGTAGAACTGCCTCTAAATAATTTAGTAGGGAAAATGTAGAAGGTGGAAAGCTAAAATTACTTGAATAAGAGAATTGTGTGGTCATCAGTATTTTTGCAAGTGATGTGCATTGCAGTGTGACAAGGGTTGGCTCTACTGAAGAGGAGTGTTTAAGCTTAGTGATTGGAACTTGTAAATAGTAAGATATTTTGCTGCTGAAGTAATGTTTAGGGTATAATTCCAGTTATTCCATTTGGAAGTACCAAAATTAAATTGAAAAAATGTATCTCCAGCTGCCTGATGCATATTCTGTGAACAGTCTTGATTTGCCAGGCAGAGGGACTAGAAATCACTGGAGCTCTTTTTCCATGTTTGGTACTTCCTATACTGGTTTTCTCCTTCAGGCTATGGATGCAGCCCAGCTTGCAGATGATCTGAAAGCCCAACTAGAGCTGGCTCAAAAGAAGTTACATGACTTCCAGGATGAAATTGTGGAAAACAGAGTAACTAGGGAGAAAGAGATGTTTAACTTCAAAAGGGCTGAGGTATATATCTCATGCACAATCCTTTAATACTTGTCTGCTTTGGTGTCTCTCCTCTGGTAACTGAGTTTGGAGTGGGTTTCAACTACACTACTTTCTTGGGGGTCCAGTTCCACTTTGATTTCAGCTTCATCAGTTTGGTCCACTGATAACTAACAATACATGTAGGACCAGATTATAATGTAAATCTGTTGGACTGCAGGGGATGAAAGTATGGGTGATGTGGTCAGGTGCTTGTTCTCTTTTGTCTTTGAAGAAGCTGTGACTAAGCATATATTGCTCATTTGTTTGGTCTTTCTTTTCTATGCAGGAAGATATTTCTAGGTTACGCAGGAAGCTGGAGACCACTAAGAAGCCTGACATGGTTCCTAACTGTGATGAAATACTGATGGAAGAAATCAAGGATTACAAGGTGAGTAGCTCTCTCTATAAAATTCCCTCTTTAATCAAAAGGCTGTGTAGTCATCTTTTCAGTATTTGACATCTTGTCTCTGGTGTTGTAGCCTTATCTTGTATTGAAGAAACCACCTTCTTATGGAATGGAAGGACCTTTCATCTTCAGTTGTCATCTGACATACACGGTGCAGTGCAGTGGGCCCTTACTATAATGTTTCTGTCTTGCAGGCCCGACTGACGTGCCCATGCTGTAACATGCGCAAAAAGGATGCTGTGCTCACAAAGTGCTTTCATGTCTTCTGTTTTGAGTGTGTGAAAACACGCTATGACACTCGGCAGCGTAAGTGCCCCAAGTGCAATGCTGCCTTTGGGGCCAATGACTTCCATAGGATCTACATTGGTTGATTCTATCCATAAAATGATTCCATTCTGTCTGGAATGATGAATAGTTACTGCTTATATTGACCACTCAGTCTCCCTCATTTTCTGTGATTGTCATCTTTGGGGCAGTCAATGCTTCTGTCAGCTGATCTGCAGTCTCTTCTGGAAAGCAGGGTTAGGGTATTGGGAGAAGCATATTCTGGATCTTGGTTCCCTTTTTACTGCTTTTCTTTTACTCTTGCTCTCATTTTTTGTGGATTCCTTGTGCTTCAGAGGACATTTGCCGTACATCACTTTGACACTGCCGAGTTGGGAACATCTAACTGAAGTCCTGCCTTGATGGGATGGAAGCTGTGGTGCAGCAGAGATAAATGAGGCCTTTATTTGAGGAGTTTGCTTTGGATGTTCTTTATTTAATCCCATCAAGGTATGGTAATGTTGCTGACAGTCAAGAGTTTCCTAAGTAATGGGCCAAATAAGGAATGTACAGGTACATCTGTAGACTTCAGTGGAGTGATTCCTTACATATATAACTCCCTCAGTCAGGTTGAGGTATTGCTGTTATTGTCCTGTTTCCAGAAAAGAATTTGTAGGGGTTACTTTGTTACGCATTTGACACAGAGATTAATCTTACAATGCACAAAATCTAATAAAAGCTGTTTTCTGGGTGTTTTTCTGGGTTTTCTTGCTTCTGATAGTATCTTGTCTGTGCTCCTGTCCTTTGTCCAGTTACTGGAAATGTTTTTCATGGGCTTTAACCTTCTACAGTAATCAATTTATTCCTTTGTTTGCTTTCAAAAAATGCTTATCTAAAAGAACCTTTGCTTTTTTGGCTGTATCTTCACTACCTGATTCCTGACACAACAGAAGGACCAAAATGCTGGATTATTTATACAGTCATTTTGTCATGGCCCCTAGGAGTTTTGTGAAACGACATAGCATAGGGTATTATGTCTATGCTCCCTGTAGTGCAAGGTTGCATTTGAATTCTTGAACAACAGTCACTCTAAAAACGTGAAGTAATTTATTTACAACATTCCTTCATAGAGAAGACTTTTTCCTGTAAATTTAATTTTCTTGGAAGGTGCAGCTGTTATGTTTGTCTTATCCGTGTCCCTTCCCTGAATCATAAAATCTGTATTACCTTCCTGTATTCACTGTAGGGAATTATAAAAACAATAGTAAAGTGAAATGCAGACTGTCTTATAGTATGCATTATTATCTTCATCAAAACATTCAGAAAATATTAATTAAACCTTTTAAATAATTGTGAATCCTGAGAGGGAACACGTGACTCTGTATTTACAAGGTGGGGCTGGGATGCTGGAGTCTGTGGTATGGCTTAAGTTCAGCTACAGCGTGTATAGAAGAAATGAAAGTAGAATCCTCTCAGCTTTCACTGGAGGTTTCTCCATCAATTCCAGTTTGCAAAGGCAAGTTGGAGAAAGAATAGTGCATTAGGAGTACTAATGCTGGTGGTAGGTTTTTTTGGTACAAGTGCTTGTTCATCAAAGCCAGGTCCTGGCTCACCTTTGGGCATTGTCTGGATCTTCAAACAGCTTTGCTGTAACAGCAGACTTCCTTTTACAGCTGTGAACAGCAACTGGAATTAAACAGATTAAGCAGAGTTAGGAAGCCCTTTTTATCAAACATTTAAGTCACATCACTTAATCAAGGTCAAAACTTTTGTGTGTACGTTGTTAGTGTTGGGTTCACACTGGTCAACGGTAAGAAAAAACTTGAAACAGTCTGGATTTGTTTCACAGATGAGGCTTGGGAACTCCGATTTTTTCTTTCCTCACTAAGACAAATATAATTTCTTAGTTTAAAATATTTTAAGCTTAGGAAGTCCTTGAAGCTCATTTTGGAAGTGACTAAATTTTTCTCCCTGATTATCAATCTAAACATTGAGAAGGAGTGAAAATTTTAGCTGGTCTGTTTTAACTGGCCAGAATTAATGGAAATAATTAAAAGTTTATCAAGACTAGAAATATTTTGGGGTAAAAGGGAGATGATGACAAGTTTATAAAAAAAAAAAAAGAAAAAAGATTTAAATTCAGTGTCTAGGACAAAATGTAAACAAAAAGCCTCATCTACCGTCTCCAGTGCATATTCATCTCATAGGAAATCCTCCCCCAGCTTATGCAGTTGCAGCCATCAACGTGTGTGATACTTCCCATCCCATAGAAAGCTACAGCAGTCTTTTTTTTCTGTCTCCTATGGTATTACACTGGAGCAATATCTGAATAAGAAAATAACGTGCTGAAACTTGTCTCTTCCCAGAAGGCTTCTGCTTGATGCAGTAGAAATTTGAAGCAGACTCTATTCTGCATTTGACACAGGAGTAGCCTCTGAGACATCCTGCAAAAATACATATTTTTGCTTTAATTAACAGGTGGTTGACATCTTTTAACTTAAATTTTCATTTTTTTAAATGAAGATTGATCTGTTTGAGATAGGGTGTTTGAACTTTTCTGGGTTCATGAATATAGGGATAACGGCATAACAAACTGTTAACAGGCATACTTATTAAACTGCGCTGAAACATTTATTTCTTAGCATTTGTCTCATAATAATGAAAAGAGCTTGTCAGGAGCAAGGAAGGAAGGGACATCCTAGGTCCTTCAAATCTATCTAATGTGTGGAGCTCTAGATCCCCCTTGCCTGTTTCATATCCTAATTACTCTCTCCTGTGTTACTGATTGTATTTAAAAGAAGCAGACACACTTGCTGCCCAAAAGCAGAGGCTAAGAACTGACCAGGGAATAGAATATGAACACCTTTTGATGAGGCTAATTAGTCCAGGTATTGCTGCTGTCAGCTTTCAGAGGTTCATGCAGAGCTTTCCATTTGCAAGTGGTTTTCAGAGATTCAAAAAGGCAGAATGCCTTTTTCAAACCCCCAGATACAGTTTCAGATCAGCCTAAAGCCTTTAAACCATTCATGGGCAGAACATCAGTGCTGGCAACATTCACACACGTGGCTGGAGATAGAGGGTAAAAAGTTACTTTGGTGACATATATGGAGGATGTGAGTTAATTCTGACAGTATTACAAATATTCTTTGTAATACTGGACGTGTTGGGAAGTGTTCAAAAAATTCATAGAAACCCTGTTTAAATAACACAGTCAGTTGGGTTAATACAGTATTTATTCAGATGCTGAACAGCTTACCCTTCCTTCCCCTCTAATTATCATTCAGGTGGGAGGGGGCTCCACTCAGTACATAGGCTTTGAAACCACAACTCTTGTTCTCCCAAAGTGAGCCCTGGCCCACAGGGAGACTTTGGAGTGACTCCTCTTGATTTTGGTGAGAGCTTGGTGTCAATATTAATCATGGACCAGAGCCCCTCTATGTCACTTTGGCTATGAGGAAGAACGTTATTGTTGGCTGAAGACAGAAAATACAAGGCAGTGGTTTCATGTTGTTAGGTACTTCACTTTGGGTGGTAAATACTGATGTACAGTACTGCCACCCTCCCTTTCCATCATTTTTGCTCTGTGCCACTGAGAACCCATCCCCTCACACTGGCTGGTGCAGCTGTTTGCATGGCTTCTCTCTGGGTGGCAGTGGAAGCCGAACCTGGGCTCAGAAACAGGCAGAGGTGGTGGTTTGGTTTTTGTCAAGTTATTTTTAAGCTGGGTGAGTTCCTTTATCACAGTTACAGAGCAGCCACATCTGCATTTGTGCTGACAGAACTGAGGGAATGGTGTGTACTGGGACTGCCACCAAGAATTTGTCTCATGAAACCACAGCATGTGCCAGGAGGGAAGGGATTACCAACACAGAACTAGCACCTGGTGTAATGTGGCAAACATAAGGAGCCTTAGCATGAACAGAGACTATACCCATAGATACCACAACAAAAATGTACCAACAAGGGACATGCTTCCAATGAGCAGTTTAAATTTCCTTTTTTTTTTTTTTTCTTTTTTTCTTTTTTTTTTAATTAATGCACAGAAAGGGCTAAAAGAATTGAAACCTTGCTGTACTGTCAAGTGGAGGAACAAGGAACTCTCACTGGATGCTCCTTATTTCTCCAGTTCCTCAGGAATGGCTGATATTTTCCAGGAGAACGATAAACTTCTTACGAAAGGAGGAGGACTCAGTAGGATGGCAGTGGCCGTGGGTTGCTGTGATTCTGCTCTCATGAAGAGCATATTGCCTGCTTTGTTGTTGCACCTCTTTCTGGCATTATGAAAGTGTGTTACAAATTTTACAGAAGGGGAGAAAGGAAGAAAGGGGGAAGAGCCCAGGTACTCTGGCCTAGGGCTCTGCAGTTCTGTTTGTCCTCTGATACTCTTCCAGCTCTGATTTCCTGTCCATGGCGAGTTGCAGCTCCTGCTTGATGATTTCAATCTGCTTCTCCAGCTCTGTAAGCTCTTCCACCACTGACATCCTAGCAACATTGAGGGACTCTGCTTTCCCGTTGGTTGTTAAGGAAGCTGGAGTCTCTCTCTTCACTGGTGGCAGCGGGATGTCTTGGTGCTGTTGGATCATCACCTCATTTTGCCCTTCGTCAGTGCAGATATATTTTTTCCGGTGGCTGTTGCCCAGATTGGCTGTATTCCACACAGCATGCTGGCTGTTCCCCATGTGGGACCTCAATAGAGACATGAGAGTTAATACGAAATCCGAGCCTGCCCTCGTGTATGCAGCCCTCCCCTGTGAGCCATGTTATTGGAAAAATATGATGCTACTGTTATGAATTACACATAAATACTAATAATTCCTTCATCCTTGGGATTATTTTTCTTGGGAAGCACAAATCATGAATGTAAATGGTCAGATTTTTGTGATTAAACCATGGCAGAGACTAGAACAGAATCCTAGACTTCACCTTCCATTCCCCAAAACTTTTTATTAGTTATGAAATTACAGTCCTCTCAACTCTAGCTCAGGAAAATGTGTGTGTGCTCCAAGGCTTTCTGAAAGCTTCTGTGGTTGCGATATCCAAAGTTTATTACAGCATTAGTCATTTGTGTGTTAATGCTCTGTGCTAGCTTGGGCATTTGCTCCCATGGAGGAAGAAAGTGGCTTCCTAGAGTTGGTGTAGAGAGATGAAGGGGAAAGTGTACCATTTAGACTTGAAATCTTCTTGAGTAGCTGCTTGCGCTTTGCAGGGCAGACATGATGATGTGGTATAACCAAACCCTGCAGGTACAGATAACTCCTGATACAGTATTACAGAATTTGGGATTTCTGTGTTGGGGGTGAAATTCCCATCTGGGACATTTTTCAAATGCTTCAGTATTTTCTTGTGGAAAAGTCTTTCAAAAATATTTTGACTTGAAAGAATCTCTTTCCCCTTTTTTGGGAACTTTGCTCTGCAGCCTTACCAAATCACAGTACCTCCCAGAATTTCTTCCTGACTAAAGAAGCACCCTTTGGCCTCCCAGGTGGAATGTAAGGAAACACAGAGTTGGCTGCTGTGGGAGAGGAGTTTGGCTTTCCTTCTTGCTTTACTTTTTCAGCAGACCTGTATGCATTCATTTTATAAACTGAGGTTGAAGGTCACAGGGCCCTAGTTATCTGCCTGTGCTTTACTATGGGAGTAATTAATTACCTAAAAACAAGGGTAGTGAACTTACTCCAAAAACTATCTTTAGGATGGGGGTGCTTTTATTAGCTGCATGAAAAATCATGACAGACTAATATTTCCAGATTTAATACTTCCTATTGGAAACAATTTCCACTTCCCTCCTTTGTCACTTCTATCTTGTTTTTTGTTTCTGTTACTTTTGGGGTGACAGACACAACATGTTTAATTTCAAAGTAGTTTCTGCAGTGTGTGTTTTAAGGCACGCAAAACTTCCTACCTCTTTTCTACTCGTTTTTTCTTATGCTGGCGTTTGTCTTCAGTAAATGAACTGTTCAGAGCACGATGTAATCTCTAGAGGTAAAAGTAGAAAATAAATTAGTAAAAGCAAGATACGGATAGCGTCATAAATAGGTAAAAAAATTGGGCTTTGTGTGATGGACTCCAACAAGTTATTTTGCACATTCAAGGATACAAGCAATGTCTGTGCTTTGTCATTACAAAAAATTTATTTTCCACTGTTTCCCAAGGAAGGGCAGTCTGAAAGGTTGATGTGCAGAGTGTGAACAATCTTTAGCGTTAAAATTCCTCAGAAGAATGGCAAATCATTACTTTCTAAAGGATCTCTTTCACTGTGATTCTTTAAAGCAGTAGGTCTTCTTTTTTTGTGCTTTTTGCTTCAAAGCAACCTCTTCTTTTAGAGCAAACACTTACTTGCTTCCATTGTTTTCCCTACAACAGTGAAGGAGGCTATCCAGCACTTCCTGCATGCCTCAAAAGTTTGAGAACCCATAATAGTGACATAAAATATTCTGGTTAGCCAGTTCAGCACAACACCAGTGTTACATGTGCAAATGGAAAGGCTTAGCAGTTGTGGATATTTGAACCATTTCCTCTGTGCTTCTCATTCTGCTGTTAAGTAACTCTCTTCACATTCCAGAAGCTGCTGTCACATTTGAAGTGTCGAACATCAGTGCACTTACAAGCTTTTATACCTTGTTCTTGCCCAAGCTTTCTTAATCAGCCACATGGGGTTACTTCTGAATATGTACCTGACTTGTATGTAGCCAGTATTTCATCTTGGATTTCTTCTTGATTCGTGGTAAGACCAGTCTGTACACGATGTGTTCCCCAATGGTAGTGAGAATGGACAAACCAAGCCCAATGCACAGCATCACGAAGAGCCCAGAAAAATGTTTGATCCCCATCTGGAGCGTCTGTGAATAAAATCAAAAGGGGAAATTAAGAAAGTAGGCTGTTAAGTGTATTTTACTGGCTTCTGTTTTCTCATTTGGAAGTGTGGTGTGACTGTATCACAGTGGTCACATACTGCAAAATAATCTGGATATGATTCACAGCAAAGCTCTTCAGTGCTGCAGAAAGCTCAGCATTCAGTCAGAGCAAAGGATCCCTCATGGGAATGAGAATCAGCCAAAGACCATGGAAATCTTGTGCAGTTTCCCTAATGAGATTAAGTATTGAATGCACACAATCCAGTATTTTTGGTGCCTTTGCATTTGTAAAAGTGAATACTGCTTGACTTGCTCTACAGTCAATAAAACTGTAGAGCACGTCCTTCATCAGCCATGAGTTTAAGACCAACTGTTCATATTTTCTGGGAATCGATCATTATCTTCCCCTTTTTGTGCTTTACCGTTGATGGAAGGTCATGGAAAAATTGTTTTGAAGTAGTAGCACAAACAGAGCACCTCTCCACTCCCTAAGTCAACAGGACTGAAACTGTGTTAGGACCCCCAGCTGCAATTACAAAAACCAGGAATACTCCCACATTGTCCTGCTGAGTCACACTTTTCATGTAGAGTTGGAAACCTTTAATTAAATTGAGTCCCTTATTTGCATTAATTGTATTTTAAGACCAAAAAACCACACACGGCAGCAATCTCTACCACAAACACCTGCACTCTGATGCATAGGTCAGGTTTCCATGTTACATATAATCTTAGTATCTTTATCCTCATGCCTCTATAACTCAGTTATAAGTGTATCAATAGCTAAAATCTCTTGCTAATTACTACTGCCCACAGGTTGCTTGGGAAATATTTCCAAGAATACAAGTTCTACTTGTGCCTTTCTATTAAAGAATGCTATTCCCCTAGTCAGAAAAAAAAAGGCAGAGAATTACTTGGGTAGATTTTATGTCAGAAGATTATATGTGGGATGCTATCATCCTGGTTAATTGACCTCTGTGTTCCATCAATTTGTTGTTAGTTTGGTGGGTGGGTGGTGGTGGGGATTGTACTTTCTCATGACTGTAACTATTGTTGGTTAATGGTGAGTCTGTTGATGTTGAAGGCTTGGAAATCCCTTTTTGTTCTTTTGTTTGATAATTGTGAGCAGTATTTCACTCATCTGGTTTTCATATTTCTGTTACTCAAAACACAATGACAGGAGATAGCATATTGTAGATGTTTAACAAGAACAAGGCTTTAGCAGTCTAGCAGAGTGAGAACTTTTGTATGTGGCACTGACAATGAACTCTTATTTTAGGGGCTCTCTGCCAAAACCAACCTGGTTGCCCTGCAGCGCACTAAGCAGATTTTTTGGGAAGAGAATTTTTGTACCAGTGAATAAACACTTCAATGGTGTTGAAAGCTACAATGGGGATTATAAAAGCAATTTCTAAAGAAACTCAGTGCAGCCTACAAAGGGAAGTGAGAAAACACACTAGAGTGATTCTGTGTGTTGAAAGAGAGTCAGTCTTGGCACAAGAGTTTTCTGATTCTAGGAGTCCATCAGTCCAACTTAAAAGCAGAACTTCCCTCTCAGCATTGGAATTTCTTACTGACAAGAACTTGTTGTCCTATACTTTGTCTTTCCAGTTAGGGGAATAGGAGGGCAACACAAAAATCACAGGTGATAACGCTTCAAACCACTCAAAGTGCTTCACTGGAGGTCTGTGTGACCTGGCCTCTTTCTTTCAATTAGCAACAGAAGCCCAAATTTTAATCCAGGTAGCATAAAAGCAGAATGAGGCCCCATAAGTGACCTTTTTCCAAGGTCTTTAGAGCCAAGACTTCAGTATGGCCCATCTCTGAATTCAGCATATGTAAACATCTGTAAGAAGCAAAAAGACTACTACCTGTACTAGCTGAACATGCCAGTTAAATAGGTTTTCACTAATTCTCTAAGAAGCATTAATGCAAATCACTTGCCTTCCAAAAAGAATATTCAAAGCCAAGTATGAAACAACTTCCTTAGAGATGTAGATCTAACAGCAAATAAATAAACTGAATGAGACATAGAATAATAATAATTAAAAAGGAGTAAGTTTGCTTTGTTTATATGATCCCAGCCTACTGCTGTTTGTTGTCATAACAGTCTAAGGGTGGGCACTGCCATTAACTCCCTCAGTGGCAGAAACCTTTGAATCAGCTGGTGAATGTCCTTTTGCTTAGCTACTTGAGAAGTAATGCGAAAGTCCCCAGAGGCATGGGAGATCAGTAAGGAGGCCCAATCTGATAGTGTTAGGTACAGAAGCGAGTGTTTATATTGCTCTGAAAATAGGAAATGGTTTTAATGGACTATGATAAACTGCTAGCTATTCAAACTAATAAAAAATAAAAAAAGACACACAGCAGCAATTGCAGTGGGGATTCCTGCAAACATGAGATGTCTCCTCCAGCCTGAACTCACTGTTTCAGCAGTACTGCTGCAGAGAGAATATCGGGCCAGCATCTTACATGAAATATAATTCCCTTGTCTTGAGTAAAGCTGCTGTGATTTATGCTGACGAGAGTCTGGCCCATTGTCCTGTCAGCTCTGCAGAATAATTTTCTACCTTCCCTAGAAAAAGGTGAAAGAAATTCCAGCACTGGCACCTCAGATGTGTTTTCCACTTGTAGTGGATAGCTTTTGAAATTGGCCCAAACAAGACATCTTTTCCTAGGAAAAGAAATGCCAAAACAAAGCATCAATAATATTTCATCTGGCAGTAAAGAAGAATGCATTGGAAGAGCTTGTGATAAAGGCTGCACAGGAGAGGGACATTTTTGAGACAAATTCAGTTGGGAAATAAGGTAGGGAAGAAACAGTAACCACAGTGTGTTTTACAGTGTATGGAGTGATTATTTATCGCAATATCAACACATCTGCATGCCCTCGTAGAAAACCAGTTTATCAGCTGTTCATAATTTCTGTAGACACACACATGTTAAATATTCAAGGAAACCATCTAATAGAGGCAACTCTCATTTTTGTAGCTTCATGCTGATCAGTATTAGAGTAGCAAGCTCTACAACTTATTTTGTAGTTTGTGTAGGTGTCTGTACATGTGTATATAGAACCAGTTTGGAAAGAGCAGCAACAACCTGGATTCTCTGTGTCACTGCTTTCTCTCTACTGAAGTGGCAGGGGTCAGAGGTGTGTGTGTTATGTCTTTACTGGCAAATCAACTGATGATTATTTTTTCTTAGAAATAAAAGCCCATAATGTGGTGTAATTTCCATTAACCTAGGATAAATACATGGTCTTTGTTCTAACTTTGTAATCACAAATTCAGGAGGTAGCTCCTTGCATTTTAGGAGAAGAATCTCAATTACGCCCCTGTGAAGCAATAAGCAACCATAGTCAATCCTGTGATGATTACAGCTAATTGGTGCTAAGCAGTACACTGGCAACAGCCTCTAAGTTATTTTCCACTTGCAAATTGGGAAACTGTCAGTTTCTGAAACAAACAAATACAAGAACAGAAGTGGAGGTATCTGCTTCTTTATATATGCTTTGAGAGACTTTTCTAGTTTATCAGCCTATATCTGCAACTGCTACCAAAACACTTCCTGCTGTCTCCTCTGTAACGATATGCTTTTTCTTTGAGCACTCATTAGAAGGAAGGGGATGCAGAGAAGGGAGTTTGACATTTGTATTCTCTTTGAAGGGAGGAGCAGAGACAAAAAACAGCACTTGGTGATTTTATTATTGGATTTAATGGAAAAAAACTCCTGCTTTATTCCCTACTACAAGACTGTAAATGGTTTCCTTTCCCTGATTGTACTGAGAGGGTGAATAAGTTACAGAGAGGGTGAAGTGGGAATAAATACATTTGTGGCTCAGCTGTGACTAAGTAGAAGCTTCTAAAAATTTTTGTGGATATTTTTCTGGTTGTCAGCACAGCACTGGCATTGGTGTACACATTCCTCAACCCAAAGACTAAATAGCGATATCATGTGTGTATTAGTTATAGTAATGAGCTATCCTTTCTGGTAGCATTTTTCCCACAGGGATTTTAGAAAGCATTGCTGAGATCAGGAAGTTAAATTTTGCAGAACCTTTGTGAAGAAGGAATTATTCTCAGCTTTATTAGGGATAAATGGATATGAAGGGCAGATACCTAAACTCATTTGGGCATCTCAGTAGGTCTGCAAAATCCTACTGACGTTGATGCTTGTATTTAGGTAACTAAGCACTATTAAAACCTGTCCCTCTCTCCAGAATGCGGCATTTCTTGTAGCTGCAGAGATGCTGTTATTTATTTATCATCAGTTCTCTGGATGCCTGTGTTTTCAAGAACCAGCAGCACTGAAGTAGTATGTATTTAATCTCTTTAGGGAGATTATCCTTAGTGAGGACCAGTGACCATGGCTTTAGAGTTTCAAGTGCCAAATTTTGATACTGTAAATCATAGTCTCACATCAGCCATAATTAGCAATAATTAGTACAAGGCAAATTTATAAGAAATCTGTCAGAGTACCAGGGAAAAAAAGGATATTTCCAAGGCTGTACATTGCCATGTGCCTCTTGTGTGCAGATTTACTTTCTACATTTAGGTTTGAGAATACATCACAGGGTTTGGTGTGGTAAATCTTAAACTGGCTTTGGGGGTTGAACTAGAGGATCTCCAGCAGTTCCTTCCAGCCCTAGCGATTCTGTGATTATGTGATCCTATCTCATTCTCAAATTAGCAACACAAGTTCCTTTCCCCTCTTGTGAGGACTTCTGCACTGATCTGGAAAAATACTCCCTTCTGTAATAAATCTTTTTCTTTCAAGTAATCGATTTCCCAAGCCCTAGTAGTGAGAATAAATATACATATAATCTGAATTAGCTACTGAGAAGATGTTTCCTCCTGTGATATGACAGGCTGGTGAACTGGGAAAAACAGCTTTGTCTCATCAGATAGTGAACTTTGTATTGTTTTTTTTTTCTCATTTTCCACAGGTGAATCTAAATCTGCTGCTCATTTCCAGGAGACTGAAAACATGTTTCCCCTGACTCTGTTGTCAGACTCAATACTCATATACTCCTTTCCTCAGGACCATTGTGGAAATTTTACCCAAGGGCAAGTCCAGATGCCACTGCCTCTTCACACAATGTCTGTCATTTTGTAATACTCTTCTTCATAATGTTCCCAGTCCTGGCAGTGAGCAAGGGCCAGCTGTCCTCCCCAGACAGCCTATGTACAGACTGAGCAAATTTTCTTGGCAGCAGAATCTTTTATCCTGTTCTTCATGTTTGTTTTTCACTCACTCATAACAAGGCACCATGAAATGTGACTGATGGGCAGGTTTGATTTATGAGCACAGGGCAGTTTGTTCCCTTCGTGGAGGAGTCTACATGGCCTTCCCTTGACACCTACAGTACATCAGAGACAAATGTATATACCAGGTCTTCAAGGTAATGGCTAGAAAACTGGTTGTCAGGTGATGGGTATAACAAAAAAGGAAACTAACTCTTGATCCTTAAACTGAGTAGCAGAACTCAGAGCAGAAAAGCACAGTTTTCTGGATAACAACTGATAAAACCGTGGCAAGATGAATGAGGCACTGTCTAGTTGTGCATCCCAGGTGATGCCAAGGCCAAAGATCACCTGTTCGGTCACTAGGTCAGTTTTGAACAAGTTCATTCAAAGACTCTAGAGCAGAGACATCAGTGGATCACACCAGTAATGAGAGAGGAAGAGAGGAGGAAAGGACTTAGTCTTTGCTGTGTGCTTGGTCTGGATCAGATAGAAGCCCATTGTCAGTGACTCATCCTCACCTTTAGCAGTATGGACCCCTCCCTCAGGCACCATCTGGAGGTGCATAGCATTGTGCCTTCCCTGGTGTCATCACCCATGGGAAGTAGTGGGTCTGCAGTAACAGGGTCAGCTGGGGCTGTCACTGTGTGTGTGTTTATGTATGTTATCGTAAATATCAGGTTAGATACTGTTTGTGTGAAGTTATCAGTAAGTTATTGATATTAATAGCTGGGGTATTGTCATGTAACAATATATTTTTTATTCCATGTATTGGTTGTTATCTGACTGAACTGACAGTCTGTGTGCAAATCAGCCTCCAAGTCCTAGAGCTTCAGTTCTTCTGTGACACTTGCAAATTGAGAATATAAAAGCCTTTCAAGTGAAACAGAAAATATAGCTTACACAGTAACACTGTAAAAAATGTAGCTTAAATGCTTTGAAAGTCTGTACACAGCTTTTCGCAAAGCCTGACTACTCCCTGGCCCAGAAGGGGCTCTTCTCTTTCACTGTCTTGAAAAAACACGGTGTGCCAGCTCATCTCCTAAACACTTTGCCCTGATCATTACTGCCTGGTCTGAATACACCCTGTTTCCTTTCATAGTAGCTTTGTGCCAAAGCTGTTCTGCTAGTGTGAGCAGAAAGTTGCAAAGCTGCCAATTAACTATATTTTGGTTCCCAAAAATGCCACAGAAAGAAAGGAGTAAATGTCTCTCCTGAGCTAGGGGGGAGCTAATGAGCTGGAGAGGAAAGTCCTAGGAGCCTGGCCGCTGCTGAAGTGGGGTTATTGAGAACAACAGTAGGGTAGAAAAAGGGCTAAGTGTGTTGTGCGCAAGTTGAAAATGAATGACAGTGATTACGTCCAGATGTAATATGTGCAGATCTAACTCTGCCAGCTCCACTATCCTCCTGCACTATGCTCTGGCCTAAGTAGGGACTTAGTAAATTTACAGCAAAGAAATTCCTTAGAGACTAGCATATGATAATTTTGAATCAAGAGTACTTGAGTGATATTACTAGGGAGCAGCAGCCAGCATGACGAGCCACTGTGACCAACAATTACTTCTGGTGGAGAGAATAAGATGCAATCCACTGAAGCAATTAGTTCCAAGTTTGAGTTAGCTGCATCATCCACGAATTGGTGCTGACCAGAGTAAAATGCCTTGCGCAAGTGGTTTTGCTGAAGAGGTTCATACAAACAGTGGAGATAAGCCCTACTGACCTCTGCACTTTCAAACACATATTTATTTGGTTTCTCAGCTTGAGGAGTCGCTGCGAATTTTCCAGCCCCAGTATGAATCATACTTTTCTAAGACAACTCTGTTTTCAAATGCAACTTAGAATGAGCAGATAGAAGTGGAAAGAGCTAGCAGTGAGTTCTATCACAGACTATATAACTTTATAGTGTAAGATTAGAAAAAGTGATGGGTAGGAATATGAATCTCAAAACAAATCCAAAGAAAAATCAACTTTGGTGGGCAGGAGTGGAAGGTGGATAAGAATCAAGGACAGCCTAAAGAAGTAATGATAAAAAAGGAAGATGGATATTTCACACATCTAAATGCTATACTGATCAATATTTCACCTAGGTATATTCCCATTTTGGGGTCACTATTCTTGGTCAACAGGTGCAGTGTGTCACAGACCGGATTTATTGAAAAGACAGACAATAAAAAAATACAAAGCCTTAGCCTAGCTATCAAATATCTCTGCATCTTAGTTTGGTATATAATATATGTGAATGAGAACCCACATAGAAGCTGAGAGTTTTTTTGAAAATGAATTACCTGCTTCTGTGTGGAACCTCATCCACACTTCAGTGAATCTGTTGAATGTTACTGTGACTGACTTCAGGGAGTTAAGTAACAGATTTCTGGTTGCACTGGAGTAAAGGATACAAACTGACAAAGATAACACCACAAATAACTCATGTGTATCTTGATGCAATGACAGGAAAGCTATGCTTTAGAAAGGGTCTGCTGCTTGGCCCTGTTTAGTTTAGTAGATTTGTCCCACCTATGAAATTGCAGGTTCTAAAATGTGCAAGTTCCTGGCTATAAAGAGTGGATGAAAAGGAGAGGACACTCATGGGAGAGGTGGTAGAAGAATTCAGGAACATGAAGGTCTGGATTTAGCGAAGCTTGCCCCACAATGGCACAGACTTACAAGTGGTCTTCCGTTTCTCCTTACTCTGATTACATAAAGCCTTAGAGTGTATGAAAATTTGTTCAAAGACAAAGTATTTGAGTGACTTTTTGGAGTCAGATCAGTCATCTGAACCAGCTTGTTGGATCTTGGCCCCTGGAGAGAAACTCAGTTATGCATGTTCGGGTAAGCAGAATGGAAAATCAAATAAGGACTACAGTCAGATATCCAGCCCCAGAACAACTAGACCTGCTTTACTTTCTGATCATCATCTGGAGGTTACACCTCTAAAGACTGAATTACTTTGAAGCACTCATCTTAAAACCTCCCTTAAAACCCCATGCTTAAAACCTGTTCAACAGTGAGAAAAATGGAATTGCATGGGACTATTCATGTGACAAAATCAGTGCTTTCTTTTAGGACTGCAGCAGCTTTTCCCCCCATCTCCTCTCTCTTTGTTGGCAAGCCTTGGGGAAGGTTTGAGTACGTAAACCATGTTGGGCTTTTTATGCCATGATGTCATGGGTTCAGCAGTAGCTCATGCTCTGCCAAGGAGGAGGGAGAGATAGGGCACCTGGTCTGGGCTAGTCGGGGAGGTATTTCATACCACAGCACGTCCTGCTCGGGGAGGCAACTGGAAGCTGGCCAGGAGGGGAGGGGGAAGCTCTATCTCTCTTCCGGGCTGGCCTCGTGGTGGCGGGTGGTATCGTATTCTCTCTCCCTGTTTGTCTCCCCTAACATTGATTTGTTATTGGTACCGGTAGTTATTTCTGTTATACCTTGATTTCTGGACTGATTTTACCTCAAATCTGTGGGAGTTGTATTCCTCCGGCTCTCCTTCCCATCCCTCCGGGAGTGGGAAGGTGAGGGGGGGAGGGGAAACAAAGGGGGAACTGTGCAGATTTAGTTTAAACCACGACACATGAGCACAGGGAAGTTTAAGGCTTCCCTGGAAACTGGCGACACTCAGTATTGCTTCCCTGAACATAAAGGAATTAACAAAAATCACAGAATCGCAGAACGATTTGGGTTGGAAGGGACCTTAAAGACCATCTACTTCCAACCCCCCTGACACAGGGAGGGACACCTTTCACTAGACCAAGTTGCTCAAAGCCCTATCCAACCTGGGTTTGAACACTGCCAGCTAAGGGGCAGCCTCAGCTTCTCTGGGCAACCTGTGAAAGGGTCTCACCACCCTCACAGTGATGAGTTTTTTCCTGATATCTAATCTAAATCTACCCCCTGTCAGCTTAAAGCCATTCCCCATTGTCCTGTCATTACCTGCCCTTGTGAAAAGTCCCTCTCCAGATTTCTTGTAGGTCCCTTAAGGCATTGGAAGGCTGCTATAAAAACGCAGAAAAATTGTATCATCTTCCCTTGTATTTTTAAATTGAAAAGGGCTTTCAGAAGAATAACTGTAAAACTGACATGCTGCCTATGAGATTTATTTTTTCTCTTCAGTTTGAATGCAGCGTTTGTTCTATCTTTGCTCATTCTGCTTTTCTTCATAAAAGACAAATCCAGCTGGTTTTATAATATGCTTCTGTAGTTTGGTTAGCCAGGTCTTATTTCCTCTACTACTGTATTTGTTGTGGCAGAAAAAAGTTCTTGTTTCTAGAGACAGCCTTCAGCGATAACTAGTGATATGTGTGCTGCATAGCTGCTGCGGTAGGAAAGAAGGGCTGGTTCTGTTTTTTCTGTTGAGAAAGACCTGAAATGGGGTTGTTTTATTGCCCCTTGAATAAAAAAGACATGGAACTGTTGGAACAAGTCCAGAGGAGGACCACGAGGATGATCAGTGAACTGGAGCATCTCCCGTATGAAGACAGGCTGAGAAAGTTGGAACTGTTTAGTCTGGAGAAGAGAAGGCTGCGTGGAGACCTCATAGCAGCCTTCCAGTATCTGAAGGGGGGCTATAAGGATGCTGGGGAGGGACTCTTCATTAGGGACTGTAGTGATAGGACAAGGGGTAACGGGTTGAAACTTAAACAGCAGAGGTTTAGATTGGACCTAAGGAAGAAATTCTTTACTGTTAGGGTGGTGAGGCACTGGAACTTGGTTGCCCAGGGAGGTTGTGAATGCTCCATCCCTGGTGGTGTTCAAGGCCAGGTTGAACAAAGCCTTGGGTGACATTGTTTAGTGTGAGGTGTCCCTGCCCATGGCAGGGTTGCTGGAACTAGACGTTTTTAAGGTCCTTTTCAATCCTAACGATTCTATTATTCTACGATAGTCTTGAGATCCTAAGGCTTAGAATAGTGGTCTTCAAACTTTTTTTGATAATACACCTCTATTAGTAATTTTTCGAGCAGGCACCCCCCATATATGTATATTTATTCATAATTTATATACAGCTGCATTATTGAATTTCTTCCTGCAAGGCAGTGCATCGTCTCGTGGGCTTAAAGAAGCAAATATATATATTCTGGGGGAAAAATGGTACTAAATACAACTATTTTTTTTCTCCAAAATGTTTCAAATTGATTCTGTGTCTTAGCTGTTTCTCTAGGAATACAGAGAATACAGCCCTGGATACAGCTACTGAAGTAAGATTCTCAAGATTGGAGGAAGCTCCTCCCTCCATCACTGCGGAATTATCAGGAAGATAAACTTGTCTCTGGTACAAAAGTTTCACATTTTAAGACAATTGTGGTTATTAATACCATTACTGTCTGGTAATTTTACTGAGGTTTAATTCAAAAGGTTGTATTAAAATGTAGGATAACAAGAGGTCATTGAATTAGTGCTTGTCAGGAACACGTATGTCAGCTACATTAAACAGAAAATTCCCCAGATACATGTCTTGTTGGGGGATAATACAATTTTCAGAGGAGATAATCAGAAATAACAGTGAATGCACACTTTTTTAAAAAATGTGCCTCCTTCTGCTGAATTAATCACAGAATATTAAAAATTGCAAGTTGAATAAAAATCAACTGAATTTTTTTCTATGAATGTCTGATGTTAAAATACATTTAATATTGACACAATCTTAATGAGAATGTAAACAATGTAGTGAGATGCAGAAATATCCCAATGATCTATGTATTAAAAAAGTCAAATGCAGATTTTCTTTGTATTTTCTCTAAAATATGCTAGTTTTCTAGTGAATTAATCCACAGTCAGAGGTTTGCAGTCAAGATGATCAGGTGACTATTGAAAAGTGGCAGTCAAAGTCTTGGCAAACGGGCTTTTCTTTACGGGACCATGGCTATGCTACCACTTTCTCAGGGTACATGCAGGATTGGTTTGGTATTTGGCTAAATGCTCTGAGGAAATACCATATTTCTAGCTACATATTTTGTACCAGTAAGAATACATAATAAATGTCTTTTGGAAGACCTTGAGGTAAATGTGTATGCTCTAAGCTTCATACACTGCTGTACCTTTTAATTTCTCAGTACTTTATTTCCTTGAGAATCTAAGAGACATGACAAAAACCTGCTATTCTAGCAAGAGAAGTCTTTTTCTCATAAATAATGGCCCACATCTTCAGCTGCCATCAGCTGGCATAATTCCTCTGATTTGATACCAGGATGTAAATCCATGGAGATTTACTTCCATTTCTGGCTGATCTACTTAGATGTGAGACCTGCTTCTTTTCTGTTCTTGGCATTATATCTTAATATAGGTTGGTCCCATCTTTGGCACACGTAGCTGCCACCCGTGTTAGGAAGTGATCAGGGTTATATTAGAAATTTGGGATGTGCTAAATTCACACTCCCTCTGCTTCTTTTTTTCTTGCTTTTGGTCTCTTTGTTAGTGATTTTAGCTATTGCTCCTGTGTGAGATGGTACAGAATCACTGACATATCCTGTAGATGGTGACACACATAATTGAGTAGAATCAGATATGTCTGTTAAACAGTGTGCCAGATCAGTTCTGTTAATAATATTTTACATGCCCTATTTGTCTCCAGAAAGGCTCTCTCATGCATGCGCTGTGTGCCTAACTCAGCAGCACAGTCTTGCTGATATTTTTCTTGTGCTCTGTTCTGAATGCTTCTGGGCATAGCATCTATTGCTTTTGAAGCCTAATGCTTTACTTCAGCTGCATCCCATCTCTGTTGTGTGTGTACGTCTATTGCACACTGTAAATGAGGGGAAATAATCATCAACTTTAACAAATCCTTATTTATGTGACCGAAGTTCATCACTTACCTCCGTGACAGCAAAGCTTCTTTTCCCACATGGAACAACCTTGTACCATTTGTCATGCAGAACATCCATGAAACCATGGGACTTGTACTGACTTATCAAGTCAGAGATGTTTGAGGTGAGTGGAGAATTGGGGGGAAGACCAATACCATATCCTAGAAGGAAAAGCAATAAAATCATCTCTCTTTTACTTGTCTGCTTTTTGCTAAAGTATGTTCATTTCAGTTGTCAACTACCAGCATGGCATCCTGTTTCAGCAAGCCAGTTGAAACCTGGATGCTGGCTTACCGTGGTCTGAGAATGATAAGACTTTTTGCAGTGCAAAATAAACTAGCCTAGTAAGAACAAGACATACACATTCAAAACTATTAAGACAAACCAAGTAGTATGTAAATTTGGAGGCCCAAAAACTTAAGATGGAGTTACAGATAAATGAATAAATCTGTGTTATCTCTAGAAACACAGCCTTTTGCATGCTTTTGCCATGGGTTCTTTTTTATCTTGATTAAGCAATACAAAAGGATCATAATACTAAGTAAACCACTCTGTGATCCCTCTACATTGTTAGAGCAGTGGGTGTGACTGTGGTGTCAACTGTAACATTTTCTTTTCTTCCTATGTATTTTTTGATGACAAGCTTTGTGCATGTAAATTGTATATGGCAGTAGTCTGTATTGCTGTTACACGTAATTTAAAGGCCAAGGGATATCCTTTCCATTTGTGCAGTTCTGTTCTGGCAGTGACATGGACCTTCAGATAGTAATAAATACAGTTTTTAGCCACTGAGTTGTCTTTTATAACATTAAAGCGCTGGTAAATGACTTAGTGCAAATGAAAATGGATTCAGTAACACTGTGGTCCTGAAATTTGCAGAATCTGGGTTTTGACTTTAGAAAAACAAATACAGTTCATGCCTACAAGACATGCAGTTGCATGAAGAGATGTCCTGCCAACTGCCTGTAAAGAGCCCTTTCTAGTCCACTGTGGATTTTTTTCAATACAGAATTCAGAATTTCAGACTGTCTCCTTTAAAAAAAAAACAAACAAATCCTCCACAAATCAAAAATGAAAACAACACAGGAAGAAAATTAACACCCCCCCCCCAAATGTACATGAATGGTAAACTTGCCAGTGGTTTGCTTTTCAATGATAAAGAATGATGTGGTGATATGTGTACCCGCAACACAATTCTCCCTTGCTGCTTACTTCTGTGCATTGTGCCTGTATTTCCATCTGAATATAGTTGCTGACATTGAAGGAATGTCTTCAGAGAAGGCATAGCTAGGGCTCATGAATACCGTATTTGAGGCATATGTGTTCTGTTATTGGCTGATACACAGTCTAGCTATGTAAAAACGTGTAGTTTGGGGCTTATTTGTATTTTTCTGTATTGAAATCTGCTTTACTTATTTCAAAGTTGTGGAAGCTGATGGCTTACTTCAGTAGAATTGACCTTTCTGGAATGGATGATTTATCAGATTTCATGCACATAATGAAACATGTAGCTGAGCACACAGAAATCATTCTACAGCCTGAACAACTCTTTGTGCATCTATCTTCCCTAATAACAAATAGAACAGAAGAAAATGGATTGCTTTCAGGTCCCTGGTGTGAATTCAGTTTGAAGACACTGATGAGGTATAGCAAAAAGAAGCATTCTACAAAATGCCTACTGCTGGTGACTTGTAGCTGAAATGATTAAAATGCTCTGCTTCCTCTGGCCTTCATTAGCATACTGCCTTCCTCAGTCAGGTTTGAACACTTCTGAAAGAGGTTGTTTTAATGTGCAATAGGAGCGGCCAGAATGATTGCCCTTGGAGGGGAGGAAAGAAGGCGCTTCAATCATTTTCATTAGCCATCTATCACAAAGGTTATGCCTAAAGTCTCATAGCTACCAATGCTCACTCGAGCTGGAAGCAGCTTCAGATAAGCCTCCAGGCTGCCTTCTGACCTCTCCTTTGTTAATACACCAGGGCTGCAGGAGGCTACATAGCCAAGTAGGCTCCCTTTTTTAGCTTCAATTAACTACATATTCAGCAGGATTTTTAGGCTGACCTTTAAAATGGGAATAGTATCTTTCTGCTTCAAATGAGAACAAAGCTGTAGAATAGCATTTTGAACATATTTCACTGAGTTTTGAACATGTGTATTTAAAGTGAGCCTACTTGTTTAGAGATGGACTAAGCACTTTCAAGTAATTGCTATATAGAGCACAGCAACAGATGGTAAAAGTGATCTGAAGGCTCAAAAACCTCAAGAGAAGGGTGAAATCTTCTTTCTGCTTAATCCCTGAAAATTCTACCATAATCTTCCAGGGGTCCACAGTTTTACCTCCGTAGTTTCATTGGGAATATGAAATCACAATAAAGGAAATGCAACACATGAGAAATAGAGCAGTGCATTATAAAACTCATTATTACCTTCAATGGCAAATGGTTTTCCCACAGTTAGAAGCTTGCAGTCAGCATCTATTGATACTTCATAATCTAAAAGTGCTTTATCCATGATGAAGGCATCGAGTTTCTCTGGATCATGCCTGTATTCAACATTAAAGTCAGAAACAGAATTACTTCGCAGTCTGAGACTTTGATAGTCGCTGAACATTTCTCTATGTAGTTCTCTGGAAGATTACTGAATGAAAACAGAGACCAGGGACTGCTATTTGCACTCCTGCATTTAAAATGCTGAATTGATTTGTATTTTGAAGAATGAAACTGTGCATGAAATACAAACTCTGTGCGAACTGGGCATGGGACTTGTTTTGCTCCCATGAAACACTATTGATCTGAAAGGTGGCAAATACTACATTATATTAGACTTTTGACTCAATTGAAAGCATAAGGTTTTATTGGAAAAGGTAAGAAAATTGCTAAAATACTAGCACTGCCTTGGTTTCTTTGTGATGTTAAAATTATAATCATTAGAGAAAAAAAGCAGGAAAATAACTTATTCAGAGGTGTTTCTCCTCCTTTCCCCTTGAATATGAGGTAGATTAATTCCCTTCACCTAGATCAGCTTTTCTCTATGTTCATGAATGCAGAGGACTGAATTTTAATAACACAATCATTTATGAATAGCATGCTTGCATAGAATGGTGATATAAAAGAACAGTTGCAGCGCCTATTTTCAGCAATCCAGGGACTGAACTCTCCACTCTTTTCACCTTACAGGTCTGGGTGTTCTGATGTGAAGTTACCTTACTTCATTGATTTTGATGGACAGATTCCAGTTTAAGTCAGAGAAACTTCCATGTATCTTAATTATCATGAAGATGGGTCTGGGAAAAATACGTAAACAGGAAACAACTTCTGGTGGAAAATTTTCAAGCCATCTGTTATGCAACTTCTATGTGTAAAATGAATGAATTATTTCAGGCTTATTATCACCCCTCCTGTTTCCTGGCAGAGTAAATCAGTTGTGTGACCCCACACTGTTAGGCACAAATGTCTCTGAAACACAGTGATACCACAAGTCCCTAAAGCAAGAAGCCTTGGTGTTTATTACTTTAAATCAGTCTAATATTTCTTTTAGTCATTTTAAAGATACACGCTTTAAGGTTTCTCTCCAAGAACCATCTCTCCTTCCAGCATGCTGAAGATGGTGGGGAACCTCATTTGCAGCTTTTGCTTGGACTGTGAGGTTTTTTTCCTGAATGTTTCTCTCTGCCTGTTGAAGGGCTCCCAAGCACAGAAACATGCCAGGATTTATATGTTGCCCATGCTTTATCACACCCTAGCAGTTAGTGTGAAGCACTGCTCCCCTGGGAACACTCCAGCTGGTGCTATGCTAGCTTGCTTTCCAAGTATCACTCCCTCCAGGTAATTACATGCTTTCCTCTTCATCTGCCACATTCTCTTCAATGACTGTTTTGTGGGGTAAGTGATACTGTAAGTGGGAAACCCATCACCATCTCACTTCCATGCATTCTGGTCAAGGGACCAGATCTGCTGTCACATGCAGAGGCTCACTTTAGATATGCCACTCCATCTGGGGTTGCAGGGACATTGTACCGTCTCATGTACTCGTGCATCTCTGGGAAGCTTTGCCTAACATAGTCTTCCGCACTGCTTTCTCTCACGGTTCCAAACCGAAATCCTTGGGATGGGTGGTGGAGCTGAGGAGACGAAATTACAGATTAGCAGAGTCATTTGCCTCCTTCACATCTGGTATTTTGGTCTGCTATGTTAACAGTTTTTCAGAAATTCTCAGCCTTCACAGACCTGTTTCTGATGTTTTCCTGCAATCAGTTTTCCTGATTACAGAGAAAGTTTGAAAATACTTACCAGGTGGCTGATTAACCTGTTTGTGTACTATCAAGATTTTCTTTAAATGTAAAAAACATTTCCCTTGAGACACCCTGAACCCCCCAAATCCATGGTTTTAGTTGGCTTGTGTTTAAATCAATCAGTGTTTGGGGAAATGTTATGAGAAGCCTCTAGGCTAGCTAGTATCCACTTTCTGGTGCTCAGAGTAACCAGTGAATGACCCTCAGTCTGGCTTTGCTTTGAAAGGATGTCTTTTATTGATTTCTTAAGAGTGAGATGTAAGAATCTTCTGCAGAAACGATAGCACAACCGTTTCCCTTCTACAAGCCTAGGCATCCTACCACAGACTGCTGCTGTGTTTGCTGCTATTCTTCACAGAGAATCTCAAGACTAAAAGTGTTGTGGACACCAAAATGTCTCCACTGGGAGCAAGAAGTTCCCCTCAGTACCCCTCACCATAGCCAAAGCTATAAGCTTGATACCAGGCTGTATACATACAGGCGATTTTTGCACTTCTATGTCCTTTCCTTCTCACAGCTGGCTCCACCTGCTGTATTAAACTCCTGAGTAGTTTGGATGTTCACAAAAGTTTCCAGAGTTTCTGTTTCTGAAGTACCCTGCTTGTCTTTGGAGTGTTTAGTAACTCATGGGGAAATTCTCACATTGCAGTGGAGGTGTCAGGCAGTGTCCTCTACTATGCCAAGCACTTGGCTGAGATGGCTGAGTGTTGCCAAGATCATACTAATTGGAAAGCCTCCAGCAATGTACCAGCCTCTAAAATGTGGAACTTTCAGAGCACAGAAAACCAAATAAAACTAAGGCTGAAGCAGTCATGCTCTATTTGCTTCCCAGGAAGCTTAAGGTCTTCCCAGCAGCTTGCAAAGATGATTTCACCATGGCCATGCTCTGCTTTGCAAAGACCACACAAAGAGGGGTTCTGCTGGTCCATCTGGCTCTCTGCATTATTATCTATAGAAAACAGTGTAGGGCAACACAAAGCTGTACAAAAGACATTTCCCACTGTTCTGTTCAATGACCCCATAGATGAAAAAGTCTATTTAAGAATAACATAGGTTGGATGTAAATGCAGACTCATCTGGTTCAGTCTGAAAAGGAACAGAAAAAGGTCTTTTGGATGGTATTCCAATGTCTTGGAAGATATGAATATACTGTTTTTCTGCTAATTTTTATCTGTAAAGTGGGCAGGTACTTTCAACATCATACTTTGCTAATCAGGTCCCAATGTTGCAACCTAGGAACAGGACTGTTGGCATAGAGGGAGTTCTGCTGTGTTTTTAGAGGTGTTCTGGACTTGATGACCACAGAACAAGCAATGCACAGTGTGCCTCCATCTGGAGCTGGCCATAGTGTGTGCTGTGCCAGAAGGACTGTGGGCGCAGAGGGAAATGTTCCTGCCTGCAAGTGTGGAAGCAACATTCAAGTGCCAGAAGACATAAATAGCAGATAGCTATGCTGTGACAATACATCATGGAGATTTCCAGCACAATGCTGTCAACCCATATCTAGGTCTATCCTTGAGACATTGAAGATGACCTGCTTGAAGAGGAAGTTTAGAGTGGGTTCCATACACTCAATATCTCAAGAAGCTTGTCACCACAGTCAGCACTACTTTTTAGGTTTTATTTCTTGGCAGCTTCAGTGAAGAAACTGAACACCTCAGAGGCTCAGAAGGGAACCATACTGCCACCTTCCAAGCCAGCTTAGGTGTTGGTTGTGGTCTTTGTGGCCCACTTTGTGGCAAGTGCAGCTGGTGATCCTGTCTTCACTGGAAAGTATCCCTCACTCAGAATGTCACCAGTCTCTACAACTAGCTAAATATATTAAGCCTCTGTGAGAAAGGCTAGAACAAAAGAGAGAGCTAACTGCACCTTCATGCAATTTTCTGTACCAAATGCTTTATTGAGGACTGTACATACTTTGTTTTGTGTTGGGCATTTTGTCAAATTTCACCTCAAATGGTGACAATATTGGAATATGTATTAGATTAAAATTCCATCTGGCTTAATATCCTGTCGCAAGTAGCACCATATGTGTGGTGGGAAGTCTTGGAAAGTCTATGTAAGGAAGTTATGTAGTGATCCCTTGCATCATATGTTCTACTTGCTTCTGGTAATTTATGCTTTCTTAAGCATAATTATGTGTCTACAACTCTGTATTTGATGACCCTTGACTCCTTTTATGAAGGATAAATCTTAATAGTGTTTTAATCCTGTGTCTTTTGGGACTTCCAGTTTTTTTGTCACTGCTGCCTATCCACATGATGAAAAGGTTTGCTTGCAGCTACATGAACAGTGGATTAACAATTCAAAATGATGCCAAAAGCAGATAAGGGACTACCTCCACTGTCTTTGCTGCTAATCTACTAAGACTGCTAAGCATCACAGGAGATAAAAACCTCATGATGGAAACAAGGCTCATCAGTTGTCACTGATCCCTTCTTTCTTTTTGTAGTCCTCCCCTGGGAAGATTCTATGAAAAGATGGAAATCAAAAGTATCTCTGTCCTGACAGGATAGGTAAATGTAATAGTCTTCCTGTGAGTCTTGCCTTATTAGTTATCTCTTTTTTATCTTTTCTGTTTTTCATTGTCTGTTTCGTGTTTCTTGCATTTTAAATGTCCTATATTGAAAGAATCAGTCTTTCAGTTCTCTTTAAAGTAGTAACAAAATCCTAATACTTAGGGATTCAGAGAACTCCTGAACTGTGAAAAATTAGCTTTTGAAGAGTCACAATTTTAAGAATCAAGGTTTTTTTGTTTTTTTTTTTTTTAACTAAATGGTGATCTGGGGGAGACAGTTACTTTCTTATCAGAAACAGCAAATATGAAAACTATCTTACTGAGAAGGAATAGTTCTCAAAATTTACTAGTATGTGGATACTACAGTTCAGTGAATAGTTCTGTGTTTTTTCATTCAAAGCTCAGTCAGTGTGAAGGTGAATAATCATCACAAAGCTGGTGGTGGATGGACAGTAGGACGGTTTGTACTTGCTGCATCCATAGAGAAGCCAGAGATTGCTAGTGATTCAAGTATAATTAAAAATAAAGGAATGTAATAGCTGCAGATCCATCTCCAGACATGAGTTTTCCTGGCACTCAGCTAGATAACCTTACAAGGTCCCTCCAAATTCAAACATCTACGGCTGTAACAAATTGAAACAACATTTGTTTTGACCTAGAGAGGTTTTCAGCAAAAAGTGAAGTCTTGGCTTGACAATTCCTTGAACCAAATGTAAAGAAAGTTATGGGTACAGATGATAAATCCCTCTTTATTCATCTCTTTAACCGCAAAACCTCCCTTTTGAAGACCTGGGAGCAAAAGAAATCACTTGTTTTTAAAAAGGTCACTGCTGTAGAAGGTAACTGCTCCTCAGCCAGTAGTACAGGCGCTGTACTTCCAAACAGCCACTCCATGCAGTGCACGGGAGCTAAGCATTGCTGCCATGCGTGGGACTTGTTACTGTTTACTGAGTAACCAGCCCTTTGAATGTTAGCTAGAAAAGCCACCACAGTGAACTGCAGACTATGCTGGCTGAGCTGCTGAGTGGGAGAAACAGGGGAATGCCAATGGCATGGGCAATGTAACTGTGTACATGAATATACAAATGGAGTAGTAAAAAACACAGTGTTTTTCAGGGATTAAAAAGCTATTTAGTGTTGCTATTTAGTGGCTTTACCCCAAAAGTTGAAATTTCTGGCAGTTAACAATATAATTTCTGCAGATCAAATACTGGACATCACAGATTTCATATTAGTAAACTCAGTTTTATACCTTAAGCACTGGTGTATGCCATGAACAGTCATACTACTCAGGTGCATCCCAAATTTTTAGAACTATCTCCCCAGCCTACTGCAAGAAAGCTACTGCCCATGAAGTTGTGAGACACATGGTGACATCTCATTTGGATCTTGGTTAGTGTGTGGAGCACACTCAAGAGATGGTCATGAGAGACCTCACAGCAAAGGGATGTAATATCAGAATTCACAGGTTCAGTGCTGTGGAATGACAAGACCAGAGGATCATGATGCATAGGTCAGATAGTTGAAGAAAAGATGACCCATCTTCTGTGAAGAGAGAACTCTTGGGAGGGAGGACTAGGAAGTGCTTCTAGGAAGTTCAGGGTGAAGGCTCAAGGTCAAGACTGAAAAGTTTTGGAAGTGCATATGCTTTGGGAATTGGGGTATCAGTGCTGCCCCTGTGGCCTCTAAGGAAAGTATCTACTGTGGGAAGTATGTGCTGTGCTGGTACTTCCAGGAACAATTTTCACTGTTGAAGAAAACACTGTGGGTAAGAAAACAAACAAAGGGTAATGTTTTCTTACACTGTGTAGGAAAACAAGGGGTAATGTGAACTCCTCCAAGTGCTGAGGAGGTGAAGTGGTTGTTGGGTCACTTGAGCACTAAGACACGCAGGTCAAGTAGTGTTTATGAAACCTGAGAGCTCCACAGAACTTCTAGCTGACAGTGCCAGGAAAAACCTTAGGGAGTTCTCAAGAGTCTTCTGTACCTTGTATAGCATTGTGCTACTAGACAAATGATGTTTGTGCTGCTTATTGCCAAAAGCAGATACTGCAGCTACCAGTTTCCTTGGCTTGGCACTTCTAGATCTTCTTGGTTTCTGTCTTCTGTTGTTATCACATCTGCTGAGTAGGAAGTGGAAAACTTGTTTTATTTGGGAAGATGTTGAGAAGAAATTGGTATCTGCATATATCTATGGCTCTGTGTGCCAATTATGCATGAAAATACCAATGTGATAAAACCACAGGAGCAAGAACAGGAAAATACAATCCTGAATGTCAAGATTTTGCATTACTTGGCACATTCCAGTTTACATAAAACAGTGGCACTGCATTCAGTGCCATCAGCTAGGCTGAGAATACCTAGACTCAGACTTGAAAAGACTCAAACATAGAAATCTCCTATGCAAGTTGGGATTTAAAACTGAAAATTCACGAGATGATTCCAGCAGCTAATGTTGACATACTCCAAAATCGGGCTGTTGAGTTTTGAGGGCTTTCTAGCAGGTTCTGGCTTCCTTTATACCCTTTCAGTGTTGCAAAGCTGTAAGACTTGGCTCAAAGGCTCCCTCCTTGGTGCCCTGGTTGTCATGTCTGCTATCATTTTGAGGTTTGTATTACACTTGGTTGTCATGTGTTTTTGCAGCCTGTAAGAACCCTAGGTGTTCGGAATAAAGCTTCAGTGAAAAGATGGTCTTGGCTCCAAAAAAGCACTACAAGCCTTCTGATCCTGAGGAGTTTGAGCTTGCTGAGAGCTGTGAAGAGACAATGAAGGTCTAAACAAAAAAAAAAAAACTGTTGGGAAGTGGAATTATGTTTATTTTCTACAGCAATTAAGTGACTGAAATCTAGGAAATGCTTTCCCAGTACTTGATCAATGGGGTACACTGTCTCACTGAATCTAATTCAGAATTATTCTGTGCATTTTGATAGCTGGCTGGAGGAAAAACTTCAGGACCTTGATTTCTAACTGGCATCTCAAGTCATTAAAATGATTTCATCATTCATTCAGTCAGCCTCTACTGAATTCAACCCATAAATTATTCTTTGAGGGAAATGAGAAAAGGGCAACCCAGTATAGAACAGAGTGCATCCTGCAGTGACACATGCAGTATTAACAAGGATTTAGCTTTTACCACCATCTACCATACTGCTTTTTAATTGTAACAGAGTATAGAAAAGTGGACTATGGCTGAAAACACCTTCCTAACTGTTACAACTTCTGAGGAAAAATAACATGAAAAAGTTTCAGTAGCTTTGTCCCATGATAGCGCTAGTTACCTGGTGTAACACCAGGTATGGTGCTTAATGGTTGTGCTGTGTATGAGCAGAACTGCTGTTAGTGACTGCATGATTTCTGCCAGGGAACTGCTGCAGAATCTTGAAAAACTATTCAGTTTCAGTTGCTAATTGCTGGAGAAGGGCAGCATTAAGTGATCTGTTCTGCTGTGAAGAACTGACATGATTTTACAGATCTGCTGCTCTGCAATGAGTCTTCTGTCTTCAGCGTATGAAGTTCTTGCATTTTATCTTGCCTTATGTAACCAATGCATTTAACTGCTTGTCTAGCTGCTAATAGATTTCTCATGACCCACTGATAAAGGAAATGCAATTGACAGTGCTAAGCAAAGTTTCAGGGGAAAAAGAACAAAGCAAACAAAATTTAAAACAAACCCAAACAATGTAGAACTCTGGCCATGGGCTTTTCTCTCCTTATCTGCAACAGTTTTTGAAAACTAGTGAATATTTATGGGGTGCAGAGGGAGATGAAAGAAAAGAAAATTATTCACAGTGAAGCACATGAATTTCAGATTCTAACAGATGAAAATTCACAGCTGAACTTCTGGATGTGGAGGCTTTGTTGAGAAACAGTCCCATGTGCTCAGGCTTGAGAAGTGGAGATGTTCCCAGGGCCTCCAGGAGATGGTGTGTGCAGAATACATTTGAAAGGTCGCTCTCCCTTTTCTGCTGCAAAATGTGTCAGTGGAGCTGATTCTTGGCTTGCCAGGATGATGTCAGATTTTGTTAAAATCCTGTCTCTTTTAATCCAACCCAGCTAGGTCATCAGTTGGCAGAAATCTTTACAGCTTCATTGAAGTCAATAAGCAGTTGCAATTCTGGAACAAATGCACAGTCCAGTACTGCCAGTTTATTCTCCCGCATTGCAACAAGAGTATATGTGAAAAGAAACTGACAAAGGTATCTGCTTAAAAATACAAAGCCTCTGTACTGCTGGCCCCTATGTGAATGCTAATAATTAACTAGATCTGCTTTACTCCTCTGTGTGCTGCTGAAGCTGTATAGCTAAGGGATGAGATTGGGGACTCCAGTCTGTGGTAGATAGTTTCATCTCTGAAGATTGCACTCCTGGGCAGTACATAAAGCTGTATAAGAACAGAACTCTGGTGAATATAAACTTAAAGGTGTGTTTATCCCTGTTTCTTTATTAGAGTTCTCTGAGCAGAGGGGTCTTTGAGTTGCAACTTATTCCAGGACAGCTAAGAACTGTAAGATAGTGTAAATTACTGTAAGAAAAATAGATAGACTCAGGAAAAAAAAAAAGGGCTCTAATTCCCAAAGGAAATAGATCAGTTTTCAGTACACTTTAGTCTGAAGTATACTTCAGCAGCACAAAGCAGCCATAAAAATACTCCAGCCTGAGTCACTTCATTGACCACGTTCTTTTGCTTCCTTCCTGCAAAATAGGGCTAATGTGGCTGTAAGGCAGGTGAAGTCCTTTTCAAATTAGAAGGAAAAGAGAGAGACCTGTTTGGCTGAATACATGCTCAAACTATCACAGTGACATGGGAGTTTTCTGGTTAAATAATCCCTCTTGTCCTTCTATCCCAAGTCTCAGATCTGCAGACAGAAAAGCAGTCACAGTTCTCTACAAGCAACTGAGGGCTGCAGGGGGAAACTTAATGTGACAGTAGCCTGAAATGTAGGCAGGTTTTTTGCCTTTAAAACAATAATCTTTCATACCCTTTTCCTTACAAACTTCTCCTGTTGTAGGAGGGTCAATTAGGCCCACACTAATCCTCCTGCCCCCTGGTGGTATGGCAGTTGACCCCAGGTACCAGGGCTGAACACCATCCTATGTGGTGACACTGTCTAAACTTGTAAGGCAAGGCTAGTGCTCAGTGGTTTCCAGCAAAGTAACAGACAAAGGTTTCATGATGCAAAATGGGTCATCAGTTACTAGGACAAAAGAAGATTCCAATTGCGGATTGTGGAACTGTCTACCAGTGCAGCCCTAATTTCTTAAATATGTTATTTGTACTGGCTTTTGGTTCACAAGTGTCAAATGAAGGTAAATTAGAATAGTCCTTTGTTACTGATAGATCTAACACTGGGTCTAAATGTTATTTTTTTCCTTCATAGGATTAGTTTGGAAGTAATTAGGAGGCATGTATTAAGCATGAAGTGTAAAAGAAAAACTATAGACTCATTTGGATGCCTTGACCTCCTGCACAGTGAAATACAGTCAACAGTATTTGACTTTCCCTGGTGTTCAATCAAATTCTATTGTATTGAATTAAAAGTACTGTTTTGTTTTGTTTTTGTTTTTTTTTTTTTCTGGAGGACTTGATTCTTTAACATTCCTGAAATCCAGGGGATAGGTGTAGTAGCTGACTCAGGACTTTTATCACTAGTAAGGTGAGCCAGGCTACTATCCAGGTCTCTGTTTGTAGATCACAATGGCTGTGACTTTTGTGAACAATAACAAATATCCTCAATGTTGCTAAGTCAGCTGTATGATGCTGTACCTTCCAGCTGCCAGGCAACAAGATCAACCTCATGCATCTTCACTGTTCTCTGCATCTTTGCTAATTACTTCATTAACATCTCCTTATAGTTCTCTGCTTGCACTACTTCTTGCAAGGCTCTGAGCTCCATCTATGATGCAGTTGCTATTTCTAGTGGTGAGCTTGCTTTTCTTCTTTTTAAAATGACATGACATACAGGTACCCTGAAGCTTGAAAGTAAAAAACTGACGTGGATACAGCTGAGAAAATGCTAAAACACATTAATTCCTTCTAGTGCTGAAAGAGCAATCTTCATGACATGCACCACATGGAATGAAGACAGCAGGGCTTCCTCCCTTCCACTAGTACCCCTATATTCCTTGGATCAAACAATTAGCATGGTGAGCTAAGGAGTGGCCAAGACAGTATGTGACAGCACAAGGCATTCTGAGCTGAAGACCTGCAGCAGTAAGGACAAAGATACAAAAAAGATAATTATTACCTAGAAGGCATAAAAAAGCAGGTCTTGATGGGAAAAGAAACTAAATTTGGAGAACACTTGAGTGCAATGACTGATAAACTGGATATGAGAGTAATAAAAATCCTAACTAGACAGATTTTGAGTCCTCAAGGATGTAACTTTGCTAAACAAGTCAAGTGTTCACCACCATTAATTGCAGAGGGAAGCTAAAGAAGTCAAGACATCTCCTCCATTAACTGCAGGTGTCTGTCATTCTTATATGAGATTGCTCTTCAATGCCTGGTCTATATTCTGACTAGACTTTGGTATTTAATTTATGCTTTGTCTGAGTTTTTTTTTGTTTGGTCTCTATGATTCTTAAAGTCCTCTTGAGTTCAAATCCTTCACCAACTCATAAATACTCAGAAAAGCACCATCTATTAATTAGCAGGCTCTGATGCTGTGAGTCATGACCTTCCTGTGTCTAATGACTTCCTGCACAGAAATACACACTTTATAGATTTTGCAGCCAACTCTTTTAATTGTAAAAAGATAAGAATCCTGCAGTCTTGTACACATACTAAACCACATGGGAGCAGTAAGATTTCTGTTAATTCTGCTGAATTTGTTACATTTTTTTATACAATTTAATGCCTTTAATGCATACTTAAATGAGTAGTTTTAAGTGTACTTCAAACTTTAACTCATACTTAAATGAGTAGCAGTAATGCATGCTATTTCATTACATATTTGATATACAGAAGTGCAAGTGGCATTTCTTACAATTATTCATCTTATATTTCTGAAGTGAAAGACCACAGGAGTCTCTAAGAGCCTCTTCTTCAGTATAGTTCTTACAAGACTTCCCTTTTTCAGGAAAAAAAATTATCAATAAACACACAACAGTTATGGCCTCACTTTGAAGCTTGCTGAACTTGATGGAAAATATCATTAAATGCAGGAGTATTTGAATCACATGTCTTATAAAGAAAAAGGCCTATAAAGTGGCTGGACCCTTCATTTTCTATGATTTGGTATCACTAAAGCTCATACGCAGCTACTTGCCATTGATATTTCTGGACTGTTTTAACACAGTCTTTAATTGATATAGTAATGGTCATAAGGCCGCTAGATTAACTGAGATTTTAGTATATCAGAAATGAGAGCCTGCACACTCACATTTTAGAGTTTAAATGTAGAAACAAAAATCAGGTGGACTGTATGTACTGAATTCCTGAGTAACAAACTCTCAGAAGTATCTTGCCTGGATTATTACTCCAAGTGCTTACTTCTGTAATAAAAAGATGGACAGCTTTTAAGAGCAATTGTTCAGACAATGGATTTGAAGAGAAGCAGAGATTTCTAAGGACTAATCCTGAAGCACACCAAGGCTGTTGAAATGCACAACAAGGCTGTTGCGGGGTGGTACTTGTCAGAATAATTGTAGATGTCTGCAGTGTATTCCTTGGGGCATCTACAGTATTTGTCAGACATCAGTGCTGGCCATGCTAATACACTACCATGCATGATGGAGAGAAGTAGGCAGGGTGGCAGGGAAGAAGGGGGTGGTTTAGGTGATCTTGTCCTGAAGTTAAGTGTCTTCAACAGCAGCCCAATGTGCTTACCTCTACCAAACAACTATAAAAGCATATTAGACTTAGTACATCATATATAATGTCTCCACTGCAGACATGTAAATGAAGTGAGATACCACAGTGAAATTGCTCATGGTGGGATTCACAGGTATAGCCCTTTTTGTTAAATGAATCTCAACGGGTTAGGTATTTTTGGTCAAAATACAAAGTGGAAAGAAGTTTTGTCATTATCAAAAGCTGTTTTGAAGGTAAAGTGATCCAGAGAAGTAAAAAAAATAATCACAGTAAATTAATAGACACAGCTACTGAAGTGTACCCTAAACAAGGCAAAGAAAAGCTGACAGCTGTCAAAGAAGTGACAATGGTGGGACAGCATCTGAAAAGCTCATTATATTGTCGAAAGAATGACACTTTTAGCAGAAAGAAAGACCAGGCATTGGACCACTATACAGAAAATCTGTCCAGCTCCTCAGCTTCTGCTGTTGTATTCTTTCTTGTTGGCATGTTTGAAATGTTTCTTCTCTCCTCTGGGCTTCCACAGTTATTTTGCCCCAGATAATCTGAACTACTCAACACACTCCTGACTTTATAGTGTATCTCCAACATGTGCGCTTGCATTAAAAGCCTGAAAGCACAGTCCCTGCTTCAAGTCCCCTTTCTACTAAAAAACCTCACTCCCTGGGGAGATTTTGTCATACAAGACCCTATTATTTGATTTGATAATGAAGAGTTTTATTGGATCTGGACCTTAGTTGCAGGCTCACTCGGCAAGGGAAGTCACTGACATTGCTGTTTACTTCCAGATAATGTCTTCTTTTCCATATCTGTGCCACTGAGACCTAAGTTACTCACATTTGTATAGTATCTCTTTATGGAAACCATACTGGAAAATGAAACATAAAGTATCCGGATTTCTGGATTTGTCAAAAGGCTGGCAGAAAAGCAAAAGAGCCAGTCTTCTGAAGCAGAATGGTAATAGATTGTCTTTTTTTGTACCCAGAACTGCTTCCTTATCAATGTGCCCCTTTTCCACTCAGCCCATCCCTGTGAGGTTGCATACTCCACTTGCTGTTGTAGATCTGTAATGCTATCACATCCTGTGAGTTAGGAAAAACACAGCAGTGGCCAGCTGCCTAGACTTGCCTGTCCCCATTTGCATCCCTACATATTCCTCTAACACCAGATCTGTTTTACCTACAGCAACCTAACCTTGCCAGTGTGGAAATGTGCATTTGCCCCAGTGAGGGATAAAAACTTTGGATCATGGCTTTGTCAGGTATAGCTGAGTATAATGTAATCACCAAGGTGCTGAGGAGCTGTACAATAAACAAGGTGATAAACAGGTTTAGGAGATGTCAGGCATAAAGCCAGCTGTCTCCAGTCCACCAGAGTAGGACAAATATGGGTAGTGGGTAGGACAAATGATCAGACCAGCCCAAAGGCAGGCTGCTGGGTTGCAGTATTTTTCTCATGAAAATGTTGTAATGTTGGGATTTCAGCAACAAGGGAGGACCATGCTCCCTTTGCTGAGCTGCAATGAGTAACAGCTAAAACACTGTACTGTTTGATCAATTAAACATCACTGTCATAACATGAATTTTTGCAGAAAGTCAGATGCTATTTATTCAGATAGTATCTAACCCTGTCTTTTTTTAACCAGAAGAGAGAACACAGACATTCCTGGCAATACTGACTCTAGATACCAGGTTTCTAATCCTGAAAAAAACCTTTAAATTTTTCCCAACTTGCCTACCTTCCTGACTGTTTGCAGTCTCAGATGGGTTTTGCTGTCTGTTGCTGACAGCCTGAAGAAATTATATGTCTTACATCACCCTGGAAGGCTGCCCCTCTATTTTGGTTGTTGTTTTTTAAATACATTTCCAAAGCATAGTAGAAGGGCATATGTATACTGAGAGCAGCAGGAAAATGTTTTAAAGTATATTAATATTAAAAGGATTACTTCTGCATCCTGCTGCCTTCTTTTTGAAATTAGTATCCACCACTGAAAAGAAAGAGGTAAGCAGGTCTGGGGGGAAAAAAAATCCCAATCTTTAAATCACACTAAAAAACGGTTTAAGTAACTAACTAAAAAGTGGTGCATGTATCTTTGTAACTGTTGTGCCACAAACATTTCCTAAACTGATTTAATGGGATCACTGACATAACTAACTGTGAACCATCAGTGTTTTTGTTCATGATTGAGACCTGTGTTTTCAGCACCTCATACGCTTCAATACTCTGCCCTGAATTTTGTAACTCAACAGACAAGCCTTACAGTACAGCTTTAGCATAACTTGATTTTGTTGCAATTGCAGAAATTTTCCAATAGCTGTCTTAGGAACTTCATGTGTGTTCACAATAATGATGCAGAAAAATAGGATGTAATGTGATGCAATTTGATTTGATGAATTAGGTGATGCAGAGTAGAGGACTAACCTAATTTTAAAGCCAATGCTATGTCTCACACAATAAAGACCATAATAGATGTGCCTGAAGCTGTGGAAATTCAGACAAAAGATCTCATTTGCTTATTCAGAATGCTCTGAATAAAACAAATACATGATTTTTGAACTTAAATTGTGCCTTAAATTGATGAAATTATTTATGTAGTATTTATGGTACTTTTTTTTCTGGGAGCAGAAAGTCAGATTATTAGTATCAATTTGCTTTAAACCATAAATCAATTTCAGAACGCCTCAAGCTAACAACAAAGACTGTTCTTTGTTTAAAATATATTTGGTAGCAACAATCTAAATAAAGTTGGAGGAAATAAGCCAGAAGTTATACTCACAAGGTCAAAACTGTATGGTCATTAGTCTGAATGCAAGGTTTTACTTATGTAACAGATGAAGCTTGGCCTTTCCTGTCTGGAAAGACATATGTAATCCTTAAATACACAGATTATGAAAGCAAAGTAAACGTTCAGTTCTTAAGTTCTTAAAATTGTGCCACTTTTCCAGTGGCACAATGTTGTATCAGTTCAGTTCACCTGTTTCAAATTAATGATGAATGGTTTCAAAGGTTTGTACCAAGGTCATAAGTATAAAACTGTGGACAATACAACCACACCTTCACTGGAGAAAGTGCCAAACAAAGGAAATTTGCTGTTGCCACCCTATACCCTACAATGACTTTTAGAGGAACAGGATGCCTTCTCATGTGCCCTGCCTTCTCTATACAAACCCTTCTGCACGCATGTTTTCATGATCATTACTTAGTAGCAAATAAAATCAGAAAAGTCTTACAAATGACCAGACTTGAATTCCAGCTGAAGATTCCTTCATTCCCTCTTGGGAGTTTGGGAGAGAGTAGGTAGAGGCAGTCCTGCTTCTACTTTTTCTGCTTCTACTTTCAGAAGCAGGCAGTTCTGCTTCTACTTTCCTAGCACAAGTACTAGGAAGTCTGACCTATTTGTAGATGGGTTGTATACAGAATAATTCATTTCCTCCCATGACAGTTCCTCAGCAGAAACAACATTGCAAATCAAATGTCTGATTACTCGAAAAATGAATTCTACTGTTTTGATGGAGAAGGTGGGGCTTTTCAAGATTTCAGTTCCGTTTTACCTGATTTAGCATTCACGGCTAATTTTGTCAGTAACACCTCTGTAAAAACCATCATGGCCTGAGAAATTACTGCAAAATCCTACCTAGAACATCAGTGATTTTCTCTCCATCCAGTGTCATTGTTTGAGTAGATCTCAGGATGACTCAAATCATCCAACTGATGAAAACAACAGCCAAAGGGACTCAGAACTGAAATCAAACTCTTACTCTGTATGTAGAAGCCACTTCTCTTTTCTGCATTGGGCAACACCAAAATCTTTCAACTTCCCCTTCACCCTTAATCTTTGACACACATCCCCTCCACTTCTATGAATGTTTAAAAATCCTCTCTCACTGATTTTTCCTACTGTAATGCTGCCAGGTAGTAACTAATTGTAGTGCCACTGCTGTTGTACACACAGATTGCTTTCTGATTTTATTAGAAACTATAAATTATGCAGCAGTGAATTTTGACAGGGCAGAAGAATGGTCTGAGTTAATAACAACAGGCATGCTTTACCTTTGGGTCATGTATTCCAGACAGCTCTTCATAGATCTTCTCTCCTACCATGACAGCAGCCAGGTTGGCTGTGTATGTGGACAGACAAAACAAACAGAAAATAGCCCAGAGATTCATTAAAAACCTTCCAGTCCAGCACTTGGGGGGTTTGATGGCAGCTGTTCTTCCAAAGAGGATTGCATAGCAGACATTCAGAGCAGAGGAGAAAGAGAAGACTTTGTTCCTATTCCTTCCCTTCGGGGTCATCCCAAAAGGACTTTTCCACTCATATAAGGTGAGGAATATCGCTGTGATGTGCAGAGCAACAAATATCCCCAGCCACATAGTCCAGTGAAGTGGCCACATAAAGGCTCCAATAGGAGCTGCTGTGTCTTTGGTCCTCACCAAGATGCCCAAGCTGGTAGAAAAGAAAGGGCTGGTAAAATCAATCACTTGGCTGCGGGCAGTGTTAATGCTAAATGATGTCACTGCCATGTGAGCTGTGCCAGCAAGAAGGTCTCCCACCAGCCCTGTCCAGTGGCCATTCTTCCAGGCTCCGTATTTTCCATCACCGACAATGTACAAGTCAAAATCAAAATTCATATCCTCAGCTAGCTTCTCCAGCAGGTCAATGCAGTAGCCATAGCAGCACTTCTTCAACTCAATGGGAATTGTGTCATTCCCTCCTTGAAGCGTTTCAAACAGGTTATCCAGCACAGCTGAATCATTGGTCAAAGGATCCAGGCACAGCTGCCCTGCTGGGCAAAGACCTTCATCATCTACATCTCTTGTGAAGACAAATGGATGCTCAATGAGAGTTACCACTCTGAGGTGCAGCCGGGTGGGGTGTTGCATGTGATTTGTATGTCTCTGGGCCTGTTCTGGCCATATCCCATAGTCCATTACTATCTTTCCTTCTTGCCAGCTTCCCAGACGAGTCCACATAGGGTTCCCAACAGGGTCATGCTGTAGATTCCAGATGAAGAAGTTGTTTTCTGAGCTGACAACGGAGGAGCCTTTCACCTTAATGTGGCCACTGAGACCATCAAAAGTTGTGTTAGCTAAAAACCTGTTCAAGGGAGACAGCAGAGTAATAAGAAGCGGACAACTGAAGCCACCATGCTAACTTAAATCAGCATGAATTTATGTTTAAGAGAATAGATTGCGCATGTTGTTGGAACACCTGGATCATAAATAGCCTTCCTATGGCATGATGAACAAACCACTTACTTTCTGACTGAAGTACTTGAATACACTCTCCTACATTATCTAATGCAAATGAAAACTCTTCAGGAATGATATTCTTTTTATTTACAAGGAAAAATCAGTGAGAAAACACATTTTTTTTCAGTTACCTTTGCCTCGCAAATTAATGAAACATAGGTTAGTTCTAAGCAGCTGAACTCACTAGATCTGTAGTCAGTTTCCTAGATAAAAATACGTATGAAAATGGAAGAGTTGAAATTATGTACAAAATGTCCTTCCAAGAAAAATCCTGTAATTTCAGTAAGATACAACTTACATAAGAGAGGCTACTGAAGTGCTGTCAACAGCTTTCAAGCACTCTGAAGTGAACAAATCTGGATTTGAAAATGCAAATTCGGCATTGGTAAATCACTGTTAGCCACTTCAGAATGAAGAAAGGGACTCAGTGAAAGATGGTTGCCCTAGGACAGTCAGGATTAATTCCTACAAAAAAAAAAATTAAACAACAACAACAAAAAAAAAACCTAAACCCAAAACAAGAAAACTTTTTAAAAATGTGCAAAAGTAGCGTTCGTAAAAGTGTAGGTCTCGTGAAGTGTCCCTGCTTTGCACTGCACATTTTGCAATGAGATTTTTTGGCTTTTACTTTTCCAGATATTCACAATAAAGTTATGTATTTCCTCTGTATTGGGTGGCAGTGTTAGCTACTAGTTGTCTTCCCCTTAAGTGTAATTCAGCTTCTGGTTAAGTCATTATCAAAGAGGCTAAAATGACATGAATAAGGGAGCAAGGAGTTGAGCTGGAAAAAGAAAATCCATTTTAGTGTAAACATCATGACCAACTGTATTCTGTTAATAAGAATGCTGCTATGCATTTTGCAGGTACTATATAAGTCTTAGTATGGCAATTCCATAAAAAGCAACTTAGTTGAATTGCTGCTAATATGGTGTAAAGTAAGTCAGGCACACGTTTCAGAAAGAGGCATTCGCAAGACAAACTATTTTGCTGTCACAGTAGAATATAACGCCTCACATTAGTTCTGGGAATTGGATGAAAGCAAGTATTGAAAGAAGTATAAAGACTACAGCTGTCATTCCAGCTTCAATAAGCAAGACATAAACATTAAGTAGTGTTGTTTACCAATAGTTAAAGCAGATAAAAAATAACCTTAAATTGATTTGAAAAGCATAAATCTGCAGCAAGCATGTGTGCCTGCATACTTCTGCCTTGTTGCTACCCTTTTGTTTTGATGACTTTCGATGGAGTTCTAGTGGTTAAAACTCTGGACCATGTATGCTTCAAAATTGTATCAGTTTCTGTCCTCAGCAAAGGGTAAATTTACAAAACTAAATAATGTAGTTTTGAGTGTGGTTGTGTGTGACAGTCTTCTCTGACATGGCTTCAAAATTTTTCCGAGGCAGTCTATTTTGAGTAGGCTGGGTTCAGGACAGACACATACATATGGTTTAAAATCCTTTACCACTTAGTCTAGTGTTAGCTAAATGATACCATAACTTGATTAATCAGTGGTGTCTGCCACTCTTTGACTAATCCTTTCCTCCTACTCTGTGTTTCATTTTTGATGGTCTACTTGCATGTCTGTGCCTATAAACATTATCAAGGCAAAGTTTATAGGAGAAGGCAATCTTAAGCACTAAAGAAAAGTTTTTGTGCTCATAAACTTATATGGTTTTCGTATCTTCTTTTCAGTCGTTGTAAAAAATTCTGCAACTTCTTTCTTAGAAGCCTTGCTAGGCTTGCATGCTGACCTATGACAGTAACAGTAAAACCACTGTAGACGGGTCTGAATGTAAAATCTTGAAAGAATTGTGTGGAAAAAACAAATAAGTGTGGTAAACAGCATAACAATTCACAAAATGCCAAAACTGAGGTAGACAAATCCTCAGATGGAATAAGCTAGCAATGTTCTGATGGATTTGTCCCCATGTTACTGCCACAGCACAACCTGGATATCAGAATGCTGCAGACCAGGTGCTTTGGGAATAGATTAAGCTATGGAATAATACATTATATTTATTTTCCCCAAGTAGAATGAGACCAGTGAAATTTATGCACTATGTTCTCTGACTTTCACTGTAGAAATGTGTGCCCATGATAACCAAGTCCTCTGTACCTGAATTGTGTTAGAAGTGTTAAAGGTACTACAAACAGATCGCTGCTGGAGTATGGTAATACTGCTTAAGCTGTAATAAGCAGCTTTTACAACAAAGCAGATGAAAATCAAATAAATATTTATTTGAGATTTATTTATTTGATATATTTATCAGAGATTTAGTAGCATTTAAATGTATGACTTGGCCACCTCATGGAGTTAGTTGATTACTTTTGCAGCTGATTTTAATGTTCTATAGTCTTGGTAGTTTAGGGACATGTATCAAAATAAATGAGGGGAACCATGTGGGAGATACATTTTAAGAACACTTTGTTTTACACATGATTGGCTATAGCTGTAATAATTTGCATATGCTTTATGAAGGGCTAGTGAAACTCATGCCAGGGACTTCAAGTAAAAACTCTCTTACTCAGTAATTTTAGGAAACAGGTATGATTATCTTACTACATTATTTAAACCAGTAATCTCCAGTGTAAATCTTTGGGAATTGCAAGTGCTGAGTACTGGATAGACACTTTGCCAATACCTGGGCATTATCTTTTCTATAGGGCTACTGACAGATTTGTATGGACAGATTTGTATGGAAATATGATGCGTATAAATGTCAGAATATGAAGGGCTAGATCCTGAAGTCTGACAGCTGAGTGAACTTCCTTGATGTTATGTCATTATGTGTGAGCTGATGATCACACTGATAGGCTGTGATAGCTGTATCAAAATTTTACCAGCATCACTTTAGTTTGACCGATGAGTCCAAAGTCTGTCATTTGCTCATTTCAGCTTTATTTGATTTTCATGTGCTTTGTTATAAAAACTGCTTATTACAGCTTTAGCATTACTACCATACTGCAGCATCGATCTCTTTGTAGCACCTTTAAGAATGATTTAGGGAAATTATTTCTTTTTCTTTCAAGCTTGATAGCTTCGCCATTCCACATTTTTCTTGGAAAGTTTACTGGAGGCAAGAACTAGAATGGGCAAACAAATAACAAGTGCTGAAATTACTCAAGAAGCTGTAAAATTAGCTAAAGCTGTAAGACTAATTAAAGCTGTAAGACAAGATGAGGCTCTGAAATTTTAATGCCTTGTTCCATCAACAAGGATGTTCTTCCCATGAGCAGGCAGGAATAGGTCAGGGAATAAATCTCACTGTAGGAGAAATGATGGATGTAGACTTACAACAGCATAACCTTCAGGGGTTTGCACATCTCCATCTGTATCTACATAGATAAAAGCATACTTTGCCATGGAGCAGACCTTGTCTTGCTCATAATTATCATTCTGCTCATGGGTGGCATTTAAATGTCTGCACAGCCAATGTGTGACTGCAGTGTTGGAAATGAAAGCTCAGATGTCAGCTGTGCCAGCTTAACTACACTCCGCAGTAGGTGAAGGTCTGTATCACTGTCTCTTCTCCATTCCTCCCACTGCATCTCCAGCACTATGTATCAAGACAGATGAGTTCACTTGGGCAGAAAAACACCCACATTAGTAAACATTCAGTTAAACACCAGATAAAAGTTTCATCTTTGGAGGCACACCACTTGCCTTGAAGCACTTGTGCAATGGACAAGGATGATCACAGTTAAGTTATTCATTGGTGCTTCACACCTGAGAAATTACTGGTACCACTCACAGTTATACTGCTAACATCAGTACAGGCCATCAGGTATCTGTTTCACTCATGCACTATAAAAACAGCTGCAGTGATTTAGGACACAGGTTTATCTAACTTGTTATTTTGTCTTTAAAAGGGTCCACAAGCAGGTGTTTAGGGAAAGAAAGGCTAGGCATATGATCCTTTTTTCCTTTCCACAATACCTTTACTGAGATGATGGTACAGGAAATTTCATAGATGTGAAACTGCATATTGTTTCCCCAAATATAACTAAAGTTACAGCAGTCATTTTTCATATATAAAACAAAGCTGAAGAAATATTTTGCAGGAATTGCAATTGCCGAGATGAGTAGCTTGAGAGAGGATGCCTTCAGCACCTGAGTGGGGGGAAGCTCAGTGTCCAGGAGCAAGAGGGAGCTGTTGGTAGATGAGGAAATGAGCATGAGCCAGCAGTGTGTGCTCACAGCCCAGAAAGCCAACTTCTCCTGGGCTGCACCAAAAGGAGCGTGACCAGCAGGTCAAATGAGGTGATCCTGCCCCTCTAATCTCGTCTCGTGAGACCTCACTTGGAGTATTGTGTGCAGTTCTGGTGTCCTCAACATAAAAAGGACATGGAACTTTTGGAACAAGTCCAGAGGAGGGCCACGAGGATGATCAGGGGACTGGAGCACCTCCCATATGAAGACAGGCTGAGAGCTGGGGCTGTTCAGCCTGGAGAAGACTGTGTGGAGACCTCATAGCAGCCTTACAGTATCTGAAGGGGGGCTACAAAGATGCTGGAGATGGACTCTTCATTAGGGACTGTAGTGATAGGACAAGGGGTAACAAGTTCAAATTTAAACAGGGGAAGTTTAGATTGGATATAAGGAATAAATTCTTTACTGTGAGGGTGGTAAGGCACTGGAACTTGGTTGCCCAGGGAGGCTGTGAATGCTCCATCCCTGGTGGTGTTCAAGGCCAGGCTGAACGAAGCCTTGGGTGACATTGTTTAGTGTGGGGTGTCCCTGCCCATGGCAGGGTTGTTGGAACTAGATGATCTTAAGGTCCTTTCCAACCCTAACTGTTCTATGATTCTATAATACCTTCGAGAGCTTTAATTTTGATTTTCTTTACCTTTGACCTTTAATCTTCAAGATTTCTGTTCATAAAACTATTGCCCTCAGAATTGTTGTAATAAGAAGCCTCTTGCTGAGTTTTACTTTTCAGGAATTTAGGTGTGATCTAGCTAAAATACCCAGAATAATGAGACAAAATTAATGCCACAAGTCAGTGGGGATATTGCAAGCCAGTGCAGTATTTATTGCCAAGTATTGTTTCACTCTCTGGAAACTCTTTGAGAGTTTTTGACCCCTAAGTAATGGATGAATGCTGATGACCAAGGAATTAGTGGGGACTCAGAAGGTTGTGTTTTGAGCAGTGCTGTTACCACATTATTGTGAAGACACATCTCAGTTATGATTTAAAAAATGTTGCAGACACAGAAAAATCTTCAAGAACTTTTGTTCTAACTCCATCCAGCAAAACCTGTACACTGAAAGCCAAGTGCAATGGGAAGAAAATGTACAACAGTCACTGGATGTAAATTAGCTGATGACTTCACACACTTGGCAAAGACTTTTTTGTCTGTTTTGAATAGAACCATGCAATTTTCCCTCCCTTATGTTATACCATAGAATATTTCTAGACGTGAATCCCCAAGCAGTTTTGGGACTAACTTCAGTATAATGACATGCAGTGGTCTATGAGAATAGCTGTAGCAGAAGCTGAAAGAAGAGCCTCCCACCCCAAGCAACAGAGAGAGCCCTTTGCAGTTTTGAGTGCTCTCACGAAGAGCAGTGACTCCTTAGGTGATCAAGGTGCATCTTTTTTGTTTCTTTTCCATGGAAGGATACTAGCACGGGCTACACATCTGCTTTCATTCTCTCTGATTGCTTTGGTAGCACAAATATTCTTATTGCGTTTTGTATTCTCTCAGGTATCTCAAAACCTCAGAGAATTTGATGACAGCCATAGCTTTTTCCTTTTATTTGCATAAACACAAATACAAGATACTTTCAGGTTCTATAACCCAGCCTATGTTTACAATGTGATCTCTACTTCTGTGGAACAGTGTCTTCTTCTATGACTGGCTTAATTCCCTTCTGTGGCCAAGTTTGTTTCATTATTTGCCCAGATGTAATGAAGCAGGAAGAAATACTGAAATAATGTGTGTGAGGGAGGGCTAACAGTGTAATAGCTAAGCCACTGAAAATCGTAGAGAGGAGCAGAAAAACTGTTTTTCTTTTATACCATAAATATTAGCTACAAATAAAGAAAAAAATGAAAAACTTACTTTGACAAATACTGCCCTGAAGTGATATTCCTTTCATCTGTGTCCATGCAGTTCATCGTGCTTGGAATAAGAGCCAGTTCAGGCTGAATCATGGTGGCTGCTGCTACAGCTCTTGCTACCAGCTCCATTGCATCCTGCACGTAATGCTCAAAGACTGACTGTGTTGTCTTGCCGTGAGCGATGAGACCAAGTGGCAAACCTTCTGTCCTGAGTTCTTCCACATTCTGTGAATCCCCAATAATCCAGTGAAGTTCTGGAGGCATCACACCAAACTGGGTAGTTATTTCAAAAATCCTCCGTGTTTTTTCCATGTCACATCCAAACATCACCATGGTAGAAGTTGTGTCTTTGATGCTCTCCAGGTAAAACTGTAAGTAGTTCAGCAGGTCGCTGGCTGAAGTGAGGTTTGCTGTGATGTTTATAATGGATCCCAGGTGGAACTTGGAGCTCTGTTGTGTGAGGAAGAGAAAATCCGTGATGTTCCACTCTTCTTGGCATAGCATCAGGCTGAAATTATACCAGTTGTTCATTGCAAGGATTGCAAAAGTGACATCAGCATCAGAACTTGGTGAGTTTTCTAAACTCATCTGCAAGTGAAGGGGATTCTGTAATTGAAAATATGGAAGACAATTGATCAGAAATATTCTGGACCCAAAGTCACTGAGTTTACTTAATTTTTATTCACTCACTTATCTCAAAGTAATCAGCTGTCAATCAAGACAACTGGGTGAGAGACAGGGAAATGTATACCCATCCTGCTAAATACTGTGATTCGTGGGCTTCCTTGTCTACAGTCTGAGTCAACTGCCATAGTCACTCATGAGTCTGTTTCCAAGAATCTGTTTCAAACCATGAATATCTTTGGATTTCTTGGCATTCTCATCAAAAATTTCCCTGCTCTCCTAACAGGGGTATGAAGAGGTATGCCCTTAGAGTTCCGGTTCAACACTGGTGTTCATGTTCAAATTTAACAGATGCTGACAAGTTCTTTGGTAAACCATAAGAAAAATAAAAAAGAGCCCTCAGTTCCTGTGTGTTTGTTTTTTTGGGGGGGATTTTTGTTTGTTTGTATGTTTGGTTGGTTTTGTTTTCTTTTTACTGCTTATTTTTGTTTGTTTTTTTGTTGTTTTTGCTTGTTTCTTGTTTTGTTTGGTTCTTTTTTGTTTTGTTTTGGGTTTTTGTTTTTTGTTTGTTTATTTGGGGCTTTTTTTACACAGACGCAATTAGGTTTAACACATGAGTAACCTAATTAAACAGATGACAGTCTACAATCAATGTACACCATGTACTGCCAATAAAACACAAAAAGATTCTTTAGTAAAGGACAAGTTACTGAATGCACAAGAGGCTAAGATATGCAGACTGTGATTTCTGAGTTGGCAAATATTTGACAAATAAACATTCCTTAGCATTTCCATGTCATCATTGATATAACAAAACTTAACCCATTATGTTTCCCAATAGCACTGTCCTCATCTTTTTCTCTTCCATAAAAGAAAGATGCAACTATATTTTTCTGTTCTCTTATGGTAAATATGTCTTCCTTTCCTCTAATTATTTGTTATTATCCCTTACTTTTATTCCTCTATCTTCTCTGGTCCCAAATATAAAGTTAATATTAAGTCTACAGATTTACCAAGGAAGCAAAAAAATTAAAGAATCTAAGCAATTTCTGGCATTTTGCTACAAACAATTCTCTGCTCTACCAAAATGTTTCTAACATGCCTTCAACTAGCACCTTGTATACTGTTCCAGCTCTCAGTTTCAGCTGAGAGCTTGACATTCTTTAGTGCAGTTTTGCTGAAAGTTATTTTACTTTATACTGGCATTTGATTCCAGCCATGAGACTATTCAAAAATTGTAAATTATGAGTCCTGTTTCAGCACATCATTTGGTTTCTGAGATCTTCGTTGTGACTTTCCGTCAACATTTGTCTGTATTCCATGCTCCCCCAAATTATATCTTATCCTACACAGATACCTGGTTTTTATCTATCAAATTACTAAACAATAAAGATTCTTAATTTTTTACATTTTCAGTAGTTAACATGTTTTATATATGAGTGATCAAACCTTTACTGTGCTTAAAGTTGGTATAAAATGCTGTCATTTTGATTTTAGTAATATTTTACCATTCATTATAGGCTCCACTTTGTATGAATCTTAGAAATGTCATTCTGAACTTGGAATAATATGGTAATCCCTCCGTTTATACTAGTTTTACTAAAATAAAAGCCTGGGGTCTCCAATATATGTGGATAGGTGGAATTAGAAAAAAAGCCCTGAAGAGCTAAACATCATTTGTAAGCAGCAAGTTTTCATTGTGTTAATTTGTACTTACATGAACTCATCATCTGTTTTTCAGGGCAGATAATTTAAATTCAGAGTTTGATAAAGATAATACTGTAACTGAAGATGCTCTCAGCTCTATTTATTATTTTGGGATTGGTACCTGTGCCCTTTTTTTACACAGATACATGAATAAAATAATTAAATAGATCTGTCTACAATCAATGCACATCATGTACTGTCAATAAGACACAAAAGGATTGACTCTTTGATAAAGCAGAAGTTACTGACCACACAAGAAGCTACCCTGTGAAGGTTCTGTGAGTTCTATGCTGAAAAACATTGCCTACTAATTAAAATGTAGTATTAGAAAAAAAATAAAGCAACATGTGTAGTATCTTGGTTTGGGAAGCTGATTTGAAAAAATTACTCTGCAAACTGAATCACAAAAGTTTTTCCTGAGGATATGCAATGAGCAGGTAAACCAACTCTAGGTTGTCTCACCGCAAATAAATGGGAGCAGAAAGGATTTTCTTAGTGCCCTCTCTGTCCAAGACCAAGTAAAAGTATGAACACTTTCTACACAACCGTCTGCCTCCAATCATCAAAGCTTTGCATGCCTATTGGCTTAGTTAATTTGAAAGTTAGAAAAGAAATTAATAATTTAGTATGCATAGAATATTTTACATATATAAGTAATAGCACGCAACCTGACCGTATCTGTATGAGGAAGAGCAATGGTCTTCATATTCAGAAACATAACATCCCAAGCATATTTCTATAGCTATTATGGTATATGCGCAGGTATATAAAAAAAAATCTATGGGATATAGAAAAACAACCATGTACTGATGAGTATAGCAGTTAGCAGTAACAGCTGTACTGTCGAATAAAACAGGCCCTGGAAACAAACTTAAGCATCTGTCTGCTTTTGGCACATGCCAATCAGCTTGCGCATACTGTGTGCTAGCAGTTTGAGTCCTAGCAAATTTAAGGGCTCACTCCCAGTAGGCAGTATGAATAAGGCTGCATGAAAACTGGCTACTTTACCTCCCAGGTTTAGATCTTTGAAATCCTCTATGTCCTTATGCTAAACCCAGTGCATACGCACAGTTTACTTATGCAAGACTGCTTGTCTACTGCACAGTTCTCCCTGTACTAAAACAGTCTGAACTGATAAAGATACACAAAATGTAAATATTACACCTTAGAGACCCTGGGCATTACACTGGCCCCAGAGCAAACACCACACCAAGAACACATAGACCAGTGAAAGTGAAATTCAGCCTCAGGGCCAGAAAACTGGACGTAACTTTACTCATCAGTACAAGTGAAAGCAGTTTCCATCTGATGTGATAATTCGCAGATGCAGGGCTGGACTGTCCTAGAGCACTGCAACTACAGGCTAGTCCTCAGGAGCATTAGCTCCTGTCTTATGTGCAACTTACCTGAAAGCATCAATGTGGTCCAAAAGACTTTTCTTGTGTTGAGATACTGCTCCTCACTGAATAGAGATGATTTGGAATAACATGGCTTAGGCTGAGCCTGCCTTAGAGACGTGCTTCTTGGTGTGAAATCCTTTATGCTTCAGCCCTCATTTGCAAAAGCCCACAGGAGCATCTACGTGAGCACTTACCACCCTTGTGATTTATTAGCTGCTTAATTCCCTGTTAATGTGCTTGAAAGGCAAACATTCAGCCGCGAAAACCTATCAGTCTCTCTTCTTTATTAAGTATATCTGGACTCCAAACTTGTCTCCAGAATTTTTCTGATACAATAATATCCATAAAATTCAGCCACTTGTCATTTGTCTTCTGCATAACTTTCAGCTAATTCTCAGTCCACCCTGTAAACACCCCCTGTAGACACTGGGCAGGAACAGCAATTAATGTTGGTTTTGTACTGAAGCTCAGGGAAAGGGATGATTGATGTGCCATGTCAGTTTACGTCTCAACTGAGAAGTCTCTCTGGCTTCATCCTGAGAGTGGCTGTTTGATTTCACTGATTTATATGCAAAAAGATCCTTTGAGGAAAGGATGTGTAGATGTTTGGAGATATTTGGATTTAATACCTTCTTAATTTTATTTTGAAACTTTATGTCATTTGTAGGATGCACTTGAACAGATAGATAGGCTCAAAAAAAATTACACAGAATCACACGGGGGTATATAGCCTTTGATACTACAGTGTTCTGAATGTTTTTACATACTTTTATTGATTTCGTTCTTTAAAATAAACAATTACTGTTTTTTAATGGGGAACTTCTGAAAATTGTTTATTCCACCATTCCATAGTAATTACTGAGACAGCATAATTTTATAGCATTGGCTTTTGACAGCAAATGGTAGTTCAGATGAGTATAACTTTGTACTTATCATGGAACAGAAGGTTTACAAGATACTAGCAGTATATTGAATTGTGTCCATCCATCCATATTAAAGGTTTTAGCCGAACTCCTTTGGAAATTAGCAAAGTTTGAGTATTTCAATGAAAGTGTCAACTCATACGGAAATTCAATTGCTTTGTTTAAATTTGACTTTGTCATTAGAAATTGTATGACTTGCATCATTCAAATTCAAATTACACAAACAATTAAACATAATCTGAATAATGTTACTTGTAATCTAACTTTAATAATGTGTTTTCATTTACATAGTGCCACTATCAAGAACATCTTGTGTGTCTACAAGAGTTTAATTTTTTATTGCACATCTTTAGCTCCTGTTTTATAAACCATCCATGATCAACTGACTTCAGTGTTTACTGGGTGAACAACAGGCCTAGAAACCATAATTTCTGGCTAGTCGCCTTTGGATCAGATATCAACAGTCTTTCCACTGACTTTCAGTGGGCCTTGGACCAAGCCATTAATGGAATATTAAGCTTTGTATGGTCTGATGTGTTTCAGTTCTGTACATCAGCAGAGACTGAAATGACTTACTTGCTTTTTGTATCCCATCCAGAGCTGCTTTACAGTTTCATTGCCTGAGACACCTGAAATAGTAGGTTCATTTAACAGCTGGAACATGATTTGCATTTCATTAATGCAATATTTTTCAAGCTTCCATTTCAGTAGTCTATAGTCCCATCCCTCTCGTAAATCTTATGAGAATGAATGCCTGGAGCTGGACTGACCTACACCCTGAAGGATCTCGCCATTTATCTCCTCAACCAAATCTGTAATGCTAATTAGGCATGGTCATTATGACATCTGACTGGCAGAATTAAAAGCATATATGTGAATATTCTTTTGCTAACTGTGTAAAAGTAAATAATACACAGAAAATATTATTCCCTTCTGAGTTTCAGGGGCAAAGGCAGTGCTTAAACATATATTTATGATAAGAAGCATGAAAGAGAAACCAGGCCATATAATTACATCAGAGAAAGCTCCACTGAAGAGAAAAAAACAAACCAAACCAAAAGCCTTCTGGCTTACAGTGCAACTGTGGGGACTCATAGCTTTACAAACAGAGCTAAATGGCATCTGTGAGCAAGCTGATGCTGCAGCTTCAAAACCTAGGAAGATCTTTCTTCCAAGGTTGAAATCACAAAATTTAGGCCTAAAACCCCAGTTCCCTAATGGCTACAGGCACACCTATTGCTTTTTCTTGCCATAATAAAAGATGCTATGAAATGTTTGGTTTTGTTTTTTAATTTCTGCCTCACTGCTGAAACTGCAATGTTTCCAGCAGTATTTTGTGTTGGCAGCTTACAGCCTGTGGGAAGGACTTCGGATGGAGAGGTCCAGCCACCCTTGCTGACCAGCTGTACAGCTGCCCATTGTACCGTACAATATCCCAGTCGCTGTAGGGTTCACCTGACAACAAGAGAAGGAAGGTGTGTGTGCTCTAGCATGTCCACCTCCAGGCTGCAGTGAGACTTACTCTGCTCACGGTAGAGAATGTGGCCAAGAGGCCATGTAACCACAGATTCCCAGAGCAGAGAGTGAAGCATCCAGGTTTTCTTCTCATAATCCATTCTGCAGCTTTTGTACTCTGGGGAAGAAAGTCCCACATCTCCTTTGGCCTCAAAAGATGAGGATGACTTCATGAATTTCTCTTTTTTCCTGTCTTGCACATCTGGCTCTACATACATATCCATTTGACCAAGACTGTAATCTGGAACAGGGTAAATCCCCACACTAAAGGTTATTTTTTTGCAGGTGGCTGAAAAGCTTCTGAGAGACAAAAGACAGATTAGTTCACCCAGTGCTATTCTGATTCCTGCAGCAAAAGAAGCCTGGCATACATCCAGGCAACTCTCCTAAGCAGATCCTAAAAAGGCACTGGCTGTTTATTTTAAACACGATAAAAACACACGAGTTGGATTAATCTAACTTAGTTTGTCCTGAAAATGGTTTCTCTTGTTAGACCAGACAGTCACAACTTCAGGTTGCTTAGCATCTGTAATACCTACATGCAAATACACCAGACTAATCTGAATACTTACAGCTCTCTACAAGGTCAAAGATGCAAAATAAAATATCAACTTTCAGATGTTCTTGGAAAGTAGACCCATTATTTATCTTTACAGTCACTTACAAATTATCATAAGTAACACTCCCTCAAAAACTTCAAAGGTGTTCTTTGCTCAAGGAGGAAAAAAAATACAACATTTAAAGTTTGACAAAAATATTTCATAGTGATGCCAAGAATCAATATAGTTCTTCCTTCTTTCCAAAAACTTTGCCATTATAGTTACAAAAAGGGAGATGGCTGCTAATACAAATAGATCAGGGAGAGCTGCATTAATTCTCCATGATAGGCTTTCTTCAGTCATTAAAATGGCAATGAGAAACTCCAGAGAATCATCTCTGCTCTGTGTAACAGAATAAACAGCAGAAAGAGGTGGCTGCCTCCATGTCTGTGGCTCTTGCTCTCAAGTGCTACAGTATTGAAATCAATGTCTGCAAAGCCCTTGCAAATGTTTGGGTAAAAGGTGCCAGGAGATACCGAGTGTAAATATTAGCCACAGTTGACAGTTTGTTATTGCATGTTATGTTTTGTAGAAGCTCAACACTGTTATGGAATCAGCTGTCACAAGAAAGTGAGCACTTGCCAGCAAGAGCAAGAGAATCTTAGTTAGCTCTACCCTGGGCTTCCTCTCTAATGTTATTTTGCAGTAGCATTTCCTCATGGCTGGTGTCATCTAGGCTGTCATGTGAGCAGAATTTCTCATTTGGTGTTCTTCTGCAGATATCCAATCACAAGTCTTCCCACACTTGTAAAGGACGTAAATACAGTGGCTGCTCCATAGAAGCATATCTTTTTGGAGTGCCTCTGAATGCCACTATAAGCCTGAATAATTAAAATTATTAAAATAAAATAGCATTTAGAAGAATTTAATTATTTCCTCACAAAGAAATGGAAATCAACTATCTCAAAGCTCTTCAGCATAATGTCTAGGGGCATGTGTGTACTTTTCTGTTGAGATAAGCATCTCACAAAACATTTCCACCTCACTAACATTGGTGCTTTTCACATCCTGGCCATCAGTCAGAAAGGCTCTGTCTCAAAGCAACCCCAAAGCAGGCAGTCTGAGTTTCCCCACATGTATTATTTAGGCAATGCATAGCGAAAGAGCTTTTGTCCCCCAGTTTTTGGTTCATGAGGGCAGACAGTAATTCAGCTTTTGACAGCAGCAGAGCCAAAACCATGGTAGCATCTGGGAGGAGACATTTGGGATTGCTGAGATCTGCCTCCTTGTTTGTGACACTCCTAACATCTGAGGTTGATGCAGGAAGACCCTGCTGTAAAAAAAAAAAAATCTTGTAACATACTAGTGGTGCTGTTTTAACTTGAAGAAAATTATTTAAGTAGCTATCAGAGCACTGTGTGTCTGTGTCTGCTAATGGAAGAACTCTGACTAGTCTTTTAGAGTGATTATTAACAATGCTAGATCAAGGACATAGGTCCTATTAGGCTGCAGTAATAAAATGTTACTTGGATTGCCAAATTCAAAGGGTGCTGAAAAAACAAATGGGTTTGTATCAAGGATCCAAGGCAGTGCTATCGCAAGATGACAGCAGAAGCCTTCCACTGCATGCACAGGATGGCACCAGCAGTGGCAGGACTGAAAATCACAACTCACCAATTGCCACCTACTGATGACTAGGAATTTGTTACCTTGGGAGCTGAGTAAAACTAGGTGTAGGGAGAGCAAAGAACAAGTATCCAAAATGTAGTATATGCCAGGTACCACTAGTGTGGATGTAAGCTGGAACTGCAAATAAATGAGGAATGGGGAAATAAATAACTGCAGACATGCAGACTGCATTAACAAACATACAGAAGTTACCAAAAGCAAACTCAGAAAAGGAACTCCTGCCATCAACACAAGAATTCTTCCTTTAGAGATCTTGGGGCACAGATGGCTTGCCACCAACAACCTCCAACCCCTGAAAATATACACATACTTGCTCTGTCTCTCTCAAGATTTGTGATGCCAAGCTCAGGACATAGGGGTGCATGGAAGGGTGAGACCAGCATCTAAGAAAAGAAATACAGGAACTGTGTATATGGCAATTTGAACCATATAATTACTGCGAATGAGCTGTAGTACTTGAATAATTTGCCTGTGTTAGCATCATTGGCACAACCAATACTACTTTGACAAAACTGCTAAGAATTTAACTAGACTAACAATAAATTCTTGGCTTCCCATACAGAAAGGGTTTCTAAAGTTCAGGTTAACTGCTTGTGGTGTTTGCTCTGATGCCTTCCTCTTGAGGACTACCATTAACACAGCAAAAGAGCTGACAGGAAATTTGACAATCAAGGCTGTCATTACAATGTACATTGCCAAGCACTGCTTTACACGGACGCCTTGGCATGTCTCTCCTGCCAGGATCCTCACCATAAAAGGCTGTTGCAAGGACATTCCCATCCTTGCCCTGTTACAGCCATGTTACAGTGTATCACTAGAAAATGCTACTTTTCCCCAAGCACAGCAAGTTATGAGTACACTTTCTGCATCGCCTAGCTTTTTAGGCATAAACCAAATTCTTACAGAACAAGAACAAATTAATTCTGAAAGAAAATACAGATTATAAGGAGAGGGGGTATGGAGAAGGCTGGGGGATATGCAGAATGATTCATGTTATGTAGCTAAAAGTAGTTCTACTAAAGCCAGCTATTGCCCATTTTGATCTCCCATGCAGCTTTTAATCCAAGTAGATTTTACCAATCATTAACATCTGCAGCAAGGAATAAAATCTGAACCATCATTTTCACTCACCAATTCCAGCACCACTTGAAAGTGTCTTCAGCTCTTCCTGAGCACTTGGATTCCCCACATCCCCAGCAGCAGTACTCCTGTGTCTCATTATTTTTACAAATGACTGTGTGCCTACAAACAGGCTGTGCAATGCTATCTGGTGTTTGCAGCTCAGCAGAGTGAAACTAGGTCATTTGATCTTGTAGACAAATGGGGAAGGAAGTGGCAATTCAACAGAAAAACCTTCCCTGTTCATCCTGAGCCAATGCCATAGAACAAATTGAGAATGTGGTGTATAGGGCTGTGCTGCTGCACACAGCACCTCCAGGCAGAGGACAGCCTTGCCTATTGCAAGGCACTGGGTGCTGCACCTCGAGAACAATGACCAGTGATCAAGTTGGCTTCTACATGGGTCCCTCCCTGTTGGAGAAATACTCGCAGGTTGTGCCACATAACGATATACATGAAGCTATGAAGCATGTGCCATATGAAGTTATGAAATGATAGCTGTATATGGCAATATACAGTGGGAGAATTAATGCTGACCCATGTCCCACTCCTCAGAAAACCAGCATAAGCTCGTCATCACATCCACTTCTGCTGTGCCTTGCTCCAGGCATGTTTCACAGGATTAATTTTACCTACAGGTGCATTTTGTTCTATATTGATTTCTCTTATGAAAGAAAGCTGAGAATTAACCTTGCAAAGACTGATATCTTAACTCTATTAAATGAGGCCAGGGTTGATTAAGTTAGTAGGCTCATCTTTCTGAAGCTAGACACTTAAATCATGGCTTTAAGGTGAACTCTTGTGTGTACTTGCTTGGCTTAAAATCAGGAACAGAATTTAAACATCTCCACTTGAGATTTCTTATTTAGTACACCAACGATTTAATTAGAGAGATGGGAAATCAGAGAGAAGAGTTACAATTGGCTCACAGGGCAGAGGGTGTGCAGGGGTTAAAAAATAATAAAAACAAACAAAGAAAAAACAAACAAATATCTCTTTTAAAAACAAACACAGTCGGCAGGGAGCTGAGAAGGGGGATTGGCCATTGGGACGTGCCATCCCGAGTGGCTGTGAAATGCCACTGCTGCCCACCTGATGCTACCCCACCGGCTGGGGTAGGAGGGTCTCACCCTGCACAGGCATCCTCACCTCACTGGGCACCTTTCACTAATTGCATCAGGTGGGGAACCTACATTCTTCAGCAGGAGGCAGTCTGTTTGCATAAGCAGTAGTTCAAGGGTAAGTGCCCTTCAATATCCGCAGTTGGTTTCAGGAGGAAAAAATAAACAAACTTGGGGGTGTGATGCTCGTTAGCTCCTCGGCTGCAGATTTACTATCTTTCAACAGAGGAAAAGAGTCTGTCTTTTGAAAATGCAGCAAAGCTTAATGGCTTATATTCACTATAATTTTTAAATCACTGCTCCCCACTTTTCTTTCCAAATCCTAATATCTATCAATAAAAACCAATCAAACAAACACCCCCCCCCAAAAAAAAAATAAAAAACCCCAAAAAACCTCAATTATACAACTTAGAAGTTTGCAGCAGAGTTTGCAAATTGCTTTTCTGGGCATGCAAAACACAGAATAAGGCTGATCCTGTAATCAGGAGGCGCCTACCTCACGCCCCCAAAAGCAGAAGCATTTGAGTTTCCAACAAAGCACATAGCATCTACCCACAAAGTGTGTGACTGTGCAGAGCCCGTTACCAAGGGACACAGAGAGAGAAGGAGGAGGTGGAGGAGAAAGGGGCTCTGGCTGGTTGTCAAACACAAAAAACAAGCTATATGGTTTAAAATCCCTGCCTCCTCTTGTCTCTTGTTTTCAAGCAAACCCCTCTCTGTAAAATGGGGATAACCCTGTCCGCAGTGTCCCTAGAGGCACAGATCACCACCACATCAGGACCAGGCTTTTTCCTCCTTTGTGAAATTGCTCTCCATCTTTCTGCTCATCTTAAGGCCTATAGCAAGATAAATACTTCACACCTTTTTACACAGGGAGGGGTCACAGTGGAAAAAAGAAAACAAACAGATAAGGAAATAGGCCACAGGTTTTGGAGAATATACCACGATTTTGCCAGAAGCAGAATCTAGGGCTCAAACCTCCCGTTCCTTCCAGTGCTAGACACAGCTGCCTCAATAAATAAAGAATGTGGAAAGTAACAAAAAGTGATTTATTTTATGGGTTACTGTTAAATAATTTGAGCATTTATTCCACTGCAATACTCACAGTGCACTGGCCTGTCTGTCCAGACTAGTGTTACCCATCCCACCAATACTTGTCTCATCAGGCCCCCAGGTCTGCAACCATTTGGACAATATGACTTCCCCATTATTTTAAAGTGGATAAGCAACTTTCTAATTATTCATTGTATTCCAGAAGAGTCCTAGGTACAGAGTTATGAAACAAGACCTTACTGTAGTAGGTACTTCAGACAGCAGAAAGTGGCTTACAGCAATATTGTGAAGAGGGTTGGGAGAACCTACCAAAAATCACCACTTATGTCTGTTTCATCCTTTGATTTATAATATGAAAGATCGTTCAGTGAATATTTACAGCTCCTGGTTGTGACTCAGTCTTCTGCTCTCCTCTAAATGCTTGACAGAAAACACACAATACCATCACCTCCCTATTTTGCACAAATACTTGCATAGATTACTGCTACCAGATTTTCTGTTCCTCTGCACCTAGCTTGGACACATAGGTCAACAATTAAGCGATTGCACAGAGCTTGTAAATCACTATAAAATATGAATTATACTTATTATAATTCCTTTGTACTGTGTTTGGGCTCTGTGGAGCTAATTTGATAGTTCACAGGTTTCAAGTACTGTGTCCAACCATATGTATGTGAGAGGGGGCACAGAACAGAGACAAATATGTGACCATACAAACTAGGAAAAACAGCATGCCATGCTTGATGGGACCATCTGGCTGTATTGAAGATTCATATTGCTGTCTGACACCATCCCTTGCCAGAAGCTAGCACTAATCACAGGACACCGGCACTGGACAAATGAATGTAATTCTATGAATGTAATTCTCTTTTCCTTTGGCTCTGCCTATGGCAAGTGCGGCTGGTTCCAGTATCACGCTGTCAGGAGAAGCTCATCAGCTTTCCCTTTCCTGCTGCAATCGCATACAAGCACTGTATGGATAAACGATACTGGTGGCAGTGGACCCCAATAACTGCCCGGGGCACAGAAGCTCTGCCATAAAAAGAGAGCTTTTTGCCTTGCAGCCTTCCCTTCCTTTTTGTTATGCCGCTAGTGCTCAGTACACAGCCTGGGGGCAAGCTCTGCAACAGAGGCTAGCACCATACTGCTAGTGGAGCTGGAGAGCTGCATAAACTGCACAGAGTTGAAAAAAATTGGAAATCTATACTCAACAAAGAAATACGGGATCTTGTTGATGAGAAACTCAACAGCAGATGGGCAAAAATAACTCAGTGCACTGCTCTTACTAGCAGTTTGGTGGTGGGGAAGTTTAATATACTATTACCCTTATGGAAAAAAATAATAGCTGGACAAATTGTTCTGATGGAATTAGATACCAAATGTACTTCATTGTACATAAAGTATTTAATCCTACCTATTTACGCAAAATCTTATTTGTACGGCTATGTTACTGTTCTGGAAGGGGAAAAGGAAAAAAACTGTTGTGGCAGATTAATAGGGTTTGCCTTATTAATCTGCCAAGGAGTTGTTCATGAGAAAATAACAAAAGCAGTAGCAACAACTTAACAGGCTGGATGTTACTCATGAGAAAAATGCTTTGAAGCATGGAAATGAGGGGAAAGGCCTTTACAAATCTAGTTTTCTTTTTGATACTAGCTCTACCTTTTCTGCTGAAAATCCTTGTCATTTCCACTGCCCCTGTATCCCCTCTTTTAAAATATATCTCCTCCTTAAAGTTATTTAGGGTTTGTGCAACTCTGTGACAGCTGAAAACCACTACGCTAGTTGCAAAGCACTAATTACCAAAGTACATTGGGTATTCAATTTATTTTTTAAGAGCTTTGTGCTTTAGGATCTGCTAGGGATGCACAAAAGGCTCTCAGATACTCCAAATCAAATGAATCAATAAACTCTTGTCTGTGCTTCAGCTTCCTACAGACATACAAGACATTTTTTTCCTCACAGCTCAGCTTTTCCTGCCCTGGCCCACATGATGATGCATATGGCTGCTATGCTCTCTCTAGGCCAGCTCTTTAATCCTGACATCAGCAGGTAGCTGATGAGAGACTGCAGCTGACAAAGATGCCCTCAGCTCCTGATAACAAACTCTATGAGTGTTTTGACACAGTCCGGCAGCCAGACCAAGATCCCTGGATGCGGCTAAGGCAAATAACATCTTATTGGCATAGCTGCAAATCTGAAAATATCAGATGTATTAATGGATCTGCCTAAATACGACTGCCCTCTTGTGCACTTTGTGGCTTGTAAACTCTAAAAACACAGCAGCTGTGACTTGCTTTAATTGCACCTCATTCACCATCCTTCCTACATCCTTCACCAGTCCAGCATTACAGACTAACATCACAGCCAAGCCTAGCACTACCAGTTCCATGGACAAGAAGAAATGATGCCATTTACGAACTTAACAAACGAGACAGAAGTTATGAGTTTAATGATTTGGGAGCCAGCCTTGAGTTATGCAAAATACATTGAGTTAGGTATTCACAAAATTGCTTCAGCATAATTGTTGGCACGCGGATTGTTTGCAAACAGCTAGCACAAACTACTTAGCATTAATCATTTGTTCTGTGACATAGTTAGTCATGTACTATTTCTGCTTCTTGAGTGGGTGATTGTATCCTCTTAAAGGAGAGGGTAAGAACCAGTGAAAATGAAGTGCGCCCTGGGAGTTCAACATGGATATGCATGTATGAAAGTGTCATGTCTCACTAATCTCAGCAAGATATTTGCATCTATCTATTTCCATGCAAATAACCTGCAATGACTCTGCAGAGTCTGTTGAACCAAGCCTGGGGACGAGGAATACGCATCGACTATTTCTGGTGCTGCTGATTCTTTTTAACTCTCTGAACAAGGGGAAGTGTTGCAGAGGAGTATCTAATTCCCCCAGACAACCTGGAAGGAAGTGATGACAGACCATCGCTCCTATGAGTCTGGCAAGAACATACAATCAAAGCTGCTGTCTCTCTCTGAAGGAAACGGTACTGCTTCAGGGAGAGAGAATCTACAACAACAACAACAACAAAATCACCAAAAAAATGCATACTTACTGAAGAAATAGGAATGCATTTTTTCTTCTTTCCCCACTTCAGTTTGCTCTGTTTACGTGATTCTAGCACTTGATTGCAAGCCTTGATCAGTTTTCCAGAAGATAAATTACACTTCTACACATTTCAGAGAACTGGATGCAAGTAAGGAAGGTAAATACCTGGAAGGTCTGAATTTTGCTGCAATATTGTTTAGCATTTTGCATCAACACAAAGGCTGCACTGTCCCATCTGATCAAAGGAACTGAAATATTCTGTAAAATTCCCTGATTAAATACCTTTATCAGGTACCACACAAAACACCAGGATGTATTATTAATAAATTGGAGTGAAACAGCCAGCCAGCTCTGAGAATAAAGGAGTCACCCACAGAAAGCGGGATCTTCTGTTGAAATGTTTGCATTTGTCTTCTGAAAGATGAGCAACATTTAGAGGCCACTCTTAAAATGACTGAACATTTTATGCATGCTTGAACATATTAATTGACACACATGTGGACTGTTAAACCATGTGTAGGGAACACCAGGCAAAGAGGTGTGAGGCTGCTGTAACAACACCGTCTAAGATCACAGTGAAGGCAAGGGAAAAAAAACCCACCAGGAGGGCAGCATTGGTCTGGCCCATGCTGTGTGACTGGAAGCACTGCTCAGATCAAATGAATTCCTCTGCAAAGAACAGATTTTGTGCACAGCAGGGAACTTGCTCTCTGGGTTGGCTGCTTCTTTCTCTTGCCACTAAAACTCTTAAAGAGGATGGATGCTGCAGCACCACACAACAGCTCCAGTGGCCACCATATTGTTGTTACACTGAGTAGTGGTCAAATGCGCATGTAGAATCAGACCATCATTACAGACAGGCAAGGGGTTACCACTGACTGTGACAGCCTTAGACAACATTTAACCTTCCAGAGGAAACTTCTGACAAAACAAGGAAATTCAGCTGGACTTCTCTATGCCTGGACTAAGTAGACCAGCAACTATTCTGGTACTGAATTTCCCATTTGAGTCCCCTGTTCAGTGGTCAAATGCATATTTATTTCCCACTCTCTTACTGACTGTAATAATCAATTTTTCTACTTACTATTCTCTAATAAGATTGTATTAATTTTGTATGTCTCTCAGAAGACCCTGAACAATTGAATCAATGAGGTTGGGAAAGACCTTTAAGATCATCAAGCCCAACCACTACCCCAGGACTGCCAAGTCCATCACTAAACCATGTCACTACAGGCCTGTTCTACGTGATTCTTGAACACTTTGAGGGACAGTGATACCACCACTTCCCTGGATAGTCTGTTCCAATGCCTGATTACCTTTTCAGTGAAGAAATTATTCCTAATATCCTATCTAAAGCTCCCCTCTTCCAGGCTGAGGCCATTTCTTCTTCTCCTATTACTTGTTACTTGGGAGAAGAGCTCAGCTACATTCTCACTCCATCCTTATTTCAGGTAGTTGCTCTCACAGTGCTGGCATAATACGGATCCACAAAAAGATGAATTGTCTGAATTATTCTTTATCTTAGTGAATGGCTTTCTATAAATTTTTAAGTTAAGGAAACTCTCAGGTGACAATAAGGCAAAGTGAGGTAAAATTTAAAATTAAAGTTGATAGAATCGTCAAGTTTGCTTATGAATATAGTTTTAATATTGTAAGCCACAGACCTTGTTGGACTAGTTCCTCACCCTAAGCAAAGCCATACTGCACTTACATGAACAGGAATTATTAATATATTGCATTGGTTTTTATAATAATGGCAACTGCATCAGAAACAACATAGATAACCACATGAATGAAATGATTCACTTCAGCTGTTCTTGTTCTCATCAACATTTGCTTTTCATGAACATTTCAGTAGTCAAATTACACTAGGACAAATGCTCATAGAAAATGAATAGCAAAACCAAACACTTTCAGTATTTGCAAGTTTCAGTTTCCATGTGTATCACCAATTCCTGTGTATATCAGATTGGAAGACAAAACCAATTAATCATGCAACTCAGACAACCAACCAAACCTGTATCTCAAGCTGGTCCCTATTCAAAGCCAGTGCAGTAAAAGGAAGCACTTTCACACATGTTTTGGAAGGTTTTGGGATGCAGTTATTCCCAATGCTTATATTGTTCATGCTTCCAGAAATTTCAGGTGGTTTTTAGGCAGAAAAAAAGTTCTGTGGTTATCAGATGTATTATTCACTGTGAATTCTCACTTCATTTTCCTCTTACATTACACTTCTGGAAAGGAATACAAGAGCTGTATGACATAGGCAACAAGCTTCCATTCTGTGTCAAGCAAAGCATCTTTCTTATGCTAAAGATGTGGTATACTGAATCCCACCACAAGTCTCAATTTGCAACTTACTCTTTGCTGTAAACCTGTAAGGGTTGTGAATGCCCAAGGAGGACATTGCAGCACAGCTAACTTTCACACAACTACATGTTACATATTTATATGCACTGTCAAAATGGTAGGAAGATATGAATTTGAGTTTCACTGGAATCTAGCAGGCTGAGCTATTTATAAATAAGTGTCTTATTTTTGGTGCTCTTCATAGAATGTGATGAACAGTGAGTGATGAGCAATTTATGTTGCTGATCATTTTTATCACAATAGAGCCTTGCAGTCTTTTTCTGGAGTCAAGATTCCAGGATCTGTATTACCCTACTGTGGAAGACAGGGCATCAGAACAAAGACCAATGGGCAAGATAAAGTACAGGTGAAATGAGCATGCCACATGAAAATGAATGAGTAGGTAAAAAATGGTGTAGCTGAATAAAACCCCAAGGCTGCTTGGGGATTCTGGGCATCAATATTCTAAACAGATGATATCTAAAATATATCTAAATCAAATATCTAAACAGACTGATAACCCATCTCTCTCTCAAAAGAAATTCTCAGTATGAGGAATCCTTTCCCACAAGCATTCTGCACTGAAGGATTTTCTATTTATACAATGAAAGATAACATTAAGCAAAATATGGCATAATGAACATGAAATAAATATCATTAGAAAGTGTAAAGAGATGTTAAAGGTATAACTGAATGAAAAAAAAAACAGGTTTTAATTAACAGCTGTGTAAGTACTCTGCACTATGTAAATAATTCATGTATAAAAGATGATCATAAGGGTGACTGAATAATCATAATTTTGGCTTCCCTCTTTTGACTGCTGATGCAAGATTCCTAATCAGAGGCCACAATAGTATTGTTAACTATACCAGTCTATCCAGCCTATTTCTATACTGATACATGATGATATGAGCTTTAAAAGAGGTGGCTAATGTGTGTTTTTTTTTTTCTACCCCAAAATCTCTGAGGAACAAACACTGATGTTGTGGTTCATCATTTCACCCCTCATTAGCTCTGTAGTACATGCCAGTGAAAGTTTGGCATGAGCTGCCCCTCTGTGTCACTGGAAGGTAGCTGCCAACAGCAGCAGATCAGCTGTGTGTCACACCAGGCAGTGCATTCGGTTTTGCGTAACTGGCAACAAAGTGGGGATATAGGGATCATACAGCACCACACCATCTCCTTTTGTGGTCTTGGAGCAAGGAAATAGCACTAAATGTTACTGGTGTATGTAGTGTCTTGCTGGATGACTGGGAGAGATGGCAGAAAAGCAGAGCCTTCCTTCAAAGTTTTATTTAATTTTGTACTCTGAAAATAAGAATTAGCTCCTGGAAACTCCTTTTTGGGAAGTGCAACACAGTGTAATGATGTCTGAAGTTTTCATGTCTCAAAGCTTAAACCGAAAACAGTTAATACTTTATACTTCAACTATTCACCCTTATTTGCCTCAAGGCAATTTAAACAAGAAGAAACCCAGACACATAACTTTTTCACCTTTTCACAACTGCCCTTCCAATGTAGAAATAAAAACTCCATGATATTAGTGTACTAAGAAAATGTAAATCACAGTACCAGTACAGTCTTGAAAGAGGGTAGCTATCAGCTCCAGGTAAAGGTTTGATCTATTTTTCCCACATTCTAATGCTTACATTGAATACAGTAAATTCATAGAAAAAACTGTGCTCCTACAAGGAGCTGTTATATATGAGTAAGCCTTATACTCTGAGAATGTGATAAATAATTACGCTTTCATCTAAAATAGCACCGGAAAATTATCAAACTGTGAACTCATAATAATGACTTTTCATCTGATTTGCAAAAAAAAAGAAAATAAAATCTTTTTAAGCTGATTTGACTGAGTACGCTATTAAGATGAGTGTAATGTAACTGCTTTATCAGTAGCATCAGTGAGAGAGCCTGGTGCATAATACAGATGCTCTTTCAGGCTATTATTTGCTATGTCTAATAGTTCTTTCCTTGCAACAAATGCAAAACTTCATTTTTGAAAATCTCAGTTTATGCTTGAAGATCTATCTCATCTTTTAGCTCTGTCTTAAGTTAGAAAGTCTTGTAAAACGCCTTACGAGCAGCTAGGGCAATCGTTTCCTTCACAGTGTTAAAAAAGCTGGAGGTGGAATAGCATCCCTTTAGGGAAATACTAAAAGTTTAAAATATGCCCGTGCAGCATATTCATAGATTTTTATAACACATTTCAAATACTTTCCACATTGTAAAACAGGCCTTGGAAACTATCATCACAGATGAAAGCTGGGAAAGAGAAAGTAATAAAAATACAAGAAAAGATAAAAATGCTGCCTGCTTCTGAATTCCGTAACATTTGATTTCTTCTGTATAATAATAACAATCAAATGATCACGGTAATTTCCTCAGCTACTGTGCTTTAGTGGCAGCTGTGTTCACCTTCACTCTTCTCCCTACCATTCTCCACCTCCCCATCTGCTGCCTGAAGCCATGCAGATTCAGGTGACTGAAACATTTCAGATAAAAGTTAATTAGCCAGCACAGTGCACACCAGGTCTTTTCAAAAAGGCGTGAAGTGGAAACCTTCCAGTCAGATCCTGACAGCTCTGCCAGCTCACCACTCCTGCAAGGGAGACGCCATGCAGCAGGGCGCATCCAAGAGGTTCAGCACCATCTCTCAACTTGCTGATAATGAACTGAATACCTTGCAGAGATAGGTATGGCTGCTAGCAAAGCAGCAGTACATACATGCCCTCTGCTTACACCAACAAGGCATATAGATGCTACAGGGATGCAAGATGCTTGTGAATAGCTGTACTGTATTATGTTGTTAGGAAATGACAGAGTAAGCTCAGGACTGAGTGGTGAACATCAAGCCTGAATAGTTATGTTTTGCAATCCTGTTTATAGTTAGTCCCAAGGCTAGCTTCACAGAAACATTTGGCTGCAGTGCCCTGCAAAGGCCTCCTGTGACAATTACTGTGGTTTATTGCAGTTGTGGTATGACATGCTATCAAGTGTCTGCTGAGTTCTTCATGTAGTTGCTCATAATTACCAAGAGTAATGTTAGCAGTTTGATGTGACAGCTGTGAAGCACTTGGGGCCAGATTGTAAACTTCTTACTCACACTCACAAGGAGTTCCTTGCACAAATGGCTTTGCTCAACTGTGACTCCCTTAATAAATGAATCATCTACCATTGCTGCCTACTCAAGCTTAGATCCTTCTCCCAGTTTTTCTGCAACTTCCACCATCTGCACATCCTCTCCCCATGGTCTTAAGAACAAATTCAGCTTCCCATGTCAGATTGACAGGGAATTTGGGAAAATGTAGAGACCTTCAGGGCCAGACCACAAGTAAAGAACAGTTGCTGATGTCCAAAGCTGCAATCCTAAAGCCACTGTCTCTGAATTTATTCCTATTTATTAGGAAATCCCTTTGAGTACCTCCTGGTATGTTGCTGCATGCAGCCAAGTGAACTTGGTCTGTCTCCTGGCACTCTGAAATGTTGAACAGATGTCTGACCCCAGGTGATTGAGCATCAGGTGGGACCAAGCCCTGAGATACCCAGGTGTGTCTCTTTTCCTATAATTCTCAGCACCAAGGAGGAAAAAAAGGCTTCCACTAATTACACCTACCCACACCAAGGCCTCACACCCTTTACAAGAAGCTGCAATAAAGTGCTATCTATCTTTGATCTATTCTCTGTTCCACTCCTACATGCTGGCTTAGCAGTTTCCTGGGAGGTCTGCACTATTTTTTGGGGAAGGACTACTCACTGGAAGTAACTGTCCTTAGCCAGGGATCAAGACAGTCCTGTTAATTCAACCCTGACTTGGGTGAGCTGTTTCACTCTGTGCTTGGTAATCCCAGATCTTTGTACAGTGCTTTCACGCAAAATTCAGTTCCCTTGTTTTTATGCTTCTGAAATCACCAAAAGGAGATACAAAGAAGGGCACCTTTTCCTTCTCCTTCTCTTCTCAATTCAGTTTATGTTCTCCTTCTCTTTCCCTGTGCCACTGATATTTATGTTTCTAGTTTTCTTACTTCCTTTTCTTGTTTTCTCACCTCTCTTTTCTATTTCTCCTTTCAGCTATTCAGAATAAACTGCAATTATTCAGAATAAACTCTGCTATTGCTATTGCAGTGAGATTCGGTATACTCACTCAATCAGGCTGAAAAGCTGATCCTTCCCCTGCTTAAAAGCCCTTCAGTAATATCTACAGGACCATGAATTTACAGCTTGATTTTTCTTTGAAAGAAACTGTGCTTTTTTCCAATTTTCTGCTAATTAGACTAAATACATAAATTCTAGCCATACTATGACTGGATTTCTTTCACATCAAAACGTTACATGGAAATCCACAGAGGAAAAGAATCAAACACATGAGACAAATGTGTTACTTGATAGCTTAAAATTGTAACTAAATTCAACACAACCTAAACTTCTGTGAGTTTTCAGTATTTCATGAGCATATAGTAAACAAATCATTAAATGCATCCCAGATGAGAATATTTCTAAGTAGTCTTTGAATTTAATTGCAAGCATTGAACTGAACAGCATATAGCATGATAAGATCCTTGTCTGTTTTCTAATTTCCATAACTCTGCTTTCATTTTAGTGGAAAGATTGGGTGCTTTCTCTGGCTTTGGTGGAAAAATTCTTGGGGGAAGTTATACGGAGCACCCCAGTTCACATTTCTAGAGTGTTTTCTTTGTTAATAATCTGCTCGGTACCATAACTTTTGTATCCGTATAATACCTGTGAGCAGATTGTCTTTAAATATGTTTTTCTTTTGGCCAAATTTTAATTTTTACTTAGTGAAAAAAATATTTTTGGTGTTTCCTCTGATAATGCGTGTCATTCAGTAAAAACCAACAATTCAACCCTGTCATAGTTTAATCATTCATTATCAACATCAGCTTGTGCAGTGTATTACGAAAGACCTCTTCTAGGCTACACAGTCAGTAAGACTTTGTTTTGTGAACACTCAGAATAGCAAAAAAAAACCAACAAAAAAACCAACAAAACATCATGTATGGTATTAAATTCTGTGTTAACTCAGCTTTTTCTGCATCAGAGAAGCAGCACAGGATAAGTAATGAAAAAATCTTGCTACTAGCCAGCTCAGATATTTTCTCCATAATCTAGTATGATGAGTACAGCAAGGAAGGAGGCTAATACACAAATCCATATCAAACTACAAAGCAGGTATCTTTGCTTTTGAGTTTTAGTGTCAATTCAATATAGATACTTGTTTTCCATTTACATAGTAAATGTCTACTAGTATAGTTTTTAACTATAACAATCACCTTTTCTCTACTCTCTTCCTAAATCTTAACTCTTCACCACCTTTTTCAAAGGGAATTGATGTAGTTGAAAATACCACAACTCATAAAGTTTACCAAGTGATTTGATAAAACTTGACAGAACTGGATGTACTGAAAGAACAAAGTGATCATTCACATAATTTTATCTAAGGATTCACAGAGTCACATACCTCAAATAATTATAGACTCAGTGCACATTCTAAACATAGGTAATAATCCCTTGTTGATTTTGAGATAGTTTGCTCGCTGTTGACTTGAAGTCACCCAAATGAATATTTCAAATAATGCTGCACCATCCACTTTCATAGGCTGCAGTATTCATATACCCCTAAGTATGAAACAAGCAGACATTCAAACTGTGACATGTTCAACATTTCCTTAAATAATAATTGCGAGGAAAAGAAAAATGTACACAAAATTATGGATGATGAATAACGTTGTGAACGGTAGCTGTGCAAACCAAGCCTTACAACTTACATTACGAATTACAAATACTATAAAATAAGAACACCTTTATGATCTCCAAGTTAAGTGATGAAGAAACTTAAAGGAGATTAAGTAAGAGCCCTGCTGTAAAATTTCACTGAGACTTGGGTGGCAAGGAATACTAAACAACTTTTTAGTAATTCATACAACTTCAAAGTCTTGAACTAATATGCCTAAAAACACTTTCACCTCCAAAATGTGCTCCTCCATAAGCAACAAAACAGCTGGGAAAAGAATATATTCTAACACCTCAAAATGCTGTATACATGTACCATACAGCATGCTAAAACATTCTAAGCTGCAAGTTCCCCTAATTTTAAAAGCCCAGTCAGGACAGTGAATTCAATGAGTTTCTGAGGGGCTTTCTTCCAAAGGAGATGGGTTGGACAGAGAACTGAAAGGTGATCTTTAGAAAATTTCACCCCATCAGAGTTCTGGTTCCTTCTGTTTCAACAGGATGTTAAAATTAAGGATCCAGGGGACAGAACTGAAAGTCAAAATACCCTTTCTCCATTCTGAAAAAGGGTCTTTTGAAGTCATCATGAATTTAATCCTTCTTAAAACTGTAACAGGGATAAATAAACATTAATTTTTCTTTTTAAACTTTTCATTGTCCCATGCTTATGAGCATGCAAAACTTGATAGTGGAACTATCCTTAAAAAAATTAGAGGACAAGGATGACTTCTTGTGTTATCAAGCATGCAACACACAGAGAAAACAGTCCTTGAGCATTAAACAAGGTGAAAAAAAACCCACAAAACATAGAAGGTGCCAATGCAACTCCCAAATGTTATGCCAGTATCACTTTCACAAAACTTAAGAGCTTTCTGACCATAGACAAGAATATAAACAAGGACTCCTTTTCTTTCAACACAGATAATTTATCAACTTAAAGGTAACAGATTGGCTTCAGCTGACAACACAAGTCAACCATGAAAACAGGTACTTTCACAGCTGACAATGTCAAACACAGCACAAGAGCACAAGTAAAAACATTCTCAAAATAACAACCTGAGGACAACATATGATACTGGGAAAAGCATGCGAGAGGCAGGAAATTGGATCAGTTAGTAAATACTACCTAGTTGCTTTTTAAGACAGGAGACCTCTCACATGATGCTAGGACCACAGCACTGCCAGCAAAATGTAGCTATGCCCCTGAAATCTGTGTTTAAAAGAATTAATGACTGTACAGGACACCTGGCTACAAAGAAAAATGTTACACAAAGCTTTTTTACATTAGCCAGCAATGCAAAAGAATTCTCACTTCAAAGATCAGTGGCCTAAACTGTCCAAGTTTCAAAAGCTCACTATGAGCAAAACTGAACAGAGACCTTTAGCTGAAAGAGAAGCACCTGAACATCTGTTTGCATGTCCTTTCAATTTCTATCCTTTTTTTTCCCTCAAGGCACCTTCCATAAACCCTCTTGAAGTGCACAAAAAAAAGGTACATGCCATATGTATCATTTATGCAGTGTGAGGTGAGAAGGGTTGGTGATCACAGGGAAAGACTGAATAGATATTCCTCATCTACACAGTAACTACTAGTACAAACTTCAACATTTGGACTATGTCAGGCTAGCAATGATGGTTTGAATTACCAGAGCATACAGCTAAGCGTATGTTTCACAATCTCTTCCAGAAAATGAGATTTTAAAACCTTTTTTTTTCTCAGATGATCAAAACAATTTTTACGCAAAAATGCAATTCTGGCTTGAAGAAGGAGAAAAAACATCTTTGGGCATTTAGCTGGACAGAAGCTTTTCTACATCTCCACTCCCTTGCTGTAATTTCTGCCTGCCCTCACTGGTTCAGGTGTCTGGCAGGTCAATATGACTCCTCGGGAAACCATACACATAGTGATATTCCTGGCTATTTTCTGAAGGGAAAGATATATAATTTCCCACCCAGGCTGGTTTGAGATATATCTATATCATCTATATCTAAATATATATGTATCTATATATATCTAGATGTCTATACACACACACTATAAAGCTGTTTTAAAGAGAAAGCATAATCTCCTTAAAGCAAACCAAAAATTAAACATTAATCATTGGTTTCTTTTCACAGCATCTCTTCTGAGGCTGAGCTTGCTACTTCACCAGTGAATTCACTGTTTAACCTAAAACTCTGACTTATTCTTTTGACCTTCTCTTAAGTCTTGGAAGTAATAAGCAGTGCTGCAATTTCAGCTCCTCAGGAAACCAGATAAGCACAGACTAGCTATGCAGGCACTGATTATTCACATTTACTTTATTCTGTTTCATTGCTTTGAAAAGATTCCTTTTCATGTCAAAAGACATCAAAAGTACTGATTTATCTGAAACCCACTGAAAATACTCCTTAAATTCTGAAGTTCAGAGAATGCTCCTGCAAACATGATCTCCCCTGTGTTTCTGATAGCATCATATATAAAATGGATATTATGGGCTATCCTTCTCAGACTCTTGGCTCTGAACTGTGGTACTAGAAGTGATATCACTGTATTTATGGCTCATGTTGAACGGATCCTTTCCCTGTACAAACCCTGGGAAAATTATTAATAGTGTTGGTAGTTTTGGAATGAAAGAACAAACCTATGTAATGTGACAAGCCCTGCCTTAATGGCATCAGTGCTCTTGAGTTGCTGTTTCCAAAATTATGAGCTGTCAAAGCTTCAGTGCAATTTGCATTTGTGTTAGTAGTGAAGAAATCCCGCTGTTTTTTGCTTGCTGAATGTTAGTGTTAAATTGTTACTTTTGTTTACCAAGAGCATGAAGATTTACAAGACTGACAGTAAACTCAAAAAACTAACCAGCTTTTTTTAGGTCATACCAGCATCTGGATTTATTGTCAGTATATGTTAGTCATTAAATCCCATATACATACGAAAATGAAAGATGTTGTGTTTTACCCTGTGTAGCATCCAAGCCACATGTGCTTTTTGCCACTCACAATAACGAGCCTCCCTCAAAAGCTGTTGCTTGTAACAGAACAAATGCGGTACCACACTTTGTGATGGCTGTTTTCTTGTGATTGTTAATTGTCATGGAGGAATACTATAGTCTTTTTCTTTTTTTTTTTTTAATTTTATTCAGGAGAGTATAATTTCATGAGAAACAGACTTTCAAAGGCACTCAAATACACTAGGTATCTACATAACTATTGTTGCCCAGCTGTGCCAACGTGGATTTCCTCTCACTCTTACATATTTGAATTATATCATCAAATGTCACAGAAGCAACAGCCAGCATTATTGAAACGTATTTCAATTCTGGATCCTTATCTTTTCATTTTAAGTATTGGTTTTTTGCAACATTAGGGAAGATTTCTCAAAAATCAACATGCTTATAATAAAGTTCTGTATGAAGAAATGATGGAAACATGCAAAAGCAGTATAAACTGTATGTGTATGTTTTTGTCCTCACATAATGTGAAAATGTCTCTGGAAAACTGCATGCTGGGCCTTATCAGCAAAATCTGTCTCACCTATGACACTTCCTCTAAAACTGCCAGTCTGTAGCTCCAGGGCCATTAAACCAGGAAGGTAGGAAGTCCATGGTGTGTTTATTTTATGCCAGTGCTTGCGTGAAACTGTAGGTGACAAAATCCTTTCCTACAGCAGGCACTAACACACCAAAGGGTGCTGAGATCAATATCTTTGGGATTCCTAAGGTCCAAGATGCTGTTGGAAATCCTGTAACTCTGGAAAGTATGTGAGGTAAGAATGATGAAGTTAAGAGTGATGCCTCCAGAGTTAGGCTTAAAATGGTATTTATTGAGTGAAAGTATGAAACAGAGTGTTCAGAAAGATGTCAGGCTCTCCAAGCCGTCTTGAGAGACTAATACACTTGTATTACCTGCTGGACTTTAAGTAAGACTGAAGTTTTTTTTTTAAATCCATAGAGCCTTTGAAGAGTGATTTTTTTTAGCTCAACTGAAAAAAAAAAAATGGACTCTCTTCAGCCAGCATTGGTTTCACTGTCACTAGAGACAATGACAATTAAATGTTTGCTTAAAAAGCAAAGTCCTGATTTGAACGGATTGATCCAATTGTCTCCCCACTGAGAGCAATCTGAAAGTTAAGCAGAAGCTTTGAAGTTTCTGCAAAGGAGTAATGGCGCTAAACTGTGCTATATGTGTTTAACACATCTTGGGTCATCAACATAGACCCATCTCTAAGATGAAAGAGAAACTATTTCTGTTTTTAACAGGCATCAAAATACAATGCTGGGCTTAAGATCTGGTCTTCAGGGAACTTTTCCTACTGCCTCCATTGCAACTGCAAGTGTAGCTGGAAAACTGGTGGATGTAACTGCGAAAACTTGGGTGCTACTTACTGGCACTCAATTTGCATCGAAAGTGGCATTCAGTGGCACTGATCACCCTTGAGTATCTGCACAAATCTGGAGAAACCTGAGTTACATGAATTTTGCTGTGGTAGAGAAAACTGTCAGAGTTCAGACCAGCATATAGCAGTCACACACCTTCAGTTACAGACTAAGAGCTTCCTAGCACAGATTTTCTTTTCCAAACTTTTCTAACAGTCTTAACACAAAAAATACAGAAGTCCAATGGTGATCCTGGCAGGATTTTACATTTACTTTTGCAAAGTAAAATCATTGGTAATCTTTATGTTCTGATTACATTTTGAGAGTAAAGTTGAGCTACTTCATTTTATACAAAACAGCTACTTCTCCTGGCTGTTTACACGGCAGGTTCTGCCATTTCATTCATGATTTCCCTTGGATGGGTCACACAGACTAGGGCATTTTCTTCCAGTTCTTTGGCCTGAAGATGATTACTGGCATCAAACACACATTTGCAAAATACTGAACTATCACCTTTTCCAGAGTGTGTAACACTAAGTTGTTGTCCCGGTGTCAGCTGCAACTGTTATTTTTCTCCCTCTTAGTAGCTGGTGCAATGCTGTGCTTTGGCTTTAGTTTGAGAACAGTGCTGATAACACACCGATATTTTAGCTGTTGCTAAGTAATGCTTACACTGATCAAGGACTTTTCAGTCTCTCATACTCTGCTAGTGAGGAGAGGGCAGGAAGCCAGGAGGAAGCAGAGACAGGACATCTGACCCAAACTAGCCAAAGGGGTATTCCATACCACAGCATGTCATGCCAGTACATATACTGGGGGGAGTCACCCAGAAGGCCCAGATTGCTGCTTGGGCTGTGCTTGGTATCAGTCAGCAGGTGGTGAGCAACTGTATTATTCATCACTTGTGTTCATTGCTGTTTTTTTCTTATCCCTTTTAGTTTTACATTTTCTCCCCATTATTTTCCTTGTGATTATTATTATTAGCAGTAGTAGTTTTGTCTTATACTTTAGTTATTGGGCTGTTCTCATCTCAACCCATAGGGTTTACATACTTTCAATTCTCTCACCTGGAGGTAGGTGAGCGAACGGCTGCATGGTGCTGAGCTACTGGCTAGGTCTACACCATGACAATTGCCATCTCTGTGTAATAGAAAGTTTAGCTCCTGTTGGATACAACTAATATTTGTGCCTAAGACAGTCATCAGTTTTTACTATTGTAGCTACACTAACACACACAGATACTGTCAGAATTTAGTTTCTACTATTTTAGTTAGGCAATTAAATTTAGCAAAAATCTGATCTAACAACAATGCGTGAACTACAAGTAAAGAAAATCCTAATGCTTTAGAGAGCTTAAAGCAGTCAAGTTACAGTGAACAACTTCCCCAAGAAGTGTCACCTGGTGAACAACCTACACTGCCCACACACCATGAGAGCGCAGAATTTAGGTCAGTAACAAATTCAGTAAACACCCTGAATGTTAGGTTTAGCCTTTTATTTTTCTTTTTTTTTCTTTTCCAATTTTTTGCTAACAACGTTATTTTTGTCTGAAAAGCATGTCATCCTCTAAAAGCTAAGCTCAGGATCACCAGAAGAGCAGCTTCTCACCAGTGTGCATCTTGGACACCGCTTCTCAAGTCTACAACTTAACGCGGTGTATGACTTCAGGCTCATTACTTAGCTTTTGCCACCGAGCTATTCCTTTCCAAAGAGAGGACGATTCTCCCCTCTAGCTCAGGGCTCAGAGGAAGGGCCAACACGGAGACGATACAGGAAGAGACAAAGGCGAGAAAAGTGATTCTGACGGCCCCAGATTCAGAGGGCTTCTTCCCGGGCAGGGGTCGGGCAAGGGTCCCTCCTCATCCCAGCCGCTACACAGCTCCCACGTTCTCCACGTCCCGCCCAGACACCAGCCGGATCCAGAACCCTAACCCGCAGAGAACCGGGTGCGGGTGCCGCCTCCACATCGAGCACTGGGCTGCCTACCCCTGCTCGGGGGGAGCCCTGCCCGCCTCCCCGCGTACCCCCCGGCGCCTTACCGGACTCCGTCGGTGGAACTCGCTCAGCACGATGCTGACTACGGGGATGCGCAGAGCCGCCGAGATGAAGTCCAGCTCCAGCATCTCCCCGCGGCTTTGCGGGAAGGCGAGGATGGCGGAGACCCCCTGCACCACCACTGTGTGGCAGAGGCTCTGCAGGAAGGAGAGGGGGTCATTGCTCCAGGAGGCACTGGGGGAAGAGAAGGGGAAGAGGGGCAGGTCGCCCAGCCCCGCCTCGATCGCCATCACCACCTCCAGGGACAGGTTGTAGGGCAGCAGCCCGGCCACTCTGTTGAGGTTCGCCACAGCCAGCAGCAGCGCGTCCCGCGGCGAAGGGGGCAGCCGCCGCTCCCCGCCGCCTCCCGGCCACCTGCCCCGGGGCCCCGTGGCGATCACCCCTTCGGGGCTGCCACTCGACCGCCTCCAGCCCGCCGCCTCCACGGGCCAAGCGGAGGAGCGGGGCTGCAGGTGGGTGGCCCCCACCCTAACGGTGTGCCCGATGCGCCGCAGGATCTGGCAGGGCTGCGGGTGGGACGCGGAGCCGGGCACCGCCGTCAGCACCAGAGCACAGGGCGGCAGCAGCAGCAAGCACGCCCGGCCCAGGAGCCCGCGGACCCCAGGCCGCCACATGGCCAGGAGCCGCCCGCCGCCTCCCCCGGCCCCAGCCCCTCCACCCGCCTCAGCCACCCCGCGGGCGGGAGGCAGCGGCATCAGCCGCGGCGGGCGGCCCCCGCGCAGAGCCAGCCCTGCCGCCGCCCATGGGGCCGCCGCCGCGCCCCCGCCCCGGGGCTGTTGGGGGGTCGGCCCCCGGCCCGCCCACCACGGACCCGCGGGGCTGGAGCCGCCCGGCCCCGGGGCGGCACCCCGCACCGTCCCCCGCTGCGCACCCCGCAGCCGCTGGCACGGCGTCCTTGCTGCGTTCCTCCGGCTGGGTGCCCGCGTTGTCCGGCTGCCCTGGGGGGAGCGAGGCTCTCCCCTAAGAGACTGCCCTGCCCGGCTCCCCGTCGCGACCCGGGTTCCTTTGCAAGGCTGCCCGATCCGGCTCCCCTTTCCGACACCACCGTACGCTCCCCTGCCCAGCTCCCCTCCGCACCGCACTCCCTTCCCCGTCTCCTTTAAAAGGCTGCAGTTCACAGCCCCTTGCCCGGCTCCTCTGCAAGGCTCCCTTTTCCAGTTCCCTTTTTCTCCCCGGCTGGCTCCCTTCCGCAGCCCTCGGTGCACTCCACTGCCCAGCTCCGGAGGCGAGAAAACTTGCGGGCGCTGGGCTGCGCTGCGCTCCCGCCGCGAGGGACGGCGAGCGGCAGCCCCGCGCCGGCTCCTCCCCGGGCAGCCGGGACTTGTAGTCGCCGCCGCACCCCCGGGCCTCCCAGGGGAAAAACGAGGCTTTCTGGAGATAGCCTGTTCCCTCCACTCTGCCTGCTTACTCCCCGGGGAAGCGTCCCAGGACAGCTCCGACGGAACCCTCTGCCCGGGCGCTGCCGCGGGGCTCTACTACCCTCACGGCACCGGAAAATTAAATGGTTTTCCGGCGCCGAGAACCGTCCCCGGGTTGCCCGTCGCCGGAGCGGCTGCGGGTCGGAACGGGGGGCTTCCCTCGGCTAGGGAGAACGGGGAACCAGTCCCTCGCCGGCACTGCGTACTCGTAGGGAAAGCCAGCGCCGGTTGCTCTCTTTGCCTCTCCATGCACTTCTGCTTCAAAACAAAATTTTTCGACAAGTGAAAGTGAACTTGTGAAACAAGTGAAAACTGAGATCCCGATTCAGCAAGCCACGGACATTTTTATGTTGCTTTTATGGTATAACACCTTTAGCCGTAGAGAAAATAGCACAAAGCAAAGATGGGTGTTTGTGTGCGTTTTTGCAGGAGGCTGGGAAAAGACCCGTCTTTGTCTTGGGTTTAACACTGCGCAGCCGGGAGCCGCGCTAACACCTCGGTCTGAGGCTTTAACACTCAAGTCGATGCACTGACATCCTACCTCTTTGCTCCGTGATCAATTTCCAGGACCTTAGAGGAAGCCCTCTCCCGTCACCATGTTGTCCAACAGAGGGAAAATAACCTCACGGCTTACCTGCAGGCTGGCTACCGACACGGGGCCTCGTGTATTTTTTGCCCGGGATAGTCCCGTTGTCTTGCTTTGGCTGATTCAAACCTATTGGAGGACACTGCTATTTCATGCTGTTTGCTGTCCCACGTGGAAGAGCAGTCTGAGACCTTCACTCCTGGATTGGTTAGAAACCTTTTGGTAACTTCACGAGCAGTTTACCCTGACCTAGTGCTTTAACTTAAAAAGTTCTTCTCCTTTAAATGTTAACCTTTATCCTTTCTGTGAAATCTATCTTTAGAGCTATTTATGAAGAAACATCTTATGCTCCTTTTCATTTAGTATAAACATGATCTGTGTAAAAGGGAACACTTTTCATCATGCTGTCAGGAAGAGATGATCACTGCCCTCCAAAAGGTCTTAAGTGCATATTTCCTGATTTAAATTTCTCTTTGTGGAGGGGAAGATCACCAGAGGTGTACAGTCTTCAGAGAGCTCTTAACAAGGTCTTGCGTGCTGTGCTGATATTTGTCTCTTACATCCTTATGGCCATAATTTTAGCACCCTGTCATACCTTCTGCTGTTGCCATCTTCCAAATGACCCACAAAGCTAGTGTTTCCCTCATACTGCCCTCTCTAAATTGATATATGGTTATGAAATTGGTTCCTAGGTGGAAATCTACGAATGACAGTAGTGGTCGGTAGTCCAAGACTGACCATGCCAGCTGCAACATGTAAAGGTGAGCTGCTACTACATATAACAGTTAATAACAATTTTCTGTTTACCCTTTTATTCTTCCTTCTCCTTCTAGTCTTATAATTGCATTTTTATTTCTTGGTATCTTTTTCTCTGATCACTCCAGGTTCCTCTTGTCCAAAGTCTCTATTAGCAGTAAGACATTATTGGCTGGAAGAACTGTCCTTGAATATGGTGAATTTCGCATAGGGCAGAGAAAAAGTTTTTGTTTGGGGGTTTGTTTGTTTTTTCCTCCCAGAGCCACAGGAATCAGCGTTCAGGTTGTGAGAACAAGCTTACTTGAGATCTGTATAACTCCAGTAGCATTGTCTGTATTTGCATCCTTTTTGTCAGACTTGGGAAAACCTGGTAAGCACATAACTTCTCTGCTGTGCAGTTAGGTAATTACTTATTGTCAGGTGGGAGTTAGTTTCATAAGAAATTGCTACTCTTCTGTGTCCAAACAGATGGCCCAAAATTGTCATTTGTTTGAAGCTTCATTATAGGAGTGGATCTTCTTTTGGCTTTAGGGCACAGGCGACACTAGATTGAAAAAGCAAGTATTTCAGAAACTGTAATCAAACTTATTGTTGAAAGAGCTCTGAAAATTACACACAAAATCCATTAATAAAGGGAGAAATAAGCAAAGGGAAATAATTCAGTATTTCTGTATTTGTTCTTTTATTTATGGTTAATCTATGATCTGATTCCAATATGCTTTGTTGATGATCATGCACTGCCACTCTTAGGATTACTGCTATAATTAATTCCTCTGCTTGATCTCATTTTTGGGCAAGTCATAGCAGTTAGACCATAGCAGGTCACAATTAGACACCTGAACTGTACAGAGTGGGCAGACTCCCCAAGTGATGGAATAATTTTTTCTGGGATGTCTCTAGCTCTTGAATCTGTCTTTTCAGCATGATTATTTTTAACTACAAGCTATTAATTTTGTTTTTTTTTTTGCAATTTGTGTTTATTTTTACTCTTTGCTCAAATATTCCTGTTAGTAACGTTCTTTACAATACCCCTGATACACCAAAGTGCTTAAACACAGGCTTTTTTTAAAAGAAAACATTTAAATCCTGAAGTGCTGCTCTGTAAGAGGCAGAATATTGTGTCCAGTTCTGGTTCCCTCAGTTCAAGAAAGACAGGGAATTGCTTGAAAGAGTCCAGCGCAGAGTCACAAAGATGATGAAGGGAGTGGAACACCTCCCTTATGGGGAGTGGCTGAGGGAGCTGGGTCTCTTTAGCTTGGAGAAGAGGAGACTGAGGGGTGACCTCATCAATGTTTACAAATATGTAAAGGGTGGGTGTCAGGATGATGGAGCTAGGCTTTTTTCTGTGATATCCAGGGGCAGGACAAGGGACAATCGGGGTACACTGGCGCATAGGAGGTTCCATGTTAACATCAGGAAGAACTTCTTTACTGTAAGAGTGACAGAGCACTGGAACAGGTTGCCCAGGGGGGTTGTGGAGTCTCCTACGTTGGAGATATTCAAGGCCCGCCTGGACAAGCTCCTGTGTAATGTACTCTAGGTTACCCTGCTCCTACAGGGGTGTTGGACTAGATGATCTTTTGAGGTCCCTTCCAACCCTTGGGGTTCTGTGATTCTGTGAATATTTTCAGAAAATGATCTGAAAAAGGATATATCCCACCAAAGTGTGTACATGTGACATTTGGAAAGCTGTGTCATTAAATTTTCCACTTTATTTGCATAAATATGCATGTGGAAAAGAGCAAAGTTGTTTTAGTTTAATAAAGGAATTGGGGACTGCTGTGCATAAGTTGCACCCTGCTTTTAAGCAACCTTTTTCGACAGCTGCCATCTGAATAAACTTTCTAACAGATTCTTCACTTTTTTATTTTGAAGTAAAGAACTGGTTGCCTTCTACTTTCTTCCTGTCTTTTCTGTTTCTCATGGTGGTTGCTGCAGTAGGAATGTCTATTCTCTTGTGTTAAATATTCAATTGAAATAAGACCAGGCAGATCCAGGCAAGTGGGTAGACCTATTCTGAACATGGTCATGGAGTAACCATGAGTACAGCAGTGCCGGTGGCACTGATTGTTGGGGAATGGTGACCACAGAAACCATTCATCCTTGATCAGTGGCTCAGCATCACAGTTAAAGCCAGTGAAGAGCCTTCAGCAATGAAAAATGCAGTAGGAAAATGTGATTGAAATCACTGCTGGGACTGCTCTTGCTGCTCTTTCCACTTGCTTGGCTCATTGTTATTTCTTTGTAGTCAGGTTAGTTTGTTTGCTTTCTGGGCTGCAGAAAAATTGTCCTGTGTGTATCTCAGTGACCTTATGCAAGGGTTGATCCTTCTAAGGAGCTTGACTGACTTGGAAGTAAGTTATTGCTGTCATCCTGTTCATCTTTTATAGCTGCTCACATTTTTCAAAATGCCTGAGTCACTAGATGAGGTGCAGGGTACAACACATGACCTCTTTAGCCTTGAAGAGGCTGAGTGTCTTATTTTGGGTCAGCCTGGAATTATTTCTTTTTCCCCTTTCATAACCATAACTGTAAAATGATAATTAGGGAAAAATAAACCATTCAGGTAAAATTAATTATTTCATTCAGTAGGAATAATCTATTTTGTTTCTGTTTAGATGACTCAATATATGTCAATGTAGTTTCAAACATTTCAAAATGCTGTTTTTCATTTGAATTGCTATTCAAGGAAAACAAAAAGTAATCTGGATGTTCCTTACTTTCTGCCTTTCACACTCATTTTCTAGACAAAAGATATTTGCAAATACTTTCAGATATCTAAAATGGCATTAAGAAGGTTAAGTAGGGGTTTATGTTCAAAACATTTTATGTCACTGTAGTGCTTGTTTCGTGTGAATTGATGGTGCACCAGCTACTCCAGTTAGGCCTGTAAATACCCTCCTGTGGGCTGCCCTGGTGTCAAATCCAAACAACCTCTTTGAAGTCAAATTGATTTTCACCGGTGAAGGCTACGTGCTAATTCACTACCTGAGGAAAGAGGCTGAGAGGGTTCTTGCCTCCTAAACAAAACCGCCATTTTGTTTCTTCTGGCAATATAAATCCAGACAAACTCTAATACTGCCAGAGGATGCTCAAAGAGTCAGTGAGGAAAGCATGCAGTGAACTACTTTATAGCTTTGGTCCCTTTTGGATAGAAGAGCTGACAGAAGACCTTGTCACGTTGCCAGGTAGTGGCACACAACCCACAAACCCCTCTGATTTTTATAGTCTCCTCTCTGAAACTGATACTACCACAGGAAGATCTGAAGACATTCCAGGTACACATAAATGAAATAAAAGAAAAAAAAAAAGAGAAATTAAAAATGATTACTAGTCAGTTTCTTTCCACCACTGTAACTGTATAAAGGTGCCTAAAAGGGGTGTGAACACACACTTACTCTGAGACCTGTTTCCACTGCCAGAATAACGGAAGAGGTTAGTTACAGGTGAAAGCATTGTTCTCAATGTGAATGATCGAATCGACTATTGTTACTGTTCCTTCTCAGAGGTGGTAGTGTATATCTTCCCAAACAAGTAGCTATAAAACCTGCATGAGATCCCCACTTGCCACATATTTTGCTCATGCTATGTATTTTGAGTTTGACACTTAGTCAGGTTTTTTCTCATTGCTGGTCCTTTTCTAGCACTTCCCATTGTTCTCATCTTTGAGATACATTAGTCCTGGGCAGAGCTACTGCTAGTAGAGAAGTACCATAACGACTCAGTTGAGTACTTACCCTCTGGCTGTTTCTGCCACTGCCTGTATTTTTTGTTTTTAAGCCTTTTTTGTTTTGTTGTCCCATCTCCTGTGTTATTCCTTCATAGTTAATACAGTTAATAGTTAATATGACATAGTTCATGAAAACAACTCCAGTAGATAGGAATGGTCCCAGCTGCTTACAGCATCATGATGAGTAGCACACAGAGCCTTTAGAAGACCCTCAGTTTAAGCAAATGATTATCTGGGGATCCAGGGGTTGGTTGAATGGGAAGGATTCCTCTTGAGTCTTGGAGATGTACTCTGGTGGAGCCAACTGCATAGGAAAGAGCTGTGTGGCTACTCCAAATACAAAGATACTCCAAACATGAGAGATTTAGCATGGGGCCCTCAATCTCCAGCAAAAAAAGCCTAGCTGTATGCCAGAAAAATGTTATCCTGGTATGCACAGGGATTTGTTGAGCAATAAAAGTCATCCTCACTGCAGGCCAGCAAGCCCTGAGCAGAGTGGAACTGACTCCTAGGTGATGTGTGCATATATTTTTATGTCATCACTGTGAGTACATGCATTTTTTCCCTGACTTTTTTTTTAGCAGGCAGGCAGGTACTTTCTTCCCCAGTTTTTCTTATGGGCAGCAGGAGACCGTTTATCATGGCCCTGTTGGGAAATCTCCCATGAAAACAGGATGCCATTTCATGGACTTTCATAGGACCAGGCTAGATTTAATGCACCTTTTCCTGTACATATTTGCTTCTTTATTCAAGGATGACAGCTGGGCACTTGTGAAAATTTTGGAAGGTGGGAGGAGAAAAAAGGAGATAAAACTGAAGTCAGTGTCAAAATTGTTACTGCCATCAGTGCTATTTGAGCAGTGAGGTCAGACAAACACCTTCTCACAGAGCAAACCTATAGTTTTGAAAAAAATTGTATCAATACTGCATTGCCCTGTGCACTGTATCATTCCCCCTACAGTGCTGTTGCAAGTATAAAATCATTATAGGCTGTGTCTAGCCTGTTTTTGTTGGCTTCAAAAGGCCACTTGGTGTAAACGCCCAATAAAGATGGATAAAGATTGTTTAACTTTCAGTCAAAGTCTTTGATCTACACAAGATCAGAAGGGCATCCCCACACCGCACCACCCTGGCAAGATCATATGCTTTTTACTGTTCATTCCCTCCTGCTCCCTTTAACTTAGAGGTGGGAGTAAAAGGAAAGGGGGAAGATTGCCAAATCTTGGATGCTTGTTAAAGTTAAATTATAAGGTTGGTGTAAAAAAACCCAGGGAAAAACTGAATAAGCAAATTAAGGAAAAGCCACAATAGCATCTGTGTAAGAGATAATTTGCCCAATTTGTCCAGCTAAACAATTCTGTCAAGTTTACTGAGGGCTGCAAAATTGGCAAACTGCCTCATCTCCTCAGAGAAGTGCAGAGGCAGCGTGGGCTTAACCTTTCTGTTTGCTGTTTAAAGAACGAATTTTGCAAACCCTTACTTGAAGAAGCTCGGATGACCTTACTCAGATTATTGGCTTTAATAAGGATTTCTGATATAAGCAAAACTGAGCTGAGGAGGAGTCAGCTTACCATCCACAGTTATGACAACTACATTCCTGAAAGTTTATGGCCTTGCTTGTGTGCTTGGGCACAGCCTGAAGCTGCAGAGCACAGGATACAGCTTTTAAGGGATGCACTTGAAGGATACCACCCTGAAAGAGATGTGAGCCCCTCTGAGCATTCAGACCTTGTGCAGGGCTTCTGCCCTACCTTTCATTGGAAGGAAAAATGATCCACAGCAGAATGCAGATCTTCCTAATAACTTGCCTTTTCTGAAGAGTATTAGCTTACTGGCATGCATATATGTGTGTGTGTGGTATGCACGTGTAACAAATAATGGATTCCTTCCAAGATGCTTCTTGTTGAAATGTCCCTCAAGACATGCCATATTGACATAAAAAAAAAACAAGCCAAAACTCACTGTGTTTTGTCTAGGCATACTGCTGAGCTAATTGACCTAGGAAAGCCCTGGGAGATAACACACACCTCACTCACTTGTTGCTTCAGTAAGAGATGTCCGAGGTGTCAGCTGTGCTATCCAATCTATCTTTCTGAATCAGATACTATCACAGGGGAAGGGGCAAAATGGATATAATGCTCATCTGTATCAAGGAGGTATTCAGAGGTCTGTTGCTACGCATTTGAGCTCAAGAATAGGCTACCCAGCAGGGACGTAAGTTGCAACATGGTCTAAATTAGAACTAACCCCCCTTCAAAATAATATCAGAAAAAGCATGTTGTACAAATAAATTACTTTGAAGGCTAAATGATGCTGAAATTGGCAGGATTAGGCTCACATGTTGGCAGAAAGTAAATGTCTGTAAAATGCTGACACTTGAGATAATGTACAAGTGAGAATGGTATTCACCCTGTGTCATGACTTTAGAAGGAAATAGATGAACTGGGTGGTTGGTATTTGTTCCAGGGAGCCTTTAAATAATGTAATGCTGGATGCACTCCTAGTAAAGTAGTACTGAAGAAGCAATAGTTAAATCAGACATGTACATATGACAAATGGTTTTTGTCATGCACCAAAAGCAACATAACAACTGAGGAGTTTACACATCTGCTCAATAAACTGAAGTCTGATATTTATAAAGGCTATTTTTAAAAACACAAATTCTCTTTAACAGCGTACTCATGAAATTCCCAAGCACTAATGCCAGTGTCAAATTATTTCCATTGTACAAATAGGCTGTCTCGGAGCAAGACCAATATTTTTAACATGGTGCTGGATATGAGTGGATAGGTGCATCCTATGAAAAGAAAGATGAAAGATAGCTCAGGTTGGAACGTAATCATAGACTTTGAAATAATGATGGACTTTCCAGCTCTTTTATACACTCCATGACTCCTTTGTGAGTCTCTTGCTGTCAAATACAAACTCCAGCACTCCCATAGCCATTACAGGGAGACAGAAGGCTGTTACTGGGAAGGAAGCATCTCTGAGAAAACAGAGCATCATTTTTGCACCAGCAGAGATTCTTGAAGCATCATTTTGACAAGCTGCTTTAAACACCTAAGAGCTGTGTAATGAGGAGGAAGAAAGTCAAGTTTTTTCTTTCTTGTTTGCAAGCCTGGAGAATAAGCAAATGTCAGCTGTAACTCTTACAGATGGTGTGGATAACCATAGTCATGTAAATCTCAAGGAAAGACCCCAAAACATCAAAAATAGAGATATAATAATAACATGTAGAACATGACTTAGTTTTTTTAAATTTTTTTTTGTTGGGTTTTTTTTTGGGGGGGTCATGGAGTGGGAAGGTGGGGACTGAAGGTTTGTGCATTCCTATCCCTTAACAAAGAGACATGGAAAAAATCTATTTTTCCTTTTTATTAGAAGAAAGACAAAGCATCCTGATGCATTTGAAATGTAAATTATTAAATAAGGCTCTTCAGATATCTTGCCTTTTTGCCTTCTATATTTGAAAAACATTTTTATACAAGAAGGTGATTGAGTTAGTAGTACAACCATGGACAGTTTAGGTGAGAGGTCTTCAGAAGAATGCAGTTGTTTTGTTCTGGTTATTTCCACAGCAGAGCAGCTTCTGTAAGTGAGCTGGTGGAGAGAAAAAAGGAATCTGCTATAGGCAACACATACCCCTAGCAGTAAGGAGGAAATTGCAGAGTGTACTGGCACCCTCATCTTAGGTGCATATCTGACTTTCTTCTAGAGAAGCAGAATTAATTCTATCCTTTACTTAGTTCTCATAGTAAGATTCAGACCCAACACTGAAAGCCAAATGCTGCCACTGCTGAATTTGTACACTGCTTGCACCTGGTAAGTTGGCCCCAGTGGGAGTGCTAGTGGAGTTACGCACTATGCAACAGGAGCAAGTGGAGAATTTCTGATAGTATCTCAGTGGTATTAACAGCTGGCAACTTGGGCATTGGCTGCTCCTAACTTTGATAGCAGAATTATTTTTATGGCTGACAAAGGCTGATGAGAAATGAAAATTCTGGAGGCTGTTTGGAATGCAGATCAGATTTTAAGTGCTGTGTCTCTTACCTCAGACAATAGGAAAATCCTTGGAAACATCACTTGGAAAGATATTATTTCAGCTGATGAATTTCAATATAAATGGGAAAGATGTTCCAGAGTCATAAAGTCATTGTTTTCTATGGAGGAATTGTCTTCAATAACAAACTAAATTGTTTGCCACATGCACACAAAATGTTTACCAACTAAACCCGAATAAATGTGTGGGGCGGAAAGCAGAACTGTAGCTTAACCCTATGCATTACTTAAATGTCCTAGAGCATTATCCAGCCATGCAGATATCTCATGTGGAATTGAAAGTTGGGAGTACATAGCTAGTTTTGTCTGGGAGTGGAACAAAAGGAGAAGACAAAACCAGAAATACACCTGCTGAACAACAACTAAAAAGTATTTGTCTTAGAGAAAATTTCTCTTTACTAAGCGATTGTATTTTGGAGTGGAGAAAAGTGAGCAAAGCCAATCCAGTATTGAACAGCCTCATGACAAATTGATATCTGAGTCTACTAAAAATAGTAGGTGCTTTCTGCAGATAATATTTTGAGGAAAGCTTTCTGGTTTGGATTAAGCCATTGGTTTATTTACGGGAGTGGATTCAGTTATGTGTAACAGAATTCAGCAACTCCACCTGAATGAGTTCTGCATCTTTTGTCCCCTAAAACTATTTACACATGTAAATTTAATATCTTTGTCTTGGGTTTGCTTTGTTTCTGCAGATATCCTAACAAAAAAAAAGGAAATTCTATAAGGATGATGGACTTATTCTGATTATATTTGTAAAAAAATGAATACTTTATCAGTTCAGGGCTGATAAGAGTCCTAAACTCTATTGATTGGCTGGAAGCTGCATGAATGCATCATGTGTTATTAAAGTGGGAAGAAGAAAGAAGCTATTTCCCTTAGACCCCCAAGTAAATTCTCATGTGATTAATTAAATTAATGAGTTCTAACTAAAATCTGTGTTTTACAGCTATAGTTTTGCAATTAATAGAATAAGAAAACTGTCCTGAGCCCTGTGTGTCTGATGAAACCTGTCATGCAGTTGAATTCTATCAACTGCTTGCAAGAAGCCACTTTTGATAAATCTGTAAGCTGAGACTGCGTTTGACAAATAATCTAGGGAGCAAGAAGTATTCCAGAAAGAACCATAGACTGCAGAACAGAAAAAGAAATAAGATTCACTGAGGCTGCTATGAATTATTCACTGATGACTAATGATAATAATAATAAAAAACCTCCTCAAATGATTGGGCGAGATGTGCCATCTCTGCCTTGTTTACAACCCACGACTGATACGAAGCTCTGAAAGTTTGTCAAGGGTCTAAGCCTGTCAATACGAATAAGTTGAATCTCTTTAGCCTAATACAGCAGCTGGTTTAGTTACAGTGGTGCCAAACACTCAGGGAAACAATCTTAATCTAAAATAAGCACTATTCAGACTAAAATATGTGTGTTTTATGCAGTTCTCCAGACTGGCTTAAAAAAGTAATTTTTAAAATCACATTTTTATTTAAAACTGAGCTATTTGTTCCTTGTTCAATCCTTTTTTTTTTTTTTTTTTTTTTCTGTGAAGCTTGTAGGAAATTTTGAATAGGAGCTAATCTACATAACTTGAAATTGAGATGTCTGTGTTACTACTCTTGCATTTAACAGTAGAACCATAATAATCATCTGTGAAGAGATAAAACTGTGTACATGTTGACAGCATTTTAAGCAAAGGAAGAGCTACATTTGTAGAACAAGTTGTGTGTTGCATTTTCAGTGTTGAAAAAGGTAAAATTCTAGATTTGTCACAAACCAGAGATTGTGTTCAATGGCATTACTTGAAGGAAACCAAGAAAAGAGTGACCACATGCCTTTGTAACCAGCAAACTGAAGACTCTGAACAAAGAGTCAAGGAAAGTGAAGAGTGGGATTGACCTGCTCAACAGACAAAGCTTTTTAAGGCTATGATGATTTAGGAAGCTTTCTGACAGAATATTCTGAAAGCTTTTCAGGTCAGATACTTTGGTTAAGTTCATTAACTTGTATTTGAAGTTAGTCTGGATACAGATGAATCATGTGCTGATGTCTTACACCTAAATGAGGTTGAGTCTAAAGCCAATAGGCATTTACTAGAAATTGTGTCCCATTTAACTGTTCCAGCAAGAAGTCATCAGTTGTGGGAGGAATAAATGTATGAATGTAGTAATGGTTTAATCACACTGAGTACATCATATTATCTCAGCAGAAGGAACGCCTTGCGATCAAACCAACTAATGTAACAGTGAGATCCTGGTAGAATGGTAAGAAAAGTGGGGCAAGTCCATGATAGTTTATTTGCTTTTGCTCCACTGAGGTCAATGTAGTTGTACAAATTAACAGCACCTGCTGATGACTGGGTAATTTAAGCAATTAGAGCTCTCCCACCCCCAAAGATATTCATACACTGAGTTAAACTGCTGGAAATGCAAATACTGAGTTCTGCTGGTACCATGCCAGGGAAGCATATCCTGCTAAAAATTCTGAGAACTGCCAGAAAATCAGTGAGCATTTGCAGTTAAAAAGTTGTCAAAATACTCTTGTAAAAATAGACTTACTGTGAATAATGAAAAATACAGGTGAAAAATTTGTACAGCTAATGTGTGAATAGAAAGACAAATGAGTTAGAAATGCTTTAAATGACATTTTTCTTTGAGTTAGATAAAGGGCAGCTTTCTAATCAAGTCAACAGTTATATATAAAGAGGTGATATATTTTATGTCCATGTGAAATTCAGAAGTTTAGAATTATTTTAGGGTTACAGAAGGTTCTTAAAAACTTCAGAAACAAAGTGTATTCCTACTGCAGGTTTTAATATAGCAGGTAGTACCATCATGGATAATAGATAGTATTTAGAGGGAAAGCAGGTCTCTTGCAGCTGAGGATGAGCTGGGTGCTCACTGCGCCTCACACTGTGTATTCTCCACCTGAAGAAACCCTGGCACGATGGAAGGGGAGGATCCAATGCATGCATAAGGAAGGCTGCCTGGCCTGTGTGATAGAGGGAAGCAGGGCTACAAAGAGCTGTCATGGCTTTTTGTTGGAATGCAGGGATAAATGGTCATTGATTCTGCTGAAAAGTGCTATCTCATTTGAAGATTCAGGGTTATATGGAGATTTTAAAAGGCAAGAGTTTGAGAACAGTGTAAATTGTGACAACCTTGAACCAAACATATTATGGCAGTTAAAGGAAAAGTTGCTTTTAGGCTAGTAGTTTTCCAATTGGAATCAAGGGAGTGCCATGGAGTAGCTGGTGTTGGCTATCTGGTGAACACACACTTATCTGACTGAATCAGCCTTGTGTCTTGATATGTGCTCATGTGGCCCAAAGAAAGATTGAGTTTATTAAACCCCACAAATATGTCTAAAGCTATTTTTTTAAGTTATTTAATTTCTATAGAATCTTTTTGTGTTTATCCTTATTAAGTTCCACATGACAATTCCTCAGAGGAAGTCAAGACAAAAACCTGAAAGAATAAAAATCTTACTCATCCCCCGATCCATATGTTTTTGTACACTTCACATGGAAATACAATAGATTGATTTTGCTCTCTGCTGGTGGTTCTGCTTTTATCTCCTGCTGCTAAGGTATTTTTCTGGGTTCACAGAAAAATGTCTGAATGTGACATCTAGATTTTGGAGTTCAGTGAGGTAAATAACATCAGTGATGTAACCTGCGTAAGTCAATCACAGCATATGGGTTTTGTAGGCATTTCAGATCACCTGACTTCTGTCCCTGGTCTGATGAACTCAGTAGCACCTTGGGGGGTCTTGGTGGTCAAATATTTTCTCTAAGACGAAGTATGCCTATGTGTGCTTTCGAAACATGATAGAAACTTGCTTTGGCTGAACTTGTTGGCCTGTTATTTCTTTTTCTTCTGTTGGGTGTTTTTTTTTTTCTCTTTCTGCACTTGCCTACATCTTTACAGCCTGAGATCTTTTAGGACTTTGACTTAAAATATTCTACCCTATGCAAGCACCATCAATTGTCACATTTCAGACAGTAGTGTTTCTTTTTCTATCTTGTCTGATACTCAGGTATCCACTTTCTGCTAATCTGCAAACTAACATGAGCAAGTTAGCAATTCTACTTCAAGTGACATAGAAGATAAGTTGGAGAGACTAGTATGTGCACACAGAATTTTTGCAGCTGTCTGACGTATGCCTGAAAAGTTCTGGAGTATTTTTGTGTCTGAAATACGCCATACAAAACATATTTTTAGTCTACTAACACATCGTGTTAGACATAAAAGACACATAAGCAAAATCAAACCCAAGCCTATTGACTTACAAAATGGCAAAAGAATGGATTCCTGATGTAAACATTTATTTCTAGCCTATTCTGGGACATGGTTAGACTTATCTAAGCAATTTTCCCCATGCTATCTCAGCATCCCCCTTAAAACTCCAGTAATTTTCTTTTTTTCTCATTGCCTCTCTACTTCTCTTTTTATTTAACAGTCTTCACATCATAGTAACCTTTTTTGCAATGGAAAAATTGCATGGAGTGAATGTTTCTCCCACTCCTTGTAGTTTTCAAGGAGGGACTGCTAGAGAGAGTATTCCTTGTGCTGGGCTGTTCAAGGGGCTGAGAATCAAATTACCAAAGGTGCTGAGGTGCTTATGCAGCTCTTACATCCTGAGTGACTTGTCATCCTTGCATGATTACAAGGACCGAACTGAGATTCTGCATAACAGTTCTTCAGTATCCCTAGCAGACATTTTTTTATTTCAGTATCACAACACTGACCAGTGCCAGATGTGTGTCGTGGTTTAAAACCAAACTGCACAGCTCGTCAACTCACTCCCCCCCCTCACTCCTCCAACTCCTGGAGAGTTAGGAAAGAGATTCCAAAGAATGTAGCCCCCACGGGTTGAGATAAGAACAGTTTAATAGCTAAGGTATAACACAAATCACTACTGCCACTACTACTACAAATAATAATGATAAAGCCAATAACAAGTGAAGAGAATACAACACCTCACCAGCCACCGACCCATAACTCACCCCACCCTGCCCAACCGAGCACTGACTGATACCTCCTCCATCCCCCCAGAGTTCCAACCCTTCCGAGTCTTTCAGTTACATCCTGGGCATGATGTGCTATGGTATGGAATACCTCTCTGGCTAGCCTGGGTCAGGTGTCCTGTCTCTCCTTCCTCCCGGCCTCCCTCCTTCCCTGGCAGAGCATGAGCCCAGAAAAGGCCTTGGACAAACCAAACATTTGAGCAGTAACTCAAAACATACTTGCTATCAGCAACTGTTCTCAGCCCAAAAGTCAAAACACAGCACTGCACCAGCTACCAAGGAGAAAAATGACTGCCACTGCTCAAACCAGGACAATGTGTTAGTATTGGCATTACCAAGATATTCTCCCTCATCGTAGAGAGGCAACAGTGGCTGTTGGGTTGTTTGATCTGGACAGGCCTATTTAGTAGGCCAATTAATTAGAAGAATGATGACTCTACAGTAGTGTGATTCATGAAGAAAGAGCTTTAATAGCAACAGAAGAGCTATAAATGCTAACATTATACTGATCTACTCCTTACACCTTGAATTTAGAGATTAGAATCAAAATTTACACACCTGGGAGTGCGAAGAGGCAGCATTTTGAATTTACCGGTAAGTACTTAAACCCTGAGAGAACTTTACATCTTTCCATGACATCTCATGAAATTGGTAGAATTGCTCCCAATCATCAAGAGATTTTTACTTTAAAGTCAGCTTTCAGGTATCCAGATGAAGAATGTCAATATGAGCTTCTGGAATTTTGTAACAGCTAAATACTTTAAAACATCAGAGCCTCTGGGACAGTACTGAGAAAAATGTGTACGCTGGGGGCTAGAAAGTGTTTAGGTTTTAGCTTGTTTCTTTCTTTTTTTGGCTTTTTTTTTTTTTTTTTTTAACTAAAATGTTTCCTATTTCTTTTGTGCCACTTTATGGAAGAGCTCCCAGTTATGAAAGGTCTGTAGCAGTCTTATATTAGAAGACTTTTTACCTTTTTATTTTTCCAAACCTGAGCATTTCTTTTTTAAAGCAGACTTGTGCATTCTTTCTTTGCATTAACTTCAGTGTAGCTGAGGGATGGCATTGAGTAGCTAATTTAAAAGTGAAATTCCCCAAGTAAGTTAACGAATCAAGGTGAAATACCAAAAAGATACTAGCTTACAATAAAAAAGGAAATTAAATAAAAGAAATGAAATTAAAAAAAAAAGCAAGGATTTTACCATCCAAGAAAGCTGGAATACTGATATTTTACCCCAAGCTTGAGGACAGCAAATACTTGTGGGCAACATCAAGCTATGAAATATGAAGTAAATTGTGGTGGACCACCCTGACTGCCTTTTTTTGCTGAGGTGTTTGGCTTTAATAATAAGGAAAGAGACGTGGATGTTGTATTGTTTGACTTCAGCAAGGCAATGAAGATTATTTCAGGAGCAGCCTTGGTCACAATGACCATGAGAAGACCATGGTTTTTAGCTCCTGAGGAAGGAGAGCAAAAGCAAGACATTAATTGTCTCCTTGGCACATGGGAGCAGGAGGATGCACCTGAAGGACCGAGGTAAACTTCTGTTGATTTAGGAAGGCTCTGGTGACTGGAGGCAGGTTCCTAGAAAATGATGGGCAAGATGTTATCCATCTGATTCTGACAGTGAGTCTAATGCCACTTTCAAGAAAAAAAAGAAAACCTGACAACTCCCAAGACATATTTTTTTTACATGAAACTTATATATTTGTTTAATGTCCTAATTCTGTTCAGCCTATATGAGATTGCTTTATACTTTAGTTCTTTTCTAAGCAAATGCTTCGTTAGTTCTTGTAGAGTTACAGTGTTACTGTTTGTAGAGTTACTGTGTTACTTTAGAGTGAGGTGTCCCTGCTGATGCTGGGGGGGGGGGGGTGGGGGGGGAGGAGGGACACGACTATATGATCTTAAGGTCATAGAATCATAGAATTATAGAATAGTTAGGGTTGGAAAGGACCTTCAGATCATCTAGTTCCAACCCCCCTGCCATGGGCAGGGACACCTCACACTAAACCATATCACCCAAGGCTTCATCCAACCAGGTCTTGAACACTGCCAGGGATGGAGCATTCACTACCTCCCTGGGCAACCCATTCCAGTGCCTCACCACCGTAACAGGAAAGAATTTCTTCCTTATACCCAGTCTAAACCTCTGCTGTTTAAGTTTCAACCCATTACCCCTTGTCCTATCACTACAGTCCCTAATGAATAGCCCCTCCGCAGCATCTCTCTAGGCCCCTTTCAGATACTGGAAGGCTGCTATGAGGTCTCCACGCAGCCTTCTCCAGACTGAACAGCTTTCTCAGCCTGTCTTTATACAGAAGGTGCTCCAGCCCCTGATCATCCTGTGGCCCTCCTCTGGACTTGTTCTAACAGTACCATGTCCTTTTTATGTTGAGGACACCAGAACTGCACACAATACTCCAAGTGAGGTCTCACAAGAGAAGAGTAGAGGGGCAGGATCACCTCCTTTGAACTTCTGGTCACACTCCTTTTGATGCGGCCCAGGATACGGTTGGCTTTCTGGGCTGTAAGTGCACACTGCCGGCTCATGTTCATTTTCTCATTGACTAACACCCCCAAGTCCTTCTCCACAGGGCTGCACTGAATTTCCTTTTTGTCCAACCTGTAGCTGTGCCTGGGATTGCTCCGACCCAGGTGGAGGACCTTGCACTTGTCATGGTTACACTTCATGAGGTTGGCATCAGCCCACCTCACAAGCATGCCAAGGTCCCTCTGGATGGCATTCCTTCCCTCTAGCATATCAACAGAACCACACAGCTTGGTGTCATCGGCAAACTTGCTGAGGGCACACTCAATCCCATTGTCGATGTCAGCGACAAAGATATTAAACAAGACCGATCCCTGAGGGACACCACTCCTTAGTGGTCTTCTGCCAGACATTGAACTGTTGACCACAACTCTTTGAGTGCGACCGTCCAGCCAGTTCTTTATCCACTGAGTGGTCCACCTATCAAATTGATGGCACTCCAATTTAGAGACAAGGATGTCATGTGGGACAGTGTTGAATGCTTTGCACAAGTCCAGGTAGATGACGTCAACTGCTCCACCCCTGTCCATCACTTTTGTAGCCCCATCATAGAAGGCCACCAAATTGGTCAGGCAGGACTTTCCCCTAGTAAAGCCATGCTGGCTGTCACCAAGCACCTTGTTGCTTTTCATGTGCCCTAGCATGCCTTCCAGAAAAATCTGCTCCCAGATTTTGCCAGGCACAGAGGTGAGACTGACTGGTCTGTAGTTCCCTGGGTCATCCATTTTCCCCTTCTTGAAAATGGGGGTTATATTTCCCTTTTTCCAGTCATCAGGGACTTCACCTGACTACCATGATTTTTCAAATATGATGGCCAGTGGCTTTGCAACTTCATTCGCCAGCTCCTTCAGGACCCATGGATGGATTTCATCAGGTCCCATGGACTTGTTTGTGTTCAGGTTCTTAAGATGGTCTCGAACCAGACCCTCTCCTACAGTGGACCCAAGGTCTAGGTTTTCACAGTCCCTGCGTCCGCCTTCCAAGACTCGGGTGCTGTGGTCAGAGCCTTTGCCAGTGAAGACCGAGGCAAAGAAGTCATTTAGAACCTCAGCCTTCTCCAAGTCCTGTGTAGCCAGTTCTCCTGAAAGTTTCAGGAGGGTGCCTACATTGTCCTTAGCCTGTTTTTTAGCCACTACATACCTATAGAAACCCTTCCTATTATCTTTAACATCCCTTGCCAAGTTTAGCTCCAATTGGGCCTTAGCTTTCCTAACTTGGTCCCTAACTATTCTGACAACATCCCTGTATTCTTCCCAGGCCACCTGTCCTTGCTTCCACCTTTTATAAGCCTCTTTTTTCTTGTGAATTTTTCTCAGCAACTCCTTATCCATCCAAGGGGGTCTCCTGGCCCTCCTGCTGCACTTCCATCTAGTCGGGATGCAACACTCCTGAGCTTGTAGCAGGTGATCCTTGAATATTAACCAGGAGTCTTGTGCCCCCCGCGCCCTCTAGGGCTATATCCCATGGAACCTTGCAAAGCAGGTTCCTGAAGAGGCCAAAGTCTGCTCTCTTGAAGTCCAGGGCAGTGAGCTTGCTGCATGCTCTTCTCACTGTCCTGAGGACCTCAAATTCAACCATCTTGTGATCACTGCATGCAAGACTTCCCTGGAGAGTCACATTTCCAACGAGCCCTTCCCTGTTGGTGAGCACGAGGTCAAGCAGGGCACCTCTCCTCATTGGCTCCTTTATTGCTTGCAGAAGGAAGTTGTCTTCCACACAATCGAGAAACCTCCTGGATTGCTTGTGCCGGGCCGTACCGTCGCCCCAACAGATGTCAGGGTGGTTGAAGTCCCCCATGAGAACAAGGGCCTGTGAGTGTGAGGCTTTTCCTATTTGTCTGTAGAGTTCTTCATCCACAGGTTCCTCTTGATCAGGTGGTCTGTAACAGATCCCCACAGTAATGTCTCCCATCACCGATTTCCCCTTAACCCTGACCCATAAACTTTCTGTTAACTGATCACTTGTCCCCAGACAGAGTTCCATACTCTCCAGCCTATCCCTAACATAAAAGACAACTCCCCCTCCCCTCCTACCGGGCCTGTTTTTTTCTGAAGAGCCTGTAACATTCCATTCCAAAATTCCAGTCAAAGGAGCCATCCCACCATGTTTCTGTGATGCCTATTATCTCATAGTGCCGTAGATGTGCTCACATCTCTAATTCCTCTTGTTTGTTCCCCATGCTACGGGCATTTGTATAGAGGCATCTGAGCCGAGCTCCAAATGAAGCTGGGTCAGTGGCTGGAGTGGCTAGAATATTACTACATTGCTCAGAGTATTTATTATAGGTGCTGGCAACTGACTGGGTGTGTTGGGATGGAATGATGCTCCCCTCCCCCAACACAACTAGTTTAAAGCATCCTTGACAAGTCTGGCAAGCCTCCCAGCAAAACCACTCTTCCCTTTTTTTATCAGAGCAGCTCCACCAGCCCCCAGTAGGCCTGGCCTACAAATGTGGGCCCCATGTCCAACACACCGAAACCCCTGACTATTTTAACCTTTTATTAAGGTTAAAGGTGACCTTTTAACCATTTATTAACCTGTCCAATCCTCCTTGCCTTTGGAAGGTCCTCCCCTGTGTCTTGGAGAATTGTCGAAAAGACTATCTGAGCTCCAGGACCCCTGACCACCTCTCCCAGAGCTCTCTAGTCCTTCTTTATACTCCTCAGGCTACTACTATCTATATCTCTAGCACCCACATGTATCACTAGAAGCGGGTAATAGTCCGTGGGACTTACTAGAGCAGGCAGCCTCTCCGCAACATCCCTGATCCGTGCCCCAGGTAGGCAACACATCTCCCTTGCGACCGGGTCAGGCCGACAGATGAGCGCTTCTGTCCCTTTCACGGCAGAGTCCCCTACTACTACAGCCCGCCGCTTTTTCCTGGTGGCACCAGTGGAGATCTTCTGTACCAGTGCACCAGCGACTGTTCCTGATGCAAGTGCTTTTCCTCATCAGCCCCCTGCAGGACAGCAAAGTGGTTCTGGGTGGGTACAGCAGATTTAGGAGGAAGCCCCTTGCTTTTAATTGCTCTCTTCCTCCTTTTGTTTTTTTGTTTGTTTTTGTTTTTGTTTTTTTTTTTTTGTTACTAATTCCCAGCTTCCCTGATCAACAGCCTCCTTCTTTCCTCCATGAGTTAGAGGGCAATCTTGAGGCCCCTGTGCTCTTTGGGCCTGGAGCAAGCAGTCCTGCTTCCTCTCAGCTTCCCTGACATCTTGCAGCTTCCTGACAGCATGCCGTAGCTCAGCCACCTGCTGCAGGAGGACCTCCATCAGGGAGCAGCGAGCGCAGCCCTGCCCATTCTGCACTTTTCCCTCACAAGACCAGTGCAGGCACTCTCTACAATCCAAGCTCTGCACTGCAGCCTCCCCTCTTACCGGCTCTGTCTGGGTGCCTACGCTGGCCACCACCAGGGCAGCAGGGGAGAGCTCCCAGACTGGACCCTGGTCATACAGTGAGTGATCACCATTTCGCTCGCCTGCCCGCGCAAACTGCCTCAACCTGCTCTAGTCGGCAGGTTCCCTGGGCAGGTTTTTAACCACTCACAGCTGGTGCCGCTTCTCCTGGCTCCGCCCCCGGTGAGTCACCTCCTCGTGTAGGCTGAGCTGCCGGCTCCTGGGTGAGTCCTGTCGAGGACTTGAGGTTCCCTCCTTGGTGGCTCTTGTCGCTCTGAGGTGAGGCTCCTGGATGCTGATCTCCCCGGGCTCCGCTCAGGTGTTACAGGCGTTTTCTCTCAAGGTACTCCCAACCCTAACTCTTCTGTGATTCTATGACAGGTGCAGTAGACTTGCTCAGTACTGGAATTAAAAGTCTCCTAAACATATTTATGATCTAAATTTGGTTTAAGTTTTTTTATTATTTTTGGTTCTATTTTTTAAAGTTAGGTTCACCTTTCTTATTTGAGTAAATTTAGCTTTTGCAGGACCTGAAATCGACAGGGATATGTCTATTTCTTAGACAAGAAATGCTGACCAGAGTTATTTTATCATGCCTAGACTGTGACATCTGGGTTTACTCAGGTGCTTATCTATGTGTGCAACTCAGAAAACAAATTGTCCTGCTGACTTCAATCCCATTCTTTTATTCCACCCAGTGGGAGAGGATGTTCAGAGAAAGGGTTTTCAAAAGCTTTGAGTCATGGCCTGTTTCTGCTCCTCCTTATAGGGCATAGGGTTTTGGCATCTTTTAAAATTATTTTAGTTACTTTAACCAACATGATAATGAGTTATAAAGTGAAATTTATTTTCTATTCTGAAGTGAACTTTTGAAAAGCCATTAATGTGATTTGTTTGTGGAAGGACTCCTCAATTTTTCTGTTCAAAACAATGAAACAATTGTGTTTGGAAATTCTTTATGTTAGAATTTGCATAAAGCCTTGACTAACTACTTGGTCTTTATTTTATTATCTGAGCTCAGCTCTTTTGGGAATGTGAATGAGCATAATATGTATCCCTTTTTCCTCTCATTTACAGGAGTGATGAAAACTTCTTGCTAGAAGTTTAATTCACCAGTAGGTATGGAAATCATAGTAATGCTCTGTTTGGCTTCAGCTTGTTCAGTACTACAAAGGTATTAGGTGATTGAAACTAAAAAACTGATTTTACTTATGTATAAAGTAACAGATATAATATTCTAATCATGACTTTCTGAATAAGAGAAAATCATTTATGCTTCTGTGCATAGTCATTTTGACCTGTTGAGTCTGACATTTTTGTGGTAAGAACGAAACTTGTTTTAAAGATGGAGTTTGCTGCTTAGGATATTCATAGTAAAAAAAATTTCTTGGCATGGTCTGTGGTAATTACCACATGCCACGAAGATCTAATTTTGCCAAGGTCTTCTGATACTAAGATGCAAATAATATCTTGTAGAGGTCCTTTAGTTATGCTTACCTGTATCTCATAAACCTGAAGCTTCTTTAGAACATATATCATTGGCATTAACTTTTTGAAGTACTATGTTAATGAAGATAGCTGAGAGACACTATGTCCTTCAAAAAGAATCTTAAAGTGTTTAAGAATGTATCATTCATGAGTTTTGATCCATAAGTGTTATAGTGCCTTCACATATAATTATAGATTATTTTCTTGAAAATTTTTAAAAATGTTTGTTCCTTCATTATTCTTGCAGCAACTCCAGTTTGCAGAGCAAAACCCAGATCTCTTCCACTTCTCCCTTTTTTTCAATTTCCTTCATAGGCAACTTTCTCTCCATACCCTCCCCTGTTCTGAAAGGTTGCATCTGAGTTTTTTCTGAGTGCCCTTGTTTCTTCTACATTGAATCCTGATTTAACAGTTGCAAGTAGGAGTCTATTAATATTCGCAGTGTCTTCTTCAAACACACTATTAGCTTCCTAATAATTCTTCTGGAGATGATCTGCCAGTTGGTGATTTCCCACGTCTGTTTGTTCGGGATGAAACCCTACTGGCTATTGCACAGAATTTTTCTAATATCCATACCTCTCATCATATCTGTTTTCTGCACTGGTATTTTGGTTTGTAAACATTTGCAAATGGAGGGAAAGAATGGTCATCTCTGACCATCAACTCTTCCTTGAAGGTCAGATTCAGACAAATACTTGCTTTTCCTGATGATTGGTACTCCAGACTCTCCAGTATACAGATCCATACACAAAAAGGGCTCTGCAGGTTATTTTTGAACAGGAATAGTCTATATACATTAATTTGTCTAAATAATGCAAAATAGATATTTTTTTAAAGATCTGAAATGAAAGATCTTAGACCCTAATTCACTGTTATCAAGGACAGCTCAGTTCCTTGCATTAATTCAAAGCAAGAGAAAGTAAAATCATTCTGCAAATACATAGCCAAAGTTAATTTATTAAAATCTTATGACTGCCCAACTTCCTCCTACTTCTCAAACCTGAATTTTGGATTGAAATCCTTTTAGAAAAATTCCTGTAGGCAATAACAACAGTGTTCTTCATCAATCTGTGATGGATTATATTTAGTAGAGCCCCTGTCCAGACAGTCATTTGTCGCAGGCTCAGTGTAAGTCAGACTCATGGTTCATTGCTGCTGCTTGTTTTTTAGCCTGTGTCTTGATTCACTCTTTTTTTCTTTGATGAGTAAATGAATATGTCATTGAAGAAACAAATGTGTGTTTTATCTGCGACCATTTCATCTGATCTCGAAAGTTAAGCGGAGTTGGGTTTGGGTCCTGTCTAGAATTAGACGACGATATAGGAGCACCACCAAGAGATTTTCCCTAAGGCTGGACAGTCATGAGTGGCAGGGTGTGTGGGACAGTATGAGCAAGTACCTAGTTCACTGGTCCCCTCCAGTGCTTTGAAAGTGTAGGAGATGGAAGGCAGCGGTATGGAGTCCCCAGTGACAAGTTGCAGAAACTGCTGAAGGGGAGGGTGAATTATTTTGAGCCTGGTGGGCCCATGACACCTCAAGCCATGAGTGCAGAGATGCAACATACAGATGAACTCATGATCGAGGGGTGGACTTAGCAGTGGACACTATTGCCCAAGTTATTCATGAGTGTGAAACTTGCTGCAATTAAGCAAGCCAAGTGGTTAAAGCCTCTCTGGTATGGAGGACGACAGCTGAAGTACAAATATGGGGAGACCTGGCAGATTGACTACATCACAGCCTCTCCTGCTCTGAAAGACTTTTACAAGAGACAGAGCCCAACATCATGGACTGAATGGATTCAGCAGCTTTATAGGGATTGGTTCATGCACTAAAGAATGATCTCTCTCTCTCTCTCTCTCATTCTCTCTGGATGTATATACATGTATATATGAGATAAGAGTGATGGTATATTGAAAAAGTGGGATCTGAGCATGACATGAATGGTATGGAATAAGGAATGGATATTGTTCTGGGTGCAGCAGTAGCAGTTGTTTTTCTCCTTAGTAGCTGGTGCAGTGCTGTGTTTTTGACTTGCAGCCTGGAAACAGCGCTGATAACACCAATGGTTTTAGTTGTTGCTAAGTAAGGTTTACTCTGACCAAGGACTTTGTGAGTCTTATGCTCTGCCAGGCAGGAGGGGAAGCTGGGAAGAAGCAGAGACAGGACAGCTGACCCAAACTAACCAAAGAGGTATTCCATCCCACAGCACATCATGCCCAGGATGTAGAACTGGGGACAGTTACCTGGAAGGGCTAGATTACTGCTCAGTTGGGATGGGTATCGGTCGGTGAGTGGTGAGCAGTTGTATTCTCTTCCCTTGTTATTTCCCTTATCATTATCATTACTGGTGGAAGCAGTAGTGGTTTGCGTTATACTGTAATTACTGGACTGCTCTTATCTCAATCCGTGGAAGTTACATTCTTTTGTTCATCCTCCCCATCCCTCTGGGAGCAGGGGCGGGGGAATGGGGGAAAGTGAGACAGAGACTATGTGATCTGATTTACGGCTGGGCTTAAACCATGACACACATCCAGACTGGTCTTAAATTTTGCATATAGTTTTTTCCCCTTTGCTTATGGTGGTCCCCATAAACCAAAACAAAAACGTGGTTCTCTAAGACATCTGTTCTTAGAATCCAGTACCTTTCTTATACTTCACAGCATTTTCCTACAGCCAGTCTATCCACGTGGGCTGGGGCTGAGGGAGACTTTTCTGTGTTCATTATAAATCTAATGGACAAACAGCAACTCAGTATACTCAGTCACACTCAGGTGAAATAAAGTGTGAGGGCAATACATGACATTCTGTCATTCAAGGGGAAATAACAAAAGGTATGTATTGCAATTTTCATGTTGTGTAAGATCAAATTCTGGTCTGGCATGAGCCAGATACTGCAGTCAATAGTGTTACTTGAAGGAAATGGAGAAGAGAGTAAATTGAAGACACTGAAGAGTCAAGAAAAGCAAACAGTGTTCTTCATCTTTGTCTTGCTCTTCACAGGTCACCTGGCAAAGCTTATTAAGGCCATGGTGACTTATGAAGCTTTCTGACAGCACCTGCTGAAAGCTTTTCAGGGCAGATGTTTTTTCTTAAGTTAGCCAACTTCTGGCCATTGATGTGCCACTTCATTCAGATTTCATGCTGAGGCAAAGAGAGAATAGAAGAATCTAGGTTTTGAAGTCTACTTTAAACAAATGCACCACACCCCACACATGCCTGACTCAAGTGGAAAAGCTGGACTGTGATTTTACAACACAGATTTCATGCATGTTAGAATTTCACACATTCTTTCAATCTCATTCTTAAACAAGGAACTTCAGACAAAACAAGAATTAAGAAATACAGTACAACTTATTTCCCTTGTTTTGTGGCCTCTTGAATCTTGAATGAAATTATAAGTTAATACACTGGTTTATCCCATCTGTTTTATTATCCTTCTGGCTATAGACACAAAAAAGTCAGAATGTTAATATCAGGTGTGCTTTTGTAAATCTTGACTAGTTTTGATTTACTTTGGGCTTGTTCTGGGTTATTGTAGGAGGATTTAAACATACCCTCTATGAGAAGGTGTGTTGTGTAATTCTCATTATTTTCATAAAGCTACCAAATGAGATGTGAGATTAGTAACCAGAAGAGCCGGACAGAAATGTATTTCCAGAAATGCACAAGGCATGGGTGCATATATTTTCATGTGGCTAATATGTCAAGAGCTGAGATAGCCAGAGGCCACTAGCCTGAGCAAATGAGCAGTGACTCATTGATGTTCGCTGACATTTGTTATAATGTGAACAGGCTTCTTAGGAATCCTTACGGTAAAAATCATTCAATTTAAAGAAAATGAAGATGAAACTAACACCTGATATAATCCATGCCACTGGCTAGAAACAGTACTATAAAGACATGGTGCAGTGCTATGACAGCAATCAAAAAATGTATTTATAATAAAGATACAGTATGTCTCTTTGTCTTACTACTCATGTCAACCCAGGAAACCCAAGATAACTTCTGAAATCATAGCAGAAAAGGAATTTCTCATCACTTCAGCTTCACTTATAATTTTTCAGAATCTCATAAATACTTGCCTGTCATTGTATTAGGATGTTGTAATGATTGATCAGTCAAGGTTAATATATCCTCAAATCTCAGGATGGAAAGCACCCTTACAGAATAATAATCACAAAACCCATCAAACTCACAGCCAGAACTGGGGTCCAGTTGTTCTTGGTTTCTGTTCTTCTGATCCCTAGCAGTTATTTGTCTCATAAACATCATTTGGATAACAAAAGTTGGCTCCTGCTTTTGTTTCAGGTGCTAGTTGTGAAAGCCACATATCTTGGCTAGGCAAACAGTCAAAGATTTGCTAGAAAGCCTTTCTGAGGAGCTCTACTCCTGGTTTATGTAAAATGACTGTCCTTTTAAGTGCTCTGAAGAAAAGCTGTTGTCTGTTCGCTGAGAATTTTTTAATATCTGGGCTCCTCCCTTCAGGGAAGGAAAATGAGAGCTCTGAAAATCAAGAAATTTTTGAAGCTTATCTACGTTTTTCATGCAGCTGAAAAGGATATGAAAAATGTCTGTCTTGTGAGCTTTTCAGGCTGGTTTTGCTTATTGAGAAGAACTTTTATTTGTGGATTTTGAGAGCTTCTTGGTTTTCCTTTTTTGGAGACAGATGTCTTCATTCCAGTTCCTGAAGCCTGAAAATTCCGACCATGAGAAAGATTCTCTTTTTTTGCCTCTTACATGTCACTAAGCCTAAAATTACATTCCAATTGGTTTGAATTTCACATATGGGTAGTATGAGAAGTGTGCTTCTAGTTTTGGTTTCCAGAAATCCAATTTTCAGAAATAATACCATCTTGAACTGACAGGCCTGGAAACCCACAGATGACTTTAAATGGGACAGCCAAAACTGAAGCCAACATGAAGTCATGAACCTTTCTTCTTTCATTTACATCCTTTCATTGTGCATCCAAGGATGTCACCTCCATCTTTCCCACACAGTGATGAATTGATTAAAACAGAGATAAAGCTTTGCTCTTCCTAAAGATAAAATCTTACATGACTGACAATGGACATGGCATTTTTCTATTCACCTTATACACCTCTCCTTTCTTTTTGTTTTTATGAGTGCTCTATTAAAGAATTTATTAGTTTTCAGAGTGACAGTCAGCTGAGAGGCTGAGAAGCTGTGATGAGCAACCTGGTGTATGTCTCCTCATGTCCTTCTGCAGCTCGGTTTCTATTGTTTTGCTTGCATTTAGACTGTATGAGCTCTTTCAAAGGTCCTGTTTTGTTATTCTACTCTACAGTGCCTAAAAGTAGTGAACTGCTGGTCCACAGGTCTATAGGAAAGAGGTGCTGATACTACATACTGTCACACTGATGGTCTGAATAGGGAGGTAACAGAAACAAGAACTGCAAGAGGGGACAATTGCCACGTTCATTTCAGGCAGTTTTTATTCTGAATTTCAGCAATTAATGAGTGGCATATTCAATGCCTGTTTCTGCTGTAATAAAGTTGCTATAATTCCCTTTGGCATAATTTGTAGATGTCAGGAGTCTGAAAACATCCCACTGTGTGTAGCTTTCTTCACTGCTTTAGGATATGAGCTTTTGTTGGTGTGGTCCCTGATAACAAAATGCCATCAAATCCTGCCATAGAATTGTATAATCATGGAATAGTTAGGCTTGGAAAGTACCTTAAGATCATCAAGTTCCAACCCCCCTGCCATCACCAGGGACACTTCACACTAAACCATATCACCCAAAGCTCTGTCCAACCCCTCCTTGAACACTGCCAGGGATGGAGCATTCACAGCTTCCTTGGGTGACCCATTCCAATGCCTCACCACCCTCACAGTGATAAACTTCCTCCTTGTATCCAATCTAAACTTCCCCTGTTTATGTTTTAACCTGTTACTTTGTCCTATCACTACAGTCCCTAATGAAGAGTCCATCCCCAGTATCCCTGTAGCCCACCTTCAGATACTGGAAGGCTGCTATGAGGTCTCCACGCAGCCTTCTCTTCTCCAGGCTGAACAGCCCCAACTTTCTCAGCCTCTGTCCATTCAGGAGGTGCTCTAGTCCCCTGATCATCCTCGTGGCCCTCCTCTGGACTTGTTCCAACAGTTCTATATCCTTTCTATGTTGAGAACACCAAAACTGTACACAATTCTCCAAGTGGGGTCTCACAGGAGCAGAATAGAGGGGTAGGTTCACCTCCTTCAGCCTGCCTGGTCACACTCCTTTTGATGCAGCCCAGGATACGGTTGGCTTTCTGTGCTGTAAGTGCACACTGCCGGCTCATACTAATTTTCTCATTTACCAACACCCCAAGTCCTTCTCCACAGGACTGCCCTTAATTCTCTTTTTGCCCAACCTGTGCCTGGGATTGCTCCGACCCATGTGTAGGACCTTGCACTTGTCATGGTTACAATTCATGAGGTTGTCATCAGGCCATCTCACAAGCGTGTCAAGGTCCCCCTGAATGGCATTCCTTCCCTCCAGCGTATCAAGTGAACCACACAGCTTGGTGTCATCGGCAAACTTGCTGAGGGCACACTCAATCCCACTGTCCATGTCAGTGACAAAGATATTAAACAAGACCGGCCCCAACACCGATACCTGAGGGACACCACTCGTTACTGGTCTCCAGCTGGACATTGAACTGTTGACCACAACCCTTTGCGTGCAGCCATCCAGCCAGTTCTTTATCCACCGAGTGGTCCACCTGTCAAATTGATGTATCTCCAATTTAGAGAAATGGATGTCATGCAGGACATCATCAAAGCAGCTGAACATAAATAGAATCTTGTCTCTTAGAATTCTTGATTTTGTCTATGTGCATATTTTGTTAAAAGGAGAAAAAATAAAAAATCTGAGCATACAGTATCTGAATGTCTTGCACAGTGATTATATGATTAAAATTCTCTCAGAGTATCTGTCTGCATTTTTGACTTGCACAATGCAACCTTAATGGCTGGTAAGTGCTGAATTTTGTTACAGATGAAAAAAAACACAAAAAGTTCAATGCTTGTTAACATGAGCCAAGCCTGCCATTTATCTGATATTTTCAGCACACTGAATGTATTTGAGCAGTTTTGCTGCCATTATGGAACTTATTTTAGACATATCAAGTGCCAATTTTCTTTTAGATCATAAAGAAAGATGAGAGAACAGGAATTTAGATATTTTGTTGGTAAAGCTTGTCCTAGATCATCATAAAAAAGAACTGCAATAAAGCAAGGCTTCTTGATGCACACAATGCAGCAAATAGCAGTTTTGTCATAAGTGACAGAATTAGAAGCCAAGTTCTGCTGATACTTCTTATCTATGCACTGAAATGTAATTGAATCAAAATTATGGGAGCCACAAAGAAGTACAGAAACACATTTCTGTGACAACTGCATTTCTGTGCTCTGAGACTGCTGAGGCTGGTGGCTGTGCTAAAATGACTGAAAGCAAGAGGACTGGGAGGAGACAGAGATGAACAGAAAACTTCCTCTCAGGTAGGTGTGGGATAGAGACCAAGAATCTTTATGTTTCTGTAAATTCAGGAGAGTTAACTCTGTAAAATACCAGTGATTCATACTGATCACTGAATTGAACATTTATTTACCTTTCTGTCTTGCACTTTGAGCAACCTGTGGAGGCTGCATTGTGGGTGTTTGGCTACCTGTCTCTGAAAGTGATGATATCAACTCTTCCAATATACACCAGACACTTCTCTTCTTTTGCCAGCCTTGGTGGTGGAAGATCAGGATGTTATTAAATGCTGTGGTTTTTTAATTCTGTCCTAGGAGAATTGCTAGGAGAATTTGAAAGCCAGAGGGTGTTTCAGACACAGTGGCTGAACACTTGCATGGTAGTTTTTACTCTCAGTGGTATAATTCAGGAAGCTGTACTAGCTAACAATATCTTTGATAATTTTCTCCATATATTTTGCTTTATCCTCACTTTTGGATTTTGCATGCATAGCTGTGTGTTAATGCACATGGTAATATAGGTTTACACTGCCAACTGAGAGGGAATGACACATGACTGAAAGGTGGAAAGGTGGAAAGGTTGAACTCGATGTACTAGTAGCAACATGAACTACAGGTTGCTAATGACAGCTGCAGTAAGAGTTTGCAGGGGCAGGACGAAGAGAGATGCCCCATGATGACTGAAATTCCTGTTCGTGGAGACCTATGTGCAGTTTTGTCTTGAGCTTTCCTTTTGAGACCTTGAATTTTCCTTAAGAGTTGATCATACATGAATCATAAGCAAACAAAAATAAACAAATCAAAACCACTCCAGCACACAAACCAATAACAGAAGTACCTGCCAATATGTTCACTTCAAAACTCTCCATGGACTATGGCTGAAGCCCTCAAGGTTTCCCATTAATTACAATATCAGGCCTAATCTAATACATTTTCCTGACAGGTTACCTGGTTTTGCTGGGCATGAGAGAAACAGAAGATGTGGTGTATTGATTCCTGACACAGTGTTATGAGGCATTCACATAAGCTGCATAGTAGGATATGATACAGATTTAGGGCCTGTGAACCTGCTGCCTTGTACTGAGAAAAATGTTGCAAGTGTTGTCCTGAGAGTTAGTTGTAGCAGAGACATAATGTCTTAGAAGATAAAATTGAAATGTTCTTATCCAGATTGTGTGGAGCTGTGAAGGGGTGAGAGCAGAATGGGTAATGGATTTAAAATTAAATATGATTTTGATAAATTGGAGAAAGTGCACAGTATCAGCAAGATGAAATCCAGTAAGAGTACAAATGCAAGATACTATATTTAAAGCAAAATAAAAATAAAATCAAGTGAACAAAGAAAAGGCAGGTAACAGATGCAGTAGATCACAGACTGAGGTTACATCAGGTGTGCTGTTGGGGAGGAGGGAGGAAGGGAAGGCACTTACAGAAAAAGCATCTCTTAAAAGGAGCATCAAATGTCAGATGTGGGAGGAAATGATGCCCCACTCCTCAGCACTGGTAAGGCTGGGGCTGTGGCACTGAGTCCCACTGTAAGCAGAGGACTGGAGGAATGTTGACTGCAAACTGGACAGAGTACAGGATGGAACAGAAGGCATTATAGCAGATTTATGAAACAGGGCCTATGAGGAAAGGTTGAATGAATTAGCTGTATTCATCTTAGAAATATAAGGCTGAAGGGAAATTAACAGTAGCTGTTTTCCAGAACTAAAATACTTACATAAGGGACACAAGTAAACCATTCCGCATGACCTCTACATGAGGAAAGTTAAAAGTAACTTCCAGCTAAAGTGAAGAAAAAAGAATTGGTGAGACATTGGGTAAAACTTTTTGCACTAAAGATAAATGATCAATAAAAGAAGTTACCTAGGGAGGTTAAGGAATATCTTTTTCTGAACGCTTTAAGAAGAAAGAAGAGCAACCTCTTTTAGATATTTATGCAGAGGTGATTTAGGATGCACCAAGTTATTCCTCAGGGGACAGAGAGCAGACGCTACCCTGAAAACACTACCCTGAAATAGTAATTGTCTCCTGCAAGCTGGTAGGGATCAGTTAAGTAGAAGCTCAGTGTACAGATCCACGTCCTCTGTCATTTTAAAAGTCATTGATTTGAAAAGATCATCTTGTTTTTCTGTTGTGTGCTTAAGAATATTTTCCTGTACCTACTGGGTATACAGGGAGCTAGAAACAGAGAGAAGGCGTGTGCAAAAGAAGTAATACTGTAATGAAAATGTAGACAGAGAAAATTCTAGATACAGCCTTAATTTATTATTTTTTTTAATTAGGAAATTGATGTCTACAATGAGGGCAGTAAACAACAGAACCTGTGAACAGGCTTTAGTATGCATCCAGTTTTTTGTATTCTTGTTTTGATTCACCAATAGCATGTCGAGATAATGTTTTTGGCATTTTTTTGGCAGCTTTGCTGTTCATGCACCCTACACTGCAGTATCTGCAGTGCTTTGACACAGAAAAAGCTTTACTTATTCTCTGTGGTAGTTTACAAACAGTTTACAAGTCCAGTTTAATAGATCGTTATTAATGCATGGATTTGAAACACTGAAAGATGGTCTTGGCTTGGGGCAAAGGGATGTAATTGTGTGACTTCTCTGAAATCCCTTCCAGCTGTATTTTTTCTTTGATTCTATATTTATCTTTTCATGACTCAAACATCAGAAATTCAGAGAATATTCCTAAGAATGGATCTTACAGTACAGATGTTCTGTCATTTTCATGTACAATATGTTGTGATTTTAGGTCTAAATATTGAAAAACACAGGGAAAATGTTGCTTTCTTCCATTTGTAACTTCTTCATTAAAAGATGTGGATGCAAGGTTCTTCCACAGGAAAGAGTAAAAGCAACTCTACCAAAGTTCACCCTACTCTGCTATGAAGGGACAGGGGAATGGCCTTCCCTAAAATACTTCAGGACACACAGGGGACTGGGGAGGCCCGTTCTGTTTTCATGGGTTCTTTTAGGAGTTTTTAGTTATTTATTTATTTCCTGTTAAACAGAAGGGGTAACGACATGAACTACAGGGCTTCGCTTTTAACAGAAAAGTATATTTGGTTCAACTGGTTGAAAAATTTTCAGATCTTGGATCTCTTTAAATATGAGATTGTTCCATCCTCTTAATTTACTTGGTGATGACAGTGAAGAGGTGGTTTGAGAGATGGTTTCTGTGGTATGTTTTCATAAGCTGACTTTTCTGTTTGAAATTTTCAGACTATAGCTCTGATTTCATGAGAACTCAAGATTTATACCACATTGACAGAGGAAGCATTTGACCTTTTGTTAGTTAAACCAACCTTTGCTACTTCCATCTTCTCTAAAAGCAGATTTAAAAGATCTTTTTTTCTGTTTCCTTAAATAGGAATAGTGTGTGAAAAGAGGAATTCTGTCTCTCAGCAATCTCCTTAAAAACCAAAATCTTTTGTGCCAGTGTTCTGTTTTAGAGTTAAGCAACCAGGCAGGGAGTATCTCTGCACTTTCCTGTATGTCAACAAATAAATGTTGTGATTAAGGAAGTACAAAGTCTTGCTAAACTATCTTGGGGAGTACCTAGAATCAAATTGGAAAGTGGTAACATCTAGAGGTAATGAAATGATCTTACCAACCTCTACACCTTTTCCCTACCCAGCAATTTTCTCTGGCTTCACGGAAGGATGTTTTTATGTGGATGGTCCCCTTAGCACAGGAAGCTACATGGAAAGATGATAATTCAATGTAGCTACTGCTAATAATTATAATACTTTACTTTTATTTTGCAGAAAAGTGTTTGGATCTTTTAAAATCCTAGGACCATCATATTTTTATTTAAATATGCAAGGAAGAGTTGCTGTGGTGCTGCCATCATGGCTCTCATTTCCAACCAAGAAAAAATGGAGCTAAATCTTTATAAATTATTTTCCATCAATTTAACAGCTTGCATATGGTTGCAGGAGTGTATGTATTTGTTATTTTATGGTAATTTTATGGATCATTGATGTTTTACTCCCTACTGTGTGTCTTAAACCTTTCCTTGAATTGAGAAACTCTGCATGTGGTTACAGCCTAACTGTAGAAAGCACATATATCTGTTATGAAGACCAGTTCACAACTGTCTAGATGAATTGAAATAGATTTTTACCTTTGTCTAAGGTCATATGTACCTAGTAGTCACTCCTACAGTTCATAATCCTGAGCTGACATTGCTCTGGACCACCTTCAAGCTACTGCTGTCATAGTTTGCACATTTTTTTGGCTACATTTTGTGCCGAGACCCCAGAGTATTTCCTTACCTTCCTGAGTTACTCTACTCATTTCCAATAAGGCTAAAGCAAATGTAATTACATGATTAAAATAACAAACACATCTGTTTACAACAAATTCAGATGTAGCAGTGTCTGCAAGATTGGCTGCTAGAAGGTAAAATAGAATTAAGGATCAGGATTTATTAATTCTAGTCTTTGCTGTTATGAATCAGACTGAGGAAGTGGGTTACAGAGTAGCTGAGCAGCAGGGAAACACTTTTTCATAAATTTTTCCATTTACAAGGTCATTCAGTCATTTATTACTACAGTAGACAATGTGACAGGGATCAGGGGTTTTGAAAGTTGTATTTGAAGGGGGAGGGAGAGGCAAAAATGAAACAGTAATAAAATCCTCATTCTTTCTGTAAATCATCTACAGATGTTTTATGTTGTTCTGTTGGTGGAGTTTGTGTTTGGTTTTTTTTGTTTTTTTTTTTCTTTTTTTTTTTTCCCCTAATAGCTTTTCAGGAGTTGTTCTCTGCATTTTCTTCCCAGATTATGCTTTTTCATACTTGAAAGCTGTCACGGTTTAAGCCCAGCTGGTAACTCAGCCACGCAGCCTGCTTGCTCACTCCCCCTCTGCCTCCTTCCTCCCCCCACTCTCCCTGAGGGATGGGGAGGAGAACTGAAAGAACGTAAGTCCTATGGGTTGAGATAAAAACAATCCAAATAACTAAGGCATGACACAAACCACCTCTGCTACCACCAATAATAAGAATAATAGAATTATAGAATAGTTAGTGTTGGAAATGACCTTAAGATCATCTAGTTCCCATCCCCCTGCCATGGGCAGGGACACCCCACACTAAACCATGTCATCCAAGGCTCTGTCCACCCTGGCCTGCACACTGTCAGGGGTGGAGCATTCACAACCTCCCTGGGCAACCCAGTTCCAGTGCCTCACCACCCTAACAGTAAAGAACTTCCTTATATCCAATCTAAACTTCCCCTGTTTAAGTTTTAACCCATTACCCCATGTCCTGTCACTACAGTCCCTGATGAATAGTTCATACCCAGCATCCTTATAGCCCCCCTTCAGATACTAGAAGGCTGCTAAGAGTTCTTCAAGCAGTCTTCTCCAGGCTGAACAGCTTTCTCAGCCTGCCTTTATACAGAAGGTGCTCCAGTCCCCTGATCATCCTCGTGGCCCTCCTCTGGACTTGTTCCAACAGTTCCATGTCCTTTTTATGTTGAGGACACCAGAACTGAACACAATACTCCAAGTGAGTAATAATATAATAATATAATATTGTCATGGGTTCAGCCATGGCAGTCATGTTTCTCCTTCTTGTAGCTGGTGCAGTGCTGTGTTTTGAGTTCTGGGCTGGGAGTGGTTGCTTGGTGGTGGGCATGTTTTGGGGGTGTTTTTGTTCAGGGCCTTTTCTGAGCATGTGCTCCAGCCAGGTGGAGGAGGGGAGGCTGGGAGGAAGGAGAAACAAGATACCTGACCCAGGCTAGCCAATGAGGTATTCCATACCATAGCACGTGATGCCCAGGATGCATACTGGGAGAGAGAGAGCAGGAGGGGTAGAGCTCTGGAGAAAAATGGAGGAGGGAGCACGCGGTGCTCGGCCGGGCAGGGTGGAGTGAATTATGGGCAGGTGGCTGGTGGGGTGCTGTATTCTTTTCGTTTGTTATTGGCTGTATCATTATCATTGTGTTATGCCTTAGCTGTTAAACCGTTCTTATCTCAACCTGTGGGGGCTACATTCTTTGGATTTTCCTTCCTAACTCTCTGGGAGTTAGGGGACTTGGTTTAAACCACAACAAATATAATATCTTACAATATCATATAACAATAATATATGATAAAATAATAATAATATAATAATGATATAATAATATTACAATATAATAATATAATGATAAGGAAAATAACAAGGGAAGAGAATATAACTGCTCACCACTGGCCAACTGATACCCAGCCTGACCTGAGCAGTAATCTAGCCCTTCTGGGTAACTCCCCCCACTTTATATGCTGGGCATGACATGCTGTGGTATGGAATACCCCTTTGGCTATTTTGGTTCAGGTGTCATGTCTCTGCTTCCTCCCGTCTTCCCCTCCTCCCTGGCAGAGCATGAGACTCAGAAAGTCCTTGGTCAGAGTAAACATTACTGATCAGCAACTAAAAACATCGCTGTTATCAGCACTGTTCGCAGGCTGAAAGTCAAAACCACAGCACTGCACCAACTACTTAGAAGGAGAAAAATGACTGCTACTGCTGAACCCAGTGCAAAAGCTGTTAAGCTTTAGACAAACTTCTGATTTTCCTAGTTCTTTGTCAAAACAAATAAATAAACAAGAGAGGTTTTGACATCCCATCAATCTCTGATTTTTTTAAGAAAAGTAAACACTTCTCTTGACAGTTTTAATTAAGGTAAATGTATCTTCACTAGTTTAAATAGTAGGTATATGGAAGGGGGTTAAGTAACTTGAGATGGGTGTGGCGGAAAAAAGAATCATTAGTCATAAGGGTAGGAGTTACTTCTTCTCCTGCCTCAAATATACTTCTAATAAAGGGAATGCACTTTGCCTACACTAAAAACCTAAAATCTGAAGACATAACTATGAGAAAATTAGATAAAAATTAGATAAAACTGTGGCAGGAAAAAGGTATAATAGAAAAATCCATTTCAAAGTGGTCTTTCTATAGTGGACTGTTTTGCTTCTTTTGATCTGATTGTCTGTTTTCCTACCAGCTGAACTTGACTGCGACAAGTAGTGGATGTGCATTAGCAAAATATCTGTTAATAACACTGATGGTACAGCAGTGATCACATACTGACTGCTGCAGGTAACATTAGATGAGAAGGTTCAATGAGCACAATTGGGAAGTTGCAATTGAAAATGAAAATTCCTTTTGGCGTTGCTGTTATGAAGGCATTATATGAGCTCCCAGTTCTCAGTGCATGTGTTCCTACCTCTGATCAGCTGTATTAACTGTGGAGTGGAGGCTGAAATCATTTGGGAAACAGATTGTTCTGACATGGTTTATACTGAAGTAGGTACATAATGCAGATGGTTTTGTAAGTATGTTTACCTTATGCACCACCCATGTATGTGAGTATTTCTATATATGTATATTTGTTACTTAAATTAAGCGCTTGTATAACTGTAATGAGTTCAGAAGGGTCTAAAGTCAATACTGCCTGCAAGGTAACTGGTGTGCCTGCTGGGGAAGCCAGAGGCAGTTCAGATAAAAATTGCTTCACACACGAATACTGGCTACTTCAGGCATCTGAAAGGGTTGCAGGGGGTCAGCTGAGGGCTGTACCTGCAGTTAGGAACACAGGCCTGGAAGAGGCCTCTCCTGCTTGTTTTTTATACTGGAATTGGTGTGGTGGGATCCCAGCACCCACATAGAAAAGACCCTTCATGTGGCATCCAGCCTTGTGCAGCCATGTAGCAAGAGCAGCACTGAAGTGCACTTTAGTGTAACAGGGCAAGGTGGGATCTGTTGCTGCAACACAGACTAAGGTACTCTGAGGACTTTCATTGACTCTGTGTAGCATGGATGGGATGTCATAGAATCATAGAATGTTTGGTTTGGAAAGGACCTTAACATCATTTAGTTCCAAACCCCCTGCCATGGGCATGGATGCCTCTCCTGGGTTCAACAGTAGCAGTCATTTTTCTCCTTCTAAGTAGCTGGTGCAGTGCTGTGGTTTTGACTTTCAGCCTGCGAACAGTGCTGATAACACTGATGTTTTTAGTTGCTGCTCAGTAATGTTTACTCTGACCAAGGACTTTCTGAGTCTCATGCACTGCCTCATGCTGGAGGACGGAAAACCGAGAGGAAGCAGAGACATGACATCTGAACCAAAGTAGCCAAAGGGGTATTCCATACCACAGCATGTCATGCCCAGTATATAAAGTGGGGGGAGTTACCCAGAAGGGCTAGATTGCTGCTCAGGTCAGGCTGGGTATCAGTTGGCAGGTGGTGAGTGGTTGTATTCTCTTCCTTTGTTATTTCCCTTATCATTATAATTATTGGTGGCAGCAGCAGTGGTTTGTGTTATACCTTAGTTACTGGACTGTTCTTATCTTAGCTCGTGGGAGTTACATTCTTTCGATTCTCCTCCCCATCCTTTCAGGAGTGGGGGAAGGAAGCAGTGGGGAGTGAGTGACTGGCTGTGTGGTTCTGCGTTACTGGCTGGGCTTAAACCACAACAATGCCTTATCCTCAGCATGTCTCTCAAGGCTCTGTCCAGCCTGGACTTGAACACTGTCAGGGACTGAGCATTTACTGTTTATTTATTATTTACTTTTATTTATTCATTTACTGTTCCAGTACATCACCACCCTCACTGTAAAGAACTTCTTCCTTATATCTAACCTGAACTTCCCCTGTTTAAGTTTAAACCTGCTACCCCTTATCTTGTTGCTACAGTCACTAATGAAGAGTTCTTCTGCAGCCTTCATGTAGACCCTTTTCAGATATTGGAAGGCTGCTATAAAATCTCCAAGCAGCTTCTCTTCTCCAGGCTGCACAACCCCAAATTTCTCAGCCTGCTTTTATATGGGAGGTGCTCCAGCCCCTCTACTCTGCTCTTGTGAGACCCAGCTTGGAGTATTGTGTACAGTTCTGGTGTCCTCAACATAAGAAGGACATGGAGCTGTTGGAGCAAGTCCAGAGAAGGGACTTCCTCCAGCAGAGGAGGATACAGTTGGCTTTCTGGACTGCGAGAGCAGACTGAAGCTAGCTCATGTTCAGTTTCTCATCAGTCAAAACCCCCAAGTCCTTCTTGCAGGGCTGCTCTAAATATCTTCTCTACGCAACCTGTAGCTGTGCTTAGGATTGCCCTCACCCAAGTATAGCACCTTTCACTTCTCATTATTAAACTTTATGAGATCCCACATCTCAAGTGTGTTAAGGTCCCTCTAGATCCCATCCCTTCCCTCTAGTGTGTCATCTTCACCACACAGCTTAGTGTTGTTGATAGACTCAATCCCATTGTCCATGTCATGAACACAGATGTTGAACATGTGGCAACTCTACTTGAATGATAAACTCAATACATATTTGAAAAAGGGGATACAGCACTCGAGAGTCATAAATAAAAGTGAAGGGATGAGCATGAATATATGCTTCAGAGAGCTGATATATAGTACTGTGTTCTATTTGATATATACAGAAAAATACCTGGGTATTTTGTTATTCTCCTACATCAATAACTCAATTTCAAATCCCTACTTTTATCCTAGATGTCTTTGTTGAAGAATTGAATGCTGTAAATCTGTACCATAATAATGAAAAGAAACTGTCACTTTCTTAGCTTGTAAAGGACTTAAAAACTACCCATGATCTATCTAAGTTTAGGAGATTATGAATTATTTTTGCTGAGAGAGGGACTACTGGACAAACAGGTCATTTATCTACGGTAGAAAAAAACTGCTTGGACTTCCCCAAGAGATATCTTGGAAGGAGTTATAATATTCTGTTGAAAATAGAAGCAAGATGCTAAATAATTCCTACAAGTAATGGTGTTTCTTCCACTCTTGGAGTACAAATGTACAGCTGTGGCTTTGCTTAAAGTAATCCTGAGTGCCGATAACAGTGAATACTGGGTACTACAAGAAGTCTAAGTTAATACAGTGTCTAGTTGTAACTCCAAAGGTGGTTCAAGTACAAACTGAGGTTTCCAAACATAGACTTGTGCTGCCATGTCTGGTAGGTTCCAATTCACAAAGCATCTGTTTCAAAGACACCAGCAGGTATGACTGGAAGAGTTGCAACCCCAGCAGTGACCTTCAGAAGATAAAGCCTTCTCAGAAGCTAGGAGTGTCTCTGCCTCTGTGTCCAAAAGCTCTGACCTTCTGCCAGTGTTAAATCTGGTACAACATACTCTGTGCCAGAGTCTGAAGCAAATTTTTTACAGATGGTTAAGTATGCAGTGGCTGACCTAATAACCACATTAAGATCTTGTCCTTTAAGATGCCATATGTGGTAATAGTTTATGGTTCCATTCTGATTTAATTTATTTTGGAGAGGGAACCACCCATGTAAAAGCAAGAAGATAACAGGCATGCCTAAAAAATATAACAAGTGATGCTTCCCAAATGTAGGACTGAAATTTTACTCTTGCTCTGAAATCAATAGGCTGTTGAACAATGCATTTGATCGAAAGCAAATAGGGAAACCTGTCTGGGGCTTCATTTTTAACCGTAGCTACTTTTCTGTGGTAGGGGTTAATCATGCTGTTTCTGTGATATCTTTGATTTACATATGAAAACACATTTACTTCAATGGCTATTAAGATTTATGATGGACAAGGCAGTTCCTTCCTTTTCCTACATTCTTGTTCTTTCTTCACTTCCCAGCTGCTGTTTTTAGAAACAACCTTTGTCTTTTGGTTATAAAAGATATATTCTTACGTCCTGTAAGATTAGTTCTACCAGTACATATATATTCATCATACTTATAAGCTAGCAGGCCCACCAGATTAGAAGGGCACAAATATATATAATTTAATTTCTTTCCATGTGAGAAGCTTAAAAAGCTTAAAAATAATCTAAAGTCTAATCATAAATGATTTTTCCCCAGGGTTATAATGAGTAGAAACTGATCATTGTTTTATGCAGATGTCAAAAGCGCTAAATTAGCAGATCACTAGAATAGTGATAGTATAATAAAATTTTCACAGTCTGCTTACCTGTCAAATTGAATAAATGGCCAAAACCAGAATGAACACTTTGTAACCAGCTCTTGTCAGAACTGCTGGTGGGAATAAACATCCCTGCTCTATGTATGCTTTGTGTTTTAGCCTCTGAAAATAAGGTAAAAAGGCTGAGTTCAGGGTCTGAGGATGAAAGAGGAATATTTGTAAGAAACTTTCACTTTCTGAAAAAGCTGAGAAAACACAATATGGAAAAAAGGATTAATATTAATAGGTTAGACCGTATTGCTAGAAAATGCTATTAATTCTGACATTGCAATTAGTGTGCTGTTTATAGAGATTTTTTTTGCATATATTCTGATACAGTATACGTAGTAAGAGGCATCATACAAAAATCTTCTCTATTTGTCTTTTTCTTGTTGTTTTGGTTTCAGAGGCTGTTTGCTTAGACAGTTGAGACTTTTTGTATTGAATTTGTGTAAGCTACATACTGTACTTAGAAGACATAGCAAAGTTATGTAATAATTCTTCATTGAACTCCTTCCACATCAACAGCTCAATTTTCTGGCCCCTTTCTATCTCAAACATTATATTTAAACACAAAGAACAAAAATAAAGAATAATGTAAAAGTTATTGGTGAAGACCATATATACATTTCTTAAGCTCTGCTCAATGATTAATTTAACAATTGTTTTTCTATTTAGGTCTCAAAAAATAATATGTCTGAAGAAGCCTCAATGTCTTGTTGAGTGCCACAGCTGAAAAAAAAATTAGACCTACTGATCTGCTGTTGGGCAGATCTTCTGAGTAAGTCCATAAAGCATTGTTTTAAAATGGATTAAAATGCAACCTGATTGGGCACCAAACAGCTCTGACTGGCTTGAATCTTCCTGACTTCTTTGTACAGGGAAAAGACATGTAATTGGTTTGCATGCTCTGCCAAACCTGGCTCTCAGACTGGTGAGGTCCTACCTTATCAGAGCTGAAAATAACACTTTTCTACAGTCCTCTTTTCTCCTTCTCTCACCAAAAGATATGCAGCTGTCTACTCGGGCAGTTTGCGGAGGCACCTGGTCTTCACACAGTGATCTCCAGCTGGGTCCCCTATTCATGGTCTTCTGTCCATATACCCAATTGTTAAGTTGCTATAGCTTTTGAAAATGGCACTTACATACCAGCTCATGGAGCTCACAGAAATGAGCTATTATGATAAGACAAAGATATGGTGAAGCCCTTTCTTCTGTCCGAAGAATGACTAGAGAGATTCCAAATGCAACAAAACCTTTCCACGTTTTGTGGAGTCCGGAGTCCCATCATCACTTCCACAAATATCATTGCAGCTGAAAGTTGAGGATGGATGGATCTACAAGGACAGCTAACTTCACCTTGGTTGTGTTCAATGTTTGATTTCATGACATTAAAAAAACCCTCCTATATATGGATTTATGAAAGACACTGAACTCTCAAAAATTTCTTGCCTTGACTTGCACTGCAGGCAATTATCAGAGCCATTAATCTTAAACCATCAAAATGGTGAGATAGCAGATGAGCTGGATTTTGCTTAATCTGCCTTCAAAGTAAAAAAGAATAATGACACTGACAAGGATACTCTTCAGGGAATCTGCAGAGCAGCCTCAGCTTTAAACCACTTGAGAAACCTATATCACAAGCCTAACTGACAACAAGGATTTTGTATGAAGCAGCCCCATTCTGCTCTAGGTGATATTTGTGTTGCTTTTGGTCCAGTGGTTAAAATTATAACAGTGACAATTTTCCTGGTAAAAACAGTTCAAGATCACAAAATATTGACATATCTTCCTATTTTGTGTGGCAATAGGTCAGCTGAATATGGAGTCAACACTATGTGACAGGACATCTTTAGGAGTCCACGGGATATCCACTGTTACTTTGACTGCCAGCTTCCTTTATCAGCAGGTTTCACAGCATTGAGGTCTGCCCTATGATTATAAGCTCTGGATTGCTAACACCTTAAGCAACATGATTGTGATTTAGGGCAAGAGAGGCTCCAATATGTCAGTATTGCTGCAGTATTAAGGTGATGACCATTTTGTCATGCAGAACCAATCTGGAAACTGAGGATCATTTGAGAAATATAAACAAAACACTAATTGAGTAAATTATAAAATTGCTTACAAACTATATAAAATTGTAATCATTTCAGGGTGTGGAGAATGACTTTCAATATTCATGTTTCTGGACTTCTAATTTTCAAGTGTTAAGAATGGGAATTTAAGCCACCTGACATTTGCTCTTCAACTTTCAAAAGACTTAGTAGACATGAGGTATAGTCTGTCTATCATGTGTCGAAGAATGAAGTTGCCCAGCTAAGACAACTTCAAAATGCAATAGTTTTGAAATATTTGCTTTTTTAAAATTATTTTTTATTAAATAATGATATTACTGCAGTGTCATCATCTTTAGTATGGTTTTGTTTCTTTGAAGTGGAAAGTTATCCATCATGAGATTTGTCCATCCAACAAATGGCATAAGATGAAGTCTCCTTCATGTTGCTTATTCTGACTTGCCATATCTGTTTCCACTTGCCCCATCTGTTTTCACTTGCCATGTCTTTAACTTGCAGAATTTGTTGTTGTGTTTTTTTAGCCTTCATTTCAAGATCTTTTTTCTTTTTTTTTTTTTTATTAAGGTTTGGAAATGTCAGCTTTTGCTCTACAAACCAGAGAGGATCTCCCTCAGAGATCTGTCCTCATTTCTTAGAAGGATAGGAACATAGGATTTGTGAGGAGAGAACAGATTCAGCATATTATTCAGTATCCCATTTCTTACTGGATGAACGCTTCTCAAGATGTAAGAAAACACAAAATCTTTGCACAAGAATGTAATTTAGTAAAAGTTTGAGCTATGGCTTTATCATGAGAATTTAACCCCCAGCATTTCAGAATTCTTGATTACTACTAGGCTGCTTGTTTTTTCTGTGAACTCAGTTTATGTTTGTCCTTGATGCAATCAAGATCTTTTTTATTCTTTCCTACTCATTTCCCACCCTAACTGATTTATTTTGCTAATGTTGTTTTGCATCTCCAAAATGCTCCTTGCTCTGACAGGCTGAGACAGTTACTGGCTGCTGCTGCTGCAATTCACATTAAATAGGATTTTGTGGTGGTGGTGATGTTTTTGCATCACCAGCAGATGTAAAGGAAGCTGCATTCACAAAATACTTTAAGCTACATAATGGCTCTTGAAAGCTAAAGGACGGTGAGGAAGGGAGAGCAATCTGAGTGCTCTGGAAGGGTACATTATGTGTCTGCCAAATGCTGTATGCCAAATGTCATGCTGTAGAGAGGTGCCAGCTGAGCAGAAGTCCAATGAGTGAATGCCTGTAGGACACATGCTGCCGGTGTTTGTCACTCTCCTCCACACACCACTGTGCTTCAGCTGCAGATGGGCTGAGTCCACTGGACAACTTACTGTGTCTAGCAGCCCAGCTAATTTGTCTCCCAGTGGTACTGGTGGTGCAGAAAAGAGATCTATACCTCTTCTCCCAGGTCTGGAACATAAATGAGTAGAAGAAAACAGGTTACTGACTTTCTCCATATATGCAGACAGTGAAACAGCTGTCTTGCTCTACAAACTTAGTGGAAGAGGGCTATGACTCACTTCAAATTGCAGTTCCTGAAATGGAAGAAATTATGTTTTTCCATGGTGTTTCCTGTGTCCTAATTTTTTCTTTTTACTTGAAGATTGGGCATTATGTGGACATCTACATTTTTTAACATGTAGGGAAAAAGGGGAGAAGGGAATAGGGCTCTTAAGGATCTCTTTCTCTAATTTTGCTGGAGAAGCAGAACTCTCTTTAAGATTCTCTGTTTGTACAAGGTTTCCTTTCCACTGAAGTATATGTTCTGCTGGACCAAGTGGTATACTTCATAAGACAGCTTTTTCTGTACTTTGTATACATCTTCCTCCTCTATAGTTTTCCAGTTGTATTCTGAGATAACTGCTTTTCCTGCTTCTGTGTGACGACTGCTCAAGACCAAACAAAGTTGCAGGTCAGGAAAATAGTTGTAAAATGATGGAGCAATGTGGGATATTTTTGTACAGGATTGGTTTTTCACTCTCCACAAACACAGATAGTATTGTCTTCCCACACAATGAAGTCAAACTTTCCTTGTGTAGATACTATGGTCTGGTTTGAGAAATGCAGTCTTTGCAAAGCACTTTCACTTTACAAAAGACCCTCTGCTCTTTCTCTTGATGTCAACTTTTTATTCCTTTCTTTACCCCTTTTACATCCTTCTCTTCCTCCCTTCTTCCTTGCCTCATTCTTCACTCCTTCCCTTCCTCCGTGACTTTCTTTTTCTCTTTCATTACCAGATGTTTCTGTAATCAGTAGATTAAACCAAGGCTTTTCTGTAAACACTGTGTTATGTTTTCTGCCAAGAAAACTAGCGTTTTTGTGTGTGTTTGGGCACAGTGGAGAACATTGCTGGTGCTTCCTTTTCACCCTTCGTTTCTGTTTCTTCCATATAGGTTCTTCCTCTGATTCATTCTCAGGTGAATGTTGAACTTCCCTTCCTGAACGGAGGTTTTCTTGCATTTTTTCTTTGAACACTACCATCAGTGAATACCAGATTAATCATGCTGAAGTCAACAGTGCCATGGAGATTTAAAATAGCTGGGGTTTTAGGTTAAGTTCTTCTGTGATTTTTCTACATGGTAATGTATGTAGTGTGCTTCTGAAGAATTCTTTCCACTTGCTGCTCTTCACACTCCAACCTCACTCTGTTTCCATATGTATTTATCACCTCTGGGTCATGTGTACAACACATTCTCCTAACGTGTGGTGCAGGTGCCGTAATTTAGCACATTTAGCTTAGAGAAAGAGCACATATTTAAATTACAACAGTTGTCTTTCCTTTATTATTTAAGCTTATTCTCATTTAAGCTTTAAAAAGTAGAGACAGTGAGCTCCACTTTGCTCCTAAGTACACAAGTAGTTCTTTTATGTGCACTACTACTTTCTTCAGTGTTTCATGGACTGGGTTGAGTGTCTCCATAAGAGACTGTGTGAAGAGTATAAGTCAACTATAGTCCATCTATGCCTGAATATTTGAGAGAGAGAGGCCTCACTCCCTCAAATTAGTGTCCAGCCTATTGGTACCTCTGTTTATATGTCAGTCTCTGCATGTCTTTATTAATGCATCCTGTATGTTTGTAACTCTTCCAGGGAGAGGAATTTTATCCCTGGCTCTCTTTATTCTCTGCCTCAGCCCAAGTACTGATTAATACAGGTTTAACAGTAGGCCTTTCTCCTGTGACGTAAGAAGACAACAGTTGTGTTCACAGCGTGGTACCACTGATGCCAGCTGTATCACCTTCTGGCAAGAAAAGAATTGGAACAATGCCTAGTAATCTTAACTTTTAGCAAGACAAGTGGCAGCCTATGGGTTGAATCCAGGCCTCAGAGTTAGAGAGCTTTACAGTCCTAGGGGTTCTGTCCTACTTGTTCAAACACATAATTTGGTTCTTACTTTAGAAGTTGCATGTATCTGGAAAGCTGTTAATAAGGGCCTCTTTGCAGATGACATCTTGAAATGGCTATTGAATACCAGTAAATAATAGTAAATGGAGATTATCGATTTAGAACAATCCATACATAGTCAAAAAGAGTTAGATGAATCTTTGCTGGCAGAAATGAAAGTTCATGTTTATGAAAAGACAAGCAAAATCGTATTTTGCAGACTGAAGCAAGTTGCATTTTGTCTGTATTTGTGGTATACACAGTATTATTGTCTTGTCTATCCCCATTTTGCTTTTTGCCTTAATAATTAACCAGGGAAATTTGCTTATCCAGAATATTATATTAAAATACTCTTATCTTAATACATGACCATTACTGTGTCATGGTTTAAGCACAAGCAGCAATCCAGAACCATGAAGCCACTTGCTCACTTCCCCAGCCTTCTTCCCCCCACTCCTGGAGGGATGTGGAGAAGAAGCAAAAGAATGTAACTCCCACAAGTTGAGATAAGAACAGTCCAGTAACTAAGGTATAACACAAACCGCTACTGCTATCACTGATAATAATGATAAGGAAAATAACAAACGAAGAGAATAAAACCACTCACCACCTGCCGACTGATATCCAGCCTGACTGAGGACTGATCTAGCCCTTCTGGGTAACTCCCCCCACCTTATATACTGGGCATGATGTGCTGTGGTATAGAATACCTCTTTGGTTAGTTTAGGTCAGGTGTCCTGTCTCTGCTTCCTCTCAGCTTCCTCCTCCCTGGCAGAGTGTGAAACTTAGAAAGTCCTTGGTCAGAGTAAACATTACTGAGCAACAAGTGAAAACATTGGTGTTATCAGCACTGTTCGCAGGCTGAAAGTCAAAACCACAGCACTGCACCAGCTACTAAGAAGGAGAAAAATGACTGCTATTGTTGAACCCAGGACACTCTGGAAATCTGCCATGCCTCTTGGCTTTGCAAATACCACAGACCTCTAGCTGGGTAACTAGGGCTAGTCTTTCACTTCCAGATCAGTTTTTTAATGTAACATTAATATCAGGTAACATTAGGGTCTTAAGAGTAAAAATTAAGCCTCCTAGTGAGGGTCTTGATTTTTTATTTTATTAAAACCAGAACATGGGAAATATTCTGGTGAATGGTTTATAAACAGTCTTGGACAAACAACCCTCTGTATAATTTTGAGCAATAACTGCATCACTGGACTAAATGAGTAATGAGGTGCTTAAGTGACTTTCTTTAAGACAGAAGCAGAAGGGTCACAGCAAGCGGGAACACACTCTCTTGAGATGTCATAGTCTTAGTTCAAATCCTCTTTTGCATGATACAGTAGGATTGGATCCAGTGTACCACACATCATTAGTGATTGTCTTAAGTGTCATAGGAAGAACTCTGGAAGAAAACTTTCTAAACATCTTAGGGCAAGGTTGTTCCACAAGGTTAGGTCAAACAGAGTTTAAGAGTATATTTTTCAAGCTAGTTTTCCAGTCCTCATGAAAGTGTCCTACTGATTTTTTTCAGCCTCAGTTCCAGTGAGTATATAACACATCAACAGAAGAAACTGAAATGAGTTAATTGCAGAGTACTGAAAGTTACATTTATAAAGTTTTCTTCTAAGAGGCTGGAAAATTATTCCAAGGAAACTTACATATTTTCATTTTTGTTTCTTTGATTTCCATGTTAGTACTTAAATTCAGTGTTGCAGGGTTATTCCATCCTCCTCTGATTTTATAAATCTAGTTTTATTTATATTAAGAATGTTCCAAACCAATTTTTTTTTTTATTCAAATCTTCCTTTTTGTCTAAAGAAAAAATAGTCAGTTTGGAATTCAAGCAAACCTTAATTAAAAAAATGTTGTTAAGGCACTTTCTTAAGAGAATGAATGCCTTCACATAGTTGAAGGCATGCACATTAGTGTGCATCAATGCATGCTTTTTATCATATTTCCCTGGTAAAAGTGAAATAGATTTTCTGTGGCATAACTCCAAAAACTTTGTTTGCATTTGCTAGGAGTTTTTTCTATGAGTAACATATGTCTTGGTCCTAAATAGAACAAACATTGCAATCTGTTAATGAGTTAGAAATGTCATGGCTGCTGTACATCATGTGAAAGATGGGAGAATCTGACAAAGATAAAAATGTAATGTCTTGCTAACTTTTCTGTATGCTTTTTGGTTCAAGAGTTTTAAGCCTTGTTGCTGTACACAGAAAAGAGTGAAGTATTACCAGAGGTAGTAACCTCTGTTGTATCTTTTTCTGCATGCAGAAACCCAGGTGACAAGAATCTTCTCTGTCTTAGCACCTGTAATAGTGCTAAATTCAATAAGAATGCAAGGAGCACCTAGAATCTATAGTCTTTGATTTGTAAGTGGTATTTATATATATATGTATATATATTATATATATATATATATAAAAACAAAGCATTAATTAACTCATGAATAATTGCAGATTTCCATGAAAAAAAAAGATATTTTTGGCCAACAGAGATTTTCTAGGCTTCTGTGAAAATTATCTATTGTAGGAAATAACTTTAATGGGCTAAGAAATTGAGTGTGACATGGCAGGAAAGTAATGACAAGAAATTCTAATAGTCTTATTGGCTGCTATTTCATACAACTATTTTTTTTCTCATTTTAAATTTGGTCATTGGTTTCATAATTGCTTTTGAAAGCTGTCCTGGGTTCAGCAGCAGCAGTCATTTTTCTCCTTCTAAGTAGCTGGTGCAGTGCTGTGGTTTTGACTTTCAGCCTGCGAACAGTGCTGATAACACTGATGTTTTTAGTTGCTGCTCAGTAATGTTTACTCTGACCAAAGACTTTCTGAGTCTCATGCACTGCCTCATGCTGGAGGACGGAAAACCGAGAGGAAGCAGAGACAGGACACCTGAACCAAAATAGCCAAAGGGGTATTCCATGCCACAGCATGTTATGCCCAGTATATAAAGTGGGGGGAGTTACCTAGAAGGGCTAGATTGCTGCTCAGGTCAGGCTGGGTATTGGTCAGCAGATGGTTAGCAGTCGTATTCTCTTCGCTTGTTATTTCCCTTATCATTATTATTATTGGTGGCAGCAGTAGTGGTTTTGTGTTATACCTTAGTTACTGGACTGTTCTTATCTCAACCATTGGGGGTTACATTTTTCAGTTCTCCTCCCCATCTTTCCAGGAGCGGGGGGAGGAAGGCTGGGGGAGTGAGTGAGTGGCTGCATGGTTCTGGGTTGCCGACTGGCCTTAAACCATGAAAAAAACATTCTTCTGTCTAAGACCTATGAACTATCTTATGCACATTGTCTAGATAGTGGAACTGCACTTCGAAATTTTGGCTTCGTTTTTTTGTTTACCAGAGAAAATATTCCTGTATAAGGTACTGAATTATTCTAATAACTTCTGAACATCTCTTCTTTTTCCTTCTTTCTGCCCTTCTCTCGGCCATGAACCAAGTTCATCTCTGAGGTCACACTGGTAAGTCAATAGAGTTATCTAGCATGCTGGGGGCAATTAGTCCCTGATATGCTTAGATCCAGCTGGTATCAAGCTTTTCACTGGTTTCCTGTGATGTCTTTGTTAAGCTAATCGCCTGACTTAACCACCTGTAAAAAGGGTGAATCACACTCACATATTTGTTAGAATGTCACTGTAATACTTACTGTATTTGTTCATGGTCTGGTGGTTGCTGTTCATAACTATTCTCCCCTGAACTGAAGAGCGAATATATTTGAGAGTAAGAGCTAAGGTTGACTGAAATAGCAAACAGACCAGGCTAGAGTTGCTTGCTGATAGGACACAAGAGCCAGATCTGTACAGGTATGTTGTTGCTGGAGTTGATTTGGAATAAGACATTTCTGAATATTAAGAGGTAGGTAAACCTTCCAGGGGAGAAAAAGCAGTCTTTTCTTTCCCGTTATGTTGATTCACCAAGTCAGTTCTCACCATAATGTTGAGGCTTTATGGACTGTAAGAGATGATTTCTGACAGATTTGCAGTAGCAATTTAGGTTTCTTCCTCTAGCTATCTCCTCTGTTTTGTTTTTTTTTTTTTTCTGAGATCACCACTTTCGCAGCAAAGCCAAGAATACTAGGACATCAGTAGTCAAGGATAGCTTTGGAAAGGGAAAACTAGATGTTAACCAAGCAAGGTCATGGTGTGAAGAGAGTATAATTGAAGATGTTTTCAGTAAGCCAAGTCTATTAATGGAAATTTTCAATGAGCCACAATTTCAATTAGCTAGAAAGGGCAAAACAAATATTTAAGCATTGCTTCTTTATCTCTCATCATAGTTATTTGACATTTTTTGGGACAGCTTCAAGAGGATGTCTTGAGATTGGGTTGGGAGGAGCTTTCAGATGCAATGATTTAGATGAACTGAAAGTGAATTTCCTGTCACAGAAGAATGTTCAGGAGAGTTTCTTTTTGTAAATTTTATTCTACCATCTCTTGAAAACTGTGCTTGCAGACCTGACTTTGTGCTTAATTGGTGTTTGCAGAAATCTGTGTCTCCTGCCACCTTTTAGAGTGATGGATCTAATACAACAGAATGAGCTGATCTGAGGGAGTGGGAAGGAGACACTGTGGTATCTAGGGCAGGGATAATAACAAGAGAGGGATCCAAACCAATACCGGGACCATATGAAATCACCACTTAGAGTCTTTCTCCACTCTAGCATTACTTTTACAGTAAAGCACTTCGATAAGCCTTGACATACTTTCTGCAGTATACAGTTAATTTTAGGCTGAGGGGTGATCATTTTTAACACTTTTAATGGACATATATTAAAAGTCAATCGCATAACAAAGTTGTTCACTTAGTTTAAAATAAGATACTTCTAATCTAGTCAAAGTCCTAGTGTTGTAGAGATTATTCCTATGGCATTTAGTTTACCTAGATGACTTGGTGAAAGTTGTTTGTTGTCTTTAGAGTGACAATTAATGGATAAACTTCTGCAACAGAACTCACTAGGAAGACCTCAAAAGTCCCTACACTATTTCCCAAGTGCCATTGTCCTAACCCAGTATCTTGAGAAGGCTTTTATTAGTGACCTTGTGGGGTTTTAAGCACCAAATGTACCTAATCTATGAAGAACCTACAGAGAGTATGAAGGGATACTTCTTTGTGCCACATTCACCGCTAGCACATGGCCACTGAGGTCAGTGGAGCTGATTAAAGTTACAGTTGCTGAAAAATACACCTTCATTCTTCAGTGTATTTGTTGTACTACAGTGCTTACCTGCTTATAAAATAAGGAGCAAATTTAAAGTCTAGTTATGAGTAGATACTTATGATATGGAAAAATGTGGCTTTTTATACTACTGGGAAAAGCAAGAGATCAAACCATAGTCTCCAAATCCCATAATAATGTGTAATCATGCTAGCTGATTCCTTAAAATTCCACCTAGGGCAGAGGATTGCAAGCCCGAAGACTCTGGAAGCTTTAGCAGAGCTGTCAGAAATTCCCAGCATCCGTTCAGTTTAACTGAGTCCCCTACCTCACTGTTACAAAGACTCCACAACATAGTATGAGCTGTTGTTTCTTTCCAGAAATCTTTCTGTCCTGCTTCGCTCCAAGACATGATTACTAAATCCTCCTTCCCTTTAACCTTATCATTGTCATCTCTATATATATTCCATAAACCTTAATTCATGTCAATTTCTTCCATTTCCTCCTAAGACCCCCAAATGGGTATCCCTATCCAGAATACTGACATGTTGGATTGAAGCCATTAACTTGTGATGTTAAAGGATAAATTTATAGATTTGCAAGTACATGCTTGCAAATTGTGTGAAATGCAGGTGTGAGTCACTTGGAACATGCCATTTATAAGGAGGAATATGTGGAACAAAGTACATGCCACATTTTATTAATGCTTCATCGAGAAACTTCAGTGGGCCCTATAGCATTTGGAGAGTGATTTTTTTTTTTTTTTAAGATATATTTTCACTTCAAATCTTGATTTCCCCAGAATTACATTTCGATCCTTCATGAACCAAGGTATTTTGCTGTACTTCAACTGTCTTCCAAAATCCAAAAATATTCTGAATTGTTTGGGCCCAACTTATACAAACTGCAGCTATGTAAAAAATAAGTATTTTTAGAAAATTATTTTATTGTTGGAGGTTATGTGCTTTTGAAGATCTGGCTTTTCATTTTTACAGCCTGTTGGAAGTTTTCGAGCAGTTCTGCTCTCTTCTTCCATTCATTATGATTTCTGGACTTTGACTTTTATCTTTGGGATAAAATTTTGACTTTATCAATATTATGTACATGATGTGTACATAATATTGGTATTTATCAACATTATGTACATGGCTTCCAGATGTTGCTATCACTGCCAAAATCCCACTGTGTTTGGCACTGTTTAGAAGCATGGAAGCAGCTGTAAAGAAAGAACACATAAAGTGGTTTTGATGTTAGATGTTAAAATTAACATATGTTTGCCTGACAATGTGAACTTTAAGCAGGTACTGTTGCCTTTCATAAAAACTGAAAATTTTGTATATTCCTAGAAGCAGCTAGTATTATGCTGAATGTAAGCAAGCATCTAGATTTCTCTGGTGTTGAAATTCTCTGAAGTACCATAATCTGTAATTCTCCTAAGGTACTGTATATTTTGAGAAAGAGTACTCATAGATAGATGTCAGATATAAAGAAGAATTGAGATGTTCACAGGTGGAATAAACCTTATCCACATCAACAAGAAAAAAGAGTAGATTTTTGTTTCTCAATTGAAAAAAATGGTTTGTTTCTCTCTGAGTTTGTTTTATCCTGCCTGTTAAAGCCAGAAAACAGTGTAAGCCATGGTACTAATTCATGTGCAGAAATCAGAAACACAGCTTTCATTTGGGAAGGTGTCCACAGGAAGATCACACTCCAAGTCATATATTAATAGATATTGATAGTTGACTAGATATGAACATCTGATATTTTTACAGAAGTACACTGCTTCTTTCCATAGTTTTATAGAATATAACATTAACATGGTTATACCTGCTTTTGAAGAGATTTCTAAGAAGGTGGTAAGAGTGGACTCCTCCAGACTGCACCGTTGCATGGAAAGCTCTCAGGCACTTCCCATACCCTAAACCCATGCTGTTAGAGATGCTGGTTCTCTGTGCTGGTTTTGACTGGGATAAAGTCAGTTTTCTTCATTGTAGCTAGTGTAGGGCTATGTTTTGAATTTGTGGTGGAAACAGTGTTGATAATACAGGGATGTTTTATTTACTGCTGAGCAGTGCTTACGCAGAGTCAGTACCTCTTCTGCTTCTCACACCACTCAACCAGCTAGCAGGCTTGGCGTGCACAAGAAGCTGCAATGGAACAGAGCTGGGATAGCTGACCCCAGTTGACCAAAGGGATATGCCGGATTATATGACATTATGCTCAGCACATAGAGCTGGGAGAACAAGAAGAAAGGGAGGATGTTGTGACATTTATCTTCCCAAGTAACTGTTACCTGGAGCTCTGCTTCCCTGGAAATGGCTGAACACCTGCCTGCTGATGGGAGCTAGTGAATTAATTCATTGTTGTATTTTGCTTCTGTATGTGGCTTTTGCTGTATGTATAAAACTGCCTTTATGTCAACAAGTGTTTTTTTCACTTTTACCCTTTTGATTCTCTCATGCATCTGATTGAGGGGGGAGCAAGCAAGAGGCTGTTTGTTGCTTAGGTACCGGCTGTGGTTAAACCATGACAACCTCTGAACTTGCCTCTCAGGCTTAAAGAAGCTTAGTAAATCTCTTCAGGCTCTCCTGCAGTACCTAGGCAGATGTTCTGAAAGGCTTCATGTTACAGTGGAATACACTTTCTTCAAGTGTCCAAAATAAAACATAGCATTGCTTAAGGAAGTGGTAAGCACAAAGCTTCATTCGGAGCTCTCATTTCGAATGAGACTGCTGTCTGGAATGAGGAACTCAAGGACTTGGGATCTGTGGAAAGTGATTTGTTTTATGCCTTTTTTAGCATCTTTCTGAAAATAGAAATAATTCCCTTTGTGATGCTTTGTCAGAGTAGTCTGATTATCATGAAATACTGGAGTTTAGCTTCCAGGACCTCCAAGACATTCAAAATTTTTTATCTATTATTTAGACATGAGGCTTAACAGAATCAAAAACGGAGAGTATTAAAAATAGATTATTGGTCAATCAAGTTTACAAGACAGAAAATGAGGCAACATCTATCAGTTTAGCAGAAAAGCCCCACCCCACAACAAAACCCTGATGTAAATTTGTTGGATTCATTTGTCTTGCAGTTTTACGACAACCTGTAATGCTGACCTCTGGAACAAATTAAAGCAATGGCTCTTCACCTAGCTTTGAGTAACACTGCTGTTATTCCTAATTCTGGAAAGTCAGCTAGTGATTACATGAAAGCTGACAGAGAAGAGTTTACAGGAAGATGGTGATTTTCTGATTAAAACCAGAATAGCTTCCATACATGTAAAGGGAATAAATTAACATTCTGACACTTCATAACCCATATCTGACAATGGAAGCTTCACTATTATTTAAAGAGCATTGTCTCCCCTCCACTACCTCCCAGCTGTCCTATGCAATGATTCAAATCTGCATTAAAGGACAGACAGCAGTATCAGAGCAAAGTTACATAAATCAACCAGCCAACCAACCAAACCTTGTTCTTCAAGAGCAATTCCTGAGATATGAATTTCCATAATTCTTGATTGCAGGGCTGGATGCTCCCGTATAGTTATCAGTAGATTATAACATTTTCATGGATACATTGCACTTAGAAGAATGGGGCAAGAATGAATGCCACCCATTTCCAAGACATTATTTCAGTTAACAAAAGCATTTTCTATGTAATTTTCTCAACAGTAAAATCTTGGTTTTTCAGTACTCTTTAGACATACTCCAGCTGAGAACATTGCCATAAACACAGCAACTGCAGATGAGAAAGAGATAAACTTGGAGAAGGGTTTTTGTCTTCAGTCATAGGATTCATCACAGCACACACATGTTGGAGATACGCATACAGGAGATTATTACTATTCATAGGTCTCAGAATCAAAACCTGGTTTTACTTTAGTACTGTATTATACTCTCAGGGGCATTATATGAATATGCACATAGGAAAAATATAGAGCAAGGCAGGGAGCACAACTAACACTTTTTGACAGCTAGTGATTACACAGAAGCTGACTGAGGAGAGTTTCTGTTTAAGCAGTCAGCAGCCTCTTGAAACAGCAAAGTTGACATTCCTATGCTCAGCTACAATTGCTTCTCCTTGAAGCTGAAATTGGAACATAACATAATCCATTATGGATGGATGTTTGAGAAAAGAGTTGTTCTCAGCATAGACATACTTTGTACTAAGCAATCACATGAGGCTACTACATTCAGAAGTATGACTGACTTTGCAGAAGGCAGGCATTGAATCTGTGGCAGCATAACACACGTGTTAACTGGAACGCATCACATTAACCTTGTTGATTTGAAAGGCACAAAAGATAAGCTAAACATCCCAAAATGACAAGTAAGAAGTCTGAAATGGGCCAAGTTTCAGACAATGGTATGAAAGATAACTTCAGTTTACAACAAAATGCTTTTTTTAAAAGAAGAATAAAGGACACAATAGGTAGATCTGCCAGTCTTTGAAAGCCTTTCATCTTTGAAAGCCATACTTCCTACAGAGGGCAGATGGAGATCTCTCCCATAACACAGGTAGGTGTGCACTATTCCTGCTGGAACAATACTTCAAGAGTCAGGTGGTTATATTCCCCCTTATAGTGCAAGTATTAAATAAACCATACCATACAAAGAGTTCTCTTTGTTAAGAAGGTTTACAGAAGGGTCTGAGAAAAATACATGGGGATAAGAGAATTACATAAAAATCTAAGGTCTTACACATATTTCTAACTCAGCTGCAATTGCAAGAAAGAAAGCAGTGGTAGAGATGCCATTCTCTTTCCTGCCACAAATTTTGCTTTCTCCTCAATCCTGATCTTGGTGTTGGGGGTGGAGTAGGGGAGAGAGCTGCTGTTGTTAGTAGTGAATGTGTTTGATCTAAATTGAGATAATATAACAGGGAAAATAGCCTAAGGCTGCTAGTTTATCAAACAATGAGATGAGGACACATTATGGATTGACTAGAGATAATCATCCTGCTAAGCCAGGAGTCAGCAGAAAGGTGGCTGCATTTTTTAAGATCTACAGACTTACCTTAAAATAAAATGAGGCAACTGTTGCAGGCAGTCATTTGAGATTGCAATGTGTATTTACTCTGAAGCAAGACTGTTGTCTAGAATGTTTTAAAATTAGCGTGTTTTAAGGTAAGTCAGGGGATCTGTTTCAAAAGATCAATAAGTCACAATAAACGGGTGAGATTAAGCTCATTTTGAGTGCTTGGTGTGTTGACTGACAGCAGGTGTTTAGCTTGTTTAGCTAGGCGGGGTATAAATATGTGTTACATCACACATAAAAGCGTTTTTTGCTGAAAAAGCTGTAGTACAGAGGAAAAAAAAAGTAAAAACTGTGTATGTGATCTTCCTTGAACTATATGCTTCAGTGGCCTCCATGCTGTACCACAGTAGTCAAACTCTTCCCTCCTACATTTTTACCTCTTGTCATACAAGTATCTGCAGCTTAATGAGTTACTACAAGGGATACTGCTTGCAGAGCATAAAAGTTAAGGCTGCAGGCATGAAATGCAAGCCTTAGGTAAAAATATTAATCTATCTTCTAGATGAATTCTAGGTGCACTGAATCAGTCACTTTTGCATAAGCTACAAAGCAACAATTTATATTTATTTTTTTTATTATGCTCAATATAGGGAAGGAGCAGGATTAATATTTGACATCAATCAAGTCCAAAACGCTGTTAGTTGAAGTTTTCTAGCCTTCTTGTTCTTCCACCTCCAAAGATTTGTCCAAAGGAATGATGGATCCTAAATGTTTTCTAAAAGAAATATTATAAATTAGGTAGTCCAGATAAACTCATTTGTCTCTGCTCTATCTGTTCTCTCTCTACTCTGGCAGAAATCATTGCTAGAAAGATTCTGGAAGGATGTGGCAGCAGAGAGGAAAGTATGGACACCTTCAGTGTGGTCTTTGATCTGATGAGCCTGTTCTTGGGCATCAACTGGGAAACTATGCATGCCAGACATCAGGCCAAAACAGACATCCTTCAAGAACTGGGTAATACTACAGAGTAGTACCAGACTATATGCTGTAAAGAGGGTTAGGAAACCAGAAACACAGTACCTCATTTTCTGCACAGCAGAACATGGTATGAGTTCAGTGATGCTTATCCATTAGGATAGCAGCAAATTGTACAGCCAGCCTCTGGCTGGGCAGATGCCAGGTTTTTATTTCTTCCAGGCTCCTCCCTACCTTATTCCAGCCACAGGTGCTTTAGCTTCTCCTTGCCTTCTTGAAGTTTCTTTTCCACCTTGTCCTTCTTGCTAGGAACTGGGAGGCCAAAGGGAGGTGTTGAGTCTATTCTCTCAGATCAGAAGGTACAGCAAACAACATTCATACTTGTAAGAAGTGAGTTGATACTAATAACACATGCCTGATGATGGACAAATTTCTGAAAGCTACATTTTTTCCTTTTTGACCAACATCTCCCAGTACAAGAGCATTTAAGCATCTTGGGTATGAACTGCAGATTTACAGCCTAATGTAAATGTGTTTAAGTTACAGCTGTGCTAGTGTATGCGTAGAAATGTCTATATGTGTACATTCTTGATTAGAAAAGCAGGTATGTCATACGCAATAGTGGGACCTCCCCACCAAAACTGACAGACCAATCTGTCAGAGCTGTGGCTATCATGTTAAACACATTGTATTTGGTTTACTGCTGATAAATTTATTTAATTTATCAAAATAGTAATTTTTTTTCTTTTTTTTTTAATTTGGTTTCAGTTTTGATTTTGTTTTGTTTTGTTTTTTTCTGGGGAAGTGTGGTAGGGAAAATAAGATCTTCTACCAAATTTGGAAAACCTTTCATTAGCAAACAAAGAGCGTCAGCTACTCCGCTATCCAAATACAATGCACACACATGCTGAACTGGGTACTCCTGAAAGTACAACCTGTTCTAATTCAGCTTGAACTTCGAGAGTATTTAAAAACCTTACACACTTTCTTGCCTGGAGAATTGTCTGCTGAAGCCAAGAGAAGATTTCTCACATGCTTTGCCCTGCTTATTTCATTTTTACCACGGAGCACTGGTGGGCTCCCTGGTGGAGTTTGGTTGAAATGAAGGTCCAGCCATACATAGTAACTTTTTTGGGTTTTTTCCCCTGCTCGATGCAAGCAGCTTGAAATCCCTCCAGAGCTTTTGTAAACTCAACTGAAAGTAATAACAAAGTTTATTCTTGCTAAGGGAAAGGTACATGCAACTGCTAGATGACTGCATGCCATACCGGCAGAGATCAAGAACAAGTAAATACATGCAATCCTCTTCTGTGTAACTGGTTTTAATCCATCCTTCTATAGATATTGTGCTATGAATATTCTTGCAGCAGTAGCAGGTGCCATAACAAGCAATTTTGTGGATATCTCAAGAAATGAATTTGTGATTTTTATTTATATTCATTAGGTGGTGAACTCTGATACAGCAAAAGGATGAAGTATAATCTTAAGTGATGGCCTATTTTTTTAATCCAACAGTGAAGGACACTAGTTTATAAGTCAAATCCTCAAAAAATATGTAGCATATGATTTTATAGGAAGATGTGTATTGCAGAGGTAGGGATGTCACATAGCATCTCTGCTCTTCAAAAGGAATGTAATCTCTTTAGAAAAGCAGTCATAAGGCACTATCCTGTCTAAGGGAGCATAGTTCTGAACAGTCCTGAACACAAATTTCTGTTTGTACCTGGGATCACCTGTGGCAATGGAGCGACTATTCAAAGATGATTCCTTAACTTCTCCTCTGCAATTATAATCTTCTGTAGTAAGTCAGAGGTGGTTTCGTCATCAATGTTAAAAATTACTTACATTTCATTTGTATTGTCAAGGACTGAAGCCTCTTTCTATCCTGAACAGCTGAAGTGATGTAAGTCCAAGTTTAAACCACTCAAGAAGAGATTCCACTTCATCTGATCAAATGGAAGCCACATTCTGACTTGAACATTTAGCATACCATTTTGTTGTCAAGAATACATGTTCCACTACATTCCTGAAACACTGCACAACTGCAACAAGCTTCCAACCCTTCCCTGGATATTTGCTTGTAAAGTCAACCACTTGACCAAGACGGAAAAGTGAAGGCTTAGTTCTGCTTTATTCCCTGTAAGCAGAGTGCAAATGTGCCAGTAAATGCACCCTCAGTATTCTCACAAGGTCCTTGGTAGAGGAGCAGTGTCTGCAATGCCTGTGACAGAACATTTGACATTACATCTACAGAGCGTCCTGTTTCCAGAAGGATTTCATCACTTGCAGCTGGTGGGAAGGAATGAATATGCACACAGCAACTGGCTCTACTACTTGTAGTTTAAGGCATGATGAGACTGAAGTGGCATATGTCTTTTGTGTGTCCTGAATAGGTAGCTCTCAACAACAGCTATCTTCAAGATAGAGGGTTCTGACAGACCCAGTTGCAGGCAACCTTCTGTCAAGTGAAGATCACAGCTTTTTTATTGTGTGAGGAGCACAATGACTTTGGTCAAGTTAAGGTTTTTATTCTGGTAAAAAAGGAAAAGGTGAAGAAGCGAGTGATGAAAACAATGGCCAGTTCTATCTGTCTCAGTTATCGTAAAATACTACACTTGTAGCTCTTACCAAGAATGTTTCTTGCTATCTTAATTTTTAATATTATTTACTGACTTTCTGTTTCTACTGTGTACACTCAGTAAGACATTTTTATCCTGATCCAAAATGTTACAAGTTTAACTGAAGTATTCTATAGCTACTATCTCTTGCTTAGATTCCTTGTTTTTTATTTTTCCAGCCAAATCAGTTAAGGACTATGAGGTTCTAAACTCCTGTTTGCACATACAGAAATCTTTATGGCTCAGATATTGTAGGTAATGATGGGTCTTACATACCTTTACAACATAGCAGTCATAAAACCAGAAGTTATCACAGTATTCGAGATGAGCTTTTGTGCTCATAACTCCCTGAAAATTCCTCATTGGCTAGCTAGCATGTTTCTCAGGTCAAACATAAAATTTGGTTTTTGTTGGTTGAAAGAACAAACATAGTTTATGATTAAGTTTTTCATAACTAGATCTAAAAGAAAGGAGATCTGAAAGATTTAATCACAGATTTATAAACAGGTTTACTCGTCTGTACATGTAACATCCTGTTATACAACACTGAAGTCCTATAGATCTCAGTAGTGTCTTTGCTTTTCTGCTACTGCTAAACCTTTGCATATTACCCCTAAAGAACAGAGGGGGATCACACCATACTGTTGGCAGGTAAAACAAATTTATGTCATATACTTCAAGCTGAGAATACTGCTATTCAGAGGCCTTTTTATCTTGTAGCAGTTACACCCCTCACTGTGCTGCCCATCCTGGTTTAAATAGTCTCCTCCCAAAATCCTTCTTTTTTTAGCAGACCTAAGTTCCTCCAACTCCCCAGAATACTTAGATGTTCATATAACTGTACACAAACCTAACCTAAACACAACCAGGAGAGTTTGTAGTTAACTAAGCCTAAATTATCCCTCTTTTCTCTTAATGGCTTCTTAAAGAATGATTTTCTGACTAGTGAGAGAACTCAGTCTTTCTGAAAAACCATTAAAAATGAACTTCAGGGTGAGACAGATGTTTGTAAAGCCTAAATTTTCCTTTGGCTACCCTGTAGAGGTCTTATATTGTTATGCCATTTAAAATTGCTAGCACTGTGGTTTACTTTTTACAGCTTCCGTTTAGTATGGAACTGAAAAACATTACCAGGACAACCAAATCTGATATTATCACCACAATTTTCTCAAAGATATTCATGTGCATGCCACTAACTGACAGTAATTTGAGACTGGAGTGCTTGAGTAACCTAGGTGACTCCGAAAATGAAAGGGAGGTGGGAGGATGGAATGATTTCTGGTCATCTCCATCCCAGGTCTCATCTTGTCAAATGCATCGGCTTTATATATAGCCTTTTCTAGTAGAAGTTACCTTGTGTGTATTCTCTAAGTCACATACTTTATTTTAGGAGCACATGGCCCCTGCTTTTATTACTTGGAAAGCACCAGCTAATGTTATTTGTACCTTTGTCACCTTCTAAAGATGACAGATTTCCTGAGGTTTCATTATTTGTGATTACTACTAAAGACTACTTAAATTTATCAGAGACCCAGTTGCCTCTTAGACCACTTACCTAGAATATTTTGAAGTTAAGTTTAAACACTAATCCATTAAAAAAAAGATAAAATAGTTTGACAAACGAGATCAATCCTAATTTCTGTGTCAAACTTTAACATGAGACAGTGCACTTGTTAAAAATGTGGCTATTGGACGTAGTCCTCATAGAGTGATAAATTAGTGTAGAAGCTGCCACTTCCTCAAAAGCATACAGAAACTACTGGCAACACTCAGCAAGCACGAAATCAAAGTGTTCTATGTTCAGAAAGTTGTGTTAAAATTGTCATCAACTCAGCTTGAAATTTTTAATGAATTTCAAAGATTTTTTTGTGTGTGGCAGATACTTAAATCCTCATGCTATGCAAGCCTAACTGAAAACAATCAAAAAAAGGTTGCAATATTTTAGAGTGTAGAAACATATGTGAAACAGGACAGTGGGAAAAAACATCAGCGACCTCATTAACCACAGCTACATTTATGTCCTGGGTTCAGCAGTAGCAGTCATTTTTTTCTCCTCAGTAGCTGGTGCAGTGCTGTGGTTTTGACTTTTGGCCTGATAACAGCACTGGTAACTGCAATGTTTTTAGTTCATAGAATCATAGAATCATAGAATAGTTAGGATTGGAAAAGACCTCAAGATCATCTAGTTCCAACCCCCCCTGCCATGGGCAGGGACACCTCACACTAAACCATATCACCCAAGGCTTCATCCAACCTGGTCTTGAACACTGCCAGGGATGGAGCATTCACTACCTCCCTGGGCAACCCATTCCAGTACCTCACCACCGTAACAGGAAAGAATTTCTTCCTTAGATCCAGTCTAAACCTCTGCTGTTTAAGTTTCAACCCGTTACCCCTTGTCCTATCACTACAGTCCCTAATGAATAGTCCCTCCTCAGCATCCCTGTAGGCCCCCTTCAGATACTGGAAGGCTGCTATGAGGTCTCCACGCAGCCTTCTCTTCTCCAGGATGAACAGCCCCACCTTTCTCAGCCTGTCTTCATATGGGAGGTGCTCCAGTCCCCTGATCATCCTCGTGGCCCTCCTCTGGACTTGTTCTAACAGTTCCATGTCCTTTTTATGTTGAGGACACCAGAACTGCACACAATACTCCAAGTGAGGTCTCACGAGAGCAGAGTAGAGGGGCAGGATCACCTTCTTTGACCTGCTGGTCACACTCCTTTTGATGCAGCCCAGGATATGGTTGGCTTTCTGGGCTGTGAGTGCACACTGAAGCTGGCTCATGTTCATTTTCTCATTGACTAACACCCCCAGGTCCTTCTCCACAGGGCTGCACTGAATTTCCTTTTTGTCCAACCTGTAGCTGTGCCTGGGATTGCTCCCACCCAGGTGTAGGACCTTGCACTTGTCATGGTTACACTTCATGAGGTTGGCATCAGCCCACCTCACAAGCATGTCAAGGTCCCTCTGGATGGCATTCCTTCCCTCCAGGGTATCAACTGAACCACACAGCTTGGTGTCATCGGCAAACTTGCTGAGGGCACACTCAATCCCACTGTCCATGTCAGCAACAAAAATATTAAACAAGACTGGTCCCAATGCTGATCCCTGAGGGACACCACTCATTACTGGTCTCCAGCTGGACATTGAACAGTTGACCACAACTCTTTGCGTGCGGCTATCCAGCCAGTTCTTTATCCACCGAGTGGTCCACATATCAAATTGATGACACTCCAATTTAGACACAAGGATGTCATGTGGGACAGTGTTGAACGCTTTGCACAAGTCCAGGTAGATGACGTCAACTGCTCCACCCCTGTTGCTGCTCAAGTGTTTATTCTGACCAAGGTCTCATGCTCTGCTGGGGAGGAGGGGAAGCCAGGAGGAAGCAGAGACAGGACACCTGACCCAAACTGATCAAAGAAGTATTCCATACCACAGCATGTCGTGACCATGATGCAACTGAGAGTTACCTGGAAGGGCTGGTGGACTGGGGGTTTGGTCTAGGTATTCGTCGGTGCTCTGTCGGGCTTGGTATTATTGGTCAGTGGGTGGTATTGTAATCTCTTCCCTTGTTATTTCCTTTATCATTGCTATTATTGGTGGTAGCAGTAGTGCTTTGTGTTATACCTTAGTTACTAAACTGTTCTCATCTCATCCCGTGGGAGTTAAATTCTTTTGATTCTCCTTCCCATCCCTCTGGGAGAGGGGGAAAGAAAACGGGGAGTGTGAGAGAGAGACTGTGTGGCTGACTTGCCAACAGGGGTTAAACCATAACAATTTGCCACTAGGAAGAATTAGTATTTTTACAAACACTTTCATTTGCTTCTTCCAGCCCTTTTTTCCATACTCTTCTTTGATTTTTCTTCACATAGCATACACTGTGGAAAGTAGGTCTGCTCATCTTATATATCACACTGATGAATTCCTCACAGGAAACAGCAACCAAGACAAGCAGCACACAAAAAAACAGAAAGCACCAGATGTTTGTAAAATACACTGTATTTTACCCTGTTCTTTCTGCTTTCTGAAGCAGTGGGTTTTATTTGTGTGCAGCTACTTCTATTTCAGTATCTCTTTTCCTTTCTGATATGCTCTCTCCTTTTTCAGTATCACAGGATAATTGAGATCCCTGAGGGACACCACTCGTTACTGGTCTTCAGCTGGACATTGAACCGTTGACCACAACTCTTTGCGTGTGACCATCCAGCCAGTTCTTTATCCACCAAATGGTCCACCTATCAAATTGATGTCTCTCCAATTTAGAGACAAGGATGTCATGTGGGACAGTGTCGAATGCTTTGCAGAAATCCAGGTAGATGACGTCATCTGCTCTACCTCTGTCCATCAGTTCCATATCACCATCATAGAAGGCCACCAAATTGGTCAGGGAGCATTTCCCCTTAGTGAAGCCATGCTGGCTGTCATCAAGCACCTTGGTGTTTTTCATGTGCCCTAGCATGCCTTCCAGAAAAATCTGCTCCAAGATTTTGCCAGGCACAGAGGTGAGACTGACTGGTCTGTAATTACCCGGGTCATCCATTTTCCCCTACTTGAAAATGGGGGTTAGTCATTGGGAACTTCACCTGACTGCCATGAGTTTTCAAATATGATGGCCAGTGGCTTTGCAACTTCATTCGCCAGCTCCTTCAGAACCCACGGATGGATTTCATCAGGTCCCATGGACTTGTGTACATTCAGGTTCTTAAGATGGTCTCGAACCAGATCCTCTTGTACAGTGGGCCCAAGGTCTAGGTTTTCACAGTCCCTACGTCCGCCTTCCAAGACTTGGGTGCTGTGGTCAGAGCCTTTGCCAGTGAAGACCGAGGCAAAGAAGCCATTCAGAACCTCAGCCTTCTCAAGTCCTGTGTAGCCAGTTCTCCTGAAAGCTTCTGGAGGGGGGCTACGTTTTCTGTACGCTGTATTTAAGCTGCTACATACCTATAGAATCCCTTCCTGTTATCCTTAACATCCCTAGCCAAGTTTAGCTCCAATTCCGCCTTAGCTTTCCTAAATTGGTCCCTAACTTCCTAGACAACATCCCTGTATTCATCCCAGGCCTCCTGTCCTTGCTTCCACCTTTTATAAGCCTCTTTTTTCTTGTGAATTTTTCTCAGCAACTCCTTATCCATCCAAGGGGGTCTCCTGGCCCTTCTGCTGCACTTCCTTCTGGTCGGGATGCAACACTCCTGAGCTTGTAGCAGGTGATCCTTGAATATTAACCAGGAGTCTTGTGCCCCCCGCGCCCTCTAGGGCTATATGCCATGGAACCTTGCTAAGCAGGTTCCTGAAGAGGCCAAAGTCTGCTCTCTTGAAGTCCAGGGCAGTGAGCTTGCTGCGTGCTCTTCTCACTGTCCTGAGGACCTCAAATTCAACCATCTCATGATCCCTGCATCCAAGACTTCCCTGGAGAGTCACATTTCCAACAAGCCCGTCCCTGTTGGTGAGCAAAAGGTCAAGCATGGCACCTCTCCTCATTGGCTCCTCTATTGCTTGCAGAAGGAAGTTGTCTTCCACACAATCGAGAAACCTCCTGGATTGCTTGTGCTGGGCCGTACTGTCGCTCCAGCAGATGTCAGAGTGGCTGAAATCCCCCATGAGAACAAGGGCCTGCAAGTGTGAGGCTTTTCCTATTTGTCTGTAGAATTCTTCATCCACAGGTTCCTCTTGATCAGGCGGTCTGTAACAGATCCCCACAGTAATGTCTCCCATCACCGATTTCCCCTTAACCCTGACCCACACACTTTCTGTTAACTGAGCACTTGTCCCCAGGCATAAAGGGCAACTCCCCCTCACCTCCTACAGGGCCTGTCTTTCCTAAAGAGCCTGTAACCTTCCACTCCAACACTCCAGTCATAGAAGCCATCCCACCATGTTTCTGTGATGCCTATTATCTCATAGTGCCGTAGATGTGCTCACATCTCTAATTCCTCTTGTTTGTTCCCCATGCTACGGGCATTTGTATAGAGGCATCTGATCCAATCTCCAAATAAAGCCTGCTCACTGGCTAGAGTGACTAGAATATTACTCCAAGCATTTGTTATAGGTGCTGGCAACTGACTGGGTGTGTTGGGATGGAATGATGCCCCCCTCTCCTAAGACATCTAGTTTAAAGCATCCTTGACAAGTCTGGCAAGCCTCCCAGCAAAACCACTCTTCCCTTTTTTTTATCAGAGCAGCTCCACCAGACCCCAGTAGGCCTGGCCTACAAATGTGGGCCCCATGTTCAAGACACCCAAACCCTTGACTATGACACCACCCTTTTAACCACTTATTAACCTGTTCAATCCTCCTAGCCTTTGGAAGGTCCTCCCCTGTGTCTTGGAGAATTGTTGAAAAGACTATCTGAGCTCCAGAACCCCTGACCACCTCTCCCAGAGCTCTCTAGTCCTTCTTTATACTCCTCAGGCTACTACTATCTATATCCCTAGCTCCCACATGTATCACTAGAAGCGGGTAATAGTCTGTGGGATTTACTAGAGCAGGCAGCCTCTCTGCAACATCCCTGATCCGTGCCCCAGGTAGGCAACACATCTCCCTTGCGACCGGGTCAGGCCGACAGATGAGCGCTTCTGTCCCTTTCAAGGCAGAGTCCCCTACTACTACAGCCTGTCGCTTTTTCCTGGTGGCACCAGTAGAGATCAGTGGGCAGAATAGGTTTACCGACATAGTAACATATTGGTGTATTCAGAAAACATGTATAGATGAATTGTTATAAAACACACAGGGCAGATAAGAAGATAACATCACAATCATAATTTCAACAAGTAACATCAGAATGTGTATAATCATGAAAACTCTTTTGCATTTTCACTCTTGATATTTCTTCCTTCAGATTGGGCAAGGCTGCATCTTTAAGCTCTCCTGACAATCCCTTTACCTGCTCTTAATAATGTGTGAAGCTTGGTGTTCTGGACTATCAAAGCATTTGGAAAATACCTGGAAAAACATAAAGAAGAAAATGGTGAATAGAGTCAGCAGCACTAAATAAATAAATAAATAGTATCCAGATACTGCTTTCATGATATTCAACCTGTAGGATTGTGGTGTTTTCTCTCACAAAAATACATTAACTTCAGCATTTTGTCCAGAACTGTAGTGAAGCTTTCTTCCAGTGAGACCAAAGTCATTCATAACTGATATTTCTCCTTTTCCACCTCTATGTCAAGCCATATACTAGAATGAAGTGAAGAAGAAGGATTGCATTATGTGAAATGCATGAAAATAATCTCCCTCACACATAAATGGTGGGGTCAGTATGATGCTTTGTTGACAGGCTACATTTTAAGCTTTCAGGGTATCTTCTTACATATGACAACTTGAAAAGTATAGTTTAATTAATCACTTGTTGCTTGGATACTGTGAGTCTTCTTTGACCTAGAATTGCACTCCTAAATCAAGCTTACACAAGTTGGATGAAACTCTAAAATATCTTTAGAGTAAAAATAGCTGTAGCATCTCAAAGTCATAGTTTTTTCAAGATTGACATAAATTTGCAAACCTGATGGGATTTTTCTCTGTGTTTTTCCTGTAGTAAGATTAACACTTCTAGTACCTAGATTCCAATACAGATTATTTTTTTTTGAAATAATTTTGACTTTTCTTATAAGCAACTTATGTATTTACTATTCACTCTATTTTGTTCTCTTAGGGAACACTATAGAGACACAGTCCTGTAGGAAAACTTTATACAGCTTTTTCAAGATTAAAATCCGGATAGCAAAGAAAACCTGCTATTTCAAAACCAAGTAGCTCATAAACATTTGAGAAAGTAACTTCTTCTGCTAGAAATAGTATTCTACAATTGAGCAGTTAAATTATAACTTATTATGTAAGAGATTGTAAGAGACTGATTTTTTTTGAGAGAAAAATGCTGAACACTGGAAATGATTACATACATAACTTAATACATGCTTGTTTATAACCTGCAGATTGTTGCAATAATGAGTACCAGATCTGCATAATGGCAGGTTGAAGGTCAATGACACCAATGCTTTACATGCAGCAGTAATTATGTCTTCTTGTACAGCTAAAAAGCAGAAAGAAATTTGGAAGTCTAGAAATTAAAGAACATGCAGTGCTCATGCATCATCTAACAAAATAATCACCTGGTTTCGCTGGGTTTCTTGTTCAATTCTAGGTTAATATCTCAAACACTTCCCAGTCTGATTGCTGATGTATCAATAGAAATGAAAGTTACCCTCTCGCTGAAAGAACAAAAGAGTTCCCAACAAAAGCTGCAGAATTTTTCATGTCTTTCTTCATTCAACAAGACTAAAAAAGTTCTAAAAAAGAACTGGCCAGGAAAAACAGAATTTTCTGCTTGGAAAAGTGGGAGCTTGACTAGCGTACGTGTGACTGAATGAATGTGATGATATCACTTACATCATCAGTTTGCTCTTAACAATATATATTTTTCTAAAAGTAAGATCAGCTGAAAATCTCTGCCATATATAAAGGACAGGTTTTACAGAAGACATTGCCTTAAGGTTTGAGAAAGTTTATGAAACAAACCAGACACTGGAATATGGGATACAGTTTTGTGGAAAGTTGCCAGTGGACTTTCAATGCATATGAGTTGAGTGAACTGGGGCTTTGCCAAGCACCAGTGATTACTGTTTGGCCATTACCACTATCCCCAGTATGTGTGGGACATCGCCCCTCCTGCTCCCTCAGGCTTGGCAAGGCCTGAATTCAGAGTGTTGGTTGAAGGGTACCTATGCCAGACCACTGAGTATTTACTAAGTAAGTATGAAGTTTGGTTTCCCTGAAACATTAGGAAGAAACTACATCCAGTATGCTCTTATTTGGCAGAAATTTCACCTAAGCAACTGTGAAACAGTTATTTCAAGACTGAATTTAAAGCATGGGTATTAACTTCTTTCTTTCAGGGGCCGTTGCTGGCCAGCATACAATCAATACATTTCTGTGATCAGATTAACGCTGCTCAGATATCATCATCATATTAACTGCCTGCGTCTACAATCTTTAACAGCATGAACCTGAAGAAAAGGCTTTTCCTTTTACAGCTTCTTTCCTGGATTTGTGTGCTAGCCATCTAGCTCTAATGAAAACCTGATACTGGCTTTGATAATCTTGATTCTAATGATCACCGTAAAACAAATGGTGAGTTGTGATTCAAGATCACAGGAGATCTTTGTAGAGGGAGATGAAGTAGATCACTGTAGAGGGAGATGAAGTAGATCACAGCAGTTAACTTCAACAGGGCATTTTTTTTGTAGCTCAATGTGTATATTCTCCCTTGCAGATCCATAGCAAGAACTTGATAATTCAGATGTAGAGTCTATTCATCTGTACTAGGCAACATGATAATGATTAAAATAGTATTATTTTAATCCTGCAAAAAATTATTTGACTGCAGAAAGCATGCAAACATCTAATTTTATACTTTAAGTATGTTCTTTTTAGTTTCAGAAACCAATGTGAGTATTCTTGGCTAAAAAGCTGGCTGAAGAATCATAGAATCACAGAATCAGCTAGGTTGGAAAAGACCTTTAAGATTGCCAAATCTGACCATTAGCCCAGTGCTGCCAAGGCCACCACTAACCCATACCACTGAACACCTCATCTACATGGTTTTTGAACACTTCCAGGGACAGTGATATGCTGCTTTCCTGGGCAGCCTGTTCCAATGCCTGATCACCCTCTCAATGAATAAATTTTTCCTAATATCCAGTCTAAACCTCCCCTGGTGCAGCTTGAGTTTCAGTAATACTAACTATAGACTATTTTCCTCTTGTTCAGAATGTGTGATTTTTGTTCTGGAGAGGCCTTATGTTGTTTCTTGGAAACTTTGACAAAACAGGTGTGTTATCTTTGACAGATTTATAAGCTTATTATTAATCCAGGTTTAATAAAAAAATAGAAGGTCAAATAACAGTGATAGTGTAGTTTCTATTAGCTTGAATTGATCAGGATAGAAAAGCTATGAAAATGAAGAACATTTTATATTTAAATTTAATAGAACCACATAGCTGAACATGTTCCTCCACTTGTATAGTGTAAATGAGTTAAAGGAATGACATGGTATTTCTCACCCTTGTATGGTGGAAGAGAAGAATGCAGTGTTTCTCTTTTAGGTATTCTAAAGGGATATTTTAACTTTTCTGTCTGTAGTTTTTGCCTACTTATACCTTTCTTTGGAAAAAAATCAGGCATGTTTCATCAAATTGGAGATCACAGAGACTGCTTGAAGGCTCTTCCTCATCAGGAGCCTGTTCCCAGAGGAAACAAGGTACTAGAAGTTTATGTGTTTCCTGTTGTGCAAGAATTGCTCTTATTAATAACCTTCAGGCAGCTTTACTAAGAGATGCTGACATCTGGTATGTCTCTTGTCATCCAGCTTCCTCTGAGGATCTGCATGAGCTTTTGCAGGGAAGGGTTTTTGCTGTTTCTGATTAATGATGATTTCAGAATAGGCTTTAGAAAAGAACCTTATAAGATGGCTAGATGGACAGAAGTGAGGGCTTGTGGCACCTAAAAGTTCCCCATGTTATTTTTGCATGAGTCTCTGTCGTGGTTTAAACCGAGTCCACACACATCTCGTCCACTCCCTCCCCTTGCTCCCCCAACTCCTGGAGAGTTAGGAAGAAGGATCCAAAGAATGTGAGATAAGCACAGTTTAATAGCTAAGGTATAACATAAATCACTACTGCTACTACTACTACAAATAATAATAATAAAGCAAATAACAAGTGAAGAGAATACAACACCTCACCAGCCACCAACCCATAACTCACCCCACCCTGCCTGACCGAGCACCGACCAATACCTCCTCCATCCCCCCAGAGCTCCAGCTCTTCTGACTCTCTCCTGGTTACATCCTGGGTATGATGTGCTATGGTATGGAATACCTCTTTGGCTAGCCTGGGTCAGGTGTCCTGTCTCTCCTTCCTCCCGGCTTCCCCTCCTCCCTGGAAGAGCATGAGCTCAGAAAAGGCCTTAGACAAACCAAACATTTGAGCAGTAACTCAAAACATACTTGCTATCAGCAACCGTTCTCAGCCCAGAAGTCAAAACACAGCAGTGCACCAGCTACCAAGAAGGAGAAAAATGACTGCTATGGCTCAAACCAGGACAGTCTCTTATGTGACAGAGCCTGTAATAACTTCCTAGATATGATATTGTCCTGGGTTCAGCCTTAGCAGTCATTTTTCTCCTTCTTAATAGCTGGTGCAGTGCTGTGGTGACTTTAGGCCTGTGAACAATGCTGATAACACAAATGGTTTTAGTTGTTGCTAAACAGTGTTTACTCTGACCAAGGACTTTCTGAGTCTCATTCTCTGCCAGGGAAGAGGGGAAGACAGGAGGAAACAGAAACAGGACACCTGACTCAAACTAGCCAAAGAGGTATTCCATACCACAACATGTCATGCCTGGTATATATAAACTGGAGGGAGTTATCCAGAAGGGCTAGATTGCTGCTCAGTCAGGCTGGGTATCGGTCAGCGGGTGGTGAGCAGTTGTATTCTCTTCCCATGTTATTTCCCTTATTATTATTATTGGTGGTAGTGGTAGCGGTTTTGTGTTCTACTTTAGTTACTGGACTGTTATCTTACCCCACGGGAGTTACATTCTTTCAATTCTCCTCCCCATCCCTTTGCAAGTGGTGGGGGGAATGGGTGGGGGGACTGAGACAGAGACTGTGTGGTCTGATTTATAGCTCGGCTTAAACCATGACAGTTCTTTTTGGCACCCAGTGTGGGGCCTGAAGGCTTGAGATACAGATCTGACCAGAGTGTGTTTATTCATATTTGTGATAAGCATTCATTTTTTCGGATTAATAGTCATTCATCACAATGCTGATTTATTGGCTCTCAAAATTGTTATTCTTGATCTCAGAGCTTCGGCATGTCGTACCATACTTACAGCCGGTATTTGGTGTGTTAGCGTTTATCGGCTGGGGGCCTTAGCCTAAGGTTCTTGTTTCATTGTATTTTACAATAATGACTTGTAATAAAGTAGACTCATTGATCATGAAACTGATCTGGCTTACGTTCCCAGTGTGGTCATCACCTCTATACTTTGGGAGGTATATAATGGAAGTATTTAGCAATTACACATCTTTTTTCCCCTCCTCGTGTGTTCAACCTGTGAAGGAGACATTTCTGTACATTCTCAGCCCCCCCACCAGACTGTTTACAGCATCATTTGAGAGTTCTGAAGGTTTTGCATGCCCTTTGGGTACCCTTGGGACCTGCCTGCTGATTGTGATGGGAATCACCATGTAGGCACATATACAGGGTGTGTTTTACCCATGACCATTTTGTCTGATCTCAAGAGTTAAGCATAGTCAGATTTGGGTCTTGTCTAGGGTTAGACGACAATATAGGAGGACCAAGAGATTTTCCCCAAGGCTGGATAGTAATGAGTTGCAGGGTGTGTGGGATAGTATGGGCAAGTATCTAGGCCAGTGGGCCCCTCCAGTGCTTTGGAACTTCACCACTGAACAAGTGCAAAATCAAAAATTCTGTAAAACACTGAAATGAGGTGTGTTGTCATTCTGGTCAAACCAGAGAGGGACAAATCATGGCAATGTGCTGGGGCTTGGCCTATGCTTACAGAGCCCTGTTTGACACTATCCAGCACCTTCAAAAGGAAAAAAATATCCCTGGACCTGATGGCAAAGCAACAGACAGCACTACTCCAGCTCCAAGCACAGCAGCTACACCAGCCATAGTTACAAGTACAGGAGCTACCCAAACCCTGACAATAAATAATGCAGCCACTCCAATCACCATGAAAATCACTGCAACTAAACCAGAGGACCAATTCCTGCCAATATCACTTGCCCCTGTATGCAAGGGGAAAAGCAAAGAAAAGACAAGAAAGATGAAGAAACAAGCTGAAGAAGCAATGTCAATGCACTTACTACCTGAGACAGCATCTGACCAGGAATCATCATCACATGAATCAGAGGAAGAGGAAGAAGAAGAGGTGACTTCTCGACACGGGACTTCAACAGAGCTACAGAATGTGTGAAAAGATTTTACCTGTCAACCAGGGGAGCACATCATCACCTGGTTGTTCCGATGCTGGGACAATGGGGCAGATGGTCACGAACTAGAATGTAGAGGAGCCAAGCAGCTGGAATCACTTGCTAGGGAAGGGGGAATTGACAAAGTAATTGCAAAAGAGAAACGGTCCCTCAGCCTTTGGAGGCGGCTCTTGGCAGCTGTGAAAGAAAGGTTTCTGCACAAGGAGGATGTTATGAGTCATTTGGCAGACTGGACCACGATAGAGAAAGGCATTGAGTCTCTGAGGGAATCAGCAATTGTAGAGATGATCTATCACAGGCTGGATGCTGGGAGTGCATCCTCAGATATGTCAAATGTACACGACCCACGTGGTGGAAATTTACACGGAATGCACCATCGTCCTATGTCCACTCATTAGCAGCAATAACCTGGAATGACGTAGTACCACCAACAGTGGATGAAACAATTCGTCATCTCCAAGAGTTCAAAGATAATGTCACCCCTTCCATCATTTCAGTTGTGGAAAAATTGTCCCAGGAGTTAAAAAAATTGAGAGACTATATATCTGATTTCTCCAGCTCCTCATGTGTATCAACACACATCACAGCTATTAACAAACGGTGTCCTACTACTCAAGAGAGAAGATATAGAAGGTATATACCACAGGGCAGCCTATGGTTTTACCTGTGGGATCACAGAGAAGACATGAGAAAGTGGGAGGGAAAACCAACTTCAGCTCTGGAGGAATGGGTGCATTAATTGAAGAGGAGAACAAAGGTCAAGGTTGATCATCCCATGAAAGCTGCGGCCTCAGTCTCTGGTGAGCAGGTTCCCAGACGGAGTGGAAGAGCTGATTTTACTCCAGCTCCTGTGATAAAGACTAATCCCTGTCAACAAGACATAAGTGACAAATATTGTGATGACTTTTAGACACCTGCCTCCAGCCAGGTGGAGGTAGGGCACAAAGAGATTTACTGGACTGTGTGGATCAGATGGCCTGGCAAATCAGTCCAATAGAAGTATAAGGCTCTAGTAGATACCAGTGCACAGTGTATCCTGATGCCATCAAGCTGTCAAGGGGTGGAACCCATCTTTATTTCTGGAGTGACAGGAGGATCCCAGTTGACTGATCTGTAGACTGGAGAGTCAAGGAGGGATCAGTAGGACCTGCTCACCCTTTAATAGCCCCATATGGCCAGTACAACAGTCTAACGGAGAGTGGAGACTAACGGTAGACTATTGTGGCCTGAGTGAAGTCACACCATCATTGAGTGTTGCTGTATCAGACATGCTAGAACTTCAATATGAACTGGAGTCAAAGGCAGGCAAGTGATATGCCACGATTGATATTGCCAATGCATTTTTGTCAATTTATTTGGCAGCAGAGTGCAGGCCACAGTTTGCTTTTACTTGGAGGGGTGTCCAGTACCCTTGTAACTGACTGCCCCAGTGCTGGAAACAAAGCCCTGTGCCATAGACTGATCCAGACTGCACTGGAACAGGAACAAGCTCCAGAGCACCTGAAATAAATTTATGACATTATTATGTGGGGCTACACAGACGAAGAAGTCTTTGAGAATGGAAGGAAAATAATCCAAACTCTGCTGAATGCCAGTTTTGCCATAAGATGGAGTAACGTCAAGGGACCTGCACAGAAGATTAAATTTTTGGGAATAAAATTGCAAGTGATTGCTCCAAGATCCCCACAGGTATGATCAACAAGATAACAGCAATGTCTCCACCAACTAATAACAAAGAAACACAAGCTTTCTTGGGTGTTGTGGGGTTCTGGAGAATGCACATCCAAAATTACAGTTTGATTGTAAGCCCTCTCTCTCTTGTCACCCATAAGAAAAATGATTTTAAATGGGGCCCTGAGCAACAACAAGCCTTTGAGCAAATTAAACAAGAGATAGTTGCCTCTATACCAATGCCTATAGCATGGGGAACAAGACGAACTAGAGATGTGGGCATGTCTACAGGGGTTTGATATAATAGGCATCACAGAAACATGGTGGGATGGCTTCTAGGACTGGAGTGTTGAAAAATCATGGTAGTCAAGTGAATTTCCCAACAACTGGAAAAAGGGAAATATAACCCTCATTTTCAAGTAGGGGAAAATGGATGACCCGGGGAACTACAGACCAGTCAGTCTCACCTCTGTGCCTGGCAAAATCTTGGAGCAGATTTTTCTGGAAGGCATGCTAAGGCACATAAAAAAACACCAAGGTGCTTGATGACAGCCAGCATGGCTTCACTGGTGGATAATGCTGCCAGACCAATTTGGTGGCCTTCTATGATGGTGATATGGAACTGATGGACAGAGGTAGAGCAGTTGACGTCATCTACCTGGATTTCTGCAAAGTATTCGACACTGCCCCGCATGACATCCTTGTCTCTGAATTGGAGTATCATCAATTTGATAGGTGGACCACTTGGTGGATAAAGAACTGGCTGGATGGTCACACGCAAAGAGTTGTGGTCAACAGTTCAATGTCCAGCTGAAGACCAGTAACGAGTGGTGTCCCTCAGGGATCGGTGTTGGCTGAGACCGGTCTTGTTTAACATCTTTGTCGCTGACATTGACAATGGAATTGAGTGTGCCCTCAGCAAGTTTGCCGATGACACCAAGCTGTGTGGTTCAGTTGATACTCTAGAGGGAAGGAATGCCATTCAGAGGGACCTTGACACACTTGTGAGGTGGGCTGATGCCAACCTCATGAAGTGTAACCATGACAAGTGTAAGGTCCTCCACCTGGGTGGGAGCAATCTCAGGCACAGCTACAGGTTGGACAAAAAGGAAATTCAGTGCAGCCCTGTGGAGAAGGACTTGGGGGTGTTAGTCAATGAGAAAATGAACATGAGCTGGCAGTGTGCGCTTACAGCCCAGAAAGTCAACCATATCCTGGGCTGCATCAAAAGGAGTGTGACCAGCAGGTCAAAGGAGGTGATCCTGCCCCTCTACTCTGCTCTCGTGAGACCTCACTTGGAGTATTGTGTGCAGTTCTGGTGTCCTCAACATAAAAAGGACATGGAACTGTTAGAACAAGTCCAGAGGAGGGCCACGAGGATGATCAGGGGACTAGAGCACCTCCCATATGAAGACAGGCTGAGAAAGGTGGGGCTGTTCATCCTGGAGAAGAGAAGGCTGCGTGGAGACCTCATAGCAGCCTTCCAGTATCTGAAGGGGGCCTACAGGGATGCCGGGGAGGGACTATTCATTAGGAACTGTAGTGATAGGACAAGGGGTAACGGGTTGAAACTTAAACAACAGAGGTTTAGATTGGATATAAGGAAGAAATTCTTTACTGTAAGGGTGGTGAGGTACTGGAATGGGTTGCCCAGGGAGGTTGTGAATGCTCCACCCCTGGAAGTGTTCAAGATCTGGTTGGATGAAGCCTTGGGTGATATGGTTTAGTGTGAGGTGTCCCTGCCCATGGCAGGGGGTTGGAACTAGATGATCTTGAGGTCCTTTCCAATTCTAACTATTCTATGATTCTATGATTCTATACAGTAACCCTTGGACCAGTCCCGACAGGCCCAGATGTATAAAATGTACTCTACACTTCAGCTGGGGAGAATGGTCCTACCTAGAGCCTCTGGCAGAAAGCTCTGGGGGAGACTTGAGGTCAACCCCTTGTCTTTAGGAGTTAGGGATACAGAGGATCTGAGGCCAGCTATACCCCAAAGACAAAGAGATACTGGCAGCATATGAAGGGGTTTGAGCTGCTTCAGAAGTGATTGGCACTGAAGCACAGCTCCTCCTGGCACCCCGGCTGCCCATGCTGGGCTGGATGTTCAAAGGCTGGGTCTCCTCTACACATCATGCAATTGATGCTATATGGAGTAAGTGGACTGCACTAATTACATAATGAGCTCAAATAGGAAATAGCAGTCGTCCAGGAATTCTAGAAGTCATCGTGAATTTGTCAGAGGGCAAAGATTTTGGAATGTCACCAGAGGAGGAGGTGATGCGTGCTGAAGAGGCCCCACCATATAATAAACTGTCAGAAAGTGAAAAGCAATATTTTGCCTTGTTTACTGGTCGGTCCTGCCTTACTGGGGGAAAGCATCGGAGATGGAAGGCAGCTGTATGGAGTCCTTGAAGACAAGTCACAGAAACTGCTGAAGGAGAGGGTGAATTGAGTCAGTTTGCAGAGATGAAAGCCAACCATCTGGCCTTGGACATTGCTGAGTGAGAAAAGTGGCCAGTACTTTATCTCTGTACTGACTCATGGATGGTGGCAAATGCCCTGTGGAGGTGGCTGCAGCAATGGAAACAGAGCAACTGGCAACGCAGAGGTACACCCATCTGGGCTGCTGCACTGAGTGCAGAACCTGGTGGTGAGGGTACACCATGTAGATGCTCAAGTACCAAAGAGATGGGCCACTGAGGAGCACCAGAACAATCAACAAGCAGATAAAGCTGCTAAGATTGAAGTGGCTCAGATGGACTTAGATTGGCAACATAAGGGGGAATTATTTTTGGCCTGGTGGGCCCATGACATTTCAGACCACCAAGGCAGAGATACAACATACAGATGGGCTTGTGATGGAGGGGTGGATTTAACAACGGACACTATTGCCCAGGCTATTCATGAGTGTGAAACATGCTGCAATTAAGCAAGCTAAATGATTAAAGCCTCTTTGGTATGGAGGACAATGGCTGAAGTGCAAATATGGGAGGCCTGGCAGATTGATTATATCACACTCCCACCAACCCGCCAAGGCAAGCGCCCTGTGCTTACCATGGTGGAAGCAACCACAGGATAGCTGGAAACATACGCTGTGCCCCACGCCACTGCCCAGAACACTATCCTGAGCCTTGAGAAACAGATTTTGTGGCAACATGGCACCCCAGAGAAAACTGAGTCAGAAAATGGGACTAATTTCTGGAACAGCCTTATAGACACTTGGGCCAAAGAGCATGGCATTGAGTGGGTATATCACATCCCCTATCATGCACCAGCCTCTGGGAAAATTGAACAGTACAATGGGCTGTTAAAAATTACACTGAATGCAATGGGTGGTTGGATTTTCAAACATTAGGATACACACTTACCAGAAGCCACCTGATTTGTCAACACCAGAGGATCTGCCAACAGGGCTGGCCCAGCCCAATCAAAACTTTTACATACTGCAGAAGGTGATAAAGTTCCTGTGGTGCACATAAAGAATTTGCTGAGGAAGACAATCTGGGTTATTCCTGCTTCAGGTCAAGGCAAACCCACTCATGGGATTGCTTTTCCTCAGGGACTCAGATATACTTCGTGGGTAATGAGGGAAGATGGGGAAATTTGATGGGTATCCCAAGGGGATTTGATTTTAGGGGAAAACAGCCAATGAACTCAATTGTATGCTGTTGCCTGCTGTGTAGCACTTTCATAGCCCACCAACTAGATGTTTTCAGGTCACCAGCAACTGTCCCTGACTTCCCTTTGACCATCATCCCAATAAAGAATGAACTCTAAAGAAACCAGATGAGTTCTGTGGTACCATCAGCAGGCAATGATCCAGCACTGCACACAGCCTCTCCTGCTCTGAAAGACTGTTACAAGAGATGAAGCCTGACATCATGGACTGGATGGACTCAGCAGCTTTATAGGGATTGGTTCATGCACTAAGGAATAATCTCTCTCTCTCTCTCTCTCTCTCTCTCTCTGTGTGTGTGTGAATGTATACATATATATATGTGTATATATGCGAGACAAGAGTGATGTTATATTGAAAAGAAATTGTGAGATCTGAGCATTACGTGAATGATATGGAGTAAGAGGTGGATACTGTCTTGGGTTCAGCACTAGCAGTCTTTTTCTCCTTACTAGCTGGTGCAGTGCCGTGTTTTTGCCTCTCAGCCTGAGAACAAAACTGATAGCACTGATGTTTTTAGCTGCTGCTGATGTTTACTCTGACCAAGGACTTTCTGAGTCTCATGCTCTGCCAGGGAGGAGGGGAAGCTGGGAGAAAGCAGAAACAGGATACCTGACCCAAACTAACCAAAGAGGTATTCGATACCACAGCACGTCATGCCCAATATATAAACTGGGGGCAGTTACCCAGAAGGGTTAGATCACTGCTCGGGTTGGGCTGGGTATCATTGGTGGGTAGTAAGCAGTTGAATTTTCTTCTCTTGTTGTTCACCTTATCATTATTATTGTTGGTGGTAGCAGGAGTGGTTTTATGTTATACCTTAGTTACTGAACTGTTCTTATCTCAACTCAATCATTTGATTCTCCTCCCCATTCCTCCGGGAACAGGGAGAGAAAGGAAAGGAGGGGAGTGAGCAAGATTGCTGCTGCATTGTTCTGGGTTACCAGCTGGGCTAAAACCATGACAGATATGCTGCCAAAAGTTGGATAAATTTTGCTCATGTGATGTGAAAACTTTACTGATTTCTGATATATGTCTTTACGGTGCTTTAAATCAAAGTACTTTTAAATTGCTGTTAGGAATATTCATTGTTATTTTTTCAGAGCCTACTAAGTATAAGATGCAAACATGCAGGAGTTTCACTGAATAAGGTTGACTGAGTCTGAGCTTTATGATGTGAGTGTTCTGGTCTTGTAAAAGCATATTCATTTCTATGTAAGCTTTTCTGTTGTATAAAACAAAAAAAAGGGAAAAGGTTCTGTTTGCTTAGAAACAGCACTGTGTTAAGTCTTAGCTGAAGCATGATCCTCATTTTACAAGTTTTAGAAAGTAATTTGAATTAGAAGCAATTGAAAGACTCTTAAAACTGCATAAAGCATACATTTAATGCCTCAATTACTTAACTAATTTTTATGTATCATGATATATGAGGCATGGCAACATTTTGCCCTGTTTAATAATGACAAATATTTCTGACAGGGCTGTGTGACAAGCACACATACAGCTTTGGCAGAATACAGCCTGACAGGATTAAAACAGAAGTCCTGTGAATACTAGGCATGAGGTGATGAAAATTAGAATCTATTAATTAAAATAATTTTTTCCCCCTATCCATCATTTTCCTTTATAAGTCTTTGAATACAGGTTCTGTATTTTTGCTGCTGAATACAAGCACAATATAAAGCTCAGGCTGCTCAAGCAGCTTGGAGTTCCACCAGATAGACCCTCTACATTTTGCATTTCCAGGATGGGGAGGGACAGCAACTCTCTCACACCCGGGAGAAGAAAAAACTCAACAGCAGTATTGGTAAAATAAACATTTACGAGCTTAAGCAAGGGTTGCAGAACAGCGTACAAAATACTGGGACATAATTGTGACTAGCAGTCAGACAGTAATTTCCACTTTTCTGCCTATTTTGGTTACCTAGATGCTGCCTCAGGGGTAAAAGCAGCAAGTACTTGGGTGAAAAATTTGTAATGTGGGTCTTCAGGACAATGAGTTTCCTTTGATTAACTGGGAGGAATCCTGTTTGCCATCACTGCATGAAATAATGATTTAGCTACCCATTTATCTAGCTTCCAGATTTGGGTGCCCAAAGACAGGTTGTGTGAAGCCATTTTTTGTTCCATTATTTTGCACTGTTCTGACAAATTAGTGATTAGAATTTCATTGTATGTCATTAAATGATCTGTGATATATGCAGCAGGTGAGTTTGACTTTTGGATATAATATTATAGCTGCACTTAACAGAAACAGCATTTGTGGAAATTGGCTTTTAGAGAATATAATCCAAGAGAATCTTTATTATCATTTGCTATAAAAGATCTTTTAATTTTGCTTTCTTAGTAAATCAGTTGCCTGATTCAGTTGCCTTCAGTTTTCCTCATAACCTTTTCTTGATCTTGAAATACAGTATGATTATTAGAATCCTTTAGTTAGCGTTAGGTTATTTGGTTTGTACTTTAAAATACAAGAAGACAAAGAAAGTGCGGAAAGGTGAGTAAAAGAGGGAAAATAAACTTAAGAGATAAATGTACAGAACTATTTTTAATGGGAATAATCACCAAAGTGTTGTTGTGATACATTCTGGGATAGAGGAGAGAATATGATAAATAGTTTAAAAAAATAGTCTTTGTGGCTTTAGGACTGCTTTTCAGAGCATGCATCCAACCAGAGCTGTGCCAGTAGGGACTGAGGGACTGAGGGCCCGAGGACCAAGTCTGCCCTAAGATAAGCTGACTTAGGAGATGTAGTAACTGGGTTATAAAACAGACTCCTAGCTTCCTAGAGAATTCCAAAGCTCCTAACTTTGATATTCCTTCCTTGACGGAAGGAATAACAAAGTAGCTCTTGATTCAGAAACTTTAATTATTTCTCTTGGTTGTTGCTGGAACACTGTATTAAGGGGCTGATTTAAAGGCTATGACCAATCTGTGCTTATCTTCCGAGCCATGTAAGGGACTTCTGTATCAATCAGTCTCTGAGTACAGTGTCAGCTTCTCCTTTTTTAACTAATTATTAGCTACACATCAGTAATAAGGAGGGCAAAACCATGAGACAAGGTGCCTCTCATGTTCCGGAATATAACCTAATTATCCAAGAAGTTAAAGAGAAAAAAAAAGAAAGGAACAACTAATCATAAGAAACAATCAATCTCTCTTTATGCTACAAGCCAAATTATCAACAAAAAGGAGAGGATAAAGCTGGGATCCTTTTAAAAATTAACAGTCCCATCTGTTGCCTCCAGGCAGGACCAACTAGGCAGTGCAGTTATCACTTCTAGAAGATTTTTTTTTTCTTTCTTTCTCTTCTTTCTCCATTTCAAGGTATAGTTTTCTCTTCCTTGGGCATGACACACATGTTTGTGTCACCCACTATGTCACTTTGTTTTGAAGCAGCAACGCATTACTGATGCATTCTCAAACATTAAGCCTTTTGCTCAATCCCTTTTTGTAGATCTATTAACAAGTCAATAATTCCCTGAATGTATTTATGCAGTTGATTATGTCTACCTCCCCCCAAAAAAAATCTTTACCCTTGTCCTTATCAAACTCTTTCTTTTGTATTCAGAACTGGTTTGAGAAAAATAATCAGAAGCTTTTTGAATTGTTAATCATATTTTCTGGTGTTAATGAGACTTTCTAGCTTAGTGCCTTCTGTTAATTTAATACAGGTTCATAGTTTGAGTCACTAATGCAAATACTGAATGAGAAAGTTCTACAGAATTTCTCTTGATAGATTGTTTCATTGCTATATAAAGTCTGAATACATGTTTACTCCCAATTGTGCATTCAATTAATTCTCCTTTTTGTCCCCCAACTTGCATAAAATTCCGTTCTGCAGGACAAGATCTTTGCTCAATAAAAAAAAAATTGCAGCAATTGCTGCTTTCTTAACAAGAAATGCATTGCATTTTTTACTGTTGCCCTTAATACAAGATCAAATTACATATGTGAAAGAATGATGCATCACAAGGCTACTTTTTACTGGTTCAATGCTAATTTTGATTACTTATGGGCAACTGAGTTAGGAAGTAGCACTACAGAACAACCTTTTGCTTGCGACATTCTGACTTACAGAAACTCTGCCTCCTCTTGGAAGGAAGAGGGGTTCTTTGAAGATGGAATGCCTTTTGAGACACAGTAGTTTACTGGTTTGCATCTTGGAGTTAATTTCAGAAACTCATCGTGAAGAACAGTGAAATAAAATCTATTCTGAAGTTCATAAAAAAGTATTTCCTCCTAGGTGGCAAATTCCCCTATTCATGGAATCTAAAGAAAGCATTGTTAAATTCTTGTGTTCTGTAAAAAGTTTCTGTAAGAAAATAAAAAAGTACCCCTTTTATGAAAGAAGCGAATAAGTACAGAATTTACATGTATCAGTTCATCAAATTTTGCTGAGGTGAGATTTTGCTGAAGTGAGTAGCTCTAGAGAGGTTGCCTTCTGCACTGGAGTGTGGGAAATCATAGCATCCAGGAGTCTCTGTCCTGAAAGGCCAGAGACACCACAGGAGCCGCAGATCCTCATCAGGCCTTGCTCAGAAGCTGACAGAATTGCTGACACAGCAGCTGACTCTTAGCAACTGGCACTAGGAGGGACAGTACCGCCCTGAGTGGATCCATCTCTAGGGGATGGTGGACAAGCTGTAGAGCAGCAGTTTGCACAGGCAGGTGGGTGGGCAGGACAAATGTGAATGCTCCAGTAGCCTGGGAGGCTGCAGAGATGAGCTCAGCCAGTGGTCATTGAAACAGTACTCAAGGGTGGCATCCTCTTGGTAGAAAGCAAAGAAAATAAATCCTCTCTGCTGGCCAGAAAGGACATGGTTACCCAGATAGAAGTTCCTCATAAACACAGCTGTTCAGCCATCTGTCTGAGTGCCACAGTCTTTCGGTGCTGTTAGATGGTGGCTGTGTAAGATCTCAGCACACTGATGATCTATTTTGCATGGTGGCAGAGCTACAGGAACAACCTGACCAGCCAGGGAGTAAAAGGGAATCTGAGGAGGAGATCAACTGGTGGATCCACATTCTGCCATCCCTGAGAGAAGCAAGCCAGGCACCCAAAAAAAAAGAACTTCAGGATCCCTTACCTTCTTGCCACTGGGAAGGCAGAAGGGACCTAGGAGACAGGGGAGGTTGGAAATGAGTTACTCCTCAGAGTATATGGTGTATTACCCCCCAGCTCATGTCACCTTCCCAAATACACCTCTACAACAGGTTCAAGGCCCTGGTACTTCAGGATCAGGGAAGTGAGGAGGATGATGATAAGGGATCTTGCAGGTCAGAAGAGCTGCCACAGGAGAGTCAGAGAACACCTCATGTCATGACAAGCAATACAAGGAAAAAGAGTGGCTGTGATTGATGACTCCACCCAAAGGGGAACCAGAGGAACCCATGTCGACCTGTACAGACTCATAGGAAGTCTGCTGCTTCCCTGGGGCCAGGATAAGGGAATTCACCAGAAAACTCACTCATCTGATACAGCCTTGCAACTCTTGTCCTTTATTAGTATTCCAGGTGGGTAAAGAGGAAATCTCTTCAACGAGAAGCATGAGGGGACTCTAGAAGGACTTCAGCACCTTGGGACTACTGACTCAGGGTTTGGGAGCCCAAGCAGTGTTCTTGTCCCTCCTGCCAGTGGCAATCAATGACAATGATAACATTAGAATAATCTCACTAATTAATTCCCTGGTTCTGTGACTGGTGTCACCATCACACTTTTGGGGTTTTTTTGACCACTGGTACACCTGTTCAAAAAGGGGAAAAGTGTCCTAGTCCAGAGCTAAGCAGGGATCTAGAAGCCCTTTCTAGAAGCCCAGAGCTAGCAGGGCTTATAGAGAGGGCTCTAAACTAAGTTTGAAGGGGGATGGGGATAACACCAGGCTCACTAGTCATAAGCCAGTGTGCCGCTGTTGGAATCCTAATCCACAAGACAACTTAAATGCATTTATGCCAATTCCTGCAGCATAGGCAACGAAGAAGAGGAGCTAGAAACCATTGTACAGAAGGGAAATTATGGCATAATCACCATCACAGAAATGTTGTGGAATGGTTCACATGATTGCAGTCCTGCAGTGGATGGCTACAGGCTCTTCAGATGGGATAGGCAAGGAAAAAGAGGCAATGGGGTTGAGTTTTATGTCAGGGAGTGCATCCACTGCCTTGAACTCAATGTTGTGAGTGAGAAGGCTGAATATTTTTGGGTGATGATCAAGGAGAAGGCAACCAAGCAGATATCCTAGTAAGATTATTCTGTAGACCACCCAGCCAGAATGAAGCTATGGATGAAGTGTTCTTCATGCAACTGGGAGAACTTTCACAATTGCTTGCCCTTGTTCTCATGGGGGACTCCAACCTACCAGATGTCCACTGGAAGTGCAACACAGATGAGAAGCAACAACCCAGGACATCCTTGGAGGCTGTGGAAAACAGCTTCGTAACCCAGCTGGTTGGTGAGCCAACCAGGGAGATGACTGGTTAGATTTGTTGTTCACAGAGAATTCTCTTGGCTGGTATCTTTCATCACAACTGATAATTTGCAAAAAATATCTTGATAATTTTTTGTGTGCATACCTCCTGTTGCCATTGATATCATTAAATTTAAATTTTTCCAGGCTTGAGGTCACCACTGCCTTACCAAAAGCAAATGATAAAAGACAAAAACATGGATAAACGCTCCATCTGAAAAACTTTTTCTAGACCCTTCAGATAACAAACACATGGAACACAGGAGGAATGGGAAAGTTTGCAAACTATTTGCTAAACAAAACATAGGTTAAATTCTTTATGAATAGCATTAATAATTGAATAGCCAGTCAGCTTTAGTTTTAATTTCTTTTCTGCCTGATGCATCACTATGATTACTAAATCATGTCCGAATACACGTTATCCCAGGTGATCAACTTCTTCCACCCTGACAAACTTCTAGAAATCAGAGGAAGGACAGTCACATCTCATTGGAGGCCAGGTTCATTACCTATCTCTTGAAAAGCAACGTTCACTACTTTGCTGCTGTAGGAGATGGTGTTCCTCTAGGGAACAGCAACAGAGTGAAACAGTTTTAACAACCCCAGAGGGAGTCAGATGGAGTGTAGTATAGTTGAGCAAGGAAAGGGGGAAGACAGGTTAAGGGAAGGTAAAAATTAATTTGTATTTGTTAATAAAAAATTCCCCCAGTTTCAGAAATAATTCAAACAGCAGAATGACCAGGGTTTCTTGATGGGGAAATTAGGGTGGGAAGACAACGTAAAAAATGTGGTAAATAGTGAAGAGATGGTTTCTGTGTGGTTGGATATGAAAACAAACAAACAAACAAAAAATTATGCCTTTTTTTGGTGTTGTTGTTTTTTTTTTGTGGTTTTTGTTTTTTTTTTTTTTTGCAACAACAACTAACAAGTGATCTCCCTGCATTTATCTGGACCCACAGGCTTTCTAATCTTATTTTTCCCTCTGTTTTGCTGAGGAGTGACTGGCAAGGCTGGGTGGGAGGGATTTTGGCCTTACACCACAGTTAACACTCCAAATTCTTAAATTTGCAATCAGTCATTGACAGAGCCTAGTTTGTAGATGTCCTGTGAAATGTTCTGCACTGTCACCTGTGGTTTAAGAAAACTGAAATTGGTGGCCCAAGTAAATGCCCTTCACTCCTGTCTTCCTAGTGGTTTCGGATGTGACAATGTCTTAATATGTTGCATCAGGAGTTAGTCTCTTTTTGGTCCATTACCTGCATATTAACTGTTTTTCTAGTTACCTTTGTCACCACTCAGACTTAAAAAAGGGTGCATGAAGATAGGGTCAGAATTTGACTCTGATTTTCCACCAGGAGAAGAGAGTAAATAACAGACTGCAAAACAGACAGCTGAGTCTGCTGAGAGGATCCGACAGAATAGCTGCTGTTATATATAACCTCATTAGGCAGCTAGATTTTACGTTAGCCTAGAAATTAAAGCATTTCCAGTAAGTGATGCTAGGTACTTCATAGATACTTTGTCAGTTAGGGTCACCTTTTGATTCATGAAAGCCACAATGCTAATGTTATTAAAATCCTCATATATGACCTGTGCAAGTGATAAGTCAAAATATTCTTGTTCAGCTGATGAATTTTGTCATTATATCATTATATGCAGAATTACTGTGGGAAGATGTTTACTCTGAGTCATTCAAAGATGTGCACAGTCACAAGACCAAGAGCTTCCAGCTGCTTGGACAAGAACTGACTCTTGTATGTCCTCTATTTTTAGGAACTGAGTGCAGTGTATGCCCAGGACAGGGTTTTATATGCAGAGCTGTCACAGGGCTGAGAAAGAGGAGGAATGAAATCATGCAGGGGGCTAATGAGGAAATGCACTTGCATCAGAAACAGTCGGCTGGTGTACTGGTACAGAAGTTCTCTACTGGTGCCGCCAGGAAAAAGCGGCGGGTTGTAGTAGTAGGGGACTCTGCCTTGAAAGGGACAAAAATGCTCATCTGTCGGCCTGACCCGGTCGCAAGGGAGATGTGTTGCCTACCTGGGGCACGGATCAGGGATGTTGCAGAGAGGCTGCCTGCTCTAGTAAGTCCCACGGACTATTACCCGCTTCTAGTGATACATGTGGGTGCTAGGGATATAGATAGTAGTAGCCTGAGGAGTATAAAGAAGGACTACAGAGCTCTGGGAGAGGTGGTCAGGGGTTCTGGAGCTCAGATAGTCTTTTCAACAATTCTCCAAGACACAGGGGAGGACCTTCCAAAGGCAAGGAGGATTGGACAGGTTAATAAATGGTTAAAAGGGTGATGTCATAGTCAAGGGTTTGGGTGTGTTGGACATGGGGCCCACATTTGTAGGCCAGGCCTACTGGGGGCTGGTGGAGCTGCTCTGATAAAAAAAGGGAAGAGTGGCTTTGCTGGGAGGCTTGCCAGACTTGTCAAGGATGCTTTAAACTAGTTGTACTGGGGGAGGGGAGCATCATTCCATCCCAACACACCCAGTCAGTTGCCAGCACCTATAATAAATACTCTGAGCAATGTAGTAATATTCTAGCTACTCCAGCCAGTGAGCCGGCTTCATTTGGAGCTCGGCTCAGATGCCTCTATACAAATTCCCATAGCATGGAGAATAAACAAGAGGAATTAGAGATGTGGGCACATCTATGGGGCTATGATATAATAGGCATCATAGAAACATGGTGGGATGGCTTCTTTGACTGGAGTGTTGGAATGGAATGTTACAGGCTCTTCAGAAAAAAACAGGCCCGGTAGGAGGGGAGGGGGAGTTGCCCTCTATGTTAGGGATAGGCTGGAGAGTATGGAACTCTGTCTGGGGACAAGTGCTCAGTTAACAGAAAGTTTGTGGGTCAGGGTTATGGGGAAATTGGTGATGGGAGACATTACTGTGGGGATCTGTTACAGACCACCTGATCAAGAGGAACCTGTGGATGAAGAACTCTACAGACAAATAGGAAAAGCCTCACGCTCACAGGCCCTTGTTGTCATGGGGGATTTCAGCCACCCTGACATCTGCTGGAGCGATGGTACGGCCCGGCACAAGCAATCCAGGAGGTTTCTCGATTGTGTTGAAGACAACTTCCTTCTGCAAGCAATAGAGGAGCCAATGAGGAGAGGTGCCATGCTTGACCTTTTGCTCACCAACAGGGAAGGGCTTGTTGGAAATGTGACTCTCCAGGGAAGTCTTGGATGCAGGGATCATGAGATGGTTGAATTTGAGGTCCTCAGGACAGTGAGAAGAGCGTGCAGCAAGCTCACTGCCCTGGACTTCAAGAGAGCAGACTTTGGCCTCTTCAGGAACCTGCTTTGCAAGGTTCCATGGGATATAGCCCTAGAGGGCGCGGGGGCACAAGACTCCTGGTTAATATTCAAGGATCACCTGCTACAAGCTCAGGAGTGTTGCATCCCGACTAGATGGAAGTGCAGCAGGAGGGCCAGGAGTCCTCTTGGATGGATAAGGGGCTGTTGAGAAAAATTCACAAGAAAAAAGAGGCTTATAAAAGGTGGAAGCAAGGACAGGTGGCCTGGGATGAATACAGGGATGTTGTCTAGGAAGTTAGGGACCAAGTTAGGAAAGCTAAGGCGGAATTGGAGCTAAACTTGGCTAGGGATGTTAAAGATAATAGGAAGGGATTTTATAGGTATGTAGCGGCTAAAAAAACAGACTAGGGATAATGTAGGCCCCCTCCAAGAGCTTTCGGGAGAACTGGCTACACAGGACTTGGAGAAGGCTGAGGTTCTGAATAGCTTCTTTTCCTCAGTTTTCACTGGCAAAGGCTCTGACTGCACCACCCAAGTCTTGGAAGGCGGACGTAGGGACTGTGAAAACCTAGACCTTGGGCCCACTGTACAAGAGGATCTGGTTCGAGACCATTTTAAGAACCTGAATGTACGCAAGTCCATGGGACCTGATGAAATCCATCCGTGGGTTCTGAAGGAGCTGGTGAATGAAGTTGCAAAGCCACTGGCCATCGTATTTGAAAAGTCATGGCAGACAGGTGAAGTCCCTGATGACTGGAAAAAGGGAAATATAACCCCCATTTTCAAGAAGGGGAAAATGGATGACCCGGGGAACTTCAGACCAGTCAGTCTCACCACTGTGCCTGGCAAAATCTTGGAGCAGATTTTTCTGGAAGGCATGCTAGGGCACATGAAAAACACCAAGGTGCTTGGTGACAGCCAGCATGGCTTTACTAGGGGAAAATCCTGCCTGACCAATTTGGTGGCCTTCTGTGACGGGGCTACTAATGTGATGGATACGGGTGAGCAGTTGACGTCATTTATCTGGATTTCTGCAAAGTATTCGACACTGTCCCGCATGACATCCTTGTGTCTAAATTGGAGTGCCATCAATTTGATAGGTGGACCACTCAGTGGATAAAAAACTGGCTGGATGGTCGCACTCAAATAGTTGTGGTCAACGGTTCAATGTTCGGCTGAAGACCAGTAACGGGTGGTGTCCCTCAGGTATCGGTGTTGGCTGAGACCGGTCTTTTTTAATATTTTTGTCGCTGACATGGACAATGGAATTGAGTGTGCCCTCAGCAAGTTTGCCAATGACACCCAGCTGTGTGGTTCGGTTGATACATTGGAGGGAAGGAATGCCATCCAGAGGGACCTTGACACGCTTGTGAGGTGGGCTGATGCCAACCTCATGAAGTGTAACCATGACAAGTGCAAGGTCCTCCACCTGGGTGGGAGCAATCTCAGGCACAGCTACAGGTTGGACAAAAAGGAAATTCAGTGCAGCCCTGTGGAGAAGGACTTGGGGGTGTTAGTCAATGAGAAAATGAACATGAGCCAGCTTCAGTGTGCACTCACAGCCCAGAAAGCCAACTGTATCCTGGGCTGCATCAAAAGGAGTGTGACCAGCAGGTCAAAGGATGTGATCCTGCCCCTCTACTCTTCTCTTGTGAGACCTCACTTGGAGTATTGTGTGCAGTTCTGGTGTCCTCAACATAAAAAGGACATGGTACTGTTAGAACAAGTCCAGAGGAGGGCCATGAGGATGATCAGGGGACTAGAGCACCTCCCATATGAAGACAGGCTGAGAAAGGTGGGGCTGTTCATCCTGGAGAAGAGACGGCTGCGTGGAGACCTCATAGCAGCCTTCCAGTATCTGAAGGGGGCCTACAGGGATGCTGGGGAGGGACTATTCATTAGGGACTGTAGTGATAGGACAAGGGGTAATGGGTTGAAACTTAAACAGCAGAGGTTTAGACTGGATCTAAGGAAGAAATTCTTTACTGTTAGGGTGGTGAGGTACTGGAATGGGCTGCCCAGGGAGGTAGTGAATGCTCCATCCCTGGCAGTGTTCAAGACCAGGTTGGATGAAGCCTTGGGTGATATGGTTTAGTGTGAGGTGTCCCTGCCCTTGGAGGGGGGTTGGAACTAGATGATCTGAAGGTCCTTTCCAACCCTAACTATTCTATAATTCTATGATTCTATGTTTAAATATTGCATGTGTTCGTGTCAGAGTGCTTACAAAGGGGGTAGCTTAAGCTATCCTAAAGGCTACTCACCTCTGTTACTGATGTAATAGAGTGTCAGTGACTATGAGAAAAAAAGATAATTATGTGGCTCTAGTCTAAACAAAGTTATAGTGGAGCAGTACTTCAAATTAAATTATTTAGATAAAAAGGGGAGAGGGACATCTTTCTTGCCAGGACCAAAGAAGGGCCAATGTAGTTTTGAGAATGTAAGGTGTAGCAATGACTTTAAGCAAAAGGAGGCTGCAGTATAATTGCTCTGCACTGCACAGTGGCTTGTAGCTTTTATTTTACATCTTAAGTGTACAAGTTATGAGAGTTATTTGCATTTAATCATGCTGTAATTTGTCATTCAAAACTCATTGAAGCAGGCTACCATGAATTTACTTTACAAGTTCCTTTTATGTACAGTTCATGGACATGAATAGTGTTAAAGGTATCATCAGGTGTCACAAAAATTAAGTGTCTCCAGTGGCAATGCACCCCTGAATGCTATTTTTATTTGTAGTGGTTTCTATTCAGCAAAATAGGTTAAAAACTTCACTGCAGTTGCATGTTATTTTATTGCAGAAGCTCATGAATTTGTGCTGTACTTTCATCTTGCAGAATCTGGGGAAATTAAAGTTTATTCAAATATTACACTTCTGCACTCTACTTTTTTTTAAAATGGCAGCCTGGGATCCAGGCAGGTTCAGTGTCAAGGAGAACAGGGTTCTGTGCCGTGCTAAACACTTTACCATACATGTAATGAAGTGTCGTTCCCACCTGCTCTGCAGATTGTAGTGTGGTGCACTGGAGGATTTTTGCAGGAGTTTCCCCTGTCTTTATATAAGTGCTCTTGTGACACCTTGGACACCCATTTCAAGGGAAACAAGACAATACTGCTTTCTTTGCAGCATGTCTTCTGCTTAACAGCTCTTGCTCCTTCTGTCAGGTTCTATCCTCTTTTTAATGTTTCCACATCTGGTTTTAGAATAGCACATGACTTTTTTGATCCAGCTTTTTTAAATGTTACTTGACTAAACTCCCTGTGCAGTGACCTGAGCAGCTGAGTTTGTTATTTACTGAATGATAAGCATACTGCAGAGATTGTTATAGCTAATGAGGAACAGCACAGTGTAGGACTGTCTTCTTCAAATTCATGTTAGGAGCTTAATATGAACTGGCATTTGTAGGTATTAGGGTCAGAAGAAGCCATTATCAGCATGTCTGGCTTATCATGTAAAATAAAACTCAGAATTTCACCAAGTGATTCCTGTGTCAAGTCTGATGACATTTACTGGAACTAGAGCTTATGTCAGAAAAATGCTCTTATTTTTTAAAAGGTCAGGCAATGCGATATGCTCATTGTTCATCCCATGTAGCTACCTGTTCTAGTGGTTAATACACTTTTCCATTAAAAAATATATGTGATATACAACTTAATTTTTCCTTACTTGAAGTGATAGTTTCCCATGTTTTTTTGTCAGCTAGGTAAGTATCTGAAGTTTTCATATGCAGACAGCAAGGCCAGGGTCTAGTCACTTCTGGCTCAGTACACATTTCATACCAGCTGAAGAAGCACATGTATTCTGTTGTATCTAAAGAAATGTTAAATTACATATACAGAAAGAAGTAAAAAGGAGGCATGTTAAGAAGGCAAGCCCCAAAACACAATTAACTTAGTAGGTGGAAATGAGACTGATGTATATTCACTCTCTTCCGTGAGAGTGAATTTATCTGATAGCCTCATATCCTTCACACCTAGCTTTGGGCTGATCCATAGCAGAGATACATGTCAGTGAATTAACAGTTTTGCACTAACAAGTTTGACAAGTCAAGCTCCAGTTAGTTTAATTTCAAACTGTCTTCATTCTGACAGGACAGTTTTACAAAAATGGCTGTTGAGTTACATAATCTCTATTTCTGTCTTGCAAATGTCTACAAAGACCATTTCAAAGAACTTGGATTAAGGACTGGAGCCCGGGGCATGCAGTTAAAAGACAGGCAATGCTAAAGGGAACAACAAGGGTTGTGGTAGAGGGGAAAAGTCCTGCTTTCATTTTTTTGTTGACTGGGGTTTTTTTATTGTTTGTTTTGGTTTTTGTTTGTTTGGTTAGTTGTTTTTTCTTGGTTTTTCTTTTTTTGTATTTTAAAGGAAATCGGTGATACCAGTTCAACTGCAGTTTAAGGCAATTCCTTGAGTGCAATATTTATGTAAACTTTAGGGTTTTGTTCATCCAGCAAAGGGGCTATGCTTCTCTGGTCCATGAAGGGAGCTTTGTACTGTAAGTCATGACCATGGAAGCTTCCAGCACTGAGTCTCTTCCTCTCCAGTTTGGTATGTTTCCTACCTTATACATACTTGTTCAGTTCTAATGTGGAAGTTTTCTCTTCAAGCAGGCTCAGTAAATACAATGTTAGTTATGGTTCTCCTTTAGATGAAGAATAAGCAAAAACAGAGAAGGGGAAACAAGAGGGAAGGAGATGAAGTTTTATGTAATTAACACATATGTAAATAAATCTGTGGTAGAAATCTGAGTTTTGTATGGCTATTGAAATTATTGTAACTATATGGGATGTTAAATACAAACAAAAAAGTAAGTGTAAACTGACAAAATAGCCTCAGTTTTGACCAGCTTTGCTTTGGTTTAACAAAACACATTGTATTTTCACCAATGGTAAGTGTACTTCACAGCCAGTCAATTAGGGCTACTAAAAGAGATGTCTCTGTAAGAAAAAACATTGTTCAGGAACTGAAAAACTAATGGACTACTTTCTGAAAGATCATAATGTCAGTAGAGGTTCCTTGTGTGACAAAAAGAGGAGCTCAAGCTAGTAAATGCCATGGTATTTCTGAGGTCAGAAATAGTTTCTCATGTTTTAATTCTGCACACAGCATCATTCCATTCATGCAGCATGCTGCTTAACAATTGAGAAGTACCTTTAAAAAATTCTAACAGCTGTTTCATAGCAGTGTGGCTGAAACGAGTTATATGACAGGGGGACAAGGTGCTGAGAACACTCAGGCCTGCACTTTGTACGTACAAGCTGCACATACAAAGCTCAAAAGACTTTAATGTCAGTAAGTCCTTCAAGCTCGTCTTCTCTCTCAAATTACTTGAAAGAGTTGCAAGTCTTCAAATTTCCTGAATTTTCTGTGATAGTTTATACCAATTTTTACTGTGCATTTGGGCAGTTGGTATTATTTACTTTGTGGAGGTTTTCTGGTTCTTTACTTTTTAACCTCTGCAAGTCCTATTTTAAGTACCTCATTCTCCTCCCTTTAAGGCTAATTTCACCTTTGTCTCTTTCCTGTTCTTTTCAAAGCTGTTTTTTCATTTCTTGTGAATCTAGGATTTGGGGGTTTTTTTGCCTTACGGCAGGACAGGCCTTATTTTCTGTATGTTCCTGACTATTCCTGTCCTTCTTATTTCACAGACATTGTGTACCTATAGCTTCTCCAGAGCCTTTATAATAAAAATATTGTTTAAAAACCTAACAATTTCACTAGCAAGTGGAACAAAATATTCAAAAGAATTGGATTTGAAACACAACTGGCTTGAAAGTGGCAATTCTGTTTTCATTAAAACCTTTTGAGGACATAAAATTTATTTAATGCTGGAACAAATCCTCAAACTTTCAAAGGTTGTAGTGGTTTTGGATTGAAAGGGTTGGATTTACAAATGTGCTTATGATTCCTAGATAGTCTATGCAGGTTTACTGGTTTTGGCTGGTATAAAGTCAAGTTCCTTGACAGTAGCTCATATGGTGATGGGTTTTGGATTTGTGACCAAAACAGTCTTGATAACACACTGATGTTTTAGCTTTTGCATAATGTCAAGGACTTCCCTGTGTCTCACCCTACCTGAGAGCAAGGAAGCTGGGTTTCACAAGGAGTTGGGAGGGGACACAGCTGGGACAGCAGACCCCAACTGACCAAAGGGATATCCCACACCATATGACATAAAAACTAGGGGAGAAAGGAGAAAAGGGGCATGTTCAGAGTTAGTGTTTGTGTTCCCAAGTAACCACTGCACATGATGTAGGTCTGTTTTCCTGGAAATGCCCACTGATGGGACTTAATGAATGAATTCCTGCTTTTGTTTTGCTTCTTTGTGCAGCTTTTGCTTTACTCATTAAAAAGGCCTTGATCTCAATCCACAAGTTTTCTCACTTTCATCCTTCTGATTCTCTTGCTCATGCTGCTGAGGAGGGAGGGAGAGAGAGGCTGTGCTGTGCCTAGCTGCTATGGGGTTAGTCTGCCAAAGCAGGTTTACCAAACTGCTGCAACAGAGCCTGTTGAAATGTATATAGCTTTATGGAATGGCTTATTTCATTGAAACGTGAACAAAAAAAACTGGCCTCCAATCTTTAAATTAATGTGTTTGGTTTTTTTTTAAACTACTGGTTTACATACCTGTTTCAAGTCTTTTTATCTCCTGATAACCTCCAAAGGGAACTTGTTTTACGTTACCCCATTTCAATTTTTCAGCATTTAGTTAAAATGGGTTTTCCTAAGACAGATGACCTGTAAGTCGTTCTCTTTTGTTTTTCTGAAGCTTTTCCAGTTCTTGCTGAGCAAGTCAGCAGGAAATGGCAGCCAGCTTCTGAGCTGGCTCAATGGCAGAGATTTCTGTCTCTGGCTCTTGACAAGTGGCAGTAAAGTGATGGGGCTGTCTTGAAAAGCAGTTCCCCTTTCTGCCTGAATTCACAGAAATGCCTTTTGGCGTAAACTAATGTAATCATGCAGAAAAGGCAATGCTAGTAACAGGCTGAGGTAACATAAATTCCTACAGGACAATTATGTCAGTTAAAATATAATAGTTGATATAGGATAATTATATATAAGACAATAATACCCTAGAGTACCTGCTTCTAAATGCTTTGGTTTAGCCATGCAAGCCATTGGGAAGCCTCAGTGTTTCCAAGGAGAAACAGGTCTTAAGGCAGCTTAAGCTAAGGGCTCAAAATTAAAAGGCAAAATGAATATATTCAGTGTATAACATTTTAAGTTTCAGTGCTGGAGGCACTGAAGTAAGGCTTCAGCGGAACAAAGATCTTCCCTACAGTGCAGAAGGCTCACCCTAGCAATTAGAATTTCTTTTTTATTGATTTTCTGTGACATCTGTGCATCTGTCTTACTATTTTATCATTATTCATGCAAAGCATATTCTTTTCCTTAGTTCTTGGCATTTAAACAACCTTTCTCTATTTCTTTTACTGTTTATAGCTCTACTTCTCAAAGTTAGCTAGATAATATGGTTATTTGTCTTTTCGGTTGGATGGCTGTTTTCCCCAGATCTACATGGCCCTTTTAAGTATACAATCTGATAAAAGATGGTTTGATATATAAGAAAGCTACTCTCAATATTTTATTTTGCACCTCTTAAATTACACACAAGACTATTTCAATACTACTTCACTTTGTGCTCCTCAAGCAGCCCTGTAGAGACTGAATGGCAGAACTTCAGTTTGCTTAAACTGACATGTTTACACTGACATTCAAAGAACTCAGGTCCTTCTGTGTCTCAGTTTGAAGTAAAAAAAATTTCTAGTTTCCTCCAGGTGTGGTTAAAAGTTGGTTGCAATTCCAGTATTTGTGATAGTCAACAAAGGCAGATATGTCCTAAAAATTAATTATTGTTTTTTTTTTGTTGGGATAAAAATACTCTGTGTTAGGAAAATATTATTTCTCAGGTATACTCAGTGCATTTTGCATATTTCTATTTTTCAGACCAAAAATTAAGGAATATCAGTATGATATATTAATGTGCGCCATTTCCTTGACATGGTTAATGTTCTGTGTAAAGCATATGGCTTTTATGTGAAAATTCTTCTTTGTGTCATAAAAGTCATTTGATGACTTGAATAGTCAGCTCAGCTGAGAGTTGAACATAGGTATTTCAAACAACTTTTTTTACTCCTAGTGATGCAGACATATGTTTAAAACTTGACTCCTCAGCAATTAACTGTCGCCACAAATTTAAATGGATACAGATCCATGCCCTTAGATGGTATTTAATGAGCACTGAAATTCATATACACACGCTCTGAGCAGATGTAAATCTCAGTAGTTATACTTGAGTCAATAGAAGCATGGAGATTTATATCAGTAGAGCTATGGCCCAAAATGTTTGCCCTGGAGAGACTGCTGTTTATGGACAGTAGCATAAAGCAGTGAGAATTACAGATGATCAGGACATATCTCTCCTATGAAAAAACAGTCAGCTGAAGGAAAAAATGTACTGGACACTACAGAGTGATAGAAAAGGGCAGAATTAGGTGTTGTGTGGCGTAATCCAAGGGGCTGTATGCAACTGTGGAAGTGTGATGGTTCCTTCAGGGGCACTCTGCCGGCTAGCATGCAGAAAGAACATGTGCCATAAGCATATTTTTCTGTCTTTTCTGTATGTCCTCATGTCATATGTCCACTAACACTAATGACTATTGACCCAGCAATAGGAATTTAACAAATCTGTTGTTCTGAATACTGAGAAAGGAAGGGAAATAGAGGTAGAGATTTTTAATTATAATTGGTAGAAACATGAATCTGCCATTAAGGTGTTTTCTGATTATGGACAGTATCAAGGCTTTTAAAAAGTGTGGATGTACTTGTTTAATTTGGAATTTTCTGTTGATAAATTTAGAGCACTTATTTTTCTACTTTTGTTTAAAACTTAACCTTGAAAGAAAATTCAGTACAAATAGCACAAATTTATTTGGTATATAAATATAGATCAAATTCCCTTTAGACTCCTTGCAATGGTGCTTTAAAGGCTTATAAATGCCCATCTTTTTTATAAACTAAAATTTTATAAGTTGTCATAAAATTGTAGAATCATAGAATGGTTTGGGTTGGCAGGGACCATAAAGATCATCTAGTTCCACCCCCCTGACATAAGTAGGGACACCTTACACTAGGTGTGGAAGTAGGGACAACTTCTACATTGATCAAAGACCCTGGCCTTGAACACTGCCAGAGATGGGGCATGCACAACAGAACTGTGCAGCTTCTTCCAGTGCCTCACCACCCTCACAGTAAAGAATTTCTTCCTAATGTCTAATCTAAATCTACTCTTTCAACTGAAAGCCATCCACTCTTGTCCTGTTCCTAAAGGCCCTTGTAAGAAGTCCCTCTTCCCTCAAAGCTGTTCTAAAGTCTCCCCAGAGTCTTCTCTTCTCCAGGCTGAACAAATGCAAATCTCTCAGCCTGCCTTCGTAGGAGAGGTGCTCCAGCCCTCTGGTCATCTTCATATCCTTGCTCTGGACTCACTTGAGCAGGTCCATGTCTTTCTTGGGTTTGGAGACCCAAAAGTGAACACAGTACTGCAGGTAGGGTCTCACAAAAGCTGTTCACATTTCTTTCGATGTAGCCCACCATATGGCTGGCTTCCTGGGTTGCAAGTACACATTGCCGGCTCATGTTGAAATTCTTGTCAATTTGACAATTGTCAATCCTGTCAATTGAAAGAGACTTGTCAACCCCCAAGTCCTTCTCCTCAGTCCAGTCTGTCCAGTTTGGGATTGCCCTAACCCAGGTGCAGGATCTTGCACTTGGCCTTGTGGGACTTCACAAGGTTTGCACTGGCCCACCTCTCAAGCCTGTCAAAGTCCCGCTGGATGGTATGCCTTCCCTCCAGTATGCTGACAGCACCACACGCTTGGTGTCGTTGCCAAACTTGGTGAGGGCACACTCAGTTCCACTGTCCATGTCACCAACAAAAATGTTGAACAGCGCCAGTCCTAATACCCACCCCTGAGGAACATCACTTGACACTAATCTCCACTTAGACCTGCAGCTGTTGACCACAACACTTTGAGTGTGACCATCCAGTCGATTCCATACCCATGGAATTGAGTGGTCCATCAGTCAAATCCATGCCTCTCCAGTTTAGAGACAGGGACAATGTAAAATGCCAGTGTACAAGTGGGTGACATCAGTTACTCTTCCCTTATCCACCAGTGCTGTGGTCCCATTTTAGAAGGCCACCCAAGTTGTCAAGCATGATTTGCTCTTGGTGAAGCCATGTTGGCTGTGACCAATCACCACCTCCCTTCCCATGTGCCTTAGCGTAATTTAAAGTATGATCTGCTCCATGATCTTTTTGGGCACCAAGGTGAGACTGACTGGCCTGATGTTACCTGGGCCTTCCTTTTAAACCTTTTTAAAAATAGAGGTTATGTTTTTCTAGTCAGCAGAAACTGTGGAAAACGGGAAGCAGGTTTCCTCTTTTCCAGTCAGCAGAATTTCATTGGACTGTAATGACTTCTCAAATATGATAAATAATGGCTTGTCAACTTCATCTGCCTGTTCCCTCAGGACCCACAGGTGCATCTTGTCAGTTTCCATGGACTTGTGCACCTTCAGGTTCCTTAGATGATCTTGAACCTGATCATGTCTTACAGCAGGCAGTTCTGCATTCTCCCAGTTCCTGCCTTTCCCTTCTATAACTTGGGCAATGGGGCTGGAGCTACGGAGTCTTGCTGGTGAAGACTGAGGCAAAAAAGTCATTGAGTACCTTAGACTTCGCCATGTCCCAGGTGACCAGGTCTCCTGTTTCCTTCCAGAGGGGGCTTATATTTTCCCTTGTCTTTCTTTTATCCCCAATGTACCTGTAGAATTTTCTGAACATGTTTTTATAAGAAAATATGAGTATGTTTTCTTATGTTTCTGAATTAAAAAAATATTCTATTTTCCCCTTATATTTTTTTTTACTCATTCAGAGGATGCTTTACTCATAAATAAGACTAATTTTCCTTTTTTTGTCAGATACATTGTCTTTGCACCGTTTCAACTACACACTTTCAACTACAGATATCTTTATCATTTAACAGCACCTCTTCGCAGCATGCTAACAGTTTTTCTTTACAGCCTTTCCTTATTACCTTCTTTGTTAGATTTTGCTTTACTGATGTTTCACATCACAGGAGAAGCAGTAACTGTGCTGTACAGCCATTGTGTAGTAATGATATCCTAAGTGCTTTGTTTTTGTAGCCATCTGGGTTACAGGAGAATGACTCGATGAAGGTAGCATGTTTTGACATAAAACCTCCAGACCTTTGTGAAATAACCCCACCTTTCCCACTCATTTAATTGATTCTCATTAACACATTGAACATCATCTAATAATTTTCTGGCATCATGAAAGCAAGGCAAGGTGTTACTGTAATGTTGATAATGATCACTGTATTTAAACGTAGCGTGTGTAGGACAGGGAATGTAGAGAATGTCTGCTATTGACAACATATTTGAACTCATGGGATGTGTAAGGTGGTTCATTTTGTTTCTTGAATCATAGTCTGAAAATACCCACATTTAAATTTAAACTTGTGATTGTATCAGCCTTGCAGCTGTGCCTGCCTGTTTCTGATTAATTTGCTTTAGTAAAAATCTGCACCTCTGGATTTCATTCAAATGCAAAGCAAAATTATTTTTTGACACATTTAACATTTGAATAGGGAACTTTCTCCTATCCAGACCTAGTGAGTCGATTGGAAGTTCTTATCCTAATGAATCCAATTTTGCACTCTTTATTTACCCTGGGGAGTTAGAACAAAGGTTAAGAGAAAAGACTGGCTCAGCATTTATGTGGATGAAGAAAATTGCTGCATGTAAGTAGAATAAAGTACCAGTATGACGGAAAAAATCTGTGTATACTGATCGCAGCTCTTGAAATCACTGAAATAGAAGACATCTATTACAGCTTGGGGTTTTTATAAGCCTGAAGTAGTTGCAAATAATCTTTTTCCCTTTGAATAATCACTGAGCACCTGAGAAGATTATTATAATTCATTGTAAGATTTCCCTCCTTTGGTTGAGAACAAAAATCAGATTAGTGGTTGGTTGTAGTCACTGAAGGGTTTGTTCTTTACTAATTTACTTTTTTCCCCATAAAAAAAATATATACCAATCTCCTGGTAAAGCCTGAAGATTAAGAATATTACCTAATATTCTGGCATTACCTTTTTTTATGTTTAACCACCATTTTTTACTCATCTAAGCTACGATATGGAGTAATAGGCCAATGTTCTGTGTTTTAAACTGTATTTTAATGATCACTTCAATGGTTCGAAAAGCATTTCTAACATGAAACTAGGAAATTTAGTAAAGACATTTTAGACTCCTTTTAAAAACTTGTATCCTGCAGATGATCTTATTACACTAGCTATTACAGCATAGCATTAGTCGAAGTATTTCCGTGCCTCCTTTCAGCATTCACTTGTATGTGAACACAGGGTCTGAAGTATTAAATGTTCAGTGCTCGACATTCAGCTGTTCTGGAATCCTAAACTCCAGTATTTGTGGTGTGTGACAAAGTGCCAGGCAACATTCATAGATTTGTCTTACAATTCACATTTATCTTACAGCTAATTAAAGAAATCATGTGCATTTGTTGTTGCATTTACTGGTTGCTTTTTCTTATGCAGTGTATTGCTAGTTGGTGTCCAAAACACCCTATCAGACACTTTTCCCTACCTCATATACTCTGCAACAGGTTGACTATGAATACCTTCTAAATTTAATCTTCTAAATGTGCAGTCACTAACAGGTGTGGATATGATGCTTAGAGACCTGGTTTAGAGCTGGACTTGGCAGTGCTAGGTTCATGGTTGGACTTCATGATCTTAAGGGTCTTTTCCAACCTAAATGACTCAGCTTTGGCTTTGAATAAACTAAACCTATGTTTCTCAACACTGTATTTCCAACTTCCCTTTTCTAACAAGATTTGTATCTGCTGTAATGCTTAGTGGGTTATTAAAGGACAGTAATTTATTTTAGCTGGAAAAGCTGTGTGCACTAAACATCAGAAGAAAATGGAGTAGAAAATGGATGTGCAGCTTTAAAATATTTAACTCAATAGCCACCCTTAACCCTGTGAAAAAACTTTCAGTTTTTGTAAAATTATAAAATAAAAATATTTTTCCTGAGCAGGGTTTTTTTTTGCTTTTTTTTGTGTGTTTTTTTTTAAATAGAAATTAATTTTTCTTCCTTTTTGAGAATGCACAGGATAATTTCCATTTACTCAATCAACTGAAAATGCAAAAAAAAAAAAAAAGCAAAGTCAAAAAAACCCTTCTTCTTCCCAGAAGCAGACTGCAGTTCATATAAGTCAGATAAATCTACAGAGGAACAAAAGACTCTAGCATTTAGATTCCATGTAACTGGAGAAAATTACAGTAAAAAATGTTCTGTCACATTTAAGAGAACCTGTTCAGTTGAGCTGGTTTCAACAGAGATTTTAAGTAGAATTCACCTCATAAACCACCTGGTAATGCTTCCAATGTAATGTTATCTGAACTTGAATAGTTATAATCCATAAAATAGGAAGCTGTATTTTAGAAATGACAATGAAAGATATCACTGGAGCAAATCTAAATTTTCCTAAGGTGGAGTGTTACAAGATTCTGCCCATGGGATTCAAGATGTAACTAGTCACAACATACTATATCCAATGAGGAAAAAAGGGAAAGAAAGGCCAGAAAGAGAGGTGTTTGCATAAAATGCCTTTTTAGACTTTTAAACTGGAGGACTAAATTACGAAGCTAGACTTCTATGCAGAGTTAGCAAGCACAGTGAGATCCCCTCAGGGCATTTCCAAGATGGACTGTGGTCCTGGTGTTTTCTGGTCCTCTGCACAGGAAACTATAATTTTGGCCGTGGGCTATTGAAGAAGGATTTGGTATGTGTGACTGTATTAAAAGACAGGGAAAGTCAGAAAACTTCCTGCAGGACAGGTTTGAATTTAGGAGTCACTGCTGAAAGCACTAAACGATTTACCTACCTGTCATGCAGGTATGAAATTTCTATAGCTTGTTAAGTACCTAGGCTTTTAAAATTACTTTTATTGGCTTGGAATTTGTGTTTCTCAGCTTCTGCTTTCTGGATTTTCAGATTTCATGAGCTAGGGAAGGCAGGCAGGCAAGAAAGCAGGAAGGCAGGCAGGAAGGCAGTCAGGAAGGAATGAAAAAGGAAAAAGAGGAGGGGAGGGAAGGGTAAAGGTGAGAGGAAGAGGGGAGAAGAGAAGAAAGGAAGGGAGAGGTAAGAAAAAGTAATGGAAAAGAGAGGAAATCAGTGCAAAGTACAAAATCACTGCCTTTGAGCAGCTCCAGTTATTGACTTCCTGGTAGCACTGCTTTTTTCTCAGACTTGGTGTTATGACACCAAACAGTTACTCCTGGATGGGCACTTAATAAGCTCCCAAAAGTGGAGCTTCTGTTACCGAGCATACACTGTCACGCTGTCTCAACTGTGAAGTTGCGTTTACTGGCTTAATCCGTTCTGTAGTGAACGGTGCTAGCCACATGGGGGTGTGTAGAGAAAGCAGTAGATTAAGAGCATGCTTAGAAACATACGACACTAGTGAAATCACAAGGTTTGAGATTTCATTTCTGACTCATTTTCATTCCCCACTGGAGCTGGAGACCAGTGGGACAGTGTGTTGATGATCTGCTGCTCTACCTTAATGAGTCTGGCTATCAGCCAGGCTAAGCTTGGCTGCTGTGTGCCAGGTGAAATGTCCCAAGTCCTCTGTAGTAGATGGAGTAGATGTAGAGGAGAGAGACATTCAAGTGTAGCACCAGCAGTTTCTAGATCCCGTGGCAAACGAGATTCTCTGGCAGGGTGTTGAGGCTTCTGAGTTTATGAGGACAGTGGGCTAATAAAATTTCAAATAGAGCTGGAATGGAGAGAGATGCTGTCTAGCAGTTGTGGCAGCAATGGTTTAGAAGAGGGCTATAGCCAAGCTACATGTCTTGCTTTACTCATTCATTTCGCAGGTGCCTTTTAAATTACTCTTATTTTATTGGTGGTCACAGGTTGCTTAATACTGAGGTGTATATGAAAACATTCTGTAATTCAGGTGATGCACTGAGTGTTAGATGAAATAGAACTGTAAATTCAAAGGTCACAGTTTATGTTGAGCAAAAAGAGACCTGTTGTTGCCAGTGTTAAGTTCCTCATGTAAAATGCATTTAGAGTGTTGCTTAAGGTGCAGTGTTTAAGTAACCCTGCAAACGCCTTCTGCAAATGTTCCAAATAAAGTACTTAGTGCCTTGTGGGCTTCTCCTACTGTCAGTGGTAAAGAAAGCACATACAAAGTTCCCTTCATTAAAGCACTGAGATAGTATGCATGTAATGGAACAATGTCATATGTAGCATCTTATTTAATATTCTGTTGTCCCCTTCTTCCTTTAGTAAACTAATCTTTTGAGAAAAAAACAAGCAGATTTCAGAGCATACATCAGTTTCTGTAATCTGAGACTCCTTTATCATTGGTATTTGGAACACAAGCAAGCTTGAAATGCATTGTGCAGGATAAATTCTAAAATTCAGTGATTTCAAGGGTCAAGAAACTCAGAATGGCCTATCAAAACATTGCAAACAAAGCCTGGTTCAGAACTGTTGTCAGAATGTTCAGAGTGAAATGCTTTGCTGTGATATAAAAGGGGCTCAATGTGCTGACAATGTCTGATGATAATCAGAGCATTCTTAGGAAATAGTTTGATTCTTAGCAAACTGAATTTTCTGATACAGCAGGTTCCATGAAATGTTTTAACTGGTTCTGGCAGGAAGTGTGTAATGACATTATGCATTCCCTGTGTTTGTTGAACCCCCCTGTATGCTCCTTGGTTGATTTCCCCATTCCTATTAGCTTCAAGGTATGATACTGGTTATGATTTTCCAAAATGCACTTCAGTTCAGAAAGGATCCTATAATATCTATATGTAACATCTACCTGTGCTTTTAAATAGAAGCATAAAGTAAGATAAAAGTAAAAAATTATTTAATAACTGTAAGTTTTGTTTTCATTAAAGATCCAAGTTTTCCAGGAAATGTAAGCGCTTGGTGGGAACACCGTATTTTGAACATCACAGATGCTAAGCCTCTCTGAAAATATGGCCTTTTGGATCCCACTGGAGCTTCTGAACAAACTGCATATCCAGAGCTATGAAGTAGTCAGCATACAGATGCTGCTATTTCCTGTGTTGTAGTTCACTCTTCTGGAGCTGCTTGCCTGTCTTCACTGACTACCTAGTAACATACAACTTCCTTGTCAGAAGCACCTCCCTTGGGTAGACTGCTGCCAGAAAGGCTGGATTAGGTCATGGCTTGATCATGACATAATCTGTCTTAAAAAAATTACTCCTACCACTATTTGGAAACACCTCTTTGTTGATACCAATTTTTCTGAATCCTCTGTGCTTCTTTATAAGCTATTTGCATTGATATGTAGAAGAATGTTTACAGCTTTTCTAGATGACTTTTGCTGGGGTTTCTGTGAAGTCTAACCTCTTCTGCAGAGCTGCTAGTATTCTTTGAGACTGTATTCTATTTCTGACTACACATATAAAGTATTAGAGGTACCATTTTTTTGCTGTATTGCTCCCGCAGTTTGAACTCATAATTATAGATCAAAGAACAAGTGAGAACAAAATATTCACAAATATATTTGCTATTGCTAATAAAACACCACTTAACAAAATATCCTATTAAAGATTCTCAATTAGTCTTACTTGGAGTGGAGATTTGCATTGCTCCAAAAAATTCTTTGGCCTCCACTAGGCAGCTGTGAGTCATCCCATTCAAGTACAACACAACAATGAGTCCAGAATATTTGTCTGTAATGCGAGGTAATGTTAAATCATTTATGGAGAAAATTCATGGAGCTTTCATAGGGCTGGCATGTGTCAGTGGCATGTGAGGTATTACATAACTGTGGTCACACTTGTGCTATAGCTGCTCCATTTTTGTTTTTGTTGTAAAGCCTGAACATCAGAATTTTAGTGACAGGGATTTCACAGGCAAGAACATCTTATTTGGGGTGTGTGCAGATGTTTACTGGTGTGAGATATATAAAAGCAAGGAGTAAGTATTTGCTAACTTTGTTTCATAGCAGTGGGGCTACCTCATGTTATGAACACTTTACATAGCATTAAGAAATTCAGTATTTGCTGTCTAAAATAAATGATCTCCTTCATTATTTGATCAGGTTTAGTGAGTGTATATTACACCTATATATCAAGCAGGAAACTGCAGATTTAAAAAAAATAAGGAAGAATTGTTGTTACTTTATGGAAGAAGTACAGAGTGGTAGGGAATTTCTCCTCCCACACCAGACTTTTTAAAGAGGACATACTCCCTGGAACTCCAGATTTTGTTAAAAAGGCACTGAAACTATTCTTCATACCTTACATGCCTGACACACTATATAGTGTTGTAAGCCAAGGCTTTGCTTAAAAAGGAATATGTATTCACTTGGTGTATACTCACATGGTGCCAGAATGAGCATTGCTTGCCAAAACACAAAGTGTACAAACTGAAGACTGAGTGAAATTCATCGCTAGAAAAGCATTTCTCTGTTGGTGGTGAGGTGGATGAGAAGCCTGCTGTAGTTTTTAGTGCGGTTAAGGTAAAACTACCCTATTCTGTCACTACTCTGCTGGTGAGGAACAACCAGTGGTCTGCCTTCAAGTCAGAAGCTGGCTGGGGCCTCAGTGTTGCTCAGCTGCATGGGAGGTGGAAAAAGAGACATGAGCTAAGCCTCTAAAGAATTTCCTGTGAAAACATGGCCCAATGAAGGTACGTTAGCTTCCTGGACAGTGAAAGATCTTTGATACAAATGGTTATTTCTGATGGCATCTGAAATGGGAAAGTGTAGAGTTACTGCTTGATTCATGAAGCAGGACATACTGAAATAATTTTGATCTGCTTATTACAGCTTCACCTTGTCATTGCCAATAGGACCAAAATCCTAAACTGCAGTAAATCAGTTTGCCGGCTTCAAAAGCTCTGGTCCTTGATATTTCAAATAGGTGAGAAAAGATCCTGAGAGAGAAATATTGTCACATTTTCTTCTGAGTGATGGTCAAACTTGGATGAGTGAATGTAGGGTGATGTAAAGTCTGAAACAGAAAATACTTCAAAAATCCATGAGAGAATTACATGTCCTGAAAAAATGCTGTAGGATTAAAAACATGCACAGCAGAACCTTTGTTCTAACTGTAATGTATAAGGTGACCAAATGAAATCAGTAGCTTTTATTTCAAGCTTTTATTGGTCAATGGAGCTCAAACTATATTAAGTTTTATCAAATATGAGCTAAAGTGTTGAGGCTTGCCTCGTGAAACCTCAGTTTCTGAAAATTACACTCCTCCTTACTTCAAGCTTTGTTGCTTGAGGGTGTTGGAGTTTTGAGCTGGTTTTGTTTTTCTTGCAGTTAGATAACTGATAGTTAGAAGGAAGCATGCAAGTTAGTTTATTACAGAAAGATTGGCGTAAGCTTTTTTTAAAGTGACCGCTTGTAATCTAACTCTGTCTTGGATGCCAAATTATTAGAAATGTACCTGGAAGCTGTATATTTCTTGTCCAATTTTAACTTTCTTAAGTGTCTGTGGCCTTTGGAGACTTGTGTCTGGTTTCATTGCTTTCAGGAATCATTTTAATTCAACAGGACTGCATAGCTGTATGTAATAATGAAGGATCATTGTTCCAATGCATTTAGGCATTAGAGAAAACCAGTAATTATGCAAGGAGCAGAGTCAAGATCTGTAAGGAGAAGTACACTGAGTCTTCTTTGGCATATGGGATTGTTCAGACAAATAAGGCTTTGCATTAGGCACTAAATGGAACCCAAAACTTTTCAAACTGGGAACAGCAGACCAGTGAATTCTTGTGTCTGTACACATCATTAAGGACTCTTTTAAACCATGTCTGTGATCAGAAACGCAAGAGAATGTTGCGATCCTCAAAGGAGACTTCCAAAGGCATAAATAGTAGCCAGTTCCCATCAATGTTAACTTTCTTTATTTCTTAAAGAGCAGTCCCCCGTGCTCACAGCTTGACACAGAGGAGTTTGCCATGGTGCTGTGTCCAGGGACCACCAAAGAAACTGCTGCTGTTGGAGAAGAAGTGTCCTTTCCTGGGTGCGGCCATCAGGGAATGTTTGTTACTTCCCTTTGCCAGCAGTGTCTTTTCAAATGCAAGATTTCTTTTAATACTTTCCCTAAAAGCACAGCCCCAAATTTACTTCGTAATCCCCTTGTCATTTTCCTCATTTCCCACCCTTTCTAGAAACTGTTTCCTCATTTCTGTATTCCTTTGGATTATTTCTTTTTTCCTAAATCTGGGCAATCCTCTCCTTTTTGTGCAAGCAATTTTGGCTTATTTTTTCTTTTAATAAGCAATATATTTATTCTAGTTTGATCTGAGCAACAAGAACAAAACCTGTTGTGTAGGTCACCAACTTACTGTTACTTACAACAATTCCCTTCTAAAGTTGATTTGCTGGTTTGTTTTTTTAATTCACTCTTTAATCAGCAGTTGTTTTTTCTGTACATAAGGTTGCTCGAGAGCTCTGCTATGCAGAACGAAATCAATGGACAAGTCAGAAAAGAAACATGATTTTAATGTATATTTAAATATAAAATTATGGCTTACCATATAACATAAACTGTTAAATTTATAATTATAATAATTTATTATTATAAACTTTATTACTATTATATATATTTATTTTATATACTTAGATATAAATTATATATAACTTATAAATATTTATGATGTAAGTTTATTTATACATATTTATTTGTATATATTTTATATTTCTTTATATATTATTTATATTATATATATTTATAGTTTATAATTTATAAATAATGTCCTTGTTAATATTAAGATGTTACCTACTTACAGAATAATAGACCTTAAAGCTCATCTAGTTCCTACCCCCCTGCCATAGCAGGGACACCTTCTATTAGACCAGATTGTTCAAAGCCCCTTTCAGCCCGGCCTTGAACACTGCCAGGGATGGGGCATCCACAGCTTCTCTGGGCAACCTGTGCCAGTGTCTCACCACCCTCACAATAAAGATTTTTTTCCTGTTATCTGATCTAAATCTCTCTCAGTTTAAAGCTGTTTTCCCTTGTTCTATCCTTACATGCCCTTGTAAAAAGTTGATCTCCAGGTTTCTTGTGTGCCTCCTTTAGGCACTGGAAAGCTGCTATAAGGTCTCCCTGGACTTAATAGCATTCAACCTGTCTGGCTTAAATTTAGAATTTTCTGTTTTTTGCTAGAAATCTGTATAGACTTGGTTACTTTTCTGAAAGATCCTGTACCCACTCTAAGATACTTATATTTGCTGTTACTCTCCTTTCCCACAAGAGGGAGGGTTTCTCTTCAGATTAGTATTTTTCTCATTTTGATATCTTTTGTCTTCCAACTCATCCTTCTTGTGTTGACTTTTAGATGATCACATTGCACACATCTGTATTGAAAATTGTCCTGGCTCACAATACTACAGAAATCATACATGCTATTGTTATACAATTTTAGCACACCTACATTCAAATTCAAGGCAAGATTATATTCATTTTATTCTGATTAATGTATCTGTGATTTGTACATGACACAGTCCCCTGCTTTTGCTAGAGTACTGACACACCTATGAATATCCTTCCTCATGGAGCTGGAGGGCTGCAGTTAGTACGTAAAGGTTTCTTCAGAATCCAGAAATTCTTTCCTGGGTAATGTCAAGAGTGAGAACACTTGTGGAACTAACACTGTGGCCTGAAGGAGCAAGAATGACTCTAGTGAAATCCTTGTTAGAGTTGTGTGACTCTTTAGCTGGGTGGCTGTATTTGGGAAAAATTAAAAATATCAGTCAGTTGAACTGTATAAAAGAGCTGTTGCCAATTTTGTGTAGACAGTCATTAAAAATTAATGTATTGAACACCTACAAGTGCATTTTAAAATTTATATTTTAATACTGCATTTTGAAACTGAGTTTTCCAACATCTATACCTTTCAGAATTTTTTCCTGTCATTTTTATGCCTGACCAACAAGCTGAAAATTATTTGCATGGCCTGGCTAGTGAAGATGGCTAAATTTAAGCCAATATGTTGCAGCTGATCTGCTCCTTTAATAAGCAGCTTCTACTACATTAAATATGGGTTGCTTAATGAGGTGACAAAGACAGTAAGTACAGTATCAGCTATTTTTTATTTAATATAGGATTAAATATTTGCATAAAATAAGCATAAACTTTGTGGAACTGAAAATCATTTATATATGTCGCTTTCATAAGGTTTTGGTTCTTTTTTTTTTTTTTGTTAAAGAAAAAGCTACCAAAGGCAACAAAAGTGCAAGCCAAAATATATGCAGTACACTGAGTTCTGCAGTAAGGGATGACCCTTTGTGTCCTCTGTTATTTCTAAAAAATGGCAACATTTTGAATGGGAGAATCAAGTCAATGAGTTAATCAGTTTGCTATCTATTTCTGTTCTGTGTATCCAAAAATATTCAGGATGACTGAAAAATGAAATGAAAGTTGCATTGTGCAGATTGATAGGTTTCCTTTGCGTGTGCGTATGTGTACATGTACTATAAATAGGCCTGTGCCACTTTAACTTCTCACTAGGGAATAAAGTTTCATCGTTTTGTACAAGTCAATGAACACTGCACAAAGTGATGGTTACATACCATGACATGGTGCCTTGTTTGTGTTTCCCTAAGCAATATTTTTTGTCATGCTGGTATTTTAGGATCAAATTTACTTTGAAGCTGAAACTGCCATAAGACATATGAAGTTCTGTAGTCTTCCACAAATGACTGCCATATTAACGAGAAATGGATGCTAGTTTGTCATTCTTAATAGGCCATTTCACTGTTATGACTTGATTGTTAATCAGGACAAGGTGTTTTGAGGTCTGTGTGTCATAAAGGACATGGTCAGCTACAAAGAAACCTGGATCCCAGTTCCTGCAAGAACTGGGATTGCAACTTCTGTAGTAGGTCTGCCATCGGCTGACTTTTTGATTAATGTTACCATAATTTCTCTGAGTCACCAAAGGTGCACTGTGGGCAAGATGTGTCTTTGCAGCCTGTGAAAGTCCAGCTGAAGAAAAGTGCAAATGGTTCCCTACAGGGATGTTGTGGCATAAATCAAAAACTAGGTGAACAAGAGGCAAAGTCAGGCCGTCTGTGAGAATGCATACCCCTCCTTGCCATATCAAGGCTGAGCTTGCTTTTGTGATTTACACAGGTGGAGTTACAGCCTTGACTGGGAAAAGAGGGAGAAGCCAATGTAATTGTCGGCATTTCTTTAATGAGCTATGAGAAACATTCATTAGCTGCTCTGCGACAAAACCTTGCAGCTTGTCTGAGCCACTGGTCCCTTTCAGAAGGTATCAAGGCAGAGCTGTTTAAACCTTCTCCTCTTCCAGATTTTCTGAGCACTCTGATGCAATGGAAATCTTTCACCTGCTCTCCCCCTCTACCAGAACAATATCTGTGTTTTTCTAAAAAGCACTGAGTTCTTTGATAAGTCAAAAGTGCCATCAGTAAGCAAACACGATGATCTTCTGTATAGTATTTACAACATGTAGCCCCACAATGTCATAAAGTCATACAATCATAGATTAGTTGGTGTTGGAAAGGACCTTTCCAACCCCCAAGGTTCCTTGAAGGTTATTAATTTTTAAAGGAAAATCTACTATAAGACATTGTTTTTTCCTTGGAAATTATTTGCTTGTTGGTAATGATGTGCAAGCACGTAAAAGGCAGTGGTTTAGACTTCTAAATTATCCTTCAAAGTACCCTTAGACACTGTATTTTCTCTCCCATATGTGAAAGGATGATGATATTCTAACTGAAAGTCTGCCCTTGTTCCTAAGACTGTCTGTTTTCTGTCCATGTTAGTCTGCAAGTCTGGCTGTATATACATAGAATCATAGAATAGTTAGAATTGGAAAGGACCTCAAGATCATCTAGTTCCAACCCCCCCACCATGGGCAAGGACACCTCACACTAAACCATATCACCCAAGGCTTCATCCAACCTGGCCTTGAACACTGCCAGGGATGGAGCATTCACAACCTCCCTGGGCAACCCATTCAAGTACCTCACCACCGTAACAGGAAAGAATTTCTTCCTTAGATCCAGTCTAAACCTCTGCTGTTTAAGTTTCAACCCGTTACCCCTTGTCCTATCACTACAGTCCCTAATGAATAGTCCCTCCCCGGCATCCCTTTAGGCCCCCTTCAGATACTGGAAGGCTGCTATGAGGTCTCCACGCAGCCTTCTCTTCTCCAGGCTGAACAGCTCCAACTTTCTCAGCCTGTCTTCATATGGGAGGTGCTCTAGTCCCCTGATCATCCTCGTGGCCCTCCTCTGGACTTGTTCTAACAGTACCATGTCCTTTTTATGTTGAGGACACCAGAACTGCACACAATACTCCAAGTGAGGTCTCATGAGAGCAGAGTAGAGGGGCAGGATCACCTCCTCTGACCTGCTGGTCACGCTCCTCTTGATGCAGCCCAGGATATGGTTGGCATTCTGGGCTGTGAGTGCACACTGCTGGCTCATGTTCATTTTCTCATTGACTAACACCCCCAAGTTCTTCTCCACAGGACTACCATGAATTTCCTTTTTGTCCAACCTGTAGCTGTGCCTGGGATTGCTCCCACCCAGGTGGAGGACCTTGCACTTGGCATGGTTAAACTTCATGAGGTTGGCATCAGCCCACCTCACAAGTGTGTCAAGGTCCCTCTGGATGGCATTCCTTCCCTCTAGCGTATCAACTGAACCACACAGCTTGGTGTCATCGGCAAACTTGCTGAGGGCACACTCAATTCCATTGTCAATGTCAGCGACAAAGATGTTAAACAAGACCGGTCTCAGCCAACACCGATCCCTGAGGGACACCACTCGTTACTGGTCTTCAGCCGAACATTGAACCGTTGACCACAACTTTTTGCGTGCGGCTATCCAGCCAGTTCTTTATCTACTGAGTGGTCCACCTATCAAATTGATGACACTCCAATTTAGAGACAAGGGTGTCATGTGGGACAGTGTCGAACGCTTTGCACAAGTCCAGATAGATGACGTCAACTGCTCACCCCTCTCCATCACTTTTGTAGCCCCGTCATAGAAGGCCACCAAATTGGTCAGGCAGGATTTCCCCCTAGTGAAGCCATGCTGGCTGTCACCAAGCACCTTGTTGTTTTTCATGTGCCCTAGCATGCCTTCCAAGAGAACCTGCTCCCAGATTTTGCCATGCACAGAGGTGAGACTGACTGGTCTGTAATTCCCCGGGTCAGCAATGTAGGTGTTACGCAGGTGTGTTTCTATATGTGTAGCTACTGGAAATGAATACTCAGCCTCACTACCCATTGGACCTGGGGCCTGACGAAGTGGCAGACTTGCATGTGTTGTGTTGGGGGTCGAGCATGGGCGCTTTAACAGGCTTGCAGCAAGCTGTGAGAAAGTGAACCTCTGACCCCAGGCTGGAAGAGGAAGCGTCAAGGTCAGCAAAACAGGAACGCAATAACAAGATGCCAGAAGCATGATGTAACGCTAAGCTGAAGCGAAGGTGTGAAACCAATCAGGAGAGGCAAAGTGGAGCGTGTACCTCTCGTGAGCAAAGTGAAGCAGCCAATCAAGTAATGCGTGATCGCGTGTAAGACAGTATATTAAGAGCAGCCTTGTAATCAATAAACGGAGCATTTTGTGAAGCTACATCGTATCGGTGTTTTCTCCCCTCCACCTGGCCGCGGCAGTGTTGGGTTGCCAGATGCACTAACTCCTAATATGTATCTTTTGCACTTTTAATTTACTGACATTTCTCTCTCAGCTCTTTTATTAGTTGTTTAACTTTCTAGTCATTTTCACATTTGGGAAACTGTTTCAGTGCCTGACCTCTGTCCTTGTAGACTAATGGTCTGAAATGACATTGCTACCTTAACTGCCATGCTTCACTCACCAAATCTTACTTTATTTCCCCTTTGTATATATTTCTGTGCAAGGCTTTAATTAAGTTTTGCTCCTCAACATGATTTTCTCCCTAAACAAGCTCATGCTATTTCTTAAATAATGTAGTCTCTTGTGAGCTGAATGTGAATTATTGAATGGCTAAGTTTCATCTAAAGTGAGAACTTGATTATTGTGAGCAAATGCATGGGGTTTTTTTGGCTCATTCAGTCACAACATGTTGTGTTGATGGCTCATTGAGTGCCCAGAAGAGAAAATCATGTCGTAATACTGTTGACTCTTGCACTAGTCTTGGTAATGATAGTCAGAGTTTAGCAGTATCTCCTAATATGATCCATGGGGTGTACAAGGCAGGCTTTTTTTACTGCAGCTCTTGAATATCATTCAAGATAAAATGGCTCTAGTTACTGCTTTGCAATTATTTCCTCACCATCATTTCCTTTGATTTTTGCTTTCAATTTGATAACCTTTCTCAAAGTTTTCCTGTCCTGGCTTATCCAGTCCTATGTATTCTGTTGTCTTAAAACTGTTCAATCTAATTGGCACTTTTTGGAGGACAGATGATTTTTTTTTGCTTTAATTTCTCTCGTGTTTACTTGAAACCATATTACAAAATAATCAGTGTTGAATCATTTCATTTGTCTCTCTTCTATCTGCATTGGTTGGCTCCTAATATTTTAATGTGATTATAGCTTTATTTCTTGACTTCAACATTTCTTGACTTCAGCACATGTGATCTCTGACTTAAGTTCTCCAGCTTTTCTCTGTTAAAAGGACTTTCTAATTTTGTCTGACACTGAGTATTCCTGATCACCTATGAAACTTTATTATTTCCCCAAGAATGTTTTTTTAATTCACACAGTCTCAGTGCTTCCAAACAATCATATGGCTCTTGGCAAATATTTTTTCAAAAAAAACCTGCAGGATCTGTTCTCCATAGGTTGATCACTGAGGTTGAAACTTTACAAGTCAGTGTCTCCTGGATAATTTGCTATGCTTTGTGCTTTAACCTTAGGGTCAATTTAAAAATCTTCCTTATTTTGGCTGGCTCACTGGAAAACTTTTACGAATGATGTAACTATACTTTGCATAGATTACAAGTTTGTAGGGTAGGACAGTCCTTTGCATCCGTGGAGTGGTTAGTATCTTGTAGTACTAGCCCTGATTTGACAGGATTACTTTGGTGCTTCTGCATTAGTCAGTAGTAAATGTCTGTAAAGCAACAATCATAAGGGTGCAGAATAGCCCACTGAAATGCATGGTGGGGATAAAATATTAAGATGAATTAAACCCTTTCTTATGTTACTCTCTCATGTCATAATGGTCAATGAGAGCATTGCCCTGTGGTGATAAAACCTTATTTTATCTGAAAAGAAGTTTAAGGATCTGCTACAAAGATCACTGAAATTAATGGAAAAAGATTTAGCGTACAACCTTTGGGACATGCAGTGCAATTTCAGTTAGGTTAGAATGGAGCCGAACACAAGGAATCAATGGTGGATTCAATTCCTCGATGTGCTGCCACAGGGCAAACAAGTGATTAGTAACTAATTCCAGTGGTGTGAATGCTCTGCTTCAAGTAATATATGAAAAGATATTGTGGGGTAAATATATGAATTCATAGTTTATAAATGTCTTAGAAGAGGATTTTTTTTCATAGGTAGTGTGAACTAAAAATTTAAAGCAGAGATGGCAGAGGTAAGATTGGCATGCTGAATGATCAAAATCTTCCATTCTTACAGCTTCAGATTCTTATTGCACTTATATCCTATTGACTCTGTAACGTTTTAATGTTTTCCTGTGATTTAGGGAGAAGTAGTCACTCTTAAAGAGCTACTTGGAGCTAACACCTTGCTTTCAATTACACTGTTTATTACTTTCTCTTTCGAGGTTACTCGGCAGTCACATTAACAAGGTAGCTGGAGATTTGAAGAATTAATTGTCAAAGAAAATTCAGGAAAGAGGATCTTCTTTACTTACTCAGGACAGTGGTGATCTGAGAGTTCATTGTGGAAGAAATTATTTCCTTTCATGCTGGCATAATCTGAATCTTTTTGGTAGCCTCTAACTTGTTTAAAAAAAGACAAGAGTCATATATCCTAAGAGGAATGGAGGGATAGAATGACTTGGCAATAAAGCTTTGAACTCGGATGAGAAAATTGAATACATTTTTTTGAGCTATAAAAGATTACCTTACAATATAGAAATTGATAAAGAGGGAAAGCAAGTATTAATTTGCTCTGATAATGTAGTGCCAGGTCCCTTGGAGTGCCTGATAAATTTATCAGAGAGCATTGACTGGAAATTCATCATGATTTTAAGTTCTGTTTGAAGTACAAAAGTTGTCTGCTTCTGGTAGGTCTCCAGAAGACTTTGCATGCATGTTTCATGTAAATAAGCATGCAACAGTCTCTGACCAAGCATGATAGAAATTGCTGCCTCTTCCATGATCTTCTAAAGGGCATTTATAAAGACTACTCAAATCGTAGCAGCAGTCATCTATGCTGAGTTGAGACACCCATTCCTCCATGCTTGGAAATGCCTATTTCACAAACCAAGGCAATGAATCAGGTCTTTTTCTCACTGTGATAGTTTATGCCCCTTGTTATAATGAGGTTTAGAAACCACAGGGAACAACTGATCTTTCTCCAGTCTCTGCTTTCTTCTCTGTTTCTTCCAAGGGTTCTTCATCATACTTCATTCTGACTTTTAAAAATTTTGTCAGCTTGTCTATTATTTGCTAGCTGATCTAAAGAACTTCCCAGACCACCCTTGTTCTAAAATATCTGGTTTGAGGATTTATTTTGCAAAATGCTCCTCTATCCTTACACTTCATCTGATTGGCTTTTGCGCACATCTGGAGAAAGTCTTTGTCAAATGTTCGTGCCTCAGAGCATGTACTTTTACGTGATTTTATGATGTTTTATGCAATGTATCTGGTGTTTTCTGCAAATTATTAACAATATCCTTGTGTTGTGTCAGTCATCAGTTAGCCCTGGGTCTGATGATGAGATACTGTACATATACACAGCAATAAAGTTGCCTGGCCAGGAGATCAGAAAATCCTAGTAGTCAGACACACTGAATACCTGTTATTGCCAGTGGTTAAACGGGGAGTAGTGGCAAAGAATTCAGTCTGCTTCCATTTATGTAGCAGAGAGTGGCTGCTAAAGTAAGATTTCATTTTCATCTCTTTCCCCTTTTTATAATTTCATTTTTGTAGCTGTTGGGACTATGGGGAAAAAAAGAGTCTGCTCTCCAGGTCTTTGATGTAGTTTAGCACTTTGCCATTGTTCACATGCCATAGCTAGAGCATGTGTACTGTTTTCAGGATTAAATGAAAGACAGTTAGTTCAGCACTCTTGTAGATATTCAGCCCTTTCTCAATCTGCTTTAGTGACAGTTTTTAAGATGGTAGGATCTGCTGTTTGTACTAACATTTGGTTTTTGTTGTGCCTAAAACTAAGGTGTAAAACTGGCTGGAAACTCAGACCCCAAAGCTCTTTTTTTCTCTATTTATGGATACTCATGAGACCTTTCTGAAAGGTGGGAAACTAAGGGATCCACCTCTTCTTATGGAGCCCTCTGTCAGTAGAATTACCCCAGATAGGCAATAACTATTTACTTTCTAATTGGTCTATTGAGTTTTGCTGTGGACTTGCTTGTTGTCATGGAAACTACTGAGCATGCAGAGATTGGGCTGTCAGGGTCAGACAGTAGCCATATTAAAAAAAAAAATCTAAAGTATTTAAAATGCTACAAGGTACAGTCTCTACTAATATGTGTGCATTTCCAACATGTTAGCTTAGGTAACAAAGCCTGCATGCTTGTCTTGAATTCAGACTTCACCAATCATAAGCTGCTTCTGGGATCATGTCAGAAGTAAGTGGATATCTTCTGAGAGAAAGCAAATCTGAGGTAATCAACTTGATTCCCTCCTTCCCCCCAAAAGCTATCAATGTGTAAACATAGTCACACGTTACCTGCTTCTGCTACAATTCGACCAAATAGTTGACAAGTTATCTTTACATATGCAATCTCTTAGCAATGAGGATGGTAGAAGACAGAGCCCTTGTGATACTGGTGTGACCAAGAAGGCCCTCAGCACTTCCCCAAAAGTTGTAATTTAGATGTTTGTTTAGATTCAGCAAACTACTCTGAAGAGAGGGGCCTGTGTCACATAAACACCAAAATGTGGCTCTTAGGGACTGAACTAGAAACTGCTGAGTACAGACCATGATGTTTAACACCTTTCTGATTTTACAGGCAAAATAAGCTCTTCCCAGAGGAGCAGGTATGCTCCAGAGCTTCTCTGACTGCAGACAGACAGGAGGCATGGAGATGCTGGTTGGCATGCTAGGTATCAGCCCTTACTAGTTTATCCAGAGATACTTAGCTTACTGAATACCTGTGTTTGAAAATTAAACCCTTTTATGCAGTATTGGAAGTATCAGCTTTGATTTGAGCTACATGAAATATTTTGACATTTAAGAAGTGATGACTTGACTGGTTGTGGCCTCCTCGGACTAGCTGTTAGTGGCTCTCAGATGTTGATTTTTAGTGAATTGTTTGGAAAAGAGCAGAAAAGTATCTGCACATTATCAGCTCAGTGTTAATACCATTTTCTTCTGTATTAAGGGAATGGTTTAACACAGAGCTCACAGAATAAGAGAGATGCTTTTCCAAAGAGCGATAAACCAAAGATTTTTATGATTCCTGCAACTGAAAAAATAAAAAATGGTGAAACATCAATTTCTCTTTTAAAAGCTGTTAATAACTATTAGTGGTAATACAAATAAAAAGAGTGTGGAAGACACTAGAAGACAATTTTGAAGCACACATTCAGTTTCTATGCAGACTAGAAACAAATTGAAATGTGAAATATATAAAACATAAGGCTTAAAAGTGAGAATGTGTCCTGGGTTCAGCAGTAGCCGTCATTTTTTCTCCTTCTTAGTAGCTGGTGCACTGCTGTGTTTTGACTTTTGGGCTGAGAACGGTTGCTGATAGCAAGTATGTTTTGAGTTACTGCTCAAATGTTTGGTTTGTCCAAGGCCTTTTCTGAGCTCATGCTCTGCCAGGGAAGGAGGGAGGCCGGGAGGAAGGAGAGACAGGACACCTGACCCAGGCTAGCCAAAGAGGTATTCCATACCATAGCACGTCATACCCAGGAGGTAACCGGGAGTTACCCAGAAGGGCTGGAGCTCTGGGGGGGGATGGAGGAGGTATTGGTCGGTGCTCAGTCGGGCAGGGTGGGGTGAGTTATGGGTCGGTGGCTGGTGAGGTGTTGTATTCTCTTCACTTGTTATTGGCTTTATCATTATTATTTGTAGTAGTAGTGGCAGTAGTGATTTGTGTTATGCCTTAGCTATTAGACTATCTCAGCCCGTGAGGGCTACATTCTTTGGATTCTCCTTCCTAACTCTCCGGGAGTCGGGGGAGCAAGGGGGGGAGTGAGTGAACGAGCTGTGTGTGGACTTGGTTTTAAACCATGACAGAATATAAACACTATGTTTAATCAGGTATATTAATGAAACACAAACAGAAATAGAAAAGTGAGGAAAATATTCTAGTTCATAGTATATTATAAACTGTATAAACTGAAGAAAAAATGCAGCATGCTTGCAATGTGTTGTATATGTTTCCTTAAAATAAGTTTTAGTTGAACTTGTCCAGAACACTCTAAACTCAAACTCAGTGAATAAATCCATTAAAATGAAGACATAAATGTAATATTTGAAAGAGAATTGGAGTTAGTACATTTAGGATTGTGTAACAGTCATTAGTCATTAGTGTCCCTCATCAGTGATATTTTGACACCTTTTCTGAAGGAATGAGCCTTCTGCAAAGGAAAGTAAGGTGTGGATCTCAAAAGATAGAAGATCCACAGAGTACTTGTTGCACACAGTATGCTTAGATGTGAGGTGTTGGTGGGTATAACCCCAAATCTGTTATCATCACAGAGAGATTTATAAGAGGTTTAGCAGAGAAGACAAGTGGGATTTTCACTTGTTAGGTGAGTGTTGTTAATTAATCAAACACATGTAGAAAGTGACACCTGGATTGAAAAGAGAGACTCTTTGAAGAAAGTGATTTTTTTTCAGCTGAAAGGGAAAGATAGATCATTTAATAAACAGGAAGGAATGCCCAAGTTTTGGAAAGAAAGATCAAGTCTGTCTCAGATCTACAAGTTTCCAGAAGGCCAGGTTGGCTATACAAGCTGGAATACACCATAAGAAAGAGACTTCCTTCAATGAATAACCAGAGATTCTCCTTATTTCAAAGCCTGCTTCTTCTAGAACTTGGAAGATGTTAACAGTAGAGTAAGGACAAACCTTTTTATATTACAGAACTCTGGTTATAAAGACATTATGACGGTTGTATGAGAGGTATTTAAATTACTTTGGAACACAAAAATTCATTTAAAGAAGTTGCAGTTTTTAACATGTTTGATGTGACCATTTGCATGAATTCACACTAACATCTTCCAGGCAGTATTGCTAAAACCGAGTGATTGAGGACAGGAACTTATTTGACTGACTCTAATGCAAATGAAACCGTGCTGAATTTACTGACGCCTCCCCCCTGCCACTTTTAAGATGGAATCAGTGCATGCAAACAGAATGAGAGAAGACCCAAATTCATGTTTCTTATGTGTTGAGCATGTACAGATGGGTGACGCCCTTTTTCCAGAGGAATGCCCAGAGTCTGATGGCTAGTATCTAGTGTTGCAGAGTTCTGGGCTTGTTAATTAATATTTATCATATGCAAAATGGACCAGTAATGATCAACTGAGAATATCCTGATCTATGGATTGCCACTAAATCATTGACTTGACTATGTATATTGTCTTCAGAATAGCCAGCTTTGAATTCTACATAAAGAGACAAAATTGAAAAAGGATTCATACTGTTCTTTCTTCGTCATATCTTTCAGGTGTCTTCTGACGCACAGTGTACATCAGGTCAGTAACCACAAAATACGGCTTCTAAACAGGTTAAAACATTTTAATTTTTGTTCAGGTTGTATAAAATTCTGTGTTTGACTCCTTGAGGAGAAAAATTACTTGCTGGAAATGAGTATGATGAATATATCATTAAGTCATTTCCTGCTTACATGTGCTTTCCCTGCATATATTTTTAGGCTCACTTAGAGATGCTACAGCTGGTTTGATTTTCTTAAGATTTTTATCAAAAAGAGCTTTGAACTTTTATTATCGGTATCTATTTGGATTCCTCACCTTACCTAAGTCAGAAAGGGTAGCTTCCTTGGTTCAGAATGAAAGCCTAGATCCACTTTCCGTAATCCAGTTTGTCCCTTTATTTCATTTTCATGTGGTTCCTACCGTTCCACTTGTTTTTTTTTAAACACAGGTAAAAACACATACTATTATGATAATTGTTTTTACTAAATGTGATTTATCTGCATCATAGTTATCAAATGCTTTAAATTCAAATGTCTGCGGTTCATGATTTAAAAGATTTATTTCCAGAATCAGTCTTTTTATATTTTCAGGTTTTTGCAAACCTGAGAAACACAACTTTATGTTTCTTCAACACTATGGAAACACTAGACTTTATCTTAAAGATTGATTTATTTTACATTCAGACAGGCAGCTTATTAATGAGAGAAAAACTTGCATAAAGTTGTCCTGATGTAGTACATAGGGTAAACATTAAGGTCATTGGTTATAAAACTATTTAATGTTCTCAGTGGTCATGTTTTAATTTTAAGAAAGGTTCTGGACACTTCAAATATATTCAAATGCTATGCTTTAGATTTATATTGGCATTAAATAACCCTCTGAGTATGGTACAAATGTAGTACTGAACTTTTGCAAATGCTAATGGCAGTATTTCAGCCACTCTTTAGGTAAAGCTTATTCAAGTACTAATGGGCTTTCTAATGTACTTCTCAGTGTAGTTTCTAGGTATACAACAAGAATATTTAACACAACTGGAAAATAAGCACAAATGATTTCTAGATGTCATTGGTTATACCATGGCTGTTCTTTGTTGAGGTGTATACAATGAAAATACAGCAAAAAAGGGAAGAAAGGTAATGTGATGTTCAGGAAGGGATGGCTTGCTTTGAAGCCTTGTAAAGTTCACAAATGAATTGAAATATTGTAACAATACCTGTGAGAAGTGACAAATTCTTGCTGTGGTCCACTCATATATTAGCCTTTGAAAGGTACAGTTTTGTTTGGTTTTGTAGTGTTCTGTATAAGCTTCTCATTAATTGCACGATGGTGCAGTGACTGGCCATGTGGGCAGAAACTGAAAAATGGGAGGGTCCCTCTGAATGTCTTCTCTATTGCCTAGAGAACTGTGGATGCCCCACCTCTGGCAGTGTTCAAGGCCAGGTTGCATGGGGCTTTGAGCAACCTGGTCTAGTGGAAGGTGTCCCTGCCTGTGGCCAGTGGTTTTAACTGGATGATCTTGAAGGTCTCTTCCAGCCTAAACAAGTTTATGGTTCTGTGTATGGTCTTTCTGTGCTACTTTCTTGCATGTTCAATAAGATATATACCACTGCCTGGATTCATCCAGCACACACTGTTTAACCACCACGCAATACTGGCATTTGTGGATGTGTAGCTTGACAAGCTTTTCAGAGTGGACGATGAAGTTGCTTGATCATTGTTAAGGCTGCCATCAAGAGCAAGGTATGTGTATGGTTTCTGGAGATCATTTGAGTCAAAGGTGAGGCCACCCACTCTTGCAGTTGCCTTTGAAGGGACCTCTGAGCAGTTACTGCAACCCTGGATGAGGCCACTGACCTGCCCCTAACCTATCACTGAAGTCCAAAGAAGAAATAATTAAGGGAAGTGGAGAAGGATTATTTCTAGATGCATAGAAGTCGTCAGACTCTCTGAGCAACCTCTAGACCCCAGCTCTGCCCCCTCAGACCCTACCTCTCATACCGAGCTTGAAAAGGAGATGCAACTCTTTACGCCTCTGAGGCTGTGGCAACTGCATAGGCCAGAGCTGCACATGCAGAAGCCTCCATCTCTTCCATCCAGCACTTCCTTGGCACAGGTAAACTTTGTTTCCAGATTGCTGTCTGATTTCCCTCTTTTTCCTGTACAGACATAATGCTGGCCGAAATATTTTCCAGCAATTTATTTATTACTCTTCCATCTACCTGCTCTTCAGTTAATTGCTACCTTAGTAGGCTGGGCATTAAGTTCATATGGTCAGCAAGTTATGTAGCCAGCTTTGGCTGGGTATCAGAGAGGAAAGGGATAACTTTAATAGAGAATGCATTAGCATGTACTCATTCTCACTCTTGTTTATAAGGCCCTTCATTGCTCATTTTCAATTATGTTCCAAAACAGAAATTAAAGTTCCAACGTGGAATTTTGAGTAGGAATGATGTAAAGGAGTTAATATTGTCTTATTTTTGTTCTTGGCAGGGAAGCACAAAATAGTAAAGGGAGAGTGTGTGGACAGAAAATCAGTGTGGTGCTATAACTACACAGTAACTAAGAGTTCTGTTCCCTTTTTCACTTGGAACTCAGAGATAAGTAATTTTTTATTGACAGTACTTCATTGGAGTGTATCAAAAACCCCTACAGGGAAAACACAGTGAAAATTTTTATTTTTCTGTGAGGTATTTAACTCACAGTCTCTCCCACAGGGATTTCTTATTTACCTTATTTTCTCAGAAAATGAGTGGTACCCATGGTTTCAAATATCCCATGGCTTCAGATATATGGTACCCAAGTTTCAGATATCACATGTGTCAGCTCTGGTTTTGAGTATTTCGAGAAGAAGCATGAATACCTCTCCTTGTACTAGCTGGTGGTGGGTGGTGTGATACGTGTGTAATAGCTTGGAAATGCACAAAGTGGGATGTTAAAGCCAAGCATTAATTGTTTTTCAAAGCTTGGCGTAACTTTCTAAATCCAGTAGTTCTTTTCTGTTTCAAAAACATTTTTTTCTTTTCCGGTTTGAGCTGAATTCTCTTACAAACAGCTTTGAAACTTCCATGTTGTCTACCATAGCTTGCTCTGAAGCTCCCATGCATCAGTCAGAGAGTGTATTTCTCTCTGGTTATTCAGGAGATTGTACTATTTTAGCTATTGCCATTTCAAGGCTTACTTCCGGTGTGTCCTAGTTTATTATCAAATCAATGAATTTAAGGCAAACATATTTTTCCTTTGTACTGCCATTTAAATGTAACTTAAGTTATATATAAGGAGTAGGAAATGAAAGTCAGGAAACCTTTCTGGGCATTGTTCTCCTGTAGTAAAACCTGACATGGTGCTGGCCCCATGGAGAACTGAAGGCACTTGCTAGTAATCCAATTATGGAAGAAAAAAATAAAGCTATGAAAGCTGCAGGAAAAGTCTACATCTCTCACTAAAAACAGTAGAGCTGGGATTGTTGTTGCAGCCACCTTCTCCTGGTTCTTCCCCTGCACCTTCCCCTTTATGAATCTGCTGCAGCTTTTATATTGTCCACCATAACTTGACCTGAAGCCTTGATTCATCAGTAAGAGTGTATTTCTCATAGGTTCTTCTGGAGATTATACCCTTAACTATTACCATCTGTAGTCTTCCAATGTGTCTCACAGTTCACCATCAAATTAATGAATTTGAGGCAAACAGTGTTCCATTGTACTGCCATATATCTTACTTTCATTATATTCTGTGATTTGCAAATAATGATCAACGAAAATTAGCTATGACACTTAAATATATTTTCCCCTTTTTAAATTTTTTGGTGTTTGCATAGGCATCTTGTAAATGTACAGACTATACTTCAGCAAATTTCTTAATCAGGTCTGTGTAGAAGGTTTGATAATTTTTTACAGTCTTTATTTTTTTTTTAAATAAATACAACTTACACTAGCGTACTTAGATGATGGTAATAACAGAACACTTGCAGTAAAAATACATTTTTTTTATAGATTCCCATTTCTCCTTCTAGATACTTTGAACATCTGTTTGAGAATTTATTATTTTGGTTTCCATTCTGTCATCCTTTTAAGGGATAAAGCATATACCAGATTTACTTGACTCTGAAAGGTGAAAGGCAGTGTGGTCTCATTGACTTAATAGGACTAGAAAGAAGTCAATCTCTGCTGCTTCCTCCTTCTCCTTGCTTTTCAACTGAATCACTTGGCAAAATTTGCCAGGTGAGATGTACTCACCATCCAACTGTTTCCCTTAATGATAATGGCACTCGAGGTGCTAAGCACACTTGAAAGCCATGATTTTCTATTCAACTTGTTATTTATATGAAGTCACACCTTTGCTTTACATTTGTGATGGGACCCCATTTGTGATGGGTTAGGTTATGTTTGCAGCAGGTTTTAAAGCTGTGATGTCTTTCTAATGCTTGTATCTCTCTCCTGTATAGAGATAATTCATCATCTTTCTTTCCTGCTTTTTTAATTTTTTTTTCTTCTGTTTTTCTTATGGCAGTCTGCCATTTGTTATTTTGGAGGGATTCTGTCTTATTTGCAGAGAGCTCACTTACTCTCCACAGACCTGATCCAGATGCTGCTTTTGGCTTGGACATGTCCTTTAGTTTTTCATATTGTCTCATCAGAACAACTATGGGATGAGCTGAATTATTTCATTTGATGCTCATGTCAGTCTCTGCAAACTCCACTTAAAATCACATGAACTCTTGCAAGCACAGGAAAACTGTGTATACCCCACAAGTAGAAGTAATACAGATGTTATCTTCCTTTTCAACCTTATTAAATATTAGGCACAGGTGATTTGCTTTAAACAAAAACCTGTGTGAACCAACACTACTTATGTGAAGGTTGCTTTGTACTGTTAGTGTTCTCTGTATTTTTAAGGTTTTTAAAATTGTAAATTTATTATGTAAATAGTCTTACAAAAATTCTGAAGCTGTACAGGCTCATATTTCAAACTATTGGATCCAAATTCTCCGAACCTTGTTCCTTCTGCTAACTCACTACCTTAGCCACACTCAATAGTATTCACTTCCCAAGAAGTACTTTCTGAATAATCTAATAGTATGCTAACAAGGGTTGTAGAAACAGTTATAAGAGCTAATTTTTCAGATCCCAAACCCATAGTCAGCTCTTCCAGAATACTGATTCGGTGATATTTTCCATCATTCTGCTTATCCAGATGGTGCTGAGGAGCAAAGTCTGTGGGATTAGTTTCTTATGCTCTCCTGGGCTCAGGCTTCTAGGGCTCAGAGATGTTAAATGAGGTTGAAGCTGAAACAGATCATAGTGTACAGAACTAAATTGAAGCATCCAGAGTAATCCAAATACTTAGCAAGCAGTAGGTCTCCTGAGCCCCAGTAAAAAACTTCAACTCGAAGATTAATCTTATTTTCAGTGGGGCCCGAACACAGCTTTTATAGAGACAAAGAAATTGTGGCAAATAAACTCTGTTTTCAAGCCCCTCAAAGTTTATCCTGCAGCATATATGAAAAAAATTAATACAAATGTAATAAAGAGAGAAAAGTTGGGGGAGATTGGTGTGGTTTTTTTTTATTTTTTTTTTTCTTTTCCTTTTTTTTTTTTGTAACATTGGTTTGGCTCACACAAATATTTTAGGTGAAGAATTCAAAAGAGGTAAAAAACCCCAGTGTCTTTGGATCTTCAAAGCATGGGGATAGAACTGTTGTTACATCCAGAGCTGTTTAGGGGCTTGCCTTTACCTGGCAATTTGCCTTTTAGCATTTGCATAAAGCCTTGATCTAGGTGTCTGTGTAGGGCACAAGTGTGCTAGCACATTAAAGGTTCTGTACTTTTTCTCTCAGCTGCTTACTTTGCACTGTAACCCTCTTTTAGTTTTCCTTCATTTCCCAGCCCCCAGGCAGACACCATCATAGGTGAGTGCTGCCTGCAAGTGTCACTGAGCAAAGGTTTCTAAGAGCAAAACAAAAAAATTATTTATCACTCTTTATGAAACTGCTTTTGTACACTTTTTTTTTTGCAAAATACTTTCCTTGTGCTTCTAACTCCACCAAGAAACACCTCACTTTAAATTCACCTTATAACTTTCTCTCAGAGACTTAATTAAATAATGTGGTACCAAGTGGTCTGTACCGATCCTAGGATATGATGGTTTCTCAGCAGGGAGCTATTGGCAAGTTTTCCTTCAGCAGTTTCCCCGTGTTCCCTGCAGACTCTATCCCTCAGCATCTTCCAGTCTGTAGACAGAAATTGATATTTCTCGAGAAAGTAAAATGTATAAGAAAATTGCAGGAACATTAGCCAAGTTACAGAATTCACAAAATTCAGCTGCAGAAATCAGAGCTGTGCTTTGCCTTCTGAGCGTTAGGAGGTGTGTGGAGGTCATGATAACAAATGTGAGCCTGTTTCGAAGAGATTACTTATGAAAAAACAAATTTCAGCATGGAATACTTCCAAGGAGAATACTTGCTACAAGAAGTGAAATAGACACAGCAAATTAGGACAAATTGAGACTCATGAGATGAAATAAATTATTAAATCAGTAAATTTCCTCTATTAGCTGCTTATGTAGGAAGGATACACCTAAGTTAAAAATTAACTGTCAAGCCACAGTAATGTAAAACTGTGAATGCCTATGCCAGTGATGTGTGTCACCTTACGGCAAATTAGATGCATGAGCAGTAAGTAGGGCAGGGACAGATTAACAGAAGAGGTGGAGAAATAAGCTCTAGTTTTCCTTGTTAGAAGTGGTAAAAAACATGTCAAATTGGAAGGCATATTACATATGACAGCAGGTGAAAATTGTATTGTAATACTAACAGACATGCAATGCAAAAAAGAAATCTAGCCACAAATAATTTAGTCATCTAATTACATCTTGTTTGGGTTTTTTTTTTTTTAATTTTTGGGTGACATTTGTTTACAGCATTTTGACCTTGCAAGAAAAAAAAATAGCACAGTGGAAGGAAAAAGTTGGATTCTGATGTTCCGAGAAAGAGGCTTTCCAAAGCCTTCAGCAGTTAGCCAAACATCTTTGTGATGACAGTGGTGATGGATGCTACCTGACCCTGTGCTAACTGTTGTGAACAGAAGTTTGAATGAGGATTAATCAGAGCAGTAATGTGCTGTGAAACTGAAAGCTGAGGAAGAAAATTGCCCATGAAGTAGAGAACTAGAACAAATAAGAAAGAATGTGAAACTTGCAGGGCAGGTCACTCACCCTTACTTTGTACCTTCAGGTCTGTGTTTTTATAAAAGTAGAAATGTTTTTTGCTTATTTGCAATTAACATGTGGAGAAAGCAAAAACCTTTGCTTGACTGCAAGTTGGAAAGATGGCCTGTGAATTCTTAGTATTCTAGCCATTTTTGGCCAAGGAGGTGAAGGAGAGTTCCGTGGCAAGGCTACAGCAGTTAGAAAAGAAATCTTTTTCCTCTCATTAGATCTAACCAACAAGTTGCTTGAGTCTTTACCACTGCCTTACATGTCCCAGTGACTCAACCTCTTAAAGCTGAATAATATTATCAACTAAGAGCAGGTAAGTGTTATTGCAGTGTTTCAGGCTATGGCTGTATTGCTACTTTAGGTGAAGGCTTGACTCAGGGTCTTGGCTTGACTCCAGTTCTTGCACTTTGCTTTAGTACTAGTCTAGATAGGCAACTGGCTTCAGGCCTGAGATTTGTCTCGCCTTTGAGCTGAGCAAAGGGGTGAAGGCATGGCTGCTGATTGTCAGCGAATGGCAGGTTTTCTTTTTAATGCTCCTCCCAGGATGGTCTGGAGAAATGAGATTCCATTAAGCCAGTTTGTCAAACTTTAGAAAGCACAGAGAGATCTTTGAAATGGAAGAAGTTCTACTACCCTGGCAAACAAGTGTTCCCATTTCCACACTGCTGGGTGCTGAGAGTTTGTAAAAAAATCAGAAATAGCTGTTGTCTGGCTTTGGAAGGGAAGAGGATGCAAGAAAAACAGAGTTGCACAGTGGCATACCATTTTCACAGTCATGTAATGAAGAGCACGGGTACCACATTGAATTCCTAACAGAGGATGATAAGTTGTTTTCATTTTCAGCTTTTGACGTCTTGAGCTGATGAGAGAGGGGAGCAAGAGGCAGTACTCCTTGGATAGCAGTTGTGGTTTTTACTAGCAATGTATGTAAAGATCCCATGAAGAAAAAACTCATGGAAATCATCTCAGCACATGACAGTCCTTTGGTCCTGTGCTGGACTCTGTCATGTAAACAATGGGGTGGAGGTTTACAAGTGCAGTATGGTGATTTCTCAGGAATCATAGTGCTCTTGCAACCTGGGGTTGCAAACAAGGGGTGGGGTGATGTGTGCACATGTACTGTGTGAGTGCAGACACTATCTGGTGTTTTTATGGTCAAAAGGGGTAGAAGATTGCTTATGCTTTGTTTAGGAGCTTCCTGATATCCAGTTCAGCATCTGCATTGAACTCTTGACTTGATGAACTGGGTCTAATGGCCTATGATTTAATTTTACTGCTGATTAAATATTGACAACTTACAAATGTTACTCTCTCCTGACACCTTGATAAATGTTTATGGCTTGATGTGTAACTGAGACCAGCTGTCTTCCTTAACATAACTTTGAAAGCAGAAAATAAACTCTTGCGAGGAGTATTATGATGAGCAGCATATCACTATGTATGTTGCCACATTTCACTAATTAGATATGGAAATTGTGATGGTTTCTGTGATACATATAATTAATTGGTATGCTGTGCAAAGCTTTTTGTAGAACTAATCTCCTGCTGAGAATAAGCCATTATGACAAAATACAGAACAAAATATCTTGCTCAATTTTTCATTTCACTAAGCTAATCAGGTACCTATGCATAGCACTACAAACAAAAAAAAATATATATATATCTCAAATGCATTTTGCTGGATTAAATACAAAATCTAACCCTTGGCATGAATACATGGACTCATAGTACAGATTAGTGTTCTGTCAGTTGCAGTGGTGGATGGTTATATCAACGGCAAACGCTGCTAATGGTTTAGGGATCGAATTCCCACAGAAGGAATGATGATAAGGAAAGAAAGCAACCTTGCAGTAAAGGTTCTTGCCTTGATAACTGTTCTCTAGCCTGCAGAAAGAATACTCAGTTTTTCACATGTTCCTGGGAATCCTGGAAAGGGTCTGTGATTGCTGCTTTCAGGACAATATCTAATGAAGTTAAGGAAGATCTATGCGCTGCTCAAAAGCAGCTACCTTGAACCAGTACCAGCTATTGTTACCTGTGTGACCAGATCTTGTGCTTTAGTGTCCATCATAATAAAGAAGTTATGCCAGAAAGGATGAACATTTTGAAATTAAACCTGCAGTTTAAAAGTTAATCTAGTAGCATATGGAATAATTCACAAGCATTTTGCTCTGTGTATGTTTATCAGCTTTGTGTTAAGGGCCTCCTTTGCTTTTTTCTTTTCCCTGAAACTGAACGCTTTCATTTGCAGCTTTGGCTTAGTTCATGGAGCTAGAAGGGTCTTTCAAGAAGATCTAGACCATTAAGCATTAGGTTGTCTGCAGCTCTTAACAGGTCCCTTTCTTTGCTCCTTAAAATTGTACCATTTCCACATGATATCTCTGGCATTGACAAATCTGGCTCAGATGCAATTTAAACATCTTCGGGAAAGTACGCCTCTTTCCACAATTGCATACAGATGCTCAGCAGGATTCATGCTTGTTTTTAACCATGCATAGATCATGTAATTGATTCAGACCATCTGTTCAGCTACGTAGCTTTTGGTGGTTTATTTCTTTTTTTCTAAGTTATTTCACATACATAACAACAACTTTCTCAGATTTCAGTTAGGCAACAGTTGCTGTGCACCAAAAAGGTAGCCATGCAAACCTTCAGTCTGTCAGGAAGTGACAAACACCTACCATTACTTCACTGGGATGTGGAGGCAGTCCAGATTTTGACAAGTTACTTTGCACTTCTCAGAGCTGAGTCTTTTCTGATTCCTCGAGCCCTGCCTAATTTGTCACATGCATGATTATCAGCAATTGAAACTGGTAACAGAACTTAAGTAGATTAATGATAGCACTGCCAAATAGAAATGGTTAGCTTCATTACACATGCCATTGGAAGCAGATATTGCAATGGATGGTGTTGCAACAGCTGCTATGTTTCCAGGTTTGAGAACACGAATATGCACTAATCTTAATCATCTCAAGCTGTCCTAGTTCTCTGAGGGACTGTTCTGTAGCCATGGGTTTGCTCTTAGTAATGACAGACTTAAGCTTCACATACTCCCTGCAACACAGGGGCACTGCTGTAGTACAGACTGCATTGTGGAGACAATGTTAGTGAATGATTGTAATGTGCTGGTGGCTAAGAGCTTTCTAGTTTGAGGGCAGTAGGCAGTGGGCTCTGCACATGATAGCTTCTTCTCAAGTAGAGGTCATGTAGGATAATGACTGGTAAAACTTTATGCTTGCTTCATTTGAGGTATTCCATCAGTAGCCACTGTTTTCTATATTTTTATTAATAAGTAATGTCTGCCTGTACTTTCTCCCTGCCTGCTAGCCTGAACTTCCTCTGGGTATCTCAGCAGTTGACAGCCAGGAGAAAGAAGGTTTATGTGCTATGTAGCTGGGTCGGATGAAAAGGAACAAGACCTTTTTGTAGCAGACTGAAATCCCAGAGGAGAGTCCCCTTGCTTGGCACACTGCTTGAGAGGGGACAAAGATGAAAATACAGTCGAGACCTGAAAGTTTTTCTGCCTGCGAAAGTCAGGGACTATCTTGGGGAGAGTAATCTCGATCTCATCTAATCTTTACTGAAAGTGCTGTTTCAGTCCTTTCACTGAAAGGACTATTTCTACTTTTTGCTGGCGTTTGGGACTGTTAATAGTTTGTACATGACTTATTCTAGCAAGACTCCTCCTCCTGAAAAAGAAGTTGCCTTCCCTGTTCCCACACAGAAGAGAGTGCAGGGGCAGGAGTTGGGAGAGTTGTGTTTTGCCTGCAGCTTCGGCACTGGTGTAAGCTACTGAATCTCGCATCCACCAGTGCCTTGTTTTCCTCGTTTAAAAACATTAGAGCACCATGTATCCTTGAGGACTTTGGGAGTTAAAGAAAAAAATGCTATGAAAGAGGTGGTTATTTCAGTGCTGGTGACGTTAAATGCCAACTGTTCAAAATATGCTGGTGGAAAACCCACAGATCTGAAAGGCTGTATTTCTAAGTGTTACATTTTTAATGCTGTGTAGGTGGGGAGAGTGAGAAGGTCTAGGATAATGGGAAACAAGTGAAGAATAATAGCAGTTTAGGCTTTCAAGAACTATCTAATGTTGGTGTTTTTTGGTGATTGTGGGATATGAGTATTGCCCTGCTCCTGCTTGTCTGTCAATGCATAATGAGCAGGAAGAGTAGAACATACTAAGTGTAATTCACTTATGAAATATTGATGTGGAGACAAAATAGAGCATTTAATCCATTGAGATTTTCCATTTTCTGCTTTGTTAAGAGGGCATAAAGTAACAAAGATAAAACAGCTTTAAGAGGAAAAGCTTGCAGAAAAACTTATTTTTCAAAAGATTCACTGCTGTTAGGTATAAAAGAATATACAAGGCCCAGTTAGCCTGCTCTTTGATTTTCTTGTTTGATAAAAAAAAGTATAAGCTGTTTTATTTATTTGTCTTCATAGTCAGTTTGTCTAGTAAAAAATATTGTTTCTCAATGGCATTTTTCAACAACAAAAATGTTTACAGCCAGAACTTTTGGATCAGTTCCACACAAATCTGTCTTTTTACTATTATTGGACTTTTGAATTTAGGGTATAATTTCTGATTTCTTATTTCAGAATTTTCAGCTGAAAATAGCTTCTGTTGAACTGATTTCCTGACATGAAAGGTTATGAAGTAATTACTTATAACTGGTGCTCTAAGCAACAAAATACACTGTTTACTGAAACGTCATCATCTTATTTATGTTTTGAGAACAGTAACTTTTTTCTGGACTGCCAGTTTCACTGTGTTTCTAATTTGTGCTCATTTCAAAACATTTGGAGAAAGAAGAACAAAGGAGTACATGCACTAAAGAACAGGTCTGATGAGATTGTACAGCAGATTGCTACTTAAAACCGCTGTTTTTGTAGCCTGACAAGTGTCTTGGGCATATGATGACAGGCACAAATGAACGTGTTACTCATCGTTTCTGAACTGAACAAAGTAAATATCTTAGCTGAGGTCAGTGACAATGATTGATGGATCTGCTTTCACAGATTTATTGCTACTCTGTCATCCTTGTCTGTTAAAAGGACCTTCAATCAATAACTGAACAGCGGTACAATGCACTAGAATAAGAAGCAAGACAGAAATTCATGCTCTTCCTGTTGGGCCAGAAAATTAACTCCACATATAAATTGCTCTTTTTGTTCCCTCCTGTCAACATGTTGATGACACAACTCTCCTTCCATGATCTCTGTACCATTTTTCTGGGGGTGCGTAATAAAGGCCACACAATAAGAGCTGTGCTGTGGTTTCTGAAGAAGAGCATTTCGTGTAGTGACTCAGCCCAGACAATTGTTTCATTCATAGACAGTAAATGATGCTGTCTCACCCAGAGTGGCTACTGGAAGGAACATGGCTATAAAATAAACAGATGATTGCATCTACTGGAAGTTGCTACACAGCTTAGGTTTCAGGGTACTTAAATTCATTTGCTTTGAAATAAATTTTTAATTTAGCTCTGGTCTGAAAATGGTCATGGTTGCATGATAGAATTCAGGGGATTTTTCTGCATCCCATGGCATGTAAGAGCACCTCAATTAGGGAAGACCTGGGCTTTGATCAGCTTCTTCCAGACTTCTGTCTCCCTACAAAACAAACCCAGACAAAATGCCCAGACCAGCACCTTGGTGGACATAGATTATTAGCTTGATCTAGAAATAGGGTACAAATTTAGCCTTACAGGAGGATCAGACTTGGGCTTGGTCTTCCCTTTCCAGCTAGTGTAGTTTTGAGGTGAGACCCTATATTTTCACAGTTTACAGATGCCTCCTTCTCAGGAGAAGAGTGCACTGTTGCCATAGTACTGTCTTAAGAGATGTCAGTGCTCCGTGCTGATATCTGAGATGCTCTGGAGTTTAGAGAATGAGAAAGCAATAGCAGTTATAGCGTTACTCCCAGGAGCTGACGTTCTGCTCCCTTTGCTAGAAATACAATGCATTTGAATTTTGTCTGACTTTGTCAGCTGCTTCTGACTTTCTCTCTAACCAATCCCAGATGTATTTCTGTCTGCATGAAAAATGCGGAGGAACAGGACCCAAAGGCCGGGTGGCTGACCTGACTGGCAGCATACTCCAGTGAAGTATGCTTAGCTTCTTCTCCTGAGAAGCAATGTCTATGACCTTCAGAAAGGTCTCCATGGAGTCCTGTACATGTGGGATCCCATCCAGCCTGGTGTAATAGAACAGTGAGCTCACACGCCTATGATATGGTAACTCCTCATCAGCTCATTGCAATCCTCTCATTTGGGTTAGATGGAAAGGCTTATTTTTTCAGAAAGATTGAGGTCTTTGTGATGGGTTTATGTCTGTACAGCCAGGGTCCCCAAGTAGATTTATAGAACAGTTTTCTTTTGCTCTTCAAGTCATTGGCTTACTTCTCTGGCCTTTGTGGTTTTGAGGGTCTAAAATAGATGAAGAAGGAGGTGCATATTTTCCAGATGAGTTGATTTTTTCAGAGACTAATGAAATGCCAAGTACTATAGATTGGAAGATCTATGGGCTTGTCTGTTTCTTCTGTAACTCTTTTGGCCTTCAATGAAAGAGTGAGGTGAAACAGAACTTTTAGACCCTTTTGTTGATAAGTAGTTTCTGCAGAAAAAAAGATCTCAGGCCATTCCTTAGTGAGCCTACTGCAGTTGAGAAAAAGAAGTCTGGAGCATGTTTTGAGCTATCATTCAGTGAGACTCCTCACTTTCTTCCAGAAACAGCAATTCCACAGATCTCTGGGTAATTACACATTAGGTTTCTACTTAATTTCTTTCCTAGACCTCCCTTCAGTTTTAATTCCTGATTTCTTTCCCAATAGGCTATGCTCTTCAGGGAAGTTTTTTGCTTTCTCATCAGAAGCTATCTTCTGCATATTGGAAACTATCTTATGCATACTGAAAGACTACTATTGCTTCTTCAGAACTGTTAGAGCAAGTCCAGAGGAGGGCCATAAGGACGATCAGGGGACTGGAGCACCTCCCATATGAAGACAGGCTGAGAAAGATGGGGCTGTTCAGCCTGGAGAAGAGAAGGCTGCTTGGAGACTTCATAGCAGCCTTCCAGTATCTGAAGGGGGACCTGATTCTGCCCCTCTGCTCTGCTCTTGTGAGACCCACCTGCAGTGCTGCATTCAGCTCTGCAGCCCCCAATACAAGTGCGATATGAACCTGCTCGAGTGAATCCAGTGGAGGATCACAAAGATGATCAGAGGAATGGAGCACCTCTCCTATGAAGACAGGCTGAGAGAGCTGGGGTTGTTCAGCCTGAAGAGAAGGCTTAAGGAAGATCTTATATCATCAGCCTTCTAGTGCCTAAAGGGGGCTTACAGTAAACATGGAGAGGGACTTCTTACAAGGGCATGCAGTGATAGGACAAGGGGGAATAGTTTTAAACTGAAAGCGGGTAGGTTTATATCAGATATTAGGAACAAATTCCTTACTGTGAGGCTGATGAGCACTTGAACAGGTTGTCCAGAGAAGCTGTGGCTGCCCCATCCCTGGAAATGTTCAAGGCCAGGTTGGAAGGGGCTTTGAGCAACCTGGTCTAGTGGAAGGTGTCTGTGTTCATGGTAGGGGGATTGGAACTAGATGAGCTTTAAGGTCTCTTCTAACACAAACCATTCCATGATCAGGACTGGGAGGGATCAGGATTTGTTCATCACAAAGGTAAGATAGCAGAAAGGCATGGTGATGAGGTTAGGATTCTTGTCTCAGTGTATACATGCAGTACACTGTGCTTATCACTTTGCAATACATTCGTAACTCGAGCTAAGTAGCGGTTTTTGTGAAACTTACAGGCCGTTTTATCCATATTTCCCTGAAGAACCAGAGCTCTGCTAAATTCAAAATTAATTTCAATTCTATTATCTTGAAAAAATAGAAATATTCTTCTCTGTCTTCCTCCTTTTTTGCTTTCCTTCTTTTTTTTCTTTTTTTTTTTTTCCAGAAAAGATGAAGAGCTTTTCTGCCAAGAGGCCAGACTAAAGAAACAAAAAAAGAGGCCAGACTAAAGAAACAAAAACTTGCACTGAAAAATAACCCCCAAACCCAAGGACCTACAAGAATGATTAAATGCATGATGAAATTTTCTCCATTAGAAGACATGAAAATATGGGAACCAGTCCGGCATTTTGTGCTGTATTACAGATGTAGTTCTATGTCAAGCATGGTAAAAAGCCAGCAGAGACTATATTAGTGTGATAATTTTGCTTCAGGGCTTCCTGTATGAACAGCAGATTTTTACTAGCATTGTAAAAAACAATATGTACTTTGTGCTTTAGCGTGAGTGTGTGTATGTGTCTGTGCACTTTAAAAGGGAGGTGTTTAAGCATTTGGTTGATTCTGTTTCTCTCTCCATTGAGTGTGAATCCCTTTTCAACACTCAACAGCTGAAACTGAAGACCATAAAACCAGAAGTAAGTTTCAGAGGGATGTCTAGAATCCCTTCATGATCTAGCCCTCCTGTCCTTCCTGTATGCACACCGTCACCTAAACCACCCATGTCACAAGTCAGGCTATCTCTGTCATTCATTTAGTCACCAAGAATTAAGCAGCTGTGAAAAGATCTTGAAAGGTATAATATGGAAAAGATGAAGATTTTCCAGTAATCTCTGGAGCACAGATTGGAAGGCATGAAAAATGATGCAGCCACTTCAGGTAGTTTCACCATGCTGAGGAGATTCTACTGCTTTTAAGTAAAGCAAGTAGAGGGGACACATGGCAGAAAGTCTGCCAGAGACTGGAAGGACTTGCACAAAACCAGAGGAGTCACATTCCTGACTATGTCTTTCCCACTAAGATAACATTGCTGTCTGGAACTCCTGGAGGTAAGGAAATAAGGAAACAAATAAATACATTCTAGTATACTAGAGTATATATTTTTATTTTTGTGCTTGTTCTTGTAATGCTTTGCATCTTCAAGAGCATGGGGCAACAAAGCCATGTTTTAAAAGGAATTTATTTTTTTTGTTTGTTTTCTCTTGAGTTTTACTGCCAGCTGCTGAGTTTTCAGAAGACGACTTTTGGAAGGTATAATTCAATTGATTCTGCTGAAGTGGCAATAATTAGTATCAGGGGAGGGAGTATCCCAATACTTCTTATATAACTTTGAACTCTAAAAAAATCACCCAAAAGAAACTGGGAGAGTCAATAAAAAATCTGGTTCTGGAGATCAGCCTTCTAATACTTTCCTCTTGCAAAAATATAGAGTCAATCATGGTGCAGTTCAGAAATTGAAGAGACGGTGAAAAGACTGACAACTGAATATTAAACATGGTCCATTTCCTAAGAGTTAGTTTACTATTCAGATGATGCATCCCACTAGATGTTTGAACATTTGAAGCGTTTTCTGAATAGCAATTTTAGTGAAAATTGTGGTATTTCTAAATAACCAAGTCAAACTTCTCTAAAGAAGAAAACAGAAGTGGTGAACTAATTATGACATAACTATTTAAAAATTAATAACTGGAATTGAAAATTTCCATATTAGTGCTTGTCATAATGCAGAACATTTTCCTGAAAAGTGACACTACAATTTTGAAAACCTGTAATAGCTGGATATAGCTTTAACCCTTGAATGAGATATACTAGTTTCTTTTCTGTTAATAGTTTCTGGGTGCAGATAAGTCTTAACTTTGGTGGCATTAGGAGATGGAAGCCTAAATCTTGTATAGGAAATTAAATCTGCCACTTTTTTTTTTTTCAGAATCTTTTTCCTACAAGCAGGTGCAGGGAAAGCAGAGATGCCAAATATATGTGATGTATTTCTTGCTTGGCATTTGTTATTTTTGTGCATTTGGTCTTACTTTTAATTGTCCTTCTTTAACAGCAGGAAATCCTATTTTTTTTTTTTCAATTGATATTTGCACTTGCAGCATTTCTTTCCTCCCCTCCCCTGGTAATTCTGCAAAATTCTCCACCAGCCCTATTCTGAATTGTCAAACCAGGACATGAATCCATTGACTGAGCTAATCACAAGTGCTGTTGTGCTAATGCAGGCAGCAGCAATTACAGTTCTTTTCACCTTGTGTAATACACAGAACTCACTCCACTTTGCCTGTACAGGATTTTGCTTACACACTTTTTCACTGGTGCTGCAGTTAGAAGTTGATAGTCTAATTGTGTTGCCATGCTTGACTTGTGGTGTGTACAGGTATGACGTAATGTGACAAACATGAGTGGCTCATAGCTGATCCTCCTCTTTTGGTGCTGAGATTACTTGCCTTCCCATTACTAGCAGAAGGCACTAACATGAAACTAATAACTGTTCAGCCTTCAGCCAAGTCACAGGGCTTTAGCACTGGTGGCAGTGGCTGCTGCAACCCATTAGTGAGCATGGTGTGCCTTCTCTGGTGTGTTTTGTGATGGGCTTGTCCTTTGTATGAGTAACTTCAGACTTGTTTGGTAGCTATGCGATCCTTTCTACACTGTTAATTAATCTCACTTCTGCTTCCTGATTATGCCCCTCCTGATGTCTTCTAGATATTTGGTAGCAATCTAGGTAGAAAATAACCTCACAGCTGCTGAGTTACATGTTGTTTAGCCAAAGCACCATTTTCTAATTCTACAGGTTTACAATTCAGAGTTGCTTTACAGATTTCAGAAGGAAACCTTTCTTAACAATGTTTTCCTTACATTTCCCAGCCTTCATTTTTATATGAAGCAGCCATTTATAGTGACAGAGCAACTGCGTTAGTGTCAGTTTCCCATTAAAAGAGAAGTACGCTGCAGGAAACTTAAATTTATGTGGAATTTCACTGACCCCAAGGGTAAGTTCTGCTGCTTTCTACTCTGAACACTTCTGAAGTACCTTGAAGATTTTCACTGGACTACTAGATTTCTGTGGGATCAATGGAAGTCAGAGTCTGTGCCCGTACTCACATACCACTTTGCTACTGAGACTATTTTGAGTGCAGCCTGCTGACCAAAGGGACAGGCACTGCTGCCCTTAGTTCCCAGGAAAAAAAAATTGCTTTCAGCATGAAAGGAGCACTTTCACTCACCCCTGCATTCAAGGGCCATAACTGGCACCTCTCTGTGTCATTTTGCAGTGTTCCAAATGTCAGTATTTTCAATTTCTTAATTATTCTTTGTTATTGTCAACTGCAGATTTTGTGAACATAGACAGTGATATTTAAAGCTATACATATGTTAATCTAAGATATCCTTCTGTAGGAAACGGTCCTGCTTCTCATTTACAAGTGCTGAGGAATAGCACAGAGTTTTTTGCCAGCAAATATTTCACAGGTAGGTCAGGGACATGATTGTTTTGGCCAGATCTTGCAGGTATGACTCTGAGGCTGTAGGGAAACTTTGCAAGTATGGAAAACACAAACACATTTGTCTCTAGTATCTGAATGTTAGAGATTCCTGATATTTTGCCAGACTTCCTGATTCAGAGAGTAATAGAAGAAAAATTGATGCTATTGCAAATGTATTCAGCAGTCATTTTTCAAATTTGGTGAAGAAAGACTGCAAACCAAAGCAATTAGTTTTGTGTGTTTTATGCAGTGAAGATTATCATCTGCTGTACTGGCCAAGGGGTTGTGGTACTACATAGGCAGATTCTTCCCTTCTGTATTATAAGATTTAAGCCCATAAGGTGAGGGTTTCCTTTATGTTGTTCCAGCCTTTCCCTCAGGTTTTTTATTTTCATATGTCTCACCTCATCATGTCATGGTGTCATGTCTTCAATACAATGCATGGGATAAAAATTACTAAAATATTTTGGTATTGATTCTGCCTTTTTTTTGTGCAAATAAAGAAGCTTCCTCAGAAGTAGAAAAGTGTACATACAGTTCTAGCTTTTACAATAGAGGTTCACATAAAATTAATTGTCCTGTGTCCTAACATGTGTTGATTTGTGTTTTGTGCTATGTCCAAGAAAATGTATGTGTAGCCATGGAATTAGTTGTTTTGTATCAAAAGTGAAAAGGAGTTAAGCCATCATCCTCGGCTAATGAAGCCAGTGGCAAGACTCTCATTGAATTCAAGGGAACAAGTTCCTGGCAAAAAACAGATTTAGAAAAAGACAGATAAACTGTTAGGCATGACCGAGGGTGACAGTTAGATGTAATAACAGCTCCTAATCTGTCCTCCCAGAGCATTGTCTGCAGTTAATTTTTCTATATTTGAGGAAGTGCAATTTAGTATTTAGCTTTAAACCGATTGGAGTCTTATGCAAGAAAGTGTAGGTAGTTGCGATAAACATAAATTTAAACTTATGGACAATTATATTGCTGTTCCTCTGAAATCAGACTTGTGAGCTGCATTATTGTTATGATTGCATAATATTACACACATTATAATGTTCATTTATCTAAATGGAAGATCTACTCTTATTTTCCAGTTAAATTCTGAAGGAGTTGAGAAGAACTGGGGAAGGCTGAGACATAGGAAGGGAAGGATGTTAATTGTCATGAATGACTGGACTTAATACTCTGTGTATGGAATTCCTTTTAATATATGAAGAATGATATACGATATTTATTGCTTTGGTTGCATAAATACTTTTCGTCTACAGCTGGCACGCGTGCATTACATGAATATTCATTTCCGTCATTCAGTTTTGGTGAATATATTGCTTCTTATGCACAGATGTATAACGCTTAGTGGACAGCTCTATGATATTATCAAACTGGGATATTAATTCTATGATATGCCTTTATATAAATTTAATATCTCAATAGTTTTGTGATTTTTTGTTTAGCACAGCAACAGATACACTAAGAAGAGAGTAATAGGAATAGTAAAAATAAAGGAAATATATTCCAGGACCTCACATCAGTCACAGTGATAATAAATTGAAGCAGACAGAATTGTTGGCAATCAGAATAAGGCAGAATCAATACAAAACACACAAATTCATAAAATAAAAGCACAGCACTTTGTTGAGGAGGTAGCCAGTATTTCATATCAGATCAGGCTGTTACTCATAGATGGTGAGAGCTTTTTTCACTTTAAGGATAATACATTTCTCCTCAAAGAGCTCCATCAAATAAGAGAACCAATTTGTTGTGAAAGGAACAATGCGGTGAGATGATCAGCCTCCATATGTGGTTCATGGCAACTAAGCTCACTAGTTAAGGAGTAAATCACTGCTATGGTTCAGTCTTGCATATCTTGTTATGGGACAGATGTTAGTCCAGGAAGAGATAAACAGTGCCTCATCTGTTGCTGATTGGCAGAAGGTGTGGAGAATAGATCAGAGAGATGCCACTTTCATTTTGGTAGCCTTGGACACACATAATTTCTTCAGATCAGAATGAGTGATGAGAAGAGAGCAAAATGTGGCCTGTAATGAACTAGTGGCACATGTACAGTTTGTTCTGTAGACTGCAGTGCACAAAGCAGCTGGCAGAAGGGATTTTGTAAGGCATGTTTCAGCTCCCTGCAGCAGATGAAAGTACTTGCCTGGATGGGGAAAAATGACAGAAAGATGCATTTCAGGATTCTGCACACAAAAGCCATTCCTGATGTAATCCTTGGAAGATGTGAAACCCTTTGCTTCTCTAGTTGTTCACTGATATTTTTTCTTTTATTACTCCTCTATTACTTACCTAGTGCTTCGCCAAGGAGTTCACTGGGTACCATTTCTGTATGGTATAGTCACATACTCAACAGGGATTTCACAGGATGAAATTTTCAAAAGCACTTGCTGTTGGCCTAATATTATCCTCGCTGGAACCACTGAGAATTTTACCTTTGAATTCCAAACAGGAAGGAGTCTGGCTGCTTAAATTTTGCTTGTTGCTATTTCCTTTAAAATCATCAGTGTGTCTATGGATACGTATCGTTAGAATATCTCTGAAATTTTCAATTAGAATAATATTTTGTGTTTAACAAAAAACACTAAAAAGTTCTCAAATCCATATCTTAATTAACAGTGTCAAGGAAAAACAAGCTTATCCTTGAGCTTTAGCATTGCTAAGTGCTCAGGTGTCTTTTTTACAGGTGTCCTTAAGCAGACAATTCATAAGCACGAGGATGTGGCAAAAAAAGATGTGTCTTACTAGGAAAAATACAGTTTCTCTCAGATTTCAAATTTGGAGGAGTTGAAACATTTTGGTTAAAAAGAAATTGAAAGCTCCTGTTCAAAAGACAGTATTTTTTTAGCCGTAGAGTTCTTTGCTCTGTATTTCTGTGCGTTTGTTTGTGGTTCTGTCCTTTACATCTAGCTTGTTGACCCAGATTATGTTAGACCCATGATCAGAGACATTAAATCCAGGTGTGAATCCTGGCTTCCTGTATGGTTAATCTTGCTTAAACCAGGAAATATGAGTAATGTTTACGAGAGGCTTATAAATGTTCATGCAGTCCAAACCTGCCTTTTCTGTCTGGAACAGAGATTCATTATGTAATTCTTGAATGTTGTAAAGATTTAAGGTTCCAGGAAAAAGATGTTTTCCTGTATTGGCAATCAAATTAGACCCAAGATGACTATTCAGATAACTTCATTGTCTGAATTTCTGGGTACCTTTCTAGTGTATAAACTTGAACTTGAGAACCTCCACCATCACAAGGTCTATGAAGGCCTTAATTATAATTATTCAATACAAAATGTCTATAGTACAGATCTGGCTAGCTATTCATATTTCTTTCCATAATCCTCTATATCTTTCCACAGGTTTTCTGAATTCCTCTAATCAGTGGCTATACGCAAGATTGATGAGTGGATCTACAACTCTTATATTAATATCTTCTATTATTGCCTAGTCAAATATATGTTTAAATTATGAATGCTTCTGAGAATTAAATTACTAGTGATTTAAGTATGGGAAAGGATCATTAATTAGCAGACTTCCAGCAGACTCTGATCATCTCTTAACTTTTTTCTTTATTGCTTAAGCATAACTTCAGCATTTTATCAATTTAAAGATTTGAAAAACTAGAGCAAATTTGCCCTGCTCTGATGTGGAATCAACCTTTTATATGCCTGTCCTACTTGGCTATTTAGTATGCTTGCCATATGCAGAAGTATACAACTTTGTCCTCTCTCTAGGGAGGAAACCAGGAAAAACAAGAAACCAAGGAGATATTGATGAGAGTCAGAATATAAAAGTGAAATTTAGTATTTTCTTAGAAACAAAATTAATTGCTCTATTCCCCCCCCCCCTTTTTTTTTCCCTGTTATCTTCTAAACCTAAGCAGAAGGATAGAGCTTTAAAGACTTCATAGAATCACAGAATGACTTGGATTGGAAGGGACACTGACGTTCATTAGTTTCAACCCCCTTTCACTAGACCAGTTTGCTCAAAGCCTTGTCCAGCCTGTCCTTGGGCATTTCCAGGGTTGGGGCATCCACAACTTCTCTGGCAGCTTGTTCTAGTATCTCACCAGCCTCACAGGAAAGAATTTTTTCAATATATCTGATATAAATCTACCTACTTTCAGTTTAAAGTCATTAACCCTTGTCCTATTACTACATGCCCTTGTAAAGAGCCCCTCTCCAGTTTTCTTGTTGGTCCCCTTTAGAGCCTGCTTTAAGGTGTCTCTGACATCTTCTGAACAAGCTCATCTCTCAGCCTGTCTTCAGACATTTTCACTATGCTATTAAGTTACTCCTGGGGCTTGTTTGGATGATTATTATTCAGAAGGAGAAAAAAGTATTTAAGGACAAAGCTGGAGCAATTTTTACTGTAGTGAATTCTTTTTTAAGTTTTGAAGAAAATGAGAAGAAAATTGAAAAGATACAGATAAATCCTGAAGAGACAGATAAATCCTGAAAAACTGAGTCAGAAAGAGCAAAGAGGGCAATGCTACTTCAGAGTGTATGTGATGTGGGATAATGGCTCAGAGTTACCTGATTCTGCCCTTTAGAGTAACATCATCATACCATTAATGTGTTATTCCTCTGTGTATTTGTCCTATTTCTATTTTCAAACATAATGATCATTTATCAAACACGATCAGCTATTCAAAGAAATAATTGGGCAATTTTGTTGTGAATGGAATTTGATTACAAATCTGTTGTTGGGCTGACTAGATGTGCTATATCCACATTTTAGTAAATGAAATTGTACCCTGGAGACTGCTAACAATACAAAGATGTGCAACTGTAGCAAATATGTACCTCTGGAATAACAAAACTCTTCAGGTACCTGACAGCACTGTGATTCCAAACTCCAAAGATGCCAAGATATGATACAGTAATTGCAAAGCCTGTGCCATGAAGAAAGTACTTAAATTTCCTCCCACTTTACTTGATATGTAAGATTTCCTTCAATATCCTTTGATCATGGGGTAGATGTTTCAGAAGACCAGCCTTGCAAGAAGGTATCTTGCAGTCACATCAATAAAAGCACAGCTGGCTGAATGTTCTTCAGATTACTTTTTCAGAGGAAAATCCTTGAGTCATTAAAACACAAAATTATTTGGCATAAAGGTCCCTTTCAATGAGATTGCCATTACCAAAAAAATGTAAAAATGCACATTTCAATTTAAAGAACAGCTTTGAGAATATGCAAAATACTCTTATTTGGAATTGAAACATGATCTATAGCAAGTACTATAGAAGAAACATCACAAGTCTTCAGAATTATTGAAACAAAGTATTTAATTGACTCCCTTTGACTTGATTTCGCAGGAATTTTGCTTTTCAAGCTTTTTTTAAGGTTTGAATTTTTGACTTGATTGAAGCCACTGAAAAATTCAAGAATTCTTGCAGATGGGGAAAATGTTTCATTCCCTTCTTGAAGTCTATTCTAAATTCAAAGGAAGAATACTTTTCTATCCAGCAGTTTGATATAATTTTGTTTATATCACAGACACTATGCACATCTCCTAACCTTTATGCATAGGGTGTTAAGTGAACTTATTGTAAGTTTTCTTTCTGATAAAACAGTGCTTGAATGTCTGAATTAATACTAACCATTACTGATAGAGACTACTTGATAAGAGAGATACAGATAACGAAGTTGGTCTAAGTGCCTCTGACAAAATGCAGTGGTTCGTGTTCTCACTACACTATTCACTACAAATTATGTCAATATATTATATGTTGTAGAATAGCCTTGTGGATTGGAAGGGACCAATCTACAATATATATGTTGTAGAATAACCTTGTAGAGTAACCTTTTTCTAGAATAACCATGAGCCATCTGTGCTTGATTTTATTTTGTTTGCTGTTGATACTTGATGGGTTTTTATCATAGGGACACAGGGAAAGATTCAGGAGTGAAAGTGTCTTCATCTAGTTCTCTTCACCTTCCTTGATGATGATGCAGTTGATTATAAGGACAGTTTTAAACTGCTGCTTGAAGGAAATTCAAAGAATTAAAGAAACTAAACCACCAAATCAACAAGCTGTGCTCTTTATTATATGCAATATATATACTGCTGCTGGTTTGGGCATAAAAATCCCAATGCTCTCACACTGAGGAATGCATTCTGTATAATATGTCTCATGGAAATCATTGGGACCATCCTGCAAGAACAAATGTAGTTTTCAGTCCCATTTGTTACTCTTTTGCACTGAACACCATGGTGGCATTGCCAGGCAAGTAATCTGGTCCCAAAGGAGATGGATTCTCGTGTTTTAATTCATAAAGCAATTATTGCTTCATGTATGATATATAGTGAAAATTCTACAAAGTTAGCTTGTAAAATGTGAGTGATTTTGAAGAAGCAGGATGTAAGAGTGACAGAGCACTGAAACAGCTTGCCCAGGGGGGTTGTGGAGTCTCCTACGTTGGAGATATTCAAGGCCCGCCTGGACAAGGGTCTGTGTGATGTACTCTAGGTTACCCTGCTCTTGCAGGGGGGCTTGCCTGGATGACCTTTTGAGGTCCCTTCCAACCCTTGGGATTCTGTGAAGCTGCTTTGCCTCAAAGCCGTGATGCCCTATTTTCTTTCCAGCCTTTTTATTTCTCAGCTGCATCATGATAATGGAAAGGAAAATAATATTTGACAGAGATAGAATTCTGGAAAGATGAAGGAAAGAAGAAAAGGAGAGTACCTCCTTCAGCATTCAGGACAGATTAAAAAACTGTGATAAATTTCTCACATTAATAGTACATTTAATATAATATAAATGAATATATAATAAATATAATAATATAAGAAATACCAGAGGCAGGAATGAAACTCTTACTACCTTTAATACGATTTTGGCTCCCTAGAGAAAGACTACATTTAACAACATTTCTTCCTGTAGAAAGACAACATTTGGTTGTCTGCCAATTGAACAGGTATGTGCAGAAGAAGAAGAATAGGACAGAAGAGAAGAAACGTGGCTGGGGAGAGGGGAAAAAATAATAAACGAAAAACATGATCTTTAATTAGTTTTCATTTTGAACAGCTTGATTTTGTGAGTCCAACAGGGAGATACCTGCCTTTGTGGGTATGTAGGAAAATATTTAAAAAATCTTGTCCATGTTATTTACACTGCCTATGGAAAATTAAAATACATTTGGGATTATAAACTGAAGTGTTATGGGCAGGATGAGAAGTTTCTTTCTGAGTACCTCTGAGACTATTGCCACAAAGTATTTTTAGTATGACCATAAATGCATGCATTCCTGAATTTCTGATAAAAACCACTAATGTAATTGACTTTGTCTTTGAATTGATATTGTTAATCAAGGGTGATTGCAAACATGTGAAAAATAATTAGTCAGAGGCTGGATGTTTTAGCCATCAACAAACCATCCTTAATCCTTTGATTCCTCTTCTGCCTATTTGCAGGTAAAAGTACCTCTGTGTTCCTATCACATTCATTGTGATCCCATTTAAAATTTATTTAAGCTATTGTGCACTTGTGATAACTTTCAATGAGTCACAGTACAAACCACCTAAACCTTAGAAAATGTTTTGAAAACTCACCTGAAGTCTTGAAAAATCAGGGTATTCAACTGTGAAACATGATGTATAACTTAAAACTTTGTAGTTATTAAATATACTTGAAAAATCCAAATAATACTTATTCAAAATAAATCTCTGTGAATGTCGTGGTTTAAAACCAAGTCCACACACATCTCGTTCACTCACTGCCCCCCTTGTTCCCCCAAATCCCGGAGAGTTAGGAAGGAGAATCCAAAGAATGTAGCCCCCACGGGTTGAGATAAGCACAGTTTAATAGCTAATGCATAACACAAATCACTACTGCCACTACTACTACAAATAATAATGATAAAGCCAATAACAAGTGAAGAGAATACAACACCTCACCAGCCACCGACCCATAACTCACCCCACCCTGCCCGACTGAGCACCGACCAATACCTCCTCCATCCGCCCCAGAGCTCCAGCCCTTCCGTGTCTCTCCCGGTTACCTCCTGGGTATGACGTGCTATGGTATGGAATACCTCTTTGGCTAGCCTGGGTCAGGTGTCCTGTCTCTCCTTCCTCCCGGCTTCCCTCCTTCCCTGGCAGAGCATGAGCTCAGAAAAGGCCTTGGACAAAACCAAACTTTTGAACAGTAACTCAAAACATGCTTGCTATCAACAACCGTTCTCAGCCCGAAAGTCAAAACACAGCAGTGCACCAGCTACCAAGAAGGAGAAAAAATGATTGCTACTGCTCAAACTGAAGTAATTATTTAATTTATGAATTGCAAGATCCTAGAAAATTGTCAAAATGATAAGTGACTTTGAGCTTAAACTTCATTTTTATGCAACAAGTGTAAAGTACATACCTTCATTTTTATGCAACAAGTGTAAAGTACAGATCCATGGGTTTAGGACAGCTAGAGACTTATAGGCACCAAATTCAATCAAAATAGGTTATAATGTGGGACAGAAGGCAGACTAGTCATTTTTGAAATGAGATCAAGCCTCTAAATTACTGTGGTTTTTCTTGAAAAGTTATATTGGAGCTATACTCTATTTTATGGAATAAAATGAATAGAGTACCCATATCAAGAATGTTATGTTTTGAAATGAATGTAACATTCTGAGATCATAGAATCATAGAATGGCTTAGGTTGGAAGGGACCTTAAAGTCCCTTGTCCCTTAAAGGGATTAGACGATCATCTAGTTCCAATCCCTCTGCCATGAAGGGTCAACCTGTCTCACCACCCCCATAGTGAAAAATTTGGCACTAATGTTTAACCTAAATCTTCCTTATGTCAGCTTAAAGCCATCCCCCCTCGTCCTATCACTACATGTCCTTGTAAAAAGTCCCCCTCCAGCTTTTTACAGTCCCATTTTAAGAACTGAAAGGCTATTCTAAGGTCTACCCAGAGCCTTTTGTTCTCCAGGCTGAACAACCCCACCTCTCACAACCTGTGTGCCATCCTTCTGATCATACTAGTAATGCCACTAGTGATAATAATGGAAAAGGAAATAACAGAGAGAGATAAAACAAAACCACTTATGAACAGCAGTGATGGACAATACAATTGCTCGTCACCCACAACCCACTGACCAATACGCAGACCATCCCTGAGCAGTGATTGGTCCCTTCCCGCCAACTCTCTGCAGTTTGTATACTGAGCATATATTATATACCTGCATGAAATATCCCTTAGGTTAGGTCAGGTGAGCTGTCCTGGCTGTACTTCCTCCCAGCTTCTTGTGCCTCTCCTCACTGGCAAAGCGTAAGAGACTGATAAGTCCTTGATCAGGGCAAGCACTACTTAGCAACAACTAAAACATTGGTGTGTTATCAGCATTGCTCAGACTGAAACCAAAACACAGCACTATACCAGCTACTAGGAAGAAAATCAATTCTCTCCTAGCCAAAACTGGGACAAGTCGTCAAGTTTACTCCTCCCCTGTCATCGGCAAATTCAGGCATTTTATCGCAGAAGGTAATCAGCTGAGTCAGGCATGATTTACCCTTGGCAGATCCATGCTTACTGTTCTCATTCTGCTTTTACTCTTTTTCGCACCAAGAAATATGTTGCAAAGAGGACCCAATCCATGATTTTACAAAGAGTGAATATGAGGCTGACCAATCTATGATTCTCCGGGTCATCTCTTTGGCTTATTTAAAGACGTGTGTGATTAACAAACCTTCTCTTTAAAAATTTGTCCCAAACTCCATGATCTTTTAAAGACAATAGAGAGCATCATTACAAGGATATCAGCCAGAGCTGAGCACACTGGGTATGGCCTATTGAGATACATTGACTTCCGTGAGTTCTCACAAGTGACTTAACCCTCATCCACCACTGGTCCTTCTGCTTCACCTTGAATCCTTTCAGGTCAGGACAGCTCAGCTCCACCTGTGCCTGCTGTCATTAAATCACCCAGCCTTTTCATCAATAAGCCCACATTTTCTTTGTTCACCGTTTTATTACAAAAGTTGTTGTCAAAGCTCTTCTGTAGAAGCTCTTGATGTCCCTTGAACATCTTAAATCCATCTGAGTTTTGGCTTGAATGACACCAGCCCTACATGCCCAGGCAACTTTCCTAAATTCCTCCTTTACACTCTGTCCTTGCTCCCACTCTTGGATGTTGTATTTTTGTTCTGGAGTTCTGTCATGATATTCCTTCTAGTTAAATCCTGACAGACCTGCTTGTCTCCCTTCACATCAGGGTTGACCGTTCTTCTGCCTGGAGGATACTCCCCTTAGTGGTATGCCATTTTTCTTTTAAGTCTTTTGCTTTTCAGAGTGGTCTGTCGTGGATCCCACCTACCTACTCCTCCTGCCAAAGTCCAGCCCTGCTGACCTGAAATCTAGGGTTTGCACTTTGCTGAAAGATTTTTATTTTCTCTTTTTCTTATTGCAACTTTTATGCTCATGTTCTTTTAGGAGTCATTCAGCAGATTCTTGCTTCTTTACTCATAATGAGAAAAGACTCTCCACCCATCCATTTACACTCTTCTAAACACTATAACTAGCAGCTACCTATAAATTTTAATCTTTCCTGCATTTCAGTATGATATATTCCTAATTGCTAGATTTAACTATATTTATATTTTCACCACATGAACTTCTGTGAAGCCAAGACTCATTGATGCATTTGATTATGAAAAATTGATATAAGTTCTTTTCTATTAGGTTCTAATCATCGAAGATATTTTTGGTTTTATTAAAACCCCAAAATCCTCCTGAAAGTGATAGCTTAGGTGAAGTGTTTTTAATGACAGTAACTTGTTTAGATTGCATGTTTAATTTCTTATTTAATATTTATCCTCCTCACTTTCTTTATCTCAAGCTTTGGAGTGAAACTGACGTTTTACCTAGCAGTTATAAAGAAGCATATTTTACTCCAAAAATTAGAAACTGGTGATTTTGAATACAAAACTGACTGATATTTTCATGTTTTATTCAAAACTGGCTATTAAAGAATTTTATTTTTTTTTTAGTCTTGTGCAGTACTTACAATAAAAAATACTTCATTGTTTTTCTTTTTTGATTTTGCCTACCGATTTATAGTCCACACCCAAGTTCACTCCCTACTTCCTATTTGCTAATGCAAACCGACTTTGTGTAGTCTGGGTGATGTTTGACATTAATAAATACATACTATAAACCAGTATTTTTATGCATAATGATGAAACATATTTGTTTCCAGCTATGGAGAATCACATTAAAAAAAAAGAAATCCTGAATTTTGAAGGAATACATGGAAATGTAGACTTCATTACATATATAATGCAACAATCATCAGAGGATTTCTGAAAATTCTTCCTGATTCCTTTAGAAAGCACAAAAAAAATCCTTTAAAAAACATAAGTGTTTCTCATGTGTTCTGAAAACTGCTTTCATTTTCCCTGTCTTAAAGAAGGGTGAAAAGAAGATGCTGCAATCCAGGCACCTAGCAAGTTGGTACTAGAGAAATCAGCAGACTAAATGTGTTTCTTGTGTGGCTGTAGTTGAGGCCATGTTTGCTCTTAGTAATTTTACCTGATAGCTTGGAGGAAAAAAAAAAAATTATATACATATATTTTTATATATATAATATATATTTTTATATATATATTTATATCTAATTATATCTATTTATATATGTATATAAATATACTTTTTTTTTTTTAGTTGAAACTATCAACTAATTTCAAACTGAATTTTGGAAATTTTCAGGAACGGCTGAAATAGAAACTTTTGTCTGAAAAAATTTACTGATCCCTCATATTTTTCAGTATTTGTCGTTCAAGACACATGGACCTGTGTGTTTTTCCACAGGAGTTCATAATTTATTGCTGTAATCAGAACAATGGTGGGGAGAATGGAAACAAGCTTCTGGCCAAGTTCACCACAAACGGCTGTTTAACAAGATGTATAGTTATAGATGAGATGTAAAGTGCTTTCATAGATCCAAAGCTAAGAGGCATGAAAAAAACTCAAAGACAAATGACTGCTTTTTAGCTCAACCGCAGCTACGGCTGAAGCCCGTGTCAGATCTGGCTTTTCTTCCTGAATTCATTAACACTCTCCTCACCCTATCCCCAACCCAAACAACAACAGCAAAAAGGCTGCAATCAATAAGATGGGAACTTCTAAACGTTCTTTAGCTTGTCCAAGACAAGACAAAGCGATAACAGAGTTCATAGTATGGTCACTGGACAACTCCATCAGCAGTTTAATTCAGCACTGGTAAATTTAATGCAACATAATATTCATCAAAATGAGACATGAAGTGATGAATAGTAGAATAAAATATAATCACATAAAGAAACTTGTGGATAGCACTCGAGGCCAGATGGTTAAAGCCACTGTTCATTTCAAAATAGTGACTGAATGATGAGTAAAAAATGTAAAGAGAATACACTACAATTGCAAACAGTATGGTAAATACTGCTTAGATACTGGATCTATTTAATATTTGACTTTTTTTTTAATGGGTATAGCAAAATTTTAAGGAAGATACTGGAAAGAGTGATAGAAACTAGATCTGCTCCTCATTTCATCCCCAGGCAGAGCATTGTGCACTCCATCTGGTCATTGATGTATAGGGTGATACCCCTTCCTCATCTCCCCAGACTGTCTTTCCTGAAGAGCATAGATCTTTCCATTCCAGTACTGCAGTCACAGGAGGTGTCCCACCTCAAGTCTGAGATACCAATGAGATCATAGCCTCATTGTCTTGGCTGTTTGCATTTAATGGACAATAAGATTTGAGGCAAGGTAGCGGTGGGACTGCAGATGTGGTCTCTGTGGAAGGAGGCCACGGATCTGCTCTGGGATGGTCATAGAAGTTCCATCTGTTTCTAGCCAGCTTCAGCAGACCCAGGTGCAGGACACAGGCAAGCCCCTAAGCCATGGGTGAGGCACCTCTTCCTGAATGGATTTAAGGCAGAAAACTGGTTTTAATATTTGTCTTAATTTCTCACTACTCAGACCTATTTTATTTGGAAAAAAAAAATAAATTACCAAAGTCAAATATGTTTTGCATCAGGTAGTAAATGATAAACAATGCTTCAGTCTTTAACTTGACCCACAGTTCTCTCATCCCACTAGGAAGAGGGAAAGAGGGAGCAGCTGGGTGGGAGTCTGGCTGTTTGCCATGGCTAAAACATCACAGACATGCATGTTGTTTGGTGTGTTAAGCACGCACACAAGCGAAACATTTGTGGGTTTTATTTATTGCTTTCAATGGAGGCTGCTGATGCCTGTATCACTTCCATTGACACTTTTTGCAGTTTGTTTCCCAAACATAGAATATCTCTGGGTTATTATTTCATGAAATATTTGGGTTTTTTTCAGAACTGGACTTCAGAAGTAGTTCAGAAAAGATATAGTTCTGCAATAGCTTCTTTCAGAGACCTATATCCAAGATGTACTGCAGTTTCTATTTTTTGTTTCACCAGAGAAATGAAATGTAGAGTAAGTGAAGGTTACCAGTGAAAAAGACTTTGCTGCTTCTGTGGTCTGTGCTGAGGTTAAATGTTGAGACTTCTGCCTATACTGTTGAGAAACTGCCCTGTGCCCTGTCTGTGTTTCTTCTAGCTGAAAGTGCCAGTTCCTGTAGGGTGCCTTTGCAGTATTAATGAGTAGATCACTAGTGCTGGCATTCTGCATGCTCAGTTTGTACAGAAAGCAAACTGGGAATTGTCTTCTGGCATATGAAAAGAATAAAATGTTTCCTTCACGTCATGCCCTAGCTAGCTTTGTGAGGCTCAGCAATATTTTCTACTTGAGAAACCACTGAAGGATACTGCAATTATTTGACCTTAAATGGTTTGGACCTGCCTGCACATCATAAAAGCAAACACTGTAAATGTTGTACCAATAGCATTTTATTTTAGCTGTTTTTATACAGGTTCATTTCAATCCATATGTACGGATACTTTGCTCCATTTGGACGTCATACAATAGATGTTCACAGATTCCTGAGAGAATCACTCTCACACTCAGTATCAAACTGGGAACATGAAATGCATCTTAAAGTTTATTCTATGCCAGAAGGAGAAATTCTGTTGTGGTTGCTCCTGAAATGTACGTAAGCCTATTATACGCAGACATAAAAATATTTGTAAAAAATATTAGTATATAATCACATACAGATGTCTAAATTGTCTACGTATGAACAAATCTAGATATGAATAATTATACAAATATGTATTTATATGTGTCTAAATATGTATAATTACATAAATGTGTGTGCATACATTTCTGAGTATGCTTATATATATTTAGAAATATACATATTTGCATACACATGCAAGTCACATATATAGATATGTATCTATTTGATGTATAAGTCGCTGTTTATCATGTACACTTACAGTTGCTCTTTTGCCATGAAAATGACATAATCTTTCATACTCTTAGGACAAAAAGAGAGTATAGTTCTCACATTCTTTTGTGACTTTTTTGGGGACCTATTTCTCCTTCTTTTTTATTTCATACATCCTCCCATCCACCTCCAATAGATACTTTAAGAATAATTGGACATGATTCTACTATAAAATAGCTTCCAGATCTGAGATGGTATTTTGTTTATCACCAAGTCTGGAGAGATAAGGTTTTTAAGATTATATCAATGTCTAGATAATGTGCATTTGGATGGGAGAAATGAAGTAATTTAATGTTAGAGGGCATGTTACATCATTCAGTGGTACTGCCACTCAGTCAGATTGAAACCATAGATTGGTTCAGAAATGTTGTTTTCTTATATAGGACTACAATAGCAGAAACGCCTGCAGCATTAAAGCCATTGTGCCACATATTTGCATGTGCCACCAGAATCTGAACAGCTTTTTTTTACAGAACTACTTTTTCAACATAGATTTAAATTATTTAGTAAATGTGTGGCAAAGGATGACTTAAAATCCAAATCCCGTTAGGATTTATTCTGACCTATTTTATAGCTGGAAACTCATGTCCTTCTCCAAAAGTCCACTGGACATTGAAAAGCATACATAGTTGCTTTTTCAAAAGTTTTTCAAATGTTTCATCAAAGAAATAATTTGAACAGCAGTAAAATATGGGAACTATTTTTAAATATCCATAATCTGTAGTAAAAATACTGTGGTTTCAGATTATTTTATAATGCAAGAGGCAAAAGAAATTTATCATGGCTGGTAGTACAGACTTCTGATTGTATATGCCTGTGTCATGAAATACTGTAGAGTGCATTTATTTAAATAAATTTCCTATAATTTTTTTAACAGATTCTGTAATTTTTTTTGTTTACCTTGATTTGTTAAATGAACACAGGAACATTGTAAAATGGTTTCCACTGGCTTTGTTGTAAATATTCACTCTTTAAATGCACCAGATTTTCATGTGGATTTAATTATGGATTTCTTTGAATCAGTTGCTCTGGCATTAAAATCCAGGCAAAAGACTGCTGTTGAGATGCTGATGAAAAATACAGCATAGCCTATAGTCTGGCTATGGCAAGGTGCAAATAAGTTGATATAAGAGCTGAGTTTGATAGAAGTCCTATTTTCTGAAATGCTTATTGAAAGAAGAGCCAAGTCAATTTCCAGGAGAAGAGGAACGTATCCAATTAGCTTCCGAGTATCTACTGACACTAGCATTGCATTCTTAATAATGGAGACTGTGGTGAAGCCTCCATTTGGTGATGCATGATTTCAGGCTTGAAAGCTTTTGCAACACTGGTGATTCCAATGCAATAATTGATAATCCCTACCTTTATCCTTTCCTTCCCTTTACTATTATTTCTTTTTTACAATTCTTTCCCCTGGATCATCTCATCTCCTTTTCAACTCAGGCATGCTGGAAACAAGGACGTTGACGGTCACAAAACATGAAGTAAAATTAAATTAGTTTGGAGTATCGTACATTGTCTGACGTTCCCTGACTATGGTGAAATCGATAGCCTGAGAAAAAGACATATCAGGAGAAATACTAGCTGCTGTAATTATGCAAGTTTGCCCTGTAACATAGCCTTGTAGAAGTAAATGATACACTGTAATGCAGCCCATGGGATGTGTGGGGCGGTGTCTGTACAGTACCTAAGGCAGGGAAGGCTATGGGAGATTATATCACCATGCCCTTAATATGTCTTTTCATATTCAACTGACTCTGTTGCTCTATGTAGGAAATACAGGGTCCTCAGGAAACTAGATGACTCTGTGGTAGCTCCTGTCCTCATTTACACCATTATTCACCTTGACAGTTCATTGTTTAGTTTCTGTTCTTTAAGTGCATTCCATTTCTGAGCTGTGGAAGAAAGAATTGTGTGATTTCTCACAATCTCATTTCTGAGCATTTTCTTCTCTCTAGGTTAAGCTCACTAGAAGTACTCTCATGTCTTTCCAGCTTAACTGAAAATTCCAAAGCTGGATATTTCAGACAGATTTAAAACCATCCAGTGTAAATGTTACAATGTGGGGAGCCCATGGTGGGAAATGCCATCCAGAGTAAAGCGGAGTATGTCCTAAGAAATAACTGCTCTGTTTTGGAGCACTGAACTGGACTCAGCAGTGCTAGGAAAAGAGTTTGCTTTTTTCTGATAAATGACCAAAAGGATCTCAAAAGGCAGTTTTTGAGCATTGGCTTTGGGTATGGGAAACCACGGAGAAACATTTTGATTCTCCATCTGCAGGATACCATGTATTAGTCCTTGTTTTTTTTCCCCTGCAAGTGATAGGGAAAGGCAGACTCACCCAAATTAATTTTGGAAATGCTTAAGGCTATTTTCTTCATACAATAGAAAAGCAATTCTCTGAAACTGCTGGGGTGAATGAACATTTTCAGTCTGCACTGACTTGGAGAGGTACCAGAAGGATTTCTGCTACTGAACTTTGTGCTGCCCCTAGGCAGGTAACTACCTGGAGTTCAGCAGATGGCTTTGCAGAGGAAAGAATGTTTAGCTGTGCTCGTAGTGGAGTGGTGCCCAAAGAAAGTAACAAGCAATAAAAGCTTCCACTTTGTGTGTAAGTCTAAGAATTATAATTGGAAATGCAAAGAATAGGAAGCTTTTCTGAATACTATAATTCTCTCAGTCTTTACACAATAATGGTATAATTTACTCTTCCTTAGTAAAAACCCTTTTCTGGTAAGTAACACATCCCTTTCGTATGAAAGGTGCTTTGAGCAGGAATTCTAAGTTAGTAAACCCCTAGAATTTAGTTTACAGCAAATTTAATATCTTCTTTAATCCAGAAGAAATAATGTCTGGATGCTTGCTTGCTTCCTCCTTCCTTTGCAGGACTGTGTTGTGCTAGGTTTGTTTACAGGGAGGAACTCTAGGTTCAGAAAAAAATTCCTACTTTTTTTTTGAGGTGGGTTGACAAGACATGGTCATTCAAGATTTTAAGTCCATGGGTTAAGAAATAAATCAGGTCAAGGAGCTGTAATTTTCTTTATTTGATAAATGCGTTTATTTCTAAGAAAGCAGCAGAACCTATTCAGAAATATGCCAGTGGAAGAACTTTGATATATAAATCTAAAACCACAATGGAAACAATGAAACAAAGTACTTGTGCAGAACTTTCTGCAACTTGTCTATCAGAGGAAAGCAGTATAAGAAACACTAATGCCAATTATTTTCTGTATGTGTTTCCTGGACTGTGATTGTTGTCAATAAATGTCAGGATCTGGACCTGATACTGATCAAGTGTCTGTCTTTCTGTGTTTCTCTGTTGTCTCCTGAAGCTATTTTCTTTCAGTGCTTCAGTGCAGGTGATAGGAAAATGAGGGGGACACAAATCAAGAATTGTTATTACCATTAGTTGGTGTGGAGGAGACAATAAGAGCTGCACGACTGGCCAAGATTTCATTTTCCTTGATCCCTCCTGTGTGTGTTGCCTTCCTAGTATAGCACCAGCAGAAACAGTCCAGCCCATCCAACCTTGAGCATTCTTCGGCATGGAGAAATTTATTTCAGAGCAAACAGATGATCTGATTCATTTCATACTGCATTCAGCTACAGCTCCTGAGATCAGTCTGTTTATAAGGAGTTCAAAGCAAACTGTTACCACCTGCAAAAAATCATAGCAATAGGTAGCTTTGGTGAAACCTTAAACTTACTTACATTTTGTTTTATTGTCATTAAAAATTCTTTCCTGTATCATCTCGCAAACATAATGTCTAGTAAAAATTTTTAGGAATTAATAGCTGGCATTTGCAAAAGCAAATTTCTTGCTTATGCTACAAAAACTTCAGCCTTGGGAGCCATTTTAATATAGATTTCTGGAGAGGAGTTATGCCTCTAAATACAAAAAATACCAAGACATGAAGGCTGATTTCAAATCCAGTCTTCACCTCACTTCCTCTAGATAACAGAGAAGTTTAGATCCAAGGCTAAAACTTTAATTGTAACAATAAAATGTCATCTAGGGTAATAGGATGTCTTCCCAGACTAAATCTGCATCAGCAATCTTTAATGTATCAGCTGAGGCCAAAAATTATCTAGCAGCTAAAACATTCCTGTGGGTTAATGGCTTTATGGATTTTGACTATAAAAATATTTATGTACTATATAATTTTTGTCTCTGCAGGTGGAAGAATTTTAAAAGTGAGTGTGAAAAACTCCCAGATTGGCCAGAGAAGATCAAAATTCTGGATCTTCTGGCTTACATGAATTTTGATAATGACTGTGCTACAGCAATTTAGAAAAGATCCATATTATGTAAATTCAACCTCATTTATGGCTATATGTATGTCGTAGCATTGACAAATTGCTAGAACTCTATCTATGGCACAAGAAGAATGGAGACATGCAAAATAATATGAAGTCCCCATATTAAAGAGTTTACCATTTAAAAGACCAATAGGAGAAGATAAAGCTGGCTAGGAAGGGAATATAAGATGTGTGTCTGGGGCAGGTTTGTAAAGCATTAAGATGTTTCTTCTTAATGAGGCTGAGAAAGGCTGAGAAAGTTGGGGCTGTTCAACCTGGAGAAGAGAAGGCTGCATGGAGACCTCATTTGCAGCCTTCCAGTAGATGAAGGAGGGCTATAGAGATGCTACAGATGGACTATTCATTAGGGACCGTAGTGATAGGACAAGGGGTAATGGGTTCAAATTTAAACAGGAGAAGTTTAGACTGGATATAAGGAAGAAATTCTTTAGTGTTAGGGTGGTGAGGTACTAGAAAGGGTTGCCAAGGGAAGTTGTGAATGCTCCATCCCTGGAGGTGTTCAAGGCCAGGTTGGACAGAACCTTGGGTGATACGGTTTAGTGTAAGGTGTCCCTGCCCATGGCAAGGTTGTTGGAACTAGATGATCTTAAGGTCCTTTCCAATCCTAACTATTCTATGATTCTATGATTCATCCCAGCCACCAGTAAAAGGTTGTTAATTGTAGTGAGTAATACTTCATTTGCATTTCCCAATGACATATCCTCTGCGTCTGAGTGAAATAACCTGAATCTGCTGCACTGGTAATTTTTGATAAAGTGGCATGAGTAGAGTAAAAGTTTAGCACAATCCAGGACATTGATTGTTCACTTGCTGTATTTGATCCTGGGCAGTAGTCAGCAATAGTAGATTCAGGATAGATGCCAAGCTGTCCTCCTCTCCCTTCTGCACTGAGGAAGTATAAACATTGCTTCCCTCCAAAGGGAAACATTTTAAATAGAGGCATTGAGCTGTCTGCAGGAGTCTGACAAGAGACTTAGCAGGACTTACATATAAAAGAGTGGTGGGACTGTCAGAGTTCTCAGCACTGTCTTAAATCTTTACCCATTTAAACCGACAATAAAACTCCTTTTAACTTCAAGAAGATCTGCAGGCTGAGGCAGTGGCATATATTTATGCAGTACTTTCCTTGCAGTCATGCAAGAGAGGAGAGTGTCAGAAAGGGAGAGCATCCACCAGAAGTTCTCCCGCTGTCACTTTGATGACTTGCCTGCCTTCCTTTTGGCTGGTCCTGTCTTACCTCTGCTGATGTAGGTGTCCATGCAGGTGAACACTGTGATGCTCTGTGCAGGAAAAGAGGTGCTTCAGCCTCGGTTCACTTGCAGAAATAGGATCTTGATAACCTTGGGGGAGAGTAGAGGGTGATGTAGCTGAAAGGGGCAATGCAAAAACAAGAGGGTTAAGAGTTCCACAGAAGTGAGCCCTTATCCCTTCAGTTTTCAGTACTGTTTCTATATTGCCATTTTTTTAAACAGTGTTCTGTCTTCTTATAACTTACTTTTATTTTATATTTTCCCTGTATTACTGTGGGAATAAATCCAGTTAAAAATAAATAAAAATTATTTTTGTTTTCTAACAGTCATAACACAGGGTAGCCACATTTAAGAACCAGCTGGGCTGTAAAGCAACATAGCATGAGCACAGTCTCTGCTCATGAAAATTTACGGTAGAAATAGGCAGAACTGGTGCTTAACGACGTGGGTCATAGAACCACACAGGCTTGACATATCTTTCTGCAAATTAAAAAACTCCTATGCTGAAAAACTAAAATCATTCACATCACCTAGTATAACCAGTTGGATCATGGGCAGTACACAGCATGGCATTTCCAAGCTAAGAAAACCCCCCAGATTCTGTGGATAATATGTTTTAATACTTAATAGTTTTCTTGCATTGAGTCTGAGCTTTTGTTCAAGTCTAAATGTTTTCCATTTCTTTTTTCAGCACCTGAGTGCTGACTCCTGCTTGAGCAAGGAGTCAGCTACTGCAAATGGGATTTTGTCATGGAATACAGGGATCCATTTTTCATTCAGCTTTCCTACAAATGAGTGGAGGTTGTATACACAGCGCAATACAGAGAGCAAGGGCAAGTTACTTAGGAATTATAGAGAGTCTTGCCCTGTCTGAGCTCTGTTCCACTGAGCTGGAGCAGTGATCAAGATAGCTGATGTACACCTAGCTCAGCAGTGTGAGTTAGCAAATGCTTGTACTGCAGGATAGATACTAGATACAACATCCTTTGAAGGTGATGCATAGAAGCATAGAATAGTTAGGATTGGAAAGGACCTTAAGATCATCTAGTTCCAACAACCCTGCCATGGGCAGGGACACCTCACACTAAACCATATCACCCAAGGCTTCATCCAACCTGGCCTTGAACACTGCCAGGGATGGAGCATTCACAACCTCCCTGGGCAACCCATTCCAGTACCTCACCACCCTTACAGTAAATAATTTCTTCCTTAGATCCAATCTAAACCTCTGCTGTTTAAGTTTCAACCCGTTACCCCTTGTCCTATCACAGTCCCTAATGAATAGTCCCTCACCAGCATCCCTGTAGGCCCCCTTCAGATACTGGAAGGCTGCTATGAGGTCTCCATGCAGCCTTCTCTTCTCCAGGCTGAACAGCTCCAACTTTCTCAGCCTGTTTTCATATGGGAGGTGCTCCAGTCCCCTGACCATCCTCGTGGCCCTCCTCTGGACTTGTTCTAACACTACCATGTCCTTTCTATGTTGAGGACACCAGAACTGCATAGGGGTAAGTAAATGGTCTTGACCAGTACCACTTCCAGAAAGAGCTCCAGTCTCTCATGCCTAAGGTTTACAAAATAAATCATACTCTTCTGTCACATAAAATTATGAAATATCCATGAAATATCCACAGCTCCTGGGAGCCTAAGGTGAGCATAAGGCAGGCAGAGCAACTGTCCTCATCAAACAGAAGCAGTTCTGTAGCACCTGAGCAAGTTAAGCAGATCATCTCTCCTGAGAGCAGCAAGGTTCAGCCAAGTGTTCAGTGATCACCAGGCAAACCCAAAGTGACAAGTCAGGTTCAAAGCTGAGCCAGGAGGTCAAATCATCAGCTCAGTGTCAAGATCAGTGAGGTAGGCTCCTTGGTAGAATAAAGCTCTGAAGTCTAAATACAGACCCTGAGCAAAGGGAAGTGGCCCCAGTGAAAATTCTCCTGCTCTCTTAAGCCTCAGCTCTTCCTGCACAAGTCTAACCCCAGGTATTAGAGATGGGCTGGAGCACAGACAAGCCTGCAGAGCCTGCAGTTTAGGGCCCTGACACTCACCTTTTGAACCCAAAGAGAAAAATAAAGGCTAACAAATGAAATCATTCTGCATTAGACAAAGATTCTTACAAACAAACTTTCCTAAGATGACAATTTAGGATTATGAAACACCAGAGATCAGGAACACCTCACCTGCCTTGCAGATCATCACTCAGAATTTTGTGCACTACACACTAACTCGAAAGACTTCAGGCCTCAGGAAGCCTTTTGATCATCTGAAGGCCTTCTTATTGCCTTGTTTCCACTGTTCTGTATAATTCACAGTAGTAGCCTAAGAAACAGTATATTTAAATTCCACAATTAAAGCTTATATTTACCTGGTCTTATATGTGAGACAGGTAGTGACAAAACGTGGTAGATGTCTTAAATTTTACTGATTGAAGATACAGTTCCTATATGCAATCACTTAAATCAGCAAGTATCTAGGAGTAGCTCTATAATGCAGTGATCAACATGAGCTAACCTTTTACAATTTTGTTTTAAATGGGTTCAAAAAACTTTCCATAGAGTTAAAATCATTCTTATCATCCTGCACCTCTGCTGTGTTTTCTCATTAGAGACAGATTTTAAGAACAAAACTTCTTTGTATTTGATGAGCTTTGACATCTGTGCCAGATGAGGATCCAGCGTTTAATTCTTCCTCAGTGTTCCCTCCTTTCTTGCACATTTAAGATATTTTATTTCTACAGTTTCAGCTTCAGCCCACTGCAAAGACATATACATCCTCCCTTATTCTGGGCTGTTTGATATATAGAGCATTTAATGTATGTTTCTTTCTCTTGTCTCTAATGGACTGAAAATAGTGAATGTTCTGACATCAATTATGTTATTTAATATTTCATATTCCATATTCTATATTGAGAAAAATCTACACTTGCATGCCATTTTTCAGATTGTCTAGTTCAGCTCTTGTGCACATGTCACTTCAAACCTAGGATCACTACACTTTTCCATAACTTTTTAAAGGTAAAGTTATTATCCATACACTCAAACAAAAGGAAGGTTTTATTAACCATTTTTATAAATGCTAACAACTAGTATCATTTTATATTTCTCTTGCCTAAACCACAAGGAATTAATTGGGCTGATGCCAACCTCATGAAGTTTAACCATGCCAAGTGCAAGGTCCTCCACCTGGGTCGGAGCAATCCCAGGCACAGCTACAGGTTGGGCAAAAAGGAAATTCATGGTAGTCCTGCGGAGAAGGACTTGGGGGTGTTAGTCAATGAGAAAATGAACATGAGCCAGAGGTGTGAACTCACAGCCCAGAAAGCCAACTGTATCCTGGGCTGCATCAAAAGGAGTGTGACCAGCAGGTCAAAGGAGGTGATCCTGCCCCTCTACTCTGCTCTTGTGAGACCTCACTTGGAGTATTGTGTGCAGTTCTGGTGTCCTCAACATAAAAAGGACATGGTACTGTTAGAACAAGTCCAGAGGAGGGCCACGAGGATGATCAGGGGACTAGAGCACCTCCCATATGAAGACAGGCTGAGAAAGTTGGGGCTGTTCATCCTGGAGAAGAGAAGGCTGCATGGAGACCTCATAGGGGGCCTACAGGGATGCCGGGGAGGGACTATTCATTAGGGACTGTAGTGATAGGACAAGGGGTAATGGGTTGAAACTTAAACAGCAGAGGTTTAGACTGGATATAAGGAAGAAATTCTTTATTGTAAGAGTGGTAAGGTACTAGAAAGGGTTGCCCAGGGAGGTTGTGAATGCTCCATCCCTGGCAGTGTTCAAGGCCAGGTTGGATGAAGCCTTGGGTGATATGGTTTAGTGTGGGGTGTCCCTGCCCATGGCAGGGTTGTTGGAACTAGATGATCTTAAGGTCCTTTCCAATCCTAAATATTCTATGATTCTATGATTCTATGAATTGAAGCTGGTGCCATTAGGCTGGATTTGCATCTATGTAAAATAGAATTTACCTCTAGACCAAAAGAAGCACAAGAATTGAGGTGTGCACAGACAAAATTGGGGAATGTATCAGGAAATCAGCCTGAACAGCAGCTGATATCGCTGCATGTGTTAAACCTTCTCTTCTCTCTTGCTTCTAACGCAACTTAGTATTATGTACAACTGTGCAACTGTGTAACAGAATTTCAATCTGATGTTTCTGGTTTGTATTTTTATCAGATGAAGAAACCTACAGTTCTATACTATTTCTTTTTACCTGATGGTTATGATGAAAGGAAAGAATATTAAGAATATTAGAAAATATTCATATTATTATTTGCATTTGAAAAACAAATATACAAGGTGTTGGATTGCTCTGTATCACAAAGGATAGGATAAGGATCATCACTGAATCCATGTAAAACATGTCTGTATTCATTGATAGATTTCCAAAAAAAGTGATTCGTTGTACTTGTTCAGTGTTTTGAAGTTGTTCTGCTAAAGAAAGGTCGTTGAAACATCTGTGAAGAATATTTAAACATGACATTATTAGAACTGCGCAAGACTTCCAGGAATGCAGTGGTCAAAGTGGTAACATTGCGTTAATGCTGATTAGCAGATGAATTGCAGAAAAGCATATTGAGGAAATTCTTTAAGACTGAATGAATTAAAATTGCAGACACAATTAGATTACAAAAGACAATGAGCTAGAAATTCAGCTGGTACAAATTAGTACAGCATCATTGAAATCAAAACTTAGTTCAGTGTCTGCTGGAGGACTTCCATATCCTGACTCCAAAGTGTCTTATAGAACTTGTTGTGTGCCATACATAATAAGCTGTCATAGAAGGATTTCTATTTGTTGCAATGTCATAGAAATGGCTCTCTTTCAGGATTTAAAAGCCTGAATGTCACTAAGAATGGCACTAAGAATGTCCCTAGGGAAGCTCTGCCATAATTGCTAGCTGAGATATGAAATTATGCACTAGGTTGGGTAGATGAGCATTTTTTGGGTCAAGCTCCAAATACTTTGTCCCTCAAATTATGATGTATCTATCTTTTCCTTTAACTTCTCAAAAATCTATGAAGGAAGATGTGAATATTCTTTGCTTCTCAGGCAGGGAAGATTTCTACATCTTTGTGTAGAGAAAGAACAGGTAAGCATAGGGTTTTTTTTGACCATGTTTGATTTTATTAAAAAAAAAATAAAATACAAAAGTCAAAGCATTTTGTTAAGAAAACCATTAAGTTGAGAGTACAAAAGATATAGTTTAAACTGCTTTTTTCTTTTTTTGTATAAGGCTAGCATAAATTATGGTCAGATTTATGCATTGATAAAGAAAGATCTTTAGTTTGTAAGCACATTGTCTAAACATTGGAGTAAAATTACATTCTCAGGCTGTGATACAATTAAAAAGAGTGATGGAAGTCTTCTAGCATTATGTAATTTTTAGAGCATATCCCTTCCCTACTCAATCAACATAGTCAAGAAGAGACTTATTCCACTCTTGTCTGAGGGAAATTGACACGCACATGTCCTGTGATCAGTTTCTTTTAGAAACAAAGAACACTGGACAATTTACAAACAAGCCAGTTAGTCTGGACTCTAAACAGTGAAGAACAGTTACCACTACAGATTAAGCTCATGTTGTAGAAATATTGCTACTAATTCTGTGACATGCTTCACTGTAAGTAGCTTTAGGTAAACTTCTAAAAAGTATCTTTATAGATTACAAACATTTCCTTTCTCTTCCTCATTTCCATTTCCTTTCTTTTTTTTTTTCCCTTTTCAATTTTAATTTCCTCCAAATATCTCCTGAACATGTCCTGATAACAGTCAAGGTCACATTAATTGACCATAAGTTTGTGCTTCCACTGAAAGTGGATGGATGCTTCTCTCTGCAGTGTTCTCAAGTCTCTCATTTGTTCTCACCTTCTGCTTTTATAGACTGGAAATGGTCCAAACGAGGGCCACAGAGATGATGAAATAAATGGAGAACCTGTCTTGTGAAGCAAGACTGAAAGAGTTAAGTCTTTTCTCCCTTACACTGGTTCCAGCAGAGCTAGAATTAATTTTCTTCCTATTAGTTGGTGTTTTGGCTTTAGTCTGAGAATAACGCTAACAACATGTTGATGTTTTAGATGTTGCTCAGTAGTCCTTACCCCTATCAAGGGTACCTCATCACAATATTCTAGCATATATTGGGCAGCTACAAAGAGGATGGAGAATCTTCACAGGGAGTCACATGTAGTAGACAAGGGATAAGGTGCACTGGGAGGGGATTCATCTCAGCATAAGAAAATTTTTTACAGTAGGAACAAGCATTCATTGGAACAACCTCCCCAGGGATGTGGTAGAGTCCTTATTGCTGCAAGTTTTCAAGATGCATTTGTACAGGATGCTAGGAATTTTCATCTAGTATCCCTCCCTTTCCTGCAAAAAGTTGGACCAGGTGATCTTTCCAGTTCCCTTCCCACCTGTGCTGATCCATGATTCTGATTAAAGACAATCGCATTCACCATTCAATTTTTCCAGGTTATTTTTCAGTTATATTGGTTCCTTGCATTGCTCAGCACACAGCTATGTCAACTCTAGTGCAGATGCAATGTATAGAAGAGATGAAAAGAAGCATCTGAATGTAGAAAAATCATATAAAACATATTTTTTTTTTTTGTTAAAGAGGTTCGTGTAATCACAAACTCAGCAGTGCTTATCTTTCAGAATTGGTTTGTCTTTCAGCCTACTGTGAGTCAGGTATGAGATTTAAGGGAAATTTCCCCTTGGCTTCTTGTGCTGCTTTATGACTGCTCTTTTACAGGTTTTTGTTTCCTTTTAGTCAAGCTGCACTGGATTTAGAGTGAATTGGTGTAATTACAGTCAGAATTACTGTCAAATCGCTAGATATGAACATGTGGGAATTCCCAATATTTAATAGTTCAGAAGAAGTTTTGCTAAGAGTTGGACATTGGTGAAATTGAGTAAGAAGACTTCTAGCAAATAAGTTGTGAGGATGCAGAAAACAGAATATTGATGAACTTTTAATGATGAATGGAAGCCTTAACATTTGTTGGTAGCAGATATGCATGCACAGGCTCAGACGTCAATTTTTATTCATGAAATAGTGTTCTTTCAGCTGTTAGATAGAATGCAGAGCACTGTGGAAGCAAGGTAGATCTCAAAATTACTTGTATTCTAGTGTAGATGGTATGATTTCAAAAGCAAAATTTTTTATTACAGCAAAATTAGGGCTTGCTTATGAAGGCATTTACCACAATACTGGTATCCTTGACAACACCAGAATCCAATAAGTTACTCTGTAATGAGCTACTTTTTTCTACAACTTGTATGATTATATGAGAATAAAATTTTACAGGGGCATTTTTGGAAATATTTTAGGTGTTACTGTATGTCAAATTTGTGTTGTCACTGTAAAATATGATTTTACAATACATATGAAAATGTCTCAACTTGCTACAAGGCATACAGCATGAAATAGTTAAACTGGCATAAAATCTCCTCCCTTTTTCTATATTTAATTATATTTTCTGCAATATAGCCAAAATTATGTCTTAACAGTCATTAATTAGAGCAATGGACATTAACATAATATGTACCCACACTATGCCAAACTTTACCAAGGGTATTTTTTTCATACAGCTGTATCTCCATTTAGATAACATGAAAACAGAGTTAATCAATACTAACACATGAAGTATACATAAATGCAGCCTCTAGGACATGATGAATTTGGTACATCATTAATTTTCTTCAGTATCAGCATTTCCAAGCTCAACAGGTAAATAATACAGAGTAACAGATCTCGCTGATAAAGAAATAAGAATGGTCACTGCCGAGGAAGAGGAAATGTGTACCTTTTGTCATGGTTTAAACCCAGCCACACAGCTTGTGCACTCACTCCCCCTCCCTTTCTCCCCCACCTCCCGGAGGGTTGGGAAGGAGAATCAAAACAATGTAGCTCCCACAGTTTGAGATATGAACAGTTTAATAACTAAGTTATAACACAAATCACTACTGCTACTATCAATAATAATAACAATAATGATAAAGGGAATAACAAGTGAAGAGAATACGACACCTCACCACCCGCTGACCGATAACTCACCCCACCCTGCCAGACCGAGCACCGACCGATACCTCCTCCGATCCCCCAGAGCACTAGCCCTTCCAGGTAACTCTTGGTTGCATCCTGGGTATGATGTGCTGTGGTATGGAATACCTGTTTGGCTAGTTTGGGTCAGGTGTCCTGTCTCTGCTTCCTTCCGGCCTCCCCTCCTCCCTGGCAGAGCATGAGGTTCAGAAAGTCCTTGGCCAGAGTAAACATTTGAGCAGTAACTACAAACATAGGTGCTAACAGCACTGTTCCCAGGCCGAAAGTCAAAAACACAGCGCTGCACCAGCTACCAAGAAGGAGAAAAATGACTGCTACTGCTGAACCCAGGACAATGTGGCCAATCTGTTCTTCAGATTTGGGGACCATTCAGACATTCCCTTAATAGATTCATGTTGTTTTACAGTTAGTATGAAAGAGATGCACACCCAGCTGGGCTGTAAAGAAGAGCTAAATGCTTATGGTCCATATATTTGAGGGAACATAACTATAAGTAGGAATGGAACCAGCCCTTTTCAGGTATTTGTAGTGCCTCTGTCATCTGGTGACCCAGTGTGATCCACTACCTAGCCTACACCATTTCCAGTTCCTGTAGAATATGATCTTCTGTTAATAATCACCAGAACAATGATGAGGGTGCCTTTTTATTAATTATATATTTAATGTTGGTTTTGTCAGTTCTTATTGCTCAGCTGATGAGACAAGAAAATGTTCATTTTGAGTTTGTTGTCGTTAACCATTGTCCGGGACTGATCCATAACAATGCACTAAATAATGTTTATACGATACCTAAAGTCAGAAAGGGGTAAATGAAGATGAGCTGTCTTTTACTTACAGTTTAGATCTCATGTGATCTGAAATAGAGATAACTCATTATTTTGCTCAGAATGAGAACATGTTTTGGTCTCAAAGAGCAGATAGTTTTGCTTAAAATGAAAACATTGCAGAACATTGTTGATAAAGGCTAAGAAGCTTTGGAAAATCTATTTTATTTTTTTAACAAATGGAGGGCAAGTCAAATTTCAGTTCAAAGAACAGGAGTAGAAATCAATAGATATTAATTGCCTTAATTTGGGGCCTATTACATAATTATGTGATTGGTTCATAGTTCGATGCCTGCATCTTACTTCAGTATACTTATTAGAAAGAGACAAATCATCATTAAAACACTTAATTTCATTAATACCAAAAAGAAAAACAAAGTGTCTGAGAAAATGTCTTGAGTTTATGATGTGTATCTGCAGAATATGTAATTTATCATGATAGTGTGATACCTGAAGTATGCTTATGCCCATCAAAATTGTGTGACTGAATACTGAAAAGCCTCAATGCAGTTATATCTGAATATAGAAACCCTTCCTAGCATTTACCGTATCTCTTTGCTGTTATGCTTGCCTTTCAAATGCTTCCCTAAGTCCCATGGTTCACAGTTTCATTCCTGTTGGGCATTGGTACAGGGAGTCATCAGTGTCCTGTGTTTTTGCTGGGAGGGGTGTGATGGTATTGATGGGGGGTTACTATGTTTTTGTTGGGAGGAAAAAGACATTGATGCTGATAACAACTTCCTTCTTGGCCTTGAGCCTACTGAGTTTATTTTTATAGTTTTTCTTAGCCAAGTCTTACCTACATGTTCCTTTTCCCTCACACTGGTTCCGAGTAATTCAGTTTTTCTCTTTTCTTTGTTGTCTCTAAAACTGTCTTTACGCAACCAATGCAAGCACACGTGCCTGAGCAACCCCTGATCAACCACTTTGACCTTTGCTGGGACCTTGGGCACCATCCTGTCTCTGCAGTCTGCTACACCACATTTTACTGCACAGCCATGGGTGGCTCAGTCCACGCAAAACAACAACGTGCTATGATCATAATCTGAAGAGAAACTATATCAAACTGAGGCTGTGCTTACCTGCTTGCAAGATGGCTGCAAGTCATGACTAGGCATATTGTAATAGCTTAGGCTAGATATAGCGAGAACAGTCTTAACACCATGGAGTGTTAGGCCAATATAAAAATAATGCTACTAGTAATGCTAAAGCATCACATTTACTGCACTGCAGGCATGACACAGAAGGGCGCTAACGCAAGACTGTGGGGATGTAGGATTCATTAATCCTGCTACTGTTGAATAACATGCTTTTGCCTGTGCATTCAAAATAGATTTGAAAGATCTCCCAGACCATTCTGAAAATCAGCTTTGCAAATGTCTTCTCCCAATCTCTCAGGGGGATTATCTTGATTACTTTTTTTACCACCTCCAGCAGCACTTGTGACACAGAAGATATGAAGCATAAGCACAGTCCATGCAGGACTAAAATATGACTGGATGCCATGTCCATTACCTTGTTGATATCTCCCTCGAGGGCTCGCACAGTTACCACCAAGTTCAAAAGCTCTATCAGATGAACACTTTTAATGCCCGACCAGGGGATCTCCAAAGACACAAGCTGTGATGCCAGTATGACAGGCTGCCCAGCAGCATGCAGATCTTTGAGGAGAAAGGAAGTCTTCATTACCCTGCACTGCTCTGTCCTTTGCCAGTCTGGAGCAGCCGTTGAAGAAGAGTCTCCAGGAGGTTTTTATGCAGCCAGGCTAGCAGTGCTCCTCAAGGAGGACTGGTACAGAATGTGTCATGTTTTCATTTTCTGCTAAAACAGGGTGTATCTCCCTTTAGTTGCATGCAGAAACACACAACAGCTAGAACTATCAGTAGCAAGAGTGTGTGCTGCAGCTTGTGCTGCCTTTGTTTTGGACACGAATGTGTATAAAAATGTACAATAGAAGCAGATTTTGGGTTGACATGGTCCACGTTTGCAAGATGGCTCACTGATAGGGTAAGGTGGCATCACTGGACACTGGATAAAGTTGTGATTCATTCAATACTTCTGTGAGAGAGTATTTTGGGGAGGGGGGATGTAATCAAACCTCCATCCATATTCTATTCTTTGTGGCATTTATATTGTTATTTCATAAAATTGCAGAAATCTTGATCAGCTTTGGCCCAGTGAAGTATTACTAATGGCAGTGAAAGTCATCCTGATATGCATAGAAAGTCATGTATTTTTTGACATTTGAGAACTCAAAGAGAAGGCTTTTCCTTTCTTTTGCTGATGACAGAAAAAGAGGTCAGGCTGTTGCCCTTGATTGAGCCTATGTCTTCAACTGTTGGCTGAAAAACGGTTTTTGAAGCAGTACCCTATATCTCTGGATGACCGGAATGGAGGTCCAGGAAGCTAGACAGATCTTTACTACTGAATCTTTGATCTTTTATGCCAAACAGCTTTATACATTCTTATAACTATATATTTAAAAAATAATAAACAGAGGAGACACATGTTGTATGTATGTGTCCTATCTTGAACATAGTCACATTAGAGTAATACACTCTCCAAATATCTGCTCTTTTTTTATGTCAGTTATTCATAAGGAAATCGCATGTAAACTTTAAATTCTCTGATCATAGTTACCTTGCTGTCATGGATTCAGCAGTAGCTCATGCTCTGCCAGGGAGGAGGGAGAGATAGGGCACCTGGTCTGGGCTAGTCGGGGAGGTATTCCATACCACAGCATGTCCTGCTCGGGGAGGGGACTGGAAGCTGGCCGGGAGGGAAGGGGTTAACACTCCGGGCTGGGCTCGGGGAGGCAACGGGAAGCTGGCCAGGAGGGGAGGAGGAAGCTCTCACTCTTCCAGGCTGGCCTCGTGGTGGCGGGTGGTATCGTATTCTCTCTCCCTGTTTGCCTCCTCTAACATTGATTTGTTATTGGTACCGGTAGTTATTTCTGTTATACCTTGATTGCTGGACTGATTTTACCTCAATCCGTGGGAGTTGTATTCCTCTGGCTCTCCTTCCCATCCCTCCGGGAGTGGGAAGGTGAGTGGGGGAAGGGGAAACAAAAGGGGAACTGTGCAGATTTAGTTTAAACCATGACACTTGCCTACTGGCAATAATTAGCATTGCTTACAGGGTTTCAGTTGCAAACATAAAACATTCAAAAGTCAAGCTATTTGGTTATATTAGAAAACACACGCTGCTTTTCTCAGGAGGCTGATTGTACTTTTTACGAGTACTTTTAAATACATGTTATTTCTATTTTCTTAACAGAACTAATATGCGATTGAAGGATTTAATATTCTCAGATACCAGAAAAACAAGACTGAAGGACGTGGAACATTTGTGGAATTACTGGAGTGGGAGGGATTCATTGTTCTTGTGTTGCATGACTGAAACTATCAAGGAGAGGCTATTTTAGATCTGATACTAACTAGTGTAACAGAATTGGCAGAGAATTTTAAAGTGAAGAATAGAATCCTTAGAAATTCTAATTTTATCTTAGGGATGTTTTCTGACAATATATCTGTTTGCTTCCATAAATACTCTCATTCCCTTTCCTCTACACCTTAACTTCCTAGCTCTTGATATTAATGAACAACAGTGTGTTTTAAAGGAGAGAGAAAAATTTAATAAAATGTTTTCCTTCAAGACAAAAAATCTGCCAAATACTGAGTGCAATCATGAATGGTTTTTGAATGTTGCATGTGCACAAGAGTAATCAAAGCATTAAACTAATAAAAGAGAATTCTTACAAACCACCACAACTGGTTTGTTTCCTTGCACCAAAACAAGATCAAACTCCCTAGCAGGACAGGACTTCCACTTTCAATTGAGGTCAAAAGGAAGCTCTGCAGAGAGAGAAAAATTCCTGGTGCTTTTATCACGTCCTGTTCTCAAACTTCTGACACAAGATTCAGCTCTGGTACACCAGATCTTCTTTATAGTTTGAAAAGATGAAAAATCAAACCTCAGGAACTTGTCCTACATTTAAATTCAGTGTTTCTCCCACCAGAAACCTCTTCTCCTGTGATCTGCAATCCTCAATGTATTAAAATATTTCTAATTAGTTTCACATCACTTCTATATGCTTTATGGGTCTTTATTTCTCCTTATGTATGTGAGCGTTATAAACTTATCCATTTATTATAACTTTCCAGAAACTGTTTTCTCCTTTTAGCTCTGTATCCCTGCAGGTTATGTCACTGCCTAAAGTCTCCAGATTTTAGATCAGTAAGCATCTCGGTTGTTAATCATGAGGGCCAAACACAACTTCTCAGCACTTCTGCAGCTGCTGACACACAGATTCAAAACAAAACCCTCTACTGTCATTAGAAAACAAAAAAAAAAAAAAAAGAGGAAGTTTGTACCTATCAGAAAGTCTCCTTTGTTTACCCTTAATGACTGTCTCTTCCTTTCCCATCAGTAGGTCAGCAGCAACAGCAAAAGGCAAAGAAGGATAAAGGAGATTGATTTACTAATTTGTCTAACTGACATTTTAACAAAAGTTGTGAACAAGAGCTTTGTGCGTTAGTAATGTCTTTTCAATGGCAAGTTGTTGCTGAGGATGAAGAACTATGTCACTTATATTTAGTTTATATCAAATTAATGGCACAGTAGGTATTCATTCTGCAGATATGACCTCTATGACAACAGTCTGTTTACCGTTCAAGGGAGTTCTGTACTCACAAGGACAGTATTGCTTTTGTCAGCAGACCACAGTTTGTTCTGTCATTAAGAAACTTCTGACAAACTTATTTCCTAGAATAACACTTCCTATTTCTGGTCTCTAACTTAAGATTTAACTATAGTGGTTAATATGAACAAACTTGCTTCTCATTTATCTAGCACCTGAGATAAATAAATCGGGTGCTACACATCCAGGTAGCAAGTCATTCATTTTGCTTCCACTGCAAAACTGTCTCTCAGCTTTGGTAATGTAGGATTTGATGTAGCAGGTAAAGTAAATTTCATGCTGGAACACTGCAAAGTAGGGTCAGTGTAAATCAGTGTGAGATTTGAATGATTTTATACCAGGTTTGCACCTATGTTGGTGTTAGAGAAAATAAAGCTCAGCGTAGACCTAAGTTTTTGCACAGCAGACTTTAGCCTGGCAGCTAAGGGAGCATAAATGAAATAGACCTTCCATATTCAAGAGGCTTTTGGCAAATCATGGTATTTCTGTTCTTCACTGCTAACAGTAGAGCAAAATATTTATGAGATTTTAGAACTGCAGCTCAAAATCACAGGACAGATTAGATAAAGTCCCACAAGTGGTTGTGATGCATATATAATTTGGAAGTCAATCCTACTGTAGCTGCTTTTGATCATATACAAAATTCCTGCAAGATTTTTCTTAAGAGATCTTTTTTTTTCTGCTTTTCATTCTCAACTGCAAAGCCTCCTCCAGGGGGTACAGCAAGAAGGTCATTTAGTTTGCCTTTTCACATAGCAGAAAACTCCCCCTTTAATCAGCCTGAATACACAATTCTCATTTTTATTACAGAGTTTCATTTAGTCTCTAATGTAAACAACTGATTTCTGTGCAACAGGGTTGATAAAGGACAAACTGAAAAGAGTGGAATTTTATATTAAGAGTTACAATTATTCATTCCCTGCTTTAAGCAACCCATACTATCAAGCCTGAAGGTAACATGACTCATTGTTAAATCTGATTACATATAATTTTGTAAAGAGGGAATTCCGACTTAAAGCTAGTATTATGCACGTGTCATTGTGTATGGACATTTCATTTTCAAAATGCAAAACAAATATTAATCCTTTCCTGTATAGTATATGGAAAACATTACACTAACACAAATATAAATCTCTCAGTGGTTTATAGGTAGGCTAACCAATGTTGTGCTTAAAAATAGTCTTTTCTAACATCTGTTGTGGCATTTAAACTGAAAAAGTCACACATAGCTACTGTATGACTTTGAAAGTCTTTTCAAATACAAACCTGTCTCCAGATAACACAAGTGACCCCAGCAAAGCTCCAAGTAAGGTGTGGGGGGGATGCAGAGCTGCTATGTTCTCTTTCTCAGTAGTTGTTCAGCTTTGTAAATGCCAAAGGAAAATTTCCGTCGAAATCTATGAGACTTCCATGCTCATTCATGAATTGCTCTGCTCTTGCATAGCGAACTGCTGGGTTTCTCCGTGTATCTCCATGACACAGAGGAGGTCCTATTTCAGATGGCTCTTGTTGCTTCCAAGACTCAGAGATTGGCTACTGCCCTTCCTCCTTCCCTTTTCCCTGCCAGGATCAGTGCTTTTCCTGCCTCTTTTGCCACGTTTGTCTCAGGCAGCTGGGAGACACAACAGGCTGAATGCAGCTTCTGACAACAGGTTGACAACACTCAGCCGTGTATTCTACTCTCTGCTGATGCAATCATCACTGCCACTAAGCTGATAGGCTGCCTACGAAAAATAACCTCCTGCTTGAAAAGCGGCTAGTGGGAGCAGCAGAAAATTATACTAGTTGTAAGTGGGAACATTTCAACGAGCTGGCCAAGGCATTTTTGTAGAAGGCATGTAACTACCCTTTATCACGCATAAAGTGTGAAGATCCCATTTAGAGATTGTCACTGTGAAAGGACAGCCTGGTCATTTCCACTACAAAGAATACTTATAAACATTAGCTTTTGGGCTGTCATAATCCCTCACTCTGGAGAAGCAGGCAGCTGTCAGAATTCACATATCCACCATTTCTGTCTGGATTACCGTGTTTTACCCCAGTCAATTCTGAAATCAGTAATACATAGAGACTCGGTCTGCAATAAAAAGTTATTTTGCTTCTGAATTTTCCCTTTGACTAGCATGCTATAAGCCAATATAAACTACAACGAAGTCTCTGTGTTGGCTGCTATCAACTTTGACTAGGAATTTAAGGCTTCAATTCTACTTTCCAAAGCAAGTAACGGACCAAATCCAGCTACACCAGAAAATGAATGTCAGTCTATAAATTAGAATTTTTATTTTCCTTCATTCAAACCATGCAGAACACAAAGTTTACAATTATATTAGTGTGAGCTTCCCAAGATTATCCATGTCCTCCCAAGATCATCCATGAGTAGAACAGTATTTCACCTACAGAGGGTGAAAGTATGGATAGCTAGTCTGGGAGGAACACACAGAAATTCTATGAGCAGCCAGGGATCAGGTTAGGAAAGCTAAAATCCTGATAGAATTAAATCTGGCCAGGGACATCAAGGGCAACAAGAAAAACTTCAATAGCTACGTCGGTGATAAAGGAAGACTAGGAAAAATCTGGGCTCCGTTGGAGGGAAATCGGAGAGCTAGTTACCTAGGATGTGGAGAAGGCTGAGGTACCCAATGATTTTTTTTTCTCAGTTTTCGCTTGCAAGTGCTTGAACCACACCACCCGAGTTGCAGAAAGCAAAGTCAGGGACGGGGAGAATGAAGAACTGCCTGTTGTAGGAGAATCATAGAATCAGCTAGGTTGCAAAAGATCTTTAAGTCCAACTATTACCCCAGGACTCACAAGTTCATCACTAAACCACATGAAAAGGGCCTCATTTACATGGTTTTGAAAGGTTCCAAGGATGGTGATTCTACCGGGTTTGAGAACATCTCAGGAACCTGCATGTGCACAAGTCCATAGGACCTGATGAAATGCATCTGTGGGTCCTGAGGGAACTGGAAGATGAAATGGCCAAGCCACTATCCATCATATTTCAGAAGTCCTGGCAGTTCAGTGAAGTTCCCACTACCTGGAAAAGGGAAAACATAACCTCAATTTTTTAAAAAGGAAAAAAAAGAAAAATCTCACATCAATGCTTGTAACTCTCACATCAATGCCCAGCAAGATCATGAAGCAGATCTTTCAGGAAATTATGCTAAGGTGCATGGAAAGTAAGGGTGATTCTGTGTTCCTGAAACCCATCTCATCTCAGATTGAGTTTGGACAGAAAAGGAAACATTCAGACAACTTACAAAATGTGGATGACGGAAGGAAAACTTCACTAATGCTGAGCATGAAAGAAGTTTTGTTTTCATTTATGGTGACAAAGAGTAGTTCACAATGTTTTATTTAGAGTGGAAAAGGGAGGTGCTGACGGGCAAAAAATCTCAGTTATAAAGATATTTCTTTCCATTTACACAGCAAGGTTGGATGAAAAGAGAAAGGGAAGTGTAATCTATCTTTCATGGAAGCTGTTAAATTTTTAACAAATTATTTTTGCTGAAGAGTTACTTAGACAATAATGATTTAAGGCATCTAATCCAGCTCCCAGGGTATCCTTACATCTGTTTGCCACATTTTCTCTACCTTTTGGTGTGAATTTTCTCATGATGCAATCTCTGAATATGTAATTATAGAATAATTTATTTTGGAAAGACCATGGAGGACTTTAAATCAGTGCTTGCTGGCTCTTGGAAACCTTTTTAATGAAAACGAAGCAAAGATTTTAAACAAAACCATGTTTGTTTTTTTTTCTCCTTTTTTTTCAGTTTTAATCTAGTTTTAATAGAAAAGCAGTTGAGTAAAGTTCCACACAACTTGCTGGGCCTTGTCTTAAGCACACCCTATTAGGATAAAATATTGACAGTCTTGAAACATCCAGACCAATATGTGTCTATGAAAGATGTATCAATGGCAATAGTATTCTTGGTCTCATTTTCAAGGACTGTAATGGGCTTTTTCATTTGTCAAAGGTCTGACTATGATATGAATATTCCTCATTAATTATACCTGTACATTATAATGCCATATTCTTTTCTTTGGTGTACTTTATAGTCAGCAAGCATAAAATAACTGGCATTAATTATCATCCATTTTTAAAGTTGTTTTGTGCATTTTTTTTGCTAGTTGAGAAATTCTTCAAGTGACCATATGTTTTTCCATTGTTGCAACATATTGCATGATTTGTTTGTTGATGGTAGCACAGCACTCATTACATAGCACTATGCACCTTCATGTAAGGAGTTCATGCTGGGAGGAAAGATGGGTGCACATGAGAGAATGTTCTTAGTAGCAGTAAGTCTTTGACACAATTTCATCATGGAATAAGCAGAATATTTTAGAGGCACTGAAGAACATAATGGCGAATTTAATAATAAGTTGCTGGTAACTCCTTTTAATATCATGGTTATTGGAGATTAGAAGAGAAGTCCTTGGAACAACAAAAAAATTTCTTGGCTTGTAGCAAAACGATAAGGCCTGGACATCTAAATATGACTCTAACCTCGACACATCTTAAAATTGCTGTTATCACGCTGCAAACAATTTTCATACTTCAGGCAGAAAATACAAAATATTACATGCTGTTTCTGGCTTTTAACTGTATCTGTTCCCATTCTATATGGTTAAAAGTTAATCAAACAAATATAATTTCATATCATAAATTCTCAAATATGCATTTGTCACCACAACAGGTCAGGAGAGAGTCTCATGTTCAGATCCAGTTGCCTTCTTTGACTCATCCCCACACCTGTGGAGGCTTCACAACATTTCTGAAGTGCTGCAGGGTATAGAGATGAGCCACATGGATCATTTGCTGCATGAAGCTTTTTCATTCAAGGTAGATATCTGGTGTATTGTATATACCCTTACTCACCAAACACATTCTATTAATATATGCATTTACAAAACCTGTGTAGCACTGACTGTTGAAATAGAGCTTCAGCCTCAGTCTTCCTTTGCCTTTCTTCACCTTATTTTCTTCCTCTTCTCCCTTGCATCATTGTCTCATACTTCATCATAATACTGAACTGTCAGTGAGCTGAGCTATGAGCTCAACTTTGTCTAGAAATTTCAGTTGCTGGATGCATGAGGTTTTGGTCACATTGTTGGTGTAATCTAAACTGCATTCTAAGAGAGACTATGTAACCAAGCTTTCAGGTGTTAAGTATTCAGACCTTTTGATCATTATAAATTCACCTTACACTGTAGTCTTTCACAGCTGCTGCAGGATTTACCACCTCACCACCACTCTGGCTTTGATGGGCCCCATCTGTATCCTGAAACAGGAAAAAGCTTGTGCTGATGAGGGGTGTGCTGTCATGCAAATTGCAGTACTGGAGATATATAAGCCTCAACTTCTAAGGGAAGAAGTCTTTTATGTTTTAAAGCAGTTTAGTAACATAAATCCAGTTCTGAAATCATAGAATAGTTTGGGTTGAAAGGGACCTTAAAGCTCATTTAGTTCCAACCCCCTGCCATAAGCAGGAAACTTTCCGCTAGACCAGGTTGCTCAAAACCCCACCCAACCTGGCCTTGAGCACTGCCAGGGATGGGGCAGCCACAATTTCTTGGGGCAACCTGTGCCAGTGTCTCACAGCCGTCACAGTGAAGAATTTTTCCTAGTACCTAAACTAAAAATACTTGCTTTAAGTTCAGAGCCATTCTCCTTTGTGCTGTCACTGCATGCCCTTGTAAATATTCCCTCTTCAGATTTCTCATAGGGCCCCTTTATGTATTAGAAGACTGTTAAAGGATTTCCCTGGAACCTTCTCCAGGTGGAACAAGATCAACTCTTTGCAGCAGGTCTTCAAAAAGAGGTGCTTCAGCCTTCTGATCATCTCTGTGGTCCTCAAGCAGGTCAACATCCTTCTTGTGTGGGGGCCACAGAGCTGAACAAGTTCAGCCAATGCACTCACTGAAACAGGAATGCCACAGGGTCCTCACACAATCACAGATGACTGTTTCTATAAATGTAAGGGAAAAGAGAGGGGAAAAAAAAGTCAGTAAACCTTCTTTCTATGAAGCCTGTCGGCATCCCTGATAGATGTCATGAGTGGATTTTCTGCTGTACCTTTTCTCATGGAAAGGCTGTGGTGCACACTTTGCATGCTAAGATGCAAGGCTAATATAGCAACTGCATTACTCGCTCTGCTGAGTCAACCTTGCTGACCTTAACTAGTGGGAATGAGTTACAGCATTTAGTGAGCAGAAACTGTCACCCATCTCTTTTCTTAGTACAGAAGCTGTCAAGAAGGATCTGAGAGTAAGAAACTTCTTACGGTGAGACATATTGTAGTTAACAAACACTGCACCACAACACAAAGAGAATTCTATCATAGTTTTGTCAATAGCAGAGAAATTTGATGAGATTATTTGCCTGTGGAGTGACCTTCAGTGTTGCTATGTCTGTATGTATAGTACAAACACAACCTGTTCAGCTGCAGACATCATCCTGGCAAAAGGCAGATATGGCTAAAGAATTACTGGAGTTACGCATGTATTGTGATAGGGAGACCTCTTGGGATTTTAATGTTTCCCATCTTTTCAAATTACCACATTCCCGCATTCGCTTAATTTCTGCTAACCAGAGTAGACTGTTCTACTTGCAAATTAAAAAGCAGAGAGAAAATACTTAAATAAATATTACACCTGGAAACAAATCAGCTTCAAAAGGCAAATTTAGCAAATATACCTTTTGGGGCCTTACAACAACTACAAAAATTGAGTTTAAATGTTAGATTCCTTTTTAGCTGAAGTTAGGAGGGGCACATTTTTCCTTTCAGTTGAATTTAAATCAGTTTCTAAACCAGGAAAATTCTGTTGCCCCAGGCATTTTCTTTTTGACAGACGCAAAAATACAAATTCATTATCATCACGGAAGCAGGTAAGCACAATTTATGCAATAGCTAAATGGATGTGTAGACTAAGATCTTGAAGACTATGTCCACAGCATCAGACACTGTTGCACAGCCTACCAATCTGGAAAAATCTTATTGCAAAATGATTGTTTTTCCTCTTTAGTTTTCATGTTGCCTGTCCCCAGAGGTGCATTACTTTGAAGTGTCTGCATGAGAGCTGCAAGTAAGAGCAGCATTCTCACCTGGTCCTGGTGCTAGTCTGGCTGGTTTCTGTTCAGTACATCCATTCAATAGTAAAAGTAGCAGCAGAATCAATTATTAGTAATAAAAATAGAATAACAACAACAACAAGATTCTTGGCCTAAATCTTGTTTCTGTCTGCTGTAAAATATGCATAAATATCATGGCAGAAATCTTCAGTTGAAGGAAAATGCAAAAGAGGACATTGCAATGTTGAACATGGTAACTGCAAGCCAGCCTCTGAGAAAGAGATCACTAGCAGCTTCTCCTAAATGCCTAGTGATGTACCATAACAAGCAATAGCAACACTGACTCTCATAACCTCAGGAAAGTTTGTGTAGCAGATTTATGCCTGACACTATATGATTTTTTTAAAAAAAAAAAGATACAAAAAAGGATCTGACAGGATGGTAAATTTAATAAAAAATTCAGTTCTCTCATCAAGTGTACTTGTAATGCTCCTTGTATAATGAGTCTGTGATTCATATTAGTGATATTAGCCACTGTGATGATGATGACCTTGATGAGTTTTACAGATGGTACGATACAAACAATGGTAGCCCTGCAATTTTAGCTGTCTGTTACAAAATGTAGCAACCTGCTTAATAATAATTTGCTGAATTGTGCAGCTTCTTATCTCTCTAATTAATTTCAATAGGAATTCACCTGCTCCTAGGGGTAGTGCTGAGGAGCCTATCTGCTGTTTCCTTAAAAAGAAAGAGACAAGAATACAGTTTTCTGACTTCATGTTTCCCCTCTTAAATGTCAAAACTATTTGTAAAAATGTTTGTCGTGGTTTAAAACCCCACCTCAGTCTCCCACAGTACCACACACACCTTTCCCCCCCCCCACCTCCCCACTCCCGGAAGGATGGGGAGGAGAACCGGAGGAATATAACTCCCATGGATTGAGATAAAAACCAATCCAGCAATTAAGGTATAACACAAATCACTACTGCTACCACTAATAAATCAATGATAGAGGAAATAAACAAGGAGAGAGAATACGATACTACCCACCGAAATGAGCCCAACCCGGAAGAGAGCTAATCCCCCCCCTTCCGGCCAACTTCCAGTTACCTCCCTGAGCATGACGTGCTGTGATATGGAATACCTCCCCAACTAGCCCAGGCCAAGCGCCCTATCTCTCCCTCCTCCCGGCCTCCCCTCCTCCCTGGCAGAGCATGAGCTCAGAAAAGGCCTTGGACAAAACCAAACATTTGAGCAGTAACTCAAAATGTACGTGCCACCAGCAACCGCTCCCAGCCTGGAAGTCAAAGCACAGCACCGCACCAGCTACCAAGAAGGAGAAAAAATGACTGCTACTGCTGAACCCATGACAATGTTTTACCATTTGTTAAAAACCAAAAAATTATTGTGTGACCTACTTCAAGTATTAAAATCTTCCAGACAGTGTCCAAAATTTTTACCCTGTTCTGTGACAGCAGTAATTCTGAGCTCTGCAAATTGGCCTAGACCTATTGCAAAAACACTGAATGAAAATGTAGTCTGACTTTAAGCATGTCTGTGTCCTTCATTGTACCAAATATCTCATGAGACATTAAAGACAGTTAATTCAAGAGCAATAAAACACAGACTTTCATTACTCCATGGTTGTGTTTCCACCCTATGAATTTTGATAAAGCGACCGTCTTTATATTGTCTTTCCTTCTGTCCTGTAAAGCTGCAGTGTCTTATCCCAGGAAATGGGATACTCTTCTTCAGAGGCAGAAGCAATGGTAAGAATGCTTTCGGCCTCCCCACACATTATCTGTCCCTGTGGAAAGGTAGATTGGATCTTCATGCTCAGATCAGAGTCCTCTGTGGTAAATAACTATTTTTAACACTTAAGGCAAAAATTCTAGCACCTCATTTTCTTCTCCCTCTTCAACACTACATCCCTCTTCTGACTGACATTTTTACAGTAGCAGAAAATTATGCTCTTTTGGGAGGCCATGGTTGTAAAGGGAGAGGTGGTCTTTTAGAGCAGCTATGTGTAATGTTTCAGAGGACTCTGAATGTTGTCAGCAAAACCTCGGCATGACCTCTGTGTCCTATGTAGAAATAGCATAGTGAGAGTGCAGATGACTGTGTTCATGGAGGGGCTACTGTGCTCTGAACCAGGTGGAGAGTTCTAGCGTGCCAGAGTTCATTTGTAGATTCCAGGAACTACTAGAATCAAGTCTAGAGATGAAATAAATACCCTGCAATCCATCAGGATTAAAACGTTTATAGAAATATGCCATATACCATTACACGTTCATGGTCAAAACATTCATCCTACTGGTGTTGCAAAAATGGACCTAAATTAAAAAAACAGTAGCAAAACTGTCCTTAATTACCTTTGCCCTCTGTCCTTCTCCAACTTTACCAGGGCAAGCTAATTGTTTTCCTGAGCTACTGAGATAAAAGACGTGATCTTCTTGTGGAGTTTTACATTGCAGGATATTTTTTTTTTTGTATCTGTCCAGGTTTATTTCTTCTAGCAAAGAAAAGTTTGGTTATAGGCACAATATATCATAAGACTTTCTAACATTTCATGAGTTTGTGGGATAAATGAGACTCAATTTTGAGCTACAAATGTTTCATTCATCAACATTCTCTGGGTGCCCTCCTTGTTCAGTCACACCCTCATATTCAGAAAATTCTTAGCAGCCCTGTGAGGATAATTATATTTGTCCTTTTTCACTACCATAACAACTGCAATTGCAAAAGTTTATGTGTAACTGATTTGAAATACATTATTATTAAAGCTGTCAAGGAAGTGTAATTGTTACTCTAAAAAATAAAACCCCAGCAAGAGCAAATAAGCAGTAGCAAGCAGTAACAACAATCATAGAAAAAAGATCTAAATAAGATTTTCTTTTTCAATTTTTGTTCCCCAAAGAGGGATATTAGATCTTTAGTGAAAAAGCAAAACCAAATACTTATGATGAAAATTAGTAGCTTGATGAAATAAAAATTTTATCTTAAAAATCATCTGTTTCCTACCTAGTAATTTGCACATCCAAGAACTCTCAGGAGAGGCAATAGTACATATGTATCCGTGGGACACTTCCAGTAAAAATTTCCTGTATCTCAGTTCTTTTCTATATTAAATAAGTACGTGTTCCGTACAGTCAAACTGCTTTTGCAGGGTAATGTTTTGAACTAAATATCTTCTTAGGATATTTTTTAAACATAAATGAGAAATTGCTTTTTTTCATTTACATGAACAATGTCTTGAGGGTGAGTGGATTTCACTGTGCATGCCAGATTCTTCATGTCCTCAGAGGAATCAGGAAGATATTCCATGTTTCACCACATTTTTCCTCACATGCAGTTACTTTCCTATTTTCTCTTTCTATGCAGAAACCAAAAAAGTGCAACCTCACCCTTAAAAACATTCAGAGAGGACATTAGCCCATAAGATATGGCGGGAACAGGGTGAAAGAATGATTCACCTGCAGATAACAGTTTCTGAGGATCCCGCTTTCATAGCTTGGTTTCAGGATTTTTAGTGTTTAAAGCTTTTCTTATTCCATGCTGCTTTTCAGGTGAAAGTATATAATAAAACTCCAACTCTTTTTAACCACGCAGTGCAATTAACTGAGATAGCTCTCCTACAATGAATGGATATATAGGGACATTTATCAGTGCCTTACATAGGAATGGATTCTTGGCAAACATAAGCAGTGAATGATAGCTTCAGGCAACTTCTATTTCCTTTATGCCTAAGGTTCCACACACCCCTTTTTATTCTCATTTTAGCAGGAAAGCAATTTTTGCATTCCTATGCTGGGTCTAATACAGAGAAATATGAATGATAAACTTTTTCCCTTTCTGCTGTCCAGCCTTATCTGTTAAATAAAGCCTGTTTCTTTATGTGCCAATCCCATCTACATTTAGATTTATGTTTTTGGCCATACACAGCACTTGTCTCCACAGTAACACAGTTTAATTTTATGCCTGAATGCTGAATACTCACTCCTAGGTCTGTTAACCACAGCAGCTTACAACAGAATGCAGAACAGGTGGCATGAAAAACCTTTAAGGCTTTTGCTCCAAAATTACTCTTCCTGCACTAGTGATGTTATAGTGTGACCAAGCCATCCCTGGTCTTCCTGGACTGGTGGTGGGAGTCTGGCAAAAACACGTATTATCAAGATCAAAAGGGGGTAATTCTCTTTATCTCCATTTCCTCTTGATTATGCCACCAACTCATAAAGTTCCAGAACAATAGAAATATTCGCATAAGACCTGATCCAAAATCTGCTGAAGCTGCAGAAGTATGTTCATTCTTTTCACTGGAATTGGGTCAGATCTTCAACGTACTCCAGTGTCCTAAGGTAGGTGGGACAGAACAATCTAGACCCATCTTGCTAGACTCTGTGCCCATTGACTGCACTGTGAGAAGCAAGCAGTAAATGCATTCTTCCTACTTTCCTCAGTAAAGGTTAATTTATGAAACTCTTCTTATTCCACTCTAACCCTTATACAATGTAGTTTACCCCACTCATTTTAAAATAGCACGTTAAATTCCTTACCATAGGAAGGGGCAGGTCATCTAATGTGAAAACTGATGCAAAAGCATTATCAGAAGGGCTTAATACTTTTCATTAAACTTTCTTCTGAATGTTTAATGGGTAGACAAATGTATATAACAGGACAAAGACTATTCACTTCCTTTCCTTGAGTATAAAATGTAAACCTCATGTGGCTCCCCTCTGAGGGGAACAGAAGGGCCCATTTGTCAACCAGATCCATCCCACAGGGAAGTCTGCTGCCTACCTGGGGCTCAGATTAGAGATGTTAAAAAGAAACTCTCTGATCTGGTGCAGCCCTCTGGCTACTATCCACTGCTGGTTTTTCAGGTTGGCAGTGAGGAAATTATTACAAGGAGGGCAAGGGCAATGAAGAGAGACTTCAGGGCCCTGGGACAGCTGGTTAGAGGGTCTGGAGCGCAAGTGGTGTTTGCCTCCATACCTGTTACAAGCAAGGGTGAAGAGATAAATAGGAAGAGTCTGCAGATTAATGTATGGCTACGTGACTGCATTTCTACAGGCCACAGAAAGCAGCCTCGTGACTACATGCCTTGGTTCTCATGGGGGATTTTAACTACCCCAATATTTGCTGGAAGACTCACACAGCCAATCATTCACACTCTAGGATGTTCCTCCAGTGCATTGATGATAACTTCTTAGTGCAAGTGGTGGAGAAACCAACTAGGAGAGGAGCACTGCTAGATTTAGTACTCACCAACAAGGAGGGTCTGGTTGAACTGGTAATGGTCAATGGCAGCCTTGGCTGAAGTGACCATGAGATGGTGGAGTTTAGGATCCTATGTGGGAGGGATAGAATACCTAGCAAGGCCACAGTTCTGGATTTCCGAAGTGCCTACTTTGGCCTCTTCAATCAATGGCTAAAGGAAGTCTCATGGGAAAGGGTACTAGGTGGTAAAGGGGCTCAAGATAGTTGGTCAGCACACAAGGACCACTTCTTCCAAGCTCAGGATCAGAGCGTCCCAATGGGTAGGAAATCCAGTAAGGGAGCTAGGAGACCAGCATGATTAAACAAGGAACTGCTGGGCAAACTCAAGTGGAAAAAGAGAATCTATGGATTATGGAAGGAGGGGCTGGCCACCTGGGACGAATATAGGAAAGTTGTTAGAGGATGTAGGGAGGCAATTAGGACAGCTAAGGCCTCCTTGGAACTTAATCTTGCAAGTCAGGTTAAGGACAATAGAAAGGACTTCTTCAAATGCATAGCGAATAAAATCAACACAAGAGGCAATATAGGCCCACTGCTGAACAAGAAGGTGCCGTGAAGACAGAGGATATAAGGAAGGCAGAGGTGCTGAATGTCTTCTTTGCCTCTGTCTTTACTGCTGCAGACTCTCCCTGGAGGCCCCAGATTCCTATAGCCCCAGAAGGAGTCAGGACAAAGGAGGAGTTTGCTTTGGTAGATGAGGATTGGGTTAGGGATCAGCTATGCAATCTGGACATCTATAAATTGATGGGTCTGGATGGAATGCACCCACGGGTGCTGAGGGAGCTGGCGGAGGTCATTGCTAGTCCACTCTCCATCATCTTTGGTAAGTCATGGGAAACGGGAGAGGTGCCTGAGGATTGGAGGATGGCAAATGTCACACCAGTCTATAAGAAGGGCAAGAAGGAGGATCTGGGTAATTATAGACTGGTCAGCCTTACCTCCATCCCTGGAAAGGTGATGGAACAAGTTATTCTTGACACCATCTCTAGACGTATCAAGGATGAGGGGGTCATTAAGGGCAGCCAACATGGTTTTACCAGGGGGAAGTCATGTTTGACCAACCTTATAGCCTTCTATGAGGAAGTAACTAGGTAGAGGGATGATGGCAGAGTGGTAGATGTGTTTTTTCTTGATTTCAGTAAGGCATTTGATACTGTCTCCCACACATCCTCATAGATAAGCTAAGGAAGTGTGGGCTTGATGATCAGGTAGTGAGGTGGATCAAGAACTGGTTGAAAGGAAGAAGGCAGAGTTGTGGTCAATGGGGCAGAATCTAGCTGGAAGTCTGTGACTAGTGGAGTCCCTCAGGGGTCGGTGCTGGGACCACTGCTGTTTAATATTTTCATCAACAACCTGGATGAGGGAACTGAGTGTACCCTCAGCAAGTTCGCTGATGACACTAAATTGGGAAGAGTGGCTGACACACCAGAAGACTGTTGCCATTCAGTGAGACCTGGACAGGCTGGAGAGTTGGGCAGGGAGAAACTTGATGAAATTCAACAAGAGCAAGTGTAGAGTATTGCATCTGGGGAAGAACAACCCCATGTACCAGTACAGGTTGGGGGTTGACCTGCTGGAAAGGAGTGAAGGGGAAAGGGACCTGGGGGTCCTGGTGGACAGGAGGATGACCATGAGCCAGCCATGTGCCCTTGTGGCCAACAAGGCAAATGGCATCCTAGGATGCATTAGAAAGGGTGTGATTAGTAGGGCAAGAGAGGTTCTTCTCCCCCTCTACTCTGCCTTGGTGAGGCCACATCTGGAATATTGCATCCAGTTCTGGGCCCCTCAGTTCAACAAAGACAGGGAATTACTTGAAAGAGTACAGCACAGAGTCACAAAGATGATTAAGGGAGTGGAACACCTCCCTTATGAGGAGAGGCTGAGGGAGCTGGGTCTCTTTAGCTTGGAGAAGAGGTGACTGAGGGGTGACCTCATCAACGTTTACAAATATGTAAAGGGTGGGTGTCAGGATGATGGAGCTAGTTTTTTTTCAGTGATATCCAGTGACTGGACAAGGGACAATGGGTGTAAACTGGAGCATAGGACGTTCCATGTGAACATCAGGAAAAACTTCTTTACTATGAGAGTGACAGAGCACTGGAACAGGTTGCCCAGGGGGGTTGTGGAGTCTCCTACGTTGGAGATATTCAAGGCCCGCCTGGACAAGTTTCTGTGTGATGTACTCTAGGTTTCCCTGCTCTTGCAGGGGGATGGGACTAGATGATCTTTTGAGGTCCCTTCCAACCCTTGGGATTCTGTGATTCACAACTTCTTGGGCAAACTGTTCCAGTGCCTCACTCCTTTGTATTTAACCTAAACTTCTCCTCTTTAAGTTTAAGCCCATTTCCCCTTGTCCTGTCTCTACAGTCCCTGATGAAGAGTCCCTGCCCAGCATCTGGCATTTTTTTCCACAGCCAGTTTTTCAAGCAGAGCTATTTGGAAGGTCTGTAAAAAGTGAAGTGTGGGCCCCAAACCAGCCTCTGTGTAGCAAACAGCTATAGGAACACACATAGAGAGTCCCAACTTTACTTCTAAGAAGTATGAATTATTGTATTTTCAAATCCACATATAGAAAGAATGGGTTGGTTAGAAGAGTGTATGCTGTTAAACAGTTTGTGCTGTTGACTCTCCCAGGCATGCAGTCTGGAGAGAAACATGCAGATGTCAGTATGTAGTCCCCATTTCTTATTATCTAGTGTTGTAGTCTTCTCTGTGGAGAGTTTACCAGCAGATAAGACTCCCTGTGAAATACGGTGGGAATTCCTTCCTTCTACTTCATTTTCTATACCTTCTCATAAGAACTGGAGATAAAACTGCTGCTTTTTCAGCCAGGAAGATGGGAGCAGTGTACAAAGAAAAATGCAGGATCCTGGGAAAGACAGGATGACTTCTTATTTCCATACTAACTGCTGCTGCTGAGATGCATTCACTGAGCTGCGAGCATGGTTCAGATCGAAAATTCTTATTTTCCCAAAGCCAAGGCAAATGGAGAGCTTGTGCTAGATCCTGTGGTAGCCTTCCACAAGCCACAAGAAAAATATCAATAGAAACTTCTGCACAGAAATGCTAGACTGAGGATGTGATATTTGATTCCTAAAATCTCCTGGGGAAAAATTGTATTCTTTTCATGTGGAAAAAGGGTGGAAACCTCGGCATGTAAACTTCTAAATATTTGAGCAAATATGCTCAGGCAAAAAAGAGGTTAGACACACCTCTTAATTGCTTGGCATATTTAGGTTCAGGTTCCCTCCCAGACCATAATCCCTGTGTCAGGGAACATAGTTACGACCTTCATCTTCAAATGATGCCTATAATTTAGCAGGTGGGATGAACAGGGTATGAAGCTTTCATTGCTTTTCCGGGCTTGCCATTGTAGCAGCTAAGTGTGATTTTAAAGTCTTTCCTTTGTAGACATGGAGCTATGGTAGAGGTTGATAAGCTCAAATCTGTATGATTTAGAGGAATACATTACTTCAGTCTGAGCATGGATCATAGTAATGAAAAAGCCTGAATTGCATATACACTCTGTATATTTATCAATGACTTGCTGAAACTGAAGAGGAAATTCAAGTGAGAAGTATACAGCTTTGACTACTGAAAAAAAAAGAAAGAAAATAATAAATTACACCTGCCATATTAAAAAAAAAAAGTTTCTGGATGATATCTTATTTTCTCCTTTTCTTTTTGACCAAAACATAACAGCTTTGAATACTGTGTACTTGTCTATGTATTGGTTCAGGGTATTTGTGGGCCACTTTTCCAGCTAAGGACTCCACTAAGATTATTGTGTAGCTAACAGCTCTACCAGTTACTAAATTTCACTGCATTTCCATTGTAAGGCATAATTCTTAGTTGCTTAAAAATATGGAAATTTTTGTTCTGGAAAGTTCTTTTCTGTCTGCTCTCAGACTATGCACTGAGACTTGGGATTTCCAACACTCTCCAATCTTGTCAGAAATATCTGTAAAACACACTGATAAAAGTGGCCGTTCTTGCTTCAGTTCTGCTCCAGGAAGGTATGGCAATGGCCTGCTGCTCTCAGCTATTTATCCATTTCTGGCAATGGTGACTGTGAGCAATTTTCATCATCATGATTTCTTGATGTTACAAAGTGAGAGATTTTTTTTTTTTCAGCGTTTTTCCTGTAAAAGGCAAGAACATTATACATCCAATTTTACTATTAGTGAAAAATGCATCTGTGTAAAAGAAAACAACTGTTTTCTAAATTTTCATGTATTTTTTTCTGGACATTTTATTAATTGCCAAATGTGGTTGTTCATTCACTGAAGGTAAAAAAAGGATCTTGTGGAAAACATAGTAATGATCATGTAATTGTAAATCTTAATTCACACAGATGTCATTAGGCCTTCAAATTCTCAGAGGCTGATTTTGCAAGGTGTAATAACATTATTTTAGTGTAGGGGCTGCACATAACCAAATATTTACAGTAAAATAAATAAGTTATGCAATGGGGTTTATGACTTGCTTCATATTGCACTTGCTATACTGCTTTACCCTCTTACACAGCCATCCATCAAGAAGTATGGTTAAAAATGTTTTTCTGTTTCTACTCTGATAGTTGTAAGTGAATTTATTTCTTATTTTTCTCACCTTTACTATTGTCTTTTTGTGTTTATAAATCAGTTCTTCCATTTATTTATCAGCCTTATGGCCAGAAAAATAAAGTAAATTTGTATCTTACTTACAAATAGGTAAATTACAGTAAGAAATTATAGGTGCAATTACAAAAAAAAATCATAGAACTGAAACAAAAGCACCAACAGAAAAAAGCCTTAAGCAGCCAAATGGCTAATGCTAATTAATGTAGCAGAAAGAGTTAGTATTTCAACAGAATTATTTGAAATATTGATCATAATGCTAAACACTATTGATTTAAAGATGAAGACTATTTGGAATTCCAAGTGCGTTCTACAGAAACTAAACTGCTGACTCATTGTGATTTCTATATTTCAGGTAAAAATGATGACAGTGCAGTTATACTTTGTTTATTTCAGAGCAGAACAATCAGCTGTGGTGGAAAGGCTACATTACTTTTGTTGGCAGTAGCACTATGGCATATTTATATTCCTTCCCTCAGCTAGATTCCAAGACACTTTTATTACAGTCACTTACACATGGGCAGTCAAAACACTAAGAGCAGTCCAACAATTTGTGGATTAAGAGTTGTATTTTTTAAATGATTTATAAACGATTTATAGGTTGAAGGAGACTGTGAAACTTTTAGAGCCTTGTAGCATTTTTGCAACTGATTTCAAGCAGAGCCATAATATCATTGAAACCATTCAAACACTGTTCCCTACTGTAACCCTGACCATAAAAAATGAACCTGCAGCAGACATCCAATCCTGTAAGTCAGGAAAATATTTTTGCTGCCAGATAAGGACCATAGAATTACAGAATGGTTTGGGATTGAAACAATCTTAAGATCATCTAGTTCCACCCCCCTGCCATGGGAAGGGACACCTCACCCAAGGTGTCTGTCCAGCCTGGCCTTGAACATCACCAGGGATGGAATATTTACAGCTTCCTTCGCCAACCTGTGCCAGTCCCTCACCACCCTTACAGTAAAAAACTTCCTCCTTATATCTAACCTGAACTTCCCTGTGTAAGTTTAAAACCATTACTCCTTGTCCTGTCATTACAGTCCCTGATGAAGTGTCCCTCTCTGGCATCCCTGTAGGCTCCCTTCAGATACTGGAAGGCTGCTATGAGGTCTCCACACAGCCTTCTCCAGGCTGAACAGCCCCAACTTTCTCAGCCTGTCTTTGTACAGGAGGTGCTCCAGCCCATGATCATCCCTGTGGCCTCCTCCAGACCTGTTCCAACAGTTCCATGTCCTTCTTATGTTGAGGACACCAGAACTGTACACAGTACTCCAAGTGAGGTCTCATGAGAGCAGAGTAGAGGGGCAGGATCACCTCCTTTGACGTGCTGGTCACAATTCTTTTGATGCAGCCCAGGATACAGCTGGCTTTTTGGCCTGCAAGCGCACACTGAAGCCGGCTCGTGTTCATTTTCTCATCGACCAAAACCCCAAGTCCTTCTACACAGGGCTGCTCTGAATCTCTTCTCCACTCAACCTGTAGCTGTGCTTGGAATTGCCCCAACCCAGGTGTAGGCCCTTGCACTTCACATTGTTGAACTTCATGAGGCTGGCATTGGCCCACCTCTTGAGCATGTCTAGGTCCCCCTGGATCTCATCCTTCCCTCCAGCATCTTGCCTGCATCACACAGGTAGGTGTCTCTAGCAAACTTGTTAAGGGAGCATTCAAGCCCACCGTCCATGTTGCAAACAAAGATGATAAGCAAGATGAGTCCCAACACTGACCCCTGAGGGACACCACCCATTACTGGTCTCCAGTTGGACTTTTTACCATTGACTGCAACTCTCTGTGAGCGACATCCAGCCAATTCTTTACCCACTGAGTGGTCCATTCATCAAATTTATGTCTCTTCAGTTTAGATAGAAGGATGTTGCGCAGGACAGTGTTAAGCACTTTGAACAATTCCAGGTAGATGATGTCACTTGCTTTGCAGCTACCCATCAGTTCTGTACCCCCTTTGTAGAAGTCCACCAAATTGGTCAGGCATGATTTCCACTTAATAAAGCCATGCTGGCTGTAACCAACCACCTTGTTGTTTTTCATGGTTTCCAGGAAAATCTGCTCCAAGATTTTGCCAGGCACAGAGGTGAGACTGACTGGTCTGTAATTCCCTGGTTCTTCCATTTTCCCCTTCTTGAAAATGGGGGTTATATTTCCCTTTTTCCAGTCATCAGGAACTTCACATGACTGCCATGATTGGACTTCCATGGTGGACAGTGGCTTAACTACTTAACCCTTCAACTCCTTCAGGATCTGTGGATGGATTTCATCAGGTCTCATGCACTAGTGCACATAATGTAATTATGTAATGTTCACATAATGTAATAATAACAGAAAAGATGTTCCTTCATATTTCTGTCACCTCTGTTGGCACCATTGTCTAAATCAGGCAGACCTACATGTTATGGGCATAAAGGCGTGAGGTTCACATTTTGCTTCTTCACAGTATGGTGTGTAAGTATGTCCCTGCTTCTTCCTTTGCAAGCCTGCAATATTCCTTCTAAAGTCCCTTGTCTTTGTGTCATGGAGCTCATTCAACTTCCACTTCTTTTCCAGAGAGAAAACATGACTGCACACCATCTTGGGCACCCAAAATTTCCTGCATGGAGTTTATCAAAGAACTGAGCCCTTATCCATGTGCATTTGCTATCTGATTTTCAATTTTTAGACCTGGGAGATGGAAAACCTGGAACAAGGTAGATTTAAGATTAACCAGTTTGGAGGTTATAAATGTCTTAATTCAAACACAGAATGTAGATTAAAATGAAGTTTAGTTTCCAGAGAAACACTGTGATTGCTGCATCCATAAACAAAAAAATTACCTGAGGGTTTTATGTCTTCAGATATCTGGCTTCTGTAAACTTAAAAAGCCTGGCAACAGTTTTCTGGCCATATCAATTATTTATGGTGTGCCTCTCTCCACATAGAGACATGAATTTACACAGGGTTTATTTGTTTTTGTTTTTCTTAAATCTGTCAGTAGCCTTTTCCTTTAAAAACTGTTATTTTTAGCTGATGTAAAGAAATCAATGGAACTGTACCAGCTACTAGCACCAAAGAACAACTCCTTTCTTTTAAAATACAGAATAATGCCTCTCACAATTCTCTTTTTTCCTCTGTATTTTGGCATAGGCATCTTTAGATGGTATATTATGCTTTTAAAGGACTTATGAGTGCTGGAAGAATGATGTTAGGGATGAAGAAAGCACGCTATCCGTTCACCTATCCACTCATCTACCTTGTACATCCATCCAGTCATTCACATGGTAGCTTATTTTCAGGTCACTGGTTATGAGCTTGAGGGTACACTGTTACTCAGAAGTGGCTTACCTTTTAAAAGCTGAAAGAAAAGTCTGTTAATCAGGTAACAAAACTTGCAATTTGCACTGAATGAGCTTCTTGGTATCTTTAGAGATCGGTAGCAAACATGACTGGTTTGTCATACAGATGTCATGCTTGTGACATAGTTATACTATAAACATATTCTAATGCATATTGTGAGAGGTATCATGTGAGGTCCATGGAAAAAAGGACAGGCACACTGCATTGTCCCCAGCCAGCCTTTTTCCCCAGATGTGACCAGTGTGAACACTTCCCCTGTTTGCTTTACAGTGTTACAGAGACTTGTGTAAACAAGATCCAGGGATGTCCCTGCTTGGACTATGACATCTGCCTCAGGAGGAAAGTCATGCCCTGCTTGACAAGCAGGTAGGGAGGTAGGAACTACTAGTATGTAGCAGTCCTAGACACAGTGTAAGATCATCATCAACATGTCTTTAAATTTACTACCAATTCGAGTAAGTATTTCTTCTTGTAGACCTCTGATACACCTTAATTTTTAGAAGATACTTTCTCTCCCAGGCTTCTGGAATTTGGCCATACTCTTTTCTCATTTTCCACCACTGTGTTTACAGTCATGACTACTGTCATATCCTGATATTCCCGAACCATGAGCAGCCAGAAGTTCTCCCTGGTAAGTCAACTGCTGTGGCTATAAGTGGTACCCTGCAGGGTGGGTTTCCAGGGTTCATTAATGAGATTACATTTACAGCTGTCTGGTAGTTTTTCTTGTAAACACACTTTGTCTCTGACACTGTACTTGCCTTCTGCTATTCCAACATGCAGGGTTTTGTAAGACAACATGGATTTAGTGGGACAGTTGCTTGCAGAATTTGTTATCTTTTTTGAGTTTTTCTTTAGACATCTTTTTTTTCTGTGTGCTTTTTAAATGCTCAGGTGACAAAGAAATCCTCCCATTCTGCCTTCAAAAATATGTCTCCATTAAGTACAGTTAAAATATGAGTAACTCCCCTAGAAGAGAAATGTGTCTTAAAAAATGTAGCTAAAATGCCTGGGCAGTGCCAACACCAGGAAAGATGCATGGAATTATATCTGGCTCATAATTTCGTTCATTCACCTTCCTCAGACAGCTGTTTACTATGGCCACTCTAGGTACAAGGTAGAAAGATAGTGATGGCTAAAATTTTTCAGTTCCATCCATTATGAGAATATCCAGAAAAAGTCAGTGATGTACAACTGATGAACTGTGTTGCAGCACCCAGATTTCTAAAGCTGTATTTAAATGACATCATAGGGGTGGGTTTTGGCTATGATTCATTGGAGCTGGGCCCAGAAATGAGCCTTATGGTTATCTTGTCTTACCCCCAGAGTAATACAACCCATTGAGCTTTTTCTAATGATACCTGCTCTGAAAACACAAACTGCATATAAGCCACTCCAGCTTTTCTTTCCAAGTATGGCACAGTGACAGTAAGATCTAGAGGGTTCATCCATCCCTATGTAAGATCAGAACTTTGCAGTGGTGAAGGACATCACACATCTTTAAATTAGATACCTCTCTTGTTACTGAACTTAAGCCTTTAAAAAGAGGTTTACATGTTTGAGGTGGTATGCCTTGTTTCACCTAGTTTTATTTGTTCATCACTGCCATGATATGGCCTTAGAGAAGAGAGATGACAATGCACTTGCAGGACTTTGGGTTGAAACTGTCTGTCCATGTGGAGAAGGGAGCAATGAGGCAATGCTGGCTGCATTCAGTCCATATTTCAGAGAAATAAGCTCCCTTGATGATATGAATCAGGCACAGCTTTTTGCACAAGCCTTATGTAAACTGTTTTGGCTTTTTGAGCTCATTCTCATTCCAAGCAGTAAATTCCTCAAGATTAGGGAGAGCTGCCTCATCTGTTCCCCCCTGTTGTGCAAGTGCATTGGATCCTTCATGAATGTCACATCAATTTCTGGTAGGCATCCTGCCCATCCTCAACTGTCCCAATACTAGGTGAAGTAATTGTGTTATCATCTATCACATCCTGGGCTGGGGATGGGTGAAAGCTGAAAAATGTGTTTCAGATAACCTCTGGCAGACCACATGTTACCAGATCTTTGTTTTATCAGGAAAACAATGCAGCCAAGATCTTTTCGATATAAGACCAGCAGGTAATTTCAGGTTTCAGACCACTGGTTCCCAATCTCAGCAACCTGAAAGTATTAACTAATGTAATAGTGTTTTGTATTCCTAGGATGAGTACAGAAGGGTCTCTTAGCAGTCTGTAAGACTGTGTGGGGTTTTTTTGGTGAGCTTGGTTGCCAAGCCTTTGAAAACTCGTTTTGGTGGTCACAATGCAAAAAGAAAAAAAAAACAAAAACAAAACAAAACAACCCAAACTATCATTTTGCTAGAATTCTGCTGTCTGTTTGGAAATTTAGCATTTAGAAAATAATAATACTGTATATAATAATTATACTATAAATAGTAATATATATGATAATAATATACGTATAAAGAAATACATTATAACTTCAGAGTTTTGTTAGTTTGTGTGTTGGAAAATGTATCTGTTGATCCAGGTGTTTCAAAAGCTTCAAGATAGTAACTTTTCCTCAGATATTACCTGCAGTAAGATTTGCTCCTGTTTTGTGTGTCCTGTGTTTTATTACTTTAACAAGAGACATATTCCTTTTCCTCTTCTTATTTTGAGTTTCTGTGACACTGTGCTATTCTCTTTTCCTGCAGTGGTTTTCAGACTAGTTTCCAGTGTTTCTGTGTTCTAGCTTTGGGTTGGCTAAGGCATTGACAACACACCTCTGAAGCCTGGATTTCTAAGGCATTTTCCTGTAGATTCCCACATTATTGATCAATATTAGCAAAGGCCAGGAAGGTGTTATGATTAGAAAGATGATAATTACCGTAAGATATTCACACAAGAGACCAAGGAGACCGCATTATTTCCCAAGAACAAATTGATATGCATCAAACTACCTGAAAATTTTTGTTGTTTTTTCAAACCAATTTAGTGGCTACCACTTCTGAAAAAGGGAACAGGAGGCAATTCATTTTGTGAAAACCAGAAATAGTTCTTGTTCAGCTCTCCTGTTAATTCAGAGTATTGACTGGGAAGGAGGCTGTGGAGAGAGGATTATTTAGTCTGTATTTGGACAAAATCCCAGCCAGAACTGTGCTTTTGATGAAGATCTTTTTTTTGTGATGCAGTCATGAATGGCCTGAGATCGTAAATCCTGCATAAATCACAATGACATGCTGTAACCTTTTAGTTTCATACAGTGTTCTGTAGTAAAGCTTTATACTTCTGCACAGCACAGCTCATGAGCAAGACTTCACTGTATGAATAAAATTTACTTGCACTCTCTTAAAAAGGAAATATTAATCAACCAATGATTATCTAATATTTGTCTCAGCTTAAAATCATAGACTTATTGAATGATTAGGGTTGGAAAGGACCTTAAGATCATCTACTTCCAACCCCTGCCATGGGGAAGGGCACCTCATGCTAGACCATGTTGCGCAAAGCTCTGTCCAACCTGACCTTGAACACTGGCAAGGATGGAGCATTCACAGCTTCCTTGAGTAACCTGTTCCAGTACTTCACCACCCTTCCAGTAAAGAATTTCTTCCTTATAACTAACCTGAATTTCCCTTGTTTGAGTTGAACCCACTACCTGTTGTCTTATCACTACAGTCCCTGATGAAGAGTCCCTCTCTGGCACCCCTGTAAGCCCCCTTCAGGTACGGTAAGGATGCTATGAGGTCTCCACACAGCCTTCTCTTCTCCAGGCTGAACAGCCCCAACTTTCTCAGCCTGTCTTTGTACAGGAGGTGCTTGAGCCCCATTATCATCCTCATGGTCCTCCTCTGGACTTGCTCCAGCAGCTCTGATCTGTATGTCTTGTAACCATGGTTTTTATTCCTTTCTCTATATATTAGCTGCTTAAGAATACCTGTTTGTCATCCCACTTTTGTTGTAAATCCATTGCAATGATTGTATGTGCTGAATTTAATGGAAAAGATTTTTACCATTTTGTCCTCTTCCATAAACATTATCCGCTTTGCTCTTTTCCCTAATACTATTCAATTTCCCTTATTCCTGAATGTGATGCTCTCAGCCTTAATTTTGGGGGTGGGGAAGGAGACCATCAGAGAGAAGAGGAGAGAGTGAGAGACAGTACTGTTAACATATTATTTATAAGAAAAGGCACGGTTTTGAAGTGTACAAAGTATTTATGAATATTTCAGTTCATGTAAATAAGTGTTATTTCAACAACATAAATTTTATAAAACTTGTGTTGAATAATAGGTCTTAGCATACTGCATTATGCAACACTTTTGTCTAGATATTTAATAACATTTTTTTGCACTTTTTTAAGTCTTCATTCAACACTCAAGCCTTTGTGTGCATGTTAGTTTATATTACATAAGCTCATCTTCAGATCTATAAATAAGCTCAGAGAGACAATGTGGGGACACAGTGGAAAACAAATGACACCCATGTCCTGATCACAAGAACCGAATGGGACAGAAAGTTAATGTGCTACCACCTGATGGGGCATCTGTATCTGATTTCTGCAATGGTTTGAGCTTAAAAAAAAGCCAAGCAGCACATGCAGAACAGCTAATTGAATTGTGACAGTAATAACAGAAGTGGTCACATTCATGGCTTAGTAATAGGTTCATTGCTCAATAGGAACGTGCCTGTTCCACATCTAAGTTGCAAATACTTCCCTTACAGTGACAGCAATAGCTTCCTATCTGCCATTAACCAGTTTTCTTCTTTGGAGTCCTGCAGTGTTTGCAGGGTACAAACTCCCTCTCTTTGAGCCACCCTGTTTCTGAGGTGCCCATCCACAGAAGGGTACCTATATGAATGACTTGACCTTAGACTTAATTTGCCAGGTCTCTTTTTCTAAGCCATTCACTGACAGGCTGCATGCCCTAGCCCAGTGGCATTTTTTATTTTCATCACCAGGTAGTTTCAGGTGATCAGCAATTTTGTTTCTGCCTAAGAGCTGGATCGTTAAGACCATGGTGCTTTATTATGCACAGTGTAACAGTAAGACTGTTTTTTCCTGCAGTGTGTGGCTTAGTATATGGCTATTTCCACACCATTTATTCCACACTATATGACTAAAGAAAACTACTAATTTTCTTTACGAATTTTAAGCTACAGCTTAGTGAAAATATGTATAATAAGAAAATAAATACCACAATCCAGTTGTATTTTTCAGTGAATAGTGGATATATTCCTGGAAGATACAGAGCAACTGAGAAATACTGTGCGTATGATAAAGAAAACATAATCCAAAATTTACTCTTGTCAAAGAGGTTAGAAAAGCTTGTTTAAATTTTATCTTTGTTTCTCATTACTCAAATTCAGTTTAACTGACAAGAAATTAAATTGATTTTCCCTTTGTTGAGGTAGTTTTGCAATCTCCCTGCCTTCACTTTGACCCATGAGCTTTCTCATCCCATCCTCCCTTCCCGCTGAGAAAGGTGAGTGAGCATGTGGCTGGTGAGTATTTGGCCCTACTCCATGGTGATTCCACCATGGGTGTAAAGGCTCCGAAACATATGATGGCCTCAGGTGTCAGACATGTAGTTTGGATGGCCTGAGCCGTAGTACCTGAGGCTCTCTGTAAGCCAGGGATGTCATCATAGCCTTATGTCAAAAGGTGTTGCCAAGACAAGTAAAAGCATCAGCCTGTCATGATGCTAAACAAGGACAAGGCATTACCTGTAATATATACTGGTGCATGTTATCACACAAAAACGCAGACTCTGTTATCACAATAATTCTTTTCTTCTCCCACTAGTAATGGCTCAAGTAATTTCAATCTTTCAGCTGGCACTTTTTTTTGCACTGTATTAGTAAATTATCTGCCTTTAGGAGCTGGCTGATAAACTATTTCTTCCTGGTCAGTCTCTGTGTGTAAGCTGCTGTGATCACTGCAAATTTTTAGAGCCTTCTAGCGAAAAACCTTTGGCTACTTTATTGCCTCCTGCTGTGGATCCCCAGAAATGTGTACAGCCTACAATAAGAGAATATATCTTGCCAAAATTACAAATGAGGTGACAAAAGCTTTCATAAATACACCACAAAATGTGTAATTACAGATTTCTGAAACTGGAAATCCGGCAGAGAAGCCAAGTAGACTTAAATATGCTTGCACAGCTGGAGGTAACTCTCTACAAATGTTGCTACTATCATGTTATGGCATGTAGTCAAAGACACTAAGATGGGGGTTCATACGGGATACTCTAAACCCGTACTCCCCTGTGCCACCTCCCCCACATAATTCCATGTCTCAAAGACAAGAAAAGATTCATCAGTTCTGTCATAAGCACTCTATTACCCAAATATTTTCCAAACATAAATATCTGGTTTTAGAACTACAACAATAGGGATTGAAAGTGAGCAAACATCTAGAGAAAAAATTTGTCCTTGAGATCTTTTCTTCAGTTCTTGAGGACAAACTGCCAGTGAGGATGTACATATTCTAATACTTACAGATCCATCAGAGAGAGAGACACACAGAGGGTGACCATTAAATGAACCTCTTGATTATAGAAAACTTTTGGGAACTGCTGAATGCTGCAGTGAGAAAAAAGGAAAAAAAGAACATCCCTCCCCCCACTCCCCAATAAAACCCCAAACCCAACAAAACCCTAAAAAAACTCCAACAAAAAACCAACAAAAACCAACCAACCAAACCCCAAACAAACAAAATAACCTCCACCACCGAACAACAACAACAACAACAAAAGAATCGTTCTAAGGAAATGAGGCTGGAGATTCTAAGCCTTTTTGGGACATGTGAAAGACTACAGTGTCAGACAAAATGAGGGGTAGCTGAAAATCATTGGCTGAATGCAAATGCCCTTGAATTCCTGCAAGTGCACCAACAAACTCATAGCTGGGTTATCTGAAATTGGGGAAACAATTGTGTATTAAGAGTTGATCATTCCAGCGATTTATCTTGGAGTAATTCAGGGAAACAGCTTGCCAGCAAGCACTGCTTTGGATCTCAGCAAGGCACTGTTTACTCTTCATGGTGTTGTTAGTGAACAGGTTCTAGAAGATAAGACCACAACTCACAGTATTAATAACTCACATACTAATAATTCTAAATGAATGTTTCACAGACAAGATAGATCCTATTATCCACAGTCTGATAGACCTGTGATAAATTAGGTGCAGCAACTGTCATATACTAGTTAAAGTTAAGGATCAGCTTAACAATGGGGACAAATAGAGTGCAGTCACTAATCAGTGAAGATCATAGAACTGAAGAGCAATTCATGTTAGAAGTCACTTCGGGAAGTCTTTCCTTCAGCCTCAGCCCCATACATGAGGTCAGACCAGGTTGCTTGGTATTTAGACAGCTGCAGCTTGAAATTCTCCAAGGTGGCACAACCTCTTCCACCACCCCTAACCCCCCCTCCCTGCTGCTGATAGTGATGGGGATCACCATGTTGGCCTAACCACCACCCCGAACCCCCCCCCCCCCCCACCTGCTGATTGTGATGGGGATCACTATGTTGGCACACACACAGAGTGTGTTCTACCCACAACCATTTTGTCTGATCTCAAAAGTTAAGCAGAATCAGGTTTGGGTCTTGTCTAGAGTTAGACGACGATATAGGAGCACCAGGAGATTTTCCCCAAGGCTGGACAGTCATAAGTGGCAGAGCATGTGGGACAGTATGGTCGAATGTCTGGTCCACTGGGTCCCTCCAGTGCTTTGGAAGCATCGGAGATGGAAGGCAGCTGTATGGAGGCCCCAGAAACAAGTTGAAGAAACTGCTGAAGAGAATAGTGAATTATTTTGAGCCTGGTGGGCCCATGACACTTCAGGCCATCAGGGAAGATATGCAACATAGAGATGTCTCATGATCAAGGGGTGGACTTAACAATGGACTCTATTACCCAGGTGATTTACGAGTGTGAACACTGCACACAGCCTCTAATGCTCTGAAAGACTGTTACAAGAGATGGAGCCTGACATCATGGACCAGATGCACTCAGCAGCATTATAGGGACTGGTCCATGCACTAAGGTAAGAGTGCACTGAGATAAGAGTGATGGTATATTGAAAATGCGGGATCTGAGCATGACATGAATGGTATGGAATAAGGGGTGGATACTGTCCTGGGTTCAGCAGTAGCAGTCATTTTTCTTCCTTCTTGGTAGCTGGTGTTTTGACTTGCGGGCTGGGAACAGTGCTGATAGCACCAATGGTTTTAGTTACTGCTCAGATGTTTACTCTGGTCAAGGACTTTCAGAGCCTCATGCTCTGCCAGGGAGGAGGGGAGGCTGGGAGGAAGCAGAGACAGGACACTTGACCCAAGCTAGCCAAAGAGGTATTCCATACCACAGCACGTCATGCGCAGAATGTAATTGAGAGTTACCCGGAAGGGCTAGTGCTCTGGAGGATTGGAGTAGGTATCGGTCAGTGCTCGGTCAGGCAGGGTGGGGTGTTATCGGTTGGCGGGTGGTGAGGTGTCATATTCTCTTCACTTGCTATTTCTCTTATCATTATTATTATTATTATTGGTAGTAGCAGTAGTGATTTGTGTTATACCTTAGTTATTAAACTGTTCTTATCTCAACCCATGAGAGCTATGTTCTTTGGATTCTCCTCCCCAGCTCTCTGGGAGTTGGGAGAGAAAGGGGGGGAGTGAGCTCTGTGGTTGGGTTTAAACCACAACACTCATCTCCAGCCAAGCCTCTCCAGTTTCAACTAATGCCACACTCTCTTGTTCTCCTACTAGGCATTTTGACAGAAAGTCTGGCATCAGCTCCTTGATCCCTTCCCTATAGGCACCAAGGTGCTTTCAGATGTCCTAAAGCTGTCTCTGCTGTAGGCTGAATCAGCTCAGGTCCCACTGCTTCACCTTGCAGGACAACTACTTCAGCCCCACTCTCTTGATGGCCTCCACTGAACTTGCCCTGTTTTGTTGATGTCTTGTCTGACTTGTGGGGCTCAAAACTGGACACAGAATGCAGCTGTGATCTTCAAAGTGCTGAGCAGAGGGTAAAATCCCTCATCTGGGCCCTTGCTGAATTTGCTGGGATCCTTTCTAGCTCATTTGATGCAAAGTCTGTAAAGGGGGGTTAGGGTTAAGTCTCTTGCTTAACAGTGTTACTGCTTGTTCATGCTTATTGTACTCGCTGTGTATGCTAGAAGAAGATATAAGGACATGGCTATTGTTAAGAGGTAGGGACCATGACTTGGTTCCCTTCCTTTGGGCTCCCAGGCTGGCTGAAATTGGCTCTGCAGTTTGGACAATGACCAAGCCTCCAGGGAGCATGTGTAACAACTAGGGGTGAAAAGTTCAGGCTCAAGGAAGACTCATTTACTTCATCTTGATACCCTCTCTCACGACCACCAGGAGGCACTGTGCAAGTGCAAAGGACCTTTTAGCTCATTATAATAAAGGATGGAACATGAATATGTATAAGCATGTTGTGCAACCTCATGCATATGTATAACTTTAGAGGATAAATGTAAAGGGGAAACTACGCTGAGGTGAGCATGCCTTTGGAGGAGTGATCCCCCATGCACCTCAGTGCTGAATAAAGCATACCTACTTTACAACTTTAATGAGTTGCAGATTCTATCTGTGTATCACATTCATCCTTACTGTTCTTGTCCCTGTGGATGGTAGCCCTGCTTTTGCACAAATCAGCTGTCCCCCACCTCAGTTTAGCATCATCTTCTTAACTTCATGATGGCTCTCCTTCACCTTGCCCATGCCATCAGTGAACAGGACACACATCTAGGGATAGACACCTACTGTACCCACTTGTCACCAGCCTACAGATGGAACTCAGCAGCCACTACCCTGAAGGCTTCCCTCCATCAATTTTTTTGGCTGTCCTGTTGTCTATTTTGTTATATTGGGAGTCAGATACAGGACATTAGGACACAGATTTTCTATTTTGTTTTGCTGCCAAGATATCATGCTTTGTATAAGCATTTGTCCCATACCTTTGAAAGCAATGTATTTTACCTCCTTGGAGGAAGCTGTAAGGTTTAAGTAATTGAACTTTTTCTCACAGCAAGGTTTATGGGTTATGACTGGATCTGGTGATCTTAAGGGTCTTTTCTAATCTAAATGATTCTATGATGCTATATTGTTCTACCCTGGTAGACGAATATATCAAATTACTTCATTTACTATGATTAGTAGTTCTTTCCTTTGTGCCAGTTGAATAACCTAGCACATGTGTGGAAGACCATGTCAGTCTCTAGTATATACAATCACAGTTCTGCATATTATTTTAGCACATGCTTGACAGTAAAATTTTGAACACACTCTGCCACGAAATAGACTCAATCAGAGATTAATATGATCAGACCAAAAGCCATTTATTGCAAAGCATTAACTCCTTATATACTATTGCTTACACACACCTACAGCAATTTGGCATATCATGATTGGATACTTGTCTTGAAGACCCTTAGTGACTAACATACAATTGGTTAAGCACAGGTGTGAGAACTTGACCTCGAAAGGTTGCCAACAGTCACAGTTCTCATAACTTGGTGAATTCCAGCTTCTTCTTATCTTGCTTGCTTAAGCTTCCTCGGGCCTCTCATGACCCTGCTGTATCTTTCGGAATTGTTCAGAGTTCATGTTCCAAATATTCATTCTCCTGTGAGAACACTGTCTCCACAACACTCCATTGATTTTTCTGCTATAAACTGTAGGTTCTGTAGCACTCTTTATAACTAATGAGTTGGCATAGGGGCATTTGATTTAACTGACTTCCTTGTGTTTGTATCACGAAGAACATCCACAGCTAGAAGCACTGGGAATATATGTGATTTTTAGACATTTGAATGTAAGAACAAGTTTACACTGAAAGAGCTTGTTTTACATGTGAAATTGCATGTGACACAAAATAAGGAGTCATTTACTAATTAACAAAAAACATGGTAATATTTCATTAATCAATGCTAGAACAGCATCAGAGGAAAGAACAAAGACGTTCATTTTTTTTTTTTGTAATACACTTTAGCACTTATATATATAAAACGAAATGATAGCACCAACAAGTAAAACTGGCAATAGATAATAACTTCTCTCTTAACTTTTTATTTCAAGTGAACTAGTTAATGGCAGTTTTCCCAGGGAACATCCTGTAGACATGTTGGGTTACGGTTTTCTTCTAGGGAATAAGGAAAACTAATCTGGCAATTCTAGACAGAGCTGGGTCAGACCTTTTTGTTTGGTATTGCTTACAGGTATTTTCTCCCCAGCAATTTTAGCCTTGTATTCCTTCCCTTAGGTTGCTAAAAAAATAGCAAGATGTAGTTTAAATTTGTCTTCCAGCTATTTCTGACAAAATAAATGTATACTGACAATGTGAAAGCCTGGAGGATTGACTATCGCTTGTTAGTTGGGTGGAGCAAAAGTCTTCTAGTATCTCAATATATATGCATTAACCACTTCCAACATACTGATTGCCAACAGCAGTAAGTCCATTTGTATTAAGGTAGAGATACTACAAGGTTTGAGGGGGAACTGCCAATGTTTTTTTTTAGTATGACCAGAAACTCTGCCATCATTTACATTAACCAAAAAGGCAGATGCAAATTTTTTTTTTCTCATTCCATTTTGGTTGTTTGCACTGCCATTATCTATGAAAGTGGCAAGACAGCTAAAAAGAAGTTGTCTTTGTTCGAACAAGCAGCACACAATTCACAGAATCATTTGGAGTTATTTACAACATTCAACGATCTTTGTAAGCATGGGGATGTGTGCACAAGAGCTCCAAGAAAACAAGTGATCTGTGTACAGAGAGGGTGACCCACCTGGGAGTCTTACCATGCTCTCTCTTGCCCAGTGTAAGGAGTTCAAAAGACAGCTGGCCAACACTGTCTGCAGCATATAGTGACTGCTCTAGCCTTATCCTGGAGGGGAAGAGAAGAGCTAAGGACACATACATATTCCCCTCCCACTTATTTTGGTCAAGGATTTTTTTTCCAGTCCTTGTATGCACAGCAATGAAATCCAAACTAAATGTGAGCCCTTTTTGATTCAAATAATCCATTTCATATTCTGAACTTGTTAAATTGTTACTTCAATACACCTCTTTGTTACATGATATTGTCTTTGTTGCTACTCTTGCCACTTTCTGAAGTGATGTATCTTTCTTCACAGGCTGGTAAAGCAAAAATTGATTCCAGAAACCAAAACAGGGAATTAATTTGTCATGATTTCAGTAAGCACTGCTAGTTACATATGGTATTAGAGTTTCATTAATCACATCAAAACTGTGGTGCCTTAGGATGCTCTTATGAAGGTGTCCTTGGTACAGCAGTAGCAGCCATTTTTCTCCTTCTTAGTAGCTGGTGCAGTGCTGTGGGTTTGACTTTCAGCCTGTGAACAGAGCTGATAATACCAATGTTTTCACTTGTTGTTAAGCAATGTTTACTCTGACCAAGGACTTTCTGAGTCTCATGCACTGCCTCATGCTGGAGGAGGGGAAGCTGGGAGGAAGCAGAGACAGAACACCTGATTCAAACTAACCGAAGACATATTCCTTACTGCAGCAGGCCATGCACGGTATATAAACTGGGGGGAGTTACCCAGAAGGGCAAGATCACTGCTTGGGCAGGCTGGGTATCAGTCAGTGGGTGGAGAGTGGTATATTCTCTTCCCTTGTTATTTCCCTTATGATTCTTATTATTGGTGTTAGCAGTAGTGGTTTGTGTTATACCTTAGTTACTGGACTGTTCTTATCTAAACCCATGGGAGTTACATTCTTTCTGTTCTCCTCCCTATCCCTCTGCGAGCAGTGGATGTATGAAGCAGGGTGGGTGCTGTCAGAGGGTGGCTGCGTGGTTCTGACTTACCAGCTGGGCTTAGACCATGGCAGTTCTTTGTGTCCCACAGCATAGGGCACAAAGTGCTGACATAATTGCAAATCTGACCAGAGTGTGTCTAATCATATTTGTGATGAGTATTTATTGTTTTGGATTAACAGTCACTTGTCACAATGCTGGTTTATTAGCTCTCAAAGATGTTGCTCTTGACCTCAGAGCTTCAGCATGTCGTACCTTACTTACAGCTGGTATTTGTTGTTTTAGTGTTTGTTGACTGGGGAGTTTGGGCTAAGCTTATTGTTTCACTGTACTTTATGGTAATTACTTCTAACACAATAGAATCTTTGATCATGAAACTGATCTGGCTTGTGTTCCCAGTGTGGTCATCACCTCTATACTTTGGGAGGCATATAATGGAAGTGTTTAGCAATTACACATTTTTTTTCCCTCCTCCGGTGGTCAACCCATGAAGGAGACATTCCCTTACCTTCCCAGCACCCCTTCCAGACTGTTTACAGCATCATTTGAGGGTTCTGAAGGTTTTGAATAGCCTCTACACACCCTTGAGACCTGCCTGCTGATTGTGATGGGGATCACCATGCTGGCATGCATACAGAGTGTATGACCATTTAATCTGATTTCAAGAGTTCAGCACAATCAGGTTTGGGCCTTGTCTAGGGTTAGACGACGATATAGGAGGACCAAGAGATTTTCCCCAAGGCTGGATAGTCATGTGTGGCAGGGTGTGTGGGACAGTATGGGCAAGTATCTAGGCCAGTGGGTGCCTCCAGTACTTTGGAACTTCACCACTGAACAAGTGCAAAACCCAGAAAAATTAATAAAACACTTAAATAGAGGTGTGTTGTCATCCTGGTCATATCAGAGAGGGACAAATCATGGCAATGTGCTGGGACTTGGCCTATGCTTACAGAGCCCTGTTCAACACTATCCAGCACCTTCAAAGGAAAAAAGATGTCTCTGAATCTGATGGCATAACAACAGACAATGCAGCTACCTCCAACTCCAAATACAGCAGCTACACCAACCCCAGTGACAAGTACAGCAGCTAATCAAACTCTGACTACCACAGATAATGCAGCTACTCCAACTCCAAGCACAGGAACTACAACAACACCAGCAACAAATACAGTAGCTACTCAAATCCTGACAACAACAGACAGTGCAGCTGCTTGTGCTACTCAAACCCCAAGCACAGCGGCTGTACCAACCCCAACAACAGATACTGCAGCCACTCCAACCACAGTGACAATTACTGCAGCTAAACCAAAGGACCAGTTCCGGCCAATATTGGATGCCCCTGCATGCAAGGAGAAAAGCAAACAAGAGGCACAAAAAGCATCCCCTGCAGTGAAGAAAGATGAAGAACCAATACACTTACTACATGGGACAGCATCTGAACAAGAGTTATTATTACGGGAATCAGAGGAAGAAGAAGAAGTGAATTCTCAACATGGGACTTCAACAGAGCTACAGAATGTGCGAAAAGATTTTACCTGTCAACCAGGGGAGCACATCATCACCTGGTTGCTCTGATGCTGGGACAATGGGGCAGACGGTCACGAACTAGAAGGTAGAGAAGCCAAGCAGCTGGAATTACTTGCTAGGGAAGGGGGTACTGACAAAGCAATTGCAAAAGAGAAACAGTCCCTCAGCCTTTGGAGGCGGCTCTTGGCAGCTGTGAAAGAGAGGTTTCTGCACAAGGAGGATGAGTCGTTCGGCCAACTGGACCACAATAGAGAAAGGCATTGAGTCTCTGAGGGAATCAGACATTGTAGAGATGATGTATCACAGGCTGGATGCTGGCAGTGCATCCGCAGAGCCAGATGAAGTCAAATGTACATGACCCATGTGGTGGAAATTTACATGGAATGCACCATCATCATATGTCTACTCATTGGCAGCAATAACCTGGAATGACATAGTACCACCAACAGTGGATGAAATGATTCATCATCTCCAAGAGTTCAAAGATAATCTCACACCTTCCATCATTTCAGTTGTGGAAAAACTGTCCCAGAAGTTCAGACAACTGAGAGATGATCAATTCGATTCATCCAGCTCCCCATGTGTACCAACCCGCATCTCAGCTACTAACAAAAGGTGTCCAACTGCTCGAGAGAGAAGATATAGAAGGTATAAGCCCAGGGGCACCCTATGATTTTACCTGTGGGATCACAGAGAAGACATGAGAAAGTGGGATGGAAAACCAACTTCAGCTCTGGAAGAATGGGTGCATGGATTGAAGAGCAGAACAAAGGTCAAGGATGATCATCCCATGAAAGCTGTGGTTTTGGTCTCTGGTGAGCAGGTTCCCAGGTGGAGTGGAAGAGCTGATTTTACTCCAGCTCCTGTGATAAAGACTAATCCCTGTCAACAAGACATAAGTGACAAATATTGTGATGACTTTTAGAGGAGACCTTCCTCCAGTTAGGTAAAGGTAGGGGACAAATGGATTTACTGGACTGTGTGGATCAGATGGCCTGGCACATCAGTCCCATAGAAGTATAAGGCTCTAGTAGATACCAGTTCACAGTGTACCCCGACGCCATCAAGCTGTCAAGGGGTGGAACCCATTTATATTTCTGGAATGACAGGAGGACCCCAAGAGTTGACTGTACTGGAGGCTGAAATCAGCATGGCTGTTAGGAAGTGGCAAAAGCACCGCACTGTGACTTGTCCAGAGGCTCTATGCATCCTTGGCATAGACTACCTCAGGAGAGGGTACTTCAAAGACTCAAAAGTGTACCAATGAGCTTTTGGCATTGCTGCTTTGGAGACAGAGGAAATGAAGCAGCTGTCCACCTTACCTGATCTCTCAGAAGATCATTCTGCTGTGGGGTTGCTGAAGGTCAAAGAACAGCAAGTGCCAGTCACAACCACAGGAGTGCACTGGTGCCAATATTGCACTGAGACTCCCTGATTCCTATCCATAAGCTGATCCATAGACTGGAGAGCCAAGGAGTGATCAGCAGGACCCTCTCACCCTTTAATCTCCCCACACGGCCAGTGCGCAAGTCTAATGGAGAGTGGAGACTAACAGTAAGACTATCGTGGCCTGAATGACATCACATCACCATAGAGTGCTGCTGTATCAGGCATGCTAGAACTTCAGTATGAACTGGAGTCAAAGGTAGACAAGTGGTATGGCACAACTGATATTATCAATGCAGTTTTCTCAACTCTTTTGGCAGCAGAGTGCAGGTCACAGTTCACTTTTACTTGGAGGTGTGTCCAGTACACTTGGAACAGACTGCCCCAGGAGTGGAAACACAGCCCTACCAGCAGCTCGGTTCTGGCTGAATATCGATTGGTGGATGGTGAGTGGTTGCATCCTCTTCCCTTGTTATTTCCCTTATCATTATTATTGTTGGTGGCAGCTGTAGTGGTTTGTGTTATACCTTATTTACTGGACTGTTCTTATCTCAACCCATGGGAGTTACATTCTTTTGATTCTCCCTCCCACCCTTTTGGGAGTGGGTGAAGGAAGAAGGGAGGATGGGAGTGAGCGAGCGGCTGCTGGGTTCTGAGTTACCAGCTTAAACCACGATAGGACAAAGGGCAAAAGTGGTAAGGAATATTTTCTTTCTGCACTACAGCTGTCTCTTACATATTTATGTTTGCTTGTATGCATGGGTAATAATGACAAAGCAACTTTTTTGGAATGTGTTCGAGCATGTAGACAAGCTGTCTACATTAGGTTTTCAACAACCTTGAAAGTTTTGACCTTTATGTTTGAAGCTTGCACATAGAATGTCGTATTTTAATTTAAATGGGAAGTTAATTGAAGTGCTTTATGTAGGTTTGGGTTTGTTTTTTTTTTTTTTCATTTACCTTTTCAGTAGAATAAAAGTCTGATCAATCAATAAAATTTGAGGAGGGCAAAGATGATTTGAAAAAGGAATCAGCTAAAGAAAAACTATTAAAAAAGATGGCTAAATAAAAAGCATAAAATCAGAAATAATATTGAGTTGTTTTCGGTTGTAACAGGTTGTCCCCATATAGAGTTCAATGGAACTCCATTCCTTTGAGTGATGTCAGATAAACAGATTTTGGGGAGGATATGGACAGAACCTAGGAGTCCAAAAATCGAAGTGGATAAAATATCTAAATAATGCAGATCTGTATAGTTTTCCTGTGATACTATTAGTCCTATCTACAAAGTATCACAAATATTTATTTCCCCCAAGTCTAATTACTACTTTACTCTCCTGGAACACTGCTTCTTTGCGGCAATACAGCTTATTTTGCCTTATGGTAATGTGCAACTGTTAGTATAAGTCTTTGTCATGGTTTAAGCCCAGTCAGTAACTCAGAACCCTGCAGAAGCTCTCAGCGCCCCCACCTTCTTCCTCTGCCTGTTCCCAGAGGGACTGGAGGGAGAATCGAAAGAATGTAACTCCCACGGGTTGAGATCAGAACGGTCCAGTAACTAAGGTATAACACAAACCACTACTGCTAACACCAATAATAAGAATCATAAGGGAAATAACAAGGGAAGAGAATACAACCACTCATCACCCGCTGACTGATACCCAGCCTGCCCAAGCAGTGATCTTGCCCTTCTGGGTAACTCCCCCCAGTTTATATACTGAGCATGGCCTTCTGTGGTATGGAATACCTCTTCGGTTAGTTTGGTTCAGGTGTTCTGTCTCTGCTTCCTCCCAGCTTCCCCTCCTCCAGCATGAGGCAGTGCATGAGACTCAGAAAGTCCTTGGTCAGAGTAAAAATTACTTAGCAACAAATAAAAACATTGGTATTATCAGCTCTGTTCGCAGGCTGAAAGTCAAACCCACAGCACTGCACCAGCTACTAAGGAGAAAAATGGCTATACTATTGAACCCAGGAAAGTTTTTTATGTTTCTTACTGTTGTATGTAGCCATTGGATCTCTACCTTGGTTATATACAGATACAGATAAAGCTAATACAATTATTTATTTTATTTAATATTCTACTGGGTAAGCTTTCTAGGCTGTATTACATTTGTATGAACACAATCTACACCAAAATGTATTGACTCCTGCAAACAATATGATGTGGAAAGAAAGGGGCTTGTTGCTTTTCTGAGCACTGGGGCTAGTGCCACCACATCGGGCACAGGCCGAGGCAGGGGCAGGGTTCAGCAGGGCCCAGACATGAGGAGGGAGCAGCCTCCTCTGCAGGGCAGCTCACACACCCTCGTCCCCGCTGCCCTGCCCGAAGTAAGGAGGCTGCCTGCCTGTTTCCACCCCCAGCCCTCACAAAAGCGTGTCTGAGCTAAACGGGAAGCTTCAGTTGCTAGCCGCTGTCCCACCGGGGACCCCTAAGGGAGGACTCAGTGCAGCCCCAGGCCCAGAGAGCGGCTCCGTGGCCGGCTTTCCAGGTCAGGAGCCCCCATTCTTGTTTGCCAAGGGGCAGCGGCCTCCCGCTGGAGGAATCACCAGCGGAATCCGTCCCGGGGTCGGCGGGCAATAAAAGACGAAGCATCAGAACTGGTCTCTGACAGGATATCGTAAACTTCGCAGAAAGGAGGGAGGTGTCAGGAGCATTGTATTGGGGCACTGCAGTTATGACTGAGAAATCTGAAAATTAAGAGAAAAGTAGAGCAAACGAGTAGGCAGAGTTCAGGATCAGCTGAAGCAAGGACAATAAAGATACACATTCACCATGACAGTCAGCAAGAAGCCCCACATTAAGGATGAATTGGGAACTGATAGAGGAAAGAAATTTCATAATAAAGAGCTGATTGAGCCTTTAACAGATATCATTCTTTCAGAAGGCTGAGTTTTATGAGTAAGCTTATCCATGCTTTATCTTGATTGTTGCAGTTAATTAGATGTTGTAGCATGGTGGGAATGTGGTGGACATAGAAGTTTTTAATGAAGTGTCAGCAGATTCTTAATATTTTACAGTAACAAAGTTATATTCTGGTCCATTAACATTTAGCTCACATTAATTCATTAAGTCTTGAGGTTACAGTTACCAGTTTGTCATAAACACCATACTGAGAATAAGATTTTGGTGGTGATGGATTTGGGGTTTTTTGGTGGGATTGTGTTTTATTGTTGTTGTTTTGTGGTTTTTTTATTTTTTTATTTTTGTTTTGTTTTCTTTTTTTTTTGGAGAGGGGGGTTGTGATTTTTTTTTTCCCCCTTTTGATTTCCGTGTAACTTTATCTAGTCTGGTTATCTAATACTTATCTAATATTTATCTAATCTATTAGATTATTAATTAGATAATTAGATAATTGTTGTCTAGTACTGGTAAGAATGATCTCCAGGTAACTGGAGCTTTTTCTTTCCTTTTTTTTTCCTAATGCAATTTTTCTATCTCTGAATTCTGCATAAACCAAAAAAATCAATAGGAAGCATAAAGAATGGAAGACTTTCAGTGTAGTGAATGCAGTTTGGAAATATTTGATGACTTTACAAAGAGTACATGATCTTAACGGATTTGTGTTAAGGAAGTAGATAAACAAGAATGGTAGTATGTCATTATGAACTAAAATAACTATTCATGAAACTAACAAGAGAGGTCACTACTAATGAAGTTCATGGACTAGAGAAAATATGAAACATTGCTACTGAATCCCTCTAAAATTAAAACTGTATAGTTGCAATGAGATTTAAATAGAAAGACTGGGCGGAATCTCCTCTGGAATGTCCTTCAAGCAAAGGTGAGAAAAACAACAGATGAAGAAAGAAAACTCCAGAAGAGTAAGATTATTAGTCTACCAGGTCTTGTAGTGACAGTAGAAGGAGCAACAGTTCTAAGTTGAAAGCAGGTATCTTTAGATTTGACATAGGAAAGAATTTTTTTACAATGAGGGTGGTGTGACACTACCTCTGGGAACAGTCTGCCCAGAGAAGCTGTGGCTACCCCTTCCCTGGCAGTGTTCAAGGCCAGGTTTGAACAACCTGGTCTCCTGGAAAGTGTTCCAGCCCATGGCACAGGGGTTGGACTAAGTGACCTTTAATTGTCCCCTCCAGCCCAAACCATCCTATGATTTTGTGTTTCTAAACAGATGGTGTGACCTGGAAAGCTGTATCCTGACAAACAAGATCAATGAAACTGCTGGAGAAAGATCAACGCATTTGTTCTGGCTCTGCTTTCTTTGGAAGGCAATGCACTGTCCAAAATCCACTGGTTTGTGTTTGCCACTCTGAATTTCTTCCTTTGATGGACCAGATGACATCTGTTTGAATCTGCTGCTGTCAGGATGTGTTATCTAGAGTTGGTATTTCTATCGCACTCTAGGCTTCCTTTTATAAAATACACCCCCTTTTTTTTCTCTTAGTATTTTCTTCTAATATTTTTTTTTTCATCTCTGTTTCCGTATTTTGGTAGTAGCACACATTTTTATTGATGCTTTCCTTTTTCATTAAAAAGTTTTACAAAAATCTATTTTTCTGTCTTAGTTAACTGAAAGGTTTAGTTTTAGTTCTGTTTTCATTTTAGTTTTGTTTTTGTGGGGTTTCTTTGTTTGTTTGATTTGGTTTGCTTTTTTTTTTCTTCTCTTTTATGTCGTTACTCTTACTACTATTAATACAGATAAAGAAAACTGTAGTGGATAGTGTGCCAGTTGTACCAAATAAGCTTTTTCAAATTCTGGAACAAGACAGTATGGGGATACTGACTGAAAACAGCAAAGTCAGTGAAGGAAAATGGGGATGAGGTCCTCCAGGCCCCAGAGCAAAGAATTCCCTGCACGCCATGGTGAAGACCATGATGACACAGGTTCTTCCTCTGCACCCCGTGGAAGTCCATGGTGGACCCCATGCAGCAGGTGGAGATGCCCTGAAGAGCGCTGCTGCCCATGCAGAGCCCATCTTAGCTCCTGTCAGAAGCTTGGACCCATGGAAAGCAGCCTATGCAGGAACAGATTTTCTGGCAGGACATTTAACCCCATGGAAAAGACCCATGCTGGAGGGGTTAATGAAGAATTGCAGCCTGAGGAAAGGACTCATGCTGGAGAGGGCATGAAGGACTGTATCCTATGGGTGGGACTCCACACTGGAGAAGAGGAAGTGAGGGAGGAGGAAGGCGCAGAAGATACAATGTGATGAACTGACTGCAACCTGTCAGGTGCAATATACCATGAACTGACTGCAAACTTCATTCCCTGTACCCCCTGTGCTGCCTGGAGAGAAGATGAGAGAAATTGGGAGTGAAGTTGAAGTTAAGCCCAGAAGGAAAAGAGGGGTGTGGGAAAGGTTAACTCAAAAGCAGTTCCCTCCCTCATTCACAGAGAAATCACGCTGTTTGTGTGTATCAAGAAATTGTAGTTTATTTTCTATAGCAATACATTTTTTCTGATTGTAGTTTTTACTCATTCTGAAGATTTTTTCTGGATCAAAATGTGACAGACACATGTGTTTATGCCCATGTGTCTGTCAAGTGCAGTAGGAAAGAGCAGCAAAAGGGTATGAGTGTTGTCTCATGAATAAGAAAGTATTTGCCTAAGTTCAGCGCACTTATGAGAAACACTGAGCTTTATCAAAATTAAAATAAGGCAAAGTAAGCAACCTGTAAGTACTGTCAGACAAAAAGCTTGCCATTGTTGTGCTGCAGGAAAGATACTGAGAGACACCTAAAAGCCACCAAATTGTTGACATCAAAAGCCTTCTAAGTTAGGATTCCTCGAGGGCATTGCAATCTGCCAGCTATTTTCCCAGCTGCATTCTTGTTCAGTTTATCACTGACAAGATGCAATATTACAACATCTGGTTTCTGCTGAAGTAGGCCACTGTGTAACTTCCAGGATGAGAGAATTATAGGTGTACTGCATTCAGCTACATCAGAGACTCAAGTCTGGCCTTTGGGTACTTTCTCCATAGAGCTTCCCAACACTGGGGGAAAGTCCTCTGCTCTGGCCTGAGCCCTCCAACATGAGCTGCCCTGCTCCAGAGGAGCTGGTGACCTCAGCCTGGTCAACCTGTATTCTAAAACTACAAGCAGACAGAGCTGTCTTTCTCATCCCTCAGTGCTGAGGGAGTGCACTTTCCCTGGAGGCCATGGAAACACAACATGTGCAGCATTTGTCTTCCTGGGCTTGGGCTGCTCCTTACACTTAAAAATTAACTCCAGATTCCTTGCTAAGTACTGAGGGTGGCTGGTGCCTGGCCAGGGCTTGTGGGGAATGGGAACAACAGTCAACCTTCCTTCCAGAGATTGACACCTGAGAGTGACACTGGTCTCTCTTTTCCTGTTTGTAATTTTCTGGCTGGAGAGCTACATATTTCTGATATTCACTTTATATTCTCTGATCCAGATTTTGGTATGTGACAGGAGTCAAAATATGACTAGATTTCTTTAAGCTTTTAAGAAGTATCTCAAAAATAGTGAAACAAGTGCAGTGGATGGGGAGGTTGGGACCTCTCAATTTCTGAGCAAGAGGAAGATTCAGAGGCTATTTAAACAGGGATCCTATGATTATTTTTTTTTTCTATTCTTATTTAGCTGTAATAGTGGGGTCCAATAAGTCAGTCTGAAATTTATGCCTAATGGTGTATTGGGGGTGGCATAAAAACAAAGAATCTCAGTTGAAGGAGGCAGACCTCCAGTGCTTGATCCTGATTTCAGACTAAAGTCAAGATACACCATTTTTTCTTTTTAGACAAAAAGCAGTTTGAGACTTATTTCCAGCACTGTTTGGCATTGCACTTACATGTATCTTCAGATATTACAGTAAAAACCACTCTAGGGAACACATTTACAAAGCTCAAGATAATGTCCTAATTTCTCTGTCAGGTAAACTTGCTATAGTTTGTAGAGTCACAGTGGTGCTAAATCAGGCAGCACCTGGATTAAATGATATTTTGTTTGACATTTTGAAACATCAGTAATGCTGGACAACTTGTTGCTGCTTTTTAGCAGAACTAAAAGCACCTTCTTTTACCTTAGATACTAGCTACCACTGACTAAAACTATAAATCTGAATTGTTCTGATTTTGCTTAACCAGAACTTTTCCTTTTTGACAAAGAGAAAAGAACTAGACAAATCACATAGACATACATTAGACAAATATGTAACTCACATTGAGATCAATTCAGAAAAAAAGAGAAAACTAATTACTGGATCAGGCAAATGAAGATGCCTTTGAGGGGGTAGAAATGTGATTTAAGGAGTGTGTATATACCAAGAAAAACTGAAAAATAGAGTAAAAAAGGCAAATCCACTGAACAAGAAGCATGTGAGGGCATTGGCAATGGCATGCATTTAAGGTTAAGGTGTGTCTTTAGCAAATACCTGTCAGATGAATTACATGCAAGTGAAATTTGCTTTGGAAACAGGAAGAGCGGAAGCCAAACCCAGTCATTGGAGCACATGCTGGGGAGTGTCTCCCTCAGACAGCCAAAGGCAGACTGAATTCAGCAGGCAGCAAAGTGATGTATGCTGGATGAGGATTACTGCACCAGAACATAGATTAGTCACAGGAGCCAGCCCAGAAGCAATAAACATGCATTGCTGATAGAAGATAAAGAAGGCAGAAGGTTGAAAGCTGACATACTCATCACAGAATGATACTAGTGGGTATAAAAGAAAAAAAAAAAGGAGGAGAAAGATAAAAAGATGACAAGAGAGGGAATTGTAGTCAAACAAAATGGTGTTCTTTAGAAGTGGGTCTTTACAGGCCATGCTTGAAAAATGAGCTTAACCAAGGCCAGCATGGAGACAATGTAAGTGCACATAATTAGTGCCTGGATGTTACTGTGCAGGTGAGTTTTTCTGATTAGGCATGTTCACATTTTCTGATTAAGAGGCGTATCACATACACTTTTTTTTTTTTTGCCTGGACAAGAGCCTCTTAGATTTTTTGTTGGTGTAGATTTCTTTCATGTTTTGTTTTGCTGTAAGGAAACTGCTGAACAGAATGACATTTCTTACATAAAGCAGAAAAAAAAACAATTGAAGTTGAGCTCTGTGAAAGATTCCAAGAAGAACATTTTGTCTTTGTATCAGGGTGTATATTAGCCCCAAATAATTGATAAGTGAATGAAATAGTCAGTACATGTGTCTTCATCTTTTCATCTGACCTAACTTTAAGCCTTTAATTCAGATGGTGAGCATTTACCGACTCTCTTTAGCCCCTCACTGTGATAAAAGCAGCAGTAAACAGAACAGCTTCCCCAAAGTGGCTTCTCACAACTGATGGTGTTGACCACCCCTTGTCAAGTCTCATAACCCCCATATTTATTTGAGAATGGAACTTCTCTTGCTTTCCTTGATGCTTGCTTACTGAATGAAGATTTCAGAAGCAGAGTCAACAGATGTGTGGCTGAGACCAGTTGATTTGTTTCTCTGTCAGTACATTGCTCAATCAGCTTCACAGGACAGAGTCCACTTTGGATTACAGTAGCCTTCAGAGACAAGCTAGCTTGGGAATGTATTGTACTACAGCATATAAAAAACCCACCAGCTCTCAGATTCTAAACTGATTTCTAGATGTACTTTTGCATTGTATGGAATACATGGCTTTTTTTTTTTTTTTTTGCTTTCTCTGTATTTATTTTTCTTTAAGCTCCAGATTTGACACAACTTTTCCCTTGTCCTTACCATATGCTTCGTTTACTTCATGTTGCCATTTCCTTCACCACACTTGTTTCATTTTTCCAGAGTTTCCATGTACATTGCACTTCCTGGGTTGCCAGTTTTGAAAAGGACAGATATGGGACTTTCCTCCTTTCCATGAATTTGTTTTAAGCCCTGCACTACATGCAAGCTTAATACTAGTAACACTACAGTAGCAGCAGAGCATTTGTGCAGATTAGCACTCAATAAATTACCTATGGTCTGCTATTGCCAAGGTCTGAACAAACAGCTAACTAAAAATTTGGAGATAGTACTAAGCCCACTTACCACACATGTCTGGCTTAGTTGCATGTAGCTCCATGTGATAGTAGCTCTTCAAGGAGCATCAAGAACACTGATTTATTTTACCTGTGTGAATCTGCACTAAGAGAGTGCTGTGATGATCCGTGGTGCTTTGATTATACCTACAAACTGGTGTTTTGATGCAGAGATTCTGTGCTCTGAAGAAGAGCAAATCAGAGGTTCACTGGGGAGAGAGGACTGATGGATTTTGGAAAACAACTGCTCTCACTACAGCTTTTGTAACCACATGGCAAAACCTCAGCTTCTGTCGATTATGCCTGTATTGCACAGCTGATAACAGCTTTGCAGAGGTACCTTTAGCTAGGGTCATTCATAACCATTTTCACACCTTTAAACTCACAGAACTTGTGCTAGCACTTGTGCAACCTTGTTCATACCACTGTAGATGCAGAAAAATAAGTTTTCTACAGAAATTTTAAATGGAATTTAGGAAAAGATGCCAAGTCTTCATGTATTGTAAACCACAGAACAAAGACTACATCTCCTTCCATTGATTTTTTTTTTCTTGATAAAGAAAGCATTTTTAACTGTTTTGTTCTGGTGTTTATGAAATTTGATGCAATTTGTGAAGAAGTTGGACATCATTCTTTCTTTCTAATTCTCTCAGACTGACAGCAATGACTTCTGGTGAAGTTCACGGGGACTAAGAGTCACGGAGGCTCTCAGAAATATTCACTGATAGATACTCCCTCTTCAGGGAAAATGGAAAGAAAATGAAATTTTGTGAATTGTCCTAGTATATAAAAGCAGATTTCCATTCTTTGTGCTCTTAAGGGATGATATCATGGTGCATCTTTGCTGCCTGAGCTCCAAGAACAGTGCCTTTGTTAACCTGCTGGGCAGCTTTGCGTCAGCTGCAGTATTTCATAACCTTCCTGATGTTACTCTTTCTGATCTCTCATTATAGCGATCACAGTACAGATTGTTAACATTCTGCCTTTGCAAGTAGAAAACATTATGCGAACTCTCTGGACTTAGTAATGGGAACAGCACGGTAATGTTAATTATAGCAAAGACATTTGTGAAGCATTTAATGACAACCTTCTTTGTATGTGCTGGTTTGCCAGTCAATACTGAATTACAGATATTTGCTAACATTAAGATAAATCCGTTTTTAATATGGTGTCTTCACTTGACATTAAAGGATGACATTCTGTTATTACTAGCTAAAATGTGTTATCAATTTGTCATATAATTTGCTCAATAAATTTTTCAGTTCCATTGTCTGAATAATTACTTTTATTTGGCCAGCTTAGCTTATGTAGAATTAGGTCATTGCTAAAAAAAGAGGTGTTTGAGAGTCAAGTTTTAAAAGCAGAAGATTAGGGCTTTAAATCATACTAATTTAAGAAAGATGCTGAATTTATTTTGGAAGAGGACTACAGATTCTGCCTATGTACTTAATTGGACTTAAAACTGTGCTTCACAAAAGAGTCTTCAGTCCATGGCTCTCTCATGTCCTAGGCAAAAAAAAAAAAGTGCTACATGTAAGCTCTTCCTTAGAAAGGATGATGTTAATTCCTGCATCTGTCAGCTTGATTAAAATAAATAATTTCTTTTCAAACAGATGTTGAACAATATTTTTTTTTAATTTGGAAGCTGACCTCAGTAATTGCTGCCGAAAAGACTAACTGTGCACAGCTGCCTGCATGATCCAGACCACAAGGGCTAATCATGGGTTATAGAGAAAACTGACTTGATTCACTTTCTTCTTCAGCACTTTCTGCAACTTGTCACCTGGGACTCCACACAATTGCCTTCCACCTCTGACGCTTTCTTACAATACAGCAGGACCCACTAGGAAACAGGGCATATTTTTTCTCATTTTCTGGTAATTATACAGTAGGCACTCTTCAGCATGCATCACCTCCTCCTCTGCTGACATTCTGAAATCTTTGCCTTCTGGCCTCCCCATGATCACTTCCAAGATTGGTGGATGACTGGGATTTTGTAATCAAGCTCATTGTGTGATCAGTGCAATCCACATATTCTATGTAGCATCAGTTGCTACCCTCCACTGAAATAGCCTATGCCAAGGATGTATGAAGCCTCTAGGCCAGTCACGATGGGGTGCTTTTCTGACTCCTTCCCAAACAGGCTGATTTCAGCCTCCAGTATGGCTGTTGGGATCCTTCTGTCACTCTAAAATTACAAATGGGTTCTGCTTCTTGATGGCTTAATGGCATTAAGGTACACTGTGCACTGTTATCTACTAAAGCCTTAAGGTAGATTTTCCATCCCACTTCCTCATGTTGTATCTTTGACCCTGCAGTTAAAACTGCAGGATATCCTGTGGTGTGTACCTTCTATATCCTCTCTTGAATGGAAGAATGCTTACTATTAACAGCTGAGATGCTGGTCTATACAAATTGGGAGTAGGACCTACATTCTGCTGCTGGCGCTGGAACAGTTTTTCACACTGTTAGGGCAGTTTTTCCACAGCCAAGATGAAAGTCCATAGGGAAGAAGAGAGATTTTCTTTGTATTCTCTGAGCTGGTGAGCTGCTTCATTCATCATTGGTGCCTCTTTGTTTCTCCAGCTCGTTACTGAAAGTGAGCTGGAGTCATATGCAATGAGTTTTCATATGACAATGGCGCACTTCATACAAACTTCCTCCACATGGGTTGTGTGCATTGAATTTGTTTGTATGTGTGGGTAAGTACATGTTGTTCTGGTTGTAATAAATCATCTCTAGCATGGTTAATCCCTTCAGACACTGGATACCTCTCTCCACTGCCATCCACTTGCCTGGGAGCCATGCAAAATCTTTCCTGAATGAGTACCTTCACACTTGACAGGAGTTGCCTCCAGAGGCTGAGGTCTTGTGCCCCTTTTCCAATCACTTTGCCAATGCCTCCCTCCCTTGAACGTGATCCCAGCCGCTTGGCTTCCCCATGCGGTAATTCCAGGCTAGTAGCTCCTTATCCCAGCATCAGAGCAGCCACGTGATAATCTGCTCACTTAGATGACGGCAGAATTTTTTTCCTATCTCCCACAGCTCACCCTGGAATAAAGATTAAAAGGTTACCTCTTCCTGTGCTTCTTCTTCCTGTTCTTGTGATAGCCCTGATTCATCTTCCTTCACTAAATGATCTAATTTCAGTGTCCATTTTTTCTTGTGCATAAGGGCAAGTGGTAACAGCATGATTGGTTCTCTGGTTCAGCTGCAGCTCCTGTCTCTGTGGTTGGAGTAGTCACAGTGCCTGTCATTTTGTGATCAGATTCAGAGACCTCCTCTTCTCTTTGAGGATACTAAATGGTGTTGAGCAGGGTTTGGTAGGCATGGGCCAGGCCGCAGCACCTTGCAGTGATTTGTGCTTCTCTGTAATTGCCAGGGCAACATCATAATTTTACAAAGTTTTTTTTTATTAGTATTTCTAGTTTCTTCACTTTTTTTGGAGATAAAGTTCAACACATTGGAGGTGCTGACTGTCCTAGGTACTTGGCCATACTGTCCCACACACCATGTCAGTCATAACTATCCCACCTTGGTACAAATCTCTAGATAGCATTCTTAAATAGTTGTTTATCCTTAAACAAGACCTGGAACACATTCAACAACATGCTGATTTCTAGGAATAGGACCATGCTGGTTTCAACATCCCAAAGATATTCAGAATTTTCAAAATTCTCAGACATGAAGTTTGGCAGGGAAGGCAAATATGCGTGAAGTTTTCTCCTCCGTAAGTTGGCTCTCTGAGGAGAAAATGCAAAAGTTATAACTGTTAATAGTTCCCCTTAGATGGCTTCTGAACTACAGAGATGACATCAGTGATGAGAATACATACCAGACTAATTTAATGACTGGCAATTCTATCGTATCACAAGCTAGTATTACAAAGTACAACAAAACGAGAACCTTAGCCCAGGCCCCAGTGGTGTTAAACACCAAAGCAGCAAACACACACTGCAAGAGGTGCATTACACAATTCAACCCTAAGAACAAGCAAAAATAAACAAGAGCAAATAAATCAACATTGTGACTAGCATCTATTAAGCCAATACAGTGAATGTTTATAACAAATCTAGTTTAACACACCGTTCAGATATTTCATTATCTCAACTGTCTATGCCCCACCTTGGGTGCTGAAAAGGACTGTTGGGGTTTAACACCAGCTGCCAACTAAGTACCATGCAGCTGCTTGCTAACCCGCTCTCCACTACTCTAGTGGGATGGGGAGGAGAACTGGAAAATGGTAAAACCCATGGGTTGAGATAAGAGCAGTTTAATCATTAAAATAAAGTAAGACTTTACATTAATGCTAATATAGTACCAACACCAACACTAATGCCAGCACCAATGCTAATGCTAATACTCAAAATGGAGATAACAAAGAGACAGAAAGGAATAAAACTCAAAAAAAACCCCAACATTGTGATGCACAATAGAACTGCCCACCACCCTGTGGCCAATGCCTGCTCAATTCCCCAACAGTGATCCTCTCTGCCTGGGTAACTCGTCCCAGTTTATATGCTGAGCATGATGTCATATGGCATGGAATATCCCTTGGCTGGTTTGGGTTAGCTATCCTGGTGTCTTGGGTTCAGCAGTAGCAGCCATTTTTCTCCTTCTTACTAGCAGGTGCAGTGCTGTGATTTTGGCTTTCAGCCTGGGAACAGCACTAATAGCACCAATATTTTTAGTTGCTGCTCAGTAATGTTTACTCTGACCAAGGACTTTCTGAGTCTCATGCTCTAACAGGGAGGAGGTGAAGCTGAGAGGAAGCAGAGACAGGACACCTGACCCAAACTAACCAAAGAGGTATTCCATACCACAGCACATCAATCATGCCCACTATATAAACTGGGGGCAGTTACCTGGAAGGGTTAGATCACTGTCAGGGTTGGGCTGGGTATCAGTCAGTGGGTGGTGAGTGGCTGTATTCTCTTCCCTTGTTATTTCTCTTATCATTCTTGTTATTGGTGGTAGCAGTAGTGGTTTTGTGTTATATCTTAGCTACTTGACTGTTCTTATTTCAACCTGTGGGAGTTACATTCTTTCAATTCTCCTCCCCATCCTCCCGTGAGTGGGCGGAAAAAGCTCCTGTTTAGTTCCTGTTTAGGTATTTTCTCTTACAACCTAAGTACTTGTCATGGTTTGAGCATGTTTTAAGGGTGTTTTTGTTCAAGGTTTTTTCCAGCCAGGTGGAGGAGGGGAGGCCAGGAGGAAGGAGAGACAGGACACCTGACCCAGGCTAGCCAATGAGGTATGCCATACCATAGCACGTGATGCCCAGGATGCATACTGGGAAAGAGAGAGCTGGAGGTGTGGGGCTCTGGAGGAAAATGGAGGAAGGAGCACGCGGTGCTCAGTCGGGCAGGGTGGAGTGAGTTATGGGTTGGTGGCTGGTGGGGTGTTGTATTCTCTTCACTTGTTGTTTGCTGTATCATTATTATTTGTAGTGGTAATGGCAGTGGTGATTTTGTGTTATGCCTTAGCTATTAAACCGTTCTTATCTCAATCCGTGGGGGCTACATTCTTTGGATTCTCCTTCCTAACTCTCAGGGAGTTGGGGGACTTCATTTAAACCACGACAGTACTGGACCAAGTACTAATTAAAATACTTAAAAAATGCTTGTTGTTGTTTGCTCCTGTGATGAACATATTGCTTGTGTATCATGGTATTACAAAAGTCCTTATATGGTTGTTGCTTACATGGTTTTACCTTTTTTTTTTCCTTTGTTATTTTGTTTTTTGGCAAGAAAATACAGGTATAAGTATAGATGTAAGTGTAGGCTTAGGTGTAGATGTAGGTCTAAGTATCGATTAGTGCTCTCAACAATTTGTTAAATGCCTTAGGCCTCAGACTTCATTCCACATTCCTTTAGTAGACTTCTCTGCTTAAGTAACAAGGACTGTTCTGAAATAATTTAAGGAGAAATAAAATGGTGAAAAATTGCTGAAGTAGAAAGGAGAAGACATCAAACTCTGACATGTTTTTTTTCCCAATGTAATTTTAAAATATTATTAACACAATCTACAAGATAATGAGATCAGGTGAAGTAAAAAGATGGGGCCTTGAGCAACATGGTGCAGTGGAAGGTGTGCAAGCCCATGGCAGGGGGATTGGAACTAGGTGATCTTTAAGGTCCCTTCCAACCCAAACCACTTTACAATTATAGGAAAACTGGGGGATTGGGTATCTTAATCTCCCTTCTATGCAGTTCATGTTTACATCAAATATCAAGCTTTCCTCTGCATATCCCAAGACTGGCTTATTTATGAAAATGAAAGCAGAAACTCTGCTATAGAGTCTCATATAAAATCCAAAAGCCAGGATTTGAGAAAAAAAACAATATATTGTGAGACTGGTAGTGAATAGAGAGTCTTACTGTTGCTCATTCAGTGGCATAAAAAGTCAAAGGATAATAGATAATAGAAAATGTAAATCTCCTATTTTGCTTAACCACAGATCAGGAAAATTTCAGTTCTGTTTTAATAAGTAAGGTCATTGAGCTAACTTTCATGTATCACAAACATTTCAAGAACACTAGCTGAAATATATTATTTTCTTGCATAAAGCTAATTCCACCCAGCCTTATGCTCATGCATTGCTCCAATGCAAGCATAGGTTGCCACGAAATCACCTTTGCTTACAATCATAGAATCATAGAAGAGTTAGGGTTGGAAAGGGCCTAAGATCATCTAGTTCCAACAATGCTGCCATGGGCAGGGACAACTCTCACTAAACCATATCACCCAAAGCTTCATCCAGCCTGGTCTTGAACACCTCCACGGATGGAGCATTCACAACCTCCCTGGGCAACCCATTCTGGTAACTCACCACCCTAACAGGAAAGAATTTCTTCCTTATATCCAATCTAAACCTCTGGCGTTTAAGTTTCAACCTGTTACCTCTTGTCCTATCACTACAGTCCCTAATGAATAGTCTCTTACCAGCATCCCTGTAGGCCCCCTTCAGATACTGGAAGGCTGCTATGAGGTCTCCACGCAGCCTTCTCTTCTCCAGGTTGAACAGCCCCAGCTTTCCCAGCCAGTCTTCATACGGGAGGTGCTCTAGTCCCCTGATCATCCTCGTGGCCCTCCTCTGGACTTGTTCTAACAGTTCCATGTCCTTTTTATGTTGAGGACACCAGAACTGCACACAATATTCCAAGTGAGGTCTCACAAGAGCAGAGTAGAGGGGCAGGATGACCTCCTTTGACCTGCTGGTCACGCTCCTTTTGATGCAGCCCAGAATACTGTTGGTTTTCTGGGCTGCAAGCCCACACTGAAGCCGGCTCATGTTCATTTTCTCATCGACCAACACCCCCAAGTCCTTCTCCGCAGGGCTTCCCTGAATTTCCTTCTTGCCCAACCTGTAGATGTGCCTGGAATTGCTTTGACCCATGTGTAGGACCTTGCACTTGTCATGGTTAAACTTCATAACTCGTTACTGGTTTCCAGCCGGACATTGAACCGTTGACCACAACTCTTTGCGTGTGGCCATCCAGCCAGTTCTTTATCCACTGAATGGTCCACCTATCAAATTGATGTCTCTCCAATTTAGAGACAAGGTTGTCGTGTGGGACAGTGTCGAATGCGTTGCACAAGCCCAGGTAGATGACATCAACTGCTCCACCCCTCTCCATTGTTTCTGTAGCCAACTCATACAAGGTCACCAAATTGGTCAGGCAAGATTTCCCCTTAGTGAAGTCATGCTGGCTGTCACCAAGCACCTTGCTGTTTTTCATGTGTCCTAGCATTCCTTCCAAGAGAATCTGCTCCAAGATTTTGCCAGGCACAGAGGTGAGACTGACTGGTCTGTAATTCCCTGGGTCATCCATTTTCCCCTTCTTGAAAATGGGGGTTATATCTCCCTTTTTCTAGCCATCAGGAATTTCACCTGTCTGCCATGATTTTTCAAATATGATGGCCAGTGGCTTTGCAACTTCATTTGCCAGCTCCTTCAGGACCCGTGGATGGATTTCATCAGGTCCCATGGACTTGTGTACGTTCAGGTTTTTAAAATAGTCTCAAACCAGATCCACTCGTACAGTGGGCCCAAGGTCTAGGTTTTCACAGTCCCTACGTCCGCCTTCCTAGACTTGGGTGGTGCAGTCAGAGGCTTTGTCAGTGAAGACCGAGGCAATGAAGTCATTCAGAACCTCAGCCTTCTCCAAATCCTGTGTAGCCAGTTCTCCCAAAAGCTTCCAGAGAGGGCCTACATTGTCCCTAGTCTGTCTTTTAGCCACTACATACCTATAAAATCCCTTCCCTGTTATCTTTAACATCCCTAGCCAAGTTAACCTCTAACTGGGCCTTAGCTTTTCTAACCCGGTTCCTAGCTTCCCAGACAACATCCCTGTATTCATCCCAGGCTGCCTGTCCTTGCTTCCACCTTTTATAAGCCTCTTTTTTTCCTGTGATTTTTTCTCAGCAGCTCCTTATCCATCCAAAGGGGTCTCCTGGCCCTCCTGCTGCACTTCCTTCTAGTCGGGATGCAACACTCCTGAGCCTGTAGTAGGTGATCCTTGAGTATTAACCAAGAGTCTTGGGGCCCCCTGCCCTCTAGGGCTATATCCCATGGAACCTTGCTAAGCACGTTCCTGAAGAGCCCAAAGTCTGCTCTCTTGAAGTCCAGGGCTGTGAGCTTGCTGCATGCTCTTCTCACTGTCCTGAGGACCTCGATTTCGACAATCTCGCGATCCCTGCATCCAAGACTTCCCTCGAGTGTCACATTTCCAACAAGCCCTTCCCTGTTGGTGAGCAGGAGGTCAAGAATGGCACCTCTCCTTGTTGGCTCCTGTATTGCTTGCAGAAGGAAGTTGTCTTCCACACAATCGAGAAACCTCCTGGATTGCTTGTGCCAGGCTGTACCGTCACCCCAACAAATGTCAGGGTGGTTGAGGTCCCCCATAAGAACAAGGGCCTGCAAGTGTGAGACTTTTCCTATTTGTCTGTAGAGTTCTTCATCCATAGGTTCCTCTTGATCAGGCAATCTGTAACAGGTCCCCACAGTAATGTGTCCCATCACCGACCCCTTAACCCTGATCCACAGACTTTCTGTTAACTGATCACCTGTCCCCAGAGAGAGTTCCATACTCTCCAGCCTATCTCTAACATAAAAGACAACTCCCCCTCCCCTCCTACCAGGCCTGTCTTTTCTAAAGAGCCTGTAACCTTCCATTCCAAAATTCCAGTCAAAGAAGCCATCCCACCATGTTTCTGTGATGCCTATTATCTCATAGTGCCGTAGATGTGCCCACATCTCTAATTCCTCTTGTTTGTTCCCCATGCTACGGGCATTTGTATAGAGGCATCTGAGCCGAGCTCCAAATGAAGCTGGGTCAGTGGCTGGAGCGGCTGGAATATCACTACATTGCTACGAGCATTTATTATAGGTGCTGGCAACTGACTGGGTGTGTTGGGAATGAATGATTCCCCCCTCCCCCAACACATCTAGTTTAAAGCATCCTTGACAAGTCTGGCAAGCTTCCTACCAAAACCACTCTTCCCTTTTTTTATCAGAGCAGCTCCACCAGCCCCCAGTAGGCCTGGCCTACAACTGTGGGCCCCATGTCCAAGACACCCAAACCCTTGACTATGACACCACCCTTTTAACCATTTATTAACCTGTCCAATCCTCCTTGCCTTTGGAAGGTCCTCCCCTGTGTCTTGGAGAATTGTCGAAAAGACTATCTGAGCTCCAGAGCCCCTAACCACCTCTCCCAGGGCTCTGTAGTCCTTCAGGCTTCTACTATCTATATCCCTAGCACCCACATGTATCACTAGAAGCGGGTAATAGTCCGTGGGACTTACTAGAGCAGGCAGCCTCTCTGCAACATCCCTAATCCTTGCCCCAGGTAGGCAATACACCTCCCTTGCGACCGGGTCAGGCCGACAGATGAGCGCTTTTGTCCCCTTCAAGGCAGAGTCCCCTACTACTACGACCAGCCGCTTTTTCCTGGTGGCACCAGTAGAGATCTTCTGTACCAGTACGCCAGCCAGCTTTTTCTGGTGCAAGTGCATTTCCTCATGAGCCCCCTGCAGGACAGCAAAACGGTTCTGGGTGGGTACAGCAGATTTAGGAGGAAGCCCCTTGCTTTTAATTGCTCTCTTCCTCCTTTGGTTGTTTTTTTTTTTCTTTTTTTTTTTTTTGTTACTAATCCACAGTTTCCCTGGTTAACAGCCTCCTTCTTTCCTCCATGAGTTAGAGGGGAATCTTGAGGCCCTTGTGGTGTTTGGTCCTGGAGCAAGCAGTCCTGCTTCCTCTCAGCTTCCCTGACATCTTGCAGCTTACTGATAACATCCTGTAGTTCAGCCACCTGCTGGAGGAGGACCTCCATCAGGGAGCAGCGAGCGCAGCCCTGCCCATTCTGCACCTTTTCCTCACAAGACCAGTGCAGGCACTCTCTACACTCCAAGCTCTGCACCGCAGACTCCCCTCTTACCAGCTCTGTCTGGGTGCCTACGCTGGCTGCCGTTGGGTCGGCCAGGGTAGAGCTCCCAGACTGGGCCCTCATCATATGTCAAGTGCTCATCATCCCATTTGCCTGCCCATGTGAACTGCCTTGCCCCCCTTTGTTTGTCCGCTCTGGTCACCGCGCTCCCTGGGCAGGTTTTTCTAACCACTCACACCTGGTGCCACTCCTCCTGGCTCCGTCCCTGGTGAGTCAGGTCCTCGCGGGAGCTGAGCTGCCGGCACCTGGGTAAGTCCTGTCAAGAACTTGAGGCTCCCTCCTCAGTGGCTCTTGTTGCTCTGTGGTGAGGCTCCTGGACGCTGATCTGTCCCTGCTCTGCTCCGGTGTTGCAGGTGTCCTCTCTCAAGCTAGTTGTTCTGTTTTCATGTGAGAGACAGCATAAGCTAAAAATCATTTGGAATCAGATACATAAACACACATACACATGCATACACATGTACAAGCATATACACAAATAGACACTATATGATATCCAGTTGTACAGTAGTGGGCAGCAGCCCTTTCTGTCTTCATTTGTTTTCACTTCTGCTTTTAACACTATGAGTTTCTTTGCTAATGACACATCTTTCCTAACTGACAATGCATTTTTGCTAACTAACAATGCATCTATTTCCATTAGCAGATGTGGAAAGCTTGAAGTTTATTTCTATTTGTTGACCTGCTGCTGTCTGGTGATTCTTTCTCGAGTGCCTACATTTACTGGCATATTCCTGCTGCTGCTGGGCCTGCTGACATGGAAGTGTCTGATTAATTTTATCATGGAGAAATTGTGAAATCTGTTCTAGGGTCATCATTTGTTTCTGTCATATCTCCTTATTTTCCTTGTTTAGAAAACAAGCCTATCACTGCATAGCTGTTTCTTTTCACCGCTATATTGTTCCCCTCAAAGTTGTCGCTTTCAGTTTCTTTCAGGAAGGAGATTCCTTCCTGAATTAATCCTATTCTGGCTCCTTAACTCACTCTGCTACACTGTCCTGCATCGTGGTATGACCATTCCATAAGCATAACGCTTGGCCTCACAACAGAGCTCTAAATGTAGAAATAAACGCACTCAACAGTGTATCCATTTTTATTCAAAATTATTGTTTTATATAACTTGATAATTTCCTATCTACCCAGTTCTCCAGACATCCTTTAATGGCTCTGTTTTCATCCCATTCTCTTGATAAATTCACATTGCCATCCAAACCAATATTCCTTCACAAGTTATTATTCAAGGATTAGTCTACCTTGCCTTTTCTTAGGTCTGGAAGAGATGTTAAATTGCTAATTGCCTTCTTTTGTAGTATTGGAAAATATTTTCTCACACATATCAATATTTTAATCAGAAGAGAGGAAGGTAATGATACGAGTTTAATCTCACAATATTTTTTATATCAATCAGAATGATACTTAATTAATGCTTCCAGGCATCCCATTTGCTCTCAGAAAACTTCATCATGTTACTTTATTGAACTGCCTTTATGCTTACCAGGATTGTGGTCCCCAAATCATTCAGTATCATGATTCAGATTAGAATAATTTATGATTCTAGCTGCTTGCACAATAACAAGGAATGTCCTTTCACAATGTTGGGGTACAAAGTTAATTTCCACAGTTCAACTGAAAGGGCTTGTTATTTTCTTTGTTAACTGTCTCCTCATCTTCCACTAGCAAATATTTACAAAGTTTTTTTGGGGGGTCTTGTTTGGTTTTGTCTTTATTTATTTTTTTCTTTTCCCTTGGCTAAGGTATAATGCCGTGTAAACATGTACTTGTTTCTCATTTTACTTAAACTTCATTGATTCTCCCAAATTACTTAGTAGAAGATTTTGTACCCTGTTTGTTATAAAAGATGAGCAAAATGGAGTATGTAGCTGATTGGTTCTACTGTCACTAGGAAGAGCTCATCTATATACATCATGTCCATGATACAAATCGTATCTTCAGGGCTACCACCACTGAAATGCAAAACCGTCTATTGGAACTCAAATGAACAACTACCGAAAGGCTGAGCAGCCCTTACATGACTGTTTTGGAACCTGTGTCTTATTTTGTCATTATATGTAGGATATGTGCATTTTCCTGATCTCTCCATTTCAGTTTTGAATTGAATCTGTCAAATAGGTAAACAAAGTGGGATTAAACATACTTGTGCCCACTATGAAATGCCAGCCAGTGCAGCAGGATTATCTTATTTTAACTGGGGGCCTTTCTCACAGGAGTTCCATTAAGCATGTTCTTGTTCCATTTGCTGAATCATGTGGCTACTTCACAGTGCCTTGGGACTCATTGCTCAGGAGGCTGGACTATCTTTCCTAAGTGTCTGTACTATTTTCACTGCCCCAATTATTAGATGGTGGTCTTTATGCTTCCATACTTTATGAACTGCTTAATCTGTTCTATGCTCATGTAAATGTTCATTAGGGATCTCTATTGGCTGTGCAAAAGATTATTAGTTATAACTGCTTCAGGAAGCCATGTGTCAGCTCTACAAAGTGACTTGCTTAACCTTTTAATTTAACAGGAAAGAGAATTAACAATAATTCGAGAAGGAGAATAGCTATAAGTTTATACATCTTCCTTTGCCTTCATGTATGTGGTTCTAAGTCCTGGGAGGGGAAGATGTGTTTAGTCACACATGTTCATGTGTATTTTTAAGGTACATTCCAGGCATGAAGACCATGTTGTGTAGTTTTTTGAGTATGGGTTTATGTGGCAGAGGGATTTCTTTTACCATTTGGGCCCTTATTACTGCATGTTCTTGGAGTTTAAAACAGTTCCTGTCATTGGCATGCACATAGCTAACTCTGTATTCAAGTAAGCATGAAGGTCATGAAATAGACTGTGTGAACAGTGACAGTAACTTCATCCCTGAACTCACGAAATAGCATAATCGTGCTCTGAAAAAGCTCAACAATGACAAAAGAAGATGCAGATTAGATTAGGAACAGAGAACTACATCAAGTCCTCATTGTTTAAGGCTACATTTTTTTCCCCTTCTGGTATGTGCAGTTAATCTAAAATTGCTATATTTTCTATAGTTCCATGAAGAATACTGAAACCAATGCATATAGGCATTGTGTATTCAAAAAAAGCAAACAACTGAAATGCTATTGAACTTGTTTGAATACGTGAAATATAAGGATGCCACATTCTTTGGTGTTATTTGTGCATTAACATTTTTCTTCTGATTTCACTATTTCTTTGATAAAAAAAAAATAATTTTGCTCTTAAGTGGACAGACCTTGGAAGAGTTCACTGCTTTTAAGTTTTACACTTGTAGCATTAAGACCAAGTGGATGGCACATGCAATGTAAAGATTTTGGTCCTTGCATAGCTGTTGGACTTGTCATTAAGTGTGTCCTCACTCCTCTCTAACAGTTGCTCCATGATTAAAACAAAGGAATTGTAGTCCTGTTCTAGAGTTTCAAATCCACTGTAAAGGCACACTAATATAGATATTTCTTATTTGCATACTGTCACAAAGATTCTATTTTCTACTTATTCTTTCCTTGTCACTAGCTGGTTCAGGCTGACTCCTTTATCTCTGGAAGTTACCATGGTCTTAAGAATCTTTCTAACATTTCAGTCCATTTATGAACATTAATTTTTTAAAACTGTGACAGGCTGCACATCTTAGATGATGCTCTTGCATTATCTTCCCTATGGTTCTGTCTCTCATAAACTGATCTTTGTGATTATACTAATCAATGATACTTCTTTTTTTCCTCATTATGACTTTAAGCACCTTTTGAAAATGAAGGAGTGTGGTTTAGTTACAGGTGTCTTAATAAGGTTCCTTATGCCCCTAATGAGGTTCCTTTTGAACCTTAATCTTTTTGTACGGATCCTTGATTTTTCAACAAAATGATGAAGATCTGGTAAAAAAAAATGATTGATTAAAACCCTAACTTGATGTATTTAATATTCCTTGAACCACTAACAAATATTTCTGATGTGCAGGTTACCAGATACACACCTTCAGTTTTCTTTCTAGAAACCAGTCAATATTAGTGCTTATGTTCAAACATATTGATGCTTTCTTTTTTAATATAAATTGCTTTCAAGACCTGGCAAAATGATCAGTGCTATTAATAAATGTTTCTCTACCAAGTTTCCCTTTCTTTCCTTTCATCCCTTTGATCCTATCAAGTTCCTATTCAACAGCTTTTTTAATGGGATTGAGGATTAATTTAAACAATTTTATGTAGTATTTCCATGCATTTTCTGTTAATTAAGGCACCTCTGTCCTGGTTTCAGTGGGGTAGAGATAATTTCTTCCTAATAGCTAGCACAGTGCTGTGTTTTGGATTCAGTGTGAGAATAATGTTGATAACACACTGATGTTTCCCTTGTAACTAAGCAGTGCTTACCTAAGTCAACAACTTTCCTGTCTCTCATGTTCTGTGTTGAGGAAGAGCACAAGAAGATGCAAGGAAGTACAGCCGGGGCAGCTGACCCAAACTAGCCAAAGGGATATTCTGTACCATAGAACTTCATGCTTGGAATATAACCAAGTAAAACTTGGGTGAGAGATGTCCGTCACTTCTTAGGGGCCAGCTGGGTCAGCAGGTAGTGAGCAATTGTACTGTGCATCATTTATCTTTCTTGGGTTTTATCTTTCTCTCTCTTTTTGTTATCCCCTGTTAACTATTATAATTATCATTATTATTATTACTTATTATCTTTATTTCAATTATTAAATCATTCTTATTTTAACCCATGGGTTTTCTCTTTTTTGATTCTTCTCCCCAGGGGTACAGGTGGTGGGACTGAGCAAATGGCCTGTGGCACTTATCTGTTGGCTGGAGTTAAAACTTGACAACCACTTAGGAGCCTACAAACAGAAAAGGGTATCAATGTATGTCAGTCTAATAGTGGAATATTCTTGGATAGACAATGTGACTTAACTAAAGTTTACATGTGCCTAAGCAACCTTTTTTCCAAACAGATTTGCCCCTTCCCACATGCCCTTGGTCACCGTGCTTGTAGTAAGCAGGGGTAAAGCCCTTTCCAAATCTTTGCTCATGAAGCCAAGACATCAATCAATCAATCAATCAAACATGTGCTTATGCAGTCATGCTGCAAAAGATAGCTCTAGGAAAAAATAAGGCAAAATAGAGACTGTTAGTCTCTATTTAAATGTAAAGTGTAATTATCAGAGTGAAGTTTTAGTGATCACTTTCTAAAGGTTTTTTGAGATGTTCTTTGAGTAACGGGGCTAAAAATTTGATTTATATTCCTATTTCATTGAAGATCGCTAATTCTGAAGATAGTAGAGAGGTGCACATGATATTTACAGACCCATTTGTGGATATTGTAGGCCCAGATTCTCTGAGGCTTTTAGCTTTTTAAAGCTTCAGACAATGCTCCAAGGAGCCTAAATTACTTTCAGAAATTAAACCTTTCTCCTTGTCAGTGTTGTGATGGTATGCACCAGATACCTATAGTAAATGCTTTCTACTACAATGCAACTCCAGGCTTAATCTCTCTAAACCTTTTTACAGTGATATGCATGTATCTTCTGCACAGTGCAATTTTATCATGTTAGTTCCTTATTATCTGCCCTTCTTTTTCTGTGTTAGCTTACGAGCACATGCTCATATTAGAAATGTCTGGTTTTCTCTACATTGTTTTTCTGCCACTAATATATTTTTATCATGTGGGCTTTACTGTTTTACTTCCAATGTTTTGCTAGTTTCACGTATTTTAGTAGTGCTACTACTCATGTTTTCTGAAGTGTTTTTCTTAAATGTGTAAATTTTATAATGCAATACTCTCACTCACCTTCTTTCATGAAACCCTTCATTAAAATGAAGAGAATCATAAGTAACTGTGTCCTTTCAGGTTCGCAGAAGATTTGGGAAACTTAAGTCCCATTCACTGCTCAGCATCAAATACACTGCAAAGACAGCATGCACCCCTAACTTACCCATACAGATGGACATCCATGACAAAGTTCCCTCTTTTCCAAAAAGTTTTAATTTGCTTTGGCCATTTTTTGTATGACAACAGTTTACATTTCCCTTGATTTAAGGAATTATGTTGACAATTCTTCTTGAGGAAATCGCCTTTGGTGGTGGAAAGGAGGTTTTGCTATCTGTAAGAATTGTCTCCTGTGCCTCTAGGTTTTCAGTGCTAAATTATGCCCTCACAGAGCAAAAGACACAGCACAAACACAGATTTTGTGCATCCAGATGGACAGTAATTTTAGTGGGATATGCTGTGGAAGTAAGGGTAAACCCACTTTTTTAGAAGTAAGAAAGGCTAATGAAAAATTATCTCAGGGTGTGCACAGTTCCCTTTTTCATATCTATAAAACATGGATAATTGTCATTAAACAAGGACAAATTACTTTCTTTTTTTTTTTTCTTGAATGAAAAGCATTGTACAAAAGCAAGTTCATTGTCATTTCATGGCTCATCAAAAAGTAAAGAAACCGTCTACTCTGTGACTTGAAGAAAATGTACCAAAGAACAAGTTATGAGGTTCTACTCTGGTTTAACATGACTAAAAAATTTCTATTGAACCAGGCAAAATTTTTGACTATTTTACGGTTATTAATAGTTTAATAGCTACAGCATTTTACTTCAAATTTCAATTTTAAAAAATTTCACTGCTAAGTAATTCTTCATCAACTACATTAGAGACTCATTCAGAGGGAGAACAAAGGTAAGCATAGCAATATCTGGATGAATTGAGTCCTTCAAAAAACGCTCAGCCTAAGATTGCTGGAGAGGAAACAGAAGCTAAGATCATGTTTGGATGTCTAATTAGAAATTACTCTCTTTTGCAGTCCTGTTTGTATGTACTATTCTAAAAATTTTTTATGCTTCTTTCCTTCTCTCTGTGTTTACAGATTTGGTTAACTAGGTGTTTCTTCTGAGATTAAGAAAGCACAATTTCACAAAGGAATAACAAATCGTCTTTTCTTTTTCCCTGACCAAAAAAAAAAAAAAAAAGAACAATTAAATCCATAGAAATGTCTGATGTGAAAGAAAAAGAAAAATAAAGGAGCATAGCTCCAAAGTTCTGTCAAAAATCCTAGGAAAAATTAAGTTCTCTAAAAACAATCAGTGGTCATTCCACAAAGGTCAGTGAGCAGAAAAAACAGCCCAGGAGAGAGCATTATTACAACAATGTTGTGCAGAATTATAGACTGTCGAGCTTTGTACACTTCACTGACAAACTCATTCTTTGAACTACAACATTTGACTTAGAAAAAAATAAAAATAAAAACACACACACACAAAACCAGCACACACACACACAAATACACAAACCCAAAACCACCCAAGAAGAAAAGTTAAAGGTTGGAAAATGTTGACAAAATAGCAGTCATGGCACAGCTATTTCAAAAAGAAATGAAAGCTAGTCTGCATGGGAGATAGAAGAAGAAAGTTTAAATCACAATAAGAAACATTGAACTAGACCTTAGGAAAAAAAGAATCTCCAGGGTAAGAAGTGATGGAGTACTGAAATAAAAAGGTATATTATTTCCAGCACAGGTCACACTTTCAAGTCTCACAGCCACCTGACTGGAATGGTTGGGGTATAGATCATCCTGCCCCGGGGCATGTCCACTAGAGTGCATGAAATCTGGAATTTCTTTCCAGTCCTGTGGTCACCAACCAAGAATTAGATCAGTATGTCCTAACCCAAAATTACTTACTGAGGATGAACAGCAACTGTCTTTTCCCAGGGAAAAAACTTCACGGTACATTTGCACTGGCCAGGGGAACAGGGAGTTTTGTAATTAATACCCTGTTCTTCACCAACCATGAAGAAGTCCCCATCAGTGCTGCTGCAATGTGATATTCACATCTCACTTGTCAAAATGTGTCATATATAGCAGCACTTGAACTCAAGGTACATGTATATCCTAGAAAAACTGTCTGAAATTTTTCATTTGAAATGTAAACTGCTCTAGCTTAATAAGCCTGTCTATAGTAATAGAAAATAATATTTTAACACTCTGATTGTGTTCCTTTAATACAGAAAGGCAAAAGCAACATCTGACAAGTCCTTTGTAACTGACAACTTTATCCATTGAAAGCTCTGTATAATAGCTTTACAAATCTTTCTTGTGTAATTCAGTAGGAAGCACCAGCTTTCTTCAAAACTAAAGCTTTTTTTGTCCAGGTATGAGATTATTTAAAAAAATTAAAATAATGTTTGCAGTTACTTTTGGAATTGAAAAGAGGCAGCTGAGGACATTTGGTCACACATTCCTTGAAACAGTTTTTAAATTTTCATCACAAAGTGATTATCCTATACACAATAAATTTCACACAGCATACTTTTACTTGAAAGAAAAATGGAGAGAAGGTTTCTGCTCTGTAAAACATTGCTTCCCTTGTTTCTTTGCAAGAGTCATGCAGTTCTGCTTATCATTGTTGACTGATGCATATTTCAAGGAGACAGAGGTATTTGTAAGCATAGTTTATACCTGTTTGGAAGAACTGACCTGTAGTCCATAATTTCCGAGTTTCAGAATATTAATCTAAAAGATGTAGAATGACATCAAAAAGCTTGTTTCCATTTAATTAATGACAACATTCGTGTTCATTTGCTTTCTTCTATTAAGAGGCTTTTATGTTGTTCAGATAGCAATCTCCAAGCACATAGGTGCTGCACTGCTTCTTCCAAAGCATAATTTTTACCATCACCTATTTTTTTGCTGTTTTTTCAGCTGGTCTATGTATGGCAAAAATATAATGTAGCTTAAGTTATGAAGAGGTCAGACATAACAAATTTCTGTCCTTCAGTTTCAGCTTCTGTGCCTATAAACCAGTAGACCAGATCAAGAAAACATATGGTGCAGTATACAATCAATTCTTATCTCTTCTTCAGTTTCATGATTTTGTTAAAGTAGAATAATTGTATCTCATTGTCTTGGTTTGAGCAGTAGCAGTCATTTTTCTCCTTCTTGGTAGCTGGTGCAGTGCTGTGTTTTGACTCATGGGCTGAGAACGGTTGCTGATAGCAAGCATGTTTTGAGTTACTGCTCAGATGTTTGGTTTGTCCAAGGCCTTTTCTGAACTCATGCTCTGCCAGGGAGGAGGGGAAGCTAGGAGGAAGGAGTGACAGGACACCTGACCCAGGCTAGCCAAAGAGGTATTCCATACCATAGCACATCATACCCAGGATGTAACCAGGAGAAACCCAGAAGGGCTGGAGCTTTGGGGGGATGGAGGAGGTATTGGTCGGTGCTCGGTCGGGCAGGGTGGGGTGAGTTATGGGTCGGTGGCTGGTGAGGTGTTGTATTCTCTTCACTTGTTATTGGCTTTATCATTATTATTTGTAGTAGTAATGGCAGTAGTGATTTCTGTTGTGCCGTAGTTATTAAACTGTTCTTATCTCAATCCGTGGGGGCTACATTCTTTGGATTCTCCTTCCGAACTCTCTGGGAGTTGGGGGGGAGGGAGAGGGGAGTGAGTGAATGAGCAGTGCGGACTTGGTTTAAACGACGACACTCATGTAGTTCATATTTAACTGTGTACATTTACCAAATAGAGTAGCTTAGCAATTTCAACTGCATAAACAACTTCTGGTAATCCTTACCCTGCAACAGAGAAAGGTTTGCAATCATCTGCTGCTGAACAAAATATGTCCCAGTTAATAAAATGAAAATACACTGCTGAATAAAAAATGCAATATGGTGAATAAAATGTGGCATCATATAAAATCAAGATCAACAGTGTCTTTCTTTTTATTGTAATTGAGAAATCAGTCTTTAACTTCGGACACATAATGGTACACCATAAACAGATGCTGGAGCAGGGGACTGTATAAACTCAAATCACAATACATCAGGCAACTCAACTCCATTGACACCTCTGTGGTTTCAGCATTGCTGTAATGCCTGACCTTTCTCAGTCAGTAACACTGGAAAGCCTTTATTGTATCTTAGAAGACTGTTGTCACCCCAGGTTGGTATGTAATTAATGCTGTAGACAGCTTTCTGGGTAGGCTGGACAAATGGACATGGATCTACTCTGGTCTGACCACAGTTAAGCTGACAAAAGTCACGTTCTTGATGTTACTGCTAATTTTGTGTCTTCCTTTCTTTCAGTGAAGGTAAGTGCTACTAATGTCCTTTCCATATGCTGGTAGCTGTGGTTAGAAAGCCTTTCAGGGAAGATGAATTAAAAAAGTGCCAAAGTGGACCATATCTAGCTGGATCCTAAACACTGTGATAAGACTAAAGCATTTACATGCAGGGAGTAGCAAAATTTTTTTTTCTTTCAAAATGGGTACATAACTCCTAAGCCAAGACATTAAGCACCTCGACTTGCATTTAGGGTTTTGGCCTTTTGCAAAATTCAGCTTGAGGGTTTCCTCTTCTTTCTTGGCTTTTTCTTCTTTTCCTCTAGGGAAAACAGCAATCCCACTGGCACTTCCAGTTATTTGAATTTGGCATATCTAATTGGTATTTTGAGCTGAATAGTAGAAACCTGTGAGTACTTGTGGGAGCATTTCATTAAGCCTAGCCTTGTACCTTACATCCTGCAAACTCTCTGTACTCTGACATCTCTCTTCAGCATATAAAGCCCTAGGTCCAATGTAAGTTTTCACTATACAGGACTAAACAGCTCCAATTAATGAATTCTGCCTCATCTAGCAAGTTGGACTCGTCATCTTCCATGAGAGATAATGTAGAATAATATTCAAACTACATATATTTAATAAGTACAGCGAATGAATTAAAGGGGATAATGTCAGGACAGAGACATTATGTGAAGTTATAGACTACTTAATGAGAAATCATTACTGTGCAATTAGCAGTATTTTATAAAGGTTGTCATCCTGACAAAGCAAAACAGTCTGACTCTACCACATTGCCTAATCTTGGGCTATTGGTAGATGCATTTTTTTCTTCTTGCTGAAACTGGAGAGTCGGAGTTTGTATTTGTCATCATTATTTCTTGGATTACTAGACTAGGAAGTCACGGGCATCAGTTGACTAATTATGTTATTATGTCAAGGAATAATAAAAGAAAATCTGTATGGGTGTCTTTTCTTTTGGTGACTAGTTTGGTAGGTAAACTAAAAGCACATTTTTTGTTCAAAGATACCACTTCTTCCATCTGAAAAAACAACTTTTATGTGCTATAACTTTGAAAAAGAATTTAATTCTTCCTTGAATTGGCAGTTTAGTAAGTGTAAACTTGACATATTTTTTTCAGGAAGAATGCAACAACACTGTGTAAATGCCTTTTGAAGTAAAGTATCATTTATTTTTACAAATGTATTAGTTCCTGGAATACATTTCTCCTCCCCAGGTAGGAGAATACTTTCTATTACTGTGTGAATTACAATTCATGAGGAGGTGGAAGAACCCTCTGGATGCAGAAAGACATATTCACAACTGGTGGAAGATCTTATTAGGGTCCCCTAGTCCTGGCAGCCAGCCAGGTGGCGTTTTGCCCTTAGGGAAGTGCCATGCAATAAAGAACTGTTGTGATACATGTCCAGCTCCTGGCAGAGGTATCTCAGACTGTTCCTCAGGTGATGCCTGTAATGAAGCTGCAGTCATGCCCTTTTTTTTTACTCTTGTTTTAATCCATTAGCTGATGCCAACCTAGTAGACTGCATGTTCATGCAACAAACTTAGAGTTAGGCCTTCTTATAATAGTGGTCCAGCTGGAATACTTTTTTTAAAATGCAGTTAAAATACAGGGTAGTCTAATAGATGAAGGTAAATTTTAGAAGTTTTGTGAGATAAGTGGGGAAAAATCCAGAAACATTAACTTCCTTTTCCTGACTCCTGCTTTTCACAATTCTCTGAAGAAAAAACTGCATTTTGTGGAAAAAAAAAGGATTGAGGTGTGGTGCAATGTGACTCCATGGTAAAAAAGCGTATCTCCTGTCTGAATGTGGGACATTTTATACTACAGAAATATTAATTTTCCAGAAGAAATTGAATCATCTCCCCTTTTGTTTAGACCTAACAATGTTTGCTCACTGTGTTTAAGGTTCTTCCCCTAAAATAGTTGTGTTTTATTGGTAACAATGAAAGAAAATGTCATCCAGTGGAATTATGGACTCAATGACTATGGAAAATTAAGACCAGAGTTGTGCATTATAGTTAGGGGAAAGTAGAATCTGCAAGGTTTTATAGGAGTTGTTTTAATTAAATACATAAAGTTTAAAAAATAAATAAATGTTCAAGACTGTATCAACTAACTAGGGTCTGGTCCAAACAGCATTGAAGCTAGAAGATAAGAAATAGACTGAAATTCTGGGACCATCTTTTTCTTTTCACTATTGCCAATTAGTGTTTTGTGTTTTGTTTTGGATTTTATTTTGTTTTCTTCTCTTGCAAAGCACTTTGTCAACCCATTAACTTAGCAATCTTTCTTGTCCTTCTGTCCTTCCACTACTGTTTTTTTAACTTTGAATCCCAGTCTAGGTATTCATGCTTCCTTATTCAACTTTCCATGCGAGGCTTTTCCCTCAAACATGATTTAAATCAGGTAGGTATTAAAAAGCTAAGATAGTTAGTAGAAGGGGGAAAAATGGAACAGACATAACCAATACACAGCAGAGCACCATGTTCCACAACTTCTAGTATGACAATGACAATTTGTTTTCTGAATAGCAAAACAATTTCAGAATCTCAAATCACAGACAAGAACATGATATGAAATTACAATAAAAGATGCAATCTAAGTATTCTACCAAATATGCTGTTACTATTTTAGCTCATAGGTATTTCTTCATTTTTCCACCTGCAAATAGACTGTTTTTTGAAGTCACTATAGTCACCATAAAAACTTGGTCCTGAACACTGAATCCAGGCAATTTTCTGTTCAATACAGACTGATAACTGTACCTGAGATGGGCTCAAGCATTTCTTAAGCACATTCATAAAGTAACTCTGCTAAGTTATAGTTTTGTATTTATGATGTTTTTGAGATTAATTACCATGAGTAATAATTTTTTTTCTTCATATTGTGAAAGTAACCGCATGATAAAGCTATCTCTTCCTTTTTCTGTAAGTGAGCCATACCAGCAAAATAAAACATTGGTAACTGTGAGATAAAGGTACAAGTTTGTTGTGATGACTGTAATGAGTAATACAAGAGATAGGCTTCATTAAGCAATTCTCACAGCTCTGTGTCTGAAGGAATACTGTTATTTGACATATCTATTAATAGTCTCTGACATTTTAACACTAACCTGTTTATCCATCTTTGTACATGGTGCTTTCCTCTTCCCCTGTGTCAAAATAGCAAGGAGATTAATTTCCAGCGTATAACTGACAACAATGTACTGAGACAAAGTTCAAGCAATGTTTTATAAATGCTGTGAAATGTTAATTCAGTAAGTAGGAGTGTTAGCTCTTGACATTGATTTATACCTGCTTCATGTGCTACCTGCAATTTTCTCATTAAAAAGTGAGCCTTACTGGTTCTCTTCAACTTCTGGTTTGCTATTCTGTTCATACTGGTTTCCCATGAATATGTCAAACTGGGATTTCATATAGCTAGCTAATTTTGGTTTGGATTGGGAAAAGCAGAATTGGAGGGAGTAAGAAAAATAATAAAAAAATAAAATACAAATACTTTTACCTGTTCACAGTTTTAACCTATTTTTCCAGATTTTTTTTTTTTTTTTTTTTGCCTGTTGTGACTTTCTCCAAAGGAGATGAACAGTAGCTGAGGATGTAAATTTGGGTCACCCGAACACAAAAAGTTGGCCTTTTTTTTGATAGTTTCTTAATTTGCTCATTGCAGAGGAGTTGGTCTAGATGACCTTTGAAGGTTCCTTCCAACACAAACTATTCTATGATTCTGTGATTCTGTGATTATGGTCTTCCAAACACTTGCTGTCTCTGTCACACTTCTTTCTCAGTGACTCTGCATATCTTCCACATGCTTTCTGTTAACTGTTGCTTTTCAGGCTAAAGCTGACTATATTTCAGTAAAATACATATCACATACTACAGTGCATGTAAAAATAAAGACTGTATGCAGATCTTAGGTGTTCATGCCCTGTGTCAGGATGTTATGATACTCATCATGTCTCTGATGTAACAGTGTAGGTTCTCTACAATGAGTTGCTAAGAGATACTGCCATCTGTGAACAGTGGATTCTTCTGAAAACTTAAAATATCCAAACTGTTAGAAGTCATCTTTAAAAATAAACTTGAACTCAAGTTATAAGACAGCTATAGGAAAGATCTTTACTTCCAAAGAGGCTTATGCTACGTACCAAAACCTGAGGTTAAGTTTTCTGAAGTATAGAGCAGCTTCCAAGATAGATATAAAACTCAGTTTTAGCTGGATAATAAAAGAAGAGGTAAGTAAAGGGAAGAAATAGATTTTTGTCCAGAATACATCCAGGCAGGAGTATATTATTGAACACATAGAACATAACCAGCTAATTATTGGTTAATAAATTTTTTGCTTCCTTTATATCTTCCTACTATTTAATAGTGAAAAAAAAATCTAAAATCTACCTTGCATCAATTTACCAAATAATCCAGAGCTTTTTGTCCATAGGGCTTTAATTGTTGAAACTGAGTCTATTATATACCTGTAGCTCTGCAAATGTACTGTATCAAAGAAATTCCTTATTTTGATCATTCCTTTCCAATAAATGGAGTATCAGGAAGAAACACTCTTCCTGCAGTAAAATTGTAAAGTTCTGGGGAGTTACATGAGAATCAGAATTGCATTAAAGGGACTTCTAATCTTCAGAGCCATAAAACTAATAAACAGCTCAGATATGAGGAATGAGTATGAGAAGAGTTATGAATGTGGTAAACGTAGTTAATGGAGTGCACTGCATAAAAATCAACTTCTGCATAAGAAACAATGCAGTGTATCAGTGCTGTAATTTAAATTTTTTAGACTTGTTTGTTTCCCTTATGAAAGCTTTATCTGTTCATTATGAAAAATGAAGAAGAAGATTTTTTAGAAAAATAGAAAGGGAAGAGCTGTTCTAAGTGGGAAACTGTGTTGAGATCTGCAAAGTGCTTCTAGTCACTAAATATGGTACAGATTTTGTTTTGGTGTTCAAAAAGCCTTATGCATGCTGAGTTTAGTTCTTGGATGATAACAAGTCTCTCTGGGAAAGAAGGTAAACTAATTATTTTTTCTTCTAGGTGTCTGCACAAACATTTTTCATAAAAATTAGAAAAATTAATCTTCTCTCATCAAGAATCTGTGGATTTATCTTTCCTTTATGAATGACTTAAACAGGTTGTGATACTATGAATTAAGTAAACAATTTCACAAGTTCACTTTAATTTGAAAGACAGTCTAGTATTGTATAGTAGGGAAACAAGAAGTGATTATTTCAGTAGCAGAATACCTTTGTCTCCTTTTGACCTTTTTTTTTTTTTGGTCTGTACTCCTCTGCTCCACAGCAGACATGGATTAAAACCATTCTTCTTTTCAGATTTTGTATGCATTCAGAACTTCAAAAATTTCTCTCCTTTGATATTTTTTCTCTACAGTAGAAGCCCATTACATTGCTTTATTTCTTCCAGACTAAAACTTTTTTTTTTTGCTTTTGTTTGAACACTTTAAATCAGATTTCACAAAATTTTCTTGCAACCTGTTTCCTGCTCCTAGGATTTTACTTGACTGAAATAAGTACCTTTTTTGTTTGATTGTTTGTATGTCTTCCCTGATTGTCTGTATTGTCTGCCCTCATCTCTTCATGTCAGATGATTCAACACTTTTTCCTTTAACATCTGTGATACTAATATTCTTTAAACTAATGCTGGGCATGGTGGGCATACAACACCTAAATTCTCATGTTCTGGGAAATAACCACTCATTCTGAAGTAATTTCTTCCTGTTTTTTTCTATACTTATGGAAAGGGAGTTCTTGCCTATGTGTTAGGTAACTTAGCCTAATCACAGCACCATGACTAGTAGATGCTGAAGAAATATATCTTCTTGGAATATATCCTGGACATATTACTGGCTTTAAAAAGTTAAATTTTTGTAATGTTACCAATTGCAAATGAAAGTTGCCAGTTGCAAGTCCAGAACATCACTAAAATGGCAGTATTAGAAGAGTACTGGTGGTGTTTTGAAAATGCTCTGTGTAGCTGCTGGCTAACAGCAATATCTCACATTGCCCTGCTTTCTGTAATGGTAGCACAGTTGTATGATCTGTTCATCTTGTAGTAAGTTGTTAGTCCATTCAGTTTTAGAAAGTTGTTTTAATTTTTTAGCTGTTTTTTTTATTCGTATGTGGTTTTTTTTATTCATATGTGGCTGTCCGTTATAGACAGCAGCACTGTAAAATCGATTGCAAATCCACAAATGAGGAGGTTTCACTCTGTGGGGCCAGAGATCAGAATCAGTTCTGCTTTCTTTGGGAAAAGGGTCAACCCATTGAAGCTTCAGAGGAAATCAGCCACCTCAAGGCACTGGCTGTAGACAAATTTCTTTCCCTTTGCATCTGGACCATCTTTGTCTCTCAAATGTTCCTTTGAGAGTAGTATGAGAGTAGTAGTATCTGTTGTGCACCAGGGTTGGCTTCTCAGTGAAGGTCTGCCATCCGTGGACACTGTTTCAGGTTGTACTAGTGCTACACTAAAATCTCCCTTTGTACATTCCTTAGTTTTGATTATATACTTCAGTAAACTTTGTTCATGTGATGTTTGGTCCTGCACAAATAATTTTAAACCTTAAATTTTGATACACTTTTTTAAAACTTTATGAGATACTGATAAAATAGTTGCTTGTCTGAAAGTTCTGCTGGGCTAGAAGGGTAAGATACTATTCTTAATGTAGCTTTCAATGTTTACTTTTGCAATAACTTCTGGAGTTTTACTATTTTACTAAAGTGTTTTGGGCATCAGACCAGATCCCATTTAAGATCAAATCAGTTCTCAAAGGAACTAAAACTAAGGTTGTTTCCTTGCTTTGGGAGCCACCCTCCCAGCTTTCTCCTGGCACCATGTCAGTCTTCTGGCACCTGCTCAGCTTGGCTTATGCCATTGTCAAATTTTTACTTAGCATTAGAAAAGTTTTCACTACAAATATATCTGAAAAAATGTACATTGGAAAATGGAATTATGTCTAAGCATGATGAGAATAGCTTGTACATTTTCCTCCTTTTGTCTCAGGAGATAAATAAAAATAAATACACCAAAATATGAATCATTTACCTCTCTTTTTTTTCCCAAAATGATATATGAAGAAACAATATGTTGTTGAAATGCTTCCCAATATGGGATAAAATAATTAAAGTGTTTGTGTTCACTAGAGAAAAAGGTTCATTTTACTGTTGGAATAAAAGCACGTGGATGCCTTTAACATATTTCAGCCAGCTCATGTTGGTGTAATCCCTCTAGACAAAACCCATTTGACTAAGGACCTACTTTTCACTCCTGCTGAGAGATAGCTGATTGCAGCCTGCTGAAATACATGCTCAATATCCTACCATAGTATCAGAACCAGCACATGCTATAGCAGCAGATGGTCCAGACATGATCTGAAATACCAGCCAGTGGCATCACAAACTTTCTTGCTGACCAAATATGTAAGCCCATAATTTGAGATCCTTACTTGCTCACTCTTTGGCTGCTTAAGTGTTCTTCTTTCTGTTGCTTTAGCAATGAGAAAAGTCAATAAATATTTTTGCCACCTTAATGTGTCTGCCGTGTTTAGTTTTAATAGCATACAGTACATATCATTTTACAGCTCTTTGGCTGTTTGGCATATTATCTTTGGCCATTTAAATGCTCTTAAAAATCTATTTACTGAGCAAGCAAAAATAAATAAAGCTTCAGTCTGACAGCAGGTACTTGAATCTCTACATCTACAAAATGTGGAACCCCTGATTACTGTACCTGGATCCATCAGGAAGCAGATAGAAGGATTTCTTCCTTCTGAAATTCTGGAGATGTGCTCACTTCTTCAGTTTTCCACAAATTTTATTTGTGACCCTGGGTAATGCTTTTGTGCTATAGGAACAGTGCTGACCTTTTGATGAGCTCATCAGTGCTGTATCATTTTAAAGTACAGATAGACAAAGGGCTAAAACCATCAATATAAAAAATGCACAAAAAAAAGTAGCTTGAAGGAAGGTGAATAATAACAATGGAAATTTTGCTATTGCTTGTATTTCAAGGTTATGCCCTCATGCTAATAGAGGGACTATTAAATGAAAAAAAAACCATTAAATTCATGAAGTTTCAGCTTGCTGATAGCCACAGTCAAAACATGGAACTTATTAAAGCATCTTAAAATGCGACACTGAGGAGATGCTATATATAAATTTATTTGACAGATTTGTAGCCAGGTTATGATAGCTGTAAAAGTAAGAACCAGAATATGTTTTACCCATTTGTGTGAAATCTGACCAGTGACATGATTATGTTCTGTGTAACATGTTCCAGGTAAAACAGCTCAGGATCAGGACTAGAAAACTTGTTAAGTAGTGCAGAGATGAGGAAACATTGGTTACTATCATTAGAAGAGCTGAGATAGAATCACAGAATCATAGAAGGTTTTGGGTTGGAAGGATTGCTTAAAGATCATTTAGTTCCACCCCCTTGCCATAGGCAGGGACATCTTCCACTAGACTAGGTTGCTTAAAGCCCCATTTGACCTCGCGTTGAACACTTCCAGGAATGGGGCATCCACAATATCTGCCACTTAATATTACCCTATAAATTCTGTTAATAGATTAATTCCTGAAATTCTGGTCTACTAGATTCAACACGGAGTTTGTAAGACCTTAACAGAAGCAAGATGGGATTTGTTTTAAAAGGAAGTCACTAAAACACTCTGAACAAAAGTTATCAAAGGGAATAACTTGGAGTCTTGTGCAGCTAATGTGGCACTTTTTTGTTGAGTTGACCATATTTTCTTTTCTTTCTCCCTGATGTTCCATAAACACTTCAAGAGAGTTGCATTACCACCATGCTGAGGAGAGGCCTCTTTGGATTTCTTTACTTCTTTGAAGAGTTATGTGAGCAATTCCTTGTCATCAGATGAATTAAAGAAGACAGTGTCCTTTTTCTGTGTAATTTGGATTACTTGGTACTTTTTAATATAACAATCTTTCAAATTCCAAAACATTTTCAGTCTTTCTGGTGTTCTGGAAAGAAAGTGTGCGGTGATGTAGGCTATCTGCAGTTAGTGTATGCTTGCTGGTGAACCATTTTTCATGCTATTGGGGCTCTGGGATGGCATATGAGAGTATGTTAGGAGGGTAGTTTTGATGGCATAAAGTTGAAACTCTTTTTTTCCATCCCTGCCATCAAGTAGTCTGGGATTTTTAGTATTTCCTGCCTTTGAGGTAAGTAATTTCTCTTCAAGTCTGTTTACAGTAACTGGTTATTCTTCTGAAACAGCAAGAAAATAAAGTCTGGAGAACATGAATATACAACAAATGTTTGAATATGGTTTCTTTGCAGGACAGTTAATGTTCTGCAGGACTCACTGATTTATTTGAGTTCCTCTGCTGGTAAGATATCTGTCTCCTATCCTTTTCTTCAGCAGTCTGTACAACGGCAAATTGTTTTCAAGTGCTCACACTCATTTTCAAATGTAATAGGTCCTGAGAAATTAACACTGCAAACTGTTTATTGTGCTGTTCCCAAATCCTCCAAAACGTGCACACTGCAACACTTTTTCTGCTGTGAAAAAGAAGGCCTGTTGAGCGGATATGCTTTTGAAAACTTCCTGCCTCAGTCTGTAATAATATTATCACACACAGTAAAATAATGCAGAAATATTCACATCTTCAGGGCTTTTTGAGGCTGAAAAATCTGTTGTATGTATTAAGTACTGTCACATTAGAAGAACATTAGAAACTTTGTTAATGGTAAACTAAAAGTAGAGTGGCAGGAGTACAGGTGGCAAGACATTTGTTTGGTGGGTAAGGCTGTAGTCACTGCTTTAAGACAAGAACCCTCTTAATCACCAAAAAATTAGCTAAATGAAACAGCCGCTCAGCTCTGACCCATATCTCAGCATGCTTTGATAAGAAAATCTTCTAAGTATGAATAACAACTTATAGAACCATAGAATCATTGAATAGTTGGGGTTGGAAAGGGCCTAAGATCATCTAGTACCAATCCCCTTGCCATGGGCAGGGACACCTCACACTAAACCATGTCACCCAAAGCTTCATCCAGCCTGGTCTTGAACACCTCCACGGATGGAGCATTCACTACCTCCCTGGGCAACCCATTCCAGTACCTCACCACCCTAACAAGAAAGAATTTCTTCCTTATATCCAGTCTAAACTTCTGCTGTTTAAGTTTCAAGCTGTTACCTCTTGTCCTATCACTAATGAATAGTCCCTCCCTGGGATCCCTGTAGGCCCCCTTCAGGTACTGGAAGGCTGCTCTGAGGTTTCCATGCAGCCTTCTCTTCTCCAGGATGAACAGCCCCAGCTTTCTCAGCCTGTCTTCATACGGGAGGTGCTCCAGTCCCCTGATCATCCTTGTGGCCCTCCTCTAGACTTGTTCTAACAGTTCCATGTCCTTTTTATGTTGAGGACACCAGAACTGCACACAATACTCCAGGTGAGGTCTCACGAGAGCAGAGTAGAGAGGGAAGATCACCTCCTTTGATCTGCTTGTCACACTTCTTTTGATGCAGCCCAGAATACTGTTGGCTTTCTGGGCTGTGAGCACACACTGAAGCCGGTTCATGTTCATTTTCTCATCTACCAACACCCCAAGTTCTTCTCTCCAGGGCTGCTCTGAATCTCTTCTCTGCCCAACCTGTAGCTGTGCCTGGGATTGCTCCCACCCAGCTGTAGGACCTTACATTTGTCATGGTTAAACTTTACGAGATTGGCATCAGCCCACCTCACAAGCGTGTCAAGGTCCCTCTGGATGGCATTTCTTCCCTCTAGCATATCAACTGAACCACACAGCTTGGTGTTATCGGCAGACTTCCTGAGGGCACACTCAATCCCACTGTCCATGTCAGTGACAAAGATGTTAAACAAGACCATTCCCAACCAACACCGACTCCTGAGGGACACCACTTGTTACTGGTCTCCAGCCAGACATTGAACCGTTGACCACAACTCTTTGCGTGTGACCATCCAGCCAGTTCTTTATCCACCGAATGGTCCACCTTTCAAATTGATGACACTCCAATTTAGAGACAAGGATGTCATGTGGGACAGTGTCGAACGCTTTGCACAAGTCCAGGTAGATGACATCAACTGCTCCACCCCCCTCCATCAGTTCCGTGGCCCCGTCATAGAAGGCCACCAAATTGGTCAGGCAGGATTTCCCCCTAGTGAAGCCATGCTGGCTGTCACCAAACACCTTGTTGTTTTTCATGTGCCCTAGCATGCCTTCCAGGAGAATCTGCTCCAAGATTTTGCCAGGCACAGAGGTGAGACTGACTGGTCTGTAGTTCCTCAGGTCATCCATTTTCCCCTTCTTGAAAATGAGGGTTGTATTTCCCTTTTTCCAGTTGTCAGGAACTTCACCTGACTGCCATGATTTTTCAAATATGATGGCCAGTGGCTTTGCAACTTCATTTGCCAGCTCCTTCAGGACCTGAGGATGGATTTCATCAAGTCCCATGTACTTGTGTACGTTCAGGTTCTTAACTAATCATATGCCCAAAGTTTTTATTGTTGAGTAATAGGTTGAAATAAAATAGAAAGTCACATGAAAGGCAGAAAAAAACAACCAAAAAAACCCCCAAACCCAAAAAATCCCCACCATCCCTCAGTAGCTGCAGGTTTTCTCCAGATTTTATGGTCTCTATGTATATACTAACTATACTAACGTCATGCTTGCAGAATATTAATTGCACTGCCTTATGTGAGACTGACCACAGGGTCTCATATCTGAGGTGAGCATTAACTAAAATCAGCTCCACAGAAATATACTTCTGTGCAAGTGCAGCAGAACTACATATTCCCTGCTCTGAGACTGCCTAGCAACAGTGGCTGGTATAGCTTTATGGGCACTGTTTTTTGGATTAGTCCCAGGAAGGTACTGTGTGTAACAGGCATGATATGATTGCTTCTATCGCTTATCATTGCTCTCATTAGGGGATGGTGAGAGCTTTTAAGGAAAAAACACCGTTAAAAAATTGTTGATAATATTCCCCAAACTGTCCCAACGGTTTTGATTTTCCAACTGATTTAGATTCAGTGTCTAACTTTATGTAAGTAGTCTAAAAAAAATGGTAAATCTCACATTGAGAGTCAGAGTGCCTGAAGTTTCTGCTGCCTTTCACACAGCAGTTGCAAAACAAATTTCAACTTTTCTGTAACTTTTTTTTCTTTTTTCTGTATACCTACTCTGAACCTGACTCTCTGTCCTTTGTTTTGACTTGAGATCAAGAAGCTGTATTTTGCTGGACAGGTAAGTAAGAATCAGCTGCAATTACAAGCTACAGGTGTGAACAATTATTGCCTTTACTGCAGCCACTCAGCTGTAGTTAGAAATTAAAGGCAAGAAAGCGGTGCTGCAGGAAATGTGAATGTTTAGTGATGACCCAGGAATATCCTGCAATACCCTACCAAACCACAGTCTGTGTTGCCATAAACTCTGTATCTGATGTTATTAAGAGAGAAGAGGTGACTAGAAGAAATAGCCAAAAGGTTCATTTTGTTAATGTGATGAACAATGAATCTCTAGTATTATAGACCTTATAGAAGTAAGTATTCACATTTCCAGGTAATATATGCTGGTGATTTTACTTTGAAATCAATAGCTCTGTATGAGTCAGGTTATCAGCATGAGTGAATTTGTTCTGTGACCTAATAAAAAAAAGGCCTCATTCTCTGATAAATGCAAGAGAAGTTTGTAAGGGTTTTGTGATCAGTCCATTGATTGCCTTTCATCTTTGCTTTAATGACTATTCTACAATAAAGATTTTATTGAGTGCCCAGTTTTAATATAATTAAAATACTAGTGTATTTCATGTACCTTTTTTAGTAGCAGAGCAAAAATGTAAGACTGCACAGCAGAATACTTTTTTAAACCCAGTGTCTTATTTCCAAATGTACTGAAAAATAAGTGGGAATTAGAACTTTAAGATGTGAGCAGATAGAGATTTATCACTTTTGAAAAGCAACTCCTATATGTTTAAATGTCAGGTTAATGTGGTTCTGTGCTGAAGATAACAGCTAGATATCTCCCTGTGCGCATAAATGAATACACACCTAAAATGTATTTGCAAGAGGAAATAGCTACAGATTGATGTTCTGGATGCAGCTGTAGCAGTTATTTTTCTCCTTCTTAGTAGCTGGTTCAGTGCTATGTTTTCAACTTTAGCCTGAGAACAACACGCATAGCACACCAATGTTTTTAGTTGTTGCTAAGTAATGTTTAACTCTGATCAAGTACTTTTCAGTCTCATGCTCTGCCAGTGAGGAGGGGCACAGGAAGTCAGGAGGAAGCAGAGCCAGGACACCTGACCCAAGCTAGTCAAAGGGGTATTCCATACCAGAGCACATCATGCCCAGTATATAAACTAGAGGGAATTGCCCAAAGGGGCCAGATTGCTGCTCAGGTTGGGTTGGACATTAGTCGGCGGGTGGTGAGTAATTGCATTGTGCATCACTGGTGTTTATAGTTTTCTTTTCCTTTTTCGCATTTAGTTTTATATTATCATATTCTCTCCCCTTGTTGTTTCTCTTATCTTTATTATTGTTGGTGGTGGCAGCAGCTGTTTGTATTATACCTTAGTTACTGGACTGCTCTTGTCTCAACCTGTGGGAGTTACATTTTTTTGATTCTCCTTCCTGTCTCTCCAGGAGCAGGGTGGGGAGGGTGGGGGGATGAGAGAATGGGGGGAGTGAGAGAGCAGCTGCATGGTTCTGAGTTACTGGTTGGGCTTAAACCATAACAATTCAGTGCATGGGTTGGGGCTTTCAGGGGCAGAAAGTCAAGCTGTGTAGTTTATTCATCTTTATTTCTCTCAGCTTAGTGTTTTTTCTCCTTTGCAAATATTACCACTGACAGATTTAAAGTTTTTTCTTTGTAACAATTAAAAATGCTAACTAGTTCAAACTAGGACACCTACAAGGCAGCAGCAGAAAGTCACCCTCTCCGAGGCAGTTTTTTGGTTCTAATTGTATTTTGATGAGTCTCTTTTACCCATTAGTTTAAAATCTATTATGAACAATTCCTGAACATACATAAATGGTTTTTATATTGTGACCTTTTGTCATTGGTCTTATTATTATTTCCTAACCAAAGTCGAAAAATATACTGTATCAACAGCTTCCACTGTTATTTTTTCTCTGCAGAGCATCTTGCAGTTTTTATAGTGAATAGTATTTTTTTCATTCTCATGGAGAGATTTTTTGGTATGTTTTGGTTCATTTCCTTTCCTTAGCCTGAACTCATGTTATCTTTATAGCCACACAGTTGTGGTGAGAAACATGTATATAAAGTTATTATTTGTGTTTTGCTTGATACCTGATTATCTAGCAGTATCCTTAGATGTGTATTATTAGGGATAAATCTAATTGAATCACATTCCATTCTTGTGAATGATATGAATATTGTACAAAACACTCACATTCTTCTTATTGTTTTTTCCTGGCAGTCATATGGAAGATTTTGGTTTTATGAAGTCAATTTCTAACGTTTTCCAATGTTGTATCCACTGGCATCCCTCTGCTCTTTGAGAAATATTCAGACAAACATATTCTTCCTATGTAAAAGTAATATTAAGAGGGCAGTTTCAGGGGTATTATAGACATTAGTTAGGTCTGAAATGTCCATGGGAGGCACCAATTATTTTCTCATATCTTCCTTTTCCTTCACTTCTGTAGAAATCCATGTGATTATTTTGTATGGATTTTTACTTCTTCTTTTTAGAGGGATTTATGCTCACCTATCTGTTCATCCAAACTAGTTTGTTTTTTTTTTTTCTACTTTGTGCTACTAAGAACACCTGAGCAGTTCAATACTATTACATGGTTACAGTTATTTCTGGCATTAAGACATGGATGAAGTATGATTGTGAGAAAAAATTATGTGAGAAACAAAAGACAAGCATGAGACTTTCCCTCAGCACCAAGAGGCTTGGAAAAAGGAATATTGAAGGAGTTCTGTTTCAACCTGTAAAGTTTTTGTCATCATGGCTGTGTATCTGTCACTGAGTTGTGTGGCACTTTTTATCTTTTCAGTACTCAACAGAATCCTCATACTTAAAGGAGACTTTTGTGCCATCCACGAAGGTATGTGAGTCTAGCCATAGATATCAAGATTTTCCTTTCTTCAGCTTATTACAAGCATAAGGAATCATTGCTGTGTTAACAAACTGTAAGATGATGGGTGTAATAATTAAGAGGTAAAAACAGCCAAAGCTATATAAAATGGTATTTCTTTGTGTGCCTGGCATTAGTGTTAATGTGTGAGTTTGTTTTCTTGTGGGAAGAAAAGCTTTGGAGTCTAGATCCCTGACACAACTAGCTCGAGGTGGAGGCTGGATAAATAAACTTCAGACAAGCAAGATCATAAAATTGTAAAGTATATTTGAATATTTTAATGTTTTACTGGGAAAGTGCTGTGTTTCTGTCTGCTGCTGGTGATCAACTAGTTGTGGGAATGAAGTCTGGGTTTTCAGGCTGCCTATGATTTTTAATGATGTTGTCCAAGAGCTTGCCTGCCGACAAAAGCACATGTGTGTCTTTGAAAAGACACAGAACTGATGTTAATGAAGAAGTTCTCCCCAAGAGATTTCAGATCTGACATGAGACAGTATCAGGCTTCACTGAAATGAAAGGAAACTTGTTCTCTAATCTGAAGCATTTAATGTTTGTTCAGAAATGTTGTAGGGGAAATAAGGATTTGGTGATTTTTCCTTTCACATGTAAGAATTTAGAGCTGTAAATGATTTTTTCCTTATTTGTTCATTATCAAGTAAAAAAAAATGAGTTGACAACTGATATAAGCTCATTCAGATTTTGTTGTGCATAGTCACTAAGATGACTGCAGATCTTCAAATGAGAAGCTTACACCTAAGACAAACAAACAAACAAAAAGTTGTAAATGCAGTTTTATTTTTATCACTAGCTTTTACCAGTATGGACATAATAGGAAAGACATGATAGAAAGATGTCTATAATTGAAACATAATAAAAATCTTTAATATATACATATATTTAAACACTTATTAAGATTACAGGATCCAGTGGCAATTTAAAGTATTTGTTAGCTTTTTTTTATAATCAAACCAGCCTAGGTTATTGCTTGCAGTTATGAAATTTTTAGTAAACACTTTTTTTTTTAGAAAGTTAATGATTCTGAATTGTAAATGTATTTATAGTTGCATATTACTGGGAAAACTGAATCCCCTTAAACAATAGTGATATTCAACTAGATCCAATTATATTGCTGTAACATTAAGGTATGATTATAGTACCAGACTGGTGGGAAATATATTGAATATTTTGCAGCTATTACAGTTTGAAAAGCTCAGCTGAGATGCTGTAAACATCCACTGTGATCTTTGTAATGTTACCTGAGATGACTTTAATCTTACTTCTCATTGCCTGAATGGCTAGATGTACGCCAATAGCAACCTACATCATTTAGCCAGTGCCTTTATTTAAAAATACAGTAGTCTTTGTTTTGTATTAGTCTCTAAAATACAGATGTAGTTTAAAGACCCATGCATGTTAATGTGACATGGCCAGAGTTCTACAAATTCACTGAAAAAATTTAGCAGTAGGGATAGCTGCTCACTAATGTCAAATACATGCCATTACTTCAGACATGGTTTACTGCAGTCACTGGCCACTGTTACCAGACAGAAATTGGAAGTGACTTGTGGATGTTTCATCACTTTATATCCAATCCAAACCTCAATGCACAGAGCCCTGTGAGGAAGCCTAAGTAAAATAGGGATTTTGTATCATATGATTCTATATTCTTTTTCTTTCTTATATACCTTAATCAAATATTTAGCTTGAATAATCTTTTTGAATGCACAAGAGTTAAAAAAAATTAGGTTACATTTTGGAAATAAGAAATCATTGATCCTTACTAGTTAAGGATTTCTTTGTCTTCCAAAAACAAATATGTATTTGGAGAATCGTTATACTTAAATATTGCTGTGCTTATAGCTGAATAAGATGTGTGTAATATTCTATAAAATACACAAATGCATTATTTTTGTCCCATGAACTAGTTTATATGGATGATGTAATTGCTTTATATAACACTCAACATTTGAAATGTGCATACTTTTCCTTAAAATACTAATGCAAAATAAGATGGACTTGAGGAGTAGGATTTATTGAGAAGATGGTAATCAGGTAGGCTGCAGATTTTTTAAATATTTATTAATAGACTTTTTTGTGTCATTCATTACCATAGAAACAGAGTCTCATGCAATCATACCCTCATTCTTCACTTTTCTGAAAGTAAACTGATGGGAACTGAGATGCAGAAATTAAAAGACTAAAAACTGGATTTCAGTACTAGAGACAACACTAAAACCTTGATCTCTGACATCCTAGACTTAACCCAGACTCATCTATCCTTTCACTTTAAGACAAAGTAATTAATTACTTACTTACCAAATAAATGAATAGTAATGCTTTTCATTCTTTAGTGTTTTCCAGATTATCTCAACTGATTTACTTATGTCAGGTAAAACAGAGGGACAGCTTCTGTTATTTTAAATATTTTGAGTGAATGTACTAAAAAAGTTTTCTCAGAGTTTCAGATGAGGTCTTCTGCCTTGGTGTGAGAGTGCAGAAAACACTGGATAAAACTAGGAGAGTCACAAGAAGTTCTACCTCTGGGTAATGTGGGGTGTCCCTGTTAAAAATTGAGTATCTGATTCAAATGAGCATGAAGGAAAAATAACCTAAAGTCATGGAAAAAATAGATACAGTGTTAATAAATTCACAAGCGAAGTATCTTTTTTTCTGGTAGTAATATTCACATTAGTACTAAATAAATCTTACCCTAGAAAATTTAATAACTGTGTAGTGTAGCTTGGAAGATGTGCAGAGAAGCCAACATTCATTTATATGTCACTCTTATAAAACAATCACAAGAAAATTTCTTTTACACACCTGTTACATGCTTCTCTTCTGTGAAGTTTACTTTCCTTGGGAAAGTGAAAATGAAATTGGAACATACCTTAACAATGCACTAATATGTCCATATTAAGTGTATCCACATTCCAACATTAAGTATTCAAAGGAAATTATTAAGCTCCCAAACTGTCAAAACATCCATGTATGCAAGAGTGCAGTTGATCTGTGCAGGAAAGGGTGCAAATTCTGTTAAATGCTTCCCAGTTTTCATTCCAACTCATAGGGGGGAAAAAATATTGCTATCAAAGCTAAATTTTCTTTGATTACATCATTATAAGTGCAAAGCGATTTCATAGGCTTTGATAAATTTACGGGATTTTTTTAAGTGGTGGGAGTGCAGAATATATATAGATAATCACAGAACCACTTTGTATTTGCAAAATAAGCTTAATTTCTAAATGCTTTGTGTGAAAAATAGCCTGTTGGGAATAGCACTTCCACACAAAGAGAGATTCCAGCATGAAAAATTCCAAAGGTGGAACAGGTTCAACCTTAGTTTGATGTCTGGGAAACAATGACATTTGGTTCAGGATTAGTTCTGCAGCACAGACATATACACAAAGAAAACAGAGATTCACCTTCACAGAAATAAATTTTTCTGGCTGCAGACAAATAACTAGGCTATAGGCTGGTCCATTGCCTAACAGAAGTTGTTCCACAAGGTGGTACAAGAAGCCAGTAAAAGTTTCAGACAACACTGTGAGGAATGGCTGGATTTCATAATTGGTGGAGTTGCCAGAGATACAGTCAAAATGCACTGGTAAGCTGGAGGGAAGTACTATTAACACAAAGGGGAGCCTTGCAGGAAGAGTACTGCTGAACAGTATCTATATTGTTTAAGGATGACATTGCCTAAATAACATCTGACATATCAAAACTGAGGCCAGAGGTAGCCAAATTGGGACCAATTTAGGGCTGAGTTTATTTATTCCTATTAGAAGCTGGACTGGAGGCAGTGAAGCACAAGGGCATGTGAGAGGGCTGAGGGTACAGCCAAGGCCTTTGTGACTGGCACGAAACACCTTTGGTGAGCAGAAGCCACAGGAGAGAAGAGGGCATGGAAAGTGGTTCTGCAGCAGGATCAGATGCATGTGCAGCACCCCAGGGGAGAACAACCCATTGTGATGTAACCATGCAGTGGAGGGTGACATCTCTTAGCAGCGACATCAGAAAGCAATGGAATCTGACCTCGTGTCCCACACTTCTTCAGGCTTGGGCACAAATTGGCCAGCCTGGCTCGTGACCACACTCATGCCTGCAAGATAGGGAGCATTGAACAAGGATTTTCCTGGTGCTGGATGGTGCTTTGCAGACTGCCATCAGCAGCTCTCAGAGCCTGTTCCAGAGCCACCACCTGTGTTTCCACGGCCCTGCCTGGTTCGGGTAGCCAGGCACCTTGTCCTCAGTTGCATCAGCAGAGGTGAGCTGTATGGGAAAACGTTTCTCTGCAGTGGTCAGAGGGAACTGCAGTACAGCAAATTAGGGACAGGAAAAAGTAACACCAGCAGAACTGTTCAGATGAACACTAGTAATGTTTTTTTCAGGTAGGCTTAAAATGAATGGATAAACATAAAGCAAAAGGAAAAAAAAAAGGCAAATGAAACAAAACAATACACAAATCCAAACAAACAAAACCCCTCCAAACCTAGGGAAAAAAATAGAAAAAGAATTCTGATGTTTTCTCAAAATCTATAGTACAGGTAATTCTGAGCAGAGAGGTGGTTGGTGTATGGATACACTGGAAAAGTTGTAGCTTTAACAGTTATTTGTAGCTTTGAGTGCTATTTGTAAGCAGGCAGCAAGCACAGGTATGTATAGTCTTCTGGATGCTCCTGGCAGTTGAACCCACGTTGGCTTACCTGATAAAGTCGACTGCTCTGAGCCTCTGTGGTCACCCTGTTAGATGTGTCTGAGGCATCTGTAGACATGACTTAGCCCAAAAGAGTGGGTGGTGAGCAGCTGCCCCCAGGAACACAGAGGGGAGTCAGCCGGTGAACTGGCACAGCCTCAAAAAGGTGAGATGCGGAAAGAGAGCAAGGGTACAGCTTGGGAGCTATCTCCTGCTGTTCCCCCAGGAAAAAACAAAGAGCAGGAAAAGAGGTGAGAGAGTAACACACTCCAGAGCCTATCTCTACAGTGATACCGACCTTTCCTTGTTCTTTTTTCTACTCACCCCCTCAGGAAACAAAAGCTCCTGTGCTCAGCCCCAAACTCCAGTACCAATATTGTGCTTCAGAAGTTCAAAGTTATGCTGGAACAGACCAAGTGCTTTTCACCAGCATTCTTGGTGATTAAAAAAAGTAGTTTCCTCGGAAATAAGCTTAATCTGAAACAAAAAGGGGTTTTTGTTGCAGTACGAAAACATTCAGGAAAATCCAAATAAATGTTTAATTTTTGATGGAAAAAATACTAATTTGGGTCTTCCAATGCTGTTAACTAGCATTTCTATAAAGCCTCATGATGGCTCTGTCAGATGTAGTCATCCATGTAATCCCAAAAGTTAAGTATTTCAATATTTTTCTAACAAATTCAATTAGAAATTTTGATTTTGACATGAACATGTTGAATCAATGCTAATCAGATGTTGAAATCCTACAGAAATGCTGTATAAACCCAACATTTCTGTAAGTTTTTTTTTGGCTTTTTTTTTTCTTAATCATAGGATATTATTGTAATCTATCTTCTGTACATTCTTTTTTAATCTTAGGCTCTATTTCTCATTTTGTGATGTAAACCAGATTTACTTTTTCTCAGAAATATCAAACCTTAACAACAACCCTCAAAAGCACCCTTTTAAATTTAACATAATTAACGTTCCTTTTTATTATCTGCATATATTGTTTTTTTTTTAATTGCTGATTTTGATGTAGATAGTTAAAGTTTATATGGCATTTCTTTGCATTAAAGGAGATCTTTGAATTTTATGAATGGTAGAACTTTCAGTCCCTGGCTAAGTGAAATTGGGTTACACACTTTTGCATTCAGGATCAGCTGGGAGCCATGTAATGGCAGTATAATGAAACACTTATTTTGTGGTTTAATTTTCCTCTGTTAAGTAGGTGTGAGACAACTGTAGTTAGCAACTAGAGAATAGTTAGAGAGAATTGCAATCATTTAGGAGCTCATGAAACCAGATTTTTGACATCCACTTGTAAAAGTTTAGGAGTTTTAAGTGGAGGTTCTGTACCAACTCAGGGCAGTCACCCCTACAGAATGTGAGAGACTGGATTTTACATTTTCAAATACTGATATTACAGCTCTGTCTACACTTGTAGAGTACAAATTTCCAATCCCCCAAAATTCTGTGATTTTGAAAGCTGAGGACAGCATCATAGGCAATTTTATAAATGTTTTATAGTAAAAAAAAAAAAACAGCTCCTTCTAGCTTTTTCCAGTCAGTTCTGGGTGTTCCTTATTTTTTTAATCCTTTTTCATAGAATCATAATGTATGCTATTGATTTCCTCTTGGACATTGAACCACTGACTGCTACTCTTCCAATGCAGCCATCCAGCCAATTCCTTATCCATCTACTAGTGCATTCATCAAACCCATGTCTCTCCAGTTCAGCAGCAATAATGTTGTGGAGTACTGTGTCAAAGACCTTATGAAAGTCCAAGTGTATGGCATCTGTAGCTTTTCCCTTTTCCACTGATGCAGTCACTCAGCTGTAGAAGGCCTATAGATTAGTTAGGCATGATTTGCTATTGATGGAACTATGGTAGCTGTCTCTAATCACCTCCCAGCCTTCTGTATGCTTCAATATATCTTCAAGGAGGATCTGGATACAGATGAGGTGCTGATTGGTTGGCATGTGTTCAGTTAACATGCAAGTCAATACGGACTGCCGTTTGAAATTCTGGATAATTTTCACAAATTGTCACATTTATTAAGCTGTGTTGTGCTGAAAAATAAACAGGAAAAAAAACGAAAAATTGGAAAAGGTTTGTTTCTCAACATTTTGCTGTTTACCTTTTATTTCAGTAATGCAGGATTTTGGTTAAAACATCAGAGTTCAGGTTTAGACACAGGAGAAGAGGTTCAGAGCAGCCTTGTGGAGAAGGACTTGGGGATGTTGGTGGGAAAATGAACATGAGCCGGCTTCAGTGTGGGCTTGCAGCCCAGAAAACCAACCGTATCCTGGGCTGTATCAAAAGGAATATGACTTCAAAGAAGGTGATCCTGCCCCTCTGCTCTGCTCTTGTGAGACCTCACCTGGAGTATTGTGTGCAGTTCTGGTGTCCTCAACATAAAAGGGACATGGAAATGTTAGAACAAGTCCAGAGGAGGGCCACGAGGATGATCAGGGGACTGGAGCACCTCCCGTATGAAGACAGGCTGAGGAAGTTGGGGCTGTTCAGCCTGGAGAAGAGAAGGCTGTATGGAGACCTCATAGCAGCCTTCCAGTGTCTGAAGGGGGGCTATAGGTATGCTGCAGATGGACTATTCATTAGGGACTGTAGTGATAGGACAAGGGGTAATGGGTTAAAACTTAAACAGGGGAAGTTTAGCTTAGACATAAGGAAGAAATTCTTTCCTGTTAGGGTGGTGAGGCACTGGTATGGGTTGCCCAGTGAAGCTGTGAATGCTCCATCCCTGGCAGTGTTCAAGGCCAAGTTTGACAGAACCTTAGGTGACATGGTTTAGTGTGAGGTGTCCCTGTCTATGGCAGGGGGGTTGGAACTAGATGATCTTAAGGTTCTGAGCACCATACAGCTGCTACCGCCAAACAGGCTACTGTAGCGAAACTAGAACTTCATCCTAGCCAAAACCAGTGGACCCTAGTATTTCATTTTGTGTTCAGTGCACAAACAGCTATTCACTTTTAAATAAACAGAAATAAATCCACATGCTTATTCAAACACTCCAGCTGAGTAGTTCATGTAGTCTCGCACAAATACAAACCTGTTCCTTCACTTTGGCCTCATAGTTAATCTACTTGACAACTGGCTTATTGCTTCATGAAAGACTGCAATGACACCATTATACTCACTTTAGTTATTAACAGAATGAAGGTTAAGTAAATTGTTGTATGTGTTAGGTACACATAATAATACATTATACAAAATAACAGCTTTGTGTTTGACAGAAACATGTTAACCATCCCTTTAAAGAGGTTATATCTACCACTCTGGTGTGATCTCTGCAATCACCTAATTTTTTCTCTATTTTGTCCATTAAAAATGTCTGTGTACACAACCATTTACAACATACATTTTCTACTCTTTGTGACCTTTTTTTCCTGAGTAACTACATTCCCCTGCAGAAATGAACCTGTGATGACAAAAGAAACACACAGGGACAGAAGATCACTGCTTAATCCTCTGTGCATAACTGGGTTAAATGGGACCTCCAGTTGTTGCTATGTCCAGTGGAATACTTTACTTGATTTAGGGTCCCAGGCCACAGATGCTAGTGCAAAACTCTGCCTCCTGATCTCTAGCTTAGGGACCAACCACTGCACAGGCTATTTGAGCAGTCTGTAAATTAGAGATGAGTTGTGTATGTGTCTTTGGGTAACGTCTCCTTCACACTATACATGTGGGATGGAGACTTTATTAATGAATTAGGAAGATTGGACCAACATTTGCTGTTTCTTTTAGTGCAGTTCTACCAATATGCGTGGTTGTGGAACAGAGCCAGCTTTGGTGTGTGGCACAAAAGCCCAGGAAAGCATTTAGTCTGTGGAACACAAAGTGTATAACCTGTCTGTAAGACAGGAAAATCCCAACAAGCAGGCCATGGAACAATATTGGTGAACATGTTGAGGTCTTGTTTCAACACACCAGCTGCTGAACCAATTATTTTAAAATGGTTTACAGACATCACAGCAACAGAGATTTTTAAGATGGGATCATGTTCTTTTAATGCTCACCTCCCAGGGTTCTGACAACTAGTCTGATGTACTCTCTGCTGGGTTTTGAATACCAGCTTCTGTTAGCTTCTTGGAAAACAGAAGCACAGTGAATAATACATCTTTTTTTGCAACACATGACACTCAGGCAGCATGAGGAAAGGTTCTTTTATGAGCACATCCTTACATTTTCCATTAGATTTCTTACATAACTATTGGGGAAAAAGAGTGCTTTCATGAGTTGTGTTTGAAACATTTGTAGAGGAAAGCACAGCAGCTGTATTGAGTAAAGGACCTACAGTTAAATCACTTATATTTTACTTCTGATGACATGATTAAGTTGTGAATCATCGTTTTTGTTACATTTAAAAGCTAGAATAGATGGTGAAGGCTCAGTTATTGGGAATGTGTTTATGACTATAACACTGTGCTAGCATGACTTCCTTGAATATGGAGTCTCTGTCTTGTTCTACCAGAGTCTGGAGCACTGCAGGCTGTCCTTAGAGCCAGACTCCAGATGGACACTAGAGGATGATCTGAGTAGGTGACTTGGTTTACTTCTATCTGCTGTACTTTAAAGTAGGCAGTATGGTCTGGCTCATAGGGCTTTTAGCTTTGTACTCAGGAAGCTTGGATTCTAGTCCAAACTGGATTAACCTGTATACAAGTGACTTAACAGTTTCTACCAGTATATATACTTGTGTCATTTGCTTCCTTGACAGGTCAAGAGAAATCCAAAGTAGGACTGATTCATTACAATTTTTCTATGAAATGGAGAGAAAAAACTGTTTTCTTGTCACTGTATTTCTTACTCAAGGGCTGGCAGCCACAGACTGAATTTTAATCTCATTTCTAGCTTAGGAAAATAGGAAATTCAAATCTTGCATCAAGATTTAAAGGGGCTGGTGGTTCCTGTTAAGCTGTAGAGAGAAAATTATGTGAATGGTTTTCAAGCAGTGAATATGGTTTTGTCATACTCGCAACAGGTCACAGGCTTTGTGCTAAGCTAAAAATGCAGACCTTTGGATTTTTCAGGCTTTCTCTTATGTGACTCACCTGGCACTTTCTTTCAGCTATTTTTTCTAAAACAGAAACTGTTTAACAATCAGCTAACTATTATCTAATTTGATTTAGCTTTTGCTTAGCCTCATACAGTTGTATATTGTGAATCCCACATTTATATATCTCCACATCAAGAGATAATAACAACAAATTTGTGTGTAACAATGGAATAAAAATGCAGTACAGAAGAGTTACAGGCATTGGGTGATAGCAAAGGCCTTGCAGCAATGGGTGTAAGAGTGTCAAAGGCCCATGGCTACAGGCAGCTCACTAAAACAAAAAAAAGTTCCATTCTATCACATAATGCAAGAGCAAGCAAATCCTGCCATTAGTCTATTTGCAGTGAAAAGCTATGAAGCTGGGGGTTAACTTGCAGTATATAAATACAAAAAGCCTTGGTTTTTGGTAAAACTTATGATTAAGCTTAGCTGTTGGCCTTTGGGCAAGACCAAAGGTCATCCTAAACCTAGTGAAACCTGTCAGTTTAGCTTGTTAGGAATGGTTAAGGAGGGAGGGAGCTGCTGAAGACAAGGCTGTGGATAAGGCTGAAATCCCTCCCTTTGCTTTCAGGTACCCCTCACTTTCAGATACTTCAAGGATTTACTGGAGTGGGTGAAAGCCTGAGACTGTCTTACTCACAGTCCAGACTGAGGCTCAAGCACAACTGAATCAGGATGTCCCAAAGGCTGAGACTGTATCCTGTGGAGGAAAGCTCCAAGTCTGGACCTAAAGTACCAACAAGCTTGAATTAAGGTCAGCATGAATCAACTCTGAATCTAGTTAAGTTTTAGCTAATATAGTATAGAATATCCTTCTGGTTAGCTTTGGTCAGCTGTTTCACTCTATTGCCTTCCAGTTTCCTGTTCACCCCCAGCCTACTGGCTTTTGAGGAGTCATTTTACTAGTAGCCTTGATGTCATGTGAGCACTGCTCAGCAACAACCAAAACACTTGGCTGGAAGCAACCAGGTAGAAGGTGTTAATTTATACCAGCTGTAGCAGCTTTCTCTGTAGAAAAAATAATCCAATTATACTCTTGGAAGCTATTCAAAAGGAAAGTAAGAATAAATATGCTTGAAGCAAGTTTCTCTGGTGGACAGACAAGTTTGTCCTGTTTGGTACTCAGTTGGCATTTAATAAGAAAACTTAAAACCCCAAACAAATCCACAAACCCTTAAAATAAATTATATTCTCTTCAGATGGGAATGTGATATTTTAGAAAAAGTATTTTTCTTTTGACATGTGATCCTGACAGCAGTAGCGTCTATGCTTACAAACAGATACACATCTAAAATAGAGAGATGTACACACTGGATGGGTACGATTTAATATATTTAAAATAAAAAGGTTTTTTTTTGTTTGGTTGTTTTTTGGGGTTTTTGTTGTTTGTTTGTTGTTTTTTTTTTTCCTTCTGAAGTCTTTACACAGTAGTAGGAGAATTCAGTGAGGTGTAAAAAAGCTCTGGGGACTTTTCCAAGCAATGGCCAAATAAGCTCTCAAAGTGGAATGAAAATGAAGTTTGTGTTCCGCAGAGAAAACTAGTACATCGCACTGACATTGCACTGTCCTTTTTAAAAGCAAACTAACCAAATTTGTATGAATGTGTGCCCTATGGGAGAACACCATAGAATGGGCATTGAAAAGGCATTTTATTTCAAGAGGAAGAAGCAAAAGCAACCAGGCAAAACAATAAAACCAAAAGGTTCAGATACTTGTGAGCTGAAACAAGGAGAGGTAGCTTTTCTCAGTGCCTCATTGACGACAGAGAGAGTACATACGATGTACTGTGGGTGGCCAAACTGATATCTGCCCTATTTTTACGCAGTGTGTTAGCATGACAGGTGACAGACCTGCTATGCAGGCACTTTCAAGAAACATTTCTACCACTTCAGTATATGTTGTAATACATACATGTGTTACATACATACATGTATTACATACATACAGGATTTTGCTTCCAGCAGTCTGTTGCCCTGTGTTTTATGCTTCTAATTGAAACTTCATGGGGAAGGCATCCTAGTAGGCCCTATATAGATACACTGCTTAATGCAGTAGTATCTGTGAATTGCTATTATAACTCTAAAAAAATTACTGTCATATTTCTGACATCTATAACTCCACCTTAGCTTCATGAAGCATATAAACCATGTTTCAAAGTATCTTCCTGTCTCGGAGTATTGACACAGGGAAAAAATATTTTATGGCATGGGAATTTGAGATTTCATAATGTATGTGGTATGACGTTACTGGGGTCTCTTGCAGCCTTGCAAACAAGCCAGTACACCATCCATAGTCTTCCATACTCTGAAGGACAGAGAAGAAAGTTAGGTGACGTCCCTGCCACAAATCAAGTACAGCAAAGATCTGAGCCTGGCTTTCCTTTTTCAGAGCGGTCAAGAATTTACTCTGAGCATCAGGAAGGTCTGTATCTACATTGGATTTAATGAGTCTTTCTGAAGTCAGTTTGAATAGTCCCTAGCAATGGCAAAAAAACAAACAAATGAACCTCCCAAAACAACACCTCAAACAAAAAACCCCACAAACAAACAAAAAACTATAAAACTAAAAAAAAAATCACTGCAATGGAATATGGTCCCCTAGGTATTGCCCATATTGTCTTGAAGCCAGGAACAGGTAAAACTCTCCCATGGGCTGTCAGCAAAGCCGCCAGAAAAGCAAGCTGGCATCAAATGAATTTCTGCCTGCATTCCCTTCAAAGGTGTCAGAATTGATTTTTTTTTGTAAAAAATTGAAAATCTGTTTAGTCATGAAATCTTTCAGCATTTGTTAATGAGCAGCTTCATTATCTCTTGCACAAGGCAAGGTAAATTTTGGATGTTGCAGATAAACATATTGAAAAAAAATGGAGAGTAAAAAAGAAACCTGAGCAATTCAACCAATTTGTCTGTTCTTTGGGAGTCCCTGTGTTTAGTTCTCAAATTCTGTCCATTTGAATGGGGTATATCAGATTTGAGTCAGAAAGGTTAAAGAAAGAAACTTTGACATATCTTTTAAAGGTGCATTAATATCTAGTCAACATGGACTTTCAAAAAATCACAATATTGATTGCAAAGATATTTTCTACTTGCTAGTACTGTAGAGCAACATTAAATTTCCTCTCTGCTGTGTTAAATAAAGCAAAGAAAAAGCCACAGAGAGCTTGTGAATGCCTCAGGCTGTTTTCTTCCCTGGAGAATATGTTCATGCGTGAGGATGTGTTGTTCATTTTCATTATCACGGAAACTTCAGTACCTCAGCCTTTTTTGTGCCCTCTGCAACTGGGTCCCCCATCTTGCTCAGCAGTGTGCCCACATTTTTCCTAGTCTTACTTTTGTCACCCATGTACTTGCAAAGAGCCTTCTTGTAGCTGTTGACATCCCTTTCCAGATTCAATTCCATTTGGCTTTCCTAAACTCAATCCTGCATGCTCGGGCAGTACCTCTGTATTTGTCAGAGGTTATCCTTTCTGTTTAAAAATGCAAGGTAAATTGGATGAAGAAATATGTGTTCTCTTCATGGCTTCCTGTAGAAACTCAAAGAGGTAGCTTTAGGTAGGCAGGATGAAGAAAAGTAGTTTCTTGTCAAAGTAACATTTTCAGAACCATGGTTTTGCTGATAATACCATGCTACTTAAACTGAGAGGCACAGTTTCTAAGATAAAGCAGGTAATTGATGCAGATTCAGATAGCATGCAATAAAATCAGGGAAGAAAAAAGAGATAAGGAGATTTTAAAATGCTGACTGTGCATCAGAAAAGCCATTATATAAGATTTTCCTCAACAAGAGGAAGGGCTCAAATGTTTAGAACTAATAGAATGTCTCTGAAGACCTAAAAATAATAAACTTCATGTAAAGAAATAAGTTTTCCTTATCTTGCATAAGATTTGACTAGAAGAACAGAAGGAGGTGGAAATACTGATGCCTTCATTATTGACTGTTTAGGACAATATTTCCTATGTCTATTTTTCTTACTATAGATGATGAATGCTTATCTGCAATAGCATTTGCTGCAGTAAAGTCAGTAAGCATTCTTAGCAGCAGGCCTGTATTGCCACCAGAAAGCTTCATGTAGTGAAAAGATATATTTAGTTGATAAATAGTGTTGAACAGTGTGGAATATTTCAGCCACTTGGTTCCTAAAAGCCAAGTAAAAAAGTAGAAAAGCTAATGTCTTCTAGATGACAATCGCCAATCACCTAATGATAATCTCATTTCCTACAGTTCAGAACACTGTGTCTCCAAAAGATAGATCTTCATAGATTTCTAGGTAGAAAGCTCCTCACTGAAAATGCTTAATCAATTTTCTCATCTTCAGATATTACCAGAAGATTTAGCATTTAGGAGTACAAGATGGATGCCTCCTCCTTATTCTAACCTAAATGCTAAATTAATCCCCTCTTACCTTGTTATCACTGATTGTAGCAAAACTGCCTACCTGTTTCTCAGATGAAACAGTTTTTTAATCTGTTCCATAGAGCTAGTCTCTCTTCCCCTAATCTCAGTATTCTTGGTTAGAAATGGCATTTCCCTAGGTATATTACAATAACCATCCAATCAACTAAGGTGTAAGACTGGCTGTCTTATGTCAGCTCAGAGTACTATGCAGTTTATTGCAGTACCTCTGACATGGTCAGTTAGAGATGACTAGCGAAGAAGAAATTAATAGAACATACAGTAATATACTTCCCACCTTCTGCTGCATTCTCCTATTTGCTAGGAATTTACAGTCTCATGGTTGTCCAGAGCAAGAAATAGTGTGTTGTTTCCAATAATACCTGAGGCAATTTTTCCCATGCATTTTTCTATCTTTTGAATTGCTTTAATATCAGCACCATAGCATATCCTGGCAAAAAATCTCATAGCTGAATAATTTGCTGGATGGAGAAAAATAATTTCATTTGTTTCCAACTCAATGGCTTAATTTGAAGTGGCTGCATTCTTACACAAAGAACCGTTAAGTAACTGAACTCCACTTTTCCACATTTGCTGTTCTGCACACATACCCTTCTTTCATACCCCTTCAGAAACTTCTGGAAACTGACAGAAATTAAGGATTCATTAAAGTTATATTCTTTGCACTGGAAATAGGGGTTTTGAAGGCTTTTCTACCTTATTGTCAAGTTTGTTTTTTTTTTTTCCCTAGGTAATATCAGCCACTTCATGTATAGATTCTGAAGCATACAGATTTCATTGTCAAAACTGTGAATGTTCAGTCCTCAGAACTGGCTCTGACAGCTGAAGCTGATCAACTTGCACCTGTACACCACAAAGAAAGTGCTGGTTTTGGTTGTTTTTTGTTTGTTTTTCCAGACACTGAGGAACAAACACAGTTCTCCAAAGTCCTCAGCTAAGAACCGTGAAAAATATGCAAGACTTTCTACTACTTTTCTGCAGTGTACTGAGAAGACAACTATACCCGTCTATCTCATGCACATTCTTTGCTACGGTTGACACTGGAAGTGTGTGTTGAGCCCATTTGTCTTCTCTAGATTTGAGCTTTCTTCCTGAGCATGAGCTGCACATTTTATTACCATAGCTAGCAATCAAGAGGCACGAACAATTTTCAGTCAGTGCCAGTCCATCCTGGATTTGAACACCAGCATCTGAATTCCTTTTGACAGCCAGCTGGCAACTAGAAGCATGTCACTGGACAGACAAATATGTTACCGTCTTCATTCTATAGCAGATATACCTCTTAAATTAGCTTTGTAGACTAGCATAATGAGTGTGAGGCACATGTGTGACAGGAAGGTGAGAGAAGAACAGCCTCTTCTTTTTCAGCTGGTACATCAGTTTCCAAACTACAATGAACCTTCTCCATAAATGTAATGTCTAACATGTTAAATGCTAGATTAGATTATAACTGCAGCATCTACAACTGTTGTGGTTGCTTGGAAGCAACAAGGCTACAGTATCTGTCTATCAAGACTGAAAAAACAGCTGGAACATTGTACAATGTACATTTTGTTTTACCACCACTAAAAACCAAACAGTTTTTGCGTATTCTTGCTCTGCCTATGTTTTTTTAAGAATTCATCCTATACTGGATATCAGACTAGAGCAGAAAGTATATATCTGTTCAGACAGAACCTCCCCAGTTGCAATTGCATCATCATCCTGCTTCTATAAACAAAGCTCAGCACAATACTCAAGCAATAATTTTAATAATATATTATAGTACAATAATTTCTGTGTGTATATGGGTAATTAATTTTTTTTGCCGTAGGACCTTAAGGAAATTAAAACAGTATTGGGGAACTGAATGGAGACCACAAGTGAAGGGCAACAATGCAGTACTGAGATTTGGGTAGGGAGAAGAAAGGACTGTATTGTGTTGCCTCAGTGCCCATGTAAAGTGCCCAGTTCCTAAATAACACTGATAAATGGGAAGAGAAATTCAGCCTTCGCAAAGAAAAACAACAGCTTTCTGTCTGTGCAGCTGCCTTCTTCTGTACTTCTTCAGTACAGTGATAGGAACATTAGTCACTGTCCTGGTTTGAGCTGTAGAAGGCATTTTTCTCCTTCTTGGTAGCTGGTGCAGTGCTGTGTTTTGACTTTCGGGCTGAGAACACTTGCTGATAGCGAGCATGTTTTGAATTACTGCTCAAATACTTGTTTTTTTCCAAGGCCTTTTTCTGAGCTCATGCTCTGCCAGGGAGGAGGGGAGGCCGGGAGGAAGGAGAGACAGGACACCTGACCCAGGCTCGCCAAAGAGGTATTCCATACCATAGCATGTCACACCCAGGATGTAACTGGGAGAGAGCTGGAAGGGCTGGAGCTCTGGGGGATGGGGAAGGTACCACACAGTGCTTGGCCGGGGAGGGTGGAGTGAGTTATGGGTCGGTGGCTGGTGAGGTGTTGTATTCTCTTCACTTGTTATTGGCTTTATCATTATTGTTTGTAGTAGTAGTAGCAGTAGTGATTTGTGTTATGCCTTAGCAATTAAACCGTTCTTATCTCAATCCGTGGGGGCCTCATTCTTTGGATTCTCCTGCCTAACTCTCCGGGAGTAGGGGGAGTGAGGGGGGGAGTGAGTGAGCAAACTGTGTGGATTTGGTTTAAACCACGACAGTCACTAACAGCAGAAACAGAAATGAGACATTAGTCACTAACAGCAGAAACAGAAATGATAGAACACTAGCATCTTTTTAGAACTAGTCATCCTGAAGGCAGCACAGGGAGATTAAGCAGTCACACCAGGTAATCATGTAGTCTTTTTGATTCATTAAACTATTTACATTCCAGATGTTTTGTAGGATAGACAATTATTCACTCTCTTTGTTACTGCTTGTAACTCTGAGTTGCACTGTAGCTAGCAAAACTGTGTTGAACTCTGAAATCTGAAATGTGCTGTAGGAAAAGAGTAAAGTAAGCTAGACAAAGTAAAGTTGCATTACTTTTTCCCTTCTCTGATGACATGGAGATCAAGCAGGCATTGTTTCATACAATAATCTTAGTAACTTGTTTCAGAGAACTAGAATTAAAAATTAAATTTACTATGGAGGTCTTCTGCTAATGATGAGTTTAGCTGCCAGTCAAGGATCAGGTTTTCCAACAAAAGAATCTAGTAAGAGAAGGTGTGAAGATGTGCTGAGAATCTTTAGTATAATTAGAGAAAGAAATTGTTTCAAGAATTGTTTAAAATTCAGCTTTTAGTTTCGGGTGGGTTTTTTTTGTTTGTTTTGGGTTTTTTTTTGGGGGAGGTGGTTTTTTGTTTGTTTGTTTGTTTTTAAATCGAAGGAATTGTGAACTCTTCAGAACTGTTAAAGACCCTCTCTATTCTACGTAGGAATGTTTCAGTGATATCAAAGTAAATAGCTAAGCTCTGTGCCACTAGACAGCTGGTAAGACTTTTCACTTCTGATAGCAGAGGAATCTGAAAACTCTAGGGAACCCTAAGCAACATAAAAACGTTAGCTGAACAAACACACTTCATTTCACTAGCTATCTAATGGAGCAAGACAAAGGAGTTATGCAAATATAATCAGTTGACTCTGAGAATATGGATCCAGTTTATAGACACAAAACTGCTTTGATAATTCTTATGCAGGATTAGGATTTTGTAGAGGGAATATCAACATAAATATAGATAAATAAATAGATAAAAAGGTAAAGACGCTCAACACCAGCAATGCACTTAAACTGATGCATCAGTGGAAGTGAAATAGGAGTAGCTGCCATATTTAAAACTGTCATTCCAATGAATCCATCTATATCTAGCAATGTGTTATAGCATTTTGATCCCAATTAAAGTGAAAACCATGTGTGTTGCTATTGTCTTCCTGCTTTCATTTGTCACTTAGCATTGGTCCTGTCCAGGTCTAAAGTAGATTTTGAAACAGAAAGGAGTCCTGGTTTATCATATTCAACTTCTAGATAAGTATTCTCAGTAGCAGATTAAAAAGATTATTTTGCTTGCTTCTTAAGATTCACTTTTGCTCCTGAAACTATGAATCCACAAACTCAATTTTGCATGTGAAAGTCCGGCTAAGTTTATTTCATCTCTTTCAAAGACAGTAACAAAGAATCTGTAATTGGCACTTTGCTGCTGAATCTGTAAGTGATGTATGAGCAAGGACAGAATGCAGCTCATATCACTGTAGGTGTGTTTGCACTGCTTATAATATATTTCAGTCAGCAAAGACATCACATATGAATCTGCTTGTTCACAGGAAGGACCACTTGAGTCAGGGCAGGCTGTTTTGTTCAGAGACAATTCTCAGTGAAAAACTACATCTTATTATGCTCCTAGGAGGAAAAGAGAAAAATACTATAATACTTATATTGTTGTATAAATCAAACACATAGCTGCAGTTTGAAAGTGGTGGTCTAGTTTTTAAATCTAACCTTGGAAAAAAAGATCAAGAAGATACCGAGTTCAGCCGTTCAAGAGGTAAATACAAAATTAGCTGTGTGGAAAGTTTTTCATCATGGAAACAGGATTAAAAAAAAATAAGAAAGGTGCAAAGATGAGATTCCAGTAAGTACCTATTCTGCAACCCTAATGTTACTCTCTTTTGTAGAAATGTACAAAGATTTTCTGCTCCATACTTCCCATATAGAGAGAAGGAAATGTAAACTGTTGAAAATTGTGACTGAACTGGGGAATTTGAGCCTATTTTATTTTTATCTTTGATTTTATGAATAACATGATCTGAACTATCTGCTTTTCTAGAGAAATCATTGGGGTGTTTTTGTTGGGTGCTCTGTATGCCATAATTTCTCAATGGTAGCATGTTGCATACTGCCCTAGCGACCTGTTCCTACTGCCATGGACAAGGGAAATGTGACTGCACTCACCATACAACCACCACTTGTTACGAGACATTCAGAAATGGCACCATATATATTAAACCAGAGTGAGACAGTTTTAAATAACAATCGAGCCCTTATCTCGCTTGCATCTAAAGAACAACATAATAAACAGGGTCAAATTGATTAAATACTGACAAAGGACAATAGCTTTACAAAATCCTAATTTCTTCACTGATCAAAAATTAATGCAATTGGAACTCTTCCAAGAACTGAACTTAAATCCTGATCTATGCCATGAACTAGAAGCTTTGTCCAGTTGCCTGATTCATCATCTTGTCCTAAACAGATGCTCGATATTAGTTAGCTAGTGTAAGATGTCTAATATGCCAGAAGTTATCCTAATAACTTATCAGCTGGAAGTTGTTCTATACCTGAAAATAGAAAATTTTTATTCCTTCTACACTGTTCAGGATTTTATGGTGTAACTTGCTATATTTTCATTATCTACCTTGTCAAACTGGCCATCAGCGGCCATTGTTAGTCACTTGCTGAGGAGAGTAGCTTGAGAAAGGATGCCTGTAACACCGGAGCGGAGATGGGGGAGATCAGCGTCCAGAAGCCACACCACAGAGCGACAAGAGCCACTGAGGAGGGAACCACAAGTCCTCGACAGGACTTGCCCAAGAGCTCAGCTACCACAAGGAGGTGACTCACTGGGGCGGAGGAGTGGCACCAACTGTGAGTGGTTAAAAATCTACCCAGGGAGCGTGGCGACCAGGAGAGCGGCAAACACAGCGGACAAACAGAGTGGGTCGAGGCAGTTTGCGCGGCAGTTCGCACGGGCAGGCGATCGGGATGGTGAGCACTCGCCATATGACCAGGGTCCAGTCTGGGAGCTCTGCCCCAGCCGCCCTGGTGGTGGCCAGCGTAAGCACCCAGACAGAGCCGGTAAGTGGGGAGGTTGTGGTGCAGAGCTTGGAGTGTAGAGAGTGCCTGCACTGGTCTTGTGAGGAAAAGGTGCAGAATGGGCAGGGCTGCGCTCGCTGCTCCCTGATGGAGGTCCTCCACCAGGAGGTGGCTGACCTACAGGATGCTGTCAGTAAGCTGCAAGATGTCAGGGAAGCTGAAAGGAAGCAGGACTGCTTGCTCCAGGACCAAACACCACAGGGGCCTCAAGATTCCCCTCTAACTCATGGAGGAAAGAAGGAGGCTGTTAACCAGGGAAACTGTGGATTAGTAACAAAAAAAAAAAAAAAAAAAAAACAACCAAAGGAGGAAGAGAGCAATTAAAAGCAAGGGGCTTCCTCCTAAATCTGCTGTACCCACCCAGAACCGCTTTGCTGTCCTGCAGGGGGCTCATGAGGAAATGCACTTGCACCAGAAAAAGCTGGCTGGCGTACTGGTACAGAAGATCTCTACTGGTGCCACCAGGAAAAAGCAACGGGTTGTAGTAGTAGGGGACTCTGCCTTGAAAGGGACAAAAGCGCTCATCTGTCGGCCTGACCCGGTCGCAAGGGAGGTGTATTGCCTACCTGGGGCAAGGATTAGGGATGTTGCAGAGAGGCTGCCTGCTCTAGTAAGTCCCACGGATTATTACCCGCTTCTAGTGATACATGTGGGTGCTAGGGATATAGATAGTAGAAGCCTGAAGGACTACAGAGCCCTGGGAGAGGTGGTTAGGGGCTCTGGAGCTCAGACAGTCTTTTCGACAATTCTCCAAGACACAGGGGAGGACCTTCCAAAGGCAAGGAGGATTGGACAGGTTAATAAATGGTTAAAAGGGTGGTGTCATAGTCAAGGGTTTGGGTGTCTTGGACATGGGGCCCACAGTTGTAGGCCAGGCCTACTGGGGGCTGGTGGAGCTGCTCTGATAAAAAAAGGGAAGAGTGGTTTTGGTAGGAAGCTTGCCAGACTTGTCAAGGATGCTTTAAACTAGATGTGTTGGGGGAGGGGGGAATCATTCATTCCCAACACACCCAGTCAGTTGCCAGCACCTATAATAAATGCTCGTAGCAATGTAGTGATATTCCAGCCGCTCCAGCCACTGACCCAGCTTCATTTGGAGCTCGGCTCAGATGCCTCTATACAAATGCCCGTAGCATGGGGAACAAACAAGAGGAATTAGAGATGTGGGCACATCTACGGCACTATGAGATAATAGGCATCACAGAAACATGGTGGGATGGCTTCTTTGACTGGAATTTTGGAATGGAAGGTTACAGGCTCTTTAGAAAAGACAGGCCTGGTAGGAGGGGAGGGGGAGTTGTCTTTTATGTTAGAGATAGGCTGGAGAGTATGGAACTCTCTCTGGGGACAGGTGATCAGTTAACAGAAAGTCTGTGGATCAGGGTTAAGGGGTCGGTGATGGGACACATTACTGTGGGGACCTGTTACAGATTGCCTGATCAAGAGGAACCTATGGATGAAGAACTCTACAGACAAATAGGAAAAGTCTCACACTTGCAGGCCCTTGTTCTTATGGGGGACCTCAACCACCCTGACATTTGTTGGGGTGACGGTACAGCCTGGCACAAGCAATCCAGGAGGTTTCTCGATTGTGTGGAAGACAACTTCCTTCTGCAAGCAATACAGGAGCCAACAAGGAGAGGTGCCATTCTTGACCTCCTGCTCACCAACAGGGAAGGGCTTGTTGGAAATGTGACACTCGAGGGAAGTCTTGGATGCAGGGATCGCGAGATTGTCGAATTCGAGGTCCTCAGGACAGTGAGAAGAGCGTGCAGCAAGCTCACAGCCCTGGACTTCAAGAGAGCAGACTTTGGGCTCTTCAGGAACGTGCTTAGCAAGGTTCCATGGGATATAGCCCTAGAGGGCAGGGGGCCCCAAGACTCTTGGTTAATACTCAAGGATCACCTACTACAGGCTCAGGAGTGTTGCATCCCGACTAGAAGGAAGTGCAGCAGGAGGGGCATGAGACCTCCTTGGATGTAAAAGGAGCTGCTGAGAAAAAATCACAAGAAAAAAGAGGCTTATAAAAGGTGGAAGCAAGGACAGGTTGCCTGGGTTGAATGCAGGGATGTTGTCCTGGTAGTTCGGGACCAAGTTAGGAAAGCTAAGGCCCAATTGCAGCTAAAGTTGGCAAGGGATGTTAAAGATAACAGGGAAGGGATTTTATAGGTATGTAGTGGCTAAAAAACAGACTAGGGACAATGTAGGCCCTCTCTGGAATCTTTCAGGAGAACTAGCTACACAGGACTTGGAGAAGGCTGAGGTTCTGAATGGCTTCTTTGCCTCGGTCTTCACTGACAAAGGCTCTGACCACACCACCCAAGTCGTGGAGGGTGGACGTAGGGACTGTGAAAACCTAGACCTTGGGCCCACTGTACGAGAGGATCTGGTTCGAGACCATCTTAAGAACCTGAATGTACACAAGTCCATGGGACCTGATGAAATCATATGCGGGTCCTGAAGGAGCTGGTGAGTGAAGTTGCAAAGCCACTGGCCATCATATTTGAAAAATCATGGCAGACAGGTGAAGTTCCTGATGACTGGAAAAAGGGAAATATAACCCCCATTTTCAAGAAGGGGAAAATGGATGTGTGCCTGGCAAAATCTGGGAGCATATTCTCTTGGAAGGAATGCTAGTGCATATGAAAAATAGCAAGGTGCTTGGTGACAGCCAGCATGGTTTTACTAGGGGAAAATCCTGCCTGACCAATTTGGTGGCCTTCTATGATGGGGCTACAAATGTGATGGACAGGGGTGGAGCAGTTGATGTCATCTACCTGGACTTGTGCAAAGCGTTCGACACTGTCCTACATGACATCCTTGTCTCTAAATTGGAGTGTCATCAATTTGAAAGGTGGACCACTCGGTGGATAAAGAACTAGCTGGATGGTCGCACTCAAAGAGTTGTGGTCAACAGTTCAATATCCAGCCGGAGACCAGTAACGAGTGGTGTCCCTCAGGGATCAGTGTTGGGACTGGTCTTGTTTAATAACTTTGTCACTGACATGGACAATGGAATTGAGTGTGCCCTCAGCAAGTTTGCTGATGACACCAAGCTGCGTGGTTCTGTTGATACGCTGGAGGGAAGGAATGTCATCCAGAGGGACCTTGACATGCTTGTGAGGTGGGCTGATGCCAACCTCATGAAGTTTAACCATGCCAAGTGCAAGGTCCTCCACCTGGGTGGGAGCAATCCTAGGCACACCCACAGGTTGGGCAAAAAGGAAATTCATTGTAGTCCTGCGGAGAAGGACTTGGGGGTGTTAGTCAATGAGAAAATGAACATGAGCCAGCAGTGTTCACTCACAGCCCAGAAAGCCAACCATATCCTGGGCTGCATCAAAAGGAGCATGACCAGCAGGTCAAAGAAGGTCATCCTTCCCCTCTGCTCTCGTGAGACCTCACTTGGAGTATTGTGTGCAGTTCTGGTGTCCTCAACATAGAAAGGACATGGTACTGTTAGAACAAGTCCAGAGGAGGGCCACAGGATGATCAGGGGACTGGAGCACCTCCCATATGAAAGCAGGCTGAGAAAGTTGGGGCTGTTCAGCCTGGAGAAGAGAAGGCTGTGTGGAGACCTCATAGCAGCCTTCCAGTATCTGAAGGGGGCCTACAGGGATGCTGGGAAGGGACTATTCATTAGGGACTGTAGTGATAGGACAAGGGGTAACAGGTGAAACTTAAACAGCAGGGGTTTAGACTGGATCTAAGGAAGAAGTTCTTTACTGTGAGGGTGGTGAGGTACTGGAATGTACTGGAATGGGTTGCCCAGGGAGGTAGTGAATGCTCCATCCCTGGCAGTGTTCAAGACCAGGTTGGATGAAGCCTTGAGTGATATGGTTTAGTGTGAGGTGTCCCTGCCCATGGCAGGGGGGCTGGAAATAGATGAACTTGAGGTCCTTTCCAATCCTAACTATTCTATGATTCTATGACTCTATTAGATGAGAAAGACATAGCTCAGAAGAGATATTAGATATATATACTGAGGTATAATGTAACCTTTATTTATGTATTTCAATAGTAGGAGAGATCTGCATTTGTTCTAGTTCTGCAGTTCTTAAGTTAGTTGTGAGATCTGTATCTTCTTTCAAACCAACAGCATATTATTTAAATTCATTTGTAAGGAAACAAGAAAGAAAGTTGTTGTTTGTGTTTTGAATACTACAGCCCCCATAAGATCCTGGATATTTCCTATAGGTGAAAAACTTGTTAAAATTATTCTAAACTTGTATGTGCAAATTCCACATCACTGGCACATCTTGAAAACACCACAGAGAAAAACAAAACCAAAACCAACCAAACAAGCAAAACAAACAAACAAACAAACCAACAAGCAAACAAACAATCAAAACCCACTATGACAATACTTCACTTTATTTCTTAGTGAAAAACCACTGACTTAGGAATAAATAGCTCTTCTTTGGCCATATATTTCATTAACTCCTTTTCTGATGTTAAAAGGTGGTAGCAATAAACAGTTTTCCCTCAGCAGTTCACATGCAGTGTGGAAGATACATTTAATTCAGCAGATAATCCCGTGACACTCTGCTTTTAGAAATCCTCATCCAGTATTTTAGATATGGGAGTGGGCTTCCCTCTTAATGATCATGAGCCCTGTAAAACAACTTTACCTTTGCAAGCCTCTCTTTCATTTTTTTTTCTACTTTTGAGCCATGAACTCCTTTGGCCAGGACTGTATTTTACTATGTTTGCATGAAGGAGTGAGAAGAAGTCATCTGGGGTTATAGGGACTACAGAGCCATTCACAGTCATGATCAAAATGATAGATTTTTGTGGCTTGAACCTTCTCCAGGCCAAAACCATATTATTCACTGGAGGTCTGCAAGGCAATCTGGGGACTGCAGTAATTGATGTCCAAATCGATGTAATGAGAATAATATTAATAATCAGTACAAACTAATTTAGGGTACCAATTTTTGATATGAAACCTTTTTATGTAGCTCTGTGGATGCTCAGTCAAACAATAAACATCCTAAGTAAGTTTCACTAAAATATTTTTTGTGCATAAACACTGCTACTCTCTGTGATAAAACTAAATCCAAAGATATTGCAAGTAACTGAAGACATATCTGTACCACACAGCACCTATGTGGGCTGGCAGTTAAAGAAGGTGACATAGTGGCCTCAGTTTTGACTGGAGGAACCATAGCATCAAGATGGAAGCATCAACCTCAGACAAGAATTAAATACTCAGTTATTTAATTTTATCATGTTGCTGGTGGTAGATGTAGTAAGAGCAAATTCAAAGATAACTGTCTCTTCAGACAATAACAGGAGAGAGTCTTTGCACTGTTGTCTATAAAGCACTGAATCCCTTCAAGAATTGTTTATTCTGCATCATATAAGCAGAATTCTTCAGAACGGAGATTCTACAGCAGGACTGCAATAATCACTTGTGGTGATTAAACTAAAAAATGGTGATATTTCACATGTGGTAAGACAGGCTGAAAGATGGGGGATTGAGCAGCTTACTCTCTGCCTTTGAGAAAACCAAGATTGGATGAACCTTATTTAAGTATATAGTAAAGTTTGTCTATCATTCAAGCTACTGCATTTTGTCGATATGGGAATTTATATACGGCTTAGTTACAAAGGTGATCCTTGTGATCACCAAGAATGGGCGAAAGGTTAATGGGAGAAGTGCCTTGAGGCATAATGTAGTACTTAAATTGAAATACATAGCCTGGATTCCTGGGGAACATTTCTTCATTTTCCTCTTTTCCATCCTACAGAACATCCATATAGAATATCTGCACTCTCAAGTATTTGCAGAAGATGGGTCCTACAGAACTGAATAAGAATATGCTCTTCAAATTTGAGGCCTAGCATAGAAGACATGACAAAAATGAGGCAAGCTCTAGAGGAAATTGAGCCTAGATTTTTTTTGCTGCAGTTTTTGACAGCAAAAGGAACTAAACAGCATGTGATCACGGATTAAGTTTATTATGTAAGCTATTGTCAAGGCAGGTGAGAGTTATAAAATGTTCTCTGCAGTACTAATCATCCAAACACTTTCTGATACCCAAAGGTTTAAGTATATCCTGCTTCTACACAGATCAGTCATCACTGTCCTCATGGTGTTAGAATGTGGATTTCTGCCAACGAGATCAGAAAAAGCTCTCATTTCAGTATTTCATCACTGGAATGTGAAAAATTTAGCTCTGTTCATTGAATGCAAAAACTGGCCAGGCTGTAGTCAATGCGCTGCCTGAAGTCTACACTGACTTTGCTTAAAATCTCTTATATGGTGGTAATGGAGTAATCGCTTGGTGTTTTCTCCATCTCTTCCTCATAAAAAAGGATGAATAGGATGCATTCCACAAGTTACAAACATGGGTTTTTTTGACAGGTTTTTTGACAGTTTTTTCTTTTTTTTTTATTTTTTTTTTTTTTAACAATTGTCTTTTAATCTGTCATGGTTCAAGCTTTCATAAGTGAGGAAAATATGCTCAGAGTCTTCAATGGTTCTTTGTCTTTCTTGAGTTTAGTTACAGAAAAGCCTTCCAGTGGTGTGGGACCATGTACTCTGAGAGGCTAACCTTTGCTCTTTGAATTAAAGGAGAAGGTTGTTTTTGTTGATTTTGTTTTTTTTTTTTTAATAAAATAGAATTTAACATCAAAATCTCTGGTTTTATCATCAAGATTGTGGCCTTGATTTTCAAATCCAGTTAGCCTGCAATAGTTCTTATAGCCCATTGCAGGATTCCTTATAGATTTCAACTCACTTTAGCTGGACACTAATTTTTAAAACAAATAACATCCTGGAAACTCAAGTGCAAGGCAGGCACATTAGAAATCATTGGATCCCTGAGCTTTTCCGTAGTATTTTTTCTCATAATTGATACACAGACTCAACAGACCCATCAAGGATTAAAACCAAAATAACAATAGCATCCACAGCATTCCTTTTCCCTTTTCATTTTTAAGAATGTTTTGACATAATTGTCTATTTATCTAATTATCTACCTAATTTGATGAGTTTAAATACACTTCCCTCTGAATTGCTGAATTCAGATGAATTTCTTCTGTACATGGAAGGGCAAACAGAGATGCCAATTTTGTTTTAAGCCATTTTGGAAGATAGGCAATATTTCAGATATGCTCAGAAACAGCAGAAAATAAGTACTAAGACACAAGAATGACTTTATGGGGTTGTGAGAGAGGAAAGGAAGAGGTAAATATTAATAAAGATAATGGCAATTATGAAAATAATAATGATGAAAATAACAAAAAACTATTATGCTTTTTAATTGGTATTAATTAGCTGAATCAACCACATAACTGTATGAAAAGAGGATTTGTGATTGGTATGTTTCTCAAGCCAAATTGCAAAATAAAGTAACTTCCTAATAAAGGCTTCCAGCTGATTAAGTGGTGTTATGTTCTTGCTTTCTCTCCCCTATCTTACATGGAAAATGCTTTTATGACCAGAGTATCTTGGATTCCATAAAAGCAAGCTAAGTTGAATGAAAGCATTTTTAATAGCAGGAATCACACGCCTGAAAGAAGGATGACATTTTTCAAATATTACTTTTTTTAGCTTATATTGAGATTGTGTGTATATTGATACTGCTGAGCAGCAAAACCTTGATTCAGACAGGCATTTGACAACATGCCTAATTTTAAGTTATACATTTACTAAATAAGGAGCAAAGTAAGACTTGTGGAATCCTCATTCAATTTTTAACCTGATTCAGTCATTTAAGAAGGGGAAATGGAGGAAATGAAAAGGTGGGAGAAATGAGTCTACCAGGGATATTTGCACTTTCTGACCTGTGAGACAAGTTTCAGTTTCAGAATTACATGGATGTTAAATGTCAATTTTTACACACAATGAATAAATGACATCATGTTGTTGCAGACTCTTTCTTTTGTTGAATCAAAAATAGATACATGTTAGAAAACCCCGGAAATTTTGTCCTTCTGCAAGTCATGATGCAGTTTAGAAGAAAATATCACTGTATTTGACTACTGTTTCTGTTTTAGCTCTCATTTTTCAGAGGCCTATAATTTTATGAATAAAACCAACCTTTCCAGGCACCAAAGGAGCTGGCTGTCTGAGTGAAAGTTGGGTTATACAGCTGAGATCCTAACTCCCAGCCTAGTGTCAGTGCTGGCAGAAGCCACTCTCTGAAGATTAACGTGACATGCAGGCAAACACCTATCTCAAAACCACAGCAATTTAAAAGTGCCCCAAAACTGCTGCTGGCACTGTCTGCAGTCAGAGGACAAGCACAGACCGTGCCCCTGTGATGCTGCTGTGTTCTCAGCTCTCAGTGCTGGAGTAAATCTTGGGGGATTAAGACAAAAGCCCAGGAACATTGGACTCCGCATCACATCAAAGACAACAGCAGCTGTAGGGCAAGCAGCAGCAATGCAAATATGTAGAATTTATTGTCATGTCCCACTGATCAGGCTGGCATCCAAGGACTTTGTGCATGTGCATTTATTTGGAAACTGCAATTCATTTTATTTACTTTCTTTTAGCACAGACAGTGACTTTTTTAGTACAGTCTGTTGAATTATCACAGTTTAAAACTTCTCTGATGGAATACAAATGTACACATTTATATTCCATAAAAAGAAAGAACATTATATTTTGTTTTTCAGCACATTAATACATAGTTTACGAAGGGAACAATTTTTTTACCTGGAAATTGGCAATCATATACTTTGCTTCTTTGCTTTTTCACTTAGGAAAATTCTTTTATTGTTGATGAAAAGTGCTGGTGGTGTTCTGCTGCCCTTAAATATGTTTTCTTTTATTCAAGTCATAAAAATACATGATTTTTATATTTCAAGCATTTGGTCTTTCCAGTGTAGAATTCATATCAATCAGAGTGGAAATCATAACATTAGTTTGTTGAACAAATAATTTTAGAAGCACTCTGTCAGTCCAATTTTTCTTGGTTTATTATCGATGTCAGAGAGAGTAGAATTAGACCCACAATGAAAGCTGGAACTTACTCCCTAAGACATCTCAGCTCAGGATTTAGCTATAAATGTTTATACACGTTTACCACTGTTTTGTTCCTTCTTTCCTGAAGGAAAGTAATTCATGTCAGGAGCAAAAGAAATACCTGATCTTTCCTGTAAGGTCTATCTGGATCTGCACATCCTTATGAGTATATGTGTGAAAAGCATTTACTTACACTTTGTGAACAAAGATTAATGAATCATGAAGAAGAGAACAAAGTTCTGACTAATCTTGGATTTAAAATTTGCAAATTGTTCATGCAGCTTTTTAATGAGTCTGGCATGCTTTATCTTAAAGCTGTCTCATACACCAATTCCAAGAAACCTCAGCCATTTATAACAAACACAGTTCTTTCTGATCACACCTGCTGTCATGAAAGAGCTGTTCATTTCAGGTACAATGGGAATGGGTCTGCACAAGAGAAATCTATGTCAAGGGTCTAAATGAAAGCAATATCAAGTTGCACTGAGTGCTTGCCTTGATTCTAAAATGCTTTGACAGACATTGCACTGATAAGCAAAGAAAAGCTGATCTGAAGGCTTGAATGTAGATAAATCAGCTTATATACAAATACACATTAATAAATATACAAACATATGTAAGTGCAAAAATTGCCAGTTCATTGCCTCTGGTATATTTGGTTATCTAAGGTCCTGCACAGTAATTGCTGTATGGAATATTATTCACCATCTCCACCTGGAATGGAAATTGTCCTGTGATTGTGAATGATGATTTTTCCTGAATTGTATATGTGTTTGTCATAGGTGCTCTGATTTTAGGTGTAGTCTCTATCTGTAAATTAAATCCATCAGCTCCCAGGAAATCAGCTCATTCAAAATGGCACTGCATGTGTTTCTAGCAACACAGGCTATGACAAGCTTATTAGAGCCATTGTTTGCTCTCATCATAATTTTCCTGAATTAGTCAAGATCTTAGTTCTTTTCTGCTAAGCTTTCAGTGGTGTGTTCTTACAACATCAAAAGATTAGTCTAACAGTGTAAAGCAAAGACAAGGTTTACAGCTCATCTCTTCATGATCACAAACAGATGGAAAAGCCAGTGTAGGGTTTTCCCTAAGGCAGCTGCAAAAAACTGTGGAACAAAATTCCAGAGGGATTAATGACTTCTCCAAGATTCAGCATTTCTCACTTCCATTGGCACATGAAAGTATTTGGACTTGTCCTATCTAAAACAACTCAGCGAAGAATGAACATACGAATATATAGGCAATTATGTAAGAATCTAATGCCAAACAAACATAAACCTATCCTCAAAACCAAACACATATGATATATATTTCTTTCAAGCTCAGTACATTTCTACAAGGTACTTGGACACATGAATATTGAGTGTGTTTTATGATTATAGAATACAGGTTAATATCAAAAGCTTGTTTCTGAAAGAGAATTAACATCTTCAAATACACACTTGGTTGCCTTAGCTCTACTATCTACAGTACAGTTTAAATTAATTACTTTACTTACAGGTTTTTACATGTAATTTAATGAGCACAGTTCTTCCCTTTTTTTACATTTCATCTGTTCATTTACACATGCAAAAAAAAACCAGTAAACTTGTCTATTATGTCAGTACAATGTGAACCAAGTACTCATCTGCCAGCTTACTATTTTCATTCCCAAGGAAGCTAAGATTTAAAATGTCCCTCACCAGTCACAGAAAAATTGGGCTGAACCCCACTCCCCAAACATTTTAAATGCGCAAGTCAATTCTATATTGTCATCACCCTGAGAAATACGTATTACACATAAAGATCTCCAGGGTATTTGTCATGAGACAAATTTTATTTTTGTGCACTAATGGGCACTGTAATTATTCATTTAATTATGAATCTCTCAAGCTAAGTTTTCCACAGCTATAGTGATAACTGTTACACAAAACACAATTAGCCAGTTAGCACTACCTGATTGGCAGCAAGCATGAAAACCTCTGTACTTGGTTTAGGCCAACAGCCCTTGGAGATTTGTGTGTCCATATTAGGAGGTGATAAACAAAACAAAAATGTGTACCTGAAAAAGACCTACACAATCTTTGGGAAATAAATGTACATTTTCATTATGATAACAAGCTTCTAACACTTCTGGTTAATAACAAAATAATACATTTTGAACTTATCACCACAAGTTTAGGGTATTGATTACCAGTAGAAATACGTTAATAGAGTTTATGAGTCAGATTAAAGAGCACACCAATCATGAATATTTAGAGTGCAATTTCACATAATGTAAAATATATAATTGGTTACACGTATTGAGATATCACAAAAATCACTGCATTGAAAAAAGCCAAAGGAGCAGCTGTCTTCTTTGCTCAATATGTCTGTGTATCTTAGATCCTGTTTGAGTTAGTTTACCTCACTGCAGCAGAGTGACGTGACTTGGCAGTTATTTCAATATAATATAAAAATATTTTTGGTAGTATGAGGAACCATGGGAACAGAGAAGGCTGTGTTTTAAGGCTAAAAAAGCCAGTCTCCATGAGTCAGCAGCACAGTCTCAGACCCCTGGTTTGGCTATGAGGGTTACGTAGGCTATTTGAACTTTTTTGCTTCCATCATCTCTCCAAAGACATTGAACGGAAAAATTTTAAAAAAAACAACTATATGCTTCAAATACACAACCTTTCAAGCCTACACTCTCAGAAAGCTTGAGTTTCCTGATATTTTCTGTCAATGACAGGAGCAGCAATATGTTGCTTTATTCTTGGTGAGTATTAAGATCATAGTTCAGCAAATCCTGTTAATCCTACTACAATACTGATGGGGTTAAGCCTGGGGAAACAAAATGCTCTCTACAGTGTCCTTAAGCCTTTTCTTTCTTTCCACCCCTTCTTTTTTATTTAGAAAGTGAAAATGATTATACAGTATCATACAATAAATTAATCTTACTGCTTAGTACGATTTGAACCTGCTACAGGTAAGTCCATTATTTGTGGAAACAGAAGTACAGTCAAGCTAAATGGTAAGAGATGAAGGTCTCCCTAGAATAAACAGTTACTTCTTAGCTTCAGATGCCACAGTCAATTGACATCTCAAGGACCAGTGTGGGAATTTGCACTGGGTCATCAACAGAGAAAGTGCATGAATGTCTGGTCTTGTTTTGGAGAGGGAGAGCAGCCCATGCATTTGGGAACTGTGAGCTGAGTGTTCTTCAGTATAACACAGTGACAGTTTGCTAGCTGAAGCTGTGGGCCTCATAGAGTTCAGTGTATGAGACACAAGAGCCTGCTTGACCCAGATCAGATGAGATCCTTGCTTTGCCATCTTTTTAGTACCACCTGACTTTCTGTCTCAGTTAATAATTCTGTGCGTATCACTGTAATATGCAGGTTACCCATGCAACAGTCTATATTGCTCATTTTCTGTTCCATTAGTAGAAAATATTCTACCTTTCAGGTAGAAAATATTAACAACAGATAATGGTAACAATATTTTTTTTTGCTTTATCTGTCATAGCTGCCAAAAGAGATTGTTTTCTTAATGAAATACCAAGAAAGCATGACAAGCTGTGAAAGAGCAGTAGTTTAACCTAATCAGCCAGGATAAATAGACTGCACACATGAATCATAGCATAGACAAGAGGGTTGTATTTTCTTAATGGTTTGAAAGACATTTGCTATATTGTTTCTGTGCAGTAACACCTCAGCACTACAGCCTCAGCCCAAGCTCTGGAGTACACGCTTTTCTGCTTGAAAATAACTGCACCTTCAGAGTCATGTAATAAAACATGCTTCACTAATCTCTGGACCCTCACAGGTGTCTTCCTGACTGAGTTTATTACTTAATTAAAAATACTTGAAATGCAGATTTGCAGGGCAGTCATGCTAGCATAGGGCAGATAAGAGGTATTAATCTGACATGAACTATAAATCTATAGATTAGTCCAAACAATAACAGAAAAGGAGGAGCAAGTTAATTAAATTATATTGTGAAGCATTGACTCAGATAAGTGTTTCAATTAACAATTCAATTTCTTTTAAATTGATTCTGAGATGGAAAAAATAGTTACCGCCTGAAGCTGTTAACTCCCTTATTCTTTTTTTTTTTGATGAAACTGGACCCTCCCACAAGTTGTTCCTTTGTTGTTTCACTTCACAAAGTTAAAATATTCTGCAACAGAGAGTGACTTTCCTCTGGGAGAAAAACATATTGAGAAGATAAGGTTTGTGCTTCTGAAACTTGGATAAGTTTCAATTTCTTTATGCTTCAGAATGGCATGAATTTGAATTCTCTGCTGTACACAGAAGCTGGTGTTTCTAATGTATAGTTGTGCAGATTCAGCTGTCCTGTTCCCTCTTCCTGACAGAAAGAGGTCTAGGATGCAAAATTAGGACAGATTATAGGCAGTATCTTAACTTTGCTATTTCTAGCAAAATCTATAGCATGGTCAAGACTAAATCTTTGCTTTTTGACTCATCTGAGCTCTTCTAAAATGCATGCATGATATAGATTTAGACCCCTATACTTGGGAAATTGTAACATTTACAACCTTCCCACCAGCACCACCACTTTCACAACCAGCAGAGGATTATTTGGTTAAGTGATGATGACTGATGAAAGAGTTTGAGAGAGTAACGGATGCTGTAATATGCATAAAAATGTTTAATCTGTTTAAATCAATAATGAATCCCGTGGTTATATCAGTAGGTGTGTTGTTTAGCATACATCACACAGGTATAGATTGGTAAGCAAATGGAGGCTCCAGATAATTTCCTTGTCACTTGTCCTTTTCTGAGCTGGGTTACTGGGGTAATCATACTCCTGAAATGACTGGTTTGAAATGTGTCTGACACCATTCGGGTGACAAGGAAAAAGATCAGAAATCTAAGATGAACTTGTATAGGCATGATTTCAATCACTCAGCTGAGAATTCCTTCCCCTGTTGAGGCAATTTGGCAGATATTTGGGATTCTAAAGGGAAAAATGTCTTGGTCAGCTCTGACACCGGTAATGGGGCTGTTTGTCAGGGAGCAGCAGGAGCAGGCTTCTCTGCACAGGAAGGGGAGCCAAGAGCTGCAGTGTCTCAATCAGTGCATTATCTGTAATCTAGAGAGTGGTCTTGTTACATACACATGTTATATGAATAACACTATCACAACATATTAACATTATATACATAAATATATAGCATATACAGATGATACTACTTAATAATAAAGATAGAAATTGTAATAATGATAATATTTTCATTAATAATAATTAATCATAAATGTGAAAGCATTATTTAATATTCTTTTAAATATATATGTAAAATAAGTGTAGGAATCAATACGATAACACATAGATATCACATATGCATTGACTTCAGCAGCCATGACAGCTCAACATGTGAACAAAGGTATGTAGTCAGAAAAGTAAATTAAATGTATATTTTGTCATGAGGAATATTTGCTATATTTTATGCTCATTCTGGGAATACTCCAGAGCTGCAGGACTATAGTAAACCAGCTGTTCTTATGACCATGATGGCTGTTGTATATTATACCACAAAAGTATGTCCTTAGTGTCATTATTCATGGCATTTGAAATAATGCATGCTGGTAGATGTAAATTTTCAAACAATGCTATTTATTGTAAATGCTTTTATATTGAAATTGGAGTGGATGTTTTTTAAGTGCAATAACCGTGTAACCTGTTTCAAATACCCTACAATTTTGGAGAAGCTGGGATTTATGTTGAGAATAGCTTAAATGTTATTTGTACTCTTAGTTGTTAAACAATTCCTTACTTTCACATTCAGTGTGTGTCTAATGACTGAACTCAACGCTGATCATGTAAAAAGGATGAAGATTTTTTGTTAGCTGATTATAATAAATTAGTTTTAAAAATGCAACTGAAGTTTTTCAGGGTTGTCTTGCTTAAGAAAAAATATTATTGTATTGTTTGTGTTTGCTTTACTCCAGCATAAATTCAGAACTGAAAGTGTCACTGCAAGAGGATTTGAGTATTTTTCAATTATTAACGATTAATTTATTTCTTGACCAGGAGGTAACATTTAGTGGACTGGACAAGGTTATACTAGCAGTCTTAGCCTTCAAATCAAAGACATCCCAGTCACTGGTTTTCTTAATTTTTCAGCACACCAAAATAGTCCTGCATTTTGGTTGAACTTTTCATCTTTTAATTTCTCCTCTTCAATGTCATTGTGAACTTGCATAAACCTGTGAGAGTCCAATAGGGACTGAAATGCCTGTTTTAAATACAACTCCATGAAAATTAATTTAAGTATAGTGCTATTGGATCTGCAGGCAGAGCCTATCTGGAGTCACAGGTCCACAAATACTGCAAAAGGTATTCACCACCAGGATGCATTAGGATGGCATTCTTTAATTAATGATAGACAATTAATTCAAATCATGCAGCCTTTTCTCACCAAAGGCTTTTTTAAAAATTTAAACTGACAGCAATATGAGTATTAACACTATTATTTTTGTTGTTATATATTTCTGGATATACCCAGAGAGATAGAAACTGGTGTCATAACTGCAGAAATTGAAGCAACCTCCTCCAAAAATAAAGTTACATCAGGAAATACATGAATGGTTTTCCCTGCAATTTCAAAAATTTCTGTATCCATGGAAGCAATAATCTCAGTGATATTGTCAAATTTTCAATGGGTTGATTCAATGGTGAAGCACATACTATGACACAAACCAGGACCAGAGATTGGCTGTTCAGAAACATGTTTTTCCTCTTTAGCAGTCTACAAAATGATAAGCTTCTGAAAAGGAGATAGTAGTAAAAAAAAAAACCCAAAACAATGACAAAACAAAACAAAATAACCCTACCAAAACCCAGAATGAATAAAGAAAGTTACCATTTGAAAACATGAACTTGGCCATTGATCAATTTTATTGCTGAGAACAAGAGGTTAAGATGCTGCATTTAGATTTGTTTGCTTAGTTGATTGTGATCTCTTACTTGCATTTTTAATATTATTTTTCTGCCTGGTAAATTCTGATTATCATCAGAGAGAAAACAGTTAAAGATTCATTCTGTAATTTTTTAGTTATAGGATTTTTTAATAAAATAATACTTGTTGACACTGTGCTGGCATGTGAAATATCAACATTTTATAGAAATATGTAAAGAAAATAAAGAGCCTATCTGAGAATATAGGCAGATCAGGCTTCCACTGGCAGCTAGTAGTTAAAAAATACTTGATATTTATATGTTCCACATCCTTAGTTTCTATCAGATCTTTTAATGAGTGGGGTTTTTACCTCACTTCTTTATTCAAACTTTCCCTCCTCTTCTCCTTTTATGAATCAGCTAGGACAATCCTATGAAAGGACTATGACAATCCTCAGCAGCAGCAAAATTCATACTGAGGTAATCAGTACTGTACCAGAACCAGACAACTAATATTTTGTGCCCTTTTTTTTATCCCTTTGCCCTTCCTTTTTGTTTCCATTCCCGTCTCTCAGTACATCAGATCCTGAAGGATGGATAGGCTGAGGAAATAGGAGAAACATAATCTGCTGGAAGAGTGGATAGCTTTATCACATCAAGGCTTAAAGGTGGAATGCAAAAAAAAAAAGGGACAACCTTGTGGACAGAAAGAATTTAGGTTGTTTTATCAGCCCAGGTAACAGGAGTTTGGTTACCCAAAACTTGCTAATCTATTTTACCAGTAACAGTGAAACAAAACAACTACTTATTTCTATCAAGCTTGCTTTCATCCACCATCTTCAAAAGTGAGCATCAGATGCCTTTGCTTAATTCCTTGTGCTTTTAAATTTGATCTTTAACTCTCTAGATAGTTTCTGTTTTGCACCACTATGTGACCTGAGGTCTATCGATTACCTTGAGATCCAATGTTGACCCACCTTTTGATTTCAAGTTCATTTTTTTCCTACACTTGAATAATACAGAACTAAGACCTTTGTTCCTTTTCTTCTCCTATTTCTACAGCTTCAAATCTTTCTAAATCAGTGCTAGAAGCTATTTCTTTGGGAATGTCTCATGAAATTTGACATAGATATCACATGAATGTAAGGTTATTTCCTGTTATGCAAGGTAAATAGATTTTGGTGTTTGCAGGGAAAAGATCCAATTGCATTGAAAGACAGAAATAGTAAGTGAGCCTTCAATTTTATGGTACTATAAATTAAATTCCACGTAGATGTGTGTACTTCTATGAGGATATGATATCATTAGTACTACAGAAGCATGGTGGGATGGTTCTTATGACTGGAGAGTTGGAATGGAAGGTTACAGGCTCTTTAGAAAAGACAGGCCCAGCAGATGGGGAGGGGAAGTTGCTATCTACATGAGTGAAAGGATGAAGAGTATGGAACACTTTCTGGGGACAGGTGATCAATTAATAATTTGTGGGTCAGTGTCGGAGGGAGAACAGCTATGGGGCACATTACTGTGGTGATCTGTTACAGACCACCTCATCAAGAGGACTCTGTCGATAAAGCGCTCTATAGACAGATAGGAACAGCCTCACGCTCTCAGGCCCTTGTACTCATGGGGAACTTCCACCACCCTGATATCTGTTGGGGAGACAGAACAGCCAGGCACAAGCAATCCAGGAGGTTCCTCAAGTGTGTGGAAGACAACTTTCTTCTGCAAGTAATAGAGGAGCTGACAAGGAGAGGTGCCATGCTTGACCTTGTGTTCACCAAGAGGGAAGGGCTAAGGACCAGTTAGAATTAAACTTGGCTAGGGGTGTGAAATATAACAAGAAGGGATTCTACAGGTACATTGAGAATAAAAGACAGACTAGGGACAACATGGATGGCATGCAGAGTTGTGTTCAATGGCTCAGTGTCCAGCTGGAGACCAGTAAGAAGTGGTGTCCCTCAGGGATCGGTGTTGGGACTGGTCTTGTTCAACATCTTTGTTGGTGACATGGACAATGAGATTGAGTGAGACCTCAGCAAGTTTGCCAATGACATCAAGATGTATGGTTTGGTTGATCTGGTGGAGGGAAGGAATGCCATCCAGAGGGACCTTGACATGCTTGTGAGGTGGGCTGATGCCAGCCTCATGAAGTTTAACCATGCCAAGTGCAAGGTCCTGCACCTGAGTTGGAGCAATCCCAGGCACAGCTACAGGTTGGGCAGAGAAGAGATTCAGAGCAGCCCTGGAGAGAAGGACTTGGGGGTGTTGGTAAATGAGAAAATGAACATGAGCTGGCAGTGTGTGCTTGCAGCCCTGAAAGCCAACTATATCCTGGGTTGCATCAAAAGGAGCGTGACCAGCAGGTCGAAGGAGGTGATCCTGCCCTCTATTCTGCTCTCATGAGACTTCACTTGGAGTATTGTGTGCAGTTCTGATGCCCTCAATATAAAAAGGACATGGAATTGCTGGAACAAGTCCAGAGGAGTGCCATGAGGATGATCAAGGGAATGAAGCACCTCCTGTATGAAGAGCCTGAGAAAGTTGAGGCTGTTCAGCCTGGAGAAGGCTGTGTGGAGACCACACAGCAGCCTTCCAGTACCTGAAGGGGGCCTATAAGGATGCTGGGGATGGACTGTCCATTAGGGACTGTAGTAATACGAGAAGAGGTAATGGATTAAAACTTAAACAGGTGAGTTCTTTACTTCAGATGGCAACGCATCTTAGGATGGTGAGGCACTGGAATGGGTTGCCCAGGGAAGCTGTGAATACTCCATCCCTGGCAGTGTTCAAGGCCATGTTGGACAGAGCCTTGGGTGACATGGTTTAGTGGGAGTTGTCCCTGCCCATGGCAGGGGGGTTGGAACTGGATGATCCTAAGGTCCTTTCCAACCTAATTATGCTATGATCCTATGATTCTACTAGTATTTTGAGATTAATGGTACAGCAGAGCAGTCCCACGCTTTGTGGTTTATTCTACTAAAATGTAATCTTAAATTAGACTCATAATATGAACATGTTGTATCAATTCCCTTCATGTATATTTAAATTCAATATTCATATTTAATATTTACATTCAGGACTATGCTTTTTCAGTCAAAATATGACAAAGATTTGAGCAAAATCTTTCACTGTTGCAATTCCAGAAGCAGTTATTAATTTCAGTGTAATTAATCTGGATTTAAACCTGAAGCCAAAAGAAAGACTCCAGTAGCACTCTCCCTAAGCACCAGTTTTAAATTTAGACTTTAACATCCTTGATGTTCAAGTTTTATTGTGATGTGCCATTCACAAAAATGTGTTGTCATTTTAAGAAGGAAAAAAATAAAACCCAAACAAAAAAAGCACAAAGCCAGAACAGGAGTGAAATGAAGTAATGGTCTATATCTTCAGCCAGCAAGTTTACACCTGCTGAGTCTTATAACAGATTGTTGGAATAATTCATAATCTGCTTGAGAGATGACTGTATCCCTCAGCTGATTTTAAATGACCATTTGCTTTAAGAGCCATCTTTGTACATTCTTGCTTCTGTCCAGTTATATTTCCACAAATATGGTTCTTGAAGCAAATCTTCATTATGTTAGTCTATCTCCCTTCTTGTCCTTGCCATCTTCTCTCAGGAAGAAGCAGGAGTGGAAAAGTGATGCCTTGGATAGCAGTGGAATCCCAAAGAATTCCCCCTTTCCTCTCTTCTTTTCCATCTTCCTCTGAGCATCTCAATTTAAAACAATAGATTAGTATCCTCCACAGGTGGCTGTCACTGAACTGAGACTTCTTAGCTATCACAGGCAAATTTTTTCCACTCCTGCCACTAAACAGACACACCTGTATGTAGAGACTCGTTGGTTTTTGTTGTTGTTGTAATTCATAGATGATCTTGTCTGAATTTGTCCATGAGAGAACAATCCAGATCCCTGTGCTTTGAAATGGAAATGGATGTTCTGAGAGAGCATCATAAATCAGGAAAAGATGGAGCTGTCAGTTTGTGTAAGTCTGGGATCTTAGCTGATGGCGTTTGTGCAGTTGCTGAGTCAGATGTTCAGGCATGCTAAACCCACAGTTTTGGAAGGAGTGGATTCTTGAAGAGGTAATTCTTTGTAGATATTTGTAAATAAAAAAGTTGATGTTCTAAAGTCCTTGTCTTTACTGCTATTCACAGTTATAAAGAAGGTTGAAAGTTTTAGCACCAAGTGGGGGTTTGAGTGCCCTTGGCTCTTCTTTCTCCTTCTGTCAATTGAATTGTAGTCACTGTGGATGTTACTTGCATTTAGTGTGTGCACATATTTATTTCTAAGTTTACAGTTATCTCCAAAATATACAAATACGTAATAATGCAAAAGAAAGATATAATTAGCATGACTTGCTCCTAACACAGGTATCGTCCTATCAATTTAAACTAGCAATGCAAGAACCAAAGCAGTCAATTTTTTTCCCCTGTAACTTTAACCAAAGCTTTAGAGTTTTTAGTGTGCTCAAGAAACTATGTTTTTTTTTTCTTAATAATAAGTAATTAAAAAAATAGAAGATATACGGGATGTTGTAAAGAGCTCATCTTTCACCTAAGCATTGATTTTTTTTTTCAACTATTTGGCCAGCACTGGAAAAAATGTGGTTTTCCGGGGCAATGTAGAATGACTAAATAATGTACAGACAATTAGTGATATGTAAGTAGCGGGAGAAGCAGCACAGTAAACAATAAGACAATTTAAGAATATTATAAAAATGACGCTCTTAATCATCACATAACTGTACGGAACTTTGCAAATTTTTATATACTCTGCACAGGTCATATAGAGATGTACTGTAAATCATCACCACATAGTTATGAACACAGTTAAAACTCTATGAGGGATTGTACTCAAAATAATTCAACTAAACTTTCATAGATAAAAGAACATCTCTGCAGCTCCATCAGGCCTTGCACTCAGAGATCTTATAATTTTTAAAGAGACAGAGCACCAAAAAGTGAGTTTAAGCTACCAATATTAGAACAACATAAGCACACAGATGCATTTTGTTGTTTGTTACAAAATCCATCAGAGATTTTTTTTAGCATGTTGTTGAAAAGATGACATATTTCTGTATTTCTCATCTTTACAATAAAATTTCCCTGAGGACTTATCTGAACAGAGGCTGAAAATCATAAAGAACAAGAAAAAATACCTTTTATGGCAACTATTAGTTTCTTTTATATGCCTGTTATCTTTATTTTTCTCTAAAGGCATGTTTGAACACAACAGTTAACAATTTAATTGGGAAGAGATAATTAAAAGCTATTAGTAACTTGTGTTGATTTAGAACACATAAGAAATTCAGCTGTTGCTTAAGCAAGCTGGTTTAAGGAAATAAACATAAGTGCTCTACTCATACAATGCAGAATAAAATTTTGTAGCCCTTTTTGACAATGAAGATAGAGATGTAATCAAAAGCATAATAAATAAAATCATGGAAGATGAATCTTTCAATGTCTTTTAAAAATTACTTTCTAAAGCATGACCTGTGACTTAAAGGAACTTAAACCCAACAGTTGCTAGAAGATCGAGGTTCCTTCAGGGAATAGATAGAGTTAAGTTAGGATCTTTGCTTTCCCACCTGCCCTTGCTGCAAAGCCTGCGTTCATCCTCTGCAGCACTCCAGTCCTGCATACCATTTCTTGGTGTGTCTATGCTCCTCAGGAGACTAAGGCTATTCCCCTATGCATGCATTTGCCATGTCTCACTCCAACTCCTGATTGCTCAGCAAGCTTTCCGATTTAGTTTCCCCCATCTCTTTCCACTACCAGCAGCCACAGAGCAGCTTTTTTGGGGGTGCCAGGTTGCTTAGTGTAGGCAATATGCTTTCTCATGGGGACATCTAATGCCAGCTGTGGCACAAAGACTCTGGCATGGGGACCAAAATTCAAGGTCCATATAATCTGATGAAGTCTCTCTCCAGTGTCCTGGGTTTGATCATCTAGTGTTCAGTAAACGTCACAAGACTATTTTTTTTTGTCAGATGGGTGCTTCTTTGTCTTATAAGAGGAACCTCCATCACTCCTTGCTTGCAGTCAGTACAAATATTTGATTCTGGCTCAGCTGGATCTACCACCACCCCATCAGGGTTTGCTCCTCATCACCTCTTCTCATGATGCTCAGTCTGTGCTGCAGATGCAGATCTACAGGCAGAGAAGAAGTTTTCCTCTTGTTGCTGTTTGTCACAGATTTCCAGCCCGTAGCATTGTGGGAGTCTATCAACTGGTCACTCGAGTGCAGGCTCAATAGTAACTAAACTTGCTGCTGTTTGTGACAGCTATCACCAGTACAATAGGCCAAGCTCTTCAGCTCACATTTGTGAGCTTCAAATCAGAATCTAAAATCAGCAATCTTTTGTCATGGTTTAAGCCCAGTCGGTAACTCAGAACTATACAACCACTAACTCACTCTCTTGCTCCCCCAGCTCCTAGAGGGATTGGGAAGAGAATCAAAGGATTGTAAATCTCACAGGTTGCAATAAGAACAGTCTAGTAACTAGGATACCATACAAAACCACTACTACTACCACCAATAATAATAATGATAAGGGAAATCACAAGGGGAGAGAATATAAAACTAAAAGAGAAAAGGAAAACAGTAAACATAAGTGATGCACAATACAATTGCTCACCACCCACCAACACATACCCAGCCCAACTCGAGCAGTGATCTGACCTTCCAAGAAAATCCCGCTGGTTTATATACTGGGCATGACATGCTGTGGTGTGGAATACCCCTTTGGCTAGTTTGGGTCAGATGTCCTGGCTCTGCTTCCCCCTGGCTTCCCTTGCCCCTGCTCACTGGCAGAGGAGGAGACTGAAAATTCCTTGATCAGAGTAAGAGCTGCTTAGCAACAACTAAAACATTGTTGTGTTATCAGTGTTGTTCTCAGGCTAAAGTCAAAAGCACAGCACCACACCAGCTACTAAGAAGGAGAAGAATGACTGCTACAGCTGAACACAGAACATCCTTTCAAGTAAATTTTTGTAGATACACTGTTGTTAACTCATTTTAATAGAATAGAAATAGTATCAGCTACCTAGCCACAGTGTAATCTAATAAAATTACAGGCATATGGATTTAAGACAGAACCTAGTCTTAGTGGCATATAAAAATTTCCTTTTACGTTTTGTTTTCCAGGTGTCACAAGTTTAGGTGCCTCTATCAGCAGTTAATTTGCAGCATCATATTGAAAAACTTAAGACAGAATAAGACATTAATGTTTTCCTTCAAGAATGTGTTCTCTTGCTTTTTAAGTTCTATCTGTATATTTTTTTGAGACTGTTTTTTGGTTTGGTTTGTTTTCTTTCTTTATTTGCCATGGAGATTTTACTAGTACAGTTGTTGATCTTTTCACTACACACAAGACTTGCACTACACAACACAAACCAAAGTGGTATGCATTTCTTTTTTTGCTCTAGATGGTTGTCTCATCAAGCTGTTACCAATACTCAAAGCCATAGGGACAACCTGAAAACTTTCTCTTTGTGAACAACAAAGGGAATTCTGTTCATCAGGCATGGACCAACAAGGAAAACAGATATCAGCTTTTTGTGTTTGCAGTGGTTAAAGTATTCCTTTCAAAGTCCATTTCTGTTGATCCTGGAGGGTGCAGAAGCTCAAGTCTGAGCTCGCTGTCCTGTTAAAAGTAGATCATACCCTGCAGAAGATGTATGAAGTGCTTTGCTTGAATGGAGGTGATCTGAATTTGTTAAGACTTGAATTGCAAAAGCTTCCATAACCATATCACCTGCTGTTAACTTGTAAGCAAAGCTACATACTAAATGGTAACAGAATGAGGTTTTCCTACCTAGTGATTTGCAGTCTATGGTAATAGTAGAGGCAGTGATTCCATAATGTAGGGGCAGCGATTAGCACTCAAGCAGGAAGACTGTCACGGTCTTCAATTCAAACTGTGCAATAGATTTTTTTTTGCATTCTATCTTTGTATGATGTATTTAGCATCAGGAATCTGACTATTACTCTTTTCTAATGTGAACAGTGTGCATATAAATGCATTTGGTCCTGCTAAAAACTGAGGTGCAGAAGCAATGTGCCTTTTGCAAGTTGTGAAAACGGATGTAGTGCTGACTCTTAGTGGGAGAGATGCTTTATGCTTTTGCTGAAGTAGAAAAGCAGGCTTCTGTCAGAAGTGCTTTTCCTCTGAAGGCTGGATGAAGCAGCAGATGACTGCTCCTTAGTGCTATGAACTGTAAACATCTCCCACTTCTGTCTAATCACACTGGGAGACAGTTACTTCCTGCTACAGTTTTTCTTTATTCCCATTGTAGAATGCAGAAGTTAATTCTTCACCTCTTTTATCTGTCTGAAATCTGAAACAATACAGATATTTTAGTCATACAGATTGCATGCAGTATTGTTTCAAAAAGCTGGAGATTTTAGTGAACAAATACGTTCCTTCCCTCAATAAAATATTTTTTGCTTTTTCTTTCCATCGTACAGGACTATGTTTTCTAGTGAAAAGTGGGTACTCTGAACAAAAACAGACAGTCAAATAAGCCAGAATTTAATCTGAGGCAAGGACCCTTAGTTCAGCCCTTTCCCAGATGAGCTGCCTCTCAAGGACAGGCTGGACATGGGGCAGCCGTGAAACCTTGGATCTAGTAGCTGGAAGCACTGCTAAGATATGATGAAGAGGTGGGAGGAGCAGACACAGGTCCACTCATCATGCAGAGCTGTACTGAGGTTCAAGCACTGGTTCCTCGCCTGAGCTATGGGGGCAGATATGCCCACACCTGACCATGTATCTCTGATCCTGGTCCTTCCCTGGACACAAGACCTTGCTGTTAGTTGCCTCATCACCATGGACTTTCATGGCCACCTGGTCTCTTGGCTAGCTCTGGCTTCACCAACTCTGCCTGCACTCATCACCTTGGTGTGCCCCTGCCAGTAAGGACACTGCTTCTGCCAGCATGGTGCAACCGAAGTTCCTGCTCTCTGAGAGAGATAAAACAACACTTTTCAAGCCTGCCAGGCAGTACAATGATGAGTATTGGAATAAATTAGATAAATTACATGCTTTCCAAACAACATAGTGTTTGGCAAAAAGGATATTGCTGACTAGAAATAATGTCTTGTCTTATATTCAGTTATGAATGCTTAGTTGTTGGTTGGTAAGGATCTGAAGTAACACTATAGGCTCTGCCCTCATAGGATTGTCTAATTAGCTTTCTGCCTCTTCACTGGTGAGAAAGATTTACTCTTCATTCTGTTACATGTCCACCTCACAGCTGTGAAAAGAAATTATTTTACTGTTTCTGTCTGAAAAATCTTCTGAATTCATTTCACCCCTGAAAGATAAGAAGTAGAAATCTGTATGTGATTTAGCAGATCACCAGAGGCAGTGAAATACTAGATGCAGACCTGTTGTGCTGAGCCAAGTTTATCATTTCAGTAACACCTGTCTTTGATGCCCCAGTAATCTCACATTCACATGAAAGTCAAATGAATATGTCATTCCTGAAATTGCAGTGATGTAAAAACTGTTCATCTGGTAGGCATAAGAACTTTATCTTTTGAAAGAGGTTTAAACAACAGCCTCCTAATTTTCCTATTTCTAATCAGTTCTCCGGCTTCTGCTTGAAGAACACTTTAGCATTGTCTTACATCTTCAGGGTAATGGTAGGAAACGCGAACTCTTCTGCCATCGTTAACCCATAAATATGGCTGGATAAATTAATTATGACACTTACATAACTGGAAGTTTGCCAGCAGGGATTAAGGTGCTGAAGAGAACTGCTTATCAATCAGTCATTACTCATTCTTCTCTCTAGGAAAAATGAGGTGAGCTTAATTTGACATGAAATTTGTAAGGCATAGAAGGCCTTTCAATATGAATGTGAACAATGCTGAAGAATAGTGCAAACATGAATTACAAAATTATTGAAAAGGTTAACAAATATTAGCTGCATTTCACTTGGGCATATGTAAGTGAACTTTTTTAAAAAACAAGCAAAAATAAAATTTATAGCTGAAGATCAGTCAAGATCAGGTTCTTGCTCATAATGTTTTCTACTAGTTTACTAGAAATATAAGGCCTTCCACAAAAAGATTCTTTATCGAAGTCTTATGATTGCATTCTTCAGTCTAACCTTAATAATGAGCCTGCATTGAGCTGCCCTGACTTTAAGACTTCAAGTGTAGAAGGATTAGATTTTAGCCTTTGCAACTTTTAACATTTCTGCATAGTAATTTTTTAAACACTTTGAATTAAATTACATACACAAAATTGAGGAAAAAATTATTATTCTGTTAAATGGGTTGCCCAGGGAGGTGGTGAATGCTCCGTCCCTGGCAGTGTTCAAGACCAGGTTGGATGAAGCCTTGGGTGATATGGTTTATTGTGAGGTGTCCCTGCCCATGGCAGGGGGGTTGGAACTAGATGATCTTAAGGTCCTTTCCAACCCTAGCTATTCTATGATTCTATGAAATAACGTGAGCCAGTGCACTCAGCAATTACCTTAAAATATATTTATTGGAAGAAGCAAATGAAATTCTTGTAGTTTTAAAATATAACTTTACAGAAAAAAGTCAAGAAAATGAGATGAAAAAACACGACTGAAGAAAAACAAATCAATAATCGGCAATATAATCACATTTGTTGCTGTTCTAGTCAAGCAGATATCTTACCTAGCCCTGTCTAAAGTTATGTAGGCAATTAATATGCATAATTCATGCACACCTTTGACACTTTTATATGAAAGGATCTGCCAGTAGATTGGTGTACTCATTCTTTCTCATTAAAAAGAAAAAAAAACCAAACAAAAAACAAAACTAAATGTCATGTTTAGGCATGACATTAATGCACTACCTGTACTGATACTACCAATTATTTTGACTAGTTCTTTTGGTTGTTTAGCATAACGGCTTGACAGAAAGAATATACTATTGTACACCTTTTTTCCTTTGCTGTAGGATAGCTTCGTTTGGCATATGAAAATTTATTTTTACATCCATCCTTTGTTTTTAACATAGGTTAATGGCTGTGGAAGACATTCAAGTATGTAAGGAAAACGGATATGGTAACAGAATGTATCTAAGATGGTGCAGGATGCTGATAAGACAGGGTAGAATATTAGCATGCAGCAGGTAAAACTCTTTACTTTGATCCTATCTCCCAAGCATATTTAAATCACAGATTTTACTTCCAGTTTTGTTTTTCTTCTTTTCTATTACTTACTAAAATAGTGCAGCAGGAATTCTTTAATTTAGTGAATCATTGAAAAGAATAAGATAGATGCAATTAAACATGACTATTTAACTCATTATTAAACTTACTAAGCGTAAGTTTAATAATGGAAATTTTGTTTTATTTAGGTTCTCAGCTATAGAATCACCCTCAAAACTTGTGTGAAGTAACCCAAAAGAATAAACGTCAGTGCACCCTGAGAGCAGTCAGTTTAAACCCTACAGTTCTTCATGTCAGAATCAAAAAACTAAACTTGGTTCTAACTTAAGTTAGAGCAGAAATCAAATCTTATCAGTCCAGCAATCAGTAGCTGCATATGGAAGTGCAAAATGTCTTTTCTTGTACTTGCTTGTGTACAAGCAAAAACATGAAGATCAGTAAATGGCTTAGTTCTTACCTTATGTTACAATCTTGTCAAGAGACACAGGTTCATGGCTATGTTGGGCACATAAATGACACAGTATGATCATTAAGTTTTATATCACACTTTTTATTCAAATCTTTTAGATAGTCTTAAAAAACAGTGGAAGTTCCAGTGAGTTGCGCTGCTACTAAGTGTATCTTTAGAAGGCTTTTAAAAACTAAGGAAAATTAGCAAGTCAATTTGCTTTACCTTTAATTAAAGACATCTTCTCCTGTGCAGTCATGACACCATTAAAGAAAGAACTAACTCCTTCTGCACTGTAATTACATATTATAACGATAAAATGCACAGATGCAGACTGAAAGATTAAATTCACTAAAGACTTTTCCCAATAGTATTATCTAGCCTTTTTAAAACACTTCTCACATTTACTTTTTTTTTCCCATTTAAAATTTTAATTTTCTTGTCATTTATATCCTCTAGCATAATCACAGATGTCATGATGTTTGCCCTAGGCTGGACTAAAGGGGAAACAAAGGGGGAACTGTGCAGATTTAGTTTAAACCACGACACATTCCTAAAGTTAGAGAGTGAAAATACTCTTCTAATTTATTTCTAATATGCCAGATTACAGTTTTCCAGTCTACAGAACATTCAGAAGTATCAAGTTCTCAGGACCCTATCTTAGGGCACTTAAAAAACACTATTTTCCATGACCAGGAAATAAATTTTCTCACATGTGTGGAACTGGATTGTTGATTGATGGATCAGTGTTCAGAAAACATGCCAGTATTTTAATTATTTTCTAGCACATACAGGTCTGTCTTCCAGTTTGTGTGAAATATGTCTCTTACACTCTGCCTGTGCCAAGCACTCATAGAATACTTGGAATACCATTTTTTTCATTTCCTGTTGCTTTCTCCTTCATTGTTCTGGTAAGTCCATGACAGTAGCATCAGAAATACCGGCAGTATTGTCAATATCCTGTTCAAGTCCTCTTCTTTCAGTTCTGCAAATTCACAGCACAGAATGTGCTGGGGCTACTCCGTCAGTGGGATGTCTGAATGATCCTGATGAAATTTCTCTGGAGGCAGTAGGAGAAAATCCCTGGTAATAGCTGATAGGCGGAAAAAGGGAATAAATGAATTTATAAAACCAAACATGAGCCCCTTGAGGGACAGTATCACTACCAGAATATTCACAACCCACTGAGAGGCAGACTGTTGGTTCAGCTTTTGGTATGTCAGGCTGAAGGACTTTCTGAGCCAGAAAAGAGCTTAATATCATCATCATCATCATGATTTCAACACAGAGTAGAATGGCAGCTAAACTTGAACTAAATCTAGAGCAAACTTCATATGTGCTTCTGAATATAGTACCTGAGGTACTGCATGATTAAAAGGTCACCAAAAAAAGTGAAGGTTTGTTTTTTTTTTCCCCCACTTTGCACATATAAGGCAGAAATAGAGAAGGAAAAAAAAAAGAACTGGATACCGCTTGCTATGTTTGCTGTAACATTCAGCAGAAGGCTATTACTCTTTAATGTCATTGTGTTCAGTGGAATCATAGATCAATAGTCAACATAGTTGATATGTGATTTTGCAGTAGTGGCAGACTAGGCAAAATTATCTGCCCCAGGTGCTTTTGAACCTGGAGATGCTTTTGATTAGTGGGTGTGTGTCCTCAGATGAAGAACCTGCTGTTTTAACAGTACAAGTCTTCCATCTCAGGTTTTACACTGGAAAGATGGTGTAAAGGAACCAGAGAATTAAAAAAATCCAGCAATACATCGCAACTAGCAAACCAGTTTGGAAAATTAAATACTAAATGTAAACTTGAGCTAACGTGAATTCAGCTTAAAGCTGTGTTACTCTTGGAAGTGACGTCTGAATAGTTTTGTCTCATGGGGGAATGGAAATTTCCACTTAGCCAAATGATAATGGTAGGATTGTCTATTCTAGTGATTTAATTGTTCTTTGCACAGTCAGGTGTAATGGCCTGATGACTGCACAGAATTGACCCATATTAGCACCTTTCTGCAATGGCAGCAGGAAACCAGACAGGTTGTGCAAGAGCACCTCACATTGCCCTATATAACCCATGTTTAAGAACTTGAATTCCACTCCTAGTATTACTACAGTACAGCTATCAGCTGAAAGACAATTAAAATAATGGTGTGATAGGTAAAAGGTTCCTTGTAGCTTAAGGTAAAGACCATTTGCAAATGAAAATCAAAATTTTTATTAGGTTCATAAATGTTTAGTTAATTATTTTTCCTCTAACTTTTTCTCTGCACTACAACTTTTTAAGCCTGAGAAAGTATTCAGTATAAAGAAAATATAATCCTTCCCTCTGTGGTCTAGAGACATGAGAAGCTAGGAGAAACTTGGAGCTGCTTCTCTAAACCAGACAGAATAATTTCTAATACATAGCAATGTCAGCTTTAAAATTACAAGTGTTTATTGTTAAAATAATGAACCAAATTCAAAACACAGAAGTAAGTCAAAGCTATCAGCTTGGTTGTATCTACTGGTCTTACAGGACAACGACTTTTCAATAACCTTCATACTTATTTAACATATTTTTATGTCATATTTCTTTTCTATGTAAAGCCAGCATTTTAGTTCAGATTAAGAATCTGAATAGTATGAATTAAATTGGCATTACTCCACAGAAACAGAAGAACTATGCAAAAACTTATGTTCTTTAATGCTATTAGACACTGAAAAAGAATGAACAAAAAACACAAGGAAAAAGTCAGAGATCTCTTAAACTTTTGTGCATTAAGTTTCCCCTTGTACAGAAGTATTAATGTATCAAATGCAGTCATTGTTAATGTGGTTGCCAGCTTATCATCTGACAAAAGCTGACGTTAATTTAATTCAAGTCCATTATACATCATATTTGTAAAACATATCTGTGAGTATTTGTTGTTTTGTTTCATGTCTATTTGGCAACAATGAAGTTTGGTCTCTTTACCTCACTGCTAATTCCTCAGAAGCTGATGAGTAACAAGAAAATCATAAGGTGATCCTAAAATTGCCTTGCAGGGACAATTAATTAAACAGGTCTGTGAAACAGTTCTTTTTGCCAGCAAAATCTTTTCTCTGAGAAAGAGGATGACGTAGAGGGCTGTCAGCTCTTACTGGTTGCTAATGATGTGTCCTATTGCTGCACACACTGATCAAATATCTGGTCCTACAGCATTCAGGTAAGTGTCTGGCTGGTACAGATAATGCTTTATAACTTTTCATCACAAAGAAAGGAGAAGTAGCACAGAGGTTCTGGGAGAAAACTGCCTCAGATTAAAATCAGTCTGCTGCACTTATTTCTGAAATTGAAACACTTCTCAGTCTTGAGAAGCCTTTATTCCTCAGGGAAACTAAAGTGTCAGATTTTTGCCTGTGACCCTCCTGCTCGCTGGACTTTGTCAAAATATAGGGAGTAGGGAGACAGTTACACATGGCAAAACACTCAGCACATCAGCAAAACTCACTAGTGGGCAGAGAGGCTGGAGTAATGAGGTAGGATTTATGTCAGCCCTTCAGGTCTCTTCTGTCTCTTCTGTTTGCTGTCGTCAAGGCAAAGGCATGTGTTTTCCTACCCCTAACCTTGCAAATGATTTAAATTTATTACAGAATCTCACCTCTCACCTGCAGTGGAATTTCCTTAAATTATCCTGGTCACCAAATCAGCTTGTTCCACATTGCCTTTCTCTATCAGGGTACCAGCCACCTCACTCATGTTTATGCATTTTCTATAGTGAGCAAGGGATGCCTGCTCATCCAAGCTCACAGTTCAGATTATCCTGTTAATAATTCTCACAAACTCCTGCAGTGGCAATTTACCTTACCAAAAATTTCTTGTGGCTAGATGTAAGAAACTTACTTTACTCCTGTGATGGCAAGTTGGACAAAAAATATTATTCCAGAGGGACCAGGACTGTTGATAAATTTTGATTGAGAGAGTAAGGGATTATACTGTCAGAGACAGTTGCTTGGTCATAGTAATGTCAGTCTAGAGTCTAACCCATTACCAGAAGATGAATATTGGGCAGCATAGTAAATGCCACATTAATTTCCTGCTACTGGTTAGGTGGAAGTTCAGGAGTGATTTTACTCTATCTTTTAAATCTAGAAGGTTCAATAGAGTTTATTTTTAGCTATTTTCTTGCTTAGTGATGGTAGTGATGAACCCAATCTCATTGTCCATGTCACTAATAAAGACGTTAAGCAGCACCTGTCCCGGTACTGATCCCTGAAGAACACCACTTGTCACTCACCTCCTCTTTAACTTTTGTGTGAAACCATTCAGCCAGAATATTGTTGTAAAGTATTGTACTATAGGAAATGTTGACACTGCAGTTAAGTCTCCTGTATAAAACATTGAAGTTTCATCCAGAGACTCCAGCAGCATGCAAAAATACATAAGCATTCAATTTTTCAGGTATCTTAGCACAACACACTTGAATCAAAGTAGTTATTTCACAGTACACAAGAACACTTAATCACATTACTGAATGTCTGGCTAATAAATTAGCAGTCTTACAATAGAATGCCTTATAAACTGGAATTCCCTTTTAATTAAAATCTAAACCAAAAAACAGAAAGACGTAGTTGTCTCCTGAAACAGCATTTTGACTGTTGTATGTTCATATGAGCTGCTGCTTACTGCCACTGTTTTCCTGTTACCTGATCCAGATCAGCAGATTATTAAGAAGTTAAATTTTTATTAGACAATAGATGTGCTCTGCCTCAGCTAAAGTTCTGTGTGCTCAGCTGGAGACTGCTGGTTAATGGTGAATACTGAACAATGTTTAATATCAGATGAGTGCTTGATTATTCATAAACTCGTATTTTGGAAACTCTGTGGTTTTGTTCTAGGGAAACAATACACAGATTCATCTCAAATATGTTAGGGAATACTTAAAAAATGCAAACCATTTTACAAAGGATGCCAGTTACATGCAAACTCTGAAAAAATAAAACAATAAAGTCAAGAAACACCAACAGAGAAGAGACTAGCCCTGCACTAAAAACTACCTTGCAGATATCGAACTCTGTGGAAAACTCACCAGAGGGCCTAAGTAGGCAAAATTATGGAGAAAATGCTACTGAGAGCTCACATATGGTTACACTTTGGTGTCTGTACAATATGTGTTCAAGTGGGCACCAGGTAGAGCTCCTCATCCTGAGGATAGTCACAAGTGAAGTACACCACATGAACAAAATCTGTAAGTGAAACCTGAATTATTGGCAAGTTTCACATCTTGGGAGATGACAGCCTCAGCTCTACAACCCCCATCGAAAAACTAAGTGGAAAAGTTACTGTTTGTTCACGTCAAGCTGAAGGAATCTGTCATGTGGAAATGCAAAACAACTATCATGACACTGACTTTAAGGATAATGTAATCTGAGCACCGCTTATTCAATTTGGAGCCTGGAGAGTGTGCTCAGTCTCTTATTTTCAACTCCTGTGCACAGGTGGGAAGGTTCAGGAGATGTTAAAATGACCACAGGGTTTCTCTTGTCACTGGGTTTAGGTGAGGTGTGTTTCAGCCATCAATGGAAGCATTTAGGAAAAATTTGCTACAGGAAATGTTAAAATGCATTTGAAAAGATTGAGTAACCTGATGTAGTTGAAGAAGTTCCTCATTGCAGGGTGGTTGGACTAGATGACCTTTGAAGGTCCCTTACAAACCACACTATTCCATAATTCTATGGTCATTGTGACTGGCAACTGTGAAATGGACTTAATAATATAAAAAATATAAAAGTGTTAATACATTCTAGGGTCACTGCACACACTCTGAAACATTTTTTTCCTCTTTAATGAGTGCTGCTCTATATATTTGTTATTTGTATTCCCAGCAAGACGCAGTGTTTCTGCTGTAAAACTGGGTAGCAGACTTTTTGTTACATTTGCTTATCTATTTAAGCTATGCTCATGTGTTTTTCAGTAAATTTGTTTTGACATAATGCTTCTCAGGTGGAGCTGTTACTGGTGGCATGAAAATAAATAATTGGACTATGGTCATGGAACTCCGGTTCATATGAAGATCAGCATTTTTATGTGCATTTTGAGGGCAGGGGCCAATTTAAATCAGAGGAAAATGGACATGCTCATTACCAGGGTCTAGCCAAGAAAATTAACAGCTTTCCAAGTGACAATCTAAACACCAGCTGTAATGCTTGCTGCTCAAGGACTGAGGTGTTACTGAGGGCTGATCTGCAATATCAGTCCATGTTCTCCCAGTTTCCACATTTCCTCAACAAATTAAAAAGAGCAGATTTACTCATGGAGACTTTGGCCTGTTCTCAATATGCAAATGCCGATCTACAGGCCCAGTTAAATTACAGCTAGATAATGCTACAAATCCTTCATTACAAGAGGGAATACTGAGCGAGTAATGAGCAAGTTGAAGGAATTTTTCCCTTAAAAAATTTTCAGTCTGCTCCTGTATCTTTGTTGCTTGCTGTTTCCTAACAGCCTCTTAGGTCAGGACAGGATGTGTATGTAAAGACGCTGCCACACCATGAACCTCACTGCTTTGCTAAGATGAGATTTTTCTGAGACCCCCTCTCATTTGGATGAAAAGCAGCTACCCCCTCCAACAGGAAGGCTCCCTTGTGTGAGTGATGGAAGGAGAGGAGCATGCTAGCAAATACAAAGAAAAGCTGCTTGTGTGTTCAGTTATGTGACGCTATTACAAACATATCTTGAAGGCTGACAGTTGCATTTTGATCATGTGATGCTATAAGTCTTTTCATGTAGAGAGGAAAGGGTCTTAGTGTGGTTTTATAGAAGGCCTTTTAGATTATATCAATTGAAATAGGTAAAGATTTTGAGCTTTTGAGTGTTTGCCCTTTTTTTTTTTTCTTAAGTTAAGTTACTTCATTCTGTTTTTCCGTGGAGAAACAGTGGTAATTATTGATAAAGAAATGTTACTAACAAACACAAGGGAAAACATTCTAAAACAGTAGCATGCAGAAACAAGGGTCTCTCAGATCAGACTATTAGATTCTGACTTAATTTAAGATCAGGAACTGAGAACATTTGAGCATTTTTAGGCGCAAAGACCTTAAAAACATTTAGGTTTATGTAAATGTATAAGTTTATGTAAAAGGAATGAAGGTTTTTTTGCTGACTAACTTGTTGCTGCTTACCCAAACCAGGCCTAAAATATACCTGCCAAAGCATGCTGGGTAACCTTACCCCTGAAGATACCAACAGAAACAGAACTGTAACTGAAAACGATTTAATCACAGCAGAGGAATTAAAAAATAAATCCTCAGTACAGAAGGCTCATGTCTGAGAAAATAGCCCTGTAAATCAGCAAATAATGGCACAAATTGTTAGTTGATGGTGTTCAGCTCATTAGGACATCAAGCTAACAAGCATATGCAGGGGAGAGAGATAACAATACTTCTAAAACATGCTTTGAGAATTGTTGGAGTTTTTTTGTTACCAGTGTTCTGGAAGAAATTGCCGTATTTGCTATGGAACAACTGTTCTGAATTGCCCTAATTCAAGAAAACATCCTTAAACTTGTATAATAAAACTAATCCATTCTCATTACCTTTTTGAAAAGCCTAAAATAATAGTAGTTTTAGGTGTCTGGGGATAAACTATTAAGGAGTTTATAGTTACTTAAAGAGAAAAGAGAGGAAATTCTTGTTTTAAGTATCTAGTAATTTTTTCTAAAGCTCAGTTCCCAAACCACCATATTTTAAGCCCCATTGTTGCGTACTTTTTTTAACAGGCTCAGACTGTGTATTTTATATTGTTCTTGTATATTATAACCTCAAAAATGTAATTTCTTTCTGTCTTTTTTCTGCCGTGTCCATAAATCATTGATTTTTACCTATGCTACTAATGGAGCTTGAAATTCCTTTAATATTTGTGTGCTAACATGGCTGAAGATATGTGAGGTAAGGTGGCTGAACCCTTAGCACAATTTGGACTAAGCCCTGCTCCCACACATTGCCCATACACATCTCTTTCCAGAACTGTGTGGCTGCTCAGAGTTACTTTCTTGAAGTAAGTATATGGATAGTCATATGAATGTGATCTTAAGCATTCTATTAACTCTGCTGAATTATATTTTACAATATTTTCTACTGTGACTTAGCAACATTTCTTTCTGTGTGGAAAACATTTGATTAATTTACATAAATAAGGAAAGCTTCTGCTATGATACATACCATAGAATCATAGAACATTTAGGGTTGGAAAAGACCTTAAGATCATCTATTTCCAATCTCCTGCCATGGTCCTTACAGTAAACCATGTCACCCAAGGCTCTGTCCAGCCTGGCCCTGAACACTGCCATGGATGGAGCATTTACCACTTCGTTAGCAAAAAAAAAACCCAAACCTGTTCCAGTGCCTCACCATCCTCACAGTAAAAAACTTATTCCTTATATCCAATCTAAACTTCCCCTGTTTAAGCTTGAACCCGTTACCCCTTGTCCTATCACTACAGTCCCTGAAGAGAAGTCCCTCTTCAGTATCCTGCAGACCACCTTCAGATACTTGGAGGCTGCTATGAGGTCTCCACGCAGCCTTCTCCAGGCTGAACAGCCCCAACTTTCTCAGCCTGTCTTCATACAGGAGGTGCTTGAGCTCCCTGATCATCCTTGTGGTACTCCTCTGTACTTGCTCCAACAGCTCTGCGTCCTTCTTATGTTAAGGACACCAGAACTGCACACAATACTCCAAGTGGGGTCTCATGAGAGCAGAGTAGAGGGGCAGGATCACTTCCCTCGACCTCCTGGTTGCGCTTCTTTTGATGCAGCGCAGGATATGCTGACCAACACCCACAACTCCTTCTTCATAGGGCTGGTCTGAATCGTTTCTCCACCCAACCTGATACAGAGCAGGCATATCAGGCAGAGGAAGTCTCTAAACAGTCTCTAATTTACATTTGTTCTTTACTCAGCTATTGGATGGACCTGAAGAAGGCAGAGAATTTGGAGGGACAGAGTTTGAGAGCATTGATGTGGAACACTCTAGCAGGTTCAGCAAACAAAGATGTTCTTGTTTTCCTCCACCCCCTGTCTTGACACTGACTTCACAGGATACCCATGAACCACCAGTTTCTGCCAAGCTGTGAAAATAACAGCTGTGCAGCTGAAGAGCTGAATCTGCTTAATACTTTTCAAAGAACTGTCCCAGAGCTGCAAATAACCCTGTGTTCTTCTCAGGTGTTTTCCTTTCACTTTCCCTAGGTGAGAATGAACAGCTTTCTTCTATGCGCTCCCTCATTCAGCTCTGTCACAGTGGTCCTTAATGTAACGTAAATTTTTTATAAAATAGTGCTGGATCTTTAAAAAAAATAGCCAGGAGCTAGCAAGGCATTTATCAAATATGGTAGCAGAAAATGTCATTCAGCTGAATTAAATTCGCACATACTATCTAATTAAGAAGTCATTTGTCTGCCAGAATACCAAATGTGTTGAGGGATGAGATTTCAGATTCAAATACTTAATTCTCAGTTCTCTTAGGAATTACATTTACGCAGGTTATTGAGTTTCAGGATGAAGAAAAGGACCATCAGAGACTAGAGTCCCACCGTATTAAAGGTGACAAAATTTGACCTGAGGCTATTAGTTGTTCATGGTGGTAGAAGTGTACATCCTGGAAAATGAAATTTCAAGATTTTTAAATACTTGGATTTTCATTGTACCTGACAGTTCTTTTATTGACGACTTAATTTTCTGTTTTTCCTGAAAGCTTTTTACTATAAATAAGCCCATTTTTTTCTGTATCTACCTGATTGCCCTACATTCCTATTCATGCTAATTTTGCCTGTGATTTCAGTATTTGAGATAGGAATGAAGTGCCCAAAATTTCCTCTTGAAGTTTGTATTTTTTTCCACGTTGTGCATACAACTCAGAAAACTTGAAGTATCCACAAATTAGCTGCTTCTTGCAGTCACATAGATGCTTAGAATTATTTTGAAAACTTTTAATAAAAGACATAGCCCTTCCCCTCTCCAGACAGAGAAGAATGCTTGATACCAAAGTTAAGACTGTTATGTTGAACTATTCAGTAGAATATGAGTAAACAGTGTGAAGTGGTGGAAAGCATTAGTCAAATTTACCACAGCAGTTTTTTACAGGCATTTGGTGAAGCTTTTTAGTTAGGAGTGTCTTGTAGTAAGTGCATCATAAGGCTAAATAACAGCCAGCCTTTCAGCCTGTTTCATTTACTGCAGAAAGCTGTGTGGCTTAATAACGACAGTCTGTAACATAATGCAAAATGAGCTTATCCCTTTTGTTTATTTTTGGAACTTAAAAAGATGGTTCTCATTAATGTTTTTGAGGTGGACACAGATCTGGAAGGTGTTCATGGGGTTTATTTAGGTGTGTGATCTTTCTTTGTCTTTTATTTAATAAGCCTCTCATATGAGTTTACCTACAGTTTGGGAAGCACAGAAGTAAGATATTTCAGCAGTTCAGGAAAAAAATACAGACATTCAGCCTTTCTTGTTTAGCACAAATAATTTTATTACAAATTCAAAATTAGTTTTACAGAAGATGTGAAATTTAGAAAGTAAATCAGAATCTGGACTTGAATGACTGCATACCTGTAAAAAAAAAAGAATTTCTTAGTGTTAGAAAATTTCTGTTAGGTTTCTTTCAGTTCAGATATAAAAAACATAAACATAGACAATATAGTTAATGGAACTTTTTGGTTTGGGTTGTAAGAATGGATTTTCAACCAGCCCCTTAGTTAAAAATTAATTTCTAAAGCAGGTATCATGCCTTTTCCACGAAAGGTCAAACTCTACTTTCACCTTCATAACCACATATTCCTCGGGTTTCTGTTCTGCTTTAAAATCTTAATTGTGCCGTGCCTTTCCAGACTGGTTGTGATGAAAGTGACAAATGATGTGAAAAAGGCTGAGTTATTTAATGCCTTCTTTGCCTCAGTCTTTAATATTAAGACTAGTTATTCTCCAGGTACACAGCCTTCTGAACTGGGAGAGAGGGACAGGGAGAAGAATGAAGCTCCATAGTCCAAGGGAAATGGTCAGTGACCTGCTACACCACTCAGACACACACAAGTCTATGAGGTCAGATGGGATCCAAGCAAGAGTACTGAGGAGGCTGCTGGAAGTGCTCACCACGGTGCTTTCTACCATTTATCAGCAGTCCTGGGTAACTCAGAAAAAGCTTGCTAAACAGACTTGTTAATGACACAGTGCTTAGCCAGCCCTAGTGAATAATTAACAGATTTTGAAGCAAAACAAGTCCTTTCCCCAAGGATCTGTATTGTACACTGAGTACAGAAGTTAGGATTAAATTTCCATATAGTGGTAAGCATGTGTTAGACTGCCACATGAAGAAAAAAAACCAAACGTATAATTTGATTATACTGGTTTCAATTGAGACAGATGGTAATCTAACATTTATATTCCTTTGCTTATGACTGATAAGCAATATAAGATTGCCATAATTGACTTCCTCATTGCCTTTTTTTACCTGATATCTACTTAAAAGCTTCTCCCAGCACTTGTGGAAAAAAACAAACAAAAAAACAACCCAACCAACAAAAAAAAAACCCCACAACCCACTAGAAAGTAATTAACAATGTGGTCAATTTTTCCTCAAAATGTATACTTTAGTATCTCTCTCTGGTCTGCATGCTTTGAAATATAAATCATACCTTGATCACTGATACTGTGGGTGCAGAAATCACACTACTCAAGGATTTTAGCCCCAATTGTAAGCCTTCTAAAGATCAAAAAATTACATTCTTTAGACTTATCTCTTTTAAAACTTCTATTTCCTGTTAAATAATTAATTCTGCAAAGTGCTTGATTTTCTAATATTCATACCACTGTAATAAAAGCAAGGTGTATTAATAAAAATAAGAAGGGAAAATACATTTACCTTTGATAGATGGAAATAGGTGTCATGACTAGGTTTTATACCTCCCTGCTAATATGCAGTAGAGTCAATATATGCCCTCAGTAAGGTGTTAAAAATGAAAAATCAAAGGTAGGTTTGCTTGGACTCTTTAAACAGAGCAGGTATCAATGATTAGAGATGTGATCTTCCTTTATCCACACAACAACATTTTCTCTCCTTTCAAAAACAGTAATGAGAAAGAAATTATCTGTAAGAGGAGAAACGAGATTTCAGCCAGTCAGTTCTGTTCAGTTGGAATAGAACACACATAGTTTAGGACAAACTAAAATGTGTTCTATAAAGCAAATATAAAGGAGCTGGCGTTATTGCAGGAAAACCTCTTAGAAACAAACAACTGAAAATATTTAGCATGTCAGGATTCCTTTACTCCATTCTTCATGGGAAAATTACTATTTTTGAAATGCTGCTTGCTTGTTTTAATCAAATTGTCAGCTGTAATATTTAAAAGAAGAAAATAATAAAAAAATGTTTTCATCCATGTACTAAGACACCAAGAAAAAATCTGGTTTACATATACAGGGCCTGTTCCTCAGAACATTTGTTCCTCAGAACAAATGTTAACCTTCACAAGAATATTACAAATACATATGTTCTACTCCCTTGCTAATGTGCTGCACATTACTTTAGATAAAGTTATTAATGCAAGTTCACATTTACCTTATGTAAAATTACCATAGAGAGTTATTATAAGCATAACCATCTGTGCTTGTGGAGTTTTGAGCCAAACCATAGAAATAAGACTGTTTTCTGGGTGGACTACTGTAAGAATAGCTGACAAGAGCATTTAGAAACCTGTCATTCTCCAGGGGAAGTGGATGCAGACACCTTTGTATGTGTGGGCTTTGGATATTTTTTAGAACCAAATGTGCTCCCAGTTTTGAAGTTACTATTTTTGTTTTCTCAGATAACATTTTAAACCTTAGAAAAGTAACACAAAATATAGTTACCTAATAATCATTGAATTTTCTGTAGTTTATGAAAAGTATAGTTCTTAAGATTTCTCTGAAGAGAATAAGTATTTAAATTAGAAAAATTTAATAAGACATACTTCATTTAATCCTTCTTTGTGTTTTAGCTAAATTTCTTTTTTCCTTTGAAATGTTGAATTTTAGTCGTAAATTTAGAAATTTAGTAGTAAATAGTAGAAAAATTACAGTTAAAACCCATAGTGTTCATAAAATGCAAGATCCTATTTTGTATGTGGTATCTGGTTATTTTGTATGTAGCATGTGAAAAGAGAGGTGGTATTCCAAGCATAAAGTAATGGAGAAACTGACTCAAATTTCCCCTGTTTTTAAACAAAGATACGAAAGAGGGTTGTTTGCTCTTGGTGGAATGAGAACAACATGACTTTATGTTCAGAATTAATATTTCTTTCATGGTAGAGAAGATAAAACTAAAATATTGCAGCAGCATCTACACATCATGTCTTCATGGCTGGAGTGCAGAAGTAATGCTCTCCAATATGACATGAAGTATGGAGGCAAGCTATTGCCTGAGTAGAGATGTAAGCTATAGCACCCTAAAACCATCCCTTTAAGGGTAATCATATGTATTGTTAAACTGAGCTGACACTGCAGACTATAGTGAAGGTCAGTAAGGACTTCACCCCACCAGCCAGCTTTTTCTTGGCTTGTTTTCTGGAATGGGGCTAATATACAAACAGAACATTTATACTCCAGCTTATGCTGGCTCTAGATTTGAACTGGTTGTTGTATATCCCAATTTCATAGTTTTGCTGATGCAAGAACTTTAGTCACTGTAATTAGTTGCTGCTGAATAATCACAGAGGGCTACGTTTGATTTACTTCAATTTTACACTACAGCCTTAGAAATCTGTCCTCCTCACTATCCAATTTCTAATGACTCTGTTGCTAATAAGTTCTACGAATGTGAAAGCAAGCATTTTACTTGATATAGACTGAAATGGACGGAAATGAAACCCTGCTGATGAACAACCAAGTTTTATGTAATTGCTCAGTTGTCTGGCCTCCAATCCTTCAGAAAATAGCTCTGAAAACTAACAAATAGCCCCTGTTGCAACACCATCAGTTTAGGTAAGAGCAATTTTGCATCATGTTGCAAACAAAGCATTTCTGCTTTGGTGTTACTCTTTCTGAACACTGCTGCGATAGAGCTCCTGTAAAGACAAGAACAAGTGCAGAGGAAGGCCACGAGGATGATCAGGGGACTGGAGCACCTCCCATATGAAGACAGGCTGAGAAAGTTGGGGCTGTTCAGCTTGGAGAAGAGAAGGCTGCATGGAGACCTCATAGCAGCCTTCCAGTATTTGAAGGGGACCTACAGGGATGCTGGGAAGGGACTGTTCATTAGGGACTGTAGTGATAGGACAAGGGGTAACATTGGATCTAAGGAAGAAATTCTTTACTGTTAGGGTGGTGAGGTACTGGAATGGGTTGCCCAAGGAAGTTGTGAATGCTCCATCCCTGGCAGTATTCAAAGCCAGGTTGGATGAAGCCTTGGGTGTGAGGTGTCCCTGCCCATGGCAGGGGGGTTGGAACTAGATGATCTTAAGGTCCTTTCCAACCCTAACTATTCTATGATTCTGTGCTTCTATAAGATGAGAGCTTTAGCCAGAGCACCAGTCCCTCTCAAGAACAAGAAGTTCTGCTCTGAAAACTTCCTTCTTGTGAGCAGGAGCTGTCCAAATCAACAACTTGTACAGTCTTTGATTTAAACTGAACCAGAATTTTAAGAGAATATTAATTCTGTCAGCATAATAAAGTGAAATTGAGAGTCGTCTTTAATTTGTTGTATTTTACCTCAAAGAATAATTCAGTTCCAAATAAGAAGCACCAAGTATTACACTATGCATCACCAGCATTATAAGACAGAGTAAATAAGACAAATGCTCTAGAAAAACCCTGGCTTATGTTTCAAAAAAAAAAAAATCTTTTTTTATCCATTTCTTTTTTCTCTCTAAATTGCTGTTCCCTATTGATCTAGGAGTTTTATTAGAAAACATCAGCTAATCAATTTTTATAAAAATGAAAATACAAGATTAACTAAGAACACAAAACCAGATCCCAGGATGGCTCTTTTCTCATCAAGGTTATAACCGCTACAAAATCTGGTAAAAGTGAGTTTTAGTTAAAATGATTACATTAAAATCAGTTGCTGCAATTAGTGTTCGTGGACTGTTACAGCCATGTACTATAGATTAAATGAAGTGTTGCACAACTGCAACCTATAAAATCTTTTTTTTTGTGTGTGTGTGGACAGGATCAGATGGGAGAAATTAATAAAAGAAGGTTCAGAGAAAATTTACCGCTTATACCTGTTTCTCAGTACCTAAATAAGGAATCTGATTACAAAGGCTGCTAAATATTGCAATCCTCATGATTGTAAATAATAATCACAGGTACCCAGCACATTTTAAAATAGAGCTATTTTTTTCGGTGCCTGTTTCGAAATGCCTCACTGTAGTCAGCCAAATTTAAAGTTGATTTGCTCAGCTTCATCTATTCCTGACAAATAAGGTTTCAGTTTCAGTTGCAGAATTAAAAGGTTCTTACATCAGTAATATGGTGCTTGGCAAATAAAATCTTGTGTGCATTATAAAGGTTAATGAATTCATACTGGAAAGCTAGTATTTATTATTTCCTTTTCATTGTTTTTTTTTTCTGCTACTATTGTGTGAAAACATTTACTCTGTCAAATAATAATAATGAAAAAAGTATTCTACTGGTCAGCTGTTTTTCTGAAAACCATTGAGAAAGATGTTTCTCAAAGGCATGCTTTTGTGGCAAATCAGAAGTCTTAAAAGGGTTTTAGATCAAAATGTTATCTAACCACAAATGCAATTTCTCGTGTGCATAGGATGACCTGCCGAAAGGTAGAGATTAAAACGTAGATCTGATTTCTACATGCATGAATACTGATACAATTGTCTGTGACATGCAGGCAGTGCCAACAGTACTTCAGGATTTCTCAGGATTCCCCCTAAGTCTTAATATAGATGTGCTGGCCAGCTTAAAGTAGGGATGAAAAGAGAGGGAAAGGCCAAGCTGAAGTAAGGGCTCTGGGGGGTTAGGGTTTTGTATTCATATACAGGTATCTGTACTGTGACTGTGCTACTACTACACTGCAGACTTGAGTGGTTTTTTTTTTTTGTTTTCTCTTACTAATTATGTAATTTAGAAAGGTTAATTCTATAAGTTTAGCACTTCTTAACAACTTCCTTTTACTTCTGTTATCAACAGCTGCTTTTGTGTTGCTGTACCTTTGTCTACTCTCTTCTGTTTGTTGTGGTTTTTCAACCTGACATGTTGTCCATGTTTAAATACTTTCTTAGTAATCTTTTAATTTTAACTGTGGCTGTTGATGGCCTTTACAACTGAAAATGCAGCAGTTATGTACAGTGCATTAATCTGAAACGAATACTGACTCATTAAGCTTCTGCTCTGGTAGGGCTTTCCATTGTATCAATTCAGAAGCACTTTCAAGAATTTTCTAAAGTGCTTTATACTGTACATGGGGGTTGACTGAGGAAGTACAAAAGCCATTTGATGTAAAATATATTTAGTACCATTAGATCCTGTTGTTCACTTAAGGCTTTATAAGTTCTATATACATATTGTAAGGACTGAAGATCTCTGTGTTGAATGGCACATTCTGAATGTGCACATTAGGTGGTTTTGATTTGTGCAAAAGTAATCTGCAGGAGGTTTTGCCATAAATCAGCTGGAAACAATTCTGGCTTTGCAGGATGCTGATCTCATTCAGATCTCAGAGAATGAATGGTGAATTTCTCCATAAGCCTGGTTGGTTCCATGCGATAAATAGACATAGCTTTCAGTTTCCACTATGGATGGATAGTCCAAGATGGTAAGCACAAGGTAAGCAGCAGCTGTTCACTGACCTCTGCAGTCCTCTATTCAAAGGGAATTGCATTTAGAAAATGGGTGGCTATTGTCCAAACATATTTTTCAGCAATGAATTTCAGAAGAAGTGATCTCTTAGTGAAGACTTTAATTTATTGCAGATGCAGATCTGCTAGCTATATGGAAAAGCTAGTAAAAACACATATAAGAGAGACAGCTATATCTGTTAAAACTGTCAGTTTTGCAGAAGTTTTTTAAGTTCTGAAAGAGCTTGAACATGTACACAAATTCTCAGATAGGCAAAACCTTTCAAGTACTTCAAGTACAATATATACTTCCTTTTGTTTTTACTAAATTCTGTGTGCTGTTGGTGGCTTCTCCAAAGATAACATTTGCTCTTTTGCTTTGAAAAAATAAAGCTGGTTTGTTAACTGATTCATGCTTGTTTGTTTGAGTGTTTGAGCACCCTTGACACATGAGCTATGAATCCCATGTCCTGGAGAGAGGGCAGGCAAGAGTAAAGATGAACTTGAGATAATAAGGTCTGCTAGATACCACTGTCATAGTTGTGTGACCAGTTCACATTTTTTATTATAAGCATGTGAATAAGACATCAAGTGTTTCTGGAATATTAGTACATTGAAATATATTACTGGAATTTTTAATGTGTCTTGCTCATAAATCCAAGTAATGTGATTGTTCAATATTCTCAGCCTTTAATTTCCGCATAATTTCCCTCTTTGAATAATACATTTAGGACATCATTTCACAAACAGCAATTACTGGGGGATGTCATGAGCTGACCAAATTTCAAAGGTCTTTGCTACATTAAGCAATCACTTTTCAAATGAGAGCGGAGGTGTGTCTACCATCATTTATATATTAACATTTGTTAAGACAGGTTATGATTTCTTTCCCATTTAAAAACTACATTCACAATTTAGCATAAAAGTAAGCCTTTGTTAATTATTAACTTTGGAGTTAATTGTTTGTTTAGCTGCAGGTAAGACTTCAGTGTTGTAAAATGTAATATTTTATATTTCAAACTTTTCCATACTTATACAATATAATAAACAAAATTAATAAAAAAGAACTTTCTAAGAAGAAAGGTCAGTAAACCATAAGATGGATAAGCTTTATTTGGTAACTATAATCTCAAGTGTCTAAAGGAATGCATGAGAGTGCAGATTAAGTGCCCTGTTCTTAAAAAAAAAAAAAGGAAAAAGAACAAACAAGAAAAAAGGCAAAAAGCACCACTAGAGAAAAAAAAATAATTTAGAAATGAGAAATTAGTTCTGTGCTTTCCTATTTTAAGCTGAGTTCACCATTACGTGTCCTTTTAGAATACAAGCTAGAGCTAAAAAAAAAATATATACATTTCACCAAATACTTTACATAAGTTTTGTTTTTTGAACTAACCAAATTGTTTCTTTGGTTTTTCTCTTTTTTTTTTTTTTTTTTTTCTCAACCTTCCCTCTATTTTTCCCTCTGTTTCTTGTTTGACTTGAAGACAAATTTTGCTCCTAATACTTTTTGGTTTTGCACACTTTTATCCTCCTGTTTTTAGCAACACAACATTTTACTGAAGACTGATTTTTCCTAATTTTGTTAGATTCAAAATTCTTTGAGGTTTACTTTGATTTAACTATCAAGAAGAATAAATTTAAAGGAATATAAGCCTGTTGTTTGGCAGGAGGGTTTTTTTTTTAATTTAGAATAAATGCATATTAAATTATATTGAAATGTCTTGAAAAAAACCAAGGCTTTCTCTAAACAGTGGTAATTCAAATCCCTGTTAACATGAAGAGGTGGTTTATTCCTGGAATAGGAGAGAACAATTGATAGAAAACTGAAACAGTTTTCTTAACAGGTGAAGAAGGATCTGTGAAGTGCTAAGAATTCTAGAACAGGAGAAAAGTCTAGACTAAAAAATTCTCTTCAATGTCTTTTTTTAAATCAGGTCTGGAAATGTTTATTCTGGGCCAACACTCGTCACTCATATAACGCTTAAACAGACCTGGTAGATACTTCCTTTCTGACTGTGCTGATTTGTCTGATAGCCACTTCTAGGTTGTGAGCATGGTTGTTGGCTATTTTGAGGGTTATCTAGAAAAGATTAGAACATGCAGCTTCCTGAAGCAGAAGGTGACCTACAAGCATCTGTCAGTTCACAGTTGATGGCAGTACTTGAGAAAAATTATTTTAAAGAAACGAGCAACAGTCCATTGGTAAACAAGTTTGCGCCCTAGAGATAAAAAAAAAAATCAAACAATAAAAGCTGGAATGCTTTTTGACCAAGGCTCTACAACACATAAATCTTGTAGGCAGATGGCTCCCAAACTATTTTGTACTTAGAAACCTTTGGAGCAAGCTTTAGGAATCAACAAATTCACCCTCAAATGACCATAGGCAGAGATGCCTTAATTATTATTTCAGTAGTACTATTATTTTTCTACATCTTGGGTATGAGGAGATGTTTTCCTGAAAAAGAAAAATGCAGCTATTTATTGTGAAATTTATGCACTTTTCTCTATGTAAAATCTGTTATTGTTACACAAGAGACTAATACTTATGTTAAATTATTTCAGTAACTATGTGTCTGTATTAAAATAAGAAGGAATAAGATCATTAACCGACTCTTGAGATGGCTTATCTCAGTTTTTTTGATCAGCCTGATGTCTACTGCAGTTTGTCAGCTGAAACCTTTAAACTATTGTCGTAAAGGTAAAACAAACAAGCCATCTGGAAACATGTAATTTCAAAAAGCTGTAAAAATATCCAAGCTCTTCCATCTCATACATATATATACATAAAAACCATTTATTCTTAATTTAATGGAGTCCTAATACCAATTAATTCTTTGATTTGTTTTGCCTTGTTTTTTTCTGGAGTCAGACTTGCAGTAACTCCTTAATTACCAGGAAGCATCAATAGGTGTAAACTACTCATAAACATATAGATTGATATGAGGGAAAAAGAAAAGCAGGAAACGAGCCTGTGTCTGTCACTCTTTAAATATGTTAGAAGGGAAAGAACACAAGAGAACTCAGAATCCTTTCTTGGGCATAAATATGCTGACATACATTGAAAGTATATCAGCTGAATCTTTCTGTTGGCATTCAGGATACTGTGCTTCAGAGATTATAAGAAAAAAAAAGGAAAAAGATGTGGAGTTGTTTGTCCCATATTAAATGTCAGCCTGACTGCTGACAAAGACTGGCTGGAGCCTTGAATTCTTGAGTGAAATGATCATGAAAAAATTATATGGGAGAAGTAATGAATATGCATCAAACCTTTCTGAGATGGCTCCTTTGCTAGAAGAAAATAATCCTTTTAGTTTAAATGTTACTGTACAGCATTCAACTATGACAAAAAGAAGTCAAGGATGTTCATCTACATGATTTTTATATGTACTTAATATAATAGAAAAAGAGTCAATTATCATCTATCCAGCTGCAATCCATCTGTGTGCCATTTTAGGATCTGTATAACCGGATTTTAGCGTATGGGACAGCTTCTAAGCCTGTGACTAATATCACTGCAACTACTGACGTGCTTAGATGTGTACATCTCTGTTCTTAATAGTACCATAACAAGTGACCTCCAGCAGCAGAATACAAATAAAGTTTAATGATAAAATATTTCTATGACTGAAGTATTCTTGCAAGACCTTAGCTTAGTTTTGTTATTAGTAAGATAACACTAAAGCATGCATTTGGGAAACAGACTATCTCTTCTGAATCAGTAGATTTGTGTGAGTACACTTTCAGTCCTGTCTGAGAAAAAAGAACCTCTCCCAACTAGTAATCATGATGGGCATTTTAAAAAGTTAGTAAGGTGGAAAATAGAATTTAATTCAACATATTGGGAGTCAGAATTACTTTGTGCAAAAAGTAAAACCAGCATTACTGCGTGTTGAACATAAACATTTTTATTTCATTTTCAGCTATGGTTATAAATCACTCTAAATTGAATGAAGATGATATGTTATTCCACTTAACAACTGTACTATTTAAAGTTAAACAGCAAGAAACTTTTTGGTGAAATATGAAAGGGCAGAAAAGACAAATTGCTAAATTCAATCCTTGTTTTCACTGCTGAAAAATGGTGAAATGATAATAGCAACTTATGCTTTTTCCAGTGTAAATTCTGAATGAAGATATACTACTGTGGTTCTATGCCACTGTTGGAAATTACTTGTACTCTTCACCTGATTAGTTACATAGTTTAAATTTTTCTACTCCCCTTTCTATCCAAAGGACTTAGCAGTGGTGCAAGCAACTAATTGTTTTGTCCACAAAGATGTAGTTCTGCGTAAGGTTTTCAGAACATACGATAATTTGAGGGAAAGATCTTCTAAGATAGACTGCGAGGTCTTCCTTCTGCAGCTCTCCCTGCTTGTTTTGTCATATGCATTTACATAAGTCAAAAAAATAATGATGTGGTGTTTTCTTGGTAAGCCCTTATAATTGCTCAGATGGTGAGTTCATCTGCTCAAATATTTTAATAAATACATATATTAGAAATTCCCAGCGAAATAATTGCACATCATTCTGCAAACCCTCCATAATCAAAACTTGTTACTTTCTAATCTTGTTCTTGTAAAGGGATTATAATAATATATAAATATCTCTTATATATATTTATATATATAATATATAACAGCATATATATCTAGTAAATCAAGTATGAATGGTCAAATCTCAAATATGGTTCCTTCTTAGAGCTGTTCAACTCCATATGTTGCCTATAAGTGTAATAAAACATACTAGGAAGACAGGTGAAGAATTTTGAGTTTTCATGTAATTTAGGCAACAATCCATTGGTAGACACCTGCCAACACCTAGCTTCACCAGAAGCTCAAGAGTTTGATGTATTTCAGCTGAGTTTGAAGTGAGCAAACTGAATTTTGTGGAGTGCTTCCTATTAAGTCCACTTCATTATATTGCAACAATAACAACAGCAATAACAGTAATACTAATGTATTGCTATAATAACATAATTATACTATATAGTAATGAATATATAATCTCCATAGATGTGGGAAAAAATGTTCACGGAAAAGTTTTATTTTCAAAATGTTTGAGTAGCTCCTGGATGTTCAGGACACAAAGAACTCTTAAAAGTAAAGCATTTCTGATAAGTACCTCTTAACAAGTTAAGCAAGTAAAATAAAATTTGAGTCCTTGTTTAAATAAGAGTCTATTTTTTAAAAAAATAACAGATAACTAGTGGCAACACATTAAGCAGCAGGCTTGTTTCCTTTCCTGAAAATTACACCACATTTAGGCTATTTTTGGATATAAAGTTATGATGGAATGACAACCCCAGAATAATAGAGATGACCTTGTTCATCTCTCACACTTTAATAATATTAATTCACCAGTTAAAGTCCTAATTCAAAATAGTCAAGCACATTCTTAGTCAGAACTCCAATAGAATATACATAAATATTCTGAAACGTGTCTAAGTGATGCATGAGTTTCTAAAAATAACCCAAGGTTCCTTGGGCTTGTAATAAATTCTTAACTTGTCATAGTCAATCTACTGCTATTTGTTTCTAAGTGTGTTGTCTGCTATAAAAAAAACCCAAACAAACAAGCCAACCAAACCAAATCCATTAGAAGTTTATATTTTCCCATAATTTGGTAGTGCAGGCTAAAGAAGGAGAATATATTAAATATGAATGCTCTCTGCTGGAAGAGATACCTGAGTAGATGTATCAATTAATTATTTTGTTTTCAATAGTTAGTTGAATGGAAAAATTTAAATAAATATTTCTCCATCAGTTCTATGCTGGCAGCAGTCTTAAGGGATTTCATGGTTGTAGTGCAGTGTTAATTAATCCTGCGTGTATCACTGAGCACCAAAGATAGCAATGACTTTGACTGATGCAACTGTGCAGGAGTGAATATTTTCATGTTTTCTCTTCATAAGCATATGAAGAGGAGCAAGTACTGCACAAAGGAACAGCTTCAAAACAAGGGGAATATTACTTCCCTTCATCTTGGAGAAGTCTTTGAGTGAAGAGATGTATCCTGGCAATACCTTTCTCATCCCAGAGAGGCCAGTAACTCCTGGACTAATGTGGAAGACATGGCTCTGCAGTTTGATGTTTTCTAAGGATGCCTGGGTCAAATGCAACCTCTCCGTCCTCCAACGACATGGTGAGGGGAGGGTTTGTTTTTCACCCAGATTGGGTTTAAAAAATAACACTGAACATTTTCATACCAAGAAGACCAAAGTCCTTCTCGACATATCCTGTTCCACCTGGCACCCCAAATCTGTAATTGCTGAAACTATTATAAGGAAGGAAAGAGTATTGACAGTGCTGCTGAACCAGGTTTCATAGGAATGTGATTTTTGCTCCCCCAAACACGTGGTATTCACATGGAATTTGAGCCCTTGAATTCCTGTTCTTTTATTCTGGTACCAAATCAGTGTCCCCTGTGATTGCCCAAAAAATTAGGTTTTTTACTGTGGACATACTTGTGGGCTTGAAAATAAAAGCGTATGTCCTCAAGGGTGTGATGCCTCTGTAATGCCTAATATTGTACAATGTCCATTCTTTTCACTCATGTGTACTCCCTCTCTTACACTCTCACTCATGTTATTCTAATATTTAATACTGTAATAATAAAATCCAGATTTACCTGAAATAATGCCCTGGACAACAGATTTTTAATTTACTTTTCTTATAGTTTTGTTGCAATCCTTTTCTAAACATATCACAGACAACGCTGCCTAGGGCATGTTTCAGAACAACCAATCCTTCTTAACAAGCATCTGACTGAAAGGACAAGAAGTGTAAAGCTGCAAAGCACTGAAAAATTACAATCCCAGCAGGGAGGCTGTTTTCACAGCTATCCTGCCACCCATCTAGCCACTTGGATGTTAAATTACACTTCCTAAATCCGTTTCAAAAATTGTTACACCAGCTATAGAAAGAAAATGCCATTTTTTGAATTTCCATTGTCATCAGTATTGATTCATGAATATTACAAGAAAAGAGACAATAGCTGGCCAGCATGGGCAGCAGGCTAAACAGTTGCTGAGCTTTGCTTCCTGTCCTCATTGGAAAAGTAGAGGTAAAAGTTAATGTCCAGTGTAGGGTCTTAGTAATATTAGCAGTGCAAATTTCCTTTTGGTCATACAAGATCTGACTTACTTCTAGCTGTCTATAATTCCAGGTTGAATCTTCAAAAAGAAGACTTTTCTTTTAGGCTGCTTTTTAAGTGTCACATTTAAAAATAATTTATAATATATTTTCTGTGTGTCTGCCTGTGTGGTGGGGGCCTGGATTGTGCACTGTCCATAAGGGCTGTGAGCATTAGAGCAACTGTACAACTTCTAATATGACATATGTGTGAGATGCTGATAAGAATCAGAGCTTGTCTAGGTGATACGAGAATGTACACTATCTCTGTTTTCTTGATTCCTGAAGCAAGCAAACAACATTCCTCGTGCACATCAGAAAACGCTACTCACAGAGATAGTGTAATTTGACTAGGATGAAGTGCATGGTGAGGTTTCACACAGGAATATGTCAGGAATCTGGTTTCAGTTTTGTGGAAGACTGGCCCCAAAATATTTTGTTGGCTCTACTCAGAATGTTTGCCCCAGGGGTACTGATTGATGGCTGGCTGAACATAAGCTAGCAGTGTACTATGGCAGCCAAGGGGACCAACAGCATCCTGGCTTGTATCAGAAAGTGTGGCCAACAGGACTAGGTCAGTGGTTGTTCTGTACTCTGCGCTGGTGAGGCCTCACCTCGAATAGCGTGTTCAGTTCTGCCCCCTCATTTTCTGGGCCCTTCACTCACTCCCTCTCAAAAGAGAGACATTGAAGTGCTGGAGTGAGTCCAGAGAAGGGCAACAGAGCTGGAGAACAGGTCTGATGAGGGATGGCTGAGGGGACTGGTATTGTTTTGTCTGGAGAATAGCAAGCTCAGGGAGGACCTGTCACGGTTTAAGCCCAGCTGGTAACTCAGAACCACGCAGCTGCTTGCTCACTCCCCACCCCTCTTCTCTCGTGCTCCAGGAAGGATGGGAAGAATCTGAAGAATGTAACTCCCATGGGATGAGATAAGAACAGATCAGTAGATAAGGTATAATACAAACCTACTACTGCTACCACCAATAATAATAATGATAAGGGAAATAATAAGGAGACAGAATATAAAACTGAAAGGGGAAAAGGAAAAGAAAACAATAAACACAATTGATGCACAATACAATTGCTCACTCTTATGGGTTCAGCAGTAGCTCATGCTCTGCCAGGGAGGAGGGAGAGATAGGGCGCCTGGTCTGGGCTAGTCGGGGAGGTATTCCATACCACAGCACGTCCTGCTCGGGGAGGGGACTGGAAGCTGGCCGGGAGGGAAGGGGTTAACACTCCGGGCTGGGCTCGGGGAGGCAACTGGAAGCTGGCCAGGAGGGGAGGGGTTAGCTCTCTCCTCCCAGAACTGGAAGCTGGGCGGGGGGGGGGGGGGAGAGGAGAGAGAGGGGGAGGGGTGAGCTCCTTCTTCCGGGCTGACCCCGTGGCGGCGGGTGGTATCGTATTCTCTCTCCCTGTTTGTCTCCTCTAACATTGATTTGTTGTTGGTACTGGTAGTGATTTCTGTTATACCTTGATTGCTGGACTGATTTTACCTCAATCCATGGGAGTTGTATTCCTCTGGCTCTCCTTCCCATCCCTCCGGGAGTGAGAAGGTGAGGGGGGGGGGGAGGGGAAACAAAGGGGGAACTGTGCAGATTTCTTTTAAACCAGGACACTCACCATCTGTTGACCAATACCCAACCTGACCCAAGCAGCAATCCGGGCCTTTGAGGTAACTCTCCCCACTTTATATACTGGGCATGATGTGCTGTGGTATGGAATACCCCTTTGGCTAGTTTGGGTCAGGTGTTCTGTCTCTGCTTCCTCCCGGCTTCCCATGCTCCTTCTCACTGGCAGAGCAGGAGACTGAAAAGTCTTTGATCAGAGTAAACATTACTTAGCAACAACTAAAAACAGCAGTGTGTTACCAGCACTGTTCTCAGGCTAAAGTCAAAAACACAGCACTGCACCAGCTACTAAGGAGAAAAATAACTGCTGCAGCTGAACCCAAGACTGGACCTTATGGCTTTCTGCAACTATCTGAAAGGAGGATGGAGCAAGGTGGTAGTTGGTCTCTTCTCCCAAATAACAAGTGATAGACAAGAGGTAATGGCCTCAAGCTGTGCCATGGGAGGTTTACATTGGATAGCAAGAAAAAATGCCCTCACTAAAAGGATTGTTAAGCATTGGAACATGCTTTCCTGGGAAGTGATGGAGCCACTGTCCCTGTAAGTGATCAAAAACAAAATTAAGCCCCTAGTGACATGATTTAGTGGTGGACTTGGCAGTCCTGGGGTAAAGGTTGGACTAGATGATCTTAAAGGTCTTTTCCAACGTAGTTGATTCTACAATTACATGAAAGCAACTTGAAATGACATGTGGATTAATCTCACCCTTTTGACCTTCCCTCTAATAGAACAAATGGCCCATTATTTCTATTGCCTATTCTGTATCAGGCCAAACCTAAACTAAAATGTCTTTTATCAAATGCCCTTCTCATGTGCAAGCCATAGCTGCAGCTTGATAAATGCCATGGGATTGATGAAATTGAAACTTAATGGAATGATGGACCAGAGTTTTTTTCTTTTGACTTGTTTTTTCCTTTGTTATTTTTGTTGTGGTTTTGGGGTTTTGTTTACTTGCTTTGTTGATTTGTTTTATTGTTGGTTGGTTGTTTTTTTTTTATCTTTTTGTTTTGGCTTAGTTTGGTTTTTTTTAGGGTAGTAAGTCTATTACATGAGAGAACTTGGATTGTGTTTTGGCACCAGTTGAACAAAATGCACAAGCTCAAATCCTTTGAAATGGGAACATTGAAACATGCTTATTCACTCTTTTTCTGTGTTCCGTACTAGTGCTTCTGTTATTAATTATTCTGCTTCTGACTATAACTGCTTCTAAGCAAGCATGGAATATTTTTATTAAAATTATTCACACAGTGTTTCCAGAATTCAGGAGCTGAAGTGTGATCCAAGACTTCTTAATTTGAGAGGAAAACTCACTTTGATCAAAGCAGATTTTAGTAAAACCTGCAAATAGTTCCCAAACCAATCAGAAACATGTAATCTTGAAATACATTGGATCCAGAGTACTGTAAACAGGGAAATATCTCATGATTATTCCTAGTAGATATAAAAAAAAGAAAAAAAATATATTGAAAAAATCTACATAGGACTACTTAATACAGCTAGACCAACCTCATCTGTCTAAACTGGGTCACACTAGTTTCCACATCTAGGGACTAAATCTTTCATAATTCTTGGATATTTTATGAAATTAGATGAGTAGTTAGCTGATACACCTAAGGCTACTAAATTGCAGAAAGGATCTCATACACAAGATCATTCATCCTGTTTACTGTGCCTATATAGAAAGTACCATAGAATATGTGGACAGAAATATTTAGTTTGGTTTCCTTAGCAGCATTTTGCCTGGGGTCTCCAGGGCATTGCTACACAGTAAGTGCTGTTTCTCATGGAGAGGACTCAAAGGGGGTTTTGGATTACTAGCAGTCAGTCAGTTTGCTGGCTTGGGATTCAGAGTAATTACTTGGGAAAACTGATAGTGGAGGAGTAAGGATATATAGATAAGAGTGCTATGCCTAGGGACTTGCACACACATCCAAAATCTGAGAGCTAGAGTTTTTTGTATTTTTTCTGTATTTCTGAGGTATTGTCCTGGTTTGGGCAGTAGCAGTCATTTTCCTTCTTGGTAGTTGGTGCAGTGCTGTGTTTTGACTTTCGGGTTGAGAACGGTTCCTGATAGCAAGCATGTTTTGAGTTACTGCTCAAATGTTTGGTTTGTCCAAGGTCTTTTTTCTGACCTCATGCTCTGCCAGGGAGGAGGGGAAGCTAGGAGGAAGGAGTGACAGGACACCTGACCCAAGCTAGCCAAAGAGGTATTCCATACCATAGCATGTCATACCCAGGATGTAACCGGGAGACCCGGGAAGGGCTGGAGCTCTGGGGGGGATGGAGGAGGTATCGGTCGGTGCTCAGTCGGGCAGGGTGGGGTGAGTTATGGGTCGGTGCCTGGTGAGGTGTTGTATTCTCTTCGCTTTTTTTTTTGCTTTATCATTATTTTTTGTAGTAGTAGTAGCAGGAGTGATTTGTGTTATACCTTAGCTATTAAACCGTTCTTATCTCAACCCGTGGGGGCTACATTCTTTGTATTCTCCTTCCTAACTCTCCAGGAGTTGGGGGAGCAAGGGGGCAGTGAGTGAACGAGCTGTGCGGACTTGGTTTAAACCACGACAGGTATGTTTCTTAAAAGACCTCATTTTTTTGTAGCAAACAGTTCCTATGAAAACATGCTTTTGGCTAATGTTTGGAGCTGTTTGGTTTTGTTTTCAGTATGAATGGGTTTCAACAGATCAGACCTTTATAAACAAACAGCATTTTGACTAGTAAAGGCAACAGTAGCAGAAAAGAGTAAAGTGCGTGAAAAAGGTTGGTTCTGCTGTTTCTGCTGATTTTTCTAAGGCATCACTATTATTCTATGGCAGACTGCCATGGTCCAGAATATATATGAAACTGTTATCACTTAGTGTCTATGACTAGAGCAAGTTATGGCTAACACAATTACATCCTGGCAACTTTATCAAAAGGAGATGAGGTCACACTGCCAACGTTATTGCATTCATCTGTAAGTTTTGACTTGCAGTGCTATATACTACAGAAATAACTGGAAGAAAACAATCCCAGATTCCATTGCAGGGACCAAAACTATGTGTCTTTCTTTCTTAAATAAACAACAGTTCTCATTCTGAAATGTACACAGGTGGATATGGAAACCAGAAGAAATTAAGGCCTAAAAAGAAAGCTGAACTGGTTTTCTCCACTTAATGCAAGTCTCTAAATAACCCCAAAATTCTGTTGTTATGATGTAAGAAAGGAATTGGCCTTTATACCAGGTGAGGTTTTGTGTCCTTTGTGACAGGGGCTGACCTGGGAAGGTTTTTCAGAGAGTGTATGGGATCTTCATTGTGTGTGTCTGCTCCTGTGTGCCTGGCTGTGACATAGCAGTTTTACCAAGCGACCTCCAAAAGTCCTTTCTGACATAAATAACTTTTATGACTCTATGACTGTCAGTGCAGCCACAGAACAGGAGTTTTTATGGATTATCACTTCACTGTCCACCCACATAGGGTCCTACATAGTGAAGAGAGACTGTTATCCTTGGCACGGAAGCTGAAGATTCAGGGGGTGAAGGAGCTATGCATGACAACTTGCAAGAAAATGTGTAAGGCAAAGGTTATAGCATGAAGATAAAATAAAACCATTGTGAGTGAAATTCCAGGGAGTCTGTATGAAGATACAGATTTTTACCAAAGGAAACTTGTTTCTGGGACCAGGCAAGGGTCTCAGTGGGGAAGGCAAATGGCAGCAGAAGAGCACTTAATAGCTGTACATTGTGTTTTTCTATTCCTGCTTTGTATTTAAAAAACCAAACCAAACCAAAAGCAAAACAACTCAGTTCATCTATTCCCTTCACATACCTCCTATTTAGATTTGATCAGTATGCTTACATTAGGTCAATCAGGCCACCCAACTAAACAAATATGTAAGGAAGAAATCTAACATTCACTCTCTGTGGTTCACCTTCATCACCTATACAGTAAACTTGCAACAAAACAGCAATAATTTGAATGATATAGGTTAGAATTGCTACCAATATTGCCTGAAAATAATAATTTGAGACAGTCCAGTTAGTCATTAGCTTTTTCTTTTTTGGATAATTGTTGTGAAACACTAACATTTAGCTAATTGTGAACCTTTTTATCTATTTTTAATTCAGTTTTGATAATTATAAACTGTTCTTCAAAGGGCAATTCAGCCTGGGAGCCTCTGAGATAATTATTTGAAAAGGACTGATAGCAATCAGTGTTCCTTGTGATTAGAAACTGCATGAGCACCCTTGCTTGCCTTACACCAGGAAAAGTAACAAAGCATAATCCTGTTAGAATTGATGGACCCAGTGGAGTCTAGCTCTGGGAAGATCCAAAATCCTCTTGTCACATCAGAATTAATTTTTTGCCTCCTATATCTAGGAAGATATAGAAGGCAAAATGATGCATCAAGAGGAGGCAAAGTTGCGTGCTCCATCAAACCTGGGACATTTTTCTGCATGAGGGTTTTGGTCTGTGATGATTTATGAGAATGGACAGCACTCTGCCCCCCTAAAAAGACTTTTAAGGAAACAGCATCAGTCTGCCAAAAAGCACACAAAGCATGTGAACAGAATAATTATTCTTCTCTATACACAGATGTGTTACTTCATGACAGCAAATTCTGTGAATATCTTAGTGGCTGAGGCAGAGGCAGAAATATAACAAAAAGGACTGTGATAACTAGGGACTGGATATATAGATGGCATGTGATGTTGCTGGAATAACTGAAATGTGGTGAAACAGCTCATGTGACCTGTGTACTGTGACAATGGGCACAAGCTCCTCAGCAGAGGCTGGCAGGGATGATCAGGAGGGGTGGCTCTCTTCATGAGGGAGCAGCTGGGGTGTAGGTTCTCCCCTATGGTATGTGTGACAGATGAGTGAGAGCAAGTAAGTCAGGGCTGGAGTAGAGGGCAAGGAAACAGATGATGCCATGGGGGGCTGCCAGTGACCATCTGGTCTCTGGCCATAGACCCTGTTTCTCCTGTGGTACTTCAACCTCTTTGACTTCAGCTGAGAGGGAAATGCATATTGGGGGAATCTCTGGAGTGTGTTAGGGATAACTTCATGGTACAGGTCCTGGAGGGGCCAAGCAGGGACAAGGTAGAGCTGGACCTGCTGGTCAGTGGAAAGGAGGAGATAATGGGGAGGTGGCAATCAGAGACAGCCTTGGCTGTAGTGCTGTAGTGATGGTCAAGACCCAGGGGGGAAGTGAGGGTCAGAGGGCAGCAGAGAACAGATATAAGATTTTAGGAATAGAAGGAAACCCTGGCATTTGGAAAGAAAAATTAAAATAAGGGAGTGGGTTGAGGGTGCACAGCACAATCTGCACTGGTTCACATTGTCAAGGGCCCCAGCATAACAGCAGTCATAATGCTTTTTCATGGGACAGAAATTTTAGCACATTCATAACCTCAGATGAAAAATCAAATAGCTACTTTTAATTAAGCAAAAAGTACAACCACATCATCAGTTCTGAGATCTGTACTATAAATTTGCATCACATGCACTTTAAATCACACCTCTGTAAAATGTTTTGCAGGAACATAAGTGTCAGATTTCAGTATCTTCACTATACCAGATTTGGTATCTTCCTTCCTTCCTGTAGCCTGAGCTTCCCAGTTAACTTCTCCATGATGCACAGCTAGCAGGTGACTCCAATTATGCTTTACATGTATTACTTATTTCTGTCAAGAGGTGCTTGAGGTGTATCAGAAGTGTAGATAGGATTGGACAAAGTCATTATCACTTGAAAAAAGAGGGAACACATGTACAACCATCATAATTGTCTATGGTACTTTGAAAAGGAGATGTGCTACGAAAAATATTGAAAGGAAATATGTTAGGTACAGGTAAAATAGCTTCTCCAAACAAACCAACCAACCAACCAAACACAAACCTCCCTGAAAAATATTTCAGTACAGATCAATCCATCCAATGCAAATACTTCTTTATTTATTGAATTAAAGAAGTTTTTCACTAAAAATTCAAGAATTTTACATAGGGATTTTTTTTTAAATGACATTGTGTATCTTATTAATGATTTTTAGCTAGTAGTTTTCTGATGATCTTTATTAGATACTAATTTCCTAGAAACTACTAATGAGACACTGCTAAGCCCCTTAGGTTACGATGGAAATCTCATTGGAAATAATGAAAAAATAATTTTGGTTTTATATATACACGCATATGTACTGGGAAGAACTAGATATACCTCTAGGGACTGTTTTCATTCCAATTACTTTCAAATTACTCAGAATGATGGTTTAATTTTCTCTTATCTGCAGTTATTTTTCTCTATAAGTTGCTGTTCTTAATACTGATAATACACTCCTGTTTATAATTTTTGAAAAATGTGACATCAGACTTGAACTTTCAGTGATGGTGGAAGCTGCTTTTTATAAAAGGGGTATTTCTTTATATCATTAAAGATCCAGAAACCTCAATATTCATGGATTAGCAGATGCAGAAGTTTTCATACTGTCTAACTTTTCTAAGGTCTCAAAATTTCCAAGCCCGAAGACAGCAGCTACTGCATAGATGCTCAGGAGCCGGCAGCTCCCCTGATGCGAGCAGCTGACCCAAGAGCCAGGAGGGGTGGCGGCAGATTTAAACCGGTCATCATTGGCCATTACTGGTCAGTCGTTGAGATGAGTAGCTGGAGAGACTACACCTTCAACACCGGAACAGGGGGAAGCTCAGCGTCCAGGAGCCTCAACTCACAGTGCCAAGAACCACGGAGGCAACCTCAAGTCCTCGACAGCACCTGCACAGGAGCGGGCAGCTCAGCTGACATGAGCAGCTGACTCACAGGGGGTGGAGCCAGGAGGAGCAGAACCAGCCCTGACTGAGTAAAAACCCACCCCAGGGCAAGTGAGTGACCAAAAATGTGGTGCGTCAGATTGCGTGGGCACCATGAGTGGGATGGTGAGTGCTCGCCTCATGACCAGGGCTTGATTTGGGAGCTCTGCTCTGGCTGCCCCAGCGGTGGCAAGCATAGGCACCCAGACAGAGCTGGTGAGAGGGGAGGCTGCAGGGCAGAGCTCAGAGTGTAGAGAGTGCCTGCACTGGTCTTGTGAGGGGAGAGTGCACAATGGGCAGGGCTGCACTTGGTACTCCCTGGTGGAGGTCCTCCTGCAGCAGGGGCTGAGCTGCGAGATGCTGTCAATAGGCTGTAAGACGTCAGGGAAGCTGAGAGGAAGCAGGAATATTTGCTGCAGGCCCAAACTGTGCAGGAGCCTCAAGTGTCCACTGTAGCTTATGCAGGAAAGGAGGACATAAACCCAGGAAGCTGGGAAATAGTAACAAAACAAAACAGAAGAAAAAGAACAAATAAGGAGGCAGAGGACAATTAAAAGCATGGGGCTTCCTCCTAAATCTGATGTCCCCACCTAGAACAGCTTCGCAGTTCTTCAGGAGGCTAATGAGGAAACACACACCTCACAACATAGAATCATAGAAAAGTTAGGGTTGGAAAGGACCTTAAGATCATCTAGTTCCAATCCCCCTGCCATGGGCAGGGACACCTCACACTAAACCATATCACCAAAGGCTCCATCCAACCTGGCCTTGAACACCGTCAGGGATGGAGCATTCACAATCTCCCTGGACAACCCATTCCAGTACCTCACCACCCTCACAGTAAAGAATTTCTTCCTAATATCCAGTCTAAACCCCTGCTGTTTAAGTTTCAACCCATTACCCCTTGTCCTGTCACTACAGTCCCTAATGAAGAGTCCCTCACCAGCGTCCATGTAGGCCCCCTTCAGATACTGGAAGGCTGCTATGAGGTCTCCATGCAGCCTTCTTTTCTCCAGGCTGAACAGCCCCAACTTTCTCAGCCTGTCTTCATACTGGAGATGCTCCAGTCCCCTGATCATCCTCGTGGCCCTCCTCTGCACTTGTTCTAACAGTTCCATGTCCTTTTTATGTGGAGAACACCAAAACTGCACAAAATACTCCAAGTAAGGTCTCATGAGAGCAGAGTAGCAGGAAGGATCACTTCCTTCGACATGCTGGTCACCCTTCTTTTGATGCAGCCCAGAATACTGTTGGCTTTCCATGCTGCAAGGGCACACTGAAGCTGGCTCATGTTTATTTTCTCATCGACCAACACCCCAGGTCCTTCTCCACAGGGCTGCACTGAATTTCCTTTTTGACCAACCTGTAGCTGTGCCTGGGATTGCTCCCACCCAGGTGTAGGACCTTGCACTTGTCATGGTTAAACTTCATGAGGTTGGCATCAGCCCACCTCACAAGCATGTCAAGGTCCCTCTGGATGGCATTCGTTTCCTCCAGCGTATCAATCAAACCCCACAGCTTGGTGTCATCAGCAAACTTGCTGGGGGTGCACTCAATCCCACTGTCCATGTCACCAACAAACAACCAGCTGATGCACTGGTAAAGATCTCTTCTAGTGCTGCCAGGAGAAAGTGGCGGGTTGTAGTAGTAGGGAGCTCTACTTTGGAAGGCACAGAGGCACCCATCTGTTGGCCTGACCCATTCTCAAGGGAGGTGTGTTGCCCTCCAGGGACTCGGATCAGGGATGTTGCAGAGGCTGCCTGCTCTAGTAAGTCCCACTGACTATCACCATTTCTAATAGTCCGTATGAGTGCTAGTGGTATAGCTAGCAGTAGCCTGGAGAACATTAAGAAGGACTACAGAGTCCTGGGAGAGGTGGTTAGGTACTTTGGAGCTCAGATAGTCAATCAATTCTTGAGGAAAAAGGGGAGGACCTCAAAAAGGCTAGGCAGATTTGGCAGGTTAATAAATGGTTAGAACAGTGGTGCTATAGTCAGGGGTTTGAGTATTTAGAACATGGGACTGGATTTGGAAGGCCAGGTCTACTGGAGGCTGATGGAGCTGATCTGACAATGAAGGGGAAGAGCGGTTTTGGTAGGAAGCTTGCCAGCCTGGTAAAGAAAGCTGTAAACTAGATGTGTCAGGGGACAGAGCATCGTTCCATCCCAACGCATACAGACAGTTGCCAACACCTATAATAAATGCTTGGAGCAATGTAGAGATAATTCAGATGCTCCAGCCAACGAGCTGGTTTCCTTTGGAGCTCGGGTCAGATGCCTCTGTACAAATATCTGTAGTATGGGGGACAAACAAGTGGAATTAGAGATGTGTGCATGGCTGCAGGGATATGATATAACAGGTATTACATCAGTGGGATGGCTGCTGCAACTGGAGTGTTGGAATAAAACATGGGGCTTTTTTTTCTCTGTAGAAAAGACAGGCCTGGCAGATGGTGATACAGAGTTGCTGTTTATGTTAGGGATAGGCTGGAGAGTATGGAACTCTCTCTGGGGACAGATGATCAGTCAACAGAGAGTTTGTGAGTTAGGGTTAAAGGAAGAACAGCTATGGGGGACATTATTGTGGGGATGTGTTACAGACCACCTCATCAAGAGGACTCTGTGGATGAAGCACTCTATAGACAGATAGGAACAGCCTCACGCTCACAGACCCTTGTACTCATGGGGAACTTCAACCACCCTTTTATCTGTTGGAGGGACTGAATGGCACGGAACAAGCAATCCAGGAGGTTCCTCAAGTGTGTGGAAAATAACTCCCTTCTGCAAGTAATAGACGAGCCGACAAGGAGAGGTGCCGTGCTTGACCTTATGCTCACAAACAGGGAAGGGCTGGTTGGAAATGTGATGCTTCAGGGCAGCCTTGGTTGCAGGGATCATGAGATGGTCAAATTCAAGATCCTCAGGACAGTGAGAAGAGTGTGCAGCAAGCTCACTGCCCTGGACTTCAAGAGAGCAGACTTTGGGCTCTTCAGGAACCTGTTTAGTAAGGTTCCATGGGATATAGCCCTAGAGGGCAGGGGGACCCAAGACTGTTGTCTGATATTCAAGGATCACCTGCTACAAGCTCAGGAGTGTTGCGTCCAGATTAGAAGGAAGTGCAGCAAGAGGGCCTGGATGGATAAGGAGCTGCTGAGGGAAGTTCAAGGGGAAAAAAAGGCTTACGAAAGGTGGAAACAAAGACAGGCAACTTGGGAAGAATACAGTTATCTTGCCCGGGAAGCTAGGAGCCAGGTTAGGAAAGCTAAGGACCAGTTAGAATTAAACTTGTCTTAGGGATGTGAAAGATAACAGGAAGGGATTCTGTTGGTACATTGCAAATAACAGACAATAGGGACAATGTTGGCCCTCTCCAGAAGCTATCAGGAGAACTGGCTACCTCAGATTTAGAGAAGGCTGAGGTTCTTGATGACTTCTTTGCCTCAGTCTTCACTGACAAATACTCTGAAGACACAAGCCAGGACTTGGAAGACAAACACAGAGACTGTGAGAATGATGACCTTAGGCCCACTGTAGGAGAGGATCTGGTTTGAGAGCTTCTTAAGAACCTGAATATGTACAAGGCCATGGGACCTGCTGAAATCCATCCGTGTGTCCTGAAGGAGCTAAGCCACTGTCATTGATCCGTAGAATCATAGAATAGTTAGGGTAGGAAAGGACCTTAGGATCATCTAGTTCCAACCCCACTTCCGTCAGCAGGGACAACTCCCGCTAAACCATGTCACCCAAGGCTCTGTCCAACATGGCCTTGAACACCTCCAGGGATGGAGCATTCACAACTTCCCTGGGCAACCCATTCCAGTGCTTCATCACCCTCACAGTAAAGCATTTCTTCCTTATATCTATCCTGAGCTTTGCCTGTTTAAGTTTGAGCCCATTACCCCTTCTCCTGTCACTACAGTCCTTAATGAAGAGTCCATCCCCAGCATCCCTATAGGCCCCCTTCAGATTCTGGAAGGCTTCTATGAGGTCTCCACGCAGTCTTCTCTTCTCCAGGCTGAACACCCACAACTTTCTCAGCCTGTCTTCATACAGGAGGTGCTCCACTCTCCTGACCATCCCCGTGGCCCTCCTCTGGACTTGTTCTAACAGTTCTATGTCCTTTTTATGTTGAGGACACCAGGACCGCACACAATACTCCAAGTGAAGTCTCATGAGAGCAGAGCAGAGGGGCAGGATCACCTCCTTTGACCTGCTGGTCACGCTCCTTTTGATACGGGATACAACTATCTTTCTGGCCTGCAAGCCCACGCTGCCAGCTCATCTTCATTTTCTCATCTACCAATACCTCCAAGTCCTTCTCTGCAGGGCTGCTCTGAATTTTTTCTCTGCCCAGCCTGTAGCAGTTCCTGGGATTGCTCTGACCCAGGCATAGGACCTTGCAGTTGTCATGGTTAAACTTCACATTTTTGAGGTGGGCAGATGCCAACCTTATGAACATGGAACTCTTGGAACAAGTCCAGAGGAGGGCCATGAGGATGATCAGGGGACTGGAGCACCTCCCTTATGAAGACAGGCTGAGAAAGTTGGGGCTGTTCAGCCTGGAGAAGAGAAGGCTGCGTGGAGATCTCATAGCACCCTTCCAGTATCTGAAGGGGGCCTATAAGCATGCTGAGGAGGGACTCTTCATTAGGGACTTCAGGGACAGGACAAGTGGTAACAGGTGTAAACTTTAACAGGGGAAGTTTAGATTGGATGTAATAAGGGAGTTTTTTACTGTAAGGGTGGTGAGGCACTGTAATGGATTGCCCAGTGAAGCTGTGAATGCTGCATCCCTGGTGGTGTTCAAGGCCAGGTAGGACACAGCCTTGGGTGACATGGTTTAGTGTGAGGCGTCCCTGCCCATGGCAGGGGTTTTGGAACTAGATGATCTTAAGGTCCTTTTCAACTATTCTATGGTTCTGTTATATGATTCTATGCTATCTTGCCTTTCCTAGTCTAGCAACAGTTCATAACCCATGACATTTCTTCTGGCCTCTAAATCTTTCTCTAAACCCCATAGTCTTCAATTCTACAGTTTTTTTTGAGCATGTCTTCAGTACAGTACTCCAAAAGGATCAGTATCATTCCCTCTCCCCTTTCCTGAGCACTGCCTCCCAAGGAGCCACTCCTTTTTCTCCAGGGGGTGGGATGCAGATGATGGCTGTACCGTGAGGCAGGAACATTCTTCCATGAACAAGAACCAGTGAGGAAGGGGGGATGCAGCTGTCTTGAAAGACCCCTCCTGTCAGTTAAGTAGGTCTCTCACAAGTGAAAGGTCCATTCGTTCTCTGAGGACCTCCCTTAGTTTATAAGATCTGAAGCATTTGAATGAAAAATAAAAAACAAACCAACAAAAAAACAGTAATAAACCCCCATGTGTCAGCTATGTATTACTGTTGGTGACTGACAGGTAGGCAGTTTCATTTAATGTTCTCTTTTTCTAATTAGTAGAGCCATCAATAGACAAGACAAGCTTCATTATTTATTTGATACTGTCTGCCATAGGGAACAATTTATCTTTTATATTTTTTGTTTGCAAATTTACCCAAGCCCATGGAACATCTATGACTTCAATACAGAAGTGTATGACATGAGTAGGTATAAATGACTCCAAAGAAAGTCTGCAAGACTGTTTTTCATTACATGCTTCAACAGCAACGTTTTTTTTTACCTAAAAAAAAAAAAAAAAAACAACAAAAAAACATTAACACCTTCTTGCAGGACAAATGCAATCAGTGTGTCATTTGATACATAAACATTTTTTTGGGAGCTAGGAAGTAATTAGAATTATTTGGTAACTAAGTTGCTTGTAATACATCTAACCCTATCATTTATTCTTGCCTTGTTCATTATGCTGTTTTCTTCTCTACTAAGAAAAAGACAAGAGAAAGTACAGTAGACGTGTTTTCCAAATAATGTGCATAGCACTAGCTTTAAATAACTGAAATAATGGTTTTGCTATCAATATCCTTACACTGGATCTGTGCTGGCCACAGCTGCCTGCCTAGTAAAATCAGGTAAATGTAGTTGCTCATTTGCATATACTAATATTTTGATAAGCTACTTAGCTTTTGCTACCAACTGGCTCTTACAGCCAGGTAAGGTGGTTCATTTAGGATATTTCTCAGCTCTGCAAGTTGGTTTTCAAACCACTTAATCTCAATATGACTATAATATTTTGAAGAGCTTGGTTTGAAACAACTCAGAGTCAACTAAGGCATCTTATTCTGTCACAGATGTAGAAAACTACACAGAAGCCTCCATCCTGCTCACTATGGAAACACTGAAATAATGCCATACATCATCATGAATTAGAAATCTTCTATTTAATGTTTTGATATTTAAAAAGATAAACAGATCTGCTCTTGCCATAATTTAGAATTAATAGCATGTAAGGATTACTTGCAATAAAAGACACAGTAAAGCCCCTTTCCTGAAGCAGCCAATAAGAATTGCAGCATTTTCCTGTTCTAAGAAGCCTGCCTGAAAGACATTTCTTTTTTTCTGGAGATTCTGAACCAGACATATGTATCACCAGAAGGACTAACATCCCAGAGGATGCATATACCTTTTAAATTCAGATGTAGACCTCCCCTTAAGCCCTTCCACAGCACTCTCCATTCCCCTGATATCTTTTTATCTTCATGCAAAAACTGATGCCAGACTGAAATGAAAACTTTTGTATTTTGATCCTTCTCCAAAAATAGCCCTAGAGCACAGTTATGTAGATTTTATTTAACCTGTCTTAATTGTTGTTGGGAGGGGTGGGATGTAATTTGACTGCCATTGTAACAAAAGGCAGCTGAGAACTACAAAAAATTTGCAGCCTGAGAGAAATGTGAGTGGGAAAAAACTGTTTCTGCTGGATTTTTCTAAATTAACTTTTCTCCCTCTCAACATATGCACACAAGGAGAACTATGTAAATTATAACAACTGGATGACAAACACAGTAATGCTACCCTAATTTGAAAATGCAAATTCTCTGAAATGGGAAGTCAAATTAGATGCAATTAGAGCAGCCAAAACAAAGAGAAACTTATTAGATATTCACTGATTATAAGGTCTTACAGTGATGGGTAAAATAATGAGTCTTCTTGTCAGTATAGCCTTGATAAGATTGCTCTGCATCCCGGGCACCTCTCATCAGCCTTGCTGTCCTGTAGGGTTCATTTTTTCCAGTCCATTACTTCAACCTGCATGGGAAGCCACAACCTATAACAGTCTAATTGGAGGGAAAAAAATGAAACTGTAGCATGCATCCTGGTGCTTTCAATGGCAAATGTTAGTTTGGAATTGCTGGAATTCAATGAAAAGAAAAATTAAGACTTGGGGCAAGGGGGGATATTCCAGGATTTTAATCCATCTTCTTTGATAATCCACTCTTTAGACTGGTTCTCTGATGAAGTGCAAAATAAAAGAGTTTATGTTTGTCCTCTTCCTCAGTGTCTGAGCTTATAGATTGATTTTTCACATATAAAACAATATTTTATATGTGAAATGACTCCAAATATTCCACATATTCTCCTAGAATAACAAATTTAAGGGAAAAGATATAGAGGAATCCTAGTCCTTCAGTAAAGGAGAGATATCGGTCTAAGCTTTGTCTTCTCATATCTGTTGGTGCACAGGAGAGAATTCACACAAATATAAAACCGTAAACAGCTTCTCTCTGCAAAAACGGTTCTAAGAATTTGATAGACAAGAGAAAATCATTCTGGAAAACATTTCAGCAATGCAGGCTGTCTGATGCCACTCCCTGTGCCCCAGCTCAGTGTGTGTACTCTCAAACCACTTGTGCATCTCAGGAGTTACTGGCAGACTGACAGTATGCTTCTAACATAACGCTGATACCAATACAACAAGTCACTTAGTACCCTAACAAACTTTTAGTTATTTTATAAATGGCTTGTTGCATTTTATGGAGAAAGTGACAAAAACCTTTGATTTTTTTGGATACAATTTCTAGGTTTGCAAAGCCTAAGTTTCTGACATGGACTGGAGCATTCTCTTTGCTTCAAGTCTTTTACATTTGCTTGTACATAACTGTCTTGCTCTCTTGAGCAGATACCACTGCCACAGCCCACTTCTTTCCTCCTCTCTTAGGAAAGCATAACTAAGCACAAAGATTAAGTAAGTTATTGCATTTCTTTTTTCTCAGTTTTCCTTATGCATTTTCACTGGTGGAACATAGGATCTTAAGTTAGGAAACGTACAAATGGAGAATTAAAACAGATTACGTAAAGATATTTTCTAAACTACAAAATGTCAACAGAAAAAAAAATTTAGGATTTTTTGCTGATTTCAAATAAAGGGGATAAAGAAGCATAGTTTTGAATTGACTGTGTGACAGAGCTCTTATAATAATCTTGGTTTTAACTTGTATACTCCTTTTTTTAAAGGAGTGCACATCGCTAGCTGACAATAACTTTTCAAGGGGAATAGATTTTTTTTTTTACCCTTTTGCAGGGAAATGCAGGAAAGCAATGTCATTTTTGTAGTTGCCTCTCCTCAAACATACTGAATGTCAGTAAATGTTATCTTCTTAGTTCTCTTAATTTTTAAATAAATGTTCTTCCTATGAAAAGTGTGAGTTATTTCTAATACATATTTTCATAAACAGTCAAGCACTATGAGAATTTTGCTTTTTGGTTAAGGCTTTGACAGAACCTTTTGTGTGTATACTTGATTTGGTGAATAAATCTAGGCCTGTATTTCCTCATGACATTTTGCTATTTTAACATAAATTTCTACAGTTCTTGGGAAAAGTCCGCATTGAACTTGTTAATACTCTTTAAAACTTGCTTCATTTCAGTCATTCTTACAATGTTTAAATCTGCATTGAATTAGGTCTTTAGGTCTTTTCACATTTTCCTGTTTTCTGGTTTATGAAAAAAAAAATCTCAAAAGTTTTCCCGCATTTTATTTAACCCTTTTCTCTTTTACAGTCTTCTGAGTTAAGAACTTGAAACATGTATAAAATGTATAAAATTGCAGATCTTGCTGCTGAAAGGAAGCATATCTTGAAAACCACATACTGGTCATTGTTCAGTCTAGTCTACTTTCAAGGGAATGATAGTTAATATAAAAACCACAAGAAAGTTATGGAGAAGAAGCATTACAGGTTGCACAGGGCTGGTGGACACTTGCAAATTGGTGAGGAAAACCTTTCTGCGATGCCTAGGTATTATGAATGGTCTCGTCCTGTGTTGTTATCCATGGCAAAACTATTCAGGCAACCAAAAGTGTGTATGAAAGTCTGTCCTTTTAAACCTTTTTCTAGTTCTTTTCTCAACATAACTATAAATGTGTCTCAAACCCACCAGTTTTTTTCAGCATGGTTTTAAATGTTTTTGCACCTCTTTCTCTGCCTTTCTCTCAATTATTTTGTGTTAATTTGCTCAGGCAACACACACCATCTATTTATTCAACCCAGCAACATAAAGATGTACACTATTCTGATGATGAGCTAAGTTTATATGAAATGGTCATTCAGGTCTGTTTTATATCACTAGTATTCTGTCCTCTGAAAAGAAGAAAGCTATATAGGTGCTTTTAATACAGTTATAGTGTGGATTTCCATTTTCCTGGATTTCCATTTCCTCACTGGTAAAACAGTTCTAATGATGTCTGCTTGCTTTATAAAGCATTTGCTGTAGAGGGAAGAGGCTCTGCAAGAGGTAAGAGACCAAGATGCACCAACGATGAGTTCAGTTTGCATGTTTTTGATTTGCCTCATCCAAATATAATATATGTATATACAAATATATATATAATATAGATTATATACTGTATTATATACTGTATATTACCTGCTTTATGTCTGGAAACATCTTTTTCCACCAGAGCAGTGATCGCTTTTTAAGGAATGTCATATTTGGGAACCAGCGCATCTCCCTTGTTATTAGTGTATAATAGCATGGAATAAAAGACCAATCACTACACAGTCTATTGCTGAAACAGTTCCCTTTATAGCTTCAGATCTCTGTGATCAGCTGTTTACCCCTCATATTAAATCATGAATGATTTAAGTCAGAGCGCTTCATGAGTGTCAACAGCAATCTGTTGCCCACTGTACTATGATGGAGCTAAATATGCAAAGTTTTTTCATTGTATAAAATGCTAAATTCCATGTCATATTCATATGGCAGCCTGTTTTCAGTTTCTTCTTTTTTTAATGTTTGGTATGTTTTTTAGTTTGGTTGTTTTTTTAATATTTGGAACCATTTTCTGTCTTTATGGTCTATCACGTCTGTTTTATATTATATGAATGATTCATAATTACTATTACTTTCAATGCGTAGTAAATAGGAAACTTTAATATGTGAGTAACTGAAAATCATAAATCAATACCACTGTTTTGAAAAAACTCATGTCAGAAGGAAAACTTGGTGCTTTGTTTTTTCTCCTGTAGCTTCAACTCAGTCTTTTAAGCAGGAAATCACTATAATTCTCTGCCTTCTCAATGTAGTACCACTAAACAAAATACATAACTGCTTCTGAAGATAGTTTGAGAAAAACATTCTGTAAACTTGATGCAGCTCTGGGATGAGGTTGTATCCTGCTGCAAACACATCTGACGGGGTGGAAGGTATTAAGCATGTTTATGGAAGCTTTTTTACCTTCCCCCTTGTCCTGGTTTTGGCTGGGACAGAGTTGTTTTTCTTCTTAGTAGGTGGTACAGGGTTTTGGCTTTAGTCTGAGAATAATGCTGCTAATACACAATATGTTTTAGTTATTTCTAAGTAACACCCTGATCAAGGACTTTTCAGTCTCTTATGCTCTGCTGGTGAGGAGGGGCACAAGTAGCCAGGAGAAAACAGAGACAGGACACCTGACCCAAACTAGCCAAAGGGGTATTCCGTACCAAAAAGAATCAAGTGGCTCAGTACATAAACTGAGTGGAGTTACCTGGAAGGGACCGTTTGCTGCTTGGTGACAAGCTGGGTTTTGGTCATTGGACAGTGAGCAATTGTGTTGTGCCTTACTGCTGTTTATTTATATTCTTTCCCCTTTTTAGTTTTGTAATCTCTCCCCTTGTTATTTCCCTTATCATCATTGTTATTATTAGTAGTAGTATATTGTACTTTAGCTATTGGACTTTTTTTATCTCAACTCATGGGATTTACATTCTTTTGATTCTCCTCCCCATCCTGTGGGGCAGGGGAAAGGTGGGGGTGGGGTTGTGAATGAGGAGCTGCATGGTGCTGAGTTACTGGCTGGGTTTAAAACATGGCAGTCCTTCTTTCTTCCCATTCTCTCTCTGAATTCCTTTTATCAGGCTAAAGCAGTTTTTACTTTACATAGACATAAAAGCTCTGTGTTCTCTGCTTCACATGGACATTTAACTTCTGTCCTCATCACATCCAAGCAGTTAATGTTCTCTGCATTCTCACAACACTCCTTTGAAAAGAGCTTGTCACTTTTTCTACCTATGGAGAAACAAAGCACAGAACAAGGAAGTCACACATCTAAAGCAAACTCAGAACCTAACAGCATGATTTCACAGGACCCACAATTTGCCTTACAGTCGGGATATTACCCAAATGCATCTCCTTCCAGTCCTCTTCCAGTTGTATGCTACTTTCCTTGAACTGATGCCAAATGTTCCTGTGGCTTTGATTAGCTATTTCAGTTCACAACTTAATCTAGAAATAGGAAACAAGAATAAAATAACCCATTGCCTACCTGACTACACCAAGCACTCAGCATGTCATAATTGATGCTACAGATACCAAAGGCTAATGGGTCAAGGGCCAGTAAGAGAATGTGACTTCAAGTCTGGGTAGTAGCATGGAGCTTTACTATCCAAAAAAGTGTTATAGCAAAGATTAAGCTTTCCATGGGACATCCATTCTTGAGGCAGGCTCCTTGGCTTCCTCACAGAATGCCAGAGAAAGAGGCAGATGCTTCTGTCCAGCATTATTGTATCATATTAGCACAAAAGATACACTTATGGTATACCATGAAGTGATGCTCATATCAGAAATAACAATTTATTTGGGCCTAAACATAGCGAAAATGACACAGATCAGGTCACATGCTGTTTTCTTGTAGTCTTGTTATTGTATCAACAGTTTTAATCTGATTCAAACCTAATTAGTAAAGAGTGAGATGGAGAGCTGTCCACATAATGACTACCTGCCTTTCCTTTGCATAAAATAACCACAGTGCATAATGATGTGAACTAATTACATCTACAGCACCCTCACTACCCCACACTTCTTCCAGAAGCCAGCAAGATTTCAATTAAGGAAGTTCAAGGAAGACAGATTTTGAAAATCCTGCAAGACTGTCAAGTGTGAGACTCAAGATTCCAGAGGAGTACAGACATCACTGAGATATTTTATAAAGGTGGAAAAGGAAGAACAGCTCAGAAGAAGCATCCTACTCTGTCTTTGGCCTGATGTTGAATTTAGGCTCTTATAATGTATTTTATGTGTCCTTAACACATTTTTGAAGAAGCCAGAACTCATTCACCTTCCACCTCTTTTTCAAACTGTAGCCCTACCTCATCACACATCTACAGACAGAAGACCCAAAAGAGCGTTACTGATAATCAACAATAATCTAGCAGTATACATCTAAATGGGAGATTCCACAACACAGTGAGTCTAAAGAGAAAATTGAAAAGAACCATGAGAATCTTGATTTTGGCATGAAATGATTTGATACTCTCTGCACATACTCCACATCTCTCAACATAGTAATCACCTGCTCCAACATGGAGAATAATACAAACTGAAGAGCAGTGTTGGCACAAGAACAGATGGGTATCAGCTGGGTATTAAAAAGATTAGGCTGCAATTTAGAAGATGATTTCTAATTGTCAGAGGAAATAGGTCATGGAACAGCTTTCCTAATAGAGGTGAGGACAGAAAACTTAACTGCTGCAGAACAGAACTTCGTGTAATTCATGACTGGGATTATAGAATTTGATTGCCTGACCCAACATGTTCCAGCCAATTTGTTGCTCATGTTCACTGCCACAGTTACGAAGTCCTTGCCAAAAACACATAAGCATTTGTAAGTTTCCCTGTTTAGCCATGTGAGCAGGGAACAGAGCAGAAATGGTGAAAAAGATCTGGACAGATACTGATATCTTTGGAAGTAATGACAAGTATTCACAGCAAAAACAAGGCCATGTAAGTTCTCAGCTCCACTTTACAGTATTGGGCAATAGCAGCAATAGCATCCTGTGCTGCAGACCTAGTCGGAAGGAATGGAGAAGCCAAACTGTCCTTGTTTTCAGCATTCAGGCCTGGTCCACAATAGTAGCAAAAGAAAACCAGGGTCTGCTTAATGTGGCTGATCTGCATTGACCATAGGTCTTGCTAAAGGCAAGTGACTCCTACTCACTATCACATGGAACAGGAAACTATGGAGGAGTGTAGATGTCATGGTTTAAGCCCAACCGGCAACCCAGAAACCACACAGCCATTCACTCGCTCCCCCCATTCCTTCCCCTGCTCCCAGAGGGATGGGGTGGAGAATCGAAAGAATGTAACTTCCGCGGGTTGAGATAAAAACAGTCTAGTAACTAAGGTATAACACAAACCACTACTGCTACCAACAATAATAAGAATGATAGCGGAAATAACAAGGGAAGAAAATACAACTGCTCACCACCCACTGACCGACACTCAGCCCTACCTGAGCAGTGATCTAGCCCTTCTGGGTATCTCCCCCCAGTTTATATAGTGGGTATGACATGCTGTGGTATGGAATATCTCTTTGGTTAGTTTGGGTCAGGTATCCTGTCTCTGATTTCTCCCAGCTTCCCCTCCTCCCTGGCAGAGCATGAGACTCAGAAAGTCCTTGGTCAGAGTAAACATTAGTGAGCAGCAATTAAAAACATCGGTGTTATCAGCACTCTTCCCAGGCTGAAAGTCAAACCCACAGCACAGCACCAGCTACTAGGAAGGAGAAAAATGACTGCTACTGCTGAATCCAGGAGAGTAAGAATCACTTTTCCTCAGTCTCTTGGGTAATTGCATAGTACTTGAAATATCACCAAGAAACAATCTTTAAAAGCTTCTTACAAAATTTTTACTTTCTTTCTATTTTTTCTCATCAATAATCCTTTTTTAATTCTTTTTAATGCTTAAAATACCCTGAGCATTTTGGAATCATTCTAAGTCAAGCCCAGAGCTTTATTTACGCATTCTATACTTACACCATGAATTGGATTTCCTATTCTATTCTAACAAGACTGTGGGAAGGTTTTACTGAGAGACTTTATTAACACAAAACCAGAATTTTTCTGTGCCTCTAATGAAGCAGAAGGTGCCAACATGACTGAGCAAGAGGGAGGATTTGGTGTGCCTTTCTACAGTGTAACTACACTTGAAGAGTGGTTGTAGAAAAACAGGCAGGTAAACTTGACATGAATCTAATTTTCCAAGCCAAGTGGATTAATTACAGTCTCAGTTCCATATAGTTACTGTGTCAAGAAAGAACACAAATGTTTGTATTCACTCTCATCATTGCCTTTTGTGCACTGCTCATGTTCCGTGTTTTTATTGTTGCTTCCACCATACTTGGACTTTGTTCCTTCAGGACTGAGGACAGACATTTTTGTACTTCTGCTGCCTTGTAACTCACCGTGTGTGAGACAATACTGTTGTGACTACTAGCAGAAGAGAAGATGGGGTAATACTGTCACCTTTATGCTTGTTTATTGGTCAAACATTTTTGTTCTTTGCTAGGATGAGTACTCAGGAGTACATGATCTAAAGGATGAGTACCTTCTTTGGAAAAAGCCTTATTAGTTTCCTATCAATGTGCTTTCTAGAACATAAAGAAATATAATAAAATATTACCTAACTTACGAAACCTGTGTAGCTAGCCCACCATATAGAAATAATATGCATTAATAGCTTTATGCATGTGGTAATTCTATCTTGGAAATAGACAGGTTCAACCAGTGCACCAGATAAGCTCCAAAACCTCTTCAGGAGACCATTTTGAGAGTCCTTAACTGGAGAATAAAACCACTTCAAACAACACTCTTGATCTGATGTGTTGTAACAGAGGTTCAACATACTTACCTTCTGTGTTTGTGTTTCATTTGTTGTTTGTTCCGTGTCCCTGGATGGGTATAAAGCTTTTAAGGTTCCTGAGTCTTCTCTGGCATCTTGTTAAAAAGCAGAAAGTCAATCGTCTTTTTCTGATGTAAATGTTTACAGATAATTTTGAATTTTAGATGTCCAGTGGAATGACACCAGAATAAAATTATTCCCCACATCTACAATTAACAAGTTCAGGTTGTTATGAAAATGTTATGTCTTTGTTTAACTTATCATTGAAATCCTTGTTCAATGCATCACTGAAAACCAAACATGGAATATTTTCAGTATCTACACTTTATAACTACTTTCCTAAAAGTTAAAATTCAAGCTTCAAAATCTTCATAAGCAATATACTTTGCAGATAGCTTATTTAAGAATATGAGAGATATAAGGCCAAGAACACTGCAAAGATGAGCAAAAAATGTGGGCAAAAAAATTAAACACATATTTAGCAGAGGCTGAGAAAAATAAATCCAAGTAGTTTCATGCATGTCACATAAATCTGGTTTAGGCTGGGTTGAATTTAAATTTACTGTGGCTTGCTTCAGTGTCCCACAGGCACCAGGCATTCCTTCCGTATGGTCTGACAGATCAAGGTCTCTATTACACTGTTAATAAGTCTCAATTAGTATTTTATAACATTTTCTGATGTTTTGGCAGTAGTGTACCTGGGGAAATTAAAAATATTTAAAATGATGGCTGTTTTACTACCTGAGTAGATAAACAGATGACACTTAATCTCATTTTTTATGAAAGGGTAATAATCTGCAAAGCTGTTTCTTCATGCCTTCCTGCAATAGTATAAAAACTGTGCTTTGTCGCACAAGCAGAACTTGAATGAGAAAGTAAAATGCATGTTGTTTTCTTTTCCAGCATATCAATATATGGAAATGGGATTTAAAATATAGTGTCTATGCATTTGACAAGATTCACACTTCTTTTTTGAGAATTAAAGGTTTTGGTTCCTATACTTACCTGATCCTAAGCATGATCACTTAGTAAGGCATACAAGCTGAAGATTTACAGAGGAGGACACTTCAACATCACATGATGCTTCAAGAAATGTAGAACTTTTAAGGTACTTCAAAATCAAAGGAGATATACACACCAAAGAAGTTGTTCAAGTACCTTCAAGTACTGGGACCTGTACCTGTATGAATACCATTCTGACTCTTCTCAGACAATTAGTTTAATTAAATTTACTTGTACTCTGTTCTGCTTTTCTTATTTTCTGCTTTCTTTGAATATTCACCATTTCCTCTGGTAAGCAACATTTTCAAGTATTGTGCTCAGAAAACTTGTCAGCTAAGATAAAGACTTCGCCTTTCATAAGTAAAACTTCAAAATCCTTACTGGCATCTGTTCAGTGTGCACATTTTTTTTTTTTTTCCCTCCTAGGTTCTACACAATATACAGAGTCTAGGAATTGTGTTATGGTATAGTCTGAAAAGAAATTCCTAAAAGTGGTACCAGCAGGAGTTTATTAAAAAAAAAAAAGAAAAAAGTGTGATAATTGCGCTTACATTAGGAAGTTCGTATAGAATTATAGCTTATAGGTCATTTGTAGAGAGAGTGTACCTAGTAAGTCGAGTAAGATGCAGGAAGACAGGATTCAAAGAAACACATCTTTTGTAAGTGAAGAATACAGAGGTGAAGATAAGCATGAAATGTATCATTCTGAGTATTTGTTAAAGTTTGGCCTGCACGTTGCAATTCATTATTTAGCACTATTCAATAGTGACCATAGTGAGAATTACAATAAAAGACAGGACTGGGTGCATGGCATTAAAAATATTTAATTTCCAAACTGCTTTTTCCTTTTTCAAACTTTCTAAATTAATTACTTTCCAATTTATGCATTACAAAATATGGAATCAGGATAATATATATGCTAATATGGCTCATAAAATAATAAGTGAAAAATAATGAAGTGATAGCAAAGGGGAACTGAAGAATCCTTCATTAGATGTCACGCTTCAAGTTTACATCTTTATCACTTGGTCATTTTTCCCTAATAAGAACACTTACTTTGCTTCTTTGAAACAATATATTTGAGTCCATCAATCATCAGAAAGTGGACACCTTTTACAAGCTTGTGATGGATTTTTTCAGACTGAAAATATTGGTCATCTGTTACTTTTCTCTGAAAGTGCACTTTTGCGAGCAAAGAAATTGCTAATAAAATGCTTTTCAGTGGCTTTGCATACTGAAAGCCACTGATTTTAAACAGCTTGAATATTCGCTAAACATTTTATGAAAAGCCTCTTTCTCCAAAAGCGTTCAATTTTGCAATTTTTCTGTCTTTATCTTCCTTGGTTTACTTGATTTTCTTTCTTTTCGTTTTACGAATACAGAAGCATTTCCCTGATTTTCAAGAGTTGGTCACAAAATTCATATTATGTATACTTAGGACTCTTGCCTTCACAAGCAAGCTGATGTACCTCAGTGATAGCGTAGCCCTAAAAATTTTAAGTGTCTATTGTGTGTTCCTCTGGGGCCTTGTCTTGCTGTGAAATAATCTCTAACACATGAGGAAAAATTGAGTGAAAAAAGCAATCCCAGTTCTAATAGAGAGACAGTAAAGTTTTTCACTGTGGAAACCCCAAGGTTTTGGTCACAACAGGCTTTTGGCATGCATCGTGTTGCATGCTGTGACATTTTTTATGCTCTGTGGATTTACTCTTGAAATCCGTATTCCCTGTTTCCTTTGGTTCTTCCTCTGGTAAAATGTTAACCATTTAGCAATGCAACATCTTACAGGTAATTTGAATAATGGTGAATTTTGAAGCACAGAAAGATTTGGGTATAGATCCTGGCGATATTCATGTGATCATGATAATGCAACTGCTGTGACTTGTAGTGAAAGTTTTTTAATATAGCAACACAGCTAAATTGTTCATCAGTTGAGGTTGTTGGTGGTGTTTATTCTTGTATCAGATGTTCTCCAAGATAAGTAAATAACAAGAACAATCTCAGATTACCTCAGATCGTGTTGCTGGACATTCAAATATCTCAGGACCTATTTTTCTTAATTACTAGATCTGCCTCCTTGACATATATTGTTACAAAACACTGTCCCTTTGAGTAAAGAAAGATAATATATTTTGAGAGACAGTCTGGCTCTGTAATTTCTGCTTGTAATGAAGTACTGTGATCACAATTTCCATGAAACATTGAATCACCTCCATTAGAAGCCAGTAAGATGCTTGGCCAACGTGTTCTTCTATAGTGAACGTATTCACATTGCCTTTGGACAGATTTACAGAAATGCTTTAGGAAAATGTTTCGAGTAGATACTACACTGGAAACTACCAGATCTTTTGAGGCAGAAAATCCTACATTTTTTCTGTTTATTTTCAAGGCTAGACACTGCATTAGGTAATTTATTCTGGGCTGTTTTGTAGAAATATAGTATAACAGAGTAAGTATATCTGTAACAATTACAAGAGAACACTGTTAGATAATAATTTTTCTTATTTCAAACACTTGTATCTCTTTAATTTTTAAATATTGGATAAAACTTATTTATAATTGCTTTCAAACTGAAAATAACAAAGTGGAAAATGGAAGCAAGAAATATTGAATAGGGACACTATTTTCTTCTCTGCATTTGCAACTTAAATGACAACTGCATAGAACAAGCAGAGGCACATGCAGGAGTAATTGAAATTTAAGATGTCAGACTGTGGGATTTATTATTATTATTAGTAGTAGTAGTAGTAGTAATTTTATTACTGCAACAGTCAAATCTGGTTTGCTGGTAATACTTCTGGTTATACTTCATATCTTAGTCCTAAATGCAGAAACAGTTAATTAGTTGTGTATTGGAGGCCTTTATGTGCAGACTTTGATTAAGACTAGGGTAAGCACAGAGCTGTGATGGGACAGACAACCTGCTCTCTAACAAGGAGCAACAGAGTGTGTGCTTGAATCTGCAATATGAGGAGAAAAGGAGAAAAGAGAGAGAGGATTCAAGGCTGTATGACTTGAAACAATGACATTGTAACCAAAGAAGAGGCATATTCAGGTTCATAAGAACCTGAATGTAGACAAGTCCGTGGGACCTGAAGAAATCCATCTGTGGGTCCTAAAGCAGCTGGCAAATGAAATTACTAAGCCCCTGGCCATCATATTTGAAAAAAATCATGGCAGTCAGGCGAAGTTTCCTGACAACTGGAAAAAGGGAAATATAACCCCCATTTTCAAGAAGGGGAAAGTGGATGACCTGGGGAATTACGGACCAACCAGTCTCACCTCTGTGCCTGGCAAAATCTGGGAGCAGATTCTCCTGAAAGGCATGCTAAGGCACATGAAAAACAACAAGGAGGTTGGTGGCAGCCAGCATGGCTTCACTAAGGGGAAATCCTGCCTGATCAGGGGATACGGAGCTGATGGACAGGGGTAGAGCATTTGATTTCATCTACCTGGACTTGTGCAAAGTGTTCGACACTGTACTGCACAACATCCTTGTCTCTAAATTGGAGAGACATTAATTTGATAGGTGGACCACTTGGTGGATAAAGAACTGGCTGGATGGGAGCATGCAAAGAGTTGTGGTCAATGGTTCAATGTCCAGCTGAAAACCAGTAATAAGTCGTGTCCCTCAGGGATCAGTGTTGGGACCAGTCTTGTCGCTGGCACGGACAGTGGGATTGAGTGCGCCCTCAGCAAGTTTGCCGATGACACCAAGCTGTGTGGTTTGGTTGACACGCTGGAGGGAAGGAATGACATCCAGAGGGACCTTGACACGCTTGTGAGGTGGGCTGATGCCAACCAGCCCAGAAAGCCAACCATATCCTGGGCTGCATCAAGAGGAGTGTGACCAGCAGGTTGAATGAGGTGATCCTGCCCTCTATTCTGCTCTCATGAGACTCCACTTGGAGTATTGTGTGCAGTTCTAGTGACCTCAACATAAAAAGGACATGGAACTGTTGGAACAAGTTCAGAGGAGGGCCACAAGGATGATCAGGGGACTGGAGCACCTCCTGTATGAAGACAGGCTGAGAAAGTTGGGGCTGTTTAGCTTGGAGAAGAGAAGGCTGCGTGGAGACCTCATAGCAGCCTTCCAGTATCTGAAGGGGGCCTATAAGGATGGGACTCTTCATTAAGGACTGTAGTGATAAGACAAGAGGTAATGGGTTCAAACTTAAACAGAAGTGTAGACTGGATATAAAGAAGTTCTTTACTGTAAAGGTGGTGAAGCACAGGAATGGGTTGCCCAAGGAAGTTGTGAATGCTCCATCCCTGGTGGTGTTCAAGGACTGTTTGGACAGAGCCTTGGGTAGCATTGTTTAATGTGAGGTGTCCCTGCCCATGCAGGGGGTTAGAACTAGATGTTCTTAAGGTCCTTTCCAACCCTAAGTATTCTATGATTCTATGCTTCTATATATGGGTGCTGGATACAGGTCAGGATATGCTGTGAGCATTTATAGTTCTTCTGTTCAAAACTATGAGATGGGTTCATACTTCTAATTTAAAATCTTTTGGTTCCTATAGTAGACATCTATCTCATTTCTTTATTAAGAATGCAACTGCTAAAGCCAACAGATAGTTGCTATATTATACTATTATTAACATGTAATAAATGTTATGTATGTAATATATATCATATATAACATATAGAACATATATAATATATAATATGTAATATGTAATACATATTTAATTCATAATATATGTGAAATAAACTAATACTTCAACATATTTTTATATATTTATGCACATTATACTCATTTATAATGTAATGGGTGGTTATTTTGCTATATGTAACAGATGTAGAGGATTATTTTTCTCTGTCTCACCTCACTTAAACCAACATTTGCATTGTTAAATAGTACTTGAAAAATGTTTGCTATCTTGAAAGTGGCTTTTTTTTTCAATCAGAAAAGTATAATAGTTTTTTTCATCCCCTGTAAATTACATGGAATTTTATTTAGAAAAGGAGACAGTTCAGGTCCTGGAAACCCGACAGCAGCATTGCCATCTGTGAATCTGGACACCTGTTTCAGAGAATCTGAGACTGTAATAACAATAGAAAGCAGCAGGTTTTAATTTCTATTTTGCAAGTTCATGGTTTTTAAGACTCCAAGGTGCCCTTTACTGATTCTGTATCACCAAAAATACAACTAATAAAAACATACAGTGTTTCATCAAAGTTTCTGTGACATTGACAGCTTGTTTTGCTGTGTTAAACTCACAGTCTGCAGTCAGTGTTTGGGCCATCATTTGCAGTTAAGTGAATGCGAATAAGTGGGAATCTCATACGTGACCTAGCACTTGTATTGTTTGCTTTAATGCTGACAAGTTTAGGTTGTCTGTGTGGAAGACAGTAAATTAAATTTTAATGAGTGCCAAATTCTGAATAACAAATTCTGAATTCTTTCAATGATTTTTATGTTTGAAAGTGTTTTTGGAATAAATCTACTCTGCTTTGTTTATCAGCCACTTGATGCCACGTGTTCCATGCAGTAGCTTGTATCAGGGTCAATTTACACACTTTATTACCAAAACTTTATAAACTTAGCCTTCCATTTGAAAATATAACTAGTAATTTTGCAAGTTTTGGTGTTTATCTGCTGGATTCCAGACTCCTGTAAAAGCCTGTTTTTCTATCTCCAAATGCTCAGGACTTATCATCATAAGATACTACTTGTCTGCAATATGGTCCTGATTTACCTCTCAGTGGTTTCATGAGAAAAGAAGGGAAAAGGGACTGTTCTCCTGTTATTGTTCTACTAAACAATAGCTTAGTATTGTTTAGTACTAATTGTTATTAGTACTAAACTGTTATTGTACTGAAGTCTCTTTAAGTTTGTTTACTTAAGTTAAAAGACAGACCACGCTTTCTTAACGTTCTTGTGTTCTTATTTTCCGAAAGACATCACACAGTCAGATTTTTGAATATTTCCATTGAAAAGATATATTACTTTTCTCTATCCACCACACTTGTGTACATGCTAATATATTTTTAATGCAAGGTAACAGATGTAAAATAAGTAGACTTTCACTTAATAATTTCCAGAGATCTTGTGGTTTAGTTTTAATGAAGAATCACAGAACCACATTAGGGTTAGAAGGGATCTCTGGAAATCATTTATTCCAACCACCCTGCCAAGCAGGACCACCTAGAGCTGGTTATACAAGAATGTGTCCAGGCAGATTTTGAATGTCTCCAGAGAGGGAGACTCATAGCCACCCTGGGCAGACTGTTCCAGTGCTCTGCCACCCTCAAGGTAAAGTTCTTCAAGTTGAGGTGAAACATCTTGTGTTTTAGTTTATGGCCGTTGCTCCTCATTCTGTCACTGGGCACCACGGAAAAGTCTGGCACCATCCTCCTGGCTCTCATGTTTGAGATATTGATACACACTAAGGAGATCCCCTCTCAATCTCTTCTCTAGACTAATCAGGCCCAGTTCCCACAACCTCTCCTCATAAGAGAGATGCTGCTGACCCCTGATCATCCTTGTGGCCATCCACTGCACCTTCTCCAGTATCTCCTTGTCTTTCTTGTGCTGAGGAGCCCAGAACTGGACGCACTACTCCAGATGTAGCCTCACTGGGGCTGAGAGGGGGAGGATCACCTCAACGGGCAGGCCATAGTCCTCTTGGTACACCCCAGGATACTACTGGCCCTCCTGGCTGTAAGGGCACGCTGCCAGCTCATAATCAGCTCATCATCTACCGACACTACCAGATCCTTTTCAGCTTAACTGCTCTCTAGTAGGTCAGGTCCCAACCTGTACTTGTACTTGGGGTTCTTACTCCCCACATGTAATACCCACACTTTCCCTTGTTGAACCTTGTTAGGTTTCTAATGGTTTGGTTAACTTTTCGCTATAGTTTCTCCCAACATCTGAAATGCAAATTGTCTTTCATTTAACTGTGAGTTTTCTGAATGATCTTAAACACTGGGGGATGTGAATTTCTTCTTGTTTTGGTTCTAGAAACCTGAAAACTGTTAAACCAAAATAGAATTTTGTTGGTAAGCTGCTTTGGAATGCTAAAGCTCCTTGAACTGGAGGGCAAGGATTTGTCAAGACTAGGATGAGAAATTAAGGTTCATAAAAATATCATTAGTGGACTAAAAAGGGATGCTAATTATCCATTCTGCATTGATTATTAGAACAAATGTGAAGGTCAGTTCAGCCAGCTGTAAATGATAACAGGAACTCATTTGTGCTTTCCTTTTTTTTTCTGTTTTTTTTTTTTAAAGATAAGTGCTGTCTTAAATCAATGTCAGACCTTTTACAGAGGATGTACAAAGCAACTAAAACTTACAAACTGCCTAAAGCTTCCTTTACAAAAACAACAAAAGAGATACTGTGTAATTATTACAGTGATACGGGGAAAACCCCCAAAGCCATGAAGTCAGTTCACCGATATATATGTCTGCTCTATTTTGCAGAGACCCTGACAAAACAGCCAGTCTGTGAATTGTTCCAGACAGTTAGGTTGGTGTCACTCATCAAAGCACAAAAAGAGAGGAACATAGAAATCTAGAGGCATAGCAAACCTTTTCAGAATGAGTTTTGTGTGTGCATGAATATATATGAATAAGTAGCAAAGAGAATAAAGAATCTGTGTTTATTCTTAGTTTGACCATTCTGACTTGAAGGTAAAACCAGTCACATATAAAAGATCTGTCATTAGAATAGTTATGTGATTACATAGTAATTGTTCCTTACATTGATTTTCTACAATGACATCTAACCAGTGTATTGATCAGAGAGACTGAACAAAGTGTGAATTTTTCCTAGCCATGTTTGTAGGAAAACTGATATTGGGCCAATGCCAACCTCAAGAAGTTCAATGAAGCCAAGTACAGGGTCCTACACCTGGGTTGGGACAATCCCAGGCACAGGTTGGTGATTCAGAGCAGCCCTGCAGAGAAGGACTTGGGGTGTTGGTACATGAGAAAATTAACATGACCCAGCAGTGTGGGCTTGCAGCCCAGAAAGATAGTTGTATCCTGCATCAAAAGGAGCGTGACCAGCAGGTCAAAGGAGGTGATCCTGCCCCTCTACTCTGCTCTCATGAGAGCCCACTTGGAGTATTGTGTGCAGTTCTGGTGTCCTCAACATAAGAAGGACATGAACTGTTGGAACAAGTTCAGAGGAGGGCCACAAGGATGATCAGGGGACTGGAGCATCTCCAGTATGAAGACAGGCTGAGAAAGTTGTGGATGTTCAGCATGGAGAAGAGAAGGCTGCGTGGAGACCTCATAGCAGCCTTCCAGTATCTGAAGGGGGCCTACAAGGATGCTAGGTAGGACTCTTCATTAAGGACTGTAGTGATAGGACAAGGGGTAATGGGTTCAAACTTAAACAGGCAAAGCTCAGGCTACATATAAGGAAGAAATACTTTACTGTTAGGGTGATGAGGTACTGGAATGGGTTGCCCAGGGGAGTTGTGAACGCTCCATCCCTGGCGGTGTTCAAGGCCAGGTTGACAGAACCTTGGGTGACATGGTCTAGTGTGTGGTGTCCCTGCCCATGGCAGGGGGATTGGAACTAGATGATCTTAAGGTCCCTTGCAACAGTAAGTATTCTGTGATTCCATGATTTTATGTTTTTAGTAAAACAACAGTAAGTTAAGTGTTTATGTCTGGAACAGCAAAATTTGGCTGTTCAGAGACAAGGCTGTCAAGAAGCATGTTTGTGTCTATGGTAGATACACAGCATTCAAGAAAGGAGTTTCAGGGGAGGAATGACAGAGGCTGCACTTGCTGAAAAAAAAATGTCTCTGTCCTTACATCAGCCTGACCTCAACAAATCCATGACATGTCTGTCCTTGAGTCTCAAGTACCAGAATTTACATCAAAAGACCGAAGGCAAGACAGCAAGATGACTTATGCAAGATACTTGCCTTGCTTAGAATCTAAAGCTTTCAGAATGAAATTAACAACATTCATTGTTAAAATAGGGAGAGATCATAAAAAAGGATATGTCTGGAACAGTCTGAAGTTCCCATCCAGAGAGTGCCTACAGCATCAAGTTGAAAGGTAACAGTGAAAGTGGCTGTACTCAGCACCTCATTCCATGCTGGACCACTGTCTTCAGCCAGTCCATCTTCTTGCCCTTGCAGATGACTGCTTGGGCACTCTTGGACTACATAGGGAATTAACATTTCTAGTGCTCTCAGCATGCACAGAGGCAGAGCCCTAACATCCCACTACACCACTGAAGGATAAACTTGAATTTCATATTTTTAACTTAAGTACAATAGCTTTTAGCATAGGTCACAGAGCTAGATTTAAATTTTTTAGGTCTTTACTTATTAAAAGAGAATTTGAGAAAGCAGCTGAGAATGCCTCCAGGAAACCATAATAAATCTACCTATTTTTGCACAATATTTTTTGTACAATGAAAATGAAACAATACCTGAGAAGACAACCTCCAGTGGCTAGAGATAAATACGTATCCATCAAGATAATTAAATAAACTACTGCTATTTTTTCATTTTTTCTGAAATGTGGTTAAGAACACTTCAGCCTACATTTATGAGTGTATGTATTAATATATGCATATACTGGCAAAAATGTCCCTTCTATTCTGTTTCCTCCCTAGTTTATGTATTAAATAAAATAGATAAAGAAACAAAGGACACAAACAAAGGAAAAATTTAATATAAATTAATTTTCTAATAGAAATATTTGCAAACTGTGAAGTAATCCTTTCCAGGATAGTTCAAGCAAAATCCATTTGTGTTTCATTTGTACAAACAATTTACCAACTTTCATTAAAATAGCTTTATACTAATAGAAGGCAAAGAACTTTGCATATATTAATTATTAAACAAAATCATAAATGAAGTAGTGAAGCTCAGCAAAATATTTGTCTTGATCAAATAAAACAATGCTCAGAATACACTCCATCTGAAAAAGTATTTCAATATAATGCTGTATAGTTAATATTGCAGAATTAAACCAATAACAAGTTGAACTGAATTTCGTGTACTGGATTAAATCAATAATTTCCTAAAGAACAACTCAATGAAATCATAGAATCATAGAATCATAGAATAGTTAGGATTGGAAAGGACCTCAAGATCATCCAGTTCCAACCCCCCTGCCATGGGCAGGGACACCTCACACTAAACCATATCACCCAAGGCTTAATCCAGCTTGGTCTTGAACACTGCCAGGGATGGAGCATTCACCACCTCCCTGGGTAACCCATTCCAGTACCTCACCACCCTAACAGTAAAGAATTTCTTCCTTAGATCCAGTCTAAACCTCTGCTGTTTAAGTTTCAACCAGTTACCCCTTGTCCTATCACTACAGTCCCTAATGAATAGTCCCTCCCCGGGATCCCTGTAAGCCCCCTTCAGATACTGGAAGGCTGCTACGAGGTCTCCAAGCAGCATTCTCTTCTCCAGGCTGAACAGCCCCAACTTTCTCAGCCTGTCTTCATATGGGAGGTGCTCCAGTCCCCTGATCATCCTCGTGGCCCTCCTCTGCACTTGTTCTAACAATTCCATGTCCTTTTTATATTGAAGGCATCAGAACTGCACACAATACTCCAAGTGGAGTCTCATGAGAGCAGAATAGAGGGCAGGATGACCTCCTTTGACCTGCTGGTCACGCTCCTTTTGATGCAACCCAGCATATAGTTGGCTTTCAGGGCTGTGAGTGCACACTACTGGGTCATGTTCATTTTCCCATTGACTAACACCCCCAAGTCCTTCTCCGCAGGACTACCATGAATTTTCTTTTTGCCCATCCTGTAGCTGTGCCTAGGATTGCTCCCACCCAGGTGTAGGACCTTGCACTTGGCATGGTTAAACTTCATGAGGTTGGCATCAGCCCACCTCACAAGCATGTCAAGGTCCCTCTGAATGCATGCCTTCCCTCTAGCATATCAACAGAACCACACAGCTTGGTGTCATCGGCAAACTTGCTGAGGGTGCACTCAATTCCATTGTCCATGTCAGAGACAAAAATATTAAACAAGACCGGTCCCAACACCGATCCCTGGGGGACACCACTCGTTACTGGTATTCAGCCGAACATTGAACCGTTGACCACAACTCTTTGAGTGCGACCATCCAGCCAGTTCTTTATCCACCGAATGGTCCACCTATCAAATTGATGACACTCCAATTTAGAGACAAGGATGTCATGTGGGACAGTGTCGAATGCTTTGCACAAGTCCAGGTAGATGACATCAACTGCTCCACCCCTCTCCATCACATTTGTAGCCCCGTCATAGAAGGCCACCAAATTGGTCAGGCATGATTTTCCCCTAGTAAAGCCATGCTGGCTGTCACCGATCACCTTGCTGTTTTTCATGTGCCTTAGCATGCCTTCCAGGAGAATCTGCTCCCAGATTTTTCCAGGCACAGAGGTGAGCCTGACTGGTCTGTAGTTCCCCAGGTCATCCATTTTCCCCTTCTTGAAAATCGGGGTTATATTTCCCTTTTTCCAGTTGTTGGGAATTTCACCTGTCTGCCATGATTTTTCAAATATGATGGCCAGTGGCTTTGCAACTTCATTTGCCAGCTCCTTCAGGACCTGCAGATGGATTTCATCAGGCCCCATGGACTTGTGTACATTCATATTTTTAAGATGGTCTTGAACCCTTAAGATGGTCCTCCCCTTTTTCCTCAAGAATTGATTGACTATCTGAGCTCCAAAGTACCTAACCACCTCTCCCAGGACTCTGTAGTCCTTCTTAATGTTCTCCAGGCTACTGCTAGCTATACCACTAGCACTCATACGGACTATTAGAAATGGTGATAGTCAGTGGGACTTACTAGAGCAGGCAGCCTCTGCAACATCCCTGATCCGAGTCCCTGGAGGGCAACACACCTCCCTTGAGAATGGGTCAGGCCAACAGATGGGTGCCTCTGTGCCTTCCAAAGTAGAGCTCCCTACTACTACAACCCGCCACTTTCTCCTGGCAGCACTAGAAGAGATCTTTACCAGTGCATCAGCTGGTTGTTTGTTGGTGACATGGACAGTGGGATTGAGTGCACCCCCAGCAAGTTTGCTGATGACACCAAGCTGTGGGGTTTGATTGATACGCTGGAGGAAACGAATGCCATCCAGAGGGACCTTGACATGCTTGTGAGGTGGGCTGATGCCAACCTCATGAAGTTTAACCATGACAAGTGCAAGGTCCTACACCTGGGTGGGAGCAATCCCAGGCACAGCTACAGGTTGGTCAAAAAGGAAATTCAGTGCAGCTCTGTGGAGAAGGACCTGGGGTGTTGGTCGATGAGAAAATAAACATGAGCCAGCTTCAGTGTGCCCTTGCAGCATGGAAAGCCAACAGTATTCTGGGCTGCATCAAAAGAAGGGTGACCAGCATGTCGAAGGAAGTGATCCTTCCTGCTACTCTGCTCTCATGAGACCTTACTTGGAATATTTTGTGCAGTTTTGGTGTTCTCCACATAAAAAGGACATGGAACTGTTAGAACAAGTGCAGAGGAGGGCCACGAGGATGATCAGGGGACTGGAGCATCTCCAGTATGAAGACAGGCTGAGAAAGTTGGGGCTGTTCAGCCTGGAGAAAAGAAGGCTGCGTGGAGACCTCATAGCAGCCTTCCAGTATCTGAAGGGGGCCTACATGGACGCTGGTGAGGGACTCTTCATTAGGGACTGTAGTGACAGGACAAGGGGTAATGGGTTGAAACTTAAACAGGGGAAGTTTAGATTGGATCTAAGGAAGAAATTCTTTCCTGTTGTGGTGTTGAGGTACTGGAATGGGTTGCCCATGGAAGCTTTGAATGCTCCATCCCTGGTAGTATTCAAGTCGAGGTTGGATGAAGCCTTGTTTAGCATTTTTTAGTGTGAGGTGTCCCTGCCCATGGCAGGGGGATTGGAACTAGATGATCTTAAGGTCCTTTCCAACCCTAACTATTCTATGATTCTATGAAATTAGTTTTTTTTTTTTTTACTAAAATAGCCTCTCAATAAATTAATATAATACATTATTTCCCCCTTGGTTTCTTTGAGTGAATTCTGTTCTTGACTAACAGCAACAGCATCTCTTCTGGCATACATCATCCTTTTTTAATAAGATAAAAGTCTTTGGATGTATTCATAGTCAAGGTCCTATGATATATCACATAATGATAAAATACAAAAGGCAGGGGCTGTGATAGATGTTATAATACAATTATGTGTGATTGTATTGGTATTTGTAGTAGCTTAACCCTATCTGGGAATTGAACATCACACAGCTTCTGGCTTCTTCCCTTCTCCCACCCCGCACTAGGATGAGGGAGAGAATCAGAAGGGCAAAAGTAAGAATTTTCAAGTAAGTTATGGCTTGAGATAAGGGCAGTTTAATTGATAAAGAAAAAGATGTGCATGCAAGCAAAGCAAACACAAGAAATTAATTCAACGTTTTCCATCAGCAGGCAGTTGCAGCCTTCTCCAGGAAAGCAGGGTTCCATCATGAGTAACATTGACTTGGGAAGACAAACACCATGAGTCCCAATGTCTCTCCCTTCCTTCTTCTCCCCCAGCTCCATGTGCTGACCATGATATCATATGGTCTGGAATATCCCTTTGGTCAGTTGGGGTCAGCTGTGCCCTCTCTGTTCCCTCCCAGCTTCTTGTACACCCTGAGCCTGCTTGCTGGTTGGGTGGTTTGAGAAGCAGAAGAGGTGCTGATTCTGAGTGAGCACTGCTCAGCAGTAAATAAAACATCCCTGTATTATCAACACTGTGTCCAGCACAAATCCAAACCAAAGGTCATGCTAACCACTACAAAGAAAGTTAATGCTATCCAAGCCAAAACCAGCAGAGTGCAGGGGGGTTGGAACCAGGTGATCTTAAGGTCATTTCCAAACCTAACTACTCTATGATTCTATAAATTCAGGAGCTTATCGGCAGGATGCCACTTCTGAAGGAAATTTAGTATTGATAATTCTGCTAATTTTTATGTATATTTAGTAGAAAATGCACTTTTTTTTTTCCCTGAAATGGTAGTTTACAGATATGCTGTTGAGGAATTCCAGCCTATTCTGTGTCTGAGATGAAATAGGAGGAGAACATTCATGCACAATGAAGAATACTGATTACATTTTTGCCTTAAGGCAATCTGAACTCCAAGCATTAAACTGCATTCTTTCCAGCACCATCTCTGGAAGGTAATTGAATTGTATTCACTGAGCTATGAAATGCTATTTACCTTCACAGTGAAAACTTTCAGATTTCTGAAAAGTGTTCAGTACTCAAGTAAAAGGCAGGAAGAAATATGCCGGTAACTCACATTTCTGGTTTTGAAAATTGTCCTTCCAGCTACTTTGATGGGAAACAACATGGACAGCCTTACATTAAACTGAGCTGAAATACATCTCTCCATAAAGAGATGAGGCACTAGGTCCATGTCATTTGAGGCTGGAAGCAGTCTAGAGGCATTTGCACTGCATGATTTCTTTCTCTTGAGATTTCCCTAGATGCATATTCTGTTTCCTTTCCTAGGTAAGCTCAATGAAAGTCTGCACTACGTAAGCAGGAAAAGGAAAAACCATCTATTAACTGTGGCTCAGAGTTGTCCCAGGTTTCTCAACATTGGGGAAGTTTCAATGGCAAAGACAGTCAATCATATCCACTACTTTATTTCTTCATGTACCCCAAGGAATGGAAACCATTGATGCCTTTACTGCCAGTTAACAAAACTGGTACATTTCAAGGTATTTATAAATTTTTTTAACTTTAAGATAAATCTGGGAAGAAGTACACCACTAATTGTGAATAATAGAAGGGAACTTGGAACTGCCTAATGAGTGCACTGTAACATTACTGATGATAATGCAGAAGGATGTGTGGAGTGAGAACAGATGCTCAGAGGGAAAAAGACATCATTAACTATAAACTACCATGCTAATATTGAAAACATAGTATACAAATAAAAAAATTTACTTGAATAATTTTTTTCTCTTAGCAGTGTCTATGCAGAAACCTAAATTGACATCACTGTGTATAGGATGTCATCAAACCAATACACAAAGTCCTCCTAATGTATTTTTATTAATGCATATGTGGTTTTTGCCTCTTTACATGACTGAAAATATTTTTATTCTTTCACGGTGATGGAGAGGGGGAAAAAGGAATTTATGTCAATCGTACTGCTCTGCTTGGTGGAATAAAAACATGAAGATGAAATTGCATGTAGCTGAATTAAAGTTGTGAGGACTGTGTCTAATTGAAATAGTACATTGTGAGGAATAACTGTCATTTAGTGGGTAAGATAGCTATGAAGCCAGCAAAAGCTGGTGTTGAGAGTTATTTGAGTTATTATGATTAAGAGGAATTGTAAGAACTACAGAAGGTTACTCACTCAGTTGATTAAATTTATCATCATATCATCACAGGTTATATCAACAGAGTGATCATATAGATTGTCTTGCTGATAGTTTGCTAATAAGGCTTTGGGTTGATATCTACTACGTACTGTGTCTGTCTTATGTTGTGTCCATAGTAAATCCAAAATGTGAATCTGTATCTGTATTTTCAGGTGTGAGATTAATATAAGGAAGTTTTTTCTTCTTTTTAATTATTAGTTTTTATAAGAGCAAAAACTGCTTTGGGACTTCAGAAACTTCATTCCAAATTTTTGCAGAGCTGCAACCATTTTTGATACACCTATAATTCAAACTGGTAAACTCTTGGTCACTTGCCTCATCTTCTGCAATGTTGGCTAATTTAAAATCTTCAGGCAAACTCTGCTGCTCAATTTATTGGTGTATAATAAATTTTCACTTTGGCTTGCAGTTCATTTTTCCTCTCATTTCTTCATATCACTAACTTCTAGGCTGTGCTATGAATTCGTGTTTTCAAATTATAGTGAGCAATGAATATCTAGCTTAGTCTTTAGAATGTTCTCTCTCTTTTCGTTGCAACAAATTGCTTCATTTCATCACCAGAAGCTGTTGAAGAATATCCCTTAACTTTATAAATAACAGTAAATTCATGAACTGTTGCCAGGCAAGGAAGAAATAAAACTTAGATACTTGCCTAAGGAGGAATTTCTGTATCAGGTCAAGCAAAATATATATTTTTTCTTATTGTTGATGGAAAACACTCACCACTAAGACCAGATTTTAAATACTAGGTCTTCCTTTGCTGAAACAATATAATGCCTTTACATTAACATATATTGTACATGTTATCACATTGACCATGAATGTCTTAATTTAGAAACTCCTAAGTAATTTTAAACTGAGTCAAGCAGAACTTCAGAAAAGAGTTAATATTCAAATATGCGCACAAACCAAAAGAATCTAATCCGACAAAAACAGAACACCTACTGTTTCAGAATTCCTTAACTTCAAAATTATCAGATTTCACACCCTTGCTTTACATAGAATAAGTCTTCCAGTAAATCAGCTAGTACAAAATGCAGCTTTTACAAACAAATTGATTATCGTATGCTGTATTACACCAGAGCAGATTATGACTACATTAGTATGAAAATAAATAGCAGCGGTAGGTAACTGGAGTGAGCTATAACTAGCTAAAGTTCCAGGAATAGGTTGTTTCACTGCAGCTGTGGCTTGAACCTCAGTAGTGCAGGGTGTGGAAGCACCTGTGTGGTTATTCCTTGCATCCTTCTTACCACCCACAAGAAGTATAGTGAGGACATCACACAATGTGCAGACTTTGCTTGTGCCTCTCTTCAAGGCTGCCTAAGAATGGATGTTCCTTAACCAAACTCAATCCTTCCTGAACACGAAAGAACAAAGAAAACCCAACCAGCAGCTTGCCCACCATGTGAGAAAAACACTGTTTTCACATAACTGGGGATGGAGCTTTGTAATATTAGGGCTCTACAATATTTGAGCTTTAAGATCAATGTTAAGGCTTTGCAATATTAAGATTTTTCAATACTGGAGATAGGGCTAAGTTACTAAGGGAATGAAACAAAGGCTTTGAGATACCATAACTTAGAAACACACATTCTGTGATTAAAGACAGTATCATCTCTGGACAAAAGATACACTCTGTGGTTAAAAAGAATGCTATCTTTGTACAACTTATGAAACTAACCATATGCAGGCTGGTTAAACAGTAAGTTGGGGTACCACATGTCTGCTAGAGAGTTATGAAATTGAACTATAAGAAGAGATGAATAAATAAGAGGAAGGGGAGATTTAAATAGAGGTGGGACAGTCACCATGTAGATTATATGTGTCGGATAAGCTGTAAACCTTGGAGAATGCAAGCAGTGGGGAAACAACAGAGGGAAATTGTGGACTGGATAGGAAATATAAATCATATTTCTGCTTTTGCTGTGTGTGTCTACTTGCTAGGACACCCATTTTTTGCAAACACATTAATAAGTATCTGCTTCACTGTTCTGTCTACATTGTCTACCCTGAGCTATCCTGAGCTACCCTGAGACCAATGCTCACAATCTGGGGGCTCGTCCGGGATCAAGTCATAGTTGAGGGGGCCTCCGCCACTGAAGGACAGGGAGATGAGTCCTGTTGATTTCAAGGGCTTCATGCGGAGTTGACAGGGCTTCTGCAGGTATTGACTAAAATCCTGAGACCACTTTTATAAGATAGACCCAGTGAACCAGAGGAGGAATAAGAGACAGAAATAAAAGTAGGCACCACTGCAGCAACCAGCAGCTCTATACACAAACCTAAGTAATAAAATTGGACTTTAAGTATTATCTTGGTGGTTGGGACATTCTGAGAGTCTTGAGCGTGTGTGTCTGAGACATACAAATAAGTACAAAGTGAGTGTGGAGTCTGGATTTGCGTTTTTCTTCTTCTGTGAGGGATACAGCAGGAGAAGGACAAAGTGTAAGGACTTGCTGAAAGGAAGTCTTGGGAAACAGAATGGGAAATAAGAAAAATAAGCCTAAGGAAAAGAAGGATGAGAGAAATCATACTGGGAATAACATTGCTCCAGAAATCCCCTTAGAGAGGATGTTGAAAAATTAGAAATACATGTCTTATACAAAGGGAAAACACAGGAAAAAGATGATACAGTACTGTTGTTTTACATGAAGGAAGGAAAGTATTCAGCCACTGACCATTTTTTGGCCAAAGTATGAGGCTGAGGAAACATAAGTTTGTCAGGCTTTAAATCTTTATGCAAATGTCAAGGGGTAACAGGTTTAAACTTAAACAGGGGAAGTTTAGATTGGATATAAGGAAGAAGTTCTTTACTGTACGGGTGGTGAGGTACTGGAATGCTTTGTCCAGGGAAGCTGTGAATGCTCCATCCCTGACAGTATTCAAAGCCAGGCTGGACAGAGTCTTGGGTAACACGGTTTAGGGTGTGGTGGGGCATGGGAGGTTGGAACTAGATGACCTTAAGGTCTTTTCCAATCATAACTATTCTATGATTCTATAATTCTATGTTGAGGAACCTTTCTCACAAGAGTCTGATTATACAGCAAGCTGAGTACGCTGTGAGTGTGAGAATTGTAAGAGGTCTCTTGGGAGACTTGGGTCAGGATCAACAGTGAAACAGGAGGGAGAAATTCTACCCCTCCCTGCCGTTGAATTGTTCTCCTTAAAAACAGCAAACAAGAAAATTAAGGGAAATACTGAGGAACTTAAGGCATGGGATCCCCCAAAGAGTTTACCCTGTCCATATGATTCCAACCAAATAGTGTATAACCCACCCTCTGAAAATCCTGATGAGCAGCATCTACAGCTGTAGTGGGTGCAGGGCCATGCCCTTGCTCATATCACTGCTGTGTGCATACAGTCATGAGATGGTGACAAGGGCAGTCGACACAGCTCTCTGGAAGGAGGCTAGCTCTGCACCAGTAGCAGCACCCAGGATTGGCCTGGGATGCATATACCAGGTCAGATCTGAGCTGCTTTGGTAGGGCTAACTGCATAAGGCTCACACGGTGCCTCTCTCTGCTGCGGCAGGGCCGAGCCAGCAGTCTGAATCCTTCAATGTCAGAAACAAAAAATACTTGCACTGACATTATGAAGAAGGGAGGAAGCTATCAATGACTTACAGTATTTCAGGAAAATTGTTTGGCCCGGCAGTGGAAAAGTATGCTCTGCAACTTGCTGTTTGTGTTTGTGTAGTCAAGTTGATCAGATGTCTGTTCCCCAGCCACAACTCCAAAAATGCTGCTCACCAGCAGCTTCATGCAGGCACAGCACATTTTGCACACATAATCACACACAGACATCTGTATATGGAAACATACACTTAATCAACACATGTGGACATGTAATCACACACTTAATCAGACATAGTAGCTAACTTCATCTGAGGATAATTCTGCAGCTCTGGGAATTCAGATATAGTACAGCTATTACTGTATTGCATTATCTCTGCTCACAGAAAATTTAGCATTTTATCCACTTATATCAGGAAAAATTCCATTTGATTGTTTTTTGTTTGGGTTTTTTTTGAGGCTTTTGGTTTGTTTGGTTGGTTAGTTTGGTGTGTTTTTTTGTTTTGTTTTGTTGGTTTTGGGTTTGATTTTTTTTTTTCCGCCCAAAAATTTTCATGCATTTTGATTCTTCCATAAAGGGAAAAAGTTACTGCACTTAGTCTAAGAACAGAACTTTTTCCCCAGTTGGTCTGCTGTAAATGGATTGTGGTAAGGGACTCCTAGTATTAGATGTCATTTCAAATGCACACTTTAACTGAACTTGAGAAAATGGGTATTTACTACCACATTGATAAGTCAGATATGGTAGACTGTAATGATCAGTGGTTAGCTACATCTGAACTAACCAGCTCCTATTCTGATATGCCATGTGCAAGTTCAAAGGAGTTCTCTGTGGTAATTTTAGCTCTAATGCCAGAAGGATCACTTTAGCTTTTGTCTTAATCAGCAGTTAATATATTTTATGTCACTTGTCATCAGTCAGAAGACTACAGTTAAACAGAAATTAGCCAATTACATAATTTCAGACAATATTTTGCTATGCTCACAGTGATTGACATGCCTTATGGCAATATCCCTCTAAACAGAGCAATGTGGAAAGTAGAAATTCTAACCTACTTTCAAAAATCAGAAATATTTGTAAAAAAATCTAAAAGGTGAAGTGGGCCATTTCTTTATGTAAACAACGAGTTCATATACATTCTAAAGCATAAAACATTTTGTTTTAACATTACAAGTGAATGAGGAGTTGTCTTGGTTTTGCATATGAATTTAGAAATTAATTTTAATTTTTTGTTGAATTATGAAAGATTGATTACAAAGTGCTTTTTGGATCACAGTTTTACTTAAAAAAAAAGGCTAGCAAATCTGTGTAGGAGAAATTTTCTAGAAAGCGTGTATAAGCTACTGTTGCTGAAGTAGGCAAACACAGACCTGTGAGCAGGTAATTTTTAAACATTATAACACAGGCCTGGGAGTGTAATAGTAAATCATTACTGCTGAGTGTTGTATATGGCAATAAATGTGGTTTATTTAGATTTTGATATGTCTCCACCATTTAGCCAACTGGAGTGGATCATATAAACTGCTCCACACAGGCAAGATCAGCTAGGCTGCATCCAAAGCAATAGCTGGGCTGATTTTGTCAAGGCAGATCAGGAAGAGTTTGCAAAGTCCCTTGTGTCAGCATAATGATGGGAAGGTTCTTCCTAGGTGTTGGTGGAAACTGATGGTGGGGAAACTAAGCCAGTCACCTGCTCCACTGCGATTTAGAGGTAAATGTCTGCATATAGTCGGTGAACATTTTTACTATACTCATGGCCTCAAACCCAAATGTGATTTTATTTTTGTATTTATGTTAAAAGAAGGGAGAGAAGTGCTACTTTACTTGTATGAAATTCCCAAGTTTGTAAAGCACAATTTATCTCACTTCTTTCCTTCCAAATTTGAAAAGTAGAACTGATTTCTTTTGGAGGTAGCTACCTCTCACATCTTGCAGCACTCACATTTCACATCTGAAAATGAAACATGCCTCAGACATGTGTCGGAAATTAATTTTTTGCAGACTATAGATTTGCACAGTACATAGTTCTTGGCTACTGCAGAGAAAGAAGCAAATAATACATTTATTTTCATATCTGGCAAACAGTAGTTCAATGAAGTTACAACACATTTCATAGTAAAACGCCTTTTGTTCAACAACTGTATATCTTCCTTTAAAGGCAAAACTTTCTGATAAATTACATTAAGCTATACCTCTCTACATACTTATTTAATATGACCTAGAGCTATATTCCAGAGCAATTCACCTGTAAAAGATACTGCTGTGATAAAGCGAACAGAAGAGGGAGGTGAAACCAGGCCTCAACTCTTAAATAGTGTTAAAAATCTGTTCATTACCATTATTTTAGGTACTTTTCTTATTTGTCATCAGAGTAAGAAGTGAAAGGTCTGTGAAAAAAATCACAAGCAAAGAAACCAATGCTCCCAAAACTAAGGATATGCTTTAAAATTAATATTTCTTTCTCTTTAATCCTTTAATCTGCTTTGAGACTAGACCTTTGGGATCTTGGCAAGCAATTCTGTTCACTTTTGGAGGTTAACTCTAAGTGTACTCAGCTTCTTAAATATGAATACAAAATCAAGAATAACAGAAAAAAACCCTAATATGACTGATTGTACATAGTAATATGTAATATAAAATGTGAATCTATATGCTTCATACATATTTGCAAAGGCATATCTTAGTTTTGTGACCTCACATTACATTGCTACTGTGCCAGTCAATGGCACTAGGACCAAAATTGAAAGTCTGGAATCTTGGTTACATACTCATTCAGAGTCTATGAGAAGATGGAATTAATACATTTTCAGGAATACAAGCTGTTGCATTTTATTCAATTATTGCACTTCATGCCATTTGTTTCATGACAGCACAATTCTCAGTAAAGGATGTAGACCTGACTGTAAGGTAGCTTTTGATGTCTTTGGAATTATCTGATTCCTTTGATAGTTTTTATTTTGCTAAGTTCTTCTCTCTTCTCAGGTACACTTACTAACATAAACACAATACTATAAAATGATTGTAGTCTGGTCAACAACTGTCTGCATCTCTGCAACCTTCTAGTAATTATGAAGGTGGAGTTTTTTCTGTGCCTTCACATTGGCAACATGACACTTGCTAACAAGAGCATGGAGCTTGAATGGGTCAAATAGTGTAATTTCTAATGGTCAGCCTGGAAGATCTCACAATCACCTACATTTCCTTCATCTTTCAGTATGCAATCCCAGAGTGTCTACAGAGTGACAAAATTCTGAATCAGTGAACCATTGGATTTCTGACCAGGATGCTGTCTGCTGCTCTCAAAACATGATACTGATGTGTACTTGATTTCTAAACTTTCAACATAAATGCTTTTGTCATTGTAAGCACGTTTTATCAGAAAACAACAAAATGATGAGTACATGTAGTGTGCTGTGAATCACTAAGAGTGGATACTCAAAATGCAGTTTCAAATGTAGGCATGCCCTTAGGTCTCACTTCATTTCCATTTAATGTCAGTGGAACAACACTTCAGTTACAGGAAGAGGGGAGAAACACCTTTCAGATACAGTAAATGAATTCTGGGTATCACGATTTTTGAAAGAAAGATTTTCTTTGTTTTGTAAACTAAATCTCTACCATCTGTTCTGTTTTCTAATTACAAGTGCATGATGCAAATAATTCACAGATGTGTCATAAAAAATAACATAGAAGTCATTTAGATCTCTACTTTTGTATCTCCTTGTCTTAATTTTTCTAAGTAAACATCTGTTTTATTTTTCTCTTCTATTTCAGACAGTTGATCCTTTGTCACAATGAAATCTGTCATGGCTGAAGGAAGTCCAGGATGCATCAAAGAACCCTGTTTCACTCTTACAGGCTGCTACCTGGCAACTTTCATGAACATTTAAATGTACTGAATATATGTTTTATCTATCATACCTGCAGTCTTCCCAAATTTATTTTCTTATTGGTTCTTTTTTCGCGGTGATAATTTAGTGCCTTCAGGAACATTATTACTTGGAAACAAATATTTGAAAGACAGGAGACTAAGCAGACTTGCGTTGTATGGTTATGTCTCACTTCAATTATTAGTTGGTGAAGGAAAAATATCATTTTTTCAATAAATGGGCAATAATCTCTTTGCAGAGAAAAATTAATTTGTTATGTTAAAGATAGTCTAGAGTTTGAATGAAGTACCAAGGCTTATTTTATCTGTTTGTAGACAAAAAAAATTACACCATCTTCTTCCATTGCATTCCTGTGCCTTTCCTTAGGCAGCTTTACACTTTGTGTGGCAGTCAACACAAAACCTAGATTAAGAAAATGCCCCAGCTGAAACCTATCCTAGCCAAAAAAAGAGGGTATTCTTTGGCCAGGCCAGTTCCCTGGGTCTCTTTCCTCAAAATGCCAATGCAAGCACTAGCAGCCAGGAGGAAACAAAAGAGTTTAGGTCTACTTCTGTGGCAGCATACACATTCAAACTTGAGTTAAAAATTACAGAGTAGCCTAGTTATTAAAACTCTTGAGATTGTATTTCTGGCAGGAAAAAAATCTGCGTTAAATTCCAGCCAAAGAGATTTCAAAACACTCGTTTTATTCCTACCTTTTCTCTTGAGCACGCAGATGGAGCTTGTCAGTCCCTGGAGCTTCTGTTCTGGCTTTGAAGATGTTCCCCTTCCCAGAGATCCAAGACAGTCTCTGTCATTGAACATTTTGGCATTTGTGGGGCAGAGAAGGAGTTGCTTTAGTGTTTTCTCTCTAACAACTGCAGGTGTTCTGAGCAGATATGAGCTATTCATTAAGTGTATCAAGGTAAGTATTTTTGAGAAAGTGGTCAGAGCCAACTAGCTAAGGAAAACAAAACCACTCTCAAATCCACACACTTTTAATTCCACCCTTTACTTTAGGCAACTCTAAGACAATGGATATTTCTCTCATTTGAAAACTTACAAGCCTGAGGGTATGGTGTTGTTCTTGAGAATCTATGGATTATGGAAGGAGGGGCTGGCCACCTGAGACGAATATAGGACAGTTCCTAGAAGATGTAGGGAGGCAATTAGGACAGCTAAGGTCTCCTTGGAACTTAATCTTGCTAGTCGGGTTAAGGACAATAGAAAGGGCTTCTTCAAATACATAGTGAATAAAATTAACACAAGAGGCAATAGGCCCACTGCTGAACAAGAAGGGTGCCCTGGAGACAGAGGATATAAGGAAGGCAGAGGTGCTGAATGCCTTCTTTGCCTCTGTCTTTACTCCTGCAGACTATCCCCGAGGGCCCCAGATTCCTATAGCCCCAGAAGGAGTCAGGACAAAGGAGGAGTTTGCTTTGGCAGATGAGGATTGGGTTAGGGATCAGCTATGCAATCTGGACATCTATAAATTGATGGGTCTGGATGGAATGCACCCACGGGTGCTGAGGGAGCTGGCGGAGGTCATTGCTAGTCCACTCTCCATCATCTTTGGTAAGTCGTGGGGAACGGGAGAGTTGCCTGAGGATTGGAGGATGGCAAATGTCACGCCAGTCTATAAGAAGGGCAAGAAGGAGGACCCGGGTAATTATAGACTGATCAGCCTTACCTCCGTCCCTGGAAAGGTGATGGAACAAATTATTCTTTACACCATCTCTAGACGTATCAGGGATGAGGGGTCATTAAGAACAGCCAACATGGTTTTACCAGGGGGAAGTCATGTTTGACCAACCTTATAGCCTTCTATGAGGAAGTAACTAGGTGGAGGGATGATGGTAGAGCAGTAGATGTGGATTTTCTTCATTTAAGTAAGGCATTTGATACTGTCTCCCACACATCCTCATAGATAAGCTAAGGAAGTGTGGGCTTGATGATCAGGTAGTGAGGTGGATGAAGAACTGGTTGAAAGGAAGAAGGCAGAGAGTTGTGGTCAATGGCACTGAATCTAGCTGGAGGTCTGTGACTAGTGGAGTCCCTCAGGGGTCGGTGCTGGGACCAGTGCTGTTTAATATTTTCATCAACGACCTGGATGAGGGAACTGAGTGTACCCTCAGCAAGTTCACTTATGGCATTAAACTGGGAAGAGTGGCTGACACACCAGAAGGTTGTGTTGCCATTCAGTGAGACCTGGACAGGCTGGAGAGCTGGGCAGGGAGTAACTTGATGAAATTCAACAAGGGAAGTGTAGAGTCTTGCATCTGGGGAAGAACAACCCCATGTACCAGTACAGGTTGGGGGTTGACCTGCTGGAAAGGAGTGAAGGGGAAAGGAACCTGGGGGTCCTGGTGGAGAGGAGGATGACCATGAGCCAACAATGTGCCCTTGTGGCCAAGAAGGCAAACGGCATCCTAGGGTGCATTAGAAAGGGTGTGGTTAGTAGGTTCTCCTCCTCCTCTACTCTGCCTTGGTGAGGCCGCACCTGGAGTATTGTGTCCAGTTCTGGGCCCCTCAGTTCAACAAAGACAGGGAATTGCTTGAAAGAGTCCAGCACAGAGCCACAAAGATGATTAAGGGAGTGGAACACCTCCCTTATGAGGAGTGGCTGAGGGAGCTGGGTCTCTTTAGCTTGGAGAAGAGGAGACTGAGGGGTGACCTCATCAGTGTTTACAAATACGTAATGGGTGGGTGTCAGGATGATGGAGCTAGGCTTTTTTCAGTGATATCCAGTGGTAGGACAAGGGGCAATGGGTGTAAACGGGAGCATAGGTTAACATCATGAAAAACTTCTTTACTGTTAACATCAGGAAGAACTTTTTTACTGTAAGAGTGACAGAGCACTGGAACAGGTTGCCCAGGGGGGTTGTGGAGTCTCCTACGTTGGAGATATTCAAGGCCCGCCTGGACAAGTTCCTGTGTGATGTACTCTAGGTTTCCCTGCTCTTGCAGGGGTGTTGGACTAGATGATCTTTTGAGGTCCCTTCCAACCCTTGGGATTCTGTGATTCTCCAAACAATAGGGTTGTGAAGCTGCGACTCATTAAAACTCAGAGCTGAGGTGCTGAGACCTTGCCCTTTGCACTTTTGAAGGACACAGTGTGTAGGGATGTAAGAAACAAACCTTAGAAAGAAAGAAACCTCTATTTTTTTTTCCTTGACACCAATCTAACTAGCAAATGCTGAGAGGGAAATTCTTCATGAGGATGAAATTCATAGGGTTTTTATTGCATATTGTCCAATCTTTGATAGAGCAAATTAATCCATACTAGTGGATCTATGCCAACCTTGTAATGTTCTCTCAGAAGTTACAGGAATATATCTAAAAGATATGAAACATGACAAAAACTTCAGAAAAACATAGGACGAATGGCTGCATACAATTCTCTATGCAACAATATTACGCATTCAAAATGTAGAAGACCAGAAAAAAATAAAGGGTGACAATGGTCTAAAGCAGATGGGAAAAATACCTTAAATAAAAAAGAAAGTTTGGCTGAGTGTTTTGCAAAGACCTGTGTTAGAAATTGAAAAGATTATTTGGGTTCTGCACAGTGCAAGGAGCCATGCTATTCTTCTGCAGACAATCCTCCTGCACAGGGTAGGGATGGCTACTGGTGTGCCAGCGTGCAGCTGGTTAAGCCTTTCTTCCCTTTACTACTTGTTCAGCTTGCATTTTCCTGTCTCATTACTTACAGTGCTGTAGAATTTTGCTACTGGAGTCAGTGGTGTTTCGAGTCACAGCACTCTGTGACACAATTAAAATTCATCCAGTGCCTCCAGAGACTTGTTCTCCCAAAGGGAGGATAACAACAAACCAAAGACAAATTTGTGATGAAACAGAGCTGTGGAAAATCTTGCTGCCATGACCATTCTTCTTGTGGTCTTTGAAAGGACTGTTGTGAGCACAATGGCTGTTGTTTCATTTCAGGCATATGACACACAAAACCCAGCTGTCTACTGCAGTAATTTCCTTTGTGGAGTCCAAGACAATAAATAACATGCACATCCTTTTGATGAATTTATTTCACTAAGACCTTGTTATTAAACTGCCAGATATATGTCATAAAGCAAAATAAAATGAAAAAAAAAAACAACAAACAAGACAGACTCTTCTCATTATCAAGCACTTTTTATTTACAAAGAAAACAGTTTTAACCTTCTTGTGGATCTGCTTCCGGCCTGGCCTTAAAAAGGGTCTTTAACAGCTCTGCTGCCAGGAGAGCCCACTGCAAAGGGCATTGTTTACCTGCTGCTCTCTGCTACTTAAAGCAATCTCAGCTCCCTCCAGTGACCAATTCAGCACTTATAAATAGCCATGGGGTTTAGGTAATGACAATGCTAATACATTCAAACAGTTGACCTTTTTTTCAGAAGGATTCTTAGCAGACATCAGGAAGAACTTTTTTACTGTAAGAGTGACAGAGCACTGGAACAGGTTGCCCAGGGGGTTGTGGAGTCTCCTACGTTGGAGATATTCAAGGCCCACCTGGACAAGTTCCTGTGTGATGTACTCTAGGTTACCCTGCTCTTGCAGGGGTGTTGGACTAGATGATCTTTTGAGGTCCCTTCCAACCCTTGGGATTCTGTGATTCTGTGATTACCTTTGCAAACTGTTTATTCCTTTCTTCCCCATCTGATATGCTTTTATGTGTGCAAATTACCCTGGAATAGCCCAAATCTGAGTAATTACATAGACAAACAATGAGGTTTTCCATCCAACTTTAATTTAAAACAAGAGTAGTGCATAAAACTAGTGTCTGTAGTTCATGCATAGAGACAGTTCAGGCTGAGCCCATCTCAGTGTAAAGTTAATGAGTTTAACAAAACAGTACTGTTACATGACAAAGAAAAAGTAAAAAACAAGTGTTGCCTTTCCTGCTGCAATGTGTCAATTTCGGCTGAATGAATTAAGAGAACAGATATCGCTGAAAGAAGGCACCAGACCATGAAGCAGTGGAATGTGTTATATTTGCATCCACATTTCCTGCTGGCCGAGGAGCTCAGGACTGCAGTTCTGATATTATCTCCTTTCTATCAGAAGCATGCTGGACGTGTTTTGCAAGTTTTACCTGCTCACTTGACAAGGGTATAACTTCTGCTTGAAAGGAATACCACCATTTCTGTTGTACTCCCTGTTGCTGTGTGACTAGAGCCTTGCAGTGAGCTGCCACAACACAAGCTAACAAAATAAACCTTTATTTTTCTTTTATTTCTTTTTCTATAAAGTTAAAACTACAAGAAAGCAACCCCATAGGCTGCATCATCTCAACTCATAGTAGTTTTTGATTTTGATTCTTTTGTTTTTCTAAGCATCAAAAAATACTTTATATGAAAAAAGAAAACAAACCCCAAAGCCAATGAAAATCAGCCTTCCAAGAAGAAAGAAAAAATGTCCTTGTGAACTGCATATTCTTCCCTAGTAGTACTGTATAAACTATACATTAACAAATTCCGTTCTTATTCTGATTCCACCTAGAGACTGTATGAGCATGTGAGTCATAAGAGGTTACTGTAGACAACAGATGTGGGAAAAATGACTCCATATGTGGTACCAGGGAGCAGAAGGACATAAAAGCTAAGTAAGACTTGTCAGTTATAAGGAAAACGGTAATGAAAGCATGGGAAGAAGCTGCAGCTGCTGAATCCCATCTCCTGCTGAATCCCATCTCCTGGTCTTCACCAAGGGCTGATCCTCACAAGCACTGTGCACAGGGCATGGCCCCCACCAAGGTCTGCAGCAGCAACTGTTATGCCTGCTCTTAACCTATGCTATCCTTTATCATGAAGTTTGTTTCTGACTGCTCTGTTACTTGCACACACACGATCAGTTTTCAATCTTTCACATAGCACTATTTTTTAGTTTTCATATAGCTATTTTTTTCAGCTGTATGTGCTAACAATCAGAGCAAAACTACTATTAAATTTTTTGTGGGACTTCTGGGTGGAAGAAGGTGACCTTTTTATGGCTGGACAAACAGTGCACATAAACCTTTATGTCGCTGTGTGGACCTCCTTCCAGGCATCACGTTGACAAAGTGGTGTCTCTGACAGCCTTGGGGGAGCACCCTAACCCATGAGGACATGCAGAGGCAAAAGCTTCAGCAACATTTGGGCAGGTATAACCTTCAGCTGGTCTGTTATGCATATTGAATGGTACAATTCAGATTCAAAATCTAGTCAGAAAATTAGACGTGTCACCTGTTAAGACAAACATTTATGCAAATCTTCAGAACCCCCGAAGCCCTGAAATGGAAGTAAACTGCTGTGATTTTCACTCACTGAAGAACTTCTGCATAACTGTCCCTGTCAGCAAGAATCAGACAAAATTATGTATCCTTCTTCATCAAAGTAAGAGGAAAAAAATGTGATATGATCTCCGCACCAGTGCTGGCTGCCTGTACATCTCCTATTTCCACAGGTCTCTCCTTTGACAGATGATATGTTCATTTATATGTGTAAGCATTCACCAAAGAGTACAGTGTCTTGCCCTTAAAATTTGCATGTATTAATGAAAAGGAACTTTTAGAGTATTTATGAACTGCTGAACTTAATTAGAGTGCAGTCCTACTCTGAGAACGAATATAGGAAAGTGCCAAATACCCAGCTGAAAACATCTTCATGCAGAAACAGTATTTTTCTAAATATGATTTTTGGGTCAATTTCTTTTTGTTCAGCCCCATAAGACACCACTCAATCTCTGGTTATTTTTTTCAGAACTTTTAAAATGGAGTCTACTATTTTTTTTTTTTAATTTAAAATGCCTCATTTTAATGCTTCAAATACCCCCAAACCCAGGAATGAATACTTAAAAACTAACACACAACTCAAAATTCATAAGAAATGTTTTTCTTTTTCTGGACTTTACCTTTGAAGAAAAAGAATAAAAACAAAGGATGTTTAAACTTCAATCCTTGCTTCAGACAGACATTTTAAAGAGAAAATCTTGAGGCTTTTGAAGGGTAACATTATGATTCTCATTTCCCAGTTCTTATTTGTTGGGACTTTTTTATACCATAACTGAGGCATTAGTTTTTTCTCCCTTTCTCTTCTTGCTTGCCAATCAATGTGAGTAGGTCTCTGTCTCTAATCAGTAATGCATCTAGTATAGGTGTTGGCTTCTATCAGAAAAGCAAGTTCTTTTCTTGTTTTCTCCGGGGCTGCCTTTCTGAACATGAGATACATTGGATTTCTTCTGAGCAGAGCGAGGCCTCTTTTCAGACTTGCTTAGACTCTCCTCCAGAGATGAAGTGCCAAGACCAGAATATAAGAGGTCACTCACTCTTATATCTATCTTTACTTACTTATTCATCTTCATAATTTTTCCTGCTTATAATAGGCTTTTGATAGTTTCTTGCTTCATTTTCAGATCTGTGGTGCACACTGGTTTACAAGGAGACTGCCTTTAGAGCTTACCTGATGCTTGTGATCTTATTCATCTTCATAATTTTTCCTGCTTATAATAGGCTTTTGATAGTTTCTTGCTTCATTTTCAGATCTGTGGTGCACACTGGTTTACAAGGAGACTGCCTTTAGAGCTTACCTGATGCTTGTGATCTAATATTGCATGTCCTTCATTTTAAATCTAGGGAGTTTTCCTGTCAAACCACAATCCACAGGTTGTATTTCTAAGCAAACAAGCAACCCAGAGACAGATGGCAATTCCCTTAACCTTACTGTCACTTCATGACAATGATGCAGCTTTTCCTGGCGATGACAGGGAGACTGATGTGAAGCTAATCTGAGTATTACAGAGAACAGGTGATCTGCTTTAATGTTTCCAATGACCTAGAAAACATTATATTACTTCTCATAATGAAAGCAAGAAGAAGGTAGGGATGAAGAAAGCTGTCTTTATAGCAAAGTGAAGGGGTAATTAATATTGGTGATAGATAGACTTGATAGAACTCTGTATTTTCCTTCAATAGAGCTGCTCACTAAAAATTCAGACTACTTGCCTGCATGCATTTAAGATTAGTCTATCCACAGTATCAAATGTAAAGAACAATACAAAATTAATGTAACATAGCTCAGCACAAACCTTCATTATTTGGCAGTTAGCTAATATGAAAGCTTCTCAGGCAAGGTGTATGGTGAAGATACCTGTAATGTACAGTAAAGGGTACATGAGCTCTTCACATGCCTATGGCAACACAATATATTCAGTTCAGTAGCTAAATGCAATCTGAACATCAGTGTGAGGTTGATAGTCTAAAATACAGCTTCTCTAAAAGTGTAATTCCTCTTAATCCTAGATTATCACTGCATTTTAATGGAAACTTTACTTAAAAATCAATGGATGTATTCTACAATACTAGCATACTTTTTCATTTTATGTTGTCTTTCTCCCTAAGTATTTTTCCTCACATTCAGATGACTGTAAAATGGAAATTAATGAAACTGTAAATCACAATATAGTGGTAATTCATGTTATCACTTGTTCTGTGTCTCACACCTGTAGAAATGATAAATTTCTACTGGATTCTAATAAGTGTATAGAGACAGCACAGCCCTACTGAGTGTTAATTTTATACTGTTAACTTCAAAATAATAAGATGAAGCATTGTTAACTTCAAAATAATGAGATGAAAGCAGATAGATATTAGCTCTGGTTCCATTTTCAAAGTACCATTTTATTGTGCAGCACTATTCCTTCCTTTTTTTGCTCTCACAATTGGACTAGGAGCATGCCGAGAAAGGATTTAGATCATGCTGTTAGTCAGTACTTAAAATTTTTTCCATGCTTACAAGCTGCCTGGAAAAAGAATGCACAGATGGTTTGCGCCAGCAGAGAAGAGGACTTCTAAAAACAGAAAATACAGAAAAGCCAGTGATGCAACTAGTTCTCTGCAGAAGTTCTCCTGTAAAGGAAACCCTCCCACTGATCAGAACAGGAGTCAATGACTGAAAGACACCAGTGAATTCCCTGCATGAAGTTTAACATAAACTGGTTTTCCCAACTACCATAGCTACAGGTCATGTAAATTTGGATGCACCTCTTTCAATATCATTATAAATTAAATTCTAGATATTAACATATTATTAGTAGTAGTCAACTGTGCTTTAGTTATTGGACTGTTCTTATATCAACCTGTGGAGTTTACTTTCTTTCGATTATTCTCCCCATACCTCCCAGGCTGGGTAAAGGAGGAGAAGTGAGTGAGCAACCACCACAACTCCTAAAGCTCTAATGCCAACAGAACATGACCTTTTTGCTACTTGGTTATTTACTCAGAGTATACTTTTAAAACGTCCTCTTTGCTAGTATCATGATATTTTATCATGAGAATCAGTAGAAGGACATACTAATACTGACCTCCAGTTAACTGTTTCTCCAGTTCTTCAGCTTAATCGCTGGGAAGATCAAATACCATGAGAAAAGAACATAAATGAAATACGTTTAAGTACAACTTAGAGCTTAAAGATAAAATCCTAAAATGTAGAACACAACAGTATGGCAATCACACATCAGCTGAAACCCTGATCAATCTCTCCCAAAGCAGCAATAAACTTCCTGATAAAAAAGGAAAAAATAAATAAAAAGCAAAATCCCTTTGGGCTCCATCTATACAATTTAACCAGGTGCTACAGCTGCATTAGGTGTAATGCAAATGGAAAAATTCCCCTGCATGCACTGACTTGTACTTCTAATGATGCATTGTATGTGCTCTGTGTTCACTGCACAAAGTTGGTACCATGCTGTGATCACATTCATAGCCTCCAACTCTCAATATGTTCTGACTCTTTCCAAGGCTTTAAGTCTTACTAACATCATTTACTTTTTATCTATTCCTTCATGTGTGCTCCTACATACATCATTAAGCAAACACTTTTTTTGTCTCAAAGTGCATGCAAATGATAGAGGTGAGTTGCTAACAGCCTGGAAATAGGAGAGTGCGACATTACTGCAAACTGGAGGTGGGTTCCTGCTGTGTCACCCTAATGTGAATTAAAATCAGCTTGAAAAATCTACTGTGCTTTTCACTGAATGCAACATCACAGAGGACAACATATTTATACAGAGCTTAAATGATGAATAAAATTCCTTGATTTTTTTTCTACTAGTAACAGCTAATGAAAAATTTCTGTTTTCTTATGGAAAGGAAAAGCATGATTTTTTTTTTAAGCTTCTTAAGCAATGGGTTAGTGGAACCTTCTTGAAGAGTTAAATTCTGACCACAGCTATAATAGCAAAGCTTTTACTGACAATGATGACACCTGTGTTTCCAAATGAAAGTTTGCTCTTGGCATACTCAGAAAAACAGCATTTAGTTCTCAATAAGTGGAAAAGATCTACAGCATACAGGCTGTCTTACATTTTAGAGGTTAAGGTTACTGATCCCCCCCATGTAAAAGAGCTTTACTCTTGAGCTTGGGTGACAGATTTTTTCTGACAATGATTAATGTATTTCAAATGTGCTGAGGGTCTGCAGGAGATGAGAAGAAAGGGAAGGGAAAGGAAGGGAATGGATATATAAGGTAAAATCTTTCAAACCATGAAAAACGTGTTTGATTGAAGCACCACCAGCTTACCAAAAACTTACTTCTGAACTGCATTCAATGTGTTTGGGAGATATAAACGAAGCTGGTGGCCCTGGCTGTAGCTATTACTGTCACAGTGGATTATCTTTCCAAAACATACTGCAGCTATCAGCTCCAGGGAGGGCTTGCTCATCAGAGACTTTTTAGGTCTCACTGTCACTGAACTGTTGCAAAGAAATGGCTGACTTCTTTTATCTTGGCTCACACTTTCTTTCTAAAGTGCTGTTCATGTCTGGTCTTCCAGCTACAAATTTGAGCTCTTAGTGCCCTGTGTCAGAGGAGTGGGCTGTGCTATTCTAGGCTCAGTTGCTGTTGCTCTTGGTACGACTTCTTGTTCTACTTGCCTAGTCATAATGGACAGCGCATAGCACTACCCAGGAGAGGTATGGAGGGAAATGTCCTTTTTTAGCTCAGATATTTCCAAAGGAATTTGAACCATTTGGATTGCAAAAAAAGAAAAAATCGCCTTTGTCATCATCATCATCATCATCATCATCAGGATCTAGTAATAGACTCCTAAAGGCTTTCCCACTGTAGCAACTGTTCTCTCATAGAATTAAAATGTTGCAGGAACCCTCTGAGGATCTGTTATTCAGAGTGTCTATTTGGGGGCACAGGAGCGGCCTTTCTGCCCTTTGGGGAAGAATCGTATCAGTGGGTTTCTGGATGGACTGAAGAGTGCAAAACACAATATTTCCAGTCAAGAATAAAGATGTCTTTTTGTATGAACAGCTATGTGTCATAGTTGAATAGAACTATTAGAAATGCCATTATTAACTGTTAGGCACATCATACAAAGAGTTTTAGAGACAATTTCAACAGCAATGATTTTTAATACAAACGTCTTACTTGGGTGATTCCGTAACTGTGAACTTCTGGGAAAATGCAGTGGGCTCCATTCATGTCCACTGCACCCAGGTGTGGTGATGCTGTAGCAATTTGTCACCTGCTGCAGCTGTTTTGCATCTGTGACATTTGTTGAAATTTGTCTTAAAGGTGGAAAGTTTTGTTTTGCAATCTCATGCATATCTCAGTGAGTTACTATACACCTGTTGGTTCATATTCTGTCAGTAGGTAATAGCTGTGACAGCTTTGTGAAATATTTATCCAAAAAAAATCTCAAAACACGAAGCACAAAAAGTCTTGCAGGAACCAATGCAGAATCTGCTTTTATAGAGACACCTGATCATATATGACACTGCTTCTAGAAAAGTAATTTATAATACTGTGCTGTTAAAATAAGACAAATCACCATGTAAAAGCACTGTAATCCACAGCTAAATTTTGCACAACAAATTTATTTTACTTTTTTTCTTTTTCTGTGAACAACCTTACAAATAACACCACCTAAAGAAATGCAAAACACAGTTTAAGTACTGTAAATATACCGTAATGAAAAGAAATAAAATCCAGACCTTAAGAATTGAACCATGTTGTTCAGCATTTTATTTCTTTCCTTACTACAATTCATTTATATTTTGATTTTCTTCATGGTATGAGCAAAAGCCCGGGGGCTTTAACATAGCCCTTGTGTTCCTTTTGCAGAAGAACGACTGGTGTAGAACAGCTCCTGTTGCCACTGATTCCATTGATCCTGAAGACTTTCTGTGTCTTGTTTCTAAGAGTGAACAACTAGCACATGGGGAGAAATGCAAAAAGATTTTTTTTTTTTTTGTCTCTGAGATACAGATCACCTTGGGCAAGGCATAGCTCTGTTCCCTCTTAAGGATTAATATCTAAGTCAATATCAGAGAGAAGATAGTAGACATCTGAAGACTTAATTCTGCTCAAGCTGGCAAGCACCTAGTCCTGTGAAGATTGTGGAAAAGAAGATTTGTTAATTTGGTCTCCCCAGATTTGATCTGTCACACTTGTAGATTATTAGTCCAACTCTGTTTTCAAGACAACAACAAAACAGTGAACTAAAGAAACGTTGATGAATACTCTGAAGGTACACAATGGTACAGAGTGGTACAGAGAATACTCTGAAGGTGCACAGCAGATTTTATCTGAACATCTTTTATATTGCTGTTCTGACAGACTCCTCAAAAAAAAAATGGTTCAGCTATTTGATAACAGGAGCTCAGCTCCCCTAATTATTTAATGAAATTTTACATTCAAATCAAACTAAAAGTCTGTGTATGAGTAAATGTTAATACCGATATGGGAAGAAGGAAATAGGAAAGAAAATATTGAGAATTAAAATAGGAAAAGTGCAAAAGAACTTAGGAACTATTTTTTACAAATAAAGATTTTATTTTCATTGTGATTTTTCTCTCTTAACAGATATTTAATCCAATAATCCTTACCAGTACCTAGAAGCAGATTTTCTTTTTTTTTTTTGCCAGTGCTATAAGGAAATAATGTTCAAGTTCAAAGGAATGTGAGACTGTCATTGCCCCAAGAACCGTACAGTACACAAAATACAGCAAAGTGGTTGGAGGGTGGAAGATTTGGAAGGAAAGGAGGGAAGGGGAGAGGGAGGGATGGAGGGGAGGAGGTGGGATGGGAAGGGACAGGAGGAGAGGATGCAAAGGAAGGAAGGAGGTGAAAGGGCATTTAACAGGAACTATAACTCTTGCCAGCATTAGTCCTGTTAACCTTGACATTACCAGTGACTTGACTCACAGATCAGCACTTGTTAGATATTCTTCTCCAGAACTGGAGAAAAGATCTGGAGGAATTGGAGGAGTTCTTAAAGACTGATTACTGAAAATAGTTGTTTGGGTAAAAATGCTATTTTTAGGTAAATTTCTGTAAAATTAATTTCCTCTAAATTACTATTCCTATTATAAATTGAATATTTCACTTAATGGCTTTCAATTAACATAATGATCACCAGTGAGTGAGACGAATAATTTCAATATTTATTCTTTTCAGGATAATGCTTATTCCTTTGAGGAAAGAACTTCAACTTCTCAGGGTCATTGAAAAGGATGAAACAGTGCTAACAAAAGTGAGGATCTCCATGTTAATAAGCACTTAGCTTAGCTGATTGTTGTTGTATGCTACCACTCTTCCTCAGTCCAGATCTATGATGGCAGTTTCTTGTTCTTGTCACCCATCAGCAACAGCCAACAATGTGAAGCAAAACATTCTCAACACTAATTCAACACAATACAGAGTACTATATTTAAATACAATATAATCCTGCACACAATAGACTAATTATACAGTTTTAGAGTGCATTGTCTAATTTTGACTTAAATTAGAATAGTTTAGTGATGTATTCATCTGAAGAAAAGAAAAAGCAAAACAGCAATGCCTAAGGAATTTGCAGCTCTACGATGTTATTTTCCCATGAGAGTTGTCTAAACTCCTACATAATCCTCAATGTTGTAGGAGTCCCAAAAAGCCTGAAATAGAAAATATGAAACTTATTAATACTTGTAATTATCCTTCTTATAATTATCCTTCTTATATTCAGGCTAATATCCCTGAATACTAGATTTCTTCAGAAAACCAATGGGTGTACCATCATCTGTCTGGTTAAAAATAAAGATCATTTAAAAACTGCATGAAAAAGGAAGGTGTAAAAATATGATTAAAATATTTTAATATATGCATAGAACACTGCTAGTTTTATGGGCATATATATGAAACATATCAATGTTCACTCATGTGCACTATCTTATTTAAAATTATATTTTAATATCATTGCTTGCATTTCTCTATTTCCATTTCCCCACTATGAATTGTCGATCTTTTTAAGTGCGGCTGAACTTCTTAGCAATTTCTTCTTTCAAAATGTTTTCATATATCAAACAAGGAATTACAAAACTTTTTTTGTTTTCCTGCTAGGCCATATATTTTTTAAAAAGTGTTCTGGTTTTTTTTTTTTTTTTAATTTTTATTTTCATTGCCTCCCCTACATCATTATCTAGAAAGAGGAAGTATTTCTTCTTGATCTTAAAAATTATTTTCCAGAACCTTCATTTTAGACTATGTGCATCCTTTTTGTTTGCCTATTAGTCTAAATTAAATTTGTGCAGATGAATATACACCCATCTGCTTCACTGAGAACACACAGTAATCCAGCACTCAGTGCAAGATTTGATATACCCCATATCACGCAAAGGCCAAGATTCAAATACAAATAATGAAAATGGAGTTTTCTACTGAAAAACAAAAAGGGTGTGAGAAATGTTCTATCCCTGTTGCATCCATTTGTTGAGTTATGCAAGGCTTTCAGTCTTTGAGGTTATGAGTATCCTGATTACACTTTTAATTCATGCTTGCTTGAATCTGTCTACAATGCCATTGTCTGATGGCATGAAAGGCTGAATAACCATGCAAGAAAGGAAACTGCCAATTCTCTGAGACGATGCACACTAACATTATCACTGCTACCCCATGTAGTGTGACAGTGGAAGATCAATACCTGAAAGACAGAAAAACTGCTGTGCTTACAGATTATATCTCACTTGTAGACCACTGATTTTCTGCCAGAGGTCCCTTCCAAGCTACTCTTCTATTTCCCCCATAATTTCTGTTTTCTGGAGTTTTGTCCAGGTTTCAGGCATTCTTAGTACATTTTTCTGTTCATGGATTTGTTCTCCTCTATCCTGTGGATTTTACTCTTTTTCTCCTTTTTAAATATCTTTCAGTGTATAAAACTTCATTCCCTTTTCAGTAATCCTAGGTTACAGCAGAAGCTATTCTGCTGTAATGCGCATTTACATTCAGTTGTAAATGTAACTTTACAAACAAATAAGAAGTGAAATTATAAACATCATTTCTCTCAAGGAAATACACTTCATTATTTTATTAAAAGAACAGGTTAGAAAACAACCCAAAATATTGTTAACCTGCATTAAACAACATTCGTGCTCCTAAAACACCAGTAATGTAACTGGTTTCATACTTTATTCTGTGATAATAACCCTTTTGCTTACATAATGATATTATAAATAGCTTGACTACAAAAGCAAATTCCATAGGTCAGTGTGCACTGGTTGTTTTACACCATCTCAAGACTTTCACTCATCGAGGATTTTGCGCACAGCTGGGAAGCTGCAAATATTGTGAGGTAAGTATTAGATTATTGTGCTATTACTCCTTCCAATCAAGACACCCAAAGGTGGAAACAATTTCATACTTATTGCACAGGAACACAAGAATAGACAGAGACAGAGTAAAAAAATCTAATTGACTTGCCTTTCCCTTGTCCTGTCAACAGTTAAGCAAACATCATGTACGATCATTTCAACTTAAGAAATTACTTTCTCTAAACAAAGGTAACAAGAGTTCAAATATTAAGATTTCGTGCTTTTATGTGCATACACAAACAAAGTAATGTTTTATTCATCAAGATTTTTCAGGTGTATCTGTCAATTAGCTATAACATTTGAGTAAATTTGAAGGGCAATTTTGGGCCTAATCTAATTGAGTATTCTGGCATATTTCCCCTAATTGTTTTACTAGAAATCATGATTGTTTTCTTATAATCATTTTATCCATTAAGTTGAACACCATGAAAATACTAAAGGATTTGCTAATGAAATCATCTAGGGTGATGTTTGCTAATGACCAAAGGACCTGTCCAATAATCAGCAATATCTACATCCTTAGGTTGTGTTTAGTCTAGAACATGTGAGGACAGCACTGAAAGTTTCTTACAAGGTTTTCCTAACCATTTTGTGGAGTATAGTCACATCTTAAAGGAAGTTAGCTCTGTTAGTCAGCTTAGGTTTCAAAACTTTGACACAATAGGGCTAATCATATTTTCCCATGGTATCCACTGAGAGCATTCCACAGAAAACACTTAATTTTTAGTTTCCACATTCCCTGAAACTGTAATAGAAACCTTGTAGTGAATGAAGTTACACACATAGCTTACAGGATTGACACCAATTAGCTATTACTTTTTCTAAACAAGCAGCTTTATTGATCTGAGACTGAAAACTAGTTTTTAGGTTAGGATGTTGCACCAGCTTAAAAAAATTATATATTCAAGCTTTTTAAATAAAATGGCATTATCTAATGTTATCTCTTCTGTAAAACTCTTCACATGCTTGTGTGAAAATCATGAAGTCTGCTTAGTACCCTTGTACCTGACACTTTGGGAAAATGCATTCAGTGTGAAGTATGGCTCATTTTTCAGCACCTGCAACATTCTTTGTGTGAAGTTGCACAGTTAAAATATTAGAACATCTGGTCCTTGAAATAAACATTAATAATCAGTAAGTTTAGGTATCCTTCACAGTTTACAATATGTAAGATAATACACTTTTTTATTAAACAGGAGGAGCTGCTGTAACTGAACTAGTGAAAAAAGAAATCTGAAATTCCTTTGTAAACAAAAAAAATTTACATAGAGAGATGAGTGGGCTAGGGTCAGGACTTTAGGTTAGGGTTAGAGTTGAGTTTTCATGCTTAGGGTAAGGATTTAAATTTAGAGTTAGGGCTAGGTTTTAGGGTTAATATCAGGTTTAGGCTTAGGCTTAGGGTTTATGGTTAGGGTTTAGAGAAAAAGTCAAGGTGATGTTTAGGGCTAGGGTTAGGGTTAGAGCAAAGATCTAGGGCAAGTCTTATGGGTTTAAGAGTAGGTTTTAGGGTTTGGGTTAGGGTTGCAGTTCTCAGTTAGGGTTAGGATTAGGGCTGGGGTTTTCTTTACAGTTATGCTAGTATTTAGTGCTATGGTTAGGTTTCTCCCTCTGTTTTCTATTTATTCTGTAGCTATCAAGAAAAAAATCAATAATCTGAAGAATAACTCTGGGTTATTTCTTGAAATGTTTTGAAGGTTATTATCAAGAGACACCCAAGGCATAAAATTGGATTTATGCCCATTATTTAAATCTCTGTTTACTGTATTTGGTATGTAACATTTCTATAATTCTGGGGAAACCTGCTATTAATTCAGAGTCTTCAGATATCTGGGCCTGAAATATTCACATATATCTCAGCTTTGTTCTAAGAGCAATAGAGCTCAATTCACAAGAAAGAAAACACAGCCTTCCATCAGAAAATATATATTATTAATTCCAGAATTTGTCTTCTTCAGCCTTCAGTCTGTTCTTTTCTATTTCTCAATCCTCTTCATTTATTCCACCATAAATTAACACAAGCAACAGTGCCATAAAGTTAAGTCTAGAACAGAAGAATAATCCACAGAATCTTCCACTATACTGAAACACAATTGTGTGTATTCATAGTATTCCATGGCATCATTTTGTTCCATGCCAACTAGCAGTGTTAAAAATAATTCCTAATTTATCCTGGTTTGAGGATAAATACTCTGAAAGGTCCATTCACACAAAGTAGTTTGCATATGGCAGTGTTCTTTTGGACGTTAAGAAAGTCTAACAGCATAGAAACAATCTGTTCAATGCCAGACAGCCTCTATGGCCAGGAACTTCTCCAGGTATGGTTAGAAAAGAAATAAAAATATAATTTCTAGTAAATATTACAATCATTTGAGAGAAGAAATTACATCTTTATTCCAAGTTCTTTGAACAATATTTTTGGGAAACCTCAGCATTTTGTACACATTATTCTTCAGTACTATAACAACATTGCTTACTTACGTTATAGTGTAAGTGAATACCTGAGTTCAGAATGGGAGACATTGTGCTTGCACATGTGTGTACACTGAGTAGGCTAGTTCCTACACTGTGCAAGGTCAGGTTGAGTCGTTTCTTTTTTTCTTAAATAAACCATGTTAAATTAACATTTTTTCCCCAATCTTCTGCAATAGTACTATGATCTTCTTAGTGCTCTATTCTTAGTTTTTTGTTGATCAGTCTACATCCATGGCTTATATAGTACTGAATTCTGCAGCAGTGAGACTGAAGATCTCTGAAGCAAGACTAATCTCTGGCTGCAAGATGACTTGAGGTGCTGAGTCATTAAACCATCTTCTTTACAAAACCAGAGAAAGAAATGTCTATAAATGCACCATCCAATTATTTCCACTTATAAAGCAGAAACATTAAAGTGATTTTTGCATTGAGCCTCACCTGAATGTCACACTGCTATGAAGCCTCCCCTAGCTCATATGGCTGATGTAACCAGAGTTTACACATTATCGTGATTCAAGATGTGTCTATGAAACCATCTGCAGGTGTCTGTTCCTGAAATTATTAGTGGTTTGCTCATCTGCACATTTGCTCATGGGCATCTTGGCAGAATCTGTGTTCCTATCTTACTTCCAAGTCCTTTGATTAAAGAGATATGAATGCTTCATCCCTGGCAGTGTTAAAGGCCAGGTTGGATGAAGCCTTGGGTGATATGTTTTAGTGTGAGGTGTCCCTGCCTATGTCAGGGGGGATGGAACTAGATGATCTTAAGGTCTTTTCCAACACTAACTATTCTATGATTCTATGACTTTTTGATAGATGATAGAAGAAATGATAGAAGATTGGTGAGGCACCGGAGCAGGCTGCCCAGAAAAGTTGTGAATGCCCCATTCCTGGCAATGTTCAAGGCCAGGCTGGAAGAGGCTTTGAGCAACCTGGTCTAGTGGGAGGTTCTCCTGCCTGTGGCAGGGGTGTTGGAACCATATGATCTTTAAGGTCCCTTCCAACTCAAATGATTTTATGATCCTATGAGTTTATGAATTTCTGTCATTGTGAAACATCTCAGGAGTTCACTTTTCAGCTCAGTACTGTGTAAAAGGCATTGTGGTTTATCTCCTTGTTGGCCCTGTATTAGATTTTACCTACTTAAACACTTTCATAAAGTTCTTCAAATTCACCAACAGCTTCGTTTAGTCTTGATCTCTATTTTTTATACCAGCCTGTCAGTCTCTGACGTTTCAGGCTTCTTTGGACTTTTCTCAGAGAAAAAATAATTATTTTAAGCAACAGAGTTAAAGAAACTAGTATTAATTGTTGATCTTTTTTGCATTTTCACTCTTTGTATTCCAGAGCTGAAAAGTATCATGGCTGTTAAAATTAGAAATGTTTGACTCACAGTGTTTGAGGACAATGTCCAAAAGTAGCACACAATTTTTAGGAGTTAATTGGTACGTCTGTGTTTGCTATTTTATGATTGGCTTGATCTCTTCTCTGCACTCATACCTGCTCAACTGTGCAGATGTTAATGTAAGTGTCAGCAAAGGATGAAGCAAAGGTCTTGGTCCCTCAGTGTTTCATAGGAAATAAATGAGTCTAATTTAGAAACAGCATGTCCTCTCATGTCTGTAAAAGCAGACAAACTAGTTTAAGTATTGGTTGGCTCATTAAGCTCTGATAGGCTGCCACAGACTACCTGTATACCCCAAAGGGTAGGCAATGACAGATGAACTTTTAGCAGAACAAGTTGCCAGTAACAGCACATAGAACATTGGTCAGATACTGAACATAACTACCTCATAAGAACTTGAAATCAGCCACTTTAGTACAGCCACCAATGGATTCAAATAGTCAAACACTTTCACTCCTAACAGTTGTATATACTTTCCTAGTGAGCTAGCAAACAAAAGGAAATTAATAATCTTAAAGCAAAACGAGTCTTGTATTGATTACTTCAGTTACTCTTTCAGGATATAACAGGTGTTGCATGCAAAGTTAGGGCTACCTTTGTTATCACAGCATCACATCCCTGTTTTCTCTCAGTGCCATGGGACCAGACTCCTCTCCCATGGGAGAGCACTCCTCTGCCATGAAGGAGGCAGCTTAGTAACAGTAAGACTGTTGCTTTTCCTTTTTCCTTTTCCCTTCCATTTATTTATTTATATATATTTTTAAAGATATGCTCAGCCATTCTCTGAGATGTGCCATAGAATCATAGAATACTTAGGGTTGGAAAGGACCTTAAGATCATCTAGTTCCAAGCTCCTTGTCATGAACAGGTGTCATGGCTTCAGCAGTAGCTCACGCTCTGCCAGGGAGGACGGAGAGATAGGGTGCCTGGTCTGGGCTAGTCGGGGAGGTATTCCATACCACAGCATGTCCTGCTCGGGGAGGGGACTGGAAGCTGGCCGGAAGGGAAGGGGTTAACATTCTGGGCTGGGCTCGGAGAGGGAACTGTAAGCTGGCTAGGAGGGGAGGGGTGAGCTCTCTCTTCCAGGCTGGCCTCGTGGCTGCGGGTAGTACCGTATTCTCTCTCACTGTTTGTCTCCTCTAACATTGATTTGTTATTGGTACCGGTAGTTATTTCTGTTATACCTTGATTGCTGGACTGATTTTACCTCAATCCGTGGGAGTTGTATTCCTCTGGCTCTCCTTCCCATCCCTCCGGGAGTGGGAAGGTGAGGGGAGGGGAGGGGAAACAAAGGGGGAACTGTGCAGATTTAGTTTAAACCACGACAACAGGGACACCTCACACTAAACAATGCCAAACAAGGCTTTGTCCAACCTGGTCTTGAGCACCACCATGGATGGAGCATTCACGGCTTCCCTGGGCAACCCATTCCAGTGCCCCACTACCCTTACAGTAAAGAACTTCTTACTTATATCCAATTTAAATTTCCCCTGTTGAAGTTTGAACCCATTACCCTTTGTGCTATCACTACAGTCCCTAGTGAAGAGTCCCTCTCCAGCATCTTTGTAGGCCCCCTTCAGCTACCAGAAGGCTGATATGAGGTCTCCACGCAGCCTTCTCTTCTCCAGGCTGAACAGCCCCAACTTTCTCAGCTTGTCTTCATATGGGAGGTGCTTCAGTTCCCTGATCATTCTCTTGGCCCTCCTCTAGACTTGTTCCAACACTTCCATGTCCTTTTTGTGTCAAGGACACCAGAACTGCACACGATACTCCAAGTGAGGTCTCACGAGAGCAAAGTAGAGTCATCTGAGAAAGCACAGTAAATGAAAAGGGGTTTGTCCAGATATAAGGAAGTTAGAAAATCTCTGAAACATCTCTAAGCAGACACAGTAAATGGGAGTAGCAGGATGTCTAATGACACGCTGAAGCCCAGGAGACAATTACTTATTCCTTGTCCTCTTTCAAGCCTGAGAAAAAAGGCAAAGTGCTTCAATGACAATAAAGCAACCATTTCCTTTATGAAAATCCCTTATTCATGCAGCTATGATTAGTACTATATCATGCATCTTTCCCTAAGTGTTCCCCTCATAGGCAAAGTGAGGTCTGAGAGTTAGCTATGGTTTAATTGCAGAGCAAATCACATATTTGCAGATAAGCAAGCTAAACAAAAAAGCGAGTAATAACAATACTCTACTGTAACGTCCATCACTGGAGTGAGAAGTTTGACACCTCTGTCAGCCAAGTAGGTCTGAAGCTCTGCAAGCGGAACTCTCCAGTTGACTTTGCAGTCTCATCCTCTTCTTTCATGATGTCATGGAAAGTCAGGTAATAGGATGTGGATCTGTGGTTGAGGAATTAGTTTTGAGAAATAGAGTCACTAAGGTTGTCAACTTCTTTCTCTGTTCACTGCAATGATGGCCTTGGCCTTAGGAGGTTGAAGCAATAAAGCAGGTGTCGTCCATGGTCAGAGTGATACCTGCCTTAGAAAACTGAGGCTCAAACTGAAAATGCTACATGTGAGCTTCTTTAGCTTTGGTTCTACTGATGGTTGGGAAATTATTGTATATTCAGTAAAAAAGTTCCAAAATTTCTCTATTGAAATATGCAAAGGCTGCAATCCTTCTTTCAGTGACCAGAAGTGAGAAAGTGTTTTTCAGCCTGTTCCCAGTCACCTTGCTAGCCTTCCAGCCCTTGACATTGTTGGAACTAGTATATAAGTGGCAAATTAAAGTCTGATTGGTGAAAAAAATCTCCTACTATATTTTTATTGTGGCAAATTTCAATGGCTGTTATAAAACGAATGAAAATTAAATCACTTAAGAGGCATTAAAACTACCCTCTTTTTTAACATCTTTGCAATACCGTGGAAGTCTTCATCCAGTTTTCTTTTATTGAATTAATTTAAAGAAAAGCCTGTGGGTTGTCACTGTAGTTCCTTGGTCCTGCTCCACCTCCATAGGTCAGACTGTCTGATCCTTGGCAGGTCACTTATGACCATACTTGACAATGCCATTTTTTGTCTTTAGAAACACAGACAGATGCCTAACAAAGGCCTCATAAGTGGACAGCCACCAAAGTGCCATCCGTTTGAGTGCACATCTAATATAACTGTGAAATATGATTGTACATTTTTTGTGATTTTGTGCCATATAAGGCATTAAATAACTTTAATCCACACAGTCTAGCAGGTAAATTTTAAATTAATACTATATTGTTCCAACTAGGAATAGCCAAATATATATTTTTTTAAATTTTAAACTAAAAATTGTGACTGTTTAGAAAAAAGTGTGTTTATTCCTCCTTTAATTTACTTATATGTATTTTATTTTTTCATTTACATATACAGCTGTGTGTCTGAATTTACACAGATTATATTCAGTAGCAATCACATCAATATTCCTATAATGCTCTGTGTTGGCTGGAAGCTGAGGTTTTTATCAAACAGTTTCTGGTGGATTTGCATTCAGAAAATTTCTGTCAATGATAGTTGTGTTTCTTTATCTAAACTGTATTCCAGGTTTTGGAAAGTTATGTACTTGTATCTGTTTAGTAAACAATTACATTGTCAAGCAAGATATTTTATCTTTAATCTTTAGTTCTGTATACTTAAATTCTCATCTGTGTATGCCTTTCTACCATTAACATTAAAAGTCAAATGGTTTTATATATAGCACACAAACTGCAGACAGACTCACAGAATGTTCACTCCTTATGTCTATGTTCCTTCACACCTCTGATGACACCTGTTGCTGTTATCCAATATCTGTAGCTAATGAGGTTTAACATAAAGGAACTACATGAGGAAGTTAATATTTTATTGCAAAAAATATAGTCCTGTATTTAAGAATATGAGAGACATACTTGTCTTTAAGGTCACTGAAAATCATTCACTTTCCTCTAATAGCATTTTCCAACTAGACAAAATTGCAATTTGGTACCTTCAGAGTCCTGTAAATACATTAATTCCACATTAAAGTTGGAAAGCATTCTAAATATTGTGATAAGATTTTCAGATATTTTCATTGATGAAACATCAGCATTTACTTAGAGTTTTTTTCACCACTGCAAACTAAACACCAAACGTATTCTGTTAGGGTCAGTAAAGGTTCAGCCTAACAGTTTGGCAGATGAGCCTTTATTACTATTATTATTTTCATGGTGTTTCTCCTCTATCATATGATGCTGGGAGGTTTATAGAAGTAGGTATTAATCATAATATTTTAATTCCTATTTTCTGGTTCATGCTCCAGAAATGTGTATAGCCTCAAAAAGATCCATCTTGAGAAACTAATGAAATCGCAATTGTAAGAAGGAATTTAAGAGAGTTGTGGATATCATGAACTCTGCTTTACAATAGACTTTGGTTTCTCCTATGAAATTTTTTATTTGATAACTGTTTTTACGCATGAGAAATTAATTGTTTTAATTGATATTTTTTGGTGGAGCTCATGATTTTTGATAGAATGTAAACACTCATCAATGGAATTCAAGTAAATTAGAATGGAACAAAGTCCAGAAATCTGAGTTCTAAATGACAATTAGTAATTGGGATACAGTGAGGCACATTTGCATCTATATCAGTACAAGATCATTTTTAGAGCTGCTTCACTGCCATAAAAATGTGACAGAGCTATGACAGACTAAAGGACCATGCAGGTGACTTCAACCTCTTCGGCCATGACCATACTGAGTGCCTAAGAACAGCCTGAGACAGGAAAAAGCAGTGTTACTGTAATTATGCGGAATAAGCTTGCATTTCCCTTTGAATTACAGCTTGTGTACTTCCACAGCCCTCAACAGATTTTTGTTCCATAGACCTGCCTGGATGAATTTTGAACTTTTACAACCCATATGAGCATCCAACCTGCAGAACAGCCAGTGGCAAGTAATTTAATTGTTTTACTAGGCATTGTGTGAAAGAACAATCTCCTTTAGTTTATTTTGAACACCCTGCCCACTCCTTCCACTTAATGTCCCAGCAGCCTCCTCTGAGACTTGTTTCCAGATATGGCTGTGCCAGATGGCATTCTCAGGCACAGAGGAGCTGAACATGCCCAGCTTTGTCATGCTCATTGACTAGTTTTGCACAATCCTGTGAATGTCTAGTAGTCTTGAAAAGTCTTACAAGCTATCTTTTTTATATAGAGTGTCCTTTTCCTCTGGAGTGAATATCACCTGAGATAGTAGCAGTGTGCAACCATTTCTAGGTGGTTTACTTGACCAGTAATCTCACCTTTGGTATCCTTTACGTCTGCCTGCCACCCCTGCTAGTTCTAAGCACATACTTGATGCACCACATCAATGATCATTATCTAAACTCTTTAGTGAAATAATATTAAAAAAAAGGAACTATTAAGATAAATCAGGGTTTTTTATATATTTTTTTTTCTTATAGTACCAGTCTTTCACTCCTTCTTTCATCTCAGCTTCTCATGTCAATCATGTTGTGTGACTAACAAAAAGTGACAAGAAATAGAGACAGGGCTTAATGGTCTGAAGTGACAGTTTGAAATCAAGCTGATGTTAGTATTTTTTACAATGTACTTTGGACCAGACCCTTGGCAGCTGTAGTGCTGTGTTTCCACTGAGCCCAGCAGCAAAGCTAATTCCATGCCAGCTGAGAATCTACCTAAAATTCATAAATATCAAAGACAGAAGTCTTATTTATAATGATAGACTGATATTAAGACAACCTCTGAATGTCACTCAGATGCGCTGGAGTGCTGAATAATCTCAGTTGTATCATGCTGCAGTGTTAGCAGAACAACATTACACACTTAATTTAAATTTTCACATTGAAGCTTCAGAATACTATTATCTATTTCAGGACTAGGTGTGCTCTGCTTAAAATGGATGACATTTGTGCCTTAAGATGATAGTATTAAGAATTTTACTGGAATAATCCTAAAAAAAATCCATTTAGATCAACTTTGGGGTTTTTTTTTAGGGGGAGGATTTTTGAGGAAGTGCTTATTCGGTTTGGTTGCGGTTTTGCTTGTTGGATTGTTGTTTTGTTGGTTTTGTTTTTTTTTCCTGCTGTGGTTAATACCAAATGATTTGGCTGCCACATTTCCGTCCAAAGGGCTGTGAAACTGCACACACCAGCTGTAACCTGCTGTTTTCTGGAAGTAAAAAGTAACAAAGAGCTCCTGCTGAGAAATGCGGTCTGTGTTGGCATTACCATCAGTCTCCAATTAATATGCAGAAAAAGAGAGAGAAGTTAAATCCCCATTAACATGATTTTTCCCCCTTCTTTTTTTTATTGCCTAGTCATTCAGTGATTTCAAATTGTTCTTCAACTGGCCATAGTAAGTTCATCAAACAGGGCACTATATTCTACTTATTCAGAAAGTCTCATCCCACATATTTTCTGCTTTCTATTGAAGTATTTTTAAGTACTTACTAGTCACTAGTACAGTAGCATAATAATTTGAAGCATTTATTTCAGTTATAGTTTTTCTTTTTTTATATACGCTGAAAATACAGGGCAAAAAACATAAAACTAACTTCTGTGACATTCACAATAGAAGGAGAAATGGAATTTTCAAGTGACTGTTCAGCAGAACTCCAACAAGGCACATGGAACAAATTCATTTCAGAAGTAGGAACTTTATGAAACCCAACTCTTTGTGAGGAAAGACTTGTCACATGAAGTACAACCAGTACTAAGTTTAGGAACTTGAACAGTTTAGTGATCCTTCAAAGAAAGTCTGTTTTCTGCCTTTCATTTTGTTTGCATTTGTCTGCAACATAGGCTAGATTTTTTGCAATGAGCTTTGTATTGCTGTTACAATCTCCTATTCTGAAATTCCAGAAACACAATTAGATTTACTGTTTTGGGGGTTGTTTGGGTTTGTTGTTTTGTTGGTTTTTTTTTAATGGCACAAGCAAGCAAGAGGGAGGTTGGACTAGGTGATCATCAGCGGTCCCTTCCAGCCCTGGCAGTTCTGTGATTCTGTGAAGACTGGAGACATTTTTGAGTTTAAGCCTGACATTTATATGGGTGAGCCTTTTCATACCTGTCTACCATGAAGGTAGACAGAAGCCATAGATCTCATAAAAAACCATGAGAACAGGTTGCATGAACATGTGTGAAGAATTGGACTTGCTGAGGACGCATATGGATTTTGTCATAGATGAGATATTGAACTCATCTGGATCACCATGTCCAAGCAATTTCCCCTGGAACAAATATGACCATAGAGTCTGTTTCTCATGCAGTTGCCCCTCTGAAAAATACAGAGCCTGTCCATTTTGAGGGAGTTGTCTAGACTGATCCTGAGCTCTTTTTTTAGGTAGGATGAGCATGAAGCTTCAGGTAAGTGTTTTCTTTTTTCCTTTTAAAGAAGCATAAGAAACAGCTTTCAAAAGTTTCTTCAAAAGTTATATTACAGGATTTTGCAACTAAATCTCTACCACAGTCTTAAAAAACATAATAATCAACAGAATATTGTTTTCTATGAAAAAGACTGATTTTTTACAAGGAATTACTGCAAATATAAAATTCTCTGTCCAACACAAGCACATGCCACTTTTCCCTCCTACATCCATTTGGGCAGGTTTATTAGAAGGTTCATATCTTATGATACTAATTTTGATAACTTTGTGAGATCTGATATAATTGGCTGTGATGTTTAAAACACGAAGGAAAGCAATGTAATCTGTTTTCCTAATTTAAAAACTAGCAGTAACAGCTAATTCTTCAATAGGAGCTAGTGAACAACATATAAAGCAACATCATGTTTCACAAATTAGAAGTGGGTACTTAAAGGCAACGATGAGAAACTGAGACATCATTTAATTTTGGCTTTCTTTTCTCTGCATACAGACTCATTGGAGGCTGCAAGTGTTTGAGTGTGAACTATATTTACTACAATTCAAAGGCTATTGAGACAAGTCAGTGGTCCCCAGTAGTTTCCCTGGGTTTTGTATCTGAGCAGATATGTAGGTTACCAATAAAGCCTGCATTGTAATGATTTTCTGCAATGGGCCAAACAGTCCTCCTCGGTGAAAAGACTGTTCTCCCCCTATGCAATGCTATGGAGTGGCTCTGAAGCATGAAGAACATTTGCCTCAGGACAGTCACAAAGCTGAAGTCACATAGGCAGCTATAACTAATTATCAGCCTGTTAGGTACTTTTGTAAAGCTGATCTCCTGAAGATCAAATGCCAGGAACTAAGACTTACAAGACATTCATCCTGCTCATGCCAAACTCTTACTCTGAACATCAACAAAGTTATTCATAATACTTTTTGAGATATCTAGTTCATTTCTTGCATTACCAGTAACCATAAAGGCACATTTAAGTCTGCAAGGCTGGAAGAAGCTGTTGCCGTCCACTTATTGATTGATAGAGTTTTTAGGCACTGTGAATACTATAAACTGATTCTGTTCCGCTTTGTGCTCATCTGTGAAAGTCAAATTGAAAAACACAGCACTAGCTGCAAGAACCAGTTTCAATACAAAGTTATGCACTATGTAAAGGGTATTTTTTATACTTCTTTCTGAAATCCTCTACCTGTTAATAATTAAATGCATCAAAACCTATGGAAACTTCATGGACATCTCCCATGTTTCTTGATACAAGACTAGCTCAGAGAAAAGAAAGGATTCCTGATAATACTGTGTAAACATTCTGGAAGCAATTGGCATCCCTTTACTAGATTCAAAAAGAATTGCGTAAAAATACACATTCACACACATGAACATGAATTAGCATGGGGTTAATGCAGAATTAAAAGGCTAGACATATGACAAGACGTACTATTTCTGCTCCTACTTGGCAGCAATTCTTTCCTTTTAATCTACATAATCCAATAAATCAAACTTCTAAAGGTAATGAAACGTGCATTTCCCACTGACATCATTGACAACAGTTTACCTAAACTGATTTGGAACAAAGATTAAGGAGAATGCTATTAGTTACCTATATTTCAATTATGACCTTATTGGCCTTTTTCTCTGGATTTGATCTTCCTTTTAGACAGAATCCATATGATGAAATCATATGATCCATGTATAGCTACTACTGAATTATAGGGAACTTGGAAAAAGCATACAGGAGCATATAGTTAAACTAAACATCAAAAGAGAGGAACAATTAAAAATTGCTAGAGAGACTGGGAAAAGAAATTACTTGCCACTTCAACTATCAACCAATATCATAATGCCAAACTGGCAGAACAGGGGAATATACTATAAAGAACAGATATATGTAGAAAAGCTTGAGAAGTTTGTCAGATGCCTAAATAGAAAGAAATTTAAAACTTTTATTTTTTCCTGTTTCTGAACAGTCTTGAGTGAGCCATGAGTACTGCAATATAGATATTCCACAAAAGGGAGCTGTCTTATAGTCCAAAGGTTGTAAATTTCCAGTGTAAAACTATTTTCAGTTTCATAAGTGCTTTTGGAAAGCTCTTGGATGTTCATTTTTGGTAAAATTTTCTAAAGTTTATTTTCTCTGGTAAACTGTAATGCCAAAGTTTTTGCACAACTTTAAAAAATGAGCAAAGAACATCGTATTGGTTTTATTTCTTTTTTATTTGAGATACATATCATAAACTTATGGGCTAACATATATTTACAAGTACAGGTATATGGTTTTATTTGCACTTAGGTCAAAACTATAAAAAGATCTGACTTAAATGAAAATGTCATCCAAAATACTCCTCTAAGATATATGAAAGATTAAAACTATGAGTCTGTTCTTCTGACACTGTTCAGCATACTCACTTCTGTTCTTTGTACCAGAGTCCTCATATTCAGTCTAGTAAATAAGTCATCACTCTATTTCCCTCATATTCAATCTTGTAAATAAGTCATCATTCTATTTCCCATTGTTCTCAGCCGCCATTAATTGTCCAATTACATAAAATAACACCACATAGAGTGACATAATTGTTGTGGTTTAAACCGAGTCCCCCAACTCCCGGAGAGTTAGGAAGGAGAATCCAAGGAATCTAGCCCCCACAGATTGAGATAAGAACAGTTTAATAGCTAAGGCATAACACAATAATAATGATACAGCCAATAACAAGCGAAAAGAATACAACACCCCACCAGCCACCAACCCATAACTCACTCCACCCTGCCCGGCCGAGCACCGCGTGCTCCCTCCTCCATTTTCCTCCGGCGCTCCACCCCTCCAGCTCTCTCTCCCAGTTCCATCCTGGGCATCACGTGCTATGGTATGGAATACCTCATTGACTAGCCTGGGTCAGGTGTCCTGTCTCTCCTTCCTCCCAGCCTCCCCTCCTCCACCTGGCTGGAGCACATGCTCAGAAAAAGCCTTGAACAAAAACACCCTCAAAACATGCTCGCTATCAAGCAACTATTCCCAGCCCAGAAGTCAAAACACAGCACTGCACCAGCTACAAGAAGGAGAAAAATGACTGCCATGGCTGAACCCATGACAATAATTTATTATGTAAAATTATTTTGTCATATTTCTGAATTTAGTAAGGCCATAAATTCGTTTATTTGCTCATCATTAACACCATGATAGTTTGTCCTGGGTTTAGCAGTGCAGTAATTTTTTCTCCTTCTTGGTAGCTGGTGCTGCACTGTGTTTTGACTTTCGGCTGGGGAACGGTGTTGATAGCACCTATGTTTGTAGTTACTGCTCAAATGTTTACTCTGGCCAAGGACTTTCTGAGCCTCGTGTTCTGCCAGGGAGGAGGGGAGGCTGGGAGGAAGCAGAGACAGGACACCTGACCCAAGCTAGCCAAAGAGGTATTCCATACCATAGCACGTCATGTCCAGGACGTAACTGAGAGTTACCCGGAAGTGCTAGTGCTCTCTGGGGAGTTGGAGGAGGTATCGGTGGGTGCTTGGTCAGGCAGGGTGGGGTGAGTTATTGGTCTGCGGGTGGTGAAGTGTTGTATTCTCTTCACTTGTTATTTCCTTTATCATTATTATTATTAGTGGTAGAAGTAGTGATTTGTGTTATATCTTAATTATTAAACTGTTCTTATCTTAATCCATGAGAGCTACATTCTTTTGATTCTCTCCCCAACTCTCCGGGAGTTGGGGAACAAGGGTGAGAGTCAGTGAATGAGCTGTGTGGCTGGGTTTAAACCACAGCATAGTTCAAAAGGTAAGTTGTCAAAGCATCATTTTATTTTACTGTAACCAATGAATATGAAACAACAAATGCTAAACACCAACTGGAAGAAGTCATCAACTGAATAAACAGAAAGCCAATGAGATAAGTTAAAAGGCATAATTTTGCCATCTGAAACTTCTAAGCATTCTCTTAGAATTAGCTCAGTAAGTGGCCTTTGAAAGGCTGTAGAACTACAATATAGTGTATAAAAGTTAATGTAGTTAAGACATTGAATGAAAATTTAAGCCAAGAGAAGCTTTTATTACTTTTTCCCATCTTCATGACCATAGGGGTATTATGGTGAAAAATATCACATGCTTGTGAACCCAAACTGTGTGACACCAAAAATACTGGTAAAAAGGCAATTTTATTATTAAATCATCAGTTTGAGATGACATAGTAAGTGCAGTATCTCCCTGCATTGATCCTGTAGACATTTGGGTCCAGTTTTGCACTTCCAATAGACCTCTGCACAATTCTTACTGCTGCTAGATTTACTAAACTTTCTCCAGCTTCTCTAATTATCTGTAACAAGTGAAGTTTGAGGAGGCAAACCACTTTGGTCTGGACCTGAGTAAACTACAGGGCCCCATACTGTTGCACCAACCTGGAATTCACACGTCTGTTCTACCACCTGAAAAATTCACACATTAGAAAAAGATTTTTCTCCTGCTGCTTTCACACACTTACAGGAGCAGTTCCAGAGAAGGATCATGAAAAGAATGTGCCACAGCAAAATGTTCTTTCAATTCCTGTGAGGTCATCTGATATGAAGCTGAACCTACCTCCAAGCCCAGTGAGTAGGGAGGATCATCTGGTTTTATTCCCATGAGTAAATGATCAGCAGTGAACATGTGTTAACACAAGCTACAAGATATTCACTTTAAAAGAGAACTTGGTAAGAGCTTGCTGCCTGCTTCTTCCTTTATTTGTATTGGGTTTGAGTGGCAAGGTTTTGGTAGCAGGGTGGGCTAAAAAAGTAGCTTCTATGAGAAGCTGCATCCCCCACCTCAATGAATCACAATGCCTTTCTCTGACCCCTGTCCTTTGCCCAAGTGATAACATGATGCTCACCACAAACAGGTGCTCAGTCTCCCTCAGTTCTTTCTACCTTTTGTAGAAGTGTTGTGAGACATGCACAAAGATGGTCTCTTGACCATAGCACTGTTCTGTGGCTCAGTGACAGAAGATAGAGGAATGTCTTGGTCATCTTTCCTGGTGATTCTCAGAAGGAGGAAAGAGAGAGGAAAAAGAGAAAAGTATGTGAGAAATCATGAATCTTAAAATTGCAGTTCCTATTATTAAAAATATAAATGCATTTATAATGGCAATTCCAATTTTTGCTAGCCATTTTCCCTATCCTGAGTCCCAATGACTGCAGCACAGATGATAGGCAGGAACTGGGGCTCCATCTCTTAAACAAATTATGAGTTTGTAGGGGTTGAAAGATTTCAGTGGTTTGATTGGCTATTTCTTTCATTTTTTTTCCTGTGTTTCCTCTATAGAGGTACTTGCACTACAGATAGTGATACGAAATTCAGCTTCAGTAAAATTTATCATTCCACATACTAATTCTTTAAACAATAACATATCAAGAGATAGTCTATTCTGCAAGGCCTTTTTTTTTAATGGATTCATGAATAGTTCAGTTTATTAAAGCAACAGAAATACAAGTTCGGAATTGTTGTTGATAAATTCACTAATTGCATTAGGGCTAAAATTCAAAAGCTAGCCGAGGATTAATTGAACTTTTATAGAAAAACAAACCAATTAGTAATTCATTAAAGTCAGTTTCACGCAGATATCAGCTGATGTAGATGGAGGTGCAAATCTTACCAAAAAGACATCCCTGTTTTGGGATGAGAGAGGGATGCTTTGGGGAAGAGAGGAGCAAGCCCCGTTGACTTGTCCACAAAGTGGGGTTGTATTCTTGTCATATTAACATGGAGGAGTTCAAATGCCTAATACATTAAAATAAGTGGAGGTGAGATTGTAGGAAATTACTGGTTGCTGCCATCACATGTGACATAGGTATAGGCACTTTCTCACTGTGGGCATCTGTGGGCCTTGACACAGGTAGAACAGAATTGTGACACAATAGCATCACTTACTCTCCCACCCTGCTGAGGCGAGTCATCTGGTTTCCACTACACTTAGTCTTGCAATTTGTTACATCCTTCATTGTATCTCTCAAGGCTTCAGGCCCCATTCCTGCATTATCTATTCCATGATTACAGTCACACTTTCAATACCAGAATTCATTAGAGTATTAATTGGGGAATTTAACTGTTGTTTTTCCTCCTCCTTTGGCATACGTTCAATTTGATAATATTTTGTGCCTAGGCTAGATGCCATTGGTACAGACTTGGGGCTGCAAACTTCAAGCATGATGACAAGTAAGGATATAGCTTTCAGTTTAGTATAGCTCTCTTGACTAACACAGAAGTTGAGCCTGGGAAGAAAGGAGGAGTGAGGGAATGTCTTGTAAGGTTTCATTTTATTTCTCATTACCCAACTCTGGTCTGACTGGTAATTACATTTATTTCCCAAAATCAAGTGTGTTCTACCCATGAGTAATTGCTGAGTGATCTCCCTTTCCTTATTTCAACCCATGAGCCTTTTATATATTCTCTCCCCTTTTTATCTGAAGAGGGGAGTGATAAGGCAGCTGTGGTGAGCGGCTGGCCTCCAGCCAGGGTTGACCCACTACACGCTATAATGCAAATCCCTCTGGCTTGAAGGCACAGTAAGAATACTTCCGCCAGTGGGGATCTACTAATTTTTAGGCATTTCTAAACTGTCAGAAATATTCAGAATATTTACTAACACAAGATAAATGTTCTGAAAACCAGTCCCCAAGGTCTGTTCTATGACATAAACTAAATTGAACTAAAACTAGTTACTGAAATACCACTGCAGATATCTCAGTTTACAGACAAGGCTGAATCAAACTTCACTGATTTCTGTGACTCTGTCTATTTATTGCATGTGGGTCTGTGTAATATTCTATTAGAATAAGGTCAGTGAAGCAGACAAGGAGCTTATCTTCTGCTGTGAAACACGCAACAAGCTTTTTCTGTAATACTGGAGACTTTTTAGTTTTCTTTTTTTTTCCTAGACTGAGACTTAAAAAGTCAGAGCACAGGGGCATGAAAACTCATCTCAGTTAATTATGCATGAAGGGGAAAAAAAATTTGTGTTGGCGTAAACAGACACAGCAAAACAAACAGCAAAGTGTCCCCTCCTTAAGCTTAACATAAAGAACCATGGTATGATTGATACATGAGATATATATTAAATACCTATATATTGCAAATTTTGCTTGCTCCTTCATTTATGCAAACTGGACTGCATGTTTACTACCTGTTTTCATGAAGGTGACATACCAGCTTTTAAGTTCTTTCTTAAAAAGTAGGCTATAGTCACTCTTTAATACGGTACTCCTGGATAGAATCTTTAAAGTTCAACATCTAAAAGAAAACACATAAAACTTTGACAACATTTAAAACAGCATTAGAGAATATGGTAGATGTTAACTTCATCAATTTTCAACGTGAAAGTGCTGTGGAATAATTAGAAAAAAAAAAAAAACACAAAAGGTCCCACACTTTTTTTTGTATCAGCCAAAACTGTAGGTACACCATTGAAGTGAGCTATCAGAGTAACCCATCCTGCTCTGTGGGAGGATTTAAAAACTTGAGTGTTAATAAAAGAAGTGCTAGTTAAGTAAAATAATTTACTGTTCAGATGACAGATACTAGGGAAAAAAAATTGCTTAAACATTCACCCCTCTAAGTAAAGGGAAGATGGAAGTAATTTTTAGAGTATTTTCTGATAATTTGGAGAATCTTCAATGCCAATGACAAATTGTTTTCTAATGTTCCTATCACTCTTTTACCCTATAAATTGCAACAATGCACAATGAAAATATCTATTCATAGAATCATAGAATCATAGAATAGTTAGGGTTGGAAAGGACCTCAAGATCATCTACTTCCAACCCTCCTGCCATGGGCAGGGACACCTCACAATAAACCATATCACCCAAGGCTTCATCCAACCTGGTCTTGAACACTGCCAGGGATGGAGCATTCACAGCTTCCCTGGGAAACCCATTCCAGTACCTCACCACCCTCACAGTAAAGAATTTCTTCCTTATATCAAGTCTAAACCTCTGCTGTTTAAGTTTCAACCAGTTACCCCTTGTCCTATCACTACAGTCCCTAATGAACAGTCCCTCACCAGCATCCCTGTAGGCCCCCTTCAGATACTGGAAGGCTGCTATGAGGTCTCCACGCAGCCTTCTTTTCTCCAGGCTGAACAGCCCCAACTTTCTCATCCTGTCTTCATACTGGAGATGCTCCAGTCCCCTGATCATCCTCGTGGCCCTCCTCTGCACTTGTTCCAACAGTACCATGGCCTTTTTATGTTGAGGACACCAGAACTGCACACAATACTCCAAGTGAGGTCTCACGAGACCAGAGTAGAGGGGCAGGATCACCTCCTTTGACCTGCTGGTCACGCTCCTTTTGATGCTGCCCAGAATATGGTTGGCTTTCTGGGCTGTGAGTGCACACTGCTGGCTCATGCTCATTTTCTCATTGACTAAAACCCCCAGGTCCTTGTCCACAGGACTGCACTGAATTTCCTTTTTGACCAACCTGTAGCTGTGCCTAGGATTGCTCCCACCCAGGTGTAGGACCTTGCACTTGGCATGGTTAAACTTCATGAGGTTGGCATCAGCCCACCTCACAAGTGTGTCAAGGTCCCTCTGAATGGCATGCCTTCCCTCTAGCGTATCAACAGAACCACACAGCTTGGTGTCATCGGCAAACTTGCTGAGGGTGCACTCAATTCCATTGTCCATGTCAGCGACAAAAATATTAAACAAGACCGGTCCCAACACCGATCCCTGAGGGACACCACTTCTCACTGGTCTTCAGCCGAACATTGAACCGTTGACCACAACACTTTGACTGCGACCATCCAGCCAGTTCTTTATCCACCGAATGGTCCACCTATCAAATTGATGACACTCCAATTTAGAGAAAAGGATGTCATGTGGGACAGTGTCGAATGCTTTGCACAAGTCCAGGTAGATGACATCAACTGCTCCAGCCCTGTCCATCATTTTTGTAGCCCCATCATAGGAGGCCACCAAATTGGTCAGGCATGATTTTCCCCTAGTAAAGCCATGCTGACTGTCACCGATCACCTTGCTGTTTTTCATGTGCCCTGGCATGCCTTCCAGGAAAATCTGCTCCAAGATTTTTCCAGGCACAGAGGTGAGCCTGACTGGTCTGTAGTTCCCCAGGTCATCCATTTTCCCCTTCTTGAAAATCGGGGTTATATTTCCCTTTTTCCAGTTGTTGGGAATTTCACCTGACTGCTATGATTTTTCAAATATGATGGCCAGTGGCTTTGCAACTTCATTCGCCAGCTCCTTCAGGACCTGCGGATGGATTTCATCAGGCCCCATGGAGTTGTGTACTTTCAGGTTTTTAAGATGGTCTCAAAAAAGATCCTCTCCTACAGTGGGCCCAAGGTCTAGGTTTTCACAGTCCCTGCGTCCGCCTTCCAAGACTCAGGTGGTGCGGTCAGAGCCTTTGTCAGTGAAGACCAAGGCAAAGAAGCCATTCAGAACCTCAGCCTTCTCCAAATCCTGTGTAGCCAGTTCTCCCAAAAGCTCCTGGATGGGGCCTATGTTGTCCCTAGTCTGTCTTTTAGCCACTACATACCTATAAAATCCTTCCTGTTATCTTTAACATCCCTAGCCAAGTTAACCTCTGATTGGGCCTTAGCTTTCCTAACTTGGTCCCTAACTACCCTGACAACATCCCTGTATTCATCCCAGGCCACTTGTCCTTGCTTCCACCTTTTATAAGCCTCTTTTTTCTTGTGATTTTTTCTCAGCAGCTCCTTTTCCATCCAAGGAGGTCTCCTGGCCCTCCTGCTGCACTTCCTTCTGGTGGGGATGCAACACTCCTGAGCTTGTAGCAGGTGATCCTTGAATGTTAACCAAGAGTCTTGGGTCCCCCTGCCCCCTAGGGCTATATCCCATGGTACCTTGCTAAGCAGGTTCCTGAAGAGGCCAAAGTCTGCTCTCTTGAAGTCCAGGGCAGTGAGCTTGCTGCACGCTCTTCTCACTGTCTTGAGGACCTCGAATTCGACCATCTCATGATCACTGCATCCAAGACTTCCCTGGAGAGTCACATTTCCAACGAGCCCTTCCCTGTTGGTGAGCACGAGGTCAAGCTCGCACCTTTCCTCGTCGGCTCCTTTATTGCTTGCAGAAGAAAGTTGTATTCCATACAATCGAGAAACCTCCTGGATTGCTTGTGCCGGACCGTACCGTCGCCCCAACAGATGTCAGGGCGGTTGAAGTCCCCCATGAGAACAAGGGCCTGTGAGTGTGAGACTTTTCCTATTTGTCTGTAGAGTTCTTCATCCACAGGTTCCTCTTGATCAGACAATCTGTAACAGGTCCCCACAGTAATGTCTTCCATCACCGATATCCCCTTAACCCTAACCCACAAACTTTCTGTTAACTGATCACTTGTCCCCAGAGAGAGTTCCAGAATCTCCAGCCTATCTCTAACATAAAGGGCAACTCCCCCTGCCCTCCTACTGGGCCTGTCTTTTCTAAAAAGCCTATAACCCTCCATTCCAACACTCCAGTCAAAGGACCCATCCCACCATGTTTATGTGATGCCTATTATCTCATAGCCCCGTAGATGTGCCCACATCTCTAATTCCTGTTGTTTGTTCCCCATGCTACGGGCATCTGTATAGAGGCATCTGAGCCGAGCTCCAAATGAAGCTGGCTCATTGGCTAGAGCGGCTGGAATATTACTACATTGTGCAGACTATTTATTACAGGTGCTGGCAACTAACTGGGTGTGTTGGGATGGAATGATGCTCCCTTCCCCCAGCACAACTAGTTTAAAGCATCCTTGACAAGTCTGGCAAGCCTCCCAGCAAATCCACTCTTCCCTTTCTTTATCAGAGCAGCCCCACCAGCCCCCAGTAGGCCTGGCCGACAAATTTGGGCCCCATGTCCAAGACACCCAAACCCTTGACTATGACATCACCCTTTTAACCATTTATTAACCTGTCCAATCCTCCTTGACTTTGGAAGGTCCTCCCCTGTGTCTTGGAGCATTGTCGTAAAGACTATCTGAGCTCCAGAACCCCTGACAACCTCTCCCAGAGTTCTGTAGTCCTTCTTTACACTCCTCAGGCTACTACTATCTATATCCTCAGCACCCACATGTATCACTAGAAGCGGGTAATAGTCCGTGGGACTTACTAGAGCAGGCAGCCTCTCTGCAACATCCCTGATCCTTGCCCCAGGTAGGCAACACACCTCCCTTGCGACCAGGTCAGGCCGACAGATGAGCGCTTTTGTCCCTTTCAAGGCAGAGTCCCCTACTACTACAACCTGCCGCTTTTTCCTGGCGGCACCAGTAGAGATCTTCTGTACCAGTACACTAGCCGGCTGTTTCTGGTGCATTTCCTCATGAGCCGCCTGCAGGACAGCAAAGCGGTTCTGGGTTGGTACAGCAGATTTAGGAGGAAGCCCCTTGCTTTTAATTGCTCTCTTCCTCCTTTGGTTGTTTTTTTTTTTGTTACTAATTCCCAGCTTCCGTGATCAACAGCCTCCTTCTCTCCTCCATGAGTTAGAGGGGAATCTTGAGGCCCCTATGCTGTTTGGTCCTGGAGCAAGCAGTCCCGCTTCATCTCAGCTTTCCTGACATCTTGCAGCTTACTGACAGCATCCTGTAGGTCAGCCACCTGCTGGAGGAGGACCTCCATCAGGGAGCAGCGAGCGCAGCCCTGCCCATTCTGCACCTTTCCCTCACAAGACCAGTGCAGGCACTCTCTACACTCCAAGCTCTGCACCACAACCTCCCCACTTACCGGCTCTGTCTCGATCCGTATGCTGGCCACCACCGGCGCAGCCAGGGCAGAGCTCTCAGACCGGAGCCTGGTCATACGACGAGTGCTCACCATCCCGCTCGCCTGCCCTCACGAACTGCTGCGCAAACTCCCTCGACCTGCTCTGTTTGCCCGCTCTGTTCACCACGCTTCTGGTCGCCACGCTCCCTGGGTAGATTTTTAACCATTTACAGTTGGTGCCACTCCTCCTGTCTCCGCCCCCGTTGAGTCACCTCCTCGCGGTAGCTGAGCTTTTGGGCAAGTCCTGTCGAGGACTTGAGGCTCCCTCCTCAGTGGCTCTTGTCGCTCTGTGGTGAGGCTTCCGGATGCTGATCTTCCCCGGCTCCACTCCGGTGTTACAGGCGTCCTCTCTCAAGCTACTCCGCTCAGCAATGAAAAGCTTTTAAAATAGGAATTAAATACTATGAAAAAAAACATCAGAAGTAACTTTTTTCTCCCTTAACCTCTATGGTAAAAGGCAGTCCTTGCCTTTTAGAAGACTAGACCTCTGAGGTATATTATAAGACTCAGTCATAAGATTAAGGTGAGGAATTCCCAAGACTTTGATCAACTGCACTCTTTTCCCTGCACATGACATGTCTGAATCTGTGTTACAAAAATTAATACTTCCTGTTCTGATGCCAGTTCTGATCCTGGTGGCAGAGGTGCCATGTTATCCAGCACTGGAAAGAGATTGATAATCTTCTACCTCCTGCCTGTGCTAACCTGGCATGGAGTCACTAAGGCTACTGCTATTTAGTTGGGAGCAACGTCTGCTGGATCCGGGTGCTGTCACCCCATGTGTTAGCGCATGCTGTGTACTGGATAGCAGCTTTAATGTGCAAAACACTGAAAACCAGTTAGAGAATCAGTAATGAGGAGAGGGGAGAGAGACTCATGTAGTGACAATGTCCCCTGCCTCTCCTCTTGTGAATGAGTGGAAACATGGGATGAACTAATCCAGTGTTACAGCAGCAAAAGCATAGGCCCATACTGAGAATTTTAGAGCTCCAATTTGAGGCAGGACAACTGAAAATCAGCGCAGCTTTGAAAAAGTCATCATAGATGATGTCCCAGATTTAGCAAAATCCATCCTTTTTCCTGAGGGTAAGATTTATATCTAGGAACAGAAGGGAAGTCTCTTCTTCAGAGAAAACTCTCTCTCCAAAGCTACCTGGCAGCAGTCCTTTACCACTTGATGAATGCTGCTTGCCGGTCTTGAGCGTCTTGTCTGTTAAAAGTTTGAACAGATTATTGTAGCATCAATAAATAAACATGACAGCAAAAAAAATACAAGTTATATTTCCAAAACCGCAGAGATGCAATTTAACTTCCATTACACTCAACATTCCTAGTTTGATTCTTGCTTTTCCTATTTCAAGGATTTTATATATGTTTTTTCCATTATATTGCTTTCATATCTTTTCTCCAGACTACTTTCTTATTTTTTGATCTCTGGTTTTCTTTCAGTAGAAATATTTTGTGAGTGAAATGAGAGTTCACTTGAAATGGGCAGTGCAAGTTACAATGAAATCTTTAATAACATCAGTGTTTTGGGGGATTCATAAAGAAAGTTCCCATAAAGAACTTTCTTGATGGTTTTCTTGCATGTCTGTATTTCTGAAGGTGAACAGCTTCTGGAGGCTGTAGAATGGCAAGACTGGAAGGGCTGCATAAGAAAAACTTATCTGCCCATGCAACCTGAAGGGAAGAAATATGCCTCAACCTGGTTGCTAGTTACATTGTGCAAAATCTTTAGGCATTTGATTAATCTTAAACTCATATTTATGAACTTGAGAAATAAGCCTGAGCATTCTGAGAGAAGGGAACCCAAAAATCATGTAGTGGAAACTTACACACATTCCTACTTCTCTATTTACTGTTGGTGTCATACTGTTTTATACTTACTAGAAATTATTCAATCCACCTGAAAGTGTCTCATAGTTGAACTTCCTGAACTACAAGAATCATAAAGAGCCTTTCATACTTCAAAAATAGTGCATTTGTGATTTAACTACAGTAATGAGTTGCTTGAGAAACTGATTGCATATGACAGTTTTAATCCTTTTAACATATATTGAAAAACAAACTGAAAAATTAAGACACAACTAATGATAACAGCCTGAATTGCATTGTTTTTAACCTGCATTGTGACACTGCACACATAATTTATAACACACCTGAGAACTTTACATTAACAAGCATCACATTCTGAGCTGCCAGTAAGAACCTGTATCCTGAGTTGCACCAGAGAAGTGATTCTGTAAATACCCTGCTGCCCAGCATCCCATAAGCCATGTCTCTAACACCTGCAAGTGAGCTGCATTTCTAGTATGTTGTAGATCTGATGTGGATTTCAATGCGTTGAATTATTCAGCATGATGTACAAAAAGGGTTGTTACATGGTATGTGAGGTAAAAAAATAATTACTTGTATTTATGTAACCATATGTTTTGATGGATAACTTCATGTAAAGCAGGTCAAACGTAAATGTGGGTGAAACTGATGTGGGACTCAGGAGAAAGTTTTAACTCCTTGATCAATCTGCCTGCTCACCTTACTGTCACCAACTCTCTGAGATCCCCATTTGCAATCCAGAAAAAAATGATAACTGCATTTACATCTTTAGAACCCTTGTTCATAGTGGCACAGACCTAAATACAGCAAATTATCTCTTCCTGTAAATTAAGACAACCCAATACAACCTCATCCTTCTCCATTTCTAATGTCTTGGTCTTTATCCTGACCAACAATTAACAATTTCTGTGCAACACCTAGCAAAAAGTGTTTCCAAATGACTACAGCTCTAAGTACTATAATGATAACAATATTGAAGAAAATTTTTAAAATGAAGTTTTCTATGATTTTCCAGTAGCATATAAATTGCCACTAATTTGGGCTAGATCGCAGTCTTTTGTTTCAACTTTTGGGTTTCATTTGGTTGGTTTTGTTAGGGTTTTTTTTTTGTATATGGAAGGCCTCCAGTTTTTCTTGAAGGTAATAATTCTAAAGGAGAGAAAGACTTTAGGTCGCTCAGTCTCTCTTCAGCACCTATTTTCTCTTTTCCTTCTCAAAAAAGCCAGTGTATGGGCTACAATCAATATATCTACATTTCATTTTAATTCTTGAAAGAAATTATTTTGACTGAGGGTACTATCTACATTTCTTGCATGCTTTTTTTTTGCTGCCTAAAACTGGTCCTAGGATACCATAAAACATTTGACAAAGCAATTTTATGTTTTGAATTCTCAGAAGAACACAGAAACTGAAAATGACAGCATTAGTTATGTCTCATTTAGACCTGTAAGGAATGATTTTGAGTTTTAGAACTGCTATGCTCATAAAAAAGATTTGCTACTCCCTGAGAAGAAATCCTCTTAGACAACTTGAGCGTGCAGGCAAATGCTGTAAGTATTAGAACCTGATTATGCAATTATTTTGCTGCTGCAAAATTCTTTTTGCATGTTGTCATTACTAAAAAAACAATGCACTTGTTATTTCTATTAAATCATTCTTTTATCCTTGTGGAAATATGATGAAAGAGACATTTACAGAGCAGAAGACAACATTCCACCTTTTGAAAGTGTGCCCTGAGGACTTGGTGATTTCTGGCAGGACCACCACTGGTGTCAAAGGAGAGTGTACCCCTCCAGGTCTGTCTGTCATCTCTTTTCCCTGCAGCCACCCATGCCAGCTCATCCACAGGGATGGCCTGAGATTAGACAAAAGTTGACAGCTCACAGGTTTCCACCCAGGGACGACATTTTATAATCCATGGAATAGTTTTAGATTCATGTAGTAATTTATGATATATATTCTTAGAGTACATAAAATAGTGAGCAGAGAGTTCACTGCCAGAAAGTGCTCCATGAGACTTTAGGAAAATAAGACATAAGGAAAAAACCTACTTTGAGAAAAATCAATTCAGCAACTTCCATTGCAGAGTTTCAGGTACATGGAATTAAATAAGTTCATAAGCATGTTCCAGCATTTCCAGTGGTACCAGCCAAGCAGCATTTTGGTCCTGTGGTTGAACATATTCTCTTTCCCATGGAAGTCAGAGAAATGGTCTCCAAGCTTTCAGTTATGTATTATACAAATTAATTGCATTGAGCCAAGATCTACTAAGTCCTTCCTGTGTAGTAAGGATGTAATTTCTTCACTTTCTACATTTAACTAGTGTACATAGGAAACAATAAGCTTGCATGAACTTGCTAACCTGTGAATCCATTTGAAACCACTTGTTGTATTAACAAACTTCAACTGCAGACAGGTGTCCTGAAACAAAACTTTAAGCAAGTATCAGAGGAAGCATTTAGAATATCCCATTACCATGTAACATCAGGGAAAAGGGATTCTTACCTTTTTAAACTGTGGTCTTGATTTGGTAGATATCACATAGCACAGAAAATCTGTACTGACCTGAAGAAAGCAATGACCTACTCCTTGCACCTGGATATGACAGAAGAAAAAGCACAGCCTTTGGATACACTTTGTTAATAGTTTCATAAATTGATGGTATACAAGCAGTTGAAATCATACTTCAGTTTCTTGATGATATTATGTAAAAGGAAGCATTAATTCTGAATTGTTGATGCAAGTTTAATTTAGGAAAAAACAGAATAAATACTGAAGTAGTATGTTTACCATTGAAATTCAGGGCTCTGAATTTGGCCCTGGGAATTCAGCCTGCATTCATAATGCACAGTGAAAGGTACTTTACAAAAAAATATTTTTTTTGTAATTTCTGATTGAATGAACAAGGTAAGTCAGAATAAGGCATAAAGCTTTCTCTTACAAAGAATATAAATGGCAATAAAATGGCATATATAATGGCAAGTTAAATAAACTTTACTTACAGTGTGCTGAATGAAGGCAGGCAACAAATTCCTACATTAAAAAAAAAAAACCAAAACCTAGGGCTTCATTGATCAGGAGTAAAAAAATATACATCATATCTACTATTTCTCAAAGAATTAAATAAAAAGGAACAAAGACAATAATCTATTCCCACAGCTGTTCTGTGACTGAAAGAACTGATTCTTCAGATACATTTGTTCCATTGTCTTTAAGGATATGGTTCAAATCACAACCTCAATGAATTATGATGACTTTTAATCAAAGGCACGTAATTGAAACAGGAAGTCAATGTAGTGAAATTCAATCCATTTCTTCTGTGTTGCTCATCTCTCCTTATTATTTAGGACATTTTGGTATTTTAGGATGGAGACTTTAAGAAAAGAGCAATTCAGGCCAGAGCAGAATATTTCATATTGGGCATGCCTGTAGATAACACTGTGCTGCTCAGATTCTACCCTTGCTAAGTGTATCACCAACCTGTAAAGGACTTGGTCTATGCTGTAGAAATTTAGCTCTGTAGTGTCAAAATATTTTCCAGCAGCAGCAGCAGATCAAAACTTTTAGCTCATGTGTATCATGTGAGATTGATTTTTCCTCATAGAGGAAAATAAGGCTTGTGCCATATGGCAGAATTTTCCAAATGCTCATGTTAAAGGATCTACATTAGAGATGAAAAAATGAAGAATATGAGAAGTTGCAGCTTTTTTGTGACTTTGCACTGCAGACTCATATTGAATACCTCAATTCAGCACTGACTCTGGTTTTTACACTCTTTTTCTACCTTCATATTTCTTCATGCTAATAATTCTGTGAAATAAGCTTTTGGTGTAAAATTAGTACAGTGTATGGCACATGTAAAACCTGTACCAGATGGATAGTCCAGGGTTTATTCTTTACCTATATCCAGTAGTAAGGAATATATTTATCCACCTCGTTTCCCAAGTGTTATCTAACTGTAGGATATATGATACTGGGTTATTTCATGTGCCCCACTTCTTCTTACACTGCAGTTTCAGCCATAAGAGTGCATATATTGGCACTATATGCAAAAAGTGCCAATAAACCATGAAAACTGAGGAGACAAGATCTGTTCTGTGACCTTGGCATCCCTCAAGTGCCTGTGAGAGCTTGAACAGCAAATGTGAGACTCGCTCATTGAAGCCAGAACAACAAAAAGGAGGGAGAAAATAAACAGAAACTGCCTATTTCCTGGAGTCTGCTCCCAGGTGCACCCAATTTTACTGTCAAAGAGACAGCAACAAGTTGAATTAATTCTTTCATGTTTGTTTTCTTCTTAGGGCAGCTAGAAAATAACTCCCAGTGATGTCAAATCATAGTTGTGTGTCTCAGGTGACAAGAAACAACATCCTACTTCAGAAGTATTTTTCTGTTCAACAAACAGCAGTAACACATGCCAGATGGACTAACTGACACCTCCTTTTCAGCAGGAGGCAACTTTGTAATCAGTTTAAGTCTCAAGGAATGTCTGGTGAGAAATTCTGGAGAACTCTGGAGAAATAAGCTTTTTAATGCATGCAGAAAAGAGAAAGGATCCATTCATAGAAAAAATGATGACTAACAGATGAGCTTCAGCTTTATGCTTCTTATACAGAGCATTTCAGAGCCCCTAAAGAAGTTATTGAATCTGAATATAATGATTTCCTCACCTATAAAGTGGAATTAATGATCTAATCTTGATACAGTGCTTTTGTGTTTGTAGTTTGTCATGGTTTAAACCCAGCCACCCAACTTGGTTCACTCACTCCCCCCCCTTGCTCCCCAACTCCCGGAGAGCTGGGGAGGAGAATCAAAAGAATGTAGCTCCCATGGGTTGAGATAAGAACAGTTTAATAACTAAGATATAACACTAATCACTACTGCTACCACTAATAATAATAATAATAATGATAAAGGAAATAACAAGTGAAGAGAATACAACACTTCACCACCCGCAGACCAATAACTCACCCCACCCTGCCTGACCAAGCACCCACCAATACCTCCTCCAACTCCCCAGAGAGCACTAGCACTTCCGGGTAACTCTCGGTTACATCCTGGACGATGTGCTATGGTATGGAATACCTCTTTGGCTAGCTTGGGTCAGGTGTCCTGTCTCTGCTTCCTCCCAGCCTCCCCTCCTCCCTGGCAGAACATGAGGCTCAGAAAGTCCTTGGCCAGAGTAAACATTTGAGCAGTAACTACAAACATAGGTGCTATCAACACTGTTCCCCGGCCGAAAGTCAAAACACAGTGCAGCACCAGCTACCAAGAAGGAGAAAAAATGACTGCTACTGCTGAACCTAGGACATAGATTGTCTTAGCTAGGCGTGTAGTTCTTACTAAGAAAAAAACATAAGGCATCCTATTCAAAATCGATGGTTTGTTCACATATATTTTCTCTGTTAGATTGTTTTTTAACTTTCACTTACTTGCTTGTTTTGGTTTCAAGTTTCTGACAAAAGAAAAGGTAGAAAACAAACCAAAAGCAGTCTTTCCCTCTCCTCTATCCTCACCAGCACCCCCAGTCCCACACCCCTGGTGTGGTACAACAAAAGGCAACAGATAGAAGCAACAACAGGAGAAGCTTAGTTTGGAGATCAGGAAAAGAGATTTTCACACACTGACTAACCACTTGGACCAGGGGCAAGAGACACTGACATCTCCACCCTTTGTGGTGTTCAAAACATGAAAGATGTGACTCTGAGTAACCAGATCTGACTTTAAAGTTGAATCCAACTTGAAAGATGACTCTGCAAGGGCTGGAGAGTATAATCAGATCTCCCTTCTGACCAGAATTTTTCTCTCATTCTGTGATCTGCAGGGTACAAATGAACTTTGATTATTTACAGCTGTGGAGTGTGGTTATTGCTGCCAACAAGAACAAATGGCACAAACCCAGATTGAGTACATGAACAAGGTAAGACACAGTTCTATCTAACTCATGAAAACTGATTCAAGGACACAGAGCTAAAACGGGTATCTTTGTAATGAATAGCCTTTGCTGGATTTTCTATGCATTAATAAATCTGATGGACCACTGCAGTTTTTAGCTTTCCAACAATCCTAAGGCAAGTTTAAGAGCTCCATACTTCATGGATTAAGGTAGTAGACTGAACATAAACTGTATTTCCAGCTCTGATATTGAGTTGCACTGAGAAGTCACTTAATCTCTGCTATACTTTCATTCTTGTCATTCTTGCTCAATTCAGCCATAAGATGGGAGAAGTAAAGGCTGCTTCTTTTATAACGTTTGTATGTGGCCTTTAGTTATCGTGTTATAGCCACGTGATTAAAGAAACAAAGATGAGAAAATGGTTACACTGAGTAGGACTATGTCCAAGGATGTTTCATTGTTAACCAAAGTGAAGTAAGGCATTGTAATGTCTACCAACAACCATTTGTATGGCTTTTCTTCAGATCTTCTGCTGCGTTGAGTTTCCATTTATTCTCTATTGCTGCTTTCCACAATAGCTTTAAAAAAAGCCCCAAACAAACAGAATGGCCTCATGTATCCCAAAAGCTGATAGAGAGAGCCCTTTGATTAAACTCATAGGTTTTGATCCCGTATATTGTATTAGATCAAACATCTTGGCATTTTAATTAACTTGTATTTCTAGAGCTAATGCAAAACAGATATGGATTAGGAAGAAAAATGTATTGTAATGTAATTATTTTAAGGGACAACTTTTTTAATTAGCTGACCAGAAATCTTTTATATATATTTTTTCCCCTTTTCATTATTTCTGTCATTTATGTAGATTTAAGGTATTTTTTAAACTTGAAAAACAAGATAAACTATGTGACTTATAGAATAGGATCTACAAAACTAGTTTGCAGAACTGTGACTCATTGCAAACATTGTAAACAGAACAGTTTCATTGCAGCTTAAGTTCATCATTGGGTCTTTCTGATTTACAAATTTAAAATTAACCAGAACTCTTTGAATACATGACCTACTGAAATTCAATATCAACCTTTCAGAACTTCAGATATTTTATCTGATTTTTTAATGAACAGAAAGGACAAAGACAAGAGTTTCACTGTCTCCTTGTGGTAATACACTGGTGTGAAACACTATGCTCGGGCCAGCTGTCTCTTCAGAGCATCAGTTTGCAAAGCGATCATTTATAATGGTAGGCATCATCCCTCTGGGTTGGAAGACATCTTCAAAGGTCATCTGGTCCAACCCCTCATGCAATAAGCCAGGAGATCTTCAACTAGATCAGGTTGTTCAGAGCCACCTCCAGCCTGGCCTTGAATGTCTCCAGGGATGGTGCATCTACCACCTCTCCAAGCAACCTGTGCTGGTATTTTACCACCCTCATTGTAAAGACTTTTTTTTTCTCATATCCAGGCTGAATCTCCCTTCTTTTAGTTTAAGACCATCACACCTATTCCTATCACAAAAAACCCTGCTAAGAAGTCTACTCACCCAGTTCTGCTCATACCACTTGATTTCCTCCAACTATCTAATACTTTCTTTAAGTCAGCCTGAATCGGCACACAATTCGCTCAACCTATTTTTGCTAATGGGCCATGCTAGTGGCCATTTTCTGGTACTTGTAGTTGGCCTTGGACAATCTGGCAGCTCTTTGTGGCCAAGGTCTATTAGTTAGCTGGCAGAGATCTGGATATATTGGGTGAGTATGTCCTTGAAAGAAAACCATGGCTCCTGTAACCTGGAGATAGATGCCTAGAGATGTTTTAGATAGTGTATCTTTCTTAGACTCTGCCTGATTCTCCAGAAATTTGTGGATCGTCCATATGTGCTTGTATGTGTCAAGTCTTCTGGATCAGGTATTATATATATTATATATTGTATATATAATATATACTTTTTATTAGATTGGATATAAGGAAGAAATTCTTTACTGTTAGGATGGTGAGGTACTGGAATGGGTTGCTGTCATGGGTTCAGCAGTAGCTCATGCTCTGCCAGGGAGGACGGAGAGATAGGGCGCCTGGTCTGGGCTAGTCGGGGAGGTATTCCATACCACAGCATGTCCTGCTCGGGGAGGGGACTGGAAGCTGGCCGGGAGGGAAGGAGTTAACACGTCGGGCTGGGCTCGGGGAGGCAACTGGAAGCTGGCTAGGAGGGGTGGGGGGAAGCTCTCTCTCTCTTCCGGGCTGGCCTAGTGATGACGGGTGGTATCGTATTCTCTCCCCCTGTTTGTCTCCTCTAACATTGATTTGTTATTGGTACCGGTAGTTATTTCTGTTATACCTTGATTGCTGGACTGATTTTACCTCAATCCGTGGGAGTTGTATTCCTCCGGCTCTCCTTCCCATCCCTCCGGGAGTGGGAAGGTGAGGGGGGGGAGGGGAAACAAAGGGGGAACTGTGCAGATTTAGTTTAAACCACGACAGTTTTGGCGCCCAACGTGGGGCACAAACCCACGAAATAACAACAAATCTGACAGGATTTATAGTCATTTGTCACAATGCTGTTTTATTGGCTCTCACAGTTTTTTCTCTTGTTCTCACGGTTTCAGGATTTTACCAATTACATGTCATATATATTAGCTGTGTTAGTGTTTATCAAGTATGGGGTTTGGGCTAAGGTTCTGGTCTCATTGTACTTTATGTTAATGACTTGTAATACAATAGAAGCATTGATCATGAAACTGATTTGGTTTATGCTCCCGGTATGGTCACCAACTTTATATTTTGGGAGGTATATAATAGAAGTGCTTAGGAATTTCACATCTTTTTTCTCCTTCTCGGGTGGTCAACCTGTGAAGGAGACATTCTTCTATCCTCCCAGTGTTCTCTCCAGATGGTCTACAACATCATTTGAGGGTTTTGAAGTTTTTGAATGGCCTTTTAATACTGTTGAGACTTGTATGGTGATTGTGATGGGGATCACCATAGTAGCACGCATACAGAGTGTGTTTTGCTCACAGTTATTTAATCTGATTTCAAGAGTTAAGCGGAGTCAGGTCTGGTCCTGTATTGGGCTTAAACGACGAAATAGGAAGACCAGGAGATCTTCCCAGAGGCTGGTGCATTCCCATTATTCGGCTTGGTGTGGTAGATCATCTCTACGATAGCTGATTCCCTCAGAGACTGGATGCCTTTGTCTATAGTGGTCCACTTGGCCGAATGACTCATAACATCATCCTTGTATGGGAACCTTTCTTTCACAGCTGCCAAAAGCTGCCTCCAAAGACTGAGGGACTTTTTCTCTCTTGCAATTGCTTTGTCAATTCCCCCTTCTCTAGCAAGTGATCCCAGTTGCTTGGCTTCTGTACCTGCTAGTTCGTGACCATTGGCCCCATTATCCCAACATCGGAGCAGCCAGGTGACGATGTGCTCCCCTGATTGACGGGTGAAATCTTTTCGCATATTCCGCAGCTCAGTTGAAGTTCGAGATCGAGAAGTCACCTCTTCTTCTTCGTCGTGTGATGATGACCCCTGATCAGATACTAGACCAGGTAGTGGATGCATAGTTTCTTCATCCTGCCTCTTCCTTCTTGCGTCCTTTCTGGTTTTTCTCTTGTGTACAGGAGCAACCGATATTAAACTGCCGTGGTTTAAACTAAATCTGCACAGTTCCCCCTTTGTTTCCCCTCCCCCCCCTCACCTTCCCACTCCCGGAGGGATGGGAAGGAGAGCCGGAGGAATACAACTCCCACGGATTGAGGTAAAATCAGTCCAGCAATCAAGGTATAACAGAAATAACTACCGGTACCAATAACAAATCAATGTTAGAGGAGACAAACAGGGGGAGAGAATACGATACCACCCGTCATCACTAGGCCAGCCCGGAAGAGAGAGAGAGCTTCCCCCCACCCCTCCTAGCCAGCTTCCAGTTGCCTCCCCGAGCCCAGCCCGACGTGTTAACTCCTTCCCTCCCGGCCAGCTTCCAGTCCCCTCCCCGAGCAGGACATGCTGTGGTATGGAATACCTCCCCGACTAGCCCAGACCAGGCGCCCTATCTCTCCGTCCTCCCTGGCAGAGCATGAGCTACTGCTGAACCTATGACAGTTGCCCAGGGAGGTAGTGAATGCTGCATCCCTGGCAGTGTTCAAGGCCAGGTTGGATGAAGCCTTGGGTGATATGGTTTAGTGTGAGGTGTCCCTGTCCATGGCAGGGGTGTTGGAGCTAGATGATCTTAAGGTGCTTTCCAGCCCTAACTATTCTATGATTCTATGAATATATGTATAATAAATATAAGGAAGGTACATTTTATATACCTTAATTACAAGGTATTCGATGCCTGCTTTGAGAAAATCAGAAAGAAAGAACTTCCTGAGCACAAAATACTTGCTAGGGTGGTGGAGCTTTGTTTTTCAGAAGCTGTCTGTGGATATGATGCAAGCAGAATTTATTAAGGCTTCTCTTAAGACTGAGGACTTAAGGCTGGGTTACACGAAGATGACAAACACACAGACTCGGTGTTCTCTCCCCTAACACATGCTAGCAGAATGAGGTTGTATAAGTGTTGCAGTGAGATAAAATTCTGCTCTGATTTTTCCTAGTGATACATGACAGGCATAAAGGCAGTAGGAGAGAAGGAGGAATGTCTCATGTATTCTGGAAAACGTGCAACTGAGTTAAAATCTAAATTTTGTTTCACACAAAAATAATGCGTTTTCCTTACAAATGAAACACAAGACTCTTGTGTGTATATAATATCGTCTGTTATGGGTTTGTGTCACATCCTGGGAAAAGATACTGTTCAATTACTGAAATTAAAGGATAAAGAAAACTCTAGCAAAACAGTATTCCACCAGAAAAGAAAATCTATAGATATACACACACTAATTGCAACAGAAAAATATTTTTTTAATTAAAAATTCTTGCAAGAGTTGAAAGGTAAGAAAAAAAAAGCCATTTGAGCAGGTAAATCAGGATTGTGGAAAAAAGAAAGATTGCACACACAGGAGCTTTCAAAAGCATGCACGTGAGCATGTTAAGGCCTTTGTTAATGCCTCTCATCTCTGGTATGAAACTGTGCAAATGTAGCTCTAATCCTACTGGTGCTTATATAGCAGTCTTCATAAATTATCATTCCACTATTCTTGGTGTTTCATAGCTAGAAAATTTGTAGAGTGAGTTCTGTTAACAAAAGACATGAACAAACTGAAAAGGGTCTTAAGGAAATACCAGAGACTCCTGACATTTTAAAGATATCAGTATAGAAATTAAATGCTTTTTTATACTTAAACAAGACTCATGAGGAAGATGGAGAGAGACTTTTTACCAGGTCCTGTTGTGACAGGGGCAATGGTTAAGAACTAGAGGAGAGTAGATTTAAATTAGATATAAAGAAGAAAATTATCTATGATGAGCATGATGAGACTTGGGAACATGTTGCCCCAGGGAAGTTGTGAATGCCCCATCAATGTCAGTGTTCAAAGTCAGATTGAATAAGGCTCTAAGCAGGCTGATCTAATGAAAGATATCTCTACCCATGGCAGCGGAGCTGAAACTAGATGTCCTTTAAAGGTACCTTCCAACCCAAACCATTCTATCATTCTATGAAATTGTTTCTGCAGCTTTGGAAAGTTAAAAAATGTAAGCTCCTGTGCTGAAGATGTCAAATCTCTGTTTAGGGTCATAGTAAAATGAGACAGTTTTCAAAAGTGATGGATTTTCAAATAAGTTGAAGATTGCTGAAAAATCAGGGCACATTTAGATTCCCATCTCATGGTTAAGACTGATAATTATATTTAAAGTAATAGTGCTTATCAGTCTTGAATGTAACCTGTGAATATGGGCTTTAAAAACTTGAAGAGGATGTTATTTTTCACTCTCATTTTCTGTTTCCTTCATTGTGAAATCATATATGTCTGCATGATACTATGCAAAAATAAAAACTGAAACAAAAGGCGTCTCCAGTTCCTCTATGTCTCAGTATAGTGAAAAAAAAAAAAACAAACCTCAGAATGATTTCTGTATCCAGAAGCTAAACAGCTGAGAGGGACCAGATTAAAGATCTGCCTTTTGAAATACTTATGAAAATATTTCTTCCAAGAATCTGAAAACGTTATACATGCCTGTGACAGATTATTACCATTATTCATGTCCTGTAAAAAGCTCCAATTCATTAGATGTTAGGGAAAAAAAAAGGACAGAAGTATTGTCATCTTCACTTACAGGACAATATAGCTTGAAGCTAGGATAAGAGCAAACTGATTAGCTGATGGGTACAAGTGGCAAACACACACCTACAACATGACACAGACAAGGCTAGCTGGCTTGTTAAAATGTTTTACAATTCTAAAAGTAAGTTTTCAAAAGCTTGTATGTTTTTATGGCATCACAAATAAAGCATTTTAAGCAGGCATTGCAGAAAATAATAATGTTAACTTTTTTCTCTCAGGCAGGGATTAATAATTTCATGCCTGAAGTCATGGAAGGAGAAGAAAAAGGAGAAAAAGGAGACTCCTTTTCTCACGGCCCTTTCCTGTCAGGCCCTATCCTGTCAGAGCAACAGGTTGGGCTGGTAATACCAGGGAAAGGATCAGGTGGGTATGTGCAATACAAGGTCTCTGAAAGCTTCATAATTTAGATCTTTCATGAGATAATAAAGATAGCGTTGTTAGAAAGAAAGAAAATGACAAAATGGCCAAAATAACATGGAGGAAAACTTCTTTATATTAACAGCCTTATTATATATGAATATATATGCATATGTATGCATTCTTATGGTTATTAAATACATCACTGTCATTAACTTGAGTGCTTATGAGAGAGCCTAAAAGAATTTTAGCTTTTTGGAGGGGTGAGAGAGAGTAACCCTTTAGATGGCAGAATGTTAAAGACTTCAGTATCCAAAAAAAAGCACTTCAGAAGAAAACCCTTAAGATGGTACTGCTCATGTCTTTTCTAAAGGAAAACCTGCATGGCAACCAGGCAAATATTTCTAGCTGGATTTAATGAAATTGCTACTATAGTAAGATTTTCTCAATGTGAAAAGCAAGAAATCAGTTGATCCCTAGTAATCAAACTGAAGTTTGTAATAACACCATTCAAATAAAGATTAAAGGCTCTTTGAAGTAAGTACTTGTAGTAAGTTGTAAAGCAGGGACTAATGATTAGTGAAAAGACATAATGGACAATAAAATATATTGAACGAGCAGACTAAGACTAACACTAACTGTATTACAGAAGACACATCCAATAAAACTAGTGGGAAAACAAGTCAGGTTTAAAACTGATAAAGAACCAAAGCAGTGAAAAACAGACCTAACTTTTCCACTCCTTTTACAATTTTTGTCTAACAGATGAGGCAATTAACTTGATGGAAAAAGTGCTGAGTGCTAGCAGTACTAAAAAAAAAACAATGCTCTTCAAACCACTGTTGAAGTCAGGCTTTTCCAGGTATTGCAGTTGTCCATACTTTTGGTTTCTCTTCCCAGATTGTCCTGCTTCTGTATCCTCCCTTGACATGTTCCTCTATCTCTCATAGAGAATTATGACTCCTGCAGTTGGATTTCAAACATCAGTTTCTTGTCCTAAGGAAACATAGTAGAGGGGTTTGGTGTCACTTGAGTGGATTCTTTGATCCAGCTATACTAAAGCTTATTTGAGCACTTATTTGAGTCTAAGCACCACACCAACACTTTTATAACAGTAAAATGAGCACACAGAGCCATGGCAGGTTTAGGAACAGATCACCACTTCTATGAAGAGAAACCTAAAATATCAGTGACTGATGAATCAGATCAAGCTCTTCAGCTAATTTATGTCTATATAAGAATTTGTCTCCCACCTGCTGTTAGTAAAGAGATCCAATATAAGAAGTCAGAACTATGAAATCCACAGTGTTGTGTTATTAATTTCAAAACTACAAACTGTGGCCTCCTCATTTATACCTCCAAGATCTTTCCTGAGAAGGGAAAAGCGACAGGTAAGGTATGGGCTTGTTACACATAAAATTTTATACACATGTACTATACTGAGCTTGTCTTTTGCAGAGAAAATGAAATAAACTTTGTGTGTCACCCTGAAAGTTCTGGTTATCAAGCTGTAATTCACTGGTTTGCCTTCCCCATTTCTCCTGGACACATGACAACTTTAAAGAAATTACAATTAATACTGGTAGCAATGGAAGTAATCTCAAAAAAAATCCAATATATTTTGTTATAGGTAGGTTTTAATGCTCATGCAGAAGATGGAGGTTTTGCTTTGTGAGAGCCCAGAACTTTCAGCAGTTTTGTAAGACAGAGGACAGTAAGATTGACAAGTACTGATGATATTCTGTATCATGGTAGTTAAAAGTCAACTTTAGGGAAAAATGTCTTTTACGTTACGCTCTGACACTTGCTTATGTTGGTAAACTTCAGTGTTTCAGCCAGCTGCACTATCTTCAAAAACAAATGAAAAGCCTGAGGGGACACAGGGCTCCTGGGATTCATAAAGGAATTATGAGTTTCTTTTGGTACTCAGTCAATAACTCATAGAAACCTATGAGTAAAAAAACCAATAAAATCTGCACAAAGTAATTGACTCCATAAAATTGTTTGAGTATCTCAGGTTATTACTATAACAGATTTATTTTCCATATACATATGTCCCAACTGGTAGCATCAATCATTCTTACTGCATATTAAGGAAGATATCTCTGAACATCCAACATCTACATCTGTGTTGACTAACCTGAACTGGGCATGCGATTCTTACTCTTCTTCTGTACCACAGGACTGTTTTAGCATAAGGTTTTATGTGGTTTATATCTGTTTATCCATGTATACATTATAAAAAAGAGTGCTTCTAATCCTTCTTTCCTAGGAAGACAGGCCTTTGCCCTGCCCCTGCAATGCAAAAGCTTTAAAAAGGTATGAATATGAGGGGAGAAAATTCATTTTGGTATTTCACATCTAGTGGCAGTTAAGGGCTTCCCCAATTTCTACTTTAGAAAGGCAGTGAGAATTATGATTCAATGTTTGTTTGGTAACGCATAGACTTAAACAGAGGAACCAGTGATGCTGCTGAAAAAGTGACTTAGAGCGCTCACCAAGTGCGACACACAACACTAAACCATCCCTATTACTCACAACATCCTCCTTTTTGGTGTTGTTGAGTTTAGCTTAGATTAGTCTCTGCTCCCCAGTTAGAGAGAACTGCTCCCCAGTTCTTTGTATTTTTGTTCTTGTGCCATTATTCTCTCCTATCAGATTTTCGTGCTTGGTGGACAAGAAACTGCCATTCTTTAAGGTTCATCCTGTTGTGTTGTCCCCCTTACTACCTTCATATCAATAATTATGGACAACCTTTTGCTGTCTTGATAATCTATTTTTCAGACAAACATGGAAAATATGAGCTGCAGCTAGGGTTTGTGCTTCTTTGGAAGAGATTTTGCTTCAGGTGCTGTACCTTTTTCCTGGGGTAGAACAATTAGATTATAATTTCCTTTCTCATATTTGCATGTGGCTACTTTACCTCTTAAACTGAGCTGTCTGAGGATAAACAGGTCTCCCCTATATCTCCTACTTCTTTAACTAAGTAACTGGGTACCAAACAGCACTTTCTCCAGCCCTTTGTACAGTCCAAGCTGATGTGACAGGCTTGAACGTATTCCTAGCAATAACTGCTACCAGTACCTGGCATGAAAACCAAACCCAAATAGCTCTGGGGCAGCACTGGAGACAGTGCTTTTGCTTTACAGAGAATGCACAATTGAGCGCACTTGTCTCCACACACATATATGGGTGTACTTAGGCTGTTAGAAATCAGTGTAAAAAAGACATGATGTAAAAGAATAGGAAGCATATATGGGCAAACAGCTTGAAAGTCAGTGTGATGGGAACATAAGCTGGACTTTTCTTCCATGTACTCATATTAAACCTCTAAATGCAATAAGTTTGCTTAGCTGCTGATGAACAAGATTGCCATATTTTTAAAAAACGAGTTTTTTCTTTCACACCCCTGCATTCCTTCAACTCTCACTTGCTTTGCTAATAGACCTTGATGACTGCTTTGTCTCAACAGAGTTTTCGTAAAATGCTTTTAGCATAAATTCCATTGCCAAACAATGATAATAAGATTTCTTTTTTTTTTTCTAAGTTGCTTTTCTCTCTCTTGTCTGTCATCAGAATGACACTTCAGTTTCTCTGTTCAGCCACCATAACACTTAAGCGTTATGCTATATTGCCTAAGAGACCCATGATAGCGGAAAAAAAATAAAAATATCTAAGTCATCAGAGGAGGAAAAAATACACTTCAGTAAAAAAAAGTGATGTAAAAAGAGCAAAATTAGATCATCTCAACTTCCTATCTACCTCAGTCCCCTGTTATAACATATGTATGCAATTACAGCATCTGTTATCCTGGTAGCCTGGAATATAGTAACTACTTCAGCTATATGATTTTGCAAACTTCATGGTGTTTCAAGATAGGGACTCAAAGGACACTATTAAAATTGAGTATAAATGAAAACTCTCTAAAAATTGCTAAATAATAGGCAGGGGAAAACAGACTACTATTATTCTGCTAACAGCTGGGCAGGCTGCTTCTTCGTCTTGAATAAAAAAGAAATTAAAATGTCCTGAACTTTCTTCATCCTTGGCACATTCTAACCCAGAAGATGAAATTATTGCAAATTAAAGAACTTCAGTGAAGAAGTAATTTATTCTCTCAGTTCTATCCACTCAATTATACCCACAAGACTAAACAGTTTCATCTTTTCCATGGTATTAAACATACACAAACTTGTTTTCATGAGTCAGAGTCTTAATTTGGTCTGTAATTTGAGGCAGAGTCTGCTAAGTTACACATTTGAAAATTAGCCACTAGAAAGGGTAAGTAGGAGAAACATTTTCCTTGAGGTGAGATTTGTTCAAATACAAAATACTGGGACAAAACTTAACAATGCTTTCTTGGATAGGATGATAATTAGGGTATTTGTTGCTTTACAAGCTATTCTATTGTAACCTTTGCAGCACCATCTTCATTAGAACAGCATGAATTTTTGCATCCCTTGGTATTTAACAGCCATGTTGTATAAAATCTGCTGCCTTGAGTAACTGCACAAACAGAATGTTAAAGGAGTAGGAATGTCAGAAAAAAATATACGCTTTTACAGAAACTTTTAATTTCTTTCAAATAGTGTGCTTAATAAAAGGGGTTTTAGTAAAACTTTGTGATAACACCTTGCATGAATAAAGCCTTATCTTGCAGCCTCAGTACATTAGACCTGGAAAGATACCTGAAAACCAGAAAAAATGAGTGAACTGTTGCTTTAGAGATCCATTTTTTTTTTTAGTCTGGATTAAGACATTTTATGCAAGAACAAGGGAAAAAAAGACAAGGCTTTTGAGGCTGAGCTCAATACACTTACTTAATATTTGTGGTCACCCACATTACAGCAGGGAAATAGGGAGCAAACAAAGATTAGATTATTTGTTTCAGATAATCGGGGTGTGCAAAGTAGGGTATCAAAGGCATCTACATATTAAAATGTTTTGTGATAAATCCAAGGCCCAGGTCTGTTAAGCAGATTTTCTTTTCTAACTTTCTTTTTTTTTTTGAGGTATTTCTGAACTGCTTTTTAAATTTTGTTTTCTTTTTTAGTCTGTTTCTCATATTTATTTAGTAGGTTTATGTCTGTTAACTCTTATGAGAAAGCAGGACTCAATTATGAGTGAAAGAGCTACAAAATCTGTAGCACTGGCAGGCAAGCAGTTCAGTGTCAATAGCACAACTAGAATATGCCTTATCATTTATGTCCTTAAGGAGCTCCAGGACAAAGGTTCCTATCGTTCTGTACACTGTTATACATCTAACACATGAAATCTATCCCTTAACATATGATACTGTGTCTCCTATATGATCTAAAAGTACATTTTTCTATTATTCACTTACTTTACATGTTTTCTTTCCTAGTTAAACTGAAAAGTCTGGTCCATAATGTCTAGGCTGTAAATCTCCATTGTGTTTCCTCTACAATTACAGATACAGTTTTACCTTTTTTCTTATGTGAAGATGGTGAAGAAGAGAGGAAGTAGACATAAAGGAAGAAGGGTGGGAGGAACTAGGGTACGTGAACAGAGACTTGTACCTTGCTGGGTTAGGACACATTCTGTACAGTTTCTGTGCATGTGTACAGGTCATAGAATCATAGAACCATAGGAAAGTTTGGACTGGAAGTGATCTTTATAAATACCATCTAGTTCAACCATGCTGACATATGCAGGAGTAACTTCTACTAGATAAGGTTGCTTTAAGCCCCATGAAACCTGACTTTGAGGACTTCCAGTGATGGGGCATCCACAGATTTTCCGAACAACCTGTTTCAGTGTCTCCCCACCTCCACTGTAAACAATTTTTTCCTTACGTCCAACCTAAATCTACCTCTTTCAGTTTAAAAACATTGCCCCTTGTCCTGTTACTACTAGCCCTAGTGAATTGTCACTCTCCATGTTTCTTATGACATCACCTGTATATATTGAAAGGCCACAGCAAGGTCTTCCTGAAGCTTTCTGTTTTCCAGGCCGAACAACTCCAACTCAGTTTTTCTTCATAGTAGAGGTGTTCCAGCCCTATGATCAGTAATTTGTGCTGGGGACTCAGAGTTGAACACAGTACTCCAGGTGGGGTCTCCTGAGGGCAGAAGAGAGGAGGAGAATCATCTACCTCAATCTACAGGCAGCCCTTCTTTTTACATAGCCCCAGATATGATTAGTTTTCTGAGCTGCAAGTTCTCATTGCTGACTCATATCCAATTCTTTGTCCACTATCATGTCCAATTCCCCTCTGCAGGACTCTTGTCAGTTTATACCCCAGTCTGAACTGATATTGAGGTTTGTTCTAACACAGGTGCAGGACTTTGCATTCAGCCTTGTTGGCCCATGTGGACACACTTCTCAAGGCTGTCAAGGTCCCTCTGAATGGCATCCTTTCTCTTGAATGACATCAACTGCACTATTCACCTTGGTGTCATCTGCAAACTAGCTGAGGATGCACTCAATCCTGCTATTTATGTCATTAATGAAGATATCAAAGTGTGATCTCCAATATAATTTGATACCAACTGGTAAAAGCTGATGTCAGTTGATTATAGCTTGAAATCTCTGGAAACAAAATGGTCTTCAAAAGCCTTGGTACTAAGTATCTAGGCACACAATCTAACTAAGCTTTACAACCTTCCATTAGGTCATTGCTGTTTTACAACACACTATAAAGAGCTGACATGATTTGTTGTAGCTGTATATTCAGCAATAATTCCACTAACAGGTTTAACTATTACTAAGTCATAGTTCCAGTTTAAAATTTCTAATCAGTGTTGTTGAATATTTACTGAAATGGCCCAAGATAAAACTCATCTCATTTTCTTTCTACAAAAAAAAAGTTGTGGGTTTTGAAAACCCCCCATTGCAATGTTGTTTTTTTTTAAGTTATTAAATTAATATCAAATTGCAATATTTATGAGCCCTGTTCATGCAATAATATTCCACATATCAATATGATATAAGTAAAACAGAAACCATATACTTTTTCATTTTCAAATGCAGTTCCAGACAGGGGATGTATGGTGCAAAGACAACAGATACAGAAAAGGAAGATGGAGTGTTCACACTGTCTGACTTCAAATTTTAGGAGGCTTATGTACTAATATTCACTAATAACCTTAAAAAAAATAAAAAAGATATGTCTCCAAAAGGCAGAACTAGAACTAGCTAGAACAGAACTATAACTAGAACTAACACACAGCAATATCATTTTATGCTGGAGTTCTCCCCATGACATTGGCTTTAGTGGAAACCTTCAGTGACAAGGTCCCTCACCACACACAGCACAGTTAGGCAATTGTAATCTTCCTCTCAAAAACAGCAACACTCCATACTGTTTTCCAAGAACACATGGGACAAGATCAACAACTGTCTCGTCTTGTCAAGCTGTGCTTTTTTGTAAGCACCACTGAAAAAAAAAAAAAACCAACACCCCCAAAACAAACAAGTAAACAAATAAAGCACCCCTCAAAAAAAAAAAACAAAAACAAAAACAAACCTCCCCCTCATTCCCCCCCAAAAAAATCCACTAAAACCAAAAGCCAAAAAATAAAAAAAATAAAAAACCAAACCAACTAAACCAAAAAAACAGTAGAGAGAATGGAATGAGAATTGTTTGGAAAACTGTGATAAGGATGCACAGATTTAGGAAAGTGTTCATATATCTCTGAGAAAACAGGCTGAGTAGGGAAAGATGATCAGACCTACTAAGGAATGTGACTTTCCAGACATTGTGTGCCTACAGTACCTATCAACACTAAAGTTTTGTATGAATAAGGCCTTTGTCTTAGTGTGATAAAGTGCTTGGATGATCCAAACAGATGCTAAAATCATAGAACAGCTTGACATCTTGATGCTACAAATCTTGTCACTATAAAACTCCAGTACCATGTTAGATTCACAAGGTGAAGATGCAACTTAAGGTCTGCACTCCTCTGAAAAAAGGAGTGATGGGAAGACTGTGCGTGAGAGATCCTTTGATTTTCCTGTGCCTCTGAGTGTTGATGCAGGAGTCACGGACAATGTGGAGAAGATCAATGTGATCAAGCGATTGTCAAAGTTTATTCAGATACAGTGCTCCTTTTATACCCTTACACCCTTAAGTTTCTTATGTAACAGCCTTGGATACTGAGCTCTAATTGGTTAGTCTAGAGGTTACTACCATTTACAAAGCTAATGTTTATAACTTGTTATAATTGCAATTAAATACCTTACTCTAAAAATACAGTGGGAAACTACAACCTTGGCAGAGATCATTCCCTGCACGTTTTCAGTGGAAAATCACAGAGGCCTAACAAGATAATTGACCTTGCTTATGCCTGCCAAGAATCTTCTTACTTTACAGTAATAAGGCTCAGGGTATTGGGATCACTTACTACATGGCCTTGGCTCTTTAAGAATTCCCACATCTGAGTTTTTCTACAGAAAGCTTATTGTCTCATAAAAACAGTTCCATTGGATTTGTATATCTAACCATCTTCACCTGCAGCTGTAGTCTGAACTTCCCGTAAATGAGTAACGTATTTCATCCAGCTTGTTTTATCTGTACATAGGTAATTACTAATAGGAATATAAAAAGCAGTAAAAAAAGCTTCACTGTCTTAAGGAGGATTCACTGTTATTATCAGTTGCGAATGCTCCATTCCTAGCAGTGTTCAAGCCCAGGCTGGATGGAGTCTTGGGTGAAATGATTTAGTGTGTGGTGTCCCTGTCCATGGCAGGGGGGTTGGAAATTGATGATCTTAAGGTCCTTTCCAACCCTAACTATTCTATGATTCTAAGTGCACTTGATAAAAAAAAAAAAAAAATCACATAGCGGTAGCCAGTCCATTTCCACTGTTGTCAATCATTTGGTTTCCCTCTTCCCACACTCAGCATCTCTGATGGCATGTTAACTGCAGCATTCCTCAGCCATTTTTACAAATAGAAGTAAAAAACTCTAACAGAAATGGAAGAGAGCTACCTAATTTATCTTCTATTTCCAGAGGAAAGTACAGAAAACTCTTGTCTAATGAGAAATAAAGGGTGCTCTTTTATATTTCAAAGGCTGGAGACTATGATTTTCTGCTACCTAGCCTATGCATAAGCAATGCCAATGTATTAGTGATAACCTAAATAAAGTGGTGAAAATATATGACACATAATCATTTTTCCTTTCCTTCCCTCTTTCCCCCTTTCCTCCCCTCACCTCCTGTCTTCTCTCTTTCCCTCCCCTGAAGCTAACATTTACGCACACACACATGCATTATCAAGATGACCTATCAGTGGACTGTGAGATTTAAAACATTCTTGTTGATTTATCTCGGAAAGTACTCTGCCTTCCTAATTATGATGTTCTTGATGTTCCTTATGTAAGGATTCATTTTGTCAAGGTTCACATCTCCTGTTTTCATTTGTCCAATGCTAGGAGTCAAGAGCATCTTAACAAACAGGTACATTACTGAAGTCCCACGTTCTGGGAAAGTGCTTGAGTGCTGTCCTTAAGACAACACATATTTCCCTGAATCTGGGTCATGAACAATCTGTCTTTAAGATGACAACCTGCTGGGTGGCTTTAAAGTAGAATCCACAGCCTGTGTATGGTGTTTCCTTTAAATTCTACCCTATTAATCTCTGTAAAACTCAGTTATAATTCTATCTCAGCTGTAGATGCCTAAACATGAGTTACTCTGCATAATTTAATCTGAAAAGTAGATACATTATCGAAGTGCTTTCCTACATTAGCTAGGAGTACTGTGGGTGGATGGGAGTGGATAATAAATTGCACTGCTACCATGCCTCACAAAAACTAGTATGTCAGAGAATTGCCAGCAACTCATAACTTGCTTCCTTCCAGAAAAAGCTGGGGAACATTTTTTTATTTAAATCCCTAAGTTTTGTCTTTAAGGAAGGGCAGAACACACTTTATCCAAAAGCCTGAACTGAAGCTATTTTTGAGTAATGAAGACTGTGTATCTGAAACTGTGAATTCACCTAGAACCTTTACTGGGTTAGCAGGAAGCATTTGTGTTTATCCACACTGTAGTCCTGTGGACTCACTTGAAATTTTGCTATTATTATGGTTATGTGAGGTTGTGCCATGGTTTATACCTTGTGTGTTTGATATTCTTTGTTTCCATAATTCACCAGATAGCGACAACAATAAAAGTAAAATATAAATGGCAGCATTTTCCAGAAAGGCAGAAATTCCACAGGATGTGAGGGAAAAAAAAAGACCAAACCCAAAACAACAAAAACCAAACCAAAACTGAAAAAAAACCCTTTAAATAATATTGTCAAACCAGAAGCTTTCCCCCAGGACTTGCTGCCTAGTTAGCCAGCACAAGTTCTGTCACTAGACATGAATGTAAAACGTTTGACACCATAAATGCATATGAGCTACTCATTTTCCCCAGACGATTTTAGCTTAATTTGAGGAGTTAAACAAACTCCTGCTTCTGCAGCTGACGCATGAGCTATGCGCAATGGGCAGCTTAGCTGGTACCTCCAGCCAGAAATAAGGCAGACTCCTCTATGGCGTCTGGTCTGTCCTCTCTTCAATTCATTTCAATAGCAGAGGAAACAGGCTTTAACCTTATGGCTTCAAGAATATTTGAGCTTTTACCATCTCAGCATTTCCCTTATCTCCCTCTTAATACAACCTGGACTCATGAAGCAGATGTATTTTTACTTATTTACTGTGAGACACAATAACAGCTGTCATACCAACATCTATCTCAGTATTCAAAGCTGCTAAACTCTTTACTTAAAATGTGTTTATTTTCAGAACCACAGCACCGAGTCAGGAGTGTGAATAAGGTATGAAAAGCTGCTGAATTCTCAACGTTCATGACTGAACATTGCAGACATATGATTCAAAGAAGAAATTTGTTGGTAAATAACCACCGTATCTTCAACAGGTATTTACATTCCTGGTTTGCAATGTTTTCTTTTTTTTTTATTTAAATAAATTCTGAGAATCCAAGATTCAGTTCCCAAAAATGCAGACCAGAAAAGTCTGAGTAGGTGTCTTCAACATCTAGTTCATCAATCATATAGCCATCTTTGTTCCCTGGATTGTATCTTTTCTTCTAGCCTGCATTGTACATAGTACAGTCTTGTAGGCTCTTCACATTTTGTAAATACAGGTCACATCTCAGTTTATGCATCAGAGGAATGTGTAGGATTCTGAGGGTAATGAAGGTTTTTTTCCCTGTGGCAATGAAGTTTCAAAAAGCAAGTAAAGACACTCAAACTCTTTGCAGTCTTCCTGATAATTATGCAATTGCTTATTACTATTTTTCACCTTCTCAGGTTTTATCTTCATCTGTAAGTCTGACAACTTGTTTTTTCACATACCTTTGAATTTGGTATTTTTTAAACCCACTCTTCAGTCTTCCTTTGGTCTTGGCAGGCATTGAAAACAAAGTTATGAAATGAAGGAAGGACTTTCAATTCAGTGAGGTCCATGATGGGATCTTTTCCCCTTGGCTTTGATACATCTTTATTCTTCACTTTTTCCTTTACCAGCATTTAGTATGAGGCTTGAATGAAAAAATATTTTACTGTTTTCATATTTTAAAGGTATGTTAAGCGTATTCTCAAAACAAAAGATTTCAGTATTTTTCCTTTGCCTTTTAAACTAGTCCTATAAATCAGAATTACTGATATTACTCACCTTTTGAGTCACAATACTTTAAAATACACAATTTGGGATTGAGATTGCAAAAACTTTAATGTCAGTCTGGTTCATTGGTTGGGGGGTTTGGTTTTGTTTTTCTTTTTTTTTTTTTAATAGGTTTCTAATATAGCCTCTTTATAACATCTTGCAGTTAATTCTGATACTTCCTCCCATGTCCCCCCTGCAAACACACATCCCACATACACAAATAAATAGTAACCCAGCAATCTAATCCAAGTTAATAAATTACGAATTTTGAGATGGGATGATGTGAAGCCACTAGGGCATAGCCCTGTAGACATAAACAAGACTTGTCTAGTAAACTTTATGTCAACAGACATCTGACTCTTAAGCAAGGATGAGCTTTATATTAAATTGTCTAGAATTTATTGAGCTATAACTTAAATGGAGAAGTAGACATCAAGGATGTGTGGTAAAACAAACACACAACACTGCAGCATCATAAAAATTTTCCAAGGGTGTTAGCCTACCAAGCAGGCACTTCAAGATGTGAAACTGCCAGTGATGAAGAGGGGAGTTAGGTGTGGCTTGATTTACATGGTGCTACTACCCATAAATCAGTTATTAGTCCCCAGGAGTCCCAAACAGCTGGAACAGATGTGGATTTCAGGGAGTGTAGGTCCCTGAACAAATAATCTCTTTCTAAACAGAGTTTCCAAAGCTATTTCAAGGAGCAGCACTGGGATTCCCTTGACCATGAGGTCTACCTTTTGTCCAGCTTTGTAGAAGAGCTGAACAGCTTATCTAAAACACTGAAGACATGGGAACAACAGCAGCAAGCAGCTCCTTTGGAAACCAAGAAACACCTCAGAGGATCTGTAGCTGCTCAGTGAACTGAATCACACATCAGCCGCAATTTGAGGGGTGTTTTGACAGTGAAATCTTTGTTCTGCAATGAACTATGCAGGAGACATTCACTTTTCTGCCAAAATTCTTAAAACAGTTTATGCCTGGAAAATCAGTCTAAACTATAAAAGAAGTCTTTTGGGGTTTGTTGCTATTGATTTGATTATCTTTCTTTGTGTGGATTTTTTTTTTCTTGTTTGGTTGGTTGTTGTATTTTGGGGTGTTTTGTTTAGTTTGTTTTGTTTCATTAGCTTTGTGCTCCTACTCTTTACATCTGACATCTATCCTCCATATTCAAAGCACTCTCTTTCCAGAACTGTCTATAAAATATACGCAAAGCAGTTGGGAGCAGAACACATTAAATCCTGCAGCTCAGGAACATTTCCACCAGGGTTCTGGACGTGTGTTAGGCTCAGCATTGCCTCCTTTTTTGTGCACAAAAGAGGTGAATTTTTTTTTTCTTTCTAAGAGATTTTGAGAAGGAAACCTCACTGAGACTCAGATGAGTGGAGCTGTTGTGTTCAGAGTGACCTGGATATGTGGTGTTCAGCCTTCTTTGGTTTTCTTCCCTTGTTTCCATCTATAGTTTGGCTAAAGAATTACATGAAACAAAGCTCTGTTTTATACATTCATTAAAGAAAGGCAGCCACAAGCTATATGTTCTGAAGGCAGTAAAGATTTATAGGGTTTTGAAACCATTTTTAAAAATTATAGCCATGAAGAACATCCTCACCCTTTGATTTTCAAAACAAATGAAGTGGCATTTTCAGAGGCATTTTTCTTTAGAAAGACCCCTCCACCCCCACCCCAAGCCCACACAACATAACAGTGCTGAAAAAATGTCATTATTGAAATCACCATTAGCAGTCATTTTGCAGAAATATGAAGCAAAGCCAAGACAGCTGATCAGCTGGGAGCTGGGCCCTCCATGTAAATTGCTTGTTTATCATACATGAACCCTGTGTTCTAGGGTTGCCATATCGTGTAAAGACAAGCTTGTGGACTGAAAAAAAACCCCAAATATTTAGATAGTAATTTTTTTATGCCATCATCACCAAAGATGTCTATGGTGTGAACTGAGGAATTTGAGCTCAAGGAAAGCTGGAAACCAGTCAGTTGAAACTGCTATATGAGGTGCTGCTTGAAGTGATCAGAGTACAGCCTACAGAATGTATTCATTTCATTAAATGCTGTTTGTGCTGGTTTTGGCTGGGATAGAGTTAATTTTCTTCACAGCAGGTAGGATGGGGGCTATGTCTGAGATTTGTGCTGGAAATGGTGTTGATTACACAGACAGGTTTTTTTACTCCTGAGCAGCCATTGCATGCTGTCAAGGCCTTTTCTGCCTTCCACCCCATCCCACCAGTGAGCAGGCTGGGGAAGGACATGGTGCTGGGAGGCGACAGAGCTGGGACAGCTGACCCCAGTTAACCAAAGGAACATTCCAGACCATATGGCATCATGCTCAGCATATAAAGCAGGAGGAGAAAGGAAGTGGATGAGATTTGGACTGATGGTGTTTGTCTTCCCAAGTAGTATTATATATGACAGAGCCCTGCTTTCCTGAAGGTGGCTGAACAACTCCCTCCTCATTATTTTAGGAGGTTGCCTTTCAGTATTTACAAAAAAAGAAACTACTTGTATATACAAGCAGATTATTTATACATTTTTAATTTTCCATACATTTATTCAGACCTTTTTGGTTAAATATTAGAGTAATATAGCTTTTTCTCAAACAGTGCATGCTGGTAAAATCGATATAAAGATGTTCCAGAATTTAATAGCTAGATGTTATAGATTAATAAACATACAAATTCATCAAACTTCCCCCTAGGTCACTGCTTCTGTTGTTGATACAACCAACAAATTCATCAAACTTCCCCCTAGGTCACTGCTTCTGTTGTTGATACAACCAACATAAACCACTGTGCTTCCATACAATTTTACAAATTACTTTTAATGAGACCACAGGACTCAAGTTTACAGTGTTCAGCTGAAACTAAGTGTTCTTAAGTACCATGGTAATATTGAAAATCTGATTTTTAAGTTAGCACTAAACCATAATTTCCTAGATAGAAAGCAATACAAGAATTACACAGGTCTGTTTTTCTTGGAGCCAACAGGAAGAAAAAAGTGGAAAATTTTGAAAAGCAGTTTAATTCAAGCCAACTTTGGTTTAGTGATCAAAGCAGAAGAGACAAAAATAAAGCTTTTCCTTTCACATTGTCGTGGTTTAATCCCAATCCACACAGCTCATTCACTCACTCCCCCCCTTGCTCCCCCGACTCCCAGAGAGTTAGGAAGGAGAATCCAAAGAATGTAGCCTCGACAGGTTGAGATAACAATAGTTTAATAATTAAGGTATAACACAAATCACTACTGCCACCACTAATAATAGTAATAATGATAAAGCAAATGACAAGTGAAGAGAATACAACATCTCACCAGCCGCTGACTCATAACTCACCCCACCCTGCCCAACTGAGCACCAACCGATACCTCCACCAACCCCCAGAGCTCCAACCCTTCTAGGTAACTCTTGGTTACATCCTGGATATGACGTGCTATGGTATGGAATACCTCTTTGGCTAGTCTGGGTTAGGTGTCCTGTCTCTCCTTCCTAGCAGAGCATGAGGCTCAGAAAGTCCTTGGACAAACCAAACATTTGAGCAGTAACTCAAAACATACTTGCTATCAGCAACCGTTCCCAGCCTGAAAGTCAAAACACAGCGCTGCAACAGCTACCAAGAAGGAGAAAAATTACTTCTACTGCTGAACCCAGGACACACATACAGAACAGTGTGAAGTTTTACTAAGCTTTACAGTGGTGACTGCAGTGCAAATGTTCAGCTGAAGTAAATATGACATTTATTTGAGATGTGGATATGATCCAAGTTCCTATATGTTATCTGGCTTTAAATCTTTTTGGTAGCATGTGATTGAATTCTTTCTTGATGCTTTCTTAGAAGACACATAGTATTTTCTTTCTGTCTCTGCAACTCAAGTGATAGAAGAGTACAAAGTTTATCACATTTTCTTAAGAAAATTTTTAATGTTCATCCATGCAGTGGAAATCTTTATTACCCCTAAGACTTCATATTTCTACAGTCAAACTCAATCTGTTTATTAGATTATATTAATTTTTATGTAGTAATATCTTGATTTCTGGTTGCTAAAATTATGATTCCTTGGAGATTATTTTCCTTTTCCTTTCCTTACTTGGATTATTGATGGCCAGAGAGGTAGGAATTCCAAGGGAATGGGTAAGTATTCAATTTAAAGGATGATTCATCAAGGATGTAAGTTCTGCTTAGTTTCCTGTTTATGTTTCTACAGGTTAAAGATGTCATTCTGTTTCCTCAGGGTTACTGATAAGTAATAGTGATGTTGTAACTGTGTACAGGGACCTTCTGATTGTCTGATAATTGGACAGAGATAATCAAAATATCACAGTTCAACAGTATATATGGCTCTCTGAAAGAATTTAAATACACGATGTACTACAAAACAAAGTATAAACTTTTAAAAGTAAAGTCTGCCTGAACAAGCTCTTTTATAGCATCACATTTGTGATATCACTATTTATAAGGGGGAAAAAAAAGACAATGACATACCAAACAACAGTTCTGTCCTTTGACTTTCCTTTACAGTTCATTTGATACTGTCTCCCACAGCATCCTCATAGCTAAGCTAAGGAAGTGTGGGCTTGATGATCAGGTAGTGAGGTGGACCAAGACCTGGTTGTAAGGAAGAAGGCAGAGAGTTGTGGTCAATGGCACTGAATCTAGCTGGAGGTCTGTGACTAGTGGAGTCCCTCAGGGGTCGGTGCTGGGACCAGTGCTGTTTAATATTTTCATCAACGACCTGGATGAGGGAACTGAGTGTACCCTCAGCAAGTTCGCTTGTGACACTAAACTGGGAAAAGTGGCTGACACAGCAGAAGACTGTGTTGCCATTCAGCGAGACCTGGACAGGCTGGAGAGTTGGGCGGGGAGAAACTTGTTGAAATTCAACAAGGCAAGTGTAGAGTTTTGCATCTGGGGAAGAACAACCCCATGTACCAGTACAGGTTGGGGGTTGACCTGCTGGAAAGTAGTGAAGGGGAAAGGGACCTGGGGGTCCTGGTGGAGAGGAGGATGACCATGAGCCAGCAATGTGCCCTTGTGGCCAAGAAAGCCAATGGCATCCTAGGGTGCATTAGAAAGGGTGTGGTTAGTAGGTTCTCCTCCTCCTCTACTCTGCCTTGGTGAGGCCGCACCTGGAGTATTGTGTCCAGTTCTGGGCCCCTCAGTTCAACAAAGACAGGGAATTGCTTGAAAGAGTCCAGCACAGAGCCACAAAGATGATTAAGGGAGTGGAACACCTCCCTTATGAGGAGTGGCTGAGGGAGCTGGGTCTCTTTAGCTTGGAGAAGAGGAGACTGAGGGGTGACCTCATCAGTGTTTACAAATATGTAAAGGGTGGGTGTCAGGATGATGGAGCTACGCTTTTTTCAGTGATATCCAGTGGTAGGACAAGGGGCAATGGGTGTAAACTGGAGCATAGGAGGTTCCATGTTAACATCAGGAAGAACTTCTTTACTGTAAGAGTGACAGAGCACTGGAACAGGTTGCCCAGGGGGGTTGTGGAGTCTCCTACTTTGGAGATATTCAAGGCCCGCCTGGACAAGTTCCTGTGTGATGTACTCTAGGTTTCCCTGCTCTTGCAGGGGTGTTGGACTAGATGATCTTTTGAGGTCCTTTCCAACCCTTGGTATTCTGTGATTCTGTGATTCATTAGATTCAAACTCTTCACCCCATAAGCTTATATCTGATATTTTGTGTCATGCTTAAAAAATGGTAAAGCTAATCAATATAGAGGCTTTGAAGGTAACAGAGTCCTTAAAAATGTATTCACTTTAGAGGTAGAAAATATTACTGAATAATTCAATTTCTGAGCACAGCACTAGAGCCTTGGTCACCTACCTTTCACAGACCTCTGTGACCTCCCAAAGATCAAATCCTTCTGAGTCTCCAGTTAAAGAAATGAACCACTGAGTAAGTTTGCAACTCCATGTTTTAAATTTTGAAGTCTCCAAACTTAGTTAATGTGGCAAGAACCATATTATTGTCCTTGGCTTAAACACAGTATCCAAATCAGTCCTGAGTGGTACCTTTACTCACAAGCTGCATGCATTTTAGAAGATACTGAGAAAACATGTTACTTCTATCTAACAGAATTAGCTGCATTTATTCTTCTGGCTCATTGGAGAAAGCTGTTTAGAGAGAGCACATTTACTTTGAAATTGTCAAGAAAGTGAGGAAACACCTCAGAAGCAACTGAAATATCAAGTTTGCTGCTGTGAGGTTTGCTTTCCAAGTTGGACAGTAAACCACTTTTTTATTACAGGGTACAGGTGATGTGGCCTTAGTGATCTGCAGAGTATGTTCGCTGATCTTCAGCAGAGCACTGAAGGCATGTCAGCAGTAACTCTGCTGCCTCTGAATTCTCTGAGTTGCTCAAATCCTTTTTAAATTGTCAAAACTAGTAGCTTATTAAACTAGAATCTTTTCTTACAGGTTACTGAGTGTGATGTACGCTCTTAGGAGGGATGTTTTTCCATGCAATCCTGTGAGTTCACGCCAACCAATTTTTGTGACACTGTTAACTTTCAGACTGAAGGATTTTATTGTGTCCAAATGATTTCAACTAAATGAGAATCAAAATGACTGATTACTCTGATTGACTGCCATGTATAGATTTTTGCAATATCTTTTAAGTAGAATATTGTGCTGTTTGCTTTAGGGCCTGGATGGAGTCCAATGCAAGTGCATCAGTGTATAGCGGTGAGCCAACCTCTAACCAGTAACAGTCTTCATTTGTTCTGCAATTAAGGATTAAGTTAATCAGGGAACTTCACTGGACAGATAAATGCTGTCATTCATTCCCCTGCATTTCCCTGTCTTACCCATAAATAATGAGTAGTTTTAACAAACTTCCTCTGTTAGAATGTCTCAGCAATTATTTTGCTTTAAGACAAAGAAAACCAAACCAAACCAAACCCTACAATCGTATTCAAGTCAGGGCTCACTAATTTCCTTCCAATATTTGTGTAACAAGTAATTAGTTACTTCAAATGTCATCTGCAGGGCCACACATCTACAGTTTACCAAATACAAGGCATCAATTTATTATATAGATATTACTTTTAAATGAAATAATTTGATACGTATTTTCCTGCTATACAAAGAATACCAAAATTTGCAAGCATAGGACAATAATCCAAAGACCTCACAGCTTTATACATTTACAAGAAATAATAACCTCCTAAAAACTATTATTTCAGGATTTCTCATTAATTTCATTTATTTTGGTTTTCATCAGTTTGCTAGATAAATTCTTAAGTGGGAAGGCTTATTCCAAACAGTTTTGAATGCACCTCTAACACAGATCACGAATGTATTAAATTACAGCCTCTGAAGATCAAAGCCAATGTTTGGCATAAAAGAAATTGAAATAATTCATAGAGGAAGACAGAGGAAGTTTTGGATGCTCAGTTTTGTCTTTTCCTGCATAGTAAAAAGGTTCAGCAGCTTGAAATAATTCTCAGTGAATGAAAGCAGGTTTCCAAGTGGGTCTGCTAAATCAGTAACAGTTAAATGATGGTGATGCCAAGATCCAGATAATTCTGGAATTACTGACCCAGAAGTGATCTCTCAGAAAAATAGAAGTTCCCCAAGATCACTAATATTGGCACTGGTAGCTTGGCACAGAAAGTGTGGTGTCTTTATGCCACTCTCAGGAGGCCCCTCCTGAAGTACTACATTCAGTTCTGTATCATCCTCAAGGACAAGAAGGATGTGGACCTGTCAGAGCAGGTCCAGAGGAGGGCTAGGAAAATGGCAATAGTGCTGGAGCACCTATACTACGATGAAAGTCTGAGAGAGTTTGCAATGTTGAGCCTCAAGAAGAGAAGCTGCTGGGGAGACCTTAGAACAGCTTTCCAGTACCTTAAGCAGGCCTAAAAGAAATCCTGAGAGGGATATTCTACAAGGGCAGGTGGTGATAAGATAAAGGGAAACGGCTTTAAACTGAGAGAGGTTAGATTTAGATTAGATGTAAGGAAGAAGTTTTTGTGAGGTTGTGTTGTGAGGCCCTGGCATAGGTTGCCCAGAGAAGCTGTGGCTGTCCCATCCCTAGCAGTGTTCAAGGCCAGGTTGGACAGGGCTTTGATGTATAAGGAGCTGCTGGGAAAAAATCACAGAAAAAAAAGGCTTATAAAAGGTGGAAGCAAGGACAGGTGGCCTGGGATGAATACAGGGATGTTGTCAGGGAAGCTAGGAACCGGGTTAGAAAAGCTAAGGCCCAGTTAGAGGTTAACTTGGCTAGGGATGTTAAAGATAATAGGAAGGGATTTTATAGGTATGTAGCGGCTAAAAGTCAGACTAGGGACAACGTAGGCCCCCTCCAGAAGCTTTTGGGAGAACTGGCTACACAGGATTTGGAGAAGGCTGAGGTTCTGAATGACTCCTTTGCCTCAGTCTTCAATGGCAAAGGCTCTGACCACACCACCCAAGTCTTGGAAGGCAGATACAGGGACTGTGAGAATGAAGACCTTGAGTCCACTGGAGGCCAGGATCTGGTTCGAGACCATCTTAAAAATCTGAACACACACAAGTCCATGGGACCTGATGAAGTCCATCCACGGGTCCTGAAGGAGCTGGCAAATGAAGTTGCAAAGCCACTGGCCATCATATTTGAAAAATCATAGCAGTCAGGTGAAGTTCCCGACAACTGGAAAAAGGGAAATATAACCCCGATTTTCAAGAAGGAGAAAATGGATGACCTGGGGAACTACAGACTAGTCAGTCTCACCTCTGTGCATGGCAAAATCTGGGAGCAGATTATCCTGGAAGGCATGCCAGGGCACATGAAAAATAGCAAGGTGCTTGGTGACAGCCAGCATGGTTTAACTAAGGGGAAATCCTGCCTGACCAATTTGGTGGCCTTCTATGAAGAGGCTACAAAGATGATGGAGAGGGGTGGAGCAGTTGATGTCATCTACCTGGACTTGTGCAAAGCGTTCAACACTGTCCCACATGACACCCTTGTCTCTAAACTGGAGAGACATCAATTTGAAAGATGGACCACTCAGTGGATAAAGAACTAGCTGGATGGTGGCACTCAAAGTGTTGTGGTCAACGGTTCAATGTCCGGCTGCAGACCAGTGAGAAGTGGTGTCCCTCAGGGATCAGTGTTGGGAGCGGTCTTGTTTAACATCTTTGTTGCTGGCATGGACAGTGGGATTGAGTGCACCCTCAGCAAGTCTGCTGATGACACCAAACTGTGTGGTTCGGTTGATATGCTGGAGGGAAGGAATACCATCCAAAGGGACCTTGACACGCTTGTGAGGTGGGCTGATGCCAACCTCATGAAGTTGAACCATGATAAGTGCAAGGTTCTACACCTGGGTCAGAGCAATCCCAGGCACAGCTATAGGTTGGGGAGAGAATTAATTCAGAGCAGCAGTGTGGAGAAGGACTTGGGTGTGTTGGTAAATCAGAAACTTAATATGTGCCAGCTTCAGTGTGCTCTCACAGCCCAGAAAGCCAACTGTATCCTGGGCTGCATCAAAAGAAGTATGACTTCAAAGAAGGTGATCCTGCCCCTCTGTTGTTGTGAGACCTCACTCGGAGTATTGTGTGCAGTTCTGGTGTCCTCAACATAAAAAGGACATGGAACTGTTGGAACTAGTGCACAGGAGGGCCATGAGGATGATCAGGGGACTGGAACACCTCCCATATGAAGACAGGCTGAGAAAGTTGGGACTGTTTAGCCTGGAGAAGAGAAGGCTGTGTAGAGACCTCATAGCAGCCTTCCAGTATCTGAAGGGGGCCTACAGGGATGATGGGGAGAGACTCTTCATTAGGGACTGTAGTGACAGGACAATGGGTAATGTGTTCAAACTTAAACAGGGGATGTTTATATTGGATATGAGGAAGAAATTCTTTCCTCCTATGTGGTGAGGCACTGAAATGGGTTGTTCAAGGAAGCTCTGAATGCTCCATCCCTGGCAGTGCTCAGGGTGATGTTGGGTGAGGCCTTGGGTGGCATGTTTTAATGAGAGGTGTCCCTGCCCATGGCAGGGGGGTTGGAACTAGATGATCTTAAGGTCCTTTCCAGCACTAACTATTCTATGATTCTATGGTTCTATGTTATTTCTGTTCTCTTTTTTCTTCTAAATAAATACCAAGGCATTTATACTTACAGTGAGTAATAAAGGGATGAAAAGTGGCTTGTAGTGATACTGGACTATACTAAATATTGATGAACATTGTTATAGTCTACAATGTCACGTGATACTGAAATATTTTGTATTTTGGGATTTAGTTAGGCCAAAATCAAAATTAAAAAAAAAAAATTTTTATCAATCTATTCTATTTATTAATCTATTTGTTAATTCTATTGAGCTCACAGACTTCAATTTCTTTCAGTCTTTTGGTAAACTCTTATCTTACTGCAGAAATTGATGTATATGCCAGCCTGATGTATTTAAAGGTAACAAAAGATTTTATGGTACAAGAATACATAGTAATTCTGTCATATACTTTAGAATATTATTAATATCGAGGATTTAATTTCTTCATTTTAATAATTTATTCTCACATTAATAAATAATCCCTATTTTTTATTTTATATTGCTTCCCATTTTGTGTGAGATGACTAGGTCATAAAGTACCCAAGTTTCTGTTCCTTTAGTTTGTTTTCAAACTTTATAATTTGTGATTTTAAATTGAAATCCTCTTTCCAGTATTTACACAATGAGAAAAAGAACGCATTTTCATTTCAACCTAAGGAAACAGATTCTTCATATTTAATGCCTTGATAATTAGATTTTTTCACACTGAATATGAGATAATACAAGAATATCAGCAATATAACTCTCTACCTTCCTGATATTAGTATGCTGTTTCTGTTGCCCTCATCAAAAAATCTGTTTAGGCAACTACTGATAAATAATTTCATAAATACTTAGGCAACTGGTTTTACTTGCCAGTCCTTGAAGTTTATAATTTGAATTTATGATGTTGAAAAATTTTATCTTTCACTGAATGTTGACAAGTGTTTTCAAAGGAAACCTTTGTAAAGGCAGTAGTAAAGTTACACAACTATTTAATAACTATGGAAGAAAACCAAGTACTCTTTTGCCATCCTCCAGTTTAATGACTTTTACCTTGAAATAGACTCTTAGGTCTCAGTGATGCCACTTCCTGAAGCCTTTGCATAGAAAAGCAGTTCAGTCAGCAGCTGAAGAGTTACTTGTTAAGCCGAACCAAACTCCAAACAGTGCAAATATATCATATTTTATTTTCTTTTTACTGTATGGCTAAATCACTTAGAAAATTGTTTTCCTTTCACTCAATGTCAGTGTTCAAATCTACCTTTTTTATTTAACTTCAGCTGTCAATACCAAGTGAATTTGTAACCTGAAAAGGGGAAAGTTGTGATATTTGTAACTCATCATAAACCTGGAGATAAAGAGAAAAGTATGTGCACAGAAACTGTAATATCTCAAGTACAGTCAGAATTTACCAGGCAAATTAGACAGATGTAAATAATTTTTTTCCCCCTTGTCGTGGTTTAAACCAAGTCCCCCAACTCCCGGAGAGTTAGGAAGGAGAATCCAAAGAATGTAGCCCCCACGGATTGAGATAAGAACGGTTTAATTGCTAAGGCATAACACAAAACCCCTATTGCCATTTACTACTACAAATAATAATGATACAGCAAACAGCAAGTGAAAAGAATACAACACCCCACCAGCCACCGACCCATATCTCACTCCACCCTGCCCGGCTGAGCACCACGTGCTCCCTCCTCCATTTTCCTCTAGAGCTCCATCCCTCCAGCTCTCCCTTTCCCGGTATGCATCCTGGGCATCACGTGCTATGGTATGGAATACCTCATTGGCTAGCCTGGGTCAGGTGTCCTGTCTCTCCTTCCTCCCGGCCTCCCCTCCTCCACCTAGCTGGAAAAAACCTTGAACAAAAACACCCTCAAAACATGCTCAAACCATGACACCCCTTTTCACTATATTTGATTTTGTATTAAATGGAAATAAATGAAGCTTAAACCAGAAAGATCAGATTCCTGTCTATAAGTACCTGCATGAAGTATATTCTAGAGAGAAAAAAAAAAAGCTAAAGAATAAGCAATCTAAATTATCTGTAAATTTAGCTTGATAATCAAGTAGAGGAAGTTTAGGTTAGATGTAAGGAAGAAGTTCTTTAATGTGAGGGTGGTGAGGCACTGGAATGGGTTGCCCAAAGAAGCTGTGAATGCTCCATGCCTGGCAGTGTTCAAGGTCAGGTTGGACAGAGCCTTGGGTGACATGGTTTAGTGTGAGGTGTCCCTGTCCATGGCAGGGGGTGTTATAACTAGATGATCTTAAGATCCTTTCCAAACCTATTTCATAATTCTATGATTCTATGATTGGGAAAGGGTTCCTCAATAGTAGTACTTACATGAACCCATTTGTCAAGGAATGGTGGAAAAAAAACCCAAACAAGAAAACGAACAAGCTGTTCAGGCATGCATGATACATTTAAGATACATTTGACTGCTGTCTGCAGGCAGTGGTATTAGGCCCCAGGCACAAAGAAGTTGACAAAGTGTCCAGGGACATAAAAAAGTGCAGGGAAGTATGATATTTTTCTATGGCTTTGCTTAGAGAAGGTACAAAAGCTGCCTCTGGCTAGTCAAGGTGTTGGCTGGAGCATGTTGATGTCTCCTAGCTCAGGTTCCTGACTCTTGTGTGACTCGGTCCCTAGGGCAGCTGAGTAATGCTGTGTGAGTAGGCTGACCTGCAGACCTACAAGGAGAAAGAGCAGAAGGGTCTGCCAACCATGACAGGGAACTGTCAGGAAGCAAATGCCCATCTGCTACCTCATCCCATTATGGGGAACTAGTCTGCTTTGCAGATATATCTCAGCCTCACCCTGGAACTGCAGGGACTTGACAGAAGTGTTTCCATTTCCTCCATTTCATGTGCTGAAATGAAGTCCTGATGATTGGGAAATTTCATTTCCAAGTTAAAGGCAAGTTTTAATTTATAGCTTACAGAACTCCCCATTTTTGGACAGGATGGACTAAACCAGCAGAGGCTACTTCTCATTGTGAAGGTCTGAGAAGAAAATTTTGACCATCAGAAGATCTGAGGCAGCTTGGTCGCAGTGTAGGCTCCTTCTGCAGTGGCCATCAGCCATCTTTTGCAGCTCTACTGGAGCTGTAGAGTTTGGGAGAAAACACTTGTCTCTGTTGTGAAGGTGTTTTAGTGCTGTCTGATGTTTGGGTGCTGCAGAGATGATGCAGGACAGACTGGACAAAGCTTCCCATGTCTGCATGTCAGAGAAAAAGCAAAAGCAGATCTCTAAGTGTGAGCTGTTACCGGAAACATTTAATGCTTTGGTAGAAGTACTTCTTATTTTCTCCACACCCCAAAAATGAGTTTACAATTGTAAAAAAAATTACAGCTTTGAATTCTTTAAGTTAATAATTCAAACCTGAAGAATAAAATTTGGTGGGGTTTAGGAAAAACTTTTTTTTTTAATTAATTATTCATTACTTTGGGTTGGAAACATGGGGGAAAGTAGCATTTTCTAATCCTGACAACAGGAAGACAAACAAAGAATTGAAGGTGCATACAAGCAACTTGTATCACTACCTATGGGATATTATAAAATATCAGCAACTCGGAAAAAAACCTAACCCACACCTTCTAATTCTATCACAGGCTCTAGCATTTTACATAAATGATTGGCACTTCTATTTAAAAGAGACGTAGCAATATTTCACCTAGAGGTTTTTGGCTTATTAGGCCAGCCTATTTGGGATTTGATTTAATGATGTGCATGAAAACTGTATGTAGTTTTCACCTGCTAGTATTCTCATCTTGTGTGGCAGGCTACATTTTCACTTCAATTAGCATAATCTCTGAGCGTTACTCCCCGTTGATTGCTTTCCCTGGTAAATACCTCTGAGATACAAATGTAGCATTATTGTCCCCAGGCATAGAAGATGTTTATCAGTTTATTTCAAGTCCATGTGAACATTTTGAATTGGGGTCTTAAGTGTTCTGTTAGATCATATTCATTTTGTTTCTAACAAAGGCATTCATTCATAGACATTTTTTAATATCTCAAAATAAAAGAATAAAAAACCCCTAAAACTTCAAGAGCAAATTCCTCAGTGATTGGGACCCTGAAAACCCATGAAGGCTTTTTTTTTTTTTTGTTAAGTCTTCTATAAAGTCAGTAGAAAACCGTGACCTGAACCGGAATCCCACTCAGACTCAGACAAAACCATGCAAGATGAACTCAGTAGTGGTGCCAAACATTACAACAAATAATGGTAACAGAAAGCAGTGCTTCTATTTTAAAAAAGGTGATGTAGTTTGTTAATATCTGGATGCTTTCACTTACATGTTTTTGGAGAAACTGCAGTGTCTGATCTCAGTTTTTTACACACTAATATGTTCAGGTAAAGGCAATTCCTATCAGCTAGTGAATGCCAGACCACTAACAAAATGAGTTTCCTGTAGTGTTGTGATTACAGAGGAACTTCAGTGAGGATTTTGCACCTTCTGAGCTCCTTTTCTTGGTAAATTCTTTGACCATATGTGCAGAATTTGGAAGACTTACTTAAGCAGCCCCTACTCTGGTTTGTTTTATATAAAATATTTAATATACAGTTTGTGTAGCAGATGTTATGTGCCCTGAAGATAATAAGTATTGTGTTTATTGATAATTTAGATAAAAAGGACATGTGTCAAATTAATCTGTTTTATTCAGATTGAGCGAGTCAGTTGCTGAGGAGAGTAGCTTGAGAGAGGATGCCTGCAACACCAGAGTCAAGGGGGGGAGATCAGTGTGGGGAGGAGCCTCACCTCAGAGCAACAAGAGCCACAGAGGAGAGAGCCTCAAGTCCTCGACAAGATTTGCACAGGAGCCGGCAGCTCAGCTCACATGAGGACCTGACTCACCAGAGGCGGAGACAGGAGGAGTGGCACCAACTGTGAGTGATTAAAAACCTGCACAGGACCACGGTGACCAGGAGCACAGCGAACAGAGCGGTTCAAGGCAGTTCACGTGGCAGTTCGTGTGGACAGGCGAGCGGGATGATGAGCACTTGCTGTATGATCAGGGCTCTGTCTGGGAGCTCGGCCCTGGCTGCCCCAGCAGCAGCCAGCATAGGCACCCAGACAGAGCCAGTAAGAGAGGGGGCTGCTATGCAGAGCTTGGAGTGTAGAGAGAGCCTGCACTGATCTTGTGAGGGAAAGGTGCAGAATGGGCAGGGCTGTGCTCGCTGCGCCCTGATGGAGGTCCTCCTCCAGCAGGTGGCTGAGCTGCAGCATGCTGTCAGTAAGCTGCAAGATGTCAAGGAAGCTGAGATGAAGCAGGACTGCTTGCTCCAGGACCAAACAGCACAGGGGCCTCAAGATTCCCCTCTAATTCATGGAGGAGAGAAGGAGGCTGTTGATCACGGAAGCTGGGAATTAGTAACAAAAAAAAAAAACAACCAAAGGAGGAAGAGAGCAATTAAAAGCAAGGGGCTTCCTCCAAAATCTACTGTACCCATCCAGAACCACTTTGCTGTCCTGCAGGGGGCTGATGAGAAAATGCATTTCCAGAAGAAACAGCCGGCTGGTGCACTGTTATGGAAGATCTCTACTGGTGCCACCAGGAAAAAGCAGCGGGCCGTAGTAGTAGCAAACTCTGCCTTGAAAGGGACAAAAGCGCTCATCTGCTGGCCTGACCCGGTTGCAAGGGAGGTGTGTTGCCTACCTGGAGCAAGGATCAGGGATGTTGCGGAGAGGCTGCCTGCTCTAGTAAGTCCCACGGACTATTATCTGCTTCTAGTGAGATATGTGGGTGCTAGGGATATAGATAGTAGAAGCCTGAGGAGTATAAAGAAGGACTACAGAACCCTGGGAGATGTGGTTAAGGGCTCTGGAGCTCAGATAGTCTTTTCGACAATTCTCCAAGACACAGGGGAGGACCTTCCAAAGGCAAGGAGGATTGGACAGGTTAATGAATGATTAAAGGGGTGGTGTCATAATCAAGGGTTTCGTGTCTTGAACATGGGGCCCAAATTTGTCGGCCAGGCTTAATGGGGGCTGGTTAAGCTGCTCTGATAAAGACAGGGAAGAGAGGTTTTGCTGGGAGGCTTTCCAGGCTTTCAAGGATTCTTTAAAATAGATGTGTAGGGGGAGGGGGGAATCATTCCATCCCAACACACCCAGTTAGTTGCCAGCACCTATAATAAATGCTCAGAGCAATGTAGTGATATACTAGCCACACCAGCAAATGAGCTGGCTTCATTTGGAGCTCGGCTCAGATGCCTCTATACAAATGCCCGTAGCATGGGGAATAAACAACAGGAATTAGAGATGTGGGCACATCTATGGGGCTATGATATAATAGGCATCACATAAACATGGTGGGATGGCTCCTTTGACTGGAATTTTGGAATGGAAGGTTACAGGCTCTTTAGAAAAGACAGGCCCGGTAGGAGGGGAGGGGGAGTTGTCTTTTATGTTAGGGATAGGCTGGAGAGTATGGCACTCTCTCTGGGGACAGGTGATCAGTTAACAGAAAGTTTGTGGGTTAGGGTTAAGGGGATATCGGTGATGGAAGACATTACTGTGGGGACCTGTTACAGATTGTCTGATCAAGAGGAACCTGTGGATGAAGCACTCTGCAGACAAACACGAAAAGCCTCATACTCGTAGGCTCTTGTTCTCATGGGGGAATTCAACCACCCTGACATCTGCTGGAGCGATGGTATGGCCCGGCACAAGCAATCCAGAAGGTTTCTCAATTATGTGGAAGACAACTTCCTTCTGCAAGCAATAGAGGAGCCAACAAGGAGAGGCGCAAGCTTGACCTCGTGCTCACCAACAGGGAAGAGCTCGCTGGAAATGTGACTCTCCAGGGAAGTCTTGGATGCAGTGATCACAGGATGATCGAATTTGACGTCCTCAGGACAGTGAGAAGAGCATGCAGCAAGCTCACTGCTCTGGACTTCAAGAGAGCAGACTTTGGCCTCTTCAGGAACCTGCTTAGCAAGGTTCCATGGGATATAGCCCTAGAGGGCAGGGGGGCTCAAGACTCTTGGTTCATATTCAAGGATCACCTGCTACAAGCTCAGGAGTGTTGCGTCCCGATTAGAAGAAAGTGCAGCAGGAGGGCCAGGAGACCTCCTTGGATGGATAAGGAGCTGCTGAGAAAAATTCACAGGAAAAAAGAGGCTTATAAAAGGTGGAAGCAAGGACAGGCAGCCTGGGATGAATACAGGGATGTTGTCTGGGAAGCTAGGAACCGGGTTAGAAAAGCTAAGGCCCAGTTAGAGGTTAACTTGGCTAGGGATGTTAAAGATAACAGGAAGGGATTTTATAGGTATGTAGTGGCTAAAAAACAGACTAGGGAAAATGTAGGCCCCCTCCGGAAAATTTCAGGAGAACTGGCTACACAGGATTTGGAGATGGCTGAGTTCTGAATGGCTTCTTTGCCTCGGTCTTCACTGACAAAGGCTCTGATCACACCACCCAAGTCTTGGAAGGCAGACGCAGGGACTGTGAACATCTAGACCTTGGGCCCACTGTACGAGAGGATCTTTTTTGAGACCATCTTAAGAACCTGAATGTACACAAGTCTATGGGACCTGATGAAATCCATCCGTGGGTCCTGAAGGAGCTGGCGAATTAAGTTGCAAAGCCACTGGCCATCATATTTGAAAAATCATGGCAGTCAGGTGAAATTCCTGACAACTGGAAAAAGGGAAATAAAACCCCAATTTTCAAGAAGGGGAAAATGGATGACCTGGGGAACTACAGACCAGTCAGTCTCACCTCTGTGCCTGGCAAAATTTTGGAGCAGATTCTCCTGGAAGGCATGCCAGGGCACATGAAAAACAGCAAGGTGATTGGTGACAGCCAGCATGGCTTCACTACGGGGAAATGCTGCCTGACCAATGTGGTGGCCTTCTATGACGAGGCTACAAAGATGATGGAGAGGGGTGGAGCAGTTGATGTCATCTACCTGGACTTGTGCAAAGCGTTCAACACTGTCCCACATGACACCCTTGTCTCTAAACTGGAGAGACATCAATTTGAAAGATGGACCACTCAGTGGATAAAGTACTGGCTGGATGGTCGCAGTCAAAGTGTTGTGGTCAACGCTTCAATGTCCAGCTGCAGACCAGTGAGAAGTGGTGTCCCTCAGGGATCAGTGTTGGGAGCGGTCTTGTTTAACATCTTTGTTGCTGGCATGGACAGTGGGATTGAGTGCACCCTCAGCAAGTTTGCCAATGACACCAAACTGTGTGGTTCAGTTGATACTCTGGAGGGAAGGAATATCATCCAGAGGGACCTTGACATGCTTGTGAGGTGGGCTGATGCCAACCTCATGATGTTTAACCATGACAAGTGCAAGGTCCTACACCTGGGTGGGAGCAATCCCAGGCACAGCTACAGATTGGACAAAAACGAAATTCAGAGCAGCCGTGCGGAGAAGGACTTGGGGGTGTTGATCAAGGATAAAATGAGCATGAGCCGGCATTGTGCACTTACAGCTCAGAAAGCTAAATGTATTCTGGGCTGCATCACAAGAAGCGTGACCAGCAGGTTGAAGGACGTTATCCTGCCCCTCTACTCTGCTCTCGTGAGACCTCACTTGGAGTGTTGTGTGCAGTTCTGGTGTCCTCAACATAAAAAGGACATGGAACTGTTGGAACTAGTGCACAGGAGGGCCATGAGGATGATCAGGGGACTGGAACACCTCCCATATGAAGACAGGCTGAGAAAGTTGAGGCTGTTCAGCCTGGAGAAGAGAAGGCTGCGTGGAGACCTCATAGCAGCCTTCCAGTATTTGAAGGGGGCCTATAGGGATGCTGGGGAGGGACTATTCATTAGGGACTGTAGTGATAGAACAAGGGGTAATGGGTTGAAACTTAAACAGCAGAAGTTTAGATTGGATATAAGGAAGAAATTCTTTACTGTAAGGGTGGTGAGTTACTGGAATGGGTTGCCCAGGGAGGTAGTGAATGCTCCATCCCTGGCAGTGTTCAAGGCAAGGCTGGATGTAGCCTTGGGTGATATGGTTTAGTGTGAGTTGTCTCTGCCCATAGCAGGGGGATTGGAACTAGATGATCTTAAGGTCCTTTCCATCCCTAACTATTCTATGATTCTATGATTCTAAGTTCAAACTCCTACTAATGTGGTAAATCTCAAGATGAGAAAGTGTTTTATCTCTAGCAGCATACTGAAGGAATGGTTAATGCCATATTGCACTAGACACCAGCAATCTGCATCTTGCATCTTGCAAAGAAAATCTCCTTTGGTTTCCTTTTGTTATGTATGCCAGGAAACTATAAGGCCCTTACACACATACCTCAGACACACAATGAAATCTTGAAACTTTTAGGAAAAAACAGGTAGCTCAGCTAGTTCTTTTATTTCAAAAGAGTTGTGAAAATTCTTTGATAGTTTAATTATTAAGGAGTCAAAATATTTTTAAAGATGCCCTCCAAGCACGTTCACTGACAATATCAATGGTACTGGAATAAAATATTTAATATATATAGTCTCAGATTCTAGAGCTGGTTACCATATGATAGTAAGCTGCTCTGCTGCAAATGTGTAGAAAGTCACCTGGTAATGTTCAAAAAAGTGCTGTCTAATGCAGAAGAAACTATTCTTTTCCACAAAGAAATATGTCATTTAACATGAGTGTTTAAGCTTTATCTCAGAACTAAGTTCAAAATGATCTGAGAAAAATAAACATGAAAATGGTACTATCGATTAGACTTGTCTGAGGAAGTGTGTCAGCAGCTAGTTGATCTCCATTTTCATCTCCTAATGAAAATGGATATCGTCATGAAAGAGCTAATCAAGACAAAAACAAAAAAACCCCAAGCAAACAAGCCAAAGCCACATATATATATATATATGTATGTGCGGCCTGTATGCTGAATAATTTAACTGAAATACTACAAAGAATAAGAAAAGAGAAGCAGCTGATTTGTTTTGGTTTGTCAGGGAAAACACGACAGGTTAAGGTTAAACATGAGGTATAGATTTCTCCTGCACAATAAAAAAAGGTTCAAGCTTCCCTTGAATGAAGAATTAAAAATATGTCAGTTATGGATTTCAGTCTCACTGAAACTATTTATGTTGACTCATTTTTTTTTTTTTTGAATGAGGTGGGTCTCAAGCCAAAAGATTTTTTTCTGTCTTTCTCATTTACATCATCTGCTACAACAAAGGACACTAGGGCTTCATGTAAAGTTTGTTTCCCAGCTGGCTGCCCGCAGCTAAAAATATCTCAAAACAGCAGTCTCCTGATTCAGCATTACTTTGGTAGCAGCAGGGAAGGATGAAGCATGCTTAAGCAATGCCCAGAATTAATCAGAAAACATTTTTATGTATGGGTTTGTTTTTGTTGTTGTTTTTTTTTTTTGTATCTGTCTGTAATTAGGAATGAAAAAAATCTGCATTTTTACATTCTAAATTAAGATATGCATGGTTTTTCCAGATTCTACAGGATTTAAACTACATGTTTCTTGAAAGATAAAAGAAGCCAATATTGGCAAAGAGAAAAGAATTAAAAAGGTTTTGAAACATCTGCAGGTATGATATCAATTAAATAAAATAAGATTAAGTAATTTATTTGAGTTTATAAGCTTTAGTCTTTATCCACTTAAAACTCCTTGAACTGGCCTTAATTATATTGTGCTTATATTTCTGATAGAATAATGTTTATTTTTCAGTGCCTTTCTCAAAACAAATACAGAATTAACCACATAACTACATTTAGAGACACTCATAAAAGTCAGGATCCTCTGAATCTAGCAGTAGCTTGGAAAACTGCTGACTGTATCCGTAGTTATATCCTACTTTATTCACCTCTATCACTTGCTCCCTACCAGGAAGAATGTTTTCCTTGAGTGACATACGAAAGAAACTGAGTAGCAGAGAAAGTGAGTAGGATCCTCATACATAAAAAAATAATAATCTGTAATTGAAGTGCTAAAGGGCAGAATAAGTCGATCAAAGTAGACCAATCACCTTAACGGGATTTTAAATCATTAACATTGAAATTCAGTGCAGACAATTTTATTCTATGTAGGTAACTGCACTGTCATTGCTTTTAATCTGGAGCAATGTTCAGATTTTAAATTAACTGTAAACAGCTCCCCTGTTGTTGCCTGGCTTCATTAAAACCATACTGCTTATGGACGTGAAAATGAGATGAATATTACAGTTCTCACGACATATCATGAATGAAACATTTTTTTTTTGACAGTCACATTATCATCACAGAGAAGTATGTATTAGTTCTGTGGACTTCCACGAGGTTATGAGTTCAGACCAGCTGAGAACATTAATCACTCCAGGACTCTGTAAAAGTGCTGTGGTATTCCACACCTAAGTCTGGAGCCATAATTACAGGCATATTTTAATTCCTCCTATGGCTATATTCTTGGATGTGCTCTGTATTTTACTTTCACTCTATCAAATGTGCGATCAGTTTTTTAAAAGGACACTATAAAATACTTCTGAAAATTGCATAACTAGAAAGTTATTAGAAAGCATAATCAAACATTTTTTGATAATTGAATCAATGGTAACAGGATTTTAGCTTGTAAAGGCAAGTGGAAAATATGCAAACTATTTTCTAGTCTCTCTTTAGGATAGATTTCTTAGCAGTACACTGTGTGTAGAAAACACACACCTTTATTCCCTTAATGGGTATTTTGTTTGTATTGCATGACAGCTCAGGTTATAATCGACATCAAAAGAAAAGCTAACAAATAAAACCCCAGACATCTAAAGACAAGGAATATCAGGTAACTCCAAGGTAGTTTTCAGTGGGTCCACTAGGTGAACACTTGGTGTTGTTAGAGAAGTGACACTAAATAAAGTTAGTAAGAGATGTACATTTGCTGAAGACTGACCATTTTATGTAGTTTGCTTTAACAATAAGCAGATTCATTAGCTCAAGGTATGTTCCAAAACCACAGCTGATCTGAACAGCAATGCAGATCACCTCATTGAGCTAGTAAGTCCAACTGCTGTGCCATTAGCTTGGTTTGAAATTTTCACAGAATGAGCACTCAGGTTTTAATTGCTGACTGTCATCTGGGCTGTGAGTATTCAGTTCCTCCACAATGTATGAACTTGGCAACTACAGCCAAGCCAATTACAAAAGGCTGAAGCATATGGACACTATGGTTGGAGTCCCAGGTAGAGAGATCAAGTTCTTCCATAAACGGAGACCTGTCAATGAAATGCAGTAGTTCAGCACTTACTATTGTTATAAAGCTCTAACAAATGTAATAATGGAGTAGGTGTTAGTGCATAACTCTCAGCACAATTCAAGAGCTGTATGCAAAAGCTAAGGACCATGTGAATGTTTATTTTAACTAGAAGTAGTCTGATATTAGTGTTCTGCTGTATTCAGGAAGAATATAAAATTTTCCCAGACTGGTATTTTGCATGCCACTTGCTAGACTTGAGCTTCATTCAAAGCTTCTGTTTGGAAGAAGAGATGGTTGAAAACCCATTTTCTATGGTAGCTTTGATTCTTTCTGGGCGTTCGGCTCCTGGCAGTTGCAGTGCTGAAACATGGACATCCCTGCTGGGTGTGTGTCCTGCTGCAGCAGATGGTTGGGATCAAAATGTTCATCAGGGAGAGAGCCCAGCTCCCCTGACCCACAGCACCAAGTGCTCCAAATTGCTTGAAGTAGCCCCAACACAAGCCTTTTTCAAACACAAAGGTTACTGAGGAGCAGCTACCAAAAAATCCCCGCACACTCAGTAAAAGCAAAGCAAAGTTGAAACACTGTAGGGAGTGCACAAGGTTACCAAGAAAACAGTTCATTGTTCATGTTGCGTTACAAATATGCGAACCAGGGACCCACAGGGGATAGAAGTCAATCAAAGGAGTGGATCTGGCACACCAAGTGTGTGCATAGTGGAACACTGCATAGATCAGACACAGAGACCTCCATTCCAGCCATTTGCCATGTTGTCTTGTGTAAAGACCAGGTAAGGCCATTCACACCAGCCTCGAAACTTGGCCATCTGCTACCTTTGACTGGCATGAGCATCCTGCTGTGAGGATGCAAGAGAGCTGTCGCTGAGCCAGACAAAAGCTCTTAGTTATGTGTGCTAGGGCTTTACGTTTAGAGTAGCATCCTCCCAGGCCCAGGCTACAGTGCATAGTTGTGTTAGTTGAACTAATATGAACTCCTGCAGGTTGTATGGGTTAGTGATGTACTGCATTGCTGCAAGGTATGAGCCTTTGTTTTTCAGCTGTAGTATTGACTTCTGTCATTGGGAATCAACATGTTTGGGGAAAACAAAGCCAAAAAAATTAATTATTTCTGTGCACAACACACACAAATTGTTGCAGTGACAAAAGAAACAAAGGGAATTTCTGTATAACTTACAGGTATTTGCAGATTTTAGTGTGGTCAGGTTTCACAGTGCTTGTAGCATTTCTATTAAGGTGGTGGGAGGTGAAGAAATTATTTCCAGCTCTCCTATGATAAACTGTTCTGATTACCTAAGATGTCAGTGCTGTTGAATGTTTTAAGCAGAAAAAATTCTGCACAACCTGAAATAAACCCTTTTTTTTTCCTTCATGAATGAATTTTCCTTACTGAGGTTAACAACCTGGTGCTGTCAGAGTCATTTCTCCTAAAGAGAACAATAGCATGAGGAAGTATCTCCTGTCTCACTTTTTTCCTTGTGAAAAATAAGATAACATTCTCAATTACTTGTTTTATTTTAAAGTTCTGTTGCTTGGTGAATCTGAAGCGGTACCTTTATTTGCAATACGTTTCAAAGCTTGTTTTAGCTTGTATTCATTACATAAAGTCACTTCTTGCTCCTAATTTGCCATTTTGTAGAGTTAACTATGTTTGCTTTATCCCCAGAACAAAAATATCATTCATTTCTAGAAGAAAGGTTTCCATGATGATTCTGTATTCACAGAGATCACTGAGATTTTAAACATGTTTTGTCCAATTATTAATGCTATACTGAAGTGACAGAGAATCCTACACCTCTGTCCTGGGCTCAGAGCATGTTTTGGAGAACATCCTTCTCCAGTCTCCCAGAGTCATACCTTGTTCTGGCAGCCCGTTTTCCTATCAGTCTTAAGCAGTGAAGTCAAATTGCAGACTGCAAACTGAGAAGTCCAGAGGAGGGCCATGAGGATGATCAGGGGACTGGAGCACTTCCCGTATGAAGACAGGCTGAGAAAGTTGGGGCTGTTCAGCCTGGAAAAGAGAAGGCTGAGTGGAAACCTCATAGCAGCTTTTCAATATCTGAAGGGGAGCTACAAGGGTGCTGAAGAGGGACTCTTCACTAGGGACTGTAGTGATAGGACAAGGGGTAATGGGTTCAGAATTAAACAGGGGAGGTTTAGATTTGATATAACGAAGAACTTCTTTACTCTGAGGGTGGTGAGGTACTGGTATGGGTTGCCCAAGGAAGTTGTGAATGCTCCATCTGTGGAAGTGTTCAAGGCCTGGTTGGACAGAGCCTTGGGTGGCATGGTTTAGTGTGAGATGTCCCTGTCCATGGCAGTGGGGGTTGGAATTTGATCATCTTAAGGTCCTTTCCAACTGTAACTATTCTATGATTCTAAGATGACATAGATGCTACTGAGTACAGAGGTGTCAGTATTCTGGGCCGCTTGTGGGACTTAATGGGTTGGGACTTAATTCCCTGAGCTGGTTAACTCGGCTTTCTCTGTAATGCAGACACTGAGCAAGAACCCAGAAAGTGTCAGGATATTAAGAAAATACTGAGGGCATCAGCAAGTGAGATGGCCTTGAATTCTTCTGCGCTGAGCACTTTTACAGGTTTTAAAGTTCAAGGGGGAGTTTGAAAGTTATATCCTGAATTTCTGGAGCCTGACATCCTTCTAAAACAGGGCAAGTTAATTCACCTCATCTAATGTAGGGGGAATTGCAATGGCTCCTGCCATTGTATCTCCTGCCTGCTCCTGAATTGTATCTCACCATACAATCCACCACATGGTTATTGGAATAGATCCTGTTTCATCAGGCTTTTCCCCTTCAATTTCATGGAATCATAGAATTATGGAATAGTTAGGGTTGGAAAGGACCTAAAGATCAGCTAGTTCCAACCCTCCTGCCATAGGCAGGGACGCCCCTCACTAAATATATAAGATATTTTAATTATCAAAAGTGTGCAAAATTCCCATCCCGTTATCCCCAAAACAGTGACATGCAAGTATGTAGAAACAACTCAGTTCTGTTCCTTCCCCAGCCTTAACTACAATAATTTTTGTATGTAGCTAGCTCCAAGACTTGGCATACGAATATGCCTCTGGCCCAGATTTATGTTTTCGTATAGCTACAGAGCAGTGTTCTGTCAAAGTACATCCAAATTACCTAAAACGTTTTAGATGTACAGAGATGATTTCAACACCAAAGGATAATCATCACTTTAACCAGGGCAAGATGAAATAATGCTGTACTGCTGTTGGAGCTTTTCAGAGACAGTTAGAACAATTGTAATCTTCCCTAAATCTCTACCATTCTCAGAACTTCACTTGAGAAAAAAATTCAGAGGGGTCAAGAAAGCATCAGTTCTAAATTAAAGAAAAATATTAAAAATTGTATCCTTAATAGCAAATAGTGTTATTTCTTTTCTTCTTTTTGTTCTCTATTGTACAATATAGACAATTAAAATTAAAAATAAGACTAATACAGTTTTGTATCTTGTGCTTGAGCTTCTGGGAATCTTTTATGTAAAGTCTATTCAGATTTTATTATTTTTTTATTATAAAGTAAGAAGAAGCTTTCATTCTGTGTTTCCTCCTACCATCTGATTCCAAAGTACAACAGAAAGCCACTAGATCCCAGCATGTTCTCTTTCTGTGTATCATATATGAACTTTGAGAAGGACAGAAACACAACCAGAGCCCACTCTGATGCAGCTGCTGAGAGCTGGTCCTGTTGCACCCCTATAAAGGATGACCCCATTCCCTGTTGTCATGGGTTCAGCAGTAGCTCATGCTCTGCCAGGGATGAGGGAGAGATAGGGCGCCTGGCCTGGGCTAGTCGGGGAGGCATTCAATACCACAGCACGTCCTGCTCAGGGAGGTAACTGGAAGTTGGCCAGAAGGGGAGGGGTTAGCTCTCTTCCGGGTTGGGCTCGTTTCGGCGGGTGGTATCGTACTCTCTCTCCTTGTTTATTTCCTCTAACATTGATTTATTAGTGGTAGCAGTAGTGATTTGTGTGATACCTTAATTGCTGGATTGGTTTTATCTCAATCCGTGGGAGTTGTATTCCTCCATTTCTCCTCCCCATCCCTCTGGGAGTGGGAAAGGTGGGGGCAAAACAAAGTGGGGGGGGGGGGGGAAACGAAGTGGGGGGGGAAACAAAGGGGTGTGTGGTACTGTGGGAGACTGAGGTGGGGTTTTAAACCACGACACCTGTGTTGGCAGCAGAAGGCCAGAGCTCAGCTTGTTTATGGCACAGCTGCACCAACTGTGTACGTAAATCTGCCTTTGACTTCTGAACTCAAACAGACCATCTTCTGCAGCTCTGGAGCAGCCAAGATAACACTCATGAAAGCAGTTTCATCATGTCTCTTTTCCCAACAATTTCAAAACAGATTAAGAAATAACAGCGGAAATGGCAACCCTAATTAAACAAACTTAACAACAACCTATATGCTGTTAAGAACGTATGAAACCTATATACACTTCGTGCTGAAGGTTATTATTTCATATAAAGAAATAGCCATGTAATGTTCCTGACAGTCCCACAGATACACACATAACTGCCAGAACTGAAGCATGTTAATGAAACCCCACAATCTCTTAAAAGGCTCTGTTTGAATGTCTTTAGGTTAAGGCTTACAAAAATCCAGGATTTTGTATATGAAAGGAAATGATAGGTGAGCACCTGCTGTCAAGAATCAAGAAGTTCTCATTGTGTGTGTGTGCATGAGTTTGATGTCAGCATATACCAGTGTTCTTAAAAATTTTGTGATTCATAAGTATATGAAGACATTCATATGCATCTTTATCACATTCTTAGATGATTAACTCAATAAGCTTCTTGTTGGGATGCATTTTTACAGACAGATACAATTTCCATTTTACTGAGTCTGCTTTGCAGGTGATCAGCAGTTTGTATATGTAATTCCCCTGGCAAAGTGAGAAAAGAAATTCCAAGCAATATAAAAAAAAAAAAAAAAAAAAAGTAGAATTTACAAGTCTTCTTCCCCTCATCTGTGTGCTCAAAATGTTGGAATTTTGCTTCATAATCTGAAGTTATGGTTTTTTTTTTTTGTTTGATTTGTGTTTTTCTTTCTCCTTCATGTGTGCTTGTGTGTTGCAGACAGGAGTATTTTCAAATGTCCCATTGATAAACATGTAACATTGTGCAGATTACTTTTTGGAGCAAATGCCTCTAATTCTGTCAGAATTTGAAAACTTCTTATTGAAAGAATAAGAGTACTTGTGAAGTCTTGTGACATAGCAAAAGCAAGTAATAGAAATTATGAGTACTGCCATTTTCAGTTCTACTTATCTTGACTCAAATCAATATTTAAACCAATTTTAATATAGACCAGAGTAATGATAGCTGCCCAGAATCAAAAACTCCTAAAAAAACTGTGTTGTACTGATATTAACTGTTTATCTTAATTTGTTGTTAGCTCAGTCATATGCAACCTCACAAAAAAATACGAAATCAAGATACAGAAAGAACTGTATCCTCAAAACTTCATGTATCTGGCCATATTTTACTTTTTTTTTTAATTTTAGCTTTCTTTTAAATAAATTTGAGTTAGTTGGATAATGTCTGTGCTAGATTTAAAATTGAAAAGCATAGCTGATACATCTGATTCATTATTTTGCAAAATACTCTTCCAAAATACTTGAGAGTAGCACTTCCAAATGGCTGCAGGGATAAACTCAATGTTAATTACAATTAGTTGAATCTTTTTAACCCCAAATACTTGAACAGCTGAGAAGACAGTAAGAATGAGATGTTATTTGTGAGAAAGACCTCCATGCTTCTAGCTAAATTTCTGTGATTCACAAAAGCAGCTATTGTAATTTTAGATTTTGTAAATAGCTGCTTTTAATCCCAGAATTTCCTTCAAGTCAGAAAGACTTTTAGAACTCAAGCCATTTGGGTCAATACTTACAACCTTATAACTGACAGCCTGAGTGTATATATGCAATATTACAAATGTACATTGTGTTATCCTTCTTCTATTGATTTCTGTTTTCATTTGCAAAGTAATTTTTAAGCTTCATTGACTACTGTGTTATCTCACATTAACAGTTTACAGTTTTCTGAAGAGAGTTTAGCCTGAATTTCTTCCATGCTTATATTTCCTTTAGGGATATTCAGGTTAACAAAATCTTAGAAAAATGTTATATCCACTTGCCCTTTATTCTTTAGAGAAGTTAAAATATTAAGAGAACACTTTTCAGCTTAAACTGACTGTCTGAGACATATAAAAAATTATGGGAGGCTAAAATTAAATGTATTACATCTCATTGCCCAGCACATGATGCTTGAAAAAAACATTTCCATGAAATGCCTGCACTTACTGAGTCCAGCTGCATGAATTCACGGGGATTTTGTGTGCTTTCTGCGTTCAGATCAGTTGCCACACCCCAAGTCATGGTCTATGACTAGGAGAGAGCACATGATGCTCCAGCATCTTCAGAATAAGGCCATGCTGTTGAACCTAAAACTGGACTAGCAGTGACAGTGACTATGTCACTGAAAAAATAAATAAACTATGATTTCCAAAAATTGCCAAAAAGAATTTACCCCTTGAATCTTTTCTTTAAGTTTATGGTGGACAGAATTTAGTATAAAATAACCAGGAAATGTTTGACAGCTCAGAGACTGTAGATATTCATGCTTCCCAGTTTTCAGTCAGGTTTTCAACTAAAGATCATAAAGTGAGAAGCTCAGTATTTAGGTCTTGAAAATCTGACCCTCAGCCTCCCTAGGCATCTAGGTACCTACTTATTTTTTCAAAAGTGCAGCCCAGATTAAGGAAAGCAACACGTATGGGTCTTAGGAGCATCTAGTAGAAATGCCTCCATTTAGGTGTCCAGTATTAGTAAGATACTTCAGATTAGCAGATAAGAAAACCTTGAATAAGATTATCCTGATGGAATAAATCATGATAATTTCCAGTCCTTCTGGGCTAGCAATACTTTTCTTTATCTGGGAGAATTAGGGTTTTAAATATTTGTTTGGAATACATCTATTGAAAATTATTTTTAGTCAGACATCACAGTTAATTTTTATCAGCTAAATTTTACCCAGGAATCCTTGAATTAAGAAGGAAGCTTCTCAAAAGTTCCTTCATTAGTACAATTCACTCCGAGCATCATGAAACACAGGTGGAAGGGAAGGCTTCTCATTTGCATCTTCTGGGAGACAGAAACTCTTCCTTTGGAGTAATTTAAAATCATCAAATCATAGAATACTTAGGGTTGGAAAGGATCTTAGGATCATCTAGTTCCAATTCCCCTGCCACAGTGCCACAAACTAAACCATGAAACCCAAGACTTCATCCAACCTGGCCCTGAACACTGCCCAAGATGGAGCACTCGCAACTTCCTTGGGCAATCTGTTCCACTGCCTTACCATCCTCACAGTAAAGGATTTCTTCCTTATATCTAACCTCAGCTTCCCCTGTTTAAGTTTGAACCTCTTACCCCTGGTCCTGTCACTACAGTTCCTAATGAATAGTCCCTCACCAGCATCCTTATAGGGTCCCTTCAGATACTGGAAGGCTGCTATGAGGTCTCCATGCAGCCTTCTCTTCTCCAGGCTGAACAGCCCTGACTTTCTCAGCCTGTTGTCATATGGGAGGTGCTCGAGTACCCTTGTCATCCTTGTCCCCCTCCTCTGGACTTATTCCAGCAGTTCCATGTCCTTTTTATGCTGAGAACACCTGAACAGTACACAATACTCCAAGTCAGGTCTCACGAGTGCAAAGTGGAGGGGCAGGATTGCGTCCTTCGACCTGATTGTCACACTCGTTTTGATGCCGCCCAGAGTACGGTTGGCTTTCTGGGCTGTGAGCACACACTGAAGCCGGCTCATATTAAATTTCTCATCAACCAACACCCCCAAGTCCTTCTCCACAGGACTACCATGAATTTCCTTTTTGCCCAATCTGTAGCTCTACCTGGGATTGCCCCAATCCCGGTGTAGAACCTTGCACTTGGCTTGCTTGAAATTCATGAGGCTGGAATTGGCCCACCTCACAAGCATGTTGAGGTCTCTCTGGATGGCATTCCTCCAACATACCAACTGAACCACATAGCTTGGTGTCATCAGCAGACTAGCTACTAGCTATTTTAAAGACATGGAAAAATATAAACCCTACTGTACCACACTGAATTTCATTCTAATAGATGTCTAAGAAACTTTTCTTAGTTTCTCTCTTATGCCAAGACATGAAAGCAGAATGTCTTTTTCTCCTTGTTTTCATAAAACGTAATAGTCCCTCCAATTGTTATTGGTTTATTTGTGTTCTGGAAATGACAATAGCTAAAAGAAATATATGCACATGCATCAAAACAGAGTGAAAGATTTCATTAAACTAGCTATTGCATCTTTGCTGAAAAATGTTTATTCTGAGAAATCTTTAGTCCTAAGGATGGAAGCAAGGAAAATAGTGAATGAAGATGGTGTCTTTCTTGAACTTGAATGGATCTTAAAATTTGGCTTTAGAGAAAGCGTACAAGATAAAACCAAAAGTAAGCACATTCTAAAATATATATATATTTATTTTTTTTATCAGGCTTTTGGATTGCTGAGGAAGACATAAAGGTTGCAAGGCATAACTAAAAGATGTGTGACACTAATCTTTAAATGACTACAAGTATTAAAAGCCCCAAATGTGACCACCTATCTTAATTCTGTTCCACCAACAGATAATTAATTTAAGAAACAATTTTTTGTTTTGTTTTGTTTTGTTTTTTAAATACTGGGATTGACATTTGTTGTCCATTAGAAAAGTTTAGTTTTTAACAAATGTCAAAGAATGTTTTTCATCACTTCTAAATAAGTAAAAAAAAAAAATTATAGTCTCTATATGTTCTTTTTTAAAAAATAAATAAAGAAAATAGTTTTCCCATTTACAAGGTTTTCCGCTCAGAACTTTGAGGGCTTGTATTGCAATCTGTAAATGATTTCTGAATGGGGTTTTTGACATATTAAAAGAACTTTTAATTTCTGAAATTATGCTTTTTCATGGCAATGAAATCTACCTTTGAGAGTATGACACTTCATTTTTTCAAAATTGATTTAGCATGTGTAATGTTGTTTTTAAACAGGAAATTCAAATTAAAACCCTGTCGGGTTGAGGGGGTTTTGTTATTTTGTTTAGGATTTTTTTCATATCTTTTCACACCCAAAATCAAAACAAAAGTTGAAAACAGTTTGGAATGACATCTGTATGCGAGGAATGAATTTACTAAGCACTACAAAGGAATGAATTTACTAAGCACTACAAAGTCTTAGTTATCTTCCTAGAGGGCAGCAAAGCTCTTTAGATAATACAGTCCCAATTTGCTGTTAAAAGTGAGGGCTAGGATAAAAAAAATTTTCTACCCATTCCTTTGTATATTCAAGGATAAATAAAACAACAAAGGAATAAAACAACAGAAGAATCTGGGGTCAGTTTTACAATTTTATTTAGTTTAAACAGAAAAAAAAATCATACTTGAAAGAATAGAAGAATACATGAACATAGCATTTTTTAAGGTTTTGTTTTTAAGGAAATATAATAGTAACTCCAACATATGGAGAGAGGCTGCAAAAAAAGACAGATGGTGAGAAGAGAGAGTGGAGACAAGAGCAGTGATAGCTTGGGAGAACAGCCGTGCGACTGCTCTAGCCTTTCCAGCACTCAGAACTTCTATGTGTGGGTCCTAGGAGGCCCATATGCATTACTGTGAGATGGGCTGAGATAAATCAACATGCTTGTGAGGCTATGAACCAAAGCAGCCAACCATGCAGAAGTCTGAAGCCATCTTGTTTTCTTGTAGGGCTTGGCATTTAATTCACAGAGAACTAAAATCAGAACAGGTGAGATCAATAAGACACAGAAAGTTAGCTGACATAACTTATTCAAGTGCTGGTTAGTCTGAAAAAACAGGGCTGCTGAGCACAGGTGTTGTTTTCGAGAAAACATCACATCCTGTGGGAGCCAAATTATAACTGACTCAGGACTCAATGCAACTTTTGTAATTCTATGCAGTGACTGCTATTAGAGCTCAGATTAATGAGCTGAAGAAACCCAGCAGCTCATAACGTACAAAAGAGCAGTGTTGCAATGGATACTTGTGGCAGTAACAAAAGATCAGCAGCACATCAGCTATAGCCCTGCTGAAGGGATGGTTAATGAACAGTGGATGCTGCTGTGTTCTTGTCTGCTTAGACAAATATGCATCCACAGCTTCCCTCCTTAGCCCAGCCCATGTAATTTTTTTAATTTGTGTACTCTAGCTAGTGGTTCTGACTGCTAATGAGAAGGTTGGAAGACTCCCCGTCAAATCAGGAGTAAACATAAATATGAAAGTTGAGACTGTCAGGCAGGACATGATACACCAGAGGAAAGAAAACTTTTCTGGAAGAAGAAATGTGCCTAAATCCCATGTTATTTCCACATCTGAGTTTTCCCAGGGCAGTGGGTTCAACAGATTCAGGATCCCATGGACTGTTCCTTATTTCTGGCCTTTATATTCTAAGAAAACATCTTAAAAAATCCCTATGAGGCTGTTGGACTCTTTAAGTTGATACGGTACATGGTGAATTTCTAGAAAATTAATATGAGTCCACAATAAAAAGATTTATGTAATCCTGTTATATAAATCCTAGGTCAGACCCATTAGCTGATGTAAATAAGAACAGTTCAATTTCCATATATCTACCCTGATTTATACTAGCCAAGAGCATAGCTGTATATTTTATTGGTCTGACTACATGACTATTTTTTAAAAGGGAATGTTTGTTTTTTTTTACAATACCCTAGAGATGCAAAACAACCAGGTTTCAAATTTAATTTCACTGAATATATATTTTTTATATATTCCTTCTACCTGAGCTAAAATCATGGGAAACCTATAAATTTGGAATATTTTCTCAACAGTGTTATTACTGAGATAATTTAACATTTGCTGTCTATTCAGAAAGTCTAAAACATGTTAAAGCTAAAGTTGTATGCAATAAAGCATATGAGAAAACATGTGGAATGACTTGTCTTTACTTAAACACTAAGAGAGCTGTGAATCTGAATTGCTGTATCTGTTCTGCACAGTTTTACACACAGATGCGCTTTCCCAAAAGAAGACAGTCTGAGTTAAATGAGTGTACAATGTTCTGTTTTCTGGGGTATAACTGTCCCCATGGAGGTATTTGGGAGTGATTAATAAGGGTCAGTGTTATGACCAAATTATCTTCTCTCTAAGGCTCTATGAAATCATCTTAGGAGGAATAGAAGAGCTACTGCTGCATTCTAGCTAGGTTAAAGTGGCGTGGATACAAGAAAACCAATGCTTGAACCAAGAAGTTCAATTCCTAGCATGCCTGGATTTCCCTGAAAATAAAACTCAGAAGGAAATGCACTGTGTATCTACCATGACAGGGAAACACAGCAAAGAAAACTGGATGTGGCATTTCCCTTGAATAGTCATCAGCTTCAGAGAGGAAAAGCTCCTCTGGCTTATAGTATACACGCAAGTTTTATTGCTGCGGCTGGATGCTGCAGTGACACATTAAAAGAGCTAAAACACCAAGAAGATCATCTCTCAGTCTTTGTTCTCTTAAGTTCAGGCAAGTTTAAAGAGGTATCAGGCAAAATTAGGAAATCAGTTTCCATGAAACTCATACTCCAGCCAAACCAACAGGAGATAAAATATATGAAGTGGAAATTGTGTTTATGCCTGTGCAAATATTTTAGACACATCAGACTAGCCATGTTTAAGTGTGTGTCATGGTCAGTATTCACAGTGCTCTTCCCTGATTTTATTCTTTTTTTATTCCTTTTTTCTCATCTTTTCTTCATAGTGATGTTTGAAACCCACAAGGGTATTGTCTTAAATCCCAATTTTACCTCCATCAGCTGTGGATTCACAAGAGGGTTTTACTGTATCTAAGAGATGTAGTTTTTAGATGTTGTCCTTTTGCTCAGCCAATAAAGGAGAACAGCAGTAGGAAAAACTGGGCTGAAGTCACATTCATATGCAAGTCTTCAACACATTTCTTTCCAGTGTCTATAACAAACCCACTCCACAGATGATGTGTGACTGTTAGACTCTCAGCAGGCATCCTTGTTTCCTTAGCTGAAACCACAGGAGCTCTCGTTTTATGAATTTATTTACTTTAAGTGACAAGGGTGTCTTAGTTCTTCCCACAATGTGTCAGCCAAGATGGTGGCTGTCACAAAGACACAAGTGAAGACACTTCTTAGATGCTCCACTCAGCAAGGCCTCCTACTTTCTTGGAACTGCCATTACCAGTCATACATCTATAACCAGCGATGGGAAATCACATCACATCACAGAATGTGTGACATCCCTGCATGTGTCATATAAAGGCCAACCACCTCGCAGATGTTTCCTTCTTCTTAGTTCCCCTGTCTTTGCAGAGTTCCTGTTCTATCTACTACCAGTGAAATTCATTGACTGAGCTCATGCTTGATTAGTTTTCTGTCAATAGCCACGTAAGACCCGCTTTTCATTTTTCTTAAGCCTACCTTCCCTTTCGTCTTCAGAATGAAAAGAAAGGATCAGAAATGAAAGCTGTCACACTTTGGCTATCAGTAATGAGTATTCAGTGTCTGATAGCACTAGGCAGAGATCCCATGATATTTGAAGCTCATACCCGCTAGGGAAGATTTCCTTCCTTTTGCTGTTTCACAAGAATTAATATTATTTCATGTAACACTTTCACTCCATCTCCTCCTCCTCTTTTTCTCAAGGGTGCCTTAGAGATCAAAAGTATCACTGCATTACAGAATAAGAGTTCAGATTTTTATACATACTTTGTATCTCAGTTCTAATGACTCCTACTTTATCTATGATGATATTCTTACATTCTGAGGTTTAAAATACTTCCATTATCAGAGGGAACATATTGGTGTTTTTATTGCATGAGCCAACCTAAAATTGGATGAATCCCTCTCAGAATGTACTTCCTGTCTTTCCTTACAATAGAGAAAGCCCTGAGCAGGTACTGCTTCAGCTTTCTAACCATCACACCAAGACAACACACAGGTCTTCCTGGGAAGCAGAATGATCAGATAAGTCCAGATGGAGACCAGATGGAGTCAGTTTTAATGCTTTTAATGCTGTATCATGCATTTTATCATGTATTCAAGCCTACTACTTATCGTGGGTTTCACTGAGGCTTTGATGGCTCCTAGTTGTACTGGTAGGCTGTGAAAATAATTTGTATAGTTTTGATAAATATCTACATCGACAAGGGAAAAGGCAAAGTAAGTGTCCTAAGTTCAGCAGTAGCAGTCATTTTTTCTCCTTCTTGGAAGCTGGTGCAGCGCTGTGTTTTGACTTTCAGGCTGGGAATGGTTGCTGATAGCAAGTATGTTTTGAGTTACTGTTCAAATGTTTGGTTTGTCCAAGGCCTTTTCTGAGACTCATGCTCTGCCAGGGAGGAGGGGAAGCCAGGAGGAAGCAGAGACAGGACACCTGACCCAGGCTAGCCAAAGAGGTATTCCATACCATAGCACGTCATACCCAGGATGTAACCGGGGAGAAACCCGGAAGGGCAGGAGCTCTGCGGGGATGGAGGAGGTATCTGTCGGTGCTCGGTCGGGCAGGGTGGGGTGAGTTATGGGTCGGTGGCTGGTGAGGTGTTGTATTCACTTCACTTGTTATTGGCTTTATCATTATTATTTGTAGTAGTAGTAGCAGTAGTGATTGTGTTATACCTTAGTTATTAAACTGTTCTTATCTCAACCCGTGGGAGCTATATTCCTTGGATTCTCCTCCCCAACTCTCGGGGAGTTGGGGGAGAAATGGGGGAGAGTGAGTGAACGAGCTGTGTGGCTTGGGTTTAAACTACGACAGTAAGATAAAAATCTGTGGTCACTTATTTAACAACTGTGGTCGGTTGTTTGTGTAAAGGTAACTATTTGCAGATGCTTTTTTTTTTTTTTTTTCCAAATATTAAGTACCAGAAGTATTAGGAAAGGGGAGTGCATGACTGAGGATGTGATAATAAACATGTTTTCATCCTTTCTGCACACAAGACAGGTTTGGGGAGCTGCTTCTGTGACTATGGAGAAGCTGAACAGCTCCTGGTGTGGCATGTTGTCCACTTCTGCAGGGACCGGCACTAGAGATGTCTACAGGAGTGTGGAGGACAAGATGCCGGAGCAAAGAGCATTGATGAGCAGGTGTCAGAAACACCATGGTGAAGGCTGCTGCTGAGCCACCTGGTTCCCCAGTACTGAACCAATTGTCAGCCTGTTAATTAACAGCACTGGCAATGACCAGCACCAGCAAAAACCACAGAAAGAGCCTTCCTCTGCCTTCTTTGTCACTTCAGCTCAGGTCTCACATGTCATCCACATGTCCCCTTGTGTTGGAGACACATTGATTGAGTCGATCAATGCAGGGTCAGCACTGTGGCTTGGGCACAGCTGTGCCCTGTGATTCTTCTGCTCAGAATAACCACAGAGTAAAAATTGTTTGTTAATGGTGCCCTGGACATTAAATATTCAGCAGAAACACATTTTATCCAGCACCTTTGTGAGTTGCTATGTGACAGCAAACAATCTGTCAATGTGATAGTCCTCTAAAATACAAAACCCAACCCTCTTCTGTTTCTTTCTGCTGACTTTTTTTTGAGGATATTACAACAATCATACTTCAGAATTTATATGCATAACTTAATTGAATCAGGTTTGGAGAGAGTAAAGAAGGATAATTAAAATGCAAATGTTTAGGTGTTTCTATTAAATATAATGAAACCTGTAAATCACATATACTGTCCAGATGTGAAAAATAAGTTTTCAGCCCTGGACACTTTAAGCATTTACTACATAGTTACTGCTTAAGAGGAAGATTAGAGAAAAAGGAACCCTTCTGAGCACCATCCAGTGAAGAGAGAAGCTTGATGAGGTGATCTGTGATACTCTTCTTTACGAATATTTTTGATCCTTAACTGCAGGCAGGTAGATGGATGCTGATATAGCAGGATGCTGCTGTATCTCTGGTTCTGTCTGCCTTCCCAATGCAAACATTAGTCTCCCAGGATATTCATTGCCAAGAAGAACTTTTGGCCTTCCATGCTCCAATGACCGGGAAAAAAAAAGTGGTGGGAGAAAAGATTTTTCATGTGCTGGGCAGAGGGCAGAGCACATTCTCCATTCCACAGATTGGAAGTACATGGAGATCCACAAATGACGATTCTTAGGTATGGCAAATGGAAACATTGTGACAAAAGTATTTTTAAAAAATCTGAATGTGTTTCTTTTTTGAACTTTTTTTTTTTTAGTTGTTGCCACAAATTTTAAAACAGTTTCAAGATGATGTGATGTACGCTTTTAATTAATAAAATCTTCTGTCATAGGTAGTTTAAAAATGTTTCCCTTCTCCATGTCCTGATGGACAGATGGAGACAGGAAACCAATTTAGTCGCAACCTCCGATCTTATTATAAGTGGGCAAGGGGGGAAGAAAGGATGCTTTTAAATTATCCTGACATACATGAGACAACCAAGAAACTGTCCAGGTACCTTGAAAGTTGTGTGTCTATGTTCAAAGCTTTATTTTGCTTTAAAATTAAGGGACTAAGGAGATATTGGGATGTCTGATTATCCTTTGATCAGATAAAGACAAATATATCAGAGACAGAAAAAAAAAGTCTGATCATTGTTTAAAGCAAAAAAAAATATATATATCTGAAGAGAGAAGTGGACTGCTGAAGTATATGATGTCAGATAGAAACAGGCTTTCAGTGAGGCAGAGGTACATGCTGCTTACAGCAGAGCTAATGGGGAGGGAGGGATAGATTAAATTCCTTCAAATATTTGATTTTGTTTCTTCATTCTCAATGTCATTTAGAAGAATGAAAATTGTTAAGTAACTAAATCTGGAAGAAGGTGATAAAGGGTAAGAATACATATATCAAGAATACATGTATCAAGAACTCAAACCCCAAAAATATTTTTCATAAAACCCTCCACATTATGCCTAAAACATGTTGGAACACTAAAAAAACAGCATAAACTAAAGATGAGTATAAATTAGTGGTGGAAAGTATTCCCACAAAGGCAGGATTAGCAAGACTGTATCTTTAAAAGTTCATAAAGTCAAATGAAATGTAATTTTTGAACAAGAAAAACAAAACTGATTTTTTTAAATAGTAGAAACTCCATGCTATAATATTAATGCAACAGGAAGTCTGCTATTCTGGTGTGGAAAAATATACTGATGGCAGATCACAGTGACAGTAAAAAAAACCCATAGGTTTTATATAGGAATAATACATAACCCCTCCCTTGCCCAAGCCACTTTCATGTATTTTGGTAATGTGTCTGCCAAGTCTATTAAGTAATCAAATTTTTAAAATATCCAAACATATCTTTTTACAGAAGGAAAAGAGAAATTCCTCTTTACATTAAAGCGATTCAGACCAAACTACTCTGCTACAGTTGAGCATATAATCAATTTTACTTGGAAGTGTAGCTAAGGTAATAATTAGCAGGTAAATAATAAAGATTACAGGTCAACAGTGCACTTAGCACTGCCTAGTTCAGATGTTCTGAATTACTTACTAGAGGAAATTAAATTCAGTCATTGGCTCTAGAGTAGAGAGCAGTCTTTTCAATTAGGCAGGTAAATTAGAAGATACCCCAAACCCTACATTTAAAGTCCAACTATGTACTTTTTAAATGGAATAATAGAGAATTAATTTGAACTAGCAGGGTTTCAGTAAGTTATTTTTCTCTTCCCCCCCCCCCCCCCCCCCCCCACTGAAAAATCTGTGTGGAAAAAAATGATGGAAGATAAATCTCAGCTGCTTGTTCATTTTAATGATCCATTCTACAAATCTGAGGTGAAATTATAATTTTTCTAGCACATATTTTTAAGCTCAGAATAGCCCTGTTTTAGGAACAGGTGAAGCCATGAGACCACAACAGGCATCATCAGGTCTGGTGACTCCCACATTATTTATACATGACAATTCAGCTTAATTGCCACTTTTGTATACCAGAGACAGCCTTCACTTGTGTCATACTTGTGATTGTGACAGGTGACCAAAGCAGTGCACAAGATATAAACCAATATTTATGGAAAAGTGAGACTTCATTCCTGCTTAGTAAAATGTTGACCGTCTTTCTGTTGATGTGCACATAGAGCTTACCATGATTGGGGTCTGAACATGCCTGTAGTCTTTTTTCTCCTGTCCGCAAGAATTAAGCAATGCCACATCTGAAATTATCCAGAAAACAGGCCTCTCTGCTTTGAGAAACATGCTGGCACTGTGACAAGAAAAATGTTCCCCTCCTGTAATTTTGATATGCTGTTGACATACATATCTGTAATGTTTCAACCTGACTATTACTCTTCTGCCTTGTTGAATGAGGTAATTTGGTCAGTTGAAATAGCCCATTCTCCTGACTTAGTGTATAAATCAAAGTGTTGCCTCTCTTCAAAACCAATTAAAACTTGCTTGAAATATAGGTAACAGTTTCTAAAGTTTGGCAGAAATACATGAGCCCAGGATCATCTGACTTGGCTAACAATTTAGGAATTTGTAAGGATCTGGGCTCCCTATTCAAGGAAGATCCCTGTAAGGATTTCTGTGAAAAAAAAATATTCTGCATTGCAAGCAACAAATCACATGGAAATGCTTTTTCATTGCAGGAGAATCAGAATGTTTTCCCTCTCTAGCATGAAGGTCTATGCAAAATAAAGACAATTTCATAGGCACTGTGAAAAACGGCCTTGCTCCTATATAACCTATGTAGCAAGATGGCAAGACGATATGTGAGTCTGGATATTCTCAAACACTCTGAAATGCTGAGCCTTGGTCTTCTATCCACCACTGAGGACTCTAAAACACAGTACAGGAATATCCCTGACCTTTTGAGTATTAAATCTTGCTATCACTTGTTTCGCAAAAGAAAGACATAAACAATGTTGTTTCTCCACAGGTCTCTTGGAAAAAAAAAAAAAAAAAAAAAAAGAAAGAGGAAGAATTCAGGCTGGAGTCGAGCTTTTTTCTCAAAACAGGGTCAGCTGTGAGATCAAAATGGGTTACTTAGGGCTGTGTCCAGTTCTTGAAGGAACCCCAGCAACAGAAATACACAAACTGAGCATGCTGCTCCAATGCTTAACTGACCTCTCAAAGAAAAACTCTTTTTCTCATGTCCAGATCCATGTTTCACTGATGTCTGCTGCTTCTTGTCCCAAAAATGCAGACAGTATATTTTCTCACATAGACTGGATTTATCTGCACTTAGAAATAAAAGTCTGCAAAACTCAAAACCTATCTGTCCCAATAGTTAGATCAGGACAATGCTCACACTCATGGAAATGAATACAATAAGAGCCCCAGGCAAACTGAGTGGCAAAAATAGTTTGTAAAATGTACACCCTAAAGTGCTCAGCTATAGAGCTCTTGTAATGAGAAAAATCATTTGCAGGAAAGCAGAATAAATGGGGTTGTTTGCTATTCCTCTTGAAAATAGCTGGCCTTCTGTACAGCTCCCTTCTTTCCCCTTTTGTACTGATGTGCTGAAAAGAAAGTGAGCTGTCAGTCCTGGAGGTGCATGGGCTGTCTTCACACCATAACAACAAAGGAGAGAAAACATAGGACTTTGCACGGACTAGGAGAAAGAAGGAAGGGAGGGAGAAACTTTGTTTTCTGGGTGTATCAGGGGAATATTTAGGGCTATATTCACATTTACCTGTTGGTTTTCCAGGAAGCTTTCTGTCTGCATTCTTCTTGACCTTTGGAAATTAGCTTAATATGAGACCACAAAAAGACTCCTTAGAGCTTCTTGGCTACACAACATCATTCAATATCTTTTATCAGGATCAGCATCTTAGACCAAAAATACAGCTGCATTTTATATTTTTTCTATATATAGATTTTTATTTTTTTTAAGATTTCATGTTGTTTTTCCTGGTTTCAGTTGGGATAGATTTAATTTTTGTCCTAGTAGCTGGTGCAGTGCCATGTTTTGGTTTTAGTCTGAGAATAATGCTGAAAACAGACCAATGTTTTAGTTGTTAAGTAATATTTACTCCAATCCAGAACCTTTCAGTCTCTCATGCTCTGCCAGTGAGAACAGGCACAAGAAGCCAGAAGGAAGCAGAGACAGGACACCTGACCCAAACTAGCCACAGGGGTATTCCATACCACAGGACGTCATGCCCAGTATATAAACTGGGGGGAGTTACCTGGAAAGGACTGATTGCTGCTCAGGTTGGGCTGGGTATCAGTCAGCGGGTGGTGAGGAATTGTATTGTGCATCACTGTTGGGTTTTCTTTAACTTTCCCTTTTTTAGTTCTGTATTCTCTCCCCTTGTTATTTCCATTATCATTATTATTAGTAGTATTACTACTAATTGAGTATCAGCAAGAACATCTGATCACTAGGCTTTTTGACTTTATATCATCAATCAGCAGGAACAGTGTGATCTCCTTTCAAAAGACAGAATGATGAAGAAGGTGATCTTAGACATACCCTAAAACATCCATCTCCCTGCAGAGGTAACCTACAGCCAGATAAAGTGCTGACAAAGGATAACCCCTAATTAAAGATGATGATCAGAATATCTGGAACAACATGGAGTTTCACTGAAAACTGTCACACTGGAAAGTGAAAAAAAACAATATTTTTAGTATGCTGACTGTTGAGCAAAGACCTGGCTCTTGGGAAAGGGAAACTGGGTTCTAATTTCAGTTATCTGTGGCAAAATAATGAGCTCAGACTAGATAAAAATACCCATGAACCAGTAGTTTCTTATCTTGCACTTCATGAGTTTTCATTCACATACTGTTTTGAGCATTTTCATGTATTAAAATTGTGTCTGTCCCTGTTTCAATTCAATTCAATATTTTATTTTATTTTATTTTATTTTATTTTATTTTATTTTATTTTATTTTATTTATTTTATTTTATTTTATTTATTTATTTTTATATTTTATTAAAAAAATAATTAAAAATTTTTATTTCAGTGGTTTTCCACAAACCCCTAAACAACTATTTTCAATGTAAAACAGTCTCTAAAGTTACATAATGAAGTCAATGGTGAGAAATGTTTAGAACAGAAGGTTAAATTTAATTTTTTGTGTTATTCTGAGAGAACTACCCTTTGCTGGCCTCTAATAGCAATACAGTTTATCCCTTTACTTCATTTCTTAAAAGCACCCAGTGGAATTAGGTATTTAACATCTAGGGAAAAGTACTGGAGCCTCACTACTTTGCTTAATTATTGTGACTCCTGTGAAAATTCAGGCCAGACTCTGACAAGCCACGTAACCAGGGGACCAACCTTCTTCTTGAGGAAGCTTTTTTATCCAAAAATTCAGTCAGTTCTATATCACACCATATTTGGCACACCATTTTCTAAACAAACCTGTAACAGAGGCACAATTCTGATAGTAGAGAAGTTAACCTATCGGAGTAGCTTTTCCCTTTACTGATATAGGTCAGTATTCATCTTTTTACTGAAGCTCACATACCCTTGCAGGTCTGTATGCTTGATTGCATACAAAAAACACACTCTGTGATTTACATATAGGTTTCATGGGAGCTTTCTGTTTTAACTTTTCTGAAAAATTGTAACCAGGTTCTTGTCCTGAAAAGTCTAAAAATATTGTTAGAAGTTTTTTTCCCCCAATTCTTTATATACACTCTGAGTCTGATTTGTACACAGAAGCTTCTGAACATTCATCATAGGAACAGAAAACGTCTTTCTTGGACAATTTTTAATTTTTTTTTATTTTATTCGTGAGTTGTGGGAAACAGCAGTGAAATGACTTGCAGCTTCACCCATACCACAAATCTCATGTGCTGTGTACCTAAGAGGGATGTTTATAGCAGAGGAAGCTGAGAGGCAAAAAGCACTTCGCAATTTGTTATATTTTTCTGGCAGGAGCAATGTATATGATTAAAATCCAAAAAGTTATGCATCTACTGGGGCAATAGGATATACCATTTATTTCAGTAATACTCCAGGCCCACCAATATTATTATTCTTGGTTGAAATGACAGAAGAATACTGAAGAAAAGCAAGTGGAGATGGAAGTAAGGGGAGAAAAGGAAAGAAAAGAAAAATGATGGCTGTTCTGAGATTATTTGAGACTAGAGAAAGAAATATATCCATAATTGTCCAAAGAGGAAGATTTGTAAAATTAAGAGATCATCATGGAAAGCAACCCACCAGTCTAATATATATGTATGAGCATTTGTGTCTCTGGCTGGCTGGCTTCAGCGTTCAGTCTGCTTTCACACCAAAGAGGAATTATGGGCACAGCCATCCATGGAATTGCACCCCACTTGCTCTGGTACATCTCATGAAGCTGAGGGTCAACTTTGTCCAGAACCGGTATCAGTGGTGGGCACTGGCTCTCCCTTCAGGGACACAAGGAGACTGGGACATACATGGTGGCTTTTTGTCCACCCTCCATCCCTGCCTCTTGAATGGTCCTGATGCAGGGTCTACGCTTTGCAGCATGGCTTCTGTGAACAAAAGGAAGTTTCTTAGTACAATATAGGGACTGGCAAAAGCATCTGAGAGCATGAGCTTTTGAAAGGGTCAAGGCACAGTGGATGGTGCAGATATCCCTTAAATGGTGGCAGGCTGAGCTGCTGCAGTACCATCCCTAGAGAATTTCAACTTAATCTTGAAGAAGCATAAGAGCACAGTATAACAGTGCTCTGTGTGAACATTTTCCACTGAACAGGAATGTTTCACATGTACACCAGCCTGCAATTTAGTTGCAGCCCCTGCAGTGCAGTCAGTCAGAGCTGGGTTGTTGGGCATGACTAATTCACCCATGCCCAAGCATGAACTGGCACTGCCTATAACTAGGCTACTTGGTGTAACTGCCTGACTTTGTAAAGGTGAAACTTTGGTAACAATGACAGTATGTTCTTAACATAACCTTAGAACTGATTTAATCTCAAGAGTAGTGACCAGCGGACTTCCAAAGATCTTTTTCTTGTACCTTGTGGGGGTTTTTTGGTTGGTTGGTTGGTTTTCTTTATTTTTTTTTTTTCAGTTATGGGTAAAATAGCCTATCCACTAGCTAATTTTGTCTATTTATTTGCTGAAAATCCTTTGTGAAGATTCAATTTTAATAAGAATCCATTATACAATTGGCACAAAGCTTGGATATTGCAGAAAGTAAGATGATAGATTAATTTAACATAGCTGGAATTTAAATTTCCATTAGTAACAGTTTAAAAAGACCTACTCTACTGAGCCCATTCAAAGTAGTCAATATTTGGACTGCCTGTAATTATCTCCATCTTGTGAAACAGGTAATAGGTTTTTCCTTTGACTATCTCTCAAGTGACCTATCAAATGTACTAAAGTCTAGTAAGTTACCATTAATACATTTCATAAAAGACATCGTTTCCTGTCATAAAAGACATAAATGCCTCTCAGGATTAATTTGGTCATTTCTTTATGTATGTTCAAAATTCCCATGTTAGGTGAGCAGAAAGCATTTCCTTCTGTATTCCTTAAGAAAAACTTCTTCACAGAATTGCTAAATGCTACTCTTCAGCTTCCCCACCAACATTAAGCACTGTGGAGGAGAGACAGGAAGGAATATATCTTTTCTAAGAGATTGAGAAACATATAATTACTTTCAAAAACATTTTTAACTATCCTAAATTGAGGTTTGTTTCAATTTGAGATTAAATTGAAGATATAACAACTTCTTAACTTGAAGCAAAATGTTAGCACCAAGGGAAATTCTAAATCTGTAGTTTTGAAGAAATTCACTTGATAACTTTTTTGAAATAATTATTTAAAAGCTAGATTTTCTTTATATAGTGCATTTAATACCATCATATTTTACTATAGAAAACTGTCAGCCTCTTTTAAAATACTTTCTAGTGTGCAGCAAGAATTTGTCATAATTTTTTTCTGAATTCCTGTCACATCCTTTCTTTTTTCTCAAAAGATATTGGCTGATTGAAACAGAAACGTTGCAGCAATATTCTGGAAACAGTGAAAACTCTTTCCTGGGGTAGTGACACATTCTGGATCTAAGCTCAGTGATAATCGCTGATACTTTTAAGGAAAACAATAGTTGGTCATTACTTCACTTGAAATACTACACTCATATTACCCCTGCAAGAGCTCAAAAACAAAGAGTATGTTCTTTACATCATGACTCCTAAAATGCCAAATAAGATCATCTCCATTTCTATAATACAGCATAGTTGAAGTTTTTTATCATGAAATTTTATCAAAACATTTTCACGTTGCAACTGTATTTTGTAAATACCTGAAATACCAACCCTGCCATTGCCTTCCCATAGGAGAGGTTCCTGGTTAACATTTTGACCCCAACAGCACTTGATCCCATGGCATCCCCTTCAGCAGGACTAGGATGTCACAGCTTGTGGTTTACTTAGGACCCAAAGGGCTCACAGAAAATGTCTGAGCTTCATAACTGTGAGTGCCCTTCAGTAGAGCATAAACTGAGAGCTTGCTCCCTGAGAGGTAGAAGAAAAACAAAGTCAGGAGAAAACTTAAGAACTAGGTTCTATGTTCATTCACCCATAAAAAAATTATGCTTTTCTGACAATGCTTGCTCTGGGTTTTTTTCAGTCTTAGGGACCATGTTTCAAATAACTCAGTTGTACTAGTTTGAAAGTGCAGAGGTGCACCTTATGCATGTTTAAATGTTTTTAAGAGACATTGTGTGTCTGCATTGCTGCAGCCTAAGTACAAACCATGTTAGAGATATAACTGCTGCTCAGTTTTATCTGTTCCATCTACTTTACTACTGAAGCCTTTAATGCAGAGCAAACCTGCTACTTACAGCCATGGATCACCAAACACTTCTGGTCTTTGTATATTCTCCCCAGCATCAATGTTGATGTATTTCAACCACTAGCATTCATTTTCAATGGTCCCAAGAGACCACAAAACCATCAGTGCATCTCAAACCAAAGAGCCTTCATACGGTTTTTCCAGGTGAGTAGTAACTACAAAGCCAGGGAAACAAATATGGGTTAAATTGTGTCTTCTAAAAAATATGTCTTTCCCCAGAGGAGGTGAATATTCAGTGAGAAGCTAAAAGGCCATTATAAAAACAGAAATACTAGGAGTTTTCTCTAAGAAACTCTGGGCCAAGAAGGGAGGGGAAGGGCTCACATTTTAAAAGAATTTTCAGTACAACCTTCATTTTTAAAAAAAAAGCAAAACCAAGCCCACAAGCAAGCAAACACCAAAACAAACAAACAAACGAACAAACCCCCAAAAGAAACAACAAACAAAATGCAACAAAAAAACCTGAATATTAAAAATAAATGTGCAAGGCTGGTTTCTCTAAATACCAGTTTTTAATTCTTTTTCAGCTAAACATCTTCTGACATGTTGGCAACATATTTTCAAGATTTTCCTCTTTATATTCCTGAAGTTTAAAATGGAAATAAAAAGTTCCAATGAAAATGTATATTACTTGAGTTTGGGTTTTCTTGAATCAATGTTTCAGCAAAAAAAAATTATGAAAAGCCCAACTCATCTAGATGACTGACATTTGTCAAAAAGCTTGCTCTTTCTTCAATAGCTTTTAATTTCTGTAGTTGAAGAAGTAATTTGAACTGCCGCTAGACATCAGCCAAAACTTATGCATGTCTTCAGTAGTCTTATTGTCATCACCAAATGCGAAAATACATCCAGATACTCACACCACACCACAGCAATTTTGTACTGCCAGAAACATTCCAAGGAATCACTAAAGGGTGGCCTCTGTAAATCTGCAGGGATTTTTTTGTACAGCAACAGGAAACCTAGGACCCCTTGTCTTTAGCATACAGTTTTTATGCTGAAATTCAGTTGCAATAATGAAGAAAGCTAATTGTCAGAATAAAGACACAAAAGGGTGAAGCATCATGGCCAGAAGCATAAAGCCAACTATTGACTGAGAAGAATGGCACCCAACATCTCCTCCTCACTAGCATGCCAGGCCACTCTTCAGAAATTACCCTAATTCTCACTATAAATGTAGCTAATTTCAGAGGTATGATATTAGGTGAAACACAAAACTGATCCACCAACCTCATTTCTATGTAAAGTTTATCAGCCTTCGCTTCTGCTGAGTTCAGCTAGTATGAAAAGGTATAGAGCAGCTTGGCACATAAACAGTGAGATAAGCTTTTGTTTCTTCCATTGTTAAAAAATACCATTAGAGATTTAATGACTGATATAGTTATGATACAGTGCTTATGACATTCCAGACCACTAACCTCCTTTGCCATGTGCAAAACAGAAAAGCTCTGTTGTCACAATTAAAAGACCAAGACACAGAAATAATTAATACTTATCAGACTAGTCATAATTAACATATGCAAATATAAGCAGGTGCTGAGACTGAAGTGCACCATCTCTGACTCTGCACACAGCTGTGCAAAACCCTTCTGTCATATCATTAGCTTGAAATATCCTTTCTGGTTTGCAAATGTGTTTAGGCGAGCACGGGTCTTCTGTATGTCCTCTGTTGTGTCTGCCAGTCCTACACTTACATCCACATTTACAAAGCCTGGTACCACTGTGGGAGACTCAAGGAATTCCTCTAGTTGCCTGGTCATGTTACAAACAATGGGTCAAAACCTGCCTGTTCTTGCATAGACATGAAGAAATCCTTTCCCACCTTTAAACCTTATTAAAAGTATTATTTTACTGAACAAAAAGGATGTTTCTGTTATAGTGCTGGTGATATCTTAAGGGAACTTGGTGAGCTGAATTCCTTTATACCTGACCTGCAACATTTCCACTGGCATACAAAGAGCTCTGGTACAGTGCCATGCTCTTCAGCATTACTTTTTATCCACCAATAGCTGGAAACAAAAAAAATTAATAGAGAAGCCAAGAAGGCATCTGTACCAATTCTTCGTTTACCCTGTTTGTCAGAGAGTCTACACAAGTAAACCGGAAAACAAAAAAATTCCTGTGCACTTTCTGTGTTTAAGGAATCAGACATGTTCTGCCTGCAGTTCACAGCTTAGTCTCCCAGTCCCCACAACCATTTCATCTAACTAAAGTAAAACTCAATGGCTTAGACATGCCCAGCTGATTCCTATTGTCTGCTTAGACAAAAAGCAAGCAGCTGGATCCTCTAGCGGTCACTTCTGGCTTTGGATATTTTTTACTCCAAATTAAATCATAAGTAGTCAAAGCATTCAATTAATGCAGTCAGCAATTATTAGCAGGACAGAGAAGGTATCCTGTGTCAATTCTGGTTTAGGAGTCAAAGACTCCTAGTGCCTGTTCACTACATAACCTCGTGATGTGATTATGCTGCAAAATGGGAGCTCAGTGAACCTGCCAAATATTTTGGCATCAGATCCAAGCAGACTTGGCTACTTTAGTCACCTGGAAATCTCCATTAAAACAATTGTTCTGTCCTGCTTTTGACAGCACCTTTACCTGAATGAAGGATTAGTTCATTGCTTTCTAACACCCCTTTCCTTTGCAGAGGTCACAATAAAAATGTGACAAGACACAATTAAACAGAAACAAATTTGGTAAATCTGGACAGCCTTTCTATTCCTCCTGAAAGTTACATCTCCTAAATGTCAAATGGTAGAAAGACAGCACCTTTGTAATGACCGAATAAAAAGATATGCCCTGCTCCATACAAAAAAGCTACTTACCCATTGCCATAGGTCCTCAATAATTCTCATCATTAATTTCAATACATTATGGCTTACACTTTTTTAAACCTTAATTCAAATCTTAATGAAAAAAATCAATATTAGTTGTGGCTTCATAAAAGACTGATATAATTTCTGAAAATTGTCTATATACATATTGATAATACAGGTATACTACCACTTCATCTGGGATCAAGAGTATCCTTTCAGGGTGAATTTCCCAACCATATCCATGTACAACACACTCATTCGTTTAATGGAGCACTTTGAGTCTTTTCTTTCCTAAAGAAAACAATGAGTTTTCTTTAGGGAAACACTTAACCAAATGCTTCAGTTCAGAGGCTTTCCTAATATGCTGCACATGCTACATTGCTACATCTTTTCAGTCTACAACACTGGTTTAAGGTTAATTCAGAGTAAACCACCCTGAATTTGTGTGATGTGAATGTCTGCCATAAGTGCTTTTTTGCTGTGCAGATCTACTCCTTTTGCTCTACAATGCCTCCTAATGTAAAAATACCCATGTTTTACTTCTGGTCAGCATAATCTTGGCTTTACTTGAATCACTTCAATAGATTTCTAAAACATAAATATTAGGATAGAGCTATAAATACTGTCTGTAGGTAGTAAATAATTACAGGAAACTGCCTTATATTGTTTGTCAAGATTAGCAGCTGGAGCAGTGGTGCTACCATTAGACTAAAATGCTGTTGTCCAATACTGCAGAAGGCAGATTCCAATAGTTTTGACAAAGACTGCCAACACCAAGAACAGCTGAAAAGTATTTTTGCATTTACTACAGTGTTCCTCTGATGGCCTTGTTTTCCAATCTTTTTAATGAAATTGGGTCTTTTTCAATTTTGTTTCATAGAAAACCTTTTGGCTAAGTCCCTCACAGTCTAAATAACCTTTTCAGAGTGTGCTGGATTTACTGCAGGCAGCCACCAACCCCCCTTCCCTGCTAATTGCTCAGTCTCTGCCAGAGGAATGAGGAAGAGGATCAGGAGGGAAGAGAATCAGAAGACCAAAAGCAAGAAAATCTCATGTGTTGAGATAAAGATGATCTAATAAGTGAAGGGGAAATAAAAGGGGGAAAAAAATGTAATGCTAAGACAATCACTCACCAGTACGAAGACAACTCAGTCTCCAAGCAATGTCTACTTTAGAAAAAGTTCCTTTATCTCCTGCAGTTTTATGGCTGAACATGATGTCAAATGATACTGTATGAATATCCCTTTGGATACTTTGGATCAGTTATCCCATATCTGTCAAACCCCTACAACTTCCCCAACCATGTCCTGCTCTCTGAAAGAGCCGAGAATAACAAAGATATTGATGCTGTGCAAGCACTGTTCAGCAATAATCAAATATCAGTGTGTTATCAATGCTGTTTTGGTTACAGATCTGACGTGACCCATACAGGCTGAAAATTCGATCCCAGGCCAATGCAGAAAGGGACCCTTAATTTTTTTTTTGACTTCAATGGCACAGAAGTTTTAAACCAGGAGTTTTTAAAATTTCTCAGAATTGTAATGCCTCAGCAAGACTGTCATTCCTATTTCTGACTCATCTTCACTGCTTTTTGGCTCAGTCATACAGAGACAGACTGCTTCTTCTGTCAAAAGAGATAGTCATTCCTTTAGTTTATTGACCCCAGGAGTTTTCAGGCACCTGGACTCTCAAGGTATTTCAAAAGAAGATTACAGTAATCATCTGGAAAATGCAGAGGTTCTTTTGAGGAAAGAAAATGGCAGGAACCTTCCTGAAGCTTTTTCCTGTGGTCATAGTAAGTCAAAGTTCAACACTGTGTTGAAATTGATAATCTGTCAGTAAAACTAAAGGAAGACACTGGATGTACAAAGACATATCATAAATGATGCATGAGATACCAGTCATGTTGATGTTAAAATTAGAGTCGATCTTCAACATTTCATAAAGGACAAAGACATATATGCTTCTGTAACCGAATTTCTGCCACTGTATGAGAGACATCATCTGCTTCTGACAGGTGTACTACCTGTGAGAAAATATAAGACACTTAAACATTTTCAGAAGTGTTCTTGCCACCTGAGACAACAGAAAGTATTTTTATCCTCTTGTTTCCTCATTTTCATGAACTGCAATACTGAGAACCAGCAAATATCTCCAATCCAAGAAGGATTTTTGAATATCAGTTTTAGTTAAAGCATTTGCATTATTGCTACAGACTTAGTCAGAAAAATGTTCAAGGTCAAAAGCACACACTCAACAAAATCTACTCATTTCTAAATCCCTTAAAGCCTTCACAGAAATCTTATGGAAGATTATTTCCTGGTACTTGAGCTAATGGAACATCAGGGTTAATTTAACTGTAAATCTTAATGGCTGCTATGCAGGGGCATGAAGATGATCAGAGGGCTGGAGCACCGATCCCATGAAGACAGGCTGAGAGAGTTGGGCATGTGCAACACAGAGAAGAGAAGGATCTGGGGATATGTTAGAGCAGCCTGCCAGTACCCAAATGGGCCTAAAAGAAAGCTGGAGATTGACTTTTTGCAAAGTAGCAATAGGACAAGGGGTAAATGACCTTTAACAAAGAGGCAGGATAGATTTAGTCTAGACATTAGGAAGAAATTCTTCACTGTGGAGACTGTTCTCACAGGAGAATGAATATTTGGTACGTGAGCTCTGAATAACTCCAAAAGATACAGCAAGGCCATGAGAGGCCAGAGGAAGCTTAAGCAAGCAAGATAAGAAGAAGTTGGAATTCACTGAGTGATGAGAACTGCGGACTGTTGGCAAGCTTTCGAAGTCAAGTTCTCACACCTGTGCTTAACCAATTATATGTTAGTCACTACGGGTGCTCAAGACAAGTATCCAATCATGATATGCCAAATTGCTGTAGGTGTGTGTAAGCAACAGTATATAAGGAGTTAATGCTTTGCAATAAATGGCTTTTTGTCTGATCATATTGATCTCTGACTGAGTCCATTCCGCGGCACTTCACTGTGAGGGTGTTGAGACATCGGAACAGTTGCCCAGAGAAGTTGGGAATGCCCCATCCCTGGAAGTGTTTAAGGCCAAGTTGGACAGGGCTTGAGCAACCTTGTCTAGTGAAAGGAGCCCCTGCCCATAGCAGGGGGATTTGAACTAGATGATCTTTAATGTCCGTTCCAACCCAAAGCATTCTATGAGTCTGTCAAATGAAAATGAAGTTTACAAAATCTCACAGGATTTTTTTAATCTGAACTTTGAGCTATAGAAAAGGGTTAGCAATAAAAATGTGTTTTATCTTACTTTATAGATATGATTATTTTAAATGACACTTTGCTAACAAAATGGATGGATGCTGATTACAATGGAGCTGAGTCACAGACAAGCCTACTGTGTAAAAAAATGAGATAACTACTTTTTTTTCTTTTCCATTTTCTAAGGAGGTTTGAAAAGCCAATTGAATCAGAAATTTAATAATTTAATAATGCTAAGATCATTATTACAAAGCTGTAAATGAGCTCCTTTATGTATCTCACTGCATTTCCTTCTCTTTTCCATGGCTCACTCCAGACTGATTTAAAGCAACAAATAATAAACACAAACAAAACCCAAAAGTCAATTTGGTGATCTTAATGTCCCTTTCTCCTAAGCACCTGTTATAGGAAATTCAATGCACAGAGTTTCAAAAGCAGAGAAACCACTAAAGGGTAGAGTGCATATATAGACAGTTTCACTACAAAACTACACTTGATAAATATTCATGCAATAATTTTTTTGCACACTCCTATTCCTGCGTTGCTATTTCTGGTGTTGAACAAACCGAGTCTAATTAGAAAACCTGTTCCTGTCCAGGGAGGTTTTCTGATGAAGTCAAAAGGAGATAAGCATCATTTAGTTATCAGCCAGATAATCTGATTCACTTGAGTCAGACATGCATGACAGAAACATCTGCAACATGCAAGTGTCTGAAGGAGTGACTGATGATGCTATTTCAGTGCATTTGGAGGACAGCATGTCAGCTTTAATCGAGTCAGATTGTCCTCGCTACAATCTGAGGTCTCTGATTAAATAATGCCCTACTTGCTTTCTTCACCTGATCAAGTGTGTCAGTGACAATAGATAATGGTCTATGGTGAAATGCACAAAAATAGAAAAGTACTGTTGGCACAGTTTGTGGGAACATAATCTTGAAAATAGGGGAGCTAACACCACTGTTAGCAAAAAGGAGTCTTATACCAGTAAACATCTATTCACATGATGGCCTCGTGTGCGCTGATGTTGCAACTGGTAATTTTCCATTCCAGCCTGAGGGGGAATATAAAGACCTGTGCAGGGACAGATGGGTGAGAAGGCCAGACACACATATTGATTCAGGGGACACCTTGACGATGCACTGCCTACCACCCCTCCACCCAGGCAACATGTTCCATCTCCTTCTCCTGCTCCGTGGTATCCCATGCAACCAGGGGTTGGTATGCATGTAACTTGCTTAGTATTATTACACATATTTTTTTTCTCTGCACTAAGAACTCAATAAATAGGTTAGAGCATTTGATTGTTTACATTGGGTTTGGTGTCCAGTCTTTGTACATGGGAATCCTGCGAACCTGGAACACCAAGGCTCACCTTTTATGCTATAGGTGATAGCTGGCTTTTGCCAACTGCATGATAAGAGATCATTAGCAAGGCAGAAAACAAAATACAGGAACTGCCATATCAGATCAAACCAGTATTTCAAGTCCAGTATCACATACCTGTCAGTAGCCCATTCCAGGTACTTCAGTGGAAGGTGAAAGAAACCATGCTGTTGGAAAGCTGTGGAGTCATCCACAAGGAAGCTGGTGTTTCAACTCTCTCAATCAGAAAAATGAGGAATGTACACCTGATGTTTAGCATTATAGCTACTGAAACAGAAGAGACAATGAGCCTAAATACCCTGCAAACATCAGTGTTATGTGATCAGTACAAAGAGGGAAGAGTCAGAGAACGGAGAATCTTTCATGCTACCTTATTTACCCAGCACAGATGCTTAAGTTTAGGCATTATGGATGTCTTTTCTTAATCTCACTAGCTATTTTCTCTGCTTGTTGCATGCAACAATGATACTTGTCTTTCTCAGAAGAGTGAGACAACAGAAAATTCTTAAAGCACTTAAATTTCAGAAAAAAAAATTTGCCATTAGAAAGAATAAATGCCTGCAATAGGGATATAGTACCTGACTGTTGTGCGTCGATAGATCTCACTGCACTTAACATAAGACACTAGGAGGCATTTTCTCCATTTTACAGAGAAAGAAAACAGTTCTTTCTGGATGTACGGTAAAATTTTCATAGGCCTTTACATAAGATTCTAGCAAGTGTTTCCTCTATTTTTTTTAGTGGAAGTCAACTTTTATTTCTGGATGTATGTAAATGTATACCACCATAAACATGCAATTAGTTTTGAAATTCCAGCACTTATTTAGTCATGAAGATACATGGAATCATGGGTGGTTAGAATAGATGTCCATTATGAGTATTGTGTTCTGTGCTCCTGTGCTGTAATTCTTGTTGGTTGCAATTGTATAAACTACAACAGTAATCTTCACAAGGCCAAATGTAGTAACAAATATTCACAGCACTATGTTCTAAGGCCAAGATTTTAAAACTAATAACAATTCAGATGCCTGAATTGAGGTATTTAAATATTCACTTTTCTAAGTAGACAGAATTTGTGCAATTTGACTGAGCCTTCTTCAGGGATAGTAAATTGGATTGTTAACAAAAGATCCATCTGCAATTATAAGTGGCCTTTAAAGACTGCTTTCCAGATCGTATCTTTTTGGCACATCTTTAGATAACAGGCTAGAAAAGCTGTTTCTCACAGTGGATTGAAATAATCAACTGAATTTCAGAAGAAAACGTTATCTTAAATCAAATTATATACTACATAGAAACCTCTTAACTGAGCTACATTTAGATTCAATCTAGAGTAAAACCAGTTTTCCACTGACACTTTTTGGAATTAGCATGACTTTTTCAGTATTCATGTACCCAGAGAGGAAGATACTAACAAAGAAAAGCTTTAAATTCAACACTTACCATGACTTCTAGCAAGTTCAAGCTCAATTTTGCAGTCAGGTGAATAGTTCTTGGCCAGAAAATTAGTTCCATTCATCCTGGTATTAGCAGTGCACGTAAAGGCCATGTACTGTGCTAATGATAATGTCTTAAATCAGGGAAAAAAACCCAACAAACCACCTCCCCATGAAGGTCCAACACACCTCTCAAGATTATGGTAAGTTTTTAATAAAAAGAGATTTCAAACAACCTGTTTGAAATAAATCCCCTCATAGACTAAATGAGCATTTTTCTAGCTGAAATTTCAAATAAATGTTACTACATAAACCTGTTCAAAGCTAGACTGCAGAAAGTTATTTCAAGGGTACAGAAAGAGTGGCACAAATTTCACTCAATCTAGGAAACCACCTGAGGACCTTCTCCATTCTGAGACCTGATACCTACCAGAAATGTATGTGTCAAACCACCATGCAGCATAGACATGTGCTTCACATATACTCACTGCACATACACATTTCCTCCAGCTTTACATGGGATATGTAAGCAAATGCCAAACCAATTGTGAACTGAATTGCAAATCTTAAAATAATATATTAAATTATCGTTAGTCAGGTTAGCTTGTACTGTTAACTGAAATACTATTTGCATGGTTGGAAATGAAGGTGGAAAAGCTCCAGCAAACAAGTAATTCCTGTGATTAAATATGCATATGTACAAGATGACAAATAGTATTAATATGAGAAATTTCACAGCAAGCTCTCAAATACGTAATGCAATATAACAGTCACTCCCTTTAGCGCACCTGACCTAACATTATCCGTATTTGCCATTCTGCCTGAATAAAGGCTAATGACATTTCAGAGCTGATGTGATGTCCACAATCCATGCTAACTGTTCCTAGCACACAGGAAAAAGAGGAAATGGGAACATATTACTTGATCTGCTGCCTGGAATTCCTCTGTCTGATTGCTACAAGGCAGGAGATCAGCAAGGGCCATATGCCGTTGGTGCAACCTCAGCATTAGCTGGAGCAAAGGGGAAGAAGCTTGCACAGTGATGGCCACTTTTACAGAAAACATGCACTTTGCCTTTTGGGTCTTCTCTCTCCATCCCCAGCCATTTCTCTTTGTCTAAGCAGAGAGTTGGCAAAGCAAATCAGACATTACAGAAGACATTCATGCAAGCAGCATTTTCCTAGAGATTAATAGTTTTGATAATCTCAGATGTAAGAGATTTAATATTTAGAAAGGTATACAAGCTGTGAGGAGTATCAGGCACTTGGCACTTCTTTCACTTAGCACATGGTAGAAGTCTTAGCATGCAAAACAGTAAGTCCAGGATTTCTTTATTCACTGTAACATATTATCTGACAAATATCACGACACTTTATTCCCAGCCTTTCTTTTTCTCCATCTGAGTTCATTCTACATTTTTGTTAACATTTGCAAACCTCTGCTATATACATAAAACCAAAATAAAACATCAAGAAAACCCATAATCTCAGAAAAAAAAAAAAAAAATCTGTGGTATAGACTTGCGGCATTTTCATGCTGTACCATTATCGACTGTGTTTTAGCTCCAGAGCTGCAGACTACAGTTTCATCTAGGGACAAACATTCCTTTAATATATACCTAAAGGTCCCTGAAGTACTTTTATTGCTCTGTTGCTCAATGCTACTCAAGAGATATTTAGAGAAAAATGTTCTCTGCTTCATTGCTTTGTTTGATTTTCCTTTCCTTCATGAATGATTTTCATTCCTTTGTTTGATTTTCCTTCCTTTCCTTTCCTTCCTGGAAAATATACTTTCATTTACACTTGCAGTAAAAATTTTTAAAGGAAGTAATGGGTGCAAGGTGAAGGTCATGTTGGCACTGAGAACTTTTGCTTCTAGTGCACTGCAATAACATAACAAATCCTCAACCAATTAAAATGGCCAAGTCCTGGACCATGGGATGTCACTCACTTGCTCTGAGGTCCAGGAGTCTTCCATAAACATCCTAGTAAACCAAAAATATGTCCAGATTGTGACATTCTCTATGCATGTGAGAGCAACAAGGAGGGCATCTATACTTTTCAAGAAAAAAATTCTTAGTTTATCAAAACCATCAACCCACTTCCCACCACAGGTAAGCTGTTAATTTTAGAGACTAAAACCTCCCTGTAGTCCAGTGAAGATAAGAAAGACATTTTCAAAAGAATAGGTGGTGTTATAAAATACCTGAGACTCCAGTGAAAATTCAGATATATGAACCTCACCTGAGGAATGTTCTATCTCCATCAGAAGAGAAAAGGCAACAGGAAATGTAGCACATAATAGCAAGCAAAAATGCAGGTGAGTGAATGTAGCAGCTGCCATTGACAAGATGGATACAGTAGAGCATGAATTTCTCCCAGATCCAAGATAGACATGTTACGGGGAAAGACATCTATGGGAAAGGACATTATAACAGGGATATTTACAAATGATAACTTCCAACATTCAGCCTAGGGCATTTACCCTGGTGTCATATCAGTACAGACAAATGACTGGCAATACATCTTGGGCAGGCTTACTTTGCAACACCACTCTTTGCCTGTGGAATCCAAATGATCTTTCCACCTAAAAAAAAAAAAAAAAAGAAAGAAACCAACAGGATACTCTTCCTTTACATAACAGTGCAGAGGTGGCTCATATACACGTCATATACCTTTCCCAGCAACATCAGGATTCACATTTCAGGTTGCTGAGTGGTTTCTGGGGTTCCCGCAACTTCTCTGTGGTGGACAGATCTGCTCCAATCACTGAATGCATGGTGCAATAGCATTGCAGTTAAACCACAATTTTTGAGAACAGGAAGATAGCACATTGAGAATTTATAGTGCCTTACCTCAACCCAGTGAGGCTGTGCTGTCTGGGCTCCATCTGTGGTCTGTACAAAGACAAGCTTCCAGAACACTGGAACAGAGTAACCAGCGAGGTTGTGGGGTCCCCTTCTCTGGACATATTAAAAGCCTGCTTGGGCTGGATCTTGTGCAACCTGCTCTAGGTGAATCTGCTTTGGCAGAGTGTTGGACTAGGTGATCTCCAGATGTCCCTTCCAACCCCAATGATTCTGTGATTATCCAGGGCATGTTGAAGAGCAACTAAAACAAATCTTTCTTCTGGACAACCTTGTACATGAATCCAGGTATTGCTGATGACTGTAGAGGGTCTTTGTTAAAAATTCAGAAGAGCCTATTTTGTGGGTCTTCTGTTGTTTAGTACATCCACAAGAGGAAGCATATGTACTCAGACCTCAATCCAATGCTGTCAGTCGACCAGATCACTTACTAGGACCAAACAACATTCCAGTTAAAAATCGTATAAGTAATAGAAACCTAAACTTTGCAGTGGGATAAAATATTGAAAAAAAAAGAGCTAAAACCATAAAATTTAGCAGGTTTTAAAATCTTACTTTTCTGTCATCTGTGGATATTTAGCTTTAAATGTTTTCAGATATGACCAGATGTCCATCTTCAGACTCCATCCATAACCATCTTTGAAAGCAGCATCAAGATATTATTGCACTTTACCTCTTCCCATCTCCCTCTCAATACGTATGTGCATCTTCAGTTTGAATGACAGCTGAAGATCGTGGACATTTGATCTGTACTGAATTAATTTGCCTTAGGACTGGCTGTCAACAGTAAAGATTTGCTTTAAATGTCATGTCCTCCAACATTTCTGTCACCTTCTCTGCTTTTCCCTGGTTTGCATAAGCCTTCAAATGCTGTTGACTTCTGCAAGCTAAATAAACTGGCAATGCAGCACAGATTAAAAACGTTGGGGATGAAAGATTAAATCCCTGAAGTAAAGTGGACTGATTGGGAACCGTGCTTGAGTTGTCATCAAATTAATTCACTAAGCAACCATTTACCAACACAAAATGTTAGTAGATGTGTCCAAATCCTGACTAGAGTTTTAAAATAATTGCAGACAAAACACATTGCGTTTATGCTGCTGTCCTGGGTTCAGCAGTAGCAGTCATTTTTTCTCCTTCTTGGAAGCTGGTGCAGCGCTGTGTTTTGACTTTCAGGCTGGGAATGGTTGCTGATAGCAAGTATGTTTTGAGTTACTGTTCAAATGTTTGGTTTGTCCAAGGCCTTTTCTGAGACTCATGCTCTGCCAGGGAGGAGGGGAAGCCAGGAGGAAGCAGAGACAGGACACCTGACCCAGGCTAGCCAAAGAGGTATTCCATACCATAGCACGTCATACCCAGGATGTAACCGGGGAGAAACCCGGAAGGGCAGGAGCTCTGCGGGGATGGAGGAGGTATCGGTCAGTGCTCGGTCGGGCAGGGTGGGGTGAGTTATGGGTCAGTGGCTGGTGAGGTGTTGTATTCTCTTCACTTGTTATTGGCTTTATCATTATTATTTGTAGTAGTAGTAGTAGTAGTGATTGTGTTACACCTTAGTTATTAAACTGTTCTTATCTCAACCCGTGGGAGCTATATTCCTTGGATTCTCCTCCCCAACTCTCGGGGAGTTGGGGGAGAAATGGGGGAGAGTGAGTGAATGAGCTGTGTGGCTTGGTTTTAAACCACAACAGCTGCAAAACGTAAATCTCTTTAATAAACAAAATTCTACAAAATGCTACATAATGACAGTAGCACTCTGCTTCCCAATTTGTCCTAATGCCACATTATTTTTTGTTTGCTTTTGAGCTTGTTTTTTTTTATTATTTTTGTGTATGGTTTGATAGTTTTGTTTTAGTTTGGTTTTGTATGTTTGGTTTTTCTTCTTGTTTTTGTAGATGGGTGAAGCAATATCTAGAAGTCTGCAAGAAATATCAAGGAACAAGGGAAATAACCCAAACTTCAACAGTAACATTGTATTTAATGCAGACATTAATGAGAATCTTCAAAGTGACTTATCTAGAAAAAAGAACTCAGCCTGCATATTTCAAATAAAGTTCATGTAAAATCTTTGCATTATGAAAAATGCTGATATCAATGACTTTAAGTAGCTTTGCTTTCATGTCTGTTATTTTGTTTTTTGGTCCATGATTAAATTATTATTATTTTCAAACAGGACAATAACAGGCTAAAGGTTATTATGATTTTGTAGAGTTAGAGTTGATGCTACCATTCACCCTGAATTCAAACTATGAAAATAAACTTATTGTAAATTGATTCAAATAAACAAGAAAACATGCAGGAGTTCATGAGGAATGAAATTTGGAGACTACAAGTTTCTGAAGCCCGCTATCTTTTTGCAAGGCAGATAACCTTTATCTTTTAACCTGAAACAGAAGATAGAATCGTAGAATCATAGAATAGTTAGGATTGGAAAGGACCTCAAGATCATCTAGTTGCAACACCCCTGCCATGGGCAGGGACACCTCACACTAAACCATATCACCCAAGGCTTCATCCAACCTGGTCTTGAACACTGCCAGGGATGGAGCATTCACTACCACCCTGGGAAACCCGTTCCAGTACCTCACCACCCTAACAGTAAAGACATTCTTCCTCATATCCAATCTAAACCTCTGCTGTTTAAGTTTCAACCCATTACCCCTTGTCCTATCACTACAGTCCCTAATGAATAGTCCCTCACCAGCATCCCTGTAGGCCCCCTTCAGATACTGGAAGGCTGCTGCGAGGTCTCCAAGCAGCCTTCTCTTCTCCAGGCTGAACAGCCCCAACTTTCTCAGCCTGTCTTCATATGGGAGGTGTTCCAGTCCCCTGATCATCCTCGTGGCCCTCCTCTGGACTCGTTCTAACAGTACCATGTCCTTTTTATGCTGAGGACACCAGAACTGCACACAATACTCCAAGTGAGGTCTCACAAGAGCAGATTGGAGGGGCAGGATCACCTTCTTTGACCTGCTGGCCACGCTCCTTTTGTTGCAGCCCAGGATACGGTTGGCTTTCTGGGCTGTGAGCGCACACTGCTGGCTCATGTTCATTTTCTCATTGACTAACACCCCCAAGTCCTTCTCCGCAGGACTACTATGAATTTCCTTTTTGCCCAACCTGTAGCTGTGGCTGAGATTGCTCCTACCCAGGTGTAGGACCTTGCACTTGTCATGGTTAAACTTCATGAACCCACCTCACAAGTGTGTCAAGGTCCCTCTGAATGGCATTCCTTCCCTCTAGCATATCAACAGAACCACATGTTTTATTTGTGCTTGAGAATAAAATGGAAGTTTTAGTCCTCTTCTTCATGATCTACAAGACAAACAATTATATAAATCTTTTTCATTCTGAAACAACTTTACTGGTCCAATTTTTATTTTTGTCTTAACTTTTTCAAATATTGAAAGATTTCAATACACCTGATTAACATGTTTTCTGAGCCTTGGAAAAATTTGAGTGTGAGGAATACATTGAATGCCTTTTAGGTTGTTGTGTTGTAAAAGATCAATTACAATAAATAAAAGGTTATAAATATTTAATGTTTTTCTTTGAGACAAATGTGTTTAACTTTGTGTTTTAATGTGGGAGAGTCCTAAACCACAGAGGTTATTCTAGTTAATGATATCGTTTGTTATATCAGATCTCATTTCTACTGGGTATGGAACACATTAAGATGCTTGAAATTGGTACAGCACTATTATCACATCAGATAACAAATTATCGATCAGATCCTTAAAACACTTGACAAAACATAAAGCACAAATAATGTACACACACAAAAAAATGAGTAAAATAAAACTCTAAGTAAAAAGAAATCAATTCAGTGAATACCATTAGAGAAAAAATAATTTCAACTCTGGGAGATTTTTTTTTTTTAAAGAAAAGGTTAATTTGTCCTCTTGTTATTATTTTATTTTAAAAAATAAAAATAGCAATGCTTATAAGAAAGACGTAAAAGGGAGATCTTAAGTTTTAGTCTGTTTACCATATAGAAGGATAGCTATTGCAGGTAAAAGACAAGGATATTCAGAAAATACAAGAATAATAGATTAAAATCACAGAAGTAAACTTACAGGTTAGAATTCTACTGCTGGAAGTTGTAAATTCAAGAATGCCACAATTTACTGAGAAGCAGTAAGATGCTTAGCCACCTTATGATGTCCCCCAGCTTCTATATGCATATTAAGAAAAACCTGCCAGGAGAAAGTATTGTTTCTCTCCCTGGTATTGATCTTATATATAAAACGACCCCAGGAGCTGGCAGGGACTCAGAGAACACCCAACTTTCTTTAAGGATGTAAAAAGACAGGCTGTGTTAGCATTCATTATCAATTGCTTTTGCTTTTTTTTTTTTGAGATTAACTATCCAATCCTTTGTACTGATTTTATGCACAGATTTTTAACTGCTCACTTACACTGATTTGATTGAAAGAGAATTTTGAGATATGACAGATTAAGACCTGAGCAGCTGGCATGGTATTTCACATATTACTTTCTTAAAAGAAACAAGCAGAACAAAAAAAAAAAGCAGCAAAACAGAACAATGTATTTGCAGTCAGATTGAAGCAGACAGAATAGAGAATTCTGATTTCAATTTATATTCGGAGAAAATAACTGCCTGGCACAGAGTTGGAGGGGCCATAAATCAGTTAAATTGCCTGTTTTCCAGACTCCATGGCTACATCACTGAGAAAAATAAGAAAAGCTCTATTTCCCAAATACCAGCATCTAACCCCATTATCTTCAAAGTGATGACCTTGACATGCAATCCTTACTGCAGAGCCAGCATTGTGGAGGGGTGTTACAGACATCCCTTTTGCTTGTGTTCATTAGGAGAAATTGGTTCACCTCCTGACCAGCCCATAGTGTTCCTGATTGACTGTTCTCAGGACAGTGAGGTCCAGATTAATCCTCCATGCATTCAGGCATTTCACTGCAATACTTGAATTAAGGCTCCCTCCACCAGCCACTGGCTCCTTCTGTGGAGAAGAGGCAGAAAGAGGCACTCCCCAGAGATGATGTCATCCCACAGAGAGCTTAGTCACTCTGCAGAAACATCTCCATGGTTTCCATAGTAAAGGTGAAATGTGGTCATGGCTTTCCAGTCAGCTAGTTTTACAAATGACACTGAAATCTAAACCCTAAATAGAGTGTGCAAAATCAGGCAGTGTGAATGAAGGTCTCTTTCCCCCATATTTTCCCATCAGGAACAGGAGAAAAAGTTATAATGGGATGAAAACTGAAATTCAGAGTTGTGACAATTAATTTCCTGCCATCTTGCAATATCGTCTTTCTCTAATTAACAACAGCTACCAATGAATTTATACTTACTAGAAATTGTGCACACAATCACCAGCACAAGTTCAGCTTCTTTATGCACCATCAAGGTTTAACCTATGCTTTTTATCAGTATTTTATATTATCATTATTTAAAAATTCCTTTTATTTCAAGGACTGCTTTTATAATAAGTTCATAAGAGTTACCTAAATCTCATGGAAGATGAAAATACTGCTTTAAAAGCTTTAGAAGAATAAATTATAATGTTTATTTAGAAAAAAAAAAAAGATGCCCCTAAAATAAAATTAGGCAGCGTATGTAAATTTCATGCAGTATTTTGCAGTCTGTTTTAACCAAACATTAAGCAGTTTTGTAGGAGGTGTGCAGCTAATTTTTAACAAAAAAAAGTGCAACCAGTTATTTTTACATCAAAGACAAAATGCAATTTCTGCATTGGAACCAGCAGCTCAAAGAAATTTAATAGATTAAAAAAAAAAAATCTTGTTTATATTATTTTCCTTTGTCGTCAGGTACCAGCATCTTAATTCTTTTTTCAGGACTAGATTTGGCTGCCATGTCACAATTTATTTTAGTTCTTGGATGCATCTCAATCACTCAAATGTTCAGTAAAACATTAAAAAAATCCGTGTTAAACTCCTGTGTAAAACCTCATGGGAGAGTGAGAAGTAAATCTTTGTTAATAAAATATAGAAATATTAAGCAGAGTGTGAGTCTCACTTTTTACAGAGGATTTATAAAATAACATATTTGTCTATCTACTTGTAAGATTACCTGGAAGAAGGTAGGATTTTACAATAGATTGTTACAATTTAATAACTCTCTCTTTCCTCTGGATTTACACATATGTAAGCATATATATCCATATATTCACCAATCAAGGAACTGAAGGTGACAGTGATGGAAGTGTTTAGAGAGTTGACATTTCAAGAGAAATGTCAAGAAGACATTTAGAGAGGCATTTCAAGCTCTGCAACAAGACTGTATGCATTCTTTAACAACATACTTAACAATGATAGTCTGTGCCTGCATTTTATCATCATTTTTCACTATACAAACCCAACTGCTAGTCTTCCAGCTTGTATCTTCAGCTGTCTGTAGGGCACAAACCATCAAGTGATGCTGGCCACAGTCCTTGGTAGCCTTGGCTGCAAAGCCAAAGTCATGGCAGTTGGGATGTTCAGGCTCCAGAACTACTTGGTGAGACAAAAACCAACTTTTGATCGTATTTTACTTTATTTTTACCTGCCATTTCTCCTGATTAACCCTTTCAGTCCCAAAAGGGATCTCATCTGCTCCCAATAACTTTTATTATGTTTATATTTATATTATGTATAAATATATAAACATATATAAATACATATATATAGGTATATAAATACATATAATATGTAAATAGAAATATTTTCTTTTATATATATCAAAATATTTATATATAAATATATATTTATATTATATTTATAACTTTCTTTGGGTTTTGTCACTCTCTTTTTGTATTTAACAGGATGTCCTGTTTAGTTGTTTTTGTGCTTATTTTGTTCTTTACTGTACAATTTCCATCACTCAGGAGCTTTTCAAAATCTGCTATACATGTCTTAGTTCAGACCTTGCTTGCTTACTAATTTAAAATGGTTATACATTTTGCTAACTATTTCATGACAATGTTGCAAAATATTTATATACTACTGCCGAATACAGAATTTTACTATGCTCAGGTTTGGGTTCAAAGCCATATGATCAATGCTTTTACGGGGTTCAATTTCCACCCTCATTAATGAAATTTTAATGTGTCACAGGCCTGTGTTTTTGCTACAGGATCCAGAATTCTTGGCTAGGAGCTCAGTTTTTCAATGATCTTGTGTATTCATCTGCCTGAAAGAGACTTCAGTGGAGTAAGTGATGGATTCACAGACTGCCTTTGCAGGAGGAGGAGAGAGGTCAACCAGAAACATTGCACTTCCAGTGTGTTCCTGGGCCATGGCACAAAGCAAGGCAAGGCAAGGCAAGGCAAGGGTTCTTTCAGAATAATTCTATAAGCAAAACCAATGAAAATGACTTTTGAATCACAGAGATTCCTTTCCCCCCATTAGGAAAACTTGTTTCAACTGGAAAACTAATTTGAACTAATTTGCTGAAAGAATGTATTGGCTTCAGCAATGGTCTAGAAAAGCGTTCAGTTTATCTCAATCCATAGGAATTTCTCAAGGTGTGATCAAAGTTCTGAACACTGTTTTGTCTAAAATAAAAATAGGAATTTGCATCTCCTTTTTCCAGAATACAGATCCCAACCACTAACACTGGCAATTCAACAGTCATACATCCTTGCTCACTTCCATAATCAGTTTCTAGTTTTTGTGGGTACAGCTTTTCTTTCTTAGCTACCAGCTTCTCATATGCAGTGTTATATTGCCAAGTTTTCTCTCCTGAGCTAGGAGAAGCTTCAGACTTGGAGTGTGAGTCACTTGTTAGTCACATGTTGTAGTTTCCTTCTACAAAATTAATCCACATCTTTGAATATGTCTGTGTAAATTCCCTGTTCATCAAAGTGGATCTAATCCAGAAGATTTTATGCCTAATATTGCTAACTTAGCCCATTCGGTTCCCAGATTTTTCAGAAGACCAAAACAGAAAGCAAGCCAAACAAAAGAGGACTATCATCAGCTCAACTCATAATTGTATGTCAGTTTGTATTAATATGCAAATCTCTCCCAGATAGGTACTGTATATCCATCTGTATGATGAAAGTAGAAGGTTTTACCTACTTCAATTTTCTCTCAAATGTATGTAATATCTGTAAGATGTGTTCATTGCATTGGACACATGCTTAGAGACAGACAGTGAAAAGCTGAATTCTGTTCTCAGTTCTGCCACTGTTGAGCTGTTGGTAACACAGAGAAAGTCAGTTCCCTGTGAATGACTATTTCATATGCTTCACAAACTCTCAGAATCATGAACTAAGCCTTCAACTTGTAAGGAATGCCAGCACAGGACAGTGGAGTTATCATCCTGCTGGTGCTGCTTTTAATCTAGCTGCTTTAGGTAATGGCAGTTAAGCAGAACTAGCCTTGACAGTGGCCACTAATACAGCCCACCATCACCTCTCCTTCCCTCCTCCTCACACTTGAAGCCAAGAAGTCACATGGGGTACTTGATCTGACCCAGCTCTGGGAAAAAAAGGTGAAAAGGTGTAAGATACATGGATAAGACAAGCAAGACAAGGTCAGACTGAAAAAAGGAGGAAATGATTGTACCATCTTATACACCACTGAAATATTCTCATTACTGGGCTTCACATTCATTTAGAATTATGTTGCCCAGTTGTAAATAACTAGAAAACGTGGGAACAGGTTGTTGGGCCAGCTGAGCAGGGAACATGAAAAAGGATTCTTTTACTACAATGAAACTGTGATGGAACTATGTGCTATATGAACCAGCTTTGATCACTTGATGAAAACATCTGCTTTCCAAGACATCGCTCCAGCTATTTGCATAAGTGATATAGATCTTTCCACTACTGTCAGTAAACATTTTTCTTCTACTTCTGCCTCCAATCCTGGCATGGCAGGCAGCTGACAAAGAAGTGAGTGAAGCTGGAAGTATCATCCTATTTTGTTTTACCAAGTCATGTACTTTCAGACAGTATTTTCAAGGTCCTTTTTTAAGTCATTCAATAACATTCTCAGATACCACAGCTGAGAATTATAAATCTAGCACCAGGCAATGTAGTCAATGTGTGTGGGGGGGGGGGGGGGGGGGGGGGGGGGGGGAGGGGGGGAAAGAATTTAATTACTCTCTGGATTTGATGAAGCACAGATAGAGCTGGCATGCACTTGTGTTATGAAAAGAAGGAGCTATGCTTTTTAATTATAAAAAATGAAAACCCAAAATGTGTCCCTTTCCATTTATGAAATGTGTGGTAGGATGGAAAAAAGTTGTGGAATACAGAAGAAGAAAGACCTAAGGAAGTGAAGAAATACAAGTGCAAAGAATCAAGAGAGCATTAAACAGATCCTGATGCACTGACCTCTCAGTTCTGGGTACCACAGGAGCAGTCAGGAGGTAGAGCCCAGGAGAAGGATGCCTGCAGCTCATGCTGGAAATGGTAATTCCTGGGTGCTGTTATACCACCAATACAAGGCTCTGAGCAGAGCTCCTAGGAAGAGGATCTGAGCCTGACAGAGCCACAGAAAAGTAGACTGAGCTGCTTTGCCCTTGTTGGGTGCAATCATGGATAGCTTTTCAGAGGGAGAACACAGCTGGTGTATGTCTGGATGTCAGCACTACCTGAAGACACCAGTGAAGAAGTAAAAACCTTTCTGGGTTGGCTGCTTAGAGTCCTCTTGGCCCAGATCAGCCCCTACATGGAGACAAAGTAGTGAAGCAGTGTTGACAAGCTTACACACATTTTGTAGCAAAAGAGGTTAAAAATGGAAGACTTCAGCTTCTCAGGCTGGTAAATGAAGCAAAGAATAAAGGGCAAGAGAAGAGGAAATATCTTCTGAAGCAAGAATAAACCACACTTTTAGCTTGCCCTTCACTGCAGCAAAGATATCCTCTGAAACTTCTATATCTATGTTTTGATGTTCTCTCATAGGAAAAACCTCTCTCTATGTTTTGTGCAGAACAACACTTTGTGACTGCCGTGAAGCGGAGCACAGGGAGTCCCATTGGGTCTGATACAAAAGGCTGACTTGTAACAATGTTTTGTGACAGTTGGTGCAGCAGGCAAGAGATTAGAAACAAGTATCTCAGCCTGTATCCCTCCAGAAAGGACTGGGGGGGAAAAATCATTGTTATTTTTAAATGTCTTCCTTTGCCAGTCTAAAAATATACCAGATACTCATCTAAAATAACACAGTTTGCAGCCTGATCCAGAGCACAGTCAGGCTCCATATGTCAATAAAGAGAAGAATTTTACACTACCTTTGAGGGAAGTACCAGTGGAGAGTATCCTGAGAGAGCATTCAGAAACCACTGCATTGGAATGAAATAGGTATCAAACATGCCTAAAACATCACTGAAATGTCTGGCCTTGTAACAGCAGAGGGACTGAGGACAACAGCAGTTTTTCCTGTGAGAACACAGCTCAGTGCTCAGTTTCTATTTTTACTGCAGCTTGGGGACACTTGACTGGTACAGATCTTCCTGTGTCTGCATCACCCCTAGGCAATGTTTGGGAAAGGTGTGAACCACACTTTCTGGCTGTGCATTCACAGCAGTTAAGAGTGAAGCAGTAAATCCCATCCTGACTTTTCTGCACTTGTGTAAGTGACTGTGCAAGGCAGTAGAGACTGGACTCATTTCACATGTGTGAGGAGTTCAGGGTCTGAAAGGATGATGTGTTCTGCATGCACCGGTGTGCCAGCCACCCTTCAGACACTGGAAGTGGTGATTTCACTACATCTCCATCCATATCACTGTGTGAAAAGTCACTAGTCAGCACATGAGGTACTGATTGCTGCTGCCACTGGTCTCTGTGCTGGGCATGAATCTGAATATCAACAGAGCAAGAGTCAAGTTCAAACTCTGATTTTTTATGTTTTTCAAATGACATACTGGAAGAAGTTGTTTTTAAAGACTCTGACTTCAATTTTCCTTGCACACTCAGATGATTTTGAGGGAATTTCTTGACTAGCAGAACAGCCCCTCTTTCCCTGAAAAGTTGGGAATGCTCATATTTTACTAGAAACTGAAATGAGTCCTTTCTAAGCTGCCTGAAAGTTAAGGCATTAGCATTTGCATTGTTTGCCACAGATGGACCTGTTAGATTATTTATATTATCATGAAAATCCCTGTTTTATCAGAACCAAGATAGGAATTCACAGACTTGGTTTACATCATTGGAAAAGTCTGTAGCAATTAAGTGGGTCATTCAAGAACTGCAGGTCTTCTGTCAGGTGGTGTATACACTTGTGGTGTTTGCAGTGAAGTTTTCAAAGTCAGTTTGGAGGCTTTCAGTAGCAAAAGACCAATCCATTTCATGTGAATGACCCTCTCTGTCCTGTGAGAAGCCACAGAAGCACTCTCTCATTTTTCCTTCAGACAGCTTAGTTCCTGGTGCTTAGTGGCAGAAGGCAAAATCTCTCAGGATGGCCATTTGGATCCAAACACTGAGCAATGGGAATTCTCAAATGTCGAACTGGGAGAGGAAAACATCTGAACCTTGAGTTTCTGCATCTAGAAACACAGGATTCACATTTCTAACTCTCCTTAAAGACCTAATTAGAAGTGTACTTATAATGAAACCATCATGACAATTAACTGTACTCAGATTATTCTTGCACTGCTAAAATATCAGATTCCTGTACTTTACAGGAGACATCTATCTTCTTCAGGAGGAGAAGGACTGACAAGTCTGGAAGGACCTCCTTCAGCAAAGAGGACCAGTGCATGCAGATAGTTGTCAGAAGAGATATGTTGCGGCAAACAAACACAGCAGAGGTGAATCACCTATGTTGTCAGTAGAAGTAAAGCTAACAACAGCAAAGGATCATTAACTGTTGTGGCTTAAACCAAGTCCCCCAACTCCCGGAGAGTTAAGAAGGAAAATCCAAAGAATGTAGCCCCCACGGATTGAGATAAGAACGGTTTAATAGTTAAGGCATAACACAATGATAATGATACAGCCAATAACAAGCGAAAAGAATACAACACCCCACCAGCCACCGACCCATAACTCACTCCACCCTGCCCGGCTGAGCACCGCGTGCTCCCTCCTCCATTTTCCTCCAGAGCTCCCAGTATGCATCCTGGGCATCACGTGCTATGGTATGGAATACCTCATTGACTAGCCTGGGTCAGGTGTCCTGTCTCTCCTTCCTCCCGGCCTCCCCTCCTCCACCTAGCTGGAAAAAACCTTGAACAAAAACACCCTCAAAACATGCTCAAACCATGACATTAACTTTTGTCATTTCTGTCTCACATGTAGATGCCCGTCTTTATCACAGAATAAAAACATTCCACAGTTCTGACTATTTTCTTTAACCTCAAAATAAACTCAGTAATATGATAAGGACAGAACTCATATTTCTTCACTGGCCTCAAGAAGCTCTTAGCCAAGGCACGAGTACCAACTTAAAGGATGCTCAGGTAGAACAGTTATTCAGGAAGAACAGTTATTCATTCCACCCATGTCTTTTTAGTGAAGAGCTTTGCTGTAGACAAGAACTGAGGTAGAAGAATGCCTGTTCTGTTAAGTGTACTCAGAAAAACATTTAGTTTGTAGCACATGCTCAGACTAACTGGTTTTACCACAGTTGGTGTACATTTAAACTATTTTTATGAAAATGCGTGTTTATGACTAGGCTGCATTCTTAGCTGAGTTACACGATGTCTGTGAGACTGTCACAACCAGATAACTGAGCAAAGAAAAAAAAAAAAACCAAACAAAACAACTAATTCATCCAGAAGTGCACACTGGTTATCAACTTCTTATCAATGGTCTGATTTTATTTTTCCCAAAACCCACTAGAAGATATATTACAATTAAAAATCCCAGACTTCTGTACTGCCAATCCCTCTCATGTTCAACATTATTAATAAACTTACAATATTTAGATGTGTGTAATCCCCTGAAAAGATAAGCTTAAACTCACATGAGCCAAATGAGATGTTCTGTGTGGTAGATAGCTCAGGTATAAATATCTACAAATGGTGAGATGCCTATATCACTGAATGCCTTCCAGATCAGATTAACTTCTCTTTACAGTGTGCTGGACTCTTCTGGAGAGACACAACAGCGTCTTTTCGGTACTTCCCCTTTTCCTAGGTGACAGTAGTTATGAATCACCAAGAGAAGACAAGATTTCCAAGCTTCTTTTCCTACCAAATTACTTGGAACCAGCCTCAGAATAATTTTAACAGTCCTGGATCCTTGACAACTAATACAGGATGTGATCTAGTCACAAAACAAAAATTCATGGAGAAAAATATTCTTCCTGAAATTTGGGAGCATTCGGCAAGGAACTTGCAGCAAAATCTTGTCTGCTACTCTCTCTCTTCCTACTATCCTCTCCCCCAGTATAGCTACATAAAGGTATACTAAGCCTTTTTATTTGCTTGTTTACGATGATTTATCTGAGCATTGAACTACGCTTCATTCATTTGACTGGAAAGAAAAGGAAGAGGCAATTTGACTGTGTTTCTATGCCAGTCTACACATTTTATTGCTTCTTCCAGATAAAGAAAATGATGATCTGTCTGTTTGCCTGATGAAGAGAGTGATTCACATAACTATTAAACCTTAACAAAAATACAAAAGCCATATAGCTGTAAAGCACATACCAATATAATTTGAATTGGATATAATTAAAACAATTTCCTGATAGCAAAGAGACATTACAGCACCTTAGGATGGTTACACTGTGTACCTATTCTCAGGGGAAAATATATGCAGCTAAAAAGTAACCTTTCTGGCAGTGCAACTCTGTTAGACTGTGAATTTGGTTTAGCTTAGAATCCATAGGTATTATTATCTCATATACTCTTCTAGAAACTCTTAAGTAACAAATTTTGTCCCACCTCCTTTCAGCCTCTTTTCTCTGCGGAAGTAGTGTTATGATTGCTATGCCTCTGAAAAGAAGTAAATTAATTTCTGGACATACAAGATTTCCTTCAGATCTGAAAATTGCCAAGACAGCTCTTGCGAATGAAATGGAACGGGAAATCTGAAAAAAAAAAAAAAATATATATATATATACATACATATATATATATATACATATATAAAAAATTATGTGCTCCGTTTTCCTTTTAAGTGCACAGTTAATGAAAACTGAAAGGTAAAATCTTCTAAAATGGAAAAAAACCCATGAGAGCTCCAGAGAATGTATTCATGTTAAGTCCATGTGGCAAATTATATTAATATCTTATGGCACTTAGTGAGAGTAGAAATGCTGTGAGAGAGTGGGTCAATGCAAAACGCCTGATCAGCACTCTTCCTGACAGCCTTTGTAGATATGAAAACTGAATTGTTGTCCTGCAACTTCTAGCAGAAATGTTTCAGGGGCCCAGTTAATGCTCAATGATACTATGACCTGCTAAAAATAAATAGGATTAATTCTGTAGTGGTAAAAATTTTCCTTTATTTTGAGGAATGTAGAAAGGTAGCTTGTTGTAATCAGTTAGAAGAGATGCCACCCAGCTTAAAGCTATAGAATTCATCAAGAAAGCCATGTGGTTAAATAAACCCAAACAGCAAACACATACTGATGAATGAAGATGTATGCAACAATGAGTAATCAACTGATGCAAGTTACTTTATTTACACAAAACTCTGGAAGAGGTGAGGCAAGAAACAAAGTTACAGTAATGGGGCAGTTAGAGCATAAATCCGCTATCACATTATTTGATATATTTGTTATATAGCAATATATCATGTTATATTGAAGGTTATTTGAAAGTTTCTCCTAGGAAACAGGCAACCCAGGAAGTCTGAAAAACCTAAACTCTTTTGAAATTTAAACCAGACACTACTTGTAGAAACCAAGGCAAAAGCTAGACAAGGATGAAAGAACTGCACTGCCTTCTCTATTCCTACCACCTGCCACCCACTTCACACCAATGAACACCTACTTCAGTTTTGTACAAAAAGCAATTTACTCTGTAGAAAAGGATATGTTCTCCATATTTATGGCCTTTATGAAATGCCTGCAAGCAAGACCAGCATCAATCAGTTCCAAAAACATCATGTGTACTCCAATGACTGTTTCTATCATATACACTTGTCAAAATTATGTCAAACTGCAGTATAGAGATTACAATCCTGAACAGACATTTATGACTTACTTCTATAGCATGTGGCATAGCCTTGGAAAATATGTGTTAATATCTATTTATTATAACCTTAATGTGAACCTCCAAAATAAAAGATGCTATCTCTTTTCACTAAAAAAATAGGAAGTGGATGTAAGAGCTGAATGATAAGCGTAGAAATGGAAGAGAAAAAAGTCAGGAACTGCTGAGGGGTGGCAAGACAGAAAGTGGGTTTTATTGAGCTCTGGGAATTTTTTAAAGGATAACACATGTGATACAGAGGTGAGTAAAAAGGGACTAAACTAAACAAACTATGTCATATTTGCATCAAGCTAAAAACACAACAGCAGCTACCATAGCTTGGAAAAACTGCTGACTTTGTGTACATAGCCACGTCTGACAGGTTGATTTATATGCAGTAACCCCAGGAAAACATACCAGGTATTTCTTTAAACTGCTGTTTTGACCCTGCAGATGGAAACGGTCTTTTCTTTGACAGCTGGATAAAAAAAAAAAAAAAAAAAAAAAAAAACAAAAAAAAAACAGAAGCATTGTCTTTGTGCTGTATGTATCAATTTATTTTTCTCTCTCTTTGAAAAGACACAATTTCTGGGGTTTCATGGCTGTCTTCAGAGACTGGAAACCTCTGACAACCACCAAACCAACAAATCCAGCCAGATTTTGACTCATTAAGCTCTAAGCCTTTACAAATCCAGTATCAAACCCATTAAAAGCCATTTAACAGAGCTCACATAACTGAAATATATAACTATAATATGTGTACAAAATCTGCTAATCTTTCACTTGGAGCTGGCAGATGCTGAGAGGAGCTGCTTCAGTCTTGTGTCGTTTTGTGATACTGGTTGTCTTCCATGGTTTAAACATAAGACAGAAAAATTGAAAAAGTAAAAGAAATTTATGCATAAGATTAAGCAACTGGAACCTCTAAAATGTCCTTTTCATAGCAGGACACATGGAATTTTTATTTTTTTTTTTAAAGAAAGCAGAGCAGGATGAGCTTGCTAGGCACAGCAAGTTTGTGGGACACCTTGTGCACCAGGAATCAAATTGTGATACCTGTATTTTTACACATCAAATCTTCTAGATGTCCACCTGCTGCAGGTCCAGAATCTTATAACATTCACAAGCTCAGTGTTTCTCTGACAATCTGGGGAACAGTTAAATACCTAAACGGCTTGTAGCATTAGCAGGGAACAAGAGGTGCAAGTATTACAGACTGGACACTAGGCCAGGTAAGCATGAAAATGAATGAGTAGACATTTTTATTCCGAGTTCTGGTAGTCAGGATGCAAACAAGAATGTGAGAATTGGACATGCCATTGTAACTTTTCTTCCATGCAGGAGATAAATAATTTAAGTGTCTAAAACACAGTGATGGATTTCACTATGTTGAAAAATATCTGGAATAGGTGCCTTACTGCTGCAGTGGATAAGCCACTTCAAAGAACTATTAGAAGTGACTGCAAGAATATAGTTGGTTACGGTAATTTAATTATTTAATTTTTTTGAATTTTATTGAGCAATTCTGCCGATTTTGCTGTCAGTGCACCAAATTTGATGTCAGTGTTTTTTATTGCTGTCACCCCTCATCACTAATGGATTTTTCAGGCCTGAAGTTAAAATCCTGTCCTTCAATCTTCTGTTGCTTCAGCTGCTTTGAAAACTGGGGCTCAAAACCACTGCACCCATTTCTATAGTTGTACTTCTGATAAAAATGAAACTATTTCCTTACTATCCTGAAAAATTGAGCATTTTATTTCATGTAAATTGTTCCATATACCCTGAGTTGTTCTTTCCTTTTTCTGACAAAAATGGAAATACAATCTTCAATCTCGGTAGAAATATTTTTCTAATTTGTTTGAAGACTGCAAAAAAGGCAGTTTTCTTTATAGTGGGGAGTACTGAAGCATCATCTGGGAATAGAAACAGAAAGTATACAAAATTCAAAATATGAAGGACTGGCCTATATATCTGTAATGAACTAAGATGTTGAAACCAATTGGAGTTATTGAATAAAAATTACATTTTCAAAACCCATCGTTCATTAGGATATTAAGCAAGATTAAGTTGCTTGACTCTTAAGCATGATGCATCCCTTTGTAGACCTAATGAGTGCACTAGAAAAGTAGATACTTTGCAATTTTCAGGATTAAATAGAACCAACAATTTTATCATTTATTGAAAACCATCTAATAAATATACTGCTCATGCCTGTAATTACAAAATAAATAGCAGATTGCATATGTCCTTCTTAGAATAGCAGAGATGCCTTGAGTACCAAAAAAGCAATGTTTTCTCATTCATATCCTAGAGCATTTCCAGTTTTGCCATGTGTGATGCTTTTTACTCATAGCAGAAATCTTCTCTCTTAAGTGCTTTTCTTCTTCCTATAAAAATGTGTGGGGATAGCTGTTCTCCACAGAAATGTTTCTACAACGGAAATACTTGAGAACACATGTAATATTTTATTTATTGTCCTGTAGTTTAAAAAAATCCACTTTGAGAGCAAAACAATACACTGTCATTAATCAATCAAGCATACAGCATCGATCACAATTGACAAAATATTTCTAAGAATTTAACTATTCTGTAATTAAAAAAAACTGAACTTGGAAGGGGGGGGGGGGAGGGGTTCAGATCAAAGTGATGCTCACAAGCAGTTTCCAAACAAACAGAATTAGCTAAATTAGCTACTCACAATAAAGAATTTGAAAACTGCAAAGCTATCTTTCACACAAGCAACATGAAAACTAAAAAAACAGCAGTTCCAAAGACTTTTGGATCGCAGAAAGCAAAACAGATTCTGCCTGTGCTGGTTAGAGAATCTGTCCACCAGATGTTCAGAGAGAGTGTGCCTTCATACAGCTAACCGTTACCTGGTTCTATGCTCATAAGGAGAGTGTCAGACCCTGGACAAAACAGGACAGGAAAGGTGATCAGTCCTAACTTGGGCTGAAGCAATAAAAGCAGCCCCAGGAGACATTTTTATGCATCAAAGGTAGAGGAAAGAAAGTCTCAGAGTGAGGAGCACCATCACTCACCATCCGAATGCAAGTAAAGGGATTCTTTCCTGCGGGGCCAGTGAGCAAGGATGAAATTACCAAACAAGGGTGCAAAATGAAGAAAATCAGGGCCACTACAGAAAAAGTAAAATAGGTACAGGTTGTTTATATGAGAAGGAATAATGGTAATATAAACTAAAGTACATGGTGAGCTCATTGATATGTGGAAACCTGGCCAAGTCCTTTTGTGCCGGACTAGTGGAACCAGGACAGTGACAACAACCAGCCATTCAGCTTCTGTGCTCAGGCATGCAGACAGGGACAAGGAGAAGTGAATATACCTCCTGTGCCTGGGGATGTGGGCTTATGGCAGGGTGGGAAAACTCTGATGAGAGAATGGTATGAAGCCAAGGGAAGACAGGGTCGTGCTGTCCTTCTAGGATCTCCATGGCAAGCACTATGGAACACTTAGTTCACTTAACATAGTTAAAGAACTCCTGACAAAATTTTTGAAGTTTGATTTTGTGTTACACTCACAGTTTGTCTTCCAAGTACATCATGAGGTTTATAAATAGTCTTTTCTACTCAAGATATTTACAATTCCATGCAAAAAAAAAGCTAAAAAGAAAAAAGAACCAAAACCAAATACTTTCATTAAACATCACCACATAAATATAATTTAATTTAAAATAAGACAAAAATCTTACATAAAACTTGAAGTCAAAGATGATCTTTACTTTCCCACAGACTGGCATGCCAGCTCTTTTTAAAGATTTGTTGAGACTACATCCAGCCTGGTTTACAGAATATATCCAGTGTGTGCAATGTTTACAAAACTATGAACTTTAAACAAGTGGATTAGTTGCAGAGCATGTCTCCTGTGTTATATTCCCATGGCTTTGCTTGTTGTCACAGGTTTGGGCCTCCTTCTGTTGGATGGCATTTTAAACCACGTAAAATGACAGAGCTGAAGCCAGAGCTGCAACCACTCACATCTCATAGAATCACAGAATCAAAGAATAGTTAGGGTTGGAAAGGACCTTAAGAATAGTTAGGGTTGGAAAAGACCTTAAGATCATCCAGTTCCACCCCCCCTGCCATCACCAGGGACACCTCACACTAAACCATATCATCCAAGGCTTCATCCAACCTGGGTTTGAACACTGTCAAGGATAGAGCATTCACAACCTCCCTGGGCAACCAATTCCATTCCAGTACCTCACCACCCTAACAGTAAAGAATTTCTTCCTTAAATCCAGCCTAAACCTCTGCTGTTTAAGTTTCAACCAGTTACCCCTTGTCCTATCACTACAGTCCCTAATGAATAGTCCCTCACCAGCATCACTATAGGCCCCCTTCAGATACTGGAAGGCTGCTGCGAGGTCTCCACGCACCATTCTCTTCTCCAGGCTGAACAGCCCCAACTTTCTCAGCCTGTCTTCATATGGGAGGTGCTCCAGTCCCCTGATCATCCTTGCGGCCCTCCTCTGGACATGTTCTAACAGCACCATGTCCTTTTTATGTTGAGGACACCAGAACTGCACACAATACTCCAAGTGAGGTCTCACGACAGCAGAGAAGAGGGGCAGGATCACCTCCTTTGACCTGCTGGTCACGCTCCTTTTGATGCAGTCCAGGATGCGGTTGGCTTTCTGGGCTGTAAGCACACACTGCTGGTTCATGTTCATTTTCTCATTGACTAACAACCCCAAGTCCTTCTCTGCAGGGCTGCTCTGAATTTCTTCTTTGCTAAAACTGTAGCTGTGGCTGAGATTGCTCCGACCTAGGTGCAGGACCTTACACTTGGCATGGTTAAACTTCACAATGTTGGCATAAGCCCACCTCACAAGCGTGTCAAGGTCCTTCTGAATGGCATTCCTTCCCTCTAGCATTATCAACAGAACCACACCGCTTGGTGTCATCGGCAAACTTGCTGAGGGCACACTCAACCCCAATTTCCATGTCAGCATCTAAGATGTTAAACAAGCCCGGTCCCAACACCGATCCCTGAGGGACACCACTCGTTACTGGTCTTCAGCCGAACATTGAACCGTTGACCACAACTCTTTGCATGCGGCAATCCCCCAGTTCTTTATCCACTGAGTGGTCCACCTATCAAATTGATGTCTCTCCACTTTAGAGACAAGGATGTCATGCGGGACAGTGTCGAATGCTTTGCACAAGTCCAGGTAGATGACATCAACTGCTTGACCCCTCTCCATCACCTCTGTAGCCTTGTCATAGAAGGCCACCAAATTGGTCAGGCAGCATTTCCCCTTAGAGAAGCCATACTGGCTGTCACCAAGCACATTTCTCTTTTTCATGTTCCCTAGCATGCCTTCCAGGAGAATCTGCTCCAAGATTTTTCCAGGCACAGAGGTGAGCCTGACTGGTCTGTAATTCCCTGAATCATCCATTTCCCCCTTGTTGAAAATGGGAGTTATATTTCCTTTTTCCCTGTTTTTGGAACTTCACCTGTCTGCCATGATTTTTCAAATATGATGGCCAGTGGCTTTGCAACTTCATTCGCCAGCTCCTTCAGGACCCGCGAATGGACTTCATCAGGCCCCATGGACTTGTGTACTTTCAGGTTCTTAAGATGGTCTCAAACCAGATCCACTCGTACAGTGGGCCCAAGGTCTAGGTTTTCACAGTCCCTGTGTCTGCCTTCCAAGACTTGGGTGGTGTGGTCAGAGCCTTTGCCATTGAAGACCGAGGCAAAGAAGCCATTCAGAACCTCAGCCTTCTCCAAATCCTGTGTAGCCAGTTCTCCCAAAAGCTCCTGGATGGGGCCTATGTCGTCCCTGCTCTGTCTTTTAGACGCTACATGCCCATAAAATCCATTCCTGTTATCTTTAACATCCCTTGCCAAGTTAACCTCTAACTGGGCCTTAGCTTTCTTAACCCTGTCCCTAACTTCCCGGACAACATCCTTGTATTCACCCCAGGCCACCTGTACTTGCTTCCACCTTTTATAAACCTATTTTTTCCTGTGAATTTTCGTCAGCAGCTCCTTATCCATCCAAGGAGGTCTCCTGGCCCTCCTGCTGCACTTCCTTCTGGTGGGGATGCAACACTCCTGAGCCTGTAGCAGGTGATCCTTGGATATTAACCAAGAGTCTTGGGCCCCACCTGCCCTCTAGGGCTAAATCCCATGGAACTTTGCTAAGCAGGTTCCTGAAGAGCCCAAACTCTGCTCTCATGAAGTCCAGGGCAGTGAGCTTGCTGCACGTTCTTCTCACTGTCTTGAGGACCTCGAATTCGACCATCTCATGATCACTGCATCCAAGACTTCCCTGGAGAGTCACATTTCCAATGAGCCCTTCCCTGTTGGTGAGCACGAGGTCAAGCAGGACATCTCTCCTTGTCGGCTCCTCTACTGCTTGCAGAAGAAAGTTGTCTTTCACACAATCGAGAAACCGCCTGGATTGTTTGTGCCGGGCCGTACCGTCGCCCCAGCAGATGTCAGGGTGGTTGAAGTCCCCCATGAGAACAAGGGCCTGTGAGCGTGAGGCTTTTCCTATTTGTCTGTAGAGTTCTTCATCCACAGGTTCCTCTTGATCAGACAATCTGTAACAGGTCCCCACAGTAATGTCTTCCATCACCGATTTCCCCTTAACCCTGACCCATAAACTTTCTGTTAACTGATCACCTGTCCCCAGAGAGAGTTCCATAGTCTCCAGCCTATCTCTAACATAAAAGACAACTCCCCCTCCCCTCCTACCAGGCCTGTCTTTTCTGAAGAGCCTGTAACCTTCCATTCCAACACCTCAGTCAAAGGAGCCATCCCACCATGTTTCTGTGATGCCTATTATATCATAGCCCTGTAGATGTGCTCACATCTCTAATTCCTGTTGTTTGTTCCCCGTGCTACGGGCATTTGTATAGAGGCATCTGAGCCGAGCTCCAAATGAAGCTGGCTCTTTGGTTGTAGCAGCTGGAATATCACTACATTGCTCTGAGCATTTATTATAGGTGCTGGCAACTGACTGGGTGTGTTGGGATGGAATGATTCCCCCCTCCCCCAACACATCTAGTTTAAAACATCCTTGGCAAGTTTGGCAAGTCTCCTACCAAAACCTCTCTTCACTTTCTTTACCAGAGCAGCTCCACCAGCCCCCAGTAGAGCTGGCCTACAAACCTGGGTCCCGTATTCAAGACACCCAAACCCTTGACTGTGACACCACACTTTTAACCATTTATTAACCTGCCCGATCCTCCTAAACTAATCAGAAGTGAAAAATCCAATTTGAAATTGTATCTACTCAGCAAAAGGAAAATTTCTAGATAGTGTGAAATCTGTGGATAAATATACTTCGCAGCTGAGAATCTAGGGGCTGGATCCTGAGAGGGATGGCTGAAGTCAGTCAAAGCTCTTGTTCATTTCACTGGGGTCAGAATTAAACTGTAGAGCAGAAACACAAACCTGTATATGTTCTGAAAACCCTTCAAAACCTCAGTGATTAGGGAAACATAGTAGTAAACATTGACACTAACAATTTAACATTTGCCAATATAAGTGATTTATGCTGCATGAAATGTTTTCTGTATCCATGAAGATCTAATCTCACATTTATCTCACTTTGATTTCTTTTTATTAAGAGTAAGACAGTAGTGTGTCCAAAAAAACATTGATTTAATAGGAAAAAAGTGTTCTTTCTATTCATGATATTCAGAAGAAAATAGGACAGTTGTTAGAGGATATAGGGAGGCAATTAAGACAGCTAAGGCCTCTTTGGAACTTCATCTTGCTAGTCGGGTTAAGGACAATAGAAAGGGCTTCTTCAAATACATAGTGAATAAAACTAACACAAGAGGCAATATAGGCCCACTGCTGAACAAGAAGGGTGCCCTGGAGACAGAGGATATAAAGAAGGCAGTGGTGCTGAATGCCTTCGTTGCCTCTGTCTTTAGTACTGCAGATTCTCCCAGGGGGGCCAAGATTCCTATAGCCCCAGAAGGAGTCAGGACAAATAAGGAGTTTGCTTTGGTAGATGAGGATTGGGTTAGGGATCAGCTATGCAATCTGGACATCTATAAATTGATGGGTCCGGATGGAATACACCCATGGGTGCTGAGGGAGCTGGCGGAGGTCATTGCTAGTCCACTCTCCATCATCTTTGGTAAGTCGTGAGAAACAGGAGAGTTGCCTGAGGATTGGAGGATGGCAAATGTCATGCCAGTCTATAAGAAGGTCAAGAAGGAGGACCCAGGTAATTATAGACTGGTCAGCCTTACCTCCATCCCTGGAAAGGTGATGGAACAAGTTATTCTTGACACCATCTCTAGACATATCAAGGATGGGGGGTCATTAAGAACAGCCAACATGGTTTTACCAGGGGGAAGTCATGTTTGACCAACCTTACAGCCTTCTGTGAGGAAGTAACTAGGTGGAGGGATGATGGTAGAGCAGTGCATGTGTTTTTTCTTGATTTCAGTAAGGCATTTGATATTGTCTCCCACAGCATCCTCATAGCTAAGCTAAGGAAGTGTGGGCTTGATGATCAGGTAGTGAGGTGGATGAAGAACTGGTTGAAAGGAAGAAGGCAGAGAGTTGTGGTCAATGGCACTGAATCTAGCTGGAGGTCTGTGACTAGTGGAGTCCCTCAGGGGTCGGTGCTGGGACCAGTGCTGTTTAATATTTTCATCAACGACCTGGATGAGGGAACTGAGTGTACCCTCAGCAAGTTCGCTTGTGACACTAAACTGGGAAGAGTGGCTGACACAGCAGAAAACTGTGTTGCCATTCAGCGAGACCTGGACAGGCTGGAGAGTTGGGCAAGGAGAAACTTGTTGAAATTCAACAAGGCAAGTGTAGAGTCTTGCATCTGGGGAAGAACAACCCCATGTACCAGTACAGGTTGGGGGTTGACCTACCGGAAAGTAGTGAAGGGGAAAGGGAGGATGACCATGAGCCAGCAATGTGCCCTTGTGGCCAAGAAAGCCAATGGCATCCTAGGGTGCATTAGAAAGGGTGTGGTTAGTAGGTCAAGAGAGGTTCTCCTCTCCCTCTACCCCACCTTGGTGAGGCCACATCCGGAGTATTGTGTCCAGTTCTGGGCCCCTCCGTTCAAGAAGGACAGGGAATTGCTTGAAAGAGTCCAGCGTAGAGCCACAGAGATGATGAAGGGAGTGGAACACCTCCCTTATGAGGAGAGGCTGAGGGAGTTTGGTCTCTTTAGCTTGGAGGAGACTGAGGGGTGACCTCATCAGTGTTTACAAATATGTAAAGGGTGGGTGTCAGGATGATGGAGCTAGGTTTTTTTCAGTGATATCCAGTGGTAGAACAAGGGGCAATGGATGTAAACTGGAGCATAGGAGTTTTCACGTTAACATTAGGAAAAACTTCTTTACTGTGAGAGTGACAGAGCACTGGAATAGGTTGCCCACGGAGGTTGTTGAGTCTCCTACATTGGAGATATTCAAGGCCCGCCTGGACAAGTTCCTGTGTGATGTACTCTAGGTTTCCCTGCTCTTGCAGGGGTGTTGGACTAGATGATCTTTCGAGGTCCCTTCCAACCCTTGTGATTCTCTGAATCTGTGATTACAGGTTACTCTGCTTTACACAATGCCACTGGAATAACTGAATATTCTCAGACAATTCTTGTTTCCAAGTTACAGTTTCTGTATCAGAAATAACTGTGGATTGTCAGCCCCACAACATATATTTGCAGTAAATAGGTGTGGGAACAGTGTCAGTGAAAACTGCTGACAGTTTTGGATAGTTTCTTCATTAAATCATGGTGATGACAGAGATCTTAGAGCAAGTATGGAAAACAAATAAATGGTAAAGTTTATTTTCACATGAATTGCCATTCTTAGCATAAATTAATTCACTGATGTGTTCATTGAAACTTGGGTAGCAATGAGGATCCCATTTCCAGACCAGGCTTGTGCTTGGAGCTGTCTAAACATAGTGCAGATTTCACCCTCCCGTAGTGTCACCTTAAATTCTTTACCTGTTTAATCCATTTTCTCCATGAGGTATTTCAGTAACCTAGTTCTACTGGCAAAATGTGCTCACAGAAGTCAAATTTCAAAGACATTTATTCAAGTTGTCATGGAAACTGCCTTTTAAATTTTTATGCACAATTATTCTTGATGGAGGCGTATGCTAATCTAATCAGAGCAGAGGAAAAATGTTGTATGGACTATCTGGCCTGCCACAGGCTATTAGTCTTCAAGGTTGAACACATGCAATGGACCTGCAAGGGGTAAAACAGTAAAAAACTGTTTAGAAAAGAGCTGTGTGTATGGTGAATGGACTATCAGCTCTGGCTGCATGTGGAAGCTCTAGTGATGGTCTCCAATGTGACCATGTTCTGTTGCTAATGTCACAGCACTGTGATTTTAGCATCAATATCCATTTTCTGTCAAGTTCCTTGTAGCCACTGTGAGTCACTGAGCTCCCCAGGGACATCGGCAACTTCATCCATATGGCACCACTGAAGCAACTGACACCACTACTGTGGGGTTGGGACCAGACCAAATACTAAGATCTCTGACTTCCCAGACATGTGACAATGGTGCCTCTTCCTCTTCAGTGGGAGCAAAGCGAAATTATAAAAGTCCCCAGATTTCCTTGATTTGGTTATTCCTCATGGATTTTTCAGTAAGTTTGCCTAAAATTAAGGTGATTAAAACCATGACAACCACTAACAGTGAATGGGTTTCCACTCATAATTTTGAGAGGTTCCTTCCTTGCTGCTTCTGCTGTAGTGCTATTTGGCCAACACCTTACTCCAGCTTTTGGTGGAGCAGTAGGGGCAGAAGAAAAAGTAGCTGAGGAGGCATTCAGGAAAAAGTGAAACATGTTCTTAGGACCACTATACATCACAGATGTCCTTTAGAAGGGTCCTACCTGCAGTTTCTTATTTATATTCTCATCTTTCTTAGCAATGACACTTCAGGTTTACCACCTCCACCTTTATACCTGTGTGGCAACAGTCAGAAGAGATGAAAATAGATTTATTTTCTTTTCTCCCTTTTTTTCACCCCATTATGGCTGCAAATTTTGTTCTGTGGGTACAGAATACTAACACAGTATTCAGAACATCAGAAGTATTATATCTTTACTCCAAGTCGCAATCCAACAGAGCTCAATGTGCAGGTGTACCATCAAGCTTTAAGACCATTCTCACAAAAAAAAGCTCATGCCACACTTCCTTTCTTCCACTGTAATAAGTCTGGGACATCTCAGCCACCACAGGTTGTTCTCACTGAAGTTACAGTGCATCAGAAAAGCTGATGAGTTTGGTTTTTTTTTATAATTATTCTGGAATGCACTGGAGACATCAGACTCAGCTACCCTCTACTCTGAGCATCATTTTCTGAAACAAGGTGGCATGTTTAATTTTTTCCCAGTGCAGCAGGACATTGGGAGACTCGTTAGTGTTTAATTAGTCCTCATTACTGTACATCATGGTATAAGCAAATAAACCCTGCAGAGGAATAGGCAAGTCCTGGAAGTCTTTAAATCATGGTGTTGCATGGAAGAAATTAATACAAAATAATATTGACTTCGGGAACTTCTTGAATTTAATATCTTTAATGTGATGTAGTGCATCATCAGACCATGTTCTATTGACATCTGCTAGACCCTCTCTAATAAATCTAGTTTCACTGTAAAATTCACACTAGTGTATCTGACCACAAAATCTCTTGGTCATCAAAATTTAGTAAAATTCCTACAATCAGTGTGTGAACAGTGGCTTGTTTTTGAGCTTGATAGACATTGCTCCCGAGGTCTTTTTAGATAGCACCCTTCTGTGTCTTCCTCATGAAACATGAATTTGCAGCAGTCAGAACTAATTTTGTGTCTTTTAATGTTTGCACAAACTTGTCTATGGCCAGAAAATGTTCAAACTTAGAACAAAAAGCCATACACTGTAATTAATGGTAGATTTATAATGTCCACTGAGATGTTTTTTTTGAGTTCAACACTTGTTTATTTATTTTGATTTATTGATTATTATTTGGAATTGGAATATAATGGAATCCATGCCAAAGCATAAATCAGTTCATTATCATATTTTATGTGACAGAAAGATAAATTATGTTTTGGAAAAAATGAGTTCAACAAAATGTACATTTCTATGGAGAATATAGCATATATGTGCAGTTGATTTTCTGTGTAAATGGCAAACAATTTCTGGCAAGAAACTTGCTATTTAACCCCTTTAGGTTAATTTTCCTTATACTCATTTGGGTGAGCCCCTGTAGCATAGCCCATCTTTTCATATTTTTCATTCCTGTCTGAGAATTGTAGCTGGGTAATTCAAGAAGCATACTCTGAAAAAGAAAATCCTCTAAAATTAAAACAAATTGAGCTGTACAGAGTTGTTTAAGCCTGAGACAAAAAAAAATCAAGTATTTTTTAAATATTGGTTGTTTTAAATGGGCACAAACTTGCCTTCCCAGGCCTGTCATATGTTGAGAAAGAATTCTCCTCTAACATGCTTTGGGTTTCACAGATCTTTCTCTATCCTAAAAATCTTCCTTCTTTTCATAGCTGCATAGTCTAAACTTATCCTTCTGAAAGCTGCCAAGTAATTTTTTTAACCAGGAGTAATGTGGCTTCAGTAATTGGTATCTTCTAATACAATGTAATGAAAGGATGTTTTGCTAATTTGGACCTTGGACACATTTGAATATGTTACTAGGTGCATTCAGACCTGTATTGATTTTCTTCTTTTTTCTTACTTAAATTAACCACTTAACCTACAGAATCTTGATAAATTATTGAAAAAATATTGAACTACCAATCACTTAAGTTAACATTTAATATTCAAATTTAGCTTATGATAAAGTTTTATGTTTAAGAACTGAAAATAAAATCCAATTCCTGGTATTTTAGGTCAACTTTTTTCATGAGTGAGAAGTGTGAAAAGCTAGTTACAGATGAGCATTGCATTGCCTTCATTTACCTGCTGTAGGAGCCTTAACATAAGCCTGACACATGTTAATAAACTGTATGCATTCAGTCCTGGAAGCACTGAATGACTGTTTATAGTAGTGTGTCTCAAAATAATTGCTTAGTTTCAGTCAGAATGAAATCCAGGTTTCTTTCACTCAGGTGTCTCTTTTGAGTTCAGTGTGATTGCACATGTGAATAAACATAATTGGGCGTAGCCTCCTGTAAGATTTTGTCTCATGATGTCAACAAAGATGAGAAGGTTGCTCTGCTTACAGCTCTGTGCCATCCATCATGTATTTGCTGCTCTATTCACAACTAATTTTGTTTGAGCCAATTTTCTGAGCTTCAGATTTCAGTGAGGAAAGGACTGCTACTGTGAATTAAGCCAACTGTATACAATCCTATAGTCACTTTCTCTCTACCTCTTCTTTCTTCAATTCATGGAGGACAGAGAATTCGGGATCTGTAAACACAAAGTGGTTTTAAAGGACAGTGCTGCTACAAGAAAAATATTTTCTTAGCATCGAGAGAAATATGAGACTGAAGACCACAGTGTTGCTCCACATGATTTTTTGTGCAATCCAGAAGGAGTAGCTGTACCTCAAGGTGTTGAGAGCACTCTTCTTGGATTTCTGCCCCTGAAGCTTGCCTTATGTGCTGCTCTGCCTAATCAGGAGGCAGAAGGCTGTCAATGGTAATTTCTTTCTCAGGCCTCCCAGCCTCCATATAAAGCTTTATTTTTAAGAAGGTATCACCATTCACGTATTTTAAGCAGTGAACTTTCTGCCCTCATGAGAAGGAGGTTGTGATTGAGACTGTTCCTTGTTTCTTCTTGTTCTTTCCAAATAGACTCCTGGAAGAAGTCTTCTTCCAGAGCTTGCTAGCACATCATTCACCACTTCTCTACTCAGGACTTGAGATTTGTTGAGAAACCTAGAGTGTTTCCACATATAAGTTTGTGATATATTTTGAACAAGCATTTATAATTTCTGTATGATGCTATTTGGAACAGCTAGGTTAAAACTACAGGTTTTGCTGTGAGTAGTTTTGAACAGAATTACCTTACCATCTGTCATGGGTTCAGCAGTAGCTCATGCTCTGCCAGGGAGGAGGGAGAGATAGGGCGCCTGGTCTGGGCTAGTCGGGGAGGTATTCCATACCACAGCACGTCCTGCTCGGGGAGGGGACTGGAAGCTGGCCAGGAGGGGAGGGGCTAGCTCTCTCCTCAAGGGCTGGGCTCGGAGAGGGAACAGGAAGCTGGCCAGGAGGGGGGCGGGGGCGGGGCCGGGGGGGGGTGAGTTCTCTCTTCTGGGCTGGCCTCGTGGCGGCGGGTAGTATCGTATTCTCTCTCCCTGTTTGTCTCCTCTAACATTGATTTGTTATTGGTACCGGCAGTGATTTCTGTTATACCTTGATTGCTGGACTGATTTTACCTGAATCCGTGGGAGTTGTATTCCTCTGGCCCTCTTTCCCATCCCTCCGGGAGTGGGAAGGTGGGGGGGGGAGGGGGGGAGGGGAAACAAAGGGGGAAATGTGCAGATTTAGTTTAAACCACGACAGTTTTTGGCGCCCAACGTGGGGCCCGAGGGTTTGAGATAAGAACAGATCTGAGCGGATTTGGGTTTTGTCTAAGGTTAGATTAAATCGTTCTTATTTCAATCCGTGGGGGCTACATTCCTTGGATTCTCCTTCCTAACTCTTCGGGATTTTGGGGGACTTGGTTTAAACCACGACACTATCATTTCTTTTTCTTTCTTTTTCTATCATTTGAAGTTCTTTTGTTGCATGGTGCAATGTTATCTCAATTAAAGAATGTTTTGGGGTTTTTTTTTTCCACACATTATGCTCCTGACAGGTCAAAATTTCAAAGATGGGGATCATTTGTTAAATACTACTGACATGTACTGTTAACTTGTAGAAATAAGGTGGGTAACACTGAAAAAAAATGACTTTGTGCTTCACTTCTCTTGCTCTGTTTTCTCTCTGTATCATAACATGGAACATATTTCACTGGTCTGGAGCTCTTGCAAGAATAGAAAGATGGATTTTTTGCAAATGTTTTTTCTCTCTCCATCCATCTCTTGCACATGTTTAGCTAAAATAGATGTCTTCAGCTCTTCTGTGGCACTCTTTTTTAAATTTTATGAAAAATTTCTTCCTGAATTGTTTGAAGAAGGCTGTATTACATCTTTATTTACTTCCTTTACTTCTGCTTACACCTACTTGTATACATATGTATGTATCTAAGCATACATATGGGACAGGTCCTCAACAAACATGCTGTCTATGAAAGTCCCATGGCAAAACTTTAAGGAAAACTTAAAAGCCTTAAAAACTTAAAAACTGTGAGGAAACACAAATGACTCAGTTCTACAATTTGTAGCCATGAACTTTAACTAGACAGGGTGTAGCATACGGAAGAGAGGGCTGAAAGGTGCGGGTAAGTCTGAGTCATTTCTTGGGAGACAAAAAATGTGATGAAGGGAACAACATTTTCCACAGTGGCTCACTAAAACCACACAGCTTAGGTTTTTCTCCAAGAGTCAAGGGGCATTTGGGCTTTTTTTTCTGCAGCTTATTTTCAGAAAGCTTGCAGGTAATGTAAAGTCTCTAAACTTCTACTGCATCTGAATTTAGTGGCCAAGCAGCTGAGGATACTTATATACAAGCACATGGAACAGACAGGTCAGAAACTTGACTGAACAAGCATTTAGCAAAACTGACACTAACCACAAAAGTTTTGTCTCTTCATGCTCAGAGGAGGTCAATCCTGACACTGTATAAGATTTCCCCTCTCCCTTATGCATATTTCCATTTCCTGAAGTTCCTGTGTATGCTGACTCATGTCTGTTTCTTTGGAAGCAGGACTTTTGTAAGATACAGTAAAACCTGGCAATACTAATTTAGAGACAGATGGGCAAGATCTCCAGCTTTCAGATATATACCAGATATTGCAGAAATCATGACCAAAACCAGAGAGACTACAACACTGAAAGATGAAGTTGGAAAGTCACAGAAACATGCACCGAAGATGAGAGTGCCATGGGAAGAACACATTGGATTCAGTTTCCTGTAGTTTCAATATCAACTGACCATCCAAGAACTTTCTTGTTTTGACACTGTGGTAGTGCCTGTGCTGGATAAATGAGTATTAATGACCTCCATGGACTAGATTAGTCCCAACCTGTTACAAATACAATCTGTCAAAAAAAAGTTTCTCGTTCCAGGTGATGATGTTTAGGAAGCACAGACTTCTGCTGTGCTTGGGCTGCTGCCCAGGGAAGCCTTCTCATGAGTAAGTTACCTGTGCCCCTGGGAAAGCAGGGTGAGAAATGACTGGTTGAAAAGAAACACTTGAGCAGCCTGAGGGCCTTGCTGAAGAAGACACTATGAGTTGTCTTTTCCTCTTTGTTTCCTGCTGGGAGTTTTGCTGATTCAGTAATGAGTGCAGACCTGGCCCTTAGCACTTTCCCTCCTGCCAGAACGATGTCAGGCAGCTGGAGCAGGAGTTCCTCACTGTCATCTTGTAGCCCTCATGGGCTGTGGAGACTAGAGCTGCCACCGATCCCCAGCTCTAACTGTTTTATGCAGCTCCAGAAAGACCTCACTCTTCTCTGGGTTGGATAAAACTGTATCTAAGGAGAGTCTGTGCAATGCATGTCCACAGAAAGTTGTCCTGAACTGCAGCCAGCATCACCTTTCTCATGAGTTCTCAAAGAGCACCAGCTTACTGGCTTGAAAGAGGTAGTATTTGGTTTCTCTCAGGAAAACATTTATATGTCTGTAGTCAGGAGTTCTGAAAAATATATAAACCAGGAAACTTTGTCACATTCTCGATAGAAAGAAATCTTTTCCCAGTGCAATGGAAAATCTGGGAATTGTCGTACCATTTCCTAGATCATAACATAGAACCATAGAATCATCTCCAAGCAGTTTGCTCAATTACACATTAATGAAATAATTGCCTGATTACTAACAATAACTGAGTGTCAATGTGGTGGTTCTACACAGGACTTGAGAGCAAGTAACCTTTTCTCTGAGCCCTTGTTTAGCTGTGGGGAGATGCCACAGAAAGCCACAGGGCAGCCCAGCAAACAAATGGCTGAGGTGCCAGCTGTTGGATTAGATCAGACAGATCACCACTCTGCCATTTTTGTAATGATCCCTGCGAGAAAATGTGTGTTTTTGTAAGTTTTTCAGTCTGAAAAGAGGAAATTACACTGGGAAAGAAATCTTCCCCATAAAACTCAGAGGACAGCTGATTCATACATCCAGCAGTCACTGGCATTTTATGTGGTGCCTAAACTGTTGTTTAAACCCATCCTTGTTAGGTTTATAGCGACAATTTCAGGTAGCATCCAGTTGATACAGCAAAATATTTGACCTGCTGAGTTTGTACACTCTGTGTTGGTCATGCTTTGCAAGCCCTGTTGAGATTTCTGGCTGTGGTTCAGGCAGCAGTCAATGCACCAAATTACCTACATGACATTGCATATGAGTAATGACTGCAAAGAATACTCTTATTTAATGCTTCTGAATTTTGCTCTGTAATGGTCAAAGAGAATAAAGATGTTGAGGAGCAAGGAAATTAGTAAGGAAAGAGGTGTTTTGGTGGTATTTTTTTCTACTTTAGGCCCTTAAACAAAATACACAATGACCTTTGGACATTTGTTTATCTCTTTTTCCTGCTTAAAGTATAAAATAATTTTGTGTGAGGGATGAAGTAAATGTTTATGACAAGTCTGTAACAATGACTGAGACAGCACATTTCAGTATGACATGGACTGAAGCCACAGTAATTTCTGCTGTTAAATACAAAAAAAAAAAAAAAACAAAAAAACAAAAAACTCAAAACAACAAAGCAGTAAAATGTAAGAATAGCAACTACTGAAAGCCTGCTTTTCAGGTCCTGCAGCTGCACAGCTCAAAAGCATGTTGCAACAGATTTTATGGGAAGTTGTATAATGCCACCTCTGTGACTGTGTGTGTACATGTGCACATGCATACATGTGCCACGTCCCTGTTTCTCAGACACTGATCTATGTGTACATGAGTTGTCTCACATCAGTCTGGTACATCACTGTCAGAGCAAGGAGCAAAGTCTGTCCTCTTAACCCACCCCATGTGGGTCTTGTGGGTCTTATGGGTCTGGAAGGAGAAATAAGAGCCATTTGAACACTCTTCTGCCTTCTGCAGGTAGGTGAGGACTGTCTCTGCACCTCTGGGAAAATCAGAGCAAGTAGTTGGCACAAACATTTGTAGTTTGGCATGTCATGCCTCACAAGTTTCTTCAATGTCCTTAGCTGAGGTGAACCTCCAAACTTCATGTGTGAACAGATAGAGCATTTCTCTGCACTGGAACTGCTTCTCCAGACAGTAGCATAGAAGGACATATTCACATTTACAGATGATGCTAATGCCCATGGCTTCTCATCTCCTCCCATAATTGTATTGGTGTTCTTCACTCTGTTATAAAGCCAGTTTCCTTCTTTTCCATTGTATTGATTACTCACAGTGTGTGAACAGTAAATACTTTCTATTGACACCTGATTTAATAAATACATTGGTAATATTCTGGATATATGACCCTTCAAACAAGCAGGTGGCTTTCATACTGGGTTCAAATACAGATTCTAGTGCCACTAGCTGCTTACATGTCCCTTTTCTCACCCCTTTGCAAGTTGACTTTTATGATATGGCAAAAAAATCTCTGTGATACAGCAAAAAATTTTTCTGTGTGAGTGTCTGTCTTGCAAATTTCTTTGCATATGGCAAATAATAATAATGTTTTCTGTTTCAAATACTCCTTCATCAGGTTATCTGGGAGGATGACTGGTTGTAAATTGCTGAGATTCTGGCACAAACTGGAAGTCAACTTCCTGAGTCCACACCAGGCTGCTTACTCTGGGAGCTAGAAGATGTTCACTTACAAAAAAACTGTTAAAACTTCTGTACTTGTGGGCAAGGCAGCCAAGCCAAGGGAGAATCTGAACCCGTCTCATCACCTTGCGTATCTACTTCCATTTCCCCATTTATATCTGTATTCAATCCATACATCTGGGATTGTGCATGTAGTCTTTGCATTAGAGACTGTTACAATTATACTGTAAAAAAAAAGTCTATAGCTATAGCAGATGTTGCATAAATCCAGAGAAGGTATACTAGTTTGTGGGCATTTTGTTTTTTTTCTTTTTTTTTTTTAATTATTTCCTGCAACATTTGTGAGATTTTAATTCAGTGACCTATCAGGTTGCTATTTATTTCTGAGTTTTGATACTGTGTGTTTATTTTGTAATTTTGATTGATGTACATTCAGTCTAAATAGCAGTCTGAATTTCTAAAATCACAGGGATGAAGTTGTACCTCATATATATAAAGGTTAACCAATATACAAAGCAAATGTTGAGGAAACTAGCACCTTCCCATCTTTTATGCACACAAAGCAAATGAATTATATCTGCTAAGGGAATCATTACAGTGGCTTTTCAGACATTTATTGGTTTCAGTCATGAATTACCACAGAGTATTAGCATAGGTTTCTCAGCTAAACATATCCTAATGCATTTCTTTGGCCTATTGACCATTAAATACATTTTTAGCAAATAGGGGAAATATTTATATGGTTATTTTGCTCCTATAAATGTATGAAATGTCTATCTGCAGTTACCATAACTGCACATAATGTTTTTGAGTTCCCAGTATGTATATATAGTCAAATAGAAACTGAGACTATGAATTTGAATGTCTTTTTCACAAAAATTATGGTGGTTTGAATGTGAAATTTGAAACCTGTTTTTGAGGAAGCAGTCTTAGCATACAATATCTCAATTTCAGTTTTGTTCAGCCTGTCTAGCCTGTTTTGCCATCTTTAGCACAATCAGATAGATCACACCTGCCTGGGCTAGAAGGAAACTTCTCCTGCTATGATCCTTATGAGGGAGGGTGGTTGTGTGAAGCACTAGCAAATACTCAAAGGAATCATTACTGCTACCCAGTGCAAAATGAGAAATAAATGAGGTGTTTAGAAGCAAACCTTGATCTCTTCTTGGGTATTGCAATAAAGCAGCAAATACATATCTTTTGGGCTTTACTTTGTGTTTTTAAGCACATCATCCCATTACTAGATAACCTGGTTATATGTATTTAATGACATTTCTGTAGTGACAAAATTGCCTCAATATAATTTCTATCATAAAAGGTAGGGGATTTCTTTCAGTCAGGAAATTAGGTGGAATAACTTAATTTTTATTTTTTCATCAATATCACAACATTGAGTTTTATAACATATCTCTATTGAGGCTGCAGTGTGCTTTGTACTTGAAATGGTATCTTTGTGAGTGGCTAGTGTTTTCGCACTATGTTTGCTGTTAATAAGAATCCATAACAGGTGAAAATAAGGTTTTTCTGTAGCAGTAAGTGCAGGAGAAGATAGGGTTTCATTAGACAGTACCACCAGCAAAGACACAAGACATAACTACTAACAGTACATGGCAAGCTTCAAATGCTAGGCTGTGTATAAATATCCACTTGATATGTGTGCTTGGGTTTCTCATATTTTTATAATTTTTTTTTTTGGAAAAATAATCAGTGGAATGAATGGAACACTCTTATGTGTCCAGAAAAGCTGATGGTTCTTTTTTTGGTCTTTTTAAACACTCCTCTTTTCATCTTGCTGACAGACAGATAACTTTGTTATTTCTGTGCATCTACAATTAAGAAAGAAGAAATTATTCCTACGTAGTTTAGACCATTACTGAATTTTAAGACGAAAATTAATTGGATTCCTTTAGTGAATGGCACGTATCAGAGGTAACATAATGACATAATGGCAAACTACGGCATTGCTAAGCAGACTCCTGGTTGCATTCTGCTCATCTTCTTCAAACAATAATTTTCAGTAATTTTGAGAGGATTCTGGAGATTTGGCAAGCTGCAGCCAAAGTTCAGTTCAGTGCTATAGAAAGCAGAATTCCTGAATCAGGGAAGGAACTGTGAAGCTGGGCATCATTCCATCCCAACACACCCAGTCAGTTGCCAGCACCTGTAATAAATGCTCGGAGAAATGTAGTGATATTCTAGCCACTCCAGCCAATGAGCTGGCTTCATTTGGAGCTTGGCTCAGATGCCTCTATACAAATGCCCGTAGCATGGGGAACAAACAACAGGAATTAGAGATGTGGGCACATCTACGGGACTATGAGATAATAGGCATCACAGAAACATGGTGGGATGGCTCCTTTGACTGGAATTTTGGAATGGAAGGTTACAGGCTTTTTAGAAAAGACAGGCCTGGTAGGAGGGGAGGGGGAGTTGTCTTTTATGTTAGGGATAGGCTGGAGAGTATGGCACTCTCTCTGGGGACAGGTGATCAGTTAACAGAAAGTTTGTGGGTTAGGGTTAAGGGGATATCGGTGATGGAAGACATTACTGTGGGGACCTGTTACAGATTGTCTGATCAAGAGAAACCTGTGGATGAAGAACTCTACAGACAAATAGGAAAAGCCTCACACTCACAGGCCCTTGTTCTCATGGGGGACTTCAACCACCCTGACATCTGTTGGGGCGACGGTACGGCCCGGCACAAGCAATCCAGGCGGTTTCTCGATTGTGTGAAAGACAACTTTCTTCTGCAAGCAGTAGAGGAGCCGACAAGGAGAGATGTCCTGCTTGACCTCGTGCTCACCAACAGGGAAGGGCTCATTGGAAATGTGACTCTCCAGGGAAGTCTTGGATGCAGTGATCATGAGATGGTCGAATTCGAGGTCCTCAAGACAGTGAGAAGAACGTGCAGCAAGCTCACTGCCCTGGACTTCATGAGAGCAGAGTTTGGGCTCTTCAGGAACCTGCTTAGCAAAGTTCCATGGGATTTAGCCCTAGAGGGCAGGTGGGGCCCAAGACTCTTGGTTAATATCCAAGGATCACCTGCTACAGGCTCAGGAGTGTTGCATCCCCACCAGAAGGAAGTGCAGCAGGAGGGCCAGGAGACCTCCTTGGATGGATAAGGAGCTGCTGAGGAAAATTCACAGGAAAAAATAGGTTTATAAAAGGTGGAAGCAAGTACAGGTGGCCTGGGGTGAATACAAGGATGTTGTCCGGGAAGTTAGAGACAGGGTTAAGAAAGCTAAGGCCCAGTTAGAGGTTAACTTGGCAAGGGATGTTAAAGATAATAGGAAGGGATTTTATGGGCATGTAGCGTCTAAAAGACAGAGCAGGGACGACATAGGCCCCATCCAGGAGCTTTTGGGAGAACTGGCTACACAGGATTTGGAGAAGGCTGAGGTTCTGAATGGCTTCTTTGCCTCGGTCTTCAATGGCAAAGGCTCTGACCACACCACCTGAGTCTTGGAAGGTGGACGCAAGGACTGTGAAAACCTAGACCTTGGGCCCACTGTACGAGTGGATCTGGTTTGAGACCATCTTAAGAACCTGAAAGTACACAAGTCCATGGGGCCTGATGAAGTCCATTCGCGGGTCCTGAAGGAGCTGGCGAATGAAGTTGCAAAGCCACTGGCCATCATATTTGAAAAATCATGGCAGACAGGTGAAGTTCCAAAAACAGGGAAAAAGGAAATATAACTCCCATTTTCAACAAGGGGGAAATGGATGATTCAGGGAATTACAGACCAGTCAGGCTCACCTCTGTGCCTGGAAAAATCTTGGAGCAGATTCTCCTGGAAGGCATACTAGGGAACATGAAAAAGAGAAATGTGCTTGGTGACAGCCAGTATGGCTTCTCTAAGGGGAAATGCTGCCTGACCAATTTGGTGGCCTTCTATGACGAGGCTACAAAGGTGATGGAGAGGGGTCGAGCAGTTGATGTCATCTACCTGGACTTGTGCAAAGCATTCGACACTGTCCCGCATGACATCCTTGTCTCTAAAGTGGAGAGACATCAATTTGATAGGTGGACCACTCAGTGGATAAAGAACTGGGGGATTGCCACATGCAAAGAGTTGTGGTCAACGGCTCAATGTCTGGCTGAAGACCAGTAACGAGTGGTGTCCCTCAGGGATCGGTGTTGGGACCGGGCTTGTTTAACATCTTTGATGCTGACATGGAAAGTGGAGTTGAGTGTGCCCTCAGCAAGTTTGCCGATGACACCAAGCGGTGTGGTTCTGTTGATACGCTAGAGGGAAGGAATGCCATTCAGAAGGACCTTGACACGCTTGTGAGGTGGGCTTATGCCAACATTGTGAAGTTTAACCATGCCAAGTGTAAGGTCCTGCACCTAGGTCGGAGCAATCTCAGCCACAGCTACAGTTTTAGCAAAGAAGAAATTCAGAGCAGCCCTGCAGAGAAGGACTTGGGGTTGTTAGTCAATGAGAAAATGAACATGAACCAGCAGTGTGTGCTTACAGCCCAGAAAGCCAACCGCATCCTGGACTGCATCAAAAGGAGCGTGACCAGCAGGTCGAAGGAGGTGATCCTGCCCCTCTTCTCTGCTGTCGTGAGACCTCACTTGGAGTATTGTGTGCAGTTCTGGTGTCCTCAACATAAAAAGGACATAGAACTATTGGAACATGTCCAGAGGAGGGCCACGGGGATGATCAGGGGACTGGAGCACCTCCCATATGAAGACAGGCTGAGAAAGTTGGGGCTGTTCAGCCTGGAGAAGAGAACGGTGCGTGGAGACCTCGCAGCAGCCTTCCAGTATCTGAAGGGGGCCTATAGTGATGCTGGTGAGGGACTATTCATTAGGGACTGTAGTGATAGGACAAGGGGTAACGGGTTGAAACTTAAACAGCAGAGGTTTAGATTGGATCTAAGGAAGAAATTCTTTACTGTTAGGGTGGTGAGGTACTGGAGTGGGTTGCCCAGGGAGGTGGTGAATGCTCTATCCTTGACAGTGTTCAAATCCAGGTTGGATGAAGCCTTGGATGATATGGTTTAGTGTGAGGTGTCCCTGGTGATGGCAGGGGGGTTTGAACTAGATGATCTTATGGTCCTCTCCAACCCCAACTATTCTATGATTCTATGATTCTGAAACACAGAACACACACAAAAAAAAAAAAACAACAAACCCCAACTTGTCAAACCAATCTTGGCTTAATGGGCTAGGCACTTACCTTCTTGGAGCAGCTAATTTTTTTTTCCTTTCTTTTTTACTACCTTGGACACTTCTTGAAAGAAACCCAAAGTGTAGAGCTACCAAGTTAACAAGCTGATTTGCCTGTCCTTTGCAGCAACATTAATAAAATCTTGGTCAATCATTCTGGAAGAACACAGTAGCTGGCAGTACTCCATTCTGTCCAGACTAACAGGATAGAAAATAGTAGAAATACTCAGACTTGCCTTTATCATCAATTAATAAATAAATGTAAAAGTTGTATATACCTGAACATTTACTTTTTCCTGTTAAGGTACTTCAGTTTCTTACTCGTGCTATCCTAGCTATATTTACTGTAAGGAGTGACTTGTTTTAATTAAAAGGTTTGAGAAGTGTAATTTTTGACAAAGTACTTTTTATGAAGAGGCTCATAACTTTTCTTATTCTTAAAAAAAAAAAAAACAACAAGAAATCAAAAACTCCACAAAAATCCTACAAAACAGAACTAAACAAAACTAATCAACTCTACAAGCATGTGGCATTTTTTGCTCCTTCATGTCCATAGAGCTAGGTCCAATAGCTACTATCTACCTAAAATTGCTTATGCTGTCCCACTCAATTTATTTAATTATGTTAAAACTGATGATAAAACTGCCCAAAGATGTGCCCATAAATTCTTGGCTGTTAGTGATATCATCCCACATGAAAGAGAGAAATTAAACAAAACAAAAAAAAAAAAAAGAAATAATCAGAAAACTAAAAACTCTCAATCATTTGCCTCAAGCTGCTGGACCTAATTGAGAAGTTCTGAGGGAGCAAACAAAACCAGAAATTGCTTCAATACTATGTTTTGCACATAAAGCAAATTCATGGAAAAATATCATTAACTTTGAAACAACAATGGCTACATGTCACATAATGTCACACAGGAAAGAAGTGCTGTAATATAGCCATCTAACCACTGCCCCTGTGAGGTGCATGTGTATATGGACTTATTCCTATTGTCACTTTTTATTTCTTTTTGCTTTATTGTTTCAAGGATATGCCTGAATTAAATCTTTTTATTTTGTTTTTTCCTTGGTGTTTTCTTGGTCTGTGGTAAATCCCTTTCCCACCCCCACAGATGACAGCTCTTTCATGGTGCCTGCCAGCAGCTTCCAGGAATCTCAGCCTTTTTACAGAGATCTAGGTCTATCTTGTCACCTGGTGAAATCTTCTATGAAACAACAGGAAAAAAACAAACCAAAACAAAAAAAACCCACCCCCACCCAAAAAAAAAAAGAAAAAAGCAAGCAAACAAACAAACAAAAAAACCCCAACAAACAAACAAAAAACCTAACAAATAACCCAAACAAGCAATGAAGCTTTACTCTATAACAGACAAGTGGAAGACATCCCTCAGGTCAAACCTGTGATGCAGACAGTACTGGCAGGAATCTGCTTGTGTGGAAAGGGGGCAGAGATGCACAAACAGCAAAATGCCAGAATTGCCCTTTCCTTTACATCAAATTTCTTTTGGCATTGTTTACTCAACACTCTTCAAATCCACCTGTTAAAAAAACTCTGGTTTTAGTTCTTTCACAGTTTCTATCTTGCTTAGCATTTAGGGTTTCTAATGTTACAGGAATGGGACTTTAGTTCATAATCCCAGGTCTGACACCTGACTGCACCTTTGGATTACTCTGGCAAACCAGTCCCTGTTCAACTGCTAACCAGAAACATTATTTCACAGTCACTGCTATGCAAAAGGACATTTTATAGAAACTAGCTGAAAATAATCACAGATAATTTGTTTCTGTCTGGCTGCATTTAAGAAAGACATTTCATCTGGACAAAAACAGATGAAGAGGAATCACAATTGGAGATTAAGCAACTGTGTAACTCCACAATTTAATTTCTACAGCTGCCATAAAAGAACAGCATAATACTTCTGTATGACAATATCAAAACAGATAATGCATCCTAAAAATTTTTTAAGACCTCCTGCAAAACACAGCCCCTACTCATGCCAAAACCCCGTTACAAACAGAATGTCACCAGACAGGGGCTGAAATGTCTGCAAGTCACAGAAATGTACACAGAAACACTGTGAGTCTTGTGCACTTGAATGGAAAGAACTGATGCAAAATATGCATTTGCATCTCTTTGAAGACAGTACTGCCTCTGAAAACTGTTATCAGTTGCACAGCATGGTTTTTGTGTTTTGCTTGAACCTCCAAGCAGCACAAAGCTTCATCTACAGCTCCTGTGTGGGGTTTGCTACCTGATGTTTGGACTTGAAGACCCAGAGAAAACTGCAGCAGAAATGTGAGGAGGGATCACAGAGGGGTGAAATCCTGCTTAGCGCCCCAGACCTGCTTGCAGCAGACAAGATTAGGATCTTAGAAGAAGGAAAATTAATTTATTTGTACAACTTGTCATACAAAGGGCCAACAGTGAATCTTTTGTTGCTATTCCATCTCTTCTCAGAGAAGTTTAACACTGACATATTAATGTCAACAGAAGTTCTTCAGGCTTGCACAGTGGCCAGCCTGCACTAAAGCAAGAATCCTGGGTTCTTCAGTAGCAGCACATACTCTCTTGTAGGTAGGTGGTCATGTATCTGTGTTTGTACATATTCTTCCAGATGAGTCTGAAATTTGTGTTAATTGTGACTAAATGACACAGCTCTCACATAGATTCAGCTCCCTAAAATGTAAAACCAGGTCAGGCAAAGGAGAAAACACTCCACTAGTGCTTCCTCACAGGAAAACTTGCAACAGCTCACCTCTTGTCAAATTCCCTCAATCATAGGACAAATGCATAGGCAACCATTTTCCATGAATCCCACTTTATATGGAACAACATGCATCATCATACACTCAAAAACCAAGGAAATCAACAACAAAAAAACAAAAACCCCAACAATCAAATACCAAAAAGGAACAAATCAAAACAAAAGTGTTTCTTAGTCCAGTGAAACTCTGGAAACATCTTCAAATTTCTCTCCTGTTGGCTTCAATAGAAGCTTATTTCTTCATACTCATTTACGAGAAAAAGTGCGCATTTCTAAATCGGGATTTTGAGGGGCCTGTTCTACAACTCCTGGCTATTTTCCTTGGAAGAATGCAATCACAAGCCGATTTTTTAAAAAAGGCTATCTTGCCTCCACAGACCTTTGCAGACACGAAAGTCATGATTTGTACCATCTAAACCAAAATGAGTTTTCTGCTGCAGGATATCAGAGATTTTTAGGGCAGCCAGAGTTCCTCAGGCTTTCTTCTTTTTGCTTCTCAGCTAGAGGTTGAGTGATGCCCCAGTGGTACTTGTGTCTAGGACTGCTCAGAAAACACCTTATTATGACTATTCACTGGAAAAAAACAATCCACTCAAAGCAAAACACGTTAGCTTTTTTCTTAGGTCTTTCTGAAAGGCAGACTTGGAAGAGTGTTTCAGTGGTCCCCAGAATGCCTCATCTTAACATTTTCTGGACAAAATATTGCTATAACTTAATTCATCATAAATTTTTCAGCTGCCACTCTTAAGAAAAAAAAAAGAACAATTCTATGACATTGTATTCCTCATTATTGGTTAATCTGAAAATAGGAGAGGGCACCTTTAATCCAGAACTCAGCCAAAATTCAAAGGCAGAAGAGGCCCATGATGCAAAATTTCTACCCTATAAACTACTCTTTCCTGACCCCCAGCAGCCAGTGTTATTCTTCTGTTCAGTTAATAACTATTTACAGCCCAGAAAAGCTTTTCTCCACCTACTTTTGTAGTCCTCTCTCAAAGGCTGTTGTGCCACCATAAATCACTATGAATGAGTGGGACAGACAGAATGTTTCCCCCAGTTTTAACTGCCATTTTAACCACCTTTGCAGAGACCTATCTGATCTAACCAGTTATCTTTATGCCTCACAATCTACAACCCACACTCAGATTCTTCAATGGGGAAGAAAAAACCAATCAAACTTTAGTAGTCTTGGTGACAACAATTTCATTCCTTTGGGAATGTTTCTTTAAACTATTTCCTGGAATTCATAACACCAAGGTACTTCCATATCTTTGTCTAATTTTATCAATAGAAGGACTGAGCTCCCTTTCACAGGCAGACCCTGTGATGAGCATTGCAAAGACATGCATCTGCTGGACATTCAATTAAAAGGTTATAGATTGCTTCCTGAATTTTCTCACCTTTCCTACCTTCACTTGATACATTGGTATTAAACAATGCTAGGGAGATTATATTTTTTTTTGTGATTCTTTTAAAAATCAGTAATAGTGGTAGCTCCTGATCCATTATGCTTAGAGTCTAGAATAAAATAAGTTTCTTGCCATGAAATACAGACATTATAATGAACACCAGACAAAGAGCTATCAAATTTCAGGTTGATGGGTGGGATCAGGGTTTTCATCCTGAGCAAGCTTTATTGTTTTCAATGCCTTCATTATTTGGTGGAGTGTTTAGGAACAGCTCTTCTTTTTTTTTTTTTTTTTTTTTTATATTGTTCTGAGCCCAATCCAAGTAACAGGCTCTGTTTAACTAATTTACAGTGGTTGAATACCCACTAAATTTTAGGAGCAGATGATCACAAATACAACCATGATTGTGCTTTTCAGATACTTTATAACGTAAAGTTAAATTAGTAAAAGACACAACAATTTGAAGTAGATAGTTTCTTCCGTAAAACTCCATAGAAGCATAAGTAGTCTGGTTTTACAGACTGTAATAAAAATAGGCTGCAGTTGTTTTCCCCCCATTAGTTTCACTGAAATAGTTCAACAAATACACCACAGAATGCTATCACCTTTATTAGAAAAGCTTTCAGACAACCCTTGAAGTCTTGTGTGCAAAATCCAACTGTAACGGTTATATCTCTGTTAGCAGGATTAGATATCCTTGTTTCTTATCGAAGTCTGAACAGCAATACAGAAAGCCACCTGGATAGTAGCAACCACATTGTGAGAATAAGAATGTTGTGCTCTTGAGGCATATATAACCTAAGGGTGGTAAAGCACTTTCAAATGAGAACATCCTGTTATTTTCCCCACCTTGAACCTTAGCTTCATGACACCTGTAGATTCACGAACAGAAGTGATGGGAGGGATCTGTTACAAGACATTTGCAACACTGTAGGCCTCTAACAGCATTTGAACTTCTCACATAATTCAGACTTTAAGATTTCATTCTATGCTTTTAGGTTATAAACAAAGTTTGGATCCTATTTTTCCAATTTTTAAGAAGTCATAAGGTCTCATAACTCCCACAGTTACACTTTGCATTCACACCTTTAGTTCGTGCTTTTGCTATCCCATAAAACTTATTGCTGTGCAAACCAACAAAAGTACAAAGATGAAGGTTAGACATATCACTATGAAGATACACAGAACTGAGTCCTCCTACTCCCCAAACCAACCAACAAGCAAACAAAACAACCCGCAAAAGCAACTTGCACCACTGTACTTGGAAACAAGGGGCTTATAAACAAAGTCCACCCAGGAGCAGCAAACAGTTACCAACCAGGAAATAATGCTAGACCATATATTGAGATCCCATATAAGTAAAAGAAAACCAAGCAGTGCTGAAAACAAGCACATCTGCAGCTCAGGCCAACCAAGGACGGGGCTTAAATACAGCTCTCATGCTGATGAATGAGAGATGGGGTCAGCCAACACGTACAGAGGCCCCAGATGAGCCTTGTCAGGGCAATCAAGGCCAATTAGCATCCTCTGGGGCACGACACAGATCTAGAGAAGGTCATTCTGCTGCTTGTCCATGTTTTATTTATGTGAACAGTAAACCTCTTACTACCTTTCATGAGGGTAGATAATGTCCACACAACATGCAGTCTTGGCTGTCTGAAATAGAGTTAGCTAGTGACTATAAAATGAAAACATATACATAAAGGAGAAAAAAAAATGATCTAAAATGGTATATTTTTTTTCATATTTAAAACACCTTTTATCTCATCAGGAAACCCACCTCATTACTTATTTTGCTATCACATTTCAATTACAGTAAAGATTTGGTGCAGAGTTTATTGCAGGGTTTTGAGATAGAACAAATTAAAAAATTCTAAAAAATGTGTATGGAAAGAACAAAAACATACAAAATAAAAAAATTAACAAAACAAAAACAAGCAAACAACAACAACAAAAAAACAAGAAAAAGTGAAAACAAACAACCAACAAAAAAACCCAACTCCCAAGTAAGAATCCCCAACACTGAAAAACCTTGGACTTTTTCTGAGTTGCTTCAATAATAACATGTTCCGTGCAAATACACCTACCAAATAAGGGCCTATTAAAAACTGGCTTGAGTGTTATTGGAGACTTACAAAACCCCAGACAACAAAATAATCATGGTTATGTTTCCTAGTTGAATTAAACTCTGCTAAGAAGCAGAATGTACAGAGAAGTCAGAAAAAATGTGAATAATAACATGGATGAAATAGTGGAACAGCATGTTTTTATAGTTAAGGGAGAATTTTCCTTGGAATCAAAGCAGAAAAGCAGTTCTCAGCAATTACATACATACAGCATTACCTTTTTCTTTTTTTTTTATTAATGTGCATCTCAGCAAATATTTTAAACCATGTTTTTGAATATGAATTTTAATGGGAAAAAAGAAAACACAACAAACCCTTTGAGTCTACTTTCTTTTGTTTTGTTTCCTTAGTATTGCTTATGCCCTTCTATCAACCACCAGACATTCTAAATGGCATTTCTGGTGCTGATCTTAACAGCTTAATCTCTTACGCTGTATTCACTGTCTTATAAGGAAATGCTGCCTAACATCTTTTATTCCTTTGTTTAGCACTTGCTTATTCCAGCCTTATAGCTACTCAGGCTCCTGCATACATTTAACCTCATTGAGATTCTGCTGCATTTCTGACTTTCTCAGCAGACATCAAGCCACTGTAGTTCCTCTGGCTTTGGCAAACACCCATTACTTTCTGGTTCCTGCATCTCTCTCACTGCCATATGCTTTATTCTTTTCTTTGCTATATGAGCAGATCCAGAGCTTGGTGTGAACTACTGCAAACAGTTTTCTGAATGTGGCCTCACCAGCTTGAGCAAAGCCAAGTTCCTAATCTCACAGCTGATAAATGTACATACACATCTTGGAATGTTGCTTATTATATTTTAACAGATGTTAAGCATTCTGCCAGTGATCTCATGCGTTATCCACCACTGTCCTTCATTTCTACCTGAAATTTAACAGCATGTGGAATCAATTCTGGGTGTGTAACATAGCTTTATGAAAGAAAATTTAAAAAAAAAGAATTGCTAGCAAGACAGGTTATAGCCCCATTTGGTGATACAAAAAAAAAAACAAACCTGTTGTGGTTTAAGCCCAGCCACGCAGTCTCTCTTTCGCTTCCCTCCGTCCTCTCCACCCTTCTTCCAAAGGGATGGGGAGGAGAATTGAAAGAATGTTACTCCCATGGGCTAAGATAAGAACAGTCCAGTAACTAAGGTATAACACAAAACCACTACTGTTACCACCAATAATAATAATGATAAAGGAAATAACAAGGGAAGAGAATACAACCGCTCATCACCCGACGACTGATACCCAGCCTGACCGAGGAGTGATCTAGCCCTTCCAGGTAAGTGCCTCAACTCTACATCCTGGGCATGACATCCTCTGATATGGAGTACCTCTTTGGTTAGTTTGGGTCAGGCGTCCTGTCCCTCCCCCCTCCCTGCTTCTCCTCCTCCCTAGCAAAGCATGAGATTCAGAAAGTCCTTGGTCAGAGTAAACATTACTGAGCAACAACTAAAACCATTGGTGTCATCAGCGTTGTTCCCAGGCTGAAGGTCAAAGCCACAGCACTGCACCAGCTACTAAGAAGGAGAAAAATGACTGCTACTGCTGAACCCGGGACAATCCCAAAACAAACAAACAAAAAAAACCCAAAACCAAATATTTCTTTTTGTAGCTGAATAATGTTTTGTGGTCTATGTATATGATATATATGTCAGTTCTTTCATTCACAACATATTGTCCTGAAGTGTCTGTGAATTAATTCCTTCATGGAGTTTAGAAAATGGTTACCCAAGGTTTGTTATATAAAAGGATCCAAAGGTTATGTGGCACTCTTCTCAAACATTTTTCAAAGGAGAAACATTTTATTGTAAACATTTCAATACATCAAGATATCATTAATATCATAATAATGCATCAATATAATAATATTATATCATTAATGTATTAATATGTCATTAATATATTAAAATATCAATATATTATATCATTCACATATAAATATAATCACATCATGACTTTAATCAAACTGGTTTGGGCAACAGTTCACTAACAGTGCAGCACTGGACATGGTCTTCAACATACATCCCAAATATCAATTAATCACAGGTGTTTGTGGTATAGTAGTGTAGTAATAGTTAACTGTGAATTGGTACACATAGGAAGACTTTTGGCACATAAGCAGCTCAAAAACAATGAAAAGATAAAAAAAAGAAAAAATAATCATCTCAGTGCTGCATTTTGATGATTGGCTGGAAGTCTTCCATTTGTATGGATGGGACAATATTTAAATGTAAAATATTTGTTGAAAGTAAAAGCCATCTGAGAATAAGAAATAGGAATTTTGCACAAACATGTAAAGATAGGAGATAATGAAAAAATAAGGTGCATGTTTTCCTTCATGTATTTAGAAACTATTTTACTTCTGGATTAAGTCTATTGATTTATTTAAAAATCTGCTTCAAAATAAGAATAAATTTAAAACAAAGGCAAACAACTTCATCTCACCAGTATAATAAAGAATATTTAGAGCTGGATTCCATATTTACACTCAAGTTCTCACACATAGAGCAGCATAAGACTTGCTGAGGGGGGTGGCTTGAGAAAGGACGCCTGTGGCACCGGAGCAGAGCCGGGGAAGATCAGCGTCCAGAAACCTCACCACAGAGCAACAAGAGCCACTGAGGGAGCCTCAAGTCCTTGACAGGACTTGCAAAGAGCTCAGCTAATGCGAGGAGGTTACTCACCGGGGGCGGAGACAGGAGGAGTGGCACCAACTGTGAGTGGTTAAAAATCTACCCAGGGAGCGCGGCGACCAGGAGCGCGGCAAACAGAGCAGGCAAATAGAGCAGGTCGAGGGAGTTTGCGTGGCAGTTCGCACGGGCAGGCGAGAGGGATGGTGAGCACTCGCTGTATGACCAGGGTCTGGTCTGGGAGCTCTGCCCTGGCAGCCCCGGTGGTGGCCAGAGTAGGCACCCAGACAGAGCCGGTAAGTGGGAAGGTTGCGGTGCAGAGCTTGGAGTGTAGAGAGTGCCTGCACTGGTCTTGTGAGGGAAAGGTGTAGAATGGGCAGGGCTGCGCTCGCTGCTCCCTGATGGAGTTCCTCCTCCAGCAGGTGGCTGAGCGACGGCATGCTGTCAGTAAGCTTCAAGATGTCAAGGAAGCTGAGAGGAAGCAGGACTGCTTGCTCCAGGACCAAACAGCACAGGATTCTAAGATTCACAGGATATCTAAGATTCCCCTCTAACTCATGGAGGAGAGAAGGGGTCTGTTGATCAGGGAAGCTGGGAATTAGTAACAAAAAAAACAACAAAAGGAGGAAGAGAGAGCAATTAAAAGCAAGGGGCTTCCTCCAAAATCTGCTGTACCCACCCAGAACCTTTTGCTGTCCTGCAGGGGGCTGATGAGGAAATGCACTTGCATCAGAAACAGCCAGCTGGTGCACTGGCACAGAAGATCTCTACTGGTGCCACCAGGAAAAAGCGGCAGGTTGTAGTAGTAGGGGACTCTGCCTTGAAAGGGACAAAAGCGCTCATCTGTCGGCCTGACCCAGTTGCAAGGGAGGTGTGTTGCCTACCTGGGGCACGGATCAGGGATGTGGTGGAGAGGCTGCCTGCTCTAGTAAGTCCCACGGACTATTACCCGCTTCTAGTGATACATGTGGGTGCTAAAGATATAGATAGTAGTAGCCTGAGGAGTATAAAGAAGGACTACAGAGCTCTGAGAGAGGTGGTCAGAGGTTCTGGAGCTCAGATAGTCTTTTCGACAATTCTCCAAGACACAGGGGAGGACCTTCCAAAGTCAAGGAGGATTGGACAGGTTAATAAATAGTTAAAAGGGTGGTGTCATAGTCAAGGGTTTGGGTGTCTTGAATACGGGACTCATGTTTGTAGGCCAGCTCTACTGGGGGCTGGTGGAACTGCTCTGATAAAGAAAGGGAAGAGTGGCTTTGCTGGGAGGCTTGCCAGACTTGTCAAGGATGTTTTAAACTAGTTGTGTTGGGGGAGGGGAGCATCATTCCATCCCAACACACCCAGTCAGTTGCCAACACCTATAATAAATGCTCAGAGCAATGTAGTGACATTCTAGCCACTCCAGCCAATGAGCTGGCTTCATTTGGAGCTTGGCTCAGATGCCTCTATACAAATGCCCATAGCATGGGGAACAAACAACAGGAATTAGAGATGTGGGCACATCTACGGGACTATGAGATAATAGGCATCACAGAAACATGGTTGGATGGCTCCTTTGACTGGAATTTTGGAATGGGAGGTTACAGGCTCTTTAGAAAAGACAGGCCTGGTAGGAGGGGAGGGGGAGTTGTCTTTTATGTTAGGGATAGGTTGGAGAGTATGGCACTCTCTCTGGGGACAGGTGATCAGTTAACAGAAAGTTTGTGGGTTAGGGTTAAGGGGATATCGGTGATGGAAGACATTACTGTGGGGACCTGTTACAGATTGTCTGATCAAGAGAAACCTGTGGATGAAGAACTCTACAGACAAATAGGAAAAGCCTCACACTCACAGGCCCTTGTTCTCATGGGGGACTTCAACCACCCTGACATCTGTTGGGGCGACGGTACGGCCCGGCACAAGCAATCCAGGCGGTTTCTCGATTGTGTGAAAGACAACTTTCTTCTGCAAGCAATAGAGGAGCCAACAAGGAGAGGTGCCATGCTTGACCTCATGCTCACCAACAGGGAAGGGCTCATTGGAAATGTGACTCTCCAGGGAAGTCTTGGGTGTAGTGATCATGAGATGGTTGAATTTGAGGTCCTCAAGACAGTGAGAAGAGCATGCAGCAAGCTCACTGCCCTGGACTTCATGAGAGCAGAGTTTGGGCTCTTCAGGAACCTGCTTAGCAAAGTTCCATGGGATATAGCCCTAGAGGGCAAGGGGGCCCAAGACTCTTGGTTCATATTCAAGGATCACCTGCTACAGGCTCAGGAGTGTTGCATCCCGATTAGAAGGAAGTGTAGCAGGAGGGCCAGGAGACCTCCTTGGATGGATAAGGAGCTGCTGAGAAAAATTCATAGGAAAAAAGAGGCTTATAAAAGGTGGAAGCAAGGACAAGCGGCCTGGGATGAATAAAAGTATGTTGTCAGGGTAGTTATGGACCAAGTTAGGAAAGCTAAGGCCCAATCGGAGGTTAACTTGGCAAGGGATGTTAAAGATAATAGGAAGGGATTTTATAGGTATGTAGCAGCTAAAAAACAGACTAAGGACAAGGTAGGCCCGCTCCAGAAACTTTCAGGAGAACTGGCTACACAGGACTTGGAGAAGGCTGAGGTTCTGAATGGCTTCTTTGCCTCGGTCTTCAATGGCAAAGGCTCTGACCACACCACCCAAGTCTTGGAAGGCAGACACAGGGACTGTGAAAACCTAGACCTTGGGCCCACTGTACGAGTGGATCTGGTTCGAGACCATCTTAAGAACCTGAAAGTACACAAGTCCATGGGGCCTGATGAAGTCCATTCGCGGGTCCTGAAGGAGCTGGCGAATGAAGTTGCAAAGCCACTGGCCATCATATTTGAAAAATCATGGCAGACAGGTGAAGTTCCAAAAACAGGGAAAAAGGAAATATAACTCCCATTTTCAACAAGGGGGAAATGGATGATTCAGGGAATTACAGACCAGTCAGGCTCACCTCTGTGCCTGGAAAAATCTTGGAGCAGATTCTCTTGGAAGGCATGCTAGGGAACATGAAAAAGAGAAATGTGCTTGGTGACAGCCAGCATGGCTTTACTAGGGGAAAATCCTGCCTGACCAATTTGGTGGCCTTCTATGGCGGGGCTACAAAAGTGATGGAGAGGGGTCGAGCAGTTGATGTCATCTACCTGGACTTGTGCAAAGCATTCGACACTGTCCCACATGACATCTTTGTCTCTAAATTGGAGTGTCATCAATTTGATAGGTGGACCACTCAGTGGATAAAGAACTGGCTGGATGGTCGCACTCAAAGAGCTGTGGTCAACGGTTCAATGTTCGGCTGAAGACCAGTAACGAGTGGTGTCCCTCAGGGATCGGTGTTGGGACCGGTCTTGTTTAATATTTTTGTTGCTGACATGGACAATGGAATTGAGTGTGCCCTCAGCAAGTTTGCCGATGACACCAAGTGGTCTGGTTCTGTTGATACGCTAGAGGGAAGGAATGCCATTCAGAAGGACCTTGACACGCTTGTGAGGTGGGCTGATGCCAACCTCATGAAGTTTAACCATGCCAAGTGCAAGGTCCTACACCTGGGTTGGAGCAATCTCAGCCACAGCTACAGGTTGGACAAAAAGGAAATTCATGGTAGTCCTGCAGAGAAGGACTTGGGGGTGTTAGTCAATGAGAAAATGAACATGAGCCAGCAGTGTGCACTCACAGCCCAGAAAGCCAACCGTATCCTGGGCTGCATCAAAAGGATCATGACCAGCAGGTTGAAGGAGGTGATCCTGCCCCTCTTCTCTGCTGTCGTGAGACCTCACTTGGAGTACTGTGTGCAGTTCTGGTGTTCTCAACATAAAAAGGACATGGTGCTGTTAGAACATGTCCAGAGGAGGGCCGCAAGGATGATCAGGGGACTGGAGCACCTCCCATATGAAGACAGGCTGAGAAAGTTGTGGCTGTTCAGCCTGGAGAAGAGAACGGTGCGTGGAGACCTCGCAGCAGCCTTCCAGTATCTGAAGGGGGCCTATAGTGATGCTGGTGAGGGACTATTCATTAGGGACTGCAGTGATAGGACAAGGAGTAATGGGTTGAAACTTAAACAGCAGAGGTTTAGATTGGATCTAAGGAAGAAATTCTTTACTGTTAGGGTGGTGAGGTACTGGAGTGGGTTGCCCAGGGAGGTGGTGAATGCTCCATCACTGGCAGTGTTCAAGAACAGTTTGGATGGAGCCTTGGGTGATATGGTTTAGTGTGAGGTGTCCCTACCCATGGCAGGTGTGTTGGAACTAGATGATCTTGAGGTCCTTTCCAATCCTAACTATTCTATGATTCTATGATTCTATAAGTGGATAAAAAAATGAAGGTGATCAGCTCTACCATCTCTTACTAGATGGTTATTGAAAGTCATATTTTTTCCATTGTACTTTAAATGTTCTTAGGGTGTTTAAATATGTTATTACCAGGCAATCATGCAGATATGAAAAAGCTTTTCTTTTGTGAAGTAGGAAGTTAAAAAAGCATCCCTAAGACCTCCTGTGGATTTCCAGCAACTGTCAGTATCTAAGCATCCTTTGAACTGCCTCTGATGCTGGGTGAGTGAGATGGCACAATAGTGGGATCCTGGTTCAGTGACTCTTCAGGAAACTATAATTTCTTAGAGCATACTTGGGTTGCCAGTCTGGGGGACTGCTATTCAGCAGTCCTGCACCTCTGCACCCTTCCTGTTGCTGTTAGTGATTTCAGATAAAACAACATGTTTTATAAAATGCAAACTAAAATCTGACAATTCCTGGAAATAATTGTCTTTTGCAATGCAGAGTCATTACACCATTGAAATTCCAGAGTTGGCTTTTCTTTAGAATGGAAAAGATGCAGAATACAGGAAATAACTACCATTCTGTTCCACTGTTTTTTAGCTGTCTTTTTCCTCTCTTCAGGAAACAGAAAGTATTTTTCTTTTTCTTTTTTTCTTAATCTTTCAGAACATGCTCCTGTTGCTGTCTGTACAAACCCTTCAGCAAATAAGGATGGTGGTGTTCCCCTCAAGGTTTCCCTTTACCCCAGGTAGACCTGAAAAGAAATGTTGTCAAGATCTTCTGCAACAAATGAGAATGAAAATTAAATGAGCCAGTAGATCAAGGGGCTTTGATTTGGAGAAAATCAGAGAGTGACAACACGGAGAAGAGGTGGAACAAAAGTCAAAGCCATACTACAGAAATGTTCCTAGTGGGTGGGATGGCAGGTAGAAAACACCATCATTCAAAGAGAAGGGACCAAGTAAACCCAGCATGTAGTAACAGGCTGAGAAAGTGGTAATTTTTGTACATTTTTGTGATAATTGTCTTTACTATCAGTTCTCTACAGAATAAGAGCAACTGATGAAAAGACACATTAAGCAGAACAGTTGGAGCTTCCTGATACCCCAGCCTAATGCTGCCATCACTCATTTCACTACCTGGAAATATCAGTGATCACACCACTCTGGCACACCTTAAAGCAAGGCTTCTTAAGACCGTACATCACCATTTAAAGAAAGAGCAAGGAGAGTTGTAATAGAGTATCAGTAGTCACTAATGCATGAGTGTGTCATACTGTGATTCAAAAAGAGAAAATGAAAGATAGCTTGAATACACACTGGTCCATATAGACTTTTAAAGATTTAGACTGAAATCTATAAAATACAGTAGTGATCACTATTTCTAAGTGATGATACAGCTAATAATTATAGAATGTTTACAGTAGCTAATTTTTGGTAGTCTTGAATATGCAGTGCAAATGTCGTTACCAGTGGGTGGCTAATCCAGACTTAGTAGTACCAGTCATTACAGTTTATGAAGTCAAACAATTCCTACGTATCTCATTTCAGGGTATGAGATATGTAACATTAATTTCCTTAACATGCTTTTGGATTATCACTTAACATAAGTCTTTAAATTTAAAACTTATTTAAAAACAATGGAGAAGGGAAAGAAGGATACAAGTGAAAAGTAATTCACCAGATAAATTATCCAAGCTTTCAACATCTTCATCCTGAAAAAATGTAATAAAACTGAACCAGTAAAATTACACTGACACAAGTTGGGTGCCCAGAAAGATCAAACAGTATTTGCATGTTGGATGAAACAGTTGTAAATCTGATCTTGATTTTTTATTTCTTTTAGGGGGGTTAAAATGTTTAATGAAAAAATCTGACAATCTCATGCACAGCATGTCCCAAATCAAACATATTGCCTAATAGTGTCTAACTATTAACCACCATTTTATGATTCATTTATTAAATAGCTTTGTTTCTCTTGCTGTTCATTTATCTCCTTTAAGGAGAGTATCCTCTGGAGCCTAGTTTTATGCTGTACAGGAGACAGAAATTGGAAGCAGAGACATTTAAAATTGTATTAAAATTGAAACAAGAGCTTTATTCCATAAGTAGGAATTAAATGTGTCATTTATGAAAAAAGCAAGATAACATAAACCCAAAGATAAATGCATTTATATATCTTGTAGATATTTATGTGTTACTGAGCACTGTATAGAGCTATACCTACATATGTGTACACACTCAGACACATATTATGATATAAATAGGTGCAATAAGCATGCAGAGTGACATTTGGTATCATCTTGGGCATATGCAGTGTGTCTCTTCTACCTGCAAAAAATAAAATTATGTTTTGAACATACCTATATTATATATGATAATGCAATATGTTCACCTATATTTTTTTTTAATTCTGTATATATTATATTCTGTAATCTCTTCACCTTGATTTTTCACTACTAACTGCAAAAAGAATCGAGAGGAGGTTGTGTTTGGGAAGCATATATTCTTCTCTAAATTTTTTTTTCTCAGAGAGAAAAACAAGTTTTTTTCCCTCAGAGAGAAAAAAGACCCCACAAAACAAAATGGCAGGAGGAACTGCAAAAGGAAACCACTCTGAATATTAGTTCTCTTTTCGTTTGTTAACTGAGAAAATATGAACATGCAAAAAAGAAAAAGAAGTAGTTGACTGAGAGAAAACAAGAAGAAATAAGAAAATAAATCAGAGGTGGTTTTCATTAGGGAAAGCACTTATCACTGATCCTATTTACTCACTTCAATAATAAAGAGAAATGACAGCAACAGTGATTGGTGATTTGGAGTGAGGTGTCCTGAGTGTCAAGTGGGCAGTTGCTTGAGTCCTAACTGAACAGCCCACTTAGAAAAGGGAGCTGGGGGAAGAGTTTCATTCTTAATGGCATGTAGGCCTGATGGTGGAGCAGAAGTGCTGGACCACAATGCCAGTAGGACACATGTGTGCATCATGCCAGCTTTCCTCTTCCCGTATCAGTTGTTATCCCTTTGCAAACCTGAAAAAGTTCATCCCTTTCTCCTCCCAGACCAAACTATCTGCCATCCATGTAGAGTATGAGAAAGTATGAGGCATCTCTGAGGAGCAACTGTCACACCAGGGCCTCGGGTCCTCAATGAGGACCACACTGCAGCTTCTCCCATGCTTTGAGACATGGAAGCAGAGGAGTTGCCACCAGCTCCCTGTGCTGGTGCCACTGACATCAGTGTGTCATGCAGCTGGTCCAAGGACTGATCAAGCTTTCCATCTGTAAAGTATGTTAACTTCTCCTGTAATGCCTGTGGCCTGACACTCATGAACTCAATCATGTCAACCACACTGTCACGTCATAGACATGCATGCTGCCAATAAGAGAAACCCACAGATGTTCTGCAGAACACAGGGTGATCATTTTGGATGCTTCTTTCTTAGGAAAAAAATACAGCAAAACATATTACAAGCTTAATGTTCTGGATATATTTTCCTGAATATTTGTCTAGCTCCTGATGTTCTACTTGCAATGTTTTGTTTGTTGTTTTTTTTTTTCCCAGAAACTATAATTCAAGCTAATAACATATTTTGAATCTCACATGTTGGCCTGTCCAATTGGCAGCTTTTACAGGGCTAGCTCTGAGCCCCAGGGAACATGTAATTCCAGATGAAAACTTCATTAACAAAAAACCTGAGATCAACTGACAAATTTTTGTTTAGATGGTGGTTTTGGTCTTTCTGAAGGAAGAATTTTATACTGCTTCATCACTACCCTTCCACTCACATTTTTTTTTAATCATTGTGGTTGTACCCAGACTTTCTATTGTCAAGTAACTCTTAGTATGCAACAACTGCAAGAGGACAGCAAATGCAGCAGTTAACATGAAATCCTACTATTCTCTCTACTTTTATAAAAACTCTGCTTAAAGAGAAAGGGGGTGAGCACAACTGATTGCAAGCTCTGTTAGTCCACTTGTGCAGAGGCAGGATATCATCACCTGTTTCAATGTCAACAGCAACCCTACAGCTTCTGATGGCCTGTGGGTTGACCCAGGGTCTATTGCTGTAACACAAAGACATCACAGAAAATGACCAAATGGGAACATGAAAACATGATGGTGGAGTTGCTCCCAGCCACAAGTTTGAGGTGGAAAAGTGTGTGTTTAATGCAATAGTTTAGTTTGGTCTCTGGAGAAAAGAACTAATGTGCTAGTGCAATTTGTCCAACTATTAGTGTTACCTAACCCTGAAGTACTCTATCCTGTCCTGTGCTGGGTGCTAGACCACTTCCCAATAGCTGCAGGATGCCCAGTGAGAAAGGGATGCTTACACCACTAAGCCAGGATCCCCTTTTGATTTCATAGCAGAGATAGCAGCTGGGATAAAAATTCTGTGACACAGAAATTCTGACAAGACTGTCCTTCAAGACTTATGCCAATTTTAAGGTGGTACTTACTTGCATAGCTTCAAGAGTGAGAATTAATTTCTTTTAGTATTATCAGAGCCAGGAAGCAATTTCAAGTAGGGATGTCATATATGCAAATATAGTTAATAGAAATGACCTTCATCTTTACAACCACTCCTGGAACAAAACCTGATATTTTCTTGATGACATATCAAGACCAGCTGCATCTTCAGTGCTCTGGGAATTCTGTGGGCTTATGCCAATAACCCTTCATAGATAAAATACTGGTAGCTGATAGCATCACTGCTTCCTCAAGTATGTAATGGATGTTGTCACTGAAAATTTCAAGAACAATTTATTTTGCCAAACAAGTTAATTATATGGGTTCTATTTTAGTTGCCTATAACCCCAATTAATCTCCATCCCTAAATTTTTTTTTCTAGAAATTTCATAAAGTACATAGTGAGTTAAGAAAAACCTCAAAATAATTAGTTGGAAAAGTTAGAAAAAGAATCAATAACATCACTTATGGGAAACATATAGGAAAGGGTGGGAAGATCCAGGTTACAAATGCACAGCAGATAGAGTCTGCTAAAAAGTTCCAAAGACAGAATACTTTAATTATCATTAATGAGTACACAAAACCAGAAAGTAACAGCACTACAGAGCAAATGACAGCTTCAGGGTTTGTCAGAAAGGTTAAATTGAAGGGTATTGGTCTTGCAACTTCCAGGGCTTGTTCAGGGAAAGTAAGGAATTCTAGCCAAGAGGAAAGTGATAAAAAGAAACCACTTTTCTGCAAATGAGAAAAAGCCACAACTTCAATATGCAAAGAAGAATTTTAGAACAAAGAAATTTTAAAACAAAATTTATGTGACTATGTGCCCAAAGAAACAAGATCTGCAGTACCTTTAGTACAATCTGCTTGAGAGAAAACTTACATTTTCTTTCTGGAGTGTCATGGTTTAAATCCAGTCAGCCACACAGTCCCTTTCTCACTCCCTCCCCTTTCTTCTCCTCCACTCCCTGAGTGTAACTCCCATGGGATGAGATAAGAACAGTCCAGTAACTAAGGTATGACACAAAACCACTACTGCTACCACCAGCAATAATAATGATGAAGGAAATAACAAGGGAAGAGAATACAGCCACTCACCACCCACCAACTGATACCCAGCCTGACTCAAGCAATGATCTAGCCCTTCCAGGTAACTGCCCCAGCTATACATCCTGAGCATGACATGCTGTGGTGTGAATACTTCTTTGGGTAGTTTGGGTCAGGTGTTCTGTCTCTGCTTCCTCCTGGCTTCCCCTCCTCCAGCATGAGGCAGTACACGAGACTCAGAAAGTCCTTGGTCAGACTAAACATTACTGAGCAACAACTAAAAACATTGGTGTTATCAGCATTGTTCCCAGGCTGAAAGTCAAAACCACAGCACTGCACCAGCTACTTAGGAGGAGAAAAATGACTGCTACTGCTGAACCCGGGACACTGGAGCTTTAGAAGGAACAAAAGTTGACAATGGCTGTATAAAAATCATAAGATATTTTCAGTTTGTAAGTTCCTGCTGTTGTTGGAAACAAAAGAATTCTTGAAGCTCAAAAAGGTATTTCGGACTTCATCATGAATTAATACACTAGTAATATTTGAATTTACAGATCAGCAAATGTATAGATATGTACACACACATATATATATCAGTATTTCTTTTCAATTTTAGAAAAATAATTGGAAAGCAGAGAAGTTGGATATCTGTAAGTTTTATCAACAAAACTGTTCTTAGCTTGGGACCTTTATTTGCCAAGCTTCAGCCAGCAGCAAATTTTGATAGTCTAGCAAAGGTTATAAATCCCTAAAATTACAGTTTTGTAATGAAAACTATGAGAGCCAGTTAACTATAGAAGCAAGAACAACAGATTTTATAATGCATATTAACATATTTCATTGGAAAATATAGATGCAAAGCAATTAGGCATAAGGCTTTCTACCTACTAACCTTTTTCCCCCCTCAGGAGAACACTGACAACAATATTAAGATTAATTTTGAATTAGCCAGGAAACAATCATGCTGGCTCTGCAGTGCATTGAACACTGCCAGGGATGGTACATCCACAGCTTATCTGGGCAACCTGTTCCAGTGTCTCATCACTCTCATAATGAAGATTTTTTCAGTAATATCTAATCTAAATCTTCCCTCTTTCACCTTAAAACCATTCCCCCTTGTTCTATCATTATATGTCCCTGTTCAAGGATCCCCAGCTGAAGCACTGCTTAAAAAACATGTATGTACATCCTTTTCCAGAAGTAGCTTCTGTCAGCAAAACTATGTGTGTATAAGAAAACATGTCGAAAGCGTCTGGATTTCATTAACTTACTGGGTATAGGGATGCTTCTGTTCCTTTACAGAGCCGGAATGGAATCTACAGGGACTATGCTATAATCCTGCTGAAACATATGTTGTGAAAAATGTGGCTAGTTACAGTGCCACACAAGTTGGCATCTCAAACCATTCCTAGGCTGAACTGGAACATTCATTGAGGAAAATGCCACATACCTTGCCACTGCCCTGCACAGGGTTAGGAGCAGCTCCAAAGTTATGTTCCAGAGTTTATGATGCTCACTCAAAACAGATAATTGTGTTTGGCATCCGATGTCTTAACACCAAATGCATGGAACTCAATTGTTCCATGTAAGGAAGCACAGTGAACTGACAGGATTTGAGCCAACATGGAAGATTTTCAGAATTCCAGCAGACTTGTCACATTAATTTCCCAGGTCTCTGCCAAAAAACACTCCTGGATTCTTCAGGACTAAAGGAGATCTCAGGTCACCTGTAGCTACTGCACATACACTGTCATGTATTTGGTCATTATCACTGTTAGTATTTGGTCAGTTATCAGTGCTGTCACCTGCCTGATGAGGGCTATTTCTCTCCTTTGCTTTCAGTAGCCATGTTCACACAGACAAGTGAAGTGAAGCTGGGACAGTGCCCTTGTCCCACCCCAGCAGCCATCCCTCCCTAGGACATAGTGTACAGAGCACTACTCTCTATCCTCCACCTGGTACCTCTGCTCTCAACTGCAGACTCAGAGAGGTAGGACAAACCCCTGCTTTTCTCACACCGAGCCTGGGGGACTGTCTTCAGAGCTATGGAAATGGGTGAAAACAATTGTTGGTGTGCAGAAAGTTTTTGGTGGCAGCCTCCAGGTAACAATTGGTCTGGGAATGGGTTTACCAGGGGAAGGAGAAATGAAAGGGACTCTGTTATTCCAGCCTGGGCAGGGAGGCTTTCCATCAATCTCTATTTCAGTGACTTCATGAAATAGACTCTTACCTGCAGCAGTCAGCCCAGCCTGTTCAGCAGCGCTGGTGGCAGCCAAGCTCTTTGGAGTACCCAGGTATATTCCCTCTTCAGTAAGTGCCTGCATAAGGCTCCCAGTTAAGAGTTTGTCCTCAGTCTCTGAGACACATTCTTCAGGAAAGGACAAGTCACCAAAAACCTGTGTTCGCACAAATTGAATCATATGATAATAGGAATGAAAAAATGCATCATCAGATAAGCAGAAGACATACAGTATCTCATGATGCTGTCCTTTCCTCATAATTCCTGATGAAGAATGTTTGAAAACTTTAATTAATTCAATAATTAATTAATCTACAAACTACTGCAAGTAGTCACTTAGTGTGCTGTAAGTGGCTGAAACCCTGGAGAATAATGTGTCCAGTGGATTTCAGATACACATCATATACTTTATATAGAATATTCTTTACAGCTAATAAAATAAAATATAATAACATATTAAATATCATATTATATCATATATAAAACCCCATATTTTTGATATAGAATAACTTACCAGCTAGAAGTGGACAAAAAAAAAATGACTGGACTGGCACTGTGAGCTGTACCTGTGTTTTGCAAGAGATGTATAAGCAGAAAATTACATGAGACCAAGCTGTATCTGTAGACACAGCACATTATTCTAATTAATGCAAATACTCAAGGTAAAAACTCTGCATCATTGCTGTGCTGGCCTTCTCCAGGGTGGTTGTGATTGCTGTCCAGACTCTTAACAGTGCTTTCTCCTATCCCTATACCCATGCAAGGTCATGAGTGTGTGAATACTTCATCAGTACAGGCTTCCCAAAACAATAAGGCAGCCTTACAATTCCAAGAGGAAAACAGCAAAGGCCACTTTTGAAAGGCTGCTCCAGTCACTGATAAACATGGGAATCTGTGTGGAAATCACATCAGGCATGGTGCTGGGTACAGATGGCCTATTGCCTACTGTTGTGAAAAGCCTTTGCCTCTGGCTGCCTTATGGGTCAAGACAAACAGTAAATCTTCAGGTTGCTGAGACAGCTATTCCCTAAAGCTCCAATTTTTTTTGTAAGTAGCCTTCCAAATGCACAGAATAATGAACTTACATGGAAGGATCTGCAAAAGTGTTTTTTTTTTAAGAGAGAATCACTTATCTATAGTTCCCCTTCTCATCAGTATGAGGGAAAAACATTTCTCCAAATCCTTTTTTTTAATTTGACAGTACTAAATGTAAATACCTCTTTCATAACACTTGCTCTAGAGTTGTCTTTAAAACAAACAGTTAAGCAAAAACATCAGGGTTAGGATGGGGAAATCCAAAATATTTTCTGAATTCTGGATACTGTTGGGTGTGAAATGATTTTCAACAGTACCTAATTTGGTAAGGCTCTGCACCTCTTCTTAAAAACGTAGGTCAGATCTATGTAGCTATGCCAGTGCTCACAAGTCAAGGATCTGGCAACAGAAAGCTTCAAACAGGCTCTGAAGATTAAGCCTGGGAGGAAGATAAAATTTGCAGGGGTGCTCACTGCAACTCTTACCTCTATTATTCTGCATTATATTCTGAACAAGGTATTACGCATTCTTCTCATGTGTATGTAAAATCATTTAAATTCATTGAAGCACACACTTGAGAACCACCAGTCAATAAGAATGTGGGTTTGTGTGTATATAAAAAGCTTGAACATCTGTTCCTATGGCACAATAAATGTACTCGCTTCTAGACCTAAGATCTTCCCTCCAGCTTCAGCCAGTATGAAAGTTATGAATGCTTTTCCTTCTAAACCGAGGGAATATTTGCACTCAAAAGTACAGTACACAAAAATAGGAAAGCTTGCCCTACTAAAAGAGAAGCAGTACATTTGTAAATTAAAATCTGCTTATTCTACCCTCTTTAGCAGAGTTATTCCTGTTCGTACAAGGAGCAGAATGTACAAAAAGCCACACAAATCATCCTGTTTTACAAAGGAATGCATATACTGAGGCTGCATAGGACAGTTTGAGGCTATACTTTCCAATTTCTTATTTCTAATCTCCAATTTGAATTTACTCTGTAGAGCCTGAAAAGAAGCTGAGTTAGAGGGTAGAATCTTATTGCAGGAAGAAAAGGAAATGCCCAGAGTGGAGCGCCTCTGTTGGATAGCAGATGTATTTCTTCTGGAAGATGAAAGAAGTGAAATCAGAAGGGTAAACATTTATCTGAGAAAGTTGTGCAAAGTTCTTGCTTTATTGGAAGAATGATGAAGGGTGAGCAATTTGCATAAAATACCATCATCCAACAGCATGATTTCCTATTGGTTCCAGCTACCAAATGCAACAGGAATAATTTCAAGACCACCAGCAAATAGCAGCATCTGACTCCAACAAACACTTTGAAACCAAGGGTCAGTTTGCCTGTTTAGAAACATGATGACGACCATGACAACAGGAGCAAAATTTAGCTTTAAAGATTTTCTCTTGCTGGGAGAAAAAGAGGGCTTTAGACCCATCATAGCATAGGGAGAGGCAGGATATATGTAAGATGGTGAACTTTTATTAGTAGATCATTCAATATAATTGTATAAATGTAAGGAAAGTATCCTTATCTTCAAGGTATAAGAAAAAAATTAAAAACAAAGTAGAAAATGTATTGCATTGTGCAGGTGTTTTGTATTATATTTTAATGTATAGTACAGTTCAAGAGTGACTCAGACTGTCTAATGAAATCAGCCCTTAGGAGGAGAACAGCTAACTTGCATTTTTGTGGCTCCTGGCTGTAAGTGAAAGGCCTTGCTGCACAGACAGAGAAAATTTAAGGACTGTAAGTGGGAACATGCTTTGGTTGTTTCCAGAGTCTCTGTATTTTCTTCACCTTGATGAAAGCACTATGTTCTTCCCTTATGTTTCAGTGCCTTAAAACATGACATGAGTTTCTTTGAGTAATTTACATGTGCTTAATTTGCAACACCATTAAGAGTAAGAAATTAGAACTCCTCCCTCCCTGCTTCTTTTCACCAGTATTTATTTAATGAAGAAAGCAAGAAAATAACTGCATAACATATTGACTCTGTAAAGTTATGTAGGTAATAATAATAATGGCTTTATTACAGAAATAACAAACTTTTTATTTGAAAGTAAAGCTTTTTATGCACAGAAAGATTTCACCAAAACAGATACTTAGATTCCATTTCAAAACCCTTATTGCTTTTTAAGGGTTTGGAAATTTGGTTTAGTATTTAATGGTCCTTGAGATTTTCATTATTGCAAGTCTCAGTACTCCCATATGACTTATAATTATACTTCACACATTCCTGACAGGTACTCCAAAATAATTTCAGTTATAACTCACAACTGGCACAAGAGATCAACAGCAGTAATAAAACTTTGATATAAATTAATCACAGATCTCAAGGATAAGTTCAGCATCACAAAGAGTTGCATAGAGTGTGAACATTTTACTCACAATGAGATTAACAACAGTTACATGTTCGTATGGACCTTGACTCAATGATATAATTGAACACTTTTGCAGGTCTAACCATCTTTGAAGATAATGGGAACAGGTAAAGACTTTAGATCAGATCCATGATGACAGCAGTTTTTAAAAAACAATTAAAAATGTGGGTTGTTTTTTTTTTTGCTGAACGGTAACTAGAAGTACTCAATCCCATCTTTTTGCAAATAACAGATACAGTTTGAAGAAAAGAAAATCATTTGCATGGTAAGAATCAAACACATTGAAGGTAAGGTCTTCACCTCTTATTTTGGTGCAAATATTTGAATTTTAATGATAGAAGACATATTTACAGTTTTATTTGGTCAAGCAACTATTAATTTTTTTCCAAATCCTTCCCACCTAATGATAACACACTCCAATACTACAGACTAAAATTTTCTTTTTGGCAAACATGTGCCAGGCAATCCTGAGCTGTACTTGGTTGAAACTAAAGGTGAAATTGACAAATCAGGTAGAATTATCAGGTAAACCTAAACCACAGAGCTTTTTAGTTCAACAAAGCCTTCAGCTTAATTTTTAGGTTATTATATTATTTTTCATCTTCTGTTGTAGTAAATAGGTTCATAAAACCAATGCATTTCAGAAACAAAAGACTTCTTGAAAAATATTTGAAATCAGGAGTTCTTCCCTTTAATTTTTTGCACCTAAAAAGAATTCCCACATTCAATTTCCTGACCCAATTACCTTGGAATATCCTCTTTCCAAATACATACTGTAAGTTTGTCAAACTGATTCTGCTAGTTCTCTGTTTTTAGCTGGAGTTGTCTGTGTCCCATGTTTAACTTTGTCTTTTATTGTTTGTACTCAAAAGAATGTATTTTCACTCCACAACCCCATAAAGAGAATTGGATTAAGACATCTAATAAAAGAGAGCCTTTAAGTTTTTAATGAATGTCATAAATGGCAACCTACTTATCCCCTTACATATACAGTGGAAATAAAAAAGCAAAATGTTTGCTTAAGCAGATCTAGAAGTCCTATAGATATACAGATGTTTGTAAAACTAGCAATTCCAAGAGCAGTGAATGAAAATATGTCTAATATGTACAATAATGTCACTGATTCAAGCTCCAGCTGAAGTTTTTCCTGTTATTTGTTTATTAACAAGGTCTCCCATAACAAAGTTGGTTGGAAAAGACTTAAAACCACCTATAGAGCAGGGTGATGGGGAGAGGTATGAGGGAGACTAGTATAATGTCCTACAAGAGTCTGACTTATTTTAGACTTTGGGTTGACAAAAATAGCAGGTTTACATTTTAAATCACATTAGCTACATGATGCAGAGAGAGACTGTCTTTTCAAACCCAAAAAAGTAAACTCAAATATTCTTATTAAGGTAGTTCTTAAATCAAGATGTGCAGAAGAAAACAGATATCAACTTAAATGAACATCAATAACCTGAAGCAGGCACAACATCTTGCTGAAAAAACACTCCAAAAATTGTTTTGATTTCTAGCTGCAGTCCAAATATGTTGAAGCACAGAAAGTATTCTTTCCAGCTGAACAAATTGATCTATTTGATGAAATGAATTAACAGAAATAATTTAAGTGTTTTTTTACTCCGCACCAACTTCAGTCTTGTTTAATAATGGGATCTTTCTGTCAGTGTGAAAGACAATTAAATATGCTTGCAAGAGCGAAAAGATATAAGGTTACTTTCACTGTAAAGAAACTGCACTTGTTATTATTATATATCATTTCACTGGAATGAACTTATCTGTACTTCTCTATCCTAAGAAAATTACTTGTATGTTTTCAGCATGACTTACATGATTTCACCAGCACAATGGTGTTAGGAAGATATCAAAAAATCAAAATCACAATATCTGAAAGTATCACAGCTGCATAAATACTCTTCTTTTTAATCTGTTCTGGGCTTTTGTGGTTTTGACATTCAGATACTAGAACCTTGTCTGCTGTTTCCTCTCCCTCTCCCTTAATCACAAATATTTCTCACAAATAACCGGTGATAGTTAGTTTGCTGATTTCATATTAAAAGGGAAAAAAGAAAAGATTTTCCAAGTTAGGCATAAAAAATGGTCAATTGAACAGTGAAGTATGACCTTTTCTTACTCCAAATTTCACTTCTTTTGAAAGTAGTCATTAATTAAAATGTTAGAATTTTACACTCAGTGCTACTGCTAAACCAGAAAAGCAGGTGATGATCAAAATAAAAGAATTAATGAACTGCTTGAAGCATGCAATAAGAAAAAATACATTAAATATAAACAATTACATTAAAATATATGCAAATAGCCTCCTGTCTGAAGTGGTTTGGGTTGGTTTAGGATGAGTTGCTAACCAAAAAAATATTACAAGTTCTCAGAGCATTGCATCTTGGCTAAGAGGCTGATAAGAGGCTTACTGGCTCATATCCTGTGGCAGATGTTATGAAAGGTCAGTAAAGTCCTTCCTAGTCGTTGTTTAGTAACAAAAACCAGGAAAAAAAGACCAAAACCAAACAAAAAAAAGGGAAAGTCCCCAAAACCTTTTTTGTTTTATTGCTCATGTAATATTTAGTCCAGACTTGTTGCAGGAAAAAAGACCTATAGAATTTTATAACTGTTATTGAGCTGAATAAAAGCTATCACTTTGACTGCAAAACATTGTAGTTAAGAAAAGTCTCAAATTACAGTTATGGGAATAGAGAAGGTGAATTTCTTTCTTATTTAAAAATTATTTTTAAGGTTTACATGTTACTTTTAGTTAACCCACTAATGCTGCGTTCTTCTGCCTCAAAAGATAACAGACAAAATGAACTGAATGGAGAAAAGATACTTCGGAAGTGCTGGAGTTTAAATTCTTCTTGGTTAAATACTAAATACATACATAAGATCAGGTACATCATGAAATAAGAATGAAAATTGGTGTTCTGAGGAAAAGGTGGTAATGTAAGTTTATCAGATAAGGGAAAATGTAATGAAATCCTCTGTAGCAAACTCTACAGTAGGATTGACGGACTTTGAAATCAATATTGACTAGGAAAGGAGATTATACTGTCTGCAATGAAGTGACTGACTTGATCTATGAGTATCAACAGGCACTAAAGTGTGGCAGTGTGCAACCCTGCCTCTCCTGACCTGACCTTTATTTCCTTTAACTTTTCTAAAGTGATAACAATCTGTGGTGGTGGTGGTATTGGATGCCTCTGGGTTTGGTGGCCCCATCAGATTCAAAACAGATTCAAGGAAGACAGATAACAATACATCATCCAAGTGCTAATCTGAGAAAGATGTACCACCACCTCCCGACCAGGTCCAATTTAAGCAAGGTTTCTGTAGTCAGTATGCAAACATGACTATAAGTCAATTATCTCACTCCACAGATAGTGGACAATGCAGGGCCCATTAAGCTCTCCTGCACATGAGTGAACTGCACACCAAGATCTTCCCTTAAGTAGGGACATCTCTCAAGGTTATTCCTCAAGGTTGAGAGATTCCTTGCCACAACAGATACTCTGTAAGTGATTAATAGCCTATTAAACTTTGAAATCTTAGCTAAGTCATATAAAGGACTGACTGCAAACATATAATCCTTTAGACATAAACGGTGTACTAAGTCTGAGATAAGTCTGGATCCAGCTGCACCTAGACACCTCTCTGAGAAGGAGTTCAGAATGCAAGGGGTCCTTTCTGAACCTCCTAACTCAAGAGGAGGGTATTCCTGACAGTTTAGTGTGACCCTGTCCTCTATGCAATAAATACTCAAGTGTACTTTGCCACTGAATCGTGTTAAATCTATGTTTCATTTAGTAGTAAGGCTTGTTAAATAGCTGTTTTATATCAGTAAATATATTGCTACTTATCTCTTATGGTGAAGTGGGTCACTACATCAGCAACACAAAGTTACGCTGGAGTCATGATTCTGCAGTTATGTGCACCTGCAGGAGTGAGAAAAATGCACTTCAAGCACATACAAACATAAACCTTTGAAAGTTCTTGGGTTTGCTAGTTTTCAGGAAAGGCTTGTGCATGCCAACCAATGCCTGTGTTAATTTGAAATACTGAGAATAAGCTGCCATGCTCTGATCAACAGATAGGATGACTCTTAACATATGAGGCCTGCAAGCTCAGCATGTTTGTATCTTCTGATCTGGTGGTGCAGGTTCAGGTTCCTGCTTTACACTCCCTAGACAGCAAAGACAGCAGCTCTGCAAAGCCTTCAAAAAGTGTGGCTGCATATTTGAAGATTTACAAGTTAGGGAGTCTGGACTCACCCTGTCATTTTCTGTGCAAAATGGGATGAAATCTCATAATTCTTCGAGAATAAAAAGAATGGAAACACTGAAAGAAAACATCGGCATAAGGGAACATCATAGCTGGTGGAGGATGGTAAACAAGTGAGAAATGATTACTTATTGGCCACAGTGGTGTTACTGGGGCAACTTGAAAGTGCCACAAGAAAATCAATGATGAAGGCGTGCACCTGCTAGAAGAGCATCACAGTATCCAGCATGGTGGTTGTGTTCTGTGTAATACATGCTGATACAACTGTTAAATAAGCAGCTTATCTATCTGGTAAACCACAGTAAGTTTTGCAGAATTCCCCAAAATGTAGCAAGCATGTCTGCTCACGTCATCATCACGTGGAGAGAGAGCTCAGGGTTTTCGGAGTAATTTCAGCAGTGTGTGAACAGCCTTCTCTCTCTGGGAGCTGCACTGATATTAGTGTTGTGCTTGGGAGAGTGCCTGGACAGAAACTACAATTCCAGAGAAAGGCAATGAGTGAACTGCTTCATCACTCCATTTCATGGCTGGTAAAGAGTTGCTTTAAAGCAGATTGTGTTTAATTATGACCCACATCACACACTCCTGATTGTTTTGATTGTGAAAAAATACTTGTCGCCTCAGTTAAAACTGAGGATAGAGAGACATACAGTGATTCTAGAAAAAAACGTTGAATACTACAATATTGTTAGACCAGAGCACATTTGATCAAACCCTAAGAATCAGAAGCAGTCATTAAATCCCCCAAAAGATACTAACTTAAACATGAGAATATTTAAGGTACTACATCACATAAATAATGTTGGTTTTAAAGAATAGCACCAGTCAGAGGAAAAAAAATAAATCAAATCTAAACCCCAAAACCAACCAAAGATCACAAATTAAACCTAACAAACACCCCTTCTAACTCAAATATATTCCCAGTAGTTTAAGTCATCCAGCTTATTTTAATGAAAAACAACCAAGGTACAATGCTAATGAAGTGCAAAACTCATGAGCTTACATAGTAATATGAGGCTGGTGTACCCATTTGTTTACAAGGAATTTGAAATGAAATGCCAGCACATAGTATTTGACTAAAGCCCAGTAAAATATTTTCATTACTGTTTATCTGTTGGAACAAAACCTGTTTTGACAAGGAATTATCCAGCCTTTAATATTTTGAAATGCTGAATTTTGTTTTAAAATATGTATACCTTTAAGTTTAAAAATATTAATTTTTCTTCTTCATGTAATGCTTCAAGTTATGGCATCCCAATAGTAGCACTGAGGTAAAAAATTAGACTAGTTAGATTATAATATGCCTTTCAGAGATATTAATATATCTAAGAGCATTTGAACAAGTTTATAGATTCATAGATTCATAGAATGGTTTGTGTTGGAAAGAGCCTTAAGATCATCTAGTGATAACCCCCTGTCATGGGCAGGGACACCACTAAACCATACCACTCAAGACTCCATCCAGCCTGGCCTTGACCACTGCCAGGGATGGAGCATTCACAACCTTCCTGTGCAACCCATTCCAGTGCCTCACCACCAGCACAGTAAAGATCTTCTTTGTTATATTTAACCTCAGCTTCCACTGTTTAAGTTTGAACCCGTTACCCCTTCTCCTATTACTGCAGTCCTTAATGAAGAGTCCCTCTCCAACATCCTTGTGGGCCCCCTTCAGAAACTGGAAGGCTCCCATGAAGTTTCCGCACAGCCGTCTCTTCTCCAGGCTGATCAGTCCCAACTTTTTCAGCCTCTCTTCATACAGGAGGTGCTTCAGCCCCCTTATCATCCTCATCACCCTCCTCTAGACTTGTTTCAACAGCTCCATGTCCTTCTCATGTTGAGGACACCAGAACTGCACACTTCAAGTGAGGTCTCATGAGAGTGAAGGATCAGCTCCTTTGGCCTGCTGGTCACGTTCGTTTTGATGCAGCCCAGGATACAGCTGGCTTTCTGGGCCATGAGCATACACTGTCAGCTCATATTAGGTTTCTCATTGACCAACATCCCCGAGTCCATCTCCACAATTGTTCTAAAATAATTTCTAGGGAAATATCTATGTAGAGGATGAGTTGTAGAAGACTAGCACCCCCTTAGTCACTGGAACTTGTTAATAAGAAATTGGGTTTGGTTTTGATTTTTTGGGGGAATTTTTTGTGTGTTTTGTCTTGTTTTTAACTCTGATTCCATAAAGCAAGTTACACTACAGCATAGAACAAGCATCTCCTGAGACTTGATATACTATAATTAGGCTAACAACCTGCCTGGCATGTCTGTTATTTTTCCAGATGAAGAATACAGATTATTCCACTTCTTCAGGGCAAAAAAAAAAAGAGCAGAACCAGATGTGAACAAGCTGTTTGCTGCTTGAGCAAGCTATTTCATCCATAGGTCCTCAAATCAGTCTGAGAATATACTTCCCCTAATGCCTTTTTGGGGAAGTTCTGGTTAACTGCATAAAATAGAATGAAGACCCTTTAAACCTGGGACAAAGGCTAAGCTACGAGGGATGCTGGTGAGGTATCAGGATCCCTGGGAATTAAGCAGTCTATCAGATTTGCTGTCACAATGATCTGAAATTGCACAGTGTCATGACAGTAATTGTAGGAGTGGAGCTGTTTCTGATTAAAAAAAGAAAATAGAAAAATCTGGCTAGTAACATAGGTGAAAATGTTCTAAGGATGATTAGAACTATTCCTCATTTAAAAATAGAGCTCTTCAGATTTACATAACTAAGATTCTATTTGCAGAAAAGATATCCTAATTTTCTGGCCCTCTGCAGTTTAATTAATCTCTAAAGCAGGCAAAAATTTGCAATGAATTCCAAAGGATTCCATTTGCTGTCTTTTTTATTGGTCACTTTTATGTTTAATAAAATTAAGGAAAAAAGATTTTCACACACTTTCTGTGAGAGGTCTAGAAATTAGGTAAAAATGCTGAAGAGGGAAAATATCACATATGGAGTCAGTGTTTTCCAACATATATTTTGGAAAAAGTCCCAATATATACTAGAATGGGTTGCAGTAAGCAGTTCTTATAATAAATATGTATCAGTTTTTCATGAAGAAAACATGCAATGGATGGTTTAATTTTCCTGAGATACTCAAACCTGAAGCAGGTTCAGTCCCTTAAGGAAAACAGAAAATATGGTTGGTAGGTCCCCACTGCAGGCAACGGGGAACATTTGCAGCATTGACTGATGTTAATGGTAGCTCTGGGATCTCCTCTGTCCCTCTTCCCAGAACCCATTCCAAATCTACACCTGGACAGTAACACAGCCAGTCTCCAATTATTAATGGTTGTGGCAGGTGATTATTCTAATTTTTCCAGGACTTTTAAAGACAGGCATAAATTGTGTCTCCTTTTACCGTTTCTCTGTTTCTTTCAGGGTTTGTACATTCCTGCTATAGCAATGAACAAACACCTTAGTTAAATGTTCATATTTATTCTCTCTTTTGGGGCATCCAGAATATTGGATTTATGTCACTGAACAACAGCAGTAGATGGTTCTACCTTTTTTCTCTACCTAAATCAAATGATGTATAAATATATCTCTATTAAAGACACCACTGGGCTCTCCTTTTCTGTTCATAGATAAAGGGCAGCTGGCTTAGACTCACTGAAGAGAAAGGTGTTAACACATGATGAGGATGACAAAATAGGAAAGCTGCTTCCAGGAGCTCATCAACACATACTTCCGTTCTGCAGAGATCCACAGACTCTCCATTATCAGAGCACCTTGGCACTTTTAGTCATGCTTATCATTTTTGTTGAATGTAAATGATCATAGTGAAGAGTTCTTCTTTCTCTGTGCACATGCTAAAAAATGTGTTTGTTTTTTTTTTCCTGGCTTAATGAATCACACTCCCACTAATCTCTTATTGCTAGGAGTGGCTTCTTACATACATTAGATAGATAAGACACTAAAATAACAAAAAAAAAATCATTGTTTAACTGAATGTTTGTAAGCCCCCTGACTCCACAATTGTGCATGCCTCTGATAGAACTTCATAACTAAACTATGAACATGACATTTACATGGGGCATACTCCTTCTGCAGATGACCTATTCAGTGTTGCAATGAACATCTGTAGTTTGGAAAGGATGTGAATGGATTCATTGACATCTAATATCACAAATTTAGTAGTAAGAAGCTTAGTATTATAATAACAATTTCCAGTAGGTCAAATACAGTCATAAAAAGCTACATTATGTTTTAAAGAGTTCAAAAAACATGTGTTACCAGATCATCCAGGAAGAACATCAGAGTGAGTAACATCCTCTCTGTTGAAAGGTAATTAAGCAAGTGTGCTAGCTGCAGACTCAAATCAATATCCATGCTTTTCATCTTCATAGTGATGTGGACAAATCTTCATCTATTGTCAAGGTCAATGAAGACATGAAATTAATTACGTTGAAGCCCTCATTTCAAGAGCTTTCAACTTCGTGATGGCTGTCATTTGACCTCTGTGCATTTTAAAAGTTTGTTGAAGTAATGTAAATAAACTTAGATGAGAGCTGAGCCTAGAAACAGGGATAGGAATTACTGAACTTGCAACTAACTAGCACATAAGACCATACTGTTTTTCAGAAACAGAAAACAAACAGCAAAACCAGATGGATGCAAGGGAATTGCAAGCAGGGACACAAAATTCTGGGAAGATCACCCATTTAATAATTGATAAAAAGGTATTAATGAAAAGTTATATATGCACATGAATAGCAAACCATTAGTGATCAGTATTTAAACTCTGGCCCCAGAAAATTGAATGTCTTCAAACTGTGGAAGATCTTAAATAGTGGGGGAAATCTGCTGAGGATGGAGTTAAATATTTGTCATTCTCAGCATTGTTAACTATTTGATTACATTAATTATATATAGAAAAAAATTACTGAGAGAGGGCAATTATGTCTAGAGTTGTTAATTTTTATTTGTTTGGTTTCATTTACCAAAGACAATTGCTTTCATTTGCTAATCAATGTAGCAAAGAGGTGACTTGCAGTAAACACCACTATTATAAAAGTTTTTTAAAGAGCAGAATGTATGAAATTGATCACTGGATATGAATAAAGAGATAGAAAAGGATTTAACATGTGGTCTCCTGAATGTTAAAAGAGTTTATACTATTAGCCCAAGCCAGCAAATTCTTGCATTTCTTGTAATTTTCTAATTCTCTGGCTTTGATAAGCTCCATAGCTAATACATAAATTTACAAGGTCATGTACCACATGTAAGGTTGAAAATATATTATACAATTCACTGTTGGCACATAACAGGGAAGTAAGAAGTCACTTCTCATACTTTCACCGACTTAAAATTATTTCCTGGAAGACAAGATCCTGATTCAGTAGTTTTTAGTTAATTCTTACATAATCACCAAATGTAAACAATGACATATTTTAAAAACCTTGTTACAGATCTCACACATTTTAAGATAATGCAATTTACTTCTCCAATTCATTATAAAATTCGTTAAATGATTTTCCAAGCAAATACATTTAACTTATGACCTTTTTTCCAGGAGGACAGAAGAAAAACAGAAGGAAAAAATTGAGTGAGCAAAATGTGCCTTTAAAAGGTAAAAAAAAATACTTGTTACACCTGCATTCTATGAGTCTTTCAATATCTCCCTGCAGCGGCTACACACTTCCAGAGAAGGCAGGATGGTTTCTTCAAAACAAACTGATGAAAAACACCTACAGACCATGCCATCCTTGTGCAAGGCTGACCATGCTTTCCAGAGCCCTTCACATCTCTAGGATCAACACAGAAGGTTGAATATCAGTTCACCATGTGGACACCAAGCCAGGCTAACACAAACGAGGTTGCTGATAAGAGACACCCTACCCTGAGACCCCGAGGGATCTTAGGTGTACCAAGAAAATCACAACTTTCATATCACTAAGGTTGTCTTTCTATACAAATTTTCCAATTTTTTTCAAGCTAAGTGTGGTTTTTCTCCAAGTGAAAGAAAGCTTGCCCAGAGAATGACTGATAGTTATAAGAGCTGTGCTGATCACAGGAGACACAAACACAAGGGTACTCCTGGCTAGCAGCCACTCTGATTCACACAAACCAGTTTTGACAGGGATCCTTCTGTAGAGACCACTGTCTGCCTGGGAATTCTATTCCTGAATTTGGAAATGTGGAGAAGAGAGTTAGGAAATTATTATACTCTAAGCTCTTCTGTACAGACAAATGATAATCCTGTATTGTTAGTTTATTCCTACATTGAGTTTATTGCCCTGACTTATAGCAAAACAAGCTGGGGAAAAGGAAACAGTTTTTCTACTTTATGTAATTATGGACTGAATCATGTTTTATGATGCAAGCTTCCCCTGTCTCACTCTAACTTTTCTGGAAGCCATGTAGATTCTTATCTGCCACTCAAGGAACTGAAGCTTAAACCATTACAAACATCATTATCTGTTAATAGAGGACAATAAATGGGTGGCTATGACAGGAGAGCCTTCCATGGTGGGATTTTTAAACTTCTGACTTGCAGTCAAGAAGAATTTCAACTGGTCTGAATCAGATTTGCTCCTATGGGAGATTAACATGTGCTGAGTCTGACCCTGTAATATTTCTGTATCTTTCCTCTTTGTATTTTCTGAAATACAAAATATTGCTTTGTAGATCAGACTGAAGTTTGGGGTTTTTTTACAAGTTATGGTTATTTAGAAATATAATTTAATCCTGGGGTACAGAAACACCTGCAATATGTATATCCCAGTGTCTGCTTTCTACCATGTGTAACTGGACACCTCTACCTTCAATTACTGCAGCAATTCAAACTTTGTTCTATTTAGTGGAGGTTCCTGATGTTCTTTTTGCTAAGAAAAGCTGAAATTACCTCTCACCGTGATATGCATTGACTCCTCAGAGGAAGGTTTCTGCCTTTTGCCCCTTATTTGGAATAAACAGGTCCAAGCTGTCACAAGAAATTGCACACAGATGAACTCTTCAAGGCAAATTCCTGCTAAATAAAGTTGATAGCTCAGTACTATCAATGGGGTGTTTAGTGGCACACATTAATGTATAAACCAATATTTAGTTGCACATTTTGCTAATAAAATCAACCAAGGAAATCTCTTTATTTCAAAGCTCTTTCATGCATAAGTCATTACAGATCATTGAGGCACTACTGATAAATATGTGCACAACTTTAAGCTCCATTGTTCATGTTTTTGTTCTTTCACAGCTGACAAATCCAAGGTTTATTTTACCCAGTATCAATAAACAGCTAGTTCACAGAAATATTAAGACCAAGGACCTGTGCTTCATCTGGTCTTGTTCATTTCAGTTATGATTTCTACCACTGCTTTGTCATTCAAATTTTGCACTTGAACCGACGATGCTCTGATCCTGCTATGGGGAATGCCTTAACACATTTTATTTCAAGTCTGCCTTTAGCCCACTGACAGGAAAAAACAAATCTTCCAGTGACACTATCTTTTCCCTACTGAGAGACAGCTCACCACTGTGTTTCTAATAGATTCTTTTATTAGAAGAAAATTAAAATTAGAATAACCCTTCTGCAGTCAAAATAGCTAAATTTTATTTTGACTTTGCATGAATACTGGACACAGTCTAATGATTTTGCCTGTTTTTCAGAACCTTGATAGTCCTGCCTAACAATCGTATCTGACAACATATGTTATTTATAGCTTCCTGCAATTTCTGAATTGAAACACCCAGTAATATTTTTAACAATGCAGATGGGCATTTTCATTTTTATCTTTTCAGACACAGTGGGTTTTGAATCCAATATCCATAGCAAATAGTCATAATCAAGAAAATCTCTATTCTACATAGGGTCCTTTTTCTGTCTGTATTCAGGTTATTTCTATGAGTAATTTTGTATACACATAGTTCAACATGATAAAGTCTTCAGTCCTGCTCCTATCACTCTCCATTCATGACTAAGTCATGTTTCTGATAAATCAGCTGATTTTCTCATTCTCAGTACATATTATCTTCTATTTTCCTTTATCAGGCGCTGCAATAATGTAATAGTCACTTCATTCACAGTCCCCTTGTTCCCTGAAAGGCAATCACCCTCCCTGAAATCTTTATATTTATAGGAAAACAGTGACTTCAGAAGAGTACTAGACCTAGTTTCACAGTGTTCCTGTTAAACACAATATTCCACAATTAAATTAGAAGTAGTCACAGGGATTGCACTGCTTCACTCATCTTGAGCACATCCATATTTCTTGATACTTTGCAGGATTAGGTCTTTACAGTGCAATGACACAGAACAAGTGTTAGGGAGACTGCCTCCATTGGCCCTAATAGAGAGTAGCTAGAAACCAAATTCCCAGTTCCTGCAGATGAAGAACCTGGAACATAATAACCTGACTTTAAACAGTCGTTTGCTTCAGCTGAGATAACAATATGATTGTTGCATTTCCTTACAAAACTTCCTTTTGCATGACATTTCAGGTCATCAAGGCAGAGATGCAACATAGAGATGGGCTTGTGATTGAGGGGTGGACTGGACCATGGATACTATTGCCCAGGTTATTCATAAATGTGAAACATGAGCTTCAATTAAGTAAGCCAAGCAGTTGAAGCCTCTGTGTTATGGAGGACAATGGCTGAAGTGCAAATAAGGGGGGGGGCTGGCTGATTTACTATACCACACTCCAATGGACACTCCAAGGCAAGTGCCATGTACTTACCATGGTGGAAGCAACCACCAGATGGCTGGAAATATATGCTATGCCACATTCTGCTCTCCGGAACACTGTTCTGGGCCTTGAGAAACAAGATGTGGTGACACAGAACCCCGGAGAGAATGGAGTCGGATATTGGGACTCATTTCTGGAATAACCTCATAGACGCTTGAGCTAAAGAGCATGGCATTGGTGCGTATATCACATCCCCTGCCATGCACCAGCCTCTGGGAAAATTGAGCAATACAATGGGATGTTAAGAACTACACTGACAGCAATGGGTGGTGGGATTTTCAGACACTGGGATACACACCTGGTTGGTCAGCATCAGAGGATCTGCCAACAGGGCTGGTCCAGCCCAGTCAGAACTTTTATGTACTGTAGAGGGGGTTAAGTTCTGTAATGCACATAAAAGATCTGCTAGGGAAGACAGTCTGGGTTATTCCAGCCTCAAGCAGAGGCACACCTGCTTACAGGATTGCTTCCTCTCAGGGACCTGTGCGCACATATTGGGTAATGGGAGGATGGGGAAGCCCAGTGTTTACCTCAAGGAGATTTGATTATGGCTGAAAATAGCCAATGAATTTAACTGTATGATGCTGTATAATATTGAACATGATTGCTTCCATGAAGGCTATATGCCCATCACTGAGCTGGTTACCTAGTGGTACCTGTCTTTACTGCTCCAGATCTGAGCATCTGAACCTGACTCCCTTTTGATCACCACATTATTGAAGAATGAACTTAGATAAAACTGGACAAATACAGCAGAGTCGTGGGCTCATGAATTAGCTCAATGAACTTTTGAAGAGATGGTCCATAGATTAAAGGAATAATATCTGTATGTAAGTATATCTAGATATCTAGATCTAGACAGATAGATAGATAGATAGATAGATAGACAGATCAAAAGACAGGAAAGATGTTTGTGGGAAGTGTGGGAACTAGCATGATGTGGATGGGATGGAATGGAATAAGGGGTGAATACTGTCCTGGTTTCAGCTGGGATAGAGTTAATTTTCTTCTTAGCTGGTACAGTGCTGTGTTTTGGCTTTAGTTTGAGAATAATCTTGATAACACATGATGTATTAGCTATTCCTAAGTAGCGCTTACCCTCATCAAGAACTTTTCAGTCTCTCATTCTCTGCCAGTGAGGAGAGGCACAAGAAGCCAGGAGCAAGCAGAGAGGGGACATCTGACCCAAATTAGCCAAAGGGGTATTCCATACAACAGCATGTCATGCACAGTATATAAACTGTGTAGTGCTTAGTTCCCAGCTGGGTTTATACCATGGCACTCTCCTTTCAGTGACATTTTCCAAATGTTAAGCTAATAAGATGTCACCAGAAACTTGAAGCCTAACTGGCTGAACATGACCTAAGGGCTACAGGGGGCAAAGCTGCTTGTGTTTTATTTTTATTGGTGTTTTTTGTGAGTCACCAGCATGTGCAGCTGTCAGAGATGAAAGTACTAGCACATGACTATCTTCTTTCTAATGAGTTTTTATTTGATGAGATACTCCAGACCACAAAGCAGCAATTTCTGTTCTTATGTGACATCTGTCTCAAAGGTCTCACACATGTACGGAAATGGGTAGATGGTGTTCTAGCAATGCAAAACAAACCCTTTCTACCACTGCCCGAAGAGAGTTTTGGCTATACCGTTTTCTTCTATCTCTCTCCTCTCAAGCCTATGTCACACTGAAGCAATACTAGGAAGTGAAGGTTTGCCTGCCTCCTTCTTTCCCTCTAGCATTTAGAAAAAGATATCTTGGAGGTTCCATAAACCATTTAGAAGCTAGAAATGAAACTCAAGAGAAGCACCTCCCAAATGGGAACACTTGTGCATCATCCTTCTCTGTATCTCAAAATTCTTAAGTTCCAAACCCAAATCCAAGTAAGGCTTATCTGGATGATTTCCTGTGCAGTCAGCTTCAGGAGAGGTCCAAGCAAAAAATGAAATTTCTTTAGACCTTTCGATGTGAGGATGCAGATGTGCTTCTCTGTAAAGAACTACATTCACCTTGGGAAAAGTGAGACTTTGAAAACTGCTGAATTAAGTTGTTAACTGCTTAGGGGTGTGTGTATACAGCAGAGAAATTCTTTCTGTCACTGCCACAACAACTTCAGTTTGTTTCATACTTAGTACAACTTTCTATTAACTTCAGTTTCAAGCAGTCATCACTCACAGATGGACAGGCAAGTTGTTCCTGAATGATCTCATGAAAGATATCTCTAGACTGCTTTGTAACAAATGTTCCATCTGCTCAGTGGTGGGAGAGGTGGGTTTTACCATACTTTGCAGTCCATGGGAGAAATCATAGGCTCTCCAGAGGCTGAAAAACAAAACAGTAATTTTGTTGCAACTTCCTTAAAACTGTGTCAGGAGAAATAAAAACCTTGGCAGTTTCTCGTAAAAGATCTGAAGTAGAAGGAGAAAAGGAGAAAGAAAAGAAAGGAGATAAAGAACTAGGATCACTGCCCTCTGGATCCAGCAATGTCTTTTAGGCCAGCAAGTAAAAACTCTTTCAGTTGCCGCCTCTTCAGTTGTGGTCCTTTTAGTCAGTGCACATCACATAGCTAAGGAAGGCTGCTTTTTTACAGGGTCAAGTCCTTGGAATCCTCCCACAGGTGGACACTCATTTGCAGGGGTATCTGGTGAGCACCAGGACCCAGTAAATGCTGTGCCCTGACAGGTGCCTGCAGGGACTGTGGTCCTGTCCCAGAGGAGTTTGTTGCCCAGGCTGTTGATATTCTCAGCTTCAGAGCAGACAACACAGGAAAACATTCCTCACCTTCGTGAAATAGGATCTCTTGCTTTGCCTCCCTTCTGTTTACCCCAGCAATAAGTACCTAAGGACCTGTCAGTTCCTTCTATCTTTTGAGTTCTCTTGAGATAAGCACTAAAGGTGTCTCTTTACCATTGCAAACAAGTAATCAAAAATATCACGCAATCAGCTGGAAGATTCAGTGCCTTTATGTAACTCTTTACAAATAAGGCATTGGTTTTAATGATTTTCAAAGAAAAAGGACTGAGATTACATTTTTCACTGTAAGAGGTTACGCACAGCAGTAGTGTATGGGGAAAGGAAGAGAAGATAAGAATAGCAGGTATTTGTTAATCTTCTTTTCCATTCCAAAACCTGGGAACATTAAGGAATAATTCCACTGTGTCCTCCTTCCTCAGGTTTGGGTCCTGTTAACTGTAGAGTGAGCTGGAAAAATTGCAGTGGAGCCTGCTATAGATGAATGAAAAATTGCCCTGTCTCTCAAGAACAATGTTTCAGCTATAAAACTTAAGTGTTGATGTAAAAATTCTGCCATTCACTCTGTCTTTATAAAGTTAGGACACTTTATAGCAGAAGTTTTACAAGAATATTCTCTTATTCTCATTACAACAGAGATGATCTCAATGAGAACTCAGAGCTTTAGCACACAATGCAGTCTACAAGTTACCATCTCAGTCTGTATCTGTACTTGTCCCTTTCAACATGATTCCCTCTGATTACCTGTTCCCATCTGAGCAGGGCAGCAATATTTACCAGTCCTAAAGCCATGCTGTTCTTGGTCAGCCAGAGCCCTTTGATGGTTATTTCCACTTGTCTCCTTCTACTCTGAGTTATGCTGTGGTCTTTCCACACCTGCGCACATGCAGACCCCTGCCAAACAGATGGGGTCAAGTCCTTCCTTGTATTTCCTTCCAGTGAAAAGAGTAACAGCAAAGAAGCTAGGGCAGAATATATGTTTAAAAAAAATCTTAAAAATATCAAGCCTTGAGGAATCCACCACTTCTGTGAGGAGATTATTCCAATGACTGGGTGTTCTTCCTCTAAAAAATTTTCCTCTCATGTCCATCTGGAATCCCCCCAGGAGTAACTTGTACCCATTGCCCTTCATGTTTTCCATGTGATACCTTGTAAAAGCAGACTCCATCCTTTTTTTAGCCATCTTCTTGGTGTACCTTCTTAATGAATCTCTGGATAGTTGTCTCCTGGGTTAAAATTACAGTTGCTCATATATGTCTACAAAATTAAGAGAGTTTAGATTGTAAGAAGAAACCTCAGGTATTTTCCTGGTCAATATCAGACAACAAGAGTGAAAAAGGAGATGTCATCAGCATTTAAAAAACAATAAGACACCTTTCTCTAAGAAGCCTCCAGTTTCTGGAAAATCAATGATTCAGGAGCTTAACTAAATCACGTATAAAAAGGAGCTGCTACCAGTAAGTCACTTAGAGTAGTCATGAAGTCTTTACCTCCCCTATCCTGCATTTTCTTTTTAAAAAAATCTGTGCCAGAATTTTGCTAAATTCGCATCTCCTGCACCAGCAGGTATCTTTGAGTTGTTGAAACTAAAACAGTCTAATAAAATCAATTTGTGGAAGCATCTTTACTCTTAAAAAAAAAAAGTTAAAACCACCTCACTATGCAAATTAGCATTAAAAGTGTTCAAAATGACAAGCGAATGATTGCACAGCCTGTACCTGCAACAATCTATATTAAAGAAATGTCATTAATCATTAAGGTTAGATGACTGTCTCATTCTTACGTGGCAGAGAATATAATGTTAGTCATGAGAGACTAGATTGAACTCCTCTTTTTTTTTAATGAAAAATTTAATTAAGACAATAAAAGTAGGTTAGTTCATAAACCATGAAGAATACAGAAATACATTCAGGACAACATTGCTAACATTAACTCACATCTGAACATTGACTATTCAGAATTGCTTGGCTTACAGTATTTGCAGACCTATGGACCTCAGCTCTTGCTGATTAATCATAGAATCATAGAATGGTTTCGGAAGGAAGGGACATCAAAGATCATTCAGTTCCAACTGCCTATGGGCTACGGGCAGGGACAACTTCCCCTAGACGTGGTTGCTCAAAGCCCCATTCAACCTCTCTTTAACTTCTCTGGGCAACTTGTTCCAGGATCTTATCACCCGCATAGTGAAAATTTCTTCCTAATGTCCGATCTAAATCTACTGACTTTCATTTTAAAGCCATCCTCTCTTGTCCTATAAAACACACCTGTAGAAGTCCCTCTCCAGATTTCTTGTAGGCCCCATTTAGGTATTGGAAGGCTGCTCTAAGGTCTTCCTAGAGCTTATTTTCTTCTCTAGGCTGAACAAGCAGAACTCCCTCAGCCTGTCTTTTGTAAGAGAGGTGCTCCAACCTTCCGATTATCTTCACGGCCTCCTCTGGACTTGGTGAAACAGGTTCACATCCTTCTTGTGTTGGGGACCCAGAGCTGAATGCAGTACTCCATGTGAAATCTCATGAGTGCAGAGTAGAGAGGCAGAATCTCTTCTACTGGCCAGCTGATCACACTCCTGATGCAGACCGGCACATGGATGTTTTTCTATTGCTGGGTCATGTTTTGCTTTTCATAAATCATCACCCCAAATCCTTCCCAAAACCAGGAGAGCCATGTCTAGTGTGCAGTTCTTTGCCTAACTACAACCATTTAATAAGTGTTATGAACACCATTCTACAACATATTTTCAACACCCATTAAAATATATGCAATCATGACTAGAGACACCATAAATAATTTTTTATGGTAGAGTTCATCTGCTGAGCACCATTCTTGCAGTGCACTCCAGAAAACTCTCCAGTCTCCAGTGCTGTTTTTTCCCCAGCAAGGGAAAGCCCTAGATAGATGTGATTTAAGTTACTTCAAGAGCTTTGAGTTAGCATATATTTGATTGAAGACTGTTGCAGGTACAAGAAATAAGCTGAAACTGAAAGTGTGTTAGAAGTAAAAAGGACTAGTAACACTCAGAAATGTGTTAGCTGGGTTTGTTTAACAAATCACTCACTGTTTAAATGCAGAATAGACAGATGAAGCTTCTTATTTGTCCTTTAACAGTCATTAAAGTAAACAACAGTTAATGAACAATTGATTAATGATTATTGCTTGGAGGAAAAGTGATATAAATAGATAAATAATCCTGGTGGAAGCTTTTGTCTCACCACAGTTAACAAAGAAATTTAGTTGATCATATACCTATGGCTTCAAAGAGACAAGAGTTTCATATGTCCTGTGTTATTAGTGATAACTAACATCACTAATATATAGACTCATGGTGTGGTAAGCAATATATTGATTCTTGTATGTGACCTGGCTGAAAAAAGAATCTGTAAAGTATGTATAAGGGAGCATTGAAATAATTTACTGATTTAATATTTTTTTTCTGTGCACTCTTCTGAGGGCATAGATATATGTAATAGAATTTATAATTTGGTTTTGATGGAGCAATTCTATTAAAAATGCAAATGAGTTGAAACTAAAACCAACTGATTCTGTAGATGTATGTCACCTGGAATGACAGACTTAAAATGGGGAAGAAAATCCCAGCACTTCCTTCAGTAGTTTGAATTATTGTAAAAGATTTTTTAACATTAAATTAAAAGAATATATGAATATATTTACCATATCATCATGACATTTTATATATTTCATGCAAACTTATGATAATATTAATTCAAACCTTACAATGTTATTTAAAAAAAATCAATTTTGATATGGACAGGCACAGACCGATTTTTTTAATTTAATGATAAATAACAATAAAAGAAAATCAGGGTGTTTATTCACCAATAAAATGTAGGTGACAGCATAGAAGAATAATTTATTCAGTGTCGACAGTTATCAACATTTTTGCTTAGCCACAGCGTTGCAGAGTTGTGGTTTTGATTATCAAAGGAAGACAGTTTGTCAGTGAGGAAAGTAACTTGTACGTTTGGAAAGAGATTTTCTGCCTGAGGTGAACTGATCTTTTGTCTCAAGTTGTCCTATGCTAATTAGACATACTCTTGGCCTTGGAGGTGCTGTCATTGAATATTTTTCCTGGTCTTATTTCCTCAAACTAAAAATTGCTGACTCTCATCCTGCCCCAAAATTAAAATACCAACTTTCAGTTATGACTACTATGGTCCATACAGCAGTTTTGATATCTCAAATATGGCATGTTTCTGTCTCTCCAGCACATGTTCTTCACAGGTGGTGAAATCGGGATATTTACTAGCATGAGGTTTTCATGGACTTGTGGGGAAAATAACAAAAACTTTGGTGAAAGGTCTGTCCTGGGCTCGTTTCTGTAACTCACTATGATGAAAGTTTTTAATGTACTGTAATTGAGTTAACCCAATTATGGAAAATAATGCCAGGCTTTACCAGAAAACATATTCAGTGCCATCCCCTCATTCACTTTCAGTGGTATAAAGAAGCAGTAAAATGAGAAGATAAAGTCTGACATTTGGAAAAAAAAAGTATATTTTTTTCAATATAATAGCAGTTAAATGTGTAGGTATGCTTATAGACTCTTAACACTTTTGGCATGTTGCATAACTGGGCCAATAGCCTTTGTGTATTTATGCAAAAAGATGGTGCACAAACTTAGGTGATACAAATACAGTTTAGGCAGAATTTCATCCTGAAAAGCCAGTGATAAAATATTCTACCGTCACCTATCGTACTAATTATAAAATATAATGACAAAAACCAGGTAAAGTAAAATGGCTTGTTCTCTAGTGACCACTGGTAATTTTTTTACTATAATAAGAGAATGCGATCTATTGCATTACTTAGACATAAATGTAATTCCATCTAGTAACTTGTCTGTGCTCATTCTTGGAGCTGCAATCAGGAATCTCATTGAAGATTTAAGGGAATGGCTTAGATAAACACATGGGAAAATGGCCTCAGGTGTTCCAAGTGCTGGCTGGAAGCCTGTATGGGCATTACCTTTATCCATCTAACATTTTGCCTTCTAATAAAAAAAAAAAAATGTGTTTGCAGAAATTGCATATTCTGTGAGAAATTTGAATTGTAAGCATTAATTTTTTTTTGTGTGCAGAGAGATTCTGGATAGTGTCTGGAATTAGGTATAACAGATGTCACATTAACATTTGGCTGCTAAGATGACAGATGAGTGGTTGCTGCATGGAAACATTAGGCAAGGTGATAACTGGTTTCCTAACACAGACTGCTGTCGTTTCATATTGCTGGACTGAAGGAGCACTCCAACTGCATATAGCAGTGAAAAAGGGAGCAAAGGTATATTAAATTCGGTAATATTCCATCATACTCAGTAATATTGAGTAATATTCAGTCACATTCAGCATTTCATACATTTCCCTATTTAGCATACACTAACATATGACAACCAAACGCAAGATATGATTAAGATACTGAAAAATTGTATCTTACAAAGCAGGGGAAAAAAAACAGTCCTATAGGAAAGTCTGTAAGACAGCTGTTTAAGTAAGCACAGATTCATTCCCTAGTATGTACCTGTGCTTACAAAAGCAAAATCAAAACAAAGTAAACTACGAAAACATGTTTAGAAAGCCTCACTTACTCAATAAATACTGGTATTTTAGAAGATCTATCTGGTACTTGGTCCAGATGCTATCTGGGTTAGGCTCAGGTCTTTTTAATTAGGCAAAAATCTATCAAGTAACTCATCTTGATTTTATGTCCCTAAAGATTCAACTGGTCCATCCTTGTACAGCTTCTACATCGGGGATATCCTGATCTTGGCTGGGATTTCTAACATTTGCTGTGACCAAAAATTTCTGTGATAACTCAGTCAGTCAATCAAGAGCTGAAGCTCACTAGACTTCCTCACCATCCAGTAAATTACTCAGTTGTTTTAGAGGGAGGCTCATCCCAAACCAAATGATCTTCAGTAAAGAAAATCCAAAATCAGTTTCTAAATGTTTCTTTTCCCCATATGAAAATTTTTCCACACTTTAGGTATGAATCTTCATGACTTAAATCAGCCTTGTATAACTGCAGGTTCATTTTGCCTGCGGACTTGGCACAAAGTAGGATAGGGAAAGAAACCCCCGAGGTATTCATCAGCAGACTGCTGCCACTGGATAACAAGTAAGTCTTAACATAATACCCGCAGAGAAGCTCTGTCTAACAAAGCTCTTCAAACAAGACTTCATCAAAGTATGGCCAAAACACCAAAACTGAATATATATTCCTTTCTACCTAAGTCTGACTTACTGGATCACTTCCACAACATTGGCCTTGCTTTGTTTCCTGACTTTTCCACCTCCCTTAAGCTATTTTTGAGTTTTATTGAGTCTTGATCTTTTTGAGCATTATCATTCATTTACTTTGTGTCTGCCTGGCTTAACCATCCAGAACTAATCCCATGCTGGCAAGGCTGCTCAAGGTCTTTCCAATCCTGATTCCACTGAAGCTGGTGACTCGGAAGTTGTTTGAATGTCGTGTTCAGAAAGTGTAGATATAAATAATTAAACTCAATAGTTCAAGAGCTTATACTTGAACAATTCAGTCTACCTAAAATATTTCCTCCAAGTCTGTTTGATCTATATCCATTAACTTAATGGTTAGATTGTTTATAGTATTGTGATTTTTCTTCATAGGTAGAAGTTTCCTCCAATTCCCCTCGCTTTCAATTTAGGTGATTATACTTTGTCTGCTAAGTGCCTTGAAAGAAATAATTAAGAGACAATTTGCTAGTTGGCTCCAGATTCTAAATTCAATCTTGATACTATTCCACCTGGACTTATTATTTGCCACAATATTACCATCTGTAGATGTGCAGAACAAGTAATGCTGTCAGCCAGTGAGCTCTGTGTGAGAGAGAGAGAATGTGAGTGTGAGAGTAACTATTTTCATTTTAAACTAGGAATTGCACTTGCTGAAAGGCGACATCACCATTAAATGCTTCCCAAATTGCTCTGTATCTGTAGGAAAAAAAAAAAAAAAAAAAAAAAGCAAGCTGGTGCTGATATTGCAAGATATTATTGGGGTGTCTTTCTGATAGATACAAGAAAAACAGGTTTTGGAGCTTTCTTGAACTGGAACAATGAATAAAAATAGTTCATAAGACTGGTTGCTTTGGGGTAGACTAGGTTTCTTTTATACCCCATTTTATTTTTTTGTTTCCTGTTCCAGATGGAAGCTTGCTGGTTCCTGTGTTTTTCTGACAAACAGTCTCACTACCCATAGCAGTACCTATGCTGGTGTATCTCCATTAACACAACTGTCACACTAAAGATCAGTGTCTGCAAATTCAACAGAGAAATTATCCACTGCCCTGGGCCAGCTGGAAGCAAACAGTAATCCTTGCACAACAGCCAAACCTGGGGAGCTCCTGTGAGCTGCCAACAATAAAGTTGCTTTCTTCCTGGTTCCCACATTGAGGAAGTCAAGGAAATGGCTCAGTATCAACAGCTTGCTTCAAGCATGGTTTATGGTGCAGGATCAGATTCATACCTGGAGAGGAAATAATAATAATTGGAGCACTACCATGGCCACTATTATGTGCCTATCTTTGAAAATGGAATTTAAAGAGGAGAAGAAATAGGTCAAAATTGTTAGAGCATTTCTGGTACCTGCAATACCTCTGACAATGCAAATTAAGTACCAGCTCCAAAGTCCCAGTTGGGGATTATTCATTGCCCTTGTTAAAGTGTAGTTTTTCAAAGAAAAAAGAATGAGGTCTCATTCTAATTCTCTAATTCTTCTCCTTAACCACTTTTACCATTTTCTCCTTTTGCTTTTGTCATTCTTTTTCTTCATTGATATTCTAAAGGCTGAATCCTTTAAATTTGAATTAGACTTGGAATCAAGCTCCTGGCTTTTTTCCCTTAACACAGGGCACACATACCCTTCATTAATCAAAGCTATAAAAGGAGATTAAAACATTAGGTAAAATGAACTGTGCAACTGAGGTGGAGGAAGTAAGACTGGACTGAACAAGTATAGAAGACACAGAGTGTACAGCATGGATTCCATCTGTGTACTCAATTTTTACCTCACATTACAACAAAATGTTCAAGGCTTAAACATTTTCAAATCATCATGCAATGACATTTACTCATCAGCTGTAGAAATCATGGTATCATCATGGAATAATGGAATCTTTTAGGTTGGAAAAGACCTTTAAGAACATCTAGTTCAACCATTAACCCAGCACTGCCAAGTCCACTACTAAACCTTGTCCCTCACATGTCTTTTAAATCCCTCCAGGAATGGTGACTCCACCACTGCCCTGGATTGCCTGTTCCAATGCTAGAAAACCTCTTCAGTGAATACGTTTCTCCTCATGTCCCATCTAAACCTCCCCTAGTGCAACTTGAGACGTCTTCTCCTGTCAATATTTACTTAGGAGAAGAGACTGAGCCTCACCTTTCTACAACTTCTTTTCAGGTAGTTGTAGAGGGTGATAAGGTCACCCCCTGAAACTTCTTTTCTCCAGACTAAACATCCCCAGTTCCCCCAGCCACTTCTCATAATACTTGTGCTCCAGACCATTCACCAGCTTCATTGACCTTCTCTGGACATGCTCCAGCACTTCAGTGTCTTTCTGGGTAAGGGGGTTTTGGTTGCAGGTTGGTTTTTTTTAGTTGGTTAGTTTTAGAGGTATGTGACTGGAGTTTTTTCAATTCTTTTCTTCAAAATCTTCACAGAAATGGCAAATGCTCTGCTACAACAGTGGAAGGAAGGCAGAACACTGCTCACACCAAGACCCCTCCGAAGTAGGAACCAGCCCTGGGAGACTTAACCCTGAATGAAGTTACTTTGTCCTCCCACAGTACATCATCCATTTGGCTTTCACCTTGGCAACCTCCAGAAGACCTCAGCTAATCTCCTTTCATTCACACAGGGACAGAGGACAAGCTTCCCCCAAAAAAACGCAATTGTCTGGAAAACACAGTATACCTGAAGCTGGGTTTTCAGGAGGGGTTTTCACACACCCTCTGGCTTTACAACAGGGGATGAGGACCTGGGATGGGGGGAGGTGGTTATGCAGCATCCTTTGTATTCCATTAATTCAGTGAGCCTGGAGGGAAGGAAGCTCACCATCTGCACAGCCATGAGTCACTCGGGACTTAGGAGTTTACTGTATATATTAGTTAACAGAAACAAACACAAATCCTTGGATGTTAAAAGCATTTTAAATTATTTTGTTTTCCTCTCTGCCCCACCAAAAACTGGATAAAGATCTTAAATTATAATACTGTGAAGATTTTAAAAATACTTAATTGTGGTTTTTATAAACATGAAGATAAATTACCAAGTGTAAGTAAGGGTTTTCAACAGTTACTAATGTGTCTCAGGAGGCTGCTTTTATTTTACTGTGGCAGAAAAAAATAAATTGTAAAAGATTTTTTTGTCCCTTGCACTCATCATTGAGGGGGGGGGGGTTTGAAAAAATTTCTTATATTCACCACCACATGCTCTCCAGTTGATGATTTTTGACAGTAATATTAAGTAAACTGAAGGAGAAGATTGATTTCCAAGATGATGGATTGTAAAAGTATGAGAAATAAAAGCTTTTATTCCAGAAAATGGAAAGGCAGTAAATGCAATGAAGACACCAAGATAGACACCATACCACACTGTACCACAGCCCTTGCTAGAACGGAAAAATGTAAATGGAGAGGCACAGCTCAGTGATGACAAGCAGAGCTACAGCCCTGAGCTACCCCAGTGTGCTGAGGGTTCTCCAAACAGCCACAAGATGTGGTTCATCTCCAAAACAGCTTCTAGCTCCAGTTGGGCAGAATACACGGAAAGCTCAGACCACGTCTACAGCTCTATTAACCATGTATTCATATACATATACTAATAGTAGAGCCCCAAAACTGCTCCCAGGTTACTCATCTTGCATGTCAAGCCAGTCATCGTGGTTTCTATAGCCATAGGGGAGAAGTGGATGTCTTTCTTGGCTTCATAACAGTACGGCATGGTGATATGTAATAAATAACGATGAAATGGAAATAATCCAACCCATTCCTCTTTGAACAGAGTTCAAGGAAAGTATTGCAGCTAGAGACTATAAGCAGACCCAGTAAATTTGCTCCCCCTTGTCCCATTCCCTTTTTGTTATTAGGGTGTGACTAAGAATTTGAAGCATCAACTTTAGGTCTTCATTAGAGATTCTTCTTGTGATCTCAAAGGATATTTTGAAATGACATTAGAAATACCATAGGAAGTTGCAGCTTGCATGCAGACACGACACAAACCTGAATATCTTCTGCTAAGATTCTTATTGCTGCAGATGGGCTTGTAAAAAATGTTTCCTGTATGACTGTTACTTTAACTGGAGATCACAGTGTTCATCAGAAAGACCCATTTAGTTGACAGGAATTTGCTGTTTTCCTCCCTGTTGACATAAGCTTATTTTTGTCACACAGTAACTTGTGCTAGGAATGCTGCAGGGACAAAGTGGCTTCGAAGTCCTCCAACAAAGTAGTAAGGTCTCATATTAGGGGTTGGGAGAGTTCTGCTGCTGTGACCTTGAGCAAGCCATATTCACCATGTTCAGCTCAGTCTTTCATCTGTCTGCCTTTACCCCCTACACACCAAAGTGTGCATGTGCACAAATGCTTTCTGCAAGTTTGTGCTGGATTCTTGCCCTGTTCAAGGAAACTGCCTAGGACACTAGCATCAATTTACCTTCTTCTGTGGCAATCTGAAAACCCATAAACAAAGGCAATGACCTTCAGCACCTTCAGTCACCCCTTCAGCAGATGAACAATCTGCTACCTCACAGTTACATCTGTGTCTTACATAGATTTATTTGTCTTTCCAGCTTGACAAATATCATACAGGAGATCTTCAATCGAATGTCACTATTCACTCTGCAGATCCCCCTTTAAGAAGTTTAAAGTAGAGAGCTTTCCAGGACTGCAACACAGTGACCTTAATTAATGTATATTTATAAATCAAAAGATCCTAGAGTCATACAACAAAGCATATCATCCCTAGAATTCTGCCCAACTCCTGAGGTATAAAGGCCAGATCATTTTGGCTGAGTGGCTCAAGGCAAATAAAGAGAATAATAAATAAATAAATGTAGAAAATGCTCACACCACTTGGTTCCTCCAGAAGTCCAAGAGACAAAAACAATAATGGGCATGTGTTATTTAGAAGCTGTACAAAAGTCAAAGCAGTTTGACTGGCAGTTATATATAAACAGGACAAAGGTAGACCACAGTTCAGATCTAAAATTGCAATCCTCCTTGATTCACAGCCAGAATAATATGGCAACAGACTCTCTGTCCTACGTATTACTCCTCTTCAGATATGTTTAAGAAAATAATCCCTTTTTCTACACTATAGTTGGCCACCACTTTCCTTATCCAGCATCTACTCTTCAAGTGGACTTATTTTCCTCTCCTTCCTCCTGTTATTCATTTGACTTTTGCTCTGCTGCTGTGTAAGATCAACACAAACCATCATTAGAACTTATACTAGCCCATTCTTACTTTTGCAAAAATTTTATTTAAAGTGCAACCTATTTTATCATAATAACCTTCAGATAACTTCGCAAAGTAGGAAGAGGAAACATCCATGGATACCAGTGTTTCTCCAACTTCACTAAACTTTCCCAACAGGTCTTGCCACACAGGAGGACAAAAGACTCCACAGTCTGCATTACTGTACTCAGAATCCAGTTTTTTTACCTTCATTTCTACACATCCTACACAGCTATCCATGAGATGCTCACCTAGAAATGTGGATACCTGAACGCTCTGAAAGAAGTAAATTACTTTTTACTCTACTTTAGAAACTGAGGCTTGTTAAGCACAATTGCCACATCTCTCCTGCCAGCTAGCAGCAAGGATTGGTCACTCCACAAAGGGCAGGAATTCAAGAGTAACCTGCCAGGCGTGTACTGAGGTATATTAATGGAGCACTTTAAAGGAGAAACCCAAACCACCTGACATCCATGATAATCTTATGGGGACAGAATATTTTTATCTTCTTTTCTGAAAGGTTGCTTATTAGTCCCTGCTAGCATGATTTTCCCTTTTGTTCTGTATGCATATGTCGTGGTTTAAATCAAGTCCCCCAACTCCGGGAGAGTTAGGAAGAAGAATCCAAAGAATGTAGCCCCCACGGATTGAGATAAAAACGGTTTAAACTAAATCTGCACAGTTCCCCCCCCTGTTTCCCTTCCCCCCCCCCCTCACCTTCCCACTCCCGGAGGGATGGGAAGGAGAGCCAGAGGGATACAACTCCCACGGATCAAGGTAAAATCAGTCCAGCAATCAAGGTATAACAGAAATAACTACCGGTACCAATAACAAATCAATGTTAGAGGAGACAAACAGGGAGAGAGAATACGATACGACCCGCCGCCACGAGGCCAGCAGCCGGAACCCATGACAACATACTTTCCTGTATAGTTATAACAGATCTTACGTAATTTCTGATCATCTTAGAAATTTCCATTCAGTGTACATACTTGCTGTTTGAGATTGATGAAGGACTGTGTCCATGTGTTCTTACAGCTGTCAGGTCTCATCCATAGTGATTTATCCCAGCCATTTGAAGCAGAACTTCGGAAAACACCTTAGCACAATTTAGCAGTTTACTTCAGAGATACTCTCTTTGGGATCAGAACTGTTCCTTTTACTTGTAGTATTTACTGTACAGGATAGTGACTGAGGTTATGTTTTGTAAAAACAGTAATAACAGCAACAAAACCTCACATTTTTCTATTAGAAAACCCCAACCTAAACCAAACAAATACACTGGGGGTTTTAAAAGCTGTAAAACATAAGAAAGCGAACAAATTTTCTTGGGACTGATTCCAGCACTCACAAACCTGCTTGTCTTTGATAGCTGCCTTTCAAAGAAAGGTCCTAGGTAGCCTGGGACACTTTAGTCAATTAGACTAAGACTGCCATAATTCACCAAAAAGCACAAGCCTCTGACCACTGGCTTGCTAAAACAGCCTAGCTTGGCTGCTGTTCCTGCTACGAAGGAAAAAAATAAAGATCTTCAGAAGAAGAAAGACCTGTGATCCACAATGCCCTTGTCAGTGGCTTTGGCTATCTCGCTCAGGCAGAGGATTAGGTGGAGCAGCTGGTAGCACACACGGCCCAGAGCTCTCCCTCCTCCTATCCTGCAGCTCCTCACTGACCACAAGCCCCTTATACCACAGCAGGGACAGACCCAGCTGGGGCCGAGCCAGCCCCTCACCAAGGGGGAAGCAGTGTCCATGCTGCTGGGTAGTTTTGAGGTTTCATTCTTGATTACCTATGTTTTCCCAAAGGTCTTTCAAAGTATTTGAAAGAATTTCAAACTCTACATCAATTAGAAATAAAAAGCACAATGTAAAAGAGCATCTTGCAAGAATAATGAAAAAGACGGACTTTTCATTTTGGAAGCAAAGAGCCAGTGAGGTTTTGATTTCATGGTGTTTCAAAAATTATGCCTAAGTGCACTCCTTGCCTAAGCCACAGAGTATTAAATAAAAAGGAAATTTAATGTATTTTCTCATGTATGACTCTAAACAAAAAAAAAAAACAAAAACAACCCAAATTCACATGCTGTTGAAAACAGTTCCCTACAGTTACAGGTATTACAGGTGACCTAATTCTATAGAAAAGCTACTCCACCAGCCTTGAGACACTCAATAATTGACATTGCCTCTACCAGAGATAGGATTTCCAGTCAAATACCATGAAATAGATCTATTTTTTTTTAACTTTTTTTTTATGGTATTCAAGCGTTCTTATTTCCTCCTGGCTTTTTTAGATGCAGAAAAAGTAATTCTGTATCAAACAAATTCTGAAAGTACACAAATGAAGGAGCCAGAACAATATCAGCCCCAGTCCAAAAAATTCCTGAAGACCTACAAATTTCAAGACCTTCAAATATGCAAGGTTGCATTCATTTGGACATTTAGTGATTCTGTTATAACAACCTTCATGAAGCTTCATGACTGACTTCTGTCACCTTCACAGGGCCAAAACTATCAGCATGACATTCAAATTGCTGAAGTGCTATGACTTTCACTGACTCCACTGTTATAAGCTCACATACTGTGTTAAATGGCAGAATTAAGACTAAGCTATGAATGTTTTGAAAGCATGATTTCTGTATAGTTATAAACTCCAGAATCTAATAATGAATTCACTTTTAGACTAAAAAAATTAAAAAAAAAAAAAGCAAACTGTAAAATTCAAGCACCTGTGCTTATACACAAACACAAATTATCTAAGGACTTTCAAGATTACTATATTGAAGACTTCAACTCCAACCACTGCTCTTTTATTTTTCTAACTGGAACTCACAATAGCCTGAAGGGGATAATCCCCAAGTTCATTACAGTTTGTTTCTCTGTTTTAAAAATTTATTTTAAGACTTAATGTCTTGAAATATGTAAACTTAACATTTAATCAGACAACAGCACTTTCTAAAGCTTGTTTTCCAATCAGTGCTGCAATAATAGAACAGCAAACTGCACTCAGAAGCAAGTAGCAGCTACTGCTAAGTCTCTGGTTTAAAATCTAAGACTTAATGAAGAAAATTTAACACAACTTTACAGTCTTTTCAAAGAGGCATAAACTATCTAGAATATTATCCTTAAGAATATGAAACTAAAAGTTAAATTTTATTTTATGAAGTCAACATTTCTTTTACTAAATATTCTTTTCAAATAAAATATGTTTTGCTTTCAAAATACTGAAAAATTATTTTCTCAGTTTGCAGTTCAAAAAAATTATTTGCCATTCATTTGTCAAAAATGAATATCCAATTGTAACTCAAATTCAGAAATATTTTACACATTTTAGCTGTCACTGAAACTATTTGCTGCTGCTATCCTTGTGTTGCTTATTTTAGAAAGTATGATTATGAATTTTGACAGAAGGGTCCAGAGAGGTCCTTGAAAAAAGTGTGTATTTGACAAGACTTAAAACATATTCTCCAGTGTTATTCTCTCCAGGGTTATTCTGTGGTTCAGCAGTTAGTATATATCATTTGATTATATAGAAGGGGCAAAAAAACCCCAACCAGTATCTTCCCTGTGCTTTGATTCAATTGAAAGTAAACAGATGTCTTCAAAAACAAAGAAGACAAAATAGAGGGAACTCATACGCTGAGTGTGAATACAAAGGCCCTTGGTTTGAAAAACAAGCCATTTCGTGCTCCCTTTATTCAGAATATGTATGTTTCCTCAACATCTCCGGGATTTACATTACAGTATCTAAAATTTTAGGTTGCATCAAGGAAAAAATAATTAACAATTATCTTGTGTGCAGTAGGTCTCTGCTTGTATGTGGCTTTTCAGTTGCTTTCACAACCCATTGCTCCTAGAAATGCTCATGTGTATTGGGATGCTGCAAAGACCATGCTTATAACACCATCATCAGGCAAGATGTTCTTCCAGTTCTCACAAATTGTAAACAAAGGGATCAGCCTTTTTGTGTGAACAGCAGTTGACTCAGTTGATCCTGATCCATTCAAAATCCACACACAGAACTTTTCCAGAAAAAAAGCTGGAAAGCAAACCTTTGACAGGATTACTACTCTGCTAATTCTTCACGTTTTTCCATCTAATTTTCATTACCTGAATTTATGCAGTCCATTTGTAATGTTCCAGTTAATCTTTCCCCTGGGGATAACACCTTCTGATACTTTAAAATACTAGAAATCCCAAAATAGTCAAACAGATTAGGTGCATCATGTGTTACAAAATACCAGTCAATTCATTTCCATGAAGGCAGCATATTTTTCACTTCAGTTCCAATGGATAAGGCAGATAGGTAATGATCGATAGGAAAGAGCTTCAGTTTTCAAGTAGTACTTTTGCATCTCATTAAAATACCTCTGGTAGTAGAATTCACTAGGTAAATCTAAGTGTAGCATTCTGAGCTTACTTTGTACTGCCACAGATGACCCTGGAAATCTTGCTTATGGTACCATTCATTGGCTGTTGGCCAGGTCGCAGGTTATTATCTTTTACCTCTGTTCTGTATTTGCTTCCATTGTTTTAGATAACCCTTTGGTTTCCTCTCTGATACAAGCAAACAGTTTTCCTCAGATCGAACATCTCGGCCAACAAACTCAGATAGTTTGTGTCGGTATTTCTCTTACTGGCTTGGCCTAAACAGCCAAAATCTGTCACAAGCAAAATATAAATTGGAAACTCACCTGTGTGACCAGTAAGGTTTCTAAAAGGGAACATTTCTCTTTCAGAAAGCAGAGACTATACAACACAAGATCTCAACTCAGCATAGTCAACTTCATACTGTAAAAGGATGTATGCAAAAAATTAGAAAATTAGACCTCTGATTTTTAAGAACTTAAACCTAGACTCTAAGGCATAGCAACATGGCTAACAAGCTAGTTAGTACTTCAAAGACCCAGAGAGGAAAGTGGTTTCTTAATCTTGATCTGACACTAAAAGAAAATATTTATCTTAAATATCTGCCATCCATGAAAGAATGCAGAGTTTGTAACAAAGTTGTACCATGTGTAAAGGGAGGAATAGACAATTATAGTCATGTGGTTGCCAATATTTGGTAAACCCTTCAGAGGAGTGAAAATTCTTCACTACTAGTAGGAGGCCGGGGAAGAGAATAGGGAAGAAAAACATCTCCTTTGCTTTGACACATCGCCTAAGAAAGTCTGCAGAAACAAATATTTCAAATAAATTAGGAGGGAGGGGAAATTACATATTTTATCAATTAATAAACCATTATAAAAATACATTAATTAATAATTAATATATTTATTAGTATTATTTATTATTTCCTTTTGCCATTATAATATCCGTTATAATATACAATGGATGTTTTTCTTTCAATGTTCATTTTCTAAAATCCAAAATACTCCAATGTTTCCCTCTCCTTCTCTTGAAACACAGATTTTTGTGAGAAGAAAGTTTAATTTACCAACACGTTCTTTCAATGGTGCAGTATCTCTACATGCACAAATATTTTGCCAGCATTTGCTTCGTAAGTTCTACATCTCCTCTAATGGAATAGGCAAGAAGAAATAATTGATTAAATCTCTCACTTTATGGCTTAACCTTACTGAAGAAACCTCACAGAAAGGATGAAGTCATAGAATCATAGAATAGTTAGGATGGGAAAGGACCTCAAGATCATCTAGTTCCAACACCCCTGCCATGGGCAGGGACACCTCACACTAAACCATATCACCCAAGGCTTCATCCAGCCTCGCCTTGAACACTGCCAGTGATGGAGCATTCACCACCTCCCTGGGCAACCCACTCCAGTACCTCACCACCCTAACAGTAAAGAATTTCTTCCTTAGATCCAATCTAAACCTCTGCTGTTTAAGTTTCAACCCATTACTCCTTGTCCTGTCACTACAGTCCCTAATGAAGAGTCCCTCCCCAGCATCCCTGTAGGCCCCCTTCAAATACTGGAAGGCTGCTATGAGGTCTCCACGCACCGTTCTCTTCTCCAGGCTGAACAGCCACAACTTTCTCAGCCTGTCTTCATATGGGAGGTGCTCCAGTCCCCTGATCATCCTCGTGGCCCTCCTCTGGACTTGTTTCAACAGCTCCATGTCCTTTTTATGTTGAGGACACCAGAACTGCACACAATACTCCAAGTGAGGTCTCACGACAGCAGAGTAGAGGGGCAGGATCACCTCCTTCAACCTGCTGGTCATGATCCTTTTGATGCAGCCCAGGATACGGTTGGCTTTCTGGGCTGTGAGTGCACACTGCTGGCTCATGTTCATTTTCTCATTGACTAACACCCCCAAGTCCTTCTCTGCAGGACTACCATGAATTTCCTTTTTGTCCAACCTGTAGCTGTGGCTGAGATTGCTCCAACCCAGGTGTAGGACCTTGCACTTGGCATGGTTAAACTTCATGAGGTTGGCATCAGCCCACCTCACAAGCGTGTCAAGGTCCTTCTGAATGGCATTCCTTCCCTCTAGCGTATCAACAGAACCACACAGCTTGGTGTCATCGGCAAACTTGCTGAGGGCACGCTCAATTCCATTGTCCATGTCAGCAACAAAAATATTAAACAAGACCGGTCAAAACGCCGATCCCTGAGGGACACCACTCATTACTGATCTCCAGCCAGACATTGAACTGTTGACCACAATTCTTTGAGTGCAACCATCCAGCCAGTTCTTTATCCACCGAGTGGTCCACCTATCAAATTGATGACACTCCAATTTAGAGACAAAGATGTCATGTGGGACAGTGTCGAATGCTTTGCACAAGTCCAGGTAGATGACGTCAACTGCTCGACCCCTCTCCATCATCTTTGTAGCCCCATCATAGAAGGCCACCAAATTGGTCAGGCAGGATTTTCCCCTAGTAAAGCCATGCTGGCTGTCACCAAGCACATTTCTCTTTTTCATGTTCCCTAGCATGCCTTCCAAGAGAATCTGCTCCAAGATTTTTCCAGGCACAGAGGTGAGCCTGACTGGTCTGTAATTCCCTGAATCATCCATTTTCCCCTTGTTGAAAATGGGGGTTATATTTCCCTTATTCCAGTCATCAGGAACTTCACCTGTCTGCCATGATTTTTCAAATATGATGGCCAGTGGCTTTGCAACTTCACTCACCAGCTCCTTCAGGACCCGCGAATGGACTTCATCAGGCCCCATGGACTTGTGTACATTCAGGTTCTTAAGATGGTCTCGAACCAGATCCTCTCGTACAGTGGGCCCAAGGTCTAGGTTTTCACAGTCCCTGCGCCCGCCTTCTAAGACTTGGGTGGTGTGGTCAGAGCCTTTGCCATTGAAGACCGAGGCAAAGAAGCCATTCAGAACCTCAGCCTTCTCCAAGTCCTGTGTAGCCAGTTCTCCTGAAAGTTTCCGGAGGGGGCCTACATTGTCCCTAGTCTGTTTTTTAGCTGCTACATACCTATAAAAACCCTTCCTATCATCTTTAACATCCCTTGCCAAGTTAACCTCCAATTGGGCCTTAGCTTTCCTAACTTGGTCCCTAACTACCCTGACAACATCCCTGTATTCATCCCAGGCCACCTGTCCTTGCTTCCACCTTTTATAAGCCTCTTTTTTCCTATGAATTTTTCTCAGCAGCTCCTTATCCATCCAAGGAGGTCTCCTGGCCCTCCTGCTGCACTTCCTTCTAATCGGGATGCAACACTCCTGAGCTTGTAGCAGGTGATCCTTGAATGTTAACCAAGAGTCTTGCACCCCCAAGATGTGCCGTAGATGTGCCCACATCTCTATTTCCTCTTGTTTATTCCCCATACTACGGGCATTTGTATAGAGGCATCTGAGCCGAGCTCCAAATGAAGCCAGCTCAGTGGCTGGAGCAGCTGGAATATTACTACTTTGCTCAGAGTATTTCTTATAGGTGTTGGCAACTGACTGGGTGTGTTGGGATGGAATGATGCTCCCCTCCCCCAACACAACTAGTTTAAAGCATCCTTGAGAAGTCTGGCAAGCCTCCCAGCAAAGCCACTCTTCCCTTTCTTTATCAGAGCAGTTCCACCAGCCCCCAGTAGAGCTGGCCTACAAACATGAGTCCCGTATTCAAGACACCCAAACCCTTGACTATGACACCACCCTTTTAACTATTTATTAACCTGTCCAATCCTCCTTGACTTTGGAAGGTCCTCCCCTGTGTCTTGGAGAATTGTCCAAAAGACTATCTGAGCTCCAGAACCTCTGACCACCTCTCTCAGAGCTCTGTAGTCCTTCTTTATACTCCTCAGGCTACTACTATCTATATCCTTAGCACCCACATGTATCACTAGAAGCGGGTAATAGTCCGTGGGACTTACTAGAGCAGTCAGCCTCTCTGCAACATCCCTGATCCTTGCCCCAGGTAGGCAACACACCTCCCTTGCGACCGGGTCAGCCCGACACATGAGCACTTCTGTCCCTTTCAAGGCAGAGTCCCCTACTACTACAACCCACTGCTTTTTCCTGGTGGCACCAGTGGAGATCTTCTGTACTAATGCACAAGCGACTGTTCCTGATGCAAGTGCATTTCCTCATCGGCCCCCGGCAGGACAGCAAAGCGGTTCTGGGTGGGTACAGCAGATTTTGGAGGAAGCCCCTTGCTTTTAATTGCTCTCTTCCTCCTTTTGTGGGTTTTTTTTTGTTGTTTTTTTTTTTTTTTTTTTGTTACTAATTCCCAGCTTCCCTGATCAACAGACCCCTTCTTTCCTCCATGAGTCAGAGGGGAATCTTGAGGCCCCTGTGCTGTTTGGTCTTGGAGCAAGCAGTCCTGCTTCCTCTCAGCTTTCCTGACATCTTGCAGCTTACTGACAGCATGCCGTAACTCAGCCACCTGCTGGAGGAGGACCTCCATCAGGGAGCAGTAAGCACAGCCCTGCCCATTCTGCACCTTTCCCTCACAAGACCAGTGCAGGCACTCTCTACACTCCAAGCTCTGCACCACAACCTTCCCACTTACCGGCTCTGTCTGGGTGCCTACTCTGGCCACCAATGTGGTGGCCGGGGCAGAGCTCCCAGACTGGATCTTGGTCATATGGTGAGTGCTCACCATCCTGCTCGCCTGCCCGCGCAAACTACCTCGACCCGCTCTGTTTGCCCGCTCTGTTTGCCGCTCTCCTGGTCGCCGTGCTCCCTGGGTAGATTTTTAACCACTCACAGTTGGTGCCACTCCTCCTGTCTCCGTCCCCGGTGAGTCAGCTCCTCATGGTAGCTGAGCTCTTTGCAAGTCCTGTCAAGGACTTGAGGCTCCCTCCTCAGTGGCTCTTGTCACTCTGTGGTGAGGCTTCTGTAATGCAGTACCATTATTTCTTCATAATTTCAACTACATAATACAAGCTTAAAATATTCTATAAATGGTAAAGTTGTGATTAATAAAATTGTGATTTATAGCTGATGTAACTAGCTCAAAGCATACTAACCTTAGGAGTTGACATCCAAAATTTGCAGGGATTATACTGATTCTTGGTTAATTTGAGGTCAAGAGACATATGACTTAATTGCCATGCCATTCCACAGAAAATTCTTCACAGGTGTTTTACATAATTTGTAACTGAAGAAGAATTGGAATCCGACTCATAAAAAGCCCAGAGAGGCAGCATAAAGAACAGTATAAATGTTAAGATTAAATTATTCCTGTTCTTTCAGCATGGACCTATTTAAGCTTGTGCTGTTTCACTTGGCATCACACCATTTTGTGTTTACTTTTTCATCACTAAAACTTTACTGGAAGGCATGCATCATTAGAAACCTTGAAAAATCACTTCTACATTTAGTTTCACACTTCCTATATCAGGATGAAGGCAAGAAAAGTGCCTATTTAATTGCCTGTGACATCTCCTTTTGACATCTATGGTTCCCTTTTCTGCTGCATTTTCCTTTGAAGAAGACATAAAAAAGAGTTCTGAAACTGTGATAAAAACTAAAGTCAAAGAGATCTTCTTTCAATTTTGTCATGGGTTCAGCAGTAGCTCATGCTCTGCCAGGGAGGAAGGAGAGATAGGGCGCCTGGTCTGGGGCAGTCAGGGAGGTATTCCATACCACAGCACGTCCTGCTCGGGGAGGGGACTGGAAGCTGGCCGGGAGGGAAGGGGTTAACACGCCGGGCTGGGCTCGGAAAGGCAACTGGAAGCTGGCTAGGAGGGGAGGGGGGAGCCTCTCTCTCTCTTCCGGGCTGGCCTTGTGGTGGCAGGTGGTATCCTACTCTCTCTCCCTGTTTGTCTCCTCTAACATAGATTTGTTATTGGTACCGGTAGTTATTTCTGTTATACCTTGATTGCTGGACTGATTTTACCTCAATCCGTGGGAGTTGTATTCCTCCGGCTCTCCTTCCCATCCCTCCAGGAGTGGGAAGGTGAGGGGGGGGGGGGGAGGGGAAACAAAGGGGGAACTGTGCAGATTTAGTTTAAACCACGACAGTTTTGGCGCCCAAGGTGGGGCACGAACCCACGAAATAACAACAAATCTGACAGGATTTATAGTCATTTGTCACAATGCTGTTTTATTGGCTCTCACAGTTTTTTCTCTTGTTCTCACGGTTTCAGGATTTTACCAATTACATGTCATATATATTAGCTGTGTTAGTGTTTATCAAGTATGGGGTTTGGGCTAAGGTTCTGGTCTCATTGTACTTTATGTTAATGACTTGTAATACAATAGAAGCATTGATCATGGAACTGATCTGGTTTATGCTCCTGGTATGGTCACCAACTTTATATTTTGGGAGGTATATAATAGAAGTGCTTAGGAATTTCACATCTTTTTTCTCCTTCTCGGGTGGTCAACCTGTGAAGGAGACATTCTTCTATCCTCCCAGTGTTCTCTCCAGATGGTCTACAACATCATTTGAGGGTTTTGAAGTTTTTGAATGGCCTTTTAATACTGTTGAGACTTGTATGCTGATTGTGATGGGGATCACCATAGTAGCACGCATACAGAGTGTGTTTTGCTCACAGTTATTTAATCTGATTTCAAGAGTTAAGCGAAGTCAGGTCTGGTCCTGTATTGGGGTTAAACGACGAAATAGGAAGACTAGGAGATCTTCCCAGAGGCTGGACAGTCATGAATGGCAGGGTGTGTGCGATAGTATGGGCAAGCATCTAGGTCAGTGGGCCCCTCCAGTACTTTGGAATTTTACTCCCAAACAAGTGAAGAATCCGGAAGAATTAGTAAAACACCTAAATGAGGTGTGTTGCCGTCCTGGCCATACCAGAGATGGACAAATTACAGCAACGTGCTGGGGCTTGGCCTATGCTTATAGGGCCTTGATCGACACTATCCAACACCCTCAAAATGAAAAAAATGCCCCTGGATCTGAGAGCAACACAAAATTCAGCACAGCTGTTCCAACTCCAAGTACAGCAGCTACACCATCCCCAGCGGCAAGTACAGTTGCTACCCAAACCTCAGCTGTGACAGACAGTGCAGCTACCCCAGTAACGAGTACAGCGGCTATTCAACCCTTGACTGCAACAGACAGTGCAGCTACCCCAGCAACAAGTACAGTTGCTACTCAAACTACAGTGATAATCACTGCATCTGAACTAGAGGACCAATTCGTACCAATATCAGTTGCTCCTGTACACAAGAGAAAAACCAGAAAGGACGCAAGAAGGAAGAGGCAGGATGAAGAAACTATGCATCCACTACCTGGTCTAGTATCTGATCAGGGGTCATCATCACACGACGAAGAAGAAGAGGTGACTTCTCGATCTCGGACCTCAACTGAGCTGTGGAATATGCAAAAAGATTTCACCCGTCAATCGGGGGAGCACATCAACACCTGGCTGCTCCGATGTTGGGATAATGGGGCCAATGGTCACGAACTAGCAGGTACAGAAGCCAAGCAACTGTGATCACTTGCTAGAGAAGGGGGAATTGACAAAGCAATTGCCAGAGAGAAAAAGTCCCTCAGTCTTTGGAGGCGGCTTTTGGCAGCTGTGAAAGAAAGGTTCCCATACAAGGATGATGTTATGAGTCGTTCGGCCAAGTGGACCAATATAGACAAAGGCATCCAGTCCCTGAGGGAATCAGCTATTGTAGAGATGATCTACCACACCAAGCTGAGTAATGGGAATGTACCCATAGACCCAGATGAAGTCGAATGCACACGACCCATGTGGCGAAAGCTTACACGAAACGCACCGTCGTCATATGCCCATCCATTGGCAACGGTAACCTGGAATGACATAGCACCACTAACAGTGGATGAAATGGTTCATAAACTCCGAGAATTTGAAGACAATCTTACCCCTTCCATCATCTCAGCTGTGGAAAAACTGTCTCATGATCTCAAACAGTTGAGGGACGATCTGTCTGATTTATCTAGCTCCTCACGTGTGCCAACACGCGTTTCAGCTATTAACAAAAGGCGTCCTATTGCTCGAGAGAGAAAATATATAAGATACACACCACGGGCCACCCTATGGTTTTACCTGTGGGATCACGGAGAAGACATGACAAAGTGGGATGGACAACCTACTTCAGCCTTGGAGGAACGTGTGAGGGAATTGAAGAGAGGAGCAAGGGCCATGACTGATTGCCCCATGAGAGCTGCAGCTTCAGTCTCTGGTGAGCAGGTTCCCAGATGGAGCGGAAGAGCTGATTTTACTCCAGCTCCTGTGATAAAGAAGAATAATCCCTTTCAACACGACTTAGGTGTCCAAGATTGTGACGACGATGACTATTAGAGGGGCCCTGCCTCCAGCCAGGTGGAGGTAGGGGACAATTGTATTTACTGGACTGTGTGGATCAAATGGCCTGGCACACCAGCCCCACAGAAGTATAAGGCTCTAGTTGACACCGGTGCACAGTGTACCCTGATGCCATCGAACTGTCAAGGGGTGGAACCCATCTATATTTCTGGAGTGACAGGATGGTCCCAAGAGTTGACTGTACTAGAGGCTGAAATTAGCCTGACTGGGAAGAAATGGCAGAAGCACCCCATTGTGACTGGTCCAGAGGCTCCATGCATCCTCGGCATGGACTACCTCAGGAGAGGATACTTCAAAGACCCAAAAGGGTACCGGTGGGCTTTTGGTATTGCTGCTTTGGAGACTGAGGAAATTGAGCAGCTGTCCACCTTGCCTGGTCTCTCAGAGGATCCTTCTGTTGTGGGCTTGCTGAAAGTCGAAGAACAACAAGTGCCAATTGCGACCACAACAGTGCACCGGCGGCAATATCGCACCAATCGAGACTCCCTGATCCCCATCCATAATCTGATCCGTAGACTGGAAAGGCAGGGAGTGATCAGCAGGACCCGCTCACCTTTTAATAGCCCCATATGGCCAGTGCGAAAGTCTAATGGAGAGTGGAGACTAACAGTAGACTATCGTGGCCTGAATGAAGTCACACCACCATTGAGTGCTGCCGTGCCGGATATGTTAGAGCTGCAGTATGAATTAGAGTCAAAGGCAGCCAAGTGGTATGCCACGATTGATATTGCCAATGCATTTTTCTCAATTCCTTTGTCGGCAGAGTACAGGCCACAGTTTGCTTTTACTTGGAGGGGTGTCCAGTTCACTTGGAACCGACTGCCCCAGGGGTGGAAACACAGCCCCACCATCTGCCACGGACTGATCCAGACTGCACTGGAACAGGGGCAAGCTCCAGAACACTTGCAATACATCAATGACATTATTGTGTGGGGTGATACAGTTGAAGAAGTTTTTGAGAAAGGGAGGGAAATAATCCAAATCCTGCTGAAAGCTGGTTTTGCCATAAGACAGAATAAAGTCAAGGGACCTGCACGGGAAATTCAATTTTTGGGAATAAAATGGCAAGATGGACGTAGACATATCCCTACAGAAGTGATCAATAAGATAACAGCAATGTCTCCACCAACTGATAAGAAAGAAACACAAGCTTTCTTGGGTGCTGTGGGGTTCTGGAGAATGCACATTCCAAATTACAGTTCAATCGTAAGCCCTCTCTATCATGTGACCCGGAAAAAGAATGATTTCAAATGGGGTCCTGAGCAACAACAAGCCTTCGAGCAAATTAAACGCGAGATAGTTCAGGCAGTGGCCCTTGGACCAGTCCGGACCGGTCCAGATATGAAAAATGTACTGTACACTGCAGCTGGGGAGAATGGTCCTACCCGGAGCCTCTGGCAGAAAACTCCAGGGGAGACTCGAGGTCGACCCCTTGGTTTTTGGAGTCGGGGATACAAAGGCTCGGAGGCCAGCTATACCCCAACGGAGAAAGAGATATTGGCAGCTTATGAAGGGGTTCAAGCTGCTTCGGAGGTGATTGGCACTGATGCACAGCTCCTTTTGGCACCCCGCTTGCCAGTGCTGGGCTGGATGTTCAAAGGCAGGGTCTCCTCTACACATCATGCAACTGATGCTACTTGGAGTAAATGGGCTGCACTAATTACACAACGAGCTCGGATAGGAAATCCCAGTCGTCCAGGCATTCTGGAAGTCATCATGGACTGGCCAGAGGGCAAAGATTTTGGAATGTCACCAGAGAAGGAGGTGATGCGTGCCGAAGAGGCACCACCATATAATAAATTGTCAGAAAGTGAAAAGCACTATGCCTTGTTCACTGATGGGTCCTGCCGTATTGTGGGAAAGCATCGGAGATGGAAGGCAGCTGTATGGAGTCCTCAGCGACAAGTTGCTGAAACTGCTGAAGGAGAGGGTGAATTGAGTCAGTTTGCTGAGGTGAAAGCCATCCAGCTGGCCCTGGATATTGCTGAGCGGGAAAGGTGGCCAGTACTCTACCTTTATACTGACTCATGGATGGTGGCAAATGCCCTGTGGGAGTGGTTGCAGCAATGGAAGCAGAGCAACTGGCAACGCAGAGGTAAACCCATCTGGGCTGCTGCATTATGGCAAGATATCGCTGCCCGGGTGCAGAAGCTGGTGGTGAGGGTACGCCATGTAGATGCCCACATACCTAAGAGTCGGGCCACTGAGGAACACCACAATAACCAACAAGTGGATAAAGCTGCTAAGATTGAAGTAGCTCAGATGGACTTAGATTGGCAACATAAAGGCGAATTATTTTTGGCCCGGTGGGCCCACGACACTTCAGGCCATCAGGGCAGAGACACAACGTACAAATGGGCTCGTGATCGAGGGGTGGACTTAACAATGGACACTATCGCCCAGGTTATTCATGAGTGTGAGACATGTGCTGCAATTAAACAAGCTAAATGGTTAAAACCTCTTTGGTATGGAGGACAATGGCTGAAGTATAAATATGGGGAGGCCTGGCAAATTGACTATATCACACTCCCACCAACCTGCCAAGGCAAGCGCTATGTGCTTACCATGGTGGAAACAACCACAGGATGGCTGGAAACATATGCTGTGCCCCACACCACTGCCCGGAACACTATCCTGGGCCTTGAGAACCAGATTTTGTGGTGACATGGCACCCCAGAGAGAACTGAATCAGACAATGGGACTCATTTTCAGAACAACCTTATATGCACTTGGGCCAAAGAACATGGCATTGAGTGGGTATATCACATCCCCTACCATGCACCAGCCTCTGGGAAAATTGAACGGTACAATGGGCTGTTAAAAACTACACTGAGAGCAATGGGTGGGGGAACTTTCAAGCACTGAGATACACATTTACCAAAGGCCACCTGGCTGGTCAGCACCAGAGGATCTACTAACAGGGCTGGCCCAGCCCAGTCAGAACTTTTACATATTGTAGAGGGGGACAAGGTGCCTGTAGTGCATATGAGAAATTTGCTAGGGAAGACAGTCTGGGTTACTCCTGTTTCAGGCCAAGGCAAACCCACTCGTAGGATTGCTTTTGCTGAAGGACCCGGATATACTTGGTGGGTAATGCAGGAAGATGGGGAAGTCCGATGTATACCTCAAGGGGATTTGATTTTAGGGGAAAACAGCCAATGAACTTAATTATACGTTGTTGCTTGCTGTGTAATATTTTTATAGTCCATCAACTAGGTGTCTTCAGGTTACCAGCGACTGGCCCTGACTTCCCTCTAACCATCGTCCCAACAGAGAATGAACTTTGATAGAACCAGATGAGTTCTGCAGTAAAGGGATGATCAACATCGGCAGGCAACAATCCAGCACTGCACACAGACTCTCCTACTACAAAAGACTATTACAAACTTAACATCATGGACCAAATGGACTCAATTGCATTATAGGGATTGGTCCATGTATTAAGAAATTATTTCTTTTTATCTGTCTAGGTGTATGCAGATGTATATATACATATATCTATATAATGGTATATTGAAAATGCGGGATCTGAGCATGACGTGAATGGTATGGAATAAGGGGTGGATAATGTCATGGGTTCAGCAGTAGCTCATGCTCTGCCAGGGAGGAAGGAGAGATAGGGCGCCTGGTCTGGGCCAGTCGGGGAGGTATTCCATACCACAGCACGTCCTGCTCGGGGAGGGGACTGGAAGCTGGCCGGGAGGGAAGGGGTTAACACGCCGGGCTGGGCTCGGAGAGGCAACTGGAAGCTGGCCAGGAGGGGAGGGGGGAGCTCTCTCTCTCTTCCGGGCTGGCCTCGTGGCCGCGGGTGGTATGGTACTCTCTCTCCCTGTTTGTCTCCTCTAACATAGATTTGTTATTGGTACCGGTAGTTATTTCTGTTATACCTTGATTGCTGGACTGATTTTACCTCGATCCGTGGGAGTTGTATTCCTCCGGCTCTCCTTCCCATCCCTCCGGGAGTGGGAAGGTGAGGGGGGGGGGGAGGGGAAACAAAGGGGGAACTGTGCAGATTTAGTTTAAACCACGACAGATTTGTACACTGCCTTTTACACTCAATGTGAAAAGGTGATACAATGCAGCAGTTTTTTTCTGTCATGATCATCATTTGCAAAAATCCAAGCAAGAAAAGAGTAACTCAGTCATACTGAGAAGTGACATTTACATGTGTCATATACTTCTTTCATGTATCTAAGAATCTCATTCATATTGCTTCAGCATCCTTGGAAACTTCTAGAGTCTCAATGACCAAATGCCTGTTCCCATCCTGTCCCTCAGAAGTCTGAGACTATCTTATTGCCCAGGGGTATACATTACTGACCACCACTGTATTTACGTGTGGAGCCCACCCACACCTTGGGGTTTGCTGTTGTGTAAGACATCATTGTACAATGCCAAAAGAGTTATTTTTTCAGCCTTTAGTTTTCCATTAAGAAGCAACCCCATGTTCCAAGGCACTTCAGTTTGTTGGTGTTTTGTCTCAGCACTACCCAGTTAGACCTGAGTTGAAAGTGCAGACCGGTTTTGGAGTAGCTTTCAAGCTTAAGAGGCAAGAGGCAGTATTTTCCTCCTTCATCTGGTTGATTGGAAGAGTTTGTATTCAGAAAAGAGCTAACAGTAGAAAAACTGAGAACAGCAGGACATATAAGTATCCAGCTGCATGACTATTCTTTAGCTTTCATTGTCATGTTGTCTTCTGCTCAGAGAAGAGGATTTCTACTTGTTAATGACCTGCAGGGCTGTATCTCAAATAGCAGAGAGATTAGAAACTGAATTTAGAGAAGATAGGTCTGCAATCTTGGTTCCAGGCGTTATTCCTCTCAGCTGCAAATACAGCAACTGAGACTCCAGTATGCCAAGTGTGGGCCCTTGTATAAATGGAAGTCAGTGGCTTATGACTAGGCTGTGCATTTGGAGAAACCTTGCCCATTGAGAGTCCTTTGCTAAACAACAGAATTACATTTATCTTCATTTCTTGAACAGTATAGCAACCAGACTTTGGTGTAGTATTATCAGTCCAAGGATACCAGTATTGGTTTTACAGATGCTGGTGAAGTCTCCCTTCCACCAATTAGATTGTCAAACAGGATAGATCCTGCCTCCCACATCTCAAAAACTAGCACTGAAGTAATCTTTAGTCTTAAAAGCAAACATCTCCATATTCATGCACTGACAGGCTAAATTAATTTAATAGCATTACCATACAGTACATAAAATAAAACACACATCTTACTCCTTGCAGGATCAGTGCCTTCTTAATATTGTTGTTGTGTTGCCAATAGACCTGAGTTATAGTCAAATTACAGGACAGATGTTACAAAGCTCCCTCCAATTTTAATGAGCCATGAGTTAAACAACAGACATATATGCCTAAGCATTCTAGGCTGACTGGCAGCTTCATTTAGCCCTTGAAATGTCTCAAATACACCTTCCCCATTTACAGTGCATATCAGGGCATTATTGTGAATAAATGTTAACTGAAGGCATGAAAGTCTTTCCTCAGCTTTGTGAAATATTAGTAACAATATAAGATTCTGTGTTAGGGAAAGCCATGCTTATTTATATCTTTATAAATTAGTCTTCAAGTACATTGAATGAGTCATCTAAGAAATCACTGAAAATAATCACAGTTAACGCTACAGTCCTGGAAAATTAAATTATTATTTTAATATCTTCCCAAGTCTACCTGTAATCAAAAAGAAATGGTACATTTTCCTTGCAAACAAAGACAAAAATAAGCTTAATTGTGGAGACAGTGTTCTCACAGGAGAATGGATATTTGGTACATGAGCTCTGAATAACTCCGAGGGATACAGCAAGGCCATGGGAGGCCCGAGGAAGCCTAAGCAAGCAAGATAAGAAGAAGCTGTAATTCACTGACTTATGAGAACTGTGGACTGCTGGCAAGCTTTCGAGGTCAAGTTCTCACACCTGTGCTTAACCAATTATGTTAGTCACTAAGGGTCTTCAAGACAAGTATCCAATCATGATATGCCAAATTGCTGTAGGTGTGTGTAAGCGATAGTATATAAGGAGTTAATGCTTTGCAGTAAATGGCTTTTTGTCTGATCACATTGATCTCTGACTGAGTCCTTTCCGCGGCACTTAATAAACCATGCTATGACTTAAACAAGGATTGTATAGCATTCGTCTTAAGTATTTCAGAATACATGAGAATAGTCTGAAGTATATTAGTTTAGGTCTGTTTTTTTTAAAAAAATAGCTAGAAACAATTCCGTTGTTTTTTTTTTTTTTTAACAAATGAAAGCAAATGTGGGAACTGAAGCAAACATTGATTTCAACTCCAATAAAACTGATATTAGACAGAACATGGAGAACTACTTTGAAAGATCCAAATTCCAGAGGCAAGAGCAGCAATTGAAGTGTTTATGTGACCAATGACATAATTAATCATTGAGTAATTACACTAATTTAGACTCCAGAAGCACATTTTGCCATAAACTACTATTGCGCTTTCTTGATAGTCTTTTATTGCACTGTCTGTGTTTCTTTAATCGTGTATTATGTCTCTGACTAATATGTCTTTAGCAGTTTTAATTAACAGCATCAGAAGTGGTTTATTCTCAGAGAAAAGGCAGCCATCATAGTCCCAAACCAGCCACCAGCTTCTGTTTACAGCTGGTTACCAACAACACCATTTTTGTGCACACCTATCTATTTCATCATGCTATAAAGGATTAATAGTTTATACTATACACAACACATTGACTTTCCCAATATTGCAGTAATGTCTTCAAGCACAGTGGGATTTCCTCTGGAGAGGTGCTGGACTAAACATCTGCTGCTATGATCAAAAGGGACTGAAAATCAGCTCACTTTAATAGGACTTAATGGGAATCAAGTATAGGAAATCAGATGCCACCACTCAGAACAGAACCGCTCTGAGAACAATGCCCATGTATCCTCTGTCACCAGATAGGAACACATGAGAAGTGAGGTATTTTAACAATAGTTAAATAGTTTCAAAACCAGAGAAAAGGTCATGATACCCCACAGGAAGACCTGATATCACCCTGAGCAAAACTCAGCACTAAGGTAAGCATCTGCTTTCAATTACAAAGTTTTTTCATCTTCCCTGAAGCATTATGACAATGCTCTCTGCTGGCAATGCAATAACTCTGGATAAGGCAATGCTTTCTTTTGTAGCAACCAAACTTCCTATGTCTAAAAATTATCTAAGTGGAAAAGAATCCAACTCGAAGAAGAATTTAATCCTCTTTTCTCAAGAAGCGTTGAATGAATTTCTGTCCCCATGCAGTGCTCAGTTCCCTCTAACTCAAGTAAAAAAAAAAAAACCTCCCAGGAGATCAGGAGGTACTGTTTCACATCCTTGTGCAGGAGAATGACTGCCCCAGGGAGAACATTACTGGGGAAAGAGAAGAGAAACAGCACGGTGATGCAGGCATATCCTAGTGGAAAAAGAAATATTATTTTATGTAGGAGAGCATGAACACACATGATGAGATTAATAGAGGGAGAAAATTTTTCAGACTCTTCTCAATTCTAATTCAATTTATGCATATTTTCATCATCCTCAGACAAGCACAAGTAAGTGTATGATGCACAGGGAAATGGGGAAAATGAAGTTTTATCCCCATCTGTATAACATTTCATATCCCACTACTTGCAGCAAAATCCTGTGCCAAAAAAAGCTAGCAAAGTGTCCAGAAAGTAGCTTCTTCCAATATTCACTCCTCAGAAAAGACTTTTGAGCAACTATTTTTCTTACTTCAGTAGCAAAGGGAGAAAGGAAGATGTGTCAAAGAGGGACTTACTGAGACCCCTGCCCCAGAATATTGAGGCTTCTCCTGAATCCCAGTTCAGTGAATCTGTTAATGATTTTTATTTGATAGTCTTTTAATTGGATGTGAAAAACTTTTCCTGTATAAATCCTCAATGATTAAAGCTAATGTATTTTATTAAAAAACAAGCTTATGTGCTGGCAACTGGACTATTTGTGGACTATTTGTTTTGCGTTTTTCTAATTGGCTCTGAATGCACAATAGAAACTAAATTAACATGTTTTTTTTTCTACCATTCTGTTTAGAGGTCAAGTAGATCTGCATTCAATAACAAAGGTGTGATTTCTGTAATTTAAAAATCAGGAGAACTACTCTTTGCTCTTACATGTAGAGGACCTACATTTCTGGCAAGGTGTGAATAATTTGAAAGGGCATTCTAGTGAAATTCTGGAAGAGTGAACTATAAGGAGAAATTATTTTCTGAAGATTATTCCTTACAGCAGCCTTGGAAGATTCTGGTTTTCATTCTTTGGGCTTTCAGACTTTACTGCTTTCCTCAACTTTCTTGTCTTCAAACACTCATTCTTTGTCCATAGACAATGCCCCCATTTTGTAGGCTTGAACATTAGGTCTGTCACCTTCACCTAAAGATAATGTCCATAGTTAATTTCATTTTCTTGTCTCACTAAGGAGTTTAAACTGCTGAAAAGTAGGATTTTTTCCTTTCCTGTTCACTTTGCTGATAAAACAGTGTCCTTGGTTCAGCAGTAGCAGTCATTTTTTCTCCTTCTTGGTAGCTGGTGCAGCACTGTGTTTTGATTTCTGGGCTGGGAGCGGTGCTGATAGCACCTATGTTTTCAGTTACTGCTCAAACGTTTGGTTTGTCCAAGGACTAGGTTCAGCAGTAGCAGTCATTTTTTCTCCTTCTTAGTAGCTGGTGCAGCACTGTGTTTTGACTTCCGGGCTGGGAGCGGTGCTGATAGCACCTATGTTTTGAGTTACTGCTCAAATGTTCGGTTTATCCAAGGACTTTGTGAGTCTCATGCTCTGCCAGGGAGGAGGGGAAGCTGGGAGGAAGCAGAGACAGGACACCTGACCCAGGCTAGCCAAAGAGGTATTTCATAACAGGATGTAACCGCGAGTTACCCGGAAGGGCTCATGGTCTGGGGGGTTGAAGGAGGTATTGGTCGGTGCTCAGTCGGGCAGGGTGGGGTGAGTTATGGCTCGGCGGCTGGTGAGGTGTTGTATTCTCTTCACTTGTTATTTCATTTATCATTATTATTATTACTGTCAGTAGTAGTAGTGATTTGTGTTATACCTTAGTTATTAAACTGTTATTATCTCAACCCGTGGGAGCTACATTCTTTGCATTCTCCTCCCCAACTCTCTGGGAGTTGGGGGAACAAGGGGGGGAGTGAGTGCACGAGCTTTGCGGCTTGGTTTAAACCACGACAAAGAGTAGGGAATTCTGCAGAAAACATCCTTCAACAGACACAGTTGGAATAGCCCGCTACGAAGAAGTGTCTGCTCATCAGTTTGCCCTCTCACTCACAGAAACACTTTTTGCATTTGTGCTGCAGGTGCGTGGAGGACTACGAAAATGCCCTTCTTTAACTCAGTTTCCAGGTCAGTTTATGCCTTCCCTTTTGAGGTGTAAGGAGTGCAATATTTGAGTGGCAGGTCTTTAGTGGCAAAACCTGCTGTGAGGAGAGTCAATATATGTAGGTTAAGATACTGAATTCTGACTGGGAGAAAGTGCTGTAGTAATAAAGTTCAGTGTACATAGTTTCTGAAATAATAAAATAGTAATATTCCAGTGATACAGGAACTGCACTGTGCACTGAGTATTGGATGTCCCCAGTTAACAAGTTTTCAGCAGATCAAAATCGGTCAATAGTGGGGAACAGCCATGGGAATGAGGAGGACACAGTGATTCTAACAAATGTCAAGAAAAAATGAACAGATTTGTCAAATAAAAAAAAAAACAACAAACCAAAACCAAAGAAAGAAAGAAACAAAAAAGCATAAACAGTATTGACTGTTACTGATTTTCTTATAGTACAGTATATTCTTGTAAACACATTGACTCCCAGTGAAATGCAAATAAATCCTCACCATACCTCTCAGTCCCAGAATCCTTTTCCTAAAAATAGGATTTGAGGGGATTGGCTTGCAATTCTTCAACTCTATTTTTCATTCCTCCAAAAAGGAGGGAATATCCCCACAGAGCTACCATTACAGAGACAGCATGTCTGCCGCTATCAGTTTCATCGTCTTTTCTTATTTTTCTACCTCCTACCCACCAGTGAATATCCCACAAACTCAGGCAGGGAAACTTAGATCCTCCTCCACAAAAGATGGCATGCAACTAGGGGTGTAGTGTGTTTCTTAATAAAATACCTTCAAAATTGACAACATGAAAGTCTCACACACAAAAAAATACTACAGCACTTGAAAAATCTTGTTCTGAAATCCTCAGATGAACTGGATGCTTCCTCTTGATTTCAGCAGCTTTCACTCCAAACTTGCATAGTCATAATATTATTCCTATTGATCAGGCACATTGATTTGGAAACTTGACATTAAAAATGTGAGGCACTCCCCTTCATCTTTGCTGACTGCGCATCAGTTGAAACTTTAGAGCATTTTTTCACTATTTATGCAGCCATTCACAGCTTTATGAATATTATTCTCTTAAGCACTCCTCTTTGAGAGCCCCCAAGCATGGGCTTTTATAAAATGAATATAAAAACTTGTGATAGGAAGTACTGTTAGTTATAATTGTTCTGAGCACAGAAGATGAGTTGTGGAATTCTTTAAAATGCCTCTAATGACTGCCACATTTCACTGCCTGAGATTTTCATGCAATCAGTGTCAAGAGGTTTCTCTGTCTGCAGCTCAAATTATAGTGTAAAGAGAGAAGGAATACTGGATTTAAAGACAAGCAAACTACCATCAGCATCCAATAGAAAGATGCAAGGAGTATATTAATCACAGAGCGTTATTATTTTTTGTAGTTTCTGAAGTATAAAACAGAAAAAGGGACATCAGTTGTGTCTTACCTGGTTTGATCCATTCCACCTCTGAACTAAAATCCCATTGTGAACTTGGAGAAGTATTGTCTTTCTACTGATTCTTTCACAAGCTCTAGATCCCAGTGCAAGTTCTCATTTGGGCATATTTCTCTGGTTCTGAAGTAGAGTCCTTTCTTCAGCTTCCAGCTCTTTAAAAGAACTGAACTGAAAATACAAATCTCTGTAGTAGAAAGAAACAAAGTTTTGAAGTAAAACCAAAAACTCCAGCATAAATAATATCTACGAAATGAGGTGTCTGTTCACTGTTTCAGCTCTTACTATTGAAATATTACTATTAAGAACATAGATTAGTGGCAAATCTCTCTGTTTCTACATGGCTTGCATAGTCAGGGTTGTTCAGCAGAAAGAATCTGCCCTGATCTGTAGATAAATGTTTTGCTAATGAACCCATCTTAGTGATATTAGGTATGGATTTATCACCACCACAGGCTTCAAATATTAGGTAAATCAGTCATGAAGACAGCAGTTTTGTTTGAAGTACTATGTACATGTATCTGACAATATATACCACTGTTATAATTGAGTGATAAAATTATGCCACCAATATAATTTTATCTGTAGAAACCTTTGAAACCTCTGAAGTGAGCTCTAAGCAGAAGAGACCTTGCTACCCAGGATTTATCTCCCTTTTCCCAGGACAACACATTTGCTGCGTACTCTGTTTTGTTACTCAGCTAGGCTTTACAATTCCTAAACTTTCTGAAGAACTTTGTGATTACATCTATTACCATATTTACATTTAGAAAAAGCTGATAAAGCAAAACTGACTAGGCAGAGCAATAAGGAAATAAGTTTAGAATCAAGTTTATCATTCATGGCAATTTAATTGTATGGAATAGCTTTTCACCCTTTTTTCAACAGTGTTAGATGCTCTTAAACCTTCTTTTACTGTAGTTTATGCTAGTCATTTAAGCCTCTCTCTAAAGACTGTCAGAGGTCATTCTTGCTTCAGAATGAGCATCTAATTCCAGTTTGGTTTTGAGACTTCCAATCTGGGGAGCACAATGAATGGGCATTCCATAACTGAGAAGTCAACCATCAGGTAGAGGAGAGTCATGATGCTGGCACATATGAACCCTACCTGTCATGACAAAACAAAATGTTTCTGTGTCTCCATACCTCCTGCACTGCTTTTAAGCTTTGTCTCACTAAGAATTAAAAACAAACCATCAGGACAGAAGATGAAAAAGTTCAGAGAAATACAACTACACTTTCGTTTCTTTTTTTTTTTTAGGACTTTTGCTACAACTTTTCTGTGTACTCCAGTAATAAAATTCTGTGTATCAAATATCAACCAGTCACACTTTGAAGTTAAATGCTTACATTGAAAGGGCATCTACTGCTTCTGCAAGGTGGAATAAAGAGATCACAACCAAGGATGATTTCAGTGTGTTCACCCTTAAAGTATTAAATTTCACCTGTCCTTCTTCATTAGCTCTTCTTGAAAACAACATTGAAAATCCAGATGTTAAATTATGGACGAGACATGTTATTCACTCTCTTCCACATCTGAAATATTTTACAGCAGAAAAGCACATGAATATGAGATAGCTGCCAGATGGGTAATATATTCACAGTACACTAGAGAATGGTGCTAATACAGACTGTTGAAGAAGTATGCTAATGCTCTTCCAAAAAATGTCATTGCAACTGAGACTGGCCCATTGCATGTGTCTGGAGTCCCACTTGTAATAATGCACTGAAGTGACATTTAACAGCTGTCTGGAGTCCCACTTGTAATAAGGCACTCAAGTGACATTTAACAGCAAAGAACAGTGATTGCTTTAGTCTGCTACATGTGAAGGAGCAATGACCACACTTTCAGAAGCTGGAAGATCTCACCAGAACAGAAAACTGTCATGTTTCAGAAGCAAGTGGTTTATTTCAGCCTTCAACACAACTAAAAACAGCAGAATTGTGTTTAGTGTTTGTTATATTATCCATTATTTCAACATTGTTGAGATTAAATTGTCTTGATTGTCTGTTGTGCGTTCAACAGTAGCAGTCATTTTTCTCCTTAGTAGATGGTGTAGTGCTGTGGGTTTGACTTTCAGCCTGGGAATGATGACACCGATGTTTTTAGTTGTTGCTCAGTAATGTTTACTGTGACCAAGCACTTTCTGATTCTTATGCTTTGCCGGGGAGGAGGGGAAGCCGGGAGAAGGCAGCAACAGGACACCTGACCCAAACTAACCAAAGAGGTATTCCATACCACAGCACATCATCCCCATGATATAAACTGGTGGTAGTTACACGGAAGGGCCAGATCACTGCTCAGTCAGGCTGAGTATTGGTCGGCAGGTTGTGAGCAGTTGTATTCTCTTGTTATTTCCTTTACCATTATTATTATTGGTGGTAGCAGAAGTGGTTTGTGTTTTACCTTAGTTACTGGACTGTTCTTATTTCAACCCGTGGGAGCTACATTCTTTTGATTCTCCTCCCCATCCCTCTGGGAGCAGGGGGAAGGAAGGGGAGGGAGGAGTAAGCGAGCAGCTGTGTGGTTCTGAGTTACCAGCTGGGCTTAAACCATGGCATTGTCCCAGTATTTTCATTATGAGGTACAGTAACTCCTAATTCTCTGAAAACCAAAATGAAGTCTTAGAGATGTTTTAGATTCTAAGTAGTTAATATTGTTAATTCCATTATTAACCATGTACATAGCTCCTGAGATCACCATAGTAACACCAGCTGCCAGTCAGCTATAGGGTCTCCATTATACTGGGAAGTATACCTACCCAAGTACATCTCCAGTGGACACCTTCTCACCTATGGAGACACTTAAACTACATCTGTTACTTCACCATGTTGAAATCGCTGACTGTAACCTGTGGCTGAAGTCTTGCAGAAGCTCCTCCTCACACTGGGAACTGGACTGCCAGTTTCAGAGGGATGGGAGCAAGGGTAAGAGAGAGTACTTTTAAAACCCATTGCTAAATATTCACAGAAAGTTAGCTTACTGTGGTTAAGAGAAAAATTATCATTCCCAAAAATTCCCTTCCAGGGCTATTTCAGGAAGAGTGTAGCTGCTTGCTTATTTATGGTGTGAATTATTCTATGTTTACTCTTCTGAGTGCTCTTCTGAGTGGTGTAAAGGCTAGGTGACATTTTTCTGACTTCCTTTACTCTTCTCTGTGGCTCCCAAAAGCCTGTTTTAGGAACAGATCTAACAACAGAGGCTTTCACTCAAGCACTCAGTAGAAGTCATCAGTCTGAGCTTTTACAATAATATGTACAACAAAACATGAAGAAAGGCCAAAAAATTCTGGGTTTTATGTCATTCTTGTGCTCTCAATCCCTGTGGAGTCAGCTCTTCTAAATGCCAGCGACCATTTCTCCAATGTATTTGTAAGGTTGGTTGCTGATAGACAGCATGTATACATCTGTCAGCCTGCATACCAACATTTCTGTCTCATGGTTCTCTGACCTGCGAAATGATAAACTCTTGCCTGCAGTAAAAATATGAAGTGAGAAGGTAAACAGATACAGAGTTAAAGAAAATGCCAAAAATATTCCCACATCTGCTCATTGTTTTTACCTCCAGCCTCACTCTGTGTACATTTACAGGCCATTTTAGTTCTTCTCATACCATACTGATCCCCCCAAATTCCCCATGAAATCTGTGGCTTTCTTTCAGAAAATTCCAATACATATAAGTGTGCAAACTAGCATGTAAGAATCAGGAGATCAAATTCCAATATATGAAGGGAGAAGAAATGTTCAGATTCTAAAGTTGCCACTGAAACACGAGTTTTTAGCAGGACAAGCCATACTTCTCTTCTGAGCGGCAGGACAACCTAAACCTCCTCTTTGCTGAGCGCCAGGTCTTGCCAGAGCACCAGATCCCCTATCACCAAGGCCTTTGCTGGGAACCACAAAAGTGCTTGAAAATATTCAAGGGTGAGGATCCTGAATGAGCATAGAAACACAGGGTGAGAACAACGATACTCTATTGTTCAGTTACGTAGGTGATTGTGCACTTAATTATAGCTAAGCAGAGGAGCCATGTGCCCTAGCAAGCTTGCAAGGTGAACACCAACACACAGATACTGCCAGTTTGAACCAGATGATTCTAACATAATGTTGGGGTGCAAAATTATGAAAGGTCACTTGTATCAAGGCAACTACATCAGTAGTATCAGACAAAGCTGAAGCTGTTGAAATAATAACCTTGAAAAAACTAGATTATGGTGCAAACCAGAATTAATACTTTGAAAGGTACTTGAATACTTCATATACAATGAGCAAAGAAATTTTAAATGTAAGCTGTAGCCACCCTAGCAGCAAGGAATACACAATAAAATGACAAAGGTTAGAGCAGAGATGTCTAGGGCAAGCTTTTATAGGCAAAGCATAACCATGTACATTTGGCATGAAATCTCTCAGGCTGTAAATCAGATTTCGTGGCTGGATTATGAATTTGGAAAGATCATGGTGATCTAGCATAAACTGCATGGCATGTTATCCTCTTTGCAACACCTCAGACTTCAGGTCTTGGGAAGCAGCATACCTTTCATGCCTCCCTGTCAGGCCAGCAGTGAGAACTGAGCATGTCTTCCAGATATCTGTGGTGCCATCAGGATACGAAGCAGCAATCAGAAGCCAACCTCTCCCTATAAGATCATTTTTTTTATCTAAAGAATAAAACAAAGAAAACCTAGAGTTACAATTTTCTTTCTAATTAAGATTAAAAAAAAGACGTAAAAAGACAGAATTAAAACAAAGTCACAGTAATTTCAAATAAAGAAAAAAACCTTCCCATATTTTTGATGAGTATGAATTTGCATAGATCCTACATAACTTTCTCTGCATATTTAGACAAACTATCTGTGATCACTAACTCCAGCCTCCTCATCTTTCTTTGTCAGTATTTGTACATTTTATTACTCTGAAAACTTGAGAGGATAAAATTTAGTCATCCGATTCATTGTTGGTTTTGTTTTTCAGTAGAGTCTGGGAATTTGAAAACCAATCAGCTTTGCTCTCATTTTGCTTTTGTTCAAACACATCGCAGTCTTCCTCCTTTAACTTCTTTGGAAGCCCAGGACAATGTCTATTCATCTTATTTATCATCATCTTCTTCATGATTCCATGCCAAAATATCAGAAATACGAGCTAATTGACTAGAGTTGATAACAATATTGACAGAGAGTTCATTCAAATACATAATGGTGATGAGAATTTTATTTTTACTACTACAAGTTTCTTAAAATTGCAGTAATAACCCAATTCATCCCTAGAGAATGATATGTATAGTCTGCATCATTGGACAGAATCCGCTTGAAATAACACCTTCCTCTACTGTGTTAGTAGCCAGTGACAATGTGCCTAATTCACACAGTAGCAGTTCAGGAAGGAAGGAACTTCACTGTTAAATTAAAGTAAATTAACCTTTTAATCTCAAATGCACTCACTGATAATTTTGTTATATATATACACTGTAATCATTGCACAGCAAGGAGGTGTTCATGCAGTTGGAACAACAGACAAGGATAAATGGGGTTTTATGGTCTATTCCCTCCTCCTCTTGAAGTCTTCATGCACAGCGATGTTCTGAGGTCCTGGAAACTTTGATTTTAATGCTTAACCATATTTGGATATAGTAGCTGTCCAATTTTGTTGCTCCTGACAGGTACAGGATTTACAATGTAGATGAACATACTTAGACTATCACTACACACAACATGGCAAAAGTTTACAGTCGTCTGTGACACAAAGAAGATTAAGCATAAAGGAAAAGGCACATACATAAAGAATTTAATTAGTTTGGGGATTTTAGCTGGTGGAAACTATGTTTCAAAGTGTGACTTCTGATCTTGATCACTCTGGAGTCTAACTCCAGAGCCCCCAGGATACATGGTCTTAATTTCAAGGAATCCATCCAATAAATGGATCTACCTTGTAGTCATTGGTCATAGATGTATGTAACACATTGGAGCAATGTTTCAGAGGTAGAGGCCCCAGCCTCCCAGTTTCCAGTCTGTCAAAACACAATTACCTGAGGCTTCCAGAGTGACAGTCAGGCTCAATTTTCCTGGTTCTTTATGGCAGAACTAGGTTTTTGAAAATCTCATGAGCCGAAATTCGAGCTGTCTTTTAGTTTCAAAAGCAGGCCAACAAAAAAATAACAGTGGCCATGAGTACTTTCAGTATCATGGCTTGAACAGCACATGTTTTCTCAAAGTTATTTGCATTATTTTCAGGATATTCACTCAGATGAAGGTTCATTCTAGGATGCTTTCTCTACATAAAAAGGTTTCACACATAATAGTTTCAAAAAAACCTTGCTTATTATTTTTTAATAAAGAAGCATTTTAATTGGCTGAAGAGATGCTTAATCTGCAATCCATGGATGCAGTAAAAAAATGTAGGATAGCAGCACTCTGCTAGCTCTGCTCATTAGTTTTTCTCTCTATATCTATTCTTTATCTCTTGAAAACAGGATAATTACCGATAGATGTAAATGAATACTTAGTCTGACACAGTAAAACTATCCTTATCTGCTTGCATTCTGTTCAGGATTGTGGGATTAACAGTCTCAGCTGTGTCTTGCAGATGGCCATTCCTATTAACTCTGCTTTGGAACTGATATTTAGGGACACATAATTCTGTAAGTGCTATCTCATTTAAGGAACAAGAACTTTAGCTGAAACTTTACCAGAACAAAATCAGTAAGAGACATTTAGGTAATGAAGTGCTTTCCAGTTTCTTGACATCGCAGATGAACTGGTTTTCTACAAGACCTGTAAGAGCTGGAAGAGAATTCTACCTGTTATAAGGAAAAGCTCCTGAAGATAAAAGCTATGAGAAAGAAAATATAGAAGCAAAAATCTCTGTGATGTACAGATTTTGGAAATGGCTGAGAGATGGGTATTATGAAAGGCTTTAGACAAACTGTGTAACATTGACTAAAGCTCCATTTCAGCTAACAGCTCACTGAAATCCAGTGCCAGGATCTCATATCTGCGCAAACAGTGGGCAGCTCACAAAATATTAACATAAATGGGTTCTCATCCTTGAAACATTTCAACAGAAACAAGCAACCCCTGTCACCTGGAGGAACTTCTAGTGGAAATCAGCAAAAGTAATTAATCCAGTTGGTTTGCACTATAACAAACAGACCTTCAAATGTGCTCCAAGGTACATGGGCCCTTAGGCACAAATCACCTGTGCATGTGAAGACAGATTTAGTGAAGGCTGGGAGAAATGAGAAACAATTAAGCATCTCTGTGATTACAGTTTTAGAGGTATATTAAATTTTAGAAAACAACAAACAAAACAAACAAAAACAAACAAACAAAACAACGAAACAAAACCCTGAACATTAGAGAGTGTAGTTGAATAGTAAGCTGGGGATGCTCAATTCCAAATTTCATGGCTACTGTCAAAGCAGGTAATAAACAGAGCTCCCTCAAGCTTTAGACAAATGTTCTTTATCACACTGTGAATCTTTTCACAGCCTGTGTTTCCCCTTAACTCTTACACCAACAGTACTGAGAGCAAAATTGTAGCTTTCTTTTCTGCCCATTCAGGCTTTATTGTTCTGCGTTCCTTTCTGTTCACTCCTCTTGGACTTCAGTTCACATTTTACTGGCTATTCACCAGTCTTGTTGCCAACATGTAGGGACAGTTCTTTGCCTTCTTAAAAACTAGCAGCTCCTTGTCACCATAGAAACTCCCTTCTCAGTCTTCTGTCTTCAGTCATTTGGCCACAGAACCTCTGCAATATCCCCATCAAGACCTGCAGAAAAATTAGCAAACATTATTGCCCCCTGAGTCCTCTGTTACTCACTGGATTCCATTTACTGATCAGTAAACCTCTGAAATGGAGGTATACTCAATGGAAATGGCCAAGACTGTGCTCATGAAGCTCACGGAATAATGCAGGCTGTGAGTGACCACAGCTGTTACAAAGAAAGTTAACTTGATCTCAACACAAAGGGGACCACTGGAGAGCGGCTTTGGTTTTAAAGAAACAGTTATCAAAAGCTGAGTGAATGCACTAATGCTGTAACTATTTCTCCTTATGTTCACTGAAAGAGTCATCCAGGTACACAGCTTCAGTTTGGGGATTGCTAATTAAGTGGCAGACTCTACTAAATCTGCCTAACAGAAGCTAGCTTCATTCCTACAGGCTGTCTTTTGGAGTCAAATGCAATTACACACATGAACGAAGGAGCTTGCATGCACAGAATCAGGCTTCTCAGCAAGATTCAGCTGTTGGGGTCATGCAGCCTCAGCAGGTGACAAGTTTGCCCTTTGTAAACTGGGTGGTGAATTGAGTGACAGAAGTAAAATTAAAAAGGAGCAATCAAAAGGGTTTGTATTTCTCAGAACTAGACAGTGTGTCCCCATACATGCTCATATTCAAGATACACTCATTTATCTCAGGAATGCCTTTCTTTCAGGATTTATGGCTGTGGGAATCTCCATGATAGAACCTGCATGAACCATAGGTATCAGTCTCAAAAGTCTTTTTGTTCTGGTAACTGGGGAAGTGTGTCTGCATGCATCATCTCAACTGATACATTTTTCATTTCAGGAGACTAGCAAATGAGGCTTGTTTTTCTCACTCATTTTGCTATTAAGAAAACAAACATAATGTTTTAATTGGCTTCCTAACATAGGCAAAGGAGGGGAAATTGCTATTCTGAAACTCTCTAATAAACTATAAAGTTAGATGCTTGGCTATATTTCTTCCTCTGTGTACATCCAAACCAGCAAATTGATCATTTACTTAAGGAATCATGAGTCCATTTACATGGGCCAATGGCAGACATCTTAAATTTCCCTAAGCAGTCAAATACCCCTACTTTCAAATTTGATTTTGCCATTCATCTAGGAAGAGCTAACTGTTTTTCTTTTGCTAGAGTTGACCTAGAAGTGTAAATGACTTTTGCTGTCTGGGAAGAATGAAGAGGTCCACTTCATGCATGTGTAAACATATACGTAAACCCAGCTTCTGCTCAGTTTCCCACAGACCCATTTTCAGAAAGGAAAGTGAACAGCCAAAAAAAAAAAAAGGGAAAAAAAAGCTTTTGAAACAAAATGTAAAGAAACAGAAAACTTTTTACACAAAGAAAACATACTTCATATGCCCTTCCAATAGTCCAAATAAGTAAAATAATAGTTGAGTGTGAATTTGCATTTATTCATATTCTTTATCCCAACAAGATTCAACCACACATTCAGCAGTGACAAGTAACCAGAAATGGCACAAGGAAACTCTTAAAGCAAACTCTGGAGAGGGAGGAGGGAAAAAATTCTTAATGAGTGGTCTGAGGGAAAAGAAGTCCAAAAACCTCACAAATATTGTTTCAGAAAAGAATGCATGGAAATTGATTTGATCACCATTTCAAAATGCCTGCGTAGGGAGAAGGAAATATCTGAGGCTCAAGAACTTAATTCTTGCAAAAGTAATTTTAATAAGGTGCAAAGTATGAGAAGAACAGATCTCTCTGACCAATGACAGAAGTGCTGGCCAGCAGGTAAATAGAATTAGGGACTGAAATCATCTTCATAAATGGTAACTTAAAAACACTTGGGAGACTTACCAGCTTTCTAGTGAAGTCTTTCGTTCCTTTCCATCTCACAGAATTTGCAATTTGAGAGATAAATCTTGGTTTTCACAGGGTAAGTCAAAATGACAGCAATGAAGCAGGCACAGTCCTGAAGCCTCAATGCAATTCAATAACATCACCCTGTATAAAAAAATAAATGCTAAAACACCTGAGCGAGAATTATGGACATCAAGGCTTACATACGCACTTGCACATGTCAGATCTCCATGGTCCAAAGAAGGGTGAAATACCTGTGGACCAGCACCTCGCAGCATTTCCAGGAACACCACGAGAAACAGAACATTTCAAGTGAAGCAGAACCACATGCAGAACTCCCTGAAATCATCCCCGTCGTTGCCTTGGATGCAGTACTATCTTTGCTGGGTGAACACATTGAAACACCTTGAATTACTGTACTTTGGACTACATTAAGCAATATCATAAAAATTTTGTAACCAAAGGAAGAGGGAATTCTTGAAGCCCAGGCAATGCTGGGCAGTATTTGAGCTACCACCTCACCTTGGCATCACCGAAGGCAACAATCACAGCAGCTAGGCTATTTCTGTGTTATTAGAAATGACACATTAATCAGCTGTTTTATTCCAGGGCTTAGTCCAGATCTGCTGCAGCTGAAAAAAACAGAGATTTGTGCAGGTGTTGTCTTTTTAAAATTGAGCATTTGACTCATAATTAAGATTCCATCTCATTAACTGATTTGCTTTCTACTGTCAGATGGTCCATTGTCAACTGAGATGAATAAACATATGTCCCCTGCCCTCTGCTGTTCAGTTTAGAGGTTGAATGAGGAGGAATAAAAAGAGAAATTTTAAACAGATAAGGAGAGACAAAAATATTCCAATATGTTTTTTTTTTTTTGCATCAGGAAAGCATTTAGAAACAAAGACAAACATTTCTTAGGCACTAGAAATGAAGTAAACAGTGAATCCCCAAGCACAGTAGTGTTTTCCTTCCTCTCTGAAACTATTCCCTGAGATCAAGCTGAGGTTCAAATTTTGGCCTGGCCTCTTGAGAGTTTCTGGAATCTTTGGTTGCTTTTTTTGGCAAGCAGTAATTTCACAGGTTTTGATCTTCCTGCATTTCTTCTGAACAGGAAGGTAAGTTGCTGCTGCTTTAGTTTCTGTTCTGCTATGGGACCAGTCTGCAACCTGCGAACAGGCTCTCAACATCTTTAACCTAACATACTTCAGCCTGCCTATTTTCTGCATTGGCATACTGCAAATCTTCAGCAGATTGTGTGATAGCTTTGCTGTTATTTGCTTTAAGAAATATTTTCCCCTTTCACCAGTTCTGTGGCAAGACACGTGGTAGGTCAGGTTTTCTTTTCCTGCCCTTCAGTAACACTGACTTACAGTCCAGAGGTCTGTTTTCTTTCCTGGTATGTAGAAAAAGCTAAAATAAGTTACCAATTATCAGGTGGTGCCTGCTGTTCCCATGTCTGGTATTCTCTGCTGAGTTCCACTGTATCAGCTGTCCCTTGTTTTAGTCACTCTTAGCCTTTCTTGCTTACTATTGTAACTTGCTGCTGTCACCTGTTATAGATCATCCTTCCAGCAGAAAGTGAATGAAGTCTTCAGAGCTCTCACCATCTTCCCACACAGAGGAAAATCCTGAATAAGGTATATATCTTTCACTTATTGCTTCATTTCCTACTACAGCTATTTCTCGGTTGCTGAAATATTTCATGCTGATTTTTCTTCTTTTTTAACTCAGTGTTACATCTTGTGCCCCAAACCTGTTAATCGGTTGTTTTATTAACGCTAAATAGCTATCCCACATGTATTTAGATGATGCCATTTAACCCAGCCACCTTTCCTTAGGCCTTCCATTTTTTTCCCAATTTGTGAGATGTGTGCTCTTCTTTCAAGGTATCTTCCTGGATATAACAAAATCATATGACTGATGGAAGGAGAGCAGCCCTGCAGGGAAAGACTGGGGAATACTGGTGAATAAAAAAACTGGCCATGAGCTGGCAATGTATGCTTGCAGTTGAGAAAGCCAACTGTATCCTGGGCTGCATACAATTAATCATGGCCAGCAGGCTGAGGGCCACCCTCTGCTCCAGTAGAGTTCCAACAGTTGCAACACTGGAACAGTTGCCCAAGAAGTTGTAGATGCCCCATCATTGTCAGTGTTCAAAGTCAGGTTGGTGGAGCTTCAAGCAACCTGATCTAGTGCAAGATGTCACTGTCTATGGCAGGGGGGTTAGACTAGATGATATTTAACTTTTCCAACCCCAACCTTCCTCTCATTTTCTCATTTCAGAGCAGATGAGACAGAAAAGAAAATCAGAGAAAACACAAGCATGACAGTGAGCTACTGGGTGCATTACCTGGAATACGCATATATAAAGAGTTTGAGATTATCACAGCAACTTGGGGCAAAATCCTTTCAAAGCATGAAATGCGTCTCCTGAAGTAAGTGTGGACTTAGGTCCCATACGAATTAGGAAATATCTAGATACTCTGAAATTACAGGTAGTGCTTGCAACTCTAGACATTTACAGTTCTTAAAAGCAAACCAGATTTCAATTTGAAATTGAAAGAAATAAAAATGGCATACTTCAACATGTCCTTGCTCATGTAAAAAGAAATATCCCTCTCAAGAACAACACATGAAAAGTCTTCACGAGCAAAATTCCATCTTTGTCCTCATATAGACTGCTAAACACCAATATATGGTAGTGGACATTATCCATTTGCATAGGTTTAAAGAGAGATCTCTCCACCCGGCTGGGCAGAGAGATATTTACAGTTAATGTCTACAAAACATAAACCACTGCCAAATTTTATTCTTTTCTTCTGAGCACAGGCTAAATGTTCTAGCAAACCAGAAAGGTCCAGAGGGAACTTGATCCTGAATCACAGTCATATCTCTGTGTTCCAAACAAATAAAATTGTTTCAGCATGGATTTATGGTTATTGAACAGTATTGTTGAAAGAGGCAGTAATAGCTTTGGCTCCAGCCACTGTTAAATCTTGGGAAACCACTTTATAAAGCAATACTCTTCATTTCCTATCAATACAAAAGCTGGACTAGGTCAATTTGAGGGCAATTACTGGAATTATTTGTGAACTAGATACAAAACCCCAGGAAAGTAGAATAAAAATTACTTGTTGCAATCAGGAACTAATAGAATAAAGCTGAATGAGAATCATATATCTGGCAGGAATGTACACGGCAGATCAATTGTAAGTTTAGCAGCAGAGGAATCTGTTAATTGTTCAGTTTGTAAGTGATGAAATTTTAGGAATCACACTGACTTCTAATAAGAGCTAAGAAGACCACCTTTTCAGCAGGGAGGAAAAAAAGGCTGCTGTGTTTTTTTTTTTTTAAGTAAAAAAGAGCAGACGTATTTATTCAGTAAAGAAAAATCTATCCCTGGAATAGATAATTGCCACCTTCATTGGCCAGTACTGCATTTTGCGAAAGTAAAGTAAAACAGAGTTGATCCTCAGTCTCAGATCTCTACTTGCTCTTTAGAATCAACTCCGCTGTGATGATCAAATTGCTAGAAGCATAACTGCTAGTTACACTAACTCCAGTTGTTGGTAGCAGTGCTTCTTTTGCTGAGTTTGCCTGTAGCCACTGGGCAGCTCTCAGGGTGCAAGTAATTATACACCTTGTTTTGGGGCAAGTATTTGAATGTGGGCTTATTCTTAGATAATTCTGGAAAAAGACAGCAACAGTGAAGAAACAAGGCCATGGAAAAGGTACATATTTGCTTTTTCATTTTACTTAAGGCTTTGAAGATTCTTGGCTTACACGGGTTCATCCTAAATTTTCTAAATGGTGATCAGAATTGCAGGAGGGAGAGATTATAGAAATTACTATAGAGGGACATGTTTTGGAACATCCCTGGAATTTCCCTTCTAAAGTGTTCAGTGGAATTTGATGTCAGGTGATTGCTAAGCAGTGTGAGTTCATAGCTGAAGAACAGGCTTAGGGCAGATATTACCATGATAGCTGAAAATGAAATTATGTGGGTCTTTTCTGAACACTGATGAAGTCATAGAAGTAAAAATCAAATTAACAACAATGGTGTGCCTGTCAATATTGACAGAATGTGTCATAGGGGCACTCAGTACTTTGTGCTTTACTTCACAGTTACAATTGTGGGTCGTTTGGGACACAAGTGTTAGCTGTTTGAAACACTAAATTTAGGCCTTAAAGTAGAAATGCTGAACCATAACATTTCAAAGAGAAACAAACCAGAAGAATATTGTATGAAATAAATAATAATATAAATGGAGATGCTTAGGTGAGGGAGACAGAAGAAAGAATGGTGTAATGAATGTGAACCTAGATGAGGGTTGATTCCTTCTCATGACTGAGAGACGTAACAAAGCATGTTTTTGTCAGAGTGTATTTGGAAGAGTATATATTTTGATGTTCATCATGACTGTTGGAAAGAGGCAGGAAAACATACGGGTGCACATGCTCTATGACCTTCATACTTGGCTACACTGGGCACCTGGTCAACTCTCTCAGCGCAGACAACAGTGAGATCATGACAAACTGCATGGTCTGACGAGTAAACAATTACAGTTCTGACATAATGCTTGTTGCTTTTCTAAGGGTATAAAATCAGTATCCTCTTGTGTTTAAATCCATAGCACAGCATAGGAATTTTCCCTATTCCCTGAGACTCCTGTCATCAGCTGCAGTGGGGCTTCCTAGTTTGAAGTGTGTGCCTGGACGATGATTTGGTGGTAATTGGTGGTGTATTTCTTCTTAATCTCTGCTCTTTCTATGCAGTTATGATTTGATGCACTGCTAATTATATAGAGATATATACCTGATTCTCATTAGTGTGCTTTTTGCTTTGTTGTGCTTCTTCACTTTGGTGTGCTTGTTCAACAAACTGTGCATATTATACAGGTATTGTGTGGTCATTTTGTAGTGTACCCTACCTGTCAGCAGCACAAATACCTGAAAGAGCAGACTGTATCAGAGCCTGGTAATACATCTCCAAGGCACAGATTGCCTCTCCAGCTACTGGTACACCTGTGCAGAATATCAGTGATAGATTTGTTTAGAATTAATTTTAAACAAACTTCAAAGTGAGACACTGCTTAAATACATAGATTATGGTTTTTCAAGTGCATCTTCATTTTAGGGGGAGGTAGGGTAGTTTGAAAAGTTCTGCTAAGTTCTGAAGATTTCAGATTTTCATTCCTTGTATGCATCAGAAGAACATTTCAGAAATATAGATAGTTATTAGCTATTTTCCAGTTGTTACCAGTCTCTCAAACTCATTTGCCTTTTCTTGCTTCCTAGGCTTCTTTCCAGAAGAGCCTTTGAGAATGTCAGGAAGGTATCAAAGAAGGCTTTGGCAAAGTTCTCTGATTGTCATACAGTTAGTGTGAGTGAATATTGTTCCACTTGGACAGACTCTAATCCAGGTTACTTTGATACCAGCTGCCATCATGGAGACAGCTGCTGAACCTGTCAGTGTTCAGCTTAGTGCATTCTTGTATTTTCTCTTCTACATTCAGATCACAAGTGTTTGAAAGCCTTTGCATATGTCATTTGCATGAGGGCAACTGCATCTCATGTCACAAAGAAAAGACCTAAATGGAGAAAGACAGCAGGTTTCCAGCTCCTTAGATGGTTTAAGTCCATCCAGCAGATAAATACCCCACAAAAGCTCATTTATTCCCCTTCCCTAAATCAGTATCAGAAGGGGGCCTATAAGGATGCTAGAGAAGGACTCTTCATTAGGGACTGTAGGGGTCCCTAATGAAGACTCTTAATTAGGCCAAAGGGTAATGGGTTAAAACATAAACAGGGGAAGTTTAGATTAGATATGAGGAAGAAGTTCTTTACTGTGAGGGTAGTGAGACACTGGAACGGGTTAGCCAAGGAAGTTGTGAATGCTCCATCCCTGGCGGTGTTCAAGGCCAGGTTGGACAGCGCCTTGGGTGACATGATTTAGAGTGAGGTGTCCCCGCCCATGGCAGGGGGGTTGGAACTTGATGATCTTAAGGTCCTTTCAACCCTATTCTATGATTCATGATTCTAAGATCCGCTAAAGAGGAGAGAAGGAAAAAACATCTTGTCAGTAGGTTTCACAAGGTCTGACCAAAAGGATAAGAAATCAATAGAAAAGTCACAATGTTCAGTTTGGTTCATTTGTCTGTATGGCAGGAAAGTGAATCTTTAATGATTACAACCTCCATCACAACTGGAGCCAATACATTTGGATACTACCTAAGGGTTCCTCTATTCTTGATGTTATTTTTTTTTTTTTTTCAGGAGATCTGTTACTTGACTGGGGGGAGGGAAATCAGGAAACTTCTTCATGTATCTAGAAAAAAGAATATCACATACAATTATTTTTGTTGGTGACATGGACAGTGGGATTGAATGCGCCCTCAGGAAATTTGCCGATGACACCAAGCTGTGTGGTTCGGTTGATACGCTGGAGGGAAGGACTGCCATCCAGAGGGACCTTGACACACTTGTGAGGTGGGCTGATGCCAACCTCATGAAGTTTAACCATGACAAGTGCAAGGTCCTACACCTGGGTCAGAGCAATCCCAGGCACAGCTACAGGCTGGGCAAAAAGGAAATTCAGAGCAGCCCTGCAGAGAAGGACTAGGGGGTGTTAGTCAATGAGAAAATGAACATGAGCCAGCAGTGTGCACTCACAGCCCAGAAAGCCAACCGTATTCTGGGCTGCATCAAAAGGATCATGACCAGCATGTCAGAGGAGGTGATCCTGCCCCTCTACTCCGCTCTCGTGAGACCTCACTTGGAGTACTGTGTGCAGTTCTGGTGTCCTCAACATAAAAAGGACATGGTACTGATAGAACGAGTCCAGAGGAGGGCCACAAGGATGATCAGGGGACTGGAGCACCTCCCATATGAAGACAGGCTGAGAAAGTTGGGGCTGTTCAGCCTGGAGAAGAGAAGGCTGCGTGGAGACCTCGCAGCAGCCTTCCAGTATCTGAAGGGGGCCTACAGGGATGCTGGGGAGGGACTATTCATTAGGGACTGTAGTGATAGGACAAGGGGTAACGGGTTGGAACCTAAACAGCAGAGGTTTAGACTGGATCTATGGAAGAAATTCTTTACTGTGAGGGTGGTGAGGTACTGGAATGGGTTGCCCAGGGAGGCTGTGAATGCTCCATCCCTGGCAGTGTTCAAGACCAGCCTGGACAGAGCCTTGGGTGATATGGTCTAGTGTGAGGTGTCTCTGCCCTTGGAGGGGTGTTGGAACTAGATGATCTTAAGGTCCTTTCCAACCCTAACTATTCTATGATTCTATGATTCCATGTTTTCTTCTCTAGTAAGGCATAATAGGAGACATACCATTTTTAGTCTACCTGATTCACCTGAATTAAAAAAAATAAATAAAATTAACTCCTCTATGTATTTTGTATGGCTACACACAATTTTCTAGCATAATATCCAAACACTTGTAAGTATTATTCTCTGCTCAACTAATTATTCTTTTTCATTGATGAAGATTCCACTGGAATAAATTTTCAGTAAAGCAAGTGGCAAAGTCATGGGCTCGTGATTCATATCTAGCTCAAGACATACCAATAGGATATTGGACTAAATGTGAAGACTGGAAAGAAAGAAACACTTCAAGAAACATTTAATCTCAAGCCTCATGCATTCTCAGTTTACCAGTTATAGGAAATAATTTTAAATTATGATGTCCAACTGCTAGTTAGACCAAATCCAAAAAAATGTCCACATGATAATATGTTAATAAAATTCATAGAATTGGCAAGATAGGAAACGATTAGCATTTTCTCTTTCATTCACAATACTGCAATGGGGAGTTAAAATTCATTGTTTGGAAAGGTTTTGACTGTAAAATCCAATTTTATTCACATCACAGTTTAAGCACTTATTTTTCTATTTCAGAAATTGATTTCACTGTCAATTGTATGATGCAGTAAGGTAATAAATACAACATCCCTTTAGCTATAAATTGATGGTTCAGCATTCAATAGTCTAAGAGAGAAATGAAACCAGATAATATAATGAACTTACCACAGAAGTCGGGTGTTAAATGAAATGAGAGCACCAATTTTTCATAGTTTCCTCCCATTTTGAGTCTATCAGATTCACAGAACACTATTTTTTCCTCAGCTTTGATAAGAGTCAGAAGATGCCACATTTCTAAATTTCATAAAAACCAAAGAGTCCAAGGGCCACAAATTGACTAGAGGCAGTGCAACTAATTCATATTAGTCTTTGATCATTCTGTTCCTGAGGCAAAAGTCCCCTAAAACTACACGAAGTATTGTGCTGAATGTGTGAGCCAGTAATGTAAAAATGTCATCATCCCAGTGGAATACTCATGAATTTTAAAGACAGTATAACCTTGTGGCTATCTAGAGCATCATTCTCATTCTGGGCCTATAAAGACCTTGAAATATAAAGTTACCAAGATGATTTGCCAGTGACTTTACCACGTGCTGCTATCCAACTGAAATAGAAGGAGCATAATAGATCACTTCAGCAAAGTAATCAGGTTGCCTACAATATTTATGATGTTGGGTTATAAACAAAGTGACCATACGGAAGTGCAAGGTAGAAATTAAAGTCTCTTTTTTAGCTCCAGGATTCTGTGTCTCTATCAAAAGTATAAAATATCAGAAAGCACTTACAAACAATTTATCCTGGAAATAGCATGCTAAAACACAGGCTTTAAGAAACAGTGACAGGAAAGAAGAAAAACTTTACAGAAAATGTGTTGATTCTTTTCATTGAATTAAAAAGTCTCACAGGTGCTTTCCCGAAAATTAATGTTATAATAGATCAGTTCTGTTCTTTGTCTGAAGAACTGACTCATACAGATGGCCAGACCCCTTTAAAATCACTGTTAAAAATACAGCGAGATACCATTCTTTCTTTGACATCGTTATTACATCAAATAACTATGCAACACTTTATAGACAGGCTGAGACATAAATTCAAAAGGAGGGTGGTTGTCTGTTGGTATATGAGTATCTTTAATAACACAACATCCATCTAGCTGGGTCAAATAATAGATCACAAAATGAAAATAATTAAAAGAAGATTCCAGTACTGCAACAGATACAGATAAACCAGTCTCAAAGGTTTCCCTTTATTCTTAATAATATGTGTAGGAATTGAATAACACTTGGTCTTCTCTGTTAGCAGGAACACTCTGTTTAATGCACACTAACAACTAATATGTCAGCACACTACTCAAGATAGGAACAGTCCATGTCTACAGAGACACTGAGTCTGAGATTCTGATCCTGACTGCAAGGGTAACGGGGGAAAGTATCTGTGATGAACCAGAAAAAATTTGAAAGCAATTTCAAAGCAGAGGCAAACACTCTAAGATTAGATGTATCTTCGAAGACGTTAGCTTAGTGTAAGTGCAATTCAGATGTTACTGAATGAGAGCAGAGTAGAGGGGCAGAATTATTTTCCTTTACCTGATGGAAACATTCCTATTGATGTAGCCCAGTTGGATTTCTGGGCTACAAGTGCACACTGATAGTTCTCATTAAGCTTCTCAACAATCAACACTCACAATTCCTTCTCCTTAGGGTTGCTCTCGAGTGAAGAGCAATCTCTTTTTACAACTAGAATTCCCGTAGAATGTATTTCAAAACATGGATGCACAAACATTGTTTGAACATGTTGTTTGAACACCTACCAGTGGACTCTAAAAGTTTAAGGTTCTGTAAATATAAAAATTAAAGAAGTTTTAAAAGAGAGAAATGAAAGACATGCATTATAAAATTAGTGGTGTGTTTAACAGTGAACGACGTTCATCAATTTCAGAAGGACATTGGTCATATTTCCCATAGCATAGCAGATGTCCATTAGTATATGAATGTTGGGAATAATGAATTGTGAACTGCCTAGAGAGACTAGATAAAATTTAAAAGTGGTGCAAATGGTAATAATGCTTTACGCTGAATCACTGCAGTCAGACCTCAATAGGCAAGAAAGATACGATTTCCTCACAAAGCTCATGAGACAGTTCAGGGAAAAGGAATAGCAGTGATGACTGAAGCTTTCACAAACACAGTATCAGGTAATGGGTGTTAAGTTTCAACTTCCAATTGAGCTCTTATGAATCAACGATGCATTTTTTAAATTTTGTCTCAGATTTGCCTAACAAAGGAAAGAATAAACACAGGTCTTATTAATCTTTCCTCAGCCTCAGTACATGTAGGTCTGAAACATCTTTGTCTGAGAGTGTTTTTATAGACTTTCTTGAACACCATCAAAAATAAGATGAAAAACCAACCTCTTAGATTGTGTTAACCTTTCTCCATCAAGCCTCACTCAACTCATTAGGATCATAGTGGAGCCTAGAGTTTTAATATTTAAGACCTTTCATGAATCAAACTATCACAAGCAATATTTTGGATACATGGAGTAGAATGTATGTACCACCACTTTTAGATCACCCTTTGGCTTTTCACAGTCTTCTTCAGCTGTGGAAAACTAATAACTTTCAATCTTTATAGGAACTTTTTAATGTTCAGTTGTGTTTTTAGAAATGCTAACTAAAACTCACTGCTTTCTACAGGTCTTTTCTTCACAAAATGAAAATGCCCAATAAGATAATGTTTTAATCACAAAGGTAAATACAGTTGAAGTACTTCGGTATACACTCATAAATACAGTTTATTCCATTTCTGAGCCACTTCAGTTTAGTATCAACTTTGCTTCTTTGCACATAAAATTTAGGTCAAACCTTTCCAATGGGCAAGAGTCAAAAATGAAGTAACCCTGTACATTATTCTCAAAATGTTAGTTATCTTTTTCAGCTCCACAGTTTCCCCCTCACCTCCTGATATCATTTCAGAAAGGCATGACCATGTGTAAAGGTGTCAGGGAAGGAAGGGCCTAGTTGCTCCAAAAGTACAGATGAGCCAGGAGCCATGTTTTGGCTGCATTGAACAAGAAGCCCATCACAAGGAGTCAGGATGAAGAGCAGCAATCCCAGGTCAGGGAGAGTGGTCAGTTCAGACACAGCCAAGTAACAAGACAGTCAGAGATCAAGCCAGCTCAGTCAGCAGGTCTGGGTCAAGGTGGGAACTGAGTGCCCATACATCTGCTGACACAGCTGTGTTGTATCACAGGCAAAGACCTACCTCAGGTTAAGAACAGCTTCCAGGAGAGAGGGGTCTAGCATTCATAAAAGCACAAGAAAAAATCCTGAAAGAAAGTTCAGTTATCTTTCTATAGATAATGTTCTTACTTAAAATCTTAAAAGGTACTTCTGTGTTTCTTTTCTAAAAAAAAAAATAATTATAAAAAATATTTGAAAATTTTGAGTGACAATAAGCTTCACAGCCCTGGGTTAAGCTACTGCAACAAGAAAGAAGTCATTTCACTGACTGCTGACAATACTGTTGCAGAAATACAGCTAACCTATTCTCTTCAACTAGTCAACAACAAATGCCCATGGAAAATTGTAATAGCAGGGAAGAAGTGAAAGTGGTACTTCCAGTTGAAGAGTTAGAGTCCTAAGGAACTTGGATAGAAAAATCGCTACATATTTATTTTAGGAATGTGTATGCCTCATCTATATTGGGTCATCAGTGTAATTCCATTCCTGCTACTTCACAGTTACCAGTAATGTAGATGATGGTAAAGAACAGTGGCATAGCACCACTTGGAAGTTCTGCAGACTATATTCTTTCCACTCTCATTTCCGAAAGTAGTAGTGAAAACTAGAGTCTGATTTAGAAGTAATGTAATGCTTCACATTTTTCAAATATGTCTAAAAGGGAAGAGAAATATGCAAAGTAATTTTTACCTGTATATTTGAAATTAAGTTTTTCTATTAGCTAAAGTTACCAAGGACTCTACTCATTACCATAAAATCCCCCAAATATGATTTTGACTATGTTGAAATATATTTTTAATTCGGCTTTGCATATGTTGTAAAGAATGAGTTGCTTAATTAATAACAGCTAAGATTTGGCAGATTGCTTGTAATTGATTTTTAGCATGACAGATGTTTTTATACTTTAATGGTTTGTAGTAGACATAATTTCTGCCATTCACTTTTCTTCCTGTGGTCTTTGTAAGAATCTGTGATTGTACTTTCATAAGTATTTTCAAGCAAATATGTTTTGTGCTGAGTTCTCAAAAAGAATTGCCTTATTGATGCAAGCACAACATCCCCATCTGAGGGCATTTAGTATTGTTAAGCAGTCTTCTCATAGCAACCAAAAGCAAAGAATCTTGCACTGAAAACTAAGAAGCAAACAGAGCCTTTTGAAACCTTCCTTTCTGAATTTTCAGAAAATTGGTTTTGAGGCTAACTTAAGAATTTTAAGACTATACAGAAAATAAGCATTTAACGTCTTTAAAATTAAAAATTATAGGAAATTATTAGGGAACCATGGATGGCTATGAGAAAATACTCAGTTAATTCTCCCTCTTCTGTTGACCAGGAGCCATTTGCTGTTTGTGCATTACAACATGAAAAACATGCTATTGCTATACTCTGGACAGAAGAAGACCAGGCATACATCACTGACATGTGCCAAGAGCAGACCTATCTTAAAGACAATCACGTGGACACAAGCCCCAAATGGAGGTTGTGTAACCTTTCTATGGAAAGGATCCTTAAGAGCTGAAGGGAATAGAGGTCAGCCATCAGGTACATGTATAGCTGATTTCTCCTCTTCAGCTGAATGCATGCCAATGACAACATTCTAATTCACACTGAAGTGTTTCCAGGTTACTCATGTTGATTCACGGGCCTATAAGTAAACCGTACTTTAATTTTAGACCTTGTTTTTAGCTCTCCATGGCTCATTATGACAGTGTCGTGGTTTAAACTAAATCTGCACAGTTCCCCCTTTGTTTCCCCTCCCCCCCCCCCTCACCTTCCCACTCCCGGAGGGATGGGAAGGAGAGCCGGAGGAATACAACTCCCACGGATCGAGGTAAAATCAGTCCAGCAATCAAGGTATAACAGAAATAACTACCGGTACCAATAACAAATCTATGTTAGAGGAGACAAACAGGGAGAGAGAGTACCATACCACCCGCGGCCACGAGGCCAGCCCGAAGAGAGAGAGAGCTCCCCCCTCCCCTCCTGGCCAGCTTCCAGTTGCCTCTCCGAGCCCAGCCCGGCGTGTTAACCCCTTCCCTCCCGGCCAGCTTCCAGTCCCCTCCCCGAGCAGGACGTGCTGTGGTATGGAATACCTCCCCGACTGGCCCAGACCAGGCGCCCTATCTCTCCTTCCTCCCTGGCAGAGCATGAGCTACTGCTGAACCCATGACATTATCCACCCCTTATTCCATACCATTCACGTCATGCTCAGATCCCGCATTTTCAATATACCATTATATAGATATATGTATATATACATCTGCATACACCCAGACAGATAAAAAGAAATAATTTCTTAATACATGGACCAATCCCTATAATGCAATTGAGTCCATTTGGTCCATGATGTTAAGTTTGTAATAGTCTTTTGTAGTAGGAGAGTCTGTGTGCAGTGCTGGATTGTTGCCTGCCGATGTTGATCATCCCTTTACTGCAGAACTCATCTGGTTCTATCAAAGTTCATTCTCTGTTGGGACGATGGTTAGAGGGAAGTCAGGGCCAGTCGCTGGTAACCTGAAGACACCTAGTTGATGGACTATAAAAATATTACACAGCAAGCAACAACGTATAATTAAGTTCATTGGCTGTTTTCCCCTAAAATCAAATCCCCTTGAGGTATACATCGGACTTCCCCATCTTCCTGCATTACCCACCAAGTATATCCGGGTCCTTCAGCAAAAGCAATCCTACGAGTGGGTTTGCCTTGGCCTGAAACAGGAGTAACCCAGACTGTCTTCCCTAGCAAATTTCTCATATGCACTACAGGCACCTTGTCCCCCTCTACAATATGTAAAAGTTCTGACTGGGCTGGGCCAGCCATGCCGCGGCCAGGTGGAGGGGAGAAAACACCGATACGATGTAGGTTCACAAAATGCTCCGTTTACTGATTACAAGGCTGCTCTTAATATACTGTCTTACACGCGATCACGCATTACTTGATTGGCTGCTTCACTTTGCCCACGAGGGGTACACGCTCCACTTTACCTCTCCTGATTGGTTTCACACCTTCGCTTCAGCTTAGCGTTACATCATGCTTCTGGCATCTTGTTATTGCGTTCCTGTTTTGCTGATCTTGACGCTTCTTCTTTTAGCCTGGGGTCAGAGGTTCACTTTCTCACAGCTTGCTGTAAGCCTGTTAAAGCGCCCATGCTCGACCCCCAGCATCTCCCCCTCTTTTTTCAAATAAGGCGTTCGTCATCTGCTGCATGCGTTGCATAGTACATTGTAACGAACAAGGTCCAAAAAACAAAATTAACAACATAATCATTATTGGTCTGCTAAACATCATTATTAAACTCCTTAACCAACTACGTATTCCTAACGATTTTAACCAAGAGTCTATAGGATTTGTTTCTACAGTAAGTTCTTTCATATTTTCTTTAAGTTCAAACAATTTCTTGTGAATAGATTCAGAATGATCAGAAAGATTCATACAACACATGCCCAGAAGCATTCTAATGCAAACGGGATGTGAAGCAGCTGCAGAGGTAAACTGTACAGTGTTAATAGTCAAGGAGTTACACTCCCCCTTTTTTTTTTTTTTTTTTATCAGACAAAAAGCCATTTATTGCAAAGCTTTAACTCCTTATATACTATTGCTTACACACACCTACAGCAATTTGGCATATCATGATTAGATACTTGTCTTGAAGACCCTTAGTGACTAACATATAATTGGTTAAGCACAGGAGTGAGAACTTGACCTTGAACGCTTGCCAACAGTCCACAGTTCTCATAACTCAGTGAATTACAGCTTCTTCTTATCTTGCTTGCTTAGGCTTCCTCGGGCCTCTCACGGCCTTGCTGTATCCCTCGGAGTTATTCAGAGCTCATGTACAAAATATTCATTTTCCTGTGAAAACACTGTCTCCACATCTCCCCCTTTTTAGTTTTACTAAAAGTTTTTTACAATTTGGTTTGTCTGCTCTGTCACTGCTTGGCTTGTGTAACATAACAACCCACTACTCTAGGCAGCATTATTTCAGTAAGACTGGTCTGATTTGAAGTCACTTGAACTTTTATAACATGTGGCATACCAGTGAATCCTACACACCATATAACAGGTTGGAATAGTTGGGATTTAACAGATATGCTCAGTATACTTTTCCATTACCCATGGTCACACATAATAGAACAGATATTACAAAGGTTTTACACAGATTTCTACCATTGCTGTTTCTTTATGTGGTTGAATTCTGCGGCTTTGTACATTTCGCTGGCAGCCAGTATGGTCCTGTTGATAGCTTTACACAGCTGGGCCTGCCCTTTTTCTCCTGTATGGCTCTCTGATAACAGCGGAGGCCATCCCTCACATCAAGGTCTGGCATGGCATGTGTCTCCACCGCTCTACACCTGCTGGGTTGCAGCCAGGAGCGGAGCTAAAGGTTCTTCTTGGTTGCAGACACAGAGGCCAACCCAGTCTTGCCCTTGACTGTGGTAGCAGGCATTTGGTCAATCTCAGTCCTTGCACCTTGTTGTCAATGCAGAGTTTCACCTGCTTAACCCAGTAACAAGTCACTACTACAGCAAAGCACACACAGATTTACATTAGCAGAGTAACTATTACAGAGTGCATCAGCATGTTGAAGATGCTGATGACAGCGAGGGACTAACCAAAGAAATTTCTTACAGTGGAGTTCTCCCACCCTCTTAATTTGTTCCATTATCTGCTTTATAACACTACCATCATATTAGAATTTTTCTAGCTTTAACCTTAGCATTTTCTAGCAGCTGCTGCAAATTTGCTTTCTTTAACATCTCTTTTACAAGTGACAAATCCATACAATACAAGGTATAGTTTCTTATTAGCAATTGGCTAGTAAATACAGGTGGTTTTATACACAAAATCACAACCTCTAATAATAGCTACTTTACAGGCACGCATATTCAAGGTGTTAATTTTCAGTTGCCCTCAAGTGATTTTTTTTTTTTTTTTTTGGTTCACACATGCATATTGTCTAGAAAACAAGCTTGAAGCAATATACATCAAAACGACAGTCACTAATAACAGCTAGAGTGAATTATCATTACCCTTTTTTTTCTTTTTTTCAAAGTCGCTCACCCTGCTTTGCACAGCTAAAACCACCGGCCTATCGGCAACTGCACTTTTGCATTAACCTTTTCTTGCCTGAAAGGTTAAACTGCTACCTGTTAAAACTTTTACATGAACCTGACAACAAAAAATATACAGAACACTGTCTGCCCTCATCACAAACACACACAGACACACACACATATGGGATCCCACAAGCACACTGCACACAACTACAATATTTGAAACACAAAATCCAGACAATCATTGCTCCCACTGCACAGTCCCACATACAGGACGTGGCACAAGGACCCTGTAAAGACTATCAGGAAACCAGCTCCGAGAAGCATCATCACAGTGTGGGGTGGCAGGCTCAACCTTAGTGGGTGTCCCCGCAGAGGCTCTGCCTCCCTCACATCGCATGAGGCTTGGGCTTTTTTACTGACCAAAATGCACACTCATTCCGACACAGGTGGCCAGTCTATATCGGAAGAAGTTGCCAGCAATACCTCTAAAGGTCTGCAAGGGTCGATAGAAACATGGACATACTTATATTTACCAACTTCTAGTATATGAGTATCACAGAGAGACTGTATCAAAGGAGTTGTACACGGGGTCCCAACTCCACGGTCTGACACATTCTGCCCGATACCCCTGATAAGAGCATACAAGAGATTTTCCCACTGCGGGTTTTGAACCAGCATATACACCACAAGGAAACCGTGCAATACATCTGCATCCCCCACCCATCTCACTTCTCCCTTTACAGCTACCCATTTATCATGAGGATATGGGGGATATAAATCAGGCTTCTTTTCCGGATGAATAGGCTCCAGGTCAAAAGCACCATCCAGGTCAGCATCGGCATTATCAGGCATCAGGATCTCAGGATCAGCAACAACAAACTGATGAACATGCACAGGCTCCTTCTCGGGGTCAATAGGGCCTGAGTCGAAAGGATCATCTTCATCCTCATCTTCAGTCTTCACAGCCATGGCAGCAACCAGCGGAGGTTTGGGGGGGAGAGGGGGGCACGCTGGTCTCCATGATCTCATTTTTTTTTACTTTAACATCTCTAAAACAGTTCTCCAAATGACTAACAAACTTTTCACAGCATCATTGCCTTTCGTGGCTGCATTCCACAGCTTAACTCCTGCCCCATTCCGCAAGGATATCTCAAATCCGGTAGACCCATAAATCTCTGGGTAACGTGTCTTCGACCATTTCAACATTAACTTTAGGTCTGTCTCTTTAAGGGTTGCTCCCTTCACCTTAGGAAGGACTGAAAACATCCATAAATCAGAGGCTTCTTCCTTAGTAATTTTCTCCCAAGTCTCAAGATTAAAAGCTTCACCGACTCCCACAATTCTTCCCCTATCTTACGCCATTGATCTTTGGAGAATAACTGTCCCGTATTTTCTAACAACCCCCTTCGTCGGCACCAAAATAAAAAGTCCACAAGTTCCTGTCGGGGTATCGAGTACCCTGTTTTCTTCGCTACACTTCTGTCGTAGCCTTTTCTATCGCTGATACAGCGAAACCCATCCCGAACCAGACCGCAGTCTGCCTGACTCACCGGTCAGCCGTGGCCACGTAATTTGAGCTCTTTTCCTGCCTCTCTCGGACAGCCTGCCTATCTCGGGCAGCCGGGATCTCCACCTTCTCTCGTCCGCGGTCTCTCTCTCTCCTGGTATTACGTCGGGGTCACCAGAATGCCGCGGCCAGGTGGAGGGGAGAAAACACCGATACGATGTAGGTTCACAAAATGCTCCGTTTACTGATTACAAGGCTGCTCTTAATATACTGTCTTACACGCGATCACGCATTACTTGATTGGCTGCTTCACTTTGCCCACGAGGGGTACACGCTCCACTTTACCTCTCCTGATTGGTTTCACACCTTCGCTTCAGCTTAGCGTTACATCATGCTTCTGGCATCTTGTTATTGCGTTCCTGTTTTGCTGATCTTGACGCTTCTTCTTTTAGCCTGGGGTCAGAGGTTCACTTTCTCACAGCTTGCTGTAAGCCTGTTAAAGCGCCCATGCTCGACCCCCAACACAGCCCTGTTAGCAGATCCTCTGGTGCTGACCAGCCAGGTGGCCTTTGGTAAATGTGTATCTCAGTGCTTGAAAGTTCCCCCACCCATTGCTCTCAGTGTAATTTTTAACAGCCCATTGTACCGTTCAATTTTCCCAGAGGCTGGTGCATGGTAGGGGATGTGATATACCCACTCAATGCCATGTTCTTTGGCCCAAGTGCATATAAGGTTGTTCCGAAAATGAGTCCCATTGTCTGATTCAGTTCTCTCTGGGGTGCCATGTCACCACAAAATCTGGTTCTCAAGGCCCAGGATAGTGTTCCGGGCAGTGGTGTGGGGCACAGCATATGTTTCCAGCCATCCTGTGGTTGTTTCCACCATGGTAAGCACATAGCGCTTGCCTTGGCAGGTTGGTGGGAGTGTGATATAGTCAATTTGCCAGGCCTCCCCATATTTATACTTCAGCCATTGTCCTCCATACCAAAGAGGTTTTAACCATTTAGCTTGTTTAATTGCAGCACATGTCTCACACTCATGAATAACCTGGGCGATAGTGTCCATTGTTAAGTCCACCCCTCGATCACGAGCCCATTTGTACGTTGTGTCTCTGCCCTGATGGCCTGAAGTGTCGTGGGCCCACCGGGCCAAAAATAATTCGCCTTTATGTTGCCAATCTAAGTCCATCTGAGCTACTTCAATCTTAGCAGCTTTATCCACTTGTTGGTTATTGTGGTGTTCCTCAGTGGCCCGACTCTTAGGTATGTGGGCATCTACATGGCGTACCCTCACCACCAGCTTCTGCACCCGGGCAGCGATATCTTGCCATAATGCAGCAGCCCAGATGGGTTTACCTCTGCGTTGCCAGTTGCTCTGCTTCCATTGCTGCAACCACTCCCACAGGGCATTTGCCACCATCCATGAGTCAGTATAAAGGTAGAGTACTGGCCACCTTTCCCGCTCAGCAATATCCAGGGCCAGCTGGATGGCTTTCACCTCAGCAAACTGACTCAATTCACCCTCTCCTTCAGCAGTTTCAGCAACTTGTCGCTGAGGACTCCATACAGCTGCCTTCCATCTCCGATGCTTTCCCACAATACGGCAGGACCCATCAGTGAACAAGGCATAGTGCTTTTCACTTTCTGACAATTTATTATATGGTGGTGCCTCTTCGGCACGCATCACCTCCTTCTCTGGTGACATTCCAAAATCTTTGCCCTCTGGCCAGTCCATGATGACTTCCAGAATGCCTGGACGACTGGGATTTCCTATCCGAGCTCGTTGTGTAATTAGTGCAGCCCATTTACTCCAAGTAGCATCAGTTGCATGATGTGTAGAGGAGACCCTGCCTTTGAACATCCAGCCCAGCACTGGCAAGCGGGGTGCCAAAAGGAGCTGTGCATCAGTGCCAATCACCTCCGAAGCAGCTTGAACCCCTTCATAAGCTGCCAATATCTCTTTCTCCGTTGGGGTATAGCTGGCCTCCGAGCCTTTGTATCCCCGACTCCAAAAACCAAGGGGTCGACCTCGAGTCTCCCCTGGAGTTTTCTGCCAGAGGCTCCGGGTAGGACCATTCTCCCCAGCTGCAGTGTACAGTACATTTTTCATATCTGGACCGGTCCGGACTGGTCCAAGGGCCACTGCCTGAACTATCTCGCGTTTAATTTGCTCGAAGGCTTGTTGTTGCTCAGGACCCCATTTGAAATCATTCTTTTTCCGGGTCACATGATAGAGAGGGCTTACGATTGAACTGTAATTTGGAATGTGCATTCTCCAGAACCCCACAGCACCCAAGAAAGCTTGTGTTTCTTTCTTATCAGTTGGTGGAGACATTGCTGTTATCTTATTGATCACTTCTGTAGGGATATGTCTACGTCCATCTTGCCATTTTATTCCCAAAAATTGAATTTCCCGTGCAGGTCCCTTGACTTTATTCTGTCTTATGGCAAAACCAGCTTTCAGCAGGATTTGGATTATTTCCCTCCCTTTCTCAAAAACTTCTTCAACTGTATCACCCCACACAATAATGTCATTGATGTATTGCAAGTGTTCTGGAGCTTGCCCCTGTTCCAGTGCAGTCTGGATCAGTCCGTGGCAGATGGTGGGGCTGTGTTTCCACCCCTGGGGCAGTCGGTTCCAAGTGAACTGGACACCCCTCCAAGTAAAAGCAAACTGTGGCCTGTACTCTGCCGACAAAGGAATTGAGAAAAATGCATTGGCAATATCAATCGTGGCATACCACTTGGCTGCCTTTGACTCTAATTCATACTGCAGCTCTAACATATCCGGCACGGCAGCACTCAATGGTGGTGTGACTTCATTCAGGCCACGATAGTCTACTGTTAGTCTCCACTCTCCATTAGACTTTCGCACTGGCCATATGGGGCTATTAAAAGGTGAGCGGGTCCTGCTGATCACTCCCTGCCTTTCCAGTCTACGGATCAGATTATGGATGGGGATCAGGGAGTCTCGATTGGTGCGATATTGCCGCCGGTGCACTGTTGTGGTCGCAATTGGCACTTGTTGTTCTTCGACTTTCAGCAAGCCCACAACAGAAGGATCCTCTGAGAGACCAGGCAAGGTGGACAGCTGCTCAATTTCCTCAGTCTCCAAAGCAGCAATACCAAAAGCCCACCGGTACCCTTTTGGGTCTTTGAAGTATCCTCTCCTGAGGTAGTCCATGCCGAGGATGCATGGAGCCTCTGGACCAGTCACAATGGGGTGCTTCTGCCATTTCTTCCCAGTCAGGCTAATTTCAGCCTCTAGTACAGTCAACTCTTGGGACCATCCTGTCACTCCAGAAATATAGATGGGTTCCACCCCTTGACAGTTCGATGGCATCAGGGTACACTGTGCACCGGTGTCAACTAGAGCCTTATACTTCTGTGGGGCTGGTGTGCCAGGCCATTTGATCCACACAGTCCAGTAAATACAATTGTCCCCTACCTCCACCTGGCTGGAGGCAGGGCCCCTCTAATAGTCATCGTCGTCACAATCTTGGACACCTAAGTCGTGTTGAAAGGGATTATTCTTCTTTATCACAGGAGCTGGAGTAAAATCAGCTCTTCCGCTCCATCTGGGAACCTGCTCACCAGAGACTGAAGCTGCAGCTCTCATGGGGCAATCAGTCATGGCCCTTGCTCCTCTCTTCAATTCCCTCACACGTTCCTCCAAGGCTGAAGTAGGTTGTCCATCCCACTTTGTCATGTCTTCTCCGTGATCCCACAGGTAAAACCATAGGGTGGCCCGTGGTGTGTATCTTATATATTTTCTCTCTCGAGCAATAGGACGCCTTTTGTTAATAGCTGAAACGCGTGTTGGCACACGTGAGGAGCTAGATAAATCAGACAGATCGTCCCTCAACTGTTTGAGATCATGAGACAGTTTTTCCACAGCTGAGATGATGGAAGGGGTAAGATTGTCTTCAAATTCTCGGAGTTTATGAACCATTTCATCCACTGTTAGTGGTGCTATGTCATTCCAGGTTACCGTTGCCAATGGATGGGCATATGACGACGGTGCGTTTCGTGTAAGCTTTCGCCACATGGGTCGTGTGCATTCGACTTCATCTGGGTCTATGGGTACATTCCCATTACTCAGCTTGGTGTGGTAGATCATCTCTACAATAGCTGATTCCCTCAGGGACTGGATGCCTTTGTCTATAGTGGTCCACTTGGCCGAATGACTCATAACATCATCCTTGTATGGGAACCTTTCTTTCACAGCTGCCAAAAGCCGCCTCCAAAGACTGAGGGACTTTTTCTCTCTGGCAATTGCTTTGTCAATTCCCCCTTCTCTAGCAAGTGATCACAGTTGCTTGGCTTCTGTACCTGCTAGTTCGTGACCATTGGCCCCATTATCCCAACATCGGAGCAGCCAGGTTATGATGTGCTCCCCTGATTGACGGGTGAAATCTTTTTGCATATTCCACAGCTCAGTTGAGGTCCGAGATCGAGAAGTCACCTCTTCTTCTTCGTCGTGTGATGATGACCCCTGATCAGATACTAGACCAGGTAGTGGATGCATAGTTTCTTCATCCTGCCTCTTCCTTCTTGCGTCCTTTCTGGTTTTTCTCTTGTGTACAGGAGCAACCGATATTGGTACGAATTGGTCCTCTAGTTCAGATGCAGTGATCATCACTGTAGTTTGAGTAGCAACTGTACTTGTTGCTGGGGTAGCTGCACTGTCTGTTGCAGTCAAGGGTTGAATAGCCGCTGTACTCGTTACTGGGGTAGCTGCACTGTCTGTCACAGCTGAGGTTTGGGTAGCAACTGTACTTGCCGCTGGGGATGGTGTAGCTGCTGTACTTGGAGTTGGAACAGCTGTGCTGAATTTTGTGTTGCTCTCAGATCCAGGGGCATTTTTTTCATTTTGAGGGTGTTGGATAGTGTCGATCAAGGCCCTATAAGCATAGGCCAAGCCCCAGCACGTTGCTGTAATTTGTCCATCTCTGGTATGGCCAGGACGGCAACACACCTCATTTAGGTGTTTTACTAATTCTTCCGGATTCTTCACTTGTTTGGGAGTAAAATTCCAAAGTACTGGAGGGGCCCACTGACCTAGATGCTTGCCCATACTATCGCACACACCCTGCCATTCATGACTGTCCAGCCTCTGGGAAGATCTCCTAGTCTTCCTATTTCGTCGTTTAACCCCAATACAGGACCAGACCTGACTTCGCTTAACTCTTGAAATCAGATTAAATAACTGTGAGCAAAACACACTCTGTATGCGTGCTACTATGGTGATCCCCATCACAATCAGCATAAAAGTCTCAACAGTATTAAAAGGCCATTCAGAAACTTCAAAACCCTCAAATGATGTTGTAGACCATCTGGAGAGAACACTGGGAGGATAGAAGAATGTCTCCTTCACAGGTTGACCACCCGAGAAGGAGAAAAAAGATGTGAAATTCCTAAGCACTTCTATTATATACCTCCCAAAATATAAAGTTGGTGACCATACCAGGAGCATAAACCAGATCAGTTTCATGATCAATGCTTCTATTGTATTACAAGTCATTAACATAAAGTACAATGAGACCAGAACCTTAGCCCAAACCCCATACTTGATAAACACTAACACAGCTAATATATATGACATGTAATTGGTAAAATCCTGAAACCGTGAGAACAAGAGAAAAAACTGTGAGAGCCAATAAAACAGCATTGTGACAAATGACTATAAATCCTGTCAGATTTGTTGTTATTTCGTGGGTTCGTGCCCCACCTTGGGCGCCAAAACTGTCGTGGTTTAAACTAAATCTGCACAGTTCCCCCTTTGTTTCCCCTCCCCCCCCCCCTCACCTTCCCACTCCTGGAGGGATGGGAAGGAGAGCCGGAGGAATACAACTCCCACGGATTGAGGTAAAATCAGTCCAGCAATCAAGGTATAACAGAAATAACTACCGGTACCAATAACAAATCTATGTTAGAGGAGACAAACAGGGAGAGAGAGTAGGATACCACCTGCCACCACAAGGCCAGCCCGGAAGAGAGAGAGAGGCTCCCCCCTCCCCTCCTAGCCAGCTTCCAGTTGCCTCTCCGAGCCCAGCCCGGCGTGTTAACCCCTTCCCTCCCGGCCAGCTTCCAGTCCCCTCCCCTAGCAGGACGTGCTGTGGTATGGAATACCTCCCCGACTGCCCCAGACCAGGCGCCCTATCTCTCCTTCCTCCCTGGCAGAGCATGAGCTACTGCTGAACCCATGACAGACAGTAATCAGGTACTGTAGCAAGAGTTATCAGCATGAAAACTAGGAAGTCCCAGCTCTATGCTGACATCAACTTTCAATCTCCAAGTAATAAAATAAGAAAACATTACTATGTGGAATATGTACATTAAATTTTGGTTCCTTGTTTTATTCAATTTTAAGGGTGCTCATACTCCAGAAAATGTTAATGGTTTTGTTTTATGAGCCTGAAATCTCAGATGTTTATTCTTTTCTCACCTGCATTTTCCTATCTATCAAGAAATCTGAATGTAGATAGTCTCATGAACAGTAAGCCTCAGCGCCACTTGCAATGGATTTCAGTTTCTTTTCTAACTCTCTGTGCCAAATTTATATAACCCTTGAAGCTGAGGTGAGATGTATCTTTCACATTTTTACAGTGTCTTGATTGCATGGCTAATGGCTACTTCTGCTTTTATGTGAGCAATTTGCTTCATCCACTTAATAGCAGTGCTAACAGCCAAACAGCTCATTCTCCAAACATGTTCTAGTTTCATTTTGCTTTATTTCACCCAATGTAACAAATTTGGTGAGCCAAAAAAAAAAAAAACAAACCATGAAAATATCATTATTAACTCAGGACCTTCTTATGAAGAAATAAGATCTTGACAAGTAAACCAGCAGTCTCCCTTCCAATATTTTATCTATTATTTCCTTCATCACAGCACACACACACACACAAAATCAGGGATCTATGGTCGTTTTTCTTATGTATGTCCACGGTGAACAAGGACTATTTCTGTCAATTTATTTGTTTGTTTCACAGCTTCCCCTTCTTTAAGCAGCATACAGTTGTCTTGCTGATTCCTTGTTCAAGTATAGATCATTGCCTCTTCTTTGCCCTTCCACATCCTTCAGAGCATTCACTACAAACAGGAGAGGGATTGGGATACCGTTCTTCAGAGACTTTACCTGATTTTTGAGCTCTTTAGGAATTTTTCAGTGCATTCTACTTAGCAACAAAACTCCATTGAGACTAAAAGAAAACATTACCCAACTTTTAGCAATACATGTATTTCATCACAACCAACACACCCAAGTATGCAATGATGTTTTAATTGCTTTGGTATAACTTCTTAGTGATGTCGCCTTAGCTTGCCCAGTTAACTGATTCTGGGCAACAAAGAGATGATATCTATCATAACAGTTCTGATGAACTTCTCTCCAAGAGAAACTTCAGTACAGACAACTAATCTGATTCTTTAAACTTCATTTCAGCTTGAAGCAGATTGACAGTGTCTGGCCAGTAAATGTAAGTAAGTAAATTAATGCGTAGACTTCAACATGGGCATGGAGGCAGGCCAGCAGGAAATAGTCATTCAATAATCAACAAAAACAGCCAAAGGAATCTTGGAAAAGAAAGGAAATTTGGTGTTCTGACTCCTTATGTAGTTTGCTTCTTGCAAAATTAGATTGTACTAGCAGATTGCTTTTCTGTGATATGTGGCAACAAGAAGCATCAGATACAAAAGTTTGCTTAGCGCTTGGAATAAAATTCTTAAAATGCGATGTATGTATTTCCATATGTAGAGGAGCATATTTATTTTTCAAATGCTGCAATGATCTCAGGGAAATGAAGACAGATGTTTTCTTACCTCGGATGATGTACTGCTTACATAGAAAAGGAATCAAACCAACATTATCAAAACATCACCATCTTAAAATCACTTGAAAAGCTGTGCAATATTTAGGCTTGGGATGCTTTGTTTTTTGTCTTTTTGTATTTTCTCTTCCCCTTCCTAAAACCTCAGGTTCCAAAGACCCGAAATTATTACCTTGCCTGTCATTGAAGAAAGAACAGATAAAACACATTCTCAGCCCTTGCAGCTGTATATCACAATCCATTTAGATTCCAGAGTTAGAAAGAAATTAATTGTGTGACTTTAATGTCAGGCTTGTGACTTATCTTTTTTTTTAATCAGTCTGTGTTGGTAGAAGTGCTGATGAAAGCCAGAATCTGCAAGTTCCACCACTATTAGTGAGTGCTTATCACCCAAGAAAAATGAAGTATAAACTGGAAGCTGGCCAACCTTTTCTTAACTGTGCATGAAGCACTTTGGTAGGAACATAAATGGGTCCAAATTCCAGGTGCTGAAATGAAGGATGCTTGTGGTTGAATATCTTTTAGCTCTCAGCCTTAAAAAATATATTTTCTGCTGTAGTTTGTCAATTACATGGGAAAAATATATGGGTAGCAGGTCAGTAGCTTCTAGATGATTGCTGGTTTAGACACAAACCCCAAGCATATCTGTGTTTGGCAATGGAGGAACAAACTGACTTCAGACAGGAAATTTTGGTGATAGATTACTGTTCAAGAATTTGCAGAAAAGGTTATGAGGTCTATAAGAACTTTCTGCAAACAATATGCTGAATTAAAGTCATGAGATTCCTTGAAAGGTACTATAAAAAAATCAACAGACTGAACAAAGGTTTCTAAAATATTCTATACAATTTACAGAACTTTCATTGCTACCAAATTGTGAAAAGACAGTTGCCGAATACCTTAACCAGAAGTTGACATAGGAGACAGTAATGTGAAAGCTGAATCCTGCATGCACAAAATGAGGCAGAAAAATAGACTTGGTGTTAGAAACTGTTGCATTCAGTTGCCCATTGGCTCATTCTGCAACAGCATGGTCAAGCATATATTGCACATAAACTCAGATTACACCAGACTGCAAGTTTAAGTCCCTGCTCAAAACATTTTGTCAGTCATATTAAATCACCTGGTGCAATACTATTATATATATAACCATGGATTATAAATTTATGTGCCTACAAGTTAAAAATTCATCTAGCCATGTTTCTAAAGCCTGGGCTTACAAAAGGAAAAAAAAAATCAGCTTCCAGGAAGCTTAGAAATTAGAAGGTGATGCCTGTTTCTTCCCAAAATAATTCTTGGTTTTCTCTCCCCTCTTCATTGGGCTTAGCTAAAAAAGTAAAAAAAAAAAAAAAAAGAGAGAAATTAAAATCTGATGCTAGTTTGTGGCTGTCTTTTAAAGAATTCTGTCTGTGTCTAAAAGCCACAATATTATTTCTCAGAATGTAGTAATATTTAACACTTATGCAGCTGGTATCTGCAAACATGGAATTCTTAATAAACAGGAAGTCAAAAAAGATTATGACCTTAAAGGTATTATTAAGCATGATAGCTCTTGGACCAAGATACTTTTTCTATCATTTAAGGAGAAATTGCTGTAATTAGCTGGGTCCACCAGGTTTCTGCACAGTACTTTATTTATCTAGGTCAGTGGTGCTTGTCTGACTTACACATTTGTGAGCCATTTACTAATACAGTAATTAGTGCATATGACCCAACTGAGGATGGTTAATGATTTGTTATTCAGAAAGAAGACACGATTGAAGCTGTTGGTTGTGACAAAACAACCATTATTTCCATTAGGGTTTCAGTTCTAGAATGTCTGAGTTGAAAAAATTTTTTAAGCCACACAGATGATGGAGAGATGGGAGAATCTGACATACCAGAAGAGACTGAGGCATGGAACTGTTCAGCCTGGAGAGAGCATGGCTCAGTGAGTGTACAAATACCTGATTGACAGTGTTAAAAAAGATGGAGCAAGTTGCTTCTCAGTGTTACTCAGTGACATGACGAGGACAATGGGCACAAATTAAAATTCAAGAAATTCCATGTAAATGTAAGAATAAAATATTTTTTTTTTCACTGAGCGCATAGTTGAATATTGAATAAGGCTGCCCAGAGATGTTGCGGTGTCTTTGCCTTTGGATACATTAAAAGCCTGACACAGCCCTGGACATCTTTCTCCAGCTAGCATTGTTTGAGTCAGTGTGTGCCAGTCTCTACCACCCTGTGAAAGAAAGAAAGAAAGGAAGAAAGAAAGAAAGAAAGAAAGAAAGAAAGAAAGAAAGAAAGAAAGAAAGAAAGAAAGAAAGAAAGAAAGAAAGAAAGAAAGAAAGAAAGAAAGAAAGAAAGAAAGAAAGAAAGAAAGAAAGAAAGAAAGAAAGAAAGAAAGAAAGAAAGAAAGAAAGAAAGAAAGAAAGAAAGAAAGAAAAGAAAAAGTTTTGTGGGGTTTTATTAATGAAAAAATCAAAACAGAACACAGCCACCACTCAAATTAGAAAACACATTTTTATAAGCATCCCATCACGTAAGTATGAGCTCTTTTCTTGTTTTATGTACATCTCTACCAGCTTCGGATTGACTTGTACAATTCATGGTTGCAGCCAAAACATTAAAAAGTGAAAGAAGTAAAAACTATGTGATTGTAGTACTTTAAGCCATTCCCACAGATTCAAGAGTGTTCTATAAGGGGATTAGGACCAGAGAGACCTCCTCCTCAGTGGGATTCTTGAATGTTTGTAATTTGAGATTCTTCAAGATGTGTGCAGTTTTAATTAGTAGCATTTGGTTTTACTTGCTCTCTACAGATGGGATTTCTAAGTGCAAGAGACGACATTGCAAAATTCAAAGCCCTTTCCAGGCTTATTCCCAAGTTCTGGTAACACCTGGTCAATATCCGGCACTTTCAGTTGTTGCCTGTCACACTCCTGAGTTTTCTCAGGAGACAAAGCAATAGCATTCCCATCTAGAATATTTGGATCAGAATCTTCAGCAGCAAAAGCAACACTGGTGGAAAGTAATTGATCTAGCGGAACTCTGCATTTCATCTCTTGGCATCTTATAAATGTCACCCTTATAATGTTTAGAACAGAGGAATTCATAATCCTAACTGTTATTATCAGCACTGAACAGGGAATTCAGTACATCTGGCCTTATTCTGAGCTCACAGTTATTGAACAGAACAAATAGTTTTAATTTCTCTGAAGGCTTTGTAAGAACCTAATTACTAAAGCAATCTGTCAGTCTTTTCCAGCTGCAGTAAAACAGAGCTCTCAAATAGCTTGGGGTTGGTGTTCCCCAGTTCCCGTCAGAACACTTACTTTCTAGGGAAGTGCCTATGCTACTCTGAAGCACCACTTCAGTTTACACAGTTGGATCAAAAATGGTCTGGATTTAGTAGTACATGGGTCTACATTCCATCCAGGAACACAGAATTTGCCTCCAATAATAAGCAAATAATTAGTCTTCAGGGTGTCAAACTAGCACTGCAAACTGCTATTTATAGCCAAGCTAAACAGATAATTATGAAAAGCCAGCTCATTTATAGCTAAATGGAGCACAATCTCACCATATTAGTCTGCTGTGCAGTAGTATTTACAGGATTGAAACTAAAGATGTTAAGGCTTAAAGTTACAGAGGTACTTTGCTCTTTCTACTGGCAGATTACTAAATTAACCCAAATTTTACTAGACATTTCAAGTTATCTGTCTTCCCTGAAGTCCCTGGTCGCATAGCTCTTACGGAAATATCTGGTCTGCTGTAATTATTCTTGTAATGACAGTCTTCCATGAAAGAAAAAATGCTCTTTCTCTGCAGATACATTTTTTTAGCATCAGACTGCCTCTGTCAGGAAATGCTGTGACTGCATTGATTTTTCTATGCATATCTATAGTAGAAACAGTTTATTGTTATGTCAGTAAATATGAAAGTTTGTATGGGACTATTGTCATAGCAGGACACATCTGTAGCACAGAGTAGTCCCCTACACACATCAAGACAAAGACCTATTCTCCTTGCAGGTTTCTGGGAGAATTGCTGGAGGCCTCAGTGAATCAGTAAAAAAAAATATCCTAAAAGCTTAACAGTGATGTATGAACTGTCCTAAATTTCAGCCTCATTTTGGACTGATCCCTTTTACTTTCTTTTTTTTTCTTTTGCAAAAACTGAATAAAGTCCTCTTTTCTTGCTTTTACTGTTTTTGTTAAAAAGAGAATTCTAATTTTCTTTTCATGCTTTCCATGTATGTTTCCATTATGTTTTCCATGGTGATATGTAGCACACAGTCTAGTACTCAGAGTCCAAGAGTTTCACTGCAATTGGGAAATCTCTTATAAAAGTATGTCTGGTGTCCATTTGAGAGCTACCAGAATGCAAAATTCAACACAGCTCTGTATATATCGCTCTAATAGCTTAACTGCTTTTGAGAACAAAGAGGTAGGAATATGGTTTATTTCCTGCCTGAATTTGCCAAGTTTCAACTTCTACCCAAAATCTTTGTAACTTTTTACTGCTACAGGAGATGTGTAGACATACTTAAGCCTCTTTAAGATTTCTTTCTTTATTTTTTTTAATGTTACAGATAATTAGTAAGTGTTCAGCTACCAGTGTAGTCAAAAGAGCATCTCCTATGCCAGGTATCTCCACAGAATGTTTTAGAAATTCATGGTAGTGTACTTCAGATGTCATAAGTAACATATATTGTTGTCAATACATTAAAGACCTTCACACAGCAGATCTGATTTTTGCTCCTAGGATTTTTGCCAAGTTCTTTCCTTTCACTTTTCATTTATATGTATGCTGCCCCATATAATCATAGGACAACAGGATCACTCAAATTTTCCTTAATCTTTGTAAATTAATATATAATCCAATTGTTATATCTCCACCTCTTCACCCTGCTCTTGTGATACCCCACCTGCAGTACTGCATGCAGTTCTTGTCTCCCAGCATAAGGGGGAGATGCTAGAGCAAGTACAGAGGAGGACAACAAAGATGACACGAGTGCTGGAGCACCTCTTCTATGAAGACAGGCTGAGAGAGTTGGGATTATTCAGCCTGGAGAAGAAAAAGCTCAAACTGCAATTGCGCTGGCAGAAGATTAAATCAGAGTTTAAGCACTTCAACTTGCAAGGGCAGAAACAAATGACAGCCTATTGAAGCAATTACTTCTCTAAAATGGACAAGAATTGTAATACAAAGGGCTTGGTGAAAATGTCACACATGTTTTAAACTGAGCTATGTGACTAAAAAGAACAATATTCTAAAGAAACTGAAAAATCTGTTTTCACCAAAAACTTCTCCTTTGCCTCTATACGAAAGAACAAATTCAGGACTGGTGTCACTTATATATGAAAAACCTGATTAAATAAGGATTATCCTGTAAGTGTGGTTCTCATGAACATACGAAGAATTCCATTCATTTTACAATTGTGAATATGGGGAATATTCACAGCCCTCACAAAATGTTTAATATTTTAATTTTGTTCAGTTTTATGACTCATAATGTTAAAGTATCAGGGAATGATCTCTGCCAAGGTTGTAGTTTCCCACTGTATTTTTAGAGTAAGGTATTTAATTGCAATTATAACAAGTTATAAACATTAGCTTTGTAAATGGTAGTAACCTCTAGACTAACCAATTAGAGCTCAGTATCCAAGGCTGTTACATAAGAAACCTAAGGGTGTAAGGGTATAAAAGGAGCACTGTATCTGAATAAACTTTGACAATCGCTTGATCACATCGATCGTCTCCGCTTTGCCCGTGATTCCTGTATCGACAAGTGGCGCCAGAACAGGGACCCTCAGATCGGTAACCTTCGCAGAGGGTTTGAAGTCCGATCAGGAACAAGGGGGTAGGAGCCAGCCGAAATCAGCGCTGCCCTGGTGCTGCGGAAGTCAGCTAGCTGCAAAGTTGGAATCTCGCCCTGATCAGGTGAGCGGACGGGGAGGAGATGGGACACTCGCTATGCAAAGATGAACAGGCGGTAATGATTCTCCTCCAACATTTTCTCTTTAAGAGAGGATTAGTATATGATAATGCCACCTTACAAAGGCTGTTAAAATGGTCCCGAGACTGTGGTCTTCTGCCCATTGTGCAGCCAGTGTTTGAAGTTTCTGAATGGGAATGTATAGGACAGACGCTGTGGGACAAGATCAGTAATGGGAACATACTTGGAGGTGGAAGACTCGGAATGGAGCTTATGCTAAAAAGATTGTTGCTCTGGAGTCAGGAGTTAATTGTGGGAGTTGGCGAAGCTTTTAATCTCAAGACTTGGGAGAAAATAACTAAGGAAGAAGCCTCTGTTTCATGGATGTTTTCAGTCCTTCTTAAGGTGAAGGGAACAACCTTTAAAGAGACAGATTTAAAGTAAATGTTGAAATGGTTGAAGATGCATTACCCAGAGATTGATGAGTCTACAGGACTTGGGATTTCTTTGTGGAATGAGGCAGGAGTTAAACAGTGGAATGCAGCCACGAAAGGCAACGACACTGTGAAAGGTTTTTTAGTCATTTGGAGAACTGTTTTAGAGATGTTAAAGTCAAAAAATAAGATCATGGAGACCAGCGTGCCCCCCCTCCTTGAACCTCCACCGGTTGCCGCCATGGCAGTGAAGACTGCAGACAGGGATGAGGATGATCCTTTCGAGCCGGGTCCTGTTGACCACAAGAAGAAGCCAGTGCACGTTCATCAGTTTGCTGTTGCTGCTCGTGCGATTCTGATGCCTGATAATTCCGATGCTGACCTGGATAGTCCTTTTGACCTGGAGCCTATTCATCCAGAAAAGAAGCCTGATTTATATCACCCACATCCTCATGATAAATGGGTAGCTGTAAAGGGAGAAGTGAGACAGGTGGGGGATGCAGATATATTGCATGGTTTCCCGTGGTGTGTGTGCTGGTGTGTGTGCTTCCCACCCGAGGTGGGAGGGTCTCTTGTATGCTCTTATTAGCGGTATCGGGCAGAATGTGTCAGACCATGGAGTTGGGACCCCATATACAACTCCTTTGATACAGTCTCTCTGTGATACTCACGTACGAGAAGTTGGTAAATATAAGTATGTCCATGTTTCTAGCGACCTTTGGAGACCTTTATAGATATTGCTGTCACTTCTTCCAACATAGGCTGGCCACCTGTGTCAGAATGAGTGTGCATTTTGGTCAGTATAAAAGCCCAAGCCTCATGCGATGTGAGGGAAACAGAGCCTCTGCGGGGATGCCTGCTAAGTTTGAGCCTGCCACCTTGCACTGCGACGATGCTTCTCGGAGCTGGTTTCCTGATAGTCTTCACAAGGTCCTTGTGCCACGTTCTGCATGTGGGACTATGTAGAGGGAGCAATGATTGTCTGGATTTTGTGTTTCAAATATTGTAGTTGTGTGGAGTATGCTTGTAGGATCCCATATGTGTGCGTGTGTGTGTTTGTGATGAGGGCAGAGAATGTTCTGTATATTTTTTGTTGTCGAGTTCATGTAGAAGTTTTCATGAGTAGCAGTTTAACATTTCGGGCAATAAATAGTTAATGCAAAAGTGCGGCAGGAATTTATGGTTGCTGCTGCTGAGAAGGCAGGCAGCTGTAGCTGCTGCCTAGCAGGCAGGCATTTATAGCTACTGCTGAGCAGGCCAGCTTTTGTAACCGCTTAAAGCAGCATGAGCGACTTTTGAAAAAAGTGTGGTACCCACGTTCAGATGAAGCTGCCCTCCAATTCGGCTCCCTGTGCCCCCCCGTTGGAATGGCCAGGATGGACACTGGAGCTGAGGAGTGGGAAAAAGAAAAATATTGGGGCAGTTTGTAACCTGGGGGTAAATTTGAGATTTGGAGGAGCAGTTCAGTTGAAACAAGAACTGCTAGCAGAAAAAGCTGTAAAGGGTATTTGGATCACTCAAAAACAAGAAGGGGGATTTGTGGGAATTCTTAAAGAGCCAAGGCCACATAGTGAGCAATCCCGATACCCTGAGCTTTATTACTGTAAAGTAAGAAGATTCTTGGCAGGCATAAACAAGGTCTATTGTCTTGTTAGGCCTCTGTAATTTTCCTCTGAAAACATGCAGGGAATGATCTCTGCCAAGGTTGTAGTTTCCCACTGTATTTTTAGAGTAAGGTATTTAATTGCAATTATAACAAGTTATAAACATTAGCTTTGTAAATGGTAGTAACCTCTAGACTAACCAATTAGAGCTCAGTATCCAAGGCTGTTACATAAGAAACCTAAGGGTGTAAGGGTATAAACAGAGCACTGTATCTGAATAAACTTTGACAATCACTTGATCACACTGGTCATCTCCGTGTTGTCTGTGACTCCTGTGTCAACAGCCCTTGGACCAGTTCGGACCTGGCCGGATGTAAAATATGTACTCTACACTACAGCCAGGGAAAATGGTCCTATCTGGAGCCTCCGGTAGAAGGCTCTAGGCATCAGGCCTATGATCTTTAGAATGGTTGATTCCCTCAGAGACTGGATGCCTTTCTCTAGCACGGTCCAGCTGGAAGAATGACTTATAACATTGTCCTTGTAAGGAAACCTTTCCTTCACAGCTGCCAAGAGTCACTTCTGAAGGCTGAGGGTTCATTTCTCTTTTGCAATCACTTTGTCAATTCCCTCTTCCCTAGCAAGTGACCCAGCTGCTTGGCTTCTCTACCTAATAGTTTGTGACCTTTGGCCCCATTGTTCTAACATCAGAGCAGCTAGGTGACAATGTGCTCCCCTGGATGATGGGTGCAGTCTCTTTACATATTCTGCAGCTCAGTCGAAGCTGGGGGTAGAGAAGTCACTTCCTCTTCTTTCTCTTCCTCTGATCCACATAATAATAACTCTTGTTCAGATGCTGTCCCATGTAGTAAGTGAATTGGTTCCTCATCATTCTTCAGTGTATGGGTTGCTCTTTGTGACACGTTTGCTTTTCCCCTTGTATACAGGGGCAACCGATATTGGCACAAACCGGTCCTCTGGTTTAGCTGCAGTGACTATCACTGTGGTTGGAGTGGCTGCAGTATCTGTTGTCAAGGTTGGTGCAGATGCTGTACTTGGGGGTTGAGTAGCACCAGCAGCTGCATTGTCTGTTGTGGTCAGGGTTTGAGTAGCTGCTGTACTTGTCACCAGGTTTGGTGCAGCTGATGTACTTGGTGTTGGAGTACCTGCATTGTCTGTTGTTTGCCATCAGACCCAGAGACATTTTTCCCTTTGAAGGTGCTGGATAGCATTTAACAGGGCTCTGTAGGCATAGGCCAAGCCCCAGCGTGTTGCCATGATTTGTCCCTCTCTGGTATGACCAGGATGACAACAAACCTCATTTAAGTGTTTTACTAATTTTTCTGGATTTTGCACTTGTTCAGTGGTGAAGCTCCAAAGCACTGGAGGGGCCCACTGGCCTAGATACTTGCCCATGCTATACCGCACACCCTGCCACGCATGTCTGTCCAGCCTCAAGGAAAATTTCTTGGTCCTCCTATATCATCCTCTAACTCTAGACAAGATCCAAACCCAACTCTGCTTAACTTTCGAGATCAAAAAAAATGGTCATGGGTAAAACACACTCTGTATGTGTGCCACCATGATGATCCCCATCACAATCAGCAGGCAGGTCTCAAGGGTACCCAAGGGATATTCAAAACATTTAGAACTCTCACACAGTGCTGTAAAGAGTCTGGCAGGGGAGCTGGGAACGTAAGGGAATGTCTCCTTCTTAGGTTGATCACCCAAGGAGGGAAAAAAGGATGTGTAATTGCTAAACACTTCCATTATATATCTCCCAAAGTACAGAGGTGTTGACCACACTGGGAATACAAGCCGGATCAGTTTCATGATGATTCATCAATGATTCTATTGTGTTGCAAATCATTACCCTAAAGTACAGTGAAAAAAGAACCTTAGCCCAGGGCCCCAAGCCAATAAACACTAAAACAGCAAATACTGGCTGCAAGTAAGGTATGACATGCTGAAACTCTGACACCAAGCACAACAATTCTAAGACAAATAAATCAACACTGTGACAAGTGACTATTAATCCAAAACAATGAATGCTTATCAGAAATACGGTTAGACACACTCTGGTCAGATCTGTCGTTATCTCAATGCTTCATGCCCGACATTGGGAACCACAAAGAACTGTCATGGTTTAAGCCCAGCCAGTAACTCAGAACCACGCAGCTGCTCACTCACTCTCAGCTTTTATATCTTCCCCTACTCCCTGAGGGGGGGAGGAGAACTGAAAGAATCTAACCCCCATGAGTTGAGATAAGAACAGTCCAGTAACTAAGGTATAGCACAAACCACTACTGATAATGGAAATAACAAGGGAAGAGAGTACAACCACTCGCCACCCGCTGCCTGATACCCAGCCTGACCCCAAGCAGAGGATAACTCCCCTGACTTTATATACTGGGGATGACATGCTGAGGTGTGGAATACTTCTTTATCTAGTTTGGGTCAGGTGTCGTGTCTCTGCTTTCTCCTGGTTTCCCCTCCTTGTTGGCAAAGCATGAGACTGAGAAAGTCCTTGATCGGTGAAATCATTACTTTGCAACAACTAAAAATATTGTTGTTATCAGTAGTTTTCTCAGGGTGAAAGTCAAAATCACAGCACTGCACAAGCTACTAAGAAGGAGAAAAACGACTGCTACTGCTGAACCCAAGACACTGGACTGTTCTTATTAAAATTCTTGATAAGAATGTTACCTGTTATAATAACAATAATAATAATAATAAACTGTTCTTATAGTAAGAACATTAACTATTCTTATCACAAACTCCGGGATTTGCCTTCTTTCAATTCTCCTCTCCCTCCCTTCTGGAGCAGGGGGGCAGGGGAAGAAGGGGGAGCGAGAGAGCAGCTGCATGATTCTGAGTTACCAGCTGGGCTTAAACCACAACGCTATTAAGGACTGAGGTAAAGGTGGTATTAAGTACCTCAGCCTTTTCCCCATACTTTGCTTTAATGAAAATTATTTCAAGCTAATTCCCATTTTCAGCTAGCCATTCCTATTATCAGCTACCCAATTAGCCTTTTGAAAACCCTGACATTTACTGCAGGCTTGGAAAACTAATTTACTTTAGAATTTGGCTATTGGCCCTAATTTCCTTCCTGTTTAGTTTTAGAAGAGAAATAAAAACAAGGTCGAAGAATGACCAGATATAGTCAAAGCTTCTTTTCTGTATTAATATCCTTACTCAGTTTGGCACCTGATGCCACTCTTATTTCAGTGCCTCAGCTATGTTAAAAAAAAAAAACTAGTATAAAGTAGATAAATAATACTGTGCTTCTTTCCAAGTTGTTCTGACCTCATATCCCATCAAAATGAGTCATTGAATCGTTTGGGTTGTAAAGGACCTTTAAGATCATCAAGTCCAACCACAAACACTGTCAAGTCCACCCCTAAAATAAGCCCCTCACTGCCATGTCTATATGTCTTTTAAGTACCACCAGTGATAGTAACTCAACCACTTCACAGTGCAGCCTGTTCCAGTGCTTGACAACCTTTTCAGTGAAATTTTTCCTAATATCCAATCTAAGCCTTTCTTGGTGGAATTTGAGGCCATTTCTTCTAGTACTATCACTTGCTACTTGGGAGAAGAGACTGACACGCACCTCACTATACGCTCCTTTCAGGTCCTTGTAGAGAGTGATAATGTTTACCCCCAGCCTCTTTTCTCCAGGCTAAACAATCCAAATTCCCTCAGCTGCTCCTTTTAAGACTTGTGTCTAGATCATTCACCAGCTGTATTTATTTATTTTATATTTATTTGACAGACCTGTATTTCCCCAGATTCTCCCTCCAGCTGTTCTTGTAGATGGGTGTTACATTTACTCATTTCCAGTCAACTGGGACCTCCCTATTTAGCCAGGACTGCTGTTAAATGATGGAAAGTAGCTCAGTGAGCTCCCTCAGCACCCTTGTGTGGATCCCATCTGGCCCCATAGACTTATGTGTGTCTCAGTGGTGTAGCAGGTCATTGACCTTGGATTATGGAAATTTCATTCCCCTCCATATCCATCTTCCAGCTCACTGGAGCTGGATTCCCCAAGAAAAACTGGTTTTACTATTAAAGACTAGGCAAAGAAGGAATCAAGTACTTCAGCCTTTTCCTCACCCTTTGTCACTCTGTTTCCCCCTTCATCCAATAAAGGATGGAGATTCTCCTTAATCTTCTGTTTGTTGATAAAATGTTCATAGAAACATTTTTGTCTTTAATAGCAACAGATGCATTAAGTTCTATTTGGGACCTGAATAACCTCACAACATTCTAGAAGCTCTACTAAGTTGTCTGCCCTTTCTTCCAAAGCAGTTGTGAAATTCTGGTAAAAATTAAATCGTTTATACTATTTATAAACTAAAAAAGGTGAACATATACACATGTAGAAGAAAGGCAAGGCTTTTGAACTGGATCCAGGTTGAAACAACATTTCAAGAAAATGACATATGAAGCCATCTCTTGTATCTTCACAAGAATAGATTATCCCCACCTTGATTTCACTGACAGCACTCATTAACAAGTAATCAGCTGTTTTTTTCTGTAAGTGTAATATTTTTATTCTAATAATTTTGTTATTATGCATAGCAGTGCTGTCCTTTGCAGCTATAGCCTATAAAGGTGCATAGTAAAGAGTGCAATTGGGAAATTCTGTGAAACCTACAGGTTATCTGCACACAGAGTATTTACGTTTCAAATGAAGTGTCACAACTAAGTGCTTATTTTTAGTAAAGTGTTTACTAAAGATTAATTTTTATCAGCTAAAAATATGTGCTTTGGTAAGCAGGACAGAAAAATCAACTTCATCAATCTACTCTTTATCTAGGATCTACAGAAGCAATAAACTTTTACAGCCTTTAAATATGCTAATGTTTTATGCATTTAATATCAGCACTTGAAAATAAATGAATAATTATTAATTTATTGAACAGGCCTCATAACAATGCTCACCAAGATGAAATCATATGACATTAATACAGATTAATGTTCTAACACAGTCAGAGCAGGTCCAACAGAAAACTGCTTGAAAGTGGAAAGAATATTGCAGGTTTTTTTCAGTGTGTTTTAGTACTAGCAGAACAAACAAGAGAATTTGAAAAGCTTGGACGTTTTTGAGATGGTCATCAAGGTCCAACTGGAGAAAAAACCCAGTGCTGGACCCTGTATCAATTCATGACTCCAAGAGTGAAACTAAGATACAAAAGAGGTCAAGTACCTTAAATGGACAATTTGTTTATTATAAATTACAAAAAGACAGCCATTATGAAAAAGGAAAATTATTGTAATAAAGAGGATTGTAATAGGATAGATTGGAAAAATGGCAGAAAATGAAGCAAGGATTTGGGGTGTGGAGAGAGAGAGAGTCACCACGATGGATCCAGCAGTGTCCCGGGGATTCACTGTCATTGTCGCCAGTGGTGGGACTCCTTCAGAGTTCGTAGTCAGTATTGGAGTAGAGCGTCCCCCAAGAGTCCATCAGCAGTGGGTGTCCTCATGGAGGTGTCCTTCTGAAGTCCCTTTGAAGGTCCTCTTGGGGTGTGTCTCATGGAGTTGCCCTCATGACAATGTCATATGGAGGGTGTCCCTCAGGGTTCGTAGTAGTCATGGATGGAGAGTGTACTCAGGGATGTCTCCTTTTGGAGTCATCCTCATGGCAATGGCTCCCTGGAGATGTGCCTTGGTACCTTCTTCCCACTGTAAAATGAGCTGGTGGAGTACCTCTGTTCTTCATGTCATGTATTACATGTTCCTGGTGGACCAGTTTCTCTGGCCTTACAATCAGCTCTTCAACTGCACGTGTGTGTCTGTACACACATGTGTCTGCAGCAATTCTCAGGATAGTGGGTAGCAATTCCTCACACCAATACTCGAGTTAATGGATGGTGGAGTCCCAGTACAGCTCTTCACTTCCTTCTCCCAATACATCCAAGAGTCTTATCACAACTCCTGCTTCCCGTCGCTGAAACAATGGTCAGTGGAGTCCCATTTCAATTCCTCGGACCAATCCTTAAGACAATGGACAATGGAGTCTGACTTCAGATCAGTCTCTAACAATCATTTATGAAGACTGGTCCTGATAAAGTATGTACTGACTTGAACTTTCACCACTATTCACTGTTATGAACATTTCAGACTGTCTACATCACAAAGTGTAATCTCCTCTGTCAAAAAATAACACTAGGTTATAACATTTAGAATGGTACTTCATAAGCTGATGGCTGAAGACCTTCTGGTTTTGCAAAGACTTGTTTTGCCTGTTCTTATCCAGCTCGTGAGTATTAAAATAGTAATCCTTTGTGTAAGAAAATAACAGATACATTTCTAGATATTACATATTTTTTAATATTTAAAAAAAATCAAGCTATTGTGTTCTTTTGCAAGAAAGGTTTTCAATTTCATTTCAGATTTTCCTGAGAGAACTACCTCTTGTGATAATTAAATTTCTCACTGCATATCAAATATTTCAGTATAAATTTTTCTTATTCCTTGAACTGATGTTTTCATAATTTTATCAGATCATGTTCAATTATTCCACAAGCACATGAGCCTCTGAGAAGAACCTGAAAGTTGGCTTTCTTTTTTATCTGAGATATAAAAATGTCAATTTCTCAAAGACAAAATACTATATATATATATATATTATTTTTTTTCCCTTGCCTGAAAGTATGGACAAAAATATATTAGTTTAATTGGTGAAATAAATAATTGTAAAAAATAATGGTATCCTGTGACTTTTCCACTAAGAATTACTACTTTCACGGTGTGGTTTCATTGCATATGTAAAATATATCCTGGAATACTTGAGCAACTTCTTAAGACAGATTTTAACACCCAGAATTTGAGTTTTTAGCACCCCCATAAATTTGAATTTTGTTTCTCTTGTTTCCCTAGTGTATGTTTTCTTCATAAAAAGCCTTTCTAGTAAATTGGGAGATGGGAGGAAAAAAAAATACACATCCCAAAATAAACACTCTATGAAACTGAAATTAAATATAAGGTAGTATAAATGTAAATTAAAACCAAATTTAGATTCAAGAAATCTCTCACTTTGCCTCTTTTACAAACTCTAAAAATGTTCTGAAAGTTTTATGAATCATTAGGATCCATTCGTAATGTTTGACAATTAAAATAATTAACATTTTATGTATTTTGTTGTTTAGATTAGTTTAAACACTTGTGGTGAATACCACTTTCATGATATGTTTTAACACTGTTTATTTATCCTGAAGATTTTTAAATATGATCCAAAGCTAAAGGTCACTTAAGGATTACTGAATATAAAAGCCTGAAATGCATACTCCTAGTATTTCCCAGCCTATGGTAATAACTTGAACAAGTAAAATAAACCACAAATTTTGTTAAAAGGTCATTCAGTGTTCACACACCCGTTCTGGGGGAGATTTGTTGTATTTTCCACAAATAGAAATATTTAGACAGATCAAATATGATATATCCACAAAACAGCCCAGTCTTAACTACATAGCACATATTTGTGCCACTCCAATAAAATAGCATAAAAATTAGTAATAATTTTATTACATGGTAAACCTGAGTTCCTGTCCTTTTTTTCTCTCCCTTTTGCTGTCTGTTTGTCAAGGATAAAAAAGTTAGTTGTATTACTGGTACTGCCAGACTGTGCAGTTTTTGACAGTCACCTTTCCCAGCTCATACCTTGTTCAGCCCTTCTGGGGACTACAGTGTGAGGGAAGAAAAGATTTTCCTTAGTTTTGGTCAGCGCATGGGGATAGTTTATGCTTTGCACACTGAGACACAACCTCCTGCCCAATTTCATGCGTAAAAAGAGAGTGTGTGGTCATTATGATTCATCTGACAAAAACATCTAAGTTGTGTTTTTTGTTTGTTTGGGGTTTGTCTAGTTTTATTTTGGTTGTGTTTTTTTTTTTGTAGTGTTTTTGTATTTTTGAGGGGGTTGTTTTGTTTTGCTTTTTGAAAGGAAGTCTGTTGTCTTGATCCTGCTGTAAATACAAAACACAGTTCTGCATTCCTCATTCTCTTTCGATATAGGGGAAGGCACTTGGGTGAAAGGCAGGAGGTGAAAGAAATTACTTGCTCTTGGACTTCTTTCTCAGGCTCCAACTCACCAACTATCACACCTTAAAATCATTTGTGAAAACCAAACTGAAACTAAACCAAACCAAAACTAAACTAACCCAAACCACCACCAACAACAACCCCCAAATCAACTAAAAATTCTTTTCTCACAGAATGGAAAGTTGCCCATTAGCAGCTTCTGTGTCTGGGCTCACACAGAACTTCCCACAGACAGCAGTCTACTTGGACTTCCTGTGAGATCTGCTCACTAATATGAATGCAACTGGGGAAGCATCGACCTCATCATTAAATATTGCTCTCACTGACACAACTAACAGTGGAAGCTTCCCAAAATGCAGAAGCAGGCTGCCATGGTGCATACATCAGAAATGCCACCCCACCACAAAATGAATTCCAGAAGAAGCTCTATTACCATAGAACTATAGGGTCATAGAATGGTTAGGGTTGGAAAGGACCTCAAGGGTCATCTAGTTCCAACCCCCCTGCCACAGGATTATGGGCAGTGCTGACCTACTGCCTATAGGTATTACCAGACAGCTTCAAATAAGCATATCTCTTCCTCTGGCCCATGATTTTTTTTTTTTCTCTTTTCCTTCACTAACCATGTCTGGCACGTCCTAGATTATTTTGATGATTTCTGTTTATTAGCTTTCTTCTCCAGGTGTTATGAAGGAGACCTACAGTCCTAGTCCTGTCAGCAAGAAAGAACTAATCCCACTTCAAGGAAATAGAACTTCTTAGCACAAAATTAAGTAATGTATATATACCCCTTATTCTTTGGATAGAGACTACAAATATTTATTCTAGTTTTAATTGTTTGCACCATCAGAGACAGCATTTTTGAAGGAAGAATACAAAAGGCAAGTTTTGCCTGCTTTCAAGATATGAAGGAAAAAAAGTTTCTTTGCATTTCTTTTTTCTTTGAAGTAATAACAAAAACATCAACAACAACAAAAAAACTTAAATAAACCCATTTACCAGAAAAGCTAAACCCTTCAATCACCATACTGAACAAAACAGTCTTCTCAGTCATGACAACTGCTGTCGCCTCCCAGAGACGAATCTTGTCTGAGACAGTTTAAATTGAAGAAGGTTCCTGAGCTTGAAACTTAGGATACTAAAAAGCTCGTTATATAAAGTATTTTGCAGTCCTAAAGGCACAGCTGCTGTGGTGCTGCCTGGAGAAAAGAACATATCAGTAGTGACAATTAATAACAGCTTTGCTTACAATGCTGTTGCAACACAGGGAGGACTTTTATCAGGTTCTGAGCACAAGTTTTAGCTGTATCTGAAGGTTCCTGTGCTCTCATGACATCAGGAAAAAGATAACAGCTCTACATATGTATGTTTTTAGTATAATTATACTAACCTCTTGTTTTATTCTAGCCATTTATGCCACATCAAGAGGAGTTAAAAGGAAAGGAAATATTCAAAGTGGAAGATTAACATCTCCTCCTGCCTCTTCTGAGTGAACAAGGCATGGTATGCTCTGCTTCCTTCTATGCATGGATCACTGTCACATTTTGGATGAAAACATGGCCATAGTAGAGCAAGAGACACTAGGCATGGATCCAACAAGCATTTCTCGATCCACCTATTCAGAAGAGCAAAGCGAAACCACCCCAGACTATTACAAGGGGTGAATGCAGACAGCCATCACTGAAAAGAAAGAAATTAGCAGGCCACTGGTTCAATTAAGTCATTGGACTGCATTTCAATGTGCAACAAATTTTATTCTTTCTCTTTTTAATTCTATAGAAAGGGAGATTCTGGTTCCACTGGAGATAATAACTCAATATAAGTGTCTTGTTCAACACCTTTGTCGGTGACATGAACAGTGGATTGAATGCACCCTCAGCAAGTTTGCTGATGACACCAAGCTGTGTGGTTTGGTTGATACACTGGAGGGAAGGAATGCCATTCAGAGGGACCTTGACATGCTTGTGAGGTGGGCTGATGCCAACCTCATGAATTTTAACTGTGACAAATACAAGGTTCTACACCCACACTGGGGCAATCCCAGGCATAGCTACAGGTTGGATAGAGAAGAGATTCAGAGCAGTTCTGCGGAGAAGGAATTGGGGGTGTTGGTAGATGAGAAAATGAACATGAGCTGGCTTCAGTGTATGCTCACAGCCCAGAAAGCCAATCGTATTCTGGGCTGCATCAAAAGGATCATGACCAGCAGGTCGAAGGAGGTGATCCTGCCCATCTACTCTGCTCTCTTGAGACCTCACGTGGAGTATTGTGTGCAGTTCTGGTGTCCTTAACATAAAAAGGCCATGGAACTGTTGGAACAAGTCCAGAGGAGAGCCACGAGGATGATCAGGGGACTGGAGCACCTCCCATATGAAGACAGGCTGAGAAAGTTGGGGCTGTTCAGCCTGGAGAAAAAAATGCTGCATGGAGACCTCCTAGCAGCCTTACAGTATCTGAAGGGGGCCTACAGGGATGCCGGGGAGGGACTATTTATTAGCGACTGTAGTGATAGGACAAGGGGTAACGGGTTGAAACTTAAACAGCAGAGGTTTAGACTGGATCTAAGGAAGAAATTCTTTATTGTGAGGGTGGTGAGGTACTGGAGTGGGTTGCCCAGGAAGGTAGTGAATCCCTGGCAGTGCTCAAGGCCAGGTTGGATGAAGCCTTGGGTGACATGGTTTAGTGTGAGGTGTTCCTGCCCATGGCAGGGGTGTTGGAACTAGATGATCTTGAGGTCCAACCCTAACTATTCTATGATTCTATGAATTTTCACTCCAGAAAGCTCTTTCTTAAGCAGAAAATTAATGGGAATTTTCACAAAACCTTGGTAGTAATTTGAGAGCCCATTAATGTGATTATTTGCCATACTACATCAATGTGGGATTCCTTACACCAGGAACTGGAATGCCAATAATCTTTAGGGGTATGCTATATAGCCAAGACTTCAGCAACACAAAGCTTAGTTTTAGAACGCTAGAGGTATTTATGCTCTGAAAAGTAAAAAGAGATTTCTAAAATTTGTGAGGAAAGCAATGTTCGAACTGGGAGATAGGTACAAAATTAAGTGCTTCATCTTTGCATGGCAGTTTGTATCTACATTGATTAAAAGAATAATGTTACAAGACCACCAGCTCCTTTTTTTCTGTACCTTTCAAACATTCTCTTGCTCTCCTGACATCCACTTCTTTTCTTTCACTAACTATCAAGAATAGGCATTTTGTATGAAAATCAATCTAATAATTCTCCTGACCTGGGTAGACAAAGCAATAGTGTGGGGACCTGTGTAGCAACTGGAGAGCTACTGAGGGAAGAGACATCTCTTCCATAAGTAATTGAACTGTATGAGGGAGGATAAGGATTCTATCCCATGGATACTATTTATGTATTTATTTCATATAAAAACAAAAGTTATCGGGTTCTGGGGTTTGTTTGTTTGTTTGTTTTTTTCTGACGGGGGGAGGAGCATTAGGGAAAACGATACATCACATCCTGATTTCAGCTCTCTTGTTTTTCCTTTTTTTTTCAAGGTGCAAAATTAACTGAAGTGATTTTTTTACACCATATACAAAAACAAACAAACAAAAACAACAAAAAAAACCCCCACAAAAATGCAACAACCAAAAAACGGGGAAGCTTCTTTCTGAAAGAGTTTTTTCTCACTCACAGGGTTATAAGATAAACATATTAATAATATATTCCTTCCTCGTTGCTGTGTTCCTGAAGTCCAGAGCAGAAAACTGGTAACATGCTCTTACTTCGGTAGTGAAACTGATCTCTGAAAAGTTGAAAACAAAATTCCTCAGATCTTAGCCTATAATGATTGCAATTAATTAATTATCTATTCAACTGAAGTCTATAGACAGATTAGTTTTACATAGCTGAGCACCAGAAGGAGCCATACATGAAATCTGCAGCAGCTGGAAAGAAAATGCTTGGCTATAAATTGGAAAGGCACAGAATTTTCTTTTCCGTTGGGAAGACAGAAAAGAAGTCTGTTTTAGAGAGATGCCCACAGCTGGTCCAGCAGCAGCAAGAGTATGAGGCTGCACTCAGCCCCATCTTTCGCAGGACAGGGGGAAGAAATAGGTAAAAAAAAGGGGTTTTAAAATTTTAAAGCTTGTGCATTAAGATAAAAGCATGGAAATTGTTTACCAGTGTGCTCAAACTTCTAGATTTTTTTTTCTTTTTATATAGAATCAAAGTTCCAGCATTGTATATTTTGAACAGTTGCCTTAAGGAAATCTGATTCACGCCATTTCCTATAACATGACCCAGCACAGATAGCCAGAGACACAAGCATAGCAGGAAATCTATGATTCTCCAGGCAAAATTCCTTTAATACCCTACCTCAGGAGTGTACTTGCTCATTGATTTGAAGAACTTGGGTAATAACAGTTTGGTAGCAAAAGGTGGTTTGTCCTTAACCATGTGGCACAGATGACAAGAAATAAAATGTGTAACAGATAAAAATATTCTCCCAGTTCCTTCTGACCATTCAGATTACAGACTTTTGTTCTTTCATTTGTCTTAAAATAAGAAATTGCATTTGATACTGTCCAGTTAGAAAAATAATGATAGCTGAGAGAATGGCACTTGCTTCTCTCTTCCTGATTGCTGCAGCTGAATATTTTACCCTAGAACATACTAATCAATTGGAAAAGGCTAAACTGGATGACAATGTAATAAGAAAACATAGATTCAGAAAATGTCCATGTACCTTACCTCTTAGCAAAAGGAGTGTCAGTTCCAAAAAGTTCACACTGTTACAGCAATATTGCAAAACCTGCCTAAGCCATAGCAAACCCAGGCTTTCTTTGGCTTGCACTATCAGCCAGATTAAAGAAGGAAGCAATGACCTGCATCAGTTGCAAACTGTTATGCATGTAAAAGGAAGAACTTGAAAGTCACTTGAAGCATGAATAGAATTCTGAACTTTAAAAAATGAATTACTATTGATCCAGGAGAAAAGTAAAAGCTTTATATGAGGGTTCTTCTCTTGGTGAAAAGATTTTAAGAAGGAAAATAGAGTTATTCTTAATGGTAAGGAATGTGATTGGCATCCACAGAAGAAGATAAAGAATTAAAAATTTGTATGAAGGCATGAAGGACACAAAACTGACTTTGTCCCACTCTTTGTAAAGCTCTTACCGGTGAACGTAGAGTTAACACTCCCCTTTTCAACAGACTGCACATTTATACTGAGTACTCAGGGGATATTTTACTTTCTTAAATATCAGCTAGCAATTTCTCTAGCATTTGTTCAGCAGTCACATACAATCACATCTTTCTTCCTCTCACTGTATTGCCATATGTATTGTAGGAAGGAAACTTCCATATAAGGTGGACTACTCTTTTCCTCTGCAACTCAGAAATGCTAAGCAGTAACACTGCATAGGTTTACTATTAAGAATTACTTACAAAAGTGAGTGAGGTCAGATCACTTTCAAACCTACCTACTCCAAAATATCAAACAGAGTTTGCATATGGAAACTGTGTACTAATGATACTGGAAGTGAGAGAATAAGATAAGCTGCAGATGATTAATCCATTTCCATATAGAGTTATTCTAAACAAGAACCCAAGATGAATATATTGCATGAAAAAAAAAACAGTGCATTTTGTAAGTTTATATAAAGCCCCAAAGAGAGCATGGATGTGTTTGTAGCAATAAGAAGAAAGTCTAAGCGCTTTCCTGATAGAAACAATTCCAAATACTTTCATCCAAATGTCAGACTAAGAGAGAGGGAAAGCATTTCAGAAAGGAAGCAACTCAGCAGCCCCTTCAGGTTTAGATGTCTACTACAGTGAGAGACTCTGATACCTAAGAAGGTTTCAACCACAGTATGTGAAGTGATGTATAAGTAAAAGCAATAGCCTGGCTTTAAAAGTCAGTTCACCAAGACAAGCTCTCTATTTTTGTAGTGTGAATCACCATAGCCTTGGAAGCAATTTTGAACCAACTGCTCAGGACTGGGCAGTTGAAGACATCTCTCTAGATCAAGTTGAAGACATCTACCTAATTCAACTTCTTTTCTGCTACAGTTGTAGTGAGAGCACCTCAGAAACAGGCCTTGCAAAGTTATCTGACTGCCACCAGTTGGCAGTGCCTTATAGCAATATTTTCTGCAGTTCTAAGGGTTTTTTCCACCACAGGTTTTCCTCTTAGTGAGGAAACCACAGCTATACTCTAGCACTTTGGGGTGAAAGGCTATCCCAATGCATACAGCTATTGATTTCAGCTTTCTTCATCTTGGTGTCCCCTGGAAAAAAAGGTTCTTTGTGCAGAACATGATGTACCAGAATTCAAAAAAGAAAAATACACAGCTTTGCTCATGTAAAGATCTACCTTCCCTTGAGTATTACTCATATTCATAGAGCTGAATACTGCTTGAAGCTAGCCTCAAAATGAGAGCAAAAACACTTTGATAAATGGACTGGAAAAGGCTGTCTAGTTACATTGCCACATTTACAAGACAACATCATAATTTTGTCAAGTGTCTCTGTGAGAAATAAGAACATTTCAAAGTCAAGCAAGAAAATGTCTGCTACAGGATCTGTTTGTCTCTCAAGAGGTCAGACCTCAATGCGTAGGATAGAACAGAGCCAATTATATATGTTCACCTTTGGGAGAGAAGAAAAACTTGTGCTAGTCCCTTTCACGTATCCAGTTCTTGGTTTGGGGATTTTCTCTGCCTCCAAGACATGAGACAGAAAAGGCAGCTGAAGTAAACCTCCAACTTTTCTTTGCAGCATTTTATCATACAACTTCAGAATTTTTAATTCTTGATCATTCAAAAATGGAAGTTCTAAGAAAATATACAGCACAGTCTCTGAACTTTTCTTTAAAAACACCTGCTTTGTGATCCTAAATGCTGAAGAGCAGAAGAAGAAGAGTTGATCAGTTTAACCATTTTCCACTGCTATACATACAGCACACTGATGGGGACATGGAGAACACAGAGAAACAGTATTGATTGTTTATGCACTCATATTTCCCATTCCCATGCTATTTAAGCTTCTCAGGTTTTCTGAATGAGAAAAATTGTCACCTTTCAAGGCTTTAGCCTAGCTCAAAAGTGCTGTATGAGTTAGCAGTGACCAGAAACAGGAAATGTAGGCCAGTGTCTGGTTTGAATTTGGATGTGCATATATAGGGCAAGAGCAGTAAACAGCCAAATCAGCAGTAACATTATTATTTCTTCTTTTACTCTGTGTTAGGACAGTGTTCAAATCCAAGTGTTTTTGTTGTCATCTGAGCTTTCATTCCTTGTTCTAATGGACAACTGTAGAAAAGCACGTGTAAATGGAAGATATAAACACAAACTTAAACACCAGATATTCAGACCTTTTTCTATTAAACACTTTTTTTATTGTGTTTCCAAACACTGTTGTGTAGACTGAAGAGTGACACAGGTTACCAACAGAGGATGTGGAGTCTCCATACTTGGAGATACATTCAAAAGCCATCTGGATGTGGTCCTAGGAAGCCTCCTGCAGGTGACTTTGCTTGAGCAGAGAGTGCGCCAGATGACTTCCAAAGGTTTCTGCCAGTCTCAACTATTACAGAATCACAGAATACCAAGGGTCGGAAGGGACCTCGAAAGATCATCTAGTCCAACCCCCCCACAAGAACAGGGTAACCTAGAGTACATCACACAGGAACTTGTCCAGGCGGGCCTTGAATATCTCCAATGTAGGAGACTCCACAACCCCCCTGGGCAACCTGTTCCAGCGCTCTGTCACTCTTACAGTAAAGTTCTTCCTGATGTTAACGTGGAACCTCCTATGCTCCAGTTTACACCCATTGCCCCTTGTCCTACCACTGGATATCACTGAAAAAAGCCTAGCTCCATCATCCTGACACCCACCCTTTACATATTTGTAAACACTGATGAGGTCACCCCTCGGTCTCCTCCAAGCTAAAGAGACCCAGCTCCCTCAGCCTCTCCTCATAAGGGAGGTGTTCCACTCCTTTAATCATCTTTGTGGCTCTGCACTGGACTCTTTCAAGCAATTCCCTGTCCTCCTTGAACTGAGTGGCCCAGAACTGGATGCAATACTCCAGGTGCGGCCTCACCAAGGCAGAGTAGAGGAGGAGGAGAACCTCTCTTGCCCTACTAATCACACCCTTTCTAATGCATCCTAGGATGCCATTGGCCTTCTTGGCCACAAGGGCACATTGCTGGCTCATGGTCATCCTCCATCCTCCTATCCACCAGGACCCCCAGGTCCCTTTCCCCTTCACTGCTTTCCAGCAGGTCAACCCCCAACCTGTACTGGTACATGGGGTTGTTCTTCCCCAGATGCAAGACTCTACACTTGCTCTTGTTGAATTTCATCAAGTTTCTCCCCGCCCAACTCTCCAGCCTGTCCAGGTCTCACTGAATGGCAACACAGCCTTCTGGTGTGTCAGCCACTCCTCCCAATTTAGTGTCATCAGCAAACTTGCTGAGTATTCTTTGTGGTTCTGTGACTCAAATCTGAGCTTCAAAATAAGTAAATGAAGGTAAATATTAGCAGCACTATGAGTAGTTTTCAACTGTATCCTTGATTTAGGTGCTGTGAATTAGCTACTAGGGAGAAAAAAAACATAGTGTGTAAAAATTGCATTAATGAAGACCAGTTTCATTAAGCTGGTGGCCCTAGTAGGAAAAACATGTAACATAAAAAAAAAAATTGTTATAATAAAATCTACAGTTTGAAGCAGAAGCATCTTCTGATGAACAATAATGCTACTTAAAAAACTTGCAAAAAATTGCAGCACATATAGTTCACATGAGTTATCTTAGTAGTTAAAGCATTTGCTGATTAAACACAAAATAAGCTTCACATATCAAATACAGCAAAAGCCAAGTATGCATTATTGGCACTAACATTACAGGAGCTGGAAATATAGAACAATCCCTTATAAGGCAAGACATAATTAGCTGTTCTTTCAACAGTGAACAGGGAGAGTTCAGAATTGGAACTTAAAATACAACGAATTTCAGATGCAAAAGATGAACTACTATATTTTAAAGGAAAAAAACTGCTAAGAAAAACATGCTATGTCCTTCAGTACCCCACATTGCTGAACTTGCCTTAGAACCTTACTTAGTTGGAGTAATATTTGAAAACCATGTTAGATTAGCATTTGAGAAAATTGTTGCTGCTTATCCTTTCTAATTAAAAAAAAAAAAAAACAAAACTGAGCCAAACCAAAACAAAAAAAAAAAAAAAACAAAAACAAACTAAAACCAAACAACAAGGAAAAAGAAACTGAGCCTGACCTTACTGTGAACATTGTCTATACTAGCTTGGATGCCATCAGCAAAAAAAACCTTTTAAGATGTTTCCTGGGTCTTACTTAAACCCCATCAGCATACGCTACCCAGATTCAAACAAGCTGTGATCAGGTTAAAAAGGGAAGTAGAAATATTTACATTATGTATGCATTATAAGACCATATTTTTGACTGACTGGAAGAAAGGCTCCAGGCAGTTTGAAAGAAGGTATTCTTTACAATGAATTAAGAAACCAAGATATTTCAGTGAAAGAAGTACCCTTTCCTACAAGCACAGTATTTTTTTTTTCTTTGTGTGTATGTGATTTTATTCCACTCTAAATATGAGTGGGCAATGACTTCCTAAGGTATTTGAAAATGTGGCTGTACAAAAAGCAAGTGGAATTTAGGCAATCTTCAGTCTCATAAAAATGTTAAATCTATTCTGTAGGCTCAATCTCTTTCTATTACTGCTATTTATATCAGTAAGCACAAGCTGATCTGTGGAAGGAGAGCCCAAATTAAGTACTCAAGCTGTTTCAAAGTACTTCATTGTCCTGGATTCAGCAGTAGCAGTAATTTTTCTCCTTCTTAGTAGCTGGTGCAGTGCTGTGGTTTTGACTTTCAGCCTGAGAACAGAACTGATAACACTGATGTTTTCAGTTGCTGCTCAGTAATGTTTACTCTGACCAAGGACTTTCTGAGTCTCATGTGCTGCCTCATGCTGGAGGAGGAGAAGGTGGGAGAAAGCAGAGACAGAGCACCTGACCCAAACTAGCCAGAGGTATTCCATACCATAGCACATCATGCCCAGGATGTACAGCTGGGGGCAGTTACCCAGAAGGGTTAGATCAGTGCTCAGTTGGGTTGGGTATCGATTGACGGGTAGTGAGTAATTGTATTCTCTTCCCTTGTTATTTCTGTTATCATTATTATTATTTTTGGTACCAGTAGTGGTTTGTGTTATACCTTATTTACAGGACTGTTCTTATCTCAACCTGTGAGGAGTTACATTCTTTTGATTCTCCTCCTCATCTCTCCAGGAGGGGGGGAAGAAGGGGGAAGGAGTGAAAGAGAGGCTGTATGGTTTTGATTTACCAGCTGAACTTAAAACATGACATTCATCACAATGCAAATGGAAGGGGTACTGCCTATGAAAGGAATTACGTACAAGGCATAAAAAATAAAAAGGGTTTGTGGCTGTGAGATGTTGTTTGAAGTGAAACCTGGGCCATAAGTGTTGATAAGTGTATTTAAGATGTTTCTAAATCTTTCTTATGCTGTGTACTGACATTGTAATAGGAACACAACTTGCTGTCCATGATCCCTCTCGTAGAATATGACTGTTTTTCATTGAGAAACACAGTCTTGACGACAGATGTATGTATAATTGCAGTGCTTTCTTAACCAGATAAATCTGCAATTCTTCTTCCAGTATTTACTTTACATGCCTTCTGCCAGTCAGAAGAAGACTTTACTGAACAGGACAGGCATTTGAAAATAAAAATATTTTCCAAAAAACTCATAAATGCAATTCTGCATAGTGTCAGAGTAGAATAGCACACAGTCCAGTCTGTGTTTCATCCAGAATGACTATCTGCACGTGTAGCTGCTAGATGTCAGAAGGTTATTGCAGAAGTCACAAGAGTTAAAATTCAGCATACTATTGCAAAAAAAAAACAAACCAAAAAAAAACCACAAAAACCCACAACCAAAAAACCAAAAGAAAACCAGAAAAAAAAGCAAAACCAAAAACAAACAAACAAAAACAAACAAACAAGTGAACAAATATGCCTGAAGAATAGGTGCAGGGAGAAAATCCTCAGAGAAATACTTTATTAATATCTACTGTCCTTCAGACAGTGTTAATTAGAAACAGTTCCGGAATATATATAAATATATTTTTAGAAATGCTGAGGACAGGAAATGCTTCCTACTCAAATTAATTCTGTCATTCTGTTTTTAAGGCTAACAGCAATGACAGAAGTAGACTAGTCCTTGGAGATACAACCTTGGAGAACAAACATTTATGCTCATCATCTTCCTTTTGTGCATAGATGCTACTCTCCACCTTGACAGGAACTATAGGCAGTTCAAATGTGTGGTCATTGTCTAAATAGGCCACTCCTGAATTTCCCGTTAGTGTCAGTCATTATACAACCATTAATTTTATATTAGGAGATAATCTGACATCTGCAGAGTCCAAAACTCTACAGTTTCATTAAAACCAGGACTTCTTAGAGAAGTGGCACATCCAAGATTCCTGCTTGCTTGGATTGTGAATTTGTGGCTTTCATTATTTCTAAAGTTATTCATCCATTATTGTCCTGGTTTGAGCAGTAGCAGTCATTTTTCTCCTTGGTAGTTGGTGAAGTGCTATGCTTTGACTTTCGAGCTGAGAACAGTTGCTCATAGCAAGTATGTTTTGAATTACTGCTCAAATGTTTGGTTTTGTCCAAGGCCTTTTCTGAGCTCATGCTCTGCCAGGGAGGAGGGGAAGCCAGGAGGAAGCAGAGACAGGACACCTGACCCAGGATAGCCAAAGATGTATTCCATACCATAGCACGTCATACCCAGTATGTAACCGGGAGACCCGGAAGGGCTGGAGCTCTGGGGGGATGGAGGAGGCATTGGTCGGTGCTCGGCTGGGCAGAGTGGGGTGAGTTATGGGTCGTTGGTTGGTGAGGTGTTGTATTCTCTTCACTTGTTATTGGCTTTATCATTATTATTTGTAGTAGTAGTAGCAGTAGTGATTTCCGTTATACTTTAGCCATTAAACTGTTCTTTTCTCAATCTGTGGGGGCTACATTCTTTGGATTCTCCTCCCTAACTCTCTGGGAGTCAGGGGAGCAATGGGGGAGTGAGTGAACAAACTGTGCGGATTTGGTTTAAACCACGAAAATTATAAAGAATTATTTGTTACCTTAAAGTGAATGAGTTGCACAATCAGCCTGCCATTTTTATGCTGCTTGAGCTATCTCATGGTGATGGATGGTGCCCTTAGAACCCACCAAATGAACTGCAACCTTGTTGTTCTCCATCACTCACATTAATGAGACAATTCTTCAAGATGAGTATCAGACAAGTATCTTTTACATGTTCATGTATTTCTGTAAGCAGCATTATGGTTTGTGCTTACCTGATCTTGCTCTGGACAAACGATCACCACTACTAAACACTCCTTTCGGATAGTTTTGTAGGAAACAAATTTGCATCAGGGATAATTGAGCTGTATAATGAGAGTGGGATAGTGTCACTGGCATATTGGCCACCTCTTCACACTTGCAGCTAGTCATCTGAAACATTCTCAAGATCAGCTACCATTCTAGTTATTAATATTCATGCCCCTCTAACAAAATACATCTGATATTAAACCAAAGTACTTTTTTTAAGGCAGAGGGAGAGAAAAGACAAAAAAAGTTTAACTGTGACTAAGCCAGGAATAAAAAATACTTTTCTTATTAATTTCACAGCAAATGAAGTTTTAACAGTCTCCCCATGATCTTGCTGATCGGATGACTATTTCTTCTGTCAAAGTTCTCACATTGTCAGAGTTTCTGCTTGTCTCTTTTCCTTCTTTTGGATGAAGATTGTTAAAAACAGCTAACTCTTGCAGTGATGGTTGAATTATGCAGAAAATCTGAAGGACAACTCTTTATAGAGTTTTATTTAAACATTAAAACCAAGTATAATTTCCCTGCTGCCCTCTATCTTTCACCTTGGGAAGTTATTTGTAACCACACAAGTGTCAATTATTCCCCATTTTTGGTTAGGTAGCATTTTTTCACATGGAGCAATAAGTGTTTCTTACAATAATTCATCAGGCAATAAAAGGACTATAACTTTTTTCTGCAGTATTTTTTTACATCAATCTTACTCTCTAAATCTAATTTTCTGTAAGCTCCCATAAGAAAAAAACCAAGACAAATCAAACAAAACCAGACACTGATTAGACTCATGAGGGTTCACTACCTCTACTTTACCTTTCCAAAAGTCATCTCTGTTGTTAGGCAAAGGTATGCAACTGAATTAAAAAGACATAAGCTGAGGTATGAGAAAGAAGAGTTCAAAGTTCTTTCATTTCCCAAGGTGATCTGAGTAGATCACTTGCAGGAGATGCAAAGCCCAGCTATACAGCAAACATGCTCATTTGGAAGGAAGTGTTCTGATGAGTCTAACATTATGTGTATTTTATTTCTGGCCTCTCCATGAAAAATTGTTACACCAGCCAAGGAACCAAAATGGGAAATAAGCATAGTTTGTATAATGCTGTAAAAATGTTACTAAAGATATCAATCATTGTCAAATAAAGCAGTCACTTAGATCTGAAGAATAACAGCATGCTAATTTCAGCTATGACATTTTCCCTTCTCCCTGTGTTCTTTCTGGAATGGATAAGGTCTCCCATGTAATTATGTAAGGCAATAATTTCTGTACTTTGAAATACTTCCAGCAAGGTGAAAGCATACTTCAGAGTCTAATCCCACTAATGACAACATCAAAGTAAGGAGAACCACCTTTGCCTGTGCTCATACCCAGCTTGACATGCTGGTTCATATACATACCAGCATGTCAATAGCCGAGAATCATGCAGAGAACAAAAATAAGTGGGTTTGGAGCCCACTGTCTCATCTTGATCTTGACAACACAGATTAAGATTCTAGGGCAAGTGGATTTCTTTAGCTCTCAGCAAGCATCTACAAACTTGTCCTCTTCACAACACTGGACTAAAACATCGTCATGATGTAGGACCATTTGCTTCTGTTCTATTTCAGCATTTTACTACTTTAGCAGGAACAACGGATCAAGACCCTCCTGCTTGTGCCAGATTCCCTGTCTCAAATCTGATATGCTGTGTGCCTTTGCCTACAATACTCCATTAACCTTGATTTATCTTATAAAATGTCAGACCAAAACCATTATTTTTTTACAGCTACTGCTGCATGCTTAAAATAGAAATGTGGTATATAGCTTCACTTTTTGTAGCATAGAACTTTTGCACTCTATGAAACTGCTAACCATGCTTCTCATTGCACTTATACCATTTAGGCAAAAAATGTAAAAATGTGATCTGTACTTTGGTTAACACTAGCCAGCACACTGCAGCTCTAAAGCCAAAACACTCCTTATTTCACCTGAGGTACCGTAATGGTACAATCAACGATCTACAGTTCTAAGTTCAGCACAGAAAGATGATTTTGTGCCTTCACATTTATGCCTAAAGAATTATTTGGAAAAGTAGGCAGTTGTAGAAATCTTTTGCTGACAACCTAGCAAGAAGTAGATTACTTTTACTATATGCACATTTAAACATCTACCGAAGTGTAATATTTAGCATAAATATTACACTTGCAGGATGCAGAAGCTGTGTGAGAACAATGACTGGGGTTGTAGCTCTGAAGCCCAGTTCACAGCAGGACACCAACGATACTCCAGTATTTGAAGGGGGCCTACAGGGATGCTGGTGAGGGACTATTCATTAGGGACTGTAGTGATAGGACAAGGGGTAACAAGTTGAAACTTAAAACAGCAGAGGTTTAGGTTGGATATAAGGAAGAAATTCTTTGCTGTTAGGGTGGTGAGGTACTGGAATGGGTTGCCCAGGGAGGTTGCGAATGCTCCTTCCCTGGCAGTGCTCAAGGCGAGGTTGGATGAAGCCTTGGGTGATATGGTTTAATGTGAGGTGTCCCTGCCCATGGCAGGGCGGTTGGAACTAGATGATCTTAAGGTCCTTTCCAAACCTAACTATTCTATGATTCTATGATAACCGGTGGCCAATTTGCAAAGAACCTCCATGCATTGCATGGAAGTAGCAGAAGAGCACCTTTTTTGTTTTGTCAATTACATGTGATATCTTACAGTGCCATAATCATTTGCTAGGAGATGGAAATCACATCAGTGTACATCAGAATTACTGACAGTGGGCTTTCACTGTCAGTGAAGAAAGATTATTCTGGTTAGTTGGGTTTGTTTTTAAAGATACATAACTACTTCCTTAACAAAACAAGCAAATAAGCAAACAAACAATCCACATTCTCCCTTACTCCCCCCTGCCCCAGATTCCTCCAAAACCCAAACAACTCCAACTACCAAAAAAGAAGCCTGAAGAAAACCAAACAAAAAAACAAACCCAAGCTTTCTTTTTTTGGAAAGAATGTAAAAAAATCTGAAGTTTCTTTGTTCCTCACATTATCAGCATTGTTGAGAAATATTCTTTGTAGGCAGTGTGATATGACTCATTACCCTTTCAACAACACCCAAAATGCACTGTGTGACTAATATTCTGCTCTGATTTTCTGGAAGAGCTATAGGTAGCCCAGTGACCTCAGCACCTCAACTCCCCTTTTCTCCGTACAGTTAGCAATAAGACTGGCTTTAAGGCATTCACTACAAAACTGGACTACAACGCTCATCAAATCAGATCTGACTTGCAAGGCAGTAAACCAAAAGTTCATGTATACAAAATGAGAAATACCTGGGACGTGAGTCCCACCTCATGCGGAATACATCAAAACACTAGAGTGAAAAGCTGGAATACAATGAGGTGTTATTTCATATAACATTCACAACCCTAGCTATTATACTGTCAAATGTTATCACTTTTCTGCTACTGGAAGAAATGGCATTAGCAAAGGTTTTTAGAAGATAACATTGCAAAGCTAGGAAGTGTTCTGAGCATATTTGCTGACAAATAATTTGTCTTTTCGGCACAAAGCAGGTTGCAGTACACTAACCTACTATGTGTGAAAGCCATTCAGATATCCAGTGAGGAAGCTAGTCATCCACCTACAAGAAAGAAATAAAGCAGCCGTTTTATGTACTTAACCAGGTATTTGTTATGAATATTAATATAAAGTAGGGACGTTTATTCACAAATAGAGCTGTGAGAAAGTTTCTGTAGGTTTCTGTTTGTAAGACAAGGAAGGGTGGGGGAATATACATTTTGTTACAGAGCAAGAAAAAATTAAATACACTGTTCAAATCTGGATTAATTTTAAAAGTATATTTATAAAATGCATACAGAGAATCCCCAAGCTCTAATGTAAACACCAAGATTTTAATTTGTGCTAGAAATGTGCATGTCAGAAAGATTACTTTGTTCCAAGCCACATGAAGAGAATGCATCAAGCAAATTAGTGCAACTACATGGTTACTGGTTCTACTAATATTAAATTTTGCAAGTGAAAACTACCTGCTTATATCATGAAGATAATGCCATCTTCCAGGAGACAGATAGTACCAAGTTCCATTATTTTCTGCACAATAGAAAGCTTCTATGATCTGCTTTCATTTACAGCTAGGTACCTAGTTGGGTGGAGAGTGGAGTTTAGCATGTATTGCATCTTCTCTAGGAGATCTGTATATCCATCTGAGATTTTTATTTAAAAATTCTGATGCTTTTATCTTGCTGGCAAGTTTTGTGTGTGTCTGGGTATGTGAAGTTGGGCAAATTGAAATACAGCATAAAACATATTACAGCTTTAACACTGAGGGGTTTAACCAGATTATTTTGTCTCTTCTATATATAAATGTTATAAAGATATACCGTTTTGTCAATACAACATAATTATATTTTTTATAGCAGCTTTTTTTTTTGTGTATGTTTCCAGCCTACACATTAATCCCAGGACTCTAATTTATTATCCACTTCAAAGCAATCCCCTTCTGAATGCATTTTTCTTCATACTGCTGCCCCCTCACAGCAAGATTTTAGGGCTGAGCATCAGTCACAGCCAAGACTCCTCAGCATTAGGTCAGAATACCAGGCTTCAAACTTTAATATAACACACAAAGTTCAGAATAAGTAAAAACAAATCAAATAAAAAATACCAGCAAAACAAAACAAAATCAACTGTCATGGCTTAAGCCCAGCCGGTAAATCAACCCCACAGCCACTCACTCATTCACCCTGCTACCTTCTTCCCCCCACTCCTGGAGGGATGGGGAGGAGAACTGAAAGAATGTAACTCCCACTGGCTAAGAACAATCCAGGAACTAAGGTATGACACAAAACCACTACTGTTACCATTAATAATAATAATGATTCCAGAAATCACAAGGGAAGAGAAGATAGCTCCTCACCACCTGCCGACCGATACCCTGCCCAACTCGAGCAGCTATCTGGGCTTTCCAGGTAACTCCCACCAGTTTATATGCTGGGCATGACTGCTGTGGTATGGAATACCCCTTTGGTTAGTTTGGGTCAGGTGATCTGTTTCACTTCCTTCTGGCTTCCCCTCGTCATTGGCAGAGCATGAGACTGAGAAAGACCTTGGTCAGTGAAACAATTACTTAGCAACAACTAAAAGCATCGGTGTTATCAGCAATGTTCTCAGGATGAAAGTCAAAATCACAGTACTGCATCAGCTATTAAGAAGGAGAGAAACGACTGCTACTGATGAACACAGGACACAATCCTAAACAGAATTCCCAAACCAGTGCTTATTTTGTCAATACATCCAACAGCTGGGAAATAGGACTTCCTGCATACTTCATATCCTTTGTAGTAAGTGTCCAGTTTTTAGAAAAAGTTCATAAACTTGAAGTGTTGTTGGTCAATAAATAGCAAATTTCTGCTATAAATACAGCTGCTCATGAAGAGCAGGTTCTTCTCTAGAACTTTCATATATTTTATACACTTCTTAATAATACAGGAGGTAGCTTTCACACCTTTTGTTACTTTTCCTAATGTCTCAGCCTCAAGAGAGCATTTAAGGAGAAAACCATGACCTGATTATAGCACAGGGGTTATCAAGTCATACCACGACAGTGGATTTCACCCACTACATAGACACAGTCTCTGTTACAGTTGAAAACCCAGTAACCAAACTTCACAGCAACACAAAGCAGTCCCTTGTGCACTTCCTTACCATTATAATCACATCTAGTCCAAGGCACAAGTAATTTTATAAACACATACTTGTTTCCAGGTCAGCTGCTTCCAAAAAGACACCACTATGAGCTTAAGTTATTGCTTACTCATGGTATTTAAAGACTGAGGAGCTCCAACACAGATGATGCCTCATAAACAAGAAAATTAGCCTTCATCTAAAAAAGCCTTCCTCCCTGCTCTCCAGTTATTATCATTTATGATACAACAGCATCCAGAAAACTCAAGCAAGCCAAAACACTTTACACAAGACAAAAATGGACAAGAAAGTAGTTTTCTCATTATGAACTCAGCGTTCAGACATACGGGAGTTCATACTAACTACCTTTTTCAGCCCAGAAGAACAAAGAAAGCAATCAGCTTGTGAGGAGTCACACACAAAACCTTGTTTAGAGAGATAGAAGCCTCAACTCTGGTGGGTGAAATAAAGTGTCTCATAAACATATAAGCAGAGATGCATTTGTCACATAACAGTTAATGAATGGAAATCATCTTTCTTAAGGGAAAGCCCCAGATCTGCTCATTATTTTCAGTGATGCATTTTCACCGTTAGAAATTTGTCTTCAAAGGGGTCAGCAAAGAATGAAACTTCCAGACTCAACACAGCATTTCAGACACTATCTAAACCTTCATCCTGAAGGCTTATAAACGAGGGTTAGAAAACCAGAAGAAGCTTATCCCTCTTGCATTTCCTTACAGAAAAACCTTACCGCAGCAGCAGCTGTGCACGTTTCAGCAGTTACTTTCAGAGGTCACAGCTGTGTGCAAAGCACACATTGTTCCCACAGACTTGAGTTCCTAGTCTGTGGAGTCAAAAATCCCTTACGAGATTTATAATCTTCATCTGTTCTCTCATCATGTTTTGTCAAAATAAGAATGAATTTCCCTTGTAGCTTCTTTCATTCCTGTAGGCACCTTCATAAGACAGATCATTATGGCTTCAACTAACATACAAAAAGTTTAAGAATAAAAGAAAAAGCCTCCTGAACACTTATAAACAGAGACAGGGAGATTGAGTTTCTTTTTTTTATCTAATCAAGGAGTATGTGCCACGAAATGGACTCAGTCAGAGATCAATATGATCAGACAAAAACCATTTATTGCAAAGCATCAACTCTTTATATACTATTGCTTACACACACCTACAACAATTTGGCATATCATGATTGGATACTTGTCTTGAGCACCCGTAGTGACTAACATATAATTGGTTAAACATGGGTGTGAGAACTTGACCTTGAACGCTTGCCAACAGTCCACAGTTCTCATCACTCAGTGAATTCCAGCTTCTTCTTATCTTGCTTGCTTAAGCTTCCTCAGGCCTCTCACGGCCTTGCTGTATCTTTCAGAGTTATTCAGAGCTCATGTACCAAATATCCATTCTCCTGTGAGAGCACTGTCTCCACAAATAGGTATACAGGATGAGATTAAAACCCTCAATAAAGTAATATCCCATGGGCTGGAATATATTTTCCTAATATAGGGATTTATTTAACCAGCTGAATGAGATAAGGAGCGCGGCGACCAGGAGCGGGCAAACAGAGCGGGTCAAGGCAGTTTGCGCGGCAGTTCGCGTGGGCAGGCAAGCGGGCTGGCAAGTGGGCTAACCGCCTTATCAACAGGACTCGCCTGGAGCTCAGGAGGGGAAGGAGTGCTTGCTTGTCTGGAGAAACATAGACGGATCGATTGACCAAATAGGTCATGGTTACAACACGATCAAAAGCAGTAGTGAGTAATAATGTGGGTATCCAGACTGAGCCCTCCTGCAGACATGCGGCTGTGCAGGTCTCTGGCTGCAGCGAGTGCCTGAGCCCAGCACTTGTATTGAAGGGAGCCAGTGACACTGCTTGTTTTCGCTGTGAGCAAATAAACGATCTGCTCAGGCAGGTGGTTGAACTGAGGAAGGAGGTAGAAAGGTTGAGAGCCATCAGGGAATGCGAAAGTGAAATAGATTGGTGGAGCCACACCCTAAAGCAGGGGCAGAGGGAAGTGGTTGAACAAGTGATGGATCCCCTTCCCTCCTACCATCAGACAGAAGGAGAGAACATAAGGGACAAGGATGGATGGAGGGAGGTCCCTCCTCGGAGAGGTAAGCGAAAACCCTCGCAATCCCTTCCTCCCTCCCAGTTGCCCTTGAATAACAGGTATGAGGTCTTGGAACTAGAGGGCCAGGTAAATGGAGATGGACAGGTACATCTATCTAGTGAGTCACCTAGGGCTTGTCACTCACCCCCATGCCTTAGAACTTCCCGAGCCAAGAAGAAAAGAAGAGTAATTGTGGTGGGTGACTCCCTTCTGAGAGGAACAGAAGGGCCCATTTGTCAACCGGATCCATCCCACAGGGAAGTCTGCTGCTTACCTGGGGCTCGGATTAGAGATTTTAAAAAGAAACTCTGATCTGGTGAAGCCCTCTGACTACTATCCGCTGCTGGTTTTTCAGATTGGCAGTGATGAAATTATTACAAGGAGGGCAAGGGCAATGAAAAGAGACTTCAGGGCCCTGGGACAGCTGGTTAAAGGGTCTGGAACGCAAGTGGTGTTTGCCTCTATACCTGTTACAAGCAAGGGTGAAGAGATAAATAGGAAGAGCTTGCAGATTAATGTATGGCTACGAGACTATACCTGTTACAAGCAAGGGTGAAGAGATAAATAGGAAGAGCTTGCAGATTAATGTATGGCTACGAGACTGGTGCCATAGGCAGGGTTTTGGATTTTTCAATCATGGGCTGCTGTATGAGACACCTGGTTTGCTGGTGGCAGGTGGGATACACCAGTCCCAGAGGGGTAAAAGGGTTTTGGGGCAGGGGTTAGCAGGGCTTATTGACAGGGCTTTAAACTAGATATGAAGGGGGGAGGGGATTTAACTGAGCCTGCTAGGGACAAGCCCAAGAGAAACATGCTAGGGCTTGAAGGATGGCGGACTAGGAAGGACTATCAATCTACTGTTTCATTTGTGGGAAAGGATAGTTTAGACCCTGTCCCGCAGGTGAAAAAGGGTACTAGGACAAGAGTTAGCAGAGCTAACTCACAGAGCTTCAGGTTAGATTCAAAGTGCGAGGGGGTCATAGCTGAACTAGTGAGGCATTGTTCTACTATTAATGAAGACCAAAAGGCCTCCCACCTCCCAAGGGTGCCATCAGCATGCTCTGCTCGCTCCCTGAAATGCCTGTACACCAATGCACGCAGCATGGGGAATAAACAGGAGAAGTTAGAAGTCTGTGTGTGGTCTAAAGGTTATGACCTAGTGGCAATTACAGAGACATGGTGGGACAGCTCACATGACTGGAATGTGCTCATGGATGGCTATGTCCTTTTTAGAAAAGATAGGTCAGCAAAGCAAGGTGGTGGAGTTGTTCTTTATGTGCGAGAGCGACTAGAATGTATTGAGTTCTGTCCAGGGGCAGATGAGGAGAAAGTGGCATGTCTGTGGGTACGAATTAAGGGACAGGCTGGTACGGGTGATACAATTTTGGGAGTCTATTATAGACCTCCTGATCAGGACGAAGGAGTTGATGAGGCTTTCTACAGGCAAGTGGAAGTAGCCTCGTGACTACATGCCTTAGTCCTCATGGGGAATTTTAACTACCCTGATATTTGCTGGAAGACTCACACAGCCAATCATTCTCAGTCTAAGAGGTTCCTCCAGTGCATTGATGATAACTTCTTAATGCAAATGGTAGACAAACCAACTAGGAGAGGAGCGCTGCTAGATTTAGTACTCACCAACAAGGAGGGTCTGTTTGAAGTGGTGATGGTCAATGCCAGCCTTGGCTGCAGTGACCACGAGATGGAGTTTAGGGTCCTGTGTGGGAGGAATAGAATACCTAGCAAGGCCACAGTTCTGGATTTCCGAAGGGCCAGCTTTGGCCTCTTTAATCAATGGCTAAGGGAAGTCCCATGGGAAAGGGTACTAGGTGGTAAAGGAGTTCATGATAATTGGTCAGCATTCAAGGACCACTTCTTCCAAGATCAGGATCAGAGCATCCCAATGAGTAGGAAATCAAGTAAGGGATCTAGGAGACCAGCGTGGTTAAACAAGGAACTGCTGAGCAAACTCAAGTGGAAAAGGAGAATCTATGGATTATGGAAAGAGGGTCTGGCCACTTGGGAGGAATATAGGACAGTTGCTAGAGGATGTAGGGAGGCAATTAGGACAGCTAAGGCCTCCTTGGAACTTAATCTTGCAAGTCGGGTTAAGGACAATAGAAAGGGCTTCTTCAAATACATAACAAAACTAACACAAGAGGCAATATAGGCCCGCTGTTGAAAGAGGTGGGAGCCCTGGAGACAGAGGATACAAAGAAGGCAGAAGTGCTGAATGCTTTCTTTGCCTCTGTCTTTACTCCTGCAGACTCTCCCAAGGGGCCCCAGATTCCTGTAGCCCCAGAAGGAGTCAGGACAAAGGAGGAGTTTGCTTTGGCAGATGAGGATTGGGTTAGGAATCAGCTATGCAATCTGGACATCTATAAATCAATGGGTCTGGATGGAATACACCCACGGGTGCTGAGGGAGCTGGCGGAGGTCATTGCTAGGCCACTCTCCATAATCTTTGGTAAATCGTGGGAAATGGGAGGGGTGCCAGAGGATTGGAAGATGGCAAATGTCACACCAGTCTATAAGAAAGGCAAGAAGGAGGACCCGGGTAATTATAGACCAGTCAGCCTTACCTCCGTCCCTGGAAAGGTGATGGAACAACTTATTCTTGACTCCATCTCTAGGCATATTAAGGATGAGGGGGTTATTAAGAACAGCCAACATGGTTTTATGAGGGCGAAGTCATGTTTGACCAACCTTATAGCCTTCTATGAGGAAGTAACTAGGTGGAGGTATGATGGTAGAGTGGTAGATGTGGTTTTTCCTGGTTTCAGTAAGGCGTTTGATACTGTCTCCCACAGCATTCTCATAGCTAAGCTAAGGAGGTGTTGGCTTGACGATCAGGTAGTGAGGTGGATCAAGAACTGGTAGAAAGGAAGAAGGCAGAGTGTCATGGTTTGAGCAGTAGCAGTCATTTTTTCTCCTTGTAGCTGGTGCAGTGCTGTGTTTTGACTTCTGGGCTGGGAACAGTTGCTTGACAGTGAGCATATTTTGAGGGTTTTTTGTTCAAGGCCTTTTCTGAGCTCATGCTCTGCCAGGGAGGAGGGGAGTCCGGGAGGAAGGAGAGACAGGACACCTGACCCAGGCTAGCCAATGACGTATTCCATACCATAGCATGTGATGCCCAGGATGTAACTGGGAGGGAGAGCAGGAAAGGTGCAGCGCTGGAGGAAAATGGAGGAGGGAGCACGCGGTGCTTGGTTGGGCAGAGTGGGGTGAGTTATGGGTCGGTGGCTGGTGGGGTGTTGTATTCTTTTCACTTGTTATTGGCTTTATCATTATTATTTGTAGTAGTAATGGCAGTAGTGATTTGTGTTGTGCCTTAGCAATTAAACCGTTCTTATCTCAGCCCGTGGGGGTACATTCTTTGGATTCTCCTTCCTAACTCTCTGGGAGTTGGGGGAGCAAGGGGGGGAGTGAGTGAGAGTACTCTGAGGATTTGGTTTAAAACACGACACAGAGACTTCTGGTCAATGGAGCAGAAACTAGCTGGAGGTCTGTGACTAGTGGAGTCCCTCAGGGGTCGGTGCTGGGACCACTGCTGTTTAATATTTTCATCAACGACCTGGATGAGGGAACTGAGTGTACCCTCAGCAAGTTTGCTGATGACACTAAATTGGGAGGAGTGGCTGACACACCAGAAGGCTGTGTTGCCATTCAGTGAGACCTGGACAGGCTGGAGAGTTGGGCGGGGAGAAACTTGATGAAATTCAACAAGAGCAAGTGTAGAGTCTTGCATCTGGGGAAGAACAACCCCATGTACCAGTACAGGTTGGGGGTTGACCTGCTGGAAAGCAGTGAAGGGGAAAGGGACCTGGGGGTCCTGGTGGATAGGAGGATGACCATGAGCCAGCAATGTGCCCTTGTGGCCAAGAAGGCCAATGGCATCCTAGGATGCATTAGAAAGGGTGTGATTAGTAGGGCAAGAGAGGTTCTCCTCCTCCTCTACTCTGCCTTGGTGAGGCCGCACCTGGAGTATTGCATCCAGTTCTGGGCCACTCAGTTCAAGGAGGACAGGGAATTGCTTGAAAGAGTCCAGTGCAGAGCCACAAAGATGATTAAAGGAGTGGAACACCTCCCTTATGAGGAGAGGCTGAGGGAGCTGGGTCTCTTTAGCTTGGAGGAGACCGAGGGGTGACCTCATCAGTGTTTACAAATATGTAAAGGGTGGGTGTCAGGATGATGGAGCTAGGCTTTTTTCAGTGATATCCAGTGGTAGGACAAGGGGCAATGGGTGTAAACTGGAGCATAGGAGGTTCCACGTTAACATCAGGAAGAACTTTACTGTAAGAGTGACAGAGCGCTGGAACAGGTTGCCCAGGGGGGTTGTGGAGTCTCCTACATTGGAGATATTCAAGGCCCGCCTGGACAAGTTCCTGTGTGATGTACTCTAGGTTACCCTGTTCTTGTGGGGGGGTTGGACTAGATGATCTTTCGAGGTCCCTTCCGACCCTTGGTATTCTGTGATTCTGTGATTCTGTGATAAGAAAAAAGGAAAATAAAGGAAAAGTGCAAAACAACCAAATGTTTTGACTGTTATATTTTATAAGTATATTTGGTCCTGTTTTCTTGATCCAGTATCTGAAGCAACCAGCAACAGCCAGTGTTGAGCTGCTCAGGGCTTGATTCTTTCATAGAATCATAGAACAGTTAGGGTTGGAAAGGATCTTAAGATCACCTAGTTCCAACCCCCCTGCCATGGGCAGGGACACCTCACCTGGTTTTTCTCAGCCATTTTTCTCCTTCTTGGTAGTTGGTGCAGTGCTGTGTTTTGACTTTTGGGCTGGGAATGGTTGCTGATAGCAAGTATGTTTTGAGTTACTGCTCAAATGTTTGGTTTGTCCAAGGCCTTTTCTGAGCTCATGCTCTGCCAGGGAGGAGGGAAACCGGGAGGAAGCAGAGACAGGACACCTGATCTAGGCTAGCCAAAGAGGTATTCCATACCATAGCATGTCATACCCAGGATGTAATCGAGAGAAACCCGGAAGAGCTGGAGCTCTGGGGGGATGGAGGAGGTATCGGTCATTGCTTGGTCGGGCAGGGTGGGGTGAGTTATGGGTCGGTGGTTGGTGAGGTGTTGTATTCTCTTCACTTGTTATTTGCTTTATCATTATTATTTGTAGTAGTAGTAGCAGTAGTGATTTATGTTATACCTTAGCTATTAAACCGTTCTTATCTCAGTCCGTGGGGGCTACATTCTTTGGATTCTCCTCCCTAACTCTCCGGGAGTCGGGGGAGCAAGGGGGGGAGTGAGGGAACGAGCTGTGCGGACTTGGTTTAAACCACGACAGCACCTCACTCTAAACCATATCACCCAAGGCATTATCCAACTGAGCCTTGAACACTGCCAGGAATGGAGAATTCGCTACCTCCCTGGGCAACCCATTCCATTCCCTCACCACCCTAACAGTAAAGAAGTTCTTCCTTATATCTAGCCTAAATCTCTGCTGTTTAAGTTTCAACCCATTACCCCTTGTCCTATCACTACAGTCACTAATGAAGAGTCCCTCCCCAGCATCCCTGTAGGCCCCCTTCAAATACTGGAAGGCTGCTATGAGGTCTCCACGTGTTAGAAAAGTGTGAAATTTTATGTTAAAAATAATTATATTGAATGTTTGCAAATCAATAATAGGCCTTTAATTTTGCTGTTCTGTAGCTTAGTTAATAGTTTTGTACCTTAGTTGTAACTTTGCTGTTCTGTACCTTAGTTGTAATTTAGGCATGGGTTGATTTAAGAAAGTATTGTAGAAGCTTATCCAAGCAGAATATGCAGACTTATCAGAGGCAGCCATGTGAAAACAAGAGAATGCTGGCATTCACATAATGGTTGTGGTCTGTCCAAAGTACGGACAGGTGAAAAGGACAAAGCGAGGAAGACTTCTTACTTCATCAGAGGAAGACTCCTTACTTTATCAGGACGACCACCAGAGGGGGACTATGCAAGCACAGAAGAGGCTGATGTTGTAATAGACTGATGAAGCAATCCCTAATGCATATGTATTAGTTAAGGTAGCAATTTAGGTTTAATATGCATTAATTGCAAAACTTTTGATGTATAAATTGTGACCGCGATGTGACAAGGTCGAAGCCAGATTTGAGCGAGTGCCCCTGGTTTCCCAGTGCTGCAATAAAGCACCTCATATAACCATTCCGGTGGTTATGTGTCTATTATTACGCTAATATTTTAGCGACCCAGGTGGGACTTCGCGGGCATTGTTGAGGTGGATCCAATCTTGATCCTACTCCAGCCGGCACCGAGAGATTCTCAGGGAGCTATCAGCCACAACCGACCTCCGCTGTTCACGACGGACCTCTGACACGGTAAGAAAGGTGCTTTGAAGTTGTTTAATTTAGTAACGGTACCGATTTTAGTAACGCATGGTGCACCAACTTCTGGTGAAGTCTGGTCTGAAATCTGATCTGAAGTCTGGTCTGGTAAAGCCTGCCAGTTAGACGTGGCGAAAGCTGTGCGTGGTTGGGCTAGGGAGCTCCCGGGGAAAAGCCTAGGCGCAGTCCGTTAGACAGTGGCGAAAGCCCTGCAGGTTCGGCAAGTCTGGTCTGGTAATGCTGCAGGAACAGCATTCTGGTGCCGTCTGTTAGACAGTGGTGTAAGCCCTGCAGGTTCGGCAAAGTAATTTAGTAGTGTAAAGGAACTTGTTTCTGTAGGAATTAATTTGTGGTGTAAAGGAACTTGTTTCCTTAGGAATTCATGTGTGGGGTAAAGGAACTTGTTTCCTTAGGAATTTCTTTGTACTCACAAAATGCCGTCAATTCCCAAATCATCTCTATTAGGCTGTCTTTTGGAAGCTTGAGGCCCCTGTACTGTTTGGGCCTGGAGCAAGCAGTCCTGCTTCATCTCAGCTTCCCTGACATCTTGCAGCTTACTGACAGCATCCTGTAGCTCAGCCACCTCCTGGAGGAGGACCTCCATCAGGGAGCAGCGAGCGCAGCCCTGCCCATTCTGCACCTTTCCCTCACAAGACCAGTGCAGGCACTCTCTACACAGAGCTCTGCACTGCAGCCTCCCCTCCTACCGGCTCTGTCTGGGTGCCTACACTGGCCACCACCAGGGCAGCCAGGGCAGAGCTCCCAGACCGGACTCTGGTCATATGGCAAGTGCTCACCATCCCGCTCGCCTGCCCGTGAGAACTGCCTCGATCCGCTCTGGTCGCCGTGCTCCTGGGCAGGTTTTTAAATACTCACAGCAGGTGCTACTCCTCCTGGCTCTACCCCCAGTGCGTCAGCTCCTCGCGGGAGCTGAGCTGCCGGCTCCTGGGTGAGTCCTGTCGAGGACTTGAGGCTCCCTCCTCGCTGGCTCTTGTCTCTCTGAGGTGAGGCTGCTGGACGCTGATTTCCCCCCGCTCCACTCCGCTCCCATGTTGCAGGCGTCCTCTCTCAAGCTACTCCCCTCAGTCCTTCTCAGCTGAGCTGCTCTCTAGTATGTCAGCCCCCAGCCTGTACTTGGGGTCCTTCTTCCTCAGTTGCAGTACTCTCCACTTGCCCTTGTTGAACTGCATTTGATTTCTCTTCACCCAGTTCTCCAGACTATCAAGGTCCAGCTGAATGACAGCACAGCCTCAGGTGTACCAGCCACTGCCCCCACCTCCATATCATCAGCAAACTTGCTGAGGGTACACTCTAGCCTTTCACCTAGGTCATTGATAAACAAGTTGAGTAAGACCAGAATCAGTATTGATCCCTGGGGAACACCACTGACTACATTCCTCCAACTCTCACAACCCCCTGAACTCTACTATTCAGCCAGTTTTTGATCCACCTTATTGTCCATTCATTTAACCCACATTTCCTAAGCTTACTTCCCTATATTATGAGAGACAGTGTCAAACACCTTGCAGAAGTCAAGACAGATAAGATCCACTGCTCTCTCCTCATTGACCCATCCTGCCACGTCATAAAAAGCTGTTGGATTAGTCAAGCAAGATTTGCCCTTGGTAAATCCACACTGACTACTCCTGATGACCTTGGTGATGACCTCCAGAATTACCATCACCTTTCCAAGGATGGAGGTGAAGTTGACTGATCGGTAGTTTCCTGGTCTTCCTTGTCTTTTCTGAAGAAGGAATAATGTTGTCCTTCCTCCAATTACAGGGTACCTCTCCAAGTGTTCTGTAACATTAATAAGTATTAGACAGCTACTGGGCCTTGTTTTTGCAAGAGGAATGAAGGCTGCTATTTTCCTGGTTTTGCTCAAAAGAAAACCCTGGATTTCATTTAATATAGAGCATATATCAGCATATGAAAGCTGTGCAGATTATCTACGTATATGGGTGCCCCATCTTTCTTATAGGCCCTTTTTAAGAATGGAAAAGGGGTCTAGCATCTGAACTTTTCCAGCCCACCTCATCAGCATGAAGAAGTTCCCCAGGAATTTGAAAAGAAAATGAAAGTTGTTAAGACACTTTAAATTCTATTTGTTTGTTTTTTACAAACTGGGGTTTTATGCTGAAAAAAAAAGATGTACTTGGAAAACTAAAGAAAAAATGCTTCTTTCTATTATGGGAACACATAAAAAAAGTTGGACATAAATGATCATTCAATCATCTCTCAGATTTTGGGGAGGGACTGTTAAAGAGCTGTTGATGTTTTATAGAAAATGTGGAAATAATCCTATTTAGAAATAATTCTACTTATGTATTACATGTGCTCTGTAATTCTTTCCTCTTGCACTTTATTACAACAATGTAGTATAAATTCAGTATATTTAGTATAGTATTTCATATAAAACCAGCTCATCTGTGTTTCTTCTGATTTATTGCATCCCTGGTAACACCATGATGTCACTGCCTGTAGCAGAAATGAATGTTGCAGAAGAGAAAGATAGTTTAATTTCCTATGGGAAAAGGAAGCATCAGACTGTAAAATAAAAAAAAAAAAGAAAAGAAAGAAGGACAGATTCTATAAGAAAGAAAAGATGGAAACATATTTTTCTTATATTGAGAAGACTATAACAATGACATCTGATTCACAGTCAGAGGCCCTGCTGAGAAAACACTTAAGCACATACTCGGCTTCCAAGTGGTTGCTTATGTGCATCAAACTCAGCAGGGTATGAATATGTATCTGAATCTTTTCAGCTGTCTAAATCACTCCTTAACAGGGTGAAACACTGAATCAAGGTCTAAGAGAATTATTTTTTATCTATACACATCTGATTCCAGATACTAGTACTCTATATAACTGTTCAGTGGGGATATTGTTCTAAAATCTGATTATATATTAGCCTCAGATTTATTGTTTTAATAGATTAATTAGGAGTCTTTTACAAAATAATTTCCTGAATTACAGTCTGTGTATTACCCAGAGGATACAGGTTTGAAACGTGCTACAGGGGGACAAAAAAGATAGCTACCACAAAGATTCACTGCTTCTATATGTTAATTTCAGTAAGAATCAAGAATGAGAAAGATATTCTGGAATGTGTTGTCCCCACATGTACCAAATTACGTGTGTCTCCTGGAAAACAAGCATCAATAATTCTTACCCTTCAATAGTTTTAAAATATTTTTCATCAATATCTCCTCTCACCTAATCAGAACCATGGAAAGTTTCATTTCACTACAAGATAGTCTTTGCAGTTGTAACAATAGCATTTGGTGCAATAGATGATGTCTTTGCTTTCTGATGTAGTATACCTCTCTCTTCAAAGATCCAAATTTAGAAAATAAAGCCCAACCCTCATACCATATTATTGTGATCCGTATTTCTGCAGAAATTATCCATTACTGAAATAGCTGATTAAATATTCTTTCCATGGGATGGATCCCATCTTGAACCCTAAACCAAGACCTCTCTGAAACGGTTTAAAAAGTCCTAAGAGACATGTATCTGAATTTCATAAAAGTTGTCTCAAGCTTAGGATGTCTTTGTCATAATCATTCTAACACAAGCTCACAGAATATTCAGATGAGAAGTGATTTTGAAATTGTTGTTGTACTTTACTTATTTAGATGCCATTCCTGTATAAACTTTCAACTAGTTTATTTAGAATCTGCCATAACCCCCATCATGATGCTGAAAACAATATCTCAATGCAAATTTTGTAACAGTGGGAAACTACTTCTGTTTCATAAAAGCCTATTAGAAAATCAGCCAACAGAACTGCATTGCTCTTAACAGCTATTTAAAAGAAAAATGATCTGTTTAAAATGGGAAATCTAATTTTGGTTTGGATTAAACACTGCATTTCAAAAAGAAAACTTAATCTAAATAAAAGTGGATGAAATTACTCTGAAATTGTGCCAAAATCTACTAGTTGAAAGCAGCTTATTATGGTTTTGCTCTTCTGCTGGAGTAACCATTAAAACTCGAATTTCATGTTAGGCGGATTGTAAAGGGGTTTTTAGTCACTTACATATTAGTCATGCAATCCTAATCCCTATATGCATTCATTTCTGTTGTCTGTGTTGGTTATTCTGACATAAGGGACTGTATAACACAGAAGCACAGATGACAGAATGACAGAATGGTAAGGTTAGAAGGGACCTCTGGAGCCCATTTTCTCCAATCTGCTTAATCCAGCAGGAATATCTAGAGCCAGTTGCTGAAGACCATGTCTCAGCAGCTTTTAAATATCTCCAGCATGGGAGACTCAACCTCTGTGTTGTACATCCTTATATGTGTGTCTGTGTGTGCATATGTATTTAAAGACAAGAACGATGTTTCAGAACTTCTAGCCCATATTTTCTCTCAGTAATTAGACTTTTGACAGTGAAAGATTTCTCAGGCTACTTGCAACCAGGAATAGTTTAGAGGTAACCTATCAGCAAATGTGTTTCATTGATGGATGTAACCAGCACATTTCTTCACAGTCCTTTCACAGTATTGCAAACTAAACAAAATTGGTTGCATTGTTGGTAATGCTCAGAGAGCATGCTAGCTGATCTAAAAAAATATGGAGGATAGTAGAAATGAATCATGCAGACCAAAGATTTGCTCCATTACAGTGAGTAGCCAAAGATATTTCACTAGTAATTTGTTGGGTTTCCCTTCATGGTACCTAGAACAGAAAACAGAACATAACAAGAATAAAGAACAAACACAAATGGTTTTGATTCTGAATCTTCTTCTCCAGGAATAAGGCTGGTTTGGTGCATGGCTGACTCTGTAGTTCTAATTGGAATGTTGATGCCAGACTAAGTTTTCTTAAAGCTTAGTTTGAAAATCTGCCTGGCATTTTCAACTGTAAATTTAAAGATTCAGTGTCTATCTCCTCTTCAATATGTTTCTACACTATACTCGCTGGAAAAAAAATATTTTTTACAGGCATAGCAGAAGACATATGCTTATAGTTGAACTTGGCACTAAACTATTTTAAACATCTTTTGGCTCTCAATAGTGTTTTATTTTTATTGGAAAGATGTGCTCCAGATGCTCGTCTAAAGGGCCCCTGAAATACTACCACATAATCTGTGAAGATAGAAACTATTTGGTTTTGTGTGGTGTGGTGCTTTATGGCACTATAGCAACACTATAGAGTCTGCCAGACAAAGCATACACAGAATTTTGCTGGGACTTTTTAAAAAACAGTTCTGTATTGAAATTGATGTGATGGCACCAGTTCTCTAAAGAGAGTAAATTGTTACTGGGAGAAATATCAAAATGTAGCTTAAGATGTATTTAACTATCTACCTACAAATATTTATCTTAGCCCACCTTTTCTGATCCCCATGTAGTTAGTGGAAAAGGATATGTCTCTTTAATGGACAATCCCAAGTAGTTAATGAGCATCCTTCTTGAAGTCATATTCTGGAAAAATAGCTTTTTGTTCATTCCAGAGATATCTCTTTCATTTGGCTACTGCTGTCCAGTCAGGTTCCAACTATTCTTTCCAATGGAGCCTGAAGGTGGTAGTCTTCTAGCCCCAGAGTATATCTAAACTAGTCAGGCTCAGTAGAGATTTGGTCAATAAAGTCTGGAAAGAGATTTTTCTGACCGTATGCAAACTTCTACTTCATAATTAAATAAATTGCACTCAGTCATCAACCAATTCCAACAGCTAGCTCTCCACTGCCTATAAGGACAATGTGTGTTACCAGCTCAGATCTATCTGCCCAGTTTGTAGGCAGACAAACTGGGCAAATGAATCCCTCCCTATGTCTTTTATTATGCACAAAGTAATATGATTAATATCTGCCAGTTCACAGTTCATGTTTTAATTTCATCCTCTCTGGTAAAGAATATAGGAAAGGAGGGGAGAAAGGAAGAGATAATGTATTATCAGCACAATGTATTATTTAGACACATAGCTTGCAGGTCTTCCCAAATTCCTGACACATTAAAGATGACAGGAGTAGAAGGGGAAACAGAGCAGCTGAGGTGTTTGGAAAATCTGGTTCTTTATGTTAGTTCGTGAGTCTTTTCAACCATAAATTCCCTTTCTCTAGGTTTATATTCCTTAATTATCAAAAGTTAGCTCACTACCTATATTAATAGAAGACTTCCAAAAGAAGTAACACTGGTATTATGGATATATGTTGTACCTAAGGGGTAAAGATGTGTTTCTAGATAAGGAAATAACAAATCAAACAATCTTAGAAAAGTAAACAAAGTACACAGAACAGTGTTGCACAAAAACAGTGAACTTGAAGACATGAGTTTTAATGTCTCTCTCTGGGTCTGGAGGAATGGTCATTCTCACAGTGCCATTTTATTGCGTTATATTAAATTCATTTAACTAGAGTTTCTGGCTTTATCCTTCCCCCAAGAATATAAATTAGTGCTATTATAAAACAATTCTATAGTGTTTAAATGAGATGGAAACTGAGAGGACAGCTACAGAGACTTTTCTGGGGCAGTATAATTTTGTACCACCATATAGTTCTTTTCCAAATTTGATCCTTTATGCTGGGTGCAGATTTCTGCCCTGGTAATGGAAGCACAGCTTCTGTCTTGAAACACTTCCAGTCAAATTCTGCCAATGACAGATCTTTGGGTTGATTGCTTAAAATGTAATTTTTGTTTTAGCTGCTGAAAGGAGCAAATATGCTCTGGAGCAGTATGCAATCCACTGAGTACTGATCTTTCATTCTAGAAGTGTGCAGAAAAGCTCAGTGTATTGTGAAAAAAAAAAAAGGTCCCTAATAAACCCTAAACAAAAGGAGAGAGCAAGCTTTTTATTTAACAAACACTTCTTGTGTGTGTTTGATAAATCCAATCTTGTGACACTTTAATCAAGACAAAATTGCTTCATATCTGTGAATATTTGGGAGTTTGAGACTCAGTATTGCCTTTTTTGAAATATGTCAGAGTCCAACTAGAAAAGGAAACCGAAGTATTAGAGGAGAATTAATAACAAGAGACCAGAGAACCCATTCTTCAGCTACTGTTAATCAGCATGGCTCTGCCAGCATAAACAGAAGCAAGATAATAAAACTGTAATTTGGCTTTGCTGGTATCAGAAGAAAATCTGTTGTTCAGTTCAGGCTGCTAAAGCAGTGAACACAGACAGATACGTAACAGGTTGTTTTAATTTCAAAACCAAAATGGATCCTAGGGCTGATATGAAGCCTACTTGACTCAAACCCCATTACTCATTACTATACAGTGATGAAATATGTCCTTTTGTTTGTTTACAATGTGCTGTGTGTTCATTTTACCCGTCATCTCCTGTTGTTTTGGTTTGAGGTTCTTCTTAATTATAGTGAACAATCATTTCCATCCACCTTCTCTGTGATTGCTCCTCTCCTATTCCATTTTAGCTGATACTTCTCCGGGCTGAAGAGATGAATCTACTGTTTCCTTGAACAGAAATCATTACCTGGCATTCCTCACTACTGTTTTTCATAAATTTTCTATTTTTTTCTATACCTTTTCTGAGAGGCAAGACTAGAACTGAACACAATATTCAGCATGTGATTGTACAATAGGAACCAACAACACATTTCTGTTTTATTCTCACTTTCCCCACATTAATTCAAATTCTTGAGTACTTTACCCTGAAAATAAAATCCACTAACTTTCAATCCTGTACAAATACAAACACGTATATGATATAAGGATGTATTAGGTCAGAACACATGCACGTCCATTCTCATCAGTTAGCTGTCAGGGGCTGAACTTTAGTAAAAGAGAACAAGCAAAAGAACAAAGATGGAATTGTCTTTTCTCCAACAAAATTCTCTTGACTGTGTCAAGTTAAAGGATTTCTAAACTGGAGGATGCATCTAAACTGTTGCACTCACTGATCCATAATGCAACTGCCCTCCGTGAATTTGTATACACCTTTTCTGAATGTATTGAGGCTTTTTCTCCCCAATATTCTGTAGCAGTGGGTTCTCCTCTTAAATACTGAGGCTCGTGAAAAGGTATTCCATACATTTTTTTAATACTATGCTGTAGTTTTAGCTCCAGAAAACTTTAGCCTGTCCTGATCTTGTAAGAAATACAAGAAATGTCCTCACATGGAGTTACTTTGTAATACACCCAAGTTCATACTTCTGTTCTGTGAACTTCTTTTCAGATCACCCCTAGTGCTGAACAAATCTTATGCACAGGTTAGACACAAAACTTCACCAACAGTATTTATACTGAAAAACATAATTCATATAACAATCTACTCCTTCCGTGTGGTTTACCTCTGGTCTCTAGTTATGATGTAATTAATTTATTTTTGTATTTATTTGCACACCCATATGTTTCATCATGACAATGATATATTCCATTTAAAAGAAATAAAAATTAAAAAAAAATTGTGTACTATATTTTCAGACTCTGTATTTTAGATCTGCAGTTTAATTCAGAACACTTCATTCTTAAAAAAAATAAAAAAGTTAAAAGTTTTGCAAAGAAATATGGGTTTATTATTAACACTTTGTAAGAATGGGTTTATCCCTGTTAATCCAATCTTTTGCGCATGCTGGAGTAAATATTTGCAAAAATAATTGCTGAAAATTAACACTGTTACTGCTGATATTTCAAAAAATTTTTAATGTTGTGCTTTTGATCTAGGATACTTTTTAGTTTGAGATGCTATTTCTGTCATCTCAAGAGTCTTGGTAATGAAAGTCACAAATGAATTGAAAGTTATGAACACCGTGAAGAACAGAAAAGTCTATGAGTTGGACCTGCATTTATAACTGGTCAGGAAAAATAAAAAAAAAACAAAATACAATAAGATCCCACCAACTGACTTAAAGATCAAAAAGCAATATCTTTGTCAGCTTATATTACTCACCTAGGAGTGAAATCTCAGAAATCACAGAAAAATTGTGTAAAGGCACTTCTATTAAAAAGTATCTTTTTATTACAATGATCACTAACAATCTCCTCCCTACCAAAGTGCACCTTCCTTCACTGTAGCATGCGTATAGAGATTTACAATGACAGGTTACGATATGTCACATAGTACTAGTCATAGAGCCAATGCCCACAGTGTCCACAGACTTATACCTGTTAATACATTACCCTTTTCCATCAATAAAATCATCCATGGGTCACACTGATAAATGCAAGCAGATCAGCTTCAGAGTAATAGTACTCAGAATATGTTTGACCTCAAAATTTTCTGCATCTATATCCAACCAAAAACGTCTGCATGGATGAAAATATGCCTATTTTTTCCAGCTGTATCAGATGGGCAAAAAAAAGATGTTTCATTTGTCTTTAAACCTTGCTAGTAAATCTCTGCAAGTACTCACTTAATTGCAACAGTCTTAATTAAAAGTAATGTTGATTAAAGTAAAAAGTCTTCAGTTTTACCATTGTAAAGTATTAAAACAATTTTTTTTTTTCATTATCACATTGGAAACTCACAAGAGAACTTGCCCCTGCACCCAGATAGCTCAAATGCACAAAGAATTTTTTACTATATTTCATCTCCTAATAGACTAGAAATTACAGGGTTCTAAGTACTGAATATTTTTTTTACTCTCTAAGAAGCAGAGTACTGTCTATCAAAATACATAGAAATGTGCTTTATGTTAAGAAGAATAACAGAAGACTCAAATTTCAAACACAAAATCAGAAGTAAAGACAGAAGTGCAGTCTACTGTGAGGAGGCAACATTCACAAAATTTGTCTCAGACATCTATGTTTTGACAGAAAGAACCTGAGGTAGTGAACAGGTTGTTCCTCTGTGAAAGCCAAAACTAGAAAAAGGTTATTATTTTTAATTCCTTTTTTGGAAGGTGCTAAAAGCTCCACACAAAACTTGCCACACAAGACTTCAGACATGACGTGGTTGCCAGTGACTTCACCTGATGTGCAGCAAAAAATCCTTTAATCAGTCTATCTTATGACTGCAGAGCCTGTAATTTCAACAATTTTAGATCAGTGTCTGAAGCTTAAAAACAGTTCCATGTGGAACCCCCCAAAACAGTATTACATTTAAAATTAATCTGAAAACATCTGGTTTCATTTATTTGCCTAATCCAAACTCAACAAAATCTATTCTTCTGTTTGCTTTCAAGAAATTTTAAGAAAAACTCAAATAAAACAAGGCTTTTTGAGAAACTTTGTAAGAGTATGATGCATACTACTCCGAAAAGAAATCTGGATACTCAAAGCTACCTCTCCTCATAGCAGTTCACTAGAATAACCTGAATTAAAGTGACTCAGTCATGTTACGCAAAACCACCGACCTTTTCTGGAAAATGCTGAATTATAAAGAGATAAATAGTTTCTAACACCATACAGATGGAGACATCCTTGGAAGACAGCTAGCTGACACATGAAAGCAGGATCAGCCAACAGTTTTATTGCAATCTTTTACTCCAGTTAGAAGTTTGGCTTTAAGTGGTGGAGACTTCACAGTTCCTCGTAAAATCTAATTTGACTTTATTTCATATTTATAGTGAAAAAGTAAGTGAAGACACTTTCAAAAACATTATGTTTCTTTATTTGGGTCTTACCAGTGTGCTCACTTCAAAATGGCCTTGAATGTATATTGGTTATTTTCAATTATTTTCAGTGAACACTAAAAGAGTCAGAAATTATGAGTCTACACATTCTTCCACATTAACTCTTGTATCAGATACTAGAAGTTAGCTACAGATTAAAAACTTGTTCCAGGTGTCCCACCTCTTCTCTCTGACATGTATTAGGTTAAGAAATCTAGCTAGGAACTATTTAGGAATATAAGGATGTTGGGTTATTATTACATAACTGCCATATTATTATTATTACATAGCTGTCATATCACTTTTTTCCTGTGCTTCCATAGTCTAGTCCAAAGACGTGTTTCAAACTACATTCAAACTACATTCAGAGAAATTCAGTGAAATAACATTTCATAACAATTACCCACCTACTTAAAAAGCACTGTTTTTGAGAGGAATTGTTACTGTGACTACAGTATGCATATCAAGTCCCATTCTTCAAAATTAAAGATGAAGTTTCCAAAAGTATGTAAGGTTTTTTATCTAAAACACCCAGATGCATTAAGGGCAGAAGTAAATAAGCTGTAGTGAAGACTCAGCAAGAATATGTCTACTTCCTTCTGGTTTATTTTTCTGAAACTATACAAAAGCACGCAGTAATTACTTGTAGAAAGTGGACATTATTTATAATGATCATAAAACATGTGTGCAAAACTGGAGGCATCAGATCCAGTCACAGCATAGGTTCATGAAGGGCAGGTCCTGTTTGATCAATGTGACTTCCTTCTACGATAAGCTGATCCGGCTGGTTGATGAGGAAAAGGCTGTGGACACTGCCTGTTTTGACTTTGGTAAAGCATTTGACGTTGTCTCCCACAGTGTTCTCCTGGAGAAACTGGCTGTTCATGACCTGGATAGGAGGACTCTTCTCTGTGTTGGAAACTGGCTGGGTGGCAGAGCTCAAAGAGTGCTGGTAAACAGTATCACATTTAGCTGGCAGCTGGCTGCTAGACACTGGTGGGTGCCCATCAGAGCTCAGTGTTAGGACCAGTGTGGTTTGATATTTTCAGTGATGATCTAGGTGAGGGGATTGGATGCACCTTCAGTAAATTTGCAGATGACACCAAGCTGGGCGAGAGTGTTGATCTGCTGAAGGATAAGAATGCTCTGCAGGTGGATCTGGACAGGCTGAATCCATGTGCTGTGGCCAATGCAATAAGGTTCAATAGGGCAAAGTGCCAGGTCCTGCACTTCAGACACAACAACCTGTTGTGTTCAGACACAACAACCTCATGCCATGCTTGTGGAAGAATGGCTGGGAAGCTGATCAATGGAAAAGGACCTGGAGGTGCAAACTGATGGCCACTGAACATGAGCTAGCTTGTGCCCAGGCAGCCAAGAAGACCACGTCATCCTGGCCTGTATCAGCAATAGTGTAGCCATCAGGGCCAGGGCAGTGATTATCCTCCTGTACTTGGCACTAGTGAAGCTGCACCTCAAGTACCGTGTTCAGTTCTGGGCCTCTCACTATAAAAAAGACATTGAGGTGCTGGAGTGGGTCAGTTGAAGGGTAACAAAGCTGGCGAAGGGTTTGGAGAACAAGTCTTATGAGCAGTAGCTGAGGAAACTTGGGTTGTTCACTCCAGAGAAGAGAAAGCTTAGAGGGGGCTTTCTCACTGTCTACAACTACCTGAAAGGAGGTTTTACTGAGCTGTAGGTAGGTCTCACCAGGGAAGGTTTAGACTAGATACTGCAAAAGATTTCTTCACAGAGAGGGTGCTCAGGCACTGGAACAGGCTGCCCAGGGAAGTGGTGGAATCACTGTCCTTGGAAGTGTTCAAAAACCACGTAGATGAGGCCCTCAGTGATATGGTTTAGTGGTGGTCTTGGCAATCCCAAGGTAATGGTTAGACTTGATGAACTTAAAGGTATTTTCCAACCTAGTTGATTCTATGATTCTATCAAACTTACCGGTCTTGTTAGATGGGTCCTCTGAATAAGTCTTGACAGTCTAATCCAACTTCTCAAGAAGTTCCTGTAGAAGTTCCCTTCCAACCCAGAAAATTCAGAAGCTGTTAAACAGACTGAGATTTACCATGGATTAAAGAAATCTCTCCATCCTGCAGTCTTGCAGCCCAGTTCAATAATCTACTAGCAGCCTACCTTCTCTCCTTTATTTCTCTGCTCCTTGTCCTTTAATGCTCAGAGCTAGCTTACCAGTTCTCAGAAAAGGCTTGTCCTTATTTTCTCCTCCCATATCTCTAGTTTTCCAGATAGAAAGCAACTATAATTCTTTCCATACTCAATTATGCTTGACTGTAGAGATTATATAATTTAGTAAGTAAATAAAAGTGGAATCTCTAGGTCACTGATTTCTTGGGTAAGAAAAGTCACAGGATTAAGAGGCATGGCACTTTCAGCAATTAGCCAACAAATCTCTAGGCCAGCTGAAGAGAATAAAGAGGATTAGTACATATTAATCAATAGATAAAATACTTCAAACTTAAATGGTGGTCTGTTAAACTATTCTAAATCAGCTGCATTAGAGAATAATGTATACTGCTTTTACTTCTCTTAATTAAAGGAATTAATTGGACTATAAAGTCTGTATTCTTCTCAATTAGGGATGTCTTTGGCAACAATCTCTTTCCAGCGCTTTGCTTACATAAAGAACAAGGTCATGACATAAGGGATTCATCTTAATCATGAAAACTGGACATGTAAAAGTGAGTACAGTGCGTAATGGGGTTGTTCAGGTTATGTCTTGCAATAAAGTAAAATGTTTAAAAGATTTTTAAAAAAAAAATAATAGTAATTGAAAATGTACCCATGCAAACCTCCTGGGATTAGAAAGTTTTTTCTGCAAACCATTTCATGTGCCAAATAAAAAAAAAAATCTCAAAACCATGCTGATTACTACTTTTTAGTTGCTTATTCCTTGCCTAAAAATTGATATTGTCCCTATAAAATATAAATTTGATTGTTGGCTGTTGAGAGTTATTATTTTAAAACTAGACACCGAATTGCCCCTTCACTTAAATTTGTGTGCATAAATATTTTTCACTTTTTTCTTATCACCAAGGCACAGTTACTTTTTTTTTGCTAAAAAAATATTGAAAAAGAAATCTGAAAAAAAAAACAACAAAGTGAATTGCCAGTGAATTTCTCAGTGCCATGAAACAAATGCTGTGTAAGTCTTCAGGTAATTTAAGACATGTATTCTGTCTTTAATATCTACTCTGTACATTGCACTGGAGTGGTTGATTGACCCCAGTTAATTGTGTAAACACAATTGGATTACTTTCTAATTAGCAGAAGAACCATTTAAACTGCGTTTGGCTTGGAGTGGAAAAAGGGTGTGTATTTATTTATTTATTTTACTTTGCCTAAGGAAAAGGAGTAACACCTAACTCAGCATAAAGACCATATCAGAACAAGTCTCATAACTGACATGTCCCAGTCACTTAAATGGATTTTGCTGCAGTTTGAAATGAGTAATTAATCCACTTTGGGAATTTTAACCATAGTCTCTGAAGTAAAAGAATGACTTTCATGAGCAAAAATATTAAAGATTTTTTTAGTTCTGCTAAGGGGACTGCTGCAGAAATGAAGGGTTGGGGCTAACAAACTATATTTCCTGCATCAACTCACAAAGCCCATCTGGCTGCAATACAGTCTTGGAAACAGTCTGCTCACTCTGCTGGCTTTACTGGGAGAGTAGGAATGAGGCAGTTCCTCTCAGTTTACACCTGTGACTTAGGTTGCATAAACATATTCCCTGGTCTTTGAAGCCTCACACACTTGATAATGTTCATCCCTTGCTACATGGAATAGTTTTTCTGAAGCCCTTTCCCAAAACTTTTACCAAGTTTTTGGGACAGCTGCAAGGTGAAAACGCTGGTTTTACTTCACTAAACTCTAAAAATAAATGCATCTATTGCCATACCTTTGCCCCAGAGTTATAATTGGATGTATGGTGATGCCTTATCCCAGTTGTGTCCTAAACATGCATCCAGCCTGAGCATCTTACCTCATGTGAGTACATTCACAGCTAAAGTTGCTGTGCATTCTTAAGGCTGGATCTTAAGAGTTACCAGCATGATGTTTTGTTTCTTAATCAATTGCAGTAACATTTCTAGTTATAGCTTACTGCGGTAATGGTGGTTTTATATTATTCTATATTATCTGTATCTCTGACTAATTGGAGAGTCAGCTACTAGCAAGGAAGTATCCCAAGAGAATCTGAACTGTCCTTTACAAAACCTCTAAGTGGAGAAATCAAGGGCTGTTGATAACTCCAGTATTTTTTTTTTCTGTTTACTTCTGCTTCTAAATTTTAATCTGCTCTTTTCAGCAGAAGATCTTGAAAAGCTTATTATTTACTGTGATTTCTTGTTGATTTAAATTAATACTTAATGAGTTTTAAGAGGCATACTGGCCATATTAATATAAGCACATCAGGTGCATAACTAATTTAGAAAATGAAGGAGACATTTATGCATATGGACATGTCAGTGGTAGAACTGAATTTTCTCCAGGACTGAAAAAACACCTACCTTACTTGTTTAGCTGTCTAGGCATATAGTTTATCTGTGTATGAATATATATTTTTTTTTCAATTTGTATGGGATTTTTATTTGTCCATATCTGTTTCTGCAAGAAAGTTTCTGCTAGATCAGATACTACAGAACACTTTCAGATGGAGAGAGAAGAATTTACATGTGTCAGGTGCCAGCAATGAATGATTTGGTAGCTTTGGGGAAAACTGTCACTTCATTCCACCTAAAAACTGTTTGGAACCATACCACATGTACAACTACAGATATACCTTTTATGAAATCATATTCGGAAATAATCTGAAAAATATTTTTCTATAAATATAATAAACAGTAGCAAAGTTGGAAAAATAAATATTTTCTCCAACTACATAACCCACTAAAAAAGAGTTATTTCCTCTATTTTAATAATAATTACATTCGTTACAGTGTTGCATGGTGCTTATCATCTTAACTGGCTCATTGAAAGCCATATTATTTCTGTTAAAAAAAGAAAGACAAGTTTTTTACCCAAATATTGTGTTTTATTTTGGTGACGTAGCAATCACACTATCATAAGTTCAGCAGAAATACAATGAGAGAAAATGCAGCTGTGTTTTTAAATTACACATTCCGTAAGGTGAGACAAGTGAAAAGGGTAATTGTAACTTTCATAACAATCTCCTGTGTCAAAATAATTTAAGAAGGAGATTTTAGCCTGATAGTTTTAAAACCTGTTCCTAAAGTGTAGTGTGACAAGGTAATGTATAAGTCAAAGTAATTAAGACTGCTACAGACCAAGAATATGATACAGATTGTGTAGATGTTTCATTTTCTTCCCCTAATGACAGATTTCCTTCTCTTTTATGGGTATTTTAAGGCTTTTGACCACTTATTTCTAGTCATAATCCAATATTCTTATGAAGTGCATCATTCATTCATCTTTGCAGTGAGATTGGACAATGGCTATACCTATTTCTATATTCATGTGTTTCATGACTGGTTTATGGATTCAAAATTATTCATATTCATTCAAGGTCATCTTGACTAAAGCTGTTCAATATTAGAATCTTATTTTGTCTCCAGCTGATGCAGAATGAAGTGAATACTAGGCTCAATATTTTTTGACAAAAAGGTCTTGTAATAGGGATTAAATTTCTGTTCAATACAAGCACCAACTCATGGTTCAGTTTTCTTCCCTAAAAATTTATTTCTAAATTTATAAGTGACACAGTTATGATTTTATTACTTGCATCATTTGCTGTAGGTGTCACAATTTTTTAAGTATTGCATGACATTTATCAGTGCATGATACTGGAATGCACTTACTGGAGTGGACTTACAAAGGCCTCATAGATGAATTTAGCAAAAACCATTACCAGTCTGGAAGCAGAGATGAACATAATCATCTGACATATTTAGATAGTTAAATTTTGCTCACATGAGGGCATGTGAAGCTCACTGTGTTGCTTAATACTATAGACATACAAAACTCAAACTCACACTACCCAACTTCACTCACAATGTGCCATGGCTCATTCCCTTCTCTTTTCATTTCGAGGTTAATTTGGGCAGACCCAGAGCAACTTTTGTAAAAGTCATAAAGCATCTTCTTGGTTTGGGCAGAACACTGGTCCTACCTGATTTTGGTTCAAATTCTTAAAATAGTCCCATCTTGAGGGCATGATTCAGGGGCCTTATTTGACACCTACAAGGTAGTTATGGCATTCTTTTCCATCACAGTGGGAACCCTCTTGGGAAAATAAAGCTGTATTATTTGAGACAGATGCAATTGCCAGAATTATACAGTGATCCATTGAACAGTCCACATCATCTTCCACACGGACATTGTGATTCAGATATTTAATCACAAACAAGTGATATATAAAGTAGCTAGTTGCTGCCTGCCAGGTGGCTTCTTTGAAACATGTATTTTCTAATAGCACCCAGTTTCTGGGACAGATGATGAATACCAGAATAGTAACAGAAGTTCACAAACATTCCACAGGTATATTTTTGAGCAAGTTCTGTCATGCACAGCTGTGTTGCTAGGAACTTGCATGACCTCCTGGGTTAGCCATTGCTGACCATTTCCAACAATGTCCTACTTGACGCTTTCAGTGCCTTTTCTCCTTACTCTAATGATTCCTATTCCTCCTCCATCACCCACAGCTGAGGGCTACATATCCATCAGCTTATCTATCCTGGGTAGAGATGGCTAAGAGAGCTGTGATGCTACATGTGTGTCATATCTGCACTATGCACACAAATATATGGCTGTCCAGCCTTTTAAGCTCTGACCCCTTTGAACTTTTTCTGCTACAAGGTGTTCCCTTCTCTGCTCTTTGTCTTTTTGTTTGTCGTAGGAAGAAAATGTTGTTTCATTTATATACAAATGTTTATGTATTTTACCTACCCAGAGAGAGGGGATAAAATAAATTAACTGGGAAATCGTCAACAGACTTCTCGGGCTTCTTTCCCCATTAACCCTTTTTAAATAGGGACAATAAAGATCAACAGGTGAATTTTCCCTCCTTACATTAGCTTCACGCACATGTGGCTAAAGCCACATTACTTTACATTGTTGCGTGGCTGGAATGCAACAGTAATCAAACAGATTTGATTAATTCAAGAGAAAAAAGTTGATATTTTAGGGTGTAGAAGGTGTTTCTCACTTTTGCTTCTTTGTTATCAGAGCATTATGAGCAGGAATAATTTCTGTTTGTGATTTAGTTCACCAGTTTCCCAGATGCAACATCTTTATAAATACTGCATTGCTTCATTTTTCTAGTTTGGAAATTGGGTTACACTGAACTCTAGTTATTGTAGTGTGCTTTAAGTCCCCCACTCTTCAGCCTCCTTTGCACTGGATGGAAACAGAAATACTCCATTACTGGTGCCTTCAAACACTGCATTGCCAGTCTGCCAGAATATTGCACAGATTTAAAGCCAAGGGTGGCAATTTCCTCTCACAACTAAGAATAAAGGAATTATGTAGTTATAAATTTGACCTTCACAATATTAATCTTGTATTTAAACTAGAGGCCCCATTTTTTCTTTTCACTTTCGAGACCAGTGAGGACAAAGTACAAAATATGTATGTTCAACAAAGAGATAAGGCTGGTGAGACTAGAACAGGAAAGAAAAGATAGCAAAGAAAGAAGCAGAAAAAAGGTTAAAGAATCAGTTACAGATAGCTATATAAGGAGATCAAGAAATGCATTTACTCCATCACTGGTATAGTGCATCCTCATTTGCCAGCCTCCATTTTAGGATGTCCTTGGTTCAGTGCAGAATTATTTTTTTTTTTATTTCTTCAATTGATAGAAAATTTATGTGTAATGCCTAGAGGCACTAGGCAAGACAGGAGCCCTATCTGACATGTCAAGCATTGTATATTGCAGAAAACCACTGCCTGAAATAAATTTACAGTCCAAATAGTTTTTAAACAAAACTATTTCTATGAAATGCTGTCCATATCACAGAAGACATGTATAGAAACATCAGTGTGAGAAGATACCTAATTTTAAGAATGGAAAGAGGTGTGGACATAAGAGAAAGGTTTTTGTGAACTTGAACAAGTTCACAAATGACTACATTAACAGATTTGACAGATTTCTAAAACCTGAATTGTCTAGATGGTCTCCATCTCTGAATCAGCTCATTGCAAACCAATTCGGCACCCAAGAATTTACACTGTTGAATCAATTCTCAACAAAATTCAATGGCAGATCTGAGCGCTTTTAGCAGCCTTCAGTTTAATTGCTAGCTTTCATTCTTACTTGTTTAAAAACAGCTGCAACAACTACAGTAAAAAACAAACAAAAAAACAACCAACCAAATAAAATAAAAAAAAAACCAAACAAAAAAACAAACCAACAACAAATCAAGAAAAAAAAATCCAACAGCAAGAGCACTGGCAGGTAATCACAAACTTCAAATGCTACAGTGACACCACGTGGTGAAAAGCTAGATTTCACACTGCAAATACGAGGCCGAGTCCTGGTTTTGACACCTCATTTCTCCTTTATTTTGACTTTCCTTCTTCCATCATGCATCTCAGTGTCAGTATCAGTGTTCGAATATATTTTCCAGAGGAGCACATAGGTTTTTGTACATAAACCATTGATAAAAAATCTATCTCTCTTTCAAAGAAAAGTTCAAACTTTTTTCTAGTGAAAAAATGCATAAGGTCTTGCATTTCCAAATGGGTCTCTTTGTTCCTGCTCCTACTGCAGGTCTGATTATGGTGACACATTTCACTGGGAGTATGTCCCTAAGTTAAACTAATTAAATTTTTTAAAAAATAGAGAGAGAAGTCTCCTGCTTCTCTCTCAAACATCTGAAAAGCATGCATCTTTCTGCAACAGTGTCAGCCAACTTAGTTTTCGCTAGCAAAAGGCTTCAACACTCACCCGGCCCATGGCCCTTGACAGCAACCTACAGTTAACATAATGCAGTTAGCCCCAGGTGGAGCCTGCCTATAGTTTTATTGCTGTGCTCTACACCCCTGCAGATAGAGTACGCCCCTTCGTAAGAATCTTGACTGATAAAGAGATAGATTCAAGATCTGTGAGTTTGGACAAAGCGCAAGTGAGGCAGGGTAGTAGTAGCCTAAATCCATATCTTTTTATTAGTTGCAATCCTGAGGGTTATTATCTAACATACAGAGATAGAAGGAGAGAGAGAGAAGAAGAGAGAAAAAAAAAGATTAAAAGTAGAAATAGTCACCACCCTTGATTCTATGGCATCCCGTGGATCTATTCATGGTCCCAGCAGCAGTGGTGGGTGCACACATGGGTTCTTCAGTGATGCTCTTTTATAGTTGCAATTTTGCTAGATCATTCCATGCAAACCACTTTATGTCAATTGCCTTTGTGAGGGGGAGGAGGCATTCATGGCTGGCATTGAGGTGTGGTTGACTGCTTTTGATGAATCTCCATATAAGGCTTTCTCCCAGTAGGACTCCTTAGCCCCTTAATATGCAGTCTCTGTGGCCGCAACAGTCCTTGCTCGATCAGCCATCTTGAGCAAGAAGGTGATGGCAGATTTCCCAAAGCATCACAAAAAATGACGGAGTGGAGTCCCACAAACAGGAAGGACTTCAAAGGTGATTTGTAATATGCTTTAAGGTTTTAGCTAGACTAATTTTATCAAGATCTTTGCTTCACTGAGAATTTTGTTTGGACAGACACCCAAAACTGATCAATCACAATACATATGCACACAACATGGTTTCCCACCCATGTAAGAATTTTCCTGTGCTCTTAGGTCTACTTTATTTCAGACATCAAAGGCATTTTTCCTCCTTCCATATTTAGAACTAGTACCAATAAAACATTAATACTGTTCAGAAACAAAAAAAAAATAATAATTCTTACTATATACATATTTGACTACATGATACTACTATTTTTGTTGCCATTATAATTACCCCTCCACAAGTGATTACCCACATATGTCTTGATCTCCTGTGATGTGCAAGTTCTTCAGCTACAAGTGGAGTAGTGATGCCATTCATGACATAGTCTAATAAATAGTCATTTTGAATTTCAGTACCCGGAACATTGGACTGATTGAGGAATGTATTCCCAAGTAAGAAGAAGACTGCCACACATTCTAACTTGATAAATGCACTTATAGTACAGACTTTTAAAGCAGTACTCAGTTGCTAATTCAGAAAATAAATTAGGACTCATTAATTTGGAAGTGAGAAGGGTTAAACAAATATTTTAGAAGTTTACCACAAAAACAAAGACAGTATTACTAATTTTGAACACATTGACATATTAATCCACTTAAATATCTAGAGAAAAATTGAAGAAATTCTTACACAAGAGCTACAACTCCACTAGCATTGGAATTATTAGACCAAAGGCTTTAATTTTGTAAATGAAGTTCATGGAGATGTTGACATTTATGTACATAAATTGCTATCAGAAGTCTTGATTTCTTTTATTTACATGGAAAATTATTTGGGATCAAAATGGAGGATCTCCTATTTTTGTTGTCAGAAAAGTATTCTTGTAGGAAATTATCAGCCATTCTACATAGACTAAACTAAAAATGTAGGAAAAAATGTCATTATTTTCTATATTTAATGAGAAAATGAAGTTGTAGTTTTGTCAAGTTCTTGTTGCTCTTGCCATATGAATGAAGAAGGATCTGAATGTCAAAAAGACATCTTCAATAAAACTACATGGCTTGCTATTAATCCTCAATTTGCTTGTCTGGGAAGCCATCCCTTATTTATTCTTCAAGTTAAGAAGGTGACAAACACCAAGGCAAAGGTCTGAGTAGGGGCTTATGAGATTGATCTAACAGGTATTGCAGGTCCAGAAAGAGTAATTTTAGAAATCTGAATAATGGATAATTTCTATCCTAGCCTGAAGATTAAAGGTATTCGAGTACAGTCTAGGCAGTGTATGGACATTTTTGTTTTTGTTTTGTTCAGACCCAGAGTTAATAATTTAAATACTTGTTTTCCCAAGGCTTTAGCGTCTGGATGTAGCAGATTAGGTAACCCAGTTAAACAAGAGATGATGAGAAACAAATAGAGTGATTTGAAAACACTACACTTAATATACAGAGATTCTGAAGCTAAAAGTCTGAAGGGAAACATAAAAGAGTCTTAATTTGCTGGATTTTGGAGCAGAAGAACACTACAGAGAGCTTCTCCCCTTAGATTGGGTAAATTCAGATGAACAAGCAAGATTTCATAGTTGAGCAGTTCCTTGTGCTTTATGGCAACAGATTCCATGTTGCTGTGAGCATGCAGGGAGTGCAATGCAGTAGATTTAGCTCAGTTTGGAAAGATTCAGCAATATGCTCTCCTTATCCTACTTTTCTGCTATGTAAAAATGGTCCTAAAGTATAGAAATGCAGGCAAACCCTCATTCTCATGCTATTGTATGCTACATGCTGACAAAGTTTCTAATTCCCCAATCTTCTCCTAAATTTTACACTGATCTAGCTTTACCTCATTGCTTTTCCAGCACAACTTTCAACTGGGGAAAAGATTCCTTTTCATGTGGGCAACCATCACTTTTACATCACTACTAACTGTGGGTGTATCAGGTATATCTGTTTTTCATTAAATGGAAGATGGTTGACATGCATGACTGTTTAAGCAAACAGGAAAGCTCTGAATTCATGATGGCTGCAAGACCCAATTTAGAACCTTTCAGTGAGCTAGACTTCAGAAAATAGCGGACACAGTGATTTTCAGACACTGAACCGTGTCTGACCCCTGGATAAAAAGTTCATTCCCTACCTAGTAGACTTGAATTTCAGAAGATTCCAGAAGACTCTGGAATTCAGGTGAGAAATATCTACAGCAGATACTAAAAGAATTCTTAACAGAATTTGCATATATATATATATATATATATATATATACACATATATGTATCTGCACACACATCCTTAAGTAGCAAGTGTATTTCTGATATTATGACAAAACATAATATCTTGAAACCATAGCAAACAGCAGCTTACAGGTGGAATGATTCTTGAACAGTTCCCAAACACTGGTAAGAACAAATCCAGCTGCCCTTTCAGAGCTTCGTGGCTATAGGATGCTCCTCAGCCCAGCATCAGAAGTGCAGCTGAAAAGCAATGGAAAATTCACAAGCCCTGAGCTTGAGCTGTCCCTCCTCAGGTTTCAAGCGCCTGAACTCAGCTGTGTTACTACAGTACTGCACATTGTCCATGTTGAATAGTGCATAAAAACTAAGGAATCACAGAAACTTTTCCAGTCTGAAAGTTGTCCTTAGCATAACACCAATGCACAGGTACCTGTCATTGAAGAAATCATCCATTCTCTGATTTGAAAACTAACATTAAGGTGCAAGCTCCATGTTAGGTCTCTTTCACTGTAATCAAAGGAGATATGATTAGAGACAGTCTTAAAATAATCAGAGATTCACAAAAAATACGTAAGTGTTCACTCCCCCAAATGCACAGGCAAACTTCTGTTCAGCACTTAAGAAACTTTTAAAAACTTCTTTGAAGACTGCCATGTTAAATTTAAATTTTTTTTTTCTTGATACTTTACCTGGAAAAGATTAAATATATTTGAACCAGTTTCTATAAGTGCTATTTTTTACAAGATAAAATTTTTAGTTTGTTATATTAGGGCATTTTGCTTTAAAATCCTAGTAGTATAAAGTCATAGAAGACACCACAGATGCCAGATTTTGCTACAAATGTCCTTATCTCACTTAGGAAAAACTGTATTTCACAGTCCACTGCAAGGAATACTTTTTATGTTTTTCCTCAAGGTCTAGGACCTTACCACAGTACATACATGCCATAAGGCAACCATAAAGTGACTACAGAGCCTTTCAATTTTATTAACCATCAGTAGCTAGACTACATAAAATTTTAACACCTTCACAAATATACATCACTTCCCAAGAGAGGGAAAAATTGTATTTTGTGAGCTCTCAGTGGAGATGCCTAATTTCTTCTGAAATAACTGTGCCTTTTCTGTTAACAATTTCACACCAGTGCAAACTGGCAGCTGTTCCTAAGATAAAATAAAATAATGCAACAGCAAAATCCCTACATCAGTCATAGGGCAATAGCAGACTGTGGGAAAAAAAAAAAAGCATCCCATAGCTAGTAGTAGCAGGGTGATAGTATCAAATAAATAAGAAAACATTACAGGAAAAATGAAGACTTTAACTTTGCACATGTGCACCTCAATATTATTACATTCTAGTCTTTGCAGAGGTAATCACCAAAGCAGTGGAGTTAAGCTGTAAAGAAGCCTTCTATCTTTCTGTGAAATCAGTAAAGAAAACAGATACAATGTGCATTACTTTGGAAGATCCAGGTACTAGGGTACTAAAGAATAGTGTTTAAGTCTCTCTGATCAGACAACAGATATGCCATGGATGTGTAAATATTTCAATAAAACAGAATTTTGGTTAAAAAAAAAATAAAAATAAAAAAACCCAAACATGTTGCATGAAGAATCTGCTATGAATACACATGTTAGTCTTCCTATTTCAAACTTATAAAAAAGCCCATCATGTGAAAATACAAGGTCTCAGATATCCTTGCAAGAAGCAGATAGAAGAGGGCAAGACTCTTGTCTTGTTTCAAGTGATGGGACACTTCTCAGGACACAGATATCCTCTGTTTAGTTTTGGATTCAGCCATGGTTTATCTTGCCCAATAGGTATAAAGATTAGAATATAAACATGGACCATAGCAACTATTTTCTTGCTCTGATTTTTTTTTTCAATGCTACTTGCTTTCAGAGCATAACCTGCAAAGAAAGGGTATCAGGTGTCCTAGAAACATGTGCAAAGTTTTATCAATTTAGATCACAACAGATGCTCTTATCAAATCTCACAACAATTGTCAAGTGTGCGTGACATGCCTGTGTCCCTGGAAAAAAAGCAGTAAGAACCAAGAGTCAGCCAGGAAAACAATAGAAAATGTTTGTCAACAGAAATAAATCTGACTCTTTCTGACTTTTCTGTGCAAACACTAACTTTCTATAATCATGTCTAATGCAAATGATCAAGAACAAATTTGAAGATTGTTCTAAAAGTATTAAGAGAGTAACAGATTAAAGAAGTTATTTCTGGAACACTGATGCGAAGAGCAATTGAAAATCAAAAGATGACTAGATGATAAACACCAGAAGTATTTTATAATAGTAACAGGCTGAAGTCTGCATAGATCCTATTTCTCATACATAAGATATAATAAGGTTATGAAAAGGAAAATTACACAAAATATCATCCCAGTAGAATTACAGCTATTGCCAAAATATATGATAACCTTACCTATGTTTGGCAAGGTTACAAAGCATTTACGAAATGTATTTTATTTATAACAAGCCAACAAACTGCCTTTCTTAACAGTATAAACATTTTTTTATTTATCTAATAAATCCAATATCCAGTAAATATCTGATGAAAAAAATATAATTCTTACCAGCTAGGAAGATGCTCTCATTCAGAATACATCTTTCAGGATTAAGCTGTTATTCAGCCAAAGCTATCTGATGAGCAAATTTTCTTTTACTCTGATGCTAGTTTAGGAATATAACTTCTTACCTAGTTCTCACTTCCATGAATTACTTCTCCATATGAATATTTTCACAGGGAAAAATGTATGCAGTAAGTTCCTAGGAAAAGATGCTACTTGTTTCAAAAGAAATATTGTCTTAAGGAATTCCTCCAGGCAGATCCTGCTGTGACTAGAACTTTAAAAGTCTTATCTGACATTGTAGGTGGATAATTTGGCCTTTATGTGTCTGTCTAAACAGTTCTTGCTGCAGAATTGATCTTCGTAGAAAAACACAGAAAAGATACTTGTAAATCGCTACTAGAAGCTGGTAGGCAGAGGCAAAAATAGTCACATAGAATGGTATTTTGGACACAACAAGGTGCTTTGTACAAACTTTAAGGCAGTCAATAACAATGGGTTATGCAAGTGCTAGATTGGTCATGCAAGGCCGTGGGCCATCTGCACTATTAGAACAGAGCTGAACAGCACTTCAGGGAAACTCATTAGCTATAGCTGAAGGCATCATTGCTATGACCTTCACAACAGAGACTTTTTTTCACCACTTAGCAGTGATTGACCTGTGCTTGAGACCCACTCCCATACAAGCATTACTGCATGCCGAAAGGGAAATAAATTAGCTTGGTGGGATTTTTTCCCTTCTAACCAGTCTCTGTTGGGGGTCAAGCATGGGCGCTTGAACAGGCCTACAGCAAGCTGTGAGAAAGTGAACTTATGACCCCAGGTTAAAAGAGGAAGAAGTGTCAAGATCAGCAAAACAGGAATGCAATAACAGGATGCCAGTAATTGCAAAAGCATGATGTAACGCTAAGCTGAAGCGAAGGTGTGAAACCAATCAGGAGAGGTAAAGGGGAGCGTGTATCCCTCGTGGGCAAAGCGAAGCAGCCAATCAAGTAATGTGTGATCACGTGTAAGACAGTATATTAAGAGCAGTCTTGTAATCAATAAACGGAGCTTTTGTGAACCTACATCGTATCGGTGTTTTCTCCCCTCCACCTGGCCGCGGCAAGTCTCCATAACTTTCTGTGAAGTGGTGGCCTGCCTGTGTTTCCTGACAGTTACCCAAGTAAATGACCCTGAAAGTTTCCCTATAGCAGAGAAGAAAAAAAAATAATTTCATCCCTTCTCTAGATCTGAGCTTCAAAGACTATCAGGAAGGCAGCAACTTTGTATAAACAGATTGGTCATTATATAAATAAAATAAAGGACAATTAGCATAAATGGCATTTTAATTCCCTTAAACCTGCTGCTACCCACATTGGGGTATTTCCAAACTAATAACTTGTACACTTGTTTGTATTTAATATTTGGAAGAACAATCATGCAGCAGCAAGGCCCACAAAAGTATGTTCTGCAGACAGATGTTGGCACCAAGAATCTAGAAAGAGCATGGAGATGAGGAAATTTCTGTCAAATATGGTAATCATTCAGTTCATGATGATCCACTGCTTGAATTCTCTCTGTACCTTGTATGCTCTTGTTCAAAAGGGTGGTACATTTGAAAGTTTCTTTTCTTTGTGGAAGTTTAAGATCTATCGGACAGATACAGATGCAGTCCCAGGTTTTATATTTCCCTTTTTTCATTAATAGCCATCACATCATCCCTATGGCTTTTCTACTTGTTCTACTTGGGAAAAAAAAAAAAAAAAAAGGAAAAGAAAAAAACAAAAATTTAACAAAATGAGTATTCTGACCTTGCTGCATATGCTCATACATTCAAGTCATGATTTTAAACTATGGGTTGCAAAAAACCTGTCAAGGAAAAATTATGATGATCATCAGGAGCCAGATTAGTTACTCTTCCATCCATAAGACTATGCAGAGTAAAAATCTTGCAAAAGAAAAACTGTTTATCATCCTTAAACTGATGTGAAAATCACAGCATTCCATTCCAGTTGTATTTTGAAACCCCAAATCTCTTTCTTGCTTCAACTTTCTGCTAAACTTTTAAAGAATTCTGGGACCTCCTACAGTTATTCCCAGAAAAGGATCCCAAGCAAAGAGCTACATACCTGAGGTTCATTGAACTGAAGGTCAGCCTTCTTGCAAGTCAATGGCTGTCAAACACCACCTTTTTCTTTACTAGCTGAAAAGAAGCAGTACTTTCCTCTGCCAATAAAATCCTGTCACTTTATAATAAAAGACAGTTGGTTTTGGAATAAGTGCATGGTGTTTCAGTTTTATGGCAAATGCGGGAGCAAGTATGCAAGTTCTCTACATTATGATTCATAGTACAAAATTTATGAATAGATGGTATGTTGAAATCCACATAAGGATAGGTGGTTATAAGAAGCTCATAATATTCTTCCCACCTTTAGCTGACTACTGACAGAAATCTTTGTTTAAAGCCTCTTCCTGCTATCTGCATGATACAAGTCAGAATTTAAAGAAGTCTGAGGGGAGCTGAAAATCTTTAGATGGAAGACACACAGAGATTATTAAACCTCTTTGAAGAAATCTCTGAGGAAGAACAATTTCTGCTCTCAATAAAAAAAAAAAAAAAAAACAACAAATAAAAAACCCAAACCAGCAGCATAAAAAATCCACAAAAAAACCCAAACCAAAACAAAAAACCCAACAAAACACCAATCTTTATTGAAAAAATTAGACCCAAAATATGAGACCAGTTTTTACGTGCTGCTGAAACAAAGTTCTGAAAATGTAAATGATTGACTAACAATTGAGCCGTTAAATTTGTGAGACCAAACTTGCAATTACCATTAAGTCCTATTCATTCATTAAAGCAAACATAGCCCTTTGTCAAATGACCTCTTAAATTCTAATTTCTAAGATTTTTGAGGCATAACAGATGCTGCGGCACCTTCCTCAGGAACTAATTAGGTCTGTTATACAGTTTCAAAATGGATTTCAGATTAATGTAGCTCATCCAAGAAACTGACATTCTTCTGTTTACTGTGTGTGTGATAGTCAGCCATTCTTTAGGAAAGTTAAGAAAATTTATAATAGCTACTGAAGAGAATCTGCTTCAGTTGTTTTCACTTTTCAGAAATATCTTACTGAATGTTTTTTATTGACATGAACACATCTTCTGGAATAGCAATCTTGAAGCAAAGGTTGCAGAAAATTAATTCTGCATATCCAACAGATACTTAAGTGGAAACAAGATGATGCCATAGTCAGTCAGTGATAACTTTTTGTTCAAAAGACAGCTTTCTTTCTCCTTAAAACCTTAAAATCTCCTTAAACATTTTTACCTTTGTTAATTACTTTTTTTTACATGTTATTTACTTTCCATAGTTCTATAACCATAGTGGTATAGACATGGCAGGTCAAATTAAGGGGATTACGTGCATTGCCAAAAAGACTGCTTTTTTTTTTTTTTGTTCTTTTATTTCCCATGTGCTGAAGGTCTCTAACCTCTCTCCTTTGTCAGTATAGCCTTTTGTGAGGCTGAAATGAAGTCATTCCAGTGAAAGCAATACATTTTGTCTTAGCCTTGCATTCCATTTGACACCTGAGCCCCCGTGGGGCCAGCACCACCATGGCTTAGAGAGGAAATGGTAGAAGGATTACTGTGCCTGGCAAAAGCAATCCTTTTCTAAATGGTCTAGGCCATGATTACTTAAACCTGAGTTAGCGATGTGGAGCCATGGACTTCCCAGCATCAGGGCAAGAAGAGGCTCACAAATACATCACTGCAGATAGGATGAAGGGCTGTTCCCTCCTGAGCAGTAGGACTGCAAACCACACTGCAGCCTTGGGGTCGTCTAGACTGCATCTTCCATGCTGTCATGTCACAGTGCTTAGGAATCACTCCAACACCAAATTCCACAGCACAACTTAGACAGAGATGTTCCATGGATATCCTAAAACACAACCTATTATAGTCACTGCAGCAATTTGTCCCACCTTTTTCTTTTTTCACTGCAATTCTGACCACCATTTAGAAACTTAGAATGGAGACATGTAACCCAAGAATCTTCAAAGCCTCATGCAAAAGGAAAAACCAGATCTTTTCCACAGCCTTGCTTCTCCTCTGATATTCTGCTTTGCCAGCATTAACTAACATTAATTAAGAATAAGCTCATATTCAAATGCTTCTATGAGCACAAAGTGTATAATTACTTGCATCCTGAGAGCTTCATGAAGGCTGCTGGTAAACTTAACAAAGTTAAGTTTGTTACTTAACTTTGCTGCCCATAACTGGCTTGGTGTAACTGGCACTCATGTCTTTCTACTTACTTGATCTGACTTCACAGTTAGTATAAGACAAGTAACCCAAGTATAAGACAAGTAGTGTCTAATTTCTTTTTCTCTATCCCACATAATTCAGTTATATTAAACCTCCATGGATGTAATATCTATCACAAATTCTCATTCATGAGAACACCTCTCCATATTATTGCTGAAGTCCTTCTTGCTCTGCAACCAGAATACTGTACACATGTTTTCAGCGTAAACATTAGAGTTTGGCTCTAAAAGGACTTAAACAAAATGTCTTCCTTCTGGAGATACACTGAGTTTGGCTTTGAAATTCCTGTGCTTTCAGATCAGCAACAGAACAGAAAAAGTTTGATAGTGAAAATGAATGAAATAAAAATAGATGAAAGGTTTGCTTAGGCTCTGGATTCAAAAATATCAGAAGAACTTTTCAGGTGAAATACCAGTCTCTTTTATACCACAAACGCAAAGACCGCACACTCCTACTGTTAGCATCGAGACAAACACATAACCACCAGGATGGTTATATGAGCTGCTTTATTGAGGCACCGGGAACCAGGGGTACACATCCAAATTTGATTCCTACTCCTGTCACTTCTAGTTCACAATTTATACATTAAAAGTTTCACAACTAATACATATTCAATATAAATTGCTTCATCAACTAATACATATGCATCAGGGATTGCTCCGTCGGTCCATTGCGACATCAGCCTCTTCTTCTCTTGCGCAGCCCCCTCTGGTGGTCGTCCTGGTGAAGTAAGGAGTCTTCCTCAGATGAAGTAAGTCTTCCTCGCTTTGTCCTTTTCACCTTTCGGTCTTTGGGACAGACCCCAACTGTTTTGTGGACGTTAGCATTCTCTTATCTTCACTTGGCTGCTTCTGGTATACCTCGTTTCTACTTGTGTATAGCTCCACAGTACATTCCTTCCTACAAGACCTGTTCTGTATATGGTTGCGTTGGTTTCTATTACTAAGACTACAGAGTTACTAAGGTACCAGATGGTACAGCTATTGCTGAATTTACAAAATAGCTGAAATACAGAATAACAAAGCCTCAACCTTTTATTAAATGTTGTATCCTTGCTATTCCGTACCCCAACCACATATAAAAGCCCACTATTGATTCACATATATATTGATTTATATACTTTTGAATATAATTATTTCTATTATACTTTCTGCTATGCTATATGTTTACCCCATCACAAAACTCCACTCTTCCTTAATATCAAAAGAGGGGAGCCCTATGATAGAGCAACCACAAAGAGATCTAGAATAAAAATCTTACCATTCTCTAATACTACCACTTTGATCGACACCACAGAGTTGATTCTGAAGAGGAAATAGTGACTAAGGATCAACTCAGCTTCACTTTTTTTGCAAAATATAGTATTTGACAATGAGGTTGTTCATTACCCATGTTAAAGTAGTAGATTTTTCTTTCCTTAATTAAAATAGCTGCTCTTCCTTACCTTTTACTTTTTAACACTTTAAAAGAAAAACATTTTAAAAATATTTTTTTTCATTAGCTCTTACTAAAAGGTAATGTGATTCCTAAATAATAGATCCCTCTGCTGCTATGCTCCACATTGATCTTTGTCATGTATATTCCTGCCAGATATTCAGCTGTATTATACTTGTTGCTTTTTGAAAAAAGTAATTTTTATTCTACTTTCCTGGGGTTTTGTATCTAGTTCACAAATAATTTCAGTAATTTCCCCCAGATTGGTCTAGTCCAGCTTTTGTATTGATAGGAGATAAAAAGTATTGCTTTACAAAGTGGTTTCCCAAGATTTAACAGTGGCTGGAGCCAAAGCTATTACTGCCTCTTTCAACAATACTGTTCAATAACCGTAAATCCATGCTGAAACAATTTTATTTGTTTGGAACACAGAGATATGACTGTGATTCACGATCAAGTTCCCTCTGGACCTTTCTGGTTTGCTAGAACATTTAGCCTGTGCTCAGAAGAAAAGAATAAAATTTGGCAGTGGTTCATGTTTTGTAGACATTAACTGTACACAATATCTCTCTGCCCAGCCAGGTAGAGAGATCTCTTTAAACCTATGCAAATTGATAACGTCCACTACCATACATTGGTGTTTAGCAGTCTATATGAGGACAAAGATGGAATTTTGCTCGTGAAGACTTTTCATGTGTTGTTCTTGAGAGGGATATTTCTTTTTACATGAGCAAGGACCTGTTGAAGTATGCCATTTGTATTTCTTTCAATTTCAAATTAAATCTGATTTGCTTTTAAGAGCTGTAAATGTCTAGAGTTGCAAGCACTACCTGTAATTTCAGAGTACCTAGATATTTCCTAATTCGCATGGGAGCCAAGTCCACACTTACTTCAGGAGATGCATTTCATGCTTTGAAAATAATCTGCCCCAAGTTGCTGTGATAATCTCAAATTCTTTATACATATGTATTCCAGGTCAGGTGCCCATTAGCTCACTGTCATGATTGCATTTCCTCTCCTTTTCTCTCCTGTCCAATCTGCCCTGAAATGAGAAAATGAGAGAAAGGTTGGGGTTGGGAGAGTTAAAGATCATCTAGTCTAACCCCCCTGCCATAGACAGTGACATCTTTCACTAGATCAGGTTGCTCAAAGCTCCACAAATCTGTCCTTGAACACTGACAGTGATGGGACATCCACAACTTCTTGGGCGACCTGTTCCAGTATCTTACTGGAGTAGCAGGGCAGAGTCATCTCCCTTGATCTGCTGGCCATGATTCTTTCTATGCAGCCCAGGATACAGTTGGCTTTCTTGGTTGCAAGCACACATTGTCAGTTCATACCCAACTTTTCATTCAACAGTATTCCCCAGCCCTTCCCTACAGGGCTGCTCTTCATCCATTCATCAGTCATATAATTTTGTTATATCCAGGAAGATACCTTGAAAGAAGAGCAGATATCTCACAAATTGGGAAAAAGTAGAAGGCCTAGGGAAAGGTTGCTGGGTCAAATGGCATCACCTAAATACATGTGGGGTAGATATTCACCATTGACCAAACAACTAGTTTTCAGGCTTGGGGAAAAACACTGGGTGAGGGAGAGAGGGACGTGGAAAATACAGTTTCAAGTTTTTCAGCAACTGAGAAATAGCACTAGCAGGAAATGAAGCAATAAGTGAAAGATATATACCTTATTCAGGATTTTCCTCTGTGTGGGAAGATGGTGAGAGCTCTGAAGACTTCATTCACTTTCTGCTGGAAGGATGATCTATAACAGGTGACAGCAGCAAGTTACAATAGTAAGCAAGAAAGGCTAAGAGTGACTAAAACAAGGGACAGCTGATACAGTGGAACTCGGCAGAAAATAGCAGAGAGGAGAACAGCAGGCACCACCTGATAATTAGGAAATTATTTTAGTTTTTTCTACATACCAGGAAAGAAAACAGACCTCTGGACTGTAAGTCAGTGTTACTGAAGGGCAGAAAAAGAAAACCTGACCTACCACATGTCTTGCCACAGAACTGGTGAAAGGGGAAAATATTTCTTAAAGCAAATAACAGCAAAGTTATCACACAATCTGCTGAAGATTTGCAGTATGCCAATGCAGAAAATAGGCAGGCTGAAGTATGTTAGGTTAAAGGTGTTGAGAGCCTGTTCGCAGGTTGCAGACTGGTCCCATAGCAAAACAGAAACTAAAGCAGCAGTAACTTACCTTCCTGTTAGAAAAAAATGGAGGAAGATCAAAAACTGTAAAATTACTGCTTGCCAAAAAGCAACCAAAGATTCCAGAAACTCTCAAGAGGCCAGGCCAAAATTTGAACCTCAGCTTGACCTCAGGGAATAATTTCAGAAAGAGAGGAAGACACTACTGTGCTTGGGGATTCACCGTTTACTTCATTTCTAGTGCATAAGAAATGTTTGTTTTTGTTTCTAAATACTTTCCTGAAAGGATGATGCAAAAGAAGCATATTGAAATATTTCTGTCTCTCCTTATCTGTTTAAAATTTCTCTTTTTATTCCTCCTCATTCAACTCTAAACTGAAAGGCAGAGAGCAGGAGATACTTGTTTATTCATTTCAGTTGACAATGGACCATTTGACAGTAGAAAGCAAATCAGTTAATGAGATAGAATCTTAATTATGAGTCAAAGCCGCAGAATGGACTCAGTCAGAGATCAATATGATATTGCCCTTTGGTTATGAAAGGTTTATGATATTGCTTAATATAGTCAAAAGTACAGTCATTCAAGGTGTTTCAATGTATTCACCCAGCAAAGATAGTACTGCATCCAAGGCAAAGACGGGGATGATTTCAGGGAGTTCTGCATGTGGTTCTGCTTCACTTGAAATGTTCTGTTTCTGGTGGTGTTCCTGGAAATGCTGGGAGGTGCTTGCCGCAGAACGGACTCAGTCAGAGACCAATATGATCAGACAAAAAGCCATTTATTGCAAAGCATTAACTCCTTATATACTATTGCTTACACACACCTACAACAATTTGGCATATCATGATTGGATACTTGTCTTGAGCACCCGTAGTGACTAACATATAATTGGTTAAGCACGGGTGTGAGAACTGGACCTCAAAAGCTTGCCAACAGTCCACAGTTCTCATTACTCAGTGAATTCCAGCTTCTTCTTATCTTGCTTGCTTAGGCTTCCTCGGGCCTCCCACGGCCTTGCTGTATCCCTCGGAGTTATTCAGAGCTCGTGTACCAAATATCCATTCTCCTGTGAGAACACTGTCTCCACAGGTGCTGGTCCACAGGCCTTTCACCCTTCCTTGGACCATGGAGGTCTGACATGTGCAAGTGTGTATGTAAGCCTTGATGTCATTATTTCTCACTCAGGTGTTTTAGCATCTATTTTTTTAGACAGGCTGATGTTATTGAGTTGCGTTGAGGCTTCAGGACTGTGCCTGCCTCATTGCTGTTATTTTGACTTACCCTGTGAAAACCAAGATTTATCTCTCAAATTGCAAATTTTGTGAGATGGAAAGGAACTAAAGACTTCACTGGAAAGCTGATAAGTCTCCCAAGTGTTTTTCAGTTACCATTTATGAAGATGATTTCAGTCCCTGCCTAATTCCATTTACCTGCTGGCCAGCACATCTGTCATTGGTCAGAGAGATACGTTCTTCTCATACTTTGCACCTTATTAAAATTACTTTTGCAAGAATTAAGTTCTTGAGCCTCAGATATTTCCTTCTCCCTATGCAGGCATTTTAAAATGGTGATCAAATCAATTTCTACACATTCTTTTCTGAAACAATATTTGTGAGGTTTTTGGACTTCTTTTCCCTCAGACCACTCATTAAGAATTTTTTTTCCCTCCTCCCTCTCCAGAGTTTCCTTGAAGAGTTTCTTTGTGCCATTTCTGGTTACTTGTCATTGCTGAATGAGTGGTTGAATCTTGTTGGGATAAAGAATATGGATAAATGCAAATTCACACTCAACTATTATTTTACTTATTTGGTCTAGTGGAAGGGCATATGAAGTATGTTTTCTTTGTGTAAAAAGGTTTCTGTTTCTTGACATTTTGTTTCAAAAGCTTTTTTTTCCCTTTTTTTTTGGCTGTTCACTTTCCTTTCTGAAAATGGCTCTGTGGGAAACTGAGGCAGAAGCTGGTTTTACGTATACGTTTACACATGCATGAAGTGGACCTCTTCACTTTTCCCAGACAGCAAAGTCATTTGCACTTCTAGGTCAACTCTAGCAAAAGAAAAACAGTTAGCTCTTCTCTAGATGAACAGCTAAATCAAATTTGAAAGTAGGGGTATTTGACTGCTTAGGGAAATTTAAGATGTCTGCCATAGGCCCATGTAAATGGACTGATGATTCCTGTAGTAAATGTCGTCCCATCTTAATGGACTGATGATTCCTGAAGTAAATGACCATTTTTCTGGTTTGGATGTGCACAGAGGAAGACATATATCCAAGCATCTAACAGTATAGGTCATTTAAGAGTTTCAGAATGGCCATTTTAGCTCCTTTGCTTACTTTCATAAGCCCATTAAAGCATTCTGTTTGTTTCCTCAACAGCAAAATGAGTCAGAAAAACAAGCCTCATTTGGTAGTACTTGTCCCTTGAAATGAAAAATGTATCAGATAAATGATGCATGTAGACAGACTTCCGCACTTATCAGAACAAAAAGACTTTTGAGACTGATATCTGTGGTTCAACCAGGCCCTATTGTGGAGGTTCCCACAGCCATAAATCCTGTTTCTCAGGAAAGAAAGGCATTCCTGAGATAAATGAGTGTATCTGGGATATGAGTGTGTATGGGAACACATTATCTAGTTCTGAGAAATACAAACCTTTTTGTTTGATCCTCTTTTATTTTACTTCTGTGATCTCGATTCACCAACAACTTTGCAAATGTGTCACCTGCTGATGCTGCATGACTCCAACACCTTGACCTTGCTAAGCCTGATTCTGTGCATGCAAGCTCCTTTGTTCATGTGTGTAATTATATCTGACTCCAAAAGACAGCCTGTGGGAATGAAGCTGGCTTCTGTTAGGCCATATTTAGTAGTCTTACACTTTAGTAGCAATGCTCAAACAGGAGCTGTGCACCTGGAATCACAGAACAAGTGAGGTGGAAAGGGACCTCCAGATGTCTGGTCCAACCTCCCATTCAACACAGCACCAGCCATGATACAACACAAGGTTGCTCAGGACTCTGGCTAGTTGGGTCTTGAAAACTCTGAGAACAGAGCGTGCACAACCTCTCTGGGATGAATATGCAGTAACTTCAAGTTAGGAACTGGTTAGTCACAGAAAAGGTCTAATCAACTGAATACAAATTGCCCATCTAACCATGGTGGAATGTGAATACTGATTTATGAACAATGCACTATGAAAATTGCTTCTGACAGACTGAGATTTTCAGGTCAAAGTAGCTATACTATTTTAAAACCCTGAGTTTATCTGCTTACAATGTTGAACAGATGTCAATCCAGTTTTGCTTGTAACAGGATTTTTATCAAATAGCATCATTGGAGTCAGTACTAAAACTTAACCTATACTAGCAATTATGCCTTCAAATGTTCAATGACAGATCAGGTTACATGTGTCTATCAAATTTAAGTGAAGTATTTTGATATTTCACTTAAATAAAGTGCCAGTCGTTTAAGGAGAGAACACAGGCTTTTCCTCCTGTTTAGAGTTCTCCATTGCAGCTGGGTAAATGGAAAGCTGGCCATGCCTGTCATTGTAGCCTTCAGAGAGCTGGAAGGGATGCTTTACATTCATCTGATCGCAATATCTTCACACTGTGCATATGGGTTATTTTACATCAGTTCCACTGTTTTTCATGTGTAGGAACATCATTCAAAGTTAAGTAAGACAAATAGTTCTGCCCAAAGCAGGGAAGAGAAAGATATTCTGCATACGAAAGCCTTAGCCTGGCCTCAGCTTGATAAGCAGACAGCAATGGGTAGAGAAAGGACAGTGCATTTTGTTAGACTGAGAGTTACTGTCTGCCTGCTCCCACATCAGTATGCAAAACAACACCAGTGGCACAGCTGCCCAATGTACAAGCAATTTAGCGAAAGATGCTTGACAACTCAACTTTCTTGTACAAGCTCATTTGCGTATAACACCCGAGAACCAACAGATATTGAGTTCCACTATTCTGAGCAATGACACGAGCGTTTAATAAAAAAAGTTTTAATTTTCTTTTCAAGAAATTCTGCACCTACCCTTTTACTTTCAGATTCCTGTGTATATCTATCACCAGTATAAACAATAACACATGCACAGAAATTAATCCTGGATTGCAGCTGCTTCCTTCCAGGCCCTGACACATCCATTTAACTACTTTGTACAAGAGGCACTTCCTACCACTCACGGACTACAGCTGAATATCTCTTATCTAGGCTGACCATCTTCTGTTTCTGCAGCATATTTTGCTTTAAAACCAGCTGTAGCTAAGGATAGAGCAAGTGTCTTCCCTTCGCAGACCAGGCCTTTAGTACCTTCCCAGACCAGGCCATTGACATCTGTATGGAAAGACACAGACGCTATTTGAAATCCTCAAGTTATTCTGAAAGAAAATTGATTCATCCAATTTTTAACTGAGGTTTTGTAATATGCAGCTAGAGCCCAAGAACTTTAGATTTGCCGTCAGGCTTATGAAAGACTTAATTCTTCTTCATTTTCTTTTTCTTCTTAAACTGAAAAATGACACAGGGAAAAAGACAAAGAGAAAGGAGCTATACGCAATATTTAACATTTTAGAGGAAAGCAGTGGTAATACATTGCGTTTAAAACCAGCAGTAGGCTTAACAGGAGACAATTCTGAAAGCTGGCTGAGGTGTTGATTCATTGCTAACATGGAAGTAAATAAGAACCTTATAAAGTCTATTCAGTGACTGAAACAAACACTACTAAATTTCATCATTTTGAATACATATTTGTGACTGCTCATTTCTGTCAAAGAAAACCTGTCACACTAAATATGATTTCATGTTAGACTAACCAAAATAAAACTATTATGTAAGCCCAAATTTCATAGAATAAATGATGATATCACTTGACATGGAAAGTTAAAAACACATGGAAAACCTGATGAAGACCTAGTGTTTAAATCTCTTCTTTGGCTGTAGATGACATCTTTCCTCAGCAATGGAGTGCTAGTAATTTCATTGTACTTTGGCTTTGTGATTTATAAACGTCCATCACTTTGTCTTTCTCTTTAATATGTTGTACCTCAAACATATTTTATATATTAATTATTTTTGCTACATAACGGAGAAATTAAGAGTCTTGTCAACTCTTAATAAATTAGGATGTCCTTTTTCAAATAAAAGTACAGGCTACTCATGTCTTTGCTAACTGCTCAGTATTTTGTCTTTTATAATAGCCACTCAGTCTATCCTGTTGTAATGAGCATTTTGAGTAAAATATTCTTTTACAATTACTTCAGCTCCAGATAATCTTCATTTAATAAACATATGAAACAAAGTCAAAGTACAAGAAGCTAAAGGAGCAGCCATTATTTCTTTCAGGCTCTCTCTACATCAGTGATTCTACCTGTGTTCATCTGGGCACACTCTAAATACATCTTGCTAAATGTTGTTTTCTAATCAAGCATACAGCAAAGACTTCTTGTTAGCCTGGTCTGTGTCTTCACCAGAAGCTGCTGTGGTGGATCATGTGCTGCTAAAGTAGCCGAATCAGGCATTGCCAAATGGTCATTCTCCCACCCAGGAAGTTATTTTCCTTTTTCTCCTCCTAAAGCTCTTCTGGTGCAAAGCTGCTCCTCTGACTTTTGCATGCCTTATTGCAGATGGGCTAATGAGAATAAAAATGACTGGTTTATGTCAGGTCATCAGTTCAAAATACTCAAAACTCTATTCACAAATGAAACCTGGGAGCTCAAATTTAGGCAGTTGCTTCCTATGTTTTAAATGTAGTTTCTAAAAGGGTTACTTATTGCTAGAGATTATTTAACTTCGAAGATGCCATCAGTGTATTGGCAAAGCAAAATGTGTCCCTTGGCTTATATTCTTAATAAATGTATCGTTAGAGTTGCACACCAATACTGTGCAAAAAATGGATCTGACCTCTGTATCTGATTTGAAATGTGTTCTATGGTGGCAAACCAACTCCTTTACATAGGCCACCTTTTCCCTTTTTTCTTACAAACTCCTTAAGCTTGTCTAATGCAAAACAGAACACTGATTCTATTGAACTAAGCTGAAGTCTTAACCAAATCCTATGGAACTAGCAACACAAAAGAATTTAGAAGCAGTGCATCCATGGTAATTTTCTAGGTCGGTCTGGAAGGCAAGGATCCACAGTCTGCCTTTCAGGAGGAGCTTCAGGACTGGGAGTGGAAGATGCTTTCCCCTTGCTGAAAGCCAGGTACTTAATACCCAGAGGGGGGAAGTCTATGTGCCTTCTGCTGGTGTCTTCAGCAAATGCTACCCTCTAAACACACACTTGGTCTTCCTGCATGATACTGAAGAGGAAAAAAGATGGTTGTCTATTGTACATTGCCTATAATAAGGTAATAGATTAAGCAAAGAACAAAAGTTTGCTTCTCTACAGTTTATTCTCACCCTCAAAAGCAGATTCACCTTGAACATCCTGAATGAAGATTGTCCTTGGAAACAAGATAGGAAAAGAATGTAGGTTATGTTTTTACATAATCAATTAGAATAAAAGGGCAAGAAAGAAGGTGTCTCAGTACCCTTTTGATGCTTTTACTTAACAGCTCTGCCCTGAGAACAAGGTGGACAGGGTGACATGATCTAGTGTAAGGTGTCCCTGACCATGGCTGGGAGTTGGAACTATATGATCTTAAGGTCCTTTCCAACCTAACCATTTTGTGATTCTATGATTCTATAAAACAACAATTGAATAACAGAAGGGAGAATTGCGAACCATCACTAGTAATTTCTGCAGTGTTGGCTCCTGATCAGCCCCTGCAGACTGTAACATAAATCATTATGAACAGTGACTTCCTGATCCTCATCAGCTGCTTTACATGACCAGCTGGGGCAGCCAACTCTGTTTTACATGCCTTTGCTAACACTTGACAACTAAACTAAAACAGATGCCAGGCACTCAATTGCATAAAGGACATAAAAAGACACAAACCTAATGATTTTAGGAAGAGGTATTATTGTCTCCCTACATGGCAGTACTTGAGAGATGCACCCATGCAATACTCCCTTCAGAGATATCCTTGAACCTGGAACCCTCTGTAACTGTATACTTCTTAGCCCTATATACTGTGGGTAAACTGTTTATATATCTGAATGTGCAGCACTTTTTAAAATTTATTCTTGAAGTTTCATGTTCAGCCAACTGTTTCTACAAGTCCCTGAGAACAGTTACAACTGTAAAATGACAATTGGATTTACCTAGAAAATTTATGCATAAACCCTCAGGGTACAGAGCCACAGTATTGCCAGCAGGCCAAGGGAGGTGATCCTTGCCCTCAGTTAAGCACTGGTGAGGTCACATTTGGCATCCTGAGTCCAGTCCTGGGCTTCTACATTTGAAATCTAAGAGAGCTTTACATGCTGATTTTACTCAGTCCAGAGTTCAGAGCATTTCTCCCAGGACCTGTCTGTAAGTTAGCTTGGCTGTTACTATGATTTCAAGGCAAAATTGGGCTTTGGTGAACAAACTAGCATATTGGTCACTCAGAACTGATACAGACAAGGAACAAGGTCCTAATTCTACAGTAAAGAGAAATCTTTGTCTAGACATATTTTATCTGACCGAAAAGCCTAAGGGTTAGTTCCTGGTGTGAAAGACAGCTCTGAATTCAAAGAGAGGAATTCTTATAATTACTGCTATTGGATGTTAATCCATTTCATAATCTTATGACAATGACATAATCTTATGGACACTGGCAAGAAACAAACTCAAACTTCTTCAAAATAAGCAATGCCTCTCCTAACTATTTTTCCATCACTGTTCTCAGTTCTGCTACATAATCCGGTGTTTCCAATGTTGTAACTTCAACAGCTTCAGGTTTTTGGGTATTACTGATGTGGTTGCCTTGATACGGGTGACCTTTCACGATTTTGCACTCCACAACTTTTTCAAAATTATCTGGTTTAAACTGGTAGTATTTCAATGTTGGTGTTCACTTTGCACACTTGCTAGGGCAAGTGGCTCCTCTGCCTAACTTTAATTAGTGATGAACGGTCACCCACATAACTGAACAACAGAGTATCATGGTTTTTACCCTGTGTTTCTGTGCTCATTCAGGATCCTTGCCTTTGAATAGATTGAAACACTTTCTTGGTTCCCAGCAAAGGCCTTGGTGGTGTAAGTCTGGTGTTCTGGTAAGACCTGGTGCTCAGCAGAGAGAAGGTTTAGGTTGTCCTGCTGCTCAGAAGAGAGGTACGGCTTGTCCTGCTTTGATTAACTTCCATGTTTTAACGGCAACTTTAGACTTTGAACTTTTCTTCTCTGCCGCGGAATGGACTCAGTCAGAGATCAATATTGCAAAGCATTAACTCCTTATATACTGTTGCTTACACACACCTACAGCAATTTGGCGTATCATGATTGGATACTTTGTCTTGAAGACCCTTAGTGACTAACATATAATTGGTTAAGCACAGGTGTGAGAACTTGACCTCAAAAGCTTGCCAACAGTCACAGTTCTCATCACTCAGTGAATTCCAGCTTCTTCTTATCTTGCTTGCTTAAGCTTCCTCAGGCCTCTCACGGCCTTGCTGTATCTTTCAGAGTTATTCAGAGCTCATGTACCAAATATCCATTCTCCTGTGAGAATACTGTCTCCACACTTCTCCCTTCATATATTGGAATTTGATCTCCCGATTCTTGCATGCTAATTTGCGTGCCATATGTATTGAAGTTTTCTGAAAGAAAGCCACATATTTCATGGGAAATCTGGGGGGGTTAGTATGGTATGAGAAGAACTAAAATAGCCTGTAAATATACCCAGAGTTAGGCTGGAGGTAAAAACAATGGGCAGATGTGGGAATATTTGTGGCATTTTCTTGAACTCTATATCTGTTTACCTTCTCACTTCTTACTTTCACTGCGGATGGTAGTTTATCATTTCACAGGTCAGAGAACCATGAGACAGAAGCTTTGATACACAAGTTGACAGATGTACATGTGCTGTTTATCAGCAACCAGCCTTATAAATACACTGGAGAAATGGTCACTGGCATTTATAAGAGCTGACTCCACAGGGATTGAGAGCACAAGAATGACATAAAACCCAGAATTTTTTGGCCTTTCTTCATGTTTTGTTGTACACATTAGTGTAAGAGCTCAGACTGATGACTTCTACTGAGTGCTTGAGTGAAAGCCTCTGTTGTTAGATCTGTTCCTAAAACAGGCTTTTGGGAGCCACAGAGAAGAGTAAAGGAAGTCAGAAAAATGTCACCTAGCCTTTACACCACTCAGAAGAGCACTCAGAAGAGTAAACATAGAATAATTCACACCATAAATAAGCAAGCAGCTACACTCTTCCTGAAATAGCCCTGGAAGGGAATTTTTGGGAATGATAATTTTTCTCTTAACCACAGTAAGCTAACTTTCTGTGAATATTTAGCAATGGGTTTTAAAAGTACTCTCTCTTACCCTTGCTCCCATCCCTCTGAAACTGGCAGTCCAGTTCCCAGTGTGAGGAGGAGCTTCTGCAAGACTTCAGCCACAGGTTACAGTCAGCGATTTCAACATGGTGAAGTAACAGATGTAGTTTAAGTGTCTCCATAGGTGAGAAGGTGTCCACTGGAGATGTACTTGGGTAGGTATACTTCCCAGTATAATGGAGACCCTATAGCTGACTGGCAGCTGGTGTTACTATGGTGATCTCAGGAACTATTCACATGATTAATAGTGGAACTAACAAAATTAACTATTTAGAAACTAAACCATCTCTAAGACTTCATTTTGATTTTCAGAGAATTAGGAGTTACTGTACCTCATAATGAAAATACTGGGACAATCCCGATAATTTAATCTCAACAGTATTGAAAGAATAGATAGTATAATAAACACTAAATACAATTCTGGTTTTTAGTTGTGTTGAAGGCTGAAATAAACCACTCTTTTTTGAAACGTGACAGATTTTTGTTCTGGTAAGATCTTCAGCTTCTGAAAGTGTGGTCATTGCTCCCTCACATGTAAATTAAAACAATGCCTGTTCTGTAATGTTAAATGTTACTTCAGTGCATTGTTACAAGTGGGACTCCAGACACATGCAATGGGCCAGTCTCAGCTGCAATGGCATTTTTGGAAGAGCTTTAATAGGTTTCTTTAACAGTCTGTATTAACACCTGTCGTGGTTTAAACCAAGTCCCCCAACTCCCGGAGAGTTAGGAAGGAAAATCCAAAGAATGTAGCCCTCACAGATTGAGATAAGAACGGTTTAATAGCTAAGGCATAACACAATAATAATGATACAGCCAATAACAAGTGAAAAGAATACAACACCCCACCAGCCACCGATCCATAACTCACTCCACCCTGCCCGGCCGAGCACCATGTGCTCCCTCTTCCATCTTCCTCCTGAGCTCCACCCCTCCTGCTCTCTCTCTCCCAGTATGCATTCTGGGCATCACGTGCTATGGTATGGAATACCTCATTGCCTAGCCTGGGTCAGGTGTCCCGTCTCTCCTTCCTCCTGGCCTCCCCTCCTCCACCTGGCTGGAAAAAAACCGTGAACAAAAACACCCTTAAAACATGCTCAACCCATGACAACACCATTCTCTACTGTGCTGTAAATATATTATCCATCTGGAAACTATCATGGGTTCAGCCGTGGCAGTCATTTTTCTCCTTCTTGTAGCTGGTGCAGTGCTGTGTTTTGACTTCTGGGCTGGGAACATTGCCGATAGCAAGTATGTTTTGAGGGTGTTTTTGTTCAGGGCCTTTTCTGAGCACTTGCTCCAGCCAGGTGGAGGAGGGGAGGCTGGGAGGAAGGAGAGACAGGACACCTTACCCAGGCTAGGCAATGAGGTATTCCATACCATAGCACGTGATGCCCAGAATGCATACTGGGAGAGAGAGAGCAGGAGGGGTGGAGCTCAGGAGGAAGATGGAAGAGGGAGCACATGGTGCTCGGCCAGGCAGGGTGGAGTGAGTTATGGGTCGGTGGCTGGTGGGGTGTTGTATTCTTTTCACTTGTTATTGGCTGTATCATTATTATTGTGTTATGCCTTAGCTATTAAACCGTTCTTATCTCAATCCGTGGGGGCTACATTCCTTGGATTCTCCTTCCTAACTCTCCGGGAGTTGGGGGACTTAGTTTAAACCAGGACACTATCTTATAGTCATGTGCTTTTCTGCTGTAAATTGTTTCAGACGTGGAAGCAAACAAATAACATGTCTTGTCCATAATTTAACCTCTGGATTTTCAATGTTGTTGTCAAGGAGAGATAATGAGGAAGAGTGGGTAAAATTACTATTTTAAGGGTGAACATACTGAAATAGTTCTTGGTTGTGATCTCTTTATCCCAGCTCGCAGAAGCAGTAGCTGGTCTTTCCTTCCAAGTACTTAACTTCAGTGTGTGAATGGTTTATAGATGATATACAGAACGCAATTACTGCATGTCCTGTGTTCAGCCGTAGCAATCATTTTTTTCTCCTTCTTGGTAGCTAGTGCAGCACTGTGTTTTGACTTCTGGGCTGGGAACATTGCCAATAGCAAGTATGTTTTGAGTTACTGCTCAAATGTTTACTCTGGCCAAAGACTTTCTGTGCCTCATGCTCTGCCAGGGAGGAGGGGAGGTTGGGAGGAAGCAGAGACAGGACACCTGACCCAGGCTAGCCAAAGAGGTATTCCATACCATAGCATGTCATGTCCAGGATGTAACCGGGAGAGACCCGGAAGGGCTGGAGCTCTGGAGGGTTGGAAGAGGTATCAGTTGGTGCTCGGTCGGGCAGGGTGGGGTGAGTTATGGGTCGACGGCTGGTGAGGTGTTGTATTCTCTTCACTTGTTATTTCCTTTATCATTATTATTGTTATTATTGGTAGTAGCAGTAGTGATTTGTGTTATACCTTAGTTATTAAACTGTTCTTATCTCAACCCGTGGGGGCTACATTCTTTGAATTCTCCTCCCCAGCTCTCCGGGAGTTGGGGGAGCAAGGGGGGGAGTGAGTGAACAAGCTGTGCGGATTTGTTTAAACCACGACACTGCAGTACATTTCTTACGGGGGGGGGGGGGGGGGGGGGGGAGGTGTATTTTTCTAAAACTTTTAGTCTTCTCTCCTGATGATTTTGGTTTAATTTTTTTTAATTCCCAGCAAGACAAGACTTGATACCAATGAAGGAGATCAGGAGACATGACAGGTAGGATCCATATGTGCCAGCAGCTTGACTCCTGTCTACATGGCAGGGGGGTTGGAACTAGATGATCTTAAAGTCCTTCCCAACCTTAACTATTCTATGATTCTATGATGCACAGGTTGACTTCTTGGTTCTGGAATGCCCACTTATTGTCCTCCTCAGACTGGGGATCTCAAAAAAGACTGGGATTATCATGCTGAGTCAAGGCTGAACTCTGACAGTCTTCAGAGAGAGGCTGAAATGACTATCTTAAGTTCCAGCAAACGAAGATCTAAGAGCCAATGTCAAGTTTCCAAAACAACATGCCTGATCAATAGAAAAAACATTGTGATTATGCAAGTTTGAAGTGAAAGCTTCTGAAATCAAGGGGAAACATCCAATTCAGCTGAAAACTTTAGAGCAAGATTTTTCAAGTGTCATATTACTTCTTGTGCTGCCAATTTTCAAGGTTATTTTTTACAAAACACACTCTACCCTTAGCTGCATACCATCTTTTGTGGAGGAGGATCTAAGTTCCCCTGCCTGAGTTTGTGGGATATTCACTGGTGGTGGGTAGGAGGCAGAAAACTAAGAAAAGATGATGAAACTGATAGTGACAGACAGGCAGCCTCTGTAACAGTTGATCTGTGGGAATTTCACCCCCCTTTTGGAGAAATGAAAAACAGCACTGAAGAATTGCAAGCCAATCCCCTCAATTCCTATTTTTAGGAAAAGGATACTGTGAGTGAAAAGTGTTCTGAGGATTTATTTCCATTTCTCTGGGAGTCAGTGTATTTACATGAATATATTTACTGTAAAATCAGTAATAGTCAATGTAGATTTTAGAGGTTTTTTTGTACTATTATTATTGTTTTGTTTTGTTTTTTTTTTTGACAAATCCATCCATGTTTCCTTGACAGGGTAAATTTGTTAGAGACACTGTGTTCTTCTTGTTCCAGTGGCTGTTGCCCACTGTTGATCAGTTTTAACAGCTGAAAATCTCTGTTAACTGAGGGTATCCAATACTCAGTGCACAGTGCAGCTCCTGTTTCATTAAAATATTACTATTTTATAATTATACAATCATAGAATCATAAAATAATTAGGGTTGTAAAGGACCTTTAGATCATTGTCATGGTTTGAGCATGTTTTGAGGGTGTTTTTGTTCAAGGTTTTTTTTTCCAGCCAGGTGGAGGAGGGGAGTCCAGGAGGAAGGAGAGACAGGACACCTGACCCAGGCTAGCCAATGAGGTATTCCATACCATAGCATGTGATGCCCAGGATGCATACTGGGAAAGAGAAAGCTGGAGGGGGGAGCTCTGGAGAAAAATGGAGGAGGGAGCACACGGTGCTCAGCCAGGCAGGGTGGAGTGAGTTATGGGTCGGTGGCTGGTGGGGTGTTGTATTCTTTCCACTTGCTGTTTGCTGTATCATTATTATTTGTAGTAGTAAATGGCAGTAGGGGTTTTGTGTTATGCCTTAGCAATTAAACCGTTCTTATCTCAACCCGTGGGGGCTACATTCTTTGGATTCTCCTTCCTAACTCTCCGGGAGTTGGGGGACTTGGTTTAAACCACGACAATCATCTAGTTAAAGCCTCCTTGCCATCAGCAGGGACACAACACACTAAACCATGTCACCGAGGACTCCATCTAACATGGTCTTGAACACTGGCAGGGACAAAGCATTTATCACTTCTTTGGGCAACCTTTTTCAATGTCTCACCATCCTCACAATAAAGAACTTGTTCCTTATGTCTTATCTAAACTTCATCTGTTGAAGTTTGAACCCATTGTCCTGTCACTGCAATCCCTAATGAAGAGTCCCTCTTCAGCATCCTTGTAGGCCCCCTTCAGATACTGGAAGGCTACTATGAGGTCTCCATGCAGCCTTCTCCAAGCTGAACAGTCCCAACTTTCTCAGCTGCCTTTATAAGGGAGGTGCTCCAGCCCCCTTATCATCCTCATGGCCCTCCTCTGGACCTGAAGCAACTATGTACTTTGAACTGTATTTTTATAACACTTTCTCCTAGTCAAAATTCATCATCTTAACCCAAACTTACTGACTCTTCTTGCAGCAGGTTTTGACCCTAAAGTCCTGCTACTCAAATGTTACAAACCTTACACCTGAAAAGGGAGGTGGAAGGTGCCAGACCCAATCTTTAAATCTAAAAATCTTTAAATGCTCCCAAGCTGGAAGGATTTTCTATGGAAGAAAAGTGAGTGTTTGCAGACAATACAGTTGAGGAAAGCAGTAAAGACTGAAACTGCTGCAATATTGGGAAAGTCAATGTGTCCTGGCTATAAACTATTAATCCTTTGAATAGTGAAATAGACAGGTGTGCACAAAAATTGTGTTGTTGGTAACCAGCTGTAACCAGAAGCATTTTGATTGTTAGGCTGGTGATTGGTTTGGGATTGGATGACTGTCTTTTCCCTGTAAATAAACCACTTCTCCTGTTGCTGTTAATTAGAACTGCTAAAGACATATGAGTCAGAGACATAATGCAAGATTAAAGAAACACAGTGTAATGAAAGACTCTCAAGAAAGTGCAATAGCTGCTTATAGAAAAATATGCTTCTGGAGTCTAAATTAGTATAATTCCTGCATGATTGTATGCTACTGGTAACATAAACACTGAAGTTGCTCCTCTTGCCTCTGGAAGCTGGATGTTTAGAAATAGTTTCTGGTGTAACTTTCACTGTGTTATGTGTAACATCAGTTTTATTTAAATCAGCGTTGTTAAAAAAATAAAAATACATAAATTGCTTCTACCTATTTTTTAAGAAAAGCAGACCTAAACTAGTATATTTCAGAATATTCTCATGTATTCTGATATGTTTACAACAAATGCTCTTACAGTCCTTGTGTAAGTCATAGAATTATTTATTAAGCTTACTTTTGTCTTTGTTTGCAAGGAAAACATACCATTTCCTTTTGATTACAAGTAGACTTGGGGAGATATTAAGCTAATAATTTAATTTTCCAGGACTGTAGCATGAACTGTGTTCATGAAAATAACATGAAATTGTTATTCTTATTTCTCTACTTTCAGTGATTTCTTAGATGAGTCATTCAATGTATTTGAAGACTGGTTGATAAAGATATAAATAAACATGGTTTTCTCTAATACAGAATCTTATATTGCTGCTGATATTCCACCAAACTGAAGGAAGAGTTTAATGTTTTTGGGTGACATTTATTCACAATAATGCACTGATATGCACTGCAAATGGGGAAGGTGTATTTGAGACATTTCAAGGGCTAAATGAAGCTGCCAGTCAGCCTAGGATGCTTAGGCAGATGTGTCTGTCATTTAACCCATAGCTCATTAAACTCTGAGGGGACTTTCTAACATCTGTCCTGGAATTTGACCATAACTCAGCTCTATTGGCAGCAGAACAATATTAAGAAGGTACTGATCCTGCAAGAAATGTGTCTTTTAATTTATGCACTATATGGTAATTCCATAAAATTAATTTAGCCTTTCAGTGCATGAATATGGAGATGTTTGCTTTCAAGACTAAAGATTTCTTCAGTGCTAGCTTTTGAGATGTGGGAGGCAGGATCTATCCTGTTTGGCAATCTGATTGGTGGAAGGAAGCCTTCACCAGCATCTATAAGACAAATACTGGTATCCCTGGACTGATAATACTACACCAAACTTTGGTTGCTATACTGTTCAAGAAACAAAGATAAATGTCATCCTGTTTAGCAAAGGACTTTCAGTGGGTAAGGTTTCTCCAAATGCACAGCCTAGTCATAAGCCACCAGCTTACATTCTCACATGAGCTCACCATTAGCATACTGTAGTCTCAGCTGCTGTGTATGCAGCTGAGAGGAATAATGCTTAGAACCAACATTACAGACCTACCTTCTCTAAATTCAATTTCTAATCTCTCTGCTATTTGAGATACAGCCCTGCAGGTCATTAACAAGTAGAAATCCTCTTCTCTGAGAAGACAATGTGACAGTGAAAGCTAAAGAATAGTCCTGCAGCTGGATATTTACAAGTTCTGCTGGTTCAAGAGAGTATCAGTGGGCTTTACTGGCACAGAGAGCAGGGCTAAGAAAGTATCTTGTCATTGCTGTTACTAGCAGAAACCACAGGGGTATCAGTTTTATCCTATTGCCTTCACATATAGCACAGATGAGGAAAAATAATAGAAAAGAACCCCTAAAAATAAAAAGGTCAAAACAAGTTGAATAACATGTTAATAGCTATCACTTTTAACCATCAAAAAAAATCAACGATGTAGTTCAGATGTTTGAAATTGATTTTGTACGACATCTCTTCAGTAGGTGACTCTTTGGTGGGACTCTATTGATTCTCTTGAAAAAAAAAAACAAGCATGTATCTTTGATGATTTTCCTCCTTCTCTCCCAACACAACATCAGATTATCATAGGTGTGATTTACACATTGAAGCATGTGTAAGGAAAGAAACCTGGCATTTTCATTCTTATGTGGAAAATCTAAAGCCCATAAATAAGCAGAATATTCGTTGCATGAGGATCTACAGAGTTTTCACCTGTCTGAAGAAGAGAAAGAGAAATGCTATGGAAAATAAACTCAAGTACCTGGGAACATGGCTTTGCTTCTTAATGAAAAGCTACAGAACAACAATTTTCTTTGGCTTTGTATAATGTCATACCCAACAGCAAACCCCAAGGGCTGGGTGGACTCCACGCCTAAATACAGTGGTGGTCAGTAATGTATATTCCTGGGCAATGGGATAGTCTCAGACTTCTAAGAGACAAGATGGGAACAAGTGTCCACTCACTGATATAGTAGAAGTTTCAAAGGATCCTGACAGAATAAGTTAGAAAGACATCTTTGAGGGTAATACAGAATGTCTTCCAAACACTATGCATTTGGATGTCAGCGTATGAATTACAAATGATGTAATTGTTAAGATGTGAACTTGGGATATGGAAGGTGTGAGGATTCTGTACTCTAGCATGACTATATTTTGTGACTTTGAGATAAGGTGTTTTCATTTGTTGTCTTAGGTGCTACCCATCCAGAGGTGAACCAAGATGAACTATTCCTGTCTCATTAGCACTCTTAGGATAAATGTTTTAATTTCATGAGATTCTCATATATGAAGGGAGTTATGTGACACATGTAAATATCAGTCCTTGGTATGACTGAGTTACTTCTTTCATTGCTTGGCTCTTTGCAAATGGTGACCATGACAGAAAAAAAAAAAATTTGCATTTTATCACTTTTTCACATTGAGTATAATAGGAAAAAATGTACAAATTGAAAGAGGATCTCTTTGACTTTAGCTTTTATATAGCATAATATAGTTTTATACCTGTAAAAGCCCATCACATGTTGTTGAGAAAAGCCTGGGCAAGTTTCACAGTGTGAACTCTGCTTTATGTCTTCGTCAAAGAACAATGCAACAGGAAAGTGAGACAGAGATGTCAAAAGGAGATGTTACAGGCAATTAAATAGTCAGTTTGCATCATGGTAGAGAAGACATGAGATTAAGTGTGGAAACACTTTTTCAAGGTTTCTAGCCGTGCATGCCTTGCAGTAAAGTTTTTGTGATAGAAAAGCAAGCACAAGATTATGTGATGCCAAGTAAAGTAGCACAAGCTATGGATGCTTAAATATGCCTGTCCACACAGAACATCCTAAAGGGAACATTTCAGAAGTTTTATTGCTCACGCAATAGGTGAGTTTCCAGCCTGCCCAATTTGTATTTTGTTTATGGCAGATTTCAGCTCTCTAGTCCAAGCCAATAAAAGAGATACTGATACAAAAGATCTGAGTTTTTGACTGGGATGTTTTATCTAGGGAAAACACTATGCTAGTATCACAGAGGAAATCAAAGAAATACCTAAAATAATGGAGGCAAATACAGAACAGTGATAAGAGATAATAACCTGTGACCTGGCTAACAGCCAATGAATGGTACTATAAGCAAGATCTCCAAGGTCATCTGTGGAACTACTAAGTAAAGTTCAGAGCACTACACTTAGTTTTACCTAATGAATTTTTATTAACAGAGGCATTTTTCTGTGATGCAAAAGTACTGCCTGGAAAAAAAAGCCCCTTCCTATTCCCCCCCCCCCATCTATTAGGAATGAATGAGAAGGTATGCTAGTTTCACAGAAATGAATTGATTGATATTTTGTAACTCATGATGCCCCTAATATGTTTGATTATTTGGGGATTTCAGACACTTAAATGCTTTGATAAGTTAGTACTGAGGTTTTGAAGAAATTCAGATTATTCAAGCTATCCCTGGGGAGAAGATTAACTGTAATGACATTTAAAATAGCCTACATAAATTTAGGAAATGAAAATTAGATGAAAAAAAATCTGAAGAATTAACAGAGTGCTTATCCTGTCAAAGGTTTGGTTTTCAGCTTTTTTTTTTCTGAACTGCGAACTGAGAAAATATTTTTCCAATATTTTGAAAGCAAAACTCATTCCCAAAGAATATTCAGTAGAAGAAACCTTGACTGCACTAAAACAAAAATAAACTTTTACCTTCGCACTCTTACAGATAATATTCTAGACAGTTTATGCTTCTTTAAAAGGGCTGTAAAGCTGTGTTAAATTTTCTTCATAAAGTCCTAGATTTTAAACCACAGGCTTAGCAGTAGCTGCTACCTGCTCCTACGTCATGTTAGCTGATCTCTAATTGAAATACTGATTGGAAAATAGGCTGTAGAAACTGATGTTTTCTGACTAAATATTAAGTATTTAAAGACTGATAAGTCTCAAATGAAATTTTTAAAACAGGGAAAAACACACTGTAATGAACCTGGTGATTATACCCTTCAGTCTATTGTGAGTTCCAGTTAGAAAAATAAATTAGCAATGTTTGGAGTCAAATACTTCAACATGGTGCTTGAATTTTTTTAATGATTTTTTTTAAAAGTCTATAAATGAATTCATTAATAGATTCTGGAGTTTATAAATAGATAGAAATCATGCTTTTAAAATGTTCATAGCTTAGTCTTATTTTTGACATTTAACACAATATATGAATTTATAACCCAGTGAAGTCAGTGGAAGTCACACTACATCAGCAAGTTGAATGTCATGCTGATGGTTTTGTCCCTGTCCAAACGTGACAGAAGTCAGTCATGCAGCTTGATGCAGGTTATTACAGTGGAATTGCTAAATGCCTTGCAATGGTCTCTGATATTTGTAGGTCTTAAGGAATTTGTGGATTGGGGCTGATAATGTTCTGGCTCATCCACCTGTGTAGTTTCAGCATTTGTTTGATACAGAATTAATTTTTCTACATATAAGAAGGCCAGGAGGAAATAAGAACACTTGAACACCAGGAAAAAAAATAATTCCATGGCATTTGACTGGAAATTCTGCCTCTCGTAGAGGCAATGTGAATTGTTGAGTGTCCCAAGGCAGCTGGAATAGGTTTTCTATGAAGTTAGGTTACCTGGCTTCAACAGCACAGACTTTATTTTTTTTGTTCTTCAGTTTAGAATCATACATGAGAAAATACAAATGAACTTTAAATTTCCTTTTTATTTAATACTCTGTGACTAAGGTAAAGAGTGCACAGAGGCACGATTTTTAAAACACCATGAAAGCAAAACGTCACTGACTCTTTGTTTCCAAAGGAAAATGTCCATCTGTTTCTTTTATTACTCTTGTGAGATGCTTTTTTACGTTGTGCCTTTTATTTCTAATTGATGTAGCACTTGAAATTCTTGCAAACACTCTGAAAGACCTTTGGGAAAACAGAGGTAATCAAGAATGAAACCTCAAAGCTTCTCAGCAGCATGGACACTGAGTTTTCCTTCCCCCTTAGCAAGGGACTGGGTCTGCCCCAGCTGGGTCTGTTCGTGCTGTGGGATAAGGGTATTGAGAGCAGTGACAAGCTGCAGGATAGGAGGAGGGAGAGCCCTGGGCCATGTGTGCTGCCAACTGCTTCACCTAATTCTCAGCCTTAATGAGATAGCCAAGACACTGAGAAGGGCATTGTGAATCACAGCTTTCTATTCTAAATCCCTTCCTTCATGGCAGGAACAGCAGCTAAGCTAGGATGTTTTAGCACAGGGGTTTTAGCAAGCCAATGGTCAGAGGCCTGTATTTTTTAGTGAATTACAGCAATCTCAGTCTAACTGACTTAAGCATCCCAGACTATCCAAGACCTCTTTTTGAAAGGCAGCTATGAAAAAGCAAGCAGATTTGTGAGTGTTGGAATCAGTCCCAGGAACAAACCTTTGCTTTCTTGTGTTTTATGGCTTTTAAAACCCCCAGTGTCTCTGTTTTGTTTTAGTTTGAGGTTTTCTAGCAGAAAAAGAGAAGGTTTTGTTGCTGTTCTTGTTGTTTTTAGAAAACATAAAACCAGTCAGTATCCTGTACAGTAAATGCTACAAGTAAAAGGAACAATTCTGATGCCAAACAGAGTAAACTGCTAAATTTTACTGTTTTTCAAACTTCTGCTTGGAACTTTGTTCATGGGTATTCAGGTTGCCATAAAAGAAGGCAAATTGCTGCTAGTGACCTAGGCAGTTTCTGGAGTCCTTGAAGAAAGTGAGAATCCAGTGCAAACTTGCAGAAACCAAACTTTGTACGTAGGTATGTGGGGGGTGGAGGTAGACAGATGAAAGGACTGAGATGAACATGGTTAATACGACTTATTCAAGGTCATAATAGCAGAACTCTCCCAACCCCTAACATGAGACACTACTACCTTTCTGGAAGGCTGCAAAGCCACTTTGTTACTGCAGCATTCCTAGCACAAAATTAATGTACAAGAAAAAAAGTTTATGTCAAGAGAGAGGTAAAAGGCGGGTTTCTGCCAACTAAATGGTTCCCTGTGATGGACACTGTCATCTTCAGTTAAAGTAACTCTCATGCAGGAAGCACTTCTCACAAACCCATCGGTTGCAATAAAAATCTTAGCAGAAGGTATTAATCTCTACAGTTGATGAATAAATGTCATTGCATGATGATTTGCCACATTTTTAAGCCTTGAACATTTTGTTGAAATGCAAGATAGAAACTGGGGAGTGCACGATGTCATCTGTGTTGTGCATTGTATGTCTCCTATACCTGTTCAGTCCAGTATCACTTCCTTCTCACACATAACATCATTTCAGATGATGTTTTAATCTCCTTTTGTGGCTTTAATTAATGAAGAGTGTGTGCTCTGTGTTAAAGAAAAAAAGCCAGGAGCTTGATTCCAAGTCTAATTCAAATTTATAAGGATTCAGCCTCTTAGAATATCAATGAAGCAAAAGGAATGATGAAAGCAAAAGGGGGAAATGTTAAAAATTAATAAGGAGAAGAATTACTATTTTGAGACCTCATTTATTATCTTAGAGAAATAATTTCACAAATTCAGTGAATAATCCCCAATACGGACTTTGGAACTCATACTTACATTGCATTGTCAAAGGTGTTGCTTGTACCAGAAATGCTTTAGCTATTTTGATTTCATTTCCTCTCAGTTTTAAATCGCATTTTCACAAACAGCCACATAGCAGGGACCATCAGCAGTGATAGTAGTGCCCCAAGTCTACCTTTTCCTCTCCAGGTATAAATCTGATCCTACACCATAACCAAAGCCTGGAGTAAGTTGTTGGTACTGAGACACCTCCTTGGTTTCCTCAGCATGGGAGACAGGAAGAAAGAGACTTTATTGCTGGAAGCTCAGAGAAGGTCCCTTGGTTTGGCTGCTGTGCAAGGAGGAAGGGTTGCTTCCAGCTGGTCCAGGGCAGCAGGTAATTTCTCTGTTGGCTTTGCAGAGATTGAGCCTCATTGTAACAGTCAAGTTAATGGAGATACACCAGCACCGGTACTGCCATGGGTAGCAAAACTGTTTGTCAGAGAAACACCGGTCCTCCCAGAACCAACAAGCTTCCATCTGGAACTGGGAACAAAAACATAAAACGGAGTATAAAGAAAACCTAGTCTACTCCAAAGCAGTCAGTCTTATGAGTTCTTCTTATTCATTGTTCCAATTATGCTTTGTCCTTGCTTAAAAAATGCTCCAAAACCTGTTTTTTCTATATCTATCAGAAAGAAACCCCCAAAAATGCCTTGCAATATTTCCAGCCAAACCTGCTGCATCAAAAGGATCATGACCTGACCAGCAGGTCGAAGGAGGTGATCCTGCCCCTCTGCTCTCGTGAGACCTCACTTGGAGTATTTAATACAGTTCTGGTGTCTTGAACACAAAAAGGACATGGAACTATTGGAACAAGTCCAGAGGAGGGCAACGAGGATGATCAGGGGACTGGAGCAGCTTCTGTATGAAGACAGGCTGAGAAATTTGGGGCTGTTTAGCCTGGAGAAAAGAAGGCTGCATGAAAACCTCATAGCAGCCTTCCAGTATCTGAAGGGGGCTACAGAGATGCTGATGAGGGACTCTTCATTAGGGACTGTAGTGATAGGTCAAGGGGTAACGGGTTAAAACTTCAACAGAGGAAGTTTAGATTGGATATAAGGAAGAAGTTCTTTACTATAAGGTTGGTGAGGCACTGGAATGGGTTGCCCAGGGAAGTTGTGAATGCTCCACCTCTGGCAGTGTTCAAGGCCATGCTGGGTAGTGCCTTGAGTGATATGGTTTAGTGTGAGGTGTCCCTGCCCATGGCAGGGGGTTTGAACTAGATGATCTTAGGGTCCTTTCCAACCCTAAGTATTCTCTTATTCTACAGTACTAAGTCCATGGGGAAAGTGAACCTGCAGTTATACAAGGCTGATTTAAGTCATGAAGATTCACATCTAAAGTGTGGGAAAAATCTTATTTGAGGAAATAAAAATTTAAAAACTGATTTATGATTTTCTTTGCTGCACATCACTTTGCTTGGGATGAGGCTCCCTCTAAATTAACTGAGTAATTTACTGGATGGTGAGGAAGTCTAGTGAGTTTCAGCTCTTGATGGCTGGCTGAGTTACCACAGAAGTTTTTGGTCAAACATTAGCGATCTCAGCCAAGATCAGGATATCCCCTACATAGAAGTTATACAAAGATGGACCAGTTGAATCTTTAGGGACATAAAATCAAGCTGACTGAGTCACTTGCTTAGATTTTTTGCCTAATTAAAAGAAATTGAGGAAAACCTGAACAGCATCTGGACGAAGTACCAGATACATCTTTTAAAGCATCAGTACTTGTTGAATGAGGGGCCTTTCGAAACATTTTTTCACAGTTTGTTTTGTTTCACTTTTGTTCTGCTTTTCTGGAGTAGGCTGCTAGAACCATGTTCAGCACATGCACTTCTCCAGGGAGAATTATTTAAGGTGACTCTGTGTATATTTTAATGGGTGTTGTAAATGCCTTGTAAAATGGTGTTCATATCATTTACAGAATGGCTGTAATTAGGCAAAGAACTGCATACCAGATGTGGGTCTTTTCTTTCATAATGGGAGATAACAAATTATTAACGAGCAAGAGTTGAGGTCCTCAGGTCTGCAAATACTGTAAGCCAAGAATTTCTAAAGGGTCAATTTCAGGTATGAATTAATGTTAGCAATATTGTCCTGAATATATTGTCTGCATTCTTTAGGTTTATGAACTAATCTACTGTGTTTACTCAGATTTTAATAAAAAAAAAAAGAAAAAAGAGGGAGTTCCTTCTAATTCCCCATGACTAAAATTATATTCCCTGCTTCATGATAAAGAGACAGTCATCTAGCCTTAATGATTAATGACATTTCTTTAATATAGATTGTTCCAGCTTCAGGCTGTGCAATCATTCAAGCACTTGTCATTTTGAACAGTTTTAATTCTAATCCTTATTCATGTAGCAAGGTGGTTTTAGTTCGGACAGACATGTGAAATGCAGAATAAAAATGCTTCCACAAACTGATTTTGTTAGACTGAGTTTCAACAGATCAAAAATAACTGCTGGTGCAGGGTGCAGGGGATGTCAACGTAGCAAAATTCTCCATAGAGAAACAAAAAATGGAGGATAGGAGTGGGAGAGATTTTGTGACTACTCTAAGTAATATATTGGTAAAAGCTCCTTTTCAAAAGTGATGAAAATGATGTAGTTAAACTCCTAAAACACTGTTTTTTCAGGAAGCTTCTTGCTTTTTAGATGCTGGTGATGTCTCCTTCTGTTACATGACATAGACCAGGAAAACACCTGAGGTTTCTTCCTAAACCCTAAACTCTAATTTGTTGAAGTGTAAGATCAATTGTAATTTTGATCCAAAAGACAACTCTCCTAAGAATCATTAAGAAGGTACACCACGAAGGTGGCTACAGAGAAGATGGAGACTACCCTTATACAAGGAGACATATGGAAAAGGTTACAGGTGCAAGCTACTTCTAGGGAGATTCTGACTTGACACAAGAGAAAAATTTTTTACAAGGAGAATGACCAGCCTTCAGAATAATCTTCCTAGGGGAGTGGTGGATTTCCCAGCTTTTAAGATTGGATACTTTTAAGATTCAGCTGGACGGTGTGCTGATCCACCTTGTCTAGACTGTGATTTTGGCAAGAAAGGTTGGTCCACATGATCCTTCAAGTCCCTTCCAACCTGATATTCTATGATTCTATTATTTAGGTGGGAAAAGATCAGGCACTTACAGCAGATTATGAATTTGACTGCTGACTTGGCAGCATTACTCCAGCACATTTTAACAAGTGAGAATCTCCTCATCTGAGACCTTAGCTGAGTAAGCATATCCTATATAGGCAAGGTATCTAAAGGAAGTCATGGAACGACTTAAGAGACTCTATGACCATGCTTGGAGGAAAGACAGAAACAGTAGGGATTGTTTAGTTGACAAAACAATAGCTGGTTGGGGGGGAATAGGGGTGGACATAGAAGAATTCAAATACTTAAAAGATGGCTAAAGAGATGAACAAATAGATTGCTCTTGGTGTTCCACTTACAGCCAAGGAGGCTGTAAGTTTAAATCAATATGGGAGGTTTCAGTTAGACTTGAACAGCAGGGTGTTTAAAACAGAGTAGACTGGACAAAGCATGATCTGCAAATGGAAGTTCGGGCAAACATCTGTCTTTTTCCTTCATTATGGCACTGAGCAGCCTTTCAGTGCTCTGTTTTCCACTTACATATAGACCACAAACATAACTGTTTTGTGAAATGCAAAAAATTCTTAAATCAGCTGGGAAATAGCCAGAATCCTAGCTGAATCTGCTGATGCAAGTCTTCTGTCTTGATGTTCTGCCCTTACTTCTTTCCTGTTGTCAGTCTTTGCACTGGACACAGCACAAGCAAGGACTTGACCCCAAAAGCAAAGCTGCTGACTTCACATCCCCACATCTGCTCGGCAGGGGTCTGCCTGTGCTTGGGCAAAGGCAGGAGGGTGGAAGAACCACAGTATAATTGTGTAGAAGTGTGTACAAGGAGACAAGTGAAAATGGCCATTGAAGGGATCTGACTGAGCAAGCCCAGCACAGCTTTAGGATTGACAAACATTGCTGCCTTGCTCAGTTGGAAACAGGCAATCAAAAGGGATCATGTTGAAAGAGTCAAATACAGACTAGGGTGGTAAGTTGCAGACCTCATTGTGTGATAAAGCTCTGATATCTCATTCAGATCAGCTCTGTTGTAATGAGAATAAGAGAAGGTAGAATACAATTTCTGATATGAAATGGCCTAACTTTATAAAGACAGAAAGAAGGGCAGAATTTTTACATCTGTACTTCAGTATTATAGCCAAAATATTGCTGTTCTTGGAAGACCAGGCAATTTTTTATTCCTTTGTCTATACCAGACTTAACTGCAACTTTTCCCCCTTCCTGTATAGTTAACAAGAACCAAACTTGAGGAAGTAGAACACAGTGGAAATATTCCTTGATGTTTCCTGGTTTTGGCATGTAATAGAAGATTAACAAATATCTGTAATTATTATCCCTTTCCTCTGACACTCACTTTGAGTAACTTCTTGTAGTTGAAAATGCAGTCTCGGTCCTTTTTCTTTGAAAACCAATAAAACCAATGCCTTTGTAAACGCATTGTAAAGAGTTACATAAAGGCACTGTTTTTGTTAAATTTCTGTCTGTATCACTGTGTGGAGAAGGAAAACTGGTTTGGAACATTGGAGCTTTGTTGTATCTACAATGACCTCCCAGGTAGTGCACCATGTCGGTACATGTTGTACATACAAAGTGGTGGGAAAAAACACATTTTAGCTTGTACCTCTGAGAGAGCTATATTGTATTTTATAAACTGTCTTTGTGAGATTAATACTGCAGTTCTTGAAAACAGTGAGCTCCCATGTCATAGAAAACAGCACTTCTAAAGCAATCTTTGGATATCTGTCCCCCCCCCGTATTCCTGAATAATATGTAGTTTACTCTGTCTTTCCATAATGAGAGGGACCAAACTGATGTAACTGTGGTTTGCAGATGGCTGAGAATTACAAACTCATACTGAAGAAAATAGTATCATTTTCAGATATTAAAAAAAAAACAAGCAAACAAAACTTTTACTATTATGATTCCTATTATATATTTGAAAATGCTAAAATAAAGATTTACTAGACAAGGATAATTTTCTTACTTTTTTTTTCCTGAGTGGGCCCCCTGTATTTTGTAGCCCATATATTTTCAATGGGGCAACTTTCTTTTAAGATCACGCACAACATTCGGGTGTAAAGTGCCATTTTTGGCACTTTGCTCTTACTGAGCTGAGACAATGTCTTAGCTATGCTTGTAGATAAACCTCAGTATACCCTCTTGCTTCTTGGGGAACAGGTTGTTGCTGAATTACCATCTGAAAAACATACTATCCATGAGCAGACCAGCTCTAATGTTTATATCAGCTGAAAAAGTTAACTGTAGAGGACTTAGCAGGGATAGGAGATTTCAGGGAAGACACCTTCTCACTTGAGGTCTGTTTTATCACTAGGCAAGGGCTGTTTCCAGCAAAGCCAAACTCAGAGAAGTGCAGGTGCAGTAAATCTGCTCTTTGATCCACAGATCTTGAGGTTATTAATGAAATTGTGTTGCTGTGTGTGTTTGGCAGAGAAAGACAGAAAGACTTTCCTCAGGTTAAACTACCTCTTTCCCCTCCAGTTTTCAAAGGCACTCTTTCACAACATAAATGTAGCTCTTTACAGAGGAGCACAGCTGCTAGAGATTTGGATGAAGACATGGGCACATTGAAAAGTCTCAAGAAATTTTATTTTCTACTTGGACGTCTCCTGAAGCTGACTGCACAGAAAATCATACAGACAAGTCTTACTTGGGTAACAGACAGAAGAAAAGATAAAGCCTAAATTCTCTTCAGGCAGTGGTAGAAAGGGCTTAATTGTTTTGCTTTTTTAGATCACCAAATACTCATTTCCGCAAACTTGTGAGCCCCTTGAAAGAGATGGAACATCTGTCACACAAGAACACACAAGGAAAGGAATCATTGTTTTCTAGTCTGGTGTATCTCATAAAATAAAAATTAATTGAAAAGAAGATAGGTTTGTGCTGGTAGTTGTAGAACAGGCTTGTGATTCACAAAACATCAGAATCATAGAATCATAGAATAGTTAGGATTGGAAAGGACCTCAAGATCATCTAGTTCCAACCCCCCTGCCATGGCCAGAGACACCTCACACTAAACCATATCACCCAAGGCTTCATCCAACCTGGCCTTGAACACTGCCAGGGATGGAGCATTCACAACCTCCCTGGGCAACCCATTCCAGTACCTCACCACCCTAACAGTAAAGAAGTTCTTCCTTATATCCAGTCTAAACCCCTGCTGTTTAAGTTTCAACCCATTACCCCTTGTCCTATCACTACAGTCCCTAATGAATAGTCCCTCCCCAGCATCCCTGTAGGCCCCCTTCAGATACTGGAAGGCTGCTATGAGGTCTCCACGCAGCCTTCTCTTCTCCAGGCTAAACAGCCCCAAATTTCTCAGCCTGTCTTCATATGGGAGGTGCTCCAGTCCCCTGATCATCCTCATGGCCCTCCTCTGGACTTGTTCTAACAGTACCATGTCCTTTTTGTGTTGAAGACACCAGAACTGCACACAGTACTCCAAGTGAGGTCTCATGAGAGCAGGGTAGAGGGGCAGGATCGCGTCCTTTGACCTGCTGGTCATGATCCTTTTGATGCAGCCCAGGATACGGTTGGCTTTCTGGGCTGTGAGTGCACACTGAAGCCGGCTCATGTTCATTTTCTCATTGACTAACACCCCCAAGTCCTTCTCCACAGGACTACCATGAATTTCCTTTTTGCCCAACCTGTAGCTGTGGCTGAGATTGCTCTGACCCAGGTGTAGGACCTCACACTTGGCATGGTTAAACTTCATGAGGTTGGCATCAGCCCACCTCACAAGTGTGTCAAGGTCCTTCTGAATGGCATTCCTTCCCTCTAGCGTATCAACAGAACCACACAGCTTGGTGTCATCAGCAAACTTGCTGAGTAAAACAATGAGCAGCTCTGCTAGAGTCCCATAAAATTCGGGTCTTGTTCAGACTGTTAGGTTTCAAGATTTCTGATGAGGGCTTATTAACTAAAAGAAGAGTATTTTTTGAAGTCCTGGATGGAAGCAAGGGCATCCAAAATGGCAGTGATCTCCAGCGAAAACTGAGCTAGAAATAAATCTATTCCATGCTGCTGGACAATCCTCCCCTTTCTAAGTAGCTATGGAAGAGAGGGGCAGGGTGAGGAGCAAAGAAATTCTTGATAGTTCTGAAGAGTTTATCAAGCCTGAAAGAGAACATTTGGAGAAAAAAAAGTTTTGTCTGCTGGAAAATGCAGACAAATTGAAAGAACTACGTATGCAGAAAATACAGATTGGCACTAAACTCAGATCATGCTTATGTCAATAAAGTGTCTGGTAGAGTAGCCAAAAATTAAAAATGTGATTGGAACTAGATTGATAAGTGTACTGATGATGATAAAATGCATTAATAAAAATTTATTAAAACATGCAAAGCTTACTTAGACAGCTTCATCTATTGTAGCTGGATCCCTACGAAGAGGAACCACTGAAATTTTAATTGCCAGTGGGCCACGTGTGCTAAAAACAGGACCGTTCAAGTTTATTGCTTTTTGAGCAAGGTAGAAATCCATAAATTAGGAACAAAAATGATTTATGATCATTTTCTTGGGTAGAAGAATTTTCTGACAGAGAGGGAGATTTTGATATTGCTGTGTCTAAGCCACTAGCATTGCTCTGAGATTGTTTCTGATAGCTCAACTTTCCAGCACCTGTGAAAAAGAAGAAAACCAATTCAGAAAAAAATCAAGTTTGAGCATGAAGAAAAACAAAAGCACTGACTATAGCGTTGAGCTGCAAATTTCAGTAAGCATTTAATATGTGGTAGTCTCCTTCCCACCCCATGCAGCCTTCTCTTCTCCAGGCTGAACAGCTCCAACTTTCTCAGCCTGCCTTCATATGGGAGGTGCTCCAGTCCCCTGCTCATCCTCATGGCCCTCCTCTGGACTTGTTCTAACAGTTCCATGTCCTTTTTATGTTGAGGGCACCAGAACTGCACACAGTACTCCAAGTAGGGTCGTACAAGAGCAGAGTAGAGAGGCAGGATCACCTCTTTTGATCTGCTGGTCACACTTCTTTTGATGCAGCCAAGGATATGGTTGGCTTTCTGGGCTGTAAGCATGCATTGCCGGCTCATTATCATTTTCTCAACAACCAACACCCCCAAGTTCTTCTCTGCAGGGCTGCACTGAATTTCCTTTTTGCCCAACCTGTAGGTGTGCCTGGGATTGCTCGGACCCAGCTGTAAATCCTTGCATTTGCGTGAGGCCATCCATCCATCAAGTTGATGTCTCTCCAATTTAGAGACAAATATCACCATGTATACACATGACACAACAACCATTCTGGATACTATGGTGCTCTTCTAGCAGGTGCATGCCTTCATCATTCATTTTCTTGTGGCACTTTCAATCTTTTCTCACTTGTTTACCATCCTCCATCAGCTATGGTCTTCCCTTATGCTGTTGGTTTCTCTCAGTGTTTCCATTCTTTTTATTCTCGAAGAATTATGAGATTTCATCTAATTTTGCACAGAAAACAACAGAATGAGTCTAGGCTCCCTAACTTTTATATATTTACACATACAGCCATGCTTTTTGAGGGTTTTGCAGAGCTGCTGTTTTCGCTGTCTTGGGAAAACAGGAACCTGAACCACCATATCAGAAGACACTAAACACTGAACTTGCAGGCCTCATACATCAATGGAGTCATCTAATTGGTTGAGCAGGGCCTGATGTCCTATATTCAGTGTTTCAGATTCACAGAGGCATTGACCAGCACACACAAACCTTTACTCAAAGCTGGCAATTCCAAAGACTTTCAAAGGTTTATGTTTGCATGTGCTTGAGGTGCTTTTTTCTCGCTGCTGCAGATGCTATGCCTGACATGATTGCGGAATTAGGTTCCTGGTATAACTTTCATGCTTGTGACATTCATCCAGCAAGTCAGTGACCCCAGTGCAGGCAATATAGTATTTTACTTTCCCATTCAATGCTGATTTCAAGGTCTGTTACTCTTGATTACTGTAGAGTTTGCTATAGAGGATTTAATGACATTCACCCATATCTCATATACTTAAAAAACAACCTTTTCCTCAAAATGCTGATATTTCATCCTTATTCTATGTTGTACGTTGCATTGTGTATTTATTTAGTATTTAAGCAACAAAAATTTAAACCCAGCTATCCAGCAGTATCTTTTTGCCACACAGTCCATGTTGTTTCTGTTACCTTTTGAGACAGAAGAATAAGGCATAAGTAAGTTAAAGAAAAGTAAGATATAAACCCTAAAACTAACTTTTAAATAAGAAAGCAATTAACTTTCTCTGTTCCCATAACTATGTTTTCTGTCTATTCCCAATCTGAATGAGGCATCGTCTAAATACAGAGTTTTGCATATGGATAGTATAGTTTTGCTGTCAAGGTTATAGCTTTTATTCACCTCAACAGCAGTTAGAAGATTCTTTTCTTTATTTCTTGATCAGGTTGTAAAAATGCTAAATGAGCTGGAAAATAAGAAGTTAGGATTTTTTAATTCTGTCTTTGTTGGTAAATAATGATTGGAAAAGACTCTTGCATGATATCAGACACAAGATATGAGCCTTGGTAAGTATCAAGGCATCCTCCTAGCCAAAATGCAAATGCTCTAGTAATTCATAATTCTTTTTGGCTAGGGAAACAAACCAAACCAAAACACTTCAGACAGGTAGCTATTTGGTTATACTTAGCTTTCAGTGGTGTGATGTGATGGTTTATTTTGCATGTATGTATTTTTTCTCATTTTATGCTTCAAGCAGTTCATTAAATCTTTTATTGTCATCATCAAACTGCTTTCCTTGCTGTACTCATAATGCTGAGTGCAAAATTCTAGCGTTATAATTAATGTCTACAACAAAAGAACTGAGCTTTGGAGTGAGAAAAATTTGCTTCACTGTAAATGATTATTTTTTTTATATCTAACTTGGAAAATGCTGATTTTCCCCCCTTTTTATGTGCAATTAGCAAACTAATTACCAATGGGATATGATAAATATTTGTGACACTAAGTGACACAGCAAACTCAACTGTATTTGAGATATGTGGAAGCACAATATGCTTTCTTGAGGAATTTAGATTCCTTTTGGAGCTTAGAAGGACGAAGTTCCTGAACCTCATGGTGAGACGTAGACAGTTCTTCCTGCTATGACTCAAGTCACCAGATGAAACAAAAGAGCATTAAGAGATTGAAGACACAAAATGCTTTTCATTTTTCCAACAGTAACACTACAGCATTTTTAAACTCAAAGACTTAGAGGTTTTAGTATACTGAGCACAATAAAATTGTCACCATTCAGACAATCCAGCCTCAAAGTCCCCAGAAGCAAAAGGATGTTGCAGGCAGCTTGTACTGCTGTTGATACAAGATACTTGATTGATATCCAGTATCTGATATTTGCTATTAGCAAAGTTCAATTTTTCTGTTCAGTCTGACAGAGTGCATTACATAGACCTAGCTATCATATCTTAGGACCACCTTTACCTATTAGCTACAGAAGACACACTTGCCTGACACATATTTCCCAAAATGCAGATTTTAGTCTGTATAATTGGATTATGTTATCATGAGGTGGGAAGGGTTTTAGAATGTCATGGTTTAAACCCAGGCTGTAAATCAGAGCCACGCAGACCTCTCACTCACCCCCCGCTCTCTTCTCCCAAACCTCACCCCAGACCCTCCCCCCCAACCCCGGCTCCTGGAGGGCTGGGGAGGAGAATCAAAAGAATGTAGCTCTCACCGGTTGAGATAAGAGCAGTCCAGTAACTAAGGTATAACACAAGCCACTACTGCTGCCCCCAGAAATAACAAAGGCAGAGAATACAACACCTCACCAACCAATACCTAGCCTGACCCAGCAGTGAGCCAGCCCTTCTGGGTAACTCCCTGTTAACCTCCTGAGCATGATGTGCTGTGGTATGGAATACCTCTTTGCCTAGTTTGGGTCAGGTGTCCTGTCTCTGCTTCCTTCCGGCTTCCCTTCCTCCCTGGCAGAGCATGAGGCTCAGAAAGTCCAATATATGAAAGGAGAAGTGTGGAGACAGTATTCTCACAGGAGAATGGATATTTGGTACATGAACTCTGAATACCTCTGAAAGATACAGCAAGGCCGTGAGAGGCCTGAGGAAGCTTAAGCAAGCAAGATAAGAAGAAGCTGGAATTCAATGAGTGATGAGAACTGTGGACTGTTGGCAAGCTTTTGAGGTCAAGTCCTCACACCTGTGCTTAACCAATTATATGTTAGTCACTAAGGATCTTCAAGACAAGTATCCAATCATGATATGTCAAATTGCTGTAGGTGTGTGCAAGCAATAGTATATAAGGAGTTAATGCTTTGCAATAAATGGCTTTTTGTCTGATCATATTGATCTCTCACTGAGTCCATTCCATGGCAAATGACACCCAAGCAGGGACCCTCTATAAATTCACATTGAAACGGAAGAGGGTGTTAATCGTAGTGCCGCGGGCAGGAAAGAAAAAGAAGAAGAAATCAGATGGAATTGATCTGGCTGGACCAAGATTGTCAGAGGAGGGAATCCTCGGATTGGAGCCTTGTGAGCCCGGAAGACACTGCGCAGTGCAAATAAGGTGAGCAGCCGGACGGTTGGAAGGGAGCTTAAGGATGGGAAAACAGTTAAGAAGAAGAAACAATGCTTAAGCTCTTCCAACATATCCTCTCTGTGAGAGGGACAGAGTATGATGAAGCTATGCTAAAAATATTGTGTCTGGAGTAAGGAGAAGCAGTTGATTGTGGGAGTCAGCGAAGCCTTTAATCTCGAGATTTGGGAAAAAATTACTAAGGAAGAGGCCTCTGATTTATGGATGTTTTCAGTTCTTCTTAAGGTGAAGGGAGCAACCTTTAAAGAGACAGACTTAAAGTTAGTGCTGAAATGGTTGAAGATGCATTACCCACAGATTGATGAGTCTACTGGACTTGAGATCTCTTTGTGGAATGGGGCAAGATTTAAGCTGTGGAATGCAGCCACGAAAGGCAATGATGCTGTGAAAAGTTTGTTAGTAATTTGGAGAACTGTTTTAGAGACATTAAAGTCAAAAAATGAGATCGTGGAGACCAGAATCCATCCATCCGTGTGTCCCCCCCTCCCCCCGCCCTCCCCCCCGAAACTTCTCTGGTTCCCGCCACGGCTGTGAAGATTGAAGATGGGGATGAAGACGATCCTTTCAGCTCAGGCTCTATGGACCCCAACAAGGAGCCTGTGCATGTTCATCAGTCTGCTGTTGCTGCTCCTGAGATTCTGACACCTGATAATGCTGATGCTGACCTGGATAGTCCTTTTGACCTGGAGCCTATTCATCCGGAAAAGAAGCCTGATTTATATCCCCCAGATCCTCATGATAAATGGGCAGCTGTAAAGGGAGAAGCGATATGGGTGGGGGATGCAGATATATTGCACGGTTTCCCATGGTGTGTGTGCTGGTGTGTGTGTGTGTGCTTCCCACCCGAGGTCTCTTGTATGCTCTTATCAGGGGTATTGGGCAGAATGTGTCAGACCATGGAGTTGGGTCCCCATAAAAAACGCCTTTGATACAGTCTGTCTGTGATACTCATGTACAAGAAGTTGGTAAATATAAGTATGTCCATGTTTCTATCAACCCTTGCAAACCTTTTGTCATGGTTTGAGCATGTTTTGAGGGTGTTTTTTTTCAAGGTTTTTTCCAGCCAGGTGGAGGAGGGGAGTCCGGGAGGAAGGAGAGACAGGACACCTGACCCAGGCTACCCAATGAGGTATTCCATACCATAGCACGTGATGCCCAGGATGCATACTGGGAAAGAGAAGGCTGGAGGGATAGAGCTCTGGAGGATAATGGAGGAGGGAGCACATGGTGCTCAGCCGGGCAGGGTGGAGTGAGTTATGGGTCGGTGGCTGGTGGGGTGTTGTATTCTTTTCACTTGCTGTTTGCTGTATCATTATTATTTGTAGTAGTAAATGGCAGTAGGGGTTTTGTGTTATGCCTTAGCAATTAAACCGTTCTTATCTCAATCCGTGGGGGATACATTCTTTGGATTCTCCTTCCTAACTCTCCGGGAGTTGGGGGACTTGGTTTAAACCACGACATTTTTTGGCGCCCAACGTGGGGCCCGAGGGTTTGAGATAAGAACAGATCCGAGCGGATTTATGGCCTCTTGTCACAATGCTGATTTATTGGCTCTTAGAGGTTTTTCTCTGGATCTCGCTGTTTCGGGATTTTGCCGGGTACTTTGTGTATGGATTGGATGTGTTTGAGGCTTGGGCTAAAGCTTTTGTTTCACTGTACTTTGTGTCGGAGGCTTGTAATACAGTGGGGCTCCGGCAGCAGGGGGGAATGGACGTGGCCGTGGACTTGGACTTGTACCAGGCCGTCCCGCGGCTCTTCGCCATCCTTGTCCTTATCCTCGTCGTCGTCTGCGTGGAGCTGCGTGAAGCCAGGAAGGAGCGGCCCCGGGAGCTGCCGGCAGCTGAGGCTGCCAGGGAGAGCAGCACGGGGAGCCAAACGGCTGTGGCAGAGCAGCGGGAGCAGGCGGGGGAGGAGTGGAGCAGGGCGGTAGCTGAGCAGCAGGATCAGGCAGCGGGGGAGGTGAGTCCCGCAGCCGTTCCCGACCCTCCGATGGCCGAGAGCGTCCCCCGGAAGTCGCCCGCCGACCCCCAGCAGGATGCAGGAGACTACACAGCACTTCCCAGCAAGGCAGTGGAGGAACAGAGTCCCGCAGCCGTTCTTAACCCCACAGCGGCCGAGAATATGCCCCAGAAGTCACCCACCGAGCCCCAGCAGGATACAGGAGACCACGCAGCATTTCCCAGCAAGGCAGAGGAGGAAGATCCGGACTTGGAAAAAGAGAAGCTGGTGGTGGGAGAACTGGCAAGCAGGGCAGCTACATCAGCCCCAGTGACAAGTGCAGCAGCAACTGAGAGTTCTGACGGTTATAAATGGTTTTTAGGTGCCCTTGGGACCTGCCTGCTGATTGTGATAGGGGTCAGCATGGTGGCAGGCACACAGAGTGTGTTCTACCCACAACCATTTTGTCTGATCCCAAAAGTTAAGCAGAGTCAGGTTTGGGTCTTGTCTAGGGTTAGACAAGGATATAGGAGCACCAGGAGACTGTTCCCAAGGCTGGACAGTCATGAGTGGCAGGGCACGTGGGACAGTATGGCCAGGTATCTGATCCACTGGGCTCCTCCAGTGCTTTGGAAGCATTGGAAGTGGAAGGCAGCTGTATGGAGTCCCCAGCAGCAAGCTGTAGAACTGCTGAAGGGGACAGTGAATGATTTTGAGCCTGGTGGGCCCAGATACTTCAGGCCATCAGTCCAGAGATGCAACACAGAGATGTCTCATGATCGAGGGGTGGACTTAAGAGTGATGGTGTATTGAAAATGTGGGATCTGGGCATGATGTGAATGGTATGGAATAAGGGGTGGATAATGTCATGGTTTGAGCATGTTTTGAGGGTGTTTTTGTTCAAGGTTTTTTCCAGCCAGGTGGAGGAGGGGAGTCCGGGAGGAAGGAGAGACAGGACACCTGACCCAGGCTACCCAATGAGGTATTCCATACCATAGCACGTGATGCCCAGGATGCATACTGGGAAAGAGAAGGCTGGAGGGATAGAGCTCTGGAGGATAATGGAGGAGGGAGCACATGGTGCTCGGGCAGGCAGGGTGGAGTGAGTTATGGGTCGGTAGCTGGTGGGGTGTTGTATTCTTTTCACTTGCTGTTTGCTGTATCATTATTATTTGTAGTAGTAAATGGCAGTAGGGGTTTTGTGTTATGCCTTAGCAATTAAACCGTTCTTATCTCAATCCGTGGGGGCTACATTCTTCGGATTCTCCTTCCTAACTCTCCGGGAGTTGGGGGACTTGGTTTAAACCACGACACCTTTATAGATATTGCTGGCAACTTCTTCCAACATAGGCTGGCCACCTGTGTCAGAATGAGTGTGCATTTTGGTCAGTATAAAAGCCTAAGCCTCATGCGATGTGAGGGAAACAGAGCCTCTGTGGGGACGCCCACAAAGGTTGAGCCTGCCACCTTGCACTGCAATGATGCTTCTCGGAGCTGATCTCCCAATAGTCTTCACAAGACCTTTGTGCCATGCTCTGCATGTGGGACCGTGTAGTGAGAGCAATGATTGTCTGAATTTTGTGTTTTAAATATTGTAGTTGTGTGGAGTGTGCTTGTGGGATCCCATATGTGCATATGTGTGTCTGTGTGTGATGAGGGCAGACAGTGTTCTGTATGTTTTTTTGTTGTCAGGTTCATGTAGAAGTTTTTAACAGGTAGCAATTCAACATTTAGGGCAAGAATGGGTTAAGGCAAAAGTGCGGCAGGTATTTGTTGCTGCTGCTGAGAAGGCTGCTCCTGATAGGCTGGTGATTTTAGCTGTGCAAAGCAGGGTGAGTGACTTTAAAAAATAAATGGGTAATGATAACTCACTCTAGCTGTTATTAGTAACTGTAGTTTTGTTGTGTATTGCTTCAAGCTTGTTTTCCAGCCAGTGTACTATCAACAGCACGTAAGGGATTTGATTCAGTGATGCTGTCAGTGTGGGTCCCTGAACAGGTTAGTCGAATCACCCTCCGATACAGTGGGCTGTTCAGTATGGTTCCCACAATGGGATGCAGACAGGCTGGTCGGACACAAGGGTCTCATCTTTCCTGGGACACTGACAGGCTGATCAAATATAAAGGGTTCAAGGAAACCCCCACTTATAATGTTACAATGTGGTCTGAGCCATAGGGGTTATGAAGTATTGCTTTTGATTCTGCTTGTGCGCAAAAAAAAAAAAAAAAAAGGGGAGAGTGTAATGATAGAGCAAACCCCTTTGACTGTTAAAAATGTGCAGTCCATTTCTGCAGCTGCTTCATATTCCATTTGCATCAGGATGCTTCTGCTTTAAGGAATCACTTTAACCTGTCTATTTCTCAAGAACTGATAACCTGGGAGAGGGGGTATATTTGCGTCCTCCTAGCTACAGAACCATGGCAACTGCCTGCAAAGTTTGTCAAGCCTTGCCATGACTGGGACAGATGAGTGGAAGAACTCGATGCATCAGCTACAGGGGCTGACCATGAAAACCCCAAGCAGAATGAGATAGAGAGAAACGAATGATTGAAAAACATCACTTGGGGGCAACTGAAAAATAACAGCTTGAATATGCATGCTTGTAAAGTAGCTATTACTAGAGGTTGTGATTTTGTGTATAAAACCACCTGTATTTACTAGCCAATTGCTAACAAGAAACAATACCTTGTATTGTATGGATTTGTCACTTGTAAAAGAGATGTTAAAGAATGCAAATTTGCAGCAGCTGCTAGAAAATGCTAAGACAAAAGCTAGAAAGATTTTAATATGATGGTACTGTTACAAAGCAGGTAATGGAGCAAATTAAGAGGGTGGGAAAACTTCACTGGTAGGAAGTTTCTTTGGTTAGTTTCTAACTGAGTCCGTTCCGTGGCACCTATTAGCTTCAAAGATGTTGCAAAATTGTTTAATTACATGAATGATTCAAGATCCATATGAACATGCAAACGTTGTTTCTCCCTTTGTGAGTAAAATGCTCACACTCTGTGATGCTAAATTCATTCTTGAGATTTGTGATTAAGTTATATCAAAGTTCTACTACTGTTGATGATCCCTTGTGAGTTATAATTGAAATTATTTTGGAGTGTCTGTCAGGAATGTGTGAAGTTTAATTACAAATCACATGGGACTATTGAGCCTTGAAATAATAAAAATCTCAAGGACTATTAAATACTAAGCCAAATTTCCAAACCCTCAAACCCTTAAAAGGTCAGCAGTAAGAGCTCTGAAATGGAATTTAAATACTCTGTTGGTGAAATCTTTTTGTGTATAAAGAGCTTTAATTTCCAAGGGGACATTTTGTTATTTTTGTAATAAAGGCATTATTATTATTACACCCATAACTTTAAAGAGTCAATATGTTATATAGTTATTTTCTTGCTTTCTTCATTAAATAAATGTTGAAAAGAAGCAGGGAGGGAAGAGTTACAATGTCTTGCTCTTAATGGTTTTGTAAATTAAACATGTAAATTACTCAAAGAAATTCATGTCATGTCATGTTTTAAGGCACCAAAACATAGAGGAAGAATATAGTCCTTCCATCAAGGTGAAGAGGAAAGAGTTATCACAATAATTTACCTACAAAAGCCAATATGCAGCTAATTAAGTGGAATAGCAGTGTGTATATCACTGAAGAGAAAATGTCTCACCTTCTTCATCTCAGCAGAATCATTCCTGCTGTATCTTTGGTTATAATTATGCCTAAGGTAAAAGCTTCTCTTGGTTTTCTATTAATGCTTTTCCTGCATTTAATCATTCTCAGTATGAGAATAAACAAAGAATGGTTGAGTACTGGCTTCCCAGACTACTTGATGGGTAAGTACATTAATCAGGATAAAGCACTTTCCTTAAAATTATGACACACAGAGATATTACTGAATTCATCTAGGTAGCACAATCAGCTGGAACAGACTAGATCTGTAGCTACAGCACAGGTAATGATTTGTAAACCTTAATTTCGAAACACTTGATTTGTAAAACAAACAAAAATACTCGCTTCAAATTACTATAGTCTGAAAAATTCAGCTAACAAAATATTTACTCTTTGAAAGACCATGCAGTATGTGGTGAGATCCTTTTAAGACTACAAAATAATGTTTGATCTTAAAAATGCACTGGTATTGGGTTATGGACATGTCTATATTAGATTTCTCATTGTGTCCAGGCTTTTGTTTATTTTCTGCTTTCTTAAGTATGATTGGGGTCTTTTGTGCAGTAGTTTGGGATGCAGAAATTCAGATGCAGGGCATGCTGCCTCTTCTCTGCATGGCTGTGTGCCAGCACAGAGACTCTGGAAATAATCAAAGTGTCCTCCCACTTACAGTCTTTAAATATATGCATTTACCTGTGCAACAAGGCCTGTAACTTCCAGCCACGAGCCACAAAAGTGCAAGTCAGCTGTGCTCTTTCTTAGGGATGATTTCATTAGATGGTGAGAGTCACTCTTAAAATGCACTAAATGTTATAATACAATACAAAACACCTGCATATTACATTTTTTTCGCCTTTTTTTTGTACCTTGATGATAAAGATACTTTCCCTACATTTAGACAATTATATTCAACGATCTACTAATAAAAGTTCACCATCTCACACATACCTTACCTCTCCTTACGCTATGACAGCTTTAACACCCTCTTTTTTCCTAGCAAGAGAAAAACTTCAAAGCTAAATCTTGCTCATGTTGCCCTGGTAGTCACTATCGTTCTAAACAGGCAAACAGACCCTTGGTTTCAAAGTATTTCTTTGAGTCAGACGTTGCTATTTAATGATGGTCTTGAAATTATTCCTGTTGCATTCGGTACCTGCAATCAATGAGAAATCATGTTGTCTCACAGTGGTATTGTACGCAAAATGCTCACTCTTCATTATTCTTCCAATAAAGAAAGAACTTTGCACAACTTTCTCAGATAAATGTTTGCACTTCTTATTTCACTTCTTTCATCTTCCAGAAGTAATTTATCTGCTGTCCAACGGAGCTGCTGTACTTTGGGCATGTTCTTTCCTTTCTGCAATAGCATTCCCCTCTCTGACTCAGCTTCTATACAGGCTGTGCAGAGTAAATTCAAACTGGAGATTAAGATAAGCAGTATGGCCTCAAGCTGACCTCTGAAGCCTTGGTAGATGCATCCCTTTGTAAAGCAGGACAACACGTGTGGCTTTTTGTACATTATGCCTCTCATATGAGCAGGAATAAATCTGCTCATTGGGGTAGAATAAGTAGATTTTCATTTACAAAAGTACTGCTTCTCTTTTAGTAAGGCAAGCTTTCCTATTTTACTGTAATTTTGAGTACAAATTTTCCCCTGGTTTAGAAGGAAAAGCATTCATACGTACTAGCTGAAGCTGGAGGGAAGATCATGGGTCTAGGAGGAGCAATTGCATTTATTGTACCATAGGAACAGATGTTCAAGCTTTCTATACACACACAAAACCACATTCTTATAGTCTGGTAGTTTCCCAGGTATGTACTTCAATGAATTTAAATGCTTTTTGCATGCACATGAGAAGAATTCATAATATTTTTTCAGGATACAATGCAGAATAACAAGGATAATAAGAGTTGCAGTGAGCACCCCTCCCAATTTTATCTTCCTTCCAGGCTTAATCTTCAGAGCCTGCTTGAAGCTTTGTGTGGCCAGATCCTTGACTTGTGAGCACTGGCATAGCTACACAGATCTGGCATGTGTTTTTAGGAAGAGGTACCACAAGGTACTCTTGAAAATGATTCCACACCCAACAATATCTAGAATTTTAAAAACATTTTGGATTTAGATTCCCCCTTGTAGCCCAGATAATAGTCTCCTGATGCTTTTGTTTAATTGGTATTTTTTTTGTTTGTTTTTAAAGACAACTATCAAGCATTATTAAAGAGCTAATCGCATTATTTACTATTGCCAAATGTATTTAAAAAAATAATTTGGAGAAACACATTTTCCTCTTACTGGTGAGAAGAGAAACTATCAATCTGCCTCCCTCTTGAAAAATACACTAATCCTTTTTAAAAAAAAAAAAAAAAAAAAAAAAAAAAAAAAAAAAAACACTAACCCTTTTTTAAAACAAAATAAAACCAAAACAAAACAAACTGTTTTGTAGATTCATCCCTCTAAGTTCATTATCCCATGCATGTGCAGGGCTACTTACAAATGAAAATGGAGCTTTAAAAAATGGCTGTCTTCAGCAACGTGAAGGCTAAGGGCCCTAAGGCAGCTGGAGACAAAGGCTTTCCACAGCAGCAGGCAATGATCCATCTGCACCCAGCACTGTGCCTGACATGATTTCCACACAGCTTACCATGTTTATCTAGGCACTGTTTCAAAAGTGACCTTTGCTGTTTTCCTCTTGGAATTGTGAGGCTACACTATTGTTTTGGGAAGCCTGTACTGAAGAAGCACCCACAGACTCCTGACCAAGCATGTGTAGAGGGACAGGAGGAAGCACTATTAGGAGTCTGGACAGCAATCACAACCACCCTGGGGAAGGACAGCACAACAACAATGTAGAGTTTTCATCTTGAGTATTTGCATTAATTAGAATAAGGTACTGATGGCTCCAGATATAACTTGCTCTCATGTAATTTTCTGCATATGCATCTCCTGCAAATAGCTGCAGCTCACAGTTCCAGTTAAGTCATCAATTCTAAACCCAGTCACATGTGTCCTGTTTCCCAGAGTGTTAGCAATACGGTTTGGGAGAGTCAAAGGGATCTCTCAGAGGTCTGACCTCTTTGGGCCTGGGGCACAGGTGGTATCTGGGCTTTGTCGCCACACTGATAAGTATTTTAAAATTGCTGGTATTGCACCTGCAGTGAGTAAGGAAGATGATTGTAGCTCATACGCCCATAATGTACCCACAGTTAAAAAGAACTGAATGTTATTGAGTGTACATTTTCTCACGTGAATTTGCTTTACGTGCAAATAAAATAGTATTTAAGGAACTTCTGTTTTTTTTTTGCTCCCTCAGAATCACTCAATTAGGTCCAGCAACTTGAAGAAAGCAGTTGAGAGATTTTAGCTTTCTTTCTTTTTGGTGTCTTTCTTTCTCTCTCCCAGGTGAGAGGATACCACTGAAATCCAAGAACTTTTAGGCACAGCACTGTGGCAATTTTATCTTCAGTTTTAAGGTAATTAAATACTTCTCAAGTGGGAAAGCATAAGCCATTTTATGTAGATAGTAGCTATTGGACCTAGCTCTAGCGTAATGAAAGAGAAAAAGCTCAAACATGTTCCCAGTTTAAAGAAAAAAAAAAGTTCTCCATTATAAAAAATACATTGTCAAATATGACACTTGCCAAGCTCTTAATTTAATTGAGATACAGTTACAATAAAAATAAGTAACTGAAGTATCTTAACAGTAAATGTATACACCTCAGGTCTATAAGTTTCAGGTTTTTCTACTATTTTCTATCACTTTTGTTAGCCCAGACAGGCACGAGAGCTGCCAGCTACTGTGCTCTTCCAGGATGATTGATCAAAATGTTGCTCATAGTGCTGAGGATAGGCAAATCAGCTTGTGAATTTAGTACCTCTCTTTTACTACCTTGAACATCTTCAGCAGGCTCTCAAGGTAGAAAAAAAAAGTATAGCATTTTAGTGTGAGAACAATTTGGATTACATCTTCCAACATAACAGAAAGTTAGTTGTTCCAAAAGGGTAAATGCTGGCCATTAAGCCAAGATTAATTTGGCTGAAATACTTTTTTTAAGATGTTGAAAAGGCTCCCAAGGAAATTATAAAAATACTTGGATAAACTGTCAGATTTCATCATGCTTCCTGTGAGCATCCCCATTTTAAAAGTCCTGTCTTGCTTTCATGGAGAATCTCCTCTCCTTTCGTCTGCTCTCCCTACACCCACACTCTGCTTCTTCAGGCAGAGGAAAATCTTGGCTGACAGAGGAAAGTCATCAGTTTCGTTGAGTTAGCAGAATTTTTTTTTTTAAAGTTACTAAAGTATATTAGAGTTTTACTAGTTCTGTTTGCAATTTCAGAGTGATTTTCCAGAAAGCTTATCTTCACATTCTGGAGTCTTTCTTGGATAAAGAAACATGTATAAAGCAAAAGGATGTAAAAAGAGCAAAGAGTTTTTCTTTGCAACATTGGAAATATGTTGAAGACTTTTTATTCCCCCAACTTTAAGATCCAAAATTGGCAATAATGACAGCCACTCTCATAGAGGACAGCACAAACATTAACAAAGAAGAATGAGCTTGCTGTAAGTATCATCGATATTTGTTTTACTAAGAAATCTGCATTCCTGAGAAATCAGGTTGTGCAGTTTGTTTCAATACTTGTTAAAACATTAAATACCTCTCCATTGTTCACCACTGTATTAAATGTGTGCTCATGATCGATAAGCTCATGGAGTCTTCAGTCAGCCCTAATTCCTCCTATTTTTTTCTTCTCTCTAGAAGTTTTCTGCATTGATAGAAGCCTATAATTTCCTATCTATGAAACCCTTCTACATTATTCTTCTGACAAAAGCACAACACTCCTCCTGGTGCAAACGTTTCCCTTCTACCTCTTCCCTCCTTATCTAATCTACTGACTTTAAAACAGTTTCCAAGTTTCAAGTCTGGCAGACCTTTTGGTGATATTTGGAGGCTATAGATATTTGGTGATTTGGCATTTTTTTCCATCCCAATTTCTAGAGACTTTTACAAGAGTTTCCCTATTCAAGGGATCTTCACCATTAATTTCAGGTAATTCATGGTAATTTCCGGTAATTCAGGTAATTCATGACGCAGGAGATATATTTTCTCTCACCCTGGGCACTTTTGCATTCTGATGTCACCTCAGGAGAAGTTTCCTCTATAAAATTCATGAAGCAAAGGTCTTTGTTTAATCAGTTTTTTACTTTAAAAATGTGGACTTGAGGATTTTTTTTCCCACCTCACATACATTAAGTACAAATATAGATACTTTCCATTAGTTGCTGTTGGAAGCAGTATCCCGACAGGTGTGAGGCTGCTGCAGCTCCATGACTGCAGGTCCAACCAGCACGGGGGTTGAAGGTGGAGTCCCAGAAATTTATTTCAATATATATTCTCTATATTCAAAATAGTATCTTTACTGTTTTAAAACATGGAGAATATGATTATAATATATATTTGCTTTATTCATCAGTGTGGTTAAAATAAATAAGAGAAAGAATAGGAAGCCAGTATAACTTGACAAGGAAACCAGGAGGAAGAATAAGGCATAGTGAGGCAGAAGGCATACATACAGTAATTAATAGCAAGAGTTTTTATGATTTCTGAGGACGTTTAAATATTTGGTCCAAAGAGGAACTTAAAAGCGTCTACATGGGATCTTTCTCCAATCAGGCTGAACCCAGTTTTATAACAACACTTATTCCTCCATAAGTTGCTTCTGAGGATTGTTCACACCAGTGTAAAATTCAAGAGACCAGCAGTGCCTGCAGATTTAGTATCATCCATCTCTCTGTACAGTGTAAAGAGCAGTTATTTCATTTATACCTGCCTGAATACCAAGCCAGTTTTATTTCCTACCTGGTTAGGTTTCCATTAAGATCAAAGCCTAAGCTTTTTTATTCAAAACAAAATGTGTTTTGATAGTTCAATCAGATCAGGCAGGCTGCATTTCTTCCATTGGTATTTGCAAGTATTCACTTCAGATCAATATTTCTTCTTACCTTCTCAGACTCTAACCATTCTGATGGTCAGATGGAGCCCTGTGAGCCATGAAAACACCAAGGGACAGATTGCTGTTTTTCTGAGACCGATCTGCTTTCACTCAGGAAAAAAACAATTTAGCATGATAAGGAGGTATAGGAAACAGGCAGCTTTTGGAATACTGGCATTAAAAATTGTGCTTGTAATTTCTTGCTAAATGTGTTATTCAGTATACAGAAGCAGTGTTCATTAAAAGCAGAATTTCTGATGGTAAATATGGATCTTTCTTTTTATTAAAAAAAAAAAGTCTGGAAAAAGAAACCTTAATTTCCACATGAAGAGCAATGGTTGTGCACATGAGAAGCCAATGCAACTAAACAATTTTCAAGCTGTGCACTTGCTAGAAATGGGCAAATACTAAAAAAAAAACAAAAACAAAAACAAACAAACAAAAACAAAACAACATTGTGGTAATCCAAATTACTTGTTTGTGAAAGAAAAAGAAGGAAAATTATAGGTAGTTTTAGAGACATTTAATTGCTATTTATATTTATTAGGTTTTCCGATGTGGTTACCACAGGATGTTCAGAATCAGCTTTAGAAATAAACTCTCCTTGTGAATGAGGGGGCTGAAATGGGGATATAGAGAGTCACATTTATGTTGTCAGGCACTCTGCCTTTTAGTGTGATCTGCTCGCATGCAATCAATAGTATTGTAGTTTCTAAATAAATGTGACTGGAATTCCGGAAGTTTAAGAAAACTAGGCCTTACAGAAAAAGGTTTCATTTTACCCCCACTAACAAACTACACCACATCATAGGCCAAATCATGTAGTAGATCAGCTAAAAGCAGAAGGAAAAAAAAATGATGTCACAGTGATTAGATTTTCTTTGATTTATGCACCTCTAGAAGCTGTAAAGAAGGAAAATAATGTCTGGGGGAGATGGGACAGGGGTGGGAAAAAATGGTTAAATAAGCTAATAAAAAGTAAAAAATCCAAATTGAAACTGTACCTACTCAGAAAAAAAAAAAAAAAAAAAGAATTCTAGGTAGTGTGAAATCTATTGTCGTGGTTTAAACCAAGTCCACCAACTCCCGGAGAGTTAGGAAGGAGAATCCAAAGAATGTATCCCCCACGGATTGAGATAAGAACGGTTTAATTGCTAAGGCATAACACAAAACCCCTACTGCCATTTACTACTACAAATAATAATGATACAGCAAACAGCAAGTGAAAAGAATACAACACCCCACCAGCTACCGACCCATAACTCACTCCACCCTGCCTGCCCGAGCACCATGTGCTCCCTCCTCCATTATCCTCCAGAGCTCTATCCCTCCAGCCTTCTCTTTCCCAGTATGCATCCTGGGCATCACGTGCTATGGTATGGAATACCTCATTGACTAGCCTGAGTCAGGTGCCCTGTCTCTCCTTCCTCCCGGACTCCCCTCCTCCACCTGGCTGGAAAAAACCTTAAACAAAAACACCCTCAAAACATGCTCAAACCATGACATCTATGGATAAATATACTTCACAGCTGAAAATCTATGAGCTGGATCCTGAGAGGGATTGCTGAAGTCAGTCAAAGCTCTTGTTCATTTCAGCGGGGCCAGAATTAAACAAGTGAGGAGAAACATAAACCTCTAAATGTTCTGAAGTCCCTTCAAAATCTCAGTGATTAGCGGAACATAGTAGTAAATATCGAAACACTAACTTTTTAAGAGTTGGCCAATATAATTGATTTATGCTGCATGAAATATTTTCTGTATCCATGAGGATCTAATCTCATGTTTATCTCACTTTGGTTTCTTTTTATTAAGACAGTAGTGTGTCCAAAGAAACATTACTTTAGCTGTAGGAGAGTGTCTTTGGCCATTCATGATGTTCATCAGAAAAATAATTACAGATTACTCTGTATCCAAGGTTCAGCAGTAGCAGTCATTTTACTCCTTCTTAGTAGCTGGTGCAGTGCTGTGGTTTTGACTTGAGTCTGGGAACAGTGCTGATAACAAACTGATGTTTTTAGCTGTTGCTAAGTAATATTTACTCTGATCAAGGACTTTTCAGTCTCATGCTCTGCCAGGGAGGAGGGGAAGCCAGGAGGAAGCAGAGACAGGATACCTGACCCAAACTAGCCAAAGAGGTATTCCATACCACAGCACGTCATGCCCATTATATAAACTGGGGGCAGTTACCTGGAAGGGCTAGATCACTGCTCAGCTGGGCTGGGTATCAATCGGCGGGTGGTTAGCCAACTGATAGTATTCTCTTCCTCTGTTATTTCCCTTATCATTATTATTACTGGTGGTGATAGCAGTAGTGGTTTGTGTTATACCTTAGTTACTGGACTGTTCTTATCTCAACCCATGGGAGTTACATTGTTCTGATTCTCCTCCTCATCCCTCCAGGAGTGGGGGGAGGAGGAGAGGGAGTGAGTGAGCGGCTGCGTGGTTCTGAGTTACAGCTGGGCTTAAACCATGACACTGTGCTTTAGAAAATAATGCTGGAGCAACTGAATATTACCAATCAATTCTTGTTTCCAAGTTACAGTTTCTTTATCAGAAATGGCTGTGGATTTTCAGCCCCACAGTATATATATTTCTAGTAAATAGGTGTGGAAGCAGTGTCAGTGAAAGCTGCTGTCAGTTTGGAACAGTTCCTTCATTAGGTCATGATGATGACAGAGACCTCAGAGCAAGTATGCAAAAAAATCTGTAAAGAGGAACCAATTAAATTCAAAAGTTTTATTTTCACAAGAAACACCATTCTTGGCATAAATTAATTCACTGATGTGTTCACTGAAACTGGGATGAGGATCCAATTTTCAGACCAGGCTTGTGCTTGGAGCTATCTGAACATAGTGCAGAGATCATCCTAAAGTCTAGTGTCACCCTAATGTCACCCTAAGTTCTTTGCCTGTTTAATCCATTTTCTCCATGAGGTATTTCAGTAACCCAGCTCTGCTGGCAAAAAGTGCTCACAGAAGTCAGATTTCAAAGTCATTCTTTCAAGTTGTCATGGAAACTGCTGTTTAAATTTTCATGCACAATTATTCTTGATGGAGGCATATGCTAATCTAATCAGAACAGAGGAAAAATGTTGTGTGGACTATCTGGCCTGCCACAGGCTGTTAATCTTCAAGGTTGAACACGTGCAATGAACCTGCAGGAGGTAAAACAATAAAAAACTGTTTAAAAAAGAACTGTGTGTATGGTGAATGGACTATCAGCTCTGGCTGAGTGCACAAGGTTTCATGATTGTCTCCAATGTGACCGTGTTCTGCTGCTGATGTCACAGTGCCATGATTTCAGCATCAACAGCCCTTTCTTGTCAAGTTCCTTGTTGCAATTGTCTCCCCAGGGACATTGGCAGCTTCATCCACAAGGCATCAGTAAAGTGACTGGCATCAGTGCCTGGGATCAGGGTCAGACCGGACACTGGGATCTCTGACTTCCCAGCCACGTGACAATGGCGCATCTTCCTTTTCAGTAGGGGCAAAGCAAGTTGTAAAAGTCCCCAGATTTCCCTGATTTGATTATTCCTCATGGATTTTTCAGTAACTTTGACTAAAATTAAGCTAATTAAAACTATGACAATCACTAACAGTGAACAGGATTCCGCTCATAATTTTGAGAGGATATTGCTTGCTGCATCTGCTGTAGTATCGTCTGGCCAACATTTGACTCCTGCCTTTGGTGGAGCGTAGGGGCAGAAGAACAAGTAGCTGAGAAAGCATCTAAGAAAAAGGGAATTTTTAGGACTGCTGTACATCAGAGATGTTCATTAGAGAGGTCATATCTCCAGTTTCTCATTCATGTTCTCATCTTTTTTCTTTTGCTTTTTACCAATGATTTACCTTTTCTTTTTTTTTTTTTTTCAAGTTTACCACTTGTGTGGCAGCAGTCAGAAGAGACAAAAATGTATGTATTCTTTTTTACTTTTTTCATTCCATTAAAGACACTTTTTTTTTCCCCTGTGGGCACAGAACACTGACACAGTATTGAGAACATCAGAAGTATTATGTCTTCTTTATTTCAAGTCCCAGTCCAGCAGAGCTTAACATGCAGGTATAACATCAAGCTTTAAGACCATTCTCATAGACAAGACCTTATTCTCAAGCCACAGTTCTTTCCTTCCACTATAATAAACCTGGAGTATCTCAACTTTTCTCAGCTTCTGTAGCTTTTTCTTACTGAAGTTACAGACCATCAGAAAAACTGATGGGCTGTCCTCTGCTTTTCTGGAATCTAGTGGTGAAGCCTTTGCTTCATCCACTTTGCTGAATCCAGGTTACCTTTGGATTTTGGCTTCAATTCTGTCCTTGGTTATAATTTTTTCAATTACAAGGTGTTGTGTGTGGCACATGTACACTGACAGTAGCTTTCCTTTTACCTTTCTCCAAATAACTTATTTTGTACTCTTCTATGTCATTTCTGTCACTGACTGTCAGTACTGAGCTGCATTAAAATTCTTAAGAGGATTGATCCAAGGCAAGACATGTAAAACCACCATGGATTTCTATTACTTGGTGAATATATTTGGACATTTCATCTGGAAGAATGAGAATGAAATATTACTGTGATTTAAAAATCATTCTAATCTTTTCGTTGATATCTATTAACACTCACTAAAAAAAAAATAATTCTTCTGTAATATAGAGAGATGAACACCACCACAACTCAAATTGATTTTTCTGTGTACTTGACAACACAGTTTCTCAGCCATCAAAACTCAATAAAATTCCTACAGCCAGTGTATGAACAGTAGCCTGGTTTTGAGCTTGATGGACATTGCTCTGAGGTCTTTTTTGGTAGCATCCTTTTGTGTCCTCCTCAGAAAACATGAATTTGCAGCCATCAGGACTAATTACATGTCTTTGATAATGAAATATTTGCACAAATCTCTCTATGTCCAAAAACATATTCAAACTTAGAATAAAAGAGCCATACACTATAATTACCATTAGATTTATACTACATACTGAGATGTTTTTTGAACTCAACACTTGTTTATTCAGTTTTATTTATTGATTTATTATTTAGAATTGGAATATAATGGGATTCATGGTAAAGCATAAATCAGTTCATTATCTTTTTTTTATGTGACGGAAAGATAAATTATATGTTTTGAAGCAAAATTAAGTTCAACAAAATGTACATTTCTATGGAGAGTACAACATCTATGCACTGCTGTTTTTCTTCTTGCATGACAAGTAACATGACTTTGTAAAAAAAGTAATTTGCCATTTAATCCCATTCAGTTAACTTACCTTGTATACATTCAGGTGAGCCACTATAGCATAACCCATCTTTTTACATTTTTCATTCCTGTCTGAGAATCATGGCTTGGTAATTCAGGAAGCATACTCTGAAAAACTCCTCTGAAATTAAGACAAACTTTGTTGTACAGAGTTGTTTAAGCCTGAGACAAAAAAAAAAAAAATGCCCCAAGTCTTTTTTAAATATCAGGTTATTTAAACTGGCACAACCTTGCTTTCCCAGGCCTGCCATATATTGGATAACATGTTCTGGGAGAAAATTGCTAGTTTCCCAAAACTTTCTCTATACTAAATATCTTCCTTCTTTTCCAAGCTACATAGTCAAAACTTCTCCTTCTGAAAGCTACCATAAAACATGGATTTAAACAGAAACATTGTCTCTGAGGAGCAAATAACAGAGCATTCTGCTTTTCAACTCCATCTTTTGAGATGTAGACAGGTTTCCAAGGGATTTTACGATTACTTTGTATCACATCCCTTTTCAAGCTTCAGTCACAGACCTGCAGGACTTTAAGAGCTCTTTTTACTGTGCTAGCCAGTAATCAGGTAATCACTCTTCTACTAAGATCTGAGTGTGTGGGAGGGACTGAGTTCTCTGTTCAGATCCTCCAGAGCTTTATGCAGAAGTAACTTTAATTGCAGGTAAGCTCTGGCATTATGGATACTGACAGTGCTCTGAACTTTTGCATGCCTGAGACATGGCAGAGCCACAGGTTTCAGCAGATGAGTTATGGTTGCTTTTCCAAACCAAACATTATTCCTGTGACATTGGCTTGTAAAAATTACAAACTAAATCTGGAACACTGAATCAGACAAAGCAAAAAAGACCTTTGCAGGAAATAAGAGGAGCACAAGTATGACTTGTCTTACGGAGAATCATAAAATAGTTAGGGTTGGAAAGGAACTTAAGATCACGTAGTTCCAAATCCCCTGCCATGGGCAGGGGCACCTCACACTAAACTATGTCACCCAAGTCTCTGTCCAATACAGCCTTGAACATCGCCAGGGATGAAGCATTCACAGCTTCCTTGGGCAACACAGTCCATTGCCTCACCACCTTCACTGTAAAGAACTTCTTCCTTATATCTAACCTAAATTTCCCGTTTAAGTTTGAACCATTTACCACCAGTCCTACCACTACAGTCCCTAATGAAGATTCCCTCTCCAGCTGAAGTGCTCAATTTGTCACCCGTTTTGCCACAACATATGTGTAAGCTTGTCAACACTGTTTCTCTACGTTGTCTCCATGTAGGGGCTGATCTAAGCCAAAGGAGGGACTCTAAGCAGCCAACCCAGAAATGGCTGCATCAAAAGAAGTGTGCCCTGCCAGTCAAAAGAGGTGATCCTGCCCCTCCACTCTGCTCTTGTGCAACCCTACTTGCAGTTCTGGTGCCCTCATAGAACCATAGAATCATAGAATAGTTAGGATTGGAAAGGACATAAAGATCATCTATTTCCAACCCCCAGCCATGGGCAGGGACACCTCACACTAAACCATATCACCCAAGGCTTCATCCAACCTGGTCTTGAACACTGCCAGGGATGGAGCATTCACAACCTCCCTGGGCAACCCATTCCAGTACCTCATCAATTTCCAACCCCCCCTGCCATGGGCAGGGACAACTCACACTAAACCATATCACTGAAGGCTTCATCCAACCAGGTCTTGAACACTGCCAGGGATGGAGCATTCACCACCTCCCTGGGCAACCCGTTCCAGTACCTCACCACCCTAACAGTAAAGAAGCTCTTCCTCATATCCAGTCTAAACCTCTGCTGTTTAAGTTTCAACCCGTTACCCCTTGTCCTATCACTACAGTCCCTAATGAAGAGTCCCTCACCAGCATCCCTGTAGGCCCCCTTCAGATACTGGAAGGCTGCTATGAGGTCTTCACGCAGCCTTCTCTTCTCCAGGCTGAACAGCCCCAACTTTCTCAGCCTGCATTCATATGGGAGGTGCTCCAGTCCCCTGAACATCCTCGTGGCCCTCCTCTGGACTTGTTCTAACAGTACCATGTCCTATCTATGTTGAGGACACCAGAACTGAACACAATACTCCAACAGAGGTCTCACAAGAGCAGAGTAGAGGAGCAGGATCACCTCCTTTGACCTGCTGGTCACGCTCCTCTTGATGCAGCCCAGGATATGGTTGGCTTTCTGGGCTGTAAGTGCACACTGCTGGCTCATGTTCATTTTCTCCTTGACCAACACCCCCAAGTCCTTCTCCGCAGGACTACCATGAATTTCCTTTTTGCTCAACCTGTAGCTGTGCCTGGGATTGCTCTGACCCAGGTGTAGGACCTCGCACTTGGCATGGTTAAACTTCATGAGGTTGGCATCAGCCCACCTCACAAGTGTGTCAAGGTCCTTCTGAATGGCATTCCTTCCCTCTAGCGTATCAACAGAACCACACAGCTTGGTGTCATCGGCAAACTTGCTGAGGGCACACTCAATTCCATTGTCCATGTCACCAACAAAAATATTAAACAAGACCGGTCCCAACACTGATCCCTGAGGGACACCACTCGTTACTGAGCTGCAGCCAGACATTGAACAGTTGACCACGACTCATTGAGTGTGACCATCCAGCCAGTTCTTTATCCACCGAGTGGTCCACCTATCAAATTGATGACACTCCAATTCAGAGACAAAAAGGACATGGAACTGTTAGAACAAGTCCAGAGGAGGGCCACGAGGATGATCAGGGGGCTGGAGCACCTCCCACATGAAGACAGGCTTAGAAAGTTGGGGCTGTTTACCCTGGAGAATAGAAGGCTGTGTGAAGACCTCATAGCAGCCTTCCAGTATTTGAAGGAGGCCTACAGGGATGCTGGGGAGGGACTATTCATTAGGGACTGTAGTGACAGGACAAGGGGTAATGGGTTAAAACTTAAACAGCAGAGGTTTAGATTGGAAATGAGGAAGAACGTCTTTACTGTTAGGGTGGTGAGGTACTGGAGTGGGTTGCCCAGGGAGGTTGTGAATGCTCCATCTCTTGCAGTTTTCAAGGCCAGGTTGGATGAAGCCTTTGGTGATATGATTTAGTGTGAAGTGTCCTTGCCCATGGCAGGGGGGTTGGAACTAGATGATCTTGAGGTCCTTTCCAATCCTAACTATTCTATGAATCTATGTTTTTACTTCTTCACCGGTGTCAGCATGTAGAGCTGACATCCGGACGTACGAAAGCTGTGTTCTCTCCCTGAAAGCCCATCCATGACTACACCCAACAAGAGAAAGGCAGCTCAGCCTATTTTTCTGTGGCTCTGTCCAGTTCAGATCTTTTCCCCCAGACCTCTGCTCAAGGCAAAGCCTTGTGTCTGTGGTGTAATGGTGCTCAGAAATTGCCATCTCCAGCATGTGCTGCAAATATCCTTCTCCTGGGCTCTTCCTCCTGACTGCTCCTGTGGGACCCAGAACTGAGAGGTAAGTGCATGAGGGTCTGTTTAATGCTCTCTTGATTCTTTGCACTTGTATTTCTTCACTTCTTTAAGTCTTTCTTCTGCTGTATTCCACAACTTTTTTCCATCTTCCTCACATTTCACAGAACGGGTCACGTTTTGGGGTTTCTTTTTTTATACTTAAAAGGTATAGCTCCCTCTATTCATAACACAAATGCATGCCAGTTCTAGTTTTACCTCATCAGATCTAGAGAGTCAGTAATTTTCTTTTTTTTCTGCATTGACTGCATTGTCTGGTGCTAGAATTACAATTCTCAGCTCTGCTATCTGAGCAAGTTATTGAACAACTTAGAAAAAGGGCTTGCAAATATTGTCCAAGAGTCCATGACTTTGTAAAACAAAATCGGATGATACTCCCAGCTTCACTCACTGTTTTGTCAGCTACCTGCCATGGCAGGATTGGAGGCAGAAGTAGAAGAAAAATGTTTACTGACAGTAGTGGAATGATCTATATCACTTATGCAAATAGTTGGAATGATGACCTGTTTTCAGCCAGTGATCAAAGCTTGCTCATACAGCACATGGTTCTGTCATAGTCTCATTGATATAAAAGCTTCCATCCTCATGGTCCTAGCTCAGCTGGCATAGTGACCTGTTCCTGCCATGATTTTTCCAATGAAAGATGACACCTGCTGATCTCCTACCTTGTAGCAGTCTGACAGAGTATGTCCAGACAGCAGGTCAGGTGATATGTTTTCATGTCCTCTTTTTCCTTTGTCCCAGGAACTGTCAGCATGGATTGTGCCCGTAACAGACTACTGACAGCGATGTGATACTGGATTTGATGAAATACTAGTTTAATCTAACGTGGCAGCTCCTGCATTTTGTTTTCTGTCTTGCTAATGATCTCTATTATGCAGCTGGCAAAAACATTGTTTAAACTATCACCTGTAGAATCCAAGGTGAGATTTGATCAGGTGAAGAAAACAAGCAGGGCATTTTTTAATCAGGGACCTCAAACTGTAGCCGTGACAGTCTAACCCAATTGCAGTTGACAAGCCACCCTAAAAAAGGACTGAAATATGATCACCTCACTCCTGCAGACACTTGCATGTTGTAGATATTTCTGTCATGCATGTCTGACTCAACTGAATCAGATTATCTGGCTAATTACTAAATGATACTTATCTCCTTTGGCTTCTTCATAAAACCTCCCTGGATAGTAACAGGTTTTCTAATTAGACTCTGCTAGAACAACACCAGGCATAACGAAGCAGTGGATCTCCAACTTGTTGCTCCATAGCAACAGGAGGTCAAGTAATGGCTTAGTGTCACACAAATTTTATTTTTGAAATTAGTATTTACCAAGTGTAGATTTGTAGTGAAGCTGTCTGTGCATGCTCTCTACTCTTTAGTGATTTATCTGTTTTCTTTTAAATCCCTGTGCATTGAATTTCTTACACCACCTAATTAGGAGAGAGAAAGAGACATTAGGAACACCTCTCTGTTTGACGTTCGGGATTTGTGTTTATTACTAGTTGCTTTAAAACAATCTGCAATAAGCCTTTGAAAAGAGAAGGAAATGCAATGAGACAGATAGACAAAGAAGCTCATTTACAACTTTGTAACAAAAATCTTAGTAGATTATTAAATTTGTGATTCAACTGGCTTGCAAGAACTCATTAGAAAACTGAAAAGAAGAACAAACAGTAATCTCTTTTCTCTTTACAATAGGTTTGTCTGTGACTCTGCTCCATTGCAACTAACATTGATTTTCTTAGCAAAGTCTCATTTAAAAAAATTCTACCTTTAAGTTAATGTAGGGTGCATCTTTATTGCTAAAACTTTTCTAGACCTAAATATTCAGATTTAATAAGAACACAATATTTCATAAATATTCCTTAATTGCCTTGTTTATTAAAAAAAATAAATAAATACATTTCAGAGGAACACACTTGTACATCATCATAATAATAATCTGCTGAGATGACAACTACTTTATTTTCTTCATTAAAGTTGACCAGCACTACATCAGAAAGCAATATTCAATGTTGCTAGGAATTTAAATATATATATATTTAGACTGAGAAGTAGAAATTGCACAGCTAACTAATTCTGTGTAACTATCTTGTATGTTACTTCTCTGGTTATGTTGAACACTACTCAGGCACTCTGCACCATGTTAAAACCTAAGAGCAGCCAGGTAAGATAAATTTTCGTACACTGTGAAAAACTTCATGTGCTACTCAGAATCACGGAAAGGTCTGGGTTTAAAGGGAACTTAAAGATCATCTAGTGCAAAACCCTGTTGAGGGTAGGGATGTCTTTCTCTAGACTAGGTTGCTCAAAGCCCCATCCAACCTGCCACCACCCATGTTGTAAGTAGTTTCTTCCCTTTGTCCAGTCTAAATCTATCCCCTTTCAGTACAAACTGTTACCCCCTGTTCTGTCACTACAGGCCCTGTTAAAATGTCCCTCTTCAGCTTTCTTAAAAGCCCATCTTATATATTCAAAGGCCTTGAAAAACTGTTCATGGAAACTTATCCAGGCTGAACAACTCCAAGTCTCTCAGGCTTTCTTCATAGGAGAGATGATCCAACCCTCTGATCATCCTTGTGATTCTCCGCTGAACCTTCTCTAACAGGTCCATGCCCTTCTTTATCTTGGGAGACCCAGAGATGAATGCAGCACTCCAGGGGGGGTTCACAAGAATGAAGTAGAGGAGGAGAACCACCTTGTTTGGCTTTTCACATTGCTCTTTATCAAAATAATTCTGTTGTTCATTTAATATTCACAGTGAGCTGAAAGCTGTGTTTTCAGAAGAACTAGCATGTTTTTATTCTAAGTTCAGCGAGACTCAGTTAAGAAAAACATCTCATTGGAAAATTTCTATCAACAAGAACTGTAATGTTCTCAATGAATGAAATAGGGAAGGTAGAGGAGATTTCATATTTGTATTTTTGCTTCCTAGCAGGAACATCTCTTTTTCTGCTTGTACTTTGAAACAGGTTGGAGTTTAACTGCACCTGTGTACAATCAATAAAGACAAGGAGATTAGCATATTTTATTATAGGGCAATTCTGCGTAGTGGCCATGGTATCTACCCATTAATATTTACAATTATATCAACCATAATGCTCAATATCTCAAGTTTTAGGAAAACATTTTTAATAAGATTTGTGTAAAGTTTTAATAGCTTTAGAAGAGAGAAGATTTTGTTGAATATGTGGTTTTGACCTTTAAGTTTTTTTAATTGTTTAGTGCTAATGCAAATGCTCTGACTAAAATTGACATCTAACATCTCTGCAGTAGAGAAATTTGGCAGTTCTCTGGATGCAGCTCATGAAAATGAGGAAAGAGGGGGTCAAAAAGATGGAATACTTTCTGTTGTCTCAAGTGACAAGAACATTACTGAAAAATATTAAGTGCCTTTATATGTTTCCTTACAGTAAGTGTGCCTGTCAGAAGTAGTTGATGCCTACCTGCAAGTGGCCATGAATTTAAAGCAGAATTCAGTTACAGAAGCATACATGTCTTTGTCCTCTATTAAATATTAAAGACTAACTCTAATTTTAACATCAACAGGGCTGATATCTCATGCATCATTTATGATACACCCTTTTACATCTGGTGTCTTCCTTTACTTTTACTGACAGATTACCATGCTCACTATAGTGTTGAGCTTTGACTTACTATGACCACAGTAAAATTCTTCAAGAAGATTCCTGCCATTTTCTTTCCACAAAATAAACTCTGCTTTTTCCAGATGATTAATGTCATCTGCTTTTGAAATACATTAAGAATCCAGGTGCCTGAAAAATCCTGGGGTCAGTAAACTAAAGGAGTGACTATCTGTATTGACAGAAGAAGCAGACTGTCCCTGTATGAGCCAAAAGCAGTGAAGATGAGTCAAAGATGGAAATGACAGTTTCACTGAGGCATTACAGTTCTGGACAAATTTTAAAAACACCTGGTTTAAAACTTCTGTGCCATTGAAGAGTGCTAAAGAAAACAAAAATTAAGGTTCCTTTACTGCATGAGGCTGGGATAGAATTTTCTTTCCAACAGCTTGTACGGGTCACATCAGTTTCGTTACCAAATCAGCACTGATAACACACTGGCCTTTTACTATTGAGGAACAGCACTTGCACAGCATCAACACCTTTGTTACTCTCTGCTCTCTCAGCTAGCAGGACGGGGTTGGGCAGATTTCTGGGATCATCATATGTCATCATGCTCAGCCACAGAACTGCAGGAGGTGAAGAGGAACTTTTCCCAAAGTAGCCATTGCTTGGAGACTAACTGATCATACTGGTGGGTGATGGCCTTGGCATGATTTTTTTGTTTCCTTTTACTTTTTCACTTTTATTTCCCCTTCACTTATTAAATGGTCTTTACCTCAACACATGAGCTTTTGTTGCTTTTGGTCTTCTTATTCTCTCCCTTCTGATCCTCTTCCCCATCCCTCTGGCAGGAACTGAACAGTCAACAGGGTGGGGACTTAGCTGCTGTCTGGAATAAACCCCACACAGTCCCCAAAAGGTTATTTAGATTATAAAGGACTTATACAAAAGCTTTTTATTAAACAAAACAAAAAAAGTCCCTGTTTCACTAAAAAAGGTTGGGGAAAAGGCCAGCAGAGGAACTCTGTAATAAGTACAGAAACATTTCTCAGCTGTGCTTGATGCTGGCCGTCTTGTCAAAAATTATTGGAATCTGCCTTCAGGCTAACAGCCTTTTAGTCTGATGGTAGCACCACTGTTCCAACTGCTAATCTTGACAATCAATATAATGAGGCATTTGTCTGTAATTATTTACTATTTACAGAGACTGTCTACAGTACTATCCCACTATTTATGTTTGAGAAAACTACAGATGTGGCTTGTGTCAAGCCAAGATTATGTTGACCAGAAGTAATACAAGGGCACGTCTACATTAGTAGGCATAGTAGAGCAAAAGGAGTAGATGTGCACAGCAAAAACCATTTTGGGTGGACATACACAATACACATATCCAGGGTGTTTTACTTTGGATTAACCATAGACTCGTCCTGCAGACTGAAAGTATGTAGCAATGTAGCTTGTGCAGCATATTAAGACAGCCTTTGGACTGAAGCTTTTGGTTATCTTTTCCTAAAAAAAATCTCATCGCCATGGTCTGAAAGTGCTCCCTGCAATAAATAGGTGTTTTGTACATTGACGTAATTAGAAAGCTCTCTCTAAAAGGGTACTCTTGATCCCAGCTGAAGCGGTACTACACCAGTTTTGTCAATGTGCATGTAGGCAGTTTTCAGAAATAATGTCAGTCTTTCATGCAGCCACAACTAATACTGATTTCTTCCATTTAAATTTGTATTAAGGTTTACAAAATGTCACAATGTATTCAAAACAATGATGAGAATTACTGAGGACCTATGGTAATGGGTAAGTGGCTTTTTTGTGGAGGGCAGGGCATAGCTTTTTATTTGGTCATTACAAAGGTGCTGGCTTTCTAACATCAGACATTTAGGAGATGTTTCTTTCAAAAAGACTAGAAAGCCTGTCCAGATTTACCAAATTCATTTGTGTTTAATTGTCTCTTGTTACATGTTTGTTGTGTCCCCTGCTTAGGAAAAAGAGGTGTTAGAAAGCAATGAACTAATCCTTCATTCAGGTAAAGGTGTTGTTGGAAGCAGGACAGAACAATTGTTTTAATGGAGATTTCCAGGTGACCAAGTAGCTGCTTGGATCTAATGCCAAAATATTTAGTATGTTCACTGAGCTCCCATGTTGAAGCAGATGCCTCTAATCACAGTACAGGGCTATTTGGTGAAGAGACATTAGGAGCCTTTGACTCCTAAAACAAGATTGACACAGGCTGACTACCTGCTCTGTACCTCTCATGATTGTTGGCTGCATTAATTGGATGCTTTGACTACTTATGATTTAATTTGGAGTAAAAACGTCCAAAGCCAGAAGTGACTACTAGAGAATCCTGCTGGACACTCTTCCTCTACTCAAAGAGACTATCAGTTGGACATGTCCAACTTTAAAACACTGAGTTTTACTTTAGTTGGATACAACAGCTGTGGCCACTGTGAGACTGAGCTGTAAACTACTGGAAGAATACACCTGAGGTTAGTATCTCCAAAAAACAGAGAGTGCACAGAATTTTTTTTTTCTGTTTCTTTGTAGAATCTCTGAGAAACAGTTTTAATTAAGACCTCATGCTAATGCTTTCTGGTCTTTTTCTCCATTACATGTTTGCATTTTCGGCTATGAGTGGATGAGAAGTAATGCTGAAGAGCATGGAACTGCCCCAGAACTCTCTGATTCCAATGCAAGATATCACAGGCCAGGTACAAAGGAATTCTGTCACCTAGTTCCCTTATGGTATCACCAACACAATAACAGCAACAGCCCTTTTGTTCAGTAAAATAATGCTCTCAATAAGGTTTGAAGGAGAGAAATGATTTCTTCATGTCTATGCAAGAACAAGGCAGATTTTTTCCCTCTGTTTGCAACACAACAAGGCAACTAGAAGAAGTCTGAAGACTCTCATAGTGGTCCACACGGTGTAGGTGTTCATATGGGACTAGTAGATAGAACAGAGGACCTACAGAAGACCCATGTCCTCCTACACACAACTGCAAACTGGGAAGGATATTCTGCCCTCCTGACAGCAGCGGTTTGCACAGCTGTGTTGCACTCCCTTAGCAGAGTCAGAGACAGTGCACTTGAGCCTTAGAACATGCTTACGTTAACATATTTTCAGTGTGATTACTCTAGTAAGTATTAAGATTTTTCTGTATATTGTTCTTTTAATGGTATTGACAGATTTTTTTTCCATTTTACACATGGCAGAGGAGGTTCATGATCTGGAATTTCACAGGCACTGTATCATAATAATTATATCAGTCATTAAATCTTTAATAGTGTCTTTTTTTTTAAACGGACGTGATAAATGGTTATCTCACTGTTCTCTCATGTTCCAAGCTGCTCTCTATCTTTTCATATTTACTGAACTCAGTAGAAGCTGAGGATGTTAAACTCTACATAGAAATGAGGTTGGCAGATCAGTTTTGTGTTTCATATAATTTATGAATTTCAGATGCTAATTTCAGAGGCATATCCTCTACAAAAGAGTAGCCATGTCACTGTTTTCTGTCACGTTTAGTAAAGACAAAACTATTTCTGCTATCTGACAGATGACTCACTGTGATATCAAGCTTTAATTATCTAAACCTTGTCTCCTTAAGCTTCACTTAGTAACAATAAAGGGGTTTATATTAAAGGAAATTTAAAAAACATAATATTCAAGACTTTTTCTTCAGTAACCCTGAAGACTACATTGTAAAGTTGTTCTGTTCGGCATGTATGTTATAGCTCTGAGATTATGAACTGTGATTACGATCTCATGTTCTCACAAAAGTATATACACAAAGCAAGATCATCTCAGAATGCATCTGATCCTAAACACATACCAAGTGAAGAAACAGTCCCCTTATTTAAGTGTATGTTGAAGTTAACATAAATAGTGTTCTTTCCTGGTGAATGCTAGATTGAAGTTAAGATCTGAACTTATGCTGTTTCACAAGAGTTATGCAGCTCTTACATTACATAATAGAGAAAGCAAAAGAAAATGCCCATTTTGGAGGTAAGCATTAAACTAAGACAAAACTCCTGTATGCACATGGCAGCTGGCAAATGAAGCTTAGTCTAGTTGCAGTGAGCAGAAAGAATTACCTCTATTGCACTGTGTAATTATTCTAATTGGTTGCCACTCCTAAACTAAGATTGGGTCATTTCTCATAGCTTTTAGCTTGTGGAAAGGTATTTTTCTGCTCAGCCTCATCAGAAGAGGTGTAATTGACTTTCATATATTTTTTGATGACAGATCCACTCGAAATATTAGATTTTATAATTTGACATTTTTTTATATCACAGTCATTTTGCTGGATATTCAATTAGAAGACCTCTAAGAGGGTCACTTATTTTTAATTCCATGGTTGATATTCATCATTTTCTCTCTTATATGACAGACTTGAATAATTATAAGTAATACTTAATTAATCTACCTGATGAGCCTCCCTATCTTCTTTTATTACTTTGTTTTCAACAGAACTGGTGAAATCTAGTACAGTGAGAACATGCTCAGCGACATTTTAAGACTTTAGAAGTCGTATCAGTCTCCCAATGTGGATGTGACAAGCAACAAATCTCTGCAGTGTCTGATGGATGGCAGTATGTCACATATGCTTCCTAAAGTTCAACTGCTTGCAAAGAAAGTATTAACCTCAAGCATCAGTGAGTTCTAGGCTTGAATTGTTCGTATCTCTTACAAAAGTTTATGGGATATCATCTTGGATTTACTGAACTTTAGACCTGGGCAGGCATGGTCAGTCCTATCTTATCATATTCCTTTGGCCCTCTCAAAGTATTGCAGACTTTGTCTCAAGAGTAGCTATGTCAGGCAACTCAGTGTCAAAACCTTCACAGTCTACATCACCAGAAAACAGACAGAGAAAACAATGAAGAGGAAATTCAGGAAAACATCTCAGTTAATACAACAGGAATAGAAAATTACCTCACAAACTTTTTTTTTTTTAATTCATTATTTAAATAGTGAAATCAATGACAGCTACATTAAAAACAAAATAAATTTTAAAAAGGGCTTGTTTTTTTTTTTAGGGAGACAACTTCTGTCCTAACGTTTGAAAAGTTATCTTTGTGAGAGCTTGTTAAAGTAGTTGTCCTTTCTTTGACACAAAGGTTGTATCTACCATTTGAAAGTACAGGTTCATGGTTTTGCATTTATCTATTCTGAGCTCATTAGTTCACCACACATTAACTGAAATTAGAACTCTGTTTCCCCTCTCCCAAAGGCCAGGTCTTTCTTTGCCTAACAGGCAAATATCTTCTCTTTTTTTCCTTTTCAGTGTGGTAGAAATCTTCAGTGTTGTCCCAGATATTCTGACCATCTGTAATTAGGGTTACTTTTTGTCATCACTTCATCTGTCTGAAGGTTAACATAACAGGAAGATGGATGTTTCAATATCTTGTATATTTAAGTTCACCTTTCTCTCCGTCACTCCGCCGTCTGAATGGAGATCATACTGGCAGTGCTGATTTATGATGTTTAGTCACAAAGTCTAGTGATCAGATGTTCTTGCTACTACCATCTCTTTAATTCACTTGGATAAGTAGAACATGGAGATACAATGACAGGATCAGGACTCTAATTTTAAAACTGGGCCTTATGCCAGAAATACAGAAGTGGGAAATTGATCTTACTCCTAAAAATGAAGAAAAGATGGGAGAGGAAAGGGCTAGTAATTTTCACTAAATAGTCAAAATTTTCCTTGCAAATAAAGAAAAAAGCAGGTTGTGACAAACAGAAGGAGACATGAGGCACAGGAAAAATACGAGAGATTTGTGAACAAAACCAAATCAGATCAAAGATACCAGCTAGACACCAAATATTCATTATTGTTTCAGCAACAAGAGGAAAACTAAAAATAAATAAATAAATAAAAGACATATTTTTTTTTGTCTGAGATGCTGATCCTGATGAAAGAGATTGAATGATGTTCTGGAGCAAAGAAGCTGTAAGGAATTTTTTTGTGGCCTCATATTCAGCTACTCTCCAAAGACCAGGCAGAATGCAGACAGAAGGCCTCCTGGAAAACCAGCAGGTAAATGTAAAAACAGTCCTAAATGTTCCCTGGATACACACAGCAAACAGTTTCTCCCTCCCTTCCTTCTTTCTTCTAATCCATGCAAAGACCCATGTTATCCCTAATTTCTTTTGTTGTTATTGTGTGGAAGTCACCTGTAACATCTGAAAGTTGGGTCTCAGCTGTAGACAATACCAAACACCAGCTGCTTCAGCTACATAAAGCCTCTCCTGATTCTCACATAATGTTAACAGTCAAGGATGTTAGAAGGCTGGTTGTTTGGCCTCACCTAAAAAAGTAAAAGGTAATAAAAATCATCATTTCCTTTTTAGTAATTTTCAGATATCTGCATTAGAAGAAAACAGCAGGCAAAATACAACTTCATTTGTCCTTTATATTTTTTGCAATTTAAAGCCATTATTATTTTTACAAATCAGTAAAAAAAGACCACTTCAAATTTCCTTGTGATCTGCTGAAGAAATGCTGACCACCATTACCTTGCAAAGACTATACTTCACACTACACAATGTTAATGACAAAACAAAGGTAGCCTATGCAGGAGATAAGCTGACTGACAGCTCACTTTCTTTTCAGCACAGCAGTACAAAAAGGGAAGAAAGGGGGCCGTACAAAAGGCTAAATATTTTCAAGAGGAATAGCAAGCAAAGCCATTTATTTTGCTTTCTTGAAAATTATTCTTCTCATTACAAGTCTTCTGCTGCTGAGCACTTCAGGGTGTACATTTTATAAACTACTTTTACCATTTATTTTACCAGAAGCCTCTAAGATGCCATCTGGGTTGCCTACTTGTGAACGTGATGAAGTGTATGATTTTGATCTTTAAGTTTAAGCAGAAGTGCAGATAGGTGACAAGGTGCATGGGTAGCTGCAGATCCAACTTTGCATGCATGCGGACCAGCACATGGGTAGCTTGAGATTACTCAGGAGATGACAGTCCTAGTCTGACACTCCCTGATTGCCTAAGCACCCTTTTAAAACCAGATTTGCATATCCCATTCACCCTTGGTCATTGCGCTTGAAGTAAGCGTGGTTAAAGCCCTTCCCAAAATCTTTGCTCTCAAAGCCAAGCCATCACCTACGGAAAAATAACTTTCTATTTTGGGGACAAGAAAGAGTAGACATCAGTGAAACATGAACCTGGAGATGAAAAAATATTTTTCACTGAGATGAAAGTCAAACATTGGAGCAGCTTGTGCAGTGCTTAGGGAATGGCTGTTGCTGGACCAGTGACCAGCCCTGAGTAACCTGTTTTCATCTCATAGATGATCCTGTTTTAAGAAGAAAGACTCCAACATAAACTCTTTTTTTTGTTTGTTTGGTTTTTTTTCTTTGCTTTGCAAAACAAGTGATAACAAAATAAATATTCAATACTCAAAAGGTCAGGGATATTCCTGTACTGGGTGTTAGAGTCCACAGTGGTGGATAGGAGACCAAGGCTCAGCATTTCACAGTGTTTGAGAGTATCCAGACTCGCATATTATCTCAGCATGCTTTTATATTTCATAGACCTTTGTATCAGAGAGGGAAAGCATTCTAATTCTCCTGCAATGAAAAAAGCATTTCCATGTGATTTGTTGCTTGCAATATAGAAATTTGTTTTACAGAAATCCTTACAGGGATCTTCCTTGTCTTGGGAGCCCAGTGCCTGACAAATTCCTTAATGAGACAGACTTTGCTTCTTAGACAAAGTCAGATGGACCTGGGCTCATATATGTCTGCCAAATTTAGGAACTGTTACCTATATTTCAAGCAGGTTTTAATTGGTTTTGGAGAGAGGCAACACTTTGATTTATACACTTAGTCAGGAGAATGGGCTATTTCAACTGACCAAATTACCTCATTCAACAAGACAGAAGAGTAATTTTCAGGTTGAAATATTACAGATACATATGTCAACAGTATATCAAAATTACAGGAGGGGAACATTTTTCTTGTCACAGTGCCAGCATGTTTCTCAAAGCAGAGAGGCATGTTTTCTGGATAATTTCAGGGGTAGCATTGCTTAATGCTTGCTGACAGGAGAAAAAAGACTACAGGCATGTTCAGACCCCATCATGGTGAGCCCTGTGTGCACATCACAGAAAGACAGTCAACATTTTACTAAGCAGTAATGACGTCTAATTTTTGCATAAATACTGGTTTATATCTTGTACACTGCTTTGGTCACCTGCCACAGTCACAGGTATGACATAGGTGAAGAGTGTTTTTGCTTTGATGTCCATGTGACCAAAATGAAGACAGACACCACCACCAAAATGAATGTGGTGTACAGAAGAGGCAATTGAGCTGACTTGTCATGTATAAATAATGTAGAAACCATCAGCCCTGGTGATGCCTTGCTTGTATGTGGTCTCATGGCTTCACCTGTTCTCAAAAACAAGGATGAAAAATGTTAAAAAATGTTCTTAAAAACCAAGCTAAAAAATATATGTTAGAAAAATTATAATTTCATCTCAGATTTATAGAATGAATCATAAAAAAATAAGCAGTAGCTGAGATTTTTCTTCCATCATATTTTTCCACATGTAGAGATTTCAGTATGAAAAAAAGAATTACTTACTCAAAACCTGCTAGTTCAGATTAATTCTTTACTATTCCTTTTGAGAAATACATGATTGGGCTGTAAATGTAGGGGTTTGGCCATCTTCTATTTTATCTGCCTAATTAAAAAGGCTGCTCTCTACTCTAGAGCTGGTGAATGAATTTAAGATCCTCCAGGGAAGTAACTCACTGGTAGTGCTAAGCACACTGTTGGTCTGATCTCTTTACTATTTACCTACTATATAGTATTTATTTTCCAGAAGAGAGTAATCTCAATCCATCCTTTTCCTACCAGATTGATGCTGGTGCCAGCAGGAGATGACCAGAGTCTTCAGAGTTCAGCAGGAGAGCACCTGAAGAGCAGCACCAAGGAATTCTTGTCACTCCAGGCAGTAAGTCAGCTTCATCAGAAGCCCAGCTTAAACTTCTCTATGAAAACTTATATGACATTGGTAATAAACAAGAGGAGTTAGAGACACCACACACCTGCAGGGCTACCATTAGGGTTAGGGTTAGGGTTTAGTGTTAGGAACAACACATCAAGGCATCAGCAATCAAAGCGATTACTGTGACGTGCTTATTATAACTTTCCTGAGACTCTTGATGGTTCCTGTTCTAGTCACTGGGTATACCAGTCACCACTTGAGTCATGGATCACCTCATCAAAGTGCTGTCTTACAGCAGATGGTGCCCAGAAGGGTTGTTTTTTTCTCCAACCTTCCTCTTAAGCAGCACTTGCTTGAAGAGTCTAAGGAGGAAAATCAGTCTTTCACCTCTAAACAGTATGGGTGATTTACAGCTTTTGTTACCTTTAATAGAAAGACCAAAACAGTCACATTTTAATTATCCTTCTTTACTCAGTCCAAATCTTGTCAATTAACTTCCGCATATAAATTCTGCAGAATGATTGTTTTATTAGTCTCATTTAAAATTCCATAGAAAAAAAATAGGAGGAATTCTTCTCTCCTAGCAATTCTTTTCACATCACTCTTAAATTTCAAGCTTTTGACCAGCAGAAAAAAAAAAAAGAAGAAAAAAATAAAAGTTTCTCTGAAACTGTGTGTTTTCTTACAGGGAGGACATGCTAATTCTGTTTAATGCTAGGGTTTTAATGCTAAAGCTCCAACAGGATGTTATTCACCAACTTAGATACTGAGTAACATCACTAAAATTCTTTCTTTGACAAATCGTTTCTACGGCTTACGTCATCCTGTAAATACACAGTTATAGCCATCTGCAAAACTCTAAGGGCAAACATACTAAAATCTTCTTCAGTTTAATTCAGAACATGTGAGAACACACCCTTAGAATAAAGTTAGTATTTTGCCTCCCTGCTATTTTTATAGACTTTTAGACTTAAAGATATCTCTGATGACAGTTTTTATATTTGCAGTATACTCAACAGAACCAACATAAATAGTTCTTTTTTGCTTGAGGTTTTCAAGTAACTTGCTTGAAAATGAGCTGTGAATGTGAGGTCAGGAAAGGACTTTGTGAGAGAAATTAAAGGAAAAGTAAAGTACTAAAGGGAGTGGACTTTAATAAGGGCATAATCTGGATCACAAATGAGTTTAATAGCTAAAAAAAAAGCTTTTCAGAGCCATTTTTCATGAAGTTAGTTGAGACAAATTTCAGAAACTGGGATTTTTGCTGCCTGAGGTAGCTAAGACAAATCCTCAAGGAAGGATGTAAGCAATGAAGTTTTAGATCATAGCGAGAAGGTAAGCAGGAAAATTCCCTTGAAATTAAACTCAAACTCAGGTTAATATCTATTCTAAAGGAAGAACTCATCAACCATCAAAATATTACAAAAATGTCAAGTGAAAAATACTTTAGATATCACAGGAGAAGACAGAGAGTTTGTCTGGGTTTTAGTTTTCTTCTTAGAGGAGTGTCACATTGACAGATGATTTCCTGCAACATAGCAAGTCATAAAGTTGGTGAATAAAAAGTTGTGTTTCTGCTGAATACTTTATGTCCAGGGCACCATTCACATACAATTTTCACTTTGTGGTGATTTCTATCAGGAGAATCACAGGGCACAGGGTTAGCCACTTGGCTAACCCTGTGTTGATAAACACAATCATGTGTCTCTAATATGAGGACATGTGTGGACAATGAACAAGATGAAAGCTGAAGTGACAAAGAGGGCAGAGGAAGAACTGGCTTTTTCTGTGCTTTTTGCTGGTGTCAGTCATTGCCAGTGTTGCTAATTAACAGCATAATTGGTTCACCACTGGGAAACCAGGTGGCTCAGCAGCAGCCTTCACCATGGTGTTTCTGGCGCCTACTCATCAATGTTCTTTGCTCCAGCAGCTTGTCCTCCACACACCTGCAGACATCTCCAGTGCCGGTCCCTGCAGAAATGGACAACATGCCACACCAGGAGCTGTTCAGTTTCTCCATAGTTACAGAAGCAGCTCCCCAAATCCATTTTCTGTGCAGAAAGGATGAAAACATGTTTATTATTACATCCTCAGTCATGCACTCCGCTTTCCTAATACCTCCTTGTGCTGGTACTAATATTTGACAGAACAAGCACCTTCAAACAGTTACCTTTACACAAACAACTGGCCACAGTTATCAAATAAGTGACCACAGTTTTTTATTATACTTTGCCTTTTCCCTTGTCAATGTAGATGTTTATCAAAACTATATGAATTCTTTCCACAAACTACTAGTACAAATAGGAGTCATCAAAGCAGCAGTGAAACCCAATGTAAGTAAGGCTGGAAAACGTGATATTGTCTCCGGCATTTAAAGCTGGACTTCATGCAACACAAGACCTTTGTTTCTGATGGCTGACACTAGTGGAGGCAATGAAGGAAGCCATTCATTTTCAGTTTCCTTTCAAATCTGATCTTTCTGATTCAGATCTGATCTTTCGGTTCTGATCTTTTCCTTTCAAATCTGATCTTTCTTTTCTTCCAAGAAAACCTGTGTGTTTTCTTGGTATAACCATCAGAAATCTAAACACTTCATGCTCAGTGCTCTGCCTATTGTCAGAAGAAACAATAAGAACATTCCTGGAAGGATTCATCTGGTTTTAAGGTATGTTAGATCATGCAATAAAAACACCCATATGTTCCTCTGAAAATGAAAGCACCCTAAACCTTAGAATGTAAGAATACCATTGTAGGTAAAATAGGAGTATATATTGGAGTTATTAGAACTGACATATGAAATATGTACAAAAAGCTGAACTCTGCAATGTACCGATACTCTTGTTCTTTAAGGCACCCTGGAGAAAAAGAAGACAAGGAGAAGGAGAAAACAATTACATAAAATAAATTAATTATTGCAAAACAGCAAAAGGAAGGAAATCTTGGAAATCTTCTATAGTGGGAATGAGCTTCAAATGCCATGGGTCCTTTTCCTAGTGTTGTCAGACACTGAATACCCATTATGATAGCCACAGTGTAACAGCTTTCATTTCTGATCCTTTCTTTTCATTCTGAAGATGAAAGGGAAGTCATCAAGAAGAAAAATGGGAAGCAGGCTTTATGTGGCTATTGACAGTCAAAAAAATAATCAAGCAGGAGCTCAGTCAATGAATTCTATTAGTAGCAGATAGAACACGAACTCTGCAAAGACTCAGGGCCCTAAGAAGAAGGAAACAGCTTGGAGAAGGCTGGCCACTGTATGACCCATTCAGGGATGTCACATGTTATGTAATGTGATATGATTTCCCATTACTGTTTATAGATGTATGACTGGTAATGGCAGTCCCAAGAAAGGAGGAGGCCTTGCTGAGAGTAGCATCTAAAAAGTGTCTTCACTTGCATCTTTGTGACAGCCACCATCTTGGCTGACACACTGTGGGCAGAACAGAGATACCCTTGTCACTTAGAGGAAATAAATTCATAAAATCAGAGCTCCTGTGGTTTCCACTAAGGAAACAAGGATGCCTGCTGAGAGTCTAACAGTCACACATCATTTGTCTAGTAGGTTTGTCATAGGCACTATCCGGAAAGATAGTGTCAGAGACTTGTATATCAACATCACTTCAGCCCAATTTTTCTCACTGTTGTCCTTGAGGTTTATTGGCTGAGCAAGAGAACGATATCTAAGAACCACATCTTACAGGTAGGGTATTTTAAAGCCCTCTTATGAGTCCCCAGTTGATGGAGGAAAAATCTAGATTTAGGGCAATACCCATGTGGATTTCAAACATCACTATGATAAAATAAAGAGTTAAAACAAACCAACATAAGAGTAAAGACTATGGAAGAACTCAAATGTGAATACTGATCAAGACACACACTTAAACATGGCTAGTCTGATGTGGCTAAAATATTTACCCAGGCATAAATAAAATTTCCACTTCACCTTTTTTATATCCTGCTACTTTGGCTGGGGTGTGAGTTTCATGGAAACTGATTTCCTAATTTTGCCTGATACCTCTTTATACTTTCCTATAGTTAAGAGAACAAAAACTGACAGAAAATCTTCTCAGCATTTTAGCATTTTAATCTGGCACTGCAACATCCAACCACAGCAATAAAACCTGGGTGTATCCCATAAGCCTGTAGAGCTTTTCCTCTCTGAAGCTGATGACTATGTAAGGAAAACGCCACATCCAATTTTCTTTGCTGTGTTTCCCTGTCATGGCAGGTACATAGTCCATTTCCTTCTGAATTTTGTGTTCAGGGAAATCCAGGCATGCTGGGGATTGGAATTCTTGGGTGGAGCATTGGTTTTCCAGCTATCCATGTCACTTTAGCCTGGCTAGAACACAATAGTAGCTCTTCTATTCCTCCTGAGACGATTTCATAAAGCCTTAAAGAAAAGATAATTTGTTCATAACATATTAATCACTCCTGAATACCTCCAAGGGACAATGATATCCCAGAAAACAGAACATTGAACATTCATTTAGAGACTGTCCTTTTCTGGATGAAGTGTGTCTTTGTGTAAAGCTGCTCAGATCAGCTATAGCAATTCCGATTCACAACTCAATGTTTAAATAAAGATAAGTCATTCCATATGTTTTCTCATATGCTTTATTGTTTGAAACTTCAGTTTTAATGCTTTTTAGACTTTCTGAATAGACATCTAATGTAAAATTATTTCTGTAATAGCACTTGAAAAAATATCCCAAGTGTATTGTTTTCCTACGACTTTAGCTCAAGTAGAAGGGTAATATAGAAAACATACATTCAGTGAAATTAAGTCTGAAACCTGCTTCCTTTGCATCTCTAGGGTACTGCAAACAACACATGCACTTTAAAAAAAATCATAATGTAGTCAGACTGAGAAAATAAACAACTAGGTTCTCCGATAGTATAAATCAGGTAGATATATGGAAATTGAACTATTCTGATTTACATCAGGTAATCAGTCTGACCTAGGATTTGTGTAAGAGAATTACATAAACCTCTTTACTGTGGACTCACACTACTTTTCTAGAAATTCACCTCAACTCAAAGAGATGTTAAGTGTCCGACAGTCTCATAGAGATTTCCTAAGATTTTCTTACACCTTTAAAACCATTTCACCTCTTTTGCAAAATATACTTGTTAACTGTCCATTCAACCTGTAATTGAGCCTGCTGTGCTTAATAAAGAATAATCAACAACAGTTATATATTCTTTTTGTCCTGACTTATTTCTTACCTTTTTCCCAATCTGAAATTAGAATCAATTGACCAGTCTTCCACCCTATAACCCTTTCTCCGCTAAATATAACTTCAGTTCAGTTCTACAGTTGTCCTACTTTTCCTATAATTTGACCTTTAATCTCTTGCTTGTGAGAGTGATATTGATGACGCAACATGCAAAAGGCTCAGTGTTTCCTGAATTGGTCCCATTACACATCTCATTCCCACATGAAAACAGGACTCTTCAAACACCCAGGAAAGATGGAGAGGAACTGATTTTTCACCTTTACAGCCACTGTCAGCTGGTGACTGGATCCAGGCTAAGATGGCAGCTACAGAGTTTTGCATGGTTCTGTTATAATTCTTTACCTGAGGAAGTGATTTCCTGACCTGTTTGCTTAAATCCGCCTTAAGCACTGAATTATACTAGAAAGATTTCCTCATAGTATGCAATAACTCCCCAGACCTTGATGTGAATTTGCAGAGTATTTGACTCTGAAGACCTTTGCAATGCTGTTTGAAGGAAGTAATGAAAATGGTCACTTTTTACAGTATCCTCTTGAGGTTTGGTTTGGCTTGGTCTGGTTTGGTTTCTGAGCAGGAAAGGAAGATGATATTATGATGATGATGACTGATGATTATTTAATACAGATCTCATAAGCCATAAAAAATATTTTCTCAGGAAAATAAGACACTGGTGAAAAGTCCAGTGAGAGGAATTATACAGATGATAACTTTTTATTACAAGGATTTTTCTCATTCCTCTTCATTACTGGTATTGAAATATGCCCAGGCATCTCACAAAGTTTTCTTTCCTCTAATGTATCATGTCCTGGCTGACACTCTTGATTTTCGCATTTATGTGTGCTCTGGATTTGAGGGGAAGTCTTTCAGCCTTCTCAGTAACAGTCAAAACCACCTGCTAGAGTACATAAATAAAAAACTAAATGACATGAGCTGGACAAAGGAGTGAGAATGTGCATGCACATCTGTTTAAGCAGACAAGAACACAGCAGCATTCACTGTTCATTAGCCATTGCTTCGGCTGGGCTGTACTGATGTGCTGCTGATCTTTTTTTACTGCTACAAGTATCCATTTTTCTCAGCCCCTCTCCATAGGCCAATGGTACTATTTTTTATTCTCATGTTCATAATTCTTTGTATTTACCTCTCTGTTATCATAATGTTTTGGTTTTTTCCCATGCTATGTCCACATCTCATTTCACACCTGAACCTCTGACATTGTACCTGAGATTCTTTTTTCTGCATTTTCTTATAAAGAAAACCTTAAAAGCAAATGTTCTGATCATATATGTATCTATTCTTACAAGTTATTTTTCTGGCCAAACTAAACAAATTGAAAAATGAAACACAGATTTTTTTTAATATGTTTTATTCTTTAAATGCACAAATGAACAGATACAAACCCCTATCCTAGCCCTCACTTTAACAGCAAATTGGAACCACATAATCCAAAGAGCTCTGCTGCCCTCTAGGAAGTTACCTAAGACCTTGGACTGCCTAGTAAATTCATTCCTTGCATACACATATGCAACAGTAGATTTTTTTTCAGAGTTTGTTTCATTTTTTGATGGGAAAGGTTAACACTAAATATGAAGAAACAGGAGAGAAAAGTATATTAATTAGAATTATCTGTTTAAAGGTAACATTGAGATTATGCATGCTAGATCTATGTGAAAAAAAAACAAACTTAAAATATTAGACTATCACAGAGAGATTTCACTGGAGTTTATTTCTCAACAGAAAAATTAATTTTCAGAAATTAAGAATTCTTCAAATAAGTAAAACCAGAAGGGCTTCTATTAGGTGCTTCTAAGGCCCATATCTGTTGCTTTCTTTAATGTGGACCACTCTTATGAAAAATAAGTAGATACCTTACACCCCTAGAAAGGCTGACGGTCAGATTTTCAAGACGTAAATACTCAGCTGGTCACTTGGCAAGTGATCTTTTACCTAAAGACTTATTTCAACATCTGCTGGAGGCTTTGAAGAGATTATAGAATCATAGAATACTTAGAGTTGGAAAGGACCTTAAGATCACCCGGTTCCAAACCCCCTGTCTTGAGCAGGGACACCTCACACTAAACCATATCACCCAAGGCTTCATCCAACCTGGCCTTGAACACTGCCAGGGATGGAGCATTCACCACCTCCCCAGGCAACCCATTCCAGTACCTCACCACCCTTACAGTAAAGAATTTCTTCCTTATATCCAATCTAAACCTCTGCTGTTTAAGGTTGAACCCATTACCCCTTGTCCTGTCACTATAGTCCCTAATGAATAGCCCCTCCCCAGCATCCCTGTAGGCCCCCTTCAGATACTGGAAGGCTGTTACGAAGTCTCCACACAGCCCCTCTCTTCTCCAGGCTGAACAGCCCCAACTTTCTCAGCCTGTCTTCATATGAGAGGTGCTCCAGTCCCTTCATCATCCTCGTGGCCCTCCACTGCACTTGTTCTAGCAGTTCCATATCCTTTCTATGTTGAGGGTACCAGAAGTGCACACAATACTCCAACAGAGGTCTCACAGGAGCAGAGTAGAGGGGCAGGATCACCTCCTTCGACCTGCTGGTCACACTTCTTTTGATGCAGCACAGAATACTGTTGGCTTTCTAGGTTGTGAGCACACACAGAAGCCAGCTCATGTTAATTTTCTCATTTACCAACATCCCCAAGTCCTTCTCTGCATTGCTGCTCTGAATCTCTTCTCTGCCTAACCTGTAGCTGTGGCTGGGATTGCTCTGACCCAGGTGTAGGACTTTGCAGTTGGCATGGTTAAAATTCATGAGGCTAACATCATTACATTGCTCCAAACATTTATTATAGGTCCTGGCAAGTGACTGGGTGTGTTCAGATGGAATGATGCCCCCCTCTCCAACACATCTAGTTTAAAGCATCCTTTATTAACCTGGCCAATCCTCCCAGCCTTTGAAAGGTCCTCCCCTGTGTTCTGGAGAATTGACAAAAAGACTATCTGAGCTCCTGAGCCTCTAACCACCTCTCCTCCTTCTTTATACTCCTCAGGCTACTACTATCTATATCCCTAGCACCCACATGTATCACTAGAAGCGGGTAATAGTCCGTGGGACTTACTGGAGCAGGCAGCCTCTCCACAGCATCCCTGATCTGTGCCTCAGGTAGGCAACACACCTCCCTTGCGACCGAGTCAGGCCAACAGATGAGCACTTCTGTCCCTTTCAAAGTAGAGTCCCCTACTACTACAACCCACCGCTTTTTCCTGTCAGCTCCAGTAGAGATCTTCTGTACCAGTGCACCAGCGACTGTTCCTGATGCAAGTGCATTTCCTCATCAGCCCCCTGCAGGACAGCAAAGCGGTTCTGAGTGGGTACAGCAGATTTAGGAGGAAGCCCCTTGCTTTTAATTGCTCTCTTCCTCCTTTGGTTGTTTTTTTTTTTTTATTACTAATTCCCAGCTTCCCAGGTTAACAGCCTCCTTTTTTCCTCCATGAGTTAGAGGGTAAGCTTGAAGCCTCTGCAGTGTTTGGGCCTGGAGCAAGCAGTCCTGCTTCCTCTCAGCTTCCCTGACATCTTGCAGCTTACTGACAGCATCCTGCAGCTCAGTCACCTGCTGGAGGAGGACCTCCACCAGGGAGCAGTGAGGGCCCCATTCTGCACCTTTCCCTCACAAGACCAGTGCAGGCACTCTCTACACTCTGAGCTCTGCACCGCAGCCTCCCTCTTACTGGCTCTGTCTGGGTGCCTACGCTGGCTGCTGTCGGGGCAGCCGGGGCAGAGTTCCCAGATTGGGCCCTGGTCATACTGTGAGTGCTCGCCTGCCCACTCACCTGCCTGCACAAACTGCTTACCCGAGCTCTCTGGGGCACTTTTTAACCACTCACAGCTAATGCCACTCCTCCTGGCTCCGCCCTCTGTGAATCAGCTCCTCGGGTGATCTGAGCTGCCGGCACCTGGGCAAGTCTTGTCGAGGACTTGAGGCTTCCTCCTCGGTGGCTCTTGTCGCTTTGAGGTGAGGCTCCTGGATGCTGATATGTCCCCGCTCTGCTCTGGTGTTGCAGGCGTCCTCTCTCGAGCTACTGACCTCAGCAAGTGACCAAGACTGGGGGGTTTAGTGTATATACCTGAGTTCTGGAAGTTTCTGAGGAACATTATATGGCTTTCTCTCATTTTCTTTATTTGAAACAATACCTTTCATAATGAGGTATTATGTAGCTTTCACCTGTTCCTTAACAGTGAGTTAGGTTCATTAAGGTTGTTATTTCTTCTTTTATTTCTTGCTCTGGCTTGAAATTAATGGGAAAGGAGACATGCTGAAAACTGCCTTCATGATTGTTACCTTGGCTGCTTCAGATCTTCAGAAGATGATCTGTCTGAGCTCAGAAGTCAAAGGCAGATTTACTTTCTTGGGGAGGTGAACACAATGGATGCAGCTGTGCCATAGACAAGCTGAGCTCTGGCATCCTGCCACCGACACAGGGAACAGGGCTCTCCTTCAGAGGGGAGAAGCAAGACCAGTTTTCAAAAGCTTCTTAGAGTGGGATCTTTTTGTGGTTTTGTGATTTTGTCCTTCTCAAAGTTCATGTATGATACTCAGGAAGAGAGTATGCTGGGTTTTAGGTGTCTTCCGTTGCACTTTTGGAATTAGATGGTAGGAGGAAACATGAAATGAAAGCTTCTTTCTACTCTAATGGTAGAAAATAATAAAATCTGAAAACACATTATGTAAATGGTTAAAATATTCAATTTTTTATTCCCAGAAGCTTGAAGGAAAAATATAAAAATGGATTTTTTTTGTTTTTATTTTTAGTTGTCCATTTTTGTAAAATAGAGAACAAAAAAAGAAGAAATAACACTACTTTGTATTAAAAATACAACTCACCTTTTGTTACTATAGCATAGAGGCTTTCTTGACCTACTTGAATTTATTCTCAAGTGAGTTCTGGGAACAGTGGAGATTTTGCCTAATGTGTCTTACAAATTCTTATAATTTGGAGAAATAAGGTCCAGAAGAGACCAGACAGAAGGCAGACACTTGAAGATGTAAATGAGCAGAACAGAAGACCTCTGATTGGTTACAAAAAATTCTGCAAGAAGTGACCAGCACCTAAGGCTGCTATTTCCTGCTGTAGTAGTCCATCACTCTTCTCTGTCTGGTCTCTGCTGGGTTCATTCTGCTGCCTTGGATGACACAATCTCAGTCCTGAAAAGGGCTCTGAAGTCTTGTGTTCTCTACTTACCTCTCTCTGTGTTAACTCTTTATCAACATTAAAAAAAAAAAAAACAACAAAGCAGACAAAACAGAGATCAGCTTCAGCTATCTTCCTGCTTGGCAATGTACCAGCTGCATCCTCACACGCCAGCATCAGTAACAGGAGGTGGGAAGGTGTTTCTATAGGTAAGGAACATGGATGAGTACATCAGCAACTTGATCTTGTCTAGACAGAGACTTAGACTACCTTGAGAATATTACCAAGGCAAAGCAAAATTATTATTCAACAGGGCAAACACTTATTCTTTTTTTTTTTTTTTTCTAGGAAGACTAGTGCACATGAAATGTTCTGTGCATTTTTGCCTGGCTCTGGTTCATCCAGTATCTTTGAGGAGTCTGTCTGTTTGTGGTGCATGAAATATATATTACCTCCCATAAGGGACATCACATTCACGCTATGTTTTGTGCAGCTACCTAAATCACTACAGGTAGTAGATTGACTGAAAAACATGAATGCCATGGTTAAGCAGAGCTGTATATTTGTCTTTTACAGAGATTAATTCTTTTATACACAATTTTATGTAGTAAAAAAAAAAAAGACACGCCTTGGCAGAAAAAATGTATCGTTATAATCAAGTTGATTACTTTCTGCCTCTTTTTCTGCAGGGTACAAGTAGTGCTGTATTATATCATGAATACAGCTGTGTCAGAAGAACAAAGATTACATTTATTTTGTCATTCAGACAGACACAAGAAACATAAGTCATAACAGCTGCTTTTTGTACATGATAGGAGAAATTAAATTCATACAAAATTCATCTGGAAAGCCACTGCTCAGATTTAAGCTTCAAACTAAAAGTAGTGACACATATGAATTTTAACTAGAGTATAATTTTACATTCAGATATTTCTTCGCTTTTAAAATAACTGAACTTTGCATCAGTAAATCTTCTAAAAACATTGTGTGAGGGATAGAATTGCCTGTAGTAGTGGAATATAGAGTCCCTGTTTCATGTCATACACAATCTTGATAAATTATCATCTTATCATGTACAAAGCTAGCATTTTACTGTTCTAGTGAAATAAATAGTTAAAAGCATGGAGCTCTATAATATATTGCAAGAATTTGAAAGAGTAACTTAATTTCTCTTGAAGAACCACTAGCCTGGAGAGTGAAACATGAAATAAATATAAGTCACCAATACAAGGAAAGCTACTCAGTTTCTTGTAATGCACAAGAATGAGACATGACAGCCGAGACGGCCAGTGCGCTTATCCATGTAAGTTAAAAGGCACAACTTAGCTCTTGAATGTAGACTTTTCTCCCCAGAAGTCAGCTGATGGACAGTAGCCAAGAAACTTTCCATCTGTAAATGACATACTGACATTTATGAGAGCATGATGTAAATAAGAAAAAGCTGAAGATTAAAGGTGAAAAAAGTTAATTTATATAGGTCTCAGAGAAATGGTTTCCCCATTGCTATCCCAAGGAAATAAATGAAAGAAATATATGTAAATGAGGAGCTAGAAGAGAGCTCTACACACTTACATTTTCTTGTGCTGAATGCAAAGCCAGAGAGACACTGTCATCAAAACAAAATCTTTGGAGGAGGAAGGGATATAGCCACTGTCTTGGAGACTGATTCAGTCTGGGAACATGAGGAACAAAACAATGCTCTGTCTAGCTGCCATTTCTGACAAAGCTTTTTCCCAGGTCTCCTGTCCCCATTACAGTTTATAGAACAGCAGATGGTGTTTTGTAAATAATTGTCCCAAATAATGGAGGGTTACTGATCTGAAAGTTTTTTCTTTAGTGCTCAAAAATCTCCAGAAAGAAATGCAGGATCTGTTTGAGAGAAGAAAAAAAAATGCAAATTAAACTTTTTCTGTAACAAAGAATTTAGTTATGAAAGAAGGGTGCTGAAAGCTTTCCCTAAATGCAGGATGGTTCATTCTGGTTTTGCCAGAGATAAAACTAAGATCTTAAATTCTCACAGAAACAGTTATTATAGGAAACAGCTCTTGCTGATGGAAATGTCACCACTATGGACTGATAAACATTTAGGGACCAGACACAACAACACCATGTTGTGTTTTAATTTCTCTTTTTAACCAATAACTATCTATATGATTATTGATTCATAGAAAAACTCTAAGAACTCATCAACAAAGTTTAAGTTGACAAGTAGTTATTCTTTATTGTGGCGCTGGGAGACACTGGGGATAGCTCCTCGAGGTGTGTCTCGCTCAAGCACCAAACAAGCCGTGATTGTATAGTCATACAAGAGTGCCAATGGCTCAATGTCCAGATGGAGACTGGTAATGAGTGGTGTCCTTCAGGGATCGGTGTTAGGACTGATCTTGCTCAACATCTTTGTTGCTGACATGGACAGTTTAAATTTATTGCGTCGTCAGCAAGTTTGCAACTGACACCAAGCTGTGTGGTTTGGTTGATACGCTGGAGGGAAGGAATGCCATCCAGAGGGACCTTGACATGCTTGTGAGGTGAGCTGATGCCAACCTCATGAAGTTTAACCATGCCAAGTGCAAGGTCATACATCTCAGTCGGAGCAATCCCAGGCACACCTAAAGGTTGGGCAGAGAAGAGATTCAGAGCAGTCATGCTGAGAAACACTTGGGGGTGTTAGTCAATGAGAAAATGAACATGAGCCGGCTTCAGTGTGCGTTCACAGCCCAGAAAGCCAATCGTATTCTGTGCTGTATCAAAAGAAGAGTGACCAGCATGTCAAGGGATGTGATCCTGCCACTCCAATCTGCTCTTGTGCAACCTCACTTGGAGTATTGTGTGCAGTTCTGGTATCCTCAACATAAAAACGACATGGAACTGTTGGAACAAGTCCAGAGGAGGGCCACGAGGATAATCAGGGGACTGGAGCACTTCCCATATGAAGACAGGCTGAGAAAGTTGGGGCTGTTCAGCCTGGAGAAGAGAAGGCTGCATGGAGACCTAATAGCAGCCTTCCAGTATCTGAAGGGGGGGCTACAGAGGTGCTGGGGAGGGACTATTCATTAGGGACTGTAGTGATAGGACAAGGGGTAATGGGCTGAAACTTAAACAGCAGAGGTTTAGACTGGATATAAGGAAGAACTTCTTTACTGTTAGGGTGGTGAGGTACTGGAATGGGTTGCCCAGGGAGGTAGTGAATGCTCCATCCCTGGCAGTGTTCAAGGCCAGGTTGGATGAAGCCTTGGGTGACATGGTTCAGTGTGAAGTGTCCCTGGTGATGGCAGGGGGGTTGGAACTAGATGATCTTAAGGTCCTTTCCAACTCTAACTATTCTATGATTCTATATTCATGACATTACATGCATATTCATAAAACTGCTTATACATGACATCATTCTTCCAGAAAATACCTCCTGCATGTGCACAATAATGTGGTAGTGGTCTTTGGGACCCCTGGTGGTAGTTTCTTCATCATCTTCATCAGTTCGTTCTTTGGCTGAACTTTGGGGTTGGCTAGCCTTGTTGTTCGTATGCCAGCTCCTTTGTTGGTTCTAACTGGTTTCCCTAAACATTAACTGAATAGTTCTCTTATCATTGTTTTAGTCTACCTATGATCCAGGCTGTTTAGTTACAAGCAAAAGGTTCATTCTAAATACAAAGAGCTATCCTTCATTCTGTATTTCTTGTTCTTTCCCTATCTCATTATGTATGAACCAGTGAGGTTATTCACTAAGCGATGAAGGCTTTCAAAGCATTATCTGCACAGAACTGCAGAATCATTAGGGTTGGAAGGGACTTCTGGAGATCATGCAGTTCAACCTTTCTGCCAAGGCAGGGCCACCTAAAGCAGGCTATACAGGAACATGTCCTGGTGGGTTTTGAATGTCTTTAGAGAAGGAGACTTCATACCCACCCCGGGCAGCCTGTTCTCATGTTCTGCTGCTCTCAGCATAAAGAAGTTCTTCCTCATGTTGAGGTGAAACTTCTTGTATTTTAGTTTATGGCCGTTGCTCCTTGTCCTGTCACTGGACACCACTGCAAAGAGTCTGGCACCACCCTCCTGGCACCATCCTCTGACACCATCCTCCGACACCATCCTCCTGGTACCTTCACTAAAAATTTTTATATATTTACTCAAGTCTTTGGCAATGTCTTAGTTCTGGATTTTATTTCAAAACTGAAAATTGCAACCCATAAGACAAAGTCTAAAATATATAACTGTCATGAGTTCAGCAATAGCTCATGCTCTGCCAGGGAGGAAGGAGAGATAGGGCGCCTGGTCTGGGCTAGTCGGGGAGGTATTCCATACCACAGCACGTCCTGCTCGGGGAGGGGACTGGAAGCTGGCCGGGAGGGAAGGGGTTAACACGCCGGGCTGGGCTCGGAGAGGCAACTGGAAGCTGGCCAGGAGGGGAGGGGGGAGCTCTCTCTCTCTTCCGGGCTGACCTCCTGGCGGTGGGTGGTATGGTACTCTCTCTCCCTGTTTGTCTCCTCTGACATTGATTTGTTATTGGTACCGGTAGTGATTTCTGTTATACCTTGATTGCTGGACTGATTTTACCTCAACCCGTGGGAGTTGTATTCCTCTGGCTCTCCATCCTATCCCTCCAGGAATGGGAAGGTGGGGGGGGGGGGGGGAGGGGAAACAAAGGGGGAATTGTGCAGATTTCATTTAAACCACGACAATAACACATTAAAAAATGTAGCAAGCATATAATCTATAATTGCATAATTTACAATTCACTTAACAAACTTGGTTTTCCAGAACTGAAAATTCTGGATTGCACTTGTCATAGCTTATTTACCTTGGCACTGGGCCTTTCAGGTCTGGTTTTGGTAATTTTAAAGATCTGTGATTCTCATTTTCATCACTGGTCCACTCACCCCCTAACATCGGAGGTACATTTTATTCACACCTCCTTTACTTACTTTTATTTTTAGGATTTTTGTTTCTCTGTTGTAATTGGGGTTTTTCGAGGTTGGTTTGTTGGTTTTTTTTTCCATTACTTCATTTTACACTGGTTAAAATTATGGTTATCCTTTGGTGTTGAAATCACCTCTATAAATCTAACAAGGTTTAGGTAATTTGAGTGCACTTTGACAGAACTTTGTTCTGTAGCTGAAAGAAAACATACGGCTAGGACAGAGGCATATTTGGTTGCCAAGCCTTGTAACTAAATACATATGAAACTAATTGTAGTTAAGGCTGAAATAACTATTGTTTCACCCAGGGAAGGAACTAACTGAACTGAGTTGTTCCTACATGCTTGCATGCCACTGTTCTTGGGATACTGGGTTGGGAATTGTGCACAATTCTGATAATGAAAATACATTGAAGGGGAAAAGCCTAATGAAGCAGGACCTACTCCAACAACCATGTGGTGGACTGTACAGTGAGATACCATTCAGGAAGAGGAAGAGTGCTCCTGCCACTGCAACTCCTCCTGCATTAGATGAGGTGAGTTAACCTGCTCTGTTTTAGGAGGATGTCAGGCACCAGACAAACTTCAGGCTTTGGTTTTCAAACTCCCCCTTGAACTTTAACACCTGTGAAAGTGCTCAGCACAGAAGAATTCAAGGCCATCTCACTTGCTGATGCCCTCAGCATTTTCTTAATATCCTGCCGCTTTCTGGCCTTTTTTTGCTCAGTGTTTACATTACAGAGAAAGCTGAGTTAACCAACTTAGGGATTTAAGTCTCAACTCATGCACAAGCTGCTCAGTCTCCTGACACCTCTGTACTCAGTAGTGCAGCATCTATGACATGTTCTCAGTTTGCAGTCTGCAGTTTGACTTCACTGTCTATAACTGATGGGAAAACTGGAGCTGCCAGAACAAAGTATGACTCTGGGAAACTGGAGCAGAATATTCTCCAAAAAGTGCTCTGAGGTGTAGGATTCTCTGTCACTTCAGTATGGCATTAATCATTGAACTAAACATGTTTAAAACCTCAGTGTCCTCTGTGAATACAGAATCATCATGGAAACCTTTCTTCTAGGGGTGAATGAGACAGTTTTGTTCTGGGAATAAAGCAAACATAGTTAACTCTACAAAACAGCATATTAGGAGTATGAGATTATTTTTTATGTAATACTTGAATAAAGGCTGAAACAAGCTTTGAAATGTATTGCAAATAAAGGTACAGCTTCAGATTCACCAGGCAACAGAACTTTCAAATAAAACAAGTCATTGAGAACGTTGTCTTATTTTTCACAAGGAGAAATGAGAAACAGGAGGTACTTTCTCATCCTATTGTTCTCTTCAAGCAAAATGACTTTGACACCATCAGGTTGTTTATCTCAGGAAAGAAAATTCATTCTTGAAGGAAAAAAAAATGTGTTTATTTCAGGTTTGCAGACCTTTTTCTGCTTAAAGCCTTCAATAGCAGTGACATCTTCAGTAATCAGAACAATTTACCATAAGATGGCTGGAAATCATTCCTGCACCTCCCACCACCACCCTAATAAAAATGCTACAAACACCATGGAACTTTACCATACTCAAATCTGCAAATACCTGTGAGTGAGGCAGAAATTTCCTTTGATCTTTAAGTAACTGCAAGAATTTGTGTGCCTTGTGCACAGAAAATACTTATTTTTTTGGTTTTGTCTTCCCCAAACATGTTGATTCCCAATGACAAAAGTCAATACTACAACTGAAAAACAAAGGCTCATATCTTGCAGCAATGCAGAAATGCAGTACATCACTAACCCATACAAACTGTAGGAGTTCGTATTAGTGTAACTAACACAACATGTGCTGTGGCCTGGGCCTGAGGGGATGCTATTCTAGATGTAAAGCCCTAGCACACATAGCTAATAGCTTTTAGCTGGATCAGCAATGGCTTTCTTGTGTCCTCACAGCAGAATGTCCATGCCTGTCAAAGGTAGCAGAAGACTGAGGGTGGAGGCTGGTGCCAGTGGCGTCACTTGGTCTTCACACGGACAACATGGCAAACAGCTGGAATGCAGGTCTCCGTGTCTGATCTGTGCAGTGTTCCACATTCTGTATGTCAGGGCTGCTCCTTCAGTTCATATCCTATGTGGGTCCCTGGCTGGCATGCTTGTAATGCATCATGAACAATGAACTGTTTTCTTGGCAACCTTGTGCACTCCCTACAGTGTTTCCACTTCACTTTGTTTTTACTAAGTGTGAGGGGAACGTTTTGGTAGCTGCCCCTCAGCAACCCTTGTGTTGCTGTGCACATGGCTTGATAAAGGCTTGTGTTGGAGCTGCTTCAAGCAGTTTGGAGCACTTGGTGCTGTGGGTTAGGGTAGCTGGGCTCTCTCCCTGATGAACATTTTGATCCCAACCATCTGCTGCAGCAGGACCCACACCCGGCAGGGATGTCCATGTTTCAGCAGTGCAACTGCCAGGAGCCGAACGCCCAGAAAGAATCAAAGCTACCATAGAAAATGGGTTTTCAACCATCTCTTCTTCCAAACAGAGGTAGTAAGGTCTGAATGAAGCTCAAGTCTAGCAAGTGGCATGCAAAATATCAGTCTGGGAAAATTTTATATTCTTCCTGAATACAGCAGAACACTAATATCAGACTACTTCTAGTTAAAATAAACATTCACATGGTCCTTAGCTTTTGCATACAGCTCTTGAATTGTGCTGAGAGGTATGCACTAACACCTACTCCATTATTACATTTGTTAGAGTTTTATAATAACAATAGTAAGTGCTGAACTACTGCATTTCATTGACAGGTCTCTATTCATGGAAGAACTTGATCTTTCTACCTGGGACTCCAACTATAGTACCCATATGCTTCAGCCTTGTGTAACTGGCTTGGCTGTAGTTGCCAAGTTCATATATTGTGGAGGAACTGAATACTCACAGCCCAGATGACAGTCAGCAATTAAAACCTGAGTGCTCATTCTTTGAAAATTTCAAACCAAGCTAATGGCACAGCAGTTGGATTTACTAGCTCAATGAGATGATCTGCGTTGCTGTTCAGATCAGCTGTGGTTTTGGAACATATCTTGAGCTAATGAATCTGCTTATTGTTAAAGCAAACTACATAAAATGGTCAGTCTTCAGCAAATGTACATCTCTTATTAACTTTATTTAGTGTCACTTCTTTAAATGAAGACCAAATAGACCCACTGAAAATTAACTTGGAGCATACTAATATTCCTCACTTCTTTAACTGAACACCAAGTGGACTCACTGAAAATTAACTTGGACTTACCTAATATTCCTTGTCTTTAGATGTTTGGGGTTTTATTCATCAGCTTTTCTTCTGATGTTAATTACAACCTAAGCTGTCATGAAATGCAAACAAAACAGCCATTGGGGGAATAAAGGTGTGTGGTATATGGATACAGTTTGACTACCTGTAGTGCATTGCTTAAAAATATACCTGTGGAGATAGTGTTCTCACAGGAGAATGAATGTTTGGTACATGAACTCTGAATATCTCTGAAAGATACAGCAAGGCCGTGAGAGGCCTGAGGAAGCTTAAGCAAGCAAGATAAGAAGAAGCTGGAATTCACTGAGTGATGAGAACTGTGGACTGTTGGCAAGCTTTTGAGGTCAAGTTCTCACACCCGTGCTTAACCAATTATATGTTAGTCACTAAGGGTCTTCAAGACAAGTATCCAATCATGATATGCTAAATTGCTGTAGGTGTGTGTAAGCAATAGTATATAAAGAGTTAATGCTTTGCAATAAATGGCTTTTTGTCTGATCATACTGATCTCTGACTGAGTCCATTCCATGGCAAATGGCGCCCGAACAGGGACCCTCTATAAATTCACATTGAAATGGAAGAGGGTGTGAATCGCGGTGCCACGGGCAGGAAAGAAAAAGAAGAAGAAATCAGATGGAATTGATCTGGCTGGGCCAAGATAGGGAGGCAGAAGCCTCAGAGGAAGGAATCCTCGAATCAGAGCTTTGTGAGCCCAGAAGACACTGCGCAGTGCAAATAAGATGAGCAGCCGGACGGTTGGAAGGGAGCTTAAGGATGGGAAAACAGTTAAGTAAAGAAGAAGAAACAATGCTTAAGCTCTTCCAACATATCCTCTCTGTGAGAGGGACAGAGTATGATGAAGCTATGCTAAAAAGATTGTTGCTCTGGAGTAAGGAGAAGCAGTTAATTGTGGGAGTCAGCGAAGCCTTTAATCTCGAGATTTGGGAAAAAATTGCTAAGGAAGAAGCCTCTGTTTCATGGGTGTTTTCAGTCCTTCTTAAGGTGAAGGGAGCAACCTTTAAAGAGACAGACTTAAAGTTAATGTTGAAATGGTCGAAGACATGTTACCCAGAGATTGATGAGTCTACCGTATTTGAGATCTCTTTGTGGAATGGGGCAGGATTTAAACTGTGGGACGCAGCCACAGAAGGCAGTGATGCTGTGAAAAGTTTGTTAGTAATTTGGAGAACTGTTTTAGAGACATTAAAGTCAAAAAATGAGATCATGGAGACCAGCAGATTTTAGTGTGTAACAAAACTAAGATCAAACACTGCAATTTATCTAAGAATATTGTAAGTGAAAGCATGCAAATATTAACAAACTCTGGCAACTTTGAAAAAACACAAGTTTGTCTGAGTTTCTTCCAGATTCTGGTTCAGGTCATGGTCTGCTGTGTACTCTGTAAAAGACATCAGAAATGAGCCTTCATGTCATGTTTTTTCCGGGATCCCATTCACTGAGGAATTTACTTTTGGCAGTGTGGGAATTTTTTTTAATTCTTTTGTTTTGAGATATTAAAAAATGTTTATCAATGAATGTCTTTGTAGAAGCAAGATGGATATGATCCCACAAAATGCTTGAGACCCCAGTTCAGCAGGCTCACTTTAACTTGAAAGAAGGTGATATATCATCTGTGCCTGGGGACAGTAATGCTTCAGTTATATTTCACAGATATTCATGATGGAAAACAATCAAGACCAAGTAACTCTGAGAGATTATGCTAACGGAAGTGAAAAAATAGCCTGACAGAGAAGATAGGCATACTAGTAGGTAAAAACTGATCCAGCTTTCGTGCATGTCATAGAGTGAAATCCCAAATAGGCTGGCCTGATAAGCCAAAAGTCTTCAGCTGAATAAACCTCTCTTCTAAATATCACGTTAGAATCTTGTGACAAGATTCATCAATTAGCAGGAGTTTTTTTCTGTGTTATTGAGATCCTATGAGCCTGTCTACAGTAGCATGGGATGGATTTTGTGACACATATGTTTTATCATCCAGTCACTCACAGTCAAAGCAGGAGCAAATTATACAGATGTGCAATTATCCACCTAAAAAATCTTTACCAGATTTCCTATTAGCCAGGCAATAGTTAACACCATAGTTTTGCAGACTATGTTAGGAGTTTTTCCTTCAATAAAAGTTCTGAAAATGGGTGCTGCCACTGTTCTTTACTAGAGCTGTTACTACAAAAGAGCCATGTTACTTCTTTGCTTGATAATTGTTCCAGCCCAAAGATAAACCTGAAATATTTTTTATTTTGGACAACAAACTTCCTTTCTTTTTTTTTTTGTTTGCTTATTTAATTGCAATAAGATAGTGATCCTTCAATGAGTTATCTTTTCTGTAAGTGCTTAAATGCTTCCCTTTAGAAAATGAGATCATTTCTGCTCGTAATGCACATATTAGACAAATAAAATGTAGAGATTGTTTCCAGCTCTAAATAATCTGTTCCCAGCTCAACTTACATACAAGGACCGTTAAGCACAGAGCAGAATTTACTTGATCTAGGCATCGCTTGGAGGGATTTAAGAGTCTTGTCCAGCCTATACAGAAGGCTGGTAGCTGCTTCCTTTGTATCTTCTATTATGACTCCATATGAATCATTATTTCTAATATTTTATCACCCTCAAAAGATCATGTTCTGTTAGTCACCCTTTTTTTACCCATTGCAGAAATTAAGCTCATCAGTACTTACAGCCTTTTAACAATGTCTCTTTAGGTGTGTCTTATACTTTCCTGATAATGGGTCCTTGACCAGTGGCAGCAACTAAAGAGAAAAGAGGCAATAACTTCTGCCATATTCTGAAAGGCATTCTGTACAGTGACTGCAGACAACCACCAACTGAAGCTACTGAAATTCTACACACCAAGGTCACTATGGAGGAGGTCAGGCCATCTAAAGCCAAGCCAGCCTTCATATTCTTTAAAACAGTGGTTGTGGTACAACACTTTTGCTTGACGGATTCTCCAAAAGGCTGAAAGCAAACTGTGAGGTTATTTGTGACATTTTAATAATCAGTATAGAATGAGAAAGTAGTTAAGACTTCTGTTAAGAGAAACACCTAAATGACTTGGTGCATTGCAAGCATTCTGTGTGGCATTTTTGCCAATATCAACCTGCAATTCTTTGTTTCTCTTCCCATTGTCAGGATTAGTTAATACTGCTATCCCTTCCTGCTTTAAACCCAAAGTAATGATTAATTGATGAACAAAGGAGTTTTCTTTTTAAAAAATGAAACAAAAAAAAACCAAATTTATTATTCAGTTTAGAAGAACTTGGTGAACTTCAAGAGTTAAGAACTGCAATTATTTTACCATTGTAAACTCATTTTTTCAGTTGTGGAGAAAGTAACAAGTACTTCTACCAAAGTATTAAATGTTTCCTGTAACAGCTCACACTTAGAGCTCTGCTTTTGCATTTTATCTGACATGCAAACGTGGGAAGCCTTGTCCAGTCTGTCTCACACCATCTCTGCAGCACCCAAACATCAGACAGCACTGAAACACCTTCACAATAGAGACAAGTGTTTTCTCCCAAAATCTACAGCTCCAGGAGAGTTGCAAAGGATGGCTGATGGCCAGTACAGGAGGAGCCCACACTGCGAACAAGCTGCCTCAGGTCTCCTGATGGCCATAAGTTTTCTTCTCAGAGCCCCACCTTGAGAAGTAGCATTACTGGCTTGGTCCTTCCTGTCCAAAACTGAGCTCCATGAGCTCTAAACTGAAACTTGCTTTTAACCTGGAAATTAAATTTCCCAAGCATCAAGACCGTACATGAGATGAATGGAATGGAAACATGTTTCTTGAGTCCCTGCGGTTCCAGGGTGAGGTTGAGAGGTGTCTGCAAAACAGGCTAATTCCTCTCAGTGGGATGAGGTTGCAGATGGACATTTGCTTCCTGAGGCAGTTTCCTGCCATTGCCCTTTCTCCATCTGGGTCTGCAGGTCAACCTGCTCGCACTACAAGTATTACCCAAGGACCTCCCCTGGGGACTATGTTCCACAGGAGTCAGGAACCTAGGCTAGAAGACACCAACATGCTCCGGCCAACACATCATACTTCCCTGCACTTTTTTATGTTCCTGGATGCTTTGTCAAGTTCTTTGTGCATCAGACATAGTAGCACTAACTGCAGATAACAGTCAAACGTATCTTAAGTGTACCGTGTGTTTCTGAACAGTTTGTCCATTTGCTTGTTTGGGGTTTTTTTCACAATTCCTTGAAGAAGGCTGCTCTGTAAGCTGCTATCACTGAGGAACCCTTTCCTAATTATCAAGCTAAATTTACAGCTAGTTGATATTGCTTTTTCTTCAGCTTATAATGCTTCTCTTTCTAGAATATACTTCATACCTGTACTTAGAGACAGGAATGATATCTTTCTGGTTTAATCTTCATTTATTTCTACTGAGTACACAGTCAGGAAAAAAACTCTTTACATCTGGCTAATTTGCTTGGAAAGCTCTGACCACACTTGAGAAGATGGAGTTGCTGCTCACATAGTTCTCTCTTTATCTCCAGATGAGTCCCAGAATATCAGACTTTCCCCTTTTTGAGTCATATATTATTTTTCATATTTTGAGCTCTTAATTTCACTTGGTATCAACAGCTGAAGTTAAATAAAAAAATACTGATGTTGAATGAAGGGAAAACAGTTTTCAAAGTGATTTAACCATATAATAAAAAGAAAATACAACATGATGGCATTTCACACTAAAAATACCTCCATGAAACAAGGATTGACACCGTTCCTGGGTGGGAGTCACATTCAGATAGGAGACTTCTCAGTCTGTTCTTTCTGTCTCTTTATTTCTATTTAAGTGTCTCTTTATTTCAGGGGTGATTGAGGAGAGTGAGGTGAGGGGGTTGGAGACATTGCTATGAAGACAGAGTGCAAGCAACAAAAAGAATACCTTACAATTTGCTGATTATGAGCATGGTATGCTTATATCTCCAGGTGCTCTGTAGATGTTTGTGTTAGCATATTAATTTCCAGTTTCCCTTTGCCATGCTTTGTGAATTAAACTTTATTTTTTAATTAAGTTTAGCAACTGTGCAATTTTCCCATTCATCCTTTAAGCGTTTTATTTGTTTTACTGCTTGTGTTTGTTTGGTTCTTGCTTGTTTGTTTCTTTGTTAAATGCAGCACAACTGAACTAGGCTCCCAGAAGAGATTTTACGGGATTGTTGGGGTTCTTTTTTAGCCTCCAGACTGCATCTAGGTGGCTTCTTTTGGAATTTCTTAGTTCACTTTTTATTACTTGCTTCTTTTTTATGTAGTTTGCTTTTGCAAAATGGAACACCTGCATTCAGGATTTATTTGACCTGATCTCCTGCTATGATACTAAAGCTGCCATACTCTGATTGTTACTAAGGAGTGAATCTCCACTAATGTCTCGAATTAGGCCCTGCAAACCAATCTTGATCAAATTAGAATGACATTTTCAAAACTAAAGCAATACAGCCTTTCTGACCAGTGTTTAGTGAATGTAATAATTCTCTCCACATCTCAACTCTAGGTTCTGACATGTTCTTTCCATAGACAGCTGAAATCTCTTACTACTATTATCTGATACCATCTTAGTAGTTAATATCAGGACATTCACCTACAAGGATTACATTGTGGGCTGCTTAATTACTTAATGTCATTCTTCCTTAGGCAGCATCACTGATCATGTTCACTTTATTACTCATGTAAAGTTCATTGCAGCTAACATTATCCCACTGATCCTATTTCCACAAAGTATCCCAGGTGCTTATTTTGGCAGGGTTAAAATCTGATACCAAACACCATAGTTCCTCAGCTTCATTTTTAATCTCATATGCCATCTTTGCCCCCAGCATAAAGTTGCCTAGCAGTTTTCCCTAATGTCACTGATTCTGGTGATCATGGATTCCTGCTGCTTCTGATTCTGTCTGCTTCTCCTTGCTCTGAAAGGGCCCTCTCTGCCCCAGAAGCATGTCAGACCTTGAGTCTCACAGCCATTAAAGGGTGGGACACATGCAAGATACTAGGCTTTTCCTTCCTAGCAGATAATTCACCTTCCTGATGACTTACACCCTGCCTTGTAGCACAAGGAGTGCTGCAGCAAGACATCTCCATAAGCCTCCTCTGTGAACCCCTGTTTCTCTCTGGTGCTCCACCTCGATCACTCTATGTCAGAAGAACAAACCCATCCTCTCACTGGGAGAGGTCTAGCGCCTGGTCAGGTTACACTTTGAATTTTATAGTCTGGGTGATCCCCCACACTTCTGAGGGACCTAGGTTTTGGTGAGTCTAGATTTTAACTTTCTCCGTTGAAAGAGTGGCTAGGATTATTCTCTTCTTCTGCTCTATCATTATTTAGACAATCAGCCATGGATAAGACCAAACGAAGATGAGGCGGAGGTGGCTAATGTTCCCATAATTATCCCTAGTACAAAATCTCTGCTTTGTGATCTACCATCATTTGTCTTGGTGGTCCTGAGCATCCTTTATTCACTACTCAGGGTATCAGGTTTACCTTGCTCAGCCTAATCCCTCTTCTGTACGTGACTGCTCAGCTCTCACAGGAGCCTCTGCAGCCCAGCAAGCTCAGACCAAACACTCTGAAGAACCAGTCACCATCAACAAAATGGTCACAGCAACCAAACTCTGTGCATAGTATTCAGAAAGCAATATAAAATTAAAAATAGGGATCATTTATTAATGTGAGAATAAATCATTAAAATGAAGATGTTAAAATCATCAATATTAATAATATTCTAAAGTACATGACAGAATTGCCGTGTATTCCTTGTGCTATAAAATCTTTTGTTACCTTTAAATACATCAGGCTGTCATGTGGTTCAATTTCTGCAGTAAAAGTTTAACATATGACTGAAGGAAAATTAAGTCCTTGAGCTCGATAGAATTTAGATGGATAAAAATTTAAATCTGGGGATTGGTTTTGGCTTAACTAATCCCAAGGTGCAAATCAATCAACCAGTAACAAGAAAACAATGTTAAAATAAGGCAAAACTGTCAAAAAGTATGACTAGGTAAGTTCCTCTTAAAAACGTGTCAAGGATTATATCATCTGGAGTCCCAAAGGTCAGCAGAACAGCACTGACTTTTCCGCCATGTGTCTCAAGCCACGGATGGTCACAACAGTCATCTTCTGCAGAGTTTTCATGTTGCTCAAGTATTTGGGAATTCCCAAACTACTTTTTATTTTATTCTACAGTTTCAGTGGGTAACACATCACAGGCTTAAAAAATTAAAAGTAAACCCTTGCAAAACCTAAGTCTTTTCTACTAGATTCTGCAGAGAATCGATAGCATTTTCTTCTCTTGATGTTGCATCACATTTTATAATTTCTCATCACATTGCAGTAGATTGCAGCCAAAATAGCTCTGTGACATGGGGAAAACGGAACCAAGAGATGGAAAGTTTTGGTTTTGGGGTTTTGTTGGGTTTTTTTTTTTGCTATTTTCCATTTCTTTTTTTTAGTCTTTACTTAGCTTTGTATTATTCTACAAAGGGTAGGTGCAACACCCCAACTGTCTAGTTCTGTGACTAATAGCTACTGATCACAAGTGGCTTTTCAGTGTAGAATGAATTACCTATGAACCTGGAACCAAAGCGAAACACTCACTAATCAGAGATTATGGATGATAGCAAAGGCCTTGAGCGTGTGGCCACAGAATGATACCGGGGACCCTAAGAAGGTAAGCAGATCACTGATCTTTGACAGAAGAATTGAGCATTTGCGAGATGGCTATTTTTTTTTTATAAAGAACAGAAAAAAGGCAGAGCAAGTATCCCTTAAAGATAAAACACACTCTGTGTAGTAAATTCTGATGAGCTTACACACCAAGGAGAGAAGAACAACAGGACTGGGCTAGCAAGCAAGAAAGGGACTTAAAGAGTAGTAAGATGCCCCATTATCCACTTCAGATTCTCACAGTGAGGGACTCCAGATGCTGACAATAGCCTGCAAGTTCCCTCTCTTCCCCTGCCTATCTCCAGGCTGAAGTTGCCACCCTGGAAATTCAGAAGTGCATGGGAAGGGAAAACATGGTACCACAGAGAGAGAGAGAGAGAAAGGTAGTAAATTATTTTTATACACAGTTTGAACTGAGTGTAATTTGAACTAAAATCATTGGCATCATTGTAATTCGATTAAGAATGGTTATATGCATAGACTGGCAGAACCAACCATAAGGCGTGTTTCTTTGGCTCACACGGACTATGCAACCTATCGTGTAACAATTTGGTGAAGGGTTCAGACAGCCCAGTTTGTAATTTGGCTGCAACAGAGTGTGCATAACAGGGTCAGAGAAGTTAGCTAAGTCTAGGCTCTTCCTTGAGAAGATGTGAAGTTACTGTCTTCTCAAAGAGCAGATCAGTGCAGTTCTATGTTGACCACTACAGGTGCTAAGGAGAGTCAAACCCATTTGAATATACCTTTTAATGCGCTAAGCATAGCTGCTCAACTTGAGTGAAATGTGTAAACCAAGACCATTTAAGTGAGGAGAGTTACACAGTTAAGACCTACGTGACAAATCTGCTGACAGATTTGCCAGCACTTCAAGTAAGACCTTATTGCAGGCTTTCAGTTTTTAAAAGGGGACTGTAAGAAAGAAAGGGAAAGATTTTTTTTATCAGGGTTTGTTGCAATAGGATGTAGGTTGTTGGTTTAAAACTAAAAGAGGAGAGATTAAGCCTGTCACCATAAGGGTGACAGATTACTGGAACAGGTTGCCCAGAGAAATGGAAGATGAAACACCCCTGGAGATATTTATGCACATACAAATTCTCAGCGAAATGTAAATAGTCAGCAGAGGTGTCAGGAGCCAGTAATGTTCACAAAACAGCAGAGCTTAAATTCCAGACAAGTCATTCTTTAAATTTAGTACTTCGCCTTTCACTGGGACTTCCCACTAGCCTGGCCAATGACAATCCAAGTACAAAAAGGAAATGGAAAGCCATCAGCCATCTCCAAAGGATTTGCTGATCACAATTTTAGCAAACAGATACTGAGATATCACTAGTTGAAAATTCACTTAATTGAATAAACAGATTGAACTTGCATGTAGAAATGTGAAGTCTGTCAGAGTTTAAGCCCAGCCAGTAACTCAGAACCACACAGCTGATCACTCACTCCCCATCCTTTTACCCCTTCACTCCTGGAGATAGGAGGAGAATCAAAAGAATGTAAATCCCACAGGTTGAGGTAAGAGCAGTCCAGTAACTAAGGCATATTACTACTACTACTACCAGCTATAATAATAATGATAAAGAAAATCACAAGGGGAGAGAATATAAAACTAAAAGGGGAAAAGGAAAAAAAAAACACAATAAACACAAGTGATGCACAATACTATTGCTCACCATCTGCCAACTGATACCCAGCTTGACCCAAGCAGTGATCTGGGGCCTTCCGGATAACTCTCTTCAGTTTATATACTGGGCAGGATGTGCTGTGGTATGGAGTATCTCTTTGGCTAGCTTGGCTCAGGCATCCTGTCTCTGCTTCCTCCCAGCTTCGTGGGCCCCTCCTCACTGACAGAGCAGGAGACTGAAAAGTCCTTGATCAGAGTAAACAGTACTTACAACAACTAAAACATTGGTGTGTTATCAGCGTTATTCTCTGGCTAAAGTCAAACACACAGCATTGAGCCAGCTACTAAGGAGAAAAATTACTGTTACAGCTGGACTCAGAACAAAGTTGTAGGGATAATAAATTAAAAGTTTTCACTGCATGGATAAACATTAAAAATTTACCTAAGAAAGTGTGATAAACTTTGCACTTTTCTATCACTTGAGTTCTAGAGCAAGAACAAAAATACCGTGCATCTTATAATAAAGCAGGAAGAAAGAAATTCAATCACATGCTATCAAGATTTAAAGCCAGATAACGTTCTGTACTTTGGATCAGCTTCACATCCCACATACATGTCATATCTTCATTTTTTCTGGTCAAAGTATGAGAATTTACTTCAGCTGAACATAGAATCATAAAATAGTTAGGATTGGAAAGGACCTCAAGATTATCTAGTTCCAACCCCCCTGCCATGGGCAGGGACACCTCACACTAAACCATATCACCCAAGGCTTCATCCAACCTAGTCTTGAACACTGCCAGGGATGGAGCATTCACTACCTCCCTGGGCAACCCATTCCAGTACCTCACCACCCTAACAGTAAAGAATTTCTTCCTTAGATCCAGTCTAAACCTCTCCTGTTTAAGTTTCAACCCGTTACCTCTTGTCCTATCACTACAGTCCCTAATGAATAGTCCCTCCCCAGCATCCCTGTAGGCCCCCTTTTCACTGCAGTCATCACTGTAAAGCTTACTAAAACATTTTCACTTTGTTGTGTGGGTGAAAAGAAAAAGTTTTAATGTGTATCTCTTCCATTTGGATCACTAACCCAAAGTTGGCTTGAATTAAACTGGTTTTCAGATTTTCTACTCTTTTCTTCCTCTTGGGTCCAAGAAAAACAGACTTTGCTCAATTCTTGTTTTGCTTTCTATCTAGGAAAACATAGTTCAGTGCTAAGTTAAACAGATTTTCAGTATTTCCATGGTATTTAACACCTAGTTTCAGCTGAACTCAGGTCCTATGATCACATTAAAAGTCATTTGTAAGATTGTGTGGAAGCACAGTGGTTTATGGAGGTTTTATCAACAGTAGAAGCAGTGACCTGGGGAAGTTTGTTGAATTTATATATTTATTAATCCATAACATCTAGCCATAAGATTCTGGAACATCCTTACATTGATTTTAGCAGCATACATTGTTTGAGCAAAAAGCCAGATTACCCTAATATTTAATCAAAAAGGTCTGAATAAATAATCTGCTCATATGTACAAGTAATTTTTTTGTAAATACTGAAAGGCAACCTGCTAAAATAATGAGGAAGGAGCTGTTCAGCCTCCTCCAGGAAAGGAGGGCTCTGTCACATGTAATAGTTACTCAGGAAGACAAACACCATCACTCCAAACCTCAACCACTTCCTTTCTCCCCCAGCTTTATACTCTGAGCATGATGCCATATTGTCTGCAATATTTCTTTCATCAGCTGGGATCAGCTGTCCCAGCTCTGTCCCCTCCCAGCTCCTTGTCTATTCCCAGCCTGTTCACTGGTGGGGTGCAGTGAGAGGCAGAAAAGGCCTTGACTGTGTGCAGTGGCTGCTCAGCAGTAACAAAAACATGCCTGTGTTATCAGCATTGTTTCCAGCACATATCCCAGACATAGTCCCCATCCTATCTGCTGTGAAAAAAATTAACTCTATCCCACCCAAAATCAGCACAAACAGCATTTAATTAAATTAATACATCCTGTAGGCTGTATTCTGATCACTTAATGTAACACTTCCCATACCAGTTTTAACTGACTGGCTCCTGGTTCTCAGCTCTCCTTGAACTCAGTTTCCTCAGTTCATACCATAGACATCTTTGATAATGAGACCATGAAAAAATTCCTTTCTAAATTTTTTTCTACTATTTTTTTTCAGTACACAAGATTGTCTTTATCCTATAAGGCAACGCTAGAACATAGTGTTTATATATTACAAATAAGCAGTTTCCACAGAGTGACCAGCTCCCACCTGATCAGCTCTCTTGGCTTTGCTCCAGATTTCCCCAGAATGCTAACAGTGATTTCAATTTCTTCAGCAATGCTGTGTTTTGTGGAACGTTCTAACGAACACTGAAGATGCCACTTTAGTTTAAAAATCAAAGGGTGAGGATGTTCTTTATGGTTATCATTTTTAAAAACAGTTTAAAAACCAAAAATATCTTTATTTATTGCCTCCAGAACATATAGCTTGTGATTGCCTTTCTTAAATGACTGTATAAAACAGAGCTTTTTTTTTCATGTAGTTCTTCAGCCAAACTGTAGATGAAAACAATGGAAGAAAAAAAAATGAGGCTGAACCCCACATATACAGGTCATTTTGAACATAACAGCTACACTGAGTCTCAGCAGAGTAGTTCCTTCTCAAAAGTCCTCAGCAAAAAAATCCTCTTTTTTGTGCACAAAAAAGGAGGCACTTATGGGCAGAGCCCTGGCAGAAATGCTCCTGAGCTGCAGAATTTAATGCATTATTGCTCCCAACTGCTTTGTTTATATTTTATAGATGACTTGATTTATGGGTATTAGGACCATGTAAATCAGGCCAAAGCTAATTTATCACTTCATCACTGGCAGTTTCACATCTTCTTGAGGTGTCTACCTGATAGGCTAACACCCTGAGGACATTATACAATGCTGCACTTTGAAGTGTTTTTGCAATCTCAAACCAAAATTACCTGGTTTAGAATAAAATACTGTGACTTAAAAGTTGAGTAGTATCAGTATTTCTTAAAGTGTTACTTTAAAGGACAAAGGAAAAATATTGAAAAATTTTTTTTGATACTGAACACAGACTTGAAATATGAAAGCAAGAAGATATTTTTTTCTTGCAAGCAAAATGCCAAATGCTGCTGAAGAAAAAAGTAAAGAATAAAAATGCATTAAAGCTCGGAGGAAAAGATCTCATCATGGCTGTCATGGTTTAAGCCCAGCCAGTAACTCAGAACCACACAGCCACTCACTCACTCACCTGCTTGTTCCTCCCCCACTCCTGGAAGGATGGGGAGGAAAATCGAAAGAATGTAACTCTGATGGGATGAGACAAGAACAGTCCAGTAACTGAGGTATAACACAAACACTACTGCTACTAACAATAATAATAACGATAAGAGAAATAACAAGGGAAGAAAATACAACCACTCACCACCCGCCAAACGATACCAAGCCAGATCCGAGCAGCGATCCAGCCCTTCCAGGTAACTGTCCCCAATTTATATACTAGGCATGATGTGCTGTGGTATGGAATACCCCTTTGGCTAGCTTGGGTCAGGTGTTCTGTCTCTGCTTCCTCCTGGCTTCCCTTGCCCCTCCTCCCTGGCAGAGCATGAGACTGAAAAGTCCTTGATCAGAGTAAATATTACTTAGCAACAGCTAAAAACATCAGTTTGTTATCAGCACTGTTCCCAGACTCAAGTCAAAAACACAGCACTGCACCAGCTACTAAGGAGAAAAATAATGCTACTGCTACTGTTACTGCTGAACCCAGGACAATGGCTTTCAGTAGATTTCAGGTCCTTCCTTCATTTCATAAAGCAGAATTTGCCAGTGTCTGTCAAGACCAAAGGTATAAAAGTAGATTTAAAAACAGATCTAAAAGCCTGTAAATAGTAGTCTTAAAAATTAGAGGTGATGAACCCATTTCCAGTTTAAAGGTTAGTTTTTTACCAATAGTCTGGTTTGCACCCTACATGGGCCATTTAGCAGTTACCTGGGATCTCTCACTATCACTTCACCAAGAATTCTTGTTCAATCATTTTGTTTTCTGGTTTTGTTTTTTTTTTTCTTCCAAAAATGATCACTTCAAGCTTTGATTCATTGTAGAAAAGAGGTGGGGCGAGCTGCTTACAAGGTGACTCTGGCCTTGTAGTAAACAAAAACACCTGATCGTGTCTTGTGCTTAGTTAGCTGGAAATGAGTGGATGCATCACTTGGTGAAAGCTCTTATATGAAAAAAAACAAGTTGTCAGACTTATAGCTCAGGATAAAAACTGAGAAGGTGGATAATATTATTAAGCAATTGCATAATTAGCAGGAAGACTACGAAGAATTTGAGTGTGTATTTGCTTTTTGATACTTCATTACCATGGGGGAAAAAAACTCTTCACTACCTTCATAATCCCACAGACATTCTCTTGATATACAAACTCAGAGTTGCCCTGTATGCAATTGACAAAACCCTGTGGAGAGCCTACAGGACTCTATTCTCTACTTTGGAGGCTAGAAGGAAAGGGACAATCCAGGGAGCAAAGACAGCTATATGCTTGATGGACTAGACTTGACACCTATTCAGGCTTTCCTGATCTGCATTTTTGGGAGCTGAATCCTGGATTCTTAGAATGTATTTAAATTTAAAAAAATAAATAATTATTGCAAACAAAGACTGTAAATATCTTTTAAAGATATGGCAGTGATTTACCAAGAAATTCCTCTTTTGATTATATGTCTGTAATTCTCAGTCATGAACTTACAGAATTTGTCAGCTCTTTTTTATAATCATTTCATGCCTTACTCGCATTCCTGACTTTGAGTTGTGGTTCTGAAAATTAACTTATGTTAACTAAAGTTTAACAAACTTCCTTTGATTCATATGAGACTTTGCTAGGATGGGACTTCTTTCTTATCCAGTTTTGCCTGAACAGAAATCAAATACTGAGACAGATACTGGCATGACACAGCTGTTCCTATGTTTCATAGTAAATAAATAAAAATACATCTGTTTCATGAGGTCAGGTTGCATCAAGGGAAATGCTGAGATCATTAAAAATCAAATACTCTTGAAAACATAAGTCTGTTTCCTCTAAGATGGGAAAAGAAAATGAAGAGAGGACAGACCAGACACTGTAGAGAGAGTCTGCCTTATTTCTGGCTGGATGTACCAGCTCAGCTGCCCATTGCACATAGCTCAAAATAAAACCCTGTTACAAATTTAAATAAAACAGATTTCCCCAGCTTTTTCTGGAAGGAAGCAAATAATGAGTTGTTGGCAATTCTCTGACATGTTAGTTTTTGTGAGGTATGGTAGTGCAAATTATTATCCATTCACATCCACCCACAATGCTCCTAGGTAACATAAAATCACTTATATGACACATCTACTTTTCAGATTAAATTATGCAGAGTAGCTGATGTCTAGGCACCTACAGTTGAGCTAAAATTATAACTGAGTCTTATGGAGAATGAGTAGAATTTAAAGCAAACACCATACTTAGGCTGTGGTTTCTACTACAAAGCCACCGAGCAGGTTATTTTAAAGACTGCTCATGGCCCTGCTTCAGGGCCATCTGTTGTCTTCAGAGCAGCACTTAAGCACTTTCCCACAACATAGGTCTTCAGTAATGTAATTGTTTTTTTAGGGTGCTCTTGACTTCTTGTTTCTGACAAATGAAAACAAGAGATGTAAACCTTAGGAAAATTAACCTCTCCATAAGGAACATTAAGAACATCACAAATAGGAAGGTAGAGGATTTTTGAGATTGGGCTTAAATTATCAAGCATGTTTTACACCTCTCATTCCACTGATACGTCAATTTATAGCCTACAATACAAATGAGTTTTACTCTCTTAGCTTCCAAAGATGAATACCATCATTTACACTATTTGTTAATCAAAGTGCTCTGTTATTGCCCACACTGTTATAAAAATAAAGCCCTCCAGATGTATTGTAGAACAAACCAAGACTATTATCTTTTCCTCATGTTACAGTTGAAGAACTGAGACCCTAAAAACCTGACTGATATTCTTATGTCCTACAAGAGTCTGTATCTGAGCAGGAATCCCAACCCACTCTCAAATCTTCAAAGCCTATGTCCCCAGTTTCTCTATTGCTTTCATCCTGAATACTCCATGAATGCCAGCACTGATCATTCAAGTATTACTGGGGCATGTTGGCATCCACAGGTCTCCCTTGACACATGTGACCATTGCGCTAAGGACAATCTGGAGCTTAACACAACACTTATTCCATACTGTTCATCTTGGTAGAGTGATGATCTAACAAGAACTTTGAAGGAAAAAAAAAGGATGTGAAAAGACTATGATGTTTCTGCTAACCATTTCAACAGAGAAGACCCTACACTTTTATAGGTTTCCTGCAAATGGTCTATACTTCCCTGATTATGAAAGACTTAGCATATTTAAATTGTTCTAGAAATGTAAAAAGAACAGATTTAAAACTAATTAATGCAGCATAATATTAATCAAGTCCTCTTGAAAGGCCTTAATTTAGCTAGAAAAGTCCAATATATTTTGCTGTAGTTTTCAAATTAAGTAATTTGTACCAAATTACTTCGTACCAAATTTGTACCAAATATCTTAATTACTGTAATAGGTAAGAATATTGCACACAATAGAATGAGATCCTGAGCCATCTTTAACTGGAGTTTTGCTTCAAGTCACATGACATGAATATTATTTCACTATATAGACTATCCATGAAGCTGCTGTTTCAAGCAAAATTCAGGGATTTTCTTGTTAGAACTATAAAAATTATCTTCTGCTAAATATATCTACTTTGAGTCCTAAATCATTAAGAGTTGTACATAAGCACAGTCTTTATGCTTTTACTGTGACTTACTCCCGGAAAAAAAACAAAAAACTCACAAAACAAAACAAAAAACAAAACCAAAAACACACACACAGAAAAAACAACCAACAAACCAACCAAAAACAAAGACAACACACAAGCAGAAAAGCCCCGGAGCATATGTCAGCCTCCAGGTGTGTTCCATACATGCCAAATTATAAATCTGGGAGACTTCTTAAAATTAAAAAACTAAATCATACGGAGCACTTTTAACTCTTAAAAACAGATTACTTTTCTTAAGAAAAAGAAAAAATCTTTATAGTCTGATGTGTTCTTCGAGATGGATACCAGGCCAGTAAATAAACTTCTGACTGTGCATGTCTCAGCATTCAAATTTGCATCATGTTTCCTAACTGAAAATCCCTTCTCTTGTTTTAATACTTCACTGTACAATTCAATATCTATTGAGTCTACTTTGTCTGCAAGAACATGAAAAAGCAGATTGAAACGTTTGTCTGTGATAAATATATCACTGATTGTAGTCTCTGTTCTAACTCATTGTAGTAATATGCTCACCAGCAGATATACTCTTCTATGGAGGAAAGAAAGCATGCTATCTAGATTCATGGAACTGTAAATTAGCCTCTTCCAAGATTTTAGCAGAAACATGAGGAAAAAAAGACATACCCATGAATATTGTAAATGTGCTGCAGTCCACAGTAAATATGAACATCACTCTACAGAAGCTCTACGGTAGATTCTTTGCTCATCTCTGCAGATGGTGAATTGCTATGTACTTGACTCTCACAGTCATAACTTCTTGTCGTGCTATATGTTGCCTCCCAGGTACTCAAAGTCTAGCTCTGGAAAACTCAATTTTTCTCTTTTTTATTTTTTATAAAAGCTTTTCACTCTGAAGGAAACTCCAAGCATGTAGAGGTAAAGATTTATACAGTGCTGCTGTGGTCCTTTTGGCATTATCTCAAGAGCTGAGTGAACATCTTTTCTTCACTCAGAGACTGTAAGTCACTTATGGTGGTCAGCAGCTGGTTAGTGAGCAGTTGCTACTGCATGTGTTGACAGTCAGTATACACTGAGCCTGGCCTGGCTGTGCATGAAGATTTCACCAGTCAGTGCCTGGGAAGTTTAGCTCTTTGAGACATAGAGGTTCATGCCACACATTAGAGAGATTCTTATTTCAGATTTTTAAATTTGCAAATGTGGTTGCTAAATAACATTTTAACAGAGAAGGATGGCTCTTCCAATTGAAAACATTGATGATGAGCCACAGAGATTCAAGTAGAGAAAAAAAAATTGCTGCTTTCATATTGTTGATCTCTATTGTTCTATTTTAAATGTACTCCTCTTTCTCTAAGAAACTTTTCCTAGGTGGACATTCAAAGCTACCTTGCTCTCAGTTATCTCATTAATGACTGTGATTCTCTTATAAGAGTTGGGGTTTAATTGCAAGTGTTTCTTACCCATGCTATCATGGTTCTGAAAAAGTAGCCTGCAATTCATCTTCTAGTAATGTGCAGGAAAAAAGGCCAGGAAAAGGATGATTTTAGCTTAACTATGAGTTTGAGAGTACATTTTTTTTCACCATTTCTACCTCTATTAAGCTGTTGCTTGTAACCTTTACTTTGCTTGTACTGACAAACAAAAGAATTCAATAAAAACTTGAGATGCTGCAGATCCTTTCAACAGCTGGAAGCTTATCCTTACCTCATTTACACATTTTCAGTGGGGGTTGTACTTAAAAACTCACATGCATCTTTTGCAATGCAAATACACAGATGCACTGCATCCTCGCAGTAAATTCGCATTAGCTGAACGTTGTGGTTATGAATAATTACAGCATGCCTCTGCCCTGGTATTTTTCAGTTCAAGGCAGGGCAGTCTTGAAAGCTTAGCAATGAGTTTGTAAATGCCAATATTGTTAACAAAATTCAGGCTTCACAGAATCACAGCTGCTCCTCAACCTTGAAAACTGCCAGTTCCCATTTGACTTACATTCAAATCTTAACAATCAAGGAGTTTGTTACTGTTTTCCATGTCATCACAAATCAATTGAAATATTTTCATCAAATTTCAGTAGGAGCAATAGCAGACCTCAAGAAGATAGGCTGGGGTTCACAAACACACTGCATGCTGTCCAACCACAGTTCTTCACTGTGAAGGATCATTTTTTTAGCTTTTTTACTGAGAGCAAAGACAGATCAACCCACAGTCCTGTTTCATCATTGTTAGGAACATTAAATCTAATTCTAATTCTTTTAATAATACAAACCTAGAAAAGGACAAAGGACAAAGAACAACAGAATACTCCTTGCTAGGAATGAGCTCAGTACTACTTTCCTCCACATCCTCCACAAAAAAAATAAAGAAGATTTTTTTTAGGATTTTTTTTAGATTAAGAATATTTTGTAAAACCGTTTAGTTTGTGTACTGCATGGAATTTTGCTGAAGGCATGAAGTCAATTTGTGTAATTACTATGATCAAACAATTCTGTATTTAATGACCTTCTTTAAATGCTTTCTACTTAAAGAAAATGTAATTTTAGTCATTATTGCAGAATATAAAAATAACTACCTCCAAATGCTACTTAAAATTATCACAAGCAAGGGTAGTAATTAATGTAACAAATCACAGACAAGAGTCATACTGTCAGTGATGTTTTTTGAATAAGTTTATTGAATAATATGGAGTGTTTTCATCTTGCTTTATTACTGGTGTTGGACAAATAGTTTTTAGAAGAGTCTACATTTGAATTTACACTACTTGGAAAAATGTTTGTAACACATTTCCTAAAGCACCTTTTTTTACTGCTTTGTGTCTTCTTATTAAATATTACCTATGTTCAGATGAAACAAACTGTAGAAAATATGTTATTTATTATAGGAAGCTCAGACTACAGCTGAAGGTAAAGATGGTTACGTGTACACCCACCCAGCTTCATGGGAAAGGTCAATTACAGCTTGGCCAGTGTGTCTCCTAGTAAAGGGTATGGAGTGTTGGTATTTTCCAAGCAAAAGTCACATATGTCTAAATGTTCTCTGTGTGTTGAGGGACCCAGTCACTGAAGGCTTCTTATAAAGTCAGAGTCAATGGAAAAGCTCCAACATAAAATGGTACTGCTGTGTGTTAGTTTCAATTGCCTTTTGAAGACTTGTTTATGGTTATTTGTCATGGTTTGAGCAGTAGGAGTCATTTCTTCTCTTTCTTGTAGCTGGTGCAGTGCTGTGTTTTGACTTCTGGGCTGGGAACAGTTGCTTGATAGCGAGCATGTTTTGAGGGTGTTTTTGTTCAAGGCTTTTTCTGAGCACGTGCTCTGCCGCAGAGGAGGGGAGGCCGGGAGGAAGGAGAAACAGGACACCTGACCCAGGCTAGCCAATGAGGTATTCTATACCATATCATGTGATGCCCAGGATGCAACTGGGAGAGAGAGCTGGAGGGGTGGAGCTCTGGGGAGAAATGGAGGAGGGAGCACGCAGTGCTCGGCCGGGCAGGGTGGAGTGAGTTATGGGTCGGTGGCTGGTGAGGTGTTGTATTCTTTTTGCTTGTTGTTTGCTGTATCATTATTATTGTAGTAGTAGTGGCAGTAGTGATTTAGGTTATGTCTTAGCAATTAAACCGTTCTTATCTCAATCCGTGGGGGCTACATTCTTTGGATTTTCCTTCCTTACTCTCCGGGAGTTGGGGGACTTGGTTTAAACCATGACATTATTATAGAACATTAGTACATTAACCTTATAAAGTTTGTAGAGCCAAACAGTATGAATACTCCAGTTTGTATATCCTGTGTGTCTTTGCATTCCCTGTCCAAAGTTGTATGTGTGATAAAAAAATACATGTTTTCTGGTTTAGTTATATCATATTGAATATATGTGATATCAGTGCATAAACAGGACTCATAAGTATTGCAATTTTATATGAAGTTAATAATTTTAAAAATGATTACTTGGGAGGGTCTCAGAACCCCCACTGAGGAAAGAAAATAGGACGAGGTTTATCTTGGACCATTTCAGTAAATATTTAACAGCACTAGTTATTAATTTAAGATGTTGGATCTATGGCTTAATAATAGTTAATAAAAATGGATCTATGACTTAATAATAGTTAAGCCTGTTAGTGGAATTATTGCTGGTTATACAGCTATAACAAATCAAGTTAGATATCTTTACAGTATGTGGTAAAGCAGCAATGACCCAACGGAAGACTGTAAAATTTAGCTGGATTGAATGTGTGCCTAGATACTTCAAACCAAGATTTTTGAAGACCACTTTGTTTCCAGAGATTTTCAGCAATTGTACATTCCTATCAGATACTATCAGTTTTTATCAAATTATATAGGAGATAACACTGATATCTTCATTACGGGCATAGATGATAGTGGGATTGAGTGCACCCTCAGTAAGTTTGCACCAAGATGCGTGGTGCAGTTGATGGACTAGTGAGAAAGAATGCCACCCAGATGGACCTTGACAGTTTGAGAAGGGTGACCAGTAGGTTGTGGGAGACAATTTTCTCTCTCTACTGTGAGAGAGAAATCCTCTCTTCTTTCAGGATACCCTACCTAGGCATATGCATCCAGCTCTGGGTCCCCAGCACAAGAAAGACAGGCTTGTGAGAGTGAGTTCAGAAGAGGGACAAGAAAATGCACAGAGGGCTGGAAGACCTCTACCATGAAGAAAGGCCAAGAAAGTTGGGGTTGTTCAGCACGAGAAGAAAAGGCTCCCAGAAGACCTTTTAGCAGCTGTCCAATACTTACTACAAGAAAGCTGGAGGGGGACTTTTTGCAAGGACATGTAGTGATGGGACAAGGGATAACAGCTTTAAGCTGAAAGAGGATAGATTTAAATTAGACATTAGGAAGAAATTCTTTACTGTGAGTGTAGTGAGGCATTGGAAGAGGTTGCCCAAGAAGTTGTGGATGCCCCATCCCTAGAAATGTTCAAGACCAGGTTGGATGGGGCTTTGAGCAACCTTATCTAGTGGAAGATGTCCCTGCCCATGGCAGTGCAGAATTTTATCTCAGTGAAAACTACAAAAGGTAATCTGCTTAGCAGATTTTAATATGCAGATGCCTTTGACACCTTTCTCCAGGCACCCTGATTTGTCTGACACAAATCACTTAATCTTTGCTTATTCGCTATTTCCCTGCCATGGCATGGACAACAACAAAGGCCAGGCTCAACAGCCTTGCCTTAGTTTCCTTTATTCTTGCAGAAAATTTTCTTAATCTGGGGAACAAAAAAAAAGTAAAAAATCTCTAAAACAACAGGACTTTTTTTCTGTTTTCCAGACACTTTTTTCCTTTTCTTCCTACTTCGACATTTTGTAAAAATGTTTGTGCAATTACTTTGAACAGCATATTTTATACAACATGGCTGCTAAATACCAAGGGGCATATGAAGTCATGCTATTTTAATAAAGATGGTGCTGCAAAGCTCACAACAGAATAGCCTATAAAGTAATAAAGCCCCTAATTATCAGCCTGTCCCAGAATTCATTGTTAAAGTGTTGCTCCAATATTTTGTATTTGAACAAAACTCACCTCAAGAAAAATGTTTCTCCTACTTACCCTTTCTAGTAGCTAACTTTCAAATGCTTAACTTAGCAGACTCTGCCTCAAATTACAGACCAAATTAACACTCTGATTTATGAAAACAAATTTGCATATGTTTAATGCCATGGAAAAGAGGAAACTGTTTAGTCTCATGGGTATAATTGACTGGAAAGGGTTGAGAGAATAAATTACTTCTTCATTGAATTCTTTAATTTGCAATAATTTAATCTTCTGGTTTAGAAGCTGCCAAGGATGAAAAAAGTTCAGGACATTCTTTTTACTCAACCCAAAGCAGTAGCCTGGCCAACTGTTAATAAAACAATAGTAAAGGCGATATCTTTTCCCCTACCTATTATTTAGCAATTTTATATGAGTTTTCATTTACACTAGATTTTAATAGTGTCCTTTGTGTCCCTATATTGAAACACCATGAAATCTGCAGAATCACATAGTTGAGGTAAGTACTACATTCGAGACTACCAGGATAACAGGTGCTATAATTGCATACATGTGCTATAATAGGGGACTGAGGTGGAGAAGAAATTGAAATGATATAGTTATGCTCTTTTTATGTCACTCCTTTTTATTGAAATGTATTTTTTCCTCCTTTGATGACTTGGATCACTTTTCTCTCCGCTATCATGAATCTCTTAGGAAATACAACATAAAGCTGAAGTTTAATGGTGGCTGAACAGAGAAGCTGAAGCGTCATTTTGATGACTGATGAGAGAAAAGCAACTTAGAAAAATAATCTTATTATTGTGTGGCAGTGGAATTTATGCTAAATGCTTTTTATAAAACCTCTGTTGAGACAAAGTCACAAAGGACTATTAGCAAAGCAAGTAAGAGGGGAAATGAACTGCAGAAATGGGGGTATGAAAAAAAAAGGTATTTAAAAATGTAAAAATCTTGTTCATCAGCAACTAAGCAAAATTACAGTATTTAGAGGTTTAACATGAATACTTAGGAGTTCACCTTTTCCTGTCCGCACCTCATTGTCCCCTTGACTTTCGAGTTGTTTGCCCATATTTGCTCTCTAGTCTTTTACATCATGTCCTTTCTACATTGATTTCTAACAGCCTAAGTACATGCGTGTGGAGACAAGTGCACTCAGCTGTGCATTCGCTGTGAAGGAAAAGCACTGTCTCCAGCTGTTCTGCCCCAGAGCTTTTAGGGTTTGGTTTTCATGACAGGGACTGGTAGCAGTTATTGCTAGGGATACCATCAAGCCTACCACATCAGCTTGGACTGTACAAAGGGCTGGAGCAAATGCTGTTTGGTACTCAGCTACTTAGCTAAAGAAGTAGGAGATAGGGGAGAACTGTTTATCCTCAGACTGCTCAGTCTAAAAGGTAAAGCAATCACATGCAAGCATGAGAAAGAAAATTATAGTCTAATTGTTCTACCCCCAGGAAAAAGGTACACCACCTGAAGCAAAATCTGTTCTAAAGAAGCATAAACTGTGGCTGCAACGCATATTTTCCATGTTTATCTGAAAAATAGGTTATCAAGGCAGCAACAAGTTGTCAGTAATTATTGATGTGAACTTAATAAGAGGGACAACACAACAGGATGGGCTTTAAAAAATGGCAGTTTCTTGGCCACCAAGCATGAAAATCAGTTATGTGAAGAATAATGGCACAAGAACAAAAACATGAAGAACTGGAAAGCAGTAAGAGACTAATGTAAAATAATCCCTACAAAAAAAATGAGGATGTTGTGAGTAATGGGAGTGGCTTAGTGTAGCATGTGGCAGCTGGTGGGTGCTCTAAGTTGCTTTTTCAGCATGCAACACTTAGTACCACTGCTTTATTCTATGCATTACCAAAAAAACATTGAGTCATAAGTCTCACTGCTGTTCTAGATAGAAATTAGAGAAGTCCTTAACAAAACTGCCATGAGAAGTAACCTACCAAAATGATTTTTCTCCCCTCATATTCATACTTCAAAACATTTGAAAGTCAATGACATGGAAAAAGCATCTGTTGGTCTACCTAGGAATGAAACATCAGAAGCAATTTTAAAAACAAATATGTAGAAAAGCAGATGAAAGCCACAAAATCCTTATGATAAAACAGAACTGTGGTACAGAAGAAGAGAGAGACCTGTATGACCAGTCCAGGTTAGTCAACACACCTGTAGGTGACAGATATTCAGAGATATCTCCCTGAATATGCAGTAGGAATGAAGCATAGTAGCTAATGAATCACTGCTGCCATTCAGAATGTATGATATAAAAAAATAATATATTTTTTTATAGATCATTCCCTGGGAGAGTTAAAGATTTTCACGGAGTTAGTTATTATGTATACCCAAGTCTCTCCCCAGTATGGCCTTGAACACCGCCAGGGATGGAGTATTCACAGCTTCCCTGGGCAACCCATTCCAGTGCCTCACCACCCTTACAGTAAAGAACTTCTTCCTTATATCCAGTCTAAACTTCCTCTGTTGAAGTTTTAACCCATTAACCTTTCTCCTATCATTACAGTCCCTAATGAACAGTCATCAGCATCCCTGTAGCCCCCCTTCAGATACTGGAAGGCTGCTATGAGGTCTCCATGCAGCCTTCTCTTCTCCAGGCTGAACAGCCCCAACTTTCTCAGCCTGTCTTCATACAGGAGGTGCTCCAGTCCCCTGATCATCCTCGTGGCCCTCCTCTGGACTTGTTCTTTGTCCTTTTATGTTGAGGAAACCAGAACTGAACACAATACTCCAAGTGATGTTGCACAAGAGCACAGTAGAGGGGCAGGATCGCGTCCTTCGACCTGCTGGTCATGATCCTTTTGATGCAGCCCAGGATACGGTTCGCATTCTGGGCTGTGAGCGCACACTGAAGCTGGCTCATGTTCATTTTCTCATCGACCAACACCCCCAAGTCCTTCTCAGCATGACTGCTCTGAATCTATTCTCTGCCCAACCTGTAGGTGTGCCTGGGATTGCTCCAACCCAGGTGTAGGACCTTGCACTTGGCATGGTTAAACTTCATGAGGTTGGCATCAGCCCACCTCACAAGCGTGTCAAGGTCCCTCTGGATGGCATTCCTTCCCTCCAGCGTATCAACCGAACCACACAGCTTGGTGTCATTGACAAATTTGCTGAGGGCACACTCAATCCCACTGTCCATATCAGTGACAAAGATGTTGAACAAGACAGCTCCCAACACTGATCCCTGAGGGACACCACTTCTTACTGGTCTCCAGCCAGATATTGAGCCACTGACCACAACTCTTTGCATGTGACCATCCAGCCAGTTCTTTATCCACCAAGTGGTCCACCTATCAAATTGACGTATCTCCAATTTGGAGACAAGCATGTCTTGCAGGACAGTGTCGAATGCTTTGCACAAGTCCAGGTAGATGCTGTCAGCTGCTCTACCCCTGTCCATCAGTTCTGTAGCCCCATCATAGAAGGCCACCAAATTGGTCAGGCTGTGTTTCCCCTTAGTGAAGCCATTCTGGCTGTCACCAAGCACTTTGCTGTTTTTCATGTGCCTTAGCGTGCCTTCCAGGAGAATCTGCTCCAAGATTTTGCCAGGCACAGAGGTGAGCCTGACTAGTCTGTAATTCCTCGGATCATCCATTTTCCCCTTCTTGAAAATGGGGGTTATATTTCCCTTTTTCCAGCCATTGGGAACTTCACCTCACTGCCATGATTTTTCAAATATGATGGCCAGTGGCTTAGAGACTTCATTTGCCAGCTCTTTCAGGACCCGCAGATGGATTACATCAGGTCCAATGGACTTGTGTATGTTCAGGTTCTTAAGATGGTCTCGAAACAGATCCTCTCGTACAGTGGGCCCAAGGCCTAGATTGTCACAGTACCTGTGTCTGCCTTCCAAGGCTTGGGTGGTGTGGTCAGAGTATTTGCCAGTGAAGACCCTCTAAGTTTCCTCTGTAGCTCCTTATTCATACAAGGAGGTCTCCTGCCCTTCCTCCTGCACTTCCTTCTAGTTGGGATGTAACATGCTTGAGCTTGTAGCAGGTGATCCTTGAATATCATCCAACAGTCTTGGGCCCCCCTGCCCTCTAGGGCTATATCCCATAGAACCTTACTAAGCAGGTTCCTGAAGAGGCCAAAGCCTGCTCTCTTGAAGTCCGGGGCAGTGAGTTTGCTGTAAGCTCTTCCCACTGTCCTGAGGATCTCAAATTTGACCATCTCATGATCACTGCAACCAAGGCTGCCCTGGAGCATCACATTTCCAACCACCCCTTCCCTGTTCGTGAGCACAAGGTCAAGCATGGCACCTCTCCTTGTTGGCTCCTCTATTACTTGCAGAAGAAAGTTGTCTTCCACACAACTGAAGAACCTCCTGGATTGCTTGTTCCAGGCCATTCTGTCCCTCCAGCAGGTGTCAGGGTGGTTGAAGTCCCCCATGAGAACAAGGGCCTGCAAGCATGAGGCTGCTCTTATCTGTGTATAGAGTGCTTCATCCACAGAGTCCTCTTGATCAGGTGGTCTGTAACAGATCCCCACAATAATGTTCCCCATAGCTGTTCTACCTTTAACCCTGACCCACAAACTCTCTGTTAACTGATCTCCTGTCCCCAGAGAGTTCCATACTCTCCAGCCTATCCTTAACATAAATAGCAACCCCCCCTCCCTGTCTGCCTTGCCTGTCTTTTTTAAAGAGCCTGTAACACTCCTTTCCAACCCTTCAGTCATAGGAACCATCCCACAATGTTTCTGTGATACCTATCATATCATACCCCCTTAGACGTGTACACATCTCCAATTCCTCTTGTTTGTTCCCCATGCTACTGTTGTTTGTATAGAGACACCTAAGCCGAGCTCCAGATGAAGCCAGCTCATTGGCTGGGGCTGCTGGAGTATCTCTACATTGCTCTGAGCATTTATTATAGGCGCTGGCAAATGACTGGGTGTGTTGGCATGGAATGATGCACTATCTAAAACAACTCTGGCATCTATCTTTGGGTGACAGAAGCCACAGTTTTCCCTCAAGGATATGTTCACCCAACATGTTGAGATCTCTGCCAGTTAAGCAATAGATAGCTGCACCTGTCTTCTTGGAAAACAATAAAAGTTTCAGGTCTCATTTGCTAATATCTCATCTCCAGTCAAATTTCAAATTTTAATATACAAAGTGAGACTGTCATAATTTTTCTGTTCCCAAAAGGGATGAGACACTTCTGCAGAGTCCTGAATAAGAGGTCAGGTTTCAGAATATGGAACAAACATTCACGGAATTATCATTGAAGTTATCTTTCAGGAGAATGAAGAATCAGGAACCTGCATCAGCAAGTGTAAAATCTACCTCCATGCCTTCTACTGACATATGTAATTCTCCTTAGCTGCCTAGCTTGCATACCAAGGAAAACCAGCTTTGCTGCTTGGGATTGCTTCACAAAGCGCCTTTCTGCTCCGCTGTAGATCATAGAATTATAGAATCATAGAATAGTTAGGGTTGGAAAGGACCATAAGATCATCTAGTTCCAACACCCCTGCCATGGGCAGGGACACCTCACACTAAACCATATCACCCAAGGTTTCATCCAACCTGGTCTTGAACACTGCCAGGGATGGAGCATTCACCACCTCCCTGGGCAACCCATTCCAGTACCTCATCACCTTAACAGTAAAGAATTTCTTCCTTAGATCCAGTCTAAACCTCTGCTGTTTAAGTTTCAACCCATTACCTCTTGTCCTATAACTACAGTCCCTAATGAATAGTCCCTCCCCAGCATCCCTGCAGGCCCCTTTCAGATACTGAAAGGTTGCTATGAGGTCTCCACGCAGCCTTCTCTTCTCCAGGCTGAACAGCCCCAACTTTCTCAGCCTGTCTTAATACGGGAGGTGCTCCAGTCCCCTGATCATCCTCGTGGCCCTCCTCTGGACTTGTTCTAACAGTTCCATGCTCTTTTTATGTTGAGGATACCAGAACTGCACACAACTCCAAGTGAGGTCTCACAAGAGCAAATTGGAGGGGCAGGATCACAGCCCTTGACATGCTGGTCACGCTTCTTTTGATGCAGCCCAGAATACGGTTGGCTTTCTGGGCTGTAAGCGCACACTGAAGCCGGCTCATGTTCATTTTCTCATTGACTAACACCCCCAAGTCCTTCTCAGCAGGGCTGCCATGAATTTCCTTTTTGCCCAACCTGTAGCTGTGGCTGAGATTGCTCTGACCCAGGTGTAGGACCTTGCACTTGGCATGGTTAAACTTCATGAGGTTGGCATCAGCTCACCTCACAAGCGTGTCAAGGTCCCTCTGGATGGCATTCCTTCCCTCCAGCATATCAGCCGAACCACACAGCTTGGTGTAATTAGCAAACTTGCTGAGGGCACACTCAATTCCATTGTCCATGTCAGCGACAAAGATATTAAACAAGACCACTCCTAACACCGATCCCTGAAGGACACCACTCATTACCAGTCTCCATCTGGACATTGAGCCACTGACCACAACACTTTGCGTGAGACCATCCAGTCAGATTTTTATCCACCAAGTGGTCCACCTATCAAATTGATGTCTCTCCAATTTAGAGACAAGGATGTCATGAGGGACATGTCGAATGCTTTGCACAAGTCCAGGTAGATGACGTCAACTGATCCACCCCTGTCCATCATTTCTGTAGGCTCGTCATGGAAGGCCACCAAATTGGTCAGGCAGGATTTTCCCCTAGTAAAGCCATGCTGGCTGTCACCAAGCATTTTGCTGTTTTTCATGTGCCTTAGCGTGCCTTCCAAGAGAATCTGCTCCAAGATTTTGCCAGGCACAGAGGTGAGACTGACTGGTCTGTAATTCCCTGAATCATCCATTTTCCCCTTCTTGAAAATGGGGGTTATATTTCCCTTTTTCCAGTCATCAGGAACTTCACCTGTCTGCATGATTTTTCAAACATTATGGCCAGTGGCTTAGCAACTTCATTTGCCAACTCCTTCAGGACCCACGGATGGATTTCATCAGGTCCCATGGACATGTGTACATTCAGGTTCTTAAGATGGTCTCAAACCAGATCCTCTCCTACAGTGGGACCAAGGTCTAGGTTTTCACAGTCCCTGCGTCCGCCTTCCAAGACTTGGGTGGTGTGGTCAGTGCCTTTGCTAGTGACGATCGAGGCAAAGAAGCCATTCAGAACCTCAGCCTTCTCCAAATCGTGTGTAGCCAGTTCTCCCAAATGCTTCTGGAGGGGGCCTATGTTGTCCCTACTCTGTTTTTTAGCCGCTACATAACTATAAAATCCATTCCTGTTATCCTTAACATCCCTTGCCAAGTTTAGTTCCAATTGGGCCTTAGCTTTCCTAACTTGGTCCCTAACTTCCCGGACAACATCCCTGTATTCATCCCAGGCCACTTGTCCTTGCTTCCACTTTTTATAAGCCTCTTTTTTCTTGTGAATTTTTCTCAGCAGCTCCTTATCCATCCAAGGGGGTCTCCTGGCCCTCCTGCTGCACTTCCTTCTGGTCGGGATGCAACACTTTTGAGCTTGTAGCAGGTGACCCTTAAATATTAAACAAGAGTCTTGGGCCCCCTTGCCCTCTAGGGCTATATCCCATAGAACCTTACCAAGCAGGTTCCTGAAGAGGCCAAAGTCTGCTCTCTTGAAGTCCAGGGCAGTGAGTTTGCTGCACGCTCTTCTCACTGTCCTAAGGACCTCAAATTTAACCATCTCATGATCACTGCATCCAAGACTTCCCTGGAGCATCACATTTCCAACGAGCCCTTCCCTGTTCGGGAGCACGAGGTGAAGCATGGCACCTCTCCTCGTCGGCTCCTTTATTACTTGCAGAAGGAAGTTGTCTTCCACACGATCGAGAAACCTCCTGGATTGCTTGTGCTGGGCCGTACCGTCGCCCCAGCAGATGTCAGGGTGGTTGAAGTCCCCCATGAGAACAAGGGCCTGTGAGTGTGAGGCTTTTCCTATTTGTCTGTAGAGTTGTTCATTTACAGGTTCCTCTTGATCAGGCGGTCTGTAACATATCTCCACAGTAATGTGTCCCATCATTGATTTCCCCTTAACCCTGACCCTCAAACTTTCTGTTAACTGATCACTTGTCCCCAGACAGAGTTCCATACTCTCCAGCCTATCCTTAACATAAAGGGCAACTCCCCCTCCCCTCCTACCTGGCCTGTCTTTTCTAAAAAGCCTGATCTTAGTGTGTCACAGAAAAACTGCTGACTATGTCATTGCCACTAGCATCCTTATTGAGGGAAAAGTGTCTCCAACTCTCCTGATTAATACATTTTATACAGAACAGAAAAAGCAATGCATTTGGTGGTGTGACTTAGACTTCCAGCTTGTGCTCTGCCCTCAAGTCATTGCAGTAGGCAAAAAAGTGCTACAGCACTTTTTGGAAAAAAGTTGGTGTTTGAAGAAAACACTAAAACATCAGACATCAGAGACATCAAAGTAAGTGCCAAGAGAATCTCTAAGACTGTGTTGTAAATAAACACAACCAGTAAAGGTTTTGAGCAGGTAATTATACTGATGTAAAGATGTTCCTCTCACCATTGCAATCTTTAACTAGAACTGGAAATCAAAGGCTGTGTCTAAATTAAAAGATTCAATATACTTAGAAACATCTTTGCACATTGACATGAACTGGCACACAACAGACCATGGCCGATCATTATGAGCACTCTTTGGCTGCAGAACAAGATGGTTGAATAAAAATTGCCAATTATTAATGATCCCTAGAGTCATAGTTTCTGTATGCTGCTCTGGTTGAACATTGCTGCTGGATGACGTACTAACAGAGTATTTTTTAACATGGATTTTTAGTTATCTATGGGTCTGTATTCAAGAAGATGTGTGTGGTCAGTGCAGTGAACTCTGAAAGGAGATTTAGATACAATAAGACACACTGGACTGAGAGAGGAGCTGTTTCTCAGTTCACATCATTGCAGTTACAACTGACACAGAATCATGCTAAATGATCTTATGTCCTGGGTTCAGCAGTAGCAGTCATTTTTCTCCTTCTTAGTAGTGGTACAGTGCTGTGGTTTTGACTTTCAGCCTATGAACAATGCTGAAAACACCAATGGTTTTAGTTGTTGCTAATTAATGTTTACTCTGACCAAGGACTTTCTGAGTCTCTTGTTCTGCCAGGGAGGAGGGGAAGCCAGGAGGAAGCAGAAACAGGACACCTGACTCAAACTAGCCAAAGAGGTATTCTATACCACAGCACGTCATACCCAGTATATAAACTGGAGGCAGTTACCTGGAAGGTCAGGCTGGGTATCAGTCAGCAGGTGGTGGGCGGTTGTATCCTTTTCCCTTGTTATTTCCCTTATCATTATTATTATTGGTGTTAGCAGTAGTGGTTTTGTGTTATACCTTAGTTACTGGACTGTTCTTATCTCAACCTGTGGGAGTTACATTCTTTTGATTCTCCTCCCCATCCTCTGGGAGCAGGAGGAGGAAGAAGGAGGGAGAGGGGAGTGAGCAAGTGGCTGCGTAGTTCTGAGTTACTGGCTGGGCTTAAACCACGATATCTTGCAACCATCCAAGATGTTCTCTGAAGCTCAGAAAAATCAGAGGAAAACTTTGAATAGGTTTTAAAGAGCTTAGCATTCTGAAATTGTATTTCAACTAATCAAATTTGTATATATGTATATAAACATGCACACGCAAATATAGAGAACACACATATAAAAATGCATGTCCACAATATTATTTGAAGTAGCTTTCTGCTTAAACCACGACAGTGTGAAATGTGTGCTCATCTTTGTATTTGTTAATAACTGTGAGTGTACTATCTTCTTGCTTAAGTGCAGTGGAATTTCCTCTATCATTGTACTTCTCTAGGTGAAGGAGCATCTGTACAAACCCAGAGCTATTGAGATGCACTTGAGACTTGCTCAGGTGGGCAGGTGAGAAAAAAAGGTGGTATGGAGGAGAAAATAATTTCCCTGTTGCAGCACTTTGAGACATGATGGATTATCCTACCTTCCTCTTCTCAAAATACAACCCATTTTACAAGATTCTGCTACTAAAATGAGACAACACGTGCCTCTTGACAGGTGTTAACAATTCTTCTGAATTCCAAATAAATATGGCTCATGCCATATTTATACAATTCCAATCATATCTCTTCTGAGAGAAGCTCCCTCTTTAAGGAATAACTGAGAAGACATAGCTGTAAAAATAATGATATGTTCATCAAGAAAACAGGCTTAAAATACTTGAGGGATTTCCAGATATGCTATGAATATATATATATTTTTTAATAACATTAATTTAAATATACAGGTGTGAGTAAGAGAATCAATTGGTTTGCTCAGTAATAGATTCAAGCTTAAGCAATTACTGAAGCAACAAACTGTGTGTGTCAGCCCTAGCTCTTCCACTTTCCTTCTCTTTCCACATAAACTCTGTTCCTCCAACCTGGGACCAGTCCGGTTTTAGAGGTCTGTATGAGAAGCCTTGATTTACTTGCTTTTGCTGTAGCATTATGACCCTTACAATATCTTTATTTTCATAACATGAGTAATGTTCTACCTGACCCATTCAAAATACAGGCAGAAATAACTTACAATTATTAGTAAGGTCATCATAATGCAGTACTTTTACTAACATTTTTTCTTTTTCTATAACGCTGTTGGGCTAATCTGAATCATGTATCATCATCTGAATCATAGATATAAGGAAGAAGTTCTTTACTCTAAGGGTGGTGAGGCAATAGAATGGGTTGCCCAGGGAAGTTGTGAATGCTCTAATACCTGGTGGTGTTCAAGGCCAGGTTGGACAGAGCCTTGGGTGACATGGTTTAGTGGGAGGTGCTCCTTCCCATGGCAGGAGGGTTGGAACTAGATGATCTTAAGGTCATTTCCAACCCTAACTATTCTATGGTCCTCTGTATGACTGCTGTGGGCAACTAAATGCTTTTGCAGAGTTAGAATGTAAATGGTCTGCAAAGCATAAAAGGTAAGACCCAGATGCCAGCACTGGGACTGTTCCTCTGTTACACAAACACAGGAGGCTGTGGGGACTGAAGATGAAAATGGCATCTCAAGCTAGTGATTTTCAGAGTTTCCCTACCCAAGGATAGCAATGCTCCTGTGCTGTCATAGGCAGATCCTGCCCATTTTTTAAAAAGGGGGGGAAGGAGTGGGTAGGGAGGAAAGAGGTTTTAAATTTACCTATTTCTCACTAGAATGTTTGGAAGTTCTCTGATGTCAAAAATACAAAATAGGTATTGATATGTGCAAAAAAAGACAGTCATTAATGAGCCATACAAAGAAGAAAATGTTGATTTCCTTCTTTCCAAAAGCTGACAAAGGAAGAAGACAACTAAAGGAAATGTAAATATTCAAGACTGACATTTTAAAAAATATGTACTGATCACAAAGCAGAAGAAAAGGAAATTATTTTTAATCATACACCAATTTAATAATTTTGTGGTTTTCTATTCAGCATTTTGAAAGAAAAAGAAACATTTTTGAAAATAAAGATCTATACTTAATATATTGATCAAGTGGACAAAAGGTTTACTATGAAAACATATGAAATAGAAATTTTTGTTTCTTTCCTACCTCTATATTTAATACATTTCAATAAAGATATTTCATATTATATTTGTTGTGGTTTAATCCCAGCCAGTAACTCAGAACCACGCAGCCACTCACTCATTCTCCCCTTTTCCTCCCCCCCCACTCCCAGAGGAATGGGGAGGAGAATCAAAAGAATGTAACTCCCATGGGTTGAGATGAGAACAGTCCAGTAACTAAGGTATAACACAAACCACTACCCACTACTACCACCACCAGTAATAATAATGATAAGGGAAATAACAAGGGAAGAAAATATAGCCACTCACCACCCGCCGATTGATACCCAGCCTGACCCGAGCAGTGATCTAACCCTTCCAGGTAACTGCCCCCAGTTTATATAGTGGGCATGATGTGCTGTGGTATGAGAGTGGTAGATGTGGTTTTTCTTTATTTCAGTAAGGCATTTGATACTGTCTCCCACAGCATTCTCATAGATAAGATAAGGAAGCGTGGGCTTGATGATCAGGTAGTGAGGTGGATCAAGAACTGGTTGAAAAGAAGAAGGCAGAGAGTTGTGGTCAATGGCACAGAATCTAGCTGGAGGTCTGTGACTAGTGGAGTCCCTCAGGGGTCGGTGCTGGGACCAGTGCTGTTTAATATTTTCATCAACGACCTGGATGAGGGAGCTGAGTGTACCCTCAGCAAGTTCACTGATGACACTAAACTGGGAGGAGTGGCTGACACACCAGAAGGTTGTGCTGCCATTCAGTGAGACCTGGTCAGGCTGGAGAGTTGGGTGGGGAAAAACTTGATGAAATTCAACAAGGGCAAGTGTAGAGTTTTGCATCTGGGGAAGAACAACCCCATGTACCAGTACAGGTTGGGGGTTGACCTGCTGGAAAGCAGTGAAGGGGAAAGGGACCTGGGGTTCCTGGTGGATAGGAGGATGACCATGAGCCAGCAATGTGCCCTTGTGGCCAAGAAGGCAAATGGTGCATTAGAAAGGGTGTGGTTAGTAGGTCAAGAGAGGTTCTCCTCCCCCTCTACTCTATCTTGATGAGGCCGCACCTGGAGTATTGTGTCCAGTTCTGGGCCCCTCAGTTCAAGAAGGACAGGGAATTGCTTGAAAGAGTCCAGCGCAGAGCCACAGAGATGATTAAGGGAGTGGAACACCTCCCTTATGAGGAGAGGCTGAGGGAGCTGGGTCTCTTTAGCTTGGAGAAGAGGAGACTGAGGGGTGACCTCATCAGTGTTTACAAATATGTAAAGGGTGGGTGTCAGGATGATGGAGCTACGCTTTTTTCAGTGATATCCAGTGGTAGGACAAGGGGCAATGGGTGTAAACTGGAGCATAGGAGGTTCCACGTTAACATCAGGAAGAACTTCTTTACTGTAAGAGTGACAGAGCACTGGAACAGGTTGCCCAGGGAGGTTGTGGAGTCTCCTACATTGGAGATATGCAAGGCCCGCCTGGACAAGTTGCTGTGTGATGTATTCTAGGTTACCCTGCTCTTGCAGGGGGGTTGGACTAGATGATCTTTCGAGGTCCCTTCCAACCGTTGGAATTCTGTGATTCTGTGAATACCTCTTTGTTTAGTTTGGGTCAGGCGTCCTGTTTCTGCTTCCTCTTGGCTTCCCCTCCTCTCTGGCAGAACACAAGACTCAGGAAGTCCTTCGTCAGAGTAAATACTACTGAGCGGCAACTAAAAACATCAGTGTTATCAGCGCTGTTCCGAGGCTGAAAGTCAAAACCACAGCACTGCACCAGCTACTAAGGAGAAAAATGACTGCCACTGCTGAACCCAGGACAATATGCTTACATAAGTCAGCTAGAACTGGTTTAAAAATTATTAAAATACAAGAATATGTCCCATTTTGCAACTGCAAATAGGACAGTATTTCAAATGGTATATTAAGGTATTATTTATCACAGTTATGTTCATCTGCATTCAATGAATAAACACAGCTGGTAAGAAAGTAATTCCATTTTAAAATCTACCTGCTGATGGAAGAATCCAGTGAATCAAGCTTGACCTTTCTCTTACTCATCACTTTTCTGTTAACTCTGCCTGCTTTAACTCATCATTGAAACTTGCAAACTCTTCACAGCAAGAACCGTTTTCTTCAAGGCTGCCCATGCATCTGCTCAGGAGCTGGTGCAGAAAAATCAAGCACAGAATAGCTTGGGAGAAAAATGAACATTTGGGTTTGCTGAGGAGCACATTTGTTCTGATCAGAGGATCTGTTTGATCAGCAGTCCTTCCTGAAGGACCCTGCCCTGATGAGGTCCCATGATATTGTTTGTATTCACTCAGGGAGCTGAGCCAAAGTGTCTTGATTTCAATGAGCTTCAGATCAGAGAGTGGTCTCCAAGAGTTGCCAGATTGTTCATAGTCAAACACAAGTACCAGAAAATGGCTAGCATACCTCCCCATTAGCAAACGTAGCTTCAGAAACTGCATGCTGGTTCAGATTGACTTAAAGAAAGTATTAGATGAAGAAGATCAAGTGGCAGGAACAGAGCTGGGAAAGGGTTCTGTCAAAGCTATAATATTCTTTGCTTACTACACTTTTCCTCAGTACTTAATGATCTCGTAATGGCTTAGATCCCTGTGAACTCCTGCCTGCTGCCCGAGCAGAAGAAGACCTACCTCTTGTTAAACCAATTTTTCTCAGTGCTGGTAGTTTTGTTCACTGTACTGCAAAGGTGAGTGTTAGTGTACTTACCTAGATTCCTTTGCACATCAGCCTGGCTCTTCCCAGAGCTGTATCATATCCAGCAATTCTGAAACTGTTCTGTTTCAGTAGTGCCTAACAGATTGCGGATCACTCTATGACAGATCTACCTATGTCAGACAGGAATTTTTCTTATGATAAAATGTGGAGGATTTTTTTAGGAGAAGCATTTCTGGGCATATGTCTGTCTTGCAGAACAGACTTGACAAGCAATGCAGTCAACTAATGAGGAATGTGGGAAGTTCAACTATATAAATGTCATTTTATTTCCCTTCTTGTCCAGTTTGTATGGTGTGTTATCTTTTACAAAAGATTTTAATGTTTGCTTCCACATCTTCATAATTAACTAAATTCATGTCTCCTACAGCAACCAAATCAAACTGTCATTTAGCTTTGAATGATGAATACTTTCTGAAAAATGTCCTCAGGAAAAATACTTTAATAGAACCAAGTTCAATGTTCCCTCCTCTCTTCCCCAAAAAAGGCAAAGGGAGAAGAGCATCTGGAAACATCTGGACAGACCACGCATCTGATGGGGGGTAAGGTCTCTCCTGTTATTGCTCAAAACCTCCACAAAATATCAAACTAGTGGCACTAGTGCATCCACTACTTGGCTTGGAGAGAAAGGGATGACTTGGGAAAAAGGGAAAAGAAAAAGGAAAGAGAAGATCCTGAATAGAAAATTACATCCAGGATCTCTCAGGTAAACAAAACCAATTTATATTTGGGAATGCTGATAAATTTTTCAGTAAACAAGAGTTTTGAAACCTCAATTTTGCTCCATCCACTCCCTGTGACTCAAATGCACTGTGCAGTGTCCATAGTGCATCACAGGAAAAGTTCACAGGTAACATATCCAAGCACACAAAGTGTGGCAGGAAGGCAAACTTATAAAGAAATATGTAGTTCAGAATAGTGTTTCAGAAACTCTAACAAAAATATGTATGTAACGTCATTTCAGTTTAATTGAGTAGAGGGAATAAGGCACAATTAAAAATGAAGTCAGAAACAGTTCTAGAGCAATTAAACAGGTTTTCATTGTAGTCTCACTACTTTTATCACTGTAATTACATAATTAAAGCAAGATAGAAATTCTGAGTTTAAATCAAGTGTATTTTAAAAAATTTACTTTTCAGTTAAGATATGCAGTTCTTATGGAATGATGCTGAAGGTGGATGATTTGCCTGCAAACTGTTAACTTTACTTTATTGGCTGAACTTCTTTTTAAATAAGACTCTTTTAATTAAAGTAAGTTTATTTGCAGTGTCATATCTTTGACTGTGATTTTATCTGCAGTTTGAGTAATGGAAATAAGAATAGGAAGGTGGTGCATCAGTCATCACTGGATATTATCCTGGGAAAACTTCAGGAGCTATGTCTTTCAATCTGAACTTTCCCATTGCAGCAAGTTTTCCCTCATAAATTAGTGGTCAGAAGACAGAATGAAAACACATAAAGAAAAACATTTTAATTCTTCCATTCTCTATTTTTTATTCTATTATTTAAATTGAAACTAAAAATTAACTTTAACATTGTTATTTTGAACTCCTTTAGAAATTTTACTGCTTCAAAGATCCTGCTGCCTGTTCAGAAGATTTCTAAGAGATTCGTCCTGTAAGAAATGACAAGTCTTGATGCCTCACTTGATGCCATCAGTAAATAATAAAGTTCTGCAGGAATATGCTCACAAGTAATGATATGCACACCCTTAAGCATTCTTGTCTTTTGGACTTCAGTAATTCTGTAGCCTGGGTAGGCTCATCTTTCTTACAGTATTTCAGATCACCATATTTACAGAGAAATTCACAGGAAGTTTTTAAATTGTAAGACTCAAGAACATAAATGATCCCTTTTCTCCAGCTTTACAAACCGTGACTTAATACCAAGTTTATAATTTGTGTTGAATTTTTTCACTTTTTTAAAAATTTACCTAACATCTAATAGTGTACTTTATGCAAACTAGTTATAGCCATTGCTGCATTGCACTGTAGCAATCACAGAATCACAGAATTCCAACGGTTGGAAGGGACCTCGAAAGATCATCTAGTCCAACCCCCCTGCAAGAGCAGGGTAACCTAGAATACATCACACAGCAACTTGTCCAGGCGGGCCTTGCATATCTCCAATGTAGGAGACTCCACAACCCCCCTGGGCAACCTGTTCCAGTGCTCTGTCACTCTTACAGTAAAGAAGTTCTTCCTGACGTTCACATGGAACCTCCTATGCTCCAGTTTACACCCATTGCCCCTTGTCCTACCACTGGATATCACTGAAAAAAGCGTAGCTCCATCATCCTGACACCCACCCTTTACATATTTGTAAACACTGATGAGGTCACCCCTCAGTCTCCTCTTCTCCAAGCTAAAGAGACCCAGCTCCCTCAGCCTCTCCTCATAAGGGAGGTGTTCCACTCCCTTAATCATCTCTGTGGCTCTGCGCTGGACTCTTTCAAGCAATTCCCTGTCCTTCTAGAACTGAGGGGCCCAGAACTGGACACAATACTCCAGGTGCGGCCTCATCAAGATAGAGTAGAGGGGGAGGAGAACCTCTCTTGACCTACTAACCACACCCTTTCTAATGCACCATTTGCCTTCTTGGCCACAAGGGCACATTGCTGGCTCATGGTCATCCTCCTATCCACCAGGAACCCCAGGTCCCTTTCCCCTTCACTGCTTTCCAGCAGGTCAACCCCCAACCTGTACTGGTACATGGGGTTGTTCTTCCCCAGATGCAAAACTCTACACTTGCCCTTGTTGAATTTCATCAAGTTTTTCCCCACCCAACTCTCCAGCCTGACCAGGTCTCACTGAATGGCAGCACAACCTTCTGGTGTGTCAGCCACTCCTCCCAGTTTAGTGTCATCAGTGAACTTGCTGAGGGTACACTCAGCTCCCTCATCCAGGTCGTTGATGAAAATATTAAACAGCACTGGTCCCAGCACCGACCCCTGAGGGACTCCACTAGTCACAGACCTCCAGCTAGATTCTGTGCCATTGACCACAACTCTCTGCCTTCTTCTTTTCAACCAGTTCTTGATCCACCTCACTACCTGATCATCAAGCCCACGCTTCCTTATCTTATCTATGAGAATGCTGTGGGAGACAGTATCAAATGCCCCAAAGAGACAGATGGCCCAAGCACAGTAGTTCGCACCAGTCTATTACCACAAGGAGACAGTGAAGGTCCAGTGATTGACTGAGAGGAGCTGGTCTGATTCATTTACCTTTTCTCTTTATTAAAAATTTAGATAAAAAGGTCAGAACATCTGAAAGATGATTAACATTGTAACGCAGTAAGTCATGGATTCAAACAGTTCCGGGTTTACGAATTTTTTAAGTTTGCTAGAACTGAAGATAAACATTTCCTGCCACAAAACTGGAAGAGTCACAGTTCTGCAAACTAGTTTTGTAAACCATATGTCCTATGTTCAGCAGTAGCAGTCATTTTTCTCCTTTTTAGTAGCGGTACAGTGCTGTGTTTTGACTTTAAGCCTGCGAAAAATGCTGATAACACCAATTTTTTTAGTTACTGCTTAAATCTTTAGTCTGACCAAGTACTTTCTGAGCCTCATGCTCTGCCAGGGAGGAGGGGAAGTCGGGAGGAAGCAAAACAAGATACCTGATCCAAACTAACCAAAGGGGTATTCCATACCATAGCATGTCATACCCAGTATATAAACTGGGTGCAGTTACCTAGAAGGGTTAGATAGACACTCAGGTCAGCCTGGGTATCAGTTGGCGGGTGGTGAGAAGTTGTGTTGTCTTCCCTTGTTATTTTCCTCATCATTATTATTATTGGTGGTAGCAGTAGTGGTTTTGTGTTATACCTTAGTTACTGGACTGTTCATATCTCAACCCGTGGGAGTTACATTCTTTTGATTCTCCTCCCCATCCTTCTGGGAGCAGCAGGAGGAGAAAGGTGGGGGAGGCAAGTGAGTGAGTGGCTGCGTGGTTCTGAGTTACTGGCTGGGCTTAAACCATGACACCATATTATGCAAGTCAAACTATTTATCTTTTTTTTCTAGTTTAAAATCTATCTTACATCTTCATAAATGACTGAATTGCTGAAAAGAAGAAAAAAGATTTTTAAAAAAAAAAAAGATGCTTAGTTTATGGTCAGTTAATTCAAAACCACTTGTCCCTTACAGTAACTAGAATATTTCAGCATCATTCATATTTGTTTCGTATTAGATCTAGAAATAGAAGTTAATTAAAATGCCAGGGTTGTTTGATCTAATACAGTACACTGGGTCCAAACTTAAGGGTTTAATCAAAGGGCTTTCTCCATCAGCAAAGGTAGAGAGCTTTATGGGGTACACAGAGACATTCTGTCTGATCATTTTGTCTTTTTAAAAAACCCTACAGTGGAATATGACGGTAGAGAATAAATTAAAATCTGCACAGAAAAAGATCTGAAGAAGTGCCATACAAATGCTTGTCAGTAGCTGTTACAATAGCTTGCTTGACTGTGTTTATCAATGAAATGCCTTAGACATAGTTCAAGCCAGTGTAACCATTTTCTCACCTTTTTTTCTTTAATCACACACATGTAACATGCTAAGGACCATACAAAAATGTTACAAAAGAAGCAGTTCTTATTCTTAATTGCTTAAAGCTGAATTGGAAAGGACAAGAGTGAATGACTTTGCAATACAACTCAATGTCAGAGCTGGAAATGCAGCTGGCAGATGGCTTGAAAGATTAATGAATGGAAAAATCCAGCAAGAGCTATTTAGTACAAATACACACTTGGCTTTATGTCCTCGAATTAATTTTTGTAAGCTGGATGGTTATTTAGATGAAAAAGAGCTACATCCTACCTTGTTCTTTTACTCTCCCCTGGGCATGTGCCATTGTCTGTTTTCAGCAATAATAACTGAACTCCATAGCTCTGAATATCCAAAGTTCATTTGCACCCTGCAGATCACAGAATCTCAGAATAATTCAGGTCAGAAGGGAGATACGGAAGTTACATGCTCCAGGCCCTACAGGATCATCTTTCAAGTTAGATTCAACTTTAAAGTCAGATCTTGCTGCTCAGGGTCATACCATTCACATTTTGAACACCTCAAACGATGGAGATGTCAGTGTCTCTTATCTGTGGTCCAAATAGTTGGTCACACTCTGAAATTTTTTTCTGGTGCCTGATCAGAGGTTTTGTTGTTGCTCATGTTCATTGTCTTCCGTTTTACCACAGTGCGCTTCCCACTGTGTCTCTCCATGAACACCCTCTAAGTAGCTGCAGACACCAATAAGATCTCCCCTTTAGCCTTCATTTCTCCAGGCTCAATAAATGCAGTTCTCTCCATCAGTACCTGAACACCATGTCCCCCAAACATGTGACTAACTCATGGTGGTTCTGCTGGACTTTGTTAATTTAAAAACATTCCCTTCTGGTCAGAACTGTTTCTTTCTTTGTTCTATTATACCAAACTATCTTGAATAACATGGACAGCTGAGCAGCCTAATGTAGCTAAATTAAATTTTATTGCTTTGACTTCCTGTTTTAAATATTTCCACTTGAATAACAATCAGTGTAAAGTGTTGAGGCTGTGACTTGAACTGTCTTCTTAAAGACAATAAATTGAAAATCTAGTTTCAGTCACCACAGGAAGCACAGGACAGCTGAGAGAATATATATATTTTTTTGTTGTTGTCATTCAATTCTTGCCCTGCTGCTTTGACAAGAAATTACAAAAATATTTTTTTTCAGTATCACCTCTCCCTGTGCTTTGTGAATGCAGACTGAATTCAGAGACTTGAAGTTCACCAGCTAATATACTACTGTGAGGTTCTAATTCTGCGTTTTCCTATACTAAACTTGCTTCAGTGATCTGGAATTAATGCTTCCTTATCTTTTTGCATAATATCATCAAACAGCTGTAATGTGTTCACTCCTAGGAAACTCTCACTGGGAGGAAACCTATGAGCTGCCAACTTTCATCTGATCTCAGGCCATCTCTGTGGATGAGCCAGCATGGGTGGCTGCAGGGAAAGCAGAGATGACAGGCAGACCTGGAGGGGAACACTCACATTCTACACCAGTGGTGGTCCTGCCAGAAGACCTCAGGACAGACTTTTAAAATCTGGAATGTTGTCTTCTACTCTGTAGATGTCTCTTTCATCTACTAGAATATAAGAATAATTTAATGGAAATAGCAAGTACGTTGTTGGTTTAGTAATGACAATATGGGTGAATAGCACAGCAAAATAATTGCATAATCAGGTTCTAATACTTAGGGCATTTCCCTGCATTATCAAGTTGTCTCAGAGGATCTCTTCTAAGGGAGTATACAATACTTTTTTATTAGCATAGCAGTTATAAACCTCAAAAGCACTCCTAAAAAGCAGAGCTTAAACACTGATAGGGCAGCAACTGCTTGCTAGCCATACTCAGAGTCATGGTGTCAGAAGCTTTCACAGAATACATGTGAAATATATAATTTTCTGCCAATGCCGTTCTGGCAGACAGTACTGTTCTGGTAGAGAGACTTTGCTCCTTTCTGCAGTTGCAAAGTTGCTATTGTAACAAATGAGAAAATGAACCATGGAAAAAATATATCTCCTGTGTTCTCCTCATTCTGGCCCTACAATTTTTGGATGATGGTCACCCCTGTGTGAGGCCTTTGTCAGCTCAGCAAGCAAGATGGTGTTTTATGATGAAAAAAAGTATAAGGATGAAAAAAAAAAGTGTTAGGGAATATACCAGTCTGGCGTATATACACGTCCAATTTAAGGGTAGTTTAGTTGTATTCAAACATTCAGAATAAAAATAGTGTCCTGATTTTTTACTAAATGTGTGGAGACATAATACCCACACTACAGATTTGATCATTTCACTGTTATGCAAATAGAAACAAAAGTTTAGTTAATTAATTATTTAAATGATACCTTTCCCTTTCTTCTAGCTGACCTGGAACACATTAGTTGAAGCAAAATACAAGAGAAGGTGGTATTGTAACTAAATTAAGCAGTTCCTTCTTGTACTACTGCCTCTTGCCAGAAAGGTACGCAAATCACATAATTTATTTAGTAGGTTTTGGTGGTTTTTTGTTTGTTTTTTTTTAAGAAAAAGAAAAATACCCCAAATTTCAGTGGCTGTTATAAAACAAATAATATAAAAAATATTAAAGACTACACCGTTTTTTGAGCAATTCTGCAATGCAGTGGAAGTCTTCACCCAATTTTCTTTTCTTGAATGGATTTAAAGAAAAGCCATGGGTTATCACTGGGATGGTTTCTGAGTACTGCTCTGCCTCCACAGGTCAGACTATCTGATTCTTGGCAGGTCACTTATAGCCACTTATTCCTTCTGCATCTCTCTTTACACTTTATATTTTTATACCTCACAAAAATTATTTGTCTACATGAAAGACTCTCTTGTGTGATGTTCCTGAACTATAAGAAAAACAAAAAGCCTTTCATGCTTTAAAAATAGCACATTCGTATTTAGCTACAGTGATATGAGTTGCCTGAGAAACTGCCAGTCCTAATCCTTTTAACATATATTGAAAAACAAAACAAAAATTAAGGTACAACAAATGATAGCAGCCTGAATTGTACTGGTTTTAACCTGCATTGTGAGCCCAGCCACAGAATTTATAACACACTTGAAGACTTTGCATTAGCAAACATCACATTCTGAGCTGTCAGTGAGAGAACCTGGGTTACAAGTTACAGCAGACAAATAACTGTGCAAATGTCAGCCTATAGCCCAGCATCACATAAACTGTGGCTCTGACACCTGTAAGTGAGCTGAATTTCTTGTATGATGTAGATCTCATGCAGATTTCAATGCCCTGAGTTCTCGAGTGTGTGTAGGTAATGTGCTACATACAAAAAGGGTGGTTACACTGTATGCCTGAGATCAAAAAGTGTTACTCATATTTATATGACTACATGTCTTCCTGGATAACTTCATGTGAGGCAGGTAAAATATAAATCCTTCTGTGGGTGAAACTGATGCAGAACTCAGGAGAAAGCTTGCTTTACAGTGCTGCAGAAGTGGGATTCTTTTCTAGTTTCTGTGTTCTTTGTATCTTGATTAAATGATTGATAATGGATCAAAACTGCTTGCAAGTTTAGAAATTCTTAGTACGGGTATTCTAGAAATAGACTGAAAGGCCAGAGCAGCTTTTTCTCTGGCTTAATTTTCTCTTCAAAAGCTTCAGCAATAATACCCAGCACTTTCCTTCAAGGTTAATCACTCTACACATATCAAAGCACATCCAAAAGTATCACTTTTCCTTCTTCACACATGTGCAGCCTAACAGTAACAGACTTGAAGGTGAAAGAACAAGATGGATGATTCCAAACACGTCTGTGATAATGGTTGTGAACATGGTTTATCCCATGTAATGTAGCAGTTTATTTTTCAGTGCCTGTCCATGGGCCTGCCTTAAACACATGGATCCATGAATGACTGCAAGTTGAATAGGTCAAATCTGAATGGTAGCATATTTCTTAGGTTTCCTTTTCTTTCTCCTGACCTGCAGCAGGAATATGCATTTATTTAGAAATCTGAGCCAGCATTTTAACAGGTTCATCTCCAGATGCTTGATCAAAAGCTTGCTTTCCATTGCTATTGATGTTGATCTAAAAGACTTTGAGAAAGATTTCAGGATTTCCTTCATCAAATCCAGCTGTCTTTTTGCCACAGGCACTCTGGCTTTAAGGACATTTTAGGGGATCTATGTGTTTTGTCTCTAGTTTATAGAACAAGAGAGCACACATAGACCTTGCCAAGAGAGAGTTCTTGCTAGGGTTCACCATTGCTTCGCAGTTATTGCCATTATGCTACAGGATATTGTGTCTCCAGCAGAGAGACGGAGTTGTTACTAGTTCCAGCAGATGGTGGTCTTTAGTCCAGAGCCCACACCTTGAAGATATGACTGAAAACTATGAACCCAGAAGACGGTGACACAGCAAGACTCAGTGAAGTCATACAATTATAGAATAGTTAGGGTTGGAAAAGACCTTAAGAACATCTAGTTTCAACCCCCCTGCCATGGGCAGGGACACCTCACACTAAACCATGTCAACAAAGGCTCTGTCCAACAGGGCTTTGAACACCGCCAGGGATGGAGCATTCACAGCCTCCCTGGGCAACGCATTCCAGTGCCTCACCACCCTAACAGTAAAAAACCTTCTCTTTATGTCTAATTTAAATCTCCCCTGTTGAAGTTTTAACCCGTTACCCCTTGTCCTGTCACTACAGTCCCTAATGAACAGAACCTTCCCAGCATCCCTATAGGCCCCCCTTCAGATACTGGAAGGCTGCCTTGAAATCTCCACACAGCCTTCTCTTCTCCAGGCTGAACAGCCCCAACTTTCTCAGCCTGTCTTCATATGAGAGGTGCTCCAGTCCCCTGATCATCCTCATGGCCCTCCTCTGGACTTGTTCCAACAGTTCCATGTCCTTTTTATGTTGAGGAAACCAGAACTGAACACAATACTCCAAGTGAGGTCTCACGAGAGCAGAGTAGAGGGGCAGGATCGCGTCCTTTGACCTGCTGGTCATGATCCTTTTGATGCAGCCCAGGATACAGTTCGCATTCTGGGCTGTGAGCGCACACTGAAGCTGGCTCATGTTCATTTTCTCATCGACCAACACCCCCAAGTCCTTCTCAGCATGACTGCTCTGAATCTCTTCTCTGCCCAACCTGTAGGTGTGCCTGGGATTGCTCCGACTCAGGTGTGCGACCTTGCACTTGGCATGGTTAAATTTCATGAGGTTGGCATCAGCTCACCTCACAAGCGTGTCAAGGTCCCTCTGGATGGCATTCCTTCCCTCCAGCGTATCAACCGAACCACACAGCTTGGTGTCATTGGCAAACTTGCTGAGGGCACACTCAATCCCATTGTCCATGTCAGCGACAAAGATGTTAAACAAGACAGCTCCCAACACCGATCCCTGAGGGACACCACTTCTCACCGGTCTCCAACCAGACATTAAGCCACTGACCACAACTCTTTGCATGTGACCATCCAGCCAGTTCTTTATCCACTAAGTGGTCCACCTATCAAATTGACGTATCTCCAATTTGGAGACAAGCATGTCTTGCAGGACAGTGTCGAATGCTTTGCACAAGTCCAGGTAGATGCTGTCAGCTGCTCTACCCCTGTCCATCAGTTCTGTAGCCCCATCATAGAAGGCCACCAAAACTGGTCAGGCTGCGTTTCCCCTTAGTGAAGCCATGCTGGCTGTCACCAAGCACCTTGTTGTTTTTCATGTGCCCTAGCATGCCTTCCAGGAGAATCTGCTCCAAGATTTTGCCAGGCACAGAGGTGAGACTGACTGGTCTGTAATTCCTCGGATCATCCATTTTCCCCTTCTTGAAAATGGGGGTTATATTTCCCTTTTTCCAGCCATTGGGAACTTCACCTCACTGCCATGATTTTTCAAATATGATGACCAGAGGCTTAGAGACTTCATTTGCCAGCTCTTTCAGGACCCGCAGATGGATTGCATCAGGTCCAATGGACTTGTGTATGTTCAGGTTCTTAAGATGGTCTCGAAGCAGATCCTCTTGTACAGTGGGCCCAAGGCCTAGATTGTCACAGTACCTGTGTCTGAATTGAGCTCCCAAACTGGGACCTGGTCATCTGGCAAGTGCTCACCTGCCCGCAGCCCTGATGGCTCGATCTCCCTGCGGCAGGTTTTTACTCAGTCAGGGCTGGTCCTGCCCCTCCTAGCTCCGCCTCCTGTGAATCAGCTGCCCGCGTCAGCTGGACTGCCTGCTCCTGGATAAGTTCTGACGAGGACTTGAGGTGCTTTCGGTGGCTCTCGCCATTCTGAGTTGAGGCTTCTGGACACTGAGCTTCCCCCCACTCCGGTGCTCAAGATGTCACCGTGTCTCAAGCTATTCACCTCAGCAGCGGAGGGGTTAGCAGATCAAAATCATCATTGCATCTCTTTCTAAGCTTCAGCTGTGTCAGCAGAAAGTAGAATGTTTTGTGTTCCTGTTGAGGACAAAAAATAATACAACAGGTGCAGGTTATTGTAGAAATACTTAGACCACTAAAAAAAAAGAAAACAGCTGCAAAGATTTTTAGGCACAGTAAGATACTGCAGACCCTGGATAAAGGGACTGGTAAAGTTAACTAAGCCTTTAAGAAAAGCTACCAAAGCAAAGGACGTGGAGCCTATACATTGAGGTCCAGTGAGAGAAAAGGCTTTCCAGTCTTTAAAAGGAGATTCAATTTCTGCTCTGGCACTGGGATTGCCGGATTCCTCCAAGCCTTTTGAGCTAGTACGTGAGAACAAAGAAGTAAGCAGCAGAGTCCTCACTCAAAATCTAAGTCAACACCGCCACCCGGTGGTTGAGGACGTGACTCAACTAGATCTGGAGCTGCACAGAAAAATTTGTGTGTTGAAGCAAGACCCGCAAGAGAGAATGTCATAAAAGGAAGCATAACATTAGCTCTGGGCCACCCAACTACTGTGTTTGTACCACATGAAGTATAATTCATTCTTCAACAACATGCTACACAAGCATTGTGCCTACAAAGGGCATATAGTTATGAATTAACAATTTTAAATGGACACAGTATCACTTGAAAGAGATGCAATGTTTTTAACCCAGCAACTTTACTGCCTGATTGCTCTGATGGTGGGCCACATCATGACTCTGCTAAGGTAGTGTTTCACTCCAGCTGCCTATGAGAAGTTCTGCAAGGTCACCTTCTAGAGAACTCATGTGCTGTTTTGACTGGGATAGAGTTAATATTCTTCACCGTAGCTAGTATGGGACTGGGTTTTGGATTTGGCCTGGAAACAAAACAAAGCACTGCACCAGCTACTAAGAAGGAGAAAAATGATTGCTACTGCTAAACCCAGGACAACGATGTTTTAGCTACAGTTGAGCAGTGCTTACAGACTGAAGGCCTTTTCTGCTCCTCACACCAGCTCACCAGGGAGTAGGCTGGGAGTGGACAAGAGGTTGGGAGGTGACAGCTGACCCCAACTGACCAAAGGGATATTCTATACCACATGAGGTGAGTAGCTTGAGAGAGGACGCCTGCAACACCAGAGCAGAGCAGGGAGAGATCAGCGTCCAGGAGCCTTACCTCAGAGTGACAAGAGCCATGGAGGAGGGAGCCTCAAGTCCTCGACAGGACTCACCCAGGAGCTGGCAGCTCAGCTCACACGAGGAGCTGACTCACCGGGGGCGGAGCAGCACCAGCTGTGAGTGGTTAAAAACCTGCCTAGGGAGCGCAGAGACCAGAGCGGGTCAAGGCAGTTCACGCGGGCAGGCTACCGGGATGGTGAGCACTTACCGTATGACCAGGGCTCGGTCTGGGAGCTCTGCCCTGGCTGCCCCAACGGCAGCCAATATAGGCACCCAGACAGAGCTGGTAAGAAGGGAGTCTGCGGTGCAGAGCTCGGAGTGTAGAGAGTGCCTGCACTGGTCTTGTGAGGGAAAGGTGCAGAATTGGCAGGGCTGCGCTCACTGCTCCCTGATGGAGGTCCTCCTCCAGCAGGTGGCTGAGCTGAGCTGAGGAATGCTGTCAGTAAGCTGCAAGATGTCAGGGAAGCTGAGGGGAAGCAGGACTGCTTGCTTCAGGCCCAAACAGCACAGGGGCTTCAAGCTTCCCTGCTAACTCATAGAGGAAAGAAGGAGGCTGTTGATCAGGGAAGCTGGGAATTGGTAACAAAAAAAAAAAAAAAAACAAAAAAAAACAAAAAAAAAACAAAAGGAGTAAGAAGGCAATTAAAAGCAAGGGGCTTCCTCCTAAATCTACTGTACCCACCCAGAACCACTTTGCTGTCCTGCAGGGGGGCTGATGAGGAAATGCACTTGCATCAGGAACAGTCGCTGGTGCACTGGTACAGAAGATCTCTACTGGTGCCGCCAGGAAAAAGCGACGGGTTGTAGTAGTAGGGGACTCTGCCTTGAAAGGGACAGAAGCGCTCATCTGTCGGCCTGACCCAGTCGCAAGGGAGGTGTGTTGCCTACCTGGGGCACGGATCAGAGATGTTGCGGAGAGGCTGCCTGCTCCAGTAAGTCCCACGGACTATTACCCGCTTCTAGTGATACATGTGGGTGCTAGGGGATGTTAGCGTAAGAATGCACACATAACCACTGGAATGGTTATATGAGGTGCTTTATTGCAGCTCTGGGAAACTAGGGGCACTCGCCCAAATCTGGCTTCGACCTTGTCACATTGTGTTCACAATTTATACATCAAAAGTTTTGCAATTAATGCATACTCAACCTAAATTGCTACCTTGGAAAATACATATGCATTAGGGATTGCCTCATCAGTCCATTACAACATCAGCCTCTTCTGCGCTTGCACAGCCCCCCTCTGGTGGTCGTCATGATGAAGTAAGGGGTCTTCCTCGCTTTGTCCTTTTCACCTGTCTGTTCTTTGGACAGGCCCCAACCATTATGTGAATGCCAGCATTCTCTTGTTTTCACTTGGCTGCCTCTGGACAGTCTGTATGCTCTACTTGGGTAAGGTTTTACAATATTTTCTTAAATCCACCCATGCTAAAATTACAACTAAGGTGCAGAACAGCAAAGCTATAACTAAGGTACAAAACAATTAACTAAGGTACAGAACAGCAAAGTTACAACTTGTTAATATATAAAGGCCTTCTATTGATTTACAAACTTTCAAATATAATTATTTTTAACATGAAATTTCACCCTTTTCTAACAGGGATATAGATAGTAGTAGCCTGAGGAGTATAAAGAAGGACTATAGAGCCCTGGGAGAGGTAGTTAGGGGCTCTGGAGCTCAGACAGCCTTTTCGTCAATTCTCCAGGACACAGGGGAGGACCTTCCAAAGGCAAGGAGGATTGGCCAGGTTAATAAGTGGTTAAAAGGGTGGTGTCATAGTCAAGGGTTTGGGTGTCTTGAACATGGGACTCCATTTGGGAGGCCAGGTCTACTGGAGGCTGGTGGAGCTGCTCTGGCAACTAAGGGGAAGAGATGTTTTGGTAGGAGACTTGTCAGGCTGGTCAAGAAACTTTAAAATACATTTCTTGGAGGATGGCACCATCATTCCATCCCAACACACCGAGTCATTTGCCAGCGCCTATAATAAATGCTCAGAGCAATGTAGAGATACTCCAGCAGCCCCAGCCAATGAGCTGGCTTCATCTGGAGCTCGGCTTAGGTGTCTCTATACAAACAACAGTAGCATGGGGAACAAACAAGAGGAATTGGAGATGTGTACACGTCTAAGGGGGTATGATATGATAGGTATCACAGAAACATTGTGGGATGGTTCCTATGACTGAAGGGTTGGAAAGGAGGGTTACAGGCTCTTTAAAAAAGACAGGCAAGGCAGACAGGGAGGGGGAGTTGCTATTTATGTTAAGGATAGGCTGGAGAGTATGGAACTCTCTGGGGACAGGAGATCAGTTAACAGAGAGTTTGTGGGTCAGGGTTAAAGGTAGAACAGCTATGGGGAACATTATTGTGGGGATCTGTTACAGACCACCTGATCAAGAGGACTCTGTGGATGAAGCACTCTATACACAGATAAGAGCAGCCTCATGCTTGCAGGCCCTTGTTCTCATGGGGGACTTCAACCACCCTGACACCTGCTGGAGGGACAGAATGGCCTGGAACAAGCAATCCAGGAGGTTCTTCAGTTGTGTGGAAGACAACTTTCTTCTGCAAGTAATAGAGGAGCCAACAAGGAGAGGTGCCATGCTTGACCTTGTGCTCACGAACAGGGAAGGGGTGGTTGGAAATGTGATGCTCCAGGGCAGCCTTGGTTGCAGTGATCATGAGATGGTCAAATTTGAGATCCTCAGGACAGTGGGAAGAGCTTACAGCAAACTCACTGCCCCGGACTTCAAGAGAGCAGGCTTTGGCCTCTTCAGGAACCTGCTTAGTAAGGTTCTATGGGATATAGCCCTAGAGGGCAGGGGGGCCCAAGACTGTTGGATGATATTCAAGGATCACCTGCTACAAGCTCAGGCATGTTACATCCCAACTAGAAGGAAGTGCAGCAGGAGGGCCAGGAGACCCCCTTGGATGGATAAGGAGCTGCTGAGAAAAATTCACAGGAAAAAAGAGGCTTATAAAAGGTGGAAGCAAGGACAGGCAGCCTGGGATGAATACATGGATGTTGTCCAGGAAGTTAGGGACCGCATTAGGATAGTTAAGGCCCAGTTAGAGCTAAACTTGGCAAGGGATGTTAATGATAACAGGAAGGGATTTTATAGGTATGTAGCGGCTAAAAAACAGAGTAGGGACAATGTAGGCCACCTCCAGAAGCTTTTGGGAGAACTGGCTACACGCGATTTGGAGAAAGCTGAGGTTCTGAATGACTTCTCTGCCTCGGTCTTCACTGGCAAAGGCTCTGACCACACCACCCGAGTCTTGGAAGGCGGACGCAGGGGCTGTGAAAATCTAGACCTTGGGCCCACCGTACGAGAGGATCTGGTTCAAGACCATCTTAAGAACCTGAATGTACACAAGTCTATTGGACCTGATGAAATCCATCCGCGGGTCCTGAAGAAGCTGGCAAATGAAGGTGCTAAGCCAATGGCCATAATGTTTGAAAAATCATGGCAGTCAGGTGAAGTTCCTGATGACTGGAAAAAGGGAAATATAACCCCCATTTTCAAGAAGGGGAAAATGGATGATCCGGGGAATTACAGACCAGTCAGTCTCACCTCTGTGCCTGGCAAAATCTTGGAGCACATGGCTGGAAGGCATGAAGCAGATGTGCCTGGAAGGGCACATGAAAAACAGCAAGGAGCTTGGTGACAGCCAGCATGGTTTCACTAAGGGGAAATCCTGCCTGACCAATTTGGTGGCCTTCTATAATGGGGCTTCGGAAACAATGGACAGGGGTAGAGCAGTTGATGTAATCTGCCTGGGCTTGTGCAAAGTGTTTGACACTGTCCCACATGACATCCTTGTCTCTAAACTGGAGATACATCAGTTTGATAGGTGGACCACTCGGTGGATAAAGATCTGGCTGGATGGTCGCACTCAAAGTGTTGTGGTTAATGGTTCAATGTCTGGCTGGAGACCAGAAACAAGTGATGTCCTTCAGGGATCAGTGTTGGGTACCAGTCTTCTTTAACATCTTTGTTGCTGACATGGACAGTGGGACTGAGTGTGCCCTCAGCAAGTTTGTCAATTACAACAAGCTGTGTGGTTTGGTTGATACGCTAGAGGGAAGGAATGCCATCCAGAGGGACCTTGACACGCTTGTGAGGTGGGCTGATGCCAACCTCATGAAGTTTAACCATGCCAAGTGCAAGGTCCTACACCTGGGTTGGAGCAATCCCAGGCACAGCTTAGGTTGAGCAAAAAGGAAATTCAGAGCAGCCCTGCAGAGAAGGACTTGGGGGTGTTAGTCAATGAGAAAATGAACATTAGCCGGCAGTGTGCGCTTGCAGCCCAGAAAGCCAAACGTATTCTGGGCTGTATCAAAAGGAGCATGACCAGCAGGTTGAAGGAGGTGATCCTGCCCCTCTACTCTGCTCTCGTGAGACCGCACTTGGAATTGTATGCAGTTCTGGTGTCCTCAACATAAAAAGGACATGGAGCTGTTGAAACAAGTCCAGAGGAGGGCCATGAGGATGATCAGGGGACTGGAGCACCTCTCATATGAAGACAGGCTGAGAAAGTTGGGGCTGTTCAGCCTGGAGAAGAGAAGGCTGTGTGGAGATTTCAAGGCAGCCTTCCAGTATCTGAAGGGGGCCTATAGGGATGCTGGAGATGGACTCTTCATTAGGGACTGTAGTAATAGGACAAGGGGTAAGGGGTTGAAACTTAAACAGCAGAGGTTTAGATTGGATATGAGGAAGAACATCTTTACTGTTAGGGTGGTGAGGTACTGGAATGGGTTGCCCAGGGAGGTAGTGAATGCTCCATCCCTGTCAGTGTTCAAGGCCAGGTTGGATGAAGCCTTGAGTGATATGGTTTAGTGTGAGGTGTCCCTGCCCATGGCAGGGGTTTTGGAACTAGATGATCTTAGGGTCCTTTCCAACCCTAACTATTCTATGATTCTTGTTGGGTTACAAGTTGTGTGGAGGACACCTTTTGGACTTCACTCCCTTCTGTGAGGCTGGTTTGAACTCCAAATTAAACACATGGTGAATACTAAGCTCACTGCAGTAGCACCAAAGTATTTGTGCAGCTCAGCATTCAGTAAAAGGCTACTTGCCTCCATTCTTGCCTGTATCAGAAACAGCACAGACAGCAGGGCCATTGCAGTGACCATCCCCCTGTAGTTGGCATGAGTGAGGCCACACTTTGAATACTGTGTTCAGTTCTGGGCCCTTTACTACAAGAAGGATGTTGAGGTCCTGGAGCAGGTCCAGAAGAAGGTAACGAAGCTGGTGAAGGGTCTGGAGCTCAAGACTTAGGAAGAATGGCTGAGGGAACTGGGGTTGTTTAGTCTGGAGCAGTCTCTACAGCTACCTGAAAGGAGTTTGTAGTGAGGTGGGGGTTGGTCTCCCAAGTTACAAGCAATAGGACAAGAGGCAATGGCCTCAGACAGTACCGGGGAGGCTTGGATTAGATATTTGGAAAAATTTCTTCACTGAGAGGGTGCTCAAGCATTAGACAAAGCTTCCCAGGGCAGTGGTGTAATCACCGTCCCTGGAAGTGTTCGAAAACCGTGTAAATGAGACCCTCAGTGACATGACTTAGTGCTGGTCTTGGCAGTCCTGGGGAAATGCTTGGACTTGATGATCTTAAAGGTCTTTTCCAACCTAGCTGATTCTTGATTCTATGATTCTTGATTCTTCTTGTTGAGCTGTGAGCAAACAGCGTACAAAAAATTTGGTGGCACTAGTAAGCCGCTGTCTCAGACATGTACACTTCCACTGCATATATTGCTGCTAGCTAACCTAAACAACTAAACATTTGGCTGCAGCTCTCGTAGACGGAAGCAGCCAGCACTCAGAGAAGCATTAGAAGCAGGGAACTTCCATTCAGGGAAGTACTAGAACCACTAACACTGAGTGCATTGAAGATTTACAAAACGTAAGACTTGCTCAATTAGTGGTAACACTGAGTCACTTTCAAGTGAGTCTACAAAGCCAAAGGGACCTTTCTGCTCCAAGTCTCTCATGCTGGTGTGTAAGTGAAGTCATTAACTGGCAGAAGCTTGATTTCAGGACAATTACACATTGGTACTATCAGTGCAACTAATATATATGTATGAATAAAACCAGCTCATAGTTGTCTTTAGTTCCTAATGAGCCAATAGGAGGAATAAAAGCCCTTCCTGCTATCTATAGGGCAGTTCACAAGCTATAATTTTGCAGTACTACAAATAGATACTGTAAGAAATACGTGTAGCATTTGTTTTGCATCTTATTTCCACAGAATCATAGAATCATTAGGGTTGGAAGGGACCTCTGGAGAACATCCAGTCCAAACCCCTGCCAAGGCAGGGCCACCAAGAGCAGGTTACATAGCGTGTCGAGATGGGTTTTGAATGGCTCCAGTGAGGGAGAATCCACAACCCTCCTGGGCAGCCTGTTCTGCTGCTCTGCCACCCTCAACATAAAGTTCTTCCTATGCTGAGGTGAAACTTGTGTTTTATTTCATGGCCATTGCTTCTCATCCTGTTGCTGGGCACCACTGGAAGGAGTCTGGCATTATCCTATTTGCAGCAGTATTATCTCAACTAGGCATTTCAATTTATTTTATCTAAAAATTCCCCCATACCTTTGCTCTGTTCAGGCATTAAAATACGTGTAAGGGTTTAAGCCAGCCAGTAACTCAAAAGCCACTCAGAAGCCACTCACTCACTCCTCCCTGTATTTCCTACACCCCCAGCAAAAATCAAGGGTGGAAAATCTCCAGGGTGGAAAATCAAAAGAATCTAAACCCCATGAGTCGAGATAAGAACAGTCCAGTAACTAAGATATAATGCAAAACCCACCAATCAATGCCTAGACAGACCACAGCAGTGATGGCCTTCAGTTTATATGCTGGGCATGACGTGCTGTGGTATGGAATATCCCTTTGGCCAGTTTGGGTCAGGTGTCCCTGTCTCTGCTCCCTCCCAGCTTCTGGTGCCCTTCCTCACTAGCAGAATATGAGAGACTGAAAAGTCTTCCATTGGAGTAAATACTACTTAGCAACAACTAAAACATCAGCATGTTATCAGCACTGTTCCCAGACTAAAGCCAGAACACAGACCTGCACCACCTACTAGGAAGGAGAAAAATAGCTATTACAGCTGAACCTAGGACAGTAAGTCTCAAGGATTTTGAAGAAAAAAAGGTCTTGAAGTTACAAAGAGGGCAAGCACCATTTGCAATACCACAACAGACCAATTTTTTTAAAAGGCAAAATATACACAGTTCATTAATCAAAGCCTTCTCTAAATAAGAGACCTTTTTCCCCTAGCAGCACATCAAACTAAAATTAAATAAAACTGGAATGTGTGTGGATATGCTTTTCTATTTGTCACGTATCTCAGTGAATGTGTTCCGTTATGCTGCAATTAGCCCCTGTGCATCAACATCGCCAGGTAAGCTTAATATTGAAAGTAACACATACAGGTTGGGTAACTACCTTTCTATCCATACATACATAAAGACATCAGGGCAGCTGTGTGCTCCTTTTTGTAGCTGAAGCCATTTCATTTCCTCACCAGCAGTTACGTGCCACACACTTGTCACATATGGCCATTCCATGAAGTGGAGTAATGCTTTGGGCATGCTTGTGTCTTGAGTAGAAGGCCAATCATAACAATGCAACAGCTCACCGCCATTGTTTCAGTCACGCTTTGTTCAACACTATGGTATTATGATAGCTAGGTTCCTTATGTTCTTGGGGAAAAAATGGGACAATAACTTCCAGCCTCACAGTATTTCAGTTAGTTTCTCTGCTTTTATTAACAAGCATATAATATTAATTGGCAAAACACTGGATACAAGCTTCACTATCATAAAATCAGACATTAAGCAGTAATCCCCAACGGCTATTCAGACAAAGCTAGCCACCAATAGTACAAAAATTACACAGCAACACAAGGCATAAAAAATTGTAAACTTTCAAATGAAGCTAAGCCAAAAATATGGTTTTACACTGTGACAATTCCAGAATCTTTATTATGCCACATATGAGGATAAAGGCTTAGTGGTTGCACTGGCTTATTGTCCCTTAACCATAAAATCTTGTTGCAGGAGGAAAGAACAACCTCTCCTTTTGTCCAGGTAAATCACTTGAATGTAAGATTCCACTAAACCAATGCTTTAGTTTCAAATTAAAAAAAAAAATGCAGAACATCAGTACTCAAAAATCCTTCCTTCACATGAATGACCCCACTGCTTTCTGTGGAACTGTTGAAGCTATTCATAAAGTTGGCAATATAAGTTTCCATAGAACTGGATGTTTAATTCCTATCCTACCACTATGGTCTTCTCAAGTCATTGTGGCTTCAAAAGATTTCCAAGAAGCCCTAAGGATGATCAAGCACGGGTCAAATAGTAGGACCAGAGCTTTAATCTGTCTACAGATGAAACTGCAACTCCATAGTAAAACATTACTGTTGACTTGCAACAAGACGCAAGTTCCTAGAAAGCATCTGTACCACTGGGAAGTCTTGATTAAAGCACAGATTGAAGCTCAGTTCCACATTTCTTAGTGTTTTTCCCATTGCAACTTCTTACTTCAACAACAGATCTCAAAAACTTAGTTACAGTTAATTATAGCTTATGGAGGGATTCTAGTGTGTAGGACAACCTTTTGCCCTGCTACCAACTTTAGGTAGACTAACTGAAGTGTAGGTGGCATCAACATTTCCATTGAAACATCCAAACTGATTACCTGAGGAAATACAGAAACTTGATTTCTCTGTACAGTCAAGGTTTCTGCACAAAATATATTTTAAGTACTTAGTAAGATTTATCTTGCTGATGTACAGACAGGTTGGCTTTTTCCTATTATCTTTAGCTCAATGGTAAGATGCTGAATGCTGTAAAACAGGCTAGTTGTACAGTTTTATTAATCATCCAGTAGAAAAAAAAAACTCTATCAATCTCCTACGACTATGTTATAAAGACAATAAGAGCCAGATAAGCTTTTAAAGGCTCATAGCCTATTGGGAAAAAATAGCACCATTATAACTGTGGTCTGATATTTCTTATCATCCAATATCCCCAGAGGTGAGTGTTGTGTATACTATTGCACAACCAATAAAAACAAATATTCCTAGGTTTGATGGTACACAAACATACCAGACATAACAATGGCACAAAGCATCTTCAGATAGGCTGCAAGTCTTGCTGATTGCTTCCACAATTCACATTAAGGTTTCTTGCAAGATCATTTATTTTAAAATATTGCTGACAGACAGTTCTTGTACTTACACAAATTTAAACCCCACACTTCACTCTGAAAATTAAAACAAACAAACAAAAAAAAAAGCAAACAAACTCAAAACTACAAATCAAGAAACAGCCCCCCAAAATCATAGCTCCAAACAAAAGACCCCATTTGACAACTCAGAAAAGCCATCTACATTCCTTTTAAATTTAGCGGTAAGTAGATGCTACATTTACAATTTAAACATATGTCTAATAAATGCATGTTTCAAACCTATTGCACAAAAGCATAAATAATGCTTTTTATCCATACAGAACAAAACCAAACAAAAGCTATTCAAACTCAATGTAAAATGAAGAAGCTTGTAAAAACATCTTACAATTTCATTTTATATGCCCGTAAATAAAGCTGGACCACTGAAAGAAAAATACTTGGATGGTAAAATAAGACAGAAGGCTTAAAATAGAATAAATAATTTTATAAAGTTAAAATTTAAAACCCCCAATCTTATTTAAATTCAATACTATATATTCTGTCTGACTTATCTATTTTTAATGAAACTATATTTAATGAGACTCTGAGCCTGGGTGATTTATCAGTCTCATTGCTGCTGAGGATAATGCAACAAGATACTTCTTTACTGCAATTATTTACCAGCAGAAGCAATTGTGATAACTACATCACCGTAATGGCATCTTCATGAAAGCCAAAATAAACTAACTTGATCTCACGAGAACAAAGAGATATCTATGCTGAGTCTTAACTCTGAAAAGTATCAGATTTGTTTTACCTAATATAATCTTGATCTAAACTAATTGTCTCTTAGGCTTCACAGAAGTGAAAAAAGGCTCTGACCCTAGGACACCTCCCTCTGACCTCCATTTAATTGCACTGTAGTCTTTTAGTAAGGCTAAAGGAAATGAACACATAGTCCAGACACAGTCACAGTTTCTGTAGCAAATAAATTGTGACATGTGATTTAAAAAAATAACTGGGTGGCTTTTTATTTGTCATTTTTATTTTTCTTCTTTTTACTGGTGAGGTTTTATCAGATTAAGCACATTGCAAAAGTAGTAACACACAATTATGAGTAAAAAAAAAAAAAAAACCAACAGGTGCAGGTAGAGGGGTTGGAACTGGATTATCTTTAAGATCCCTTCCAACCCAAACCATTCTATGATTCTATGAATACTGGCTTAAATGTATGTATCAATACAGGTATAAGCAGTTTTAAATATATTCATAGCACCATAAAAATTCAAGTGATTCTGAAGGTGGTTATAAACTTACAAATATACGTTCTATACTGTAGATTGTTACAGCAAGACATAGATTTGAAAGACTTGTGAATATACACGTTTGTAACTGATTTCTCAGCTGCACACATGAAGTACAGAAAAGTACTAAAATCCCAGTGTGCTTCAAAAGCACTGCATCAATATCATTGTACAAAGTTTCTGCAGTACACACACTCTGAGATAGGCAGATCTCACACATATATATTTGCTTTTATGTATATATGAATCCTGATTAAGTCAGTTAAACAGAATGCTCTAATTATATGTCTACATCAGGTACAGACAGCGTCTGTATACTCGGGGTGCACAGAGGGAGGACACTTACAGCCCTGTTTATATTCTCAGTGCCTCAGTGGCTAAAGAAAGTCCTTATTTACAGCAGGACAGTTAACAACCACGGAAACACCTCCAAAAGGCCTAATATGTCAGTTTGTGTACACATCCATACCACCTGCATTCACTGTTTCATGAAAAGATTAGAAAAAATGGTAGACTCATTATCTCATTTGTTCTTTTCTGCCAGTTCCAGTACAGTTAAAGACAGGAAGAAAAAAAATATCCAAAATACATATATTTGAGTTCACAAACAGTAAGACAAAACCATAGCGAAGTTGGATTCCATTGCTCATATGGATGTACACCACTCCCCACCTGCCTTCCCAACCCAGCCAAACCCAGCTGTAGAATTCTGCATAACTCAAATTCAAATGCAGCTATCCCATATCCTCATCTGCAAGGACAGCAGCACTTTTTGGCCTTTGTGTAGTTCTCTCTTCGATTTCCACAGTTCAGTAAAATCCCTTTCATTCTCTGTTCACACACTTTTTGATTTCCTTCCCGTTGACATCTGTGACTGTAATTAAAAATGAGGAACCCTGTTTTCAAACATAAACACAAGTTGGAACATCCGTTCTGCACCAGCAGAGGGCTGAAGACTCCAAAGACATGGACTCCAAAGTCTCTCATGCTGAAGAATGTGGTGCTTGGAAAACTCACGAAGAGAAAGAGGATTTAAAATGCTTGGATAAATATTTTGCAGTATCAAATTCCTGTTATCAAGTAGCAAGTGACACTTTCTAGCAGAAGAGGGGAAGAAATACAGCTAGAGGAAGCAGGACAGTTAGAGACAAACTTGTTTCCTTATCCAAAGACAATTTATATTTAAAAAAAAAAAGAAAAAAAATACAGGCTTTAATAATAGGAATAGCAACAAGCATTTTCAGCTCACTGGAAAACTCTTCCAAAAATTAGAAAGTTAATGATTTCCAGCTGTCAATAACATGGCATAGCCTGTTCTCAGTGACTTGACACTTATGCCAGAGAAACACTCTTATCCTACTATATATGCTGTATCATAATGTATGCAGCTTGCAGAAATCACTTTCAGCCACTTTTTCTGAAAAGCTAACTATCTCAAAAAGCCTTGCAAAAAGTGCTGTGAACCCTGCTAAATGCTATTGAGGGTGCATTCTATAACATATATAGTTAAATGTGTGTACAGATGTATGCATACATGCATGCATGTGTATTATCTTGCATCCATTAGTGCTGATGCAAACAAAATTACCAGTTAAGGCCAGAAGGTGCTAACATAATCTTGTCTGACCATCCCCCAACAGTTAGGAATTGTGCTGAAGAAAATACTATGGTTTCACAAGAAAACAGGTAAAGGAAACATAAACCTGCTCATAATGATCAGAGGAATTCTTAACAAATGAAATGAAAACTGTAATATCACCCCAAAGTAGCCCAAGAGACAGTGCTTCAATAGCTAGTGAGAGCAAATTCTCTCTAAATTAAAAACCAATTTCTGCAAGCCACAACTCATAAGAAATGTTTTGGGTTGGTTTTTCAAAGTTCACAAATCAAGCTCTTTTGAGTATTCGTCATTATGTGGTGCAATTTATGCCACAGCAAAATATCAGGGCACATTAAAATCAACTGCAATAATTTCTATTAATCTTACCAAATCAACATGCATCAGGGAGTATCGAAACTTTACTAAAACACAAAGCAAGGGAGAGCAGTAACTGGGAAAAATGACAAACCTACTGGTTTCCCAGATTTTTAGAAGTTTTCAATGCAGCATAATAAATTATCACCATATCATTAGGTATTTTCAATGGTCTACAGAATAACTTGAATAAAGCCAATGCAATCAGGCATACTATATAAGACAATAACACTTTGCAAAAATATAGTTTTTAAAGATTCAGAATGTGAAAAGTAACTAAATGCAACTTGGTGTCAAAAGCAACATTTTTAAATCACTCCACAACATTCTAACGTATTTCTGTGTAATTGTAAGAGACAAATCAGGCCGAGCTACATAGAACTGTGAAGTGCTTTCAGTATCTGTAAACTTAGTGCTGGTAGTGTCTTGTTGAGTTGCGACTTACTTCTTTTGTACAAAAAAAAGTATAAATATTTTCTGTTTAGAATTCTTGGTAGTATATCCCTAGAAGAAATATTCAGGACAGTCCACTATGAAAGCCCTACAGTCTTCTAAATTTATTCAGCTGGTTTGTGTCATGTGATTAGTGATGCACTAAGAAGGTGCCAGATGATAGTCTCTGCAAAAAACTCTGTCCAGAAGGACAATAAAGTTCTCTTACAGCAAGTCCATTTTGGGTCTGTAGTGTAGCAGTAATGGTGCTTTCTGCAAGACAGAAATATCAGATAAGTTCAGAAACAAAATCAGAAATAACCTGTTCAGTAGGCAAAACTTATGTTTCATAAAGTTTAAATGAATGATCAGAGTAGCTATCTGCCCTGTCAAAAATTCAAAGACAAGATGCAATCTCATCAGTGAAGGTCAAACAAGAGGTGAATCCTTTTACTTTTTTGTCTCAGGAACTGATCCGTTGAACTCACAAAACCCCATTCCCATTAAGAGAGAAACGCAGATGTCTAGAAAGCAGTGTAAGAGCACATGGTACTTCACATCACACAGCTCTCACGTGATTCCTCTTCTGTGAGTGTATTCACTGCTTTTTTACGAATAGGAAAAACTTCTACCATCCACAACATCCTGCATGAAGGAGCTCTGTGTCTCATGTAAAGAACTGCTTCCTCTTGTCTGTTCTAGACCTCCCACCCTCCAGTTACATTTTACATCCCCCAGCTCTTTCGCTTGAGAAGGCAACCGATGCACAGTTGTGTAGATTTCCATAATCAAGGCAAATAGCAGACTTGCAGAGATGCACAATTTGATTCTTCTAAGCCAAGACAAAAAAACAATTCCCTGCTCCCACCTGCACCTCTTCTAGAAATGCACTGAAAGCCATCAAGTAGTTCTACCTCAGTGTACACCATAAACTTTGACTGCGTCGCTTGTCCTTTATGAATACTACCTCTTAGTTCAAACATCCCCAAATACACATACACTGACTGTATAGGTGTGACTTGCCTCCTAAGTGTTCTATTTTGCAATTTATTCTTACACTCATTTTACTTGAGCTGTAATTATTAATGTGATAGCTTATACTCAGAATGAATGCTCCACTGTTTACTATTCAGTCTGAAGGAAGTTGTTTAAAGAAACCACATTTAGCAAGTCAAAGATGTACATTTTTAACCAGCCTTGTTTATGCCCACTACATGCTACTAGAAGTTTCCTTAACTAAGGCAGACAAGCACTGCAGTTACTGCCTCTGCTTTAGAAGAAAAAGATTCCTTGAGATACAGAAGAGAACCATGCTGAAATTTGATGCCTTTTCTGCATCACAACTGATTTCCTCACCTATGTGGATTAAAACCAGTTTTACCTAAAATAGATAGAAATACTTTCTTATGGCTTCCACTTCCTTTGCCAGACTTGATAACAATTCTGACAGTTGAGGCAGTGTTCCCTTTTCCCTTGCAATTAATGCTTAATTCCTCTCTCCTTCATTTTCTTGGAAACAAAAAATCGATACTTGGTGTTCAGGGATGCTGTATAAATCCTTATTGAAGAATCTTTTGATCAAGTCTGCAGTTACTCCAAAATAGTTCCAAGTGATGCCTGTTTTAGAGACATTTTATTTGTCCACTTCATGATTTACTAGGAACCACTGTGTCATACCTTAAATCTCCATCTAGTAACAACTACAAACTTGAGCGTGTGGTCCTTGCCAAGAATCTCTTCATTGCATAATATGTCCAGCTGACAAAACAAAGGCAACAGTTAATGCACTAGGACATGTACATGGGGCAACATATTTCAGATAATACTACAAATGTTTGTCAAGATTTATTTTTCTTTGAAGACACTGGAAGTGGTCATCTTGCACCTTCTCTGTAGACAAAAAGAGTATCAGGAGAGAAAAAGCATGTCTTTTCTTATCACAGAGTGCCAAAAAACCATGTTTGTGCCTACCTACGAAATATTGCATGGACTGGACTTGACTGACTTAACTGGTTTAGCTTCCCAAACAATACTAATGCCCTTTCCTTAAAGCTTCACATGCTTTTAAAAAGGCCCCATAAATAATCAAAGAAACAGAATTCACAGATCTCAAAGACAGCTCTGTTACTTAACATATGATGAAAATTGTCTACCTGACCTCAGCCAGGTGGCTTTCTGCTACAAGGATGCATTAAAAAAAAAAAAAAACAAACCTATCTGCCACCTCCCTTATACACTATATTTATGGGTCCTTTGCAGATACTCAATACCTATTTTTTCATTTTTCTATCTCAGTGCTGAAAGCTCTTGATATTAGAAGAAGTGAGGATATAAACACAAAAACATGAGGATCATATGAGTCCTAATGAGTTGAACATGCACTAAAGCAGGGAACATGCATGAAAACACTAAGCTCCACCAAGGTGACTTATATCAATACCGCTTTACCACACAACACAAGAAGACCTTACTGGGCACGCAGTTCACATATATGGCTCGTCTAATTGGCAATAGCTCAAATCTGCAATAGTTCATATGCCCACAAGCTTAGATCCTTCTACTATGTACCTGTTACCTGGTAATTGTACACTGATTACACCACAATTTATGTACTCTTTAAGAAGGTAGGGAGGGACTGCAAAGGAATAAGCAGTAGTTCTGGAACCTTTTCCTTTAATAAAAGCCAGGGAAGTTGTTATATCACAGACTGACACGGTGAAATGGGGAGCTTAAACAAACACAAAAATAATCCCTTCTGAACAGTGATGGTAGCTATGTTGATGCTGTGCTACAGCCAGCAGTCAACCACTTCCAAGCCAGCTGAGGACAACAGGAAATACGGTCCTGTTCAAGAAGGCTAGCAGAAAGCTTGAGGACATACTCTGACCATAAGAGTGTGTTGGTTTGAAGCGCACAGAAGCTAGAAGGAAGAGTGATACAGATGCAAACTGACTGCTGGAGAAGCTCAAGCAGAAAGGTGTTAATAATAGACTTGAAAGCAGACGATCTGACTGAAAAATCTTACTGAAATTCAGTGGATCAGTGACATAATGTGGGGGTGGGAGCTCAGAGTCACTTGAGATGGCTAAAGTCTGTGACCAAGACCCAGCAAAGTGGTAAACAGAGGCTGCATTCATATGTTTCACTGCCGGTAATTTTGAATCTGAACTAAAAGTGCAAAGAATTGCCTTTCTTTCTGTAGTTTTCACCGTAAATTGTTTCCGTGATTCCAAGTATTCCCTGCAGAGGAATGGAAAAGTAGGTACCTGATAACCCTCTATAGTCATGGTAAGCACAAACTTCAGGCTGAGCTTCACTGAAAGCATGAACAAATACCTGTGGTGCTTTCTCTTAATCTGAGCTCCAGCAGTGCAAGCGTTTAATACTGCCTGTCCCCTGCACTGTGTGTGTAATCTCTGAAGGGCTAGGGTACACCCAACCACATGGTGTCAAACAAAGGACCTTGCCGGAGTCCATTTCAACACACATGGAAACACAGAGCCAAGCCTTTTAGCTCAACTATTTATATATAGACATGAAAAGGTGCAGAACAAACTAAGAGCTCTATAGCTTCAAAAAAGGATAAGAAAACAGATATATAACATATAATTAAAGAAATAGTGTATACTTCTCTTTTGTGAAAACAGAATCAGACTAAAAGAACAACCCCGCACTTTTCACAAAGCTTTTATATCTGGAAAATAACTTTAAAAAATGAAAATATTACCTCATTGAAAGAAGAAAGGTTTAGTTTTTTGGCAATGAACTTCTTTAGATGCAAGACGGTTGCTTGTGCTGAGCAACGAATCCATTTTCGTTTCAGTCCACGCAATTTGCTGCTATTGCATTCCAAGCAGATGCTTACCTTCAGGAAAAAGCAAATGGGGTTGGCTTGAACAATTTTCTGCAGTCCCCTCTATGTATTCCATATGCAGTTTTCATTAAGACAACAAAGTGAAAAAGTACGATACTAGTATTTCTTAAACTGAAATGCCCATTTAAAAAACCCCACAACATCTTCTAACATCTGGTCAGTTTAGTGATAGAACCAAACTGCAACCAAAACAGATCTAGACAAAAAAGTTCAAGAAAGAATTTTTGATGTTGGAACAAAACTGCGCCAGTACAAATTCACTGGCTGCAAATAGCTCAAGGGGACTCTATATCAAAAGCTAGAGTAAGATAAGCAGTAAAAATACCACTGCCTATTTTTAATGACTGCATCTAACATGACTTCTTGCTTTTAATGCAATTGCTGAATTCAGTTTAAAACAGAATTTTAACAGATGTTTAAAAGAGAACTTAAAGTTTAAAAAGAACGGATACAAATGATATGAGAAATTTTCAAAATTCTAAAGGTTATCCCTCCAAAAGGTGTCTCTGATTTCTATGCTTCAGTTCTCACCTCTTTTCTCATCCAGCTATTCACTACTTAGTTTAAACTCTTTGTGATGGTTTACTTTATCCACTGAGAGGATTTAGTACTAGGGACAAGAGCTTTCAAAGTTCTCTTATGCTGCAATTTAAAAGAAAACATCCAAGTTTAATTTACCTTGTGCACACATTAACAGGAAAGATTAAAAGGGAATGCTTGTTTATTCGAAAAGGAGATTTAACTTTCAAACATGCTTTGTATTTACAACCCAGTGATGAACTTACCAGCTTTCTTACTATTTTTATGGTACAGTTATAACACTGTCTTGTATCAGAAGTTTAAAACAAAATAAACTGTAAGTTAGTGAAAGTGCAAAAGGTTTTATTCATAATTTTTAATACACATTCAGCTGAATGCATCACAAGCAAACTGGGATATACTCCTTCACAAGGTGGGCCAAATAACCTGAATTTATTTTGAAAGTAAATAAAGACTTTGGAAACCTGTGAACAAGCAGTCAGAACTATCAAATGCTAATGCAAATGTCTTTAATCTATTCTCCATTCCTGACAAAACAGAGTTGGAACTCATGCTCGCATAAAAGCACTGGGCAACATTGTATCTTGTTTGCATCAGGTGACAGAAAAAGTAGCCTAAAACAGTTTTTCTTCTCTGTTTGCCTACCAAAGCACTAAAGCTAAACTACACAATAAAACTAAAACATGCTCTGATGAGCTCACCTGTTCGTCACTTCGGTGGTAGTCATTATCTTCTTCCTGTTTTTCCTCTGAAGTTTCTTTGTTTGAATTTTCATCTGGTTTTGTTTCACCTTATATAAGAAACCAGATATATGTGATAACACTCAACAGCAGCTTGTAATGCTGGTATGACTAAACAGCACAGTTCAGGACTGCAAGATACAATAAGCTTTGCTCTTCCCAAATCACGCTTGTCTGCTTAGGTAATGCTAGCTGCCAACGGCACGAAAGAGAGAAATACATACATACAATACGCAACCTTCAGTTCAGCCCAGAAGCTGGACAGTTTCACAAAGTCTCCATGTAGGCACTATTATGGAAATCTCCTTACTCCACTCATAAGCTACAACTAGGTGAAAAGAAAGATTCTGCAGACGAATAAGGGACAAAGCAACAATCCTACACTCACTGTACTCTTCTGTGTTATACACCAACTGTAACTGTAATAAACCAACTAGGCACATTACCTCCAACAATTCTATTCATCAGTTTACTAGCTGTCACCCATGCAAGAAAGAATAAATTAAGGACCATTTACCATTTCGATGGGCATCTAGGTGCTGTTTTGTAGAACATGTCTCTCCTTTGATGTCCCCTGGAACTTCCATGCCCAGTTTGTGATAAAACTCCCTTTGCTTTTTCATTTCCGCTGTTTAAAATTGTAAATATTAATCCCTGTAATAAAGTTCTAATGCAATATTTATGAAGTTATTCCAAATCCCTTCCTCTTAAGTGAAACAGGCCTCCCAACAAGTAGCGCTGTTGTCAGGATTTACTGTTCTTCTACCCCTGCTATTTCTTATGTCACACTTCATTTTTTGGAGTTAGAATACTACAAAATCATCTGTATAGCTACTATTATAGTGTTCCTATTAGCATGAGAGTATTTAAAATACTATACCTTATTATGAAGCCTTCTCACAGCCAAACCTTTCTTTCTCCATTTTTATTTGTAGTTAAAATTTTCAGTATGTGAGAAAATTTTTTCAATGTTCTATTCTTTGAGAATGTTTTGGGTTTGCAGCTAAAGTGACTTAAAACACTGCATTTTAATGAAAGTGGCAACATACATTAAGACAAAAAGTACTGAGCAGGTACTAAAAGGACTTATTTAGTTGAATAGATCAGTCTCAAAAAGGAATTCAAAAACATGAACTGAAAATTACCTGCTAAAAAGGATTTACACAGTAGCAGAAACTGAAACTAAAAGCTGTTCTGCATTACACTCTATCTCTGAGAACCCTAGAAAATTGGCACAACAGGTTTAAGTACACAGTTTAACAAGAACAAATGACAGCTACAGAGTGCCAACATTCAAAAGCTAAACTATTATTATTCTGCTTTATCTAATATTACTTTTAGAACAAATACCCTGTCTTTCATCCCACCACCCCCAACTGCTGCTAGCATAGGTATGAAAATAATCACCAAAAATTACACAAATAAGGAACAGATTTTGCATCAGTGCTCCCCCTCATCATTTTCATCACCTGAAAATTTAAGTGTTAAAGAAGTATGTGCAAAATGACTTCTAAAGAAGGTCAGATCACAACTCACCTTCTTGGAGGCCTGGTACAAGTTTGTAAACAATATCTTGCATTGTTCTGTCATGACTAGCAAGAAAAGAACAAAATCAAAAGTTTAAGCCAATCATCTTGATTCAAAACATTTCTCTTAAAAAAAAAGTTCTAGTACTAAATTGATGTAAAATCTCTAAATTCACCTACAAGAATTAATATTCTCAAGTCAGTATTTATGTCAAACAAGAGAGAACAGCAACACGAAACAAATTTTGAAAAAGTGCAGACTAAGACAGAAACCCAATTGAAGTTTGAGAAAGAATAGTCTTGGACATGGGGAAGATGATGAAAATTACATACTTGCCTATATAAAGTAAGTATGACACTAGCACCCTCAAAATTCTTTGACAGATTTGCAGTAAACTCATTTTTATCACAAAAGAATCCAGAACATTCTGTTTCTTACCCTACAGACTCATCTCTCACATTTCTAGATAACTTAGCTATATTTATAAAGCTTCTCCAAAACCACAAGAGTTCACAGAAAAAGACCACAACAATAAAAATCTTACTTTCCCTTAAAACTCAACATTTTAATTGTGAGCAACACTACATAGCTCAGAAGCTTGTTGTGTGGCTCAAATTAAACAAAGGTAATAATCCTACTGAAACTAGAGCAACAGGCCTGGTTTTAATTACCAGCTCACCTGGACAAAACTCTGGTTTAGTCTAAAATAGGTAATTTCTCGGACTGAAGCCAAAGCACAGCACTGCACCAACTACTAGGAAGAAAATTACCTCTATACCAGCCAAAACCAGGACAATCAGCTATCACTATTAGGTCAGAGGTGAGAATCTAACAACATTCAAAACCATGAAACAGAAGACAGATTTCATTTACCTGTTTTCCAGAGAGAGGGAGATGGAGTGTAAATCTACATTTTAAGACACAAATCACCTGTCAATTCTTTATTAATATATGTGTGTGCGTGTGTGTGTGTGTATAGGCTTGTATAGAATAGGCTTGGCAGCATTTTGTAACTAGTTCAGACAAAATACTTTCTTTGAAGTGTATTCAAGGACCAAAACCAAGTAGCAAATCACTTTCTAGTTCTCTATTTGGTGCTGTTTCCTGGCCTCTTTTGGCACAGAAAATGGCTTCTGAATCAATGCACTGGTGTATTCCTGTAGCTTTACATAGAATCATAGAATAATTAGGACAAACATGCTATCTTAAGTGTAATTTATTAGTTCTATCCTCTTAGCATCTACTTGTCCCTTCAGAGCATACACTCATATAGGGTATTATCAGTGTGTCATACAACATATTATCAGTGTACACCATTACTCTTCAAATGCAAAAACAGCATAGCTAGTTTCAGGCTCCCGATTCAGGATCAGCTTGAGCAGTGCAAGTGTGTATAGAACATCGACAGTTTTCTCTAAAAGCGAACAGAAATCAAGCTCATTTTCTATAAGCACTGCTTCAGAAGTTGTCACGGAACTAAGAAGAGCACACTGAAACAGTCACAAATGAAAACAAACTCTATATAAAAAGTTGAAGATAAAACACTACTTAATAGCAGCAACAACTATTGCAATCACACTGTCACGATGGATTTTCATCAGAAGTTACTATAGTTCAGTAAATTCAAAGGAAAGCACTAAAGGAAAAGAAATGTCTTTTCTGAAAGCAAAAGGGAAAAAAAACACCACCAACAACAACAAAACAAGAAACAAAATAAAACTTAGTTAAAAAGAAATTAAAAAGGAAACAGATTAACAATACCACATTCATGTTAGGTCAGAAAGTGAGAGGAGTCTGTCTAGGAATCAAAATAGAACAAAGGACAAGATTGTTCCATTCTATCTAAGCCAGTGGTCTAATATTTTTGCTGCTGCCATGCTCTTACCTTTTCCTATGTACTAAATAGACCTTTGAAAGATCAGCTGAGCAATAAAGCTGAAAACTTTTTCTCTCATTACTGTCAGACACTGAAAAGCAGTGTTCAACAGAGACTATTTTGAGGATTTTGTAAAGGTATAATTTCTACAGATGTTTTGTTTATGTAACTTATATGACAGAGACAAATACAAAATAAGAGATTACTAAATCCAATTATAACTCACACAAATTTAACAGTAAAGTGCATATTTTGCTTGCTTTTAAGTCTGACAAGAGCTAACGGATCTCAAGAACTTGCAAATTCATAGCAAAGCTTGATTCCATATTTCCTCAATCACCTTCAAACTTCCTTTTAAACGTTTAACATGTTGATAAGTAAGAAAATTTAGGAAAAAGCTGTGCTATATTAACGTGGTTGAAACAGTCTAGAGTGAAGATAGTTGCACTTCTGCTTTCATACTTACCCAATATACTGTAACGGGTGGCTCTGATGTATAACAATTCTACAGGTCGGACAAGTGTTGTTTTCCTCCAAATATTTCACTAGGCAGCTTCTACAGACTAATAACAAGGTCATTCATAATTAAAAAAAATAAGGATTACAGGAAAAAAAGTAAGTTTTTATCCAGTCAGAGAAACATACCTTACCGTAATGTACACGAAGTTAATTTTTTGCATCATGAAAGCATGATGTCAAATCATGCAGAATAGTTTTCAGTATCTTTCATTAATGTTCTTGATGCAGGGAAATGATGCACTAGAAATAAGGCATCTGTACCTAGCCAGCGTCTTCCTAATAATACATACAACACACAATCCCACTCTGGAACTGACTAAAACAAAAGGTTCTAGGAGCTTACCAAACTCTCAGCAGGTTACCATTATATTTATTGCACTATTCAGCTTCCACAGATGCTATTATAAGGGCCTGTACACCTATTTGCTTTAGGCATGGCCACATAGAGAAGTGCACAGTGGCAATGAACCCAACACAAAGAGATATTCCGAAATTAGATACTTTTAAAAAGAAAACTTTTAAGAAGTGGATATCCAAGTGCCATTTTAATTCTCACTTTCACAGGGCACACAGCAGTTAAATTTCCACCATAAAAAAAAAAAATTACATTGGCACAGACCTTTAGCATTTTTTAAATTTCTTTGCAGAAGTTGCTAAAGCAGTCACTCATTATAGGAAGATTATAGAACAGAGCCTCCCAGAAACTATGCTAAAGTACACAGAGGACAGGGAGGTGATTCAAGACAGCCAATGGTTTCACCAAGGGCAAGTCTTGCCTGATCAGCTTAGTAGCCTTCTAAGGTGGACTGATTATATCAGTGGGCAAGGGAAGAGTCAAAGATGTCATCTCTCTGGACTTCTGTAAGGCCTTTGATATGGTCTCCAATAACATCCTTCCTCTCTAAATTGGAGAGAAATGGATTGATAGATAACACTATTCAGTTGATAAGCCATTGGCTAGACAGTCACATCCAGACAGCAGTGCTCAATGGCTCAATGCCCACACGGAGATCAGTGACGCTCTCAGGAGTCCATACTGTTATCTGTACTGTTTAATATCTTAAGCAACAACATAGGCAGTGAGACTGTCATCAGCAAGTTTGTATATGGCTTCAAGTTTGTACAGTACAGCTTTAATGCTCTCTTCATTCGCTTTGTAAGAAAAGCAGTTTCTAGTAAAACACACATTATTGTGGTTGATGCACAGTAGACTTTTTTATTTTAACTAAAAACCATTAAAACAAGTTGCACATCAAGTTAGAAAAAAAAAACAAACTTAATTATAATTCTACTTACAGGTATGTAAGCATTCTGTTACTGTAGTAGCATCAATCAGGTACCCATTGCACAGACGACAGGTTATATGGGCATTAATGTCCCAAAGCTTAATCTTTCTTGTTAGCATCTTTGGTATCTGCAGAAAAGACATACAATGAAGTAACACATCTGTAGTGACCAGGTCAAAGTCATTTGGGAATAAATGATCAACCAGAATTAACCCTGCTTATGTTTATACAGCTTTATGCTCTCTTATATTGCATATGTGTGTGCATGCACAATGATAGCACTAACTTTAAAAGACCTTCACAGACGTGAAACAATGTAAAAACCACACTATTTTGCATGTTAAACATTTAAACAGCATAGAAAATAGTCTTTATCGAATGTTGTCAATTGCCAAGTCCCTTTTACCAACTAAGGGACTTGGGTTTAAGGTGAAACCCTACTATTTTAGCAATCTAAGTGTCATCACATTCAGGTAGTGTTGAGGAAACATTCACAAAAATTTGGAGACAGAAAAACCCCACAGGTATTTGAGAACTGAAAGTATTTTGATAATTGAAAGGTAAAAATTACTAGGTCTGATCTGGCATAGTAGGTTTAACCATGCTTTTACATAAGTGTTTGCCCTGTGCAAGTATATTTAAAACACAATTTTGAAGCTGTGTCTAGGTAAGAGAGCTGAGAACTAAACCTTCCAAAATACCATTTTGTTTAAACTCAAGTTAATTAAAGAACACATTATAGGCTACAATAGTCTCATTGGCAGAGCTGCTGTTTGTTGCACTAGGAAATCTGAATTAGATCAGAGCAAAGGATGACATAACCACCATTAAAAGGCAGTTAAATCCAAAATTAAACATTAAGCACCTCACTTAACTTTTTCTTCAGCAACCAATTGCTTTTAGAGAAAACACTACACAACACCCATGCCTTAACAAACAGTTGCCTTTAAAGGTAGCTATATTTTATTTTTCAAAATATATTGAAAAGAAAATTGTGCCCTTACCACAGTTGGACAGCACCTGAGCTAATGAACAGAGCAGGCCAAACTAGCTTACAACATGCTACATTTGGTTCCCATGCTTCAGAAGTCAACAAAGTACACTATTTTCCATTAAAGTGACTTCACTATCCCTGGCTCATAAATACTAGTTTTCATGTAGCTTAATTTGGACTACAATTCAAAATACAAACAGCAACCAACACATATTCCCCAAATTTCACATAGTAATATTGTAACAGGGTTGTCTGCTCTTTAAATGTCTCTTCCCCCCTATACTCTCATGTTTAATGAAGTAGTATTAAGCAAAAATAATTACTAAAAGGCAAAATTCCACACTAATCTGAACTACACCAGCACTGGCAAAGTACTTTATATTCCATGCAAACCACATCCAACACCTACCCACTAAAATTTGTATTGTCTTATACAAAAGTGGCTAGAAAGACTTACAGTTCTCACTCCTAAGAAGTATATGACACAATGCTATATTTATTTTATGGTATTTGAGGTTTCTAAATTAAGCTAGTAACTAGCCATTACGGAAGAATAAAAGCACTACTTGGTTCTGCAGTACACAAGATAGGTCAGAATGTATGCTAGGAAACTGAATTACTTTTCTAAACTGTATTTTATACGTCTATTTCTAACCAACTGAAAACCAGTCACACATTAAACCCTTGGATGCATGAGGTCTCCACTTAAGGAAGTTACTGCATGGAACAAGTACATGTCAACAGAACGAGGGAAGAGCTACTGAATATCACTCTAAGAAGAGTTCAGGAGATTTCTTAAAACCACCAGTTAAATAGAAAGCACAACAGAAAATGTAGAGGAAGAAGATAAATTAAGCTACAAGAATGCTTCAAAAGGCAGTATCAATACAACTCTAGTTACTTGCCTAGGCAAGAATTCAGAGAAAGGTGTTCAGGATCACCACAGACTGAATCCAAGCACTAATAAGGCAGAAGAGCCAAAGATACTACAGTGAAAACTAAAACACAGAAATTATTTGTTTTCCAGAAAATGCATGATACTTCAGCAAATAGACAGACACTACAGAAACAATCACTGCCATTAGAGAGAGGAAAAAAACAAACAAACAACAACCCACCAAACAAAAAAAAAAAAACACCCCACCCCATACACAAAAATAACCCTGCAACAAATAAACAAACAGTTCAGAGGGGGCATACATAATAGTATAAGAACAACGAATGAACCATGCAATTAAGTTATCCTATATAAAAGAAGGCAACTTCAGAGGACAGACGATAACCTGAATATTTACAACATCATTTTATGACTCTAACAGCCCCTTTTTCGCAGTTGAACACTGTAAACCTTAGGCTCCCTCTAAGCCTCTACAGCAGTTAACAGATCACAAAAATACCATACCTTAATTTAGCTTCTAGAACGCTAAAGCTGATCAAGGCAAATACATAGAACACAGAAGACCATTAGCTCTTCTGCACATTTACCTGCTTGAATAGTACCTACTACAGCAAACAACCTAAATAAACTGTAAGAACTGTAGGCAACTTCCTGAGACTCTCAGTCCACTGACTGAACCATGACATTTGACAAACAATTGAAGTTTCTCACTCTTAACCTAGCCAATAACTGAACACTAGCACCAAAGCACAATCTTTCTCCCCAAAACCATATTGGTGGAATAGGATGAAGTACTCTAATTCCTTAATTCTGCAATCACAAAACACTTCTCAACTACAGATGCTTCTTTAAAAACAAAACCCAACCCAAACCAACAACAAAAAAACAACCAAACAACCCCCCCCCCCCCACACACACACCAGCCTGAGCCTTACCTGTTTTCACAGGAAATGCAAAATGCAAAAAAGTGCTCCCTCAGCAGGTCTAGCAGGTTACATAGATTCTTAGCATAATGTAAATTGGAAGTAAACTCCAAACAGCTCTAATCCAACCTTGTACACATAATTCAAGTTGCAGTAAGCCTACTCCTGCTGCATTCTGAAAACCTTAAATAATGCGTATTCCACAACCCAAGTAACCTGTTCCAGGGTCTGACCACTCTTACTGGCAAAAAGTGTTCCTACTATCTCGTAGGAATGTCCTGTGTTGCAACTTGTGTGCAATCCCTCTCATCCTACAATTGTGCACCTCCAAGAACAGTGCAGCACTAGCTTCTTGATTTCTGTCCACAGGTGTCTTGCAAATAGCAATAATATCTTCCCTTCTTCTTAGCCTCATTTTCTTTAGGACTTCAGTGAGCACAGCTTAGGAACCAGCAGCACCAGAATCTCCGACAGTAACTGCAGAGCCACATTTAACCCACGTTGTTAGTACTTCACACTGGGTATTATTTTGGGGTCAGAACACAACAAATCAACACTGAAATGTGTTAGATAAATACAGAAGTTTCTTAAAGTGCCTAAAAGAGAATGAAGAGGTCCTGTTTAAAAAAAAAAAAAAAAAAAAAAAAAAAAAAAAACAAGTAAAACAAAAAACAAGAGCCCTGAAAGACTGGGTTAGATCGATCTTTCTCTTTGAAAGACAAAGCCTACTTTCCTAAAATCTGCCACTTATAATTGCTGAATTGGATGGGAGACATAATAGAAGAACTATCAAATTCAATTTTGAAGAGCCTGCTTTCCTAACAGCTGCAAAACAATGAAATATTCAGAAACAACATCCCAACAATAGAAAAAGAAGAGGCAGTCAAGTCCTCAAGTGCTGGAACATGAAATCCCAAACACACAAAACGTTCCAACCATCCAGCTAATATGCAAAAATTATAACTTGCACAAAGATCAGTACTTCTTCACCTTGGTTCAAACTGACATTAATTTATTCCACACTGTTGGCATGGTGTCAGCCTCTCACTGTATGATAAGTCTTATATCACACCAGGAGAAAGTGAGTGAAGACAATTACAAAGGCATCTGGACTAAATTCCCAAGTGAAAAACAGTTAAACAAACAAAATCAACACACACAGTCTGGTGAGGTTCACAGGAGATATGGACACATCAGATAGCTAAGTGGTTTTGTTCATGCTGTGATGAAGTGGATGCCACTACATCCACTAACGAAGTGTTCTGGTTAGGTGAACAAGCAAAAAGGTAAGCAGTATATTACAGATCTCGTTACTAAAACTGTGTTACCAATAAGACAAGCCCAAGTACCTCTGTACAAGCTTCCACCTTTCACAGAGATTTCAGCACTGAAAACTATTATTCACAGAAGTTAACAGAAAGCATCAGCAGAGGGACTCCTCAGATGTATTGCCTTACCATTTATATATAAATTAGCCCAGAATAGTTTGGCTTACATGTGGCATACCTCTTAAAACAGCATTTCTTTTCAGAGTCTGCCATCCAGAGACCTGAAATAAACAGGAAAACAGTCTGAAAGTTAACATCCAAAATTCCTCAAAATCCAGCTGCTGCAAAGAAAACCTTAGCACAGTAAATTTACCTAAAAGTAGCTAAGTATCTATAATAATTAAAGATAATAGTGGGATGGAGGCACTTCTGAGTAAGAATAAGAAAGGGTGGAAAGACTGCCAAAAAACAAACAAAAAAAAAAAAAAACCCAGAATAATAGTCTATTATGAAAGGACATAGAGAAACAATGAAAATTACTCAAAAATCCAAGAGGTCCTATCACCATATGATGCCAAATGAAAAGAAAATCTTTATCTTCACAAATGACAAGGAAAATGACCAAGTAAATAAGCAGAAACCTTGAAACACAACTTATGGAATAGTGATCAGTCTGTAAAAAGAGATTTTGGATTGAAGATACATAGCCAGATGAGTAGTATTCTCAGTTTTCAACCTATATTTGCAAGTGATCTGCTCACTGTGATATGTTTCTAAAAACACTTTCAAGGAAATAATACATACTTCCAGAGCCACTAGATATTTTCCAAAATAAAATTATATTTTAAAAAAACCCACCAACAACAAAACACAACAAGAAGAAGAACAGAATAAACTTCAAAAAAGAACATACACCACAATAAACTACCCTTTTAATCACCTTTAACCAGAGGATAAATTCATATTAATACATTAGACTGACAGAAGGCAGCAGTTTCTCTTATTTATCCACACTGGAAATCACGTTACAGAGACAAGTAAGATGTACTACTACTTCTGTCTTCCTGCTCCAGAAAATCAAAGGCATAGCCTGTAATTGATTTTACTGTGATATTGCTAAGGGAATTACAAATACAATGAATCAAGATCCTAATGATAGCGCTTGGCAAGAATTTCAGTCCAATGTAAATGAAAATCTCTTAGCAATTAAATTACACTGTGAACTTCTTTGCATTCAGAGAAGAAACTACTATTAACTGAAAGCAATGCAAAGTTGCACGAGATACTCTTCTATTGGAATCTACAAAAAAAATCCCTATCAAGGATGAAAGGGCCCACATGTGGACAGGAGACCAAACTCCAGAAGGCATTTGCCACAGAAAAAAAAGATCTTTTTCTGCAGCACAATGTGGAGAATGAAGCAATCAATGACATGCTTCTAAAGAAACTGAGTCAGAGGCTTATCACAATTCCAAGAGCAGGTTACAACATGAACTTCTGAATAACAGTCTTTCAAAGGGAATTGTCTGGCATCTTCCCCCACTGCTATTGTAAGAGGACAAGATAACAGTTTGGTTCAGCTGTAAAAAGAAAGTGCACCCAACTTGAGAGAAAAAAGCCAACAACCAGGACAGTCCTAATTCCCCACCATATTGTTATAATTCTGATTACAGGAAGATAGTGATGCGCTATAAAAGCTAAAAAAAAAAAAAAAGGAAATTCAGTTCATTTCATATCTAGACATTTGTTGGAGACCTGACAAGGGAATAACCCTACTGTTCCTGCACACTAACAAGTTAGAACTCAGAACTAATATTCCCAAATGGATATTGTTTAAAGTACTCTATGACAGCTACGACAGCTATTGATTATTTACCTGATTATCAAAATGTATTTCTTGTTTGTACCACCTAGCTTTCTAAAGCAAAACAGGATTCTTATCAGGAACAAATCCAGAACTGAAGTGAATGCCTGAAGGAAGTTACAAACTATTACAACCTTGCTCTATTTTAAAAGGATACGCACATATATTTTCTTTTGCTGAATATAGCATAATAACGTCCCCTGGTTTTGACTAGGTTAAGTTTGTTCTTAGCAGCTGGTACAATGCTCTGTTTTGGATTTAGTATAAGGATTATGTTGATAACATACTGATGTTGTTAGTTGCTGCTAAGCAGTGCTTACACAGAGTCAAGACCTTCTCTGCCCTTAAACCGCTTCACCAGCAAGAAGGCTGGGGATGTCGAAGGAGTTGGGAGGTGACACAGCAAGGACAACTGACATCAACTCACCAAAGGAATATTCCATACCACATGGCCTCATGCTCATTATATAAAGCTGGGGAAAAGTGTAAGAGGGGAACCTTCAGAGTAATGGTGTTTGTCTTCCCACGTAATCCTCATGTGTAATGGAGCCCTGATTTCCTGGACATGGCTGAACAGCTGCTGGTTGATGGGAACTAGCGAATTCCTTGTTTGCTTTGATTGTGCACATGGCTTTTGCTTTACTTATTAAGCTACCTTTATATCAACCCATAAGTTTTCTCACTCTTACCCTTTGAATTCTCTCCCCTGTCCCACAAGGGTGGGGAGTAAGCGAAGAGCTGCTTGGTGCTCCATTGTTTGCTGGGGCTGAACCAGGACAGTCCTGTTTAGTGCCCAAAATGGGGCACAAAAAATTGAGATAATAACAGATCTGACCAGATGTTAAGCCAAATTTGTTATAAGCATTCACTGTATTAGTCTGAGGTTAAGGTCACAATGCAATTTATCTGCTTTCAGAGTTCCTGCACATTTCTCACAGGTACTTTATGTAATACCTTTCTTGCTGTACATATTCTCTATGGAGATGTTCATTATCTTTGGGGCCTGGGCTAATATTATAATTTTGTTGTTGTCTGTAGAACTGCTTTATATGCTATCACCATTGGTTGTGAATAATCTAAGATGTGAACTCAGCATTGCTGTGGCCTCTGTACTTTGGGAGTCATCTAGGGTGAATTATTAATAACTACACTTTTCCCTTTTCTCCTTGAAAAGCCAACCTATGGGGGAGACATCTTTCTACATCTTCCTTTCTATCTTCCCTCCTTCCTTCCAACATTCTCCCTCCTTCTCCTCCATGTTAATTAACGTAACATTTGTGAATTTAAAAAATTTTGAATATACTTTGAATAACCTTAAAATCAGCCTGGTCCTATTGTCAGGAACCAGTATACTGCCTAACATCATTCAGATCTTGTTTAGGGTTAAGCAACTAACTACAGCTACTCCAGCCTGTGACAAGCACTGCAGCCACTCAAACTGTGTGGAAAAGCACTGCTGCTACTTCAGTCCCTGCAACAAGCACTGTGATTATTGAAACATGGGTTACAAGCACAATGGCTACTCAAACTGTCATCACTTCACTCTCTATGACAAGCTACTCCCCAGGCAACAGGCACTGCAGCTACTCTGACCCTGGTCATGGGCAATGCAGCTGAACTAGAGAGAGGGAGAGGAAGTGAGTGAGAATCTCCTAGTTTCCAGCTAGGGTTAAACCATAACAACGCACAATCAAGCCATCAATGGGCAGAACCCATCTGTATTTCTGGAGTGACAGGGGGATCCCAATAGCTGACTGTACTACAGGCTGAAATCAGCCTGTCTGGGAAGCAGTGGCAAAAGGACCCCATTGTGACTGGCAAACTCAAGGTAAGGGTGAATTATTTTTAGTCTGGTGGGCCCACGGCACTTCAAATCATGAAGGCAGAGATGCAACGTACCGATGGATTTGTTGTCAAGGGATGGACCTGACCATGGACATTATTGCCCAAGTTATTCATGAATGTGAAACGTGGTGCAATTAAATAAGCCAAGCACTTGAAGCCTCTCTGGTATGGAGGATGATGGCTGAAGTACAAATATGGGGAGGCCTGGCAGATTGACTATATCACACTCCCACCAACCCACCAAGGCAAGTGTCATGTGCTTACCATGGTGGAAGCAACCACCGGATGGCTGGAAACATGCTGTGCCCCATGCCACTGCCCAAACACTATCCTGGGCCTTGAGAAACAAGTCTTGTGGTGATACGGCACCCCAGAAAGAACTGAATCAGACAATGGGACTAATTTCCAGAACAACCTTATAGACACTTTGGTCAAAGAGCATGGCACTATCACATCCCCTATCATGCACCAGACTCTGGGAAAATCGAACAGGCTGTTAAAAACTACACTGAGAGCAATGGGTAGTGTGACTTCCAAACATTTGGACACATATTTAGTAAGAGGCTCTAAAAATATCCAACACCAGAGGATATGCCAACAGGGCTGGCCCAGCCCAAACAGAACTTTTACATACTATGGCAGGGGATGAAGCTCTGGTAGAACACATAAAAAATATCCTAGGGAGAATAGTTTGGGTTATTCCTGTCTCAGGCAAAGGCAAACCCAACTGGGGTTAGTTTTGCTTAATGACCTGGGTACAGTTGGTGGGCAACGCAGGAGAATGAAGAAGTCCAGTGTGTACCTCTAAGGTGACTGGATTTGGGGTGAGAATAACCAATATATTAATTTGCATTATGTTAATTGCTATATAAATTATGTATTATCACTTCTAGGGCAACTATATGCTCATCAGTGCACTGGGCATCTCACAGCACAAGTCTTCACCAGTCAGGATTTGGGGATCTAAACTCAACTTCCTTTCGACTGCCACATTAACGAACTTTGATAAAACTGGAGTGGACAAGTGCAGCAGTGCTGAGATCAGAAATGCCTTCAGCATACAACTTCATTAAAGAGCAAATATATGGTGCTCACACTGGAGAGCACCTGAAGAAAAAAAGCTCTATGTGGCCAATGCTAGTAATCTTGCTGAATAATTATTGAAAGGTACAAAGGTCATACAGCATTGAAAGCTGAATTACAATAGTAATAGAAACAGCAGGTATAGCTCAGCTCACAAAGACTTGTGTCATTGAAATCAAAGTCACAGCTGTAAGAACAAACCACTACAACAATGGAACTTGGCTCAGACCCAAAACTTAAGTGTGGGAAGCAAAAATTTTAAATCTGATGCTTATGATGGCAGGCACAAGCCCTACACACTTTTGTTAGTAGCTGCAGGTAGATAAAATCCAGTAGACACACTGACAGGTCTACAGAGCTGCATTAAACTGTAGGGGAAAAGAGCCCTTGCTATGGCAGCCAGTTTAATTATACTTAGAGATATCCAATAACCATTGATAAATTAACTATTTAAATATTAATCTAAATAGTAACCTTAAATTCTTAAACACTGTGAAGTATTTTCAATTTTAACAGCTGTTTCCATCTAATTCCACAATCTACCTTAGCTGAACAGGCCTGCAAATACTTCATTCCATCAAGATAGGGTCCAAAAAAGGCTCCCGACAGTGTGCATATAACTACATAACTCCTTTTAACCAGGCACTGGCTTTCTAAAGTCTAACTCAGGCTTTCAGTACAATGCAACTGAAGGCAGTATTGCATGGTCATGAGATAAGAGATTACAGAGTAATACAGGCACAGAATGTAATAATAGAATAACCAGGTTGGAATGTCTGTCTCTTCAACTGGCTGGATTAAAACATAAAAACAGCCTTTTATTGTAATCAAGTGCAATAGAACGATATTAAGTTATTAATGGCTGAAGAAACAGACCTCTATTCCATAAGGAAATTTATTTAGTGGTAGCTTATTAGAATAATGTCACATTGACCTGCAAGAGATCAAAAGAATTATGAATAAATGAAACAAACTGAAAACCCCCACCAGCTTTATATAATGTACCTTGCACTTCTCAAAGCCTTCCATCACAGGGCAAGATATTTACAAGTCAGAAATTTCTTTCAAAATAATTGGAAAACTAGTCATAGTCCTACTTTCATTGTTAACAAGGCAAACCTCCCGTAGGAAGACAGGCTGAGAAAGTTGGGGCTGTTCGGCCTGGAGAAGGCTCCACGGAGACCTCATAACAGCCTTCCGGTATCTGAAGGGGGCTTATAGGGATGCTGGAGAGGGACTATTCATTAGGGAGTGTAGTGATAGGACAAGGGGTAATGGGTTGAAACTTAAACAGCAGAGGTTTAGACTGGATATAAGGAAGAAGTTCTTTACCGTAAGGGTGGTGAGGTACTGGGATGAGTTACCCAAGGAAGCTGTGAATGCTTCATCCCTGGCGGTGTTCTAGGTCATGTTGAACAGAGCCTTGGGTGACATGGTTTAGTGGGAGGTGTCCCTGCTCATGGCAGGGGGGTTGGAACTGGATGATCTTAAGGTCCTTTCCAACCCTAACTATTCTATGGTTCTATGATTCTATGAAATACAACCTATACAGTAGTCCACAGAATTATGAGAATATTACCTCAGGTAAACAACTTAAGATGCAGGGCACCTTTTTAAGGGATGTAAGCATAAATAAAAGGTATTCGGTTGCTTTAGCTTCAGGCATTAAAGTTGTTTATTTCAACAGCTGTCAGGTTTATACTGTGAACTTTTACTTTCAAACTTAATATAGGTGTCACTTAAAAAAGGAGAACAGTAACTTCAAACATACTAGCAGTGAGAAGGTTGTGCTGTGTTTAGAAAAATGCAGTAAAGGAAGAAAACTTTTCTTCCAAGTTGAGTTCTAAAATGTTAACTTTATTAATATTAAAATATAAACTTCAACAAAATTTTCTGTGTTGTTTTTGCAAACCACTATTTAATAAACGGAACTACAAGAAACAAACCTCTTTAGTGAGCAGAAATACAGTTGAAGATTTAAACTGACTGTAGCAAGAAAAGTTATGATTAACAGCCAATGTACAGCCTTTTATGACCTACTTCAACTACATAATTATATGTTAAGGCAGCAAATGTAATCTGTGCACTCTAATATACCAGAAATTTCTTACACTTCAGTGAACTCTTCAAGTCCCCATATGTTTACCCATTTCTGGAAGCGTATTAACACCACCAGATGGCACCAGCGCCCTAATAAAGCAGTTAATAAAAAGGAGGACACACCCCCAAAGAGAAAAATAAATTAAAAACAACCTTTACACATTTGTTGTCTCCATTTTCTTAACACAAAGATCTACTGAGTACCAACATAAAGTTAATTTGAATCAGTATACAGTATTTTGCACTACTATGAAACCAGTACTACCATCAGAAGAGAGAGCAGCATGCTTCCCTGATACATTTATTTAGTGGGGTTTGTTGTTATTTTATCTTCTATGGACTGGAATACTGCATTTCAGTCCTCTGCATTTCATTGGTGCACTCAGCAGTCTGAAGAGACCACATCACATCCAAAGTAACTGACAGGTCAGGTTTCTCCAGTTCCAGTTGAAATTAAGGAATTATTTTTTTATCATCTCAGGAAAAATAGATGTGGCCTGCAATAATAGTACACTACTTTTTTTTTCACTTTTCCTGAGAATTTGACTCAATGTTATATGCCTAAAAGACTAAACTGATATACAACTGGTCCCAAAGAAGGATTTTAAATCACGTAGTATTACTTACAGAATTGAGTGCCATATTCTATTACAATACACTTGCAGGCAAAGCCACTTGTCTTCCATACTACCTACGGTACTTTTTCTTTTCCCCTGCAAAGTTTCAAAAGTGATGATCAATCTCTCCACCAGTGAACACAGTGGTGAATGGCAGAGCACTGAAAGAAAAATCAGGCTGCACCTGGCAGCCAAGAAGAAGCAATGCTGCAGCAGCTCCAAGCCCACAGATACAACTAGTAGTGAGGCTGAGCACGTTACGCCAAGCAGATGAAGACAACATGCATACGCACCACAGCTAGTGACAACGGATCAACCAAGACAGAGACACAATACATGTATGAACACAAACAGCACCAACAGGCTCACCCTGCTCCCATCTCTGCCCTACAGAAGGGAAAACTCAAAACAAAGGGCAAAGAACACAGGATGCATCCACACCAAGAACAATTCTTCCAAGAAGGTATTCCTCAGCTGGCCAACAAGCAAGCATTATTTCCTCTGTACCAGACCCATCAAAGCAGGGCATTCCATTGCATGCTCAGAAATTGTTCTCCCTCTTTAGTCTCTCACAGCAATGACTGTAGGCCATATTAATGCCGAACCAGAGTAAACTGCTTACAGATACACACTTCAGTTGCAGTTCAGAAAATAAGAGAAGCAACTATGCATGACAAAGTAGTGCAACTTTATTTTCATGAGCTCAGGTCTAAGATAGTGCAGATAATCCCTTTAGGAAGTCCACCAGAAAAGTTGCTAAATGAACATTCTAGTGAAAATCTCTTAATATTTACAGTTTATCCCAACTGGGAAAAAAAAAAGAATTAACAGCAAAAAAGCAACACAACAACAACAAAAAACAAGACAGTCATCAGGCCTATATATCATCTATGTATCTTTTTTTTTTTTTAATCCAGCTGAAGCTTGACCAAAGACTATTTACTTCCTCATCCAAATCCAGAATAGTCTACTAAATCCACCTGAGCACAGTGTGAATATCCAAGGACTTTAGCTCAGCTATGATATCTCTTACTCTGGGTATTGGAAGCTGAAAACATGTAGAAAGAATATAGCCTCTCAAAGCTCATGTTATCTTAAATATTGTACCTAGAATAAAGAGCCTTAATTTATAATCAAATCTAAAATAATAGCTGCCTTTACTGCTAGCAAGATTAGTTTAACCCCCTAACTATTCCAATTACAAAGCACAGAGCGCACATAACTGTTCAGATCGGCTACCACTACTAGTGTTTCTTTTAGGGAAATGCTTGCCTTCCACAACTAAGTGTGGGGTTAACAGTTAAGCTCAACTCATATAATCAACATTCTCCACTATTTTAATTTCTAGCCAATTACAATCCAGCCTAAATTCTTTCATGATCACTATTTCAAAATAGAAGTTAATTTCACTTAAGATCACAGAATCATTTAGGTTGGACAGGACATATCAGATCACAGAGTCCAACTGCAAACATAAAACTGCGAAGCCCACCACTAAACCATGTCACTAAGCACCTCCAGGGATGACAACTCAACCACTTCCCTGGGCAGCCTCTTCCAGTGTTTGACAACCCCTCTGGTGAAGAACTGTTTTTCTAATATCCAGTTTAAACCTCCCCTGGCACATCTTGAGGCCATTCCCTCTTGTCGTATTGCTTGACAGAAGGGACCAACACTCACCTCTCTAAAACTCTTTCAAGTAGTTGTAGAGAGTGATAAGGTCCCCCTCAGCCTTCTGTCTTCCAAACTAAGGCCCAAAGGCATTCCCGTAGCCATTCCTCAAAAGGCTTATTCTTCAGAACCTTCATTATTTTTGTTGCTCTTCTCTGGAACGACTCCAGCAGCTCAATGTTCTTCTTGTAGTAAGGGACCCAGAACTGAACACAAGATTCAAGGTGCAGCTTCACGAGTGTAGAGTACAGGTGTATTATCACTGCCTTGGTCCTGCTGGTCACACTATTGCTAATACAGGCCAGGATGATGTTGGTCTTTCTGGCTGAATGCACAAGATGGCTCATCTTCAGCAGCCGTCAGTCAGCACCCTCAGGTTCTATTTGCCAGAGCAGCTTTTCAGCTATTCTTCCCCAAACCTGTAGCACTGCGTGGGGTGGTTGTGACCAAACTGCAGGACCCAGCACTAAGCCTTGTTTAACCTCATCCAACTGGTCTCAGCCTGCTGATCCAGCCTGTCCAGACCCCTCTGTGGAATCTTTCCACTCCCAAGCAGATCAACATTCCTGCCCAACCTGGTGCCATCTGCAAGCTGATTGAGGGTGCATTCGATTCCCTCGCCCAGACCATTGATAAAGATATTAAGCAGAACTGGACCCAGTACTGAGCCCTGGGGAACACCACGTATGATTGGTGTTACCATCTGGATTTAACTCCATTCATTACCACTCTCTGGGCTCAGCCATCCAGCCTTTTATTTTTTACCCAGTTCAGAGTCCACCTGGCCAAGCCATGACCAGCCAGCTTCTCCAGAAGAATGCTGTGGCAACACGTGTCAAAAGCTTTATCAAAATCCAGATCCCTCATCCAATAAGTAAGTCATCTTGTCATAGGAGGACATCAAGGTAGTCAGTCAAGATAAAAACTAGGATATTACAAGGCCTTCCTAGAGCAAGTAAGTATCAACTAGGTTTTTTTTATATGTTCTGATGCTTTGGCAGTTTTAGGATGAGAGGTTGAAGTACTGAGGCCTGAAAAATAGGCCCTGAACTAAACTGACCTCTAGATGAACCCCACAGGCCAATAATGTATATATCTAATATGCATAGCATTAATCACATGAGCAATGTATTACCTATTTTAGTACAAATTTGTCAATCTATGAAAGCTGTGCTGTAATGCTTATTGTGTAATACTAACCAGCAGCATGATCCTTCTTTATTTAGAGACACATCGCAAGACCAAGAAATCAGACATGGGGTCTTGTTCAGAAAACAGACTCAGATACTCCCTTGTTGGGAAATACATGATTAAATCTAAAATAAGAGATACTCCCTTGATGAGAAATATGTGATCAAAGCTAAAATAGATGGAGATACTCCGCTGGGCTTCTCCTTAAACCCTGGACAGTGTTTGACCAGAATATAACAGGGAGGGTGACACCAGATGTTTCCGCACCTGAAGTTTGACAATGTTTATTTAACTATATGGAATCTGTACCCTCTAGCAGTGACTTTGGAGGCCTCACATACGGGTGGATGCACTGCATAGGACCTCCCAGTTGCTGGGACATGTTCTCCAAATCTTTGCAGCAACCAGGGCTCCCCAACAACTGCAGATCAGGATGATGGTAAAGTATAAGGGCAACTGGCGATGCATCTTTCTTAATCATTGTAGTTAAACTTGTGTAGTAATGATTAGTAGCTATCACATTTTTCTCTCCGAAATATTCCCCAAGTCTTAGTCTATTTGCTTTAAGCACAGTTTTGAAGAACTAGGAAAAAAGAACAACAAAAAAAAAAAACACCCACCTTATTTCATGGACAGCAAGTAAAACCCCTTCAAGAAAGGCATCTAAAAATTTTTAATTTATACAAGACTACAGGATTGCTGATGAGGGACTATTCATTAGGGACTGTAGTGATAGGACAAGGGGTAATGGGTTGAAACTTAAACAGGGGAAGTTTAGATTGGATATAAGGAAGAAATTCTTTACTGTTAGGGTGTACTGGAATAGGTTGCCCAGGGAGGTTGTGAATGCTCCAGCCCTGGCAGTGTTCAAAGCCAGGTTGGATGTAGCCTTGGCTGATATGGTTTAGTGTGAGGTGTCCCTGCCCATAGCAGGGGGGTTGGAACTAGATGATCTTAAGGTCCTTTCCAACCCTAACTATTCTATGATTCTATGATTTTAAGAGTATTGCTATCCCTACAAAAATATTAGAGAATAATAAAAACCCACACAAAACCACTGACCCCAGTTTTAAACTACGTGATGGTAACTAGAAGGTAGAAGGGTTGTTTTGGTTTCTTTGTGGAGTTTTTTCTTTGTTTGGTTTTAAATCTCTCAGATCTGAGTTCCATAACTAGACAAATGAGTGAGATGTTTTTTCTCTCCCTTCCTGCAACCACCTGGCAATTAAAACAAGCACTCCTTGAATTTTGCGGTTTTTGCAAGTTTGTGAATCAAGTTGCCCGATGGGTTTACTGTTTTTTGGTCATAGAACAGCAAGAAGAAAGCATGTGAATTCGAGTATCTGGTAGGTTGGATTTTGTTCAAACTAGAAGCTGTGCTTTATGCAGACATTACGCTTTCCCAGATGTTCAAAAGGTGGTAGCAGATGTTTGGTGTAATTTCAGGTCTGTTTGGTCTGACTACAGCAGTGTTACATTCTATAGCAAGATTTTTATTTTTTTGGGGGGGTGGAAAAAGGATTATTAAATAGGTGTAGTTAATGCCAAATCTATCTCATACACATCTTCTAATTTATTTTTGGAGAAGTGAGCATATACTAATCTCCTTGATGTTCAGTGAGGTAGTTGTTAGAATGCCATATGGGGAACAGCCATACTGAAGAAGTTGAATCACAAGAAGCCAGGAGATGGCTGATTTCTTCTCCCAAGGGACGAGTGACAGGACCAGAGGAAACAGCCTCAAGCTGCACCAGGGCAGGTTTAGATGGAGCTGAGGAACAATTCCTTCCCCAGAGGGTGCTCAGGCATTGGAACTGGCTGCCAAGGGCAGGGCTGCAGTCATCATCCCTGCAAGTGTTCACATACCGTGGAGACAAGGCCTCAGTGCCATGGGTTAGTGTGGCCTGGGCAGTGCTGGGGAACGGCTGGACTTGATGATCTTACACGTCTTTTCCAATCTAGTTGATTCTGTGATTTTGTAATATTTCTGTAGTGAAAATACCTGTTCCTAGTAAGTAAAACTCTATCTTCAATATTACTTCCCAAGTGACAGCTCCAGGGATGGGTTTTACACTCGTCAGATTTTCAAGTCATCAATTCCTCCTATTCACTAGTCATTGCACATTAGTCAAGTTTTTATTATTCATGTTTAAAAGTCAAAAAGTAATACCTGACTAGACAAGTCAAACAACGTGTGAATAATGGGATATTTAGCAAACTTACCTGAAATAAAAGTCTGTCATGTTATTTTAGAGAATTCAGATCATGATTAATGGTAACATCAGCCATCAGGTAATAAAAACCAAGAAGAAATTCTAGTATCGCGTAACTTCCATTAAAACATTCTCTAAAAAATGGCCATGTACTACTCATTTCTTTTACCTGTTATGCTCAGGAGTACTTTGGTCTTTTTTGAGGACACTTGACTAACAGGTTAAATAGAAACTACTTGCGGTGGAGTCACACCATTACTAGCAGTTGCACTAGGGTGGCTTAAGAAATGTCCACCCCAAAGCAAAACATATTCACTTTTACATGTGTCTAATTTATTTCAATGAAAATTAGAAGACACCATTGTTAATAAATTACAAGTAAAAATGTTTGAGGTAAAGTAGAAGTAATAATCAGGACATAGTAGTTTTAAATCTACCCATTTACCCCTTGTTCACCCCCACACATTACCTTTTATGGCACAATGAGAGACCGATCAGTATCATAGTTTTACATAAGCACCTGTTTCTGTCTATATAAAATCAACTACACCCTGCCGTAAACTGTCAAAACAGCAAAGATGACAGTTCAAAATTTGACCTGCATATTATTAGTAAAAGACATATGAGGAAGGAGAAATAACAATGCAGTTGAAGACAACTCAGTGACTCAAAACTGGGACCTATGCCCCTTTACACCGATTTGGATACCATTTTTCATCATTTCACTGTGAAAAGAGGAATGAGGAACATCAAACACCACCTCTTCCCAGCTTTTACAGGAATTAACGTTCTTAGAAATTTCACAAAATGTAAGTATTATCAAAACATCAAATATATTCAAAAAACAAACAAACCAGAAGTATTCTATCTCAGTTTGGCATCTAATCTTAAATTACTCAGTTACTAGACACATGTTTAATACCAGGTGCCAGGTCTGGATATTAAGACATTTTAATGTAAGCTTTAATTTTTTTCTCTTATATATTGCTTAGATTTGGAGTCTGTATTAAAATCAACTCTATTAGACCCCTGAACAGTCAAACAACTACTATCTACTTGCTAAATTTTAGCTAAAAATGGTCACAAAACTAATCTCCCAAAGTGCCTGCAGCCAAAGAGATATACAAACACCCAAATTATGGTAGTTCTTCCTGGTGCTTATGACACTTTGGAAATCTAGTAAATAACTAATTTTCATTCCTGCAATAAAATCAACTAAATACTATAAATACCAGCTTATCACTAAAAAAGAGAAAAACTAAAGAGTTGTAATATCCAGTATTTTACTTTAGTTTAAAAACTCATCTACATCTTTGTCTAACCGTTAGCATAACAGAACACTGCAAAGAAGTTGGACATCATCCTTGCATTGAGTCTATTTCATTTTCATTAAATGTTGAGTTTTATTAGATTGATAATAAAACTGAATTCACCATCCAAATATGTGAAAGCACAAGTTTCAAACATTAGCCGCATTTACTGCAGCCATAAGCAGATATATATTAACACAAAATTTGTCATGGGTCAATTTCAATAGCCACAGTCTGCTGTCAGTACAATTTTGTAAGCTGCTAGTGAAATACCTTCTGAAATAATGTCCAGCTCTAGTTGAATACATTAAGGAAAAATGTATTCACTAAGGCATGAAACTGGACCAAGTACCAGGAGAGGTTATCACAATTAAGAGAACATGGAGCATGAAAGAAAAAACCTTCTAAGTTTCCTATACACCCATCACATCATGGCCCAAGAAGGCAGCATGAGTGCTACTTGTAAAACAAGGAGAAAGCTGAAAGTTAAAAATGTACAATGGAAAGAAAACATATGCTTAAACTATTTAAGAGTTAAGTTTAGGGGGACTTTAGAAAAACGTTCCCAAATATCTGCAATAGCCTTACACTTCAGTTAACACAGGTAATCAGGAACCTTGTTTACTTACCTAGAAATAGAGGGATATAGTGGAGATATAAGCAAACTAAATGATCCAAACTACTTTACAGGCTTTTACTGCTTCTCCATGATGGAGCCCCTGATACAGCAAGGTGTTCTGCTAACAAGCAGGGTACGCCACAAAATGACCACACGCTAGCTGTATAATATGCACAGTTTATTAAACAAGGACACTAAAGTGAAGAAGCACACTAAAGCAAACAAGCACACTAAGGTGAATAAGGAATACATATGTCTATATACAATAAATAAGTACAATAAAGCAAATCATATATATATGCATGTAAAATACAGAGGAAAACTAGAAATGCATCAAATCATTACTGCGTAGAGAGAACTGAGATTAAGAAGAAATACATCACCAGTGGATCATTATCCAGGCCCACACTTCAAGCTGGGAACCCCCGCTGCAGCCAATGCCTGGAGACTCAGGCAACTGGGAGAGACCCTATGCTGTGTGTCCACCTATAGATGAGGCTTCAGATTCAACCACAAGAGGGTCCTGCTTTTATACACTTAAAAAAAAAAATTGTCTTTATGCCAGATCTTTAACTGTTTACTCATGGGGCCATGCAGTTTCTCATGATCTCTCTGTTGTTCCTGCCGAGAGAATTGGCCAGGTGCCCTTGTGCGGGCAAGTATGAAGGCCATAGAACAGCTGCACACCTATGCTTTCCTGGCATTTTCTGATAAACAGTAATGATGAACATAAATATATATACTCTACTGAATCACTCTGACAAAAAAAAACATACTTTGTTATGTCTCAGTCATGAAAGGGAATCAAGTCTCAGCTGGGTTCCCATCCATTACATTAGGTCACAGCAAACTCAGGTAGAGGAGATTAAATACATGGTTTTCCTTCTTAGTATGTCAACTGCAGATCAATAAACACATACCATGTCATAACTTCAACTCTATGATTTGCAGTGTATCCGTTATTAATCCCATCTTGTAAAGACTAGCTGTAACCTATTCAAGTCTTTCTTGTAGAAGCCCAGTATGGAGTTCTGTTGCAGGAATATATATAAGGAATGAAAATGAAAAGGCATTTAAAATGTACAAATGGGAATTCAAAAGAGCACAGAAATTAAGCTCCTTGCTTTTATGAAACTGAAGACAGACTTTGGCATTAGCTGCCTTCAGCTCTTAAAGTGAAAGCAAACACAGCACAAAGAAATGCAAGACCAAGAGTCTCCTGACTTCAAGCAATGATCATTGAAAATTGCCTTATACAAACATGCATAAAGCACCAATACTGAATCAGAGCTGACATTTCAGAAGGATCTGTTAAGGAAAAGGATGAGTAAGAGTAAAAAGAGAATGGCAGATCTTTAAAGCAAGGAAAATGTACAGACACACTAAATGCAACCTGGCCTACTTACTTCACTGCTTTCCACCTACCATCGTAACTGTCAGTCCCAGTGTGTTATTCCCCATATCTTTCCTCCTCCACTCTTTCTACTGCCTCTACTCTTCTTGCAGAGTCAGTCAAGGAATAAATATGTATCACATCCACCCAAGACACACTAGCAAGTGTAATTATGGAAGAGATCACATTCTCATAATTCAGCAAAGGAAGCTTTTCAAGTGACAACAGATGGCAAGCATCTCTTATCAGAAATAAAACATTATCAGGAACATAAAAGAATGTAAGATATGACAATTTTTTAATAGAGACTTTGTTTTCTTTCAGAGTGTTAACTTAAAAAGCTACCCTAAATGCAGTTACAGTGATATACTTTAAGCTTACAGATTTCAATACAGATTTCATTGTATTATGATGTGTTACCTTAAAATCAATACTCAGAAGTCATCTGAACTAATCCAAAAGACTGCTACTAAGTTACAAGAGGGGCGGAAAGTAAAATATAAAAAGAGCTAAGGATCTGACCGTTGGCAAAAGCCTTCAGCCTACACAAAGAAACATTAATTAAGAAAATCATGCATTAATGTAATTAGCTGAAAGTGTAAAAAATACAATATTAATCTTCCATTTTCCGTCTTCTTTCTGAAGAAGAATCACTAATTTAACTACATTCAAATTTCTCTTTACATCCTGCTATTTCCTTTTTTCAGTGCTGAGGGTGCAAGATAATTTCTGATCAACACATACAAAACACGCCCAGAACTGGGAAGAGGTATTAATATTTCTTAATATTTCAGTCATATATTAATATTTCAGTGTCAGCCTTCTGAAAGTCTTTAAAAAGATTATAAAAAAATAGCATTATCTTAAGAGTAACCTTCATTTCATTAACAAATACCAACCTTCTCTAAATAAAATCTGGCTCATTATCAGAAATCAAAATCACTGCCAGCAGCAGAAGGCTTTTGAAAACAAAGCTATTCTTAAACTGAGTACTATCCCAGATTAAGACTTCACAAAATGTTATAGACACAGTTGTCGTACACTGGACGAACATGTTCCAACATCCTCCATGTTAAGAATTTAGGGACAAAACTACAAACTATTAAAAAGGCACTTCGTTCCAATTCAATACACACAGATAAAACAGAAATTAAGAGATCCTTGACTTCACATAATTAAAAGATAAGTCAAAATCAGCCTTGAATCTCATGAAGAACAATGTCCTTTAAAACCAAACCTTTAGTGAGATTCTATCTGCACCCACATGACTCTTTTAATGTTTACTATGATACACTTCACAAAAAGTGATTTAGGACTTAAACAGATGAAAGAGATTGTAATCCTCATAACTATAGCCTCTGCAGAGCATCACTTTTTTTGAATGTTTAATATCCATACACTTCAGAAAAAGTGATTTAGGACTTAAACACAGATGAAACAGATTGTAATCTCATTACTACATCCTCTGCAGAACAGATGAGCAACTCAAAATACCAACTGACTTTCAGTTGTCATTTGAACTGATGGTATACATCTGCACCGACTGCTCTGATTCCAACCAAGATAACAAAGGCTTTAAATGTTTACCATGGAGAAAAAAGAAGCCTTATGGACCTGTGCCATTAACTCTTAAAAAACTTTCATTGTTGAATAACTGCAATCTTACAATGAAAATATCTGGTTACACAAAACGTTCTATATGATTCCACAACCCCAGAAACCAACCACTTAAAAAAAAGACAATGAAAAGGTGTTTCCCTAGTAACTGTATGATAATCCGAGTACTAGGATTTTTACATCTTCCATCCATTTATATCTTTTATCTGAAGCAGTTACGTATCTCTATATATAGAATTTCCCCATACTCATGCAAATATTGCCTATTTTTGAAAAAGAGAGGATAAAGAATCCTCTTACGGGAACCAGAGACAATTCCTTTTGATATTTAGTAAATGGCCTCTAAAATTTCAAGGTTTTCAGTCACCTCACTCTACTTCTTGGTCCAGACACACTGGGAGCCCAGTAAAGCAGCAACTGTCAAAATTGAAATCTGTATTGAGAAGCTAGAAGCCACCAGCAGGTAAGAAGGTGCTACTGTTCAGCTGAATGCAGATTTTACCAGCAATCACTCTTCTTTTTAACATCCCCATGTAGTTTAAACCCAAATATGATTAATTAATCCAAACAAAACCTAAAACTTTAAAAGGATCTGGAAAAAATTACACAACCTAGTCTTTGGTTAAAAAAAAAAAAATCTCAGTGATCAAAGCTTTTAACTTCACTGATATGCCCAGTAATTGCCTCTGCTGCTAAGACAGAAGATGAGCAAATGCTCCCAGTATTGCTCCATACTTTGCAAATGGTTAGTAGGTACTCTGTACTCTTCTTGGATTCAAGTGTATTGTCGTAGTTTAAACCAAGTCCCCCTACTCCCGGAGAGTTAGGAAGGAGAATCCAAAGAATGTAGCCCCCACGGATTGAGATAAGAACGGTTTAATTGCTAAGGCATAACACAAAACCCCTACTGCCATTCACTACTACAAATAATAATGATACAGCAAACAGCAAGTGAAGAGAATACAACACCCCACCAGCCACCGACCCATAACTCACTCCACCCTGCCTGGCCGAGCACCATGTGCTCCCTCCTCCATTTTTCTCCAGAGCTCTCCCCTCCAGCCTTCTCTTTCCCAGTATGCATCCTGGGCATCACGTGCTATGGTATGGAATACCTCATTGACTAGCCTGAGTCAGGTGCCCTGTCTCTCCTTCCTCCCGGACTCCCCTCCTCCACCTGGCTGGAAAAAAAAACCTTGAACAAAAACACCCTCAAAACATGCTCAAACCATGACATGTATACACAGTAACTTTGATCAAGTTATCTACCCCTTAACCATACAATTCATAAGCCTTGGAAAAATCTTTCCTCTTTTTTTCTGGAAATCCCAGGAGGGCTTTAAGGTGCATTCAGTTATTTCAGACATAAATTGAAGCAAGATAAAGCACAGTTGCTTAGTCTCCTTGGAACTCTTGCTGCTACAGCTTTCTTCAGACACAGTCCTAGCCTTTCAATTGACTGCAAATGTGAAAACAAACCTGATAGTTAGCATTATTTATTTAGTATTGAAGTACAGAACAAGACTTTAATTAATAGCGCAAGAAAGATTTTTTTTTTCTGCTTTCTACCAAAAACTGTTCATTCTTCTGTATCTTCCAGTATCAGACTGCCTCGATTCTTATCCTGCAGTTTTGCTACTTCAGTTTTGAAAATATTTTACCTCTTTTTTCTTCCCCCCCCCCCCCCCCCCCCCCCCCCCCAACTAGTATGACTGCTAAGGTGAAACACTGAGAAAGGAACCCAATAACACAAAAAAGCAAGTTCCTGTGTGATGTACTCTAGGTTACCCTGCTCTTGCCGGGGGGTTTGACTAAATGATCTTTCGAGGTCCCTTCCAACCCTTGGGATTCCGTGATTCTGTAATTCTGTGACCATCTGAGCTGGGACTTGCAGATATTAAAACAGAGCAAACAAAGAGCCAGAAGCTTGTATGTTTAACTTCCAAAGACTTCAAAATTTCTCCTTGTTAATAATACAGTAGAATGTGCTATTAAAAGTTCCCTTTTTATTAAAAATGAGACATACAAAACATTTCAACAATATATCAGCCCATTAACAGTTGGAATAAAGCTGTACTTGTCAATCCCTGCCAGCAGGAAAAATACTCATAACCTCTGAAGTTTACTCCAATAGCTTGTAATTCTTTGTCAATATACCTGCAAAAGGCTGGATTTGTCACCCCAAAATTTTCTACTTTATTTCACTAGTGTGGCATATTTTTCCATGTACCCAAGCAGTCTCCTCTCATTACGAACGTTCCACTTTGCTCAATATAAAGGACTTTGCACTGCTAGCCATTGTGAACTTATGAGAAATAGTTAGCTTTAAGTTTTCACTATTATAAATCCAACTGATTTTAAAAATGCAAATTGTACATTTTTTAAGCATCACATCAATTTTAGACATCACTGCTATTTTTACAGCAGACAGTATTCTGCAAGTACTTGTTTAGAGGATACTAAGTACAATAAGCATGAACAGTAGAGAACTTTGTCTTTCCTATGCAAGGCATAAAGCCACTATTTTTAACTAGATGTTACTGCCAATGCAATAGAATTTGTTTTCACAGTGACCATTTTCATAGTTTTTGTCATAGTTTAAACCCAGCTGGTAACTCAGAACCATGCAGCCATTCACTCACCCTCTCCCTTTCCTCCCCCTCTGGGCAGTGGAGGAGAATCAAAAGAATGAAAACCCCATGGGTTGAGATAAGAACAGTCCAATAACTAAAGTACAATATAAAACTACTACTAAAAATTATAATAATAATTATAAGAAAATAATAATGGAAGAGAATATAAGATTAAAAGAGGAAACAAAAACCCCCAAAAAAACCCAACCAATAAACACAACTGATGTACAATACAGCTGCTCACCATGCACTGACCCAGCCAGACCCTAGAAGCGATCAGTCCTTTCTTGGGTAATTACCCCAGTTTATATACCAGGCACGATGTGTTATGGTATAGAATACCCTTTTGGCTACTTTGGGTCAGGTGTTCTGTCTCTGCTTCCTCCTGGCTTCTTGTGCCCCTCCTCACTGCCAGAGCATGAAAGACTGGAAAGTCCTTGATCAGAGGAAGCATTACTTCTGAACAATTAAAACACTGGCATGTTATCAGCATTGTTTTCACACTAAAGCCTGTCATGGTTTGAGCATGTTTTAAGGGTGTTTTTTTTTTGTTCGAGGTTTTTTTTTTTCCAGCCAGGTGGAGGAGGGGAGTCCAGGAGGAAGGAGAGACAGGACACCTGACCCAGGCTAGCCGATGAGGTATTCCATACCATAGCACGTGATGCCCAGGATGCATACTGGGAAAGAGAAGCTGGAGAGGAAAATGGAGAAGGGAGCACATGGTGCTCGGCCAGGCCGGGTGGAGTGAGTTATGGGTCGGTGGCTGGTGGGGTGTTGTATTCTCTTCACTTGCTGTTTGCTGTATCATTATTATTTGTAGTAGTGAATGGCAGTAGGGGTTTTGTGTTATGCCTTAGCAATTAAACCGTTCTTATCTCAATCCGTGGGGGCTACATTCTTTGGATTCTCCTTCCTAACTCTCCGGGAGTAGGGGGACTTGGTTTAAACCACGACATTTTTGGCACCCGACGCGGGGCCCGAGGGTTTGAGATAAGAACAGATCTGAGCGGATTTATGGTCTCATCACAATGCTGATTTATTGGCTGTTAGAGGTTTTTCTCTGGATCTCGCTGTTTCGGGATTTTGCCGGGTACTTTGTGTATGGATTGGATGTGTTTGTGTCGGAGGCTTGTAATACGGTGGGGCTCCGGCAGCAGGGGGGGATGGACGTGGCTGTGGACTTGGACTTGTACCAGGCCGTCCCGCTGCTCTTCGCCGTCCTTGTCCTTATCCTCGTCGTTGTCTGCGTGGAGCTGCGTGAAGCCAGGAAGGAGCGGCCCCGGGAGCTGCCGGCAGCTGAGGCTGCCAGGGAGAGCAGCACGGGGAGCCAAATGGCTGTGGCAGAGCAGCGGGAGCAGGCGGGGGAGGAGCGGAGCAGGGCGGTAGCTGAGCAGCAGGATCAGGCAGCGGGGGAGGTGAGTCCCGCGGCCGTTCCCGACCCTCTGACGGCCGAGAGCGTCCCCCGGAAGTCACCCGCCGACCCCCAGCAGGATGCAGGAGACTACGCAGCACTTCCCAGCAAGGCAGGGGAGGAACCGAGTCCCGCGGCCGTTCCGAACCCCGCAGCGGCCGAGAGTGTCCCCCGGAAGTCGCCCGCAGAGCCCCAGCAGGATGCAGGAGACCACGCAGCATTTCCCAGCAAGGCAGAGAAGGAAGATCCGGACTCAGGAGAAGAGAAGCTGGTGGTGGGAGAACTGGCAAGCAGGGCAGCTACATCAGCCCCAGTCGCAAAAGTTAAGCAGAGTCAGGTGTGGGTCTTGTCTAAGGTTAGACAAGTACATAGAAGCACCAGTAGACTGTCCCCAAGGCTGGACAGTCATGAGTGGCAGGGCATGTGGGACAGTATGGCCAGGTATCTGATCCACTGGGCTCCTCCAGTGCTTTGGAAGCATTGGAAGTGGAAGGCAGCTGTATGGAGTCCCCAGCAGCAAGCTGTAGAACTGCTGAAGGGGACAGTGAATGATTTTGAGCCTGGTGGGCCCAGATACTTCAGGCCATCAGTCCAGAGATGCAACACAGAGATGTCTCATGATCGAGGGGTGGACTTAAGAGTGATGGTGTATTGAAAATGTGGGATCTGGGCATGATGTGAATGGTATGGAATAAGGGGTGGATAATGTCATGGTTTGAGCATGTTTTAAGGGTGTTTTTTTTTTGTTCGAGGTTTTTTTTTTCCAGCCAGGTGGAGGAGGGGAGTCCAGGAGGAAGGAGAGACAGGACACCTGACCCAGGCTAGCCGATGAGGTATTCCATACCATAGCACGTGATGCCCAGGATGCATACTGGGAAAGAGAAGCTGGAGAGGAAAATGGAGAAGGGAGCACATGGTGCTCGGCCAGGCAGGGTGGAGTGAGTTATGGGTCAGTGGCTGGTGGGGTGTTGTATTCTTTTCACTTGCTGTTTGCTGTATCATTATTATTTGTAGTAGTGAATGGCAGTAGGGGTTTTGTGTTATGCCTTAGCAATTAAACTGTTCTTATCTCAATCCGTGGGGGCTACATTCTTTGGATTCTCCTTCCTAACTCTCCGGGAGTTGGGGGACTTGGTTTAAACCACGACAAAGCCAAAACACAACACTGCACCAGATACTAGGAAGGAGAAAAAAATAACTGTTACAGCTGAAACCAGGCAGTTTTATTGGAAAAACCTGTTGCAACAACTCATCATTGCTTTATGACCTCAATTACAACAGAAGAGTGAGAGACTCAGATTAGCTGCATTGGCACCACTTATGACGAAGCGTGAGCAATACCAAATAGCGCTGCAAAGCAGGGCTAGTTTTCTTGACATGTCCCCATTAATTTTTTTATTTCCATCACTGCTCAGCATAATGTGAAGAAGCTGAGGGTGCCAAAACAAGTTGCTAAGTCTAGTTTACCTGCCTCTTGAGCTCCACTACCTTAACCAAGGTCTCAGACAACAGCTTATGCCAGTCTATAGTTCTGGCCTGCTGTGTTTCTGATTTGCAATTCTCATTCTGCTATGCACATCTGCTCCTTTCCTTGAACAAATGCACCAGTCTAAGCACACACTCAACCCATTCAAAGAGACAATTCAGTCCAAAACAAAGCTGAGATACAACTATACATTTGCCCAAAAGCTCCAAAGTACAGAAAACCTCATCAGGTGATAAAACACCACATCAGTATACTTTAACTTCTTTCTGATAAAACTGACTGTACAAGTCAAGACAACCTAGACAAATTCAACACAATTTTATGTGCAAAAGGCTTGGCTATTTTTCATAAACAGAAACACAATAGTCCTAATATTTGGAGACAACACAGTAACATCTGACCTTCCTGTTATGAGGACTTGCAATTTTTTTCATTAAAGGCATCTTGGACTGTGTCAAGTAAACTAGTAAAACATGTTAACCCTAGGCTGACCAGACCAAAACCAAGTTCCAACTTTTCAGTGAGACACAAATTGTCAATTCCACTTCTTTGCTGAGTAGAATCTTTAGCATAAATGAAATATTAGGAACATAAGTATTTTTAAAACTAAATTAATCTTTAGTTCAGTATGCTTATGACAGTAGAGACTAGTATCTGAAATACCAAATTCTATCTTTTCAGGTATCTTTTAGGGAGAAATCTACAGTGCTTCACATACCAATTTCAAGTTTAGTGTCTCAATTTTAGTTTTAATGCCTTACACAGTAAAGATCCTATGAAAAACTATTTGGATCACAGCAGTAGCATAGAACTTTTCAAATCCTACCATGGAGCTCCTAGCCCAAATTATATGTCACCTAACTTTAAGCCAAACTACACTTATTTGTTTGCTGTCTTCCTCTCTCCCTCCCCTTCCACCAGTAATAGCCACACTAACATACAAGGAGAAAATCACCACTTATTAAGAGAGGGTGCAGTTGTCATGAAGCAGCATCAGCTCCTGTTCTAGCAGACCCTTCTTTAGTGACAGCCCTACAAGCCTCATGCAGCATACATATTTCTCATGTTAAGTCTTTCATTCAAGTATCATCCATTATATGTGAAAATTCCCTTTAGAGACAGCAGACAGCCAGACAGAATGATGAAGGTCCAAAAGGCATTTCATCAACCTGCAACAGAGCAGCTGAACTGTGAAGACACTGTGAATCCCCCTCTATCCCAGAACTGTACAAAAAGCCCTTGGGACCTCTTCCCTCTGCAGAATCACAGGCAATGAATAAGCACCTGTCAATCCTTTACAGGCACACTGGAAAACCAGCAACCTGGACAAACAAGTGTGCACAACTCTGCTTTTCTCCTGTTGTTTTCTCCCACACTCAAACTGACTCACTGAGAAATTGGCTTCATTATAAACAGCACTTAAAATGAAGACTGCCATTAGAGTGATCAAAGCATATATGCCTGTAGTAGAACTATGAATAGCTGAGGATTAGGAGAGAAATGGCAACGTTCAACAGATAATGAAAAGTAGTAGTCTGAACAAAGGAAGAAGAAAAGGAAAGTTATTCACCTAGAAAAGAGAAAAATAAACACCAAACTGTAATCTAATTTACTGTGTGATTTTTTTTTTTAATTCTTTCCTATTTCTAATGAAATAGAATATAAAGATGGGGGGGAGGAAGAAGGGAGAGAGGAAAGTCTGCATTCATGCAGTAAGATCAAAAAACATTTCTCCAACTCAGTAATCCTATGTTTTTGAGCTCTTGGCTTATTTTGACATGCTGACCATACCAACTTTACCATACTAAAACAGAAAAAGAGCAGCCCAAAGCTACTGATAGTCTAACCCAGTCATTTTAACAGTTTTATATCTTGCAGGGGAGGGAAGGGGGAGGAAAAGGGAGTGCTGAAGAACTGAAACAACTGTCCGTTTCCAACACAGCCCCATTGCAAAAAAATTAAAAAATGCTCCAACTTGCCAGTTCAAAAAAGCTCACAGCATTCTCAACAAACTAACAGTGACTGAAAGCTTACACTTGTGGAATTATGTCTTTTTAATTCTCACATGTCATTTATTTTCATTTCCTCATCATCATTAGACCCAGTGTTCTGCACACATGTAGGAAGAAGGGAAGAAGTTAAATGTCTAGTGATATGAAAACGTGCATTAACTTCCACTAATAAATGACACTTCACAGGTAAGGCGTCTGCAATTATTTAACCCCCCTTCTTTGCTTAGTTGTTTGGCTTTGTTCAGTTGCTGGTTTGGTTTTTTTTTTCCAGGTTGTTTGGGAGTTTTCTGTTGTTTCACTGGCCATGTCGCAGTAAGAAAACATTTCTAAAATGTGTTAAAGACATTTTTTTCACTGCATAATCTAATAATGTGTCACAGTTCAAGAAAACTTCACATAACACATGGAATATTATTCAATGTAAACTGTCCATCAAAGTTGTTATTAACAAGTAGTTCTACAAACTCTAACCAAAAATACCATTACAGTATCACTATCTTGTCCATCAATCCTAACACTGCAACATGACACTGGTTTAAAGAACAAGGAAGACTGACAGAAAAATCCATTGGAAACCAATAGCATGAGAGAAATCAGCCCTTATAAAACTGAATTCTTCATTGTGACCCGATTACTTCTGTGACATGTAACTTGACCATTACCATTCCATATAAAATGGGGAAAATCTCCTAAGCTGTAGCGAGGAGACGAAAGGTCTCTATTATTAAGGCAACAAAATAATCTCACTTGTTTCTTACAAGTTTCATTTGTGTAAGGTCTTTGACAGCCTTATTTCTGCTGTTTCAGGATTTACAGGATGCAACTGATCACCCCCCTTGTTGGAGAAGGCCACATTGAAGCAAAATACCCTTTACACGTCCAGTGCTTATTGTAACAGCATCGAATACCTGCACAAACCACTGATGACAGCAGCTTTATGCCAGTACAGTCTCAGTATAGAAGACCAGGAGGAAACTCTTCAGGAAAAGGCCGGTGGAATGAAAGCTAGGTCAACAAACTTGCCTGTCAGCCATAATCCTCAAGTGCTGTTATTAGAGCATATTAGTAAGATCTCCTCAAATGATAGTCTATATTTCCCTTTGTTTGCTCAGCAAGATTTATAATTTAATAAGGAGTAACTGTGAAAATATCTTCTAAATTCCCAAATACCAAAATCTTAACCAAATCTCAGTTTGCCAGTTTCCCTTTGTACAACTTAGTCAGTACTTGCTACAGCAAGCCACATATTCCAGCTGGTTTTCCTTTCCAGCCCTGCATATAGTCATTTTGTCATATACACAAGTCTGTCTCTAGAGTGAGGAGTATAGAACACACACCGCTGCACAGTACAGAAGCTAAAATCACTTTTACTTATTCAATCACAATAAGGGTACTCTACAGCCTCTGGCACAGTTTAGCCCATAAACAAGCTCAAGACACACTCTGTGATTAGATTTTTGCACAAAACTCTTCAGAATCCCTTAAAACAAGGCACATGTGTCAGCTTTTATAAGTAAGGGAAGACTGTTGGTAAAAAGAAGTTGGAACAGAAAACCAGTATTTGAATAGCTAACTCTTTCCAACTTTAGTAAACAAAGACAGCACTAATAGCTAGATGAAACAAAGCAATAGACAATAAAAATGTATTTTTTTAGAGACATCTTTGTGGAAAACTAGTATGAAAGCAGACAAGTAACCACCTCATGGCTTTTATGCTGTGAGGAATGTGGCATTCACAACAGTGTTTCACATGCACGTAGTGATTCTATGATTTACTGCAGAATCTTTCTAATCCACATCAGATCAGAAATTAGCAAATTACAAAGAAAGCTTTGGCAAGACAACTACGAGCTAAAGCTTTTCATATCAATCTTTAATTCCTTCTATATGAGAAGGTATCCATCATTAAAAGCATCACTGAACTTACAGAATTATCACAGAATTGATAATTAGCATTTAAAGAGGTGGCAGCTACCAACAGAACTCTTCAGCTGCACATTGATACAAAGCATTCAGTAACTGTAGGAAGAAAATACTCTCTGAAAGGTTTCAGTTTATACAGTGTAAATAAGCAAATAAATAAACACTACCTTTACTATGTACCATAATAATTGCATTCCAAGTATACCTTAAGTCTCCTCCCAGGAATTTTTAAAAGCAAAATTACTTTCATAGACCCTTATTGCTTCCTACAACAAATTTCAAAGACTAGATGGACGTGTGACATGTACAAAACAGTCTGTCAGTGCAAGATGCTAACGACTGCAGCCTGCAAGCAGTACCTATATAGGCTTCAATTTGGTTCCTCTTTGCAGTTCGACAAGAATTGCTTTTGGAGACTGAACTGTGCCATAAAGGACAATCAAAGTAATTTTAAAACTTTAATAAAAATATACCAGTTGTTTAAATAGATTACATTCTTCATGGAAACTCTCTCCCTCAGTTCTTTAGAACACAAATCAGTAAAATACAAGAAATACACATCATTAGAAGTTTGTTTGACAAGAACAAAGAAATCCTTTTGTCTCAGTATGTACCATGTGTAGATCTTTTCATACATCATGAGCATCTGAAAAAGCATTTTCCAGGGGAAAAGGTTTATTCCTTTGGGTTTGGATTAAAGCTAGGAAGAGAGCTGAAATTCCCCCCACCACCACCCCCATTTGCATGCTAAAATTGTCAATATCTGCAGAATGTGAAAATGGATGACTAACTCATAGAAAAGGTTACTTATCATGGGAAGCAGTAAGTGGCTACAGAATCTCAAGGAGAAGAAAAAACAGCTCATTTTTCTCTTGTCTTCACTCTTCTAGTGAATATATATTACAGTAACATCAGACCTAAAAGGCTACAGAAGAGAAATCTGGAGTCTTTATACTTATCCGTATACTCTGTATTTTCATATCTAAAGATAAAACAAATCTCCATGAAACCTTCCCATCACCTCCAGAAACTCAGTACAATGTCAACTCATGCTTGTGATTAGAAAATAAATGACATGACAGAGAGGTGGCTTTAGAAGTCTACCAAAAGTTCCATTAGCCAAGTCATCTGACCCATTTAGATTGGATATAAGGAAGAAGTTCTTTACTGTAAGGGTGATGAGGCACTGGAATGGGTCGCCCAGGGAAGCTGTGAATGCTTCATCCCTGACGGTGTTCAAGGCCAGGTTGGACAGAGCCTTGGGTGACACGGTTTAGTAGGGAGGAACTAGATGACCTTAAGGTCCTTTCCAATCCTAACTATTCTATGATTGTATTTGGTGAAGCAATGGAAGAGAAATTGAAATGAGGACAGAAGGTATTTTCCATTCCCAAAGAGAAATAGCAAAAATCATAGAATCATAGAATGGTTTGGACTGGAAAGGACCTTAAGATCACCTAGTTCCAACCCCCCTACCATTGGCAGGGACACCTCACACTAGACCATGTCACCCAAGGCCCTGTCCAAACTAGCCTTGAACACTGACAGAGATAGAGCATTCATTGCTTCTTTGGGCAATCTGTTCCAGTGTCTCACTACTCTCACAGTAAAGAGCTTCTTCCTTTTACCTAACCTGAACTTCCTCTGATTCAGTTTAAATCCATCTCCCTGACGAAGAGTCCCTCTCTATCATCCTTGTGGGCACCCTTCAGATACTGAAAGGCTGCCATGAGGTCTCCATGCAGCCTTCTCCAGGCTGAACAGCCCAGGCTTTCTCAGCCTGTATTCATAACTTATCGCTGCATGGCTTATATAACAGAGTTAGTTCTGCACTTATTTGTGTCCCATTGCTCTGTTAATTTAAAAAAAAAAAAAAAAATAGGACAGGGTAAAACACCTTTAGTCAAAAAAAAAACAAAAAATTAAACAAGCCAAGGCATTCTCCTGTCTGCATCTAACTCTTCATTCAAATTCAAGCCTCTTTTAGTCATAATATCATAACCAGAGAACCCATGAGCTACATCGTACCCAGATGATAATAATCTGAGTAACTATCTGTCATGGTTTAAACCCAGTGGACACTATTATAGTGCAGACCAAACATATTCTTGATAAACAATTTCTGGTGTTAGCATCTAAGATTATACCTGGAAAGTTGCATTAAAAATGACTGCAACTAATATAGAGATTTTTACACCTACATATTAATAAAATGAAACCAAGAAATGCCACCTTTCACTTAACACCGTATGGATCAATATGCACAGACTGCTCCTGGTAACTTCATTCAAATCTTGAAAGAATCTGCGATGCAAGAAGGTGAACTGAAGAAAATTACCTCCACTAGCTACCCAGAAGTCTTTTTGTCTGGTCCAGAATGAAACATTTTATGAATATAAATAGCTTTTCTGAAAATGTTACAGAATGGCCTAATCTTGTGAGAGGTATTTGTATCTCATTCTAACCAGTCAAGAAATAAGAGATACAAGATTATTAGTATGCAAATAAAGTACTTGCTCTGGTGTCACCAAGTATAATGTTATTATTAACAAGGACAAATGTTATTCAAAAACACCTTTCAATTGAATTGCTCCTGCTCACTAACACTTTGACTGAAACTTTTCGTAAAATAAGTTACTGACACAGTACTTCATATAGACTAAATTTTATGTCACTGCAGAAATAGACACCCTTTGTAGCAACACGCTTCAGAGTTTACAAGTACAGATTCAAGGCAAGACAATGCCAATTTAGCAAGTCCAAACACATGAAAAGAGGGTTGAGAAGAAAGATGCATACATGTTTTTTCCTGGAAAAAAAACCCACAAAAATTAGGCATCTCTTTGCAATTTGCATGAGAGAAGTATAAGCATAAATAAAACAACTTTCTTTTATCAAGATTTTAACTAAACACCTGTGAATTAATCAGTCTTATGGCAACCCAGTATAAAACACATGATCCTAAAGCTTGAATTGATTTAAGCTGTGAGGCAATTTTGCAATCAGTTTTAGGAAACTGCTACAGGAAAAGGCAGTTTAGTTACTTATTTCATTCAACAAATAAATCCAAGCAAACGTTCCTAAAAAAGATTCAGTAAAGCTTGAAAAACAGTAAACAATCAATTAGCATAATGCTAAAGCAAGAAAGACTGAGGGAATCACTGCACCAGTTCAACTGGGAGGCTTTTATAAGTGCAGACAGAATTGACTAGGCAAACACTGTACACTGGTTCAGGGTCTATGCCTTGACAGAAAGGAGTAATTCAAAGATGGAAAGAAAAGCATTTCAAGCATTAAGCAGACTGATTACAGTGTGTTAGCACACTCTTAAAAAGAGAAAATAATATTCAAAGTACTTCTAACATATACCAGTTTAACAAAAGTTAAGGTTTTAAATATAAATAATTTGATTTAGAAACAGGGGCATTTTCAGCAGTGAGCATAATTACATACTTAAGCAAGCACATTAAAAATTCCCTTACCTCTTGCCTAATATGAATCCTCAAATCAACACTGAAGTCCCTGTGTCTAGAACATACTTTATATTTTAGGAAAAAAAATAAATAAAAAAATCCAGTTATTATCACAACGAAACAGTACATAACACAATTACCTGAAACACAGGAGTTAACATAAGATCCCAGACATTAGTCCCAAGACAAAGCTTTAAATTCCAAATGTCTCTAAGTCCAAATATTTTTTTAAAAGTCACTATGAATGAATGATGCATGCCATTATGCTAAAAAAAAAAATCTACTGATCAAGTAAATTCTACTGATTGTCACTGCTTATTACAGTAAGTTTTGTTATAATACACATCTTGTTTAGTTAAAACAAACTTGGCCATGTCCTTCAACTAAGTAATTAAATGACCAATGGCTTCATTATGCCAATCTGTGCACCCAAACTAATAGTTCAGATACAAGAAATGTCAGAGACAATTATTCATAAACAAAAAATGTAGAAGTTAGCCATCTGTATTGTACTTTTCAGCTTGTTCTCTCAGACAAGCTAGAAAAAGCTGTACAGCTCCCCACATTCCGGGGGGGGGGGGGGGGGGGGGGGGGGGGGGAGGGCAGGAAATAGCAAACACTGCAATGGCAACACTTACGGTTGCAAACATTGATAAAATATTCACATGCACACTGCCAGAGAAGACAGCAGAGATTACTTGTTCTAGCATACCATCACGCATAATTCACACAGTTATATCCAGCAACATCACAATGGTTATATAATAATCAACTAAAGATAGCACCATACACTGACTGACTGGTTATGTAGAGAGCGTCAATTAAGTTCTTAACTAAAACTAAAAAACTTGACAGGATGGCCATTTGCAAGTCACCAAATAGCATGATACTCATTCTGGCAACCTGAAAAAATAGCTTTCCTATCTTTATTAAGAAAATACAGCACAGCACATTTTTGCCCACACACAAGACACACAGAGTGTTTCCTTCCCTCAATCAAAATGTGTTTGTACTGTTCACAAACGAAAGATAACACATTTTTCCGCAATAAGGAGAGCCTCAATTTCAACCAAGAGGGATCCCTACTGCAGTCAAAACACAAGCCCTTTTAATGCAGAGATCTAAGTTTGTCAGTAACAAGGACTGTTATTATCAACCTAAATATATGTATGTATGGATAATAACGAGTCTTCTTGCCACTTTGCAGAGAAGTGGAAAATAATGGTAGAGCTAGCTTAAGGAAGTTCTTCTACTAGCAGCAAAACCACAAAAAGCCTTGTTTTCTTCATACTTGCATATTCCTTTCTTGCAATCTTGACAAGCACTGTAGTAATGCAACCCCCACACCTTGATTACCTCCCATTCTCTCCACCACCTCTTCAACAATTTCCCCCACTAACTCTGTCAACTTGTAACTGTGACTTGAAAAAGAGGCAGTCACAACTGAGATTAGCCACTTGCACTCACCATACTTCGTCATTCCCTCGGCTTCTGAATGATTTGTACTACCCACTACTTTTGAATAATACATGCTGTGTTTGACAAAGTAATAAAAAGACCCTGAAGGTCCTACATATAGTATGAAATTTGTAGTGTAAAGTACTTTTTCTGATTAAGGTAAAAAAAAAAAATGTAAGAAAAAAGGGAAAACAGTGTCATTGATCAACTCACTGCTGTTTTATTCTTTTCTACAGTGCTGGCTCTGCAATACCATTGCAAGACTCCAGGTCTTTGCAGTAGCAGACTCCAGTCAAGCTTTCAATAGCAAATAAGGCTTTCATACTCCCTAGTTCGCACCACACTGAGTGATTTAAATATAGACGCAAATATTCAACAAAATTCACCTGAGAAAGTCTAATTCAGGTAAGAGCAGCAAGTTTTATCTTGGCTCTTTAGAGCAGCTACAGAGTAAAACACTGTGTACAGTGTGTCTTCAGTTAGCAACGAAAATGTTACGTATCACAATAACAAAGACTACTTTTAATGTGAAATAACCCTTCTTTCTTCTCTTTACTGCATCTATGACTTCCACATATCAGGTAAACTTACACTCTAATACAGCAAGCTTGTATTTTAAGAAGAGGGGTGCAAGGAATACAGAACCAAGTTTACTTCAAGCCAGAACTCTGGTAAGCTAAAAAGATACAGCCAGCTTCTGGCTGGCTTTTAACTTCTTCTAATCAAACTGCCCTCAGCAAGTTTTCTCTACATTTCCTTTAAACATGACAGCACACCTAACATAGCAAAACAGTAGTTTCAAATACCATTAAATATCTTTATTAGCAATGACAAAAAAAAGAACAGACTTTAAACCACTAATCTCTCAGGACTGCCAACAGTCTTAAATCCACTGCACCTGTAAACACCTTTATCAATACAAACTTCCATTTAGTAACTCTACTTCCACATGTACACTAATTGGACAACAGTTCCAAAAAAAAAAATGGAGAAATGTTTATTTTATAGCATACAAGACACTTTTTTGTAATACATATCTAAGTAGCTGAGAAGTGAAACATCAGAGTTTCAAAATACCATGTTCTCACAGATTTCATAGGTGGTATTTAGCTTACAGCTTCAATGGAAATGCTGCTTCTACTTCTTAGAGTTTCCCAGAGAGTTCAGTAATTCAAGATGGAATTATTTTAGTCCTGGGAGATCATTACCTGACAAAAGCTAACAAGGCCATCTAGATTAATCAGTCATATGGGAAAAGGAAAATTGAAGCTATTAAAGCAGATACATAACTTTTGCTTTAGAAATGCTAAGAACTTTCTTGGGAAGAAAGCTTACCTATATGTCTAATATAAAGCTTAGAGATCACCTTCTCTAAACTGTGATGGTCATCAGGAGAATTAAGAGGAGGTTGGGCAGCTGCAGCAACTAGAAGTTGTATTTTACAGTCTCTTAGTAGCAAAACTCTTTCATAGCATCATAATTAATTTCTGCCATTCTAGGCATTAATATTGCGCTATCATAGTTACAAACACTAAATCAACTTTCATACAACATTCACAAGTTTTGTCGTGATTTTCTGTGGTGACAGCAGAGTTAACAAGATCAAGCTGGCTAGAAATCAAGCACATTTTCCTCAAAAAGTGGTTTATGAAATGCCTTTTTTAATTTCCAAGCTTCCTGTTGCAGTACCCCTGTGTATCTCTCCAGAAAACTGCCTGACCCTTTTCTAACGCATTGTACATGATATCACCAAGTCACTCCAGTTCTGCACAGGTACATACCGTCTGAAAAAGACTGCAAAGTATCTACAACTTACACTGAAGTAGTAAAGCTACTGGAAGAGTACAAGGCTTCTATTGGTACTTACATGGTCACCAAGCAAAGAATTTTATGAACTGCAGAGCACCTTTATGAGACACATGTATCACAGTTCAGTTTCTCACTGGCCCTGCCACTAAAAGAATGAACATAAAATTCAGAAGTATCTCACCCAACAACAAAATAATAGTTTTTAAAAAGCACACTACCTAGCTCTGAAAAGACTTCTAACAACTTATTTAGCATATGCCTAATTGTTCATGCTGTATAAGAGAAACTAATTTACAACAGAAACTACATATAACGGATGCTCCTTAAACATAATGTTCACCTCAGGCTTTTTTTGCTTTGTTTTGTTTTTTGTTTTGTTTTGGTTTTGTTTGTTTGCTAGTTTGCCTGGGCAACTCAAACCTTTTCATCTACAAACTTAATTCTGCTTTGAAACTCTGGAAGACAATTATGTAGGATTATTTTGAAAGATACCAAACAAACTATTTGCAGAAGAAAATTCCAGTGCATACTAAGATAATAAAACAGATTTCCTTCAACTGGCTTCCCAGAGACAGGAAATTACTAAATTGATTTGACACAAAGCATACAGAAACTGACAGCTTTTTAACAACTAAAGCCAAATAAACAAAAAATCCAACAAAACAACAATAACAAAACAAACCCAAGACACGTGAAATGTGAAGCAACGGAAGGACATCCAAGTACTTCATAAACCATAAGAATGAAATCTCCTGTGAGCCTTACCAACTTCAGAACACTATAAGCTTTCCACACAGGGGACTGTAAAGCAATACCCAATATTCAGACTAAAAGTGACCAACTTCAGAGACCAGATCTGACAGCGCTACAACTCACCAAAACTCAGTGGTTGAGGAAACATCAGAATTTTGGAATATCATACATATGTATGTGCATGTGCATGCACGTGTGTAAATCCTTAAACATTAAAACAACTCAGACCATAGACATTCCATATTTTACCTATGTATAACACTTAATTTCTTATTTCCCACAAGACCTTAACATCTCATATGCCACTCAGATACACAGCACTGAAGAGACATTCCAGCACAGCTAAGGTTATACACACCTGGTACATGTCCCCTCCACTGATCAGTTTGGTGGAAGTGGTATCTCAACCACTATCAACCACCACCCCACCTCCCCAAAGAGGCCCTTTCTCCCAAAGCCGTGGGGGTCTGGAACCTTGCAAACGTAACCCTAAATGGGAAGAAGTGCTGAGGGGCAATGCGGGACAGCTCCATACACCCAGGTCCCCACAGGCAGCACCACTTTGCCCTCAACTGAGCTGCCCCAGTGTGTGCCACTACACAACAGGCACCTCATCTCGGGTTAGAAACGGGCGGAGTAGGCTTCCTTTCACCCGGAGACAAGAGACACCTCCCGCTGGAGCAGGAAAGGGAAGTTAGAAGCGGAGCTGTCCATAAAGACAGAAAATTAGTGACAGACGCTAACCTAGCGCACGTAAGACTCCCTCAGCCGGGAGGGGTGTTTGGGGCGGAGAACGCCACACAAAACTCAACCTCTCTTACTAACACCTCCTCCCTCTCCGAGAATACAGCGTGCTTGCTGCAGCACGGAAAGTTCAATCACCGTGTGCCCGCCCTCCCCCCGCCAAACCCCAGACAAGGGGGACAGAAGGCCCGCTCTTCCGCAGACCCCCGCACTGCACCCCCGTGCCGGGAGGCCCTCGCAATCCCCCACCGCAAACACCTCAGAGAAAATCGGGATAAGCCCGCCCCGCCCCCAAGACCCTCGCCTGGCCTCGCACGGCCCGCAGCCCTACAGCGGGGCGGAGAAGGCCGGTACCCCAGCCCAGCCACCGGAGAACCCCTTTCCCCGCCACTCCACGCCGCGGCCCAGTACTGACCTGACAGGGGAGGGGCGCGGTCGCTTCTCGGGGCTGGCGGGGGGTTTTCCTCCCCGCCGCCACCACCGATCCTCCGCTCCCCGACCCGTCCTTCCCCAGGCGCCTCCACAGAGAGAAGGCAGAGGACGCGAGCGCAGTAGAGGGGAGCAGAGAAGAACACCAGCCACTGCAGCCCTGCCCCGCTAAGAAATTACAGCGGGGAAAAGGGGGTGGGGGGGAGCGGTGAGGGGGGATGAAATTAAAGGGCTCGGCCCGGAGTTTAAAACAAAGAGGCGGAAATAGCCGAGCGCGGCCCGAGATGAGCCGAGCGGGGGCGCCGCGCTTAAGGGCGCATGCGCGCGGAGCTCTCATCCTCCACGGCTTCGTCCACCCCCTTCCTCCCCCGAGCTGCGGCGTTGGGCCGCCCTTGCGCGTGTCGCGTGCCTCGCAGGTCGGCTGTGAGGTAACCGCTGCGGGCAGTCCCGGGAGCAGAGCGGGGAGCCCTGCCGTGAATCCATCGGACCTGTGCTCAGAGCCAGGCTGGTGGAGGGGACTGAGTGACTGAGTTTTCGGCGGGTTTTCTTCAAAAGCAAGCAGGTGACTTTTTAACCGATGACTGTAGAAACTTGGACGATTTGCTGACAAACTGAGGGTGGGTCAGACACTTCAGCTGATGAAATTAAGATTTTGGCTTCCTGAAACTGGAAAGATGTGAGGTCTTAGATCAAGGAATATGCATCAAGCTTGGGAAGCCAACACCAAGTTCTTCACACCAAGTGGCTGAATAGGAAGGACAAGCACTTAAAATTCAGTTGAACCTGGGGCTGAACAACCTCGACTCTCACATATGAGTGTTTTCTCATGAGAGGTGCTCCATACCTCTGATATTTTTTGTGGTTTTTTTTCTGGACACTCTCCAACAGGCCCATGGCTTTCCTGTACTGAGGAGCCCAGAGCTGGACACAGTACTCCAAAAGTGGAGCCTCAACAGGAGCAGAGGGGCAGAATCACCTCCCTTGACTTGCTAGCCACACTTCTTTGGATGCAGCCCAAGATACGATTATCTTTCTGAGCTGCAAGACTGTGGTGACCCTTAGCCAGCCAAAGCAATGGTTTGCTCTTTTTAAAACCTTGTTACCCTAATACCAGTTCTCGTGCTTTTGACAAAGTTATTGAAGAATGTGGTAGCCTATAAGTGATATTTCTGAAATACAAGCTTAGCCAGTGACTACGCTATCTAAGATCATAACCGAGTAGATAGAGGTGCCTTGTCTAAACTGCAGCACTTCTTATAAGGAAATAAGTGAAACTTTTTGTTAGCATTGCAGTCAATGAGCTGCGATCAAACTACAGAAGTTCAGTGAATGACTCAGGGAACTAGAAATAGCATTCAAAGGATTTTTTTTTTCTATGAGCTTAACATGCCTTAGTCCTCATAGTCTTCATACAAGTAAAGGTATAACATGACAACTGGTAAATTGAAACTCTATCTCCTGAAAGCATGTATTTGCTAGTTGGAAAAAAAAATCATGGATGAGAATCTGAGACCTCTTGACAGGAAAATAAAACAAACCCAAACATCTCAGGTGAAAGAAGTTCATTGTCTTCTTTAGGACGGATAACAGTGAAAAGGTATTGGTCAGGATGAACACCTTAATAGTAATGGTACAAACACGGAAATGGCTAGAAACGCAGCAAAATGGCTGTTTTCATGAACAGTTGTAAAGCACAAAGTAGGCAAATGTATGACAAAATTATTCTAGTTTAATGCTGATCATAATACAGTGTTTACAAACAGCAAAGCTGAGGACTAATATTTCCAGTAGTTGCTCGGAAAAATAGAGCTGCATTGATCCCATGGGTCATGGACTAGACTGGCTGCATCCAAGGGTGCTGAGAACCTGTTGGTACCACTGCAAGACAAATCCCTATTATCTTTGCAAGATCATAGTGACTGGGAGAGTGCCCCAGAAGTGGAGAATTGCATTTCACCCATCTTTAAAAACAGCGAAGAAGATAATTCTGGACACTACAGCCTTACTTTGGTCAATGAAAGAATCATGGAGCAAGTCCACCCGTGCTATTTCTGAATGTGTGAAGAAGAACATGTCTTACTGAAGACAGACATAGAAGACAACCTAATTTTCTTGCGTGATGGATAAAGTTACTGGGTTTGTGGATGAATGTGGTGGGTGTTGTACACTTAGACTGTAGCAAGGTTTTTGATACAATGTCCCACAGTATTTTTGCCCCATGTTAGGACATTATGGCCTAGGATGACTACTAGATGGCTGACATACTGTCTGGATTGTTGGTCTGGAAGAGTACTGGTTAATGGATCATATTCTAGCTGAAGGCTGGTGACAGAATGAAATTCTTCAACAGTTTTCCCTTGGATCTGTTTAATAACTTGGTCAGTGACTGACTTGGACATACAGAAATAAGTTTGTGGGCAACACCAAAGAAAGTGCAGTCTATATGCCTGAGGACAGATCTGTCATTAGAAGGGACCTAAACAGGTTGTGGGAATAATATTTGACAAACAAAGTCCTGCACCTGGAACAAACTTAACTTCCTGCAGCAGTACAGGCTGGCGTGTGACCAAGTAGCTGTGAAACAGGCCTGTTGAAAACACTTTGTGAATTCTTGGGGATAGTAGACTAAATATAAACCACCAGTCTGCCCTGTCATTGATGAGAATTAATAGCATCTTGTTATAGAATCATAGAATCATAGAAAGTTAGGATTAGAAAGGACCTCAAGATCATCTAGTTCCAACCCCCCTGCCATGGGCAGGGACACCTCACACTAAACCATATCACTCAAGGCTTCATCCAACCTGGCCTTGAACACTGCCAGGGATGAAGCATTCACTACCTCCCTGGGCAACCCATTCCAGTACCTCACCAGCCTAACGGTAAAGAAGTTCTTCCTTATATCAAGTCTAAACCTCTGCTGTTTAAGTTTCAACCCATTACCCCTTGTCCTATCATTACAGTTCCTAATGAATAGTCCCTCCCCAGTATCCCTGTAGGCCCCCTTCAGATACTGGAAGGCTGCTAAGAGGTCTCCACGCAGCCTTCTCCAGGCTGAACAGCCCTAACTTTCTCAGCCTGTCTTCATATGGGAGGTGCTCCAGTCCCCTGATCATCCTCGTGGCCCTCCTCTGGACTTGTTCCAACAGTTCCATGTCCTTTTTATATTGAGGGCACAGAACTGAACACAATACTCCAAGTGAGGTCTCATGAGAGCAGAGTAGAGGGGCAGGATCACCTCCTTTGACCTGCTGGTCACGCTCCTCTTGATGCAGCCCAGGATACAGTTGGCTTTCTGGGCTGTGAGTGCACACTGCTGGCTCATGTTCATTTTCTCATTGACTAACACCCCCAAGTCCTTGTGTATTAACAGGTCAGTACATTGGGGAACCTGGCTGTTCCTCTTTACTTGGCACTTGTTAGAATGTATCTGGCATAGTGTGTTCAATTTTGAGTGCACCAATATGGGAAAGATTCTGACAAACTTGATCAAGTCCAGGAGAGGCCACCAGGATGGTACTAGGTCTGGAGAACATCTCATACAAGGAGAATCTGAAGGAACTGGAATAGTTCAACCTGAAGAAGAGATGGCTTCAGGGGGACCTAATAGCAGTCTTCAGTACTTACAAGGGTGTCCGCCTACAACATGCAAGAGCAGAACCCTTTAGTGAGGCAGTTGGCAGGAGAATGAAAGCCAGCATTCATAAAGTGAATCAGAGAAGATTTTGATGGGTCAGAAAGAACAAAAAAAATCACTGTTGTGGATAGTTAAACTTTGGAAGAGGTTTCCCAAAGAGGGTGTGCTTTGTGCATCTGTTAAGGTTTTCAAGATAAGGTTGGGCAAAACCCTGCTTTAACAATGAGGTTGTGCTAGAGACCTCTGGATGTCCTTTGCCATCTAAATGTTTTTGTAATTCTGAGATAAACTGTAAAGCAGGGAAATCAAAATTGTCCAGGAAAATTAAGATAAACAGAAGAGTACCTAAAATGGCTGAATCATTCTGGTTGGACAGCAGATTTCTGTTCTTTTAGATGATGTTTGAATAGGCTGTTCTAGGAGACTGAACTTTGTTAGTTAACTTTGCTTTTTCCATCCTTCATCTTTCAGCTTGGCTGTTATTAGATCCTAACAGGTCCTCACCAATTACTGGCACTCTGACTACAGATTACTGTTAGTTGCATCTGAAAACTCAGATTTCTCATCACCCCTTTCCCAGTCATAAATCTTCAGTTAGAACTGGATTCACTTAGCTTTCATAACTTAGGTTCAAATAACAGGCAGCAAGCAAAACACTGTAGTAGTAACCAAAGATCTCAGAGGTGGGCTCCAAACATTCACCAGCTTTTGTCTTCTAGATGAATGTACTGTGCACTAATTATTTGAATAAGCTATTCTTATGGAAGTATCTACAAGATTTGGGCATTAACATCCCAAAAATATTACATAAGAACCACACACTATATCTGCACATATAGATTTATAAATTAAATCCTATATTTTGAAATGTAACTTTTTGCACCTTTTACACTATCATGTTTCTTTTGCAGATACTTGCACAAAGGTGTGCCAGTTTTCCCCTCAAATGCAATATATATAATATATCATTCATAAAATATATATTATACATTCATGTATATTATATAATATGTGTTATATTATTATTAATATATACCATATAATATATATTTATATTTTGTTTTATATATATGTTTTATATATATTGCTGAGGTGAATAGCTCGAGAGAGGACACCTTCAACACCAGAGCAGGGGGAAGCAGTTTGCGTGGGCAGGCAAGTGGGATGGTGAGCACTCACTGTATGACCAGGGCCCAGTCTGGGAGCTCTGCTCCGGCTGCCCCGGTGGTAGCCAGCATAAGCACCCAGGCAGAGCCAGTAAGAGGAAGGCTGCGGTGCAGAGCTCAGAGCAGTCCCTGCACTGATCTCATGAGGGGAGGATGAACAAATCACAGGGCTGCACTTGGTGCTTCCTGGTGGAGGTCCTCCTCCAGCAGGTGACTGAGCTACGGGATGCTATCAGTAAGCTGCAAGATGTCAGGGAAGCTGAGAGGAAGCAGGACTACTTGCTCCAGGCCCAAACTGTGCAGGGTCCTCAAGCTTCACCTCTAGCTCATGGAGGAAAGAAGGAGGCCCTTAACCCAGGAAGCTGGGAAACAGCAACAAAAAAAAAAAAATGAAAAACAGCAAAAAAAGGAGGAAGAGGACAATTAAAAGCAAGGGGCTTCCTCCTAACTCTGTTGTCCATACCGAGAACCGCTTTGCTGTCCTGCAGGGGGCTCATGAGGAAACACCTGGCTGGTGCACTGGTACAGAAGATCTCTACTGGTGCTGCCAGGAAAAAGTGGCAGGTCATAGTAGTAGGGGACTCTACCTTGAAAGGGACAGAAGCGCTCATCTGTCAGCCTGACCCAGTCTCAAGGGAGGTGTGTTGCCTATCTGAGGCACAGATCAGGGATGGTGCACACAGGCTGCCTGCTCTAGTAATTTCCACTATTACCCACTTCTAGTGATCCATGTGGGAGCTAGTGATATAGATAACAGTAGCCTGGAGAACATAAAGACTACAGAGCTCTGGGAGACGTGGTTAGGGGCTCTGGAGCACAGATTGTCTTTTCATTATATCTCCAGGATAGAGGGGAGGACAACAAAAAGGGTAGGAGGATTGGACAGGTTAATAAATGGTTAGAAGGGTGGTGCCATAGTCAGGGGTTTGGGTGTCTTGAACACGGGACCCAAGTTTGTAGGCCAGGTCTACTGGGGGCTGGTGAAGCTGCTCTGGTAAAGAAGGGGAAGACTGGTTTTGGTAGGGGGCTTGCCAGACTTGTCAAGGATGCTTTAAACTAGATGTGTTGGGGGAGGGGGGCATTATCCCATCCAAACAGACCCGGTCAGCTGCCAGCACCTAAAATAAATGCTCAGAGCAATGCAGAGATATTCCAGCAGCTTCAGCCAATGAGCTGGCTTCATCTGGAGCTTGGCTCAGATGCCTCTAGACAAACGCCCATAGCATGGGGAACAAACAAGAGGAAGTAGAGGTGTGTGTGTGCACATCTATGGGGGTATTATATAATAGGTATCACAGAACCATGGTGAGATGGTTCCTATGACTGGAGTGTTGGAATGGAGGGTTACAGGCTCTTTAAAAAAGACAGGCAAGGCAGACAGGGAGGGGGAGTTGCTATTTATGTTAAGGATAAGCTGGAGAGTATGGAACTCTCTGGGGACAGGTGATCAGTCAACAGGGTTTGTGGGCCAGGGTTAAAGGGAGAACAGCTATGGGGGACATTATTGTGGGGATCTGTTACAGACCACCTGATCAAGAGGACTTTGTGGATGAAGAAGTCTACAGACAGACAGGAATAGCCTCATGCTTGCAGGCCCTTGTTCTCATGGGGGACTTCAACCACCCTGATACCTGCTGGAGGGACAGAATGGCCTGGAACAAGCAATCCAGGAGGTTCTTCAGTTGTGTGGAAGACAACTTTCTTCTTCAAGTAATAGGGGAGACAACAAGGAGAGGCGCCATGCTTGACCTTGTGCTCATGAACAGGGAAGGACTGGTTGGAAATGTGATGCTCCAGGGCAGCTTTGGTTGCAGTGATCATGAGATGGTTAAGAATTTGAGATCCTGAGGACAGTGAGAAGAGCATGCCCTGGACTTCATGTTGCCCTGGACTTCATGTCCATGTTGCCCTGGACTTCAACAGAGCAGACTTTGGCCTCTTCAGGAACCTGCTTAGCAAGGTTCCATGGATATAGCCCTAGAGGGCAGGGGGGCCCAAGACTGTTGAATGATATTCAAGGATCACCTACTACAAGCTCAGGAGTGTTGCATCCCAACTAGAAGGAAGTGTAGCAGAAAGGCCAGAAGACCTCATTGGATGGATAAGGAGCTGCAGATGAAACTTAGAGGAGAAAAAAAAGGCTTATAAAAGGTGGAAGCAAGGACAGGAAGCCTGGGAAGAATACAGGGATGTTGTCTGAGAAGCTAGGGACCAGGATAGGAAAGCTAAGGCCCAGTTAAAATTAAACTTGGCTAGGGATATTAAAGATAACAGGAAGGGGTTCTATAGGTACATTGCAAATAAAAGACAGACTAGGGAGAACATAGACCAAAAGACAGACTAGGGAGAACGTAGGCCACCTCCAGAAGCTATAAGGAGAACTGGCTACACAGGATTTGAAGAAGGCTGAGGTTCTCAGTGACTTCTTTGCCTCGGTCTTCACTGGCAAAGGCTCTGACCACACCACCCAAGTCTTGGAAGGCAGATGTAGAGACCGTGAGAATGAAGACCTTGGGCCCACTGTAGGAGAGGATCTGGTTCGAGACCATCTTAAGAGCCTGGACATACACAAGTCCATGGGACCAGATGAAATCAATCTGCAGGTCCTGAAGGAGCTGTCAAATGAAGCTGCTAAGCCACTGGCCATCATATTTGAAAAATCATGGCAGTCAGGTGAAGTTCCGGATGACTGGAAAAAGGGAAATATAACCCCCATTTTCAAGAAGGGGAAAATGGATGACCCGGGGAATTACAGACCAGTCAGTCTCACCTCTGTGCCTGGCAAAATCTTGGAGCAGATCCTCCTGGCAGGCATGCTAGGGCACATGAAAAACAACAAGGTGCTTGGTGACAGCCAGGATGGCTTCATTAAGGGGAAACGCTGCCCGACCAATTTGGTGGTCTCCTATGACGGTCCTATGGAAATGATGGACAGGGGTAGAGCAGTTGATGTCATCTACCTGGACTTGTGCAAAGTGTTTGACACTGTCCCACATGACATCCTTGTCTCTAAACTGGAGATACATCAGTTTGATAGGTGGACCGCTCAGTGGATAAAGAACTGGCTGGATGGTCACGTGCAAAGAGTTGTGGTCAATGGCTCAATGTCCCAATATCCGGCTGGAGACCGGTGAGAAGTGGTGTCCCTCAGGGATCAGTGTTGGGAGCAGTCTTGTTCAACACCTTTGTCAGTGACATGGACAGTGGGATTGAATGTGCCCTCAGCAAGTTTGCCAATGACACCAAGCTTTGTGGTTCGGTTGGTACGCTGGAGGGAAGGAATGCTATCCACAGGGACCTTGTGAGGTGGGCTGATGCCAACCTCATGAAGTTTAACCATGCCAAGTGCAAGGTCCTACACCTGGGTCAGAGCAATCTACAGTTTGGGCAGAAAAGAGATTCAGAGCAGCCCTGCGGAGAAGGACTTGGGGGTGTTGGTCGATGAGAAAATGAACATTAGCCGGCAGTGTATGCTCGCAGCCCAGAAAGCCAACCGTGTCCTGTGCTGCATCAAAAGGAGCATGACCAGCAGGTTGAAGGAGGTGATCCTGCCCCTCTACTCTGCTCACTTGGAATTGTGTGCAGTTCTGGTGTCCTCAACATAAAAAGGACATGGTACTGTTAGAACAAGTCCAGAGGAGGGCCACGACGATGATCAGTGGACTGGAGCACCTCCTATATGAAGACAGGCTGAGAAAGTTGGGGCTGTTCAGCCTGGAGAAGAGAAGGCTGCATTGAGACCTCATAGCAGCCTTCCAGTATCTGAAGGCGGCCTACAAGGATGCTGGAGAGGGACTTTTCACTAGTTCCTGTAGTGATAGGACAAGGGGTAATGGGTTAAAAGTTAAACAGGGGAAGTTTAGATTGGATATGAGGAAGAACGTCTTTACTGTTAGGGTGGTGAGGTACTGGAATGGGTTGTCCAGGGAAGGTTTGAATGTTCCATCCATGGCGGTGTTGGACAAAGCCTTGGGTGACATGTTGTAGTGTGAGGTGTCCCTGCCCATGGCAGGGGACTTGGAACTAGATGATCTTGAGGTCCTTTTCAATCCTAACTATTTTATGATTCTATGATTCTATATATTATATACCCCTCAAAGGCCTGCCTTATATTGCATTAGCTGCACTGAATCTTTGCATCAAGAGTATAAAATATTCTTCATTAACAACTTTTGTAAAGTTAGCATGCATTTTTATATTAAGATTCCTATTCTTGGAGTATGCAAAACAGAAGTTCCTGTGCATGCAAGAATATCCAGATTTATTTTACAAACTTGAAAATCATGTAGTGTTAGAGAAATGCTTAGACAATGTGACTGTGCTTCAAGGGCTTTAATAACAACAGAATTATATAGAAGTGCTGTTCTGGCATTAAGTCAGTCATAGTATTTTCGGAATGGAATAATGCTTTATAAAATCTTGGGAAGACACCACTGACATTTCTGAGTTGGTGGTGTTTCCAGCCCTGTAAGCCTCCATTCTCCTGCTAATGCCCACGGAAGTCTTTAAACAAGAAAGAGGTGGTGTACAACATTCTATGATAGTGTTGCAAAATGGATGAGGGTCAAAGGGACCTTTGGAAATCATCCAGGAGAGCCTCCCTGCTTGAAGGACAGTCAGGTAGAGCAGGCTTTTTTCTTCCTCTGTTTATCACAGTATCAAACTGCCATGTTTATATTGTACATTCTGTATTAATAACCTAATGACTGAATTATAACCTCATTCTTGTTCAGGATCCACTGAGGACTATCTTCTGAATGTCACTTTTACCACAAGTAAATTTTGGCTTCAGAGATGTAGTCTATCATCCTTCTCATTTAAAACCCAAGACCTAGAGATCCTTTACAGGACAAAATACGATTTAGTGTTCCCTATATGCACAGCTGCATAAGTGACAGGCCAATCAACCAGAGAAACTGACTAAAGAACATCTGTTGCTTCAGCAGTGAAACATGCTGAAGTAGATGACAGGTATGTTTCATGCAGCCAGTGCACAATCTGTGTTCAGTGTGAAGAATTGTTTGCTAAGTGGCTTTTCTGATACTAGCATTAAATCCCCTTCATGTGCTTTGCCAGCAATACTAGCCTTAGAAGCTCATTTCCTCCCCCTTTCCCCAACCATTTGCTAGAAGGATGAGGTAAGATTATGAAGGGTCATTTGATCTACCGAGGAATATGATCAAGGATGCCTACTGTGTAAGTTTCTGACAAGTGAGTTGTGAAGACATAGTGTGTCCATCTGCTGAAACTTTCAGATAGGTCTGACAACCTGACCTTGCTTAGTTGGTCTTACCATTAGAAAGCATTTCCCAGTTTCTAACATTGCTCCTCCTGCAAGGATTTTAGTAGACAAAGCAGTTCATACCCTTTGTCTTCTCAAATACTTGTGAAATATCTAATATTACCTCCAGGCAGTCCTCTCTTGACTAAATAACCACTATTCCCCTCATTTTGCATCATGTTCTTTGCCACAACTATCCCAATTACCTGTTCCAATAGATTTTTATTTCTCTTCAGGTGACCAGTACCAGTCATTTTTTTTCCAGACAGGCACCTTGCCTTCCCCCAGGAAAGCACCTTTAACAGGATCTGCTTTTACAGATGCTTTGCTCTTATGTATACAAACGCAGAGATGCAGTTTGTTGACAGAAATCTGACTTGGGACCCACACTCTCCCCGAAACATTATGACAAGCAGCAAAGTATAGTCCGTCATGCTGGGGATCCGTAAATCAGAAACAACTTGGAGGTTCATTGCCCCACAAAATTCAAACACATTCTGAAGTATTAATTGGTGTTTTGTTATAAATTTAAGTGTAATCCCTGACAATTTTTAACCTCATAACTGTTAGGCAACCTCCTTAATCTGTAAAGTAGTAAGATACTTCACTGTCTTTCAATATTCTTGAATATGGGAAAAGAAAAAGAAGCATATGAGGTTTCAGGAAGTTGATACCAACTCCCTGTTCTCTGTGCTATAGAATTGACAAAGCATGTTGTCTCGCCCTGTCAGTTTTATTGCTATTTTGAGCTGCAACATTTTTTTATGATTGAAGAATTTAATAAAGCTAAGAGAGATCTAAACCAAAAAGTCAGGTATTTAACTATACCCTCAGTCATCCCAACCCACCTGAGCTCTTCAATCCTCACTGTTACTTGGCTTTCAAATTCACCCATTTCCTGTGGGAAAAAAAAAAGCCAAACAAACAAAAACCCACAACCAAAAAACCTCCCTGATTTTCTCTCTAGTTTCAAACTTAAATAAATCAGGTTAATTAAGCCCTCTAGCCAGATCCACTCAAGTCTACAAGACAAACAGATTCATCAATCATTTGGAAAAGATGAAGCACACTACTTTAGCAAATACCAGCCACTTAATGTAACTCTAGGCTTACAAATATTCCCACTGGTCTATTGGCAGAGCATGTCAGCAACTGTTAACTAGCAATTAGAAACTTCTGGATATGTATTCTTTCTCACCAGAAGACCTCTTAGTGCTTCACAGATGAGCATTAGATAGAGAAGTGGAAATAGAGAATGACTCAGGAAATAAGTAGCTGTTTGTTACCACTAACTACTTACATAAGCACAGATTATATCCCTTCAGGGATTTTTTTTTTCTTTTTTAACACAAAAAGGCTCAGCCATGTCCTTACTGTTAAATGAAACAATTTATACTGAGGGGAGGGGGCAGCAGGGAGAAACAAAACAAAAAAACCCACACTCAGTTCCCAGGAGTTCTGCATTTGGGATGTTCCATTCTCAGAACTTGGAGCTTGCTCCAAGAAAGATGAAAGCTGTCAGCAATGTACTGCATTGTGCAAGTCAATGTGTTGTTCCTTTGACTGTCAGATGTAGTTACTTCATTAACGTTGAGGAGGAAGAACTGAGTGGTGCAGTTCTTTATGACCATCAGTTATCGTTTGGCTTCTAAAATACCAGACTACACAAATACAGAACACTGGTGAGATTTCTGATTGCCTACACATGTAGAAACTACTAAGAATACCATTTAAATTCCAGCAATAGAGTTTCAGATACACTCCCAGAAAACCTTCACAAAATCAAAAGCAGAGATGGAAAATCAGAAATAGTGAGAAGAGGAGCAGGCTACAGGAGGAAGTGGCAGACATTTAGAAAAGGCTCAAAAAAATTCCTCCTGAAATTATCAGTATGTGCTGCTCCTAAATTGCAGTGGTAAGGGGTTGTTAAGAAGATAGGCTCCTGGGTATCTGAATGCAGTAATCCTTTCCTTGAGGATTCCTTTCTTTTAATCTGAGTTGCAGCCTTTATATAAAACTGAACTGCAAACGGGAATGATACTGCAATGAAATATGGCAGAATAGAACGCTACCTGTTCATGATGAACTGGTCAAGTATCACCCTGGAGAAAGAAATGAGAGAAAGCATATGAGGATAAACTCATGTAGAAAACAAGATGTAAGAGGAAAGACTAGTGGAGCATGGGTTTAGTCTAAATGCATTTAAGAGAGACACATCAAAAATAGCAGAAATTTTTGAAGTGGTGGGGAAGGATATTTTTCCAGTATCCAACTGTGAAGGTGTAGGGAAGGTGTGTAGTCTCTATCCTAGGAGGCTGAACAAGCATCTGACAGGCTGACAACAGATATATCTGTAAATCTAGTTGATTTTACCTTGGGGTGAGTGGCCTATTTTTTATTTCTGGGAATCTGACTTCCACTGCATTCTCCAGGAAACTGTCCTCTTTCAAAAGGGCCTTCATCAGAACATTACCTTAAGTGAACTCAGTATAATCACCAGTTGCTTCTATGTATATTTCCAAGACAGGAACAGTTTAGCAATCATACAGAACTATATTTTGTAGGGTGACAGTAGCCTTCGCTTCTGGGATTAAAATAATTTCAGTGAACAATTCAAACCTGTTAGCCCACAGAGATCATCTCAGACAATTTCCAGTCAGTTTTCCTTCCCTTCATGCATATACCACAGCTATATTTGATTCTTGCATTCTAATTTGCTTTTGCAAGCATCTATTTTTAGTTTCACATTTACTGTGATCAGGTCACATTGGAATTTCCCATGCTCTAGGGTGAATCACTACACTGTAGAGGGATCACTATGTACAGTGCCCCTTCTACATTTTTTATTTCTCTCTTTCTGAATTCCCCTGATTATGAAATTCCAGTTATATCTTCTCACTGTATTATTGATCTGCTGTGTGGTTCTCCATTTCTAAAAACAAATTTGCTCTTCAGGTTTCTTAATAGTGTCTTTTAAAACACAACTTTAAAATCAAAACAGCTTATTTTGTTAAATTTGCTTAATCAGCACAAACCATTTTTGCTGCTTACTAATAGAATAATAGGATAATAATACTCTTACTAATACAGGAACTTGAGCCCTAAGTGTCAATTAATATTTTCTACAGTAAAAGAAAATGCTGTTATTGTAGACCTAAACAAGACCTTATGTCTTGTGAGTGAAGAGGCACATCTTTCCCATATAGCCCATGCTGTGATCTCCAGTATGGCTGAGGATTCCTGTGGCCTGTGATAGATTATTAGGCTTTCCTTGAGTGTCCTTGGACTTTCGCCCCTAAACGTTCAATTTATCTACAAGATTCCCCTATAGCATTTTACATGATGGCACTTCAGTTTAAGTCCATTTCTTTCTGATTGGTCTTCATTATACTGTCTCACAGGCTAACAAAAGTGCCCTGCTTTTATGAATTTTACTTGCAATACTTTACTTACTACTTTACCCAGGAAGGAGGAAGAGATGTAGTCTGAAGACAAAGAGAAAATTTTAATCGTGAGTATAACTCCCCAGAGCAGATGTTTCTTTGGGATGGGAAGCATTAATGACTTATTTATGGAATAATTGTCCAAAAGCAAGCTTAGACATCTCAAGTCAAGGCAAATCTCTTGTAGATATTAACACTGTAAGTGTTTAGACTGTACTACTGTATTACCACAGAACCTAATCATATATTTTTTGTGTGTTTTGGTTGGTTGGTTTGGTTTGGGTTTTGTTGTTTTGTTGTTGTTGTTTGGGTTTTTTTTTTTGGGGGGGGGTGTTGTTTGATTGGGAGTTTTTTAGTTTTGGTTTGGTTTGGTTTGTTGGGTCTTTATGGTTTGGGTTTGGTTGGTTGTTTTTTTTTTTTTTCCCCAGAGATGACATGGCTATTATGCATGGGAGCTTGCATTTAAGGTTCTCTGATTGCCAAGTCAAGTCCTTCTGCCATGTACTCATCCCAGAAAAGACAAACTCTCCCAAGGAAAGAAACAGTGGATCAGCAACTGAGGCACACCTGAACAGAAATCTGTGTCTGGCTCTACTACTTCTTCTGTGCCTCCATCTGTCAGCTAGATGAGAAAGATGAAGAGTCACTAGTCTTTCATTCAGCCTTTCCGGAGAGCCTACGCTTGTCTGATCAAAGGTTTACAAGTTTTCTAAGGTACTACTAAGCCATCATTGAGGGAGAAGGCTGAAGTTTGTTGGGGCAGAAATTGTGAAATGGTTTGCATATCATTACTAGGACATACAGCAGAATTTGGGAACCTCTGAACTACAGAATGTGGGAAACAGAGGCATTCTGGATACTTACGTCTAACAATTAAATGGACAAATATGTTGCTTCTGCCTTGAACCCTACCAGTTAAATTAGCATCCCTCTGGCATGCCATTCTTGTCCTGGCTGACATTTTGAAAGTACTTCGAATTTTAGAACTCAGCAAGATTAAAAAAATACGGGCCACAGAATAAGATCATTCTTGGAATTTGCAGGGTTGATGGGCAGATAAGCGAGAGTCAGCATTCCAGTCATTGCGTCAAAACAATTTCCCCTTCTAAGAGGAAGGATGCTTGGACAGTGCATACTAAGTCTTGTTTTGGTTTGTTTTATCTGCGAAGAATAAGGGGAAAACAGGAAACAGCTGACTTCTACAAAGGAATATTATATGTTGACATTCCCATCTACCATCTAATCCACCAAGAAAACTAAAAATAAAATGTGAAAGATTAAAGGAGAATGAAAGTTGGTTTTGAAATTATTAAATACAGTTTAGTTACAGTTGTCTGATCTTCGAGCTGGTACCATTTGACCTCCTGTTTATATCTACTCAATTCTTTATTTAACAGTATTACTTCAGACATTTAAATATATAACAAAAAAAAAAAAACAAAATCCCACAACAATTTTGTCTTTATCTGGAAGACAAAGCTGGCTCAGGGTTATGCAAAACCATACAAAAGTTTTTAAAAAACGTTATTGTTCTAATGAAAGGCTTTAGTTGTACTAAACATTGGTACAAACTCACATCCTACTGGGAACAGTTACATTGCACGCTTTCTGAATAGCTTTCTAGTTTAGATTAGTGCAATTAGTAATTGGAGACCAGAAGCAAATAGGCATGTCAATCAGCCATCCCTAGCAAGGAAAAAATCACTTCTGTGTAGAAGCAGAGTAGAGAGCTGGAAGGCATGAGTGGCCACCATGTGCATACACCTACAGCCAGACGTCTCCATATTTGCCACCCCTTGCAGAATCTTGCCCTAGGCAGAACCATCTATGTTGTCTGCACATGTCAGCACTGCATCCCTAGCAGTGTTCAAGGCCAGGCTGGATGAAGCCTTGGGTGATATGGTTTAGTGTGAGGTGTCCCTGCCCATGGCAGGGGGGTTGGAACTATTCTATGATTCTATCATTCTGTGACATATAGTACTCAAGGCAACAAAAATCACTGTCAGTTTTATATTTAAATTACTAAGTAGTTGTACATTTTCTGTCTGCACCACTGGAAAAATTAAGGTCCCACACCAGGTCTTGGGCAGGTTTCCTACAGTCTGCTTCCTGAATTCAAGTAGACAATGTTATAATAAACCAGGCCAAGCAACTTGCTAAATAACGGACACCCCAAAACCAATGCAACACTTACTCTTTCTCAAGAAACTTATTTCAAACATTACTGCTTTCTTCTTGGCTCTTCCCTGTTTTCCCATGCTTAAATTTTGCTATGGAGGAGGTTTGCACACCTCTCTATGTTTTCATCAGAACATGTACAATAGCTTGAAACCAAGGAAAATTTGTGGTTAGTTAGTACTTTGGTTGTAGCAAGAGCTTTGGTTAAGTTCTGCTTGCCACTGCACCAACATGCAGTATATCCAGCAGTTCCTCCAAGGATGCTTCAGCCTCACAAGCAGTTGTACAGAGCCAGCACTTGCTGGTCTTTTTAAATGGGAGCACAATTGTCAGTGGACATGTTAAGTCACAGGTCAGATGTTATGTAAGTTATCTGTTTCAACGTAAAATGCTTTTGAAATATTCTTAGCCAGAATATAAGCTGAAGTTTTTGAGCCTTCTAAGGACAGCTCTGTTTCAGTGAATATATTTCAAGTTAAAAGAACAGATCTCCTTCTCTAAGCAGATATGTACTCCGAGGCCTGGATCACTCTCCATAGTTCTGCAAACAGAAGAGGGTTTAAGGAGAAAAGGATTATCCTTGGAGGCTGTATGTGAGCTTCTCTCAGTTTCATAAGGGTTTTTACCCTTTGGACAAGGAGACAAAATAATTTCAAGACCTCAAATCTGGGTGAATTTTTAGATAGTTTAGAAGAACAAAAAACAGTTCCCCAAATGGTACAAAGACCTAGGGGCTGATAAGCAGGAGGTGTACTTGCTAATGTGTGTCTCCTCCAAACCTTCGAGCTACTGAAGAAATTCTGCCAGGACCATCCGCTGCACATTATAGGCAACCTGGACAAGCTGCCACAACCACAACAATTCAGGACAATTTATTACTAACTGGAGACAAGCATCAGGGTTTCCATTGACAGCTCATGTTGACTTCTCTGGGAAAATAACAAATCAGTAAGACCACAAAGGGACAGACCTAGCTAGAAGCCATGGGGAAAGGTTGAAGTCCAAAAGAACCAGCTACTAAACAAAGCAGAAAGTCAAGAGGGAATAGAAAACATGTCCTAAAATGAGTTCTGAGCCGTTGGCAAGCTCCACTGACAAGCCCATGTCTCCAGTGACAGATCTGAAAACTGGAGTTCTGGAAGCTTACATGGAAACTGCAGCCTAAAAACAAATACTCAGGCTGCTTAATAAGGTGGAAAATAGTCATGTGGCCAAGATATACGATAAAAGCTCACAGGTTGTTACATACCAAGGCTTGGCAACTGCCAAGTAAAATACAGAGAATTGCAACTCTTCATTGCTTATGGGCTATGCAACATATCAAGTGATGTCTTTTCCAGACAAGACAAAATTTCCCAGTTCTCCTCCACTGCATCAACCTTCCTTCCTTTCTCCAAAAGAGTCTCAGTTGCCACTTTTTCTGGTGTCATCATCATTTTGCCTGGAAAGATGCTATAAAGAGTCCTCTCTCCTCCCAGCAGGGCAAGTTAATTTATGTACTGTTTCATTCCAGCAAGACTATTCTTGATTCATTTCCTTATTTATGTCCTGCATTGGCCTGAAAGGACTGGCCAAACTAAAATGTTTCTAGTATTCACTAAACAGGAGTTCAAAGCAGCAAGCTGATTTTTAGGGTTGAGCAAACCAAGTTCCTCTTTGCCTAAATTACTGCCCTTATTTCTAACATAGAGACACTGATCACTCTTTTCCCAAGAGGCAGAGGTAAAGCTAGGTCTTTTGCCTCAGTGATTCTAAAGAGCTCCAAATACTTATGCGGCATGGGAAAGGCAGGTGGTGGATAACACGATATTCCATTTCCGTAAGGTAATCCAGCCCAGTCATAACAAAAATGAGGTTGTCTTCACAGGGTGGTGTCAGCTTGCTCATAATTGCTTTTTCTAGATAGAACAGTCAGCATCAGTGTTGCCTCCAGATGTCACCTCCTTTAGTAGTCGGGAGAAGCAGCTGTGATCCCTCTTCCTGTGTGCTTGACTCTTAGTATCTTAGGGCAAAACTGGGCAGACACTGCCCAGGGAAGCAGGAGGAAGCTAATCAATAGATGTAAGCATGGAATTATAGTGAGTGGGGATAATGTAGGGGAAGTTGTTACATCAAAGAATGGAGTGTGGACACCAAGGTGAAGTTCAAACCAGATTTCAGAAGGCAGCTGATTCCTGGATGTGCTAGATCAGAGAACTGGCAGTGAAAACCCACATGGTTAGAGTTTCAGTACCATGTCAGAATGGGACAGTGATGGAGTCCCACAGCTAGCAGGCTAATCACAGACAAGCAGTGAAGTACCAGGAAGACCTGGTCAAAGGAGAGAAGACTACTGAAGAAAGTGTGGAGGACATCTGCGGTAAAGGAAAAAATGGGAGTGCACAGGGCTGACAGTCCAGTTAAAGGAACTGGGCAAGGGAAGATGCCCCTTACCAACAGGACAGAGTGAGAAGATGGACAAGCTCATGGGTTGATTTGCTTGCCAGTTACTCTCACAGGCAAAACAGACTCAACCTGATGAAAATCATATACATTCATTGCAAATCAGAAATAGAGTAGGATGGTGAGAAACAAAAATGAGTAGAACCTTTTGCCCTCACCCTACCCCTTCTTCTCAGGCTCAACTTCACTCCTTCACTCACAACTCCTCTACTTCTTCTCACTCCAGACACACAGGGCAATGCAGAATGGGGGTTGTGGTTCGTTCATAACAGCTCCTCTCTACTGCTTGCTCCTCCACACACTGTTTCCCTGCACCGGCATCAGGTGCCTCCCATGGGATTGATTCTTTCACAAACTGCTCCAACATGGATCCTCTCCACTTCATCCGGTCTTTCAGGAACAGTCTGTTCCACTGTGGGTCTCCCATTGGTTGCAGCTTCTGCCAGAAAATCTGCCCATGAGTGGGGTCCTCTCAATTGGCTACAGCTCCTGCCAGGAGCCTGCTGTGGCATAGGCTCTCCACAGGCTGCAGTGCCCTCCTTCAGGACATCTCTACCTGCTGCAGTGTGAAGTCCTCCATGGGCTGCAGGGTGGATATCTGCTCCACCGTAGTCCTTCATGAGTTACTGGGGGACAACATGTTTCACCATGGTCTTCTCTATGGGCTGCAAGGGGAATCTCCATTCCAGCATCTGGAGCACCATCTCTGCCTCCTTCACTGACCTTGGTGACTGCAGAACTGATTTTTTACACTTTTTTCTCCTCTTTCTTTCTTTGCCTTTGTGGCATTTTTGCTCTTTCTGAAGTACTTCCTCCCCAAGGTGTCACCATCTTGGCTGAGGGGCTCAGCTGTACCCTGTGGTGGGTCTGGCACAGAGTAGCCCAGGCATTTACTCACAGAGGCCTTCCTACTGTGGTGGGTCTGACACAGAGTAGCCCAGGCATTTACTCACAGAGGCCTTCCTACAGCCCCTCCACTATTGAAACCTTGTCACATAAGCCCAGTACAAGTGAAAAACTCTGCAGATTTAGTTTGGGTTTCTCCATGGAGAGATAAGAAGCACTGGCTACCTAGAAAGAAGGGGAAAAACTGGAGCAAGGTCAGGAGTGCATGAGAGCCTCAGCTACTGAGAAGCAAGACTTGAAGAAGCTACTGAGGAACTTGGGGAACAAGACAAAAGGAAAGAATTGGGCAAAACCACAGAAGACTAATGAGAAAGATGGGAAGGAACAAACAGAGTAAGGACTGCAAGGAGGCAGAGACATGGAGGAGTGGCAAACCAATGGGCCCATGGCTGCAGGGAGTGATAAAGAATAGCCATGAGCAAAGCAATGGGCTGTGCAAGAGGAGCAAAGGGAGGCTGGGAGACATGCACCCTGAGATCTACTAGGAAGCTAAGCAGGGAAAAATTTAGCACAAATTAATACTGAGGGAGAAAAAAATATTGCAGAGAAGATGGGAAGGAGTTCATTATAAACTGTTGTGAAAGTCTGTAGGTGGGAAGGAAGGGGAGGAAGACAGAAAGTGGAGGAGACAGCATATGAGGTTTGGATTTGTTTTTTTTTCTTTAGTTTTGCAGAACATGTAGAGCCTATACATAAAAGCTGATTCCGCATTTACCATTTTCAGGTATCCATATTGCAAACACACTGCTTTCTTGCATGCATCTTGAAAGCATTGGTAGGCAAAACGAAATGGGTGGACCCCTTTCTGTTTGGTGTGTGACTAAGCCCCGGAGGTTATAAGAGGGTGGCAAAAGATTATGTGCCATGACCTAAAAGCCGCCTGGCTTGTTGGATTTGGATTGTGTTTGCAAATTGACACTAGTGCATTGCTTTCTCTTTTACTTTCCAGACAATGTATACTGCACTAAGGTACAGCTGAAGCTATTAAATTACATCCACTTTTGAAAGGACATTTCAGCATGTAGGCCTTCTTCTAAAAGCCAGCCACTATAAATCCCAGGGACTTCTGGGATAAGCTTTTCTAGATTTCCTTTAAATGGCTTTAGTTAAGGAATTGCGAAACTGGGGCACTCAGCTAGCCTTTGTCCAGCTGTGTGTACAAAACCCTGCAGTACTTTAAGCTTATGACTAAGATAATTTTTTAACAGTAGTTTATACTAGGGAATCCGAAGACTTGGAAAAGTCTAACTGCCTCCTCTTAGTCCCCTTCATGTCTGCAATGTCGTTCCCGTTCTGTAACTGCACACTGGGATGTAGAAGAACTATTTACCTCAAAACGAAAACCAGAGATAAGTCAACTGCCTGAGTGGAAAAAATGCAATTAAATCCTATGGAAATCTGCAACTGCATATCTAAAAATTCTTCTTTAGTGGCCACAAAGATGCACAGGAGGAGAACCTTCCTCCTGCTGTCATGAACTCACTGGATGTAACAGAGAAGGTGAAGTCCTGGCTTCTGTACCCCTTCTGTCACTCAGGTTTAGTAAGGACTGCAGCTCTTTCCCTTAAGAAAGTGACAATAATGTGGTGCCTCTTGACCCAACCACCTGCTGTCCCAAACCTGGTGACAACTAAAGACTGAGGTCACTATTTTATTGCTTAATTTTTTTGGCATTGTCAAAGGAAAGCAAAGATTTTGGGAGAGCAGAGAAGACAGGAGCATTTTAACTAAGCCATCTTTCTTAGGAAAGTAAGGATCAAAATGAGAAGACTATAGCTCAATGTAAAACATGCAATTTATTTCAGTCAGGCTTTCCCATAAAAGAGCAAATCTGAATCATGGCTTGTGGCACATAACTTCCTCTTAAACAGCAGAAGTTTAGATTGGATATAAGGAGGAAGTTCTTTACTGTAAGGGTGCTGAAGCACTGGAATTGCAAGGCCAGGTCTGACAGAGCCTTGGGTGACATGGTTTAGTGTGAGGTGTCCCTGCCCATGGCAGGGAGGTTGGAAATAGATATCTTAAGGTCCTTTCCAACCCTAACTCTTCTATGATTCTATGATTCCATGGTATAACAGTCATCCACTGATTAACAATCTTCCTCCAGGGTTAATGAGTCAGACAAATCACCCACACTTTTTGAAAACTACAGATAAAATTCAGAAGTGCTGTCATTTTCCTTGGGGAATAAGCAGTGCTGATTAATGAATCTTAGTCTGCCAAGGTCCCAATTCATGGACAGAAGCATATTTATCCCTTCTGTAAACTCTGAAGATGATGTTATTAACAAGTAACTAATAATTTGGCATGTTTCAAAGAGGTGCAGCACAGGAAGTATTGCTTGCTCACTCTGAAAGTCAGGCATTTGGGTTTGGTTTCTTAAATTGATAACTTTAGTCCCTTTTGAAATATATTGGTCTTAATTTTTTTTTTTAAATAAGAAGCAAAATTATGTTAGCAACCTACTTCCATCCTTAAAAGTTCATTTTAGGTTCCTTAAAGTTTTTGTCTTGAATAAAAAAGTGCCATGTTTCTATGAGAATAAAGAAGATTGCTTAGGCTACTTGAATAAAACTGCAAGCAGTTCCTAGTACTAGATTTTTTCCTAAGATTTTTCTGCCTTCTCTGTACCTCAGATGCTAGCTTACTATCACAATTTTAATTTTTTTTGGAGAGTTGGTTCTCCTGTTAACCTGGGAGAAAAGCAGGCCGACAGCAAAGGACTCTGGAGAAGGTGAGCAAGTTAACAGGGCTAACACTAATTATATGGCACTCTGAAACTGGGTTCAGCCACCAGTGTCAACCTGTACAGGTTTGTGAATACAAACTTCTGTACTTAATCTATGCTTAAGCATTTTAATCAAATTTCCGTTACAGTTAAAGAGAGAGTCAAAAGTCAGTATTTACCTCCAGTCTATCGAAGTGGGCACTCTTCTCAACAGGCTATTGCACAGACTAAGGACAGTGTTTGGACCATCCAAGCACAGAAATACACCTGTTCTAGCCTCCTCACTTAGAGATGGACTCCCCATCAGATTCCTGCAGGAGGACCTTTCAGTTTGGTGGAGCGTGGGGAAGGTCCTTCTGTGCAGCCCAAATCTCTGGCAAAGACAATTCTGTTGAGTGCTGACAGTTAGAATTGAATTGATTATTGAAGATAAATGTCTAATGTTTAATCTATACCCATTAATTTGAAGATTCAGCTTGGCTCATGTAACACTGGCTAATTCAAAGATTTCTTGCATGCCATAATATACATTTTCCATATGGGTGCTTTTCTCTTTCCTGACTTCAGTGTCATTGTAACACTTGCATACTCTGCAGCCATCCGGCACTTTAATAACATAGCCTGTTTGGCCAATAATGCCAGCTCAATTACGATATTGTCTAAGATATATGTAATGCTCAACTCTAGTTTAAAAAGCCTAGCAATAAAAAAACTACAAGAGCTAAGAGACCTACGCTTGAGTAAGTGGCTTGAAAAGTAATTCCTTCTTACTATCTCTATATATAACACCAAGACAGATACTGTAAGCCTTGAAACTCTCCTGAATACAAATCAGTGCATGATTCTTCTGTGAGGAGGGGAAATTTTGTTTAAAAGATTGTTGGCAGATCCTGATTTGGTAGCATGTGTAGCCTTTAAGTGGTGCACAATGCAGGAGCTACTGTATCCCTAAAATAGGAGCTTTGAAGAAACAGCTCTGCAAGGAGCAGTAGGGAAAGACAGAAGTTACTTCCATTTGACCTGATCTGACCTTTTGGGTCCCTGAGTTGTAATATACACTCTGTGAAGACAGAAAACATACATAGTTTGACTTATTTACTTGATTGTTCCAACCTCCCTGCCACAAGCAGGGATGCCCCACATCATGTCACCCAAGGCCCTCTCCAACCTGGCCTTGAACAGTGACAGGGATGGAACATTTACCACTTCTTTGGGCAACCCGTTCCAGTGCCTCACTACTCTCACAGTACAGCTTCTCCCTTTTATCTAACCTGAATTTCCCCTGTTTCAATTTAAACCCATTACTCCTTTGTCCTATCACTACAGTCCCTGATGAAGAGTCCCTCCCCAGCATCATTATAGGCCCCCTTCAGATACTGGAAGGCTGCTATGAGGTCTCCACGCAACCTCCTCCTCTCCAGGCTGAACAGTCCCAACCTTCTTAGCCTGTCTTCATATGCAAGGGTGCTCCAGTCCTCTTATCATGCTCGTGGCTCTCCTCTGGACTCACTCTAACAGCTCCATGTCCTTCTTACATTGAAGACATCAGAACTGTACACAGAACTCCAAGGAGGGTCTCACGAGAACAGAGGAGAGGGACAGGATCACCTCCTTTGACCTGCTGGTTAGACTCCTTTTGATGCAGCCTAGCATAGAGTTGGCTTTCTGTGCTGTGAGTGCATCCTTTCTAACCCTAACCATTCTATGATTCTCTGATTCTATGACTGTAAATTAAAAAAAAAAAAAGTTAAAAATCCATTTTTCAGCTTCACGGCTTTCCTACATGTGCTAAGAAATCCATTTTCACTGTGTGTTTCCAGAGGTACTCCTCTGTCTGTGGTTAGAAGAGAGCCTGTAAAGCTGTGCTTACCTGCCTGGGACAGGACTCAGCACAGAACAGGGATGTCACAGTTCTTCCTCATGTTCTGTTCCTCCCACTCACCCCGTGAGCCCCCAGTGAGTGGGTTTAAGCACTCACAGGGTTCTTGTACACAGTCACTCTCCCCCAGTATGAAATCCCCTGACAGCACACAGCTCCATCTGTGCAGCATTTCCAAGCACATGGGGGAGGATCTGCAGGCTTCAGAATTATTTCAGTGGCTTAAGAATTCCACATACTTTTGGAGCCCTGAGTAGGCAAAAGCCTGTCCCAGCTTTCTCCTCCCAGGTTAGCCTTAGTATCAAGGAGCAAATTGGGAACACAGAATAAACAGAGATGCCATAGTCGTACAAAACAATGACAGTGATTAATAGTGTGATCATGCCAAGACATTTGTGAGCTAGCTTACTGCAGTTCAGATCAAAATAAAAAAAAAAACACATGCTTTTTGCATGATGAAGAAAGCATGAAAGACTCACAGTGACAGAGTATTTCTATGGTGACCGATGCAGCATCATATTTAGACTGTAATGGTAAAAGATGTTAATGGCTCCTGAAGCAGCCAGATCTTTAGGGAAGCCGAGTACACTTTAAAAAGAGCAAGAGGATGTTTCAAACAGGTAGCTGAAAATGCAGACAGAAGGACTGCCCCATCCATGTAGTAATCTGCAGCTGAGGTGTAAGGGCTCTTGGATTTCCAAGTACAGCTCTCTGACTCCAACACTTTTTTTTTCAGCATTTCTAGTGCAACAGGCAGAAAACAAGCAGAAACAATGGGTACATTTGTGTAGCTGGATACCAGAGGAATACAAAGGCAGCATTTTCAGCTTATCATTAGAAAAACATCACAGCTAATTTTTTTCAGCATGCACATCGAGGTTTTGTTACTAAGGAAGCCAAGGCAAATCGTGGGACAGAAGGCTCAGACCCAAGAATTAGAAAATAATTCTGAAGTCACTATCTGGGTATGAACCACACAATATTTCTTAGAAGAGCTGTATGTAAAGAGAAACATGTTATCCCTTAGTTCTGTGCTGATTTCCTCGGAAGAACCTTCATGTTCTCGGCAAGCCGATAGTATTCCCCTTTTTTTACAAACTGAAAGCATATGCCCATGTTAGATTCCAGCTCCGTCCTATTCCTTGCTAAGCTGTTTTTCCTTAAGTAACACCTTCATAAACATTTTGTTGTTTGTACTTAATCCATGCTTAAGGCATTTAAATGAAACTTCCATTTATATGTGGAGTCTGGAGCAGGCCATTAGCCTGTTCTACCTGCTTGTACCTGGTGCAGTGCTGCAATTACAGTTTCAGCCACCAATTTTTCTTACCCCTCTCTAGTAGACAAAGCATCATGTAGGTTTCTTACAGGGGCCCCAGACACCTTTTCCTCCTGTAGGACTTTCTTAAAGCTGTATATGTAGATGAATCCCACCTTATTTGCCAGACTGTAACATGACACATTAAAAGTCTCTTTTTTAAAGCACTATTAATTTCTGAAATCAAGATTTCAGAATTTGAGGATTCAATTAGTTGATAAAGAACAGGCAGTAGAAATACATTTGCTGATATGAAGCCAGGATGGTTGCCACCAGTATTACAGCTTCAGTGCAAAGAAACCTCACAACAAATTATCTCCTCTTGCCTTTACTTGTCCTCCAAAGAGGTAATTCAGCTAGCACACAGAATACTACCCGTTAGCTCTAGAAAGCTGACATATTGCAGAGGGGTATTTCGGGAAAATGAGCAGAGCTGAAGCAACATTACACAGAATCACAGAATTACAGAATCCCAAGGGTTGGAAGGGATCTCGAAAGATCATCTAGTCCAACCCCCCTACAAGAGCAGGGTAACCTAGAGTACATCACACAGCAACTTGTCCAGGCGGGCCTTGCATATCTCCAACGTAGGAGACTCCACAGCCCCCCTGGGCAACCTGTTCCAGTGCTCTGTCACTCTTACAATAAATAAGTTCTTCCTGATGTTAATGTGGAACCTCCTATGCTCCAGTTTACACCCATTGCCCCTTGTCCTACCACTGGATATCACTGAAAAAAGCCTAGCTCCATCATCCTGACACCCACCCTTTACATATTTGTAAACACTGATGAGGTCACCCCTCAGTCTCCTCCAAGCTAAAGAGACCCAGCTCCCTCAGCCTCTCCTCATAAGGGAGGTGTTCCACTCCCTTAATCATCTTTGTGGCTCTGTGCTGGACTCTTTCAAGGAAGCTGTGCGGTAGAATTATAGGTTCATTTCGTTCGCAAGAGACTTGTAGAGGTCTGTGACGTACTACTTGCCCATCACTACCCACGGACCTTAAAGAAGTGCCAGTTGAATTGCTGCAAGCATTGCCCAGTAGAGCTAGGAAGATCCACAGGAGTGGAGATCCCTTTGCTCTCTTTTTGGTCCAAGCATCTTCCTGGGGAAGAAGAGAGTCCTTTTGTCTCTGATGAGTATCTTTGGTGCTGTCCTTCTACACCTCTGAGAAGAGTATAGCTCTTTTCTTTCTGTTCCCCACCCAAAAAAAGTTGAAGACATCCAAAAGAGTGCTCCTTTTCCTCCTTATTTCCATACTGAGCAAAGGCCTTTCTCTCTGCATCTTTCCAGTTGTGCTGTGCTCCAGCACACTCTCATCCCTCTGGCATCTCCTGAAGTTTTTCCATGGAGTCTATGGCTGCCCTGCTCTGAGAAGCCCAAACTGGACACAGGTTCCCAGATGCAGTCATGCTCAATGATGCTGATGAAAGGGATTAGATACCAGGGATCAGGATGAAGTGGCACAGAAGCACATTTAGGCTGCTTGATCTATTGGGGCTATCCAAAGCAGAGGCCATGGTTCTCTGGGTTTGAGAGAGGAATTCCTGGGTTAGAACCTGGTGCACACAAGATACTGATTTTTCCAGGAGGAGACAGCAAAGCGTGTATGACACAGAGCAAGGTGTTCCTTAATGCTGTGCCAGCACTGCATGGGAACACCATTTAAAATTGCCCCCCAAGGATGTTGGAGTACATGTATTCCTTCCTATTGTCTTCTACCTAAAGTTCAGTTTGATTTTCTTTGGCCTCATAAGAAAAATAAAAAGCTTGTCATCTGTTTTGTGCCATGAGACCTCCTAAATAATTGCATTTACTAATTTTGGTTTTTCATTAGTGGCAGATGTTGATGTGTGAAACAGTGATCCAGAGTCTTGCATAATAAAATGGATGCTGTTCCAATGCCTGTCTGCCCACAGCACAGGGTCTTCTTGCTCAACAGAAAACAACTGAAAGGCTGTCTAACACTGCCACCTTCGGACACCATTCTAATTCTTAAACATAGCTGAAAGTCTTTTAGTTCAAATTTTTACAAGTACCTTTCAGAAACTTAGAGACTTATCTCCATGTAGTGATTTAAAAACTATTAATTTCCATTCAAATAAATTTTCAGGACTAAAGAATTTATCTAGAGCTGTCTTTAAAACTTCTATCTCAAAAACACGAATTAAATTTTAAATATAAAAAAGTCTGGGAATTAGATTCTTTAAACAAACTATTGGATTTGGAGCATGACTTCAAAGATGATCAGTTACAATTGCATTCTAGGTAGCTTGAGTAAGATAAATTTGAAAAACTGAAATCAACTGGTTTAGCAGAGCTAACCCCATGGTTCAAACTCAGCCCTACTGTAATCATTTTGAATAGGAGCAACTTGCAAACAACCCTAGAAAAAGGGAAAACTAGACCAGTCCTTTCCTCTGAGTAGCAAGAGCTTATTATTCACAAACCTACAATGTCAGTTCCCATAGAATAGAGAAGTGAGAAACTACATATAATTATTGATGCAAGGTGTTTAACACTGCTCTGGGAGCCATTAGTTGCCTTTAATTGCAAGAAGTCTGCAGACCCTCTGTAATATAAACACTCACGGCAATTCCAGCTCACACTTACATCTCACCTGGCTCCCAAGGGCCTTGTGGGAGCAGCAAGGTTGGACCAGATGACCTCCACAGGTCGCTGCCAACCTCACTCCTTCTGTGGCTCTGTCATTCCTGTGATCCCTCCCACATCAATAAGGAGATGCTGTCAGCGGCCATATCCTTGAGATAGCCCTCCTCCCCGCGAAGGGCAGGGCCCCTATCAAACCCCAGGTCAAGAGTTCTCACCTCCTTACTCCTGCCCCTGCTCTACAACAGAACCCAGCTAGGTACTTACTAGCCACAATGGCAGGCTGAGGGGAAAAAGATGAAGCATTTCCTGACGGGCTGAAGTCACTTGGTAGGAATTTGCACTGAGAAGAAAGCTGAAGAGGGTGTGACAATTGGTGAGGTGTTCACCTGAGCACAGGATGCAGCACTGCAGAGCAGAACTGTACCACTAAAGCTGAAGCCCTGTGCATTCACTGGCCTGGGGATCAAGGACATCCCAAAACTTAGAAGCCCATAAAACACAGGCTCCTATCTGAGATGGGATAGAAACGTCTTTCAGGTGACACAGGCTGCTTCTCTGGAGGCCTGTGCTGGCAATGAGGGTAGTTTTGTCCCTTCTTCCACGGTTATGGAAGAAGAAAAACTATGCTTGGTGCTGAATAAACAGTTTTTAGGAACTCATTGGTTGATGTCATTGCATATGGAGGAAGCACTTGTACAGATTAAGCCTCCAGGCAGCCTCAACAAAATAGCTGTGGTCAGTACATGGGACATGTTGGCAAGGCAGGGAAAGTCCACAGGCTCACAGGCAGCATGATGCAAGGCCTAGAGCTGCACTGCCTCATCAGGACCATTGACAGGAAGGCCCAAGTGCAGCCACTGTGATAAACATGATAAACTCTCTGAACACCACAGACTTTGAGAGCCCTGACTTGTCTTTGTAATAATATTTCCACGTTCTAAACATCCTCCCATACCCACCCACAGCAAACTACCAGCAGGAAAAACAGACTGTACATTACAGGCAGAACATCCAGTTTGGTGTAGGAGATGACATGAGTCTCAGTTCATTTTCCATACCCTTTAGGACATTATTAATATGAACAAATACATTCCAGCTCTGAAGTAATTTTAAAAAGCAATTTTACAGATTATATATAGAAATGACACGAACACGGCTGATGTAACTTACAGTGTTCTTTAATCTTCTTGCAACAAGAAGATCTCATCATTCTGCCCCCTACACAAACCCTGTTCAAAAGAATGCTTAAAGAAGTATTAGTCTAACAAGCCATTCTTGCTGGTCAAAACTGAACAAATATAATGCAGCTGCTGACTCGGTTTAAACAGAAGCAAGAGGCAAAATTCCTGAACAGAGAATGATTTAGGGATGTGGGTAGGGCAGTAATACATTGACAAGTTTCATGCTAAGCATGAGTCTATGTAAAAAGACCCCTAAGGGAAAACACTGGACAATGCAGAGACTGATGTGAATGGGTGCAGGGATTTCCATACTCTGTTGGAGTCCAGGTCTCTCTGCAATGAGACCTAGTTTTCATGGCTCTGACGACTGTATGTGACTGTAATTTTTTTTTCACTAAAAAGACCTCTTGAAAATGCAGGAGTAAAATTCCAGTCTTCTGGAAAGAATGTGGAAGTCAAATGAGGGAATCCTAAAAGCCTGGAGACCAGGAAGCAGTGATGAAGTTCACATTTTATTTATCTTAAATGAGTGATTTACCATATGGGTAGCATTGAGAAAAACAAGGCAGAGCAGGGACTGGCCTTTCTTGATTAGTGAAAGTTTACACAGAGCAAATGTAAGTCTGACCAACAGGCTGAAAATCTGTTCATGTTTTGCTATTGCTGTATTACCTAAAAAAGAGTTTTATGAACCGTGTTGTCATACCAGATATGCTATTGTCTCCCAGTGTGCTCAGAACAGAACAGAGGTTCGTAACAGACATTTTTCCATTTACAGTTCTTGCTCACTGGGCTGCTAGGCCTGTAAATTATGTTGTTAGATGCCTTTTGTAGGAGGATTTGATGAAGATAGGTACTTCACTGTAAAAAAAGGATTCATTATTTTGAAATGTGCTTTTGCTACTGGTTTTAAACACAAGCCAAACCTTTCAGCCTGCTCTGCAGAAGGGATACAGCAGCAGATTTGGGAAGCTTTTCTCCCCATTTCTGAAGTAGTAACCCTGCAGCAGACTAGAGACCTTAGTTCCCAATGTCTGCTCAGATAGAAAATACTCCAGCAAAGAGGGAGGCAGCCGCCCATCAGAACCCTCTAAGGCTTAATTAAAACCAACACACCTGTGTCAGGTGTTTAAATCTTGATAATTGGGCAGATTCCACCAGTTGTTTTTTTTTCCCAGACATTTAACATCAGCAACATATGACAAACATACTAAGTGTTTTGACACTGGCAATATGGAAAAATTCCTACAATTTCATGCAAGCTAGTTTTAGTCTAGGAGTTGCCCTGCGGTGTGTGTGGTATATATTTCTTTGTGCTAGTAGTGATATTAGCTAAATTGTGGTATTTCTGATTTGCCTTATAGCTACAGGTCAAAGGCAAACTGACTGAGAGTATGGACTGGCTCTTATTTCACAGCTGTTCAACCATATTTTCAGGACAAGACATTACTTGACCCTAGGATCCAGAAAAATCCATTGCAGGAGGAAGCATCCAGAAGAAAGCCAAAACATAGCCAACATCATAGAGCATGAGAAGCTTTGGTTTAAGTGGTGCTCTTTGTGCCACATGCTTGTTCTCAGCAAAGGGCAGTCCATACTGTTATGCTTTATCTACCTTCCCCTGTCAATGGGCTTTGTCATAATAGGTATCTCCATTCATGGTTTGTTCACTATTAACTTCAAAATAGTTACTCTAGTTTAAACATTGAACATAGAATCATGGTGTCGTGGTTTAAACCAAAATCCTCACAGTACTCTCACTCACTCCCCACCTTGCTCCCCCAACTCCCAGAGAGTTAGGAAGGAGAATCCAAAGAATGTAGGCCCCACGGGTTGAGATAAGAACAGTTTAATTGCTAAGGCACAACACAAATCACTACTGCCATTACTACTACAAATAATAATGATAAAGCCAATAACAAGCGAAAAGAATACAACACCCCACCAGCCACCGACCCATAACTCACTCCACCCTGCCCGGCTGAGCACCATGTGCTCCCTCCTCCATTTTCCTCCAGAGCTCCACCCCTCCAGCTCTCTCTCCCAGTTGCATCCTGGGCATCATGTGCTATGGTATGGAATACCTCATTGGCTAGCCGGGGTCAGGTGTCCTGTTTCTCCTTCCTCCCGGCCTCCCCTCCTCCCCGGCAGAGCACGTGCTCAGAAAAGGCCTTGAACAAAAACACCCTCAAAACATGCTCGCTATCAAGCAGCTGTTCCCACCCAGAATTCAAAACACAGCACTGCACCAGCTACAAAAAGGAGAAAAAAAAATGACTGCTACTGCTCAACCCATGACACATGGAATCATAAAGTGGTTTGGGCTGGAAAGGTTCATCAAGTTCCAACCCCCCCTGCCACAGGGAGGGACACCTTCCACTAGACCAGGTTGCTCCAAGCCCCATCAAACCTGGCCTTGAACACTGCCAGGGATGGAGCAGCCACAGCTTCTCTAGGCTACTTGTTCCAGTGCCTCATCACCCTCACAGTAAAGAACTTCTTCCTACTATCTAACCTGAACTTTCCTTATTTAAGTTTAAGCTCATTACCTTTTGTCCTATTGCTACAATTCCTAACATTACATAACATACTTGCTGTTCGGTGATATTATTCTACCTAGTGTTTTATTTCCCTAATTAGTTAATATGCTGTTACTTGTAATGGTGCTAGTCTGCCAAATTAGAACCAGATTACAGAAAATAACATAAGCTATTCATATAGGACTGAAATACATGCTTTAAAAGCTCCCTGAGAACTTCAGTGATTGTTTTACTGTGAAGTCTTTTATCTAAGTGAACTTAGATGCTGAACCTAAGTAAAGGTAGGAAAGTTAACTGGACTTTTTACCATAGAATTAGCATAATGTCTACCTTTCAAGCTGTTACAAAATAGTCTGAGGCCAAATAAAAAAATAAATGGCTAAGTTTGAATACATGAGTGGCTTTGCTTTTAAGAACTACAGAATCACAGAATCAGCTAGATTGGAAAAGACCTTTAAGATCAAGTCCAACCTCTACCCCTTGACTGTGAAGTCTGCCTCTAAGCTATGTCACGAAGGGCCTCATCTGCATGTTTTTTGAACACTTCCAGGGACAGGGATTCCACCACTTTCCTGGTCAGCCTCTTCCAATGCCTGATCACCCTCTCTGTGAAGAAATTGTTCCTATTATCAAACGTAAACCTCTCCTGGTGCAGCTTGAGTCTGTTACCTCTTGTCTTATCACTTGTTGCTTGGGAGAGGAGACCAACTACCTCACTACAACCTCCTTTCAGGTAGTTGTAAAGAGAATGATTCTTTCAATCAGTGCTTCTTTTTCCATCACCATTGAGAGTATCATGACCCAGTCTCTCAACACTCACTGCAACTCCAAATTTGTTACAACAGTACCTGCTTTCTCCTCACTCTGTACAGCTCTAGTTCATTGCTCTTACAGATGTGGAGCTGTTTAAAAACACCATGGGCCTACTATCCCAGATGCAAACTGTAGGCATGATATCAACAAGTCTTCTGCAAGACACCTCTCTTTAGGAAAAAGAAACTTTGGGAAAAAGGTTGTGTAGCTAAGTTGCAGAGATGGCTTTTCTGCCTTCTCAAGATATATTAAATATTTATTACAGTACTGGAGGAAGCCTTATTATTGGACAGTCTTTGCTTTTACACTAACAGGCAGACTGTTGTAGATAAAGCAGGGCTCAGAGAAGAAAACCTGGCCTGTATGTATTATAAAACAGGTTTTTGAAGCTAGGGCCTTACCCCAGCCCTGGGGTCTAAATATATTGTTCCAGTGCCAGAAGAGATGAGCCTACAGCAGCTGTCTGCAAGGAAAACTTATGGGTATACTGTGGTGAAGTGCAAATTCAGGGAGTCTGTAAGTGTCTTGTATAAATAATAGTTGACAACCCATTGCAGACATCACCTCTGCCCTGGTTGAGGGGCAAGAAATAAACTCATGGAGGAGAAAGTGAGTAGCCTTCTCCAGTTGGGCCTCTTCCTATATTTTAGCACCAAATTCAAAGCTTACCTCGACTAACAAAATTCCTTGTGCCCTGCTGACTGTTCAGTAACTAGGCAGACTGAGCAGTTTTACCGTGGAGCTCATACTGACTGTACTTGGAGTCAAAGCAGAGGAGAGCAGCTTGATTTACAGTCAGCAGGAAGTCACCTCTTCTGCTGAAGGAATCTGGTGCCTCAGGGGGCAACAGGAGCTACTGTTGTAATTCACGCTACTTCTGACATGAGAAAGATAACAGGCACTTTTTTCCACAATGATGTTATTAATTTTCTGTGTGCAGATGAAAAGTAAGCAGCCTCACCTTTATGAAATCAATATGCATCAGTATGCGTACTTCCCCATTTACATTAAAAATATAAGATCTTACAGGAAACCTTTCATTCAGCACAGGAGCCCATCTGAAAATGCAGTTGAGGATTTGGTCCGTGTGGAAATGCAAAGGTGGACTTTTGAGCATTAATATAGCAAATTTTCAACAAATTATTTTCATGTGTGATTTTCTTTGCGTTAGTAATGAATCAGCCTAAAATACTGCAACATCAACCTGAATGGCTGACTGCATTGGCTTTGCTATCGGTTTACATTTGTTTTACAAGCAATCAGTTCAACGTGGATTATCTTTATTGGCCTCTGTGCTATGAAGTTTATCACATGCTCTTTGTATGAACCACTCCTTATTCTCTCTCTCTGTAACACTATAATGTATGTCCTGAGCAAGTGTAAAGGCCATAATGACATTTAAATCTGAATGAGATTTCTGCTGGAATAAAAAAATGTGTTCAGGTCTATCATTTAGAAGTTTTGCAGTCCATGCAGCCTACCAGATTTTCTAAGACAAATGATTATTCTAGCTTCCTTGTCTGAAGCCACAGGATGTAAAATCCAGTCACTTAAACAGATGGTAATTACTCCCTGGAAGTATTCAAAATTATCTGTAACAATTCCGATTTAAAAAAACTTGTGCAATTAAGAACACTTAAATGGTGTAATTGCATTTTCAGCTATATTAGTATGTGTGACAGCACAGAACAGAAAACAAATCAGCCTCTGGGTGGCTGATTTCTGATGGAAGTTTAGTTCTACAGCACCAAGTGAAACTTTAGTGATTATGCAATGTGAAGACACCAAAGCCAGCTCAGATCAGGTCACTGCTGCACTTGCACTGTGTCTCCTAAGGTTTGTCCTCCATTGGTTCACGTAATCCCTGTTACATGAATTCCTGTAACATGCAACTCAAATCATGGGTTATAACAACTAAAATGTATTTCCACTATGATATCCATCCCTGGTCCCTTTGGACTAGACCATCTGTTTTAATATTGCAATGAACTTTCAGAACAGCCTGTAGTCTCTTAGGGGTGCACCTGCTCCACATGGAGCCTTATCTATGAGCCACAATCTCTTCAGGGGTACTCCTGCTGCTCACTCCCACACTTACTTAGCCACAGCCACAGTCACTTTCATGTGAAGATGTTCCAGGATGGCCTTATCCATGGGCCACAATTCCTTCAGAGAGATACCTGCTCCAGTGTGGCCGTTCCCATAGCCATGGTCCCTTCAGAAGTCAATCTGTATTAACATGGCCTTACACATGGCTGCAGACCCTCCGGGGAGTACCTGCTCTGTCATGGGCTTATCCATGGCCACACACTTTGAGGTGCTCCAGTATGACCTCATGCACAGCCACTGCCATCTGCCATTCTAGATCTGTTGCCATTGCTGTTATCAAGATCTTCCCATGCATACGAGAGTAAGATGGCAAGCAGTACAGCACTACAGCATGCAGCAAAAGCAAAAAATAGATACTAATGAGCGTTAGTCTCATACATAGTGAGGCAGGCAAGCTGCAAGGCAAGTGCAGGAGCCTACCAAATAATAGCTAAACAGCAATAACAGCTTCCAGGACCATGAGATCTTTTTGGTTGAGTGGAGAAGGGTCAAGAGCCAATGCATGCTGTGGCTGACCTGGAACAGGACTCAGAGCGCCAACTGCCCAGTTTACCCCTGCTTACAAGTTCTGAAGGAACTGGCCAGAAGTGATAACACCCAATCTGCCTCTGCCTACACATGGTACTGTGGTCTGCCTTGCTAGATACCAAGTTTTACAAAATGTGTAAGCCATCCAATTCATTGCATTTTCTACCCTTCCATCCAGTATGACTGAATCTGTCCAGGAGATACAAAAGTCATCGCAGAGGAACTAAAAATAACAGACACATGCAGAGAGCATGAATGTTCTAAAGCAAAATGTTCTAAAAGGCTCAGGACAGCCTCCCATGCAAGAATATTAAAATGCTGAAGAGACCACTCCTTTACCAATGAGAACAAACAAACAAACATAAAGCAGAGTATAATCCACAATAAAAACTCACATGATTAAAAAGACCCCAAAATATCAAAATACATGACAAAGGGACAGCCCATACTCAGAAAGACAAAGTATTTGGTTTCAAGCTAAACAGAACTGCAGATCTTTGTGCCCTATAGTCAGCACTGAAAAATATGTGTTCCTGATGGGTGGGGGGGGGAGGAGGAAGAGTGGAGGGAAGAAGTTCTTGTTCTATTAAAAAACCCACTGGGAAATAAAGGGTGGGGAAGGTGTGATGTGGAGAACAAGAGGAGAACCTTGAATGATTCTTTCCTCTGAATAATCTTATGTTATACTAAGGAAATACTAAATCCAGAGTAAGAAATTTTAATAGAATGAGTGTGCAAAGTTTGCAAAACAATATGCAGCTTTTAGCCCCAAAACCTTCTTATTTTTCCTCTGTAAGGATTTATTTTTTTCTGTAACTCTTCAGGGAAATGATCTAAACTGAGTGCAATTTAATTCTGAAATCGACTGCCTTCAGTAGTATATTTGTGTCCCCAGTGTCCTATTTGGACACCTCTGTGCACAACACTAGTCCCAGTAGTGCACTCCAGTACTGTAAATGGTGACTCTAGAGTTATTTATACAGATCACTGTTTTTTTCCTCATAGAAGGGTAGAGTGTTCTAGTACAGCACTAAGAATACTATGCTTTTTTCCTAAAAACTTGCTAGCTATCATTTTCAGTAATGTTGACTATATGCACGACAAATACAGTTAATGCACCATTTCTAACCATTCTGGGCTGGTTTAAAGCCCAGTTGGTTCCTTTTATGTTTACTGGTTGTTTCGGATCAACAGCTATTTCAGAAACAAAGGAAAGACTGAGGCTACTATTAAATATCCTTAAAAAGGATAATTACTTCTGGACTTAAGTTTTCAAATGGCACTTCCTGCAGCCACTATGTCATTAAAAAAAAATTAATTGCTCATTTTCAATTACACAAACTAACAGCAGAAAAAATCACAGGAAAAAAGAGGCTTATAAAAGGCGGAAGCAAGGACAGGCGGCCTGGGATGAATACAGGGGTGTTGTCCGGGAAGTTAGGGACCACATTAGGAAAGCTAAGGCCCAGTTAAAATTAAACTTGGCTAGGGATGTTAAAGATAACAGGAAGAAATTTTATAGGTATGTAGCAGCTAACAAACAGAGTAGGGAAAACGCAGGCCCCCTCCAGAAGCTATCAGGAGAACTGGCTACACAGGATTTGGAGAAGGCTGAGGTTCTGAATGGCTTCTTTGCTTCAGTCTTCACTGGCAAAGGCTCTGACCACAGCACCCGAGTCTTGGAAGCCAGGCACAGGGACTGTGAAAACCTAGACCTTGGGCCCACTGTAGGAGAGGATCTGGCTCGAGACCATCTTAAGAACCTGAACATACACAAGTCCATGGGACCTGATGAAATCCATCCGCGGGTCCTGAAGGAGCTGTCAAATGAAGTTGCAAAGCCACTAGCCATCATATTTGAAAAATCATGGCAGTCAGGTGAAGTTCCTAATGACTGGAAAAAGGGAAATATAACCCCCATTTTCAAGAAGGGGAAAATGGATGATCCAGGGAATTACAGACCAGTCAGTCTCACCTCTGTGCCTGGCAAAATCTGGGAGCAGATCCTCCTGGCAGGCATGCTAACGCACATAAAAAACAACAAGGTGCTTGGTGACAGCCAGCATGGCTTCACTAAGGGGAAATGCTGCCTGACACATTTGGTGGTCTTCTATAACAGGGCTACAAAAATGATGGACAGAGGTGAAGCAGTTGATGTCATCTACCTGGACTTGTGCAAAGTGTTCAACATGGTCCCGCATCACATCTTTGTCACTAAATTGGCGATGCATCAATTTGATAGGTGGACCCACTTGGTGGATAAAGAACTGGCTGGATGGTCTTACGCACAGAATTGTGGTCAACGGCTCAATATCCAGCTGGAGACCAGTAACGAGTGGTGTCCCTCAGGGTTCAGTGTTGGGAGTGGTCTTGTTCAGCATCTTTGTCAGTGACATGGACAGTGGGATTGAATGTGCCCTCAGCAAGTTTTCCGATGACACCAAGCTGTGTGGTTCTGTTGATACGCTAGAGGGAAGGAATGCCATCCAGAGGGACCTTGACACGCTTGTGAGGTGAGCTGATGCCAACCTTATGAAGTTTAATCATGCCAAGTGCAAGGTCCTACACCTGGGTTGGAGCAATCCCAGGCACAACAACAGGCTGGAATAAAAGGAAATTCATGGCAGCCCTGCTGAGAAGGACTTGGGGCTGTTGGTCGATGAAAAAATGAACATGAGCCAGCAGTGTGCACTCACAGCCCAGAAAGCCAACCGTATCCTGGGCTGCATCAAAAGGAGCGTGACCAGCAGGTTGAATGAGGTGATCCTGCCCCTCTACTCTGCTCTCATGAGACCTCACTTGGAGTATTGTGTGCAGTTCTGGTGTTCTCAACATAAGAAGGACATGGAACTGTTGGAAGAAGTCCAGAGGAGGGACATGAGGATGATCAGGGGACTGGAGCACCCCCCATATGAAGACAGGCTGAGAAAGGTGGGGCTGTTCAGCCTGGAGAAGGCTGAGTGGAGACCTCATAGTAGCCTTCCAGTATCTGAAGGGGGCCTACAGGGATGTTGGTGAGGGACTATTCATTAGGGACTGTAGTGATAGGACAAGGGGTAATGGGTTGAAACTTAAACAGCAGAGGTTTAGATTGGATATAAGGAAGAAATTCTTTACCATTAGGGTGGTGAGGTACTGGAATGGGTTGCGCAGGGAGGTGGTGAATGCTCCATCCCTGGCAGTGTTCAAGATCAGGCTGGATGAAGCCTTGGGTGATATGGTTTAGTGTGAGGTGTCCCTGCCCATGGCAGGGGGGTTGGAAGTAGATGATCTTAAGGTCCTTTCCAACCCTAACTATTCTATCATTCTATGATGCTAAGGCCAGGAGTAATGTAAGTGTGTATGCCTGCATGTGTTGCAGGGTGTAGGCACATGAATGTATTGTGTGTCCTGTGTTTTCTCCTGTACAGGGATTAAGAAGACCCATGCTGCAGATTTCCAGCATGCAGAGGTAGAGACAAAATAGGAGGGAAATGTGCTTATAGTCCTTTGCACGAATTTACCTAAAATCCTCTGTTGGACTAGGAAGAAATTCTTTACTGTTAGGGTGGTGAGGTACTGGAATGGGTTGCGCAGGGAGGTGGTGAATGCTCCATCCCTGGCAGTGTTCAAGATCAGGCTGGATGAAGCCTTGGGTGATATGGTTTAGTGTGAGGTGTCCCTGCCCATGGCAGGGGGGTTGGAAGTAGATGATCTTAAGGTCCTTTCCAACCCTAACTGTTCTATGATTCTATGACTATAGACTCCTCACCCAACCTGTGTATTGTAACAGTTCTCTACATCTGTGAAGTGGTATAGAGCAGAAGGTATACATTTGTGAATGTGAGTACTGAAAGGCAAGGAAAAAGAAAACCAAAACCAAACTAAAACAAAACAAAACCAAAACTCCCACAAAACCCAAAAAAGGAGTTTGAGAACTTCTCTGTAGTTATTATTAATCACAAATGGTGGCATTCTCTTTGGTGTTTTAAATAATGCTTGGGAAGAGAATTCTATACCAGGTAAATATCCAGCTGAAAGAGTATGAAATAGAGTAGGCATCCAATTACATAGTAAATTGCACCAATGAGAAATTGCACTTATCACAAAAGAACTCTTCCAGACACCAGAAATGGAGCTAAGATAACCAAAATTGTAAGAACGGATAAATCATCCACCCCTTTTTTGTCTTTCCACAAGAAAGGATATCAAAGAGAAAGGGGAGAAAGAGAAGGGCAGAACAGGAGGCCACTGTCCACACACATCACAACTTTCTAGGAATATGAACAACTATGTATTGTGACATGTAATAATTATACCTTGTGTGTACCTTGTGTGCTCTACTTGGATATCTCACTTCCAGCACAGAACATCTCTTCTTGTCTTCATCTTGGCTGCTGTGCACCTGGAATTATAGCAGTTGCTTTCTGAGACCCTGAGGCATTCAATCTCTTTCACAATATGTGGATCTTTACTCCATTCATTAGCTCCTATATAAAAGTTTCTTTGTGCAGAGAACAAAGAATAAATGTGGGGATATTTTTGCTTGTTTTATTAACAGTGTGCCTGTGACACAGCGGCAGCTGCTTGTGTGTTGAAGACACGTTGAGGACATCAATGATGATTTTGGAACAGGAGACCACCATTGTCCCAGGGACCAAGCAAAGCTGACTAACTGTTGTACTAATTAGATGTGGCTGTACATTACATGTGTGCCAGCATGCAAAGCAGTAATGAGCAAGAATTGTGATAATACGGTAAGGCTAGAGCCCCTACTACTAATGTTTAAAAGGTAAAAAATCTCTATACACTTACAATAGAAAAGGTTGTGTGCTCTGTGTGCCAGGCGCTGGCTGGGAAGCTCTGCCAGGCCCCAGAGACACAGAGGGCAGGCTGTGACTGAGCGAGCCAGGCTTGGCATGCAAGAGAGATGTTTGCAAAGTAGAAACAAAAACGATGTTGCACCAAGAGAGTTAATTGCTAAAATTCTCTTTTGCTTTGAGATGTGAATTGGACACGTACTTTGTTTAGATTTTGCGCTCATCTTAAATGGAGCATGAAATATAGTCAGATATAATGATTCTAAAATAGTTTCAGCTGCTTACGTTTGCAAAGCCATGAAATTAATTATTCTTTACATTGGGGGGGGGGAGGGAGGGATAATCTATTTCTCTCCTTGAAAGAATCACCCTACAAGGCACTAATGGAACTGTCAGTGCTCGAACAGTTGATTTTTGTGTAGACATACTGATAATTCCACTAGTTTTATGTGAGTGGGTAAGTTTGCTATAGACATAAATGGGGGGGGAAAAAATGGCTCAGGGAATTTAAATGCCAAAATCAGAAAATATCAGGAAATGTTTCATTGAGTTATTTTAAGCTTCAGAAAAGACTGGCAGCACAGATACAGCAATCTGGAGCGTGTTTTACTTCACATTCACAGAATCCGCAATCAGAACTTTCTGAGGCACATATGATTTCTTTCAGCCAGAGAAGTCCTATTGTTGGGTTGCATCCACCCATTTTCAGGAATGATTACAGCTGCAAAGACAAATCCATAGTTTGCCTTGGGAAAATGAACATCCCCATAAGCAGAAGCAAGCCAAAGTGTAGACAAGTCTTTAAAACTGTATTCTGTAGAAAAATACTCGGAGATCACACTGCATAATGGACTAGTCTTTCACTGGTGTTTAGAGTGGCAGAGATGACTGTTAGCTCCTTGCACTTCTGTCAGCTGCTTGCAGTTCCCTATGGGGATGTGTTGGTTTTCCACACTCACAATTGAGAGAAGTGGAAACAAGGAACTATTCCCAAGACTTCCCCTGCTGTTAAAAGATTCAGCCCGCAGACAACTGATTTGCCACCCAGACTGCTGGATGGGTATTTTGCTACTAAGCCATTCTTCTGATGTGACTGGCCTGTTTTGCTCTGTTTGGCCAAGCGAGCAACTAATTTTTATGTCAGGAGGAAAGTGTCTGGTTCATCAGTGTGCAAAGTTGTGAATGCAGTGACTTCTGCATTTCTTTCTTTCTCCATACCTGCCAGTAATGAAGAGCCTGCATATACAATAGTCTCTTGCAGCCTAGGGGTGCACAGAACAAACCTTTGTGCTGCATTGCTTGCTCTGTGCACTTAACAATTGCTCTCCCTCTTTTCTTTTCTTTTCTTTTTTTTTTTTAATATATGATCTTCTGCTCCATGAAGGTACTTAGACTTTCATGATAGTCTTGGAAGTGAAGATCTTACTGTTTTCTTTTTCCAATACACACACTCCCTCCCTCCCCTCCCCCCCATGTGCACTGTGCAATCAAACAGGATGCTGGCTTCTAGGTGTGCAGAATGAATCTTCAGAGGCCTCTCTTCCACAAACCATATAAATACACAGTTTAATTGGCATTAAATGGTCCAAATTAATCAAAATCCAGGGTTCCCTGGAGAAGTCTCCTCACGCTTTTAACACCAGGTCAAGAGACACAACAGCAGTGGATGGTGAATTCATTTATGTAACAGCACACTTTTCACTGTGTTTTTGTGGAATTAAAATTTAAACATGAAAACACTAGGAAATGCTAACATAAGAATTGTTTTAGCAAACTTAATTCCATCTCTGCTCCTGTACACACACTCTGTACCTAATGAGCCTGCATAGTTTTTAATTATACTTTCAGGTACTATTTTAACCTGGGATCTTTAGATAGTAAGGAATGCACAAAACTAGAATGCCTATTTCCTGCCCCTTCCCCTCCTTTATGTTAGCAAGTTTTAATGGACTTGGCAGAGGGACAGCCTTCTCAAAACCAACAAAGTGTTTCTACAATTTCATTAAAACTGTGGCTGAAGAGAGAGAACCTATTGGCATCCCCACATAGAAAACCTGCTATGTTTAGATGTCAGCAGGAAGCAGATAATCCACGCAGCAAGGGGGTTATTACTAATGCATCAGATGTGATGCAAGGTTGCAACTTGCTCAATGCTAGTCCACCCTAGCAAAGGTGTGCCTACAATGTACAGAGTTCTGCAGCTCAGAACATCTTGCTCCTTGACTCTTTCAGTGCACAGCAGGGGACAAGCAGCCTTTTTACTGTATCACTGTCTCCAACAGTGGTGGTATCTCTGAGGCTTCAACCAAGTGCAAGAACAAGTCATCTCAGTATTCAGAGAAAAAAAGAGACTCATCAGCAGACCAGCTGGGGTAGGTAGAGAGCTGGTCTCTACCAGAACTCCCAATGTAGAAGAACTCCAATGTAAAAGAGCATAAAGGAGGTGGAAGCAGGGGTAGGCTACAAAGGAGGAATTTAGAAACACTGTGTGGGCATTGAGGCATGGTGTCAGGAAAAGATATACATCATCTGGAGTTTAAGCTTGCATGTCAAGGATAACAAGAAGAGCTTCGATTGCTGAACTAGTGATAAAAAGCTGAACAAGGAAAATGGCAGATTGTTAATGAATAGGCTGGGTGAATAGTGAGAATGGGCACAGACAAACCTGAGAAACAAAATGCCTTCTTTGCCTTAATCTTCACCAGTAAGGTCCCTCAGGCCTCAAAGCCTGGGATTTATGAAAGGGAAAGATGACCATTAGTGGATGACTTAGGGACTGATGTAGAAAACTTCACTCATACAAGTCCATGGATCCAGAAGGGCTGTGTCTAAGGATGCTGAGAGGTGACTGATGCCAAAGTGAGGTAATTTTTCATCTTCTTTGAGAGGCCATGGGTACCTCTGCTAACTGGAGAAATGTTGCAGTTATATTCAAAAATCATTCAAAGAACAGCCCAGGAAACTGCAGGTTGTCCAGTCTCACTTCAAACCCTGGAAAAAACATGAACCAAGTTCCAACTTGGGCGGTATTTCTGGGCACATGAAAAAGAAATAGGCAACTGGGAATAATCAGCATGGATTCACTGAGGATAAATCATACCTGGTGAACTTGCCTGATTGCCTTTTTTTGATAAAAGACTGGGATCTGTGGATGGATGAAGAGCATTTACCCTGAGTTTAGCAACAACATTTTCAACATTGTTTCCCACAGGGGTCTGGTATCTACCCTAGGACATTATGGTCAGGAGGGGCAGCCAACAGGATAGGTACAGTATGAATTGGACTGAGTCACAGGGTTGCAGTTAGTGAATCGTACTCTACCTGAAGGCTGTACTGTAGCAGACCCCAGGACCAGTTCTGCAGTAGAACGAATTACCCAGAAAAGCTGTGCAGTCTCCATCCTTGGAGGTTTCAAGATCAGATTGACTCCAAAGGAAACTGGTCTCACCTCACTGATGACACTGCTTTGAAAGAAGGTTGGACTGGAGATCTCCTGAGATCCCTTTCAACCTGAATGATCCTGTAATTCCTGCCATCAGTGCTCAATAGTGGAAAGCTACTTTGGATGCAGAATCCTTTCTCAACACTAAGTTGTTCCACACCAATTTTACAATTCAGGTACAGACACTTCAGCAGCTCCATTGCTGAAAACCTTCCTTCAGATGCCTACTGTCTTAGTGTTTCCCTCCCTAGCATGGAGGGGGTGTTCACTGAACAAGTTGTGCAGCTGGGTCTGCTCAGTGTACACCACACATGCTCACACATTAGAGATGTTAGATACCTCAGTACAAACCAAGAAACTGCCTGAGAAGCACCTAACATCTGGCTTAAGCTGCCAGTTCCTGAAAACAAAAGCCAGGAGGAAGAAAGGGTCTAGGATGTGCTGGGGTGTGTGGAAGAGAGGGTGACACTGTGGATAAATGGACTGAAAGAGATGTGTCACACAGAAGTGAATCAATGAGGAGCTGCATGGCAGATGGAAATGTTCTTCAGCTCTAATCCTCCTGCTGCCCTTGGTGTGCTACCAGTAACAAGTGTTCATGGGAGAGATGGCATGAAGTAACGAAATAAAGTTGCACAGAGCTTCTCTGAGTGCTCTTAGCTCTCTGCAGCCCCAGACTAATCCTGTTAGGGTATGTAAAGCAAGGCAATATGTATTAGAGAAACATGAGGTAGGGAAAAATAATTATTTTCCTCAGAGATGTGACTTAAGAGTCCACTGATTATTCTGGTCTAAAGAGAAAAGCAGTTATCTCCTGCTGCAGTTTACTTTCTTCCTTTCTGTGGCCTTGTTTGACACATTGATACTTTCTCATGCCTGCCCCAAAGGTGTTAGTATTTTACTAACAAAACGGACAGCAGAGAGCAAAAGTAGTACTCCACAATAGCATTCTGATTTCTGCTAGCATTATTTAGACATCTTTGATGATAACACATATTTTTGAGCTGAAAAAGGAATGGACAGAGTGGACATGGACAGAGCCTCACAGAATTCCATTTTCATACAGGGCTTTTTTGCCAGTAAGGGAGACCAGGGACAGAAGAGGATTATGGTTCTGGTGAGCAAAGACCACTGTGGCTTTCTGCTGTACCATACACCTGGGCATCTTTCTAGCATGTTGATGTGCAAGTTTCTCTCCATATCTCAGCACTGATGGGTCAGGAGGGTAGTGAACTAGTGTGCACAACCATGTCTTTTCGGAGCAGGGTATCAGCCTACAGCGTAATAACAGCAGTGCTCCTCTGTCAGCAGCTCACAAGCCAGGCTAATCTAGCCAGGCATTTGTAGACAAAGGAACAGGTCAATCATTAATATTACATTAATAGTCCCACCTGCTATTACTAAATGTCAACCCCAAAATCCAGGTGGGACAGACTGGAAGGCACAATCTATGACTCAGTAAAGCTTGCTTGCTAGCACACACAAGGCATGCTTCTCTACACACTGCAACAAAAGGCTGAACTTGGGGTTGAAATGATTTTTTCTCCCCACCCCAGCTTCCCTTGCTCCAGAATGGAAAATTTCAGATAAAATTGTTCATGAGAGAATACCTGCATGCAGGATAACATCCACTCTTCCAAATACGCACTCTAAAGAGCTTGAAATAAAGTCCTTCCCACAGTAAAGAAACCTCAGCCTCAGACTTGAGAGGTTGTTGTGCTCCTAGCAGGTGGTGAAAAACAGCACACCGGTTTCAAAAAGCTGAGCAAGAGGCGACAAAATGGTGAGCAAGAGTGCTTTGGAGCCATTTCTAGAATCCATTCAACTGTCAGCTTGGCACTCCTGAGAATGACCACGGGGTGTGTGGTGATCTGGGAGGGGGATCAAACATCAGAGTTGTGAGAAAGACATTGAGGCACTGTGAGAGTCCATCCAGCCTGAAGTCACAGGTCTTGTTCAGGAGTGGAAAAGCCTTTTGCTTTGCACCCTTGGTGAGATTTTCTGAAGGAGGAAACAGCTAGTGTGGGTATCTGCATTGAATAAAGATATTGCTGTCTGCAGCATAATCAGTCCCATAAGACCATAACCAAACTGCACATCCTGTGGCTGACAGACCTCTGATGGTCTGGACCTCTAAGGCCTCCTCCCTTTATTCTCCCTTTGTATTTTCTCTACTGCACAAAGCGATCACCCCTTGGACAAGTCCATTACCGCAACGTTTCTTCCTCCTACTGCCACCGGTGTCCACAGCCACTGGAGCAGCTGATGTGGCCGGAGGCGAGAACTGGCGGTAACTCTCACCATAACGGGGAGCCACCAGTGGGCATAGAATCATAGAATCGTAGAATAGTTAGGGTTGGAAAGGACCTTAGGATCATCTAGTTCCAACCCCCCTGCCATGGGCAGGGACACCTCACACTAAACCGTATCACCCAAGGCTTCATCCAACCTGGCTTTGAACACTGCCAGGGATGGAGCATTCACAACCTCCCTGCACAACCCATTCCAGCACCTCACCACCCTAACAGTAAAGAATTTCTTCCTTATATCCAGTCTAAAAGGCATTAGTGATGTTGTTGCTGCTGCTGTTTTCACGACACAGGGGAAAAGTTTTCTCCCCCGAGAGCCTCAGCAGCCCACCTCCAGAGCCCTTTAGCAGTCCCGCTTCGGAGCACCGGGCTGTTCCCCTCTGCCAAATGCGACAGGGCAAACCCGCCTCCCGAGGGAACGGCTGTCACTCGGCTTACCGCGGCTCCGCAGGACGCACCGGGACCGCCTGCCGCATGCTGTGGTCCCGACCGTGCCGTGCCGGGCGGCAGGCGGCTGCGCGGCCGGGGCCGCCCCGGGGAGGCCAGCGAGCGCTGCGGGCGGGGAGGGGCGGGGCGGCGCCGTCCCGAGCCGAGCCGTGCTGTGCTGTCTGTGCCGGGCCGAGTCGAGCCCTGCTGCGATGGAGACTGGCGAGGCAGCGAGCCTGCTGGGAGAGCAGGGCCTGGGCCGGCTGCCTCAGTTCAAGACGTACCGTCGGCGGTGGTTTCTGCTGACCGCCGTGTGCCTACTGAACTGCTCCAACGCCATGGTGAGTGCGGCGCGGGGCCGCCCCGCCTGTCCAGCTCAGCCCGCTGTGCGGCGGAGTCCTCTTAGCAGAGGGGAGAGGGCCGCGAGGGCGCAGAGCGGCGGGGACGCTTCTCCGAGGGGATGCCTGGGTTGCGGAGGCGGGGGGCAGAAAGGGGTCAGCCGTAGGCAGCCCCTGGATACCCGGGCGGTCGTGAGCGCAGGAGGGGGCGGAGCCCCTCCTGCCCCTCCTGCGCCGCAGCTCTGGCTTCTGCCAGCAGGAGAGGATGGGGTGACAGGGCTCTCCGGAGCCAAAACCACTTCCCATCTCTTCCTAGAAGCAGACAAGCAATCGTCAGCACTATGCCCCGGTGCCCTGTCCCAGATCCACCCCCTCATCCTTGCGGCACTGAAGCTCGGTTGCACTCGCGCAGCGCACAGACGCCTCAGCCCGGCCGTGCTTTAGGGAACGAATAAGTGGCTTTTCCGTCTGAACTTTCTGTCTCTGGTTACGACTTCGGCCTGAATACCTTTCTTCCGACCGGTGGGATCCGGGGTGTGGAGGAGGTGTGGGGGAAGGGCAGGATGGGGCGGGAGAGTGTGTGTGAGCTGGAAGAGCACAGCAGGAAGTACCGCAGCTCACAGCCAGTTCGGGATGAAGCTGAGTTCGCTGCCGAGTCGCTCCGCAGGCCGTGGGGAGGAATAGAAAGTATTCAGCGCCTGTGAGGGCCACATATTTCAAACCTAGGAATATGAGAACAGTGTTGAAATTCTGTTGGTAGAGGAGCAGGAGTTAGCTGTGACTTATTGCTGACCTATGACAGCAGATTCATCTGGTCAGAAAAAGGAGCAAGTAGGTTTCTGTTGCACATACAGAACAGTTTTGGAGTGAGTCTCTGCTAAACATACTGGTCTGTGAATTTCCTATTGCCTACAGGCACTTTATTCAGAAAACCTGAAAAAAGGGGATGACACCCCCTCCTGTTGAACAGATTAAAACCAAATTCAGTAAGTTTTGAGATAAACGTGTAAAGTTTCCCTGTAGCAAGCCCTGGTATATGAGATGGAAGCCCAAATCTTTGTTCAGAAGTCATTGAGGACCTTGTCTGATAATTACCAGACTGATGCAGAATTATTCATGTGCTTGAGGATTACCATGCTGTGAATGCAAGCTGTGTGGCAGACAAGATTAGGCACTGCAACCTGCAGACATTAAATGCTCAGAAAGAAGAGCAAGTATTCCATGATGCAAGAGTGCTGGAGTAGATAAATGGGAAAACATAGAATTTTGCTGTATATGGAAAACAGAAAAATGAATGTGGCTCCTCAAGGGAGAATTGGTGTATCCTTTAAGAGGGTAAAACATGTCATGCAGAAAAGCAACGTGAAGCCCTGCTGTTTGCTTGCAGATAAGTTGGCACAGCATAAGAACATTAGGAAGAAAGAAAAAATCCTGCTAGAAGTGGACTGTGACAGCATGGATGACAGAAGCTATACAAAATCTTTACAGGATGTCTTGTCAGACTTTGACTTTACTGAAAGATGAACAGTGAAATTGGAGGGTTACTCTGAAAAAAAAAATACCCTTTCAATGCATCTGCAAGTGTAAATGTGTCCCAGCTCATGTTGCTGTAAACTTTATAGCCACGAAAGATTGTACTGTTGTCTGTCCTCTTCATCTCTTGCCAACTTCTTGGTTATCCACAATAATATTTTGCACCAGTATAAACTTAAGACAGAACTTCACCACTTCAAAATAGGGTGCTTAATAAATATCCTAGGGTGGTAATACTGTTTCTTAGCCATTGCAAAGGCCTGGAGTGGCAAGTATGTCGATGTACAAAGTTGTAACCAACCATTTCCTGATGCTAAAGGTTCTTCTAAATGTTCCTGATAAAAATCACATTAAAATGGAGGGAGCAGTTAAAAGCCAGTGAAATCAAAGTGATTGGGTGCTGTTTAAAAGTTCCAGATGGAAAGATTAATTTGCCAGTCCTATGGTGTGAAAATTGCTTTGCAAGTTAAAGAGGTTCAGATGTTGCATGCAGCGTTTTGTTCTATGTATACCTGTGTCAGGCTATCTGCAACAGCTTAATAGTCTTTAGGAAGACAAGGTAGAAACAGGTTAACTGTGGGAATGCACACTTCATCATGCAGCAAGAACAGGCTGGGAAAGCAGTGTTTCTTAGTTCAGTCTGTTTTAAAATCATAATGGTTTGGGTTGGAAACACCTAGTTTCAACACCCCTGCTATGGGCAGGGACATCATCCACTAGATCGGTTGCCCTAAGCCCTATCCAGCCTGGTCTTGAACACTTGCAGGGATGGGGCAGCTGCAGCTACAGCTTCTCTGGACAGCTTGTGCCAGTGTCTCATCACCCTCGTAGTAAAGAATTTATTTCTTATATCTATCCTAAGTCTCCCCTGTTAAAGTTTTTAGATTGAACAAAACTAGGCCAGACCATATGGTGACGAAAGGGGCATTCTTCCCTACTTCCTCCTGCTCCACATTGTGCGAAAACCCATCTTTAACCAGAGCACTATGGGGTAAATACGGCATAAAGGAGACTTTTACACCAGCCATACGTAGTTCATACTTGAATATCTGTTACTGACCTGAGTTTAAAAGCCACTGTCTCTCCCTGCTGTACAAAGTGGATACTATCTTGCCAGGGATTGGTTCTCATTTCCTAAATACAGCTATTCTGGAAATTCCTAACTAACAATATAGTATACAAAGCCCTTGTGTTGTCTTAAGGAGGCCATAAGCAGGCATCAGTATAATTTACTTGCTGCCTGCAGTCCTGGGCAGAGAGGTTGTTCTGACCACAGCTAAGCTTAGATGATTGATCCCAGGCTGTCTCTTGCAGCACTCCTGGTGAGGGGCAACATAAGTCTCAGATTTGTTTTGTCAAACTAATGCTGTGGTTTTAAGTGTGTGGGGTTTTTTGATACACAGTTTTAATATTTAAGAGTATTCATAGTGTGCTGACAGCTGTTGTAGCAGTAAACTGCTGAGACAAAGACATCCTCCCTCACTGCTTCCTTCCTATGAAGCTGCACAAGTGAGAACTTTGTGTTTCACAGGAAGAACTTTTTCTTGTCTTAGGGCAGGTGACAGGGAAACGCACAGAGAATGGAAGAGAATGTTTTGTGCCCTGTTCTGTGCCTACCAGTGTGAGCAAGCTGGGGAAAGAGGAAGGGAGCAGAGGTTTGGAGCTGGCTTACGTTTGACCAGGTGGTTTCTGACTCACCAGCGTAAAGGACTTCTACCACCACTTAGTGTACTTGGGAGAGAAGGAGAGGTGATAAAGTGGGGACTGGCATGCTCCAGGGCAGGGCCTGCACGCTCCTAGCCTGCGTGCTCCAGCCGTTCCACTGTAGATAGGCATGTGCTCACAGCTCCTACTGCCTGGCTCTTGTGTCCTCTACTCCTCCTGAGAGCTGTAAAGACTAGAAGTGCCATCTAAGCAGGAATTGGACCTGTATGAATGTCTTGCCTCTGCCCTTACTTGCTAGGCTGCTTTGTTAGCATGGGTGCCTTAAGATGAGGCCAAGGGCTGTTTGCTTCAAGACTGTAGGGTCCTTTTGACCTTGAAGATGAGGACTCTGGTGTAAGGTCTTCATTGTCTTACCCTAACCGCAGCCCAGGGGAGGAGGAGACAGCCTTCATGTCTCAGAAAGACATCCTACGTCATATTTACATGGGAGAGAGCATGCTGGGACTGGGAGAGAGGCTGCAGGCAGTGCCTGCCTGGGGGTAGGCAAGCTGTGCCTCTTACAAAGCAGAACATCCTGTTTCATGTTATTTGTCCTGTTGGCTCCTCCTTTTCAAGCTGTACATAAAAGGTACTACAAAGGCATTTCTACACTGTACACAGCTATACTATATGCTAGAGAGTAAAAACACTACATATGTCAGCCTTAGCTAGCTAATACCACCACTGACATGGCAAAATGGCTTAATTTCCAACCTACCTGATTGCATGCACTTGCCATTCTGCAAGTAGATTTGCTTTTTACTTTCAGAATCTTGACTTGCTGATAAGGAGGGCATACTTTGCCTTTCATAAAAAACAACATTTTTGGTACTACTTCTGTCATAAAAAACATTTTTGGTACTACTTCTGTCAGGACTGTGCCTAGTTATATGTGCGATGCATCAATATATATCACTACTGCTCTTTGAGCTCCAAAAATCCTGGGGCTGTATTTATGCTGCTTTCTGCAGTTCACAACTGCTGCTTACCAAAGTGTAAAGTCTGTATGGAGTCCTGCCTTCAGCCATTGCAGACAGAGAATCGGTCGTTCACAGCTCACTGGTTACATCCTGCAGAAGTGGGAGAGAGGACAAATGCTGGGCTCCCTTGGAATGGATGGAGAGAAATTGGGTCCTGTAGGTGAAATAGGTCCTGGAGAGTCTGTGGGGAGTGAAAACAGTAAAGGCAACAGGGTAGAGGAGTGGAACCTGGAGAAGATGGAGGTAGAAGGGACTGAGAGGAGGGGGAAAACTGAAGGCGTTGGGCTGGTACTGGGAGGAAGACAGCTGAATCCATGTCCGAAAATCAGTTAGGGGTTTACAAGGGTATCAGAAAGCAATAAAGCTGCTTAGAAATGGGGGCAGAATGGGAACAGTTGTAACCTGTTCTTGGTTAGAGGAAGCAGGCGTACAATTAGTGGGGAAGGGAGCAGGCAGTTTCTGGAAGGTGCAGGAGAAGAAAAAAGGTTATCTAGAAGAAAGTTAAAGCAAAGGGAGGTAGAGCTGAAAGTAGAACCAGTATCAGTCAGCTTGAGATTCCATGCATTTGCTTTCCAACATGCGGTCTGACATGCTCCATTGTCAGAGGAGGCGTGGAGTGGGCTTTCCTGTAATTGGGGATATAAGTAGAGGTGCGTGTGGAAAACATTTGTGTCCTTTTCTTGCAGGGATGGGGCATGGTTACTCAATCATCCAGCCGTGTGCTAGAAGCAGTGGGAGCTGCAACTGTACTCTCGTACAAGGCAGAACAGGCCTGTGGGTCTTCAGCAGACCTTCTGTCCTCTTCATCAGTTACTGTGCCTACTGTGTAGAGCACAGGTCTTTATAGCGAGTGTGTGCTGAGGAATGACTTCCTGCCAAGACTAGCATGCACTGGAGCATTCGATGTCTCTAAGCTCAGGAATCACAGTGAGATGAGCCTGCTTCTAAGGCTTGAGCTCAGGAGCAGCTGTATTCTGCTATGGGTAGTGCACAAGAAAGGTGTTGAGCAGTCAGGGTGTGGGACTGACCTGGGTGCATTTGGAGCCTCAGAGACAAGGCACTCCTTATCTGTGGGTACCAAGCTGGGAACTTCGACAAAATTTGCTAAAAAGTTTCTGTTAATTGTAGCCCTGAGACGGCTCAGAAGGGACATCAACCGTAATGGGTGAACGGAAATTGCTTGTCACCACTGCAGATCAGGAAGAGACATTGATTAGGGGCTGGACTCTCGGTTCTGCTATTGTGACATCCATTGAGCTGCTTTCTGAGGAGTGCACGTGGACATAGATGTAGCGCAACAGTGCGTAACACATACTCCCCTCGATGCCTTCTGCACCTCACACTGAGTTTCTAGGTCTGTGTGACTACACAGGCAATGGAGCTGAGTGCAGTTTGGCCAGACCACAAGACCCTATTTCCACAAAGAGTTGTGCAGGGATTGGAAAAGTGTGTAGACAACCTGCAAGGACAGAGTTTGCTCTTTTATCTGTCCCAGAAGCAACCAGCCCACACATTCTCTCTTCTTTTGCATCTGTCATCTACAGTGCGGAGCTCTGGTACTGGTTTTGCTGTGCAAAGCTGAGTGAAGTCCTTTGGAGAATGGAGGAGAAAGGAACCCTCTCAGTTTCTACTCTGTTTCTTAAGCTGTTACAACACTTAGACCTTGCTAGGAAAGAGCTGCATCATCCTCACCCTGTTCTGCCTGAGGGGACGTGTATCATAGCAGTCCCTGAGTAACTACCAGTCTTGGCAGAGTTTCAGAAAAAACATGTAGGAGAAGAGGGCGCAAACTCCCAGCAGAAGAGCTCACTAACTACTGTGGATAAAGTCATTTTCACTGGGAAAATCCAAAGCAGAAGGTGGCATACTCACTTGCTTAGCATGGCAATTTCTGTGTGTTGGCAAAATCTGATGGTGCCATCTCTTTCTTGCCAGGTTACCTGGTGGCCAGTTTGACCACAGCTGCACGTCACACTCCATTGCCCAGTTCTAAATTTCTCTGTTAAACCAAGACAAGCTAAACACCCCTTGCCTGAATAGGGGCAAAACCATACTTTTTCATGAAGAAACCCACTTCCTGTTCTGAAGAACAAACTCAGGCTTGGGCATGCTGCAGTTTCCCACCTTCTGTGCTCTCACACACGGTGGAACTGGCACTCTTGCTTAGGACAGAAATACAGGGCAGCCAGAAAGCTTGGTTTTCAGCAGGGAATGGTTTTGCTAGGTCTAATAGCAACCTGTCAGAGTGCTTGATCCCAGCTTACCTAGGTGTATACAGCCACTGCTGTGCTCCGGCATTAGGAGAGTAGCATCACTCTTCTAATGACGTCATGCATGGGTGAGTGTTTTGTGTGGAGGAATAGAAAGGTGAAAATGTACCTCAAGCTGGCTTACAAAATGTACCATCTCTGTAATTACACTGTTCCCTGTAAGGTATTTCATCACCAGCCCAATCTGGAAGACAGTGAGGAACTGAGAATTGCTGTTGCTGGAAATACACAGATGGGTTTTGTTTAGCAGCAGTTTAGCATCCTGTTATCAAACTAATGCTCAAGCTTTGGTTATGCTTGTAACATTTAAACAGTTACAATAGTATGAAACAGTCAAATTCCCATCCCAGTAGGATGCAGATCAGTTCTGGAAAACAAAGGTGGGTGAAACTTCTTCCTGAGACAAGATAATAACATCATTCCAGTATAATACACTATTTCAGTGATTTTTTAAAAGCCCATCTTACTAGATCTCTGCTGCAAGTCTCCCAGTGACCTGGAACAGCCTTCTTGTCTAATGAGTAGTTTCTTTCAGCACCCAGCATCTTCATCCACCTGATTGTAGAAGCTGAGTGAACACCAGATCCACCCCCTGCCAGACCTTTGACTGATGCCACGTGAGTGTGGGATCAGTCTGAGCCCAGCGTGGTAATTTGAGCTTTGTGTTGAATGCAGGAGATTTGGCATGTCAACTCCTTTCAGCAAGGAGCAAAGGGCTAACACTTGGAGTCCTTGCTAGGGTACTGGTGATATGTTCAGAATTCCTGTTACTGCCATTTATTTATTGCATCCCTGCAAGGAGAAAGCTTAGCTAAACAATGATTTGTGTGTGGCTGTTCTCACACTTTGACACTAAGAAAGAAGAAAATCTCATCTTCACTTCTGCTTCCATTCATTGTGGTAGGCTTTATGGTATCCAGTGTGTAAGAAGTAAATAGGAACACTGGAAATAAGTTGCAGAGTGTAGGGGCACACCTTACTCTGAGGTTACCCAAGCCCTTTTTAGTTACATATTAATGCTGCAGATGATGCTCTCTGCAGGATGTGGGCTGTGAAGTGGAAGCTTGTGATGGCAGAGAGGGGTACCTGGAAAGAGACAGCAGCTGTAGCTGAAGTTTTTGTTCACATTTCTGCAAACTTGACCATCTTAAGTATACAGCAGCTGCAAGGTCATCTTCTAACAGTGGAGTAGCTTACATTCACATTATTAAAACCTGTTCTTAGGTTAGGCCACCAGAGAAGGCACGTTTTCACAACCCACAGAAGCATTCTTAAAATTGGGGTAGTACCCTTATTTCTTCCTTGTGGGCAAGATCTCAGGACCTGATTTGAGGATCAAAGCAGGCCCTGTTTTTCCCAGAAGAAATCAGAAACAGACAGCAATCTCATGTTCCTAAAACGAGCTTCAGGGAAATATTTTCAGATCTGGCACTGAAAGGTAAAAATGGATAGTTACTGAATAGTTACCTGTTGTGTTTACATGTTCTGAAACACTCAATAATGCAGATTTCTAGGCCCTTATGTAGCTGTTGAGTGGGTATAAGACAGCATGGAATAATGTCTTAGCCAAAACATAGCAAAGTTGTCCTTACAAGGCTTCATCCAGGGATTACCAATAACTGTAAATATCAGGCTCAGTTTAAGAGGCTCTTAGCTGCAAAGAGGAGATGGCAGCCTCTGTTTCTTTTTGTGGTAGTGTGGAAGGATTGCTTGTAAGAATTGCTTGCATCAGGTAAGTGCAGCAGGGGCCAACATATACAGCCGGGGGACAGAAAAAGGTACTGAACTCTGCCTCTGCCAGCTATCAGCAGCAGGACTAGGTGACTGTGGATGAGGTAGTCAAATCGATTTTGTGCTCTGGGCCAAAATAACAATTATGCCAGTAGTAAAATAGTGCTAGCATGAGTAACTGCAGACATTGTGGGTTTGAATTTTTACTACCAGCTTTATTGTAATTTCAAGGAGAAACTAAGACGGCAAACGCCTTCACAACTCAGTCTGAGGGAATGCTACATTTCTTTTCTGGTGAAGGTGTTCATGTTTACCAGTCTTTGCTCTCTACTCTGCAGCTGTGGCTGACATTTGCTCCTGTGGCTGATAAGACAGCAGTCTACTTCCACATTTCCCTGGAGATGGTCAACTGGCTCTCAATAGTGTACCTCCTCATCTCGATCCCATTTGGTCTGGTGGCAACATGGGTTCTTGACAGCTTGGGGCTCAGATGTGCCGTGAGTTGAACTATTTTGTATTCCTGAGGGTGTTTTCACCTAGAGATAGCAGTATGGGAGTCTTGCCAAATAGTGCAGTGGGTGACAATATTGAAAGCTCTGTCCTACTTCACTAATAGCCGTCTCCTCATTTCTAAGGTGGGGAGCAGTGGGAAAAGGGTAGAATAATGTTGCATCACTATGTGCCTTTTCTTGCTTCAGTTTTTGTTGTCTTAGCTGACAGGGACAGATGCTGTGGGCTGCTCCTGTGCAGAGCTTGTTGTAAATGAGTAGGCTTTGCTACAGAGAAGTGATAGCACAGCTATTCTGTTTGCAGGGTCACTTTAAGAAGCAGCAGGACAGGATGCAAGCAAGGGACCCCTGTAAGCTCAGAGGTCTACGCTAGGCCAGTTTGGGATCTCTGCACAGTATTCCCAGAAGCAAGAGTGTTGTAGAATGTGGCACTGAAACACTTGCATGCTAATGGCATGGATGAGCATTTGCAGCATCTGTAGGCTGAATGACTCTGCCATGATCTTTGGATTGTCACATCAAAATATGGGTGATGGTGCAAACTTACAAACAGAACTTAATTAGTGAACTTTGAATATCTCATCAATTCCATTACAATATCTTCTGTCTTGCATAATATATTATATTGTGGTGTAGTTCTCATGTTTGGCTAGGACAGCCACCATGCTCCCTAATGTTTCAGGTAACACACTGTTGGATAACGAGCATCTTGTAGTGGCATAAAGGGTTGGTCTTCAGGCAACTTTGCATGCAGTGATTACTAACACAGTGTCTCCTGTAGTGCATCTGAGACCTGGCTCAAGCTACTCAGTTGTATTAAGTTCTGCCCTTTAGGCTTCAGCACACAAACCATGTCTGTTTCTGCTTGCTCCAGGTGATCCTGAGCGCGTGGCTGAACATGATGGGTAGCATCATCCGGGTGTTCAGTGTCCTGAAGTTCCTGAACTTGGGCTCCCAGAGTTACTGGTATCTGTTTACTGGGCAATGCCTCTGTGCACTGGCACAGCCCCTTATCATCTTTTCACCGACAAAGCTGGCAGCACTATGGTTTCCAGACCACCAGAGAGCGACAGCAAATACAATTGCATCAATGTGTAAGTGATAGCTGCAAAGTAATATTGCTGCATTTGTTTGCCTTTCAGAGGCAGCAGGCAAAGGAAACCCTCTGTACTACACCCATTTGGCCCTGCATATACAGCTCCATCCAAGACTCTCATAGCCATGTGCAATAAACCAGCGCCTTCATGGTGCTGCAAGACAGCTTTTCCAAGCTGGGGAGCAAGAAGTGGGCCTTAGCCATATCCAGGTACAGCATTCAAAGTAAGCTACCCAGGCTCCCAACCTCCTTCCTCTCTGCAATGACAAGATGATCATCCTTGAGTAAATACCATAGAGGCTAGAGAGATAGTCCTCTGAGATAGTCCTCTGTGTAACTAATCTAATGTCTGTAAGTGGCCTTAATTCAGCAACTTGTTAGGAAGGTGTCCAAATTGCATATGATGCCAGTGGTCACAATTGCCAAATTCTGTAACGGGATAGAGGTGAGGCTGCTGCAGCAATTTTGTCCACCAGTTCATTCAGTAGCAAAGCTGCGTGTATGCACACACAGATAAAATATACTCAGCTGGCCACACAAAAACGTTGGGGATGCTAAATGCAGCAGAACTATCCATGCAGAAACCACATCTGCCTTGCAAATTGTCTGGAAGCTGAGAAACTGGAGGGGAGGCACCAGATACACTTGCTCTAATCTCATTCCTCTCTTGCTCTTTTGGGCCCTGCTAGAGACAGGATACTGCACTTGACAGACCTATTTAATTCCTCCATGTGACATTCTTCCCAGCAGGGAGAAGAAATCTCTTCTTCCGTTCTACGACTTGAGAAGTGCCCCAGAAACTGGGCTGGCCCACTGGCTCCAGCTATAAATCTTACAGTACCTAAATCTGCCGCATCTGCCCTTCCTTCAGAACAGCCAACAGCCACCTTCTCTCCCTACTGCCCTGGAGTTCAGAAAGCATAGGCATGGAGAATAGGGCAGTAAAGGGGCACCCCTATACAGCTTTTCCAATGCCACTGCAAACCCAGAGCACAGACACTGTTGTTTAGTAAGAATGGATTTATAGTGTCAGAACAAATAAATTCTTCTTGCAGTGCCTTCCTAGAATAGAATGGACCTATTGGCCCACCTTGTTTGCCAGAACTCAGACAGACTTTCACCTTGCCTGCTGGAGAAGCTCTGTTGTCTGTGTGGTGTAATACAAGTACTACTAGGGACTGACCACTGTGCACTTCGTCCTTCACTGCCCTGAAGGACTCCACCCTGTAGGCAACTTACGCTTTTTAAGTGAGAGAGCAGCCAAAAGGCATTTCTTTCACTTTGTGTAAAAATAAAAAAAAAAATTAAAAAGTGTCCTCAGTCCTTACAGGATCAAATGGATCTAACTGTAGGACAAAATAAAACTGAAGAGCAAGGAACAGTCGAAACCCAAGATCTGAAGCTGTTCAGTCTGTGACATGTTGAGATTTCAGTGTGAGGACTGTATGTACGGTGATTATTATCTGTTGCAACACTTGCATATTGCTGTTTAAAGGGCTTCAATTAATGATGTCTAGCTACACCCATTACTGTGCTGTACAAAATCAGAATTTCATTTCAAGAAAGTTTAAATATTGCCTAGAAGGAGCATCTGCCACAGCCCCAGTAATTTACTCTGTGGTTAATTACCTCACTGACAAATGCCTGCATGTTACTTCTTGTCTTGATGCTCCTATCCTTCAGCTATTCAGTCTTGTTGCACCTGTTTGTCAGGTAGTTACGGACAGTCACATCTTCTCTCCTTTGCCTGTAAAGACTGAATGGCTTCAACCCAGTCACCTTATGATGATATTTCCCTTTGCCTCTTCCCATATCTCTGTGTTGCTCACTTGAGCTTTTTCTTTCATCTTTCTCCAATTTATCAATACTCATTTCCTGTGTTAGTGCCAGAGAAGCACTCAGCATTCCAGTATTGTCAGTATCACTGCTGCACATACAAACCAGTCCTACAGCCTCTTGTCAGTATCCCCAGTGCTTCTGGGTAGGCCTGCCTGTGCTTCTGTGACAAAACAAGATCCAGTGAGCAGCTGAAATCACTATGACTCAGCTGTTCTTTTGAGTATTTATCCTATCTTGGTTCTCCCCATCACTTACAAAGACCTACCTACAGAGAAGCAGTGCAGGGCTAAGAGCTGGCCTCTGAAGACCATGAGAAATTTTCCTATGTCAGGACAGGAAAGACTCGTTCGAGTCCACTGAAGTGGCCTCTGCTTCATGTGTGGGATTCTTCATTTACTGTGGTCTGTCAGCATGTCATTTGTCATTTTCTGCACCTTGCAGAGTTTTAGTGTGTCAACATCACTGTCCACAAAACACACATTCCCATTGCAGAGTACTGCAGTGAAATCCATCAGGACCCCTGGACCATAATGTACAGTTCATTAACTCCACTGACCTTCTAATTTCTTACTTTTGGCTCATATAATTTCTCTTCTCAGGAAGAGAAGGTGGCTGAAACCCTGTAATTACTCAAATAGTCTCACTTAGTCTTTTCAAATTTAGCCCAATGCTCACATTTCCACCCCTATCCCACACCTTCAGGAATTGCTTCAGCATGCTGATAGTTCATGGAAACATCTGACAGTAGTTTTCAGGCAGTCCCTTACAATGCCCAGACACATTTTACCCCAACAGAGAAGCTTTAATCCATCTCCTTGGAAACTGTTGTTTAATTGTGTCTGTGTACTTAGAAGCAGGTTAAGATTTCACAAGAATCATAAGCTAGTACTTTCCCAAACACAGAACAGAAATTATGTGGTGGTTGTGTTCTGTGGCACTGTTAATGATGCCGTAGCAGAATTACAGAACAGACAAGGTTAGAAGGCACCTCTTGATCTTGTCCACCCTGCTGCTCAAGTAGGGTTTACTAGAACAGGTTACCCAGGTTTTGGCCATGTCTAAGGATGGAGATGTTCCAATTTACCTGAGCAACTTCTTTCAGTGTTCAAACACTGTTACAGGAAAAAAAGTTTATATTCAGACAGGTTCTCTGGTGTTACAGTTTGTGCCCATTGCCTCTTATCCTGCCACTGGGCACCACTGAGAAAAGTCTGTTCCCTCTTCTGTACAATCTCCGATCAAAGTTCTTTACTACAGGCTGAATAGTCCCAGCTGTCCCAGCCTCTTTATGTGTGAGAGATGCTCTGGTCCCTTAATCATGTATTTGGCCCTTGACTGAACTTTCTCCATTAACTATGTATCTTTCTTGTACTGAGGAGCCCAGTAAAGGATTCAGCACTCCAGATGCTTCTCACCAGGGTTGAGTAGAAGGGAAGGATCACCATCTTCCACCTGCTGGCAATGCTTTAAACCAGGATGCTCTTGGACACCTTTCTGCAAAGGTGCCTTCCTGGCTCATGGTACACTTGCAGTCTATTCATGTCCTTCTCTGTAAAACTGATTTCCAGCAGCTTCTCCAGGCTGATCAGTCCCAGCTCTCTCAGTCTCTCCTCACATGGCAGAGGCTCAAGTCCCTTAATCATCTTTTTGTCCCTTTGCTGGACCAGTAAGTGCATGTCTCCCTTATACTGGGGAGTCCAGAACTGGACACAGTACCCCAGATGTGACCTCACTACTGCCAAGCAGAGAGGAAGGATCACCTTCTGCTGATAATATTCTGCCTAATACAGCCCAGGATGCTGATGGCCTTCTTTATCAGGAGGTTGTTTCTGGCTCATAGTGAACTTGATGTCCACCAGGATCTTCTTCCCCACATCATATCCTTCTCTGCAGAGCTGCTTTACATTTGGTCATCCCCAGTGTGTACTGGTGGAGCAGGTTATTCCTCCCCAGGTGCAGGACTTTGTATCTTCTCTTGTTCAGCTTCACAGGGTTGAGTCTCTTGAGGAACCTCTGAATGGCAGTGTAGCCATCTTTTCTACCAGCCACTCCTCACAGTGTCACAGTGGCTGTGGGTGCACTCTGCCCTGTCATCCAGGTTTTTCTTCAAGGTTAAACTGTATTGGCCCCAGTACCAACAGTATCAACTTGTGGGGTGCACCACTAGTGACTGACCTCCAGCTTGACTTCATGCCAGTGACAGTAATCCTCTGGGACCAGCTGTTCATTTGACTTTCAGTTCATCTCACTGTCCACTTATCTACCCAGTACTTGGCCAGCTTGTCTATGAGGATGTTATGGGAGGCAGTATCAACAGCCTTTGTAAAACTGAGATAGAAAACATCCACTGCTCTCTGCTCATCCACCCAGCCAGTCATCTTACTGTAGAAACCTATTAGGTTGGTTAACCATTCCTCCTTTGCTGACTACTACTGCTCACTTTGTTGTCCTTCATGTGCCTGGAAATGGTGTCCAGGATTAGTTGTTCCATGAATGTTCCCAGGGATCAAAAGGAGACTGCTGGGCCTGGAGTTCCCTGGATTCTCCTTATTGCCATTCTTAATGATGGGATTGACAGTCACTCTCTTCCAGTCCTCAGAAGCCCCTTGAAACTGCCATGACCTACCTTTTAAAGATAACCAAGAATGGCCTTGTAGTGAAAACAGTCTGCTCCCTCAGCACTCATGGATGCATCCCATCATCCCATGGACTGTGTATGTCTGGTCTAGGTAATGTTCCCTGGCATAGTCCTCCACTAAGGATAGATTTTCCTTGCTCCAGACTTTAACTCTCAGGGTTGAAGGCCAGTCTTACCAGTAAAGACTGAGGTGAAGAAGGCATTGAATACCTTGGTGTTTTCCATTTCCTTGTCACCAAATCTCGTGCCCCATTCAGCAGCAGGCTCACATTTTCCTTAACCTTCCTTTTGCTGCTTATGTACTTGTAGAAGCCATTCTTACCGCCCTTCACATCTCTCACCAGACTCAATTCCAGGTTGGCTTTGGTTTTCTTAATCCTGTTCCTACACACTAGTAAAAAAATCAATTTTCCCTCATTTGACTTTTGCAGAATATCACCCTAAAAGTTAAAATAATGGCTCCCGCAGTTTTAGACAGTCCCAGGCTGAGTCCCAGCAGTACTGCTTGACACACTGCTCAGCTCTAGGCCCATAACAATGCAACCCCCCTACTCCAGTACAGGCAAGTGTCCAAGATTTTCTTGTGCTACGTGATTTTTGTAGTTGGTAGCAGAGATAATCTTATATGGCAGCTTGGGCTTTACTGGGGAAATATATTGGCTTGAAAGCTGTCAGTTTAGAGAGCTGTCCCAGCATTTTCCTGCTTTTCATGTCTTTTGTCAAATAAGACCAATGGCATCCTCGTGACCATCAGGAATAGCATTGCCAGCATCTTAAGGGAGGTCCTCTGTCTACATCTGAAAAGCTGTGTCCCATTATAGGTTCCTCAGTACAAGAACAACATGGAAATATTAGTGTAAGTCCAATTAAGAGCCACTAAGACAATTAAGGCAATGGAACATCTGTCATGTTAGCCAAGGCTGAGAGAGCTGGGACTGCTCACCCTTGAGAAGGTTCAGGAGGAGCAGATCAGGGGGATCTTATCCGTGTGTATACATACATGATGGCATAGGAGCAGTAAACAATGGAAAGCTCTAATTGTTACTGCTGCTATATAACATCAGCACAGATGCCACAGGTTTGTCCATCTTCATTTTGTTCCTTCAGCTTAGCATTTACTGAGGCAGCCTTGTGAGGGTTAGGACACTGTATTTTATAGATGAGAACCAATCTCTAGGGAAACAGATTGAGACAATGGGCATCATGGGGATGAGGAAACAGATGTAGCAACAGTGAGACCACAGAATCATCTTCTCCAAGTATTGCCTTCCTAGTTTCTCCCTTTATATGGCTCTTTCTGTCCTTATTCATTACTTTGCTGCTTACTATAGCTCTGGTGCTGACTGGCAGTAGGGGTGGACACATGATGCTGACTACTTGCATGAAAAAGTGTCTCTCTTTTATTTCCTTCCAGCCAATCCCTTGGGTATTCTAATAGCAAATGTGCTGTCACCTGCACTAGTTCCTGAAGGAAAGCACATCCCATTGATGGTAAATGAAAACTACTTTAATCAGCCAGCTGGGCTGATTGGGGTCCAGCTAATAGATTTATTTGGAGGCAGTGGCACTGGAAAGACTGATAACATGTCTTTGTGTTGTGTAGCTGGGTGTTTATGCTGTCCCGGCAGTAACAGCTTGTGCTCTGGCAACCATGGGGATTCGTGAGAAGGTGCCTCCAACACCTCCTTCAGCCAGTGCCACTACCTCTACCTCCCAGCCGTTCCTCGAAGGGCTCAAAATGGTAAGTACTGTAGCACAGAGAGAGACCTATGCTGGAGTGAGGGATGCAGCCCTGCTAGACAGGGATATGCTGGGTAATCTGGTGACAAAGCAGACACTGAACTGCACTCCACCAAACCTGCCATGGAAAGCTCCCTGAAGGAGACCAGGATTCCTTCCTTCCTTCCTTCTTCAGGGAGCAGAAACTGCTCACAGCAAAGCTGTGAGAGATGCTCTCTGACTATTCAGCTGTGGTCTGGCTGCCATTTGGCTAGCCCAGATAGGCACAGCTGGGCTCGTCCAAGAGGACTACTTAACCTAAGCCTTCTGAGCAGCTCAGAGAGGTCATGGTAAAATGAAGGAAGAATTTGGGTACTGAAGAGACCATTCTTCCCCGTGTTTGAACTTGTTCTCTGGCTGAAGTGACAGGAGAGAGCCAAACTCTTCTAATGATCATGGGGTTGCCCTGTCAGCATTTCTAAATGAGGGGTCAGAGCCACAAACCCTCAACTCTACTATTACAGCCAGAACTTTTTTGCACCTCCACTTATTTAAATGATATGTTAACTTCTTTCTCTAGCTCCTGAGAAACAAGCAGTACATCATTCTGGCAGTGTGCTTTGGAGGAGGAATTGGGATGTTCACCTGCTTTTCAGCTCTGCTAGAACAGATCCTTTGTGAGAAGGGGTATTCAAATGTGAGTCTCCCTTCTTTCCTGCCCTTTGCCCACATATAAAAAAGATTTTCCTTGACAAGAAACTCTCAGCAAAATGAAGATAGCTGAGTATGGTGCCCTGTCTTATATCTTATTTGCTCATATTATCTAACATAGATTAAGCAGTATGTTAATCCAGAGCACAGTCTCTCAGTATAGAGGCTGATCTGCATTTTCTTTACTGCCCATGGTCAGGCTCCCATTTGCAAATGAAAAGCCTTTACTTATCAAACACTCTTTGGGGAAAAAAAATAGAGTAGTGTGTGTTTTCTAAGCCACTTCAGACCGCTGATGCCTATGCAGCCTTCTGACACTTTCCCCAGAGTAGGATGGGGCCCAGGAAGGCACTACCATGAAGCTGAAAGCAGGTTGATTCAAGTACCTTTTCCTCTTTGCAGTCTTCCATGAAGCCAGAGCAACAGATGAAGTCACGGTTGTTTCCCCACCCTTCCCATGACACCTGCCAGGTGCTGCTTTTACAGTTGAGCACAGTTTGTGAACAGCTGATCCTTCCTGCTTGCTCCCTGCAATAGCAGGGGTCTGCCCCAGTTCCTGCATTTCCCCTCAGGCAGGCAGCACTTCTGTCCTGCTGCTTGTATTCCTATGGAGGTCCTCTTGAAATACCCCTCCAGCTTTTGTATCTGCACATCCACATCTCTGGGTCTCTGTCCGCTCCCTCACACTTCCCAGGTCTGATACCTGGCCCAGTACTCTGTATCCAGGTCACATTTGTACAACCCATTGGCTCTGAAGTGAAAATTTTTTAAACTTCGTAGCCTTGCTTTCTGCGCATCACAGTGCCTTAGTCTGTGTGTGACTTGCTTGTCCTGGTCCTTTAGCCCACAGAAGCTATTCCAGATACCCTTTCCTTCCAGTCTGCCCCTGAGGCTGCCAAAAATGTTTACCCAAATTTGTTGAAGCTTACCTGCTTTCAGAATTGGTTTCTGCATTTGAATTTTTATGGAGCTGAAGGAGGAGGATGAAGTCATTGCAGGCAACAGATCATGGACCCCATCCTAACTATGCTCACTGGCTCTCTAATTAGACCTCCTTGCTACAGTCAGGTGATGGATGCTATGTCTCATCTAACATACTTTGGGGCTGCCTGTCTTGTGCTCCCTGGTAAGAAAAGGGTCAGGAGCATGATTATAAACAGGAGCAGATCCCAAAGCAGTTAGACCTGTTACCAAGTGTGGGTAAATCACCTGACTACCCATAGAGTACAATTGCATGCATGGGCTGGAGCATTTAATGCCAGGGAAATGCTGCTGCTATGCACCCAGCCTCCCTTGCTAGGTTTGCAAAAACCTGTCATCCATAGAGACCTTGGGAGTCCTGTGCCCTGGCTGTCTTCTCGCACTTGTAGCAGCACCTCAGCTCTGTTACTTGCTACTAAGCCCTATGGAGGCCTCATCTATTGCAACAGGCCAGGGAGCTTCTCCTACCTCAGTAGCAGCAGGTGGAAGGGACAGTGACACTAAAACCTCTTTCCTGACTGCTCTAGTTGCTCAGTAACTTGTTCTTCTGCCCTCCAGGAATTTGCTGGCCTGAATGGTGCACTGTTCACAGTGTGTGGTTTGTTGGGTGCTTTCCTGCTAGGCCTGTATGTCGACCGGACAAGAAAGTTCATAGAGTCCACCAAGATCTGTTTCTGTTTGAGTGCACTTGCCAGCATTGTGTTTGCAGTGGTGAGTTCTCCCTTGCGTTGCACCATACCTGTGGGCTCAGTTCTGTTGCCATCCAACAAATCATCAACTCAAACCAAGGTCATCTGATGTCACAGTATTCAATAAGCCACCTGTTATGCTTTGCAATGATCCCTCTTGGCTAGGAATGTTTTAAAGAAAAACCCTTTACTGAGGATTTCACAGTCACTGTGGAGCCTGAGATATATTCAGGATATAAATAAATTACCATAATTTTACCTGTTCACATTGGATCACCATGTTTGTTTACTGTCCCTAAGACCACTCTTCCCCCAAAAAAGAGATGGAATTACTAAATACGCATCTTACAAAAAACTGAAAAAGAATGCCATAGTTTTCCCAATACTTGTTTTCAACAGTGGTGGCTGCCAAGAGTGTAAGATGAGCAGAAGGCACCTGAGTTATGTGGCTGTTTCTGCACTAGTTCCTTGAGGAGTACAAGACATAAGAGAGAGGCAGAAAAGGGAGGCACTTGAATCCAACCAGGAGAGGAATGCAGAACTTGGAGACTTACTCCCATGGAGTGCAAGTACTGCAGTTGAGCATAGTCATTGCCATTGGAGCCATCACCCAGCAGGAACCTGAGCATGAAGCAGAGGACTCCTAGCAGTGCAGAGGATCCAGACTAGTGCAGGACAGCTTTTTCAATAGTCTTGTGCTGTGCATTTCTCCTGTGTGTTGAAAAATTCAGAGTTTCAATACAGCATGATCAAAACATCCCCCTGGGCTAGGATCCCAGTGATGTTAACTCTACTTTGAAGAGACAGACAAATTCTCAGTGTAGGACAAGATGCTTAAAGCAAACCTTTTATTTCCCTGCTTAGTACTTTGGCATTTGTTAGGGGGATGCTCTGAATACAAGTCAGCGTGTCTGGGCTGAGGTAAAGCACAGCACAGGCAAAAGACTGTATCAGGAGTAACAAGCAGACCTTTCCATCCTCCCCTTCTCTCCACCACATTTGTCCCATACAGATGGAATGTTCAAAGTAGTAAACCAAAAAAACACCTCTTCAAATCTGCTTGATGCCTTGATGCTTTGAACTCAGATTCCAGACACAGAGTCTTCCTTGACTGTCCCAGTTCAGCCGCACTAGGCCTGCTGCAGCCATGCCAGTTCAGACACCTCATGTTTCTCTGTGTGACTTTCTTACATGATTAAGGAATAAGGTATCAGCACTGTAGCTGCAGGATATATGTTTTTTTTTTTCTAGCATTGGCTGGACAAGGCCATGCTCTTTCCTCAAGAGCCAGGGACAAGGCTGTTCTAGACACTAAACTGATCTTGAGGGTTTATGAATGCTTCAGGGTTGATTTTTTTTTTGTTTGCTTTGTGGGGGCTCTTTGTGGTAAAACCCCAGTGTTACAAACATGAGTCTGCTGTGACTCATGTGAAAATAATTTCCCTGTGAAAAATAATTTCCCTTGTCACTGAGCTGCTGCAACTGTGGAATAGTTTTCCTTACCAATGTGTTGCAGCAACCCAGTGAATTGTCACATGTAACTCAATGCAAACACCAATTCTTAAATGTTAGCTTGACCTAGGAGGAAGGTGTGTGTTTCACTTGGTGCTAGTATGCTTCTGATAAGTTACTGACCAGGAAGTCAAGTCACAGAAATATGACCACACTAGTACTTTTCAGGTAATTCTGCTGATCCTGTCTCTCCTTGCTTAAAATTCAACAGATAAATCTCCATCATGTAGCCATTTGTTGACTTCAGAGGGTTGGAGGTAAAATATTTCAGGAACAGATAGAGAAGGTACTGATGAGAACAGAGTCCTTAGGACTTCGTGCAGGTTATGGGTTCAGAGAATTTCTGTGCAGCAGTGCTGACATTGAGACTTCATTGTGTCTCTTCTGCCTGCAGACTTCTCGGTTCAGAAACCAGGCTGTCATGCTGGCCATCACCAGCTCACTCTTTGGTTTCTTTGGTTTTGCCATCTATCCTATTGCCATGGAGTTGGCTGTAGAGTGTTCCTATCCCGTGGGAGAGGGTACATCTACAGGCCTGATTTTTGTTGCAAGGTAAGTAGGCTTGGGTTTGAACACATATGCACACACACACAAGGGTGGGGAGCAAACAAAGAAGAGTGAGGACATCAGTGGTAGCCACCCTGTTGCACTTCCTTCTGGTGTACATGCACATGACCTTGAAAAGGGGGAAGCTGGCTGCCTGAGCCATAAGAGCTGAAGAGCTAAGGTTTTAAAGGAAGGAGGAGCGTGTGAAATTGGTGCAAGAAAAGCAAGAAGGAATGTGAAGGTCTCCCTTGCTTGGCACAAATCAGGATTTAACCATGCCCAGCATCACTTAACCTTTGAAGCAGATGGTGTCTATGCCTGAAAGGGGCACTCTTTCCCATGACAGTACAGGGACTTAACAGGTCCCATTGCTCTGCTGAGGGAGATAGGGCTCATCACTCAGAGGGCAGCTGGCCACAACAGATGGGGTAGTGACCGTCCTTCCTCGGTCAGTTTACATGGCTAGGGTTCGCACTGGACTACAGCAGGAATGATTTGTTGGAGCCCTAAGCAGATACACGTGGACTGGTGCCATCTGTGTATGACAAGTGGAGGTGCAGAAGCAAGAACATCAGTCAAAGAGGAGCATTAGACACTGCCTTTGAAGGCTGTTGTCTCCCACTTGCTGTGGACTTCATTGCCTCACTCATAGCCAGCCAGCTATGAATGAGGAAGAAGCTGAAGTCATTGCCTGACTTCTTCCCATCTTCAATCCTGCAGTGAGAGGTATTTCTAAGTCTCTGCCCAGTGACTAAGCCTCAGCTCCTTGACAGCTGTAGTTCATCTACATGCCTCCAGAGGGAATATATAGTGCTCTTACCACGCTGCCAGCATGTCTGGAGCGTGCTGAAAGGCTGACCAGGATGCCATGTGAGCAAGGGCCAGTTAACCAAGCACGTGGCCCAGAGGAAGATGGCAGTAGCTTTCTCTGCTCCAGAAAGGGGCCTCATGTTCTCACTGGGGAAGCTGGGCTTGTCTGCAGCACTGATGAATCAGGCAGGTATCATAACTATGCTGGCTTCTCCCCACAGCCAAATTGAAGGTGTGATTTTAATGATTCTGCTACAAGCTCTCACCGTCCGTGTTTCTGAGGATCCATCTTCCACCTGTGCCCTTGAGCAGGATGGAGCCCTGGACTGGACAAGTATGTATATCCTTGGGAAACAATGTTGGACGCTTGGTTGCACCCCGTGTGCCCCACTTTCCTGCAGGTCTCAGTGTAAGGGAGCCTGCAGGACTGATGCCTGTGGTAGCCTATCTCTTGCCGGTTTTCCCAGTCTGATGGTGCATTCCTTGCTGCTCCTGCTAAACCAGGCTTGCAAGATTGGAATAGGAAGATATCTAAGGTGCCATGGATGCTGCTGCTGACTCTGGGTTAAAATTTCTCTTACGGCCACCCTGCAGTGACCTGACCACAAACTAGAAAGCAGCTGTTCTGGGGGGAGGACACTGTCCATGTAGCACAGCCTATGCTGCTTTGCAGTGTGGGTTGCTGAGACTACAAAGGCTTTCACAGAATCACAGAATCCCAAGGGTTGGAAGGGACCTCAAAAGATCATCTAGTCCAACCCCCCCTGCAAGAGCAGGGTAATTTAGAGTACATCACACAGGAACTTGTCCAGGCGGGCCTTGAATATCTCCAATGTAGGAGACTCCACAACCCCCCTGGGCAACCTGTTCCAGTGCTCTGCTTTGATTGCTTTGATTGAAAGCTTCTTCCCTTGTTTCTGCATACACAGCTGCCTGTTTGTAATATGCTAATAGAGCTTTGTTCTGACTTATTCCGTATCCCAAAGAGCAACTGGAATGAACAGGAGTACAACTGTGTTTTCACTGCAGGCTAAACCCTGGTCTTGATCTCTTGGCTGGTTCATATTTATGTAATACTGACCCTGAGTTCTGGGGACACATCATAAGACAAAGGTTGGCTAATATGTCTGAAGGCTGAGCAGAAGCTCCATAGAACAAGCTCCACTAGCTGTCAGGGAACAAGGCTTCACAGTAACTGCCCCCTAAAAGCAATTTGCTTTTTGTCTGAAAACATGCAACTCTCCATCTTGTCAGATCAGAGCTGGATGTCATGATAAGAACCCATTCCTGCTCATCTGTGGTCTGATATTCACAGGGACATCTGTGGAGAAAGGCATGGAGGTGTTTATTTGACACTGCTGGAATAAGAATGTCACTACATCCAGGACTTTTTTGCATAACCCTTTAGATGTACTTTTTTCTTTTTTTTTAAATTCAGAAAAGGTTCTTTCAACACAATTTTTTCTTTGATTGAAGTTTATCCTTAGGGAATCCTTCCTACACTTTGCTCTCAGATGATACAAGAAGTATTACCTGTGTGGACCTGTTCACTTACAAAGTTCAAGTGTTTTGATTCAGTCTTTCTCATAACTTTGTTCACCATTCCCGAACACACAAATACCTTCACATAACCCACTCACAAACACATTCTGTGCACCAGTGTAAGACCTCCAACCTGTGGAGTTATGCAGAACAAGAGTCTTGGAAACCTCCCACATTTCACCAAAATCCTGTGCCAGTGTTCCATGGACAAGGTTTGGCTGTTACTAGACTGGCACTGCTCCACTGTGAGCTGCACACTGTCTTCACGGGTAGCCTCAGGAGGTGATCACTTGGGCTGTGCAGGTGCTGGGAGCTGACCTTGACACTTCTGCACCCATGGGGAGTTGTGAAATCACTGACTAAGCGTGTGTCTTCCTTGCAGCTCCAGTTCTGGTGCTGGCTGGCCTCTGCAGTGGTATGGCTTGTTTCTATGTCATTTTCTTCCACACTGACTACAAGCGGCTCTGTGCTGAGACAAACAGTGGTGATTTGGCGAAGGCAGAAGATACAGCAACAGCAGATGTTCCTGAAGCCTAGCCAGGCCAAAAAGGGGATGCCAATGGCCTAGTAAGGGAAGAACTCAGGTCTGTGGGCAGGGACCATGACTGCAAATGCTCAGCTGGCAAACTGGGATATCAGGGGACGTTGCATAACAGGCCAGGGCTAGGTCAGACTCACTGTAGCACCTTTGCTGGGTTTACCTCAATGTTGTATTTATTTGTGAATCTGGGCTGTAAGAAAGGCTGTTCTACCAGAAAGGTCAAAGTGGAACTGGACAAGTATGCAGGTAACAGGGTTAGCTGACTTGAGTGAAGGAAAAAATATGTTGCAGAGAAGAGGAACATTATGTTTCAGACATTTTGGTAATTTCCAAGTACTTGGACTGTGGGGGTTGGAGGAAGCTTTCAGAGGGGTGGAAGCCATACCTGTCACAGACCTAGTGGAAAACTGTTTAAGGATTGTGGTTCTTGCACAGCACAGCAACTCTTCTGCTCTGAGTTTGGAGCTAATTGTGCCTCTTAGCTAAAGGGCAGAAGGAGCTAGAATAACCTTCCACTGCAGCAGGTAAGTGTAGGTATGTGATCTGCAATATAAGTCTGTTCCAATGAGCTACTCTGTCCACTTCTACAAACAGGAAGAGCCTTGCCTACAGTGCTGCCTGTGAATGCAAGCAGCAGAATTTAAATACAGCAGCATTTCTCACCTTTCTGGTGTCCTGCCCCATGCTGAGACATTCAGGATAAGCTTGTTCTACTTGCTTTCCTGTTCCTTCTCCACCTCTCCTGCAATTCCAGTGGTTTAAATTTTCCATAGGAAGATGAACTTGCTGGTGTAAGATTGGGGTAGGTCACCTTTCCCAGGCAAGTCATGCTGTCCTATAGGGGAACACTTGAGAGGACAGCTCACTTTTAGGGGAATGACAGAGCAGTGCCTTGTGAGGTGGAAGCTGGCAGAACTAGCAAAGGTGACCACTCGAAGAATGCAGAGACCTGTCATTTTTCTGCAGATGACAGGGGATTTTGGGAGGAGACCAAGTAAGAAGCATCATCAACAAACGCCTTCCAACTCTCTCTACAACTGACAGCTGTTCTTTAGTGTTAGAACAGATGGATAATGACAGAAAAGATCCTATTTGGAGTTCAGTTACCCTAACAATTGCAATGGGTTCAACTGTATTTTTCATTTTACAGTACTTCTACAGCAGTTCATTGTCCTGCTTAGGCGTTCAGGTGTAAATGTATAACCTGACAACTTTTTACTCTGTAATATTACAGAGGTAAAAAAAAGATAGATGGGACTTGGTGATGCTTCAAACCATGCATCTTGTATGGGGATCTGAGTACTTACTGATTAAGGGAACTTGATGCAAATTGGACCGCTGGCTTTGCCCAGTCCAGCTAGAAGATAATCCCAAAGCAAAGAATGTACTTTCCATGAGGAACACTGTACAGATTTTTCTTTCAGTGCCTGAATTCTCTTACCCATTAGCAACTGGAAAGCTCTCCCTTTGTAAAACACCTAGCTGCATCCTTTTAGGAAGCCTGCTAGTCCCTACAGCTCAGTCTTGCTCTCACCAGTAAGCACTGTCAAAAGGAGCAGGAAGGAAGTCTGAAACTGAGGTGAAACAAGATCAGTTTGGACCTGTTGGAGGAAAGAGGTTATCTGTCTTTTCTGAAACTGGCTGGTCAGTTCTTCAGCCCTGGGCCTAATACACTGAACAAATTAACAACAAATTTACCTGCCACACCTGAGTCCTGCTGTACTGGGAAGCAAGAAGCACTTTGTACTTTATAGTTTTATATATTTACAAATACTTGTTTTTAATAAAGGGGTTTTAATAAAGATTTAAGAAAATATCAATCTTTTTTCAACATGTTAAACTAATAAAAGTATTTTTAGATGCAAGGGTGCATCAGATCTGCTATGTAGCACAAACCAGAGGTCTCCATATTTGCCAGATGTGCATTAAGTTGTACTCAAAATGATAATGTGGTGCCCCAGATCCTTAAAATGACTGTATGAAATTAGCTGTAGATTAAACTAGAGTTAGCACTATTTTGAAAGATAGGTTAAAGGAGTGAGGAAATTCTGCTTTCAAATGTCTCCAAAATCTGTCATTGCCCTGGTCAGAGAGTGTGCCTTGCACCAGCAAAGACACTCTTACCTGTATCCAAGCATTTAAAAGGGATTTGAAATGAGATTTCTCTCTCTACTAATGCATCAGACATACAGGTGCGTGAGGCTAATTCTGAATCCCTAATGAGTAGGAGAGCAAGCTGCTTGTCCAGTATATGGTTTGTCATAATGCTGGCATGCCATAGAGGCATTACAGCACTGCTAACAGCAATGCCAGGTAGCTCTCACAAGCACCTACTTTGCACTATCAGCTGTTCCTGCTGGCTCAGCTAGGTCCACATTTTGTCTTTAGAATGAAAGAGGCTGAAACTTACGTGCTAGTCTGCAATGACTACCATAGATCAAGCCAGTTTACTGCTGTGTGCTCTTTCCCTCAAGACTGTTTAACTAGTCTCTCACAGCTCACATTTACATGTGTTGTTCCCTGGAAAGCTTATGGAAAGTGTGAAGATGAAGTCTTGGCAGGAGCCAAGGATTTTGATGTTAAGGCATGGGCTGAGTATGCTGGGAATGGACCCATTTTCTCTCCCTGCTCAAGGAGGGCTCTGGTAGCCCAAACAATTCTTCCGTGACACCAGTAACCCCAGCAGAGGCCTCTACAATAGGTCTGTAGAAGTCACTATAAAACTGGTACTGCAGAAAGCCTCCTGCAAAGGTAAATGGTCCTGTCTGTGATCTGGTCTCACTAGAGGCTGCCTCATTCTGTAATTCCAAAGGATAGTAACAGAGAAGTCAGCCAACTGCTTCCATCACAGCTGTGAATCCTAGAGAAGCCCTCTTACACAGGCAACACACTCTTGTATCCTGCACAAAGCTGGAGCCTGGCCAACTTGTATTGCAAGAAAGGTTGTTCAGCAACCAAGACCGACACAGCAAGCAGTCTTGAGGCTCCTAGAGCAACTCAGTCCAAAGGCTTTCTGCAGGACACTATCACCACTTGTCTGTAGGGCAACTCTGCTCAGTGAGATACCCTGACAGGCTTCCTGCAGCCCCTCAAAACAGCTAACTCTCTCTGTTCTCACTCTGCAGCCTCCCCTAGGAACTGCAGGGGACTGACAGAAGGGCACATTCACATGAGCCTGGGGATGATGTATGCTGCAGTCTGAAGACTGAGCAGTTCCTGCCCACTCTGTCCTGTACTGGCCAGACTTGGCTGAGTGTGCTAGGAAGGCAAAAGGGGCAGGGGCTGTATTGGAGAAAAGCAGCCCCAGGGATGCTCCTGTGAGTACAGCCACCTCATTAGAGACCTGTAGAGAGGTTCAGGTGAGAGGCTTTGCACTGCTATGGGATGAGCTGTCAGTGTCCAGTACTTCCATGCTGCACCTCTCACAGGGGACAGTGGACATACCAGCAAAGTCCACATTGCCTCCACTGATGCTTGCACACCAGCACAGGCAGGCCTGCCTCCAAGAGACTGAGTCACCCTGGCTGGAGTTAGGGTGGAGTTTGTCTACACTTTAAACACCTCTAGCCCTGAGCAAAGACTCATTAAGCAAGACAGACACAGGTTGAAAGTGAAAAGCAATTATATTTTGGTGCTGCAAAAGACTTCCTTGTGCCTCATGCCTTTCTGAAATATTTATTTTCTTCCACTCCCCACAGCCTCAAGACCTGACATTCACTTCTTACATTCATCTACACTTCTCTGTCATGTTTTTCACAAGGATTTCATGGCTTACCAATGAAAGCAAACTACAATTTAACTTTCTGGAGCTCTGTGAGGCTGGAGCTCTTCAGAGCTGCATAAAGCTTTAGCTAGCATGTCCAAGAGTATCTTCATACTCCACAATCTTAAAATAAACACCAAAAGCTTTAAAACTTCCCAGGGGATTTTTATCACATGTTTAAAATAAGTGGTCCTACTTGCAGCTGCAATGTGTTCCTGTTTGTGCCTGTTTTGGCTTAAGACAGATGGTGGTACAAGATGGAAAAAAATATATCCCAGAACCACACGTGCTACAAAATGGAACAAAACTAGCTTTCTTGGGAGGTTTTGTGGAAAAGGAGCCCAAGAGGGTGATACTAAAAATACTAACTAGCTAAAACACCTATTATAGTACTTTCTGCATAGATACATTTCCCCCATGCACACCGTCTGTGATCCTGCTTCAGGAACTAAGGGCTTTTACTAGCATATGGACAGTACTGGCATTACTTAGTTTGCTACATCATGTTCCTTTATTAGAAGAGACTGTGCATCCCTCAGAGGAAGAAGGAATAACATAACTTGCCTGTAGTAAAACTCTGAAGCTCTGCTTCATCTTCTCCATTCTGCCTTATCTCTTAGTTTCTTCTCCCTCCCCTGAAAACCCAACCTTTCCGTGCATCCTGTTTAAAAGATGCTCTTTCAAGCTAAAAGACCCCCATGTCTCTTTGGCAAGCTTCCTTGTAAGGAGAAATCTAGGCAGAACTACTTCCAACCACCAAATCTCCACTTCAACCTTACTGCTGCTGCTGTTACTACTATGACTATTATTACCATCACTACCACCACTACCACTAATACCCATTGTACCCCTCTTTAAAGATCTTTTTTTTTCCTTTTCTTCTTTCTTATTCTTCCTGTAGCCAGGCTGTTTCAATCACAGCCAAGGGACAGTTGCTTTGGCACTGGCAAAGGCATGGTCTCCTGACCTATTGCTGGGAATGGCCCTGCTGTGAGAAGAAGGCTCTACTGAAGATGGCCTGTCACATCTGTGTTCTCACTTTCCTGTATAGGACTCAGTTGCAAAAAACACATGTGTGGTTGATTCATTGCGAGTCTATACCCCAAACCTCCTCTAGTAACCCTAGCACCTTGCGACCCAGACTTCCAGATCCATTTGCAACTTGCAAATGATGACAAGCAGTTACAGCAGCTGACGTGCCACATGTCCTACAGAGAGTGTTTGGTTGCACCAGCCCCACCATTAAGTATGAAACTTTCTAGGGCATCCTTAGATGGGTCGGGGTTTGGGCACTTTTGCATCCAGTCACACCCTGTGAAAGTCTTCATACATCACACCCTCTACAGGATCTCACCACAGAGGGATTTGTAACACAGTAAGGAAGTTGTGTAACCAAAGCAAATGTTTGGGTTATGCATCGGTTATAAGTGTGCTAATCAAGATATAATTAATATTAGCTTTTCTTGAATACATGTATAAACATAACTACTGTAATGCAAATAGTATCCAAGAACTTTGTAAAACCATGATGGCATAGACAGCCACATTTTGTGTCTGAGTATGAACCATGTAATCAGCAATGGGGCAAGGATGGGTGCAGAAGGAAGATTTTCAAGTAGCTGAATACTGTCAGAAGGTAAGCACAAGAAACTGTAAAGAAGAAAAATCCTGAACACACAGTAGCAGAATCAAAATCAAGATGAAGAGTGTAAGGGACAGAAAAGTCCTCCTCCCCATTTTGGGAAAGAGGCAACAAAGAAGGAAAATCAGAAGAGATAAGACAAGCTCATTTAAGTCCTGACCTCTCTCCTCAAAGGGCTTTTGGGCCTCATCACCTGCCTCTGTGTCTATAGAAGTCACTCAGGACTGTACCCATCCATGCTAAAGAGATGGCATCAGCTCCATGGTACTCACATCTTACTGAGTGCAGAGCAACAGAACCACAGGGTGGGAAATTGAGAGAATAATGAATATCTTGTAAGAATTAGCAAGAACTGCATTGTTAAGGAATAGATCTTCAATTCCCAAACCGACAGATAAATATGCACTTACTCAGATGTCAGTCCCGGCTTGGGCTACTTTGCTGACTCCAAGTCTTCCCTTTGCAGGTCTTGATGCCCTCCCCCTCCCTATAGAGATCCCTGCAGGACACATTCTCAGAAAGATGGGGAAACTGAAGCCTTCATTGGGTTTCCTCTGGCACTAAGGAAACACAGAGTAAAAGAAGCCATGAGAGGTACTGCTGTGCCCATTGTGCGGCCTCACCTTAGCCTTCTTTCCTTTCCCAAGCAAGCTGTGAGGGCAAAAGCAAAGTCCTGCTCTGGGGATATTGTTTCTGGGAGCATGTGGCATACAAGGGGGTGACATAGAGGGACAAACAAAGGGATGCCCATGGGCAGTGATTGGTATCAGCACTGACAAGCCAAATGCAATCAGGCTGGGGCTGCTTAAGCCGTCTGGACCCCACTGGAGAGACAGGCATCCACTTCCTAGTGTCACCCAGGAAGGAGTGGCCGGTCCACCCACAGCAAGGCAGGGGGCAAAGGGGCTCTGCTTCCCAGACAGTCTTTCCTCCCTGAGGTGGTGGCCTTGCAGTTGTGCAGGAGCTTACAGGCCAGTGTCCTGAAGATCTTTGGGGACTTTGGTTCCCTGACCAGTCCCACCAGTGAACCCACAAAGAAGATGGGGAGGGAATCAAAAGGTGCTACTCTGCTGATGGTGCCCAGGCTTTTCTGAGCTCCCTTGTGCTGTCATGGTGCAGGCAACTGTTGTGGCAAAAGAAGCAGCCCCTCCATTTGGATGGGTTGCTTTTTCAGACTGACTGCTATTCCTCCCCCCTCCCTTCTCTGCCCAGCACTCTTTATCCCCATGGCCCTTGCGTGCCAGCAGTGAGGGCAGGCAGCACTTCCTACCTGTTCCAACCTGGTACCTTTCGTTTGCATCAAGAACACAGGCTGTGCACCCCCTGCACAATCCCATCGATACTCTGGATGTCGGATACTACACAATTTGGGGAGCTCATTCTCCGGCTTCCCCCCACATGAGTGCTATGATATCTTCCTTGGAGTAGGAAGACTTAAATAAAATCTAGCAAGTTACACATCTAAAACCAAACAGTTATAGCAGACTTAAGCATCATTCCCTAAGTCTGTCGCTCCATCACTCCACAGTGATTTGAAGAGCCTCTGGTAGATGCACAGGTTTTTAATCAATCAAGGGCTTTGCTGTGCTTAGACAGAAAGCGGGAGGACAGCCACCTCCAGTGGCTGGAGGTGAGTACAGCTACCTAAACAGCCGTCTCTGGGAAGCTCTGCCCACTGGTGAATGCCTTCGTTTTTATAGAAATTAAAAAAAAATCCAAAATAAATTTAAAAATAAACCCACCAAAACCCCAAAGAAACCAAAACCAAAACATAGCCAAAACTATGGTCTATGCTGTACTAGTGTGGGGAGGTGAGGGGAGCAGAGGAGGAGGAAAGGAAGTTTTGATAGAGCTGCTCCCCTGTCAGCACAATCTACTGCAGGAACAGGCATTCCTGCTATGGGCGAGTGGTCTTTCCTGCAGGGAGGTACTAAATATACAGAAAAGTTCTACAGGTAATTGTAATGTAAAGCTTTATGGCCACTCTGAATCCATTGTATGGAAGAGCAATGCATCTCAGTGTTGAAGGCAGTGCTCTCAGATAACCTCCCCTGAAGTCCAGGGAAGGCAGCTGGTGCATATGCTCTTCTAGCAGAAAGACAACATTAAAATGATGAATTTGTCATCAGGATGGAGGGACCTCAAGCTTAAGCAGTTACATGCAGCACAAATCCACTCCTCCATACCCTTCTGCTCTTTGAAATGCTTGTAAATTAAAGACTGAACTTCAACCCTACTGCTCCTTTTCCTGACACCACAGGAATTGAATTAAGCCCTTCTGGTGGAAAGTTTCCTTGGCTCTGCAAAAAACCACAACTTTTAATCACTGTTTGCAACCTCCATGTATGCACAAAGTTGGCCAGGTTGCTCATAGCAATTCCCATCTGTCACACACTACTAAAAGAAAACTGAGATATCATCTGCAAAAGCCAAAGCCTCCAATTACGTAGAACTAGCTAATACAAGCTGAAAAAAAGGTCAGATCTTTTGAGATTTGGCAGGAATGCCCAGCCCTCAAATACTTTGCCTTTCCAACCTAGCAAGAAGACTAATGATGCCCTTGCAAAACCTAGCAAGAAGACTAATGATGCATTACCCTTGCCTTTCCAGAAGGAGCTTCTCCCTCCCTCCCAAACCCTCAGCTCATTGAATGCTGTCCTCCACAAAGGTGTATCCAAACCCCACATCACCAGTGTTTCTTGGTGCTGGGGGACCCCCTAAAGATTCCTCAGGATAAAAGCCTCATGGTAGACCAAACCTGGCCCTGACAGGCATGACCTCTGCAAGGCATTTCTGTGATGAAATCCATTGCTGATAGCCGTTCCTACGGCAAGTCTGCAGGGAGACATAGGTATGGAATGCCAGGGTTTGTGCCAGCAGCCCAGGAAGGCAAGAAAGTGCAGTGGGCAGGGTATAGGTGCGTTCAGAGAAAGATGTCTGAGGACCCTGAAGCAAAGTTTTGTGTGACAGGAGGACCCTGGGACAGGTTTTGGCAACCAGTGACAGAGCAGGGCATCACTTGGGCATTGTTTGGGATCTTTGCAGGGCTTGGGGCATGTCTTGGACAGGTTTAGGGAAACTGTGGGCCATGAAGCTAGGTTGGCTGTTCTGGGTTTTGGTAGGTTTGGGGTTGTTTGGTGTCTCTTGGGAAGGGTTTGCCAGTGCCTGGGGGCCCTGGGTCAGGTTTGTGGGGGTTTTGTGGCTCTGGGACAGAGTCTGTGAGTCTTTTGAGTAGGGAAGCTTAGAAGAAGTGTAGGTGGTGTAGCCTGGGAGAAGGTTTTTGAGGATTATGTTGGCATGCAGATGGGGTTTTTGGGTGTCCATGGTCCATCCATCTTAGATACAGGTTCAGGTCTTTGAGGGTCCTGAAGCAGGGTTTGGTTGTGGACTGGAGTCCTTTGTCAGGACTGTGGGACACTGGGAATATCTGGACATTGTGTGAAGCAAATGAGGTACTTGAAGCACAGTTGGAGTGAGTAAGGTAGCTCAGGGGAAGTCTTATGGTGACCTGAAGCAGATTTCAGGAGTCTTTCAGGGAACTTGCACAAAGTTTAGGAGGACTATGCATGCTGGTAAAGTATCCAGGGGTGTCTGGAGAGATCTTACAAGCCTGTGAAATTGTTTTGTTTGGAGGGGTTGAGTTTGTTGGCATTTTTTTGTTGTTTGGTTTTGGGGTTTTCATTTCGTTTTATGTTGTGGTTTTGTTGTTGTTGTTCTGTTGTTCATTTGTTTTTTTATGTTTTGTTGTGCTGTTTGGTTTGTTTTTTCCCTGGCACTGAGCTTGGTTTTAGGGTCCTGGCGGCACTTTGGCAGGCTTTGGGGAAACCTGAAACATGGTTTGGGGGCTGGAAAACACCTCTGGAAAACCTGAAGCAGGCTTTGGGATATTTGGGGGCCCTAGTGTAGGTTTGGAGATCTTTGGAGACTATTGGTCTGGATTTGAGGGACTTCAGCAGCCCTGGTCATGAGTCCAGGTGGGGTGGCAGTGTGGGGGAAGTCAGCTGAAAGTATTTTGGATTTATGGGGAACATTTTTGGGGTTTTGGGCATGAGGCAGATTTGGAGTCTTGAGGGTCACTGGGAGGGTGTGGGGCTTTCAGCATTTTTAGATTTTCAGCAAATGTTTAGATTCCTGTGGTAGAGTCTGGGGGAGGTTTCTGAGAGCCTTGAGGTAGGACAAGGTTTGCTTGGCAGCTTGGGGCAAATTTTGTGCTCTTTGAGAAGAACTGGGAAAGGTAGTAGTCTCTCGGACCTATGGCAGGTTTGAGAATATTGGGGGTTTGGTGGGAACTTTGGGACAGTGTCTGGACCCTTTGATGTGGCCTGGGAGAGGTCAGATAAGCTTGGAAGCAGGGCTTAGGTTGTTTGGGGCCACTTGGGTCATTTTAGGTGGGTCTTTGGGGGCATCTGAATAGGAGATGTTTTGCTGACTGAAGAGCAAGGTTTCAGAGCATTTGGGGGAAGCCTCTGGGGACCTGGAAGCAGAATTTGGGGACTGCAGGGGCCCTAAGACAAGTTTGAGGTTGTTTGGTAGCTCCTGGGAAGGACCTGTTTGTGAATGTTTAGTGGCCCAGAAGAAAGGTTTGTACAGTCTTCGTGGGAGGAGGACTTTCAGGGGTTTAGAAACAGGGTCTTGAATTTTTGCGGACTGTGAGGCAGGTTTGTGGCACCATAAGGGTATTAATGTAAGATCTTTAGGTATGACACATGACATTCTCTGAGGAGCTTTTGAAGGTACTTGGGGGCCCTGAAACAGGTCTTGGGAGTGTACTGTGACAGGAATGGAGAATATTGGGGATACTCAAGTAGGATGTCAGGGTAAAGGGAGGCACCTGGAGCTGGTTTAGGGCATTTTGGGATGCTAGCACAGGGATGGGGGTTTTTGGGTGCACTCAGGCAGGGTGCAGATCATTTAGGGGAGCAAAGAATTGAGTAAGGCTGGGGGCTCAAGCAGGGTTAGGGTGTTTCGGGGCCCTGGGGAAACTTAGAAACATAGAACCATGGAACAGTTAAGAAAGTTAGGAAAGGAACTTTTAAGATCACCTAATTCCAAAGCCCCTGCCATGGGCAAGGACACCTCACACTCTAGACCATGTTACCCAAGGTCCTGTCCAGCCTGGCCTTGAACACTGACAGGGACGGAGAATTTACCACTTTGGGCAACCTGTTCCAGTGCCTCACTACCCCCACAGTGAAAAACTTCTTCCTTTTATCCAACCTAAATCTTCAATGTTTAAATTTAAACCCACTATGTTTTTACTTATCGTTGCAGTCCCTAGTGAAGAGTACCTCTCTGCTACCCTTGTAGCCCCCCTTCAGATACTGGAAGGCTGCTATGAGGTCTCCATGAAGCCTTCTCTTCTCCAGGCTAAACAGCCCCAACTTTCACAGCCTGTCTTCATACAGGAAGTGCTCCAGCCCACTTATCATCCTTATGACCCTCCTGTGGACTTGTTCCAGCAGCTCCATGTCCTTCGTAAGTTAAGAATGCCAGAACTCCACACAGTACTCCAAGTGAGGTCTCAATGACAGCAGGATAGCCTCCTTTGACCTTTAGGGTCTTTGGACTTAGGCAGGAATTTATGACCTTGAATCAGAGCCTTTGGGGGCTACAAGCAGAGCTTTGGGTGTCTGAGGCCTGGGGCTGGTTTAGGTGTTTTGGGAACAATTGGGCAAGCTGGGGCACATTCAGGGATGACCGACTACCCTGAAGCAGCAGTGGAAGTAGTTTTAACTTGAAAGTGGTGAAATCTCTGTCCATGGAAGTGTTGAAAAAACGCATAGATGCAGTCCTCAGTGGCAGTTTAGTGGTGGCCTTGGCAGTGCAGGGTTAATGGTTGGACTTGATGACCTTTAAGGTCTTTTCCAATGTAGGTGCTTCTATGATTCTATGACAGTAAGCGCAGTGACGACTGGCTCCATGCTGGGAGCAGAAGCATCGTTGCTCTTCCGCTGCCAACCCTGCGCCGGCGGTAAGTACATGTCACAGCTCCTGTGGCTGCAAAGGAGAGCAGGGCGACTACCTACGGCTCTGCATCACGCATTAAGCTCTGCGTAACGCATAGGCTGCAATGGGGAGCAGTGCGCATGCGTACGGCTCTGCCGCAGTACCGCGGCGACTGCAAGGGGGAGCAGTGGCTACTCTGCCGGCAGTACTGCCGTGGCTGAAAGTAGGTGTTGAGTCCACGTGTGCAGCTCTTCGAGCACGTGTATGGCTCTGCCCACGGAACAGAGGTGGCTGTAAGGGGGAGCAGTGCGAACGTGTGCAGCATTGCCCGCTTTGCCGTCATGGCTGCGAGGCTGGGGGGGGAGAGGGGGGGGGGGGGCAGTGAACACCCGCCCGGGCTGCCTGCAGTACCGTTGTGGCTGCAAGGGGGGAGCTGTGCGCACGTGTATGGCTCTGCCCGCACTACCGCGGTGGCTGCAAGGGAGAGCAGTGCGCATGTGTACGGCTCTCCGCCGCAGCACCGCTGTGGCTCCATGGGGGGCTGTGCGCAAGCGCCCGGCTCTGCCCTCAGTAAAGCAGTAGATGCAGGGTGGGGGAGTGCGCACGTGTAATGCTCTGCCTGCAGTATCGCGGTGGCTGCGAGGGGGCACAGTGCAAGGTTACGGCTCTACTCGTAGTACCGCCGTGGATGCAGTGGGGAGCAGTACACGTGTGCATTTGCCCGCAGTGTCGCGGTGGACGTAAGGGAAGGAGTTCTCATGGGCCTGGCTCTGCCTGCTGTACTGCGGAGGCTGCAAGGGGGAATAGTACGCACGTATACGGCTCTGCCCTCTTTGTCAAGATGGATGCAAGGGGGGACAGTGCGCCTATATACGGCTGTACACGCATTTAGCGGTGGGTGCAAGCTAGAGAAGTGCGCATGTGTACGACATTTTTGCCGCAGTACCGGGGCGGCTGCAAGGGGGAGGAGTGCGCACGCGCCCATCTTTGCCTGCAGTACCGCGATGGCTGGAAAGTCAAGAGGAGTCAACAACCGCAGGACTCTGCTCGCAGTATCGCGGTGGACGCAAGGGAAGCAGCGCGCACGTACACTGCTCTGCGCGGTACCGCGATGGACGCAAGGGGAAGCAGTGCGCACGTATACGGCTCTGACCGCATTACCGCGGTGGCGGCAAAGGGGAGAAGTGCGCATGTGTACGGCACTGGCCGCTTTGCTGTGACGGATGCACGGAGTGCAGTGGATGTGCACCCGGCTCTGCCCGCAGTATCGGGGTGGCTGCAAGGGGGAACAGTGAACACCCACCCAGCCTTGTCCGTACTGCAGCAGAAGCTGTAAGGGGGAGCAGAACGCTTATTTTGAAGGCATTACCTCTGTGAACACAACGGGGAGCAAGGCGCTTATCTACGGTTCTGGCCGCTTTATCTCGGTGGACACAACGGGGAGCAGTGCGCACGCGCCTGGCTTTACGCCCACTACCGCATTGGCCACAAGGGGGAGCAGTGCGCATATGTACGGCTCTCCCGCAGTACCACGGTGGACGGAAGAGTGAGAAGTGCGCATGTATACGGGTTTACACGCATTACGGGATGGCTGTAAGAGGGAGCAGTGCGCACGCGCCCGGCTTTACCCGCAGTACCGCGGTGGCTGAAAGGGGGAGGAGTCAATAACCGCCTGGTTCCGGCCGCAGCATTGCTATGTGAGCAGTAAGCAGCAGTGCGTACGTGTACAGCTCTTCTCTCTTTGCCGCGATGGCTGCAAGGGGGATCAGTGAACACCCGCCCGGCTCTGCCTGCAGTACTATGGTAGCTGCAAGGAGGAGCCTAGAGGACGTGTATGCTTCTGGCCGCATCAGCACTGTGGCTGCAAGGAGGGATACAGCGCACTTGCAGGGCTCTCCTCGAAATATCGCGGTGGACGCAAGGGGGAGCGGTGCCCATGTGTACAGCTCTGCCCACACTACCGCGGTGGCTGCAAGGGGGAGCAGTGCTTACATGTAGTGCTCTGCCTACAGTACCGCGCTAGCTGCAAGGGGGAGAAGTGCGCATCTGTGCGGGTCTGCCCGCAGTACCGCGGTGACTAAGGGGGAACTGAACACCCACCCTGCTCTGCCCTCAGTTACAGATTGGCTGCAAGGGGGAGCAGTGCGCACATGTACGGCTCTGCCTGCAGTGCCGCATTGGCCGCAAGGTGGAGCAGTGCGCAAGTGTAATGCTCCGCCTACAGTACCGCGCTAGCTGCAAGAGTAAGTGCGCATCTGTATGAGTCTGCCGGCAGTACCGCGGTGGGTGCAGAGCGCATGTGTACGGCTCTTTCTGTAGGACAGCGGTGCTGCAAAGGGGAGCAGTGCGCACGTGCACGGCACTGCCTTGTCTGCCGTCATGGCTGCAAGAGGAAACAGTAAAAACCCGACCGGCTCTGCCTGAAGTACCGCGGTGGCTGTAGGACGTGTACACTTCTACCGCAGTACTGCTGTGGCTGCAGTACCGCTGTGGCTGCAAAGGGGAGCAATGCGCACGTGAACGGAATTACCACCAGTACCGCGATGGCTGAAAGTCGGGGGAGTCAACACCCGCCGGACTCTGCTCGCAGTACCGCAGTGCCCCCAAGAGTGACCAGTGCGCCTATATACGGCTCTGCCCACACTTCAGCGGTGGCACAAGGGGGATCAGTGGTCACGTGTACAGTTCTGCCGGCAGTACCGGGGTGGCTGCAAAAGGGAGCTATGTGCACGCGCCATGCTCTGCCGGCAGTACAGCGGTGGCTGCAAGGGAGAGCAGTGCGCGTGTGTACGCCTCTGCCAGCACGACCCCGGCATCTACAAGCGGGGCTACTCTAAACGTGTACTGCTCTGCCTGCAGTACCGACGTGGCTGCGAGGGGATGCATGCACGTGTGTACGGTTTGCCGGCAGGACCGCAATTGCTGCAAGGGGGAGCAGTGCGCACGTGTAGGGCTGTGTCCGCAGTACCGCGGTGGCTGCAAGAGGGAGCACCTGTCTACAGTGCACCTATCCACTGCTGTGCCCGCAGTATCTCAGTGGACGCAAGGAAGAGTAGTGCACAAGTGTGTGGCTCTGCCTGCAGTAGCGCGGTGACTGCAAGGTGGAGCAGTGCCCATGCGCAAGTCTTCAGCCGAAAACTGAAGGCACAGTGGCGCTACGTGAATGGTGCTGTCATCAGTAGCGCCGACTGAGGGGAGAAAAGAAAGCTGCATGAGCAAACCTCGCGTGCCCGCGAGGTAGCCTTGAGGGTGCATGAGGTGGCTGCAGTGGGCCGCCGTCCCGGGGAGTGGATCAGGGCAGAGGAGGACGGAGGAATCACGGCCCATGGGCAGGGGAACTGCCCCACGGGGAGCAGGGCAACGCGGACAGTAAAGCGGGGCAGGGAAGTCTCGGGCGATGTGAGAACGCTGGGACCAGTGGTGGAAGGGAAGGATTAGGAGAGGGAATGGTGACACTGAAAGTGTGAAAGAGAGAATTAAATAGGGACAACGAATGGAGGCGGGTAGAGTAGGAGGGAGACGGGGATAGAGAAAGACTGGTGTGAACAGAAGAATACATCTAAGGAGCTGGACACAAGAATAAAAGTCTGAAGGCCTGGCAGAAGGATAGCTATAAAGAAAGAACAGGATGGAGAGCAGGAAAGAGGAACAGAAGGCTAGAGAGAGATGGACACTGAGCTGGGGAAGTGGTGTAGAGATGGAGAGTAGCACAGATCAGAGGAGATCCCAGGCTTGGGGTCTCTGGCACTTACGTGCTAGTGCTGTGTCCCAGCACTTACCAGCTATTTCAACTTCAAACTAGGAAAAGGATTCCCTTCCTTGCCACCCCACACAGTTTCCCCACCTCCTGTTTCCCTCTACCTCCATGGTAGAGTGTCTAGGAAAGAGAAAGGGCCAAGTCTGTGTGGTCACTACAGCCTTTGTGTAAGGCCTGCATGTCAATGTTTATCTTCGCATGCCCTTGGCTCTTTGGCATAGCCCTTCTCTTTCTTGCCCCAACAGCTTCTCTTCCCCTCATGCATTGTTGTGGGTATTGGCCTTACACTCAGCTCCCCTCTCCCCATCAGCTCTGCTGGGAACAGGGAGAATGACCCCTGGGGTGTGCTTACCTGCAGCTGTAGCAGTGGCAGGAGCTTTCCCAGCCTTCAGAGCTCCTTGTGCCTGCTTTGGTACTTCTGGACAATGTTATGGCTCTGGGAAAGAGTTGGAGGCAGGGGTGAACTCCAATCACTGCCCTGGCCATTGCACATAGGCTGAGGAGGCGACTTCAACCTCACAGCTGAGCTCTGGCATGATCCCACCAGAGCTTCAGCCTGTGTGGGGAAAGGACCGAGCAGAGGCTGAAGTGCCACAGCCTCAGTGCATGTCTGCTTGGCACTGATGGATTTTCTTGCTCCTTGCTTTTACCGTGCAGTGCAGCTCCATGTGCTACTGTTGTGTGCAGAGCTCAAGCAGCAGCTCCACTGCCACCTTGGTCACTCATTGGAGCCTCTGCTGGTTGCAGGAGCCCTGAAATCCCCAGTTCATGCAAACCCTCGTGCCACCATCTGCTTCCCCTCACACCAGCACCTTGTCCCCCATCATGCGTTTTGCCAGCTTGCCTGTCTCAGCACCCAGCAGCATTAGGATCATCCTGCCACCTCCCTGCTCCACCAGCCAGATGTTCACATGCTGCAGTGCCTTCTTGTCTACCTCCAGTGTCTCCAGCCTTGCCAGTGAGGCCATGCAGTGTATCTGTGGAGAGAAGCTTTCCTTGGACAGGAGCATGGGGAAACCCTGGTGACATTACTGATCATGAGTGTGCTGCAGAGCACATCCACTCAGGAGCCAGCACTTGGCACCTTTGACAAAACTTCCCTAAACTACTCCTAAGACACCCAAACCACTCCTCAGGGAAAACAGCTTTATGAAAATCAGAAGCTCTCCTGAAGATTTAAGATAGCCCTGTATAGCTTCCAGGGAATCAAAGCAGAGGGTCTTGTGTCTCTACTCTTCCCTGGAGCCTGCAGTGGCTGACAAAAGCTACAGCTGCAGTTTGCAGTGCTGCTGTCCTGGGTTCAGCAATGGCAGTCATTTTTTCTCCTTCTTGGTAGCTGATGCAGTGCCGTGTTTTGACTTTCAGGCTGGGAACGGTGCTGATAGCACATATGTTTTGAATTACTGCTCAAATGTTTGGTTTGTCCAAGGACTTTCTGAGCCTCATGCTCTGCCAGGGAGGAGGGGAGGCCAGGAGGAAGGAGAGGCAGGACACCTGGCCCAGGCTAGCCAAAGAAGTATTCCATACCACAGCACGTCATGCCCAGGATGTAACTGGGAGTTACCTGGAAGGGTTAGGACTCTGGGGGATGGAGGAGGTATTGGTCAATGCTCGGTCAGGCAGGGTGGGGTGAGTTATGGGTCGATGGCTGGTGAGGTGTTGTATTCTCTTCACTTGGTATTTCCTTGATCATAATTATTAGTAGTAGCAGAAGTGATTTGTGTTATATCTTAGTTATTAAACTGCTCTTATCTCAACCCGTGGGAGCGACATTCTTTGTATTCTCCTTCCCAACTCTCTGGGAGTTGGGGGAGCAAGGGGGGAGTGAGTCAACGAGCTGTGCGATTTGGGTTTAAACCACGACAGCTGCCTTCAGTACAAGTGCTTTCTTTATCCTCTTTTCTTGTTGTTCAGCTGTTAAATGTGACTGTGGCTGACTGCACTTTATTTGTGTCGACTCCCAGGCTCAGGTGCTAGGGTTCAGACTGGAAGTCAAGCTAATGCTGGAAGGGCTGACTGCAGAGTCTCAGCAGCATACACTGTGGAAAAAGCAGAGCTGGCCCATCTGCAGGCACAGGTCTGCAGAGGAGGGACAGCCAGTGCTGAGTTTGATGAGATGTAGTGCAGTGGCCAGCAGCACGAGTGACCCCAAGAAGAGGAGTAACAAGTAATTTAACTTTATGACATCAGAGTACAGCACATACTCGTAGACAGAGCTTTGTTTTGCACCTTTTCCGCAAGTTGCAATTTGCAGTAGTTTATCCCAGATTTTCACAGAGGGAAGAAAATGTTTGCCCCACAGTTTGGTGGAAGCTCTTGGTTTCTGTAGTCACTTAATCTGCTTCTATAGGACAGGGAGGCTGAGCAATGAATCTGGCCAGAGCTGAAGGGTATGCATCCTTCCTGTAGGATCTTGGCCAGAAGAGACTGGTTTTATTACCTGTTGGTAAGCCTTTTGCAGTAGCAGCACAGTTCAGATGAACAGGAGAGAGGAGGAGCAACACAGCCTTGCATGTGTTAGTTTGGTCTTGCTGTTTCCTTTCTTGTCAGCAGCCTGTGAGCAGAGAACTGCACATTCAGGCCCCTATGCTGATGACCAAGCCTGTGTGAGCAATGAGCCTGAGAAGAAACTAGGCTCCAGCCTGAGAGGGCAGAAAGTTACATGCTCTCACTCATAGCACCAGTGCCTTCTCATGATTTTCAAAGGAGAAAATTCGTTTGCCACCTTCAATGTCCTCTGGCCTGCCAACTCCGTAACACTACAACTGGTCCCCAGCTTCCCTCTCCCCAAGTGCATGGTACAAAAAGCATCCATAGGTACCTGTCCACCACTGCCTCCCAGGACCGCAGTGAGAAAGGATGATTTTTCAGTATGATTTTCTAGGCTCCAGGGTGTATATTTGGTAGTAAGACGTGCTTGTTTCTACTATCTATAAGTACAGAGCCTATATTTACACTTCATCTAACACACAGAAGACTTTTCGCATCCACCACGAGCAGGCAATATCTGAAGACTCATCTTCAGGAGCAGAGGCAAAAGTGCGAGAGGCAGAGTGAAGTTGTCACATGTTGTAGCCCAAAATTTTGAAGGAAAATAACACTCCAGGCGCTATGTTTTTCTTTCTCACTTTGGCTTGGGGGTACCTAACTTTGGGTCAGAATGGTGATGAAAGTATTCTGTTCCTGCAGCAGGGAGCAATTGCAGTTTCATTTTCCTTTTCTACTCTGCTTTGAGCGCTGATCCCCTATAGGAGAGGTCTGGGACATGAATTAAGGTAGGGCCTGCCCAACTGCCCTCCCCAGTTACAGCCCAAGACCTCTTAGGAGACTAGAAGTACAAGTTGGTTGACACTTAAGTGCATATACTTGAGAAACCAGTAAACAGCTTTGGCTGTGTCTGGTTTTAAGTTGTGTGAGTTGAGCACTGTTCCCCTGTGGCAGCAGAAAAATCAGAGATAGGCAGCAGCTTTGGGGAGGGTCAGCAGTTCAACTGATGTTATTTCATGGTGCAGTGTTAGAGGCTGTGGTTACCCCAGGGAGGACATGGGCACTGGTCTGTAACCATGTTTGTACCCACTTTGTCTTGCCTTGGAGGACACCTTACCTGCCACTAGATAGTGCTACTCTTGATAAAGGAAAACCTTGAAGATTTGGGATTGTGGCCAAGTCTGGGCCTGTTTCTAACATTTCAAGCTGTAAAGACTCAGGGACCAGTTCTGACATCTTCATGAACAAATAAAACTTCACATTTCACAAGTTGTCACTGAAATGTGTATCACCCTAGGCTGCTTGTTAAACTCTTGGCCTTCTGTGCAGGACTGTGGAGTTACTGAAACGAAACAGATGAGAAAGCACAGATCAAAATGGGTGAAATCAACTCTCTGGGAGTAACTGAAAGAATAGCTTTTTGACAACTCATTGCCTTGTCAAAGTAATTTAAGTATTCATATAAGCTATAGATGTATGCCACCAACAGGAAACATCCCCCAGCCTCCATGTGAGGAAATGTGCTGCAGATTTATAACATCCACAACATTTGGCAACTTAATGGTCATTGATGAAGTGGGGAAGAAAGATTTGGCCTTGTCCAAAGCTGCAGTCAAGATTCTTGCAGTCAAATACACTTCAAGAGTCTTAGCTGGATGAATGGATCAAGGTGTTTTTCTTAGAGTATTAATACTCCTTTTTCTTCGAGCTGCATTAGTAATGTTGGGATTACTTAGCATGTTACATTGCAAAGGAATCCCTTCCCTCCAGATATTGATGTGGGAAAAAATGCACTTTGATCCTTTCCACATTTGTGTGAATATGTAATGTTGAGGTTGTTGCTTCTTTCATGTAAAGTTTCTGATAATACTGTTATCTGTGGCCAGGGAACATTATTAGCTCATGTTCAGCTTGATGTCCACCAGGACACCTCAACCCTTCTCTGTCAAGCTGTTTTCCAGCTATACAGCCTGCAGCGTGTGCTGGTGCCTAGGGTTGTTCATCCCATGTGCATGACTTTGCACTTACCTGGTAACTCCTGAGGGCTCTTGCCTTGCTGCACCCTATCTCCCATGAGGCTGACCCCGGCGTCCATAGGGTCTGGGGGACAGGTGAGGAAACAGTACCCATAGCACCAGAAGAAGAGGGAGAAGGCAGCACAGGTTGGGATAACAATGCACAAGGCATTGATAGTAACACAGAGACTTTTTATACACCTTTGATGCTTTAATTTTTTTATTAAATATTAAATGTTAAATATATTGGGGGCTGGGACCACAGGGGGCTGTTGTGTGGGCTGATGTGTGCTGCAGCTGGTGTGTGGCCCATCCCCCATTAAGCTGTCCCCTGAGGCACCTTCACAGCATCACTGATGACAGGGTGGCTTTCTGGGGCACTTGGAAGGGTCCTGGGATCTGCTGGCCCTCCTCTCTGGGGCTGCCGGGGCCTCCCAGGGCAGTGCTCTTTGCCCTGGCTGTGTGTGGAGGTCCCAGGCACACCTCTGCGGGTTCCTCCTGGGCCTTTTCTTGCTCCCTGTGGGTGGGAATGGGGGCGGAGAAGGGGCTGTCAGGACCCCCATCAGGAGGCAGTGAGGACAGGGGCTGCCACGGGGTGACCTCCTGCCTCCTGGCAGCATGGGCATCCTCCAGACTCAGGTAACTTCAGGCCTTCCTGTTGCAGTGGTTCACAACATTGTCAGTGAGCTGCTGGACAAAGCTCCTTGTGTGCCTGCCCAGGGAGCCCTGCAGCAGCTGGATCAGAGCCCCTGCATCCAGCCCAAAGTACCGCAGGTTGGATATGACGAGGCTCTGTGCCGCTGCCACTTCCTGGGCATCCTCTAAGAGCTGCCCCAGCTCCTACTGCAGCCAGGACAGAAGGGCATGGACAGCGTGGTAGACATGGAAGATGGAAGCTTAGACACCAGTATAGAAGCTGCCCACTGGAGCCCAGGGCAGTGTCCCTTCTGCTACTGATCAGGGTGACGCAAGGTGCTGGAACTGTTGGCTGGCTGGGTTTTCTTCAGCTCCTCCTGCAAACTGGATGATGACTCGTAGTGCCGCAGGTGGCAAGATGATGTGCTCCTCAAAGTTGTCCCCCCTCACCAGGTGCATGACGGAGCTCACTCTCCTTTTGCAAAGGAGGCATTCGGGCTTGCTCTCAGCCCACCGCAGGATGCAGGTGCATCAGAACTGGTGGAGGCACGGCATCACATGGCTGGTGTCTGCCCAGATGTCCAAGCACATTGGGCAGTAGGTCTCCAGCTCCATGGCTGTGCTTTCCATGGGCTGCAGTGGATTGGGGAGAGAAGGGGATGACAAAGCCACTCCCTCTTGTGGCCTCTGCATCAGTGGGTGTTGTGCTAGAAAAGGAAGAGAGAGCACAACTATTGTCAGTCCTGACAAGGGGTGGAAGACATGCCCAGGTCCCTCAACAAGGAAGTCCTCCCAGCTGCCCAGGGAGAGGTTTCTCCATGTAGCTCACCTCTGCTGCTGCAAGCATGCCTCCTGGGTGCCCCAGATGCCTGAACCTGGCAGGGCTTGGTGGGGAAAATCCTCCAACAGCTCTGGGGTCAGGCACTGAGAGCTGCACTCAAGAAATTGCCAGGCACAACACCACCACCAACAGCCTTGCACAACACTCCAGACCACGTGGACTCGCTCAGCTGGACAGTGGGCACAAGCTGCTGAGTGAGATTTGGCATCTGGATTGAAGCAGTGAGGGACAAGAGTCCATCGCTTGGAGATGTCGTGTTCCATCCCTCTAGGACCCCTGAACCCATCGTGCAGTGACATCACCATCCATCAGGTGGGCACATCCCAATGTTTTTTTGCAGCCTGCACTGCTCCGCTAGCAGCACTCTGGCCTCAGCACGTGCCTGGTCTTACTGCAGTGCTGCTGCACCTTCAGTCCCCCATAGTTTGCCTTGTGCTGGGCACTGGTGTTGCATGCCTGCCACTGAGGCCTCAGCCACGTCTTCCTCAGGCACAGTCAGGTTGCGCTGGCCATGGCAGATGTCTCCTGGCACATGGCTTCCCTGTTTTGCTGTGGTTTTGTATGTGGCTTTTACCTTACCTATGAAACTGTCTTCATCGCAACCCCAAGTTTTCTCATGTATACTCTTCTGATTCTCTCCCCCACCCCACCATGGGGGGAGTGAGAAAATGGCTGCATGGTGCGTAGCTGCCTGAGGGCCCCCAGGGGCCTTGTGGCCTTAGAGCTGAGCATTCAGGTGCCAGGGGGCCCTGGAGCACCCATTGGAATGCCATGGGGCCTGACTCACTGCGCATGCAGAGCCTCTGTGCCCCAGCTCGGGCATGATGATTGCACAGGGCTCCTGTGCCCTGTGCAAGCTGCCATGGGGTCTGGCTCAGTGCTCCCGCAGGCTGCCTTTGCCCTGGAGACGAGCCGTCTGGCTCTGCTGGCCTCCTCCAGGGGGCCTAGCCCTCTACTCAGGCAGCGTCTGTTTGCCCTGCTCTGGCTGCTATGGGGCCTGTCAAGGCAGTCAGAGAGAGACAAAGAGGCCCTGAGCAACCCCTGCCAGACCAGTGGTGCTCAGCTCAGAGCAAAAAGGCCCTGCACAAGCCCAGCAGGATGACTGCGTTGTTGCTTTCACACACAGGCTTGCTTTCTGCTCTTCCAGTCTTGCAACTGCCATTGCTTTTCCCCTGGTCTTTCAGTGTGTCTCCTGTCTGGACCACAGTCAGGAATGGGCCAAGATGAAGCCTGATGGGTACTGAGCATAGGGGATCACCTCTGCCTGCCCTGCTTACGAGAGAATGATGGAAGAAATCCCTGAGAACAAGTCAAATGCTGCCTTTGATCTCCCATAAGAAGTTATAGCAATGGACAGATCAGAACAGAATAGAATCAAACAAGATAGAGCAGAACAAAACAGATCAAAATAGAATAGTTCTGTTTGAAGTGACCTACAACAATCATCTAACAACTAACTTCAGAAAGGTTACTGGTTGCAGAAGGGTTGCACCAAAAAGGATATCAGAGTATCTAGTTTCACCTTTTCCAGTTTCTGCATTATTGAATCTCCCCAGCTATCTCTCCTGGTAGAAGTGGTAGGAGCATGGCAGAGGGACTATGCCACAGGTGTTTAAATTGCACAGGCAGCTGAGAGAGAACAGAGGGACACATACTCGTTTTGCTGGGAAGCAGCTCTAGAGGCACTCGAGTGCAAGCACTGGAAGCACTGCAAACGTGCTCTCTTGAGTTAGGTACAATCTGAGGGGATGTGGAAAGCATCTCTCAGGCAGCACGCTCCCCCTTCTTGCAGTATACACGCAGCTGTGTGTGTGGATCACTAGCTTTTGCTTGTGACCAAGAAAAGACTCAGAGTGCCTGGGAATTTGAGTCCCAAGTATAGTAACCAGCCCCTTTGTATCTGGATTTAATGACCGAGCACTGAGCTGATTCGGCTCCTAGGGACTGTAGAAGCACACGAGCAAATGCACTTCTCTCTCCTGGTGGGAAGCTGATTTGATGCCTTATTACTGTAATTGCCAAATACATCAGTCATTGCAGGCTGTCTTCAAGACTTCATCCTCTCTTCATCCTCTGCTCAGGAAGGATAACCAGCCTATTTTGACAATGCTTACAGAAAAGTGCTTGGGATTTGTTTATTCTGGACTATGTCTCTGGTCATCCTTGTTCCTGTCTTTCTTTAAAGGTAAGCTCATCTGTGATTGTCCAAGTTTAGTTTGTTTTGTAATTTTTGTTTGTTTTGTTTATTTTTTTTTCTTTTTTTTTCCTTTTTTTATATTTATTATTATTGAACGCATGTCACATGACACTACTTTCAGGAAGACTTGTATCTGCTTCTAGTTTTAACCTTGTTAAAGTCCAGTGCTGGTTCCACTAAGTTTTGTTACCTGTGCTGGGCACCTTCTTTTGAGAAAGGATAAGGTGTGGGAATTTTTTTAAATGAAAAGTAACTAATTTTCACTTTCAAGAATGAATCAAAATGATTGTGTTTCAAAATGAATATGTTCTTGCCATCCTTTAAAATTAACTTGTCAGTTTTTCTGGGGGGAATGGGAAACTGTATCTCCAGGCTGTACAGGATGGCTGTGAGAACCCTGTAAGTCTGAGCGTGAAATAGTGTTGTTCTACAAAGGAAAATAACCTGAAGAAAATTTTTAACTGTTTACTTTCCGTGTATCATTTGGAAAGATTTGTACATAAATAAATAAATTTGTGCATAAATTCATAAATTTACTATTTCTGGTTTGTTTTTCTCTTCCAGCTTTTAGTGTGTTTAATAAGAATCTTTCCAGGCAGTGACAGGTATAAGTTGGAAACATCTAGTAAAAATAATAATGGACTTCTGTGTCACCTGTGACCAAGCTATCTTCTGAAGTCTCACCATGTTAGAAACAAATGTAGGAACTGTGTGATTCTTCTGAAACATGGAGGATTGCAAAGCTAATAATAAAGAACTTTAAAATGAGAAAGGGAGGTAAAATAGCCACAGTCCTGAAAGATGTTCAAGATTCTGCACAAAATGTGCTTTTATTCCTCCCCACAGCTGAAATATACATGTCTTCAACAACTATAATTTCTCAAACTGAGTATTTTAGGTGTGAGGGACCATATAATAATACTCACAATTTATGCATAGACAAAAAAGGATTGTCTTTTTAAAGCAGTAAAAGCAGTCCACGTATATCAGAAGCACAGGGGCATGGTAAAGTTACCTGTGTGATGTTGCATTGGACTATTCATGCATGCAGATAATTCCTTATTAATTTATCTGAATCTGCAAAACATCCATGTATTTCCGTATTTCAGCTGCCTAATGTAGCAATGGTATTCCAGAAAATTATTTCCCTAGCTTGCTAAATTAAGGACCTTGCTATTTTTGAAAGGCATCTCTGTGCTACTTCAGGGGCTGAACTAACAGGCAGGTGGTAGCAGCTAGTTACGATATAATTCACATGCAGTCCCATTGGAGCATTTGTCTATCATATAAATAGTGCCTTTTAAATAATGGCTAATCGTTAAATCATCAGAGGGAAAGCTTAGATTTTCCTGAAGTTTCTTATGAAGACATAAAGTGCTTTTACAAATAGTTAAGAGGATTTTTTTTCATTAGGTGCTTTTACCAGCAGTTTACAAGTATGCAATTTTATAGGCAACTATTGAAGCAGAATAAAATGAACCTCTGATTAAGGTGGTCTGTATTTGACCTTTTCTTTGTGGATAGTTTTGGGTTTGTTTTTTTTTAAAAAGAGAAGGGAAAAAATTAAAATAAAATAAAACAAAATAAAGGATCCTTAGGAGTTGTTCAGTTGGGGCAGAAGAGGAAAAAGTAAAGATGATCTTAGCTTGTTATTGGTAGCAGATACCAGTAAGCTTTTAACACTAAACTCCAAATGAACTCTCCCAGGATTTCTCAGAGAACCCACACAGAAGTACAGAAGGTCCATTGTAACTAACATCACTCTCATATAGTGCTGAGTTGTTTCAACAGAATTGATAATTTCTTAACTGAATCAATTTTTCATGGAAAATTTCTTCAGGGCTCTTTGACAAAGAATTGTGTCAAGGACTAGGTAAAAAACAAACTAAAACAAACCGTGGTCATTTCTTTCAGTCCTTTCCATAGGTTTCTGCTTTCACTGGACTCTGCTTGCACTACTGCTAGGAGCCCTGCTACACGTTCAGTTAATGTTAGGTCATTGCAGCACTCCTTCATGAAGATCCTGGACCTACTGATGCTTTCCTGGGACATGGATCTTAGGGGAAATCAGGAAACTGGCTTTCAGCCTCCCTGGATTCCAGATGAAGTCTCTCAGAGCCAGACATCCCTTCTAGGACAGGTGCAATCCTTGAAGAAGCATCCAGAGAATTGAAGAATCCTGTTAGTCCCAGCAGCTACATAACAGCCTCAGGTGGAGTGACCTGAAATACCTGCTCCAGGGAGAGATTGGGAGGGAGGGATTAGATCCACTCATGCTCCTTTCTCTCAGCATAGTGCAGTCTGGGATCCATGGAGCAGATGACCCTGCAAGTGAGTTCTCCTGAGAAATGTGTCCCATTGACCACTTGGGCACCTAAGCCTCTCTGAGAAGCTCAGTGCACAGGTATCTCCTGGGTTCGAACATCCAGGGGAGGTAAAGGTTCACTTTCCTGGTCTCAAATCAACCCATGCATTCTAATTACTGAGCTTTTATGTCTGATAACTGGGCTTGTTTTCTTTGAAGCAAGGCCACTAAAGTGCCACACATGTCACACAGAGTAGTCAGACTTAGGTTCTTTGCTCTTTGTAGCCTGACGTGAGGGTCAGACTCTGGCCATGTGGCTTTGAAAAGGCCAACAAAGCAAAGGCAAATTCAGGACAGACCCCCTCCTCTGCAGTCAGGTGGGAATGTGAGTTGTTCAGCAGTATGGGACAAATCTTATGGCAGGGGATGTTGCAAGTGAGCTAACCAGCTAAAAGATGTAAATTATGAAATTACTCAGCCTCACTTGCTGTACCCAGCTGGTACAAAGCAGTTTTTATTTGGCTCACTCATAAACCAGAGTTGATTCCTGTGCCACACTCATTTCATGTTTCTCAGAGCTTTGCTGATTTAGGTGAGCTCTAGTGACCATATCAGAACACAACTGGTGATCTCTAGGAGCAAATCTTCACAAAGATAATGTTCTTGGTTCACTTCCATGCAAGCAGGTGCTGTTTCTGCAGCAGCAGTAACTCTGGCAAAACAGTCTCAAAAGGCCAGATTCTGCTGCCAAGCTGCAGTTTCTCTAATGTGAGCTTGTTATTCTGAGGTCACATGAGTTTAGAGATGTTGCAAGAACCAAGGCTGGTTCTTAAAACACCTGTATATGGAATCTACACTTAAGACCTCACGTGGGTAGGATTGATGAAATTGCAGTGAGCTATGTTAATCAAACTGGTTTGCTCCACATGGACACTGTGGAACAGCTGTGAGAAGTCCTGTGCCTTAATAGAGTACAATGTAATGTCAGTGGTAATTTGGGTGGTTGGTGAAGGAACTCCAACATTAGATCTCATAAGTGTTACCAGACTAGAACCAGGCATTTAAGTTAGGTCAGTTAAAATCTTTAATATGCTTTCTTTCAGGTCTAAAGGCTTCATTCACCTTGGTTCCTCACATTCTCTATGTTAATGCTTTGAGTTGTATCACCCCACTGATTTTCAAGGATAACAATGCAGCTGAATCAAGTTTAAGATAGAAAAATTATGGGGAAGACCTTTGCTTGTACAAGTAGGTATTTTCTTCTGGATTGGCTAAAAAGATGCCACACAGGCATCTTGCAGAGATAGAAAATTACTGCCAGATCTCTACCATTACTATAATAACTGGGAGCAGAGATACAAGAATCTCATCACTCTGGATGCTGAGAGTGCCCTCAGGCATCACATATGCAGGGAGTCAGATGAAATTTAATGTAATTGTCATAGTAGTGCCTGTTTTGAAGTGTCAGCTTGCCAAGAACATTAGTGCAAATACCTGTGTCAACACATTTGAGACAGGCAGGTAGAGTCCTAGGTGAATCTCTTAAGATTATTTACCGTGAACTACTGTCTGCTAAGGTAACTTGCTGTACATGCTAGCCTCCTGAGACTGACTCTTCAGTTTGGTGTACCAGACTTCATGTTCAGTCACTAATATTCCATGTGCATGCACTGGCACAGCTCAAAGCTGATCTGTATTATCATAGGCACAGCTGCAAATGTGGAGCTGGCCCAAGCTTGTGAGAAGGTGCCAGGCTCCAGGATAGTTGGAGGTATTTCCATGCACATTTGCTGGTAGTAATCCAGCTAAATCTTGTGTTAACTCTCCTCAGATCTCACTAGAAAAAGTGGGAAGGTCCAGAAAAAGTACTTGGGCCCTGACATCACCAGCATCTATTGTTATATGCACCTATTGATACAGCATGCTGCAAGCAGGGAGGGATCCAGAAGCAGATACAGTGTATGTAAAAGTAGTATCCATCTGGTCCTTGGGATGATGCCAGTTGGTATGTTGGAACATTGGAATGTTACGTTGGAATGTTGGAACACTCCAGTATATGATGTTATGTTGGAACTTCCTGCCTTGCTTCAGTCCAGGGGGCCTTCTGATGGTCTCAGAGCAGAAGTTCCCATTCCAGGCACAGGATTCATGTTGTAAAGACAGCTTCAGACTTTTTTTCCCCTATAGTTTATTCTCCTGAGACTTGTGGAGGAGTGCATGATTTAGTGGTAGTGGTATCATATTGGATTATTTTGTCAGCAATTGTGATTTTTTCCAAGCAGTGAAAGAAGTATTTTATGTCTGTGCTGTATAGTGAGAACAGTGAGCAGCAGCATTCCTTTCACACTTTTCAGAATGGGTTACATCAGTCACAAAACAGGAAATAATGCCATCTGAACACAATTTTCAAGGGAATGTGTGTACTTAAATACCATTCAGTTTCTCTCTACATGCTAAACAAATGGTTAGTGCAGAATTTCATTTGTATATGACAAGTAAAGAGCGAGATATAAAGTCTCTCTAGGGTAGATTAAAGTAGATCAAAACTCCTCATCACTCCTGACTTGGTTATTCAAGTATGCCTACTGTCTAGAGATCCTGCATAATCCAATTAAGGAAGAGAGCACATCTGCCTGAGACAGGTAGGGCTAGCATTGGCAATCAGTAGGATCCATGGGAATGAAAAAGGTATACAGGAGTTTATTGCTGTTTCGGGACACACTGTGAACAAATACAGCTTGTAGAAAGAGGGTTGCTTATCAGGTCCTTTCTGCATTGAGCAAACCAGCTGATACCAAGGCTAAGACCAGAACCAGATTATGTGTTTGGAAATAACAGTCTTCCCACCTGGGGCTTGCAGTTAAGTCAGTAAATTGCAAATAAGAGAACTTGTAGTCAGCATAAGTACTTATGCATGTCAACAGTGAGATGCAGGTGGCCTGTCCTGCCTTGCTATCAATTAGCTTTGCTCAGTTAGAGAAGCTGTGGTTGCTAGAGGACTGAAGCAGATGTCTGCAATCCTTGCCACCTTCCAGAAATGGATGTCTTCAGTACTTACTGAATCCCAGAATGTTGCAGAGAAATCCACAGTCCTCATTTCTGTACTTAATGCAACATAGATTTGGACAGAAAAAGGATTTAAAGAGAAAAGGCAGGCTTGAGGAGATATAATTTCACATTGAGGGCTCAGACAGCCTAAAATCAGTTTGCAAATTGGGCTGACGAGACTGGACACTGTGTTCATTGAAGTTCAGCTGTGACTATGTGGAAAAGAATCTTTGGTCACTTACATCTCCACCATGCCAAGTGTGAATATTAAGTTGTAAATTGGAAAAGATATGTCTGTGGCAGCTGAGGTGAAAGAGAATCTTGTCTATACAGATTCATAGACTGATAGCATAGTTTGGGTGAAAGGGACCTCTAGAAGTTGCCCAGTCCAAAACCTGTTCTTGAGCAGGGACAGCTCCATTAGGCTGCTTGTTAAGAAGTCAAGCTGGGAAGACCTCCAGGGGCAGCGATCTTCCATCTCTTCAGAGAAGCAAAAGATCCCCAGATACCCTGGCAATGCCCCAGGATGCAACTTGTATCTGATTAATGCTAGAGTGCAGATACACTAATCCAATTAGTGCACGTCCCAAAAGAGTCTGGCTCCTTCATCATAGAGCCCTTTCTCATGGCAGCTGACACCAGAAGGCTGTGTTGCCATTCAGTGAGACCTGGACAGGCTGGAGAGTTGGGCAGGGAGAAACTTGATGAAATTCAACAAGGGCAAGTGTAGAGTCTTGCATCTGGGGAAGAACAACCCCATGTACCAGTACAGGTTGGGGGTTGACCTGCTGGAAAGGAGTGAAGGGGAAAGGGACCTAGGGGTCCTGGTGGATAGGAGGATGACCATGAGCCAGCAATGTGCCCTTGTGGCCAAGAAGGCAAATGGCATCCTAGGGTGCATTAGAAAGGGTGTGGTTAGTAAGGGCAAGAGAGGTTCTCCTCCTCTACTCTGCCTTGGTGAGGCCACATCTGGAATATTGCATCCAGTTCTGGTCCCCTCAGTTCAGAAGGACAGGGAATTGCTTGAAAGAGTCCAGCGCAGAGCCACAAAGATGATTAAGGGAGTGGAACACCTCCCTTATGGGGAGAGGCTGAGGGAGCTGGATCTCTTTAGCTTGGAGGAGACTGAGGGGTGACCTCATCAGTGTTTACAAATATGTAAAGGGTGGGTGTCAGGATGATGGAGCTAGGCTTTTTTAAGTGATAACCAGTGGTAGGACAAGGGGCAATGGGTATAAACTGGAGCATAGGAGGTTCCATGTGAACGTCAGGAAGGACTTCTTTACTGTGAGAGTGATAGAGCACTGGAACAGGTTGCCCAGGGGGGTTTGTGTAGTCTCCTATGCTGGAGATATTCTAGGCCCACCTGGACAAGTTCCTGTGTGAGGTACTCTAGGTTTCCCTGCTCTTGCAGGGGTGTTGGACTAGATGTTCTTTAGAGATCCCTTCCAACCCTTGGGATTCTGTGATTCTGTGAAGGCTGCCAGAAGAACACCCCCTTGCTTTCTCACCCCAAGCTGATTAAAGGCCTGTCTCCATTTCTCACTGGACATGCTGAGCTTTCACAGCTGATTGTCGGTGGCCTCCACTTGACTCACTCCACATGGTTATGTATGTCTTGTGCTGTTCTGGGGAGGCTTTATTTGTCACAGAGCTAACTGTGTGTCATGCATTGTGTCTCACTAATGACACTGCATGAGTATAGGCTGGCTGTACAGGATGCTGCTGCTTAGTGTTTTCACCACCTGTGAGTCAGTATGTCTGGGAAAAAGAAAAAAACAACCCAAAAGTAGGAGGTCATATAATGATGCAGAAAATACATTCTGAAATTCTTAGCCATCTTGTGCTCTTTTTGAAGACTTTAGTCATCTTGAGTCTGCAAAGTGGCAGAGCAGGTCATGACAAATGGTGGAGTACATTTCTTTGAATATTGTGTTATTTTAGAAAAGTCATCAGCAAACTGAAATCTAGTTTAGGCAGCTGTAACAATAGGAAGATGAGATAAAAAAATATATATATAGTTGTTAGATGATTTACAGTTGTCAATGTTTCAAGTTGCAAGTAGGCAGCAACTTTGAATTGGAACTGTTCTTGTTCAGGCTTCAGGCACAATTTGTAAAATGCAACTGGACAGCTTCAAAAGCTCTAAGCAAAAAACTTGCCTTTCTAACGTAGACAACCAGCTATCCTGCAGCACGCTGTCTGCAGCAGTGTTTAATTCAGTCTAAGCCTTCTAATGTAGTCTCCAAAGATATTTATGGTCCCCAGATTTCATTCACTTTGTAACTCACATTTGTTGGATTGATATCTCAGCCCAAGCATTTCAGCACCTCTGCTATTGTTGGATCTTCTTATGTGTTGCCTGACAATGACAAGGAGAGAGCAGAATGATAGAGAAAGGATAAACCAAATAGGAACAGGTCTGTGGGTAAGGAGAGGAGACATCCTTCTCCATAGAAGACCTTTTCCCAAGTGGAAAAATAATTTATCCTTTTTGGGTTAAAATGCTCTATCACACTCAGGAAGTCTGGATGCTGGTGAACACCAGAGGGCAGGTCAGACAGCACAGGGTCACTTCCTGCTTTTCAGGCTACTTTTGGTCTCTGAGAGACCAAGCACTCTGCATCTGCAGGCATTGTTACTGTATCACAAGATGACAATCACACTCCACCTGGACGCCAGTTTTGTTTTAAATTTATTTTGTTTGCATTGACATAATTCAGGAGCATTAGATTGAAGTTTCCAAAGCTTTAAATCAACAGAGTAAAGTTAAGACAAAGTCAGGCTCCCCAGATCATCATTATCTAGAAGTACACCATGTAGTTCATTTCTGCTCTTAGTCAGGATCATTGATTCAGCCAGTGCAGTTTTGGCTGGCAGGATGCAGCAAGGAGAGCCACGTATTTCATATCCCCTCTGATCCCAACAAACCCAGGGTTCAAGTGCTGTACTTGAGAAAAAGATGAGCATTCAGAATGCTTTTAGCCTTCTAAACCAGACAGATCACGGCTAACCAATGCTCAGTTGTTACTGAGACCTTGTGACATTCAAAGTCTGTGAAAAAAAAACGAACAACCAAATAGCTGTAAACTTCATGAATCAGAACATGCTTAGCCATTTGTGCCTTGCCTGAACCTTGTGGCCAATGCAGCTCTCACTTTGCTCATAGGCAACAGATGAGGCTTGAGCAATATGGGAAGAAGACAGGAAGAGCCATCACTAGCCTAGCCTATTTCATCATTGGTACCTTTGCTGCTTAGTATTGCTATGCAATTACAGCTGGTAGGCTGGCAAAGCATAAGTTCATTGTTCAGGAAGTTAGCCGTTTCTGGGATCATAACCATTGCCACTGACCAGCACTGCAGAAGGAGAAGGAGAAAGAATCACTACAGTATCCTTGAGCATACTGGATGGTTCTTTTGCACAATAATACTTTCTGTAACAGTTACACTTCAACCTGTGTTCTGCATTGTCCAGAAAAATCAATTGATATCCCCACTGTTTTGGTAGCAGCACACTGAGGCAACAGTTTTGAGGCTTCCTTCACCTCTGAACTATGAAAAAAGGAACAAACTTTCCATGCGTAGTAAAAGCATGTCTGTGACTAAGGAATAGTTCTTAGGAGAACTGATTTTGTGGGGTTTTTAATCTTTGCTCTCTTCATGTGCTGGGGACAGAATTACTTACCTTTCTCTTCTTGGGAGGTTAACATGTCTTCCTTTTCCTTCAGGGTCCTGCTGACCCTGATGTGGGATTCTTTGTAATTATATTATATATTTGATACTTTCAGCATGGGAAGTGGAGCCTGAAGAACCATGTTGCACAGTAAACTGAAAATTTCATTGCAGACTTTATCACTGTTATCATCTGCACTGAGTTTAGGAAGAAAAATCTCTTCCTGTCTATTGTCTTCTCAGCCCTAATGAGACTTGCTTACCTGTTTTAACTGAAATTATTATTATACCTGTCTGTTCACATATGGCTTTCCCAAATCTGAGCTCCCCACATGGGCTTTTGATGGGAAGGTGCAAATTCACTGTGACCCTTGTCAGAGCCATCTGTGAATGCTGTGCAGATTGCCATGGTTACCTCATTGACAATACTTGGCTAGTGAAGTCCATAGTGCTTTCCCAAGAAGGGCTTTCCCAAGAAGGGCTTTCCCAAGAAGGGCTTTCCCTTGGTTTACTGGTTTAGGTGCTGAAACATGTCAAGAGATGTGACAAGCTACTCCACAAACCAGTGGGAGTGGAGAGTCCAAAAGCCTTCTCCAATACACTGATGACCACATCACTAGTATCTCACTTTTGTCACATGATTTTGTTTTTTTCCATTGGCTTCCATTACTGCTTCTCCTCACAAATCCCAGGATGACTGGCAAGAGTCACTTTCAGGCAGACACAGCTTTTTTTAACATATCTAGCAAAGGGAGTCCTTCTTTTCACCACTGCTTCAACTCCATTCTCCTGTGCTCACTTCACATCTAGTACTGTAGTAATTCAGTTATACTGCATAGAGCTAACGTAAACTACCATAAACTAACATAAACATTAAAAATATATGTTTTCTTTCCCTGTCTGCCTCTGGTCAGTCATGTTTCTGACTTGGAGCAATAACACAGTTCAGATAACTATCACACAAATGAGAAGTGTCCCACTGTTAATATCTTAACATGTGTTTCTTTACCTTACACACATACCCCAGCCTTTAAAATGTGCACCATGCCAGCAGGACCAAAAATATAATCCCAGCCTTTCATTATGTAATGGCCTATATTCTCTTTTTAGCATATTGTCACATGCCTAAAGTCTTTGAGATGAAACCTTTCCTAGCATACACTTTAATACCAGTCTCTGCTGGGAATTCTTTATCTTCTATGAAAGAACAGAAATGGCCAATATCAGAAAGATTAGGTCATTTTTGCCTAGGAAAACATGTCATTTCACACATTCCTATGGCTGCCTGAGTTTTGTGTGTAAGTTGCAGGAACAATCTGCATAGCAAGCACCAAAGATTAGAGACAAAGATTACCCAGAAGGGAAGTAGATTAAAAAGAGGTTTTAAATGAGAGAGGTATTCATATACATAACACGCAAGCACACAGACACAGACACACACAGGGCTGAGGTAGCTGATGTGATTCCATTATTTCTTATGTGTGTACTCTTCACAGAAGGTGTGATGGCATGCATTTTAAATCAAGGGACATTGAAAGAAATAATGCTTTTGCAGCCACAGATAAAAGCAGAAAAACAGCACATAAGAACAAAAGCAGATGGGACACATCTGTGTCTCTGCAGATAAAGTGACATATGGCAGTTACATGCTTTACATTCTCAGAAATCTGCAAAGTATACAAAATAAGATGGGTGTTTTTTTTATAGCTACCAAAGCACTGGAACATGCCACATTTTTGAAGATACTCTTCCAATTCTTTATGCTGATGAAGTTGCCTGTGAAGCAAGCTGCTTTTTTTCTGATACTTCTTCTGTTACTTCTCCCATAATTCATAATTGCATATAGTGTCTGTGTGTCTTCCTGTGACGATTCTATTTGCATTCCCAAAAAAATTGCTAAAAATCTCTGTAAAAGCAGTGATAAACTAAAAAGAAAATAAATAACCAAAGAGGAGCTATGACAGAAGAGCTGCTAGGTTGGGTCGTTAGGAAAATGCTAAAAGGTTCAAAGTTTTAGCTCCAATAACTATAGGTTGTCATAATGGCTTTTTGCTCTCTGAATGTTCCAGTTATAACAAGATTGTACACAACAAAATATAACAATACTTCTCAGTATTGTGACACTGTTTTTCAAAAAAGGCCCGAACTCCACTTAATTTATTTTAGGAAACAGTAAAACAAGCAAATAAACCAACTCATGGTAATGTGGTAAAGTAACAATACGGAGAGAAAAAAAAATTACATGCATGTTCTGAAATACCTGCAGAGGGTGTGAGCAAATACCACAACCACAATATTGCTGCAGTTTAGGATCTTCCATGAAGTATCAGGGAAAATACATACTTAAAAGCAATAATGTGATGGACCAGGAATATGCTGTTGATTACTGTTGATTTTAACTTAATCTGCAAAAAGTTTGTAATATGCAAACAGTTCTAGGAACTGTTTTTGAGAAGGAAAATTTAAAAAAAGGGCATGTTTTTGTAATTCAGAGACATGTTATCATGTGCATGTGTGAATATACAGTAATATGGGAAGAACAGTCTGAAACCATTGCTTATTCGATCCCTTGGTCCCAATAATTTCATAACCTTGTATGAATAAAGCAACAGCTAGAAAACATTCAGCTAGCAACTGGCCAAACAAAATGTTCAAAGATTATGAAAATAAACCTAGGAAACTCTGTGAACCAGTGGTGGAATTATAGAATCATATAATCATAGAATGGTTAGGGTTGGAAAGTACCATGATATCATCTAGTTCCAACCCCTCTGCCATGGGCAGGGATGCCTCACACTAGACCACGTTGCCCAAGGGTCTGTCCAGCCTGGCCTTGAACACTGCCAGTGATGGGGCATTCACCACCTCTCTGGGCAGCCTGTCCCAGGATGACATATAAATACAGGTATTGTAGCTGAAAACCTCATGGAAATCCATGTCCTTCTACCTACTTTCTTGGTAGTATTTCAATATTATTCTTTACTGTGCACAGCAAGACAGAATGTGGCCCACATATTCAGTCCAGGATGCTGGCAACTTTTGGAGCAAACCTGGGGAACTGGAGCAAACTGGCAAGAACTGGGCTCTTGCCCTGTAGCTCAGGGAACTCTGCATGCAAAGCAGAGCACAAGCATCAAGCAGCCAAGAACAGACATTACAGCACAACCCCTAGGAAAGGAAGGAGCACCTGGCCTTCCTTGGGGTGGCATGTGATTAGTCTGGCCAGAGCTAGCTGCAATTCTGACAGTCATTCATTCCTACCAGGCAATGCTGAATAGTCTCCAGCCCCAGCAAAAACTTCCCAGGTCTGAACCTAAATCCACAGAAGAAATAAGAAGTATTACGGTGGCACCAGTATTACTGGTGAGGACCATAGAATGACACTCAAGCATGGAACAGGCAGTCCATGCCCAGAGGTTCCCACCTGGACAGAGAACATGGAAGAGGTTTGTTGTCAACCCATAGCAATATGCCTAGAGCCCTGTGTCTCCTCAACAGGCGATGTAAAATTGTAAAGGAACAAACCAGTGCAACCACTGAAACTGTATCCACCACACAAGGAATGAGGAAGGGCCTTGATAACTCTAGTCAGCATCCTTTTTTCCCTTCCTTTTCCCTTTTCCCTTACCCTTCTCCCTTTCCTTCTTATTTTCCTTCTCTTATTTATTTCTATTTTTATGCTATTTATTTATTTTTCTCCTTTTTTTGATTAATTTTTCCTACTCATAGGTTTGGGGTATTCAAAGATAATTCAGAAACAAGGGGGACACTGTCTGAGGCAGTGGGATATGGGGTATCTATAGTTTAAAGATCCTTAATCCAGAACTCATCCTGCCCTTTACCAGTTACTTGTACTTTGCCAGTTACTTCCTGTAACATACATAGGCAAGTAAGTCTGGCATTCCTTTTGGGAGACTGACTTGGCAACCTTAAATATTGATGTCCAGCTTCTAGCCTAGTTTAAAAGATGAAACAGTGCCATAGCTTTTAGTTAGATTTCTGGGACTGAGGGGTAAACAGTGATAAAGCTTATTCTATCACTACTCCTGAGAGATCCAGGCTTCCCCATCACCAGCAGGCACTCCATTTAACACACAAAGATGTAATGTCGCAATGCATTAGCACAAGGATTAGAGGGGAAAAAAACAGAAAACTCTCTGGAATACAAAACACTAAGTATTTGAAGACTGCAATTTAAGGAAAAAGTTGAGGAAAACACAAGTCTGACTTGTGACCCACCTCAGTTCCTTCTCCAGCACAGCTATAACAGGGAGATGGCAGTGTGATTACACTAGTCAGGTTTATGTGGTGCCAACAGCTGCCATGGCTATTTGCCAGGCCACCCGAAGGCTCTGCTGCTTTGGAATCTATGTAATTCTTGAAGCAAAATGATGCAGCACCTGGACATGTGGTCACTAACATCAAGTCAAAGGGGTTAGAATAAGTCAGCTAAGGCTGTGTTAACAATTTTGGATGTAAGAGGTCACAAAGTAATAGGATCACATTGCAGAGGGGAGAGCTGAAGAAAATGTAGAAAACCAGGTGCAAAATTCCTTTACTGGGCTATTTCAACTCATAAAGTTTAACAGGGAAAAGAGCCTGGCTTCAGCACAGTTGGAGCACACAGTACTAAGACAGCTTTCCGAAGCACACAGCAAAGGGTTATGGTCAGATCCTTCCAAGTCAGAACTCCCTTGGCAGGACTGCTTTAATGCATCGTGACAGCAATGATACCAGGGCACTCTAGCAGACCAGCTGACTTCCAGAGACTGGTGAAGGGCACTTTTCCCACGTAAAAGCTGAAGCAGACAGTTTAAAAGGAAGGTTAAAGGCAAATACTATGTAAGTACTGGAGAGCACTAGTGTAGATAGTAGTTTCTTCCCTAAAGCACAACAACAAGGGGGTGGCATTGGGAGGGTGGTGAGATCTGCAGGTGGGTGAAAGGACAGCAAATTCTACCAAAGCTCAGAACCTCCTTCCACAGAACAAGGTGTTGTGTGATTTTCACAGGAAGGTCTTACAAGGGAGCTGGGATGTACCAAGACACTAGAAAGCAAGTACTAATGCCAACACAGAGCACTTAAATCACTGAAGGGAAGCTTACTTAAGCTGGTGAGGGAGAGATACTTTGGCCAGAGCTTGTCTTTGCCAGTGGTGAAAACATAACATGCAATACTGACATGTCAGCAAGGGCTATTGAAGCAGTGCTTACACCATCTGCTCCTCTGGATCCCCATGATCATATAATGTATTACACAAGAGCAGAAAGGGCCGATGAAGGTGATGTGTTGGTGTAACTCACCAAAATAAAAATACTTTTTCTCCTTGTTCACCAGGCACTGCCATACTGGAAAGCTACAAAACTCCCTTTAATATCAGGAAAACTGAGGAGAACACAAATAAAGCAGACTTACAAGCTGCTTATAAACTAAATTTATCATAAACTTTAAAAGGCATAGATGCAGTGTTGGAAGACACCTTGTTCCAGCCTTGAAAGGCTTGCTGAGCAGGGAGTCAGAGGAAGAGTCTGGGGAAGACCAAACGGATAGTTATGGTTTGTTTGAATTGTCAAAAAGATATTCATCATAACCGCTGTGAGAGAAGTCGTGGTCTCAATGTGCAGAGCTCTGCTTAAGAGTTAAAAATAGTCACACACAGAGACTAGGAGCTGCAGTGGATAAAATATTCTTTATTCCAAAGTAATAATAATTTAGAGTGCAGATTCCCTGCCAGTGATTTGATTTCTACAGTTCAGGGAATACGCATTCATGCTGACAGGACTGGTTTGGCCTCAGGGAACCTGCAAATCATGAACCCTCACTCTGTTAGTAGATGCAACTCTCCACTGGCCACAGCACCAGCACCTACACTGTTTCGGGGGACCCAAGTTCCTGGGTAGTGTCTCCCAGCAAAGTGCTCACCTTTCTGTGGAAAGAGACCCAAGCTCTCACTTCTGTCCTGCCCCATCCATGGTTGTTGTGGCAAGAAAACCTGGCCATGCAGGTAAATGGATGCTCACCATACCCACCCCAAAGCTGGGGAACAGTGGCATCTTGCAATTTAAGCATAGACTGAAATTCTGCTAGTCTTTATCATGCTCGTGTGTTTACATTACAGCTTCTGTGTTGAGCCTGTTCCCAATGAAAACTGAGTTAAGCATGTAACACCAGAAATTCAGTATCATTATATATATCTGTCAAATACTTTAACCTTCATATCACCATCTTATTTTGTGTTAACAAAGTGTGCTGCCATCAGAAGGAAAAAAGGGTAGGGAAGTAACCCAAAGACTGGAAGGTCTGTCACAAAAAACTGAAGAAGGTATGAAGAAGGCTTGTCACTCTTTCCTGAGCAAAGCAAAGGGTGTGATACATCAGCTCCAAAAAACAAGAATACGTGTTACTCATACTGTGTAAATGCACAATATGTCCAAGTAATACCAGCTCTAGGAAATAAGGACAAGCCAATAAAAGACCTCTGACTGCCTTCTAGGAAGCTGGCTGGTGGTTTTGGAGCCCCATCACTGACCATCAGCAGGAGGGGCACCAAGGAAGAGGGACATCTACTCAGAGCCCCAGAGGCTGGTCAGTAGTTTCTGAGTTTTAATAATTAATTTTTTATAAGAAGTCCTCAGTCACATATTCAGAAAAGCTGTGTCTGTCAAACCCATGTGCAGAATTTTGGGGATTTTTGGGGGAACTTCTTTCAAATTACAGACTTATAAAGAGGTTTTTCAATAAAACAGACAAACAGTAGGGACAGTGTGACCAGTCCAAATGACAGATGCCTTCTTTCTTTTCTCCTAGTGTCTCAGCAGGGTGAAAGCCAGAGACGCTTGTACAGAGAACTGCTGAGAAACTACAATCGTCTTGAAAGACCAGTGTTGAATGACTCCCAACCCCTTGTAGTAGAGCTCCAGCTTTCTTTGCTGCAGATAATCGATGTGGTAAGTTACTTGCTATTCTGTTCTCTAAGGCACCCACACAGCATAACAAATCTGATCTCTTGTGTAGGGACCATACTTTCCCTCTTAATCAGGCTATCAGATTTGAGTGCAGACTGTCTTTGGCTAAGCAGCCTCCCTAAATGCTGGAGTACGTACTTTAACACTTTGGAGGAGTAAATATCCTCCTAAAAGCACAGCCATCTCTGATACAACATAAGCTGCAAGAAGATTAATTTTGTAGTTTTTTCCTTTTTTTTTAACAGAAAGAAAAATTCAGTAAATTAGAAGGCATGTGTTACTACAAATTATTAATGATGAATCCTTAGAGTGATGTGGAATGTGGTAACTGTAGACCATGTGCAGTGTTCAAAGCTAGCATCACTGCACTTACACTTTTTCATTAGACATTATAATGGTATTGACCTCTTCTCACATCTTTACCATGTGCTGTGGTTTGAGGAGCCTTCCCTGAGATGAGGTTAGAAATATATAAAAGCAAAACCTGGAGGCACAGCCACCTAATTGTCTTGACTGTAACATGCTCTCAGAATTGGCAATGTGACCCATGGAAAATTTTAACATAATAATCCAAATCCCTTTTATCATTATTAAGACAATTCTGTGTGATAAACTATGATACATACAGAGAATTGCTGTCATCTACATGGAAAAACTAAGCCAGGAGAACAATTTTTACAACCTCCATCCTATTAATACAGCAAATAACTGAACACATTAGTGCTCCTTTCCTCTTATCCTTTCCATAGCCAGTATTATGGGTCTGCTTTCCAATGCACCATTACTGTCATGGAAGGTGCAAGAAAGAGAGAGAGAGAGAGATGTGCAAACTTTTTGTGCATTTGCAAACCAATTAGACAGAAGCCTTACATATTTAAACAGTTTAAAGCTCTCTCAGTCTTTCAGGAAATGTGTGGTGCATCAGGTGCTCTCTCTGGGTGGGTAAGCAGGACCCTTGAAGTCTAGCCCCTAGCATTGTGCCATACAAGTGGCAGGTTGAGGCAGTTGTGGTGCTCCTGGAGGCAGGCAGCAGCCACTCAGGCAGGGCAAACAGCTTTCTGTTTTGAAATGTTAGCAACTGCATTGATCTGGAAGAGAGAGATCAGTACTCTGAACCAAAGTTATTCATTCACAGCAGGAGCTCCCAGAAAAGAGCAGAAAAATCCTCCAGCTAATTTCAATTAAATTTCAGCAGCCAGTACAAGGTTTAGCAGAAACATCTTAGCTCCAAAGAGCTTTCTCCAGTCCTTTTTCTGATGGTATTTTCTTGCAGTAATTTGAAGGTTAGGGGTGGTAAAGGGGAGATTTTAGCTTTAGGGCTGTGACTGTACATTTTCAAAGTCAGTCAGTCAGGAGCAGTTACATAAAACCTTTTTTTAGTTGTTTTTCACATTCGTGCGTGTAACCCTTCCATTCAGGAAATCAGCACTTCTTTAAGCACTTTATCTGCATTATGACAATGTCCGTTGCAACAGATTTAATTCCAGACTTCCTTTTGATTGCTCACTGTAGGAAAGAGGTAATCTAAATGGTCATTCATAGCACAGACAATGCTTTGCTTCCCTCCACCTCTGCACACACTGCGGATGATAGAATTTAATCAGCTCAGAGCATTATGACTTGTCTCAGGCTCATGGTCTTGCAAACTGCACTCATGTTGTTTTCAAAAACATTCAGAGTCACCTGAAGTGTTTACCCTGCACGATGTGAAAAGGTACCTGTCTTCTCTGGGGAGAGACAGAAAATCCTTTGCAGGTGAGTCCCTGTAGTAGAAAGGTCACTGTGGCATCAATAAATGACTAAATCCACCACCCTGAAAATCCACAAAACACTGATCTTGTGGGTCCCTACCCTACCCTACCCTACCTTCCTGTGGGTCCCAGGAAGCAGGCCATGAGCATGGACACAGCCCCTCAGTCTTCATGTCTGGCTGGACAGACTGAAGCATCTGGATGCTCCAGCTGCTGAAGAAAATGTCTGTTTAAAAGGAGGGCTGTTATAACCACAGTGATGTAAAGAGTAGCAGACAAGGTACAAAGGAGAGGTAACCTCTATTAGCTGACACACCATGAAGCAAACCAAGAGGCTGTCATTCTGTGCACTCAGATGAGAGGCTGGGGATGAGTAGACTATGCCTTCTCAGCTGCCCTGCTTGGCACAATCCAAAGCAACTTGTGCAGAGTTGCTTCTTACTTGAAGAAGGAGATAGACAGCACGACAGTCTTGGCAGTGGTGTACGCACTAACAAAGTATAAAGTTCCTCTTTTGGGGTGCTTCTGTGTCCAGCATGCTCCATACCATAATAGAGCAGGGTACTAGGCAAGGTCTCAATCTGAGTGGACTTCAGGCATCATGCTCCCTGGGGTGGAAATAAGGACTCATAAACTCTGGAGTGCATATTGTTTTTCATCAGTCTCCTGGTCAAAAGAAAGGGGTTTGGTAGGGTTCACTTGTCAGAGAAGGCGAAGAGCAAGCATAAGCTTGCCAAACTGGTGAAGAGGGCTTTAAAGTTGCCAGGGGAGAGGAATATCAATCCACCCCATTCCTACCAGATAGATGCCAGTGCCAGCAAGAGACACTCAGCGCCCGGAGAGGAATTACAGGTCAGCAGAAGAACACCTGAAGAGCATCACAAAGAAATTCCTGCCACTCCAGCCAGTAAGCCAGCAACTTAAATGTTGCTATGCAAATGCACGTAGCATGGGGAATAAACAAGAGAAACATGTGCTCCATTTGAGCAACAATCACCAAAGCTAGCAGCTGCCTGTCAGTAGACTCTGTGCCAGAAGGTGAAGGTGAGAAGGCAGAAGGAAGGCAACACCCAACCCTGTGGTACTTTCTGTCTGACACAGCCTTCATAGTGTCAGTTTCTTCACTTAATCTCTGTCCAGTCTGAATTCCTTTTAAGAAGTTGCTTTCCTTGCATCTAAGTGGTTTTGCTTCATGAGCTGCAAAATAGCCTTGCAAACTCCACCAACTTGTGAAACTGCTCTGCTTTCTCATCTGAATATGTGCTTATTCATTCTGTTGAGTGGCAATGTGGCACAGGCACTGTTTCCCCCTTTGTGAGGTGTGGTTGGAGGCAAGAGGTGCCACATGGCTGTGAGCTGGCCAGTGCTGGCACTGGTCCTGCCAGAGGGGCAGAGAAGAGTGGTAGCCGCCTGCACTGGCCCCAGATACTGCCCCAAGAGCAAGCCATTATCCTCCTAGCCATACCATCTGCTAGGACAGCAGCTTTCTAGGGCTGGTTCTGCAGGTAAACTGAACAACCAGAAAGTTCAAGGGTTAAACTTCTAGCTTGAATTCACCTCTCCTTTCCTAAACTGACTTTATAGCAGATAGGTCATTCCCTCCCACCTTTCAATTCAGCACCATTACATGTTCAAATCTCTGTGCTGGGTGTTAAGTAGCAAACCCAGATCAACAGACAAGTGGTTCAAGACAATATAAATATTCCAGTACACATAAGCACCTGTTCATGTATTATTTCCAATATAGTATCAGTGTTCACTGGCTTAAACCGTAATCCTAACAGTACATCCTGTACAAATCTTTTATGGCCAGATAACTTCAACAATGTAAGCTTGGCTATGCAAGATTCAAAAAGACAGAATATGAGAAAGAGAAAGAATTGATAGGGAGAGGATTATAAAGCAGTGTTTTGAGACGTCTTTAATTACAAAGCATTGATAAGTGCTAGAGAGAGAATCTGACTCTTTCAACTCTTTCAGATTAAAGTACCTTTCTTTTTCCTCTTCTAGAAATGCCTTTGTGTTCAGCAGTGGGTTTCCTGTATAGCCTTTGTGAGCTGTTTACTCTGTTTCTCCTTGTATAGATCTACTCTACCAAGCCATGTATCTTTCCAGAAAGTTTTTTCTCCACCAGAAATTTGAGTCTTATCTGGCAGGAGCAAATTCAGTGAGACTAGAGCAGTAAGACTGATGCAAAATAGTATAACTGAGAAGGAAAACAAACTGGATAGCATAAGAAAGTTGGGGCTGTTCAGCCTGCAGAAGAGCAGGCTGCGTGGAGACCTCATAACAGGGAGACCCCCATAACAGGGGGGCTATAAGGATGCTGGGGAGGGACTATTCATCAGGGTCTGTAACGATAGGACAAGGGGTAATGGGTTTAAAGTTAAACAGGGGAAGTTTAGATTGGATATAAGGAAGAAGTTCTTTACTGTAAGGTTGATGAGGCACTGGAATGGGTTGCCTGGGGAGGTTGTGAATGCTCCATCCCTGGCAGTGTTCAAGGCCAGGTTGGATGAAGCCTTGGGTGATATGGTTTAGTGTGAGGTGTCCCTGCCCATTGCAGGGGGGGTGGAACTAGATGATTTTAAGGTCTTTTCCAACCCTAAGTATTCTATGATTCTATGATTCTATAAAAGCTGAAAATCAGTAATTAATGATCATGAATAGGAGTCATTAAAATCCCAGGCAGAAAAATTACAGAAAGCTTGCTAGACCAACAGATTCATTAAAGTTAAATCCCAAGCTCTCTCTCCTGGTCATAAAACTCACATAGTGTGGTGAATTTTGAACTCCAAGAAGAAAAATTAAATAAATTGGCCTCTTCATTAGCACAGAGGAGCTTGAAGAAGGGAAAACCAGGGCTAATGGAACCATGAATTACTGTTTTGCTTGCCATCTACGTGCCAGGCATTATGAAAATGTCAGTCTCACTAAACAAACACGACAAGTGAGTTTGATAGCACAATGAAGTTAATTATGGGTATTATGGCTTCCCATCTAATACTACTTTATGGGCACATCAGCATGAAGCATTATGATGAAGTCTTAATTACCTGAATTAAAACTGCAGTTTTTTTTTTCATTGGCTTCTGCCTGACTTAGGTCAAAGAGCAGAGAGACATCACTTAGGGAGCAACAAAATAGTTTTCTCTCAGCATGGTTCCTCAAGTTGTACTTGGTGGCTCTGGCTTTAACAGAGAATGGCTAGTTTGCTTCTAGGTGTTCAGTGGTGGTCATCCAGCTTGGGTATTTCACAATAACCAATTTACTGCCTTCCTGGTGAAAAGTCTGTACTATGCTCTTCGAAATTGTGTGAATTTGGATCATGTATATTCTGTAATCTTGGGTAACTAATTTGATCCATCAAGGATTTTTGAGAATCTTCAGTACTTTTACATCAGTTCCCCAAGGTGCACAGGAGCAAAATTTATTTAAGGTGAGATTTCCCTTATGAACTTAGGAAACCTCAGGAATGTAATAGCAGTGGCAGGTAAAGAAAGTCACCCTTTGGAGAAATGTTCAGCTACTTGAAATGGAAAACATTTTCCACAACTCCATCCATGAAAGGCAGCAGGGTCCCCAAAATCAGATGCTTCTGGCCATGCCTTGCTGCTGCCAGGGGACTGTGGAAGCTAGCATATAGCAGGGGCAGTGCAAATTGCAATAAAGCAGTTAAACCAAAGCTGTTGGGATGGTGCTGGACCTAGTACTTTTTATTTTCTCAGTGTTTGGAATGTTCCTATCTTAACACTTTGCTTTAAAGTTCTTTGCTGTGAGGGTGGTGAGGCACTGGAACAAGTTTGCTCAAAGAAGTGGATACTCTGTCCCTGGCAGTGTTCAAGGCCAGGCTGTTCAGAGCCTCGGGTGATACGGTCTAGTGTGAAGCATGGCATGGGGGGTTGGAACTAGATGATCTAAAGGTAATTTCTAACCCAAACCATTTTATGATTCTATGACTGAACACTGCTCTCTGAGTGTAAGTCCTGAGAGCCAGTGAGTTCAGCTCCTCAGTAAAAACCTTTCTATCCCTGATCATAGTCTTCAAGCACTCACTTGAGTTTTTGAACAGGCCTGCATCCCTTTACTTTTCTGTGGGGTCACAGCAGTGTGCAAATACAGGAAGAAAAAGCTAAGGTAGGCTTGCAGTTAAACTAGATGTGAGTCTTTAACAAGTTCTCCGGGTTGGCCTATTTAGGACTTTTCTCAGCCTTCCTTCTGCTGCTTTTCCTGTGACTTCAAATGCTGAAAAAGTCAATGAATAATTAATAGCTTGGAATAACAATTCGTGTCTAGTTTTGTTTACTGAAACACCTGCTGATGGCACACAAAACACATAGGAGGCTATTTCAGGATGAGGTATCCACCCTGGAGAATATTCAAACCACCTACATGCTATGTGTGGATAACTTGGGATTTTAATGGAGGACTGACTGCTTTTGGATGGTGACATAAAATCCTTTCCCCAGGAACCAAGTATGTATCTCAGTTCATCCAAACAGAGAGCAATGTTGTGCTGGAAAGCCATGCAGGGGCCTCTGATCCAGCTTCTAGGTTTCTGTGAAAAGCATCTGTGAAACAGTAAGACAAGGCTGGTGTCTTCATTTTCCCCGGAATCTGTGGGAAAAGTTTGTTCCTGGAATTTTCAGGTCATTGTTGAAGGACTTGAGGTCCAACAGTCTCAAAACCAGTGCTGGAGTCTGTAACATGACACACTTCACAGCAGTACTGATCTTAAGGGATGGCTGAGAAGCTGCACCTTGGGAAGAAAACCCCTAGTTTCCTAAGACAGGTACCCACAGCCCTGGTTGAAGGTCATGTGACATATGCAGTGTAAGAAAAAGTCTTTCTTTTTTCACCATAATGGCAGTGTCAACTGGAAAATGTGGGCAAAAAGGCAGGTAAGACAAAAATCTGTAGGCTTGGCTGACCCTCAGTCACCCATTGTGTTAGTGAATGGGAGAGCTGCCTCCTCGAATGCCCTGACCAGCACTAGCAAACTCCTATTTCTTTCCATGTTCCTTCTTCCTGCTCTTGCCTTTAGGGAATGTGCAGATTCAGTACTTCCTGCTGCAGGTTTTACATCCAGGCCTTCTCATTTAACATTCATAACAAAGCAAATTATGGTTTTCGATATATAGGGAGCCAAGGCCTTCACAAGGAATGCTTTTCAAAGCCTTTGTTGGCCATGCATTATGCTTCCTGAGGAACGGAGCTCATATTCCTGTGTTTGCAGGCTATTCTCACACAACCCCTGTTTGAATGCTATGCCCTTCACAGATTTTCATAAAGTGGCTGGCTCCAGGCATTTGCAAGGGGAACAGTGTGAATGGAGATATTCAAGGCCCGCTTGGACAAGTTCCTGTGTGTTGTACTCTAGGTTACCCTGCTCTTGCAAGGGGGTTGGACTAGATGATCTTTCAAGGTCCCTTTCAACCCTTGGGATTCTGTGATTCTGTGAACAGTAGCCAGACCCTCCAACATGTAAAGCTCCTGCTATGAAATCAAGTGTGCACAGGGCTGCTGTAAACAGCAGGTAGGTAGATGTGCTGTTCCACTCAGAATGCTCTTTTGGGAAGAACATGGTGAACTGTTTGAGGCAGTGGGACCAGGCAGTGTCACGCTGCTACCCCATGCAAAGACCAAAAGCAAATTGCGCTGCTTGCCCACAGTGAAAAAGCAGCCAGTGTCAATAGGTGGGAATGTGGCTCAACATTAGGTGGAAAACACTTACAAGACATCACCTCCAACCATTCATAAGAGAAAAGGCCAAAGCAAAAATGTGACAAAAGGAGAACGGTGTGGTTGTTCCACTATGAGCTCTTAACCATATCTTTCTTAACTTGACAACACTGACCTTGCTGCATTTCAGTCCTAATGGCCAAAGAAATGCTTAGCAGGTATCAGTGGATGTTTGTTCATCCTTTGTTATTCCAGTGTATTTTTGTATCTCTCCCCCTGTATCTCTCCTCTTTGTTACAGGTATTGAGATGACATACTTAATCTTGAGGTATCTCTTCAAAGTTGTTGTTACTGTGGCAACATTTATTCTAACTTTTTAATGAGACCCCTTAGATACAAAGGCTGTCCAGTGATGCTTACTCAATGTTGCCAAAGCAACCTGGGTTTTCATTAAGCTATCTGGTGTTGTGGGACTTCAACCATACACTGCATTTAAACTGAATTTTAGTTAATCTGCTGAAGATTGTGGCAGATGGCTGTTTCAAGCAATAGATAGGACTGCCTGCTGCAGTTGCAGATTGAGTGCGCAAATATCTGAAAGCCTCATCAATTCCTTTTGATACTCTTGTTCAAAATCCTGTGCAGAGACAATGCCTCTGCTAAAAAAAACTTTCCAAGGACATCCTTTCTTGTATTAAAAACAAAAACAATACAATGTTAAAAAAAAGACATTAACCAAAGTAGCCATGTATGGCCTTTGGTGCTTTCTGAGAGCAACCTTTCGATTTGGGACTTTTCGGGCCAGTATCTTGCAATAAATCAGTGGTTGATTCAACTCCCAGTTCTGTAGTTCTTACAGGACAAGGATTAATGATGCCTGCTAGTCACCTGTTAACAAGTGCCTTGCTACAGAGATGACGTGTTACCATATGATGTGACTATTGAACTGGAAAGGGCTCTGGGATATTTTGTCCATGTGCTATGACTCCGGTAATTATGTGGCTGGGAATAATACACTTTATTTAGATGTTGGCCTGACAAGCGAGAACCTACTGACAGGCAACAGTGCAAAAGGCAGGCAGACCTACGTACCTTCTAAGCTCTGGATGAGAGCAGGGAAGGAAGACAGAACTAACACACATGTTGCAACATGTGCACCACAACAAACCAAACTGTCACTATCCATGGGTCAAAGATGGCTCTAGGAATAAGCAGATATCCAGGACAGAGAATTAACAGAGGTCAAGCAGAAGATAGAAAGGGGAGAAAGTGACCCAGATAGAGACAGGAAGGATTTAGAGGACAACTGTTGCACTAGCTAGTGATAACAGCATTAACTTTTCCCAGCATTTTTGAATACCAGAAGCAAACTCACATGCCTAAGCGGAACATCTGCAGCCCACTGAGCTGAACTCCCAGGGGAGTGCTAGAGAAGCACCTCTGGGGACCAGTCATCTCCAGTCTCACATGGGACTTTAGCAGGGCTGTTTTGTTCCTTTGCTGAGGGGGAAAATCCAGGAGCTGAGAGCTTGCCAAACATGGAGGGAAGGTCATCCCCAAGGCTAACACTGCCAAATGAGACAGAAACCTCTCACATGAAAAGCAGTGTGATGAATCATTCATGTTTTCTCCTGGGAAGAAAGCCATCCTTACAGCTAACCTTAAATCCCTCTGCACTAATCAATGACACACAGTAAGAACCTCCAGCACTTCTCAAGCTTTTGATTAGAATTAGCTTTTACTTAAAGTGGTACTGGCCAGTGACCTCTTGGGACAGAGTACACACACAAACTCTCATGGTTTACTGTAAGTATCTTTGTAACAGACAAATAAACCTGGACAAAGGCCAGCCCAGTGTGAAGTGAGCTTTGCTGCTCTTGCAAACCAGGAACTTCTGTCAAATGCACATCCATGTTTGTAAAACTTGCTATACCACTAAGAAGCACCCATCAGGCTGCATTTTTTGATGAGTGCTGAATATGGAAGTAACACTGTGTTTTGCTGTCCATAAAGCCAAAAAACCTTGGAAAGCTCAGCAGCCTGAAAGCAAGGATGAGAATAGACTCTGGATGAGAATAGGCTCTGTATGGCCATGAAAACATCCTGAAGAGACATTTCTTCTCTCCCACCACCCAAGCTGACAGAGATGTAAGCAACTCAATGCCCTGGTTAGACTCTGTGTTCTTGCTGACTGCTGTTATCAAAAGGCAAGACAAGAAGACCACACGGGGCTGTATTTAAGCCTGTGAGAACTCCAATAGACAAGCTTTCCTTTGACTGCAAAACAAATTTGAAAAGCAGGACAAACATGGTGAGCACAATAGCACTGTGAAAAGGATACCCTGAGTAATAAATTTAATGCTACCTGAAATAGATGGCTGAGGAATTGCCTGGAGTCAAAGCTTATTACCAAGGTCATTAGCATTTGACTTTGAGCAAAGAGCTCACAGAGGTGTGACAGGGGAGTAGGTAAGGGCAACAAAGTTTTGTGAAATACAGAAGTTAGCCCTAGATGTCTTCTTTTGTAGTCCATCAAGTATAAAATACTGTGCCAGGTAAAAGGCATCTCTACATGCAGGAAACCCATAGACCTCTCACATCTACACTGCACTTTAATGCATCCCCCTGTGGCCAACAAAAAGAGAAAGGTCCCCTCCTCCCCTTCCCTATAGGTGAAATGTAGATGTGTACAATCCTTCATTTTGCACAGGAAAGGAATTGCCTAACTCTTGCAGTCCACCTTTGGTCATGGTTTTCAGGCTTCTTTAGCAGTATGCAGAAAGACTTTGTAAGAGTACATGTGCAACTTACAGGTATAAAGCAATTACTGGTTGGCTAGCAATACAAAATATGGCTAGTATTTAATAAGTGACTCAGAGAAGCATCATGCTCACCATCCCTAGAAGACACCTGGTCAGGAAAGCATCAGTCAAATGGAGAGAGAACGGCCTGTATCAGCCACTGAGACACAGCCTCTATTGTTGCTGGGTTGCTTTTATTTCCCATGTCACTTGACACAGATAGCTCTGGTAACCCCATCAATTACCAGGTTTGGTTTGTTGGTTTGTGGATTTTTTTTCACTTTAGGGTTTTATACCTTTCCAAGTTGGTGTTTATCCCTTTGAATGCTTTAGCATCTAAAAAAAACCATGTCTTAGCAAGCTTAGTTCTGTGTGTGATTTATTTTTTCTTATTTTTCTGCAGGCTTCATAATTGATTCAGCAATTGCCACCAAAGGGACTAAGGGAGTTTCAGATGGACAGGGCCTCTGGAGGCAGATTGTGATAGGCCCAAAGAAAGGCACATATATGCTGCCAAAATCTGGGGAGCGGCAGAGAAGTGAAAACGAAATGTATGAACAGTATAATGACATAAAATCCCAGATGATTTTTGTGTGACATCTTCCATCAGCAGAAGTAGCTTAGGAGGATTTCAAGGGAACTCAAGAGAAGCAGAAGAGGAGATAGTGTGATAGACAGTTTTATGTGGAGGAGTATGGCAGAGTCCTGTTTCATGCCTGAAGTTTGTTTATTCGTGGTACATGGTCCTGGTTGCAGAGGGTAACTGTCCATATTGCTAAAAGAGCCAGGAATTCTCGAGATCAATTATGTCTACCTTTCCAGGTTGTGAGGTTTCTGCAACTCCAACAACCCAAGTGAGAAAATGACACAGACAAGGTTCCTCCTAAGGGCTCAACAGTACCAGTGGTCGAGTATCCTCTGAGCTGGGGAATCAGTAATTAGGAAGCTTCCATAGGCAGTTCTGCTTCGTGCATTAGCCTGGGAGTCTTCAGTCCCTGGTGTGGGACACACAAGAACTAAAACCTAGAGGCCCCATACAAGAAAAGCACATGCCAAGTGGTGCAGCTCAGTGAGATGGTGCAGTTTACTTTTGAGCATCTCACATCTTCAATAGCACTTCTGGGCAGTTTCTTCACATATGTACCATGAGGGTAGCTCTGTAGAAGAAGAGCTGCAGGAGAGAGTAGAGAGCTCTGTAGAGAAGAAGGGGAGGAGGGGAAGAAAGAGCATGAATGTTGCCTAAGGTTAGCAGACTGGCATTTTTCTAAAGTGAATAAGGCAGTTTTGGCTTTGCTACCTTGTTAGCCAATACGTACTGCAAAAAGTATAGTATAATTTAGGTTCAGAGTGAACCAAAAAGCCAAGCCTATTTCAGGACTGTGGTTTACCTTGCTTTTTCAGAGAGCAAGCTTTGTGGATGTTGAGTGCCAATGAAGGGTAGAAGTGGCATGGACTCAAGTGCAGCAGAAAAAGTGGTAGTGAGATAGACGTTTGGCATGGAGGATAGTGGCAAGCACACACTAATTCATCTTCTACACTGAGGACATGACCAGAGAAAGCGTGCATGCCCAGGATACTCTGTAGGGTTTAAATGCCTGCCAGAGCAGTCTGCAGTTGCAGCGTTCGCACTCCAAACACTGAAAACAACCTTACACACTTAACATGGCATGAACACACAGAGAGACATGTGAATAGGTAGGTCAACCATCTGGAGCAGCTGGAGATTTGCATCATGAGCCGGGAAGTTAACTTGGTCAGGAGAGAGCTTCAGCTTGGGCCCATGCATAGGCAGTAGAGATTGTCCTTAGAAATTTGCTAGGTCAACACATCATCTTGCATCTTGATGCAGCTCCCTGTTGGCCATTCCTACATTCCCTGTTTGCCATGAGTGTTTGTATCCTGTTGGTGCTTCCACATTCGCACACTTCTGTGCTGTACCCTGAGGTTTGATTGCCTCAGTCCAGCAATGACGGGCTGCAGCTTCCTGGGTTTGCTGCAGTTTCACAGCAGCTTTGTCTGATGCTAAAACATATCTCTGTCCTTCAGAGATCTTAGCTTCCTTGTAATGTAGCTGATCTCCAGTCTCTGCATGAGTTATGTGTTTCTCAATGGCTGTGGAAGAAAGGGGAAAAAAAAACCCAAAAAGTCTGCCTGTATTTAAAGAAGAGTAGTGTTTCAGAGGCCCAAACCATAGTTTATTTCAACTTACCTATAGGAAGGTAAGTCTAGTCAGTGCACCACAGGGTGGGAATCTACGGGAAAATAGGTTGAAGGTAATTTCACTTTGCTGTGGACAAGTGAGTCACCTGGGCCAGTCTGTAGCTGTGCCTTCCAACATGTGCCCAAGAGAGCTGAGCTGAATCAAAGGGGGAAACTGTTGCTTTCTGCTGTGCCTCTTGTCCAAGAATGTGGTTTTCTCAGAGTGGCAGTCTTGGTCAGGCCTGCCCCCAGCTACAGCATGAATACCAAGCTTGAGGATGCACCTCAGTCAAAGCTGCAGTGCCTCTGGAGAGGTAAGGGTTAAATACAGGTGATGCAGTTCTAGGGTAATGGTTGGACTTGATAATCTTTTCCAACTTAGTTGATTCTGTGATTCTATGATTCTATACTCTGAGGGGGAAGAAACACTTCCCTGTGGTGTGGAGACAGCTAGGCATACTGTGAGCCAGCCCCACTGAGTACCCCAGCCTCAGCTCTTGGGAAGCCTAAGGCAAGTGCTGATAATGGGAACTGTGTAGGCAGGGGTGTGGATCTGAAATGTAGCACTGAAGTAACTCTGCAGCCTTGCTTCTCCATCCCTGCAGTTGGAAGTAGCACTGCAGGGTGCTTCACCTGCAGGCCAGCTGCAGCAAGCTGGACACCCCGTGGCTCCCCACAACACTTGGAGACCAGCTAGGCAGCAGCTTCTCTCTTTTGTGAGTTAGAGCTGTTTCCCCATGGCCTCTCCATGCAGGTATATGGACCTATAAACTCCTGCTTTGTGCAGGCACCATGTGAGCTCCTTTAAAGCAGCGTTTGTATCCTTTTGCCCAGCACTAGTGCTTCCTTCCCTTTCAGCCTCAGTTAAACTACATAATGTGATCACTCCAAAAGAGCAGCAGTTCCAGCACCATTTCACTGTTATTTTGCAATGCAGCAAATAAGCATAAAATCTCTCCAACTACTGCATGCTGTGTGGTACTGGAAATTGTCTTGTTTTGACCAACTAGCTAGAAGGAAAAGTCTGTGCTTTTGGTAAGCAGTCTAATAGCCCCAGCAAAATAAGAGCAATTATCTAGTATTTTCACTTTTATTGTTGATCAGTTATGGTAAATGCAGGAGGTCTGTAGGTTTAGAGATAGAAAAGAGCTGTTATTTTCTGTGCCATGGAATTCAGTGGTTTTGCTCTGGGCTCAGTCTACTCCATAAAGTTTGTGTCTGTTTACCCTGAGAGTCTGGGTTTTCTAAAGGAATGGGGAACTCTTGACCTGTAATCAAGCTGTACTTTGAGTTTCATCTTTTTTTTCCTCTTTTCTTCTCTTTTCTTCCCCCTTTCATTCAAAGGATGAGAAGAATCAGGTGTTGATCACAAATGCTTGGCTGCAGATGGTGAGTAACCTGTGTCAATAAGGAAAAACCTCTTTTCTAATAGCAAACTACAGAATGCGATATCTTAGCCAAAAAGCCAGATTGCTGTATTTTTAACTTGTTTATAATGTGAAACAAACAGGCATCTTGAAATTCCTCTAGTGCACCTTTTAGCACTGAGACATCATAAAGCCTTTGAGCAGACCTGTTAACATTTGCAGCATGAAAACAGCTGCATTGTTAGGCCATCAGATGTAGGGATTTAGTAACAAAGAGCCCCAAGATCGGGTTCCACCACAGCTGAAGAAGAGTTTCTTCGAGGGGCTCAAGGCGTTCTCCAAGGCCTGTGAGAGGGACTTCTTGTGAAGGAGACAAATGCCAGCAAGAGCCAGGCATCCTGCACTCATAGCTTCTGGAAAAATCCCCACCTCTGTCTGAAACAGGGAACTGAGGCTGCCCCCAGGGAGGGCAGGGCACAAATATCCCCTGCACTTGCTACCAAACACAGCGGTAATGCAGCCACACTGAACTACATGGAGACTGCTTGGGCTGGGCAGTGGGGTGACCAGGTATGGCAAGCAGCCCCGGCCAGCAGTGCTCAGGCATATCAGTGGGAAAACTGCTTTTCCTCCTGGTTTACAAATTTAATCCATAAATGTTCCCCCTCCTTCTTCTGAAACCTGCTGCAGTTGAGGCATGTCCTGCACCAGTCATGCAGTATAAGCAAAACCAGCCTTCAGTGAGGGTTTTTGGGTCAGAGTTTTCTGTCAGGTCTGCTGCTAGCCCTATACAGTAGGAGATACAATCTTTTCTCATGGTGTGTAAACCAGTCTCCTTAATGGCTTGTGCTCAGTAAGAATGCAGTTCTAGAGGGAACAACCTGTGGGAGACTTGAATGATTGAACTAATTCTGCTTTGACTTCAGTAGCCAAACACTATCTCATGTTAATGGGTGCAACTTCCTCAGCTACCTGTTGGGATCTGCAGTAGAAATGAGTTATTTCCTATTGCAAAAACTAACCCAGGCCAACCTATATAACTATAGACAAGAGCCCGTGGATGTCTTATCCCTTACAGAGGTGTTCCTCAATTATAGCACCAATAACTGTTTCCCTTGCAGCCTTCCCACAGCGCTTTGCTGAAAAGTCACAAAGTTCAACACAAAAGCTGTACCAGCACCTTTCTTGAATTAACTGTGTTGAGTTGCAGGATAGAGCATTAGAAACAACCCCTTAGGATATAAAGTGCACTTGCCTATCTGTCCTAGCAAGGTGGTTATTAAAAGAGTCACCCAACCTTTGTAACAGATTATTTACACCAAATAGGGACTTTCAGACTGTAGTACTGTACCACTGATGATACCAAAGTAATTCAAACCACCTCAGCTCAGAATCACTATGCCTCATGGTGATGCCTACTGCCAGTGTTTTTGCCAGCCCGTCAGAAAAGGTTTGGGATGCCTGGCTTCAGGCCACAGGGTGGAGAGGTTAGACACTAAATTAAAATAAAGTTCACAGCATTCAATCATCACACTGTGGATTTCTCAGTATATGCTAATATTTCATAGTAATTAAAGCCTAGAATAAAACTATTATCATAATATTGCTATTACTACTAGAAAATCCATTCTGTTCCCATAATATTCCAGACAGCTTTAAAGACTTTTACCAGCTCATATAATCTGAAGTATGTATTTGCCAACAGTACTGGGTTGATGTTTACTTGTCTTGGGACCAATATGAATACCCCGGGGTGCAGAACTTGCGATTTCCAGCAGACCAGATTTGGGTACCAGACATTCTTCTGTATAACAGGTAAGCAAGATGTGTGTGCAGCAGCTGGTGAAAGCCTAGAACTAGACCATTTGATGCTGAATATTGGCCATACTTCACTGATATTTTGGGGCTTTTGCAACCTGGGGATTTGGCTCTTACTCTAGAAACAGTAACAGTAAAAGCAAACAAGCACCCACGAATAGATTTTTCTAATAGCCAATAGAAATCTTCCTTGATGTAGCTCTGCAGATGTCTTCTTTACTTTTTTCCCAGTGAACACAGAAAACAATCCATATTCTTCTTATAATAACTATGGCTCTCATGGAAAACTATTATCAGGTATCTGCCATAGTGCGCCTGCCTGAACTAAACAAACTGTTTTTCTTCCCTCTTTCCTCATCACTCATATTTTATAAAGCTCGCCATCATTCCTGTTCTCCTCTGAACACTCTGTAATGTGTTTTTCATCATCCAGAGCTGAATCCAGGTCTTTAGCCAGCACTTCTGCAGTGTTAAAAGAGTGGAAGCTCTCTAGACAGATGTTTCTTTAATGCTTTCCAGAAAGAGGGCATTTTGGTTTTGCTTTGACGAACAGCTTGGTTTTGGACTTAGTTTTTGATCTGTCACAAACTCCAGACATTCTGCTTCAGCTTTGCTGTCTTACTGGATTTTCACTGATCTGCCCTTCTCTGACAGTTTCAAGGGTAAAGCTTTCTAACCATGCAGACTGAATTTCATTCTGTTTGTTTCCTCTGTTCACCAAGATCCATTTTACATTCTAGGGCTCATGAGAAGATATCCAAAGGAGGCTTAGAGTGACCTGGGCTGCTTAAGTGTTCTTCTTAGCTTTACTCTTCACAGTCTCTTTATTCCTTTTCAGTCTCCAAAAAGGAGGCATATAGCTTGGTTCATATTACTATAGCTTTTTTAGAAGGACATGATGTAGCAAAATCTCTCTAAAGTCCAGATAGATCACCTGCTTCCTCTTGCTCAGTCAGCTAGAAAAGTGGATTGACTTGATGCAGCTGACCCTTGGCAAATCTGTGCCAGCTGTTTCCATCTCATTATCTTTGAAGTTAGGTTGTTATGTCTATAATTTCACCTTTAAAAAAAAATCAGAATTCACTTTGATCTTCCTTCATTCTCCGAGCCTTTCCATGTTCTCCACAAGTTCTCACAGATAATTGTTAATGCTTCAGAGGGTATTTTGGCCAGTCCCTTCAGTTCTCAAGAGTAAATTTCATCAGCCCTGCTGACTGGAATCTGTCTTATCTGCATTTCTTTATCCTGTTCCTCCCCTATTCTGCCCTGAATTCCTGCCACTGCATGAGAATTAATTGTGAGCCACAGCTTGTGAAGAGTTAAGCACAGAGAGTGAAGGAGACTGCAGCTGTCTGCATACTCTTGTTTCCTTTCCTCCCACAGCAAGGAAAGGATCTATGTGGTCCTTTGTGTTTTCCTGATTTCCCTGCATTTATAAATAATTTTCTTGCTGCTTTTCATGTCTTTTCATAGTTATTACTCATTCTGCACTTAGCTTTTTCAATTTTATCCCCTCTGCTTTGTGCTGGGGACAATGCTGAGGACTGAGGACTCAGTATTAAAGGAATAAAAAGGAAGTCATGGGAGGAACAGACGGTCTGAATTTTCCACAGCTAGTTGTGAGACAGGGTGTGTAAGGTGCAAGCTGTGTCATTCAACAGCCGTGACAGGCAAGGCTCTACACCATCAGCCTGTAAGGGTGCCCACTTTTGTTAAACTCTTCTCAAGAGATCTCTGAAGCAAGTCTCCAGGCCTGCTCCCTTGGAGAATTTTTGTCTTTGCCTGGCTTATTACTCCCATTTTACTCAGAATTGCTGGAACTGTAAAGAAATTATCTTTTCTTGGTCCCTTTCACCTAGATTTTCCTCTTAGAGGTTCAATTAATCTCTTCTTACAAGGCCCAGTGCCTTCCTCCATTGCTTGAAGCAAACCCATGGCCTCTCTGCATCCTGAAAGACTGCAGAATTGTTGTCTTAGGCCACTATTACTCTTGTAAAAGGTATCTGGATAACAGATAACTTGATTTGCACTGTAGCTGGTTCTGACAGAAGCCCCAGAAAAGCCATATCACCCTGTCTGTCTAGTCTTAGGATACAGCTACTGTGACACCTTTTCTCCTTTCACTTCTGCCTTCCTTCCGAGACATCACACAGCTTTGCTTCTCACTTTTTTTGAGAACACTGCAGCATGGAACCATCATGCCTGAGAGCAGGCCAACAGCATCTATGAGAAGCTGAGATACTGACTGAGGGTGGACCAGGAGTGCGGCGAACAGAGGGGGCAAACAGGGTGGGTAGAGGCAGTTTGCACAGCAGTTTGCGTGGGCAGGTGAGTGGGATGATGAGCACTCACAGTATGACCAGGACCCGGTCTGGGACCTCTGCCCTGGCTGCCCCAGCGATGGCCAGTTTAGGCACCCAGACAGACCTGGTGAGAGGGGAGGCTGCAGTGCAGAGCTCGGAGTGTAGAGAGTGCCTGCACTGGTCTTATGAGGAGAGGGCGCACAATGGGCAGGGCTGCACTCAGTGCTCCCTGGTGGAGGTCCTGCTGCAGCAAGTGACTGAACTGTGGGATGCTCTTAATAGGCTGCAAGATGTCAGGGAAGATGAGAGGAAGCAGGACTGCTTGTTCCAGGACCAAACAGTGCAGGGGCCTCAAGCTTCCCCTCTAACTCATGGAGGAAAGAAGGAGGCTGTTGACTAGTGAAGCTGGGAATTAGTAACAAAAAAAAAAAAAAAAAGGAGTAAGAGAACAATTAAAAGCAAGGGGCTTCCTCCTAAATCTGCTGTACCCACCCAGAACCACTTTGCTGTCCTGCAGGGGGCTGATGAGGAAACACCCTCACACCAGAAACAACCAGGTGGTGCACTGGTAAAGAAGATCTCTACTGGTGCCATCAGGAAAAAGTGGCAGGTCATAGTAGTAGGGGACTCTACTTTGAAAGGGACAGAAGCACTCATCTGTCGGCCTGACCCAGTCTCAAGGGAGGTTTGTTGCCTACCTGGGGCACAGATCAGGGATGTTGCGAAGAGGCTGCCTGCTCCAGTAAGTCCCACGGACTATTACCCAATCCTAGTGATCCATGTTGGTGCTAGTGATATAGATAGCAGTAGCCCAGAGAACATAAAGGACTACAGAGCCCTTGGAGAGGTGGCTAGGGACTCTGGAGCTCAGATAGTCTTTTCATCAATTCTCCAGGACAGAGGGGAGGACATTCCAAAGGCTAGGAGGATTGGACAAGTTAATAAATGGTTAAAAGGGTGGTGCCATAGTCAGGGGTTTGGGTGTCTTGAACACGGGACCCAAGTTTGTAGGCCAGGTCTACTGGGGGCTGGTGGAGCTGCTCTGATAAAGAAAGGAAAGATTGGTTTTGGTAGGAGGCTTGCCAGACTTGTCAAGGATGCTTTAAACTAGATGTGTTGGGGGAGGGGAGCATTATCCCATCCAAACAGACCGGTCAGCTGCCAGCACCTAAAATAAATGCTCAGAGCAATGCAGAGATATTCCAGCAGCTTCAGCCAATGAGCTGGCTTCATCTGGAGCTCGGCTCAGGTGCCTTTATACAAACACCCGAAGCATGGAGAACAAAGAAGAAAAATTAGAGATGTGGGCAAGTCTATGGGGGTATGATATAATAGGCATCACAGAAACATGGTGGGATGGCTCCTATGACTGGAGTGTTGGAATGGAAGGTTACAGGCTCTTTAGGAAAGGCAGGCCCGGTAGGAGGGAAAGGGAGTTGCCCTTTATGTTAGGGATAGGGTGGAGAGTATGGAACTCTGTCTGGGGACAGATGATCAGTTAACAGAGAGTTTGTGGGTTAGGGTTAAGGGGAAAAGTGTGATGGGAGACATTACTGTGGGGATATGTTACAGACCGCCTGATCAAGAGGACTATGTGGATTAAGCACTCATTACATAGATAGGAACAGCCTCATGCTCACAGGCCCTTTTTCTCATGGGGGACTTCAACCACCCTGACATCTGTTAGAGTGATGGTATGGCCTGACACAAGCAATCCAGGAGGTTCCTCGATTGTGTGGAAGACAACTTCCTTCTGCAAGCAATAAAGGAGCTGACAAGGAGAGGTGCCCTGCTTGACCTCGTGCTCACCAACAGGGAAGGGCTCGTTGGAAATGTGATGCTCCAGGGCAGCCTTGGATGCAGTGATCATGAGATGGTCAAATTTGAGGTCCTCAGGACAGTGAGAAGAGCTGCAGTAAGCTCACTGCCCTGGACTTCAAGAGAGCAGGGTTTGGGCTCTTCAGGAACCTGCTTAGCAAGGTTCCATGGGATATAGACCTAGAGGGCAAGGGGGCCCAAGACTCTTGGTTGATATTCAAGGATCACCTACTACAAGCTCAGGAGTGTTGCATCCCAGCTAGAAGGAAGTGCAGCAGGAGGGCCAGGAGACCCCCTTGGATGGATAAGGAGCTGCTGAGAAAAATTCACAGGAAAAAAAGAGGCTTATAAAAGGTGGAAGCAAGGACAGGTGGCCTGGCATGAATACAGGGTTGTTGTCTGGGAATTTAGGGACCAGGTTAGGAAAGCTAAGGCACAGTTGGAGCTAAACTTGGCTAGGGATGTTAAGGATAACAGGAAAGGATTCTACAGGTATGTAGCGGATAAAAACCAGACTAGGGACAACGTAGGCCCCCTCCAGAAGCTTTCAGGAGAACTGAGTACACACGATCTGGAGAAGGCTGAGGTTCTCAATGATTTCTTTGCCTTAGTCTTCACTGGCAAAGGCTCTGACTGCACCTCCCAAGTCTTGGAAGGCAGATGCAGGGACTGTGAAAACCTAGACCTTGGGCCCACTGTAGGAGAGGATCTGGTTCGAGACCAGCTTAAAAACTTGAAAGTTCACAAGTCCATGGGACCTGATGAAAGCCATCTGTGGGTCCTGAAGGAGCTGGCGAATGAAGTTGCTAAGCCATTGGCCATCATATTTGAAAAATCATGGCAGTCAGGTGAAGTTCCGGATGACTGGGAAAAGGGAAATATAACCCTCATTTTCGAGAAGGGGAAAATGGATGACCCGGGGAATTACAGACCAGTCAGTCTCACCTCTGTGCCCACAAAATCTTGGAGTAGATTCTCCTGGAAAGCAAGGCACATTGAAAATCAGCAAGGTGCTTGGTGACAGCCAGCATGGCTTTACTAGGGGGAAATCCTGCCTGACAAATTTGGTGGCCTTCTATGATGGGCTACAGAACTGATGGACAAGGGTAGAGCAGTTGATGTCATCTACCTGGACTTGTGTAAAGCTTTTGACACTGCCCCGCACAACATCCTTGTCTCTAAATTGGAGAGACATCGATTTGATAGGTGGACCGCTCGGTGGATAAAGAACTGGCTGGATGGCTGCATGCAAAGAGTTGTGGTCAACGGCTCAATGTCCAGCTGGAGACCAGTAACGAGTGGTGTCCCTCAGGGGTCAGTGTTGGGAGCGGTCTTGTTCAGCATCTTTGTCAGTGACATGGACAGTGGGACTGAGTGCGCCCTCAGCAAGTTTTCCGATGACACCAAGCTGTGTGGTTCGGTTGATACGCTGGAGGGAAGGAATGCCATCCAGAGGGACCTTGACACGCTTGTGAGGTGAGCTGATGCCAACCTCATGAAGTTTAACCATGCCAAGTGCAAGGTCCTACACCTGGGTCGGAGCAATCCCAGGCACAGCTACAGGTTGGACAGAGAAGAGATTCAGAGCAGTCATGCTGAGAAGGACTTGGGGGTGTTGGTTGATGAGAAAATGAACATGAGCCAGCTTCAGTGTGCGCTTGCAGCCCAGAAAGCCAACTGTATCCTGGGATGCATCAAAAGGAGCGTGACCAGCAGGTCAAAGGAGGTGATCCTGCTCCTCTATTCTGCTCTCGTGAGACCTCACTTGGAGTATTGTGTGCAGTTCTGGTGTCCTCAACATAAAAAGGACATGGAACTGTTGGAACAATTCCAGAGAAGAGCCGCGAGGATGACCAGGGGACTGGAGCACCTGCCATATGAAGACAGGCTGAGAAGGTTGGGCCTGTTCAGCCTGGAGAAGAGAATGGTGCGTGGAGACCTCATAGCAGCCTTCCAGTATCTGAAGAGGGCCTATAGGGATGCTGGAGAGGGACTATTCATTAGGGATTGTAGTAATAGGACAAGGGATAATGGGTTGAAACTTAAACAGGGGAAGTTTAGATTGGATATGAGGAAGAACTTCTTTACTGTTAGGGTGGTGAGGTACTGGAATGGGTTGTCCAGGGACAGTGTGAATATTCCATCCATGGCGGTGTTGGACAAAGCCTTGGGTGACATGTTGTAGTGTGAGGTGTCCCTGCCCATGGCAGGGGCCTTGGAACTAGATGATCTTGAGGTCCTTTCCAACCCTAACTATTCTATGATTCTATGATTCTATGTCACCCAGGTGTAAGACCTTAGCTCAGTCTGTGCATATAATTCAGCCAAAACTTTGTTTTTATGTTGACAGTTACTACATCTTAACTCAAACATCAGCTTGATTTTTGTTTGTTTTGTTTATACTCTGTTATAGTGCAGATGAAAGATTTGATGCAACATTTCACACAAATGTGCTGGTGAATTACTCTGGATCCTGCCAATATATACCCCCAGGTAGGTAGGACACAAAAAGCATTTGTTTGCTTTAATTCAAATAAATACAAGAAGTTTTTCTTCATGAATGAAACCAAGGTGTTTAGAGGCAATCTGTGGAAATTTTGCAAGCTATGTAGTTATGGGACATAGTCACTGATATTTACATCCATTAATGGATTACACTCCTAAGGAGTTTGCTTAGAACATTAAGAGGCCCAGCTGAGGTGTTGTCTAAAACAAGATAGTGTGCACTCTCACTTGCAATTTTTCATGTGCAATTCACTTAGCTCTTTCTTGAGAGTGGAAAGGCATGTGACCACAGGAATGAAATTGACAGGTACCAGAGAAGAGACTTCTCCATCCCTCTAGGTAGGAAGGCAATGCAGGGGTTGCCTACGTAGGCTGATCTAGTATCCTGCTCATCACTTGGTGAGCTACAAACTCCATGGTAAAGAACTGATTACTTAAGAGCCAAAAGAAAGAGTAAACAGGAAAAGTAATAAAGGAAATCTGCTGTATAAAATACAGGAAATCCTTTGTTACAGTGATTTAACTGCTGCCAAAAATCTGCAAAATTTTGGAAGGAAAAAGTTTATAATCAGCCTGCTAACTGGCAACAAGGGCTCACAGAATCAGCTAGATTAATCAAGACACTGGAAAACATGGAAGAGTGGAAAAAATGGTTTTTCCAAAGCTTCATGAAAGTTTTATTTCCCATGACTCTAAGAGCAGGCTGTACTCATTGTTGTTCTCAATTAGAGAAAAAAGGTAGCTGGAGGAAGAGAAAGGACAAGAAGGGAACAACCGTCAGCTGTTAAGGAAAAGATAACAGCCAAGATTCAGGAGAAGCTGTGATCAGAGCCTCCATGTAGCCCATTCAAAAATGTCCATGATGGTGGGAGTCAGACCTCCCAGAATGTGAAGAGACAAATCAATGGAAATCCAGCCGTCCCAGAGCAGGAACATAGTCTTGCACACATGGTTATGCCATAGTGCCCTGTGCCTTTGCAGCAGAAGATAAAATCAGTGTTCAGGGTTCTCTGTTTTGGGGATTTTATCTTCAGAAGGCACAGCTCAAGAACTTACTCTAAACCACCAAACTCTGATCAGTTAGATGACTTGGAGCTGGGAGTCACATTAGTTGGTATTTTAGGGAGCATACAGACACAATAACTGCAGATATGAAGGCTAGGTGCAGTACTAGTGGTACTTTTCCAACAAAGCAGAAGCTGCCTTTCCTTCATACAGTGCCTCTGAACTGGCCAGCATGCAGTGAGGTGGTGAGGTAAGGTGAAGGTCTACAAGGGTGAGAATTTGCAGGCATGACCTCTGTACTTTGCACCAGCTGCCAGTGGTGCAGACTGTGCAGATCATCTCCCCACTTTCCAAGCCCTCCATGCTACTGGACAACTGAGAAAGTTCCACAGCCACAGCTGTGGCCCCACGAATAGAAGTTGGAGCAACAATTAGGGTTTGTTTTTTTTTTTTTTTTAGTTCTCTCAGCTGAAATAAATAAAAAAAAACAAACAAGAAAATATAGATTGCAACAATAAAAAAGTATTCATCTCTTAAGCTGCTTAAAATGTCCCATGAAATAATGACAGTGGACTAGGCATATCCAGAGTAAAATTCAAGGTTGACATACAGAAGACAATGCCAGCACTGAGTGAGGTTTAGCATAACATGTATTTTCAAGGGACTGTGGGTCTAATGCAGGGTCTAATACAGAGTTCCTTTCAAAGAACTTGTCATAGAACTTGCAGACAGAGTGTGTAGTGGACATCCATGTAGTCTTGGCTCCTGTCAGGCCCTGCAGTACTGCCTGTGATCTGCTGGGTACAACCAGCATTAGAAGACAGGCTGGGCTGCTCCTGGGTGGCAAGAGTGTCCTGGGCAACCTACCTCAAGGATGCAGTGAAAGAGAGAGGGATCTTCTTGGATACCCTAGGAAAGGAGGTTATTCCACCCATGGCAGCATCTTCTGCCTGCACTAGTTGTTTTAGTATCCTGTGACTACATCAGACAGACTTCTGGAAAGCAAAGTTGCTCACAATCAATCGGACAGATAAGGGTAGAAATTAATTACACCCTGCACATGCTTGCTTCTGCTTGATTTCTATTCACAGGCATTTTGAAGAGCACATGTTACATTGATGTCCGCTGGTTCCCCTTTGATGTGCAGAAGTGTGATCTGAAGTTTGGCTCCTGGACTCACAGTGGCTGGTTGATTGACCTGCAGATGCTCGAGGCAGATATTTCGAACTACATCTCAAATGGAGAATGGGATTTAGTGGGTAAATTGTCTGGACTAAAAGTTTTTAGTGGTCTAATTTTCAAAGGCAACTCCCACATACATAGAAATGATCAATCCCACTGGGACGTGAAATACAGATATTTTTTTAAAAAAGAGAAAAATATCACAAATCAGAGACACCTTTTCTGCTACATTTATTGAACTGTGTCTGAAAAGGCTGTGCTCTGAAGCAATTGCATACAGCTGAGTACATAATGAAATCTACTGGTCTTGTTGCATCTAAACTCGGATGTCTCATGAAGGTGCATGGAACACTACTGTCACATCTATTATAACATGTCAGCCAAAAATTGATCGGTGTTAATCCCACTATTTCAGCAAAACTGGAATAAGCATTTAAAGAGATGAATCTCTGTCACCCGAAAAACCATCAGAGTGTCTACCAGTTCATAATAACTGCAGATAACTGCAGTTCCATATGTTTCTATTCCCTTCTGTGCTTTAGAGAATACCTGTTGTTTTTTTCTTATAAAGATAAATATATGCCCAGAACTAGTTATTCAAGTTCTGGGCATAGAACTTGTAAACTCATATTCAATGTGAGCTCCTACTGGGTTATTTTGAACTCATTTATGTAGCTGCAAGTCAGAAGCATTATCAATGGATAAAGCTTAGGCCACCTAAGAAAAGGTTGCAGAAGATGCACGTCATCTTCTGGTCTGGATATGCAGACAAGGATATAACTGACTAGCTGCATGCAGTAGTTTTACCTTTCAAAGCATCTCAGAAATAATACAATAAGAAACATCACTGGTATTCAGTTTCATGAGAAGATGATGGACTCTGTAGGAAGTTCCACAAAAGTCCATCCATTTTAAAACACTCCTGACTTTACAGGGCTTCTTTATAGTGAATGAGGCATATTGCCTTTTGTCCTCTTTAATTTATTAATCCATGTGTGCATCATTGGCTGCAAGTGTTAGAAAAATTACTTCAGCCTCGTAACTGATTTGGGGGTGTTTTTTCTCTCTTATCAATTGCTACAGAACACTTAAAAGCACTCTTCAATGCACAGTGTGTGTTGCACATTGGCTCATAAACCATCAGTTCTTTGCCCACTTTAAGGAGATACCTGGTAGTCATGTTTCTCTTCCTACTCTGATCTCCTTTCATGTAGGTGTCCCAGGCAAGAGGAATGAGATGTACTACGAATGCTGTAAAGAACCATATCCAGATGTGACGTATACCATCACCATGCGTCGACGAACACTCTACTATGGCTTGAACCTACTCATTCCCTGTGTTCTCATATCTGGCTTGGCACTGCTTGTTTTCCTTTTGCCAGCTGATTCAGGAGAGAAGATTTCTTTAGGTAAGTGCTAAAGGATTAATTTCTTTCATAAGTGCTTCTGATGAAATGGAAAACAAATACGTCATGGTGCTTGATGAATAAAGATTTCCCTGGAGGAGCAATAGAAGCACTTGTATGGTTGCAGAAACCAGGGGAACAGCTTTCTGTTATGGCGATCATACAACCTGTGCTAAACACTTATAAAATCTTTTGGATTTTACCATGGAATGAGGCAGAATTTGTTCCTGGCACAGGCAACAGTGGTAGTACTCTTTCAGTTCTTGTTGTTCTGTCTTTAGCATGTTCCAGTGCATTTCACAGCTGGTTAACTCTTTTTGAGACAAGACATACTAAGACACAGAGAGTGAAGGGGTGTGAGCAGCAGCAGTTGAACATTGGGTTTTCACTTCCAAATTCAGCTCTCAAACCACCAAGCCATGAGCCTCTGTGAACGCAAAGCAGTGACAGCCAAGGAAGGGCTAAATGAGATTTACTGTTGTGTGTGTTGATAAAGACAGGAGGGGTGCTTCCAAGAAAAGATGGGGAGATGTGTACATACACAAGACTGGCCCAGGTGAGACCTTAAGAGTCAGTTATGCACCTTTCAGGACAGAGACCTTTAAATCATACAATGTGCCTTCAGTGTTAGTAGAACAATGAGGGATCTGAGCAGCCTGTTTTACAAGAAGTAAAACACAGGCTGTGGAGGATACAATTGCTGTCTGTGAAACTTAAGGTGGAGACAAGGAAAAGTGTTATTTGAGCTGATGTACAATGCTGGCAAAAAAAATAGGAGATAATGTTCTTGCATTGACCTTGTGATTTCTCAGTACCATGACAGTTATGTTTAGCAACCATCTTTCTAGATAGAACAAACAAAGAGCTTCTTTTAAAACAGGCTACAGCTCTTTGGAGAGTGTTATATAATATACAATATCCAAAACCTGGACTCATGTCTGTGCAAATCTCTCCTAGCCTCTAATAACCATCTGGGCTTTGTTTGCACTATGCTTTGGAAAGGCATTGTAGTTTACCAGTTCTGCAATCTTCATTTCATTTGGCAGGAAAGATTTCTCCTTTACTTAAAGAGGAGCAAAGTTTTGGGTGTAATTAAGAAAAGTTAAAAGACAGCAGATAAAGTTGCATACAGAAATGCTCTCGCTTTGTGGAAGTTCTTATCTTCACTGACAGATGTGAAGTCACGGGTTTGGCTTAGCTGCAGATCAGGACAAGGTTATATTTAACAGCAAAGACATCAGAGGAGCAGCTGCAGAGTTCACGTTTCTCATCCTTTCCCTCTATGTTCACTCCCGGAAGGTATCACTGTCCTGCTTTCTCTGACTGTATTCATGCTGCTTGTGGCTGAGATCATGCCTGCAACTTCTGACTCAGTCCCACTAATAGGTAAGTTGATTTCCTCTGTTCTGTGCACAATGTATGATGCTTCTCAAGAGCTGTTCAAAGACTGACTGGTTTTGTTACTATAGCTTTGTATTTCAGCAATGTCAGGAGTAAATCTCTTGACTGGGCTTTACTGTTTGCGTGTATGAAAAGAGGCTACATGAGGGATACAGAAAGGCTCTGGAAATCAGATAAGATGATAATCGCAAGGATCAAGGAGACACAGAATCAACACGCAGTGTGGAGGTTTGGGTAGATAAAGCACAAAGCCAGCACCTCCAGTGCACAGGCACGAGTGGGATACTGGAATGGTACTCAGCCCTAGCTCTGGATTCACTGAGTCTGTCTGTAAAGTCCCTTCAACAGCACTTTGGATGAAGCTGTGTTCACAGAGAGCTTTTGCTGATCCCAGTGCTGCTGGCTGGAGAAAATTTACCTGTCTTCTTCAGCATCAACTGCCTTCCCTGCTGTTACATGTCACTTCCCTGCCTGCCCCCCTCTCCTTCTCTTCTCTTTACATGAAAAGCAACTCAGCATACTACAGTCAAAATTGAAATATATCACTGGAGAATTTTTAACATGTACTGAAAACTATTGGGTAGATTATCATCTTGGGAACATGGGCCAGACAGGCATTATAACATCCACTATTTTCGTAGGAACATCCCTTTACTTTAATCTCATGGAGCCTCAGTTTCTCAGCTGTGAACTGGAGAAAACATTTTTCTCTAACCTCATAACAGAGTAGAGAGAATAAGCTTGTTCTTGTTTACAAAATAAAGAAGTATGAATACCACAGGAAAACTCAGAATCTATTTAAGTATCATCCACTGAGCTAAGATCTATCTTTGTGTATGAATCATGACTAAAGTACACATTCTGGACAGTAGAAATGAACAAAATATTCAACAATATATATAGCTGCTGATGTAAGGGGCCCCTCATTGTTGTGTAATTAAAACCCCTCATAAGTTACATATAAGACAAAAGGGCATTTAACTCAAATAACCTCAGGGATTAAAATCCCAGACTTAACTCTTGGGGAGGAGGTTGGCTATGCAACAGTATGGGCAGCAATGCCTATAGGCAAGAGTTTCTGAAAGCCTCTTACTGACAGTCAGCAGGTCTATAGTCTTTGAGTCATTCGGGAGCTTCCAAAAAACTAACAAAACCTCTCTCTGAACATGCACCAAAGGCATGATTCCACAAAGGCAGATACAATTTTAAGAGAAACTTTGTGTATAGGGAGGAGACATAAACCATGTTGGCCCAGCCTTCACATAATTTTGATTTGTGTAATACGTAACAAAAGTAATTTGGAATGAGTAAAGAAATGCAGTTGCACTATGCCTTAACCAGACCAGTTTATACTGGTACAATTGTCTTCCACAGAAGGTAAGATTTGTACCAACAAAATATATGAATAGTTATGTCACACTGAGACATTGGTTCTGTAATACGATATTAGTTTCTACTTATCACAGCATAGCTGTGTGAACACCCATAAAAAAAAAACTGAGGGAGAGTAGTGTTGGGGAACTCTGTTGCATCAAGGCCCCCTTCTCCAGGTGAATATTGGCTTAGCTATTAGGACCTTTCACATCTTTTCACTCTTTCTGGATCTCAGTCAAGGATGGTGATAACCTACTCAGAAGTATGCCTTGTTGACTGCTTGTATTGTTGAAAGTTTTTTTCCTTATGCCCAAATAATTAGAGCATATAAAATGTATTAGAAATGCACCTTTCAAAGTTGTCATGTAGGTCAAACACAGTCTGTTTCTTTCATCTGTTCATTAGACAAATTTTGTATTGTGAAATGCTGCAAAAGGATAATCATTGCACATGGATGCTTCATAACACCCTGGAGATTGACTTCAGGTATTCAGATGAGGAATGTCTAAAACAGTCTTGTGGCTACTGTCATCTGATGCTTCCCTGTTACAGCCCAGAAGAAAACTAACCCTCACACACTGGGGTGTGCTCAGGCTCCATGCTCTGAAACTCAACAATCCCTTTGCAACGGAATCTCTTGTTTCATAAGATCACAAGATAGTTTAGGGTATAAAGGACCCCAGAAGTGGAAGATTGTGTCAAAAGCCTTTCTGAATTTGATATGAGATCTACTGCTCTTCTTTTGTCTGCAAATACTGCCATTTTATTGTAGAAGGAAATCATGTTGGTCAGACAAGATTTAATCTTGACAAACTGAGGCTGACTGCTCCCAGGCACCACCTTCTCTCTCAAGTGTCCAGAAATGTTCCTCAAGGATTTGCTTCCTGATTTATCCAGTGACCAGAGTCATAAAGACAGAGCTGTAGTTCTCTGAACTGTCATTTTGGACTTTCTTGAAGATGGATACAACATCTGTCTTTCTCCAGACCTCCATGGCCTTGCAAGGACACCCTTAGGACTCTTTGTGACACCTATATGATCCCATGAACTGCTTCAGGTTCAGATCTCACAGTCAATCCTTGACTCTGTCCTCATCCACTGGTGTTTTTTCCCCCATTCCTTTAACCATGTCACTAAGTACAGAGACATAAGAGACCTTGCTGGTGAAAACTACACACACTGTCTTCACTGTATCTCTGTCCACTGCCACTAGATCATCCTCTCCACTCAGCAGCAAGCCCATGTTTTGCTTGTTCAGCTTTTTACTGTTTGTGTAGTGGTGGAAACTCTTCCTGTTTCCCTTGACTCCCTTGGCAGTCTCATCTCCTAAGCTATATAACATTCCTAACACTAGCATTAATGCACAGACATTTCATTTTGCAGCCTGTCCCTGCTTCCTGCATACCACTTTTTCTGCACTGGAGCTTCACCATGAGCTCCCAGCTTAGCCATGCTTATGTCCTGATGTGTTTGCTTATTTCTCTAAGTAATAGAAGGGACTTTTCTTGCCCTTTGAGGCTGCTGTACTTTAAGCCCTTGAAGTTTTCTTGAGCCAATTTATCTTTCAGGGCTTCCTCCAGTGGGTTCTCAGCTACTAGTTCCTCAAAAAAATTGAAGTCTGTTCATATGAAGTCCCAGGTCTATACTTTGCCATTTGAATCTCTCACTCCCTTCATGATCTTGAACTTCCACTTTTCATCATAACTATGCTGAGGCTGCCATTGATTATCATGTTGCCAAACGGTTCTTCCTTGCTAGTGAAGAACAGAGCCAGTTGTGCACCACATCTGTTTGGCCTGTCTTGTACTTTTATCGAGAAGTTATTGCTGACATCCCTCAGAAATCTTTGACTGCTTGCATTACACTGTGTTGCAATTTCAGCAAACATCAAGGAGATCCAAGTCTCCTGTGGCAATGAGGATCTGTGGTACGGAGGCTTCCCTGAGTTGTTTTAAGAAAGTCCCATCCCCGTATCAGCTGCATTTGGAAAATGCACTGCCACCACAGCCTAAGTCTCACTGATGAGCTCTTCACTGAACCTGACCTACAAGCTGCATTCATCCAATCCATAGAGGAGCCCTTCACATCAAAGTGGCTAATTCTGTCTTTGTTGTCTGCTCCCCCTAAAAAGCTTGTAGGCATGCATCAGAGCATTCAGCTAGTGAGAGATACCCCTCCACATCTCAGTTGTCCCAGCAGTGTTATTGTTTCATGACCATACACAGAGTTCCAGTTGTTCCTGAATATTTACCAGACCCTGGAGGTAAGCCCATCCATGTTGTTGTCACCATCCTGAGGTCATTCTTCCTCTGGCTGCCCAGCACCATTTTTTTCCATCCTTGTCCACTGTTTCTCCATTTAAATTTGGGTTGTAGTCTCCCTTCAACAGTATTCCTAGTTTAAAGCCCTGCTCCTAAGTCATTGTTCCACTCCAACTAGCAAAGGAAAGCTGGTCAAATATGACACCAAGAAAAGAGCTAGCTCCTGAGATTCAGTATATTTGCAAAGAAATGTTGAAATCATATCCTGATTCCTCTCAGCTGAGGTCACTCTCCCTTGACCTCAACTTACAGTTACAATAAATGAAGCACCTCTCAGCCTAAATAATCACAAGGAGGCAGGTGGGACAAGACACTTGCTTTTTTCTACCTCTCTGCAAAGTGGCTCCCCTCTTCCTTGGTATATCCTCTGCATTGTCTGTTCATAACACTGCCCAGAGCAGAGAATCTTTCATTCTGTGTGTATAACTTGCCTACACAAGGGACTCCAATTTCTATGTAGTCTACTGACTGTTATGTTAATACATGTTAAAAACAACCAAATTACTTTCTGTAAAGAACAGATCAAAAAGTTTGGCCTAGAAATCAGCAGCAGGCTAATCAACACCTTTAGACACCAGGACTCTGCTGCTCCTCTGCACTGCAGTGTGATAGGTAAAGCCTTCCCACAGTGAGCCAGCCCTTTACTGTGTCAAGAAAATGGAAAGGCTGTATCATTACATTCACCATTCACTCTTGCTCTCATTCAGCTTTCTTGGGGCTTGCATTCACACTTGTCCAGCAGCATGTCTGCACTAGGATCACCTCCCTTTTGGGGGAAAAAAGATATTTCTGAAGCCCATGCATGTGTGCAAAGCAAATTAATTAAAAATTAATTAAAGTTAAATCCCGTCTTTCTGCAAACTCATATGTGATGCTGAAGAAAGGAAAAGTCTGGGAACCAAAGCAAAGACACCTATTTCTGTTTAAAACATTAACAACCCGTAGCAACAGAAATCAGCTCTGCCATTTTGATCAGAAGCATTAAAGTCCCACGATGGCTACAAACACAAGAGTTTGGCCAGAATCCAACACAAGTTGACTATATGAACTTTTTTTTTTATTTTAAAGGCTTGTTTCACGACAGGGGCCTGGAGGTCCCTCCTGGCACTTAAAATCTCTGGAGTGCAACTCCAAAAAGACTTTCAGACCATGACTATAGAGCAGAAGATTTGTCCTAAACTCACCCTTCCTAGTATAGTTTAATCATGCCTCGCGGGAAGTGTGGCTGGCTGCACTCGTGATTTGACTTACTTTTGATTTCTCTCCTTAAAAATACTTTTATCAAGAGTCTATAAGTAGGAAGCTGGAGTTCATTACCTGAGGAAAGCATATAGAGTAATGCAGAAAACTCAAGATGTGTTACACACCTGAAACTACTGGTCTGAGGGTACTAATCCCTGGGTAAAATCATAAACACCATGTGATACTGATCAGGTATATGACAACAATTATTCTTTCTGCTTCTAAAAACCTAAATTATGCATTTATTTGTTTAACACTACAAATGCATGTAATTTTATGGGAATTTGATGAGCCTTCCTGGCTGTATGATGTAACACTGTTGCACTCAGTCTAGCACATTAAGTAAAAGGGCACATCTATGTCCCACTTTGTTGATTTCCTGATTCCATGACCAAATCAAAATTAAACAAATACTGTTATTTTAATTAGAGCTTCTGTACAAGCTGAGGTGCTGCCCATTGAAACTAAAAGCTTAGGTAATTCACTTGAGAACTCCATTTGAGGTATTTTCATCTCAACTGGAAGGTTGGGTTTTTTTTATTTCTATAAAGACAATATGATCCATGTAAACAGCACTGGGTAATCAGATCTGGTTTTGATAATGCTTTTATGACCATCTCTGAAGAAAGAATGAGTTCCTTCCTTAGGCAAGACACATGCCTGAATTCATTTTTTTAAAGAGTATCCTGCCTTCCTGTTTACAGTTTCTATATCCCTGACCCATTCCATTAAATTATGTTTTACATTTGAAAGCAACCTTATAATTAAGGCTAGGCAATCATGCATTAAGAACAAGTTCACGATAAAGAATCATGTTAAGGAACATGACTCAACGTCTCCACTCCTCTCTCCTCTCTGAGAAGTGCCACCTCCATCCACCTATACCCACCTTGCTCTCACCTCTTTTTTACTTTGCTGTAGTCTCACCAGTGTGGGAACAAGGTGACACAGTACAGAGACAGACCCTAAAATGCTTACTTTGAAAATCCCACCCAGCTCTGCTCTCCTATATTGGTCCAAAGATAACGGGAGTCTGTGATTTCAAGCCCCACCTGGCACAGAAAGTACAGTCATGCACAGAAACAGCTAGGAGCAACCAACATAGGACACTTTCAGCTTGAGATCAAAACTGCCAGAAGCTCCAGTCCCTCCCTTTACCCCAGCCAGGGCTCTGAGAAAGTGTCACTTTCAAAATACTTTAACACAGATAAGGTGTGCCTCTGCACCAAAGCCAAATCTTCACTTGAAACATTCAGAACTCTTAGGCCAGTCAGATGGTTTGTTTCTACCCTAAACACTTTCTATACCTGGAAATTCAAAGCATCCACTTGCAGAGAAGTGCTCAGTAATTCTGAGGTTTTTTTCCTTGACCAAATAATTCCTAAGTACTGCAAATTATTATTATCTTCCAGCTCCCTCCAAAATATCACCACTGGTTTTGGATCAAGGCTCTGTATTTTGCTCTGAAAGGAGTTTTGTAGCAGAAAGCATGGAACACCTGAAAGCTGGTGCATGTAAAGAGTGTTTGAAAGGGGAGCATGGGACTTTTGAATATGAGGAACTTGCTTCCTATGAATAACGTCCATGTGATGCTTGACATCTTGGCAAGATGTATAAAATAATGCACATTAAAATTAAGTTGTCTTCACCTCCAGATAACAAAAATCCATTTCTTTCTTCTTTTACTGAGCTTCTTTGCTTCTTTAAAACTTGCTTAGGGCTCTACTATCATCACATACTTGCAGATTGCCCCTCCTTGCCATTCGTTATCATGCCTATATTATTTCAGTAAGAATGAAAGTTTTAGGTTGTAAATAAGTATGTTGGCAGCAGATGTTATGAGTGATTTCTTGCAGATAGTCATACAGCAAGAGAAGCTGTAAACTGTTAAGACAAGGAAGCAGTGTGGTGTTTGCCACCTCCAGGAGTTACAGATTGCTTAAATTAGGAGCATAAGGCATTAGTGGTTCTGACTAGAGAGGGAAAATGAGATTAATCTCCTGTTACATCTTTTGTCATCTGCTTGTACGTTCTCTTTTTGATTTTGTGGAGTGCTTTCCCCCTCACTGTTTCGTGTTCATGTCTGGTATCTCACTGGTGCCAGGACCCTGCTCAGGTTTTTAAGCAAAACAGAAATTCTTATTTGCAGCAGCTGTTACTTTCATGCCTATGAACAAAAGGTCTTTTCCCTACGCCAAGAGTCCTGGATGCATTTACAGTATTTAAAAAAAAAAAAAAGAAAACAGTTTTACTTTTCAAACACCCACTTCTGTTCTTCAAAAGCATGTGGGAGGAGAAGTGTTTGAAAACACAACAGAAACACTTTCCCTATGCCCTCTACAAGTACCATAACTAAAAGAAAGACACAGCATCCAATCCTGAAGTCTTTCACTCTTTTAAGACAAAAGGTCCAAAAAATTATACTGGAGGCCTCTCAAGTTATGAATTGCAAGTCATTGCCATCCTTTTGATATAGGCGATGTCTGAAGATGCCTGCAAGAACAAGTAGCTGCTGTCAGTGATTCAACCAAGCATCCCAAACAGCTTTTCCATTCACATACACAAAGCAGCATGCAGCTTTAAAAACACATGAAGAGGTTCTAGCAGTGTACAGTGCAGACCTCAGTATCCTTGGGAAATGTCTCTGTGTAAAGTTAGGGATATTGAGGGGCTCCAAACAAAGGTCTTCTTGTTCCTTCTGCTGGTCTGGGCTGTGAGTATGAGCCAGGGCAGAGAGTAATGAAGCAGTTCCCCTCCAGAAGAAGTATGTCCCTTCGCAGCTGTGCCTCAGAGTAGCTGACATACAGCAACAAGGTCCCTGCTCTTTCAAATACACTGGAGTATGGAATTGGTGTTCCTGACATTGCCCTTAGTGAAGAAATTTGTAAAGCAGCCAAGCTGACCCAGACCCATGCATACCAGGGATGATCTACCAGGAGCTCTTAAGTAGGGTACAGAGAGATGCTTAGTGAAAGTTGCTGAGCGTTTCCCTTCTGCAGTTTAAATGAAAGCTTCTTCGTAAAATCAGATTTGTGTTTACCCCTGCAAACAAACACATGGGGTAGGACTTTGTGGGAGCAGCAACTTCAGAGCCTTAACTGCATAACTGCTTTTAAGATGGACCGAAGATATTGACAAAAAGAAAAGTCTGGTGGCTGGTCTGTGCTGCCGCTTGGGACACTAAAGCTCAGTTCTTAATCCACTGCATGTCTCCCATGCCACATCTCACAAGAAAGCATCCTGTTTCTGTGCTCAGAACATCAGTGGAGGCACAGGAACAGAGTGCGTTAATTCAGGGCCTTGTGGAGCTAGGGCAAGGTAAATGAAGACTGCAATCCCATGGCTTTGAGGAACATGTTACCTATGCACATTGTAGCTTGATCCTTTCAGCACGTAGACTCTTCTGCTCACATGATTACTGGAGAAGGCTGAGTCATGGTCATATCAGAGGTGGTGGTAGAAGTGAAAAGGGATAGCAGCCCTTGTAGCTTTCACCAAGTGATGGGCTTGTTTTGGCTGATGTGAGGATTAAAGACTGCCAGGAACACAGATGCTGAGCCAGCAGACTGGAGGAGGATTCAGCCATGCTTTAGGGGAGGTGCATGAGAGGTGGTGCAGGAGTCTTCCCCACCAGTTCTTGTGACCCCTGCAGTAGAACCATGGTTTTCTGCTGACAGCAAAGGGAAGATGGGGGATTAAACCCTGGAGGGAAAGATCAGAAAATGCTGAGTATGGATACAGTTTCAGAGACAAGATGATTTTGCCTCATGGATGTACCTCAGTTACAAGTGAATCATCACCGAACCCAGGCCCAATTAGGTCTTGGCCACCCCTGCCTGCAGCTCTGCTCCAGTGCAGGGGCTGGATTGTAAGCACAGGGTCATGCTTTCAAGGACACCCATAGGCGGAAGATCTAGCAATTACTTTGTGAACAGTGGCAATTAGCTCTACCTTTTCTGGCCACAGGAAAGGAGGCATAGCCTCCATCAAATCCCCAGTTAGAAATGTGCAAGGCTGACATGGTGGGTGTGCCAGCCATTGCTACTTCCTTTATCCCCTTTCATTGCTAGTTCTTCAGGGCTGGCAAAATCCAGCCCTAAACTAGGCTTGGTCTGCCCCAAGGCTTTGGGATGCAAATGAATGTGAAATTCATTTTCCCCCAAAATGAATACAGCATCTGCAACTGCCTGGGCTGCATATGTCTACATGCTTATTTCACAGATATCTTGTGACATTTGGTTGCCTGATATTGGTAATACAGATGAAGTACCACATTCCATCCTTATTTTGCAACTGAAAACTTCACTGTACCTTGAGGAGAAGTGCTCCCACCCCCAAATGCAGATAATAGAATCACAGAATAGTTAGGGTTGGAAAGGACCTCAAAATCACCTAGTTCCACCCCCCCTGCCATGGGCAGGGACACCTCACACTAAACCATATCACCCAAGTCTTCATCCAACCTGGCCTTGAACACTGCCAGGGATGGAGCATTCACTACTTCCCTGGGCAACCCATTCCAGTACCTCACCACCCTAACAGTAAAGAAGTTCTTCCTTATATCCAATCTAAACTTCCCCTGTTGAAGTGTCCTATCACTACAGTCCCTAATGAATAGTCCCTCCCCAGCACCCCTGTAGGCCCCCTTCAGATACTGGAGTATCCTTCCTTGCCTATCACTAGGCAAACCATAAAACATCTTTCTTTATGAGTTCACAGGTCCTCTACAGCTCCAGTCTGTTCCTGAGAAAACTGTTTTTCCTGTTTACTAGCAAGTCTCCATAAGTCATGCCCTCTGTTCCTGGGTTTATGGGGTGAAAAACAGAGTGTGAACTCCTCTGGTAATCGTTGGCTAGGATCTTGAGTCACATAACCCCAAGTTATTTCTAAGTTGAATGAGGTTACTAATTTTCCAAGGATCTGTGAAAAATCCTAGCCAATGCCATTTTAAATAGATTATTTCAGGCCTTTGAATTCTGATGTGTCCTCAAAATGTGTAGAAATTATGGAAGTAATTTAATGACTTATGGCAGTACTTAAACCAGCAATAGCAATACTGTTGTGTTTCTGTTACAAGGGGCATATGAGAATCAGATCAGCCAGCTTCCCTGAAACCTGAGTTCCTATTTTGCTGTACTTCTGCCTAACTGTTCTTTCATGAGCAAGTGCAACAGAGACCCTTCAATTTCACCTTACCTTCAGGACTATTCTAATCCAGCTGCATAATTCATTTTGCCATGGAAAGCCATGCCTACCTCTTGAAGCAACTGGAGAATTGTTTTCAGGAAGGCTGAGAACCTCATTATTATGAACAAGCTTTTTGTTGCTGAGGCAGTAGGAATCTGTATCAAGAAACAGAGCTGGAACAAAACTTGTCTTGGAGCTTGTACTGAATTTCTGACTTTTTCTGCAAGCTGCAGGAGGAAGAACTGAGGAAGGGAGGATATTGCAGTCTGGGGCAGTTTCACCTGCTGTCCCACATTGCCCTATCATATCAGCCAGCAGTAATGCTCTCTGATACTTTGCCACAACCACCTTCAAATGCCGTTAGCCCTGTGAGTAATTCTGCTTTACACTCCAGTGCATCAGGCTCCATCGTGGCTTGAGGAAGCTGTACTGCCACTTAGAAGATACAACTTCAAGTCTCAGTTCTTGCTTTTAAGATACTGATTTCTTTCCTGTATGGCAGGCTTAAATTTAGTGGTAAGCAAGGGTGTAGGGTGCTTTCATAGGAACAAAATATGTGGTCTCGAGGAGCTAAGGAGGGTGCTAAAAAATATGCTTAATATCTTGTGAGCAGTGGTGGGGTGAGGGAGGGTGTAGGGTCTGGTGACACTTTGTGAGGGCTTCCAGTGACACTATGAGGACACTGTGCAGCATCTCTGTTGGTACTGTGGCATGGACCAGCATCGGGGATACTGATGCTCACCTGGTCTTGTCAGCTCAGCTTCTTGCTGTCCTGGCAGCAGGCAGGAAGATGGTCCTTTGCAGGGAGCTTTACATTCCTCTCTAGGAAAAAAAAAACCCAAGCAGTTTATGCCTTTCACTGGTTCTAGCCCTTCCCTTGCTGGAGAGGAGATAAGTGAGCAGATACACTGAAAACCTCAAAGGCCTCAAATGCTCCAGTAGGAAATACCAGAGAAGAGGATGTTTGGATGTTACGCAGCGCTTCTCAAATGTAGATCTTAAAGCATGACCAATGAATATTATTTGCCTTTTATTTGTGTTCTCCCTTCCTAACCAAGTCTTCTTTTACTTGCAGCTCAGTATTTTGCTAGCATCATGGTCATCGTTGGTCTGTCTGTGGTGGTAACAGTACTGGTTCTACAGTTTCACCATCATGACCCACAAGCAGGAAAGATGCCCAAATGGGTAAGCAGTTAATATTTAACAGCCTACTGAACAAAAAAAAAAAAAATTCTAAAAGCTAAAATAAACTAGTTATAGATGAGAGACAGTTGCTCTCCACTGATCTGAACAGTCAGCTACGGACAATATGTTTGACACTTAAGTTTGCTACTGGAGGGAAAGAACAAACATACTAAATTTGGTTTTGCATTATCTGTTATTAAGTTTTTATTTAAATTTACAGTGGGGTGGTTGAGTCATGGCAGAGTAATCTTGCTCAGCACCTTTACAAATGTTAATCCTGTAGGCAAACTTGATTTGTGATCCAGCTGACACCAGTACTAATAGAATGTGACATTTCAAAGTACTAAACAAACGCATACTAGTCTCTGCTGGACCGATCGTCTACTTTGTGCCTTTACAGAGTTTGTCACTGTAGTTCATGACAGAGCTGTAGTCTCCTAAACAAAGATAGGAGTTGAAGACAATTGACTTCTATCTGCAACTCGTTCAGTTATGAGCCGGCTGTCTGAGTTGCTGGTAGATCAAAAGGCCCAATACCACAGAGTGGTAGGGGTGTTGAATACTGAACTCAGCTGTGCTTCTCACATCTTCGAGCTCAGTTACTTCACCACCAGCAGAAACAGAGAAGCAACACTGCAGTGTTAGTCTTGCTGTACTAAGGAGACCCATGGACTTCCCTGGCTTGGAAAGATGTCGTTTGCTGAACCATATCCGTTTGTCTGTGTAGAAAAACAATTTTATCTGCTATCATCTGATCAGCTCTCTGTGCGTTATCATGTGGACCCTCTTTGCAGCAGACTAGGTTAGCCTATTGAAGTCTGGTACCAATGCCATCTGGCCCTTAGGAAGAATGGGTTACCTTTAGATTTTAAAGTTAAAAGATAATGATGTTTTTTTTTCTCTCTTTTCTTTTCCAAATAATAGATTTTAGAATAAGCAAGGTATACTTTGTGTTTACAAATAACAAAGGAATGAAAGCAGAAACAAATGGTCACGGTCAACTACCTGCCGACCTTGGTTTCAAAGAAGTCTGGTTGTATGACATCATCTGGTATCTCACTCACCACATCTGTCATGCTCAACAGTTATCCTGACATGATGTTGAATGTCACATGGTTACCAGTGTAAGCCTGAGCACAGAACAGCTTTCTACTTTAGCCTTTCTAAAAATAAACTGCAGCATCAATGCAAATTAAAAAAAAAATAAAATAAAAAAAATAAAGTCCAGTAGCAATTAACCATACTAACAATTTCTTAATGTGCTGTACTGTTTTAAATCATCCTACTTTCAAAACAGAGGTACATGTGAGTTCTGGGTGAATCTGTGTGTAAGCAAGACCTGAAGGCACAAATCTCAGTAAGCATACTTCAGTGGTCTACATGGACAGGATATGAGGTGGGCTGATGCCAACCTCATGAAGTTTAACCATGACAAGTGCAAAGTCCTACACCTGGGTTGGAGCAATCCCAGGCACAGCTACAGGTTGGGCAAAAATGAAATTCAGTGCACCCCTGCGGAGAAGGACTTAGGGGTATTGGCTGATGAGAAAATGATCATGAGCCAGCTTCAGTGTGTGCTTGCAGCCCAGAAAGCCAACCATATTCTGGGATGCATCAGAAGAAGCGTGACCAGCAGGTCAAAGGAGGTGATCCTGCCCCTCTACTCTGCTCTCATGAGACTCCACTTGGAGTATTGTGTGCAGTTCTGGTGCCCTCAACATAAAAAGGACATGGAACTGTTAGAACAAGTCCAGAGGAGAGCCACGAGGATGATCAGGGGTCTGGAGCACCTCCTGTATGAAGACAGGCTGAGAAGGTTGGGGCTGTTTAGCCTGGAGAAGAGAAGGATGCATGGAGACCTCATAGCAGCCTTCCAGTATCTGAAGGGGGCCTACAGGGATGCTGGGGAGGGACTATTCATTAGGGACTGCAGTGACAGGACAGGGATAATGGGTTGAAACTTAAACAGGAGAAGTTTAGATTGGATATGAGGAAGAACTTCTTTACTGTTAGGGTGGTGAGGTACTGGAATGGGTTGCCCAGGGAAGTGGTGAATGCTCCATCCCTGGCAGTGTTCAAGGCCAGGTTGGATGAAGCCTTGGGTGACATGGTTCAGTGTGAAGTGTCCCTGGTGATGGCAGGGGGGTTGGAACTAGATGATCTTAAGGTCCTTTCCAACCCTAACTATTCTATGATTCTATGTAGCAGCACAACATCCCTCATTGACAATTTTATTGTTTTGTCTGGTTTTTGAGGAGCATAGACACAATGGTTCATTTTGAATATGCTCACAGGTCCTGCAGGTCAGCTCTTGCTCTCTACCAGTCTCTTGCCCTATTGGTTGGAAACTCAGCATGCAACAGATTCTCACTTTTGAGGAGACTTTTCAATTGCATAACAGCCGAACTGGCCTTTATTAAAAACAAAATGCCATCGGGAAGTAGAACTGTGAAAGTCTTTACTAGGAAGCACAGATGATAGGCTGTGAATGCTGTAGATCAGGCAAGCTGACAGGGCTGTGAGATCTCAAGAGAAAAAGGATGAATGCCAAGCATGTATAGAAAAGGCTGACCCCACAAAAATGGGCCAAAACCAGACATCAGTTTATTGCAAAGCTCTAACCCTGGTTCACTGGATATTGTTACACAGCTGTTCTCGCCTTCTGATTAAATTGAATCAGCTACTGGAGGAAGCTGTAGGGGGAGGCATTGGTCTTGTGTGAGAACAATTCTACATCTGTAAAACTTGACTGCTTTGCCTAGATTCCCACTTTCTAAACTATTTACAGTGGAGCAGCTTTTTGACCCTTCTTGTCTCTCAAGGGCTCTGTGCTTGGCCTTTGAACCAGAATTAAGAGGAGATGTGCATGTTAGTATATAGCCTCTCTGTAGATGTCCACCTCTTCCCTTACTCCACTGCTGAGAATTCTGCTTGCCTTTCTATTAATCTTTTATGACTTACTAAATGCAACATTTTCCAAGAGAGGCATTAAATCCAAGGTGTGCAGTCAAGGTATTTGTTGGCTACTTGGTTGAGAAATGAGAGCTGTTGGCTACTTGGCACTTCTGACAATATCAGCTGAGCTAGCATGGAAAAAAAGCATTAAAGAAGGTCTATCTAAGAAGCAGTTTGCTAACAGACAAAATCAGGAATGGGTTACAGCGCCATACTAACATGCCTGGACTGTTTTTCAGCAACCCTTATGCTACAACTCTCTTCTCAATTAACTGGTATGATAAGAACAGATTGATGTCTGAGTGTCTGTTTTCCAGGAAATAAGCTTTTCAAAGTCTAGGCGAATTCTAGAGTTAAGGCAGACATATTAACATTTTCTAATAACAAAGTTTGTCTGGCTTGGGATTTTGGAATTTCACTGTACCGGATAACTAATTTCTCTCTCCCCTTTGCCACAAATACTTTTGGTACATAGTTGCAATTAAGACCTTTAATTTGTTCCGTGATGTTCTATTTTATGTCCATAAGCAGAGGACATTGTAATTAAGTAAGTTCAATTAAATGCAGGATCAATTTTTTATGCTGCTGCATTATAGTTTTCTACTTGTCTCTGTTGATTATGGAGGAATTAATAAAATATTTAAGACCACAGTGAAACCTGAATAATATGCATTACAGGAAAATAGTCTTTCAGGATATAGTATAAAAGATCTATTAGTGGGAGAGAAGCAGAAAGGCTTACAGAAAATGGCATGGACCTGTGATTCAGAAGAACTCACACTCCAGAATTCAGAAACTGTACAACCATCTTACATAGGTCATTGTTTTGGGCTTTTGCTATTATTATTCCCACCTGTGGTATTTAATGCCTCCTCCTTTCTGAAATTATGTTTGTCATTACAGCAGCAATTTAAAGTGTAAGCTATAGTTTTCCCATCCCTGCATCTGTTCTTTGTAAATATAGGAGACAACTCATCCTGCACCTAAAACAACTTTGGAGGTAAGTGTGGTGCTGAGTCAAACAACGCCAAAGTGACTGGAGCAGGATCACAAAAGCAGTCCTAGGCCAAGACTGTCATGTCTATTTGCTTCTGGACATCAGATTATTTTACTTGTAACCCGAATAATAAACTCATTAAAAAGCCCACCTACCTTCCCGGAGGAACTCTCACAAGCACTCTTCAAATGTCCATTTTGTACACATAGTATCTGAAGGACTTTATAATTACAAGATTTTACTGATTTAGTTAGCTGTCCTAACTAAATTACTGAGTCCCTCATTTCACGTTTTTACTGCCTTTCTCAGAAAATAGTAGAAAGCATAGCAGGCTCAGATTTCAGACAAAATATCTGAAGCTTAGTTCACTGGAAAAAATGCTGGACTTATTCTCTGGTGTTAGCTTATTTGATGACCTTGACAAGAAAAAAACAAATCTGTCATGTGCAAGTTAGAGAGCTTTTGTGATGCATCAGAGCACTTGTACACCAGAGAACAGGGAAATGACAGCAGTTAAAAGCAGCATTCAGATTTTGAACTGCCCAGTTAATTGGTTTACTATTATGGCTTTTAAAAGGGTTTTTATGTATTATGTGGCTGAACCCTTCAAAAGAGCATTAAAATGACTTTCAAATTAAGAAAAAAAAACAACCCAAAACCAAACCAAAACCAAAACACAACAAGAAGGAAGAGCAACCAAGGCTGTTTATTTAAACAATAGAGATGAGGGTGGAGAATGTGCTAAAACCAGCTGTCAGCCTATTGCATAGGGTTGCTTTTTTTTGTTCAGCATAACCTAATCATTGAACACATTAATATTTAGGTGTATCTCTTGCCATACTAATTGAGAAATGGTTGGAACATGTGCAGCCGATTTTGTGCCGAGATCTGGGTTTGTTTGCTAAAAACAGGACTTCCAGAATAATTTTTTAAAATAAGATTTTACCTCTCTTTTGCTTTATAAGCTAAATGGGCATTCGACACCTCTGTGTTTAAGACATATCTAAGAAAAGGTCATCCTTGGAAAGAAGACAGATCCCTCCCACAAAAAATAATTTCAAAGCAGATAGCTGGAGAACACAGAAATCAGTCAGTCTTTCTAAAGGACCATACAGGCTAACTATGATAGTCACAAAATTTTTCAAAAAAATTTAAAATGCAGGGGTTTGCCTTTATTTCTGTTATGATCACTCTCTTTCAGGTCCGTGTCATCCTGCTGAATTGGTGTGCTTGGTTTTTAAGAATGAAAAAGCCTGGGGAAAGTATAAAGCCCCTCTCTTGCAAATATAGCTATCCCAAGCACCATCAGAGCGTAAGCAGCATGGAGATGAATGTCCTGCCTGGCCAACAGTCCAGCAATGGCAACATGATCTATAGCTACCACACGATGGATAATCCATGCTGCCTCCAAAACAATGATCTGGGTAGCAAGAGTAGGAAGACTACTTGCTCCTTACCAGAAGAAACTGACCTTGCTCAAAAGAAAGCTTTAACAGATACTATTCCAGTAATTGTGAAGATTCTGGAGGAAGTTCAGTTCATAGCAATGCGCTTTAGGAAACAAGATGAGGGTGAAGAGATCTGCAGTGAGTGGAAGTTTGCAGCTGCTGTCATAGACAGATTATGCCTGGTTGCATTCACCCTTTTTGCCATCATCTGCACATTTACAATACTCATGTCTGCTCCAAATTTTATAGAAGCTGTTTCAAAAGATTTTGCATAAGGATTTAAGAAGAGCATGACCACTTAGAAGTTGATAATGCCAGTAATTTTGCTAGATGAGATAACTCAAATAGAGAAGTGTACTTATATGTGCTAACATACAGAGAAGGGGATGAAAATAATTTCAGGAGGTAATTATTCCTGATGTTAGTGATTGTAGTTACTGAAAAGTAAGCATATTGAGCTCTGTTACTTATTTCATAGACTAGTGCCACATGTAATTATGTCAGGATCTGTGACAAATGATAGACAATTTAAATCTACAATATAGTTATTACAAGTTAACACTGGTATTAATGTACTACTATGAATTTGTGAACTTTTAGACATTGTTAATAATTTAAATTATCATTGATGACTATAAGCTTTACAGTGTTTTGTTGTTTTCAGTATATTTGTCATTTATTGTTTTTGTTTAACGTGGCTGTGACATTTATTTCTTGGATTTGATAGACATATCTCCACAATCTTACGACACTGTGTATTCAATTTGTGAAAATAAATATCATCATGTTAGCTCTTAATAGTACAGTGACTGGAATGTTTTCTCAGTAAATATGTTAACAGAGTGTTTTTTGTTTTTTTTTTTTTTAATTAGGAAATGCTGATTGTGAGGGTGGAAAAAAAATAATTTTCCAGGATGACAGTCGTATATATCATTAATGGCGCCATTTTAGCTCTCTTGCTGCTTAACTGTTGTTGTCATCTAGAAACTCTACTTAATTTGAAATACCACTGATCTCTTTGTATATGACTACCAAATACTGGCTAACTCTGAGTAATTAGTCAAAAATGTTGACTCTGCATAATCTGTAGGAAGATTGCCACTGATTTCCCTGGGCTCAGATTTCGTATTTAGTCAACACCACTGAAACAGTATTTTTTGAAAATCCTACTAGCACAATCCTCTTTCCAGCTTGGTTAGTAGGGCTTGTTAAAATGCACGTGTAAAAGATTGATTGTATTTTGCTAATTTTCATGTAGCAATGTTTGTTATCAATTTATTTGCAGAAGTACTCTAATATAATGTCTATATATTAATTAAAAAAAAATCCAAATATGCCACTTCTCTGGAAGGACAAAACAGCACTATTTTAGCAGCTTCTTTCCACTCACTACTGTTAGTGGGAATGACACCTCTGTTAGTATAATTTTATTTTGCCTACTGATCACAGAAAAAGCTACAAAAAGATATGGGCCAACGTAGACATCTTTCATCTTTGGGCTAACACAGCACTTCTCTGAATGTTCACTAAAAGAAAGTGACAAAATATTATCTTCTGTGGCTGACTTTCAACTTCCCATTCTCCCAGTGTTAGTGTACTAAAATTAACATTTCTTATATACGTGTGATGGGATCCTTCCCATCATAACTGGTTGGAAAAAGAAGCAGATCTCAATGGAAAATATTTCCATCTAAAAAGTGATGGTGAAGTTAGTTGTCCTAGAGACTGAAGAAATACCCCTTTAGGGTAAGCTGGTTTTCCACTACTGCTCTTCATTAGGTAGAGATGGCTCTCTTTAACTATAGACTTCAGTGTAATAAACATCACTTGAATGGATTTATCACATTGGTTGGAGTTATGTTCAAAAAGATATCTAAAATCTATTGGCAGTCTGACTATAATGACCTGTTTTATCCTTCACTTGGCTTTTGCACTTGGCAGTTACTTCAGTTCTGGATGCACCTTAAATGGGTAACAATGGCTTATAGCAAAAGCCTGTACTGGAAATTCAATGTGTATTTCAGAGAGATCATAATTTTACTTCACAGGAGCATTAGGGCTCTAGCTGTTTCTGAGCCTGCAGGAGAAAACTCCTATGCTTCTACTTCTTCTTTCTTCTTCTACTGCTTCTTTCTCCTGCCCATTTTACTGCTTCTGCTCACAGAATTTGTCTCACTGAGGTGCAGAATGCAGTTCAAGAGGGGTTTAACTAATGAAAACTTATAACTGAAGAGTAGAACTGGTCTGAGGGTTTGGGTTAGTGATATCAGGCTCTGCTTTTGGACAGCAGGTGAAATGATAATTTTAATTAAATGTTTTTATTATTTAATTAAATGTTTTTATTATGAGGACAACCAATGGATAAAAGGTGCAAATATCCAATTTCTTCTGCAGCTTGTGAAGCAGGATGCTAAATGAACTGTAGAACACTTATTCAAAGATCACTAATATTTTTGCTTGAAAACCTCTATTTTTGAAAGTAATCTCCAGTGACAAGATAAAAAGATAAAAGCTAATGTTAAAGCAGACAGTCACAATAACTTAGCATCCTAATGCAAAACATGCTTCCTTACATGAAACACAGAGTTGTTGTATAAGAGTATTTTTAACTGGATGCGTACATCTTTCTTAGGATCAGGAGGAGGATGGAAACTATCTGAAAACAATAGCGAAAACTAATTTCAATCACTTATTTTATGTTATAGAAACCAATGAAAATAAAATATTCCATTTGTAGATTACTACATTACACAGTTAGATTGCCAAAGCTAAGTTGCCTTTTATAGAAATGTCATAAAACACAAATTCTGCTAGTGGTATGTGGTTTAAAAATTCTTACACTAGGCTGAAACTGCTTGCTGCTCACTTTTTCAAATGACAAAGTGAGGCAGATCCTCCTGACATCCACCTGTCACTTGGCCTTTTGGAAAGTAATAACATTTTAGCACAAAATAATATAAAATGGCACAGAAAAATGGTTACTGTACATACAGAGCACTGTAGATTATAAAGTGCAAAGCAAGTAAGACTTTTCTGAGAACTGCAGTACGCTTTGAAGGACTGATGCATCATCTGTATATACTGATTCACAGCTCTTCATGGCATCTCTAGTTAGTTTCACAAAGTATCTGTCAAAGTAGTACATGATTCTGAACGAATTAAAAAATACAAAATTGATTGCAAAGGGAAATGGCAACAAGAAACTAATCCATAATACCCTTTACAAAATCCAGGCACTTAAACAAAAGTTATGTAAGGAATAATGGTCTCTACATGGCAAGCCAGTGCCAGTCCCCAGTAACACACCAACATGATAGTAAAGGTCTTTGTGCACTTTCTCTTACTGAAAAGTACACCATATCCCAGAAGGCATGGTAGATTTCTCTAATGGAGGTATTCAAGCGCAGGAAGATGAGAAACTGCCCTGACTTATTCATTGAACATAAAGAACTGTAGCTACCATCAAACATAATTTTGACTTGATTCATGGGCTACCTGTTTTTTTGAAGCCTCTTAACTATCTTGACTCAAATACCTAGATATACCTAAAACTGTATGTTTTCCATTTTTGTTAAAACATTTTCATCACCCTTGAAAGTTTGTTATTTTATCTATCACCATGAGAAGTACATCTGTGCAACTCCTGACAGTGAATATCAAGTATTTACTATAGGAAAGCTACATAGTTCTTTCATTCAACATTAACTTTTTGGCAGTGACTAAAATAAAAAAGCAGAGGATCATAACCTAAACCCATTTTCTTATTCTAAATTACCATGTGCCTGGAGTAAGAAATGGTATAAATCAGAATAATGTTAATGAAGAACAGGACCAGTATGGGAATTTTAGACAATGTGTCAAACACTGAAATCTCTACAGAAATAAACAGAGTTGAAACTGGCTGAAATAGCATTCTTTCTGTGAGTCTCCTCTTCACAGAATTTTGAAGAAAAATTTGAAATTCAGTGAGCTTACGTTTGGTTTAAGAGGTTGGGCTGTGCAGTGGTCCTTTGGCTAGAAGTCTTCCTTTTCCCAGAATTAGATATCCAGTTTGCAATTATAAACAAATCAAAGGTTTCTTAATCTTTTTTTCTCTTTGCAGACTAAGGGGAAAAGAACTCAAAACATGCAAAACTCTATCTTTTCAATTATGTGCTCAGAAAGCTAGCCTGCTTGCTTTCTTTTGAATGAACTGGAGGCTGCCAGGGGTCTACTTAATACAGGTTTTGGGCAGAAAAGAGAAGTGTCTCTGAGGTTTATATTTGACACAGCAGCTGTTAAAGCTGGATTCCATCACAACTGCTTTCTGTCACCATTTAAGATTGTCTTCAGATCCCTAACTCCATCTCTTTATCAAGTTTGTTGAACTGTACAAATAATTCACACAGTCTTTTTCTGTCCCAGTACAGTAGCAAGAGTAACTGTGCCTCAAGTGCATTCAGCAAATGATCTCAGACCTCCAATACTGCTTCAGCACATAGTCAATTTCCTCTGTGAACAGAAACCTCCAAGTTGTTATGAAAACTGTCAGTACTTTGCCCATATAGCTTTTTATTTAATACAATAAATTGGTAAAGACCTTCCCAAGTAAAACATACCTTTGACACAGACCAGATATATTTTTTTTTTAGGAAAAAAACAATGACAGGACTAGTGTCTGTACAAAAATAAATGCGAAAGCAATTAAAATGTAACAAAGGACAGAATAGTAGGGAAAACAGCATGCAGGTAACCTGGTGGTAAATTCTGAAAAGAGCTATTATTGCATAAAAAAGGACTTAGAATGATTGGCAATTCCAGGATGCATACTTTTCTCTTACAGGCATTATATCTTCTTGGGTTTTTAAATCAATTTGTTACAGAAAGTGGGTTCTAAATTTCAGACAAAAGACAGGAATAGGGCAGTGTGGCTTTTGGAGTATCTATTTCCTTATATAGAAAATTACTGTGGTAGAAATATTTTTTTTGGTTATACAACATCCAAAAAGTGGATGTGTATGCAACATAGTACAACATAGTACAGGGATATGTCCATTGAGTTCTAATACAAATAAATTAAAAAATTTTATCTATAACATTCTTGGCTTTTAGACACGGCATTGCATTCTAAAATTTTCAGGGCACAGCCACTGTTTACATTCAATGTTAGAACATATTTAATAAGGGGAAATTATACTTTCGGATACAAGCACACTTCAACTCTCTGCGTCTCAAGTTTACAACTGTGTATTTACCTGTTTCTGGAAGAGCAGTATCTTTCAAAAAGCCAGCAAATAACACTTCCATTTTTTTCAGATATTTCACGTCCAAAAAAAAAAAAAGCATGAAGAGGTCTTTTTTTCATTGAAAAAAGCATGGGGGAAAATGTTTCAATGTGAAACTCCTGGGGACAAGAAAAAGTAGGATTGAGGATATTTCAGGTTCAGATTTCTGCAATGTATGAAGTACAGAGTCATACTGCAGACTGATGTAACCTTCACTCTGCCCCCCTGCAGCAAGTTCTGAAAGTAACTTTAAAGCAACTCCCATCCTTTTGTGTTCTATCTGTCCTAATGTCCAAAACTGAATACTATACTAAAAGTGTACTATATTTCTATGCATTCATACTTATAAATGCATTTTATATAACATGAATTTCATCTATGTTTCACCTTGTGTCTGACAAGATCCATGTGCAGCTCCCAGTACATCACACATAGGAGGGGTCTTTAATGGAGAGGATGAGGGTCTCACATATGCTTTTGCCTTTTATCATATGCTTGGTAGTTGAAGAGATTCATGACCTTACAGAAACCCTAAAAATAGATTTACCAAAATTATTCTAAATTTAATTTTATTTAGAAAAACCTTTTTCACTAGTTTTTGTGAGCTCTAATAAAGATATAAAATCTGGAGTTAAGGATTTATTTTTAAATGATTAACACTGTCAGATTTATTTTATTAAGAAAATACACTTCCTGACAACTCTAGTAATAAATTTCAAAAGTACATCCAAAACTTGCAGACACCAAATTTTTCATGAGAAATAAAACTTCTTCTTAATATCTGTGCAAAAGGCAAGATTTTTCATTTTAAAATCAATATGAGGGGTACAAAATGGCCTCTACATCTCTGCAGAGTTTCTTAGGCCATAAGAGCTATCTCAGATGGCAGTTGCTCTCTCCCTTTTTCCTCTTAGCTAGGGATGATTGAAAGGAGACATCCTCTCTGAAGAATAATATAGACAACTAGCATCTATGACTCAGAACTCTGTGGCAAGCAAATGTATTTGCACATAGTGTGTTGGGTTTGTTGGGTTTTTTTTGGTCTTCTTTTTAAATTTTTTACCTGTCAAAAATCCTTGCGGAAAAGGAGAATCAGAGAACCAGAAAGATTTTGTATAAGCTTTTGGGGTTTTTTTATAGACTATAAAAACTGAGTATTTTAGTTAATATTAGTTGTGAGGTTTCTGTGTACTTAAATCATACTTGTTAAACTTTGAAGTTTATGGCTAAATTCAGCCCATTTTAAAGTACTTTAAAAGTAGCTGTAATGGAGTTGGTGACAGACCCTTCTAGCTCCAGTAGCCAACTTTTAAGACGATCAATAACGTCTGTGATCTGAATATGCCTTCCTAAATTGAAATTTGTTTCGACAGCTTTAGAACTAAGAGGCCTTAATAAATTAACAGGCCACTTGCTATACATTGAGAAGTAATGAGAATATAAAACATGTTTATGCTTAATGTGAACATTTCTGCAAATGACAGGAGTATTTTAATGACACATTTTCTTAGCACTCCAAATTGTAATATTTGACTTCAAAATGAGTTCAGAGACAAGGCACAGAGTTTTTTTGCAAGTTCTGAAAGCTTCCAGTTTTATAATTATGTGCAACCAAATGTCAAATTCTAATTAAGAAAGGGTGCCAAATTTTACGTAGCACACGCACACAGTAATAAACAGAAGGAAGTGGAACTGACAAAAGGAAAGTTTCTATGTTGGTTATAGGGTGGACAAGATCCCAAACAGGAGAAGTTCAGATTTTAGGGATCTGTAGCATGCATAATCTCAAGCACTTGACTGTCTTCAAACCCAACATTTGAAATGCTTCGTCAAAGTCCATTGGGTATTCCTTGAAGATGTGTCCACTGCATACTGTGACCCTAGCAAATATCTCTGCCAAATTCCTTCTGATGCTGAATTTAAAATGAATGTTCTCTGAGACACAGTGGCCCAGCATACTCCAGCAAAAACAGGTGTAACATCAGCAGAAAAGACTGCTGGAGTTTCAGGTTCTCAGCAGGGGATGCTTTGAGGAGAAGTAGTGTTTGTGGTAGTGAGGAGGACAGTGAGAGAATTAGGTATCTCTCATTATCTTGAAGTGCAGTCATTGTAAAGCTGCTGCTGGAAATCTGCTGAATACATGCCCAGGAATGTACCATTAATAGCACATGCTATTCAAAGAGGAAAGGAAAACAGTAGACCCAGACAGATCAGACAGATGAAGGAGAAGACGTGATCTCAGAGATTGGTGCAGCACAATGACCTGGAAGGCTAGAGCTGTGGAGGTGCACACTACCCATGTGCCACAAGGGCCATGTTTCAGCAGATTCTCCACCTCCCAGAAGTCTTCACCTTGAACAGCAGCAGATCTAAACCAAGTATTCAGAAACAATCTTGACTAAGTTAATGGTAATAACAGATAACAGACTTTTTAGTGGGTGATCTCTGTGAATTTCAGAATTTAATTACATATTACCTTTGGAGAAAGAGCTACACAGCAAATTTCGACCAGCCTCTTCCTTCATATCTCTGAGCAGCTTCCATAGTTAAAGCTGAGAGGGATCAAGTTCACCATGAAATTCCCATATACCATCTACAAGGGCTATCCTGAGGACAAAATCTTGTACTCAGCTTCCTAAAGGCTCCAGAGGATATGCTGGATTCACGCAGGAACCAGACTGTTTAGAAACATACTATAGAATGTTCTCTGTTGATGATCAGGTAGTGAGGTGGATCAAGAACTGGTTGAAAGGAAGAAGGCAGAGAGTTGTGGTCAATGACACAGAATCTAGCTGGAGGTCTGTGACTAGTGGAGTCCCTCAGGGGTCGGTGCTGGGACCAGTGCTGTTTAATATTTTCATCAACGACCTGGATGAGGGAACTGAGTGTACCCTCAGCAAGTTCGCTGATGACACTAAACTGGGAGGAGTGGCTGACACACCAGAAAGCTGTGTTGCCATTCAGCGAGACCTGGACAGGCTGGAGAGTTGGGCGGGGAGAAACTTGATGAAATTCAACAAGGGCAAGTGTAGAGTCTTGCATCTGGGGAAGAACAACCCCATGTACCAGTACAGGTTGGGGGTTGACCTGCTGGAAAGGAGTGAAGGGGAAAGGGACCTGGGGGTCCTGGTGGACAGGATGATGACCATGAGCCAGCAATGTGCCCTTGTGGCCAAGAAGCCAAATGGCATCCTAGGGTGCATTAGAAAGGGTGTGGTTAGTAGGGCAAGAGAGGTTCTCCTCCTCCTCTACTCTGCCTTGGTGAGGCCGCATCTGGAATATTGCATCCAGTTCTGGGCCCCTCAGTTCAAGAAGGACAGGGAATTGCTTGAAAGAGTCCAACGCAGAGCCACAAAGATGATTAAGGGAGTGGAACACCTCCCTTATGAGGAGAGGCTGAGGGAGCTGGATCTCTTTAGCTTGGAGGAGACTGAGGGGTGACCTCATCAGTGTTTACAAATATGTAAAGGGTGGGTGTCAGGATGATGGAGCTAGGCTTTTTTCAGTGATATCCAGTGATAGGACAAGGGGCAATGGGTGTAAACTGGAGCATAGGAGGTTCCATGTGAACATCAGGAAGGACTTCTTTACTGTGAGAGTGACAGAGCACTGGAACAGGTTGCCCAGGGGGGTTGTGGAGTCTCCTACGTTGGAGATATTCTAGGCCCTCCTGGACAAGTTCCTGTGTGATGTACTCTAGGTTACCCTGCTCTTGCAGGGGGGTTGGACTAGATGATCTTTCGAGGTTCCTTCCAACCCTTGGGATTCTGTGATTCTGTCTCATAACCACAAACCCAGCAATAGCTTTTTTGGGGGGGTCAAAAAGCACTAAAACCAAGATTTCAAACAGAATCAGAAGTGGGGCACTTGTCCCTTATTCAGAGCTGTGTTTTTCTCACTGTTGCCTCTGTAGTATATGAATAATATGCTTTTTATCAATCTCAGCTTTTGGTGTTTGTGAGAGGATGTCAATAGCATAAAGCAGCAAGATTTACACCATGGGCATCCAAGACTGCCAAGTGAAAATCTGGGTTTTTGGAAAACTAAGGGAAGATAATCAACATCTGCAAAGCATTGACAATTCTTGTGAACTTGTCAGAGCTCAGTAGTGAGAGAGAGGTAGACCTGTTTGTAAGGAGAAATGTCTTTTCCACAGTTCCTGGAGATGCATGTCAGGGTCTGTAGTTCATCTGCACATAAAGACTATCTGGTCTTCTAAAAGTGGATGAAGCAAAAAATCTGACCATGCTCTTTGCTGTGCCTGTGAAAAGATGAGAGCAGTAGTCACTGTGGATGATTAGAAAGCAACAACTTTGTTGACCATTTTAGATAGGTTTTGATGTAAAAATACTATATTGTAGCTTTTGTCATTACTTTTATTATTAATTTTGGACACAAGCTTCTTTCCCATAGGCACATCAAAAGAGCCTGGCTTTTATTTCATTGACCAACCAACACAAAATAGTTTTAGCTTTTTGTAGCTTTATGACCATTGTAACATGCATTATTAAAATCTTCTTGGTAAGGTGACAAAGGGTTCTGCTCTCAGACAGTGTAGTTTCTCTTAGCTGAGACATGTTTTTCCAGATGGCACAACTGAGGTCTGCCTGATGAGATTCCCAAACAGAAAAATGTGACAAGTGAAATGGGGGATTTTGCCCTTGGCATAACCAGCTGCTGAGGGTTCCGTGCTCATCACAGGCAGCATCTTTCCATACTATTTACCAGTTCTAAATGGCAGAAGGCAAATAAGTTATGACACTTCTGTGAAAGTGCAATATAGTAGCTCCCTAGTACTAAGAACTCCCTGGTGTGCTCCTAACATTCTCCTCTTCATGAGGAGGAACTCTAGTTCAGAGATTGGTATTACCTTAAACTCAGAGCTAGGATTATGGCAGGTACTGGCATGGGAGTACTAATCTGTTTTACAGTGAACATCTTAAAACCAGGGTGCACCACCTGAATATTTAGCAGTCATTTGCTGTGCTCACAAAACACTGCACTGATCAAGGCAGTGACAAGCTCCCTTGGCTGACATCAGGTTTCATTCATAACCATGCTCAACACAAGTATCACTATCTGTAAATCTTCTAAAGAGCAAAGATGAAAGTTTCCTGATGAAAATCCATTAATAAAATACACCTCTAAAAATGATAAGCTGTGTTTAAAACTGTTTTGTCATTCAGCCACCCTTCCTAAACCTTTTCTCAGCTTATGAAAGTCTCACAAGTAAGGCAAAATAATACAAGTGGTGACTGCATTTTTTTTACGGTTTTTTTTTTTTTTTTATCTTGGTAGGGGATACTTCTCCCCACAACATACACAGAATTAGAATACATTTCTTCTCTGACTGTAGTGTAGGATTTGGTGCTCACTTGTGTCCTGCTGTTTGTACTTAGCATAGAGAAGGTAACTTAGAAAGGCTGTACCATGGTGACCTGTGGTCAAGTCATAATCGGAATGGACCCCTCCTGATGGATGGACCCAGAGCTGCCTGATACAGACTGACTGATAAAAACATTCTGTACCGTGATAGGCATTACCAGAGAACTGTGCTGAGAAATGTGTACAGGCAGGTGCTGTGCTCTTGGCTGATCCTGTACTTGTGGTGAGTATGATTTCCAGATAAAGAAAGAGAGACATGAGAGACTGTACTGTCTATACTCATGGAGAATTAGACCTTACTTCAGCATTTTACTGGAGAAAGTTCTAATTACTATAAAGAATTTATTAATAATATTAATTAATATTTATTTATTTACTTATTTTATTTAATTTTATTATTATTTTTCAATACAAGTGTGAACTTACTTTTGTTTACTGACCTGAGGAATGATAAAGGAGTGTGTGATTTGCAAAGTGAGACACACTTCAACTCACAATATAGATCTGTTTATTCCTGTACTCTTCTATTCTAAGAAACATTAATGACACATCTTTTCTATGATCCTTACCAATTGTGTGGCTGTAATTAAATCCTGCTGGTTTTCGTGCTTACAAGCAACATTGCAAAAATAGCTTTGAGATCAAGGACAACTAGCTACTAAAACTCAAACACATCTTGAGTGAAATGTCAGTCTTTTCCTTCTCAAGGGCATCAGAAGGATGATCTCAAATAGTGAGTTCCCAGTCAGGTACCTACATTCACACCTCAGTATCTAAATACAGATTGTCTTTGGTTTGAATTATCTTCACAGCCTCTGTTGTCCACAGATCTAAATTAATGATTTAAGTACTTGGACCTTCAAAAATTCTTCTCTAAATAAGATACAAACCTTATGGAAGTTCCCAAAAGATGTTCTAAAATCAATGCTTTTCCTTGTGTTCTAAGCATTAAATATTGAAATGTTAACATCACAGTCTTTCAAATGTATTACAACACAGAAGCAAACTGAACACCTTAAAAATTATGGTAAAAATTATGGTATAGTATTCTTATAGGCAAACGGGATGTGTTCATAAGAAAAATATGGCATAAGAGTGACTGTATCTGTCTTGCTTCTCTGTTAACTGCACAATATTGACTGCAGTGCATGCCTATGTGAAGAAAGCAGTATTTCTAAAAGGATTTGGAAGTCTTAAGTGATCAGAAAAATAATTTATACTGCTCAAATAAACTGACATGATGAGGTATCATAGCAACAAGATACATCTTTTGTCCCATTAGGGAAATTACCATTCTTTTCTGGTGAACAGCTTTTATTACACATTCTCTTAGCTCTTATTCTAATTTATTTTTTAAAAGAAAATTTTAACACCCACATCACCACAAATGTATATATCTCGCAACTCTATATATGTACATAAATAATATATGTATATATATAAAATGTGTATATGCTCACCCAGAAGCCAGAACTGTACTGGTGAAATATTTTGCCTGTTTCAGTTTACACTGACTTACTGAAGAGCCTCCTGCTTGTCAGCATCCAGTCTCACTGAATTCAGTGGGACTTATTCCACTTCATCATTGAGACTTTTCTACTGCACAACAAAATATCCAGTGCTTGCTCTGGGCCCCAGAGTCCATTCCCCCTTCTCTATTCCCATACAATTGGTGGGCTTATCAAAGAGTAGCTTCTGGAAAAAGATGGGAAAAGGTCAGTTAGAAAAGGGGTTCAGCCTAAATTAATCACACTTTTCATGCACTTCCCTTTTCTAAGAATCATTTTCTCAAATTAAAGGAGGCTTTTTGATTAAGGAAACTGAGAAAATTGGAATCTAGGTGCCTAACAAATAGCATTTACCATGCATCAACATTCCCTTCTGATACTTTTCTAAGTGGTGATATGTTGCTGACTTATGTTGTGCCTCTGAGAGCAACAGGTTGGCAGGAGCTAATGTACTGATTTATCCCACCCATGTATTTTGATGACTCCTTCTAGGCAGATACACTGATCAGTGCTGGGCATTTTGAAAGAGGCTGTCAACACTATGATTTGTCCCAGGAATATGCTTCTAATCGTCATTCTTAACACCGATTATTTCTTACAGGTCTTAACTTCTTGAACTATTTGTGTTATTAGTCTCAAATGTTTATGCTGTGTAGTGGTTGTTTATACTTAGTAAAAGAGCACTTTTCTTTAAGAATAATCCTTTTTTATTAACCTTGCATGTTTTGTATTAATTCAAACATACAATTTATTTTTTTAATTCTGCACAACATCCATTCCGTTGACCTCTAGGCTATGAATACAATTTAAATTCAAGAGAGATGCTCAAAGTTAAAGTATTTATTCATACTTTATACTGATCATTCTAGAGACAATTTTCACTGTTTCCTATTTAAAGAGGATTATTCTTCTCTGCGTGTTTCTAATTTTGCCAATAAACTCCTTATGTCCTGATGATACTGTAAATATAAAGAAATTAGTTAAAATATTAATGCTTTTACTTAATTATCTTACTACTAGATGTTTTTAAATCCTAGTTTCATGCCCAGAGGGAGAAAGTTCATAAAATACTGTGTTCTTTATCTTCCCTATTTTCTAGGGGGAGTGATGTCCTTTATTTTGCTAGTACCTTGGTTTATTGATATAGAAATCTAGTTTTTATAGTTAATATTGTACTATGGACACAAATAGAAGCTTTTTTCCTGAACAGAGAGCTGTGACACAATTAAAGTGATTTTGTTCAAAAGCTGCTTCTAAAACTTGAAGCTGATGCCTTCTACACAAAAGGACTGATAAGTGTTTTGTTATCCGGTAGACTTAGAATATAAACTTAAGGAATTAGAAATCTTGTAGAAACTGGCAGATAAATAGTTAAAAGTATGATTCACAGATCAGGTTATTCAGAATGATACAGGAAATATTAACATTTATTTCCAAACTCATGGGTTGTCATTATTGAAGACACAGAAGCACTCAGAGAAAACAATCAAAATTAGTTACTTATGTGCTTGGCTGTCTACAATCAATCTTATCAGCTTTCGAATTAAGTATAAAAAATATGGGAAGAATGTATATCTCATCAACTCTTGTTATGAGCAGAAGCAAAGATAAGATAAAGAGGTACCCTAACCCTAGCACCCACAACTCAGAACTCTGGCAAGCAAATGTATTTGCACATAGTGTGTTGGGTTTGTTGGGTTTTTTTGGTCTCCTTTTAAAATTTTTTACCTGTCAAAAATCCTTGCGGAAAAGGAGAATCAGAGAACCAGAAAGATTTTTGCATAAGCTTTTTTTTTTTTTATTCAAGACTATAAAAACCGAGTATTTTAGTTAATATTAGTTGTGAGGTTTCTGTGTACTTAAATCATACTTGTTAAACTTTGAAGTTTATGGCTAAATTCAGCCCATTTTAAAGTACTTTAAAAGTAGCTGTAATGGGGTTGGTGACAAACCCTTCTAGCCCAGTATCCAGCTTCTAAGAAGACCAATAACGTCTGTGATCTGAATATGCCTTTGAATAACTTACCCAGGGAATCTGTGCCACAATCAAGACTTGTACGAAATCACTGCAGTTCTACCCCAAAACTTTAAGCATAAATTAACTTTTTTTTTCCTTCATGTTTATGCACCATAAATTTGCATTGAAAGTCTCAGACTTCCTTTTCCTAAGTATTTCTAAGCATGTAATATTATTTTGTTTCAGCTGCTATAAATGTCCTGTTTAAGCAGATTTTAGAGGATTACTGGGGTCCCCCTAGGAAAAACAAATAAGATTTAAGAAATGTAATATTGAAAACTAGGATCTGAAGGGCTTCTTAATATTCCTTTAAAGTGTTCCTATGTGGAATCAGAAAGTGGAAAACCACTAGCCCATGAAAATAATTTGTACAAAAGTATGGGTAACATATATGTTAGTATATAGCATACAACGTAAAAAAAAATATTAAAACATGAGTTGATAGGAAATGGGTTGAAGACAACATCTAAGGATCCGGTGTTACTTACCTATGCCATAAAAGCCAGATCTGATGAGTAGTACAACCACTCCTCCTTATTATTTCTGCTTAACAAACTGTGATTGTTTAATCAAATTTGCCCCTTGAGCTAAGTATAATTGATTTAACATAATTAGTTTAGAAATGCATTTAAGAAAAATATACAAACCTGAAACACTAAATTGGCATTCCCATGCATTCTGAGGATTTCTGGACCAACAGTCAGAGGAAGGTTTTAATATATTCTTTAAAATTTGGAAAATGCCATCCACATGAGCAAACCAAGCACCTGTCTTAGAAATACATATGTATATATAGCATACATATTAAAATATCTTCTTGTGACTTAAACATATTATCAATATAAACCAAGAATTTTCTTTAAAGTAGCTGAAGATATATACAGTTCACCATAAGAAAACATCTATAGGAAGACACTTGCAACTGCACATTGATGACAGTTTTTTTCATAGGTAATGACAGATTCATAGCAGCTTGTGACATCCTCAACTGACATAAGCAGTATTAAAAAAATATTTTTAAAGTTTCACATAGACGTTTAATGTATTAACATGCATTAGCATTTCAGGAAAAATATTTTGAGACAGAATATTACCTTCCTCTTTTAACACTTCAGACAGAAAACCAAATTGTTGCTTGAGGGAAAAACGTAAAAATAACAGCTGGATGAAAGACATGGCCTGTGATATGTTGTTCTGCTGACAGGCAAGGTACTCAACAAAATGACCACATGCTAGCTATGTAACATGCACAGTTTATTAAGGAAGCACACTAAAGTGAATAAGCACACTAAACAAACAAGCACCCTAAGGCAAATAAGAGTTCCGTCACTGTTCGTAACAGGCCATATAAGATTATTAAAGGCAGTGGTTGTTGGTTTTAATACTCCCATATCTAATAAATCTTCAATAGTCTTTGAAATCTCTCCATAACCTCCTGGCATACAATATTGTTTCACTGTTGTTGCCTTAGTGGTAGATGGGATTTGTATCAGAGGCATTTTAACTTTCGCAGCTAAAACTGGCCAAGCTGATACGTGTATCCTGGTTCCAATTAATACTTACCATCAGGTAAGCATAACCTCAATCCTTTTAAAATGTCAATTCCAATTATATATTCAGGGATAGGAACAATCATTAATGAATAAATTCATTTTGGCAGAGTGCGAATTTTCATCTCAATTTTTGTGTGTACTGATTCAATTTATTTGCCACCTAGTCCTGTAATCAAAACCTTTTAACCTTTAAATTTTTTAGGATTACCATAAATTAAAGAGGCCTCCACACCAGAACAAACAAATGCCTTAACTGTTTAACAAGACCTATTTTTCCAATAGATTTGAAGCTCTATGTGAGGCTGACAGTCTGTCCTCACCCATCCTTGTACTAGAGCTTCATCCTCATTTCAGTCCATTTTTAATTCTTTCAATTGTTTTAACATTTTAACATCTGACCATAGACAAAAATCAGTGTACTGATCCCATCCCCTTTTGTCCCCTGGAACCATCGAATGGGGGACAGTGGGGGCTCTCCACCGGTAAATGTACCATCCTGTTGAGGCTCAAAATCAGGAAGAGAAGGTTAAACTGCTTCATCTGTCATGTCATCACCTTTGTCTGAGCTTGAATTGTTTACTCTTTTCACAGATTTATGCAACCCATGCTGCTTGTACACTCTCCACAATTCACTAGTGGGGATCCCCTCAATCTTATCTCAGGCCCTCCCATTTTTCAACAAGGCAGCAAACATATCTTTCCAAAAGAGCTGATTCTCTTTCACTTCTCCCCTCCTGATATCACCTTTTGTGTTTTGTTTGGGGCCCCATTCCCACAAAACTCCTAACTGCTGGATCTTTTCCATTACTTCTCCTATGTGGTGTCCTGTTTTATTTAGGTCATCATAAAACTTTTATATGGATGTGGTGCAGTCTTAATGATCCTATTCTGAATTGGAGCTGATAGTGCAGTTTGCAGCATAGTGTCTGCATCTCCGATAAAAACAGCAGTCTGTGTTCCTTCCTACTTAACACACTGAATGGAGTCCCATAAAGTATACCAGCAGGGTCAATATGCATCAGGCCATTTCCCTTTCATGGGGTATTTTCTGTTACAGCCTTCCACTACCACTGCTAATAAATTAGTCTCCTCCTTGTTACCTCAGAAAGCGTCCTGAACAAATGAGTCAGAGCTTAATGTTACAAACTTCTCACTATTGTCTGGACTCCTTAAATCCCTAAATCATGAAACCTGATGACTCAAGATTCTCCAGGCTTTTGTTTGAACCTGTCTATGTCTGAATGAAATCTGCTGCCACATCCTGCTTAGCCAAACAACTTATAGGGTCAGGTTCCAATTTCCTTCCTATTATCAGTTTTGCTTCAATTAACACTTCATCCTTTGAACTACTATCCAAATCGGTTGAATCCCACGTATCTCCATCTCTATCCAATTTCTTAGATTCCCAAATAATTCCTGCCTCTCTGATCACTGCATCCACCTTTTTCCTGTTTACTCGACCCTTTTACTTTCGATATTTACATTGGGTGATCTGAACAGCTGCTTTCTCTGATACTGTCTGATTAGTGTGTGATTTATTAGTTAATAATCAGTTCTGGCACTGTAATAGAACTATTTTCCCCTGCAATTCGCAAACTTTTTTCCCCAAATATATCTTCTTGTTACATGTTTGCTCTCTCTGCTGACACTGCTTTCAGTATGCAGCTACCAGAATCTACTCTTGTCTCCCCAAAGCAATCAATTCATCCCCTTCTTCTACTGAAACTTTTTGTAAACATTTAACTACATCAGGAGGTTCTGCTCCATTCAAAACAGAGTCCCAGTTCTCACATAAAACATAACATGACTGCTCAGCAGCTATATTATGATAAGGTAATCATTCCCAGCTGGCGATATCAAGCTCCACTGTTATAGGACCTTTTTTCTTTGTCTTAAAAAATTCCATTTGGTTTCTTATCCCACCAACTATGCCAAATTTGTTCTGCTGACAGGCAGGGTACTCAACAAAACAATCGCACACTATCTGTATACCATGCGCAGTTTATTAAACAAGCACACTAAATTGCAACAAACAAGCACACTAACACAATGCAGCTGTATACCTTTCTATATATTGTGAATAAGCACAATAAAGCAAAACAGATATGTATATGTAAGTAAAACACAGAGGAAAATTAGCAATGCTTCAAATTATTACAGTGTAGAGAGAACAGAGATTAAATACCTCACCAGTTACCACCAAAACATCATCCAAACCCACACTTCCAGCTGGGAAGCCCCTCTGCAGCCAGAGCCAGGAGTCTCAGGAAACTGGGAAAGCTCCTACATGGCCATAGGTGAGGCTTCGGATTCAGCTACAAGAGGATCCTGCTTTTATAGCCTTAGAAAAACAACCGGCTTTATGCCAGATTTGTTATTGTTTACTCATGGGGCCACACAGTTTCTCATGATCTCCTGTCCACTCAGAGAGCTTTGGCCAAGTCGAAGAGTGAATATGTTGGTGCAGCCAAGTATGAAGGTCATAGAACAGCTGCACACCAATGTTTTCCTGACTCTTTCCAACAGTCACGATGAACATAAGCATATATACTCCACCAAATACACTTTGACAAAAACCATACTTTGTTAAGTCTCTCAGTCATGAGTGAGAATGAGCTCTCAGCTGGGTTCTCATCCATTTCAACCATTTACACAAAAAAAAAATCCACAAAACAAAAAGAATAATACAGCTTTCCAAAGCCCAACTACTGAGCTAAAAACTCACACAAGAACCAACTTACATATCCTGATCAGTTGTCTGCCTTGATTCCAGATCAGCTGAATTATTCTGAAGCATGGTTAGGGAAGTTTAGGGCACCTTTCCAAGTACTGGGAGACACGGATCTCCAACTGCTCAATTCCAGACATCCTGGATAATTTCATTAACTCAGAAGATGTGGTTTTCAGCATCAACAGCAGATAGTGGAATTCCCTCCTCAGCTATTTCTCATTGCTCATTTTTTTCCTTTTGCTCTATCCTTCCATAACACTGGTTCCTGCCCTATCTTTTTGTGCTGGAAGAACTGGATGTGTTATATTACAGCCTGTTATATCAAAGAAAACAGCAACCCATACTGGTTTATCAGACAGTAACCTGCAGTTAATCTGACAACTGACAACACTGGTACCTGGGCCACCCTTGGAGCAGGGTAGCAGGCATTCCCCTTAGTAGGCATTATCATGGGATGGGTAGACAGCTGTTGGCAGTACAGCTGCTCCAAAACAAACCATTGCCTTCATGATCCACAAGTCCTGTTCTCGTGTTCTAGGCATGAGAATATTTGGCATGCATGAAGTTGGTGATGTGCAGTGACTGCAGCCCCACCCTAGGTAGTGGTGTCCACCTCAGCTATCTGCTGAGTCATATGTCAGTGTTTTGTGGGGCTCTGATGTTTACAAGGTATCATTTCTCTGTGAGGTTGGCCAAGTCAATGATTGGATACATCAGATGATTCACTAGCAGGATTCAAGGAATTCCTGAACCTTGTAAGAATATGTAATCTTTACAGTTTTGCTAAATACAACAGGATCTCTAAGGATTAAAAAGAATGTGGATATACAATAATCTCTTTAGTATCCATAAAATCTGAAGATCTGTTTGCACTTTTTTCCTGATTTTGACATCAGTTTCACTCTATTCTGGAATTCTGCTCTGTTAAACTATCAGTGAAGTATTACACCTGCTGCACACTGTTTTCTAGAGCAGGTGGTCACAGAATGTAGGCTGAAATGGAGGCATTTGTCCCCATTTTCCTCCCCAGCTCTCATTCTGGAATACACCCCTTGGTTATGGAGGACAATATGATGTTTGACACTGTCACACATACCAATAGTTTTGCAGACAATATACAAGTACAATAAAGATTTAGAAATCCTGGTATCTGTTTCAAGTTTTAACACTAAAAATGAAATTCACAGTGCAACTGAGCCAAATGAACCTTCTGCTGTCATTGAAAGGGAGAAAGGGAAAAGAGTAAATATTCCTCTTCTACTCTCTGATATGGAGAAAGAATTAAGTAAAACAATTAGGTTAGCTTAGCTATTTGCACATAAAGTAATGCTCAAAGAATCTACAAGCAAAATTCATGATAGAAGATTACAAAATACTGCCATGTTTGAGTCAAGAATGATTCCTTGCAACTCTGCTTATGGATCAGAAAGCTTTACATGTGGGAAGGGAGGGAAATCACCATAGAAAATAACAGTTTTCTCCATAAATATCTATAAAGACTGGAACTGATTTTTAGCATACTTCTTAGATGCACAATGTGAGCTTGATCCTACTTGAAAACCATTATTTCTGTACATCACATAAAACAGGCGTGAAAAAATACACAATCATTCACATTCACAAACATAATACCTGAGCCTGAATTAATTCCTCTACTTGTATTTTCAGTCAGCTGAAAGATTTTCATCCTTTCTTTGAGATGTATTTACTTGATTCTGTATGTTTGTCATCAACTTTCAGTATGTCAGAAAAAAATACCTCTCTGAGACTATGCGAAGATATCTCTGATCCTAGCTATCAGTACCTTGGTTGCTGAGGTAATTTCAGCTACACTATTGACAGATTTCTACTGAACATTTCAATTAAAAAAAAAAAAAAGAAATAAAAAATCCAAATCTTTTGTTTTCTGTAATTAAGAAGAGATTGATTTTTTTGTCATGTTCATACAAGTCAAGTGCTTTCAGATCATAATCAATTCCTTTCAGTTCTGAAAGTAGCAATCTGCACTAGTAGTGCTAGAAAATATCTATGTCAACAGTAAAAATCATGTAAATATTGAATTTTCAACATCATAAATAAGCAAAACTATACTTGATTTGACTATGGTCATTGCTGCAGTTGTATATGTGTACTGTATATACTTCCTTTGCCTCATTACCCGTGTGGATGAACACCTAATTTTACTTATCTACTTGAGCAAGTGCCCAATACCCTGTGTAAACAGAATCATTGCACATGAAAAACAAACTCTTGTTCTCCTTTTCTTCACTTGCAAGCTCCAACTCTGGTCCTTAGTGTGGTCATCAACATTCTTGAACTATTTTTATCTTAATTTCAGATAATGACTTATAAAGGGTTTCAAATTCTATATGGAAATACTAGTTTCTTAGTTAGAGATAAATAAAACTTGGTAGACATACAAATCTTCTAAAGCTAATATTACATTGTCACTGTTTAATCATGCATGTGCACACAAACCAAGCAAAGAAACCTTGATATGCTTTGTAGTGAAGGAATGAATATGCAGGTGTTTTGCTGCTATATCTGCTTCTTAGAAGTCAATTCTGTGTTGTCTTGTGGCTTTGCTTTTCCACACATTTTTTTTTTCCTGGCATTAGTAGCTTTTCCATTTTTCAGGGTCAGGAAATTAACAAAAAAAGCCAGATTAACAGAGTTAATATTCTCATTGATGTAGTTGAAAACCTTGGGTAATGCCTAGGAACAAAAGCTATTCTTTTTCTCTAGGTTATTTTAGATGTTGATATTACCGAACTCCAGATTATCGTGGTTGACTAGTCTCATTTCTAAACAGAAAGGAACAAAATATAAGGAAAAAAACCCAAGTGTTTGCTATTTGATGGTGAATGAGCAAACAATTTTCAACTCAGTTTGGGCTACAGTTTGCACATTAAAAGGATTTTGCACACGAAGGATGCTTGAAAGCATTTGTTTCCATTTCAGTAAATATATGAGTGTTAATCTTTAGTTTAGCAAAAGAGTTCAGAAAAATAACCTTAGTTTTGGTTTGTATTTCTTAGTGTATAGTGAAGGAAACCAATACAAACTATGTAAGAGTGAGTAGAAATAGAACTCAGGTATCTAACTTTTAAAATATATGCTTTATGGGAAAAAAAAAGCAATTTCAGTGTAATGGAAATGCAGATAAATTACAGCACTCTTGATTAAGAAAACTGATTACATAAAAACATATATAATACAACAAAGTAGATTTGGAGAAAGCATTTTCATATTTCAACAAAAATCCTGTCTATTTGAATAGACTTTGAAATCCTTCTATTTGAATAGAAGATCTGTCTCATCAGATAAATATGCATTGCCCTAAATTTTTGCAGCTATTTTTATCTCTTAAGTAAATTCCTTTATATCACATTCCACCCTGTTCTTATTATCACAAGTTGCCAAATTTTTTTCCTGTGTTTGATAGAATGCAAAGTAGAATCTATAAGTCACAGCTAGCCAGGATCATAAAAAGATTTTTTCACAACTCAAATTAATAAATTACAATTACAGTTAATTAAAAATACAATTACTCTAGAATCTACAGAAAAGTGAGGGGACTATCTACAACAGTGATGCTTCACTTTGTGTGGTAGTGACTGTGAGATTGACATAGTGACTCGTGGGGGGTTCAGGACTCTCTGAAGTACAGAAAACTTCTCAAAACTAGAAAGAATGCCAATGCAGAGAGAATGTAGAACTATACTTGGTTATACTTCATATGCCAACAAATACTTGTTGACTTGTCAATTTTAAAGAATTGACTATTTTCTTCATTGTTAAAGACGAGCTTGAAAACCTTCTTTCAATATACAAACTTTAATCTCAGTTTATACAAGACAGTTTAAAAAAATATGTCAAAGGAAATACAGCAGTAGCTAAAAATACCATCTGCAGTGGATTTGGTATCTGACAAAGGAGAAAAAATCCTTTTCCACACTCATCAAGGCAACATAGTGAATAAAAAAAAAAGCAGAAAATTTGTATTGCCACATTTTGCAGATTAATGATGAGTGGATTAATAACACCTGGAAGGATAATTTTGAAAGTATGTTAAGTAATGAAAGGTGATAGAGAAATTAGGAACAAGAATATGTTGAAAAGATATATGCTGAAAGAGGAGCTTGCACGAACACTTACAAACATAAAAAGGCAGAACAGCTTTGGGCCATGTAAGATGTCAGGAGATACACAGAAGATTAGGAAAAGGTTGTCTTATGTATTCTACAGCAATTTTCAGATGGGAAAAATGGGGAATGCATGGGGTGAAGGCTTTGCAATGTCAGTTTTTAAACATATAGCAAATATCTCTTAGGGAAGAAACCAATTCAGACTATCCAGAAATTATTAAAAATTGTTCTCAATGGAACTGCTGAGATTGATAAAGAATTTCATCCTGGACAATCAGCACCTTATGTCTACTATGCACTCCTATTAATAAAAGTCACAGACAAGGTACAGCTGATGAATGATTTGAGAGGACCTGTTAAAGGTACACATGTACAAACTTAGAAAGCTGGAGAAATGTGATGGAAGAGTAAGTCTGCCTTAGCCAGCTATATGTCAGAAAAAAAACCAACCAATGTTCATATCAAAGATAAATGGGCTAGAGTAGAAAATATAGGCTAAATCATGATATGTATCGAAGTCAACAGTGAGTCCTTTTAGTGTTTTCATGATGATAATAAGAGAAAAAGCAGTTACCTTGGACTATAAGTTTCACTTACTATTGGTATCAGAGATGGAAGCTACAACTCCAGTAGAATATGGGGCAGTAACAATGCAGTCTTAAACAGTTTGAATCTAGCATCAATGATGGCAGATACAAAGACTGCAGTAATTGAGGGGAGTAATACACCACCAATTCTAGACCACAGTGTAGGAGGAGTGTTCGTAAGAGTGAAAAACTGTAATAACCTCGCACAAGTAGACTGCAGTGTTGTGAATGCCTTCTTGATTAACCTGTGGTACCAGAAAGAAATAGTGCAAATCTGTTCACTGTCTCCCTCAATAAGTGGAAGAAATACCTGGTCAGCATGAGGAGAAAAAAATCAGATATACATGCAAGCAGAAAGCATTTAATTGCAAATGCAACAAAAGGATGAAGTTAAGCAATTATGGGTTGCTCCTGTTGCAGAGAGAGGGGGTACACTGCTGCTGTCTGTTCTGCCAAGACAAAAGTTTCTGCTATATGGTGGCTCTTTCAGTGACTGCAAGAAGCAGATGATCAGCTGGGTGATGGCTAACACACTTGGTAAACAAGATGATAATAGAGTTCAAAAAGAACAGTAGTATGGGCTGTGACTGGAAACTGTGAAAAATTAAAGCTCCTTACTGTAAGAAAGAATACATACTGCATTTTGTGTTAGAAGATTAAAATTGGAAATTTGCTTTTCCTCTTGGAAAAGGGATGGATGTGGTATAATCTGAAGAAATGCTATTTGTCAATATAAGAAATTAAATGTTTTTATATACTTGCTTTTGGATGTGAGACTTCGAGAAACTTTGAGTTGATAGGCATCATATAAGAGTGTTGAACTGTTCTGTGTATGAGGACTTTATGTCTACATTGAGGAAGTCATTAGGTTGGAAAGTTCTTAATCTTCTTGAGGATGAAAAGCTTTAAATATTATAAACTTTGAGTGATATTAAGAATATTTCATAGCCACACAATCTTTGCTCATTATCCATAACTCAGATCTGTAGTGACTGTAGCCTCTAGACTTCACTTAGTACAGCCAACCCTGGAGACATTCAAGGTCAGGCTGAATGTGGTTCTGAGCAACCTGGTCTAGTTGAAGATATCCCTGCTAACTGCAGAGGCAGGTGGACTAGATGACCTCTGAAGGTCCCTTCCAACTCAAACTGTTCTATGATACTGTGATTCATTTCACTGGGTGCTTCAGTTTTAGGGAATAGGTGGAATTCAGCTCATTTAATTTTCAGAACCTTCAGAAAGTAAGGTATCCTCTGTTAGCCTGCTATCTTGAATCTTCCATAATCAATGGGTTGACAAGGGCAGCTTACCAAGGTCATTGGTAATAAAACAGGAAGAATATCTAAACCAGATGGAATAAACCTGTAAACAGATGGAATAATGTGCCTACAGAGTACCTGTCTTTCTTCCTTTCCCTCCATCTCCCCTCTCTTACAGTGGATCCTGGAGGCACAGATAAGAGCCTAGATATCTAACTTTATGTCACACTTAAGTGAAATAATCCTGCCTGTCAGTAGCTAACATTCACATTACCCTATTTTTGCCATGACAAGCCACATTTAAAAAGCAAAAAAGTCTGTAGCTTCTACAAGTGCTTTACAGCTTCAACTGGCAGCCACTTGGCCATGTAGATTCTGGGTCATGTTGTGTAACACACAGCCCGCAGAACTCTTTTTTTCTGAGAAATGCCAGAAGCAGCCAGCCATGAACACTGCAAGTGCTGTACCTGTTATGTAACTGAGGGCAACCCATGGCATCTCCCTGTCTTAACAATAAAGGTTTCAGTAAAGTGTCACCACCATTAAATTACCACCTGATTTTTCAAGTAAGAGATGCAAACTCTTTCTTCTCTTTCAATTTAATCTCAAATATTGTGAGCTGTTATATATATTTATTTGCATGCAATTCTAAAACCATATAATAACCTAAGTGTAGATCATACTTTGCCCTCTACGGCTGAAAGAGATATGTCTAATGACCTGTTTATCTCTAATCTCAGTGCTTTGGCTGGGAACACTAATGCTCAGAAAAAATCCTCTAAATTTCAGTTACATTTAGTCTTGAAAACGCTGAACATGCTTTCTTGAACTATCTTGAATCAAAAAAAAAAATTGCTTAAATGTGCCACTGAACTCTCGAACCACTAAATCTCTCCCTGAATGCTGGTCATCTGGATTGGATTCTGAGATAACTTTTCATAATTCTTAATAATTTTTTTCTCACAATTTCTAATCATCCTTGCAGAAGTTTTTTGTATATATAGTACTCTTTTTCAAAGTCGACTCTTTTTAGTTTTTTTTTCCTACTTGGAGTGTACACAAATAAGCATGCAAGCATTCATTAAATCTGACAGCTGCAATTTTTTCTAGAAAACATTAAAAAAAATTGGAAAGAGAACAGATTTTTGCTCCCAGCTCCCAGCTTTAGTGCATAGTGATATAAGCATTGGGAAGTGTTTTGAAAAAAGGATTTAACATGAAACCAATCTATTTTCAGTTTTACACATATTTTAGCTTGGCAAGCTTGCAGTGCATCAGTGAAGAAATATAATTTTTAACCATGAGAAATTCCTGTGGGTTTGGGATGAAGCTTAGTAAAGTTGTATTAAATCTTTTTCAAGTACACTTCTGCTGGAAATTTGTTTGAAATTTCTAGTGGAAATTTTTATTAAATAGTAACTTGCTGCAAATTCAGTAAAGGAACTGTGGTGGAACAAATGGTATTGTTATTTAAACACACTTTCAACAATCAAGATGAAAAAAAGCTAATTATGGGGGTATATATCCACGTTTCCACTCACAATCTGTAAGCTTAAACTTCCAATGTGTAGTTGTGCTGATTTTTGCTAGCATATAGTTAATTTTCTTCATAGTAGCTGGTATGGGGCTATGTGTTGGATTTGTGCTGAAATCAGTGCTAAAAGATAGCTTGAAGTTGTAACAAGTTTTGCATGGACCTTTCTGTGAATTGCATCCATCTGATGAGAGGAGAGGCTTTGCAGTAAAAATATTAAATACAGTACTGACCCCTTTAAACTAGTCACTCTATAAACTTTGCAGAAAAGGCTATTGATTGTGCAATATTCCTTAAAGAAATATCCTAAATATGTAAGACAGGCAGAACAACTGTTTTTTATAACTGCCTCTTCCTATGTGCTCTAGTGCCATCAGACGTATCTGGATAACAGCAAGAAAAAGAAAAGAACAACAACAACAAAAAAGTAATTTTTCTCTAAATAAGTTTTGCCAAGGATATTTTCTTCCAGAAATGTAGGTGTCATTTCTGTGAATATCCACCTGATATTTACATGAAGTCCTTTTTTAAGGTCACTGGTTATCTGAATTAAAAGAAAAAAAAAAAGAATGTGCATTTAACTTTACTTTCATTTTTTACTGCAGTGCTTTGAAGTTAACAGACAGGGCTCTAGCAATATGTAAACTATATTTTATAAGTGGAGTAAATTTATCTACAATAGGGTTTAGTGTTTAGTTGGATGAGCATTCTGTAACAAGTGAATTTAAAATATGTGACATTTGAATATGGAAAAGAAAGGATGTGGAGCAGCAAAATCACATAATCATAGAATCATTTGGGTTGAAAAGGACCTTAAAATCATCTAGTTCCATCCACCCTGCCATGGACAGGGACACCTCACACTAGACCATGCTGCCCAAGGCTCTGTCCAACCTGGCCTTGAACACTGCCAGTGATGGAGCATTCACAACTTCCTCAGGCAGCCCATTCCAGTGCCTCACCACCCTTACAGTAAAGAACTTCTTTCTTATATCTAACCTGAACTCCCCTGTTTTAGTTTGAACCCATTATCTGTTGACCTATTGCTATAGTCTCTGATGAAAAGTCCCTCTCTGGCATCCTTGTAGCCCATCTTCAGACACTGGAAGGCTGCTATGAAGTCTCCACGCAGCCTTCTCTTCTCCAGGCTGAACAGCCCCAAATTTCTCCACCTGTCTTCATACGGGACATGCTCCAGCCCCCTTATCATCGTCTGTCATATGACCTCTGTCATAGCCATTTTGCTCTTTGATTATTTACTTGATGAGATTTCCACTTCTGGCTTCTAATGTGTTTGGAAAAAGATTCACTGCTAAACTTTTTTGTCTTTGTAACTTCCTTTGTGGTGCTCTGAATCACACTCACAACACATTTTTGAAAAGTGAAGGAGGATAAAAGTTTATTCTGAATTTCCTCAGAACCTACACTTCCTAAGACTTGATACAGCTACTTGTTTACCAGTAATATTTACAGGCACCACAATGTAAACACTAAATTTGTGAAATATTGTGTTTTCTTGGAACTTGAGAGTCTCTAGGTCTTCACTACCAGCAATGTTGACAGCCAGTTAATCCCATTTCATGTATTCATGAATAGGGTGTGTCTTACAACACAAAGGAAAAGAACCAAAGACACAAATATACCAGTGTGGAAAACCACCATCCACAATGTTTGTCTATGTTGATTCTCTATGAATTGTTTTCCAAGTATCTCTATTACAAACTTAGCAAATCCAGAGGCCACCATAGGACATACTGATGCAGCAGTATATAAATATTGAAAAACTGAGAGAAAGTAACTGTACCTTAATAGCAAATCCACTGCTTCTTGTACAATATCTGACAAAACCAGATATGCCATAGTTTTTCATCATGACACAAATAAGAAAAAATCAAAAATGAAAAATCAGTCATCTAGGCTACTAATCTAAAAATCTATCATATCTGAAAACAGCTGCCTCAGTGTATCCACAAGCAGAAGAAAGAGCTCTCTGTGAGCTACTCATTCTTGTAATACTATCTTTATAAATGTTTCAAGAAATTGAGATAAGCTTATAGAAGCTGGAGCTTTCCTTAACACAGTGTTGAACTACAAATGAGCAGTGTTTCCAAGTAGTTTTGCTGAAACCACAATTCCCACTGCATTCACAAGAAAAGACTATAAATGTCACTGGTGCTATTTTGATCTTCAAAAAGCCCAATTACTCTGTGTAGGAGGTACAAGCAAGAACCACTGTGCAGATCTATGTCCCTCCTTAACAGCTATGAAGCTACAACTTATTCTGGCTCTGCCTTACACCCACCTTGAATTGGCTGGTAGGGAGCCCTTATTCTCCCTGTTTCAGGACTCCTATTTCATGATTCCTCTCCCAGACAATTACTGGAGTTTTAGAGCAGGTAGAATTAAAGAGAAACTGTAGATTTTCTGCAATAAAGAACTTTACCACAATTAATTTCTGAAACGGGGTCAGTCTCAAGTCTCATGAAGCTTTTGTCCTGTCTTCATTTTTTTCTTCCTCATGTTGTTCCATATGAAATGATTCCAAATTCTAGTGTTCCCCAGGTTTCTGAATGAAAAAGAATTTCAAGGTACTCTACATATGAAACTACCATTATTTGTGTCATGAATTTGCAATCTATTCCATAGCAATAATCCATCACATCTAAGTCATATTTCTGACACAGATCTAAGAAATAATTTTTTTGTGCTTTTAGGATAAAATCACATTCAACTTTCTCAAAGTGAACACATTCATTTTATTACATTCACTTGGGAACACACTAAAATAGATTAGGGGATTAAAAAATAATCAGAAGCCTCTTATTACACAAAAATCAGCATTAAGTTTTTGACCCTGCTCTCAGCAGGGGGTGTTGAACGAGGTAATCTGGAGAAATGTCTACCAACCCTGGTGATTCTGTGACAAGAAATAGATTCTTCTTCCCTCTTATGAAGGCATGTTTGAAAGAGTGAGCTGAGTGTAAATGCTTCAAATAATATTACTTGAAGGATAATCTGGCCCACTGTTTTAAGAAAGGCATGCATTACAGTGTTGTCTGATTGACAATCTGACATACTACTGGAGAAAGTTGTGTTTGTGGGGGAAGAATACTACAGTATTCCTCAATAAACCAGGGCACAAACACTGATATTGACTGAGTTTGGGAGATGGAACAGGAAAGTGTGGGGAGAAGAGAAGAAGAGAGAAGTGCTGTCCGTACTCTTCCATTTTGCTTCTGTGGAGACAGAAGAGATGTCTCAGACTGTCTTCTCCAAGTACATTGCAAAAGCCTTTCACCCAGGTAGAGGAAATACAGAGAATGCGAAAGTGAAATAGATTGGTGAAGCCACACCCTAAGGCAAGGGCAAAGGGAAATGGTTGAACAAGTGATGGATCCCCTTCCCTCCTACCATTAGACAGAAAGAGCGAACTTAAGGGACAAGGATGGATGGAGGGCGGTCCCTCCTCGGAGAGGTAAGCGAAAACCCTCACAATCCCTTCCTCCCTCCCAGCTGACTTTGAATAACAGGTATGAGGTCTTGGAACTACATGGCCAGGTAAATGGAGATGGAGAGGTAAATGTATCTAGTGAGTCACCTAGGGCTTGTCACTCACCCCCATGCCTTAGAACTTCCCCAGCCACGAAGAAAAGAAGAGTAACTGTGGTGGGTGACTCCCTTCTGAGGGAAACAGAAGGGCCCATTTGTCAACCAGATCCATCCCACAGGGAAGTCTGCTGCCCACCTGGGGCTCAGATCAGAGACACTAAAGAGAAACTCTCTGATCTGGTGCAGCCCTCTGACTACTATCCGCTGCTGGCTTTTCAGGTTGGCAGTGATGAAATTATTACAAGGAGGGCAAGGGCAATGAAAAGAGACTTCAGGGCCCTGGGACAGCTGGTTAAAGGAGCCACAAATGGTATTTGCCTCCATTCCTGTTACAAGCAAGGGTGAAGAGATAAATAGGAAGAGCTTGCAGATTAATGTATGGCTACGAGACTGGTGCCAAAGGCAGGGTTTTGGGTTTTTCAATCATGGGCTGCTGTATGAGACACCTGGTTTGCTGGTGGCAGGTGGGATACACCAGTCCCAGAGGGGGAAAAGGGTTTTGGGGCAGGAGTTAGCAGAGCTTATTGACAGGGCTTTAAACTAGATATGAAGGGGGGAGGGGATTTAACTGGGCCTGTTAGGAACAAGCCCAAGAGAAACATGCTAGGGCTTGAGGGATGGTGGATTAGAGAGGACTATCAATCTATTGTTTCATTTGTGGGAAAGGATAGTTGTTCAGACCCTGTCCCGCAGGTGAAAAAGGGTACTAGGACAAGAGTTAGCAGAGCTAACTCACAGAGCTTCAGGTTAGATTCAAAGTGCGAGGGGGTCATAGCTGAACTAGTGAGGCATTGTTCTATTATTAATGAAGACCAAAAGGCCTCCCACCTCCCAAGGGTGCCATCAGCGTGCTCTGCTCGCTCCCTGAAATGCCTGTACACCAATGCACGCAGCATGGGGAATAAACAGGAGGAGTTAGAAGTCTGTGTGTGGTCTAAAGGTTATGACCTAGTGGCAATTACAGAGACATGGTGGGACAGCTCACATGACTGGAATGTGCTCATGGATGGCTATGTCCTTTTTAGGAAAGACAGGTCAGCAAAGCAAGGTGGTGGAATTGCTCTTTATGTGAGAGAGCGACTAGAATGTATTGAGTTCTGTCCAGGGGCAGATGAGGAGAAAGTGGAATGTCTGTGGGTACGGATTAAGGGACAGGCTGGTACGGGTGATACAGCTGTGGGGGTCTATTTCAGACCTCCTGATCAGGAAGAAGGAGTTGATGAGGCTTTCTACAGGCAAGTGGAAGTAGCCTCGTGACTACATGCCTTAGTCCTCCTGGGGGATTTTAACTACCTTGATATTTGCTGGAAGACTCACACAGCCAATCATTCACAGTCTAGGAGGTTCCTCCAGTGCATTGATGATAACTTCTTAATGTAAATGGTGGACAAACCAACTAGGAGAGGAGCGCTGCTAGATTTAGTACTCACCAACAAGGAGGGTCTGTTTGAAGTGGTGATGGTCAATGGCAGCCTTGGCTGCAGTGACCATGAGATGGTGTTTAGGATCCTGTGTGGGAGGAATAGCTAGCAAGGCCACAGTTCTGTATTTCCGAAGGGCCAACTTTGGCCTGTTCAATCAACTGCGAAGGGAAGTCCCATGGGAAAGGGTACTAGGTGGTAAAGGGGCTCAAGGTCAGCACTCAAGAACCACTTCTTCCAATCTCAGGATCAGAGTGTCCCAATGGGTAGGAAATCAAGGGAGCTAGGAGACCAGCATGGTTAAACAAGGAACTGCTGGGCAAACTCATGTGACTCATGAGGATCTATGGATTATGGAAGGAGGGGCTGGCCACCTGGGAGTAATATAGGACAGTTGTTAGAGGATGTAGGGAGGCAATTAGGACAGCTAAGGCCTCCTTGGAAATTAATCTTGCTAGTCAGATTAAGAACAATAGAAAGGGCTTCTTCAAATACATAGCAAATAAAACTAACACAAGAGGCAATATAGGCCCACTGCTGAATGAGAAGGGTGCCCTGGAGACAGAGGATATAAAGAAGGCAGAGGTTCTGAATGCCTTCTTTGCCTCTGTCTTTACTTCTGCAGACTCTCCCCTGGGACCCCAGATTCCTATAGCCCCAGAAGGAGTCAGGACAAAGGAGGAATTTGCTTTGGTAGATGAAGATTGGGTTAGGGATCGGCTATGCACCCTTCCAAAGATCTTGGCAAAGATCTTTCCAATCCAACTCCCAATTTCATTTTCATTTAATGAAGATAGGTCTACAAATCCAATCCTTTTGAATTCCATTGAGAGTGCTTTGTCTCAGTCACAGCATATAAATTGCATGGTGTCTTCAAGCTATAGTACATACAGTTTCATAAGAGCTTCTCTTGACTAAGAGAATAATCAGTGAGAATAAGAGAAGACTAAGAAACATTTAGGAAGTGTATGACTTCATTAGGTAAAATACAAGTGCTATAAACCAAAAAGCATCATAAATAAGATTCATTTTCAAAAAGACATTTAAATATATACATAAATTAACTGCTAATCTGAACAATCCTGGACTCAGGCCAGCAATTGGCAAATGGCTTAAAATCATACATGCCATAAATGTTACCATATCTTTGAAAAATATTAATTGTTTTCCTACATATTAATATTTTTTAAGTCTAACCTCTAGAAAACAATCTTTCTCCCCCACCCACAGATACCAGTGTGAGCCTCAAATATTTAATCTCTCATGATTGTCTTTGACTGTTACCTGTTTATTGTGGGGCACCTTAAACCAAGCCAGCATGGCCCTGGAGACAGAACTCCATTCTGCATCTCTAATTTCACTCTGCGTCAGGGTTTAAAGGCACAGCATCAATCTAGACAAGACTTTGTGTTACTCAGAAAGACCTCAAGAGAAAATATCGGTATATGTCACACAGTGTCTGACTAAACAGTACTACCAAATGCTGCTCCTGATTACCATTCTTTTCAAGAGTCCTAGTAGTTTTACTAAATAGTTGAAAGAAAAACAGACTAGTTTTAGATGAGCTCATTAACTTAATATTGCTTATAGCAGAATCCTGGAGTAATTCACCAGATTGTCTGGAACTATTATTCTTACTTGATTTCATACGTTAGATAACAGTGGAAACTAAAGATCTCATGGATCCTCACTTCTCATTAGCAATTCCTTTTTTCTCTAGAAATATCAGTGTATTTGATGCCAAGCTCTTGTAACAAGAGCACCACGGAGACTAGATGACAAGAAAATTAACGTGTTTTAATATGGGGACAGCTACAAGGTTGCATATTCTTATTTTTGTTTTGATGCGGATAAATCACTACTCTACTGGAGAGAAACAAAGTGCAATATTGGGGAAAACAGGAGCAGAAGAACCTGATGTCTTCCAGATGTTTACTGGGTGACCACAGAGAAAGAAGATGCAGTCAAATGTTGCTTGATACTTGGTTTAAATTCATCCATCTCATTACCTTCTTTTAAAAGGTGATGAAAATTTACCAGCTATGGCAATAGATGGTATGAGACATTCATAGAATTTCTGTCAGTGAAGACTGCTAATAACTTAAGTAATAATAAGCTAATAACTTCATGAGATATCTAGGTATCTCCAGCCCTGCTTTGGAAAATAAGATGTGCACCCATGGTCCAAGAGCATTTCCTAAGATTTAGTTAAGTATCTTGACCTTAAAAAGTAATTTTTATATATATATATGCTTCAGAAATGAAGGAATTTCTGTCACCTAAAGGAAGGTTCAATATAGAATATGCATTTGGAGTAACAGGGATATTTTATAACTTTAATGATCTGTATTAATTTCTCATTATATGTTTATAAACAGAACGAATGCTCTCATGAGGTATAGAACAAAATGTTTGATCTACATTTCAAGGTAAGCTCAAAAGTTTCATGCTAATGCTATCTTTTGAGACACATTTTAAACTTCTTTTTTCTACAAATATTCTAGTTTGTAAGTGGAATTTTTAGTGCAATTTAATAGGATACTATTTTAGGCATTTTAGGTATGGGTAATGCAAAGTGCTATTTGGTTAAAAGATATATTAAACTAGCCTGCTTAAAATACTTCAAAGAAAGATTATAGATGGAATCTGCCTTTGTCAGACTTACAGTTATGAAACGCATGATAGATCCTTACTGGCGACAGTTCAGTTTTTCTCATGAGTAGTACTTATTTTCTTTTACACTGCTTCTGCCTCTTGCAGTAATAGCACCTCATTTAACCTAAAAGAAGTACATTTTTTTCACAGCATTTTTGCAGTGTTTTTTTGCAACTAGGAACTGAATACTGAGGACAATGAAGAAAACTTTCTCCTCTCAAGGCTCCAGTGGTTACAAGGACAGATCCTCTGGGCATAACTCTGGTGGTAGGTAAAGGTTATCTTATGTTGAAAGAGACCTTACTCCACTTCAAGTGCTATTTAGCTCTTCTCTTCCCTCAGGTGGAAGATCAAGACCAAGTGATATTTCTTATCTTGGATACTGTGCACTGTTATTACAGAATAACAATATAAACTTAAAAATGAGTGGACTTTGTAGCATTTTGTGGCTTCAGAGCCACAAAAGATAATTCCAAGAAAAGGCAGTAGTGTATTTGTTCTACAGGCACTATCCCATCAGATCATGAAACTGCATCTGACTTTCTGATCAAAAACTGTGACTAGAAGAATTAAAAGTATATAGTATGTTCAGAATGTTTTAGAAGCATTCACTTGATAAGTACAACTTGAGCAAAGCAACATCCCAGCTCTGTTTTCTGAGTTGTATAGCAATCTCAAGGTTCATGTGCATCTCAAGGTGCACAAGGGCAGCATAAATTTTCAAAATGCCAATTAAATTATGCCAGATTATACCAGTAGAGGAAAAGCTTTGATGGAGAAATCTACACGAAGCAATCTGCAAACATGGTTCATTTTCTGAGAAAGAGAAAAGTACCTAACTCCTTAGGTCTTCCTTAATTATGTGGAGGCTACACACAAGATGTCCAACTTCCTTGGTTGTAATGACTTTATAGTGCAGACCTCAGGCTATTAGGAGGTCAGCATATGAGTTCTATAGCAAATAGCCAACTGTATATCCTAAGTATCACAGAAATGTCATGTTTGCTCCTATTTCACCAGAAGCACCATTTGACCAATAAAATTAACAGTGAATAAGCATAGCAAGAATAACATTCACTGAACCTAATAAAGTGAAAAAATAAACATTGTCATTAATGCAAATAAGCAAATAATGTGAAACTGCAATTCAGATATAGTCAAACTGGCTATACAGATTTTTTTTTCATATTTTAACAGGCTTTAGAAAATTAACATCTTTGTTCTGAGAAGGAACTGTCTTACTGCATAACATAAGCTCCTGTAGCTACTGATAAATACTGGCTTTAATAAAAATTGTATCAGCATAATATCAGCACATCAATAATTTATTCTCATTTCTGACCAGGATGGAAGCATGTCTCAAGCATTTAATTCCTGCAGTGGCTTGGTGAGTTTTTAATTGCCAGTGATGTTCCCCTGAGAAACAAAAAAATTTCTAAGAATTTTGTCTTCAATTGCCTTGATTTTACCTTTTTTGTCAGCACTGGTGCACAGACTGATTCAAGTTTTTCATCTTCAACCTTTGATTCCTACATATGCACAGCATTATTAGTGAAGATCTGAATTTCTGTTGATTGCTCTGTCACTTACGATCATTGCTTTCCTTTTTTTCAGTTCAGAGCTCCAGCAATTCTCATTCATTCCCACAAAAATGAAATCAGATTTTTTTCCTGCTTCCTGTCAGACCTAGGCAGCTGCAAAACACTACATCTACTCTATATTAACAAATGTGTAGATGGAGCAGAAGCCATCCTCCTGTTGCAAGAGCCATTAACTTCCATCCCTCGCCGTAATGAGACTATTTGTTTCCCAGACCAGTAAGTACAGACTCTACCTGTACTGAATTCAGTACATGTTTAGGTTCAAGCTTCTGAAACTGCAGAGTCTTGGAGAAAACTTTCATCATCTCTCATGCTTCACAGTCTGCTGACCCCCTCCTGCAGCTTCCTTATTTGGCAGCACTGTTTCTCAACATGAGCATAGGAAGCTTTCTCCCAGCTTTCAGCCTCAGCAAAAGGCTTCAGGCTCTGGTGGAAGGCAGCATGCACCTTCCAGAGCTCCAGCTTTATCAGCTGCTCAGATGCTAACAGAGATAGAAGCTCCAACAGCTTTTGGGGACCATGCTCTGTGGTTCAGCAATAGCACTGCTGAGAACATGTGCTTTTCTAAGCCAAGATGCTGAACCTCATTTTGTGCACTATGCTGTACAAACTGCCACATCTGTTGGCTGCCTCTCAACTGCTCCTCTGTTAGCTGTCCTCTTTTATGCATTTGTAAAAAGTACATCAACTAAACAATAGCCTGGCAAGCAGCAACTCTGTGAACTACATCCTTCATATGCACACAAAACTTTAGTCAATTGTACTAAAAATGACACAGCATTAACCACAAAATAAAAAAGAATTAAAATTCCATTAAAAAACAAAAGTAGAAACACACAGCACTAAGAATCATCCATAGGAACTTCTTAGGAACAACCAATATATGTTTCTCAGGATGAGAAATTAAGAAGTGATATATTGACAACAGCTAGGCATAGATATGCTATAAAATCTTAACACAGAAAGAGTTCAAAGAGTAAACCGCATGATGGAAACTGTTTTACAGTAGACTTTATTTTTCTGAATAATTTCATTGTAATAAATAGGGAATAAGGTCTGGGACTCGTGAGTTAAAAGTATTTATTCAGGCATCAATAGCCTAGTTGACTCTTTGCATGGTTGCAAAAGAGCAGAAATTATTATTTTGAAATTTCTTTACATGTCACCAAATTTATTCTCATTTATTTTACTCAACAGACTTTCTTCCCTGGCATTACACATACAGATGACTTAAAGTAGTTGGCTAATCCCAGTCTGGTTTCTGAATTTTCAATTACAACTTTTGTTACAAATTGTATGTCTTCATTAAAATATGAGCAATTACAAAAGAAAAATTCCTCTGAGTGCACAAATTATTTCTCTCTGATTTAAAGTTGTCAGTTCATGAGACTGTGCCACATATGGCAGCTACCAGAAAAAGGCAAAAACTGGGTGGCCATTTGTTACAGGCGAAAAGCAGATGCAGATCCCTCAGGGGTGATGCACAATGCTAGCCCCGTTAAAGCTTTGGCTTCAGTGAAAGACTAGTGCTACCACAGTTAGAGACCCAGGATACCACTGCTAATCAAATGGAGGCCCCATGCAGTGGAGCCCTGCTAAGGAGTGAAGCTCAAGGGAAAGCACCATGGGGGTGGATGATAAAACCCATCCTGATTAACATAACATACATACACAGGTTCTGTTTTGCTCATTAGCAAACTCGATGATGTAGTGTAAGTGCTGTTGGTCATATTCTGAGATCTGTAGCTGGCCTCCATCATTGATGCCTGTGCAAAAGTAGCTGCAGATGAAGGGCAAACTATCCTGGATTACTGTGACAAAAAGATAAAACATGCTCAGGGCACTACATACTCAAATGGGATCAGAAGAAGTGTAATATCCTAAGTAAACAACAAGATAAGATATGCTTGGGACTGTACATACTTGGATAGGGCAGGTGAGCTATCCTAGGTCACCATGACAGACTTCTTGTGCCCTACACCATTTACAAAGCATTTGGAGTCTCTGGAGAATACTTTGGGTTTGATCCTAACAGTGTTTTGGTAGAAGTGCTTTTCCACTATACCACTCCCTCTCTATACCAGTAGTAAGTTGAGTTTAGGGATGCTCAGTCACACAATGTCAATCATAGCCCAAGGAGGACTTTTTTTTTAATTTGTGCTAATTGCTGTGGTACAGGACAAGGTCACACAGTCAAACGTTCAGTCACAAAACTGGTTTCGTCTCTCCCCAGAGGAGCAGGTGAAGGCAAAAATTTGAAGCAATTTCTTAGCTGTGGTTCAGAAAAAGAATATAGACCCGGGTTGTGATTCGTGTCCTTCTGATGCCACCTGCTGGTTTGGTAGTGAAAAAGTGTGAGCTGTCTTCAGTTTGTCAGACAGTATCAAGGTAAGGAATCCTCATGAACTGCTTCTCCCCAGTTGTGTCAGTTCACTCACTGCTTCTTTCAAAAGTTTGTCTTCAGCTTTCGTAACTCTGGCTTCTCTAGTTTCTCTTTCTCTGCCTCTTTGTCCACCTCAGGAATTTTCAAGAGGCTTTGTCACCTTTTTCACTCTCTCTAGTCTTGTCTCTGGGGATTGCCATCAGAAACTTAGTATCAAGCAACACTGTCGTGCTGTCTTAAAATTCATCTTCTTCCAGACCAGCTTCCAGAATCACAGACTAAAATTCTGTCATTTTATCTTGTTTGCCTCATCATCTGTTTGATAAAACATCAGTCTTTGAGTTTTCATTCCCAATACATACTTCCTCCTACTTTTGTGGCTTCATGTGGGGACTACTTCACATAATCAGCCCATTAAACTATAATTTTCTTTAATATCAAACTTTTCTGTAGATGCATATATTACATGTTTAAGTCTTTCAGATCCTTTATCCTTAACATCTCTAAAATACGGTATTTTCTTTCCACCCACGCATTTTGTTTCATCCTCTGGTACCTCAGCATTCTTTTCATAAGCTTGATGAAAATCATTCATAAGCCTCGAGAAAAGCAAAGGAAATTAAAGTGGCATTCCCACGCAAAACTAGGTGAAATTATGAAGAGAAAGTGGTAATCTAATTTTTAAAAGAAGCAGCATATTTTATGAATTTTTCAAAACTACTTTGTCCTACTAAGAAGTACTGATTTCCCACCCATTTAAAATTTCACATGGAATATGATTTCCTAAAGGAAAACAGAACAAAACAAAAATATATTATCGTGTTATGGTTGAGTCTAAGTTTTTCACACATAAAATAATTTGTGTGCTTTTTAAATTTCAAAAGTTTTTGCTTCATTTTTTGAAACAGCTCCAGTTCATATTTTTTTTTAGTCTGATACATCTGAAAATAATAATGCCTTTAAGATGAAGAAAATTTTATGTGGTGATAGTGGAATTATGTATGAGAAACTATCAACTTCAACATATTAAAAATTTAAATACAACAGCAATAATATAAATAGATGGACAAAAAATTCTTCTAGGATAAGAGGTAAACCCAAATGAATCAAATTCTCTATAGAGTGCACCGAAAGCTACAATTAGCAAGATTATTTATCTTTAAGACATTTTTGGAGTCTTAGGGGTTTATCCTACAATTTGTCTTCATAGAAAACAGAACAATCATCACTAAAGTCAGGCAAATTAGCATGTTGCCATACAGCTTAAAATCGCAATTTTTAAAATGAGGGGTTTTTATCAGAAGAATACAGTAATTGCGTCACTTCTCTGCTAAAACTTCTCAGACGAACCCAGAAGAGAGGAGGAAGTGTTTCAGAGCTCCTTGGCTGAAAGTACATACTATTCCTCTTCTAGAGCAGGCAATTTGAACCTAGGACAATTTATATGAGCTGGTGTTTTGGGTTAGTAAAATGAAAAAGCATCACAGAATTTTGTTCAGTGTGAGTCAACTCTGTTGAGCCATTTTTTCATTCATCTTTATTTTAAAAGTATAGACCTGTAGATTCATCTGATATTAATATTCACAGTTCAATTCACTTCACTGGACATCTGCTTCAGGCTACAACACACAAAGATCTGGGCTCACCTGGAAACTTTTAGATAACCACTGACAGGAGTCTGGCTTTTGACTAAGTAATTCAGTTTGGCTTATTTATATATAGTGCCTACCTGATCTTTGGGTAATCATCAAGAGGCAGCATTGTCCCTCTGTGACATGGATCCTGTTTTCTGCAGATACATTTTTGCATAGCAATCTGTCTGCTGAAGATCTCCCAAAATGTTTATTAGACTAAAATCCAGACTTACTGGAATCTCTACATTTGGCATTTATTGATGGTCTATTAACTGGAGAATATTAGTTGTTAGGATGTCTAGATACTCCTTAGAGGGATTTGTAGCAACAGAGAGTTGAATATGAGTACACAGTGGCTGAAAACTACTGTCACTGTAATGCCATCAACTGGATTAGAAAATTATATGTTTCACCTAATTTTAGAGAAGACCTCTGCCTGAGACTGTATTATTAAGAACTAAAAGCAGTCTGAGGAACTTCAGGTGTATGGCTAGGACTTCTGTCTGGGATGGAGTTAATTTTCTTTATAGCAGCCCCTATGGTGCTTGTTTGGATTTGTAGCTAAACCAATGTCAATAATATACCAGTGTCTGGATATTGCTGAGAACTGCACAGTGAGACTGCACAGTGCAATCTGTGCTATTGTAGAGATTGCATAGTGTCAAGGCAGGGGCTTTTTGTTTGGGGTTTTGTTTTGATTGGTTGTTTTTTTTCCCTTACTCTGCTCCCACAGCAAGCAGGCTGATTTTATCTTGACCCATGGGTTTTCAGCTTTTGCTCTTTCAATTCTCTTCTCCACCCCACTGAAAAATGGGCAGTGAGTGAGTGGCTGTGTGGGGCTTATCTGCTGCCTAAGTTCAACCCACAACAAGTGAGTACAATAATTTTAAATATAAACTGATCTTGCATACCTTTCATAAGAACATTCTAGAAAGAAAGGAAAAAAAAAGATCATTTTTACTCACAAGCTTCCTCTATAGCAGTGTAAAAACTCTGTAACAGGTGATATAAAGTGACTGCCCTGAACACATTTCCTGTGATATTTGAAATCTCAGCCACAAAATTCCTGATGCTTTCCTCTCAACAAACCTATTCGTCTCCAGCTCAGGTCAAGTGAGTTCCACAGTTCTTGGTGAGCAGTCAAAAAATACAAGATTTTGATTACTTTCTAAAAGATTATTTGTCTTTTTCTCTGCTTACCTCCCATTGTATCATCGTTTTGCTCTAATGCTTATTCCTAATCTCATTAGTAGGTTAGAGAAGGGCACTATAAACTGGCAGTATTTCTTTACTTGTTATGGACAAGGAGAGACAGACTTGAGCTGATATATATATATATTTGTTCTCCTTTTTGCATTCCTGGCAGTTCCTTTCAGTCCCTCATATACAACCTTTGCTGAAGTGATCTAGAATAAGCTGCAAATTGGCTGTTAGATTTCTTAGGTACAGCAGTGTATATTTAAAGGGGTAAAATCTAGTAGAGTACCATACCAGTGAAGTCCTGGTGTCATGTGTGCAGATATTTTACCCTTGACTGGATATTTCATGTATCATAAGACTGCCTGACACAAAGCTCTTGCAGCCCTAATGTGAGCATGGACACCTAGCTCTATGCTGACGAATTAATTGAAAATGAAAATGAGTTAAATGAAAAAAATGAGTTAAATGAAAAAAAATCAACAAGACTTGCTTTGTCTCCAAGACTTTTGTTGTATTGGCCTTGGAAAACTTTTTCCTAATCTGTCTCAGCTTCACCTATTCATCTTAAAAGGGTCGGCACTGTAGCATTAAGTTCAACCTAAGATGGTAGAACTAGCGTTTGGGGTGAGAAATCTAAGACTTACAAGCTATTAACAGAAGTGAGACATCTCATGCACAAACAGTAGATGTAATTAGCTACCTACTGCTAAGTAAAATAAATCTTTTGTCAGTCAAATGGCTGTAATAAAGAAAGCTTCTGTCCTGTCTATAAAACTGTGTTCTCATAATAAGAGTTGTCTTTTCTCACACTTGTATTTTCAAGCTTCTTTTTCAATAGCTTATTGACATAAAGGAAAGAGAGAAAGTCTCCTCTGGACCAAATATCTTTAGAAATTTGTCTTAATATAATTTCTGTACACCCAACATGAAGAAAATAGCTCACAATATCACTGCAAATACATGGGTGGATCACTGTGCTGATTCTATCCCAAACATAAAGCTCCTCAAGGGCTCTTCATACAGGTTCTTACTCAGTACATATGGAATACTCAAGGCTTAGAACCAGAATTAGCTTCTCTAGCTCGAGAAGCCAGCAGTACAGTGACTGGGCTTGGAGGAAACAGAGAGGTAAGAATGTCTGTAGTTGACTGTAACCTGCTTCAATAAAGAATGACAGACCTATATTTGCTCATGTAGACTTGAGTAAATACTATCTCAGCCTCTGATGTAACCATGCCACTAAATAAAATACATAACTAAATGGAATAATTCAGCTTTTCATGACTAAAAAGAAGTAATGGAAGAAATAAACCTTGTGTAAGATAAATTGAGTACCTGCACAGCATTAATTTTTTGTCTTTTTCTTTCTTGAGTATCTGACAGAAAAAAAATCCATAGCTCTCACCCGCATACACTGCATGTTTTTGAAACCCATTTTACTTTTTCAGGCACAAGATCTGGGTTATTGATGTATCTCTATGGCTTTGGACAATATTTGAGGCTTTACATTTTTTTATCCTATTCCAAAATCTAATAAAATCAGCATATCAAAAAAGTTGGATAAGAAGCTTAAGAGATTAAAATAAAGAGAACCATATTGATACAAAATTAGAAAACAATGTTTTAACCAACATAAACTTGAGCATTTTGAGTATAGTGCTGTCATGGTTTTATCCCAGCTGACAACTAAGTACCATCCAGCCATTCATTCACTTTCCTTCATCCTCTGGTGGGATGAGGACAACCAGAAAATAAGGAAAGTCTATGGGGTGAGATAAGAACAGCTTAATAATTGAAATAAAGAAAAAAAAAGCATTAATAAAAAGAATAGAAATTAATAAACCCCAAGAAAGAAAACAATCAACCCCTTCTGGACAATTCCTCCAGTTTATATACTGAGTGTGACATCTATGGCATGGAATATCCCTTTCCCTAATTCAGGTCAGCTGCCCTGGCTGTGCTCCCACCCAGCTCATTGTGCATATCCTTACTGGCAGAACGTGGGAAACTGAAAGCTTTTTGGCTTAGAGTAAGCACTACTCAGCAACAACCAAAACGTCACTGTGTTATCAACATTATTCTCAGGCTAAATCTGAATCACAGCTCTGTACCAGCTGTACAGAAAGAAAATTAACTCTATCCTACCTAAAACCAAGACAAGTGCTTTGAAGTGATTTAGTACAACAAATGTTGATAAAGACAATAGGTCTTTAAATACACAAATTACTGTAGATGGAAGCTAAACTTGTTAAAACTGCCTCTCTGCTTTAGAACATCTGAAAGCTGAAAGCTCTCCTCCTGAAGAAAATGAAAGATACCATATGGACCAAGACAGTGGATGTGCAAGCAAGGAAAGAGTTCAAAGATTACTTCTTCATTAAAGTATTAACTTAAGTACAGTGATCACCTTCCTAGTTTTATCTAATCAGTGCAGATATTTCAAAGGAAAATGTAGAAAGTTGCTTCTTCACTAGAAGAATAGGCCTTATGGCTTTCTGATACTGATATTTCAGGCAAGTCAGAACAAGTTTGAACTCTCAAGACAGCCAGCTAACCAAAGAACTGGGCATTTGTTTTTGTTAAAAAAAAATGTCATGAATGTCTAATCACACTTGCCACAAAGCAGAAACTAAGCAAGTCCTTCTTGATAATGAAAATTATGGAGTTAGCCTTTCTTATAAGTTCTTCAAGACACTTTAAACACTAACTAGATTTATAAAAAAACAAAAGACTGTCCTAGTAACACTGGTGAAATAATGAGAAATCACTAACCCAATAAACAGTGTGAACAAGTAACTCAGTATTAAATTAAATACCACACTTGTAATTAAAAATACTTGGAGCATATAGCTTATGAACAGGTAAACTAAAAAAAACTTTAAAAAAACCCCAACAAACCCCAAAACCAGCAAGCCAACCAACCAACCAACCAAAAAAAATCAAACAAAAAAAAACCCCAACAGAACAAAAAATAAAAAATACCCCCACAGATTTTTTTTGAGCAAACAAAACAGAAATAAAAAACACACTGCTACACATTTTTAAAAGGGCATTTTATTGTCTCTGGTTCCCGTTGTTCTCAGTTTCATAAAATGTATATTGTTTACCATATCATTAACTAAAAGTTATGACTGCCCTTTGTTTTTTAATGACACTTCCTTGACAGAAAAGATTTGTTTACCTCTCAGATGCTGTAATTATTTCTTAAGACATTATGTCTATATAGTCCCAAATGACTGGTGATTTAGACCAACAAAGTACACACAGCTCAAAGTGTAAGAATATTTTAAAATGCTATATATGAAAATCAAAGCATGACAAATCAAAATGTAACAAACATGAATGCATGTCTTACACATTTAATTTTTTTAGCTTACTCTATCTTCTTTTTCCTGTTCAGTCCAAGATATTAGAGAGGAAGGTAAGCCACAAAGCTGGAAGCTTGCTCTGAAAGTCTGTGAAGTTCAGAAGGTCTGCATATTTAAGTAAGGCCAGTTAGATCTCCTACATGTCAATACTTTATTTCTTTTAGGTTCAAAGGTATTCTTCACAGGGATTTTAGTCCAGAAATATGCAGTCATAAATATTTATGTAAATATTTATGTAATATTTATGCTATGGAAAGTCTTGGTAGACACAAACAGTACACTAAATTTAAAGGTGATTGGCCAGTAGGAAAGACAGGAAAACAATAAGAAATGTACACCAGCTTACGTAGCATTTAAATGAATACAAATAGCTTATATTACCATCATAACAAGAGCTGGTGTTTTTGTAAAAGTCAGAATCATTGAATGGTTTGGGTTGGAAAGGACCTTAAAGCTCATACAATTCCAACCTCCCTGCCATGGGTAGGGACACCTACCACTAGACCAGGTTGGTAATAGCCGGTTCAACCTGGCACTGAATGCTTACGGGGATGGAGCAGCCACAGCTTTTCAGGGCAAACAAGATGAGGAATCACAGAACCCCAAGGGTTGGAAGGGACCTCAAAAGATCATCTAGTCCAACCCCCCTGCAAGAGCAGGGTAACCTAGAGTACATCACAAAGGAACTTTTCCAGGTGGGCCTTGAATATCTCCAATGTAGGAGACTCCACAACCCCCCTGGGCAACCTGTTCCAGTGCTCTATCACTCTCACAGTAAAGAAGTCCTTCCTGATGTTCACATGGAACCTCCTATGCTCCAGTTTACACCCATTGCCCCTTGTCCTACCACTGGATATCACTGAAAAAAGCCTAGCTCCATCATCCTGACACCCACCCTTTACATATTTGTAAACACTGATGAGGTCACCCCTCAGTCTCCTCTTCTCCAAGCTAAAGAGACCCAGCTCCCTCAGCCTCTCCCCATAAGGGAGGTGTTCCACTCCCTTAATCATCTTTATGGCTCTGTGCTGGACTCTTTCAAGCAATTCCCTGTCCTTCTTGAACTGAGGGGACAAGAATTGGATGCAATATTCCAAATGCGGCCTCACCAAGGCAGAGTAGAGGAGGAGGAGAACCTCTCTTGCCCTACTAACCACACCCTTTCTAATGCACCCTAGGATGCCATTGGCCTTCTTGGCCACAAGGGCACATTGCTGGCTCATGGTCATCATCCTGTCCACCAGGACCCCCAGGTCCCTTTCCCCTTCACTCCTTTCCAGCAGGTCAACCCCCAACCTGTACTGGTACATGGGATTGTTCTTCCCCAGATGCAAGACTCTACACTTGCTCTTGTTGAATTTCATCAAGTTTCTCCCCGCCCAACTCTCCAGCCTGTCCAGGTCTCACTGAATGGCAACACAACCTTCTGGTGTGTCAGCCACTCCTCCCAATTTAGTGTCATCAGTGAATTTGCTGAGGGTACACTCAGTTCCCTCATCCAGGTCGTTGATGAAAATATTAAACAGCACTGGTCCCAGCACTGACCCCTGAGGGACTCCACTAGTCACAGACCTCCAGCTAGATTCTGTGTCATTGACCACAACTCTCTGCCTTCTTCCTTTCAACCAGTTCTTGATCCACCTCACTACCTGATCGTCAAGCCCACACTTTCTTAGCTTATCTATGAGGATGCTGTGGGAGACAGTATCAAATGCCTTACTGAAATCAAGAAAAACCACATCTACTGCTCTACCATCATCCCCTCCACCTAGTTACTTCCTCATAGAAGGCTATAAGGTTGGTCAAACATGTCTTCCCCTTCATAAAACCATGTTGGCTGTTCTTAATGACCCCCTCATCCTTGATATGTCTAGAGATGGTGTCAAGAATAAGTTGTTCCATCACCTTTCCAGGGATGGAGGTAAGGCTGACCAGTCTATAATTACCTGGGTCCTCCTTCTTGCCTTTCTTATAGACTGGTGTGACATTTGCCATCCTCCAATCCTCAGGCACCTCTCCCATTTCCCACAACATACCAAAGACGATGGAGAGTGGCCTAGCAATGACCTCTGCCATCTCCCTCAGCACCCGTGGGTGCATTCCATCTGGACCCACTGATTTATAGATGTCCAGATTGCATAGCTGATCCCTAACCCAATCCTCATCTACCAAACTCCTCCTTTGTCCTGACTCCTTCTGGGGCTATAGGAATCTGAGGCCCTGGGGGAGAGTCTGCAGTAGTAAAGACAGAGGCAAATAAGGCATTCAGCAGAGAGACAGAAGGCAGCTGCTGAGTTTGGCACCGAGATCTGCTGCTGGTCCCCAGATAAAAACCTAGGTTTCAGGGGATTTCACAGGCCTTTTGGGGCAAATCACTACATTGTTTAATGATCCTCAGAGTGATTTTGCACTACCCCAACCCTGTATCTTCTGCGGGAACCTCTCTATTTTCAGCTTTTGCCACTGTCTGTCAGCCTCCTTCCTTGCACTGCTGAGAACACTCTGTCCCTATTCCCTTGGTCCCTTCCCTACAGGCAGCAGGGTGTACTCTTAGGTACACAACATCCTTTTCTGATCCATGCTGAAGCACCTGACCCTCCTTGAAGGGTAAATACTCCAGCCCAAATACCTCTGTTTCCTTTCTTAAGTACTGCTGGTCTATTGGCGTGTCTCCTATCTGAGACCCCAAACAGGACAGAGGGACAAGATGAAGCCTGATGGGTGCTGAGCAGAGGGGATCACCTCTGCCTCCCCTGGCTAGGGAAGACAGATAGAAAAAATGTCCTGGGTTCTGCTGTAACCATTTTTTTTTCCTTCTTAGTAGCTGGTGTAGTCTGAGAACAGAGCTGATAATGCACCAATGTTTAGTTGTTGCTAAGTAGTGCTTACCCTGATCAAAGACTTTTCAGTCTTTTATGCTCTGTCAGTGAGGAGGGACACAAGAAGCTGTGAGGAAGCAGAGACAGGACACCTGACCCAAACTAGCCAAAGGGGTATTCCATACCACAGCGCAGTATTCTATGCCCAGTATATAAACTGGGAGAGTTACCCAGAAGGCCCAGATTGCTGCTCAGTCTGGGCGAGGTATAGGTTGGCGAGCGGTAGGTGATCATATTGTGAATCACTTGTGCATATTATTGTTTTTTTTCCTCTTCGCTTTTTAGTTTCATATTCTCTCCCTTTGCTATTCCCCTTATCATCATTAGTAGTAGTAGTAGTTTTGTATTATACCTTAGTCACTGAATTTTTCTTATCTCAGCCCTTGAGATTTACATTCCTTCAATTCTCCTCATCCCTCCTGTAGAGGGGAGGAAGAAGGGGGGGAGTGAGTGAGTGGCTGCATGGTTCTGAGATAGCGGTTGGGCTTATACCACAACAGTCCTTTGTGGGGATCAAAGTGGGGCACAAAGGGTTGAGATAATGAGAGATCTGACCAGAGTGTGTCAAAACCTATTTTTGATAAGCATTCATTTTTTCGAATTAATAGTCACTTATCACAATGTTGATTTATTTGCTCGCAGAGCTGTTGTGCTTGGTCTCAAGTTTCAGCATGTCGCACCTTACTTGAAGCCACAATTTGCTGTGTCAGTGTTTATCAGCTTTGGGGCTTGGGCTAAGGTTCTTGTTTCACTGCACTTCATGGTAGTGACTTGTGATACAGTAGAATCATTGATCATGAAACTGATCTGGCTTGCATTCTCAATGTGATCATCACCTCTATACTTTGGGAGGCACGTAATGGGATTTACTAACAATTACACCTCTTTTTTCCCCCCTTGGAGGGTCAAGGTATGAAGGAGACATTTCATCAGACTCTCTGTGCCCCCACCAGGCTATTTACAGCAGTATTTGAGAATTTTAAAGATTCTGAATATCCTTGAAATCAGCCTGATCCCTTTGCTGGGAACAACCATATTGCTGCTTATGGTTCATGTGTTGTACCCACAACCATATCATCCTGAGAATGCCCAATTTCATCTATTTTAGAAAGCTAAGCAGGCTTGCCCTTGGGACTTCTCTAAAGTTAAACAACTGTCTAAGAACACCACTACAGTATCTTCCCAGAGGCTGGACAGTCATGAATGGCAGGGTGTGTGGGATTGTATGGGCAAGCTCCTAGGCCAGTTGGCCCCTCCAGTGCTTTGGAATATCACTTCTGAAAAAATTCAAAATCCAGAAAAATTAGCAGAACACTTAGTGAAGGTGTGCTGGTGTCCTGTCAGTACCAGAGAGGGACAATTCACCACAATGTGCTGGAGTCTGGCCTGTGCCTACAGAGCCCTGTTCTGTAAAGAGCAGGAAAAAGATGTCTCTGGATCTGATTGCATAGAGACAGACAATGTGGCTGCTCCATCCCCAGCAACAAGCACAGCAAGCACTCCAACCCCAGTGACAAACACTGCAGCCACTCCAAACCCAGTAGCAAAGACAGCAGCTGAACTGAAGGACGAATCTGTGCCAATATTAGTTGACCCTATGAGAAAGAAGAAAAGCAAACGAAAAGCATGAAAAGCAACTCATGTAGTGAGGGCAGACAAAGATCCAATGCATGAACTAGAGGGGGCAACATCTGAATAAGAGGAACAAGAGGAATTAGTACAAGAATCAAAAGAAGAGGTAACTTCTTGATCCCTGACCTTGACTGAGCTGTGGAATATGTGAAAATATTTCAGCCCTCTTCCAAATGAGAACATCATCACCTGAATGTTCCAATGCTGGTACAAGGGGGCTGACAGTCACAGACTAGAAGGTAGGGAAGCCAAGCAGCTGGGATCACTTGCTAGGGAAGGGGGAATTGACAAAGCAATTGTGAAGGAGAAACCCTCCTCTGGACTTGTTCTAACAGTACCATGTCCTTTTTATGTTGAGGACACCAGAACTGAACACAATACTCCAAGTGAGGTCTCACGAGAGCAGAGTAGAGGGGCAGGATCACCTCCTTTGACCTGCTGGTCACGCTCCTCTTGATGCAGCCCAGGATATGGTTGGCTTTCTGGGCTGTGAGTGCACACTGAAGCTGGCTCATGTTCATTTTCTCATTGACTAACAACCCCAAGTCCTTCTCTGTAGGGCTGCTCTGAATTTCTTCTCTGCCCAACCTGTAGCTGTGCCTGGGATTGCTCCGACCCAGGTGTAGGACCTTGCACTTGGCATGGTTAAACTTCATGAGGTTGGCATCAGCCCACCTCACAAGTGTGTCAAGGTCCCTCTGAATGGCATTTCTTCCCTCTAGCGTATCAACAGAACCACACAGCTTGGTGTCATTGGCAAACTTGCTGAGGGCACACTCAATTCCATTGTCCATGTCAGCGACAAAGATATTAAACAAGACCGGTCCCAACACTGATCCCTGAGGGACACCACTCGTTACTGATCTCCAGCCGGACATTGAACCGTTGACCACAACTCTTTGAGTACGACCATCCAGCCAGTTCTTTATCCACCAAGTGGTCCACCTATCAAATTGATGACACTCCAATTTAGAGACAAGGATGTCATGTGGGACAGTGTCGAACGCTTTGCACAAGTCCAGGTAGATGACGTCAGCTGCTCCACCCCTGTCCATCACTTTTGTAGCCCCGTCATAGAAGGCCACCAAATTGGTCAGGCAGGACTTTCCCCTAGTAAAGCCATGCTGGCTGTCACCAAGCACCTTGGTGTTTTTCATGTGCCCTAGCATGCCTTCCAAGAGAATCTGCTCCCAGATTTTGCCAGGCACAGAGGTGAGACTGACTGGTCTGAAGTTCCCCGGGTCATCCATTTTCCCCTTCTTGAAAATGGGGGTTATATTTTCCTTTTTCCAGTCGTCAGGAACTTCACCTGTCTGCCATGATTTTTCAAATATGATGGACAGTGGCTTTGCAACTTCATTCGCCAGCTCCTTCAGGACCCACGGATGGATTTCATCAGGTCCCATGGACTTGTGTACATTCAGGTTCTTAAGATGGTCTCGAACCAGATCCTCTCCTACAGTGGGCCCAAGGTCTAGGTTTTCACAGTCCCTGCGTCCGCCTTCCAAGACTCGGGTGCTGCGGTCAGAGCCTTTGCCAGTGAAGACCGAGGCAAAGAAGCCATTCAGAACCTCAGCCTTCTCCAAGTCCTGTGTAGCCAGTTCTCCTGAAAGTTTCTGGAGGGGGCCTACATTGTCCTTAGTCTGTTTTTTAGCCGCTACATACCTATAAAATCCCTTCCTATTATCTTTAACATCCCTTGCCAAGTTTAGTTCCAATTCGGCCTTAGCTTTCCTAACTTGGTCCCTAACTACCCTGACAACATCCCTGTATTCTTCCCAGGCCACCTGTCCTTGTTTGCACCTTTTATAAGCCTCTTTTTTCTTGTGAATTTTTCTCAGCAGCTCCTTATCCATCCAAGGAGGTCTCCTGGCCCTCCTGCTGCACTTCCTTCTGGTCGGGATGCAACATTCCTGAGCTCGTAGCAGGTGATTCTTGAATATTAACCGAGAGTCTTGGGCCCCCTTGCCCTCTAGGGCTATATCCCATGGAACCTTGCTAAGCAGGTTCCTGAAGAGCCCAAACCCTGCTCTCTTGAAGTCCAGGGCAGTGAGCTTACTGCAGCTCTTCTCACTGTCTTGAGGACCTCAAATTCAACCATCTCATGATCCCTGCATCCAAGACTTCCCTGGAGAGTCACATTTCCAATGAGCCCTTCCCTGTTGGTGAGCACGAGGTCAAGCAGGGCACCTCTCCTCGTCGGCTCCTTTATTGCTTGCAGAAGGAAGCTGTCTTCCACACAATCGAGAAACCTCCTGGATTGCTTGTGCCGGGCCGTACCGTCGCCCCAGCAGATGTCAGGGTGGTTGAAGTCCCCCATGAGAACAAGGGCCTGTGAGCGTGAGGCTTTTCCTATTTGTCTGTAGAGTTCTTCATCCACAGGTTCCTCTTGATCAGGCGGTCTGTAACAGATCCCCACAGTAATGTGTCCCATCACCGATTTCCCCTTAACCCTGACCCACAAACTTTCTGTTAACTGATCACCTGTCCCCAGACAGAGTTCCCTACTCTCCAGCCTATCCCTAACATAAAGGGCAACTCCCCCTCCCCTCCTACCAGGCCTGTCTTTTCTAAAAAGCCTATAACCCTCCATTCCAACACTCCAGTCAAAGGAGCCATCCCACCATGTTTCGGTGATGCCTATTATATCATAGCCCCGTAGATGTGCCCACATCTCTAATTCCTCTTGTTTATTCCCCATGCTACGGGCATTTGTATAGAGGCATCTGATCCGAGTTCCAAATGAAGCCTGCTCAGTGGCTGGAGCGGCTAGAATATTACTACGTTGCTCAGAGTATTTATTATAGGTGCTGGCAACTGACTGGGTGTGTTGGGATGGAATGATGCCCCCTCCCCTAGCACATCTAGTTTAAAGCATCCTTGACACGTCTGGCAAGCCTCCCAGCAAAGCCACTCTTCCCTTTCTTTATCAGAGTAGCTCCACCAGACCCCAGTAGGCCTGGCCTACAAATGTGGACCCCATGTCCAAGACACCCAAACCCTTGACTATGACACCACCCTTTTAACCATTTATTAACCTGTCCAATCCTCCTTGCCTTTGGAAGGTCCTCCCCTGTGTCTTGGAGAATTGTCGAAAAGACAGTCTGAGCTCCAGGACCCCTGACCACCTCTCCCAGAGCTCTGTAGTCCTTCTTTATACTTCTCAGGCTACTATTATCTGTATCCTTAGCACCCATATGTATCACTAGAAGCGGGTAACAGTCCGTGGGACTTACTAGAGCAGGCAGCCTCTCCGCAACATCTCTGATCCGTGCCCCAGGTAGGCAACACATCTCCCTTGCGACCGGGTCAGGCCGACAGATGAGCGCTTCTGTCCCTTTCATGGCAGAGTCCCCTACTACTACAACCCGTCGCTTTTTTCTGGCGGCACCAGTAGAGATCTTCTGTACCAGTGCACCAGCCAACTGTTTCTGATGCAAGTGCATTTCCTCATCAGCCCCCTGCAGGACAGCAAAGCGGTTCTGGGTGGGTACAGCAGATTTAGGAGGAAGCCCCTTGCTTTTAATTGCTCTCTTCCTCCTTTGGTTGTTTTTTTTTTTTGTTACTAATTCCCAGCTTCCCTGATCAACAGCCTCCTTCTCTCCTCCATGAGTCAGAGGGCAATCTTGAGGCCCCTGTGCTGTTTGGGCCTGGAGCAAGCCGTCCTGCTTCCTCTCAGCTTCCCTGACAGCTTGAAGCTTACTGACAGCATCCCGCAGCTCAGTCACCTGCTGCAGGAGGACCTCCATCAGGGAGCAGCGAGCGCAGCCCTGCCCATTCTGCACCTTTCCCTCACAAGACCAGTGCAGGCACTCTCTACACTACAAGCTCTGCACCGCAACCTCCCCACTTACTGGCTCTGTCTGGGTGCCTACGCTGGCCACCACCGGGGCAGCCAAGGCAGAGCTCCCAGACTGGACCCTGGTCATACGACGAGTGCTCACCATCCCGCTTGCCTGCCCGCGCGAACTGCCGCGCAAACTGCCTCGACCAGCTCTGTTTGCCCTCGACCTGCTCTATTTGCCTGCTCTGTTTGCCGCGCTCCTGGTCACCACACTCTCTGGGTAGATTTTTAACCACTCACAGTTGGTGCCACTCCTCCTGTCTCTGCCCCCGGTGAGTCACCTCCTCGCAGTAGCTGAGCTCTTTGCAAGTCCTGTCAAGGACTTGAGGCTCCCTCCTCAGTGGCTCTTGTCACTCTGTGGTGAGGTTTCTGGACGCTGATCTCCCCTGGCTCCGCTCCGGTGCCACAGGCGTCCTTTCTCAAGCCACCCCCCTCAGCATGTTTTGGGCACGACAGGATGAGGTCAACCTGAATCCTTTGCAGAGGATTTACAACTGACAGCAGCTCACAGCCTGCTCAAACTGGCTGTGGAGAAGGCTGGGGACATGCCAGGGATGATAGAGTGACCTGACAAGGGAGCAGGTGAGTGTGTGGAGATAGGCCTGGTGGAGATGGTGAGGAGCCCAGGCTCAGTGCAACAGCTATGGACTGAGCCTGTGCTCAGAAGTGCGGCTCAGGACTCTGATGCACTCAAAGCCATGCATCCCATGGGTTGCCAGGAGCCATGACCCGCAGCCCATACTGCCCTCACAGGTCCAGCACCCCCATTGCCCCCTAAGCAATGTGGTGGAGGCCACACTGGAGATCTGCAGGAGCCAGCTGGACAGGCTGGAGCACTGCAACATTGACTGGGACTCCCTAGCTCTCCACATCACTAACGCCTACTTGGACAGCTTCCAGCAGGAGTACTACCACGTGGTACAGTGTGTGCAGGGCAGGAAGGTTTGAGGGGAACACACAGTATGGTAGTGCTGGTGCTGAGCCCCTGTGTCACCACCCTGCAGTGAGCAGGCCAGGCTGGCACCCAGCATCCTTCAGTGAGAGCAGTACAGGGCCCCACTGCAGCAGCTTCAGGGGCAGTTGCCTCAGACCTGCATGGAAGGTGACCACAATCTGTGAATCACCAAACCTGGGGCTGTGATCCGCGTAGTGGTGAAGCCAAGAGGCAAAAGGGGATTTGGGCACAGGCTCCCCAGTGAAGAGGGCTCTCACCAGCACCGTGTTTCCCCCCACTCAGGCATTACCTGCTCAGGTGAGTGGAGGAGGTGATGACAGTGGCAGGGGAATGTGTGGTGCCTTTGGTGCAGCTGGGAGAATGGGTCATACAGAAGTATGTGCAGTGGCTGCTGCTCATCGTGGGCAGTTTGACCTGGAGCAATAGCTCCTGGTGACCAACTGGGACCCGCTTCACAATCTAGTTCTACCATAACAACTACATGTGCTTCTGCTCCCAGCCCTTCTTCCTGTACAGCCTGCACCAGTAAGTGCTCACTACCCTGGTACCCCAGCATCCTGAGACCCTGACACACCCAGTGCCCTGGTACCCTGCTGACCCACCCCTGCTCTTCCCACACCAGCTTCTGGCACCTCTGCAACATCACCATCCAGAAGCAGTTGAGGCTGGCTGGAGGCCAGCACCCCAAACTGTCCCACTACGTGATCTGATCAAACCAGCAGTTCAAGCTCTACCTTCAGTGAGTGGGGCATGGGGAAGCCTGGGAGAAGATGACCATCCCTGGCACAAAGGAGGTGGTGGTGGCTGCCCTGCGCCGTGCCTAAGAGTGGTGGGGTCCTGCAAGGGCAGCTTTGAGCTCTACAGAGCCGACTTCATGTCTGGGAAGGCTTGACAGCCCTGGTTGCTGGACATCAACACCAATCCATCCATGGCACCCTGTTCAACGGTGACCCAATGGCTCTGCACCACCATCCAGAGTGACACACTGTGCATAGTCCTGGACCACAAGAAGAATGCTTCACTGGTGCCTTCAAAATCATCTACATAGAGATGGGTTTGGAGGGGCATCGGGTGGCCACCTCGAGCCCCCAGTCACCACCTGAACATGAGCAGTGTGTGCCCAGGCAGCCAAGAAGGCCAAGGACATCCTGACCTGTATCAGCACCAGTGTGGCAGCAGGGCCAGGGCAGGGATTGTCACCCTGTACTGGGTGCTGGTGAAGCTGCACCTCGAATCCTGTGTTTAGTTATGGGCCCCTCACTACAAGAGAGACATTGAGGGGCTGCAGGGGGCCAGAGAAGGGCAATGAAGCTGGTGAAGGGCCTGGAGCACAGGTGTGATGAGGAATGGCTGAGGGAACTGGGTATGTTTAGTCTGGAAAAGAGAAGGCTCAGGGGGGACCTCACTGCTCTCTACAGCTACCTGAAAAGAGAACGGAGCCGGGAGGGGGCTGGTCTCTGCTCCCAAGGACCAATGGATAGGACAAGAGGAAATGGTCTCAACCTGCACCAGAGGAAGTTTAGACTGACTTTAGGAACAATTTCCTCCCCAAAGTGTGGTCAGGCACTGAAACAGGCTGCCCAGTGAAGGAGTTGCTGCCCAATGAGGGATTCAAAACCTATGTAGACGAGGCCCTCAGTGACATGGGTTAGTTAGTGGTGGCCTTGGCAGTGGTAGGGAATGGTTGTCCTTGATGATCTTGGTAGGGAACGGTTGTCCTTGATGATCTTAAAGCTCTTTTCCAACACAGTTGTTTCCATGTCTCCCTGAAGGCAATTGTGCCCCTACCTCCCTACTTGGGCTGAAGTTTTTGGTGGGAGGATATTTGCTAATAAAGCTCCAGCTGCAAGAGCAACAACCCCAGCCCAAAATCCCCACCTTCCAGCCTCTTGTCCACCTGGTGATGCTCAAGTCACCTGTGGTGCCCAAGCCTCCTGTGGTTGTGTCCAGGCCACTTACAGCCACCTAGCCTCCTGTGCTGGCCAAGCCTCCTCTGATTCCCAGGCCTCCTGTGGTCTCCAAGACACTTATGGACACCAAGCCTCCTGTGGTGCCCAAGCCTCCAGTCGTCCCCAAGCCACTTATGGACATTGAGCCTCCTGTGGTGCCCAGGCCTCCTGTGTGGTGCCTAATTCCCCTGTGCCGCCCAAGCCAAGGGGAAGAACCACTCAGCTCCCACAGGTTGGAGCAGCACAGGTTGAGCTGGTGTCCTCCGGGAACCACCACAGCTAAGACCCCTGCTGCAGTAGGCTCAGGTCGCTCTGCCCCAGCATGGGTAGTGCAGGAAGATGGGTAAGTCTGGTGTGTACCTCAACAGGATTTAATTTTGGGGGAAAACAGCCAATGAACTCTATATGCTGTTGCCTGCTATAAAACACTTCTATAGCTCATCAGCTAAATGCCCACCTCCACTACTCTGGGCTTTGAAAAGAAAATATGTGCTGTCATGATCACCAGGAGAGAATAAAGTAATGGAAAAGTCAGCAGCAGCAGAACTGTCCTCAGGCCACTATTGGCTGACCCTGACTTCCCTCTGATCATCACCCCAACAAAGAATGAACTTTGGTGAGACCAGAGAAGCTCAGCAGTGACCAGACGAGTTCAGCAGTGTTGTCATCAGGCAACAATCCAACACACCATCTTTCCTGCTCTGAAAGATTTACAACAGACGAAGCCCAAAATCATTGGCTGGATGAACCCCTTGAACTTTATAGGGATGGTCCATGGACTAAGAAATTATATCTGTCTCTTTGTGTATGTATATATCAAGAAACAAAAAGTGGTGGTACATTTTAAAACGTGGGACCTAAGCATGATGTGAATAAGGGGTGGATACTGTCCTAGTTTCAGCAATAACATTTAACTTTTCTTCTTAGTAGCTGGTGCAGTGCTGTGTTTTGTTTTTAGTCTGAGAACAATGCTGATAACACACTGATGTTTTAGCTGTCGCTAAGTGATGTTTACCACAACCAAGGACTTTTCAGTTTCTTATGCTCTGCCAGTGAGGAGGAGCACAAGAAGCTGTGAGGAAGCAGAGACAGGACACCCGGCCCAAACTAGCCAAAGGGGTATTCCATACCACAGCACGTTATGCCCAGTATATAAACAGGGACTCATTGGAAGGCCCAGATCGCTGCTTGGATTGGGCTACCTATCGATCAGCAGGTGCAGGTGGTAAGTAATTGTATTCTGCATCAGTTGTGTTCATTCTTTCCCCCTCCCCCCCCCTTTCCTTTTCAGTTCTATAATCTTTACTCTTACTTCCCTTCTTTGTATTATCATTAATGGTAATAGTAGTAGTTTTGTACTATACTTTAGTAATTGCACTGTTCTTATATCAATCTGTGGAACATACATGCTTTTGATTCTCCTCCAAATACTGCCAGGGGGGTAGGGAGGGAAGAAGAAGTGGGGAGAGTGAGCAAGCAGTTGCAGGGAGCTGAGTTATATTTCAGCTTATACGATGATAGGAAGTAATAGCAATGAACAGAACAGAGTAGTTCAGTTAGAAGACATACAACCATCATTTGGTTCAACTGCCTGACCATTTCGGGGCTGAACAAAAGTTAAAGCATGTTATTAAGGACACTGCCCTAATGCTTCTTATATGGTGACAGACTTGAGACATCAACCCCCTCTCTAGGAGCCTGTTCCAGTGTTTGGCCACACTCTTGGTAAGGAATTGCTTCCTAATGTCAAGTCTGAACCACCCCTGACACAACCTTGACCTGTTCCCATGTGTCCTCTTACTGGGTACCAGGGTGTCATGGTTTAACCCCAGCTGGCAACTGAGCACCACACAGCCACTTGCTCACTTCCCTCCACAGAGGGATGGGGGAGAGATTCAGAAGAGTAAAAGTCAGAAAACTTGGGGTTGAGATGAAGACAGTTTAATAGGTAAGGCAAAAGCCACACATGCAAGCACAGCACAACAGGGAAGTCATTCATTGCTTCCAGTCAGCAGTGATTGTGATCTCTCGTCCCTTGCTGCTTCAATCCAGGTGCTAAATTTCACCCATCGGCTTGTGCCCACTGTCCAGCTGAGTGAGTCCACGTGGTCTGGAGTGTTGTGCAAGGCTGTTGGTGGTGGTGTTGTGCCTGGCAATTTCTTGAGTGCAGCTCTCAGTGCCCGACCCCAGAGCTGTTGGAGGATTTTCCCCACCAAGCCCTGCCAGGTTCAGGCATCTGGGGCACCCAGGAGGCACGCTTGCAGCAGCAGAGGTGAGCTGCATGGAGAAACCTCTCCCTGGGCAGCTGGGAGGGCTTCCTTGTTGAGGGACCTGGGCATATCTTCCACCCCTCGTCAGGCGAGAGAACAGTCTCCCTCCATGGCTATGGAGCTGGAGACCTGCTGCCCAATCTGCTTGGACAGCTTGGTGGATGTCAGCTATGTGATGCCGTGCCTGCACCAGTTCTGCTACACCTGCATCCTGCGGTGGGTTGAAAGCAAGCCTGAGTGCCCCCTCTGCAAGTGGAGTGTGAGCTCCATTGTGCACTCGGTGAGGGGGGATGACAACTTTGAGGAGCACATCATCCTGCCACCTGTGGCACCACCAGTCGTTCAGCTGGCAGGAGGAGCTGAAGAACACCCAGCCAGCCAACAGTTCCAGCACCCTGCATCACCCCGACCAGCAGGGGCAGGACCACTGCCTTTGGCTCCAGTGGGCAGCTTTCATACCTATGTCTGGGCATCCCTCTTCCGTGTTTACCCCACTGTCCTCCAGCCCCTGCTGCCCTGGCTGCAGCAGGAGCTGGGGCAGCTCTTGGAGGATGCCCAGGAAGAGGCAGCGGCACAGAGCCTTGTCACGTCCAGCCTGCGGTACTTTGGGCTGGATGCAGGGGCTCTGATCCAGCTGCTGCAGGGCTCCCTGGGCAGGCACACAAGGCGCTTTGTCCAACAGCTCATTGACAATGTGGTGAACTGCTGCAGTGGGGAGGCCCGACGTTGTCTGGGCCTGGAGAATGCCCATGCTGCCAGGAGGTGGCAGAACAGCCCCACAGTGGCCCCTGATCCCACTGCCTCTTGATAGGGTTCTCCTGCCCCCAGCTCAGCACTTCAGGGGGGTCCCGACAGCCCCTTCTCTGCCCCCATTCCCACCCACAGGGAGCAAGAAAAGGCCCAGGAGGAACCCGCGGAGGTGTGCCTGGGACCTCCACACACAGCCGGGGCAAAGAGCACTGCCCTGGGAGGCCCCGGCAGCCCCAGAGAGGAGGGCCAGCAGATCCCAGGACCCTTCCAAGTGCCCCAGAAAGCCACCCTGTCATCAGTGACGCTGTGAAGGTGCCTCAGGGGACAGCTTAATGGGGGATGGGTCACACTGTGTGCTGCAGCACACATCAGCCCCACACACCAGCCCCTTGTGGTCCCAGACCCCAATATATTTAGCATCTAATATTTAATAAAAACATTAAAGCATCAAAGGTGTATAAAAAGTCTCTGTGTTACTATCAATGCCTTGTGCATTGTTATCCCAACCTGTGCTGCCTTCTCCCTCTTCTTCTGGTACTATGGCTACTGTTTCCTCACCTGTTCCCTGGGCCCTATGGACACTGGGGTTGGCGTCTTGTGACAGGGAGTGCAGCAGTGCAGCAAGGCAGGAGCCCCCAGGAGGTCAACCAGGTAAAGTGCTAAGTCCTGCACTTGGGATGAACAACCCCAAGTACCAGCAAGCAGCACACTCTGCGGGCTGGCTGGCTGGAAAGCAACTTGACAGAGAAAGGTCAAGGGGTGGACACCTAGCTGAACATAAGCCATTCTTCTTGAATTCCATGTGCCTTAGTATGGCCTCCAGGATGAGCCATTCTATCACCTTTCCTGGGTGTCATGGGTTGAGCAGTGGCAGTCATTTTTTTCTCCTTCTTGTAGCTGGTGCAGTGCTGTGTTTTGAATTCTGGGTGGGAACAGCTGCTTGATAGCGAGCATGTTTTGAGGGTGTTTTTGTTCAGGGCCTTTTCTGAGCATGTGCTCCAGCCAGGTGGAGGAGGGGAGGCCGGGAGGAAGGAGAGACAGGACACCTGACCCCGGCTAGCCAATGAGGTATTCCATGCCATAGCACGTGATGCCCAGGATGCAACTGGGGAGAGAGCTGGAAGGGTGGAGCTCTGGAGGAAAATGGAGGAGGGAGCACGCTGTGCTCGGCCGGGCAGGGTGGAGTGAGTTATGGGTCGGTGGCTGGTGGGGTGTTGTATTCTTTTCATTTGTTATTGGCTTTATCATTATTATTTGTAGTAGTAATGGCAGTAGTGATTTGTGTTATGCCTTAGCTATTAAACCGTTCTTATCTCAATCCGTGGGGGCTACATTCTTTGGATTTTCCTTCCTAACTCTCAGGGAGTTGGGGGACTTGGTTTAAACCATGACACTGGGGCAGCACAGGAAGTTTCACCTGAACATAAGAAGAACTTTGTTACTGTGAGGGTGATGGACATGTTGCCCAGAGAAGCCGTGAATTCTCTTCTGCTCTCAAAAGCCACCAGGACCTGTTACTGGGCAGCTGCCTCTGGCTGTTCCTGCTGGAGCAGGTGGATTGTATTAGATGACCTCTAGAAAAGTTCTGAATAGAAGGAATCAGAGTGCCAGCTACGTATCTGGGTGCACCAGCTCTTTTTACCCAAGCAGAAAGAGCCACAGAAGATGCAAACCTCTCTCCTTTTGTCTCCACCTAAAATGCAACATGACTCAAGAGCCTGATTAAACTCAGTGGTGGGCAATGTCAGCAACCATGGGGCCTGGCCCTCTGCTGTTGCAGAGCCCCTTTTCCTTCAGCAGGGTGCTATGGATCCTGGCTCTGCAAGGCACAGGGCCAGGACATCATCTGAGCAGCAGAGAAACAGGTCTCCTGCTTTTTCCAGGAACTCTTCCCCTTCATTTGAGTACTATGGAGCCTTGCCCTCTGGTCTTGAAGGGTGCTTTTGTTCTCCAGCAATGCAGAAGTGAAGATTTGTTAAGGGACTATGTGTGGGAAAGCTTGAAATTTTAAGTTTAGAACTGCATGTAGAAAGGAAAATAAGGTTTCCTTAAAAGCTAAACAGACCTTGAGGAGGGGTAGAAAACTGATATATGAACCACCTGGATCAGAAGAGTAACAACCAACATTAGAAAGATTAGGAAGGCAGAGATAATTTTGAAAGGCCTAACAAAATGGAAGATAACTGTTCCTAAAGGAACTTGAGTCATTATAATACTAAAAAGTACACCCCCCGAGATAAGAGACCGTGGCCTGTAGAGACTCTTGCCCATGGATCAGGCCAAGTAAAATGCATATACACTGTGCCTTTAAACTGAGACGAGAGCATGACTATAGATACAGACTGCTACGTACACAAAACCCCTGTGTCTACACTGTTTGAAATACACCAAATTGGACAGCCAGCAGGCTGAAGGGGTGCTGGCTTTGTGGAATTAGTACCTACCACCCACCTCTGCGCAGACATGAAATAAATAAGTACCTTCACTCTGTGTGTTAACCGTCTCCCTGCATACTGGATGAAGAACCCAGTTCTGGGACACTGGCTTGAGCATCACTGAAACTGCATGACTGGTCCTGTTGGACCCCCTGATTTGAAAGCCAAGGGACTCGGGCCTCTTCTCTTGTCAGGCCTCTTGGTGCCTGGTGCTCTGCTCTTGCAGGGGCCCTTTCCCTGGTAAAAGTAACTTGGAGCCTGATGCTCTGCTCCTACAGGTCCTCTTTGCCATGATGCGAGTGTTACGGGCCCTTGGAGCATCAGGAGGCCTTTCCCACAGCTCATGTAGCATCTCTCTGCCATAACTCTCACTCAAGTGCCATGGGACTTAGTCACCTGCCCTTGCAGGATCTCTTTCCACTAAGTGAAGTGGCATGGCACCCAGGCCCCAGCTCCTGCGGGGGACTTTCTTCCCATTTCAGTGCCATGGATCCTTGCACTGCAAGTTTGCAGGATCTCTTTTCCTAGACTGGAGTGCCATGGTGCCTGACCCTTTCCTGTGCAGGTCCCCTAAACCCTGATTCATGTCCCATGTGGCCCTGCCCACAGGTCTTTGAGGGCTTCCTTCCACTCACTTGAGTACCATGGAGGCTGCCCTGTGGACTTTCTAATCCTTCTCCCTGACTCCAAAACTGCAGGGCACCCAAGGGCCATGTGGCCTTGCAGCTCAGCCCTCATTCAGGTGCCAGGGGGCCCTGGAGCACCCATTGGAATGCCGTGGGGCCTGACTCACTGCGCATGCAGAGCCTCTGTGCCCCAACTCGGGCATGATGGTTGCACAGGGCTCCTGTGCCCTGTGCAAGCTGCCATGGGGTCTGGCTCAGTGCTCCCGCAGGCTGCCTTTGCCCTGGAGACGAGCCGTCTGGCTCTGCTGGCCTCCTCCAGGGGGCCTAGCCCTCTACTCAGGCAGCGTCTGTTTGCCCTGCTCTGGCTGCTATGGGGCCTGTCAAGGCAGTCAGAGAGAGACAGAGGCCCTGAGCAATTCAGGCCAGACCAGTGGTGCTCAGCTCAGAGCAAAGAAGCCCTGCACAAGCCCAGCAGGATGACTGTGTTGTTGCTTTCACACACAGGCTTGCTTTCTGCTGCTCCAGCTCCAATCTTGCAACTGCCATTGCTTCTCCCATTTTTTTTTGGCATGTCTCCTGTCTGGACCACAGTCAGGAATGGGCCAAGATGAAGCCTGATGGGTGCTGAGCATAGGGGATCACCTCTGCCTGCCCTGCTTACAGAGGAATGATGGGAGAAATCCCTGGGAAGAAGTCAAATGCTGCCTTTGACCTCCCATGGGAGGTCATAGCAATGAACAGAACAGAGTAGTTCAGTTAGAAGACATACAACCATCATTTGGTTCAACTGCCTGACCATTTCGGGGCTGAACAAAAGTTAAAGCATGTTATTAAGGACACTGCCCTAATGCTTCTTATATGGTGACAGACTTGAGACATCAACCCCCTCTCTAGGAGCCTGTTCCAGTGTTTGGCCACACTCTTGGTAAGGAATTGCTTCCTAATGTCAAGTCTGAACCACCCCTGACACAACCTTGACCTGTTCCCATGTGTCCTCTTACTGGGTACCAAGGTGTCATGGTTTAACCTGATTCGGAGAAAACTCCAGGTACAAACTCGCCAACAGAGTTTCAAGTTGACAAGCAGGTATTCTTTACTACGGTGCCGGGAGACACGGGGGATAGCTCCTCCTTACGTGTGTCCCCGTATTGCTCTAGAGGCCATCCTCATATAGTCACTGGGAATATTACATAATTTCCAGAAAGTTTCCCTCATTTATACATAAATGTGATGGTCGTTCCCAGCTTAATTAACATTACAGACATAGCAATCATCCTGTTCTTTTACTTATCAATAGGTTTTAACTGCTGCCATCCTGGCCATCAGCTAGTCCCAGGTGCTACCAACCCCCTGGTTTTCCATTCTGTTTTTGTCACACCTTTTGTATTGAGGTTCTGAGGACCTGAAACTGCCTTCAGGCAAAACGGTTACTTTTCATTACAAAGCCAAACTTATCATTACTTTAGAACTTATTACATTTTGTGCCTCCTTGTTTCAAACCCCAGCTGGCAACTGAGCACCACACAGCCACTTGCTCACTTCCCTCCACAGAGGGATGGGGGAGAGACTCAGAAGAGTAAAAGTCAGAAAACTTGGGGTTGAGATGAAGACAGTTTAATAGGTAAGGCAAAAGCCACACATGCAAGCACAGCACAACAGGGAAGTCATTCATTGCTTCCAGTCAGCAGTGATTGTGATCTCTCATCCCTTGCTGCTTCAATCCAGGTGCTAAATTTCACCCATCGGCTTGTGCCCACTGTCCAGCTGAGTGAGTCCACGTGGTCTGGAGTGTTGTGCAAGGCTGTTGGTGGTGGTGTTGTGCCTGGCAATTTCTTGAGTGCAGCTCTCAGTGCCCGACCCCAGAGCTGTTGGAGGATTTTCCCCACCAAGCCCTGCCAGGTTCAGGCATCTGGGGCACCCAGGAGGCACGCTTGCAGCAGCAGAGGTGAGCTGCATGGAGAAACCTCTCCCTGGGCAGCTGGGAGGACTTCCTTGTTGAGGGACCTGGGCATGTCTTCCACCCCTCGTCAGGCCACATACAGTTATTCTCTCTTCCTTTCCTAGCATGACACCCACTGCTGCAGTGGCCATGAGAGGGAATAGCTTGTGATCCCATGCTCCCTTCAAAACACCACAGCCTGTGAAGAGCATGGCCATGGAGCTGGAGACTTGCTGCCAATACGCTTGGACACGTGGGAGAGTGCCAGCTATGTGATGCTGTGCCTCCACCAGCTCTGCTACACCTGCATCCTTCAGTGGGCTGAGAGCAATTGTATTGTGTATCACCTCTGTCTGTTGTTTGGGGCTTTTTACCCTTTCTCTTTTAGTTTTATATGCTCTCCCCTTGTTATTTCCATTACTATTACTATTATTGGTAGTAGCAGAAGTAGTTTTATATTATACCTTAATTACTGGACTGTTCTTATCTCAATCCATGGTATTTATGTTCTTTCGATTCTCCTCTCCATTCCTCTGGGAGTGTGGGATGAGAAGAAGGAAAGGAGTGAGCAAGTGGCTACATGGTTCTGAGTTACCAGCTGTGCTTAAACCACAACAGAACAACCCCAGGCAGCAGCACATGCTGCTGGCTGCCCAGCTGGCAAGCAGCTTAACAAAGGTTGAGGGGTGAACACCAGGCTCAACATGAGTCAGCAATCTTCTTTGCTGTTGCCACAGAGAAGAATAACAGTGTCCTGGGCTTCTCTGGGAGGAGTGTTGCCATCAGGTCGATGAAGGGGATCCTTCCCCTCTCCTCAGGACTAGTGAGCTTTAAGCTGAGGTGCTGAGTCTATCTCTGTGCTCCACAGTACAAGTGAGATGCAAACACACTGGAGAGAGTCCAACAGAGGGCCTCTAAGCTGATGAATAGACATTGGTGCCATTCATTGGAGGCAGTGGGCACTATGCTGAGGTATCAGCTGCTCGTCCCAGTTTTATATCATCAGCAAACTTGCTGAGGAGTCATCTGACCCCTGCAAGTCACTGATAAATAAGTTAAATCATACTAGACCCAGTACTGACCCTTGGGTGATACCACTAGTTACGGGTCTCCAACTAGGTTCTATACCACTGACCACAACCTTCTGAGCTCTGCCAGTCAGCCAGTTTCCAATCCAACTCATCATCCACTCATCCCACTCACACTTACTGACCTTGCCTATGGAGTTGTCATGAGAGACAAGTGTAGAAAGCCTTGCTGAAGTCCAGGAAGATAACATTTACTGTTTTGCCTTCACCTGTCCAGCCAGTTATCCCATCACAGAAGGCAATCAGGTTGGTTAAGCATGATTTTCCTTTGGTGAATGCATGCTAACTATTTCTGATAATCTTCTTGTTTTCCACGTGCTTAGAGATAGACTCCAGGATGAGCTGTTCCATCACCTTTCCAGGGACTAATGTGAGGCTGTCTGTCCCGTAGTTCCCAGGGTTCTCCTTGGCCTTTTGGAAGACTGGCCTTTCATTTGCTTTCTCCCAGTCCTCAGGCACCTGTCATGATTGCAGTGGCCTTTCAAAGATGATGAAGAGTGGCCTAGCAATGATGTCAACCAGCTCCCTCAGCACTCATGGTGCATCCCCCCAAGTTTGTCTAAATGATCTCTAACCCAGTCCTTCTCATGGATTAGAGATTCCTGAGGGCTAGCTTTAGCAATGAAGATTAAAAAATAAGACAGCACTCAACATCCACTTCCCTCCCCTCATCAATCCAGGCACTTATCCCATTGTAGAAGGCAATCAGGTCAGTTAAGCATGATTTCTCTTTGTTGGGAATGTTTGCCATTTATGAATTTTGAAAAATAAAAATCAAAGAACAGTAAAAACAAAATTCATAGTATGTTTAGTAACAGTAAAAAGTGATACCTCTGTAACTAAATGGAAGTATGGAATCCAAATAACCTCACCAGATTCACTACATTAAGTTTCCAAAAAAGTTTATCCCTCTGATAGACACATTCAAACCCAGCAGAAACAGCTCAGGAGTAGTCTGAAAAGCATAATGACCCAATTTATGCATGTTTAAAGCATCTGCAGAAAAAACAACTCTTTTGTTTCTTGGTGCAACTAGGAGACAAAAAAAGAATTAATTGGGAGACATATCATTGCTTACAGTTTCCATTTATTAAATTAAATCTATAGTTTTGGGGTAACCCCTTGAATTTTTGTCTCAAAACTGTTTATTTGCAACAAAGAACAAAAACTCTATTACTATTAATTGTTATTTTGTTTATTGTTTATTGTTGTTTAACTTCATAGGATCTCTGACGTTTCCACTATGCAGCAGAGTGTAGTTTTAGATCAGAGGAATGCCAACCCACAGATCTTGTTACGATGCAGACATCTAGGTGATGATTTTATTCACAACCTTTTGTTCTGAAACTTCAGAGCAAAACTTTTCAGGTCAATAGAAAAAAAACAGGAAAAAATTGAATGAAAGCACGGTGCTTCTGAAAGAAAGTGTAAATTAAGTACAAATAGAAGGTAAATATAAGGTTTTCATGGCATTTCATCTAGAAGCTGAAAGAGCTGTGAAGTACTTAATCAGACAAGTAACTTATAGTCATCACTTTTAATGATAAATAGCCATCACTTCTCAATATTTGTTACATTCTCTATTTTAAAGTCTTACTAAATCATGGCAAGACATTTTACTATCCCAGGCATCTTAACTGTTTGTCTATAATCTAAAGTAATGCCAAACAAACCAGACTTCAAAAAGAGTTTCAGCTTTCAGAATAGTCTACAGGGAATAATTCCTGGAACGAAAAATTCTAATCACTCAAATAAATGTGTACTTTCTCCACTGATATAGTTCAGTATTTTGTCATCAGTGTTGGCAGAGGAAGAAGAACGTATGAAGGAAGGGGATGTCCTGGGTTCAGCAGTAGCAGTCATTTTTTCTCCTTCTTGGTAGCTGGTGCAGTGCTGTGTTTTGACTTTCGGGCTGAGAACGGTTGCTGATAGCAAGTATGTTTTGAGTTACTGCTCTGGTGTTTGGTTTGTCCAAGGCCTTTTCTGAGCTCATGCTCTGCCAGGGAGGAGGGGAGGCCGGGAGGAAGGAGAGACAGGACACCTGACCCAGGCTAGCCAAAGAGGTATTCCATACCATAGCACATCATATCCAGGATGTAACCAGGAGAGACCCAGAAGGGCTGGAGCTCTGGGGGGATGGAGGAGGTATCGGTTGGTGCTCGGTCGGGCAGGGTGGGGTGAGTTATGGGTCGGTGGCTGGTGAGGTGTTGTATTCTCTTCACTTGTTGTTTGCTTTATCATTATTATTTGTAGAGTAGTAGCAGTAGTGATTTGTGTGATACCTTAGCTATTAAACTGTTCTTACCTCAACCCGTGGGGGCTACATTCTTTGAATTCTCCTTCCTAACTCTCCGGGAGTTGGGGGAGCATGGGGAGGAGTGAGTGAATGAGCTGTGCAGACTTGGTTTAAACCACGACAGCGATTTGACAAATTTGGGAAGCAGAGCTGACCAGTGAAAGATTTTGATTAGTTATATAAAAAAAGTAAACTGCTGTATAATTCTTATTCTTTCTATTTGTGCTCCTTGGGTTTCCCAAAATGTCACTTATCTATCATTTATTTTACACCAACACATTTTTGTGGGTAGGTATTTGCTGCTTGGATTATGGAGTGAAGATGCCTTGTTAAGAAAGGGATATTTGCATTGCAGACAAAAATGTTGACATTAAAAGCCAACTCACAGCTCAGCGGAAGAGTCTGTATTTATCCAATTTTACTGGCAGGGTCTAAGACTAGATGTGAATTAAATATGGATAATGTTTATTTCTATTACTGTTAGTTTAGTAAGTTGGCTGACAGGCAGTATACTACAAACACAATCCTAGAACCAGCATTTCATGTCAGACCATATGGGTATGATTTAATATCACGTAAGAAATCACATTGGTAATAACTTTTTCTTTGTTTTCATATAACAAACTCTATTAAAATAGATTTGAAGTATGAAGTACCTCAATTTTGTCCTTAGCAGTAAACCTAAAAGAACTACATCTGTTAAATTATAGAGCTGAAATTTTGTTTGCTGTATTAATGTTTAATAGCAACTTGACCACGAAGCTAATTTTCAAAGTCACCATGCTCCATAATATGTCATTAGAATCACTGAACCATAAACTATAAAATAATTTAGGCCAGAAGGGACCTTCAGAGATCTTGTATTTCAACCTCCTGCTCAAAGCAGGACTAATCAAATTAGATTTCTTGTCCAGTAGAGCACTTGTCTCTACTTCCTCACTACAGTGTTGACACCTACAAGGATGGAGGCTCAACAGACTCAGTGCAAACCATTCTAGTATTTGCCCACCCACATGGTAAAAAAAACAAACCAAAACCAAACCAAACAAGCAAAATCCCCCCAAAAAAACAAAGAACCAAGCCCAGAGCCAACAAAAACAAAACAAACAAAACAAAAAAACCTTTGTGTGTCCTGAGTCTTTTCTTCATTTGTTTTTTGACCTATTTCTCTAATAGTATCATTGCTGAGACTAGTACTGTGAGGCTCTGCAGCATGACAAGCAAGGTGAAGGCTAGGCTGTGACTCATGAGTGTGGGTGTGGAACTGATCATGAATATCGACACACAACATCAGACCTTTTAACAGATACAAGATAGTCTGAGCAGGGTTTTTAAGCAAAATAAAGCAGTATTTCCTGGAGAAAAGATGCATCCTAGAGAGGCATAAGGATCCAGAAAAATAAAATGTATTTTACTAATGGGTAGAATTACCATTGTTACATTATGGCAAGCTGTCTAGCAATAGAAGGATATACAAGTATAGAATGAATTAAGGATAATTATAAAGTGATTGCACAGCAGGTGGATGTTCTTAAAAAGAAAAAAAAAACATGATGAGCACAGCAGTATTCTGATATGCTACTGCTCTGCATTTTGATTAACCACTCAACACCTAAAATGCGAAGTTGCAAATGTTGATATAACTATGCTTTTATAAATTAATAGCTGTAGAGGTGTAAGTGAATGTACAATATGCAGCAAATAGAGAATTAAGCTGTGAGGCTTAAAAACTAATATAGGACATCTAATGACTATAGGTACCTAAGATATGGTATTTCAGTAAGAAAATAATATTCATCTTGTTATTTCTGCATTCAAAATCATTATTTTGACCTCCCAGAGTTCTGCTCCACTGTGTCACTGGGTTTCTTTACTTTAGCATCAGAGTTTTCCTCAGACAAGTGTCTCAGAAAAATATAAAAATCTTCGCAATAGTATTCAGTTTCCATCAACTGACTATCAGAAGCAGAAAGCAAAAGTCAGGCAGGTAATGTAATTTTGAATGCTCCAAGGAGGAGTAAATATTGTTTAAAAAGTATTTTGTACAGTATTTTTATACAGAATACCACTTGACAAATGTCCATCTGTCATGAATGAGGTGAACTGCTTTCTGTTAACTACAAGGCAAGTATATTAAGTCAATCATCAAAGCCCAGGGCTAATTATAGAATCATAGAATTATAGAATAGTTAGGGTTGGAAAGGACCTTAAGATCATCTACTTCCAACCCCCCTGCCATGGGCAGGGACCCCTCACACTAAACTATAACACCCAAGGCTTCATCCAACCTGGCCTTGAACACTGCCAGGGATGGAGCATTCAAACCTCCCTGGGCAACCCATTCCAGTACCTCACCATCCTAACAGTAAAGAATTTCTTCCTTAGATCCAGTCTAAACCTCTGCTGTTTAAGTTTCAACCCATTACCCCTTGTCCTATCACTACAGTCCCTAATGAATAGTCCCTCACCACACCCTTATAGGCCCCCTTCAGATACTGGAAGGCGGCTATGAGGTCTCCACACAGCCTTTTCTTCTCCAGGCAGAACAACCCCAACTTTCTCAGCCTGTCTTCATATGGGAGGTGCTCCAGACCCCTGATCATCCTTGTGGTCTTGTGGCCCTCCTCTGAACTTCTAACAGTTCCATGTCCTTTTTATGTTGAGGGCACCAGAACTGCACACAGTACTCCAAATGAGGTCTCACAAGAGCAGAGTAAAGGGACAGGATCACCTCCTTCAACCTGCTGGTAACACTTCTTTTGATTAAGGCAAAAGAAAAATAGTTCCCCTCAACATTAACAGTAAAATTGCACAAATTGACATACAGATTTGCTCAAATAGACACACTTGTTTTCCTTGCATGTCAATAGTTATCTGTGCTATTATAATACCTCTGTGTAATTTAGGAAGATTACTAAAACCAAATCCAGCCAGTACATCTTTGGAAATTAAGAAATACATTCTAAGGTAATTTGCTTACAGCTTTCCTAAGGTTATTGAAGTTTCAACAGACACGGTCAGCAAGAAATGTTTGCTTAGTTCATGACTGAAAAATGAAACTCTCACCTTGGACATCTGAGCACCATTTTTTTTTCTATTTTTTTGGTGCTCATATACTTGATTTTACCAATCCTTCCTTAAAAGGGCTTGTACATATTTACATCTCCATAGCTGTGGCCTAAAGAAAGCTTTCTCTCCTGATCTTGCAGTTTTGCTGACCATTAGCAGCATTAACCACAGTCTCAGGATTGGCATTGTCCAGACCCATTCCTTTTAGCTTTTCTTCAAAGTCCAACTCAGAGAGGAAAAATCTGTGAGAAAAAAAATATTTTAAAAACATTTTGGTCATGTTCTTTAAAGTAACAGAGAAGACTAGCTATTTCTGATTTTCCTGAAAAATGAGGTAAAATATTTGAAGACCTGAGGTAGACCTGTCTTTCCAAAATCTGTATCAACCTGTGGTGATTTGACCCTGGCTGGACACCAGGTACCCACTCTATCACTCCCCTTCTCAACTGGCCAGGGGAGGGAAAATGTAATGAAAACTTGTGGGTTGAGGTAAGAACAGAGAGATATCACTCTGCAATGACTATCTTGGGCAAAATAGCATTGACTTGAGGAAATTTGCTTTATTTAGTACCAATCAAATTAGAGCAGGGTAATGAGGGGCACAGCCTGCCTCACCATGGTCTGAACCAAGGGCTGCAGGGGAATCTGTGCTCCATCCAGTATAGGAGCTCCTTGTCCCTTCCTTCTGCACTGGCCTTGGGGTCTGCAGGGCTGTTTTTCTCATGTGTTCTCATTCCTCTCCCAGCTACAATTGCTGCTATGCAGCCATTGCCCTGCTTCGTAAATACATTATCCTACAGGCATTATCACTGTCAGTGGTATGCTTGGCCTTCACCGGTAGTGGGTCCCGCTTGAAAGAGCCTGACATTGGCTTTGTCAGACACAAGTGAAGCTTTTAGCACCTTCTCTCAGAAACCACCCCGTAGTCTTGATGTGCGGATAGACTCCACAACTAGTTAAAGTTGTAAAGTAGGTATGCTTTTATTCAGCACTGAGGTGCATGGGGATAGCTCCTGCAAAGCATGCACACCTCAGGGTTGTTGTCCCTTTACATTTATTCTCTTAAGGTATACATAGACATGAGGTTGCTCAATCCGCCTATACATATTTATTATCTATCCCCGCTTCGTATTATAATGAGCCGGAAGGTCCTTTGCACTTGCGCAGTGCCCCTTCTGATCATGGGCAGGGGTCTCAGGATGAAGTAAATGAGTCTTCCTCCTGTGGGTAGGGGTCTTCAAGATGAAGTAAATGAGTCTTCCTCTTCTTAACCTTTACACCTTTTAACCTTCAGACCTGGCCCTAGCGTTTAGTCGGCGCCCAGTCTGCTTCTCCTGCCGCTTATCAGTAGGACCAAACATCTGTGCTTTTGTCATGGTCTTAAGGCTTGGTCGCCCAGTCTGCCTCTCCCAGGCTTATCAGCAGGCCCTTTCATCTGCTTTTGTAAGTAGAACTGCATCTGCTTCTTCCCCTCCAGCAGTAATCAATGCCTTGGCAAGGTGGCAATGGCAGGTACTTAGGACAGATAATACTTTTGTTTAAGCAAAGGAATTCCTTTAACTCCCTTGTACAATTTCTCTGTATTAGCCCCCTGTACATTGGTTACCCGTGTATCACTATCACCTGGAATCAAAGCAGTTCAACAGCTTTTACTTAATGATGCAAGAATTTCCAAAGTGGAGTAAACACAGGGATACTCAAACATGTGAATATCAGGGGGCTTATCACAAACCAGATCTGTCTTCTAATCCATTTAAATGGAAATATGACTGCTTTCTGTTTAAACATAAACGCAGAGCTGAAGTGTAACACAGCAGCACATTAAACATTTCAGAAGCTAGAAAAAACTTATGAACATCAAAAATATTTTTTTTAATTCTGTCAAATCCTGTAAATGACCATGTTCATCTTCTGAACACTGAGTAAAATCACAACACCACAAGCAGAGTGAGACACTCAGTATAATCAGTATGAAAGAAGTACAAAAAAGAATTACTGATAAACCTAAGAAGGTTTTGAGGGTGCCAAACAAACCATAAGGTTGTTATGCTGCAAGCAATGAACATCTTTCATGTCAATTGCTGGTACACTTGAAATATTTGTGTAGGTTTTTGAAGAATTAGACTAAGTTCAGAATTTAAAATAGAAGGTTGCACAAAAAAGAAGTTAGGTTTTAACCAATACAGGAGTCCATGAAGAAAACATATCCTTCTTGTTGTGGTCTGATAATCAACAACAGCAAAGCTTGTCAAGTACACAGGAGAAGTGTGCATCGCTGCTCCCACTTCAATGAGCCAGTCTTGTGCATCTCCTCTGGCACCTAGTCCTTTGCCTAGGCTAACTTCAAGTTAATTTCCAAGTTAGTTATAAAGAGACATATTTCGCCCTACTTAATACCTTGTGAATGTCGTGCCTTGTTTATTTAGTAAAGAATATTAACAACAAAGCCAAATACAATGAATTTCATTATTATAAAATGTTATTCCAAGAGAGTCATACTGGCTTAAAGACAGAATGCTTCAGTGATGATCTAGGAGTCTGTATTTATTTTACACATTTCTAATAGTTTGTCTGTAACTTTCCTTTGTGGTATATGAAGACATATGTGGTATATGAAGTGGTAACAAATCAACATACTAAAAAGAAAACTTTTCAATTATTGTTATTATATTTTAACCTCAGGTGAATATCATCCATAAAAACATTCTCCTGTTCTGCATTTTGTAGGGCAAATACCAGTCTTGCAATTGAATCTGGACTGAATGAGGGTTAGTAGTTACAGTCAAAAGTTGCAGGAGTTCACAATTCAGTTAAAAACAAGATCTGCTAAATAAATTACAATAATAAAAAAAACTCAGATGAAACAGTAAGAACATTCTCGTGCTATTTAAAAATATTGCATTTGGAATACATTTTGAAATGCAATTGTATGAAGTTTAAGTATTAAGTGCATCTACTGGTATGTCATGCTGAACCAGGCTGAATACAAGCATAGAAAGCATTTGGTAGATGATTAAATGTTGTCATTATCTTCTTCCAAGACTTATTCATGTGTAAGAACATTTTTGCCTTACCAGGAAGATGCATTTGAATATCAGGAGCATTAAAAATACTTTCCAAGCAGAGCAAATTTTTCTGACATCTCTACCACTCTTCCTAAAGAAGTGTAAAAAAAGGAGAAAAAATCCTGGCAATTATTGCCCAGGCTTAAGTCTTACAAACAAGAAAACTGTAAACAGAACCCAACTTGTTTATTTCTATTAAGCGCAAATTCTAGTATTTCTGACAGCTATATAGGTAATACCAATGGGAGAGTTTGTAGGTTAAAAATAATTATTTCCTTTCAATATTTCTTCTGCCACTATTATTTCCAATTACAGTAAAAGATGTTGCAAAATTCAGTTTCACAAAATTGTTTTATTATTCCAAACACAACGTATTTGCTTGCTGTCCTGTTTGAGATATTTTCTTGCAGAGCAGAATATTTATCTACCTCCAGATGTCTCACTTTACCACCCGCTATAAATGTCATGCATTCAAACCACTTACTTTTCAGGAATCCTACATTTATGAAGTGTCTGTACCATGTAGTATTTAAGTATTCATAGTACAAAGTGTTTCATACAATTCAGATCTCAACCATTTGTGCGTGAAGACATCGTATACTTAAAATACTTCATTCTGTATCTGTCTAAGCAGGCAAACCTACCTATCAATTCCAGCATCTGGAAAGACAACTGCGCACTATTTCCGAGCCCTAACAATCAGCACAATATAAAAACATTCCACAACCATTTGCTTGCTGGGTAAGGAACCTTCTTAAGATAAAATCTAACCATAAATAATCCCATCATTATTTCATATCAAGGCAATGACATGTTTTAAATGAATATTTACTTTTCCCAGATGAATGGATTTCTTATGAAATAGATCCTAGCTGTAAAATCGTATCAGAGACGACAAGGTGCTCTCTTTTCAGCTGTTTAAATACAACTGGTTTTATAAACTTAGATGAACTACACAGCATAAAACATTTCTTATTTTCTTTTCTTGGCAGTTTGCTACTCACCAGTGATGGAAAAATAAAAATAGAGTTGTTTCTGCTATTCATCTACATGTGCTTTAAGAAGACCCTGAAGAAGCTACAGTTGCTATTTTAATAGTGCTGTCATCAAACGTAACCTTAATAAAACAGTAAACAGTTCTCAATTTTGTGCCAAGATCCTCAGCTTTTATTAGGAATCAACAAGAATGAGAAATAGCAGATCTGTTTCCAGGCCTTTGAATGACTGCCCAGAGGGAAGGAAGTGCCTCCAGGTGGTCTGTGTCAAGGTTGGTCTGCACAGGGTCAGACTCAGATGTGAGCCAGCACACTCCTGCTTTTTGGTCTTAGTGCAAATGTGTTTCTATTTGTGAGAAAAGAAATCATACTGCAATAAGCACCATAACTGTTTATGAAACTGTGGGGCAGCTATGAAAGTAAGTTTTGCCTTAAGAAAATATTTTGTCATCATACGGTTATGAAAAGTCCTATGCATTTAAATTTTGTATATGATATTTTTCATCTAAGAAAATTTTTACTAACATGTTGTTACTGGATTATGCTACTGTATTATAATTGCTGCCGTTACTTTCATCTGTCCCACTCTGACATTTTTATGTTAAAGCATTTGCATTTACTAGACTATTGTCTGTAGCACCAAAGATAAATAATGGTGAGGATGAACAATAAATTCAGTTGCTTTTCAAGAAAATGTTCCTCCTAATGGGTAAAGTTACAGAATCTCTAAATCTAGTTATAATATTTAAATGTTTAGGTTTTAAAAACTAGATAAGTAACAAAATCTTTTGATAAGTGAAACACTCCCTTTTTATCTAAACTGACACTTAAAAGATTGCTATTTTTTTCCCTTTTTAAGAGTACACAGTAGAAAATTGCAACTACTTTTGTTCTCTTTAGCTGAGTAACCACTACATTGTTTTCTCATTTGTAAAGCAAAGAAATCGCTTTATGAAAGCAAAGAAAGTTGCATATGAGCATGGCAGTGTGGAATTGAACCATCCATCTGCCTGCACCTCTGAAGTGTGGGCTGCATGTGAAGGATGATGCAGAAATAACTGATGGGTACCACTGGAGTGAGTGAAGCAGAATCTGCCCATGGTGGCTGCAGCCATAGACCTGGGAGCAGTGGGGCTCTGGGCCCCCTTGAATACAGACAGCCCTACTTTCCCCTGGCAGGGTGAGCCACAGTGTACCTTTGAGGGCCTAGGACAAAACACAGATCTAGTGGAGACCACTTCCTGGTGACAGAATACCAGTGTTTACTACAAGAATTAAATTAACACATTAAACCAATAAAAAGCAACTCCATTTTGTGAAGGCTATTCATCAAGAACAGCTGTATTTTTGGGTTTCTTTTCCTTCACCTTGTTACCAGATTTCTGTTGTTGCTATCATGGACTTATCAGAAGTGTGCTGAAGATGCCATTTTTGTGTCCAAATACTACAGCCTTGCCTTTTGCTTTGAGATGGAGGAAAATGTTTAGTCCCACACCTGGAAGGCAGAACCTCTCTGGACCTCAAAGCTCTGAAATTTAAAGGACCTAGAGAAGGCACACCAAACAAGAAGATGACATCGGACAGGAGGACATGCACTGTGTAGATTTGTTTTGCCTGCTACTTGTCAGCTATTGAGGGCTTGAGCATTTCTGACAGTGTGCATAGATTTGTCACCTAGTCTGTGTTTGAAATGCTGCATGACATAGAGAATCAAGATTTAGCATATGATTCCACTAGGTGAACAATATAAAAACCAAAGAGTGATATAAAACCCCAGTAGTAGAGCAGTAAAATCAAAGAAACAAAGCTGACACTTTCTGTCAGCACATCAGGGAGAAAGTGTTTTATCTTCAAGAAAGCACTAGGGTTGGGAATGGGAATGGAAGTGGCTTAAACTAGTTGTGTTGGGGGAGGGGAGCATCATTCCATCCCAACACACCCAGTCAGTTGCCAGCACCTATAATAAATACTCTGAGCAACGTAGTAATATTCTAGCCACTCCAGCCACTGAGCAGGCTTCATTTGGAACTCGGATCAGATGCCTCTATACAAATGCCCGTAGCATGGGGAATAAACAAGAGGAATTAGAGATGTGGGCACATCTACGGGGCTATGATATAATAGGCATCACCGAAACATGGTGGGATGGCTCCTTTGACTGGAGTGTTGGAATGGAGGGTTATAGGCTTTTTAGAAAAGACAGGCCTGGTAGGAGGGGAGGGGGAGTTGCCCTTTATGTTAGGGATAGGCTGGAGAGTAGGGAACTCTGTCTGGGGACAGGTGATCAGTTAACAGAAAGTTTGTGGGTCAGGGTTAAGGGGAAATCGGTGATGGGACACATTACTGTGGGGATCTGTTACAGACCACCTGATCAAGAGGAACCTGTGGATGAAGAACTCTACAGACAAATAGGAAAAGCCTCACACTCACAGGCCCTTGTTCTCATGGGGGACTTCAACCACCCTGACATCTGCTGGGGCGACGGTACGGCCCAGCACAAGCAATCAAGGAGGTTCCTCGATTGTGTGGAAGACAACTTCCTTCTGCAAGCAATAAAGGAGCTGACAAGGAGAGGTGCCCTGCTTGACCTCGTGCTCACCAACAGGGAAGGGCTCATTGGAAATGTGACTCTCCAGGGAAGTCTTGGATGCAGGGATCATGAGATGGTTGAATTTGAGGTCCTCAAGACAGTGAGAAGAGCTGCAGTAAGCTCACTGCCCTGGACTTCAAGAGAGCAGGGTTTGGGCTCTTCAGGAACCTGCTTAGCAAGGTTCCATGGGATATAGCCCTAGAGGGCAAGGGGGCCCAAGACTCTCGGTTAATATTCAAGAATCACCTGCTACGAGCTCAGGAGTGTTGCATTCTGACTAGAAGGAAGTGCAGCAGGAGGGCCAGGAGTCCTCCTTGGATGGATAAGGAGCTGCTGAGAAAAATTCACAAGAAAAAAGAGGCTTATAAAAGGTGCAAACAAGGACAGGTGGCCTGGGAAGAATACAGGGATGTTGTCAGGGTAGTTAGGGACCAAGTTAGGAAAGCTAAGGCCGAATTGGAACTAAACTTGGCAAGGGATGTTAAAGATAATAGGAAGGGATTTTATAGGTATGTAGCGGCTAAAAAACAGACTAAGGACAATGTAGGCCCCCTCCAGAAACTTTCAGGAGAACTGGCTACACAGGACTTGGAGAAGGCTGAGGTTCTGAATGGCTTCTTTGCCTCGGTCTTCACTGGCAAAGGCTCTGACCTCCTGGGGGCTCCTGCCTTTGCTGCACTGCTGCACCCCCTGTCACAAGACGCCAACCCCAGTGTCCATAGGGCCCAGGGAACAGGTGAGGAAACAGTAGCCATAGTACCAGAAGAAGAGGGAGAAGGCAGCACAGGTTGGGATAACAATGCACAAGGCATTGATAGTAACACAGAGACTTTTTATACACCTTTGATGCTTTAATGTTTTTATTAAATATTAGATGCTAAATATATTGGGGTCTGGGACCACAAGGGGCTGGTGTGTGGGGCTGATGTGTGCTGCAGCACACAGTGTGACCCATCCCCCATTAAGCTGTCCCCTGAGGCACCTTCACAGCGTCACTGATGACAGGGTGGCTTTCTGGGGCACTTGGAAGGGTCCTGGGATCTGCTGGCCCTCCTCTCTGGGGCTGCCGGGGCCTCCCAGGGCAGTGCTCTTTGCCCCGGCTGTGTGTGGAGGTCCCAGGCACACCTCCGCGGGTTCCTCCTGGGCCTTTTCTTGCTCCCTGTGGGTGGGAATGGGGGCAGAGAAGGGGCTGTCGGGACCCCCCTGAAGTGCTGAGCTGGGGGCAGGAGAACCCTATCAAGAGGCAGTGGGATCAGGGGCCACTGTGGGGCTGTTCTGCCACCTCCTGGCAGCATGGGCATTCTCCAGGCCCAGACAACGTCGGGCCTCCCCACTGCAGCAGTTCACCACATTGTCAATGAGCTGTTGGACAAAGCGCCTTGTGTGCCTGCCCAGGGAGCCCTGCAGCAGCTGGATCAGAGCCCCTGCATCCAGCCCAAAGTACCGCAGGCTGGACGTGACAAGGCTCTGTGCCGCTGCCTCTTCCTGGGCATCCTCCAAGAGCTGCCCCAGCTCCTGCTGCAGCCAGGGCAGCAGGGGCTGGAGGACAGTGGGGTAAACACGGAAGAGGGATGCCCAGACATAGGTATGAAAGCTGCCCACTGGAGCCAAAGGCAGTGGTCCTGCCCCTGCTGGTCGGGGTGATGCAGGGTGCTGGAACTGTTGGCTGGCTGGGTGTTCTTCAGCTCCTCCTGCCAGCTGAACGACTGGTGGTGCCACAGGTGGCAGGATGATGTGCTCCTCAAAGTTGTCATCCCCCCTCACCGAGTGCACAATGGAGCTCACACTCCACTTGCAGAGGGGGCACTCAGGCTTGCTTTCAACCCACCGCAGGATGCAGGTGTAGCAGAACTGGTGCAGGCACGGCATCACATAGCTGACATCCACCAAGCTGTCCAAGCAGATTGGGCAGCAGGTCTCCAGCTCCATAGCCATGGAGGGAGACTGTTCTCTCGCCTGACGAGGGGTGGAAGATATGCCCAGGTCCCTCAACAAGGAAGCCCTCCCAGCTGCCCAGGGAGAGGTTTCTCCATGCAGCTCACCTCTGCTGCTGCAAGCGTGCCTCCTGGGTGCCCCAGATGCCTGAACCTGGCAGGGCTTGGTAGGGAAAATCCTCCAACAGCTCTGGGGTCGGGCACTGAGAGCTGCACTCAAGAAATTGCCAGGCACAACACCACCACCAACAGCCTTGCACAACACTCCAGACCACGTGGACTCACTCAGCTGGACAGTGGGCACAAGCCGATGGGTGAAATTTAGCACCTGGATTGAAGCAGCAAGGGACGAGAGATCACAATCACTGCTGACTGGAAGCAATGAATGACTTCCCTGTTGTGCTGTGCTTGCATGTGTGGCTTTTGCCTTACCTATTAAACTGTCTTCATCTCAACCCCAAGTTTTCTGACTTTTACTCTTCTGAATCTCTCCCCCATCCCTCTGTGGAGGGAAGTGAGCAAGTGGCTGTGTGGTGCTCAGTTGCCAGCTGGGGTTAAACCATGACACCCTGGTACCCAGTAAGAGGACACATGGGAACAGGTCAAGGTTGTGTCAGGGGTGGTTCAGACTTGACATTAGGAAGCAATTCCTTACCAAGAGTGTGGCCAAACACTGGAACAGGCTCCTAGAGAGGGGGTTGATGTCTCAAGTCTGTCACCATATAAGAAGCATTAGGGCAGTGTCCTTAATAACATGCTTTAACTTTTGTTCAGCCCCGAAATGGTCAGGCAGTTGAACCAAATGATGGTTGTATGTCTTCTAACTGAACTACTCTGTTCTGTTCATTGCTATTACTTCCTATCATCGTATAAGCTGAAATATAACTCAGCTCCCTGCAACTGCTTGCTCACTCTCCCCACTTCTTCTTCCCTCCCTACCCCCCTGGCAGTATTTGGAGGAGAATCAAAAGCATGTATGTTCCACAGATTGATATAAGAACAGTGCAATTACTAAAGTATAGTACAAAACTACTACTATTACCATTAATGATAATACAAAGAAGGGAAGTAAGAGTAAAGATTATAGAACTGAAAAGGAAAGGGGGGGGAGGGGGAAAGAATGAACACAACTGATGCAGAATACAATTACTTACCACCTGCACCTGCTGATCGATAGGTAGCCCAATCCAAGCAGCGATCTGGGCCTTCCAATGAGTCCCTGTTTATATACTGGGCATAACGTGCTGTGGTATGGAATACCCCTTTGGCTAGTTTGGGCCGGGTGTCCTGTCTCTGCTTCCTCACAGCTTCTTGTGCTCCTCCTCACTGGCAGAGCATAAGAAACTGAAAAGTCCTTGGTTGTGGTAAACATCACTTAGCGACAGCTAAAACATCAGTGTGTTATCAGCATTGTTCTCAGACTAAAAACAAAACACAGCACTGCACCAGCTACTAAGAAGAAAAGTTAAATGTTATTGCTGAAACTAGGACAGTATCCACCCCTTATTCACATCATGCTTAGGTCCCACGTTTTAAAATGTACCACCACTTTTTGTTTCTTGATATATACATACACAAAGAGACAGATATAATTTCTTAGTCCATGGACCATCCCTATAAAGTTCAAGGGGTTCATCCAGCCAATGATTTTGGGCTTCGTCTGTTGTAAATCTTTCAGAGCAGGAAAGATGGTGTGTTGGATTGTTGCCTGATGACAACACTGCTGAACTCGTCTGGTCACTGCTGAGCTTCTCTGGTCTCACCAAAGTTCATTCTTTGTTGGGGTGATGATCAGAGGGAAGTCAGGGTCAGCCAATAGTGGCCTGAGGACAGTTCTGCTGCTGCTGACTTTTCCATTACTTTATTCTCTCCTGGTGATCATGACAGCACATATTTTCTTTTCAAAGCCCAGAGTAGTGGAGGTGGGCATTTAGCTAATGAGCTATAGAAGTGTTTTATAGCAGGCAACAGCATATAGAGTTCATTGGCTGTTTTCCCCCAAAATTAAATCCCGTTGAGGTACACACCAGACTTACCCATCTTCCTGCACTACCCATGCTGGGGCAGAGCGACCTGAGCCTACTGCAGCAGGGGTCTTAGCTGTGGTGGTTCCCGGAGGACACCAGCTCAACCTGTGCTGCTCCAACCTGTGGGAGCTGAGTGGTTCTTCCCCTTGGCTTGGGCGGCACAGGGGAATTAGGCACCACACAGGAGGCCTGGGCACCACAGGAGGCTCAATGTCCATAAGTGGCTTGGGGACGACTGGAGGCTTGGGCACCACAGGAGGCTTGGTGTCCATAAGTGTCTTGGAGACCACAGGAGGCCTGGGAATCAGAGGAGGCTTGGCCAGCACAGGAGGCTAGGTGGCTGTAAGTGGCCTGGACACAACCACAGGAGGCTTGGGCACCACAGGTGACTTGAGCATCACCAGGTGGACAAGAGGCTGGAAGGTGGGGATTTTGGGCTGGGGTTGTTGCTCTTGCAGCTGGAGCTTTATTAGCAAATATCCTCCCACCAAAAACTTCAGCCCAAGTAGGGAGGTAGGGGCACAATTGCCTTCAGGGAGACATGGAAACAACTGTGTTGGAAAAGAGCTTTAAGATCATCAAGGACAACCGTTCCCTACCAAGATCATCAAGGACAACCATTCCCTACCACTGCCAAGGCCACCACTAACTAACCCATGTCACTGAGGGCCTCGTCTACATAGGTTTTGAATCCCTCATTGGGCAGCAACTCCTTCACTGGGCAGCCTGTTTCAGTGCCTGACCACACTTTGGGGAGGAAATTGTTCCTAAAGTCAGTCTAAACTTCCTCTGGTGCAGGTTGAGACCATTTCCTCTTGTCCTATCCATTGGTCCTTGGGAGCAGAGACCAGCCCCCTCCCGGCTCCGTTCTCTTTTCAGGTAGCTGTAGAGAGCAGTGAGGTCCCCCCTGAGCCTTCTCTTTTCCAGACTAAACATACCCAGTTCCCTCAGCCATTCCTCATCACACCTGTGCTCCAGGCCCTTCACCAGCTTCATTGCCCTTCTCTGGCCCCCTGCAGCCCCTCAATGTCTCTCTTGTAGTGAGGGGCCCATAACTAAACACAGGATTCGAGGTGCAGCTTCACCAGCACCCAGTACAGGGTGACAATCCCTGCCCTGGCCCTGCTGCCACACTGGTGCTGATACAGGTCAGGATGTCCTTGGCCTTCTTGGCTGCCTGGGCACACACTGCTCATGTTCAGGTGGTGACTGGGGGCTCGAGGTGGCCACCCGATGCCCCTCCAAACCCATCTCTATGTAGATGATTTTGAAGGCACCAGTGAAGCATTCTTCTTGTGGTCCAGGACTATGCACAGTGTGTCACTCTGGATGGTGGTGCAGAGCCATTGGGTCACCGTTGAACAGGGTGCCATGGATGGATTGGTGTTGATGTCCAGCAACCAGGGCTGTCAAGCCTTCCCAGACATGAAGTCGGCTCTGTAGAGCTCAAAGCTGCCCTTGCAGGACCCCACCACTCTTAGGCACGGCGCAGGGCAGCCACCACCACCTCCTTTGTGCCAGGGATGGTCATCTTCTCCCAGGCTTCCCCATGCCCCACTCACTGAAGGTAGAGCTTGAACTGCTGGTTGGATCAGATCACGTAGTGGGACAGTTTGGGGTGCTGGCCTCCAGCCAGCCTCAACTGCTTCTGGATGGTGATGTTGCAGAGGTGCCAGAAGCTGGTGTGGGAAGAGCAGGGGTGGGTCAGCAGGGTACCAGGGCACTGGGTGTGTCAGGGTCTCAGGATGCTGGGGTACCAGGGTAGTGAGCACTTACTGGTGCAGGCTGTACAGGAAGAAGGGCTGGGAGCAGAAGCACATGTAGTTGTTATGGTAGAACTAGATTGTGAAGCGGGTCCCAGTTGGTCACCAGGAGCTATTGCTCCAGGTCAAACTGCCCACGATGAGCAGCAGCCACTGCACATACTTCTGTATGACCCATTCTCCCAGCTGCACCAAAGGCACCACACATTCCCCTGCCACTGTCATCACCTCCTCCACTCACCTGAGCAGGTAATGCCTGAGTGGGGGGAAACACGGTGCTGGTGAGAGCCCTCTTCACTGGGGAGCCTGTGCCCAAATCCCCTTTTGCCTCTTGGCTTCACCACTACGCGGATCACAGCCCCAGGTTTGGTGATTCACAGATTGTGGTCACCTTCCATGCAGGTCTGAGGCAACTGCCCCTGAAGCTGCTGCAGTGGGGCCCTGTACTGCTCTCACTGAAGGATGCTGGGTGCCAGCCTGGCCTGCTCACTGCAGGGTGGTGACACAGGGGCTCAGCACCAGCACTACCATACTGTGTGTTCCCCTCAAACCTTCCTGCCCTGCACACACTGTACCACGTGGTAGTACTCCTGCTGGAAGCTGTCCAAGTAGGCGTTAGTGATGTGGAGAGCTAGGGAGTCCCAGTCAATGTTGCAGTGCTCCAGCCTGTCCAGCTGGCTCCTGCAGATCTCCAGTGTGGCCTCCACCACATTGCTTAGGGGGCAATGGGGGTGCTGGACCTGTGAGGGCAGTATGGGCTGCGGGTCATGGCTCCTGGCAACCCATGGGATGCATGGCTTTGAGTGCATCAGAGTCCTGAGCCGCACTTCTGAGCACAGGCTCAGTCCATAGCTGTTGCACTGAGCCTGGGCTCCTCACCATCTCCACCAGGCCTATCTCCACACACTCACCTGCTCCCTTGTCAGGTCACTCTATCATCCCTGGCATGTCCCCAGCCTTCTCCACAGCCAGTTTGAGCAGGCTGTGAGCTGCTGTCAGTTGTAAATCCTCTGCAAAGGATTCAGGTTGACCTCATCCTGTCGTGCCCAAAACATGCTGAGGGGGGTGGCTTGAGAAAGGACGCCTGTGGCACCGGAGCGGAGCCAGGGGAGATCAGCGTCCAGAAACCTCACCATAGAGTGACAAGAGCCACTGAGGAGGGAGCCTCAAGTCCTTGACAGGACTTGCAAAGAGCTCAGCTACTGCGAGGAGGTGACTCACCGGGGGCAGAGACAGGAGGAGTGGCACCAACTGTGAGTGGTTAAAAATCTACCCAGAGAGTGTGGTGACCAGGAGCGCGGCAAACAGAGCAGGCAAATAGAGCAGGTCGAGGGCAAACAGAGCTGGTCGAGGCAGTTTGCGCGGCAGTTCGCGCGGGCAGGCAAGCGGGATGGTGAGCACTCGTCGTATGACCAGGGTCCAGTCTGGGAGCTCTGCCTTGGCTGCCCCGGTGGTGGCCAGCGTAGGCACCCAGACAGAGCCAGTAAGTGGGGAGGTTGCGGTGCAGAGCTTGTAGTGTAGAGAGTGCCTGCACTGGTCTTGTGAGGGAAAGGTGCAGAATGGGCAGGGCTGCGCTCGCTGCTCCCTGATGGAGGTCCTCCTGCAGCAGGTGACTGAGCTGCGGGATGCTGTCAGTAAGCTTCAAGCTGTCAGGGAAGCTGAGAGGAAGCAGGACGGCTTGCTCCAGGCCCAAACAGCACAGGGGCCTCAAGATTGCCCTCTGACTCATGGAGGAGAGAAGGAGGCTGTTGATCAGGGAAGCTGGGAATTAGTAACAAAAAAAAAAAACAACCAAAGGAGGAAGAGAGCAATTAAAAGCAAGGGGCTTCCTCCTAAACCTGCTGTACCCACCCAGAACCGCTTTGCTGTCCTGCAGGGGGCTGATGAGGAAATGCACTTGCATCAGAAACAGTTGGCTGGTGCACTGGTACAGAAGATCTCTACTGGTGCCGCCAGAAAAAAGCGACGGGTTGTAGTAGTAGGGGACTCTGCCATGAAAGGGACAGAAGCGCTCATCTGTCGGCCTGACCCGGTCGCAAGGGAGATGTGTTGCCTACCTGGGGCACGGATCAGAGATGTTGCGGAGAGGCTGCCTGCTCTAGTAAGTCCCACGGACTGTTACCCGCTTCTAGTGATACATATGGGTGCTAAGGATACAGATAATAGTAGCCTGAGAAGTATAAAGAAGGACTACAGAGCTCTGGGAGAGGTGGTCAGGGGTCCTGGAGCTCAGACTGTCTTTTCGACAATTCTCCAAGACACAGGGGAGGACCTTCCAAAGGCAAGGAGGATTGGACAGGTTAATAAATGGTTAAAAGGGTGGTGTCATAGTCAAGGGTTTGGGTGTCTTGGACATGGGGTCCACATTTGTAGGCCAGGCCTACTGGGGTCTGGTGGAGCTACTCTGATAAAGAAAGGGAAGAGTGGCTTTGCTGGGAGGCTTGCCAGACGTGTCAAGGATGCTTTAAACTAGATGTGCTAGGGGAGGGGGCATCATTCCATCCCAACACACCCAGTCAGTTGCCAGCACCTATAATAAATACTCTGAGCAACGTAGTAATATTCTAGCCGCTCCAGCCACTGAGCAGGCTTCATTTGGAACTCGGATCAGATGCCTCTATACAAATGCCCGTAGCATGGGGAATAAACAAGAGGAATTAGAGATGTGGGCACATCTACGGGGCTATGATATAATAGGCATCACCGAAACATGGTGGGATGGCTCCTTTGACTGGAGTGTTGGAATGGAGGGTTATAGGCTTTTTAGAAAAGACAGGCCTGGTAGGAGGGGAGGGGGAGTTGCCCTTTATGTTAGGGATAGGCTGGAGAGTAGGGAACTCTGTCTGGGGACAGGTGATCAGTTAACAGAAAGTTTGTGGGTCAGGGTTAAGGGGAAATCGGTGATGGGACACATTACTGTGGGGATCTGTTACAGACCGCCTGATCAAGAGGAACCTGTGGATGAAGAACTCTACAGACAAATAGGAAAAGCCTCACGCTCACAGGCCCTTGTTCTCATGGGGGACTTCAACCACCCTGACATCTGCTGGGGCGACGGTACGGCCCGGCACAAGCAATCCAGGAGGTTTCTCGATTGTGTGGAAGACAGCTTCCTTCTGCAAGCAATAAAGGAGCCGACGAGGAGAGGTGCCCTGCTTGACCTCGTGCTCACCAACAGGGAAGGGCTCATTGGAAATGTGACTCTCCAGGGAAGTCTTGGATGCAGGGATCATGAGATGGTTGAATTTGAGGTCCTCAAGACAGTGAGAAGAGCTGCAGTAAGCTCACTGCCCTGGACTTCAAGAGAGCAGGGTTTGGGCTCTTCAGGAACCTGCTTAGCAAGGTTCCATGGGATATAGCCCTAGAGGGCAAGGGGGCCCAAGACTCTCGGTTAATATTCAAGAATCACCTGCTACGAGCTCAGGAATGTTGCATCCCGACCAGAAGGAAGTGCAGCAGGAGGGCCAGGAGACCTCCTTGGATGGATAAGGAGCTGCTGAGAAAAATTCACAAGAAAAAAGAGGCTTATAAAAGGTGCAAACAAGGACAGGTGGCCTGGGAAGAATACAGGGATGTTGTCAGGGTAGTTAGGGACCAAGTTAGGAAAGCTAAGGCCGAATTGGAACTAAACTTGGCAAGGGATGTTAAAGATAATAGGAAGGGATTTTATAGGTATGTAGCGGCTAAAAAACAGACTAAGGACAATGTAGGCCCCCTCCAGAAACTTTCAGGAGAACTGGCTACACAGGACTTGGAGAAGGCTGAGGTTCTGAATGGCTTCTTTGCCTCGGTCTTCACTGGCAAAGGCTCTGACCTCCTGGGGGCTCCTGCCTTTGCTGCACTGCTGCACCCCCTGTCACAAGACGCCAACCCCAGTGTCCATAGGGCCCAGGGAACAGGTGAGGAAACAGTAGCCATAGTACCAGAAGAAGAGGGAGAAGGCAGCACAGGTTGGGATAACAATGCACAAGGCATTGATAGTAACACAGAGACTTTTTATACACCTTTGATGCTTTAATGTTTTTATTAAATATTAGATGCTAAATATATTGGGGTCTGGGACCACAAGGGGCTGGTGTGTGGGGCTGATGTGTGCTGCAGCACACAGTGTGACCCATCCCCCATTAAGCTGTCCCCTGAGGCACCTTCACAGCGTCACTGATGACAGGGTGGCTTTCTGGGGCACTTGGAAGGGTCCTGGGATCTGCTGGCCCTCCTCTCTGGGGCTGCCGGGGCCTCCCAGGGCAGTGCTCTTTGCCCCGGCTGTGTGTGGAGGTCCCAGGCACACCTCCGCGGGTTCCTCCTGGGCCTTTTCTTGCTCCCTGTGGGTGGGAATGGGGGCAGAGAAGGGGCTGTCGGGACCCCCCTGAAGTGCTGAGCTGGGGGCAGGAGAACCCTATCAAGAGGCAGTGGGATCAGGGGCCACTGTGGGGCTGTTCTGCCACCTCCTGGCAGCATGGGCATTCTCCAGGCCCAGACAACGTCGGGCCTCCCCACTGCAGCAGTTCACCACATTGTCAATGAGCTGTTGGACAAAGCGCCTTGTGTGCCTGCCCAGGGAGCCCTGCAGCAGCTGGATCAGAGCCCCTGCATCCAGCCCAAAGTACCGCAGGCTGGACGTGACAAGGCTCTGTGCCGCTGCCTCTTCCTGGGCATCCTCCAAGAGCTGCCCCAGCTCCTGCTGCAGCCAGGGCAGCAGGGGCTGGAGGACAGTGGGGTAAACACGGAAGAGGGATGCCCAGACATAGGTATGAAAGCTGCCCACTGGAGCCAAAGGCAGTGGTCCTGCCCCTGCTGGTCGGGGTGATGCAGGGTGCTGGAACTGTTGGCTGGCTGGGTGTTCTTCAGCTCCTCCTGCCAGCTGAACGACTGGTGGTGCCACAGGTGGCAGGATGATGTGCTCCTCAAAGTTGTCATCCCCCCTCACCGAGTGCACAATGGAGCTCACACTCCACTTGCAGAGGGGGCACTCAGGCTTGCTTTCAACCCACCGCAGGATGCAGGTGTAGCAGAACTGGTGCAGGCACGGCATCACATAGCTGACATCCACCAAGCTGTCCAAGCAGATTGGGCAGCAGGTCTCCAGCTCCATAGCCATGGAGGGAGACTGTTCTCTCGCCTGACGAGGGGTGGAAGATATGCCCAGGTCCCTCAACAAGGAAGCCCTCCCAGCTGCCCAGGGAGAGGTTTCTCCATGCAGCTCACCTCTGCTGCTGCAAGCGTGCCTCCTGGGTGCCCCAGATGCCTGAACCTGGCAGGGCTTGGTGGGGAAAATCCTCCAACAGCTCTGGGGTCGGGCACTGAGAGCTGCACTCAAGAAATTGCCAGGCACAACACCACCACCAACAGCCTTGCACAACACTCCAGACCACGTGGACTCACTCAGCTGGACAGTGGGCACAAGCCGATGGGTGAAATTTAGCACCTGGATTGAAGCAGCAAGGGACGAGAGATCACAATCACTGCTGACTGGAAGCAATGAATGACTTCCCTGTTGTGCTGTGCTTGCATGTGTGGCTTTTGCCTTACCTATTAAACTGTCTTCATCTCAACCCCAAGTTTTCTGACTTTTACTCTTCTGAGTCTCTCCCCCATCCCTCTGTGGAGGGAAGTGAGCAAGTGGCTGTGTGGTGCTCAGTTGCCAGCTGGGGTTAAACCATGACACCCTGGTACCCAGTAAGAGGACACATGGGAACAGGTCAAGGTTGTGTCAGGGGTGGTTCAGACTTGACATTAGGAAGCAATTCCTTACCAAGAGTGTGGCCAAACACTGGAACAGGCTCCTAGAGAGGGGGTTGATGTCTCAAGTCTGTCACCATATAAGAAGCATTAGGGCAGTGTCCTTAATAACATGCTTTAACTTTTGTTCAGCCCCGAAATGGTCAGGCAGTTGAACCAAATGATGGTTGTATGTCTTCTAACTGAACTACTCTGTTCTGTTCATTGCTATTACTTCCTATCATCGTATAAGCTGAAATATAACTCAGCTCCCTGCAACTGCTTGCTCACTCTCCCCACTTCTTCTTCCCTCCCTACCCCCCTGGCAGTATTTGGAGGAGAATCAAAAGCATGTATGTTCCACAGATTGATATAAGAACAGTGCAATTACTAAAGTATAGTACAAAACTACTACTATTACCATTAATGATAATACAAAGAAGGGAAGTAAGAGTAAAGATTATAGAACTGAAAAGGAAAGGGGGGGGGAGGGGGAAAGAATGAACACAACTGATGCAGAATACAATTACTTACCACCTGCACCTGCTGATCGATAGGTAGCCCAATCCAAGCAGCGATCTGGGCCTTCCAATGAGTCCCTGTTTATATACTGGGCATAACGTGCTGTGGTATGGAATACCCCTTTGGCTAGTTTGGGCCGGGTGTCCTGTCTCTGCTTCCTCACAGCTTCTTGTGCTCCTCCTCACTGGCAGAGCATAAGAAACTGAAAAGTCCTTGGTTGTGGTAAACATCACTTAGCGACAGCTAAAACATCAGTGTGTTATCAGCATTGTTCTCAGACTAAAAACAAAACACAGCACTGCACCAGCTACTAAGAAGAAAAGTTAAATGTTATTGCTGAAACTAGGACAGTATCCACCCCTTATTCACATCATGCTTAGGTCCCACGTTTTAAAATGTACCACCACTTTTTGTTTCTTGATATATACATACACAAAGAGACAGATATAATTTCTTAGTCCATGGACCATCCCTATAAAGTTCAAGGGGTTCATCCAGCCAATGATTTTGGGCTTCGTCTGTTGTAAATCTTTCAGAGCAGGAAAGATGGTGTGTTGGATTGTTGCCTGATGACAACACTGCTGAACTCGTCTGGTCACTGCTGAGCTTCTCTGGTCTCACCAAAGTTCATTCTTTGTTGGGGTGATGATCAGAGGGAAGTCAGGGTCAGCCAATAGTGGCCTGAGGACAGTTCTGCTGCTGCTGACTTTTCCATTACTTTATTCTCTCCTGGTGATCATGACAGCACATATTTTCTTTTCAAAGCCCAGAGTAGTGGAGGTGGGCATTTAGCTGATGAGCTATAGAAGTGTTTTATAGCAGGCAACAGCATATAGAGTTCATTGGCTGTTTTCCCCCAAAATTAAATCCCGTTGAGGTACACACCAGACTTACCCATCTTCCTGCACTACCCATGCTGGGGCAGAGCGACCTGAGCCTACTGCAGCAGGGGTCTTAGCTGTGGTGGTTCCCGGAGGACACCAGCTCAACCTGTGCTGCTCCAACCTGTGGGAGCTGAGTGGTTCTTCCCCTTGGCTTGGGCGGCACAGGGGAATTAGGCACCACACAGGAGGCCTGGGCACCACAGGAGGCTCAATGTCCATAAGTGGCTTGGGGACGACTGGAGGCTTGGGCACCACAGGAGGCTTGGTGTCCATAAGTGTCTTGGAGACCACAGGAGGCCTGGGAATCAGAGGAGGCTTGGCCAGCACAGGAGGCTAGGTGGCTGTAAGTGGCCTGGACACAACCACAGGAGGCTTGGGCACCACAGGTGACTTGAGCATCACCAGGTGGACAAGAGGCTGGAAGGTGGGGATTTTGGGCTGGGGTTGTTGCTCTTGCAGCTGGAGCTTTATTAGCAAATATCCTCCCACCAAAAACTTCAGCCCAAGTAGGGAGGTAGGGGCACAATTGCCTTCAGGGAGACATGGAAACAACTGTGTTGGAAAAGAGCTTTAAGATCATCAAGGACAACCGTTCCCTACCAAGATCATCAAGGACAACCATTCCCTACCACTGCCAAGGCCACCACTAACTAACCCATGTCACTGAGGGCCTCGTCTACATAGGTTTTGAATCCCTCATTGGGCAGCAACTCCTTCACTGGGCAGCCTGTTTCAGTGCCTGACCACACTTTGGGGAGGAAATTGTTCCTAAAGTCAGTCTAAACTTCCTCTGGTGCAGGTTGAGACCATTTCCTCTTGTCCTATCCATTGGTCCTTGGGAGCAGAGACCAGCCCCCTCCCGGCTCCGTTCTCTTTTCAGGTAGCTGTAGAGAGCAGTGAGGTCCCCCCTGAGCCTTCTCTTTTCCAGACTAAACATACCCAGTTCCCTCAGCCATTCCTCATCACACCTGTGCTCCAGGCCCTTCACCAGCTTCATTGCCCTTCTCTGGCCCCCTGCAGCCCCTCAATGTCTCTCTTGTAGTGAGGGGCCCATAACTAAACACAGGATTCGAGGTGCAGCTTCACCAGCACCCAGTACAGGGTGACAATCCCTGCCCTGGCCCTGCTGCCACACTGGTGCTGATACAGGTCAGGATGTCCTTGGCCTTCTTGGCTGCCTGGGCACACACTGCTCATGTTCAGGTGGTGACTGGGGGCTCGAGGTGGCCACCCGATGCCCCTCCAAACCCATCTCTATGTAGATGATTTTGAAGGCACCAGTGAAGCATTCTTCTTGTGGTCCAGGACTATGCACAGTGTGTCACTCTGGATGGTGGTGCAGAGCCATTGGGTCACCGTTGAACAGGGTGCCATGGATGGATTGGTGTTGATGTCCAGCAACCAGGGCTGTCAAGCCTTCCCAGACATGAAGTCGGCTCTGTAGAGCTCAAAGCTGCCCTTGCAGGACCCCACCACTCTTAGGCACGGCGCAGGGCAGCCACCACCACCTCCTTTGTGCCAGGGATGGTCATCTTCTCCCAGGCTTCCCCATGCCCCACTCACTGAAGGTAGAGCTTGAACTGCTGGTTGGATCAGATCACGTAGTGGGACAGTTTGGGGTGCTGGCCTCCAGCCAGCCTCAACTGCTTCTGGATGGTGATGTTGCAGAGGTGCCAGAAGCTGGTGTGGGAAGAGCAGGGGTGGGTCAGCAGGGTACCAGGGCACTGGGTGTGTCAGGGTCTCAGGATGCTGGGGTACCAGGGTAGTGAGCACTTACTGGTGCAGGCTGTACAGGAAGAAGGGCTGGGAGCAGAAGCACATGTAGTTGTTATGGTAGAACTAGATTGTGAAGCGGGTCCCAGTTGGTCACCAGGAGCTATTGCTCCAGGTCAAACTGCCCACGATGAGCAGCAGCCACTGCACATACTTCTGTATGACCCATTCTCCCAGCTGCACCAAAGGCACCACACATTCCCCTGCCACTGTCATCACCTCCTCCACTCACCTGAGCAGGTAATGCCTGAGTGGGGGGAAACACGGTGCTGGTGAGAGCCCTCTTCACTGGGGAGCCTGTGCCCAAATCCCCTTTTGCCTCTTGGCTTCACCACTACGCGGATCACAGCCCCAGGTTTGGTGATTCACAGATTGTGGTCACCTTCCATGCAGGTCTGAGGCAACTGCCCCTGAAGCTGCTGCAGTGGGGCCCTGTACTGCTCTCACTGAAGGATGCTGGGTGCCAGCCTGGCCTGCTCACTGCAGGGTGGTGACACAGGGGCTCAGCACCAGCACTACCATACTGTGTGTTCCCCTCAAACCTTCCTGCCCTGCACACACTGTACCACGTGGTAGTACTCCTGCTGGAAGCTGTCCAAGTAGGCGTTAGTGATGTGGAGAGCTAGGGAGTCCCAGTCAATGTTGCAGTGCTCCAGCCTGTCCAGCTGGCTCCTGCAGATCTCCAGTGTGGCCTCCACCACATTGCTTAGGGGGCAATGGGGGTGCTGGACCTGTGAGGGCAGTATGGGCTGCGGGTCATGGCTCCTGGCAACCCATGGGATGCATGGCTTTGAGTGCATCAGAGTCCTGAGCCGCACTTCTGAGCACAGGCTCAGTCCATAGCTGTTGCACTGAGCCTGGGCTCCTCACCATCTCCACCAGGCCTATCTCCACACACTCACCTGCTCCCTTGTCAGGTCACTCTATCATCCCTGGCATGTCCCCAGCCTTCTCCACAGCCAGTTTGAGCAGGCTGTGAGCTGCTGTCAGTTGTAAATCCTCTGCAAAGGATTCAGGTTGACCTCATCCTGTCGTGCCCAAAACATGCTGAGGGGGGTGGCTTGAGAAAGGACGCCTGTGGCACCGGAGCGGAGCCAGGGGAGATCAGCGTCCAGAAACCTCACCATAGAGTGACAAGAGCCACTGAGGAGGGAGCCTCAAGTCCTTGACAGGACTTGCAAAGAGCTCAGCTACTGCGAGGAGGTGACTCACCGGGGGCAGAGACAGGAGGAGTGGCACCAACTGTGAGTGGTTAAAAATCTACCCAGAGAGTGTGGTGACCAGGAGCGCGGCAAACAGAGCAGGCAAATAGAGCAGGTCGAGGGCAAACAGAGCTGGTCGAGGCAGTTTGCGCGGCAGTTCGCGCGGGCAGGCAAGCGGGATGGTGAGCACTCGTCGTATGACCAGGGTCCAGTCTGGGAGCTCTGCCTTGGCTGCCCCGGTGGTGGCCAGCGTAGGCACCCAGACAGAGCCAGTAAGTGGGGAGGTTGCGGTGCAGAGCTTGTAGTGTAGAGAGTGCCTGCACTGGTCTTGTGAGGGAAAGGTGCAGAATGGGCAGGGCTGCGCTCGCTGCTCCCTGATGGAGGTCCTCCTGCAGCAGGTGACTGAGCTGCGGGATGCTGTCAGTAAGCTTCAAGCTGTCAGGGAAGCTGAGAGGAAGCAGGACGGCTTGCTCCAGGCCCAAACAGCACAGGGGCCTCAAGATTGCCCTCTGACTCATGGAGGAGAGAAGGAGGCTGTTGATCAGGGAAGCTGGGAATTAGTAACAAAAAAAAAAAACAACCAAAGGAGGAAGAGAGCAATTAAAAGCAAGGGGCTTCCTCCTAAACCTGCTGTACCCACCCAGAACCGCTTTGCTGTCCTGCAGGGGGCTGATGAGGAAATGCACTTGCATCAGAAACAGTTGGCTGGTGCACTGGTACAGAAGATCTCTACTGGTGCCGCCAGAAAAAAGCGACGGGTTGTAGTAGTAGGGGACTCTGCCATGAAAGGGACAGAAGCGCTCATCTGTCGGCCTGACCCGGTCGCAAGGGAGATGTGTTGCCTACCTGGGGCACGGATCAGAGATGTTGCGGAGAGGCTGCCTGCTCTAGTAAGTCCCACGGACTGTTACCCGCTTCTAGTGATACATATGGGTGCTAAGGATACAGATAATAGTAGCCTGAGAAGTATAAAGAAGGACTACAGAGCTCTGGGAGAGGTGGTCAGGGGTCCTGGAGCTCAGACTGTCTTTTCGACAATTCTCCAAGACACAGGGGAGGACCTTCCAAAGGCAAGGAGGATTGGACAGGTTAATAAATGGTTAAAAGGGTGGTGTCATAGTCAAGGGTTTGGGTGTCTTGGACATGGGGTCCACATTTGTAGGCCAGGCCTACTGGGGTCTGGTGGAGCTACTCTGATAAAGAAAGGGAAGAGTGGCTTTGCTGGGAGGCTTGCCAGACGTGTCAAGGATGCTTTAAACTAGATGTGCTAGGGGAGGGGGCATCATTCCATCCCAACACACCCAGTCAGTTGCCAGCACCTATAATAAATACTCTGAGCAACGTAGTAATATTCTAGCCGCTCCAGCCACTGAGCAGGCTTCATTTGGAACTCGGATCAGATGCCTCTATACAAATGCCCGTAGCATGGGGAATAAACAAGAGGAATTAGAGATGTGGGCACATCTACGGGGCTATGATATAATAGGCATCACCGAAACATGGTGGGATGGCTCCTTTGACTGGAGTGTTGGAATGGAGGGTTATAGGCTTTTTAGAAAAGACAGGCCTGGTAGGAGGGGAGGGGGAGTTGCCCTTTATGTTAGGGATAGGCTGGAGAGTAGGGAACTCTGTCTGGGGACAGGTGATCAGTTAACAGAAAGTTTGTGGGTCAGGGTTAAGGGGAAATCGGTGATGGGACACATTACTGTGGGGATCTGTTACAGACCGCCTGATCAAGAGGAACCTGTGGATGAAGAACTCTACAGACAAATAGGAAAAGCCTCACGCTCACAGGCCCTTGTTCTCATGGGGGACTTCAACCACCCTGACATCTGCTGGGGCGACGGTACGGCCCGGCACAAGCAATCCAGGAGGTTTCTCGATTGTGTGGAAGACAGCTTCCTTCTGCAAGCAATAAAGGAGCCGACGAGGAGAGGTGCCCTGCTTGACCTCGTGCTCACCAACAGGGAAGGGCTCATTGGAAATGTGACTCTCCAGGGAAGTCTTGGATGCAGGGATCATGAGATGGTTGAATTTGAGGTCCTCAAGACAGTGAGAAGAGCTGCAGTAAGCTCACTGCCCTGGACTTCAAGAGAGCAGGGTTTGGGCTCTTCAGGAACCTGCTTAGCAAGGTTCCATGGGATATAGCCCTAGAGGGCAAGGGGGCCCAAGACTCTCGGTTAATATTCAAGAATCACCTGCTACGAGCTCAGGAATGTTGCATCCCGACCAGAAGGAAGTGCAGCAGGAGGGCCAGGAGACCTCCTTGGATGGATAAGGAGCTGCTGAGAAAAATTCACAAGAAAAAAGAGGCTTATAAAAGGTGCAAACAAGGACAGGTGGCCTGGGAAGAATACAGGGATGTTGTCAGGGTAGTTAGGGACCAAGTTAGGAAAGCTAAGGCCGAATTGGAACTAAACTTGGCAAGGGATGTTAAAGATAATAGGAAGGGATTTTATAGGTATGTAGCGGCTAAAAAACAGACTAAGGACAATGTAGGCCCCCTCCAGAAACTTTCAGGAGAACTGGCTACACAGGACTTGGAGAAGGCTGAGGTTCTGAATGGCTTCTTTGCCTCGGTCTTCACTGGCAAAGGCTCTGACCGCAGCACCCGAGTCTTGGAAGGCGGACGCAGGGACTGTGAAAACCTCGACCTTGGGCCTACTGTAGGAGAGGATCTGGTTCGAGACCATCTTAAGAACCTGAATGTACACAAGTCCATGGGACCTGATGAAATCTATCCGTGGGTCCTGAAGGAGCTGGCGAATGAAGTTGCAAAGCCACTGTCCATCATATTTGAAAAATCATGGCAGACAGGTGAAGTTCCTGACGACTGGAAAAAGGGAAATATAACCTTCATTTTCAAGAAGGGGAAAATGGATGACCCGGGGAACTTCAGACCAGTCAGTCTCACCTCTGTGCCTGGCAAAATCTGGGAGCAGATTCTCTTGGAAGGCATGCTAGGGCACATGAAAAACACCAAGGTGCTTGGTGACAGCCAGCATGGCTTTACTAGGGGAAAGTCCTGCCTGACCAATTTGGTGGCCTTCTATGACGGGGCTACAAAAGTGATGGACAGGGGTGGAGCAGCTGACGTCATCTACCTGGACTTGTGCAAAGCGTTCGACACTGTCCCACATGACATCCTTGTCTCTAAATTGGAGTGTCATCAATTTGATAGGTGGACCACTTGGTGGATAAAGAACTGGCTGGATGGTCGTACTCAAAGAGTTGTGGTCAACGGTTCAATGTCCGGCTGGAGATCAGTAACGAGTGGTGTCCCTCAGGGATCAGTGTTGGGACCGGTCTTGTTTAATATCTTTGTCGCTGACATGGACAATGGAATTGAGTGTGCCCTCAGCAAGTTTGCCGATGACACCAAGCTGTGTGGTTCTGTTGATACGCTAGAGGGAAGAAATGCCATTCAGAGGGACCTTGACACACTTGTGAGGTGGGCTGATGCCAACCTCATGAAGTTTAACCATGCCAAGTGCAAGGTCCTACACCTGGGTCGGAGCAATCCCAGGCACAGCTACAGGTTGGGCAGAGAAGAAATTCAGAGCAGCCCTACAGAGAAGGGTGTTAGTCAATGAGAAAATGAACATGAGCCAGCTTCAGTGTGCACTCACAGCCCAGAAAGCCAACCGTATCCTGGGCTACATCAAGAGGAGCGTGACCAGCAGGTCAAAGGAGGTGATCCTGCCCCTCTACTCTGCTCTCATGAGACCTCACTTGGAGTATTGTGTTCAGTTCTGGTGTCCTCAACATAAAAAGGACATGGTACTGTTAGAACAAGTCCAGAGGAGAGCCACGAGGATGATCAGGGGACTGGAGCATCTCCCATATGAAGACAGGCTGAGAAAGTTGGGGCTGCTCAGCCTGGAGAAGAAAAGGCTGCGTGGAGACCTCATAGCAGCCTTCCAGTATTTGAAGGGGGCCTACAGGGATGCTGGGGAGGGATTATTCATTAGGGACTGTAGTGATAGGACAAGGGGTAATGGGTTGAAACTTAAACAGCAGAGGTTTAGACTAGATATAAGGAAGGAGTTCTTTACTGTGCGGGTGGTGAGGCACTGGAATGGGTTGCCCAGGGAAGTTGTGAATGCTCCATCCCTGGCAGTGTTCAAGACCAGGTTGGATGAAGCCTTGGGTGATATGGTTTAGTGTGAGGTGTCCCTGCCTATGGCAGGGGTGTTGCAACTAGATGATCTTGAGGTCCTTTCCAATCCTAACTATTCTATGATTCTATGATTCTCTCACAGGAGGAGAGGCAGCAATAGCCTGGGGTCTCCTAAAGTAAGGTGATGATTATACAGTTTACATATAAATAATGCTTCCTTGATTTCAGAATGGAATTCAGACACATTTGTTTTAATTTTCTCTGAAAGAGTGATTGTCCTGGCTTCAGCTGGGACAGATTTAATTTTTTTGCTAATAGTTTACAGTGCTGTGAGTGGGCTGGGGGAGTTAGCGAGTGGTTGTGTGGTCATTATTTGCCAGCTGGGATTAAACTAAGACAGTGATGATAAAAGTATTTTGAAGTATTTGTGAATGGGTAAGATTTCAAGGTATCTCTCACAAGAAGAGGAACAGGGGTCTGGCCAGGATGTACAGAGCTGGCTGCCAAGACTATACTTTGGCTCCAGAATTTCCCACAAATACATGATACTCTGGGGACCTGAATATTCTAGGATAGATTTCCCATCTTTAATAGAGATGATGCCTCTAACGGTTTTAGTCTCTAAGTGTACTTTTCACCACATGATTTTATCACTTCCATCCAAGCACTTACATACACTTTTATACAGAACATAAGTGTTATACATTTACATTACATGGCATACATGTAACATCCCCATGTGGGAAGGAAGAAGCCCTAGGCCCCTTCTTAAGAAAAGGGACAACAAGGCACAAATAGAGCAAACTACTCATCCAAAACAGTTAGAAGATGTGTGCCCAGGCAAGAATCTGAACAAAGTACTCCAAATTCCTGTTTCAGTGCTTTAACCATATACATGTGCTTGTCCCAAAGAGAACATGACAAAAAGAACAACAGACATTGCACCAAGATGCATTATATGATATAGAAAACAGTGAGGATATTTTGGAGGCTTAGTAACAACTTTGGCATACTTTCACCTTCACATATTTCCATCCTGGGTAGCACTGCTTCCCACAGAGGTAACAAAAACCAGAGAAGATGTTTTAAGAAGACAGTTAAGAATTTCCTTCCAAACCAGCATTCAAATGAACCATCCAGGTCTGAAGAGTGATGAGAAAAATAAGACGAAATAACTGCCAGATAAACCCAGGTTAGCTGTTCTAAAGCCATCAAACAAGCTTTGCTTTGTTATGCATGATGAGTATCACCTTCTAAAGCACATGGGCAGTATTTAGTGTTAGCTGAAGGATACTGCATACTCCAGTAGCTTTGTGAAAGGCCAAACATCACCATAATCAATGACTGTAAAATAGCTCATGTGAAAAAAAGATCTTCTTACCTTGGCAAAGATGACATATCCCAGATATCAGGCAGGAATTACCACAAAAGGCACGCATCATATATTTGCTTGCTCTTTCTTAATGCCTGAATGCTGTTAGTAATCAGTGCTGTTGGCATTCTGTTCAGACTTTGTAATAAATGAACAGTCATGAACCTTGGGAAAGCAGGTTAAAGGAACACAAGTTACGTGGTTTAGATAAAGAGGGGTTTTATCCGCATGAGTAATGCTGCGTTGGATTAGCGAAAATTAGTAACAGAGTTCTCACCATCATTTAACCTACAAATGCTAGACAATCTACATGGAGGCATCCAGAATTTCTTTCTTCAGTATCAGTCTACGCTGATGAAAGTCCAAGAAGCCAGGAATACACTGGCCCTGCCAAGGAGACCCTCCAGAATAAGGCTATTTCTGGATAGGAATGGATGGATGGCTTGGTTAAGTAAGAGAAAGTAGGGCCTGCATAGAGTGGCTCAGAACTTCAAGCAGATCATAGAGGATGATGTGCATGCTCCAGACATTCTCTTCAGGATGATGGAGAATGGGAAGAGGCTGTGTTGCAAAGATCATTCTTAAGTCATCAGCACAGCTCAGACCCTCCTGCTACCACAGGAGCCTTTACACTGGTGAGGTACTGCTTAGCCCAATTTTCCCCCCTTTCCTCCCTTATCAGCTGTGACCCAGCTTCTCTAATGACCATCTTTCTTCCTTCTGACACCAAGGCCGTAGGACCAGCAGATATGTGCAGACTTTCTGAAGAGGTTTAGCACTGGCCAGATCTCAATCGAGCTGTGCCTGAAAGGGATGATTACATCTTTTGCTGTGTGGGTTCAGCCTCATGCTCCAGAGCAATCAGTTGTCTAAGCTGGTGAGAATCTTTCCCTTGCCCTTTCTGGGAACTGCCCTTTCTTAGTACTGGGGACCAAGTACTTGGGGAGATATTTGGGACCCCAAAACTTTTATCCAGGCTGCAATACTAGGCTAGAATTTGTTCTCTCAGCAGCACATTATACTGACAGAGTTTGTCTTCTGAACCCAAACAATCTGGACAGGCCAAACCCTATATTCACTTGTTTTACATCACAGCTCTGAGCACAATTAGGAGAACATTATGTTGCCATTTGTTTCCAAGAGGAGGTGGGGTGGGAGAAGGCAGCATGTGCTCAGCTGGTATTATTTTCTCAGACAACAATAAAATGTGTTGTTATGGCTTGAGGCTAAGAGGTATGAAAGTCCGAGTTACACAACGTATCTGCTTCCAGCAGGCATATCCCCTACACTGTTCATGTGGTTGTGTTCAGATCAAAACAGCAACTTTTTGCATGGCAAATCATGATTGTATGAGGTGCTGGGGAAAATCCATCAGGTTCTTTGACAGGATCAGAACTCACTTATCCCTGTATCTGCTTTGGGATCCAGCTAGCACCCACACTCACAGCAAGACATAGATGTTCGGCAAGCTATGAGTAAGCTACAGAGACCCTGAGATGCTGTCATCAGCTTCCTCTTTCACACTACCATCTGGCTCAGTGCAAGGTGCTGGTGGCTACAGCTGTATCAGGAGGTCAGATGAGATAATAACTTCAAGTGTCATGTTAGTCATCTTTACAGCATCCCCTGTAGTTTGTCCTTCTATTTCCAAAGACAGTAATACAGTTTTGTTTTTTGGTTTTAGCACCATGGACTTGGTTTCCTCAAAGGAAGCTTCAAGGTGTGAGACTGAAACACCCAGCCTGTGCTCTTGCTGTGACAAAAATACAAGTTGCCAACAACAACAACAAAAATCTCGTTTTTGTCATTCTGCTTGGAGTGCAGTAGTTATTAAGGGTAGGTGGAAGGTAAGAGCATCTGCCCCATTAAGGTTATCTGATCAAAGACCTTCTCAGTGCAAAGGGGATAATAAATAAAAGGGGAAGTGATAAGCAGGAACGCATAAAGACAGAAACCTGGTAGAAAACAGGTAAAAGGGATGATGTCAAGGATTAAGACTCTAGTTTCTAATTGATGGATGATTGAAAGAAACTTCCAGGCACAGCTTTAGAGATGGCCACCTGGTCTTTTTAACTGATAAGAAATGGGAAAAAAGGAGGAATGTGAGGATTTGAGGTACTTAAGTGGGTCTGAGAGGTTATGCAAAATTTACAGGGAAATATTTAATGGAAGGGGATTGGGGAGGAACAAAGGGGAATGGAATAGAAAGAAAGTAGTGTAAAAGGAGGTAGTCGCATGTAAAACATTGCTGATAAATACCCTTTTCTGACCACATCCTGTGCCTGATCACTGAAGTTGGTCCTATTTCTTATTAAATCTTTTAACTACAAGGGTGGGAATCTTGGCCATCAGTCACTGGGACAGGAATAGTGTATTTCCCTAATACCAATAATTGTGAGGCACTGAGGAGAACAAAGCAGGTGAGAGGCTCATCTCCAGTAGCTGGAGTGGGATCTCAAATCACAAGCACATGTGCCTGGCACCAGTTGCTGTGGGGCAGAGGGTCTGTATCTTCTGCAAACCTGTTGTGTGCAGGGGTGGGTGTACTTCACTGGCAAACCTCAAGCTGGACCAGCCAGCTTGTAGGAGGTGCTCAGACTGGGCAGAGGTATCAAGTGAGCAAAGTGCCTGTGTTGATAACTGAGGGAACCCATCAGTGAGGGGTGCCTGTAAGATGAGTATCTGAGTTCTGGATCTGTTAGCTGGCTGAGATGGTGAGTAGAAGACCTGTGAAGCATGTGGAAGTGTTCAGGATCTGGATGGGGTGGATGTACAAAGGGGTGGGTTATGCCAGTACAAGGGGTGGGTTATACCAGTTCTGTGAGCATTCTTTATGGATTAGGAGGAAGAATAGGGAATACAGGGAAAGAGCAAGTGCACACGATTTTAATAATGAACTTCCAGCTTTACCAGTTGAGGAGTAAGGTGTTATTTGCTTATATATTTTTTATGAGTCCTTGAAGTACTGAGGCCTGAACAATAGGCCTTGAACCAAAGTTGAACTCTAGATGAACCCCACAACCCAACAATGTATGTATCTAATATGCATAGCATTAATCACATATGCAATGTACTGCTCATCCATTTTAGTATGAATATATTTATACATATTTTTATGCCAATCTATAAAAGCTGTGCTGTAATGCTTATTGTGCAGTAGTAACCATCAGAATGACCCTCCTTTATTTAGAGACAAATTGCAAGGCCAAAAAATCAGACATCTGGTCTTGTTCAGGAAATAGAGATACTCTCTTGTTGAGAAATATGTGATTAAAGTTAATATAGATAGAGATACTCCCTTGATGAGAAATACGTGATCAAAGCTAAAATAGGTGGAGATACTCCCTTTGGCTCCTCCTTAAGACCTGGCCAGGCTTTGGGGAGAATACGACAGGGAGGGTGACACCAGATGTTTCCGCACCTGAAGTTTTGCCAATGTTTATTTAACTATACAAAATCTGGACCCTCTTGCTTCAACTTTGGAGACCTCACCTACAGGTGGACGGACTGCATAGGACTTCACAGTTGCTAGGACATGTTCTCCAAATTCTTGCAGCAATTACCTTGACATAGGCAGTAAAATAAGCCTACTCTTTTGTTGGTGACTGTGTCCTTTCTGTTGAACCCATCAACTGGTAAAACAGTCTGGTAGGTGGGTGGTGTTGAAGGAAGTGCCTTAACTGTGGCAATGTGTGTGACTGATCACGTCAGTGTCCTTTGTCCATGCATGTATGTGTATGCGTGTGCCTGCCTGTCTGTCTTTAGCATATGTGCTCAGCTTCACTACTGGTTGAATCTGTGAATGGGAAAGCAGCAGCCATGTCCAGCTGTCTGGCACAGCGACCTCCGGGTCACTGGAACAGGGTCCAGCTGCCAACTAGGAGGAACCCCCAGAATCTGGAGCTGCTAGAGGTGGAGGCCTCTATACTTATAATACTGCTTTACATGTGTCCATGTGTTTCATCTCATGAAGTAACAGATTCCTATATAGGTCTGGCAGGATATGTATAGCAAGACAGAGGTGCCTTCACAAGAAATCTCTGTTACTAACCAAATATCATGTCATAAAATAAAACTTCAATGAGTTAAAGAGACCAGTGCCAGAAAGGAAAAGCTGTGAAATTGCAGGAGGTAGCTGCTGGAAGGTCAACGAAGCTCAAAATAAATAGTGTCTAACATCTGGTCCATTTCACCAGCAAACAGAAATAAAGTGCAAATGCTGACTATCTCAAGAAGCAGGAATTTATGAAGAAGCTCTTTTCCTGATGAAAAGGCCTTTTTTCCTACCAATGTACATAAAATAATTAGAAAGCAGGTCTGTCATAACAAAGTAGTCCATTAATCAAGATTACTCAAGCAACAAATATTCACAAGAATTCACAACTCACTGCTGAACATCGATGATGGTTATAACCCTATATTCGCCAACATCACAATTTAATCCAGAGGGTGTGTGGAATTATATTATCAAACCAGTATATTTTGAACCAGTATATTTTTGAATAGGCTTTTAATTTCAGCTAATAACTTCACAAATATCAGGCCTTCCAACAGAGAAATAGAAGTCCACAACACACAGTTTCAGCCCTTGCACTGAAGAAAGAAGTATCTGCACCTTCGCAGTGTCTTCTGAATCAACTCTGTTACTCATCACATGCCTGAATGAATCCCAGTTGAGGCAGCGAAAGCTACTGTAGCTGCTTAGGAGGGACAGATAGAGGGACAGTGAAGTCTTCCAGGCACATGATGGGAATGCTTGTTTTCCTGATGCTTTGTGGCCCAAAGAAGGGTGGTACCTGGGCAGACCTTGGGCATCAGGATGGATCTTCTGGCTGTTTAAATTCTGGCAAACTTTCCTTGTTCTGGAATTAGGAAGAAACAACTGGACACAAATCTAGCCCTCTTCAGTGGTCACTGTGAATAGCTGAGTAGCATGTGCAGATGCTCTCCATAGCAGTCACAGTTTCAAGAGTTTGGTGTTCCAGGGCCAGTCACCAATGACTGGTCTGGAAGTGAAGGGTAGGAACTACTAATTTTGTTCACTGGTATCAAACCAAGCCCCTGAGACCCTCAAAAATACCTTGACAAAATTTGATTACTTTGCAGAAAGACTCCCAGGATGCAGCCTCTGTAGGCACACAATCCATCAGTTCCAGAACATCTCTATTTCTCTGACACAGCCAGACATTTGGAAACAGGCTGCAAAATTAGCTACACTGCCAAAACTGAATTATCCATAGTGCTTCTTCAGATCTCTGTTATTTGTGAGTGGTTTATAATTACTCTTCCCTCATGCCAACCTAACAAAAACTTTGGTAGCTGTTCCACTGAACTCAGCTCCCCTCACAAAAGCAAAGCTCAGGAGCAGCCATGGAAGAGAGAACACAGGGAAAAGTCAGCCTGGGGCTGCTTTACACAGCAGCTATTTTACACAGAGGGAAGTGAAGGAGAAGCAATAAAACACATAGGCTAGAAACTGGCAGAACACACTCTGATGCTAGTGTGTTTGGTGGCCCTCTCAGATGCCCTGGTAAATACACATGTATGTGCTCAGTTTGTCAGGCCTGCAGTGCATCTTTGTAACTAAGGAAAAGAAAGCCTTTTCTCCCCAGAAGTGAATCCCAGCTATAAAATAACAATATATTAGAAAGCGAGTGAAAACCTGCATGTGGGCTTCTCAAACAACCCCTTGAGAACTTACTTTAAAAGTGTCCAACATTATGACTATGAAGTTCTCCAGGCTGTTTTTCTTAAATGCACATTAGTTTGTGCTTATGAGACTTGCCTGGCTACTGGAGGTTCAGGTGTACCTGTCTTACAACAGTACCAAACAGACAGCAGAAATATTCTGTTAACAAGTCTCTACTGTTTTATTCTATTGTAGAAGGTGTTGTCATGAACCTTTATATGCAATAATCTGGAGCCCTAACAAGCAAGAATTAAAAGCATTACCAGTAGAGACATAAAATATCAACCTCTCTTACCCAGCTGCACTCATATGAAAAATATTCTGTTCTAATAAACAAGATAGTGGTATGTAAATAATTTTACAAGGCACCGAAGGTGAAAAAATATGTAATTTAGTTGGGCTCACACAGCTAGACAACAGCTATGTTATAGCAACATTATAATCTCCCCAAAGCATTATGGGATAACATGAAATCATTCTTCTGCAAGAGAAGGATAAATAACACTTTCATTAAAATATCTTCTCCTGTATTGGGCAGGTCAAACCAGTTAATAGTGTTAATGATCCAGACTCAGGAAAAGTAGACAGTTTAAGAACACCCAAAGAACAGGTGTCCCACTCAGAGTCTTCTATTTTTGGTTTGTTGTTTTTTGTGGTATTTTTTCCACGTAAGTTTCTTTTCACTGCAAGCTGCAGAGCCCTGCAGCTTGACTCTTCCTATGTTTCAATGAAGCCTTATCATATGCAAAGTCAAAGTCAGCAGTGTGAGGAATAAAGAACAGGAGAGCTCATAAGTGCTGCCAGTGTCCACACGAGCGTGACTGGACCGTCCGTGGCCCCGCGGCTGGGGTTCAACCGTGATGTAGCCATTAATGATGCGAATCCGAGGAGGAGGGTTGGTGGCACTGCAAGGCAAGAAAAGAATGTCAGTCCAGACTCAGCCCACAACTGCCTAGTAGCCACAGAGGAGGAGGTGTTCAGCCTCTGTGCCCTACTGTCAGTTTTCTGGGCTCCTAGGACTGGTCTCTCATAGTAGGACTATGTTTCCAAATGGCAGAGTGCTGCCTCATCCCTTCCTTACCCGTGTGGGCAGCTCCCACTTCAGCCCACGTGGATTAGGGTGCCCAGCTGAACTGCAAAGCAGTCTCAAGGGAGAGCAAGGAAGAGATTTAGGAGGCTGCACGCAGGTCCACTCAGTCAGCCTCCCCACTGTTTGCACACAATCAAGACAGCTGTATTCCTAGTGCCTTACAGCTACGCAGAAAATAAGTAGGAACCAAAAAAGCTTTGTTGCAGAGGAGTGTCACTGCAGTGACATTTGCTGAGCACAGCAGGAATAAGGCACCTGCTTTCAGCTGAGTCAAACCATCTTCCCCAGCCATGCTTCAATATGTGCATCTTAGCATGGACCAAACTAGTTACTGTACTGCATGTTCTCTTCAACAGGTCAGGAATTACAAGGGGATTGCATGACATGCTTTAAGGAGAGAAAGAGCCATTTCCAGAAAAGTATTCTTTGTCAGTGGGAAAAGATCACAACACCCCAGGGTAGCTCCCAGTGCTGAGGACTCTGAGGTGGTGATGAACAAGAAGTGAGCCAGAGCCTACATGATGCTGAACTCCCATTATGGCAACACATGATGGAGGAGAGAAATTTGTATGCTCCAGGCTGCTAATACCAACTGTCCTGAACTGAGGAAGCTCCCACACCATGGCAGATCAGGAGTCAAAAGGGTCAGATACCGCAAAGGTGTTGCTCTCTTTGGCAAAGCATAGAAAGCCATGCTTGACCTCACAGCTATGAGGCTGACATATACCCCAGGGTCTCATGGTGCTGTGTGAGCCAGAAGACAAATTTGGGCAAAATTAAAAGCAAATCTACCTGCCAAATAGAAAAGTAGAGTCATTTCTCCTCCACCCTCTCCCTTTGCTTGCTTTATTTTGGCCATATGCATTAAGCAAAAATGCTTTGATTACTTGAATTGAAGGCAGTTAGTACTTTTATTAAAACACTTACCCTTCTGTACCCAAAGGCCCCACAGAAGGTTTGAACAATAACTGAAGAGAAGCCAGCTGGCAGCACATCACAGCACCGCTGACAGCTGATGCATACAATCAAAGCAATGCTGCCAAGCCCACTGCAAAACTGTATGAAATCACTTGCACTGCGCTTTTCACATTGCCGGCCTCACAGAATGGCCCACGCAAAACTGGTAGGTTTACCTGTGCCTGGGCAGCCGGGGGGATGCGCAGCGCAAGGGCTGAGACTGCCGGTGGGACGAGCCCTGCACAACGTGCGAGCTTGCGCCGTTTCAGTGGTGACTTGTCGCGGCTGTGCCACGAGGTGGGGCTGTCAGCTCGGCCCACGGCTGACTAGGCAGACCGCAGCCGCACGGCAGGGACCGGAGAGGCGTCATCCCCCCTTCTTTACAGACACGGGTGGGGACCTTGCGTGGATGACAGCCACTTCTCACGACAAAAGCAAAAGAAGCATTTGGTGCTGTCATATTTAGTAGTAGTTTTTCGAGCTGTCATCAGCTTCGCTTTTACCTATTGCTTTGCAGTGGTTGCAATCCAGTATGTAGCCCTAATGTACCTCCAGCTTAGCCACAGTAGCACATCCTCCCAACTTCCCTCTTCTTCTGAAGGCACTGGTGCTGCAAGTGCAGCATATCTCACATCAGGATGCTCACTGACTTCCCTGAGCTTTATGAGAACAGCTGTGTGTGAAAAACTGCATGTGTCAGACTGCAGGCAGGATGGGAGCTTGGGATCATAAAGACTCCAGATCATCCCTTAGCATTTCAACTCAACAGACTGTCAACAGACACCCAAAACATAGTTCACAGACAGCTTTTGTGAACTGTAAAGTAAATGATACACTAAAAGATTAAATCAAATTTGATCAATATTTGCATTTATCAATATTTGGATTTGTTGTACTGGTGAGTCTTGAACTGCGTGTAGGTGCATGAAAACCGCCGTGTGCATTGTTCCCCTTTCTCTCCAAACTACTTACACTCAGGCTGGAAGGAGGAGCAGAGACAGGGAACAAAAATACTGTATTAGAGAAGAAGGTGAGTTTGGTCTAAAATGTCTGAATGCTTGGAAAAGAACAACAGCTGCTGCACCTGCTTGGAGCCAACCTGGGCAATGTATTACTCAAACCAGTGGTACAGCTGTGATTAGGCGACATAACAAAAGAGTCATAGGAGAACTCAGATACTCTCAGTGTCTTGGGGAGCAGGAAGAAATATTCTTCAGAGTCCAAAAAAAAAAAAGAAAAAAAAGAATGTAGAGGCTTAATTTCAAGTACTGCAGGCTCTTCATCATCACCCTGACCCATCTGGTAAATCACAGCTTCAAAAAATAAAATGCTTTCAACCCAAGTGTGGCAGAATCAGAGGGACAAAGTACAAAAGACAGCAGACTCAGGCCTGTGTATTATCTGACAGGAGGTCACCATTAAAGTACACCTTCAGCCACACGCCTATAGCTACTGTAGCTACTAAGGAACAAGTTGGTTGTTTTCTTTTTTTGCAAAGAGCATATATGGCAGATATGACATTTCCCACATATGCAGCAGCTCTTGGATAAAGGTCAAAGGCTTTGGTATGTACCATCTACCACTGAACACAGCCTTCTGTGATAAAAAGGACCACCATATGGTCACAATCCCTCAATTCCAAATGCAAAATGGTGCAGAAAAGGCTTCCATTTGTATTATGCCTAATTTTTCAGAAACCTAACCTAATGCAGAAGAAGCTATTTTGTTACTAAAAGTACAAACAGCCTTGAGTAAATATTTCAGCAAGAACCACAGTGAGGGAGACGGTCAGATCCAGCCTTCAGTATATATCTAGCCCTTGCAGAAGTTTGACATACTGGATTAAGCAATCTAAATAAAGTGCAGTTTGTATGCCAAACCCTCCTCCCTCCTCAGCCGTCAGCTACCTTTCCTCTAGGCGAACCCAGAGGTCGTTAAACTGTCTCAATCTTTGCTTCTTCTGCTGCTTCTTCTTCTTCTTTTTGTACTTCCTGTCTACCTTCTTCAGCACATCAATACTGTCAGGGAGCAGCAGGTGAGGCAGCTCTTCTTCCTCCTCCTCCTTCTGGGAATGCAGCGGCAGTGGGAGCTCCTGGGACACAACATAGGGACCATGTGCCAGCGATGATGATGAAAAGGCTAACAAGGTTTTGGCGGGTTTTCTGATGGAAGAGAGAAGGAACAAAGACAATATTCGAAAGTGTTTTTGAGGCAGAATCCTGGTAGAGATACCATCAAGGCACATATAAACCAAGTGTTTCTTCCTGACATTGGCTGGATGCTTATTTCTCGGCCTTGTATTCCTGCCCCATTGTCTTTGAGTCAATTTTCTGATCAAAATAGTTCTCTTTAATGAAAAAAGCTTTGGAAAAGAGGTAATCTGGAACTGAGAAAAGAATGCAGTCTGGCTCAGGCTGGAGTAACTTTTGAGAATAACCTTGCATATCTAGAAAGAACAAAGAAAGAAATCGCTCTTAGAGTCAGGGAAGGTCAAGACTAGACTCCTCTAGTCAGATGTACTGCAGAATAGAGACCAGATTATTCCTTTCAGTAATTCCAGCCCAGAGCCAACTAACTTGGGGAGCATGAGAAAGGTGCAGGGACAGGACAACTAAGGCACACTAGCTGAAGAAGCCAGTCCTAGATCAACAGCTCCTACTAGTGGAGAAGGTAAGTAATGAGCTAGTCTACAGACTTGCTCATGACTGCAGAAATGCATCTTTAAATTATGGTTTTTGAAGAAAATGCCTCAATACACCACTAAGCAACCCTTTGGGCCATGTAGCTGTGGCAATGTTCACCATTATCTCATCTTTCCTTTCATGAAGCTAGATGGACACAGTAGTGAACATGCAGCCTTTATAAAACATTGGGTGAGGAGGTATGTCTGACACATAAAAGACCAGAGGTCAACTCACTATTGTGGCACTGACTTCTAGTCTAAGTATTTACTGTCTCCATGCTGATATGCAAAAGGAGATAACGCTATTTTTGCTACTCAGGTGAGCAGAACAAGGAGTATGAAATGGTGGTTTTAAAGGGGTACATCAGTCAAGTTTGGAGGTCCACATGAAGGAGAGGAGGCTGAGCAATTGCAGCTCTCTCTCTGTTCACAATGCAGAAGTGAGCTTTGCACATGTATTAAGTAATAAGGAGTAGAAGTCAGGACTTTGGGTTTCTAGCTGCACAGATCCTGTATTAATTAGACTGGCAGCATTATCCAGATTTCAAAGCAGTTCCAGCAAGATACTGTTGTGAGCCTATGTGCATGCATGAACTCTCTCACAAGGCAAATCTTGAAAGCCCAAAGGACCACTGTCAAGCCCAGAAAAAGCTCTAAGGGCTATTCTTACCCAGTTTTGTGCAAAGGTGATGTATTGAAAAAATAATCAATTTGCTCCACCCTGATTACTCAAGCTCTGTTCCCTTATACTTGGAGCAAGCAACATCTCCTCATCTATGCTCCCAGGCAGGTAGGCTGCAGTCTCTTATCCACTCCTGGCACAGTACAAATATCTTACTGATCTTTATGGCTACTTCATGAAGAGAAGAGATGCAGGAGTCTTCTGTAACAAGACAGAATTGGAGACTGTCTTGGGTTGAAATTCAGAGGCAACGGAGAGGTAACAGAAAAGAGGACCACACAGCGCTGTGCAGAAACTTGATTTCTATCAGTGAAATCTTCCCTGAACCACAGCACACTTCCTTTCTCCCTTGCAATGGCATAGAAACGAGGAAGTTGAGAAAGAGGCATATTTCATTGAGGCTGCAGTTTTCAAGCTAGCCCATCACTGTGGGCCTATCTCTTTGGTGGAGAATAAAGAGGGTCCCACCTGAAGAAAAAAAGAAGTTGTAGACTGGAATATGAGGGAGAGTAGATGGAAAATGAAGAGGATTTTATCTTATTTCCTTCAGGGAAAATCACAGGTTGATCATGCAGTACACTTTATGTGACAGAGACTGGCACAGAATGGGTCTTGGGCTATCGATCTCTTTCAAAATCCTTGTGATTCTCACTCTCACTATCATCTCTGAAGTGTCATGACCCTTTGGCTCTCCTCCACAACATCTTCACATCATCCACTCTTTAACTGCCTTACACAGTGACTACCCTGCCTGTTGTCTCCAGTGACCTGATTTTTCTGAAAGTCCTCTGCTTATGTTTCCCTTTTCCTCAATTTCTCTTCATTGTGCCTCTTCCTTAACTGTGAAAGTCACTGAATGGTCACCAGCCCTCCTCTGTAGATTAGACTGCCTTGCTGCCTGCAGCCTCCCCTAGCAAACCCATGGCCATATCATGCTGGAGCTCAACAATGCCAAAGGCACAACCAAGATTATCTCCAATTTGCATGGCCAGTCCTTTATTCTGACTCCTGCAACCTCAAAACACTATTAATAACAGACACTCATATGCATAACCTCCTTTGGAACACTTCCTGCAGGCAATTCTTCCAGGGACTGACAGTGAAAGGCACACAGATGCAAAAGCACATCCTTCGTCCTCAAGGCCAATTCCCTCTCCCAGCACAGCAGCTAAGGGAGGAGCCAGGAAGCACCTTAATTACAACTGTGATTATGTGATGAATATTTTATAACATATATATGCATTCTAAAATCAGGAACAACAGTTAAAGCTCAAAATAAGACAGTAGGAGCTTGATTGAACTTGTGGCACTATTTATAAACTGTCGTCTGCGCTACTGCATGGCTGAGCACTTATTTTGCCTTCCTTGCTTTGGTGACACCACAAAGAAAAGGCCCTCAAACTCCACAAGGCACTACTAGCACTCATCCCCTTCCCATGATATGGGCAGAACACTTTAGGCTGTCATACCTGCAGGTGGAATTGTATGACTGCACCAACAGTTTTCCTGTTACAGAAAAATATGCATAATGATTCCTCATCTTTCTGCGTTCACAGATGCACAAGATACCTCACAAGGGTCTTTGGTTTTAGCCAGAGTACATGAAACTGCAGACTGTGCTGCTATTGCACAATATCATGCTGCAGGGAAGGGAAACAACTGCAGACTTCTTCATACTCTTGTTTTAGGACTGCTCAGCTACTGTGACAGTAAAACAGCCACTTGAATGTTCTCAGTTCAACCACTTCCAGTTATTTCCTCTCTGAACTTTGTCCTGTTAAATAGTAGACAGGCACTGACTGGACTGAGTGCAGCACCACTACCTAGGATATAGTTTTATTGACACAGACTGGCCTGGTATTTGTTCCTACAACAAGCCCAGTATAGCAATCAAGTGAAACCCATCATCCAAACCCCAAGACTCAGACATAGTCTTCTCTACAGGTTTTCCCTCACCTCAAAGGCTTTTCTCATTTAAAATTCACATTTTTCTTGAAACTTGTTTTATATTTTTAGATCTCTTTTCAAATAATCCAGAAATGTAAATGCCTTTCCCCAAAGAAAACACTAAACTGCCATCTTATTTAACTTTTTCACTCAGCTTTAAAAGACTTCAGGAAAGATGTTCTGCCCAGTAGCCCTAATGAAATGTTCGAGATGCAACCAATATCAGACTGTGGGTTTTCAAGGCACAAGAGTCACTGGCCTAACAATGAACATCCATGATGTGGTCAGAAAACTGGGTGCTAAACCAGCAGTGCCAAACTACTCTGAGTAGTTGACACCTGCCTCCCTGATGAGTGAGATCCAGCCCTCCTTTCCACAGTTGTTTGCTCTTGACTTCCTTACAGCTATACCTTTACAGAGCAGGTTTTCTTTATTCTGAAGTACATCTTAATCTATCTTCCTTTATGCTTTAAGAAGCTGCGATGGCTATTTTTAGGAATACCTAAGCTATGAATGTTCTGGGGGATAAAAAACACTATCACAACAGTTTCAGTGCAGTCAGTTTTTTTATTATCATATAAAAACTGTTACACTGGATTGTCTAAAGTGACTTAAGTGTTAAGGACAATGAAGTCTTGTGCTTAAGCATAGGGAGTTTCACCATGTCAAACTACCTGCCCATCGGTGGCAACAGTGTTAGGAGTTGCATTCATGTGCTCCTGAGGATGAGTCTTGGCTCAGTTTGTTTCAGTACACAGAAAGTTAATGATGTATGTTCATGTCAAGAATCATATCAAAACATGACTTGCCAGAGTTTGAATCTCCGGGTCTGAAAAAAGCAGCAAACATGGTACAAAGAGAAAGGTGAAGCAACCAGAGTATGAGAAAAACATCTGTTATTATTTTGTACCACAGAATAAGAACTCTGCACAAAGGGTGATCATCCTACCTGAAAGCCCCATATCAGAAATGTGGGTGAGATGTAACAGATGAAGATGTAAGGGATGGAGATGTAAGCAGGTGTAAGTGATGAAGATGTAAGGGATAGAGATATAAGCAGTGACGGATACCCTGCCTGATTCCTGACAAAGAGGATAAAAGGGGAAAAGTACCATATCTGGGATAAAACCTTGTTTTCACTGTAGTCTTTTAGCAGTGAATATGAGAAAGAGCGGCAATATCCAGAGACACAAGGACATGTGTTTGGCAAGAGTCTGTAGAAGGGGGAGACAAGGACTGCAGACCCTAGGATGGTGGCAAGAAGTCCAGGAAGCGGTAATTCAGGAGTACATGTAATTCTCAGCAGAGCATGGAGGAGATTATTTAGCATTCTGTAGTTAATGAAACCATGGAGATGGATAAAGGCACCCAGTGAGAGACAGAAAGAGAAAGGGTGTATCCCAAAGGACAGCTGCAAGATGAACCAGAACAGCAAGTAGCTTGGCTTAAAAATGCAGAAGAGAGCAGGGGACATGAGAGCAATCAGTCACAGGGACAGCTTGCAAAGAGGCTGGGTTGGACTCTGGTCAGTTAAATTCCAGGCTGAGATAAACCAGAAAGAATCAAAAATAGCACTGTAAAATAATGGAAGTGTTAAAATGCAGGGCAGTCGAACACTTAAAAGGAAGGAAGGAGGAGGCTGGCACCCTATACGGTATAAGACACCAACCAGATATGACAAACCAAACATGCATACTCTATGGTTGCCTTTCTAAGAGTTAAAAACTAACAGGGGAAAAATATTTTTATTTTACCAATATTATTTTATGAATAAACCCCAACATAACAATATATAAACCAACAAACCAACAAAAAAAAATTCTACAAAAAACCCCACCAAAAAACAAACCCAAAACAAATAAAATCCTGTTTCCAAACTGCCTCATGGAAGAGAAAAGCAAACTGCTGGGGAGGAGAGACAGAGCCCAGCTCATTGTTAGGGATAGTTCCAGCTGCCATTACCTCTTCACGATTGTTTACCCACCCACCCAATGGCTGCTCACTAGATAAAAGCATGCATTACTTGTTGATGGCTTGTCCAGCTGGAGTGTGTTCTACCTCGTACCCTTCTCTCCTCAAAACATCAATCACTGTGTTGTTGCCCATGAAGTGACCTGCATTTAAGAGAAAAATGACATCAGAACTCAATGAGCACAGGGAAAGAGAGAGAAGAACGACAAAGTCCTTCCTCATCATTGGAGGCGTGCTACACTCAGAGCAGGTAGTGTTTTATCACTCGCCACCAACATGCACCAGAAACACAAGATCTCTAACAAATGATTGCTTAGCTTGCTCAAGGTCACTTCAGTTACCACATTCTGCCTCTCTAAATGCAGATATGACTAAAAATACTCTGGTCCCACAGGTTGTTGAATTATCTGGCCATTCTCAATTCCTTGGGGCAACAAGAAATGAAGTTGAGAGGCATCTGTTCAGGAGCAGCACCGAGTCTACAACTGGTAGTGGTGCAAACCAGTTCAGAATCTGACCACAGTGCAGGCATCATTTTAACATACTCTGGCATCATAAATGCACTGAGATGTCAGTCAACATCATTTAACAATTTTTAAGTTATTAAGAATCATCCAAATGCAGAGATTGGAAAACAACTCTGAAAGCCAGTGACTCAAATCAACCCCTTTCATTCCCTTACATAAGCCATCAGGGACAGAAACGCCACTTCAGTTGTGTTAACAACATTTTTGAGTGGACTTAACCTAGCTTATATCTGCCCAGATTCTCTGATTTATGTCTCTGCTACATTTTCAGAAAGATGTGGTGGCTGCTCAGCCCATAGTTCAGTAGCATTTACTCAAAGGATGCAGGAGTTATTCCTGGAGGACAGTATCCTTTGCACAGTGATCTGCATGCTCACTGACTTTCACCATCATCCTAACACCTTATTAAACAAGGCTGCTGAGAAGCAGATGGACAACAGAGGCCTTGTACACTTCCTCATAGATTTAGCTTTCTTGAAAACATTTGTTCATTAAACAGCCTAAATTAATTAAAATTAGGCTTTGAGAATTTGTCTTGTTAGAGAGCTCCCTTGCTTCTCTAGATGTAAGCGGTTCTAAAACTGACAAAAAACTTCAGAAAAAGACTTGTTTTCTGTTAATATTCTTCATAAGTACATGCAATAAGAACACCAGAATGATCCAAGTAGCAAGGAGATAGAAAGGGAAGTCCAACAGTGATGAGATTAAAGGGGACTATACCAAACAGATTTATGATTTTTCACTCCAAAATGGATTCAATGAATTGGAGCACAAATTTCCAGTTTCCCATGCCATAACACCAAGGGTTTATGAACTACCAGCTTAAAGCATCACAGTTGGATGGTGTTATTTGAGCACAGACTCTTATCAAGATGAAGGTTCCCTGAGATCCTAAGAATGTGAACAATCCAGCTCAAATGAAACTTTCAACCAAACACTGCAATGCATGCTCACTGAGTACCATATTTTCTCACTCAGTAACTGATTTTCCTGCAGCTCCTCAGCCTTTTTGCTTTCAGAAAGAGTAAAGCTAACATGCCATTATGTGGGCCTAACTTAATACAGCTGATATCTGTTTTTTGCCAATGGCTCAGGCCCTGGTCAGTTAACTGAGAATTAGCTCATATCAGCAAAAACATCAGATGCATTAGGGAACAGGAATGACTGTAATTAAACATTTTAACTGAGTAAAATTAGCCACTGGAAGGCCAACAGAAGGTATATAAGACATCAGACCCTATATACTTATCTCACACCTTTTACAAAGAGAAAATGTATGTGCAAAGGGAATGGGGATTCACTCTTCCTTCCCTGCTTCTAGACAGTAGAGTAAGGGGTGATTCCCAAAGGTGATCCAACCCTTGTAAACAAGGATGAGGTAAGACAGCTCAGCCATTTCTAAAAGTGTATCTCTATTAATGAGGATAGGGGCAGTGCATATAGCAAGCTCAGACTAGGTATCTGTCCTATGCGAGCAATGTTGGATGAGCTCAGTGCCACCCTCAGCAATGAAAAGTCAGCTCAGTGCCACCCTCAGCAGTGAAAAGTCAGGGCTCTGAACTAATAGTTTCCTAATCCAAGACTTTCAGGAGGAAAGGAACAAGACAAAGATAAGCAATCTGTATGGCAAAATAATTTTCTTCATGGCAGATTAAAGAGCTTACAGTCTCACACATTTCAAGAGTGAGCTACTGAATAGCTGCTCACATCACATTACCAAACATACTACCTCCCATCAATTTTCAGTTATGCTTGCTCAGAGCAGTGATTTAGACTGGTGTGTGGGAAATTACTGTAGCACATGGATGAATCCCATTTTAATCAGTCAGCCTGCTTGAGTGATTTCCTGAAGCTGGGCCTTAATCTTTTTAACTTGATGGAGTGATAAGAATACCTTTTATATCACAATCACGTGCACAGGCTTTTACAGGAAGCCTTTGCTCACTGTTGCCAATGCAACAAGTTATGTCTGCATTGGAAAGAAAAATGATGTGCTAATACTCCGCAAAAGAGAACAGAACAAATGAATAGATAAGTGTGAAACAGATGCGTACAAATACAAACAGGTATGTGATACTAGATTGTTCAGAAGACATGACCAACCAGGAACTGCTCAGGCTAGGTATATAAAAGGAAGAGATGTCAGTGCTTGCTATACAAAAGGTACATCCTGTGTGCTTGTGAGACAGAGCTGGTTCGGGGCTCAGAGGACCTGCAGGCTCAACCTGAGCTAGGTGCAAAATGAAAAAAAAGAAAGAAGGGAGACAGTTTGAGGTACAGGACCCCACCAGGAGCCTCTCTAGAGTCAGCACTTCTGCCACTTTCCTGGGAAATGCTACTGAAAGAGCCTGGTGGTATGTGAGAGACCAGATCATCAACAGCAACTGTGAGAAACATAAGATTCACTCTTCAAGGTTTAAGATTAAGCAACTATCCTGCAAGGAAGACTTAGCCCAAAGTCACATGACAGGGAGTAGGCCTCTTTCACCTGTTTTGTACTTTGGCCTAACACACTTGAATGCCCCCCAAAAGAAAAGCCCTGGGCCCTGTCCCATCAGAAAGCCTGCTCTTTTCTTTCTGTACACAGCCCTGAATTATCTTCACACCACTAGGTGAAGAGATGTCTCTGCAAGGTCAATTTACTCTGGTAGGGGGTGGAGAGTGATGAATCTCTATTCTTCTGTGTTCAAGCTCAAAGAGAAACTAAGAAGCTGTTGTGTGCACCAGCTCAGCCATGCACCCTACTGGAGAGTAAATAAGAACCCAGCCTTTAATCTGCACTGAAAGGAGATGGCATGCAGGGACCGCAACAGGCAATATGCTCAAACAACAATGCTGTTTGACTAATGTGCACTTGTAGACTAGTCTACACATTTGGAAATGCATTGACAGCTCCTGACCTTCCTCAGCAGCAGTACTCAATCCTGCAGAATACAGGCTACTACTGTTGCCATAAAATCCATGTCCCCTGCTTGCAGCTTTTGTTGCCAGTGCACACAGAGGCATTCTTACCTAGGCATTTTCTCTGCTAGGACTGTGGGTTTCAGTAGAGGCTCCTGAATTTGAGCCATCATGAGGCTGAAAATTTTCTGCATCTAGTGAAATGGATAAGGAAATGATGCTTAACAGAAGTTCTGCTTCCGGTCCTGATTTATTTTTTTTTTATATAAAGGAAGATTGTTAAGACTGTGGAAAACTGTTACTCTCTGAATTTCAGCAAAATCCACAGTTTCAAGCTGACACACAAATTGTCTTGGCCTTCTCTTTAGAGTCATTTAAAAAGAAACTCACAAGCCCACATAATTCTTCATGTCTGCTGTGTTTTCCTTAGTAGAAAAATGGCATTTCCTATCTGCCTCAGAAACACGCCAGGACCTCATTACCTACAAATATCCCAAGACAATGAATCACTGGACATACGCGTGAAGAAACAAAATGTTAGCAAACCTGATCTGGAGTGCTGACCTAAAAGAAGTGGTGGGAACAGCTACAGCACATGATCCTAATAGTGCAAAATGGCACAAATAATTCTAGCCTCAGGGGAGATCAGAAAGCAGGATGTTTATCTCTGGCTGGGCAGGGAGTGTTCAGGACTTCTGGTGCCAGAGACTCTATGGGTCACTGAAAAAAAATTTTTCAAGAATGTTTTAGAGATACAGAACTTACAATTACTCAGAAAATTCCTGGAAATGCCCATGGCAATGGTCATCTGCTATAATTTTTTTTGATTGCTTCCAAGTATTATACAAATAAATTCATATAACATGCTCCAGAAAGTGAATATGACACCCATAGGTGGCTGGATTAGAGTTACTGGCCTGTAACAAAGCCATGACATGAGGCAGTTTATTATGCTACCCATGAAAAAAAAAACCCATGAATAAAAATAGAGAAACTTCAGCAAAAATTATCACTTAACCGTGAGGCACAAAGGACAGTTCATCCCCTTCTATGTGCCTCCCATGGCTGGGTTCTTATGCTGCTCTTTCAGTAATCGAAGTATTCTTCAATAGCAGTCTGTGAGCCCAATAAACTCATGGAGAAGTCTTCAAAACTGCCAGTGCTCCCTAAAAGAATGCAAATGCAAGCACAGGAGAATTCCTGATCGTCTGGAGAGCAGGGACATGCATGGCTCAAGTGAGTTCCACAGGTATCTGCAGTGAAAAACTGAAAGTTCGGTGTGTGGAAGATCCAGCCAATGATCTAGAGAATGCAGTGTACTGTCTCAAACAATTTCACTGGATGGAAACCAAACTGCAAAAGAGACATCCTATTCCTCCTACAGGTCCAGATCACTTTAGGGTTCATCAGTCCATGAGGTGGACAAAGACTTCATATTGACATCAGGTGCCTGATGAAGCTGAGTTCCTGGAAAACACAGCTCTTGGGACACAATGACTAAGAATGGAGACACTGAAAATACTCTTACAGTACTCCAACGCACAGTGTCCCCACAGGCAAGAACTCTTGCAGAGGAATATTCTTCATCCCACTCCATGATCTCTTACTCTCTGAAAGGAACTGAAAGGAGTGAAATACAAGCAAACCTGAAGAAAGAAACGGATGCTTCTCCTAATCCCCAAATCTCTACTTAGTTTAACCTTTTGGCACAAGGCTAGGAGACAGCTCATGCTCTGTGATATTAAGTGGCAGGCAAAGTCATTTTTCACATATATTACAAAGTGACCTCACCCTGCTCTCATATGGAGAGCAGAGAAAGATAACCCTAACCATATCTTACTGGTGAAATTTGGCAAGCCACATTGGAGGCAGTCATACTATAGCAAGCACATAGGTAGCCCTCAGCTTTATGTAACCAAGATATTACCAAACCCTGTTTACAAAAGATCCTCTGCAAAATGGCAGAGAAATTCCTATATGATCTGGCCACACCAGCAGTGGCAACATTCCTACCTGAGCACCCTTGAAGAAACCTATACTTGGTGATTTCATTTGAAATTCAGGGGCAAATGTCATGACTTTGCCTCACACATTCACACAGGTATACTTTTAAAGTGCATGTTGGGATGTAGAACATGGAGTCATTTTACTCAGTAAGGTTATGAAAGGAAAAAAGGGTAGACAAAATATTTAGAATTACTCAAAGAAAGAGAAGCAAAGTGGGTGATGCAATCAACTAAGTTGCAGATTAGCTGCCTTTAGATGCCTGCTTTCTGTACACACTGTTTAAGAGGAAGATACTGCTTTCAAACATGAGCACCAGGCACTCATGTGGGGTGTGCTCACACTTCTCCCAGAATGAGAGAGAGGAAGTCTTGTGGAGTTACACTAGACAATCTAAACAACATACGGAAAACAAGGGTAATTGATAAGGCAGCTACATTTTGCAATTTGCCACTGAAATTAAAACAATTTCTCAAGCAGGAAATGCTTAACACTAAATCTAATATAAATCTTGCTTTTAACAGTATTTCCATATCAGGAAAAGCTAAGGTACCAGAACACAAACTAAAAGACCAAGAGCATAGTCCCAGGAGTTCCTATTTTTACCTTTGGACAAAGTCAAACCTCCTGATAATGACAAATTAAAGCCAGAAAAATATTTCCCACTGATTATAAGGCCAAGTTTATAGCAGCTACAATAAGGGAAAATTTTACAACCCCATTTTGTAAAAAGTGAGTTACAACAGTTTCTGTTCAGCCAGCATTAGCCACTGGGGCTCCATCTGCACTGGCATTTACTGAGTTTTCCACTGTTAAAGCTCGTTTGGGAAGGCAACCCTCAGGTAAGTGACTATACTAGAAGCCAGTGTTATGTTAGCAATAAGGGAAGAAAATCACCAATGCTATGTTTGAGCTGCAGGATTCACAGCCACCTCTGCCACTGGACCTGCTCTCATTCCACACCACTGCTTCTTTTCCAAAGGCGTTAAGGACTTGAAATCCCACTAGCTTTGAGCATTTTACAAGATCAAAGTTTTCCTACTGTAGCTGCCCACTAATGGTAGCAGTGAGTTAACCCCAGCATTGATAACAAGCTGATGATTACCAAACTGTCAGTACCTGAGCAGAAACAGCACACAGTTGTTTTACCTGGCTGATATTGGCATTTGCATTAATATGATGGAACAGAAGTTTCTGCCACTAATAGAGGAATGCAAAGCTTTGCTCATTTCATGTGTCAGAGATGTCAGAAGGAGTTCCCTTCATGTGAACCCTGGGGCTCTGGATGTGGGTCCTGCCTCCACACAACATTATCTATCCCCTTCAGGGGTTGTTGTCCTAATAAACCCTGTCATTAGCATTCTGCAGACTCAAAGAGGCTACTAAGGAAAACAGTCTCAAAGCTGCTGGGTTGTATTGGGCATTCTCAAATTACAGAGGTACAGGCACACCTTCAGGGACTCAGCCTTTCCTCCCACCCAAAGAGACAAAAATGATGCTGCATTCCAGAGACAGAAGAAGCAAGTGGGCAATCAGCAAGCCTTTTGTGTCCAAGGGAGAAGCAAACTGGCCTCACAAAACTCATTTAATCTGTTCTATCATTATGTTATCTTCCTGCCCCCTTCCTCCACGGCCCCCTTTTTGTCCACTTCTAGGATCTGTCAAGATTCAGCTCCTTGTGGATTTTTTATTAGCTTCCTCATTACACTTTTCAAATCCTTTACACAAGGCATATATAAATTTATGTTCCCTGTGTAGATCCACATCTTCAGTCCTAAATGTACTGATGGCAGGGACAAAGTTTCCGTGCTGGGCTCTGAATTCCTGCTGAATGTCAACAATAAACTATTATCTCATTTATTTGGCCAGCTTTCGTATTCCCATAGGAGGATTTTATTTGGTTTTGTTCTACAGGTGTAAACATCTACAGAAGATAACAGAGACATCCTGGGCTTAGCACTATTGATTATTTTTACAAACACTGGTCCTTTCTCCAATCTGTTTCAAAGATAATAAATTCTGTGACTCTTGCATAATTTCCATCACAAAATGCCAGATGTAACAGCACATTTCAAGCAGTAACACTGAACAGCTCTGCGTGGAAACAGCACCACCTAACACATCGTTCAGGACAGAGACTCAGAGATTCAGCAGCACAATTCCAGTTTTTCCTTTTTTTTTTTTTTAATGTAGGGAGCAAGAGAAAAGGCATCAGACATGCCTGTGGATCCAATGCATTTGGCACATAAGGCTGACACATAAGCGACCAGTCTCTCAGAACCCAAAGACTACCTCAAAACCTACAAAAGTTGGAGGAAGCCATGTGGAGGACTACAGTAGAATCTGGGATAACCATAGGTGTTCCCTCTTTTCTTTGTCCAGGTGGGTAAGATGATAGGTTACACACTCATCTTCAACCCAGACAGGGTCAATTATGCTTCTGTTTGGATATCCAAGTTCTTTTTCTGCATGTTTTTGGATCACACATCAAACAGCTGAGAGTTAATTTTAGTTTAGTGAGTATCAGTTGACTCAGCTGCTGGGAGGACAACAGTGAAGCTCTGGTACTCTTAGCTGGATTGCTAATTTGGATATTGGTTCATTAGTCTGTTCATAACATTCCTTCTTGAAAGTCTTGTGAGGGGCAGGCAGGTAAAGACAGGAAAAAAAAAGCCAAACTGTCCCTGGAGGTTTGAACCCATATAGTATGAGTAATGCTAAATAAACACATTCATTGTTTTCTTGAGTAATTAGAAGAAATGGTAGCTGAAGAAGTTTTCACCATCATCTTACTTTTCTTACTGTTAATGATGGCTTGCCAACATCTACTATACTTGAAAGTTTCAGGACAATTTTTTTTTTCAGCATCAGCAAAGCAAAAAAAAAAAACCAAAAACCTCTGAGAGAAAAAGGAATTTGCTAGTGTTTATAAGATTAAGAGGACCAGCTTCTAAAGTTGTCATACCAACCAGTGTCTCGATGAATTCAGTCATTTCATCCACAGGGATATAAGGCATATTAAATCCCTTTGTACTTCTTATTCCTGAGCTGGCTCTTCTGAAGTTTGTCAGCTGTTCAAAGAGGTCAAGGAGACTGAAGGGAATTTTAACTTGTCTCCTAGAAACTCTGGCTTTACCTGAGGCCTTGTATGTCATAATAAAGTCAGTCTCTCATGCCACTAAGTATTCTTCCTCTTCCACAAAAAAACCCACGCTTTTTCCCCCCTCTCTCTTATTCTTTATTCTTATTATTTATTTATTCTTATTTATTCTTATTTATTCTTTTCTTATTCTTTATCCACTTCAATAAAAAGTAAGCTAAAGCAAACAAGCCATGCTCATCCTGGAATAAAAGTGACCATATAGAAGCAAAGCAAACTGGAGTTGAATCTGCTGAAAAACATCAAGGGAAACAACGAAGTTTCTACTGATACGTATAAAATGTAGACTAGATAAATGTCATCCCAGTGCTGAAACGGCAGAAGACCTGAAAACAAAGAATACAGAAAAGGCCAAGGTAATCAGTGCCATTGTCACCTTTTTTACTGGTAAAACCAGCTTTCAGGTACCTCAGGTTCCTATGACTAGGGAGAAAGTCCAGGGCAAAGAAAGTTCACATTGAGTGAAGAAGGATCAGGTTAATGAATGTTCAAACAGACCAGGCATGTACAAGTTCTGACAAGATACACCCAGAGGAACTGTAGGAACTTGCCAGTGTCACTGCAAGGCCGTCCTTAGCTGTGTTTAAAAGGTCATGGCAATTGGGCAAGGTCCCTGCGGAGTGGAAGAAAGCAAGGATCACTCCTGACTTCAAGAAGGGCAAGAAGAAGAATCTGGGGAATGACAAACTTGTCAGCCACACCCTCATCCTGGGGAAGGTGATGAAGCAAACTTTCCAAATGTGTTAGGGACAAGAGAATGATTGGGAGTGGTCAGGATGGATGACCTGTACAAGTGGTAAAACCCCAAAGTACAGCAGGACAAAGCAGCCCTCTCTGTCAATGTGCACCTCTTAGACAAACAAAAAACCTATAGTGTTACCTGACTAGCTGTCTATGGAACCACATGTGCTTGACTCTGGTTTAGCATTCAGATCCTGTATGCCCCTTGTTCAGTTCAGAGAAATTAAAAATGCACAGAGAAGGGAGACTGTTTGTGAAAGATTATAGGTGGCTTTGATATTTCACTGCAAAAGGGAGTAGGACTGGCTTGTAACTCTAGTGCTACCATACAAAAAGGCCTGTCCACAATTAGGATAAAATATGTACTAAACCTAGTAGAATGCTGCTGGCATTACCACCTCTCTTTTCCCATACTTTCCTCTAATTCCCTCAGATTTATTTTGGCTTGAAACTTTTCATGTTTGTATGTTGGCCGGAAGTAAAGATATTTTGATAGTTTCAGCAAGATCTGTTGTTTTTTAGCTCTCCACTTTTGTGCTAGCTTAAATTACTTCCAAACAATACTAGCTCTAGAAATTAGCTCTGTGACACATATTGAACAGAATATAGGGGGAGTTTGTCTGATCTGTTAAAATGTAGTAAAAGCGCAAAATATGCTGGATCTAACAACCAAATCTATTACAGTCCAAATTACCACATTGTAATTCCATGTAAGAAATTGACATCTGTAGCCATGCAGCTGTATTAAGACCTGCAAAGAGACAGGAGCTTATATTGCACAATGTATTACACATCTCTAAACAACATCAATCCACTTAGATTATAAAATAAATTATCAATCTTTTCTGATTTTCCCCCATTTAAAATACAACTAGTTGTTTAAATAACAAGAGGGGGTATTTGTAATACCACAGCAACCCACAAACCATGACCTTGTTTGGATATAATTGATAATAAAACTGTTGTTTTCAGTGGTGTTTGACTAGTGGGAAAAAAAAATGAACTTTCCTTGCAAAAAGACTAGCCCTTTTAAAAATAAAAAACATGGGGTGAAAAAAATCTGGAAAGAAATAACTAAAAGTCTTCTTATTCTTAGAACCTGGAGACCTTTCGATATCCTACTACCATTTTAACACAACCTAGTCCTGATAACTGGCAGTTAATCAAACTGATAAATGTCAGTTTATCAGCTATTCCTGGAACATACTTTTTTACTGATGGCCAGAAAAGAGAAAACCACAATGTGGTGATGATTATTCCTGTTCCCGCAGCCTTTCTTTTTCTCCTTCTCTCCTGCAGGTCACCCTAACCTACCTTACGTAAGCACTTTCCTGGAACCAATTTCTAGTAATTAACAGCAGTACAATACTCAAACAATGCTCAAAACTGAGGACATTTCTTCATCTTCACTGCTTGTTAGCATAAAAACAAATCTTCCACAGAATTATCTATCACGTACACCAATCTGCATAAGCAAAATCCTAAATTAGCTTGTTGGAAAACAATAAAGTCTGCACTCATATTTGTAATGTGCACTCAGAAGACCTCAGAACTCTTTTCTGTGTTATGTGATGTTCCTTCTCATTTTGACAATTAAGTAAAGAAAAGAAACTTCCATGCAGTCAAACAAATGTACAATGAGGAATAGGGCTGCTAAAAGTGGGAGGCTAGCAAAAAGCATGACAACAGAGCCTGGACTGTTATCCAAGACAATCAGAGACAATTTCAAAGCTAATCCAGAGTCCCCAGAGAAAACAGCGAATTGTTTAGATTTGTCTGGATTGAAAATTTTGATGGAAAAGCACTAGAAGAGCATGCCTGGTGCTTAGAGATCAAGCTATGTGCATATAAGCCATAGATCAAGGGTGTTCATACAGACCCAAGGCTCCAGGCAGTGCTGAGTACAGCACTGTTGGGCAAATCTTAACTCTGCTCTACAAGAAGAGGACATCAGGGGAAAAGGAGGGACCAACTGGGAAAAGGAAAGTAAGAGAGAGGAGGAAAGGAAGAATCTAGAAAGTCTGGTAAGGGTTTTAAGACTGTCATGAAGGTTGAGAACAAGAGAATTGGGAAAGGCAGAGATGTGTCCTGCTCCTGCAGCACTTCTGGGCTCTGGGGCAGAGCTGTGCATACTAATGACAGTGAAGACAGTTTGGGACAGAAGAATGACAAGAAAAGGAATTTAATAGGAGAGAAATGACACAAACGCACCTTAAAGACATGATTTGTTCAATGCAGCTGCTGGTAGGCAGTGTGTGTATGCAAGAAGGGGAAATAGCTCTCTTTTCTCAAAGGATCCTGCTCCTGGGACAGGACAGACTCAAAGTGATGCTTGCATCCACATCAGTCCATTTGTGTGAAATGCTCATCACTCAGCTGTGAATAATTTTCTGGACCTCAAATATCTGTGACTAGCCTCCTTTCAAAAAACTGGCTACTTGTGACTGATGCAACTGGCACTCAGAACTGACATGCACTAGTCAGGAACATCAGTCCAGCAACAAATGCAATCAAAACATCAGCAGTGCAATAAAGCAAAGCCCCGGTCTTAGCTTACAGACAAACATGACCAAAATCTACATAACTGAGCCTGCTTCACTGCCGTTTATGGCAGAGAGTAGCACAGAGCAGTGATATTGCAGGAAGGCAGCACATTACAGTCTTCATGCATGCCTGAACAGACATTATCAGCCACCTTTCATTACCTCTCTGCCCTCACACACAGCACCCTTGTTACGATAGGTTTGTAACTACAACTCTCTGCTGCAAGTGAAGAGATTCACACAGACTTCAAATACCAATGCTTTTAGAGTGTTTAAGTAAATATTTTCTTTGGCTTGTCTAGATCTTCCATCCTAACTAAAGCAGTAGCCACTAAGGCCAGAAAAAATATCATGTGGATCCTGACATGAGCTGCAGTTCTCCCCCTTTCCCAAGGCCCAGACAGTTAATGGTGGAGGGGATACTACACTTCTCTGGGAATTAGCACCTGTCTTTTCAAACACTGATCTTCACTTCCCTTTCCTGGAGCTAGAACAAAGAACAGAAATCATGGCAAACCAATCCTACTTACACCCTCCACCCAGCCCTAGTCTGAAGTGTGGGTGTTAACCCCACATAGTGGGTTAACACACAACTGCTGCTGGATGTGCCTATAGATTCCTGCTGGCTACTACAAGACAGAAAATTGTCAGTTCCAAACCTGGGCCCAATGCTCTGCTCCAAAACAGTGGAAGACACAATTTCCTTGTAGTGGAAGCACAGGAAAGAAGAAAGGAGTGGCAGCAGGAAGAAAAAAGGTGAAAGTGCCTTTCCTTTCCCCTTGCATTTAATAAGCCTCTTAAGACTCACACAATTTGGGATGTTATTCTTTTGGATGTGTTCTTGAAAGGTTTTTTCAAGCACTGGTGCACCTCTGACTTGCTACCTTTCATCTCAGCTCCCTGTTTCTCCTACCCTTGGTTGGCCAGATCATAAACAAGTGTACCCTTTTGTGTATGCATTGTAGTTTGTTTAGTATCTTTTGCTATGCATATATGAAATGTCTGTAACCAATAAATATTGCAATCAATGCATACACTTGTGAGCTCTTTCCATCCTAAAGCAAAACAGTCTCCTACACTGAAAAAAAATTTACTACTAAGGTACAACAATAAGGGCAAAGCTGTGTGCACCATGGCAGAAGTACTGACCCTTCTTTAAACTGAAGCAAGCACTTGCAAAAAGCTTCTAAAAGATACGGAAAGAATGTGTTCAGGTTGAAGGGCACCTCAATCACATACCAGCTCCAAATGCAAAGAAGAAACTTTTGTCTGGGTACTCTTCCAGCAGGTCCTTCACCCTCCTGCCCATTCGCTCATTTCGCTTATAGATGAGCTCCTGGCGGAAGTAGCTGTCTATCTCCTGGGCAGTAATACGTTCTTGGGCCGGAAGTGTAGCATTAATGAAATTTGGGACCTAGATAGAGAGAAAAAAAATGTCTTCATTAAAGGGGGCATTTATTTCAAAGGCAGCCATCATGCACAGGCATTTTGCTCCATCACTGAATGTGATTGTTGCTTTGTCCCTCAAGGCACATCCAATAGAACAAAACCCAAACAAAGATAAAAATGACTCAGCAAACTTCTAATAATGCATAGTGCTTCATTTCTCTCAACATATCATTTCATAAGCCAGCCATATGATTTTTTTTTATGCAGAGTCAACAAATATTCTCAATTTGCCACACTATAGATCAAAAATCCTGATTTCTTGGCTGAAGAAAGTAAATATTTGCCCCTGGCTATCTTTAGCTACATATCTCTTCCTTAAATAGCCATAGGTATGACATAACTATAATGATAATTACACTCTTCTAAGAGACTATGATTGCTACCCCAGCCTTCAGGCTGTCAAATAACTGTGCAATTTGAACTAGATAGCAATAACATTCCCAAACTTTCCAAAAGAAGAGGATCAGATTTTGTCAGAAAAGGACATATTACCACCTCCAGTTCCCCTGTCTGCAAGGTATCTTTTAAAATACTTGCTCTGCCCCTAGGGTCCCCAGGATGGTTGTGGCTGCACACTATCATGACCTCCTGCTAGTGGAAAGAAATGTGGGCCAGCTATCCTGGCTTTCTAGCAAGTAGCTGTGGGCATTGCAGCTATGGGGACCTCTAAGGAAAGGGTGTACAAGCAGCGGTTTCTGGGGAGCAGAGCCACTAAACCAGGTACTTTGCCTTGCAAGACTGCTGCAGCAGAAGAGGCTCTGGAGCCACTCAGAGACTATTACCAACCGTTTTAAAAGAGTTCTTAGCCCACACTGGGTCATCTACGGGGCAAATATGGGATCAAATACAATTTACAGAGAAGTGCTGCTTAAAAACACAGGCTGATAGTGTTGCAGCTACTACTGCTCAGCTCCACTGTGAGGGATAATACCTGCAGTGGAGTCCCTCATGAAAGTGAAGGGCAGTTGCTCCTTCAGACATGCATGTCTTGGCAAGAGGTGTTCTCTCCAAGTACCTCAAGGCAATGTCACTTGTCTGCAGTCTGTAACACCTCAGCAGAATAGTGAAGCATCAACTGTATGTTCATAAGGTGCTGGTCTTCTTTGAGAAGCTCTTTGAAATCAATGAATGAAGTACATAGTGTAAGAGCTAAGCACTGTTAATTACCAGGTTGTCCTGTCCAAGGGTGGACAGGATGGAAAGTAACAACATGCATACAAAGCTCAGTGCCACAGAAGTAAGGGTTAGTATGACAGTATTTCCAGCTCTGTAGCAATAAACCATATATATCAAAAGGCCATAAAAATGCTTATTCAGCAGGGAAAGCCCAGGTACCAAAATCTACTTGTTCAGCATTGTGAGGCTAGAGCCTGTTTCTGTTGATGTGGATGAAATGTCTGGCAGCACCTTGTGACCAGAACAGTGAGACCTGATGTCTCAGCCTGAGGTTAGCTAATCTTACAGCCAAAACAGGCCAAATTGGTCCCTGCTGGGCATTTTCTTGTGGTTTAAAGATCAGAGCATTGCATTCCACTGTGCTGCTTAGGAAACCATCTCCGTAAACGAAGTCTCAGAGGCCTCAGGTTTTCTTTTCCTTAACATTCAGTCTAAATCTATTTTTGCTTTGTTTCACCCCATTTCTCTTCTCTGGGCCTTGTCCACAGTACACAATCAAACTGATAAGGGACATTAAAAGCTTGCAACTTGCCCAGCCTTATACAAGTGTCCAAGTCACAAGTACCTTTCTCTGTTACTATTTGCACAAAAAAAGTCTGCTGCTGCTCTCTGTTGGCACTAAATGTGCTCACATCTAAGCTAGCATAATTCCACAGGAACCTTAAGAAAATAAAGGATTAACTCATAGAGCTTTGACACTAAAGCAAACTTTTGGCACTTGTCCAAAAGGGAAAGCCAGGAGTGCCTCTGCTGCTTGTGTGCAGTGGGGCGGGGTGGGGGGGAGGTGTTGCAGACTCTTGGGACAGGAGGCACAGGAAATCAGATGCACAGGGAACCAGCAGCACGGCCCTGGCTCTCACCTGCAAAGGGCCTAACTCAGGAGAGATGAGCGTGAGACAGGAGTTAGCACGATGGGGGCACGTGCATAGTACAAGGCCTATGGTGGCAAGACTCACTTGAGAAGCGTCATGGTTGAAGATGATAGAGCTGAGGTCTCCACAGTTGTAATGCTTGATAAGGTCTTCTGTCGTATAGGGGATCTGTAAACTGCCTGCTCGGAGGCTCTCCTGCTGCAAGAGAGTCTGATTCAAAGCAAAGACCACCTGAGGAAGGGGAAGAGAGAGAGGAAAAGACAGAGTTCCTGGTGAGTTCTCATCTCACCCCTTGAATAGGTCACAGATACAGAGCCACCTACCAAAGGCTCTCTACAGCTGCTCACTCTCCACCACCAACCCATGCAGGTACTCACAGCTCAGGCCTGCTCATAGGGAACTGACTCACCACACAGAACTCCAGGAGGTTTTGCCCATTAAGATTAATACAGAGGATTCAAAGGGGCAGCCTGAAATGGGGGCAATCTTGCTCCCCTAAACAACAGTTTGCTGACCACCACAGAACCCTAGGGCCTGATGGGCTCTCATCTCCACAGCTTCTCATGACTTCTCCTTGTTTGTACTTTTTTCCTCATTCACAAGGAACACTAATTGTTATTATTTCCTACTCTGTATCTCCTCCCACATACCCTGCTTGTTTCCTGCAGGAATGGCTCACCAGAGCAAGCTGAGGAAGGACAGTGGCTGCTACCCTCCTGCCAGTGAAGTCTGAGGTGAGCGGCCCAGCACTCTCCACCAGCTGCCTGCCTCCTGCACTCCCTCCTCCTTGACATTTGCCTGGGAATGCAAACACTCCTGCTCCTTTTGCCTCCAGCTGAACCACAGCAGCTGCCACAGCTCCTACACCAGGCACCATCTTTCTTGACCAGAAAGGGAGATCAGCAGAGGTCTCCTGCAGGTGTTGCTGCTTCCCCACCTCCAGCATAGCATGGCTCTCACAGGGCAATGGCCTCAGGGCCTCATGCAGAGGGGGCTGCTGATCCAGCTGCCTCCCTCCTGGGGCAATGCATATCCCGTGAGGATTATCACCACATAAAAGGCACAGGACAGCAGCTTGCAGCAATACTAGAAAGAGGTCTCTGGAGCCAAACAGGTGACACGGTACCTTTGTACCTCCCCCTTGCTACTCCAGCCACTGCAGCAGGCAGCCACTGAACCCCAGAAAAGCAGGGAGCTAAGGAAGGACTCAGGGCATAAACTGCTGAGGCTGAGAATGGGATGCCAACAGGCACCTGGGGGGGGTATGGAGCTGGCTACTCATCCGCAAAAGCAGCAGCTCTCCATCAACATGTGGCAAGTAGAACACTGCAAACCTCTCAAACACAAGTTACCACTGATTAGCACTCCACAGACAATTATAACAAGCCTAATGCTTCCTGGCTTATTTTCTTTATTTGTAAAGGAAGTAAGCTGAGAGACTCTGCCAGGGTCTTGAAATATTTCAGAAATTACCCTTTGGGAGGGTTATTTTCCAAGCTTTGGGACTCTCTGCAGCCTGATGAGGGCTCCTGGATATTTGCCTCAAATATCTTCAAAGCTTTCTGGAACTCCAGATATTCACCAACACCACGTAACTCACACATGATTACAGGACAGGGCAGATGTGGGAATAAACAGGGGCAATTTGCCTTTCCCAAGCACAACAACCCATCTCCTGCAGAAAGATGCAGGTCCTACCAAACTTGAAATCATGCTATACTCACTACAGCTAGAGTGTCTGTCTGGATCCAAACCACTGTGTATTTAACTGAATATGAAATCACATGACTTAGCATTAGTTCTGGAAGGGTGTCCATGAACAAGAACATTCACTCCCATCTCATGTTTTTTAAAAAAAGAAAGAATTTACTTTATTGGTAAAACTGTACCTGATTATAGTACCTAATTACACTCAGGTAAGTTACATCAAACTAACCAGTAGCTGTCTTACAAAGGAACTCTGTTTAATTTTGAAGTAAATTAAGCAAAAAAAATGAAACCACTTCATGTCTGAACAAAAGTTTGTATGTAGGCTGGGGTTTATTGTACCCTGAAGCCATTATTTGCCATTTGCTCCACTTTCCACACAGAGAAACTAAAGGATGTTAATGACCAGCTGAGATTCACTGAGAGACAAACCAAATCCATGCTGAAAATATGGAATTCATGCAGCCAGGACTGCTAGGTTATGCCACGAAAATCCTTTAGGTACAATTAGTTCAGCCAAAAACACTTTCATGGAAATGGCTTATTTTGTAAATTATATGACTAACATCACAGCATCCCCTGGGACAACTTACCATTAAAGCAATATGGCCCTTTCTAGACTCAGCAGCCTCTGAAATACTGACCAGTCAGCTGCTGTCCATGGAGCAGGAATAACGCCTGTGATGGTGTCCTAAGCTGGTCAGGTAGTGCTGCCTCAATGTACAGTAAGCACAACAAAGAGGTTTTGCAATCTTTCCCATCTGATTTTCATCTGAACACAAATCAGTGGAGGGCAACCAGTTCCTGTGGAGAAAACACCAGCCTGCTGGACAAAGCAAATCTTCCTCTTTTTGCTGTACTCCTACAGCCTGTACTCCTGCTGTCACTTGCTCTGCATGCTGCCCTCTGCTCCACACACATCTGTTCCCTCCTGTGCTTCAGGTGAAACATATTCAGTCTGTTCTCCAAACAGGCCTGCCCCTGTTCACAGCAGCCAGGTAGAGCCACACAGGCATCTTCCTTCCTCCTGCCCAACCACTAGCCTTAGGAAGTTAACATACAGTAAACTACAAACAAATCAAGAAGTCTGTCTCAAGAATGTGTCTTAAAACTGCAATTACTACCTGGAGTTACAGAGAACTACCATGCACATTTCACAGAAATAGAGGCAATTTGTCCCTCCTTCCTTCATATCTATAATCTTACTGCTGGCATGCCACAAAGCTATCCAGATGAGGCAGCTTGGGCAGGGAGTTTGTGTGGAACTGCATGGGCTGTTTTTCTTTGGCATGGCAAACTTCAGAGGGCTGTTCCCTGCCAGGTCAGACTTCCCCATGAGCAATGTTTTTCTCCATCTGGATCTAGACCTGCATCCTTTCACTGTACATAGCTAGCACCTGAGAAGGAAGTCACAAAAGAACCACCTGAAGCCACTCAGAGGAAGGAATTTCACTCTGGCACTATGAGGGACAGAGGTGGGTTCAGCTCCTTTAGTGACAGAATCAGCAGCTTCAGTCCCTCTGTACCATTCAAGATCACAGTCCAAGGGCTTGAATGGCAGAATTCAAAAAAAGCATCAATGTCCTTGAGAATTAGCCCTCCTTAATGAGTTATGGTAGCTTTGCATAGCTGGAGAACAGGAGATGCTGTTGCCAAAAATACTCCCCACATCAGCTGGTCTCCCCAGAATGGAGGCATCTGCTGGAGGGGGATCATGGCACACCTACTGAACAACTACACAGGATTAGTATTTGGCATCAGTGTGTGCATAGAGCCTCTCAAGGGAATGTGATAGCTATATCTCTCAATTTCTGTAACTTCTTGGGGAAACTGTAACTCCCTACCAGAAAGAGGTCTGGGGGTAAAGAGGGAGGAAGTCTTCGCAGTACCACGTGTTGCTTAAAGCTGTGCCCGGCTGAGAAGGTTATCTTCGGTAAATAGTAATGGATAAACACTGTCAGAATGTCAAGAGAAGGAAGATTCCTGACCCTACTGTTCTTAAAGGATTTAATTTGCTGAGGTGGGTCTTCAGAAGTTGATAACTCTTACCTGTCATTATTTCTCAAAGAAAATGTTAGACTTGGTGCAAAGTGATACTTAAGGAAAACCACAGCCAAACTCTGCAGATCAGATCCCAGTCTTGTTTACCAGATGTGAAAAGCTGAAGAAAGTCAACAGAGCATGAGAAGCAGGGACCAGATGAGCAGCTGATCTGCAACTGCTGTATTTGCTTGGCACAAACACTGCTTACCTTCCTAGCTCCTCATTCAATCCTGCAGTCCTTTAATTTCTAATAAGTCCAAAAAGTAGACAACAGAAAAAAAGGAAAGGTTTTATGACAAATTTTCAATTTTGCTTAAAAATCAAACTCAAGAATTTGCACTGAGCTGTGCTTCTCCAACAGGTAGTACAGAAAGTATTCATCTGTCTTCCAGGTATCTCCTGCATTGCACTGTTTTACTAATACCAAAATCTTTCCTGTGTTGGGATCCATAGTAATCACATTCATCCTCCTTCCAAAACTATTTTTCCTTACTTCACCCTGCCACCCCCAACAATTCTAACTCTACTCTGCTCCATTAAGTGTATTCATACTAGCATCAAAGCATCTCCTGAAAAGATGTATTGGGAGAACAAAAGTAACAAGTTTATTAGAAAGGGATTTTTTCCTCCCACCTCTCATTTCCACTGTGATCTCTCTGCCTTCCCCCAGCCCTCTCCCTTTTTGTACTGTGGAAAAAATCGATTAAGCTCTCTTGGTATACATATTGCTGCAAGCCTCATTCTCCTCCTGGAGATTTCTTCAGCTGTCAGGGGACACTCGTCCCCTTTGCTAGCATTGTTGGAGTGGCCTGCTAGGCTAAGGGGGTGGGGAAAAGGGGGTTAGAGCCCAGCAGATGCCTTTTTTGTCAAAGACAAAAGACCCCCTGCCACCCTCTCCACTTTTCAGCACTTTCATCCACATTGGATCAAAGTGCTATTCTGCATATGAAAGGAACTTGGCATTATGTGCCTCAAATTAGCCTATCGCCATCCCGCTAGCCTCCAAGTCTTCCTAACAAAAGCGCTCACATCTGTTCCATCATTTGCCTCATCTTCTGGGTTTGTTTTTTTTTTTTTTTTTCCCTCTTTGCTCTCAGTTTTTGAGGGCCATTCAGCCCCTTGAATTATAGTCTGGGGAGCATCTTCCTTGCTCTGGGATCGCTCAGCCAGACAATTTGCTTTTAATTGTCTTAAGGAATCATGGGCTGCTTTTGGGCCATTCCCAGTGACTAACTGCATCCATTAACGGCTTCCATTCAGCCTCTTGAGCCAATTCTTCCCCTTCCTCCTTCTTCTCAAAAGTGTGTTTCTCTCCTTGCTCTTCACCTGGAGGAGAACATTGCTTCTCTGGGCCAGTGAACACCACTACCCCAAACCAAAGCGAACCTCAAATCAAAAGCATCATGACTATGAAAGTCAATAATCCTCCTTTGTCATGATAATGGTTCAGCAGCTAAGTGCTGAGAAGAAAGTGTGATTCCTCACTTCAGTAGGACTCAGCTCCTTAGATGTCCAGTGCTTGCATCTCAGCTGCCTTCAAGGTAGAAAGTTGAGACTGGAATTCTCAGAGCCTGGAAACCTGAACTCATCTGAATGAATGGTGATGAAACCTGAACCTGAGACACAAGGAATCCTGCAAACACCAGCCTGCACACACAGGCAGGAGAAATCCAATTTTGACAGGAGCCGAGGACACCAATAGGAGATTTAAATCGCCATCTGCAGCCTCTAGAGCAGCCAAAGGCACTTTCAGGGCTCTTGCAGCAGGTGAGATGTTCCCTCTGGCCCCTGCAACAAGCTTTTATAAAGAAGGGAGAAAAAAGAAGCAACTTCCCAAACTTGGAAGACTTTTGTGAGAAAGATTGGATTCAGGTGACTAGAAGAGACATGTTATCCAAGGAACTCACCCAAAGGACAAGAGACAAACAGTAGAAGTTACTGAAATGAAAGGAAAAGGAAACTATTCTAGGCTACCTATCAGGTACAATTTTCCCATGGGCTTGGTTTTATTTATGGCTTTTGTTCTGAAAAGCCAGCATACAAGCAAAGGGAGCATCTCTTCCCTAGCGTGATCATCTAAGGCACTTAGACAACACTCTGCATCAAAGCAGACATAAAGATGCTGACAGAGGTAGTGGCTGTGAAGAATTTGATCTGTGGTCAAACAAACTCACCTGGTGCCAGATTCTTGAAGTGTGCTTTTCCAGAACCAAACAAAAAGACACTCTGAAATTTTTGGTTGTTATCTGAGATTTATATCAGAAACACAAACGCCGACCCTTCTCTAACTAGGAGCTATAAAAACAAGGGACTTTCAATAATTTATCAGGTACTTTTGAAGCAGTGAATGAATTTATCATCCTTCTCTTCATACAGGAGGATGGTAGATAATGCTGAATAAGAGGAACACTGCTTACAGCACTGCTAGAAGTGCAACTCGTCTACTGCATTAATACATAGCCTTTCATCTGAGTAATTTATATTGATTTACAGGCTTTTATGTTTTCAGTGACAGCAGAAGTAAACACCCCACTATGTGCTAAATGTGGAATAACAGTGGAATAGATTGTTCCTGTTCCACAGGTCAGCTTGCACTTCACAGGTAGACATCTCCATGACCCTGCTTAGACTTACTCCAGTCTTTCTGTAGGGCTGTGTGACCATGAACTTGCTGCTGCACCTTGTCCCTGAGAGATCTTCATATAGGTGCTCACTGGGGCTCCTCCTCATGCTCAGGAATGCCTGAAGCTTTCATGAAGTTCAATCTTGTGCAGAAAATCTGTGCTTTGTGCTGGAAATGAACTGGTGATGCATGTTTGCATTTTACCAGAGAAGGATCAAACTTTTTTTTCTTTTTCTATTATTATTCCATCTTTGTGAAGGAGCTTATAAGCAGACACATTTTTACTACATCAAACAGAACAAGGGACCAGCCCTTTGTATATTTCTCAGGTTTCTACAGTCCTGAACCAAAGTTCAAAGCAAACAAATGGACTTTCAACGCAAGATACTTATAACTCCTGCATTGCTGCATAGGTCCTGAACTCAGGTCAAGGTCAGACATGGGAACAATTAGCCAAATTCAAAAGAATTACTAGGAATCCAGACTTCTCTTAGGGTATGCCCACTTTCCAGTTTACAGGACTAACTGGTATACTAGTAGTAAGGGTTTCTTTCTTTTGCATAATTACCTATTTTACAAGACACAACACACCCATCTCAAAACTGTATTAAAAGAGTAACAGTTGCAAAGCAAAAACTTTGAAACTAGGATTCCTTGGGCTTAGACTGGATATACTTTTAAATTTCAACACCTGCACTGATTATTTTTTCACCTGTCCTCTATACCACAGGCCATGCATAACTTAGGACTAAACCTAACCGTGGCTTGTAAGGTTGCTAAAAGATTGTATGCTTTAGAAATGCAGGATACTGAAGTTTGCAACAACTCTCCCCTGGTTTTGTGCATCTTTTTTGTTGGAATGGAATAATTCAGAAAACCAACTTTTCATTAGCTTGAGTGCTTCTCCCTTTCTGGAAAATTGATGTACATTACTTGCATAATTCATTCACAGCAAATCAAGACTTTAAATAAACACTCTAGCTTTGCAATGTGATGAATGAGATCAGATAGTTATCATATGCCTTTTGGTTACCATGCAAAACTTTGGATTTTTTTGAAGTTCTGCCAGCTGGGAAGGCATGTTCAGTACTGACAGAGACCAGCTCATTAAGGACGCCGATGAAGGGAGTCAAACTGGCCTGAAAGGGTTAGTAAGATGAAGGCGAATACGCTCCTGGAAGGGAGCGTTTTGCCTTCATCTTACTAACCCTTTCAGGCCAGTTCGACTCCCTTCACAGTACAAAACAGTCAGCATTGATAAAACATTTTTTCCATTCAACAGAACAATTAACCCAGGAGTCTGTCTGCTGTTCTAAACAGAACAACTTTGAATCACTGTTTATGTAAAAAACAACTTGGAGCAACTTTAAGAGAAACTTCATGCTTCAAATGGAGCACAACAGAGCGAGATGACCTTTCCAAGATACACAGGTAAAGGGAAGAGTTTACATCTGTGGTAGACTTGCCAAGAAAATCCTCAAATGAGAACAGCTGAGATGGTCTCTAGCTGGTTTGAGGCAGGGCAAAGGTTGGACCCATGAAAACCCACCTGCTGCCAATGCAATCAGGGAAATGCTGGCTGTTTAGCACATTCTGAAAGGTAGGCTGTTTATTGTTAACAAGTATTTGGGTTTTCTGGTTTACTTTGTTTTTCTCTTTCAGTTTTGTACCTGAAAGGGATTATTGCACTCCAACAAATACTCCTTAGGGTTACTAAGTTCAACTGATTTGCAAGCAGTCTCACAGACCTGGTAAGCTATTGCTTACTTTGTAAGTCAAGAAAGCCATAGTGTATCTCTAAACTCATACTGTTTGCACCTTCTGAACAGAGATTTCTGAATCATCTCAGTTAATAATGTGAGCAGCAGTCCCAACAATAAGCTAACCCAGTATTCTTCAATGCTTTTGAGCCCTAAGATAGTCAAACAATTTTTTTAAAGGCCAGGGCAGGTCACATTCCCCACAGCAGCTCCAGCAAATGGTCACACACACTCACTGTTAGGGTCAGTTTCCTGGATAAAACTTTGTACAAGGACCTGTGAGAAAAGCAGAGGTATCTGCCAAGAGCTCATCATTTCCACGAAGTCACTAGGATTACAAAAGTCTGACTGTTAAGATTAAAATGGCCTAAGATAAGCAGGAAGGCTCTGCAGTATGACAAAATGTGGTGTTCAGAAGATAGCATGGCAAGATGTATCTAGTGGGCATGTTACACTTTGGCCTTGGAAAGGAACACTTTGGTAGTATTCCTGGGCTAGGGAGAGCAATGGTTTTGCAGAATGGAATATTGCATCCAGTTCTGGGCCCTTCAGTTCAAGAAGGACAGGGAATTGCTTGGAAGAGTCCAGCACAGAGGCACAAAGATGATGAAGGGAGTGGAACACCTCCCTTATGAGGAGAGGCTGAGGGAGCTGGGTCTCTTTAGCTTGGAGAAGAGGAGACTGAGGGGTGACCTCATCAGTGTTTACAAATATGCAAAGGGTGAGTGTCAGGATGATGGAGCTAGTTTTTTTTCAGTGATATCCAGTGATAGGACAAGAGGCAATGGGTGTAAACTGGAGCATAGGAGGTTCCACGTTAACATCAGGAAGAACTTCTTTACCGTAAGAGTAACAGAGCACTGGAACAGGTTGCCCAGGGGGGTTGTGGAGTCTCCTACGTTGGAGATATTCAAGGCCTGCCTGGACAAGTTCCTGTGTGATCTACTCTAGGTTACCCTGCTCTTGCAGGAGGGTTGGACTAGATGATCTTTTGAGGTCCCTTCCAATCCTTGGGATTCTGTGATTCTGTGAAATTAAGCAGAAAAGCTGTAATGCAGCTGGTAGCAACACAAGCAGCAACTCCATGCATGGAGAGATGCAAGAATATATTAGCTTAACATCTGCAACTTTCAGCACCAGAACAAAAAGCTCTGGTGCACTCAAAATTACACAAAAGATTTTAAAGGCATAACGGGATGTGAATTATCATTTTCCAAATCCAGTTTTGGAAATAACAGACACGCAGTATTGTACAATAGCAGTTGCTTGCTGAATATCTGCTAAGACTGTGACAGAAACAAAACAACAAGCAGGTACCAAGTCAACAAAATTTAAGCAGCTGAACTGTTTATCCTCCCCAAGCTGGGTAAATTCTGACGAGCTGACTTTAGACTAAAGGGGTCTTCCCCAGGAAATTCCAAGTGATTTAATTCCTCCTAATATATTTTTTTTTGTTTTGGACAACAAACCCTCCAGAAGGTCTATACAGCACAGGCATGGGGTTTGCACTTTGCACTCCAAAAAGTTTGGTCTGAAAACTTCAAATGTGAATGAGAACACCCCATATACAAACTCCTGGGTTACACTTCATTACTACTATCCACCCCAAATAACCTGTAGAAAGATGCCTCCCTCCTGCCTCATTACACATTTACATATCATTACTAATGTACATCTTCTTTATGTCAGGCAACATCTACTAGAACTCCTTATGCTCATGTCTCTTCATTTAAAATCTGAGATGCAGGTCCTTAAGTCATGTGTCTGTGCAATGTTGTAGCACTGGATTAATGACAAAAGAGTTCAGACATTACCTCACTCTGGATTGTGACACAATATAGTACGAAAAGAAGGTACCTATCCCTTCAAATACATTATGTGCCCCCATCCATAAAGCTCCTATAGGGTGTTTTTTAAATACATGAAAGGATTCAAATGCTACCCCTAAATTAATATACAAGAAAAAGTCAGCAGTGAGAAACTTGCGTCAAAATCCACTGCACAGAAGAAACAATCTCTTTTATTAATAAACTTCTACAAATTCCTCCACACCAGAAACATGCTGCCCTGCTGTCTTCATCTTTAACCTTTCCAACTAGAAACAACTCCTGAGACAAAGCTGCCTCCTTGCAACAGGACATCTGATACTTGCTACCCTGCAGTGTATCATTCCTAAATAGGAAAGCAACACACTTTTACTACAGTCATCAACAGTGAGGGACCCCACTAGACTGGCTCATGTCACAGCTCAAAGGCAGTTCAACCCAGCCCTTCTCAAAAACTACACACAACAGTATGCCACGATACACAATGCATCCCCATGTTGGTGTGTTTTTCCACCATACACTCTCAGTATTATGTTTCTAAATTGGTTCTCATTCACCTTTCAAAGCAGCTGTAGCGCCAAACCTTCCCTTCCTTTCTAGTACTTACTCTTTTCCCAGCTGCATTAATTTACTTTTTTTGACCCAAGCTCATCTCTGGGGTTTTTTTGCCTCCTTACATATGAGCTGGACAGGGAACTCAGTGAAGACAGAGAAATGTCAATATTGCTTCTTCCCCAATTTTTCCAGACACAGCAATATTTCAGCTTGGAAGAAAAGCCCACAAAAACCCTGCTGGTGTAGGAATCTTCCTAGACATTACTGTAAGAACACTCATCCAAAAAATCACTCATCAGCCAATATAAGACATGAGCTGCTCTCAACAATGCTAGTCTTCTAGGCTTTGCACCATTCAAACAAATAAACCTACCAGGACAACACAGATTTCCTGTTCAGAACATGTCATACTTATTATGCTGTAAACACACGATGTTGAAAGTTAATTCACATCCACATCAAACAAACATTTTGTTAGGGAACCTTACACAGAAGAACATCTGTTCATGAGAGATAAAAGAAGGAATGAGATCACTCTGCCTCAGAACAGCATTTCAAAATCTTCTATAAATCAAAAAAACCCTGAAATGGGGTCAAGCCTCCTGAACATGCTGAGCAATTTGGAATTTATGAAATAGGAAACTTACATTTCCCAAGAGGTTTCAGAAGTCCCTGGAAGTTTTGTATATCAACCCCACTGTAATTTCTAAGTCCACTGGAGATCTATAAACTCCTGTGGTTACAGAGGTGAATACCAAGGACAGAGAACATTAAAGGCTTTTGTCATGTGCATGTTACATTACTGTCCAAAAAATACAGTCATAACCAGGTACAGATTTCCAGCTGAGCGGTGCAGCAATTAAGAGTAACACTCCTACTAGCATCTCATTTTATTGTTTCTGCTCTCATATTGCACTCAGAAACAGGACTTCATACCATATGAGCACATTGAACTGGTTTTGATACATTGGCTGAAGCCTCTCTTCCTACTGCACCAACCTGAGCTCTATATAAATTCCCTTCCTTTACCATGCCAAGCCCCTTATTCCAGACTTTGTCTTCCCCTTCTGCTTGTTTGTGTGTGACCTGTTTGCATTCAACTTGATTGTATGACTAGCCAAATAAGCCCCAGAATCAGTGAAAGTGCCCTTGTTGGGCTGGAGACAAAACAACATCAGGCAAAACTCACTCAAACACTTCTAGTTTTTTACTGGCCCAAAGGTGGGGAGAAGGATGAGGTTCATTCCTGATGGTCACATTCTAGGTGCTCATACTTGCATGCTAGCTGTCGTCACATTTGTTTTTTATAACTAAGCTGTCCATACCTCCCAGAATCAATAGAAATTGATGTCAAGGTTTCAAATTCAAGTTGCAGTGGTGACATATCAGATTATGCTAAAAAGACAGTATAAATGCCAAGTGACCAGAAGCATTGAGGAAGGAAGTGCTTGCACACCCATCCTTAAATGGTTAGAGTGAAATCAAAGGGAGACAACTCACTCCTCTGGTATGTCCCCTGCTCAGTATCAAAGCTTAGTACCAAACTCAGTTCCTAAATCCTTTGCAACCCCCTTGTAAAATCCCTTCCAGGAGGCCTTTCAGATGAAGTGGACAGCACTAAAGCTGACTCGTCTAATATGTATCACAGGAAAGTGCGAGTTTACAAACAAAAAAATAGCAGTAACACTGGTTGAGAGGTGTAAATCTGAGTCATACACTGGGCTCACAGCCAGTATGTGCAATTGCATATATGTTCCTGAGCATTTCAAACCAAGTAAAACAAGAATTGAAGGCTGTACACCCTCACAAGTAACTCCCTTGTTCCCTATCCTTGGCTATGGAAACTAACAAACCATTGCAACTCTGGGACATGGGACATCTCCCATGTTCTGTTTTTGCAACAAATATAATCATATAAATGTCAATCCAAAACATTATTCCCTTTTGAGTCTGTCTGGTAGACACCCAGTGTCTGATCAGACTGTATCACCCTTCTTCAGAGAGGTCCTTAAAAATATTATTAGTACTGTCATTTTGTATATGAGAAAGAATACACAGACAATTTTACTTATGGCTCAGTTAATCCGGCCCTATGTTTTTGGTTTACTCAGCAATAATGTAATTCTGTTCTAGAGGCAGTCAAAAGTTTTGTCAGTACAATCTTTTATCTTGAATGACCACCTAATACTCAAAAGACACTGGGCCAACCCTCAGTACACTATGTAAAGGATATATTTGGTGCACCTCAGTAATTATTTAAATTCTGGTCAGACAGACCAGTCATCCAAGGACAACAGATGACAGTCCATTAAATGACTGCACATTTTAAAAGCCATCATCAAAAAACAGACTCAAGCAATCATGAAATAAAAATAATTAACACTTTAAGCCTAGCATAATCTTCCTCTGCTGGTGGAATTGTTGCAACAGCACTGCACAAGATGGCCTGCAATTCTCCAGCATCAGAAAGGGCTAATTCAATTTCAATTTAAAATAGCTGAAAAACACTGTTTGATGTAAGTGCTGCCATGTTTGACCTTTTGTTACATTTCAAAATTATTTTAATGCAAACTTTCCGCTTAACAATTTCCAAGGACATGCTTTTATCTTATTAATGACTTTTACTACATTTGCATACATATACAAACTACATAGTCCAGTTTTCTTGTATCTCACTTTTCTCCATGAATGTTCAAAAAGGCTGACCAGAAGTTCATGGTAACCTTGCGCTGGTTTCTTCAGAAACCTTGGCTACCTGTCCTGCTGTTTTCAAAATGGTTACTTTTACCAGGCATCTTCTCACCCTCCTCTCATCAATAACTTGCTGGTTAAATCAACAACAGTTCTATTCTTTTCCTGATAGTCCGTAACAGCACTGGCTTTTAACTAAAATGTTTGCTTGCTTCAGCCTTTCTGGCATCATGAAGAGCTTCTCTACTATTTCCCTTTCCTGCCTCCACAGCTTTTGCTCCCCTGCTGCAAAATGGTGTAATGAATATTTCTACAGAAATCTGGCCACCAGCAAATGTATTTTAAAACACTTTTTGCTCACTGCATTTTCTTATCAACACTCATCAGACTCCCTAGCTTTACCTATCCTAGAAGCAAATCCTTCGTTTAATGAGTAAAAAAAGCTGGATTCAAATGAGCACAAATCTGTACTGACAATGTTCTTAATTTGGAAGGCAACAAAAGCACAAAGCATCAGCTGCAGCAGTAACTCTTTTGGTTAAACCCAGTAAGTCCTCTGAAGCTTTTTGATGGTTTTGAGTGGCAGCTAGATATCTATAAGCTACTTGAGTAGGGTGGGAGGGCATAGTAGAAGGGAAGTTCCATGTCTGCTTCTGTTTTTTACAGTCTTTTAAATTCCTAACACAAGAAAATACCTCTGGCTTTTTTCATGAGGTCTTCAACCTCAGTCCTGTTCTCTTTAAAAAACCTATAATGGGAAATGATGTGTTTTAAAAAGGTGTTGGCAAGCACTATAGCTAACACAAATGAAGCTTTTGCAGAAAGCACACACTCTAGGCTGGACAAAAACCAAACAACCCAAATGACACCATGGTTCCCCTTCATAAAGAGTAACTGGATGGATGCATCAAGCCTGCTGAAAAAAGCTCACCAGAACTACCAGAAACTGGACCATGGGCTGGCTGCTGGCACTAAAGATTCAAACTGCAAAGGTCTTCCTCCTCCTTCTCTGCAGAGATCTCAGCAGACTGCTGCAATTGTTTAGGACAGAGCTCCTAAAACATTTGCTACCCCTCATTCCAATGCACAACAAACATGAACTTTAGCTAGAACCACCCTGTGCTACTAGCCACAGCTATATCATGGCTCAGAGAACCGATAGTCACACACAGCTTGTGAGCTCCACAACACCGCAAAAAGTCAGACACTGCAATCCAAACACTCTGCTCAGGATCACTGCACAAACTAGTATAGCAGAGTGCACTAAAACATCATAATCCTTTCACATTTCATTTTAATCTCAGTACATTCTAACGCTATTTAATACATATTTCCTACCCAGCAAAAGCTCATGGGATTTACTACATTAATGGCATGAATATGCAATTACAATTCATTTTCAACATTTCTACAAATTTGAATCTCAGGATCATGGTATCTCTGGAGCTTCCAAATGAAAAGGGCACTGAATTCAAAGGACTCTTTATACTTACGAACAGGCAGCATGTTTAAGCAACTGAACAGATGAGGTCTTCCCAGCACAGGGGCTCTCACTGTAAACTGAATCATAAAATCATAGAATTGTTAGGGTTGGAAAGGACCTTAAGATCATCTACTTCCAACCCCCCCCCCCATAGGCAGGGACACCTCACACTAAACCATATCACCCAAGGCTTCATCCAACCTGACCTTGAACACTGACAGGGATGGAGCACTTCACAACCTCCCTGGGCAACCCATTCCAGCACCTCACCACCCTTACAGTAAAGAATTTCTTCCTATATCCAGTCTAAACCTCTGCTGTTTAAGTTTCAACCCATTACCCCTTGTCCTATCACTACAGTCCCTAATGAATAGTCCCTCACCAGCAACCCTGCAGGCCCCCTTCAAATACTGGAAGGCTGCTATTAGGTCTCCATGTAGCCTTCTCTTCTCCAGGCTGAACAACCCCAACCTTCTCAGCCTGTCTTCGTACGGGAGGTGCTCCAGTTCCCTGATCATCCTCGTGGCCCTCTTCTGGAGTTGTTCTAACAGTTCCATGTCCTTTTTATGTTGAGGACACCAGAACTGCACACAATACTCCAAGTGAGGTCTCACGAGAGCAGAGTTAGAGGGGCAAGATCACCTCCTTTGACCTGCTAGTCACACTGCTTTTGATGCAGCTGAGAATACAATTGGCTTTCTGGGCTGTAAGCACACACTGCTGGCTCATGTTCATTTTCTCTTGACCAACACCCCCAAGTCCTTCTCTGCAGGGCTGCTCTGAATCACTTCTCTGCCCAACCTGTAGCTGTGCCTGGGATTGCTCCGACCCAGGTGTAGGACCTTGCACTTGGCATGCTTAAACTTCATGAGGTTGGCATCAGCCCACCTCACAAGCGTGTCAAGGTCCCTCTGGATGGCATTCCTTCCCTCCAGTGCATCAACCGAACCACACAGCTTGGTGTCATCAGCAAACTTGCTGAGGGCACACTCAATTCCATTGTCCATGTCAGCAACAAAAATATTAAACAAGACCGGTCCCAACACTGATCCCTGAGGGACACCACTCGTTACTGGTCTCCAGCTGGACATTGAACCATTGACCACAAATCTTTGCGTGCGGCCACCCAACCAGTTCTTTATCCACCAAGTGGGCCACCTATCAAATTGATGTCTCTCCATTTTAGACAAGGATGTCATGTGGGACAGTGTCGAATGCTTTACACAAGTCCAGGTAGATGACGTCAACTTCTCCACCCCTGTCCATCATCATTGTATCCCCGTCATATGAGGCCACCAAATTGGTCAGGCAGGATTTTCCCCTAGTAAAGCCATGCTGGCTGTCACCAAGCACCTTGTTGTTTTTCATGTGCCTTAGCGTGCCCTCCAGGAGAATCTGCTCCCAGATTTTGCCAAGCACAGAGGTGAGACTGACTGGTCTGTAATTCCCCGGAACATCCGTTTTCCCCTTCTTGAAAATGAAGGTTATATTTCCCTTTTTGCAGTCATCAGGAACTTCACCTGTCTGCCATGATTTTTCAAATATGATGGCCAGTGGCTTTGCAACTTCATTTGCCAGCTCCTTCAGGACCTGCGGATGGATTTCATCAGGGCCCATGGACTTGTGTATGTTCAGGTTCTTAAGATGGTCTCGAACCAGATCCTCATGTACAGTGGGCCCAAGGTCTAGATTTTCATAGCCCCTGCGTCCGCCTTCCAAGACTCGGGTGGTGCAGTCAGAGCCTTTGCCAGTGAAGACCAAGGCAAAGAAGCCATTCAGAACCTCAGCCTTCTCCAAATCCTGTGTAGCCAGTTCTCCTGAAAGCTTCTAGAGGGGGCCTACGTTGTCCCTAATCTGTTTTTTAGCTGCTACATACCTATAAAATCCCTTCCTGTTATCTTTAACATCCCTAGCCAAGTACTCCAGTTGGGCCTTAGCTTTCCTAACCTGGTCCCTAACTCCCAGACAACATCCCTGTATTCTTCCCATGCCACCTGTCCTTGCTTCCACCTTTTATAAGCCTCTTTTTTCCTGTGAATTTTTCTCAGCTGCTCCTTATCCATCCAAGGAGGTCTCCTGACCCTCCTGCTGCACTTCCTTCTAGTTGGGATGCAACACTCCCGAGCTTGAATGTGATTTTCTGCTAACATAACAAAACTGATTGTGAACTCCTGGCTATCTCCATACATAGAGACTTGTTATGACAAATACACTTATTTGTTGTAGCTTTAAATTCCAAGGTGAAAAGGGGCTTCAGAACTTCCTTGGAAACAGAATATTTCATAGCAATTATGGTAAAATTAAAGGATAATCTCAGATTGATCAAAAGATAATGTGGGAAGTAAAAAATCAAAATCAGTAAGACAAATAAATGTGGGGAATTATTGGGATGGTAGCCATGCTGTAACACAGCATTTGTGGGTAGCAGGGCACTGGAAAATTTGCCAACAACATGATGCTTTTGAAAAAGGCAGTTTCCAAGGAGGTAACAGCAAACACTGAAGTAATTAACCTGTCCTACCCAGCCCTGTTAGAGGTGTCTGCCAGACACTTGCATCTAATTTTGGATATTCTTACTGAGCAGCAACTAAAACCATTGGTGTTACCAGCGCTGTTCCCAGGCTGAAAGTCAAAACCACAGCACTGCACCAGCTACTAAGAAGGAGAAATATGACTGCTGCTGCTGATCCCATGACAGTATCCACCCTTTATTCCATACATTCAAGTCATGCTCAGATCTCACTGTTTTCAATATAGCATAACTTTTGACTCATACATACATATATATACATACACACACACACAAAGATAGATATTATTCCTTAGTGCAGGGACCAATCCTTATAAAGCTGTTGAGTTCATCTGGTCCATGATGTCAGGCTCCATCTCTTCTAACAGTCTTTCACAGCAGGAGAGACTGTGTGCAGTGTTGGTTTGTTGCCTGCTGATGACACTGCGGGATTTGTCTGGTGAATGGTGAGCTCATCTGGCTTTGTCAACGTTCATTCTTTGTTGTGATAATGGTCAGATGGAAGACAGGGCCAGTCGCTGGTGACCTGAAGATATCTAGGTGGGCTATAAAAGTGCTACATAGCAGGCAACAGCATACAATTGAGTTCCCTAAAATCAAATCCCCTTGTGGTACAGATCAGACTTCCCCATCTTCCTGCATTACCTACCAAGTATATCTGGGTCCCTGAGCAAAGGCAGTCCCACGAGTGGGTTTGCCTTTACCTGAAGTAGGAATAACCCAGACAGCCTTCCCCAGCACATTCTTTATGTGCACCACAGGACCTTTATCCCCTTCAGGAGTATGTAGAAGTTATGACTGGGCTGGGCCAGCCCTGTTGGCAGATCCTCTGGTGTTGAGCAACCAGGTGGCTTTCGGTAAATGTGTATCCCAACATTTGAAAGTCCCACTATACACAGCTCTCAGTGTAGTCTTTAATAACCCATTGTACCATTCGATTTTCCCAGAGGCTGGTGCATCGTAGGGGATGTGATACACCCACTCAATCCCATGTTCTTTGTCCCAAGTATCTACAAGGTTATTCCAGAAAGGAGTCCCATTGTCTAATTCAGTTCTCTCCAGGGTGCCATGTCGCCACAAGATGTGTTTCTCAAGGTCCAGAATAGTGTTCCAGGAAGTGGTGGGAGACACAGGATATGTTTCCAGCCATACAGTGGTTGTTTCCATCATGGTGCTTGCCTTGGCAGTTTGGTGAGAGTGTGATATAGCCAATCTGCCAGGCCTCCCCATATTAGTACTTCAGCCATCATCCTCCATACCAAAGAGGCTTTAACAGCTTGGCTTGCTTAATTGCAGCACGTTTCACAGTCGTGAATAACCTGGGCAATAGTGTCCATTGTTCAGTCCACCCTCGATCACGGGCCCATCTATATGTTGCATCTCTGCCCTGACGGCCTGAAGTATCATGGGCCCACTGGGCCAAAAATAATTCACCTTTATGTTGCCAGTCTAAGTCCATCTGAGCCACTTCAATCTTAGCAGCTTTATCCACTTGTTGGTTGTTCTGGTTTTCCTCAGTGGCCCAACTCTTGGGTAGATGAGCACCTACATGGTGTACCTTCACCATCAGGTTCTGCACGTGGGCAGCGATACCCTGCCACAGTGCAGCAGACCAGATACAACACAACCTTTGCATTGCCAGTTGCTTTGCTTCCATGGCTTCAACCATCACCATAGGGCATTTGCCACCATCCACCCATGGCCAGTACAGAGATAAAGTACTGGCCACTTTTCTTCTTCAGCAATGTCCAAGGCCAGCTGGATGGCTTTCACCTTGGCAAACTGACTCGATTCACCCTCTCCTTCAGCAGTTTCTGCAACTTGCTGTCAATGACTCCATACAGCTGCCTTACATCTCCGATGCTTTCCCACAATACGGCAGGACTCAGCAGCAAACAAGGCATATTGCTTTTTACTTTCTGATAGTTTATTATATGGTGGGGCCTCTTCAGCATGCATCACCTCCTCCTCTGGTGACATTCCAAAATCTTTGCCCTCTGGCCAGTCCATGACGACTTCGAGAATTCCTGAATGAGTGTGATTTCCTGTTCAAGCTCATTGTGTAATTCGTGCGGCCCACTTACTCCATGTAGCATCAGCTGTATGATGTGTAGAGGAGACCCTGCCTTTGAACATAAAGCCCAGCACAGGCAACCAGAGTGCCAGGAGGAGTTGTGCTTAGTGCCAATCTCTTCTAAACCAGCTTGAACCCCTTCATAGGCTGCCAGTATCTTTTTCTCCATTGGGGTATAGCTGGCTTCAGATCCTCTGTATCTCTGACTCCAAAAGCCGAGGAGTTGACCTTGAGTCTCCCCTGGAGCTTTCTGACAGAGGATCCAGGTAGGACCATTCTCCCCAGCTGTGGTGTACAGTACATTTTTTACATCTGGCCCAGTTCAGACTGGTCCAAGGGCTCCTGCATGAACTATCTCTTGTTTAATTTGTTCAAAGGCTTGTTGTTGCTCAGGGCCCCATTTAAAATCATTCTTCTTCTGGGTCACATGATAGAGAGGGCTTACAATCAAACTGTAATTTGGGATGTGCATTCTCGAGAACCCCACTGCACCCAAGAAAGTTTGTGTTTCTTTCTTATTAGTTGGTGGAGACATTGCTGTTATCTTGTTGATCACATCTGGGGGGATGTGGCAACATCCATCTTGCCATTTTATTCCCAAAAATTGAACCTCCTGTGCAGGTCCCCTGACCTTAGGCCATTTTATGGCAAAACCGGTTTTCAGCAGGATTTGAATTATTTTACTCCCTTTCTCAAAAACTTCTTCTGCTGTATTGCCCCACACGATAATGTCATCAATGTTCTGGAGCTTGCCCTTGTTCCAGTGCAGTCTGCATCAGTCCATGGCAGATGGTAGGGCTGTTTCCCGCTCTGGGGCAGTCAGTTCCAAGTGAACTGGACACCCCTCCAAGTAAAAGCAAACTGCAGCCTGCATGCTGCTGCCAAAGGAATTAAGAAAACTGCATTGGCAATATCAGTTGTGGCATACCACTTGGCTGCCTTTGACTCCAGTTCATACTGAAGTTCTAGCATGTCTGGTATGGCAGCACTCAAGGATGGTGTGACTTCTTTCAGGCCACCAGTAGTTTCCACTCTCCGTTAGACTTTCGCACTGGCCATATGGGGCTATTAAAGGGTGAGCAGGTCCTACTGATCACTTCTTGGCTCTCCAGTCTATGGCTCAGCTTACAGATGGGAATCAGGGAGTCTCGGTTGGTGCAATATTGCCACCCGTGCACTGTTGTGGTCACAATTGGCACTTGATGTTCTTTGACCTTCAGCAACCCCACAACAGAAGGATCCTCTGAGAGACCAGGCAAGGTGGGCAGCTGCTTCATTTCTTCTGTCTCCAAAGCAGCGATACCAAAAGCCCATCGGTACCCTTTTGGGTCTTTGAAGTACCCTCTCCTGAGGTAGTCTACGCCAAGGATTCATGGAGCCTCTGGACCAGGCACAATGAGGTGCTTTTGCCACTTCCTCCCAGTCAGGCTGATTTCAGCCTCCAGTACCGTCAATTCTTGGGATTCTCCTGTCACTCCAGAAATATAGATGGGTTCCACCCCTTGACAGCTTGATGGCATCGAGGTACACTGTCCACCAGTATCTACTAGAGCTTTATACTTCTGTGGGACTGACGTGCCAGACCATCTGATCCACACAGTCCAGTAAATTCAATTGTCCCTTACCTCCACCTGGCTGGAGGCAGGGCCCCTCTAATAGTGATCACAATATTGGTTACTTACATCTTGTAGAAAGGGATTAGTCTTCTTTATCACAAGAACTGGAGTAAAATCAGCTCTTCCAGTCCATCTGGGAACCTGCTCACCAGAAACTGAAGCTGCAGCTTTCATGGGATGATCAACCTTGACCTTTGTTCTCAACTTTAATTCACGCACCCGTTCCTCTAGAGCTGAGGTAGTGTTTTCCATCCCACTTTGTCATGTCTTCTCCATGATCTCACAGGTAAAACCACAGGGTGGCAAGTAGTGTGTACCTCCTATATCTTCTCTCTTGAGCAGTAGGACACCTTTTGTTAATAGCTGGGACATGGGATCGTACACATGAGGAGCTGGATAGATCAGATAGATTGTCTCTCGATTGTTTGAACTCCTGGGACAGTTCTTCCACAGCTGAAATGATGGAAGGGGCGAAATTGTCTTCAGACTCTCGGAGTTGACAAATCATTTCATCCACTGTTGGTGGTGATGCATCATGCCAGGTTATTGATGCTAGTGAGTGGGCATATGATGACGGTGCACTCCATGTAAATATCTGCCACATGGGTGGTGTACATTTGACTTCATCTGGATCTGCGGATGCATTCCCGGCATCTGGCCTGCATTAGATCATATCTGTAACGGCTGATTCCCTCAGAGACTGGATGCCTTTCTCTATCATGGTCCAGTTGGCTGCATGACTCATAACATAGTCCTTGTGCAGAAACCTTTCTTTCACAGCTTCCAAGAGCTGCTCCAAAGGCTGAGGGACTGTTTCTCTTTTGAAATTGCTTTGTCAGTTCCCCCTTCCTTAGCAAGTGATCTCAGCTGCTTGGCTTCTCTACCTTCTAGTTTGTGACTGTCAGCCCCACTGTCCCAGCATCGGAGCAACCAGGTGATGATGGGCTCCCCTGGTTGACAGGTAAAATATTTTTGCATATTCCGTAGCTCGGTTGAGGTCCAGGGTGGAGAAGTCACCTCTTCTTCTTCCTCTTCCTCTGATTCACATAACTCTTGTTCAGATGCTGTCCCACGTAGTAAATACATTGGTTCTTCATCTTTCTTCACCATATGGGTTGTCTTTTGTGCCTCTTGTTTGCTTTTAGCCTTGCGTACAGGGGCAACTGATAGTGGCACAAACTGGTCCTTTGGTTTAGCTGCAGTGATTATCACTGTGGTTGGAGTGGCTGCAGTATCTGTTGTGAGGGTTGGTGCAGCCACTGCAGTTGGGGGCTGAGTAGCACCAGCAGCTGCACTGTCTGTTGCTGTCGGGGTTTGAGTAGCTGCTGTACTTGTCACTGGGGTTGGAGTAGCTGCGTTGTCTGTTGCTTTGCCACCAGATCCAGAGACATTTTTTTTCCCTTTGAATGTGCTGGATAGTGTTGAACGGGGCTCTGTAAGTATAGGCCAAGCCCCAGCACATTGCCATGATTTGTCCGTCTCTGGTATGACCAGGATGAAAACACACCACATTTAAGTATTTTACTAGATTTTCCAGGTTTTGCACTTGTTCAGTGGTGAAGTTCCAAAGCACTGGAGGGGCCTAGATGCTTGCCGATACTATCTCACACACCCTGCCACTCATGACTGTCCAGCCTCAGGGAAAATCTGTTGGTCCTCCTATATTGTTGTCTAACCCTAGACAAGACCCAAACCTGACTCTGCTTGACTTTCAAGATCAGAAAAAATTGTCATGGGTAAAACACACTCTGTATGTGTGCCTACATGGTGATTCCCATCACAATCAGCAGGCAGGTCTCAAGGGTACCTAAAGGCCATTCAAAACCTTCAGAACTCTCAAATGATGCTGCAAATAGTCTGGTGAGGGAACAGAGAGTGTAAAAGAATGTCTCCTTCATAGGTTGACCACCTGAGGAGTTAAAAAAAGATGTGTAATTGCTAACCGCTCCATTATATATCTCCCAAAGTATAGAGGTGATGACCACACTGGGAACGCAAGCCAGATCAGTTTCATGATCAATGAGTCATTACCCTTATGTTGCCAATCTAAGTCCATCTGAGCCACTTCAATCTGTTTATTTTATAAACCTACTTAACATATGAAGTGTCCTTGTTAAATTACCTGTTAATTTACTCACTGAACAGAAACCATTCGTGTATATCCCAGAGCTCACAAGCCTCTTATCTTCTTCCTATAGCATAGACAGATTCACAGCATATTCCTAGCAGTCAGAAAAGGTTACTAAGAACCTGACTGCAGTCAAGGGATGACATCAGTGTCTGTCATGCATGGGTTCCATCCACAGGTCTCCATGGCAGAGGAAAAGAAAACAAACAACCAAGTCTCACAAGAAAAGTTATGACTTCCCAGTACTCCAGTCTTTCCTGATAAACCATCTCTCTGCCAAACCCTGCCCTTGTCATTCTCAGATCCTCTTCACACATATGATCTCTCATCATGCTCCTGCTCCACCTGAGCCTGTTCCTGTGCACACACACTCCATTTGGCCACAAACCTGTGGTGCTGAGGGAAGCCTGAAGACCATTTCAGACCACTGTTACAGAGAAGATAGGACTGCTCCCCAGCACAGGACAGCTCCAACAGAGCTAAATGTAGCACATTCAGCTTCCCTCTGCGACTCAGACATAGTAGGCAATGCATCCAGCACTGACAGCCAGCCCTAACACTGCTGAGGCAGAACAGCAGCTGTAAGACCTCACCCACACTAGCAAGGTTGGACACACACACACACACACAAAGCCACACATGCAAAGCCACAACTGCATCCCTGGTACAGGTTGTTTGAGGATTTCACTTGGAGACAGTTAAAAAGCAGGATGAGAATGTGTGCACCAAACAAGTGCCCAGATGCCAGTGCTGCCTCATGGCATGGAAACAGGGAAGCAGGTTGAACAGCAGAAGGAATAACAGTAACCAGCAGTTCGCCCACATTTTGCCATGCTATCACAAAGCCAGCTCCAACATGCAAGAAACTCAGTGGCCAGAAGCCTGACACTGTCAGCAGCAATCAGCAGGCTGCAGGGGGAAGGGCTCCTTCAGGAGACAGGTGGCAGGACAGTCTGCAGAGCAGAAGCAAAAGCCAAGTTTAAATCTTTGTAGAAGATGGGAATTACTACCAAGGTGTTTCAGCATGCCTAGTCTTACCACATGTACATGTTTCCCTTGACTAGAATGGCACCAGCTGCCCTTACCTTTGCCTGAATCATAAAGTTCAAATATTTATGGGAGAGAAGCAGACAAAAAGGATCCTGCGACTTAGCATTTACTCAGACTTCAAATTCTCCAGAAAATTGTTGGAACTTCCAAATATATCCAGAAGTCTTCTTCCAGTATAGAAGATAAAACTTCACATTGCTTTCCTCAGCACTGTATTTCAGAGCAATTCACAGGTAGATTCTTTTCTTTCCCTACTGCCTTACATAACCAACAACTTGAAAGCCCAGAAGAAATCCATACACAACAGCTGGATCTTTTAATGACTGCCAAGATGGCAAGCAAAAATGTGTTCTGGGAAGTGCTGGGCAGAAAGAAATCAAAGCTATTCGAGTGAAGAACAAGTCCAGGAAATCAGCACATGGCATACCTAGCCAGCTTTTTGAAAGTCACAATGACGTTTTTCAAAACTGGTTCTCCAAAGTCAATCTGTGATTAAGTATTAATTGATTAAGTGATTATGTATCTGCATAGAGAGAGGCTGCACATAAAAAGTCCTGTTCCGCTTTCAGCCCAATTCAAACCTTTGGGAGTCAGTAACCCTAAAACAAAATTTAACTTTCACAAATATATTGGGATAACAATTTAAAAATAAATAATTTCAGAGCTACCAAAAGGATTTCCAGCTGTGTAAAAGCCCTTCTATGTCGCCAGTTCTCAGAAAATTGAGATTATAACCACACACTGCAATTGAAAAGGGAGATCTTTCCATAGACTTGAAAATTCAAATAGAAGAAGAAACCCTTTCCCACACACTTTTACTTGTAATATTAAAATCCATAGCTGAGAAAATACAATTCCTTGTCCTGGGGCTATGAACACTCTAGAGAGGATAAGCTACCAAGACTGTGCTGAAGAACCATTTAAGCTGCAGAACTCCATAGCTTATCTGCTCCCATTTAGGCTTCCTCCTGTTTTGTTTCCTGTAAGGACAATGCTACATCATAACATAAAGTGTGAACTGTATGTGTGAAAGGTTCACATTTCCCTCTAAATTAGATCAAGCCCATGTTTTCAAAAGCTAAAATGAACCGCACCACTCAGGATATCTGGGAGATGTTTGCACCTGTCTTTGTCTATCCTGCTGTCTCTGCTGGAAGCATAATCCATGGAAAAGATATTCAGCAAAGCATTTGGAAAGCAAGCCATGACCTTTACCTCTGCTCTAGGCCAAAAAGCATGCTGACGCTTTTCCTTTGCATCCTTGTTACATAGCAACGAGGCTGACAGCAAAGCCAAATCAACAAGAAGCAAAGTCTTCTCACCCCCAGAAATCTGAGCACATACATTGCGCTTCCCTAACTGCTGGAAAAATTACTTGTTCACAGCTTGTTCTGCAGTGACACTGATGTAACAACACAAGCAAAGTAACTGTCAGGAGATTCAGACCTAACATCCTCTTACAAACTGTGTCACTGAAAAGAACAAAGGTGCTTTAAATAGCTCCTTCAAAAATCCAGCACTATACAAATTTTTGTCTGTCCCAGACACCCCTAATGAGCAAAGATTTTCAGATGCAGAGGACATAGGAGTCCAAATCCCACTGAGACTAATTGGACTTGTTCTTATAATCCACTTAGGACTTCCTAGAATCTGCTTCAGCCAACACATATCCACTTATCTGGCAAACATCCCATAGAGGAGCAAAGAGTGCGAGTTCTGCCTTCACACTGCAAGAAGCCTATAGGAAAATTGTACAAGAACTTCAGAAGCCCTTTCAAATTACTTCTCAGGAGACTTCTGCACTGATTTTCCAGATGGTGTTCAGCACACGTTGTCAAATGCTCCTCTCTTCAGTGTTGCATTTGTTACAGCACCAGCAGGCACCAGCAGTCACTGGGCATTACTCCCTGCACTAAGCACAAACACACAGACATGAACCATAGGCTTGAACTAAAAGTTATCATGACCCAGCATCACTCATTTAACCACAGGAGACAAAGCACTCAGGAACATTAGGTACAGACCATATAGAACCATCTGCCAGATGCCCCCTGAATCTGAAGAGACTTACTCTCCTGCTATTATTCAACATGCCCATAGGTGACAGAAGAGTGAAATAGTGTTCCAGCCTCCAGTATAATTCAATTTACACTGATCAGATCCCTGAAAATAAAGAAATTCTGAGACATCATCTAACACCCCTCCACCAGCCCTCAAATTACGTAGAGTCACTATGGTGCAGTACTATGCCCTAAAGGAGTTATGTTTTAGAAGATGATCTTCTCAAACACGACAATCTTATTCCTGCTAGAGGAACAGAGATCTATTAAGAGGCAAAACACAATTAAGACATGCTACAGCTTAGTCTTTGCAATATTGGTCCCCTGTCAACCCCAAGGAAATCCGTGCTTAAATTAAACAAACATAACAAAAATAAATTAACAACAAATTAACAAACATAAATTAACAAAACTAAATAATTTAACAGAAAAACATTTTTTTGATACAGAAAAAAAATGACAAACAAGAGCAGCATCGCCTGAGGTTAACACACACATTAAGAGCATAGTGAAAAGAGTAAGCAAAACAACCCTATAGTAGTATTTCCTTTTCTCCTAGGCAATTATTTGGCTGTTGCTTACAGAATAGATTTTGTACCCACGCACAGAAACATGTCTGTTGTAATTCTGATGCATGTTTCTACTTTTTGCAATTCCAAAAAAACATTCTTAGCTCCCAAAAGAAAATATGTGAAATCTATTTTATTATAATATCATTACTGCATAACTACTGCATAAGAAAAATCTAGACTTACTGAGGGGTTAAAACCACATCTCTGCTATTTAAAGCAGAGACTACCTCACACGTCTGTTCAGTTTGCTCTGCAGTAAAAACCTCTAAAAGGCTACTGAAATAGCTTTGTTACTACTCAGGAAACCAGATTCCCAAGCTAGAAAAAGATCAGTTTCTCAGGAGTCCTTAAAAAACTGAACCTAGAGTGTGACTAAAGCATGTGTATAGGGTATACCTTATTTTGGAAAATCAACAGCAGAAGCAGCATGTTATTACCCCATCTCTTTCTGTGAACTCCCTTATTACTGTTGTTTCCAAGCACTGGAACTGTATGTATTCATTGCAACATCTTCATAATGGCTCTGCACAGCACCTTTAATCCTGATGTTATACAAGGAACAGAAGGCACAGAAAAAGCAGTGGCAGGGCTGGGAACTAAAGCCAGGTCTTTCTATTGTAAGGTTTCAGCCTGGAGATCCCAGGCACACTTTCTGTCACATACCATGCCATGGAAAGGAAAAGAATCCTTTCCTGCAAAGGAAAAGAACCCTTTTGCAAAAAAAAAAAGACCCCAAACAACCAAACCAAACATCAAACAAACAAACCTTAAACAGTCCTAGAAATTGTCTCTTTCAAACCATAAAGACTACATCTGACAGGTTTGGGGTTTTTTTGTTTTGGTTTGTTTTTTTTTTCCAAAACTGATGTCTCCCTGACCTTTCACCAAAATTGTTGATAGAAGAGAGTCCACCCCAAATCCTCAGAGCAAACCTAGTCAAAGCCCTCCACAGAGTTGCCAATGAGGAATTACAGTGCAGCCACAGAGCTGGCTCGGAGGACATGTATGAGTGAGATGGGGAGGGTACTACATCATGTTGTCATCCTGAACAAGACAGATGAAAGTCCACAGGAGCACAACAGCAACAGTTGCCCCTCTAGTCCACAGGACCTCTTTGCAGAAACTTGCCTCCAGCCACTCCTTGCAAATAAGGCTCTTCATCTCCTTCTCCTGATCACCAAAGCCTGCCTCTGTTCTAGACCTGGTCTTGCAAGCTCTGCCTCTGCTTTCAGCCTCCTTTCATTTTGATGGCAACTCTCTGGTACATGTCAGAACTAATCGCTCTGAGGAGACAAACACAGAGAGAGGTAAGGGAGACCATGCAACCAGCTGTCCTGACACACAGGTTTATGTGTTTGAAGCATCTGATTGTTTTACACTTCCCATATCCAAGTCCTACAACAGCATATGTGCTCTATGCTCTTCTCATTCCAAGGGAAGATGCGTTTTGTATAGGCAGGGCATTTGCAAAACATGCTACTCTGCAGTGCTGGGCCCAGGCCAGCCTAGATTATGTGTAAACTCTTAAGAGGGATATTTCAGCATGCTGTTCCTCAGAAATTATTACAGTGAGCTAATTAATTATTCAGAAGCATGTGTTATACTCATTCACTCCTTTATGGTACCGCATCTTGTTCAACTCTCCCTCTTGTCTAAACCAGAACAAGATGGTAGCCAGACCTTGGCTGCATGCATCAGCTATGCTACCAGCCCACACACTGCTGGGACTTCAAAGCCTGCTTGCTGCTCTTATTGTGCCCCAGCTGCCTAGTGAAATGCTACACTGCTTGCCTGTAGCGTGAAAGTAAAAGCTATAAAACATCAACCTTGGAAGGTACTGAAGCTGGAAGATGTTTAAGAAGAGGCAAACATTTAATTCAGTTAACATGATTGCCATGCTTGGACATGTTTGAACCTGTTTACCAGAAGGTCCAGATCAGCAGCCACAAAAATCACATTACAAAAAAGATGTACAATAGAAAAATAGATTACAATAGAAACTCATTGTAGGTTCAGTCCCAACTTGGCCCCTTTTCCTGGGCTGTTTCTCATTTCTAGTGAAGTTTTCCACTTGTAATTTGAAAGATTAAAGGTCCTAACAGATGAAGGGCTCAGTCTGCTACACACCTCATTCTCCTGTAGAAGACAATATGATCTATTTTAACAGTACATCACTGATGAGAGTATATCTGGCTCTTCCGCTGATCCCTTCTTTCCTTGCTTCTGACTTCATACTGCTGCATGCATTTTCCACCATGATGTCTCTGACCCCTTCTCTGATTTGTAAGCCACTGAAATGTGGCTCTTTACAAGAGCAGCAACAGGGCTAGATGGCTGCAAGGTCTTCTGAGAAATGCAATTCCTTAGATTTGGGAATGACAAGCCCGCAAGAACTTTCATAGACCGTAACTGATAGACGACCCTAATAGTCAGTGGTACGCTGCCTCCTCCAGTTGCCTGCTGTACTCACATACTGTCTTTTGCCTAGAGCTACTCTCAGGAGTCTTCTCCAACTAAAAAATGCAGTATATGTTTTGTATCTCCAACTCCAGGCTGCTTTTTGGTGTTTGGTTCTGGAAAGGTTATCCGTTCTTGCCTTGCTAATGTAGGCTAACATCCTCCTATTTTTATTACAGGACAGTGAAACAAAGCAATTCCTTCATCTCTGTGCCCACATGGTCAGCATCTTCTCTGTGTTAACCAAGTTCAACAGAATAGCTGTAATGCAATCATCATCCCTCAGCAATAATGTACCTCTAGCTCAGAAAGTCCCTATGCCTTAGATAGCCAAAAAAAGGGAATCATATAGGTGGAAGTAAATTAATGCATGTTTTACTTCCTAAGTACCCCATGGATGAAATCTAGGTAGAACCATGACTCTTAATTTTTATAATTAAGCAGTAAATGCAAAGCTGTCATTAAAGAGTCAGGCTGAGCTGGGACAGTGGGAACTGCTCTGTCTACTCTCTGTCCAGGAATTTCATGTTTCACTGGTCACTGGAAAACACATTAAGTGAATAAAATTTGTCTTGTTGCACAATTTGCACTGGTAAACCCTCCTAGCCCAGGAGATAGGAACTGATCTACAAAGCAGAACAGGAGCATCCCTTAACACATCTGATTAGATGGAGCACAGAACTGCACGTTAAATTCAACAGAGTCCACAGACTATCAAACTGCAAATCAGGAACAGCCAGACAAGACAAGAGAACGGAAAGGTGAGATAGACTTTTGTCAGTTACGCAGGAAGAGGACTCTGCTAAAATAGGCCATACCATTAATAATTATAGATGCAATACTAGGCAATCATTGGCCCACTTCTCCATCCAGCTTCCTGTACAGCATTACAAGTTTGCACTCAAATACAAACCATAATAGGTTACATCTGTGTCTATTTCTGCTGTATAGGCTGTTTTTAACACCTCAATTGGATTGCTTGATCCCAACACATCCTTTTCTTGATTCCCTGAGTCTAGAAAGCCCTGCCTAGCCACAAAGTAGCACAAGGAGGCACTGTCTCACTAGGGCAAGTTGTGAGGCTCTCTAAGGGGACCCTCAAAAGACCTGGACATTTGAAACTTTCAGGGATAAATGAAGAGTGATGGAGAACATCAAGCACCTATCTCATGAGCTGTGTATTTAACTCTGCAGTTAAGCATTGCTCTCTCTGGTTGCCACTTCATTTGCCAGATAATGCACAGCACAAGTGACTCATCTCTGCAACATTTAATCAGCAGAGCCTGGTGTAAGCCAAGACCAGACACCTTGGAAAGCCTGGAGGCCAAATTCTGAAAGCTTGCACATTACTTGAAAATCAGATAGAAACAGCATGAGAAGATATTTCTGAAGTGCAAACACGTAAATGTAATCAGAACTCTACAGGGCATATGAAGTGACTGCCAATGGCACAGCCTGGAGAGGTAGAAGGGAAAAGCAGTGATGCCAAGACTAGAAGCTGGTCTCATGTGCACCCTCTCTCCCTTCCTTCATGGCTCTGCAATACCTCTGAGTCTTAGTTGTCTTTGACATCTGTGCTCAGCCTTCACTCATGTACCATTTCACAACCCATCTTCCCATGGCTGTCCATGCTGTGCTGTTCTGAAGTCTAACCCAGCAACCCCTTTGCTGCTTGACTCCTACTGGGACAGAGCCGTTTCCTAACACAATTCTGCTGCTGCTGCTCAACAAATAAGATTGCAGTTGTCTGAAAATAAGATCATCTTCCTGGTAGGAGCTGAGGTTGAGAAATGGATAGACTTCAGCAGTGCTATCTGACACCTAGAGACTTTACCTGATTTTCATTACTGTGAGCCTTAGCAACAAGATAATACCTTAATTTTCCAGTGCCACTCTTCTTAGAAATCACGGTAGAGATAAAGGACAACTGCTTCTACCTAAATCAGTCTGAGGCAAGTACAGTTCCTGCCCTCTTTAAAAGCAAACAGTACAATTCCTAAGAAAGATGATTTCCCAACAGCATTACCTCTCAGCTATGAAAGCCCATCAATAAAATCCTCTGCTGGTACCTTCTGTAGCCAAGATATAGTTCTTGCTATCAGCTAACTAATCTGCAATTACTCTCCTCTAAGGACTTAAGTGAATGGGGGAAAACAACTTGGCCAGGGCAAACAAAATTGGACAGAGTAAGTTATCCACAAGATGTTTGAAAGCCCTGCATAATACTTAACAATAGCTGAGGTGAAGACTCATGCATTGGTGGCTGTCCAAGTTTCTATTGCACACCCTGTGTCTAGATTCTAGAATTATAAATTGGCCAGTTTCTAGGGTAGCCAAGATGGATTAAGAAACAGTGGGAACAGAAAACAAATTTGAGTTCAAGCAGACCAGTCATGCTGAAGCACACAGTCGCGCTCTGGCAGTGCAGAGGCAGGCATTTGCAAACAGAGACCCTGGGGCTGAAGAGGATCATGGTTAATCAGGTGCAAAATCACAGTTTCAAAGCCAATGGATTGAAGGAAGGGATGGAGGAAGTGAGAGAGGGAGGTGCACTTCATCAAAAGCTTACAGACAGGCTCTGAAGAGAAGCACTGTGTTGCCCCCTGGGACAAAAAGGCAATGCAGACAACTTCTGGCTCATTGCACAAGTCCTTGAAAAAGGCAGGTGAGCACAGAAACCAGGAACCTTGGCTGGGGAGGAAATGCAGAAGAAATGCAGCAGCACTAGAGCACATAGCTTTGTTCTCAGCCTTGCATCAAATTTCATTTTTGCTTCCTCTACCAGGTTCAAGTTGATAAGTGTCTGTGCAGCTCCCACCACTGCAGACCCTGGGAAGCTCTTTAACCCTCTGTGGGATGGGATTTTCTCTGTAGAGCACATGCCCTGGTGAACTCATTTCACCTGCTCACGCTCTGTCCTCTGCTTCCCAGCTGGAGGAAAGAGAATTCCTTTTTACCGCACAAGGAGCTGTCAAGTGAGTGGAAACCTAAACCTTATCCTGTCGCTCTCCACATCCTCTTGATTCCTCCCTGCAGCTCTGGCTGTGCAACTGCAGAGCACATGCATGTATGAATAAGACCAGGAACACAGTCAAGCACAGAGGGCATTTTCCATGCAGTATGTAACAAGACTGTGGGAGATGGGTGGGAATCTTGGCTTCCTTCTCAATCATCATCTGGCAGGTAAGACCACCACCTGGTGCACATAACATACACTGAGCACAGGAACACAGTGGTGAGACCTGCTGTGCCAGCTCTGCAACTATCTGCCAGGACATCACACATGCTTGTACCTGATGCTGGAGGAGAAAACCTCTAACAGACACTGATCCCCAAGGGGTCTGTGGCATTCCAGCACGGAGCTTGGCATCAGTATTGATGTTCTTGCCGAGCTGATACCCGTCACCCACTGGTCCAGGGAAGTTTGCTTAACAGCTGCCTTTGCTTTTAAACCTGAGCCCTGGTGGAGGCCAAAGAGCTTTATTGGAGTCAATCCTCAGACACTCCACCAGTTCACATCAGATCTGTCTAACTGTCTTGGGAATAAATGTGTCTGTGTACTCTCAAGGAAAAAAAAAATAAAAGGCCAAATGTTGATAATAAACTGGAAAAAAAGAATACAGTCAGGAATACTGTCAAGAATCCAGTTAAAACTCACTTCCAGCTCTGCCCCTTAGTGCTTACCCCCCAAAAGGGTGTGAGCCCTGTATTCTGGGGGAAGAGATAAAAGTCTGATTATCCTTAAGGGGAATGGGACTGATTTTCCCAATGCCTGTGGAGTTCAGGGGCAATGGGTGAAGTGACAACAGGAAGATCATATATATTGCCAGGGTGCCAGACATGTTTCTAGAGAGTCAAGTCCTTGATGTGGGATAAAGTAGAACAGCCTAAAACAGAGCCTAGGAGTAAGTCAAATCCCATCCTTTTGCCTCTCCTCTTCTGCTGAACACACACCCTGGGTGCTGGTGCTGAACATACAACCATGTGAGCAAAGTGACACTGCATTTGGCTTCTGCATCAGCAGCAAAGTCAGTCCTGGACTGAATTTAAGTGAAGATGGGTAGAAAGTAAGGAGAAGACAACACAGGACAAGGGGAAGTAGAACTGAGCATAGAGTTATTTTCTTAATGCTGTATCTTGACCATATAAATTGGAGAAAGCGTAAAATTTTAGAGACAGTGGGGACAAGCTGATTGACAGGAGGGTCACTTGCAACAGTTTTCTAATGAGCGGAGAGTATTTTGGCTGGTTCTAGCCCACATAATGCAGTCATTCAGTCCCTATTCAAAACTCAAGTACTGTATGCATGGGTACACATATAAAGAGTCAGTGTGGAAAAACTTGTATATTTCTAAGAATCCAAATTAATCTATGATGATTTGCAACCACTGAGCGTTTGAACGAGGAAGTCGTTTTCAGGATGTAAGACACTGTGACAAAGGCATGTGACTACAGAACTAGTACCCTGCAACGTTACACTACAGAAATGTATATAACACACTTGATACATGGAATTGGTGATTTCCCTTGATGTGATACTTCTGGAAAGCAGTGTGCAGGGAGGGATAAAAAGAGAAGCTCGGCCCCACCACCTGCAGGGGGGAGCATCTGTAAGTTCAGTGTACATCAGCTGGGCTTCCAGAGAGGTATTTTCCGTAAGGCCAATGGGCATGTTTGTATAGCAAACTAACATCAGAATTTATTCCTAGACTTTTCCCAATTTCTTCCAAAGGGACTGAAGCATAAACTCACTGGTGTCTTCAGGAGATCCATTCCTGACTTACACAAGCTCTGCATCAAGAAACAACAGCTAGTTTTTCACAAAATCCATTCAGACAAGACTACTGGTACCTTTCTAATTTCCACCATCCACCTGCTTCACCTTTGGCCAACTTGATCTGCATACAGAGGGAGCTCTTTGCCAGGCTCTGAGTTTCACGGAGACTAGTCACAGAGGGGAAAAAAAACAGCATATTCCCTTCAAAATCATAGCCTCCAGCACTGAGCTCAGCAAAAAGCCTGCAGGGTGGCTCTTTCCAGAGAGACATCCCTAGCAGAAGGATATAAACAAGCATCAGCTATAGACCAACACACATCTCTTACAAGACAATGGTATCCATTAACACTTGGCTCCCATCTCACAATCCCATAGACTTTAATTCACTTGGGCTCCTGAGCTGCCAAAGGACATAATTCCTCTACATTTTAGATGTCTGCTTAGCTACTGCATATGCATGATCACACATGATGGCACTGGAAAAAGAAAACGGTGCTTTCTCTCAAGGACTCTATGTAAGTTACTCTTACTCCAGTAAGCCCATAACTTTTGGAACCTACAAAAATATTATGTAGCCACAGACAATGGGCTGCAGTGCAGGTGACCTGGCTTCCCTAATCCAACATGACAGGGAACAAAATGGCTGCATCAAGAGGAGCGTGACTAGCAGGTCAAAGGAGGTGATCCTGCCCCTCTACTCTGCTCTCGTAAGACCTCACTTGGAGTATTGTGTTCAGTTCTGGTGTCCTCAACATAGAAAGGACATGGTATTGTTAGAACAAGTCCAGAGGAGGGCCACGAGGATGATCAGGGGACTGGAGCACCTCCCATATGAAGACAGGCTGAGAAAGTTGGAGCTGTTAATCCTGGAGAAGAGAAGGCTGCGTGGAGACCTCTTAGCAGCCTTCCAGTATCTGATGGGAGCCTACAGGGATGCTGGGGAGGGACTATTCATTAGGGACTGTAGTGACAGGACAAGGGGTAATGGGTTGAAACTTAAACAGCAGAGGTTTAGTCTGGATATAAGGAAGAAATTCTTTACTGTTAGGGTGGTGAGGTACTGGAATGGGTTGCCCAGGGAGGTAGTGAATGCTCCATCCCTGTCAGTGTCCAAGACCAGGTTGGATGAAGCCTTGAGTGATATGGTTTAGTGTGAGGTGTCCCTGCCCATGGCAGGGGGTTGGAACTAGATGATCTTGAGGTCCTTTCCAATCCTAACTATTCTATGATTCTATAAAATATGTTTAAGACAGGTCTTCAAAACACTGTAAAGGCTTTGAAAAGCTACTAGCCTGAAAATTTCCTGAGTAAATTTGGCTGAGTAATTTTTCCTGAGTAAATTTGGCCAGTTTCCCAATCTTCACTGAAGATGATGAGGACAGAAGAGACATCCCTACCTATCCACAATGCTATCTGTAACAGCGGCACCACACTGACATTTTGGAGACAGTTTTGCAAAAGCACAGTGAGCTCCAGCTCTTACTTTGGCCAGCTGGCCAGGATTCATTGCAGCCTGAAAATGTTAGCTTTTAATGTCAAAATGGACTAACCTAAAATAACAACCAAATTTTAGGCAAAGGAAACTGGATTGTTCCCAGAAGATTTGTTACAATGCTACTGTGCAGACATGCTGTAGCTTTCCCAGACACTATGAACAATTTGTCTCACAAAATCACATTGGTCTGACAAGGCCAGTTTCCTATTGAAGAGAAACTGGCTAGCATCATTTTGCCTTCTCTCACCTCTTTACCAGCTGAGAGCCTATCAGTCTTTTTATGCTCTGAGCAAACTGAAGTTTGGGTAGCCTGACAAGTTACCCATTGTCTCAGAATAATGCTGATACAGTAGGTTTTTTCCACTCCCCTGAAGTTTTTTGAGTACCTATATTGATGATTCAAAGAGCTCCTTGGCTTAGTCACTAAATATTCTGGACTGTATGTTAACCACTGTTAATGTTTTGTACATTAAATGGAGAAAAAAAAAAAAGAATATTTTTCCTAATTACTGCAAATAATTTCTTACTGGAGCAGAAAACATTCCCTTATGACAACGCTATGAATACAGAGTGTTCTCCTTTCCAAACACCACAAAATAGTTACCAGTTATTTCTGCCCTTTCTTTCATGAGGACAGTTTTGCAGCCCTGTTCAGTATGGAGCCTGTACCACTGCTAGTATTTCATGAATCCCTTACACATTTGAAGAATCCCTTCTTTTGTTCCAAACCCACTGCCCAAAGGCTCTTCATTGGTATGCTTCAGTTTTCTTATCAATTGTCTGCATTTTCTCACAGATTACTTGTCCACATTTGCTTCCTCAATTTTTCCATTCATTGTATTTTGCTTTTTTTATTCCCGCTTTCATCTCCTCTGTTAACCAAAACAGATTTTTTTTTTTAACTAAAGAATTCATCTTTGTAAATACAAAACTGTGGTTTCTCAGGGACCTAATATAGGATTCTTGAACAACTCCCAGTTATCATTCACATCTTTATGCTTAAGTTCTTCCTCCCACTTTATTTGGCCTATAATTATTTTCAGTTTGGGAAAACTGGGCCACTTTAAAGTGCCAATCATACATATTATTGGTTGTGACTATATATTCCCTTTTCACATAGGATATTATAATTACTTGTATCAGTCACAATTACTTGTACTAAGGCAAACATCCTTTTCAGTTCAGTGATTAATTCATTTTTTTTCTAACCTGGATGAGGTCTGAAATTGCATTACTCCAAGCCAGCTGTGATACCTTCTAGGTACTGTTATTCAACTATGCATTACAGGTGAACAGGTTTCTTCCAGTGCTACAAAAATATACCTGAAATAACTAATTTTTTCTTCTTCATCTCGTCTGGTAGTTTCAAGCAGCTGCTCATCCAGACATCGTGCAATACTGATAACAAGTATTTCTGTCTCTCGTGATGTTCATCAGCTACAACCTTAAGCTTTCCATGTCTTCTTTTCTTGACTTACTAACAGCTTCACAGCAAGTAAGATGACATACGGTGTCAACTTCTCTTCTTCGTTTCATCCTCCCTAGAAAACATGGCTGTAGCTACTTTATTTTTAAACATTCCAAATATGCAACTCATCCCACTGGACTCCTGCTGTAACAATAGCCTATTTATCTTAATACCCAGGCTTATAAATTCACACAAAGTTGTTAGGATAAAGTAATTTCATCACAAGTTACTGTACACTGGCTGAGCAGCGGAGACTGTCCAGGAGCCTAGACTTAAGCTATACGGTATGAACTGTTTCAGCAGTAATGCCTCCATCAGCAGCTCCCAACCACTCCTTATATACCTGCATTTTGCAGGATCAATCTTTTATGCCAGTGCTAGGGAAACTGAAAATGCACTCAGGAAATAGCAAGTGCAGTGCCCAGCATAATTTGTTGAAATATTCGAGTTGTCACAGAGCATGGACTGGTGAGAGGCTGAGAACGAGCAGCCAGACTGGGAGGAATGGATCTGCTTGCTCATCTCTCAGCAGTGCAAGGTTGAAAGGTATGCTACCCGTTTACCAAGTCTCAAGGAGAATATAGATATACCTTACCTCAGGATATCTGCAGCTGCTTGAGTACAGAAATCTCAGCTGTAGAAGTTCTCAGAGAGAATTTTACCAGACACACCAACAGTGAGAGGACTTTAGTTCATTTCCTAAATAGCTACAGAGGAATTTGGTATGTTTTCACTTTGGGGGATACCCTGAAACTCCATGGACAGGAACTTCCCAGGCATTGAAGTCTGGGGGAATTTTCATATGCCTATAGGCATGGGATGGCACAAAGCTGAGATTAATCGGCGCACACAGGTGGTCAAACTGCTGCACATTCTCAATAGAATAGGCTGCTTTGGCCTTAATAACATAAACCTCTATCAGTCTGGCACTGGCTAATGGCACGTCTTTCTTGCTGGTCAAGCAGGCTAGCAACCACAATGTCAAGCCTTCCCAAAGGCCTGAGATGTCTAGCCCTGAGATGTCTAGTGAAAGACCTGGGAGAGTCAGTTTTGTCCTGACCCTGTGCAACTGTGGAAAGCTAAGCTGCTTTATCCCTCTCTCTTCTACTTGATTCTGACGTAACTTAACCTGCCCTTCTGAATATGCAGCAGAGGGGTAGACTGTAGTAAAAGACCAGTGGACTTTGAGCACCTGAGACATTTAGCCAGCTCCCCCCTGAAAAAACAAGTAGAAGAGAAGCCCAAAGCAATAACAAAACCTGGTTTTCACCCTGTTTCTTCAGATGTACCAGGGAGCCAGAACTCAATGGCCTGATGAAAGGCTTACAGGTAGAGAGGCAGGAAGATACTTAGGACAATATCCAGGCACGAGCTCAAATTTTGACAGCAGTTACAATCTTTAAGCAGTTAACCCATGACAGCCAGCAAATGAAAAGCTTTTACATGAAACAACTGAAAATTTGGCCTACACTGAATCAGTGGAATCCAGGGCTCAGTAGCATGGTCCTTAACAACACCCTGCACTGTAACATATTCAGCAGAAATCACTTGCAGGCCTGCAGTAATCCTGGTATCTCAGAGCTTCTGGTGTTATTTATAGAACTGGTTACTACAAGAAGTCCAAACACTTCCTCTGAGCTGGCAGGAAGCTCTTCAAAATTCCCCAAGGTGCTAGGGAAGCAAAGCAAAAGAAGCTACAGTGATGCAGTCCCCTGCTGCCTTGCCTCAAGAGTGAGTGTAAACAGGCTTGAGCCACACTCAGAGCGGGCTCCTTGCTCAGGCAAGTGGAGCACATGATAAGACCCATTTCTTTGGTTGGGGTAGGATGGCTCATCCTATGTGACAACTCAGCAAGCCAAGTGCCACTTCTGAAAGGTGGAGAGGGCTAAGTGCTTGGGGCACTCTCAAGACTGCAACAAGGCATGAGCCACACATCACAGTGGGGTTTCTCACTACAGCTATTGCAAATGGCTGGTGTGATGATATCTCACCACCAGACATATCCATCAAGTAGCACTGGGGATATAAAATTGAAGGTTTATTTGCAACAAAATCATCCAGAGTTGATATACAATTGCAAACCCAATTAAATTGAACTTTGACAGCCTGTCCATAAACTCATATAAATATTTTTCCCACATGGTACTGTTTGGGGGACAGAAGGGATTGGGACACACCGATAAATTATAAGTAATCCACACAGAAACTAAGGGCTTGAGGAAAAAAACAAGCCCTAACACTGAGCCCACTGATGATGCTGCCGCTGTGCAAAAAGAACCATGCTCAGAAAGCAACCCAGGTCAAAACAAAAACACATAGGACTGCCTTTAGGGAAAAAAAAAAAAAAAGGTATGAAATTATTTGCTAGAACATTTCTGTAATGTACTTACCAGACCTTTCATGTAAGTAAATTCTGAAACAACACATCCCTTTTTTTTTGCCAAAGATTAATTTGAGTTCTTGCCAAAGCTAGCAATCCTGCTAATCTTGTTAGAGCAAAGGGACTGAGAAATGCACAAGACCAGCTACCTAAATCTTCCCTTACACAGTTAAACGACAGTATTGTGATCACAGAAAACTGCAGACCAAACACTGTTAAACATTTGGTTTTAATTGATAGGACTGTTCTAAAGTTGCACGGATGGATCCCTCCACAAACCTCTCCATGGTTTCAGACTGCTCAGTCAACTGCTCCTCACATGCTTGTCTGTCCACATTTGACCTCTGTAAGCTCAAAAAAGAGACAAGCCTTATGAAAAGGAAGGAAATTGGGATGTCTAAGTGCTCCAGTAGGGACACTTCCAAGCTTAGGTTGGCTGACCTGTTCCTTATCAACTTTCAAGACACCCTCCTGTTCTCAGTGACCCAGTAGAGCTTGAAAGCTATTGTGTCTGAGCAACAACTTTGACTGCCACTTGTCTCAGACTGAGGCTCCAGGCACCCACCTTGCATGTTCCAGGAGACAGGGCAGATGCACTGAAACACAGAGCACAACCCAGGCTACAGGCACTGCATGCAGGACCATCACAAGCACCAGGGTCAGGCCTTGGAGGAAAATGGCTGTTGCACTCTGGGAGCACCATTTCAACCCTCAACCTGGGAGGAACAGCTGCCATTTTCTGAGGGGTAGAACACGCAGGGGTGATGGCAGCACTAAAACAGGAGATCAGCCTGCCCCGGCATCAATCTTCCGAAAGCAAGCAGGACGACCAGGAGGAAGGACAGTGGGCAGCCAGTGATTAGTGCTCTCAGCAGAGCCTGGCACCAGGCAAGTCCTGCACAGAAGCACAGCACCCTCCCTACAACGATGGCAGAACACATATAGAGCGTTCCCTGGCACCTGTCCTCAATTCAACCTGTCAGGGGCTGAGGGATGTCTTGAGCCAGAGATGGCACTTGGGACACGTATGAGAATCCCTGTTGGGACTATGCTTCATCCATCTGTCTAATCCCTTTGTTCATATGCCTTAGTGTCTGAGGATCCTTCATCCAAGCATGCTGGAAAAGAAAGATGTCTTGTGTTGTTGTGCATCTACCTGCTAAGCCTGCTGCGTGACAACAATTTTACTGAGGGCCCCAATCTTTCCTCTGTTATCAAAAACAATTAAGAATTGTTCCTGCTGCCCTCTTTCTGCATTAGGCCAGAAAAAGTAACAGACATCTTAAAACTGTGCTTCAGCCTCATCCTACTTCTAGTCAACTTCTCCAAACTAGCTAATAAAAGCCTTCAAGAAGATTATAGGAAATAATTATAGGATTATAGAAAATTGCAAGTCAACAAGACTAATAGAAAACATACCCTTTAAAAAAAATTCTAGTAGCTTTTTGCAAACTTTCAAGCTTACTCAGTAAAGGCAACAGCATCAGAGAACAGACTTCTGAAATGTGTATGGCAATAGGTATTTAGAGAAATACAAACCCAACACATTATACACTGAAGATGCAGGAAACAGAAATGGTAGTTTCTAGTAGACCTAAAAATGTAAATGATGATGAGAAACAATTATGCAAACTACTAAGACCTCTTCAGGAAAAGTTCTTTACTGTACAGCATTCAACATACATGTCAACAACTCAGAGGGCAAAAAAAAAACCCCAACAAACCCAACTCTACCATTAATGGATTCTGCAGATTAAACAAAGGTCAGGGAGCAAAAAATTTAGGGGGAAAGAGTAGAGGTGCTGTGTAATCTGTATCTCCTGCTAAAACAAACACTGTCTGCTGGCTTGCAGTTCATCTCCACCACAGAGCAGACAGGGACTGTATGACAAGGGTAACACTCTCTCTTTCCTGGGAAACAGTGAGGGTAAAAGGGACTTTGAATCCTCAAAGCATGAGCTCTGAGAAAAATCACTGTGCTGACAAAACCACAGACAAACTGCATAAACATGGAAAGATGAGGACAGTGACAATACCACTGCACCAAGCACACATGTGACAATCACAATGCATGACAGATGCTGCTAGGCTTGGGAAGAGCTGAAGGGATAGTTAAAACTTAGAAAATGTGCCTCAGTGGGAGCGGCTCAGCAGGTTCCCTTTGTTTCATTTAACAAAAAGAACATTGAAAGACAAACTGATTACAGTTGCAGTACCTGCACAAAGTAGAGAAAGTTGATAACTGAGGCTCTTTGGTGGAATATAAACCTTCAAAAAATCCAACAGTTGAAAGCTGAAGTTGGGCTCTACTTTTGGTCTGAATGTGTCCAGGTTTCTTGAAGATACCTAAATAGTCTTCAGAAACACTGCCACAAGACAGAATTCTGTCACTCACATGCAGGAGCCAAGTGAGATCGCCATGGACCTGGCAATCCAGTCTGGTCCAAAAATGAACAGTCCTACAGCTACTGGATGGAACGGTGATAGCATTGCAGTCCAGTTCTTAGAAAGGGGTGATGGCACAGCAGTCCAGTTCTTAGAAAGGAAGTTGTTTTCTACAGCTCTGCAGGCATGTGCCCTTAGGCTGTCTAGTCAGCTTGCAGTATTGCTGTGTAAGGGAAAAACTGGCAACTACTGTCCCACACTTACAGTTCAGTGGTCTTTAATGGCCAGTAAGTGGTGAGCCCTTAGGATCAGTCATCAAAGACACAGCATCAAGAAGCCACCCTGAACGATCACTCTAAGTCTGCACATAACCTGAGAACGTGCAGAACAAAGCTTAGCACAGAGGCACCCAACTGCCTGACCGGCTGAACAACACAAGCCCGCATCTCCTCCATGTTCCATCCTCCTTACTATTGACTGAGTTGCTCCAAAAAGCATCCAGCTCAGAGCTTCCTCCTTTGCCCTTGAGCAGCTTCCGATGCCCAGGACCCCTTAGCCTGATGACAGGGCACTGCTCTTCTGCAGCAGTAGTACTCTTCCCCCAAAACTAAGGGGCTTCAGGTGTCATGGAAAGACAATTGGCACTACCTCCCAACAACCCACCAGCCTAGTGCTGACTTGCTAGAGGATAGTGGGGTAATTCAGTCAGGAGCACTCTCAGAGCAGTGTATACAAATCATCACCCAACCCTCATTAACTGGGAAAAGAGGAAAGTGTATTGGCATGCTCACACTGTTAACACTGGGAGGTAGCCACAGGCAAGGGGCAGTCAGTGGGAGCTGCAAGGAGAAACAAAGCCATGTTTACTACCTGACATCTTCTAATATGCGCTCGGCAAAAGGCATTTTTTAGTGGAAAAATCCACCTAGCTGATAGACATGTAGACCACAAATGCAAGAAGCTCACAATGGCACGTGACCAATGCAAACTGGTGCCAAAGCAAAATCCGTGGTTTGGCAGGTAAAGTAAGAGTCATAAAACAAAAGACTAAAAAACAGAAACTGGAACAAATATGGCCAAAGAAGAAGAATGCCACATAGGCAGTGTATGTGGGGGGGTTTATTTATCTTTTTTTCCTCTCTCCCCTTGCAAGAAAAATGATTTCTCTAGCCTGGGTTTGTTCACACTTCACAGCTACTGAGCACTGTGCAATCCCATGGACACAATAAATTATGAAGTTCTAGACTGACCTGCAATAACAGACCCACACCAACCAGGCATTAACATACAGTATGGATTAAGAGAGGGACCTTTCTAATAATAACGTTTTGCTTGTTAGTGGCCTGGGAGTCCTTCTCACCAGGTAGTTCAGCTATGCCATAGATAAAAGAAAGAGCAAACCTTATGCAGAAACTTGCTTCTCTGCCAAGTAAAACATCCCTGACTCTGCTGGGGAAAAAAAAAAAAGAAAAGAAAAAGAAAAAAAAATAAAAGTAAAACCAACCACAAACCATTTCTTGCACAGGATTATACCATCACCTATGGTTTTGCATCTTGATTTTCCCCAGCAGAAGTTTGTAAGCTATCACTGTGTGTTCACCCACTTGAAAGGCAGACACAGAAGTGGTCTGATACTGGGGGTTCCCAGATAGCAGCACAATACCAGAGGAAATAATTTTCAAAGATACTATTTCAGTGTCTTTGTTTTATATAAAACACATAATAAACTTCCTGAGCAAACTGAGAAGAAGGCTCTGCAATCAAAGATCTACAGAATTGTCAACCATGAGAGCTCACAAGTCAGGCTCTGAAGCAACCGTGAAACTGGCTTAGAAATAAAAGTCATCTGCCTCTGGTACTCCCTTTCCTCGAGCTGTATATATTGGAAATCTAGTGGTGAGGCCATGAATCTGTGGTGCAGTAGCAGGTCCAGAACTGCTCCCAGAAGGCACAGCATGCTTTGTCCCCTGAAAATGAGCACATGCAGGAGGAGCTGCACTTCCCATGATGCGCTTGCATATCTCCATCCACCTTGGGGTAATCACAGGCTCTGATTTTTCTGACCAGGGCAGTTTCTCTTGCAGTTCTGCTTACCATGACCACTTCAGCTGGGCTCTCACAAGTATCACAAGGCTGGGCAACTCTGGATGTTGCAGCTCTGTGTCCCTCACCCCTTGAAGCTTCCTGGCTCATTTGCAGGTATTTATTCCAACAGCAAACAGCACAGCAATAGCACCTCTTTGAAGAAAGCTGTGTGAAGGCCTAAAGTAAGTGTCAACAGCTGCATCAGCTTAACAGGGACATAATTTGCAACCTGTATTTTTCACCCTCCTTACCACTTACTTTACAGTGGAGAAAGCACATCCAAACCCTCCCTTATCCCCTGGTTTCTATAATACTAAACCAGAAGAGTAGGGTCAGCAGAAGAAAAAATACACATAATAATGTTAATAACATCTCAACCAGATAAGGGGTAGAAGAGATTAGACTTCCCAACTCATTCCTAAATTGGCTGTGAGCAAGCATTCACAGCACAAAGACTTAAAGCACAGTTCCACAAAAGACTGGCAATGCAAATAAAGCTGTCCATCTCCAAACAAGGGAAGAGAAGAGTGCAGATGCCCTGCCTGCATTTAAGGACTGCTGTTCTGTGCCCTGCAGTGTGCTCCACCACCAAGACTGGGCTGGGGTAAAAGCACTTCTGACATCTGCTCTGAACTATTGTCCCTGCTCTTGCTGGGCTGCACCTCCCCTTCTGCCCCTTCCACCCCTTCCCTTCTAGCAAGGGAAACCGCACTAAGGTACAGGCCCTGCTTCAGGATGCAAAGTTCAGGCATCAGCTGAAACTCCCATGCCCCATAGCCAAAGGTTCTCCCACTTTTGAATAGCAAGCCATGCTGCAATAGCAGGTCTCACCTATTCCTAAGCAAACACCAATTCCTCTCCCCAAACTAGCACCTGCCTACAGAAAAGGTATCCCAGGCCAGAGAGCAATCTTGTGCCTGGTTGTGGTCCCACCAGACAGACAAGACACAGCGACAGATGCTTCCCTCTGGTGTATTTAGTTCAGAGAGGACTGCCCCATCCAATACATGGACAACACATAGGCTGTTCTACTTGCCTGGTGTGACATTGCATGAACAATGATGCTAAACTCCATCTGGTTGCAAACACAAAGGCACTTGCAGAAGGGACTGCACTAGCCTATGGAGGTCCCTGCAGGAAGCTATGCTGATCCTCACCTGGTCTCAAAGGAAGGAAAACAGAAAAGAAAAACCCAAAACAAACAAACAAACAAAAAAACACGAAAAAAACCCCCAAACGTTCTCCACCCCCCCCCCAAAAAAAACAAAGCAAACAAAAAAAAAAACCACACAAAAAAAAGCCAAAACCGAACAAACAAAAAAAAAACCAAAAAAAACCCCACTCCCTTAAAAAAAACCCTAAGACTTCAAAGAAACAAACAAAACAACCCCCCCAAACAACAACAAAACCAACAAAACAAAAACCCAAACACCAAAACAAAACCCCACTTTTCACAGTGCAGAGGATGTCCCCAGTGCTTACTTCTCACCTTTTTTTTACTTCACAGTGCCCTTGCTTCCCACAAGTGATCACACCTTACTTAGCTTTTATTCTTACCTAGCCATTACAGAAGTCAGTTTAGACAAAGAGGCCCAGCCTGCCCTGGGCTCCTGCAGGGCATCTGAGACAGGGTCAGAGAGCAGATATGCAAAGGTTCAGTGCCTCTTAGGGTGGATTTTGCTATGGAAGAGGACAGGGGTCTCCCCCAGCCAGGTCTAAATGACCTTAGGACATGCCCTTAGCTCCTACACCTAGGAAACTGTTCTGACAGCACAGGCAAAGGCATGAATTGCATGGAGCAAACACGAGTGTCTGGGTAGAACACACTTACCCCACGCCCCAGCCTGTGCTCTCACTGCTGTGACATCCACCCGAGCAGCCAAGCTGGCACCCTGCACACCACTCCGTCTCACCTGGGAGAAGTTCAGCCCATTGAGCGGGTGGCACTGCTCCTCCACTCTCTCCACAGCACCCGTTTGCTTCCTCAGCCGCTCTGCTTCCTGGGCCAGATACAGATCCAGGACAGGCACACCTCGTGACTTGATGTCCACCTCCGTCAGAGAGTTCACCATCAGCATCACCCACACTGGCCTTTTCCTCTCCCAGTTGCCAGCAATGGCGTTGAAGAGGTAATCTGCATACAGTCCTTTGCCCCGCTGGTCTGGGGTCATCCAGGATGGCATCATGAGCTTGACATACTCCAGGTGCCGCTTGAGCCGGCGGTAGATATCACGGGGCAGCACGTCCTGGAGGTTCTCCCCCTGTGGCAAGAGCTGGCAGCTGGTGAGAGCTGAGATGGTGTAGGGGTCAGTGAGGTCCAGCTCGAAGTACACAATGTGGCTCTGCTGGAAGGCCTTCTTGGAGTTCTCTGGGATGAAATCCCAGACACGTGTGTACGGGACATGGATGGTGCCAAAGAAGTAAGATGGGGGATCTCTCTTGATGGTCCATAGGAATGAATTCAGCTCACTTTGCTAGGGAAGAGGAAGACACAGATGAGTACAGACGTTTATACAGAACCACTGCAGTACAGGCCTTAAATAAAACATGTTGCCAAGCCAACAGGTCACCTGTCTCAGCAGCTTACCAGCATGGACTTTTCCTGAAGTGCTTTTGCTCACACAGAGTCCTCTTTGACCACCCTTTTCCCCGAGGTCAAAATTCAATTTTCATCAATTAAAAACACAGTAAGGCTAGCTGTGACTTTCTCCTCCTGAAAGGTAACACTGAGTCTTCTCAACAGCAACACCACCACAGCTCATCACCTGGGTATCTGCCAAAACCAGCAGCAGAGCACAGCCCAGGCAGGCTATGCTCCAGGCAAGAGGCTTATATCAAGTTTCCACCATTTATTGACATCAGAAGCTGATATCACATTGCTGGAGCAGAGCAGGGCAGCACGGTTTCAATCACCTTTGCCTTGATGCCTCTCATCTCAGCATAGCAAGCACCTTTAATAAAAGAAACGGCTGTGACACTTAGGCAGAGGGTGCTACAGCATCTCAGAACTTTCCACTCTGAGGAAGAAACCAAACAAATGAGTAACACAAAACACAGCTGGCAGGCAGACTTGCTGGAGCAGGTAGAAATACAGTTGTACAGGGATGTAGCATGTAGCAGACAGTCAAGACCCATCATAGCCCAGTTCTCCACGTTCTTAAGGCACAGAGAAGCACATGCAATACCTTGGAAAATAAGGGAAAAAATTCTGCAGGCCAAACACAGCCTGTGGTTTCAGGGCATACTCTTACAAACACAGAGGAGGAAAAAGCTTCTTTCTTTCTTTAAATTAGCTTTTTAAATATTTCAAAACCCACAACAATCACAAAGTCAGAATTAGACCTCAAGTTTATTCTACTGCAAAATTTGCCTCACAGCATCCCCAGGATTACCAGAGTACAGGGCTGTGGTGAAATCCTGAGCAATTCCACAGGGCAGGAGGGCAGACAAGGCAAAATGGATCCTGCTTGCATCCTGCGATGTCATTTTAAACCAGCAGCAGGCATGACCTCTGTCACCTACAGCGTGCACCCCTCTGGTGCCATGGTCCTCACTGGAGTGATGAACACAAACCATTCTGTCTGCACAGATAGGAAAGGGTAGCCTTTGCATGTCTAAGTAAGAGGACGGGCTTCCTGATGCACTAAAAACATCTGGTCAGCCTTTAGCCAGAAGATAACTCTAACCTCAGCTCTGAGGCCAAGCGTGCATGCGTACTGAACCAAGAAGCCTGCCCAACTGCCAAATGCAGAACAGGCTGCTTGGAGGAATTTATTGGAAGCACACTGCCTATAAATTTCTGATACTAAACACCCAGGGTCAGAAAGGTTAATCTTAAAAGACTGCTCTGCACTGGCTCATCCCAGACAACCTCCTCCAGCAGCTCTCTGCATCGAACCCAGGCCAAGTTCAGGCAGCACTTCAGCAAAGTGCTACCAGAAGTCCAGCTTACCAGCACAAACCAACAAACCAAGTATACTCTACAGGGCTCTTCAGACACATTGAGTGCCTGAAGGATACTTCAGGTCTTGATAACACTCTGGATCCTATAGGATAGCCCTGGAATGCACTTCTGAATAACAGACCATAAAAACTCTCCTGAAGACCATGGGAAGAAGGGAGAACAAACATGATGCAGCACCCAAAGGTAAAAAAGAATACAGAGCAAAAGACGAGTACGAATCTGACACAGACACAGCAAGAACACTGGAGATGAATACACAAAGAGGGAAATGAGACAGGGCTCACTCCCGTCATTAGTCAGAAGGATAAAATGGAGACACACCACCTAGTAATAAATGAACTGAAGTAGTGGTCAGCTAGCTTCCGGGAGGAAGGAGCAGAAGTGCCGCTTGCTATCCATAAGCAAGCAAAAAGACAAGACACCTGGGACAAGCACTAGGTCGGGAGGTCAGCACTCCTTCACTTTGCACAAGTCTGATCATGTATGAGGCAGTGCACAACAAACCACAACTGCGAGAATTTGTAAGCAACAAGTGGTGACCGGCCACCTTAAAACTTCAATTCAGCTCCTGAATTGAAGGCTCAATTGAAGTCTCAAGACTAGATGAATGGTACTAGGCTTTAGTGCGGACCATCATCACTGCTCCTGACTACTGCACACAGGCAAGTTAGTAAGGCTCTTGGCATTGTATCCTTTTTATTTGCTTTTTAAATTCCTCCAGCTTTCACAACAGGATACTGAAAGCAGAGTAATACTGCCACCTATTAGTGGTACCACTGAGGAAATCGCACACACCACCAGGCACAGAGTAAATAAAATCTCTGTTTAAAGAGCCCTGCAGCACAGGCAAGGGAAGCAGGATGAGACCTCGCAAAATTTCTCACACATTCCTGGAGACTGAGACCTTACAAAACAGAGCAGCTGGGCACTCTTGCTGATGCTTCCACACCAACAGGAGCAGTCATGAACTTGGCAACCCACCCCAAGTGCCATTCAGACCTCCCTTCTCAGAATTACTTGTAGCCAGCATGAAGAGATCAGACAACAGGCTTCAGTTTACCATCATTTACAGCTGTTTGGGACATGCTAGTGCCTCACACTCCTTTGACATATCCTTTTCCCTCAGAAAACAGAAACTGGAGTTCCAACAGAAACTGGAGTTCCAACACTGCTTTACCTCCATGCCAGATGCCTGTAAACAGCCTGCTACTGCTTTGCATAAGAGGGAATGGGGCAAAGTCCTTGGTGTGCCTGAGCAGGTCTGTTCTTCCCCTGCTGTACCTTCTGGCACTGTCTTGTCTCTTGTCACCTCCTGGCACTCACACATGTTTCACTGCAGCTTCAGAGAGGGAAACCCAGGGCTGTAATTTCTCCCCAAGACCGTAAAAGGGAATCTGTTAAACAATGTTCTAGGTGGGTGTGAGATAGCACAGGAGCAGTGCTGAGGCTTGTTCAGCTCTGCAGTACACACCACCACTGGCAGCACCTCTCTCACCTCACTTCCCCAAGTGCATGCAGTAGATAAAGGTGCTACAACCTAATGTTTCTTTGCAGTAAGATCATTATATACAGCTGTTACAAGAGGAAGGGGTGCTTTAAAACTAGTGTAAATTACAGCCAAAGTGGTGTCTGAAGGCTTGAGAGAGCTGGGTTGTATTGCTCCAGGAATTTCACTTTCAGCAGCGTTAACAACAAAAAGTCAGGTTCACGTATATATAGATCAAGATTAATACATATATACATATATCAAGATTAATATTTGTGTCTCCATTGTTTGCAGGTCATTTACAGGTGATACGGCATTACTCATGATGGGAAAAACTAGGAGCAATGCGAAAAAAATGGAGGGGCAGCCTCAGGAAGAGAGTGGCAGTCATGCAAGAGAACGCAGATCTCCCAGTTTGCTGCCATACCAAGACCTAGGGTCGTGTAATGCTAGCTGTACCAGACCTCCTTTGTGCCTCAAGTTTAAACTCCCACTATACAGTGCCAGACCAAGGTACTTCTGGATGCTCAGCACTGTGGCACAGTGTTTTCTCCCCAACCTCACCACCCCAAGTGACAAAGAACTGGCTGTGAAGTGATTAAGGATATCAGCCCAGCCAAAAAACTGTTTGGAACAAAAAAGGAGAAAAGCTTTGCCTCAGCCAAAAGGGAAATCAGGGAGAAGGAAAAGAAGCTGTTCAGGCTGACACTGTTACAGAAACAACGCACTGGCACCTATGGGATTTATTCCCTACTGTGAGACTGGGAATCCTCCCTTCCCAACCCAAACACCACTGCCTGCTGGGTGATGGAATGGGCACACAAAAGACCAGACAATGCTTTCCCAAAATGATGGGACAATAGTGTCAGGCACTGCCAAAATCATCAAAAAGCATGATGCACATCAAGGGTTTTTCCTCAGGAGCTGAAGAAGGGTCTAGGCAAGAACAAAAAGTCCTTAAGACTGGGAGAGTAAAGTGATATATTGCAGATCAGTAGCTGAAACCAGAGCTCATATGCTAACACCTGCTCTCTAATCACATACCTGATGGCACTGTTGGCACTGGAAACTCCCATGACCTCCTGCCTTCCTTCTACCTCCTTCACCAAAACACAGGCTCTAACTGAGAGGCAGTTTCATTATCTCTCCAACACATTAATTTAAAAAAAGAAAAATAACCCAAACAAGCAAACAAAAAAACCCACCAACCCCACATCCCTCAGTTTCTGTTTATTTTAACTACCTGTAGCAGGTTGTTTTTCCAGCATGATTTAAAGATTCAGCCATAGGATGCAACATGTAGCCTTCAAATATACAAATACCACTGCGTTTGTCAGACATGCATCATTTCAGGTGAGGCAGTAATGATTCTGCTGGAAGAGTGTTGCCAAAGAGGATCAGAAAAAGTGCCATCTTTCTTCCAAGAAACAAACTCAAATTGGGCCGAATGACATACTGACTGTCAAGAGTAAAATTACGATAAACATAGAGAAAATACTGCAGCAAAAAACAGAAGGAACAAAGAATGCAACTAGTGGCAGTGCTCTGACCATCTAGGAAGAAAAGCATGGAAGTTAAAAAAAAAAACAAACAAAACAAATCAATGAAAGCAGGTTGTGGTAATATTGGGAATGGGGTCTCAGAGAGGAAGAAAACCTGCTTTCCAAAAACTGAGCAACTGGACGTGAACTCCAGACATGGGAAACCTACACCTAGTCAGCTTCCTTCTACATCACTTCTGCTTCCTCCCATCTTCTGTCAGTCTCATCTATGTAGACTATACATTGTCCAGCACAAAGTATGCAACTCACTGTACAGGCAGGCGCCCTTTATGGCTTCAGTGTCTTTCAGGATCCCTAAACCTCATACTCACCATTCAGCCCCACACCCACATCTCCCAAACCTCAGATTAGATCAGGATTGGATTATTTCTCAATCTGCAATATTATCCTAATTTTTCCTTTTTTTTTTTTTTTTGTTGCTTGCTACAGAAGCAGAGCATGTGGCATACAGTATTTCAGCCAAGCAGGCAGCCCTATAACCTTCCCTATATGGCTTTCTCCCTTCTTATCTATCCTGGCATTGTATCTTGTCATGTTCATTTATACCTAATTCAGGCAAAGAACAAAGATTATGCCTTTACTTGCCACGTAAAGTGCCTCATGCATCTACTGTAATGCACACAGAAATGCTAGGCACATTTTTAACAATCATTCTCTTGAGCTTTTGCCCACTTGCATTACTGGCATTCTCAAACTCAGCTTAAGACTGTAAGCAGAACTGGTCTGGAGATAAATACTGCACTGGCTACAACTATCAAAAGAACACGCATTCAGTCTCCATTTACCAGAAGGAAAAAATAAAAATAAAGCTTTTAATTAGAAAGGCAAGGGTTTGGAGCAGACAGATCACTTGCTCTGCCAAAATGCATGTATGGGGAAAGGTAGATATTTACCTAACCCTAACCCCCCCCCCATCAGAAACAACACATCATAAAACACTAACCAGCTACAAACACAAACATTCAGCTGTGAATCCCTGGATTCTGGCTTTAAATTTACCAATACACTCCAGCATTAAACAAAATGACAGCATCACCAGACCACATTACTTAGTAAATGGAATATAACCCAAAGGATTTCAGCATGCTTTATTTTAGATTAACTGTTTTTAAAGCCTTCCTTTCTTCCTATATATCTATTGAAAAAAAAATGATGTGACATATTATTGGTTGCAGTTTTAACTATAATTTGGAGTTATGATGAGAAAGCCCTCTGAAGTACTGTATGTTCACTCCTTAAAATAGCAGCTTCTCTCTCCCAGGCACTGACTGATGCACATATTTCTTTCATGACAGAAGCTTTAGGCAATCTGACAAAAAGAAGAAAGGTAAGCTAGAGACATAAGAGATACCATAAAGAACTAAGATAAAAACAACAAAAAACCTTTCCTGATGATGCAGGGACATGAAGGAATATTTTTCCCAAGTGGTTGGTGTAAATATCAATAAGGATGCACCCAACATCTTTGCAAATAAGGCAGACACTGCTGTTCCTATAGGGCTTACCACCACCATCCTAACGATCCTAGGAAACAGCCTGTCAATACCAGAACTACAGGTGGTCTCCCATTTTAATGGCAGAGTAATCAGAAGATAATGAGATACCATTAACACATTTCACCTCCAGATTTGCTGGTAACTGGTAAAAGTCCAGTCAATGGCTCTTGAGGGAAACTCCCTGTGTGTCCCACCGAACTGATGAACTACACATTTCTGCAAGGACCTCTGCTGCTCAGGCTGTCAGGGGCTGTTCCCTTCCTTCTTGCTCTCACTAGCTTCTTGCAATTGATTTGCACCAGCCCACACCTTTCACACTTCATGCCCTCAAGGGGAAGAGTGCACTCACTCCAAAGCCTTGACCTGGCTTTACGCTAGTGTGACGGCCGCCACCTATAAATCCAGTTCACAAACTGGTTCTAGGCAGAAGCAAATTGGTAAGGCACCATCCCCCACAGCAGAGTTAAACTCTGTCTAACCCAAGCTGAGGCAGATACCTCCAGTGAGGCACATATGTAGCTTGGCATAAGGTTGAATTGGCAGTGCCCTAAATTCCGAGAGATAACTCAGCCTTCTGCATGGGGGGCAGCATGCTCAGCCGGAGGCAGCAAGGTCCGTAGACCAGAAGATGCATGTGCAGGTGAGAGAAATGTCACAGAAGAGATCTTCTTCATAGTTGCAAAGCTTTCTCACACCTACCCTGCAGAGAGACCACCGTGCTTTGGCATCTACCCAGTGCAGCAGGTCCGCACTTCTTAACAGATGTGCTGGAGGAGGTAACCCTGCCTGGGGCAGGAGATGAACATAAATGGTGAGACATATGTCCCAGGAGCCTCTCAGGTGCACAGCACCGCCGGTCAGCCTGCTTTAAGGTCCAAGCAGATGCCAATAGACTGCACACATGGTATGTTAACGCTAACAGAATGCATTAGAACAAAGTAAATTCCTCTGAAACTTCAACTAGAACTGGGTTTTAATCTATGTCTGATTTTTAATGAAAATAACACCCTACTCGCAAGCTCCACACTGGCCAGAACATCACCCCTAACCTGCAACGGGGACCCTCAGCTGTGCTTGTCACCCTTCAGAGCCACGACAGCCCACACTGCTCCCAGTCAGGCTGTTCAAGTTAGAAGACAAGCGAAACCTAATACAACTTAGAACTGTCCCTCTACTTCAGGGGCACGACCGTTTGTTGGTCCGAACCTGCTGCATCACGCCGGCGTTCAGCAGCAAGGTAAGGGGGTATAGCCTTCCCCTACCTCCAGCGATGGATGCTGGCAGCAAGTCACTCCAGGAGAGCCCGTGTTGGTGCCCCTGCGAGCGGGGTAGCTCGTACCTCACGGCGCAGCAAAGGGTTTCGCTGGGGGTCACACGAGGGTCTTCTTCATCTGTCAGGACCCAGCGGTGATCGCCCCACCTGGTGTCCAGCCCCGAGACACTACCCGTCCTGTCCCGTCCCGTCCCGTTCCGCTCCCGCCGCACACCGGGTAGAGCCGCCCGCCGGGGGAAAGAGACCACCGTGTGGCTCGGTTCAGATCCCGACTCCCCCCCCAGACACACAGGCAGCTCTCGCGCTGCCGGCTCCGCGGTGCGGTGCGGCTGGCGGCAGAGCCCCGCCGCGCCAGCTCTTACCTTCCCTCGGAGCGGGCAGGCGGCGGGGCCGTGGCTCTGGCGCGCCGTGGCCAGCAGGAGGAGGGAGCCCGGCAGCAGGCAAAGCCAGCCCCGGCGCACCATCCCGCTCTCTCCCACTTGGCACAAGTTCTCTTCTTCTATTATATTTTTCCCTTCTTCTCCTTCCACACTTCCTTTTTTTCTTTCCCCCTATTTTTATTCGTATTCTCCTTCTCTGGCCCTTTTTATATTTTTCCCGCACCCCCACCCACCCCCCCCTGTTGTTTTTTTTTTTTTTTTTTTTTTTTTTTTACTGTAAACCCAATACCAGAGCCCTCGCAGGAGCGGCCCCGTCCCCTGGCTAAGCCCTTCAGCCGCTGCCCCCTCCTCTTAAAGGGTCCCGTGCAGGGCGGGGGGAGGAAGGGGAGGGCGCGAGGCCCGCCGCACCGGGGGCGGGCAGTGGAGCGGCGTCGGGGGGGAAATCCCCCGGGCCCCTCCGCCTCCTCCCGCCTGAGGCAGAAGCCGCATAACGGCGAGATCCGGACTGGCCGCGGGGCGCCTGGGCGGATGCCCCCGCCGCCCCGGCAGCCTCCGAGGCACCCCACTGCACCCGGGGTCTGAGGGAGGGAGTCCGACGACCCCGTCCCTTGCCTCTCCTTTGCCGTGCGGGCCTTATGCCTTTTCTGCCGGTCTCTGCCCAACATGCAGCTCCCCTGAAATACATAGAGATCTGAATATTGTAATTTCTCTGCAGGTCGCTTTACTGACAACTTCGGACTGAGGAACTATTTTGACTCATTCTTGTCTTGTTTCAAGAAGCCCTGTGCCAAAACTGCGTGTCCACTGCTGGTACACTCTTAAGATAAAAAATGCACCAAAGACATATTACCATCTTTAATTGCAAATTTCAGCCATGTTCTGTAAGGAGATTGATACTTAAAGCCTCACAAAAGTAGATACTGCTAGTAACTCTTAAAACTTTTGAGCAAGGCCAGAAATATGCCAGTATTTACTCTGTTGCAAATCCAAAGAATAAACTTCCATAGCTTTCAAGATATTTGTAATAGGATCTTCCTGAAAATTTTAACATGGCATGTATAATTCACATAGGGCAAAACACCTTTAGGGCTTAAGCTAAGAAAACCTTTAAAGTTAAAATACTAAATCTCCATTGCCCGCCACAGTGTATGGTGCTATTCCATGGTACATTCTTTCCTGCACCATCCCCAATTGTTTTAATTAAGGACTTCTAAACACAGAAGAAACCAAAACCTGCTAAAGACATAAACAGAAAGATAACAAAGGTCAAACGAAGAGGGAAAAGTTATGCTGATCTATGAACTGACATCTGCTAGTTTAAGTAGCAGAATAAGGTGCTGCTCTTCTTCAACCCATCATCCAAGATGCATTTCTCCATCTTCTCTCAACATTCAGTAACAGTATTTTTACCATTTCTACTTTAGTAGTCACTGTTACGCTCTCTTTCCTGTGGGAAGAATGGAGATGCTTCTGCCTTTTCTTTTTTAACAGCTGGTGGACCTGACCTACCCTGGGCTGGGTACGCTGTGTGAACAACGATGGTCTTAAAGGCTGCTATTAATTTCCTGTTAATGTTGTTCTGTCTACCATGCACAAAGCAACAGGCAAGCTGCAGACAAACTGTTTCAGGCTCTTCTCTGACTCAAATTGTCATTTTTTATTTAGCTTTAGCATTTTCTTACTTTTAAACTCATCTTTTCCAATGCCGGAGATCCAAATATCTGTTCCTAAGATTAAATTTAAACCTAAACTGTGATTCAGAATCAATGGCAAAGTTCCCACCAACTTGAAGAAATTGTCATTTTTTACATTTGGTCAGATAGCCTAGTTTTGTGGTGCAAAGTAATTGCTTCTAGAAGAAGGTATCCAGAAGCAAACCCCTTCACTGTCTTGCCTTGTCCTATATGCATTACTGTATTTCTTAATACATTGGATTTTGAGAAGAATGACATTGATAGTATGTGTAATGCATCTTCTTTTGTTAGGTCATGACAATCATTTAGAACAAAAAGCATTACCTCACAAATAGTATGGCATTTATGCTATATACAATGTTTATAATCCCTAACTATTCTAATTGGTATGCATTTTTGGGCACAGAAGCCAGATAACATTCATACAATATCTAGATCGAGCTATAGAGAACAAAAACAAATCTTTCATGGCATAGATATGTGCTGCCAGACTGAATTTCTACTTTCTATGTGACCATTTTTAGTCTCTTAAGGTTCTAAAGCAGCAAAAACATAACACTTTCTGAAACACACAGCTCACAGGCATATGGGCAATGCAGATTAAGATGCTGGTTGGCTTTATTTTTGATCTGGTGAGAAATGCATTCTTTGTGATGAATTGCTAGTGGAAAATAGGCAACGAGGATGGACAAGTAGAATGTTTTACAGAGACTTTCAGAGTAATTTATACTTTCACTGCAATGTTTTGGTAGAAAGCCATATCCTAGACCTATTAACAGAAACCTGCAAGATAAAATCTACATTTTTATTTAATAAAGTCCCATTCCTAGAGTGACTGGGAGTTGTTTATCCCAGTCCCTTGCAAAATTATTTCAATATGACTTCAGCATGTGCTTAAGGCTAAGCATGTGCTTATGTTAGTTGCATAGAAAGGGTAAGCTGCAGCACACGCCTAAATGCTTTTCTGATCAGAGCCTTAGACCCCAGAGAGTCTGTGACCTGAGTTGTCTGGTTGGTAGTTAATTCAAGATAACTGAAAGGGCAGGCTCCACAGCCATGTCAGAGTTTAAGCAGCTGTCACACACAGGCAGTTGCTCACACTCACATCTCAAGCTTTTAGGCATGCCTACAGGTGGGACCAAGTAGTGACCTGGGCCATGTGTGAAAAATAGCCCAGGTTTGTTGTCTGGGGTTTTTTTTGTCACCTGATGTTTAACTTGAGTCAGTTTCCCAGGCCATAAGAGAAGTTATATGGAAATGGTTGAGAGTCTATCAGAAGTAAAAGCCTCCTCAAGTGGGTGTTACTGCTGACAGATCTGCAGAGGATCACAGTCCAAAAGTCCTGCACATGCTGATTTAGATGGCATGTGTCCATGTGCACACATGGCACAGTGTGTACAGTGCATGCACTCCTGACAGACCTCCAGTTTGTCCATGGTGCCTTTGCTACCTAATGTTAACAATGTTAGGAAATAGGAATGGGAAAGAAAGCCACCTCATACAGCCAAACACAGCAAGCCTTGAATGAAAGAAGCTGCAACAAAAGTGATTTGCACAGACTTCTGGACAGAATTATATTCACTCTCTATTAACAGGCAGGTCAGCTGAGATTTACCCACTATCGAACAGGATTTGTCTGGTTTTGAATTCAACATAGATTTTAAACATTATTAAAGTTAAACATGAGGATTTATCACAATTTAAAATTATGAAAAAGATATCATAAAGCAGATAATAAAGGAGGCAAAGGAGCTTTCTTCACCAAGTAGAGAAAAAGTACTCTATCTGCATTTGAAAGGAAGTTTGCTTAGAAGGATTGATGTGGACTTCAGAGATTCAGGAACACAGAGCCCCAGTTATGCCTCTAGATAAAAAGGGTTAGTGAACTTTGTAGTATGTTACTGTATGAAAGTGTTAGGTCAGCTGGAAGGGAAATATGGGGAATATATTACAAAGTGAAGTGGTTACATGTAATTATCAAGTATAGTCAGCCAGAAGCCAAATATAAAGACTAAAGAGTGGAATTCTGTTCTCTAAACACATCTTAATAATAGTAATCTCAATTTGAATGGAGAGAGAAAGCTAAACAAAAATAAATCTCGTAGGCATTGAAAGGAGGTGAAGAGAAAGTACATGACCAGAACAGGGAGCTCTGAATTGTGCTAGGCCCCAGCACTTCAGAAATAAAAGGGAGGATCATTTGAAGCCAGGCTGGAAAGAGTTAAAGGGCAGCTTACAAACCTCTTTCCCGAGTATGAAAATATTCTTTATATGAGTGCTACCTAAACCCAAACTGTTTAAAAGGTGAAAATAAAATGCTAACAAAATAGTAAAAATAGTTGAATTATTCAGCTATTAATTCATAATGTAAGGACAAAAAATGAAAAGCACTGTCAAGATAAATATGATTAATGCATTATTTTATTGAATACGTAAAAAGGGACCCCGTATCTCATGCATGTAGAAAGTACTGTATATCTTGAGGTGTTTATATATCTGAGTTGCATTGTTAATAATAGTGCAACTAGAGAAGCAGAGACAGACCAAAGCTCCGTGGTGAAGCACAAATAGTCTGAGTGATATTAACCGATTTTGCGCACAAAAAGCATGTTCCATGCCAATCAGTCCACCACTAACCCTCGCCATCTAATGCTTTAGTGCTGCTCTGGGTGAGTATTGCTGCACCATGAAGTCTCAAGTAAGCACATTGGCCAAACCTGTCCTGCAGGATGGGAAGAGAAATGTAGGTCCATGAAGGCTAGTCCATCTCTCTCAGGGAATGGTAGCTCCCTCGCTAACCCATAAATGGCCCTCAGCCTTGCTGGCTTAAAAAAGAGGCTTAGGTGTTGGAGAGATGCAAGAGTCTCTTCTCTTCCCACTTGCTTCTCAGGCCCTTCAGTGGGTTGGAGGAAAGATGCAGGAGCAATCAGCCCTGGAAGCCCAGGTGGATCCTGGTCCTGCACACAGAGTCATCCACCTGGGAAGCAGCTGGAAAGCCTGAGCCCCTCAGGAAGGACTCACAATGTGTAAAAACTCCAGTTTACATAGATAGATTTCTGATGTCTTCCAGAAAATATCAGAACAACTTCACTGTGGAACAAGTGAAGAAACTCTAAACGAGATAGAAATGCATTTAATTCAGCTTATCCATTAAACTAACATGATTTTTTTTCAGGATATCTTTTGGGGAGAAAAGCTATATTGATTTTTAGCAGCTGTAATTAAAGACTTCCACAGAGAGGGGAGATTTTTTTCTGAGAGAAAACATTTTGTTCTGGTTTTCTAACTGGCTTTAAAAAAATATTAGCAAAACTGTCAGGGTTGAAGACACAGTGTAGGCAACACTCAAACTTATTACAAAATGTTGTCTTTGCAGTCTGTAAGGGGTCTCTTTTTTTTTTTTCTTTTTTGTATAGACAGACACATACATGGTGAACAACTCCTTGCAGTCACTAAGGCAGAACAGACCTACAGAGCGCATCATGGAAGTGAAGTTCCAGCACAAGGGAAACTGCATGATTTTAATACAAATTCAGCAAGGCAGGACTTTTCCATGTCGTGGTGGAGCTCAGGTCAGGCATTTATGGCACCACAGAATGATCTGTCATGCATGCCCATTCAAGTCTGACTTCTGAGAAGCACTTGAGAGTGTCCTTCTATGGCACTAAGCCACTGAGTGATCCTGCTGTGTTATTTGCTATATAAATGTGCACAAATTTGCTATATAATGTACAGGAAATGACAGTCCCTGACTCAAGGCATTTAATGCTCAGATCCTGCAAAGATGTGCATAGGCAGTTTGTTTCACACACTGCAAAATGTCCCAGGAAAATTAAATTAAAGACAAAAAAATAAAAAATTTTTTACAAAATTAAAAAGACATACCTATTTAAAATTAAAAATTAAAGACAGCATACCTAAAAAGTTTCATACAATTTAGGATTAGCCTTGAGCTTTCTCAAGAGATTGCATAGCTGGATATGAGCCTGTCAGTGATTATCCTTTACTTGACTGTAGAAGTTCTTTTTTGTCAGCCCAGCAATGGAGCAGAGCTTAAATTAAGTTTCTATTCTAGCTCTATTTCATTGCTAATTTTCCTTTAGTCAGCACTTGCTTTGCTTTCAGACAACTGGGAATTTTCTTTCTCTCCATTAAATTATTGAGGAAAATTACTTCACTTTCTCATTGGGGTGGTTTGAAAAAAAAAATTAAAAGAAAAAAAGGGACTATAATTGCAACTCTAGCTTGACTATTTTTAATGCTGAATCTATTTGCTGAAACAGCATTTGGGATTGGGGAGGGGGGCTAATAAATGCTAACTGCCCTTTAGTCATTGCTATTGCACCTAGCTTCACAGAACAGGTAATCTCAAAGAGCTGGAAGAATGTCCAACCATTTCTGCTGGAAATGGTTCGTAACTTTCTTAGCCAGTCTGGATCTGATTTGTGCTCTCTCCACCAAGAGTTCTGTCTGGGACTTCAGTCATCACAGGATCACTCTCAAAATCCTGTGTTAAAGATGTGCTGCAAACAGAGGCCGAATTACCTCCTCTGTGCCCGCTATCATGACGTAAACCAATTTTTGTCATCATTATAGTGTCTTTCAAGAAAGTGAGTTGCCAGGGACATGAAAGCAGCAAGAGTATGTTCAAGCTCAAGACCAGGAGGTTTCATGGATGCATACTTAACTTGAAGTGTTTGGACACTACCACAGCTGAAACAGATCTCTACTTTGAGGCTGAGGTCTAGTTAAATGTGCTGTTGTGTGGAAAATAAACCCAAACAAGAGCAATCAAAGAAAACTGAACCCTCCATTGTTCTATGTGGTTAATACCAAACACATGTAAAAACATTTAGGAGGAAAGTTCCTGGGGAGACAGTTCTTCTCAAAGCTATTTCCCCATCAGGTGAAAGACCTGGTACTGAGCCCTCTGTACCATGCCATTAGCAAGCCAGAACCTGGTACCAAAACGTTAACAAGCCAGCCCATTTTTCCCTCGACCCAAGGCCCATGCACTGAAGCTACTCTACTCTCTCTTTGCCTTGCAATGGTCAACAGGACTCATACCTAGATGCCATGACTATCTGCAACTGTTTTAAATCAAAGCCTTGTTTTTTAAACCTCATATTAGCTAGAATGTGCCATAAGCTTTCACACTTGAAAGTAAGATTCTGGATGGAATAGCCTAATTTTAACATATGAAGCAGAAGGACTTGTGCACCTCATCTACCCTCCTTTCAGCCAGACAGGGACACATTCCATAGTTGGAAAACACAAGGTCCAAAGTAAGAGTTCCACGAATCCCCCAGACCTTTTTGTCTCCACAGCTGAGAAGTAGATGAACTAGCTGCTACTCCCTTATCCTCCCCAGCCATGGGGTTGGCTTTTATCAGTGACAGAAGCTCACCCATAGGCTTACCTTATCTGTTTTCAGGAAACTGCACAAAAGGGTCAGAGCTACTTTCCTGAGTCCGACTGCACAGGACTGCAGCCTAGGTGTGTGCCCTTGCACGGGCAGGATCTGTACAAGATACTGAGAGGGATTTTAAAAGAACACTCAGCATTGAATCTAGTCTTCTTTTTCTGAAAATAAAGGAATTTGGAATGTACTGTTCTTTGCCCCTACTCCTCTGTTAATCCATAAAGACATTCTGACCAGAAGATGGAATCATGATTTCTGTGGGTGCACCATAAAGGATAGGATCATACTTTTCCTAGGCTGGTGTCTTCACTGTTACCCATCTTCATTAAATTCAGGCCACTTTACTGGGCTTCAGGCTTCAGTAGCTGTCACAATATCTGTTAGACATGATGAACTATCTGACCCTGGGTTCTCCTGCTCAATAGCTGCCAACATCATAGGCCAATAGCAGGACAATATATAGACTCCACACAAAGCATTCATACTGGTACCAAGCATTTCGTACCATGGTGAGCCAGCTCTCACAGTTCTGTACAGAAGGCAGGAGAGCTGTATGTGCAAATAAAACCATCTGGGTTCAGCACAGGAAGCTATATATTGCCCAGTCCTATAGAAGGAACAAAGAAAGTACTAGTTTTTTTGTGGTCTCTCACTTCCTGGTCCTATTTGACTGATTTAGAGATGCCAGATAGTTCAGTACAGAGCATTAAGGAAAGTTACAAATAGCACTTTAAATCCAGTTAAAGGTTTTGTTGTTTTCTTTTTTTTTTTTTTTTAGCTCTGCTCCCTTCTTGACTTTGGCTCTTTCCATCGTCAAGCAATTTGACAACAAAGCAAAAATGATTAGTACCTGGATGTGTCAGGCTGGCTGTGGACAGGTACAACAGCAAGATGGAGTGACATTCATGCAACTGAAGTAGGAAGAAAACGTTTTAATATCATCTGTACAGAGACACTGTTCTAAAGATAGCAAGATTTTGGGAAGAGATGGCATCAAGGACAATAGCATTTCCTAACTGTCTAAAAATGTAATAAAATATCTTCAGCTGAATAGCAAGTCTTGTAGGATATATCCTGGTCATTCTCAGGACAGAATATCAGAGAGATGGACAAATGAAGATGGGAAGAGATTGCACCATTTCTCCAAATATTTGACTGTGAATAACTCATTAAAACTGAACAAAATTTTCATTACCTATCCTAATAGGTAAATTTTCATTACCTACCTAAAGTTAGGCCTCTATATGGCTGTTGCCTGAATGAGAATCCAGACAAATGTACCTTAGCAGAATTTCAGTTCTGAATGAGGGAAGGGGAAAGAGCCCAGCATACCCATTCAGCATTCTGGGACTAAGGTACAAGAGTTTTTCTGCGTGCCAAAAAAAACTTTGACACCACAACATGGCTTTATTCACCACCTGTTTTACCCCATGGCTGCTGTTCAACAGCCTTGTTTCCTCTGCTATGCCTTCAGTCTTTGCATTGCCTTGTTATCTATTGCATCACCCACATGATTGCTTTCTTGGACCTATCTGGCAAAGGAGAAGTTTCCTGCGTGTTTGCACTTAGCACACCCCCAAGATGTTCTGCTAATAAGGACTTCTTTCTCCCAGCCTCTTGCTCCTTCATCCTGCCTACCAATGCTGCTACAATGCCAACCCCAGCCTGCCAGGGCTTGTGAATTTGGGCTCAGTGCCTTGCACATACAGCAAAATCACTTTTAGTCCCAGGCTGACTGCTTAGGGCTCCCAGAAGTGTCTACTCACTAGTGGAATTTAGCTGCAGACTGACTAAACTGCAGTGGGTACTGGAGCACCAGTTTTATATAGAGGGGTTTTCCTAACCATATGCTTACCTCAAGTCAATCTTTCCCACTAAGATAATAACTTGTATATAAACCCCATCATCACTTAAAGGATAGATTTCTGACAGGGGTGGCAGGTGGGGCACAGAGAGAGAGGACAGTGTCATGGGAAGGGAGCATGGAAGATGCCACCGCTCTGGTTTGGATGGTTGAATCACAGGTGTGTCAGGATAGAAAAAGGCGACTATGTGTTCCACATTCCCCATGACAAATTCCTCTGCAAGGTGGTAATGTTAAAAACACAAGGGGTAACTCTTCAGTGACAATTCCAGGCCTGTGATAAAAGTCATCCTGCAAGGAAGCTCCTTCCACGTGCTCATGAGGAGCAGCTAATACGCCTGTAGTCAAGACCATAAGGTTCAGTTTTGCCAGGACACGTTCTTCCTGTGCTGGCACCCAGACGGTTCTAAAAATGGCCTTCAGGCTGTAACCCTAAACGCAGGGAGGATATCACACTTCCTCATGAAACATCCCCTTGGGCCTCCATAAATTACAGGACACCCTCAGTAAAGGCTGGAGGGGTGGCTATTTCTTTTTCCAGCAGAACTCAGGCCGGTGTTGATTCATGATGCTTGCTTAGAAGTGCTCTTTCAGTGCATCTGTGGGAGACAGCAACAGAACATAGGCCTTTGCAGATATTAAAAGCACAGCAGGACCTCTCCTGAGCAAAAATGGTGATAAACCTTGGCCAAACCCCAGTGGAGGAAATGGGATAATTTACACCACACTTTCTGGGATACTCCTAATTACTTCTGTGGACACAATTATACCTTGTCACTTCCTGCCTGGGTGTCAAGTCATCCTGGCTTTTATGCACCCTTCTTGCTTCCCAGTACCTACCCAGGGGTCAGTTTCTTGCTGGACTCCTGCTTTGTCAGATCCCCTTCAAGAAAATTTCCATGTTTACTCAGCTAACTAGCTCAAGAGCCTATTCACCTAAACATTTGCCTTTTACCCTAGTTGTATCACCAGATGTGATAAAGAGATCACCTCCTGCAAAATGCTGCACTTGAAGTCAACTTTGCCGAATTCCTGCCTGATCCAAATCTATTGTAATGGGGCCAACAGTCACAAACTAGAGGGTAGAGAAGTCAAGCTGCTGGGATCACTGCTTGGGTTGGGCTGGATATCGGTCAGTGGGTGGTGAGTGGTTGTATTCTCTTCCCTTGTTATTTCCCTTATCATTATTATTGTTGGTGGTAGCAGTAGTGGTTTGTGTTATACCTTAGTTACTGGACTGTTCTTATCTCAACCAGTGGGAGTTACATTCTTTCGATTCTCCTCCCCATGCCTCCTGGAGCGGGAGTCGGAAGGAAGGGTAGTGAGAGAACAGCTGCATGGTTCTGGGTTGCTGGCTGGGCTTAAACCATGACAGTTTTTTCAGGGTTAAAGGGAGAACACCAATGGGAGAAATTACTGTGGGGATCTGTTACAGACCACCTGATCAAGAGGACTCTGTGGATGAAGCGCTCTGTAGGCAGATAGAAACAGCCTCATGCTCGCAGGCCCTTGTTCTCATAGGGGACTTCAACCACCCTGATATCTGTTGGAGGGATGGTACTGCCTGGCACAGACAATCCAGGAGGTTCTTCGGTTGTGTGGAAGACAACTTTCTTCTGCAAGTAATAGAGAAGCTGACAAGGAGAAGTGTTGTGTTTGACCTCATGCTCACCAGCAGGGAAGGGCTGGTTGGAAATGTGACACAGCAGAATAGCGTGCAGCAAGCTCGCTGCCCTGGACTTCAAGAGATCAGACTTTGGCCTCTTCAGGAACCTGCTTAGTAAGGTTCCATGGGAAATAGTCCTAGAGGGCAGGGGGGGCCAAGACTCTTTGTTGATATTCAAGAATCACCTATTACAAGCTCAGGAGTGTTGCATCCCAACTAGAAGGATGTCAGCAGGAGGGCCAGGAGACCTCCTCGGATGGATAAGGAGCTGCTGAGGGAAAAAAGGGGAAAAAAAAGGCTTATAAAAGGTGAAAGCAAGGACAGGTGGCATGGGAAGAACACAGGGGTGTTGTCCAGGAATCTAGGGAACAGGTTAGGAAAGCTAAGGCTCAGTTAGAATTAGACTTGGCTAGGGATGTTAAGGATAACAGGAAGGGATTCTATAGATACATAGCAAATAAAGGACAGATTAGGGACAACGTAGGCCCCCTCCAGAAGCTATCAGGAGAACTGGCTACACAGGATTTGGAGAAGGCTGAGGTTCTTAATGACTTCTCTGCCTTTGTCTTCACTGGCAAAGGCTCTGACTGCACCACCCGAGTCTTGGAAGGCGGACGCAGGGGCTATGAAAATCTAGACCTTGGGCCCACTGTAGGAGAGGATCTGGTTCGAGACCATCTTAGGAACCTGAACGTACACAAGTCCATGGGACCTGATGAAATCCATCCGCAGGTCCTGAAGCAGTGGTGAATGAAGTTGCAAAGCCACTGGCCACCATATTTGAAAAATCATGGCAGACAGGTGAAGTTCCTGACGACTGGAAAAAGGGAAATATAACCTTCATTTTCAAGAAGGGGAAAATGGATGACCCAGGGAATTACAGACCAGTCAGTCTCACCTCTGTGCCTGGCAAAATCTGGGAGCAGATTCTCCTGGAAGGCATGCTAGGGCACATGAAAAACAACAAGGTGCTTGGTGAAAGCCAGCATGGCTGTACTAGGGGAAAATCCTGCCTGACCAATTTCGTGGCCTTCTATGATGGGGCTACAGAAGTGATGGACAGGGGTGGAGCAGTTGACATCATCTACCTGGACTTGTGCAAAGCGTTCAACACTGTCCCACATAACATTCTTGTCTCTAAATTGGAGTGTCATCAATTTGATAGGTGGACCACTTGGTGGATAAAGAACTGGCTGGATGGCTGCATGCAAAGAGTTGTGGTCAATGGCTCAGCGTCCACCTGGAGACAAGGGATCAGTGTTGACACCGGTCTTGTTCAACAACTTTGTTGGTGACATGCTGTACTGGTTTCAGCAGTAGCGATCTTTTTTTTTTTTGTTTTTTCCTCCTTCTTAGTAGCTGGTGCAGTGCTGTGTTTTTGACTTTCAGCCCGGGAACAGTGCTGGTAACACCAATGGTTTTAGTTGTTGCTCGGTAATGTTTACTCTGACCAAGGACTTTCTGAGTCTCATGCTCTGCCTGGGAGGAAAAGAAGCCAGGAGGAAGCAGAGACAGGACACCTGACCCAAACTAACCAAAGAGGTATTCCATGCCACAGCACATCATTCCCAGTATATAAACTGGGTACAGTTACCTGGAAGGGCTAGATAACTGCTTGGGTCGGTGTCGTGGTTTAAACCAAGTCCACACACAGCTCGTTCACTCACTCCCCCCCTTGGTCCCCCAACTCCCGGAGAGTTAAGAAGAAGAATCCAAAGAATGTGGCCCCCACGGGTTGAGATAAGAACGGTTTAATAACTAAGGTATAACACAAATCACTACTTCCATTACTACTACAAATAATAATGATAAAACAAATAACAAGTGAAAAGAATACATCACCCCACCAGCCACCAACCCATAACTCACTCCACCCTGCCCGGCCGAGCACCGCGTGCTACCTCCTCCATTTCCCCCCCAGAGCTCCAGCCCTTCCGGCGCTCTCCCAGTTACATCCTGGGCATGACGTGCTATGGTATGGAATATCTCATTGGCTAGCCTGGGTCAGGTGTCCTGTCTCTCCTTCCTCCCGGCCTCCCCTACTCCCTGGCAGAGCATGTGCTCAGAAAAGGACCTGAACAAAAACACCCGAGCAGTACCTCAAAACATGCTCGCTATCAAGCAACTGTTCCCAGCCCAGAAGTCAAAACACAGCAGTGCACCAGCTACAAGAAGGAGAAAAATGACTGCTACATCTGAACCCATGACAGTCAGCTAGGGTATCAGTTGGCAGGTGGTGAGTGGTTGTATTCTCTTCCCTTGTTATTTCCCATATCATTATTATTATTGGTGTTAGCAGCAGTAGTTTTGTGTTATACCTTAGTTACTGGACTGTTCTTATCTCTACCTGTGGAAGTTACATTTTTTTGATTCTCCTCCCGGGGGGGGGGGGAGGTGGGACTAGGGGGAGGGGCAGTGAGAGAGCCACTGCGTGGCTGATTTTACAGGTGGGCTTAGACCATGACACATGGACAGTGGGAATGAGTGCACCCTCAGCAAGTTTGCCGATGACACCAAGCTGTGTGGTGCTGTTGATACACTGGAGGGAAGGAATGCCATCCAGAGGGACCTTGACATGCTTGTGAGGTGGGCTGATGCCAACCTCATGAAGTTTAACCATGCCAAGTGCAAGGTCCTACACCTGGGTCGGAGCAATCCCAAGCACAGCTACAGGTTGGGCAGAGAAGTGATTCAGAGCAGCCCTGCAGAGAAGGACTTGGGGGTGTTGGTCAATGAGAAAATGAACATGAGCCGGCTTCAGTGTGTGCTCGCAGCCCAGAAAGCCAACCGTATTCTGGGCTGCATCAAAAGCAGCGTGACCAGCAGGTTGAAGGAGGTGATCCTGCCCCTCTACTCTGCTCTTGTGATACCTCACTTGGAGTATTGTGTGCAGTTGTGGTGTCCTCAACATAAAAAGGACATGGAACTATTGGAACAAGTCCAGAGGAGGGCCATGAGGATGATCAGGGGACTGGAGCACCTCCCGTATGAAGACAGGCTGAGAAAGTTGGGGCTGTTCACCCTGTAGAAGAGAAGGCTGCATGGAGACCTCATAGCAGCCTTCCAGTATCTGGGGGGGGGGGGGCTATATGGTTGCTGCAGATGCACTGTTCATTAGGGACTGTAGTGATAGGACAAGGGGTAATGGGTTAAAACTCCAGCAGGGGAAGTTTAGATTGGATATAAGGAAGAAGTTCCTTATATATGTAAGGGTGCTGAGGCACTGGAATGGGTTGCCCAAGGAAGTTGTGAATGCTCCATCCTGGCAGTGTTCAAGGTCAGGCTGGACAGAGCCTTGGATGACATGGTTTAGTGTGAGGTGTCCCTGCCCATGGCAGGAGGATTGGAACTAGATGATCTTAAGGTCCTTTCCAACCCTAACTATTCTATTATTCTATATTGAGGTCTTTCTCACAAATAGATTAGCTTCAGCTTACATCAGGATGTCCTCTTAAACTGATTACACAAAGATATGAGGGCAACTCAGTCTTAGAAAGCTTTTTATGCTTGGCTTAAAGAAAACAAGAGTAAATCCAGGAAAGTAAATCTATATAGTCTGACTGGAGCTCCCTTCTGTTCCTGCATACAGAACTCTCACAGCTATATTTAGTATTCTGTGTGTTATGCCTAGTTTGCCAAATATCAACAGTAAGAACAAAGGTTCTCAGGTAGGGTCTTGCTATGCAACTGGTTATGCAGGGGCTTAGGTGCCAGAATCCCAAGTTAGTTCTGTTGTGGCAGCAGAAAGGAGAAAACCCATCCAAAATGGCATTTGTATCTCAGGTAATACATGTTCTGAGGCCAAATTCACTTGTCATTTCCATCTAGCCAGTTGTTGGGCATTCTATCATTACTTATTCTTTAGATCATTTAGAGGCACAATTTCAAAATCCATCTGGTCCATCACACTGCTGTTTGTTACCAAAAGACTGTAAACATCTGGAGCACATTTTTCCCCAACATAATGGAAAGGAAATGCTCTTGCTGGCTTTTTATTTTATTTATACTGCAGAAGTACATAGGTCTTATATAAAAGTGACCAAATCTTTGCTTGTGTTTCAAGTTTAATAGATAGTAACAAATTGTTACTACAGCTTGTTATTCAGGGACAAAACCAGTTCTTTTACTCTTCTACTTTTATGTAGTTTATTAGATCTGAGCTGGGCACACTTTCAGCAGTCTCACCCTTGTCAGGTACCAGTTGAACCAGGCATAAAGGGCAGAAGCAAAAGGAAAGTGTCTGAATTTTCCTGGTAGAAAATGCTGGAACGCATTCCTTCTTTGTCCACAAGGGCAGCATTGCAAAATCATCATTCACTAAGAGATATTGTCCAGTGCACTGGCCTGTGAAGCTGTCTTAGATCTAGATGACCCCATATGAACTTTCCAGTGCCTCATTTTAACATGGTCATTAAATGTGGGTAGTTAATGGGCTTTCACGCCTCTAATGGGGGAGCTTCACAAGAGTAAGCACCACTACTAACACAGTATTATGGCTAAGGCCATAATTCATGCCATTAAGGCCATTGCTTCATGCTACTGAGCTGGTGGACCTTGCTCAAAATACCTGGGTGAGGAGCATGCTTGCATCACACTAATATGAAGAGACCCCCTCACTTATTGCCATGAATCACCTACTAGCAGAGGAAGGATCCCTGGAATTCATCTGGTCCAACCCCCCTGGTCCAGCAGAGCCCACTTAGAGCCAGTTCCCCAGGCCTGTGTCCAGATGGCTTTTGAAGATCTCAAAGAAGGGAGACTCCACCATGTCTCTGGGCAACCTGTGCCAGTGCTCAGTCACCCTCACAGTGTAAAAGAGATTCTTGTAGTTCAGAGGGAGCTGCCTGTGTTTCAGTTTATGCCCACTGCCCCTGGTCATGTTACCTGCACTGCTGGAAAGAGACTAGCTCTGATTATTTGCGCCTCCTTTTGGGAGATATTTATACACATTGATGAGATCCATGCTTTTCTCCCACTTTGTGTCTTTCTGTTGCTCAGGGTTTTTTGGTGGGGATTTTTTTTTATGCAGAAAGACCTTTCTTCCAAAGGAGATTTCTTCCTCCAGATGACATTGTACAGATGAAACAGCTCATGCACACTTACCTGAGCCATAGCCTTTAATGAGAAGATTTCCTTTCCCATGTAGACATCTGTGATCTCATGCAGGGGGTGTCTACAGAAGAGGTGATTCATCTGCTAGGCCAACAAGCTGCTGAATGACTGCTCTGCTCCTACAAGGATTAAAAGGCAGTCTGAAAAGCATTCATCTTGACATCACAGTCGTATTGGGAAGTTTGAACTACCACACTAACAAGCTTTCCTTGAGTTGCAGGGGGAAGACCATTAAAAGGATGACGGCTGTGATATTAAACTGTGTGGCAGAACCCCTCTGCCAGCTATAATAGCCAGAAAGACCCATGAGGCTGTTAGAGCAAGACTTCACCACTCTCAGTCTCAGAAATGCTGGGGTTTTACCAATACTGCCTGTGCAGAAAGACTGTTCCTATTGCTTTCAGAGCAGTATGAGGAGCTAGAGCATGACATGATCTCAGTAGAGGATTTGTCTGCTGGTTTTCCAGATATGGTGCATCAACAGCAGCTGGAGTCAGAAAGATGTCTGTATAAAACTGTCACCTTCTAACTTATTACCTGCTGCCTGGGTGATCACATCTGCCTTAAGACCTCACAGCAACATGCTGCTATCACTTTCCATGGTGATGCAGAAGCAGTGGAGAGGTAAGTGAACAAGACAGATATTTATTTTGTCCTCTCACACACTGTTAGGTGACCTTCTGAAGTGAGAATGGCTGAATTTTTCCCTACTTGCTGGAGTGACAGAGACAAGCCCCAGGCCCAAGCTGAATTTGCAGTACTGAGTGATACAGTGGTTGCTGTACCAGATATACAAAGTCAGAAGCCAGGCTGTGTTGCTTTGTGCATCACTTTAAAAAATAAAAATTAGACTTCTTAATCATCATCATGCATGTCTGCACTTCCAGAGGTTACTAAAAAGTAGCCAGAAGAGCACAAGTATTTCTGATGAAGACTGCAATAACTACCCCTGCACATGACCCCAGGAAGAGGGCAGTAGGAAGCAACAAAGAGTGGGGTGATCTGTGTAAATGCAATCACAAATTAGCAAGAAAATATGACTTCAGCTTCAAACAACAAACTGTAGTAGCACAGCTATGTTTGATTCAACATGATCTAAAAGCCAAAGGAAAAGACACCTAGAAATGTTCAAATCTCTGTTACAGAAACACACTCAAAACCCTCCCCTGTTTCCCTGCTGAGATTTCAAAGCTATTTCTGGAAGATTTCATTACATGTTTCATTTATATTTTTGGTGATGGTAATCACAGATACAGTTATTTTTGCCAGGGACAACTGTGTTCCCACTTTTTTGAAATGTGGACTTTCACATTCCTATCTATAATCAGCACCATAACTGCACCACGTAAGAAAAACAACTGCAAAAATGTGAACAGAGGAACAAAAAGGCACAGCTAAAAAGATTAAGGGTTAAGAGGGAACAACTCTTATTGTGCTCTGTAGTTTCTCTTTTCCTACTGGTTGGTTACTCAGCCCAATCAAATGCAAGTCAAACAACTGATATCTGATGTGTTTTCCAGATGGATCATCAGTGATGCATATCTGATGCACAGATGTTTCAACTTGGATTTGCTAGCTATCCAGCAATCAAAATCCTGATGCTGATCATTCACAGATGCTGCAAAAAGAAACTCCTTTATCCAATGCAAATAAATTTATACCTTTTACTTTTGGTCAGCCACAGCAGCACTCTCCTATGGAAATCAAAATGAGACTTTCAGCTAAGATGGTGGGGTTTGGCAGTTGGCTGCATTGTAGGTATTTCTCCCTTGACAGGAAAATCCCTGAAGCAATTTCTGAAGCAAGGGAACTTTGTTTTACCACAAAAGGCACCTTTGACTATTATCAGCACTAAGGGATGTGTTTGAAATCAAAGTCACAGCTGCTAAACTGGTTTGTTTCTTCATTCAGTGGGAAGATTCAACCACCCTACCAAAGGGGTATGTACTCAAGGGGCAGCAACATTCAGGGTTGCAGCTGCAGTGCCACACACCGTCAGCCTGGCATCAGCAGTAAAATCACTAAACTCTCTGTTATCTCTGTCAGTTTAGTGTTGACATTATATGCACCATCAGTTCTGGTACCTGAAAAATCATGGGATAGTCCTGAAAATGTCAGATAGAAAAATAACTAGAAGTGGAATTTGTTTTGTATGGTTTTGAGTTCTTGATGAATCCAGTTTTCACCTCCTTCTTTGTGATCACAGCTGTAATCAGTGCCTGCTTTATGAAAACTGTGGTTGTCACCAGGGTCTATGTGACTTCAGGCTTGGGAAGACAATATATAAACGAAGTATCCAAAGCCTTCTCTACCTCCATGAGAGATATCAGATCCTGCACTAAAAAAAAAATTCTGAAGGCAGGAAAGCTTCATCAAAACTGTTTGCTTGTGGCATGGAACAATGATATTCACTAGCAACTGGGAGGGTAATTGTCTCAGGAGCCTCAAACAGCATGCCTCCTACACCATTTGTGCTCCCCAGGTGGAAAGCTGCTTGCCAACATGCATGTAGCAGCCTCTGAGAGATGTAAAGTCAACTCTTACCCTTTGTGGTTTGCAAGGGTCAAAAGCAGGCAGTGTTAGTCCTCACTGAAACAGCCAGTGTGTTATTCAGAGAAGTGATCCATCTTGCTGTTTCTCCTTCTAACATGCAGTATAGCTGTTTCAGACAGATATCTCTCAAAGACAAACCTGCCCTTCCTGACACAACTGGGTGTATCCAAAGGCCACCATCAGCTGAAGTGAAACTCATCTTAAGCCCTGCACTACGTGTATATATGCTGCCATGTAGGAATTAAACCATTACAGAGAGCTGTTGGATTACTTCCTCTTCACAAGGACCAAGTAATCTGATATCTTTTTCCTGGACTTGACAACATTTGAACACTTGCTGATCATCAGACTTCACCTGTTCATCACAGAGATGTCCTAGAAAACAAGCCAAAGCACTCCTTTATGACACATACTCAAATATGGTGATGAGCAACCTGATCTCCACCACCTGGTCCTTTATATGTAATTCCTGCTTACTGATCTCCATTTAAAGGCCCCTTTTCATGTTTGGCCTGTGATAATGTACCTACAGAGATAAAAACCACCAAAAGTACACGAGGGAGTGAGGCCATGTGGAACAAGATTGAAATAGGAGAACACTTAAAATAGGAGGGAATTTCTTAGTTCACTTGGTTTCCACACTCACCTATGATCTTAGAGCAGGAGATGAAAACACCAGTCCCATGTGCATACTGTATAGTGCTCTCAGCTTGGCAAACTTCAGGTAAATGCATCCCTGCAGGACTGTGTGCACCAGGTCCTTCCAGCCTATTCTACTTCCACAGACCTCTGCAGAAGTCGTGCATTAGGATCTGGTGTCTGAGAGAATGTCACACACACAGTAACAATTAAAACAGATCTATTTCCAAATTGTTGCACCTGGTAAGAGACAGGTTGATGTCATGCATCATTCTGCAAGCATGGAGCTGTCATCCTGGAAGGAAAGTGGGCATTTTTCAGCAATCAGATCTGAAATGCACTTTGAGATTTACCCTGCCTTGGCCTTTATTTGCTTCAGTCCCTAAATATGCAGAGTAGCCAACAAGGGTTTCCATGTGCTGAAAAGTTAGTCATGTGAGCCAGTGCTTTGCTAAGGCAGAGCTGAGAGCCTGACACCATGATACTTCAGTCTCTTGTCAGTGGATACCTCAGGACTACTATAACCAGCCAAGGCTGATAAACCCCATATGGGGAGGCCAAGCAAGCAGCAAGCAGCTGTTTTGCTCTGTTCAAGGTACAGACGGTGCACATGGAAACTCTTTCTTAGAAAATGGAGGTGCTGCAGGCCGTATCAGCTGCAGGAAGGAAGCATAGGACATGTCACAAGCAATGCCACCATCATGCTGGCAACAGCTGGTGTGTGATGACAGGAAATGCTGCTCTCAGTACCAAAGAAGGATGGAAAAGATTCTTGGAAGTCATCCTACAGCTGCAAGAGGAACTTACTGCATCTTTACAGCTGCATCTAGCTGCCCTTTGCTCCCAGTAACACTGGAGGGCTGGAAGGACCACCAGCTGGCCTAAAGATGGGGGAAGTGTCAGAGACATTGGTGCATGGGGACAGCTATCTGGCAACAAGAGCAAGCACCCAGTGGAAGAAGAGGGGCTTCTCACAAAGGTGAAGTTACGTAGCCACATGTCTTCACATCCAAAGGAGACCATAAGCCATGCACTGAAAAAAGGCACTTGAATATAATAATTGAGAATCGGACCACAAAGATGCTAACCTGAATTTCAGTTTCCAAGACCTTCAGCTCATCCAGTACTGCCTGAAATCACATCCCAGGGTCTCCATGTGCTCAGAGCATGGCCAAATAGGGAATGGACTGGGCTGCATGGGGCTGCACCAGAAGATGTCATGTGGAGAAGGGGCAGGAAGGCTTTAAGATGTTTTTTCCTCACTGTATATTAGGTAAATGTGCAGAGTTATCAGCAGGCACAGCATAATTTACATATACATCATGGAAATATTGCTAATCTGACACAACTTCACATGGGCTTGTGAGTGGTGTTTCTGGTGCCATCTGGACAGCAGATAGGTGTTACCAGCCATCCTTCTAAACTGTTGTACTACATCCAGTACTTAAAGTACTCACCAGCTGAAGAGAGAACACCTCTGAGATGTGTATTATATTACTGTCAACCTACTGCTCCTTTGATCAAGGAAATTCTACATGTCCCTTTCTGTGCAACTCAAATACAGCATTTCTGTTATTGTTGCACTCTCTTCATCACTTTCCACAAAGTGGTAGAATAATAGAATAGTTAGGGTTGGAAAGGACCTTAAGATCATCTAGTTCCAATCCTCCTGCCATGGGCAGGGACACCTCACACTAAACCATGTCATCCAAGGCTCTGTCCAGCCTGACCTTGAACACTGCCAGGATGGAGCATTCACAACTTCCTTGGGCAACCCATTCCAGTGCCTCAGCACCCTTACATATATAAGGAACTTCTTCCTTATATCCAATCTAAACTTCCCCTGCTGGAGTTTTAACCCATTACCCCTTGTCCTATCACTACAGTCCCTAATGAACAGTGCATCTGCAGCAACCATATAGCCCCCCCCCCCCCCAGATACTGGAAGGCTGCTATGAGGTCTCCATGCAGCCTTCTCTTCTACAGGGTGAACAGCCCCAACTTTCTCAGCCTGTCTTCATACGGGAGGTGCTCCAGTCCCCTGATCATCCTCATGGCCCTCCTCTGGACTTGTTCCAATAGTTCCATGTCCTTTTTATGTTGAGGACACCAGAACTGCACACAATACTCCAAGTGAGGTATCACAAGAGCAGAGTAGAGGGGCAGGATCACCTCCTTCAACCTGCTGGTCACGCTGCTTTTGATGCAGCCCAGAATACGGTTGGCTTTCTGGGCTGCAAGCGCACACTGAAGCTGGCTCATGTTCATTTTCTCATTGACCAACACCCCCAAGTCCTTCTCTGCAGGGCTGCTCTGAATCACTTCTCTGCCCAACCTGTAGCTGTGCTTGGGATTGCTCCGACCCAGGTGTAGGACCTTGCACTTGGCATGGTTAAACTTCATGAGGTTGACATCAGCCCACCTCACAAGCATGTCAAGGTCCCTCTGGATGGCATTCCTTCCCTCCAGCGTATCAACTGAACCAAATAGCTTGGTGTCATCGGCAAACTTGCTGAGGGCTCACTCAATCCCACTTTCCATGTCACCAGCAAAGATGCTGAACAAGACCACTCCCAACACTGACCCCTGAGGAACATCACTCATTACTGATCTCCAGCCGGACATTGAACTATTGACAACAACTCTTTGTGTGCTGCCATCCAACCAGTTCTTTATCCACCAAGTGGTCCACCTATCAAATTGATGTCTCTCCAATTTAGAGACAAGGATGTCGTGTGGGACAGTGTCGAATGCTTTGCACAGGTCCAGGTAGATGACGTCAACTGCTCCACCCCTGTCCATCAGTTCTGTAGCCCCATCATAGAAGGCCACGAAATTGGTCAGGCAGGATTTTCCCCTAGTACAGCCATGCTGGCTGTCACCAAGCACCTTGGTGTTTTTCATGTGCCCTAGCATGCCTTCCAGGAGAATCAGCTCCCAGATTTTGCCAGGCACAGAGGTGAGACTGACTGGTCTGTAATTCCCCGGAACATCCGTTTTCCCCTTCTTGAAAATGAAGGTTATATTTCCCTTTTTGCAGTCATCAGGAACTTCACCTGACTGCCATGATTTTTCAAATATGGTGGCCAGTGGCTTTGCAACTTCATTCACCAGCTCCTTCAGGACCCACGGATGGATTTCATCAGGTCCCATGGACTTGTGTACGTTCAGGTTCCTAAGATGGTCTCGAACCAGATCCTCTCCTACAGTGGGCCCAAGGTCTAGATTTTCATAGCCCCTGCGTCCGCCTTCCAAGACTCGGGTGGTGCAGTCAGAGCCTTTGCCAGTGAAGACAAAGGCAGAGAAGTCATTAAGAACCTCAGCCTTCTTCAAATCCTGTGTAGCCAGTTCTCCTGAAAGCTTCTGGAGGGGGCCTACGTTGTCCCTAATCTGTCCTTTATTTGCTATGTATCTATAGAATCCCTTCCTGTTATCCTTAACAACCCTAGCCAAGTCTAATTCTAACTGAGCCTTAGCTTTCCTAACCTGTTCCCTAGATTCCTGGACAACACCCCTGTATTCTTCCCATGCCACCTGTCCTTGCTTTCACCTTTTATAAGCCTTTTTTTTCCCCTTTTTTCCCTCAGCAGCTCCTTATCCATCCGAGGAGGTCTCCTGGCCCTCCTGCTGACTTCCTTCTAGTTGGGATGCAACACTCCTGAGCTTGTAATAGGTGATTCTTGAATATCAACAAAGAGTCTTGGCCCCCCCTGCCCTCTAGGACTATTTCCCATGGAACCTTACTAAGCAGGTTCCTGAAGAGGCCTAAGGCTGCTCCACCAGCCATGAGCCATTTCCAGAGAAGCCCTGTCTGTCTGAGAGGGCAAAGGTGGCACTCAAAGTCAAGTCAGCAGCGAGAGTGTGTGCAACCTGTGCCACCATTTGCCATGATAAAACATGTTGTTGTAACGGAGGGTCATGTAATCACTCTCCTCTCCACTTGATACCGCTTATGTCACCAGATGAGCAGTCTCTTGCGGAGAAAAGCCTGGCTTGTGCATGTGGGCATCAAATGGTGACCCCCATCCATGGCAGAGCAGAGCTCACTCTCCACTGAGGTCGCATTCAGCAATGCCTTCATGAAAGCAGCATCAAAGGTCATATTTCTGAGAGTCAAGAGAGGTTAGGGAGATGAATACTTTGCTTCCAGAGTAGGCAGCACTAGCCAGCAAAGGCATACAGTCCATGAGGCTTGGGGAGCCAGTTAATTAGTCTTCTGAGTTAGGGCATATGCTTACAACCAGGCTGCTGACCAGGGCTTCATCCTCCTTGTAAAATTCAGCCTATACTGGGCTGAATGAAGTCCTTGGCCCAAAAGCAGTTGAAACCACTAGAAGTCTCTCCATTGTTCCTAATCCCTTATACCATATTTTTCAAAGCTCATCCACACTCCTCCAGCAACATTTAATAAAAGTTATTCCTCACAGAGGGGAAAGAGGAGGCAATATCCCCCTGGATGCCCAGCAAATCCTCCAGGAATACATGGAAACAAACCAAAGTTGGCAGCTAAATATTACCACCACTTCTGTGAAGCAAGTCACCCATGTCCAGTTCTCTTGGATCACAAAAAGAAGACAAAAATACTCAGCTGCTTATTCCATCTGGTACTAGAGAAGAGTTTGACTTCTCTCCTCCCAAGGCATTCTTTCAAGGGCTATTTGTAAAGAGAACTCCATGGTTATAAATCTCCCTGGAGCCACTTGCACACACAGTCTTAACTTTAATGTACCATGACAAACTTCCTTTTAGCAAATGGTGAAGGTGTATAAACTGGAGTTTCTGAGGTCACTGGCTCACAGGACAAGGAATATGACATATGCTTGACATTGCTTTAAGCTCCAGCTCTGAAGCCTGCAGGGACATTCTTGTTCAGTGCTGGGCTCACTCAGGCTGCCCTCCTAAGTCTTCTTACTCTCCTTTGGGTGGGATGCTGAACACTGGTGGAAATCAGGAGCCATGTCCTTAAAGACAGTGAAATTATTTTCATGAATGTGAAAGCTAGATGAACAAGAGTTGCATCAGGCCTCACACATAAGAAATAAACCATTTCTAGCAGAAAAAACCCAACTTTTATTTATTTAATTTCTTCTGAGACTACTTATCTTCTTGAAAGAAAGCACTCAAACTATTCAGACATTTTCACTTAAAATTCTATATAAAGAGGCTTTGTGGCACACAGACTGACATCATGATTAAGCAGGAAAGAATTTTAAATGTCATGTCACAACTTGCTCTGCCCATCTTTCTAACCCCTTCACTTCCTCTTGCCCCTGTCCCCTCTCCCTCTTACACATGTTTTTCAGAAAAACAGTATATTTCCATTTCCTAGGGCTTGAAGCATTACATCTCTTCACCAAATCAAGATTTCTTCCCAGCTCTTCCTTTTAAGGAGGCAGTTTTAAACCTTCTCAAAGTCAAGGATTAAGAACAGGAAGAATATTAATGGAGTTTATGCACACAAGAGTATGCATGTGGGCATTCATAAGAATGGGCTACAAGATTCAGTATTTTTTAAGACAACCAGTCTTACATAAAAAAAACAAAGTTCTCAGAAAAGCCTGTCAGCATGGGAATCGAGACAACACTGCCTTCTTCCCATTAAGCAGCTATTCATATTGAACAGTGGCAAAAGAGTTCCAAAGGCAATTTTCCTACAGATGCTTTTAACTTCTTCCAGAAACAGTAGTATTTCAGGTGTGGATTTTGAGGTAAGTAATTTTGAAAGGGCTTTTTTTCCCCACCTATACATAAAAAAGAGACAAGACTGAAAGATTTATAGACCAGGAGGCTGCTCAGTTTTTATCTGGACTGTTGAATGTATGATGCTTTTTTTCAGAAAGAATAAAAATGACTCTTGGAGTCAAAGAAATGTACTGTGGTTTTTCATTTTCTTTTTCTTACCCAAACACAGCCTCTGTCATCAGAGTCATATTTGAGGCATGTAAGAGCATCAAGGATAGAGAGCTGGATTTAAAAAAGAAGCCTAACAAACCCCAGAAGGATGAATGGTCCATCTTTGAACAAGAGCCCATTAATGAGGAAATCCAGCTTCAAGATCCTGTTCTGGTAAAGGGACGCTAAATATGGCAAAACCCCGACTCATCCCAGCTCACAGCAGAGTGTGTTAGAAAGAGCTGCTCTCACGTTCCTCTGTTACAGGACTGCATTTCACTTAAATAGAAGTTTGTTAGACTAGGGTTTGGAGTGCATCTTCATGCCTCCATGCCCTATATACCTTGCAGTTCCATTCAGGATCCAAACCATATATTAATCTGTGTTCTGAAAATGTCTCAGGTCTATTTGGCAGGACACTTAAGCATTTATATGGGCCTAATGAGTTTCTGTGTCTAAGCCAATGTGATTAATTTACGATTTTTTTTGAGAACAAAACAGAGAGCTGCAGCTCTAATACAGCAAATAGCTTGTCTAAAATAACTTCTGGAGACAGCATTTAGAATATTAGTAATTAATTACTTTCTTGCTTGTTAGACAAAAGCTGTTAGCAGTAAATGGAAGCAGGGAGGGAGGCTTCAAACGTTACAAAGAGACAAAGTTATAGTTCAGAAGGGATTTTACTGAGGCATTGATCATAGCTCTCCCACAGAATTCAGAGATGAAACTCCCACTGAATTAAATGAGGACAGACTTAAGCCAGCATTAAATGGCTTGTTAAAGTTTCTATCTACCTAGGGATCTGACATAATGGTAGTATGCTGCAGCAAATCCTGACTCAGTGTTTGGCTATGTGTATCACGTACCAGAAAACACGTGTTTCACTGAACAGCAAAGAGAAATTGCTGTTCAGAAGGACACAGGAGCTGCTGAGCAGCCTGAGTCAATCTGTTTCATAAGCAAAACTATGGCCATGTCCAGTATATCAGGTGTTTTGGTAGGGGGACTCCTAAAGGTCTCTCTTCAGGCTCCAGAGCTCAATGCTCCTCAAATACTTTAGGCACTGAGCCAGAGGTTAGTGTCAAAACTGTGCTTTACAAGGGTGTTCTGCCAAGCTTTTTGGGAAACACCTAGGGTAAAGATACAATAGAGAATGTTTCCAAAACCTCCTTCGCAAGTTCAGTGCTTACCACTGCTACCAGCCCTGTGTAACACCCTGCATCTGTATGTCTGTCAGAGCTGCAAGACATGTAATCTCCACTCTGCCACAACAGGATTAATATATTTTCCCCCAGGTCAAAAAGCCAGAAGCAGCACTTTCTGGTCCTTTCACGTGCTCTTGCGTCAGTAATTTGTTACTATGTGGTGGAGAGATGTCACATCAGAAGCCCCTAGAAATTTCTACGTCGACAGGCTGAATTCAGGTTCTGAGTTATAATGATGCCAGCGGGAACGTTTTTTGCCTCCTGTCCATGAACATCTTGCTGCAAAGATGCTAGATAAAGCCTGGAGGGAGTCTGGCTGTTTGTACCAGATTAGCGTCCATCGTTTTGCCTGTGAACAAAGCAGCAGTAAAAATCTCGACTCCCAGTAGATGGCACCACCTGTTCCACTGAATTTTTACTGTGGTTAGTGCGGCCGCAGCTCACAGGCAGCTGCGCCTGCAGAGCAGCAGCTTAGTGGTCCTTGAAGCCATGAGCTCTGGCCTTTACTGGAAACTGCATCCAGATCCACACAGTGATAGCACACCTTTGAAAGAATGATGACGCACCAGCTTTTAAAACAGCATAGCCATAAAAAAGGGCATCTGTCCCCTGTGTACCACATAGGTGCCTGTATGGGCAGGGTTCTGTCCTGTCCTCGTCAAACCCACTGCATGCAGACCAATTCTTTGCCTGAAGGAACCACGGGCTGCATTGCCCCTTCCATGAGGAGACGAGGTTATGGCCCCTGGCAGTGCAATGCAGCATGCTCCATAGCAGAATTTCCTTGCCTGCAAGGTGGTAGGGAAATGTGTGATGACATCAAGGCACCAGCAACCCTGTCTCTCACTGCCTGGAAGCCCAGTGACTATTCAAGGGCAACAGCTCCCATCTTCCTTGGGGAGGTGTTGAGTTAACAGACACACACACACATAAAAGCTGTAATGGTTGTTTTCCATACGGATTTAAAAAATCAGCATAGTCATTGTATCAATTTATTCAGGAGACTGACAGTTGTCTAAACACACAGCAGGCTGAGAAAGATGGCTTTTTTTCTCAAAGAATAAATTATTCCTTGCTAATTAATTACAGGGGAAATGAGAACATGCACTAATGTTTAAGATAAGAAAAGACAGGCTAAGCAGGAAGGCTGGTATTGTTGAAATGTGGTGTCCCAGGGGATTAGGGCACCATTTCCAGCTAAGACACAAGTCCTATGTGACCTTGTGTAATGCACACAGCCTCTCTGAGGCTTTTGTCAGTGCCATTTTACACCACAGGGGTCAGAGGTGCAGGTACATGACATGCCACAGCCAGTTTGTGCATGCTGTGTCTAGTGCCTCCCAAACAATTGCAATAGTCTTTCCTTGGCCTCCCTGTTCCAAAGCAGGCCTGAAATTGTGAATGGCTGCAGCTCATCTCCTTAACAGTACTGGTCAAAACAAGCACTCTTCTGTTGGCACAAAACCCAGTTCAGAGTCTCTGTCTTCCTATTTAAAATGCCACTCAGCAATATTTTTAAGAGTCTAGAAAGCAACCTTCATCAGCCAGTTGTGAGAGACTGAACCAAAATCAGACTCCACTGTCCATTGTCTCAAAGACTAGAATGAGAAGCTGAGATGGGATTCCACCAATCCATTCTCTCAGAGGTGGGTGAGAGGAGTTGAGATAAGACTGCAACCTCCATTGCCTGGGAGAAGGGTGTGAGGATCTGAACTGGGACTCCATTGTCCATGGCCTGAGAGATGGCTAGGAAGAGCTGAGGTTAAGTCTCTTCTGCCCATTGTCTCAAGTACTGGTGTGAGGAATTGCTTCCCATTACCCTAAGAGTTGCTGCAGCCATGTGCAGTTGAAGAGGTGGCTGCAAGACCAGCGAAACTGGTCCACCAGGAACGTGGAACTAGAGGGCCAGGTAAATGGAGATGGAGAGGTACATCTGTCTAGTGAGTCACCTAGGGCTTGTCACTCACCCCCATGCCTTAGAACTTCCCCAACCAAGAAGAAAAGAAGAGTAATTGTGGTGGGTGACTCCCTTCTGAGAGGAACAGAAGGGCCTATTTGTTGACCGGATCCATCCCACAGGGAAGTCTGCTGCCCACCTGGGGCTCGATTAGAGATGTTAAAAAGAAACTCTCTGATCTGGTGCAGCCCTCTGACTACTATCCGCTGCTGGCTTTTCAGGTTGGCAGTGATGAAATTATTACAAGGAGGGCAAGGGCAATGAAAAGAGACTTCAGGGCCCTGGGACAGCTGGTTAAAGGTTCTGGAGAGCAAGTGGTGTTTGCCTCTATACCTGTTACAAGCAAGGGTGAAGAGATAGATAGGAAGATTCTGCAGATTAATGTATGGCTACATGACTGGTGCCATAGGCAGGGTTTTGGATTTTTCAGTCATGGGCTGCTGTATGAGACACCTGGTTTGCTGGTGGCAGGTGGGATACACCAGTCCCAGAGGGGGAAAAGGGTTTTGGGGCAGGGGTTAGCAGGGCTTATTGACAGGGCTTTAAACTAGGTATGAAGGGGGGAGGGGATTTAACTGAGCCTGCTAGGGACAAGCCCAAGAGAAACATGCTAGGGCTTGAAGGATGGCGGACTAGGGAGGACTATCAATCTACTGTTTCATTTGTGGGAAAGGATAGTTTAGACCCTGTCCCGCAGGTGAAAAAGGGTATTAGGACAAGAGTTAGCAGAGCTAACTCACAGAGCTTCAGGTTAGATTCAAAGTGCGAGGGGGTCATAGCTGAACTAGTGAGGCATTGTTCTATTATTAATGAAGACCAAAAGGCCTCCCGCCTCCCAAGGGTGCCATCAGCATGCTCTGCTTGCTCCCTGAAATGCCTGTACACCAATGCACGCAGCATGGGGAATAAACAGGAGGAGTTAGAAGTCTGTGTGTGGTCTAAAGTTTATGACCTAGTGGCAATTACAGAGACATGGTGGGACAGCTCACATGACTGGAATGTGCTCATGGATGGCTATGTCCTTTTTAGGAAAGATAGGTCAGCAAAGCGAGGTGGTGGAATTGCTCTTTATGTGAGAGAGCGACTAGAATGTATTGAGTTCTGTCCAGGGGCAGATGAGGAGAAAGTGGGTACGAATTAAGGGACAGGCTGGTACAGGTGATACAGCTGTGGGGGTCTATTACAGACCTCCTGATCAGGACGAAGGAGTTGATGAGGCTTTCTATAGGCAAGTGGAAGTAGCCTTGTGACTACATGCCTTAGTCCGCCTGGGGGATTTTAACTACCTTGATATTTGCTGGAAGACTCACACAGCAAATCATTCACAGTCTAGGAGGTTCCTCCAGTGCATTGATGATAACTTCTTAATGGAAATGGTGGACAAACCAACTAGGAGAGGAGTGCTGCTAGATTTAGTAGTCACCAACAAGGAGGGTTTGGTTGAAGTGGTGATGGTCAATGGCAGCCTTGGCTGCAGTGACCATGAGATGGTGGAGTTTAGGATCCTGTGTGGGAGGAATAGAATACCTAGCAAGGCTACAGTTCTGTATTTCCGAAGGGCCAACTTTGGCCTGTTCAATCAACTGCTAAGGGAAGTCCCATGAGAAAGGGTACTAGGTAGTAAAGGGGCTCATGATAGTTGGTCAGCATTCAAGGACCACTTCTTCCAAGCTCAGGATCAGAGCATCCCAGTGAGTAGGAAATCAAGTAAGGGATCTAGGAGACCAGCGTGGTTAAACAAGGAACTGCTGGGCAAACTCAAGTGGAAAAGGAGAATCTATGGATTATGGAAGGAGGGGCTGGCCACTTGGGAGGAATATAGGACAGTTGCTAGAGGATGTAGGGAGGCAATTAGGACAGCTAAGGCCTCCTTGGAAATTAATCTTGCTAGTCGGATTAAGGACAATAGAAAGGGCTTCTTCAAATACATAGCAAATAAAACGAACACAAGAGGAAATAAGACCCACTGTTGAACGAGGTGGGTGCCCTGGAGACAGAGGATACAAAGAAGGCAAAAGTGCTGAATGCTTTCTTTGCCTCTGTCTTTACTCCTGCAGATTCTCCCCAGGGGCCCCAGATTCCTGTAGCCCCAGAAGGAGTCAGGACAAAGGAGGAATTTGCTTTGGTAGATGAGGATTGGGTTAGGGATCAGCTATGCAATCTGGACATCTATAAATCAATGGGTCCAGATGGAATACACCCACGGGTGCTGAGGGAGCTGGGGGAGGTCATTACTGGGCCACTCTCCATAATCTTTGGTAAATCATGGGAAACGGGAGAGGTGCCTGAGGATTGGAAGATGGCAAATGTCACACCAGTCTATAAGAAAGGCAAGAAGGAGGACCCGGGTAATTATAGGCCGATAAGCCTTACCTCCGTCCCTGGAAAGGTGATGGAACAACTTATTCTTGACTCCATCTCTAGGCATATCAAGGATGAGGGGGTTATTAAGAACAGCCAACATGGTTTTATGAAGGGGAAGTCATGTTTGACCAACCTTATAGCCTTCTATGAGGAAGTGACTAGGTGGAGGGATGATGGTAGAGTGGTAGATGTGGTTTTTCTTGATTTCAGTAAGGCATTTGATACTGTCTCCCACAGCATTCTCATAGATAAGCTAAGAAAGTGTGGGCTTGACGATCAGGTAGTGAGGTGGATCAAGAACTGGTTGAAAGGAAGAAGGCAGAGTTGTGGTCAATGGAGCAGAATCTAGCTGGAGGTCTGTGACTAGTGGAGTCCCTCAGGGGTCGGTGCTGGGACCAGTGCTGTTTAGTATTTTCATCAACGACCTGGATGAGGGAACTGAGTGTACCCTCAGCAAATTCACTGATGACACTAAATTGGGAGGAGTGGCTGACACACCAGAAGGTTGTGTTGCCATTCAGTGAGACCTGGACAGGCTGGAGAGTTGGGCAGGGAGAAACTTGATGAAATTCAACAAGAGCAAGTGTAGAGTCTTGCATCTGGGGAAGAACAACCCCATGTACCAGTACAGGTTGGGGGTTGACCTGCTGGAAAGGAGTGAAGGGGAAAGGGACCTAGGGGTCCTGGTGGATAGGAGGATGACCATGAGCCAGCAATGTGCCCTCGTGGCCAAGAAGGCCAATGGCATCCTAGGGTGCATTAGAAAGGGTGCGGTTAGTAGGGCAAGAGAGGTTCTCCTCCCCCTCTACTCTGCCCTGGTGAGACCGCATCTGGAATACTGCATCCAGTTCTGGGCCCTTCAGTTCAAGAAGGACAGGGAATTGTTTGAAAGAGTCCAGGCCAGAGCCACAAAGATGATTAAGGGAGTGGAACACCTCCCTTATGAGGAGAGGCTGAGGGAGCTGGGTCTCTTTAGCTTGGAGGAGACTGAGGGGTGACCTCATCAGTGTTTACAAATATGTAAAGGGTGGGTGTCAGGATGATGGAGCTAGGCTTTTTTCAGTGATATCCAGTGATAGGACAAGGGGCAATGGGTGTAAACTGGAGCATAGGAGGTTCCACGTTAACATCAGCAAGAACTTCTTTACTGTAAGAGTGACAGAGCACTGGAACAGGTTGCCCAGGGAGGTTGTGGAGTCTCCTACATTGGAGATATTCAAGGCCCGCCTGGAAAAGTTCCTTTGTGATGTACTCTAGGTTACCCTGCTCTTGCAGGGGTGTTGGACTAGATGATCTTTTGAGGTCCCTTCCAACCCTCGGGATTCTGTGATTCTGTGTAGTATGTGACATTAAGAGCAGAGGTACTCTTGGCATCTCATACTAAAATGGGGAAAAAGACACCACCATGAAAGACACCTCTGTGAGGACACCCTCCACAAGGACACCCACCCACCTCTGATGACTACTACGGACTCTTGGGAACTCTCTGCTCTCATAGTGACTATAGACCCTGAGGGACTCCCACCACCAGCAGTGGTGCAACAGACCCCTAGGACACCAGTGGATCTGTGGTGGTGCCTATCTCTCTCTCTCTCTGCACCCCAAACTCTTGCTTCATCTCTATCTTTTTTTCCAATCTTGACTATCACCATCCCCTTTTTAGTAATAATTTCCCTTTTTTTAATAATTGTTTTTCATAATAAAACAACTGATCGATTATGGTACCTGACCTCATTTGCGTCTTAATTTCACGCTTGGGATTATGGAGGAAACAGGTCTGCCACTGGGTTTTTCTCCAGTTGTACCCTGACATTTAATTGACATCACAGACAGGATCACTTGCAGTGAAAAGTACCGTAATGTCACAGAAAGTGTAAGGTATTGGGTGTGTACTTCTCAGGGGTGTAAGGGGTAGATTTTGTTGAAATAGATGTGCTGGCTCCCTGAGACGACTGCCACAACCTATCACTGTGCTTTTTATTATTTCCTGGGGACTTAAGGAGCGGGTTTTGTTGAATCAAAATGTGCTGCCTCCCTGAGAGGATTGTCCCATTCAGAAATGAACAGCGGTGAACCTGCGCTTCAGGGCAGAGATATGTTGTATGATCTTTTAGACAAATGTAATGCTTGCCCCTCTCTGGCAGGGGTAAGGTGGGCAAATTAAAATTGTCATAATTTGCAAAGCATAACAGAGCAAATAAGCGCCCTGCAAAAGGAAGCAAAACTGTGGCCTGGAAAGGGTAAATCAATTGTCTGTGTCATACTAGGTGCCAGCTTGGCTGCTGCAGTAGAGGCTAGAAAAGAATAAACACCCGAATCTCAGCTCATACAAACTTGACAAGACCTGGTCTGAGCCCTGCAGGAGCAGGTAGTTAACTTAAAAGAACAGTTAGTCAAAGGGAAAAATCAGGCTAACTACTTGCAGTTAGCCCTGAAAGTGCAACTCTTTGCAGAGAAAAATGTCTCTCCACAGTCTGAGAAAACAAGTGAATACCCCCACAGAGACCTCGAAGAGATGAGACTAAGGTTAGAAAAATTGAACATTCCTGCTGCTTCTCTCTACCCCTTGATAAAATCAGAATATACTTACGAAGGTGGAGAGAATGAATTTCCACAAATTACCACCAAAGAGGTTCCATATAGTGCTATGGAATTAGCTAAACTTAAAACGGAATTCAGTTGTACTCCAAAGGAATCAGAAAACGAGTATGTTTGGAGAGGATTGTTGTCTGGGGGAGATCAGATTTTTACTAAGTGAGAAGGAAGGTGAGTGATATTGGGAGCCAGGAGTATTTTTAACCTGGTGACCACTGTGCACCCTGGTCCTTAAGTCAAAGAGCAGCTTATTCGGCTGCAGGACTTAACCCTTTGGAAGGCGGATTTAACCCTTTGGAAGGGGGATTTAACCCTTTGGACTGTCCCTCGCCATCACAGGGACAGTAGACCAGTCAATAGAAAATGTACAAAAAAGTAGCATGTCTGCAAATTATGTATGATCAGGAACTTAAACAGGAGTCCCCGATGATGATACTAGTCAATCCCGAATGTATAACTCCCCTCATTTGGGGTCTTGCCGACTCCCTGAAAGCCGTGGGGATCCAACTACAGGGAAAGATACAAGCAACATCCCAAAGTGAACGGGCCATTGCTCCCTGGAAGGACTACTATCATCTGATCGAAAGACAGAAAAGAAAGTATAGACATGGATTGCCCAGGAGTTGATTAAATATGGAGAAAGTAGCACCAGATCAGGTCCCACAAAACTGTATTTCAATATCTCTAGTAAAATTGATACTAAGGGACTGAGGTGAACCAAGGTGAAGACCCTTTGTTGCCTGACTAATGGGAAATGCCAGACACCCCCTACTTGTCCAGGAGGTAGAAATATTCCTAATAAAAGGCAAGGGTTGTGAACATGGGTGGCAAAAGGGTGTTCCTAAAGATTTAATGGATGCATTACCAACTTGCTGGTACTAGAGTGGCCCGAAATAAACCTCATGAGCCCTAAAGAAAAGGAAAAATGTGGAAGGCCCCAGTGCTCCCACCACTTACTAACTCCATCCCCTGATTGTCAGTGTAGGGGTGAAGGGTTGATATATATGCAACAGCTCACTGAAAATAATTAAGATGAATTACTTGTTTTGTGGGGCCTGATCTGGTACTGCTTTTTTCACACCTGTGAGCCTCTCAGGCACACAAGTGGTAAAATTTTGATAAAGGAAACTTAACATGTTGTCTCCCTGAGGTGACTACCCTGTCTATTGTTGTATTTCACTTCCCATTGCATGTGTACCTCTCAAGGACATATAGGGTGGGGTTTGAGAAAACAGTTAATTTCAGAATTTTGTTAGTAATTTCAGAATTTTGTTAGGTGGTTTTTGCCTTGGTTGGGACTGAGTACATGCATTACAGATTGAGGTATTCAGCCTATCCCAGGTGACATTGCAAAACTGACTTGCTATTAGCTTCCCAAGGAGGTGTTTGTATAATTACAAATACAAGCTGCTGCACATACATAGATCAGAGCAGCAAAATGCCTACAGATGTGGCCAAAATTTGGGAACAGACAAATCTTGCACCAAGTCACTAGAGACAATACCTCAGGTGTTTTGAAGGGTTATGGTACAAACTTACCTCTTGGCTACCAAACTGGGTATGGTTAAAGAATTTGTTTGTAATAATTGTAATAATTATAATAATTACAGTTTGTGCTTGTATCCTAGCAGGCATGATTCAATGTTGCTGTTCACAATGGTGTTTCAGAAATAAATACAGGAAAATAATATGAGGCTTATAGGGTATATGTGAATCTGGTAAGTCTCAAAGTGGGAATTGTAAGCTGAAATGCTAAGCTATAAATTAAAACCACTCTGTTAATTTTAAGCTGCAATTTGGGACCACTCGAGAGCAAGATGGGGCTGGTTCTTCAAGGTAATGAACAAATCAGAACAAACTGACGTGATCTGTGAACATAGTTGTTAAGTAATTCACAAGACTCTTTTGCACAAGTACAGAGGTTAATCAGTGGACACAGTGAGGAAGACTATCAACAACCACTAGAGATCCCTCGACCACCACACAGCAAGGAAGTGCATGCTTGATTATAATGCAAATATTTTAATTCCAGAAAATCTAGTGAATATTTGTAAACAAATTGGTGGGCCTTCGGCTAGCTCAGTCACTTGGGAAGATTTGATAAAATATTACAACAAATTATATGGTAGTACGGACCAGCTACCTGGAACCCCAACAAATTAGTCAGCAGTGCTCAAGAACCTGTGTATAACTTAAATTCATTATTCAGTTACAAGCTATCCTAGAAATCATTGCCAATGAAACAGCCAATGCCCTTGATCTGTTAGCAGATCAGGCCAGACAAATGCAGACAGCAGTATTTCAGCATCGCGTGGTTCTTCTCTACCTGCTAGCCATGGAAGGGGGAGTTTGTGGCGAATTAAATGGTGCTAATTGTTGTTTGAAAATTTATAATGGTAAAATAGTAAAATGAATAACATCATGGAACTGTAAGAACAAGTCCAGAGGAGGGCCACAAGGATGATAGGGGACTGGAGCACCTCCCATATGAAGACAGGCTGAGAAAGTTGGGGCTGTTAATCCTGGAGAAGAGAAGGCTGTGTGGAGACCTCATAGCAGCTTTCCAGTATCTGAAGGGGGCCTATAGGGATGCTGGAGAGGGACTATTCATTAGGGAGTGTAGTGATAGGACAAGGGGTAATGGGTTGAAACTTAAACAGCAGAGGTTTAGACTGGATATAAGGAAGAAATTCTTTCCTGTTAGGGTAGTGAGGTACTGGAATGGGTTGCCCAGGGAGGTTGTGAATGCTCCATCCCTGGCAGTGTTCAAGGCCAGGTTGGATGAAGCCTTGGGTGATATGGTTTAGTGTGAGGTGTCCCTGGTGATGGCAGGGGGGTTGGAAGTAGATGATCTTAAGGTCCTTTCCAATCCTAACTAGTCTATGATTCTATCTGGAATTCAAAAATTGGCTCATGTTGATGTCCAAACCTGGAAAGGATGGAAATTTGACCCATTTTCCTGGCTTCCTGGAGGCCCATGGGTTAAACAGATTTTATTTTGTTTGTTGTGTGGCTTTGCTATATTTTTAGTTTTACCTTGTATTATTCCTTGTCTCACTCAATTAATTTGGAGTGTTGTAATACAACTTGTAACTACTGCCTCTCCCAACAGAACTAAACAAATCTGATTAATATGTCCACAGAAACCCTCAGTTGTAGAAATAGTTTAAACCACTGCTCTTTTCATTTCCTGTCTTCTTTTACCCTCTTTTCTAAGACCACCTGGATCCAGAGCAATCTGAGATGCTGAAATGGGTTTCCACCAATCCATTGCCTCAGAGATGGGTGGGAGGTGTTGAGATAAGTAAATCTGCCTAAAAGCACACCTTCAAGAAGACTACTCCAAGAGGACACCTCTGTGAGGCCAACCCATGAGAACAAGTCCAGAAGGACACCTCACGAGGACACCCACCTCCAATGACTATGACGTATTCCTGGGACACTCTGCTCCCACCACCTTCGGATACAAACTACAGACCCTGAAGGACTCCCACCACCTCTGACGATGATTATGGATCTCCAGGACACCCCTGCATCCGTGGTGGTGACCCTCTCTCTCTCTGCACCTTGAATTCTTCCTTTCTATCTCTTTTTACTGTTTGTCCCATCGCTATCCCCCTTTTTATAATAATTTCCCTTTTTATAATAATTGTCTTTTCATAATAACCCAACTGATTGATTAAGGTACTTGACCTTGTTTGCAACTTAATTTAACACTTGGGGTCACAAAGGAAATGGATCTGACAGTGGGGTTTTCTCCAGTAGGACCTAGACACCAGTTTGATCTATGAAGGGGACAATCTAATAGGAGCTGCTCAGCAGTGGTAATTTGTGATATGGCTTAGAAGGTGAAAAAGCCCAACTATAAGAAGGGGTCAAACTGACTGGTAGCAGAGATGCCAGAGACAGAAGTACTCCTTGCAAAGGAGTGAAGTTTCAGTTGGTGATAAGAAACATCCTCAGAATTATCTTCCAGCTGTCCTAGAAGAGGTCAGGGGCTATCCTTTGGCAGCAGTGCTGGGCTGAGGTGCCCCATGCAACTGTTCTTGGGGCTGGTGATGGTGCAAGTGTACATAAGGAATTTGATTGCAATGCATCTTTCAGACTCCATGTAGAAACCCTCATTGCCCCAGGACTCTGCCCAATGCATTGCTCATTAGATTTTTTCACTTACATTTAAGCACAAATATGTTGCTTTGAGGAGTACCATAAAAATTTCCCAATATCTACCATGATAATTCTTTTTCCAATAAGTTATCTGATCCTGGCTTATCAGAAATAGAAGGCAAACTCACAGGGCTGATGCATTCTGGACGTATGCACAAAACATACTACCAACAAATCACCTTCACTACCTGTGAAGGAAAAGAGTTACTCACATTTCATGTGACGGTGTGCGGGACCATTGATAACCTCTGTGGGTACAGAAGAGTGTCTTATCAAGTTCAGCTCTTGTCTAACTTTCTCTCTTGCTCCTGGAAACTTTAAAAACTTCTCTAAGGAAGCTTTAATAAGAGAATGTCGGTGGCATATAGCATGAATTAATTCCCTTTCCTACCTGTGGTGATCACCAGACCTCCAAGCACATGGTCAAGACTTGCTAATACCACACTGGCCAGCAGAGATGACATGTTTGCTGTTAAAGCTCCTTAGAGGCTAGATTACAGCTGATTTTTTTTAAGAACTGTCCAATCACATTTTAAAGCCCTCAAGTGTTGGTGAGTCCCAAACCTGCTCTGCTGCAGTATCCAATTACCCTCACAGCCAGGTTCTTGCTGAGACCAGTGCCTGCTCCCTGTCTGCTGAGGGAAGGTTCCTGGCTGGAAGTAGACTTCTGGTGGAAAATCTCATTTCCAGGAGACAAGAAGTCAATAATATATTTTAGAAAAATAAGAAAAATAAGGCTTCAGCTGTATCATTTTTGCCAATATCTTTGGAGCAGTTACTAGGTTCCCCTGCTTTGTTTCTGATGATGGAAGCCATATTTGCATTGACAGCCTGCATCTGGTCTTATTGAATATTTGTAAGATGTCTCCATTTTAGTATGAATCTCTCCAATTGATCCAGCAATTGATTCTCTAATTTCACGGCTTGAATGGAGGCATCTGAATGTTTGTTGGAGCTGAAACTGCAGTTTATGCAGTGTTGGTTTCCCAGAAGGTCAGGCTGCTGTACTTTCCCCGCTGCCCTTCTCCCGGTCCACAGACAGTGCTTTTCAGTCCTTATCCTTCTAAGTCTGGGTTTAGTTCCATACAGGGACTGGTGTCCTTTCCATATACAGTAGTTTGCGCCATCTCCCACCATTACATCGTCTTATAGGTCACTCCTTCAAATGGCAAGGCAGACTTGGTTGTACAGAAGTTTGCCCACCTCACCCAGCTACCAGCCCAGGAACAAAGCTTTACCTTGTATAAACAATGGAAAGCCTGAGTCCTGCTCTCTTCTAGAGGGACATAATGACATCCATCAGTCCCCAGATCCTGCTTGATCTGCTGAGCCATGATGGGAAAACTGAGAGACAGCAGGACAGTAAGAACATTTTTTGGTGAAAGCTGGGAGCAAAGGGGCATTGCTCCCAGCATCTCCTGTCTTCTAAGTTTGCATATCCTTTCTGCAGAGGCAAGCAGAGCCAGAGTTTTTACAGACCTGTGTATCTCAAAAGTCAGATATAAACTCCTTTCACATTGTGTGAAGCCTTCAGTAGCCTGTAATTTTCATCCTAGCATGCCTCTGCCCCTTGGTGTGATGGTTACATCATCATTACATCTGGGGAGCCTTTGTTGCAATACCAACCCAAGGATTTTCTGAGCAGTGAAGAGCCCTGTGATAAATGCTGGTCTTTTTCTGCATACTAGTTTCAGTGGACATTGTCATTTTTTATTCCACAGTTCATCCATTCCTTTGTCCAGCTTATATTACTGTTCACTAAGGACTGTTACTGTTCACTTCTTACCTTACCCCATTTGTATCTTCTCACAGCACAATAAACCTCATGCTGTTTGCATTCTCATTTTGTGTTCAATGTAATTTTTGACTCAGTGACAGTGAGGACTCTCTCACCTCTGCTTTGTCTATAGCTTTGTACTTTTTCCTCTGACTGCAGAGTACCCATGTGCTATCACTCCCTAACCTTCCTGGTTTTGAAACTCTAATGAAGTTCTGGGCCTGACCTCATCCCAGCTCCATCACTACCAGATGAGGCCATACCTTAACTAGAACTCCAGCAGCTTCAAGTGGCCAAGTGTGCTCTCGCTAACAAAGGAGAAGAGGAAGTTCAGGGTAGCCTTCTAACCCCTGAAGTACAGCCACAATAGTACAGAGGGACTGGTGTTCCTCGTACAAGAAAAACTGGTCTGTTACTCTGTTCAGCTACACAAACTATATAAGCATGTATCTCCTCTGGTTTGGGCTGTGATCTACCTCAGGTGTCAAAAATAAGATGCTTATCCTTGCCCATGACTTTGTGTCACCATTTCACCCCAAACAGAATTTATACTGTGCCACAAGCCTCCCCTTTCCTGACTTTGCTTAATGGGCATGTACCAGATGACAGAGGGCCAGCCCATTGATTACTTTGGATCATGTTTGACTACATTCTCAGAAGATGAGAAAGTTATATGTGCTCCGGAAGACAGGTCAGAACTGAGAATGAATGCAGCCTGGCTTTGTAAGAAGATGTCACTTCTCATTAAGTAAAATAATATTTAATTTATTGGTTCTAGCTTTTAATCTTTTAATGGTCCTACTACCGTGTGATGAGAATGCAGAGGGGAAGACAAAATTTAGTACTTCAAAAAGCTACAGCAACAAAATATCCAAGAGAAGGGGAAAACAGTAAAAATCATTTTCTGACTGAAAATGTCAGTTCAGTCTTGAGAGAGCACAGGCAGTAATAAAACTGCAACAACAAAAAGTAAAACCTTACCACCATAAATTAAAAAATGAATAAATAAACCAAGGCAAAGATAACAAAAAACCAACCTAAGTTGAAGTTGGTAGCAAAAGATTCCAACTGTTGTTTCTTGCATGGAGTAAAGTTCCAGCCGAAGCAGAGTCCAGCACCATGAAAGAAGGAGAAGAAGGAAAGTATGGAAAAATTCATTGTCGAGGCATCTGCCATCTAAAACCGTTGAACCAGTGGAGGATTTTTATCTGTATTTTCCAGGCAAGAAACTGAAGCATCAAGCAACAGTGTAGTTTGACTGAGATGATACAGAGAAAGCATTTACACTCATTAAATAAGTCATTTAACTGTTGGCTTAAAATATAATTCTGAGGTAAGGAGAAGCTTTGAGAATAGTGGAGCTATGCCAGTGGAAACTATGAGAATAACTACAAAGATCCAGCCTATAACGTGTCTTCCTAACACTGTTTTCAGCTAATGCAGATGTTAAGATCCCATTCTTTCTGACTGTCAAGTTAGTGCAGGCTTATAGTGACACTCCTTTTCTCTAGGGAGGCTTTGAAATTACTGAGCCATCTGTCTGCTGCCATCTGTTGTTGCCTTGGAAATGAATTTGTCAGGTCAGTTGGAAACAGGTTTCAAATAAACCACTGCTCTGACAGATAATGCACAATTGCGCTTGGTGGTGTCACCCTCCCATCATGGTGCATCTGCCTCCCAGGAATTCCCAGGAAAGCGTTCTCCTTCTCCAGCAGGACCACTGCTGCTTGTGCCCATCTCCCATGCACAGTGGGGCTGCCTAGCACTTTATATCCCACCCACATACACTTCCCAGTGGCCGTCTACCCACCATCCACCTGGAGATTGCAAACAAGCACATCTCATACTCCAGCTCTGTGTGCAAAGGCCACACAGGTCCCTCCAGCTCTCCTCCAGAGGAAAGGCAGCCATACTGCCAGGGCCAGAGTGCCTCTGCAGCTGCAGTGCCCAGAGGACAGACCAAGAGCGCTGTGCAGTGTGGGACACAAAATACTCCTATGGGCACTGTGAGCCTACTGTGAGCCACCAGGGCACTGTCCTTGGGGGGTGCTTCTGGGGAGAGAAGAGTCAATCTCTGTAGTGGAATCAACCATATTCCTTGCTCCCCAGCTCCTAGTTACAAAGTCATTATGCAAATCCTCCAGCACTATTGCACTCTTCTCTTGTTTCCATTCCCCAGGTCTGCAAGCATTTTCCTTGAGGAAGATGGAAAAAGGGTTATTGAACAGCACATGCTACTGTTCCAGGCAAACACCTTGTCTGCATTACATATCTGCCTGTCCATACAAATAAGCAACAGTATATTTAGATAACTGGGACTCACAGAGGACATGAAAATCTGCTTGGGAAGATATGTAGGGTGGAATGGGTTATCTCAAGGCTTCACACATTCTCAGAGCATCACCAGAAGCACTCATGCTATCTCTTAAGCTTGGAGTCAAAGCTATGAACACCCTTGCTGCGTAAAACTACCTACACCTCTCAAATTCACTCGATGGTGACTGGAAGAACCAGTCTGTGTCCATACAGCATAAGGAACATGGAATCATTTGCAAGTTGAGGCCTCAGGAAGGCACCCCTTTACAGTATTTGTAGGTCCACACCAAATATTTCTTTTGAATACACATCTTTGCTGTCCCATAGCTACTACATTTCATCTCACATTTTGGTTAGATTCACAAAAATAGTTGTTAAAGAGGGAAACTTTCTGTATTTCCTTTGGGCGCAGATCAAACCACACAGAAAGTATGAATTAGAAGATAAGCTTAGGTACAGTCCTAAACAGAGCAGCAGATAAACAGCCACTGCCTGGAAGACAGGTTAACTGTTGGTCCTTTCACTCCAGCTGTATTGTTTCACTGTTACCCAATGAAAATCCAGTATGCTTGGGCTCCATTACTCAGGCTGTGAAAGAAGAGAAAGAAGAATCACTCTGTGCCAGTGTTCCACCTGTATCTTCTCACTGGCAGCAAGAGGACAGGAATCTTCCCTTAGTAACCTTTGAATGAACACAGGATCTGAACATAAAAGGCAGCAGCACTGATCAAGGTCAGTACATATTATGGCTTCTGCACAGAAATCAGGTCCCAGGCACAATCCCACCATGCTTCAAATGCAGAAGGGCCATCTGAGGTGATCCCATAAAATACTAACTTCATATTCCTGCAGAGGAGAGCAAAGTGGAGCAGACAATTCCCAGTAAATTAATATGGGCATAATATTTTCTGGAGGGCTGCATTACCTGACCTGCAGCCCACTTTCCCAGCCCTGGCAGATGGATTCCTAAGGGAGAGGTGCTTTTCCACAGGAAGGCGTGGAAAGGAGACAGTGCCTTTTCTGCAGCTAGAAAAACTGTATACCTTGATTTTTTCCAGTAACTGTATAGGTGTTTGCCTCAGTGCTGAACAGCCATAGGCCACTATACTCCCTCATTGTGTGGCTGGAGCTTTTGGGAAAGAAAACCCACTATACTTCTAAAACACAAGGTAGGTGAAGTCAAATAAGTCCCAATAGATAGTACAGCTTATGCTGCTGTTATCCAGAAGAAAGTGGGTATTTATAAAGGAAATGTGAATGCTATCCAGCTGAAGCCATTTCATAATACAGATGAAGACTGCATTACTTGCTTGTGTATACTGATGAAGCTATGTGGGAATGAGTGAAGCAGCATCAGTTTTGTGCTCACCACCAACACAGACGAGCACCTGTCTGCTTCAAACCTTATTACCCATCTCATCCTTTTAAGTAAAATAGCTTCCTCCCCTTGTAAAACATCCCTTCTATGCTACTGAGTTGTTCTACATCCTCTGTTATTTGCCATGGCTCCTTTTCCTCAACACACATGATTCAGTTATTTCCATTTCTTATTCCCTTAGTAGCTGACAAACCTATATTTAAATTGCTATTGACACAACATGCCAATATTTCTTGGTGCTTTGTTGATTCCAAACAAGTGTCCTGCCCTGCTAAGTATCACTGTATGTCTTTCTTTTTACTGGGTTTGATCTTTTGTTTGTATGCCTCTCTGAGAACATTTTAGAACATCTTTACATCAGAGTGTGGAAAATCTGTCTTCCTGAGAAAGGCTCAAGAAACTCTTAGGGTTTATCTTATGCAAGAGAAGGCAGTGACTCAGTCACAGTTGCAAGCTATGTACTTTAGGACCAGACTTCCAGCATCTAAGGTCTTGTTAATCCAACCCTGCCCCAGAAGCCCCCCACCCCCAAACCCCAGACCCACAAGATCTCTCAGCCTCCTCCACACACCCTGCAAATGAATAAGCTTCAATATGAATTCAGAGAACGGGGAACAAATACATGACTGCTATAATTAGTCACTGGGACAGTGGCCCTGGCATACAGAAGAGTCTGTATGTCTCAAGGATTTTAGGACAAAGCTGGGGAATTCAAAGGTGCCCCCACTCAGGCAGGAGGCAAGGGCTTCCTGTGGGATTTTCCAAGTGCACTTCTGTAGCCTGAGCTGTACAAGTCCCAGAGACAAAAGGGTCAGTCCCTTACAGTGACCTGCTGAATGACATCTCTACACTTGCCTTCAATGGCATTTGTTTCCTTGGCTATGGACACCCAGCAGTGCAAAATCCATTGTTCCTATGCTCAGAGCTTTCCACCCTGCATCAGATGGTAAGCAAAAAAGCTATTTTCAATGACTAGACAGTAGCTAAAGAGTTCCTCATCCAAAGTGAATGAGGTTGGCTGGCAATATCAATAGGCCAGGGCAAGTATCCCAGCTCTCAAAGAGTTACCCGTCTTCAGTGACAAACTTCAGGAGGAATTTCAACTAAGACACGCTTTATGGTAGTTTTTTCTATTCCACAATTTGCAATGTCAATTGAAAGCCAGAGATGACAGTGATGTTGGGCTGAACAGCTCAGAGGTATAATTGGATATGAAATGAGAACTGTTTTTGATGTAAAAGGATAACTCAGCCACATACCCTCATATACTCACTGTGCTCTCACCCTCTCCCCAGATCTCTTTATTGTTGCCTTTTATGGAGGAGCTGAATCAGAGTTCCATCTTCTTTATTGTGTCTGGGCACTGATTACTTTGATCATGTTGAAATGCAGTATTGCACTAATGATTGCTAAACCCCACCTTTGATGTTGGTTGTGAATGTACTGCTTTGCCAGTGGAGAAAAAGCAAATGCTTTTGTTTTCTGATTATTGTCTGTCATGTTTAGAAACAACAACAGCAAGACAGGGGAAGAAAGTATGAATACTTAATGGAATGAAAAATTCCACTGCTGCCCGGCTCCCACCATCAACTGTCAAGCAGTTTCTGCAGAGGCAAGACTGAATGCTTGTCTCCATGCTGAATTGCAGAGAAGAGGCTCAACTAAGATGCATGCAGCATTACCCCTGGGGACCATGGCCAGCACACTGGTGTGACAGCCACTGCAAAGGCGAGCACAGCAGTTCCACTGGGGAGGGACACACTCAGTTGGCTGCACCCTCCCCTAGGGCACTGATGGGTGTGGAAAGAGCCAGCAGCTATGGGTCTTGCCCCATTGCTCCCCAGAACAAATAACCATTGCCTGGACATGGCCCAACCCTTTCCAAACTGCCTGTTTTGCTGTAATTTGCCTTGGCCTTTACAATATGCTTAACCCCATTTTACCCAACTGCTTTACAGTAAAAGAAAGTCTACTCTGTGGTTAGATCTACCACCAGTGAAAACCAGAATTGTTGCAAAAGCGTTCATTGCTTCCAAGTACTTAAATAATCCTGGTGGATGGAGCTCCACAAGGCATGGCAAGACAGTCCTTGGATCCTGCAGGACCAGCAAAGTCTGTGCACTGTGAATGGCTTACCTGTTGTAGCTCTTTCCTTTGGCTATTAGCCCCGCAGTCTAATGATCATACCTACCACAGCTGATGTCTGACCTGAGTCTCTGTTTCTTCTATGCCCTCTGGTCCTGGAACCTTTGTAATTTAGTCACAGATGGCTACAAGGATGGCTTTTGGTAACTGAGGGCTCGTGCTCCATGCAGGGTGTTCTGAGCCTTTCCTACAGCCTTAGCCAGCCAAACAAGCTTAGCATCTCACCAAACCATAAAAATCCTTATTTCAGAAAGTAAGAGCCCATTTTCCTACTGCACCAGCAGCCCTGTCCATCATCTTGTTGCTGTAGATTTACTTACATTGCCAGGATCACATAAACTGTGGTGTCCATGTCAAATAGGTCTGTCAAGTTAACTGTGACTCAGACTTTCCCTGCCACTGCCCAGCTGTTTCTTGAAATGGAGGAAGGATGTTTGTTGCAAAACCCAAAGTGATCATGGTGCAACAGTTAGTCACCTTAGAGAAAGCACAGTCTGAAAGTGCAGGGAGGCAACAATAACAATTGAATGAGAGATCTAGTCTGCCTGACAGCAGAAAATTTTAAATGTGCTTCACCTCATTTGGTTATTTCATTTTCTTGAGTCCTTTTATATCACACACACCAACTTTTAGATTTGCCATCTCAAATGACTTCTTTCAAAGCCATCTTGATGATGGGTAGTACTGGTGTTCCCATATGCCTATAAATATTTAACAATAGAAAATTGTTAACTTTTTTCCTAAAGATATCTTTAAAGAGACATTGGCAATGGCTGGGGTTTGGGTTTGTTTTCTTTTCCCCACCTATTTTAAGAGGAGTAGTTTTCCTTCACTAACGTATTTACAACATCAAATATCAAGATGGTTTTTGTGCTGTCCTTTCCTTGGGATGACATTCAGCATGTACTTCAAACCAAAATGCACGTTACGTGTGTGATGTGCTCATAGTACAGCAGCCTGCACCTTTCAAGCAGAATATCTCCATAACCTAATTCTACCAGTTTTAAAAAAGTATTTCCAGAAGGGAAACATTGATTTCAATGACACTAAATCATGCAGAATCCCAGTCTGGCTGAGGTTGGAAGGGAGCTCTGGAAGTCATCTTGTCCAACCTCTTGATAAAGCAGGTCCGACAAGAGGTTGCCCAAGAGCATGTCCAAATGGCCTTTGAGTATCTCCAAGGAGGGAGATGCCACTCTCTCTCTGAGTAACTTGTGCCAGTGTTTAGTTACCTTCATTGTGAAAAAGGGTTTCCAGATGTTCAGGAGGAACCTCCCATGTTTCAGTTTGTGCCCAGTGTCTCTGGTCCTGTCATGGGGCACCACTGAGAAGAGCCTGGCTCCAACATCTTTGCAGCTTCCCTTTAGGTCTTCATATGAATTGATGCCATGGTGGTATCCAGAAGATGTCTGACTCTAATTCCTAGAGAAAAGATGTAGCGAATTCTGCTTTCCAATGGCTCTTGCTGCTTCTTCTGTGCAGACACTTAAAAAAATATAAGCTTAACAGGTCTTGGAGACTGGCAGGATTGCTCCAGATTCTGCACAAGCAAGTTCAAAACCTGCGACTGGACAGTACCTTTGGGCAAGGATACACATCCCCTATCCAGGTGCTCTTCATTCTAGGAGGCCCTTTCAGAAGCCCTCTTGCTCTTTATCTACCTTACCCACAAGAGTTAGCACTCCTACAAGCATCCCTGCTCTTATGGTCCACAATCTTTCCCACCATGGACTCAGAGGGCCTCTCACAAGCATGAGAAATACAAGAGGATATGTGGTGACTCTGAAGTTAGGAATTCATCTGCAACTATGTGGTAATAAACCAGCCATTTTATGCATGCAACTAAGGACAGAAGAAAGGGTTGTCTATGAAGGAGAGTGTTCACAAGGACTACGTATACATGTACAGAGTTAAGACAGGAAACAATAGGGCTTCAAACAACTGAGGCAGCTCACCACCCTTGTGCTGCCGAAACTCCAATTTCCCATAGTCTTTGTAGCATCAGGCACATCACCAAGGCTGAAAGTTAATGATGCTTTAGAAAAAATATGTGCTATATGGAAAGGATTGAAATGTGAAAACCACATTAGACAGACATAAGTTTAGCATGCTCAAAGCTGGGTAGTGTGGTTAAAAATTTAAGGCATTTTTGAGTAGATTCAGCCAACATTATTCTACAAACAGAAGGGGTGAGGTACTGGAATTTATTCCAACTTCTGTATCAAAAGAAAACACTGCCATTAAAGCTTCAGCTACAGACATGGCTTTTGCTCGGTAGATGACTACAGTCAGATGTTTTTACAGCCCTCAGCGACAGATGCATCTGTAGTGAATTTGCAGCTTAAAAAGTACAAAAATATGCCTGTGAAGCATGGTAATCCATGCTTCTGTGAGAGGAAGATTATCTCCCATAGGGCAAAGGCACAGAACAAAAAAAAGGTTTGCCAAAGGTAAAAAAAATAAATAGTGAAAATAGCATACAAAAGGAAAAAAACTGATCTTGATTTCCAGAGGCAGTCTTCCTCAGTGAAATCATTATAAGATTAATATTGCTCTTGCAGTCCTGTACAAAAGGAACCCATGGCCTTTCTTAGCAAGAGAAAAAGGGTACAAGAAGTGAAAAGAGTGGCAAGCAATTCAGGGAGCATGGTTTTCAGAAGAATGCCATTCAGCTGCAAAGGCTTTTGCAAAAACTCTGAGAACAATTAGAAGCTGAGCAGCATTAAAACAAGAGACTCTTGGGGCATAAAGGGAGGAGAGATTGATCAACAGCCTCAAAGTGCAACCATGGGAAAATGTGATTTCTGAGCTGGCAAAGGTGTAAGCACAGAGGCCTTTTGGGGAGAATCTGGAAGTTGAATTGACATAAATTTGAACCAGTAATGTGAAAGCTGTTCAATAGAGAACAGACACCACAACCATTGGGATGGTCTAGCAAAGATTGGTCTAGCTCAGTGCTGGGAAAAATCAGTTCTAATGTCTGAAAAGCAATATCATACAGTCAGTAAAAGGTCTGATAAAATTGTGTAAGAAGTCTTCAGTGCTCATCAGAAGGAACAATATAATCGCACAGAATTGGCTGCATGAAGTGACAAACTTACAGAGGAAAGCTCTTTTACTGAGCCAGACACCAGGCAAGGCAGCTTCTGTTCCTTGTTTCTTCAAAGTGTCAATAAGTCCAAACTGTGTTCAGTTCCCATCTGTAAATGGACCTGACAGCAGAGACCCACCTTCCTGCAAGAGCAGGAGTACAGAAGCATCAAGGCCCTCTTTGTACTACAGAAAGGAGGAGGGAGGAGAAATCAAAGAACCTTTGATAAGTAGGACATCAAAATGATATCCCATCCCTGCCCTTTGGAGTCATGAGGAATCAGTCTGTGGGCTGTATTACACATAAGGTCTGAACCAAAATCTTCTGGGAAATTCAAAACAGCAGAGCCCTGGTCTCTTTTGAAGAACAAAATGCCTTCATTTCCTCCTGCATACTAGTGAAAAAACACTTGATTTTGGATTAATGCTTTAGTTTTATTAGTGCCTCAAGGGTGATGCACTCCTAAACCCCATGGTTAGTAGATAGTATTATCCATATCTGTTTTTAGAAATGGCCAAGGCTGAGGAATTGATTTCTCTAAAAAAAAAAAAAAAAAAAAAAAAAAAATTTTATGCCTAGTCTTTGACTGCAAAAGTATCTGAGCTGCTCTTTGCACTCAAGGTAATATCTAGCTGTCTTCCCAGTGCTGAAAAGTTCCATACCACTAAGAAGGCTGGAAATTCAGCCTTCAAGTTGTAAAGCACACCAGGTCCACTGACCATATAATTTTTAGTTTGAACTTCAGTTCTGCTTTTCATGTATCAGCTTCATTTATTTTTTTAAGCAGCTTCAGGAAGGAGTGGAGTGTGAAGTGTTGCTATAGTGCTAACTTGTTGGCATGTTGCTGTTCATACCAACGTCTGGCTTATCTGTCATCTGCTAACCCAACACCAGATGTTGTTAGACCTAGTTTACCTGCAGCAGAGACATAATGCATATGTCTTACCCTGTTGTTCCTGATGTTTAAAGCCATTAATAAATGCAGCAGTTACCTAGTCTGTTGTTGGCATCCTTGACAGCCAGAAACATTTTGTTACACCTCGAAGAAGAAAACTAAGTAACACGGTGTGCTGGCATAGGGCCACCCAAAGGATTTCAAACATAAACCAAAGCTCACCAGAAGTGAAAAATACAGAAAAAAATCGTGTGTTCCCCAATGTCCAGTAAGGATATTCTAGAGAATGGGTTTTTGCCACTTAGTACTATGATCATCACCTGCACCAGCACACGAATAGAGCACTTCCAAGCACAAAGAAAATGACTAGTGGGTGGATGTGGAGGGAGAAACAAGTTACACGTACTTGGCTGGAGACACTTCCTGCTTCAGCAAAAAAAAAAAAATGGCTGATTCAACATTTCCATTAGCCCTCTGACAGCTGAAAACAAATCTGGTATCACAGAGCTCACTGTTGGTGCTGTACTAATTGAAGAAATCTGACAAGTTACATATTCCATGCCAGACAGAAGAACTGCAGAGTGGTGAGTCCAGAGCAGATGTGGACAGTGAGCAAGTGCTCCCTAGTACTGGGAACAAGCAGCAGTTAACACCCTTATGATTAAGGCTAAAGACAGTGTAGTCCTGATGATGCCTAGGGTGTCCATTGGCTCTGAGTGCCTTTTCAAGTGCCTGTAAGATTTCAGTCTGTCATTTTCTCACACACATTGTCTACCTTACCAGGTGGCAGCCAGGGATATGTGGTAAGACTGTTTAGGTTGATTTAATTTGTCCAGGCATGCCGTCATTGATCCTAAGTGTTTATTCTCGGACAACCACAAACTCAGCATTTTCAAAATCTCCTACTGCTCCTGCACAGATGGTCTCCATAATAAACCTTTTGTAACTTGCAAACCGAAATGCTCCAAACCCATCAACATTTAAAGTCTTCAAAGACATCCCACTGCACACAGAGAAAGTTTCATCCCTCCTGGGATAAAGAACTGCCAAATCTACCTCCACAAGTACCAAAAATCAAGACTGAAATGGCAGATGCAAGTAGCATAGCAATGGGACATCATTACTTGGAACAGGCCAAAACTAAGGTTTTAAGAAAAACAAGATAACCCTAGTCCACAGGACATCACTTGAAGATGCAGTAAAGCTTGAGGCATGAAATTCGGAAGTCCTGAATCTCCTGCTTAGATATTCCATGTGAAATCCCCGCACCAGCTGGAAAGCCCTGCAGTGGGCCTGATTTTACAACAGCGTTGGAAAGCTCTTATTCTATGCTCTGAGACATGGACACGGGGAATCTCAGGGAAGGGTACCACACCAGCTGTGGGAGCCCAGGCTGGACCCCTGAAGCACCAGCAGCTGCAGGTTCCAGAGGAGGCCAAGAACCCAAACAAGCGACTGGCCAGAGGGGGGGGACCGTGCCTAAGGTAAACCTAAACCAACAGCGCCCTCGAGTGCTGGAAATAAAAATCGCGAATCAGTTGAGTATGTTTCCACCTCCTCTTGTTCCCTGCTCCGCACGTCTGGATCGTGGAGAGACAGAAAGCCAAACAAATAAAGACAAAAGACGTAATGGGCAGTAAAAGACGAAGCCCATTGAAGAACTGAGTTCTCACGAGCTTTGCAAGCTAATCATGACCCCTTTCCTTCCCAGCAGTTGATGCTTTTTAGACTCCATGTTTTTGCATGGAAACAGAAGGTCACAGGCTGGACTTCCTACTCATATTTGAACTAAAACCCGAATTTGTTCTCCTTAGCTCAGGAAGATGTCCCGTGAGCTTCTCAGTGGCTGGTACATCACAGTTTACACATGAGGTGGGCTGTCCCTCACCTTGGGGTCAGCAGAGACTGCCCTGAGCATATCATTATAAACATTATTAAAATCTTTCTTTTTATGTTGGCTTGCAGTGCCAGTGTGGCACATTAGAGCTACAGAGAGATGCATTGCACAAACCAAGAATAATATAGGAAATTCATTGTCACAATAACACTATCAAGACAAAAAAGTTGTGGGGTGTGTGTGTGTGTGGTTGGGGTTTTTTATGTAAGAAAACAGAAACAAGCTCCATCAGAGCCCTTGTAAAGGACTATGTAGCTTTTTCTTACATGTCCCTTTAACACTCAGTTCAAGCTGCTAGCTGTATGTCCCAGTGAGCTTTGTCATAGACTGGGAGATCCTGAGTGAGTAACAAATACAGAGAAGGAAGAAATTCTTACAAATTATACAAGTTTGCATATGCTCTTTTTGGATATAGTACTTTTATTTCTTTTTAAAGTTTTTTTTATTTTTAAACCCAAAACAACAAACAACTAAATTTTAGCTACATTGTACGGCTCATGCCTTTATGGATCTGTGCAGTGGGAACTTAGATCTCCAAAAGCGACTTAGTCTCCAAGCTCCCAGAGGTATACATTTTGGCAGCTTAGGCAAAAAATTAGATGGAGCATGTGGGGAAAAGATCTATGGTCTTTTATACATATTCCTGGCTGTATTTTCTTCTTCCAGGATATGGCAGCAAAGTATTTTTGCCTTGATAATATTTATATTGATAATGGATAGCCTGTGCTGTTATTTTCACTTTTTTTCTTTTAAATCTTCGTTGTAATGTACAAGCATGTACACACACACACATATGAAATACTCTTCCACATATTTTATGTAAAATTTTCTTTTGAGAGCTCCACCAGCCAAAAAGTACCAGTGTTGCCTCTGCACACTGCATTTTCACACTTGCTGTAACGTTACCTCAAAACACATGAGCTGGACTTGGCCCATGAAGCATTCAAAATACAGTTGGAAGGCAAAAATGATTCACACACCTTCTTCTATGAACTAGAGTCAGGATCAGCCAGAGACGGGCTGAGGTGAGTGTTTAATGTTTGGAGTCTTGTTCCAACGTTTGGAGTCTTGTTCCAACATTACCATTAACAATGAACTTTTCTCCAGATCAGCTGTTCACCTGCCAGAAAAGAGTCAGAAATCAGGTGCAAGATTTTCTTAACTCCCTCCTCTATCCACTAAGAGCAAATGAAATAGCAGAGATATCAGGAAGCTCTCAGCTTCCTCCACTAAGAAGTAGCTTCCTTCTCTTTGCATTCTACCTGGAAATGAAACACGGTGACTTTCACTGTAGCAGTTGCACCACCATGTGCCAGAGGCAGCCTTAGTGCATGAGTCACGAGTTATAAAAATTAGACTTTCAGATCAGCCCTCAAAAGACAGTGTGAAGAGATGAGAATAAGGAAGATGAGGAAAGAGGAAAATCTGCACAAAACTTTAAGGAAAAGTCCATGCAGATAGGGGGAAAAGAGAAAAACCCCAGCTCAATATAAAGGATCCCAAAACATTAATGAACTACTGTAAACACGGGGCTTTGCATCTTTTTCTATTTCTGCAGCTACTATCAGCAAAACTTCAGTGGGTAGAGGCTGTATTATCCTTGGCTATCTTGAGTACTAGGTTCTCAAAGGGTGAATGCATCCATTTCGGTTCACTTCATAATGGAAGAATGAATCTTCCAACTTGTATGATGGTTTAGCCTATATCCCTGCAGAAAACAAGCTGAACAGTTTCACCTAGACATGTGTTCTCTCAATTAATATAGTTAATACAGTTAATATATAGCTTGTGCTTCACTTGAGTGTATTTTAAGAGGCAACATCTGCTCTTTCAAAATTATTTTCTGTTGTCATGGGAGCTATGGCTGTTCACTTAACCACTGTCTTCACAGATAAAAAAGAAAAAAAGGGGCAATTAGTCTGTCTCAGTGTTAACCACTAAATAGGCTTATTGCTTTCTGTTATCATCCTGCAACACAAAGACAGCTTCACAATAGCCAAATTCAGTCACTGCAGATTACCAGTTTTTCTATGTTCTTTGTTCTGTCACATTAATGTTCACTAGATGAGGCATAATATCTCACAAGCAATTAAAAGTATCATTCACAGAGGAAAAACTATCATCTGGGGATAGAATGGCAGGTCAGACAGACAATTGCAGCACTCTATTTGTTCTCTTCAGTGCTTTTCAAATTCTGTCTTCTCTGAAGAGCTTTTAGAACACAGACATCAACCTCCCATTTTTCTCTTCATTAAAGAGTGGGATTTTCAAGAGAACTCAGTATGGACCTAATTCTCCTCCTACTCATCCCAAGGGTAAAATGCTCGGTGGTTTCTGTGGCAGGAGGGTAAAGCAAGTTCCTATACACTGAAATCACACTTGCTGATACTTTTTCAAGGGAAAAACTGCTAACTGCAGGGATAAGAAGTCTTTATTGATTAGTAGTGAAAAAAACACAGACTGCAGCAATGCAGGGATCTTCAGGCTGCTCCTCACAGGCACAGTCCAAGCCAGGCCTGGAACATCAACATGATGGAATAAAGCATCTGCTGCTTTCTGTCCTAGCTCTCTATGACTGGGTGTAGTCCCTTCTGCTGAGAGCTTCATACAAAGTACAGGTCAGATTTTCTCAAGCCCTAACAGGAGGACAAACTCCCCAGGAATCTGTAGGTGAGATTTAAAAGACATCTATAGCAAATTTGCAGGGGTAATCAAACTTACTTTTCTAGATGACAATGCTATTGCATAGCAAAGGAAAAGTCTAAAAACTTGAAGAGGTAGAAATCTTAATAATGGACTGTGTGGACATACCATATTCTGCTTTTCTGGTAGAAAGACAGACTTCATCCACAGCTTTGCTGATGCAGAGCCACTTGTATCTCAGCTGCCTAGGTAACGTAATTTACATGCAAATACTGAACTGTTCTCTGCTGGACCAGGCAGAGGACTGTGGACATAGCCTGATGAATACACACAGACACATAAGTGAAGCTCAGAGTGGCAAGAAAGAAGAGCTGAGATCACTAAATGAGTGAGAGGCACCTCAAAATCTCACTAAATCACAATAGTAAGTATGTGCGTAACCGTAATGGAGACCCTGGCCATAGGACACTAAGAAGGGGAGGCCATAGTGTCAGCCATGGAGCTAGGGACATGAGGGAGGGTTAGGGTTAGGGTGGATGAACAGGTTAGATTCTCCTAGCTGAGGAACTGTGCAGGGAAGAATGCTGCCAAGTAAGTCAGGAGGGATGGCAACTTATTTGTGGTGATACTTCAGTCGATGAATAGGCAGTCAGCAGTGTCCTCATGTGGTGTAGCAGAAGGCACTGATGTTTGGGGAAGCTGTTGCAAGAAGAAGAAGAGAGCACCAGTGAGTTCAGATCCTTCAGACCCATATTCAGTCCAGACTAACACGGTGTCTCCTAGGGTGGTCAGCACTGACACTTCACAAAATCATTAGTGCAGAGGGATAAAGGAGTAACCTACTCCATGGGGAGATTTCTGGCCCACATCTGCAGCACCAAGGTCTAAGCCTAAGCTGTTAAGCTGCTCTGGATGCACCTCCACTGACAGAGAGCACTTACATAGAGGTTTTAACATGCAATAGGCTGTAGGACTCAGAGGCCTCCTCAAAAATCAGTAGAAACCACAAATACAGCTTTGTAACATAAACCAAACTGCAGTACTGTTTCTCATATCTGTATGCTTACTGCCTAAAATAAATAGAAGCTGTCACAACTATATAATAGAAGCTCTTGCTGACACTGAAGACACCCATGGCATGAAAATCTCTGCTATTCAGTGTTTCCTTTTCAATACAGAAGTGATCAAATACTAGCACCTAGACTGAGCCATTGTTGATATCTTCCCCTATCTTGGTTGCCTTCTCATTGTGCCTAACAGTGCTATCTTCCCTGCATTTATATGCACAAAGTGCAGAAGAAGCTAGACTTGGACATCTAAAGCCATCCAGCCACTGATGTGACTGTTTTCTGGACACCACCACTGATATTTTGGCAGCTGGTATAACATTCCTGCCTGTAGAACTATGGTGCTGACCTCCTCATTTTCTAAAGTAATCCCAATGCTATTAGTCACATCTACCCCATTTCAAAACAAATTAATTTTTAAATTTCCCTCCTCTTCCTCCATGTTTCTAGTGTTCACAATCTAGTGCAAGGGCTTCTAAAAGAAGGAGCAGGAAGCCCAAACTCAGAATTGTGAGATGTTTCAAGTTCAGTTGCTGACAAGGTTTAGCAACCCATGCTCACAAAATGGGGCAGAAGAATTAAAGTGCCAGTTAGCAGCAAGTAGCAAAAGAATGCTCTTGGGCCCATGCTGCACAAATTCAAAGGAAAGCACAAAGACACAACATGTATAGTATACAGAAAAGTTCACTGGGACTGTGTCATCACTCATACCATCATGTGTTTTGTTACAAAGACATAACCAATGAATGAGTGAAACCAGCCAACCTTTCTTGCCACCCTAAATAAAACACTCATACTTCAAAGACAAAACTTTTGAAGCTTGGCATGTTAATCAAAAGTGTAATAATTGGGAAAAGTCATTAATTCATTTATTTCTGTAAATACATCTTTCAGTGTAGGTCCACCAAGTTATTAAGACTACAAAGCCTCCTGCAACTGCTGAAAGTGTCTTGCTTCCTGCAATGACAAGCATGATAACAGTAACACTGAAATAAAAAGTAGTCACAAAACTTGATCTAATACATGATTTGGAATTGAAGAAATAGTTGGAGATATTAAAAAGATGATACACCTCATCATTACTTCCTACAGAAATATAATACAAATGAGTTCAGGCTTTGCACAGCTAGTGTACCTGTGAAAAAAGCACCAGGGAAAAGAGCTTTGGGGGAACATTAGTAAGTGGGTTAAGGAGGACTTCAATATGGTGCACTCATACACATTAATTATTAAGGTTTACCCTATTAGACAACGGTTTGCAAATGCATGACTTCATTAAAGCACACCAAGTACAGATATGAATGTATTAATCTTTTGACAATGAAAAAGGGAGCAAACAAGTGAAGTTAGCTCATCTTACTGAGGGTATGTTTGGCAGAAAAATATCTTTTCCTCAACTGCAATCAGAAAGTTTTAGATCAGGGTGGTTTGGTTTTATTTTCTTAGACTCTAAAAGCTGTGTGTAACCTGGAAATGCAGGTACAGAACTGCTTTATTTCCTGAGATTTCCCATGACTTAATTGCCTGGAATGAACATAACAATTTTCAGCAAACATGTCAAAACTGAGGCTTTCCTCACCAACCTTCAACTCCTATTTCTCAAGTAGGAGAAGATCCTGACACACTGAAAACCCAGGGCCAGTTTGTGGCTGAAAATCAGCTGTCAGGACCTGAACCATGCAACAAGGAAAATAAAGGGATGCTTACCAGAGCCTAAATGGCAGTTCCACAAGCACTTTCATAAAATAAGCAATAGGAATGGGTCCTTATGAAAACCATTATTAGAGATGACAATTCTGACTCCAACCTGACAGCTGAGCAATTACTTCAGTGATCCAGTGATGAGGGATTCACACTTGAATTCACAAATCACACACACTTTTCTGAATATTAACTTTCAGCCACTTCAATGGAGAAGAAATACTGTCCTATCCTGTATCCCAAAGACAACCTGCAACTGAAACAGCCTTGAGACAACTCAAAGAATTTCAGAAGAGCAATCTCAACCATTTCTTTGGAAGTGATGGACCAAATCCCAAAATACTGGGCTGTAACAGCTTTTCATGATATTTCAAATTCAGAGTAATCACTGGGTATTTATATCATCAAGAGACTGAAGTTAGTTTCACATTGGTTGAAATATGTGAAATTTCAAGAAATGTTAACTTCCACTGCAAAGTGAGAGGTCCACAAAACAAAAGGGAAAAAAGCAGAAAACTGCCTTAAAGGATTTTGACACCTCCTTCCAACTGCAATGAATACATGTGAATTCTCCAGCTATCCTATATTTCTTTGAAAAATCTAAGCCATAAATACTTGGCAGTATGGCTTCACAACATGATTAGCTCCCACAATATCTTGAAGCAAAGCGCACCACAGGATTTACCCCTCACAAGCAGTTTTAAAGGTGCTCCAGTAGGGCCTCCCTTGTTTGATCTGGAAACAGAAGGGTGGCAGACTAAATGATTAAATTTTATATGTTACATTATTATCACCTTTCTTCATTTTTCTTTTTGTTTTTATTTTATAGTTTCAAGCCCTCATCACATAACTTTTTTATTCTATTCCCAAAACTTGTATGTGAACTGAAAAAGTAAAAACTAGAAGTAAACTGGCTGCAAGCCCTTCAGCAGCATAGGGTGAGCAGTGAATGAGCACGAAATGTATCAAGAAAGGCAACTTCACAGGAAAAGGAAAAAACTAGAAGATAAAGATGATGCTAAAGTTGTGAAGAGCAGAAATTAAGAGGAGGTTTAGTGTTCAAAAAAGTAACAATGGAGTTTGTGTCTTCTGTTTGACCCATGCCTTTGCAATGTTTCTGGTGGATCAGACATTTCACAATTTCTATTTCTCCATGGCCAGATTGTAGGGAACAAGGGGGATAAAGAGATGTGTCCCCAGACCTTTCTCTGTGTTTGCAGTGTGCTAAGTGGAGGTGAGATCCACACTGGCAGCCCAAGGAAGCCAATACAAAACTATGAAAGAAGATGGTGAAATCTTCAGGTCTGTCAACAGTAGGTCATGTAACATACTCTCTCTACTATTCCTGTCCCCTTGCTCCGTTTGTACTACTTGCAAAGTATTACCTTTGATTCCACTTCAGCTCCTTCTCAATTCAAAAGTGATTTTTTTTTTTTAAATCTTTTTCTTTCCAGTTAGGTTTTTCACTCCCGTTTTCTTGGTATTTTCTAAATTTCATCAATTTGTGTGTCTGAGCCTTTAGCTGAGACTTATTACTAGGAAGTATTCTATGGAGCAAATAGTTTTAGCTGGTGGAAATCAGCCTGTCTTCTGATTTGTACCTCTTAGAGACAAAAATGCCATGTAATAGTCTGGATTCACTTCCGTTTTCCCATATTGCTAATGTAATTTTTCCTTATTGAATGAAGAAACTAGAAATATTTCAGAACTAGCAAAGAATTACATGCAGTTTAGCTGCATGATTAAATCACCCTGTTGATTCAAAAAGACCATTAAAAAGCCTACAAGAAGATTAACTGACCTCTTTTAATCTTTTGCAAAATAAACTATTCATCTCCCCACAGCTCACTTCATTTAGACACAAGCCCTGGAAAAATACTTTGGAGAAGGGGGTGTGGGGAGAAATCCATGAAGTCCCAGTATGCAAAGAACTTGTGCATGATGGAGTGGAAGAGTGAGGACAGTTTCATAAACACGCATTTATGAAAACATAACTGCAGAGCACAGCTAATGAACCTTTCTATGGCACGGGCTGAAGAGATCAAAAGAAGATGATGGGGAGAAAAAAGCTTCACCTCTCACTTTTGTTGCTTAAAGGGGAAAAAAGTGAGTCAGCACCATCTCTAGGCAGCAGGATACTTTGCCAGAGCAAAAAGCAGAGTCTGACACTCAGCAGGCTACCTGGAAATATACAAGCTCTGACAGGCTACCCGTTTGTCACGGTATTGTGCTGCTCTTATGAATAATGATCCTCTAGCAACACTCCAGATAATCAGACCAACACACGAATAGCTGCCTGGCCTGTGTCAGACAAATGCTTCTACCGACTGCTCCCTTCACCTGGGAAGCGTCATTTGTTTAACCAGACTGCATCTACAATTGACATAAACTGAATTCAGTGCTTTTGGTGAGGCAGTTCTCACCCTTGTGATTCACTGTCTGTTCTTTGCTGTGAGAAAAACAGCCCAGCTCACAGTGGTATAGGGAGAGGGGCTATTTAGGAAGAGGCAGTTTTCAAAATATTCAAGGATGGAAGACAGGTAAATGAGAGAGGACTTAAAAAATTCTCTTTGCAGAACATCACACGATTTTTGGCCAGGAGTAACAGATAGGAACAATGGTAACAAAGCCAGAGCTGCAGTGGATAGTGTAATAAGGGGAGAAATTAAATATTGAACATACCTTGTGTCAAGAAGAGAAACAAAGAATGAGAGAAAAGAGATCGAGTGAAGAGGGGACATCTACATAGCTAAAATCCTTTTGTACCTGCAATTGGGAGGCTCAAAAGAAGCTTCTTATTCAGGGCAGGGTTGCAGGAGGTATTGCCTGTCAATCTCACATTGTTCAGAGCCAGGGGCACAAGAGTTCTGCCGGACTGGGTTAGACCAGGTGCCTCATCCTCCCTGTTTTAAAATCAGAACACATTTGCTATCTTATTGTGAGAGGACAGAGGCTTTGAACAGCTCATACCAACAGCATATGAGGGAAACACTCTTTCTGACCCCCAAAAAGGTATGCAGTGCACAGTGAGAATACTCTCTCAGCTTCTGCATACAGCTGATGGGCCTCATGTGCCCCAAATCCCTCCTCAGAAGGAGAAGTCTCACGAGGGAAATGGTGAACAGTGGATGTCCAGTGAGTGCATGAAGTTGTTTGGACTGTAAGATCTGTGAGCTCCAGAAGAAGGAAATGCAGGGTGGAGACAGTCTTTTTAAGAGTCTTGCAAGGACTGGCCTAGAGGAGTCACAGGGATCAAAATGGTTTCTAGCTTCATGCAGAGATGACCTCACAGAAGGAAGACTGAAACTGCTCTGGCTAAGAAGGGAGGGTGGAAATAAGTAACCGTGTACCAAATAGAGAAATACTGTCCTTTCTTCCTGGGCTCCTCCCTCTGAGGCTGGAGAGAGAAAAAGAAACTCAGTTTGTCATGTCTGGAGATAGATCACAGAGGGTTGTCTGAATGGCCCAATCTCCTGGCTGTGCTTTAAATGTAAGTGTGGGCCTTCAGCTTGCAGAGTGCAACTCTCCTTCCCACAGCCTAGATTGCCCCATCCCTGCCAGATGCTTAGCACAAACAGCCCCTGCTTGAGGGAGGGCAGCACTGATGAGGGACGGAGTCTGCCATTGGCAGACTGATGTTTGTCACTTTTTCAAAAGATGATGTCTTTGTCGTTCTAAAGCACTTTTAGGTGTTTTCAAGACATGCTATACAGAGCATTTGTTCTTCCTACAGATAAAGTCATACCCCTGAACACATATTTCTGTATGATCAATTTCTATTCAACTGTGACAGATGAAGAACAGCATGAAGATGCCATTACTGGTACTGAACATTGCCCATAAAGGTAAATGGCCTGCAATTTTATCACCTGTAGCTATTTATGTGTGTAATGACTGTGATAGAGCAATGAGAGCACATGGATACTAAACACCATGCTTTAAAACATAGCTGAATCTCATTGTAAGTGATCAGGACAAACCTTGTGCTAAGCAGATTACCTGAGAAGCCCTTGTATTTTTCTTCACAGCTTACAGCAGTGGCAGCTGTCAGAAGGAAACTCCAAGGTGTTGTGGTTTAAATCAAGTCACACACAGCTCGTTCACTCAAACCCCCCCCCCCCCCCCCCTTTGCTCCCCCAACTCCCGGAGAGTTAGGAAGGAGAATCCAAAGAATGTAGCCCCCACGGGTTGAGGTAAGAATGGTTTAATTGCTAAGGTATAACATAAATCACTACTGCTACTACTACTACAAATAATGATGAAAAAGCCAATAACAAGTGAAGAGAATACAACACCTTACCAGCCACCGACCCACAGCTCACTCCACCCTGCCCGAGCATTGACCGATACTTCCTCCATCCCCCCAGAGCTCCAGCCCTTCCGGGTCTCTCCCGGTTACATCCTGGGTATGATGTGCTATGGTATGGAATACCTCTTTGGCTAGCCTGGGTCAGGTGTCCTGTCTCTCCTTCCTCCCGGCCTCCCCTCCTCCCTGGCAGAGCATGAGCTCAGAAAAAGGCCTTGAACAAACCAAACACCCGAGCAGTAACTCAAAACATACTTGCTATCAGCAACCGTTCTCAGCCCGAAAGTCAAAACACAGCACTGCACCAGCTACCAAGAGGGAGAAAAAATGACTGCTACTGCTCAAACCATGACACAAGGCAAACTGGACTGTCCACTGACAGTAAGCATAGGAATTTCTACTTTCCAGAGCCCTGATAGTGCACTGCAGCAGTCTCAGTGCTTAGCACAAACTCCTGAGAAAGTAGCCATCTGCCATACCTGTAACTGCAGTTTCTGAGACCATGGTGTGCAAATGGCAGAACAACACCATCTTCCCAGTCCTGCAGCTGCACCATGATGCCTCCAGTCTACTCACAAAATGAAATATCGTATCCAAAGGTAAGCTGTGGGCATCATAAGTATATTGTGCTCTCCACAGATATGACAGGGAAAGGCACCAGCAGTCACTTTGGATTCCTCCTTAGACTTTCTGCAAAGGGGACAAGGGTGGAGTGGTGCTAATACCTACCTCTTTCCTTTTGTCATTGAAGCCATTCATTAGAACCCTTCCTGGAGATAAGAAAAAAAGGACAAGCAACTGCTCTGGGGCACTGCATGGGCTCTTAATTCCTGCCCCTCACCATTTTACCCTGTTTGAAACTATATGCTAAATTCATCTTGACCATATCTTATATTGAATGTTGAGCATTTGTTCCTACAAATATTAGGGTTCCATTAATTTTTCTATTTGCAGACATAAAAACACACACTTGTAAAGGACCATTTCTAGGTTTATGCATTTACAGAAAGTTAATCTCCATTTATTCTTCATTGTTTTAGAAAAAGCTATGAAAATATGAAATAATTAGGATGGAATCCTCTAAAGCTGAAATATATATAAGGAAAGGTTGGTAAATAATTCTTGCTTCTTCCCCTGCCACCATGCTTTGCATCACCTGTATGATTTTTGGCCTTTCTAGGTGGCTTGGGATAACCCAGTTATGTGGTATTGATAAAGTTCTGCCATGTCCCTTACTTTTCAGATATATGCTGAGAGAATTTTGCAAGTTGAAGAACAGACCTGGAAAGAATGGACTGCAGTGAGTACAGTACCAATCTAATGTCTGTGGCTAGCTCTGAGGATGGGAAGTTGCTCCTGTTGCTCTCACTCATGCTGTTGACTAAAATCAGTCTGCTAACAGCAAAGCAAGGCAGAAACAGTGAATTTGCACCCAAAACTAGTGTGCTTGTCTCAGGAGACAGTAAAGTGCACTTCCATTTTATTGGGTGAATTTTAAGTACAAAGAAATGAAGGAAAGTAAACTGCAACATTCATTTTACTCTCCTGCCTCTATAAATAAAGAGCTGTGAGAAAATTTGTGATTTGAGTCCTTGTCCTGACATTGACACAGGAAGTATCTACTAGGGCATCACATAGACACTGGGTGACAATGCATGAGGGGCCCTGAAGTAACAGCCGTGTACGGCACCTGATGCCAGGCAGGGGCATTGCTGCTCTGGGCTAGCAGCAGCGCAGGGGCTAGTGAGACTAAGTGCCCACAGAAGGGAAGGAAGTCATTCCAGTCAGGCTCAGACATGCTCATATGGCAGCAACAGAAAATAAATTGTGGCTATTTGCAAATGATGAGCAACTGTAGGAAAGCTGAGTCAAGCAAATAAGTTTTGTATTTAGCTCTGCATGGTGGGGTTGATATCCAGTTCCCACTGCTTCTCTTGGCCGCTATCTCTGATCTATGGAAGGAGTGCCTGCTCCTTCAGCAAAGACTTTATTATACTTTGCAAGACACTGTCCCTCAGGGAGCTGGACCAACCTCACTGAGTCCTTAGACAATGAAGACATAGACTTTGGACAATGAACTCACTGGGCTGTTGGTGAATCAAGACAACAGTATCATGGTTTGTCTAGAATTGGCAGTTCTGGTGGACTAATATAACTTATGTCATAGGTGTATCAGGAGGCTGTAAACATACACAGAATAAGACAAAGCACCAACCTCCTCCCTCACCTGTCTGCTGTCAGTGAAGATCAGCCAGTCAGCAGGGGGAATCTGTGGTTAGCAGGTGGTGTTAATTGTGTCTCTCAGCAGCTTGCAACATAAATATGTAAAGGGCAAAGCTGGTGCCAAAGGTGTGGAAAGGCATGTGAAAGAGCTAAAATCATTTAACAAAACAATATCAGTGTCAAGAGCAAAAGCCATAACCCCTATGCCTCACTGAATCAGACTGCCAAGTCCTATAAATCCTCTCACTGCTCACCAGCTTCTCCTGTGTCTATCTGAGTGGACAAGCAGTATAAACTACAATCTATCTTTCATTTTAAAAGGGTATCTTGATGGAAATCTCCTTGTAGAAATATGTGGAAGAGCTTTTCAAGTACCAACACCTAGGTAGAAACATATGTTGTTTCCTTAATATGTGTGGTTTCTGTTATACGCGTTTTGACTGGAGAGTTATTTATGTAGGAGCTGTTCCATGGCTAGTCTGCAGGCAACTGCCTCCCCATCAGGTGCAACCTTTACAAACAAGTTCTAGGACTTTTCTCTTTTATAATTTTCCTGAGATATAAGACAAGTTGAGGCAATTATTTAGATTATCTTCAACATTGAATTTGAGTTGAAATCAGAGTCCTCCTTTTCAAGGAAAACAATTTCTGACTCAGGCTTATCATTCATTCACTTTCTGCAGGTCTGACCTACCTATTCTCAAAAATATGCAATAAGGTCTTTGAAGCAAACCACTTATGGCACCATGAAAGTTTATTATTGCTGTGAAAATAAGATGTGCCTGTTGTGACTCTTGATTGAAATGGCAAGATTACATTTTTGTAATTTATTATAATTTATTATTTAGCTGTTGATCAGATTCATAATTTCTGTTTGAGAATTAAAAATATATCATCTTCTATAGATGTGTTTGCACAGTGAACACAGGTGGCTGTACAGAAGCCTTGCTAACCTTGATCCCACATGACTCTTCAGCCTTCACAGAATCATAGAATGGTTTGGGTTGGAAGGGACTATACAGATCACTTAATTCCAACCTCCCTGCCGCGGGCAGGGACACCTTCCACTAGACCATGTTACTTAAAACCTCATCCAGCCTGGCATTGAACACCTCCAGGGGAGGAGCAGCTGTAGTTTCTCTGGACAACCTGTTCTGGTGCCTCACCAGCCCCATAGTAAAGAGTTTCACTCTAATCTCTAATCTAAATCTACCCTCTTTCAGTTTGAAGACATTGTCTGTTGTCTATCACTACATCAGCTTGTAAAAAGTCCATTTCCAGATTTCTTTTAGGCCCTGTTTAGGTATTGAAAGGCTGCTCTCAGGTTTTCCTGGAACCTTCTCTTCTTCAGGCTAAACAACCCCAGGTCTCTCAGCCTGTCTCCATAGAAGAGTTGCTCCAACCCTCTGGCCATCTTCCTGGCCCTCCTCTGGACTTGCTCCAACAGGTTCATGTCCTTCTTATGCTGGAAGCCCCAGAGCTGAATGTACTGTTGCTGAATGCAAGTGGAGTCTCACAAGAGCAGAATAGAGAGGGAGAATTACCCCCTTTGACCTGCTGGTCATGGTCCTTTTGATGCAGCCCAGGACACGGCTGGCTTTCTGGGCTGAGAGTGCACTCTGCCAGCTCATGTTGACTCATCAACATGGTCATCAACCAACATCCCCAAGTCCTTCTCCTCAGAGAGTCTCTTAATCCTATCCCTGCCCAGCCTGTTCTTGCGCTTGGGATTTCCTAGACCCAGATAAAGGACCTTTCACTTGCACTCAGTCTCTTCATACATTCACGTTCTCTTGAATACTGTATTTTCTCTGCACTTCACAAGTGCAGTTGAGTTTCTACACCCTCCAGGGCTGATGGGAGCTTCCTATGACGGAATGATTAAGAAACCAAGGGAGGTCCTTGACCTGTTCCTGCCTACCTTGCAGTGAAGCACAGATTAGATGTTCCTTGAATGAAATCACTGATGGTTCCAATAAGGTCCTCCACTGTTTTCTTTCAGTGGTGTCAGATCTACCTTTTTTAAATGCTAGTGGCACTTTTATCAGCCGCTTGAACACTACTGTTGTAGCATCAGATGTTGGACTTCTCTCTGAGGGTTTGTTGTGAGTTTCACAGTTTCTGTTTTCTGTGAATCTGTAGTTTTGTTAAAGACCTCCTAGAGCCATAAAAACATATAGAACTACTAGATGCCTCCTTTGGAGATGTAGAAAGACCCACATGCAGTAGGCTTGATTATTAATTCATTTTCACAGCCTTTAAATAGGAACAATTGCATTGTCTTCGTTGGAATTCTTCTCGATTTGCACAGCTGTAAATGTGAGAAGGACCAGGACCTGCTTTTTAATTACTATTTTAATTATCCATCCAATTTTTTCATGTAATAAATCATTAGAGATTGTCCTGGGGAGGCTTTGGGATGCATGTCATAATGGAGATCAAAGGAAGAGTCATGTGCTTATCATAAAGCAGGATTTCAGACTGAGGTCTGCCAGCATTTATAATGCCATCTCCTGGACCTTCCAGATGCAGTATTGTCTTCAGGAAACCCACCAGAAGAGATGCATGGGTTGATAAGAAACAGCATCTAAACATAATTCTGAGAGATAAAACATACAGCATCTAAGGAGAAAACACAGCTTGCTTCACAACCTGTCTACAAATACTTCCACTGTATAGAAATCCCTGCTCTGTATCTGGGCTCAGAGGTAGCATGGTTGATAATGGGGATGCGTGACCCAGTACTACCTGTCTTTTTGTGATGTGGTGGATGGCCTCAAACATCTGGGCTAAAGCACTGGCTGCAGATGTAGTCTGGATCGGCTCTTGTTTCCAACAGGTATACTATGACTGCAGTAAAGCAGATACAGAGGAGAAAAGACACAATAACTTGGATGGGAGCAAAATCAAATATTTTTATTAAAGCAGAGGACAAGTACCTTGAAGTTAGGCCCTGCTGCCCAGCCTGAAGATCAGCCTTTGTCATTCAAGGGCATTCAAGGTATTTGTCCTTCAGTGACAAAGAGGAGAGCCTGGTGCTGAAACAGTAGTCTGTCTTGGGAGTTGCATTTAAATATTAACCCAGATAACCTGTTCCCACAAAGTCTTGACAAGGATGGAGTTTTCAATGAGACTGTCTTAGCTGCTGCAGGAAATTTAACACTTGAAGATCCCCTCAGGAGCTAATTCAATTTATTTCTCAGGGAATATCAGTTCAACTTCAACATGTTTGTTAAACCCTTTTCTAGAAACCTCCAAGGAAGTGGCCAGCACTCTTTTATTTTCTGTTTTCTTTCTTTTTTTGTCTCCCCCCCAAAAAAAAACCCAAAAAACAAAAAACCACTAGGGATCCAAAGTCCTTTGTGTTTTCTGTATTTCTTATCTTCCTGGTACCTCTTTTGTAGATTCTATCCAATGTTTCATAATGTAGAGAGGCCAAGCCTTGAAATTCTAATCATGCTAAAGCTGAGTAGAAAGGACAATCCTGCCTCTGCTGTCTTAACACACATTACTCCACCTTCTTGTATCACTGGCAAAGAAGCTTAGTACTTTTAAAAGAACAGCATCTACCTGCTATATTATTTTGTTCAGCGTGCTTAATCTGCAAGTCCTGTCTACAGTTAGCCCTCCTCAAGACCCAGCTATTCTTCATTTTCTACTTGTGCATACACTCCTTATTCCTTGTGTAGGAGTATTGCTATTAAGAATGTAGGAGCAAAGTACTGAAAGAAAAGCAGCTCACCCCATGAAACTGGCTCTGCCTCAGAGAAAACATGTCACTGCATGCATTTGCCTCTGTCTTGAAAGGAGAGACTCCTCCATTCACCACACCATCTGCCTGTTCTCAGATAACCTTCAGAGCGTAACTCAACAGAAAGCAAATGCCCTTCTACTAATGGGTACTGACTTCACTGACTTACCGAGTTGTCTTTGCTCAGACTGTCCAAAGCAAATGGTCATTTTGTGGTTTAACCTCAGCTGGCAGTTAAGAACCACACACCTGCTCGCTCAGTCCCTCCATCTCCTTCCCCCTTCCAGTAGGATGAAGAGGAGAATCAGAAACAGGTAAAAAAAATCAGGTTTGCATAAGAACAATTTAATAATTGCAATAAAATAAAATATACCAATATCAACAATAGTAATAGTAGGAAAAAGAGGGTAAGGAACAAAACCCAAGACAAGTGATGCAGAATGGAATTGTTCACCACTCACTGACTGATGCCCCGCCTGTCCCTGAGCAGCAACCAGCACCTCCCAGTTTATGTACTGATCATGATGTTCTTGGTATATAATACCCTTTGGCCAGTTCATGTCAGATGTGCTGTCTCCGCTCCCTCCCAGCTTCTTGTGCCTCTCTTCAGTGGAAGAGCACGAGAGACTGAGAAGTCCTTGACCAGGGTAAGCAGTACTTAGCAACAATTAAAACACTGGTGTGTTACCAGCATTGTTCTCAGACTAAAGCCAAAACACAGACCTGCACTAGCTACTAGGAAAAAAAAAAAAGTAAGGCCTAGAAGAGCCACACATTCAAAATTATAACAAATCTTGAGATTATTACCAAGCACATGACAAATTATTTGCCAGATGACACATCCATTGCATTTGGGTTCTCCATTATCCCCTACACTGAAATTATACTTGAATAGCTAATACAGAGTAACAGCTTCCCTTTAGTCTGTTTCCTAGAAATTAGTGCAGTCAACCAAAGAATCAGGTGCTACTTCACATGGCAAGGCATAACATAATGTATGCAATAACAAGAAATACTAAAGCAGGATCAGAGTTATTATACTACTGAAGTAGCCACACTGCTGTTATGTTATTATAGTAATTGACTGCTTGGGTTAACTTTCAGATGTGCCTTATTCTTTCCTAGTTCCTTTCAGAACTTTTCAGACATGGTGGAAAACTGGTCTCTGAGCTTACAGAGAGACATGCAAAACTCACTTTCTTCCATTAATTATTTTCAGGCCAACTGTAAAACTGAATATTTGAACTGAGGTGTATAATAATGAATGAACGTAAGGAATGGCAGAGGGACAAATCTCAACATCTGCAGTGCAAACAAATACTCTCTGTTGAAGAGGTATTTTCTATACCTTTTTTGTGGTACCTAAGCAGACGTTGTTAAGTGGGTTAACATAAATCTAAAGAAAGCAGTCTTTGGAGATGTCACCATGCAGAAGTTGATACCTGAGAAACAGAGTGGAAACCCTTTGGTGACTGTCATGATTTAAAACCCCACCTCAGTCTCCTGCAGTACCACACACCCCTTTTTCCCCCAAACCTCCCCACTCCGGGAGGGATGGGGAGGAGAACCGGAGGAATATAACTCCCACAGATTGAGATAAAAACCAATCCAGCAATTAAGGTATAACACAAATCACTACTGCTACCACAAATACATCAATGATAGAGGAAATAAACAAGGAGAGAGAATACGATACCACCCGCCGAAACGAGCCCAACCCGGAAGAGAAGCTAACCACCCCCCTTCCGGCCAACTTCCAGTTACCTCCCCGAGCATGACGTGCTGTGATATGGAATACCTCCCTGACTAGCCCAGGCCAGGCGCCCTATCTCTCCCTCCTCCCGGCCTCCCCTCCTCCCTGGCAGAGCATGAGCTCAGAAAAGGCCTTGGACAAAATCAAACATTTGAGCAGCAACTCAAAATGTACGTGCCACCAGCAATCACTCCCAGCCCGAAAGTCAAAACACAGCACCGCACCAGCTACCAAGAAGGAGAAAAAATGACTGCTACTGCTGAACCCATGACAGTGACTTACAATAACATGAATTCCTATTACTTGTCCTAAACAGGAGGAAGTTAATCTCAATTTCAAAATGTGTAAGACAAAGCGGTACTTCGTGTGCACAAAGAACAGCTACAGGAGGAAACAGAGTGGAGAGCCTGCTGCAAACCATTTTCCTCCTACAGAAAAACCAAGCCCTTTGTCTGGAATGACAGAGCAGTTATGGGGAATTATTGTCCCATAGCAGCTCATTCTAAGCTATATTTGGCAATTCTTGTAGAGGTATTGAGCAACCTGAAAGGAATTGCACAGTCTCATTGCCATGGAGAGCAATGACAAGGCAGGTTTAACATTAACGTTTATCCTAAATGTAAGTACTATTAAAATAGTGCATTAAGTATCTTGCAGAGTTTTCTAAAGAAATAATTACATAGAAAAAGCATAGAAAACAACAATCTTCATAGTAAAGAGGAAAGTTTTCAGAATGTCCCTGTGATTCATGCTATCTTCTACAGCATAAATGGAGGGCTGGCGACTACCTGCAGGTAGTGGAACAGAAAAACCCTGCAAATCACATAAAAGCATAAGAGTCTTTTGCAAAAAGAAGGTGAAAAAGCTGTTCTCTACTATGGCGGGTAGAAAAAAAGGTCACAGGTTTAGTACTTTACCAGTAAAAAATTTGTTTGACTCTACAGAAAACTTCTTACTAGGAGTTGATGTAGGGTCTTTGAGAACAAGTTGTACATCAAGTTACACCTTACTTTGTCAGCATCTATGTAACTAGATTTGATCCTGAGCTATTGCACAGGGTGTTCTAGGTGACTATTCAGGGCCCATCCTACAACATGAAAGGGCACTTGTCTTTACTTCAGCCCCAAGGAACTTATGACCTTGACAACTGTTGCTGTGTTCACTGTTCATCCTTAGCTTTCTCTAGAATATAATGTTATGACAAGGGATGGTGGTATGAGGATCAAAAGGCACCAACTTGTTTTACACACTTTCTCATGACAGAAAAACCTGACAGAGTTAAGTGGCACTGTGCTTCTGCGATGCTTGCTGTGCTACACTGCTTTTCCTTGTATTAGATGCAATTCTTCCTCAACAGAATTTCCATAGAGTTTGCAATGGGCAAGGTAGACCACATTTGGCATTGAGGAGTCCAGCAGTGAGGCAGTGCTGCCTAGAGAGGTATCCAGATGGAACCTAATTGCATGCTGCTAGCTGGTGATGGTCTTTTCACATGCACAGCAAAACTGTTGGTGCAGTAGCTGAGTGTTAGATAGGTGCTGTACTGTGGTGAGGAATGAACAGCCAGTAACATGGTGTCACAGATGGCAAATAATTATGTGCGTGAGTGTAAGGGTGTGTGAAAGACTAGTAATTGGTTTATTGAATGGTCAGGCAGAAGCCTGAGAGCTGCTAGCCACCAACAGGACAGACTGGTTTTAAATTTGGTAACAGCTGGACTAAAGAAAAGAGGCACATTCCAAGTCATCCAGTGAACAGAGAGAAATGAGGCAGGACCACCAGTTATGGGGTTAACATCCATGATTCTTTTGCACATGACAGGAAAATCCAGCGCTAAGGTCTAGAACTCTAGAAAGGAAAGCTGTTGCAAAAGCAGAAATGCTCCTAGGAAGAGGTAGTCTTGGAAATATGGGAGCTGGGAAGGGAAGAAGGTGAAGATCCTGGTTGGAAGAAAGATCCTCAAAGTGGTAGAGGATTCTGAAGACTGGGGAGTTGGTTGAGGGAAATCACAGGGAAATGACCAAGGACCTTGGCTGCTATGCCCAAGTTGGATAATTGTGAGCACTAGCACAGCACAAACCATCATGACCTTCTGCCCAAGCATCCTGGGCCAGCAGCAACTTCACTGCAGAGAGGGAAGCTGAGACTTTACAAATGTAATGCCAGGACAGCACGTAACAAGTGTGTGAAATACCAAGGGTAAAAGCTCTAATCTCTGTTTTTTTAAATAAAGCCCAGCATCTAGATCCACTGCAGGCTGCCATTTCCTCTATTTCATCTGTGACATGTGACTCCACAGCAGACTTCTGCACTTTTGTGAGGACAGTTGTTAGTTGCAGTAAAGGAGGCCTGAAGTTATGCACTACAGTTGAGGGCTTGACACTATAGTAGGCTCCTTGCTGGCTGCTCACTGAGCTCACAAGACTAAACTGCAGTGGCAAATTACAGATCCCTCCTTTTATTCTACCTTTACTGGTGGGATGAAAGTATCATCATGGAAGAAATGAAGGAATATTTTGTGAGCTTCCAGTGGTTTTGTTAACCTGAAGAAGTACAACCACAGGAGTTGTACTGTATTCCTCATATATGGAAGAACATACTTTGCTTCTGTAAGCATTTTTTGATATTATCAGTGTAGTTCCCCACACTTGAAATCACCACTCATACTAAAGATAGCAAGTCGCTACCTTTCTCTGCCCTGTGATTCAGAGTGAAGCAGTCTGCTGTTTGTTTTCTCAGCTTCACATTGTCTTGTGTTTGGCAGAATATGGCACATGCTTGGTGCATTAAATGGCTGCAAAGTAATTCAGAGAGAACTTCAACGGGCACAATCACTTTATAGTCAAAACACACTTGGTAAAATCTGGAGAATTTTGGAATGTGAAAGGCTACTTAGAAATCCTGTATAGGATTTTGACTTTATGATGTTTATTATTTACAGTCAACCTAAAATAAGAGTCTTCATGTCCCTCAAACCACTGCATTTCATGGGAGTGTGACATAAACCCTGACGTAAACACAGGAAGGTGTGGTTGGTGTTTTTAAGGACTATACTGGTACTCACTTTTGATTGGGTTATGAGGAGGGGAGGGGAGGAGAGGGGCGGGGAAGGGAGAAAAGGGAAGGGAACAGGAGCAAAAGGAAGGGGAGGGGAGGAAAGGGAAAGGAAGGGGAAGGAAGAGGAGGGGAAGATAAGGGAAGAAAGAGATGAGAGGGGAGGGGGGGAAAGGAGATGGATAGCATATTAATATGGTATGAGAAATCTTAATGTTAATGCATTTATTATCAAATGGAGGATGCTCATGTCTATACTTGACTGTACTGCATCGTAGAGAGATCTGATCAGGAGTGTCTCAAGTGTACACTAAGATCCCATACTCAAAAGAAATTACTAATACTTCCTTATCACAAATGAAAGACTAACATTAATGCCCTATTTTGAAACCAAGATACAATGTGTGCAACATTCTGAAGTGGTATTTGTTTATGGTTCCTAGCAGCCAAATGACTCTTCAAACAGTAAAAATAATCTATCCACCCCTCTGGGAGAAATGTTACATGATAACAAGGTTGAAACATTAAAGTGAAAATAAAAGAGCCCTGTAGAAGAGAGAATCAAAGGTAATATAACAAGCTCTTGTACAGTTTTTAAAGCAAGGACTGTTTCTAAGCCATAGAAACAGTAATAGCTCTATAGACAATAAAAGCATAGAACAGGTAGTATCTACTAAATAGAAAGCTGCATGTGTGCTTACCTGGGCATGTTTCTGATGAGGGTAACACCACTTGCCTGCAGTACACCTGTCATTTAAGGGCAGTGCTGCTGGGCAGGTGTCTGCCAGGCTTCTTTTAACACCCTGACTGCTTTGACATTTCTGCTCTGATACTCCTATGTACTCATGCGAAGACCCTCTAGAGGACCTCATGCCTGTGTCTCACTTGCTTCATGAAGTAAGCATCAGTGAAAACAGAAAGATCCGGTGTATGTCTTTCATGTCCTCATAAATATTGGAGTGGCCTGTCATTGCATCCTCTGCCTCTAAAGTGCATCCCTTGGGAAGGGCTTTCTTAAAGACAGCAGGGCAGAAGAAGTTTTGCCACTTGCTGGTGCTGAATGCTTCGGTCTGCAGCACAAACACAGCTGCATGGACAACTCAGAAAGTCCATTGGTTTTTAAAGGCACAATATTGCCTTCACTTTTTGCATACACAGCTGATTTTAGCAGAGGGACCAGAAACAACTATTTCCTTTTTTTTTTTTATTTCATTTTTAAAATCTTGTTTGTAAGACAGTTACCCTTTAAACACAGTGGAAGATTTGTGTGGAGCTGCTACTGCAGTGGAGGGCTGTACAGCCTATGATAAAAACACAGTCTCCCAGTCACTGTGTAGTTGAAAACCTTGATTATCTAAACTCTGGCAAGCTGGAGCTCACAGGCTGCTGAGGAAAATCACAACAAAATCCTACAGTTAAACAAAACAGAACAAAACCAAAAACAAACCAAAACCAAGCAAACAAAAAAAACCAAACAACAACAAAAAAAAACCACTTTTCACTGCAGTTACAAAGCTATCTGAGCTTTGTCTTACAGTGTTTGCAGAGTCAGCAGGTTCATGTTTATTTGAGTCATGAGAATCTGAAATAAATTTTGTATGCAGATAATTAAAATTACAGTGCATAACTGAGCTAGTTATAGACCAAGGGGGCAGTGGAAGAAGAGAAAATGGTTTCAACATGATAATGCTGAGAGAAAATTCCTCAGTTACTCACCTTTTATACTCCTTTTTAAAATTTAAGCCGTTTGTAAGCAGGGTGCAACATAGCACATGTGACTGTATTATTTGTGTCTGTCTAAATATAGTATTGATACACCTTTCCCTTGAACATTGTATTTGAAGGTAACAGCATATATTTGCTAGGAAACAAAAGAAACAGTTTCTGATGCAATGACCTTGTGCCGAATGCTTAGCTACAGCAAGTATCTAGTTCTAATATCCAAGTTACATCATTTTAAGGTATGACTGTAGCATATACAATGAAACTCAGGTTCAAGTTTTTGGAAGGCTCTTCCTTGCTCTCAGTGCCACACGCACAAACAAAACCAAACCCACACAGAAAAATAACCCCACCCCCCCCCAAAAAAAAACCAACCAAACAAACAAAAAACAACCCCAAAAACCCCCAAACCCCAAATCTAACCCAACACAAAGAATACCAAACAAATAAAAAAAACCCAAATCCACAATAGGCTTTCCAGATCTTCCAAATGGGTGAAAGGCTGCCAAGAAAGGGAGACATTAACTGGAAGGAATACAGAGAGGGCTTGCACTACAGCAACCTTCTGGTGCCATCAGGGAGAGGGGAGAGTAGCTGCTCCAGTATGGATGTGGCTGCTTATGGATGTTAGTACAGACTTTGTAATGCTCTTCAAACAGGCCTTGCTCTGAGGACACCCTCAGACTTATTACTGCTCTTCTCTGCTGTTGCAAATCACACAGGCCATCCTTCTGACCTCAGCAGTGCTGCCTGCAAGAACCGAGGACATGCAGGAGACACTGTTGTCCTCCAGTGGCAGTGACATTCTCTGTTGAAAGCCTAATGAGAAGAAATTAAGGTCTCCAGCCACCTACAGTTCTTCCACCAGTGCCAAAAGAAGCAAAGGAGCCAAACGTCTGTTGAAACTGAAGCTGAAAACTGTAAAGCTTTGAAAGCTCTGATGGCATTTTTTAGTTGCAGTCATAGCATCACAGAATCACAGAATGCTAGGTTTGTAAAGAACCTTGAAGATCACCTGCTTGCAACCCCTCTGCCATGAGCAGGGACACCTCACACTAGACCTGTTGACCAGTAGACCTGTAGACCTCTGTCCAGCCTGGCCTTGACCATGGCTAAAGATGGAGCCTTTACTACTTCTTTGGGCAACCTGTTTCAGTGCCTCACCACCTTCACAGTACAGAGCTTCTTCCTTTTACAGAGAAGTTATATCTTCCTTATGTGTGAACTTCCTTCATTTAAGTTTGAACCACTTACGCCTTGTCCTATAGCTACAGTCCCTGATGAAGTGTCCCTCTTCAGCATCCTTGTGGCCTGGAATGCCACTGCTCATATAGACTGGTACCAGTGTGATAGAGCAGGGATGTGTTTACATGTGGTAAGTCCCATTTTGCTTTGCAAGTCCTGTTCTTTTGAAAAGGAGACTGACTTGAGCCAGAGAACTTACTGCAGATGCCGTTCTGCAAGAGGGAGACATTGGGAATCCAGAGCTGTTGAGCCTGAAATCTACTTAGCAGCTGGTCCTACTTCGTAAGGCAATAATTGTGATGCAGCTAGTGGGTGGCCAAGTTCTTCCTAATGGCTTGTTAACAGTCAAAGAGGCTGCAGAAGAAGGTTTCAGAAAGAAGACTATCTACATACCCAAGGTGGAGGGAGAGAGAATGTATAAAGGATATCTTCATAAATTATGTCCTAGATTTAGTTTCACAGGAGCATAAGATTGAGAGAAGGAAGTGGAGACTGAAGGAGGTTTTAGTACCTTGCATAGAGCCATGACCGCCTAATGCTCTGTTGCAGAATTTAAGCAAAAATAGATGCAATCCACATTCCTTGTTTGCTAAGAGTGTTGCCAATGAGGTGGAAAGTTTGACAAAATAACATTTCTGTAGGGGACAGAAGAGGATTGCCTTTCTGAACTTGCAATGTGGTAAAAGAGGTTGGCCAGATTGGCTTGCACTTTTGGGGTATACACTGTTGGCTGGGCCTTTGCAAAGCACTGTGCAATCATGGGATCTGCTAGACCTTGCTCCCTCCTAGAAACAGATGAGAAAATAAAATACTGGCAAGAATATGGCTTCTGTCCAGAAAGGGACCAGACATTGTCTGTGGCAGTCATGCTTGCAGAACAGTGCTGAAGTAACTTCAGAGCAAATGGAGGAAGCACACTGTGCCATTAGGTGTTGGTTTTGTATTTTTTTTGCAGGGCTCTGATTTACTGGTTCTTTCTGTGGACAAGAAATTTCATATATGTCACTTCCAGCCTTTCCTTTTCTACCTTTCATATTCTGAGGGCTGTAATATCCAGTGAAACCCCTGTCATGCTGTTCCCCAGGCAACACTTTCTCCAGACACAGCTCTCAGCTGGTGGAGACCAGCCTCAGGCAGGGAAAGGCATCTATTGCTGCTGTGCTCACATGGGCAGGAGGTGCAGCCAGTCTCAGTAGAGCCTCTTCTGACCATGTCTCTCTTCTAGACTAGCACAGGCACATGTGGCAAAGACAAACACTGGGATGAAAATCTTGGCCTTGGTGAAACCAGCTGCAACCTGGGCATTACTTTACCCGAGTAGCACCCTCCTCCCTCCCCCGCCCTGCATAATCCTTTGACTGTTTAAGCAAACTACTAAAGGCAAATATATTTGACCCTTTTTCATAGAAAATTACCAGCCTGTGTCATCCCTTCAGATTCTATAACTGCCCAGCTATTGCAAATGAAGTTCAGTCAAACAGAGCTCCTTTCTCTCAGAAGACCTGTCAAAAAGAGCAAATCCCAGGTCAAGTTCTCCACTTCCATTTCATTGCAAGCTCTGCACAGACAATATGTATGTGCTAAAGTCAGAAAAGAGTCACACCAGCCTTCCACACCCTTTCCTTTGCATTCATGGAAGAAGCTCTTCAGACACCCTCCTTGATTTCAGAAGCACTGGGCAAAGACAGAAAAAACTACTAAGGGTTTGAGGCTCTCACTCTTGCAGGGCACATACCTTGAAGTGTAGATTTTGTATGCCATCTCAATCCCAAACAAGCTAGTCAAGGCCTACATTTTGAACATTGCCCAAGGAAAGCACTCACTGGACCACTGAGGACGCTCTGACTCTCTTTTCTTTGCTCCTGGCATCAGGTGTTGCACACACATTCACAAGATCCTCCTGAACTTTTTCTTCTCCAGGTTAAACATCCCAGCTCTGACAACATCTCCTTATATGTCGGATGCTTCAATGCTTCAGTCATTTTTGTGGCTCCTCAGAGGACTCACTTCAGCATGTCTGTGTCTTCCTTTTATTGGGTAGCCAAGCAATAGATGAACCACCCCAGATGTGTCTCATCAGAGGGGAGAAGAAAGGAACAATCATCTCTCATGACCTGCTGACAGCACTATGATTAATGGAGCCCAAGATGTCACTGGCCACCTCTCCTGCAAAGGCACATTGCTGTCTGACATGTGATGTCCACCAGGACTCCTAGATACTTTTTTGCCAAGCCACTTTCCAGTCAGCCAACATTCAGTCTGTCCTAGTGCACGCGGTTACTCTTTCCCAGGTGCAAGATTTGGGTCTTTCTCTTGTTGAGCTGTAAGAGGTTATTGTCAGCTTATTTCTCCAGTCTGTTGAGGTCCCTCTGAATGGCAGCACAGCCTTCTGCTTCACCAGCCCCTCCTCCCAGTTTCTGATGTTTGAACTACTCCTCCTGCTTCTCGCAGAGAGTCTACTCTACACCATTTTCTGTACCATTTTCCAGCTAATTAATGAAGGTGTTAAACTGTATTAGCCTCAGTTTCATTCCCAGGGGTCAGTCACTACTGACAAGCCTCCAGCAGGGATCACAGTCCTCTGAGCCTGGCAGCTCAGATACTACAGGAGACAGTGCAGAAAGCCTAATCGTACTTGAGAGAAAGAATATCCCCTGCTTTGTCCTCATTTTCAATCAGAAAAGGCAATGAAATGGGTGAGGTATGATTTCAAATTTGTAAATCCATGCTAATCACTCCTAGTCACTTTCTTGTCCCTCATATGTTTGGTAGTGGTTTCCAGGACTAGATGTTCCATCATCTTCCCAGAAATAAATGTGAGGCTGATCGGCCTCACACTGATCCTCCTTCTTGCCCTTGAAGACAGAAGGGACACTGGTTTTCTCAGTCCTCAGAAATCTCCCCCAGTCACTATGGCCTTTCAGAGATAATCCACAGTGACCTCACATGACATTGTCTCAGCATCTGTGGGTTTAACTCATCAGGGACAACAGACTTCTACATTTCCAGTCTGTTTTTCCATTCCTTAGCATGATCCTCCTCCACCAAGGATAAATCATCCTTGCACTATGTGTACCCACTGGTTCCAGGGACCTGGAATTGCTGAAGGCCGGTCATACCTACATGCTGAAGGCAAAGACAAAGAAGCTGTTCAATGTATCAGCCTTCTTCATGTCCATTATTGTCTCCATTCCAACTCAGCGCTGTGCCCAGATCTTTCATAGTTTACCTTTGCTGATAATGCACTTGTAAAAGCTTTCATTTTGCCTTTCATCTCACTTGACAGACTTAACTCTATGTAGGCTTTAGCTTTCCTAACCCTGTTCCTACATGCTCCCATGGTGTTCCTTGGTCACTTGCTCCTGCTCCTCCTACTGAGTGTTTCTTTTTTATGGTTAAGCTTTGCAGGTAGCTCTTTGTTTATCTGTGCAGGCACCCTGTCATCTTTGTTTTCCTGCTTGTCAGTTGGAGTCCTGAGTTTCTTGAGCTTGGAGGAGGTGATTCTCAAAAATTCCACAGCTCTCCTGGACCCTTCCACTCTTCAGCACAATATATTACGGGCTTCTCCCAGGCAGTTTTGGTTAGCAAATCAGCACAGCTGAGGTATAACCTGCTGGCAGAATCAAGATTAGGCAAAAATGTTCATCTTGTCTGATGCTATTTTTTACGAAGTAGCATTCAGGCTCACACATGCTTAACATGTTTAGGCCTTAAAAAGATAAAGATACATTTATTTCAACCTATTTCAATTCCTCTTTTAACCCTAAAACCAGAAATACGTGTGTTTCTAGACAGAAGTTACAGCTCCCAAAGTGAACCAAGCCACAAAGTCAAAATGAAAACTCTGAACAGACTTCTTCATGTTAACCAGTTTTGTTTTGTTTTTAACACAGCTTGCCTTTGTTAGGAAGAAAAACATGAATTTAGTCTTTGGTTTCATGTTGTACCTGTCATGTAACACTGTGGAACAACGGCTGATGGAGCATGGGCATGCGAATTATGAAGAGCTGAATAATCCCTGATTTTGACTTGCACAACCCAGGCTTGAAACTGAGTGAATGACAGTGAACTGTTGTGGACTGGCTGCAAAGCAGTGGGCATCTTGTGCCCAATCCTGATGTCTTAGCATTAGAAAATGGTGTTTATGGACAGTGCAGGCCACAGTCCTAAGCCAGGAAGTGCCTACGTGAAGCCTGACATGAACCGAGGATGAAGAAAGCTGGGGGTAAAGAAACGAAAGTAGCAGTGCAAGCAAGATGAGAGGAAACTGGGATGTGTTAAGACACAATAGTGAACTGTCAGCAAGTTTTGGAGACCAGGCTCTCATCCGCCTAATATAACCAATTGTATCTTAGTTGTGTGCTACATTGTATATGTATCCACTAATACAGCAAGCTATTGATTATGTATCCAATCTTAATACAGCCCATTATTGTGTATGTATCAAAGTATAATACACTGAGCCATTGTAAGCAGATGTAGAGACTAACATGGAAATTCTAGCTTAGCCAATAGCTATGTATAGATAGGCAGGTGGACAAACTAATGTAACCAAGGAAAGAGTGTTTAGTAGCGCATGGGCTATCAGTAACTGTATAAATATAGGCGATCGAGATCAATAAAGTGGAACAAGATGTGTAACTCATATTGAGTTGTCCTCTTGACTCTGGGTTTCTCCAACATAACACAGTACTGGGGATCTCTTGGGAGTGGAACTATGACCACCCTCAGCTGGGGTGAGCAGGGAATCCTCCTTATGACCTGGTATCTCAATCAACCCAGCCCCTGCCATGCCAGAGCATATCCTCTGCACAGGGTTATTAAATACCAAACGGGAAACAAACTTCCAGGTATTTGTAGTGCAAGTATTTCTGGAGCAAGAGAAAGCAAGTTAACTAGGAGGCTCTAAGGCCTTTAGCTGAGGACAAATAGCTCCCTCCTTTAAACTTCCAAAACTGTTTACCTGCACTTGAACTCTGCAACTCAAAATGGTACTGCAGGCAGGAAAGGGAAAAGGAAACACAAATAACCCTCAATCAGCCAAGAAGCTGCCTTCCTATATTTTATAATTCTCCCAGCAGCTCTTTCATTTGCTGGGGACTCACCCTGAGAGATTAAGTAACAAAAGCACTACACCCTGTGCACAAACTGATGAAGAAATCCCTAGCTCGTCTGGCTTGGGCTTTGTCACTGGTTATTTAACATGATAGAGAGTCAGTGTCTCAGGCATCAGAGGGTTTTCTGTAGGATGGCTTACTCCCATATCTTCACCACCGCAGTTCTGGGAGAGCCAAGGCATTCGCTGGTGGCAGTGTAAAGCTTTTTTTCTGCCTTTCTGTGACCTATTCAAAAGGTCAAAAATTATGCCATAGCCTGGAGACAGTCACTTCCACCCACACCAGAGATCAGCATTATTATTGCTGTACATAGTACTATCAGTACAGTCTTCCTGTACATATCAGTATAGTATTGCTTTATATATCAGTATAGTATTGCTGTACATAGTCCTATCAGTACTATCAGTACTATGATAACTGATTCTAACACTCACTAGTTAAAATGTCCTCTGTTGTAAAGTTAAAGTGTTTTGCTATGCTGTAACCAGTGCTGATAATGGTTTGCTCTTTCATGGTATAGTTCATTCGTTATGCACTTTCTGTAGCATCACAAAAAATGCTGCTTGCATTCAATTAGTTCAGAGAAAGTGGCAAGAGGATAAGGAATCGAGCTGCTGAAAAAAAAAAAAAAGTATTGTGAGGTAGGAACAAACCAGAAAGTGAGCTGTAGCAAATCCACATCTCTTGGGCATCTGCTTTCCTCAAATGCTACAGAACTGATGTCTGAATTCAGATGCAGCAGGGTGGTGCAGCCACATGGCAGAAACCCACAGCTGTATGCACAGAAGCCCACTAACAGAAACCTACACAAGCCATACCTAACCCTGACTGCAGGAGGTGCAGGTAATAGTGCATATAGAAACGCTCTGCTCTCACCTTCACCTGCAATTCCCTGAGTGCACAGTTATCCACCTGATGGCTGCAGCCGTTGAGAAGGGGCAGCACTGGTGGATGCCGTATCATCACCTGGTTACTGATCATTATAGAAAAAATTGCAGTCCTTCTTCACAGTTCATATCCTTTCATCCTTTTTATTTCACCTATAATCCTGGGATGTCTGTGTGATGTGGCCATGGAGAACTGTGCCCAAATCAAAGGCCTCCGAGCAAGTGAAAGGATATTGAAAGAGAACAGTGCCCAATCTCAAGCAAAATGCTCCTTCTCAAGGACAAAGGGCATGAGCAGGATGCATGAATGCACCTCACATCCACAGGTGGGCAGTCTCTAGGTCAAGATCAGTAACAGAGATAAAGGCACAGCTCAAACCAGCATCGCAATGGGCTTTAAAAAAAAAAAAAAAAAAAAAAACAGGATCACCCTAAGAATGGTCTATGCTGCATGTCTGTAAAGCAATGGAGTTGCAGTGAGTCCATCTTACAAACAGCTGAGCATCATGCAGGGCTTTTTACTGGAAGCATGGCTAAGGGCTCACTGAGGCTAGCAAAGAGCAAATCCAGTTCCGTGGTACTGAAGAACTCTGGGATGTGTTTAATGTAATGAAGAGCTACGTTTCTCTCCTGTTTTACTTGGTTGGGCTTTCCTTCTTATGGCAAAGCCCAGCTGTTTCCTGCACTGCCAAAAGAAGAACAAGTAAAGCAAACTAGCAAAAAACCACAACAAAAAACAGACAATCAATTTAAAAATAGAAACTGCTGTCCTATTCTTCTAGGGGAACTTTGCCTAGAATGTACTATTTCTTTATATTGATTTTTTAATATTTTTGTTAGGTTAGAATATATGATTTTGAAGCATTTTATTTTTGTCTTGTATATTCAGCAGTGAAGGTAGAGATGAATCATACTACCCACTGGTAATTCTTTGTCTTCAATCACAGAAGCATTTAGTACCTGTGATGATTACTACTTTCTTGTAGAAGAGTCAGAACTCAGAACCTGATAAATGTACAAAGTGTCAAAAAGTTCCCTTGTATGACCCAGCACAAAGCAAAAACCTCTCCCAGTTCCTGTGTTCCTTTTTGGGGAAGCTAAATTTAATTCTAAAGCATATTTGGATAACACTGAGAACAGTACAGCCAATCAGAACCACTAGAAAACAAAATCAGACTATAAACAGCAATGAACCAAGATTCACAACACACTACAAAGAAAGACAAATATCTGTTGCTTGGCAGAAGCATCAAAGAACTACAAGCTGAAGGTGCCTTTTCAAATAATCAGCTTGTCAGGCCAGAAAAGGCAATGTCTGAAACTGGTCTCATAGTTCTAGTCTTCTGCCAGTATCAAGGCCAGCTCTGAGCGCAAGATGAGGAGCATGGCAATTCCTTGCCACAGTACCCTTCCTGAATGATGAATTATGTCCTGGCACTTGTGCATTCTGCATGTTGGGTCCCATATCAGTGATGCATGCAGGCAATTTTGAAAACAGGTGTCTCATGGAGAAAGTATTTCCTGAAATATTTTTTAGTACTTAGCTGAATTTGCTTTTATTTTCTCTTTCCCTGCTTCTGTTTTTGCTTTTCACAAGAGGTAACTTTTATCATTATAACCAACGTAAGCCATCAGCTACAAACCCTGCCAACAAACCTTCATGGAGTGAGCATCACACCTTGTGCAACAAAATGATGTACAGCAAACCTGCTGCCTGATTGTCTGCTTGCTATTACAAACCTCACCACACATAGATCTTCCTGGACAACCACCCATTTCATGCAGTTATCACAGTTTGGGCTGGGAGGAACTGATAAGTAAAATAAGCAGCAGAAAATACACAGAAACCAGAGCTGTGGATACCCAGCATGACAGTACACTAGGTGCAGACTGAGGTCAGACCACATCACCAAAACAAGTCCCCTGGTTGCCATTTCCAGTCTCCTCTGCAGTGACGTAGCCAAAACAACCCAAGACAACAAATCCCAAGGATAAACTCTGTACCAGTCCATTGCATCCCCATAGAGGATTCAGCTCTTCCACAGACTGATGGGAAAAGGAGGAAAGCAGAATTCCATTCATCTGCTTAATTGGTATGACGTCTATGTAGAATGCTGTCCATAAAACACATTCATTGTCAAATCTGCTGTCCAGGGATCTTATCAATGCACTAAAAATATTATGAGTACATTTAACAAGTGCATTGAACTTCATCAGGATTATTTAACACTAAAAAATATAAAACAGCTGAAATCTTTACCTCAAGACTTTTATGTAGCTCTGAAAGGCAATACCCAGCTGAGAGCACATTACTTCATTGGATTTGACTACCCTTGTGGTTACCATGGGGGAGGGAATAGAGTGATGTACCTGGTCTGTGAGTTTAACCAGAAAGTCCCTTGTGTGGACTACAGTGGAATAAGTGAGGAGCCAGCTTTCCTGCTTTACATTAACTGAAGCTGGTTGGACTCCAGTCACCACCAGTGTGGTCCTAAGGAGCCTGCTGAGGAACCCCACAACCGTATCAGACTAATGAGGACACCTCAGCAACAGCAGAGTTTTGAATGCGCTATTTAACAAAAAGGTGTAGAAAGGTGTCAATAAGCAGAAAATTGTTTACTTGTCTTGTTTAGGATTGTGAAAAGCCCAGACAAGAGCATGCAGTGAATGACCCCAGAGCCAGACAGCACAATTTTAATGTTACAGTTCTTCCAAGTCAGGCAGAGACAAGGGATTTTGCAAAGAGGGACTCCAAATGGCATCTTTATGTCAGTAAAATGAAACTAGCCTTTCTGAGTGAATGCCAGCTTGCTATAGAGCATCATCTACTTAGCCATATTGTTGCTTGGATCATGCAAGCCCTCTGGAAATACAGTGAAAAGCAGTAGGCATGCTGATCCCTGAAGGGTGAGAGAACTGCAGCTAGGGTCCTGCAAACAAGCCCTCAACTGGTGAGTGCTGCCCTGAAGCCCAGCAAAGACAAACTCAGTCTTGCTGCAAGAAAGGTGTGGGTAGGGTACTCTGGGCAGCAGTGATGGCCACCTTCTGCAGATCAAACAAGATGAAGATGTGAATCTGAGTCCTTCTGGACAGACACTGAGCCAGTCTCTCTTGGATTTCTGATGTCTGTGGTTTTACCCTGTACTTCTATTTTATTTATGCCTTGATTTTAGCCAAGATATGTTCTTCTCAGTAGCTGCTACAGAGCTGTGTTTAGGATTCAATATGGTAATAAAGTTGATAACACACTGATGTTTCAGTTGTTCCTAAGTAGTTTTTATTCTAAGGTGAATTATTTTCGGTTTCCCATGTTCTGCCATTGAGGAGAGGCACAAGGAGCTGGGAGGGAGCACAGCCAGGACAGCTGTCCTCAACTAGGGAAAGGGATATCCCATACCACAGAACATCATGCCTGGTATATAAACTGGATGAGTTGGCCAGGAGACACTGACTGCTGCTTGGGAATGTGTTTGGGCATTGGTCATCAGGTGGTGAGCAATGGTATTGTGCATAACTTTTGCTTCTTGGGTTTTATTCATCTGTCTCTTTTTTCCTTTTCTTCTTCTTCATCATCATCATACGATTATTATTATTGTTGCTGTTATTATTTACTCTAGTTCAGTTATTAAACTGTTCTCTTAACCCATGAGTTTTACCTTTATTCTGATTCTCCGCCCCAGCCCACTGAAAGAGGGAAGAAGATGGGGGTGTGAGAAAGTGGCTGCATGGTATTTAGTTGCTGACTGGGGTTAAACCTTGACAGTTTACTGTATCTCTATCACAGAGAGAAGAGATTGTCTTACAGCTTTCAATCCTAAGATCTCTTACAGAAGGCAGTCTTCCTCATTCCTCCTGTGTCTGTCATGTTACCTTACCTGCATCCCTCCTTTTTGTGGTTATAATCAGACACCAGGCTTCAAGATGAGCTTTGTGGGGTTTGCATCTTAATTGTCAGGTTGTTTATTATTCTGATCCTGATAAGCCTGACACAGATCATTCACTTTTTCACTCATTGATGCAAAATGGACTGTCCATATTAATAACTATTTTCCCTTCATTCCCTAGGCATAAACAGCGGTTGTAACTCAGAACCCATCAGTATGAACAGGTTGCTTCAATTGTCCCTTTCATATTGTGCTGTCAATTCACAATGCATTTCTCTAAATAGAATTTCAGCTACTGTTGGACTGCCCAATAATCAGTTTTGCTAGGGGTTATCTGATGTTTATCTAAATGTTCTCCAGGCCTCACTAATCTAAATCATTCTGTAACACCTGGAAATTTGCCACCTAGCTACCACCACCTCCTCTTTTAGGTCATTACCAAACATGCTGAGGCACACCTGCCTGAGTGCTTCTCTTTAGGATACCTCACTATCAGCTGCTTTTTGTGCTGAAAACTGGCTGGTCATGTTTGCTCTTTGCTGGGCATCCTTTTTAACAAGTCTGTGCACTGTTACATTACTGCTATTTTGAGACAGAGAAGACCACATTTTAATTAATGGCTGCATAAGAAAAGATGCTATATGCAGAATGATTTATGAGGTTGTAAATCATAAAAAAAAACGTAACTAGTAGAGGGGCACCTTACCACTAGTAATTTAATTACCCCCAGTAATTTTGCAGCCTTGAATGTCCAGGAACTCCCAAGACTTGTTTTGCTTTAGACTTGGGCAAGCATTCAAGAAATGTGATATTTACATATTTAAAAGTCTCAACTCTGATTTGTTGGGATCTGTGAGACCCTTTAAGATACTAAGGTAAGGAGGAGGGGAAGGGAAAAGGTGTTTTTGGAAGTGGTTTTAGTTCTGGGGAAAGAGCAGGTGGAGTTTCAGGGAGAAGAGGGTCTGACATGCATCTGACAGCAAGGGAGGTGGTGGTATGCAGGGCAGCGGGCTATGCAGACCCCAAGTATCCACAGGAATGGGGCTGTGCAAGGGGTTCAGGAGTCTTCCCTCCCATTCCTCCTGTCTGCTGCTGTCTTTCTGCAAGGGCAAGAAGCTTTTTCTCTCTTTCTGTGCTTCAATTCTCCAGATGGAAAGTCAAGTTCACAATATTTCTTCCATCTTGGCTACTCAGACTGTCAATTCTGATCTCTCCCAGCACCTTCTGGTGCTGCTGTAGATACAGTTTGGCTACAGCCAGCTAGGTTTGTTTGTTTGGGTTTTTTTTTGTATATATAATTCCTGCTTCAATAGTGCAATTTTAGTCATTTATTACTATGAAATGTGTTGAGTTTTTTGAGTCTTTGCCACCATAGTTCATGCTTGCTAGCTATATTTGTACAAGAAAATAAACAGAATACTTATTTTCCAATAACCTTTAACTTTAAGGCCAAGGCAAAAATACCATTTAGCATCCCTGCAATGTTACTGTTTCACACTCTTATGGTCTAGTACAGACACTGACTTTCTTCCAAACTTCATATATTCTGATATACATCAAATAATTTATTATTGCCCTTGGTATCCTTGGCTACTTGCTCTTCAAATTTCCTTTTATCCTGCTTCCACTCTGGCAGGTAAGATATAAGAGGAAGATTAGTTTCCACTCCATTGGCATTATAAGAGCTAGATTTCCATTTCTTAAACAATATTTGGTATGAATATATGCCTACTCTTTGCCATTTAAATAGAGTGCTCTTTTCCCTTCTAAGTGATGCATCCTGCTTGTGACTCTTTGTGCTAACTAAAGGCTCTTGCTGCTACAGATGTGTGCTGTAGCCTCATGCATTTATAACAATGCAGGTTATATATAATATTCAACAATATGTTGTATATAAAATCCATTTTCTACAGTCTCAGAAACTATTCAAGAATATTGTGAACAAAGGTGCTGCACTACATATTCTGTAGGAAATTTCATATATGCTAAATTTCCTGAAATATCCATCACCCAGTGCGGACAAGTGCTTATCTGCTTAGGATCCCAAAGAAAATACTTCGGCATCAGGCTACGTGCTGGACAGAACCGTCTCATCACATAATGATGAGCCCCAAATTTAGGCATGCATCCAGGACTAGTTGCACAGCTCCTGCTGGAGCAAACTATAGGATGCAAGGAAGGGTGCCTTGCTACCTATGCAAAAAGAGTAACGCTGGAACATATAAGCAGAGCAGAAGGGCAAAAGCAATAATTTTGATAGAATGACTGTATGTGCCAATCATCAAGCTAGAAGATTCTGCAAATTCAGCATCCAGTCCAAAATCTCCCATGTCCAAGTCATCTCTTTTACCACAGAGATTTTTATGTAGGCCAAGTGAGGAAGTGTAGCAGCAAGTAAACATGCCAAGGTCCTGTGGTGTCACTAGCAGTAGCCAGATTAAATGAAAAGCCTATCTATAACTTAGAGGGTTACTAGGGTCAATGAATGTAGCTTTCAGCATAGCTCCTGGGAACAGCTTCTCAAGCTATCTCACCTCAAGCAATGCAGTACTTGCCTTTCTCCATAAAGAATCTTCAACAAACATAGGGCTATTAATAAGATATAATTGAACACAGCAACCTAGCAGAGAAAGAAACAGGAGGGAAGAAGGGCTTCTCTCATTTCTGCCTTGCATGAACTATGCTTCATCTCAGCTGTAGTTCAGCATAGGTGTAGATCCTGTGATTTTATCAGGACCACTTTTTAAAGTTCCAATATACATTTATAGCTTTTGTGGGACATAAAGAAACATGGCCTTCAAAACAAAATAAAACTAAACAAACCTAGTTACTTTAAAATCTTAGCAAAGTAGCTCTCCCACTGATCTGCTTCCTTGATGGGTATTGCAGAAAACGCCAATTTCATTTTCAACTATAGTTCCTTACCACTCTCTTAATATACTTCAGAGAGCTAAACTGAATGCAAAAAAAGTACAAGTGACTCTTTTTGATCTTAAGAAATGGAAATAGGAGTTTAAAACTTTATTTTCCTGGTACTCAAAGACTAAGAGTCAAAGAATTTTGATCTGTTTTTTGAGACCCACCTGCATCATAAATGCTAAGTTTGTGGTAGACTCCTCAGTTTGCATCACATGCAGAGAAATCCAGGTGGGTAAACAAATTCCAGAAATTCTCCTTCATACATAGTATCTTAGGCATCAAAGATAGTTTGCTATGAATTTAGTGTCAGCCCTGAAAACTGCTACCAACAGTGCAAGTAATTAAACCAGCCATCCTTCTGAATTTCCATTTGTGAGAGAGAGATTACCTGTGCCTTACAAATATGCCTTTGTACTATTGCATGCATTCCACAAAGCTTTCATCCCTTTCTGAAGCCTTTGGATGCGGTAATTTTTGTTTTCCCGCAGCTCACCATAATGCTATTGACTTTAGATGCAGTACACTGCTGTGTCTTGAAAGCCTCTAGAAGTTGCTGGACCTTCTTAACCCTAGTGACAGCACTTTGCAGCAGCAAAGAGATAATTTTAAATAGAAACTGTAATGCCAAATGTATTTTTCAGTTTATAAATTAAAAAGAATCACTTTTGCCATTTTGTGGTAAGAGCACAAGCTGAGGAAAATATCCCTGGGACTCCAATACCAAGAGCAGTTCATGTCTCAGTGGGGGGTGGGAAACGATGATATCTTGTTGTGGACCAAACCTTAGGAACCCTACATGCTCCATTAAAATCATACACATCAAAATGTCTTCCCACACTTGTTATCATGTTTTATCTGTCAATGCTGGCAGCCTGCCATGGACCCCAAAGCTACATGAGGCAAAGAACTCTTTCTTTGTGACACAAGGGCATGAGAGTGGGAAGAGGGCATTTCTTCTTTAGCTGTCAAAGGAAAGTAGAGGGAAGTGAAGAGGGGCAGCTGCAGTTGCCCTTCTGAGAAGAAGGAAGTACAAAAAGCACAAAGATAAAGGAGCCAAGCACACTTGGGATTATGCACTTGGACTGCACACCCCTACATTTTTGTACCCAAGCAAAACAAATCTTCAGAAGGTGCTCAGCACTCCCATCATCCAAACACTGCTCTGTAAATCAGGCCTCTGGGAGGCTGTGCTGAATGCTGCAGGTTTGCAGATGCCTCTGAATGTCTGGGTGTGCGCTGCTGCAGCTCCATCTCCCATCACAGGCAGCACAGCTCAGCCACATTGGAGCTGGCCCCACATGGCCTCCCATGCTGCAGGAATGGCAGGGATGCTTTAGGCCCCTTCAAAGAGTCTCCTAGTGCCAGTGGTCTGCACCCTGTGCCTCACTACAGTTTTGCAGTGCTAAAATTATGCAGCTGGGTTTCAGGTAAGCATTTTTCCTTCATTTCCCCATAGTTCCTATGGAAACCAATTCCACAGCCCTTCCTGAGTGAACACAGAAACTGCAGCAGGGTTTCTAAGTGGATATATGCCTATTTTCTGCATTGGCCAAATGTTTACTTCACTTACATGACAATTAACTTCAGGACACACAGTTGAAGTGCTACATACTTTGAGAGATCCTGCCCCTTACTGCAGTGGGGTTGTCTGTTCCTTATCACACTGTGTTTTTCAAGCAATAATTTTCCATACCTGCCAAATTTTGCCTGTAAAATGAAGTGAAACTGAAGAAGTATGCTCTGAACAGGAGGTGCCCAGTGTAGCTTTTCATGAAAAGATTGTTCAAGGCTGAGAAGTACCTTGTAAAAGTCAGCTTGCTTTGTCAGGCACCAAACAGAACAGGCACTAAAAGGCTTCCTGCTCCCTCCTATTCAGCAAGCAAACTTGGGCAGCAACTGATCCAACAGCTGTTTGAAGCTGCTGAAAGGGCTCCTGCTACTTCATACAACAGCTGACTCATGCCTGAGTAAAGACTGGTAGAAGACTGTCAGCTGTGGAGGCTCCTGCCTTTTAAACAGACGAATTTTCTGTATGGAGAACGGAACAAGTAAGTCAAGCCCTTTCCTTTCCAAGGAATGCTTTTGGTCAACTCAAGTATAATTAGCTAAAGATAAACTGGGGACTCTAGCTTCAACAGATGCCTGTAGCTCAGGGAATATCCCTCCTATAAACATAACACAGTGGCAGAGAAGTAATCCTTCTCTTTCCAGCAACATGGCCAGTCTACCAAAGAATTTTATGTCTGTTTTATGGGCAGCAGAACAGTTGCAAGTCAGGCAGTGTCTCCAGAATATGAGAGAGGTAAAGGTCTTCCCAAAGCATAATGGGGGTTGACTTTTCTCCACAAGCTCTGCTTTGTAATGGTCTAGTGAAGTACATGCCATTTCCCAGGGCAAATGCTCTTTAGAGGTGAAAGCAAGACAATGAAACAGAGTCCAGTGAACTGGGAGCACTCTACAAACTGCAGTGCACAGGCCTAACAGCAGTGGAGAGACAGAGACAAAAACTGTGCTCATAAATTGCTGAAGTACATTCTGGAGATTAATTTAGAAATATGACATTCCAAAGTGACTGACCCAGCCACAAAACATCTGCCTGAAGAGAACATACATCTGCTATTTTTCTGTGTGGTCCCAGTCTCACATATCACTTTGGAGACTATCTGCTAGGCTGTTTCTAAAGATGTGTGAGATATTGACATCTGTTCATAGCCTTCATATGGGTACTGAGACCATGTCTTCTGAAATGTTCAATAAGCAAATACAAATGTGTAGTTTAATTGACATAAAGGGAATCAAGGACCAAAGGTAGAACACCTCAGACAGAAAGCAGTTATAAAAAATTATGTTTCTTAATTCAACAATGCAGTCACCAGGGAATCTGCACTCCCATGAGGAACGCATGACATTTCCTTGCCAAGAGGCTGTCCTGGCCACTTCAGCTAACTTTACATGTCACATCAAGAGGAAGCCTCACTGCTGCTCCTTGTCACCTGGGCAGCCTCAGGTGACAGTCACCAGCAGAGACCTGAACCTGTTGTGCAGCCTCTGTTAAGCTAATGGCACTATGAGTGGAGCTGGAGTTGGACTAGAAGTTATCCTGCTGAACTACAGTTGGGACCATATCACCCACTCAAACAGAAGTAACAGGTGGATTTAGGGCTTCAGCTTTTTGGAAGGAGGCAGCAGGCAACTAGTGTCTCTGGAAATTACACTCTTTGCTAGTACTGTCTCTTGAAGACAATCTCATTAAATCTTCCAATATATCAATTTTTTTGTTTCTCTTACACTCCCATCTCCCCTTGTTGCCTGCTACCCTGTGCCAAAAACAATTGCCTCCACACATCCATTCCCTTGGCTGCCTCCCTAATCACCATCTCACTCCTTGTTCCCAGAGCTACCTCCAGAGCCCCTTGTCATTTTTCATTTACTTACCTGACATGTCTGACTCTCCATTGACTAACTCTTACTTTCCTATTTACCAGAGTCTGTGATAAAGCTCTGCCTTTAAAAACAGCGCTTCTGTTTCTCCCAGACTTACCTGCAAAAACTCTTCTCTCTCTCACTTCATGATCCTCTTAAACAGCAGCATCAGCCCTATTTCTTGCAATAACTCAGGTGACTAGTGTATAGATCACCTCTTGTTCTCTTTTCATAGTGTGTGTTGACATACTCACCTGCAGACTATGGAGACTCTCCTTCTTGAAGATCTTCAGGTGTTTTGCACAGGGTACACATGACCTGAAATAAATGTGGGTTTTTAAAACAATGATAGGGATACGCATTTCCAGATTTCCCTAAACCAGGAAGCCAGGAAGGACCTGGAGCTATGCATTTCAAAACTCCCACAAACAGTGTCAGTCTACCTGCCAGGCTACTTATGCTATTTTATTACACCACAGCTGTGCAGCTAACAGGGAAAATGGGAATGGTAATGTGAATGGACTACACCAATAACATTATGAATCCCAGCTGCAGCAGTTTTTTTTTATTCCAACATCAGATTTTTTTTTTCCCCCCTTAGAACAGAGTATCCACACCTTTAATGCTGCGGTAAGCTTGCTTATGTCTTGTCTGATCATTCCCTTGGGAACCGAGCTGTGCCTAATGTTTCAATTACCTTTCTTCTGCTGCAGAGATGATTGGATTTGGTGTTTCAAGGGACTGTGAAAATACCCAGTATCTAGACAGAAGACCAATACCTCAGGAGCCAGTAATTTGCTGGGCATATCTTATAGCACTTAAACAACTTAACTCTTGGCAGTTAATGGCCCTAATGGTATATTTATTAGACAAGTAAGGGAAAGAAAAGAAAATGACATGAATGTTTAATGAAGACACTAATAGAAACCACATGAAAATGCTGAATTCTCTTTTCTGCTCAGGAAATACTAAGTGGATTTTGTCAACCACATGCATATCTGATGAGTGAGTTCAGTTAATCAATAGGTTTTATTGCATTTCCTAGCATAAAGAAGTCCTTAGTCTAAAATAAGGAGGATCTAATTAATCTAAATGTACCAAGTTTAAAAGTGCAATGCATTTGTTTGCTGAAATAATCCATAGATCTCAAAGGCTATTTTATAACTGAATACGGAATTGAAAGTGCCTGCACTTCTATAAAAATACGCTTTTTCACTTTTTGTTTTTCCCCCCTCTCTCTTCTTATGCAAGCAGTGCAATAAAAAGACAATTTCAATTGCAGAGAATGATTCCTTCTCGTGGCCATGACTCATGAGGACTGTTGCCTCTCGTGGTAGTAATGTGAATTTCAGCTCTGCAAACCAAAATCCTTTCTGTAAACTGATCTCTTATACTTTGTGCAATAATGTAGCTGATTTTCTCTCTGTGACAAAAATCCAAAGTAGAATAAGAAAGATCAGATTCCCAGCAGCTTAGGGAAGTGTTTTCTTCTTTGCATCAGCTATGTGAGACCAGTTTATAACTCTCGAGGGCCAAATGCTGAGTACTTATGCTCAGCATGCTTAGCAAAAAATATGCATGTTTTAAGTCCAGTCACCATTTTTTGAGCAGGGCTCAGGTCATTGTAGATACAGAGACCAGTTCATAGCGGCTGAAAGACTGGTCACTGCTGAGTGCAATGTTTCTCTTTTTGGCAATTCAGAGAGGGACTACTCATGATTTACATTGTCTTGAGATTATATTGTCAGGTATGTGTCTAATACTTCAGTTGCCAGGCAGTAAATAACCCAGACCACAGGTCCCAAGGCCCCAGCAGAGTATTACTGCCAGGCTAACAAAAAATCCAGTTCTGATGTGCTAGCCAGAACGTCAGCTCTGTCTAGCTGCAGAAGGAGACAACCAAGAAGTCTCCAGGCACAAAAGTCAACCTGGTAAAACCTTTGGAATAAGCTTGAATATTCAGAGTGGCTTTATATGCATCATGTAGCTGTGGTATCTTGTAATTTGATAATAAGGGACCTAATCCTGAAATTCCTACATCGTCAAACAACAGCTGTCAGGTATCATCCTGCAGCTTTTGTTTGATCAAAATAATAAATAGACTTGAAGTGCTAGTGCCAGACATCTCCGGTTACACAAAGCCTTCATTCTGACCATAGCTGCCTTGGAAGTTGCTAGCCTGAACCTGGAAGCTCATCTGTGCTGCTTTCAGGAAACAGTGTCAGGTTAAGACATCAAAGTAATACCTGTGTCTAAAGATGCAAAGAAGCAGTAGCACAAACTGAATGATACAGTTCAACATGATCTTTATCTATTCATTGCCAATCAGAGAAATTGGCAGTTTCAGCTCTAAAATCCTGTTAGAGAGCCAAGCTCTAAGATTTGCAAAGGCTTGCATTTTACTGTGTTATATTTTCTCATTATGTCACCAACTGCAGAATGACTGGTATACATGGTGGTGATCACTTATATCTTCAGAAATTTCATATTACTTTTGGAAGAGGAGAAAAAGTATTAATAGAGAAGTTATAGCAGAAAAAGTCTTCACATTTGACCAAGAGGAATGTAAGGAATATGAGATGTGCTTTGCACAGATCCCTGATTAACCTCTCAGGGCTGAGTTTATCAGCTGTCTATCAGGCTTTGCAGCTTCTCCCCAAGAGCAAAGAAACACAGAACAAAACATTAGCATTTCACCTTTCCCTGCGGGGCAGTCTTATTCATCTCAGCCCCTTCCCAAAGCTGGGGATGGCTGCAAAGCTGTCAGGCAGCAGCTAATGAGTGGAGGGTAGATGAGTGAATGGTTAATGAATCCTGAGGAGAGGAGCCTCAGATCCACAATTCAAATCCATATCAAGTGATAAAAGTTATTCTGTTACACTTACTCATATGATACAGTTCCAAAACTGAAGCAAATATCTGGAAATACTGCTGTGTAACTTAGAAGATTTTATCTCATTTTTAATGGAAATATTGATGAGTAAACAAATCCTTTAGGCTTACTTCTCCTTTTGGAAACAAGGATTTTAAAGTGCACTGAGCAACACAATTCACATACAACAGAAGCAGACAGATGGCTTAATAAAATATGGGCAGTTCAATTGCCTGTGATGGGAAAAACAAAATAGCTTTTGAAAAAATATGTACCTGCATGAATCACTTATTACCTGCAAGAAAAAGGGCTTTGTCTCTCTACTAAAGTTAATAAGCCCTTCTCCATATTAATATCTTCCTTACTGATTACAGTCCAAGAAGCTACCTGCTATGGTAACTAACTTAGTCAGGGGTTTGTATTTTTTTATATAGCATGTTGTATTAAAGAATTAAAAATATCACAATCTAGTAGGTTTACAAGCAAACAGAATAACTTTGAAAAATGGCTGTCAGTTTAACATGCTAAAGCAACCCTCCCAGTAGCCAGGGAAGAGGGACAATCCCTACATGCAGCTCCTCAGTCATGAAAATGTGACTGAAAAGGATGATTTATGTAAGGACAGGAGCAGCTCCTCCATTAGGACTCTCCTGGCCTTGCTAAATGGTTTGAGATACAGATAACAGATGCCTTTTCTACCAAGACCTCATCTCCTCGTCCTGGCCTTTTCCTGGCTGGTGCTTGCAGGCCCCTCTGTGCAGGCTCATGTTTTTCATGTTTGGCTCTGTTCCACAGTAATTTTTTTTATGAAAGTTTGAGCTGTAGCAATGTGGGCACTTTGCATACAAGACAAGTGGGTAAAATACACTTTCCCACTGTGAAAAATTAATGTTACCTTCTCTGAAAAGCCTCCATTCAAAACATACAGCACTAGGAAAGTGAAATTTAACATCAAAAGAAGGCTGATTTTGATAAAATGTCTCTCAGAGGTGGATGGTGTGCGTGCTGTGCTCATCAAGAGTTGGGAATGGCATTATTAAGGGGTGGTGGGAGATGTGCCAAACTGAGCTTAGCTGTGGGCTAAACTACCAATTGGCTTTGACCTCACAGCCATCCCTTCAATGAGTGGCTTCTGGTGGGGCAGTGATTCGTCCTGCATAAAGAAAAGCCCTTACTAAGTTGGTGGAGAGAAATAGCTTTAATGGATACTCTCTCAATCATTTCTGACTGTGAAATTAGCATGCCTTGTTCCTTTGACAAAACACGGTCCTCAAAATCTCAAATGTTTAAACATTGAAATTATTTTGATTTCTTCCCCCTGTTTCTCAAAAACTGCACTTCAGAGATTTGCCTTCTCAGTCCTGTCTGATTGTTTAGATTGCAAAACCCCTGAAGAAGGAACTGTCTCTTACAACAGGCGTCAGCAGTGCCTAACACAGTGGAGCTTTTATCTTAAGTACTTCTTGGCACTAATGAAAATAATTAACAATAGCACAGATAGGTAATTCCATGGGAGATCTCTATTCTACTAACATATCTAGGCAGCAAAAGGAAGAACTCAAAGCCAAGAAAGAGACATCTTACTGCCAAATTTAAATCTCTAACTGTTTCCTTATGCAATACTAGTATGAACTGTTCTGCTGCTTGCTCAGCTAGCAGTTTGGAACCACAAACTACAGACATTCCAAAGCGCTTAACAATCAGATTAGACCCTCTCTTCCCTCAACCTGAAAATCCAACCTGGCTTAGGCTCCCACAATTTGTTATCATGTCAGTTTTGAATGGGCTGACACTATTCGAAGTGCATGTGTTTGGAGACAGGTAAATGGGGTCCTAATCAAATTAGAAAATTCCCTCCTAGGAAAGAGCTCATTTCAGTACCAGTTTTTCATTTTCTTGTTGAGTGATTGACAGCATAAATCGCACATCCCATCAAGATCTGGAAAGTCAATAAAAATGTGTTTAAAAATTACTACTAATTTGCTTCATACAAGTGGTTCCACCTACAGGAGGATGAATGCAGCTTGGTTTCCATCAGTCTGCAGCATAGATCTACTAGCATTGAGCAGAGGCTTGATCTCACAGTGCTGCTGTCTTTCCCTCCCTTGGCATACAAAGTGGGACAATCTCTCCTCTCTAATCTACTCAGACTTTCTACAATTTGTTTTCAAATCCTTCAAAACCCTGGTCCTCTGCCAAGTGTAGTTGAAAGTAGCTGTTTCAAATAAGGAGGTTGAAGAAAGGTTGTCAGACACAAAAATGTCACTGCAGGTAGGACAGAAGTGTTGCAAAAATGTTCCACATCTTTGTGTACATAACAGGTGCTGCTCTCACTTTGCCCTGAGGAGGGAGAGTGGAAAAGAAGGAAGTATAATGGTTCTTTTCCTGTAAACAAGGACAATGTCTGTTCTATCAGTGGGTGCACCTGCATGCAGGTCAGAAGTGCATCCACCCCAATGAGCATTTGAATCCCTCATCTTACCATAACATCCTCTTACCATACCTGGCTCTCAGAAGCTGTAAATGCTTGCTGCTAGAATGGCTTGTGTTATAAACACGCACAGCAAGAAACCCAGATATATTACAGATTCTGCGGGTTGGGCCAGGAGGAGACAGCACCCACCTAGGCCCTTTAGTTTGCCCATACATCACATTATTGCACCAAAGAAGCAGAATGACAAACCACTATGTATCCAGGACCTCCCATAGCTCCACTGGGACAGAGAAGGAGCACAGCAAGTCATTTATTTGTATGCAACTTATTTGTGAGTAAGAAGTTACATGTTCATTTTGAAAACTCTTATCTTCAGTGTTTCCTACTGCTTCTTGTAGTGCCTGCATTCATCTCCTTTCAGAATAGTCCATCATCATTGTACTATTCCCTCCATATCCCCATGCTGCCAAAAACATACTGGTACTAAAGTACAGAGAAATATCTGTGCTGTTACATCATTCATACATACCAGACCCCACTATGATTCTTCATGCATGGAGATTGATGCTGATGTTGACCAATGACAGAGGGATCCAGAACTCTTCTGATTAAAATTTAACAAACAAATTAAAAACTGCTAGTTATTAGTATATACTGCCAGACTCCAATGCCAAAATTTCCTTTCATGTTTGCTTCAGGTTGAGTGTGTGGCTGAATGGTACCTTGACTACTACACTACAAGCGCATATACATACATTGATCTCATTAGTAATCCAGTGTCATCAAATCACAATACTCACAAATTTTACAATATTTGGCATAGATTTTTTTTCTCTGTTCTAGCCCCAGATACTGGATTCATGGGAAAAATTATGTTTACATGAAAGGAAAGATGCCTTTAAAGTTCCAGAAAGAAAAGCCTGAAAATGTGAAGTTACTGCATAATCAGATACCAGAAAGCAAATCACAGAAACATAAAGCATATTGATTTTTTTTAATCCTATTATTCTAAAGCTGATCTCCTGAACTTTTGGCACATAACTCATGATTTTTGAAACATTCATCACTCAAGTACCAGTGGTCTACTTCCTTGTAAAAACAGGCTGGTGAATATGATGAGGGAACAGTGAACGAACAGAAACGCAACAGGTCAGCAGTAAAGAGCAGACACATGCTCTGCCTTGTGAGCTCTCTTTCTGAGTTTTTAAAAAGAATTCATTCACTATGCAATTCAATCTTTGATCTTCCACCTTCTACTGAAATCTCCTCCTCTAGGTTTTTGCACATACCTTGCAAAAGCATCTCAGAGGCTTTCTGAAACAACCTCACAGGATAAAGAGCTCAGGGGTGCTTACAGACACAGAGAGATGAAGGAGACAAGATGCATTGTTATTCTTGATATTATTCACTCCTGACATCTAACCCTGACCTTCAGCCTACAAGCAAGGAGAAGATATTTTTCACTTCCTATTTGTCCATGATTTAAGGAAACAGATCCTCTCCTCCTCCGATACAGACATGAGAGGGTCATTCTGTTCCCTACTCTCAGCTCTTGCCTTTATTTCTCTTCAGACACAAGGTCAGAGCTGTTGAGGCCAGAAGGGAGTTGTCTTCCTCCTCCAGGCAGGAGAATCATGTGTGCAAAAGCTGTAGTAAAGCAATGGTATCCTGGCATGAGGGCAAGGTAGGGTCAGGAGCTGTGTGATGTCTGTGATAAGCCTGAAAGCTGTTGTTCTGTCAGAGGACACTTTAGAGGTTTGCTCAGATCAGAAGCACACATGGAACAGGAACAGGATTCAGGGCAAATCCATACTCACATCTAGGCTTTGATACCACCACTGTTGCGCACAACACCTTCTAAGATTAATCTCTTGGTGTCTGAGCCAGAACCATGGCTCCTGTTCTCTCAGGGCCCCAGTCCTACAAGATGCTAAGACCAGTGAAAGCTGCAGGTGTAGGTTCTTAAATCACTGCCATGCACAGAGCAGAATCAGCCTCTGGTATTCAGCATGGCCTGTCTGTGCCATTGTCTGCATGCACACACAACTGAGAGGCTCCTTTGCACTGGCATGCTTCAAGAATATGCAATTTCTTCCTGACTCCCAGGGCTGGGGTAAGGTGAACACCATGTTTCTTCCTTCACAGACCTTGATAGCCCTGAAGCTACAGCTGACCTCTATTTTCTGATTGCGTATTTTTAAGATTGAATCTTGATGACAGAAAACAGGGAGCCAGGCTTCAGGGAGAGATAATGATGTAATTGTAAAACTGTTCAAAAGAGTACAGGCACTCACAGAGACAGCCAACTCACAGTTACGTGTCTGGGCATTTAGGTGTATTATATAGCACCACGAATTACATGACAAACATAAACACAGGGCTTGTTCCACTCTCTTTTACAGAGGTACACCATGATTCTAATCAAGTTCCAAAAAACAGCAACAAAAAAACTTGTCATTTCCTGTGGGCGGCAATGTGCCCAGAAAACACACTCTGCTGCAATCACAGTTGTGTTTTTAGAAATGCTCGCACCCACTCATTATACTTGAAAATAGCTTGGGACAGGGGGAAGTGGAGAGCTGGAAGTGGTGTGTCAGCAGAAATAATGTCTACACCATTTTCTATACAATGATGGCACCTTCTAGTTTTTTCCCTTCCTCCTTTTCCTCCCAAGTGAAATGAAAAGTTACTGAAAGCTTAGACAAACCTCCAAAAGTCTGCCTCATCCAGCTATTGAAAGGATGTATAGACCGGTCAGAAACAAAATCTTTGCTTTCTTGCACTGTTCAGGAGAAGAGAGCAATGAAAACTGAAGACGGACATGCCAAGGGACCAACAGCACGTCCCAAGGGAATGTTCTCAAGGCATTGCTTTCCTAAGGAAAACTTCCACCCTGAGAGAGATTCTCCTCTGTCCCTTGGAGTGAGAGTGACAGTGTGTCTGAAAGGAGGCTGAAACCCATCCAGGTTTTCTACATTCTCGTACTCCGCTTGGAGGTAATATTTTCCTTTCCCTTTCCTGGTTGCCTCTTCTATTTCTTTCCTGTAAATCTCTAATAATAAAAGGGTGACATAAGAAGGTCTTTTGGTTGCTGCATTCTTTGATGATATGTGACATCCAGTTACATATGTCAGAGGATGTTAGAAGGAAAATGGAGGATGTGGAGGGAAGACAAGAATGAAGACCAGAAAGAAAACGTAGTGGAGAGAACCAAAGTATTAGAAAAAAGGTGATACCAAAATACCACTAGCAATGAGGCTATGCAAGTCAAAGAGCTCATGAAGCAAAAGTACACTCACAAGAAACCTCAGTATGCTGAAAGAACCCTCCCAGGGCAGTGAGACCTTTGAGGAACCTCTGGGAAAAGGAGAGTGTAGAGGCAGTGTGGTGAAATATATACTAGTGCCAAATCAAGGCTAAACAAGTCTGGAGAATAAAAGCTGTGTGGAGACCTCATAGCAGTGTTCCAATACCTGAAGGGGTCCTAGAAGGATGCAGAAGAGGGACTCTTCATCAGGGACTGTAGCAACAGTACAAGGTGGAAAACTTAAACAAAGGAAGTTCAGGTTAGATATAAGGAAGAAGTTCTTCACTGTGAGGGTGGTGAGACACTGGAACAGGTTGCCCAAAGAAGTGATAAATGCTCCATCTCTGGAGGTGTTCAAGGTGAGGCTGGACAGAGCCTTTGGTGACCTGGTCTAGTGTGAGGTGTCCTTGCCCATGGCAGGGGGGTTGGAACTAGATGATCTTAAGGTCCTTTCCAACCCCAACCATTCTATGATTCTATCATTCTTTCTATCATTCTATCATTCTATGAAGGGATATGTAGCCACCAGTATTACCTGTGCTCTTTCCCATCATCTGCCTAGAGAGGAAAACTTACAGGTAAACAGCTATGTGCTCTGAGCAGAAGAATGCAGCAAGGAGAGGAAATAGTAGAATAAAGTTTTTTCTTCCAGGGACCTTTGGAAATCAAGGCATGTGCAAGACAAGCCTGCAGATACAAGCATGGCTTTCACTGTAAACAAGCTCCTGTTTCATAGGGGAACACGACAAGACAGTGGGAAGAGGTTATCTGAGGTACTTGATGCCACTGGTAAACATATTCAGGGTTCCTGTTCCCCCAGACTTTTACTTTCCAATTTCTTATGTAGTTGTATAGGGAAGAAGGACACAATTATGGAAGGGCCAGGAGACAAGGCGAATTTTGGCACAAGCCCCTGTGCAAGGTACCCACTGGCACCCTGTAAGGCGGAAGTTGATGGATCTGCCACAGGTCCTACCTGTAGTGGTATAACAGGAGAGCTGCTGAACCCAGCAGGTGGGAACAGAAGCTCTCCTTCCTCCATTCCTTGTGGCTCGCTCTTTCAGGGCTGGCAATTCCCTGGTAAGATAGACCTATCACATGAAGAAACAGAGCCAAGTGGTTTAGTCAGACTGATAATTAAATTAGGACTGTCTACTTTTTATCCCCTTTGATTTAACGTCCATTTTGAATGAACACGAATTACATACTGTGATTCATCAGACAGCCTCTGTGCTTCCTTTTGGGCAATAAGAGTATTACAAGAAACAAGTAGAAAGTTTTGAAATATGAGGGGAGAATCACTTTCTCCAGCACATGGAGGGATATTCTTGTTCGCACTTACTCAAAAAATGCCAATATTTTTCCAGTATTTTATTACTGAAGTCTTGGTCGCCACATTCACTCTGCAGATTTTGAGGATTAGGCAACTGGAATAACAATCATGACCACTAATGTTCTCATAGGATGCGTCATCCACATTAGAATAGATACATTTAGAGCCAGTATCACGCTTCTTGTCATCTGAAGCCCTGTCCTAATGTTAGGTGATTTTTCAATATATCTGCAAGATTTTCAAGCTCTTGGCTTGGAAAATAAAATTGTCTTGGAAAAGAAAGCAATCCAGCCTGTGTTACATAACATTTCCATGTCATCATTGCCTTCTTAAAATGTTAAAGACATTTCATAGAATCATAGGTAGGGTTGGAAAGGACCTTAAGATCATCTTCTTCCAACCCCCCTGCCATCACCAGGGACACCTCACACTAAACCATATCACTCAAGGCTTCATCCAACCTGGCCTTGAACACTGCCAGGGATGGAGCATTCACAACCTCCCTGGGCAACCCATTCCAGTGCCTCACCACCCGCACAGTAAAGAATTTCTTCTTTAGATCCAATGTAAACCTCTGCTGTTTAAGTTTCAACCCATTACCCTGTGTCCTATCACTACAGTCCCTAATGAAGAGTCCCTCACCAGCACCCTTATAGGCCCCCTTCAGATACTGGAAGGCTGCTATGAGGTCTCCATGCAGCCTTCTCCAGGCTGAACAGCCCCAACTTTCTCAGCCTGTCTTCATAAGGGAGGTGCTCCAGTCCCCTGATCATATTCGTGGCTCTCCTCTGCACTTGCTCCAGATGTCCTTCGTACGTTAAGAACACCAGAACTGCACACAGACTCCAAGTAGGGTCTCACAAGGGCAGATTAGAGGGGAAGGATCACTTCCTTTGACCTGCTGGTTGCACATCTTTTGATGCAGCCCAGGATACGGTTGACTTTCTGAGCTGTAAGCACACACTGAAGCCGGCTCATGTTCATTTTCTCATCGACCAACACCCCAGGTTCTTCTCCTCAGGGTTGCTCTGAATCTCTTCTCTGCCCAACCTGTAGCTGTGCCTGGGATTGCTCCCACCCAGGTGCAGGACCTTGCACTTGGCATGGTTAAACTTCATGAGGTTGGCATCAGCTCACCTCACAAGCATGTCAAGGTCCCTCTGAATGGCATTCCTTCCCTCCAGCGTATCAACAGCACCACATAGCTTGGTGTCATCGGCAAACTTGCTGAGGCCGCATTCAATCCCATTGTCCATGTCAGCGACAAGACCACTCCCAACACCGATCCCTGAGGGACACCACTCGTTACTGGTCTCCAACTGGACATTGAGCCATTGACCACAACTCTTTGAGTGCGACCATCCAGCCAGTTCTTTATCCACTGAGTGGTCCACTTATCAAATTGACGTCTCTCCAATTTAGAGACAAGGATGGGACAGTGTCGAAAGCTTTGCACACATCCAGGTAGATGATGTCAACTGCTCCACCCCTCTCCATAATTTCTGTAGCCCCATCACAGAAGGCCACCAAATTGGTCAGGCAATATTTCTTTAAATATTAAGCCCAGATAAGACTATTAACACCATGTGTCCCTTGCCTGTCCTCCCAGCATGTCCCAGTAGCATGTCCGAGCTGGGTGGAACAGCAAGAACTTCTGCGTGTAAAAAGCTCCAAACAGGGTTTTACAGATTTCACCAGAATTGAGATGGAGGTAATGCTTTCTTGACAGAGAGCATTTCCCCTTGACTTTTCCCGCAGCCCTAGGAATGACTAGCTACTGCTATACTCCCATTGCAGTTTTGGCATTTCCAGTGTGCTTCCTTGCCTGTCCCTGAATCAGCATACCTTTGCTGGAGATCAGACTCCATCTATAGGGTCTGTTATGATGCAGTGAAAGGACACAAACCTCTGTTCAAAAGTTCCTGAGGAGCTATTCACTAGAAGCTGGAACCTGTGCCAAGAAAGCTCCACTAGCCTACACTTGTGCTGGGCTTCTCTTTCCTAGGTATCAGTTATATGCTCTGCATGAGAGAAGAGAAAGCATTAAGGGGCTCTGTGTGTTACCCAGTGCAGCTGTTATCAGTACATTTGCATGCAGTATAGTGCCTGTATATCTCTATTCAAAATCATTAATTGTGAATATCAGTACCACCATATATATTTGTAGGGCACTAATGACTTGAGCTTAGCTGAAATATAAATAAATATGGTGATTCTGACCCAGATGCATCAAGAGTGGAAAGACATTTGGAATTGCAGTTAGCAAACATAGATGTTGACTTAAGCTGTAGCTCCTGTTTCAGAATCAGGGCTTGCAAAAATCCCAACTTTGACTTCTAGCAATACTGAGAAAACATTACTAAGTTTCTTTATATTATACACCCATTCATTCACTTTCATTACAAACAAGCATTAGAGAGAGGTCAGGAAGAGTTATGTACAGAGCAAATTAGCCCACATGTTGCATTGTGATGAGAATATGGTATTAAACTCCAGTGTAGATTGTAAGATGAAAAGAAAGTTTTGACCTTTGAAAACCAATGAGAGTAGGGAGGGTATGTATTATTGTGTTTTCTGCCTATCTGAGGTCTCCTTTCTATACTTTATAAGCAGAACAGCAGAACAGCATTATAATTTCAATAATCACTTTTAGGATGATCCATTTTGGGGCTATATTAGTGTGCTATAAATTATAATTGGTGTATTAGTTCTCAGCCTTTCCTGGCTGGAGGCAAGAAAACTCTGCGAGTTTGCTGTCTGAGTGTGTACTGTGTATTGATTCAGAGACTGCATAGTGATTTTCCACTAGCAAAACCCTTGGATAGGCATGAAAAGTGGAGAGAGACGACAGTAGAGCCAAGGTGAGGAGACAAATCATTTGAAACATCACTATTGCTGTTGCTAAAGAAAAGGAAACACAAGCCCAAGATAGTAAGCAATGGGATGCAGTCCCAAGAGGTATTAACTACAGAGAGGATGCACTTGTAAAAAATGCCTCCCTACACCTTTCTGTGCAAAACCAGTGCCTGACAACACATACTCATTGTTTCCTTGTGTCTCAGCTTCGCTTTGGTTTGCACACTGTGAGGTATTACAAGGAGGTAATACCTAGTGCAAAGGAAAATTCAAACCTCAGGATCATAAGGAATCAGTCATTAAGAGCCAAGTAGGTAACATGCACTAGCATATTCTGTGGAAGATATAAAAATCTTTCATTGTTTTGTTTGGGGGGAGAGGGAGGGGTTGGTCTTTTTTTTTTTTTTATCTTGGGCGCTAAATCTGTTTTAAATTATTTACAGTTAAAAATGCATACAGTTACATCTTTTCCCATGGGTTTCTAAACACAATAGCGAGTTATCACAGAGGAATGTAATTGTTGCTGGAAGTGCCAACCTGCCTGGCCAGATCATCTGCAGACAAAAGCAGCAACTTTCACAGCTTATGCTCTGCCTGGAATAGCTTTCACACAAATGCAGAGGAATTCCCATCTTCTGCAAAGCCCTAAAAATGCATAGTGACTCTTTCTGGCTCTTATGCTGACAAAATAATTAGGGATGAAACTAATTTTTAAATGAGCTCATCCACCTAATTGCAACAGTCAAGCAGACCTGCGATACCAGTCGCTGATGCCTGCCTTTAGAAGCAAAAATGCTGCAAGGACCAGAGTGAAGATGCGTATATCGGCAAGTCTTTTCCAAAGCTGAAGATATATTCACAGGTTAGAGCGCCACCGGCTGCCCTAGGTAGGGCTATTTGCTGAACTTCCCTCCTCATCCCCCAAGAAAAAGCATGCATAGAAGTCGCTCTGGACTCATACAATTGTGTGGGCTCCTCTAAAAACTGACAGTGGGATCTAATGCTATCCTCAGGCCTCCTCAGCTTGCAGTCCCAGCAGCAGAGCCACATACTCCAGTGAAATAAGTGAAATACAGGGGGTTGTTTGGAGTACTGTCATATGTAAACCATTTTTCCCAGGGAAGCCAGAAGAGAGTGGAAAACAGCACAGTGCTGACATAGCTTAGATAGATGTAACATGGTACTTTATGCAATCCAATGAGGTGCTTGAGTTCTGCAGGGAGGATGGAAGGAAAGCAGAGAATCTTACTTCTGAAGTGCTCCTGAAAATTAGAATTATGGCCATGAAATTTCTTTAAATAGATGTCTTAGAAAAATATAGCAGCCTATCAGTCATATAGGTGCTTATATTCCTTTCTCAGAAGGTGTCCGGAGGCATTGAAAGAAAGCGTCACTTAAAGAGCATGTGCAGCGAAGAATCAAAGCAGCACAGTTTTCACAGGGATCCTGCCATCACCCTCCAACTGCACAGAAAGAGAATGAGGGCACCCCACTGATACACCACAATTCCATGAGGGGAGGAGGCAATTACTTGCCAAAAAGCCAAGCCTAAGTCTAAGCAATAGCCCCACTTCTAAGGACTTCCAGCAGCATTCAGAGGGTTTGAACAAGAGGAAAACTTGAAACTGAATAATGGGTATCATATGCTTCCAACTTTTCTAATTAAAAATCTCTGTCTTCAAGTCTTTTTTGTTATATTTGAAGAATGTGGCAGATAATGCAGGTACCACTTAGAGTATTTATGCTGATAATGGTAATACTCAAAGATGTCAGCTGAATAAGCAAAATGGAGTGCATGAATCTCCTAATGTTCTCAACAGCTAACCCTTTGGCCAGGGCAGGCTGGAATGAGTTTAATAGCAGCACATCACTATTATTGCCAGCACTGTATAGCTGAAGCAACACAAAGATTCAGTCCCACGTAAGATTGCTATTAGAAAAGAAGCAGAGAAAAAGATCTTCTTCTGGCATCTGAGGCACCTGTAACTCCACAGTGTGTCCCAATGTGTGGAGAGCAGTACATTAGCTACCCATGTCACCATGTAGCTAGCCATGTGCTGATGCTCCCCACATTAGCAGATGGAAGAGAAGAGCTCAGGATAGGACTCCAGTGGAAACTGCCTCTCTGCATTGATGGAGCAGATACTGCAGCCCTAGGGACACTTAGTGTTAGGTGCTATCTTTAGTCCAAGACTAGTTTTGAGGTAGTTAATCACCTGTCCCGACAAACTCTGCAGTGTGGGCCCACATGCCACTCCCTTCCACACTCCTGGCCCACTTGCACTACCCATGTGGTATAGGCAGAGACTGCAGCAAACTTCCTTTACTCCCAGGCAGCCTGTGGGCTATCCCTGATCTCACAGACTATCCAAAGGGAAGGGGAGAGGCAGAGGGAATAGTATTGGTAAACAAGGGGAAAAAAAGCTGGGTGACTCTTGGGTATCACCACTGTGACAGGCTCAAGAAAAAAACTGCTGTCTAGTAGTACTGCACTCTGGACCAAAGAGGGGGAGAGGAGAGAGGAAGAAGGATGATGCCATGGGGTGATGGGGAAGATGTGCAGCCTTTGCCCCATCACATGTCACTTCATGGAGGGCAGGAAGTTTATTATGAACACACAGACCAGCTGGTATCTGTAATCAGCACCTAACCTCCGCAATAGCAGACTTCACCTCTGCACCCCTGGCAGAGCACTCAGGCCCTCAGCCCTGAAAAAGACCTAACCACCCAGAAGCAGTCCCCTGTGCTTTCTCAGACACCGCTACCCTCATGTGCACAGTGCTGCCTCTCAGAAGACATGACCTAGAGCCAAACAGTTACTGTAATCAGGGCAGAGAAAAAAGGTGACTGGGAGGAGAGAGAGAACTAAATGAAGAGGCAACTACACTAAATGGCCAGAAAGCATTTGCAGAATATCTTGAAGTGTAGCATATTATTTGAATAATACTAATAGCATTATTATAGACTAAATCATAATCCATATGCATCAGGGGGCAGAGTTAAGGTTACTGCAAATTCACCTGTTTAATACTTTATTACAGGTTAAAATGATAAATTATCCATTTCTTAGCAGCAATCAGTCCTTCTGTCAACCTTGAAATCATTATAGAGAAAGAATGAGCTGTTACAGAAAATATAAATGTTATTGAGTTATTTCATTGTACAAAAATTTCTCAGTCTTACTGATAAGTTAATCAGGGTGAAAACAATTTTTTTCTGAAGACATTACTCTTAAAACCAGCAACGGTCAGGCCAGATGCTCAACCCTGCTCCATCTTCTTTGTGTAGCTCAACTGTGCATGAGAATAGAGAGCACTAAATATTGCCCTGCAAAGCCATACCTCCAGCTTGAGTCCACCTTTCCCAAACTGCCTTCCTCCATCCTTTTCAACACAGATGCCCTGAGTCAGAGTAATGAGGAACAATTCCGATCTCCCCAGAAAACCAATCCAAAGAAGAGTTAAACTATAACATTTCCATCAGCTGTTTTAAACCCTTCCAAAGACATGCTTCCAGCTCTGCTGGCAGAACTGCAGCTGGCGATCTGAGACACTGAGCCATCCCTCTAGTGCTCCCTGGAGCATGCAGCCCTGGCACAGCTCCCACTCCAGCCATGCCAGAGCTGCAATCTGCTTCAGAATGAACTGGAGCTGACCAGTCAAGAATCCACCTAGAGCAGTCAGGGCATCTGGGCTGCAGAAAGCAACCTGAACACCAACCCAGCTCCCATTGCAGCTCTAATCCACAACTTGTGCAACCCTCTTCTGAATTTTCATTTGTTCCATTTTGCATTGCTGCATATTTTACAAAATCCTGACATTTCTAAATCACTGAAAAATTAAAGAAGATAAATTCTGGTTTCCAAAGGGACAGCACAGCCTTCAAGGCACTGTTGAACCCTGCTGTCTGAAGAAAGAGTGATTTAAAACACAGAACTTCCCTTTGATGCTTACCGACTCAGACATCACATTAATCAGAGCTTTGTGAATGGTTGATGTGCAACCATATGCACTTTTACTTAAAAGCAGAGAAATCAAGGACGTTTAACAGCTCCTGTTATGGTCTTTTTAAACTTCAAAGGGGATAAACTATTTATAAAGTGCCACTGCAGGGAGATCCAGCCTAATGCTATATTTATTTGAATAGTTTGCTTTAAAAAAAGTGCCAGTGTTTTGCCTTATGTGCAGATACAATTTACTGCAATACTAATGTACATGCAGACCTCAAGCTAAGTCAGTAGCCATGTCAGATTCCTTTGCAGCCAATGATAGTAAAAGCACATTTTCATTCACCCTAAAGAGAATATAAGGGGAAAAAAAAATCCTAATGACAAACCATCAAAAAATTAATGTAACCTGAAGCAGGCCAATTTCACCTGCCATTATTAATTTTAAAAAAACCCAAATGTGTCAATGAATAAAAAAGGCGCAAGTGAGTTAAAATAGCATGAAAAGTCATTTCCAAAGGACACCAAAACCAGAGGTGTCCAGGATGCCTCTCAGAGAATTGTTATAAGCAAATAAAAGAAACAGATTTCTGTCACAAAAGGAATGACCATATTGTTTCTTTTAATGAGGTCTTGTGGAACTATAAAGATAAATTACAAAATTGTCAAGCACAAATGGTAGCTGGATGCCTGAATTGTACAGCCCTCACAGGAACAGGGCCCCAAATGTTATTTCTGCTTTTGAAAGATAGGTAGCAATAGCAAGCTGTTATTCTGTGTAACTACCTGTCACTATGGAATAAAATAGTAGCATAAAGGTGCACAGAAGAAGAGAGCAGAAGACTTGAAAATCTCACCATAGGAAGAATCCCAGAGCTATACCATGGCAACTAAAACTCACCAGGGTCAACTACTGATCAGTAAATTGAGGTAGCTTTAGGATTTGAGTAAAGACAGCTTCAGATTTAGCAAAGAGAAGAAGCATTCAATATATAAAAGTCACCATAAATGATGAAAGCAGATAAAAATTTGGAAAAAAAATAACTATGTAATTTGAAATATATGTGTCAATATCATTTAATTGACTAATAACCATTACTTCACAAGATTTTAAGACTTTTTTAGACTTAAAATAGATTTTTGTTCTCTGTTCCTTTGGGCCATATAAACATCATAAGTTAGTGCAATAAATTGATGGATAATTTGGCAACTTAAGTGTGCAATTAGAATGGAGCTATTTGGTGGAAAATTTGTACGAATTACTCTGTTTAAATGCAGCTCAACAGCCTGAATTCATAAAAAACTTCAAGTTCAATGACAGTGAGATCCACACAGCTCCAGCAAGGGTTTCACCCAGCTCAGAGACCCTTCAATTTCACTGTAAGCATCAAAGCAAAGCAGTTTCGGTAAGTGTATTTAGGATATCAACCATACTGTTCGCCCCACAAGCACTCTGGGAGCAGCACTGAAAGATCTTCCAGCAATTCCTTTGGTCTTGCAGCCGATTACAGAAAATAGGAAACTATATAGACTACAAAGGTCTTTCTTAGTTTGACATCCATTACACACAAATGCGGGCATCGTGCAAAGGATGAAGAGTTATGAGATGTGCCCTGTACACATATGGTTTCCCATCACCATAAACCAGTCAGCAGACCTACAGAAGAAGGTTTAATTCCTCGAGTGGTGACTCTTTCCTCTTCCTTCTCAGACATCCTGCAGGAGTCAAACAGAACCTGAAAAATCTAGATGTGAAGAATCTGCACTTTCCACTCAGAACATATCACCACTTAGAAACCCAACAGTTCCCTCCATACATCCAGAGCTACGAAGTCTAGCAAATGAAGCCCTAGAGAAAAGCAGTAGCGTAGGCAATTAAAGTTATTTAATGACTTTTTAATACAGTAGGAACAAAAACCAATGCTAGAATAATGTGGAGGAACACAGAATTTGGAGAGTTTAGACCTGCACATTTGTGGTTGACAAAGTAAGAAGAAAATATCTTGCTTCCAAGTGACAGGCTTACTGGAAAGAATGTTGTTGAACAGCAACCAAAGCAATTTAAACAATTTTGATGTGTTCAGCATCAGTATCCTACACTGGTGGCCAGCAACAGATAATGCCAGACACAATGCCATAAAGCAGCAAAAAGGAGGCTGAGCGCTAGTACATGGCTTCCCGCCAAACATCACAGTGAGAAATCCTCTGATGGAACAAGCTGCTACAGAAACTTGTAGACACTTGGGTTGAGCTCAGCTACATCATGCTTTGACCTCTTGCTGTGCCCACAGGCAAGACCCATGGCAGCCAAGGGCTGTCTGGAGATGTGACCCAGACATATGCAAATATGACTGTAAGTCACTTACTTCACTCCATAAACAGTGGACAGCCCAGGGCCCAGTGAAGTTCTCCTGCAGTGGGTTGCACACCAGGATCTCCCCTTAAGTGGGGACATCCCTCAAGGTTACTCCTCAAGTTTGGTGTCATGGGTTCAGCAGTAGCTCATGCTCTGCAAGGGAGGAGGGAGAGATAGGATGTCTGGTCTGGGCTAGTCGGGGAGGTATTCCATACCACAGCATGTCCTGCTCGGGGAGGGGACTGGAAACTGGTCAGAAAGGAAGGGGTTAAATCTCCTCCGGGCTGGGCTCAGAGAGGGAACTGGAAGCTGGCCAGGAGGGGTTAGCTCTGTCTTCAGGGCTGGGCTCGTGGCAGTGGGTGGTATCGTATTCTCTCTCCTTGTTTATTTCCTCTAACATTGATTTGTTAGTGGTAGCAGTAGTGATTTGTGTTATACTTTAATTGCTGGACTGATTTTACCTCAATCCGTGGGAGTTGTATTCCTCCGGCTCTCCTCCCCATCCCTCCGGGAGTGGGAAGGTGGGGGGGGGGAGGAACAAAGGAGTGTGTGGGACTCCAGGAGTGACTGAGGGAACTGTGCAGATTTAGTTTAAAACACGACAGTTGGGAAATTCACTGCCATAACAGATTCTCTGTAAGTGATACCATGCTAAACTTTGCAATTTTAGCTAAGTGATATGAAGGACTGATTGTGCACATATAATTCTTTAGGCAAGAACTGTATACCAAGTCTGGGGCTAAGTCTAGGTGCAGTCACATCTAGATTCCTGTCTGCAAAGTTTAGAATTTAAGGGAGGTTTTCTGAACCCATGATTCCATGGGAGGGCCTCCCTGACAGTTTTGTCTGACCCTGTCCTTTAACCAGTAAATGTTCAAATGTACCTAGCTATTGAATCTTGTAAAGTCACTGTCACATTTACCACTGAACTTTGTTAACTTCCTACTTAATGTCAATAAAGTATATTGTTGCTTCTCTCTTACAAGTGAAGTGCATGACTCTATCCACAACAGTCACTTCTGAACAGCCACTCAGAGTGATGCTGAGCTGATCTGGATTTCGCCTGCTCAGTTTAAGACAAAACACTGGTTGCTTGTTTTTGCAGGAAAAGCATCATGACACAGGACTATTGTCTGTTTCGGGTTAGGGTTAGGGTTAAAAAAGCTTCAGCTGCTATTCTTTCTACATGGAGAACACCAGAGAATCAGGCCTTTCAGACCAATCCAGACAGCCAAAGGTATCTTTTAAATTACTAACCTGTATGCATTGCAAATGTGCTCTGTGACTGATTTAATAATACCATAAGGCCTTATTCCATTTCAACTGTACAGATATCAAGGGACTTATAATGTGTTAGGTAACACCAGGTTTCTGAAGGTAACCACTAGCAGCATGAGTGTAGTGAAAGATCATATGTAATATGTCCTTACACTACCCTCCTTCACCATCAACTTCTTCACCATGAAGAATGGTGTGTTGGGATGAGAAAAGGGAAGCAGAGGCAATCCCAAGGATGACAGTTTGTCTGAGACCTCAGTCAGTGATGGTCTGTAGTAAGGGAACTGGGTATCTATCATGCAGAGACTAAACTAGAAACAGTGCTCTGCCAGGACCTTGGCAGAAATGACTTATGTCTGCACATTGAGGTGTCTGGTTAAGAGGTAGCTCTGTGCACAAAGCTTTTTAACACCACCACAAATCTAGGCTACCTGTTTCTGTGCCTTCATGAGAAAGCTGAATTTGGGCAGAGAGTGCCATTATCTGCTCCCTGTGTACACAGACCCCAAGTCATCTCATGACCCTGTCACCTTACGTTACATGAATGCTTTCACCCTGGGTGCTGTTTAAATACCTCTGTTGATGTATACCTCCAATTAAATTGTGTTTCCTTTGTTGACTTTGTTGACTTTTTTCTTCAGCAGTTTAGAAAGAATGGAAAGGCTTAGTTATGTTGAAGATTAATAAAAAAATTTAAAAGGATGGTCAGTAGACAAGAAAATAGCTGAGTTTCAAACAGGAAAAAAGAACAGCACAGCTGCACATACAGATCATAAACCTCATACTAATTTTTGTTTCTTCAAATGATCACTAAGATCACTACTAAGTAATATATCATTGTTGTGAACTGCATCCATAAGCCTTTCTTGGAGATCTAAACCCCTTTAAAGGTGTTCTCCCACCATCCCTCCTGTGCTGGAACACCCACCTTTACTTTTTCAGATAGCCTGTGCAACATGAAGGTAATATGTTATCTGTGCACATGACATGTCTTGAAGAAGACACAGGGAGACACAAAAATGAGAAGACCAGTAACAAACTTAATACAAATTCACAACTTACACAAAGCAGTGGAACAGTCAGGACACAGGTATTATACCAATATGATATCTTAGCACAGCGTTTCCTCCAGGTTAATTACCTATTAGAGAACTTAGTCATAGGCTGTGGCAGAGCTGTCTGTATACATCTAAAAGAAATACTTAATAGCTGGGCCTACACCCTCGTAAGGCTATCCTTAACATGTGATAACTACTGATATCTTTTATAAACCTTGCCCTCACTGAGCTTCCCCTCCTGATCTTCTCCAAATCTCTACTCATTATCTCTTAGAAGAGTTTGAAACATAAACCTTATCAAGTCTCTCACTCATGCATGGCTGGTGTTTCTACCTGGGGAGGTGGGACTACATCCCACTGGAAACATCCTTGCAAAAGACCCAGCTGTGGGAAGGAAGCATGCTGCTGGGGCTGGTCCTGCCCACTGCAGGGAGAGTGTCCCAAGCTCAAGGGAGAGTCATTGGTAGCTGAACTGGCAGCAGCTGCTGAGGTTTCACCCTGTGGCTGCCATGCTAGTTCGAGCCAGTCCCATGCAGTGAGGCTGCAAAGGAGGAAGACCATCACTGCAGGGAAGGAGCACCAACCACAGTGGTGCCAGCCTGGCCTGGTTCATTGCACCACCCTGCCTCCAGCCTCAGCTTCTGTTAGCCACTGGGGCACAAATGCAAACCTGCTGAGGAAAGCAGGACCATCCCCTACACAAGAATTTTTCCCAAAATGAGCATGTGCACCTCTGCTTCCCATAACCTTTATTCTTCACTATTCAGTTGATTCTATTAAATTTCTTCAAAATATAGACAGATCCAGTATGGAACAAGTATTCTGTTGCTGTTAAAAGCTCTTGGCTGTTTTTCTTATGTCTACAGCAGATGTCATTAACAATAAAGATGCAGGATGGGATCTGTGCTTTACTATAAGCAAAGTGCATGTATGCAAAGCTGTGCACTGGTATAACTTTCTCTTGCTAAAGTTAATGCTTGCCTTTCTCCCCTGCCTGCCCTTGCACCTCTCTGGTTTGAAACTGCTGCTTCTGTTTTTTGCACTCTGAGCAGAAACTCTGGATTTGGTGCTTCCGCCCATTAGGTCTCACTGGCAGGACTGCCTCAAGAATCAACGAAGGCACTATACTGTGCTGCTGCCACCTATTTTCCCTGCAACTTGGAAGCAGGAGAGGACATGCCTACATTCTACTTCCCACCCTTCAACCTGCAAAAGGAACAGTCCATGTCACTCTGCAGCCTGATGCAGTGGAGTGGCATGTTGCTCTCCAGCAGACCTGCTCAAGCAGCACTGTCCTGATACTGAACCACCATCCTACCGTGTTCTGCTGTGTTCTCTCCCTGCTGCTCACAGGCTATCGGGTACGTTGGGTCATGTGCTACACCCTGTTGTTAAGGGGGAGCCCTTTAGCACAGGTCCCCTGTGCACTGAGCTGTACAGAGCTGGCAGCTCCAGATCATTGCTTCTTCTGATTTGCAGGCAAGTACTAAGCCAGGAGTGGGAAGGAGAGGAGGGATTATGACCAGAGCCGAAAGAGGGATGTTACATTTCAGTACAAACTGAGGAAGCATTAGTAAAAGCTTAGCACAGTAATAGTCCCAAATTATCATACTGACAATATTCGTCTTATGCACCACGGGACTCTCTCCCTCTGATTTGAAAAAAAAACCAAACAAACAGGGAGAGAGGGCACAAGGCACAAGACCAGCTGTGTATCCCAAAGGCAAAGGGTTACATCACAGGCTTATTCAGGCAGCTACTATGGTTCTTGGGTGGCATCAGGGAACTGGAGAAAGGGGATCAATGGCGCTTTTACTTGGGTGATAAAAGCCTGAAAGTGAAATAAAATAGAATAAATTTTTCAAGAGGTATTTGTGTTTTGTTTTTTTTTTTCCCATACAACGGATGAGGAGGCTTTGAAGACTACCAACACACACTATCAGTACAACAGATGAAAGACAAATATATTTTGCTCTACATTTTAAATATATTTAGGAAACCCTGTAACCTTAAAATGAACACTGTATTTGAGTAGCACCAATTTTTGCCTCATCATGTTGGAACAAATGGGATTGACAAGTGTACATTCAAACTGAGACAGAACAAGCAGAAGCAAGAGTCTGAGATTACTGAAAATGACATGCTTAGAGACAAAATTGTTTTCCATGCGACTGACAAAAGGCTGGGAGAGAGGTTATTAAGGGAGATGGATTTGTGCTTGCAAAAGAGCAATAGACATCTGCCAGGTCTTGGAAGCCAAACAATGCTAAAAGCAATAATGTCTGGGCAAAATATTGAAGAGTCTGTATAAACTGCTAGCTGAAGCAGCATTAAAAGTAGCAGATCTAGAGCTCAGCCATGAACGAGACATGCAAATCAGCAAGAGATGGGGCAGAAAGCAGCCTTCATGCTGCTAAAAATTACTCTGCATGAACACCATGGGAGATGTTAAGGCTGGAGTTTTCTTCCACCAAAAAACAACTTTGCCAAAAAGCACAAAGACCCAATATCTCTGCCAAAGCCATGACTGCCAAAAGTGGAAGCGAGATGTGTCAGATTTCAGAAGCAAGAAGACTTTTCTGGTGCTGAAGTTGACACTAAGTAATACCTCATTTTATAAAAAGAGCCAAGGAACTGATGAAAGTCAGATCCTAATTCATTCAGAAATTAGGATATACACCAGTATCACTAATTCTTGCAGAAAGCCATTGCCCAGTATCATAGAGATAAAGAGAGCTGCACCACAGACCATCTGCAATCAAAGGAAAAGGCATAGTGATGAGACTATAGGGGGGGAAAAAATCACTGTATCTGTAATCTGACAGAATAACTAAAATATTCATGTGGGAACATCACTGTTTTATGAACCCTGTACACTGCACAGAGATCCGTATGCAACTCTTCCAGAAGCTGAGAGACTGAGGACAGAGGAGACCCAGCTGCTGTGACACAGGGTGCCAAGCAAGCCTTTTTTTCAATGGTTTCTCTAACAATGACTGCCACCGTTTCTTTTGCTGCTGCTCTCATGTGCATGGAATTAGACTCAGCTGGGAGCTGGTAAGAGTGACAGCTGGCAAAGCGAAAACCCCCCTTGACAGCAACACAATGGCACCCTTGCAGTGTTGCTCAGGCACAGCAGAAGGCCAAGGTCTGCCATTCAGCCTGAGACTAGGCAGGAAGAGGGAATAAAAACCGTCAGGAGGAATCTAATTCCAAGGAGTAACTTTCTACCTGTAGGGACCTTTGGCCCAGCAGAACAACGCAGGATGAGTAATGGAGCTAAGTCCCTATGCCAATGACCTGGACAAGAGACTAAGAAAGTCATAGTCCTGCCTGTTTACCCTGCCACTTTTGTTTGCTGTCTCATAGCTGCTCATTCCAGCTTTAGCAAAATGATATTAAAGATTTCTGAGTTAGGCAGTGCACCACACCTGTTTAAAGCTCCAAGGTCAGGTGCACTTGAGAAATTCATGCACAGCCAAAAAAATATTTGTAGCACTGTGCCTAAGACATCGACCTAAGGATGGGGACTAGTAATGCTGTGCAACACTCTGGGGTTTGGCTTTGTTCATCTGGTTAAAATCTATGGCCTTTACAGCAGCAGTTTTCTGTAAGCTGTGAATGCTGCAGAAAGCTGCAGAACAATGCTGGGTGGTTTAATTGCAGCTGCTTCTGTATTTGCAGCTGTGAAGACAGGAGATCCTAGGGAGGAGGTTCATGCTCTATTCAGGCATAAGGAGTCAAATTCTGCTACAGACACAAACCGACTCCATAGCAACTGGCTGCTCAGCCACTACCACCAGCCTTCAGGCAAAAGCTGCTGCATTGATTGCCTTGCTTCTGCTTCCTGAGAAACACACTGAAAGAGGCTGACAAGAGTCCTATCTTGTTTCTAACCCTGGCCTATTTACCTGGGTAATAGAGGAAGGCATAGTACACAAATTCATTATCCAATCCCACCAGGTATCCTGTCATCCTCCCTGGTGTGCCTGCTTCACAGCCCAGACTCTTTCTTAAGCCTCATCCTTTGGCACTGCAGTCAATTAACAGCCCAGAATTGCAACAGGCTGTGAAAATACTACCTCCAGCAGCATATTAGGATACCTAGATCTGCAAACAGACACGTGAGGAAACATGAGAATCAGGAGTAATGAATGGATTTTCTCAGGCTTAAAACATTATCAGTCTTAAACCTTCATCTGGCAAGTGGTATGTAGTGAGTACTTACTTTCATGTATATTTGCTCTTTGAACAGATTTTTTTATTTCAAGGAGGATTTTTCCATTCTTATCATTAATTGTTCTCGATTTACAACAGGCACTTCCCAAAAAAAATTTGCTAGGTTCGTCTGCCACATCTGTATCATACACAGAAGTGGTCCAGAAAGCTACTGCCAAATGGGTGTTATTCAGATGCATTTAAGATTTGCTACATCAGGCTGAGCAAGTACAATTCAGTTTGGAGAGTGCTGTTTGGCAAATCATAGACACATTGCTGTTAAGGAGCAAAATTAAAATAGAAACTTCAACACCCAACTTTATATATGGTTACCACAATATTTTCCAAAGAGCTGTTCACAATGAAAGTGCACCAGGCAATGAGGCATGATTTTCTATCTGGAAGGCCAAATAACGGCCATCTAGTTAAACCACCCCCATGAGGCTGGGACAGCTTTCCCAGCCAGCAACCCCACTTCAACCCTGTGACATACAACATCTCTTCTGGACACTGTCCATTTCAGCTGAAAGCTCTATCTGAGAAAGAAGACATCATCCTAGGCAAGATGTTGCCACAAAAGCGTGTGAGGAAAATGTGAGGCTGCAGATCGCCTAGATGGGATCAAAATGAACAACTGCAGACTGCTGGTCTGCTCCTCAAGCAGAAAATACACACACTTACAAGGACAGCCTGCTTCTGTGAGGTGTAATCTTGGTCTTCTCACTCTAGCTAGCTCAGCAAATGCTTCCTCCTCACAGGGAGCCTTCACTCTGTAAGCCTCATCATAACATCCTGGATATCCCTGGGTAACGGAGGAATACTCCTTGCCACCCATCTGTGGTGTCCACTGTGTCTGCTTAGCCCTTGATGCCCCTCTGGATAGTCTCACAGGTACTGCTGGGGGCCAGCTGCTCTCAAATGAACTTGGATGTGCATATTATGGCTGAAACATGTACTCACAGAAAGGTTCATTAAAGTTAAGCAGACTTCTTCAGAAAGGCAGGGTATAAAGGCACCAATCTGTGCCTGTGTATACTGACGCAAACACACAGCATAAATGTGAAAAGAAGATTCTTCTCCTCCTATAGCTGATCAGTCTTTAAGCTGCCTCTCATAATATGAATGTTCTTCACTTCATCTCCACACTTCTTCTTGGCACTTGAACTGTCAAGAAATTAATTCTCCCCTGTTCTATGTCACAGTATCCCTCTGATCCTGGTATTCACAAGTATCTTATGCATCTTCAAAAGCACTGAAAATACATCTATCCTGCAGGTGTATTCAGCAAGGAGGTATAAGGTTACACAGCCTATTTAACATGACCTTGGTTTCTTATAAACTAAAACATTTCTATTTCCTCTGCTGTTATAGAAGCACAAATGTGTTTTATTAAATGTATTAAATGTATCCATCTATTGATGCATATTTAGCAAACATTGATTGATATCTGGTGTCTTGAAAAAAATCCATTCTCAAAAGCTTTTAGCCTCTGAACTTGTCTCCTGTTTACCAGTTGGTATAATCGATAGGCATATTTGCAAGGAAACAGGAAAGTATTGACTTGCTAGTGTATGAAGTAACTCAAATGATTACTATTACATATCACATAATCATAGGATGGCTTGGGTTGAAAAGGACCTTAAGATCATCTAGTTCCAACCCCCTGCCATGGGTAGGGAGATGTCTTACACTAGACCATGTCACCCAATGCTCTGTCCAACCTGGCCTTGAGCACTGCCAGGGACGGAGCATTTACCACTTCTTTGGGCAACCTATTCTAATGCCTCACCAGCCTCATAGTAAAGAACTTCTTCCTTATATCTAACCTGTGCTTCCCCTGTTTAAGTTTTATTCCATTACCCGTTGTCCTATTACTACAGTCCCTGATGAAGAGCCCCGCTGTAGCATCCATGTAGGACTCCTTCAGATACTGGAAGGCTGCTATGAGGTCTCCATGCAGCCTTCTCTTCTCCAGGCTGAACAGACCCAACTTTCTCAGCCTGTCTTCATAAGGGACGTGCTCCAGTCCCCTGATCATATTCGTGGCCCTCCTCTGCACTTGCTCCAAATGTCCTTCTGATGTTGAGAACACCAGAACTGCACACAGACTCCAAGTAGGGTCTCACAAGGGCAGAGTAGAGGGGAAGGATCACTTCCTTTGACCTGCTGGTTGCACATCTTTTGATGGACTCCAGGATATGGTTGGCTTTCTGAGCTGTAAGCACACACTGAAGCTGGCTCATGTTGAGCTTCTCATCCACCAGCACCCCCAAGTCCTTCTTCTTAGGCTGCTCAGAATCTTTTCTCCACCCAACCTGTAGCAGTTCCTGGGATTGCCCCAGCCTGGGTGTAGGGTCTTGCACTTTGATTTTTTGAGCTTCATGAGGCTGGCATCTTCCCACTTCTCAAGCATGTCAATGTCCCTCTGGCTAGTGTCCCTTTTCTCCAGTGTATCAGCCAAACCACACAGTTTGGTGTGGGTAAACTCAATCCATGTCACTGACAAAGATGTTGAACAGGACCGATCCCAAACCCAACCTGTGAGGAACACCACTTTTTACTGGTCTCCAGATGGACATGAGCCATTAACCACAACCCTCTGCATGTGGCTGTCCAACCAATTCTTTATCCAGTGAGAGGTCCATCCATCAGATTGGTGTCTCTCCAGCTTGGAGACAAGGATGTCATGCAGAACAGTGTCAAATTCACAAGTCCAGGTAGATGACATCAACTGCTTTGCTTCTTCTCTGTCAGTTCTGTAGCCCCACCATAGAAGGCCACCAATTTGATCAGGCATGATCTACCCTTAGTGAAGCTGTGTTGGCTGTCACCAACAACTTTGTTGTTTTTTTGTGTACTTTAGCATGCCTTCCAGGAGAATCTGCTCCAAGATTTTGCCAAACACAGAGGTGAGACCGACTGGTCTGTAATTTCCCGGGTCATCCATTTTCCCCGTCTTGAAAATGGGGGTTATATTTCCTTTTTTCCAGTCAGGAACTTCACCTGTCTGCCATGAGTTTTCAAATATGATGGCCAGTGGCTTTGCAACTTCATTGACCACCTCCTTCAGGACCTGTGGATGGATTTCACCATGTCCCACAGACTTGTGCACATTCAGGTTTCTAAGATGATCTTGAGCCTAATCCTGCCCTACAGTGAGCCTAAGGTCTTCATTCTCACAGTCACTGCATCTGCCTTCCAAGACTTGAGTGGAGTGGTAAGACCACTTGCCGTTGAAGACTGAGGCAAAGAAGTCATTAAGAACCTCATCCTTCTCCAAATCCAGGGTAGCCAGTTCTCCTGATACCTTCCAGAGAGGGCCCACATTATCCTTAATCTGTCATTTGTTAAAAACATGACTATAGAAACTGTCACTGTTATCTCTGAAATTCATGCCCTGACCCAATTCTAACTAGGCCTTACCTTCCCTGACTTCATCCCTAGCTACCTGGGCAATATCCCTGTATTCTTCTGAGGCTGCCTGTCTTTACTTCCACCTTTTATAAGCTTCTTTTTAACTTCTAGGTTTTCTCAGCAGCTCCTTATCCATGCAGGTCTCCTGGCCTTCTTGCCTCATTTCCTTCCTGAGCTTGGAACTGTGATTCTTGAATATCAGTGAAGAGTCTTGGGCCTGCCTGCCCTCTAGGGCTATTTCCCATGGAACCTTACTAAGCAGGTTCCTGAAGAGGCCAAAATCTGCTCTGTTGAAGCCCAGGGCAGTGAGCTTGCGCACGCTCTTCTTGTTGCATTGAGGATCACCAACCGTATCCTGGGCTGCACCAAAAGGAGCATGACCAGCAGGTTGAAGGAGGTAATCCTGCCCCTCTACTCTGCTCTCATGAGATCTCACTTGGAGTATTGTGTGCAGTTCTGGTGCCCTCAATATAAAAAGGACATGGAACTGTTAGAACAAGTCCAGAGGAGGGCCACGAGGATGATCAGGGGACTGGAGCACCTCCCTTATGAAGACAGGCTGAGAAAGTTGGGGCTGTTCAGCCTGGAGAAGAGAAGGATGCATGGAGACCTCATAGCAGCCTTCCAGTATCTGAAGGGGGCCTATAAGGGTGCTGGTGAGGGACTCTTCATTAGGGACTGTAGTGATAGGACAAGGGGTAATGGGTTGAAACTTAAACAGCAGAGGTTTACATTGGATCTAAAGAAGAAATTTTTTACTGTTAGAGTGGTGTGGTACTGGAATGGGTTGCCCAGGGAGATTGTGAATGCTCCATCCCTGGCAGTGTTCAAGGCCAGGTTGAATGAAGCCTTGAGTGATATGTTTTAGTGTGAGGTGTCCCTGCCCAGGGCAGGGGGGTTGGAACCAGATGATATTAAGGTCCTTTCCAACCCTAACTATTCTATGATTCTATGATCTCAAACTCATGATGGTTACAGTAAAGGCTGCCCTGGAGCGTCACATTCCTGACCAGCTCCTCCCTGCTGGTGAGCATGAGGTCAAGCATGCCACCTCTCCTTGTCTGCCCCTCTATCACTTGCAAGAGAAAATTGTCTTCTACACAATCAAGAAACCTTATGGATTGTTTGTGCCAGGCCATACAGTCCCTCCAACAAATATTAGGATGGCTGAAGTTTCCCATGAGGACAAGGACCTGTGAGTGTGAGGCTGCCCCTATCTATTTGCAGAGCACTTCAACCACACAGTCCTCCTGACCAGGTGGCCTGTAGCAGATCCCCACAATAATATCCCCCATCACAGTTCTCCCTTTAACCCTAACCCACAAACTCTCTGTTGGCTCATCAGCTCTCCCTAGAGTTCCATACCCTCCAGCATATCATTGACATAAATAGCTACACCCCCTCCTTTTTCCATCCTGTCTGTCCTAAAGAGCCTGCAACTTCCCATTCCAACACTCCATTCATAGGAAACACCCTACCATGTTTCTGTGATGCCAATGATACCATATCCCTGTAGACAAGTGCACATCTCTAGTTCTTCTTACTTATTTCCCATATTATGGGTGTTCGTATAGAGGCATCAGACCCAAGCTCTGAATGAAGCCAACTCATTGGCTGAAGCAGTTGAAGTAGCTTTGCCTGCCTCCAAGCATTCATTACAGGTCATCTGCTAATTGTTATAGGTGTCTCTCCATTGGTAGGCAACATATGTCAAAGTTTTGTAGGAGTAATTTGTAAAGGAAAAGAAAACAGAGACATAGAGTTTGTGTAATTTATATAACTCATTTTATTTCTGTCAGGATACTAGTATATCCCTCACACAGTAAGAATACTTCTCACAAATCACAACTCAAATCTATAGTGCCTGGTTCCCTAGAATTGATGCTGAACACATGAAAAAGCACAGAGAAAACTAGAACCACAAAAACTGCAGATATCTTTCAGAGAAGTTGCTACATCAAAAATTTAAGACTCAAAGTGTTCCTTTGAGGGCTGTATCCTGTTTCCATACTAAGAAGAACTTAAGCCTATATATAACAGCATCTCCTGGGAAGTTTCACAATAACTGTAAATCCTCTACTGTAAACCTAATGGGTTGACTGCCATGAATTTACTGCAAACTCCAGAGACGTTGTGCTTATTGGCAATGTATCTAGAACATCCCCTGCATAAACATAAAACTAAAGGACCATTAGGCTTGCATTAGGTTTTCCTGACTTCCTTTCTCCTTCTCTCAGAACACAGACTTCCAGTGACATGCAGAGTAGCCTCATGCCCATGCTCTGTGAGATAGTGGGTTGCAAACATTCCACCTGACATGATATCCTAACACCACTACAGAAGTCCTGCATGCAACTTTATGCTTTTTGTTTCTCCAGGGGCCAGCAGCAAACAGGGGCCTGCTTTACCTAATAACACCTGCTTGGACACAGTGCTATATGCGATGTGTATCAGACGTCAGTGGTAAAGCTTGTACAAGCATATCTCAAAACAGGGATCCATCTGCCTGACAGGGAGAGCTGGGGCTCTGGTTCCACCAGGCTGAAGCATTCCCACCACTGCTACCCACTGGAAGCTGCCACTGAGTCAGCAGAAAATGATGTTACTTGTGTCTCAGTGCCCAGTTTGCTATCCTGCATATTACACTGCTCATGAGGGTGATCTGTAGCTAAAACCACCATCCCATTTTGGAGCAGGGAAGGCAATAACCACTAATAGTTGACAAGTATCAGAGCAGTGGGATCTGAAAGCATCACAGCAATTTGCTGTGTCATAATGATTCTCAGCCCATAAACAAACACATGCAAAATATGTACCATGCCATGTGCTTACCAGAAAGGCAAAGATGAAGGCTGGTGAAGCAACAAAACTTGTTGATTAGCTTGGGGCTGGATGCCAAATGATAATAATTAATTCTCATATGAAAATTAAGAGTTTGTAGCAGCAGATACCTTCAGCTCTACAGGTTCTCTGTGGTTGTCTCATGAATTAACATTTTGTTTGACTTCCTGGCAGCAGGACAGAGCTGTATGAACACTTATTTATGTATTCCTGAAGTCAGCTTTGTATCCAACAGCCCAGCCTCTAAGGGAAAATTCATCTGGAACAGGCTGAAGTGAAGGCCATGCTCCATGCTCAGCTTCACCATATTTTGTTTCTCTCCTGCTCTGAGACATATGTGCCATCCTGTGAACAAGATTTAAATTAAAGTCTGTCATGCATTGCTGTTTCACCTGATGCCTATGTTCATCTGCTCCAGATATGCGCCTTCCAAATTAGCAAAGACTCATCAACCACAACCTTGTTGAGCCCCGACAGAGTGTCTGCCTCCTCCTCCCTGGAAATCCTTCAGGGTCCTGCCCCATGCTCAGGCCAAGCTGACTGTGGAGAGCCTGCTCCTCACATCACCCTGCCACCACACAGCACCCTGCCACCACACAGCACCCTGCTAGGGAAGGGAAAGCACCAGAAGGCACGGAGTCAGTCAGCAAAAATCTCTAGATTTTTAATAAGCTATTTGACCTCATTTTTTTTGCCAGCTGCTGGAGCTGAAGGAATCATTTGATTGTGTAAATCTCTTCTTATGAGTTTTACTGTGTAACTACTTTAAACTTTACATCACACACATACATACATGTGTGCATGCACATACATATGTAAAAAAGTTGTTTCCAGCTGTTCTCTCATGCAGATTCTAAACTTCAATCCAAAGAGTTCCATTATTACCCTTTTTCTGCGTTTTAAACATTTTTGTTTCTTCTTGTCATAACATCAGATTTCACATGACAGAAAGAACTGCTGCCAGCAAATGAAGCCAACACTGATTAGTCCAGTATCTTTTCTAGGCAGTTATCTGCAGGGCAACACTAAGCTCACCCAGGAGAGGCAAAGAGAAAATTGTTTCGTTCACAAGTCTGATCCTCACCTTCAAACCTCCATCTGCAGTAACCATCAGGTTAGTTATTTTGCAATAGTGATCTAGGAATGAAAGGGTTATTTTCCTTCTAAAGGAGTTTACTGGCAAATTGAACCTCTCCATTATTCCCCTTGCAATTTCCAGAGCTGCAGACACTCAGTGATGTGGGAAGAGAGACAGCCCTCAGCAGCCCACTTAACTGCTGTGGCAGCTCTGCACTTGATCCCATTTCCACAGGGGTGGAGGGCACCCTAGCCCATTCTGCACCTACAGGCACAATCAGGGTTGCCTGCCCTGGTGGGCACTACTCATTCTTCTACTGACAGCCAGGTTGTTAAATAAAGCCTAGCACTAGGCAGCCAAATCCAGCTTCAGCCCTCAGCTATGGCTGCGCTCAGGAGTGCAGGATGCAGAGATTAGTGTCTTTAGTTACCTGTTCCACTTGGTTCCCCAGCATCCTTGGGGGTGCCTCTCCTGCCAGCAGAGCTCCAGAGCAATTTGCAGTGCATTGCTTTGATTCTTTTGTACAGCTGCCAGCTGACACATGGAAGTCGCAGATGATATGAGAAACCAGCCCCTCTCCTGACTCACATGGAAGAAAGGTGCCATAGTGACTGTCAATTGCAGATATAAGGAACTGAAAATTTACCAAAAAAAAAAAAAAAAGGAAAGAAAAATACACCCCAGCACTGCAGGGTGATATTCTAATGATATGAAATGGATGTGTCAAAAATAGAATACACCCACTTAAAATGAATATCTTTTAAAGAAATAAACGCTCTTTGCAGAAGATGAAAGGCTGCACAGAGTAACACATGGGAAGGCAAATAAATGAGTAATGGTTTTAGGGAAGGTAACCACTACAGTTTGAAGAGCATTTCCAGTCCCCTGCACTTCAGTTGTACAACTCTATACAGAGCATGTGTATTATCCACATTTTAATTTCTTTGCCAGTCCTTGCACTCTCCAAGGAGACCAAGTCTTTGGAGCTGGACTATGACTGGTAGCATCTGGTCACCCAGGCTCAGTACCACACTGAGTGCACAAGAACAGCTCTGTGGGCATGTCTCACATCCAGACATCCATAATTCCTCACAGGACTGGACAAAGAAGTGAGGCTTGCTTAGCAAAAATTAGATCTGCATGTTAAAAGGCATGAGCTATTGTCTGATGTAAATAGGTAGCACTGACAAGTTTAAAGATTCTAAGCCACATCAGCAGAACCATATGCAGAGGAAGGAAAAAAGTTTAAGGACTCACAACAGACAAAATTACACATAGGCCCTTAGTCCAACATGATGGTATTAAGCAAGCAAATGGGTTTCCAGTTGTATGACTGAGGGAATGGGATTTAGCACTGAGGTGTTTCCAGCTCTCCAAACAGAACTGAAGAGTTCAATATCAGAATACCGTAAATTGTTCAAATGTCTATGCTTTTAAAGTGTTGTTAAAAATAGATTGCCCTATACATTTAAAATGGTGTTAAAAATAAATTGAAGAGACTGTCATAAGGAAAGAAATTGAGGTTTGAGGACAGACTTATTGTGTAAGTGGTTTAAAGAGCCTGAGCTGCTTATCTTAATCACAAAAACAAAAAAAATCAGAAGACAGAGGGATTATTTGATTACAGAGTACAAGCAGATTCACAGAGAAAAACACAAATATTAAAAGGATTTTTAACATGGACAAAAAAGATATGCATAAACTCACTGGCTGGGAGTTAATGCCAAACAGATTAGAAACAAGGAGCAATTTGTTACAGCAAGGACGATTAACCATTAGGGCAAGCTATTACTGAAAGCAGTGAATTCTTTTTTTTGCTTAAAATTCACAAAGAATATTTTGTTGTCAGGGAAGCTTATTCCATAAGGTCATGGTCCTATATACAGAAATAATAGATGAAAGCATATCATCTCCACTGCAGCACGTAGGGCTGAATGCCCCTTCCAACCTTCATATCTGGCCTTCTCTGAGATGAATTGAAAAATACCTGACATGATGGCTACTGCAAATAGAGTTTTGAAGGCAAAGATCAGACTTGAGATAATTTTTATCTCACTATGGCCTTTAATTTGGCTGTTAATGATAATACAGCATGTTAAAATTGTATCTTCAAACTCAAGTAAATTCCTTTTTTTTTTTTTTTGTTCCTAAAGAAATGCCATTGGATCAACATGAAATTGATGTGATGCCCAAGCTGAAGGCAGAGTTAACTTGAGTCAGTATCATTCTCAAACCCTTCTCCAGTGCCCTGCTATGCCAGGAACATTATTCTTAGTATTGTCTAAAGAGCAGAATAACTGCAATCAAAAACAAGCATCTTCTAGGTAGAATCAACAGATGTCAGTGACAGAAACCTTATAAACAAAAGCATGGGAAATGTCATATATTTATAGCCATACAAAGGTCCACATTTTCTACTAGCTGTCATATATAATTTGCATAAAGATTGGTAAGAAATCAAGTAAAACTTTATTTTGCTCTGACACCTAAATGAAATCAGCTCCTAACACTGTTGTACACTACAATGTATTGTCTTGAAGTTCACATCAGCCAGCTGTCTGCTTCCTAATTTCAGGCTGGTTTTGTACCAAACAGCAAGACAACCTGAGCAGTTATACCAGGTACTGAGGAAGAGCTTCTTGTAGCAACAAACACAAATCATTTAAACAGATTATTTGCTTGGTCATCCAAAAGCTTCTTCAATGACAGTAATGGAGCAGCTGCTCCCAGATTCGGAAGAGAATAAACATATATCTCCGGGAATTCCTTATACTATGTATGTGGGATACCCTTCACAGCAGCACATGCAGTTCGTGCACGCATACAGGACACCTATACCTGCTCTCATAGCCTACTAAGGATGGCACCAAACTGTGATAATAAGACAGTCTCTAGTTGCATAGAAATCACCATTCATTCCTTGCAGCATTAATTACTAATCATTTTAGACCACTGAAGCTTTCTAGATTGCAAATGTATGGAGCCTTAGGTTTTGTAATCCCACCCTACAGCCAGCAAAGCATCTTGAGATGTCCTGTTGGCACACTGCACCAATGAAAGAATCACTGTGAGCTGCTCTGCCATTCCCAGACTTTCTGTGACTGAGCACAAAATTGGAAAGAAACTTGTTATTCCTGAAACATGTCACTTCATGAGTTTGGCTGGGCAACAGTAACTTCATTTCTGGCAATCCAGTGTACATGTTTCTGTGGAAACAGGACCCAGCACACTCCTAGCCACTGGTTTTCTCCAGTCTCCATGGAAACAATCGTTGCATGGGTGAAAAAAAGGGTAATGATTGCAAAGTAATGGCTTACTGGAAGCTTCTCTCAGCCTTTTCCTTTCATGGTCCTTATTGTTATGAAAAAAAAAGAAGGCATAAATTATGATATTTCATATCCTTGATGTGATCAAGGATCACTTTGATATGGTCAGGGATAGAAATCATGGAATGAAGCTTCAAAGACCTTATGCCCAGCACCAGAGCCCTGAGACACATATGGGATCAAAAAAGGATGCATTTGCATTCTTCAGAAGAAGATGGGACAAATACCCACCCCACTTCAGAGATGGGCTTGTTGCCTCCAAACACAACCCATCCCAGAATCCCAGGCTACCAGAACAGGAGAAAGCAAGCAATGCACCTTGGTGGACTGACAATCACTTGCACACCTGGGTGATGCAGTCCCATGGTAGCAGGTGTCTTGGCAGAGGGAGCAGACCTCTATGTGGTAATGCCAAGGCACATACCCCTTCCCCAGTCCTCTCAGTCCCCTAAAGTTCCTCCCCAGAGCAAACTAGCCTTTTTGCCCTCTCTTTACTTTTTGTCTCTTACAGAGGTGCAACAGCCTCACAATTTTACTCCCACACAACTCTGTCACTTTCCATGACATGACCCACAAAGCAGTATCATTGCTGCAACACAACAGAGATCCATCCTGTGAAAATCAGCTGAGGATTTCCACACAGTCTGCGTGTGACTTGAAGTTTTCCTTTATTTCTCCCTTTTTCTCTGAGGACCTTCACAGTGACCTGCATTTGCTTTCATCTACTCCCTTTTCTTTCTTTCCTAGGGTCACTAGCTTCTTTGGCCCACATGTATTTTTGCAAGAAAAATACACATGGGCAACCACTGTTATCAGCAGCCACTGTTCAGGATTGCTGGTTATTTTTTCACCTCAGTTTGCCTTCTGAAGACATCTTCATCTCCCACTTCCTTCTGGTAACACAGATAATCCCATCAAGTAGTGATACACTGTACACAACAAAGCCTGTACTGCACTGACATTTCTCTCCAGTTTGTCTCACCAAACAGAGACATGCTAACATGTCCTTGGGATATCAAAGCCCATCTAGTCCATGTCCTTTTGAGTGCAAGGGCATCATCTTTTAGCCACCATGTCCTTGTGCAAAAGGGTTGTAAATGGTGTCAATGACCATACAAGAGAACAGACAGGACAAGAAGTAATGCAATCAAGGAAGAATGGAAGTATGATGAGGAGTATGTAGCCTAATAGACATGAGGTCTTGTGCCTACATGTACCTAGTAGTACACAGAGGCTGGTTAAACCCTGAAAAGTTGAATACATGTTTTGTGTTCATAATCCTTTACCTGACCTTGACCATCCCAGGAAGCATCCTTCCTGGAGCACCCGTTGTCCCAGTTTCCCCTTTGCTCCTTTGCCTTCAGGGTATAGGATTATGAGTGACTCTGTTGTGGTTAGTACTCTTCACTTTGGTGGCTATTTAAGACCAAGAACCTTCCAAAGTACTGCACTGCCTGTTCCTGCCACACAGTTGTGCAGTGAGACATCCCTTCCTGGCTGGTGCACACAGTTGCCTCCTCAGGAGCAAAGACCTTTCTTGCTCACGCTGACTATCAGAAAGTATTCAGGTGTCTGTTTCATCTCCCTACAACAATCTTGTGAACAAGGTTTCTTCCAGCTCAGGCAATCTAGATAAATAAACCTCACTGCTAATAATTGCCTGACTATAAATACATGGCAGGAAATAATAGAGCCATTACATGAGGTGCTCAAATTGCCTTCGGAGTCTCAGAGTAGCAAAATGAAAGGTCCCAACATTCATACTTCATTCTAATTGTTCTGTGACTGAACAATCAGAATTGCAATCTGTTCTGTGACAGAAAATCAGATCTAGTCCCTCTTCAGAGGGATTTAAATATCTTCCTTGTGTGAGGAATATACCTACTGTTCCCAGTGATGGTGAAACTCTGGAGGCTGTAATTCTTTTATTGTATTGCAGTAATGCCTAGAAGTACAAGAGTTAAATAACGGCAGGTATTCCCATCCAATTCTTGCCCCATCCCAGCATAGTGCTCTATTCACAAAGTGTATCCTTCCCTAGACAGCTCATATTCTGGTCTGGAGTTATGGGACAGAAACGAGACAATACTGATGCTAAACATTTGCTAAGGGAGAAAATAAAAGCAAGTGCACCAATAAAATTGCATGTCAAAAATATGATCTTAAAGAGGAAAGCTGTATTTTATCCTCTGGTTAAGAATTACTCTGTACTTCCAGAATGGAAAGCAAGGCCAAAGGTGGCAAAAATAGTTTCTAACTACACAATCATAATTAAATGCTGAAATATTGATTTTTCTTTCCTTTTATTAGAACAAAAAGCACTCCTGTTTCACTCCAGCTGTTGTAAAAGCAACACAGAAAAATTCAAAGTCCAATAGATGAATGGGCACAAATCCAGAAAGTGCCAACAGCATCGTGATCATAAATATAGTGATCTAACAAACACTTCACAGGCCTTTCAGGTTGTTCCTGTCAATCTTTTTGTGGCTCTCTTTTCTGTTTAAGATCAAACAATTGTACCTCCTTCCCTGGGAGACACCCAGAGTTGCAAAGAACATCATCCAATAAGAGATTTCATAATTCAGTATTATGGTTTTAAAAAATGCTCTGCCATAAAACCAGCTTCTGATGGTATTTGGATATTACAGGGATCCTGTAATATCCAAATGCATGTTAATATAAAAACAAGGTCAAGTAGGGTCAAGACATAATAAACACATTCATGGACCAGTACAATGACAAAGCTAAGATGAATAAAAATGTGTCTACCCTGACACAAAAACACCAAGCAATTGCCCAGCCAAAGCAGTTTGCCTTTATACCATAAGTGTGTCAGAAATATTGAGAACTTCATAAATCCCTGCTAGAAAACTTAAGGTTAACTGTTACAGAGTGAAACAAAATCAAAGTGGATTGGGAAAAGAGATCTGCAGGATGACAGTCTCTACAGGGTAGTAACTCTACATGTTGATATTTCCACTTAAGGTATGTGTATGCTTTGTACAAATGACAGGTTAACTGTAATAGTGACAAGGTTTAAACAGCATATGGATATTTATCCCCAAATCACATGTCACATCAGAGATTTGGCAAGTCACTCCCCTCTCAAAAGAATAATCTGAGAAAACACAATCTGCATAACACAAGCAATGGCAGAGGTTTGCTTTCTTCTTTACCCTGATGAACACAGATAATGGAAGATGCTCAGGTGGAAGATTCACATGACCCATGTTTCACACTGCCTGCAAAGCCGTGTTCAGATCTCATTTTTCTAATGTGGCTGTCCATCACAGAAGAGCTTGGATGCTATGTGGAGGCTGGACTGCACAAGTTTCTAGATGAGCAACCTCATTTGCTTTTCGTGAAGTCTGTAAGGTAATTTTACTCAGGTTCATATGTCAGGGATAAACATGCCTCTTCCTTTCAACAGCAGCACACTGTCTTTCATGGGGAACTGCCAATGCTCTCCTATGTTACCTTGTGTCTGCACCCATGTTCCTCTCAGGCAAGGGAGAAGGGTACACGTCTGACCTCTGCAAGGATCCAGAAACACCGCCCTTGCCAAGGTCATTTTTATGGCACCTGCCATATTGCCAAATACCCAGGTCCCTTTCTAACATGAGAAAAGATGTCATGAAACCATTATCCTCACTGTGGGATTGAAAGCAGAATTAAATAAAACATGAATCACAGACCTCTGCCTAGCTTCTGAAATGGCTATGCCTTCTTATGCGTCTGCCAAAGCCAGTGTAATACCTTCAGTTGCAAAGTCAGCCATAAGTGATGCAAGTAGCCACAGCTTTGCCTGGCTGCTTCGTTATGGAATTTGCTTCCCTTCCACTTACATTTTCAAGCCACAGGAACAAGCATTCTTTCCTTCTTATCATTCCCATTTCCCCCCCCCCCCCCCCCCCCCCCCCCCCCCCTTCCCCCAGCCCCCCCCCCCCCCCCCCCCCGATTTTCTATCACAGCTTCAAATTTTCCTTTGGTACAAAGAGAGCAGAAGGAAAATTAACAGCCAGTTACCAAAAGAAATACCTGTCTTTATGTATCAAGTTGTGGACTCGTTTTTCTGTTAAGACTTCTGTGAACTGCACAGCTCTTAACATGTGAGACTAGAACAATGTTTTTACAACAGCTGCCACTTTTCTACCTGTTGGAAACACATTAATCTGAGCAGAGGGCAAGAGTTCTAATTACAGGCTGTGGGTAATTTTAATCCTCTATTCCTATACTTTCAAAGAATATAATTTATATTTATCTAAACTGGAAAATGATTGCTTCAAATTGTTGAATTTTGATTTGCCAAACAGAACAAAAGATATTTCATTTGTCTCTACCTTTCCTCTCCTGCTGTTGTGAGAGCCAGCTCCCTCCTACATCCTTCAGGCTTCCCACTTTGCATGGGTCCCCACCACTGAGGGACCCTTGCTGCATCCCTGTGAATGCTTTCCCATAGAGTTCTGCTCCTTTCTGAAGGGGTTTCTCACATCAGTTTAACACTTCCTATAGCTCTCCACAAATACTCTGATGGGAATGCCACCTTTCTGTCCTTCCTTTCTGGGTAGGAAGAGGGCAGTACTCAGCTCCTCTTCCAAATTCAACTCCTGTTGTGCTTCTCCCCTTCACTATTGCACCCTCTCACTTTTGCATGGCAGGCTCCCCACACCTCACTCTGCCCAAGCTTGAAGCAGATGCCTTTTTGCCTGTGGACATCTCTTCAATACAGCTGAAAATGGATGCTTCACTTCAGCAGACAAGTGGAAAAGAGCAGCCATTTGACTTGGCTCTGTCTTACAGGCAGCTACAGAAGAAGACAGACTTTGAATGAAGAAAGATTTCTGAAGCAGCAGGTTTCCACCCTATCCTTTCTCAGGAAACTTTGAAAACACACCACCAGTATGCACACATAGCAATGGAATTATTCAGACTGGCAATACTGGTCTAACCCAATTCCCACTGAACTCAGGCAAGGGCAAGCTTACGCACTATGATGCAGCAGCATACAGAGAAACTTGAGACAACAGAAGAACAGGGGACACCTTAGTTTGGTGCTTCTTAATGATTAATCCATCCTACTTTTTGGTTAGACTAGTTGGTCTCAAATAGATTGCTATATTAACACACCTGCATGACATCTCTGGATCTGGGATAATGTTGATGCCTCTTCATTGCACAGGGTAGGAAAATTCCAAAATGGTTCCAGTAGGTCTGAAAATATAGATCTCCCAAGAGGACAAGCACAGTTTACAGAAGAAAACCTTAGTTTGATAAAAGTTTTCCTTAGGAGATACATACATCTTATTACACATTGGTATGGTAAGCATAGATAGGATGAAGGCAATGAAAGACAGAGGGAAGGCACCCAGATTAAAAATAGGTAGTTCTCATTAAGATGACACTAAATATGTCTCATGTAGTTACTTCTTTCCTGTAGAGTCTACAAAAAAGTGCAGTTTCAGGTGGGGTTCACGTGTGCGTGTGGGGCAAGTCTTGGTGTGGATACATGCTATGCCTACTTTTAGGCAAGAACTTGCTGAAGAAAAACCTTACTCTCGTGTACCTTTTCCAAGTCAGGAAGGGTAACATGCTTTGCACAATTTAGAAACATCATGGGAGTAAAATCTCAGCAGGGACCTACGAGCGGAAAGGCTGGATGCTGGACCTCTGTGTGGAGGAGAAGCTAGATGGTGGTATCAACAGTCCATGACAAGAACTCGTTTCAAGATCTTCATGGTGATAATTGCAAGCTGCTACCTCTGAGATTCTGGTACATGTTCTGGACAAACTCTTTGTGTGCACAGAGCAGCTGATACCATTAGCATGAACAACAGCTCACAGTTTATGTTTGATGATCTGCCTGGCTGTGTTATTGCTAGTTATGAGTGAGACACAGCTGCAAAACACTTTAACAGCCATCTCCAAAGGCAACTGCAGAACACTGGCCTACCCAGTCTTCTTTCCCTGAAGCATGCTGGAAGGGCTGCTGCTCTTGTGGGAAACAAGAGCAAAAGTGCCTTTCAGTGTCCCTCATGCTGTGGCAGATACATCTGCATTGCACATTGTTTGGACTGAATCCTTCTCCACTGTCTCCACACTGAAGAGATTCTCATGCCCTCTTTTTTACATACCCTATCATTACTTATTACCTGGTACTTGCTTCTCTACAGCGTTGGAGTGCTTCTAAGGTTGTAAAGCACTATGTTTCACAGTCGCCTTTTGTAAAACATCATGTTGATTCCCCAAAGGCAGCATTTGCTTCAGATGTTGTTTTCAGTAAGTACATGAATTGTTTGGAAAATTACTTATGATTTTGGTATAACACCAAATGGGATGGGCAGGAGATTTTCCTTCTTTCTCTGTCATCTTCCAGGTTGAGATGCTGTAGGATAGATTACAGAAAGCCTCTCCATCCTTTGATCTAACTAGGCTTCTCACCCACTACACTCTTTCTTTCACTGATGGCAGACATACTTCTGAAAAGGCAGGACTGAATGTACTGATATTACCAAGCCACTCAAAACCCTACGGGATTTTTGCACCTCTGTTTCTGCGCTGGGGTTACGACTGTGAGATATTTTTCAGGGTTTCATGCCTAATAGAATGTTGCTGTCTCTCACCAGGTTCTGTCACTTTAAATTACTCAGGAAGAATACAGAATGTGTGTTTTCTTTCCTCAAAGAAGTCATAAAAATCACTTAGTTCAGGTTTAAAATAAGCATTCTCTTGCTCACCCTCCCTCCCACACTCAACAGAAGACAAGAATCTCCATACATCCTTCCAAAATTCTCATGTTGCTAAATTACTCCTGATCCTCGGGGTCTCACCCTTGCATGATCATGAGCAATGCCCATGTAAGAAGCTGGCATTCAGGTAAAATGTGATTCTGATCAGCAGCACTTCCTGGGATGCTCTGCATAACTCTGCTCCCAGGAAGTCAGGGAAGGCATCCCAAAAGAGCTCCTGGTGCTCCGCAAACGTGCACCACTGGGACACGTAGCTCAAGCTAGCCTGCCAAGGAGAATGAGAGTGAGATGGAAGAAACTGTTTGGCCCTCTGCTCTGCTCTCCAGCAAAACTGATCATACTTGCCACATACAAAATCCACTGCCAGCCTCTCTCACACAGTAGGTGGAGCAATAAGATGGAGGATGAGTGTTATCTGTTTGACTTTTCTGCCGGCTGGAAAGGTATCCCACTGTCTACTGCCACTGGCATGCAGCACAGTCGCCACCTGCCGGCACTCTTCTGGCTGCGTTAAATGAGAGGGCAGCTCTGCCTTCATAACCCCTTTCCCTTCTTAAAAGGACGTCTTCCAGGAGTCAAAAAAGCCACAGCCCTGCCTGGATTATTTATCTGTGCCAGTCTGTAGGAGGTCACGCCCATGCTTTCCTTTATCCTGCTCCTGCCACGTTTGCCCTTGAAATGCCATACGTGCCAGGGTCAGTTTTCACCCTATTAGCACTTTGTAGCCAGCAATGCATTGCCCGACAAGTTCAATTTCGACTTTTTGTTTGTAAAGTACAAGGTCTAGCACAATCCGAAATCTCAGCATCCAGAAACTGTCGGGCCACTGAGTCCACTGGTGAAATTCCTCTCTCAAGATACAAACATGATCTGGGATATGTCATTGAGATAATGTCCTGGAAAGGTCATGAGCTTTCACTTTAGGATAATAGCCAGCAATTAATAAATTTCAAAAGCTGTTGAGAGGAGGACTGTACAGCCATCACTGTACATGCACACCAGGATCTCAGAAAGGAAGGATGAAAGCTGTACCACACCATAGTGATGGGGTAATACATTATCCAACAAATTTATTATCTCATCATCCAACAAATATTTTTGTTCATAATTTTGAAACCTGTGATGGGGTTAAGAAGGAGAGGGCTTCAGGAAGGAGAAATCAGAAGCACAGCATCCAAGTAAACCCCACCTTGAAAGGAAGATACAAGTAACTGAAATACAATGAGCAGAGATTCAGTGCCATGAATGGCATGGCCTGCAGATGGTGGGGTGGGGTGATGACTAACAATTGGGTGGGCTTGGGTAGGTGGATCCGACAGTAGCTGACATTAGAAAAGAAAAAGGAATTTAGTGGGAGACTAAGAAGAAAGACTGAATTTTAAAAGTCTATAGAGGAAGAAGAAAAAATACTTAGGAAAAAGGTGTCTTAGGAAAAAAAAAGTATGACAGTAAAAGTAAACACATCATACATCAGAAAAACAAGCTATTATTTCCACTAACTTAATCAGATAAGGAGCTTATAGCATTAGATTAAATTAAGTTAAATTAAATTAAATTAAAGCAATGGCTTTTGTAGCAAGCAGGGCTAATTTTAAGAGGTCAAGCTTTCAGCACAAGATAAATACACCTTACTTTAGGGAACAATGACAAGTCACTGCTATCATTTGTAGTTCTTGTATTTCCACTTTTCAGGTCTCATTTGCACCTACATTTTGCTGTCTATAGATTCAGGCAAATTGTGTGGTCAAGCTGTGTGTCAGGCCTGACACTCCAGAGGGTGTTGCAAAAGGTTTTTTGTACTACAAGCTCAGCCAGGCTGGAATTTCTTGGTTTTTTTCACTCTTCTTCCTGATTCAAAAATGACTGTATTCTTTCCAGGTGCTTTCTATACCTATCATGATGTTATGTGTTTTTCTGTTATGGGTTAACATCAAAAAAGAAAACAAATCTGAACTGGAAACTGCACTTGCTGCTAGCAATTTTGATTTGCCTTAATCCATGACATCAGTCCTGGGAAATGGTCAGGGGTCAGTCCCACCATTACAGGACTACCTTGGGAAGGCTGTGGTGTGCTTAAGTAATACACACAGTAGAACAGCCACAAGAATACCAAGCCCCTTGACAGAGCACGCAACATCTAAACAGCCCCTGACAAATATTTCTCCAGTTCACTTATACAGAGCATCCAGTGAGTCAGGGTCCACTACCTTTCCAGAACACCTTTTTAAGGGCTGTTTTAATTATAGTAAATGTAATGATAACAAAAGTATGTAAAAGCTTTCAACACCTAACCTGTATTTCTCTCCTACAAATTAAACCAACAACTTTTTGTCCTGCTCTGCTTGGATACAAAGGACAATTGATGATCACCCTCTTCAAAACAGTCCTTTTATACTTCTGAAAATTTATCAAGTCTTGTTCAACCACTCCTTTTTCTAAATCAAACTCGGGTACTTCAGTGTTTCTTGAAAGACACGAGTTTCATGTTTTCTAGGTCTTTCATTATTCTCCTTTTGTCTCTCCAATTTCTCTGTATCTTCTTAAAGACTAGTATGCAACTTCAAAATTTACTGTAATATAGCCTTATCAACATTAAACTTAGAAGAATTGTCTCTTTTGTCTCAGAGCCTATGTTCTTACTGTTCAACTCAAGAAGAACATTTGGCTTTTTCATAACAATATCTTTTAATGAACTTGATCTAAGGAACTGGTATGCCCCTATCCTTTACACAGTGCTTTTGTGTGACCTTTTATTCTTCTATTTAATTACTGAAGTTCATCTTTCTGATTCAGACCACTTTTCCAGTTCATTAAGAACAAGTTGATGTACATGAGGGTGGTGAGACACTGGCACAAGTTGCCCTGAGAAGCTGTTGATGTCCCATCCTTGGCAGTGCTTAAGGCCAGATTGGATGGGGTTTTGAGCAATCTGGTCTACTGGAAAGTGTCCCTGCCCATGGCAGGGAGGTTGGAACTAGGTGATCACACTCCTTACAATCAAAACTATTCTATGATTCTATTACATCAGAAAGATATAAAGACATTGAAAAGTAGTGGGGGGTTTTACCAAAATGTGAATCTGTTCTTGAGCAACAAGTTCCTTACCTAAGTTAGGGAAGCAAACAGAAGAAACAATTGAGATAGTTGAAGGTTTTTTTTTAAAGGTAAACATGCTTCCAGCTTCTTTTTCTACCACATCTTTTCTCAGAGAAAATTCAAGTGTTTGTTCCAAAACCAAACAACATTTAAAAAAAGCCAGCCAGAGGAAGGAGAGCAAGAAAAATCTTTTGCAAGTAGGTCCTTGTTATTATCCCACCAGGAAAATGAAGTTACAAACAAATTTAAACCGGTAATTATAGAGCAATATGCTCACCAACCTTGCTACAATGTCATGGCCTGCTCTTGCAGCAGCATAAATCAACACCAAATAATGAGAGGCATAACTCACCCTGTAAATTTAGACCCACATACTAAAAGACAGCAATGTTAAGTGCAGCACACGAAATATCACTGGGATCTATTGAATTTTGAGATGGTTGGAGTGTCTTTTCCCTCTAGGGAATAATTTGGAATTTGTAGGTGCAGCAGCCTGAGTCTAAGTGACTTTTTAAAAATAAATGAACCACTGAAGTCTAACACCCAACATGGAAAACTTCAAATAGATTTTTTTTAGCAGAGTTCAGTTCAATAAAAAACTGGTTTCTGGGAGTAGAAAATGCCAGTTAGTAATAACAGTAATAAGCAGTGCTATTGGTCATATGGGAAAAGAGTACTTCTGTCCACTTGCAGAAGGGCAAAAATATGTTGAAAGGCTGGAGAAGACCAGGGAAGTCCAACTCATCAAGTGTCAGGAGGAGACTTTGCTATTGTGACTCTAATATGTGAACTTTTATCAATCCTGGAGGCAATTCCCCATCTGTTTAAGTGGTTTCATTGTCTGAGCAATGACCATCTGCATGAGATTTATTTATACTACTGCTGGAGAAGCACACCATGCCAATAGTAGCACTGGGGCTTCTGTAACCCTACAGATTAGATGATAAATTCGGCTGTTACACTGCACCATGTAGCATCTATCTGAACTCCAGCTTGGGAGAGAGATGAAGAAAGGAAAGCTATGTTAGCTGCTGCCATCTGCCAGCCGAGGAACTGGCAGCATGGAGGTCAGTGATCTCAGTGCTGTCCCATGGGCTGATGAAAGAACAGATACCAGGTAATGAATTCTGACTTGCCCAGCAGCAGCAAAAAGTGTGTGTCTCAAGCAGGACTGAGGAAGGACAGTGCATGTCAAAACTCAGAACCTTTTCCTTTCAGGAAATGCGTGCTAGATGTTCATCTTGTGCAAATCAGAGCAGCTCTCTAGGGAAGATGGCTTCAGTGTGTCAGCTGAGAATCTGGCACTATGTTTCTTCAGATCATTACTTTCATTGCATCATTTAATAATAGTCCATATTTTCTGCTGTACTGCTGTGTCATGAGATGGTTGTCTTAGCAACTGAAAGCTCACTCAACTAAAGCTCCCTTTCCTTAATATTAAAGTCATAAATTGACCCCAAGCCTTGTCAAATCTGAGTACAGTGGTGTTACAGTGTAATGTGGGAGAAACCTGTTCTTCAAGCTCATTGCAAAACCTATGTAGTTCAGAATACGTTGTCTTTTTTAACAATTTCAGCACAAAACTCATTCTCATTTCATACATTTTCCCCATGATTCTCAGCAGATTTAAAGACCCTTTTGCTGAATCAACCAAAGTTTGAGCAACATGTGATAACATAACATGTGATGTTTAGTATCAAAACTCCATCTCCATTTACCAGGACACCAGTATTGCCAATACATAGTAAGTAAATAACTTCAGTACAAATTAACTTGTATTCTGCATACTTGCTCTCTCTGCATATTCTAAACAAACAATTTATTGTCAGGAACATAAAAGGAGTCAGCCAGATCTATGTGAAAATTGAAGAACATACACTGAGAATTCAGTGTGAATGGCAAGTGTTTGTTCTACATTTCCAATTTAGAGAATAAAAAGGAACAGGAACACATGGTATCCCACATGTGACCACTCCGAATTAACCAGTACACATAAAATCTAATCTTTAACATCAAATACTTGCAATGAGCAATTTGTAACTTGAAAAGCATCACAGAAACATAGCAAGTAACCATAAACAATAAAACCTAAATAAAAGAATTGCATCTTTTATAAACAATAAAATTAAAAAAAAAGTGCTGTTAAAAATTGATTGCCCAGTTCCCTTTTTTCACCCTTTCCTCTCTGAGAAGGTCTGACATACTTCCCTGCAGCAATTTGCACTTTCAGTAAACATCTATAAATACTGAAGATGTCAAAAAACACAAAGAAATATTTGTTTAGAAAATGGTTTGCATTCCCTTAACTTTGGAGACTAAATTTCTGTGTAAAGGGACAAGTGTACATGCAGATATTCACAGAATCATAGAATCATAAAGTAGTCAGGATTGGAAAGGACCTTAAGATCATTTGGTTCCAATCCCTCTGCTATGGGCAGAAACACTCCAGTTTCTCAATATTTCTTTCACTGAATATCCCAAAATTTTTCATAATATTCTAGTTAAGGCATGAAATCTGGTGAGTGGAGGGGAATAATTATTTTCCTCATTTGCTGATTGGACTTCTCATAACACAGCCTAATTAGTTATCCCTAATTGCTGCAAGGGCATACTATTGACTCATGTCCACCACTGGGTTCTTCTTTCAAAGGTGCTCCCTATCCAACTGCCCACCAGCCTGTGTTGTTGCACACATGGGTGGCCACATGAAGAGCCATGCCAGGCATGGTACCAAGCCTGGTACTCCTCTCCCCAGGAGGTGAGGGCTGATATTCACTAACAGACTTACCCATACCCTCCTGGTTCACAGGCAACTTCACATTTATGGGTCCCTCAGCCCCTGCGTGAGACCTTAAGACTGTCCAGAGCCCAAGGGCTTATCCAGTCATCATCTCCAACACAGGTCTCTTCAGTGGAAGTCTCCTGTTCATGGGCAAGTCCAGCCTGGAGTGCACTACCATACTGCTTACATACAGCGTAAGTGCACACATGCAGGCACAGAGAGCTGAAGTCCCCCAGTAAAGGTAACACACACACTGCTGACCTTTAGAGTACATGAGCCCCTATGACCTGCAGTACCTTCTCCTTTTTTCAGCACCTACACTCCCACAAATGCACACTGAATAGAGAGTGGGATAGCAGAGGAGGCAGTTTAGTACCAAGACAGGACAGGCTTCAGTGACCAGGTGCAGGGCTCATTCACACAAAGACAGTGGACAATCACCTGTTTTATACTGTCACCAGCTTCTTTTACCTTTCCCATCCCACACATTCCCCAGACTTGTCCCTCCAGGATCCACCACAATATCCCTTTTCCTGGTTTTGTGCTTCCCTTGAACATCCCATGGTAAGTAACATACATTCCCACAATCACCTTGGAAATCTCATACTAAGTTTTACAAAAGCCTACAACACCCAAGAATATCACACAGCGAGTTTTTTCTTTTCCTTGACACCTATCGTAACATCATTTCTTCATTTTCTATCTCTCCTATCTGACCTTCTCCAACGCTTTGCATGGCTCCTGCCCACCAATTAACAGGTAACCTGCTCTCTGGACTTCAGTGCACAATTGTCTCTGTTACTTCCTGCTTGTCAAGATGTGTGTATCTAGGTGTAGTTGATCACTTTTCCCATTTCTTGTCTCTGATTTTATGCTGAATAGCCATTAACAGGATATTTTCCACTTATTCTTACATAGAATTTTTACATGACACTGCAATAGCTGAGGTTAGAGCTATTCAAGGAAGAGAAATTAAAAAAGCCCCACCAAAAACCAAGAGAAAACACTTCACAGATGTCTCTACACAGCAACATACAATGCTTTCTACACATCTTCCCAGGACTGCAATGTTTCATTTAAGCATGTGGACAACATTCAAGGAAAGTGATATAGAAAATGCTTCCAGGCATCAACAACAGGATCTTACTAGAGCTCATGAACCTTTTATCTAACTGGAGACATCACAGTGTCTCTAACCATAAAACCCTGCTGATCAGCCCTTCATTTACACCTCCAGCTCTGATGGCTGTGGGAATCAGGGATCAACATTTGGCAAGGTTCAGGGCCATTCAAGGAGAAGGATACACACGTCTGGATACAAAATTAGCATGTCCCTTTCTCAACAAGAACAAAAAAGGCAGCTCTTACATGGTCTTCAGGGAACTGTGGAGGAGCATGGCCCAGGTGTTCATGCTTTGATGTCATATTACAACATATATGCAGCTGGAGACAAGGAACAGCACAGGCCCAGGTAACCCAAGTTTATTTCAGGAAAGGCAGGTTTGAAGCACACACTAACCAGAGAGCCCACTTCTTTGAACAGAGATAAACAAGTGTCTTTACAAAAGGCTGAGCTCCCCAGAGGAAAAAAAAGAAGCCACTCGGCAGATGACAGGAAAATGAAGACCTAGAAACAGGTCTTGCTGCTTTTTGTGGAAATTTTTACCCAAAGTGCTCTACTTATGGGGATAAAGATTATGATAAAGTGAAAAATTGTTGATACCAATTTTGATGCAAACTGAGTTATAAAAAATAGCAAAGAAACCTAAGAGAGCTTTCACAGATTGTTCTTACACTAAAGCTACTTGTTTAAAATAAAATAACATTTTCAGACAAGCATCATTAAATATTCTTCCTGGCAACTAGTTAAAATCTCTGCTATTCAGAAATGCTCTATGGATTATTTCCAGCAATCATTCCAGAAGAAACACAGCAGAAATACTGAACCCAATCCAAGTCTGCATTATTTCTTCACTCCTTTTCAATGTTATTGATTACCTCTGCCCTAAGATAAAGGAAAAGTAACAGTGAGTTTCTGAAAAAAGTATTAAAAGAACAGACATTTCCTTCACCTCTAACAGCATTTTAACTTTTTTGAAAAAGTAGCATAATAATGCATTATCACATCTCTAGGGAAAGATAAAAAAATAAAACCATATAAAAGCAAACACAAAGTCCTCAAAGTAGGCATTGCAGCCATTTTTTTGGGTAGGGGATGAAGTGACTTTTTATCCCAGAGTAAAGTATAGACACTTCACAATAAAGCTAGAAGCGCAAAACATCTGTAACTGAAGACAGATTTCCTTGAAAATCACACTGCAGAAGGTAAAAGTCCCATTGCAAATTCAGCTCTATATTTATCTTGTCCAAATGAGCTGGAATACTAGTGATTCTTATGAAGCATGTTGCAGACACAAGATGCTTAACCCTCACGGCCTCATTGTGCTGTTCATAGAGGAAGTAAACGAAGTACAAAAGTTGTTAGTTGAATAAAGGCTCACAGAGCAGAAATGATGGTGTTTTTCTCCAGGGGTCTCTATGCAGTGGCAGCTAACATCAACAGGCTTGTACTGTCTATTGCTAAACATGCCACTCTGTAAAGCTTTATGGTGTTTTGGAGAGGTGTGATGACTGTGATATGAAAATGATTTAAGAGGAAGTGTGCTGGTTTGTTGCTCTTGACCAGTTTCAGGCAACAGAATCCACATAAAAATTACCTACAGCACCTGGCAGCCCAAATTTCTCACTCAGGATGAAGATGAGAAGCATTTGCTGGCAATTTTTTTTTCTCTTTACATTAATTCTTTGCAAAACGAAATACTTTTAGAGGAGCCCAGGAGAAATAGAAAAGAAGGGATCAGAAAACCAGTGAGACCTTACAAAGGGGAGGCTCTGTGTTGTCTTAACACCCCTGGCAATTTGCATTTCCTTAGAGATTGTAAAAACATTCACTAGAGCAGGGAAGAGGTACAGTCATTCAACTGTGGAAAGTATAAAGCACATGGAAGTTGTTATTTGGTAAGATGGGAGACACAGCTGGTACATTTCCTCCATGCCCAAAAGGCTATTACCTTCCTAAAATATGGACCAGTTCTAAAGACAGCTGATGTAACTGTGCTGCAAAAAGGCTACGGCAAGGATATGTAGCAACAGGTACAACTTGACCATGGTTTGTTTTCTTAGGAAAACAACACTCCCTGTTAGACCCAAGAATTATAGTCCAAGACTGGTAAGCTAACACAAACTGGCTAAGACAGCAAGGCTAGCATAACAGAGGCGTTCAGGGGCCTGTCATTAATAGTCCAGCCCTTTTGGAAAGTAAAGGTTTTTATGGCCCAGCATGCTAAATATACCAAACACCATGGCCAGCATCAAAAAAAGTGGGTGTCAGTTTCCTCTGGCATTGCCCTGTGCTTTTGCAGCTACTGTTGCACCACTGATGCTTCTACAAGCATTGTTTCCCTGCCAGTCTAGAAAACCCACCCTACCTGGTGGTAGGATAAGAACAGATAAAATGAGAAGAAAGTTTTGCTTTCTATCTCCTACAATGAATCTGGATGCTCTCCAAATCATACAGCCATGCTATAGTTTCTGAATGACTGAAATTATCATACTTGATCTCCAGCCATGCCCAATAGCCAGGAAATTAGTCTCCAAAGACTGCTGCTGCCTAGAGAGCACACTCTTTAGGCTGCAGATATCACTTCTGTCCCGTTGCGCTCTCTTATATACCTTTATGCGCAATCTGAGAGATGAACAGAGAGCCACAGTAGGAAACAAAATTTACTCTGACACACAGAAATAGCTGAAATCTTTGCTTCTCAGTCCCCATCACATTTGGGTAGTGCCAACAATTGTCTGACTGAGACCTTTTCTCATCTTTAGCACATTTCTGGGAGTCTTTGCCCTGGCCACTCCATTTCCATAGCTAAGCAGAGATACTGTCCTTACTGCAACAGGAGAAGCTGTGCTTTCATTTTGCAATAATGTACACAGCTCCCAGCCCCTCCTTGTTTTCTTCACTTCTAAACAAACAATAGCTTTTGTAGACAGTAAGAGAATAACAGCAGTTAAGTGCTTACTTTTAATTATACAGAGGCTGTATTCTTACTTAATGTGCAAGTATGAACCATTGTTCTCAAAATCTATTTCAATTCCCCAAATACTTTAATTATAGTTTGCCACATTCATACCAGGAACAGTCATTATTTCTCAGAGGCACCTTTGAAAGCTAATCTTTTAACCTGTGTCACTTATGAGCAAAGGAAAATGCTTGCTGTTTTCTTGCACTTGCATTTATTTATGTATGATGAGAACATATGAAATCGTATGGAAACATTTACCAGCCTTTTTCCACAGAAGTTTCCTGGATCCTAATATTTATGCTCTGTTTGACATAAACAGAGAAGGATTTTTTCCTACAAAACCCAGCCCAAGATAGAGGAGGATCAATCTGTAAGGAGAGAGATTTAAAAACAAAAATGTGTCACAAATCCCTCCATACTGTGTCCATGCTATCTTGGAGAAAGTAGAAGATAAAAGAATGGATCCTTTGGCCAAGAAGAAAGAAAGATTGAGCAGCTTGATCCTGGATGCAGTGAATCCTCATTTTAGGTGCAAGGTCAGTTTCAACATCCCTCCTGCTGAAACCTAAAAATTCAGTTAATTTTGCCAGCAGTGCTGCTGTCCTAGAGAAGCCATTGTGCTTATTCTGTTACTTTTAAGCTCAGAAGTGACCTGAGGTAGGCAGGGTGCAAACAAATAATCCTATATGGCTAGCATGGGGCCGCACACCAGCCACAGCCTCATCACAGAATAATAGAATTGTAGAATAGTTAGGGTTGGAAAGAACCCTAAGATAATCTAGTTCCAATCCTCCTGCCATGGGCAGGAACATCTCACATTAAACCGTGTCACCCAAGGCTCTGTCCAAACTGACCTTGAACACTGCCAGGGATGGAGCATTCACAACTTCCTTGGACAACCCATTCCAGTGCCTCACCACCCTCACAGTAAAAGAACTTCTTCCTTATATCCAATCTAAATTTCCCCTGTTTCAGTTTAAATCCATTGCCCCTTGTCCTATCACTACAGTCCTGATGAAGAGTCTCTCTTCAGCATCCTTCATTCATCCTTCAGATACTGGAAGGCTGCTCTGAGGTCTCCACACAGCTTTCTCTTCTCCAGGCTGAACTGTCCCCACTTTCTTACCCTGTCTTTGTAAGTGAGGTGCTCCAGCCCCAACATCATCAACACTGTTTTCAACCTTGCTGGTAATGAATACAGCAGAAGGTCAATGCACTCTCTCCCTCTTTTACTCTGTCTCAGATTTTAATGCTCCTTCCCTTTGTGAGGAGTTAAGTAACAGTGCTTTGCTTCAGTGTATGGCATAAAGTGACACATGTGACAATGATGTTTGCACAAACCACAAAGTGGTCAGGTCTCTGGAGCTGCAGAAATAAGCAAGCAGGGCTAAGCAGGACTCTTTCTTGCTGATGTTACAGCAGGCTTTAAACAGTCTCTGTGTTCTCCACAGCTGTGGAGGAATTGATGGTGAAGCAAACTACACAGAGAGAATCTTCAAGAGCTGTGCATATCCATGCTTAAATGAGCCTTAGCAATCTACCAGAAAAGGTACATCAGATTAACTGACTATGGTACCATGTGATTTCTGGCAGTTCATAACCCCATCCAATTAAAACCAGCAGTTCTGCAGAAAGTTTCCAAAGGCAGGGCTCCTCAGGGAAGCTCATTTCCAGCTACCCTGGCCATTTATTCCAGGGGACCTATTAACAAGCACAGAAGGATTCTTTATGCAGTTACAGAAAGCAGATTTTGTCATTTTTGTTAGAGTCATAGAAGGGTGAGCTGTGCCAAGACTTCAAAGGAGTCATCCAGACAAATTACAACAGTTTGTTTGGGGAGGTGGTGAAGGTACATGCTATCAGAAGAGAGTATGTGTGAGGTCAAGGTGTCTTTAACGAGGTAAAAATATGAAAAGAATGCCTCTGTATTTATGATAACACTGAAGCTATGCCTTAATTGCAGAATAGGTGCTGTTTCAGATAGGTTTTCTCCAAGTAAATTGAAGGGCAATTGTACTCGATAAACTCTCCAATGGGATCTGGGCCACATGATCCAGACATGGTGAGAAAACAACCCTACCTTGCCCACTAACTTCTTGAATACTCAATCCCACAAGCAGCCTCTATTGCACTGTCACAGTGAGAAGCCCCCACAGCGTGACAGAAAGGTGTTGCTTCTTTGCCTAGCTTGGTTAAAGCTTGCCTGAGGATGGATGCTGCTCAGCTGCACCAGTTATTTTGGTGGTTGCTCATTTTGACAGGTCAAAAACCTGACCTGTTGTGCAGTGAATGTGTTTCCAAGAAATTCCTGCTGGAAATTGGTGCCCTGTAATTCCAACTTGCAGGGCAGCTCTGACTCTGCTGCAATTGTGCAGGCCTCCTTCATTGCATACTACCTGCCTCACGCTCCCAGGGCCTGGGAGACCAATTAATTACTGATCTATTTAGAAATACGTTTTAATGCAGCAGAAGACAGGTTTCCTTTTCTCAGGAAATTGTGTTCTTTCAACATTTTCTGATTTCAATCTTTTTCACCTTTAATTGCTCTTTTTTCTTCCTGTGGACTCTCCAGTTTCTGATTTCCTCATCAGTGTCCAGTACAGGGCAGTAACTGCCTTCTCCACTATAGACAGAGAACTGATATTCTTTTAACTGCACCAAGTTAAATACCGCTGGCACATTAGGAGGGGGAATCAGCCCCTGTGCTTTGCCACCAGCCTCATTCTTATCAAATGTGAGCCTACAGTGGAGGGATCAGTGGAGAAACACCAGGGACAGTAAAAGGTGCAGTTATAGAGAAGGGGTACAGCACTTTGTTAAGTGATCAGAAAGGAATGAGAGTATTAAAATGAGATATAGCCAAGCCCAGTCCCAGAATTGTCGGAAACAATTGATCAGGAAGTTCCTTCAAGAACCGTCTGCTAGAATAGAGGGCAGTGAGAAGCTGTCCTGCTTCTCACTGAGAGACAGAAAGTAAAAGACAGATAAAACTACATCTTCAGTTTTAAGAAGTTCTCTATCAAGATCTCATGCCTGCTGGCTTTAGGGCTTGGAGTTGTCAGATTTTTGTTTAACTTTCTTCTCTGAAGCCACTGAATAAGACACCATACCAACATCCGTACAGAAAGGAAATCACTATCATGGGAGGTACCTGGAATTCTATTTTGAGCATGTTGCATTTGGCAAGACAAGGAGATATCAGATAGAAAGAATAAAATGGCTACTTTCACATAAAGGAACTTGGGACGGGTGGATTAGAAGAGCAACTGATTCAAAGTAGAGAGGTAGGAGAGAGTTATCAGCAAAATGGAAAACCATGTCTTCCCTAAAGGTAACTGTATGCTGACAGAAGATGGAGAAAGGTGAAAGTCTCACAAGTGTTCAGATGAAGAAGGACAGAAGAAGACACCAAGGTAAAGAAAGAATCATCTTGAGACACAGATTAAGTATTCAGGAAAGGAGTGAGTCTTAAGCACCACCAGGCAATAAAAATCTTGGTGAAGATGGAAAATACCAGTTACTGAGCATGTTTGGATACCTCAGCTGTGTGTGTCTATGTGGAAGATAAATTTATCTGAGGGTCTGGGCACTTGAATGTTAAACATCAAATTCCCTGCTCCCACAGGCAAAAGACTGCTGGTATCAAGAAGCTGTAATTGGTGTCATTAACCTCTGTCAAAAAAAAAAAACCTTTCTTTTCCTTGGGAATGTAATCTGTGAGCAGCAAGGTTAAAGAGAGTTTAACTGAGTCCTACCTGTGAATCTCTTGTACTCTTGGTTTGTGTGGGTGTCTCACAATCACATCAGTTCCCTTTTTAGTGTTTCTATATCTTCTGCATGTCATGCTGTTGCTCAATAACTGTCAGTGTGCAGTTTTGTCAGGAAATAATACTGTTTATTCTCTGAGAGACTTTGCATGTTCTTCTTCATATTTTATAAGCTTCCATTCTGAGTCACTAGTACCTAAGGGACAAAGGCAAAGGGAATAACATGAGGAAAAAGTAAAGATAGTTGCTTGACATTACCTTTGGTTAGCAGAAGTTATACTTGGTAATTTAAGAATCTATTATTTATTTTGTGAACCTGCTAATTATTTTTTTTCAGAGCTGCCAAGAAAAAATAGAAAACTATTACTTTCAAAACTGCACCTAACTTCCCTTCTGTAACAGAGAACAGTTCAGTGTCAAATGGAAACAGCAGAGCAGGTGTTGGAGCAGCAATGTAATGACTAGCAACTATAACGGCTAGTGCAGAGTGATAAGCGCTGTGTAAGAACAAGGATTGGACAATTTCTTTGGTATTTCAGATAAGGCTTCTGTTTCTGATAAGGCTCTGGCATGGGCAAATAGGTAAAAATCTTTCTTTTTACCCTAGATAGAAGTTAAGCCCTCCCAGGATGTTGGTACACCCAGATTTTATGGCTGGTCTCTGAGCCACAGTCAACATCACAGGTCAAACTGATTGAGCAGAAGTAACAGCCAGACATCCTTGCTTAACTCCAGTCTCCCTGATGTAAGCAGAAGCATGGCATTAACTGTTACAGTGCTTTTTCAGCACTACTACTGACTGGGACTCTGTTTCTTACCTGCTTTACTGGCTGAAGAGCTGCTTCTTAGTTACCACATTTAAACATGGTCAGCTGCTGTATCAAGACTTCCTGCATATCTCAATTTGCTTCATATTTAACACTCAACCTCATACTGAGATCCCCAAAATGTCACAACTCTTAGCACTTTTTCCAGAAAGGCCCTCCATCGTTACTCAAAGACATCATAAGAGAGACACCATTTCTTTAGCAATTTGTTCCAACATTGTCAAAAACACATATACTTCTCTTCTAGCCTGAAATTTCATTCTGACTTCTAACTTGTTAGTTCTCTGTATGCCTTTCTTTTCTACACCAAAAACACCCTTCTTGTACTTGCGTTGTAATGTCACTTGTGGGGAGGAGACAAATGAGATCTCTTGATTATTTTCCAAGCTTGTCTGCACAGGAACTATTGGGCAAGATGGCCTGAAGTAATGCTTAAAGTGACATTTCTTTTGGAAATCTGCAGATTGAAAGGCACTTCAATTAAATTTTGCTTCCTTTTCTAGGGGAAGGAACAATTTTATAATGAAGTAAGGTCACACTTTCTGAACAAGGACCTGTTAAAAACAACTCTGAGGAGCTCAGCCTTTCCAAAATTCATATGTACATCTAATTCAAGCAACATTTCCAAAGGCTGCAACAAAGAAAAGGCCCAGTTTCTGCATTCCAGGACAGTTTTTGCCTCTCTTTCCTCATCCCCTCCTCTCCCCCACTTTCTACCCCACTCCCCCAACTCCTACACAATTATCTCTTTTCTGCAGCATTTCCTGTGGTCATAGACAAATGCTGTATCCCTGTACTGAATTTTCAGTATCACATTTCTAGCCTTTGCTTCTCAATTACATATATCTCCAAAGACAGCATTTAGATCCACCTGCTGTGGCACCAACTGCATGTTCATATTTCAGCTATTTAATCCACTTTGATCCCCAAACTACTTTCCAGGCTGCAATCCCACACCTGAGGTCAGGGCACTGTTCCCTGTCCACATATGCTCAGCTTTGCACAGAACAGTACCAACACATTTATCTTCAATTGTCTTGCTGAATGATCCTGATTGCTCCTTTTATACAGCAGTTTTTTGCCCTTGGTTTTGCAACTGTATTTTTCAGTGAGTTGGTATTTTCCTTCAGATATTGGGAAAGATACAGAACAGGCTCAATAACAAATTTCATAGAACACACCAAAAAAACCCTGTATTTGTCATAACTTCACTTAGAAACTATTTGTGCCTGTTAGCCAATTCTTAGTGCCTACACATTTCAGTGTCGGATAGAACATGTTTCTGTATCAGAAAGATTAGGGCATAAGATCAAAATTATTACAAAGAATCTTACACCTCCATAGTTTTCTTCATAAACTAAAGTTATAATCTGAAGGAATGTAATAAATTCTGTCTCACAAGTACTATTTTGCATAAAACTATGTTCATTAACATTAATTATGCTCTTGCTCTTTATTTCTCTACTAACTGAATCCTGCACTAATTTTTTCATTATTTTGCTAGGACTAACATCAGGTAAACTGTCTATCATTTTCTGGGCCATCTTGGTTATGTACTAATATGTAAGGGAACTTCCAGTCTTCATATATTTCAACAGTGTTCCAAGTATTTTAATAGATTTTCTTCTAATACTATCAATAAAATACTCTCTTTTTCAGTGAGGGAGCAGGGGTTGCTTCTTTCTCTCTTTCAAAATCATGGGAAAAAAATAGTTAAACTGCTGATTGAAAATCCCAGTTGATTTACCCTTGTTTTCCAGCAGAGTAGGCAGCATTTCATGCTGTTTCTTCCATGCACAGAAGATGGAAATAACTGGAACACTTTTATTTCTCCTGTGTTGTCAACATCTGTACCACTCCCATGTAGAAACTTACTGGCTTATATGCCCCAAACTGCCTTGATCTAGCTGAGCAAGAAATTTCTTCTAATGACCCTGCCCTTCCTCATAAATGTTTTTATCCCTCAAAATAATACTGATGCCTATCTTTCTCTCCCAACTGATTTTTTATCTTTTGTTTTATCTTCAACTGCAGCAGAAAGACTCTTACACAAACCATCCTGGATTCACAGCTTTGAAGACCAGCAAATACCTTTTACTGAGATCACCACACACCCATTAACAGCTCTCCTCCAGCTTTTGTGCTGATCTCCAATCCTGGATTGTTCTTAAATTTGCTTTGGTTTGTCTCCTCTTCTCCATTAGTAGGAACATATTTTTCATGCAGAATTATTGCCTGTACTTTTCACTGTTTTTTTCCCTTCACTCCATAAAAAGCCACACTCTTCCCTGACACGCGTATAGCTGAGGCACCTTCTCCATTATGCCTGTTCTGGCATTTCTGTGCTATGTCTCCCTCTCCATTCCCAGATTCAGTATCAGTTCTACATATGATTTCAGACTCTCTTGCTCACCCTCTGTTGTTTCATTCACACTCTCTGCCTCCCCACAGTGATGCTGTGATGCAGAGAGACATTATTCCTACATGCAGCAAACCCTGAGCATGGTGGGCTCCTCTGCTTATCTCACAGAAAACAATAAGGCTGGCCACCTAATGTCTTTGCAAGCACTTCATGGCTGATGTGAAAGAGCTACTCCAAAAGCATCTTTGAAGAAGCACAAGATGGCTCAACTTAATCTTACTGGCATTGAAGTTATTGCTCTTTGAAATGAATGAAAATGAATTTAGAAGCTTTCTGTGTTTTCTGAAGGTTTAAGAATGAAGTGTGGAATATTGCTGTTTCAGAAAGAGGAGGTTTGGGAGACACTGTGCAAGAACATGACAAATGGCACCTAAAGATAGTCTGTGAAGATATAAATATCACATTTGGAGGCTTTTTCTTTAAAAGATTCCCAACATCAACTTACAGATATATCTCCTAAGGCTTTGATTGCTGCTGTAGAGACACATTTTTGGTGATGAAACCAGTATAAAATATGTATGCATAATTTTTAAATCTAGATTTTAAACTCCTACTATAGAAAATCCATGTTCTCTGAGGATTCCGCATTGAGCCCTTTGACTTGCTTGATATAATTCATATGAACTCTTCCCTGACTTTGAGATTGGCTCTCAGTTCTCTAAAGGACTATGGAGACCTTTCATGAAAGTTCATGCCCAAGTACATAATAAAAGGACACTGGCACATCAGGACTTTTGAGATATTAAAATTAAAAATCTCTCTTTTTGTTTTTCTTAGAAATTGCCAACATGCCAGCAGCTCTGGCTCAGCACTAAAATTCACACTCCCAAGATCCCATTCATAGCAACTGAGTTTTACTAATTTCTTATATCTGGTCCTTCTCATCTCTGCATATATGAGCCTTCCTGGTTCTGGTAGGAGCCAACTGTGATTAATATTTCAGCACAGCTTTTACAGACTCTACATGATAGAGGGAAATAAAGTTTCTGCAGACAGAGTAGATCCCAGAGTAAAGTGGTTGAGACCACCACACAGACACTGTTCAAGTGTCTCAAGGAAGTGGACCATTGTGTTGGTTGATACTTTGGAAGCTTATTCTCACAATGCCTTAATTCTTCTGTTAAAAAAAAAAAAAACGATGCTTCTGCTTCCAAAGGGAAGAGAACAAACTATCGTGCCCCATCTGATATATGAATCATCTGAGTCACCACTACCAACTAATTACAGGCCTGTATCAGAGAAAAGTCAGGGATCAGGGCTTGTAGCAAAAGCCCAAAGGCTTTCAGCTGGTACTGCAAAAACATTCAGATCTGGAACATGGATGAGAGTAAAACAGTAACTCTGGCAGTGACTTGCAAATGCATACTGCAGTATCTAAGCCTCTGACATGATGTATGAAGCTTGTCCTAAAAGGCGACATTCATCTCCACACAAATCACCTTCCCAGAGGTCACAGGGAACTTGCAGACCCTGTAGCTTATGTGATGCCAGTGTCTTGCATGGAGTACCACACAGCAGTGGTTGATCAGCTAAGGCTGAGTCAGCTGCATAAACAGATAAAGATGCTGCTGTGCCAGTGCTCCCCTTTCCCTAAGGACAGCTTCTCAGCAAATCCTAATTATCCTGAGGGTATGCTGTGCCAGTGTGACCTCTCTTTTTCACAAGACAAGGGACATCTCAACACACACAGGGACAAGCAGTGTGCTGCCTGTATATGACCTCCCTTGGAGACCTCCAGGAAAGGCAACACTGCACAGATGTGCTGACCAGACAGCTTCATCTGGAGGGTTTCAGCAGAGACTAAACAATGTGAAGGGCAGGAGCCATGTTAGATAATAGCAAGTCTCGTATCAATAAATACTGCTGGCAAATGATATTTCTGACTGCATTGCTAACAGCTCAGGGAGGCACATCCTGGAATAGGCACATGAAATTGCAAAGATCCTGGTTAACTGTTTGTAGAAAACAAATGTCAGGCTTGTCTTCTACAAAAAAAAAACTCAGAAGGAGCAGTGAAGCCCCCTTCTGTCCCTGGAGTCATGCTATGGTAAATCCAGCCCCAGGACCTCAGGTGCATCTGCAGAGTCCATTTTGTCTGAGGACTTCCATAGAGTCTAAGATTCCTTTTTCTCTGATTACAAGAACCTGTTCAGCAAGAATCTCTCAGGTCATTTATTCAAATAAGTGTCATTCTTGTTAATGTCATGGCAGATGCCCTGGCAGAAACTGCGTGAAAAGGTGACCCCACCCATAGCAGTTCTCAGCTTCAATTTAGCTGAGAAACTGTCATATCTCAGCCTTTCTCACTGGGTAGCTTCTATTTCTAACCTGCCCAGTGCTGCATTATATGAAAAGCCATTATTTATTTAGGAGAACTAGAGTGTGAGATAGCATCCCAGTTCTGTGACAGGGATCAATAGATGTCTTTTCTATAGTGACAGCAACATTTTTTTCTTTTTAAGGCCTCATTTCTGAGCGCTTAGAGAATAATTTCTAACTCTGCACCATTAGCGATTGTTAAAAACATCAAAGCACTACTAAATGGTCTATTAAAAAACACTATTGTTGCAATTGCTACTATGCTAATCTATGTATGATCTTATTTTACATAGTCAGAATCTCACAAAGCTAAAGCAAGCTAACTGCATTAAGACAAGGAAAATAGAGTTTTATGAAAAATTAGTTACCTGTTAATAAAGATAGTTTTATTTTCTTTATCTTAACTTCACAGGCCAATGGCTTCTTTCTCTCAGCTGCTTCTGGGAAACAAGAAAATGAGATTCAACATAGTTAATTACACACCAATGTAGATTTCACTTTACCCTCAAAAAGAACAACCACCACAGCAATCACTCCATACAAAACAACCACCTTGTTTCTTGGCCAAGTAAAGCAAAACATCTACTACAACAATAACTACTGCCAGTACTACTATTACCACTTCTACCACAAATCTAAAAAAGGGTCTTGTACTAATGGAATCAGTCAAGAGAGGGTAAGGTGAAGTTTATTTTGAAAAAAAAACCCAACAACTAAACTGAAACTTCTCAGAAAGAAGTCCAAAAAAAAAAGGGACCTAGATTTTCATTTCTGGAGCCCAGTGCAATATAGATCAAATCAAACCATTTGGCAACCCTGGGAAAACCAGGGGCATCCTTGGATCAACTTGAAAATCATAAGTGTTCTCAAAATTAAGTGACTAAACTCAGTCATCAGACCAGCAACACCTAAACAAAAGCACAGGTATGTACTTTTACTATTCGTTCCTTAAGTGAGCAACAGAAAGAAAACAATGGGGGAAAAAAAAGTAATTGCATCAGATTAAGTTTTGTATTTAATAGAGAGAAAAGACTGCCACACAAGGGCAAGGAACTGTTTACCCTCTACTAATTGAATCTTCTCTATTATGCATTTTCCAGTGGTATATACCTTAAAAATCCCTATAAAATGCACAATAATGAGGATGTCTTTTTCAGTGCCAGAGGTACAGAGTCACCCCAGAGGAAGCTGAGCTGAACTTAAACAAGCAGTTCTCTATATTCACAACAGAGATGCTGCCAATAAATATTCTGAAGGCAGAAAAACCAGAGTACACAATTTCTCTTGACCAGGCAGAGCTGGCAGCAGAATCTAAGAATAAGGCAGCAAATAAGAAAAATTTCAGGCTAGTGTCTGCTTTTCTCTGAGTATGCAAAAGAACTGTATGTGTAACCCAGAGAGAATCAGAACTGCCCAGTTACTACTGCTCCCACTGGTGTATGAGCAGACTAGCCAAAGAAGGCAAAAGCTGTTTTGACTCCAATACATAAGTAAAGTAAGAAGAAACTCAAATGTGAACATACAGGAGATGACACTTTGAGGGGGTGGGAAGAGGAAGAAAAGGAGGAAGAGGAGGAGGAGGACGGAAAGAAGAGCTCGTTTGTGTTAGAAAGTTGCCTGTACCATTGCTCATGCAGTGAGAAGCTGGGTTCTCCTGGGAACTCCATTCAGAAAGGGCCAGGATGGAGGGGCAATATCCTACATCATGAAACAGCAAAATCAACTAGAACTGCTCTCAGGAGAAAAAGAAAACCAAGGTTGCCTTAAGAAAACAAAGAAACATGCAGAATCCCAGGTTCTTCCAGAACCACAAACCTTTCCAGATTAAAGAGCCAGTACATGTCTCTAGGGAAAGCCCACAAATCCCAAGGCACCTGGGATTCCTTGCCCAGGAAGCAGGGCCATGCAGCCACAGCTTTGTCAGCAGGGTGCAGGACAGCAGGGCTTTGTGAGCAGCAACCCAGAGCAAGGACACTAACCTGAGAGGGACACTGATGTTAGATGTGCTGCTCAAGTGTAGGTGTACATGAGAGGCTGTTGCTTGGTCTTTCAGGACACATCACAGGGGGATGTGGCTCTCCTCACTGCCACAATGCAGCAAACAGCCTGCTGCCAGCCACTGTCTGCAAAGACAGCTTAAACAGGTAGCTCAGAGCTATTGTGGTGCTGCTGTCCTGTGCAGGTGAGATGAACACAAAATCTTCAATCTCCCTGCTGCCCTCCTAGAAATCTTCTTCAGAATGAAAGACAGCAGGGAGTAACACCGTGACTGTTTCCTGCCCAGCCCCAAAACAGCAGCCCCATCCTACATGTCTACAAATAGGTAAATATGGTGAGCTCTCACCTATCAGTCTGGGATTAAGGCTGAAAAAAGACTCCTGGATTGGGAAATGAATGCTGAGTTTATTATCACTACTACCTGGGATGCAATCTGTGATCCTTTAAATAAAGGAAAAAGGACTGCCAGGGGTTTACAAGAGAGTTAACCTTTGCTTTTACTGTTTCTCAACACTTAGCAATAACATTGTAATAGTGTAGTTTGGTATTTAATAGCAGAACTTATTTTATTTTTATACTAATTATAATATATTTTACTAATTTATCTTACAATGAAGTGCAATCATTTTCTGTAATATTCCTCCCACTACTTAACCTACTTAACACATTTCAACTCCTTGCAACATAATGCATATGAAATTGATTTTAATTTCAAAAGCAGTGAAAGCATTTTTATTTGCATTTTTATTGCAGGCATTTTAGATATTTTTCACATACTGGAAATCAATAATGCATGGTCTGAGATCAAATACAAACCTATCATCCTCCAGACTGAGCAGTTTTGCTTTTAAATTCTTAAAATGTAATATCAAGGGAGATAATCAGTTTTTAAAAAAAGATACAGAAAGGTCGTGTCTTTGTTTCTAAAGTGCGATTTAATCCAAATCTTAATTTAAAAAAAAACAGTTGACCAGGTGTAGTACATATTCTTAAGCATTAAGCAGCAAAATTTCCAGTGATACCTGATGTTTATGTACCACACCTGCAATATGCAGGTTTTTAGGGGATAAAAAAAAACCTGAAATGCTTTATTTCCTGCAGCTGAGAGTAAATATTGGAGTACACTATAGCTGAAATGCAGGAATCAACACTGGAATTATAATAGCATATAGTAGGTTGAATAGGGAATAGGATCTACCATGATGGATGTAATATGCACCAACACATTTTTGCAACAAATGGACCAGGCAGAAGGTTAAAAGAATAAAAGGATGAGGTTAGTGTGAGTTGTCCCTGCCCATGGCAGGGGGGTTGGAACTAGATGATCTTAAGGTCCTGTCCAACCCTAACTATTCTATGATTCTATGACATCTGCTGACTGGCAGCAGTCAGGTTGTTGAAGACCGTGCTGTGTATATAGTCTACCAAATTACATCAGCAATAAAACGTGTCCATGTATGGAACCAGGCTAGTGTACATGGGAAAAGAGACAGGAAAAAATATTTTATGGTCTTGATCTGCATACCTGTACACTTGTTACTCATGCACTTGATATGCACAAAGCCACTACTGGCAGTCCAGCCCTTCTCCTGATTCTTCTCCTCTTAAAAGTAAGTCAGGATCCTACGAAAGCACAGGGCATCCATCCTTGCCCTTGCCTTCAAAAAAGGAGCATGGAACTTCCAGGCACAAGTGTGGGAAATAAGCAGCTGATGCATTTTTCTACAAGCAACACCTACCAGCATCTTGCCTTGGGCAATGATTTAGCCTAACATCCTTGATCATATAGAAATGGCTCAAAAAACAAACAAACTAAAGTCATTTGTATCACTAGTGGCTTTTTGAGCCCACACCTAAAACAAGGTTTCTTATTGTGGACTCTGCACCTGAAAAAAGAGCAGACCCACCCACAAATTTTTCCTCTGCTAGACTACTTTAATTTTAAATGTGGTATGTCAAAAAGAAAATATAAAAATCTGGGCTTGCACTTGGGAATATTTTCAGAAGGTTTTGCTTGTTTGACCAGAGCAGTGCTTCAGCCAAGCAAGTTAGTACTTGGTTTATGCTGTTGTTCTTCTCAGTTGACAAGTTTTTCCTATTGCATGCTTTCTTTGCTGACTGCTGAGGAGAGCTCCCTGTTCTACCTTGCAGGGAAAGGAGACCCTCAATGGAAAAGCAAGCCATAGAATCATTGCAGGTGAACAAGGAACAGAAAGGGAACAGGGCATGTTGTCCGTCGTGCAGGGAATACACTTTGATGGCCTGGAATGACAGTTTAAGTGGATTCCCAATCCCTGCTGGACATCCTCCAAGAGTGGCCTCCAAGTAGCCACTTTACTATTGCTGGCTTTTTCATGTTCAGAATAAGTATTATCTAGTGATCATCCAGGATTACCATATTTCTTTTCTTCAGTTTCACAACTTGCCAGCTGGTGAAGAAAAGGGAAGTCAGAATAACAAAATCTTCACCCTAAACCCTTTCAGCTCCATCACAGATGTGGGAAATTCTCACAGTGCAGCCACACAGAGAGTCCTTAGCAATGAACAGAGAAGAGCTAGGTGCTCTGTAGAGTACAGCTAGACAGGGTCTGCTCCTTCCTTCTGACAAGCCAGAAAATCCCTATGCAGGATCATGCTTCGTCTTCTGACAGATGCCATTTGCTGAACAGGAAGCAGCAGAAAATTCACAGAAAGGGACAGTAAGGCAAGCCCAGCTGGAAGCTGAAGTTTGGAAAGCAGTAGAGTTTGCTGTGTCAGGTTCTTCAGATGGACCTTCTGGAGATGAAATTGAATCTTGGTGATCAAAGCTGCAGCCTGAAGTACTGGCTTGGCAATCTTTGTAACAGTTCCAGGACAAACCCTAATTGAGGGCAGTAACCTTACCTGCTGTGCATGACACTGGAGTTATGCATCTCAGCTAATAACTCCTGCAAAAGCACTGGCCTTCCCAGGGGTTTCGCAGTGCCATCAGCAGCACCGATGCCTGAAGTCTGTGCAGTGGAGAGGAAACATCTACTGCTTAACATTAGTAAAGCAAAGGGAGGAAAAACAGAGAAGTGTGAGTGCTTAGAAGAGAAACCTCCATCCCCGCCAGCCCCAAGCTCGTGATTTTAAATCTGGAAATACTTAGCAGTGATTTCTGAACAATAGGGATGTGTAACGGATAACCTTCATCCCCCAGTCTCCGAACAGGAGGCCAAAGAGATGAATAACTGATTATTGAGTCATTAGGTTGTTTCTCTATATGCCTGTTTTCTCATGGTTTTCTTAAAAGTTTCCCAGCTTTGCTCGTGGCTACTCTACATTTTACTGGGTGCTCTGTAAGAAAATGATCCTCTTTGACCAAAAGCTTAACAAGTATTATTTTCTAGCAATGAGGATTTAGCAATTAATTATACAAACACCATTGAAAGTCTTTCACAAGATCAAGCTAATATGCTCTCTTGTTTTCTTTTTTTGTAAATCCTTACCTTGATTCTAGTTTGTTTATTCAAAATGTTTTTATTAGTTCTGTGTTTGACTTCCTAAAAAGAAACATCATAAAGACTACAATCCTACAATGACTTACCATAAGCTGATTTCTAAGTAAGTGTGTTTTTACTGGGACTAATTAAGCCTTTTCAGTTAAATCATTGAGCAAGTGACTTAGTGAGCTGGAGGAAGTATCACACAAAAAGATCATAAAACAATCTGTATGCAAAGGGTCAGGAGGGATTTCATTTTCAAAGATGTGTAGGTTTCTGTATGACAAACAAATAAATGAATTCCATGAAACAGCTCATTAAGTGCCTTGAACTTTTTTCCAAGAAATCATGTAGTTTCTGCAAAGTTATTGTGCACTGTATTTGATGAAAATTAAATTTTGGTGACTAATACTGTCATGGCAGGTACTTTTTCCTAACACATTTCAGAAAGCAAGCAGCTGTATGAAAACAAAACCTGCCTAATTGGAAGTGTTCATCTAACAGCAGTGAAAGCCTTTCCCAAGTCCCTGACCCACACACTGACAGTAAGAGAAATAAAACTGCATCTCTACTGAAAGGCTTTAACAGTCCCACTGAGGAGCTGGTACCAAAGACTCCCATATACAGCATACAGTCCTCTAAGACTTCATAAGGCAGCTCTCTGACAGGCAGGGGCTTGTATCCCGAGGGCCCACAGGGAGTTGGTGGTACAGATCAAAAGCCTGTCCTGCCTGCCCTCCCTCTACACAGAGGCATCCTCAACACCCTCTGCCTCATCCCACATGGGAGAGACAGCAGCCCCTTCCCTTTTCCACATCCCTCCTTCCCATACACCCACCCTCTGGAATGACTCACAGCTAAAGAGCTCAGGCAAGGTCGTTAATAAAGCCAGCTGAAAACTACTTTTTGGGTGGGAATCTCTAAAGCTTGAGGTTTAATAGTTCTAATGATTTACTTTTTTAAAAAAATGAAAACTCCAAAACTTAAATAAATTAGTAAAATATCAGTGGAAGACATTCTTGCAAATGTATTCAGTCCTCACTTGTAATTTTTAATATCCAAAACTGAAGTATTTTTTGATTTTTTCTTTTTTTTTTTTTTAACCAAAACTGCTTACCAAACATTGGAAGGGACTTCTGTTTCATAAGAAATGAAGATACCATGGCAACAGTAACAGTTATTTGCATTTTGGCTAAGAGACCAATTTTCCACTAAACAAAACAAATCCTGTAGAGGGTTTTCACCTCATTTTGAACAGGACAAACCTTCTTACCTAGGGTCATGTGAAGCACAGGACATACTTACTCCTGTGTGCCAGCCAACTACAAGGAGAAATAACCATCAGAACTAAAGAACAGTAAAACTAAAACAAAAATTCATGTGGGATTGCTTTGCCCCCTGGATGTTGGAGGGTGAACAAGTGAGGTGTCTGGTAAACTATGGCTGTTACTCGGCCTCTTCTCTAAACGGCAGTTGATTCTCATGTTTTGTATTATGAATGGAAAATAATAAAATAAGGTTTGCTGTATGCAGCTGCTGGGTGGTATTTATTTATAGCTCTGCTGGGGATAGTGTGACTGCCTGGGCAATGCAGTATTAATCATCTTTCCAGTGAGGAGTAGAAAAGTATTCTCAGAATAAGAATTAGGCATTAAGAACTGTATTGTATCTATTTTGGAAAATCATACACTGGGCTGGGAGGAGTAGGGGCAGGACTGTGCCCAGCACATCCTAGAAGGAGCATGTGCTACAGAGGAGGATACTACACACTCCTCTTGGCTAGCCAGCTCTGCAGGGTGCTGCAGAGGGCACAGCAGCACAGGAAGAACCATTCATTGCTTTCTTCCTATCCCCTGCCTTCCTCTGCTGGCAATGGTCATGAAGCAAGGGAAAAGCAGCATCCTCGCCTTCTGGGAAACAGCGAAGACCCTTGCTTCTCAGAAAGGCCAAGTGTGGTGTTGGCTGAGGCACAGGTGTTGTGTGATCACTTGGGCATAGAAGATCTTACAATTATGAAATGGCAGATAATGTACTGAATAAACTCACAAAACTCACAAAACAGCCTTGAAGCACCGGTGTTCTGCCATACAAAATTAAAAAAAAAAAAGAGGTTAACAAGTAAACCTAAACAGCAGAGCATCCCAAACACTGCTGAAACTGACAAGAGCTGGGCAGGCGAAAGCAGCCTGAGGAGCCCAGTGCTCTGCATCCACAAAGCCCAGAGCCAGAAAAGAGCAGAACAATGCAGCAGAGATGACTGAAAACAGTGAAAGCCAGAAGACAGCCAGGGACAGTCAGAAGGTGAGGCACAGACAGGGCAGGGAGAGAAAAAGGCCACTGCTCCCACCAGCAAACCTGGCCCATCCTCAAAGCAAGGATGCTGGGGCTGGGGCTGATGGCTCTACATAGCTCTGCAAGGATGGGGACCTAGGGGTACAAAGCAATTTGGAAGACCACAGTGGTATTCCAGCAGCAACTGGCTGTACCACAGGATGTCTGTTAACACTGTAAGAATGCACTTACTATCACCACAGGCTGAGAGGCTTGAAGGAAGGCACAGGAGCAGCACCCAGCCACTTTGGGCTCCTAACATGCTTAGGGTCCACCTGAGAGCTTCAATCCAAGTAGCTTGTCGGCAGAAAGGGAAGCTGATGACCAAATCACCTGGTCAGACCTTCAACTCCGGATGGAGTCAGACACCCCAAGTGTCCAGCTTCAGTTTCTTTATTCAATTTTTAATCTTGATCAGCAGATCTTAGGGCACGCTTTTGTCAAGACTTCAAAGACAGCCGCTCTGTCCTGCTCACCGAGCTACATACACGGCTGTCCTCTTGGGGTCGCTGGGGAAGAGCTAACTTATAACTGCAGCCCTGACACCCCTGATTGACCTTGAAAACCAGTGCCCCCTTGGCTCATGCCTCCTTGCTGGAGTCAGGCAAACTCTCCTCTTACCTCAGACATCAGTTCAAAGCCACAGTGAGTCCAGGATCCTAAAGCAGGGCTCGATTTTTCAAGGCAAAACACAGATAGTATGCCTGCAAAGCTGTGCTGAGTCTGCCCTCTAGGACAATAATGGGGGCTGGAGGCTCTTGGTTGTCTCCAAGTCTGCTGCTAAAGGTCTTCCATGAGGTTAATGAACCCCAGCAAAGAGCCAGGCCCCAAATGTTAGGCTTGATTGGCAAGTAAGCATGAAACAAACGGAAAGGGAGAGCTAACGGAAGGATACAAGCAATAGGAATATAATTATGCAGTGATTCATCTTGGGCATGCTTGCACACTGGGAGGAGGGGGGCAGGAAAATAGGGGGAACTGCGCATTTCTTTTTTTTTTTTTTTTCGACAGGAGTGGAATATTGCAGAAGGTAATTTGGAGGAGTGATTCAAAGGAGACATAGGTGGATATACTGCAGGGATCAAGGAAAAAGCAGCAACCTTTTGATTCTGCATAAGCAATACAAGAACTGTGCTTCCACAGTGTGCAGTGAACACATTGCTGAGATCACAGATTAAGGGGGTTAGCAGGCATTCACAATCCTATCCTGAGCAGCTGCTTCTTTTTCTTTGTAGCATTAACCTTCATGAAACACAGAAGCACTCACCAACCTGAAGGAAAAACTGTGGGATGAGAATTTTCATCGGCAGCCCACCAGTAGCCTATAAATATATTTGAGTAGTGGCAGAGGCAGATTTTAAGCACATACAAAAGATTGCATTTGGGAGATCTCTGAAGCATTGCAGAGCAGGTGAACAGCTTTGAAACCTTAAATTGTCATTTTGAATTAAATGTTCATACCTATTGTATTTATCAAGGCAAATTACAGGCAGTTGTTACTGGCAGCTGGGGAAAGTGATACAGAGAATAATCCCTATGAACTGTGTTTCATGAGCCCAGTGGTGTATGAGTGATCAGGACTTAGGAGCAGTGCTGTTATTCTACAAGTCCATCACTCAGCTCCAGCAATAGGACTGTCAATGGGCAAAGCAGCAGGTTTGCCTTCTTTCCAAAAACCCCAAGCTCACTGCTCCAGCCCTCCTTTTCTCACATACTCTTGCACCACACAAGATCACCCCCAAGAGCTTGCAGGGGGGACAGACATACCCTCAAAACAACAGCCTTCCCCCTTCAGTTCCATTGAACAGGGCCATGACACACACTGGGGGAAGTCACACCAACGTACACTTCAGCAGATGTGTGTAGGCATGGACCAGGATGACTGGGGGTCCTCACACCTAAAATATGCCCTCTTTTTGAAAGATGCAGTACAATTTACAGCCAGATCTTATGGCAACATGTCTGGAACCATGTGCATATCGGCCAGTTGCCTAGTGCATGGTTCTACTTTTAAACCTTCCAGTGAATAGATGGTAAATGAATAAAGGTTGATTTTTTATGCCTGTTCCAAATTAATTATAAATGAGCAGCAAAATAAATCCAAAGGGCTATCATCCTATCTATCAATCAGTAAGTTGAAAGCATAAATAAACTAGAACAATATAAAGTGCCTGTGGCACACACACAGACCCAGTGAGCTAAAAACAGAAGGAAAGCATTTCCAGTCTTCATCTGGAGAGATGCCACAGATTTCATCAGGCTAAGCTGAAGGGGAAGAGTTTTTGTAGCTACATGATTTTTACAGACAGAGCCCCTTGTCTTGTGTTTTGTCAGCAACTTATCTAGGGGGAAGCATTTTCTCATAGCCACTAAGCAATACTGATAGTCATGTGTATGTACACATATATCAAAACTAATGAACCATGCAGTCTTAATGACTTCAGAAAGGACAGGAGGCTTATCTGCAAACACATACTAAAATGTTTGCTTGGAGAAGAGCCTAATTTAACAGGCAGGCAAACCTTAAAGATGAGATGTTGCATACATCAGTTTACAGCAAAATCCTAATGCAAGGTGGTTAAAACGGATTGTGAAGAGTCAACCAGGTAAACATCTTTTTGCACAGTGATGCAGCAAGAGCTGTAGTCTGCAAAAAAAATTTAGTGTCTCATAATCCAGTCCATGAAACACCATTCCTGATCACTGCCAAATTACCACATTTCTCTCTTGATAGACAAGAATGCCAGATCAGGAACAATCTCCAGCTGTTGCAGAAACAATCCTATGGTACCCAGAGCTGACTTCACCTCTGCCTGAAATCACTAGGCAGATCTTAAATGCACTCCCACATGTGGGTCAGAGCAACCACCAGATTCCCTACAGAGTCCGTACTGTTCAGGCCAATCCCCTTGACACTCAATCGCTGGCAGATCTTCACAAAATCTTCTGACAAATTTACCACCATCCTTGCATCCCAGATGGGAACAACCAGCAGAGATTTCATATTGTGCCTGCATTTGCTAATGAGCTGTGCAGATTAAGCAAAGACAGACATATCACATTATTTACCGAAGTCCTTTGCAAAATACTAGGCTTGAGGATGCTTTCAATAATACCAGAAGGCTCAGCTTTGCTTTATTTTTTTTTGTCTCTTCTTTCTATGCTCCACCTCTAAGGAGTTCTCTTTATTTATGGATCAGTTTTTCCTCCTGAAAACCCAGCAGGGCTTTAGCAGACCAAGTGTGAACACGTATTTTAGTGTTCTCCATAATAAATGCAGAAAATTCATGAGCTGAGAGCTGTCTGTGGTAAACCTAGTCTGTAACTCAGCCACAGTCTCTGCCACCTCTGCCTTGAAGACAGACAAGCTTCAATCACACCTTGTACTCAGCCAGGCTCTCAACCTTCACAATTTCATAGATTCCACATCAGCCAGTCCTCACAGACCCACATCACTTGGCTGTTCCCTCCATCCTCTTAATAGATTTTAGAAGCTTACTGCCAAACCCTGAATGCATCAGCTGAGCTGGAAGAGGTGCAGACAGTGCCTACTTTCTCATCTTTCTAAGACATGGTGATTTTGCTGGGGCAGTGCAGGGAATACAGTATAGTCATTGCTAATTCAGCACTGACAACAGTGCCTTGCTCATTCCTTCAACTTTATGCTTCCCACATTGTTCTCACCCACAGAGAACGTGTGTGTGCTCCATTTCAGATTACCTTATATTTTCCCTATTTCAGTGTCACTCTGTAAATTTTGCTCCTTTTTTCAAAAATTTTGCAATATCCATATGATGCTATTTCCCTGTCCTCATTGCTGCTCACATCCTCACTCTACTCTGGACCAACCATAATCACCATCCCCGTGAAGATCTGTGCTCAATTTCTAGAGCACCAGTAAGGACAGCAGCATCAGCTGTCAAACACATGAGGTGGTCTCATCATGTAGGTCCATGTGACCTGCTCATTTTAGAGCCACACATTGGTCAATGCCACACCAAACAGAAAGGCATTTGTTTAAGGAAACACAAATTCACTATTCCTCCTTCCTTACTCTTCTCTTCTCTTTTCTTCTCTTCCCTTCCCTTCCCTTCCCTTCCCTTCCCTTCCCTTCCCTTCCCTTCCCTTCCCTTCCCTTCCCTTCCCTTCCCTTCCCTTCCCTTCTCTTCTCTCTTTCTTCCTTTTTCTCACTGCTTCCTCCCCTCTATTTATTGTCCACACTACATTCTTAAGTCTTGCTTCACACACCATTGCATTGCTGCTACAGGATCACATATGTATTTCATTTCCTACATACAGTTTGGACATCATTCATTGCACTTCTTTCATCTATGTCAGTTTATTGGTATGTCCCAGGAACAGGGCTTTTATCTCCGTGAAAAAAAAAAAAAAAAACAAATAAATAAATAGCAGGCCAGAGCTTCATCTGCTGCAGCTCAGCACAGAAATCCCTTAGCTTCACTGGAGCTCTGCTGATTTATGGCAGCTGAGTGACTGACTGCTACTCATTTCATGGAGACATTCTTCATCACTCCACAGCAACTGCCTGGATCACCCTCCCTGACGTCAGCTGCTATCAATACACAGCTAGTTGATCATACAGACTAACCTGTGTCCATCTTATTGGGTCAGAAATCCCAAACAGACTTGCTGTCCTTGGGATTCTTTATCTCAGCTGCAGCTGAGCCACTTCCAGTCACTCCTTCAGCACCTCTGTGAAAGAAGGAAACCGGAGTCGGCTGGAGTATTTAAATCTATGTGAAAGGGCATTTTTGCCATTACATAATTGTAACACTAAAAAGAAAAAGCAGACATAACATGCCACTTGGAGAAAACATTCTTATATATAAAATTTTATGCTGCAGGAGGAAAAAACCAACATAATTCTTGTATGCGTATGTGTTTTTATGTGAGTACATGTATATTCACAGAAACATTCTTGCACACTCCTTAGAATTTAAAATTCGCTAACTTTGCCCAAGAAAGGGACTTAGCAAGATCAGTTCCATAAAAATTTTCATATGAAATAATGATTTACGAAATTAGGCACCTAATAGGGTGCAAAAGAAATAAATGACAATACAGCAAAAAGAAATCCATCAGTGTACAGTCCTTGGCTGTACATTGGGGTGAATCAGGTGTCATCCCATCTCCCAGAGGACACCAAAAGAATAGAGAACTAAGACACTGACAAGATTGGATTACCTTAGGAAGGTGGGAGGAAGTAAAAAAAAGGCATGTTGAAAATGAACAGGGGAAATAAGTCAGCAGTATGCTGTCCTGCTTCTCTCAGGGTAGAAGATCAAAAAGACATTCAATTACATTAAATTTGAAATTGAAAACCAAATACAATAAAATATTTGTTCACTCCCCATGCAATAGTGGGGCAGAGCTTAAGGTGAAAGAACACTTCTAGGGCAAGCTAAGCTAGTCTGATTTAGAATAATTAAAGGTAACATCTTAGTTGGTGGAAGGCAGATAAAAACATCTTTATTAGTGAGTTGGAAAAAGTGATGGAGCAGACTTTTGACAATTTTTCAACTAATACCAAATTTCAGGGAACACTCAATACACCACAGCCTAACACCACTCCAGTACCTATGGTGAAGGTATCAATGAGATGGGGTCAAGTGCTTCTTGAGGAGATGAGGGACAATGAAGAGTGCTTCAGACCAGGTATAAGCAGAAGCTTTTCCTTGTGTGGACTTCCCAGCACTGCCCAGCAGTGGAGTAGAACCTAAAGAGGATGAGAGGTCTCAATCCTTAGAGTTTTCTAATATGTGGAATAAGATTGGGTCTTTTTCAAACTCAAGTATTCTTCAGTACTATTATTCATAAGGATCTTAAGTCACGTGTGTAAAGAAAATCAAGCCTGGCTAAAGGGAAGCTCAAGGCTTGGACATCTGTGGGGCCAGTGGCATCCTAGCCCCTCTGCTGCTAAGGGCACACTCCACAGTCCAGCATTCTGACAGACCTTGTCTGATTGTACTTCTTCTCCTTTTATAATGTTGGGTACCCATCACTGTACCCTTAGGGTGGAAGGCTTTGCCAATTCCCCCTCCATGCCTTTAATGCTTAAGCACCATTAGCACCATGCTGCATCCTGGAACAAAACATACGCAAAGCCACTGCCTTCACATTCTTGATTTCAGGAAGAAAGTGCTGTATTTCTTCATTCCTTAATTAAGCCACAGTCATATGTTCTATTGACTGGTAGTTGACAGCAATTGTGGTTGCTTGAGCTAAAAACCAGGAAGAATAATGGGTGACAGGGTCAATTTCCAGGAAAGACCTTATCACACACATGAGCAAGAAAAGTCACCCTTGGTTTTACATCCTGTTTTTTATTGTGTCTGAGAGTAAGTGGTTTAAAATAATAGCTGTTGCAAAGCAACAGTCTGTTGCAAAGCAAAGTTGCAAAGCACTTTCTGTGTTCCAAAAGAGCAAATGCACCTGAAGTGAGAAAATTGTAGTCAAGAGACAAACAGGAATACAGCAAGCACCTGCAAACACAAAAGAACTCTGGCTGGGTATAAGCCTGATGGGTTCCAGCAGTCAAAATGTTTTCTCACAACATTGTAATACTGCAAATTCATCCCCATTACTCTTTGCCATTTCCACAAAACATTTAAGTTCTTTTTAATTCCTTTAAATATAGCTACATATTTTGCAGTGGAAGTGTTTTTGTATAGCTAGCATAGTGTTTTAAAGAAGCTGCTTTAGTAAAGCCTCACTGCAGCCTTACACTAGGACTTCTCAGAAGTTTAAGGATCACTTACATGGATCTAAAATATTAGAATAGTGTGAAATGATATTGTTCCATCAGGGAATGTTTCAAAAGCTCTCCACAACACCTTTGCCAGGTAATGAACACTGCCCTGAGGTTCACATGAACTTGTATTCCCAAACCACAGAGCAGCCTTGGTTAAAATCCTTGGGATTACGCTGTCTAGCTGGATGTTTCAAGATGTCTTCCACTACACAAGTCATGGGCTGGATCCCAGGCTCCTGTTCTCACTAAGTTTATTCTACCTGTATTTGCCTTTTGTAGAACAGAAATGTCATCTTTTGTGAAAACAAACCTCTGAAAACTAAATTTAGTCACAATGTTACTCACGTTTCTTGCTAATTCCTGGTCCTGCAAAGCTGAACCAACTATGGAAGATAAACCCAGGCTCGGCTCAGCTCAACCATTGCCTGAAGCATTGTTAATGAAGTACAAGTTGCAGGGTTAATCCCAGTAGATGTAACTGCAAAAACACATAAAAAGTGTACATAGATTTTAACACTCTGGGCCTTTTATAGCAAAATGACATGCAAAACTGAATCATCATTTGACTTGAAAATTCCAACTTGCATTTGACTGGTTCAGGGGAGCATTTTCTCTTTGCCATCTAAGCTCATTTGCTCTGACTGCCACTGAGTAACAGGGCATTGTTCACCCTTCTTTCAAAATGTTTCTCTAATTCTCAGGGTTACTTAGTCTTTAGACAATTCTTTGTGCCCTAATAAAATCTGTCACAATGTTTCCCTGTCACCTGAATTAGAACCATGTTTAGAAGAATGAGACACTGGAGCGAAGATTAGGAAGCACAGGAACTGGATATGCGCACAATTAAAGTGAGCTAAAGACTGTGGCAGTTCCGTACCCATTGTGCAGCTGACTGTAACACTGATACTTTCGTCAATGACAGAATGACAGAATAGCTGAGGTTGGGAGTGACCTCTGGAGACACCTAGTCTAAAACCATTGCTGAGAGCAGGGTTACCTACAGCAAGTTGCTCAGAATATCATCCAGTCATGTTCTGAGGATGTTCAAGGATGGACACTCGACAACCTCTCTGACCATCCTGTGCCAGTGTTCAATTACCATAACAGCAAAAAAAATAGTGAAAATTTAAACAATTTTAAAACCCAACAATGACAAAGCCCTAATACCAATAAAAACCCTTTTGTGTTCATTGCCACTTGTCCTTTCATTGGGCATCTTATAGAAGATTTTAACTCTTTCTCAGCAGGTATTCAAACACAGTGATGAAATTCCCCTTTATCGTTCTCTTCTGCAGGTCAAGCAGTCCCAGCTGTCTCAGCCTCTTGTCAGATAGTCTAACTTCTTCACCCTCTTCGTTGCCATTTGCTGGACTCTTTCCAATATGTCCATGTCTCTCTTGCACCTAAGAGCCCAGAGCCGGAGCTAGCACTGCAGCTATGTCTCACCAGCGCTGAGCCAAGTCAAATGATTACCTCCTTCCATCTGCTTGCAATGTTTCCTAATTCAGCCCAGAACACTGTTGATGTGCTTTGCTGCAAGAGCACGCTGCTGACTGATGACAGAGGATTAGAACTCCATTTGGCGTGATAAGTGCCAAACTTCATGCCAGTGATTTCAAAGAAACTACGTCAGCCTAATCCTGGAGACATGCACTGGTGAACTGCAGCCTTTAATCCAAACTCTCTACTTCAGTAAGTTTAGCATTACAATGTAAATAGTCACTACACTTCAAACTTGTTCCAGACTTCTGGAAAAGGAGCATGTCCTGATGTTCTCATGAATAGCTACATCACTGCCCACGAAGTTATAAGACTGGAGAGATCAGTCGGTGCTCCTGCATGCTTGTGCCCATCACAGAGCTGACCTTCAGCCTTCTTCAGCATTAACACCAGAGGGGCACTCATTCACAACTCTTTCTCATCTTTTTGGACTATGGTAAGATAGCACGTCAAAGTGATCAGTCTTACTACTTCCATTAAGTAGATCTGTTAGTCCAGACTTCTTTTACAAAGGAAAGCTTCAACAATTTTTACCAGCCATTTAGCTTCTGGGTGGACAGTTCTATTTCATTGTAATATTTTTTCATTCAACTAAATTAATCCACCAAATTTAAAGCGGACGAAATCCACTCCACCACTTGAAAACAGGGCACTTACTTACACCTAACAGACAAATCCTTCATTAGTGATATAAATTATGCCATGTGAGAGGGAAATAGTGGTTTCTCATTGTCAGTTGATTGCAGAATGCCTAAAATTTATGTGCTGAGGTAGAGTAAGGAGCTTCTGAAGTGTAACAGTCACAGAAGTGATGGCTCACACAAGCCACAGTAGTCACCCTGATGAGTGGCAGTGTGGGAGAAGGTCCCTTCTTATGATAGCACCCCACTGTAGCAACATATGCACCTGCTTTTCTCTCTTTAAACAAGTGTAAATCAGAGCTGTACCAGATGTTTTTGTTGAATAGGCTGCAAAAGCTGCACTGTCTCAGCAGTCCCAGCACACCCCACCAAAATCTCCCTGAAAGTTTTAGCTGGATGCTTAGCAATAAAACACATGTAGCCACTTAGCTGAAAGAACAATAGGTCATTGGGGATTTAGCTTGGCTTCTGCTTCTTTTGTTGAACATGATTTTCCACTTTCACAAAAAAAGTGCAAAAAAGTTCTGTCAGATTGCCCCCTATGACACACCTGTGATTAATCTGGTAACAGGATAACCATTTTAATTCACTTCTTAGATAAGGCTACCTTTAGTACTTCATTCTTGCATAGCTGCTGTCAAGAATGAGACCTACCCACCCATGGGGTTCTGACATTATCTACTGTGGTTGCAGTTTCCTCCATAGCAAGCAGGCGAGTCCAGCAAGCAGTAAAGAACCAGTGCTTCCTCAGCAATACAAAAGAACATCAGTGCTGAATTCATGGATGCGGAGGTCATGCCATTCTCTGTCTTGCAGAATACACCAGGACTCAGACCCTGCCCTCAATCTCCAGCCAAAAAGAACAAGGGAAAGAAAACATATCTGTCTTCCGTGTCCGCTTAAAAGAAAACAAACTCCATCCAAGGTTATAAAGACAATCTAGAGCAAACCCAGGTATGAAAGGCAGACCTATTCAGTTCTACTGTACTTCCTCAGTCACTGGAGTTTTTCTGATGTGCATTATACGTGAACACTCAGAAGAGCATGACACTTTCTGCTAGTGCATATTAACCATAGTGGGGATGCCCCTGAAGCCGTTTGCCTCCCAATAGCATAGACAGGACCAGACCTGTGCTACTCATGGCACCATGAGCAGGAATAAAGGGACATCAGTTTGTTTTACTTACAACACATTTTACCCAGCTATGAACGAACAGCAACTTGCACAGTCTAAGCTATTGTATTTCAAGAATTCAGATAGACAGTATTCTTTTTGAGACAGCAAGGAGAAAACATCCTGCAGATTACTGGTTTTATACCCATGAGAAAAGAGCTCCTTCATGGCTGCTCAGTAGCTCCAGGAATGTTGCATGATCTGTTGTTCAGTATATCTGGTTTTGCCAACACCTAAATACACATCAATGCATGCTGTTGACTTGTAGAATCATATCCTTCAGATCTGGCTTCTGCACAGGCTGTACTAACCAGCAAGAAAGTGAAAGGAGAACAAGCAGAAAAAAGAGCAAGTATTACATCATAGATTATGTCACAGATTATTTAGCTAGGAAAAAAAATGCCTTGCAATAAAAACTAACAAATAACAATCTTTCATACTTTCTATCACTTCATGTGGGACACATCACATCCTGCTAGTATTAAATATCAATAAATCAAGATTTGTATCTTGCATTAATTGTCTGCAAACCCATATTACATATAGAAAGAGAATGCCTTAGATTTACAAACCTGAAAGTCTTCCAGATAAATTCCATTTTCCAGTGCCAAGTTACATATTCTTATTGTGGTAAATTTTTAATATAAGAGCTTTGATTTACTGTCTTTAATAAATTCCATGTCACTAAAAATCTCCTTCTTTCTAATAAGCATATTTATCTCTAGAGAACACAAATTCAGTATTTTTTTTTTCTTAGTTAGTGGAAGAAAAGTTAATTATCATGATATTCTGCAAAATGCAGTTCTAATAACTCACTGCCAAGATACTCAACATGGCCTTTAAACCATGGGAAAGTGTTGATGTGGCCAGTTGACAGTGTAGAACGTATTTCAGGGACAGCTGGTTTTTTAGTAAGTAAAGTAGCTTTCTGATTTGTCAAGGCAAAACTCACAGCAATCAACTCTTTCCTTTTTCTTTCTTTTTCTTTTTCAGTAGCAAAATCCCCAAGCAAACCAATCTAAAATAAATCCAAAACAGCAAAACCCCCTTACATTTACTGAATAAAAGATACTCCCCCCATTTCCTTATAATGAAATTGTTGTCCACAGCGACTCTTAAAAGACTGTCAGGTCCCAGGAAACTAGCAAATGCAATGAACATTCTGTGTTTTTAAACCCAGCTGCATTTATAATGACATCTTAAAACCCAGCATACATGATCACATTTTCCTTGTCTGCTGACATCTTCCTTCTTTTAAACCTGAAAAAAAAATCTGCACTCAACTGATTTCAAAAACACTTGACAGGAGGCAAAAGATGGAAAAATTATAATTTTTGAGATGTTTCAGAAATACCAGACAGAAAGAGATCCAATCAGTACTAAAGAGGAAGATACAATATAAGCTTGATCCTTGTTAGACACTGAAGAATCCAGGCAGAAGACAGCTCATGCCTTACCAGACACCACAGCATACTCACCTCACTCAATCTCTTAATGCAGAGTCTGTGATGGCACAAAAAAGGCAGAAATTGAAAACCAGCCTTTTGCTGTACGTGGGCAAGTCAAAATCACCCATTTACATTTGGTCTCACCCCTCTCTAGGAAGAATCAATCCTGAGTTTATACTTAGTTTTATTTAGATGATTTTTAAAGAACCAACTGATCACCCAGCTATGGTGAGCCGCATGAATCATTTGTCATTCACTTTACTGCTTTGCCTTTTTTTTTTTTCCTGCTTTTTAAAAATCATATTAGATAATTTCACAAATGCATGACAAGTATGGTCTGACATTCCGTCTGAAAAGGATTAGCCTAAATTAGCTCTACAATCACCCAGACTTTAAGTATCAGGGACACAGGAATTCAGAGGCACACCTGTGAAGCACACAGGCCATTTCATGGGAAAGGCCTGGATCCCTGCTTTATGCCTTATTTAGTAAATGAAGTCTCCAGAAAATAAGCAAAGCCATTCCTGCAATGGGAACACACGGTTCATTGAAGTGGACACAATGTTCAACAGACAATTACATTCTGCAAGGAACCACTGTCTGTTATGCCAGTAAAGACATGCTAGCCTCAAGTCTTCTATGACTGCAGTAGTTCTAATGCTTTTTAGCTGCTGGAGGAACTCCAAAGAGGGAAAATTTGCAATGGAAAGAAAGTGTGTAAGATGGAATGTGTGAAGGTGCCTGGGAGTACAAAGTAAATACTGTAAAAGTTATTAATTGCCAACACTAACAAGGGGACAACAGCCTGATACATACTAGTATACGGAAAAAATAGCCATGACAATGTAACTTTCTCCTTCACACCCCCTCTCATCCTCAGCCTGAGCTGCCACATGCCCACGGCTGTGAGCTTGAGACAATCAGTGAAACCCCTAGTGCACAAACACACAAACATAAGAGAAGTCTGCAAAGTAGTTAAGCAAGTAAAGCAAGTAAAAAGCAAGTATCTGTCAAAACCTGTTAAAAAATACAGCAAGCACTTACAGAAAATCAGAGCCACTGCACAGCTGCAGCTGGAAGGCACCTCTGGAGACCATGTAATCCAGGAGTTCTCTTCAAAGCAGCATCAACTTAAAGCAAGTTTCTCATTTAGGCTCCCTCTGAATGGCTTCACATCTCTCTGGTGTACCAGCCACACCTTCACTTTCTGGGTAGTCTGCAGCTTGCTAACTATGCCTTCTGTACCTCATCTAAGTCATTAATGGAGAGCTAGAACAGCATTGGTCCCATTGTCCACCCTGGGGCACTGCTATGGTGACAGCAGTGTATTTCTTAGCTGGGCTTTGTGCCAATGACCATAGAATCACAGAATGGCTTGGGTTGGAAGGTCATCTAGTCCAATCCTCCTGCAATGAGCAGGGAGGGACATCTTCAACTAGATCAGGTTGCCCAGACCCCCATCAAACCTAACCTTGAATGTTGCCAGGCATGGAATATCTAACACCATCCTTTTTTTTTGATGCAGCCCAGCATATGTTTGGCTTTCTGTGCTGCAAGCGCACATTGCTGGGTCATGTCCAGATTTTCAGCTACCAGAACCCCCAAGTCTCTCTCTCTTGCAACCCTTGGAGGCAGTTGCAACAAACTTCAAGAAAATATGTATGATTATTCAATTAATTGCTCAGATTTTCAAGTTTGGTTTGGTTTTGTTTTTTTCTTTTCCTGTAGGCAAAGCCCTTTGCAAGGCAATGGTTTTGTATTGCTTGTACATACAAAGTTTGCAGAAGAGAAGGCTCAGGGGGGACTACTCTACCACTCTAGGGGTACCAGGGGGGACTTCTCTACCACTACCTGAAAGGAGTTTGTAGGAAGGTGAGGGTCAGTCTCTTCTCCCAAGTAACAAGTGATAGGACAAGAGGAAATGGCCTCAAGCTGTGTCAGGGGAGGTTAGGTTGAATATTAGGAATAATTATTCACTGAAAAGGTGCTCAGGCATTGGAACAGTCTGCCCAGGGAAGTGGTGGAATTACTACTCCTGGAAGTGTTCAAAAACTATGAAGATGAGGCGCTCAGTGACATGGTTTAATGGTGGCCTTGGCAGTCCCAAGGTAATGGTTGGATATGATGATCTTAAAGGTCTTATCCAACCTGGTTGATTCTATGATTCTGTGAAATCCTTTTTATCCATGAAAATGTGATTTTCAAAATCTTTACCCATATGTCAATGTGTGTATAAAATACCAAAGTAAGAGTTAGTGTGTCCAAAAGAATTACCTAAGACTTAGCACTTAAAAAAAAAAAAAATGAAACAGTGGTGTCTGTAAAACTGTAAAGTAACTGACATAGGGGGGGTTGGAGTAAATAAAAATTTTTAGTACAGAACAGAACAATTTTAAATTTAGAGCCCAAATCCAGTTTTGAAAGAATAGCTGGATGATGAAATGAGAAGACACATTTCAGGGGGAGACCATTCAGATTCTGAGTTGTAAAGATTCACACTGATGCACTGAATTTAGTAATTTAGTTAAAAGCAGCCTTGTTCAACTTGTGCAGATTAGAGACACAATTCATGTTAGAGTCATCTGAGAAAAATAGAAGGCAAACAGAAATATATTGGAAGGAGTCAGAGGGTAGTGAAATTGACCCAAATCACTTAGGACAACTTCTTTAGCTCTGTAAATAGGCAGAGCTATGAGTGTTACTAAATCACATAACTATCCTGCAGAAGGTTTCTGCTAGCTTGTCTTTGCTTGAAGTCACTTTCTAAGGAGGATAAGGGGATGTTTTATGGACATAGTATGGAAAAGTTTATTTGAAGAGAAATCTCACACATAAAACCAGTCACAGGGAAAAGTCATAGGAAAAGAAAAAAGAAATGGAGAGCTACTTATATAATTAGTAAACACAGCAAATTTTTTTGTTTTTCATTACTTCTGTGGTTCAGATTGAAAATTACAGTGCTTTCAGGAAGTAGGTTAGAACTGACTTTGTGCCTCTTACTCCTATTACTGTGTCTAAAGTAGTTGGATATTTCATGAAATATCACCACACAATCTCTCTCCATTGTTGTCCCCACTCTCAAGTGCCAGATCTTAGTCAGGTCATTTGGTTCTGAAGGTAGAAGAAGATCATTGTCCTTTTTCCAACGCTAGTTATAAAAAATTCTTTTTCAGATCTTTTTAGTATGCACTGGGAAATTGTAGTTATATTCATGGACTGTGCAGGTGCAAATTAGGCACATTCATAACTTGTGCTGCCATAGGCCAAATCCCGCTGAGTGAGTGAGAACCTTTCCACCAAACACAGTCTAAGTGGGCTAAATTTATAGATCATTAAACTGTAACTATGGGATATGCTGAATTGTATTTCAGAAATGAACTTTTCAAAAATCACTCACAAATTTCTTATCCCTTCTGTTCTGAACAATATTTTATATCAAACTCATTTTTGGTAAATATAAATCATTGCCTTGTAAAAGTCCATTTCTTGATTTCATCTGTGGTAGCAACATTTGGTACAGAAAAACAGTTGTTTTATGGAATATGTATTCTGCATAAGAACCTGAGCTTTCAAATACGGTAAAAGAGGTAGTTATTCAAGAAAAACATTCTTCAGAGGAGTGTTTTATGTTTCTTTTTCATCAGAAATGTATTAAAACAAAAACCCATAAATGGAAAATAAAACAACAAACCACATAGCCTATTAGAAAAATGGAATGCAGCTCCAAAGCCAGTTTAATTCAGCCTCCATATAGTACCCAGGAATAAAAACTGCTTACATTTTGCTTGTGTTCAGTCCCTCCTCTACAGAGAATAAAGGAGACATTTCATTTCATCCCAAAGAAAACACACACTTCTTGACTGCAGCGGCTATGCTTTATAACAGTCTCTAGTTCTCCACACTATAATTTTTTCCTCACAGAAAATAACAACTAAAAAACAAAAAACCTAAGAAAAATCTATCAATGCATCTAGAAGCATGCAAAATATAAACATATCCTCAAGACAAATAAAAGTGGGACAATACATGGGACATTAATATTTGATTTCTTTCTGAATAATTGTAGCTATTTATGTTAGTCTATAGATAAAAACAAGAGCAAGAATATTTTTCTCCTCCAAGAGAACACAAAATAATATTGCAGAGAGATGACAGAAGAACAATGCCTAAATCACTTACATAAAACATTATGTACAAATATTTATTGTTATTAAGGTGACATTGATATACCAGCGCCTTGTCAGTCCAAACAATGTAACAATAAACGGCACAAAATAATTACACAGAATTCTGATTGGAACTCCATCATGAAAGACCAACCATTTTTCCATACCATGCAGGTGATTACTTACAACAAGCACAAAACAAAGAGTAAAAATAAATGTTTAAATCTTTTTTACATCCTTTTGCACTGTTTTAAATGACACCATTAGTACAAGCCGGCAGTGTGTGCTCACAGTCCACGAAGCCAACCATATCCTGGGCTGCATCAAAAGGAGCATGACCAGCAGGTCGAAGGAGGTGATCCTTCCCCTCTACTCTGTTCTTGTGAGACTTCACACTTGGAGTATTGTGTGCAGCTGTGGTGTCGTCAACATAAAAAGGACATGGAACTGTTGGAACAAGTCCAGAGGAGGGCCACGAGGATGATCAGGGGACTGGAGCACCTCCTGTATTAAGACAGGCTGAGAAAGTTGGGGCTGTTCAGCCTGGAGAAGAGAAGGCTGCGTGGAGACCTCATAGCAGCCTTCCAGTATCTGAAGGGGCTCTGCAGGGGTGCTGGTGAGGGACTATTCATTAGGGACTGTAGTGACAGGACAAGGGGTAATGGGTTAAAACTTAAACAGAGGAAGTTCAGATTAGATATAAGGAAGAAGTTGTTTACTGTGAGAGTGGTGAGGCATTGGAACAGGCTGCCCAAAGAACTAGTAAATGCTCCACCCCTGGCAGTGTTCCAGGCCAGGTTAAACAGAGCCTTAAGTAACATGGTGTGAGGCATCCCTGCCCCTGGCAGGGGGATTGGAACTAGATGACCTTAAGGTCCTTTCCAACCCTAAGCATTCTATGATTCTATGAGGAGCAAACCAGAGCAGAATGTGCTCTTATTTATGCATGTAGATTAGTGATCCTTTTGGGCTGATCAGCTGAGGACTGGAAACTATTTCAAACTCAAAACTATTTAGCAAACTCAGAATACTAATTTGTTAAGGCATACCACGCTACCTAACAAAAGGCAACACCACCTAGTAAGATTACACCTCTGAGTTTCTCCATTGTCAAATAATTTCCCAAAATATGTGAAATCATCTCAAGTGGAATAATTTAGCTTGGTCCTGTTTAATAACTTTACCTATTTTATTAAGCCCCTTAAAACTCCCCTCTTCTGCAGTTTAGTTAACAATAATAATCTTCCGAGGTTCATTTCAGGTGGCTGTGATCTTGTAGGCAGAGCTTATTGCAGACAGAGCCTGTGTAACACAGTCATCCATTAACAGTATTCAACACCTAACTGACATCAGAGCTTCATTTGCTTTCAGAAATGTAGTTATATGTTTTACAAATGTTCTTTAAATTTTTGAACAAGTGCTTAATAAAACAGCAGAATCCTATTTCTTTTCTTTTTTTTTCTGTGGAAAAGGAATTCTATACCTCTGTCAGCTTTTCCTCCACACTGACACCACCAGCAATACAATACTTAATCCTTTCTTTGAGCACTGCAAAGGCAGGGTTGTAGAACATCCCTACACTGCTAGACTTTGCGGTCCACAGTGTAGTTAGGTAATTCAAGAACTGCAAAAGCAGAGAAAGGCTTGCCAAAACTCTCTGTAAAACGTCAAAGAGAGTGGTGAACTTTGATGAGCAGGCAAAACCTGACTGCTGCCCTCAGTACTTCTAAGAACTGTTGTCTTCTTTAAAATTTTGCATAGATTGTTCTTCCAAGTATTCACAATGAGTAGCTCACATGAAATCCAAATTCTGGATTCTTCAGAGAACATTTCCATGTAAAATTTGTCTTCCTGTCTTGGAAGTGTGTCCTTGCAGCAGAGGACCAACTGCATGCAGGGTTGTGTTGGTACATGTGTAGCTGCAGATCCAGTAGTGTGACCCTTCCCTTATATTTGAGGTTTTTTGCATTACTGCATTTGGAGTGCTGTGTCTGGTTCTGGTCTCTCCAGTGCAAAAGGACACAGACAGACTGGAGGAAGTTAACTGGAGGCCACCAGGATGACCAGGAATCAAAGCACATTATGTACAAGGAGAGGCTCTGGAAGCAGGAACAGTTCCTCTTGGGGAAGGGAAAGGGGACACCTTTTTGTTCACTAGAAGCACCTTATCAGAGGATATAGAAATTATAAGGCCAGACTCTTAAGACATGAACAGCAACAGGACAAGAAGTGATGGACACATGTTAGAACATGGGAAATTCTGATTAGGTAGTAAGAAATATTTTTGACATGGAAGTAGTTAAATACTGATGCACATTGCCCACAGACAATGTCTTATCTTCATCCTTAGAGGTGACTGAGACTTAACTGGGTATGGCTCTGGGTAATCTGACTCAGATCTGCTTCAAGCAGATGGTTGGATTAGAAGGTGTCTGGAGATCCCTTCCAACCTAAATTATGACGTTGTAGCTCTTATGGGTTTCAAAGGTGAAACTGATGGATTTATGGACAGAATTTTAACTGCAGTTTTTAATTGCAGATGTTGAAAATTTAGAACAGTCTGCTGCTCAAAATATATCTTCAGTTCAGTTTCCAGCTTGTATAATTAGTGTCTCTATCAGAGGATACAAAGCAAAGCAAATCCTTCACAGTAGTTAGGGGTTTCATAATAGAAGTATAAATGGTCTCTCAGACTGTCAGGGGAATGCACATTAAACTGAAGCAGAGCAAATACATTTCTGAATAAAAATTTAAGGAGGTATTACTACCTCCCTGTCACCTAAATTGTCTATTCCATGAACCTCAATAGTAACACTCTGACGAAAGAGAGAGCACTGAAACCTACACCATTTACCCATTTGCCATGACTAGACCTGCTTGGATGAGCACAGGTTCATCCTGCACTGTGGTGATCCTTTTTCTTTCTGTTGCTTGGCAAGAGCACTAAGAAATTGTGAATTTTAGCAGTGCCACTGTCATGAGCCTTTACTAAATATCACAGTATCTGCCAATGATATCTGCAGCCCTGGTTATCTGAACCTAAGCCTTGTTAAGTAAGTAAAATGACATAACAAATACAAATTTTTGTTCCCCCTGAATGGCCATTTAAGATTTATACAATTCTGTCTGTTTGTCTGACTTTCTTTATAAACAGGGAGGTCCCTCCTATGCATAAATTATCCATCAGAGGTTTTAACTATTCAGTAGCTCTAATATGTAAATGATAAAATAATAATGTTTTGAAAAATAATGGTCGCCATGACTGCATAATAAAATCACTTCTGAAGATTTGAGAGCATCCTCCTCCATAAAGACAAACTTTTAATACTGTGATTGTCAACAACCGTATTTATAAATAAAATAAGCTTTTATTTAGGTGTCAGGGAACACAGATAGAAGCAGTGATGCAAGTGAAAGACTGATTCCATTAATCACATCCCCTTTTACCAGATTTGCTCTACTTTGGTTTGGAACTCAAGAAGATCCCAGACTTGTCAAGGATGCTTTAAACTAGTTGTGTTGGGGGAGGGTAGCATCATTCCATCCCAACACACCCGGTCAGTTGCCAGCACCTATAATAAATACTCTGAGCAATGTAGTGATATCCTAGCCACTCCAGCCAATGAGCCGGCTTCATTTGCAGCTCGGATCAGATGCCTCTATACAAATGCCCGTAGCATGGGGAATAAACAAGAGGAATTAGAGATGTGGGCACATCTATGGGGCTATGATATAATAGGCATCACCGAAACATGGTGGGATGGCTCCTTTGACTGGAGTGTTGGAATGGAAGCTTACAGGCTTTTTAGAAAAGACAGGCCCAGTAGGAGGGGTGAGGGAGTTGCCCTTTATGTTAGGGATAGGCTGGAGAGTATGGAACTCTGTCTGGGGACAAGTGATCAGTTAACAGAAAGTTTGTGGGTCAGGGTTAAGGGGAGATCGGTGATGGGGCACATTACTGTGGTGATCTGTTACAGACCGCCTGATCAAGAGGAACCTGTGGATGAAGAACTCTACAGACAAATAGGAAAAGCCTCACGCTCACAGGCCCTTGTTCTCATGGGGGACTTCAACCACCCTGACATCTGTTGGAACGAAGGTACGGCCCGGCACAAGCAATCCAGGAGGTTTCTCGATTGTGTGGAAGACAACTTCCTTCTGCAAGCAATAAAGAAGCCGACGAGGAGAGGTGCCCTGCTTGACCTCGTGCTCACCAACAGGGAAGGGCTCGTTGGAAATGTGACTCTCCAGGGAAGTCTTGGATGCAGCGATCACAAGATGGTTGAATTTGAGGTCCTCAAGACAGTGAGAAGAGCTGCAGTAAACTCACTGCCCTGGACTTCAAGAGAGCAGGGTTTGGGCTCTTCAGGAACCTGCTTAGCAAGGTTCCATGGGATATAGTCCTAGAGGGCAGGGGGGGCCAAGACCCCTGGTTAATATTCAAGGATCACCTGCTACAAGCTCAGGAGTGTTGCATCCCAACCAGAGGGAAGTGTAGCAGGAGGGCCAGGAGACCTCCTTGGATGGATAAGGAGCTGCTGAGAAAAATTCACAGGAAAAAAGAGGCTTATAAAAGGTGCAAACAAGGACAGGTGGCCTGGGATGAATACAGGGATGTCGTCAGGGTAGTTAGGGACCAAGTTAGGAAAGCTAAGGCCCAATTGGAGCTAAACTTGGCAAGGGATGTTAAAGATAATAGGAAGGGATTTTATAGGTATGTAGCAGCTAAAAAACAGACTAAGGCCAATGTAGGCCCCCTCTGGAAGCTTTCGGGAGAACTGGTTACACAGGATTTGGAGAAGGCTGAGGTTCTGAATGGCTTCTTTGCCTCGGTCTTCACTGGCAAAGGCTCTGACCGCAGCACCCAAGTCTTGGAAGGCGGACGGAGGGACTGTGAAAATCTAGACCTTGGGCCCACTGTAGGAGAGGATCTGGTTTGAGACCATCTTAAGAACCTGAATGTACACAAGTCCATGGGACCTGATGAAATCCATCCACAGGTCCTGAAGGAGCTGGCAAATGAAGTTGCAAAGCCACTGGCCATCATATTTGAAAAATCATGGCAGAACTTCATTCCTGATGACTGGAAAAAGGGAAATATAACCCCCATTTTCAAGAAGGGGAAAATGGATGACCCGGGGAATTACAGACCAGTCAGTCTCACCTCTGTGCCTGGCAAAATCTGGGAGCCGATTCTCTTGGAAGGCATGCTAGGGCACATGAAAAACACCAAGGTGCTTGGTGACAGCCAGCATGGCTTCACTAAGGGGAAATGCTGCCTGACCAATTTGGTGGCCTTCTATGACGGGGCTACAAAAGTGATGGACAGGGGTGGAGCAGTTGACGTCATCTACCTGGACTTGTGCAAAGCGTTCGACACTGTCCCACATGACATCCTTGTCTCTAAATTGGAGTGTCATCAATTTGATAGGTGGACCACTCGGTGGATAAAGAACTGGCTGGATGGTCGTACTCAAAGAGTTGTGGTCAATGGCTCAATGTCTGGCTGGAGACCAGTAACGAGTGGTGTCCCTCAGGGATCGGTGTTGGGACCGATCTTGTTTAACATCTTTGTCGCTGACATAGACAATGGAATTGAGTGTGCCTTCAGCACATTTGCCGATGACACCAAGCTGTGTGGTTCTTTTCATATGCTAGAGGGAAGGAATGCCATTCATAGAGACCTTGACACACTTGTGAGGTGGGCTGATGCCAACCACATGAAGTTTAACCATGACAAGTGCAAGGTCCTACAGCTGGGTGGGAGCAATCCCAGGCACAGCTACGGGTCGGGCAAAAAGGAAATTCATGGCAGCCCTGTGGAGAAGGAGTTGGGGTGTTGGTCAATGAGAAAATGAACATGAGCCAGCTTCAGTGTGGGCTTGCAGCCCAGAAAGCCAACCGTATCCTGGGCTGCATCAGAAGGAGCATGACCAGCATGTCGAAGGAGGTGATCCTGCTCCTCTACTCTGTTTTCGTGAGACCTCACTTGGAGTATTGTGTGCAGTTCTGGTGTCCTCAACATAAGAAGGACACGGAATTGTTGGAACAAGTCCAGAGGAGGGCCATGAGGATGATCAGGGGACTGCAGCACCTCCCATATGAAGACAGGCTGAGAAAGTTGGGGCTGTTCAGCCTGGAGAAGAGAAGGCTGCGTGGAGACCTCATAGCAGCCTTCCAGTATCTGAAGGGGGCCTACAGGGATGCTGGGGAGGGACTCTTCATTAGGGACTGTAGTGATAGGACAAGGGGTAATGGGTTGAAATTTAAACAGCAGAGGTTTAGATTGGATCTAAAGAAGAAATTCTTTCCTGTTAAGGTGGTGAGGTACTGGAATGGATTGCCCAGGGAGGTAGTGAATGCTGCATCCATGGCAGTGTTCAAGACCAGGCCGGATGAAGCCTTGGGTGATATGGTTTAGTGTGAGGGGTCCCTGCCCATGGCAGGGGGGGTGGAAGTAGATGATCGTAAGGTCCTTTCCAACCCTAACTATTCTATGATTCTATGATCAATTGTATACATGTTAATAGTCAGGCTCTGCCTATAGAAAACCCCAGCATTTTACCTGTTTCCTTTGTGATCCCAGGAGTGAAATGAAGGTGTAAACAAGGTCAAGTACTGTAATTGATCAGTTGGTTTATTACAAAAACACAATTATTATTTAAAAAGGAAATTATAGTAAAGAAAAGAGATAGTGATAGGACAGATGAGAAAAAGGATAGAAATGAAGAAAGAATTTGAAGTGCAGAGAGAGAGAGAGAGATTCACTACCATGGATCCAGTGGTGTCCTGGGGGTCTGTAGTCATCATCGGAGGTGGTGGGAGTCCTCCACAGTCTGTAGTTGGCACTGGAGGTGGTGGGAGTCCTCCAGGATCTGTAGTCAGTACTGGAGCAGAGTGTCCCCAAGAGTCAGTAAGTAAGTCATCAGAGGTGGGTGTCCTGATGGAGGTGTCCTGATGGAGGTGCCTTTGGAGTTGTCCTCGTGGAGGGTGTCTTCAAAGAGGTGTCCTTCATGGTGATGTCTTTTCCCCCTTTTATTATGAGTTGGCAAGAGTACCTCTGCTCTTAATGTCACATACTACACGTTCCTGGTGGACCAGTTTCGCTTGTCTTGCAGCCACCTCTTCAACTGCACATGGCTGCAGCAACTCTTGGGGTCATGAGCAGCAACTCCTCACACCAGTCCTTGAGATAATGGGCAGAAGAGACTTACCTCAGCTCTTCCCATCCATCTCTCAGGTAATGGACAGTGGAGTCCCAGTACAGCTCCTGACACCCTTCTCCCAGACAGTGGACTTTGGAGTCTTATCTCAGTTCTTCCCACCCATCTCTGAGACAACGGATTGGTGAAATCCCATCTCAGCTTCTCATTCCAGTCTTTGAGACAATGGACAGTGGAGTCTGACTTCAGTTCTGTCTCTGACAAGTACAGAAGAATTATGCATTATACAGTTACTATATATACAAAGCTACAGTCTATATCAATAGAAATTCTACTGCTAAAGCCTTATATTTAGGGTCTAGTTCAGTTCGCAGTTACAGCTGTAACCTTAGTGAAGTTTCTGTGATGTGTCATGAAGCAGAGATTGGTACATATCTTTCAGCTGTTTTTTATTTCTACATCATGGTTCAAAGATAAACGATAATGGTTCAAAGATAAATGATAATGTTTTGTTTCATGTTATGACTTCAATTTATGTAAGAAATGATTTGAAGGTTATTGGTTTTTTGTTTTCTCACCAGAAAGAATGTTATATTTCACCTTTGTTTTTATATGCTGAAGATTTTGTGATTTGATTCCAATAGTTTAGGGTTGGGATTTGGATGAACCTGTTTCAGTATATATAGGCGCCATTTTTAATACTTTGTCCATCTCTTTAAAGTACCTGACAGCCTTCTTTTTCCTCTGTGCAGAGCTCAGATTCAAAACTTCCTCATGTACTACTTTTCAGACATTTTTATACTTCAAGAGCATCAGACAGGAAAGTTAAAAGAAAATACGCAATGCATTTGTTATTTGTCCTCTTCTTAAAAACTCTTCCCCAGATTCTAAGTTTTGGCCTTGTTTCTTTTGTTCTCAAAGGGAATAATGTATTAACAGCATTGTTGTCACTGTAACATGCATAATAACTGAAAAAAAGATGTTACAGTTTTTCTTGAGAAAAAAATAGACATTATAAACCTTCCACATTTTCCTAGTTATAGGCACCTAAGCCAAAATAATTTTCAAAGCTCTTTCAGAATCTTTTTAAGGAAGAATAATGTGTGAGAAAATAATTCTGTTAGGACTAACTCAATAGTGGCATAGCAGAACTGTCAATATGAGATAGATGACACAATGTGGACCTTTGCATGAAATTTATCTTTGCCATACAGGGGAAAATTTATTAATGTACAGAAAATAGGTACTTTGCAGTAGGCTTAAGCAGTGTTAGCTATTCTTGCAGTATAAGTGTAAGAGTGTAAGGAGTCAGCAGGAAAAATGCTTAGCCTTCTCTGAAAATAGGTTCAAACCTTTTCCAGTGCAGTGGCCTTTCACTGATCTGTGATACAGTGACCCCCCAAGCAAAATCTGAGTGCCACTTGGCAGGTAGTTCTTGCTGTTCATCCACGGACAATCTTTCCTGGATCCTGTTTCACAGAGCACCACCTTCTTTTACTGTTTTCTTCTGAGGGTTTGGTGCCTTTTTTTTTTTTAATCTCTCCATTGTTAAGATTTTTAATTCAAATTTCCAGCATTGATATGCAGGCATGACATTTTATTATCACCTGGGCCAGATGGCTGGTGCTACTCAGCATATCCACAAGAACAAGAGAGTGAGTCCTGCAGGGGGACCCATGCTATGCCATGGTTAAAAGCAAGGGCACACTCCTTCCCTCAAGTCATGCTCTGGGATGGAAGCTTGAGGATGCTCCATTGCCACGCCACCAAGTAACAGTGGAGGAGGCAGTGCTCCCTGCAGCCATGGAGGGACAAACAGACAAGAACACAGGTATTACCAGATAAACACAGGCAAAGTTGTTAAATGCCCTGGAGCTGAGTGGTGGCCCAGTCTTGTTCTCAGTCTACCTGTGTTGGGGCAAACTCAAAGTGTGACTTGGAAGTCACACTTCCAACTTGGAAAGTTTATGGTTGGGACTAGCAAGAAGGGACATCTAGGCAAATCAGGAAAACCCATGGAATAAAATCCAGCTTTTGCCTTCAGGAACTTTATTGCTCTCTCTCTTTTTCCTTTTACCATTGTTGGTGGTGTTATATTTTAATTTATTGCAATCATTAAACTGTTCTTATATCAGCCTGTGGGGTTTACCTGTTTCTGATTCTCCTCTCCATCCCACCAAGGGAGTGGGTAGGGACTGAGCAGCTGCATGGTTAAATCATGACAGTCCTTTTTGGTGCCCATTTAGGTGAATATGATTTTTATGAATATAAAGAGTATGAAGAGAAGCCAACTGATTCCACTAACTTGGAGTTTGGTCCAGGTGTCCTCCAGAGACTGATACCACAGAAGTGAGCAAGCAGCTGTGTTATAATTAATTGCTGCCTGGGGTTAAACCATGACACTTACATGTCTGTTTTCACTTCTTACTGTAAATCATATCAAAGCGAAGAGAAGCCCAGATGTTGTCACTAACTAGAATGATGGTTAGTATAGGATGCACTAACTCAGGTTAAAAACATGGCTAACTTCTCAACTTCAGCTCTGGCAGCTGAAGTAAACGACACTTTATGCTGTCCTTCTGAAAACATTCAGTGTTACTAAAGGATTCTTAATGCCTGAGCTGGCAGAAATGCTGCAACCACTTAAATGAACAATATGCATTTTTCTGTACAAAAATAACCTGGGTATTTTTTGCAAAATGAAACACCAGAGTTGCGTACCAATACCTAAATAAAAACCATCACACTTCATCTCATGTGCCTCCCACCAAAAAGGAGAAAACTAATCTACATGAAATTGCAGAGGCCTGCTAAAGAAAGCAGAGCAATAACATAAGTACATTTTAGAGTACAGTTTGAAAAATAATTCACCTACCAAGAAGAACAACTTGGTTCTAATGACACTTCTGTCACTGACAACTTTCATGCATACATTCCCATGCAGTGTATGGCATGAATTTACACTTTTGTATACAACTAAGACTTCTAGCAAATATCAACTCAGAAGAAAAAGAGCAAAACTACCCCAACCCCCCAAAACAAGTACAGAAGCCAAACAAACAAACAAGCAAGCAAACAAACAAAAAAACTGAAGAGATCTGGAAGAGTCTTATTTGCTACCAAGAGGCAAGGCTGGAAAACATGCACTAATATCTAAAGCAGACCTGATGAAAAGCTGTGTCTGAAAGTTCACATGGTACTCAGCTATGTACTTTGCCATTATACTGTCTAATTTAGTAAAACTTAGTATTCACAGCCAATATTCAGTCTTGCGTCCTCAGACCATCACAGCTACAACACTAGGAAGACAGACACTGCCTGTCCAGTGCTTTTAGCCCCGTGAAGCAGGGTGTTGGCAGGCAGCCTGACTTTCTTCATAAGCGGGACCTGACAAGCCTGTAGCAAGTTCAAAGAATGAAAATTGCACTACTAGAAACTAACTGAAAGCTTTTCTGTTTTTTTTAAACTCTTTGTTAAGCCAGCTGTTGACAAGGTCTCCCAAGAAGCTGTGTCACAAGCTGTGCTGAACTCTGGTCAGACTTGCTTTAACTAATGAGGCCTTTTAAACCATTAGTTTATTATCCAGTTGGTATATGTCTACACCAATTCCCCTGAATATGAGCACCAAGAACATAGTGCTCCACTAGTCCTATTAAGAAAACTTCCAAAATGGAAGGAAGTGGCCTTTTCTTCTCATAGGACACCATAACACAGCCTCCATTAGCAACACCAGTTTTCACCAATCTGCACCTGACCTCTTCCTATCCCACCCCTCCTGGACAACCCCCATCAGCACACTAGCACTCTAACAAGGTCCCACACTACCCACATAGTCTTCTGACATCAGTGGTCTAGCTTTGCAAAACTGCGGCTGGGTCCTCAGCAGTTTCAGATGAAGAAACAAGTTGATGAAAAACAGCAGAATTGTCAGAGGCTGGCACCTCTCCCACATCCCATGTACCACCTGAGAAATCCTGTTGGCAATCCTATTCCACAGTGACCTGGCCCTTTCCCAGAACATTTTGCTCTCTCATCTTTTCACAGCAGTGCAGATCTCACACTTTCCAGTGTAATTGCTTTAATTGGCAAGGGAGTATTCAGGCAGTAAGAGACCAGAGGGATGTCACCACAGAGCAGCACCACTTCTTTCACAGTCTATAGTCCAGTGTGCTTGTTACTAACTTCCTAATTTTCATATCAACACAGTCAGCAGGCATTAATGCAACATGGATTCTGGTTATACACAAACACTTACTACAGGCTGGAGTTCCAGTCTCTCATTTCCAGCTTGTGTCCTCTTGTGCAGGGCAGTATTTCAGTCAGGGTGACCAGACTCAGAGCAGTTATTCCAAAGCATTGCAGTAAGCATCAAAACATATTCTTCATCTCTAAATCCCTTAACTTCATTCCAGATCTTGAAGCTGCAGGATTATTCCCCTGTGGCTGAAAAAACCTAGGGTCTACAGACTCAAAAACTACTATGAAGCACAAGTGAAAATGACTGATGTAGTACAAGGTTTTATATACGGTTAAACCAAAACAAACAGCATAAGGGCCACACCTAGGGAAAATATAATTGATTGTATGGTGACTTAGTAATTCAAACACCAGAACAGATTTATTCTCCTCCTGTCATTTATTTCCTAAGGGTCTTTGGACAAATAACCTTTCTAGCTGTAACACTTTGGACAAATAACACTTCTAGCTGATGAAATAGATGGTATTTACAAGCCCAAGTGCTCAGGTTGCTTTAGCATATAAAGACAAGTTTCTGGTTGTAAAACCAAAGAATGTGATATTACAGTGTATCCTGTCTAACTGAGATGGCTTACCAGTAGGCTGTGGGTGGGCAAGATATTGGGAGTGGACAGAGCCAGGACAGCTGAACCAAACTGATCAAAGGAATATTTCACACCATATGAAATGGAATATCAGCAATAAAAGCTAAGAGAAAGGGGGGTGGGGTGGGGGGTGGTGGTGTGGTGGTGTGCATTTATTATTGATGTTTGTCTTCCAAAGCAGCCAGCTACATGTACTGCAGCCCTAGTTCCTGGTAAGTGGCTGGATATTGCCTGCTGATGGGAAGTAGAGAATGATTTTTTTGTTTTCCTTTGCTTCAGCACATGGCCTTTGCTTTTGCTTTGTTAGACTGCCTTTATCTTCACCCATGTTTTTTTTTTCCATCTTATTTTCTCCCCCTCACTGTCCTGCTGAGGAGGGGAGTGATTGGGTGGCTTGGTGTGTATCTGGCATCCAGCCACAGTCAACTCAACACTGTCCTTTATGGTGTCTAACATGGGATACAAGACAATAGCAATTTTGTATTAAGCATGCTATAGTTAAAGGAGTTATTAAGCGACAAGCTCCTGTGTGGGTTGTGGAGTTTGTTGGCTGCACTGCTTGTATCTTTATTTTGCTGAGCCTGGAAACATGTTAATACAAATAATGGCAATGTGGTTTGCCCTAGCATTGATGGCCTTGCTGTGCAGGGAGAGCTATCTTGTCAAGATGATGAGGGAATATATCTCCTCCTTCCTACCTGGGATTGAAATGAATGGCTTTATTATGCACACTCACAAAGTCCTTGTTCTCCCTTACATGACCTGTTTAATACTGCTCATTAACAATGTTAGCATATGATAGGGTTTTTTGGAATCCAGTGTTGTCCTAGTACAAGAGAAGACAGCTTCTGTGTAAGGTAATGTGCCCTGAGGTGAAAGAGTGTGTGTAAGTATTTGGGTAGGTTCCTATGGAAGTTGTCACCTTCCATAACCTGGGACCTTACACCTGAGCAGGCAAGCAGCCCTGGCAAACTGATGTGCCACCTGACAGAAGGGTGCCTTACCTACCCCAGTGAAAGCCAGCAGCTCCTAACACTGTGCTGGGGGCCTGGCCTGTGCCTGTCAAGTTCAGAACTGTGCCTACAGTTCAGTACTCTCAGAGAACTATAGTTGAGGCAGGGACACACACAACAACTACAGTAATTGCCTCAGAAAAAGAAACAGCAGACATGGAGAACAACGGATCCCTATCATTGATTCTTCCTTTGACAAAGAAAATGGAGAAAAGGGGGAAAGAATTTAAAAGCAGAAACTACTTCATCAGAACTTTCAGACATGAGGAAAGATTACAGCCACAAGCCGGGTGAGCAGGTTGCTGCCTGACTGCTCTGACGCTGGGTTAATGGGGCTGACAGCCAGCAGCTGGAAGGTAAGGAAGGAAAATGGCTGGGATCCCTTCCTGGAAACCAGGGAATTCAGGGAGGAACTGGAAAAGAGGAAGCAATTTTCAGTCTTCATAGTTAACTCCTTTCAAATGTAAGGGCAAGACATCCATTTCAGGAAGATCTTGTGAACTCCCCAGGAAAGTGAACTACCACAGACGAAGGAATCCAGTACCTGAGAGAATTAGCAGTGCTGGAAGTCATCTGTGGTGTTACAGACAACAGTGAAGTCTCCAAAGATCCAGAGGATGTCCTGTACACATGGGCCATGTGAAGAAAGTGATTCAAAATGCCCCAGCATCGTATTCTAACAGCTTGGCAGCAATGTATTGCCCAGATATGGGTATACCCACTGTGAACAGATTATCTTCTTGGCCCCAAAACTTGGAAGAAAGTCTCCGTACCTCCTCATACCTATGGGTCAGCACTTTGGCTGTCAGGGGCACCTCAAGAAATCAGTCCTCTCCTGCTACAGTCAGGGGGAAAGAGAGACCCAGGCGTATGCTGTGTGACACATCCTGGTTCTTCCTGTGTGACTTGGCAAGGAACACTAGAAAATGGGATAGTGAACCTGCCTTTAAGACAGAAGCCCATTTATGTGAACTGAGAGGGAAGACAGCTGTTAAGAAAGGGCCACCCTGAGTTGTCAGTAAATGAAAGGCATTGCGCTTTTTTTTTTTTTTTTTTTTTTTGCTGATAGATTCTGTTGTGTGGCAGGAAACAATCAGAAATGGAAAGCTGCTGTGTGGAGTCCCACATGAAAGTCACTGAAACCACTGAAGGACAATGTGAGTCAAGACAGTTTTCAGAAATCAAAGCCATTCAACTAGTCCTAGTGATTGCTGAACAAGAAAAGTGGCCAGAAATCTGCCTGTATAGTGACTTTTGGATGGTGGCTAATGCCCTATAGGGATGGCTACAGCAGTAGAAGACAACCAATTGGCAGCACAGGAAAAACCCATCTGGGCTGATGCACAGTGGCAGGACATCACTGCCCAGGTAAGAAACATTGCTCTAAATATACATCATGTAGCTGTTCAGACACCCAAAAGTCATGCCACTAAACATAATTGAAACAATAAGCAGGTAGACAATGCTGTCAAAATTGAAGTAGCTCTGGTGCACCTGGACTGGGAGCATAAAGATGAGTTATTTTTAGCTTGATGAGCCTACAAAACATTGGGACATCTAGGGAGAGATGCAACATACAGATGGAATTGTAATTGACAGGTGGACCTGAGGAGGCCATCACACAGGTCACTCGTAAATGTGAAACATATGCTGCAATGAAGCAAGACACATGAGTAAAATCTCCCTGGAACAGAGGGCACTGGCTTAGTTTTCAATATTCTGAGGCCTGAAAAATTAGCTATATTGGACCACTGCCACAAAAATCCCAAGGCAAGTGCTACATACTCACAATGGTGAAGCCAGCTACTGGTGGCTTTCAAAAATGATATATCCTGCATACAGAAATGGCCATGATCCACAAGAAAGGGACCCCCAGAGAGCTAGCTATGTGGTCCTCACTACCTGGGAAGTTCATTCATATCCCTCCTGAAATACAGTAAGAATTGTTCCTTACCTTGTAGGTCTTGCCCAGGAGACACGGCCCTGCAAGAAATGTGACTGGTGTTGGCCACACCTCTTCCTATACCTGCTCCCATTCACCTGCCAGGACCACTGCAGCCTTCAGGTGAACTTAGTCAAGGGCTTCCCCTCAGGCATCACATTCCCCATGGGGCTCTATGTCCCAAAACAGAACGTTCTCCCATGGAACTCCCTTGAGATGTTGTAAATATTGCCTTAATCCCATCTCTGAAAATACATTCCATACGTTTAAGACTGGTCTTAGGACTGTTGTTGGCTTCACCTTATATCCCTTCTCTTCGTAAACATACAGGCCCATTCAAGTTTTGCTTATGCCTGACAGTTGCTTTAGGACAAGGTCCTTTTTCCCGCCACAGGTGTCCAGCCATAGCAATGAGTGAAAGTTGTTTGCTGGGATCACGAGAAGTTCCCAGTTTGATAGGAGAAGCTATGGGGAGAGTAGAGGGAGGATTTCCCTAAAATCAGCCTCCCAAAGCAAAGATACCTAATACAACCAACCAAAGAGAAAGTGAACATTACCAGGACTTGGAAGTGAGGTTTATCACTAAACAAATAAGTGGAATATAATTGGAATGTGACAAGCAAGAAAAATAAGTTGGGTTCATGATGATATATCCTGATCAGGAATTCCCAAATAGGTGCATGAGATTATCTGTTTTCTTGCACTCACTGGCTTTGCTCCTTGAGTTATGAATTACCATGCTCTGTAATTACACTGAAAGCCCTTCTGTCCAAAAGCACACATTTCTCTTAAGCTTTTAGCCTTTTCTGTTAGGGAGGTGTGTTTTCCCTTGTGCTTTCATGACCTCATCCCCCCAAGAGAGACAAAAAACAATGCAGCTGATCCTCCAGAGGAGCATGAACACAGAACTGGGTGTTACAGGCTTAGGGGTTGTGTTGTAAGCAAAGGCTATGAACAGTGCTCTTCTACCCAAACTGAACAGAAAGGCAGCAGACTGGAATCCCATTGAATTCCCAAAGCTCATGCCCCCCTGCATTTCCTGCAAGAGTGGCTCAGAGTGAAGCTGCTGAAGAGCAAACCTGCCAATTTCCCCACTTCATGGCCTTCAAGTGAACTAAAACTGACTGGAGAGTGTGGATACAAAAATATGCACCAGAGAAGCGACACAAGTAAAGCAAGGTGGCAGCAAAAAGCATCAGGAATAGATACACCAGGAGGGCTGCCAGTGAAATACATGCTGATTTCTTTCAGTGGCTCTGACAGTTGTGCTTCATAAAACCCCATGAAACAAAATCCTGCAGTCCCTGTTCAGCTTTTTGGAAGCAAACTTCTCATTGACGTCAAAGACCACATTACCTCATAAAGGACTGCAGGGCTACTTGCAGAGACATCACTCATTATTCACTGCAACTGCACACTTTCTTATATGCATCTTCATATTCCCCTCACACTTTCCTGTGGAAATTAAAAACAAGCTTCAGTGGTATAAGCCCAACTGCAAAATCAGTCCAGAGGTCAGGCTGCTGAACACTGCTACATTAGGTTATATAAACACATACAAATAAACACAGCTTATCCTGTGAGGTGGGTAGAATGCATTTAATTTCCAGTAGCTGTGCCGGCTTCTCCTCTATATTCAATAATGTTTCCTGTAGATTCAGTAAACTATTCTAAAGTGGGAAGTAGGCTCTGCTCACATTACCAGTGCAGTCAATGTGGGTCACTACAGTGGATGCAGGTTACAGGCTTCTGTTCCTTTCCCTCTGCCAGATGATGAAGGTGGCTGAGTTGATTGTGTACATGCTTTGTAACTGACACCGTTTACAGCTGACATTAAGACAGAAATACCCACAGGGTGACTGCAGGAGGCATGTCTTCCATGCAGCATCCTTCCACTGGGATGAAAACTGCTGCCAGAGAAGGGAGGCAGAAAGCAAGGGGAAAAATAATCTTAGAGCAGGTGAAAATATGAAACTTAGTGTGAAAGAATTACTGCATGCCAGATTCAGTGAATTGGTTGTCAGCAGTGTGTTGCAAGAGGCCATGCACACAAGAAATTTCAAACACTACCTCAAGTGCTTGATCAAATAAACAAAGACTGTATGAAAATGCTCTTATATATCCAATTTGACATCTCAGCAGGGCTAACACAATAGTCAAGAATAAATTACAATGCATACCAAAAATGGAGATAGGGCCAGAGTTAGGTATAGCCAAAACCAGACTGCAATTTTTTACAATGTTTGGTCATACCTTTATACAGTAAGTTGTTTTTTAGCGAGCAAATGGATTTAAGTAAGCCAAAAAGTTATTACTGAATATAAGCAAGAATGACAGAATCTAGCTTCCAATTGTATTTTGCAGAGATAGAAAATGCATTTTGCATCATACTCCTGGTTTAATATTCCAGCATTTTTGTCACAGACCATAAGGCACAAGTTATTAAGATAAATAGGTCAAGATTAATTGGATCTTTCATTTAGATTTACCACTTTCAACTTGCTCTGACTTTCTCTGGCTGGAATTTGCATTCATACAGCTGAAGCCAACCCAGACCATCCGGAAGTGTTAAGTGTTACATCTTGGTTTGACAATCCAGGTCAATCTGCCTTCAGAAGTATTGCACCATTATTCTAGCATATTCACCAGAGTGTGAGAAGAAAGGAGGTGCACACATAGCACCCCAGTGGACCTTGGAGCCTGTTGCTGTAATCTAAGACCTTAATCCATTACCATTTCCCTACATTCTTTGACATTTCTGGGAAAGGTATAGACTGGATGAAAATGATCTGTAGACTACTCCCTTTCCACATGTCATATTTTTTGACTCATCTGCTGTATACCACAGTGACATACCTAGTACAAATCTGTAGAAAGCAACAAGATATAGCTATTGCACTTGTAAAACTGGACTAAAGTATGTATCACTAAATTCTCTACTAATTATTATCCAACCACAAAAATAAAAGCTGAATTCTCCTTCCCCATTTTTAAACAGCTCTTCTGTAAATGCAGCAACTGTACCTTCTCCTGGAAAGGCAAGGGCTGAGATTTGAGTTCTGCGAGGATCTGCGTGAGGAAAGTAGTCCTTCACACAGTGGCATATTTCAACTCTTCCCTAATCTGAAGCTCTCTAATCTGAAAGGTGGGTCCAGTGGCCTTGGTTGCCAGCTGCATTCTTGGTTTAACTGCTTATTCCCTACCCACTGAAAGCCTTTCCTCCTGCTTCAAGAGAACTAAAAGTTGGTAGGTTACAAGTTTCACTGTAGTATTTCAATAATTTTCCTGCTGATCCTTAAATCCATTTTCTCTGAATAGCCTTTGCCAGTGACTGAAAATAATTGGTCTAACCCTTTTATCTTTGCAGCAGCCTTTTATGTATGGGTAAACATGATTGTCTTGTATTTCTCCCCTGATTGAGCATATTTGATTGCCTGAGCTCTCCTTTTATGTCACAAACTCCTCTCATTTTCACAGGCACCCTCTACAGGACCTCCAGTTTGCTCCTGTCTACATTGAACAGGCACCTAGAAACAGCACTAAAGATTTCCCTCTGTCAGCTTTGCTTGTTCTACTCTTCGCTCTCTTCTCAGTGCACTTTGATTTTCCTTTCACCTTCTGGACAGTGATTTCGTGGCGGTCTCCCCATTTCTTTTCTGCAGGTGCACCCACTGGTGCAGATCCTTACCACAGCCTGCATTTACCACCAGCTCTTCAACTGGTTTCTTCCCATTTCCTGGACTTGGTCTGGAGAATACTGCTAGCTGCCTTCCCCTTCTGCAGGACCCAGTCTGCTTTTGCACACAGAGAAGGGACCATCAAATCCAAGGCAGGACATGGAAGGGATCACTGCTTTTTTCTCATAGTCTCCAAACTGAAAAAGACCAAACACTACCTGCAGCTGAGAGGCCAGGACAGCCATCAAGGTGTTCTGCCATTACTTCCTTGAAACACCAGCTCCAGATCTGCTCCTCTCTCTGATCAGCAGCAGCTCCTGAGTATCCTCATAAGCCTGAAAAAGCAGTCTTAGCAAATAGCTGATTCTAAATATAAGTGGGTGGACAAGACCTAAGCCCAGATATCTTCTCTTTCCACATGCAGAAAACCAGACTTCCAGCACCTTCTGTCCTCCACCAAACACAAAACCAGGTGCATGTCACTCTCAGCGGGAACATAACTAAACTGCCTGCCTTTTCCCACTTCCCCTCAGAACAGTTTTTTTCCTCTTTTATCACATCCCTTGCTCACCTCTTCTCTCAATTCTTAATCCCTTTTGGGAACAAGATATGAGACAGAAAAGGTCATAGGATATTACGCAGATGCCTTTCCTTGGCCAATGTCCAGTATTGTAGCTCTAAGCTGTGCTGGACTCTGCTCAGAGCATGACGCGTGTGACACAGACATAGGGTTGAGACAAAAAGAACCAACCAAACCACTGAAAAAATCCTAGAACTATTCCTGAACATTTGCACTGGCATCAGAATGGACATCATTCCACCCGCAAGTTGAGCACACTCATCAATCAGATTTTTAACTTAGTGACTGTTATGACAGTGCCTGTGTGCATGAGTAAAACTAATAAAAAAAAAAGCAAGCTTCACAGGACTGCTACTGAAAGGGAAACAAACCTGAAAGTGTTCTTAGGGAATGCCTGCTCTGCTCCACAGAGCTGCTCCTCCGTCACAGTTTTGGAAGATAGGCAGTTCTGGAGATGAGGCATCACCGTCCTGTACATCACTGCTACTGCAGCAGGAAGGCCTTTGCAATTCACAGGAAGCAAGTGTGAGGTTCCAGCATTCATGGGACTGCAGGATTCATCTACAGGAAATAAGAGAATACCTGTAGAGCCCGTCAGTGCTAAATACTTACAAATGGGCACAGTGTGAGACAAACAACAGGGGGAAGATGCTATCTCTTTCATAAACTCCATCTCCACTGCTGGAGCTTACTGGAGAGCAAACAACACACAGAACATAAACTATTTAACAGGCCACCACTGAGATCTCCCCACCAGCAAATAAGAGCAAAGGAAGATCCACATGCAACATCCCTGCTCTTGCCTTGTGACAAAGATATGATGCTGCAGTGATGGACACATTAACAGGATATAAATGGACATCTTACCGTGGGAACAAACTCAAGTGTCAAGAGTTGCACCCAAGCCAAAGCATGAGCAGGCCAACAGCTACCCTATAACATTTTTGAAATGTAAATTGAAAATACACAACCAGCCTCTACTTGCCCATCCTCATGTGCCACAGGAAAACTAGGCACTTTCTTCAGTAGAGGAAGCTGTTGACTTCCCCACAGCCTCGGCAGAGCTGGGAGCACACAGACCTTCAGTCTAGCAGCAGTGCCTATTGTCACCCACAAGTACTGCATTGTTAGGAAAGCCACACTCAAGAGTTTTACTGACACCAAAGCTCTATGCAGCCCAGTTGGAGACATGGGAAGCAAAGACCACTGCAAGCTCCTTCTTTTTCCAGATGCCAAAGCTGTTGGGGATTTCCTCCAGCATAAAGGTGTGTATCCAAAATGCTGCTCTAAACTCTGCAACAAAGGTTCCCAGAGTGAAGCCCCAGGTTCACTCTCCTGCTGAACACACACCTCTCTAAAGACGAGTATGTTTCAGCATTTAGGGATTCTCACCTGGAAATCCTTTAGTGCCACATTCACCTAACCTTCTTCCAGGCCATGGTCTGGTTCAGGTACTCCTTATATGAAGGGGCTGTGCAAAATCCTTTCACCTTCTGCCTATGCATGCAGAATTCAAGGACATTCATACCTCATGCACCAATACCGAACACCACCAAAGTAAATTAAAACAATAAATATGATATGATGAAAGGGCTAATTTCCAGGCTTCTATTACACTGCATGTTGCTAGTCATGAGTCTTTTTTTAAAAAAACCTTTTTACCTGTCCCCTACTTCGAGTGCACAGTGTGCCTTACACAGCCACAGGAGACATTATTTGACTTTGACTTTTTCAGACTGCATTGCCAACGGGAAAATTGTTTGGTTTTACTGCAATTTGATGCATATAAATATTCGAGGAAGGATACAACTCTTCAAAACAAGTCTTATTTTCAAAGTGTCCTGAGGCATAGTAGAGAGTAACAAACAAATTAATAGAGAAAAAAAACTGATATTTAGGAAACATTTTTACAAGAAGGCATCTCTAATAACAATTCCAATCTACCAAATAAAAAAAAAAAAATCCCACCAAAGTCTTAGATCATGCAGGCATTCCCATTTTAATGCTGAAGGTGTCAAGGTACAGAATAAAATACAAGAACATGTGAAGCTCCTTCCAAACATATAAGGATGGTTCCTGTAGTCAGAATGTTGTATTTTAAGACCAGAGGTTAGGGAAGGGAAAGCAGAAAGAGGAAATGTTTCAAGCATCCAGCAGCCCTGATGAAATAAGTATGTCCAGAGACCTGACAGGTGGGTCCAGGGAGGCTGAATCAGATTTAGGAGTTTTCATGGGAAAAGATACTGTAGTGTTGCTTTGATGAACTGACAAAACAGACCGAAGAATCAAAGCACAGTGAAATGGACAATGGTAGGAAGTGGAGTAGAGGATAAAGAAGAAAAGGCAGAGATATGTACAGCTTTAGTTCTGTATAACAGCAAAGATAAGACTGAATACACTCAGACCATGAGGGTTTTAACAACTGCAAACTATAAGGATCTACCTTATCCAGTTTCAATACACTCTAAATCTGAGAAGTATTTCCTGAGTTAGAATTTTCCATGTTTTTGGTAACTAAGAAAGTAGAAATCATGCCATGCACAAATTAGCAGCTTTCCCTCTGAGATTTAGATGCACAGCAGTATGGCTGTGCTCACAGTCTGCACCACTGCAGTCCCTAAAAGCTTCAGAGGGATTTTGATACTCTTTCACTGGATATAGCGAAGTGGTGGATTTGGCAAAGGAAATACGCATCAAGTTTAGTCTAAGAACATACAACAATGCACTTGAGCAAAAATTAGTTTAAACTTTTATGTAAGTTGATAGACTGCAAGTGAACTTTTATATTCCATCAAGGGAAAGCCCTCTGAGTCGCTACATGTAACTCAACACAGCCAGATTCCCTGAAGCAGGTGAAATAGCTACAGTGTGCATGTATGCTGCACACCATGCCACCAAAATGATGCTAGGCAACTAGGTATTTTCTTCTATGTGTATGAGCAACAGTCTGGGGCCAGTGCTCACAGGCAATCACCCAGACATTTCCTCCCTTCACTGACCAATGTGGAGCTTTTTCAGAAGAAGCTGGAGCAGCAGCTGGGGGCTGTTTGTCCCAGCTTGGCTTTTCAGCTCTTAACGTGGAGAGACAAAGCCCCGAATACTGCAGCAATCTGCAGGATCAGTCCAAATGGTGCTGCTTTCAGCCTGCCTTCAAAAGCAGGGTAGGGAATGGGGGGACGAAGGGATCACACTTTTCCCCTCTTTTCTGAAAGCCTACATATGATGGGAAAGGGACGAGGCTGTGAAACATTGTGGGATCCCTAGTCTGGCATTTTCAATTGCTCAGGTATAGACTTCCTGCTGCCCTTCAGTGCCCTGTCCTCCAGGGCTGAGTTACAGGGTAGATGGAAATGAATGGATACAAAGGAATGAGAGGTCATATACAGGAGACAGGTCCATTTGTGCACCAAGAGACTGGCAAGCACAAAGCTACAAAGTGGCACTACGCCCACACAGGGAACCATGGGAAAGACACCCTTTACCAACAGCACAGCGCTGGGGGACACCTGTTTCCCATCCTGTGCCTGGCACAACACACTATGTACTTTACTGTCTGCAACAATTAGCTTCCCGAGGCATGCCAGATATTTAAGTACCATGAATGGGGGAGTTGCAGGTGAAACAGAAAGCAAGCGTGAATTAACAGTCAAATATACAAGTCTTGTGCATAACACAACACGCAACAGATCTGAGCAACATGTTCCAGAAATGCCAGCCCAGAGCTATTCTTCAGCTTGCTCATGCAGTTGTGCCTTTAACACTCAGTTTAGCAGTCTACCTATGCAATTTGTTGTCTTTGTCCCTTCTGATAGCCGACGTGCTTTTAACACTGCCTCTGGTTTTAAACAAACAAGTTCTGCTGCCCTATAACACTAATGGCATCTTTCAACTCAGTGAACCCCTGCAATTTGTAGGGCACAAACATCCTTCATTCTGTCTTCCTTGCTTGCTTCCCTCTTGCAGAGTGGTGACTCTAATGAAGATGCAGCCTGCATGGTCTCAACCACCTTCAATTTAAACCTAGCAATTATTTCAGGATTCTTTTTTCTGCCTCTTTGCCTAAGGTATTAGCAGCATTTCTAGCCACACATACCTCAGTTATTAGAAGGTTTTTAAACTTCAGATTTCAAGTGCTACACAAGAGGTAAAGTTTTTCTCTCTCCCTCACCATTTCCACAGGGTGCTATGTTAAGCACCATGTTTAGTTTCCTAGGTCATGTGCCATCCCAGACCCTGATGATGACCATGGTGGGAGAATTCCTATTCCATCCTCACGTGGCCCACGGCAGAGCAGAGACTTTTCATTCCCTGAAATGTCAAACAGCAGCTGTAATCAGAAAGCACAACAGTCTGCCAAGCTCCCAGAAAATCAGGCTAAAGAGGTATCTTGGCAGAAGCAGCTCTGCTTGAATGACCAAAACCAGATACAGGCCCTGTTATTGGAAACACTTCCAATAATGTCATTTTCATACCCTGACAAGCTACATGTTCCCCTGTTCAGTACTCAGTCAGCTAGAAAGTTTTACCTTAAACCTGTGACCATTAATCTTGCCAGCAGACATGAAGGTGGTAAGGCACTGGGACAGGTTGCCCAGGTAAGGTGTGGCTGCCCCATCCCTGAAAGTGTTTAAGGCCAGGTTGACTGGGGCTTTGAGCTACCTGGTCTAGAGGAAAATGACAAGAGGTTGGAATTATGTGAGCTTTAAGGTCCCTTCCAACCCAAACCATCCTATGATTCTATGACAACAGGCTATTCATTTTTTCCTATGGCAATCTTTGCCACTCACAGCACAAACTCCAGTGCCTCTTTGAGACACTTCTCTGAAATACTTGGAGATTCCAGCAGACTAATATCAACACATCTTATGGTAGTCAGCCTATCTTTCAGTCTGTGGCCAATGCCAAGGACAAGGTCAGCATGGAAACTGATCCATGCTCCTATCATTGCACAGACTCTTTCAGGCCAGGAAAAGGCATACCAACAACTGTGATAAGATCGCTTCATTCCCCAAACTTTCCATGAGCTATTTATCAAAGGCTCTAAATTATATTTCATTAAAAGCCATGAAAAGAATCCCCTCCCTGCCCTGACACACACATCCTCACACCTAATTCTACCTATGTGTAGATTCAGCATTTGTGGAAAAAAGTTGCAGGAAAATGGTGCTAGCATTGCCAAGCAAGAGGATTTTCTGACTTTCAGTGCTGGCTCTTTAGACATCAAAGTTCCACATAGTCCTTTCTTCAGGAACAGCACAGGTTCAGGAAGAATAGGCCAGTACCAAGGTTGATTGAAAAGAACATGTTACAAAATCAATATTTAACACATTGGATTTCCTAGTGAGTCTTCAGAGACAAGTGTCTGACATTTGAGTAGTCCTGGGTCAATATTAATTGCACATAGCTTCTCATCTGCATTTACTGCCATGTTTCTGCAATTAAATTATAAAAACTAAATAAAATCTCGAAGCTAAATCTACATGCTAAGTTAATTAACACTGTAATGGAAACCATAAGAAAACTAAAGCTTGTGTGACCCAAGGCCCATTAAAATCAGTGACAGCTTGATTATAACCTGAAGCAAATTAACACCCATGCAGCCTTGAAGCACTAGGGAGTGACGAACCATTTCATACATGTCAAGAAACTGGTTTGTATGGAGGACAACTGAGAGACCCTTTTGTGTCAATGTCAGCATTTCTGGTGTCTACTGTGTGTACACATTCTAGTTTTCATTAATAGGTCATGGTATAGACCTTGCGATATACACCAGCAGTCTTGCTATTTCCAGCTGTTCTCTAGGAGGCAATATGCCAAGAAATGAGTTAGCTAGAGGACCAAGAGCCACCTTCAAATGCTAGGCTGAGCTGCAAAGGAAGATGCCAATTTTCCTTCACTGGAGATATGGGTTTCAGGGCACAAGAGGGTGCCTCAACAGGCCACGATATGCTCCTCACACAAAAAACTGCATTAGCATCTTTCTGTTATTGCAAAAGTGCATCTGTCTTTCAGTCAATCACATGTTTTATACGACTTCTTAATGCATGACATTTCAGAGCACATTCAAACAAGAACAACAAAAGCAACAACAAAATTAATACCAAAAAGAAGAAGTTAGGGAAGCAGACTTTAAAAAGAATAAAAGCCAAAATTTTGACTGTGTTTAAAGAAGCTTATTTATTTATTGTTATTTAAACAAGTTGAAATAGGCAAGGTACAATATGTGGTACTTTGGCCTTTGCCAGACGTAGCAGTTTGTAAACGGCACTGAGATGCTATCATGATCAGTAGCTCTCCAGAAGTCATGTGTGAAGAGCACCCAAGATGCACAATGAAGACTCTGTTCTCAAAGGGAAAGAGTCCTCCAGGCTGCAAGTTAATTATGCAGCCAACTGAACAACAAACGATTGGATTCAAAGGCACAGTAGTCAAATGAAAAAGGAAACACCTGGAACATGAAGGAGTTTGTATAGCTTGAACCTGAAAACGTGGGTTTATTAGTCACAAAACCTATTAAAGCCTGCTTCAGGATATGGCAGAAGAAATGTTGCAAAACTTAATATGGTTAATTGGAGCTAATTATACCTAATTATGTGTGTGCCATATTGCAGAGAGTTATCTCAAAACAAGTATGTTTAATAGCTACAAACAGCACATATAATAGAGAACACTATGATGAAGATTTAAATTAAAAAACATACTAGATATGCACAAAAGCAAAAGCAGAAATTGCTAATTGCTGAACAGCAATGACAGCTCCCAGCATCCCTCTGAGAGCATGTGTGAGGGGCTACACTGGACACCCTTCTCCCCTAGGACTCATTTGCTGAAAGACACCCACCACTTTCCTCTTTCCAGCCATTTCCATGGAGAGCACATGGACCTGGCCCTCCAGCTGTTCCCCCACAGACACAAACTCTGTCCACAAACAGGTACTTTGGGATCGGGAGTTCTCACAGGCTAGCAGGGAATGTCACTGCTAGTAACATTCAGTGGGCAAAGAGGCCAAGAAATGTTAACCGTCTCTGATGCTTGGTCCTGCTCCAGGTCACCAAGGGAGACATGAGTGATGACCTGGTCAGGTCCCTATGCTTCTCAGATGTGCTGCATCAGGAAAACAGTGTACATGAGCACAGCTTCCTGGCCTGAGACTGCCAAGGAAGCTGTCTAGGGCTCAGAGAAGGCAGTAGCTGCTAGGGAGAAAAAGAAAAAATCAAACCCATTATCAAAGATATTGCTTCTCAAAACAATAATGGTGGGGTACATAACAGAATTATGATTCAGCAAGAGCCTTATCAGGGGAAAAGGGAATCAGCTCACACCCCCTGCAAAGAGTTGGAGACAACTGAAGCTTTTCAGGATTTTCAGCCCACCTTGCTGTGCCTTGAGAGCTTGCTTAAGATGAAGTAGTTCAGCACGTCCCCAGGAAGCTGGTAAGGACTGAAGGCTACTTTAGAGGTCCTTAAAGCAGTCTATACCAATGTAGTACCAACATCTCCAATGTTTAAGTGTTCAACCCCCTGTGACTCCAGTAGCAAATGGGTTTTATGCTGGGCTTCATGCACTTAAAACTATTCCTTCTCCTCCAAGGCAGTCAGTGTACATGATGGGCTCTTATAATTTGGTCTTCCCTGGCTGTCAGCTCCAAGACTGCAGCTGGGTTTTCTCTAGCCCAAGAAAAAAAAGAATTATCTGTACAACATTCCAGTTGAAACTTGCAACTTTGTCCAGGGCTATTGCCATCAGAGAAGATCACAGCCTGCCAAATGATGGCAAGGATAATTCACTTACAACACAGACCCATGATGAAAGACAGTAACATTACGTCTTGGAAAAGATCTGAAATTCAAGCACACTGGGATATTGCCTAACCAGTTTCTGTCAGTCTGTAAGAGCTCCTTTCCCTATTCTAGTTCAAATTTTAATACCACTATATCATCAAGAATAGACACAAACAGCTTGACCATCCTTAAAGTAATAGGACATAGCAAATCCAAATCTTCCAAGAGCTGACAGCATGTAGATACAAATCTTTTGCCATAGATTTTGATATCCTGAGCTCTGGCACAAGACAGCCAGTAATAATTAACCAGCATTAACACAGAAAAACCAAGCATGACTTTCACTTGTTTTTCACATTCTTCTGTTCTTTAAAGCAAGCTACAAAAAAGGTTCTGAGACATAAGATACCACTATGACATAGCAACTGAAGAAAAAAAAAAGATAGCTTGACAACTGAGTGAGGAATTTAAATAGGAATGAAGGGATCCAGCAAATAGAAAGTAGTGTGTTGCAAATGCAGTGGGAGGTTCTTCCATGCTTTTAACGATGAAGGCAGGAAAGAAAAGTCTAAAATGATGACAGCAATAGGAAAGACCTGAAAAAATTGTACACATCAACAGCAGATGAGCAGAAGAAAACAAAGAAAAGGAGCAGATCCATGAAGATATACAGAGCAAGATAGATATTTATCTCTGGTCAATGCACAGGGCAAAAAATATGCAGCAAATAAAGACTTGCTCTAGAGGAATGACGTACCCCCACTAAAGTTGAGGTACTGTTTGCATCCAGATAATCAGGAGGAGAATTAAGCAGGAGAAGGAAATGGGATGGCCAGAAAGAAAGGCTCTTTGAGAAGCAGAAGGCACAGTGGTATTATTAACACAAAGGAGGTTCAAAATATCAGATAGGCAAAAGCTGAATTACCCTGAGGACTGAAATAACAGGACCTGGGGGGGAAAGATCAATCAAACATGAGGAAATGTTGTCAGTGCCACCACTTGTTAGTCCCACAACTGGAAACAATAGTGGAGGCCAAAAAAGGAGGTACCCTAGGTACAGTTATAGCCTCCTATGGGAATGACATGGGTAAAAAGCAATCACAAATTCTAGGATAATTAAGCAAGGACTTTTCACTAACTATGAAGAACCTCTAGTACTATCATCCAAGCCCTTAGTGAGATTATCAAAGATGCAGCACACTGTCCTGGTTATGCATTCATACTACAGAGGTTTTAATACTACAACAACAACAAAAACATTTGGCCTGTTTAGTTTAGCAAAATGAAAGCTCAGAGGGAGTATGTCTCTTGTCTATAAATACATCCAGAAAGTAAACATCAGAGATGGAGAAGAGCCATTTAAGTTAAAGTACAATGTTGGCACAGAATAAATGTGTGCAAGCTGGCCATGAAATACATTTAGCAGTGAAACAGTCAGGAGGTATCTATTTGTCAGAGCCATCACGCTTAGTGCAGCCTTCCAACAAGCAGCCAAAGACTTAAAAAGAAAAGTGGAAGCTGTTCATGAGTGGCATGATAGGGACATGATGTGTGCAGGATCAGCAGCCTTAATGGGTTGACTTATGAAGTCCTCTGTGTTCCATTATTTGCTAACAATTTACACCCTTTTTAAATCTTCAAACATTTCCAGAGATGCTGCAGACTCTAATACAGTGAATTTAAGTCTCCTAACAAAAGGTTACCTTTCACCAATCACTTCAAAGCAGTCAACAAATGCCCCAGGGACTCAACAAAAGCCCAGAGATGCCCCCCACAATACTTCTAATGCAGACCAGGCAAGTCAGGATTTGAAACACAAGATGGTAGGCAGCAATACTGTCTCCTCAAGGGAGTAAGGAATGCAGCTCTGGCAGAAGTGCAGTCAAAGCCTATACCGAAAACAGCCGTGTGATGCACACGTGGAGGTGCAGATCTGCTGGAGCTGTGCTGGCTTGGCCAGGCTACAGCACTTTGCACATAGCTCACCCTGAAGACCCTGGCAGCCAGGCAGGGGCTGAGAAGGAGGCAATCTACTAGACAGCAAAATATGCCAATGTCAATGCTGTGTTTTCAATGAGCCTAGTCCTTGGACAGTCAACTCCCTCCAGCAGCTGCTGCCATGTGTGAAAAGAACAGTGTGTCCCCTGCTCCACCAGCTGCTGCTTCTTCAGATCTGTTGGCTTCATTGCTCACCACTCACTAACCTACACCTCCCTAAGTGTTCCCAACTGACACGAAAAAGTATGCATTTTGATGGGCATCTCTTGCAATAGCAAGCTAGGGAAAGATCAGACAAGCAGCTGAGCTGGGGCCAGAGATCTCTTAGAGGGACATGGTGTGGCAGGCAGCTAGGGCAGCAGTTTTGTCACCAAGACAGAGCAGAAATCAGTGCTCACTGCACCAAGCCTTCAGGCAGCAAGGAGGTACTTCCCAGGCTGCAGATCCATGTAGGAGAAATCCCCTACCACAAAGGTAGGCTCACCACGACTTCTGCTTTCAAGGACCAGGCCAGATTATTCCTTGTCCCATCAGAGGACAGAATTCATGATGCACCTTCATGATTCAGAGGGAGAATTCATGATGCACCTTCTCATCACATCTTTTTTAATAAAGGGCAGCCCCAGGCAGGAGAATGAGTCTCATATTATTGGGATCAGAGGGGATCCTAAGTTATACTTCCCCATTATCACAATTCTGGCTTGAGTGGGGACCTGCTCTCCCCTTCCACTCCTGCCTTACAATTTCTTTTTATAGAAAATTCAAGGTTGTTTTGGCTCAAAAAGGAGCACACAAAATGTTTAACAGAGCACTCACTAGAAGGTGACTTTGAGTCTCTCCCTCCTTCAAGAGCAGGTTGTGCCCCTGACATGAAACAGTCATTGGATAAAATATACTTAAGATGCACTGAGAACTTTAAAATCCTGAAGTAAAGTATCTTCTGAGAATAGACTCCTCTAAGACAAGGTAGCATCAACATAAGGAGTTTTCAAGATCTCTGCATAGGTATATGACTGCTGTTCAGGTCCTGAGCTGAAAGCCTCACTGGAATCTAAGAGATATGTCAGCTTTAAGACATTGCACAGCACTGATATCAAGAATAAGGTATGCAGACTAAACTGAAACACACTTCAAAATAATCTGAAAGCCCAAAGAGAAGGATTTTGAGAGTCCTTTGGCTAGCAATGTGTTCAGAAATCTTTTATCATTAACTTAGCAGTTTCCTAGAACCTATTCAATCATATGTTATCCAGGTCCCACCATTAGGACAGTAGTTAGGAAATCATAAGGCACATTATCTGCAAATGAGTCATAACGGAACAATTTTGTGAAATAAGGGAAGGAAGGATGTCCTTGTTTAAGTAGTTTATCAAATAATATCAAATAGCTGATTTACAAATGTCACAACAAACATCTGGCCTCTCCTCAGAACACCTTGTGTCCTGTTCTACAGCTCTGTAAACAAAGAATGCTCCTCATATAATTACCACTAGTTAGGTGACTGAAATTATTAAATCCTACGCACAAGGAAGCCACTCATTTTCATTCATATCCTGGTACATTTAAACTAAAAGGATAATAAAGACTCTCCACAAGGGCTTCTTAGATGCCCTAACATCACCTGGAGCCAGAGCAAGGGAGTAGAGCCAAGAAACAAACAAGTTCTAGAAAACTGGTTGAACTGTTCAGATTAACCAAACACTGGCAAATGCTGCTAATACAGGATACATGGACTGAAAAGGCCACAAGCAACCTTGCCTGACCCAAGAGATGCCCCTGCTTTGAGTAGGTAAGACTAGACACCCCTCAAGGTCCTATCCAACCTAAATTATCCCATGATCTCGTAATGTAAATTACCTGTTGTGTCAATACCCTAATTTCTCAAACTCTTCTTCCCTAAATCCAAAACTCATAGGCTAACAGCAGCCAAGATAGCTACATCTGTCCAGCTTCTACCATAGTGTTTGCTTTCTCTTTCTTAGCTCCTTACATATTCTCTTCAGCCTCTCTGCTTCCTATTTTAAATATTACCCATTGGAGCAGCATCTTTAGACATTTGGGTTTTCACCAGTGTCTTAGCCACTACTTTGCTCCAGGCTTCTAGCCTGATGTAGGACCTATCCCAACATGTGTTCCCTAAAGTATTTCCCATAGATTACCTGCAGAGATGAGTCTTCCACATAAAACTCTGTGAAAGTAGGAGAACAGCAGACCTCGAACACACAGAAACGTCTTGTGAACCTTGCAAATGAAAAAGAGACTGGAAAGAAACATGATAGGTTCTACCTTCAGAGTTTCAAAATTCTAATGTATTCTTCATAACCACATGTAAAACCATTTTTGTAAACATTTTATAGTCCATAATGTCCCCTATAAAAACAAAGAGAAAGTGCAGTAGGAGGCAACAGAGTAGGTTATGGGAGGTTACACAGCCATCATGTTCAAATAGGGAAAGCTATGACAACCATTTATCAAACTGGCACTGAAGTAACAACACATATATCTTAACATAAACTCAGTGTGGGAGAAGAGGCAGACAATAAAATAATACAATGTTTTGTACTTTGGTGGCATAAGCTGAAGATCTCCATCTCTTTTAAAAACACACAATTTAGCTTCCAGCCTGAAGAGCAATAATTAATAGCTCTGTCCCCTCTTGTGCCAATGCTCAGCACAAACACTTAAGAGGGCGATCTGCACCTTGCTGTAAACATCCAGCTCTGTACACACTGAGCAAAGCAAGCCTATATTACTGGTCATGACATGCCCACTTTCAACCAGCACCCAGAAAGCATAGCCACTCAATTCCCTATGACCTAAACAAAACCTTGGACCAAAGCTCCCTAGCCCTCTCTGGAGGCAGGACTTGTCTAAATGACTTCCCCACTAAGCTCACTCTATGGTCATGAGGAGAGTGCTGGCAACACATGCCCTAGGCTGGTGTTATCCCACAAAACTTTATACACCTCTTCCAAAGTTCACAAAAATATCCCTTGAAAACAACTTCAATAAATTTTGATTTAGGCATTTAGAAAGGAAAATCTGTCTAACAAAGCTTGAAAGTAAACCTAACACCCAGAGACTCAAAACACGTGGCATCTACTATACTTCATACTCAGCAGCTGTAGCACAGTTCCATCAGATTCCGGCTTTGCGATTAACTGAGGCTGGCAAACCAACTCACCTGCAGTGATTGATTTAAGTGAGGGGCTAATGTGGCCAAGTGGCTTGAAGTTCTGTCATCTTTTGTTGCACAAAGACATGCTTTTTTCAGCAGGCAGAACTGGCTGAACAGTGAGACACACATGTATCAGCTATGAGCATGAGTGGCTGTCAGCTAGGGCAGAGTCTATCTGCAGTTTACATTGGGATCCGGAGAACTCTCAAGTGACCTTTATTAGGGTGATATGTTAGTCATATTTTGAAGTATTTCCAATTCAATCATAATTAATCATTCATGTAAGATAAAGGTGTGATAGGGTATTTTATAGTCTTCTGTTATTAATGTAAAAAATTTTTATCCAAAGGCAATTGAAAATCAACATGCAGGATGTGTGCTAATACTGTACTCTGTGTGCATGTGTATGTGTGTGTTTATGAAGTATCCTCTCACTGAAAATATGCCAGAGTGCAAAGCTGTAAATAACCATATGAAAAGCTGTGCTAACTCAGAGTGACACTGCAACATGGGAGGTTTCTAAGTAATAAGGAACACATGGGGAAGCATGTTAATAGTGAAACTTCCAGCCTTGCATTTTGAGCATGGTTCTTTGAAGCCAGGGAGTCATTCTGGGGAGAAACAGGCAAGATCTGGAGATTAAGAGTAGCAAATTGCTTGACAGGAGGAATAAAAGGGTGTGGCAGAGTTACTAATTACATTATTAAGCTTGTGCAGCAGCCTAGCCTCTCACAATGCACAGGTTTCAGGGGTGGTATCCAAGATCAGGCTCCTGTCACAAATACAGGGAAGGGAGGGTCCTTTCCTTAGAAGATGACATTCAAGGTGAGGAGGACTGAACAAATGAGACAGATGTAGGAGCATGTGAAGGACCATGCCTGCGAAGACTTACTTTGCCTTACAGCAGCTGCCAAAACAGGAAACAGCAAAGAAACATTAAGAAACTCTGTACAATAAAGGAACAATCTGCCCCCAGTGGAAGGTTTGCTTTTCCTAACCTAACCACTGGCAGTTGAAGGCTGATAAATAATTTGATGTATAAAGGCTAAGATATCTTCTTAATTTTGTATTTGTTAAGTGCTAAGTGAATGCTCTCACTATCCATAATAAACAGTTAATCCTTTTTTGAACCCTATTAGCTTCTTGATAACAACAATGAAATGAATCAAATCACAATACATTTTGTTTGCATGCAGGTAAGTTTACACTGTGTGTCAGTTTCAGTGTCACTTTGCACATTCTATATATAATTAGTTCATTAAGTGTTTACCTCCCACTAGCTACACCTTATTTCCGTCCACATCCCCACATGCCATCTGTCTCTCAGGGCCTTCTGGATTGGCAGCTGGATTGAGAGTTCACATGTACTTCCAAGGCAATATTTAGAGCCAAACAGAGACTTCAGGAGATGGGCGCTCTATTCTGTAAAATGCTGTGTGCCTTCTATGCATTTACTTCTTAGGAATCATAAGGACACAGGTCATAGAATCATAGAATAGTTAAGGGTTGGAAAAGACCTTAAGATCATCTAGTTCCAACTCCCCTGTCAAGTTCTTTTGAAGATATACCCCACCAGTCCAAGCACTCAGCACATGCACAGCCAAAATTTCAGATCCTACAGCAAAATCTTCACAAGGACACATCAGCAGACGTGCATGCCCCAATCCTTACCAGCCTGGTAACAGGAAGAGCTGTGGGTGGAATTCCCATCCATTGCCTCCTGGAGGGCCCTAGCTCACAGCCATAGCTACAACCTGGCAAAGGGGACAGGTAACCACTGGTCAGCGAGCTCAGGACTATCAGGATTACCGTTTTTTCTCACACAATGTGCTCCATGGACCCTCTGTGAATGTGGCAGGGGCCATAATTCCCTTTTCCGTGTATCCCCAAGGGGCAGGATGGCATTGCTGGAGAAGCTGATGCTTCTAGACAGTGTCACTGGGGAGGGCTGGACTCCAGGCAGTACAGCTTCCCAACAAGGGTCACTGTCCCATACAAGAACCAGAGAACCTCTCCTACAGCAAAGACCCGTACCCAGCTGCCCAGCCCAGCCCAGGACTGCAGCAGAGTGCTGGCACTGGTGAGGGAGGTGCTGATAGGCTTGCCTCACAGGTCAGTGGGAGCAGGGTCGCATCCCTGGATAAAGCCAAACATCAGATCACTTCCCAGACACACCACCTGCCACCAACAGATACATGCGCCCTGTGAGAAAGGGAAGAGAAAACGGTTTGGAAAAAGTCTTCCTCGCTTGCTCCCCTGAATGCTAATCAGCGGCGCCGGCTAAAAATACCAAGCAGGGCTGGCGTGCGCACGGCAGAAGGGAAAAATGGGGAAGCTTGAGGCTCCAGCTTCCCGGAACGAAAAGGAAGAGGCGAGGAAGAGCCTTCCCTGGTCTCATTCCCTGCCTGGATCCCGGTTGCCGGCACAGGCACGGACCCTACTCTTCCTTTCCGAGGCTGAGGTTCCCATCGCTGCTTCGGGAAGCCATCCCGGTTCCTCGCCGCTGAGCCACCGGTCACGCCGTGACGCTCCAAGTTGAGGCCACCCCCGTACCAACGGCTCCCCGCCGCGGGGGCTGCGGGCGCTCCCAGATGGGAGGTTCCGGGGCCGCAGTTGGCCCCCGAGCCCCGCTGCCCGCGCAGGGGAGTGAGTGGCCCTGCGGAAGCTCCCCTAGGGGGCTCGCGGCAGAGCACACAGCAGAGAAGGGTGAGCGGGAGCGCCGCGGCCGCGGAGGCTCGCTCCGCTGCATCAGAGCAACTGGCATATCGCAGCACACTGACAGGGATGCACGGTGGCTCCAGCAAGAGCAAGAGATAAATAAATAAATAGAGTAATAAATAAGTAAATTGATTGATCGGAGAGAGATGGAGGGAGGGAGGACGGGAGGCAGCATTCCTCATCGGAACTAGTGGGAGGTTGCAGACCCTGCCACCCCCTGCCCGAACTGCCTGTGCTTCCCGCGGGGGAGCAGTCCTGGGAGCGGCCTGCGGTCCCCCCGTGACACGAGGGGAGAGGGCGGAGATTTCAGCCTCACCTCCTCCAGGGCGAGATGGGTTGAGCTGGGGGTCGCACTGCCCCAGCCACCCGTGTTGGGCCGACGGGCCGCCCCCTTTCCCCGGCGTCCCCCCGCCCGCCGCGGCTCCATCCATAATTAATCGCCTCCCCGCAGCCGCCGCGATAAGAGAGGGCGGGCGGGGACGAGGAGGCGGCGGCGGCCGGGAGGCGGTGGGGGGAGCGTGTGCGCTCGCCGCGCCCGGCTCACTGCGGCCGGCGGCTGCCTGCCGTGCGGAGCGAAGCGGAGCCCAGCCGCCCCGTCGGGGAGCGCCGCGCTCGCATGGCCGCGCCGCGCCGCGCCGCCGCCGCCGCTGCGGGGCCAGGGGGGGCCGCGGGAGGAGGATGAGGCGGGCGGCGGGGAGGCGGCGGCGGCGGCGGCGCGGAGGATGAAGTGGAGCGTGCGGGGAGCCTGCGCCGCGCTCTCCAGCTGCCTCCTGCTCGCCTGCGCCCTCAGCGCCGCCGCCGTGGGCCTCAAGTGCTTCTCGCTGGGCTCCGAGCTGAAGGGCGAGCCCTTCCGCCTGGGCACCGCCGCCGGAGCCTTCTACTCGGGGCTGCTGCTGGCCGCCGGACTCTCGCTGCTCGCCGCTGCGCTGCTCTGCTGTCGTCCGCCGGACGAGGCGCCCGTGGCATCGGCTCCAGCCCCAGCCGCGGCACCGGCCCTGAACCCAGCTCTGGCCTCGGACCCGGCCGGGGACCCTGACCCGGCTGGAGGCGGCACCTGCGGGGGGGAGGCGGCGGCCGCACCGTCGGGGCCAGTAGAGAAGGCGCCGCCCGGGGGGCGGCAGAACTTCCTGCTGCTGGGGGTGCTGGTGTTCATGCTGGGCGTGCTGAGCGCCTTCGCCGGCGCCGTCATCGACGGCGACACCGTGTCGCTGGTGGAGAGGAAGTACTCGCACTACTGCCTGCTTCAGCCCGGCGGCTCGGCCCGCCAGCGGAGCGGCCCAGCGGTCCCCGACGGCTCCGCCGCGGCGCTCCGCTGCCAGAAGCTCCGGGACTACCAGCAAGGCTTGGTGCTCTCCACCGTCTTCAACGCGCTGGAGTGTCTCCTGGGTCTGCTTAACCTGCTCCTCGTCAAAAACTATAAGGCTTCGCAGCAGCGCGGACGCCGGCGGCGCCGGCGTCGAGCGGCCCCGGCGGCTGCAGCGGCGGTGAGCGGGAGGCGGCGGCGGCGGCGGGGCGGCCCCTGCGGCGGCGGCGGTGGCGGTGGCGGGCGGCGGGCGCCGCGTCACAGCCAGGGCTCCCTCTTCTCCGGCGGCGAGCCCGAGCTCAGCCCCGGGGATTGCCCCTTCCAGGCCGTCTCGTACATCAACGTGGGCGTCTTCCACGTCTTCGACGAGGCTGGCGTGGAGGTACACTGCGGCGGGCATCCCTCCGTCGAGCTGCCTGGCTACTCGCCCATGGACCCCGAGCTCAACGCCTCCTACCCCTATTGCTACCCGCTGCCCAGCGAGCAGCCGCCGGCCTACGAGGAGATCTACCCTAGAGAGCCCTGCTCCCACGGCACCTAGCGCACACCGCCGGCGGGACCCCCGACTGCCAGCCCGGTCCTCGGCTCTCCGTGGCAGCCGGAGAGGGACCAGGCGCCGGAACGGACAGGGAGCGGGTCAGCCAGCTCCTCTCAGACGCGGGGCCCAGGGACAGCTTTCGCACCACCGACGGGACGGGTCGTGGGCAGGTGCCGCCGTGCCTCTGGCTCTGCGGAAGCTTCTCTTCTCTCCCTCCCTGCTCTCCCTTTTCTTCTCCCCACTCCGTCCCACCAGCCCTCCGTCCGCCGGCGGCTGAATTTTCCGAAGGCTGCGCAAGAAACGCCGAAGGGTTGGTTCCTCCTGCTGCCTCTCCTCCGTAGCCAAGTTTAGTTCCCTTCAAAGTGATTCATCAGTCTCCAGCTTTAGCAGTCCAGAGTTACCCATTTATGATAACCAGCCAGTGTAAGGAAAAGGCGTCATGAAGCTTCTTTACCTCTCAAAAGAGCTAAATTTCTAAACAACGCAGAGACATTTGTGTCACGTTTACTAGAGATGTATTGGGGATCTTTAACGTTTACACTACTCCTTGGGAGAATTGAGTTCTGTTTTAAGATTTAGTGAGTTAAAACATTCATTGGTCTTGTAAGATGCACATTGAGAAAAACCTGCACTTTGAAAAAGAAACAGGAAAAAAAATCAACGTTTTTGTACACTAATGTGCCTGCTTTTGTTGATAACTTCTTACTGTAAAAGCTTTCAGAAGTCTATAGTGAAAACGTTTGGTAAACTCACTGCAGTTTAAAATTGATAATTAGTTCCTTTACTAACACAACTGAGATGTTGCTAGGATATGGCAGTTAAAAGGAAGTCCAAATGTCATACACATTCCTTTTTGTAAACAGGTTCTGTGTTTTTAATGCAAGGCAGGATTTCTTTTTGATTTACACAGGTGAAGGGTTTAATTCTATTTTGTACAACTACATGGTTTACCTTGTAATGAGTTCCATTTTACCTGTTATAATTCATCAGTCTGGTAAGCTTGAATATTAAAATTTTATTTGAAATATATATATTGTAAAACAGCCTTAACTGGTGCAATGGTCAGTTTTAAAGGAAAAACAAAACAAACAAAAAAAGATAAACCGTCTTGGAAGACATCTTCCAAATGAGTTTTAAAACAGTATTTATACTCCTATTACAAAGCAAGAATTTTCTTCTTCTTCCTCTTTTTTCTTTTCTTTTTTTTTTATTTATTTTTTAAAGATCACTTTAATTCCTGAAAGGGAGGGTGGATGATGAAATAATGGGATGGTATGCTGTTAACTCTTTCTCAGTTTAGAGGTATTAAAAAGGCAAAATGCAAAGGGAAAAACTGCTAAATCCTTTTGGATTCTACTGTGGAATGCCAGTAATGGCTAGTGTAAGAAAGTGCTTCTTAAAGAGAAATGGCATATTTCATCACATCATTCAAGAATACGTAGAGGCTTAATTTTGTGTTCCACAAAGAACCAAAAGCAAATTTTCAGGTTGCTTTTGGTTCAGTATCCCCTCCCCCAATTACAGCATACTGAAATGAAGTATTACAAAATAACCTTTTCCTTTCTGTTAATCCTGTGTTTGGAGTCTGCTGCATGATGCCAGTGTATCAGCTACCCAGAAACAGAGAGAGAGCGAGCTAAGGGAGTGAAAAGTTACAGTGTGTTTCTGTGGTCGATGGAAAATCATTTTAAAATTTTTAGCTTCAGAGAGACTGACGTAATTTACAGCCTTAGAATTGGAGAGAGTTTAGCCCAAAAATATTCAAATCTCTCTGCACTGTTTTGTTTTCTAAAGTGTTGTGACTTGCACACTTTCTATAATCTAAAATGCAGAATGCCTGAGGAGTCTTAAAATTGCAAACTGAAGTCTGTGAAGCTCACAATCAAAGCTCTAATCTAGAGGAGACAGTTAAAAGCAGCAGTTGCCAATTTGCCAAGTAGTTCTAAGTAGCAGAAATTTAAGACACAGCTCTTTCTGGCCAACAGATTTCTTGTGCAGAATGTCAGCCTAAAGCATATGCCCTAGCTAAATCCCATTTTAGTACTGAAGATAGGTTTTATGCTGGCTCTCTGCAGATGCATTTCCTTAACCCCTTACAGGGAAGTGACTGGGAAGTCCTGAAGACTTTACCCTTAATACTAACTTAGGCACAAAACCAACCTGGTAACATACTGTATTGTTTGTACAGCAGGGATTTTGCAAAATGAATAACTAAAGCAAGGAGGCAAAGGTTCACATGTAAGTCTCCAATTAGAGGAGTTAATGAGACAGCATAATACCCTGTACTGAGTTGAATTAAACTGCTAGGCTACAGGATGATTTTGGAAAACAGGCCAGCTGGGTGCCTAAATATAGATGCAGAAGTGTAATAATAGTTGTTGGCTTTAAGAAGATTGGCTATATACATTGTAGTTAATGGAAACTGTATCTTAGTTTTACTTAAGGAATTGATTTCTGACATAAAAAGACAGTGTTTTACTTAAGATAACTATTTTAGGAATCATGAACTAGACAGTTCTGAAACTCCAGATGTTCCAAAGATCAGTGCTCAGGGAAATAAATGGAAAGTCAAGAAAGCTACCTATTATACTCAAATGTTTAAATGTAAACAATTTTAAACTATGAATTTTTAAGATTGTTAAATTCATAACTTTTTTCTTTTTATTTTACATTTGGATGTGTACGCACATGTGTGTGTGTTTTATTTAAGTCTGCTCAGAATGCCATTGAATTAGGATATTTATCTGTGGTTCAGTTTTAGTTCCTGAATTTCTACTTTTTCTTCATTTGGGCTATTATGTCCTGTAGTAGTTTAATTTAGTGGTGGACAGATTGCCAGAATAATGTCCAAGTTGGACTCCTACAGAAGCCAGTAGGCATCATTTCATTGACTTCAGTGGGTCTGGGTACTTACTCTAAATAATCTTTTAAGTAATGTTGATCTTCTGGCATGACAGGATGCAGCAGTGGCATATTAGTTCTCATTTATCTGTATGGACAGCAGTATTAAGGGAGGTCACCTATGCTATTATACATATTTAAAAAACAAACTAACAAACAAAAAAAAAACCTGGAAAAAAAAAGTAAATTGGCAGCAAATTGACCGAACAAGCCATGTTTTCTTAAAGATGGTGTACAAGCGTTTCAGGTATCTGGTGACTAACTTTTCTGATAAAACACCACACGTATTTATTTCTCAGTGAGAAGAAACTTATAAATACATGATTCAAGATGAAGCTTCACAGGCATAATTACAGTATTGTGAAGCCATTTTTAGTAAACCTGAATCATCACTCTATCTTCTGAGCAGTAATGTTAGAGTGTATAAACCGTACTGTGCCAAAATTGAAAATAGGCTGGTGTGGGAAGCATCAGAGCTTAGGTTAATTGCCTGAGAGGATTCATAGTGTCCCTTTATTTTCCATGCCCCATCACATGATTGTCAAGGCGAATGCAAGCCTGATCGATTCATGTCACTGGAGGATGTTAACTGCAAGGCTTATGCCTTAAGTAGCAAAACCAGGGAGCATGGAAGAGAAACATCATGTATGTGCTATCAAATCTCCATTTAGCTTAGCTGAAGTAACAATAAGACTGCTTTTTGCCCCATAGCTTGTTGTTTCAATTTGCTTAGAGCATTACTTGCATCTGTTCAAAGAGAGGGAAGAACAGATGCAATACTGCTGTTTTGGTCACAGCAGAGTACTGATTTGACAGCAGACTGTTCCCAGCTTTCCTGTCCCTTTTATAGGTAATAGCAGGTAGTCAAGGGATGAAATGGCGGAAAATCAAGTGTGCAGTCTTTGATGCGACATGCTCCCTTCACATGGAAAAACATATTCCCACCAGCCTATTAGCAACTCACATGAATTATTTTCACACTCAAACATTCCTGCTTAAATCTGTTACTTAGACTTTGCATTGTAATTGACAGAATATACATGAATTTAAAAACAGGGGAAAAAGGATGTTAGAAGGAAATTGGATTAGAGTAGTACAGATTTTACTCAAAAGTTTGATTTCACTGTAGGACTTCTTTGGTTCACCAAAAAGCACTATGGTGGCTGGTATAACAGATATATTTCAGACATACTGTTTAATCATCAGAAAAGGTTTCTGAATGTTCACATGAGTATGGCAATCTGTTTCTGCTTTTGGACATAGTACATATGAAAACCTTTTCTTCATTTTGGCATTTAATCTGAGATTGATCCTCAAGAAAATGTCAGTAATTGATCTTGTACTTTTAGGATCAATAAAATACGTTTTAAAGCACAGCATATCCTATAAGAAAAGCCTAATGCTCTTCATTTCATATTCTTCATTTTCTTAGATGGATATTTAATAGTTACAACTAAAACTAGGGATTTAATTAGTACTTTTATTATAAAAATGTGCTTTTTCAGGAATTTACAACTTGTTCCAGTGGAACTTTGACATAAAATTCCAGGTTTTACTATGAAGTCGAGTCAATTTCTGTAAGTGAGATATATTTCAGTTACAGGATGTCCCAATATTTTAGATAAATTCAATTGGTAAAAATCTAGCTCTGATAATTTCATACGATGGCACTCTTCAAATGTGATAAAAGTTACCTCTCCTTAATTCAGGCTGATATTTCTAATTAAATGCATGAGGGTGAGTAACTCTGAATTCCTTATGGTTACTGTCCAGTTTTTAAATTTCTTCATTACCTCTTAGTACTTTAATGGCATATGACCAGTGCTTAGTATATGTTCCAGAATCAGTAACATCTGATCTAATAACAGTTTAGCAGGTAAAATGAAGCCCATAAACTGATGTCATGCTGGGGGAAAAAATCCTCAAACACATGTTGCGACAATTCCGTATACAGTTTCCTGCCCAAAAGGAAGCAGTGCTCGAACAAAGTTACTAGAAGAAATCTGGGAGTTTAAGTTGGGTGCAGGGAGTTTGCATGTTCTTTCTATTACAACTTTCTATTTCTATTATCTCTGGAACTCTTCCCCTGCATAGCTTCCTAACAGTGAAATACATAAATTGATGTTCTTAAAAACTGATTAAAATCATTGCTTTACTTTCTGCAGGCCCGCTGTGCTATGTACTTTCCACCCAATGTTCAGGCACCTGGTGAAGTTCTGCTGAAGTTTATAGGTATGTCACCATGATGTCATCCTAGATCATCTCAGACTGAAGATCAAGTCATTTAAGAAGCCCATAAGACTGTCCTAAGAAAAGTGTATTTTCTTTTACAGAGTTAAAAAAAATAAAAATACTGATGTCATCTTTCATTCCTTCTTCAGATCCGGCTGCCTTAGACTTCACTGAGTTTACCCTGAGGCAGGAGTGGAGATGACATTGCAGACTGCTACTCTTTCACTTACTAAGTTTTAGATACCTGGAAGACCTCCATAAGTTTTACAGAAGCAAACACTTCCAGTGAAAACAAAACAAAACAAACAACCCACATAGAAAATGGCTCTGACTCACCACCAGGTAACAGAAAATTCAATGTCCTGAGTGAAACTATCCAGTCACAATACAATCTAGCAGAAGTCCACAGTGTTTCATTTCTGGATTTCTACTGGCATTGTTCTGTCTACTGGGGGTATCAAGAAGTTCATTTCATGGTCTTTGCAAAAGAATAATCTGTTTTACTACAGCACATAAAGATTAAACACCTACTAAAGACTACAAGCATCCTCACTAGTTGATCTCTGTGGCCATTGTTAGCAGAGGATAAAAGTGAAGTATAGGAGGAGAAAAAGCTTATTTTCATACTCTGACTGGGTTCAGAAGACTACACATTCCAAAACATTCGTTGGTTTTATATTAAGACACTGGATCTGGTCATGGAAGGATACCTATAAGAACTAAAAGGATTATTTTCCATGCATGTATTTTTGGAAATCAAATACTTGGGTTTAGAGAAGGTTCTTTCAGAATTTGCTTTTCCTCCCAGGTTCTACATTTTAAATGAAAGCTAATCTCACAAAAATACACAATGAAATATCCAGGCACTTAAATTATTACATTTAAGGAAATTGAGTAGACCTTTCCTACAAATTACCAAGTACCACCAGTTCCTATACACCGATTCGTATTCCCTGTTTCATGTAAGGGATTTGGCACGTGGTGAGGCTGGGGCCTTACATACCACCATCCAAATTTTGCCATTTCCTCATAAATGAAAGAGGCAACAATGCGAAGTTTTACTACAGAAAAGAAATTTCTGGATTATAATATCCAGTTCCAGGCAACCAGGCAGTCATGGATTTCAGGTGAGCTACGTACAGTCTTAAGGTGTATGTAATTGCCATGCATGCACTATAAAAATGAATGCCCTCACAAAGATATCCACAAGGGATTGTTAGTGGTGGAACTGACTAGAGTCTCAACTTGCTAGCTCTAGGCCAAACAGCTCCTAGAAACATGGAAAAGGCCTACCTACCAAAAGAAGGTCAGGCTTGCACTGGAAAGGAGACAGCCACCAAGAAATTTCTACTTTGTTGCATTTTAGAATATCTACCTTTTCCTAAATGACTCGGAAGCTATCAGCTCATGTAGATCATCTAAATTAGATGCTAGTGTTGCAAACTGCTCAGTCTGTCCAAATCTTTTTTTTCTTTTTTTCTTTTTTTCTCTTTTTTTTCTCTTTATATATATAATCAAGAGCTGTGTCCAGAAGCAGTACTCTGACCTGAGCAGTCAAAATTACTAATAACAGAAAAATTACTACCACCAAAGAAGACTGCAGCATTGAGACAATTATATACTGGAGAAAGGATAATAATCAGAAGGAAATAAATATAGATACACCACTTTGTGAAATTGTTGCTAAGATATGTGGTTTGTTATGCTGAATGGAACAGAAGGGTGCTTCTCTCAAAAAATTGGGAGCAGATAGCTGCACAGAAATGTATTTGGCAGGCAGAGAGTCTTCCTCTTCAGCTAAGCCCTTGGAGAGGTACTAGAAAATATTGTAAGGCACCACCATCATCCAGGCTTACCTGGACCATTGTTTAGTGTGTTAAGCTTTGTGTTACCGCAAGCAGTGGACCACATGCTGTTTTACCTTGCCAGTGGGAACAAGGACCTGTCTCTTATGTCACCACTAAGCCAGCATATGCTGGACACATGCAGAGAGCTTCTGGACCCTTGACAATGGATGTAGTGTGGCACTGTTCTGTGCATGTGTTGAGAGAAGGTAAGGCAAGGTATGTTGCAGTCCAGGTGAAATACTGTCCTGCGTTACAGGCTGCTGTCCTGATGCCAGCGCTCCAGACTTGTTACGCAGTGGATGTGGAGAGGCCTAGGCTGCATGTGGGGAGCTGCTCCTGGGTCACTTCTGCAAAAGCAAAATGCCCAAGTGGAATGGGGAAGAGGACTGTCTTTATTCCCACATAAGCAAAAGGAAAGTGATCAAACTGCAGATCTTCCTTTGATCCCCCTCACAACTTTGCCAGAGGAGCAATGGGCTCACAGGCTTAGGGTGGCAAAGTGCACACTCCCTACCGCTGCTGTGCTTCGGGGGAGAGTCTGACAATGGTGTGCTGAATTATTCAATCAGATAGTGAAGCAGTACATAGAAATTAGCAGCAAGGCATGGAAAAACTTTGCCTGTGTCCCATGTTTTTACAAGGGCTGTATGATGCTCTGGGCTGTCCTTTGCTGAAAGCTGTGGCAGTTCTTATCTGGCCATGGTCTGCAAGATCCAGAGCTCCAAGAATGAGGATTCCTGTTTGAAGTTTTCCTGGACAGATCCATCTCAAGGATCAAAAAGCAACCTTGGCCCTATTTCAGTAAATGCAATCTCAGCATTCAAGCATGAAAAGAAAAAAGGTATAAACAGAGCAGAACTGTTCGTTCATTCATAGTTCATTAATTTTTCATCAAGGACAACAAAAAGACAAACATTAGTGTTAACATCTCTGATCCAGAGAATTGCTTCATTTTAAGAGGATCTGAAGCTGAATGATAAGGAAGCAGCAGAAGGTAGTTACACTAAAGGAAAATGGATATTTCACAAGTCTGCTGTCACACTGTTCATGATGTGCAGCAGAGGCTAACAATAGCAGGAATTTCAGCTTGCCTTACATATGCGGCTGGAAATCTCTAGATGACTATTTAAAAACTATTTTATACATGACTAGAGTAGACTAGCAGCCCAGTACTTACTGTGTTCATATGCAGCAAACTGGGATTTTTTAGTCTGGTGTGCATATGCTAAAATGTGTATGCTGGTTGTGGTTGACAACCATCTTCATTAGCTAGGTCACTGCCACTGGCGAGGCAAGTTCACCCATTCTCTTTGGCACTGCTGCAGAGCAGGAGAGCACTGCAACTCGAGACTAAATCTCAGCAGAAGTGCATGCACTTCCAGCACCACGGAGCCTCAGCTGACTCTTCCCCAGTCACACTCCATGTGGGACCCCAGTAAAACCTGCAGGTCCGTGGACAAGAAGGTACCACAATACCTGCACAGGTCTCAAGGAGGACCTGTGAAAAGAGAAGGAAGAGGCAAGAGGGGGGCAGCTGAGATCTTCAGCTTCTCGCCTTACCTCCAGGCCAGTGAGATACTTGGTAGCAGAGGCCCTCAAGGGCCCCGCCATAGGACATAGCACACCAGGAGGCCAAGTGCCACAAGAAATGCCTTTCTTCTCCAAAGGAGTTAACAGACCACACAGAAGAGAAACTAAAGCGCTCATATCCCTAACTTACACAGCTGCACAGTTTGAAACAGAGGGCCATGGAGCTATGCTGTGATCCCCTGTGATCGGCAGCTCCTGCAGCTGAAGAGCTATTGCTCAGCCATACATGGGAAAGTAGGGGTACTGGAATTAAATTCATGCATTTAACCACTTAAATTAAGCACAGATGGACTGGCCAAGAAGCAGAGATGGAATTAAAATACACAAAAGCAACTTTATCCTCACCCTGCCCTGAACACATACCTGGAGAACTTCAATAGGTAGGGACTTTGTGGGGGGAAGTTTTAATTGCATCAGGTGGAAAGAAGACCACACTTTACAGTGGAAATGTCTACGTAATCCCAGAAAAAAATGGACATCTTGTTACAACAACATGGAAACCCACAAGAACTTTCCAAGAAAGGTATCTCAAGTGTAGAAATCCAACTAAAAAACACAGAGTTTAGCTGATCTCTTAAAATTTCACACCTCTTCTTTCTTTTGGAACAGTCATGTCAATGTGTTCTTTACATTTTCAGCTCCAGGTCTCAGGCAAGATAGGAGCTGGTAAGAGGCAGACACTGATAAAGGCTCTACTGGAAAAGTGTCAGGTAAAGGAAAACCAATTTTACATTTTTGCTCTGACAAGAGAGGACAATATATTCTAGCCTGGAAGCTTAGATGGCAGAGGCAGCAGTGATTAATTGCTCTAATTAGAGCTCCAAATAGGAGAGAGCGAGTTTCCTGAGCTACTGCATGCTAAATTTCCTCATTTCTATGAATAACTGTATTGCTCAGAGGAGATGGGCATCAAAGTGCATTTCCAGAACAAACATTTACCCACTTCAACTTAGAAATACCACTAGAACCTCAACACAAATAACAAATGCAAAGAGACAACAGGCTATTTCTGCACCTGGGAGGCAGCATTATAGTCTGGTTCAGCTGCTTCCCAAAGGAGCACCATGAAAGCTTGCATGGACAACTGTACTAAAAATGGGTGTGTGGCTGGTCTACCACACCACCACTTGCTGGTTTCAGCGAACCATCAAATTCTGCTGGCCACTAGCTAGTATCTCGAACAGCAGACTTCTTGGCAACAGGGCTGGTACCCTGATCTTTTTGTGCTCTTCACGTTTGCTTGATTCCTTCCACCTCAACTTCCCTTTCAGACAGCACCAACGAGTAAATGTCAGGTCCTGATTCTGACCTCTGTGATGAGGACGAATGTAAACAATACCACTGCAGTCAATAGAATTACACTAAGAACTGCCTCTTTCCATCAGAAGGGGAGCAGAGCATGCAAATTGCTGACTGTCAGCTTTGCCAAATGCCTTATGGGAAATTCTGAATGCATTTCTTTAAAAAAAAAAAAAAAGGCTGGAAGATGTTAAAAAAAAACAGTAAAAAAAAAACCATTTTAGTTGGAATATATCCTACACAGTCCAGGAGTCAGCCAACTTTAGCAACACTCTTCTGTCATATGCAGAAAAAGCTTTTGCTTCAGCTGAGTCCAGCTGCCTCTTATTGACAATCAGATGTACTGGCACATCTAATGTGGATTGTAGCCATCTACAAGTAGCTAGAAGCACACTAATAATAAGGGTTCATCACTGCACACTGATTTATAAGAGGAGGGCAGTGAGATGCATATGTCTATTATTTTTCTTCTGGTGTTTGTTCAAACTGCTCTCTTGTCTGACTAATAAAAAGCACTGATAGAGGCCATCAGGAGAGGAGGTACTTAGCATAGGTGCATGCCAGCAGCACTTCACAGTCTGTAAGTGCTAGGCTCCTTTCACTGCCTGTGCATGTCGGAGGAGTCTCTACAGTGCTACATCAACAGAGAGCTGGCCATCTGAGCTGCAGAGGATTGCAGGCTGGTCTTAGAAATGTTCCTGCCGGTGAAGCAAAGTAGAACAAAAATACGCAAAGCAAGATCCACTGCTGATTGTACCCTCTCATTTGTATGCTCAATACTCTTTCAGTAATGAATCATCAGCCCAAGTTCTGCTCAGCTCATCATGGCTGCAAATGCTGCATAGTACTAAACTGTGAGGGACACAAATTCATCTCCAAATGACCATGCACAGGGGATGCAGAATGTCCATCAAGCTGTCAAAATTTTACCTTGCTGATCTGGGAAGTGGCACAGTATGCAGATACCCATAGCAGAGTTGAATAAAGGAGAGATACTTATACCATGACAAGGTGTCTGCAGTGCAGTGTGCATCTGTGGAAAGCAAATTTTATTCTGCTTTAGTCAGAGTGCTCTAGAAAACAGCAAAATTACCCAGTTAACAGCATACCTCCTTTAGTCAGGAAAACTCTTCATGTCAAGACATGGAAAGGCAATGCATCCCATGGGGGAAGGGAGTGCTCCATCCCTTTCCAAATGTCAGAACAATATATAGAAAAAAACAATGTTTTGGAAAAAATGCCTCATATATTCCCTAAGCAGAAAGTCGAGTTCTATCCCAAGTGTCTGCAGCTTCTGCCTGAACAAGGTATCTCGAAGTTACACCATGGTGAGCAACAGAAAGGAGCTACCAGTCCCACAGACACCTGCCACTAAATACAAACTCTTTCCCAGCAATCCGATCTCTGGAAGAAGACATGCCTGTGCCTGCCAAGAGCAGAGCTTACATGTGGAGATAACAGTGCAACATGGTGTTTTTCAAAGCTTTATGAGGAAAGAGAAAGGGGGGTTGTTAGCTGTTTGGTTTTGGTTACAGATGTTTATGTGCCAGTCCAGCCAAGCAAAGCAAATTACAGTGCTGGAAGAACTGGCGGGACAAAACCAGGTCTCAGAACCTGCCTTCATCTGAAGTTGAACACGTGCAAAGTGCACCTTGTCATGGTGCCTTTTGGGGAAATTGCATCAGGTAAACAAATCCAAGATACAAAGGAAATTAAAGATGCACTGATGGCCTATATAATAAAGTGGGGGTGTACATTTTTTAAATTAAAAATCTAAAATCAGACTTGTAAGGTGACATTTATACATGAAGCTATTTGTCTCCAGCATCAGTGGTCTTTCAGTTCCTAAAGGACTTTAGTACCTGCTTGTTGCAGAGGGCTGCATGTTTTCCATCAAGGAAATTTGGGATCCTGTATAAGCCAATCCTGAGATAACAGAGAGGGTACAGTTCCCCATTTTCTCATAGTGATCCACTTATAGCAGAGCAAAACCAGAAACAATGGAAAGATCAGGTATGCCATCTTCAGAAACAAGGAAACAGATTTGGATGAAGGGATGATCAAATAGAGATAGAGGAGGAGGGAAGGAACTTGAAAAGGTGGATTTTTCTGAGAGCAGGGGGAATGGGGAGGTCACAACAGCTTTATTCTATAAGATATACAGGCTGGCTGTGCATCTTAGCTAATGAATGGAGAAAAATTTCCTCATGGAGCAAACACTAGGTCCTTTAGACCATGCTGCTCTTTTTCCTATTTCTCAGCTCCAGAAACTGCAGCCTTTGACATTTTGCTGCTTAGCACTACTGTGGAAGAAGGTTGCATCTTTCAGTTCCATTACAGCCAGGACAGGTAGCTCCCATGGGCCAACAGCCTTTCACTAACACACTTGCTTCAGGAATTAAGCCACTTTCTTTTCCTGCTGCATTGTTGCTAGGGAGCTCCTGAGCTTCCCCTGGATACTGTGCAAAGGATAATCAAAAGCTCTCATCTGCCTGAACTGAACAGAAACTATCAGCAGTTTCTCTTGCCTCCTCTCCTTATGCCTTTATTTGCTTTACTCCTGATTCATTCCAAAAACAAGAGTATTGTTGAGGGTTGTCACAGGCAAAAGAGTATTAAACCCATGTGCATTATGCCTCATTGAACTGAAACTGTTGTGCCCATCAGCAGCTTAGTCTGAGGCTGCTGGGAGAGCTAGGATGTGTTCAAGATTTTGATCAAGAAACTACATCCAGCCCAGGTCCTCCATAGTTTCATACCACAGCAACATTTCCAGAGTGAATCCACAGCACAACCTTTCCTCTCAGTTACTCTTCTTGTTTGCCTGAGGTATCTGCTGCTGTGCACTTCAAAATGTGCAGAGTGAAATAGTATTTGAGATAAAGCCGAAGAGATAAATCATAGAATCATAGAATAGTTAGGGTTGGAAAGGACCTTAAGATCATCTAGTTCCAACCCCCCTGCCATGGGTAGTAACACCTCCCACTAAACCATATCACCCAAGGCTCTGTCCAGGCTGGCCTTGAACACTGCCAAGGCTGGAGCATTCACAGCTTCCTTGGGCAACTCATTCCAGTGCCTCAGCACCCTAACAGTAAAGAATTTCTTCCTTATATCCAGTCTAAGCTTCCCTTGCTGAAGTTTTAACCCATTACCCCTTGTCCTATCACTACAGTCCCTAATGAAGAGTCCCTCCCCAGCATCCCTGTAGGCCCCCTTCAGATACTGGAAGAGTGTTATGAGGTCTCCCCGCAGCCTTCTCTTCTCCAGGCTGAACAGCCCCAACTTTCTCAGCCTGTCTTCATACAGGAGCTGCTCCAGTCCCCTGACCATCTTCATGGCCCTCCTGTGCACTTGTTCCAACAGTTCCATGTCCTTTTTATATTGAGGACACCACAACTGCACACAATACTCCAAGTGAGGTCTCATGAGAGCAAAGTAGAGGGGCAGGATCACCTCCTTCAACCTGCTGGTCACGCTCCTTTTGATGCAGCCCAGGATATGGTTGGCTTTCTGGGCTGTGAGAGCACACTGAAGCCAGCTCATGTTAATTTTCTCATCAACCAGCACCCCCAAGTCCTTCTCCTCAGGGCTGCTCTGAATCTCTTCTCTGCCCAACCTGTAGCTTTGCTTGGGATTGCTCTGACCCAGGTGTAGGACCTTGCACTTGTCATGGTTAAACTTCATGAGGTTGGCATCAGCCCACCTCACAAGCATGTCAAGGTCCCTCTGAATGGCATTCCTTCCCTCCAGCGTATCAACAGAACCACACAGCTTGGTGTCATTGGCAAACTTGCTGAGGGCACACTCAATCCCACTGTCCATGTCACAGACAAAGATGTTAAACAAGATCGGTCCCAACACCGATCCCTGAGGGACACCACTCGTTACTGATTTCCAGCTGGATATTGAGCCATTGACCACAACTCTTTGAGTGCGACCATCCAACCAGTTCTTTATTCACTGAGTGGTCCACATAGCAAATTGATGACACTCCAATTTAGAGACAGTGTCTTCTTGTGAATCCCCATGACTCGTGCTTGCCCGTGAGGACTCAGGCTGAAATGGGCTCTGAGGAACAGCAGGACTGAAGCAGAATTAAAACCAAACTGGCTGGAATTATCAAGTAATGCCAGAAAAGGGAAAGTGTTCCAAATATACCTGTGATTCCTCTGAGAGCAAAATGTGAAGAAGACGATTCCATCTGCTGGATTTGCAGATGAGCTGAGACTCAAGACACGCAGCATCACTGAAGTTTGTTCATGTATCTTTCAGCTTCCTGGAAACCTTAGTGTTTTTTTCTGTACCCCCAATACCCCATGAACAAATCACACCACAGGTCTTATCTGCAGAAACTTTACAATGGAAAAAGCTGCAAGACTGGAATAGCAGGTGCAGAAATCCACTGTGTCAGATCTAGCTGAGATCAGGTACCAATGGCAATTCATCATGTCAGCTTAAACAATCATAGAATGGTGTCTGCCCAAGGCTCTCAGCGCCCTAATACATCACAGCTATACTAAAAACTCAGCAATATTAAAACAATTGTACCAGACAGCTCAAAAAACTCCTTTATATTCTCCCATTGCTTCTGGGGCCACCCGTAACCCTTTCTTGAAGACAGATATGCATGTATCCAGACATTCTGTGGGAGGTTTACTGCTTACCCCCAAAGCCTGGAATCCCCAATGAAAATCAATTTCCTGGTACCTTTCCAAGAGACGTGAACTTCTTTGGTGTCCTCAGGCTCAGTCTGAGGGTGGGTGGGAACCATGACCTCATAGCAGCCTTCCAGTATCTGAAGGGGGCCTATAGGGATGCTGGTGAGGGACTATTCATTAGGGACTGTAGTGATAGGACAAGGGGTAATGGGTTGAAACTTAAACAACAGAGGTTTAGATTGGATCTAAGGAAGAAATTCTTTACTGTTAGGGTGGTGAGGTACTGGAATGGGTTGCCCAGGGAGGTTGTGAATGCTCCATCCCTGGAAGTGTTCAAGACCAGCCTGGACAGAGCCTTGGGTGATATGGTTTAGTGTAAGGTGTCTCTGCCCATGGCAGGGGGGTTGGAACTAGATGATCTTAAGGTCCTTTCCAACCCTAACTATTCTATGATTCTAAGCCAGGACAGAGATGCTGAGCGACTGAAAGTTCAGTATGTTTTTCCTCTGCTCAAAAACTGTGAATGGAGTGCCTGTGGTTCTCCCTTTGCAGCAACTTACCCTGCAGAAGAATGACAACATTCAGTCTCACCTTGGTACTGCCCCAGAGCACAGAGATAAGGCAGAGCAGTGGTGAGATGCAGCAACATGCCATGAACCCAGCTTCTGCCTGGACCCAGCAGGTCCTAGGCTGTGAGATACCAGCTGAAACATAATGGTGTCTCAGTGGTAAAAGGCAGCTGTCACAGCACGGTCATGTTTCAGTGAAGCTCAGCAAGGAGCTGAAACACAAGAGCAGCAACTGGGCTAAATAGCCAAGATCCAGCCCGAGGAAGTTATTCAAAACCCTAGCCTGCCTGAGCTGGCTTTTCCTGTAGCTCCTGTAAAGACTGGGCATAGGCAAAGAAAGGCAACTGGTTTGCTTCCAAATTTTCCTCTTTTCCTACCAAGCTTTTCATCCAGATCAGCAGCCAGGGCTGCAAGAGTGGCATAACTTGCAGGCCCCTGTGCAACTGAAGTGAGAGAAACATACCAAGAAGAGCCCAGAAAGCATCCCCAAAATTGCCCAGGTGTGACTCCTCTCGTTGCATCTTGTCTGCCTGAATTCTCACCTTGCTGTCTCCTCAAATGACCCATAGCCCTGCCCAAGCAGACTCCGAGAGAGCTGTGCAGCCAGTTCAAGTGGGATGAGAGGGTGCTGCCAGCACCATCCTATCTTGCTGGTATCTGCAGCAGGAGCTGGGGAAAAGCTCATGGTCCTCATGCATGCTTTGTCCTGGGGCAAGGGCAGGAGAAGCTGAGAGAAACAGAAGCATGAGACTGCACATGGAACTTAATACATGCTGGTGACAACTTTCATCAGCCACCCCAGGCCAAGGTAATTATAGGTGAAAAAGCACTATGCCATCAATACCTTGCTTCTGCAAGGCACCTGCAAAGGAAAGAATTCACCAGACCTAACACACAGTTAGCCAGGCACATCAGACAGACTGCTGCTTCCTACATGTCAGAGAGAAGCTAGCACTGAGTGCTCCTGCACTGCCCCCAATTGCTCAAGATGCTGACCTGAGACTAATGGCCCAAAGACCCTGGCACATAATGTCTGTACTGATTTCAGAACAGAAATGGACTTAGCGCTAATCTTTGCCAAAGTTTCTCACTTCCACACAGGAGTGGAAGGAAGAATGATGGTTGCTGCTGCCTGTAACTCAGCTCTTCCTTCCCTCCAACTATCTTCTTCCCAGAGAGTTTGTTCTCTTCCCCATAAGCTGTAATTGTAAACTAAGCAAGGACAGCAGATACAGCAGTACAAGGTGGCTTGTTTTGCGGCCACAGATGCTCTGTGATGCTGATAGGGCCCTTTCTTATTAGGTCCCTTTAGGTTATGGCCACCACATATTCACAGGAGGAATCAGCTCTGCCTCTTCCTAGGGCACCACCAGCAATGGTGTCACAATTCATGCTGTTGCTTGCATTTGGCAAATCACACAGCCTCAGCAAAAGCCAGCTTTCACCAGCTACAGGCTGAGCTGGAAGAGATTATCTCAATGAATAGACACAAGAGCCCCATACTTTGTGCCCAGTAACTCAGAATCAAAAAAACAATAATTAAACCTGATGGCAATGTTCATCATGAAAGATATGATCTTGGCAATGGTGAGTTACCTTCCATGTTTTGTCTCCTCTTCCTCTCCTGAAGGACAAAAATATGTAATGTCAGTTCATCCATTTCTTCTTCAAACACTATGTTTAGGGTTATGATGACAGAAAAAAAAGTTACAGTGAAAATAAAAAATGTTAATTAAAAAAAATTCTGCACAATTAACGGATTTTTTTTAAATACTTCTCCACAAGCCACAGAATACATCACCAGGAATGTAGAGAAGGAAACCTAGACAGATCTTTGTAAGTGTGATTAACACTCATGTCAGCATGGCCCTGATCCTCTCTCTTCCTTTATTTCCTTCAGCCCTACACATCATCTCCTGTCCTATCTGTTCAGCTAGGCATACCCTTGATCTGTATCTCTGAGACAATACCTTTCCACAAGGGCAGAAATACATGGTCTTAATTCCTGGACAGGGACCAGGGGAAATCACTTAACTTAAGCATGTGAGATGGAAGCATGTACTCTGCAGTTATTAGACAAACACTCTTTCAAAGCACAAAGCAAGGCAGGAATCTAATTTAGCTGCACTGAATTGCCCTCTGGAAGATGAGGAGGATAATCTCCCCAGATAGCTCTGTACTTACCAAAGATACCCAAAACAATGGTCACAGGGAATGGATCAAGTGCTGAAATGGAGGTTGGCTGCTCCACACATGCTGGCGGGGAGCTGGCCTGCAGGCTGCCCAACCATAACAGCTGTCTCTCAGCAGTCAAGAGGAAAGGACCACTTGCAGCCATTGACTCCCCGGCACTCACATGCCCATCCATGGCTAGGTCTCTCAATGTTTTCATCTTCCTGAAAGTCAGCTCAGCGGAGGTCTGAGCCACAGCATGTGCCATCATGCAGTGCTCGGAAATCAGCCGTACCTGCGGGCAAAGCACAGCCCTGCTCCTCCTCAGCAGATGCTCAGAGGGTGCCTTCCATTACTGCCTGACCCCCGTGGGCAGGGAAGTGGAGCAATTCATCTGCTTGTCTAAAAATAGAAGGAAAGACTTCCCTTTCTCCCTTTGGCCTGTCCCATGGAAGCTCTCCACACTGATTCAAGTCACCTTAGCAGCTGCCAGCCTCTTCTGTTCCCCAGCCTTTCCCAGCTCTGATCTGCTATTCCTTGCACCTACTTTACACACCCAGCCTCCCCACCTCTTCTCTGACATGCCACTTCAGCCTTTGCTGTCTTCCTTTGCTTCTGCAGCTGCATCCTACCACTGCAAGTTCCCTTTCCCCATCAGGATTTGTACGTGCATTTTTAAGGCATCACAGATGTAGACAGAGGGTATATGAAACCATAATTTTGAGTACAGCCTCATTGCTACTGTGCCTTCTGATGGCAACAACTGGCAGGAGCCTGAGTCTGATATAGGGATCTGGACCAGTAGCTCTCAACCTCTGCAAAGCCACAGAGCAAACAAAGCACCAAGGAGCATGAGCCCCCACATAGCAACCACATCCCTGTGGACAGCACAAAATCAGGTTAGCATGCTGCCTGAGAACTGGAGAGGAAAGCTGATGAGGGTGGACTGACTAGGCACATGGCAGCTTGGAGCAAACACAGGTTCAGTTTACAGAGCTATACATGAATTTATTTTCCTTAAATTCTTGGATTTGCTCCACATGAAATCAGAATCTGGCCTATTTTCAGTTCTTCCCCCTTGTGCTGTTACTTCCAAGTCTTTTATTGAACTTGTAAACAGCATCTGTAATACTAGAAAAATCCAGTGGTGTATTGAGCTAAAATCCTTTGGTCAGAATCAGCTCCTCCATAGGAAGACATAGCATTCTTGGGCACTTGATTATTACCAAGTCAAGCATTTGTAGGTTGTTTCTTCCCTTCCTCCACTGGTGCTGAAGCCTGGTCTCTACCTGAAAGCATACATACAGCTTTGAATGTGCTCATTATTTTCTTATAACTCCTTTTTGAAATTTGAGATGAATACCCATTTTTGTCCTATTTACACAGGTTGTGGAATAAATGCTAAGGAACATTTTGGAATGCAGTTATGAGTTCAGCATTGTGCCCTGCTCTCCAGCTTTGTGTCAGAGTGGCACAAAGAGTCATCATGGCATTTCACTGTTATTAGAGTTTCCAATATTAAAATTCGTAGGTAGAAGCATACCTTCAGGAGCCATTTGTATTCTGATCCCAAAGCTGCCTCATCATGCTTATGTAAAAAGTGGAGTGCTGACCACTTTTACAGAAATTAAACCACTCTTCTAACGTTTTGCAAAACACAATACTGTCAGAACTCTGCTACATACACACACACAATAATGACAAGTTTATTATAGCAACATCAGCATAATGGAATTATTCTACTGAAAATATGAATCACTGCATATTTATTCTAGACGAAGACACCAGAATCTGTCCCACTCATCTGCAAAAATTGCAGTGAAAAGCAGAATCTACACTAGCTGAAGCAAAGCATCTCTGGTGTAGGAGATGCATAATTACATTGGAAATGTATCTCCCAAAGGGAAAAAAATATCCTACAACTTCTCATTAGGTAATTGCAGATACTGTCATGAGACATGTGTTATCTACCCAGTAACTAAATGGCAATCTCTCTCCTGGAGGTGTGAGGGTAGAGCTGCATCTTAGAGTAGCTTAATAACTTACCACCTCTCAGGAGAAAATAAAAGGCTACCCCTGTGTGGGCTGTACTGTACTGACTCATTAAGGTAATTTTCTGGAATCTCCCATACAAACTCTCCCTCAGGCACAGCCTAACGGCCTTACACAAGCTGGTGCCTAGACTCATGCTAAACACATAACTGTGCAACAGGTTTTTACTGATTTTGGAAAAAAGGGGAGTTTCTGGATGAAGGAAGAGATGTCAGATGGCTTGCTTGTAGCTCTTGTGCGAATGAAGGTAAATGAAAGTAGGAACTGAAGATTTGGCACCCGAATGATTAGTGTTGTCACAGAGAAAGTACAGTGCTGACAGGAACAGATGCTGTTCTGGTACTCTCACAGGGATAGCAGTAGTCACAGTCCAACTCCAGGCTCTGTTTTATCCCTGTTTCTCTAATACACTGCCACATTTGCATCAGCTGGGACAGCTGGACAGCACAAGATGCTAGGCAGACAGTCTCTTCTAACTGGAAAATCAGTAAAATCCAACAAAGGCTTCTCTTGGCCAACCAGAGTTTTAGCTAATGTTCAGGTGTCCGGTGGGAGGAGTTCTTTCAGCTGGGAAACTACTGCATTAGAAAGCAAAGGAAATAGTGAGGAAATGACAACTCCAACCAAGGCAAAGGAGACTGGAACATAGTGGTGATGGGACCACTGGTCTACTACCACCTCAAAGGCAACATAGCCTGCAAAACTCCAGGTCTTTGGCAGGTGAAAGCCAGAATTCTGCTTTGGGAAAGCCATCAAACATCACTCCCAAGATCTTAATTTAAAAACTGGGAGGCTGGGTAAAAAATTAAATTAATGAAGGGTAGATAATTAACCTGAGGCTTTCTTTAATTTCTTAGTTTAAAGCAAATAAACTGTTTTGGGAATTTGCCATACGGTATCTACTGTGAAAAAGATGCATTTGTGCTGGTATGCCTATAAATCCTATGATCTGGACAAGAGATTCAATGTTTCTGAAAGTCTGAAAAGCTTCATAAATCTCTTTCCCTGTCATCTCCCTGTGCTCAACCTCTCACCCCACCAAGAAAAATTTAAAAAAAAGAAAAATGAAAAAAGAAGAAAAAAAGAAGCTCACTGATTTTTAAATCTCTGTTGCAATATTTGGGTGCAACTTTAACAATATTTCCAGATGGAAAATTTAAGATTTGCTGCTACTGCTAAACATACATCCCTTGCTAATTATCTAAGCTATTAAAAGAGATTTTTCTTTATATGAAAGAGAGTGGAGCATTTAAATTAGCCTTAAAATATTAGATTGAGATAATTTTCTATAATTAACCATTCCAACTTCTTCCTAAATAACTTCCCCCAGTAAGTCAAAGATATTTCCTTTCTTAATTCTGCTACTACTGTCTCTAAAGTGAGTCTATGCCCAGTTCTATATTGCATTTTCTGCTACAGCAGACCCAATAAAGCACATTCAGAACAGAATGTACAACGCCTTCTGGCTGCCGGGGAAGGTTGTCCAACCCATTGGATTCAGAGGGTAGTTAAAATTTACTCTCTCACCTGCAACTTACAGTGAATCAGGGAGATCTTGCAAGTCCACTTCCCAAAGATGCTTGACGCCCTGTGCTTATGAGGATGGGAGATAAAGAGCTGAGAAAGTGAGTGGGAAGTGGTTGCATTCACAGGAGGCAACCTGCCATCTGGCACTGCAGTGGTGGCCATAACATGTAGAGGGACCAGAGGCAGAAGGAGGGGCCAGGGAAAGAACAGGTCTCCTGCATGAGGAGAGGAGACATGGATTTCAGCCAAGGAGGGGCAGTTGAGGGAGGTGAGGACACCTCCCTCATGTGACACCTGTCATGGAGAGATAGTCAGGAAATCAGTAGTCTCACATCACAGAACAAGAGCCATCATTCAACTCTGTAACAGCCTACCCGGAAACAGAAGAAACAGTTTTTTTCACGAAGCTCCCAGGGTGTAAAGAACAGGATTTTAGGAGAATTAGAAACTCTCACCAAGTGTTATCTCCCCTGTTATGCTTGTCCAGTAGTAAAGGTACTACCTACATGGCTTCCCACTTCTTGAAGTATCAAGGAGAAAAGGGGGGATCGGGAAGCCAGCTGTGGCCCCTTTCCCTCCGTTGTTGCTCTCACCAGCATAAGCCAAAGCAGGACAGAATTGCCTTGCTCTTGCCAGCCAGGGGGAGTAGCAGAATGTTATGTTGAGATAAAGGAGTGAAAGGACATGGTGCTAGATCCCCCATCTGCAGGTAGTCCCTTCCCTAGTACACAAGAGGCTGGGCACATTGGGCGCCTATCAGCAGAGGGGCAGCATCTTCACCTCAGACCACTGTCAGGGCAGCCAGGGTAGTGCTGTCTGCAGTGCCAGTGTCGCAGAAGCTGCTAATGGTGCAGCCTGCCCCACATACCCATGAGCTGAGAGAGTGCAGGAGAGGAGCTGCTGCTGCATTCTTGTGAGATTCCTGTGCTTCGGAGGATACATCTGTAAGTCACTGTGGGGAAGAAGACTGAGCCCCAGTGGGGCCATCCACAGAGCTGCACAGCCCTGCGGACTAAAGCAAGCCCACAATGCCCTGCCAGCCTTTCTTCCTCAGGTGAAAGCAGGGATTGCTCCTTCACTAAGTTCCCTTCCATCTGGCTGAGGTTCAAGGGCAACCTCTGGAGCTAAACTGAGACCCCACCACAGCCTTCAATTAACCTATCTGGTAAAAGCTACACTACACGTCTGGATTTTTTTAATTTAACATACAGTACCTGGGTTTTTTTATCCGTCTGCCTGCTTGATTGAAGAGCCCTCTGTCATCACATCCCTGCTCCCAGTGGGTACTCAGAGATGTGGGTCAAGTCAGGCTCTAGCCTCTTGGGTGATGTCAAGTAAATTGAACTCCCAAGTATTTCATCACAAAGGCAAGTTTTCTGGTCTCCGAATTGTTCTCACTGCTCTTCTCAGAGCCTCCTCCGGATTAGCAGCGTGTTTCTGAGGCTCAGAGATGCACACAGCATTTCTGCTGGAGTCACTCCCACATCAAGCACAGAGATGACACCAGAGCTCCACTTTCACCCCATTGCTGATGTTTGTGTCCCAGCCTTGCTCTGGGACACTCCCCCATGTGAATGTCCAGGAGAAACTGTCACACTGAATATGGACTGCATTCTTTGCTGCCAGCTGAAAGATTTCCATTTGTTCAAATGGTTTGTTGCACCCGAGTGAAATAGGTTCCAGGTTACTTCATAGAGGAGTGATTGATCTCAGGAATGATTTCCATTTCATATCTGTTTACCACAGCCTTTGTGTTGTAACTTCTTTTCTACCCCTTAAACCCTCTATCCAACCCAGCAGCATGGGGGGGGGGGGGAAGCATGTTGTTTGGCTTCCTTACAGTGGACAGCAGGATTCTGTGTTCCTAATCAGATTCCGATCCTCTCTTCCTGACAAGGGCAAATTTATCCAGCAATGGATGATGTCTTGGAATACATCCCAGGCCATGTCAGCAAGCTGTCAGTGTGAGAGAAGCTCTTGGGGAATGTTATAAGCAAGACCATGTCATGGTTGGCTGAAATATGCCAGACCAGGCAGAAAAACCTCCTGGAGGAGATAGGCTTTCCCAGGTGGAGTGGGAGCCCCCAGCTCTGCACCTTGTTTAGCAAAAGCCAAAAGCAAGGAAGATGAGCAGCATGCTGTGGCCATGGCCTTACTGCCATAGAGGAGCACCACTGCAGGTAGGATCCACGCTTCTGGCCACCTGCCATATCTCTTGTGCCATGCTGAAGCCATTCAGTGGGCAGTGACACAAACCAGCAATTTCACATCATCATGTGAGTACTGATGTCCACACAAGGACACAGCGTCCCCAGCTCCCACTGAATTTTATGTTATTGCATCACGGCCAATGTACACTCCTGCTGTCAGTTACTTGAACACATGGGACAACCAGGATTTGGCCAAGGTCTTCTTCATGGTGCTGGTCTTCAAATCTTCACCCAGCATCCGCCTGCAGCAATGCCACAATCACTGCTGCAAAGTTCAGGGTAGCTCCTTGCAGAGTGGGATAAGAAAGTCGATTATCCTTCCCTCTCCTTGTCCAGCTGCTGAAACCGATATTGAAGGTATTCCCAGGCACTTGTGAGCTTAATATGTGAAATGGTCTGCCCCAGCTCTGCCCCATACTCTGCCCCAGGATTTGGCCATATTTGTATCCTGCAGACAGGAACGGGGGGGGTCCCTCAATGACACTGTTCTTGGAAAGCTTGGAAAGAGCCACCTGGCCATCATCGGGGGTGTTAGGAAGAAAGAACTACTTCGTGATCCCAACTGGGGCTAAAGCTTCTACTATGCAGCTGCAGACCCCCAACAGCTTTCCTTGAATGGCTCAAATCCAGTTACTGTCTCACTTCTCTCTTTCATTACATGTTTTCCCCAGAGTACCCATTTAAGCAGTTATTACAGATCTAAATATTTTGATTAGCACAAATATGAGTCCAAAATGCTCTGAGGCATAGGGGCAGGAAGGGCATCGGGAAACATTTTCTAGACAAACCCTGGTTTACTGTCTTTTCATTTAGAAGACATTTTCATGGAAATTTCCTGGGGGGGTAGCTGAATACCCTCTCAAGGTCAATTTAACATGAGCCAGGTAAGACACGAGCACAATGGGTTTCAATTTGCTCTGAATTAATTTTATTGCCTTTCCAGCAGGTGCCAATAACCAGTGTTCTGTTTTGTTAACAAGTGTCTGCTGTATGAACCTTTCAAACTAGAAGAGTATTATAACACCCACCAGAAGCTGTTTGGTTCCATTATTACTCAAGACACTCTGAAAAACCTGATATTTCCTTTGGTAAATAGGGAGGCACTGTTAGAGGGCACTGAACACAACACAAAGAAGCTTGAAGGCTAAGGCAATTTTGTGTAAGGAGAAAATCCCAAGTGCAGTCATTGCCTTTCACTTCCAACAGCATAACTGTTAGCACATTATGTAAGGAAGAGAAACCATCAATTGACTAGACTAGTGGTCAATTTTTAGAATAAATACAGACCAGACAGTTTTGGGGTTTGGATAAAGAATCATGCAGAGCTAACAAATTGTGTGTGTGCACATGTGTGTGATGTGTGTTCATGCTGAATTCCTTCACCAAGTAGCAGCAATTTCAGTAATATGATGGACAACAAAAGAGCTGCAAGAGCCCAAGCAATGGACAGAAACCTCTGTCCTTCAGATCTGCACAGTTACAGAGAGATATGCCTAAACTGTCAGCTTCAAGCTACAGGACAAGTAAAAAGAACGGATATGAAATATTTACCATGTTGTGCCTTAAGCCAAGCTTTTTGTCATACATCAATTTCTGGTTTTGAAGGATAATTAGGATCTGTATAAAATCATTATAAAAACAGTCCCATAAGTGGGGATGTGCTTATATAAGCACAGGAAGATCCATTCTGGATGCTTCAAGCAGAGCTGAAGGGATCACCCTGTGACTTACAGGGAAAATGAGCGCTAGTTTCCTCATGCCTACCGGTTGTCCTTATCCTGCAATACTTATTTCTTTACAGAACAGCTCCCAGAAGCTTGCAGAAATACCCTTGAGATCTGCTGTTAGAGCCTGTAACACAACACTGCCTACCTCCTGACACTGCTTCACTCTGCCTTACCATGCTGGTCTTAGGTGTGTGGGTCTCTCCTCACCATCCTGTACCTCTGTGCCATGACTTGGCCCTGGCCCTGGGAGGAGGCAAACAGCTAGTTGTCAGCTGCTTCAGCTGCCGGTCTCAGCATCCTGCTTTCCACGGGGAGATGAAATTGTCACCTCCTCATGACTGCAGCATGAAAAAGCATCTCAAAGCCTGAATGTGTTACTGTGGTTCCTACACAGAGCTCCCGCCCTTGATCATCTGAGGATTCCAAGGCTCCCTGAGGTTTCCAGAGAGAAGCAAGTACTAATGCTCCCAGAATAACAAGGCTCCTGAGGGGCAGTAGGATGGCCAAAACCATGCTTGACAGAAGCTCATCCCAGAGCATGCCAGCCTTGGCATCATGTGGCTTACTCTAGCACATGCCTCTTCATCCAAAATTAAGATGCAGGGAAAAGGTTGTTCTCTCTGCTGTGGCAACAGTGGTTATTTTCCCATTGGAAATAAAATCTCTTCCCATGTACAAAAAAGGAAACAACAAAACCAGCTGTACAATAACAAATAACAACATTATTTGCTTTAAATTGGCCAAGATTAGTAGCTCCCTGTGAAGTTCTCGGATCACAGAAACTGACCAGTAGAGGGGGAAGCTTTTAAATCAATTATGTATAGATGGATATTAATAATGCTATAGCAATGGGCTGAGAGAGTGCACACATAAACACTTAATCCTAATTCAGCACACACAGATGCTGCCAGCTTTCTGTATTTCCTACTCTATGTCTTTCCACCACATAAGTCACATTATGATCACTTCCAACTCTAGCTATCTTAATTTGGAAATAATCACTTCAAAATATGTTAACATTTTAAGCATCCCACACAGAACTGATTGCTCTGAGATCTCCATTATTCTTTTTAGCATAGTGAATACACACTTAATATTTCCTAATAGGTACTAAGAAGATCAAGGCAGAAAAGGCTTCTAAAATAAATCATGCTATTTTAAGAAGATCCAATTTAAACAAGTGCCAGCTAAAATATTCCTGGATTGAAAAGTTTTCTATATTAACTTGCAAATGCAAAATCAGTCACCGGGACAGTTCTTGTCGCCATCTCTTCTTGTCATGGGTCTATACTTCTGTCCAGTTAAAAATTCCTAGTTTGAAAATAGCAAGGTGCTGGATGGGCACTGAGTTTTATCTAAATCATTTAAAAAATTATTCATATTTTCAAGCCACAGCTTGCAGATAACCTCAAAGGATTAATGTATCCAGGACTTAGTACAAGGCTTGCTCCAGCAGCTATTATGGAAAATGGACCCATAGATGCTGAACATAGGATTGCTGGTCAGGCTCCTGACAGTGCAAATTTGGGCCTATTGTGGTCAAACACAGCTTTCTCCATGGATCTCACAGACCCTGTGACAGGCTGCAACATCCCAGACAAGTGCAAGATGAAGAGCAGAACACCCAATGCACCTGCTCTATTTTCACCCTGGCTCTCTTTAAATTCCCACTTTGAAACATACAGAAGATTCTTTGTAGTAGAAAAGGAAGAAAATATCATCCTGTATATAAACGAAGGTGATAACTAATGTCAGGCACACAGATGACAAATCTGTTGAGTAATTGTGTTGGTTTGTTTCCAAACAGTTCCTATTAAAGCCTGTAGGAAATGTCATATTCTCTGCCCACCCATTTGAAAGGCAGGCTGCAGATCTCAGCCTCTACAGGAGTTTCCAAGTACCTGCCTTTCAGTGAGTGGTTTCCAGACTCCAGACTCTTTCCACAACCTCCTGTGACTCCAGTTGCCCTTACTGTGTCCACCCAAGCCAAACAGTCTATTACAAAAAGGTATGGTCATCCAGGTATGAAAGGTAAGTATCATAATAGGCAGGCAGGGAAACGTGGCACATCCTCTTTGGATGTGCTGCTGCCGAGGGCTCACCTGACCACACTGCTGCTGGACTGGGTCATGGAGACTGCAGCCCGCACCCAACGCATGCAGGACCCTTCCCTTCTGCTCTGAACAGCTGAACAGCTTGGTGAGCAGGTCCCCTCACACAGCAGCTCACCATGTCCCTAACCTCCTCTCATAGCTTGGTCTTTCTATTCAGCTGCTTTACTCCCAGCACTGAAGATTGGTCCCCATTAGGCAGAGGGTGAATTCTGCAAGTAGAAAAAGCAGATTGAATTGCAGGGAATAATAACTGCTTAGCCCCAGAGAAGTGGCTCTCAAGCAGACCTGGAGAGGTCGAGGATGTGCAGGTCTCCAGTTCAATAACAGAGCAAAGCCCAGCACACAAGAAGATCTGAAAGCCTACACCTTGGTGATAGAAATTCGATGAGATCAATCCACCAGGGATGGGGGACCCAAGGCAGAGCAGTAGAGCACTGAATTGCAGGCTTGCAGCCACACACATAACTTCTTCCTGTGGCTCAGGTGAACAGACAAAACACAAGACATCATGAAGTTCATATATTGATGTTCTAAACATCAGTTAATCCCCAAAGTCCACAAACTCAAAGGAAAGCTGCCTGTGGTAAAACACTGGACAGCTGGAAACCCAAATTAATGCATTCTGGTTACTGCTACCAATTATCTCAAGTGGATTGATGGCAGCGGATAGCAGACAAATGAATGCAAAGCTGGGCTTTGGTTTATTGTTCAGCTCACGAAAACACATCTCAGCACAGGCTCCATGCACGGACCTCCAGCTGCTCAGACCTTGAAGCAGCCTTTCTAAGACAGGCAGCAGGGGGCTGGGTCCCTGATTCTGCAATGTGTGTGTGTGCATGCACCCACATTCAAGGACATCATGAAAACCAACTGAAACCAGCCTGTGGAAAGACTTCACTGACGCAGGACTGAGCTGTACACCCACTCCATTACACACCGCAGTTCCTCACCATCATCTATGCCTCAGCATAAGCACTAAAACCAGACCTTGGCCATCCATGCCTGCACAGACTGGCCTTCTCCCCAAGTGCTGTTCAAGTTGAATTGTGCGTCACTGTTTGAGGCCCTTGGAGTAGATCATGGTGAGACAGAAGCACCAGTGATCACCAGGCAGTGCCGGTGGCCACCATTATATAGAGGTGGGGTTTCTGTCTTCCGTCACAGCACACCTGTGCCAGAACTTCACAGTCTGAAAAATAGGACCTCTCACACCAGCACTTACAGACCTGGTAAAACAGCAGTGCCTTTCAGAAGCCAGCTGCAGGTATTAAAGTCTCCCCATCTGCCCTTTCAGTTGGGAAGTCTCATCCTTTGGCACCCTTGGGATTCTCCAGACAATGTCCCCAGGGAGCTGCAAGCTTGCCTGTCAGCACCTCATCAACTGACTTGTTGCTTTCATTGGCTGCACTCCAGAGTGCAGCATGCCCAGCAGCACCCTCTCTGCTCCATGAGATACCAGAGGTCTGTGCACACTTTCAGATTACTCTGTTGTTAACAGGACACAGGCCCTGTATAATTCTGTGTTGTTTTTCTTCCAAGCTGTCCCTCTGGACCAGACATAACCCAGCTCATTCCACCCAGTTAGAGAAAAATTCTTGCCTTTTCCTTACAAGCTCTCTTTGAGGCCATTAAAACTTGATCTTGGGGTCAGGAAAGTGTGGAGATTGACGACATGGACTCTGGTGGGGTATAAGCCAAAGACCTTTATTGCTTCGCTAACAGACTTTTTATACTACTGTTCTACAAGCATGTGCCATCAGAAACACACTGATAGGGTACTGCCTTGTGATATTGATTGGTTCAAAGCTGCTGCCCATGCATTCCTCCAGTCGCTAGCTGAGTTCCTTCTTTCCACAGCAAGTTCCTTCTTCTCCTGCCCTCCTCCACTTCAAGGACACAAAGCCAGCTCTCTCTGGCCCTTGTACCATCCCACAGGAAAGTCATCAGCACTTTGGAAGAACTCGGAAATTCCAAGTTCTTCCAAGGTTGAAATGTTGTCCCCCACACCAGAGCCTCAGACACACCAGAGAAATCACTGTTGTCTAGACACATGAGCATTCACAAGTCTGACTGGGACTCCTGAGCCCTGTCTCAAAGGACACCAGTCAAAAGCCCTTCTCTCCTGCATGCTGGTTTGCTGCACAAGCCCTTGCAGAAGGCCATGTATTAGCAGACATCATTAGTCAGGGTTTCTGGGAGGTTGCACATGGTTTCCTTTGCCTCTGTCCTGCCTTTACCCCTGGTATTTCCCCCCACGTGCATGTGCTATGTGTATATGTGTACAAGGACTTGCCTGATTTTTACTTTAATTAATAACATTTGCTCCCTCTCCCTGCAAGCCTTGCCTCCTTTCTTTCAGCCACATTACAAGAAAACATGCTCTTTCCAGATCTGACCTTTCCAGAAAAACTGTGCCTGTACACACAGACATCCTGCCTGGATCCCTGCAGGTCACACTGTGAGCTGGGCTGAGGGCAGCTCTCCTTGTTTTCCCACCAAGCTCTTCAGCTTGGGTGAGACATGTAAATATTCATTGCACACAGAGGACAACAGCTTGCTAACTGGTGGGGAGGACCCACAGCTCCAATGGACACTCAGCTGCTTCATAGAAAAGAGAACAGTCAGAAGAATTGGGTAAAAATCCATACCAGTGATACTGGGGCAAGTGCTCCTGACTGTCTGGGAGCTGCAGGAATTCAATCAGCTGTCCCCTTGTCTTCCCAATGCACAGTGCTCTAATAAGAGGGCTCTGGGGAAAGATCTGCTACTGCCCCTTTTCAGCCCAAGCCCCATTTTGTGACTGAACTCCAAGTTCTCCACTTCCCCTCCAACTGTAAGATTGAGGAGATTAATTCAGTCTGAACTGGGGGAACTGAGCACTGTTCACACTGAAACTCATTTTCCTGGAAATACATTACTCAGACAGTGCAGAAGAAAGTATGGGATGACTCTTCCCTTTCTGCCCTCGTTATGCCTCCTTCTGAAGGACCAGAGTCTGGATCAGATACATTTGCTGGGCAGTAGCATGCCACTGACCTTAACATTTACCAGTCTTAAATACTTGTTTCCATCAGTGTTGCCCTCATACAACATACAGCACTTATGAAGAAGCATGCAGAAGAGGATGAGTGTTATCTCTGTCATCTAGTTTACTGGAACAGGATACCACACACTCCCCCAGCACCCCATGGGTGCATGTAACAATGAGGCAGTAATTGCCCAGTGAAGGTAGAGACACAAGACTACTGTCTTCAAGAGGTTTTCTCCCTCTTAAAGCTAGCTGGGTTTCTTTCAACACAGCTATGTAAAATGCAGGAGGTGGACAAACACATACACAGAAAGACATAGACAAAGCTGAAAGATGCACCCTGGAAGAGGTGTATGACTGACAGCGGTGTTCTCACAAGCTAACTCGTGTGCAGCTGAGTAGTGCAGGGATGCCGCAGCTGCAGTAGATTGCAGCAGAGAGTAGAAGTTGCCTGGGACATTAGAATGTGTGTCAAAGAAATAGGCAAATCAAGCAAATACTCATGCTGTCTTTCACTTGTAGTGATCTCACATGTACCTGTGAGAGGGCATGTCCAGAAAAAAAGGTATTTCCCAGCTGTAATACCTCTTTGCAGATTGCTGTGGGTTTTCTTCCACCAGAAAACTCTCTCTTTAAAGAAATTCCACTTCAAAGAAAAGTCACTTTCAAGACTTCTGGCTTGGTCCTTCCTAAAACAGTCTTCCCTCCTTCATTCACAAGCTGTGGGAGGGCCTTTCCACAGACATGACTGTCAGTGAGCAGCAACTCAGTGAAGTAAGAGCTGTAAAATGAGTGTTTTGCGAAATATTCATGCTTGAAAATTGTTCTGAACTACCAACCTAGCAATTCTCGGGATGTAACATCAATGGATATTTCGACATTACATTTGCAGCTTTCCCACTTCCTTCCTGTTTTTCACAGAATCATAGAATTGTTTGGGCTGGGAGGGACCTTCCAAGTCATCTGATCCAAGCCCCCTGCAATGAGCAGGGAAATCTTCAACTGCAGCAGGTGGCTCAGAGCCCCTTCCAGCTTGGCCTTGAATGTCTTCAGTGGTGGGCAGCCACAACTTCTCTGGACAATCTGATTCAGAGTTTCACCACCCTCATTAAAAAGTTATATCTAGTCTGAACCTACCCTGCTTTAGTTTAAAACCATTACCTTTGTCCTGTTGCTACAGGCCATACTAAAATTCGTCCCCATCTTTCTTATAAACCCCCTTTAAATATTGAAAGGTCACAGTAAGGTTTCCCCAGAGCCTTCTCTTTTCTAGGCTGAACATTCCTGACTCTTTCATCATAGGAGAGATGTTCTACCTTCTTGATCAGAAACTAATCGTTTTTGTTGTCCTATTCTAGTCTTCCTTCAACAGGTCTGTCTTTCCTGTGTGTTTTTTTATCTCCACTGCCTCAAGACAGGGTGCTCTGAACATGCCTGTAACTGTGGGGGTGACCATGAGAAGATCTTGTGAAGTGCTGGATAGTCAATAAACCTGGATAAAGATGAATAGGCCACACAAACCACTATGAATTATGAGATCTCAGCATGCTAAGCTTGTAATCTGGGACAGTGCTTACGAGGGATCCTGCAATGTAGAACAGAATGTGTGCTCCTCAAAATGGAAGGGTAGTCAGTAAAAGCAGGCTGTTTGAACTGGTAACTGTTATAAATGCCACTGGTCTTCAAACTAGTCTCATTTTCCATCACTGCTCATTCTGTCCAGCCTATCTTTCCAACCCCCACCTCCCTTTATTTTCTTGGTATTTCAATTCAGCAATAGAATGGAGTGAAGCTAGTCACAAGCCCTCTACAACAGCTGAAAAACAGATTTCAATCTAATTTTTCATGTTAGCACCACTAAGTTGAAGGATCAATGCCTGACGCTGGGTTCACACATTTCCCAGGCTTCCTTTCTTCTTCCTCCATGTATTTGTATTCCTGGTGCTTTCTGTGCACCACCTGGCTTCTTCCATCTGATTCCAAACACACCATCCTCACTGCTCTTCTCCTACCTCCACCAATCCTCGCCAGTCCTTCTCCTCTCCTGCCAAGCCTCTCTCTCCAATGAGCAGTACTACTCAGCGATGAGATGCTGCGTGCTTCTGCTGGTTTCAGTGTGCTAAATGCGGACCCCAGCCTTGAACACAAGAGTAGCTGGATGTCTGTGTCATCCCTTGAGAGGGCTTTCTCCGCATGCTTAAGCATTTGCAGGATTTGGATCTTTGATTCCTAGACCCTTGAGTCAGAGAATGCATCATTCTCTTTGCATGATCAACAGCACTTAAGGCAATTACACTCAGAAAATAATGCTCAATACGCATATGCCTACATAAAAGCAGCATGACACTGGCATTTGAAATGCAGAATTAAACTGATTTGGCCTTTATTTTCTAAGAGTACTTAAGACATTTCAAACAATACAGCATCAGGCAAGCAAAAGATTTTAATGATGGGAACTAGAAATGGTTTGCAAGTTAGGGCTCTCTTGGCAGGGTGATCAAAACTCCCGATTTCAGTGGGAATGGAGCAAGGCCATTAAACAGTAACATCAAAAAGACCATTTGAGGCAAATAGTATCTTTAGAGGTTTTGGGGGGTGTGTGTGTCACATATAAGAATGTAAGAAAATCCTACTGATCTCATTAAAAGAATCCAGCAATTTGGGTTAAGCATCCAACAACAGGTGAAACTCTTCTGGAGAAGTTACACTTACTCTGTATTCAGCTAAGACATTTTCAAACCATCACATACAAAAATACGAACTAATTATAATCTTTGCATCAAAGAGGAAAACTGCCGAATCTGTGTGCTTTTGTTTCAGCTAATCTATGTTCACTGCACTCTTCATGCAAATGAGCGCATTTGTTGGAAATGGAGTAAAATTACTCTGCTAATCATCCAGTATTTCACCATCAGAATTTCAGGCTTTAAATAGCTTGCTTGTGTTATACCTGTCTCCTAGCCATGGTATGGCACATGGTATACTTTTGGTATCACAGTGCTGTAAAACTCACCCTAGGGCAAGTGAGCAGGCTCTATACAAGTGTTTCCAGAGGATGCAGAAGGAAAGACTGACCTTTCTTTAAGTGTGTGTCTCTGTTGATCTGCAAGCTGGAAGTGTACCGTGTGTCCCTTCTAGAAGCAGACATTCCTCAGGCATGTCCCCACAATATGCTGTGAAGGGGAAAAGGCTTTCACTCCATCTCACAGTCCAAGTCTGAGGCAGGCTGTGTGGCACTTCTGGTGAGAGTCCAGCACAGCTGGTGTCACATACACTGACAATTGCAACAATGCAGCCAAGGAGGAAAGGGTGTCTCATTTCTACCTTGCACTTGCATTTGGAAGATACAGCAGCTGTCCAGACTACACTGCAAGTGTGCTAAAGCAGAGCTGCATGTGTTGACCATGGTCTGAGCTAGGAAGCCTGTATCCAAAGCCCAGTACAATTTTGTTACTGAGACACATTTGTCAGGTCACTCCAGCTCTCTCAAGATGAACTTGTAGGAGCTTCTTCAGTATATATTTAAAGAAAGCTGTTGCAGGACCAGGGGAACTAGCAAAGCCTGGTTTTAACATGCATTCTTTGCCCAAAGCATACATGCTTAGACTGATCTGACAGCTGCTTTTATGTGGACTGGACAGGAGTTAAATCCTACCCAGTCTTTAATGGGATCATGTCCTGAGACCCTTGGCCACGACAGATTGCTGATGCTTAGCAGAGAGAGGCATGGGAACTCAGGTTATCCTAAGACCTCTGCTTTGCTCCAGGTTTGGTTGAGACAGGTCAGTAGCATGAATAACATCACACTGAACATACGATTTACTATGGCCCCTTCCTCCCCCACCAGTAAAAATCTTCTCTGAGCAGGATGTTGAAATGAAAGCATACTGAAGTCGTCTGAGTTTATGTGTAAGTGAACTATTACTCCCAGTAAGACAACTGTCTTGAGTTTTTGTTTTGTTTTCTTCCCCCCTCTGGCCTTTTCATAGAATGGTTTCATTTTGGCTTGCTCAGAGATGCTGCATGTGTTAAAAGGGCAGATGTGATTTACAGCACTCTCCCCTGGGCCTGCCCACCCTGCAGAAACTACCCCATGACAGAAAAATTCCTCCCACTTGCCTCTGGTAACATTTTTTTTTGTCCTTGTACCCCCCCTTACCACAGCTCTGCCTTACCTGAAGTGCTCTGCCCCTCCCAATTGGGGGAGCCCCAGTGCCCTCACAGCACTTCCCCATACTCCCTTCCATGCACCCAGGCCTGAAGAGCATGGAACGCCTTATCACCCATCAGTGCCTACTTCTAAATATGTGAGTGAGAAGAGGGTGCTTTTCCACATATTAACATATGCTCTGCACACCAGGCAGTGCTTTGTAAACCAAAGCTGTGCCAAATGATGCTGCTAACCAAGGGAGTTACCACCACATACAGACACGAAGTGCTGTGCTGTGGTCTCCTGGGTGCTGTGTGCATGTTCACCTCCCATGGTGTATCTCCACAGGCTAGCCCACTAAGTTTATGGGAAAGCAGGAGAGAAGCATAGGATTTCTCTGCTATGGCATGCTGCCTAGCAAGATTAAATGGACAATGCTGCCTGTTGATACCCACTGCAGAAAGGCATGTCCACATCCCCACAAAGATATCACTGGCAGAGCTGCAGACAACAAAACACCAGTCATAACTGCATCCCCAGCTGTGGCAGCTCTCTCCAGCAGGCCTCTGCTTTTTCTTAACAGCTGTGTCATGTGTCCCAGTTGTGAAAGAGGAGTCCCAAGAACCTTCCTCCACAGACAAGCATGGCTTTTCTGGAGGAACGATGCGTTTGGTGCTCCTGCCAAAAGTGCTGCTCAGTGATGTGCAGAGGGAGTTCATGTGCAGCCAAAATGCAAGAAGATGCTTGCTCACTCCTAAGCTGCTGCTCTGAGCTGTTGACGCCAGCCAAGAGAGCTGCATCAGTTGTATTGGTCTCTTTTTAAGCTGCTCTTCAAAACAAAAAGCCACCCTCAATACATGCAAATGTATTCTGTCCCCATGCCTCGTGCTTCTCATAAGTTAAGCACCTCTGGGAATCTAAAGCTGACTGTAGGAAGTACTACATGCAGGGGATGAGGCAGAATTAGGGCCAGTAGATCGTTGTCACTTTCCATTTTAAAGCCAGCTTTTAAAGAATAAGATGTCGATGTCAGTGGTATGATTCAGTGGCATGCTGTCTTTAATTTGATCTTCTGCCCAGCCACCCAAAGATCTACAGACTAACTCTGCTCAGCAACTGCTGTACACAAATGGTGACAAACTCACTTGTGCCAAACAAGCAAGCCTAAACAACTACAGACACTATGCCACATGCCAGTGCCATTCTTAGGACCACATGCTCACCTTTTTCAGGGGACCATCCCAGATAAAAAGCTTTTGCAGCTTTGCAAAAGCCTGGGACCAGGTAGGGTTATTTTGATCCACTAGGAAATTTTACAGCCTTCAATGACAGCGTTCTTCAAGCAGCTTTCATCTTTTGTATCAGGAAGAGTTCAGCTCAATCCTTCCTATCTCACCATAACAAACTCTCAGGGTAACAGCTCTAGTGGCTTCTGAGTGTTTTGGACCTTATGTCTTTCTGCTGGTGACCAATGCAACAACCATCCAGTCCTGTGTGCACATCTGCTGTGTGAGATGTACTGTGTCATGTTCTGCATCACCAGTGGTCTTTGCAGCAGACATCACCAAATACAACATGCTGCAGCATTAAAAATCAGAGGCGTAAAACAGGCATAGGTGATTAGAGCTTTACCATGTACAGCCCATCTTGAGACAGAGCATCATGCTGAAGCCCGTCTCTAATGGCTAGCACCCTAATTCTTAAAATTACATTGTTACGCTAAAAAAGGTGTGCGTTAAGCTACAGATTGGACTTGAGTTATACCTTAAGCTAATATCACATGTCCTCAACACCCTCCAGTGGGGAGGACAACTGTGTTACACTGAGCGGGGGACACAGCTACTGCTCCTCATCACAACCCAAGCTTTTTATCAGATGTTGGGAGGTTACAGGTCCTTTGAGATGAACCTAAGTCTCCACTGGGCAAAATGCAGGAAGAAATGTTAGCAGGCCTAAGTCTCCTGGTCTGAAGCCAGGAAAACAACTTCAGAAAGTCAGTCACCTCTGTCTGCATGTCCTATGAAACATACGCAGGGCATGGGCCTACAGAGATCACAGCAAGGCCACAGCTTTCAGTTCAGCCCTCATAGGCATGCTGAACATTTTTAAGAATCATCTGAATCATAACAGAAGCAATAGCAAAACAAGACCCTCTGTCGTCGGACCTAGGAATCCTGATGCTATGGAGGCAATGAAGCCTGCATGGCTCAGGCAGATGGCATTAAAGCTCTCCTTACAATGACACTCCTTGTGTCTAATATATAAATACACGGCTACATAAAATAAAACTGGCTGGAAGAGACCTCTGGGGCTCAACAAATACAACCTCCAGCCCACAGCAAGGCCAACTAAATGAGGTTGCTCCAAGATGGGAAAAACTCTAAGGCAAGGGGTCTGGGCCTCATCCCAGACAGTAAGAACCCGAAGGAAGAGAGGCCCCTCTAACCTTCTGGCAAGGCCCTGTCCTGCAACACGTACTTGTTGCCTTTGAGGCTGTACTTGTGCCCTTCTGAGCAGCACCTACTTCCATAATCTCCGTGCCCTCCGTCCTGGGAGCTGACTGCAGCTAAAAGAGCTCCCCAATGCTTTCTTATCCCTAGGCTGAAGCAAGGCACTAATCACAGAATCACAGAACCCCAAGGGTTGGAAGGGACCTCGAAAGATCATCTAGTCCAACCCCCCTGCAAGAGCAGGGTAACCTAGAGTACATCACACAGGAACTTGTCCAGGCGGGCCTAGAATATCTCCAACGTAGGAGACTCCACAACCCCCCCGGGCAACCTGTTCCAGTGCTCTGATCGCTGTGAACACAGCTGATTGAAGACTACTTGTGGTTAACAGAAAGGTCTGGATAGGGTCAGATAAACAAGGACATGCTGAGGATCTCTAAAGCCTAATCAGTAATTTGTAGTAATTTATTTAGATGATAATCTAATCACTCACTAAGCAATTAGACAGTTGTCCCTGGTGTGAAGCCCACCAGGAGTAGTCAACCATAAAAACTCTTCTCCTGGAGGACCTTGCAGACTGAAGGAGCTTACTTCCTGCAGGAACACAGAATTCATTATGAGATGCCCCAGGAGCATGTGGGAATTCTGTAAAATTTATGGGGCACTTTTAAGGGTATTGATGGAAAACATCTGACATTATCTGAGGCTTAGGGAATGGACCAAAGGAGGGGAAAAAGAAGGATCAAGATGATCCTTCAAGGATCACCTTGAGGATAATCCATCCCTGAGGGTTTTTCCTCAGGGAGGAAAAAAACATGGGGAAGTAGAGGAAAAAGTGGATTAAAAGGGCTGGTTATAAACAGGTTGCTAGTCAGTGTACTTCTCTGATGGAGCACTTCATCACCACTGTGTGCCTCATCCTCTCATTAGCTCCTACTTTATGAGTACAGTCTCTAATCTTAGTAGGTATGTGTGAACACCAGTGCACTTCAAGCTGGACTCAACAGTAAGGTAAGAAGTCTGCATACCAGCACCAGGGCCATGGCTGCAAACCGTGGCTTACACAAACCCAGGGAAAACTTGGGTGTTTTTCTATAGAGCAGAAATACAGATATGTAGTATCTGAATATTTTTTGTTTGTTTTTCTTAAAACTGAATTCATTCACAAGAGTCTCTTCTTAGCTCAAGCTTCATCACACTCTGAATCTTTAGCATCTTACCAGACAGATGTTACAAGCTTCTAGTGGCAGTGAGCTGCATTGACAGATGATGATCTAGGAAAATCTAGCAGATATAATATAGACCACTGTAGCTGGGTGAACCTGGCTCTGACCAGCAGCAGAGAAGTTGCATGGAAAAATAAGCCATGTGTCAAAACCTTATCCGAACAAGAGGAGTACACAACATCCCTGCTCAGAATGTATTTAAGGAGCAGCCTGTGCCTGTGCAAGGGGTACTCCTGAGGAAGCTGCAGCACAGGCTAATACTGGAACAGCAACTACAAAGGACTTGAACAGAAGAAACTGGTATGTTAATTACAGCAGAAACCATCGCATCTATCATTCCTGCTTTCCATACCACTTGTTTCCTTGTCTGATGGTTTGGGACACACCAAACATGAAAAGGGAAATTGGGATGAGGAGGGAAGGGGAACAGCTAACTAGTGAGATTAGAATTTGCATTCAGGCATTTGCTTTTTCTGTACATTCAGATCAATTGCCAAAATTTGGGGCTGATTTAAAATAAAACTGTTTTTACGTAACTCCCCAGTTCAAGTCTCTTTGCCTCTGGCAAGAACCAGCTCACTGCTTCACTGCCTCAGTCTTGCACTGCCATATCCCAAAAGCTGGTAAGTTAAAATAGTATTTGTCTGTACCCAAAGAGAAAGGCAAAAAAGGAGTAAAAATGGCAATTCTGAAGTTGAGAGCACCGTGCTTTCTTGAGGTATCACCCATGTGTAACAGAGATGCCGTCTGTTCCTCCTTTCCTTTCTGTTCTTGAAGACCTAAGTAAGAGTTTCTCCAAGCAAAGATTTAATCTGGACATATTTCAACTTCAGAGAAGAAAGGGGACACTATGATTATTTAATTAAGTAACATGAAGAAATGCAACCTTAATACACACACAATAGTTCAGATTTCACTATTTGATAAAATGTCCAAGAGATAAACTAGAAGGAAACAATATCAGAAAGAAGGAATAAAAGATCTTGCGGATATCAACTCACACTACTTTAGGATTCTGTACCCCAGAGCAACTTCTCCTCCACCCTTTCCCTCTGAGCTGAATCTCTTGTAAAGATATTTTGTATGAATATTAACGTTTAAAATATTCTATAATTTGCAATAAGAAAACATTTTATTAAAAGTATTTAATTTTCAAACTCACAACTGGTTACAGTGAATGACATTAAGATCCAGCAGTCTATTCTCTAGGCAAACAGCAGTATGTGGCCAGAGTACTGAAAATTCTGCTGGTTTACAGTTGAAAAAAGTTTCATTTTTAGAGATTAACATGGCTCATCATTAATATATATAAACTAAAGGCCTACTTTTTGAGATCTGCACTACTTGAAACATGAGATGAAAAGTGTATCGGTGATCCCAACAAATGCACTGCTGGCTACGTAGGGTTTAAAAGCTTTTTATTTTCAGATTTATAACAAAAGTTAAACTTCCCTGCATGCCTTTCTTGTGCTGCACCTCTAATACATTTAGATTAAATCCTATTGTCTGCTAACATGGACAAAAATATGAGGAAAAAAGAAAAACCCACATGAAGAATACTGACAGGATAGTCATCAATGTTTATCCCCTTGACAGAAACAAAAAAAAACAACATTGTTAGGAATTAATTATAGCACATTCAAATGAGGTGGCCAGACAGGTGATGCAAACACACCTTTTATTCTGCTGGTAACTTAGCCACTAAATTATTTTGTGTTCATGGGTCGTAACTCTCTACCCTAGCATGGAAAACATGGTCAAATGTCCAGCACAGCTGCCATGAACCTGGTTAAACATTAGACATTAATAAAAAGAAACAACATTTTAGCAGTGGATAGACTCCATAGAAGAATCATTGTTTTGTTAGCCCATTAGTCCTTCCTATCCAGTAACTGAAGTCACTGGATAGACAGAACGAAATGCACTGCAGACAATAGTTGTGCTCATCTTACAAAGAAAATACAGCCTTTAAATAAAAATGCTACATATGCAAAACAAATAAAAAAAAATTTACCGGGAATATTTGTACAGTAATTTAATAACAATTTCAATGCACATGCTAGAAACAAAACAAAAATCCCCAAGGCTAATGAATGCAAGGTCTTGTGAACAGCACCAAGAAATCCTCTTGGATATTTTTAAGATTCTGTCACCTAAGAAGGTAAAAAAAGATTATGTGAAAAAGATTTTTTCAGTGTCTGTGGTCTTTACTCAGATTAAGATGTACATTTTTAAATTTGAATCACATAATATTGCCATTCTGTGATTTGGAAAGTGCTATAATGACAGCTATCGAACAAAAGTTATCCACGAAAAAACAGTTTATTTAACTTAGACATTTTTAAAGCAAACTCAAGTTTTAAAACAGCACAGGCCCTTCAAATCCTGACTTCGACTAAATTAAACAAGGTTAATCTTCAAATTCTGCACAACAATTTAAAGCCATTATTATCCTTCTTGCATCCCAGTGTTGCACTGGACATTGCAATGCAGATCTGCATACCACACACTTATTTCAATCTTGCACTTTGTGAGAATGGTTGTGATCCATGGCTGTGAAGAATAGGCAGATCGTAGCTGTGATGAACACATGCACTCCCTCATAAAGTAGTTTTGGGGAGAAGACGCTCCATATGAACAGGTGGTAACGCAGACCTGTCACCAGAACTATGTACACAGCAACTGGAAGGGAACGCACTAGAGCATAGCAGAAACAGCCGTGACCCACTGCTGCTGAATTCCTGGTAACAGAAACAGAGGAGTTTGTTCTCAGGCAAACTTAGCAAAGACTTAATAGTTTTTCTACTTTAGCATTATTTCCCAACAAAAAAACACTCACAGATCTCCATTTTGTGTCAGGATACAGATTATTGATGCAACAATGCAACTAATAAAGTTTGTCCTTATCATCTCTATATATCCTAGAACATGTAAGTACGTTAAGTGTAAGCATAGTAACTGCCTCTGCATTAAAGGCACATAGTAGTTCACCTCACACTTAGAAGGTTCTGTGCTTTAATATACTTTGTTTTAATTGCTAAAGTCTCCATTAAGCAGTTTCAAGATAGCTTCATCTCGTTGGCCTTCCAGTGCTTTTCATAGTATCTGCATGGTAAGAGGCAGAGAAGAAAGATTTCAGTACTCTTCACAAAGCTGCTTAACCTGTACAATGGATAGTCAGATGGAGTCTGCTCCCCTTGTACAGGGCATAAAACTCCTTAGAGTACACTGCTGCCCACAGCCAGTAACATTGTACAGAGCAATATAAAAACTGCTATTACCATACTTTGCAAAGCTAGCTAATGTAACATTCTCCAGAGAACACCATATTCTTAGGCTTGCATGAGTGATGCATTCCTGTCACAGCAGATTAGCTCAGCTGGGTCCACTGTATTGCTAGAAATGTCCGTCCCATATGTAACCTACATGGTCCAAACCTGACACACTAAGGTATTTGGTGACAGGAGTCAGATGGAAATGAAATGAAAGGGTTTTCTGCACTTTGATTGTTGTTCCCTCCCAAAGTGCCAACTCACAGCAATGATGCTGGGTTGGCACATGTCCCTTCTCCCCAAACCACATCTGCAGAGAGTAATTTGCACCAAATTCAGATGCTTACCTGTTCAGACAGAAGGAAAGAATAAAGCTATTTAATTGACATAATATGCAGAACATTTTTCTCTCCCCATCAATATATTTTACATCATCAGTCCCAAAAGAACATAACAGCTGAAAGCAGAAATGATTTACACTGACATTCTGATCTGAAAATCTGTTCTGCTCCTCCCAGATTTTAATTATGATCTTGTTCAAAGTAATAAAAATTTAAGATGATTAGCACTTCTGTGAGATGTGAATTAGTCATGACTAAGTAAGCCACAGAATGCAGTATTTTACATAGTAAAACTATTAAACTTATTATTTATAAATCAAAATAATTGGGATACAGTTCTTTTTTCTATCAAAGTCAAGAGCAAAATTCCCATAGCTTTCAGTGGAAAGAAAAACAGGTCATGAAAGCAGAGCTAAAAAATCAGTTAAAACAGTGAGTGTGAATGATTGCAAAACATATATTCATTTCATAGAAAACTATTTCCCTAGCTGCTTAGCCAAGGAAACTGTGGCTTGGGAGTGAACTAGGTTGCTCCCTGCTTCTGCATAACTATTTTAGTCTTCAGTGAGCTTGTGTAAATAACCAGCTTTATGTTTAATAACTGATTTTGTTGACAAGGATCAAACAAACTGCAGTTCACTCATTCTTAGCTGTTTTCATGCTGTATGAGTAAAACGGTATTTGTAGTAGCTGGATGATATAACTGAATAAACAGAGGAAATGGGTTCTGAGTCAGATAGGCAAACAGGTGATTTTAAAACCATTTTCTGGAGTAAAAACATGCATTTTATTGACCAGCTAGATGAAGACTATCTGTGGTAGGGGCTGTCACATTTATTAAGCTCAGGATGGGATTTTCAAGGGAATCCTAAAAGAAGGAAGTGAGAGTACCCATGAACTTATACACCCAGGTCTTTCAAGAGCCCTGCATTTTAAATATAAATTTCAGTTCATATCTTTTTCCTTAGTTTGTGCTCACCTAGCAACATATTCAGTGCCCTATTGTGAGAAAGCTCCTAGTCTTAAATCAGAGGTGTTAAAATTAAAAAAAAAAAGTATTTTTTAAATTACTAAGAAATTAAATTGGAAGATTATTATATTGGAATATCACTGGAAGATAATAATGAAAGACGGTTTTGAACAGAACTTCTGTGCACTCATTTCTTTGGCTCAAAAATTAGATAGATATGGTATTTTAGCTACTAGCATTTTAAAATAGTGACAGTACAGAGTAATCTTTACTAGCAACATTTAAATTCTGCATTTTCCCATTATGATTTCTAGCAAAGAATCCCCAAGTCAGTAAGTAAATGGTACAATTCTTTCTATATTCTGCTACAGTAAAGATAATGAACGATTTTCTGCTTATATAATACCTTTACTTCCAAAAGGTCTCAGAACTCTCTTCATCTCTCAACAAAACATAGACACCTACCTGCAGAAGGAAATCTTGGACAGTTCCACTGTAAAACGCAGCAGTGCAATTCAGAGAAGTCAACAAAAGTATACTGTATTCAGAAAGTTGAATTGTTAATGGGGTTCAATAGCAGAATAATCGCATTTATTTTGGAGTTGGCATAGGACTTCACGTGTGTGTTGCTGCAGCAACAGCATCAGAATGACTGAGCCCAAGCAGTTTGACCTACTCAGCTGTTCTAATGCTAAGGCACAGCCCCATGCCTTCTGCCAGGTACCCATTTGCTGAATAGCAAAGAATAATGACTTTATGTACTCCTACTCATTCTACACACACAGAGTGGCCACAAGGTACAGGGCGTAGGGTACAGGGCACAGGGATCAGGCTGCTGCGGCTAACATGACCCAGGCAATCCAGGTAGTTCAGCTGGCTGTTGAGTATTCCATTGAAGTCACTAGGAGAGCAAAGAAAGCTAGCTGTAGCATGCCACTTGTACCCTACCATTTATGAGCTGGAGCACCCGGTAATGAATTACCTTGCAACCTCTCAGTGCTGTTTCAGTGAAAACAACAGAAGATTACAAGGCACATCTAAAGCATAAACCTGTAACTACTCCATACAGAGCTGTCTCTGCAGCAGTCAATGCCTTTTGTTGTTCAAAGAAGAACATAGAGGGATGTAAACTGTATGCACTATCACCATGTTCTGATAGAACCAGCCTCTGCATAATGCGGGAGTTGAAAAAAAAGCAAGTACCTAACCTCTGATACTGAGCTCACTTAACTAGTTAGCTTCTTTGGACTTGAATGAGAAATCCAAATCTGTTAAAGATGACAAAGCATATCCAAACTTTAGATGAAATTGATGCTGAAGATTGCTAGATCCAGAAAAGACAATGCCTTACAAGAGTTCTGAAGCAAAGAACACTAAAGATCCACATCATTAAACATGCTATATTTAGACTGCAAATAGTCTAGAGCACATACTGGCTTTCAACAAAAATCCTCTCTTTTAATTGAATATTTAATACACAGAAAAATATGGCCAAGAAAGTGTGCTATTAATAGATTTTTCTGCTGCTTTGCATCTCCTAGATCTAACTGCCAATGGTTTGTCAACAACTTTTTCACCTCTCTGTCTCTAAGGTGCCATTAAAATGGATAATACAAGGTTTATAAGATGAAAAAACTATGATGCCAAAAGCGTGAAAGAAAAACCACTCTTTTTTGTAAAAGCATGTCTCCCAGTTACGTAGAATACTTGGCAGATCGTGGCACAAGTTTTGTAATTTAAAAATAAAGCAAAAAACCTCTGCAGGCAGCCCTACAAATGCTTCCAACAAGGAATTTTAAAATACACTATTTTACATTGTTCCAACATTTGTTCTAATCCACCATATTAAATAAACATTTTAGAAATATGCAAGCAGAGAAGTGAAGAATACCCTAGGATTGTAATTTTTCTGGGACTGGGGGAGGGAGGGCCAAGTCTGTAGGGTTTCAGTATGAAATATGCTGAATCCTTTCAGTAAATGTTATCCTCCAGCATTTCTACCCTTCCAGCTTGTCTTTTCTAGCTGAGTATCACTGCCTAGATTACCTCTTACAGGGATATTGAATTTGCATATTTGAAGGCAATTTGACTAGATTAACATTTTTTACTGTATTAATGGCATTTTTCATTCTAAGGTTTCTGCGACTTCAGTTTGTAAAATCTTCCTGTTTAGTGACCTATAAAAATAGTTGGCACTTTGTTAATCTGCCCTGATTTATATATTAATAACAGGTTGCAGTCAGCAACAAACCCAGTAACACTCCAACTGTGTCTGTGACATCCTAGAGTACCTGCTATCTAAAAGAAATTCTCTTGATCTAAACAAATACCAATTAGCTTAGCAGCAAGAGCAAACTTGCTACGTCTCTCCCACATCCCATATTCTCACCTAGTATAATCCTTGCAGTGCTGTTTTAGATCGTAGCATACAATCCTGCATTGTCATGGAGAAATACTTTTTAGCAATTGTTAGCAGATTCAAGGGAACCAAGAGTCCTCTGAAAATTTACATAATCAACTCTGTTACAGGCTGTCAATCAGAACAACATTAATTCTATAGAGTCATGATCTCTGATACCAAACCATATCAATGGACAGATGTCAAACAGAGTAGGTGGTACCCACCTAAAAAAGTCACTGAGTATATTCTACAGCTTGGGGATGACCACTGATTTTCCAATGCATCCTCACTCCCAGTAATACAGGTGGAGAACCTACAACTAACTACTTGAGAAAGTTAAATGTCCATGGCAGTAAATTACAGTGCACTGTACGATGTATGGACTGTAATGTAGAGTTCAGCAAGTTCTCATAAAGATTTAACTGTAAAAGGCTATTAACACGTGAATCTTTAATACTCTTCATTTCAGCATCAAGAGCAGGAAAAATAAGATTATATCAACAGTTTTGCCTGTTTTCACTGCTGACATAATCAGTTGTGCCAGGAGTTTTCTGTCAGGAAAAGAAGTAGCTACAGTCACCCAGCAGAGCTAACTGTTTTTGCTGGCATGTACTACCAGCTAACCTGCTTAGAACAGAGCTCTATCTAAAATACAGAGCACGTATCAACTAAATTTCAGACTTCTTTTTCCAGTCTTCAGTCAGGCTTGGCCCCTGGAAACAGTTCAGGTGGAACTCCCTACACTGGATACCTAACAAAGATTTACATTAGATTGCAAGTAGGAATACAGTTATGCTGACATTGGGCCAGAAGGTCTGAAAAGCCACCATTTAACTGGGTACCTTCAGTAATGGCTCCTAGAAATCTTGGCAACCTAACTGGAAAGATGTTCACTACATCCAATTCACCCCTTGCATGTACTCATTTCCCCAGATCCTGTGGCAATCAACTTACAAAGGACTAGAAATTTTCTGCTTTTCAGCTTTTACTTGATCAGTCCTCACCTTCCCTTACAGAAAAGAGAAAACACTTCACAAGCTAAATTATCCATGTTTGTTCTAGGATTGCAGGCAAAGAGATAGCACTCTGGGCAATGTGGCCACATAATATATAGATTTCTTCACCACAGAGTTTTACTCCTTTTCAGCAGATACCTTTGACATTTTACATGCCTGTAATGAAGAAAATTCTTCTACATTACAGGCATTTTCTTCGTTATAGGCATCTTCTTCATTCATCGTGGCCATGCTGGTATATAAGTAGTGACTGTTCCTGCCTGTTACCACTGCTTCAGACTTTCTCATAAGGCTCTGCTCAGTTTAATACTTAACACATGTTACTCTACTCAGCTCCAAGAAAACTAAGGAAATTAAGTTAGTCTATTCCTGTTGTAACTGGCCCAGACTTTAAAGCAACAAGATAAAAACCAAATCATTACAATTCCTAACAAGCAAAACACAAATCCTAAGTATTTCAAAGCCCAACATTAGTCCATTTTCTGTAAAGCATTATTCTAAAATCAAGCTGGCACTTCTAAAGACTTCAGGTAGAAAAAAATCCTGAAGCATTTTACATCAGCATAATACATGCAGGGAATAAAAGGGAAACTTATAGCTTGATTTTCTGGTAAGGTGCATCTACAGGCTTTCCTGCCCACTGTGTAAACAAACAGCTCTTTTTCATCAACTTAGATGAAGATGTAAAGAAAAATAATATATGACAATTTTTCTGGACAGGAAGGCTCTGAAGAGACTTAAACAACTACCATGTTATTTAATTGAATTCAAACTTAACACTTTAGAATATACCAGCCTAACGGGACATATGAACAGTGTCACAAGGCATTCCTAGGGTGGGTTCCCCAGGGATTGATACTGACCCCAAGCTGTTCAGCATTTTTGTAGGTGATCTAGGTGATAGCATTGAAAGCACGCTCACCAAATTCGTTGATGACACTAAATTGGGTGATGAGGTGGGCGTATCAGAAGAGAAAGCCATCTTACAGAGAGACCTGGACAGGCTGGAAGAGTGGGCTAGCAAGAACCGTATGAAATTTAACAAAGACAAGTGCAAGGTCCTGCACCTGGGATAGAATAACCAAAGAGCCCAGTACAGGATCTGTATGGTGAGGAAACAGTCTTGCTGGAAGGGACATGGGGATGCTAATGGACAACAAGCTGAACAGAATCAGCAGAGTACTGCTGCATCAGCAAAGGTAAATCAGATCCTGGGCTGCATCCACAAGGGCATCACTAGCATAGAGAGAGAGATGTGATCATCCCACTCAGTGCTTGACAGGTCACACCTTGAATACTGTGTTCAGTTCTAGTCCCCACAATTCAAAAAAGATGCAGACAGACTAGAGAGGGTCCAAAAGATGGCTAGAGATGATCAAAGGGCTGGAGAGCCTGCCCTACACTGTAGGACTTAGGTCTCTTCTTGGAGAAGGCTCAGGAAGATCTTATTATAGTATTCCAGTAGTTAAGGGGTGGCTACGGAGAGGATGAAGGTGCTCTCTTCACCAGGTACACCACATGGAGAAGACAAGAGGCCATGGGTACAAGGGAGAGATTTCACTTCAGTACAAGGCAGACATTTTTTTATATGAGAAGAATCAATCACTGAAATAATCTCCCCAAGAACATGATAGAGTATCCATCACTGGAGGTTTTCAAGATGCAGCTGGATGGGGTGGTAGATGATCTCACCATGGCTTCCTTTCTCACAAACAGTTGGACCAGATGATCTGGTGAGGTCCCTTCCAGTGTGTGCTATTCTATAGTTTAGTGGAGCAATGCTCACTCTTCTGCACTGAAGGCAGAATTCTCTCTTTCTTTCTCTCTTGTATTTTTCCATTACAGTAACTATTTTTAAACATGTGACTGAACTAGAATAACAGCTCTCTCCTCAAATTACTCCTGCCACCCCAATACCATACACATTTGAAAAGAATCTGTGCACTTCAAGAAAAGGTGTGAGAAAAGAAGATAGAAAAATCCTGGATAAATGCAGAAGGACAGCATCCCGTATCTCATGTACAGTCCTATCCACAGCTAACAGAACCAAGCAGTCAATTTTTTTGGACACAGAATAGAGAAGAAAAGAAAACAAATAGTAAAAGAGAAAAACCTGCCAGTTAGAACAGTAGGACAAGACCATTAACAGCAAAAAATACAGGTTACATCTAGAAACATTTCTACAATAATTATATATAAATAAAAGTCTGAAAGTATGGTCCTTGCTTTCCAGAATTGCCCATGAATGGCTCTACTGCTGCTTGAGCAGTAATACAAGCCACTGGCAACCCAGCTTCATCATGCAGCCCTTACTAACTGTAGAGAATTGTCATGGGTTCAGCAGTAGCTCATGCTCTGCCAGGGAGGGAGAGATAGGGCGCCTGGTCTGGGCTAGTCGGGGAGGTATTCCATACCACAGCACGTCCTGCTTGGGGAGGGGACTGGAAGCTGGCCGGAAGGGAAGGGGTTAACACTCCGGGCTGGGCTCGGAGAGGGAACTGTAAACTGGCCAGGAGAGGAGGGGTGAGCTCTCTCTTCCGGGCTGGGCTCCTGGCGGTGGGTGGTATCGTATTCTCTCTCCCTGTTTATTTCCTCTAACATTGATTTGTTGGTGGTAGCAGTGGTGATTTGTATTATACCTTAATTGCTGGACTGATTTTACCTCAATCCGTGGGAGTTGTATTCCTCCGGCTCTCCTTCCCATCCCTCCAGGAGTGGGAAGTTGGGGGGGGGGGGTGAGGGAACTGTGCAGATTTAGTTTAAACCACGACAAAAATAAAGTTCGTACTATACTTCAGTCTGAAGATTGCAGTTACAGAATTAAGAGGAAGGAATATCCAAAGTAATTAAGAGAAAGGGGAGAGCATTCCTTTAGTGCACTGTGTATACTTCATGCAGTGTATCAGAGTATTGCCCCCAGCTTTTCTCACAGAATCTTCTGGTGCAATGTGCAGTGGATTCATCTTCAGAGACTCATTATTCCTAGTGGTGCAATGAGATGACTTCTGAGATTATGCAAGGATACTCTTACTGAGCCCAAGTGTCATATATACTTTTTATGTGGACAAGTTTATATGAGTGTTGGACTTAGAAATAACTTGCATGAAGCTGAATAATTAAAAACAATATTCAGTGTTAGCATAAAGACTGTAGAGCCCCACACACTTTCTCTTGGAAACCAAATGGTTCTCTACAAAGGATGAGACAATCCTAATACTATTAAGCACAAAAGGAACAGTAAACAAAAATTGTTTCACCTTGGCAAGAAATGGAGTTCAAGACCAATTTGATTTTTGAGGAAGATACCTTTATCTACCAGCTGCTGACCCTCTTCCTCACTGGACTCTAGCTGAGAAAAATGCAGAAAAATCAACATAAGACTTTTTATGCCATAGCTCTGGTGATTCTGTAATACTAATCTTGTCTGACACAGAAAATATAAACAGATAGAACACAACTTTCAGAGGTTGTGACCAACTTAAACTATTCTGTGATTCCATGAAGCATGAATGAGAGGAAAGGGAAAAGGAAAGGGGAGAGGGAGAAGAGCAAAAGGGAAAGTAGTGAAAGGGAAAGGCAGGAAAAAGGGAAAGAGTGGGATAGGGCATAGAAGCAAAGGAAATAAAAGTAACAGAGTGAAAGAGGCAGAAGAGCAAGAATGAAAGGGAGTGAGTGTCAAAAGGAACAATCAAGATTGAAAGACAGGGATAGGAAAAGGTACCTAGAAGGGGGAAATGTGAGCAAGAGTGGAAGAGAAGCAGAGGAAAGCACAGAAAAGATGGGGAAAGCAATCAAGACAGGAAGGAAAAGAGAGATAGAAAGGGAATGAGAGAGAAGTGTGGCAAAATGCAGGAAAGACAGATATTGAAAGGGAAAGGGAAAAATAGACTAAGCAAGTGGGAAGGTGAAAATGGATATGAAAGAAAATCAGTAGGAAAGATGAGAGATGAGATGCATGGGGGATCAGAGACAAAGAGAGAAAGTGAACACAGAGGAAAGAGTGAGAGATAAAGGAAGTAAGAGGAAATGAGAAGCAGATAGGAGATATTCTGCAAGCCAGGGCAATCAGGAGGGAAAGTGAGACGGAGTGAGAGGAGGACACTGGGCAAGAGATGAGCTGAGACAGAGGGAAAAAACAAAAGCAACAGATGAAAGTAAAAGGGACCAAACAAGAGGGAAAGAGAGGCAGAGTGACAGAGGACAAGATGGCATAATAGAGTGACAGAGAAGAAATAAGGGAAGAGTGAAAGAGATCAAAGAAGAGAGGAAAAGGAAGAGAAATAAAGCAGGAGAGCCAGATGAAAAGAGTGAAAGACTGAGAGGGAAAGAGTGGGCAAGAGAGAAATTACAATAACAGAAAGCACATAAAAGTGGGAAAGTGTGCATGAGTGTGGAAAGCCATGCACAGGAGTGGGAAGGCTGTATGCAAGAGAGAGAACGATCACACGAAGAGCGAAAGACCATGAGAACAAGAGGAAAAGCATGTGAGAGAAAAGGTACATAGAAGAGGGCAGCATGTGCATAAGGGAAAGCATGCAAGGGTGGGGAAGCATAACAGAGAAAGGGAAAGCATGTGAGATTGAAAGCAACAGAGAATGATTGCGTGCCCATGAGAGAATGAAAGAACGCTCAAGATAAAGGGAAAAAGGGGAAAGCAACAGGGAAGGGGGGAGCATATCTGTATATGGGAGAGGGAGAACACATGACAGAGGTAAAGGCCATGAGAGAGAGCAATGCAGCACATGATAGTGAGAAGAAGCAAGCTTGCACACTAGGAGAAAGTGAACAGAATATGCAAGAGAGGACACACTGGAAAATACATGAACACACATGCAAGGAAGTGGCAGAAAAACCACACATGCGAGTGGCAGAAAGAAACAGAGAACATCTGTCACTGAGAGGCAGAGGGAAACCATAAGATGGGGGGAGGGAGAGAGAGGGGGGAAAGAGCAGCAGCAAGCATGAGAGAGTGCCAGACAGGGAAGAGGGTGGGGAGGGAGGGTGGCAGAGATTGCAGGCAAGACAGGAAAGCAAAGCAGGCAAAATAGAGAAAGCATGTGGGGAGTGAGGAGGGAGGGGAGACAGAAAGCACATCAGTGAGAAAGGAAAAGCACAAGAGGCAAAGAAAGACACAAGACAGTGAGAAGGAAAAAGCACGCAAAAAAGGGAAGGAGCATGTGAGGGAGAGAGAGATGAGAAATGCCTCCAAAAAGTAAAAGCATGCAAAAAAAGTAAACAACACACAAGAAACAATAAGCAAAGGAAGACATGAATGGGTGAAGTAAAGAAAGCATGCAATGCATAGGGAAACCATCAGAGAGGGGCAGCATGAGCAGAGAAGAGACATCGCATCATAAGCGGGAAGGAGAGGCAAAGCACACGGAAGAGGTACAGCTCCACACCAAGAAAGATGGAAGAGCAAGGCAGCAACAAGCAAAGAGCAACAGTGTGAAAAGTGCACAAGAAAGAAAATGTGTGTGAGAAGGAAAACAAAAGAGAAACACACACACAAAAAAAAAAAGCACACAAGATTAGGAAAGCATGCAAGATAAAAAGTGTGGGAGAAGGAAAGGTGCAAGCACAAGAGTGGAAAAGCAGGAGAAAGCAGGAAAGTCTGAAAGATTGAGATGAGGGGAAAGCAAGAGAGAAGGAATGAGATTGTGAGAGTAAAAAGAGTGAAACTGCAATGGAGAGAGAAAAGTATATGAGACAGGAAAATCACACACAAGAGAGGAAAAGCACACAGTAAGAAAAAAGTGTGAGAGCAAGAAAGCATGAAGAAGCATGAGAACATGAATGACTGAAAGAGCAAGCACACAAGAGAGGAGAAAGACCTGAAAGAGCAGAAGTGCATTGATGGGGGCATACAGGAGAGAAATCATAAGTAAGAAGGAAAGCACAAGTCAGAGAATTAGCATGTGTGTGCAGGGAAGAGGAAACGTTGCCACATACAACAAAAGGAAAGCATATGCAAGGCAGAGGTAAAGCATGTGAGAGAGCCTTAAGAATAGCAAAGCACTTCTGAGATGGAAGTACACAGAATGAGCAGAAAAGTGTGTGCGTGAAACAAAGCGTGAGTGACAAAGAGAGACGGAAGGTGTGCTCATGACAGGAAAAGGCCACATGCTAGACAGAGAGGAAAGCATGCCAGAGAGGAATGGGGACTGTGCAAGAGAGAGAGGGAAAGCATGAAAGAGAGGTGAAGAATAAAAGTGGGGTGGAGGAAAACTAAGAGAGAAAACATACCATTACATATCATCACAATGTTCTCAGTTCCTCATGCTGTCCAATCAGTAACTAGGCTGGGGGTGTACAAGAATCTGGGAATAGACACAGGTGGGATAGTTGACCCCAAGTGAGCAATGGGATATCCCATACATTGTGCTCAGCAAAAACTGCTGGGAAAAAGGAGAAAGGGGAGATGTTTGTGTCTTTGTGTCTTCCCAAATAACTGTCATGCATGCTGAGGCTCTGATTTGCAGAAAAGCTGTTAAATATTGGCCTGACAATGGTAAGCAGTGAATAAATTCCTTATTTTGTTTTGCTTGCATACAGAGCTTTGCTTTACTTACTAACCTATCTCTGTCTCAGTCCATGAGTTTTCTCACCTTTGCCCTTCTGATTCTCTCCCCCATCGCACTGGGAGGGGAACAAGCAAATGGCTGTGTCATGTTTAACTGCAGGGTTAACCCACAACACAGGGAAAGCCAACAAACAACAGATAGAAAAAGGATGAGATTGAAACATGCAAGAGAGAAAGTAAGTGAATGGGAAAGGGTGCTACAAGAGAGAGGGGAAGAGTACACAAGAAGGAAAAGCAATTTACAAGGAAGAAAGTACACAACAGATACAGAAATAGCACATACAAGAGAAGAAGAACATGCACTGGACAGGGGGAAGCATGTGAGAAAAGGAAAGAACACAAGAAGAGGCATGAGACAGTGTAACAGAGACGTAGGGAAAGAGTCCACAAGAGGTGAAACTGCACAAGAGACACAAAAAGCTCAGGCCAGCAAGGAACCACATGCAAGAGAAAGAGCATGCACAAGAGAGAAGGAAAGCCTTCACATGCAAGAAAGGAGGAAAGAGCATGACAGAAGAAGGAAAAGGGAGTCTGGGGGGGGGAGAGGGAAAGCACAAGAAGGAGAAAAAGGAAAAAAGGAGAATAAATAAAACTGAATGCAAGAGAAAAAGGCAGTGTGCAGGTGTGTTGGAGAGCAAATGCCAGAGATCAAGGGAAAGAGTACACAAGAGGTGAAACTGCACAGAATACATAAGGAAAGCCGACTCATGAGAGAGAGGTAAAGATGGCATGAAAAACAAAGTTCATCAAAGAGGTAGACATGAGTTACAGGGAGAGCCTTAGATAGGGGAAGTATGTAAGATAGGAGGAGAAAGTGAAAGGGTTAGCAAAAGAAAGCTCAAGGCAAACAAAGCACAAGAAAAAGAGGAAAGCAGATGTTATATATGTGAAGTGCGGGGGAAAGTGCAGACACAGCAGGAAAACACACAAAGGAGAAAGTATGATGAAACAGCACTTGTGATAAATCATGTGCCAGAGAAAGTGTACATATGCCTAAGAGAAAGTGAGCAAGGGAGAAAGACAGGGAAATTGCATCCATGCGAGGGCTGGTGAAAGAGTGAGAGGAAGTGTACCAGGAAGGAGAGGAAAGCACACACAATAAGGGAACAGTGCATGTCAGAGAAGCAATGCAGGAGAGAGAGGGAAAGTAGAAATTGAGAAAGAACTGAAAAACATTAAGTTTCCAAGAGAGTGGAGCGGATGCATGGGACAGAGGTAAAGATGTCAGAGAGGGAAAGAAACTTTGCACTGTTGTGAGGAAGAGGGAGCATGCAAGAGAATGAAAGAGCAGGAGAGATACACATTCAACGAAGAAGGAAAGCATTTGAGAGGGAAAGTAACTACAGCAGGGGAACATATATTAAATAAGAGCTCTTGAGAAAGCACATAAGTGAGAAACATTCACACTAGAGACAAGGAAAGCATGAGCAAACAAAAGTGTATATGACAAAGTCAAAGAGCACATGAGTGAATGCAGGAATGTGCACGATGGAGCAGGAAACTGTGACTGGAAGAAAGTGCATGAGAGAAAGACAAATAAGCATGAAGGCAAGGGAAAGCACGCCAGAGACAGAAAGAGAAAGCAAACAGCACAGTGGGTGGGGAGGGCACGAGTGTGGATATGAGAAGGGGGGACCGAGAAAAGGAGGGAGCATGCACAAAAGAGGAGAAAGGTGCAACAGAAAGAGCAAGGAAAAGGTGCCAGAGAGGGCAAAGGCACACTAAAAAAGATTAACTATATCAGAGAGGGAATGTATGGAATAAAGAAGAGGTGTTCATTTGTGACAGAATGGAATGTGCACATGGAAGAGGGAAAGCTGGTGCACAAGTGAGAGCAAAAGCATGCAACACAGGACAAGGCAGGGAGGGAAAATGTGCCCAGGAGGGGGAAAGTGCAAACAAGAAAGGAAAAAGAAAAGCACAGCCAATAGAGCAAAGGTGCAGGAGAGTGACAAGGCAACAGCATGCAAAAGAGGGGAATACACAGCAGAGAAGGAAAGCATGTATGAAGGAAAACTTCAAAGAGGGAAAAGCAATAAAGTGTGAGGGAGAGACAGAAAATACACTGACACATGAGAAAAAAAGCATACAAAAAAAGGGAAGAAAAACTGCAGTAGACAAAAGGGAAAACACAAGCATGAGCAGGAGGATAAGTGCACGGGGGTGAGAGAAGTGCACAAGAGGAACAGAGGGAATACGTGATAGATACAGAGGAAGAAGCACATGCACAAGGAAGGAATTCGTGTGAGAAATGGAGGGAGAAGTTCAAGTTAGTGAGAGGAAAGCACATGCAATCGTGGTGAAGTGTACATAAGAGAAGCACATGCAAGACAAGAAAAGTACATGCATGTAAGAGAAGGGAAGCACGCATGCAAGAGTAGGAAAGCACACCTGTGGGAAGGAAAGCACAAGAGGAAAAGCACTGGAGAGAAGGTAGAAGAAAGGGAAATTGCATTAAAGGGACACACAAGTGAGAAGCAGTGTGAAAGCACAGAAGACAGAAAATGGTGAGAGGTTGCAGAAGTGAGAAAGTGTGAGAAGGCGTGTGTCAGAGAGCTCAAGAATGCCAAGTTGCACATTACAGCATGTTCAAGAGAAGGAAAGCATGAGATACAGAAACTGAGAAAGGATATAACAGAGTAAATATGAGTCAAAAAGCTTGTAAGGCAGAGAGAGAAAGCTTATTTAAGGGATGCAAAAAGGGTGCAAGCAAAGACCATACAGCAGAGGCAATGAGCATGCCAGAGACACAAAGTATGTGCAAGACAGCCACAATACTTGCAGGAGAAGAAAAATGTCCAAGAAAGGAAAATATGCAAAAAAAGAAACAAGAGAGACAGAGAAAAGAACAGTGATAGATGAGAGAGAAGAAGTGTAAATGTGTGGAAATTATGAGAAAGGGAGAAGGGAAAGTGAGCGTGACAGAAATGTAGTGGTGGTGAGAGGAACATAAAGAGATATAGGAGCAACAAGACAAAGAAGGGAGCAGGAAGCAAGACTGGGAGAATGAATGGGAGAGAAGGAGACAGTGAGAGGGAGAGAGAAGAAGGTACAGCAGCAGGGGAAGAATCAGGGGAGGGGGCAGGGAAAGACCAGAAGGAACAGTGGGGGATAAATGAGTGTAATAGACAGCAAGAGGAGGGAGGGACAGAAAGTGAGAGAGGGAGGGAAGGACACTGAGGAGGAAAGAGGAAAGGAAGAGAGCAGGAACAGTATTTGAGAGGAAGGAATAACAAGAACAGGAAGAGAGACACAAAGGGACAGGGAGGGGGCAACGGTGAGAAATATGGGTTGAGAGACAGAGGGCCAGCAAGAGAGGTGGAGGAGCACCTACAGAAGTGGGAGGTCCACACGGGGGGAAAAGGCATTGAGTTACTTGGAGGCAGCAAGAGAGGCAGAGGGACAGGAAGACAGGGGTAGGGGGAGGATGGGGTAAGAGGGGGGACAAGAGAAAATCTGACAGCGGGAGTGAGAGAGAGGAAGACTGAGTGCCTGGGAAAGCATGCAAAAGAGGGGAACAGCAGAAGAGCAAGCTGACTAAGACAGAGGGGATGCGCAAGAGAACGAAGATACAAGAGTGGAGGCACGCAAGAGACGCATGGAAAGCAAGAGGGGAAAAGCACGAGCAAGACTGAAAGCATGAGTAAGGGAAAAAGCATGCAAGAAAGAGGAAATGTACGAGAAAGGTAGAAAAAGATGCAAGCGGGTGTTAGCAAAAGGAAGAGAGAAAAGGGTAAACAGCAAAGGACAAGGCAAAGAAAATGCATGCAAGGGAAGCAAAGCACATGACAGAGAAGCAAACTGCATGGCAGCTAGAAGCAAGATGTGTGTGAGTGAGAATGCATGATGTGGAGATGCAGTTAGTGTGTAATAGTGAGTGGGGGGGATGAGAGGGGTAGGGTACATGACACATGGGAAAAGCACACTATGGAGAGGCACAGTGGGTAAGAGTGACAAATTGTGATGCTGAGTGAGCACGTGAGTGAGGGAGAGGAGGCAGTGACAGAGATATGGTGGGTGGGAGTTGAAGAAAGAGGAAAGGGGAACTGAGGACAAGAAAGAGGGAATGGGATGAGAGGTAGGGAAGCAAGAGAGGCATAGCAGGACAGGAAGAGAGAGGGAGGAGTGTCACTAGTAAAAGACAAAGCATGAGTGAGATGGAAGTGCAAGCAAGAAGAGAAACTATGTGAGACAGCAGACGAGAACGACAAAGAAGGTTAATAAGACACATGAGTTGAAGGGGTGAAAGATGACAACAGCAAGCAAGGAAAAGCACACATGAGATATAAAGAAAGCATGAAAGAGAGGCAAAATTCATGTGTGAGGGAAGCACATGAGGGAGAATGCATGCAAGAGGGAGGCTGTTGAGAGACAGACACACGGGTGTACCAGAAGCAGAGAAAAAGGGCATGGGATGCCTGATAGAGGGAAAGTGTGTGGGAGAGAGGGAAAGCACTCAGGAGAAAAAGCACATAAGGGAGAAGGAAAGCATGCAAGAGTGTGAGCGGATGCAAACAGGAGGGAGAAAGCACGACAGAGGTAAACCATGTATGCAAGAGGCTCAGGTAAAGTAGGTGGCAGAGAAACAGAGACAAGCCATGTGACACAGAGGCAAAGGTGAAAGATGCAAACCACCTGAGACCTGGGAGTAGGGGCGTACGTGAGGGAGAGAAGGAAAGCAATATGTGGGGAAGATATGTCTTAGAGACACAGAGGAAAGGGGAGAGAGAGAGAGAGAGAGATATGTAGTAGGGGGGGAGGAGAGGGAAGGAGGCAAAGCAACAGAAAAGCAAACCAAGGCAAGGATAGCAGGAAGCGGAGGGAGGAAAAGCACAAGTAGACATGCAAGCAAGAGGAAAAGTACAACAGAAAGAGAAAAGAGAATTGTGTGAGAGAGGCAGGAAGCGTATGGGGGGTGTGCAAGATAAAGATGTTAAAAGCAACAGCCTTTGAGAGAGGGAAGCACCTGATAAAGAATAAAAGTACAAGACAGCAAAAGCACACGAGAGACAGGGAACAAAGACAGAAGCAAAGTGGATGTAAGACAGAAAGTACTAAAAAGAGGAAGGTAAAGCATGTCTGCGAGAGAGGAATTACATGGCAGTGAGATGCAGAGCAGGAGATAGACATGTAAATAGAATGATGGAGATGTGACATGTGAGAAGGAACGTTAAGGGTGGTAAGGAAGGGACAGAATGGGAGGAAGGAGAGGGGAGGAAGGGAGATGAAAAGAGCTGGAATCAGAGAGAGGGTGGCAGGAGATAGAGTGGTAGCATAAAGTAAATAAAAGCACAACTAAGAGCCTGAGAACATGAGCAACTGGGAAATCACATCAGAGAGAGGGGAAGTATGCCAGAGCACGCAACAACATGTGACAGAGGCAAAGCAAATCCACAAGAGCAGGTAAGCATTTGAAAGAGGTGAAGCTTGTGCACAAGAGAAGCAAAGCACATGCAAGAGATAAGGCACATCAGTCAAATGAGGTGGCCAAGACAGAGGGAACGCTTAAGAGAGGGAAGAGGGGAGAGCAAGCACATCAGAGAGGGAAACCATGCCTGAGGCAATGCTGGGAAGGCAAGAGACACAAAGTAGGGGGGAGGGGGGATAGCAACAGAAAGAGAGGGATGCTGAGATATAGGGCTAGCAAGCAATAGAGAGATCACAAGTGACAGAAGTAGGGAAAGCACGAATGAGAGACTGCAAGCATGAATGAACAAGAGGAAAAGTAAATGCAAGAAACTAGAAAAACATTCCAGAGATTGAAAACCACCAAGGGAAGGGAAAACATAAAAGAAAGGGCTAGAAAGTGAGAGTGAAGAGGCAGAAGTTCAAGGAAAAGTAAAACACACAAGAGCGGCAAAGCATGTGAGAGAGGGACAAGGGACATAAGAGGATCTGTGAGAGGCAAAAAAAATGTGAGACAAAAGGAGGAAATGTGAGAGGGAAAGTGGAAGAGGAAAGTGTGTGAGAAAGAGCAGAAGCAAGGAGGGTGAAGAGAGACACCAAGGGAGGAAATTGGAAGGTGGAAAGACAGACAACATATTGAGAAAGAGATAAAAGAAGGCCACTAAGAAAGAAGGATAGTGAGAGATAGGGATAGCACAAAAGGGGAAGGAAAAGCTCAAGATGTGTTAGGGAAAGTACAAGCAGGAAAGGAAGGGATTGTGCAACACGGAGGATGTGAAGGAGGGGGAAGAGAGGGAAAAAACACAGGAAAAAAATGAAACATGCAAGACTGTGAAACCACAGAAGATAAAGAGTGCACATGACAGGGAAAGGGCACCTGTGAGACAGAAGGTCAAGAGAAAAGAAAGCAGATGACTGATAAATTATGCAAGAGAGCACAAAAATGATACAGAAGAAAGCTGTGTCAGAAAGAGAGAGAGGACAAATGAGGAGAGCAGTGAGAAGAGGTGAAAACCAAAAGGAATAGAGAGGGAAAGCAGAAGTAAATTGAGAGGGAGAAAGAAAGAAGGGGGAGAGGGAGAGAGAATAAGAGTAAATAGGAAAGTAAGTGAAAGAGGTGGACAGCAAGGGTTAGAAAGGGCTAGAGCAAGAAATGGAGGAAAAATCACAAGGTAAAGGAAGCACAAGCAACAGAAAAGCTACAGGCAGGAGAGATGAAAATTGCTCAACAGGGAGAAAGCATGCAAGATGAGAAATAAAAGAGAATGGGAAAGCAAGACACAGAAAGTAAAGGCAAAAGAGATAGGGGAATGCAAAAGGAAAGGCATGCAAGAGAGCTTAAGCACATGAGAAAAGGAAAGCATGAGAGTGTAAATGTCAGGGATAGTGGGGAGTGTGTTGTGCAATACAGAGGGATAATGAGCCACAGGCAGGAGAAAGCACAAAAGAGAGACTGAAAGAACAGATGAGGGAAAGTGCTTGCAAGGAAGGAAATGTTTCAGAGAGAGAAAAGCATGCAAGAGATGGAGAAAACAAAAGGCAGAATAGCAAAGTAAAAGAAGGAGAGGGAGAATGAGGCAGAACAAGAGAGTGGAAAAGATGGGAAAAGGGGCTGGGTAGAGGGGAGGGTATGTCCAAGAGGGAAGACAAGCAAGGGGCAGACGGCAAGAGAAGAAAAATGCATTGAAGAGAGGAAATAAACCCCTCTGAGAGGCAAATCACATGAAAGAGGCAAACTGTGTGTGAGGTGAAGCCATACAAAGGAAAGGTGTGTCAGAGAGAGGAACAGCACATGATCAAGAGCGACAGCAAAAGAAAGAGGGAGGGAAAGTACAAGCAGAGGCAGGTCAGCTATAAGGCATATGTGGAAGAGAGGAGAGAACGTGCAAGAGAGGGAAAAAGGGAGATAGAAGAAACATGCTAGAGGGTATGCAAGGGAGTGAGTGCACAAGGGAGACAAGGAAAGTCTCCCTTGGGAAAAGAAAAGCACATGCATACAACAGGAAATGTTTACCAGAGAGTGGGAAAGCATGTCCAGGAGAAAGGCAAAGCACATTCAAAAGAGCAGGAAAACATGTCAGACAAATGGCTCAGGAGAGGGAAAGCAATAGAAGGAAGAATTGAGCAAGGAAGAGTGAAATGTGAACAGCAGAGTGAGGTTACAAGCAAGAAACTACAAGCATGAGAAGGCAAGCACATACAAGAGGAAATCTGTCAAAGATGGAATATCATGTGAGACATAGGCAAAGACAGCCCAAGGGACACGGAAAGCAAGAGAAAAGGGAAATGTGAGAGTGGGACAGCAACAAATATCAAGGAACAGCGCGAGACTGAGGGAAGAAAAGCACAAGTAGAAGACAGTATAAATGGGAAAGTGCAAGCAAAAGAGGAAAACACAAAAGCAGGAACACATTAAAGAAAGAGAAAACACACACCTGAGACAAGAAAAGCACGTCCGAGAAAGTAGGGAAGTGGGGGAAGAGAAAAATACATAGGGAAAGTGAGAGCAAGAGAAAAAGAGCAGGGAGATGGGTCAGGGAAAAGTGCAGAACAGGGAAGAAACAGAAAATGGAAAAGAAACTTGCAGGAGAGTGAATGCTCACAAGAAAATGTAAGACAACCAAGAGAGATGCAAAGTCTGTCACAGGCAAAGTACATCAGAGAGAGGAATATTGTGTTTAAGATTGTGAGAAAGATGGTGGTGGGGGGCAGGAAGAGAGAAATGGGAAGTGAGATGAAACATACAAAGGGGTTGGGGGGGTGACTGAGAGAGGGGTGTGGTGGTGAGAGATTTGTGGCAGGGCAGAGTGGGATAGTGAGTGCAACAGAGGGAAACAGTGAGAGACTGAAAGACTGTGCAAGTAAGAGAGAAAAGCTGGGAGATGGAAATGTGTGAGACAGGACAGAACGTGAGATAGGGAAGCAACGGAAAATGAGAGAGCAAAGTGCCCAAACTGACACAACAGCAGCAAAGTGTGTAAGACAAAACAGCAAAGTACATATAAAGGGAGAGTGGCAAATCATGTTCACAAGAGGCAAAACTTGTATGCATGAGGTAATGCATGAGTACAAGAGACTGAGAAGTGAGGGAGAGAGGTAGAAAGCTGATATGCATGCAAGAAAGGGAGACAGGCAAAGCTCACAAGGAGAGGCAAAGTGCAAGCAAGGGAGAGGCAGAGCACATGAAAGGTAAAGCATATGTGGGAGGCAAAGCGTGTGCAGGAGAGCCAACATGTACATGATAAAGAACATGCACAAGAGAAAGAAATGCAATAGAGGGAGGAAGTGTGCAAGAGGGAAAGCACACAAATGGAAGGGAGTGTACACAAGAGGCAAAGAGATCGTAATGGGCAAAGTGACAGAATGAGATAGGGAAGAGGGTAAGCAGAAGACAAAATCACATCAGAGAGGCACAGCACATAAGACAGGTTAAATGTCAAGAGAGGCAACACATGCAGCATTAGGGAGTAGGGAAAGCATAACAGAGGGAACATATAGAATCATTTAGGTAGGAAAAGACCCTTAAGATCATCAAGTCTTAATGTTTCATAATATCCAATCTAAACTTGATGCTATTTCTTCTCATTCTGTCACTCACTAACTTGGGAAAAGACCAACACCCACCTTGCTACAACCTCCATTCAAGTAGACATAGGGAGCCCTTAAGGTCTTCCCTGATCCTCCTTTTCTCCAAACCACTCCGGTTCCCTCAGCCGTTCCTCATCAACTTGTGCTCCAGACCCTTCACCAGCTTCCTTGCCTTTCTCTGCACCCACTCCAGCACCTCAATGTCTCTCTTGCAGTGAGGGGCCCAGAACGGAGCACAGGATTTGAGGTGCAGCCTCACCAGTGCTGAGTACAGGGGAATGATCACTGCCATGGCCCTGTTGGCCACACTATTGCTGATACAGGCCAGGATGCTGTTGGCCTTCTTGGCTGCCTGGGCACAAGCTGGCTCATGTTCAGCTCCATCAAGCAGCATCCCCAGGTTCTTTTCCACCAAGCAGCTTTCCAGCCACTCTTCACCAAGCCTGGAGGGCTTGCATGGGGTTGTTGTGGCCCAAGTACGGAACCTGGCACTTTGCCTTGTTGAACCTTATACCACTGGCTACAGCCCATGGATCTAGCCTGCCCAGATCCCTCTGCAGAGCCTTCCTACCCTTCAGCAAATCAACACTCCCACCCAGCTTGGTGGTGTGTGAAAATTTACTGAGGGTGCACTCAGTTCCCAAGTCCAGATCACTGATAAGGATGTACATAAAGGCAGGCAAAGCACATCAGAGAGAAAGGCAAAAGGCACACAGGAAAAAGGTGTAAGAGAGAAGTTCAGAGGCAGCAGGACACACACACCAACAGAGAGAAGGAAATGACGGGAGAGAATAAAGAGGGATAAGAGAAGGCGGAAAGCCAGTGTGTGTGAGAAGGGACTTGATAAAGCTTGAAAGACAGAGGCAAAGTCCATCCAAGAGACAAGAAATAACCCAAGAGAGGGAAAATGCAAGTCTAAGAAGGAGGGAAAGCAGGTCCAAGACAAGCAGAAAGTAGGGTCTGTCTGGGGGAAGCTCTACAGATTGAGAAGAAGAACTGTAGATATAGGAGGGACAGAGAGCTAGCAAGAAGGAGAAAGCACAAGTGAGAGACTGTAAGATTAAAAGAGGGAAAGTGCATGCAAGAAAGAAAGACAGGAAAGCATACAAAGCAGCAAAGAGTGAACAAGGGAAGGAAGTACAAGAGAAAGAAGGCAGGTGAGGGAAAAAAAAGTGAGACAGATGTAAGCTATTGAGCATGTAATGGAGAGGGAAAGTGCAAGTTATTTTCATTTGTGAGAGTGTGTGAGAGAGATGCAACATGTGTGAGACATGGGAAAGCATGCAAGAAAGGAGAAAATCTATACACAGAAAGGAAGACAGAAAAAGCAAAAGCAAGAGACGGAACATGCAAGAAAGACACATGAGAGCAAAAGTGCACAAGAAGGAAAGCAAGGGGGAGACGAAGCACATCCAAGTAAGAGGGGGAGAGAATGTCTGAGTAGAAGCACGCATGCGCAGGAAGGAGAGTGCATGTGTGAGAGGGTAAGCAGCGATGGGGGAAGATGCATGCAAGAGGGGAACACACAAAGGAGAGGAGGAGCACACAAAAGAGATGGATGCATGCCAGCCAGGAGATGAGTACAAAGGAGAGGGATGCAGGCATGGAGAGAGAAAGCACATGAAAGAAGATGGAAATGCATTTGAGAAGAGGAAAAGTGTGTAAGAGAAGGTGGATGTGCAAGTGACCAGGGGAGAAAGCACAAACAAGGCAGGGAGAGTGTGTGTATGAGAATGAGAAAGCACAACTAAGAGGGAGAAAGTATGCATGACAGAGGGGAAAAGCATGATGTGTGATTGTGAGGGGGGTGTGAGGAAGGAAGTGTCTGAGGAGGAAAGCGCATGGAGAAGCACGAGAAGAGGAAAAGAATGCTTGCAAAGGGGCCGAAGCATGAGAGGTACAGAAGCGCATGGAAGAGGAAAGAACAAAAGTAGGGAAGCCCATGAGAGAGAGTAAAGCACCTCAAGGAGGGCAAGTACATGTGCAAGAGGTGGGAAGCACATACATGAGAGGTCAGAAAAGCCTGCAACATGAAAGAGATGGGGAATACCCACACATGAGAGAGGATAAAAGCACCTCTATGGAAAGAACCATAAACTCCTCAAATTAGAGCTTGGGCAGAAATTGAAAAAAAAAAATCAGAAATCTTTCAATTCAAGACTACCCGTAAAGTGATAGAAAATTTAAAAATTAAAAAGCATTTCTGACATGTTTACCTCAAGTGGCCTCTACTTAAATCAGCAGTTCCATCAACGAGAATAAATCTCATAGTAATGGCAGTACACAGCATCAACAAGACCATTTAAAAGCTGTGTGGCCAACTCTACAATGCATTTGTGTAGTAGCAAGCACACTGGACCACAAATTCTCAATTAGGGTCAGTCATTATGAGAAAATAAGCCTCATTGAAACCAGATATGCCAATTCTATTAAAAAAATGAGATCATAACTTTTGAAGTTCCAAATCTGTTCAGATGCTTACACAAAGATCTACACAAAGCAAAAATAACCTAAGCCAGCCCAAATCTGTGCATTTATAAATTTTGTGCACAGAACTTTCCCTAACATTTACATAGAAAGTGTTTCAGCTCCTAAACCAGAGCTGCATAGCTGGTCCAGGGAGCAAGAGGATGACATTTATTTTGCAAATGGCTTTGTAGCAATTTGTCAATTGTTTATAGCATAGAGGCAACTGCAGGCAATCTACTTAGTTGGATCACCTTTCATTAAGAAAGTACTCTCCAGCAGTAGGAACTACGGCTGCCTAAAAGAAACCTCATAGGAAAAGTCAGTGTCTCACCAGCATGACAAAAGAATGAATAGAGAGCACTAACAACATATAAGAGAAATCTCCAACCACCACTGCAATGACAGCATATCAGGAAATACCTGAGTAAAATACTCTTCCAGGGTGTCGAAATAAAACTCTGTTCCAGTTTTATCAGATAACTTCCAGACTTTCATGCACATCAACAAAAGGTAGGTACCTTCTTTTATACTGTTTTTAATTTTTGTTTATTTAAAGGGACTACTAGCAAACACAACAGGTAAGAGATATTACCATTCTAGAGAAAGCAGCAGGATATTCATAGTTGCAAACATTTTTGCAGCTTTAATTAACCAAATTAATTAAGACAGAATGTGTGAAACCAGAATTAAAAATAATTAAAAATACCAAAGGGTTCAGTATTTTCAGACAGGCTATGGCAGAAAGAAAAAAGAATTCATGTATTTAACATCGATTGTGAATGGGGGACCCTTATGAATCAAACACATTAGGTTGAAGATGGCAAAAGCTCATGTCGATTCCTGAAATTCCCTTAGCTAGCATGCCTTTCTAATTCTGTTTGGATCAGCATTATAAAAGAATTTGCAGCAAAACTTAAGCTTGCTGTGCCAGCATTCCAAATTAACAGAGTCACAACATAACGAGTCTGTCAACTACTAACATCCTTCTGTTGGGCATAACTCCTGTTTTCAATACCTGGAAGCCATTTGCTAACATCAAAGCACTGTTAAAACTATTGATAGCTAATGAAGAAAATCTAATAAGCATGCAGCCTTATCATGCTAGGAAATGTCCACCAGTTCATCCTGACACTTGACTCATTAAACCAATTAAAACACAGATTTCAATGTGCTAGAAATCTGAAAACTAGCACAATGCCTAGCTAAAGAGTGGTAATTACACAACACTGTGAACATCACCCACATGACAATTTTGTTTGGGTGGAAGCTTGAAAACTGAATCCATCTGGAGTGTACTGCCAGTGAGTTCACATAATATGGGTCAGATTATCCAAAAAAATGGCCCTTTTCCTGATCATAAGGATCCCAAAATCCAAAATTCTACTTCAGAGCAATACAGTGGCCACTGTAAAACTACCCTTTACATGAATCAGGTGCTCTCTGGAATTTATGCAAGTCACACACAGAATACTTGGTTAAGTTCAGACATCCGTTTAATCAGTACTCTGTCTCAAAAATAGTTTCAAGAGTTATTGCACAGTTTCCATGGAGACTGAAGCCAGAGAGTTGTTCTTTCTATTTTTGTCTGTGCAAATCCCATCACAGTTAAGCTGCCAAGTTTCTCAGGAGAGCCTGAAGGACTAAAAGTGGCAGTAATACCCATGTTACTGTCTATCACAAGCCACTTAATTATTTTAGAAACATATTTACCTTTCCATATGAGAAGAATATTTCATAGTTCCACGTGTTTGATCAGATGGAAGCAAATTGTTTAAGGAGTTACAACCACATTTCCACAGCAAAAGTTTTATTTTATAACCTAGTTATATTCTATCCCATTTTACTATATTGGCCAAAGGTACATCAGCTGCATGCATCTAATGCACTTTAACCTCACAAGGAGTCTTTTAACACCTTCTTCCATAACAACCTCCCACACAAACTAACGCAGTTAAGGCTAGGAAAGTGGGCAGTGAGGTGGATTGAAACCTGCTCAAATCCCAGGCTCACAGGGCTGTGATTAGTAGGACAAAGTCCATCTGAAGGCCAGTCACTAGCAAACAACCAGGCAAGGGCTTGACACTGAGGCTGATACTCTTTAACATCTTTATTAATGACCTGGATGATGGGGCAGAGTGCCCCCTCAGTAAGTACACACGCTATGCAGAACTGGGAGGAGTGGTTGATAGAGCAGATGGGTCTGCTGCCACTCGGAGGCACCCCAAGAGGCTGCAGAAATCATCTGACAAGAAACTCAGTAAGTTTAGCAAGGAGAGATGGCAAATCCTGCACCTGGGGAAGAAAAACCCCATTAAGCAGGACAGCCTTTGGGCTATCTGAAAAACAGCTTGGCAGAGAAGGACATAGGTTGCTCCTGATGGACAATAAGGTGATCATGAGCAAGCAATGCTCCCCTGAACCAACCCAGCTGTCGTGGGAAAAGAAGAACCAGCAGACTGAGGAAGGTGATTTTTTCTGCCTGCTGAGCAGTGGTGAGATCACATCTGGGGTTCTGGATCCAGTTCTGGGCTCCCCAGTACAAGACAAACACAGGTGTATGAGCAAGTTCACTGAAAGGTCACAAAGATGAGGAAGGGACTGAAGCATCTGTATAAAATGAGAAGCTGAGAAAGCAGGGATTGTTTAGCCTTGAGAAGGCCCATCAGGGATCTCACCAGTGTTCATAAACATTTAATAAGCAGAAATAAGACAATGTACCCAGACTCTTCCCAGTGTTGCCCAGTGGAAGGATGAAAGGCAATGGACACAAACTGAAATATAACAAATTCCCCTTAAACATCAGAAAACAGCTGTTTTGCTGAGGCAGTTGTCATACACTGGAACAGGTTGCCCAAGGAGACCCTGGAGTGTCCACCCTTGGAGATACTCAAAAACCAACTAAACATGGCCCTGATGAACCTGCTCTGGTTGACCTTCCGCTGGACAGGAGGGTTGGATCCAGAGTCAATTATTCTGTGATTCCAAAAATGTTAAGCACAGAGAGAAGGAAGGATACACATGTATACTTGCCCCTAGGTAGTTATCCCCCAGTAGAGCTTAGCTTCTAAAAACTCCATCAAGAAGCTCTGTTAAACCAACACAACTGATGCATCTGTAAGTTACATAAGCTCTGCTAAATGTCTGGAATAAACAAAGGCAGTTAGCAGTGAAGTCAGGCTTCCCTGTCCAGGTCAACTTCCCCAGATGCAACAGTACTAAAACAGGCTGCAGGATGCCAGAATGGCACTGCTGAGCAGTTCTGGGCACACCCATCCTGCTGAGACTGTATCACGGTGGCTCAGGAATCCTGACAACATCCTGTGGTTATCTAATGAGATCCACTCAGCATACTCCCTTTGGAGGAGTTTGCAGCTGGATTAGACCTTCCTATCTGGAGGAAGTCTGGAAAGGATCTTCATCTTGCATTCAGAATCATATTAAAAAAAGGGTTGAATTTCACTGACCAAGGCATATTATTTATAAATCACTGAATAAGAATCCTTTATGAAGAACATTCAAAAGCTTCCACAACTTTAAAATTTCAGTCTCCTATACATTTAAGAAAACACATGAAGCAGCTGAACCTCTGCCTTCTGCAGCTTCAGCTTTGGCTTCAAGGAATAACAAAGTAATTAGGGCAGCAGTAACAAAACAGAAGAGTAAAATAAAAAGTGTAGAGACCAAGTTCTGAGCACCACCACATACCAATTTAAAGAAGTTCCAGCAGCTACAGATATGCCAGTCCAGAGTTACGTACTGTTCCATAGAAGAAACAACCTTACCAGCTGACTCAAATGAACTTTAAAAAGGCTACAGACACCAGCCGCTCCATGGAATCTACTTACATAAGTGATGTGGGTATTACAGGTCACAGCTACCCACCTGAGAGCAGTTTAAATGAGCACTGTACCTGGCAACACTACTAGCTGAGCTTTTAATCTGCAAAAATCCAATCAAAAAAACATCAGAACAACAACCAACATGACTATAGAGGCACATTTGAAACAATGCTAAACAAGTACAGACCCTTAAAGATTTTGTTAAAGTTGTTTATTATTTTGTTAGTAGAGCACTGAAAAAAACATGCTGTATGGTGCCACTTTCTCTTAATTGTATGTTAGTGTTCATCACAGTCTGCAGCCTAAGGTTTAAACAACATTAAAACTTCAGCTCTTTAAAAATATTATGGGTGGTCTTATTCTTCCCTTCTCCCTTCCCAGGCAATGGGACTGAGGCAGTTTACTCCTCTGTCCTTAGAGTCCTCTAAGCACAAGCAATAAATTCCAGTTCCAAAGCATCTTCAGTGAAATAACAAAGAATGGAAAGCAGGACTGCTAAAAAAATAGACAACATGGGAACATGGATGTGACCAGTGAAACTGGCTAGCACTATTCTAAACAAAGCATGACAGAGATATAAAGGAGTTGGAGAAAACAGTAGATTAATAGAATGTAAGTAATACCCTAGGTCATGGGTCACATATTTACTAGAAGAGGTGAGGCTTTATATGAGATATATGATAGTTCTCTTTAAAGAGAGCTGAAAAAAATTGAGAAAATCTGAAGAGCTTTGATACCAGGAAGATGCACTGATGGAGCAAAGCAGCAACTAAATCTAAACTTAGGAGCACTAGAAACAGGGATTTAATACCAAGTTTGGTGTCAAGTCACCAGATAGGAAAATTCAAGGAAGGGGTCTCTGTGGTTTTATAAATCCAGACATCAATATTTAGTGTATTTCACATGTATTCCTCTGAAGCAAAAAAACATCAGAATGAACAGAGAAAGTGATGGGTTTCAAAGGCATTATAAAGACCAGCACTTAGACAGTACCAATCTATATGAGAGCAAAGATGACTTCAAGGCAGATGGCCTCAGACTAAGAGCTAACATTCCACAGTTTGTCTTAATCTACATTACTACAATGACCTAGCATTGGGCTGCATAACTCACTGTGATAAAGCAGAGAGAGACAGACATCTTTAGAGTGTAATATGGGAGACAGGCAAATTGGTGAATTAAGGTGAACAATTACTATACCTGCTAAAAGGTGCCTGTTAATATGGAGCAATGGACACAATGACTGTGCAGGAATTCAGCCTATTAGAATAGGTCCTTCTTGATTCAAAAACCTCCACTAGTCTGTCCAGCCTGGTCAGCTGGAGATCAAATCTCTTTTGCACTTTTGATGGATACACACATGCCAACACAAGTTCACAGTGTAGGTATAGCCGAGAACAAAAAAAAAAAAAAATCAAACAGAAAACAAAAAGCACTAACAGGATGAGACTGGATGACACTCTGCAGATAAGTCAGAAGTTTACGGAGGATAAGGGAAAGTGCTATGACAAAATAAATACTTCTGAAGTCCCACCTGCCAAGCCTGCTGTAACATTTTTGTCCCTCATTAAAAAAAAAAAAAAGAAAGAAAGAAAAAGTACATTTATATTCCACAGATAATACAGGAAAGACTCTGGGGTGGTAAGAACTAAGTCACTGTCAAATGTTACATTTGTTAAAATATATAAACTTTTTGCATTGTTATTATACAGGAAGGAACTAACAACTCCTCTATTATACTGCATCTCACTTTGAATGTCCTGGAAGATGAGTTAAATGCAATATCAGAGAGTCCAACTGGATTTTACATGCACACTCTAAGTTACATGAGTATTTTCCAATTATGTGTTCTTAAAATTTCAAATGCACTAGTTAATTTTCCATTAACCAATCCACCACACAAGATATCAAAAAGTATGAATATTTTAGCTACAAATGACTGCAATAACCAGTAACATACAATAAATCTGGTTTATCTATAAAACGTATGTCACTATACCAAACAAGGACAGACATTCAAAGAACAGCCCATTAGTTAAGTATGAATTCTGATCTATTACTTTAAAAAGTCCTTCTCAGGTCTCCTACTTAGTAGGTTCTAAGAAGAATGTTTTTAGGCAGCACATGCTGTTACAACAAAACATAGTAAAATTGTAAGTAACTCAGCACAGCAAACTGAGAGCTCATTAAGAAACACAGTTAGTAAAACACACATTTATATCCCCAGTGCAAAACTTCTGCGGAGAAAAAGGAACTAGAAGAGTCAGGTGATACAAACCCATACGAAAAAAACCCACCAAAAAATACCCCAAAAAACCATGCATTTTCTTACCAGAACATTAACTTCCAAGGAAGAAAATTATGTGACCAACACTGTTTGTTTGAGAAGGAGTACACTATATGGATGGCATTTGTATGTGCAATATGTAGAGAGGAGAATTACTTTAATACAAAACATGATTACCTGCTAACTTCAGAACTCAAGTAGCACAGCAGATGAATGGCCCAAAGCAAAGGTCCTGCATATGCTGCAAATGCTGTAAGGAAGATTGCTGGTATTTCCACATAGCTTTCTAGTCCCACAAAACCTGCTGAAACATCCACAGAAGCAATGCCATTTGAATTTCCCTGAAAACAGGAATTAAAAAGTAAGGCTTCAAATATCTCTGAAGAAACATTTAGAATACATTATAATAATATAAATTATTGTAGCAGTTGAACAGTTACTCTTTAAGCCACTTTATAATACAGCCATATTCTTTACATCAGAATTTCAATAAAGTAGCTTACCAAACAAGAGCTTTTATTGAGGATTTACAGACCAATATGGGCATAAACGGCATGATCTTTCATTTGTCTTATTTTGCATGCAAATTAACATGGCTATTGTTTAATAAATTACATCCAAGAAAAGAGTTTAAAGCAAGTGGCTACTCCTGCTGATTTCAGTCACAGTAATGTAATTAAAAATGCATTTTCCATCATGCATGGTTCAAACACAAGATTTTAGGCTTGTTGCCCAAAATTATACCAGAAGATTAATATTTCCTGCCGTTAGAGATGGAATGGCTCCAATTTAGACCTGTAGAGGAACACTACACTGGCCGCCTGCCATATGACACAAGCTGCTGCATGCAACCAGATTAAGGCTTACAAATTCAGAGAGGTTTCTGCTTTCCAAGATTCTATACCACATTTGCATTGAAACAGACCAAAAGTCAGCCTAGATAGACTGAATCATCAATAAAGGAAATTTAAAATGTAGAAAAACAGAAGGAACATACAGTAATGAAAGTATTAAGAGCTGTCCAAGACTTGTATGTTTTACCTAGTTTTCTTTTTCCAGTGACTAAGACCACAAAGTAACAAAGAATAATATAAAATTGAAGGAAGTATTTTCTACTGAAAATGCCTAAGTATTTAACTTTACTCAAATATCTAAAGCAGAAAACACATCCTGTGATTAAGGCAGAATATTTCTCAGCAGGTCAAAGACAGGTTTCTTCAGACTAGTGTGAAAGCTCTCATACATTCTTGGAGAAGCTGATCTGTTTCTACAGCACTGGTATTCTAACAGCCATCAAACTCTCCTTTTCCCTCTACAGAATTCCAGACCAACACAAAACTAAGTGCTGTAACCACCAAGACCCTCACATCCAGTCTCAGCAAAGCATATAAGAAGTGGCAGCTCCCCCATTCCCTCCAATCTGATCTCCTCTCACCTTAGTGAGCTGTCTTGAACCACCAAGATATCCCAGCAAGGAAGTCTTCTGATCACATACACATGTCTGGGTTGCCCACAAAATTCAGAGCACACCAGGAAGCAGGAAGACCAGGTAGCTTTTTCAACTACATAAGTAACCAGCCACGAGGGACAGGAAAAACTGTGTTTCTGAAATAGCTCTAACAACTAAGAAGAAAAAGACCATCCATGACAACAGAACAATTCAGAGCTCATCACCAGCACTTTCCCTGTGAATCCTACCATGAAGATCTCCCCAGAATGTAAGAGGAGACTGAAGCTGTAAGAAGGCAGCAGGCTCTAGCTTTTACCAACATACCATACAGCAGAGGATCTTGACTTACGTCAGTCTTCCTCATTTTGACCTTCACCATGCACCACTGTAGTGACTGTTGCACTGCACAAGTGTAACACATTATTGTTATGCATTTAGTGTAAAGTTCAGCAATGACAGGAGCAGAGCAAATAACTATGATGAGCCACTGAAGTAAAAGCTGATCTGTGCCCTAGTACCTGTAAGTTGAGACTGGAAAAGAAAGCTGTAAAGCAAAGCCCCTCCTCAGGTTTAAGGTGAAGTGACTAAAGACAAGGCAAGAGCAGAAAGGTCAAGTGCAACCCTCTGAGAGCAGGGCAGGGTGCTGCTCCTCAACAAGTTTGCCAGGGACAGGTAGGGAGAGAATCTGCTCTCTCTTCCCCCAGTCCTTGTCCAAAGTAACAGCTCTTTCCCCCCATCACACCTACTTATTTTCTCTTCTCTTCTTCTCTGTATAATGCATGCAGAGTAGAAAAGCTAAGACGTCAAGCAATCCTGCTCATCTTATGAAGACATGAAAAGTCTTTTCACATTGTTTGCTCCTCCTGGACATGTACATGATTGATCCATGGCACCTCAGAGCAACTCCCCATCCCACTGCATGTGAGAAGGAGCAAGAATAAATACAGCAATCAGGAGTGCATGTCACTGGTCCTGCACAAAAGGGTAAAAAGATGTACTCTCCTCTGGAAGGCAGTGAGGACAGAGGAAGGAACCAGCTGAAGGAATAGTGCTTTCCACCTTCCTGACTTCCTTTAACACAGGGCTCACTCCACCTATGTTTGACTTTTTTTAATGTGAGACAGCTGTAGAACAAGGAGAAACAAAGATATACACACTTAAATCCACACACTTACAACTCTGACCACACTGCGTGTTAAGTGTCCAAACACTTCACTCTCAGCCAGCTCCAAGGATACTATTGAAAGAGCCCTGCTGAGCAGTCAGCAACATTATTTCTTCATGTTAGATATCTTTCTCCAAGAATGATTTGATCTGAATTTTAGTAGCTTGTAACTTCTAATACTCCACACAATACATAAACGTCAATTCAGAGTGTCTGCTTTTATTTTAAAGTATCACTCAAGTATTTCAATGGTCTAATAGCTTATTGTGATAAGGGCAGAAAGTGGCAGAAGACAATGCACTATGGCATAAAAGCTTTCCATGATAATCCATCATCACCTAGATCAATGAAGCACAAATATAGGAACACTGGCTAAAGAAATTACGCAGCATATTTGTTACAGTAACAAAGGAAAATCCCTCCAAAGACAGTAATGAAACAATCTAAAACCCTCTTCAAAGCTGCAATGATTTTTCTGAAAATGTTGTAGATACCACATCACTCACTGAAAACGAGCAGTATCTCAATGACTCTCACTGAACTGAGAAGTACAGAGGTGCAAGACAAAAATGACATGCTTCTGCCTTGTTTAACGACTGATTTAGCATAGCAGACTGTTACTGCACTTTCACACATAATTTTTTGTCTTTCTAGTAACTGGAACCCTATGAACATGCGCAGAATGAGAAATTTAGTTATGTGAAACAAATCATTTAAGGAGAAAAAAAAGTGGAATAATTTGAAAAAAAATAAAATGGAGACAACTGTGCTGTCTCTGCTGTTGGAGGTTTCAAGACCCTGAGCTCCATCACTGCATCACACATCTCTTTCCTCTAGAACCCCTGAGAATGGGATTGAGTTGTGGTCCTGCTGAGGTCCTCTCCAATCTAAGTTATCCTACAACGCTTTGAAATCAGAGCAAGAGAAAGCTGTCAACCACTTCAAAATGTCACTCAGTCTCTCTCTTTACCTAAAGGCAAAATGAATTGGATACAAATTATTCCGAAAATGTACAAACCTATTCTGTTCTCCTCCAATAATTAAAATTAGCAGAATATAAGCAAGTCCTAATATTTTGAGACTGGGGTTTTTTTTCTCCTCTTCTGCAGATATACTGCTGTAAGGATAGAAACAAAACCCCGCAAGACTAATAAATAAATACCTGGAATTTTTGTTCATTTATGAGCTTTCACATAGTAACAAAAGTATTTTAAGACATATTTACATCAACAATTTTTTTTAGGATCTGCTGTAGTTAAGAGAAACAACCAAGATGTTTATTTCTATTCTTGTTGTATTTGAAGGGCACATAGCAATCCTAAAGATATAATACATTTTTGGGAAGTGACTGATGAGTTATGAGATGTGAACAACACAGAGCTTAGGATAAAGCAATCAGTCATTCCATCTTGTTGAAAAATTCATCAAGAGGTTCTCAAGCTTGCAATAACATCCTGACAAATAAGTGGCATTCTGACTAAATGTGTTAATTTCACAGTTTTTTTACAATAGTCAAATATTTTTAACTTTGCTTCTCTTCACTGAATTAGACAAAACAATAAATAAAGCAAAGATCCTAACTACTAAAACAAACCTAAAAAACGAAGTGATTGTATCCAGCTCCACACACAACTTTAGCTACTCAAGCTCTGGAAACCTCCAAGTGTGAAGACTGCACAACCTGTGTGAGTAACCTTTTCCAATGCTTACCATTCACAAGTCTTGCTGAAGGGCTGGAAAAACAGATTTATGTCTAGTATTCCCAAGTTAAAACTGTTTAATAAATTTGCCTTTTAAGTTCACATTGTCAGAAAGCAGCAAGGGCAAGCTGGTTCTGCATGGGAAGGTAAGATGGTAAATGAGCGTGAAAACAAAGCAAGTGAGAGCAGTAAGTCAGGAGGACTGGGAATGCTAAGCGGCATGTCCAGGTCAGAGTTGGATCCAGAGACAGTGATCGGGGCCAGACTCAGTTCAAGGGTTACACAGCAAGTCTGTAGTGATGGTTAGTGGAAAGGAGTGAAGGGGAAAGGGACCTGGGGGTCCTGGTGGATAGGAGGATGACCATGAGCCAGCAATGTGCCCTTGTGGCCAAGAAGGCAAATGGCATCCGAGGGTGCATTAGAAAGGGTGTGGTTAGTAGGGCAAGAGAGGTTCTCCTCCCCCTCTACTCTGCCCTGGTGAGGCTGCATCTGGAATATTGCATCCAGTTCTGGGCCCCTCAGTTCAAGGAGGACAGGGAATTGCTTGAAAGAGTCCAGCGCAGAGCCACAAAGATGATTAAGGGAGTGGAACACCTCCCTTATGAGGAGAGGCTGAGGGAGCTGGGTCTCTTTAGCTTGGAGAAGAGGAGACTGAGGGGTGACCTCATCAGTGTTTACAAATATGTAAAGGGTGGGTGTCAGGATGATGGAGCTAGGCTTTTTTCAGTGATATCCAGTGACAGGACAAGGGGCAATGGGTGTAAACTGGAGCATAGGAGGTTCCACGTTAACATCAGGAAGAACTTCTTTACTGTAAGAGTGACAGAGCACTGGAACAGGTTGCCCAGGGGGGTTGTGGAGTCTCCTACGTTGGAGATATTCAAGGCCCATCTGGACAAGTTCCTGTGTGATGTACTCTAGGTTACCCTGCTCTTGCAGGGGGGGTGGACTAGATGATCTTTTGAGGTCCCTTCCAACCCTTGGGATTCTGTGATTCTGTGACACGACAGGTCTCACACTAGGCCAGAAAGCCCAGACACTATGTCCAAGGCCAGATCAGGATTAAGAGACAGGCACAAACATACCTGCTTACACATCTGTGACACAGCTCAGGCAGTAAAGCATCATATTAAAAGCAGGTCTCACAGAACAGTAGGGTCAGGCCCTTCCTTATATCTTTTCTCCCAACAGCTCCTCTCAGTGAAGGAGATCACCTTGAACTCCACTAAACTAAGCTCTTAGGCAGGAGATGCACTCAGGGTCCTGGCACAGATGAAGCATGGAATGCAAAACCAAGTGTAAGCTCAAGGCACTTGACTTCAACCCATACTTACTTTGTTTTTCTTTCTACTTAAGCTAAAAGTATTAGATTCCACACCCAGACACTTAATTCCCTCACACACACACTTTCATCAACTATACCAACTGAGTAATGAAAAATACTATTTCTTCCTATGAATCTTGCTTACTCTGTACACAGGATTTTCACAGCTATACTTCCATAAAGTCTTTAAGGACACTACAATATTTTTTTGACAGAACACCGTCTCATTCATTAAATATTCTATCCTGAACAAGGCTATTTTTACTCACTATCATATTCTAAAGGCCATCACTTACATTCAACACTTTGCAAGACAGAGAAACTGTTTTTGTCATTTCTTACCCTATTGCAAATCAAGATTTAATAAAGGCTCAGGCAACATGGCAAGAAGTCTCATTCTTCTCATAATCACACCAGGACATGTGCAAAAAGTAGGTCTCTAAATCTCTCATATTTCCAGAGGAAAGGGTTTTAGATTTAGTTTATATTTCTCTTCTCTTGGCTCATTTAGCTAGCACAGTTTAAATTTAGTATCCAGTCTCATGTACATCCACAACGAATTTAGTGCTTTTTCCATTTCTGTATTTCAATCATAGATCTGCTATCATTTTTGTATGCCACATTAGATCTTTATGCCTGTCTGGAAATTAAAAACCTAGCACCACTGTGAACCCAGCCAGTTTAATAGTGGTAGCTCTACCACTCTGCTCAATCATGAAACTTGAGGAAGGAAAGTTAGGGAAGACATTCACATCTATGCCAGCAGTGCACATCATACCTTATAATAATACAGTTGTGTTTTTTTCACATCTTTTCCTTAGCACTCAAGAACAGGTATCACTTGCTTCAGAAATAGTAAACAAATGACTAGCTGGTACCAAGGCAGGCTTAACAGAGGTCAATACTGAAGTTGAGCACTTTCACCTTACAAGGAGGCTTTAACACCTCTCCCTAACAGGTTAAGAAAGTGGACAGTGAGGTGGATTGAAACCTGCTCAGATGCCAGGCTCATGGGGTTGTGATCAGCAGGACAACATCCACCTGAAGGCCAGACACTAGTGAACAACCACAGGCCTTGACACTAGGGCTGATACTCTTTAATATCTCCATTAATGACCTGGATGATGAGGCAGAGTGCCACCTCAGCAAGTATGCACACTGTGTCGAGCTGGGAGGAGTGGTATACTGGATACACCAGGTGGGTCTGATACCACTCAGAAAAGCTAGAGAGTGGGCTGACAAGAAACTCATGAAGTTCAAATGAGATGTCAAATCTGGCACTTGGGGATGAGAAAAATCCATGCTTTTAGTCAGGCTAAGGACTAGGTATATGGAAAGCAGCTTGGCAGAGATGCACATGGGGCCTTGGTGGACACCATGTTGTCTATACCTGTGCCCTTTGTGCAAAGACACAGTATCTGGGACTGCATGAGTCAACTGAAGGAGATGCTCCATTTCCTCTACTAAGCAACAGTGAGATCACATCTGGGCCGTTGAGTCCAGTTCTGAGCTCCCCAGCAGGGAACAGACATGGATGGAGCACAGAAAGTCTACTGAAGCACCGCAGAGATCATGATGGGAACAAAGCATATGTCATCTATCTGAACAAGCTGGTCTGTTTACCCTCAAGAGGAGGAAGCTCAGCAGGGATCATAATAATGTGTATAAATACCTGCTGAGGGGAAGAAAATGTAGTCAGACTCTGACCTTCTCAGTCTCTCAGTAGTGACTAGTGAATGGATGAAAAGCAATGAACACAACTGAAGTACAAGCAGTTCTATTTAAACACCAGGAAAAGTCTTTTTACTGGCTAGGGTGCTGCTACCAACTGTCCAGAGAGGTTGCACAGTCTTTGTCCTTGTAGGTAATTAAAATTGGACTGGACACCTGATGTGGCTGACCTGTTAAGATGGTGGAGACTGGACTGAATGATGTCCAGAGGCACCTTCCAGCCACAACTTTTCTGTAATCTGGTGGTTCTTTAAAATTTGCAGATAACTGTACCAAGAATTCATCATCACTGAAAATAGGTGCTTTATGAAAACATTCAAGCCATTCTTTATTAGTCCCTTTTTCACAGCTGGATTTTATTGCTAGCCTACCCACCATTAAACTTGTGGTGGCTACTTTTGCTTTGTACCTTAGTACTGAGAGGCCCTGCCTTCCGTGTCTTGACAGCCCCACTAAGGCCTGCTCTCAGAATGACATAATCAGAGCTGACTGCCTAAATAGTAACATTCAAGTCATGCAAAAGCTATTCAACCAGGAAGTGTTACATCCTCTGAGCAGGAAAACTGGGTAGGAAGGGGTAAATCATGATGATCTTATCCCCACCAGCAATTCCCTGTCCTCACATGTACTCTCACAGAAAAGTCAAGCCAATCCTTGGTAAAGTACTAACAGGATCGGAAATGGAATAGGGAAGTACCCTAAGCTTGACTACACCTTTAATATCCTCAGCCATGCCTTAAAAGTAAAGCCAACACAGGTCTCACCTTGACATTTTGCAACAAATCAGAAAGCCTCTCCTCCTAAAACATAAACAGCCCAATTCCCAGTTTAACAAATGCCCTCCTAAGATAGTCTGCTTACAAGAAGTTTTCAGTGTTATTAGAAGTGGAGAGAAACTCTCCAGCTCCAATACTAAGGAAAGTTTGTGGAATTGCAACCTTATTTGCAATGCAGAGACGTTATTGAAATTAGTAAGCCTCCTCAGGAATGAAGATACCATTCAATATAACAATAATAGCAATTCTGATTCTTGTAAGAGACATTACCTTGTCACAGAACTTCCCTTCAGTCATAAACTGTATGTAGACCTATTGTGATGCTACCAAAGGTTTCAAAAGCCTCAAGAATCAGGGACAAAAGACTTTATTGGTATTAATCACCTCAGCTGAAATTCTTGTATTTATTATTACCAGAACAGGACTAAGGAGACCCACTAACAGACCAAAATTACCCCTGGTATAGATACCTGATACCTGATATTTTTAACACTTTTGGAAATCTGTACTGCGGTTAAATTATCTTTCCCCTATTCTAAAAACCAAACAATAATACAGTTAGAAACTAAACCCTTTTGAGAACTCAGTAATTTTTTTTTGAGATTTAGCTGGCATTTTACTCACAATGAGCAATGTTTCTTTCAAAAACTATTCTTCCTCCCACCCCTGTAACAAAGAGTATTCAGCTTACCTGAAAATAGAAGAAAGCTTGGCCAAACCAGTAGTGCATGACAGTAATCTGTGCTGCATCAAATTTCAAAGGTCTCCAGATATATTTTGTCATCATTGTCTGAATCAACAGACAAAACACCAAGACTGGTAAATTGTGAGGTCTAAATAGAAGGGCTGCTAGTAGAACCAATCCACTGTACACTTCCCATAATCCTGTACTCTTCATGCCAGAGTCTGAAGAAATAACCTGTGACTTCAGCAAGTCTTTGGTACCACTGAAGACTATGCCAAGAACAAACACATAAACAAAACGAGCTTCAGTAATCCCCCTAAACAGGAGGGGAAAAAAAAGTAATAATAATTAATAAATAAATAAAACAGAAATATTAGCTACTTACTAATGTCTATTTCACATGTCAGAAAGTCTTTCAGGAGAGGTGCAGACCAATGCAGTTCTGCCAAACAGGTTAAATTCTAAGGCTAGTACTGGCTATTTCATGAGAGAGCTTTCTCAAATACAAAACTCTAAAAATAGTTTATAATTAAATTGCAAGACATTCAAATCAACTTTACTAAAGAAAGGAGCTTGTGTGAAAAAACTAACCTATAAAATAAAATATCATAGTACTGTAACATGTCAATTAATGTAACAAAAATAAATGTATGTTATTACTATTTAAGGTCTAGATCTATAAATATATTCATATAGATATGCCATTTAGATAGCATAATGAATTTCCCCAAAAATACTCCTTAGAGTGATATGGAATCTTTATTTCAAGAATTAAAGTTACTTAAAAATTACTATTCCCTTTAAGCTGCTCAGTAATTTTCCACTGAACATTCACACAAGCATATGCTTCTTTTTAGCCAACTGAAAAGACAGTGATTGTATTTGAAAATCTTTTTTTCACTCTGCAATTTCTGAATACCTTCAGACATCTTCTCACCTCACACAGCTGCACAGATATACAGACTTTCTGGTTTATACCAGCACATTTTTTCCTTGTAAGTGTACGCATTTTTCAAATCCCTTAGAAATCTCATTACAAAAAAATTGAATGCTTTAAGTTGTAAGCGTAATTAGAACCTTCTGCTATGTTCACTGCACCTATAAATTCATTGGCTTCTTCATTTCCAGTGAAAGCTATGTTCTGAAAAAAAACACAGCATCTCGTCCAAAAAAGCTGACGAAGACAATGACCAGTGAACTTAAAAGCTGTGACCTGCTATTCTAGTAATACAAGGCCAAAGGAACAAAGAAAGTAAAAGCAGATATCTGTCAGAATGCATTGATATTCTTATGTTTACTGGAATAAAAAAAAAAAGTCACAGATCATATAATCTAATCATTAGATTATTAAACTATAATAATAATAATCCAATGAACTCATCAAATTAGCATATTAAAAAATCTGTTGTTTTTGAAAAAGATAAAAAGCCACATTATCTACACATTTTATCCATAACGTAATACACACCATCTTTAGGGATTAGCAGTCACTTTATGCTTGAGTGGTGAACAAACATGTTCTCCTCAAAGTTAACATAATTCACTCAGAACTGAGGATTGTTGAGTCATCTGGACTTAATAATACATGGAGAATTCATAGAATCATAGAATAGTTAGGGTTGGAAAGGACCTTACAATCATCTAGTTCCAACCCCCCTGCCATGGGCAGGGACACCTCACACTAAACCATATCACCCAAGGCTTTATCCAACCTGGCCTTGAACACTGCCAGGATGGAGCATTCACAACCTCCCTGGGCAACCCATTCCAGTACCTCACCACCCTCACAGTAAAGAATTTCTTCCTTATATCCAGTCTAAACCTCTGCTGTTTAAGTTTCAACCCATTACCCCTTGTCCTATCACTACAGTTCCTAATGAACAGTCCCTCACCAGCATCCTTATAGGCCCTCTTCAGATACTGGAAGGCTGCTATGAGGTCTCCACGCAGCCTTCTCTTCTCCAGGCTGAACAGACCCAACTTTCTCAGCCTGTCTTCATATGGGAGGTGCTCCAGTCCCCTGATCATCCTCATGGCCCTCCTCTGGACATGTTCTAACAGTTCCATGTCCTTTTTATGTTGACGACACCCCAACTGCACACAATACTCCAGGTGAGGTCTCACAAGAGCAGAGTAGAGGGGCAGGATCACCTCCTTCGACCTGCTGGTCATGCTCCTTTTGATGCAGCCCAGGATACAGTTGGCTTTCTGGGCTGCAAGCGCACACTGAAGCTGGCTCATGTTCATTTTCTCATCGTCCAACACCCCCAAGTCTCCTCCACAGGGCTGCTCTGAATCTCTTCTCTGACTGCTCTGAATCTCTTCTCTAAAATTACAATTCATAACAAACTGAACAATGTTATTAGGGTGTCATGGGAATAACTATATTAACAAAAGTAAGCAGTTTTAATTCCCATATAGTTATTCTTTCCCCTCTTGCAAAATTCCTAATGAACTGTTGGGGAATATCCCATCTAATAGTTAATTTCCTGCTTAAAAGCATTCATTGCTTTGGTGCTCATATCATCATATAGGTACTACTGGGGCTTGTCTTATACTTTAACAAATGCCAAAGCTAGGCTTGTTCTTCTGTGTTCTTACCTAAGTAAGTTTTACAGTTCATATGGGTAACGACATAAGAACTGATACTGTGATGGAATGAGTTAAGTTATAGTCAAAATCTTTGTTACTAAACAGTGCAGTAGTTTCCTACATAGAAACAAGCTTCTGCCTTATTTCTGTACTTTGCTAGGTGACTTGCACTGATACTACATATACCCTTTTGCTCAGCCAGAAATCATACATCTCTATGACTGCAGCAAATATAAGTTGAACATGCTGTCAATAAATCAGGTGTCAGTAGAAGCAGAGCTAACATCACCAGATCAGACAGTATAGATATTCAAGAGGGGTGACTAGTAATAGTAGGTGCCTGATTATGAACACAAACACTGCTAATTGCATTAACTCTCACTGCCCAAGTGAAGGAGCTTTATGCCCGTGCACACCTAACTGTGACCCACTGCATAGGCTATCATAGCTCATATATGTCTACAGTGACACAGACAGAGGGACAGCAAAACACAAGCCTATGTCCTGAACTTTGCCTTAGGGAAAGTGCCATGAAGCCAACCTCAGGCGTGATAGTTGGCTAGGGCTTGTTGTGCTCATCCCTCCACATCCTTTCCTAGTAAAGCCCTTTGGTCTACCACAGCTCCCACCTGGGGTTCAGTATAATGTGCAAATACAGCAAGCAGTGGTTCAAGATACTGTCTCCTTAGGTGTCTGTAGAGCTGTGAAATCTATGGCAAAGAGAGAGTGAGGAAAGCTGATAGCCCTGAGTCAATGCACAAAGAATGTGCGTTGCATCAAGGGTGCGGCTAAGGGGGTTTCTTCAGATTCAGCCATCTCCTACTGTTTGCATCCAAACTGGGCACAGATAGAAATGATAAGAGATTGCAACACCATAATTCTCCTAAACAACTGTAGCTACCAGTCCTTATTTGGGCTACCAAATGTAAAAGTAGTCAGCCTTCCCTTATATCCACTCCTTATTTTGCATTATGGAGGTATGCCTTAACTCACTTTTCCATGTGAATTCCGATGTGTTACTCAAACTAAAACAAAGACACACAGAGGGTGTCTATATATGCAAATTCAACACTGGCAGGACTTTCAGCATGTAAATGAATTGCCATAGAATAGCTTGTTTCCATCAAAATGATGAACTCTCAGTCAGCCTCCAGACTGGTCTGGTTATATCCAAACTACCTATCAGAAGCAATCCTTGGCCTCTGCTACCTCTCAAACCATGTTTGGGAGAAGACTAGCCAGCCTTGCCTCAAACTGTTGTTATAATGAATAGCACAGATGATCTAGCACATGTGCAGGGAACACCCCCTGAATAATTGACCAATATGGACATGATCATACCTATTTGCCAATATCTCGAAGTAAGCTGCTTTGTTTCTAACTCACATCAGCGTGCACACATTCAATAACTAAAGTATCTCGGTAGGCAGATTTTCCTTTCTAGCAATGAAAAAAAAAAGCCAAGACAATCGTCAGTTATTTTCTCCCAGCCCTTCAAGACAATAAAGGCTCAAAGTATACTGCTAATGATTATAAACACTTCATTACTTGTTGCTTCTCTATGACTTCAGAGATATGCCATTGAAATCATTAACCTGCACTTGCCACATGAGAACTTGGCCCAATGGCAAAGCTGTCATCAACAAAAATGGGAAAAGGAATTTTCTGTCACGTACTTTGAGGTTGTGTCCCCAAAGCATTTTAACCACACAGTAGATGGTTGGTTTTATTTAAAACAAAATAAGTCATAATGGTTAAAAAAAAAATCTATCACATTTTATTCAGCACTGCATAGCTAAATAATAAAGAAGTATAGTAAAAGCCCAGTTATACTTGGTGGAACTAGTATAACCAGAAAATACCACTAATAAAAATTTCTAAAACTAAATTTCTTTTAACTTTAATTATTTTTTTCAGACTTTGGAAGGCCACTTCTCAACTACTGATAACAAATGAGCTTGAATTGAGTATTTATTTTCCACATACAGGAAAAAGAACCAAAAAGCATGAGGAGAAATAATAAGCAACAGTATTTATAAATTCAGTTTTCCTTTTGCACTCACAGAACCAAGAAAAAAGATTAAACCACCACATGACAGTGATGTGGCCTTCCTAAATCTGAGTACAGTGCTATGTTCTGTGGTTTAGCTTTCAGAGATGCAAACCCATACATAATGGTATAAGCAAAGGCACTTTACTATTTTATTCCCTTAAATATTAAGCATTTGTAAAATCCCTGTAGGGCCATTTGCTTTTTCTTTTAGGGGGAAAAAAAAAAACTAAAACAAAACAAACCAAACAAACAAAAAAAAAACCAAAACAAAAACCCACCCAAAAAAACAACCCAAACCAAAATCCATAAAGTTTAGACAGTTCTTCCATTTCTGGCTAAGGCAGAAATTCAATGCCCTTTTTCAGCATCTCTGGTAATTCCAATGTGATTATTACCATAAAATATTATAATATATTCATGCAACTTAGAAGTAAAACTTTAGGAAACAGCTTTGGGTATTTGTCACTATTAAATGAGTTAAGTGAAAACCACTTGATGGAAATTCAGACTAAAAACCCAATTTCTCAGCAAATGCACTACTATTATTTTGTTTGAGTTAGTATGATACTTATCTTTTTCATTTCACAAACTATCATTTTTAAATAATGGAAAATGGAAGGCCAAATTACTGCTTGCATATTTTAATTTAGAGGTTATCTTAGTGTAAACCATAGAAGATGTGATATACTTCAATTGCTTCTTGTCCCTCATCCACCTCCCAGCAGCTGTCACATTCAGAGAAAAAAACCAACACCTTATCTTCAGTAAAGAGTATAGAGAGGAGGAGTTTCAGAGCAAAAGTTCTTCATCTTACAGAGCAAACATTATGTATGAAAAATGCTTTGGCTGCCTACAGCTTTTTCTCATGTTATACAAAATTGCCTCTTCCTTGCACCTGGATTTGGAGTTATTCTGCATCATGAACACACATGAATAAACTTACTTCTAGACATATTTAAAAGAAAGTTCTGGTTTTGCTTCTGGTGGTATTTTAAATAGGCCTTTACCATTTATCACACCAGCAATCTAATGAGCTAGGATTACTATGACAACACATCAGCTAACATCTCAAAACTACTAAGATGTGTGTACCATCTTTTTTGACATCCTGTATTGGGAGCCTTGACAAAGATAACACATTTGGCAAGTCAGTGATCTCAGGCAAATAATGTCTGCTCTAAAAGGCCTTGTACTTTAGGCTCAAGAAGCCCACATTACCATGGGCTTCTCAACGTTCTTGCAAGGGACCATGCTGGAGGCCCTGTGATGGCCTGTGTTGTGTGCTGGGGGGGGGGTGTTAGAAAGATAATTCTGACAGGGTAGGAGCAGACATATGGGTTTGGTTTGGTTGGTTGGATTGTTTGGTTTGGGGTTTTTTCGGTTTTGTTTTCTGAGGTTTGGTGGTTTGCTTTTTTTAACATAAAAGACATGGAAGGGAGGCAGAACCTCTTCACACATGGGAGTGTTCCCATGTGTGCCACAGCATGCTATAGGAAGATTCATCTGGGGTTTTTCTGATGCTGCAAAAGAACAGGTTTACCAACATCTGAAGATACTCACTACCTATATCCCTCTTTTTACTCTATTTTATAAAACAGCTATTTTGTTACACATTTGTTGTTGGTCCTTTCTTACCGAGATCTGGAAAGTGACCTGCATCCTACATCACACTTCCTGCCCCAGGTGCAAAACACGTGTCAACACAAATGTCAGAACCTGCATTTGCTAACCCTACCAGCTTACACTGAGAATCTGAAGGGTATAAAGCTTTGAAACAAACCAGTAAATTTTAGACAAGTCTATAACCAGAGATATATAAAGACCTAGCATAATTTAAGCAAATCACCATGTTCTGTATTTATTTACAATGAAATAACACAAAAAGCCAGTATCTGTCTTGTTTTAATTGCAATCAATACACTGATTATAGAACGAACAGTTTCACAGTAAATGCTCTGCCTTTAGTATGTAAGTACTCCATTTATTTCTCTAATGGCATTTTATTTGTGGCTCAACTGCTGTTATTTATTGTTCAGTCCCACGCTGCAGTATTTTGCTTCTCACTGCAAGGACAGTATTATTCTCCAGGAACTGTACTCAAACACAAAGCAAAACTAGAGGCCACACTCAGAAATCAGGCATTTCCAAATACAGAGCCAAATCCTGCAGACTGTGTAAAGATAACCCTCACTTTCACATCCAGCAGAACTAGCACACAATGTTAGCTTAACACTAGCATACAACTAGAATTATCATCAATATTTGGAGAGACAGAATGTTTGTAAATATATCTAGATATACATACATGCACATTTGTTATAAAACATGCCTTGTTAGCAAATCTGATCTTTTATATGTCCTAACATCTTCTCCTGTAAGGAGAGGATTTTTCCATCTCTGCATATCTTAAGAATCTCTGGCTCTTGATTAAAAAGTGCCAACAGAAACCATTTGTATCCCGATCAAATTGCATATCCATATCAAAATATCAAAAAAAAAAGTTTCAGAGAAAGAGTATTAAGTCCAGAAAATAATTGTTTTACTACTTCTCTTCCACAATCCCTGCCTCCTCATCAAATGACCTAACTGATTCTAGATGTTTTTCCACAGCTCTCTGATATTTACAAAAGCTTGAGGCTGCAGAGCCAGAGACCATCCAACAGTAAAAAGTATCATAATAAAGATAAGTCCACTTAGATACATATATACATATATATATATATATATATATATATATATATATATATGTCTTCCACAAGCACCTGCTGGTGAAAGAGCTAACAGCTTCCTTACAGTTACAGACTAGTTCTATAAGAAACTTAACATCCACATAAAAACCCTTAGCATGCATTCTGCAGCACAGCCTAGGCCTCAAGAGAGATTTGGTTACATCTTGAAAGGCCATACAGTACGGATCAGTCACCAGCAAAGGAAAGATACAGAAAAGTAACTATCCTAATTACTGCCTAAGCATTTTTCAAAACTAAGAAGTAGCTAAGTGAGCTTGGCACGTGCTCTGCTAAATGTGGCAAGTCCATTTAGAACAAGAGGAGATTGTGCATTTGAAGTTTCTTTGCAGCAAAAACACAGGGTATGAAAATTTGGGTTTTCCTCATATTAATTCTTATCTGATTAGCTTCTAAACTGTCACAGTCGAAAGACACTTTATGGAGCTCAAAATTATGCACACACTACAAAATCTGAGTGCTGGCCACCTACAAAATAGAGTTTTATTCATAAGAATGTGATTTTAGACTAGACATAATGTCCCCTCCCACTTCACTCCTTGATATCCAAAGCATTAACACCTCTCTAGAAATAGAGTTACGTATCTGTTGATTAACTTACTTTGAAATATCTTTGCTGCCATGTTGCCATGGAAATATGACATTTCCAATAGCTGCCCGGTAACTGTAGACTCCCAGGAGCCCAAGCGCCATAGCAATTTTTGAAACAAGGGAGCATCTTCTTTGAACCAGAAAGAAGATCATAAGTAGCGATACTGCAGCCAAGAAGGAGAGTTCAGATTTATGTTCAGAGCTGTAAAACAAACAAGCAAACAAACCAACCCCTTAAAAACACTGTAATTCCTGTTTAAAACACTGGAGATAAAGTGCTGTAGCTGTGTCAAAATTAATGACTGCACTGACATCTGTTATGAGCTTTCCAAGAGGTACTGTAAAATATTTTGGTATTTTTAGAAAAGCAGTTTTTTAAATGAGGTTTTCTATTCATACATGCATGTTTAAAAGTATAATTATTGTGTTCCACCATATGCTACTTACTCTGTTAATTATATAAAAACTGAGCTGCATATTGCATAATGGAAAAGGAACTAATGCACTTAAACTAGCATTTTGTTATTTATACATTTTGAAAGAGTGCATTTTGCTTATAGCACAGCATTTCAATTTCTAGCATAAGGCAGAAAATAATTTTGCACTATACTATTAGACCTATTCTCTCTTTTTAAATAGCTGCTAATTTAATTTTAGACATACAAAACATTACCTAGCTAAAATTACCAGAAGTGTACTTACGTAGATTAAAACATACACATCCAAATGTATTATCACAGTAAGATTCCTTTACACAACTACAGCACTTTTACTGGATCCATACATGCAAGGAATAAAGACACTAGATTTGCATCATGGCCAAGAAGATTACAGACATGGTTTGTTTGTTCCCCTGCATCCTAAATAGCTAACGCTCATTCCAGAATCAAGGGCATTTCATTGAGCATGCTGCCAACATTATGTATTTAAATCTACAGTGATCTTCAATTACCACTGCAAAATATAATGGGGTAAGGTAAAGATCTGAACTCAACCCCTACCATAGCTAGTGATGCAATTCCAGAAAGCCCACTGTAATCCAAGAACTGTTAACATTTGCTTACTGCAAATATGCCCAGTACCCCAAATGACCTAGAACCACTTATTTTGTTAGACTTACTTACTGTAAAGAACATCGTGTATATTGTGAGAGCCAAGGGCTCCATCTTCTGTCTTCCAAATTTCAAAATGCCATGATAAAAGATCACTAATTTCAGCAAACTGCCAACCCTGGCTGTTACCTGCATTAGCACTTATGGAACTCCAGTTTTTACCTCTGATTTAATCAAAATTACAGTACTTCTAACAGGTTTACTTTCCTATTCCCCAGTATATGCTTTATCAGGACATTCACCAATAGCTGTCTGACCTATGTGCTTAGAATTCACAGAGAAGAGCATATGGGGCAGAAAAATTGTCCTGCTAGACCTCTCTGCAGGACCCTTCATACAAATTTATAGGACTCCCAAGAGATGCACTGCTCTCTGCAGGCCAGCAGAATAAACTGAGAGGAATAAACACTGGAACATTACAGGAGGGAAAATGTAGCCCTGATGTTTCTCCTATCTACAGGAAGACCCAGTACAAGCAGTGAATACATTGCTCCAGCAAGACAGTGCACCTACCACCTCTTATGACCACAGAACCGTAGAATGGCTGGAAAGGACCTTAAGATCATCCAGTTCTAACCCCCATGCCAACACAACTGATTTAGCAGCCACTGCATTTTTCAAATGAGCCTTTGTGGAAAATTTTAAAAGGTTTCAGGCTATATTCTCCTTGGCTGCTCATCATATGAGAGCGAGATAAATCACAAGTAAATAACAGCACATCATCATCGTCATCCTTGTCTCTTTATCTAAAATAGTCAATCCACTTCTGTTAGGAGACTCTTGCAGGCAAACCCAACATAGCAACACATAAAAATTAAAATAAGCATTCCTAACTGCAAGAAGTAACTGCTATATCAAGCAAGACACTCACTAACAGCTGCAACTCTCTAGAGTGAACACTTGAAATCATACTCTCACCCCCTCAAAAAGAAATAACATTTTCAGAGAAGGCCCGGTGGGCAGCAAGGTTCAAAGTCCACATCAGTTAGTAATGATGTGTTCTTAACTCCTAGCACAGGAGTCTATAACCAGCTCATGTCCAAGTTTTCTGGGAATAGTCCTCTGTGTTTTTTTTTTTTAATTTTTTTAGAACCATGTAAATCCGTTGGAAAAAAAAAGAGGGGAAAAAAACCCCCAACAAAACAAAACCAAAAAAACCAACCCACCGTGTTCCAGAGTTTGCTGATAAAACAAAAGAAAACAAAACAAAAACAAAATAAAAGGTTTCATAGTAAGTTAAGTCAGTTCAGTATAAACCAGCTACATTTTCAAGACTTTGCAGCCAACATTCTTAGGCCACTAAATGCATATCAAATTAACATATATTTTGAAAGGGTATTGTCATTGCTCAACACAGAGTCCACGCATTCAGCAAAAGTTCTGAATGACTTTGAGATTCTACTCGGAAATACAAGCATTAATGTGCTACACTGATCTCAGCTGAAATGTACTGGGTTTTGCCTAAACCACAAAACTGAAAGTGAAGAACCAATGGTCTTCTGAGACAGAACCTGGAGATGAGGAAAGGAAAAAAAAAAAAGGGTGCTTCAGCTATATGTTTTTACTCTAACAGCCTGTGGTCTACACTGTCATACTTCTGGTACCAGAATTAAGGTTGAAGACATTTCCTTCCACTGCTTTGCCCTCGCCTCACTACTGCAAATCAAGCAGAATGAAAGGAATTATGTATGTGTAAAATTCACATTTTATGCAGATAAAGTCTTTTTTAGTTGTTTACTTTCATTCTAATATGTACAATAGAATACAAAAGAGTCACATGGAATGGAGGGAAGGGTATTTGGGGGGAAGGGTATTTGGGGATGACTAAGTACATCATTAAAAGAAAGTACTACCATCTTCCTATGGTGTTGTTTCTCATCACTTTTATTCAAGCTGATGCTGTCATTGACACCTTTCCCCTTCCACACTGAGCTATGTAGCAGCTCTGACATCTGAGTATCAGTTCTGACCAAGATTAACAGCAAAATAAGGCTAACTGCATACCAACTAATTAAAAGGAAAACCCGACTTCCAAGTAAATTTAGGAACTGCATGTTCTCTTCCACTTCATCTACTGTCTGATTTTATTATGTTATTTTTCCCAGAGTCTTTTCTTTTGCGCTTTGTACCAGGTTTCACAGAGCTCTCTGCAAATAACAAAGAATATTTCCTTTATTTCAGCGCTGCTGAATGCATTCCTAGTACCCAAATTCAACACGTTATAGATAGATTGATTTTCTGGGTTTGCTGCTTACATTTTTCCATGCACAAACCTGCACAATAGTCTCTCTCAAATGCTGAGCCCCTTGAGCACTGTCCAGATAAGCAAAATATTAGTCTGAGTGTGATGTCTAAAAGGCATCACTAAAAAATGGGCTATTAAGACATAACTATGCAAATTAAACACATACTTAAAATAGAGTAACAATCAACCTTACAGACTAGCAATGCATTTTGGGAAGAGGAATAGGTGCATTATGGAACTTGGCTTATCACCAACTTTTAATTTATGCTATAAGGAAAACACATCATCTCAATCCTGATCAACACACTAGAGAAACAGATATCTCTACCACCCTGCTCTCTTGTGAAGGAGAAGCAAAAAAAACATTAAAATTTCCAACAGAAAAAAATGTAGGCATGCTTGCTGAATAGGAATTCACAGATACTCTACAAACCACAGGATGTGCAAAGATTTAGTTGCATCATTGACTGATCTTTCCAGAGCTTGTATAGTAAACAATTTAATACTAAAAACCTCACCTACATCACATCACTCAAGTCCAAAAACTGTACACTTCAAATGCTGCTATTTTGAGCAATCTTTTAACCCTATACAGCAACTGAAGTATATGTCAACATGGTGACATATATTACATTTTCCTTTTAGTCTAAAAACTGCTCCATTGATTTAAGTCAGGATGTAGCTCCACAGCAGCCCAAGCCAACCTGTGCCAGAGCTGCCAGGGTTCTGCTCTTTCACCTACTCCTTAAATGTAGCAGTAGTTACACTAATGAAAGAAAGAAAGCATAACTGTGGCAGCCCAATTGGCACATCTTTTTAGCCTGCCATGGCACTCTGAACTGTTCCATAATCTTCTTAAAGCCCCGAACAGTAAAAGTTTGTGAGTCATTGTTTCTTTCTCAGATTTGAAAGGCAACTGGGTTTCTGTAACGAATGCTTGACAGTGGTAGAAATTAAAAACTGTTTATGACTGCAGCACTTAAAAGGATGCAGATACTTCCAGGTTTGGAGGTTTTTTCCTACAGGAATTTCAATACCAGCAGTGCTGGCTTGCACACTCTTTCCTCCCTGCATTTGTATTACTAAGGCAGCCCATTTACTTGTGAAGCTGGATGGTAAATCAGAGTGGGAAGTGGTCCACATGAAAGCCAAGAGTCCCCCACACTATCCTGGGTTATTTTACCAGCCTCATCTAGTCAATGATTTAGTTCACCATCCTGGCAAAGCAACAGCCATGCTGGTAGAATATAGGGCCAGTGACGGGAGGAAGACAGCAGGTACTTTGCCTTGTAAGGCAAAGAGATCCTTCCATATTGACATATTGGAGGAAGTGCAGTGAAGGACTGCAAAAATGATAGTGATGGGATTGGAGTATCTGTCATACAAGAGAAGCTCAAAGCACTGAGACCATTTAGCTTCAAGAAAAGAAGGCTCAGTATGGATCTTACCAGCCTCACTGGAGGTGGAAAGTGTTAAAAAAAGTTGAAGCCGTATTCTTCTTCATGGTACCCAGCAAAAGGACAAGAGGAAGGCAATGGACACAAACTGAAATACAGGAAATTCTGTTTAAATAGATGAAAAATTTTGGAGAGAAAAAAAAAAAAAAGAAGAAAAAAAACCAAAGAAGAGATTGCCCAAAATAGCTGTGGAGTCTCCATGCCTGGAGATACCAAAGACCCAACTGGACACAGATCTGAATAATCTGTCCAAGATCACTCCACTCTGAGCAGGGGGACTGAAACAAACCATTTCCAGATATCCCTTCCAACCTCAGCCATCCTGTGATTCTGCAGTTTTTAAAGATGGATAGGAATTCTGCAAAACACACCAAATCACAGGAAAAGAAGAAAGAAACACAAAAATAGCCTTCTCCTTCTCTTTTCCCCCTCTCTCCCCAACAATTACAAAAGAGTAACCCAGAGCAGGTGTTAGGAGCTTTGGGTTACTTGAATGCATTGCCTGGAAGCTCCTAAGAGGCAATAGAATCATAGAATCATAGAATAGTTAGGGTTGGAAAGGACCTTAAGATCATCTAGTTCCAACCCCCCTGCCATCACCAGGGACACCTCACACTAAACCATATCACCCAAGGCTTCATCCAACCTGGTCTTGAACACTGCCAGGGATGGAGCATTCACTACCTGCCTGGGCAACATACACAGACTCTCAGCTCTTGTTATAAAATCAGGAAGCCCTAGAAACACTTGCTTTAGCTGCAGAGAACATTCTACCCATGCTGTCTCTCTCAGTCCCCACAGCCCAAGGCTATAAGAGGTTTTGCTGCTCTATAGGCATTCCTTGCGCCAAGAAATCAGAGGTGGGAGCACACTTAACCAAGACAGATTCTTAGAAGTCCAGGCACACAAACACAATTTTTAGAAGGCTGGTAACATTTCCAAGTATCAGTAAACATTCCTGGGGGACCATATGAGCAAAAGTGTATCTCTATAACAATGCAATTTTTTCACCTGAAAGAATGTCAACTCCTTGTTTCACAGCATTGTGGCACTACTCCACTCCAAAGGAAAGGGCTGACATTCTGAAGAAGACATCTGACACAGGAATACATCTAGATTAGATCTAGATTAGATCTAGCCAATAGATCTTCGGGAGGTGCTCAGGATTAATTACAAAAATCCTCCCAGCTGCACCAAATCACACCTAATCCTGCTTAAGCTCATAACAACTTGAGTTCTCTGTCATGTGGGACTTAATGTTGGAAATGTAGCATTGCTTCCTCGATCCCTTGCCTCATCTGAAGAGGAGGAATGCATAGCAAAAGCTTTGGTATAGAATTGCTATATTGAAATAAATTCCCTCTTAACTCATGTCTTCCAGTACCATTGCCTGTCACAGCAATTAGCATTTTATCTGTAAGGCTGCCAATAAGTAACAAGTTTCATATTGGTTCATTTGCTCATGTCACTTTTAATGAATGACGAATGACATTTCTTCCACGTGGAACTCTTCCACGAGATACTAGCAAGAAATCTACTTATACAGCACAGCTCCCTCCCCCCATCTGCTGTCTGCAAAACCCTGACTAGTCAGCTACAAGGTATTGCATCTCTGTCCGCCAGATGAAGTAGACAACTCAGATATCAAGTACTCTTCATATCTGGATAATGACTATAGTTCTTCACACTACTAAAAGCTAGTAGAAAAAGTAGAAACCCTTCTCCATTATACCTGAAGTTTTAAAAAATGCTTTCTTGTTCATCATACTACATTTGAAAAACTCCTTCAGTTTTCCACCCACATATTTTATGTCTGTGAAAGACAAGGAAGAATTCTATCTGCAGCATCTTCTCCTTCAACTTCATAAAGTTTGGAACTAAGCAAAATCTTCAGCCTTAATTTCAAGGGTTTAATTCCGTTACACAATTTTTAATTTCCCAAACCAGACACCGTTGACTTGCACATGGAAAATATTTACTTTTTGCCTCTGATAAACCTATCGTGTATAATTGGCATTAATTAGCTAAGCCATGGTGCAGGGCAAAGATTATTATTGATAGTACACAAGGAATTACTCCTGCAGGAAACAGAAGTGAAAAATTCATTATGTGACTTCACTATTTACCTGCTCTGCATGTTTGCAGCACTTTCTAAACAGAGACTGTACAGAAATGTACATACCTATTTTACCAAATGAAACATACATTAATTTTTAATTAAGACATAAAGTATGACAAGAAATCAAATACCCACCTTGTCAACCAGTGTCCAAAGTCTGGCTGATGAGCCCACTGGACACCTGTCTGATTCAACGATCGAAGCAGCCGACAGCAAATAAGGATGATCCATGGACTCGCTAAGCTTATCCACTTATCTGATCCTCTACTGAATTCAGCTGAAATGGTGGCCTTGCCCAATTTTGAATCATCTACTGCTGGAATGTCTATGTTCTTGTACTCAGAGTCTTCCTCAAAATTTTGTTTTACAGTGGTACTATGTTGAGGGTCATATTCTTTCAGAAGAAAATTGTTCCTACAAAGTTCCTGACCCAGCACCAAACAAAGTGTATTAATTAGAAAATACCAGGTTTGATGTTCCTCTTCGACAAAACTGCTTGCCCCCAAACTCAAAACATGGCCAACTGTTCCAGCCAGAATCAGCACATCAATTTCTGACCAACTGGAACTGGACAAAACTGGATTCTGAAAAACAAAACAAAACAAACAAACAAAAAAAATGGTGAAAGTATACACAAATTTCACTTGTTTAAGCATTCATACTATGCTTACAAAAATTTCTTCTAAGAAAACGGCAAGACAAGTTATTTTTATCTTGACAAATACCAAAAATTCAAAAAAGAATCATTTCGGTGTAGCCTATTTAGCTAGCATTGCAACTTAATCATACCTTTTAAGGTGACATTCTTTTTAAACGAAAAAGCTTCTCTACAAATAATCATCACAACTCTATAGATCAAGATTCCCTAGCACCCTGTGACAGCAGGTTTGAAACAAGCTCTGTTCCTGCTGCATATCTGTAGAAATTAAAGTAGAAATCCTGCAGAAATCAAACCCGAGATACAGAAAACAGGTAATTTTCTAATAGTTTCAATCTGTGCTACCCTTAGTACAGTGACAGCCTTCACTACTAAAATTAAAAAAAGTTACTTACAGACAGTACGACGGCACCTTTTAACCTTGCAGAGCTCAAAACGTGTCCTTCATCATAAAATCTACTTTAAACCTTACCCATCAATTACTTATTTCACATGCTGTGCCTATCCAAAACCACAAAATTCTCTAAAGCCTCCTTTAGTTTGATTTTCTGTTCACAGTGGCTACTAGGAATTGCCTCATCATTACTGACCTCGATGATACAGATAAAAAGAGAGCATAAGGGCATGTGTAAGGTGAGAGCATCTGGCCCATCAATGCTATCAGGTAAAGGACCTTTTCAGCTCACAGGGAATACAAAGTAACAGGGAAAGCCATAAAAAGACCACACAGAGACACAAACCTGCTAAGTAAGCACTACAGGAGACCATAAAGATGACCAAAACTCTTCAGCCATTAATTGACAGGCCATTAAGAAACCACAAGCATAGCTGTGAAGAACATCAGCCTGGCCTTTGCAACAGATAAGGGGGAAGTGACAGAACATGAGTATTACAGATATCTGGTGGTGCCTGTAGATCTATACAAACTCACTAAACAAAGCTTCAGGAAAGTGTCAAAGGTGGGGGAAGAACAGGCTGGAGGCAGGGGCAAAGTGAGAGGAGGAATGGATAAGGAGCCAGAGTCACACATAAGCTGGTGCCATATTTCACTGGCCAAGACCTGTGCCTGATCACTGTGGTCTATTCTGTATTACTAAATCCTTTCTTATCTTTCTGTGCAACTCCAGTTCTTGTCCCTCTTGTGGGTGCTGCAAGTTCTCACTGTAACTCAGGATAAGCCTGCATGCCACAGTTTGAGACAGAGCAAGTAAAAGAAAATGCCTGCAACTGTGGCTGGATCTTGGGTTACTGAACCCACACTTCTGTAGTGCCAGTGAGGGTCCATGTGCCTGAGACTTGAGTAGGGACCACAGGCCATAAGGACTGTACGCCCAAGGTGTCAGCAACTGGGTGATCAGAGTACAAGAGAGGTGAGGGTGTCAGCAACAGAAGTGACCATGGATCATCAAGCTTGTAGGGCGGCATCAGCAGCTGGAGGGCCCAGAGTGCACACCTATGTCTGAAAGGTAACATAATGCATCTCTACCTGTTCAGCTTCTCCTCAAAGTCTGATCCAGAGGCAGGAACATGGGTGTGGGCTGAGTATGTACAGCTGGGCTCCAGCAGCAGGGCAGGACAAATGCCCCAGCTCTGGAAGACACCAAAGCCAGCAGGGCTTTCCCAAGATGCCTTAACAAACAGGGTTACGTACTTGCGAAGCATTCTGAGAAAGGGAATGTCAAAAGTCATCCTTTACTATTTTATTTTCTCAATTTTGCCTCTACTAGAGAATGTCACAGACTATCTCAGACTGGTATTTTAGACACCTAATAAACAACTTAAAAGCCTCATTAAAACTGCTGATGCCATTTTTTCTTCAGGAAAAGGATCTCTGAACTTACTTTCATGTACTTCTTTAACTGCACACTTCAAGTGCATTATCCTCCTACATTTGACCTTATGAACAAGCTTTAAAGGACAGCCTTGAATATTCATAGAGATATATCTCATAGGGAATGTACTCACATTCAAAGATGTGCAGTGTATTGCGATTCCTGAACTGTTTAAATAATTTGTTAGAAGAATATAGAAACTCACAAATCTTAGAGCAGGTACAAGAAAGTGGCTGTAAACAATACAAGTATCTGAGTACCTTAGATGCCAGTCTCACTTATGTTTAAGATTTACTGACAGCAGTATATGTATTTTGGATCAATAAGCAAAACTATGTAATATGGAGAGTACAACAAACATACTTGATGCAAGAAGCTAAGACTATCCGGAATTTTGCTTTGAGGAAAAATTTTGCAAAATCAAGATTTTAAAGATGTGAAAGAATGCAGAAGGTATAGTTAAAGTTATCAAGTACTTACATCCCCTCCATTTCTTGTGCTGTTAAAGAAATAAAATCATAGAACCATAGAATGGTTTGGATTGGAGAGGACCTTAAGATCATGTAGTTCCACCCCTCCTGCAACGGGCAGGGATGCCTCACACTCAACCAGGTTCTCAAAGCCCTGTCCAACCTGGCTTTGAACACTGCCAGGGATGAGGAAGCCACAGCTTCTCTGGGCAACCTGTGCCAGTGCCTCACCTCATAGTAAAGAATTTCTTCATTACAGTCAACCTGAAGAATCACCCATTTAAATTTGAATCCATTGCCCCTGTCCTATCACTACAGTCCTTGGTGAAGAGAAATATATTACAAAGTCACTTCACTTAGAAAAAAACCAAACCCACAACAAACCCCAAAACAAAACCACTTTTAAAAACCCCAAAGCAATCCACCCCACCCCACCAACAAAAAAAAAGGAACTCCTCATGAGGCTACAGACAACAAGAAGGTTGGGGGGAGCAAGCACTATAAATTTAGCACAAGAACATTCATAATCAGAAAAACGGCCCAGACACAATCTACATTTACTAGCATTTGATTTCTTTGGTGCTCTGAAGACCACTCCTTTTTGTTTAGCACTCTACTCTGAAAAATTAAATACCATAAGCTGGTATTTGGAACAAAAGGACAAGGTAGTCCGTGCAAAGACCAAAGACCATGAAATTCACAAAGCTGAGACAAAATCTGTACATGACTAAACTACAGAAAATTTAAACTCCAATAATTTCATCAGGCTGACCTTAAAGATCTTGGCTAACTAAATAATGAGTGAGCACGAAAGCACCATCTGTTTGCAGAGACAAAGGAATCAGAGATCCTCAACAAATGAGAATGAACCAGTCTTCAATACAATTCATCTTCTTTATAAGACAACATAAAATCCATATAAGTATTGCTCTCTTGTATTTGGTTGCTGTTAGAACTGATAGAAAAACTGAAAAAGTGATGCATTATCAATAGCGAACATGCAAAAGTCTCAATAAAGTGATGGTATGAGCGTAAATGTCCCAGTGTCAAACAGAAATCTGTATTTCTTGCCTGCTTATATGACTCTCGAAAGTCCAAAAGAGAGGGAAAAAAAACCCCACCAAAACCACGTTACTACTATATTCCCAAAGGATTAAAGTCCAAGGGCATCTATTGATAAACCACATTTCAGATCAGAGTTGGCCACATGCAAAATGAAAACTTATCCTGCAAATTATAATCTCCTGAGCCTTAATGATCTAAAAATACTAAAAATAACTTCATAAAATTTTTCTAAATGCATTGGTAACCCCTCATGTATGTACTGTGCCTTATTAGGAATGCCATCATTACAGGGTTTTTTATAGCCTGACCTCAGATTGCTTTTACTAAATTTTTTAGATCTCATTTGCAGGCACAGAAATGTAGGTCCTACTCTGATAGCTGCAGCTCTGTCTTTCTAGCTGCTGAACACCTCCAACCCTCAAGAACTCAGCAGGCACTCCAGATACCGAAAGACTCATGACTCACACCAGTATCTTGGCACACAAACTTAATACAGAACCTTTGGTTTAGAAATTTATAAATGCCAGACTTTCAACTTAAGCCTACTATCTCCCAAGCCTAGGTAGCTTTGTCATTCGACGTATCAGCATTAGTAACTAAGAAATACAGAAGTGGACGTCTTTGCCCTGTCTTTGAACATATCTCGCTAGTTTGCAGAAGTGCCAGAACATAAACAATGGAATACATGCATCTCTGCCTATGAAACTTTCATTTTCTGCAATTTGAAATAAAACCTCCCACAGTTTATCATCTCGGTCCAATTCCACCTATGTGGCTTCTGTATGGTTGAGACTAAGGCATTTTCACAAATATTAACCATCAAAAGTTAATGCCTGAGAAATTTTTCAATCACTTTCAGAAGAGAAACAATTTATTTTTCATGCTCACCATCACCCACAATTTACATACTCATCATTCTGCTCCCTTCTGATAATTAGAACTCTCTGCACCTTCTTGATTCCCAGCAATCATATCTTTCCTATGACAGAGTCATACAGACCACACTTTTTCCTATACTTTGTTTTTCCTTAAGTCAAAAAAAAAAGAAAAACCAAAAAAAAAGAAAAAAAGGTACAATCACATTAATATCTTTCATTTTCCATTCAGCAACAATACCACACAGAGGAGGAAAAATAAAAATATTTTAAAATAAACAGTGTGGTTTAAAATAAAAATAATATCTTGTTTACATAATAAAACACTACAATTCCGCATAACAAAAATTCTCAAAAGCTGTATTTGACAAGCATTAACTTTCATGTTCTATTTTAAAAAAACTATCAGTTTTATTTGTATCAGAAATAGGAAAAAATACAATTACTAGTAGTAAATATCATACTTAAAGTCAACTACCAAGCAATTACAATGAAACCATGAACCATGAAGTCAGAATTTTTGTCAATTTTCTGTAATTCATAAAGGGCTGCAGAACTATTTAAAGCCTGAAGTGTCATTAAAAGAAGGGACTGGTGCTGCTAGAAATATAGTAATCAGAACCTATAAATAACAGTCAGGAAACAGATGCTAACACTGCCTGCACTGGTCTTCAGAAAATTCATGAACTTGGTAATCAGTTTCTATATTCAGCCACAGTGGAAAGAAAGCATTACAAATGAGAATCACTTCAGAGAAATCTTTAGATGTGAACGGAAACAATTTGTAGGAAAAAAGCTCCGAAGCCATTAACAGGAGAGCTTATCTTAATAACTTTTAAAATACCTACATTTTATCACATAGCATGAGCTCAGAAAATGCTTTTAGCTTTTTTAACTAGCAAAACCCTGAACCAAGATTCTACTCCTGCTATCAGAAAAGAAGGAATTAACAGCTCTTTCAGAAGTGAAGCCCATATGCAGATTTGCACTGCAGAGATGCACAGGTCACAGACACAAATTCAGAGATATATTAGCATTAAGTAATAATCCCAACTCACATAGAAGGCCCTTCAAGATCAAGACATAGCATACATAGACAACCAGTTTTTTCTCCAGAGTCTAGGTATTCTATTGGAAAAAAAGAACAGAAGGTGGTATACGAAGATTTGTGAACTGTAGTGGTTTTGCCCAAGTTACTGGTAAATAATGTCTTGCATCCATACCGCAAGCAACACCAGATTATCCACTGCTCCTTCTGCATCCTCAGACTCTTTGTATAGGCAGCCATCTGCAAAAAAAAAAACACCATACCATTCTGCAACAACCCTGAGACTAGTAAAAATGTAAATGTAAAAATGTAAAAATGTTAAAAAAAGCTCCAGCTGCAGTGGTCCCTCAGATGCAGAATGAAGGATGCTGGAGGCAAAGATACAGAACTGTATAACGTATCCTGGATATAATTTCTAATCAGTTTGTCTGGTTTTGCTCAGCTTGTCCTCAAAGGCAGATGTACAGACAAAGCAGGGGTGGGGAAGGAAGAAAACTGAAATCTAAGATGAAGACTTTTCACACATACTCCTGTCCATCCTCCCTACACATAGCTGATGATGAGGAATCATCAGAAATGGCCAACAGATTATGGGTATGTAAATAGCACTTTCTCCTCTACAGTTCCTCAGAAAGATTCATTCTAAAAGCAGAACAGCATAGGTTGTATGGGAGATTCTTTGTATGCGTACCTTGAGGAATTATTTGCCTCCATCAGGGAGCCAGCAATTAATTCCCTTCGTTAAGAAAAGCCTTTCTACTGAATTCAAGTTTTGAATTCCAGGAGACATTTTTTAATTGCTGCTGTGATCACTGACAGAGCTGCTGTATTAGCAGTATAAAACCACCTACCGGAAGTTGCTCACACCAGCAGCTGTCTCTCACCAAGAACGAAAACATGCCAAAAACAGATGGGAATGAAACTCTAATACTCAGAACAAACTAAAAAGGCAGACCTCATCCCTGTCAACCAATACCCTATTCTAAACTTAGTAATAGCCAAGGAATAGCAATATTTTCCCAGATTCCAGTCTTTGACCTAGTAGGAAAGCATTCTTCCTGAGTCATATAAGGTTACGTTAAAGTTAGTCCTACAGCAGTGGGTGTCACAAGGAATTATCTATGGATTAATAAATGTTTGGAAATAGCAGAAGTGAACTGAGTCCATTTCAAGACCAATGCACAACAATGTACCAACAGTGCTAATACACTGTAGAGCCAATCATATCATTCAACAGATTACTCCATTCACATTAATATTACCACCTTCTTTTATCTGCCATACAAAAAAAACGACCCACAAGCATCACTAGCTTTGGCAGCAAAACATTTAACATTACTCTAACACAAAAATTTTCAGTACCAAAAGCAAACTGTGATTTACACTGACAAAGACCATTCTGTTAGCAGGTATACATCTGAGCTGAAATTTCTTTCCCTGATTTAATTGAGCAGACATTGTTAGCTGACTTGTTCCTCTATTTTAGTCTTCCTAAATACCTGCATTCAGCTCTGGAGCTGAACGTAAGAAGAACATGGACCTTTTGGAGGCCACGAAGATGCTCAGAGGGCTGGAGCAGCTCTCCTATGAAGACAGGCTGAGAGAGCTGGGATTGCTCAGCCTGGAGAAGAAAAGGCTTCAGGAAGGCCTTAGAGCAGCTTCCAGTACTTAAAGGGGCCTACAGGAAAGGTGGAGAGGGACTTTTTACAAGGGCATGTAGTGATAATATAGAGGATAACGGTTTTAAACTGAGAGAGATGAGATTCAGATCAGATATTAGGAAGAAATTCTTCACTATGAGGTGCTGAGGCACTGGCACAGGTTGTCCAGAGAAAATGTGGCTGCCCCATTCCTGACAGTGTTCAAGGCCAGGGTGCACGGGGCTTTCAGCAACCTGGTCTAGTGGAAGGTGTCCCTGCCTGTGGCAGGGGGTTGGAACTGGATGGGCTTTAAGGTCCCTTCCAACCCAAACCATTCTATGATTCCATGATTCTAAATGATCAACAGACACACGGTTTTATGCGGTGAACAAATAAAAACACAGGAATGAAATACCATGTTGTATCAACAACTCCCTTTTTAAGAGTTTTCAGTATACTGAAATGAACCGCACAGAGTGCAGCATTAATCTCCACTCAGAAGCAGTGAATTTTTTGAATTATATGAATACAGCAGCTATTAGATGTTTAAGTCAGAAAGTTTGCTTTTTAGCTAGAAGAAATGTCATCATATCACTAAAGCAATGCACTTTCCACACATTGTCAATACACTAAAAAATGTAAAATCGAAAAGTGATTCAAAGAAACCCAGATTGACAAAGGACTGTACTGCACAGAGGCTATAGCACTGAATAGAGCGCTATGAGCATTAAACTTCCTGAATTTCTTATACCTTTGAAAGATACGATTAACAAGCATCAGAAAAAAAACAGCTAGAGACTGATTTTATGGTGACTGACAGTTCTTAGCATACTAAGTCTAACAATGAAATAAGACATTGCAAATTCTTGATATTACCTGAATACCACTCAATACAACAATAAAACTCATCAACCTATTTTACAGGTGGTAACTACTCACACAACTGAGAACATTCCTGAGCATTCCAAAGATTGTAACAAACTCAGTTTCATAAACTTAAAAAACTTCAAAAGTTAACTTAAAAAGTAGAAGAGCCAGATTAATTTTGCTTCCTCTATTACAGTTTCAAAACTATTTTTGAAAAAGCATTAAGAGTACAAATACAAGAAAGGGTACTGGCAAAATGTTTTCTTATTAGTCTTAGAGCACTAATGTATGTGGTATTTGTGAAAGGACAGATCATCACCACTGCATGTTGTTGCAAAATATCATACATCTACTTTAATTGCAATTGTGAAATATCACTATGTAACAGCATAAAATTCCCACACAGCATAACTGTTTCTGATCTCATAAAATTAACTGCAAAATAATTTATGCTAATTAGAACACTTCTTTAAGTAACGTGAAAATAAGCACTTCTGTGATCTTCTTTATAGAAATCAGTATCATGCCACAGTGAACACAACATCTTTCAATTACAAGTTTAAATTATTCAAGTCACATTACAAATAATAATTTAAGTACACACAAAGAAAACCTTCATAAAGCTTTATCTGAAAGTATGCCATAATGAGCAAAACATTCTGAACGCTAATTAATGCATGCTCTCACCTTCACTGGAAGTCTGGAATTATCAAAGACCTTTGCAATGGCAGACAAAATACCACACATGAGTGCGGATATCAGCATCATCACTCCAACTGCTGTGAACCAGGACATACTGCAGAAATAGCATAAACTTTCTGCGGATGTGCATACAATGACGTGAACTGCACAAAGCATCAGACACACCAAGTAAAACAGCAGGGAGAAGAGTGGAGGGGAAAGCGGTACTTCAAATTCTGCCCTGCTGCTCAAGGCTTTTGGAATGCTAAGCAACAGAAGCAGCAGAACCTAGAATAAAACAGAGAATTAATACTTAAAGAATCTGGGTTAGCTAAAACATAGAGTGAGAATTCACACACACACACACACACACAAAATCATACTGTTGTGATTCTGCTAATACCGTGTCATTCTGCTAATATATACACTTCATCAAAAAATCTGTGAAGAACTATACTGGATTTTTTTATCCCCAGTAAGATATTACCATAAAAATGGAAGAAATAAAGATTGTGTTTTCATTTATTAAGGGCTTGGACAAGCAGTTAGAAGAATTCAATAAATTACTGTGCACCTCCTTACCTGTGGTAACTGATCACATGCATGATATTCATTCTCTGCAAAAGTTAAAAGTTTAATACCCAATAAGAGACTCAACAGTACATAAACAGCTACTTAGTATTTATTTGTTCCAGGCACTGAAGAGGACCAATGCTACAGAAATTAAGCAGTCTTGTACAGCACCATACACACACAATTACCAAATTAAGCTTAGAGTAGGTATTTCCATGGATCAATGGAACAGTGCTCATCCTCACAAAAGTTGAAACTCTAAAAGGTCAGTTCAAGCTCTGATACACAGAAGTTCAGTGTTCATGCCTGTTTCCCCTTAAGCGTGACTCTCAAAGGATTCCCACAGAGCGTATTTCTAGCACTTGAGATTTGACCAATTACAGACAACCACTTAAAATTCCAGACATGTGATATCTTATCTTTATTCTTACATGAGATACGAAGTGGTAATCCAGCACCTTACAGGAAGTATTTATTTCAGGGCTCTACATCTATCAGTACGAAGAACAACTCTGAGAATTGTGAAAATTGACCATACAAGGTATTGTTTATTCTCAGCAGCTATGCCCACTATTACATAAAGAGGAGCGGGTAGGAACTTACGTGCCAGACATTGGGGATTTTCTTTAATACAGCATGGCTACTCAAAAGGTATAAGGCTAACTAATGTGACTTGTTTAAGTCGTAGCACATCTGTGTATGTACTATAACTAAGTAGCTTCTATCAAAAGCTTTCTTGAATCATTTTAGTGACCAAGTCATACAAGAATACTAACCTCATCCAATCAGAAAGTCAGCCAATTCTGAAAGTTCATACTCAGTAATTCTAAAGACCAATAGAATGATACACAGAATAGTCAAAACCAAGAAACTTTCACATTTGTGCACTTAGCTTTTTCACAGAAATATAAATTTTCCTACCTCCATAACGATCACAATCCCAACCATCATCGAATACATGTCATATTGTGCCACTTGTTTGCTTAGTGAAGAACTTAGAGTCTTCAGGGCCTCCAAATATTGCTTCAGAACTTTTTTGCCAAGATTTAAGAGTATTTCTGAATTATTCCCCTCTAAATAGAGTTTGATCCAATTAGCATGCGATTTTTCTGCTATCTTAAAATGTTCATATCCAGGATCTAAGGAGAAGGGAAAAAAAAAACAGGAAAAAAAAAAAAAGAAAGGTAAGAGGATCCACAAACAAAGGAAGATTAATTAGAGATGTGGTATTTTATTTTTTATAGTATATTAAAAAAAATTGCTATGGGGATTGAAATGTTTTTCCCACCTAGAATGCTACATTATCTTTCTGCAGCAAGACCGTAATGAGCCAGTTCCTCAGAATAAAAGCAATTAATCTCTCACCTGATAAAATGTCAAAACTTCTAAAAGTGACAAATTTATTAAAACACCCATTTACTCTTACAAAAGGTTTCCAGGACAAACTTATTCAAACACTTTAAATCCTGAAAAAAAAACCACCAAACAAAAAACAAAAAAGTAATACTTTCCACTGGAGCCACTCTTATCCAGGTCAAAATGTATAAGCCAAATGGGAAATGATCAAATAGGTAATCTCAGGACAAAACACTAAAGAACATACACATCATATTAGGGATCTTGATTTTGCAGCAAAACTAGGGAGAGTCTGTTGCTAACATGAAATTAAACACATGGGATGTAAGATTCTGAAGCGGTAACAGAAAGTAAACAGCTGAAGTGCAGTTTGGCTTCAGGCATTTGGACTGTGAAGCTGGCACAAAGCAATCCTCAGCCATGAAACTCGGTAATTATGCCATAGTGTAAGTATGGCTCACAGTCAAACATTATTAAAAAAGAGAAAACCTGATGGCTGCCACCAATCTGCGAAAGCAAGACCCTTGTGACAGAAAGTTATTTCATAGTGACTTATCTGAAAAAAATAACCGGACCTGAAGAAAAACATAGAAACCAACCAAATAAGCAAACAAAAAACAAACAAAAAAAATTAAACAAAACCCAAACAATAACTTAAGAAACTCTCAGGAGGAAAAAGAAAATAAAGAGGAAAAAAAACCCTCCACGACACATATCTGTTGTCTATATCTAGGTAATATTTTCTTTAGAAATGTAGTATTAAGTCTTCTGATACAGATACGTGTAAATGGATTGAAGCTGAACACTCACAACACACACCAAGACTTTGATCTGCTTTCAGAACCACAGAAGAGGACATGACTAGCCCTAGACTATGTCCCTGATGGAAATAATTTTAAATCAACCACTGAATTCTGAGGGTTCAGGTTTCAATGCAAGTATGCTTTTTAATAGTTTTCTTTCTCATACTATTGAAACATGTCTGCATTACTCTTTTCGCTCTAAATGTATTTTAAAAGCTTGAGTGAGGACAACAGGAAAAAAGCAAACAGCCAGTTCCTACATTTTAGAAGTCCTTCCCAAGTACAACTGTAGTAGCTTTCTTCCTGTATGTAATCCCCTCCCTAGTTATTCCAAAGAATCCTTACTTTACACCATTTTTCCTGTTCATACATACCAAAGGGTAGGTGTGGACAGATACTGATTTGAACCAAGTCAAAGGACACATGAAAGTACTCTACTGCTTTGTTCTCCCACCAACTAATGTTGATTTTCATCATCAGCTTTCCCATTATGAAACATTTAAACAAAAAGCTGCAGCACAAAAAGCTGAGTCTCAGTACACTACTTATATTCAGCAGTGACAACAACCAGATTCTGCAGGTGAAAATAGAAGAGCATCACTTTGCTGCCATATTAAAAAAAAATTGTAGAGTGCTCATTGCAAGCATAAAGGTAAAAAAAATAATAAAATCATTTCTGCCAGAATTATTCCTGTGGCTCCTACATGCACCTAAACAGCATTCTATTCACTACATGCCAGTTGCATTTCAAGATTTTTTTTAATAGAACAATTAGGTTAGTTTCTATGTATTACTGTAAATGTGAAAAATGGTGTTGTTCCTGAAAGCACTTAAGATATATTTTCCCTCTTCACTTTATAAGGGCATCACCCCATAGTCCAACATGCCATACATACAGTTTTTAAAATATTGGTCATTTGTGTATAGTATGCAATTAGATTAATTCAGTATGCATTTAGTCAACAACACAAAGAAAACAGGAGCATAATTTTAAGAAACTTGTACCTCACTGGACATTATGCTAAGTGTGAACATTCACATACATCTTAATTATTTGCAAAAAATAGATGTTTAGTTTCACTTCATATTAACAATCCCTGCTATTTCCCTGCAATTTCACTTGAAAGCTAATGACAACTTAAGGGAAAAAAGGACAATTTGGAAGTTTCAGATTTAGATACGTATCATCTTCCCATCTTGTAACCCTTACCTTCTTAACTAAAAGTAGGGCAACACATTTGTTGTGTAGTTTCAGATGACAAGGGTTAATGCAATGACTGAAGTAAGGTTTGGTGTCAAAATTTAATTTTTACTCTTGGTAGATCAACAGTATATCAGATTTGGGGACAAAAATACCATCTTTTTTGCTAAGCCTTTTCAGCAAAAGCGCATCCTCAAATGCAGAAAATTTAAATTTTATTTCAAGTGAATGAAGTATTTCTATTCACGATTCTAGTACAGTTACAAAAGAACTGTGCTTACCATTTGTGTTTTTTTATCACTGCAAGACAATTTGTGGTCTACTACAGCCTAAATTCAAAGTTAGAATTTTAGAAAGTAACTGAATGTCCAATTTAGTCTCCCAAGCCATCTCAAAGCATGTGGATTCTGCTATGCAAGAGGCTTGCCGGTATCTGCTAAAATGTACAATTCAGTCAGCAGCAAACACTTGTATACTGAGATAGTTGTCAGTGTTCATGGGGCCTTTCGCTGTCCTAGAGTAGTTCTTTGGACAGTGAATTCCACAGGAAGTTCCTCTTCCAGTATATTTGAAGTGAAATAAATATCCATACTTTTGCTGAAATCCAGAAATCTAGACAGGATCTTCTAAAATGAGCTTTAAACAAATGGACCTGAAGATTTGAAATTACACTATTCAAACTGAGATTTGAGTTGACACTATTTTATTAAACAGAACATTGAAATGAGTTCAAATCACATTTTGAAATCTAAATAAGTTATCTCCAGATATTCTGCTCCTGTTCTTCTCCCTCTTCATGCTTAGTTTACCTCTTTGCTCCTTTTCACATTTTTATTTCATTCTCATCTACCTTGGCAGTTCAGAGAATCATGGAATGATTTGGGCTGGAAGAGACCTTAAAGATCACCTAGTTCCAACACCCTCTGGTGGGCAGACACCTTCCACTAGACCAGGTTGGTCAAAGCACCATCCAATCTACCTTGAAATCAACCTTAAACCAGCCTTTTTCCGTAAAACTGTCCACCAGACCCACACTGTCCATGTTAAGAAAGAGGACTGCTTTAGTCAAATCCACATTTATAACTTTGAGATCTATTAAGTGAATGATTTAAAGATCCTACAGAAAGAAAAGGACTACGACTACCCAATTTCCTTCAAGAACTCCAGTGATAATCTGTTCAATGGTACATTTGTTTGCAGTAAGTATAAAATGAGACGGGTCATAGACTCTGTTGAAGAAGTAGTCATGTATCTGGTGAGTAACATTTGCAAGTCATTTCTGCATGGGACATTCACACACTAAACTTGGAGCAAAATCCAAGGCAAGCTTGCGAGTTACAGGATTCCCAAAGCACTGGCAATGGTTTATTTGCATAGTATTTCACTAGCAATTTCTGTTTCAGCAGTGTTATCACAAGCAAATGGCTCTGCTTCTCAAGCATCTGTTTGGTAATAATTTCACTTAGTTCCACTGACAAGGAGCAATCATTTTTAAAAAAAAGTTACATTTGTAAGAAAAGAATGGATAACATGCAAGTGACTCCTCCAGTTTCAATATATAAATCTTCCAGTAACAATTTATTTCAATCAACACATGCATTTAATACAAATTCAAGATTAGTTCCAAATTGAAAACAAGAGATTCATTTTAATAACAACATCCAACCTCCCCTCAAGCGTGACTCTTCATTCCACTATGAAGTGCCTTTCCCAGAAACAATCCTGTAACAATCCTACTTCACCATTCAGGTGCATGTTCAGAAGTTCAGAACAAGGGAAGCACTACTACCTTACACTGAGATATTAACTCTCTCAGAGTTTCTAGATACTTCCCCTTTCAGCTTCTTCATTTCTGTCAGCTGCTTTATTGCCCTTTTCAGACTGTTTTAGCTGCATGCGTCCATCTCTATCAAAAGAAAAGCTAATGCTTCACATTAGCATCTATTAGGATGTTTCAAAAAAAAATTAAATTCTTCAAGATAATGAGGCCTTCAGTAAAGCTTCAAGTTCCTCATTAAAAATTTACCTAAAAATAGGTTTAACCATGAAGATTCCTCTGTACCTCAAAATCCAAGTCCCATGAAATGCTGTACGAGCTCTTGGTTTGAAAATGCATGTTTGCATGAACACTGGTGGGAGAGGAGAAAAGTTACTGAGCTACCTCCATTCTGCTTTTTATTAAACATATACACTGAAAGCACACGTGAACAATATGGTATTATTGTGTACTGCTCTGGTTTGTACTTAACATTGGAGTGGCTGAATCCAGAGCACTCTATGTCTTCTTCATAAAACAGCATGTAAAGGTCATTCTGCCTTTCCATCTGACTGTGATTCATCTTAATCAACATCCAACTTCATCTTTATCCACTTAGAAAGAAATGAACATTGCTCCAAGAATGAATATATACATTATGCTATAGCTTACAATGGGTGACTTTCTTCTTAATATGACTCAGTCATCACATTCAAGGTACTGATAGCTGGTGCCCTATCTCTGTGCTGCAAATTACAACAGCCTTTGCAGAAATTCCATCTTTTCCCCTTCAGAAGAACCTACTCTTTTTGTGCTGAAGAGTTGAAAAATAATGACAACTAGGAAAAAAAAAATGCAGCAACAAAGTTTAGGCTATCCCTGCACATATCTCTCACTTTAAAACAAAGCTCCAGTCATAGGCATTTCATAGAATCATAGAATAGTTAGGATTGGAAAGAACCTTAAGATCATCTAGTTCCAAACCCCCTGCCACGGGCAGGGACACCTCACACTAAGCCATATCACCCAAGGCTTCATCCAACCTGGTCCTGAACACCGCCAGGGATGGAGCATTCACTACCTCCCTGGGCAACCCATTCCAGTACCTCACCACCCTCACAATAAGGAACTTCTTCCTTATATCCAGTCTAAACTTCCACTGTTTAAGTTTCAACCCATTACCCCTTGTCCTATCACTACAGTTCCTAATGAACAGTCCCTCCCCAGCATCCCTGTAGGCCCCCTTCAAATACTGGAAGGCTGCTATGAGGTCTCCACGCAGCCTTCTCTTCTCCAGGCTGAACAGCCCCAACTTTCTCAGCCTGTCTTCACATGGGAGGTGCTCCAGTCCCCTGATCATCCTCGTGGTCCTCCTCTGGACTTGTTCCAACAGTTCCATGTCCTTCTTATGTTGAGGACACCAGAACTGCACACAATACTCCAAGTGAGGTCTCACGGGAGCAGAGTAGAGGGGCAGGATCACCTCTTTTGACCTGCTGGTCACGCTCCTCTTGATGCAGCCCAGGATACGGTTGGCTTTCTGGGCTGTGAGTGCACACTGAAGCTGGCTCATGTTCATTTTCTCATTGACCAACACCCCCAACTCCTTCTCCGCAGGACTACCATGAATTTCCTTTTTGCCCAACCTGTAGTTGTGCCAGGGACTGCTCCCACCCAGGTGTCCGACCTTGCACTTGGCATGGCTAAACTTCATGAGGTTGGCATCAGCCCACCTCACAAGTGTGTCAAGGTCCCTCTGGATGGCATTCCTTCCCTCCAGCGTATCAACTGAACCACACAGCTTGGTGTCATTGGCAAACATGCTGAGGGCGCACTCAATTCCATTGTCCATGTCAGCGTCAAAGATATTAAACAAGACTGGTCCCAACACTGATCCCTGAGGGACACCACTCGTTACTGATCTCCAGCCGGACATTGAACCGTTGACCACAACTCTGAGTGCCACCATCCAGCCAGTTCTTTATCCACCGAGTGGTCCACCTATCAAATTGATGACACTCCAATTTAGAGACAAGGATGTCATGTGGGACAGTGTCGAACGCTTTGCACAAGTCCAGGTAGATGACGTCAACTGCTCCACCCCTGTCCATCACTTTTGTAGCCCCGTCATAGAAGGCCACCAAATTGGTCAGGCAGGATTTTCCCCTAGTAAAGCCATGCTGGCTGTCACCAAGCACCTTGGTGTTTTTCATGTGCCCTAGCATGCCTTCCAAGAGAATCGGCTCCCAGATTTTGCCAGGCACAGAGGTGAGACTGACTGGTCTGTAATTCCCCAGGTCATCCATTTTCCCCTTCTTGAAAATGGGGGTTATATTTCCCTTTTTCCAGTCATCAGGAATGAAGTTCTGCCATGATTTTTCAAATATGATGGACAGTGGCTTTGCAACTTCATTTGCCAGCTCCTTCAGGACCCACGGATGGATTTCATCAGGTCCCATGGACTTGTGTACATTCAGGTTCTTAAGATGGTCTCGAATCAGATCCTCTCCTACAGTGGGCCCAAGGTCTAGGTTTTCACAGTCCCTGTGTCCGCCTTCCAAGACTTGGGTGCTGCGGTCAGAGCCTTTGCCAGTGAAGACCGAGGCAAAGAAGCCATTCAGAACCTCAGCCTTCTCCAAGTCCTGTGTAGCCAGTTCTCCTGAAAGCTTCCGGAGGGGGCCTACATTGGCCTTAGTCTGTTTTTTAGCTGCTACATACCTATAAAATCCCTTCTGTTATCTTTAACATCCCTTGCCAAGTTTAGCTCCAATGCGGCCTTAGCTTTCCTAACTTGGTCCCTAGCTTCCCAGACAACATCCCTGTATTCATCCCAGGCCACCTGTCCTTGTTTCCACCTTTTATAAGCCTCTTTTTTCTTGTGAATTTTTCTCAGCAGCTCCTTATCCATCCATGGGGGTCTCGTGCCCCTCCTGCTGCATTTCCTTCTGGTTGGGATGCAACACTCCTGAGCTTGTAGCAGGTGATCCTTGAATATTAACCAAGAGTCTTGGGCCCCCTTACCCTCTAGGGCTATATCCCATGTTATGATCCATCAGTTATTAGCCAAGAACCAGCACTGGAAAGCTTGAACCTGCAGCAGCAAATGTGAGTAAGATGTCCAACTAGGTTATCTCCTGGAGTTTCTTTCCCTCAAAGAAAGTGGCAGACACCTTGTCTGTGGAAGAGATTGTCTGGCCCAAGACTTGTCAGCACAACTTTAAAGAGTGTCCCGATGGTGCACAAATAAAACCCAAATGTTCAGAGCAGAATATGCTAGTGCAGCTTGCCCAGAGCTGTGTCCTATCAGGTCTTGAATATCTCCAGGTATGGAGACTCCACAGCCTCTCTGGGCATCAAATTCCACTGCTTGACAACCCTTACATAAAAAGATATTTCTTCCATTTAAACAAGATTTCATGTATGTCAATTTATGCCTACTGCCTCTTGCCTACTCACTGGCCACCACCAAGTAGACCCTCGTTCAATCTTCTTTATTCCCTCCTACCTTCACTCATCCTTCCTCATCCCTGCTGAGTCTTCTATCCAAGCTGAACAGTCCTAGCATCCTAAGCCTCTCCTTGTATGACACATTCCAATCCCTTCGTCATCTCCATGGTTGCACTCACTACATTCATTACATCAATTCATTTCTTTTACTGGGGAGCCCAGAACTGGACCCCACATGTGACTTCCTTCCACATGGGTATACTGCTGGCTGATGTTCAGCTGGTGTCCCTAAGAGTCCTTTGTCCTTCTCCATCAGACTGCTTTTCAGCCAGTTGGTGTCAAATCATCACTGAATCTTAAGAGGTTCCTCTCAGCCCTCTTCTCCAGCCTGAGGTGCCTCTGTGTGGCAGCAGACCCATCTACTGTACCAACTGCTCCTCCCAGTTCCGAACTGTGTGTAGGCTTGCTGAAGAAGTACTCTGCCCTGTGAGCCCAGCAGCTAAGTCAGTCTTCAATCCATCTCACTATCCTGTTACCCAGCCTGAATTTCAAGAGGGTGGTTGAAGCACTGTATGAGCAACACAGACAGTGAACATGAGGCTTCCTCAAGTTGTCTGAAGAGCTACTACTTCTTCCCAACAGGCTGTCTGTACCAGACACCCACAAAAATATTGCCCTGTGTTTGTCTGTCCACTAATCTTGAGTTGCTACTAAGACTCTCCATTATTGAAGAAAAAGAAGCTCATGAGAGCTGCTTTGGCTCCCAACTCCTTTCCAGTATGGTAGCACTTCTCATAGCACTCTGCAAAGCAAGAGCAGCATCAAAATTTATCACATTTCCATCCTCAGCAATTTTAACTAAATTTCTCAGATTAAAGCTACAAATTGAAATTAAGCTGCTCCTGGGCAAAAATAAAATGAAAGTGAAGATGTAAATCAGAAGCTACTAGAAACCTGTCTGTTTCACCAGCACTTGCAGAAATACTGTGAGATGGAGCTTTGTGTTGGAATTTTCAGTAACACAGCCATATCCTAAACTCCAACCACAGTTTAACATTCATCACCTGACACAAACAGGTTAAGTGAGAAAATCTGTGCAGAAAAAAAACTCAACTCAGAATTGATGGAACATAGGTCCTGCTACTGACATGCTGCTACCATGAGCAGCATTTGTTTTGTTACACTCCTGGACAGGGTTTAATTATAATTAGAAGTTGTGATGTTGAAAGATAATTAATTCTTGACCTACACTAATCATCTTGCTAAACTTTATGTTATCTACTTTAATTATTCATAGCTGTAACACAGGTCTGCATTCTCATCCAGTTATTTTAATGATTCAACATTATAAATCGCGACAAGGACTTCAAGCTTCACTGTCACTTTAAGACAAATTCTTCTAATGTCCATGCTAAAATATTCTTTCTTCAACCTCCAACTCAATTTTATTCCACGTAATTATCATATTAGCTTCCCTAGTTACATTGTAGTTTGTAACATGCTTCATTACAATGTATTATATTTTGCTAGATTTGGCTTGGTTTTTCCACTTGTTTTTTACTCTTTCCTCCAAATACATACACACATCCATACACGTATTTTTAATAAGCAGCTCTACAGTCTTCTACATTTTCACTCCAAATAAATTCATACATAAGAATGAATAAAAACATAACTCACCCTAACTTATTTCCTAACTTTACCTGAAGCATGCTTTTATTTAAACTAGAAAATTCAACTTCATTGTGCTATTATTCCAAATAGCTCAAAATCAGTTCCCTATGTAGGATATCTGAGAAATAACAAGTATGAAACCACTACAATTTCACAACACGGGGAGTTTCAATTTAATCTTACTCTCTCAGCACTATTTCTGTTCTTTTGCCTAATACAAGTAGTACTTGTCATTGAATAAAACTTTGTTTAGAGACAGTGTGTCAGAGTAGGTTACAGTGAAGACTGAACTCAGTATCACTTCCCCAAACACTACTCTCAACTGAAGAGCTACTTTGCAGTCCCATGCTATGCTCTTGACTGTAAATGCCCACAACATGTTGTAAACAATTTCCCTTTGTACATGTAACATTTTTTTTTGCTGATTTACCTTTTTCATACGCAGGTGTATTCTCTTGCAGCAGTCTACTAAGCTGGAACCCATTCAAGTGCACAAAACGCAGTTGTTCTCTCATTGTCCTGCCTCCCACAACTGGCAATATAAGGTTCCCAACACTGTTTCTTGAAATCGGTAGACCAAGACCTACTGCCAGAGTGCTAGCTAAATCAGTTTGTTGCACAAGTTCAGGTTGTGTTAGAGGACCTAGAATCAACCGAAAAAATGAAAAAGAAAGAAGGGGTTTCAGTAACAGGTCCATTCTATTTCTCCAGAGACTGCTGGCATCCTATTAGTTTCAAAGTTTTTTCCATTGGTGTTAGATCAGCTATTTGGAGTAACCTACAAAGAGCTGAGTGATCTTTTTCAGCTGCTGTCCTCTGCTATTGTAAAAATAAAAGTTATTCAATTCTCAGCAACTGCTATAAATACAACATTAATATCGCACCTGTAAAAAGCAGGTGATCCAGGAGATCACCTTAATACCAAGTTGCCGCCCACATCTAACTTTTACATTAGAAAAATAGAAAGCACTACAGTAGACTAATTTAATGCATGGACAAAGAATGAGAATTCAAAATAATCTTGACAGCATTCTGCAATGTTCCTGATAATGGCAACAGCTCAAGATACAACTAATATCAGGTTGCTAGGCAAACAGAATTAGAGGTCAGATAAAGAATGCTGAAGCCCAAATCCATGGCTCTGTGCAGGCAAACCTAGTGATTTTTAAGGAGTTCTGTGCAGGATGCCATTACCTTCCTGCAGCTATATGGATTAGCCTTCAGTCCCACAAACATCTACACACATAAATGATTTCACGAATGTAAGTAATCTTTTGTTTAAGATTGTCTTGTCAATTGTTTCTTTGTGTGCTTTAGTAGTTACGTAACACTTTTTCTATTATGCTTTTTCTTTGTTCTCTTTGTAACTCTAGGCACTGAAGTGTTTTGACTTAAGTACGGTACAGAAAGAATTTTATATGCAGTCTTTATAACTTTCAAGGGTCCCTTTAAGAGCATTAGAACTTCTCTCATTTCTCATGTAGCTCTGATTAATCCCATACTTGTACGGAATGCCATCTATAATCCCTAAAACCTTTTTGCATGAGTGCCTGCACGTCAGCAGTTTTCAGATTTCATCTTTAAAGGCAAGTTTTTCACTGGTTAAAGACAGACAAACTACCAAATGCATTTAAACAATCATGGGTGACACATTCCTGTAGAAGGCTACAAAAGTAATATTCTGACAGCATACTAAATGCAAAAGCCCACAGGATTACTATTTTAAGATCTACCAAATTAACTGCAGTACATTTTGTTTACAATACTATCATAAAAAGCAGTCACTAGAATTCTGATTAGTGTAGCAGTGAGAAAGCTGCTGTATATTTACATGAGCATCATTAGAAATCACAAACTTGATTCCAAAGACAGGTGAACAGAGGTATTTCACTGTACTGTAAAACCTGCATGTTCAGTTCAAACCTAACAGAAACTAATTGCAATGAATAGGAGACTGCATTTACAGAATCTACATTCCCATGGCCTGATTCCTAACATGTAACAATGAAATTTGTGAAGCAAAAACTTACCTGAGCACTATGGTCAGCTCTTGACTTTGTTTTGGGTTTATATCTGAAAAGAGTTCAATGACTCTTCAAGCAATGCTTTCTATTGTAGCTGGAAAACAGCTTTATAAATGACAGAGATAAATGTGCTTCCACCATGCAGAAACCTCTAGCAAGATAAACAAAGCAAGGTTCTGCAAGCAAGGTTCAGCTTTAAAAACAAGGAAATCAGACTGACATGAGCAAAATGCAGAATGAAGAGGGAAGTACTATTTTGAAGAAAATATTCAGGCCTGGTATAACTACATTTCACCAGTTCATTCAAGTCAAGGAGTTTATTTAAACAAAACTACATATTAGAGTAAAGATTCTCTACTACACCATGCCCTTCTTGCCTCTTACCTTAAGCTGTACTACACAAGTAGAAAATGAGTTTCAGAAACAGATAAACTCACAGAGATAAATTCAGAGAGGAAAAGCAATTCTTTCTCTTTCCTGTTACACTCAGAATGAGAAATTGCCATTCATTCCTCTATGCTGACTCTCTGAGATAGAAGAATGGAGGCCAGGAAAATATTCTAGCCAAGACAGACAAAACTCAGTTTAAACAGAATTTTATTTCTAATCCTATCCATTTACCACTATCCCAGGATCCTGACAACAGATCACATTAGCTCTCAACACTCGAGTAGGACAGTGCTGTAAAAGGTTACCACCTGAGAATTACCCAGTTCTCTCAGTGGGAGAGAAGCCTAGGTCATGGTTTCATCATGATACAGGCATAAACTCTGGCTAAAACTATAGTTCTAGGTCACACAGAATGACCTTACCAGATATCTCTAGAACTTTTCAGGAAGAATTCCAGAGCTAATATAGGGACGGCAATGTTTTCTAAAAAAGGTCAAAGATTTTTTAATCCTTACCACTTCTCTTTTCAAAAGTGGAACTGATAAACAGTAGCGGTGTGTGCACTTCTCCAGCTGAAGAACCACCATGACTACCTGTTTCAGACATCCCATGATCCCCACAAACAACTAGCAAATTGGGAAGAGAGGCTTCTTCCTGTAAGTCACAGAAAAAAATTTAAGATACTGCACAAACAAGATGCACATACATAACGCTTCAGTATCTTTGTTATTTTCGCACATGAATATTTCTCAAAATAATTTCCATTTTTTAACTTGGTTCACAACACCTGGGGTAGATTACAAGAGTCATCTGCAACTGCTATACAATAAAATTAATTTTTAACGGTTAAGGCACACATATGTATGCTACATACTTTTCAGCACGTTACAAAAAAAAAAAAAAAGCTTAAAAAAAAAGCCACACAGAAAGTCAAAAGAAATCAACTGAAGGATTAAATAATCATATGGGGTGGGGGGAGGAAATAAAAACCAGGAGTCCAGGAGCAGTAGCATTATCAGAGAAGTATCTGCCCATCCATTTCTTCAGCTTCATTAAGTTTTTAGTATAAATGCTAAATTACTAATATTGTAAATATAAGTATTATAGAAGTAGTATAAAAATAATCCTATTTCTAAGAGTCTAGTCTCTCAAGTGCTTTTGGGGTAGAAATACAACACGACTGAGCTCAAATTACCTTTCTTTTCCTGAAGAAAAAGAAACATAAGCATAAATGAAGCCTCTCCAACAAATTCAAGCTAACAAAGACAGCAGAATATAAATACAGTCATTCCATAACAAAGCAGCTTTCTGTCATCTCTAGTTATTACTAGTACCTCTTGTTTCCAAAAGTAGTATTTTATTATTTCCGTATTCTAAAATAGAGATAAAGGTTTGCAAATGTTTGGCAAAAGCAAAACATACTAACAGACTGCAGCAAAACCACTGCAATGCTCATTAAAACTCAGCTTCCACAAGCAGGATTTAATCTCTCATCATACAATAGTATCTGACTAAAACTACTATTGAAATTTTGTCAGCAGCTACTGTGCACTGCAGTTGCCAGAATGACACAAGAAAAAAGCTTCAGGCCACATCAAATTAGGACTTAGTATTTCAACATCCAGATTATTTAGTTAAGTGACATCCTATATTTCCATATCAAAAACCAGATTCAGCTTTAGAAACTTGTGCTATATTTAAGATAAGAAAAATGCTGCTTACAGCTATCATTTCCATATTAATGTTTTCAATATCTAAGAATTAGGTGTAGCTTCCCAACTATAGAAATAAGAGCCAATAGCTATACATGCCCATTAGTCCTTCTGCTGAATTTCAGTACCAGAAAGCACATCAACCACCATTTTAATTTATGAGTGATATGAGAATTTTGGCATGCATTCCTCTCCTCTTCCTGCACACCAAGGGGGAGTTACTTCCCACAGCTATTCAGAAGAGACTGCTTAACAGATGTTACTAAGGTCAGTCAGTAAATCCTTAAAAATTATTCTATATAACATTAACTGGGGAATGGCCAGGGAAGGAAAAGAACAAAAGAATACCATTTTGGTCTAGGAATAAACAAACCACCACCCACAACTAAGCAAGCATTCTAAAGTTAGTCCACAACTAATAGAAATTGATTCAAGAAGGAGTCATGTTACCTTTGAAAGAAGAGAAATATGAATCTTTTTCAGGATGTTATCCATTTCCCGCAGTTTTGTTCCCACTAAAGGGCTGTTTGGCCCAGTCACATGCCCAATATGGTCCAAGCCCAGGTAATGCAGTATTAGGAGATCCCAGTCTTCTCTCTTTAACACTCTATCCAAATGCCTGGTAACATTATCATCAACCTCAGAAATAAAAGGAGAACAATCACAAGGTAAAAAATGTTTCAGGCTTGTATAAAGCACACAAAAATGAGATCACACTACCCATGAAAATTCTGTAAAAGCTGATGAGAATTAGAGTCACTCACAATGTTAACAGAGAAAAAAAAATTAAAAAAAAAACAGATTGATTAGTTCAATGTCAGGCAGTAAAAAAAAAAAATCTGTCTTGCAACACAGACTCTTCACCCCATTTCACTTTTTTCTGGTCATGGGGCACCAGATTACATGGAAACAGAGAAAATGGTTTGCCAGCTTCCACAGATACCTTTAACGACTGCTTTAAGAAATTTTCAGTCACTTCTATCCTTCACACTCTGGATTTATCACTTCAGAAGTAGGTATAGGGAAAAGCCTCTCTTTGCTGCTTGGAAGCACAGGTAAAAGAACTAACAACACAGCAAGAAAGAAGAATTATTCAGAAAGTGTTATTTGGGGCCTAATTCATATGTTCTTCTGTGCAGGTTCACAACCTATTTTTAGTTGCATATCTTTCTCCCTGGATATTAAGAAGACTTACAAAATTTCACATGCAACACCATTTTGATAACTCTGATACCTAAAAAAAATAATAAAAAGCTTTCTGATTAATGGACTATAGGCAATCTTTATGCTTTCTGAATAATGAGCTTGAGAGACATGTAATTGCAACCAATTAAAAGTGTCTTCCAGGGCACATGTTAGACCTACCTGACTTCTTTAAATATGGTAATAAGAATACTTAATGTCAGTAGCAGCAGGCCGATAGCCTCAGGTTTTACAAAACATAAAGGTTCAATAGACAAACTAGAATTTCCAAACCATTTACTCTTTTGGCGTGCCCAGAATAAGAAATTTCTTCATTTTTTGTTTCATTTACTTTCTATGCTCCCTGTTTGATAACATATGGAAACACTACTCATATTGCAATTACAAAAGCAAAACAATGCTATAGAAAGTGTGGCTCTGAGAATCACAGAACTGTCTAGGTGGGAAGGGACCTTAAAGCTCATCTAGTTTCAAGCCCCCTGCCATTAGCAGGGACACCTTCCAGTAGACAAGTCTGCTCAAAGGTTGCCCCATGCAACCTGGCCTTGAACATGGCCACAGATGGGGCAGCCACAAGTTCTCTGGTCAACTTCTTTCAGTGCTTCACCACCCTCACAGTATAGAATTTCTTCCTAATATATAATCTAAATCTACCTACTTTCAGTTTAAAGCCATTACCCCTTGTTCTATCACTGCTCACTCTTTGAAAACATCCCTCTCCAGCATTCTTGCAGGCTAACTTTAGATAGTGGGAGGCTCCTCTAAGGCCTCCCCCACTCTTCTCCAGGCTTAACAAGTCCAGCTCTCTCAGCTTGTCTTCACAGGAGAGGTGCTCCAGCCCTCTGAGTATCTTCATGGCCCTCCTTTGAACTCAGGATTGCCCTGACACAGGTGCAGGGCCTTGCACTTGGCCTTGTTGAACTTTATGACATTGGCATTGGCCCACCTCTCAAGCTTGTCAAGGTCCCTCTGGATGGCATCCCTTCCCTCCAGCATGTTGACCACACCACACAGGTTGGAGTTGTCAGACAACAAGAGTGAGATTATATAGTAACTGGCCCTTTGAAGATGGCACACACTAATATAAATGTGATAGCAAACCAAAAACATGGATAGTGGAAGTGGTGTAACTTCGTAAGGCAAGTTTTGTGAGACTACTGCATGTTAGGAAAGTTATACAGTAGCATGCTCTTTGTTACTGTATCATCCAAACACTTCCCACAGCATATGCACAAGAGACTGAAATGCTTACCTCCACATCACCAACATGGAAAACATACAAATGCAATTTTGTATTTAATTGTCAAGTTTGTATTACACAAGGATAGTTGTACTCATTTATTCTCAGAAGTTGCAACTACGTTTGTACTCATTTAATTTGGGATTATACAAAGACTCTCACCTCTGTAAAGTCAGACACAAAAAAGGATGTTGTTCCATCATACTCCACAAAATGCTTTGGAAACAATTTAACCCAAGTATCATCACCATAAAAGATTATTCTTTTCCCTGCTGTTTTTGCCTGCCATATCAGGTTGTCATCCAAAAGAGCTGGAGAGTTGAGATTCACAATAACATCAATGAAACCAGGTATGCTACCTGTCATCAAAGCCTACATAAAAGAAGAAAATAAAAGAGCCATATGAACAGAAACCAAAAAGTTTCCAGAATTCAGACAACAGTGTTAGTGTAAGATGAAGCAGTGAAGGAGACAGCAGAGAACTTGTACTTTCAACAAACAAAATAAATTAAAAAGAACACATGAGCTGCAATGCCACATCACATCACCTGTCACAACACAGTGCTAGCTGATATAAGAAACTGTAACTTTTTTGCAAAAAAGGGTAAAAATTGTATTTTCTTAATTAACAGACAGCAAAAAGACTTTGTATGCCAGCTGAAATTCACTTCATTTACTAGTCACTAAATCACCAAAAAGAAGACCCAAGTAAACTGACTTAAGATAACAATAACAATGGAAGTACATTCAAAACAGTAATTAAGCATCTTCTGGAAAACGTAATGAAGCCCAGCTATCAAGAGCTACCAGGCTGTCTCCCCTTCACTCTCTCACTGATCGTCCAGCTGACCTACCAAAGCTCATTTCCTCAGCTTCTTCAGTGCAAGAAATGTCACTTGGGTCCATTGTTGACAAGCCTGGATAATCAAGTATTTTGATGACACAGTCACAATACATATTTTAATTACCTGGAATTTGGCATAGTTTCATTTTTAAGCTCTGCAAAAGCATCCCTATGACAAAACAAATTTACACTAAACTGGATTTCCTATTAGTTGTAAGAACACAGACAAATAGCAATGAACATGCTCTTGAATAGAAGACAAGTGGAAAATGCGGTAACTGAGAAGCTACTGCCTTCCCACGATTATAAATAAAAAAATTATAACAATCACTTATGGCAGCACAAGGGCCTTAACTGCCCTTGACTGATTCTCACAGACCTTCCCACCACAGAGCTACCAACTAAGGAAAAAAAAAGGCAATGTGACTTGAGTTGAAGCTGCCACTTATTCCTCTTGCTCAGTCCCCTGTACATTCCTTTGACCTCTGACCTGACCGTTTCTTCAGGAAAAACCTCTGGGCCACAACAAATCAGGATTCTATCCCATATACTACTACAGCAGTGAGTTCCAGCCACAAAGTGCAGTAACACAACAAACCTACCCTTTATGCCAACTTCGAGTATATGAAATAACCCAGCCTTAAAAGCTTTCTCAGTTTTTGAGAAACTACCTTAAGTGGAAAAAACACCTACTTACCTTAATTCGAGGCATAGTCACAGTGGGTGGCTTCACTTCAGCAATGAAACTGTAGGATGGCCCTCTATCAATAACTTGTTTAGTATACGGCATGAACTGTTCACCTTTGGACCCAAACACAAAGTCATCTCTCAAAGCATCTATCAGCACAATGACAACTTTTTTGAAAAGTGGTGGTGGAATTTTGGTCCAGTTAGAAACCATTCCTAAACAGCAACAACAACAAAAAAATGATATTAAAAGTCATTAACAAATTTTAACAATGGCTAAACAGATGTTAAAGGACAACTTCTGTACTAAATTTATATTCATAAGTGAGAAGTTGCAAACAATAGCAAACATGAGAAGTAATCCGAGGAAGCAGAGTTCTCAGGCCATCCAGCACAGGAATGACACAACAAAAAATCCAATACACCATCCAGGAAGTGAAATTAAACATGAATGGAGTGCACAATGGGAAGCGTCATGATGGAAAAGCTGTGAAATGGAGAATGCTCAAAGGAATAAGAAGGAATAGTTGCTACCTTCTCTCTGGCTAATGTATTAAACCTGAACTACATATATCCGAAAGACAACTTTTATTAGTAAAAAAGATGCAGCATTCACCTATGCTAATATCCACTTCTCCATTTCAATCAAGGCTCCTCAATCAAATACCACCATAAGAGAACACAAGAATTACAAACAGACAGGTCCACTGAAATTTGAAGGGAAAAGATCTGTGCACACTGGCAACCTTCAAGGTAGAAGCTTGTATGCCAGGACTGTTCAGTGATGGCAGCTTCAGGGTGAAAATCCAATTCCAGAATACCCTGAACATCCTACATGACCGAGCACAGCAAAATGCTGCTGTGTATCAGAGCAGTAGGTGCTGTCTTGCCTTCAAGCCCACCTCTTTCTCTTTTATGGACTTAATGCTGGCTGCAGCAGCTCCTCATTTGCATTGAGCTTGGTCCACACACTGACATTTAGCTTTTACAGCGGTAGTTATCAGCCAACCTCTAAAGGTCCCATATCTCTACCAGAAAAACACACAGAAAGACAAAATGGAAGCAGAATGGATCTTACGCACCAATCACTACTTAAACAATATTGTGGTGAAACAGCTTCTCAGTATATGTATTATGTAAAGTTAGTAGCTTTACACTCCTTCACAGTAAAATGTGTTTCTGTGTAAGTGGTTGACAAGTTGGAAAGGTCACAGATAATGCTGTGTCTAACAAACAAACCTTAGAAAAATCAACCTCTGAAACTGTGGTTTTGGGTAGATAGACAAACATCAATAAATTGATATTCACAGATTCATTACTGCTAGTGATTTTGTCCAAATAAGGAAACTGGGGAAGGGGGCACAACAGGGGGAAGAAGGAAGTCTCAACAACAAATCTCTAAGTGCCAGCAACCCTGATTAAAATTATAATGTTTTTTCCAGGACTTGACTTATCAACTTAGAAGACATGTTTTAGCTCTCAATGAAGGCACAACTGAAGGTACTACACTGTTAGTTAAACCTTTCTCAGCATTTACTCCTATCCACTTGGCTAGGGAAACAAAACTTGGCGGACAACAAAAATGTTCATATGACATATATATTCTTCTCATAGCTCCCTCTTACAGTGTTATTCCTCAGTGTGTTTGAGTGTATTGAGAAGTGGAAAGGAAACAGGACTCTATGACAAGCCACCTTAAAATACTTATTGTAAGACAGTTAAAGCAATATATTGTGCAACTCTTGGCATGCCACATGCTTATTCATTCTTGCTATGGTTATTCAGAAAACACTTTAAACCAACATGAACTTCTGTAAGGCACAAAGAAAGCTACCAAAAACTTATCACAATGAGGTAAGGTTTCACTGTTACAGTCATCCCACAGGCAAGAAAGCATGGATTCAGGGGCAGTCAGGACTCACAAAATGAAACATTCAAGAAATTTAAGAGCACTGAAGAAATACTATTTTTTTAACAGCTCTAAAGTAGAATGAAAGCCTTCTGTATCATGGTTTTGTAAGCAATCTTCTGCCTTCAGAGTTTATAATCCAGACCAAGAAATAACTCTGCAAGCAAACTGTCACACATGAACTACAGAAAGGAAGTTTCCTTCCACTGTCACTCCATTTCTGCCTACATCTACCTAGAGTACTACTGACATGCCTAAATTTAAACTGCTTGTAGAACCCTGGGACACACACTCATAATCTTCAAAGCAGTCTTTTCAAAATCCAATTGTCTGACACCTCCCTCCCAGCCAAATAGTCCCCTCCTATGGTAGTCTCCTGATAATAATCACGTGTGAATGGAACATTTCACTCACAGCAGCCTATCAAACATCTCTGACAGTCTTGGTATTCTCCAGCTAAACAGCAACCTGCCATTTGGCAGCATCCACACACTATTACCAGATTAGATTCTTTTGGTGTTCCTGCTGAACTGGTATCAGCACACCATGCTCTAAATTACACAACCTTCTCTTCCCTCCACTCTTTCTCACAATTTAAGTAAACCTGTCCCAACATGTATAATGTCATATACTTTAGAAGGATTAACAGTAACAAGCAGATAAAGGCCCAGTTTGGCAGTTACAGTCCTGTTCCACCAAGCTAACCACAAGCGGTGGTACCAAGCAAGAGTTTTGTATGAGCAAAATACTACTCAACTCAGCTGTCCACTGATCCTGAAGTTCCACCCAATACCGAAACACTGATAAAGAACACTCCTTCAAGTACACATTCTTCTTTTTCACATTATTTTAATGTAACTTCTGACTAGACATACATGACAGCTATGTATCAGCACATCCTCTACCAACCTTTCCTTAAGAAGATGCTTGAAGACTTTGATTTCACAGTTTCAGCTAAGAAATACTGAGTAGGATCTGTAGTGAGCATGATTTCAGAGAAACAGTAATGGACAGCAATACTGTGTATTTTGCAGTCTGACCACGCTGTGATGCAAACCTTTATTACTGCAGTTGCTTTCCTCACAAGTGAAGTGTCAAAGTGTCACTAAAGTAGCATTAAGACACTCGCACATCAGAGAAATGATTCTTCGGGACAATGCAACCAGTAAGTTAACACAGCAAGGACGTGAAGCATTGTAACTGAAATGGCATTATTTAATGTGAACAGCTTGCCATTAAAGAGCATCAGGATTAGGAAAGGGGACTAGAGGACAGAAAAGCACACCCTCAAAAAAATGTGACAGCTGATGCTCAGGCCTTTCTGCGAGCAAGTTCTGTCAGTGACAGACAACTACGTGCAAAATCAGTGAAGTTCTAATCGTTTTCGGAAGCAGGTGGGGAAACATGCTACAGACAGCTGTCTCGCCTGCTTGCACCGGCTGCTCCCGCCTCTGCACCCCATAACCCGGTGACCCAGCACACACCGACGGCGCACATGCGATGGTGAGCAGCACGACACCCAGCTCCGACAGGGCTCGCCGCCAGACACTAACTCCGCGACGCCGGGCCGCGCAGGCCCAGGTTTACCTCGGCGGGAGGCGAGAGCCGTTAAGTGCTGCCTAGGGTGAGGCAAGGCAAGCCGGCCAGCTGCTCTGGCGAGCAGAAGCCACAGAGGGGAGGAGCGGGCTGCTCTGATTACCTGGGCCGGTCGGGGCCGGTTCGGCGGGAAGTTCCCCGCCAGCCTCTCTGCGGGGCAGGGACCTGACGGGCACCGGGAAGAAGCCACGGAGGAACAGCGCGACCCCCAGCACCTCCACCAGGAGGCAGGAGGAGGCGAACACACCCGAACGCAGCCGCATCCTACTCCCGCGGAGCCAACCGCCACCGACCCCGCTCCGCCGGCTTTCTGGAGAGCACACCACCCACCTCTATCTCCCGCAGACCAATTAGAGCCCGAAGTACCTGCCCGCCGAGCACTACTATTGGCTAGCGGCCAGCCAACCCCTCCGCGGGAGGCGTGGCCCCAAGGCGGAAGTAGACACTGTACTCGCAGCTGCGTGGCTGGTCTGTCTCGTTGCGGAAGGAAGTGGGAGGTGGTGAGGTTTTGGGTTGGTGCTGGTGCCACGGCTGTGTTTGCTCCAAGGACAAGCGGCGCTGAGAGCTGCTCGCCCTGAAACGCGGGTTGGAAAACAAGGCTCTGATAGCAGGGCGATTTCATGTGGAGTTGCAGTACCGGCGTGGCAGGCGAGAAATGAAACAAGTTGGTGACTGTTGCAGGTGTGTGGAAGGAAGGATCTCCCCATATGGATTATGCATTTCTTTTTACCAAGTAGTATTAAACCTTTTAACCTTTCCATTGATAGGAAACAGATTAGCGGGTGTGCAATGGCAGATGAAAGAGGAGACATAGATTTGTAGAAAACTTTAATTCTGTGGAAAATGAAACAAAGAACATTCTGCATATTGAAGCAGAGTTGATACTGGTCTCACTATGATCATTGAGAAAGCTTGAAAAATTTCTTTCTGCTAACAAAACTGCTTTTCACCTCTACCCAAGCAGTTTGTGTGCTGCCGCTTTGCTAGAAAGATGTGGAATAGGTTATTTGCAGCACACATAACTCGTTATCTTGCCCTGTGAGCAGCAGGTTTTCCCTGAAAAGTGCTCCAGCAGCCACAGGTCGCATTCTGGGCCGAGTTGTCTTCTGTTACCATATAAAGCTGCTCTGTGACAGCTTGATGCCACTGTGACACTTCACCTGTTTACAGCCACCATCCTATAGCTATGTGCCTGGTGATCTGATTCTACAAGAACCATATAATTGGCTGCAGAGCAGTTTTTCTGCTGGACCATTTCCTTTGACACAAAGTAAGATCTGTTTTGCACAAAGACAAGCCAAATGCGTTGTACATACTTCTGAGAGTGTTTTCCCACTTAAACTGGTCAGTCTGTGCTTTTACTGCCAGTTTTTACTGGCCAGCTGCTCATACTGGGCTTTGCAACCGCTGTCACTAGGCAAAGGTGCCGTGATGTGAAAGGCACACATGAGTGGGTTTGGGATGAAAGCTTTGTATAACTTCATATCCATCCAAGGCCTTCCTAGGGTGTCCTAATGAGCTCATGTCTTTTGGGCTCACGCTGCTTATGTGGCAGATACGGAATACACTTCTGACCACCGTGCTACATTTAGGCCATATAGTAAGTGCTTTTTCTGATCCCTCTTACCACCTTATGATTCTACTCAGACTGCTTCTAATATTTCCATTTCCTAAGAAGAAGCAAAGCCATTATGTAAAAAAGAAGCTGCATTTTGTAGATACAGTTTGGTTGTTTCTTTCCAGAAGTGTGGCTTGCAAGGCCCATGAAAGTTAGTATTCAGTAAGTAGCTGCAGCTGACTAGAGACAGCACAGTGAAATTCAGAGAGAATGTGCAAGGCTTTAAATCATTAGGTAAGGGCAAAAGCAAACTTCTGGCTTTTACTGACAGCCACTGTGTGTGTGCTCCAAGCTCTAAGATGTCTGTGTAACACGCCTCAAACTTACATTATTTCTATGTCCAGAAAACTGAGTTGATGTTGTTACTTTTAATGAGAATTTTCTGTTTTACTTTGAATTAGGAAGATTCTCCAAGCAGAAAAAAAAAAAGACAAGTTAACTGTACTAACACATACAAAACACCCTAATGAGGCAGTGTTTATAAATCACAAAACAGCAACTAAGAAATACCTGCTTTTTATTTCCTGAACAAATATAGCACATTCCCTTTCGGGAGTAAGGTGGAAATTCCCCAGATACTGCATCTTTGTTCGTATTCCACACCTTAAAATTCCCACAAAAAAATCCTAGTTTCTGTGTTCATGCAAAAAGATTTCTCTAAAGACATAAATACACTAGCTGGCATGTGGTTCACACTCCTTAGTACCTATCTCTGACCATTCAATCAGTAGCATCACCATTCCACCCCCTCAGCATTTGGCAAGTTCTTGTAGCAACATGCTTTCAAGGTCATTATTATTGCACTCAACCGCAGGCATCAAATAGCTAAGAAAAAACCTAAGTGCTGCCCAAGACTTTAGATTTGACTGAGTAATTGCCTATGAATCTACAACTATTATTAAGGCATAATGTACTCAAAATTGCTGATAGGCATTTCTTTAGCCATTTTACAAGGTTTTGAGTGTAACCTCTTCCATTGTGCATGACAGATTTATTCCTTGTGAGAGCTGCTCATTTGATGAGAATTCAGAATGTCTGTGTGCTCCCCAGTTTGTAAGCACATGAACAGTGTTGTGTGCACCAGTTTATGCCAATGGATGCTTACTAACTTAAATAGCCTTTAGAAGGTTAAACATTCATGTCAGAGTGTCAGGAAAGGTCGTGCAACAAAGTGCAATCCATGCCATTCAGGAGGCTGTCACTTCATCAGTGCCAGCAAGCCTTTTAGAGCACAATGCAACTCACTCAAGTGGAAGATGAATCTATGTATTTGTCTGTACAAACAGCATGTTGCTAATGCTGTTTTTGTGAAGAGCCACTCAAGCAAACTTGAGTGTCTTGGGGAAGAAAAAGGAATTTAATACTCCCTGCCAAATCCTCATGAGAAGCATTGCCCCAAAGTATGCTGAGAAGTGGGCAGATAGAAGGTCAATCAAGCCTTGCCTTCACCAGGCATACCATGGATTCCACTAAACCAGTAGGAACACATTTTGGTAAAGCTCTTTGCAGCCAACACTTAAAGCAGCCAAGTGATGCTGTTAATCTCTCTGGCATCTCAGGGCTTTTTCTATACTATGGCAACAATTAAAACACGAAATAAGACAAAAAGTTGGTGTGTCCCATGACGGAAGCGCACACCACCTTCCAACACTCTCCGCAGTTAATGAAATGCCACATGTTAGCTCCGTTTCTCCAGACTCTTTCACTTTTTATATTTCACATGTTGACTGGGGGAAAATTAAAAATACAACCAGACCAAACAAACCTGATTTCCCCCTCTCCTCTAGTTTCCAATACACCCAATGTGCAGCCAGTTTCTTCAGGTTTTTTTTTCTTCTTCTCCTGCTCTCACTTAATCTTATTTTGACTGATCCCCTTGTAATCTTGCTCTCAGGTTACCTGCTGTTAATAACTTCTAGGGATCTGCAGCTTACTACCTTGCTCTTTGAACTGCCACGAGTATTCTCCCCATGTGGTCCTAATTTAACAGGATTTCACATGTGACTGTGTGTGTTTCTGTGAAACCTGCATGTTCTTCCAAACTTTACAAGGTCAGGTATGTGAACATCGCATGCCAGTGTTTTAAGCAAGCATCCCTTTTCTGTGATTAGAGTGATACTGCATAAACTTGTTCCTGAAACTTTCAATACTGTACTGGGGAACAAACAGAAGGAGCAGGCATGGGGGCAGTGTCAGAACTGACCTGTGTAAGTAAAAGCCACCATTTTTACCTTCAATGAATGTGCTGTAGCATACCAGTAAATTGAAGCTGTGATAATAAATAAATAAATAAATGACATTTCCAAGGCAATCTGGTACTCTGAAAGCACTGCTGTGTAGTTAGAAATCAGAAGGACACATGGTAATTTTTTCTCTCCTATCATTTCTCCATTCTTTAGTACCTAGTAATTTGAATGTATGTCTGGTCTCTGCTGCAGTTAAGCCATGGTAAAACATCAGAAAAGGTTATCAAAGACTGTCTACTGAAGCATGGCTGTTTCTCCTCTCTTTAGGTGCACTGCAGAATCTCCGGAGATTTGTACTTGCTGAGGCAAAGGACAATGTAGAAACACTGTCAATGTAAACCCTGATTCTCAAATCTGCGTCCAGATGGGAACTTACGCACATAGAGGAGAATTAAAAGGCAAAAAAATATAAAAAAATATTTCAGTAGCTTTATCCACATCAAACAATTTGCTGTCTATCTTTACACACAGGCACACACACACAGACTGCCTTCAGGTTTAGACACTATGGAGACCATGCTTGCAGAGCCTAAGGGATTCGAAATTGAGGCAGCCAAGGATCACTGAAGAAGATAAACCCTGATAACCTCAGGTGGTGAGCTGTAGGAAGGCAAAGTCTGTTTTGTTTTGGGAGACTGCAGACTTACTCCTTGCTGCAGTATGAAATAACTGGCTTTCAAGGGGGAAGCAAAGCTGCAGAGCAAGAACTAATTGAAAAGGGAGGCTGGTTGTTAGTTTTCCCCCAGAGACCTGCACTCAAAGCCTGCACTGCTTAGTAGCAATATCTCTATCCCCCTTTCTCTGCATAGGATTATACAGAGATGTAAACAGTCGTTCCTGCTTAAGAAAGCACTGGCTTTACAACTGCTGTTGTGCTCACATGCAGGCAGGTTCTCTGAGATCTTTAAGCATAGGCTGGGATAGCTGAGCCTGATCTCCACATGTGCTGCTGGTTAGAACAGATCTTGGGGTGCTCTGATCCAGTGTTAGTTTTTCTTTCTAAAGGGGTTGGATAAAACACACACAAAAAAAAAAAAAGGAGTCCTCAAGGAAATCTTCTAAAACACTTGAGTAGATGACATCTTGACGCCCCTCTCTCCCCCCAGAGTCAGCAGACTCCACCAGCTAGAGTAATGCCAGCCACTTAGCCTTCAGGGCAGGCACTGAGAGAGGGAGCGAAATCAGGGCACAGCTGAAGCAACAGCTTTGCTTTGCACATTAAAACTTACCCAAATCCCTTCTCCCTCTAACTTTGTCTCCTTATCTTACTTTGTTTCTTCCTTCAATCTTTCCTATTCTGTTTCTTATTCCTAATGAAAAAGCTTGTGTAGCCATGTTCTATGTTTGACTGCCTCTCTCCTGCTCTTCCTAACGGCCTTAACTTATCACTAGGTAGTGAACAGGGCGCCTGGTGATACTTGGTTCTTCCAGGTTTAATGAGGACCTGAAAACAGCAAACAGACTCTTGTAAGTGCCCCCACAAAGAAAGTCCTCTTTGATGTAAGCTGATCCCTTAGCAGGTGCTAAAGAATCCACAAGGCAGTGGGAGAAAAGGGGCATGATAGGAACATACCAACCAGAACACTTACAACAGCCACATATGCATCTTAATCACTGGTGAGTCCAGCAACTGTAGCCCACAACTGCAAGAAACATGACTGCCCCATTTTCTGCCTAGCTGCTCCCTCCCCGTGACATTAGTATGTTTGTCCCCAGCATGCAAATGACAACTTCAGCCCCCTCCAGCCCCCCTGGTTTGCCTGATCTGCCTAGTGTTATAGGGCTTTCTTTAGTCATGTGGCCTTTGTCCCACAGAGAATTTCTCGTAGTGCAGAAATCCTCTTTTCCATGGTCCTCATGAACAATGGTAATAAACAATTACAGTGCTGAAGTAGGAAATACAGTTACATTCTTCCATGACATATGAATTTACTGAAATAACCTTCCTAAGTAAGAAATCCTAGCCCAACTTTTTTTTACCATTATTGCCTTTTTGCCTCATATCTCTCCCTTCTCTAAGCCCAAGTATTAATTTTAAAATGCACTAACTTCAAAGTTCACCTGCAGGTGTCAGATATTCAGTAATACTGCCTTTTAATTCCTTAAAGCCTACATATTTATTAATAGCTAAACACCACATTATTCATGTTAAGAAATACCAATGTGTAATGTAAGCACTTCTTGTTTTAGCAGCCAGCTTTCTCTCTGACACTTCTTATCGCTTATATTTGTTACGAGGAGAGAGGTCTTTTCACTGCTGGGAAATACCAAGCTGTACAAAGCTAGCATCATAAGCCGGCTGATCTTTATGCTCAGGCAGTATTCAGCTGTTCAGCTTAAGAAATAGGAAATGTGAAAGGCCGGCAGGCGTTAAGAGCACAGGCTGTTTGCCCATTTGCTAACTGAAGTGTGTACTTTTTCAAATTTGATGCTGAATAGCCAAACCATCACCCAGGGAGAAGCTGGACCTATACAAGCATCCTCAATAGGATGTGTTAGTGGCTGCAGAGAGGTCCAGAAACACTGCTTGTTACTGTCCAGGCACAGGAAACAGCATGTTGGAGGGCAAATTATTAAAATCAAAAGTATTAGTGAGGGGGGAAGAAGCAGTAACTTAGCTGTCTTTACTCACCTAAGGTAATGAATCAGCATCATCAAACTGTGGCACCAGTAAATTCTCAAAGTTTTCAAGTGCTTATATTTTCAGTATAAATCACTTCCAGTACCCTGTGGCTAGAACTTCTTGCTTTGGTAGCTTTGTCAACAGTTCACAGCCTGTCAGGCACTCATACCCACTTCCTTCCCTGTGGGGAAGGCTAGCTGCTCCTGTGTGGAGTCATTCTGCATTGTGCATGGGCCCACTTTCCTCCATGTTCCCCACTGTGAACAATGAACCCCCCTCTGTTCCTCCAGCTCCAAGACCATTGCTTTGTGGGGTTCCCCAGGTTGCTGCTGTAATGGCAGAGTGCTGCATTTTTGGTGAAGGGAAGCTGAGAGTCAGTTTTTGCATGCCCTGGGAAGTAGCACTGAGTAGCAGAGGGAGCTCGGCCTGCCTGGGTGGTCACAGGAAGCCAAGCCTGGTGCAGAGTCACCCAATGGAAGCTGGTCCCTGAAACAGACTATCTGCATCACTGTGTTTATGCTGTGTGTCTGTCTGTTTACACCTGGCCACTGCATCTGGGTCAAGAAAACTGATTTGCCAATCAAAAATACAAAACCATGCAGGGTGCCTGTAGCTTCGTTTCTTAAGATGGCTGGAACTCTTCCTTCCCCTGCCACTGAAGCATTTATGAAGTCTCATGGGTTCCTAAGGTCTAATAAGACAGAAGTTTGCTTTACTGCTTCTAGCATTTTCTAGGACCTCCCCACTTTATTCAGCCACATGTGCCCTCAAGTCATGCAGCATTGCTGCTTCTCTGCCATGTTTCTTTGTACTTGACAAGAAGATTCAAACCTTAAAATGGACTGTCACTGACACTTATAGACATTACAAGCTTGTAAGTCCTATTTCTAGAGGAAATCAGGCAAAGAGTCCTTACGTCCAATTGCAGGCTGTTAGGCTTATCTGCACTAGTAAACTGACAAAGTTTCCTTGTCTGAGCTTTCTTTTCATTTCCAAAACAACTTCTCGTACATCCATCAAATGAAATGAGGCTTAAGCGAGATCTGTGATCTGTCCCTTACTTTAGCTATTCACAGTGCCTTTCTTGAAGTACAGATGGAAAATGAGGCTTGGGTCACGGCACCATTGAAATTAGCTAAGTGTTTGAAAGATTTTCAAAGGTCACCAGTGTTCCTAATAGTAGGGGAGGGAAAAAATTACAAGCATTTTCTGCCTATTTTAATGACTTTTGAAAGCTTTCAGTGAGCACACGAATTACTGTAACTAAGAATCAAGAACTGTCAAGAAGATGGGATTTCTATATAGCCCTTAGCAAAAATGCTTTTTCATTACTTGAATATCTCTACTATTAGGACAGACATCTTGAGTATTCTCTTATATTGAAACAGAAGTCTTCCATTACACCATTTCAAACTGATGCAGGCTGAACTGTAAGTTTAATTATCAGAATACCCATAACACCAAAATCATGCAGTATAATAGCTACAACAGGAGGGCAAGATTTTTTTCTTTGTTTTTCCGTCTGTTTTGTGTGGGTTTTACTTGTAACAGTAATTAAGATCAGTCCCAAAAATTTTACAAGGAAGACTTGTAAATTATATTATTATGACAAATCACATCTCTTTTTTTTTCAAGCAAAATAGCACAGAAAAGTAAAAGAAGCCACTAAAATAATCCCTTTCCCATCATGTTATATTCTGTCTTCCATAAATCTGTTATATTCCATCTTGCTGTCATTCAAGCTTCTTAGGCTGTTCCAAAAAATGACTTGCAGTTGTTAGAAAGCTCCAAATTCCCACCTTCAACAGGCTGGTGATCCCTTGTTCATGCAGTAGCACTGCATGTCATCCAGCATTGTTAGCTCCTCTCACTCCTAGCTGGTTTTCCGTCCCCCTGCACTGATGACTTTGCAGAGGACACTGTCATTGCACATCAGCCCCTTTCGGCTGTGCTGCACCCACCAAGATTGTCATTTGTCACACTGAGACTCATTTTGATATTGCAACTGACCAGTGCTGCACACAATGTTTCAAAGAAGGCCTCAATAGGTCACTTGAGACTAAGTGTCTCTTGCCTCCCTGCTGCAATGGCTATGACATAACTGAAGAACTTCCCCATAGTTGTGCCCCACCAGTACTCTGATCATCCTATATCTGGCGTACTCTCACATGTTTCATGTCTCCTGAACTACCTCTGATGTATTTCCAGCTGACAACAAAGATTCCAGCTGCTTATTCTGAAGAGCATAATCTTACCACTTCAGGTTACTGAAACTCATGCTGTGTCATTGCCCTCGTCTCCTTACATAATCCAGTTCTAACACTTGTGCTAAAAACTGCTAGTAAAGACGTAAACAAATTATAACCCACACGACATTGTAGATCAGTCCTGTCTCTGAATGGGCTATTGCAGTCAGCACCTACCAGCTCTGTTCTTCCTTCTCTAAATCAGCTGTTCCTCAGCTTCCCAAACTGAGTAACAGTAGTCAGCCTTCCTCATTTTGTTGTTTTAATATGACTTCACTGAACAGACATTTTCTTTCTGAACCTCACCATTTCCTTAACTAGATCAGGAACGTAATCCCCTCCACCCAAGAACAAGTTTTACTGCCACTATGCCTTTCTCCCTGAACATTTCTGTCCATTGTGTTACCCTGTTTTCATCTGGTCATGTGGCCTCTTCCTGGTTACTAAATGCAACACCAAGAATTATTATTAAGCTTTTCCTCAAATTATAGCAATAGAAATCTTAGCAGCTATTAACAGCTTAGAAGCCCTTTATTAGCTTGTGTCTCTATCTGGAGAAAAATATATCCAAGTAATTTTGATATTCTTTAAGTAGTTGAAGTATGAGTTAACAATGAAATCAGGCATAAAAAGGCAATTAAAAAATGAAACACAAACACACTCGGCAGTAAAAGTATGGAAATTCAGTGCTGCAAAGAAAGATACCAGGTTGATTATGATGCTTCAGGGTATACCATCTGGGTGTCTTGCTATGAGGCTCTTGCTGCCTGCAATACTTGAAGAAAATTCAAAGTTGAGAGAGGAGAACATCTGTTACAGGAGGAGAGCCCAGGATTGTGAAACACTGACAATCAAAAAGAATGAAGCCATTTCCATGGGGGATATTCTAGAAACACAAAGAAATACCCCATGGCTCCTAGGAAGCAGCCTTTCATTATATATGGAAGAACCTAAAAAGAAAGCAAACAAGAAAAATGCATATAAAGTGGCCAAACAGTGCCATCTGGGGACTGCTGCTGTAAGAATAGGATGAGCAAAAGTTAACCAAGGATCTGCTTTTCCCACTCAGAATGAGCAGAACTCTAATCTGTGGCAGGTTTCAATTATTTACAAAGGGCCAGTTTTGGAATCAGACACTGACCATCACATGCCAGTGCATTAGCAGCCAGATCTGCTCCAGGAAAGGAACACCAGCACACCTCTACATGCAAGAGCCATAGTCAAGTGGTAACTTTGTTGTATTTTTTCAATGCAAAGATTTTTTTATTTGAAGTTTGTAGGGAACCAGAGACTGCACAGAAATCAGGGAAAGGAGAATATGGCATAGCACCACGGGAGGAACTTTTTCAGACCTTACTGCTTTATTATGCCACCAAACAAGGTTTTATTTTACAAAGCCTCCAGAGCACAGTGTTCCCCCATTTAGACCAAGTATCTCCAAACAGGTCCCTGAGATTTTTGTTAAGGACTGAAGTGAAGTGCAGCAGCTGACAGGTACCTTTTTTGATTAAAGCAATATTCAGCTATAAATCCTGTGGTATTTTATCTTTGCTGGGAATCACTGCAATGAAGATGGTGTACTTCTTGGACACCACACAAGTGTTTACATTGGAGTCTCACCCTATGGGTGAGAATGGGACACAGCAAGCATCACACATTTTTTTATGCAAGCAGCAGGAATGTGCTTATTTCCCAAGCTGATGCAGCTGATATGAATGGGAGCAGAAATCTCTTGGAAGAGCAGTTGCTCTGTTTCAGAACTGCCAAAGGAGCATGCAGACGCAAAGCACCTGGTAGTGCTTTCCGTCAGCCATAGATCAGAGTGGGCTCCTGCAGGACTGCAAGCTGATGGATGTCAGGAGGAGACAGGGAAGGTTTGCAGGCTTCTCAGCAGAACATAGAGACCCCAGAGATGAGCTGCATCTGCTGAACTAGGTATTGTGCAAACACAACAGAGTGCTCGGGAATTTCTTAATCCCATAGTTGTATATACAAAAAAAAAGTAGGAAAGTAACAAACGCAATACGTTTTTTCATTTCTTTCAGATGCATTAGATTTCTCTGAAGGGTAATCAGTATTATGGTAAGATTTTCAGCTTAAGCTCAATGAAATAGGAAAGAGGAACCACAGAATGTGGTCTTCAGCAAGAATCATAGTATCATAGAATAATTAGGGTTGGAAAGGACCTTAAGATCATCTAGTTCCAACCCCTGCCATGGGCAGGGACACCTCACACTAAAACATGTCACCCAAGGCTCTGTCCAGGCTGGTCTTGAATACTGCCAGGGATGGAGCATTCACAACTTCCCTGAGCAACCCATTCAAGTGCCTCACACTTACAATAAAGAATTTCTTCCTTATATCCAGTCTAAACTTCCACTCTTTAAGTTTGAACCCCTTCCCCCTTGTCCTGTCACTACAGTCCCTAATGAATAGTCCCTCACCAGCATCCTTATAGGCCCTCTTCAGATACTGGAAGGCTGCTATGAGGTCTCCATGCAGCCTTCTCTTCTCCAGGCTGAACAGCCCCAACTTTCTCAGCCTGTCTTCATACAGAAGGTGCTCCAGTCCCCTGATCATCCTCATGGCCCTCCTCTGGACTTGTTCTAATAGTTCCATGTCCTTTTTATGTTGAGGACACCAGAACTGCACACAATACTCCAAGTGAGGTCTCACAAGAGCAGAGTAGAGGGGCAGGATCACCTCCTTCGACCTGCTGGTCACGCTCCTCTTGATGCAGCCCAGGATACGGTTGGCTTTCTGGGCTGCAAGTGCACACTGAAGCCGACTCATGTTCATTTTCTTATCCACCAACACCCCCAAGTCCTTCTCTGCATGGGGGCTCTGAATCTCTTCTCTGTCCAACCTGTAGCTTTGCTTGGGATTGCTCCGTCCCAGGTGTAGGACCTTGCACTTGGCATGGTTAAACTTCATGAGGTTGGCATCAGCCCACCTCACAAGCATGTCAAGGTCCTTCTGGATGACATTCCTTCCATCCAGGGTATCAACCAAACCACACAGCTTGGTGTCATCGGCAAACTTGCTGAGGGCACACTCAATCCCACTGTCCATGTCAGCGACAAAGATGTTGAGGAGGGACACCACTTGTTACTGGGCTAAAAGCTAAGAAGCTACAGAAGTAATTCAGACTTTTTTTTGTTCATTTTGCTCTCAAACTGACTACAAGATAGAGAGCCAAGTTGGTTCTTGTAAAAAAAGAATAATAAAACCAGGCTGCATCAGAAGTCTGTGCAATGTTTTGCTACCCATCTGTGGCATTTTAACATCTTCAAGCTTTCAGAATGTTCGGTACAAGTATTCCCTTCTGTTATATTTATAGAATTTATATCACAGGCTATTTATTCTGTTTAATATTTATAGTGCATTCATTTGAATTCACCTGCTGCAATACACAGTTCACTTTCAATACATTACTTCTAATTTCACTTCCTTTGCAAAGTCTGTATTCTCTTGAGCTAACCCTTGGAATTCAGTTCTCATCTAGAGACCAAGGGCTGCGATATCTGCTTAAACAACACCACATGCTCTGCATCCTCACGAACCTGCTTGACATTTAGGGTCACAACAGAGTTGATGCTATGCCTGCTGGGTCTGGAGGGAGAACAGGAGGCATCAGTTTCCTTCCCTCTTGCCTGTGCAAAAAAGCAGAACAAGTCACCCAACCATTACTGCTGGAGTGAACCCCACTTCCCACCTTCCCACCCTGAAGTCTGAATAAACATAAGGGGTGTTTTGGTCATCTGTCTGTTGTGGCCACACTGCCTATAGTGCAGCCCTGATTATAATCATGAGTCTCACACTTGGGGCAGCTTTTTTTCAGAACAGGCACTAAACAACCTTCTCTTCGGGGAACTCATCGTCACTGAAACAGAAATAAAGCACCGCAAATGAACTCCTTCCAGCTTGTGGCACTTTTCAAGCAGGGCAGGCAGGTCATGGCAGGCATAAGTATCCTCCCAGCATTTAGTAATTCCCCTCTGCTGCTCCCAAAACTCCCCTAGATCACTGGGGAAGTTTTGCTCATCATCCTCTCTAAGGCAAGGCTGTAGGTCTGTTCATGGCTGCTTTCAAGTTCATGCTTGAGCTCTCTTGCACACTCCATTGCTCTCCTTCCTTGCACTCCCCAGACAGCTTGTTCTGTCCCCCCACTCACCCCTCCCAGCGCATTTGGCTTTTGTCATATAGATGCTGCATCCTCTGCTTTCAAAACTGTTCTTTGAAAGGTGTGTTACCATAGACAAGATGGAAGCTCTACATCAGCTGGCAAAAGGTGTCTTCTGCTCATAGAGCTGCTTTGTTTGCTGGAGTTGTGAGGTCTGTGTAACGCAGGTATACCAGGGGAACTAGACTCATTGGAAGGTTTTAGGTGAGGCCTAATATAGAATGTTAAAAAATCACCATCTTTTTTATTCAGTTCTTCAGATACAAAAGAAATATGTATTTGGTTCCTTTAGGAATCAAACCATTGACCTTTCTGAATGCCAGAGAGCACAGGAGTAGAGGGGGAATGATTATCATACCATTAAAACAGTACAACTCCCAAACGTAGTTACTGCTAGAGCTGGTGGTAACCAGGGAGAAGGAGGAAAGCAGGATGCCATGGTTAGAGCAGAATCTGTTTGGAAGGGGGGGTGGTTGCAAAGAAGATCCAGGCTGGCACAAGTTTCTCTGACTTTTCATGAGGCATTTGACTTACTTCTGCATGATGCTGAAACAAGTGGCACAGTTACTGAGGGTGTTTGCAAACAGCAGGAAGCAGCAGTGACCTAGATCAGGAGGTTTTTCTCTGTGGGAGAGCCCTCAGAAATGTGTTCCTGGAAGAGGCACTCAGGCAGGACGTGTTTTCTCCTTGGCATCCAGGTGGTGGATGCCGGGTGGCACATACACTGCTGCCAAAGGGCTTTGTCTCCAGGAGCCCACTCAGCTCTAGGGCAGAGCATATCACCTGCAAGAGTTTTTCCCTGGCCCCACAAACACCCTCTAAAGGGCCCATACAAGCCCCCTAATACTTATCAGTTGCACAGGCACCCACAGGTCCTTCTCCCAGCCCGCTGCTCAGGAGAGGATGCAGCAGGCACCACTCAAGGGCACTGTTAGTGCTAACTGCTCAGTAGCCTCTGATCATCCATTTAAAGCCAGTTTCCTCTCCAGGGCTTTTGAAGTGGAGAGAGCTCCACGCCTGGGCTTCAGGTGGTACAAGAACATCCCTTTCAACTCCATAGATGTGGACAGTCCTCACATGGTTGCCAGTGGCTGTCTTAGCCTGGGACCTAACCACATGATTCACTGGTGGGATTTGGTGCCAGGCCAGGGCTCAGCCACTGGTGGTGCTTGCGCAGTGTGCAGAGCTTGTGTGTGGCAACAGAAATGGGATTCATGCCCATGCAAATATACAAGGGACTGAGCCTGTTCAGAAGCTTCACTTCCCCAGAAGGCCCATTGGTCAGCAGAGCCAGCTTCTTCAGCCAAAGGAAACACGGGAGGAAAGGTGGAAAGAAGGCAGCATTTTCAGGAGCCCATTACTAAGGTGCCTGTGTGTTTGAGCCAGTAGCTCCATGCACCAGTCACTAGACTGCAGGATTACAGTACAAAACCAAGCAGGCTCCTCTGAGCCACACAGTAATGTGGAACCCAGGCTGCACTGGAAGGAACAAGTCTTTCCAGGCTGCAGCTGAGCCCTTCTTCTTCCACAACACTCTGGAGTAGCAGGGGCAGGATAGGTGCTTCACCACAACAACCCCAGCTCTGCAGAGTGTGGTGGTCAACCAGGGTGCACCCCCTTGAGGAGATGAGGACCTGTGACATGTTCATTTTGATAGTATCCCACGTGCTGACAGTAAATGTCCTCCCAGGAGCCATTACTGGGAGCCATCCCAACCGCAGTGATAAGGCAGGCATTTCCTTTCACAAGCCAAGAGCTAGTCATTTATTTATAGGGGCTTCTGTTCACTCTGTATTGCTGATAACCAAATAGCACTTGCTACAGTGACTTGGCCTTAGTGATTAGAAAGCAAAAACAAAAGGTTCTTTCTGCCCTTACTTGTCACCTCTCCCACTTGTGAAGGCACGTCCTGAACAGGCTGTGACAGTAGCAAAGGTCAGCTGTTTTCAGAGGAAGATCTGACCCTTGTACCTTTCATGAAAAAAAAATTATTTAGGAAATTAGGGAATGCTGAATAATTTTTGTTTCTGCTTCCAAAAAAATAAAGCCTGTGTATATACCCAGTGAGGGAATCAGGTTCCTTTACCAGTAATGGTGGGATGTATTTCCTTTGGAAGAAACTGGAGTGTGCAAATATTGGCAGATGCTTCTCTGCTCATTTCTAGGCTGCCAGAAAGCAGAGCCTGTTGCCTGGCCACAATACAGGTCCTGAGGATGCCACTTGTCATCAATGTCCTTCCAGACATTGAGCCATTGACCACTACCCTCTGGATGTGACAGACCATCCAGCCAATCCCTTATCCACTGAAACAGTCTACCCATCAAATCCATATCTCTCCAGCTTATAGAGAAGAATGCTGTGGGGGACCATGTGAAAGGCATTACAGAAGTCCAGATAGACTACATCTGTTACTGTGTAGGGTACTGTTTTCCTACATGAAGATCAGGGCAGGAACTTATGTAAGTTTTGTTTCTGTGTAACTAACTCCTACACAGGAACCTACTGGAGAGAGGGAAAAGAAAAGCCTCTTTATTCCCATCAGCAGAAAGGAGATTTTGTAAGCTTCTACGTAACAAGTGTGAGGGGGTGGTGAGGAGTTTACTGTCTTCTTAAGATGTTTTTTACCAGCTGTTTGGCTTGTAGTGTTGCTTGAAATAACAGAACATGAGTATTAGCTCTGTTCCCTGGGGCTGTCAGTGATTAATCCACATAGGGGGATCCAGAGCAGGGCTAAGGACTTGCCTAATAGCTTTAAGCTTTTCCTTTTTGATGAATGGGAACTACAAGGCAGTTTGTCTCAGACTGTTGTGCTGTCAGTACAGCTCTTCACTATTTGACCTGCAGACAGGCCCCCACAGAAAGCACCAGGATATCAACTGACTGCAGTGCTTAATGGGATAGAGAAAGAAAGCTGCCAACTTGAAGAGCATGCTTCTGCAGGGATGTTTGCTAATCCATGCTGTCCCACTCTCCACTGCTTTCATGTAGAGAATCCTTCCCAGGAAGAACCTGACTGTGGTGACAGATGCAGCAGCTTCACACCCCTCCAGCAACACCTCAGGCACTTTGTGCCTGCTGCCCTGCCAGTCTGTAATAGGGCTTTAGGTGTGAGGTGAGAAACACACTGCCCTGGGTTAGCCAAAGGAGACAGGCTCCTGTCTGGCTGTAAAGCAAATCTGAATCCCTTGGTCAAGCACTTGCACCAAGCAGGGGAGGAGGAGGAGGAGGCAGTGGGTTTCCCTGGAGGTTTTTGCTCCACCAGCCTGGAGAAGAACCCTCTAACAGGAATCAGTTCTCAGCAGGGTCACATGAACCTGGGAGATAAATGCTGCTCTGCAGTGTTAATTACTGTAATACCAACAATCCCCTGCCTCCTAGCTCGGTTGGGATGCAGCTCATGAAGGAAGGGTGCTCAGATCCCAGTGAACCTCTCTGAAGAGGAAGAGGTCCCGATTCAAGGCTTGTCAGCTGCTTTTTGGGGTGTGCTGGGACTTGAAGAGCCACAGCTCCAACTCAAAGCCTGGCAGTGGAGCACTTTGAATACTGGACAAGGCAGGAGAGGCCCTTTTCCTAACTGAGAACATTTGGAAGAGGAGTAGTGACCCCCAGACCAGAGGGATTTCCTTCAGGAAAATTTCTTGGTGCCAAAGACAGTTACTTCCCTTTCACAGCAGCACCACCACAGGCAGCCCTGGCAAAAGACCCCATGCAGTTTGCAGCTTCTGGGACTCACGCGAGTGGGGCAATTCTCCAGATCCATTCCCACCTCTGGGATGACAACTATTCAAGGAAGGGAAGATGAAACCTACCTGGGATGGCCCTACCTCCATCCAACCAGGAGTACCTGTGAGGAACAAGGTGCTGTGCTCAGTGCCCAGAAGTGTCTCCAAAGATGAACTGGGGACATCAGGATGCTACAGAAGCTTCAATTGAAAGTGAGTAACAAGGCAGCTGAGTTGTGTCTGTTTCTCACAAGTCACCCCCTCTGCTGCCCTTCCTGCCCTCTCTACAGGGTGATGACAGGGATGGTTTGGGTGGCTGCTTGCTGTGTCTCCTCTGTCCCTGCTGTGATGGAGAGGAGTGGAGGTGGCATGCTGATAACCTGTGGAGAGTGCTGGGACGTGCCCCTGCGGGGGACTCTGACAACTGTTCAGGACAGAGCGTGGTGGAGGAAGAAGAAGATGGGGATTTCTAGACACTCTGATGGCTGGCTGGTTTCACAGCCTATTCAGAGATGTGAGAAGTGGCTGAGCTTCACAGGGAGAAGACATCTGAGGGCCTTCCAGGGAGCAATTCTTTCCAGGCCAGCAGTGGCTTGGAAACTGCATCAGTAATAGCACAGAGGGCAGAGGTGGTATGGATAACTGTATCAGAAATACCAAACTTGGGTATGAAAGTTACAAAACTGGAGCCAATGGAGCAGCAGTAACATGGAGGTAATTGTTTACCTGGGAGGAGATTGAGCTGAGAAGGGGAATGACAAAGAGGAGGATCGAGTAGCAGAAGTGTGAAGTCAGGGCTGCCCAAGGACAGCTCCGTGAAGCACTGCACTGGGCACCATTCCTCTCAGGTGGAACTGCAAGCTGAAGCTCTAAAAATGGATCAGAAGAAAAGCAGTCGCTGTTATAAGGCACATCAGGAAAGCTGAAACAAAGAGGAGTGCTTGCGTTAATAGGAACAGGCAGGGCAGATGACCAAGAGAAAACCTGGGGTCAAAGCCAATTGATGAGAGAGGGGACTAATTATAAAATCTTTCTTGGATCAAAACGCAAACTGAAGAGTGCGCAGCAGTAAACACCTCTTTAAGTCAGCCTTCAGATGTTCCTATTTTCATACACAATTAGCCTCACTGGAGCAGCAAGAGCTGCCTGAAGTCCCCCTAATGTAATCATTGCTTGTGGAAAATTTCTTCTTGCATCTTTGTTACAGTTTCTCCCACATTTCTCTCTGAATAGGTGAGCATGTCAGTCAGGGAGTGGGAGAAAACATCTGGGCCCAGCTGGCTCAAAGTGTCTTGTTCCAAAAGTGTAACCTGTCATTTTCTATTCATCTTGTTGAATTTTCACATTTGTCTGAAATTAGGACACACTTGGAAATGCTAATTATTTCATGAACCATCTAACACTGGACTTAATACATCTCTTGTTGTTATGCAGAACCCTCACTTTGAATTCTTTTGTGAACCGATACCAACATAACGCTGTTCGACTCACCTTGTTTCACAGCCACTAAAGCCTTCCTCGCAGTAGAACTGGCCATGCATATGGCAACATGCTCTGCATACCCAACACATGCAAATTAAGTCTCTGTGCACTCCAGCATGCAGAGACCACAGTGTGGATGATGGAAAGGACATGCTGTCAGCCTGTTCCCACCACGCAAATCCCCCAGCTGAAGGGATTCACCACCACCCCAGGGCTCTGTATGGACCTGTTGGAGCAGGTCTAGAAGAGGCCACAAAAGTAATCAAAGACCTGGAGCACCTCTCCTGTAAGGAAAGACTGGGAGAGTTTGGGTTGTGCAGCCTGGAGAGTTCTCCGGGGAGGCCTGACTGCAGCCTTTTAGTTCTTAGAAGGGGCCTATAAGAAAGATGGAGAAAGACTCTTTAGCAGGGCCTGTTACATAGGATGAGGGAGGATGATTTTAAACTAACAGAGAGGAGATTCAGGCTGGATGAGAAGAAATTCTTCAGAATAAGGGTGGTAAAACACCGGCACAGGTTTCCCAGAGAGGTGGTGGATGCCCCATCCCTGGAGACATTCAAGGCCAGGCTGGAAGTGGTTCTGGCAATCTGATGTAGTTGAAAATGTCCCTGCTCATTGCAGGGGGCTTGGACCAAATGACTTTGAGGGCCCCTGCCAACCCAAACTATTTTAGTATCTTGCATGAGTCAGGCAGCAGGACTCCAAAATAAATACATAAACCCTGTTCTGGGGCCAAAGCACAGTTGATGCTAGATGCAGACCTCAGGCCCAGAAGCTCCTTAGGCAGAAGGTGGGAAGCTTTAGAAGGTACTCTGCCCTCAGAGCAATTGTCAGACATATGGGAGCAGGAGGAGAGCCTGTGGGAAGCATCAGCCCCTTCACAGCACCGAGGAATGACCAGGCTGTTGTTGTATTAGGCAGAAGTGTATCTGTTATAGACAGGCATGTACAAGACTTAGGAAGTGCAAATTTGGACCATAAGGAGAAACAGCCCACTGCTGTGTATCCCATGCTTTCCAGCTGCTGTGACAGGAAGAGGAACAGTGATCCCCTTCCTCTCCATGATATATGGGACATGGGACATACGGGATTTACAAGACACACAGCAATGGGCTGGTTCCTCTGGTCTCCTGCCAAAGCATGAGGAATGTCAGGAACAGAAGAGTGTGTATCTCTACAAGGCTGGCTGGGAGCACCCAGTTGCTTTTGCTCAGTCCCTTGCTCAGTGGCACCAAAGGGTATGTTACCATGTCATGGAGTCAATGGAGAAGGGCAGATCGCTTTTCTGATGCTGAACTATTAAACCTGTATTTGCTTGGTTGGCCATTCCACCTTCAGGCTCACAGCATCACAATCAATCATATCATGGACCTTTCCAGAAACCCCAAGGTCTGATCTGCCCTGGAGCCACAACAGCAAATACACCAAGACCTTCTTCAAGGGGCCCAGACTGTGCAGGGCAAGTGGATCTAGGCCAGTGTCCTTGGGGAGGCAGCATGCAAATTCCCAGATGTCACATGCTGTGTTTCCAAAACGCCTGCCCTGAAGGCAGAGGCCCAGCAGGTACCCAGCATCCCAGAGCCACCCTGCTCCCTGCAGCAGCCCCTGCAAGCTCCAGAGCAAGGTCCTGCCAACAGTCTTCCCTGCAGCAATGTTGAGCCAGCTCCCTTGGTCAGACTTCGGTGCTGAATCTGCAGCAGTAGAAGCAGGTTCAGTTCTGCCTAGCAAGGTGTTTTTTACCAGCCAGCACACCACAAGCACCAATCTGTGTATTCTCACACAAAGCCCCATAGCTCAATTGGTGAGCAGCGGCTTACACAGCAGAGGATGCTCCTAATCCTGTTGACTAAGCACATGGTGACATTGCAGGTAGAGAGGAGGCAAACAGCTTGTGTCATCTCATCTTTACATCCCTAGGGCTGAAAGGTCCATGTTGGCATATCTGAAATCAGGAAAGATGCTAAGTGGATGTGTTATTTGACAGAGATGAATTACAGACCAGTGTAAACAGCTGATCTACAGAATTCACTTCTTTGTTATGCAGTTTGTTAGAGGATTATTCAGACAGCTCAGCTGGATATTGCTAGCGCTTCAATATTTATTCTGCCCTTTAGCAAAAAGCAGAGCTGCAGAGCATAAGTTTATTACTAAACCCTTCTGCTGGGAAGACAGCACATTGATAATGCCACAGACACCCTCTGTCTCCTCCACAAAGGCCTATCTATGGCCTCCCACAGACACACAGCTCGGAGGCACAGACTTGGCAGCACAGCACCTGTAATCACCAAGGAGGAACATCTGCCCAAGCCAGGTACCCGCTGGTCTGCACTGCAGAAAGCCAAGGTTTAGCTAAAAACTTAAGTGGAGGTATGGCTGCAGTTATATGTGATGCCAAGGGAACCACTCCAGCTTTCCAAAAGTGCCATAACAAGAAAAGTCATCACTATTTTAGGTGACTCCAACATGGAGGTTGTGGGTAGATCAATAAGCAGATCTGTTTATCTGAAAACAAGACTCTGCCTCAGTGCATGTTTTCCAAGAGCACCAGACTGCTTTGTTGTTCATGGCTCATTGCACCAAAACTGAATGGCTTCAGCATCAATAACTGGATATGTAAAACAAGGGCAAAAATTGCTTCAGACACAGGCAAACATTTGCACATAGGAAACACGCAGGCCTGTAAGACCTGCACTATAATGGCACCAAACCTGAGAGTTTTTAGAAGCTGTCTAAATAATCAAAAGTATTAACTTCTCATTGCAAAGTCCATGGTATTGTAGGTTGTTTGAAGGACTTTACTCCTCCTAAGCATTAGAAATTCCTTAGAGAGGGAGGTGGGTGTTTGCTCATCGCAGGCACATCACTGGAACACACAAACTTCTGAAATTTCAGATCTTAAAAGGACTTGGACTTTACCTCTTCTCACCTAGAAACTGGAGCCTTGGAGCCCAGCCATCCTCATAACAGACCTTAAGCTTTATAACATTAATGGGCTATACAAGCCCTTCAATAGGTTTTGAAGCTATTTTTCTTGATTTCAGCCATCTGTACAAAATTAAGATGCATCACCTGCACCGTACCATAGGATTATACATATACCATCTAGCTTGTCTTAGCTGCAGCAGCAAAGTTGTCTCTAATGGCCAGTGCCCACTCTGGTCCTGTGGGTTTGAGGTCGGGGGTTTTTTTGTGCACTATTGCCTAACTCTGTTAGCATAAGTTTTGTTCAGCTAATACTGTTGTATGGTTCTCCCTTCCTAAAAACCATCATGTCATATACAAAGAAGCAGCAAACCTGAGTAATCATTGTATAATTAACCATGTGGACCCATAGGAGAGGAGAAAGTATAATATGTTAGCAAGTATGGAGTTTGAAACGTACAAAGATCATCTAAGCTCAAAGATCATCACCCGAGAACAAGTAGAAAGAAATTGCCTGCTATCAGGACAGCATTTCTACTGGCAAAGGACGTGGGATGCCAATGGGCAAAGCACAGGAAGGGCTAAGGCAAGATGCTGGCAAAGTATCTGGTGCTAGAAACAAAGTATTGTGCATTTTAGAGTAAATTTTCTACTCTTTTCCTTTTCTTACATTGGAGGAGCCATCTCAGAGCAAAGCTGTGCCAACAGATTAAGCCAGAACATGCCCAGGCTCTTGGACTCCAAGCCTTTGGGTTTATACAGGGGCTGGCAGCAGCACTGCTCCAACATAAACACTCCTGGCACCTTTTGTAATGCTTTCCTCCCAGCCACATGCACCTTCCCCATGCTCTCTTATACAGGCTTCAGGAGATTCTCATTCTCAAGCCATTTCCCAAAGAAGGGCATAGAAAAATGTTCAGTTCTGCTCATGTTCAACTCTAGCAACTTCCTGGGAGAAAGAGCAGGGTGGATCTGGCAGGAGGGCACAAGTGGGAGCAGCAGATGGATGTGTGCCTTCTCCTATCCATTGTCCAGTGGGGATCATTCAAAGTGATGCAGCCTTTCTCCAAGTTAAGGGATGAAAAGATCCCTCAGTGTTCTGCAGACCTGGAACTTAATTTAGCACTCCTGGATAAGTGCATGATCTCTTGCCATCTCCTCTTGCCATCTCCTCTTTGCATGCTTCTGCACAAACAACAAATACTTGTGCTAGGAAAAGTACCTTTAGAAATGCATTTGCATTTCAGTTTATCTATGGGAAAAGAAATGCCATCACGGATCACGGCAATATTTCTTCCAAGCCTATGTTCATCTTGCATCACATACTGAGCTTCCAGCATCACAAATAATCTAGTATTATTTACATAGCACTGAAAGAACCACATTTATCATTCCTCAGTGGAAGCAGACACATTACACTTGACAGCAGCAGAATTAGAAGTTGAAGCTCATCTAATTTTATTTACTGTACACAAGATGCTTGATCATTCCTCCAGGTAAAAATTCTCTTTTAAGGTCTTGATGGTATCAACTCCTCGTGAATTGCTGTTGCTTAGCCTGAATTTTATAACTTCCTGCTTAAGGGTAAATAAGTACAGATCAACTCTGAAGCTGCTGGCATCTTTCTTCAGACAGGAAGCCTCCCAGGGCAGAACTTACTCAGCACCTGAGCTGAAGTATTTAACATGCTGATCAGCTGAACTTAGTGGCATTCTGATGGGGCACAGGAACACTGCACAGGGATTGATCTTTTCTACTACAGCACGTACCAGGGGGGCCACCCTCAGACTAGTGCTGCTCAGGGCAGACAGGCATCCTTCGGAACCTTTCCTGTGGGAAAGCAGGCAGCGGTGCCCAGTCTGGGACAGGAGCACAGCGCGGTCCCCAGCGCGCTTGAGGGGATGAACTGTGCACCTCTGCTGCTCTTCAGCCCCAGCTCCACAGACAGCCATGAGCCCTGCCGCGGGCATCATCAGCTCTGAGAATGCCGACAGCCAAAAGCACCCCTTTTTCTGCAGCTTTCACATACAAGAATGCACAAACACACGCAAAATGGTTAGTGTGGCACAGAGATTTGGGTAAAAAAACCCACAGCGCTGTGTGGGATGGGTGTGAAATGGGTCTGAACGCGTGCTCCTGCCGGCAGATGGAGATCAAAACAAGTAAATGTAGGTCTCTGAGCAATTCCATTTGCAGTCAGGGGCCTTACTCCGGGCAGCAAACCCAAGTGTCGGTGGTGCATGGTACAGCTTCGGTGCTTCTCGGCCACGCTTCCCTCCCAGCTCCAGCGGCGGCTGCAGATGGATTCAAATCCCAAGGCAGATGTGCTCCTCATGATGCCCCCCACACTGGAGAAGAAACACAGAGGTCCAAAGTGGTCATTACCCTGCACGTGTGGGGAGCAGCTCAGTGGGTGGGTGCAGAAGCAGACAAGTTATTTCTGGGTCTAAAGGGTGTTAGGCTCATGCTGGTAGGAAGCCTAGTGAGAAACAGAAGGGGCAGCAGCTTCCACGGTGAAGCAAGGCAGTTGTAAAAAGAAAAAAGGTGTTGGTAATAATACCTGTGCATTCATCCCTGGTTTCATGAGTCAGTGAGGGCAGAAAAGAGGCAAGTTTAACCCTAATACACAAAAAGTCTCAAAATGAAATGTACTGAACATGCACTGGTTCTACATCCTAATTCCATTCACTGAGAATGTGTGAGAGTCCAGTTCTCAGGGTTCATACATCCCTATAATAAACCTGCACCTTACCTGCCTCTAGGGTGAATCTCAGCTGGGATGCAGGCAGAGCAGGCATGCAGCAGGGAATGAGGAGCCATGAGACATCTCAGCTGCTCACAGCCGCAGGTGGACTGGTTCGGCTTTGCTGAAGGTCAGTTTCCGAATTAAGTGTGGCGAATCCATTTGCTGTGGAAATTCCAGAAGCCCAGAGGAATTTACGTCTTGTAACCAAAGACAACAGGGAAGGCTCTGGGTCAGACATTATTAATAGCTACTAGGAAGGCTGTGAACACCACTCAGCATTTTTGAGCTTCCTAATGAAACTTGACAGGACAGAGCTAGCGGGGATCAGGAGAGGGGCAGGCCCAGTGCAAGCACTGAGCTCAAATGCTTCTGTATTAGCGAAAACTCAGCTCTTCACAGCACACAAGTACCAAATACAACCAGGCCTCCTGATTTCTTCCTTTTATTGAGGCAGTTCCATTCTACTTCCTACAAAAGTTGCGGCACAAATGCAGTATTCCTCTTCCCACAAGATTGAAGACACAAGGTTTAAGCTCATAAAAAAAAATCTCAGTGTACTTCAGTTTGCTTCATACAAGTGAAATAAACAGATTTAGCAGCTGCAGTCTTAAACCTTTGAAGACGTTTGTCATTCTAATTACCTTCCTGAGCACGTTAGATGAGCTGTCTCTCTCCAGGTTTCATCTTCCACATTAGAAGTCTGATGAAGACACTGCGTGTTGTTTGTCAGGGAGGCTGTGTACTGGCTATCCCATCTCTTCAGAGTGCAACCTGCAGGGTGCTGATCCTTGTCTTGTTGCTCACCAGCACCATGCACAACGAGGCAAGCAAGTTCACTGACTGATAATGGCCAAGTGAGGCATTACTAAATGTGAGCCCCCAACCACCCACACAGTAACTACTTAGCCCTTGGGTCTGCTGTCAGTGTTACACACCAGAGAACTTCACAGCCATCATTCTGTTGCTTAGAAGCAGAAGCCACCACAGGAGAGCAGCCAGCGCTGCTTTACAGATTACAGGATATAGAATCATAGAATAGTTAGGGTTGGAAAGGACCTTAAGATCATCCAGTTCCAACCCCCTGCCATGGGCAGGGACACCACACATTAAACCATGGCACCCAAGGCTTCATCCCTTACAGCTTGTACTGAAAGGTGCTTTTTGCTCAGTTCTGCAATAGAAGGGGAAGAACCTGCCAGAAGTTCTCCTCTCACACCCACAGCAAAGGTATTCCTGAGGCAGCACAAATATCCTCTTCAGTGCTTCAGCATCCGAACAGCTGCCTACCGCACAAACTTGGAAGGCTTTGGCTTGGATTGCCACAGGTTGCTCTGCACACCACAGTACACAGTATTTCTTTTTGTAATACCCCACTGGCTCTTGCTATTGTTTTTGCTGTGCCAAATTCTGAACCTAGGGCCATACTATGCACACATTCTGCCTACCTGGTGTAATTACTTACTGATGCTTGCCAGTTGGACACTGCAGGATTTTGATTTGCTATGGACTGTACTCCTTAGTCTTTCTAAGTACACATCAGCGTAGACAGAGGCTCTGTATATGTCAAAGACAGACTAGTATTACCCTTGCTTGCTGCAGCAAAGGACCAGAAGTAGGTATCAATACATTTTCCATCAGCTTTGCACATTAAGAATAAATAGATTAACAACAAAAGTAGCAGCATGTTCTGTACGTGGTCCAGGGAGAAATTCAGTGAGGAAATGCTGTAATACTCACCTTAAGTTCTTACAAACCCATGAGGCTATCTGAAGTAGTAAGCAGAATATGAAAAAGCATTACCAATGGCAAAGGCTCTTCCCTATCAGAACTTTGCCTTGCTTACTCCTCAGCTTGCTAACACTTCTCTTTCCTGCCCCATGCCTTTCCCACACATCCTTATTTGGTCATGACCGTCCATTCTCCCATATACTCCGTTTTCCACCCTTCTCTTCTGGATGCTGCATGGTAATCCTGAGCAGCTGTTTTCATGTTTTTAAGGAAACTCTCAGTACCACCAAGTGGCTTGTTCCAAGCTATAGAAGACCCTGCTTCCCACTCCATTCTTGTTTGGGAGCATGGAGTCAAGAGATGCTTCTGGGCACCCTGTCAGTACTGTCCCAGCAGCAACTCCTGCTTTCCCCAGCATTCCCTCACAGGTTCTCAGATCTGTAATCCTTGTATCATTGTATGTCCCACTCCCCACCCTCTGTACAGGCTGCTCATTCCTTAGTCTTGTTTGCTAGTTTCTGCTTTCCTCACACATCTATGCAAGAGCTTCCCTTGGGGGACAGAGTGGCACTGCACCAAGGCCCGTGCAAGAACCCTTTTGCAGCCTGATAAAGGCAGTCTGAGAGATTCAGCTACTAAACACAGAGCACACTGCAGGGACTCCCCTCCAGCAGAAGAGACTTCTGAAGAGACACTTGGTTTCTAAGAGGTTCAGTCATTCTCAACATACTAATAAGAACCACATCTTTAGCACTTGCATATTGCTCTGAAAGAGGCTGTGGAAATGCTTTGGGTATTCTGGTCATTTCTCCATCGCTAAAGAAACAAACATGCAAAGCGATTTTTTTGTTTGCTTTAATTGATCACTGGTTAAGTCATAATACATTTCAAAGCAAAATATTCTGTTCAAGGCCATTGTGCCAAACATTAAATCTACTTTTAAACAAGACTTAATTTGACTATATTACCATTATATACATACAAGTATAATTTTAATTTCACTAGTAGCAAAATTACGCAGTACATTACATTTCCTGAAAGATGGCAAAAAACAGGACTTGAAGATCTGTTCTGCCCTTCCACATATCCCCAAACCAGAAAAATCACAGGTAAAGAAACTACAATCACAACTACAGGTAAATACAATAAGGACCTCAGAGCAAGTTAAGACCTTATCAGAGATGTCAATCGCTTCTAGAGGTCTACATAGCAAATATACAGTACATTCCACTAAAGAGTTTTGGGAGTTCTCACAATGCCTCTTAATCCTCTTTTGGTAATAAAAGCTTCTATGACAACATGTATCCTTCATAAAAATGACTTTCTATTTTTGGAGCATATGTTGAAAGCTTAATGCAGTCTAAACTGCAGCCTACAATAAGCTCACCCAAACAGAGCAAGCAAGCATTGCATGATTCATCAAGATCAGAACCACAGATCAAGTGAGTCATTCTTTGCTTGTGGTCTCTGGGCCCCTGGTAGCCAGAGCTACTCTACACCACAGAGAGGCTCAAGGGGTCAGAAACAGTACATTTCTTCTACAGCTTTTGCAGGTCATTCACCTGCAAGCTCTTGACAGAAAATATCAACTGACTCATAAAGCACAGGCAACTGTACAAGACTGATGTGAACTTACTTACAAAGCATTCGTTACACTGCAGTTACAAGGACACAGCTAAGGAGCAACAAGATTTCTGTATTTATGCTACCCCTGAAAAATTCCTGCAAGCAGCAGAGAACGCAATGGGCAATGACTGTACAAACATACCGCTGCTGCTGGGGAAGCTGTAGTCTGGGCTTTGGGAGGTGGAATGGTGCACGTAACTCAGCAGTCCCAAAGGGCAGTGGAGGAGACTTCAGTTATGCTCAAACTCTGCTTTGGTTTGTGCAATATATTATTAATCCTGTTCACGCGGCTTTGAGATGTAGTCTGCATTCAGGAAGAAACTGTTACTCTGTGATTGGCAAAATAACACTGGAAGAGCTTTCTAAAACTAGCAAAGAAATGGAGGTAAACAAGGCATTTTTCATGAGCACTACTGACCTCACAGCAGCAACCCCAAGGACTTTGCCACTGTCACAAGGAAATGAACTTATCAGCACGGTTGTAGGTTTTCCATTCTGTTTGGAAATTCTGTTATTACTTCTGTATTTGTTGAAGGAAGCTGATGAACAAGCTCTCTGTTCTGATGAACAAGCTCTCTGAACTCTACCCAACGGAAAACGCAGCGGAAGTTTTCCTGCCAGGCTTGATGACCCCAGGCTTGGGGAACAGCTACCCACTAATAATACTGAGCATAACCCCATGATTTAGTATGAATGTAGGTGCTTAACTACTCATCTTCTTTCTCTTCCCTGCTGTTAAGCTCAAGGAAACCTGACTGCACTAGGAAACACTAAACAGGCATGCCCAAGGTTAAAGACACCAACTGACTTCCTCCAATATGGTCAAAACACATCACTTTTGCCAGGTTCTAGCCACACAACACTCAACACCACTTCTTCACAGACCTCCATTTTAAATGTCAAGTTGACTGGCTCTCCAGATCTAACATAAATATGACACAAGTAACTTAATTCAGAAATAACTGGTGTAAATCTGCTGTATCATTTTATCAGCCCCGCTTTATAGCAACTTCCACAGAAAAGCCAAGAACTCAGTACTGCCACTTGTACATAGCCAGTCAGTAGCTCTTCTAAAAGGGCTGAAAAAGCAGGCTACAAATTGAGTTCTTTCTACTAGTCTACACTGAGTTTTAGCAGAGGTAGGTAGGAACAAGTGAAGAGAGAATGAGAAAACAACATTTGAGATGTGAGCTAGCATCTGGATGTCCTTTACTCTTCCCTTAACTATTGTTTTAACCTACTGTTTTTTTCTTTGCTTAACCATGGTCAACCTACTCACTTAAGAATTGCATCCCGGTAGGATGCAAAGACAACATAGTATTAGTCAGTTGTCATTAACAGGCAGAGGAACTACAAACATGGGCCAAAAGGCCCCATGATTTACTGCAAGAGTCAAGGAGGTATTTCACACATAAATTCAAGTGCCACATATGAGGTCTGGTGAACACAACATCAAATTATTAGCAACATTTACCTCAATCTCAAGCTTTCCAGTCAGCAGAAGCAGATATAAAGGCTAGCTCTCAGGGTATGACTTTATTTCAGCATTTCAAAATTTAACTGTGCAATAAGCATGAATGGAAAACATACACTTTAAACTCAGAAAGAATTCATGGTACCTAATCCAAGTTTCAGCTTAATTTTTCTGTAGTCTTTTCTAAAAGCTTTTCAGCTTGTGGACATTAAGAATACAACTACAGTAAGATGTGTAATATTCTGAATGCCATCCTATCTGATACAGCAACCAATCAACAACAATGTACAGAGCATGAGAAAAGGCTGAAAAGCCCTACACTGTGTAGTGCAAGCCTTACACTATGGAAACAGCTTTAGTGGTTCTCTTACTGCTTTATCTTCTAAAGAAAAAAAATATCAGTTTTCTATGTCCATCACTTGATTTTTTTAAAGTTTGCTTGGAAGGCCTTACTAAAATCCAACTTTTTGCACATTCTTGTATGCCACACTGCTAAATGACAGTTACACAAAAACCAGAACAGTTTCACTGTCCAGATTTCAGGACTTTCCAAAATGAGCTTCTCAGATTCTTAGCACCAAAATTCAAACGTACAGAAAGGAGCAGGACAGTGAAACTGGCCAGTTCTATCACTGAGGACCACAGCTGATTAAGCTGTAAGTCATGGGGTCCTGTCAACCTGACTGAAGTTTCAGTAACTACTGAATGGCTCTTGGAAGGATCCACAGCCAAACTTCATGGTTTTCCATAATTAAAAAAAAAAAAAAAAGTGAGATGAATTTCAAGAGATGTTGAGTTTCAGTTAAAATACTTGCACTCATGTTTCCCTGCTCACTCATATTACATCAGAGGGTCTTCTCCATTGTTCAAGAAAGTTTTGCAAAGAAGAGTAGAGAAATCAAACCAAGAGAAATGTAGACATTCAGAAAATGCTACAAACATACAAAGCAGAGGAAAGAACTTTTCTTCCAATTTTCAGTTTTAATTCTTTAAATACGTATGTCAAGAAAAGAGCAATTCAAAATGTGTACCTCAAAATTAAGTTGCCTACAAATGCTGAAAGGAATACGGGCTTTCACAGCAGTCCTTTCTAACTAAAAGCAGCTCCCTCAGAAATGCTTTATATCTCAGCTGCATATAGGAGTGCTGTCAATCACAGTCATTATATAAATATCTGTGTCTTTTTAAACCTATTACTAGACATCATTTGCCCTAGAACTCTAAAAAGCCATGCAGGTCACCTACAAACTTATCTTACCAGAAGAAGCCTTAAATTTCTATGGATGCAGACCACACATACAAAGAATTAATGAAGCGTCCCAAGGAAAAAAGGATTAGCTCTTACTCTAAATCACACAGAAAATTACCTGGTTTTATAAAAACACCTACAGAGATTTAAAACTGTTGAGGTGGCATCAGAATCTCACATTTTCTGTTCAGATGTTGCTCAGCTGAACAGCTACCTCTTATAATGGTACAGCTTCCCTCTCAGTTAAGCATGCAAAATGTACAAAATTGCAAGACAATAAAAATATCCCCTTGAATGTCCAACTGTACTGCTTCAAGAGAGTGCTGCCAAAGCTTCAATACCACAACATTAATTTTCAACATTTTCAAACATGATATGAAAATTGCATTGTTATTACACAGAGTATAACAGTCATTGGTCATTTGTATTCATTCACCCCAGCACTAGTGAAGAACTGCCTTCTGAATAGGCATAGGGATGAGAAAACATGGCAAGTTTTGTTACCAAGTTGTGCCTCTACTCCTCTTGCACTAGCTAGTGCATGGAAGGTAGGTGAGCAGAAATACAACAGCCTATCAATATACTCCATGTTTTCACATACACTGATGTCATGCATATCTCAAAATACAGTTCAGACATGCAGCAAAATGTGTTAAAGCACTTTATGCTCTCCTGATGACCATGAGTCATGTAGTATTTACTCAGACAAATCAAAGCAGAGCAAAATGTTTTGTGCTTCAAGTTTCAGAATAACACTATTCCTATCACAGTATCCGAAGTGCAATGAAAGGAATGTTCTACTGAAATTGGAAGCAAAAGACACCATTTCGAGAACTAGGAAATAAGCACTGATCAGAGCACTGCCTTCCAAAGGTTCACAACAAATAATAAAACATCAGGGTCATGCAGACCTTCAGTCATGATTTGTTTCTAGATTCGTAAGTAATAGAAAAAAAAAATTAAAACGAAAAAAAAAGAATAACCCTGGCTGACTTTCCCACATTTAGGGTTCGGAGGGATTTTGGCTAAACAACTATTACTTTATTGTAAGGAACACAGGTACTGTCAGAAAAAATGTTATTTACAGAATGATTATCAGATTGATTACATAAAACACAGATGAAAATATACACCTTCAGGTTTGAGATAAGCCAAGCAAATTCACTGCTGATAACTAAAGCACTCTGAAAAAGGCAACAGGCACGAAACATCAAAATTGAATCACAAAACTACTGAAGTAACAGACAAATTGGGGAATGTATAGGTAAAACCGATCAATGAAACGGGAATGATTTATAATTAGTATCCCAGAAATCATGGAGCTTCATTAAAATTCTGTTTTACCATACATAAAACTGAAAAATCTTTACTCCCAGATTAATTTCTTCCAAATACTGAGCAGCTGTTTTCTTAATGCATCTATGTAATGCTTTGTACTGTACATCTTACTCCGCACCTCACCACACATAAGTGCATGATTAGAAACTATGCTGAAATCAGGAAAAAGCGCTTCATAATTGATAGGCGCAATAGTCACAGCAACACTCAGCTCCATGTTTTGGAAGCAGTTGTGTTAACAGGTGAAGTTCTAGAAAAGGGACTTTGATCCCTGATTTTCAAACTCTGACCATGCATCATTCAATTCCATGAAGATCATTTTGGCATACTGCTCATAAGGTTGTCCTGTGGCCTGAAAACAAACACATTAGAAGCATAAAAATATTAGGAATTATAAGACTTAGGAAAGATCTCACCCTTTTTATATTTGCCATCTTATTCAACAGCCTTAGGCGGCTGTGTGAATATAATTTTGCAGACACAGCTCTCTCCAATCTTACCCAAAGTTTACCATGAGTATTTTAAACAAAGCCAAAGTCTTGGTTTCCTTACATTACTTCAGACCTCTAGTACAATTTATAAATAACTGAAACTTAGCTAAAACCAGTTTCCAAGCTTCACATATACAGTTTTAGTTAATATTATTAATGACCGAATCCACTATTTTTTCTTATTAGTTTCCTGGCAGATCATGCAATAGTGTACAAGAATAAAATTTTAAGCATTACTTAAAATAACTCTTTCTGGATGGGATTTCCTGGAGAAAAATCTGTTGCTGATCAACGACTGGGAAAAGGGAAATATAACCCCCATTTTCAAGAAGGGGAAAATGGATGACCCAGGGAATTACAGACCAGTCAGTCTCACCTCTGTGCCTAGTAAAATCTGGGAGCAGATTCTCCTGGAAGGCATGCTAAGGCACATGAAAAACACCAAGGTGCTTGGTGACAGCCAGCATGGCTTCACTAAGGGGAAATCCTGCCTGACCAATTTGGTGGCCTTCTATGATGGGGCTACAGAACTGATGGACAGGGGTGGAGCTGTTAATGTCTTCTACCTGGACTTGTGCAAAGCGTTCGACACTGTCCCACACAACATCCTTGTCTCTAAATTGGAGAGACATCAATTTGATAGGTGAACCACTTGGTGGATAAAGAACTGGCTGGATGGCCGCACGCAAGAATTGTGGTCAATGGCTCAATGTCCAGCTGGAGACCAGTAACGAGTGATGTCCCTCAGGGACCGATGTTGGGAGCGGTCTTGTTCAACATCTTTGTCTGTGACATGGACAGTGGGACTGAGTGTGCCCTCAGCAAGTTTGCCGACGACACCAAGCTGTGTGGTTCGGTTGATACGCTGGAGGGAAGGAATGCCATTCAGAGGGACCTTGACACGCTTGTGAGGTGGGCTGATGCCAACCTCATGAAGTTTAACCATGACAAGTGCAAGGTCCTACACCTGGGTCAGAGCACTCCCAGGCACAGCTACAGGTTGGACAGAGAAGAGATTCAGAGCCCCCATGCAGAGAAGGACTTGGGGGTGTTGGTGGATAAGAAAATGAACATGAGTCGGCTTCAGTGTGCACTTGCAGCCCAGAAAGCCAACCGTATCCTGGGCTGCATCAAGAGGAGCGTGACCAGCAGGCCAAAGGATCCTGCCCCTCTACTCTGCTCTCATGAGATCTCACTTGGAGTATTGTGTACAGTTCTGGTGTCCTCAATATAAAAAGGACATGGCACTGTTAGAACAAGTCTAGAGGAGGGCCACGAGGATGATCAGGGGACTGAAGCACCTCCCGTATGAAGACAGGCTGAGAAGGTTGGGGCTGTTCAGCCTGGAAAAGAGAAGGCTGCATGGAGACCTCATAGCAGCCTTCCAGTATCTGAAGGGGGCCTACAGGGATGCTGGGGAGGGACTATTCATTAGAGACTGTAGTGACAGGACAAGGGGGAAGGGGTTCAAACTTAAACAGTGGAAGTTTAGATTGGACATAAGGAGGAAGTTCTTCAGTGGTGGTGAGGCACTGGAATGGGTTGCCCAGGGAAGCTGTGAATGCTCCAACCCTGGCAGTGTTCAAGGCCAGGCTGGACAAAGCCTTGGGTGACATGGCTTAGTGGGAGGTGTCCCTGCCCATGGCAGGGGGGAGGACGGGTATTGGCACTAGATGATCTTAAGGTCCTTTCCAACACTAACTATTCTATGATTCTATGATTGTGAATGATGTTAAGACTCAACATTAAGAACATAGCACTTCCTGTGTGTTTGCCTCCATACTCAGAGACAATACACTCCTGATTCTCAGCCTATTACACAGCAGCCCTGTCTCTGATTAGTAAAGATCCAGTCCCACAAGATTAGTGGTCATTTTTACAGGTTCTTTCCAATACAAAAGTGAATATCCAGAGTTTTCTTCGCTATCTTTCCCGTTCTTTGGCTGTCTGGCTTTTGCCAGCTGTAGCACTCCACAGACATTTTCAGGGACTGCTGGAGTGGACTCAAAGTGGCAGAAAAAAAAAAAAAGAGGAAGAAAATGCCTCAAAGACCTGTGTTCTAGCACTGATATGCTGTGGGGCTTACAGAAAGTAGCAGGAAGACCCCTACAATGGTGGAGGAAGCCACACAGCCAAGAACAGCAAAGGACACGGGGAAGAACAAACAATATCTTATTTTTCCTTTACAGGTACAAGACACAAGACTTACGACTACTGCTCACTGAACCACCAGTGAAGGCAAGCCTGAAAATTCAAACCAGATATATTCAATACTTATTTTTATATCTAAAACACATCCTACCACAATGACTCAGAACAAGAACCTTCATACACTGGGAGACCAACAAGCAGCAATAGAGTGCATTAAGTATTTTTAAAGACAACTGGAATGTCATTCATCAAGTATTTTTCGACTGCTAATTTATTCTAGTAAAGCTCCCTTTTCTAGTTCCCAGTAAAGGAAGTTCAGCAGGTTTTTTCCAAGAGTTTTGCTCTGAGTCTTCATATACTGACGAATAGTCCTAAAACACCTGAAGTATCAGCTGGTATAAATAAAGCAGATTCCACTAATCAGCATTAACCCTGCCAGCAGTCAGTTGGAACCCAGTATAACTGACTTTATGGCATCTTTAGTTTGTTAACATTTATTTGTTGAATTCTGTGCTGTGTCAGAATGACATGAAAAATCCTGTACTACCTGAATACAGTACGACACGAAATTCAGCAGACAATGGAAGCAATGTGAAGAGCATCTAGGATGCTGATCAAGAAAGCAAGTTTGCAGCACCTGTCAGTGACTAGCATGTTGTGGTAAAAGCAGCTTGTATTCCTTCTAAAAAAATAAAAGAAAGATCAGAGGAACACACTCACCTTATCTGGATGAACTACAAGCACTGCTTTCCTGTAGTACTTCTTTACTTGTTCAGGAGTTACTAGATCTGCCATGCTGACTGGTTTCCACTTATTTTCCCCTTCCCAAAGCACTGTATGAAGAGTGGATATTAATGCTCTGATATTTCTCTCTTTTCCTTCAATCCATTCAAGAATCTGGGAAAAACAGAACACACAGCGCTGAATGCAGCACTGTAAGCATTCTCAGTCTGTCCAGAGACATAACCTTCACTGTGTACTACAAGAGTAAGACTCAAGTACAGTAGTCTTGCTGCATTAGCCCCCAGGTCCAAGTGTCTTACTATATTTTTCTTTCTGGCACCCAGATCATTAGCCACCCAAAGAGAAATTTTGTATCTGCCACTAGGGTGTAACTCATTGTTATTAGTTTATTGCAGATATCAAGTCATCACAAGAGAAATTACAGAGATGGTTACACTTTAGAAAACCCTGCAAAAACAGTAACAAGAGAACTGACAGAGTAATTAAAAACATCTGTTATTATTACATTAATTCCCTGTCAAGGCACAATGCCGATTTACTAAAATTCTTCCCTGATCTGTACAAAATTTGCACGTCACATATGTTAGTAGTTAATGTTTATTTAAGCAACCTGCAGGGGTGCATAAACTAAAGGGTTTTTTCAGATACCCCCATGAAACTCGATTAGCTTAACTGGCCATTTCACAGACTTTAAAAACACTATTCAAGCTTCTATAATATGGTAATACAATGTCCTCACTGAACACTGCTTTACATAATACAAAAATCTCTGCTCTCTGTTGGCAATAAGTATGGTAAATAAAAATCTCTATTTCTATTTATTGTGATTTGTGTTAAAAGATACCCAGGCAAGCTCTGCACACTCTATTCAGGTAAGATACTCTGTGAAAATAGGTTTCAGCATCCCTCAAACTATTTTACAAGATTTTCTAAAGCACCATACAGACAACAAAACTGAAAATATATTAATACGTGATGTTATCAGTGAGTAATACATCAAAAAACCTTAACAGCCTACCAGGTAACACCCCACAGACTAATTCTATAGCTAATCTCCAGAACTGCATCTTTTAGTAATTTCTTAAGATAGTAGTAGCACTTGTTAACAGTAAATGCAAGTTAACGGTCACCCTGGAGACAGCTATTATCACCTGCCTGTTTTTTAAAACAGTAGTTTTGTATTATCAGCCATATCTAGCTCCAAAACACAGTCTCTGACAGGAAAACAGGTTCTTAAATTCTCCAAGCTTAGCTGAAACAAACAAGAAAATTGCATTCCATCCAAATAATTTTTGTGTTGTCGCCACTGCTCTTTCATTGCCAACCGACTCTTGTTCATGCTAATTAACTTCTACAGTCATACGATTTAAATACAGATAAAATTTTATTCTGCTTTATCAATTTGCTCTGTTAGTCACTGTATCTCCTGTTCTGGTATCAGCAGTTTCAAGCATAAGCTGAGATTTTATTTAAGTAAAAAATTCTTAAATAAACCTTGAGTTTCAAGGGGTCCATATCTTTAGACATTTCTTGTTTCCTCATCTCAGCAATGGTCTTTGGTCCCTTTTTATCAGATTTAGCTGAAAACCCTTGTTTAGATAAGAGATCCTCAAAGTCATTTTCTGAAACTTTTGGCTTTTGACCTATGGAAGGAGAAAAACATGAAATAAAAAGTTACATAGGAGAATATATTAATGGGGGAAATACATTGCACTTACATACGCCTGTATGACATTTCTCACTATCATGATAAATATTCTGTAGTGGCTTGAAAAACTCCACAAGATTAACAGAAGGACAGGAATAAAGGGATCACCAATGTGCTTTGAGTCCAGGAAAACAAACAGGTGCGTTTGACTGTATGCATGTCTTTTGGGTTTTTTTTTCCCCAAAAAACCTGAGTACATTAGACGGAGTACCCATCTACCTATTCATGATTTCAGAAATGGTTCCGTTTTTCCAATATAAAGTAATTTTAACTGCTGTACAGCAGTTTGTCAAGTGACCGTATACTTCATACTCTAGTCAGAAGTATGTAGTTAATATTTAAGTATTCCAAAACTTAAAAATACCAGTAAAATAGCAATGAAATATCAGTATCAGTAGTCATTATAAAACCAACAAATTTCAGAGAACTGTAGAATAACTGGATTCTAAAGAGGCCTCTGGATGTCACCTAGTCCAGTCCCCACTCAAGACAGGGACAACTAGGTAATTTCTCAGGTCCTTGTCCAGTTGAAGTCCACCCATTTTCAAGAATGAGGAACCATAACAACCCTTGCACTATTTTAGCATTTCATCATGCTAAAGAAAATTGATATTTTCTTCCCTGTTCTCCAATCAGACTTTCCTGTGCTGCAACTCACACCCCCTGCCTTTCCATCCTGCCCATCTCTTTCCAGATACAGATCAAAAGAATAATTTCAACTTTCAGAAGTACCAGATGTTCATTTATATGCCAGTTAAATAAAGGGAGATATAATCCTAATATCAACACCTAATACCAACCAGGAAAATATTTTTTTCCAAGAATGTAGATGAGCCCCTGTCCACCCCTATACCTCTAGGTTTGCCTATTCAGTTAGAACATCTTACAGGACTGGTTCCAAAAATGATTCCACCTGCTCCCATCCCACCACTGTTTGAAACACAAGAATTTCCATTAAGTTTAACCTTAAACTAAGACTAGCTACTATTCTTCAGCTAAGAAGAATGTCGTATCTTTTTACTATGTGTATCACAAGCACCATTATAAGTAATATTTCAGAAAACTTACCAAAGCTTGGGGTTCTGACTCCTCTTTCTTCTCGTCCTCCAATAACGCTGAAGTTTACTGTATAATTTGGTTTAGCTGCTGTGCTGGATTTAGGCTGAGATTGCCATGAAGTACTTTGTGGTTTTGTGGATTTCTGCCACTGATTTCCCAGCTTCTGAGATGGAGCAGCCTTCTGACCAAAGCCACCAGTCAAGAGTCCACTACTGGAGGAACCTAACAATAAATGCTAAATTATTTGTTCAGCTCAGTATCTGTCACCTGTTTAACACAGGACAGACAGTTTTCTTGACACCTAACAGTGTATTACTATAGTGTCATTACAGTGATACCACTTTACAAGAGAAAGTGTAACAGAAAAGTGTAAAATGAAGTTAAGAGTCTCATTAACAAGTAACTTGGATGGCAGGAGCTAGAACCATTACTGAATTCATTACACTTCAACATCTGTTAATAAGCAAAGGACATGCAAGAAGTAATCATACAATCAAGAAAGTGTAAGACAAATAGTATCTTCAAGTATTTTCTCGTGATTTCTTGTACAACTGTTTAAGAAAGATGAGAAGGTTATTCGACAGCAACATTAGCAGGGAATGCTGCACATGGGCAAAAACCAATGAAGCCTGCAAGAGATACTGTTGTAATCACCCTGGTGTGATCTACAGGCCTGTACCAACAAATACAGACTAAATTTTTGGTATCCTATTTCCCATCATTAAACCCGTACGAATAACACTAAGTACTGTAGAACAGAAAAAAGGCCCTGTGTGTTCTACCAGCATAGCACGTGAAGCTGCTAAGAAATGTAAACAAACTGAGCAAAATGCAAACAAATCAATCTTTTAAATTAATTTTTCAGCTTTTTGTCTCCCTGATGAGACTAAACATTGTTTTGGTGGGTTTTTTTTATTAGAAACCAAGCTACCATTAAATTGCCCTTGACTGACTTCCTTTGGAAAGACTCTTAGAAACTCAGTTCCCTTGACAACTTACTTACACCTGGCATGTATCCATCACAGGATAAAAATAGCATGGTTGAATTTAGGTAAGTCTAGATTTTTTGGCAGAGAAACATTTTATACGCTTATGGCATCATAAAAGAGATTAAGACCTCACCATGTTGGAAGAATTCCCTAAAAACGAACATGAATTCAAGACTAGTGGTCAAATAAGGTTACACACCTGAAGCCTGCCAGAAAGTATAGTGAATGAAACACTAACACTTCAAAACAGAAGTCTTTATCACTTGGTCTTGAATGACAATCTTATGAACCCATCTCATTATTTCTTGAAGGAAGGTGAATTAGTATTTGCATCTCCACGATTAATCAACTGATGATGATTAACCTCTCAGCTAAAACACATACCAAGCCACTTTAAACTTGCTTTTACTTCCCACCCTACCTCCCCACCCTTTTATTCACCCTACAGCCTCAGAAAGAAAACACCCAAGCTTGTCTGAGTATACATAGAAATGTGAACTCAGTTTCCTCTTTCAGCTCTTCAACTCCCCTGATTGCTCTTATGTGGCTGCAGCTGCTCACATTTTTAACAGCTTACACAACAGGATGATCCCCAGGACCATTACAGTATACCATACTAAGCCTCTATATACCACACCTGATTAAAACCTACTATTGCAATGCAACACCTGATAAAACCTAGGATTGCACTGTTTTTTTCAGGAAAGCACACAACTGCATTGTCAACTCAGACTCTAGTCACTTCTAATTGGTGGACCTTGTTACCAGTCAGAGTACATGACCTCATACACTGAAAAAATAATCTAACTCCTCTGCGGCTCTAACTCCTCTGCGGCTCTAACTCAACTCTGCGGCTCTAACTCCTCTGCGGCTCTAACTCGCCAGTGCCTCACTATCATCAGTAATTTTCAGCATCACACTCTTACTTTCTGCTACAAAATTATTCCTTGAAGAGTATAAGAATACAAGCTATGACAGAACACTACTGGTATCCTACCAAAAACCTAATACACTACTACTAACTACCTTTAGCTATAATTCATTTTCTGTTTACATAGCATTCTCAATATAAGCAGCTTTCACTCTCATAACTCCTCTTCCAGAGTAATGACTTGTATGTGAAGGCCAAAAAAGTCCTTTGAAAAATGCATCAGTCTAAATTCTATTTCTTACAATTCCCTGAAAATTTAGTTCAAGCCCGAGAAGGCTTACTAGTATAATGACATGTGGCTAATTTTAAACACAGTCACTTTTCCTATTGAAAGCCTACTAACAGAACTAATGAACTGATCTAAATCCTGCTAAAACCAGTGCAGTTTCTTTCACTGGTTCAGTGTGTGCCATACCTACATCTCCAAGTGAAAGACAATTTTTTTTTTACTGCTACACTATAGATTTAACATGTTCATATTAACCTTAATTATTGAACTAGAAAGTTTTCGTAGATTTCTTTACTACTGAGCCTCCTTATTGGTACTGCTTCAACACTAGAATTTTGTGAGTAATTACCAACAGGCAACACAAAGAAGTCAAACATTGTATGTGACCTTGTGTTTATTTCACCAAGAGGGCAATCAATGCAATACACGCGGTAACTGCCAAGGCAACAGGACAAAACCTTCTGTGAGCTTCAGGCTAAAGGAAAAGAACATTCCTGCAATTCTGCAACTAAACAACTACAGCCTGTTCCAAATTCTTCCTTGGATTTCTGGTGGCTAGTCACATCAAACAGCAATTTCCTACCATGGCAGTGAAGTCCTGAAATGCAAAGACCTGTGCCCTTTCTATTGCCCTTAGTTTTTCTGCTGCTTAAGAATGCTGCAGGGCTAATTTCTGAGTCTTGGGTAAACATAACATCCTGGGACAAATGTTAAACTACAGTGTGTCTCATTTTCTGTAACTTTATGTGCACACCACTGCAAACTGACAAATGTTCATAATGCACAAGAATACCATGAGCAAGTATGGGCTTGATGTGTGTTCACACAAACATGACAGATTTGAGTAGCACAGCTAAGAAGGCATACTGAATTCAAAGAAGAGTATTGAATAAAAGGAAAACAACTGTCACTTGGTAACTAACAATTTAATCAAGTTTTCATTTATATCCTTCACAGATGGATCAATACTGATAAGAAACCTCGTGCCCAGTTACTGGAACAGCAACCCCTTGTTTCTCTTACCTTCTACAACTGGATTCTGAAGCAGTAAGTATTAATATTGTTTCTAAATCACAGCTGTGGTTATTTTCTGAATTATTACTCTGGATGTTTCACAAAATCTCTGTAAAGATTCAATCTTGTTGAGTCCGCTCTCAGCAACTACCTCAAGCTGGTTGTTAACTACTACAAGAAAACACTTTCCCTTATATAAGCTTATATAAGCTGTCAGCTACATTGACTGTTACATGAAGCAAATCAAACTCTAAAGGCATTAAGTATAGTCTCTTAAACTTAAGATCTTACCTGGAAGACTGGATCCAAGATTGGCAAGATCAGCAAAAGGATCAAAGTCTTGAGATTTTGTCTGGCTGAAAGACAGACCTGAAGACACACTGGACTGGCTCCCTGTGGTAAAAGCTTGACCTGTATAATAAGAAAAATAATACATACTTGGTGCTATTTCAGAATTGAGAGAATGAATAAAAGTACCATTTCCACAACACCCTGTGTAAACCTCCCCAGCATGCTGTTCCATGACACCTTTTACCACAAGAATCACCATTACTATAGGGACTGTAGCGACAGGGCAAGGGGTAATGGGTTCAAACTTAAACAGGGGAGGTTTAGATTGGATATAAGGAAGAAGTTCTTTACTGCAAGGGTGGTGAGGCACTGGAAAGGGTTGCCCAGGGAAGTTGTGAATGCTCCATCCCTGGTGGTGTTCAAGGCCAGGTTGGACAGAGCCTTGGGTGATATGGTTTAGTGTGAGGTGTCCCTGCCATTGGCTGGGGGGTTGGAATTAGATGATCTCAAGGTCCTTTCCAACCATTCTAACAATTCTGTGATTCTATAGACGACTGAAACAATTTGGTGGTTCTGCTTTGAACTTAACTCTAAAACTACAAAAGTGCCTTACTAAAGAGGCATTTAAGCACAAGAGCACAGAGTCCTTTAAGCAACAAAAGGCATGAGGACATGTTAAGCAGTTTGAGGTGATTAAATGACCAAGTCTGAAATATTTCTTATTCCTTCTAATGTAAAGATTTAATTTCATAATACCTTCAAAAAGAGGCTTCAACTGGGGTGACGCTACATTGCCAGATGCTGAGGCATCTGCCCAAGAATCCCATCCACCTAAGAGATCTGGGTGGCTCGTAGAAGATGGTATTTTAGGTGGCTCTGGTGTCAAATTTCCTGCAGCGGAAAAAACAATCTTTTGATTATTTTTTTAAGAAAGCCGTTACAATAATGGATATTTTGCCAACACCAATAGAACTGTGAAACAGATTGTCAGGTATAATGGCCAGCTACATGGCTTGCTTAAATTTCTCCATACCACACTCACACAGTCTTAAAAATGCCTCAGAAGGGTTTTACCACTGGAATCCCTTCATTTGTATTTGAAACATCCCATGCACTTCACAGAAAGGATATTTTCATGCACCAGTAATGCTGTGAACTATGACTAGCTAAGGGATAGCATGCTGTTGGTCCTGACAACACAGCAAGTAACCAGAAATTAGCAGCGACTCATGAAGTGGTGTTCCATATCACTCAGCAGTCTGGGTGCTACAGAGATGGAACCAGCTTACTTCAAACTGCAGGTTTGCCTACCCAAGGCCTCATCTGACAAACAGAGCTCTTGACAAACTAACATCCCCTTTAGGTTAAATACATGAATGAAGGCATGCAATTGAAGAGCAGGATACAGGCAGTGATCGATTCTGGGAAAAGACTGAGAATCACTACATCCACGGAAAAAGCTATTTTTCTACATTCAACACAAGACCAACACACCAACTGCAAACAGGCAATGAAACAGTCACATTCAAAGGATGCAAGGCTGCTTTCACAAACTAGAAAGCATCACATACAACACAAAGTTAAAACTTTCACCCCTGATGTTTGCAAATTATTCCACCCTCTCCCACACACAGTATAAGGCAAGCCATCCTCAGAGTGAGAGGTCCTAAGCATGGAACACTCAAAGCTTCAGGCCAGCTCTGTGCATTCCCTTTGAGCACAGCTTTCAGAGACTCAGTGAAGCAAGACAGCTTTTGAATGTAACTACCCCTTAAGTGCCATGACAACAGTCGGTGCTAAAGGAGAGGTGGTATTTCAGCAAAACCAGTATGTTTAGTGATGCTCTAAGACATTTTGAGGACCTAAAGTTTGGAAAGCTAACCCAGTCACCCTTATACAAATAGTGCCATTTTGATGCTTTTGGATGTTTTCACTACTACATCATGTTTTTTCACTTCTCTCAGCTTCTCAACTTTACATTCTGAATATTGATACCGAATCACAGAAGCCATTTTATCTTATTTGAGGAAACAATTTGAAGCAAATTAAGTATCTCCTCCACAAACTCAACCCACTAATCCTATGTATACTTAGATCTTACAGCTGCAAAGAGAACACATCAAATACTCCACAACAGATGTCTGCCAAGAGCCTGTATTACAGCATTCACCTCTGCTGCATGTAAAGGAAAATAGACTAAAATGTACAGTAGCTATCAAAGTCTTCTGAAGGTATAGTACAACTTTTAGCCCTTTCTCCAGACCCAAGCCTCATCTCCCTGCCTTTGAAACTATCAATAAAACAGCATTGTATTTGCCTCAGTACCCAGGACCCCAGCTATCTGCTACACAGCAGTGTCACTGGCTATAAACAAAGTATCTGAAAGTGTCTATTCATCAGTTGAAAAATCTGCTGCATCAGATGACACTCCCAACATTAAGCAGGCCTTGAATTAATATTAGTATTGATTTTAAGCTAAAAATAATTTTAGCTTATTAGCTCTGCTACTACAAGGTTTTTACAGGGCATGGGGAAATGAACCACCACATACATAATTAACTATTACAAACCAATTTGGGAGAAATGAGAATAAAGTAAACTACAGCTAAATGCATTCTGAAAGACTGAGAATACACTAGGGTAATCAGGTGTTTTATAACTGCTGGCATAACAGCCGTCAAGTTCACCACTTCCCCCATCCTGAACAAAGCAAGGAGCAGCCTACTGCTATGCACACTCCTAAATGCACTATGAATAGCATAAGCTCACATACATCCACTACACTTCCATCAGAAAAATATGAAACAATGGAGTACAGGAACATACTGAACAGAGATGTTCCTCCTGGAACTGTTTACTATTATGCTGTAGTATTTCTAGTTGTACAACTTAGGCATTACAATAGATTTTAACATCAAGAAATGATGTTACACATATTCTGATGAGGCATGACAAGACCACTTGCAGAATCCTTTGGTTTTATAACCTAGTACACTAGAATTCATACAGACGCATCAAGGTAAAGGAGCAGAGTATCTAAACAAAGGGTAAAACATGAAGTATAGCAAAATATTCCAGAAATTGAAGCAATTGAGATATTGGACAAGCAGATTCATTCCTGTTTGTCCCTTAAGTTCTTCATTAACATGCTTATTTATAACCCTTATCCATACAACAGCAAGCCACTGAAGGTCAGGGCACAGTTCTATACTAACACTGCTCAAACCAAACTAAAATAAAAGTAAGATGGTGGTAATCAGATGACACTTTCCATCTTCCAAATAAGAGACCTGTGTTTTACTACATCCTACACACAACTTCACATAAGGTTTTCTTTATTTAACTTATCTCTACAGGAAATCCTTTAATCACAGAGGACAACAGGATTTTCTGTGAACTAAGAGGCTGGTTTAGTATGATGCAAGGTTTTTTAACCATGTCTAAATCTTGACTGAGAACACGGTCATCACAGAAATTAACTTCCACTCTGGAGAAGACCTTGATTTCTTTTGATCACCTTCCATATCTCCTGCTATCTTTTTTATCAGATCATTCTGATACAGGGAAATACGTGCCTAACTCAACTTTTATTAGAGATTAACTGCTACTTGTATAGTCAAATATTCTCAAAAATGGTCACTGAACAGATACCTATTAAAGAAAAGTGGATACCCCTCCAGCCTCTGACAACAGCTTGCTTTTGCAAGTGAGGCTACTTAAGGGCAGGTTACCAATTCTGAAGTGAACAGTCATTTCACCTAATAGCTTCTCTGCCAAATTAGTACAGCTTCTCACAGAAAATTAAATTACCTTGTTAACACAATGCCATTTAGCAGCAAATGCTCAAAATTTTCTTAAGACAGAATTCCTTAACAGACTGGATATTCTTTAAGATCTATCTTTGCTACAAATTGAAATTATATTTCAAAACTCCTGTGCTTTTAAATTTCAAGCCACACTGAGAATTACAAACCCTGATTTGTAATTCTTGAACTTGTGTTCACTGAAACAGCTTTTCTCCTGGTATCTATAAATGTTTAGCAACTGTTTACTCCTGAAGAAAATTTATCACTAAAATTTAATTCTAGCCATTTATTACTGCTCCAATAATAGCCTAACAGCTGAACACTGACAGTGGTCTCCTTGAGGATGCAGGTACATACTTATACAGTAGAAATTCACATTTATGTCTTTTTCCAATTTAAATTTGGTACATAAAGTGGTTCTCTGATGTACAGATTGGAGCACCTCTAGCACGAGAATCGGCTGAGGGTGCTGCTATTGCTTAACCTGGAGAATAGAAGGACTGGGGGTGGGCAATCTTATCAATGTACATAAATACTTAACAGGAAGAAATAAAGACTGAGTCAGACTCTTCTCAGTGCTGCCCAGTGGAAGGACAAGAGAGACAATGGGCAAACCGGAACAGTTTCTTCTGTAAGTAGTCAAACACTGGCACAGGTACCCCCTAGAGGTCGTACAGTCTGCATTCCCAGAAATATAATGAAAATTGGCAAACACGTGGTCATTAGCAGCCTGCTTTCCTTGACCCTGCTTTGAGCAGGCCAACTAGCTAATCTCCAGAGGTCCCCGTCTCTGGAGTGGGTCAGATTTTGGCTGAGATAATGCTCCACAGATCAATACTGATTTAATCCTCTAATGAACAGAAAAAAACATCTGCTTGGTAACCCCATGCAGTGACAAGTGTCCTAACTAAAAGCTGCATAAAACTGACAGCTATAGAAGTACACAACTAAAAAAAATACAGCTGTTACTAACTTACAGGATAGAATAAAATTGTTGCAAAGGAAGCAGCAAGTGGGATCTTCTCAGGAGAATGAACCACAGATGGAATATAACTGCTTAAATACATTATAAAGCAAGTAATCAGCTAGCTAACCTTGCATTTTTTGAGGAGGAAGCCCTCACCTCAGCAAGGCAAATACGGCATCTTTCTTTTAATCCACTTTCTCTGTAGCTAACACTCAGACTGCATCACCCTTCAGGGTCAGGCATACCAACTGTCCAAGAAGGAGGAGCAACTCAAAACCATATGCAATATGCTCTGGGAAGACACTCCTGGATTCAGGGCAAGGGAGGCAATACCACCATTGCTAGCTACCTCCAATTTATATGTGGGGGTCTGTAGTGGTAACCTCTGAGGAGAGGCCTGTACTGCTCTGTGCTGGACACAACCATATCCAACAGCCATCTCCAACAGACCCACGCAGCTGAAGACACAGCTGAGCCCTTCAGTCAAAATGGGGAGGTCTCTAGGAAAACACAGGTAAACGTTAAAAAATGCTGCAGAGCAGCTGCGACAGGAGTGAAAACAGGATGAGAAACTGCCCTGCAGACCCCAAGGTCAGGGGAACAGGAGGAAGAGGAGCTCCAGGGGCCAGAACACAGATTCTGCTGCAGCCCATGGTGAAGACCACACTGGAACAAATATCCACACAGCAGCCTACGGGAGACTCCACACAGGTTGCATGCTCTGGATGAGGCTGCAGCCCATGGAAAAGAGCCCATGTGACAGCAGCCTCCTGGTAGGAGCTGTAGTCTCTTGAGGACCCACACTGGAGCAGTCTGTTCCTGAAGGACTGTATCCTAGAGACCCATCTTCTTGAAAGACTATCCCATGGAAAGGGCCTATGCAAGAGCAGGGGAACAGTGTGGGGATGAAAGAGCAGCAGAGAAGAAGAGATGTTACAGACTCCCATTCTTCCTCCCTATGAGGAAGACCCACGCTTTTGACAGACATTTAAAAAACAGCACTTCAGGCTCTACCACTCCGTTTTTGCAAGGTTTCTTTTTGAAGAATGAGCACGCTTAGCAGCTCTATTTTGTAACACTTTGGAAATAATATGCTTAGGATAGAGATATGAGAAGACCAAATATACCAAAGCTTTTTGTTTACATTAATAGATTTTAAAATAAATGCATGAGAAAAAGGCTTCATCAAGAATACATCAGAGAAATTAAGTGAAACAAGATTAACGTATTACATAACATACTCCATAAGTATATTACCAGACTGCATTCAGGTCATCAAGGTCCAAGCTATCCTCAGCTTGCATTTTAAGAACTGGTATACTATAACTTGACTTGCTCATTTCTCTTACAAGGCTTCTAGAAAATCTTTAAAAACTGAATGCGAGCTATCTAAAATTAAGTTCGCAGGTGTTTGTATACCCTCAGCTCTAAGAGCTCTCAGAGGAAATGACAGCTCCGAACAGAAGCAATGCTAGAAAACCGTTCATCATAAGTATCAGCATGACATTACATAGGATATGTTACTTGGTGCATTCATATCCACATTCTCAGAACACAGAGCTAATTAAAAGATCAGTCACAACAAGTGGATCTATTAAGGCAATAATCCACCTTGATTTAGCTGAAAGGCAAATGCACATAGCAGCAGAAACTGTTGAGAAACAGAACACTAAAAGCACACTTACCTAAATTCAAGAAATCTGAGCTGGAAGAAGGTGGAAGTGAACTGTGTGCAGAAGGAACTGTACTAGATGTAGATGTTGAAGTTGGATGCAGGAAGTCCCCAAAGAGATCTGGACCAGACAAGGCTTGATTGTCTGAACTTGATGACATTGTGAATGGATCAAAAGGGTCAGCTAAAAAATAAAGGGGGGGGGGGGGGATGGCACACCAAAAAAAAAAAATAACGAATTTTAGAACAAAGCTGATAAAGCCTTAGTCCTCTGGGAGCACAGACAAAGATTAGAGATCATGCTGATAACTGCAGCAGCTTTCTGAGAATTCTTCATGGCAGTTACCACCTGTCTCCTTCCTTTAGACATTCGTACTTTCATGTTGATATAAGAAGTATTTCAGCCATGTACAACAGGCACAGCTATGTCTTCAAACACAAATCCTTATCAAACCTGCATACATTCAATAACATTATTAATTTTATCCATGTAAGACACCTTACGTGAGCTACCAACTGCATAAAATACAAGAATTACATCTCTTAAATGCTCTATAATGTCAACTCTCTGGAGAGTTTAAACAAAACAGACTACTAAACTACTAAAAAGTATATTAAGTAAAACATTCATACTACCATTTTGACTCGAAGGCATTGGTGACTGGGGCAGAAAGCACGTCAACCCAAGACTGAAAACCAGCAGAAGCAAGGCTTTCAACAAGTCTCTAGTGATTACAGTGAAGAAAAAAAACTAACTGGAAGAGTATTTATAGTATGGGGCAACATGTGACAGTCAGCTTGAATTATGGTTTGTGATCCTCCCGTTTCTGCTGCCCCCTAGGGTCAAAATCGTCAAGAGCCCAGGGACTCCTGCCAGATTCATTCAGATGCTGAAGAGAAGGAATAATCCTGCCACAGTGCGCCAGCACATCCAGGGGTGATGACCACATTGTCCAAGACTCAGTATCACTTAAAAAAAAATCAAACCCTGAGTTGCCATCGAGCTATCTACTATGACATCGCATGTACACAAAACCTCAAGGACAAGTTTGATGTGAAAATGAAAATACCATAGTGGCCAAATATTCTTACTTCTGTATCTCTTACCCAATTCAAAAGTAGTTAGATACATGTAAGACTACTGTCCAGGCATTTAATGGAGAAAGGCATAAAGAAAAAAAAGCCATAAGGCTTCTCTTACAGGCTTTTGCTGATGTAAAAAAAAGTAAATTGATTTCACATACACCACAGTGATGAAAATCAATATTGAACTGCTTCAAAAGAAAGTAGTATTTTAAATAACCCCAATTCTCTACAAAAATACTCTTCAGGTGTATGTAGGTTAAAGCTTTTAGACCAAATAAATTATCTAATTATCTTTGCGCAAATAAACTAAACCTTGGAAATTTCACAGATTCTTTGACTAGTATCCTCCAAATCTGTTCAATGCAGGCAGAGAATGGCTACTCCCAAAAGTTTAGTCATGTGACAATGACAATGACAAAAAGCTATCCATTGGTAAGAGGAACAGAACCTCTAAAGTAAAACACCTATTTTAAATGTCAAATACCTAGCAGGGTGTAACATTCAGGGTACAGACCTGCCAACAACATCAGTAAATCCTGCAAGAAAATGCTTTCTAGTGGTATGCTACTGGTCTGAGCAGTAATCTACAGGATTTCCAGCTCCCTAGCAGTCTTAAATGATTAACACTCAAAAATCCCACACAGACGTTTGAGTTAAGCAGCACAGCTCTGTGCTACATCTAATGCTACTGCTTATATAAAGTGCAAGAAAGCAGTAATTCATTAGAATTATATTCTAATTGTTTAAGAATTGTTTAAGAATACTGAATCTCTTTTAAATTCAAACTTTGATTCTTTTCTGTTTACATGGTTTACAGCTAATAGGATATTGGCAACATAACATGATACCCAGATAACATACAGCAATTTCTCTCCTTCATGCAGTAGAAGCATCTATTCTATGCAGATTCTTGCTATAGACCCATATGTCTTCACTGTACTGATCAAAACACAGGACTCATTTTCTAAGCACAATGCAAGAAGCAGTTTTCACCCGCTGGCCAGCCAGAGCACTGATGCTAAATTTACATACCTGAAGACATGGCTGCTGCTGAAGATGTACCCTGAGTAGCAGTTGGACATTGACTGCTGAAAAAGAAATCTGTTCCTTGTCCAAGAAGATCCCCAGTGGGCTCTTGTGATGCATTACCCACAAACAGATTGTTCAACAAGTCCGCATTACTTGAAGAATTTGTTTCTGAGACAGGTTGTTTCTGTTGTACTGAAATATCAGAGTCTAGTCCCAGTAAGTACACATTTTCTTCAGGAAGAGATTTTTGTATTGGTGCAGATGAAGCTTCAAAATTGGCTTCAAAAAGCAACTCTCCTTCTGGAGTAACAGAGTCTTTTTCATCAATGCTTACTGCACTTTCTTCACTTGGAAATGTAGGGAATTCCTCATCTGAAGGCTCACTCTCCTCCCTATCATCCGACAGTTGAATACGATAATTTTTAGATGAACTGTCCTCTATTCCACTTTCTGGACTTTTCCCTTCTTGAATAAAAAGAAATAACATCTTTAGATTACCAGGATTCTTCTGCCAACGAGAATAAGCACAGACTTAAATGGTAAGATCATATGAGGTCAATCCTTAATTAAAGCTCACAAAAGAATTGATAAAAAAAGAATCAACTGATGCCTACCACCTCTTTGTACAGGGCAGGCAAAGGGGCAGCTCACTACCATATTTGCTACTCTGCAAAGGCAGATATTGTAGATTTTTTTCAAAATGAAACTGACTTCAACATTCATCTCAGAACACCATATCACTTACAGCTTAGAAGATTACTCACTAACTGCTGCTTTACTCAGTGACAGCATTTAATGACAGCATAAAGCAGTTACTGATGTTTTTTGCCATCAAAGCAGAACCCAGAAGGAGGGCTTACACACACACGGTAAAGTTAAGTTTTCTCAGTCCATACACACTGATACAGAGCCCACTGGTTAGTCTACTTTTCCTGTTCCTCAGCCATCCTAAGTGGAGCTGTGGGAATACAAAGGCTTCCTTGCAGACTTTTAAGATTACTGCAGAAAAAGAAAAATTCAGCTTAGCATTTAAATTACACACAATACCAAAAAAACGTTATTTGCTGTTTACCCAAGAGGAGTAGAAGTGCCACACGGAAACCTGCAGAGCTCACTCTTTAAACAGCTTTTCCTCATGTTCTGCTGAAATAGTGACTTTTGCTGCTTAAGAAGGCTTAAGCACTCACTGGAGGGTGTACAAGACAACAACACAACAGATAGTTACTTCAGAGGAAAACAGGTACCTTTCCAGTCCAGGGAATGAAAGAAGTTATTTGCATCAGTACTACTGCTGTGTGGGGACTCTGTATCAGTAGGTGCACCTTCTGAAGATTGTTCTAGTTGAGATGCTTCTGCTTCATACTGTGCAGTTGAACCTGGTTGTCTAGGCAGCTCCGGTTTCCCTGTAACACAGATTTTAAGCCAAAACCCTTACACAGAAACTTCTAAAACCCAATCCAGGTCCTAGCAGTTGGCTAGACTACAGTAAGACAACTGTCTCAAAGTATCCATTGCTCTGCAAAGCCAAAGTCATGCTACCAGCCCCAATTTGAAATTAGCATTATCGACTTTGTTTCTACTTAGAAGGTGGTGAGACCATAATGACAACATTTAGTTAAATCAGACTCATAGCAAAACACTGAAATATTTCATTTACATTTGCAGGGAAATGCAATTAAGACCTCACTTATACTAACCTTCCCCTAAAATATGCCAGAGCTATGAACAATGTCTGTAATAAGGAACAGAATATCAGAAAAGAGCAAATGCAGCTATAGGGAGACCCCAGAGTATACAGCCAGAGAAGAACACGAAGCTGTTAAACATCTAAAATGAATTAATACACTGTGTGCTGCAATTAACTACTCCTTAAATTTCTTATTTTACTGAGATCAGATATTAAGCGACTCTTGTGCAAGACTGAGTTGTGTTGAGTTACCTACTACTGTATCACCTCTCAAGAAGAAGAATTCCTCATGGCAAGAAGGAAGACTCCCTAAATTAGGAAGTGTACAACCACCCTTCCAAAAAAAAAAAGAAGAATGAATGCCTGGGAGAAAATTATGTGTCTAAATCTAAACTGGTAGAACACTTCACCTTCCTTTCACATACTCAGCTATTGCTTACAGAGCTGCTGAAAAATACAGTCTGCCTTAAAAACCACATACAAATGATCATACTTCCAGTATCTGAAGGGGGTCTATAAGGATGCTGGTGAGGGGCTATTCATTAGGGACTGTAGTGACAGGACAAGGGGTAATGGGTTAAAACTTAAACAGGGGAAGTTTAGATTGAAAATAAGGAAGAAATTCTTTACTATTTGGGTGATGAGGTGCTGGAATGGGTTGCCCAGGGAGGTTGTGAATGCTCCATCCCTGGCAGTGCTCAAGGCCAGGTTGGACGAAGCCTTGGGTGATATGGTTTAGTGTGAGGTGTCCCTGCCCATGAAGGGGGGGTTGGAACTAGATGATCTTAAGGTCCTTTCCAACCCTGACTATTCTATGATCCTATGATTCTATGGTTAATGATATAGTGCAAACTCAAGTTTAATAAGGCAAGTTTCATAAAACCTTTTCAAAGCACTTGTTCTTGTCCTGTTCCCTTCCCACCAGTTTTAAGAAGCATTTTCAGTGGAGTCTGAAACTCTTGTATTTAATTTATAAATCAGAAAATTAAAGCAACTTAAAAGTACGATTCATTTTTAGAGATCTGCAGTATCAGTGAAACATCTTAACTTTAGTAAGATGAGAGGTGTGTTCAGAAATTTGTTTGAATCTCTATAAACTAAATTAAATAGAAAATCACCTAAATCATAATATGAACCAAACATATGATTCTAAAAAAAAGCATGTAAGAGCAGCAACGACCTTGTAGCAAAAAAATGTAATTAAGTTGTACCATATTAAGGGGCAGAAAGTAAGAGCTTATGTATGGTATACTAAAATCACTATAGTAATCTCCATCATGCTTTTTATTCTGGAAGCAAAGAGAAGGCTTAAGGGCCTTAATGAAAATGTCAAAGCTAATTATTGATACCAGGAGAAGAAAGATTCTGAACAATATTAACTGGAATTAATGAAGGCATCTACAGATGAATCACAGAATATGTAGTATTAAAAAAAAAAAAAACATCTACTAGACCACATTAGAAGAAGTTTACAAACTGAATTACAGCATCCTACACCTGAGTCAGGGCAATCCCAGGCACAGCTACAGGTTGGGCAGAGAAGAGATTCAGAGCAGCCCTGCGGAGAAGGACCTGGGAGTGTTGGTGGATGAGAAAATGAACATGAGCTGGCTTCAGTGTGTGCTCACAGCCCAGAAAGCCAACCGTATCCTGGGCTGCATCAAAAGGAGCATGACCAGCAGGTCGAAGGAGGTGATCCTGCCCCTCTACTCTGCTCCTGTGAGACCTCACTTGGAGTATTGTGTGCAGTTCTGGTGCCCTCAACATAAAAAGGACATAGAGCTGTCAGAATACATCCAGAGGAGGGCCCCGAGGATGATCAGGGGACTGGAGCACCTCCCGTATGAAGACAGGCTGAGAAGGTTGGGGCTGTTCAGCCTGGAAAAGAGAAGGCTGCATGGAGACCTCATAGCAGCCTTCCAGTATTGAAGGGGGCCTATAAGGATGCTGCAGATGGACTCTTCATTAGGGACTGAAGTGATAGGACAAGGGGTAATGGATAAAAACTTAAACAGGAGAAGTTTAGATTGGATATAAGTAGGAAGTTCTTCACTGTAAGGGTGGTGAGGCACTGGAATGGGTTGCCCAAGGAAGCTGTGAATGCTCCATCCCTGGTGGTGTTCAAGGTCAGGCTGGACAGAGCCTTGGGTGACATGATTTAGTGAGAGGTGTTACTGCCCATGGCAGGCGGGCTGGAACTAGATGATCTTAAGGTCCTTTCCAACCTTAACTATTCTATGATTCTATGATTACTTGGGTGTACATAAAGACCTCAATAAATACATTTTTAGTGAAGACCATTTGTGAGGAATGCTCAGAAAATTTTAAGTGAAAGGATAATGGTGTCAGTTTAGCCAAATATAGTTCTTTTAAGACACATTGCCTACAAAACCTGGCTGTCACAATTTCGTTTGCTACAATCCCTGCCAGTAGTATATTCATACCTTTAAAGCCAGCATATGTAATGACAGTGGAGGAAGGACAAAGATAATTACAATCCATTACTGAAAGATAATTCATACTCTTTGCTACAATGCAAGCTTTTAGCTTTTATTTACAAAAAAAAACATCTTTTAGAATTCTTTCACTTAGAGAAACATCAGAAATTAAATAAAACCCTTCAACACTAAGTACATTAGAATCTTTGTCATATTATCTAGTTTTTCAAAAGATTCATTACCGAATTTGGATAAAATCTCTTGTTGTTCCTCTCGTGTGGAGAAAAGGATCTTGGGATTCAGTCCCTTTATATTCATGTTATCCCACGGTGGTTGTTCACAGCTAGGTCTGTCTCTGGGCTCTACCTCTACTTCCAGATTGACTTGAAACAAATCAGGATATTTTTCTTGTATATCACAGGCATCCAGATCATACCTACAAAGATGTACACAAGTAGATTGTTGATACTGACAGCTAACTTGATTATACTCACTGAAGTCCAAGACAAGACTTCAAAAGAAAAAATAGTATAAGGCTTAAAACATACTGTTATTTGTTTGCTTTTCCCATATAGTATAAATGGGTGGTATTTTGGTACAGAACTTTTTTTATCATGAACAAACCTTCAGTTTCCTTGGAGTAAGAAAACAGAAGAATCTTACTGCAGTCAAAGTCATTACTTTCTACACTGACTATATTCCTGCCCTGCCATATGTTGGCTTGGCAGGTTAAACTGTTAAATAAAACTTCTTCCAGTCTCCTACAGAAACACATAGGCAAAAACATACTTGGCAAATTTCACTGTGGTGGCATTTCGGGGCACAAAACCTGTGTGGAACTGAATCTGAAACATCTTCATTGAAGCCATCTGTTGAAAACAAGAAATACAGGGAAACTAAAAACACACATGAATAGTACACACAGTGCTGTGCCTTTAATGTAACACAAAATACTTTCAGTATTAAAATATAAAGTAGTTGTTTTGCTGCTGTTTAATTCCATGTACATTTTATTGTGAGATTTAAATGCCATTTAAGACAGAATATAGATAAATCAATTACTACCATAAAAAAGCAAAATACCTTAAAACCATATACATCTCATGACTAACCTCAAACAGGCGACTGAAGTCTGTTAAATATCTCCAGACCCTGTTCTAGATGGTGATACTGTGTGACCTTCGTTACTTTTCTAAACAACATACACTCAGAAAAGTACTAATCAAAAAATACATCACAGCACCTCCTGTATGAAGACAGGCTGAGAAAGATGGGGCTGTTCAGCCTGGAGAAGGCTGCATGGAAACCTCACAGCAGCCTTCCAGTATCTGAAGGGGGCCTACAGGGATGCTGGAGAGGGACTCTTCATTAGGGACTGTAGTGAGAGGACGAAGGGTAATGGGTTGAAACTTAATCAGCAGAGGTTTAGATTGGATATAAGGAAGAAATTCTTTACTGTGAGGGTGGTGAGGCACTGGAATGGGTTGCCCAAGGAAGCTGTGAATGCTCCATCCCTGGCGGTGTTCAAGGTCAGGTTGGACAGAGCCTTGGGTGACCTGGTTTAGTGTGAGGTGTCCCTGCCCATGGCAGGGGAGCTGGAACTAGATGATCTTAAGGTCCTCTCCAACCCTAACTATTCTATGATTCTCTATATAAAGGAGTCAATTCAGAACAGTTTTAAACACAGCACGCTTAAAAGGACACTTCATAGGACATGCAAAGAGGTCTTGTTTGAAAATTCTCAAGTCAGCCATTCATCCCAGTCAGATTATTCTGCTTTTCCAAACTGATTCATTATAATCATTCAACACTCCCAACTCTTTCTTCTGCTGACAAAAAATAAATCTACTTTTTTATGCCTGATCAGCATGCATGAGTCCAGAAAATGCTACTGTAGAAGATTCATGTATCTCCTGGTCTTGTACAAATCCAAATTACAGCAAAATGATAAAACCACAATATATTTGTTCCCTGTCTTTAGTACAACACATGTGGAATAGTCTTGCCAGTCTTTAACAAAGCAAGTCATACAATAATAGTCTAGGAAATACAATACAATAAAAGTAAACTATGGAATCTTTCCTTGTAAGTATGTAAGTATTGCATTTACTGAACATCATAACCAGAAGTCACATAACAGGCAAAGCATTGCCAGCACGCTGAAAATGAGGTGATCTTTCCCCTCTATCCCGCGCACATGAGGGCACATCTCAAGTCTCATACTGAGGAACCCAGCACTGGACACAAAAGAGGCATGGACATACTGAAGAAAGTTTCTCTGATCCATTCATCCCTACCCTGAACTACAAACGAAAACCAGAACACCCTGTTAAATCAGTTTCCTTAATCCCCTGCTATTCAAGACATTTCCTAGAAGATGAATCCTAACTTAATCTTCCCTCAACTGTGAGCAAGTGAGCAACAGTCACAGTGCCCAGATCTAGGCTCTTAAGAGCAATATAGAAACGTGGTCGTTGATTCCCATTACATTTCTGCAGAGGTTCAGGGGGCAATTTAAAGTATGTAAAACTAAGGACACATTGAATTATAACCATCAAAGCTCCAAACCAGGATAATCAAAAACACTATTGATATATAAGGTGTTGTAACATACAAATGATAAAATTCTAATCTTTTCCAACCAGTGAATAAATGCCAAAGAAACCACATCAAAGAAAACTTATCATCAGTGAAACTTGAGGGTCCACAAGGAGTGTAAGCCAACCGTAGTTGAGTTTTCATCAGTTGTGTACCTTCCTCACTGATGACCTTGAAAAATGCACTAGTTATTTTTGTACATTAGAGAATCATTTCCCTGAGCTTTCAGTTCTAAGGACTGTATCTTTCAGAACATCCTAACACTCTGGGAACATTAAGGAAGTCTTGTACCTCTGCAACACAACAAAATACCTTCCTACAAAGTAGAAAAAAACATAGGGAAAACTATTCATTTCAGTAATAGCTGATAAGTATGATTATGCTTGTTTGCCCCATATGTATGGAAACTGCCTGAAGAACCTCTGGATCAATTTTCACAATGCTCCAAGTTAACCTAAACTTTGCACTACCTTTTACATGGATCTCCAAGTTTAATTTGGGTTACTTGTCTGGAGTAAAAAGAAAAAAAAAATATATATATATATACACAACATGCTTCTTTTTTAGAAATTTGAAGACAGGCTTCATTAACAAGTTTTGTGATCTTGCAACATATTTGCATCCACAGTTGAATTAAAAAAGGAAACGTGCATTTTCACTAGAACAAAAACCAGCAAGAAAATCAGTTACAAAAAAACTCAACCTAGCTCTAGAAGTGAGTACAAAGACTACATGGACTACAAAGACTACAAATCCAAATGGATTTTTCTAACCTATTTATTACAAACAGTCCCTGGAATTTTACTTCTTTGAGTGGTGTTTTTGTCTTGGTTGCAGTTGGTGTGAACTGAATTAAAAAATTCTTGTTGCACAATTTAACAGATAACGACGCCTCAAAAAATAGCTAGAGGCTTTCCATGCAAGTATAATACACTACAACTACTGAAGTCATTTCCAGAAATGCTTATGAAAGCATCTACTTGCCGAGCACTAAGAATGGACATACTTACTAGGCTTGATAAGGCTGCATTCACAAGCAGGTTAAAACCTCACATATTTCTTTGGACAAAAAAAAAGCAAATAAAACCATGTCCTTCATGAGATCATAAATACAACTATGATACAAAACTGCAACCAGAAAAAGCGAATCCTTCATGTAGGCTGTTAAATTTGTCATTACCTTGGCTTGAAGTCGGCCTCCTAGTGTTGACCTGGCATGATAGATCACAATGAGAACATCTCCCTGGACTGTTATACCTAGTGGAATTACTGCTTTCCCATCTTCAATTTTAAACTCTCTGTAGAAAAGACACAGCAAGAGTTAATTTCATTCAACAAGAAAACCAGCATGTCATACCTTATGTTTAGTTTGGTTTCTCTAAGGCCCTCAATATCAACCCATAAAAATCTGCTCCAGTTAAGAATGAATTAGCTATAAATGGTTAAAACTTAAAAGCTGCTCCAAAAATAACAGTAACAGCTGCTTAGAGCAGAGCAACAGAGAAATTCACAGTAAGGACTTCACATTTAAGTTAGTCTAGAAAAATGAAACATGCTGTTTCAGCACAAATTATAACTTGTACTTACTTCATTTTGTCATATTCCTGGGAGGTAGTGGTTACTCTCTCATCACCTACATAAACTTCACAAAAAGGCCTGCAACCATTACGCTGCTTACTGAAAAGAGGAACAGGAGTCATGATGATTGATCTGACAAGGATGGGCTTGCTGTGAGGAATAATGGGCTCTTCAGCCATCATATCACACATATATTCAATGTATCTGCCAAAACCAAAAGGTACTAATTTAGTCAGAGAACCAAATTCTAAAATGGGTGAATTCATGGTCAAGTTACTTTCATTCATATCCAGCCACTGAGCACTGACAGATAACAATAAAACACTGGGAACACTTAACAGCACTTCCAGCAAATTATGTTCGAATTTTATAGAATTTCATGAAAATAGTTAAATAGAAACATGGAGAAATATTTATGATCCCTAGCCAGCTTCAATGTAAGGACGGAAACAGCTTCTGTACAAAAGCCTGCATCACAACAGAAATATACTCCCCAGAAAATTGAATACAGCACTCCATACGAACTCATCTGCATGTATGTCTCATCTTCGAAACAACTCCAGATACTGCCTTAGGTCTGTAGGTTGACATATAGTCACTTATGAAGCAAACTATCTACTCTTTCCAAAAGCCTTAAAACACTGAACTAAGGGAAGTATTTATTTTTTCTTACACATCAGATCAAAGTTGCACAGTTCTGAAGTTAGTTAGTCAAAACTTCCTACAGCCTTTAAGTTTATCCTCATTAGTAGAAGTTGCCTTTCAAAGGACCCATTAAATATACTCAAAGTAAATCTGTACAACACCATAATGTCACCTATATTTAACCCATCTTTCTAAATCTAATTCTTTATGTAGTAGTCACCCTTACAACCAGAGTTGCTACTGTGACTTCAGCATTTTAAGATTAAACAAATTGAACCATAGAATCAGTTTAAAGCATTCGGCAAAGTATATGAAATCCCCTCTGCATGCACTCCTTTGAAAAGCAGGAGGCATTCCTACCTAAACAGAAAAAAGATTAGTCTTTTCACAGAACTTGCATGTTCTGACACAGTAAAACCTACTGTAAGTCTAGCAAACATAGAATAAATACAAAATCCTCTTTCACATGTATAAGACTTGAGATCATTCAAAAGCATGATATACCCTTGTTTTCATTCCTAACATTTCCTCACTACAGGCTATACTTGACTCACTTTTAATAAGAACATAATGGGTAACTTACGGGCTCACGAAATTCAGAACTTTCTCTACTCATGATACGCCCATTTTTCCAAGTACTTAGCTATTCAGAGACACTACTGAAACAATACATCTTCCTAAAAAGCATCCTGTAAAAATAGTAGCATATTCACAACTGTGTAACCACTTGCTTCAACGATATCCTACAGACTGCTACCATACCTTTTATGAGAAGGCCAAATGCCAGGAGGACAACGCTTCATACTAAACATATAAACTGCAGCTTCAGCAGTAGTGAAGAGACGACAGAAACACAGGAAAGAACAAACTACCACAGCAGATGCTGCTCTTCCATCCTAAAAAAAAAAAAAAAAAAAGTTGTAACTATTATTAAACCTAGGGAAAAAAAGCATTACAAAAGTTACTGAAGAACATGCTCTCTCCTTATTTAATGTAATGAAGTCCAAGGTCGAGTGTGATAATTAGATTTTAAGGCTGTATTTGTGAAAAGTTTTATTGATTTCCATACCATACAAAAGATACTATATATCTGCTTGCTTAAATGTGAATTGCTTTAGCTTAAAACTGTTTTTGTCTTCATGTTATTATCACTAATACACATCCTTAAGTTTGTTTCCTGAATACTACTGGAAACCCCAGTTCAGTGCTGGTTTCAGTTGATAACCACAGACTTCTGCTACAGACGAAGTCTTAGGATTCAAAAGAGCTAAGCCACACCAAACTCTTCAGTCTTCTGACTTTAACTGCCCAACATTAGTAACTTGCCACAGACTAAGTGAAGGAAACAAGAACACTGAACTTTTTTCTGCAAGAACCACGGCTACGCTTATCTGAGACTACCCTTATGTTACGTAAGAGACTGAAGATTCAGGAGAGGTAAAGGCTGACAGAACAGGACCTCTCAAGGAGTTTTTGCTAGCTGTATGGAACAGGATTTTTTTGTAAATCATTTGTCATATAAGTGTGGAGGTGGGGTAGAAGAGATGCTTTTCTTCAACCATTTTTAATATATTCCCTTTAAAGCCAGGCTTCTATTCCAACCATTACCTAGATTAATGAAAAGAAAGTCTTCCAGCTAGATATTTAAAAAGCAGTTCAGCAAAAGTATCATTACTGTTGGTGTAAGTAGCAAGCCTAATGATTTCCAGAGGTCACTAAACTAGTTTGATCCTATGGGCTGGAACCTGCTTTTCAGTTAAATGTCACACACATGGAACAAAAATATTGTCCCTACACTGAAACGTCTACATTTATGACAAAATATTAAATACAATACTGATCAGCATAACAAGCAGTGACCTATGTACACTTGCATTACAAAGCCACTTCAAAATTCAAGCTTCACAGGGAGGGAAGAGAAATCATTATACAAAGAGGTCAGCAAGCAAGTTACAGCAAACCCTTTGCAACTATGACAAAGTCAGCCAACAACTTTACAAGACTTTAAAGACTACATTACAAACAGAAATGCAGGATTCAAAAAAAAAGAATATCTTACACATTAGTAAACAAAACTGATGACAGAACCTTGCACTTCAGAAAGAAGCTTGATAAGTTGCAAAATGGGAGCAAAAGAAATACTCCGGGACATAAGAGAGTAAGAATTTAAATTCTTCCCCATATGTTTTTACAGGGATGATGGATATTGGCCACAAAATCAAACAATCTTCAGGCATGAACAGTCCTTAAGGCAGCAATAAAAAAAAACCCAAACAATTACCAGAAAAATCTAGATTTTGAGCATAAGTTTTGTCCCAAAGCCTCAAAGAGCTAGAAGAGTTTTGTGTCTAAACTATTTTGAAAAGGAATAACCTTTAAAAATTAAAGTATAACCTTTCACTATGTGTATATAATTATCTTAATGTGGTTCATTTAAACACAGGTCAAACAGTTGTCTGAAGCACACTTAAAGAGCTGCAACATACCCAGTTGCAAGTCTTGGCCATTAAGTTCCACCAAGATAATCTTGTACTCACACCTTCTTAAAGCTGGGTAAATTTTCAAGGATTACCACCACTGCATGGCCCCAAATAATTACATACAGCTAAGTGTTACTGCAGATGCCCAGGAGTTACTCCAGTTTCTGCCCTATGTGCTACAGTCTTGTGATATCAGTAGAACACAGTGCCAGTTAAAACTAGAGCCCAGTCACTGCCAGTCCAGAAAGACCTAACTGCAGCTGAAGCAGGGAGCTGCCTTTTAAAGTTGTGTTCAACTGCTTGTTCCCAACTGGATCATTCATATTACAATGAAATATCTAAACTCACTGTGTTACTGCAGACCTCCACAGGAATGATTAAGAGATAAGGAAGCTGTACCTGGTTCTGAATCAATAGTAGCTGGAAATGCAGTGTACACTCACCTGTCATTCATAAAGCATGAACAAAGAAAGTAGAACACTGAAACAGTAGAGCTGATTCTCCCAAAGGCTACTTCGTTTTAGTCCCACCTATATAGAGCCTTCCATGCTATATGTAAGTAAGCATGTATTTTCTCCTTTGCCTAGGGAGAAAATTTATGCAAATAGCTTTCCTAGAAAGACAGTAGGATGGAATCAAACCCAGGCGTCACATTAAAGATAGTCAATAAAACTCACAAAGTGAGCAGATACTAGCATCCTTATTAAAAATTTAAAGTATTGAGCAAAGCATTTCAGGCTTTAGTCAATTTCTTACAAGGCAGTGCACAATGCAAACATTTTTCTGGTCTTGTTTCAGCCATAAATGCATATTCTTGCATATGCTATAGAGATTCTGAAGATTTGGTGCTCGTCTTGCTGGCCAGCCACATTCAGAAACCTGCAGCAAGAGAGGAACAGAGGTGAGAGATGAGATCACACAGTCACAAACATTTACATAGTATAAGCTGTGTGCATAAGATGCAATTTTATAATTTAATGCCACCTTCAGGTAGAAATTAAGCAAGACGCTCAAGAAAAGTAGTCTCACACTTTGTAGAACGAAGTGCAATATAATTCCAGTCCTGTCTACTGTGTCCTGCACTAGAAGTATTAAGAACTCAGATTATTTCTTGTTCTAAGAAAATTTCAGATAAAGATCTTTCAACATGTGTGCGCATCCTCTTAACCAAAACCCAAAACGAGAGACTGTTTGCCTTTACATTTATCCTTTATTCAAAGGGCCTCAACAGTTAAGCAATATTCCTTCTGCAATCAGTGCTACAAAACATTATCAAATAATCATCTTTACTGCTGAGATTCTATATTCTTAAAATCATAGTCCAGTAAGAATGCAGTATATGAGGGTTATTCTGAGATTAATTACCTGAATTTATTATCACAAAAGATTCTCATCTGGATTATTTTTGTGCCAAGCTGAGGAAAAAAGACTGAAAGAAAGTCTGAGATACAAAGTCCCCTACAGTTTTTTACTGTATTATGGTATTTTAATTGAAAAAAAAAAAAAAGAGGGCAGTCATAAAGTATTACTTTGCAGGAGACTTACATTGAGCATTCTTTTGTCAGTAAAAGCTTATGCAAAGTCATCACTAAACAAATAGAAGCTAAGGCAAGGAGATCCTCATATTCCAGTTCCCTACAGAATTCAATGTGGGCTTCGGTACACCTCAAATATTACAACAGTAGTGAAAATCATATTGCAGCATTGCAGCTACAACTCAGCAAACAGTCTAGAAAAGCAGGCGTATACAAAAAAAGCAAAAAATAACTGACTCTTTTTTCTGATTTACCCTTCACCTTCCACTCAAATGCTACTTTTGTTAAAAGATATGTACCATACAACGCTACCTCTATAAGCAACCTGTTCCAAGCAGGACTCAAAACTAGCAAAGATGACTTCAAAACTACCATTAGCTTAGGCTAAAGAAATCTGTAAAAGTTATATATGGATAACATACAGCAAGAAAATGTAATTTCTTAAAATCCCACTAAAAAAAAAGTATCAGAGTTAAAAAGATCAGAAGCTGTTCTCCTCTGATAAAGTTTAAGGCTTGCCATAATCACCTTTTGCAGGCACTAGAGAAAAACTACGCTTCCTTAGCTTCCTACATTGCTGCTGTCACTCAGCACTGATATTGAATTCAGGTCAGTATTGCTCACTGTGCACCTGGATTTAACAGATTGATAGCAAAAATTTCCCCAATATATTTAAAGACTGTTTTCAAAGTAAAAAGCTGCTTTTGTCTCCCATTTAAGAATAAAAAATAAAAAATATTTGTAGAAATACCCTAAATACTCCTAGCCAATAGAGTGGACAGGAACCTATAATGTTTTGACAAGTTATGAACTACTTCCCAGCAAAATTAAGATCACCAAAGACAAAATGAATGACAAAGATAAATATAGACCAGAACTATTCCAGACCAGTGGCTGATTTAGCTTTGCTCCTTTTAACCACTCACAGTCCCAATACATCAGGAATATCAGTGTATACGCACCTTAAACTTGCATTGCATAACCAAAAAATTATCCCTAGTGTAAATGATCTCCCAGTTACAGAACTTATCATTCCATAAACAGAGATTGATACCTTTATATGATAAGGAATAAATCAGTTCACTGTCAGCCTCAGCAGACTTTCCAGCAGTCTAGAGCTAAAAAGTACCGCTGAAGATTATGTTTTGCGGTACCTGCTCCAAATTAATTATACAGGAGGTTTACAAGGAAAAACAAAGAAATAAGAAGGAATGACAAGCACTAAATAGAATACATTAAACATACCTCAGCCTGACAGTTTAAGTGAACTTGGATAACTGAAGTAATGCTAAGGATGAATCTGTAGGATAAGACCCAGAAGGGGTTCCCTGTAATAAATAATGTTTCTAGACTCTCCTCTGGGCAGTCTGTATTTGTGAGGAAGGGTTATGATCACTACAGAATATTTAAGGTGAGGTTTAATGTGTCCAAATCTAGAGAATTCACAACAGTCTCCACTGTTGAACTACTTACAAGTCAGCTGAGGTGTACTTATGAACAGACACTGTCAGCAACTAACAGATGACCCTCACTACCCTGTTACTGAATTAGCAGAGGTCTTCATTTTAGTATCAGGGAAATAGCCAGAAATGCTTATGGAGGTTCAGCTAAGCTGTACCAGTATTTCAGGAAGTAGCAACAAGCTGTCAGATAGGGCTGAGCCATATGAGAGTCAAATGGTATGCAGAAAGAAATGGAGAAAGCCCAGGAAACATGTTCTGTGTATCAGTCAAAGGAGTACCACTTTTGACAAAGGAAAATCTATGGATTTAGAAGAGACCGACATTTTAGTAACATTTTCAGTTAAGCATTCTCCATTTAGACCTGAAAAATTTCATGTCCTCAAAGATATTGCTAGCCTAGGAAACACAGACTTTAGTCAGTAAGGTTAGAGATTAGTCTTAATCAGTTAAGTTTTGACTGAAAGCAAAGGCAAGCAGATATAGATTATTCTTTACCTCATGTTTATATCTAATTCTTTAATCATCTTTTTTATTATATAGCCTACTTTAACATATTTCACAATAAAAACCTGAATGCATAACAGAGACATTGTGTTGAAAGACTTTTTACAGAAAAAAATAATAACTATACAAACCCTATTATGGAACCTGGAAGGACGGTACGTTCTTGGAGACAGATTGTACACAGCATAGTGGCCAGGATGTTTAGAGTCCAGACACAACCGCACATCTTCTATGTTATTTTTGATGGCAGATTCTACACCTTCAGCTGGAAAGGACATCACTGAAGACAGAACAACAAACATGAAATGAGGTATTCATTTTTTTTTCATATATTAAGAGTAGTCAAATTATTCTTAAGACACACACGGTCATCATACCAGCAATTCTGGAAGTGATGTATGATATATCCAAGTCTCCTTTTGCATAACTGAAACAGAACAAATTGAAGTTAATACCGGGAAATAATCCATTCAAGCCGAAAGTCCAAACCCCAGGTCTCTCAGGCTACATCCCCGTGCCATGAATGCTTCACTTCTTCCACATGAAGCTTGCCACCTCACACTTCAAGGTTTCCAGAACAGGCATGTATTTGAACAGTTACTCATTTACATCAATTGCAACAAAACCATCTCTGGGGATTTTGTATAAATGCCTTCAATGCGTAACTCATTCCTCTAAGCCCCTGCTCTTACTGATAAACATTCATTGTTAGTAACAGTATGAAAGTCCAATGAGGATGCATTAACATCTTTAACATAGTAAAACATTATGCTTAAAACAAGGACTATTTGTTGAAACATTACATGTTAAATTATGTAACTCTGGCGTGTTACTATCTGGCTCAGATGGCCATACTGTCCATTTTTTGGATTTCATATGAACAGAGAATACCTGAATATCTAATCTTCATTTAACTCATTCCTCAAAAAATTCACTTCCAAAACTCCCACAGTGAGCAAGGCATTAATCATTACTCATCTTTCTCATATAGTTGTGCATAGTTTTAAAGAGCAGCCTTTCTGAAACACACAGTGATTTTTTTTTTTTATACTTAGGTCCATTCCTTCCATTGTTACCTCATCATTCACATTATGCCAATAATTTACTATTGTAAGACCATGATAATGTTTGTTTATAGGGTACCTGCTATGTAGCAGGATAAAAAAAAAGCCTGAGGAAAAGAATGAAGAGACCCAGTGAAGGCCAATATGCTTGAGTACAATCACATAGACTGTTAAGCATAATCACAGAGGTCTGTACTTCTGATTGTCAAAGTAAAAACAAACCTCACCTACAGAATTTGATTTAGACATCCCTATGATGCATGTTTAAGGAATGCAGAGGCACTATCAAAGCAAAAATTTTATAGCACTATGAAGTTTCAAGACACCACTTGAAAGAGCAGACCTAAATACTGTGCTCAAATTTTGAAACATATGCTTTGATTTCTTACTGCTTCCTGCTAAAAATTAAAAAGGCTGGAGGGATTCAGTAAAAGATTATTGAATTTACAAAGACTGGGAGGAGGATTTTAAATAAAGCAAGAACAATTGTTCTGAAAAACACACTAAACAGTATTTATGTGGAATGGCATAATCAGTGTCCTATCAACCACTGACAACCCAAGGCCGCAAGGGAATAGAAATCACAAAAAAAAATGCAACCTTGGAAAATCTTGTATAAGAAGGTAGACAAAATGGCCGACTAATGACTATTTCAAAATTCTTCATCTTTTCATCTTTGAAAGTACATAACTTAATCATGTAGCTCAAGTGTAATGTTGTGGCAAACAAACTAAGGCAGAAATTTACATTCACAGCTAATCATGATTTCTTACTAAAATTAGTGATGAGCATAGTCCTTCATAAGTCTGCAAAGTATCGACCATTATTTGCTGCTTACACCCACCAGCTTTAAGCAAGAAAACATGCAGAGGATTCTAACTATATCAACTATTCTTATATAAAGAATCATATAATATAATAGCTTGAGAACAAAGAACCATTATAACCTCAGTGTTACAGCACTGAAGATAAGCGGCAACTAGAAGCAGAATCACAGAATTATTAAGAGCAAAAACCAACAATCCTCACACATTCCTTTGGAAACACTTTCACATACTGACTTCTTATTAGCAACATAATTAAATTCAGATTTGCTTTTTACATATGTCCATATTAAAATTATTAGGACGTTGGAACTCACCATATACACACTGCTGAAAAATTACAGCTTAGTATGTCTGCACCAGAGAACAGCCAACTCAAGCTTGCTTTTTTGCAGGAAAAAAAACTGTATGCCTCTAACAACTGGAAAAGCATCAGAATGTATAATTAAAATGTAGCTGCTGAACTGCAAAATCAGCAAATGTCTCCTAAAACATGTGACCCTGTCCATAAATTACTATTCCTTGAACTTTATTTCAAAGCTACTTTAGTAAAAGGCTTGAACATAAGCTACTCTGGTTTTAGAGAAGCGTTTCATGTCAGACCAGTAAGAGAGATTGCTTTAAGCAGCAGGAAGTTTAAAAAAAACCCAAACAAACAAAACCAGCCATGCTTATCAGTGTGTAACTGGTAAGCATTCCTACTTGTTTAGTTACAACATTCCTGTAACTATAAATCAGAATAAGGTCTTTCATTTTGTTAATAGCAGAAATTTTATTTACTTAGTGATGTTGTTGGCAGGTGGTAAGGATAGAAGAACACAGAAACAAACGGAAAGACTGCACAGAGTATTTCTGGCTTGTAATCTATACGGAAAACAGTGTGCTCTTTAAAGCTCTAATTAACTTAAACAAGAAAGTATTTTAGGACACCAATATTTAGTCACTTTTGTGATGATACCAGACAACTTCATGGCATTTAGCGAGAAGTCTAGTGGGAAAACTAGCAAAGAAAATATACTCATTTTTCAGACCAAATACCTTAACAAAATCAGAAGTTTTAATTAGAAGTTGAAAACTCTTTACTGTGTAAATGGTTGGCATTATCAGTCTTGCCAGAGAACAGCTGCATTAAATACCAGAACTAATATTAAAAAAAAAAAATCATTCCAGCAAATGAAGTTAAAAATTCAATTAAAATTAACAATTCACAAAATCAGCTAGCTAGCATAGAGCACAAAATAGTGCATAGTTACCTTTTGTTACTAGCAGCTGAAGATGGGAAAGAATAAAGAATGACAAACTAAGCAGCACAGCTACAGTGTGAGCACGCAAACCATCATCTTAAATAATGCTCTAACACTAAGCAATCTTCCTCCAGACATCTCTACACTCACAAGATTAGAAAAGTATGTATTCATTAGCTAAAACCCACAATTTTGTAGTTTAATTTTTAAAAGCCAGGAAGAAACGCAGCACTGAAATCCACATCAATCCACTCCCAACTGGTTTTACTCCATAAAACTGAATTAATCATTCAACTACCTAAAGCAACACAGAGATACATGAAATAAAACAATAACACAGCAGCAAACCAGAAGCAAAATTACCTTAGAAGCAATGAAAGCTAGCAATAAAAGGCAGCTAATTGTTCCCTAGAGTGTTAGATCATCATCTCTTCAATGAGGGACACTGTTCTGATAAAGTAAAGCAAGACTGATTCTAACTTTTGCATGCTGCTTTCAACACCTGTGGAGACTGGATATTAGAAACATTTTGGTATGCTTTTTTGGCAGGGCATTTGTAACCTTTGTGGGTGTAGACCTCAATAAGCATAAAAGCTGTCAAGGGCATAACAGCATCACAAGATGAACAGGAGAGAGCTCTGTTGAGGCCAGATGGCTCCAGGCTGAGATACCAGGCACAAACAGGTACATCTACTGGAACAAATTTCCCTTCTACACAGATGCTGATCTGTCATATCAGGCCCCTTCACAGAGCAGTGCATATGGGCTCTAGGTGTGTATACACCCAGTACTTCCTTTTAAGTCAGTTTTTATCAAGAGAGGGCTAAACCTCTGTTGCTCTGTGTTCTCTTTCACATAGCTATAAACTGTTTCCGCCTAACCTGAATCTGTAACAAGGACTGCAACACCTGCAAGTGAGGTGGGCTGGGGGGCAATCAAGATGGCCCTCATTCACTCTCCTATTCCTAGAAGCCTGTGACATATCAGTTTTCAGGCTTTATCACTTATTAGTGTAAATGAGACCAGAATCCAAATCAAGATAAGGCAGCCATGGGAGTGGAAAAAAAAAAACCAACCCAAAACCATATATTTTCTGTAGCAACTGCAGAACGCTAACTACACTTGTGGTTTATATTCAGTGAGAAAGAAGCCAGTCTGCAGAAAAATTAAATAACAGAAAGCAATGATAAGTAAGAAGGAGAGTGCCTACCTGATGAAATGACAGACTCCAACACATGGAGTACTTAAGTGTGGTGAGAAAAATGCACAGGGAAGAGACATTTTAGTTTGTCCAGAATATCTGTGTCTCATGCTGGTTGAAAAGTTTTGGAAAGGCAGTCAAGGATGCGACTGTAGAAAGGGCATTCTCACATCCCTAATGGTACTGGCTGTAGCCACAAGTTTGTAAAGGCAGAGAATGACCATGAGAAACAGATATTTTCCATAGTAGATGCAAACAAAGAATTAACAGCTCAGCTTGGTTAAAGCACAAATAGCTTAAGAATGTATAAGCCCAGTGGTGGGACTCTCAACAGCACAGTGAATGCTAAAGAACCTGGGACTAACCTTCGGTCCTACATAACAGTAAGTATTGCTCATGTTAATTCCATGTCCTGCCATTTCAGTGAACTGTCACAGTGAAGATTCAAAATACACAAAAGCTTTATAGCAAGGAATGAAAATTAAAGAACTTTTTTTTCCCCTTCACTAATAGTTAGTAAGTTCCACAAAGACCTACACTAAGATATCTTCAGTAGCACTCATATTCCTCACAGAGGCTCAAACACTACCAAAACGTAAATAATCACGCAAAATAAGGTTTGAAGCAGTTTAGAACATTCCAACAGTTCCTAATGTCCCACACAAATTTAAGGTATAAGCAACACTGCCATGGGGGTCTCTGCAGGAATCAAGAGCCTTAAGTTTCACATCAGTCATGCCTTCCCATTTTTGTCAAAAAAGGGATTCTAACTAAAGTGCCAAGCACATAGTTCAGCCACACTAACCAGCAATTCAGAGGTGCATACTAACTCTGGAATTAAGAGATGCAGGACTTCAGGCAGTTCCCATAATTTGAACAAGCAACAGTAATGGAGAGCATGTGAAATAAACAGCATCTTTTCAAACAGCAAGTAACTAATGTCCTATACTTCAGAAGCTATCAGATTAGCTCTGCAAATGCAGCTGGATGTACAGTTACTGCCTCGCTCCTTGCACACTACACTTACTATGCAACCAAAGGAAATCACACAAAGCAAAAAGCCACACACACCTGTTAAATCAGAGATGAAAATAAAGTTCAGGCAAAGAATAAGCCATTCTATATAAAATATTCAATTTTAGACAGTACTAATCCACTACTAGAAAAGGGGAAAGTGGCACAAAAAGAAATTCAAAAAAGTAATTTAAACTTCCAGTGGCCTTTAAGGAAAATGGCACCTGCAGAAGCAAGAAAAGGAAACTTCTTCAAACATAACTGACTGTTGAAGGCACAACAATCCATAAAGTCATGTGGAAACAAGAACACAAGAAAGTGGAAGTGCAAGAGTGCTTCAGAAACATGTAGTGTACAATCAAAACACAGGATCAGAATAAGATCTAATACAGGAACAGAGGCATGGGAAAGTAAGGGCATATAACATTGTCAGAGGTAAAGAAGAATTTAAGTGTTCTATGCCACAAAGGAAGAAAAGCAAATTCTCTACTGTGGAACTTAATCTAAGCAAAACTGGCATGATTTAAGACAAGGAATTAAGTACCTTAAAGTTTATAAGTAGTAGAGCCATCAAAGGCAAAGAATCTGCAGAACATTCCATGTTTTACCAACAAAGTACATTTCATCTAACAAGATACCACAAAAGGAACAGAAGTAGGACTGAAGAGGAAGGGAGAAGAAGATCAGTTCCACAGAAGGTAGCAGGTACAAGGAGGTAAAGAACAGAGGCCTGCAAGACAGCACATGCCAAAGAAATAAAATGGAGAGCAGTTGCTTAAATGTTGTAGCTAACCATGTTATTTCATACATCGAATTCCTACAGTTCTGCTGAGCTGCTAACAAGTCACCACTTTTCATCATGCAACAACGCATTTCCCTTGTACTTCCCCTGCCTTCTCTTGAGTAATCGTAGTTTCCCCAGATTGCAAAGTCTGATGCTACAGCTTCTGCAGAAAGCTTAAGGACAACCCAAAGGTGAACAGCTTTTGTGACTTTTACAAAACAGAGGACCTGATCTTTCTAACCAACACATAGTAAGTTTAAACAGTCTAAGTGTAACAGCAAACAGCTAAAAATGCACTTGAACTGGCTACAGAGGTGCAACATCTACAGATCTAACTTAACCGATTATTACAAACATTTTAGAGTACACTATGCACAAGTTATACTCAGTGGCAGAAAAACATGTGGCAAGCAATAGACTTCACAAGCCACAGCACCGTATCCTAATTAAAGGGCCACAGACTGTACAGTGAGGGACGAGGTGCAATAGTCCTTAGGAAGCTCTAGTTCAGCCATGGTATTCAGTAGTGACTTGCCTGTTCTTTTTAGAATTAAGAAAAAACTTTTACACTGCATAAAGTATTATGAATGAAAAATGGAAGAATCACAGATTAATACTGATCACACAGAGGTACTAGAAACATTTGGAATAGGACTGAAAAATCTGATTAGAAAAAAAAATAATCACACACAAGATATCTGAGAACAAATACATCAAAACAGTGAGAGTGTTTTTCCATGCAATATAGGGCAAAGGAGATAAACTGCAGATTTTCTCACTTTGCTTTAGAGGGCACAGGACTCCACCTGCAAACTAAACTGGACAGAAGGACTGATACACTGTTTCCCTGCAGTTTTAATTCTTGCCCCCATTTCCTTTATTTGTACTTTTCACCACCTTTTTTCCTCCCTCTCTTATACATAATTCACTCAATTCATTCTGAACCATGATAGTCCATACCTCTCCACCCTGCTCTAGCCCCCATCTGCTCATCTCTTCCAAGCTTTAGTACCTAAAATGCAGCAGAGAAAGCAGTACTTCTGGAAAGGCTTTTGTCCCCAGTATTCTCATTTCTAGTATATAATTGCTAAAGAAATTCTAGTATTTATATAATTCATAAAATCTCAGAGCTACCTATCAGCTCTTAGAACTCATACTTAGAAAATGATACTGAATTTGATCATTTCTGGAGTAAGCTCCCAATCCTTCATTTAGAACTCTTACCATCACAATTTAAGTTTGGTGGTTTGGGGTTTTTTACTCACTTGGCCACAGACTGGATAACTTTGGAAGATGTATCCTTAATATTAGTGAAAAATCGCTCTGTTCCACCCCTCAGAATATCAAAGAACCCTCCATAAGTCTGGTCACATTCCGCAACGGTCAGGCCTAGAGTAGTTGAATAAAAATAATTGTACTTTAAGTCACATCCTGGAATGGGCTCCATACTAAAGCAAGTTGCCAATAAATCTGGGAGTGAATGCAGACACAGACTACACCTCATTGTAAGGCTCAAAGTTCTAAAGTTCTGCTTAACTATGACTTATGCAAAGCATAATACTTCCTGAAGTCAGGAGGTTTAGCAAACTACTTAACACATTGTAATTGACTGGTGCATTTAAGACAAAACAGGGTAAAAAAACTCTGAAAGTAAAGCATTTATTTTATATTGGCAGTGCAGCAAAGTACTGCTTTTTTGTTTTGTTTTTTATTGGGTTTTTTTTAGTATCGATCTCTTGAAGTGTAGATAATCATTAGCAAATCTACTTAAGCACCCCCAGCAGACACATTTTAATGCAGGGCTTCAAAAGTAGCTGTCATGAATCAGTTACTTTTCAAGCACAATATCCTTATTAATTCTGTACATCAAGAAAGAAATATCAAGCTAGAAGGAAAACTGAATACAGTACAAAATTTGCCTTCCCGTATCTGAAGGGGGCCTACAGGGATGCTGGGGAGGGACTATTCACTAGGGACTGTAGTGATAGGACAAGGGGTAACGGGCTGAAACTTAAACAGCAGAGGTTTAGACTGGATATAAGGAAGAAATTCTTTACTGTTAGGGTGGTGAGGTACTGGAATGGGTTGCCCAGGGAGGTTGTGAATGCTCCATCCCTGGCAGTGTTCAAGACCAGTTTGGATGAAGCCGTGGGTGATATGGTTTAGTGTGAGGTGTCCCTGCCCATGGCAGGGGGGTTGGAACTGGGTGATCTTGAGGTCCTTTCCAATCCTAACTATTCTATGATTCTATGATTCTATAAAATAATCATAGAATCATAGAATAGTTAGAGCTGGAAAGTACCTTAAGATAATCAAGTTCCAACCCCCTGCCATGGGCAGGGATACCTCACACTAAATCCTTTGATATCTTCTACATTAATTGAAGTGTTCAATATCCACATATGATGGGTACAGAAACTGCTTTTTAATAAGACATCAGATGCAAATAAGCCTATCAAATTCTCATTTTCTCTACTATATTAAGTGCAATTAGTTTCAACTGAATGAACTCTAGAATATCTATTTTCACAGAATGCAGATGTCAGCTGTTAATCATGTTGCTGTAGAAACATGTTTTGGTTGAGAATTTAGTATTGCTAGTGCAACTATTATTTTTTCCTCAGATGGGAACACAACTTCTCACCTTTGATGTTCTATGGTGCAACCACCTCCTGAAGGCCTACCTGCACAATACTCCCTTAATTAGCTGCACTCGAGGCAATACCAGCTATTTCTGAAACTACTGACTAGATATCAAATGAACTGAGTTTAAGATACTGCTTTTTACTTTTGAGGCTGTTAGACATTAGTTTTTTGGAAGTGAAAATACTAAATAGCTTTAGACTATGATCACTGCCAGATACACTTCAAACTATCACAGGGGCATCAAAAGTCTCTTGGGGAAGAAAGCAAAAGGGGGAGAAGGACCCCAGATACTTACAGAAGTATTTATTCCTCAGACATGCTTTTTGCAGGCTAAAATAAATACATGTCAGGTCAGTGACTCCTTAACATTAATGAACTACTGTGGTCCATAGTTAAATCCCTGCAATTGCTTCTGTAGTTCTTTACTGGACTTTCTGAAGCTAAATACCAAGCACATTTTAGCATAGTTATACCAAAAGCCACAGAACGGCTGCTTTATTTTTAAGTTGTAACTGATGTTAAATAGTTCTTAGAAAGCAAAGTCAGTTGTCACTTCCTTACCCTAATGATCCAATATTGTACACAAACGATATGTACTATTTTCAGTAACTTCTGTTAAAGTAACATATTTTCAGTTAAAATACAGCATTTCTGAAAGATTTTTAAAAGTCTGAACTTAAACTCATCTTAAATTCTCCACTTTACAGAAAACACTTTAAAATAGCACTGCCTCACTGAATCAGGAAGTTTGGATATCAAAATAATCCACTTTTACTTGGTTTTATTGCCTGAAGTCTACTTTCTCCACTGTTCTTGTTCTAGAGAATATTACCACTTATTGTATGTGCACCCTCATCAAGTTTTAGTTGACTTGTTTCATACTCATAGGTCAATAATGCATTTTAGTTTCAATTACTTTATATAGGAAATCAAATTTTATCTTGCCCAGCAACGAACTTCAGAAATTCAAATTTTACATACATCAACATAAAAACAAACCCTGAAAGAATAAAGTTAGAAACGGCAATATAAATGCAAAATAGCTAGTACTTGTGCGAGATGTCTAAACTCCCAAAAGATTTCCCCCATCCTCAGAAGTTATGCAATTGGTTTTACACTAAGATTTTGTCTTTTTCCACACTTACCTGCATTGTACATATTGTTGAGCTGTCCTGCAGGCTTGGAGCCATGTGAAATGGAGGTCACAGATGCCCGAGGCTGAGCATTGTTTCCATAGCCTCCATTTTGTTCCAGGAGCTGAGAAGATTAATAGTTACTGTATTCTCTTGTCAATTTAGCCAACTTACTATGCTTTGTAAATTACTTTTACATGGCGAGAACAAGCAAGCTGAACCTCAGGAAAAAGCCACGAAGTTAAGATAAACGAATTGATACACATGCAGTTTTATGAAAATTAAGCATTGGACAGAAGATACTTAAGTGGGTTTCAAATTAGTGTATGCAAAGCCTTCATATACTAGATTTTTTTGTGCAACTATGATTAAATACAGCATGTTAAACAGAGCACTTGCATGTTAAAAAATGACCCAAGAACATGAGAAGTTTTTCAACAAATAATAACTAGAACTAGTTTCCTTGCATGTCATGTAAGCTCTGTGCCTTAAAAGGCACCTTTTCAAAAGTTCTTAAATCTTAGAAGTCATGCAGGTCAATTCAACTGAATTTCAAAACAAATTAGTGTGAAATTTTCAAAAGACTAAGAAACAAGGCACCTACTGACATCTGTTACTAAACTCACACTTACTGGATAGAAGAGGAGATAAAGGAGACCTAAGCAGTAATACTCTTTATGAGGCATCTTTACCTCTGTGATGGGCGATTTAGGATTCACATTCCTAGCTGCTGCAATTTCCTGCAGTTGATTCACAAGTTCAGTGATTGATAGTCTCTCCTCGGGGTTCACCTTCAAGGCAGAACCTAAAAAAAAAAAAGATTCAAAGTAAAGAAATCCTTCAGAGCTTTTCTCCACACATGTATTAATTTCTTCAGGGCACTTCAGTGCAATAAGTAACCAAGCATGTAAACAGAGTAAAGCAATTGCTAAATCCATAACCAAATATAATTGTCATAATGGGTATCCATCAAAAAAAAACCCATCTTGGTTAAGAGTATTTCAAAGAATATACTGTAGAATCAATTGATGATTAACATCAGAAGTAACTTTAATCCTGTTAGAGTTGAAGACATATTTATATTCAAGTTTCTAATAATCTACTGAAAACAACACAAATTCAAAGAAACTAAACAAAAGCACTAGTTGTTCCTATGGCCTAATTCAGATCCTAAGCAAGGCAGGCAACAAAACTAAAAACCACAAGTTTTAAATTTCATTTAACTTTTTTTTATAATGGATTAAAATTTTTAGCAAACCAAGAAGTTAAGCTTTTTCATCATCCCACGTCAACAGTCATTAATACAATGTATCCATGAAGACACAAAATTAAGTAACACTGTAAACTTACGAATAAGATCATGAAATACAGAGTAGCGGGTGTCATTTTGAGGTATCACATATTTCCCATTGACTATGCGAAGTTTAGCTCCATCTTCAAATGGATGTTGCCTAAAGCACAGCAAGTACAGGATACAGCCCAGAGCCTAGACAGAGTTAAACAGAAATACTTCATAGAATCATGGAATCATTTATGCTGGTAAAAAACACTTTAGATCACAGAGTCTAACCATTAACCTAATGCTGCCAAGTCTACCACTAAACCATATCCCTAAGTACTACAACTATACATCCTTTAAACACCTCCTGGGATGGTGGCTCGACCACTGCCCCAGACAGCCTCTTCTAATGCTGGAAAACCCTTTTGGGGAAGTAATATATCTTAGCCTCTAATCTAAATTCCCTACTGCAACTTCAAGCACTTTTTCTTGTCCTATAGCTTGCTATGCTCCCGGCTATGCAACTGCAGTTCCCTCAGCTGCTCCACCAGAAGACTTGTGCTCCAGACCCTTCACCAACTGTGTTTCTCTTCCTCTGACCAGCTCCAGCACCAAAACGTCTCTCTTGCAGCAAGGAGCCCAGAACTGAACGCAGGGTTCAAGGTGCACCCTCGCCAGTGCCCCATACAGGGTGATGATGACTTCCCTGGCCCTGCTGGCCACACTATTGCTGATACAGGCCTTCCTATACTCCAGTAGATCAACACTTCCCCACAGCTTGGTATCATTTGCAAACCAAGGATGTAATCAATCTCCTTGTCCAGCTAACTGACAAAGATACTAAACAGAACTGGCCCCAGTACTGAGCCCTGAGGAACACAACTTGTGATCAGCCACCAACTGGATTTAACTCCATTCACCACCACTTTTCAGGGTTGGACACCCAGATCCTTTGCCCAGCAAACAGTACACAGATGGCATGGTGGTGTTGCAGCAACCAGAACACTCACAGGGGCAGCTGGTTATACTGCCAGCCCTGGGTGGTATAAAAAGGGCTGTATGAGCCCAGACTGGCAGATGAACCACCAGATAAGCAAAGACAGGGAAAGGTGGGCACAGAGACAGGGCCTGCCTGCAGTGATGGACAGCAGCTACTTTGAACTATAGCCGGACATCCAAGACAGTGAAACCACCAGACCACAACACACTGAAGTCCTCTTCCTCCTCTGCCACAAAGCTGGAGAGTTGTCAACAGTCCGTAGAACAGGTAACACCAGCTCTTACCCCATGGTGCTATATAGGAAGCTGGAAGTTCCCCAACACCATGGGCAAAGGGAACTCTGTTTTCATGGGGTACCGTGAGACTGAGCTCCCACCACTAGCCCCAACGTAGCAGTGGCCACCTGTGTGGGCAGAATGCTTGCAGTAACCAGCATTATTGTCCCAGATGGGTGTCTCCCAGCCATGAGGGAGGCATGGAATGGAAAACCTTGGTGTAAGCCCCAGGCAGGGAGGCAGGGCTGCCCATATTAACAGAGGGTGGCTACTACAATTGTTGGTTCTCCTGCCTTCAGCAGCTGTAGCCTGGACAAGGGCATGAACACACTTTCTGCCCTCTTCCTCCTCCACCACTCAAAGGAGTGTTGGTACTTTATACAAGGATATTGACCCAATGACAAAGAAACACCTTATCCTGAACCTCTACACCTTATCTTTTATCTTATGAGATAGCACCACAGTCCTGGAGGAAACTGGAAGGTTCTCACAGCCATAAGCAAAACAAGGTCTGCGACATCCACCTTCTTTATGTAAAGCTTATCATGGAATGAGAAGAGTTTATAAACTCCAGTTTTCTGATTCATTACCCTATTGCCTGGTTGTTCTTGTTTGTGCTGGTTTTATTTCAGGCAGTAATATTTATAGGAGAATTTTAGACTATGAAATTGATTAAGCTTCCTAATGCTGTCTGCAAATTTCAGGTTTCAATCATCAACTGCTGATTTATGCAACTCTATATATTCCCAGAGCTTTAGAGATCAGCTTCACACTCACTTCAGTTTAGAACTCCTTTCAGCTTCACACTTTTGATGTTTTTCTTAAGACAGAACACTTAGTGAAACATTCATTTGTTTGGCATGTCAATTAGAGAATTCCAAGAAGCAGTTCTGCTACTAAATAGGTTTGTGGGGTTTTTCCCATTTATGGAATTTTTCAGGTTCAGGGATTCTTTTATTCCTGTCTTTTTAAAAATAATTCTAATAAATCCATTTTATGAATTTTACAGTACACAAAAATGAGTAGTCCTGCAGCACCAAACATGCTCAAGGACAGAGATTTTTCTTATAAAGAGGCTGTGAATTTTTCATAACTTCATCGTGCATTTTGCATTTCTAACTCATTATGCAATGCACCTGCTATGTAAGCATTTAAATATTTATCAGTTAAAATGATACTGTGGGGACAGACAGTCTCTGAAACACTTGTTCTGGTAAAGATTTTAAGAAAATAAGCCTGAAATGACAGCCCCTTTACTTCCCACAATCAGAAGGCTACTCAATGCTTAAACCAAATAATATTTAAAAACATTTTCAGACAAGTTCATTCAAGTCTCATAAATCACAAAATCAGGACTACTAATCCTGGGAACTTTCAAACACCTTGGTATATCCAAACTTGACACATGTGCATCCTGACAAAGGAACAACTACCCACAAGTCAGTTTTCAGTTCTTATCTCAGAGTAGTCTGGCTATTATGGTTTAGTTAGAATAATTTCATCTCTTTCTTAAGAAAATGTAAACTGATATATTCTATGTTTTCATATGAGTTAACAGATTAAATATGGCAGTTATACAATAATAACAGTAACTACACAGTAATAACAACAGTAAGAGAAGTGTGTTCCGTCTGGCCTATAACAGTTTTATTATAAAACATCCAATGCTTCCAAATGTTTACACAAAGGACTGGAAAGCTCCTCCTCAAAGTTCTTCTGAACCCCATCTTAGTTAATTCAGCATATGGACTTTTATAGCCCCCACAAGCAAAACAAGCTAGTGAATACATTAGATAAGAAATCTGCTCACTGCCTCCAGTCCTCTGCATGCTCAACCTCCAACTCTCTTTCACTGCCAATTTATCCCAAGATGAGCTTCAAAGATTCGAACATTATTAAGTCTCAAAAGGTCTGATATTTAGTTGATGAGTCTCTCAACCCAGGGACAGAAACAAACTGCACATAATTAATTCTGTGTTACTGTATAGCAAGTAGATTTGTCAGTCTGTTGATATATAGCTCTTCATAATGTATGCACTGAAGGATCACGTAAATTCAGATTAATTCATCCCACAGCAGAGTACAGGAAATACTACCTATTCTGCTATGGAAATGCCTGTTTACAAAGAAGTAAGGCAGACCATAATTTAACTGGAGGAATAAAGTCCAAAAACACACCAGTCCAAACCACAGTCCAAAGACACCCACAGTCCAAAATGACACCATGCACATCAGAAGACAAGCATCCACAGCCACACACAGCAAAAAAACCACAAAGGCAATCAGCTGAACACACAGGAAATGAACAGATCACTTAGATTTGATCTTTGCATCCATTGCTAGAGAATGCTTTTCATTCCCTCTGCTTTATCTTCAACTTTTGCATTGCAGGACTGCAGAAGTGATACATTTAAAATATTTTAAACACCAATTGTGATTCAACCTGGATACTTCCAAAAAAGAATTAAACTTCATGAGATGTAAAGAGATAATTCAGTTTACCTGCTAGGTGTCTTGCACTGACTATAAGGTTGGTTTGTTTGTGTGATTTTTTGGCTTGTTTTGTCGTCCCCCCCCCCCCCCCCTTTTTTGCAGTTTGGGTTTTTTGTTGTGTCTTTTTGGGGGATGGGAAGTGACTTTTTTGGGAGGGTTTTTTTGTTTTGTTTTGGATCTTTTTTTTTGGGGGGGTGTTTTGGGTTTTTTATAAACCCAACTTTGAAATTTTGTTCCTTAGTTAATGTGTTCCAAATCTTACTCTTGTTTTTTCATAGATTGGTGTATGAAGGGCCATCCAAGCTCACACTGTGATCAGCACAGTGACCACAACCAGGAGTGTTTATCACCCCACCTGCCTTCTAGGGAAAGTAATTTTGTTTATCCTAACCACAAACTACAAGATTAGTTATGCTTTCCGAGACAGTGCAATATTCTCTTACCAGATACTTTGCATATTTTCACTGAAACCAGTGTGTAATGGAAAACACACAGAACAACATGGTCCAATAAAGACTTAGTAAATGGAGCAGATCTTTCAAAGACACAGTAGGAGACAACCACCATGTTAATACTAATGGATGAGGAATTATCCTAACTACAAGTTGTAGCCTTTTGAGTGAGGCTTTTGTTAAACATATTTCTACCTTTATGTTTACCTAGATGTAATTTTGGCCTAGACTTCCAGTATTTAAGCACATGTAAAGTGATTAAATGTTCAGAAAAATGTATTTTTGTTGGTGTTTCTTCACATACTGGAAGAAAATTGTCAACAACTGTAGAAGCTGAATAAAAGTTTTTGCAGTATATTGTAACTAATTTAAGAAATTGAATTAAGTTCTGAGATTATAAATAAAAAATCTTAAAGCACCAGTATTACATTTTCTTAGTTTGTCTTTAACATACTGCCTATACAGGTAACAGCTGAACAACTTGATACTTGCCTCTATAAAAAACATACAATTAGTCCCTAAGCATGAGATGACTGGGCATTATCTCAGCATTACTACAGTATTACACAGCTGAAAGACAGAACTGAGAATTTATTTAATATCTGCTTATGATTTTTCAGTGAATGTTAACAATTTATCATCTTTTCTACAAAAACCATGAATGATCTCTGCATTACTCTCATCCTCACTGTCTGTATTTCATCTAGATGGAGTACCTAGACACAAACATCTTTAACTCCACAACAGGCTGTCCCAGGATTACACATATGGCAGAGCACAAAAGGCAAGAATTTAAATCTAAGGACTGCAAGTATTCTGGATCTAGGATGTCAAGCTTCAACTAGGCAACAATACTACTGAATTATAAAGTTCAGCATTCCTTCTCACAGTGGAAAACTACCTAGATCTGGGAGAAAACCTCAAATACCCATCTCTAAATATTCTCTTAATATTTAGATACATAGTTCATCACTGAAGTTCATTTTGATGTAAGACAATCAATCCCATGTTTATCTCAGTGTTTTTATTTAATCAAATTAACATGAAGACTACAAACTCAGTTTAAACATGACATTAGCAGCTATGATACAGCAAGAGAAAAATTTCTTACCCAAATGTCCTGTTTTTCACCAATTGGAAAATTTGAATACAAGTCTACCATTTCTGGTGTCCTGTACATTGGTGTTGTATTCCTTGTGATCTGCAGAAGACAGAATTTCTTGAAACAGAAGTTTGAACAATAAGCTCTAATGACAGTCAACCAAGGAAACAGCTTCCCATATAGAATGGATAGCATTCTTACTTTGAAAATTAATTTCAGAAATACTTGACAGAAGCCCTCAACTGGTGAGGCACTGGAATGGGTTGTCCAGGGAAGCTGTGAATGTTCCAACCCTGGCAGTGTTCAAGGCCAGGCTGGACAGAGCCTTGGGTGACATGGTTTAGTGTGAGGTGTCCCTGCCCATGGCAGGGGGGTTGGAACTAGATGATCTTAAGGTCCATTCCAACCCTAATTATTCTATGATTCTATGAATCCTGCAATAATCACAACAGCTTTGATATAAGGCCATATAAATACAGTATTCAAAGAAGTAATAGTGATATTGAAGAGTCCTTCTAAATTGCAAAGCACATTAAGTAAAATTACTGTTCTACATGAGACAGAAAGAGATATGGACACAAATAGAGAAAAAAAAAAGCCAATAAACCAAGTAGTGAATTGATGCTCCAGTGTGTATTTTTGACTTAATCACACTTAGTAACAAAGTAAACACATACAAAGAGTTAAGCTGTGTTCAAAGGGATCCTTCAAGAGACTTTTTCTATAATCTTTTTGCATAGCTATACAAGACAGTAGTACATCATCATCATTTCTTCTCCAGGAATCAACAGGTTGCTCTCCAATGATGCTGAATTCCAAAACAGGGGGCTCATACGGTAGTTATGTTATGAGAAATCAAGCACATGTATTTTAAGTGTCACTGTATTTCTCCATACTTAATTCTGAGTCCAGCTGATACATTACATTAGACTTACCAGCAGTACTCTAAACTAAGAAAAAATGTACTTGCAAAACCACAGTGCATGCTTGACAGTCACTGTAGTCTTAGAGGCACTGCCATAGTGTCTATTTATATTCCACTGAGCAGACTTTTCACTTCTTTATTTAAACCATTCAACTGAAAAAAGAGACGAGAAGGGAATCACTCTGGCATAACTAATTTTTTACTTTCTGTTAAATGTGCAATTAGAAGAAGCTCTAGAAATCACTTCTATTTTCACACCACATTGCAGAACTGACATTGCTCAAGTTGAAGCAGTGTTTGTATATACAGCTACAGAGCTACGATTACAGCTGCAGTCAGTGTTTGAACTCTGGCAACACAAATACAAAACCAAAGCTTTACAAAAAACATTACAACTGAAACCATCTTCAGTTGTCTTAGAATTTCCATGAATCAATATCAGACTAACAGTCAAATGAATCCACTGATGACAGTAAGATTAATCACATTAAAACAGTCTTACCTCTTCTTCAACCAGTGCTCTCTTTTGTGAAGACCAGTTGTAGTCAGGATAGTAAGCTATAGTTGTAGCACTACCGAAGTCACAAAGTTTAATTGTCCCTTGGTTACTAATAAGCAAGTTTTCAACCTTCAAAAAAGAGGTGGAATAGTAAATCAAAGATGCCTTTTTTTCCTGTATAAAAGGCATTCCTTTAAACATCAACTCACCTGCGCATATATATAAAAATACACACTTTAGCCCTGCACGTTGTTTACAGGAGCACAAAGATTTCAGACAGTACTGTACATGTATACGGTAGCAATCTAGTCAATTTGTAAAAGGAAGTACCAAAAAACACTATGGGCAGGAAATGTTCAAATGATCAGAAAATAAATCCCAGGGAGGAGAAAAAAAAAATAAGCATTTCAGTAGTGCCTAATAAGAAGCCAGTTCTTCAGAGGACCAGTTGCAGAAGCAGTGTCTTTGAACCTTAACATTTTAATGCATAAAACTGAACACTCTTAGCTTAACTGCAATTGAGTCGAAGCTAAGACTCCTATAGACGTAAGACATGAACTTTCTAGTATAAAAGCAGTCTACTGGTAGACCCCCAGAAAGAGCCAGCTGCGATACTGGTATCACTGTAGAGATAGAAACCAGCTATCCAAGGACCATGTGCTGCCCATGTAGTTTGCCATCCCTCCCTCTTCTATTTCATATAACCCCTCCTCCTGGGATTGCTAACTGAAATAGTGAAGAAACTTAAGGAGATGGTCAAAGCAGGTATTGATCATAAGAACTGAGGGATCATAATCACAAACAAGCTGAAAATTTATATCTCTGCATGAAGTCAGGTGAAGGTGTAAAGCCGAAAGGTGTATTAGTAACACTGCAACGCTACACATCAGGTAACTAGCTTTGTCTTCCCTTTCCCTTTGAAATCACGTCTGGACATCCTTCTGTAAAACCTCAGTGTTCAGAGCATACTACTAGCTTGCCTTACACATGCCCCTTCCAAATTCTTCCACCATAAAATTAATTTTGACTACCGTATAGGAAGACACAAGCTTTGTTTATGATGGTTAAAGTATCAGTCTCAATGAGCCATCTGAATTCCTTTCTCTGTTGGAACCTTTGCTTATCTCCACGTACAACAAGAAAGGTGTGTGGGCATTCAGCATAAAATTTAGATACTAAAAATGGTCATACTTAAGATCAGAGATCAAGCTTCTGCACACATACTTTTTGGTTTTCATGCTTTGGTAAAGGTTGCTAGTAATGTAAAAAATTCCAGTTGCTTATTGAGATCTGAACAGGCTCTGTGACCTGTGTTACGCAGACTAGTTGTGTGCTGCATAGCAAATCCTGAAAAGCTAAAATTCAAACAATTAAAATACCAGGGAAGCACTGATATTTTACAAACCATCCTCTAACTAGCTTAGAATTTTTACAACACAGTAAACAGCTGGGTTCTTGCAGTGCTGTACACACACACTAGGTGCAAACTTCATCCAAAGAAGCTGAGGAACAACAAATGCATTACATGGACAAGGAAGAGAAGAAATGCCCAGGAAAAAAGAAACAGCCACCACTACAAAGGTGAACTTGTTTTTAGCCTGCACTGTAGAAGTTCATGAATCCTTATATTGTTACAACTCCAAACTATAACACCCCTCCCCAGCAGCTACATTACATCTCATGCTCAAAACTCTGACCAAAGGTTTTTATGCTGCTGACCTTAGTTCAGCCTTTTGAAAGAGCAGCACAGTTAAATGACTCCCATTTGGCTTCTGGCTATAGTAAGGTCTCTGCCTATTGCAGCATAACTATCACCCAATCTTGCCTTGGAGCTGTGGTAACGTGAAACCAACACAAAACCAAACTCCTGCCTTTTTCCGTATTTTATCTTTGTCAGGAACTTGCATTACTTGACAAGAAAAAACAGACTTTGAATTATAGCATTCGTTCAACTTCTATGTAGATATTTTGTATTTATCTGTAGAGTTTGTTACCCCCTTTTCAGAGTAGAGATTTGCTTGTCCACAAGCTTTTCTAGGGGCTGGTGTACAGAAAACTTCAATGTTGAAAAGATTTTCTTCTAGAAAGTTCTATGACAGCTTGGTTAAAATTTCTTTTATATGAGGTAGAAGTCTGTTCAATGGTACCAAGAAAAAAAAATAGGGGACATGGGGGAAAAGAGTGCTTCATCTTCAAAACTATTTTGATACTAAGGGGTTATACTACTGCCTAACATCAAAGCTTTCATCAGTGTTGAAAACACTTAGCGCATATTTACTTTTTTAGTAAGTGGTTTCATTTTCCTTTCCCTAAAGTAATCAAGTACATGCATACTTAAGGAGGAATAAATTCTCCTTTTTATATTCAGCTGGTATCACATCAAGCAGGAAACTGACATGTCAAATTCAGACACTGTTTGAGGAATAAAAGTCTTAATTTTGCTTATGCTTACAAAGACTATCTATCCCCACTGGGTTTATATCTATTTGTAGTACACCAGAATCCCACCGATGATTAGGTCTCCTTCATTTATTATATAACATGGATGTAAAGGTGCTGCATTCAAAATTCAAACACAGATGAAGTCCTCTCAAATCACCAAAGTTTTTAAGGGGACAACACTTTCATAATCCTATAGCATCTTTGCAAAGGCTAACAGAAAGAAAAATCTGTAATGAATTATGCCTACCAAATTTTAAAATGTAATTTAAAACCAAGACCTAAAATGCAATGCAAGTTGTTGTTAGTTCTAAAACTAACAGTTTACTAGACGGTCACAGAAGGCTTTCTTTTACAGAGAATCCAACATTGCCCCCTCTTCTCCTTCAAAGCTTTACCTCTCTTCTAGTTAGAAAACCTACACATCTTTGGAACACAAGTTGTAGCTGGTATCAAAAGCAAACTACTTGAAGACTTAACTTAACCAGAAAACCATAATATACTACTTTTCTGTCAGCTTGTTCAGACAGTACAACTAGTACTAACCACAAGCACAGGATGATGATGATGCAAGTATTTCAGTCATGACCTCCACTGACATCCAGCAGTCTTGGTAAGGCAAAAGGTGCAATAAGCACCACTTTCAAGAGTGTCCACTGTACATGATCAACAGTCTTAACACCAATTCAGCCTGATGAGCTCCTTTGGTGTTTAAAAATTCAGCCTTTATTTAAACACTAAAACACACCTTTAAGTCTCTATGGATAATAGGAGGTTTCTGTTTATGCATATGCTGCACTGCTCTGCAGGTCTGATAAAAAATCTTCAAAACTGTGTCACAGGAGATAGGTCCTTTGGATTCCACTTTCTTTAAGAATTCCACCAGCTGCCCTACAGGAAATGAGAGAAATTCACATAAGCATGCACAGAACACCACAAATTCTGAAAGCCTGGCACAAATAAGCGAATACTTTTCTCACTAAGGAAGACTTACAGCCTTGAGCTGTGAATATTAGATGGATATTCTGAAAACTGTAAATCCACACTGACTGCAGTGACCAAAGGAAATAGTGCTCTAAGGTACTATTCCTCCTCTTCCTTCCTCCAACTAGTCTTGAAGAACTTAACACTAACCCCATATTTAAGATGAGGTTGAACTCTAATCTCAAAGAACATGCTCTTTATCCCATAAGAGACAAGACTGAACTCTAGCTCCACTGAACTATGCTACCTTTAAGAGGCTTTCAAAGCTTCTAAACTGTGACGCAACCTGTGCAAGCAGTTGTTGAAAGCAACATGTATTGCTGGGAAAGAAATAAAAGTTTACCTTTACACAGCTCTGTAAGCAGAAGAAATTCTCCTTGCCCTGTGTCTGATTCTTCTTTTCCTATTGAAGCAGCAGAGCAGAACTGGACAATGTTGGGATGACCTGAAAGCTTTTTCTGGAGATAATGTGTTCAAGGAAGACTGACAAGTTTACTGATACAATTGTATACAGCAGTTCACAGACATATCATCTGAAATGTTAGCTTAAAACCACAAAAAGCATTATAGTTGTAATAAAGATACTAAGTAGAACAAGGAATCATGCCTCAGATAAAAAAAACAGACTTCAACGGAAGCCACTAAATATTATAAAAACTCAAACTAAAACATAAAAAAAAATCCTTGTGATTAAGGCTGAAGAAACTAGACTTCCTAACAGACCTAGTTACTTATTTTTGTCTTCTAATAGTGACAGCAAGGCATTAACTTATGTACCAGAAAGACCTTTCAATTACTAGCTGCTTCTCCAGCTGGCTGATTAAGAAAGGGCTATTGCAGCAACACCTGTCCTTTGGAAGGAAGTAGTAAGTATGTTTCAATTTTAAGAAATGAAAATAAAGCTCAAAACAAATAACAGCTCTGAAAGACCAAGGAACTTATCATCCCATCATGAGCAGTAATTCTTCATACTAAAACCTTTGTCATGCTTCATGGTATCATTTTTGAACTATGTAAAAGAGAATAAAATTTAAGTGATCTCAGTTCCTGCCAGTGGAAGTTACATTGCATTATGCCTGTTTGTGCTGCCCCTGGCATGCATCACTCTGGTAATGTACTGATACTCATGCCTGAGGCAAACACACACTATTTACAAGATGCATTCACCAAGTCTAAAAAGAAAAAAGCAAAGACGTCATAAGTACAACAAAGCTATAAAAAAAGGCAAGTTGAATGCATCAAATTAGAATGAATCCAAAGCACTAGCTTATATTTTATGCATGTCTTCACAACCTTTTACTCAGAGCCACAGGAATTAATTTAATTTCAGTTATAACCTGGAAAGGTAGCAACAATTAACATATGCTTTAACAAGCCCAAGCTGTGAAAAAACATCTACAGTACATTCAGTTCTTTACTCCTAACAACACAGAGTACCTAGAAAACAGATAGTGCTACCTCAGTCTGTTCTTTGCCAGCACACTTCCAGCGAATGGTGTTTAGTGTAAGACTTAGCCAACATTTCAGTAATCATACAAAAATATTTAAGTAGTTTAAGAGAAGTGGTTTTGTATGGTAACTCAAAATGAAGCTGAATACTCAGACTGGAAACTAAACAGCAGCATACTACAGCTACTCATTGACTTTTGAAACAAACAGAGCGTCTTAGAGCAGATGTCGGGGAGCAAATGCTGAGTTTACTAAACTCATGGACTGAAAACTCACTAACACTGCATTATAACCTACCATCTAGCTTCACTGAAGATGAAGAGGACAGCAACAACCCTGAGAATCATCTGCTTCTTGTTTCTGATGCATGTGTTCTATAAAATTAACATTCAGCATTACTTTATAAAGCCAGATGCATCTGAGGCAGAAATTAAAAAACTCTGGAAAGTAAAAGCAAAGTTCTGTGTAGTCAAAAAGGCAATAAATCCAGTGCAAGTGAAGGAAGTCTACTTAAGATCTAAGTATCATCTCATTAACCAAAAGGTCTCTTGAACACAGTCAAAGGAATGCAAGAAAGCCCAAACAAGAATTTAATTTTTTGCCAGGCAAAGTAAATGACAAAGTCTACACAAGGTATGAAAGTTATCAGCACATATTAAGTTCCTGCAGCTTTTGAAGAACTGAACTTGCTGGATGTTGATGCCAGATTCCTGATAAACCAGGACCCAAACCTTCCTCAGAATATTTATCCTTTTAAGCAGCATATGGCATAGAAAGAACTGAACATGTAAAGCAGTCCTCTTTCTCATAAATGTTTGCTATCAGGCAATCAAAACATTAAAATACGTTCTAGAAAAGGATACCATAAAACAAACTTCCTGAATGATGGCTTTGTTCTTTTCTTCTTCATTAGACAACAATCGCTGCCAGAAAACAGAAAAAAATTGAAAAGATAGTTATTAAAACTTACAGAAAAAAACAGTGCATGGATAATTTTTTTTTCCAGAACACAAAGGATAAGCTACAGTCAAAAAACCTAAGGAAATGTGATGGGACAGTAAACAAAGTAGGCATATTGTATATTTGAACATGCTGCCATGAACAAAAGACCCAGTTTTCCAGCTACCTGTTCAGTTTCAGTACTAGCTGAGCAGTTGTAACCTTCAACACTCATGAACTAACTGCTCTGACAGTTTTCTGTTGTATAAAACACTAAAGTCTACTGGCTACAGCACTGTGCACTGACAAGTAAAAACTCATTTTCTGCCTCAAATCTCTAGCAACAACCTTCAACCTATACCAGCCAAAACTTGTCCAAATTACGTAACCCAACTTTTTTAATAGTACCTGAGTAATCAGTAGGAAAATTAAGCATTACTATTACCAACATAGCTTGGATTTAGAGCCAACACTTGACTAGAATCAATCTGAGCATTTGCTACAAAACTACCAGTTTTACAAAACAGAGGAAGTACAGTAACGGTTCACCTTTTAGCTGTTATTTTTAAATGGGCTACTTCTTGATAACATTTTCAACACATACTATATGGGTTTGGTCATGTTTTGTTACTGCAAGATGTGGTACAAAAAGGAAAAAAAAACAGTAATTACTGTTGGTAATCTTACCTTTCCTACTTCTCTTACTACTACCCTTTTCGCTTCTCCTCCAAGAAGTCTTTGTACTGATACAGTCACAGACCATCCCTGCTCCAAAAATGAAGCCATTTTATGGCAAACACAATGACTTCACTTTGTCCTTTCCATAATGCTTCAGTTTTTCAGCAGTTACATGATTATTATAAGCCTTCAAAAACATGAATCCAGGGATGTTTCAGAAATGCCAGACTGAATATATGATCAATGAGTCAAAGTTCAGACCATTATTTTTAATACTGATGAAGTTACTCTGGAAGTACAAAGGGAGGCTAGCCTGTGAGCTATATCTCCTACTGATGAATGAAACTATTAATATACCCCATTTCAGGTAATTAGGAAATATTCTTTTCACCCAAAATGCTTATGTGGGGTCATGAATTTCTAGACCAAATGAAGACAAACAGCAGTGGTACCAAACAAAGCAGCTCCCATGTCTGGTATAAAACACAGGGTCCTAACAGGTACAGTGTGCTACAAACACCACTATTATTCTGGATTTTCCCAAATTACTTAATCTTTGATGCATAGCACCGAAAAACTACCATGCTAAAGCATCAAGCAAAAGGACAGACCTTATAAACCGGAAGTACATTTTACCTTTAAAGCATAATCTTTGCCACTTCCAAGATCTTGAGCTTCATAGACAAAAGCAAAGCCGCCTACAAGAAGAAGGGACATTAAGTCAGTTCTAATTTCAACATTCAAGTAAATCATTCTTTTTAGTCTAACAGAGCTATCACATGAATTTAGATATCCTCTGAAAGTAAAAATGTGTTTTTCAATGACTTGCCAAGAGTACCGGTAACCTACATAAGAGCTAAAATATGTTCTTCTTTTCTTTTATACATGCTAGAAGCACAATGAATTTGTTACTTTCCTGCATTTTTTAGTCTACATATGCAGATTTCCTATGAAGTATTTCCTTTTCTTAATACAGTTACGCAAATATTACTAATTATTTTAATTAAACAACTATTTGGTTTTGCACTGTTAAGCTTCTTATAAAAATAGCAATAACAAAGAGAAATAAAATTTTTAACATACACCTCCTCATACTTTTAGGGTAATTGCCATGCTTCAAGCTTCATATTAAAAGCTGAAAGCGTTTTCAAGCATTGAAGCAAATGCTTCAAATAAGGGAAGTTACTGTTACTAAACTGCTATCTGCCACTCCAACAACATTATTTTCCTTCCAACTGCTTTGGTCAGTATACGTATCTCATATAACACTATGAGTTCACTCAAGAACACTGTGCAAACTTCTAGAAGATAAAGGTGACTAAGAAAAAGATAACTCTGCTAAGTTTCCTCAATTATTAATTATATTAATCAAACTATCAAAAGAATGTATTTGTTCAGTTCGACTCCATTTTAAAGATCCTGGTACCACTTTAAATTCTTCCATGAATGTTACAATTATGCAACATACTGTTAGTGTAATGACATTTGCTCTGTCTGTTGCAGAGGATCTTTAGTAGATTAACAACCAAAGTGACAAACTTCAACGATTTGCCTTTCTGCTCCTTCAATAAAATTCTATTTCCATTGGATTGTAGTTATAGGACAAGGGGTAATAGGTTAAAACTCAAACAGGGAGAGCTCAGGCTAGATATAAGGAAGAAGTTTTTTATTGTGAGGGTGGTGAGGCACTGAACAGGTTGCCCAAAAAGGTGGTGAATGCTCCATCCATGGCAGTGCTCAAGGCCAGGCTGGACAGAGCTTTGGGCAACATGGTCTAGTGTGAGACGCCTCTGCCCATGGCAGGGGACTGGAACTATATAATCATAGTATGATTCTACAAACTACACTGCAATGCTCCCTCTAGCAGTAACTTGGAAAACAGAATAGAAGATGTCAATGAATGACAAAACTTCACTTGTCAAAAAGGCTAACAGAATAGGATAACTAAAGAATGAACCACAACAGACAAGCAACAAGTTGACAAGGCACTTCTTTTGAAAGATGCAGGATGCAAATCAGTATTCACTTCAGTACCCAATACCTTCTTCGTGGGCAAGGAATTAAGTGAATGAGGCTGAAGTGAATACGGTATTTGCTTTGTGCAATTTCATCAAATACAAGGCTTTCCAAGAAGTACTCTCCAAAGTTTCACATGGCAATTGACCTTCATAGTGTTCTCCAAGACTCCTGCTACACGACTTGTCATTTTTGCCAGTAGCATCTACAACATGAAACAAATAAATTACAGACTCCTGTATGCTGCCTTTGCTTTTGGTGTCTAAAAGAGAATGATACACTAAATCAGCAAAACCAAGATCCCAGCTGAAGAGAGTAAGTAGTGCACCATGGAAGAGCTGGAGTATCAATGAAAATACTGAAGATGAGACAGCAAGGGCTGCAGTTCAGTCCACCATACATATGGACATACAATATGTGTATTGTGCTTATCTGTTTACTTTGACTCATTCATTCATCAGATTTGCTACTGACCACAACAGGAAGTTCTCTTAGCTTTTTTCAAAGCCCCAGTGCAAGTGATCAAATGATCAGCCATTACAATCAGCATTTTGCACACTGATGGGACAGAGACTGGATACAGAGTAAATTCCATGATTACTATCTGAAGACAATTTGTCCCTCTCTGAATGAGAACATATGCAAGAAAAACATGGTTCTGGACAGTACTGTTTATGGATTCCACAGATGTGGTGAAACAATCAAGATAATCTGCAAGTTATCCTTCTACTGAGGCTGGGTCTGGGAATCCACAGCTTTTGACCTCACTTCCCAGCCAGTTCCCTACTAAAGTCCAGAGGCTTGCCCCAGGTTTGAGAGTGCACTGTCTCAGTGAATTACAAGCTTCTACAGCAGTGTACACCAGTCACTGTACCACAGAGCTACTGCTTCCATGTCTTTGTCCTACACAGACACTACAGACCTTCCACACAGTAGAAGTACTGCTGGCCCTCCAGAAGAAAGTCTTTACATTAACCTTGGTATATATTTCTTTTACTTTAATAACCCTGCAAAAGGTGCATCTTGAAAATATGTGCTTTGATGTACAAAATTAGGTGCTTCTAGTACACAAAATTACAGCACAGTTACTTTTCTGGAATGCACTCAAGAGCAAAATGGTAACACAGAAACCTCAAATCAGGGAAAAGTTATTCTGCAAGCTCAGCCCTGTACGCTGCCAAGGGTTCTGCCATGGCTGGAATGGGGCAAGCCTACTCTGGACTTCAGGCATACAGCCAGATACTACTACAAACATACACTGACCTACATACATGTATGTAACTCCAAAAGATAACTATGCTTCATTCAAATGTATCCAATACCTTTCTGGATATTACACTGTTGAAAGCACCTATGCATCACAATTAACTCATCAGATCAATTCTACCCACCATTTTCAAGCATACATCTGAGTAACCACCAAGCTGATACAAACTTTTAAGGCCCCTAGAAGCATTCGTACCTTTCCAACTATTTCAACTGGTCTGATAAATTACAAACTCTCCTTCTAATATATAAAATGCTTACAATACACATCAAGTTGCACATTATCACTAGGTTTAATCTTGTTGACATCCAGTATGAAGCAGTAAAAAGAAGAATATGTTTACCCAACTGAGATTATTAGACTTCAAAAAACATAAATTTTAAATCTTCATGGAAATGAACATCATGCAGTCCTCCCAAAACTCAAGACACATTCACAGTTGCCGTGAAATATTTCCCTCTATTCATAATGATCCTGAAATTCTGGCCTAAAACTCAGCCACATTTATGAGAACTACAAAAGTTAATTTCTTGATGGAAAAGCCTGTGTTTTAACACTCAAACCACAACATTACAACTACCCCAAGAAGGACTCCAAAGTTTAAGCGTTTTTGCTGTACATAAAAGAATCTCACTTCTAACAAGAAAAATAAATTTCACTGCTCTTAATTGCTAGCTAGAAATCTAAAGAGATTTCACGTTCAGCTATGTATCTACTTCAACATACTGGTTTTTGGTCTCAATAGTAACTGAGTATCAGAAATATTCATCTTTATCTAACAATGCAACAATGCAACAATTTCAACAATGCAGGACATTTAAAAATGGTAAGTTCTTGCTGTCAACGGAAGTTAGTACAAGCTCTGCTTAGGTTAAAGTACTGGCATCTGACTCTAAGTGAAGTATACTTGACATGATCTGGAAATCCAGTGAAATCTGCATACAAGTTACCCAAATTAAGATTTTGAGGTCAAATTTAAAGCTGACAAGACTCAATTTTCTTTTCCAACCAAGAGATTTGCATTTTCCCTCAAGATATACATAGGCATCACATACCAATTAAGTTCACTGCACTATAAATCAAATTGGATTTAAAACTGTCAATTTTTCCCCATCTTCATTAATTTTTTCAGCCAAGGAATTTCAGTGAAATGACAGTTTTCCTACTTGTCAGCTAGTGAAGCACCAAAACAGGAACCTCAATCACAATATAAAACTGCTTGCTACTGTAATGAATTGTTTCACTACACACTTAACCAGTCATGACAAAGGAATGGTGTGGGTAACTTCCTGTTTATAGCTACTGATATAACTTGTCTGCTCCCCTCCCAAATACTGACCAGATTTGCTTCCAAATTGATTTTGCATACTTATGTTTCAATTATAACTTGCTTAAAAGATGGTAATTCTAGCCTGAACTACAAGTTACAGTGCATCTTAATGAAAGCAAACAGATGCTTTTCTACCAGTGTACAAGCAACATCCTTAATGCTCTGTCACTGTTGCAAGCACTGACTCAAACTTTTTTCCTGAAGTCCAGTCATCCATTTGTGTCAATTGCTAAGTCCTAATAACAAGATGAAGCTGTCTCAAATACGAAGGATGACTCAAAGGTCTGAACATTTCCCAGTAAACTTTGAGAAGTAGGTAGGTAGAACACCCTGAAACTTGCAGAGATCATCTGCAAGCAAAAACTGCTACATCCAAAGAAACACTACCTTTAAAAAAAAACACCACTGTTCTGCTCCATAGAATCATATAATAGGGTTGGAAATTACTTTAATCATGACTTCAGATCACCCACTTCCAACTCCCCTTCCACGTTTTGTGTTGAAAAACCTCTCTGTATCTACAGCTAAAGCAACGTCAACTGGAAAGCTGCTAGGTCACGATGCTCCTGTTCTTCATTACTGACTGCCATATTTTTTTCAGACTTCCAAGAAGCCTTCCTTATACAAGGTCTGCAGAATAACTATCATCACCCGTTACATCACAGGCTGTTGCAACTTTTTAACTCGATGTGAGCTCTCCTTTTTCCATAGTTACTTCAACCATCTGCCAGCAAATTGAACTATCAGTGTTTGCAGAAATTTGACAAGTGTTCATTGTCCTGCTCTTGCCCAGAGTTTTATGAATTGTATTCATCAAAAAATCAGCATTTAATCACAAATTAAAATTGTGCCTATAAGCTTGGTAAACTAATACTGCCTGTTCACACTCAAAATACTAAAAAAGCCTTGAAGTCTAAAGCAGCAAGTTTAGGTATTTTAATGACAGACATAAGGTTCATTGTCAGAATGCAGCTTTTAACAAGTCACCTACATGGCTTCAATTCATGACAGCTTTTTTTAAATAAAGTTAGTCTGTAGCCACCTTTCTGACTAAGGAACAATGTAGCTTCCTTTCAATAAAGCTTCATGGTGAAAGTTTTAGATTCCTGTCAGTCTGAAAAATGTTTTTATTTTTTTTTCATCATGTTTCTCCTCTTCTCTGCTATTTTCATCCATACTTGTTTTTCAAAGGAAGCATAAGAAATCAATATACATGAAGAATGGTTGCTGTGTGCTGCATAGCTTCCATGTTCCCTGCTTTTCACACAATCATGCACCTCCTTTACTCTTAATTCTTCAGCCTTCTCTGCAAACAAGCAACAAAATATTGGGAAGTCAGCAAGTCCACATAGATAGTTAAGCAAAGAGGAACCATAAGCAGTATTTCTTTACACATTTCTTCTAAAAAAAAAAGAAATAAAGGGTGAAATTTTAGGGAATTCCCTTTCATATATCTCAATCCTAACTGTCCTTGGCTATTTTCAATTACAGAAAATTCATCCTAACCATCGGGAACATCATTCTACTGACAGCACAACTAGACAAAGTGGCACATCACAAGCAAGATTCATTTCGTCTTATTTGCGAAATACTGTTGTACTGAGAGGAAAGAATAAAAGACTAGTATTAACATTAACCCATATCAAAAAACCTTGGAGATGACACAGAAATTGAAAGTCACAGTCCTAACCCCCACATGAGGAAGAAAAATCCATGTCTATTCTCCAAGTGTGTTTTTTTCTAAATCTAGGAACAGGGACAAGCAAAAGTATGTAGTGAGAAGAGAAAATCCATTATCTGGAATTAAACACAAGGCTAAATGGACTCAGTGTATTATAATCTTGTAATTTATCTAGAGTCTTAAGTGAAGTGATGCTTTAACTGCCCAAGTTCCACAGCTTTGTCTAACACATTCCACACTGTCTGAAAAGTGCCTTTCTGGAATTTCTCTCAGCTATCCCATACCTAAATGAGCACTAAAAAGTCAACATGCTTCATGAGATACAACTATTATTTGAAGAGACAGCAAGCACCCCACAATCACCTGCTCATTGGAGTACTAACATGAATAGGGGTATCTCCATCTTCAACTGCCCTCTTCAGGGTATCAACTTCCTGATTCTTCTGCAGGAGAACCTCACACACACTGAAACTATAATTTCATCACTTATTCTCAGCTTTTGCTGCATTTTTGTCAAGACAAAGAGTACCTGGCTAAAGCAGTAACAAACAATTTTCAAACACGTTACAAAGATCATATATGAGCAGGCAGAACATTTCCCAATAGGGTCTAAAAGACCACTGTTGCTCATTCCGTGCCATCACTGATTTCCACTGACAAGACCCCAAGTTGTTTTATATAAGTTCTTTAGATCGAACCAAAGTAACACTGCCCCATTTCACATAAAAACAGAGACTTAGCCTGTACTTCACAGAACAGCAATTATACTCAAGAATTTAAAAATCATAGCATATTCAGTCTGCAGTTGAATTAGTGGCTGAAAAAGATGAAAACTGTCATTTTAAACAGTAATTACAGCATGAAGTTGTTTTCCTGATGCAATTACCTTTATCACAAATGTTAAGAAACTGAATAACTCAAATACGAAGTGTTTCAAAATAAGCCATTTAAAGGACTAATAGGGGAATTTTTCTATCTGGTTTATGTTACTTAAACAGCTTACCAGGACATGAATATTCCAGACTTTTTAAAAATTATTTTTCTGTTAGTATGATCTCTATTCTAGAATATTTAAAGCTAAAATAAGACACCTACTGACAGTTTCATATTTACCATTTAACCTACAATCTCAGTAACAGTACTCAAGAAGCAAATTCAGGTCTCACTGGCAGTGAAGTATTTGTAGGGATGTTACATTATGCACTGAGTGGCAGTAGGAACTACTAGTGGAGTTGTCAACTGATTTTTAACACTAAAATCCCCTCAAAACATTACCTAATCTAACCAAATATGTAACACAAAACTTGCAGAAGATCCTTTTATACTTTCAAAAGGATAGGAGATTGAACAGTATCAGATTTTGTTCCATGGATCACCATAAAGATTAAGTTCCCTGTTTTCTTGGAAGGACCTCTAGAATAGATATTTTCTGTTTTCATATCTTCTATTTTTACTTTATCAACAAGATATATGAAATAATTTATGAACTTTCTGCCACCCATCAATGCAACAGCTGCCTGCTTTTACAAAAAAAAAGCCTCAATGGAAACATTCAAGGAATAATATGATTATATTAAAAGACTGTATAATTTAAGCACATAAGCAGTTTTGTTAATATCTTATTTAGCTTTCAAATCATCCTGCCCTTCATTTATGCTCTAAAAAGCAGCAATTTTATTAAAAATTCACTCAGTGCAAAGCAAACAGGCTTCTCCAGTTAGCTAGCTACCAAAGCTAATACAACCATGCAATTTACAATCATTAAAAAAATCAACTTTCTTTGTACGTAATTTTGAATCTTCATAGTGCACATCACAGGACACGCTATTCTCATATCAATTTACCCTCCCATTGGAGTAGCATTACTACACAGAATTAAATAACAAGTTTCTGTAATCCACCGACCATCTTTGGCACTGGCAGTCTCTCAATGAATACTGACAGCCCAGTGACCAGGTTCTACTCCTTCTACAGTATAGATGAAGATCAAGAAATTCCCCTTCTTTACATGCCCATGATCTTTAAGTGTCACCATTAGCAGGTAAACAAGAATGTCTATTAGACAAGATGTTTTGCTCAACAGAGGCAAAAATCTAGCACCTGAAAAAACAAACTTGCTAGGTCATTTGTCTGTGCAAATATGCTTTCAGGAGCAAGAAACAAGAAATTTCTGAAAGCTACTCTTCAGGCTGGTGTGGTCCCCATTCTCTCCCAAGGTCAAATATGCAGACTACATCAGCTGTTGACTCAGCAAGGACCATCTCAATCCCTCAACCATCTGGTACAGATTGGTACAGGAATCCTGACATGTTTGAACCAGGGGAAAGGATATTCCAGGATATCAACTGAAGAAGTAAAAAGTTAACAAAAATGCACATCCTGTTCACATTAATAGAAAGAGATCTGACAGAGTATAGGTACAGCACCCTTACCGAACTATATAAAAACCAAGCATATTAGTACGAATCTGGAGAACTCTTATCACATGTACCTGGGCTATGTGTATGCAGATGCCCTGGTGAGAGCAGACACCCATGTTGTGATGGAGATGCATACAGAATACCCAGACTGGCAAGTGACTTATGGCCATGCAAGAGTGTCCTCTCTCATGAAAGAGTGTGAGATACTTACATTCACTCACATTTACTAAGTAGGTATGCAATCAGTGACTATTTTACTTAAATAAAATTGTGTGGCAGTCTGTGCACTTAACTGAAGGACACAGAAGAACCCTAACACCTGAAGCCAGCATAATACTAGATGACCTTTGAAAGTCCCTTCCAACTCAAACTGTTCTACGATTCTGTGATCATACAAAGGGCAAGTAAGGATTAAATGCAAAGGCCCCCACCCATTTCCTCTAAAAATTTCTTAACCGCAGTGAGCTACTGAAATGCCCAAGTACAAAACACCATATTCCAGCAGCACTCAGTCCATCCTGTGACACACTCAGTCACGTGCTGGGAGGTAGTACCAATACTAGAGATCACCTTGAGCCTGATCCCCCCCCACCTGGCTCTCAGGTTCCTCTCACAGCACACCACGCTTTCAGTTGGCTGGATCATACTCCTAGTGTGGCACCTCCACAAAACAAACGTGGAAACACATTTGAATGGTGTTTTTTTTGTGAAGCCAGTGTCTCAGCTTACAGCATGGCCAAATGCATATCTGCACCAACACAGATGATGAGCACACTACAAAACTGTAAAGAGCTGTACGGTGTGAGAACAACTGAATTTATGCTGTCGTATGATACTGTGTAATGCTAATCCACAGACTGTGTTCACACCAACCGAAAACAAAGCAGACTATATAATCTTACAGAAAAGGCTATCTCTCTGCTTTGGCAGATCACATACAGTTCCCCGTGGATTTGAAATCTGAATTTTGAAAGTATCACTTCACTTTTTAATAAGGAATTGGGCATGAAAGGACTCATGCAGAAGAAAAAAATATTCTGTATTTATAAGCATGGAAGACAATGATTATAAGCCACAGTTATATAAATAAGTATCAGAAGGTGTCAAACAGGTTCAAAGCTCAAAGATAAATTAATTACCAGCAACAAAAATAATACGCTAAAGAAATTAAAATCTGAAGACAGCAGGAGGAGTTCGGACTTCTGCATTTCACATGCATTTTTATATTTATACTCAGTATATCCTAAGGCTTGTTTTAGCCAAGCTATGGTCTGCCTAACAAAAGCAGAAAGGCCCAATTTCACTTAGTACACTGAAAGCATCATGAAATAAACTGTAATGCTGAGACAAAGGTGGAACACCAAGCAGTGGTTACATATAAACTTGCAAGAATGCTAGACTTAAAGCATGTCCCTCTTTAAGTTATCTAACCTGGCATAATTACCCTGATATTTTAGGAAGCCTGTGTTAGATCCCAGGTAACAGTAGGCTGCTGCCAAGGTAAAGTATAAAATTCTTGTTTCAGAACCAAGAACAGCAGACATATCTCAAATATAGCTTTCTGCTCTTCTTTTCCTTTGTTGCTCTCTGGAAACTGCTGCAGTTCCTCCTGGCAGGAATGTCAGAGCACCAGCAGTACCAGCCAGTTCATTCAGCATTCACCTTGCAGTCACATCATACCGAGCGCTTACATTTCACTCACAAACTCTGGATGGATGCTTAGTACAGAAGCTCCAAGTAAAGGCTAAAGGCAGAACTGGACTTGACATTTAGTCCCATTTTAAATGCTACTTACTATGTAAAAACTGCCCGGGTTTGTCTAAGATCACATGTTAAAAGTGTTTAAGCATTGAAGTAACAGATCATTTGTCCTTTAGAAGATAAAACAGCTGTGAAGACCAATGTCTGTTGTTTTACACAAGCAAATTTTTTTTAAGTTTTAATGATGCAGCTAATCTTGAAGAATCATTTTTATTTCCATAGTGGTCACTTTAGGGTGGTAATATTTCCACAAAAAAAAACTACACAGAAAAAAAAATTCAATAAATCTACTTATTAAACCAGCTACATACAAGACAATTAGAAGAAGCAACTACAAAAAATAACTTTAACACTAAAAAGAAGCTCTGAACAGAAATTTGACATACTCCACCTAAATAACTTCAACCACCTGTCCAAAGATAATGAACTACATAACTGCATTAATATGGACAAAATCACATTTTAGTCTTTTACGACAAGCTTTCAATGTCTCTTCTGCTTGAAAACAAAGTAATTCTTCTTACCACAAGTGCAAGATCCAAATTTCTACTAATTTCTAAGTAGTCTGCACACACCAAACCTAGAACTTACTTTAAAGCAGACTAGCACTGGTGTGCCAAAACACCTACCCAAAAATCTACTGAAACTGAAAACCACCCAGGCATTTAACTACAGGAAAGCCCATATGCAGAATGAGATCAGCCTCCTGACATTGCTGCTTAAAGTTAACATCTTTTCCCTCATTTCACAGTATTCTAAATAACCCTGAGCAGCACAAGCAAATCTGCATCTTTGGCACGATATGCCACATTGTCATTTTAAATATATACATACATATCTATAAATGCAATCCCGTATTTCCATTGCGTCCTATGTGGACTATGAACTCATACGAGAGTTCTGTTAGGTGGTGAAGGTATTCTAAACCACAAAGCAAGTGCAGAACTCTCCACGCTGCACGCTGCTCTCGATGGGTTTTCCTGAAGCGGACTAACAACAGTGGACACCGCTCCTACACCCGACCCCGGCGGAACAGCCACCGCGGCACTCGCCACAGCTCAGCGTGCCCGTGGCCCCAGCTGGAGTAGCTACGAGGAAGCAGCCAGCCCGTTTGAGGGGCCGGCTGCCGGCGCAGGAGGAAGCGCCCAGACCCGGCCTGGGGGCACCGCAGCCCTTTCGCCCGCACGGGGCCTCCCCTTGCAGGGCGCGGCCTGCCAGGGAGGAAAAGCCCTCCCGGCCGAGAAAGGGCGGACGGGGCGAGCGGGAGGCCCGAAGAGGAGTAAAGCTCAGCCCAGCAGCGGCAGAGTCGGGTCCGGCCCGGCCCTGGATGCGGCCTGCAGCCGCCGCCGCCCGCTCTTGCCGCTTGCTCTTACCCCCCGCTCTTACCCTCCGCAATGACCCTCTTGATGCGCAGCTTCATGTCGCCCATCTCCACCGTCTGCCCCACGAAATCGTTCTGGTCGCGGCTGGCAGCCCCGAGGGAGCCGGGACCCGCCAGGAAGTCCAGGGCGGACTGGAAGAGCGACATGGTCCCGGCCGGCACTGCCCGGCTGAGGGGCAGACGGGCGGGCGGTGCAGCGCGGAGGGGTGGCTCCGCCAAGCTACCGACTGCAGCGGCGGAGGGAGGCCGCCTCCTCACTCGCTGTTCCCTGCGCTCCTGGCTGCTTCCGGGAGCGTTGCGTCATTTATGACCTCATGGGGCCGCTCTCCGTGCCCGCCCAGCCGCCGCAGCCAGCCCGGCCTCCTCCGCCGCCGGGCCCGCCCGCGGGGAGAGGTCCCTGCTGCAGCCCGGGGACCGAGGAAGTGCAGCCCTGACCTCCCAGTTGCCTCCCGACGCGCCTTGCGCGCCGTGCGGCGGGGAGTGGAACCACTGGGAGGGAGTGGCAGGGGCGGCGAGGCTTGCGCAGGTAGGAGGGGTGTCGTTCCCGCACAGCAGGGTTGCTCCGGTGTTACCGCGCAGGAGGTTGTCAAGCGCAGGGGGGCCCTCGTGTTGCTACATCTCAGACTGGCGCTGGTGGCACTCGGGAAGAACATGCACTTCTCATAGAGCGTTGTATAATCCTTTCACAGTGCACCTGCCCTCGGGACCTCCCGTCTCGTCTGCTCTCTCCAGCACTGAAGGGCCAGCCCCCGCCTCTCCTGCAGTCCTGCTACCTGCACCGGGATGAGCAGCAGGATGTGGTGGTGGTGCCTTTTCAGTGTGCTGCAGAACAGTGGCAACATGGATACTGATAATTCCAGCAATCCATGCAGAGTGGTACCCTATGCATTTGGGTGTGAGGCTGACTTTGTGTGTTAGCATTGGCAGATCAATTCTCGGTAAGGCCTATCTGCTGGAGGAAGCCTGGGGCAGCAGATCACTAAAAGCAAGGCTGTTTGCAAGCCTGTTGTTTCAGGAAGAATGCTGCTATAGCCAGGACTGTCCTTCAAAAAGTCACAGAAGTATAAAATGGTTTGGAAAGAACTTTAAGATAATGTAGTTCCAACCTCCCCCCCCCCCCCCCCCCCCCCCCCCCCCCCCCCCCCCCCCCCCCCCCCCCCCCCCCGCCATGGTCAGGAACACCTTCCACTAGACGAGGTTGCTCCAACCCCATCCAACCTGGCCTTGAGTACTGCCAGGGATGAGGCAGCCACAGCTTCTCTGGCCCTGTACCAGTGTTTCACCACCCTCACAGTAAAGAACTTCTTCCTTATACCTAACCCAAATCTCCCGTTTCCCTGTTTAAATTTGAACCCATTACCTCATGTCCTATTGCTACAGTCCCTAATGAAGAGTCCCTCTCTAGCATCCTTGTAGGCCCCCTTCAGATACTGTCATGTCTTTGCTATTATAGTCATACCTTTGCTATTGCAGTCTACTTTCTACCAACAGCCATTGCTTTTGAATTGATTCCAGATGTTCCCAAATTGCTTAAGACTTCAGGTAGCCATGCTAATTTTTCTCCTGCGCAGATCAGTAGTTAAATATTTTATAGTTGTATTTCTCAGTCAACTTCCATAAACTAAGAACTCACTATTCTCCATGCTACTGTGTAAATTACTGGAGCAGAAGAGAAGGCTGAGTGGTGATCTCATGACAGTTTACAACTTCCTCAAGGAGAGCTGCAAAGAGGGAGGTGCTGATCTCTCTCTGGTGTCTGTAACAGGACATAGGGCACAAGGAAATGGAACAGAGCTGCATCAGAAGTTCCCATTGGACATTGGGAAAAGATTCTTCACCAGCAGGGTGGCTGGTGACTGGAACCAACTCCCCAGGGAGGTGATGCATGGCAACAAGCTTGTCAGAGTGCAAGGAGCATCTGGATAAGTGCCCTTAGCGATATGGTTTACTTTTAGGCGGTCCTGCAAAGAGCAGGACGTTGGGACTCAATGATTCTTATGGGTCTCTTCCAACTTGAGATACTCTGTGATTTTGTGGCATCTTGTTCTACAATCCCTTACCAGTCAAGAACTGTGGTCTTAAAAGCTGGTGGATTTGTACAGCGTTCCCATGTTTTTATATGTCTTATAAAAAAATAATTAAATTATCAAAGTCAGATTCTTTATCGAGAACTTCAGTCTGTGAGATCTGCTGCTGTTTTTCTATTGCCCATGTAAGAAAACCCTTTTTACTATCATAAATCTACTACCACCACCACCACTTTGAGAACAGCAGACTGTATTCAGAGCAGGAGCATCCTGTCTTAATCCCATTTTAGTTTCTGATTTTTCCAATTGTTTTTTTTTCATGCAAGGGCTGGAATTACTTTGGACAAACAACCAGTGCCAGTTAGGCTTGCTATACTGCACTGTTCTGCTCATTGTCCCTTGTCCTATCTTTCACCTGCATATTCCTCTTCAACAACTTACTCATACAAATCCATGGGGAAAGGAATAGGATTTTTTTATAAGGAACCACAAAAGCAATGTTGATGTGTTTGTAGGTCTAGATTATATGTTAGCAATTTCTTATTCACAAAAGAAGGCTAACACAGATGGAATATGAAGCAACTGAAACTCAACTCAATTTAAATGAAGACTGATGTTTCTGCTCACCTTCAGGAACAGATTGAGTGACTTGGGCTAAAATGACCTCTTTTGGTGGGGTTGTTTATTTGGCTGTTTGGGGGTTTTTTTGCTAACCAGATTTAATACGGAGAATTCCTGTCTCACTGCTAAACCTCACATTTTCTTAACATGGAAGAGCATTTCTTCCAAAGGCTGGAAAAAACAGCCAAGGATGACAAGGCAGCAAGACCACTTATTTCTTTCAGCAGCAGTACAGGCTTATGCCTGCTTGAAACGCCCTTGAGCTTACCATCTTGATTCTCTATAAGTGTGTACATTTTAATTGTATAAAAATTAGCAAATAAAATTCCATCAGTTAAAACATTGTATTTAAAAGTTTTTTGGTGGTTTACTGCTTCTGCAAGAGAGGTTTAATTTGACTGCTGGGAAAGGATCTTAGCACACATAATTAGAAATTTCAGTCCAGAAACCATATGCAGATAGGCATGAAGTGTGAGCTCTGGTACTAAAAGCTCAAGCTAAAAATTTGTGCAGTTCCTCTGGTTGCTTGTAAATGTTCAGAGAAGTCAGTCATAGCTTATAGTGAGAGATTTTCCTAAGAAAGATTACAGGAGCAGTACCTGTTACACATGAAGGAAGCATAACAAAAAATGCAGGATAAGAAGCAGGAATGTTACATTTGAGAAAATTTGGGTGGATTTGGCTCTGGAGGTGTGCTAGGAAAGCCTTGACATAGATGCAGCTTTTCTGGCCAAAAAATATAAAAGAATGCCTGAGTAATATTTTAGTGATCTGTCTTTAAATTTCCAGAACTATACTAGAAAGACGAAACAGACTGCCAAGTAAGCTGTGGTTTGAGTGTGTACAGCTGGGTATTAGTGGGGCTAAGCCTTTTATTTATTGCCAAGACAAATATGTGGCAAAGTGCTCCTTTTTTAACAGTACTTAACCAAAAAGAATAAGGTATTCTTTTTATTTATGCAGCTTGATAGGTCTATGGATTTTTCCTTAAGGTGTTAAAGATGATAAGGCTTACCCGTTTTATATGCTGTCATCATCCCTGTCAGAATGCAGAGGGAAATAATATTGTGACATCTGTTGCTAATTTGCATCCCAGTTCTGACAGTCACACTAGACTGCTTGCAGGACCGTTGAACTCCTGATGAAAAAGTTCTGGTCTGCATTTAACTCTCAGTCAGTCCTCTTCCTTCTACAGCCTCACCCAGAATGAGCCAAGAGTCGTTCTGTACAAAAGCTTAGGTGGGGAAGCTGGTAAAGAAGGGATTTACTTTTGTATCATAAGGTCAAGGCAAGGCACAGCTATAAACCAGAGAATTATTAAATGAGAAGTTCATTCTATCTCTTAGCATGTAGTGAAGATACGCACTTTAATTTCCATTCCAGTAATTGCTTCCAGCTCCTTATTAATTAAACCAATTAAATGGTAAAGAATTAGCATTATACGTTGCATTTCTCTAAATAGCATTTAATCAAAATATAGCTGGGAAAATGGCATATCTAATAATGTCTGCATGGCTGTACATAGAGCTTATTAAGTCCAGAACAGCTGAGAATCTGTTTCAGAAGTACATCTTGGAAGGAAGACTAGATACATCTCCAAGGTTTGTACTTTTTAGTGCAGCCGATTTTGTGAAGCGCTCTGAAAGCATGAGTCACAAAGCTAATCCTGATACAAAGCAAACAGAACAGGTTTGCCCTTTCTTAATTTAATGTCTTCACTTTTCATGCAGAGACCCTTCCTCTCTTCTGAGGCCAGAAACACATGAAACACATTTTCAGAGCCAAGCTGGCACTTCTTTTTCATTAATTTTGTTTCCTAATTGGCTAGTCTACATTTGAGTGAAACTGCCCTTTTGAAAGATACGCATTTAATTCTGCCTTGCACAATCCAGCAAGAATCACTGGCTTTTGGAAGCGCCAATCCAAATCCACTATTGGAAAAATTCAGGTTTTAGAACCGCCACTAATACCTCCATATGTTGCACCCAACTGATTTTGTGCAATATAGATTTTTTCATTCACATACCTTTTTTGTATTAGCTGAATATCTGTACAGCCTACTACTTTGGATGAAGTCACAAAACACAGTGCATAAACTGTTGCGTTCTAATGTGTAATTACAGGGTTTTTCTTACACAGATTATAAACCACTGTATTTTGGGGGAGTTTTATAACATGTTGTAATCACATATTTCAAATAAGTGCCTGTTCATTTAATGTTAGAAAAACAAGGTTAATAAAGCAATAGTTGCAACATTGGGAAATAAAAATATTTTAATTGATCCCTGTATGTAGGCTACATTATAATTTATAAGTTACTAAGCTTTCACCAGCAACTGGCATCTTAATGCTTCTGTCTGATTTGGGAACCGTTTTTTACTTTTGAGGTTCCAGTTCAAGTGATTCATTTCTGGAAAAACATGCCAATCATTTGAAAAAAATACTTCACTGATTTTGTGGAGTGGTAGTTTTGTCTCTGATTTTGGGTTAGACACCACATTTAGCAGAGGTAGCTTTTTTCAAACAAGGCATATGTCTTTCCCTGTTCCTGAGGAGAATTTTGCCTAGAACAAATTAAATGTAAATGTAAATAAAATTAACTTACTAGTTATTAGAAGACTTGCTAAAATGTGTAGTCAGGATCTCTGGACACTGGGTGTATACTGCGTGCATTCGAACCTGTGGTTAGGGATTTCTTCCGCACTAGTGCTCCTGGCTGCTTTGAGACACAAACTAACAACAAGGGAAAAGAAATGTTGGTAGTCTGAAACAGAGACCATCCAACTCCTTGAAGAAAAGGTCTGTAACACTGATCTCAAGTCTGTTTACAGGAAGCCAGGGAGCAAGGTCAAAAAAGTGCTGCAGAAATGTGATCTTACTACCTGAAATACACTATATGTACACAGTAGTCCAATATTCCTTCTAGAGGCTCCAGCTATCGAACAGTTAGAGAGGCCTAAACTTTGCTTTCTTCTTTTTTTTTGTTTTCTTTTTGTTTGTTTGTTTTGTTTTTTTTTTTTTACAATGAGAAGTTATTAATAGACATCTCAATTGAAAAAATAATTTCCTCATTAAATTTAACAAGAGGCTTTATCAAAATGGTCTTTTCCTCTGAGAAGCAAGTATAACAGCTTCTTACCAAAGCGCTATTTGGCTTTGGGAGAATTAAGTATCATGACAGTAAAATTGATACTAACTGTAATTGAAACAGCTGTAAATTGAGACTACATGACCAGCTACTGAATTACTGTCAAAGAGTCATAGACATTTTACTCTATGGTAATCTCTGCAACCCCTTGCCATATAAGCATTGTACCCTTATAATAAAAATAAAGGCTTTTTTTGTAGGTCACAACACTGAGCGAAGTGCTACTGTGCTAGATCAAGTTAACTAGATCTGGCTGGGTAAGGCACAGGTACAGTGACCTCACTTCAGCTCAGGTCTGTCAAAAAAGCAGTGGATCCATCAGTCTTTTTGTGAAAGGAAGCAACTTTTTAAAACTTAAGACTAATGTTATATTCAACTACTTGCATTTGGTTAGACTTACCTCTGAAGCCTATATTTTTCCCTTGTGAACGGAAAGCCATATTGCTTTATTGTCTGTTACATTTGCCTGGTATTAAGTACGAGCAGTTACAGCATTCCAACATTTAAAATAGATGATTCATATCTTAAGATGCTGGAGAGGAAATTGGTGGAGGAATGACAAAGTAAAGAAAGAAGCACAAATGCTAACAGGATAATGAATACATTTCAGATAGTGAATAAATTACCCATTCTCACATTTAATGGGGTCATTTATTATGTACAGCAGCTAAGTCTTTTGTTCAGGTAGTGTTTTGTGCAACATGATCCCAGGCACCAATGGCTACTGCAGTCATTTTTGCCTGACCCTCATACAAAAGCATTGAAATCTGAGTGCTGACTAAATGGAAAGTGAGGCATCCTAAAGTACTTTGGTGCACAGTTGATTAGAATGGATAGCCAATGCCACTTACAGGATTCTAAGTATTGAGAGGTAATAGTTGGCAGGAACCATTAAACAATGTTTGTGGTTCTGCCTGTTTTCTTCCCTTCTTACTGCCTTCACCACTTCCAGTGCTATGATGACATATTTTTAAAATGCAGCATTTCTGATCACCCAAATCAAGTGTCTGGAAAGAGCCACACAAATTACTGATGATGATGAACTGCCATAATGACACAGGCAAAGAAGAGTTTTGGTTATAGTTGTGAACTGATAACACATTGAAAACATTACCTAGCAACAGAATGTGCCATAATGCCTTGCATCATCTCAGACTATTAAAAATAGAAGTCAGCTCTATCTCTCAGCATATATGTTCAGGAAACATTCTGAAAAGGAGTGCAAAAGGCTAGCCACGCTAGCAAAATGTTGATCTAGCTTGTCAGAAATGTCTTTCCTTTTTAAAGGAAAAAAGAGACTTCCTATTCACTAACATGTTGACATTTCTCCCCTTGGAGTCAAATACACTCAAGATTCCTCAGGAATACCTTAGAATGATGTTAATAGTGGTGGCTTTTAAAGATACATGAATCATTAAAAGCATTGTCCCCACAAAATAAGAAAGCTAATATGAATGGTTTAGCATTTCAGAACAGAGGTTTTAAAACCTGTATTACATAAAGTGACAAAGTAGTTCCTCTGAACATGCAGTCAAGGTCTTGCTTGTATCTCTCTCAGACTTGAGCTCCTAGGGCAATGTCACAGAGTTTAATAAGGGGTGAACTCAGACTGTGGCTGCTTCCTGAGAAGAGGAAAGATCCAGTGTTTCTTTCCAATGGTTGCATATTTCATTAAACTTTTAAGAAGTTCCAGCCTGTCAAGTTGGAAGAAAATCAGCCAAAAGATTCAAAAGTTCTTCAGGACTGAGAAGATAAGCCTGTACCATTAGGGCTTAGGAAGCTGTGCTATAAACAAGCAAGAGGCTTTTCTTCCTTAATGTTCACATAAAAACACATATGAGTTAGTCACAAAAGGAAGAAAAAGAAGGAAAAATGCTAGGGTCAAGAGTGTAGGTGGGTAACTAATGGTAAGGACAGGTGATGATCTGCTTCTCTCCAGCAGGTCCTTTCTTCTCTCAAAAAAGGATTCTTTCAGCGCTTTCTTCTCTCACATAAAAGGATAATTCCCATGCTTCTTTAAGCATAAGGATTATATTTATCAGAAAGATCTGCTTTTCAGGTCCAGAAATATTCCAGAAAGGAAAATAGCTCTTTTGGCTGCAGGAAGCAGTGTAGGTAGGTTTGGGTTTTCATATCCTGTCTTGACTGTATGGTAGCCTCAGTGACGCTTCTGATCACAACTGTATTTTCACTTCAAGACAGCTCATCTCATGGCTATTCTGGTTCTGTTTTATAAATGCAAACAATGTTTCAATGGCTTAAGGAATCATAAGAGAGCATTTAAGAAGCCTGGATTACTTTTTAAGTTTAGTTGACTTCAAACAGGCTGCACAAGACAGTATGATGACTAGAGACAAGCTCTTAGTGGTCAGCTTTTCTCAAGCAGAAAGTAGGTTACACTTGCACCTCATAAAGAAGCTAGCCACTTAAGGGTGTTCTTTTCTCCTCTGAGCTAATGGCCAATATCCCCAGAACAGCAAAAGCAAATACAATACTGCCACTATTGTGGCAGAGTGACACTCAGCTTCTGTGATGAGCAAGAGCAAATTACAGCACATAATGTCCCACTCATTTCAATGGGATTGCTTGTGAAGTCAGGCCACCAGAACCTTTCTGTCTTGTGGCAGCTGCCTCACAAGTTGTTACCATCTAAAGATGAAAGGCAGAGGCTATACTTACCCAGTACTTCTTTCAGAAAAAGCCAGTATTTCTGGTGCCTTCCAGATAAGGCAGGCATTTGGATCCTCACACACCCTGTAAACAGACTAGAAAGCCTCACTACATACAGGCTTAAATTTTAATTCTATTTTACCAAGTTCACTGTTACATGGCTAATGAGCTGCAAGGCAGCACAGTACCAAGGTTACTGGGAAATGTAACATGGTACAATTAAGACCAGGTTTATTTATTCAGTACATTGTGTGATCAGTTTTATGAATTGGCCCTTGTATGTCATACTGGGTACATGGCTGAGGGAAGAGCAGAAATGACAGCAATTAAAGATTTATTATGAACATGACTTCTATGAGGTTAGGAGCCAGAAAATTTTATCATTAAACTGTTAAAGAGAGCATTAAAAATATGATTCACTTTAGTAAACACTAATAGCACACAAACCTTATGATAGCCCCAAGGTGCAGATCAAAGTTTTTCTGCACAATCTCAAGCAGTTCTTCTTCAGATCTGTCTGACATTCCATAATGAAACACTGAGATCACAAGAGAATGACTCAGACCGATACCATATGATAGCTGTAGAACACATGCATACAACTCAAACAGTTCTTCCTACTTTTTGCTTAAGAGAAAAGAAATGCTTATCTTACACGAAGGAAAGATTTTATGAACAACTTTTCTGCATAAAGATAGGAGATATGTTTCTGCTATTTGTATTTTATGATAGAAAATTATCTCACTTCCAGGAAGAATGCTCAGGCTGGTCAAATATCAGACCTAAGTGGCATTGCTTAAATGCAAAAGAGGTTTGGGTTGGCAAGGTCTTTAAAGGTCATCTAGTTATAACCTGCCTGCCATTGGCAGGGACACCTTCCACTAGACCAGGCTGCTCAAAGCCCTATCCAGCCTGGCCTTGAACATTTAATGATGTTACATGGGTAAAATTTGCTTACCCTAGAATCAAGGACCAAATTCCTATTGAATTTAAGGTGAAATGTTGGCAAGTGTGCTGTCTTTTCAATGTGAAACTTAGGGTCAAAGAAACAAGAAAGAGAATTGTTTGGCATGATCTTCCCTTATGTGGAGTGAGATCGGTATGTTGGACTACCGGTAACGGTTTATGTGCCTTCCTGATATGTTCTTCCTGCTGTGACATTTTGTCTTCATGCCTGTTGCTGTATCTGTGGCAGCAAAGGATGTTGTTGAGTGTGAAGATGTGTTAAGCATCTAAATGCCAAGCAATTACACCAAGTATTGGAAGCTCAGGCTTCTTTGGACAGTTGTCCTTTATGAAACAGGGTGAGCAGAGCTCTGAGTGGCAGTCTTCTCCACCAGCTTAATGCAGGCCTTTCACCAAGCTGCTCTAGTGACATAGGTAAGCTTTGCTGCAGGGTCTTCTGAGCACTCAGAAAACCAATGGTCAATATGACAGGTCAGCATCTCCTGGAGCATGCACATGAAAAATAAAGATACTACATTTGCAAATATTTCCACAGTTTTACATGCCACATATGTGGGTTTCCTTTCCTCTCCTGCAGATTTCACAGCCCATAACATACTGTCTTTGAGACTGCCTAAGTGCACCACTCTTACAGTGGGCTCAGTAACTCATCCACTCATCTCTGCAATACAGCTGCCAGTGGCTCTAACCACTTATCAAATATAGTATACATGAGGTTTGAATCAAAACAGCTCTGTTTTAGCTGTGAAACTATAGCCCTGTTCCAGTCCATGCTTCTGGAATGCTGATATTTATTCAGAAAAAAAAAAAAAACATCCAGGAAAAAGGAAAAAACATGTCCACCTGATTGTCAGCAATTTGTAAATCTTAATCTCCAGGGGAAAATAAGCTAAAGACAAGTGTTATTTTGAAGAAACCTGCTAAGGTAGTGATAGAACTCTGTATAAAACACGTGTGCTACATGCAAACATACCTTGTGAAACTTACACCACCCTAGAACATGAAAATGACAGCAGCATTTTGACGAACATGAATTCTGGTTTAAGAGCAGGCAGGATAAATTATTTTTATTGTTTCACAACCTTATGGTTTATGCATCTACATTGCAAACCTGTGTTTCCTTATCTGGCATAACCCAGAGCCATGTTCTGTTCCATTCCATTCCAGAACCTTTATGCTTGTAGACATTTTGTATGCCAGAAGAATTGTTAAGCGCATGCATTCCTCAATTTCATCAGTGGCACAGCCAATCACCAAACCCTTCATTGGAAAACAGGGAACTGCATTGAAAAACAGGGAAATAAATAAAAACCAAGCTACCAAAACAACTTGAAAGACCAGAAACTGAACTGACTGATAAAAACCTTAATTGTAGTTCTATCCATAAGACCACTAGGTATGGGAAAAGCCATTTTCACTGAAACTAGTGAAGGCTTACTACTTATTTGCACTTCTGGTGATTAAGAGAGCACATAATTAACTGCCGATTCGTAGACTTTGCCCAATAGCTCTTAAAGAAAGGCTCTGGTCCAACACAATTCTAACTGCTTGTGCAGGAACTAAATTTGACTAAGCGCCTAGAATTAAATCCCATTAACTGATCCCCTGCTCCAGTGTCACTATGACTTTGCCATGGGAGACAGCACACTCGATCTCTTTACACTGTTATTCAAATGCTACTAAAACTGTGCAAGTCTTTCAGTCCAGTTCTAGTGAAGGAAGTTATTGTAAAGTTAGTTCATAGATTCTTGAGAGTTCATAAACTGTTAGAGAAGCTTTTTGGGATTATCTAGTTATCTTGACTAAAACCTTTCTAACTCTAAGCATGTAAGCTTCCTATACTATGTTTTGTATTACTAATAGCAGCACACAATCAGCATATTTATTTAACAGTCTCAGGATGTAGGCAAGTTAGTGGTATTAGTTCAGACTTGAGCTCTTAAAACTGAAAGGATAAGTGTAATCCTACAAGCTGCCCCACCAAAGCTTGTTATATTGCTTACGATGGTTAGGGTTAAACCATTTAGATATTAAAGCTGGGAGTGGAATGTGAAAAATGTACCAGAAACTAGTATTAATTTTTTCTTGTGATAGGCTTCAATAGAATTAGTGAAAAGCTGCATGTATTGTGCATGTGAAGGGAAGACTGGAGGGGAATAGTTATATAAGGGGTTCAACTGCTGGAAGGATGCTACTTTGGGATATATGTTGAGAATACATAAGGAATTCCCTTGGGTGTGAACTTCAAGTGCCATAGGCTTATGCACTCCAAGGACAAGGAACATCAGTGTTAAAGCTTTCACTGTACAAACCTGCAGATGTAACCTTCAGTACCAGCCACTGAAAGATGTGTATCAATATCTGTGCAGTTTTCTCCTAGGTCTGAATGCACATTTCTTTTTTACTTTCTGAAAGATCACAAAAATATGACTTTGGCCACATGCAGAACACACTTAAGAATGAACACTTGAAGGGTCTTGCTCACCTTTCTCTCTCACAATTTGTTGGTAATCTACTACAGCCTGGGATGTTATCTGTCCACAAAGCAAAATCCTTACAGGTTTTGCACTGCAGAAAAAAAGATGAAACATCAGAATTTTACTGGTACTATTTTACAGTTACACAGGAAGATCCTGAAGAGGATTCTGTGAGCAAAGTATTAGTCATAGTGGAAACTCAGTGAAAAGCCTTAGCACGCATACAGGTCTGTATGCAACCACTCTTCAGCTGATATGAACATTAAAAGGCATATGGGGGGTCCATCTTACCCAGTTATCCTATCTCCACAGCAACCAGCAGCAAATTCTATAGGAACAGATCAAGTGCATAGTGCTATTTCTCCAAATACTTCTTTGGTCTCCACAATTTTAGCTCAGGGTTTTCCTGAAGCTAAAGGGCCATAATTTATTACCACCCATTGATGGATGTTTGTTGCAATAACTCACCTAGTTGCCCTTCACAACCATGAAAACTTTTAGCATCTACAGGATCCAGGAACAAGAAGCCCTGCAACTTCATTACAAATTTTGTGCAGAATCATGAAATAATTTATTTAATTGTTTCTTTCAAGCATCCACTTGGCCTCCAAACTTTTTCAGCTTATGGTAACACATACAGAAAACAACCACAAAATAAAGCAGTAAATAAAATTCAGAGAATCACAGATACATTTTTCTACTGGTAAAGAGAATCAAGTTTGATCATCTCCTTCAACTACATTTCATGGTTTTGTATAATACAGTGGCTTGGTACTTACATAACACTTTGAGATTTCTTTTTTTTTCCTGAAAGTTTGAGTCAGGGTCTAAAGGGTACAACTAAGAAGAAATTCTAATTTTCACTCAGTAAGCCCTGTACTGAGTGTCATAATTGCTTTTTATCCTCCAGCCCACTACTTTTTCAGCAGACTCTGTGTCTGATCAATCAATTTATCTTTTCCAGGCTTATGCTTTAATACTCAAATTTTCTGACTCCAGTCAACAGTTTTAATGCATATTTTTCTTAACGTAGTACATAAATCAGGAATTTATGTATGTAGTAATGTCACATCTCAGTCTTCTTTTTGGCAAGACACACTGATAATATTTCTCACCTCTCATGACACATTTTATAGTCCTTGTCATTTTTGCAGCATTTCCCTGTTAAACATCTCTAGCTTTTCAGCAGTTTTAGAGGCATAACTGCCTGCAGTACTGAATTACATGCTTTGTCAAGTCTAACACATATGCTAAACCCTCCCCACCACATCACCTCACTGCTCACATCTATGCATAAAGGATCACATGAGGTTTTTGAGATGAAGCGTCATTTTAGCTCCCACTATTTAAGGAATGCAGCAACTCCTTTGTGCTGTAACTATAACCTCGAAGGCTTTTTCTATGAAAAAAATGACTGCATTTCAGGCCACAGAAAAAAATCAGAATGCTGGAGCACCTCTCCTAAGAGGAAAGTCTGAGAGAGTTGCAGTTGTTCAGCCTGGAGGGAGATCTGATTGTGGCCTTTTAGTTCTTAAAAGTATCCTAAAACAAAGATGGGGAGAAAAGTTTTAACAGGACATATTGCAACAGGACAAGGGGTGATGGTTTTAAACTAAAAGAGGAGACATTCAGGCTGGTCGTGAGGAAGAAATTCTTTACAATAAGGGTGGTAAAATACTGGCACAGGTTGCCCAGAGAGGTTGTGGATGCCCCATCCCTGGAGACATTCAGGGCCAGGCTGGATGTGGCTCTGGTCAACCTGATCTAATTGAAAATGTCCCTGCTCATTACAGGGGGCTTGGACCAGATGACCTTTGAAGGTCCCTGCCAACCAAACTGTTCTATGATTCTATGATTCTATGATCTGATCACACATCTTATATAGAAGATAAAAATAAGGCATACATAATATTTCTTTTTGCAATAAAAACAAAAAAGTGATTTCTTAATAAAATTTCATTTCCTGTGGGCAAGAGACTTCTGTTTATAGAGCATCTATCAAGAGGCAATTTTGGTAACTTATATTCTGAAAGGTATATCTTACCCTGTTTTCAAACCTCTCCTCAAGTCTGTTTTAGCTGACATTTTACTACCATCTTCATGGGCCAGCAGTCTCCAAGGTGAAGACCTGCAAAGGTATCCTGAAATGTTAGTTTCAGGAGAGGAATAGTAACTTCAGAAGAAATATTTACACTGAGACTTTTCTGTAGGCAATTTACATTCTTCCCCTCTTTATTTGAAACCTCATATTGCATTTTCTGTGTGAATTACCCATTTTGATCTACATCTTATAACTGTCAGAAATCTGCACTTAAGCAGTGTTTATCCCTTCAGTACTTCCAATGGGTACCTCTGAGATCTCACTTGTCAACTTTTTGCATGACAGGAGGCATTACTCTCCCTGCAAACAGGTGCATCAGGTTGAAGCTCACTCCTGCAATTATCTACAATTATCTGGCTCATCTCAGTTTAAAAAAAAAAAAAAAAATCTGTGAACATGCTCTCAGGGATATGCATTGGCCACTCACAAGTCTCCACTATTATACTTCTGAGTTTAGGTCTGTTTTCTTAGGACAAAAGCACTGGAGCACTGGAGAATAGAGTTTTTACCTGTTCCATATTTATCATCTATGACTTTTTGTCTAAGTAAGAACTGGAATATGCCAATCACATTTGGTTTGTTAAAAGTTCATGAAAAATTCAGGAAACAAATTTAAATTCTTTGTCTTGTCAGGGTAACTGAACCAGGTAAAAGCAATTCGTATTATTTCTTGAAAAGTCTTCTGCATATCTGCAGAACCAATTCACATGCAGAATGTAAACTAATCTTCACCCAACATCATTACAAATAAAGGTATCTAAAATATGTTCAGCCACACCACTGCACAGCTAGACCTACAGCATTGTCTGTATCAGCCAGGTGCCTGCATTATTTGCACAGCCTGTATAATTATCTGTATATTTGCCAATCTATAATAACTTCTCTTGAGGGCCCAAAAGAAGTTAATGCAGAAGCATTACTGAATACCCTATTAAACTGCTTACTCACTTTAAAAGGTAATCTGGTCTGGAAGCAAACAAACATCAGAATGAAATTATAAGGTAAGAGTAGAGTTATTCTGTACCACAAAAAAAAAAAAAAAAAAAAAAAAAACCACTCTGTAATTCAGTGGAAAGTTTAAGTTCAAACCCCATACTAGCATGACAACTGTAAAGTAGTATCTTCCAGTACAATCTATAAAGCTAGGAAAAGTGAAACGTGCTCACTTGGAACTTTGAATGAGTGAACCGCTGTGTCATCACCACCACACCCAAATACAGATTAAAACAGTCTAAAAGCAAAGCACGAGTGCTAAAAATGTATGTGCCCCTTTTGTTCACACAAGCTACAGCAATCTCAGTGTCAGCATGAGATTTACTTATGGAGGTGAACAGGTCTCTTCTTCACTGCCATAATTTTCACAATCTGTTTCAACAGTTTATGTACTTTACATTTTGTTTCTAGTGTTTTCTCCACTCAAGCTGAAGTTAAACATGTAACTGTGCATTTCATAAGAAGTTGCAAAGTAAGTCCAACAATTTAAAAGCTTGGAAAAAAGTAGAACAGCCAACAAAAAAGCTAACTTGATAGCTGTAAATTGATTCGGAGAAATCTCCACGAATTCGCTAACAGTTTATGACAAGCAGGTATTCTTTATTTCAGCGCCGGGAGGCACGAAGGATAGCTCCTCCTAGCGTGTCTCAGCCGAACCTCAAACAGACTGTGGTTATATTGTTGCTTAACGTGCATATTCATTAATAGTCATACATATTCATTAACCACCCGAGAAGCGCTTTACATAATTCCACGCCCATTTTCACATGCGCACAAGAACACAACGCACAACAGAGGTCGTTTACTTTTTCCAAAAATCTTTATCACTTCTGACAGTCTTAGAAGCACGCACAGTAGATAATGCTTACTTTACCTTAATTGGTTTGGTAACACTGCAGACATAATTATTCTGTCCTTCTACTTGTCAGTCAGTTTTGCAACAGCCCATCCTGGACAGCTGCTAGTTTCGATACTCTCTATCTACATGTCTTGTTCTTCTATTCTGTTTTTCTTACCCTTATTTTTATACTGAGGTCATAAGCACCTAAAACTATGCCAACTACGACAGTTTATCTTATACAAGGATTCTAATTCTGTTCTCTAGCTGACTTTTTTTTTCCTGTGAAACATGTTCTTCAGTTATTTTCCATTGCTACTGTTACAAAGCCATCAAACAATGTTACTTAGAACTGATTCTACTCGCTTACAAAGATTTGTATTTCATTTTGTGGCTCTTTTTCTCAAAAACTTGTTCTCATCTATTTGTGCTGCACTGGCTCTCAGCTCAAATGTTATCTCACTGAAATTTCTTGCCAGTATATTTACTCAGAGAATCAGAATCCTGGTCAGTTACTTAAATTATATTGCACCTTCACTGATAAAAACTGACCACAATTTGAAGATACAAGGACATAAGATGAAAGACAGAAACATCGTGCGGTCATAATCTTGTGTAATCAAGTATAAAATCTAGTAATGCCAATGCATCTGGCTAGTTTGTCAACAGCCCTGAGGCAAACTGAGGTCCTGCAGATTGCGAAATTGGTTTGCATCAGAGGGTCTGATGCTCAAGCAGGAATGGCATAACCTGGAACAACCAGTAAGATTTACTGCCTTCAGGTATGTGTGCAATGTACTTTAAAACAGTGCTGTGTTTTAAACCAAACAATCAGTTGTGGTCGTTCAAGATATGATGCCACATGCTTCAGTGGTCTTGCAGCTGCCAGACTGTTCACTACAGGCTGGGGGGACAGACCATTATCACTGGTCTCACACTGTGCCATTCTCAACTAATGAATAACAATCCTGAGAATACAGGTACAGAATTAAAACTGCAGTGCAAATCTTCAGTGTTTGACACCAACCTCAATTTCTCACTGTTAGGTTTTTTGTCTTTCCTTCTGCTAGGGAAAAAGTACTAGGTAATGTTATTTTTATTTTCAGTTTAAAGCCATTACCCCTTGTCCTATCAGATTATATTTCACACTAAACAAATAAGACCAATTTTTGCCAAGCAAACAAAAGACACTAACCTGAAATCTATTCAAAATAATTAACTGGTTCCTTCTTTTCTCCACTAGGGGAGATATGACTCAACTTTCATCAGGTAGCATTATTCAGGGCAAGTATTAATAAAAACAAAGATTCAGTCAGTACTTCACTCAGCAATGGATTCTGAGGTTAAAAGAAATTGTTTGGGTTTGGGGTCTTGTTTGGTTTTTTGTTTGTGGCTTTTTTGAGGTATGCATTGACATGTCTTGGTATCTTCACCTGCAGATGAGAAAGACCCAAAGCAACTGGACTGCAGAACAAGCACAGGCAGAAAATGAACTGGAAATGTTAACATATCTATACAAACAGCTTATGTAATTGCTTCTGCTAGTTTGTTCCTTAGGCGTTCAATAGATTAAGACTGATTTTTGTGGACTTTAAAATGTACTGCTACAGAAACTCCATTCATAAGACTCTTGTGTCTGGCTAGCCGTTGTGCTAAACTCTGCAGAAATGTTATCATTATGTGAAACATGAACACAGCTAAGCCAGAGTTCAGTGTTTTTGCACACTTCCTCAAGCTGCCATTCTTACTCTAAGTCCTAACTAAAAAAGACTTCAAGATAGTAACAGCACAAAGATCTTACATTAATTTGTAAGGGAAAAATTATACTTTCTCCAAGGCATAATATCCGTATATTGTACTCAGCTGCAGTAGTGAACTATGAAGATATATATCTCTGTGAGAGAACAGATGTTCATAACAGCTCCAGGATGCACTCTGGGTTCTTCTTTCCAAATGGTATTTGTGTCAGTGGCTAAGCGAGGACCTGTAGAGCAACCAACAGCATGCTCTGTAGAAGTAGTGATGAAGACAGAACACTGTGCAGCAGTACACTGGAACAACCGACTACAGCACAGTATCACAAAGCTACCTAGGAACAACACTAAATGTGTCTGGTCTTAAAAAGCATTGTCCTGGTGAGCAGCTCAACACTGCTGCAGTACGTTCTGCTAAGCTCAGCTTCTCTAAATCACTAGTGGCTCCACAACCTAGGCAAGTTAAACAGTAATAAGAGTAGTACTGAGATGCGCACATATAACTTCAGCTACAACTGAAAGCTTTGGAACTGACCATCGCAAGCAAACCACTTTCCTTAACAGGCCACCAGAAAACATTTCGCAAAGAGATGTTTGTTCTGCAAGGAAGTCTTCACTACCAGGAAGCAGCACGCCTTCACTTCAGGACACCTCCCAGCAGTGAAGTGACACAATAAAAGCAGTAATGAAGGCAAACCACTTAGATGAATGAGTCAAAGCCAACCCTCAAAATTATAAAGCTAAGTTGTATTCCAGCTGCAAGAATGCCTGGAGAAGGCACTGCCTACCAGCAGTAATTCAAGTGGTAGCTAGTGTGATGCAACAGGCCAGTCATCCTCGGTGGAAAACACCCTCCACAGAGTGATGCATGAAGAGGTAACTGGTTGAAGAAAAAAAACCCAAACATCTGCACCCATTTTGGTTTTGCCTCTTTTTTTTGTTTGTTTGTTTTTTTAATCCTTGGAATATAAGTTTGAGCACTTAACACCAGAAAACGTCTATTCTCTGAGGACAGTGATTGCTCAAGTGTGCATGAAAGAGAAAAATAAAGAGGAAGGACTTTAAACCACAGTTAAAGATAATCAGAAGTGTCCTATGAAATCAGTTAATTCATCTATTTCATTGCCTTTCTTTAGCTTCAGAATTTATTATGAGACAATACAAAGTTAAACTTGTCATACAGAGATTTGTGTTCCTGGAGGTATTTCAGTTATGTGTAATAAATACACTTTGAGCTCAAGTTACATGTTTCATAAAACACTTCATACAAACCATAAAAAAACTTTCATATGAAGGATTTCAGTCTCCTGCTTCATGAACTCATAATATGCTGCATTCTAAAATATTTGTGCTTTACACTGTCTTGTGCATCATTCCATTCAAAATATGCTCCTCAGCATGTTTTATAATTATTACAGGTAGACTCCAACCTCAGTCTTGAGTGGAGGAAAAAAAAAAAAAAAGGAATATAAAGTGTCTCTTGTGTCCTAAGGGAGAAAGAGGGACTTTTCACAAGGGCAGGGAGTGACAGGGCAAAGAGTAATGGCCTTAAACTGAAAGACGGCAGATTTAGATTTAGACATTAGGAACAAATTCTTCCCTGTGAGGGTGCTGAGGCACTGGCACAGGTTGCCCAGAGAAGCTGTGGCTGCCCCATCCCTGGCAGTGTTCAAGGCCAGGTTGGACAGGGCTTGAAGCAACCTGGTCTAGTGGAAGGTGTCCCTGCCCGTGGCAGGGGGGTTGGAACTGGGTGAGCTTTACGTCCTTTTCAGCCGAAACCATTCCGTGATTCTATGACTTTAAAATATGATCTATAAACAACGCTGAGAATCCCTAGGCACTACAGCCTCCGGTAAGTGTAATCTTCGGTGTCTGCACTTCAGCTTGTAACAAGCTTTGGTGGCGCTAAGACATTAACACATCCTTTATCACGCTGCTGCTTCCCCTAGCGCCTTTAGACTGTCTCAGCCGTCAATTTTCAGATGCCAGAACACCAGCACACCACCGCAGATCCAGGAGGGGGCGGCGGTTCCCGCCCCACAGAGGGCGGTGGCAGGGGGAGCACCGCCCCCACCGCGGGTGGAGCGGAGCCCGGCAATGTCGGTTCCGCGAGCCGCGGGGCTGGACCCGGAATCGGTGCCGGAGCGCGGCCGGGGCATGGAGCTGGAGCTGGGGAGCAGCAGGCAGACATCGCACCGGCTGCTGGCCTACAGCGATGCACTGCTCTCCATCATCGCCACGGTGATGGTGAGCGCCCGGCCCGGCCCGGCCCGGCCCAGCCCAGCCCAGCCCAGCCCAGCCCAGCCATGGCGTAGAGCCTGCCCGGTCCGTCTGGGGACCCCGGGCCGGTGGCGACGGCACTGCGGGGTTCGGGGCAGGCTGGCGCCGAGGGGGACCCCGGCAACGCGACCAGGCCCAGGGCCCGCCGGCGAGGGAAAAGCAGTGGAGCAGGGGCAGCTGGTGCCGGGCTCTCCGGGTCGTGACCGTGCCTGGCCGGCGCTTTCGGGGAGCCGTGTGCTGCTGTTCCCTGGCCGCAGTGCTGAGTAGGAGTGCATGGGGGGGGGGGGAGGGGGGGCGGGGACAGCGTTGTCCTTCCGGAACTGTGGGCTCTTGGTAGGTTCGGGGTCCGGGAGTTGGCGGGCATCTGCAGTCTGTTGGCTTTTAGTAAAGCTCTTGGTAAGGAAAAGAACGTCATGTACTGATAAGGTTTTGTTGTTTCAGATTTTGCCTGTGGCTCACACAAAAATACATCCCGATCAGGTATTATTTATGTTTTGTTTTATTATCTTCTGACTGTTCAAGTACATGTAACACCCTAATTTAGCATCCCCACTTCATTTCAAGTTCCAGACTTTCAAATAGGTTAGGCCATTAAATAACATTAAAGCCAACAGAAATTTCTCCTAGGAAAAACATCTGTTGAACTTGGGGTGAAGAGCTTAAATACTCAAGATCTGTGTAATATGCAGAAGTTGTGATATAAATCCTGAATGAGCTGTATATTGTAGGCCACAGATTTTTGTCTAGTTACTTTTGTGTGAAAAATTAATTGCTCATCTGACCAAAGCATCTTTCAGAAAGCATCTGCTCTTTTTGGTAATACATCAGCACTTAGTGAAGTTGCATACATACTGTGAACTGAATGAAGGGTTTTAAACCAAGTTAATAATAAATGTAATCAGAATAAGCAAAGGTGAACAAAAGAAGACTACAGAAAACAAACTCCTCAAAGAAACAGGAATGTTAGGAGACATATATTAATCATTTGATAAATGAGTGGATTCTTTTTAATCAGGATTTTTTTGGGTTTTTTTTCCTGCTCTTAAAACCAGACATAGATGCAAATGTTATGTATCATTTAGTTAAGAAAACTCAGGTATGAACAGTAACACTGCAAATATGCCAGGAGTCTATTTAAGCCATTGTGGTGGTACATGAAAAATTTGTTGTGGTTAAGCCCTCCCCCTCCTCACTGTTAACAGTCATCACATGAAACCTGCTTCTACGCCACAAGTCTGTGCTAAGAAAATGTAAGAGACATTTTGTGGCCAGCTCTCCCCTGAAATGTGTTATTACAGTAGCAGTGCTGAGAGAGTGCATAAAAGAATCGCAAGGTGAACAGAGCGTTGGGAAACAAATTGGAGAGGTGTGTTGGTATCTCATATGCCACTAACTTCACATTTCAGCACACTTACAAGTATCTAGTAGACCGATTTCTCTGCACTGTAGTAAAAAGATGGAAGAGAACTCTACTCTTGGCAGGCATTTAAAAAAAATATGTTACAGGGCTGCATGACTTTCCTTATTTGGAGATACTGCTAATAATGTCACATGTAACATTTAAGTTCCCTTTCTCTGACTCTGCATTTCACTTTCTGTTTCAGAAACTAGGTGAAAGTGTTCAGCAACTTCTTCTAGCAAAAATTGCAGTCTACTTAATGACCTTCTTAATAGTCACAGTGGCATGGGCAGCTCATGTAAGGTACGAACAGTTTTTAACCCTAAAGTCCCAGAAAACCTGTTGTTTAAAAGGAGAGGAAGTAACCATGTGTCTGATAGATTTCTACCTTGCTGATAAATTTCTGAATTTTCTTTTGTTGGATAACAAAAAAAATAACTGTAAAGAAATGCTACCATAAGCAGTGAATAACTGTACTCTTATATCACTTACAGTGGTGTGATACACAGTGATACAAAGAAAACCAAAACCAAGCATTATATATATCTGAAATTAGAGTTGCTCTTCATTTTACTTCATATTCTAGATGGAATTACATTTTGAACTATGCTGAAAAAGCATGACTTCATAACTTGTGTGCTACACAAATAGATGAACTGCTATTAATACAGCCAGCTCAAAACTTCTGTCTCTCAGTTCTGAGCAATGCTTCTCACAAAATTAATTACAATATTGTAGATGCTGCATTTTGTAAGCTGTAGACACCATCACCTCCCCATGTCTTGGTAGTTAAAAAGCAATTGATGTGCACACACCATATTGGAATGAGGGCAATTTTTGTTTGAATTTTGGAGTTTACAAATACTACTATATTCTTCCTTTTAAATGGATTGTCTGCATTCTAATAGAGGTGTGCAACTGTAATTCAATACTTGAAGTTGATACTTCACATCAGTACTTTCATCACACTGCCTGCATAAGTAAATGCCAAGGCATAGTCTTTGCATAGTTAGGGTTTTCTGGAGGGTGATTGGTTCTATTGATTCTAAGCAACACTTCTGTGAAGCAGGAATTTCATTAACAAGATGTGGGGCAGTTTGGAAGAAAAGCTTATCATCTGTATAAAAAAACAAATCCTATGCTGTATGTTCAGGAGAAATAATTTTAAGCCTTAAAATTCTAAAAATACTTTGGCACTCACAACATGAATTTGCCTCTGTTCTCCAAAGTAAAACTCAGAGAAAATCAGAATAATAGCTCTTCACATGGCAATATGAGACAAAAAAAAATCTGGGACTCTGGATGGACTCTGAACATCTGAATCTGCTCTGGAAGATCTGTGCAGTGCTACCGCAGGCCTCAGATCCCTACACATTACTGCTTCATCTGACAAGCTGAAAGTCAGTCTGTTGCCTGTAGTTTTATTTTGGCATTAGAGTATCAAATAGGCTCACTCATATTCTTGTGTGAGCAGTGGACAGTGCCTGGTAGTGAAAGTCTGCCTTTGTTCGTGCTTCAGAAGCATTTGATTGAGCAGCAAGCACAGGTTGTCAGTCTCCAGTTCATCCTGAGCCTTGCCTGTGATGAAGTAAATAGATGATTAATTGACAAATGATGATGGGTGTCCTGTGGCTCTCAAGCCTTCTGCAGCTCACCAGCAGTTTGCTAGCTGTCCTGTCCCAGGTGTGTCAGGTGGCAAAAGACAAAGATGTTCTGGAACAAACTGCAGCAGGAGAAAGCACACCAGTAGCCTGCCCTGTGACTTGGCTGCATTTCATCCTATAGGTCAAGGTCTCCAGAAAATCATTCTGAACTCCTGCTTCTGAATCATCCCCGTATCTTCCATTTTCCAAAGAATTTTATCCATTTGTAGCTCACTCCCTTGTTAGGTTTATGATATGTAACTTGACGGGTGAGAACTGACATATGGATAACTTCACAGATGAACTGTTAACAGTGAAATTTAATTCAAAGTAAATACATAATTTCAGATATAGAGGAAGGATAGAGTTGGAAGGAAGTCAGTTTGCTACATCATATGCCACTTGCCCTTCAAATAGAAATGACATTATTAATAACTTCTCCATGATTGAGATTGACTGTTCATATCTTGCTTTTTAGATCTTTCTAACAAATTACTTCCATGCTTGAGCTAGAGTTCTGGACTATTTGTGTAAATTCTGGATGAAAGGAAATCAGGTTGTCCTATAATACCATAAATGTACAATTGTATACAGTGTTGTAAAACATATTTTGGGAGCTGGCTTGTTCATGATATCTTGTCTTGCCTTGAAAGGTTGTTTCAGGTGATAGAGCTTATAGATGATGTCCTCGCTCTTCTAAATCTGGTGAGTCTTGTCACATAAACTGGGTGTTTAACTAGCAAGTATAGGTTAAGTTTTCATAAGTCTGTAGGTACATGTCCAAAAGTTTCTAATTTAAATAGCATAACTCTGCAAAATTTCCAAGCTGGGAGAATGTAAAGAGTTTGAATTCCTCCTTGGCAGAGTGGCTGATTGGTAACTAACTTGCTTTTAACTTCCACATGTTTTACTATAAGTCAAAAGAAGCTCTGCAGCAGGTTAGTCTGAAGTTCATCTGAGGGAACTGAAGAGGCACCTATGGCAAAAGCTTTTGATTGTTCATCTGTGTTCACCTGAAGTATCTGTCCTCCAGGCTTAAGAAAATTAAATGCTACATCTTTGGTGGAAAAAGAAAAAAATAAATCTTAGTGGTAGTATTCAGCCATTTCTCTGTTAAGTTGCCCAGAAGCAATTCAGAAGCTTATCTGAAACAGGAGTATGTGATCTTTTAAAACCTACCACTGAGATACCGATCTCTAAATCAGTGTTTTGAGCTTTATGTTTGCCTAACTCTTATCTATTGAGATTTCTCCATTTACTTACTTTTTTTTTATTTTTTTTACAAGCCACCCTGTAATATCTTGATTACTAGTGGTTGTAATGGGGATGCTGCAATGGTGAACAGATTCTTGCTTTCATCTAGAACTTTATATTCTTTATAGTTTTGTTTTTGTGCCAGTGTGCAACTGCACAGTTACTTTAATTTTCTTAACAGAAATACTGAGTTTAAACTCCATGAGATAATACTACAGGAAATTATGTCAGAGGACAAGCTTAAGGCACGTAATTCTTATCTAATGTAGTTATCAAAGCAATGTATTTCTTTGTGCTTGAGTTTTTGTTTTTTTTTTTTTTTTAAATTTGTCTTCCTTACATACGGAGTATTTGTAATCTGAGATAAATGTTTTTGACAAACCAGAAACTCCTCCTTAGAAGGTGTGGTACTTTTGGCATTGATAGTTTTCAAAGAAGTCTTGTTAAGAACCACAGCAAAACTTTTGCCTGTGGTTTTGGTAACAAAACTGTAGTGTTTTCTAAAATAAGCCTGTGCAGACTAGATAGCAAACATGGAAGAAGTGTACAGAACTATCCATTTGTTACAGTCAAAGCTCAGCAACTTTAGAAATATGTTTTTTTTCATGACACAGCACAAGTATTTGATTAGTGTTGCATTCTCTGGACATACCTTTAATGAGGGAATTCCTTGCTTTGCATTTTGCCTAGTGTTTCAGTACACTTTTTTCTTTCTTAGGCTTGTATGATGATCATAACCTTCCTGCCATACACAGTAAGTAGTTTTCTAAAATTTGACATATGTTTAAATTACAGGGGGAGGGGTTTCTTCATTTATTTGGAGACACTTTACCAAAGTATTCAGAAATCCAGAGAAGTGTTACTGTTGTATAAACCCTGAATCCATTGTAATAGTTAAGCCTTACTTTTTTTTTTAATTCATAAGGATATGTTATAACCTCCAGTTACTGCATGTTATAGACCAGGCAGAAAATGGGTATTGTAGAAGAAAAATTATAATCACAGGAAGTCATAGTTTCCTGTGATTTCTTGTTGAAAAAGCATCTGTATTGAAAAATGTCAGAACTGTCTGATGGTAGTTTTACATTTTGTAAGGGAGCTAAAGCTGTGTTTCAAACTCCCCTTTGGATGATATAATATTTTCCTTTTGTAACCTAGACAGTTTTTGGTATCATTCTGACTTGACAGCAAGGTTGATTCTGACAGCCATTCATTCATCTGCAAATCTGCAAACCTTGATATTCTGCACAATTTTTGGTCAGATAACCTTTAGACCTGGCAAGAGTATTTGCAACACCATATTAGCAGAACAAAACAGTTGATTAAAATGCATCTTGATTTTTGTTGTATGTGTAGAACAGATTTATAAGAGAGACACTCTTTTCTCTGTGAATATGTTTTGTGTTACATGTAAGTAAATGTTTGTCTGGAAAGAATAAGGCTGTCATTAAAATTGTCTCTGTCAGCAACAGAACATAGTTTTTTTGCTTTGCCTTGAAACTGAAGTAATTTTTGGAAGGTTTTCAATGTTACCCTGGTACTAATCCATGCTTTCATCCCTCCTTTAATGAAACTGGATAAATTAATACAACAGGGAACCATGGAGGTAAAGGAATCAAAAGGTTCAAAAAAGTTCTTCAAAAAGAATTTTCACAACTATCAACTTTTTTCCTACTGAAACTACTGCTAAACATTATGATCAGTTACAAGCCAGTCTGTGGTTATTATGGAGATAGTGTCACAGAGGTTCAGGTTTTGCAGTATCAACATAAAAGCAAAGCCACCTCTCTATATGTCTTTGATTGGGATGCCTGCCTGCGTTTGTGGCTAGAAATTGCACTGAGTGGAACTATGTTGAAATGCAACAAACTCTTTAGGCTTCTGAGTTTCAATATCGAATAAGAAGTGCTTCTGTTTTTCTATGGTTATTCCTACATTGCTTCTTAAGTATTTTATCTGGTTGCATTCTTTTTTTTTTTTCTAGTTTTCCTTAATGGCCTCTTTTCCAGACGTACCTTTTGGCATTTTCCTGTTCAGTGTCTGTGCTGTTGTCATTGGCCTTATACAGGTATTCCAGCTATCTATTTAAATTTTCACTTTTAAATAGATTTTCTTGTGTAGAACTAAAATATATTTATTAACGATGGGTAATGGCTAAATGTTTTTTTTTTGTTTGTACAGCATTTTTTCTCAAAGTTACGTAGGTTGTAATAACATAGTATATGTATGTAAGATGAAAAGTTGCATTGCCATGTGAAGCTGATCCGTGTAACTAAATCAGCTGATCTCAAAGTCTACAAAATAATAATTCCTTTCCCACTCTTTAAAATTTCTTGGGCAAATAGCAATTGACTTTTCCTGCCGAGGTTATTACTGAGCCATGCAGCCACAGCTGAGTGAACATGGTCCTTCAGCCTCAGTCCTTGTCACTTCATATTCCTTATTACGGAAGTCTTTATTCCACTTCATTAAAATCTATGGTAATGACATGTATTTTTAGAGGAGACAAAATCTTGACATGCAGCGTATGGTGAAATCTCAGAGTTTCTAAGATCAGCCCTCCATGTGGGAGTGAAGAATAATTTTGCGAGTGGTTTGGAATTTGTTGATTTATGGGTTTACATTTGATAAGCTGCATGTACTTATATGTAATAACATCACTAATGCTCTTCTCCTTGCAGGCTGTGATAGTAGCATATGGATTCTATCACCCACACTTCCTTAATCAACAGATACAGGTGTCTGAAAATCAGAATTTCTATAAACGTCATATCTTAAAGATTATCCTCAGAGGACCTATTTTATGCTTTTTAGCAGCAATCTGCTCTTTTTTCTTTATTCCTTTGGTAAGTCTCCAGTTAACTGAAAACTTTAATGCAGCAGTTTATATTAGTTGCTATTAGGACTGTGTATTAAAATAATTATGTTAAAGAGGCAGACTTAAAATATGCCATTTCTGTGGTGCTGTAATCAATGCTGCTGTTTTCTGTTGAAGCTGTTCAATTTACATATACGAATCCATAATTATTTGATCCATGAGTATGGACAGTTTTGAAAGAATATTCTGCTATAATATTAACCTTATTTGCTCTGCCTAATTTTTTTTTCTGATGCTTCTCTTAATTCGAAGCAGGTGTTCTAAACTGTAACTTAGCATCTTGCTTATCAGAAGTAGGTGAAATAATGTGTATGGCTATGTGAAGTAAGTATCATACTGCACAAACTGAAGGCACGTAAATATAATTGCTGCACTCACAGTGTAAGAGCAAACAGAATAAGCAGACTAGTTAGCCGACCTGCATTTCAAAACAAACGTTTTTGGCTAAGGCATGCTCTTAACACAGCCTTCTTCTCTGCCATCTTTATAAATTACAGTGAGTTGCTCTTACTTATTAATAGCTTTTATCTTTCTCAGAACTCCTATTGGAACTGAAATCCAGTTTTTTGACTTATCCTGAGCTTCCTTTCCTCTTATTCTTTAAGAAAAGCTGGATTTAGAAGATTTTTGAGAAAGATCCCATGGGAATTAGCAGTGTTTAAACAATACCCAAATTTGGGAGGAATTGGGTTGCTGTTCATAAAAAGGACAGTTATTAGTCCAAATGTGAAAAGGCCTTATTTTAACTGAAAATATGTTTTCCTCTTACACCCTTACTTCCCTCTTCTCCTTTGCCTTGTTCCCTAGTGTATTTTCTTTTAATATTAGTAATGATGAAAATAGTCTCCAAGTTGCTCTTGTGCAAAACCTGTGAATCACTCTAGACCCGCTGAGGAGTCTTTGGGACATAAGTAGTAGAATCATAGTATCACAGAGTATCTCCAGTTGGAAGGGCACCCATAAGGATCAGAAGGGATAGTTCTCCAACTTACAGTGAAGTCCTTACTACATTTTGTTAGCAGAATTACTTCCCTTCTTGTTTTATCTTGCTTCATTCTGGTACTAAATTAGCTATCAAAAAGCAGTTTCGAGTTGCAGACACAAGATTCAGGAGGTGCATGTGCATTTCACATGAGCCTTTTACATGTAATCAAGTGAGGATTAGTTTTTCTGAATGTGACAATACCTGAAGATTGGGAGCAATAGTTTCATACTAAACTTGGAAGATAATTTATATTTTGATAACAAAATTTAAACTGTATTCACTTTCTCTCCATAGTCTTATGTACTTCTTGGGCTCGTAATCGTTTTTCCACATCTCACGCGATTCACTACGTGGTGTAAAACTAAGATTGTTGGTGAGTAACAGTATTCATGGGTGTTTGTCCACATACATTATTAGGTTGCCAACAAGTTATCCAGACAGCCTGAAATGAAGTAGTTTTAGTTGTACTTCCATTTTCAGACTGAGAACATAGTGATTTGTCTGCTTAATCCAGACAGTTTCTCTCTTGCTCCCTCATTTACCTTCATTTGTGACTAGGTTTGTGTAAGGCACAACACATTCAAAGAGCATTTCTGAGTACAAAAGTTGTCTGGTTTGTCCGTAATATGCACATGCATGTATATACACACAAGTACATGAATGGTGGCTGCAGGCCATCTAAACCTTTCCTCCTAAAAAGGGAACATGGAGATTGAAGAAAACAGGAAGCAAGCTCTATGCTTGTTATCACTTTCTTCCCCACAATACTTTATGGTCCCACATGTTCAAACTGGCAAGAAGAGTACTTATAAATTAAACGTTTTCAGGATAATTATTCAAGGTGTTGCATCTCATTAATCTAACTGCTGTGGTCTAAAGTTACGCCTTCACATATGGCTTAAGTTATCTTAAATAAGTGCTTCCTTCCCTTACACTCCTGGCTTACATTTCTTCTGCCCTCCTTGCAGCAAGCAGCATTAACAATTGCACAACCACACCAACAGCCAGAACTGTTCTTAAACTGTGCTGAGGAGGTTCCAGTGCTAAAATAAAGGAAAAGGTGTCACCATGCAAACTATTCAGCCAAAAAGTGGAGTGCCTCTTTTTGAGAGCAATATAAACTGACCACAAAAACACTGAACAGATCACATATTTTGAATTGGTACTCCCAATGAGAGTCAGAAGAGTAACACCTTTGTGCTTCTGCTGTTCTTCAGCCTAGCAGAAGTCCAACTGTCTACATTGCATTCAGGAACATTCCTTCGACTCCCCCATGTGACAGCAATATTAGACAGGCAGAAGTGCTGTGAAACAGCTAAAGCCAGATTCTCAGAGCGAGAGAATAAACATGTAGGAACATTGCTTGTGCCTATTACGATGGGGGCACTGTGGTTTGCAGTCAGGTACGTCTCACACTGTTGTGTGGCTAACTAACTTAAATTAGTGCTCTGTTGACTGAGTTGTGGTTATACTTGCTTTTCATTATATTTCTCTCTTTAATTTCTCTGGAAGCTGGAGACTTTTTCTTCATCCAGTCCGTACTCCTGAAGTGGTGCAACATGGCTAGTTGGCCAGTTCAGAATCCAGTCCCTACCTTTTGTCCAAAGATTGGATTTATTTTAAAGAAAGTTATTTGATGTCCCAGTGCATCCTCCAGTGAGTTTTTAATCCCGTACAGTAGAAGACCTACAGCTATTACGGCTTTGCGCAAATGTTTGGTTCAATTACAGCTTTTGAGTCGTTATTCACTTGGTGGAAATGGTCTGCCATACAGTTTAAGGGACAGGGCTTTTTGGGCCCTCAAGCAACATAAACTTCAGGGAGAGGCACAGCTCCAAAAAAATGGAGTGACTGACCTGTGTGGATATATGACAGCCTTCTTTCTACAGAAAGATTTTGGCAGGTGGAGAGAAAAAAAGGGAGGCCACAATAGATTGTGTAAGTACCTATTTTACACTATCTGATTTTGTCTTTTTATACTATCTGATTTTGTCTGGTGTTTGTTTCCAGGTCATAGAGATGAAGAGGAGGAACACCATAGCTTAGAAACCTTCACTTTTTACCTCAGTGAGCCTCTAAGTAAAGAACGAGTCGAAGGATTCAGTGATGGAGTCTATGCTATTGTAGCAACCCTGCTCATTTTGGATATATGGTAAGGCTTTGTGTTGCCTCGTACGCTTTCTGTTATTCTAATACTAACTTTTGAGGAAATAAAATTATTTCCATTGTCTTTGACTTCTAAAACCTGCAATGGTTACTTTAAGCACGATTTTCTGGAAAAATACACAACACAAACAAAAGATAATTCTAATGCCCACACTTCAGCAGTAGTGATCGTAAGTCTATGTAATGTGTCGTGGGGTAGAGACTCTTAAAGAACAAAGTTTCAATTTTGCTTAGTCATGTTTTCAGATAAAAGGCTTTTATCAAAAAAAAGGTATTTAGTCACTGAGGCAACTTTACTATGTGAACCTAAGGGAATGGCAACTTAGACTGGGACTTCCTTTCAGATCTTATTTATTTGCAGAGCTGTTATTTGAAATGCTGTTTCTAAGTCACAAATTGGAGAAATACAAAGTGGATGCCTGTTGTTCTCTACTTGCTCAGAGTAAACAGTATAGTTCAGTTTTGCTCCAGATGTGTTTTTATAACAGTAATATGCAAAGTAAAGTAAGTTTTCTCTCCACAGTGAAGACAATGTCCCTGATCCCAGAGAAGTTGAGGAGAAATTCCACGGCAGCCTTCTCGAAGCTTTAAGTGAATATGGGCCAAACTACCTTGCATACTTTGGCTCATTTGTAACCATCGGTCTCCTGTGGTTTGTCCATCACTCACTTTTCCTTTATGTAACAAAAGCTACACGATTAATGGGACTGCTTAACATACTTTCATTGGCTTTCATTGGTGGGCTTCCACTAGCTTACCAGCTGACCAGTGAGTTTGCAGAGAAGTCTCACAATGAAATAGAAGCCATTCAGGTCAGTTGTGTTATCACTTTCTTTGCCAGCATATTTCAGTTTGCAATATGGACTACAGCTCTCCTCCATGAAAGGGAAACTTTGCATCCTTTTGCTAGATATGGTGGCAAGGAGCATGCCTTCATGTTTGCCAAGCTGGCTCTCTACCCTTGTGTAAGCCTTGGAGTCTTCTTTCTAACATGCTTGTTAAGTGAATTTAGCACAGCAATTTTCCATCTTATGCAGATTGTAATCCCATTTGCTTTTCTTGCCTTGCGCATTTTTGTTAGAATTGCTTTAACTGTTCTAAGGTCCATGATGTCTCTCTCCAGACGGAAGGTTGTATTGTTAGAAGAAGAGGAGGCATGTTTGTCTCCTACTGAACCACTGTCCTGAATTTCTGTGCAGTGCATGTGAAGTTAGAATATTAACTTTATGATTCACATAATCTTCATGTTTGGATTATACCGACCTAAACTAAAGCCTTCATTGGCCATAACTGGGGCATATTTAAGTTTTAGCTGGTCATGCTTGAGACCCTGTCTCCAAAACCTGTAATTGAAATAATTGGGTAAGTAGGGGATACAAAGAAAAGCATGTTCCCCTTCCTTTAGAGTTACCCTTGTGAAAAAAATGCTGCTTGACATGTAACTGCAGTGATGATTAATTCAGAAGTGCACAAACAGATGCCCTGCAAAATGTCCTTTTTTTCTGACATAGGGCAGCAATTATGGCAGCCAAACACAGGTATAGAAGCTGGCTGTGCTACTGTAAGATGGGGAGCAAGGCTTAAAAGGCATGGAGACCTCTGCATTTCTGGATAGTGCATCATGGCACACGGATTGCTAGTCTGTCCCCTTTTGTCACCCTTTTTTTAAGGTTACAAAGTCTCTTCTGCATAGTCAAGAACTTGTAATGGCGTTTTGAAAGCTACTTGCGTTTGAGTTGTGCTGAGCATGGGTTTAGATGAGAGTTGCAATTGTGACCATATGCAGTCTTCAAGACTAGCTGAACACAAGTTCTCCAGGCTTATCTGCTCTTCTAAAAGAAAAAAAAAATAAAAATTATGCATTTAACAGGTGAGGATGCATGTGGTTATGTATCCAAGGTTTGAACCAGCTTCAATATCTCCCAGAGAGGTGATTCAAAGAGAACTACAGGTGAATTTATTTTCAGTTCTGAAGCAGCTGCTCATCTGAAATGAAAGATTTGGATTTCTCAGGGTTTTCATGTTTGCTTTCATACTGAGAGAACATCCTTCCATCCATTGTGATGGCATTATGTCATATTCAGAGAGTATGTGACTTTCCTGCTACAAATAAGAGTTTCCCATCAGGTAATGAGTTTTTCCTGAAGTAGAAGCTATCTAAGGGATCCCACAGATTTCTGGGTCTTGCTGAGCAAGACAGCAAAAAAACCTATCTCTGTAAAGGTTCCAGTCCATGGCATGTTGAAGTTTTTCTACAGTTATGTTCAGTTTAGTAAGTTTTATGCCTACCAAAAGTTACCCTGCAAAGAGCTGTACAGAAGGAACGGGCAAAGTCATCTAGCCTCTGGCTGCCCTGGAAGCATTTACATTTCTTTTTGGCAGAGCCTTTAGTTTGTATCTTGAACTGTCTTAGTGCCTGACAACTTTAATGCCATATTTAAAGGCATCTGAGGGATTCTGTTGTTCCTTTAAAAAAAATAACTAAAAATACTGTAGCAAACAATGTCTGGAGTAATTGTTAGTGAAGACAAATTATGGTATTTCACTTCAGTTGAGATCAGTCTTGAAAGCACTTGTGCTTTTGGTCTGAAGCACCCTGATACCAATATGTAATTGTCAGTATTACATATTTTGTGTGAGAGAGTATGTTCAGATATCCAAGGGAGTTTATACCTGAATGAGGTAAAATGACTTCTGGGAGGATTCTGCATTGCATTTGTATCACAGTGTGTTTCTGATATTTAATAAAAGCACTTTTGGTTCTATCTGGTTTTGTTTCTAATGTGCAGCAGGCACATAATAAGCAGTGAATATGTGTATTTGTAATAAATTTTCATCAGTGAAAAAAACCATATCTTCTAGCCCTTTATTTCTGTTCTGCAGGTGAAACTGAAATCTGTCTACAGTTAAAATTATGTTGAACATATTTTATTTTTTTTCCATTCAAAATCATCAAGGTCCCTTCCAACCTCCATCATTGTGATTTTCTATGAAAGACCCTAAAGCTTGTAATGTGATGTAAAGAAATGCTGCTTTTAATTCTGTTGGTACTTGAAGAAAACAAGACCTGAAACTGAATCTAACCATGGAGTTTCATTACAAAGATGCTTTGAAGAGTAGTTAATTGCTGTGTATAAATACTACTGTATTGGCTAATTGGATTCTTTGCCTGTAATCAAGATACCCTTATTCAAATCAAATTTACTAATATTTCTGAACCTAAACTTGAAGGCAAACTTTGACCTGAGGTTTTGTATAAACAGAATTGATTTAGGATTACTCTAATAGTTTTGTGAAGTTCTGGAGAAACAAACTGCATTTCAGAGTGACACATTAATTTGAATTGCGTGATTCTCAAGTAGGAAGAACATTCCTAATCTAACTATAACTAGCTGCTCTTTACATAATTATTAATGATCACAGGTTTTCATCTCTAGAAAAATTAAACACAATGATTATAATCCCAAAATCATAGAACAGATGAGGTTGGAAGAGACCCCTGTAGACTGTCTAGTCCAACCTTCCTGTTTAAAACAGCCTCAGCTCAAGCAGGTTGCTTAGGACTTTATCCAGTCAGACTCTGAGCACCTATACAGATGGAGAACCACCCAGTAGGTCAACCTCTTTGAATGTCCAGTTGCCCCTCGAGTTAAAAAAACAAGGGTACATTTTTCTTCCATTTAAAAGGAATTTGTTGTATTTCAGTTTCTGTCCATTGATCTCATCCCATCTCTGGGCACCAAAGAGAAGAGTGTCTGGGTCTTTGCTCCTCCCCATCAGGTATCCAAAACATTTATAAGAACCCCCCTGATCCTTCTGTAGACTGCATAGTCCCAGCTCTCTCAGTCTCTCCTTGCATGAGAGACTCTCTAGTTCCTGCATCTCCTCCACTGCCCTTTGATGGACTCATTTGAGAATGTTCATGTCTCTCCTGCACTGGGGAGGGCAGAACTGGACACTGCACACACACCATATATACTCTGATCACTCACCTCCCTTGACCTGCCAGTCAAGGTCACTTAGGTTCCTAAGTCCAGGAGACTGCTGGCCTTCTTTGCCAGACTAATAGTTTTAATTAAGTATCCTGAAAACAAGTGAAATCGTAGTAAAATGCTGCAGTAAAACTTCCCTTCTAATGACACAGAAATTTTTTCCTGTGGTACTGGTATTGCCAGTCAGGAAAAACTGCCTCCTAAACCAAATAGGTCATGTTGGACAAACTGTGGTAATGCATGGGAGAGTATTTGAAAAGCCTGTTGCCTCTCAGCTCACAACCGTGATTCCATAATGACAGCTGTTTCATTTGTTCAGGCCAGTTAGCCTCGTTAATGGATTCAAGTTCAAGATTAATCCATTTGAGACATTAAAAGATGATAACAATCACTTGTAGCACTGTCTTCTTTGCCTTGCATACAAATAGTGCTAGCTGAAAAATTCTATTAAAGACTGCTAAGGGATGCACTTTCAGTTTCAAACCTTCAGAATAATGGTAAGTGTAAACAGCTCTTAATTTACTTTAGAAGAATAACAGTCATACAGCTGTAGTTCTTTGCAAAGACAGGATCTGTGCTAAATCACAATGAACATTGTGTACGCTTTACGACTTTTTCCATTTTACTTGAAAACAACTAGTTAGTGCAAGTAATTCTCTTACAACTAACTGTGAAGCTGTTTCTTCTGATGACTCAAACTTCCATGTAAGTTTGCAGCAGACATAGTCAAAGCTGTTGTTCGGCATCTGATAAACCATGAGCAGCTCTTGCACTTGGATTTTTCAGTAAAATAAGGTCAGTCACCAGGAATTTTGGACTTGCTTAGTTTGGTTTTTCAGTGTGAGAGTACTTGACAGTAGTGTGCAAAGCTTAAATTCACTGTAGGAACTTTGCAAAGTTCAGCTTGGTATCCCGTGAGGTTACCTGGGACAGCATCAGATAACTTATTTGTTACTATGGAATGTGGCACAGACAAATGCTCTTGTGATGAGAAGAAAATGCACGTATCTCAATGTTTACCATTTGAGATCTTATCACAGGTAAGATCACATGGCACCATGTACTCCTCCTTTTCTTCATATGCGATGGGGTAGTATTTTGACATGTAGTCCAAGTTGCCTGCTGCATCACTAGGGAGGACCACAATATCTGTATTGTACGAAATTAAAAGCAGTAGTGATTTTTTTTTCCTCAGAGCTTTAATGCTTTCTGTTTAAACATCCAGCATAAGGATGTCATTCAATTAATTGCTCAAAATAATTTAAAAAATGGAGCATTTTGGTATTTTGAATGTCCATCAGTAACCCTGAAAAGCACTTAATTGAAATCATTCAATTGTTGGGTATTTATGGATTTTGAAACTGTCAGCTGGCTGAACAGGCAATCACTGTGCCACTAGTAACCTCAGTGTTTGATACTGACTTGGCCTTGAGCTTCATGTTAAATTACTTTGGCATGAACAGCTGACACTGGTGTGTGGAACTAAAGTGATAACCACCTAGCAGTGACCTCTCATTTGTAATGCTCAAAGTGTCTGAGTTTTTGCCACTGAAAGTAAACAAAAAATGTAGAAAATTCAACACCAAAGCCCAGAAGCAATAGGTTATATACATGTCATCCACTCTCAGGTCTTATTGGTACAGGACACACAACAGTAACTAAAAAAACCTCGTGATACTACAAATGGACGGCGCATCGAGAACCTTCCTCCAAGCTCCCTGAAGAGAGAAACATGTCAGGATTCTTTTAGACGAAGAATATCCATTATCCGTGTCCTGATTACCAGAGAACTGCATGGGCCAGGAGCTCATCACTTTCTGGCCCATTCACTGCCTACGCTTAACTTTACGCAACGTATTTAAAACTATGTCACTAACGACCGAACGCTCAATCCCCTGCTTTTACGAGAGCACGAAACTCAACCGGATTCCTCGGGCGGGGCCCAAAAGGAAAACACCCCCAGATCCTCCATTTTGTATCGCGGGGTAGAGGGCACGGCCCATTTTCCGACGTACGGACGCCTGGGTAACGCGCGACCAGGACACCGGAACCCGGCTCTAGCAGCTTCCGTAGCAGAAGCTCCGCCCCGGGTTGGGCCGAGCTCTGCGAGCTTCCCGTCCCGCCCCGCCACCGCCCCGCAGGGGTCACTTCCCGCTGCCGCCAGGATGATTCCACCGGTGCAGGTCTCTCCACTCATCAAGGTGAGGGCTGCGGGCGGTTCCCGGGGTGCTGTGCCGGCGGCCCCCTGCGCTCCGGGGCCGGGAGGTGACCTCTGGCCTCAACGGGCCGGGCTGTGGGGGGCGGTGAGCTGGGCCTAGTGGTGCGAGCTGAGCCAAGGGCGTGTCCTTGTCTGTGCCTCCCGCAGTTCACCCGGTACTCGGCCCTGCTGGTGGGGATGATCTACGGCAAGAAGCGATACGGTGAGTGCGTGTCACGGGCGGCCTTCCCCCCTTCCCCGATCGGGGCCCAAAGGGCACCTTGAGGCGGGCACGGCCGCCATTTCCCCCTCCCCCTCACTGCAGGGAGACCTGATAGGGCCCTGCGAGGTGGGCCCTCGGGGCTGGGCTCTAACCGGTGTGAAGTGACAGATCCATGTAAAACGAGCCTTCGTGCCAGCGGAGGTGGTTTTATGTCCTTTTTGGGTGGGCTAACAGGTGCAGAGCTTTGTGCTGGCTCTTAGAAACTGCGTTTTAAAGTGCGTGTGTTAATGACAGACTACCTAAAGCCTATCGCTGAAGAAGAAAGAAGAATAGAGGCTGAAGAGAAAAAGAAACGTGAAGAACTTGAGCGGATTGCAAGAGAGCTTGCAGAAGGTAGTTCCTCAGTTTAATTCACACATCCTGTACCGAACTGAGTGCCGTGCCTTGCAGGTGGAGTGACATCTTAATGCAGTGGTTTTAGGACAAATTTAGGCTTACAGCCAGGGGACTGCACACCCATGTGATTCCATGGAGCAGTGGTTAGGGCTGTGTGAAGGGTAAATAGTGCTGCTGTTTGACAGGCTCTCCTGAACGTAAGCTTTGGTAGAGGAAGAGTTGAAAACACATTTGCAACCAAATGGTACGTATTAAATGGCAGTCCGAATTTCCCCTGAGAAAACAAACCTGTAAAAGCTGTGCTGATTATTTTGTGAGGAATACATGGAACTGCATATTAACATTACTCAGATGTCCCTTATTCAGCTGGATGCAGCAAACCTGTGATCCCTTTGATCCATGCAATGAAGAAGTCTCACAAGTGTGACTGGTTACCTAAACCAGAAGTTGTAGGCAACTGCTTGAAATTGCAACTCAGACTTTAAAGTGGTATCACTGGTGTAGTGTTAAAGGTCAGCTTTATTTGTTATATCTTACGTGAAGAGAGTATGCTGGAGGCAATTTTTAAGAAATTGATCAGTAACTCAAGCTATACACTTAATAACTCTTTACATGGGAAATAGCAGCATTCACATTGTCCTAAACAGGACTAATGTTTAACAGAACACTGTAAAACTGAATGAGCCACACATACATATAATTAAATAGGCAAATTGATGAATTTTATCAGTTACTAGAGATGAAGCTATTCTGCACAGCTCTTTTTACCATCTTAAATTTACAGTCTCCATTTTTTATGGACTAAATAAATGGGCCTATAGGTATTTTCTGGATTAGCTGAAACTTTCTTACACTTTTGGGGATAGAGGCTGTACTGCAGTGTTGCTACTTCAGTTAATAATGGAATTCTGTGATTATTTCTTTAGAATGTTTATTTAAAAGTGGCACACAGATGACCAGTCTGCTTTCCCAACAGTGGTTTTGGTGTGGTTTTTCTGTTCAAAAGCTATTGTTATAACTTCATTCAGTGCAGTACAGTTGTTGGAGATTGTTTATTAAAGATGGATAACCAGATATATCCATAATGATAGCTTTTTCTGGGCTTAATTTGAATTATCAGTTCAGAAAACAGTAATTTTGTAATGAGTAAGTAAAAGGTCTTTTACCCCAAATACACTTCTCTTGAGTAAGCAGAAGCAGGAATCATAAAAACTGGCTAGAAAGAAATATCAGACTTGAAGGTAGCTTTTGGTCTCACTAATGTTTTGCATATTTTGGTACTGCATGGGACTGACTAGTAGTCCTAACTGTGTTTGGTTTTTCCTCCCTTCTAGCAAGTGAAGATTCCATATTGAAATGAACAGAAGATTGAATCCTAATTTCACATATGGAAATATACGGCTAGGCTCTGAACTGTGCAGTGGTTGGTGGACTCTGTATGCTATTCTTTCAATAAAGTACTTAAAATGTTGCAATGGGTACTTGAGTTGCATGGAACAGCAGCAGAAATAATTACAGACTATGACAGGAAACTTTTGGCACAAGCAGGCTGTTGCTCTGGTGGAAATACCATGTTGTATTCCTCCAGCAATAGCCAGTCTCTAAGCGTATAACTAGTAGGTAATGTTTGTGATCAGAAAAAGGCACAGTTTAATACATTTGGACAGGTGGGGGAGCAGGCTGGACTTCAGCAGACTGAAGGGCATCCACATGTTCTTTTTAGTAGCAGAGCAAAGAGGTCCTGTCTTGAGTTAGTTTGTCCTACCCCTTCCATCTAGGACCAGATGTGATGGGCAAGCTATAGCACTAAAAATCCTTTGGTAGCTTCTCACTCAGGTAATGGAGGGAAAATCTGCTCTCCATTCCTGAATTCCTATCTGATAAACCCCTTGCAGTCTCACAGGGATATTCATTTCCCTACCCTTCCCTGTCCCCAGCCTTCAGAACCCAGAATGGAAGTCTGGATGCCTTACCTCTTTCAGTGAGGCACGTACAGGGCAGGCCCCACATGCGTGTCACTGGAGTTGGGAGCTGCATCAAGCCGGAATTGAAAACACTCTCCTGGGGTACGGGCAAATATGTCAGAAACAGCTAAATCACTCTGTCACACCTGTCTGGGAGCTGACTGGTCAACGGACCTCTCCTGAAATTGTGTTGCAATAGCATCACTTTTCTCTCAGGCCTGGGAAAATACTGTGTGTAAAAATACATTTCTTACCCCTTCATTTTCTTTGTCCAGTAATTCCTGGCAGACAGCTGCCAAGGGGAGCGCTGTAAGAAATGTGCCAGATTTCACTGCATCTGACTAACACCTTCAGTGGGAAGTGAACTGCCAGCGATATGGTTCTGATGGTGCAAAAAGACACAGAAAGATAGTAAGGGATTGCTGGCTGGAAAAGACACTGGTCCCAGTCTTCTGGCAAAGTGGCTGTGTCATTAGATGATACCATTTTGAAAAGGAAAAAAAAGGCAAGTTCAATTGCCGGATGTATACTGAAATAAAAGTCAGTGTTCCCCTCAGACACTCAGTGTGTGTTAGGCAGTGGAAGTGAGAGCCACAGTGAAGGGCAAAAGGGAATGATAGGCTGCCTGGAGCTCAGGGCTGTATGTACTGTAGCTGGAAATGGCCTGTTTGCCAGATGAGAAGATAGCAGGAACAGCAGATGAAGCATCTCATCACAGCATCTCCCCAGGCGTGGGAGAGGGAAGGGCTTCCTCCCACCAGCTGCCTTTTCCTGAGCACTGCATTGTTTCTTTAGTGCCCTCCCTTGGTGAGCTGTTCTGGGAGGTGAGGGGTCCCATGGTACCATGGATGATTGACACTTTGCTGTTGGGTAATCTCAAACTGCAGCTGTAGGCTGTCTCACCAGCCTTTTCACCCTACCCTGCAACTCCTCTCAGCTCCACCAGTGCAGACATGCTGCTTGCCTATGGACCTGCAGGGGTCACTTCTGCCTCTGCTCACAGGTTGTTCCTGTCAAAAAAGTTAGCAATGACTGTCCAGCGAGGATGCAAGTTCTATACAGACAGGCAAACACTCTGCAGCCCCTGAGATTAAGCTGCAGCGGAAAGATTTTGCCTACAGACAGCATCCCATCAGAAATTGTTATAGTGCAAAAGAAAAAGAAAAGGAAAATGAAAGGTCTTGGTTTTCTATTTCTCTTACTGCCCTCTAATTTCTGTATGTGGCTTCCCACAGAGACATGACTGACAGCAGCCCATCAAGTATAGGCTGAATTTCCTCTTTGAAATGGGAGAATTCCTAACTGAAACACATCTATTAGTGCAATGCAGTGCAGAGGCAGTGCTTGTCCGTTTTACCCCAGGACAGACCCCAGCCTCCCAGCTTTATTTCCTGTAAATCTTTGAGGACATAAGGAGCTTTTCTCAACACTTAAGTGTACAGTGGTTTGTGGCCATTTTTTGAAAGCCCACTGCTCACCACTCTGCAACATGATAATCTTGTGACATTTTTCCCACTGGAAAAAAAAAAAAAACTTGTTTGCCTTAGTATGCAAGTCTCTTACGTGGTTCTCGATGACACTGAGGCATACAGTATGAAGTCACTACTAGTGACTTATTTAGCTTTCATGCAAGTGGACAGGTTTCTGCATTTTCCTGAGAGGCAGCTTGCTGCTCATGGAATTGCTGCATAGCAGGAGAGGATTAACAGTTTTAAACTAAAAGAGGGGAGAATCAGGCTGGTCAGGAGGAAGAATTTTTTTACAATGAGGGTGGTAAAATACTCTCACAGGTTTCCCAGAGAGGTGGTGGATGCCCCATCCCTGTAGACATTCAAGGCCAGGCTGGATGTGGTTATGGGCAACCTGAACTAGTTGAAAATGTCCCTGTTCATTGCAGGGGTTTGGACCAGATGACCTTTGAAGGTCCCTTTCAGCCCAGGCTATTCTATGATTCTATTACAGTTGCTTACTGTACAGAGACACAGATAAATCATCACCAGATACACCCATGGCTCTAGTCTTTCTTTTATTTGCAGTATTTTTGTAATGCAAAACAAGATACTGAAGGATGAAAGCACTGAAGGTAGCAGGATTAATTGAAGAAGAAGAAAATCCCCAGCAAAACAGATCTCCAAACACTTAAAAAAAGAGAGAGAGAGAGGAGCAGAGAAGGGTTTCTGTACGGCTACAAGAACGTAATCAAATGTTCTAATATGGTTGCATGAATAAACAGGAAACCTAGCTTTTATCTGAAATAAAAGAATACAAGTCATCCATTTTTCAAAGTCTGGAGGGAAATCTAAAACCAAGACATCTCTGAACAGGAGGAAAGGAAGGAGGGTTGGTACTCCTCAGAAGAGAACTGTGTCGAATAACATTGGCATTATGAGGCAAAACAGAACAAATTTAGGAGATGTCATGATTCAGGTTGCTTGGTTAACTGTAATGGGTAATAGTAACACTGTCTTACAATCGTATGTGCCAGAGGGAAGCCTTAGTTAGCGCAGAGTGTGCATCCTGCTTGTGAAGATGGCAGCTATTAGGTCTTGCATGAATGGCTCCATGCTTTAAAGCAGCAACCTATACAAATTATTGAAATAGGTGTAGAACTGTTATCACCGTGTTTCCTTGTTTTACATGGAATTATAACTTTTTAGAGAAGTTCTGAAGTTTACTATGCTCATTTTTCATGCTTTATCTCTACCTACAGATTTCTTCATTATATCCTAACAGATACAGGCTTAGATATGATAAATTTGGCTCCTTTTCAGTTTTCCTACTCTGCAGGCTATAGTTCCATTCATTGACAATCACACAGTGTTGTATAGAGCAAAATATGAATTGAACTGGCCCCATCTGCTTTGGGTAAGAAGTGTTTCTGTACAGGAGAAATGCTCTTCCATAGTCATGCAACCTGATCTATTGGGCCAAATGTTGTTCTGACTTGCCATATGCCATCTGACATCAGGTGCATTAAATGGAGCAAAAGACAGGTCAGAATTGGCTCCTTACCATCAGGAAGAGATGCAATTAAGGCAAATGAGATCTAGCCCTTCCCTGGTTTGTTATAAGCCTAATTAAAGTAGCAGAACAGTCCAATCAGGAATGTATCTGTATGCCATAATATGTATATATACTTAAAGCCTGGACATTCTCATTTTGGGAGGCATATATTGCATTGGTAGTATGTCTAAAGTATGCTACAGGTTTTGGAAGCTGGAGCTGTTCCTCCATTGCAGGTTATTCCATCTGTGGTATAAAAAGAAACACAGAATTAGAGGTACAGTCATAAATGTACTTCTCACCTATTACAGGAGTAATTTAGCACTTTTAAGTTACCCAGTGATCAATGTAGGTTATACCTATAGTACCCATATTAAGAGCTGTCTGCTGTGCAAACTAGTCATACATGTAAGGCTGCTTTGGAAATAATGTTTTAGAGTTAGTAGAAACCTTCCTCACTTAAATACTGATTACTTAGGAAAAAATTCTTCAGAAATTCTCCAAATTCTAGCTTAAAGCACTTACTTTTGATCTTTTATATTAATTACTATTAATTAACTGAGAGCAGGTATCCAGACTGCTCTAATGATTCCTAAGCTGTGTCATGTGAGGAATGGCCACTCCATGGGCTGTTTGGGATTTTGGTCCAGTCTGGAACAAAAGCAGACTTCAGGAGCTGTCTCTGTGAAGGCAGTTAAGTTGCAACGAGTGTTTGATCAAGCATCTGGGAGAGGCTATGAGAGCCTTCTGCTCCCACCTCTCTGAGAATCAAACAAATCCTCATGCTACCAAATAAGCTTTCACCCAATGCCCATTGCAGCTGACAGATTTCAGGGCTACAGAGGCTGAGCCCACAGGAGAAAAAAAGATTCAACCAAAATGAATTGCTACACTGTTACTGCTTGCTTCTAGGACGTACCTAATCTGGGCTAGAAATGGGATGAATTTTAATTCCTCAGTGTTCTCCCAGTGAGTGTTAGCTTTTCTTAACTCATTCTGCTTTGTGACCTGTGGGACAGCACATCAGCCACAGCCTCTGTGCAATAGGATGTCTCTCAGCTGCATGGGTGCTTGTGCTGAATGTAGTCTCACTGGTTTCCCAGGCACTATCTCCTGGGTATTTGGGCAGGTGGCCTTTTTGACAGCCTGTCATGGTGTCAGGTTTGAAGATAAGGTGTCTTCAACCTTGCCAATGGAAAAAGACTGAGGAAACTTGTTCTGGGCATCTGACTCTTTGCCTTGTTGTCAGAGTTTGCTGCAGATCTGGGAGAGTACTGCAGAAGTATGTTTTTGAGTTTGGAATTAAAAGCTAAGTATTGTTTCTGACCTTTATTTGCAGCCATCTTCTCTTCCTCCTTTTTCTTCTCTTCCTCCAGAGCTTTCATTTTTGCATCATACTCATCGGCACGGGTCTTCCACTCATTTCTGTTGTTTAGCAGTCCATCAAGCATAGGCTGAATTTCCTCATGGAAACGGGAAAATTCCTAACCAAAACATACCCATCAGCATAATGCAGCTCAGAGGCAGTGCTTGTCCATCTTACCCTAGGAAAACCCCAGTGCCTCACTTCCTGGGCTGGCTGATGCAGGTAAAGTACCAAGGGCACAAAGAGGGATCAAGATACAGTGCTCCAGGGAGGGGCAGGTGTTGTGTCCTGTACCTGCCCCTCTCCCCATGAGTGGTGTTGCTGCACCAGGAGTCACTCACCTGGGATTTGAACCCCTGTTGGAAAGGATGCGGTGTGCAAGGGTGTGTCGCTTACCTTATAGACAAATGTGCACACAAAGTCGATGAAACCCACTTGAAGCTTTGGAAGCTCAGCAGCTTTCCTCCGGTCCATCATGGGCTGTGGGGGGACACAAGTTTGCCATATTGTATGAGACACCTCATTGAAACAGACACCTCTGTTTTCTCCCTGAAAGTGCCTTCCTGTGTCAACCTGGCAGTTATGCCATGCCATCTGTAAAGGCTGTCTAAACAGCTCACTTCCTTTGCTGCAGAGCAGTCAGCAGCTATTTCAGACAGGTCTCAATGTGCTTGTATTGGGAGGAGGATGAAATGTTTTTCCCTTGTGCCTCTAAACCATATACCTGAGAAAAGGCTTATGTTATATAGTGCTGAAGACTCTTGGCTCTTTCAATGCCAAATTTAAGTATTTGTTATTATAGCAGAAAAAATATATGCTAAGTAATAATGTACTTCTAATTACCAGAAATAATTTCTGGACTCTACAAAGTTTGTGTTTGTTGTTTTAATTTTTAATAGAACTCCTTCTTTCCTCTGTGACATACGTATCCCATTTTCCTTTTTTCTGCAAGGGATCAGTGCAACGTCTCAAGGGGAAGGGTCACTCCCTGCTGGTTCACAGCCACTGTGACCCATCTACCTATATGGAGAACTGCACAAGAGGCTCTGTCACAGAGCATCTTCCCTAGATGAGTACCCACTTTTCCAGTGGCTTTTGGCAGGAATGGTGATTTTGGAAAACTCACAGGGCTCTGACAGCAGTCTTCCTTGTAGTAAGTCCCTGCTGAGACTTGCTGTCTGAGCTGAACCTTCTGACTCTCACATGGTACTTACAATAGGCTGTTGCTGAAGGACGCTTATTTCTAAGTCTCCTTGCTCCCAGAACTCAGCTGCTACCAGCAGAGCTACCTACATTGCCAAGGAGAAAAAAAAGAAAAGTTAGCATTGACTTTGGCTTTACAACATGATATGCTTCTGGTCCCTAACATGAGGCAAATCTCACTTTTAGTCCCTCTGTCCCTTTCTGTCCAAGCCCAGCTACAAACTTTCTCCTCAGAAGTATCGCAATCATAGAATCATAGAATAGTTAGGATTGGAAAGGACCTCAAGATCATCTAGTTCCAACCTCCCTGCCATGGGCAGGGACACCTCACACTAAACCATATCACTCAAGGCTTCATCCAACCTGGTCTTGAACACTGCCAGGGATGGAGCATTCACCACCTCCCTGGGCAACCCATTCCAGTACCTCACCACCCTTACAGTAAAGAATTTCTTCCTTATATCCAATCTAAACCTCTGCTGTTTAAGTTTCAACCCATTACCCCTTGTCCTATCACTACAGTCCCTAATGAAGAGTCCCTCCCCAGCATTCCTGTAGGCCCCCTTCAGATACTGGAAGGCTGCTATGAGGTCTCCATGCAGCCTTCTCTTCTCCAGGCTGAACAGCCCCAACTTTCTCAGCCTGTCTTCATACAGGAGGTGCTCCAGTCCCCTGATCATCCTCGTGGCCCTCCTCTGGACTTGTTCTAACAGTACCATGTCCTTTTTATGTTGAGGACACCAGAACTGTACACAATACTCCAAGTGAGGTCTCACGAGAGCAGAGTAGAGGGGCAGGATCACCTCCTTCGACCTCCTGGTCACGCTGACCATGGGCATGCACCCATGTAGTGTCAGCTCAACAGCCTTATTGCACTGAAGCTTATTAGTACTGCTCATCTATTAAGAAAGATTTCCAATATGTCCCCCTCAAGGATTTGCCTCTTGATCACAATTGTGGCTGGCTGTTATGATTTTCCCAGTTGTCCTTTCTCCATGCTGAACAGGAAGGTGGATTTTGTTTCTTTTATCCTCCTCTAAAATTTAATAACAGTTTAATGAAGTACCATTCAGGAGCAAACTTCTAAAGGAAACCAAACAGCTTAGCAGACAGCAGGTATTGCTGTAAAAAAAGCCCTCCACCCATATGTTACAAGCAAACCACCCCACGGTAGCTCAAGAAGCTAAACATTTTGGGGGGTTATTTTCTTCTCTAGTAAACATGAATTTCCTAAAGAACTCACAATTGCAATCTTAAAGATTTATTTAGCACCAAAATCATATTTTCAAGTCCCTTTGGTAGTTGTGGTAGGAGGCTTTGATTCAGCTTCTAGGCAGCTTATTGCATTACTTTGAAGCGTAAGCTAGAGAAATCTAACAGTATATCTAGTATCTGACCTTACTCTGGACTTCCCAAGGCTTTGTGATTGCTGACAGGTCACAGGCAGTCATCATCATGGCCCTAAAACCAGGAAAGAAATTAGTTTATTTTCTAAGCCTGCACCCTATCTCTTGCAGGCCCAGGAGGCTCATTCTCTTATACTCCCCTAAGCATCAGAGGACCCTGCTGAAATTATAAAGATAGATAATGTGATTAAGACAGATAAAGTCATAAAGATAAAGTGATAAAGATAAAGTGATAGAGATAGATAAAGTGAGAAAGATAGATAAAATGAGAAAGAATAATGGGTTGCTGGAACAGCCTTGGCTCTCACTGGGATGCTCATCAAGGATTGCTGTCTTGACTAAAATGGATTTATTCTAGGCAACTCCTTGCTTCTGGCACTAAGTTATTTGCTGCTTTAATAATTTACTGGGCTGAACATCTTGACTGTGGAGTAATATCTTTGTCTCCCACATGGAGGTGAGAACTGCTGCAGCTGAAGCTGTGGGTGCAATTTGTCACCAAAGTGTCTGTCTGGTCACAGCAGCAGCATTGTGCAGCTCAGACTGGTTGCCACTGGGAAGGACTACTAATGGGCTGGATTTCCATACATCTGCCATTGCAGCCTGCCCCTCCTTGTGTCCTGCAGGGTGGTCTGGTATATGGCCAGAAGGGATTCTGCATCTCCTTAGGAGTATATGAGCAGAAGGACACTCCAAAACCAGTTGCTATAGTCCCTGTTTTCCCCTGTTTCTCCAGAAAATCAGGTATAAGCAGACACTAATGTATCACATGCTGATTGTAATAAGTGCAGCACAAGGCATGTTCTGAGGCTCTCTCATGAGGTAACTGCATCACTAACTTTTTCAGAGCTGATTACTCACATGACAACCTCTTTCTTTGTTGTCTCCAGAGACAGGTATTCAGTCCAGGCAGTCGTGCTATCATATGTCTTGGACTCATCAACAATCTTCTGAAACATTGTTCTCTTTCTTTGAGGAGGGAAAAAATAAATAGGAAAAGCTCCAAAACAAGAAAACAAATGTGTTTAAAAAGATGACTGATCCTGACATTGATAACCTTTACATAAGGGTTTCCAGTAGCTGCTGTCCTAGCATTTAGGTCCTCAGGGAAACCCCTAACAAATCCAACCACCATCACCTGCTTCTCTTAAGCAGGGAAAACTATTATAAATGTCTTAAAAATTAGTGTAGTGGTGAGTCATGAGTAAGAACTTGAAAATATGAGCTACTGCAAGTTATGTCAGCTTCCACCTTTGTTGGTAGTGCAAGAAGGCTTTTTCCCTGAATGTTAAGCAACCTGTAGAAACCTAGAGCTGGCTTTGTGAAACTACCTGGCTTTACCTGCATAGTCTGATCTTGCTAACTTTATTTATATATAGAAATATATATATAAAATTCTGGGGAGGGGTTTATACACAACACACACATATTTTGAGTAGTGTGAAATTTGGAAAAATCTGCTGTTTCATTGCTAACAGAGAAGACATTTAGGCCAGGTCCATAAAACAGCTTGCATACATGTTCTATGTGTATCATTTTGCCTGGGTCTGATCTCAACCAAGCCTTTGTTTGCGTGGACCAAGAAGGGCAAAGACCATTTTGTGTGCACCTGGTAAGGAAGCAGTGGTAACTGCTCACATATAGCCACCCTACCTCTGGAGTAAGAGGACTGGGTATTGCACCCTTCCTTATATTCCTCTTTTGTGGACTTTATATTTTGCACAATCATTCTTCACTGGAAACCACAGATGCAGCCTCTGGTCTTGGCACTGCATTTTGAAAGCACATGTTGAAACCTCTCTGCTAATTAGGAAGTCATGTTGTTGAATTCCAGCTGTGTGTTCCAGGAAGCCAGTGCATGCTGATAATGCAGCCCTTGCCAGGTCATTCACCATTTATGAGTATCTTTAGTGCTGAATTGCTAGCAAAGAGTGTCTGAACCAACAGACATTTCTTTCTGTTACAGGATCATACAGTACTGCCTTGTTGGAAACTGAGGCTTAAAATGTCATGTATTTGATATAGTGAGTAAAAGTCCAAAGTTTTTTTGAGCAGTTTGAGTTCTCTCCACCAGCCCTCATGTCAGAGGTGGTGAATAGGACTGCTGCATGGTGGGTTCTCAGAACAAATCACTTTTTGCCTTTGTAAAACAGGTGTATATGTGACTGACTTACTTGAAGTAGAGTGCCAGGTCTGTGGCTATAATGGCAATATCCATCAGGTGAATCATGTGCTCATGCTGTCTGCGGTTGAGATTCTGACATATATTCAGTGACTGAAAAGCAAAGAAAAGGGAACTGCAAAATCCAAGCATTGTGGTGCTGTGAGTCTCTGACCATATCCCTTTCTCAATTGTGCTCACTTTTTTAATATGTAACTTTAATAGCTTCAGCTTGCTCCTCTGAGGTGCAAGGGTTGTGAGCCCTGTTCACTGTATGCTGGTGCCTCATCTCCACTTTTGTTCACTGAACAGGATCAGTGTCCTGAAGCTTGTTACACAGCATGTGCCCAAAATCTGTGCCCTGGTCCCACTGCAAGCTTTCCTGAAATGAGAAGTTAGCTGGGGGAGTCTGTTAGCCTTGGCCCTGCCAGGGGGCTACAGGAGGACAATTCTGTGTTTAACCTATTTACATGGGCATAACAATATGGCTTCTGAAGAAACCAGGTCATGGGTTTAGGAAGCCTGTGCATTTTGGTCCTGGGTGAGCATCTAGTACTTGGGAAAGTGAGGCAACTGCAGAGTTGGGATAGCTGCAGAGCAGGTATCCCAACCAGAGAAAGGTCTTGTGCTAAGCTGTCAGCTCTGCTGCTGGAAAACTTCCCTGAAAGTAAATCATTCATGTGTTTGCATTACAGTTTATTACCAACCTCTTCAGAGAGCAAGAATTTTCCAAATTCCAAGTGATGTCTCTCTAAAATGGAGGATCCATGAAGTTTAGCTAAAGGATTTTGAGATCTGGTTGCACAAACAGAAAATTAAAGATATTACCACAGCACTTACTTAAAAAATGAAGTGTCCCATTTTATTTTTGATTTTGTCATACACAAAAGTTCAACTCATTCTAAAAGGCTTAAGAGTAACATTTTTAATAGCTAATGACTTCAGTCTGGTAAAAGAGTTTTATAACACTGCTTATTTGGATGCTATTTGGATGCTGTAAAACAGTCTTCCACTGCAGATTTCACAAAAATGTTGTTTATGAGTGGACTGTTATTACTTCAGCATGGTAAGCTTGTTTAATTCCTAAATAGCTACATGTTCATACCTAGTAACAGGAACAGAAGAAACAGCAGTCCTTGGGCACTTTCCTAGCCGACAAACAAGACACTCTTTTATGCAAAAACCCAGCCACCTTGACTTACATTTCCCAAAGCTCCAGAAGACAGTAAGACAGTATAGCCAGCAGCCACTGCAGAAGAGCTGTGATCTGACACTACTGAGCACCAGAGCAACAAAGGCTCTGCTGGTCATGAAATTATGCAGCTGTTCTTCTGTAGCTAGTTACTACCTACTGGGAACAGCACCCTCATACTCGTAGGTGCTTTGTTTCTGCAGGTGGTGAGGACTGTGTCATTCATGGTGGGTTTTCCACAGACACCTTCCAGCAAAAAGTAGGCCTCTTATGGCCGGATTCCTCTCAATGGCATCCTGAGTCTTCTATGATGCTGAGGCTACTAAATGCCTGTGCTGCACATGTTCCACACTGTAACAGTAATGCAGAGTGTGGCTTTAACCAAAGGAGGTTTGCTGTGAGCTAAAGAAAGCCCCAGAGAGCACTGCCAGATTTCAAGTTCTGTATCAACCTGAAAAGTGAACTTATTTGCAAAACAAAAGGTTGCAGTGTATAAAACAGCTGTGCTGGAGTTTGGTGTGATCACAGACTGATCCCACTCCACACGACAGCAACAGTAAATAGTTTGAAGTAGTCGGAAAGTGCTTACTTCATTTGGTAAAGGTTGTTGGTTCCCCTATGGTCAATATCATGGCACAGAGCAGCAGTTACCATTGCAAGGGCCTCGAGGTCTGTGTAATACCGCTTCAGTTTGCCAGTCTGGAGGGTGAGAATTTGCATGTCATTTGTTAGTATCTCTTATAAAAAAAGGTACTGAGCTGTTACTGTTCTGTTCTGGGGATCTCCCCATTGAAACAGTCCAGGAGAACTGAAAATAACTCATGAAGCTAAATGCAGTTGTGGCACACTCAAGTTAAAATGGGGAAGCAGCTGGAAACAAAACAGTTCAGACTCTGGTAGGTGTGTTGTACATATGTGCTTGTTGCCCACCTGCAATGTTGCGTGCCACTTCTGTAGCAGCCTCTTGGCCTAGGGACACCTGGGTCCTCACAAGAACCTCTCCAGTCACTGGACACAAAGTGAATCCCTTTTTGAAGGGGCTCTGCCTCTTTCTGAGCAATGGATTTCAGATTCCAATCTGAGTCACCCAAAAGACTATCTGGGGGACTGTAGACGTAGTTCTGATGCAAGCTGTCTGCATCTTACTGTCTGCACGAGGTTCATCCCTCTTGTGGAGCAGCACTCTGATACCTTTTATTGTTGGGGCATCTGTGGCCTTGAGAGCCTGTGAGAAGTGGCACTTGCCACATTCACACTAGTGATCAACTTATACCTGCCTGGAAATGGAAAGTGTGAGGGTGTCTGCATCCCTTCCAGCTAACCTCAATCTGGCTCTTACCGTCAGGAACTACCAGAAGAAAGGAAGTCCTGTAGTCTCTCTCCCCTACCTGTTGCAAGTGCAACAAAAGACCACCTGCTAACAAAGTCAAGCCACAGCACTAGGTGGGAAGGTGTTACCTTACCATCAGGAGAGTGAACATGGTCTGCGCGACATTGAAGCCATGGCGCCAGTTGTGGTAAGTTATCTTCCGGTAGCCTTTGCTGACAGAGTACACAAACCTTACCAGTACCTGCAAATGGGGGGAAGAGCATGTCAGTTTGTGTGATGAAGCTTCTGCCTGTCGCACTTGTAATAAAGACAGTGCACAGAAATCATGAATGAGGTTCAGAGGTGGCCCTAGAAAGAAATGAGAAGCTGTAATAACATCACCTTGCTGCACAGCATTGCTGTAGTAAAGCCTAGTGGAAGGCTAAAAGGAACATTAAAATATAGCTGTCTTTTTTCTAATCTCAGAGAAACAAAATCAAAGATGCCTGAGGGACAAACAAGAAAGAGCAATGTCTGGATAAAAATAGTTTTAATACTACTGTTTGCGAATTGGTTGAAGTTCCATGTTTCTCTATGTATATAAGATTTATTAATACTGATTAGTTTTACTAAATTACTGTTATTTAGTAATACTGATACCACTTTCCAAGTGATATGGCTCCATAGATGTAGAGATGGGTAGTGTTTATATCATCTAAACAATTACAATATAAGGCATGAAATAGCAAAATGTTTTTTTCCTCTGTATTCTACTTTTCCACATGTACTGCCTCCTATGTAGCTGCATAGAAGCCTCTACTTCTTCTATGTAGCTGCATAGGTTTTCTCCTTAAGGAGAAAATTAATCATGGATAGGTAATTCATTTTTCAAAATCTTAGCTGCTCAGAGTGGCAGCAAAGAATGACTGTTTTTCATGCTTGTATCAGAGGTTAGTTGTTACAGAGTAGAAATTTGGAGTACTTTCTGCCACTGACATGCTATCAGCAAAAAGCATAGAAGTAATTCCCGTCCAGAGCACCCCACTTTACTCCTACTTCCCAGCCTGCCTCTCCAGGGTGAACTTTTCCTGCAGTTACACCCAGAGCCCACTAGATGGCAATAAACGTCACATGATGTGCGGAGAAACCACTGCTGAAGTGCCAGTTTCGTGACTCCTGCGGTTTCGCATGTGAAGAGTGCCAAGACATGTGAACTTGCACGCCAGGGGCTAGCGGACCCTTGTTCTCACATGGTCACGCCGCTCTTGTCGCCAGCAGTCAGGTAACAACTGCACCAAATAAAGGCATGGCTTTGTTTGCAGGGAGAAGAAAGGCAGATTGACCTGCCATAGTGATTATGTTGTCTGAAAGCTGTCAGGTACGTACTATAGCAAACAAAGCATATACAATTATGCACTGCCCTGTGTTTTGCCTGGAAACTGTGCTTTTACAATGAGGCTGTGAGAGGCATTAGACACAGTAAGTGCAAGCCATGTTTTGCATGGTGTTTTTTTCCACCTACATAGACCTGACAACAAACCCATGCCTATGGCAGACAACACATGGCAGAAGAGGCCAGCTTCATTCCCCAAACACATATGTAGCAGCCAGAGGCTTTGCGAGGGGATCCCCTGCCCTCAGCAAGGCAAGGGGGCTCAGGGTACACACCCCTGCAAGCTCCCACAACCCCAGACCTATGGTTGCACTATGAGGTATGCAGGGCATGAATGGGGACCTCAGCCATTCAGTGCTGAATCTGCTGGCCATCCAAGGCAGGAGGCCCTAGTGCTGCCAGCTCCTACCTCCTGTGGGATCTGGAACTTCTTCACCACGCCGAGCTCGTAGTACATCTGAATGCCACACTTCACCAGCTCTAGCTCAGTGCAGTCAAAATCAGAGAACCTGAACTCATAGATTTCAAACTTTGTGGGCCCTGGGAGTTCTTCTTTCTGTAAAGGAGGTGGGACAATTTGTTGCTGTACTACTTATGTCATCCCTAGAAACACCTGGAATGGGTTTTGCTTAATGCAAATTTATCAGTATCATACTGCTAGGATCTTCTGCTTTTAGAATATAGCACATAAATAGACTGAAATGCAACTTTTCGTGATAACACCATAAGTGGCAAATAGGGAACGCATGCTTGGTCAAGTTCAAGAAATATTGCTTGTTTTCTGTTAAGCACTTTTCTTGTTGATTTGCTATAGTTTAAAGACCCCAAGACTTGAGAGGTCTTACGGGGAAGACTTACAGCCCTCCATATTTACTCTGGAGAACAAATAGTGTGACAGGTCAAGCTGGCTGATGAGTTTCCAAGTGGACTCTGACCCCCTTGAGATAAAGTGGCAGAGAGCTCCCTTGAGAGCTGGGTAAGGCATTCGCTGTCACCTGATAATAACCTTAAACTCGTACAGCAGACGAGGGCAGGGTAGGCTTTGCCTTCACCCTTCACCAGGTGCCCTATGGGTGTGTACCAGTATGTCAACCCTGCATCCACGCAAGCAATATTTGTTTGCCAGAGCTATCCTCTGGAGCAGTACATTGCTCTTACCAGGATGCTTGCCAGCTCATCTTCCTCACACTCGCTTGGCTCCTTCCCCAGCTTTTCTCGTGTTGGCTGTAAAGAGCACGCATATGTTAAACTTATAACTGAAGCCCACTGGACTTTGCACTGTGCAGCTTTGGGGCAACTGAGGGCAGCTCTCATATGCAAAGTGCATTTTCTTCCTGGACCTTAGCTCTATCTAGGGTCTTTCAACCCATTCTTTCTGGTAAAATATTCTCCCTGTCCTTCATCATGTTTCATGTTCATGTTTCCTCAACTTGCAAATGTCCCCTTTGAGTCAATGTCTCAGCTAGGTCTTCTGACTCCACACCCTCTGCACCAGAGAGATTTTTGGGAATAAAACAGCTCCTCTTTCACCCTACCTGCCTTCCCTGGGTAGCAACTGTGTCAGCCCATATCCATGACCGGCTTTGCTGAGGAAATGAGGAATGACACAGTGTGGCAGTGAGCTGAGGCAGAGAGGCAGATCACAGAGACAAAAAACAGACTATTCTGCCTCTGTGCAGTAACTGGGGCCCTGGGTCCTGCCTCCACACCGTGGTGCTTGGAAGTTTTCTGTGGGATGGGAGGCTTGTGTCTGTGCATTAAGTCACAGGCAAGGCCAGCACCCTTGGGAGTGTGTTGCACCTTGTGAGGCATTACCAGAATTTCCTGGATTTCATCCTTGTCACACTTCACATGGTAGAGCACCATATCCTGAGCAATGTCCTTCCTGTTCTCCAGCTTGTTCATCTTATCGTATGTGTCTGTGTTGAGTACAGACCAACCCAGGAACTGTGTCAAGGACTTGGTGAGGAGAAAAGAAGGAAACGGTGGAATAAACAAAACATGTCCTCCTTAGACACACAGAAATATAACATTGAATGATATATTTTAGGAGAAACACAAGCTCCACTTTGGCCACATGTCTATCAATGAGTGTTTGCTCCCAGCCCCTACTTGCTCCTCAGCAGAGCAGTTCCCGAGATGTTGAATCTGCTTAGACCTCTAGAGCATCCACGCATGTGGAGCACCCTCTATCCAGGGTGGACATTCAGCATATGGAAAGCTATTTCTGTGTTGTTGCAGTTGTCTCCATGCCTGTGGAAAGGCTGGTGTCACAATGCTGACAGCAGATCAGGAACCCTTGTATCAAGGGAGAGAAAGGTGTTCTTATCGCCTTTCATATATGTTTACTTACACCTTGTGTTTGCTCCCATCTTGTTTGCTGTTCAGTGGCCAATTCAAACTGATTTTTTTTCAGTGTTTTTGTTTGATAAAAAAGTCTGTTTCAGGAAACGTTCTGACTGATAATAAATGCCAAGAGCTGAATGCCTAAATTGGATTGAAACTAGCATAGGAGCATTTCCAAGCAGCAAGGTCTCTAATCACAGCTGCTGTTGGTAGATTCAATACTTGGCCACCCTTTGTATCTTAGCTACACAGAAAATTTCTGTGTAATTTCTCAAAGGAGTTGCCCAGCCAATGTGAGCCAGCTACATCTATGTGAACACAGGTCAGAATGGTCATATTAGTACATAGCAACTGCTCATGGCTAGGTATCCAATCCAAGAATGCTGAACCAAAATGGTGCAAACACAGCTGGGTTTCCAAGACTGAACACCCCCCCTCCTCCAGTGTTTTGTATAGTTGCTTTGAAAACTTTCAAGCTGATGCATAACACCTCTATAAGCAACAAAGAAACTTACTTAACTGCAAAACACTGGGGGATGCTTTGTAGGTATACAATGAGCAATAGTGACCTTTCTCAAGCGTATGAATTACTTCCAGCTGCAGCAAGGAACTATACCTCCATGAGGGTCTCATCTTGTTCATCAAATGGTTTCCCATCTTTTCTGTTATAAAATGTGACAACGCCAACAATTTCTTCCCTTTTGTTCACTATTGGCATGGAGAGAACATTTTTGATAGTCCATCCTGATTCATCTAGAGGACCTTCCTTGAAGCAATAGCAAGCAGAAAGACACCATGTACTTAATGTGTTTTCTAAATACATCAGCATTCCCATTTTACATAAAGGCTGCGGGCTAAAGAAATACTAATATGCATAATATTTACTCTAAATTACATTTTTTTCATAAAAAGTAGAACCCTTGATGGGACTCAAAGTTTTCACTGTACCTGAAAATTAAACATCTCATCTGCAGCAGCATTCATAATGTTGCAAATCTAGGGGATCACACAAAAGAAAATGTTTTACAATGTGGGCAATGAGAAGTTTAAATACCAAAACAAAAAACTGAATTGATGAGAAAGCAGCATTAGTCTGACTTCATCTCAGAAAGCCTTGATGAGGCCTTCATTAAGTACTTACAAATCCACTTTCAGCCACATAGGTTGGCAGTCCAGTAACCAGCGCCCAGTGATCTGGGGTAGGATTTCTGAATGAAAGAAAAACATGTAAGGGCAATTAAGGATATATGTTTACTGAAGAATGATTATGGAGATGACATGTATTCAGCTGATCGCACAGTCCACTTTTATGTGTTTCACTGTCAGTTACTAAACAGTCCTGTTACTTTGAAAGGACTCGTGCACAAGCAAAAATTTTCCACATAAGGTAAATACTTTTCCTTCAAGGATCCAATGCAAAATAACCCATAAAATAATATAGTCTGTGGACACTTACGAAGAAGTTGCTCCTGGGAGTAGAGGGTAAGTTTCAGACCTTCAGCACAGAGAAAAATGCTTTTTTAAAGAAAGCTCCTGGCTCAGAGTGTCTGCAAGCCTGAACACCTGAACACTGCTATATCTAAGTAAAGGGGCCTTTTTTTGCAGCACAAACAGCAGTGTGAAGTGGTGTGACTAGAACTGGGTGAAATGCCTGTTGAGTCAGACTTGTTCAAGGTGCCCAAGGCTTCTTTGAAAACTTCAGTGGCAGGAAAAGAGGGAGGCTTTCAGAAAGACAAATCTCTGTGGTATCAAGAGAGAAAGAAAGGCCAGAGGTAGCCTTGAGATGGGGACAGTGACTGGAGGATGAGAGACAAATGAAGACGCTGGATGACAGTTAGGGAAGCAGGACTCACCATGAGAAGCTGGGCAGAGGGGTGGATGGCAGGGCTGGGACAGCGGGTGCCTAAACACAAGGACAACCTGGGTGAGTTCACCCGCTGACACAGGGAAGTTACCAAGGAGAAGTGATGCCTCAGCCTGCCAAGGAAAGTGGCAAAAGTGCAGGCATTCAAGGAACTTCACTTCTGCATCTAAAAAGAATCACTGGTTGCAGTAACTTTTGGAGCCCGACTTGCTAGCCATGGTCCCAATGCCCTGGAGGAAACCTTTGTCCTGTAGAAATGTGAGTCAAAGCATCAGCTTGCATTCTGGCTCTCTTAGTCTATATCCTGTCTGTCCTTTGAATATTTCCTCATGAGTCTTTGTCATTGAGAACCTTGGGTTTAGCTACTCTCTGTGTCAGTACCTAGCAGACAAAACCTGGGCACTTACGGGATGACTTTGATGTCTTCTTTTCCATGTAATATATAATCAATGACCTTGTAAAAGACTATTTCCTGCAAATAAAAATGAGTGTTATGTTAAAATTAGCAATGAGGCAATCCAGCCAGACAGGAGAGAGTTTAAGAAATCTTGTTCTCACATACCCTGCCATCTGGGGTGCGAGGTCCTGAGTAGGGGGGAACTTCTCCCAGCAAGACTGGCCACAGGTCAAAAAATTCCTGGTTTTAAAATGTAAAACAAGTATATTTAGAGTAAAAAAAGTGCTATGAGGCTCGAAGTAACCACTGCTCTAACATGCTGGGTTTGGTATTGTGTAATGAAGGCATGAACTAATAAGACTGATTTGATACTACGCAGCATGATGGTATGTCCAAATCATGAAGTGTAAGGTGCATTATGTGGCCATATATAGTCATCCTATACACAGGATGCTGCTTCATTCAGTAACAGCACAGACTGTACTCACAGAGCAAATGGTTATGTCGATACACCATGTTCTTAATTTTCCAGAGTGTGACCATAGGGGATGATTTGCTACTTGCCATCTTGCTAAAGTGACAGATTATGCTTTCTTCACTTAGGCTAGATTATAATGCTGATCAAAGTGTCATTAGCACACTTATGATCTTTTAATACACATCTTCACAAGCGAGCATGCTATAAAGCCTCTGGCAACATGGTGGACATCGCAGTTCATGGTACCCTCACTCAGCTTGACTGTGGAATAAAGCAGGGCTCCCACTGCAAAGAAACTGTGTAACCCCCACATGTATCTTGTAAAGGTGCATTCAGACCAAACCAGAGCTGCAAAAGTAACTGAGCTTCTGTCAGCTTACTTTCATGAAGCCAAATATTGCCTAAAAGCCTTGATAACATGTACATGGATGAGTCTTTGAGGACGGTGGCTACTTTGTTGCTGGGGGTTTATAAGGGTATCTCACTATAGTTCTGATATCCACAGGCTTTGTGAGGCTGTGCTTATGTTGCAGGCTTTGACCAGGATTGCTGTAGTCAGACACCTTTGTTTTCCCAGCCTCTGCCTCTTCTGACAGTCCCATTCTGGTGATTAGCTATTACCCTTCTCTCACTTTCCTTTATCCCAGGCTCCTCATTTGCCAAAAGATATACAAGACACATGTGAACACTCACCTTCTGCTTTGTCATGTCCAGGAGACCTACTGAGTACCGGTCACAGTTCAGATATGCTCTCACTGTGTAAAAAGCCTTGTGGAACTGCCTCTCAATGTCTGTCAGCTCCTCAAAAACCTTGTTAGCTGACCACAGTAGCACCTGCAGGATATAATCCAAATGTAAACATATCTTCTCCTTGAGAGCTGGGCTTTCCAAATGAGTTTGGAATAAGAAAGAAACGGCTGGGGCTTTATACTACATTTTCTGAAAACTGCAATAGCAACCTACACTGCAAAGTGTAAAAGCATTGCTTATTCACACTGGGAATTACTAGTGGAAGATGTGTTGTCAGAACAAGTCAGGTCACCATGGAATGCTATGTAAAAGTTCCATCTTACAAATAAAGCACAAAAAAGTAGTAGTGCCAGATAAAAAGATGGCCCCACTTAAATTTTATATCCATAAGTAAAATCTTGCATCCACAAACAGTTTCACCAAAAGTGTTGTAAATTCTGGAGGCTGGAGTTGGAAATATCCAAGTTGACATTTTACTCAAAGCCCTTCCACTGCTGCTTTGTGTGCACATCAGCCTATGATCCCTTTCCCTATCCTGTGCCCTACAAATGCACGCTTAAGAAAGCTGTTATTAGGCTCTTTCATTTTTAATAATTGAGGTTATGTGGCAAATTAGGCTTAGCTAATGCATGTGTGTCTGTATCTGAGTGTGTCTTACTTTGTTTTCCAAGCTCATAGAACACGAGAAATAGGGCTTCAGAAGCACTGAGAGGTGCTGATGAAGGTGACTGGACCTATGCTTTGAATAAAGTACTGTTACATGGCCACAATCAGGAAAAGTGTCTCACCTCTTCACTGGGCACTAGTTTTGGTAGTTCTGAGCTGCATTGGTTTCTGTTTCTAATCCATAAATTGGAATAACTTGGCCACTCCCTACAAAGCCTGAGGTGTTCAGTATCACCGGCCTCTGAGCATCCTTCTGATAGGATAGTGGTGTCATAGAAACTATTAGACGAAGTGATCAATGGTTTATTTTCTGGCATTTCATAGAATGGAATAAGTAATGCTGAAAGCCACAAAGCCCAGTAGGAACTGAAAGAAACACCCAAAGAATGGCCAATTCATGGAATGATGTAAATAAGTTGGAAAAAATGTGTTACATGATCTTCTAATAAGACTTTTTCACAGTATCTGAGCACAAGCATACCAGACTGTCCTTTCACAAGCTGCTTTACTTACAGTATCCCTTAGCCTTTGCAGCTGGGATTTGCAATTCTAAAATCTCAGACTACCTTAGAGTGTCATTTGCTTACTTTGTACTTTCTTACTTTAAAGTCTCACAGAATCAATCGTATTAACTCTAGCACAGACTTTTAGATCTAGATGTCCAAAAGTTTGTCGGTTGAACTACTGGTAGAGCTGGCCATGTGTCTTGCATCTCCTTCTCACTTTACACTTTCTGTGGGACCTGCTGATGCAGCAGTGATACATGAACACAGGACTCATGCAGAGCAGACCATGCTGTGGGAAGCATTAGGCCTTCTATCTCTTGGGCTCCCTCGTTTATTTTCTAGCTTTTTCATTACCTCCCCCCGTCCTACTGCTAAACCTCAACAGGAATAAACCTTTGTTAGTTCTATTTTATTTGAGTTACTGAGCATTGCTAGATGGGTATATCACCTGACTATCATTCATGCTTATGGTCACTGAAAAAGTTGCATGTCCTCTCCAATAACAGCCAGGTGTCTGCTGCAGAAAGGGATTGCATGGATTCACTTCCAATCCCAATAAATTCAAGAGTCCTTTCATAATCCAAGTAATGGAAAATAACAGTGGCTGAATTGCTTCAATTCAGAATACCCTAAACCCCTCAGTTCTGTTAATTTCTAATGAGGGAGGCCAATTCAAAAGGCATGTGAGTCATTTTACTGGCACTAAGAAAAATTCTATACCCCTTTTAAATAAGCAGGTAAGGAAAAAATACCACAATCTTAATTGTAGGAAATCTCTTACTGCTGCTGGTTGAAGTGGCTAAATGCCCCGGGAGTCTCAGTTCAACAAAACATCTGGAGCTCAGTTCTGCTGAATCTGATGCCACTGCATCAGCTCCTGCAGTTTTGCCAGCAATAGCATGAACAGAAAGTAATGCTGAACTGTGAGGGAGGAGCAGTATCTTAAAGTGGATAAGGGCACCTTTTATTTCTGCTCTTCAGGCACAGATCTCTGAACAGATCAGCTACAGCTTTGAAATCAGAAGAATGATCTCATTTGATTTTGGGATACAGCCCAATCTGCATTTGCACTCTTACCTGGCCTCTTCGAGTCTCACAATTGTGAAGATAACTCAAGTGATAAATTTTCAAGTTCAAGGAAGCAAAATTCAGGTACTTCAGAAAAAGCTGAAAAGGCAAAAAATGAGATTGAGTTGAACATAGTAGAAGCCTCCAGTATACTGGATTTCATAACACCCCTTCAGCAACATCATGGTAATTCCCCTGGATAAATGCTTTGCTTTGCACTGGTATGAGATAAGGCTTATCCCACTGTAACTTCCCTGAAAGATTTCTGAGATAAGCATCCTCATAATAAGCCTCTTGTGTTAGAGGGAGGGTGAGTCCCCTGTGGGGAAATTCGTACCAGTGGAGCTTCACTAAAGCAGACATCCCTACTGCAGTAGAGTCTGTGTTACATGCCAAAAGTAACACCCACTTGATAGAAACTGAGCTACAGAACACTTACTGCTTCGTCAGAGCTGGTGAAGTGCGGACCATTGAGCTTGTTAATAGCCAGAATAACAGCAACTAAATCTTTGCCATTCAAGATGGGTGTTGCAAGGATGCTTTTCGTAGTGTAGTCGGTGAGCTCGTCAACAAATGAACTGAACTGGGCACACTGTTCAACAGAGAATTTACAAATTACACATTTCCCACACTATGTGTAGTCTTGAAACCAAGTTAAAGCACATCTTCTCAAAATAAGCTGCCTCAAGAAAGTTTTGCTTAAAATATTATTGAGTAAGATAAATGAATTAGCAGAAAATTGGACATTGTACAGGTGAAAAAGCTGGTATCAAGAAAAATGACTGTGATTTCTCACTGTAACGCATGCAGTTCTTTCTCACAGAGATCTTGCAAATCACAAGCTTTAATATTGCAGACTCTGTCAGAAGAAAGAGGCTCTTAAATCACTGACATCCTTTGTAGTACCTCCTCCATCCTTTCCTCCAACTTGCCATTAACATGTTACCACAGTTACCAGCCTGCATTGTGTAGCCACACTTTATAAATCAGTGCTGTCTTGTGCAGTTACTGGGAAGTTCATTCACCCTCTTTTTAATTCTGCTTTTGCCTGGGCCCTGAAGCTGCTGTTGCCTTGCAGCCTTTGTGAAGTCATCTACCCCATGTTTTCCTTGAAAATGTTCTCCCACACATTACCTTCCATGTTGCTGGGCCATTGTGCATGGACGATAGGTAGAAGGGAAGGAAAGAGTGTTTTTTAAGAGAGTTTAAGTCACATTAAAAGAGAGTTTAAGTCATTCTGATGCTTCCCCCCTCCCAGTAAAACAAAAGTGGTTGCAAAACCAAAATCAATGTCTCAGTATGTTCTGTGAAAGACAAGGCATTTTTTGCTGAAGCATTTGGCTGTGCTTATATTGAGCAAAAAATGGATGGATAAACTGCTGGTCTCTTTGTAACCAGCAAACAAAAGATGGAGTAATCCCAAATGCCATATTTGGGTCACATGGATTTTAGTTTTATAACTATAATTAGAATAAGTGGATTATTATTACTGCCATTCAGGTTTAAATGATTCAACCCAGGAGTATAGCGGGTAAATATTGTCATGAAGGCATAAAGATGTAACATTAAAGTTCGTTGCATTCCTTTTGGTATCGCAGTGTGCAGGTTTGCTGAAAGAGTTTTTTTGGTCAAAGCTTGTCTCTAGCTGCTTCTGATGAAGATCACTCATGCACAGGTCCATTCCCTCTGACAAAAATGCCTCTGAATTCCCTTGACCCAAACTTTATCAGACAGCAAACATTTTCAAATTGCGTTTGTAGTGGGAAACCCTCCTGGACTCACTATAAAGGATTCCTCTCTCTTTGCCAGTTACTCACGGAAGAGAAGTGTTTGTGGAAATTTCCATGTGCGTTCAATGAGGATATGGTTGTACCTCACTCTGCTGGACTAGATGTGATTTTTTAGACAAGGTGTGACACTGCACTTGTTTGCAGGAGTTAACACCTACTGTAATTAATTTGTTTAGATTCATTTTGATCCATAAATGAAATTGGAAGCAACTAACAAACTTGCCACTGGTGCTTTGGTTTCCAGTACGTAGCTATTACACTGCAAGAGGTTTGAGCCTGAGGCACTAAGATGCCCTGCTGCCTCTTGACCCTTTTGTACTTGCAAGGGTGTGAACCTGTCTTCTACTAAGTGAAAGAACAAATGACAAACCTACCTCACTGACATCCTTGATGTTCATGGTTTTCTTGGTTTGCGCAACATAGCCCACAATGCCTAAGTCCAGTGGATAGACAATCTCACAGTCTGGGGGAACCAGGCAATCCTCCAGGGTACTTCCTTCTTGGATGTTGAAGAGCCTTGTTGCCAGTTCAGGTGTACCATTTCTCTGCCTGTACATGAAAAGACTACAGCGGTCAGCATGAATAAGGGACCTGATTCTTCTCAAGGTCTTGAAAACAACTTTCTCCATGTTGATGCTTTCTTGCATGTCTTGGATCAACTCAAAAAGGATTTCACACTCATTATTATTCCAGGACTCTGTTCCTTGTTTCTTCTCAAAGTACTGCTTTGCAAAAGCAGGGTTGCCATCAAGAAACTTCTCCACGTCGTCTTCACTAATGCTCATTGTGAATGCCCTGGGTCTTGTGGTAGGTCCAAAGATGTGATCTATGTAAAAACTGCAATTTCTGATGTAGTTCCTAAATTTCGTGATAAAAGATGTTGCTTCTAGAATGACCAAGGGTGAGGCAACACTGCAAAAGAGCTTGTCATCAGGAAGAGGTATTCCTTTATAGTGTGGAAGATGAGTCAGTGGGAGGACAGATCTTCTCAACCAAAGAGATTAGATGACCTCTACAACAGCTTTGGGTTAACTTCGTTCTTCTTAGTCTTAATGCAAACAAAAACTGAGTACTCACAATACCTGAAAACGCTCTCCTTTCTCTTGACAAGCAGAACACCTACTGAAACAGTTATATTGAGGCAACAGCAACAAGGAAGAGCTGCATCTTCTAACATTGAAATAAGCTCTTTAAAGTCTAATTAAATATATACTGCTTGGGCCTAATCCTTGGCTAACAAGGTGAGCATCTTATTATTTCTACTCTCCCAGCTCCCTGCAGTAGTAGGAAGTGCATCCTCCACAAAAAGGCATTGTGGCCAGAACAAAAACAATGAGCTAATGCTTCTCTTTCAGAGCTCCCTATGCTATTGCATAGTTCTTTATATGCTGTTATAAGGGTTGTTATCACATGGAAGCACCAATCCTGAACACTTTAGTCCAGGATTAGAACTGAATTTGAAAGGTCTGTAACCTTTTCTTCTTGATAGTAAGAATCAGGAGAAGAAAACATGCCTCTTAGTGGCATCCCTTTAGGAAGGAATCTAGGGAATCATGGCAGGCCCTGCTGAGAAAAATATCAAAACACCCAGGAAGGTAGAAAAATTTTGCTCATCACTATGAGTGGAGAAAGGGTGGGAATTACAGCTGTGACTGACAGAGTTGTTCATATCAGTGAAGCCACAGTGCTGTGTGAACAGCAGGTGAGGGTCAGCTCCGTGCTGGGAGACAAAATGCCACAGAGGCCACTACTCTTCAGGGGAATTAAATGATGCACATGGGCTTTAATCAGTGAGGAATAGGGCTAAGTCTCATCCATTACATTGCTGGAAGATAATCATGGCTCACTTGCTCAGGGAGTAAAAGGCCCATTCCTGTGAGCATTGGTACTATTGCCAGGAGTTGTGCAAATCAGCCAAATATGAACGTGGGTGCCTGGGAGGAGGGTGACAAGAGAGCTGTGGTGGCAGTGTTAGAAATGCTTGTTCAGGTGTGTGCCTTCAGCAGGGAGAACAGAACAGATAGCCACTGATACATTTATGTTCAGCCCTGAAAAAGGAGGTGAACACTCTCATACAAAGGCATGGAAGTGCTTTCTGGCAGTGTTCAAGGCCAGGTTGGATGAAGCCTTGGGTGGCATGGTTTAGTGTGAGGTGTCCCTGCCCATGGCAGGGGGGTTGGAACTAGATGATCTTAAGGCCCTTTCCAACCCTAACTATTCTATTCTAATCTGAGTAGAGAGGAAAGCAGCTGAGAGAGAAATCGTTTCAGAAAATTGCAGGTAAAACAGTGGAAACTGAGCTAAATATGTACAAAAAATTCATTATTTATCATTCCATTTTCTCCTATTCATTCTTTCAGTTCCCTGGATCAGTGGAAATGCAGTAGGAATGTTGCTGGGTCAACTGGTTGAATGTCTTAGATGTCTTCATGCTAGCATAGCATGAACTTGCTCTGGTAGTTCTTGTAGTCAGGATATTAAAATAGAGTTATTGCTCAAAAAGACTTGGAGAAGGTGATGTGTGCCAGGAGTGCATACACCGCCTTTAGTGTCCACATTCTACTGGAGTTGCTCAGCAGTATCATGATGAGGGTCTGCTCCAGATTTCCAAAACAGGAGTGGTTGAAGCCTTCCTGTGAGCAACAAGCAGGAGAGTCCCAAGCAGAGGACTTGGTGGTAATGGGAAATGGCTGGCACCTGTAGGTATGACAGTGTTTCAGGACTCAGGCTGTTCAGCAATGTGTTGCATGTTGCAGCAGTTTTCTGGTACAAAGGGTGGCAGAAAGAGCAAGAGGAATTTTTCTTCAGTTCTGACTGGAAACAATTGAAAGAGCTAGCTGAGACCTTGAAGGTGGGAGAAGTTGAGGTGTGCCAGACCATGAAATGAGAGTTTGAAACTGCAGGAAAAAAAAAAAAAAAAAAAAAAGCCTCTTTGTAAATTATGTGCTCTTGTTAATCAAGAGAAAAACAAGGCAGAAAGTGTATAAACATGGCAAAATTATTGAAGATGAGTGCAAGAATACTGTGAATGGCTAAAAACGGAAAGTCAGAAAGGCCAAGCTCCAAAATGAGGTTAAATTAGGAACATGAAGGGCAATAAACATTTTCTGTTATACTGTCTAGAGTATGAATACCAAGGGAAATATTGAAGGATTGGTGTGGTTAGAGGGTTATGTGAAGTGAATTTTAAGCCATCAAGGGTTTTTTCTGATGATTAACAGAGTATCTTCTGAGGTTATAAAATGCTGGGAAAAGATGTAATGATTAGTTCAGCAAAACAGCAAACAGTAAGAGCTGAAGAATTCCACAACAGACAATTTTGAATCTAGCTTGTAAGAAATACAGGGAAAACATATTTATACAAATAACTAGAAGAGATAAGTAAATCCAGTGTGGTTTTGTCAAGAGCAAACTGTCACACCATCATAATTCCTTCCATGCCAGAGTAAGAAGTCTGCAGTCAGGGGGAAAGTAACAACTGTCACAGCTTTTGACTCATGAGAAAATTACACACAAAATATTTCATCCTTTAAGGTGAGGGCTTAGAAGAAATAGTTAGAAGGTGGTGGCAAATCCGTCTGGAAGATGGAGAGTTGCTGTTAGTAGCTCACTAATGAAATACAAGAACTTCTTGAGAAAGATTCTCCACGGAGGCTGTCCTAGTTGTAGAGCATCTCAGTATTTCCACTGATGGTGGAATAAAATTGTATGTATATGAGCTGTGGCCACATGTCTGTAAATGTGTTTGATCACCATCTTACAACTAAATTGCAGATAAGTGTGTGCAGGTGGACTAGAACTCACCAAGGATGCGTGGAAAGCTCTACTTACATGGAGAACAGTCACAGCCATCTGGTGAATTCAAGGGGATGAGTCATTATTCTGGGCTTGTCAAAGCTGAACATGTGTCAACGCCAGGCAGAAGGAGCTGTACACCCATTAAGTGAACATTCTATTATATAAGAGATTATGCCAAGTTGTACTAAATAGATGTGTCACCTGGAAGACAGTAGTGGGAAAATGTGATCTCTGAGGAAAGACATGTTTGTTGTATCTCTTCCAAGCCATCTCTTTTCTGTACAAAACAGTCCCCAATCGCATAAAAGGCAACTGCAAAGATAAAGGGAGCTATGTGTTCTTCACGGTAATGTAGGACAGGAGATTTCATTACTTCATAGTAATGAAGGACAGGAAGCACTGGAAAGGCTTCCACAATAGCTAGGAAAGGCTTGCACCCTATCTTAGATACCCCTAGAATCAGAGACACCATCCTTTTTCCCAGCGAACACCTTCTGCCAGAAGTGATACTCATGTAATGATACCAGCCTGCTGGAAGTGTTATGGATAAACGACTTCTTATAGCTGGAGGGAAGCTCATTTTCCTGTGGGTCTAGCCACCTGCAGTCCACAACCTCACTGGCCAGTTATGTGGGAGGAAACCATTGCTTAGGCACACAGGAAAAGCTTCATTTGCGACAGTGTAAACCTGCCAGATGGGAATAATGTTATTGATGATTGGTGTGCAGTGGAAGCCAGATGCATCCTACTGCCTTCCAAGGCCTCCACCCTAGTATCAACCTGGGCCCTTCCAGTGTGCTGTAAAGTACAAGTCTTGTTTCATCCCTCAGTGATGGAGTAAAAGGACTGGGTAAAAGTAAAACCATTAAAAATCTTGCTAGTCAACTAACACATTTTGGATGCTGGTATCCTAAAGGAATGAAGTTTCCTATATGTGGAGTTTGAAGAACCTCTGATGTGAAGTGAAATTGCTCTTACATTCTAGCACACTGTTGTCTGTTAGTTTTCTGATCTAGTGGACTTCCCTTGTGCCAGGTTGGATTTGTGGAAGGAGAGAAGTTTTCGTGGGAGCTCATGGTCACTTCCCTGAATTATTTCAATGTCCAGGAATCAGGCTGTGTATGAAAAAAAATGTTATAGCAGAGAGCTATGCAGTTGTAAGACATATTCAGGATGCCCTGTGTCTGAACAGAAGGTCCTTTTGGCTTGGTAGCATATGGCGTTTTCCAAGCTGTATTGCTTCACTGTTTATGTATAAGCTGACATAAACAGGTTTGGTGGCTGTATTAAGGGGTATGAAAAACGTTGTACATGCTTTTGGGTTGTGATTTGGGAGCAGAAAAATTGTAAATGGGTGAACTATTCATACTGAATGGAAACTGGCATTCTTTTGGATCCAGACCTCTCAGACACTTGCACTTTGTTTGCATGAAATGTTCAAGACAAATGTTTTTGTTTGAAACATTTGTATGAAGAACAAGCAGTGTCCAACAGTGACACTCCAGGCTCAAAATATGAAAGATCCAAGCTCTGTTCTTTCCTCTGCATGCACGGTTTGAACCTTAACAAGTATGTTTCCCCTTAACAACGGGAAAGAATAAAGGACCCAAGTACTGAAGTTTATAGCTTCAGAAGTGGAGAAACTGAGGCAATATTGGTAAAGCCAAGCCAGGGCTGTCTAACTGCAGTGCAATTGAAACCACACAGGAACAGTGCATGGAAATCTACATCATCTGTGCAAAGGGAGCCAGCAGTGCCAGTGTATCCCTTGGAAAAGGGTGATGTCCTGATGTACCCAGAATTTCAAGCATAGTGCAAAGGATACAGGTGTTCCCCAGGCCTTCGGGGAAACACAGGTGGCACCATGAAAGCCATTGCTGCCATAACAATGGTAACTGAGGTGGGTACAGTCTAAGCTTGCAATAGGATAATGTTCTTTGATTGGACTTAGGCAGACAATGGAGGATTTTGGAGGAGGATGAGGCTTCTATTTTAAGAAACTTGCACTAGGCTGTTGCACAGCATATCTGAGCACGTGTGGTTGCACACATTTGGCTTTAATAGCTTTAAAACTGAATTGCAGAGTTGGCATAAGACCTCTGCCTTGGTGGGTGTTGGTGGATGTCCTTTAAACTGGGTTTGACATGGAAACCTCAAATGCTTAAACTGAATTGAAGGCTTGGCTCGTGGCTGGGGAGATGAGCTGGAATCTCTGAGACAAAATTCCTCCCCTCCCAATAACTCATGTCACAGCCTTTCCCCACTCCCATGATGGACACTACTAAAACTCCAGCTGTGAAGTAAAACCATCCAGCTAATGTGCAAAATATACTGCCCAAGAGAAGCAGTACTGTTTGAGTAATTTATGTGTCCAAAGCAAATGGTGCAGATGCTACCTGCAAAGAAGGAATGGTGATGGCAAGCATTGGGGATGTTAGGTCCAAAGATACTTCTGCCCCTCCTTCATGGGAACGATGTTTTCCTCCTAACCAAGAGGCTGAGGGGAGGGCAGCTGCAAGGGACTAATTTGATTAGACATTATCCGTACAGGATATTGTATTGACAGCTACACTCAAACCTTTCTGGCCCACTCATCCGTTGGCGTAACAAGATTGCAGCTTATCTGATTTACTAAGTAATATTGTCATGCCACCTGCTTGTATCCACAAATAAGCTTTCCTGCCTGGAAGCAAGGAAGCCCAGCAAGGATCAGAGCTGTGTCCCTCACTCCTCCTGGGACAGGGTCTTTTGCCCCTGATGTCCAGCTCACTCCTTCAGCCTCACAACGATTATTTCTTGCCATGCAGTGGACTAGTGTGCAGAAACTCATGGCTCTGTCTCAGCACCCTCTGTTGGCTTTTCCTTCCTTTCCATGGCTGTTCACAGGCCTTTAGAAGGCACCACAGCATGACCCTGTCTCCGGGGCTATCACCCCTGGTTCCAAGCAGTAGGAACCCATTACTGCCTGTGGTCCTGGCTAGCAGAGCTACCAGTGGGTAGGAAGCTGCAGAAGTTTCCTGCAGGCACTCATGTGCAAGTAGGTTGGAGATGGATGAGGGGTGAAGTACACTAGGGAAGCTGTGGCTGCTCCATCCCTGGCAGTGCTCAAGGCCAGGCTGGACAGGGCTTTGAGCAGCCCAGTCTAGTGTGGGGTGTCCCTGCCCATGTCAAGGGAGTTGGAACTGAATAAACTTTAGGTCCTTTCCAACACAAACCATTTCATGATCTGTAAGTCTGGGGATGGTTCAAACTGGGAGAGCAGAGGGCATGGATGCCTTTCAGAGGGACCTCAGGAAGTGGAGAAGTGGATCCTACAGCCCATCCTGGGCAAGCGCTGAGGCCTGCCCCTAGTGAAGGATGGCAGCAAGGAGACGTGTGCCAGCTGGGCGATGTGCATGAGCACAGCCTGAGCTGCACACTTGTTTTAAGGTAATCTGGCTGTTACACAGAAATACAACAGTGGAGCATAGGAGCACAGTTTAGTGACAATCCTAGGTTTGAGAAGTCACAGCCTGAGCAGCAGTTTCTTATGCTAGAGCTCTGTTTTCTTGCTGGTTGGGGGGATATCTGAATTGTAGCAGGATCATTAAATGTTTATAATGAAATGTAAATCCCATGCATTACTGTGAACAGGTGAAAGCATGCTGCTGGCAGTTCGACTGCAAAGGGTGAGTAATGTGCTTTGGAGCCAAAATTAGTACCTCGACACCCCTCACAAAATTTTGCTTGCATTTTGACCAGAATGTTGTCTCCATCTTCTCATGACCATTAGCCCTCCCCTTTTTGGAGAATTACTTTTAAATTAGCATACTAATTTAAGTATTGCACTGGTGAGTTGCAGTAAACAGTCAAAGATCTGAACCTATATGGTACTCGCAGAGAGGAGGTAGTGCTATAGACACATGCATAAATACAAATTTTTATTTTAGATAGTAGTGTGTTCAGAGTAAGCAACAATCAATAGGCATACTGGGTTAGCTTGCCAAATGCTTTTAAGCTCCATAATTTGGTAAAACCCAGAAAGTACCTTTTCATGTTAACACTAGTTCTCAGTTAACTGTTTGATTTTATTTCTGAAATAAAAAACCCAGACAAAACAAAACCACTCCAAACACAGCCCTCTCCCTAAATTCAGAATCTTGCAAACTTTAAAAATAAATGTTTTTTTCTGTTTGTGTGTGTTTTTGTCAATAATTGCTGAGCGGCATAGCAGCACCTGCTATAATGGAGGTCCTTCACTCATGGAAATGGTAGTGCATGAGAGGCCGGTCCCTGCACTGCCCAGTGCTCCAGGACAAGTCCTGAGTTTCTGAAAGCAGCAGTACTTCCCTTGCACTCTAGCATGAGTCAGTTTTGGATTTGGCAAGTCTGGCTGTTGTTTTCTAAGAGACATGTACAAGAAAAGGCATCTATCTTTGCCATGGCAGAAGTCTGGAAATGTGCATAAGTAGCCTTGAGTAAATCTACCAGACCTGACATGGTAACATGCCTTCTTGTCTTTATCCACCTTGTATACGTTGTAAACATGGACAGACTCTCTTAATTTTATGGAGAGCTGCCTCAGTTAAAAAAAATTATTACAGTACAGCAACAATGGCAATTTCTGCAGTAAGACTACATAAGTTTATTATCTTGCAACTGACAGATTGTATCCAAGGCTCTTAGCACAAATCACCGAACCTTGAATAAGAAGATTACTTAGCTGGTCAAATGTCCTGTGAAGCTGAAGAACAAAAAAGATCATTAAACTCTTCCCAAACTCTACCATATGCAGTCCTTGCGAAGCCATCTTCCCCCATACTGTGGGCACAAAATTAAGGAAAACATGATAGTAGAACACATGAAACTTTAATAAGAAGCATTAATAACACAATTATAGGTGCTCATATCTTCCCAGAAGTAGGCTTGCTCATGCAGTGTCAGTGAGAAACAATAAAGAGAAGAGGCTGTAAGAAAAGGTTTGCAGTTGTCTGAAGAACAAAAGGGCAGCATCTGAAATTAGTGATTTACGAAAAACATGGCCACAATGGAAAAAAAGAAGGCAGAGAATAGGATTGTTGAGCAGAAAAGTGGAACAGAGAAACTCACTCTAACTTCAAGAGTAAAGAAAGAGCAGAAGACATTATAAAGTAATGAGGAAGAAGAAAAGGGATATTGAGTCCACATGAAGCAGCAGAAACAGCCAAGTAATGAAACACATGAAGGAATATGGAGAGCATGGACAGTGCAGTGATCAAAAAGAATGGTGATGAGCCATGAAGGTCGTGAGGCAAATGCCAACAGAAAATGCCCACCCGTGCTTTTGAAACTGAATATTGAGGAAAATCTTTGAGCCTCTCACTAAGGAAGATCCAGCGAACAGGTGCATTTCTGAAAGACACAGGAGCTCTTGGGTAGGGGGAAACGGAGGCTGAAAGGGTCCCCTGGGCAGGATTTCAGTGTTTCCTTTTGGTTATTGAGATATGAACAGGTGGTTCCAAGTGGTTCTCAGCACAACTGCTCCACAGCAACTAAACCAGGATAGGAAGATACTCAGAGGAATATGTGTTCAGGTGAGTTTAGAAAGAGGCTGATGGCTTGCTGAGAAGATGGAGGTGGCTCAGGGATAGGCCTTGACAGGATGAGGTGACAGTGGTGGGCACAGGGATGCAAGCACAGAAAGTGGCTTTAAATCAAAGAACAGACTGCTGGGGAAACTGGGGAACAAGAAGTGTGAAACTGAGCATAGCTGCCATGGGTAAGAAGAGGTCAGGCCAAGAACTCATGAGAAAATCTGGGAGATACTGGGTAGTGTCAGTGTTCACAGCAGAGCAGTGTAAAGAGGGGTGCAACATCAGCAGGTACAAGGATGCAGCTTAGAGGAAGCAAGCACTCATATTCCAGAAACCAGCAAAAAGTTGGATCATACAGGTGTTTATTGGTCAAAAATGAGGAAGTTTCCTATCAATGGAAGACTTGTTCTATCTCAGGTCTTGCAGTTTCAAAGAAAAACAGCTGTTTAAAGCATAAAACAAACAAAATCCTTCATGAAACAAGTAGTAATAACTTAATCATCTTTGATAGCTTAGAAACCTCATAGTTCTTTTCCCTTTTGCAAAGCAATATAATGAAGTCCATCCTTTTCTCCCACAGAGGAAGCGGAGACAGAAAGCTGAGATGCAGTTGTATGTGAGAGCCTTTGGCTTATTCTCTAGCTCTGCGACTCTCTAAGAAGCTTCATGTTCTCAACTGCCCTCTTCTTGAAGGTCAGAGACCACTGACCTAAACCTTTCCTCCTTAGTCTGTTTCCGTCTTCTGTTGCAGATGGAAGCTGTGTCCTCTAATGCTCAGAAAGGCCAGGCGTCTGACTAATGGCCTTTGGCTGTATGCACGTAAGATTCCCCTGGCTTTGTTAATTTGTGCTTCTGGTTTTAGCTTTTAAATCCATCATCAGAACTGGCAGGAGCAGCCTGGCTTACCCAGAACTACTCAAGCTCTGTGCCAGCAGTATCACTTTTGTAAAGCACCTTGAGATGCATGTCGTGTGAAGGGCTGTAAATACCCCACTGGAGTAATCTGCAGCAATAATTTGGAGGCAGCATTTACTCTCTGTAATATATAATGGAGGACATATATTCTACTGTTACATCATGCTTTGCAGCAAGTTAGAGCCTACAGATGTATTCCTGAGTATTTGGTATTAAGATGCTTCTGTTGCATCAACAGAAGAGGAACCAGACTTAGAATAATACAAGCATTATTTACATCTTCAGGGATATTCACCTACCCTCTGTGCCTCTTGGTTTTTGAAGGCATCCTGGGAATAACATCAGGGATCAAATACACTCCAGCCTGCTACGCCACTGCAAAATGTGTCAGGGAATACTGTCTGCCTCAAGGGAACAAACCTCTTGCTCCTGCTTTGCCCAAAGAGAAGAGTAGGATCAGTCCATGGAAATACTCCACAGTTGTCTTCAAGTGCAAAGACCTTAGCTCCAGACAGCTGAACCCCTCTCATGTTTGCAGATGCCACCCTCCTTTCCCACTTGAAAAAGGCAGGGTCTCCAGACTGATCTCTGCCCTCCAGGAGCTGGTGGGTAGGCATGAAAAGACAAATACTGGTCTTTAACCAAATGCTGCAACTAATATTAATAAACCTGCTAATGTCTGCAAATGGACCAGGTCAGTAGCAGTAAATACTAGATGTGTATATAGATATGGCAACAGTACACCTAGTAGTAAATGCTAGAAAACAACAACCAAAATGTCCATCTCTTTATCTGATAGTCAAAAAAAGTCTTTTTTTTCATCAGGTTGCCTCAGGACCGGATGGTCTTGGTACAGAGTTGCAACAGGCCATTAGGGAAACTGTCATGGCTTGGAGAGGGATATCCAGCAGCTCACTGACCATTCTGTAACCATTGTCCATACAGTTGTGCAGAAAACAGGAGATGGCACAAAAGACCATCTTCCTTTTTGGCTGATGGATCCCAGTATGCCAAAATCCCACTACAGAAGAGATTTTAGTCAGCTTTGCATTCACCCTGTGCTGAATGGGAGAGAGACTAGAACGTTTTTTGCTGCCAGGCTCTTGTCAATGGCCCTGAGAAAATAATTTCTCCCTGTGCTGGCTACCCATAACAGCAGAGGCCCTGAGGCTCCTTGACTCTTCCATGCTTCACTTGTGAATTGGGGGGGGCATGTGTGTCTGTCTGAGATGTGTTGTGTGCACGCATAGGAGTTCTTGCTCTACCAATTGTCAGTCAAAACATTGAGCAAGAAAGACTCTACCACACTTCAGATGGGAAAGGTACTTTCAGTTTTTGTTATTTAAAGTTGTGAGGTATTTGAATGGCACCTTGAAAGTAATAAGGCAGCTATTTATGATGCTTTTTTTATCTGATAATATAGCACACCCAAGAACCTTACCCTTGAACCACAGAGGAACAAACTTCAAATGAGTTCCTCTTCATTTGTATTGAGTCACTCCCTTCGCTGGGCAAAATCAGCATTTCTGAGCAGAAGTCACAGAAACCTAGAACCTCTTAGTCAATGACCTTCGAGTGGTGTGCAAGTCTCATCAGGAAAGCCTTCTTTCTCCTGCCTCGCACTCTGGTAAGGAAGTAGAACAGGCTATCGCTGTCTTCTCAGTTCCTGGGACATGGGACTGGGACATGGGTCCTCCAGCAACACAGGAACATGTGTGTGACACCCCGGAAGGAAGGCCTGCATCCTCAGCCTCACAAGTTATATCTAAAGCTAGAGCAGGAAATCCTCCCAGCTTACAGTGCAATAACCTCTACAAGAGATGCCAAAGCTGACTCAAAATGCATCTACGTGTAATTGTTCTCCAGCACCCTGGTAAAGAAGCCCACAACTTGAGTGCTTTCTGGACAGTAGGGAACTTAATGCCTAGTGCAGGAGGCTATATGGAGTCCTGATACAGTGCCATCGGCTGCTGAGCTAGCACAGCTGAGCTGCCAGCAGTTCATTTGCAGTAATTCCCAGAGCAGTTTACCCATGCTTATTCCAATAAAAAGGCAGAAGGAGGCAGGCTGCTAGGGTAGGAAAGCCAAAACTGCTGCTGCTGAATTTCATATGTTAGGGCAGGTGATAAGATTATCTCATCTGCATACCTGTTTTATTGCAGGCCACTGAAACTACTAGTTACTTTGGTGCTGAGTCCAGTATACTGAATACATGCTTTATTTGGTCAGGACAAATCTTCTATTAAAAAACATCCAGTTTTGATAAGCAGGTCTGGAACAGGCCCTTGGATATCTTCTTTGACAACTGGATCCTGCAGTGTACCTGTTTTTGTACAATCTGTTTCATGTTATACCGAATTTAACAGGCTCAGGAATATCCTTCAGTGCTTTTACACCTCCCTTTCTTTTTCTATCTGCAGCACAAACTACTGTAATACTGTGAAAATGAAGATTAGGTTTATTGCTTTTTTGTTATTCCAAACAGCATACAGTGCAGTGACAGATGTTATGGTCACCAACCAAAATCTTGTGTTGTGATTAGCTATTATTAGCATGCCTCTAATCCCCAGGGGATTAAGTAGTCACCTAAGCATGGCTTCAAGTGTCACCTATGTCTCACACGGACATAAACTAATCTGTTTTGTTGGAAACAGACAAAGTGATGAGTGTTGTGAAGCCCTTCAAATTCACAGAAAAGACTGCACTTCTTTCTCTCTCAAATCCCTGTGCCATTCTGGAAAAGCACACTTCTGCACTCAGATTCAGTGTCAGCAGGAAGTTCTTTGAAAATATAGAGGGCATCTAGCATGCAAAAGTCAGTTTAAGAGTTCACATTTTATGACATTATTTGAGTGACCAAGTACTGCAAAGAAATTAAGTAGGCTTTCTGTTATTTTCCTTTCACTTCTAGATGAAGCAAATGCTGCTGGTGATGAAGACACAATTGCAAGGGGTGAGTGCCAGGGGAGCTGAAAGCAGGCTGAACAGTGTGTGCTTAAGGCCATAGGCAATGAGCAGTGCTTGAATTGACAGAGCTGGTTATCTTCGCACTCAGTGCAGGAGGCCACGAGCCCTGCTCAGTCCTTTCAGGGACCCTGCTCCCCACTGGAACATGGCACACACAGTGAGCAGACAGCTGTAGCTCAAGGATTAGTCTGGCAAAAGGCTGTTTGGCATCCTTCCAGAAAATCAGGCCAAGGGGTCCAGGCAGGACAAGGTAGATCCACATTGCCCAGGACACAAAGCAGCCGGTACCTCTCCCCAAACATCCAGGTCTTGGTGTTCCTGGATAAACCCAGCCAAAATGCCCAGGGGAAGAAGGATCTTTGTGCATGACACCAGCCAGCCCAAAAGTGCTCCACCTGCCCCAAGAGCACAGGGTGTGGTGGTGTGGCCCAACCATGGCTGGGGAGGTGATGGAGACAGCACGCAGCCACTCCATCAGGCAGAGCGGGGCATGCTGTAGCACTTGCTCCTGGTCTCCCCCAGCCTGGGATGGGTGCTGTCACCTTCCCATCCCAGTTACCAGCAGGTCACTCCCCTGTGAAGTTGCCCAGGTTGCCTTTGAAGCCACACAGATGGCAAGAACAGGGTAAGCTCAGTCTCTCTGGTAGACTTGTGCCTGCAAAGTGTCATTGCTTCATCTGAAGTGTAAGTAGAAGCTGTACACAAGCCAAATCAAAGTTTCCTCTGGCAGCAAGCAAGGACTGTCTTTCCATAGTAATGGGCAACCGTAAACAAGTTGCCTGCAAAGCAGCACAGTTCACACTAGTTATGGGGCAAGGTTGTATGCTTCTGATCAGGAATTCCTGGGCAAGTGCTTGTAAGTGATCTCTGCAGCAAGTCCAACACATCCAAAAGGCTTAGCCTTACTCTGAATGCCCAGATTGTTGTATCAGTACTAGGAGGTTCAGGACTTCGTGGGCTTACTCCATATGAGCTACAGGATCATGCCTAGTGGGTATGCCCCAGGCTCACCAACACCCAGGAGCCTCATGGGAGAAGTAACTGCTAGTGCTGGCAACTGCTAGATGAGTGTCTGAAGTCTCTAATCTCTCAGATGAGCCTGGGTAGAAAGACTACATGAGCAGGCTTTGCTGGGGAAATTCCTTGGGCACCCGGGGAAATGCTAAGAATGGCAGGCATGGTTTGCTAGCAAAAATGTTTTTCCAGCCATTTCTGCCTTCTCATCTTTTTGTGCTTTATTGCATCCCAATGGAAGGCTTCTAGGAAGAACATATTGTGAATAAGAGAGCTACAGTATTTATGCTACTGGAAATGTTGACAGGATGAACTGGGAAGTATGTGTATTTCAGTGCACAGGAGAACTGGGGATTCCAATACTTTGATGTGAACATGAAGACAAAAACTTTATTCTCTCATCTTCACAACCCACACACACACCTCTCCCTGTAGATAATGCATAAGGTCTTTCCACTCTTTCAAGGATCACCTTAATTTGACAATGCAGATATTGGAGGAGCTAATTACATATCTACCCCATGTGAATTGTCAAATATGAACATGTGCCTATACAGATGAGTATGTATAGTCCATGAGTTTCTCTGGTTAATGCTCTGTGCTTATTCTCCTAACACGTGTTAGTAGCAGAAAGACTTCAATGAGACAAAGGTGTGTTTCAATCACATCAGCAGATTAATTAGCTTTCTGGACAGCTTTTTCCATTATGTAAAAGCTGTGTTTGTATTAGGGTGGCAGTCAGACCCACCGGTGTGAGGATTACAGTTGGTTTTTACATAATGGATTATCCAAGATTAAGTGTTTTATTCAGGCACACGAGCAAAAATAACCAATTAGTGACTTTACAGATTCATTATTTAAAGGCAGCTGGAGGGCATTTGACACAAAACTCTCCTGCTGACTGCAACCCAAAGAACGAAGCAGAGTGGTCTCAGAGATCTTGAGCACCTCTACTCCAACAGGTAGGTCTCTCTTCAGCAGAGGTGGGCCGGATTAGCATCTCTTGCAGCAGGGAAGTGCAGGCTGCAAGACAGCAGCTATAACAGAGTAGCTGCTTGGGTATTTGGAAGTCCTGGGTTGGTAGTTTCCCTTGGATGCTGCAGGCAGGTTTCAGGTAACTGTGTTTTATCTTGGCATCAGAACAGATATTCAGGGTCAAATACTCTCCAAGAACCTAGAATGCAGATGCTTTCTCCTCAAAATGCTGGGATACGGAGGAGCTGGAATACCTGAGACGAGCCATGGCCACCTTGTGGCTGTGCTGCAATGATCAAGCTTCTACAAATTTAATATCATGTCATGTGTGTAGAGGGAATGGTCTGAGGGCAAACAATACTAAGATGTATTTTGCCATTAGGATAGGAAGCTAGGAAGAGCCTGTTTCAGTGATGAGAACTGATCAGAAAGAACACGGCTTTGCTAACTTAAAAACAGAGTGTACACTCACCATTCTTTAAATCTGCAGTGCTTTACCAGAGCTCATTGCAATATCACTCTTCTTGTGAAAACTAAAACCTAAAAACAATCAAATTTTTATCAGTTCTTATCAACCTCATCCAGAGTCTGGCTTGATCTGCAATGTAAAAATATAATGAACCACAGCACTATTACTGGCAAGCAAAACAATCTGAAGAAGTAATTGCTACTCATGTCCAATTTTGGCTGGATTTAGGCACCACAATGCCCTAGTAGTTTCTCAGGCAACGAGTTAGTAGTCTAGTCAGCATGGAAAAAATCTAGTTTTAAAATGAGGGGAACCTATATCTGTAGGCACAGCACTAGCTACTCTACATGTGCTAGCTACATCTGTTTCATGAAATAAACCCCTGTGTTTGCTTTTGTCTTGCAGAATGAAATACACACAATATGTTTTCCTGGCCTCACTCTTTTCCACTGTTGAATATAGCCTGGCTCAGACCTGTGCAGTGGAGTCTTTTGCTGTGAAAGACAATTTTGATCCGAAAAGGGTAAGTATGGTTACTTCAACCATGTGTGTAAAGAAACTTCATGTATTAACTGTTTTTCCAGGTCATTAGTGGTGCTAATCTAAAGGCGTTCCTCAACAAGAAGTTAACTTCTTTTCTGTGTGTCTCTCAAAGTTCCTGTAGTTTGTTCCTCATACTACTGTTAAACTTTCTGAGCATAATGGTAAAATCAGCCTTGAAAGTCAGGGACACTATTCTGTTAGATGTCATCTTCTGTTAGCTCAAAGCTTGGTGCAGATCTCATCTTTGAGCAGCCCCATGAGTGAAACAATTTAGACCAGACAGAAAACCCCAGCACATGCTCAGGGGACTTCCATCCACCACCAGCCACTCCTGGGAGTCACAGCAAACTGCTGATTTACCTAGCTGGGTATCCCAAACACAGACAGGCTCTTGTTTAAACATGGCATTTAATCTGCCTGCCTCTGAGGAGGAAATCAGACTAGCTTAGTGCTGGAAAGGTCCAAACTATGTAACAGTCCCTCAGGAAACATCACTTGCAGCTGCAGCTGGGAAGGGGTCAGCATTTCCTCTGTACAAGATTGGCTTTGCTGGAAACAAGCCCATCTCTGAGGAGGACTTTGGGAACAGCCTGGATTTAAAAGGTCAGAGTGTTTCTCAGGCTCCAGTATTTGGGAATTTTGGACTCTGTTTCAAGCTTAAGCACGTAACTTGCCAAGCATTTTTCATTAGCTTCTCTGGAGAATCAAATTTAACACAGCTAAGTTCTGCTTTCCTCAGTATTTCTACTAATGATGTTAACTTTCGAGAGCCTTCCTGTCACATGCTTAAATCTTGCTTTCATTTTACTAGATGCTGCTTGTGCATTCCCAGGGACCCATGTTTTTCCTAAGGGTTTTCTTTCCCTTAATTTCGCTTAGTTCCCCTGCTGCTAACCTCCCCAGCACATCCTTTCCTCTTCATAATGCAGAACTGTTGCTTTCTGCTTTGCTGGTTATTCACCATCAGCTGGTGAAAAGATTGACTGTGGCCCCAGCAGCCACAAAAATGTCTCCAGCCAGCTTGCTGAAGTCTTTGTGGCTGCAGTCTGGCATCGTTGATTGCATCTTCCATGGAGAAGCAGGGGCATGAATGGGAAGAGGGAAGAACCAGCCTGACTCTCAAGCAGGCGTCTCAGGATGGGAGAAGCTCTTGGTGTCGGGTCCCTATTGAAGGGGAACATCTCATGCAACAATGAGTACATGCACATGGTAGTGCAGAGCTGCTAGACCCACTCCTGGCACAGAAGCAAGGGTTCATTAGACAGCATAGCAGGACCTGTGTGCTACATACCCACCCAAATTCAGACTTTCTCCATAGGCTAGGCAATGGGTAGTTACAAAAATGATGATTAATCCAGATATTAACTGTCTTTCACTTTAGTATGCAGGTAAATGGTATGCCCTGGCCAAGAAGGATCCAGAAGGCCTTTTCCTTCAGGACAACATCTCTGCTGAATACACTGTGGAGGAAGATGGCACAATGACAGCATCATCCAAAGGCCGAGTCAAGCTTTTTGGGTGAGTTCTCTTGACTTTTAGCTCTGGTTGGTGCCATGAGATACTAGAGGAGGGGGATATGGATGGTGATCTACCCTGACAGCACAACATAGAATCATAGAATCGTAGAATAGTTAGGGTTGGAAAGGACCTTAAGATCACCTGGTTCTGGGCTTTATTCATCAAAAAGGGAAGCTCAAACAAGGTAATGTATTAGGGGCCAGAGTTCAGACACCTTTGAGTCCTCTTTACTTCTCAGCCTGGCTCTGGTCTGGGTCCATCACAAAACTACTGCATAAAGTCAATTATAAAGTCAAATCTTGAACAATGGAGTGGTTAGCTAAAGGAATTGCAACCAAATGTGGGGCTGCAAGGGCAAGACATTGAGAGGTTCAGTGGAAAGAAAGGAGTGTAAGTAGGCACTACTTTCACAAACCTTTCAACACTGTGTTGGATGGATTGCTGAAGAAAACACAGGGTTAACTCTTGGATGCCACTGTGATGCCTGAATAGACAGATGTAAGGAAGCTTAAGAGTTCTGCCTGTTGGCCATGGTTACTGCAAGGTATTACAGCATGTAAAAGGATTAAATAGCTTTCTGGGTGTGGAAAAAAAAATCTGGGGCTTCCAGTGGGCTAGCACTAGTGCTGTTGTGCATTAACTACCAAAAACTGCCTAACTGCATAAATAATAGAATAGAAGAGTGTCTGTGAAGGTCTCAAAAGTACAGCACTTCAGGATGTCTTGGAATGGGGCAAATGAAGGTCTGCAGGCATGCCATGCATTGTGGGTGGGAAGATTCCTGAGAATTCTTCAGAAACCAAGTGGGGTCTCAAAGCTGCCAGGGATTTATTTCTGCAGCATCAGGTTACAGAGGAAGCATGGCCTGTGCAAGGAAGGTAATGCAGATCCTTCCACTCTTCCACAGATCCAGGTAACTCTTGACAAAGGGTGCTAAGGCACAGGAGGTGCTCAAAGCAAACAGAGAAGGGCATTAGAAGAAATGGACGGCTAAGATAAGCACAGGATTCCTGTAGCCTGTGTGAAGGCTTTTACCTAGCTTGGGCAGCAGAGTGGCTGCAATTATTTCTATGCTTGTAACAGACATCCCTGTATCAACAGAGCTAAGAAGGATTAGAGAGAGGGTAGAAAACTTGTCACCTCCACCCAGGGACACAGCAAATGAGCCGAGATGAGCCCAAATGCAGGTCAGCTCATGCTACAAACTGCTAGCAGGGAGCTAAGAAATTATCTCGATCATGTTGCTTGGTGTCTGTTTGCTTGTACAGAAATGGGTGGTAAAAAGCCTGCTGAGCTGAAGAGGGGTCAGGGCACTGCCCCAGCCACAGCATGCATGCACAGCAGAGGAGGGGACCATACGGCAGCAATGCACTGTCAGTGATGGGTATATGTCATTACTTAGTGACAGTGACTGCAGTAAGAAAGGCCATGCGCATGCCTGAGGCAGTTGTGATGAACCATAGCCTGGTTCTTGCCCAAGTCCTGAGTGAGAGACTCTAGTTAGAAGCCCACATGCCACAGGGTTTTACCTCCAGTCTCATGGTTCTCATTGCAGGTTCTGGGTGATCTGTGCTGACATGGCTGCTCAGTATACCGTACCTGACCCAGCCACTCCAGCAAAGATGTATATGACCTACCAGGGACTGGCCAGCTACCTCTCCAGCGGTGGTGAGTGAACTTCTCCAGCCCACCTGTGGTGGGCAATGGCTTACAGCTGCCCGGGTTTGTGTGGTTCAGTACAGGGCCAGGAAAAATAGTTGAGAGCAGACTGCTCCATGTGGAGACAAAGCATTCTTTTGGGACAGATGTGTTACCCAAGAAGTGCTTTTTATCTCCACAGAAGGGGCAGGACCCATACACTCCACAGAGGCCTCTCCTATACACCATATATACTAACAGCAAGGATGCAGCTTAAAGAAATGGATCACACACACAGATTTTGTGTAGCTGGGTGGGGTGATGAACCTGGCACTTCCTGAGCCCCACAGTGCTGATGTGCTGTGGGGCAGTCGTCCTTATACTTCTCATAGCTAATGGAGGCAACATGTGGACCCACATCTGCACTTCAGCTGCAAGGTTCAGTTCTCAGGGAGACACAGCTGGAATGAACAAAACGGAGCTGTGAAATGAAGTCCTTCTCGCAGAAACTGCTTAACCTCAGTTATGTACTCTGCATACCTCATACTTTGTGCCTGAGTCTCCATAGCTGTGGGACTCCAGCTGTGGAGGCTGGGCAGGATTCGGCATGCTAGTGCCTAAAAAAGAAGTATATTCACCTAGTATTGGCAGATAAGCCACACCAAAATGCACTTGGGCAAGCAAGGCTGCAAAACAGGAGACAGGTTTTGCTGAAGCTGCTTGTGTAGGAAATGCAATCTGTATGGTGAAAATTTAATGTGTATGCCCTGCCTGCCCATGCTTGAGCAAGCAACATAAAGCAATTTCTTGTTACTGAAATCCTGGAAAGTCCTAGTCCTTCTAACACTTTCAACCTAAGAAACCAAGGCAAAAATGCACCGAGTTTCACGGGGAACAAAGATGCCCTGTGTTTGTCTTTCCTTCACTTCATGGTGTGGAGATAAGCTGGATGCAAGAGGTGACTTTAGATATTTTCAGAAGCTATCCCTGCCATGTGCTGAAGTAAGAGAGTCTCTCTGCAGGATCACTACATCCACCTCTGCTCTGTTTTAGCCACTGTGACCAACATGTGTGTTCTGATGTTTCAGGGGACAACTACTGGGTGATTGACACCGACTATGACAACTATGCCATCACCTATGCTTGCCGCAGTCTGAAGGAGGATGGCTCCTGTGATGATGGCTACTCCCTGATCTTCTCACGCAACCCCCGTGGCCTGCCCCCAGCCATCCAGCGCATCGTGCGCCAGAAGCAGGAAGAAATCTGCATGTCTGGCCAGTTCCAGCCTGTGCTTCAGTCAGGTACTTTGGGCTCATGAGCAAACACAATAGAACTGTAGCAAACTACACTATCGTCTTTCAGCAAGCTTTCCTCATGTTATATCCAGTATGAAAATGGATGCAACGGGAAGTTCATACAATGGAGAAAGTGTGTTACAGGGCAGTTCTGCAGCCTTAGGTTTACCCTCATAGGGATCCTGTGTGCTGAAACACACACTACCAGAGGAAGACCAGCTTTGTTACTCTGATAGAATAGGGTAGGGATGGGTGGAACAACCTGGTGTTTCTGCACTTGGAGATATTTGCCTTGGCCACCTGGTTAACAGCATCTTACCTTAGGTCTGTGCATTGTCCTCTAGGAAAGGAGGAGAAGCTGTCTTCAGGAATGAGCACCCTCCCTCTGCTTAGCTCCAGTGTGATGTGTCCTGGCTGGTCTGAGCAGCAGAGACGAGGGGCTCTGAGCAGCCATTCTGTGCCCGATGGCAGTGGCAGTCAGCAGTTGTGCCACATACATGCAAACAGAGCATGTCTAAAGCCCATTGTGAAAGAACTTTTTTCTGGAGGCGTGGGAGCTGATCTTCTAGCTCATATGCTGCCCATGAGACAGGCAGATAATGCTTTAAGGCTATGCTGGAAGTATAAATTCCTCTTCGTTGGTAGCTAACTGCTCATACCCTGCACATGCTCACAACGTTGCCTGGAGATTGGCCCTTTACTAAGACAGGCCTGAGGACCTGGGGGTTGGTCTGGGGGGTTGCTGCAGTTACACATGTCCTGCACTGCTAGACAAGAAATACCAGCTAAAACCTTCTGAACTTCACATCATTGTGTGAGCCAGACCTCCACCTCAGAGAGGTTCTGTCATCATCTGAGCTTATGAGACTGGCATGGGCACCCCCGCCCCATGCCCCTCTGTATTGCCCACTGTAGCAGAGGAAGAGTAGCTGGCTTGCGTGCTCAAGCTGAAGGGCCTGAAAACTCACGGCTGGTGGGGACTAGCAAAGGTTGCTGAAGTGCTTCGCCAACACACACAGAGCAATGCAGACAGCATCTTTTGCACCCCCCATCCTGATCTTGATTCAGAAGTACCCCAGGGAGGATGTTGCTACAGCTCCACTGAAGACTCAAAAGCTGCTAAAGCACTTTGCAAATTTACTTGTAAGGACTAAAGTTTACTTTTCTTTCTTTCTTTCCAGGGGCCTGCTAAAAGAACCTTTAAGCACAGGAACCAGACCTCTTGGTCTTGAAGTTGCCACTCGGCTAATAAGAAAAGAAAATCTTAGTATTGAGTAGTGTGTTTGTCCTGAAAAACACATGAAAATCTTGGGGATTCTGTAAACTGTGTGCAATGCAGTACATCGATAGCTGAATTTTCAAGGGAATACCGTGGCATTTGTCAATAAACGTTTTTAAAAAAGCCTCACTTGTGGGATTGCTTTTTGTTACCTGCTGTCCTGTTGGGGAGCTGGAGGAGTGGGGACACTCATGGAGGGGCAGTCAGATGGTGGCCAAGGTGACCCCAGCACAGTGGGGCAGTGTCCTTCCCCAGCACCAAGCAGGGCAAGGGAGGTCACAGGGACAGGTCTCTGACAGTGCTGATTGTCAGACAAAGGCAGAGTGATAGGGCAGGTCTGGGGTTCACTAGGTAGTCCATCAGGCAGCAAGTGCAGCAAGGCACAGCCATGCCTGCAAGGTGGCTTTGGGCAGAAACAGCCCTGCAGAGGGGCTGCACTTAAGAGGGTTTGTGGACCATAGGCAAGGGGTATGCAGGTGCACAAAGCAACAAAAGCAGGCTCGTAGGTGCCTGCGGTTCCCTGGCATGTGTGATGTACCTCTCACACCTATTCCATTTAAACACTGAAGCTAAGGAATCCTCTTGAACAAAAACCCAGGTGATGCTGATAATGACCCTTGCTGCCTGGTAATATCATAAGGTATTTCTGGCTGAAGACACAAAAGACTGTGTAGAGAATTTCTAACTAGCCCCTGAATAGCAAATGCAGTAAAGCATATTTTCCTTTCAGTGATACTGGGATATTGCTTTAAATGAGCAGTTACTGGTTCAAGCAGTGATTTACTCCCCACTGCCTGCATAATTCAGCCTCCAGTTGAGTGAGAGGTATAGAACTGAAAGATACAGAACCAACAGGTCTTACGGCCATGAATTTCATGGAGGGAAGCAAAAGAATAGTACCTAGACAACTCCCTGTAGAAAAAAGGTAACCCAAGTCAGAATTTTTGGCATGCTTCCCACTGTGATTAGTAAAATCACATTCACTCTGAATGTTTCTTATAAATAAAACTGCTGAACCCTGAAGTTTGTCAGCAACACAAACTTTTAGAAGCCATGATTACCAACTAATCATGCAAGTGGAACAGCCCCTGCTCCTGAGACTTTCAAAAGGTATGTGTCACAAAGCTGATACTGAATGAACATCTTCAGAGCACCATGCTATAAAACAGCTTCTGCAAGATGCTTGCACAATTTTGTCTACAGTATGCAATGATTGCCAACTGCATCTGTTGGAATGAGCATTAAAAGCCACTGAAAGACTAAAGACTTTGCCCTGAAGCCAGAGACATTGTCCCAGGGATGCAGGGAAGTCTCTCAGCCAGCACCAAATAAAGGTGTACCTTGATCTTCAGGTCTAGGGAAAGCTGCCCTTGTGGGGAATAAGATGGTTAGCTACCATCTAAAGCTACGGACAGAAACAGAAGACCAGCAGGAAGCAATGTAAAGAAAAACTACATAGACAGAGATCACAGACTGTTGAAAAAATATCAGCCTCTTGTGCTGAACTAAGTGCAAGGTCAGTGCATTGATTGAATGTTCATGACTTGCCCCCCTCTCCCATGAGGAAGTATTGAGTGGAGATCTGTGAACTTAGGACTTGTATCACAAGTGATTAGACAACACCAACCCTTTGCTGGAGGACCTTGGCCTCTGTCCAGGACTTTCAGACCAATTCTACCAGTCCTACAGAAGTGGAATTTTGAATGTCTATGGTTATAGTAACTGTATGAACAGAGCAGATGGGAGTTCTAGCAAGATTCTATACGTAGGTCCAAGTGCACCCTTACCGGTTGTTACAATCTGTCTGGATGAGTTAGGCAGTGAAATCCCTCAGCCACGCAAGCCTGTGCCTCCAGGTTTGTAGGAGGATAGTGGAGATTCTGGGAGAATACACCATGGAGTTATACACACCCTGGGAATCTGCCTTGTTCTTGGAGGAACACTGCCCCATCAGGACCACATGCAGGCACTCACCATATGATCTGGTGAGCTAGTAAACAGATGGAAGTTAGCTCATATACATTTCTCTCCACTGACTGCACAAAACGTGAAAGATGGAGCAGGGCAGGCAGCTGTAAGTGTATTCTGATACTATTTACATTTCTCTTATTCTATTGAGTGCAACATAAAACACCTAGGGTATGTCTAGAAGCAGACACACTGCTGTCTGCTGTTTGAGCTGGCTAATGAGAACCAGTCTATTATTCCTGCTTTGATGTGTGCATATAAGTCCCAAGACATTATCTCTGTCAAGCACAAACTTTCCACTAAGAAGAGCAAAGAAAAACCTTTTTACGAATGAAAAAGACTGTTGTTTTGTCCTCAGAAGGTCCTTTAGTGCTGTCAGAAAGGCTACAACTGTGCAACAGCAGGAGGAACCCTGCAAGGATATTGTCCTTCACACACAAGTGAACCTCCTCCAAGCAAGGACACTGCAAAGCCTGAGATCTGACCCTACGATATCATGTTGAGTTAGACCAGTTTTCCCTGGGCTGTGGTAGCTGTGGCAATCTATGTGTGCACTTAAGCTTCTACTTCAGCCTTGAAATTACTTACAGTCATACTCCCCTTCATGCTTCATTTTTATGTAATGTTGAAACTTGCACCAATCAAGCTTTTACACCTTTAGAGCAGGGTTTACTTCCCAAGAATAAGCTGCTGACACTAGATTTTTGAGCAGTTTCCAGAACAAATTGATCAGATCCTGTTTGTACAGGCTTCATGTGAAAGATTAAAACCTGGTTTTATTGAGTAGCACAAAAGATGGCAACAAATGCAGTATATACACCATTACAAAACACTCTTTTTGAAAGTTTTTCCCTAGCCTATATTTTAACAAATAATTGAGAACCTATTACCTAGACTTGGAAGCTTTTGCTTGAAGAGCAGGCAAATAATCTCACCTTGGAGTTGCAGTTACACTTTCCTACTTGCATTTATGGCCAGGAGGAGATATTACTGAGTATTCTGCAGTCTTGCTTGGGTTTTAATGCTACAGAACTACTAAGCACCTGCTAGCACTTCTGAAAACTGAAACTGTGAGGAAGGGCTGATCCCTGCCCAGTAATGCAGATGGTAGAGTTAAACACGCAGTTCTGGAAGACCCATCTGACAAAATCAGCAATAGATGGTTACAGAAAACTCACGTTTCAAATATTAAATACCAGTTACCTGTGACACCAAATTATAAAACAGACAAGGGCAGCTCAAAACTTCCATGCTTTCTTGGGAATAAATTCAAGCCTGGAAATACCAAATTCTCTGCTGAAATTGTTTGGACTTCCTCATTGCTGAAAGAAATCAATTTATATCAAAGAATCAAAGAAGAAAAAAAATCTTGCTGAATATTCAAAACTGGTTACTCAACAGGCAGTGCACCATTTCTGGCCAGCTCTGCTATTCAGGCATATTTTCCACTGCCAGGAAAATACCTGAAAAAACAGTTTACCTTCCACACTCCAGAGGATGTTTAATGCAAAAGCCCTAAATGAGGGACCTAGTGACAGACTTTCAAAGTGGCTGGAGTTGACCTTAAGAAACTGGGTTTTATTTGCAATTACAACATGTTAAGTTCTGCCCTTGCAAATACAAATTCTGCTTTTTTGTGGCTTCAGCAGCCAATACAATATTGTAGGAAATTTCATCTTGAAACCAGAACACTTACACTGCTTTTTGACAAAACAAGAAAATGACAAACCACTTAAAAAGGCATCCTCAAGACTCATGTTTGCCTCTGCTATGAAGCAGAAATCATGGGTCAACAGAACTCCCAGCAGTAAAAATCTTCTAAGAGATGATAACTTGCCACAAAGGAAACAACTTACCATAGGGACAGACTTCATTCAATACAGTGTAAGAGAAGTCAATCACCACTGTCTGTTCTTCACATTTGCAAAAGCCAAATACCCACCAGGACTCATCAGCTTTGCATCATTTGTGTCATATACGCCATTAAAGACCTCACCTCTGAGAGGTGTTACTTAAGCTTGTCTGCTAAAGAAGCAGGGCAGTGATCTATTTTTTGTGATTTACATACCTATACATTTTCTACTACATCCCTGCATAGCAAAATCAATACTCTTCATAACAGTTATACTTTTTTCTTTTCATTTCAAATACCTGTGACCAGTGCATAACATTGATTTGATAAAGACTGCTGTATTCTGATTGCCAGTGTGGGAAAATTTTAAAGCAGAAGGCTACAGAAATAGGACATCCTAACAAGGTAAACTGTCCTCTCAAGATGTATCTTCCCCTCCTTCAGATGCACTAAAATCTCTCAATAATCTATACTGGAATATTTCTAAAAGTATTTTTTATTTTGTGGTTTCACTTCATACTGACAAAACACGCATGTCTTGACTGCTGGATTTTATTTAACTGCATATGCTGATTCTTCACTTAGGGGCAGTTATTACAACTTTGAGATAAATTTTTACTATCTCTGTCCAAATACAATTTCTCATTAAATTTTTCAGAGTTGAGAAAGTTGTCAATTAAGCAGGCTCCAATGGCCCTTTTCTGTTGTACAGAAGCCTTTACGAATTGGCAGATTAGGATATTACAAGTGCTCCTTATTCAAACTTCAGTTTTGAGTGAGGCAGGAAGTAGTTCATCTGAATTCTGTGACAGAATGAATCGTTCAAGGCTAACTTTCAGGATAAGCACATGAACAACCAACCAGAAATAAGGGGATATAAAGCTTTATCTTGTATATACTGACTTCTTGTATATGTTTCTTTTCTGCACTGTATGTGTGAGGCCATTTGAGGTAGTTCTGCTGTCCCCTACTGCGCAAAGCTATTTTTTTTTGTGTGAGACCTCAACATTTCACCAAATATGCAGTGCTTGTTACGTTGGTGAGGTGGCTGATGTCAGCAGAGAGCAGTGGGGGATTTGTTTGTGCAACAAAGTTGCTTCTCTTATGGAAAACACTCAGGCTGTTTTCACTGGCATCATCCTTCCCTCTACAATCATTTTAAAGGTGCAGTTCAAACTGTGCAGTTGTGGAGAGAGTAAAAAAACACCCTTGCGATTTCAGGGAGCTCTGCTGTTACATAAAGTGTTTGGCAGCTGCAAGGACAGCCAGAGGTGCTCTGTAGCCCATGACCTGGGGCTATCACATGCTTGTGCACATGCTTTGCAAAGCACATGTGCTCCAACTGTTCTTGTTTCATTTCCTAAGGGTTGTCAGTAGCAGCCCTATTCCATTCAAGAGTGTGCTCTCCTGTAATATGGAAACACAAAAGCTCTGATTAGCATTTCAGCTTTCTCGTGGCTGCCCAAAGTTAAGCCTTAGGTCACTCACAGTTTGAGAGGTGATGCATGCTCAGGAGAGACATTAGCTGTAAAGACTGCTGAAGGCCATGTTAGGTGACAGCAACAGAGAAAGAGGCTTTCAGTGGTAAAGCCTCCACCACAAAGAGGTAGCAGCTGGCATCCACAGAGCAAACAGGCAAGTTGGGCAAAAGCAGAAAGCAGAAAAGATAGGCAAGTCTGGAGGCTAGAGTTCTCTGTGCCTTTTTCCCCTTGGAGGATGAGCTGCTGCCCCTTCCTTTGCCAGTGTGAGGGAACAGCCCTGGTACCCAAATAACAGCCACAAATGCAGAGAGAGCTCAGTGGAAAACCCTCTGTGAGAGGATGAAGGGTCTCATACATCTAAAGACATGGCAAATACTCAAATAACCCACTGGAGCAGGTATGACTAATTGGCAGGGATGCCAGGGATCCTTCACTCCATTTTCTGGATGTGCCTGGTTGCTGTGCACTTTTCCATCAAACCACTACATCAAGACAGCCTAGCAGCTGAGACACACATTTCAGTCTCAGACAGACCCTCCTTGTGCTTTTGCTGCCATTCTTGCTCACACGGCAAAGTGATGGTCCTGCTCCTGCTGGAGTTTGTGGCTATTAGTGTGAAATAGGGAATTATAAATATTTATTCCCATAATTCATAGTTACCAAGCTGAATCCCAGCCATATAGCAGCCTCATAGAATTGTACAAGCTGGACTGTCAGTTGTGGTTGCTTGATAACGCTGTCTTTTGAGTGCTGAAGAGTTAATAGTGGCAGTTGTTTCTAATTTGCATTCCTAACTTGCTTCACCTAGTTCTTGCTACTCCCTCCTCAGCTCGGGAGGAGTTTATCTTTCTGGGGAGTTGGTGTTTGTAGGGAGCATATACCACCCAGCCACCAAGCCAGGCACTCCTCTTCCGAGTCACTTGAAAGCTTCGATGTACTCCACAGGAAGAGAAGACAGGCCAGCCTTTCCCCAGTAGTCAATGGCACGTACTCTGTAAAAGCCGGAGACTGAGCTTCCTGCAAACGGAAAGGTTAGAAATGTTCACTGTGAAAGGCTGACACCTGTGATGCTTGCAGCATGTGGAGCAGGCACTACTCCCATATAATGTAGGTTTGTGGAATGGGTTGGGGAAGTGATGAAATAAGTTTTGCATCTTACATGAATGTGTCTGTGTCTAACTAAAAATTATTACAAATACTTTATGGCCAAGTACTGTCTCTTTTTCTCTGTTGTGCCAAGGACCTTCTCTTTCCTCATTAGTATTTGCAAGTACAGCTACAGGACTTCTGTCCTAACAGTTGTTTTGGAAGAAGGCTATGACACCTTCTGAATCCACAACTACTAACTTCCTTTTTTCTGACTGACTTTTCTGCCTGAACTGTGTCTTTGGAACAGGTTATGTGGGGACAAGATCAACAAACAGCAGCACAAGAAGCATGCAGACTGACTGAAACCCCTCTGCTCAACTCAGGAAGCAGCATCACTTGCTCCAAAGGTGTGTTAGTTGATGTTTTGTGTCTCTCCTGGTTTTCATCCTTGATCTAGTTTGAAAAACACAGCCTTCACTAGCAGAGTCTTTACCCTCACAAGTAATATAAATGTTTTTTCTCACCTATTCACTTGAATTTTATGTGTGGTTTTGTTGGTTTTTTTTTGTTAGAGAAATGCCAGAAATAAAGAGCGAATGAAGTTATGCAGTAGTAAGTGCTGCTGAGATGAGATTTCTGAGACTTTTTCATGCAGTCTTCTTTTTGTTGTTGTTTGTTGAAATGAACAGTTAAACCTGGCAGGTTCCCCACGTGTGCAGCACTAGATGGTAACAAATCCTAATTTCAGAGATTTGCCTCAGTCATGATCTATGGTCTCTGCCTAACTGTGTAGCCTTTACATTGTGATAATAGCTCTGAACCTTACTATTCCAAGCTAAGTTGAGCTTATGCTTCTGGCAAAAACCTCTCTGAACTCCTCTTTATTAGTATCACTCTGAGGCAAGGTCTGTCTGTGTTTTACACAGCTTTGATCAGTGCTTATTAGTAATACTCACTGGAAGAGTCACATTGCAGATTAGATCACATTTGGCTAAAGAAGCCCAAAGAACAACAACAACAACAAAAAACCAAAAAACCCCAAAAAAACAAAGAAAAGACTGCTACTTTTTTTTCTGTGTTTTTCATCTGGGTACATTTCTATTGCATCGAGGCTGTACTTGAGAAATGATCATAGGCTCTGAAAGAAGCTTTGCCTGTTGACAAAGATGAAACTCAATGCCCTATAAAGTGAAACTTCTAAAACACAGGCAGATAGTCAGGGCTAAAAAGAAAGCTCTAGAAAATGAGACGAGACAAGAGCCTCTCCTTTGTTAAGTGTTCAGATAGTCAGAAGGAACCATTCTGCAGGAGGACTCTTCTGTTCTGACAAGGGAGAACTCAACAACTTAAGATTGCTAAGCTATAACAGGGTTGGTCACAGGGACAGATGCTCACAAGAACAGAATTGTGACCTTCCCCTAGAGCAGCTCAGAACACTATAAATGCAAGACAACCGACCCCTTCATGAAAGCTGGATGTGACCTCCCACTTATTTGTGTGTTGATGCTGCATCCTTAGGCAGCGTAACACCTCAAGACGCAGTACTACAAACCAAATATTAGCAAGGCAATTTGCTCCTGTTGTCCTACTGCAAAAGCATTGTACAAATTCAGGCCTATACCTGTAGGACTGAGCCCAGACTGGAGACATGTATTCAGGTAAGTCTACTAGTAAGAGCACAACACCAAGCTCTGGTCATGTGGAAAAATCACCAGCTACAAATAGAGACAAAAGTGCTGTTTTGCCTCTCATAGAGGTTGCCAGGCCTGCACCTGGGCAACTGGGTTCTGTGGCAAGGAATTTACTCATGGCAATGAGTACTCATGGCAAACTAATGATGTCCTCATGACTATTTGTCAATCATTGCTTGTCTTGAGAATAAGGCTTTCACTGAGAATGTGGCCCTAAAGGAAAGTTTGTGCTCTTATTTGTTGTGGGAGTGTATGTAACCAGCAAACTGCATATCTTTAGTAGTTACTAGATGATGTTTTACACACTCATAAGTGGCACTGTTAACATGACAGGCTAGATACCATCAGTATTCTTGCCTTACCTGGACTGTAGACCCAGAGAGTGAATATTGTGTCTTTGGCATTAATCCGCTTGTATGCTTTCCCATCTGGTGAGAACTCCACTTCAAATGTCTTTATACATCTGGAAAAGAAAACCAGACAGCTCAGTAAATACAACTGATAATGCAGTGAGCAATCAAATCCTATTCTCAGTCCTACTTCAACAAGAAGGCCAAAAATAGGAAATATTCAGTTGATTCATTCCTACCAAATATAGAGTGGCATGACTTTATAGTATTAGGAAGAAACAGTGCTCCACCACACCACAGAATAACACCCAGACTGACTTGCTATACTGGGTACGTGCAGCATCCCAAACTGTTAAGCATCTTTTATTCCCAAACCAGGGTTGTCAAGGCAGAAGAGTCCCTGGAGACTGGATTGAAAAGGGGCTAAGTCAGTACTTCTTGAGTGAGTCTAGATGTACACGGGATTGCCTCTGACAGTTCACCTACATAGGGTTTCCAGTCTTGTACAGCTTCCTGGAATAAGGAAGTGGAGGTATTCTCTTCCAGATAAAATTTCTTACAGGGACAGTCAAAATCCGACCTAGGCACCTACTCCTAATATAACTTTTATTATGGATTTTCCTGTCTGCTATGCTGAAGGCAAGTCCCTAAAAATGCCACTGGATGCTGGTAAGCAACAAGCAGATTCCCATGGCCAGACCACAAATCACTCAGGGCTGCTCTCCACACTTACTGCATGTACTTCCTACTGTTCCCTTTGTCAGGAAATACACTGTAGCATCTTGGGGAGCAAGTAATTTGTGAATTTGATGACAGGACTGGTGGCAAATTAGGGAGTAATGTGCTGGAGACTTGGTTACATCCATTGTATTTTAAAAGCTACTTACTTTGAATTTACACAGCCATCGTCCCAAAATACAATGACCTGCCCTTTTGTGAGAGGGATCAAACGGACACCAGTCACCTGTCCAAAGACACATGCCCATGTAAGAAAACTTACAAACCAGTCAGCCAAGCCATATTTCTGTGTTTATCCTTCATTACTAACCAATTCCTTTGATTCTTTCAATTGAGACCAGGAGACAAATCCAAAATTTCTGGCTTTACGTCTTTATGGCCTGTCTCCATCCTGCCAACCTTGCAGAAGACCTTCAGAGGCTCTGGGCACAACTATGAATGTGGGTGGGACTGAATAAGGAGATACAGACGTCTAATCCAAATAAGCCATGATTCCATCTTTAGTTTAGTTATCAATTCGACAGAGCCTTGGGTGACATGGTTTAGTGTGAGGTGTCCCTGGCCACGGCAGGGAGGTTGGAACTAGATGATCTTCAGGTCCTTTCCAACCCTAACTGTTCTATGATTATTAACTGAAGAGCTGCTGTCAAGCTTGGTAGCACATTATGTGATTTCAAAAAAGATACTGCACTTTCCAGTACTGCATTATGATTTTCCCACTGTGGATAAATTTGCATTTATCTCACTGATGGCTCCTATCACTTGCTGTGTAGTGCTTTATCTTGAATCATGCCTTGGAGAGAATTGTTTATTACTTTTAAGAAATAATAGGCTTAGGTGCTAGTCTTGCTCTACTTAGTGAGTTGAAGCAGGAAGCACTTTCTAATTTGGTGAGTGTGACAGAAGAATACCACACATACTTGATCAGGAACAGATCTGGGTCTTGCACAAATATGGATAACAAAGACTGACGGAATGGGAAAGTCTTGCTTCAGTGTCAGGATGCCACCTTCAGGAAATGGGAACGGGCCTGTTACCACTGGATCCTGTGAAGTCAGAGTACTGTTGTGAGTAATCATTCATTACAGCACATTAACTGGCTTATAGACATCAAAGTTCCTCCAGCTGGGAGACTTTTCTATCTTTCCCGTTTTCCAGCTCTTCAGGAAATGTCCATCTCACAAACTGAGTTGATCACAAATGCCCTTTAGGCAGGATCTGTCACTTTTAGTAACCTCCCATGGATACATTTCAGGCTAGTGGTCTTTACAAACCACACCCCTGTCTCTCAGCTAAGGATGCCCAGTGTGCAGTGAAAGCTATTGCTAGCCACAACAGCCACACAGCTGGTCTGAGACTGAGGTTTCACCAGATGGCAAGAGTACCTAAACCTCTGCTGCTGCCTTATGGGGGAAGAGCTAATGTATCCCACAGGCCCTAGCAATAGTAGGTTATGGTGACTGGGAACAGAAGACATGGTACTGCACACCAAACCCAGGAAACAATTACCGGCTGTGGGCCCTTCAGGGGATAAAGTTGGCTTTCCTTATTTTAACCCACCGATCTGAATGCATGGGGAAACTTTGCTAGAAGGAGCTAAAGTGACAGGCTGCTCACATATTCTCACATATGGTAAATAATCTGGCCACGTTTTTTCTCAGTAGAGAGGAGTCCTCGGAGAGGACTTACTCCTCAGTACTCTCTGGGGTGCATTCAGAACCAGAGGATGAGGGGAAAATGCAGGCCCCACTTTCAGCCCCTAAGAGATGCCAAGCGTCGTCTGAATTTGCGCTGGGTAATTTCCACCAGAAGCTGTTTTCTGTTATTGAGGGGGGTCCATTTCAACTCTCTAATGCAGCAATTTGGCCATTCTGTAATATACACAGGATCACATGACTTATTTGGGGATGTTGAACAGAAAGTCTCAAAGCTCACTGAAGTTACAGAGAGACGGTCGAACTTGATCTGGAGCAATTCTGCCCCCTTAGTTAATGGGAGGCAATAGCAAAGAAGAAGCTGGTCATCTATGTTTAAGTTTCTTGTATAAAATAAATGTGTACTAGCTATGTTTCTCTGTGTAATTGCAAGTGCATTTTCATTTGTATATAAGACACACATGACTGTGGGCTAACAAAATTGACCTGAGCTGATTTCATGTTCTCTTTAGCTGCAGTTAGCCAATTCATGAGTATTTTACCCATACAACACTTCAAGCAAAGACATGGTTGTACCTCAGCATCTCTTATTTCCTGGAACTGTTCTGGGAAAGGAAAGTCAGGGCTTCCTAGCTTTTTCCACTTCAGGTAGGGATTGGTTTGGTTGTTATCCAGGTAATATGTCACATACAGCAGCTCTTTAGGAACATAAAAAGAATAAAGTCTTTACTTGGATTTTAGGATTAACAAGAACAAATTTAGCAGAAGTTGCTTAAGACTACCTTCTCAAAAGTGATTTCAGAACTTCAGAGCCTGGCTTCCACTGGAAAGTCACCAGGCTCACATTCCTGCAAAATTCTATGATTAATTTGCCAAGTTTAGATTTCAAGCTATTACTTCCATAACCAGAATTGAAACACTTTTATTTTTCACACATCTGCCGCACATGTTTGTTGGACAACTGCATCAACTGTGTAATCATGTGATCATGTTGGCTGTCTTGGAGTCACCTTCAGTAAGGGAATTGCTGCCCAGCAATATCCAGCCAAGGACACTGAAATTACTAGCTTTCCAAAAAGGCAGCATGTGTAGCTGCAATTAAGGATAGGGTCAAAGCGCAGGCATTAGGAAAGAACACCATCATATCTCAGAAAATCTGGGAGTGCCCAAAACATGGAAGAGGAAGTTAGCAAATGAAATTGACTCTTGCAAAGAGAGTTTCACTCAACAGAAGTGTTTCAGCTGATGTTCTGTCCTAAAGATCAATTATGTGAGTTGCCTAAATGACGTTTGTTTACCTCTAAGTCTGGGAAAGTGGGTGGCATTCACTGTGACAGTGCTGATGTTGGATGAAGTTCTGTTATCCTCACTTGAATACATCAATACAGTAGCTTGCCAACTGTCCGAGGGTCGCATCTCACTGGGGGTGTGCACAGATGCCAGGACACCAATTGTGCTGTTTTCAGTGCTTTCCCCTTCACTGCTCTTCACTTCTGCAAGAATCTGTTTTTCTCCTTTAAAAAATGTGACAACTCTTAAGCATCACCGATGGTCAGTCCTGTATCAGCTTCTGATACAGGAAGGGTCAAAACATGGTAATCTATAGGTTGAGCTATATTCTAGCTTATTTTACCAGGTATAGCATTCAGTCAGGCTTATTTACAACAGGAGATCATGTGCATACTGTGGCATTTCTTACACTTAGCAGTTCAGCTAGCAGTATCTAAGCATATAACAGTGAATTAGGATCTATGTTTAGCATGCTACCTGGGTCTTCCAGCTGTGAGAAATTCTTAAAGACATCTACAGCCTGATGTGATAGCACAAGGGGAAGTACCAGTCAACAACAAAGGAGTGGTTGGCATACAAAGGGTATAAACAAAGCAGTAAATTAAACCAAATGGATAAGAGACTGTCAGGCAAACCTGCTGTGCTATTAATTTCTCAGAGGAAATGAAGCTTCATTTTCACAACACAACTGGTAAAGAGGGAGTAGGAGAAATCCTGCTTTTACAAATGCTGAGATGGCTGGAATAATCTCTCTTAAAGCAGGAAGCTTTTAGGTAGAAGAGGTTATTGATGTGCATTTTAATCAGTGGTTACTATACCTAGCAGTGCCAGCAAGCCCATGACAGTCAGCACTGGTTTCCGTACCATCTGGACATGAGGTGGTGCAGTATTGTTCATCTGAAAGCGTGCTGTCAGAGTCCGCTGTGTGAAGTAATGGGGGTAGTAGCTCAAGAAGGCATTATCATTACTCAGCAGTGTGTAGTTGATGGTGTTGTTGGCTTTGGAAAACAGCAGGTTTTGATGCTGGATGATTACCTGCAAAGGCATAGAGAAGATGGAACTTCACCCTGAAGAAAATCCAACAAACACACAATGTCTGTATTTTTTTTTAATTTTTTTTTAATCTTTACAGCATATTGAAAAGAGCTGTCAGTCTACCATATAGAAAAGTTTGAAGAACTAAAATGTTCATCACAATTCTTGGGGAAACTATTTTTTAGGTGATTAATCACTAGAAAATTTGAAGCATCCACACAGATTTGCAGGTAAAGAGTCTGTGAAGTAACTATTACTAACACTCTGCATAAATTATATTTTCTTGGCTAGTACACTACAAACAATGCTTCTCTGTCTTGAATATTAAATTAGTAATCAGGATTTACCATCTGAATTAAATCTAAATGGTCTTTTAATTCTGGAATTATTTTGTACCCATTACACAAGTGTCTGGGAGCTGCCCTGTATTCTGTTACTCAATGACTCATTTTACTCACTTGGTGGTAACATGGAATTAGTTCTTCCAGTATTTCACTGGTTGTTGTGCTGCCTTCCTGCAAATGTCAGACCTGCCAAGCTCTTTGTTTACCAGACTATGCCTATTGGAACCAAACAAAACTTCAGAATGCTGATAACTGAAGGCTGAAAAAGTCTCATAATTGTGTTCCTGAAGGAATACAGGGCGCCAGCTCCCATCCACACAAGTATTAATTTACTGTTGGATATGTCTTTTTTTTTTCTCGCTTCATATCACCATGTCATTATAAACACTGATATTTGTGCTCTCAAACTCCCTGCAATGCAGTCACTGAATTGTTGTTTTGGAGAATACTGCTTCTGAAGCCTAAAGGAACTAGGAGCCTTTGTCTCCATCAGAGCAGCTAATAAGCTTTTTTCTTGTTTCTGGGTGACATACATGCTCCCAGGTTTTGGAATAACTACTTTGCGCAGGAGCGCTTAGACTCCAGATGCTGTATAAGGTAGTGGCTCACAGAGCAACAGGCCTTCAGTGGGAATGACTACTATGGAGGACCGAAAGCTGTGCTTCCTCTGGGGCCAGGCTACAATGCCTGCAGGGGCAGGAATACTGAGCATTTTTTTTTCTTTTGCTTTTCTGATCAGCAGCAGTCATTACTAGCAATAATTAATAATTATTCATGTGTATAGATACTGTAAAAAACAGAATGGGCTTAAATTGAGAGTTAAAGGGACTTCTTAATTATAACTCTCTTGATGAAATAAACTTACGAAGGAGCTGGGAAATATTGTCTCACGTAAGTGACAGCTAGTGGTAGTGAGATGATATCAGTAGTATTACACGGAGAAAGGATATGTGGGTATAGTCTTATCAGGTGGATCTGACTGGGAGACAGCATAAAGTATCTGAGACATTCTCCAGCACATAGAAGGTTAGTTCTCGGCTGTCAGGGGGGTTGCTTGTTAGATTTTTAACGGGAAGATGAAAAAACCTAACACAAGCTAAATAAAGCTACTGAAACCAGACTATTCAGGGAAATAGCAGCTGTATCAACATGGAGCTCTCTTTTTACTGAATCTGTTATTCTGAGGAGCTGCTTAAAAATTGACTGTAAGTTTGTTTTTGCAACTGCGTTAATGCATCAGGAGACCATACAAGACTGTCAGTGAAGTGAGTTACCTTTACAACCATAGCTGCATAGGTCACATCAGCTCGCCACACTTGCGGGACAGACCATCCAACCATTGGATCTGCTTCATCATTGTATATGGCAACAGAAGCAAAATCTGGAAACAACTTCTGAATTTGTTCAACTGCTTCCACTTCTTGTTGCAAGATGTAGAGAGAACTCCCACCTCCCTGCAACAATATTTCATACTTGCTTAGTGAAAGTGACTTAACACAGATACAAACATATTCTGAAAACATGTTTCTGGGGTCCCTGGGAAGCTGCTAGCATTTTTACCTAATTCACTACAGCATGTGCTGTTTCCATATAAAATGGAAAAGAGGTCGAGGAGATTATTTCCCTCTGGGAACTAAGCAATGGCAAATTTGCAGCTGAGTATCTTCAGGGATTCGTTAGAATAGGTAGCCATGTTTCCTGCTTTATGCTGCACACTCATCTAGAAATCCACTTCATAAATAAGAATAAAACGTAACTTGGATTGAACTGATGAAAAAAAAAATAGCCTTAAACTGAAATCTTGGACTGACCTTCTTATGGAGAGAGATGTAGTCCAGCCTTACACCACTCTCCCCCGTGAAGAAGTTAGTTCCATTGTAGCAATGACACAGAAGACTCCAGCACATGGGTGACTTGGGTAAGGGGTGGAAAGAATCCCCAGGCCCTCCAAATTTTAGTAGAGGACTGGCTGCTCTTAATCCTTCTGAGGAAGCATCATAATAGTTGAGGAACCCTAAAGTCCAAGCAAGTGCATGTATCAGAGATGGTAACTCAAATTCTTGATCTAAAATAACAAATGTTATAAGTATTATTGCATTTATTGGCAGGACCTCACAAACTAGGGCTACTCTTTTCCTGGGAACTGACAACATGAAAAGATATTGAAAACTCTGCTGCATTCATGAACAGATGCACACTCTACCTTCTTACCTCAATAACCTTAACTTATATACAAATAACAAACTGTGTCTTCATGTAATTCCTGTTCTGCTTTCCCTGTTCTGCTATCCCTGCATTTATACTGATGCCCAAGCAGGGAACAAAGTCTAGTCAGCAAAACAGACTTTCAGATTCCTTCTCTCTCCCGTCTACCTTATTTCTTTGCCAGTATCTCCCCTTTCTCATTGTCACCCTTCCACCCAACTCACAAACCTGTCCCACTTCACTACACCAGTTAAGTGCTCCAAAATATGCTTACCATTCACTGTCATAGACACATTGTCAAAGTCATGATGGTCTGGTTCATTCCATGTTTCAAAATTCCATTTAGCAACATGCTCCAATCCATACCTATCTGTAGGAAAGACCTCATTTATCAGTGAGCTGCATATTCAGACAATCCTATTAATTAGTCACTGATACAGACAATCTTATTGACTGGGGTTGCAGGTGAGGTTCAGCACCCACAGTAACAACAGGATATAAAAATTACCTATTTTCAATAATGGGGGAAATGAGATTTTGGTAGTTTCAAAATGACCTCTCATTTTCAATGAAAGGCAGCAATATTTGTAAAAGATGAAAGGTGAGAGGGAGATGATGTGAACTATAGCCTTGTGGTTAGGCTATTTACCTAGCCTGAATTCAAACTGAGGCTTCTGATTCATTATAGAAAGTTGAAGCTGCCATGTGGGAATTACTCAGGTTACCATGTCCTAGCACAAGCTGGTGGTTTGCAACCACAACAACATAATGAAGTTAAAAACCAGTCATCAGAGGCAGGTCAATGTGCTACCCAGAACATACTACTCATTTAGGCAGTTGTAATGGGTCATAAAAAAAGTGGGCTTTTATCCCATTGTTTCCTGTTCTGTGCTGAAATCCAGGATTTTAAAATCTATCACAATACACAGAACCTTTTGAGCTAGTTGGAATGGATTACAACAGAAAAAATAACAGGTCTTTTTGGTCTTGTTTCTTCTTCCTTTTTTTTTTTTTTTTAACTTACCTATGTATCTGCTGGCCAGAAATGTAATTAAGTTTCTCCATCTTATTACCTGCTCTTTATCTTCAAAATCTAAAAAATATCCTGATGGATTCCCCATCAATTCAAATCCTAAAAAGAGAGAAGATTGGTCTCCTTTTTATTGTGAATGTCATCTCCTTTTGTTTAACAAAGGGCTTATTGCATTATTTGAAACAAACTTGTTAATGAAGAAACATCATTAAACAGGCTTTCTTTCCTGTTTCTACATGTCCCAACCAAGAATATTTCAGATTTGAGATTGTACATCCTTGTTACTTGTCAATAGCTACATAATCAATCAACTAACACCTAGCGTCATAAATTCAGGGCTCAGAGAGAAATTTGAATAGCAGATGTTTGCAGAAATTCAAGGGAAGCTATAATTTGAGTATCTGCTTCTCTGGCTCTTTCAGGTACATGTTAATGTGTCCAAAGCTTTCTCCTCTTCAAGAGATCTCACTTCTCAATTCATATATCTCAAACTGTTGTAGAAAGCAATGTAAAACCATTTGTGTTGTCTTAATTTCTGTAATAGTATTTTGCTCACACTGTTTACATTTACACAGCCATGAGGTAAAGGCAAGTAGGAAAAGAATTAATTTTTTATCAAAATCAGCTTTGGCAAAGCTCTCCACTAATCTTCTGATGATCACACAATATGGGCAAACAGATGTGACAAGCTGTGTATGTATGGAGCTGTCCTTACCTGGAATTAGCTTATATTCCCACAGGCGATCCATAAGGCTATCCAAAGCAGTAAAATTGTAGTGAAGTTTTCCATTCATCACTCTAAAGAATACCAGCAATAAAAGGTAAAAATGTAAATATTACAGCAAAGGTGGCACTTGGTTGCAGATGAGGGGTCAGATGGCTGCTGCCTTTTGGCTCTCAAAATTTACAGGTAACTAAAGTTCTTGGAACTGCATACAAACTTTCTTCCTCTAAAGCGATCACAAGCAAGTTATGTTTCTTGCATAATCCATACCCTTTACCTATTCCAGCAGTGGCAACAGAAGCAATATAATGAGCTTCCTTGCTGGATTTTGAGGTTTTAACATGAAATGAATATGATATTAAGGTTTTTAACTCTTTGCAAAAATGAAATTTACCCAGACTTATCTTGGCTGTTTTTCAATTTCCATTTGATTCCTTATTGTTAGGCCAGCTGGTTTCCACACTGTCTCATCTGCAGTCTTTGTTAACGTTTTCTTAATTTGCAATACATGATATAGCTTTTTTAGGAACACTCCTAATGTATGTAGGTCTAGCTGTACGGATTTGTATCTTTCAGAGAATGCTGATTTTGTGTACACAATGTCTGTAACTTTTACTTCACTATCAGCATTTGCTAACACTGTACTCCCAGGATCTCAGGCTGCCATCCTGTTATCTAGCTTTGAATACATGTGTTCAAAGACATAGGAGTAGCCCAATGATGCATCCCTTTGTGTCAGTGAATCTTGCAGGAGCAATGGTAGTAAAATTTGGGCCAGCATCTGCATGGGGACACTGAAGCTCTTTTACACGGGGATGAAATCTGTTATTTGCAATTTATCTGTGATACACTTGAAGATACACTTTAAATTCCTGATTCTCTTGTCTCTATCCAGTGAAAACAAACATAATGTACTATGTGGGCTGGTTTATGATTTCCCATAACCTCTGAACTTGTGAACTGGTTTAACAGAAATCCAGCAGAGCAGGAGAATTTTTGCCAGTATGAACTGCTTAAGAGGAATTAAACATGAACTTCTGTTGGCAATATGCTGGTAATGTGACTTACTGCATTTTGGCTGAAGCCAAAGATTTGGCCCGCCACCCAAATTCTGATCTCAGTATGCCTTGAGCAAAAGGCTTTGTAAGCACCCTTGGGGTCAGTCCAGCCCTGGTCATACAGGTGAGCTGATTAGGGTCTTGCCAGCCTTACCAGAGTATACACCTAATTTCTCCGTTACAGCGTAGCCTGAGATCTGCTTTGCTTTTTTGTCTGCTTCTTCCTAGGCACCTTGTCTCTGCTTGGGTGGAAAGCAGATGCAATGTCCTAGATATGATGGAAGGATAGGAGGCAATCACAGTTGCTGTAACGGATCAGTGCTAGCAAGGCATGCTGGGCACATGGGATAACAAGTGAGAATGGGGCAGTTAGCAGATCTCTTCAATTAATACTGGGCTCTGCTGTGATTCACAACTTCTTTCTTTCTGTCCTGCCCCATGCACTTCTGAGCCTCTCAGATTGAGTCTTTTCCTCTGTGCTTTCTTGCCAACAAAATGTTTCAGTGAATTGTAAAAGCAAGTCTGAAGTTCTCAGAGAATTAAGAAAGGCAGACAGAATTGCCTAGTGAATAAAGATGGGAACTGTGCAACCTGAGGAGGATTAAATGCCATCAACATCTCTATGACCTAGAAGAGGAAAACATGATAGGCAAAATAAATGTAAGTGTAAGCTATGCCCACTGTACCAGTACCATCTGTGACGCAGCCAAGCACACAGTCTTGGCTCCAGCATGGTCACACTCTTTCACCAAAGACCTCAAGTTAGCTTTTATCTATGTCCTACCACCATGACAGAATTGCCATGTCTGCAGCCACTGATGGGCTTACAATTCCTGCTAGATGAAATGGTGCAACTCTGAAAGAAGAAAGTAGCAGAAAGATATTTACTTTAGTATCCACAAGAGCGTTTTAGAAGTTAGTCTTGAACTCAACAATGGACATTTGGAACTAAGGGGGGCTTCTGGCCGAGACAGCGGCTATAAAAAACAAATAAAAAAAAAGTCCTGACAGTCCTATTCCAAAGTTCAAAGACAAATATTTTGTTGCAAAAGGTAGCTCTTCTCCCTCAGATCCATTAACTATTTCCAGTTGTACCCTGTGTTCTACTGAAATATTTGCTTACATGCACACTTACAGTCAGGGAGCATAAGAATGATTAACTCTGCTGTCTTGTAAAAACTTAATAACCATTTACGTAATAGCAAATCAACAAGTGTTTTCCAAGTCCAGTCTAAGGTCTACGCAGTACTGCATGAAAATATACAGATAAATAGGCCTTCTATCTCATGTATGTACACTTAAGGTCCCAGCACACCTACATTTTTCTTCCTGTATCAATTAAGCAAAACATACAAACCAGAATGCCATTGCCACAACTGAGGTGATGGTATGTGAGATCCTGTCTTACGTGTGTAGGTGCAGAGGCACTTCTTACATCCTTCGACTGATCTGTCACTTTAAGAGAAATTCTTCTTGCTTGCAAATGGATTAAGCAGTATTGCTTCTACCAGTAAGATAATTGCTTGACTAACAGGATTTCTGCTTGCTCAGATCTTGATCTCATCCTTACCTATGCTACCCTTCTGATGTGAAATTCACGGAGGTTTTTATAACCTGCACAGGATCACTACTATTTGGGTTGCATGCTTGCATGCCATGTGGTATCTGGAAGCCATGGTGATTGATGCAAGTGAGGCACAGCAGGACCTTCATAAGCTGGTATTTACAAACGTTCTTAATGAGGAAGACTGGCTCAACTGGTAGGCTGTTACAAGGAGTGCTATAAATGTAATTTTAGGACACTAAAGACTAGATCAAAACTCTTACAGGCAGATTTACCCTGACCCAGAATAAATCCACTTGACATTGTCAAAGTTGTTCAAAACAGCTTTGAACACCTGATCTAGGACCTGCTGGTGCAGTACTGTAGGGCTCCTGGTAGCAAACTCACAGACATTTATAGCCTTCTACGTTGGTTTGGTGGTTTTTTTGACTGCTTCTCTTGTGATCTCTCTGCCCTTAAGTCTTAGTTTCTAGACACTACTGTCTTAATTTATAAACATGCCAAAGGCTAGGTCCTTGCCATCCATTTGAGTACTTGCCACACTGGAACTGCTGTTGGGTATTTCTGATGTGGAACAGGAATCGCTGTCCTGTCTGTGCTTGGCTTTCAAATGTTCCTCACCTGGTCTTTTTCTGGAAGACTTGCCAGAAAAAGTCTTTCCCATCTTCAGTTATAACAAGCAGCTACACTAAAGCGTGTTTACTGGCATTGTGGCACCAATGCTCTTATATGCCCCAGGCCTGAGGCTGCTATACTCCAGAGATTGCTGCCTGCTGGTGAAGTGTTTTACCAGCCTTTGTCATGGTTGTCTCATGCCACTTTCAGCCTACTCCCTTTTACAAACTTAAATCTTTTGGGAGGGCAGGGATAAAGTAGTTTTGGCTGCCATCCTCATGCATCACAGCCACATGTGATCCAGCTGGCACACCTGTCTTACACTGTTCCTTAGCCTACAGCTACAGCTTTCTCCCTGTGCCCAGAATCTGCTGTTTTCCTTCTGCCCTCAGTTGATTTTATCCAGGAGTATAGTTGCACATCCTGGAAAGCACACACACACATTTGACCAAATATCTACAGAGAAGAGAGTAAGAAAAACAGTCAGGGAGTATCTGTTATTATCCATTATTATCCATTCTGAGTAATCTTCAGTGAAGTACTGTATCTCTGATTACACTTCAATTTCAGTTCATCAAACCTTATTGTAATGTACTGAACAAAATTTCTCATCCTGACATTCTGACTCAGCTAGCATGGCCTCCCTTTGCATTTCTGGTAGACACAGTGACCATGCACATCAGAAGCTTGCTATTACCAATGTCTGAGAACAGTCTCTCTTCTGGTAAATTGGCCATACTGGCTGGCTAACACCACTTCCAAGGCAGCAGAGCTGTTTACATCCTCATCGCTGGGAAAGATTGCTCCCCTAGAGCAAATGCAGTCAAGAAACAGGGATAGAAAACTGACTGAAAGTGTTGGCAGAGGAGAGGTTCAAATTACACTTTAACAACATTTTTCAGCAGGGTATTGGCCAGCTTAAGACTTGAAAGGAACACTCCATGAGGAAGTCACCTAAAAATGACCCTGCTGCTCCATGGGAAGCTTTCTGTGTACAGTGTTAGACAGAAGTAAAAGTGTAGTCTAAGATACTATCCTGCTATGGTGTCTCCTGAGATAATGGTATTAGGTACCACCACCCATTTGACAGAGATGCTTAGCTATGTGCCTGACCAACAACTGCAGTTTCTTCAAACATACACTCCCTTGCCCATGGTGCCACAGCATGGACCAGTGGCAGCACTGACACTATTATTCTGATGAATATAAGTATGCATGATAATTAAATTCCCCCTCTTAAGAGTAAATCAAGATTAAACAGTTGTTGCAGTAGGTGACTGCTATCAGAAGCGCTCTTGGATACAGAGTCCCAAGGAACTGCTCACTGCCTTTCTAGAGCCCATAATGCCATTTTAAGGATCATAAACTCCAGAACAGACACAAATGCCCATCCAGCCTATAGAGGATCTCAGCATCCAAGGCCAAGATGTTCACTGGAAAGATATAGGAACAAACACCAACAAACTATACCACTTCAAATTCATGCTACTACCAGGTCCTCCAGAAGGAACTGTATTCAGAAGTAACTTTCATTTCTTTAGTCAGAAGAGCAGGCCATTGAAGTGACAAAGAAGCACACAAGCTGTGAGCACAGCATTTTTAAGATGAAGATCAAAAGCTCTGGATAGGATATGTCAGCAAGTTTATCTTTTCCAAGAGGGCAACTTGTTGCCCTCCAAGCGCCTCTTACAACACAAAAGGATCCTGCCTCCTTGGTTTTTTACTTACTTTTGCAGTTGCCAGGAATGAAATTAAGCCAGTTTAAAGTTCAGGCTTTTACAAAGACCTTGTTTGCTCCAAAACCACTGTCTGCATAAGTTTCTTGTTCTGCTGAGTACTGAAAAAACTTCAGGACCCTAAAAGCAGGTCCTAAGGACTGTAAGCACTATGGAAATAATGCCTCAGAGTACAAGAAGGGCAGAATAGCCCTCATTAGCATTCACCTTTCCAGAGGCTACTTTCTCAGCAGTTACTGCTCCAGGTTTCTTCAACGTCAACCAAAAACCCCCCACACTGGTACTTCAGGATTAAGCACAAGATCATTAATGAATAACTACGAAATCAGCAGGCTCCTGGGTTATTAAGAAACAACACTTCCCCCTTCTGAATTTAGTGGAAACTGGCAATACAGAACTCATTCACATCAGAGCTGCTCCTATCATATTCTTGCTGCACTAGCTCTTGTTTTCTATGATCATTCAGACAGGGTAAATCAGCTCCCTTCCATGAAATTCCCATATCCCAAAACAACTACAATCACTTTAACTTTTGCAGGTTCATGAACACTGATTCTTCCTCTCTGTCAGTCCCTAGGCAAAACACAGCCTGTGCTTTTCCACATGCTTTGCAGACCAAAAACCTCATCCAGAAGCTTTTTCAAAGCTGCAAGGCCAAACTACTGGACCCATGCTAAAGAACTCGTATATTTTAGCACTTTGGGCGTATTTGTTAGCATTAATACTCCTCTCCATTTGCCTCTCAGCTATACCATCTGTGTAAGCTGAAAATCTGCTTGCTTTATAATTATGGCACAGCTTCTGCACAGAAGCACAATGATGAAGACTTCAGTCTATGCTGTGGCCATGCGATGCATAATTCACTCACCCTATAGCGTGAATGAGTCTGCCCAGCAGTAATGGGAGGATGCATTACAAAACCACACAGCCAGGCAGCATCCAGCCTTTGCTGATGTCAGAGCTTGTCACAGTTAATCCATCCACACAATCAACTGGCATGATACATGCGCAAAAGGAAGGATGGGTATGAATCTTTGTGGTTTAGGAAAAAACTGGCTTCAAAAATGCAAAATACATAATCTGCGATTTATTGGAAATCACTGCCTCTTCTACAAGCCAGCCAGGAGACTGTGCATCCAGCTGAATCTTTTAATTTTTTAAATACATAAAAATAGAATTTACTTTGATTTATACGGCATCTTAATTAGCTTCTCTCCTCTTTGAAATTGGCATCATTTGACCTTTACCTTTCAAAGCAACTCACACAATCCTTGTTGTGATCTGGCTAAAACTCACATGCAGAGAAGTGCAAGCAAACAATGAATGCCTTCAAGCTGATGCTAATCACAGCCTATGATTTTCCATTTCTTACTCAGCCTGCTTTTGTGAGCACAGCCTCAGTCCTGCTCTCAGCAATGAGCATGCTGTGTGTGAAGGGAAGAAAGAGAGAGGCAGACAAAGCATCAACAGCTTCCTGTGACAAGGTGAGTTAGCTTGCTAGGAAAATATTGTTAAGACTGTTGTGTCTCTTCCCCCCTCACTTTCCCCTTTTAAAACAAATTCCAGATGTAAAAGGGTAAACAAGCAAAGAAAGAATAGTGATTTAGGAAAAGGCATCAGGCATTTTAGTATCTAGCCTCTCCAGATATGTGAATATATCTGATCAGATCATCTAGGCATGGATAATTTAGACTGTTGTGAGATCTTGTTATGATCCCTTGTTGAGACCTATTGTGTCAACATTAATCCAGGAAGGGAAGTAATCAAATAATGATAAGGTGAATCCAGTAGCAGAAAATGCTTTTCATTGATTCATCACTACAAATTTAAAGGCTCAGTCAGTGACTGAAAGGTAGCCTCACTCACCATGTATGAACTGGTCTGAGAGAGGATACCTTCATTTCTGACCAAGTTTGATATACGGAAGTGATTTCCCCTTGTTTAACACACAGCTACAAGAAAAATGTCATTTTGTTTTTATGCTGTCCTTGATGATGGAACTCCAAATGATATCATATATAAGTAAAAGTTTTGGCAAGAGGGGATAGGAAGACTAAATCAATAACAAATTTTAAAGGGTGACTTTTCAGATGCTCAGATGAACAAGTATTAAAACCAGCTTACTTCAAGCACGTAACTCCTTTTGGCACTACCTGGGAAAGCTGTCACTGAACTTTTCTTTCCAAACAGCTGGAAAACTGTTCTCTGCATGTATCCAGCATTCTAATTCAAGCACTCAGCCTAATACTGCATCTTCAGTAACAAGTCTCCATGGTACATATATAACTTACTGGTTTTATTTCACAGTTCTGCTATTGTCACTCCTCCATTTTCGTATCTTTATTTTTCTGTTTATGCTCCTTCTATTCTCTTGCCTTTTAGCTGTACACAGAAATACTGCAAATCCAACTACAGCACAGGACTCATCTTATTTACTGTTGTGCAATATCACAATAATGAGTTGGAGTGATTGCCCTCCATGATGCCAATACAACAAGAACCAAATTCAACAATGCTCTACTTAGTCTTCTTTGTACATCTTGCAAGCTCTCAGGCTGCTCATCGTCACCACTCACACACTGCAACTGCGCCTGAAATTCAGCATTAATACACAGTGTGGTACTTCTATCAGATGTTTAACTTTTTCCAATTACAGATCTCAAAACTTGTTTCCATTTGGTGAGATCTGTGTTGAAAAGCATGCAAAGGGGCAACTAACAAACAGCCTAAGAAAAGAAAAATACTGAAAAAGGTGCAAAGATTTGCAGCTAGATTTCTTAGCTGGTGTACTTCCCTAATGTCAAAAGTACAGCCAGCACATGGTGTCTGACCAAGTACAGCTGCTCCTGGATCTATATGCATGGCAGATGTATTTTCAGGTGTGTCTTTCTCTATCAGTCCTTGCCTGTCCACTGTATGTCTAAACTTAAATATATCAGTTATTTGCAAAACAAAAAATATAAATGGTCTTCACTAAATGATACCTAGTTCATTTCCTAATTTACTGATGTTTAACAACTTCTGATGATGAAAAGGCAAAGTCATACACTGTCTTGCTCTTAATCTTTCAGAATTTTTGATGAGTGGTTTCTGAACGCTTCAGAACTGCCAAATGAGCACTATAACCCAGTCTGGAAAGAGCAGCTCTTTAAATGGCATTCCAGTGTCTGCTCTTGGCTCTTGCATATAAAAAATGGCAAAACATCTTTCAATTAAAGAGGTAAAACTAAGCAACTGCATTTACAGACAATTTTCAATGGAATGCAAACCTATATGTCTCTCCAAACTGAAAGATGATAATTCTATTCAGAACCTAGTTTTGGCACTATTACTCAGGCTAGTGGGGTGTTATTAAATCTGGTAGTGATAGCTCTTTCACTCCATGGTCTTCATGTTCATGTATAACCTTTTTTCTTCTTTCTTCCCCCACCCCAAACAACTTCCAGTAATAAGAAAAATAGTGAATTATATTCTGTGCTTACAAACATGAAATTTTACCTCACAACGGGTGGGAATTCTTAAAGAGCCAAGGCCATGTAGTGAGCGATCCCGATACTCTGAGCCTTATTACTGTAAAGTAAGAAGATTCTTGGCAGGCATAAGCAAGGTCAATTGTCTTGTTAGGCCTCTGTAATTTTCCACGGAAAACGTGCAGAGAATGATCTCTGCCAAGGTTGTAGTTTCCCACTGTATTTTTAGAGTAAGGTATTTAATTGCAATTATAACAAGTTATAAACATTAGCTCTGTAAACGATAGTAACCTCTAGACTAACCAATTAGGGCTCAGTATCCAAGGCTGTTACATAAGGGGGTAAGGTTATAAGAAGAGCACTGTATCTGAATAAACTTTGGCAATCGCTTGATCACATTGATCGTCTCCGCGTTGTCCGGGACTCCTGCGTCAACAACAATGCAGGAAGAAATCCTCATCTTTTCTTTGCACATAGAAATGGGGTTTGAATATCTAGTTACAATTACACATGAATGCAAGGAATGGGTGAAGAAGCTTCAGCATTCCTGAGGGACCACCCTTGCCACAGTAAACTTGCCTCTAAGATTTACAAGTATCAGTAGCAATGTTCATATCAAACCAATCAACAAGCAGGCTTTGGATTCACAGTTCTGGCTGTTTAGGGATGAAAAAACAGGCAGTTTTGTTTACAAGGCAGACAAACTCAACTCCATTATACTCAATTGCAGCTGAAGGTACAAGAAGTCTTCCTAGAAATTAGGATTCATTAGCCAAGCCCTCTCCATGATGTATTTAAATAAAAATCCTTTTAAAATGACAGCTCAACACTGTCTAAGACTGCAATACTATTTGACCCCATGTAGTGCCACTGGTTCTATTAAAACAGAGTAACATGGATGAGTAAGAAGGCAGAGATTATCAACCCCTATAATGTAATGACTTTATCTTCTACCTATGATTACACTCTATAGGACAAAGATTTTTGCCAGTGCTACTGTTTATTTATGTTATCTCACTGTGAACACCATTGGAGTAATATCATTGGACAGACCCAGACTATATCACAACAGAACTTCTATACTTGCAGAAAGCTGTGCTCCTGAGGAACTGTGCTACTGTGTGCTGATAAGAAATCTGTTGTGGAACTACTGCAGCTACTTTATGCCTCTGGTAAGTGCTAATCAATTGGTTCTATGTTTGTAGTGGGAAACAAGAGGGATTCATAGTAAAGGACAGTTTTATTCAGTTTTGAATACAAACGTTTGCACTGAACTTTCTCTCCTGCAGCAGGAACAAACAATGTCTCTCCCCTCTCATATATACGTAATTTTTAGGTGCAATGCACATTTGCCATAGCTAGAGAAGTAATGTTAGGTGTAGCACACAGGGGCTTCTAGGAGAATGGATGCTTATTTTTAGTGCTCCCATCTTTCCTATTAAATAGCAACCAAATGTGTGCTTTTCAGGCACATCACCTGGTTACTATAGTATAAAGGTAAGACTGTAGACTAAGGCTTGAGGGTATTTTAAATAATGCATATATTTGGCTTAAGTGCTATTTCTATAATTTACTGAATTTTTGAATTTCAAACAATTGCATAGAAAGAAAAACAAGACTATTACATTTGTACTATGTACTTTTGAAGATTTGATGCTATTGATTGTAACCCAGTATGTAAACACTTTTAGCTATGATTCTGTGATTCTACAATTAATTATCCCTGTGTGACTAATTTAGCATTATTTTTAACTATATAATCAGGTTATGTACACATGAATTATACATAGTAATGTCATAAATTCTTCTGAAACCTTCTGAAATCCTCAAGTAAACATGACAACAAAGTCAAATGCATTTAATCTCTTTACAGCATTTATTTCATAAATACCCTCAGGTGATTTCTTAATCCAGTTAATATGAGGCATCTGTTCATACGGACAAATAGTATGTCATGCAAAGGAAAATAATCTATAAAGTCTCAACTTCTGGTCAATGGTCATCTTTTTTTTTTTTAATGTAGTTTCTATTCTTAAAGATAGGTGTTTCACTCTAGCACATCTTTGGGTTATTTTGGCCAATTACCATTGTTTCTTAAATACACAGTTGAGCATTTGAAATGAAAAGGCAGTCCTTTTAGAAAATAGTACTGCTTTGCTAGTTTCAGTGGAAGTCAATTAGGATGCCAGAAGCTGCCCAGGCAGAATTGTTATTGGACTGAAGCCTTGATGAATGGCTTCACGTTATGGTGTATGAACTGTTATCTCCATTATTGAAGCACTGAAGAATCTTCTGCTCTCAGTACTTCTGTATGTTGTGAATGCTCCATCCCTGGCAGTGTTCCAGACCAGGTTGGATGAAGCCTTGGTGATATGGTTTAGTATGAGGTGTCCCTGTCCATGGCAGGGGGTTGTTGTACCTAGATGATCTTAAGGTCCTTTCCAACCCTAACTATTCTATGATTCTATGTTAAGTAAAGGTTATTCATCATAGCATGTAGTTTCTTCAAAACTAGATTATTTCCACAAGTCCTAGAGATAGAATAAAAGACTACTTCATATCTTTTCCCCACATGCAATTGTCCCATCCAGAGACCTTTAGCCTCACTTGAATGAAGCTGTGCCTAAACAGTGTTCACATAGTTCAGAATTACAATTTAAAATTTCAGAAAGTGTTATTTTTAGGTTCGCTTGAGGCAAAACAAAATTACAACCAAATCTATATGCTGTGCTCAACTGATAACCTAAACAACCTGTAGTACTCTTAGGAGCCTTATACTGGGAAAAGCTCTATTCGAGAGAGATGCCGAGAGGTTTCTTTCAAAAAAATATTAAGTGAACCCAATCATTCTGCAACTTCCAGGATTAAAAATACTGGAAGTTGCAGTTGCCAAATACTGGAAACATGCTGTAAAGGAGAATAGAGTAGGCAAGGTTGCTTTTGTCCTGAAGCAGATGACATGAACATTTTAAGAGGTCATTAGGAAAGATGACTCTTAGTGCTAAGAATTAGGTAGTAAAATGGATGAAAGAGCAAATTTGAGAGACTGTGTTTAAGTCACTTCATTTTCAAGAAAGAGATGCTGCAGGCTTGAAAAGAAATTAACAGAAGCAATAAAGTCATCTTCTATTCTGTGGTGCTCAAGACCAGCGAGACACACTGTCTTACTGCCACTAGTGTGCACAACTCATTTCGGATTAAATGCACTACTGCTTCCCTTTTATTCCAAGAGCTACCTTGGGAATGGCAAAGGTACAGGAATGCTTGACAAGACTTGCTACAGGAAAGGGGCAGGAAAGAGAATTTTACTAACACTTAAATTACCTTCTTTAGCTTTTGGGATTAGAATGTCACAACTACCACTACCAAGTTTGAGTTCTTGGTAACAGCCACTGGTTTTATGAATCCATGACCATCACAGAGGTAGGATGTGCTTCCCTTTCTATTCCACCTTCATGCTGGTGTTTTGACATTTAATTTCCATAATTTTCATGTTTTCTTTTTATTCTTAAAGAGCATCAAGCAACTTTTTGCAATGGGATAAAAAACAATGCTGGAATATAGCCCTCTGTAGACATGATTGTGCACTGCACCACACTGCAAGCACTCCTGCTAATAGGGAAGCTTGAACCATCTCTGTCTATCCAGCAACACAGCCTGTTCTCAGTCCTTGCACTTTCCATCTCAGATTCTTACTACATGCATGTTCATGTCTTCCCTTGGCTGAGAAGCATACATATCTCCTAATCCCTTCATTTGTAGGCTAACTGAATGCAGTTCCTCTGAGTGCCAGCAACATGCTCAATCTGTTAATCTACACTGCTTAGTAACCATTAAACATTACCAATCACTTTTGTTGAGAGGACATGGATGATTATTTGTCATTTGAATAGGTCTGCACCTACCGAAAGAATTAAGAGGGGATTAGTTCATTTATATTCCTCACAAGAATGTACAGAAAGACAGTCTTTGTCCTGCTGATCTGCCCACATTTTATAGTCTTTGGTTTGTACAAAAGCAACAGATAACTTGAGATTTTAATGCACTGACATGTAGGAATGGACCTCTGACCTCCAGCAATCCCATCCTATGCGCTCAGCAGAACAGTACTTATTCTACCCACAAAATGCACAAATCTCAGTCAGGACTGCAGTTCTATTCTTGTATTTTGATTATGGAAAATCAAAACCTAATGCTAGATGAGGATACACAAACCAGATCAAACCTCAGGTAAGAAGCAGCTTCAAAGGTCAGAGATGTACTAGCCTGAAATCAGCACAATTTTTGGATCAACATTAGTTAATTAATAATCTTACACATTATTTAAACTCAAATCCTTAGTGAGTGTTGCATATATATCCAAGTTTTCAGAGCAGTAAAAATGATAATACACTACCGAGCTCAAGATCCCATAACTCCCCATTATTCCTTTGAGGAATATTTAGCTAATAATTATCCTTTATGTAAATAGTGCAGTGCCTAACTGGAGACTTTCATTCATTCCAACGTTCAAAACCAGAGCTGAACATTCCTGTCAAAAAGCTATCCAGGTAAGAGATTTGTGTCCCCTCCCACACTTCTGAACTCAGATTTTATTTGTTGTTTTCAAAGGTGCAAAACTGCCTCTTTGCAGTTATTTTACACAATGTTGTTGTTTTTTAAGTGCTTTCATTATTCTGTTTTTCATAAATATTGCTTATAAAGGTAGATACTGGGCAAAGGTTTGTAAAACATGTAGTCAGCAGCAACTGGTATGGAAGTAATCTTTCTTGCAAACCCTGGTCTGAGAGTTCAAGACCAGCCATTTGGCTATTTTTTATTTGTACTTAAAAAAAGTGGCCTATATGAAGCTTATCTGGTTCTCAACGTATTAAATTATTATTAAAATCAGTATTTTCTTAGTGACTAAATATGAAAGAGGATTTCCAAAATATTGTCCTGACTTAGTAAACCCAAAATACCAGGGAATTCAACAGAAAAAGACATGAAAATGGGATATCTATAAGTTTTTCTGTACAACAGCTTGATTGACTAAAGTCCAGCAAAACAACAGAGCAGACAACAGAGTTTAGTGTTTAGCTTTGTGACTGATGGCTAAGGTCTTAGAAAGCTGTCCTGAAAGACTTAAAAAAAAGAAAATAAAAATACAGACTTTCACTTTGGACTAGCTGCCTTTCCAAAAAACAAGAAGTGTGATTTTTAGGAATGTTCTTTGATCCCACAGAAAATATCTTTTTAGTGGTCATGCCCTAGGACTCTCCAAAAGAATAACTGTCTTTCCATCAAGCAGATGCCAGTATTTTGGCCAGCATGTTCTGGAACCCCTGAACAAAACCAGCCCCTGGAGAAACAGTGGAACTACCTTATCATGTATCTCCAGGGTCTGATCATTCCCAAGGATGATCTGATAGGCCGGCCTAGCAGCTGCTGGCTGGCTGTGTGAGTTCTGCTGTAGCCTGCTCACCACCTCTGGGATTGTTACATGTCAGTGGCTGTTATTTTACTCACTGAGACACTGGACAGAGTATCCTCAGGAAAATATGAATTAAATAACAGCTTGTGGTGAATGCAAGTAGAAAAGAGCCTAAGCAAGTGGAAAAGAGCCTAACCTGCCTTGGAAATACTAGCTCGATTGATAGCTGAAAGTAGAGGTTCTAAATTGGAGATTTTAATTAGAAATACACCTATCTAAAAGATTGCTTGACTCTCAGAATATCTGCTTAGTATAGTAGTATTAGTTTGTAGAGGATTTAAGACTAATATTTTGTCTTTCCTGGCTCATAGAAACCAACAAACAGCAACATTTTTTCCATTTTTAACTTTTTACTTTAGGACTAGCATAATATTGAAACTCAACAGAAAAATGCTTTGAAGTCAGAACATTTTGCCACATATAATTTTAAAAAAATATAAATAATTGAGCCCATCAAGTTTTGTGTGATTTTCCTAAAAAAACACATGGTAATATTCTTTGTAGCCTGAAAGCTTCCTTGGCCAGTGTTTAAATAAATGACTTGGGTTGCTGGCACCTTGCTGAAGTCTACTTCCAAGTACATCTAGGTCCTGGTGCTATATAGCTGAAAAGACAGACAGAAACATTCATTTCACTTGTTTTGTTTTCTCACTTCATCCTTGCAAAAACTCAGGTTACGTCGACATTTCTAAGTAATTCTGCACAACAAAAGCAGATTAATAAACCAAAACAGTAAGTGCTGAATAAATATTATATGCATTTCAGGGTATTTTATTTCACACTAGTCATGTCCCACAGGCTAAACGAGATCTGTTCAAGTCCATCCAAAGAACCAATGGCTGGCTTGGATTTTTATGCCACGATAAAGAATCAGAGTGCCCTGGGGCAGTGCTTCTGGGTACTTTCTTCTGAAAAAAAGGCTGGTTTTGCAAGCATGCCTCTGTACACTGAATCTATGCACAACAAATGAGGCTAACCAGGGATTTTTTTCAAACTCTGTCAGTACTCAAAACTAGAACCATAATGTAGTCGTAGCCATTAGAGATTAAGAAAGAGGTGTCTTACAGGTAGAAAAGGTTGCTCATATGGAAGATGAGTAACATGAACAGTTTAACTAAACACCTACAAGCGTTTTAAATCAAATGCTTAACTAAGCTGGTGTCCCTAAAGTTTTCCTGTGATTTATGTAACAAAAAAAAACAATGAAACTTCAGATAAATCCAAAACCTGCTCTACCTACATTAGGTTTTAGCTGATTTTCCCTAGCTCAAAATAGAGAAAATTGCAAGCACCACTTGGCATGAACTGTATGAAGAGCTCTATCCTAACTTACACTTGAAATTCTGCTATAGAATCATTACATATTGTCTGATTTCCACCCTAAATACAGCATTTAAAAGATCTCCTTAGCACAGTGAGACAGGCTCACTCTGCTTACACCCTCTTGGGCTTTCCAGACATACAGCTGCAGATCTTCTGGTGGACAATCAGGATGTGGAGACAAAAAGATGCATCAGAATAAAGTTTTTTTGGGCTGTTTCACAAAGAACAACGCATCCAGCTAGAATGGTTATGTGTGTACCAGCAGAAACTGCTTGTAAGGAATCTGCAAAGAGAAGTTCTACTGAACATATTGTGATGAATGTTTCCACTCCTGCTGAGAGCTTTTGTCAGGTCAGGGGCATGGTGAAACGACAGGAAGAAAGGTGGGACTAAGGCCAAATGGAAAGTTAGCAATTTTTTGGGCTCAAACGGTCTTTGCTTTGTTTCTCTTTATCACAGGATAAACTGAGTCATTGCATTTAACTTAAAAGAATGACTGGCTCAGACAGTGGTTCTGCTCAAGTAGGACAAAAAAAAAAAAAAGCAAAACCTTTTTGCTTTTGCTCATATGGTCAAAGGCAACTTCAAAAAACTTAACTCTGAAGATTCCAAACATCACAATACAATTAAAAATAACCAAGATTACTTTTCATTGTAACATTATGGATCATACACATATATATATGAATGTGCATACCAGTAACTTTCACTTGTATTAAACAGTTGAAAAAGTTTCAATATCAAAGTCAAATGCAATGAATAGACATGTTCTATGTTATATGCTTCTTCATCTGTACATCCTTGCTACAAACAGCTCATTCAGCAATTGATAGGAAGCTTGAATTGATAGGTTACTTGAATGAAGTGCAAATGTTCTGGGAAGCTCTGGGATATGAGGGAGAGCCTGAAATAGGGCTTGTTCCTTCTAAACCACTTAGTATGGACTAAGCTGAAAATGGGTTAGTTTGGTGAACCAGTAGAGGAATCTATTCCCTGACACCCATAGGGCTCCTGTATATTGCTGAAATATTACCATTTTAGAAGGATGGTGGAGTATCTTTGTGGCAGAATCAGAAGGCTGGAGTCTAGTCCTGTGCACAGGAGTAGCCAGATCTCTCTCCATCCTTCTGTCTTTGGAGCTGGCAAGAGTATTGGAAGCTCACAGCTCCCTACTAAGTTGCACAAATATACATGGAATAGCACTCAGCCATGGTGGAATCCCATTTCCCCCAGGTGAAGCAACTAAGTTATTCCTGAGCTACAAGCATCAAAGCCTAAGAATTCCTGGGTTACACAGAAAAGTGTTTTGTTGGTAACAACGTCCCTTCCACTACTGAGTATGGCTTTACTATGTTATCAAAGCAAAAACTAAACGCTAATAGTTTCTGGAAACCAACAGCATCTCATTTAGAGCTGAGTGTTTTATAGCTAGCATGTTCATTTGACACAGATTCTGAAAATGTATCTAGGAGAATTACTGGTTATTTATAGGAAGGAAGCCCTATTTTCAGTAGAAAAAAGGAATTGAAGAAAATTACCTCCTGACAGCACTTTGCCGTGTTTTACCTTGAACATATTTATTCTATCAGGAAAGTTTTTGACCTTTGTCTAAAATACATCAAACCTCATTAAAAGATACATGCTCTATGTCATGGCTGAACCAAGGACACTTCCTCGTAACTAGCTCTTTTTTTTTTCTTTTACAAAAGCCTACTGTTCTGATTACTGAGTAAGGCAGTACAGCCAAGATATAAATTACTAACTTACAATTTATACACAACACCTCTTAAAAGATTTCCAGAGAAATTATATCCTGATAACTTTATGTCTGAAAAACTATTATCACCCCTCAGGAAGCTGCACAAACAAGGAAAATATGTGAATATTAATGGTTTAGGGTTGGTTGTTGTTTTTTTTTGTAAACACAAATCTATTTGCAAATAAACTATGTGAATTTAGACAGAGGCAGATAACAACTGTGCAACTAAATATACAAACCTATTGCACAGAAGCCAATGCAGTCTTTTTTATGCAGCCTATTAAAAGCACTCATTGAATACTGAAGTACCCACCAGATTTTAAGTAAGTGGAATACAGGCAAAGTATTTATTTCTTGTCTGTCTAAATACACTTGGTTGTTAGAAGTGGGTGGCATTCAAATAGGACTTGCTGTCCTGAAGCACAAGCCTCTTATTCTCCAAACTAAATTAGGTAAGACAGAAGTGTTGCAATTTTCTTCCATCTGAAAAATTGGTGTCTTTATTACAGCTGCTAGCTTTCTGTATTTGATAGATTTTATAATTATAATCTCTTAGATATTTATCTTGGTGTCATAACTTTATTTTTTTCTCACCTCTTTGTTCTAACAAAGACTAGATCCAACCTATTTCCTGTCCAAGCAGATCTTGCCCAGCATAACCACACAATACATTAGCATCTAAAGTAAACTTGGCATTGCTGATAACAAATAGGCATCAGTCTTTCTAAACAATAACATTAAATTGTAACTAATTTTTGCTTATAATGGAAATAAACCTTGCTTATAAACATAAAGAAAATTATACTGTAGGAGCTGAAAACTGTTTAATGTAACAGGGATGGACAGAAATCTACTGATTCTTAAAAATATATTTTAACTACTATGCAGTTCATTTTTTACTTGAACAATCAGTCTACACATTTCTAACAAGAATCTCATTTCTGCCTTTTACCAAATTATGAATTATGTAACTGGAACACTTAAACATCCTGTTTCAAATTGTAGTTAAACTTTGGCCTTAGAAATCATGTTGTGTCATTTACAATAATATCTGGAAACTTGTTTAAGACTTTTGCACTCATTACAGATATGTATCTTCTTATCATTTAGAATTTGCTGGCAAAATGTATTTCATAAAATCTTACCAAAAATTCTCAGCAGGATAGACCGCCGACTTTATAATAAGCCACTTCCTATTTGGAGGGCTACAGATCAAAAGCTTACAGGCTTGTGGACATCTGTTCTTTTGCATATCAATTATGTTTCCAGCTGGACTCATAAGACCTTTGTTTTTTCTCAGTTTGGAGTTCTACAATTTAACTGGGTGTTATCAAACATTAACAAATAAAAATACTCTTCTTATCAACAAGAACAACAAAAATGTATGAAATTTACACAGAGAATGATTACTTCTGTCACTGGAGTCTAAACCTCTTATTGACTGTTAAAATAATTAAAATAGAATACTGTGCCAGAGAGCATACTTCAAGTTTTAGGAGATGGGTAGATATGGCTTCTGTTGCTAGATACTAAAAGAAAGAAGAAACAGTTTTTATTTGTAAGTGGAGACAAGTTTTGACATTATACTGCAATGTCACACCAGGCACCAAAATCTTTGTTACAGAGATCCTGTCTGTATGACACTGGGAGAGGCCAGGAACTTCAGAAGTTCTTTCCTAGAGATTTTGCATACTGTTGCCCTAGCACATATTCTCTTTTTCTATGTCAATGAGTCTTCCTTATCAGTGTTTACACATGAGCATCCATGCTTGGAAGTCTCTTCTTTCTTTCCACTGCAAACCAGAAGACACAATTTGCCACTTGGCATAATCTTTTTGACATTCTCCACCTTCCTGCTCCTACTTTTATTTTTAAACTGTTTAAGGCAGGGTACTTGCATGTTACACTGTTTTGCCTCAGTCATGTGCCCACCTACCCCTAAATGATTTATGAATACACTAAGCTAATATCAACTTTATTTGACAACTGAGTAAAAATGCAGAGATTGAGTCTGGTGAAAAGTTGTGTTCATAGAGGCAAGAGACACCAAAAGCACCTGCATCAGAAGAATACATTTTTTTCCAGTCTTTATGTATCAGAAAACTGACATGCAGGAGAACCATAGGAAACACTGCTGTGCTTGCTCTGCTGCCCACAGGATTATTGTCACATCATAGATGCTGGAGGAAAAACTAGGGTAACGATGGGTTTAAACCTGAAAATACTAACACATAGCACTCTTCTGAGATGGAAACAGATTCCATCATGGTGCATGGTCCATATGCTCCCAAAGTGGTAGTTGTGAGGAGATGGTTATTAATTAGGCATACCATAACAATCTGCAATTCAATAGGTTTGTGTTATGTAGCAGTTTGTAAGAGTACATCAATGGTTGTGTACAAATGTTTGCATAAGTCTAAATTGTTGCTCTTCAGAGAACTCTGCTTTACAGGTTCTACCAGCTATTTTTTTCTCCTGTGCATTGAGGACACCTGTAGTGACAAATCACTATACCACATGTGAGTTCCATATCAATGACTAGCCTACCTCAATAGTGTATGTTTATTTCATACCATGAAGTGCTGCCTTTGATCACAGAGACCTCTATAATGGAGCATTTGGAAGAGCTGTTGGAAATACTTGCTGTACAAGGAAATTATTAATTTAACACAGATTTTTATTAGTAAAACAAACTGAATTCAATAGAATTTATTCTTAAATGTCTGCAAGAAAGGGTCAATCTGCAGATGTACTTCTTATGCACCACTGGAGCCCTGTGGTTGTGTTCCTGTTGCGACAGTGCTTCCTTAAAAGCACAACCAGGTGACAAACTTTTAGCATTAAGTATCTGTGCTAGAAAAGCTTCATGACTTGCAACCTAACACCTATTTTCTTCATACTGCAGGAACACATACATGAAGTAAACACTGGGACAATGGAAAGACCACTTGAGGCTACCAGGATGGAAAACACCACTTCTACCTATGTTCTCATGGAAAGAAAGACTCATGTCAAGATTAACAGGAAACAAGTCATGCTAGCTAAACTGAGAAAGAGCTGCTCCTGCACCCCACAGAAACTGAAGATATTTCTCATGGACTTCCTTCCTGTTTTACGATGGCTTCCCAAATATAAATGCAAAGAGTACATCTGGGGGGATGTTATGTCTGGCTTAGTGATTGGCATAATTTTGGTGCCCCAAGCAATTGCATACTCACTGCTGGCAGGTCTGAAGCCCATTTATAGTCTGTACACATCATTCTTTGCCAACATCATCTATTTCTTAATGGGCACATCCCGTCATGTCTCAGTTGGCATTTTCAGCTTGATAAGCTTAATGGTAGGACAAGTTGTGGATCGAGAACTTCTCTTGGCTGGGTTTGACTTGAATGATGATGCCTCACCAGCCTTGGGAGATGTCTCTCTACTGAATGACACTCAGTCCAACACAACTGCCTTCAACCTCACAATTGCAGGGATGAATGCTGAATGTGGGAAAGAATGCTATGCTATTGGCATCGCTACAGCCTTGACATTTGTAGCTGGAGTGTACCAGGTAAGTTCTTGCTGACATCCAGAGGCAAGGTGACATCCAGAGGCAAGGTATGAAGCTCCTAAAGCTTCTTTGCAGGGCTTAAGCTTTGCTTTGATTCTCTTTCAATGAGACATGCAACACCAGTTCACTTTGATCCTGAACTGTTTCCTCCAGGAAGCCTAACGGTAGGCAGCTCAGAGAATGCATGAGGTAGGCAGTTTCCTTGGCTATTAGCAGGCATAGGTTAAAAAAAAAAGTCTTCTGCAACACCATTAGCACTGTTTTGATACTCTGCTGCATCTTGGTCTTGCTGCCTTTGTGGGACCATGAATCCAATACAGATCTTACCATGAGGGAAACTCCTAGGTAGCTGTGTACTTCAACAATAGAGAAATAATTCTGGTTTCTAGGCACTTTATTAAAGGTGCAGACCCACTCATCTACTTCTACACAGGTTGAGAATGTGCTGCTGTGTTTTGCTAGTGTGTAAGATGTTCTATGGAACTGCTGCCCAAAGATAATTCAGAAGCAGAAAGGACAAGAGAGTAAATAGATTGACTAACTTACTTTTCAGACATTACCTGTGCTGGACTTTTTGAGATTTACCAGTGTGCTGTCTATCACAAAGGTAACAAGAGAACATAGAAGAAAGCATGACAGACATACTTACCTAGTAATCGTGTATATATTTATAGTTATACATTAATTAAGAAAGAGTTAACTATCTTTCTTTTTACTAAGTTCACATTTATGAATACCAAAGTGCCCTTGTGAAGCTGTACTTTCCAAATTCATCAGTGGAAGACAAAGCAACTAGTTATGCACAGTATCCTGGGAAAGTTTGTTATTTCTTCTGACACTTCTGACCTTAGGCATGCCACAAAGGCTGTCAGTGCTCCACTTTCCCTTCTGTTCACAGGGCTAAAATTACAAGCTGTTTTATATAACAGTCACTTCAGTGCCAAAAAAGTAAGCACTTAGCTGTTCTTATTCAAGTTGGCACAACCCTTAGCTGTTGTCATTCTAGTTCTCTTTACAAAAGAATGGCCATTAAGGTTTAACTTTATTCACTTTAAGACAGGGGGAAAAAAAGGAAAATTGGCTTTGGTATAACAGAAGCATCTTTTAATCCACTGCTTTTTTTACACTGGAAATAAAATTCAGACTAGTCACTTTACAGGAGTCACTTCAGAAAAATGCTCGACTGACCCTCCATCAAACTCCTCATTCACTTCTTGAGTTTGTAGTATCCCACAAAAGTAAAAGGAATCACATGTTTTAAAAGCAGACTGGAAACACCAAGAATAATTCCTGTTTTGTGACTCAAATTGTCAAATGCTATCTGCCTCGAGCTAGTTCTCTTCCATCTTCATGCAATTATTTGCAGCGTCATTTAAGGCTCATCTGTTTCGTTTGTTTTTTGTGTCTCCTCAGGTTCTAATGGGAATCTTTCGTCTGGGTTTCATATCTATGTACCTATCTGAGGCTGTCCTAGATGGCTTTGCAACTGGTGCTTCCTTAACCATTTTAACAGCTCAAGTGAAGTATCTGATTGGAATAAAAATCCCACGTAGCCAAGGGCATGGGATGCTTGTTATTACCTGGATTAATATTTTGCGGAACATTTCTCAGGCTAATATTTGTGATGTCATCACAAGTGCTATTTGTATCCTGGTGCTGGTTACTGCTAAGGAACTGGGAGATCGGTATAAGCATAAGCTGAAATTTCCTCTTCCCACAGAGCTAGTAGTTATTGTTGTGGCAACACTGGTGTCACACTACGGAAAGTTAAATGAAGTGTATGCATCCAGTGTTTCTGGAGCTATTCCTACTGGATTTATTCCTCCCAAGGTACCACCTTTCAACTTAATGCTCAGAGTCGCTGTAGATGCTTTGCCTCTTGCCATAGTCAGCTTTGTCTTCACTGTATCCCTTTCTGAAATGTGCGCAAAGAAATATGCTTACTCTATCAAAGCCAATCAGGAAATGTTTGCTGTGGGGTTCTGCAACATCATTCCTTCCTTCTTCCACTCTTTTGCAACCAGTGCAGCTCTGGCGAAAACACTTGTCAAAACATCTACAGGCTGCCAGACTCAAGTCTCTGGAGTAATTAGTGCAATGGTGGTTTTGCTGGTGCTGCTCTTCTTGGCACCTCTCTTCTACTCCTTGCAGAAGTGTGTCCTGGCTTGTATCATCATTGTCAGCCTCCGAGGAGCCCTGAGGAAGTTCCGAGATGTGCCATCCCGGTACCATATGAATAAGGTGGACACATTTGTCTGGATTGTTACCATGTTTGCCTCTGCCTTGATCAGCACAGAAATAGGGCTGTTGGTTGGCATTGTTTTCTCCCTGTTATGCGTCATTGTTCGGACACAGAGGCCACGGACAGCCCTGCTTGGTCAGATCCAAGACACCAACTTTTATGAGGATGATTTAGAATATGAAAATCTCTCTTCTGTTCCAAAAGTCAAAATATTTCGTTTTGAGGCCCCACTTTACTATGCAAATAAAGACTACTTCCTCAAGTCTCTGTACAGGTTGACTAACTTGGATCCTAACCTCGAAGTTGCTAGAAGGAAGAAATATGAGAAGAAGGAAAAGCAGCATCTGAAAAAGGGAGATCACACAACTGCTAATGGACTGGGCATCGGAGAAACCACTCTGCAACTAGTTACTAAGCAAACTGACTTCCAAGCCCTTGTTGTAGATTGCTCATCCATCTTGTTTTTGGACACCACTGGAGTAAATACTCTAAAGGAAATCCTGAAAGACTACAAGGTCTTAAACATTTCTGTTCTCCTGGCTTGCTGTAATCCCTCAGTGATAGACTCTCTGAAAAGAGGAGGTTACTTTGGGAAAGATTTTGGAAATATGCAGGAAATGCTGTTCTACAGTATACATAATGCTGTACAGTTTGCAAAAGACCAAAAGCTTCCAGCAGATTGCTCAGTTTAATCCTGTGTCTTCCCTGACTACTCAACACAAAAGTGACAGAGAGGGGCTGTTTGCAATAATTAAATTATCAGACACACTGTTCACTGTGTACAGCAATGGGCCTACAAGCCACTCTTCCCTGAAGACGTCTGCTGTTTGTCAGATACCAAACAGAACAGCCACTGGGGATGCAGTGGAGGACCAGGATGGAACAGGTTGGATTATATTATCTGCACCTTCACTTTAAAATGCAGGTGATGTGCAATACGGCAGTTTGAGACTGACTGCCCCCTTGTGCCATGAATGTGTGTGACCCACCATATACATCAAGAGGCTGCTGTGCTAGAAGGTCTGCCCAGTGCCAGTTGATTCTCACAGCATTTCAATGACTCATGTGTTTTAGGAGGGCTAAATCATTTCCATGAAAATGCAGTCAATCCAGCATCTTGAATACCTAACAGTTTAAATTCCATCTTGCAAGGTTTTGCCCCTTCCAGCATTCTAGGTGTGCTCCTGAACAGCTCCCACTAGTTGAATACAAATAAAATGCACAAAATATTATGGAATGTAGCATGTCTCGCCACCTTGATTACATAGTCTCACACAATCTGCCAAAGAAGAAACCATGATCCATCACTGGTTCATCTCAAAACCATCATTTCCAAAAATTACTGCTGGAGTCACTTGCACTATTGGCTTCCATTTGTGGTAATTAGTTACTAAAGCTTGTGAAACCCTTAATGATGCTGGAAGAAGCATGACTCTGCTGCACAATTTTGTAACTACTATGGGGATAAACAGAAAAATGAATGGTTTTATCTGGCAGTCACACAGTTACCCACATCGTTGTACCATCCCATAAAAATAAGTTGTCTTTGGTGGGCACATGCAACTCCAGGGACAAATAAGGACTATCAAACACAAAACCTTAGAACTATGATTCACCTTAGCATCACTGCCTGCCCGGGTGCAAACAGAAACAGGAGAAAAGAGGGTGGGGTAGGAAGGTAAATCTGTGATCTGCCTAAAAGGGGATTGATGGGTCAGTCAGAACTGCCTGGCTGGTCTCTCTAACTAAGTGCTAATGAAGATATACAGTAGCATACCTGGGCCAAGTAAAGGAAAAATTCCACCACTGTTTGTACATAATACAGATATTTTATTTTTTTTTTCCTTCTAGCATATTCTTCTCTGATTTGAGGTCCACTACACCATGTTTTACAGGGCTGGGTTACTTTCTATCATAATTTGCATTAACTGTTGTTCATTCTGCTTTGTGTCAAATGCTATGCCCAGAGTCAGTTGTGCTGTCACATATACATGTTCTCCCTCTACAAATATGCATATATTTAGATTTTGATTGTAACACAGTTAGTACTCAGTGTTACAGCGTACAGCACTGGCAGAATACAGTCTCTCTTATTCAAACTTGTATTTACCTGCACAAAAGGTAGGACAGCTGCCCTGTCCTCCTCTCCTTATTATGGGTGGTTCATACACAGCACCAAGCACAGAAGGGAATTCTACCGCAGCTGTGCCTCTTACAAACAGCAGACTCTAGAATAGGTTCCATGTATGCAAAAGCCATTTCTCTGCTGCGTCATTTAAAATAACAAGTCATGTCAACATAGCATGTGACTTGCTTATTCCAACTTTTCAGGTCACTGAATGAAAGAACACTCAAACTGAGGCTTTCCAGGTGCCCTACAGCCTGTTTGGCTCTCAAGAACAAATACTTTGTTAAGTAAAAGACAAAATAAAAAATCTCTTCACAGGTATTGAGAATAACACAAAATTAGGTAAGTGATTCAATGCTGACACATTCATGCACTCATTATAAAAAAGCCTATCAATCAGCTGTGTACCATTAGTACTGCCAGAGAAGTAAAACCTGACAGAAATGTCTGTCAAGAGATTAAAGGAGTGAAGATTGGTGGCATTTTTCTGCCATAAACGACTCTTATTCCACTATTCTTTAAATCAACATGGTATAACTACCTTCTCTCTGTTAAACACACAAATTGGCAGAGCTCAAGAAAAAGTATTGCTTTGTGTTCGCTTTTGTTTGTAACAATTCTTTGATCAGGGAATATCTCTTTTAAGGCCCTGTTAAGGCCTAGCATGAGGAAGTGGGTTTGCAGGCATTACTGCCAGACAACCTCAATACAGACACTCTTAGGCTGTTAAGCCAAAGCAAGCGGTTGTTGGAAGTCAAAATTGTTTCAGTACAAAAGAACACATATCCTACCAATCTAGACTTCTTTTACCTTCATGGATCAAGCAATCAGCCTAGAATATAAAGGGGAAAAAAGCAAAAACCAGCTTTAACTCTAGATGATTCTCATTTTAAAAGACAGAGGGGGGAAAACAAGAGATTCCAGTGCTAATGAACGTGAATCCTTGCAACAGCCTGCACAGAAAAGTGAAGAGAGGCTGCCTTTCTCTTATCCAGCAGGCTGACTAATTGAATGTCAAAAGTCTCTTTTTCATCATATTTATTGTAAGAATGGTACCAAAGGATACCCAAGAAGAGAAACTTGGTGATGCATAAGAGTGGGGGTAAGGTTTAAGACTCTTACTAGGAAGACACACTAGACCAGAAGAAACCATAAAAACAATTTTACATTTCTGTTTCATTGGCAGAGCTGGCTCACAATTGTTTGTGTAAGACAATGTCAAACACAGTAGGGAACAGCTTTCAGTGCCATGATGTGGTGATGCTGGGAGATTGTAAATTATTTCTAAGGAGTATGTAAAAGGTAACTAAAAAAGCAAGTTTTTTTTTTCTGGCACATTTATGTTTGCTATACTGCTTTTTACACAAAGATTAAGTGTATGACAACTGAAGATGTTAAAACCTCCTGATTCTCTTCTCTCCTATTTTACCAGGAACTAGGTACTGTGACTTGGAGAGAAGCTGGGGATAGGCTTGTAATTCCAACTAGCTTAATACTAATGTTGAAATAAAATCATTATATGCCTTTTAGGAAAAGTTATATCCATTAGGTAGATTGACTATATTTTTCTTCACTGTGGTGCCTTGTATAAATCATATATCCAATAAACTTTAGTACTGCTACTTAAGAATAGGAAAGGGTTCTTAACTTGTGGAGGGACTGTGTCGGTCCTATGGAACTGGCAAAGAGCTGGGAATTTTCACCTGAAACTCTCCTGATGACTAGTGCAGCATGGCCAGAACGTGTGGTCTAGGTGTCAAAATGTCTGTATTTACCAGCACTGGTAGCCAACAACCAGGGAACTGTCTGGTCCATGACACACACTTTGGGCTCCTCCATAACCATGAATGTTCCTGTGTCACATGATCTAGAGGTAAATGTGTAGTTTTGGTTGAAAAATAAAATTAGCAGTCTTTGAAACAGTTTGTTTTGTGGTATACTTTCATGAGTGATTAAATAGCAGGATAACTTGGAATAAAGAAAAAGGTGTTTGCTTACCTAAGAGCAACTAATTCCAATAACCAGTGAATTCGAACTTGTTCAATGCCACCCTGTGGAACAGAAGAAATGTAGGCAAGGTTGATCTCTTGGTCTTTACTCAGGTCAAATAGATCAGCACGGCTGTGAGGTAAAGGAGGGCTTCAGGGAAGAAAGGACAGAAAAGAAACACATTGCAACATTAACTAGTAGCTCCACTGGGTATCCAAACATAGCTATGCTAGGTCGCTATACCACCAAAGAGCACCACAGGCTTGAGGAGCACTGTCTAACATAGAATCATAGAGTGGTTAAGGTTGGAAAGGACCTTAAGATTATCCTAACAGGGACACCTCACGCTAGACCATGGTGCCCAAGACTCTGTCCCACCTGGCCTTGAACACTGACAGGGATGGAGCATTCACCAGCTCTTTGGGCAATCTGTTCCAGTGTTTCATCACCCTCACAGTAAAGAACTTCCTCCTCGTATCTAACCTAAGCTTCCGCTGTTCAAGCTTAAACCCATTACCCCTTGCCCTATTGCTACAGTCCCTGATGAAGAGTCCCTCTCTAGAACTCTTGTAGGCCCCCTTCAGATACCGGAAAGCTGCTAAGAGGTCTCCATGCAGTTTCTCTTCTCCAGGCTGAATAGTGACAAAGCAAAATGGGTTTGCAGACTATATGGGGCTAGTCAGCTCTGCATGTAGTTTGGCAAAGCAGAACACAGCTTCGGTCCATCTCACTGCCATGCTCAAAGGGAAGTATTACATGCAATCATTCCTATACAGATAGCAACCTCGGACAGCAGTGGGCTGAAGAAGCCATACAGTGGCAGTCATTTTGTCTCTGAGTAACTAATGATAAAGGACCTCAGGATTTTTTAGGCTTTGGAGTGCAAGTCATACTTGCTGGAGTCTGTAGTAAGACAAATATGGACTTGATCTTCCTGCTGAAGTCCATGCAACGACATCAATTCTTGCTCTGCTGTGAAAGCTACACTTGTAAGAAGCAGAATGAGACCTTCACAGCCTGCACATTCTTTGGCCGTGTTCAAGGCACTTAAAAATATCTCCCTGAGATTGCTTCAAGTCACAAAAGCAAGACCAAGAAGTTACCAATCCCACTCGTACTAAAAATGCATTAGCTATTTGGGGTTTTTTAATTGTTCCAGTAGATAAGGATGATGTTAACTGTCAGATTTTGAGGGACTGCTACCCTGAGATTCAAATCTGCCTCAGTTCAAGCAGTGGCAAAGACAAAAGTCAAGGCATATGGCATTCATGTATTTTTGCTTAGTGCACTCTGAAATTCACTCTAAGCAATAGAGAAATCTAGCTGAAACCAAGATACAAAAGCAAGCTGGCAGAAGAGTGTGCTTTGTTAGTGGTAGCATCAGCATCTGTCCTTTCCTGTTCTGAGTAGAACATCCAAGAGAACTTGCTCCCACTTGTTTAAGCCTTGCTCACAGATTTTATCAACTATTGATCCATGGCTGTGCCTTTGCTCAACTGTCTGAAACCGTGACTAGAAAAGCTTTCACAACTGGCACCCAGCTGTGTGAGCCTTCAAAAGAGCTGGGATCCTATCTTGAGAAATACCAGTGCTGGGCAGGTATCATAACTGAACAGCTGCTGACACATGTTGAGACCCTGCCTCTACTGCTCCTCCTCCACCTTCCCCTCACATGCTTTTCATGCATACAGTTTTCCAAAGTTTCTTTCACACAATTAAAATCTCACGTGTTTCTTAGGCTGCAGTTTAAATGGGCAAAACATCCTATGCTTTAAGACAGTTTTTCGTCAATGTTTCCTAACGTTACAAGTATTAAAATAAAAAAAGAAACAGCCAACAGGAAAAAAAAATCCAGACAGTCCAAAAATTTCTGTTTTCCTACTGACATGGAAAATCAATGGAAATTTTTTTTTTTTTACTTCTGTCTTCGGCTATCTTTACGCATTACATTAAAAAGTGCACAAACTCTTTTTCATCCAAAGCACACACTACAGATTCCTCCATCCCTGATGTAACTCTTCTTCCTGCAACTGTTATTTTGTCCACTATATGTCTAAATGAAGGAATTCATTACTAGTTTAGAGGAAGATATGAACATGGCTGAGGAAGATACCATATCTTGTTTTCAAGCCTGCCAGAAGCCTTAATTTATCCCACAAAACTTGAAGGCCACTCAACCCCAGCTAGGTAGGCAAGACATGGCTTCCTCTGAGACACAAAGCACTACTGGGGTATGAAGTCGTGGAGTTGAGATTTGTGCATGCTCTCACCCATACCCCTGGCTTCAATCAAACTGACTCACTGGCCACATCAGGAAGACGCTGCATGCTTCAAAGTATCTTGCAAGAACAAACTCCTACAGCTAACAGGCAGGGAAGCTTCGCCCTGGTGTACTTAGGGACTGTGACAATGGAAACTGTGAAAAGGAAAGAGCGCCGAGTATCACCATATGTACTGTGCTGGGGAAGAGGAAGGACTTCACACGACCTTGCACTGGAGGAAAGGGAACAAGTCAAAGGGGGGTTGGCGACTGGCCCTGTCTTGTGGTCTGCTTTGTTTTCACTCTCTGGCCAGTCCCTTGTCCAGCTCCACATACGTAACACAGCACAGAGTGCGCCGCGATGGGCAGCGAGGTGCCGGGCCCCTGACCCCACACCAGCAGGCTGGGAAGTGCCCAGGCTTCTTCTGAGGGGGCTCGTCCTTACACGCTGGAGACCCTCTGCTTGAGCAGGGCTGGAGGCACCCGGCTTCACCCCGGCTGCTCTAGCCGGCGGCAGGGCTGCGCGCTTACCAGAAGCCAGTGCTCCTCCAGAAGTGCTGCAAGGGCCGCTCGGCTCGCCGGGCATCCACAGACACCACGTACGCCGCGGAGCCCGCGCTCAGCTGCACGGCCAGCCAAACCACCAGCGCCATAGCGGGGCGGGTCAGGAGACGCCGACGCCTGCTACTACGCGCCACGTACGCGACAGGAATAGCGGGTCCCGCCCCCAATGGGTCCCGCCCCCAAAGGCAGCAGTGAGGGTAGTCAGCTCGCAGCCCGAAGGGCCGCTCGGATAGTTCATAGACCTGCAGGGTCGTAGGGTGGTTTGGGTTGGAAAGGACCTTGAAAATTGTCTGGTTCCAACCCCCCTGCCATGGACAGGGATGCCTTACCCTAGACCATGGCGCCCAAGGCTCTGCCCAGCCTGCCTTTGAGCACTGCCAGGGATGGAGCATTTACCACTTCTTTGGGCAACCTGTTCCAGTGCTTCACTACTCTCACAGTAAAGGTTTATTCCCTATATCCAACCTAAACCTATTCTCTGTCAGCTTAAAGCCATTCCCCCTTGTCCTATCCTACCCTACCCTATTCTATTCTATCCCTACCCACCCTTGTAAAACAGAAAAGGATATGTAAAAATTAGTAACGTCTCCGCCTGAAGCCCAGGTGTCTGGTACTTGTTGGTGCGGTGGTTGGTGGTGGTGGTGGTGGTGATGGTGGCCAGTGAGCAAGAGTTACTGCCCTGAAGTTGCGGCACGGCGCGGTTGTCGCTGATGCGTTTCTCTTGGGTACCACATGAGGGGAGTATTGTCTTGTCTATTGTCATGTCCTCTGGCCAGCAAGAAGCAGCATCGCACTGTAGTGCGGGTGAGCAGCCTTCCCCGAAAGAGCGCTGTAGCAGAATTTACGCTATGTCTGCTTCTTCAGTCTAAACACGTTTGTTGATCTGAGTATGGCAAAGGGCTTTAAATGCATCTGATAACAGATGCGCTGTAGATGGACTTTCTAAATGCTTACTTCTTATGATGTGTATCTGAGGACTGAAAGAGCAGCCATTCTGAGTTTCCTAGAGGATTACATGATTACGTTTGTCTCTGCTTCTCCACAGCCCACACAAAGCATCAGTTACAATCTATGTCCTGTGGAGCAAACATGAGAAAATGTGTGCCTTGTGCCTTTCCATTTCCAGAAGGACCTCTAAACCTGTATTTGTTAATACGTTGACTGGTATCACTGATATTATACAACCAGCATCACAGATATCCAAAACCTGCTGTCAGACCAAATACAAACAATTTAACTCTAGTTCACAAAAAAAATTGAAAGTGTCTATTGAATTCTTTTTACCAAGCATTATGACAAACAGTAAGTCCATAGACACATTGCAAACAGATATACAGATAATAAATATTGCCTCTTGAATCAGCTGCAAAACAGAAGCTGACACAAATCTTGTAGCAGCTGGGAGCATGTAGAATCTGTAACCATAGTTCAAGGGTTTGCTTTTGCCCAGCTACAAGTGACTGGATTCGAGCTTGACCACTTGCTTAGTACCATGAAAATGGTACTGACTCCTGAAGAAGATCCAACAGTTAATGTTCTTTTAATGTTAGAATACAGTACTACTACTGTTAGACCACAGAATCTGAGTTTCCCTTCTGGTCTTTACCTATTCCAACTTAGGCAAAAGAAAGGTGCTTACAGAGCATAAATCAGATTTACCTTTTCAGACTCAGTGCACATACAGAATCAGGATGTTGCAGGCAGTGTGGTTCCCTCTTACAGCTAGATGCAAAACTTCTGATGGGCACTTCTCAGGTCATGCAGTTTCTTCTGCTGGCGCATTGCTACCAAAATTACTCTGTTGCCTAGCACAACATCTCCAATGAAAGCTAACTCAGCAGGATTCTGCCTGCCTCTTACACAGGCATGAATCCTTTCTCTTCCATCCTTGTAGGCATGTTTTCCTCCTCATATTCAGAATCGAGCTTTTGATTGTTGGGCTATTCTGAAATCACATGACTCTCTATATCGTTTGGGTTCACTTTTGCCTATCAAAAGGAATGGGTGATGATAAGAGAAAGCTGTGCTTTTTCCTTTCTAACTTCAGGGTTACTCTGTATGAACATTACAGTCTTTGTACATAAGTACAGAATAGGCTTCACTGAGTAAAGCAGAAAAGTGAAGTAAGAAGAACAGGCCAGAGTCCTGCTTTCAGTTGCATCTTTGTGACATTCAGGAGAGACAGTATCAGTTATTATAACAAAACTTGTATACCATTTTGGTATCTAGAAAGAAAAGAGCAGGGGAAAGAGGGAAAGAGGAGAAAGAAGAAAAGAGGAGCAATCACCAGTCCAGGATCCATTGTTGGTTCTGCCACTATGGAGGGTCTGCAGTCAACAAGAAACCACTTTTCTTACAGTCCTTTCCTTCTGGCTTACACCCACTGTGCAAAATAAGGTGATGGTAACATGCTAATTCTCATATTAGCCTTCTAGAATCTTCCAAAATGTAGTGGGATAGTTGGGAGTCTTTTGTGGTCTTGAAGCTCCCTCAGTTGGGGTGACATTTTTCTTGGTGCAGGTGTAAGTTTCAGTTGGACAGAGGGAAGTTGGCTCAGAGAAGTGCTGCCCCACCTCCACAGGGCCCCTTTTCCAACCACAACTTCCTTACCGTTTAGTGTCAGTCGAATGTTTGCGACAACCACTGCAATCACAGCAGGTCCCTACAAGTGCCTGCCCTGCTCCTCAGTTCAGAGGCAGTAGATGGAGCTAGTCAGGCCGCTGATGGCTGTGTTAGCCTCCTTAGCTCCTGCAGCCTCAGGGAGCGGCTGGCTCTTGCTGTGCTCTCACACATTCTACCCTTGGTGGTATCATAGAATCATAGAATAGTTAGGATTGGAAAGGACCTCAAGATCATCTAGTTCCAACCACCCTGCCATGGGCAGGGACACTTCACACTAAACCATATCACTCAAGGCTTCATCCAACCTGGCCTTGAACACTGCCAGGGATGGAGCATTCACAACCTCCCTGGGCAATCCATTCCAGTACCTCACCACCCTCACAGTAAAGAATTTCTTCCTTATATCCAGTCTAAACCTCTGCTGTTTAAGTTTCAACCCATTACCCCTTGTCCTATCACTACAGTCCCTAATGAAGAGTCCCTCCCCAGCATCCCTGTAGGCCCCCTTCAGATACTGGAAGGCTGCTATGAGGTCTCCATGCAGCCTTCTCTTCTCCAGGCTGAACAGCCCCAACTTTCTCAGCCTGTCTTCATGTGGGAGGTGCTCCAGTCCCCTGATCATCCTCGTGGCCCTCCTCTGGACTTGTTCCAACAGTTCCATGTCCTTTTTATGTTGAGGACACCAGAACTGTACACAATACTACAAGTGAGGTCCCCCTTGAGCAGAGTAGAGGAGCAGGATCACCTCCTTTGACCTGCTGGTCACGCTCCTTTTGATGCAGCCCAGGACACAGTTGGCTTTCTGGGCTGTGAGTGCACACTGAAGCTGGCTCATGTTCATTTTCTCATTGACCAACACCCCCAAGTCCTTCTCTGCAGGACTACCATGAATTTCCTTTTTGCCCAACCTGTAGCTGTGCCTGGGATTGCTCTGACCCAGGTGTAGGACCTTGCACTTGTCATGGTTAAACTTCATGAGGTTGGCATCAGCCCACCTCACAAGCGTGTCAAGGTCCCTCTGGATGGCATTCCTTCCCTCTAGCGTATCAACAGAACCACACAGCTTGGTGTCATCGGCAAACTTGCTGAGGGCACACTCAATCCCACTGTCCATGTCAGCGACAAAAATATTAAAAAAGACCGGTCCCAACACTGATCCCTGAGGGACACCACTCATTACTGGTCTCCAGCCGGACATTGAACCATTGACCACAACTCTTTGAGTGCGACCATCCAGCCAGTTCTTTATCCACCGAGTGGTTCACCTATCAAATTGATGACACTCCAATTTAGAGATTAAAAATTGTAGAAAACAGTCACCTGACCACCCAACAATCATTACCACAGCTAAAACCATATCAGCCAAGACAAACACTAAGACAACACATTGTTAGGTTAATGTAAAGGTCTTGGCCTAATACTGGTAATGACAAAATTATATCTACCAGTTTTTATCTGAAGACAAGAATAGATGTACAATGCTGAATTGCAGCTAGCAAGGCCCTTTAGTCATGTTGAATCAAGATGGGTTAGGAGGTCACATCTGACTAATAAGATCCATGCCCTGGAAAAATGGGAATTGATTTGCTGGGCAACCGTATCCTATATATATTTGAGTGAAAGCCAGGGTAGAATGACAGGTATCACCAATGCAGGGAGGTGTCAAATCCTGTCCTTGAATGTATCTAGCTTTGGGATATTAAAGATATGCACACAGTTTGTGTCTAGAATTGCAAGAACACCCACAATACTGGTTAAATTCGTTGTATTCCACAGAGTTGATAACAAGACTTCCTAATCACATCTTAGGTAAACTAAGTAATGAGAAGGAAAGCACTTGTGAAGGGCTGAGAAGTATTTTAATCAACCTGAATCTGGCTGTTTGCATCTACCCAGACTACACTGTATATTAGCAATTGATCTCCTCAGGTTGCAGAGCACCTGCATCTTAGCTATGAAGTCCAGAAAGTCTACTGCAAAAGCCATATAACACTTGTCAAAATTGTCAGAATTGTATCTCTAGACAAAAAGTGAGAGTTGGAAAAAAAATTATGATGTGGTACCAGGAAAGAAGCCCTGGGAGGAAATGATACCTCCCACCCTACACAGGGGCATAAAGCAGCTGATGTTTTCTACCTACCCCACCAACCCTTGCTAATCCAAGATGGGTGACCATGCAACTCTAGGATATGTCCAGGGTCCCTCAAGATTCTCAGTGCCTCAAAGAGCACCAATGTACCTGCACCACATTCCACTTCTAGCTCGGGTTGATAACAGCTGCTTTGTAGAAAATCAATGGCAATCAGCATCAGAGGTTCAGATGTTACGTCTGCAATCTGCACAGCCTGCTGGCAGAAACCTAGTGCTAGAGGTACTGCAGGCCTTGAACCAAGATAAGACTGTCTCATTGAGAAGAAAGACAACAGAGAGCTGTAGGCCACATCCAGTGTGTGGTCATCCCAAGGGCTGGGAATGAATCAGTGAAGAGGAGGAAGCAAATCCCAGGCTCACAAAGCCCACCAGGTCCTGGGGAATGGCTGCAACATTGTCATAAGCTGAGCTTTAAAAACAAGCCTTCCATAAGAAAAGAAGCACTGTGATACATGCTGCGTTGATGATAAGACTGGTGTCTGATCAATAGATACCTTTAGTAAGTTGCCAGCAGTTGCAAGCATGGCAGCAAGTAGGTGGTGAAGATGAGTGCATACATCTTGCTGGACTCCTGCAAATGACAGGATCACTGGAGAGCTAGCTTTCAAAGGCTGCCCATGCTATAGAAGTTACTAAGATACCTGAGTTGGAGCACAGTTTTGTACTGTGCTTTCTTCAGCCTAACAGCAGGCAGTTGAGTGAAGTCTGGTCTCATTCTCTCCCATCCCTGCCTCTGTGCTTTCACTGTTGCAGACTACCGGGTGCCAGAACCATGCAGTGTACATCTCTGCTGCTTGCCAACTCAGAAGAAAACTAACCCCAGAAAGAGTTGCTTCCCACCCAGCCAGCTGAATTATCCTCTCTTCAGCTGTCTGGCTGTCAGACATGACACATGGGAAACAGCAGAAGCAGATAAGCAGTGACAGAGAAGAAGAGGAGGACCAGCCCTTGTAGTAGGAGCCCTGGTTAGACTGCATTAGATGTGACATTAAACACAGACTGTTCGGTCCATCTACCCAAAGACCAGTGGCAACCGTGTGGGAATGTACAGTTATCCAAGAAGCAAAGGCTGTCTCAGGCCCTGGAATGCCTCATCTATTAGTGCTTAGTTATCACAAAAAAATATATCCAGATATCTGTCTGTCATTTCTTCCCACCTCCAAGAGCAGAACTTATGCTCCCCACCTTTTGGCCCCCAGGTTCTCAGATGACACTTTGCACTTCTGCTGCCTACTTTAACACCTTCCTTGGATCTTCTCAGAAAATAGAGTTTGGAGAAAACAAGCATGCTCCTGCAGAAGCCTTGGCTTCCAAAAAGGCATTTTCAGTAAGGGTAAAGGCAGTGTCTTCAGTACTGTGTATGGAACCCTCTCTAGAACTCAGCTTGGGCCTTGCTGCTCTTCCAAGGCATTAGGATACTTGAGCTAAGCCACAGTACAAGCAAGCCTGGAGAATTTAGGAAAATCCCCCTTTCAGAGTCAAGTCACAATGCCAGATTGCCATTTATACCTGAGCCTCCAGGGTGTAATGCTGTTGCCTGAATTTTGGCTGTGAACCCTTTTGGCCTACAAGACCAGCAGGAACCGAAAGCATCAAGAGGCAGATGAAGCTGCAGCCAGAGTAATATATATGTCAGCAATCAGAACCAAGCCACTTTGCAGTTTCCTAGAGGTGAGTCCCAGTTTGCCAGTCCTTTGCAACAGGGTACCTCCCAAGTCAGGCATATACTTACCCTTGCAGTCTTTTCCTAGTTGCAGGATTCTGGAGCTGAGGAGCAAATGTCTGTCTGACTTTCCCTCTGCTAGCTTATTTTGTATAAAAAGTCAACCCAACTGTATTCAAAATTGTATCTCTGTTACAAAGCTATTTGCCACTTTGACACCAAGTATAGCTCTAAGTTCCATGTAGCCTTATACCTCCTGTGGCCATCACATGAGCTCATGAGGCAACCTGCTAGAAGATCTTCCAGTTAGGAACCCTGTCAATAATGGAGAACATAAGTACTCTTCTATGACTGTGCTTTATGAAACAGGCAAAGAAAACTAAGAGCATTGGGCCACTACCACTTGCAAAACAAAGAATAAAGATGTTTTCCTCTGCCATTATTATCATCTCACTAGTAGGTTTGTCTTGCTCATTATCAGTCAAAAACCTGAAGGTCAGAAATAAATGCTCTAGCTTTCATTCTACCAACAAAAGCCTTCAAACCTGGGGTTTGTCTCTAATCCCTTTGATATCCATCTTGGATAAGCACTACTTAATATTTAATTCCTTAGCAAAGTCTTCCATTAGGGATTCACTTTATTTCTGGAAGGCATAGTGCCATCACAACTAACATGTATCATTTGGTTGACAGTTTTATGGTTCAGCTGGAGCAATTTGCAGAGATGTCCATCAATATCTTCCCTGTAGCTTTGTAGCCTTTCTATTTTAGTCATGAACTGCAGAACAGAGGAGAGTAACAGGCAATTAAGTGATACTTAGAAACTGAAGGAATAAAGTTCAGAAAAGCCACTGGAAATACTTTATTAAATTATTTATTCATTTGTTTTACTTTGTTTTTGGGAAGGTTTAAAGCTAGTTCATTAGGAGGGGAGCTGTGCTCAGATATGTCCTGAGCAGTGCAGGACTTGCAATGTTTTTGTGCCATGGGTCTACACCATTCTCCCCATCAAGCAGTAACACTAACTGTCCCTTCTCTGAAGCTGAGTAAGGGATAGCAAACACTTGTAGTGTCTTATTGTGGGCTTGACAGTGCACTATGGAAGGCTGTTAAAAGCCTTTTTGCACTGTCCGTGTTTAGGTATCATCTGGTAGGGCAACAGCAGGAGAGAAGGTAAGAGATGTCAACATCTTGAGCTGTTGAGCAGCTTTGCAGGCCCGTTGTCTTGCAAAGCAGGAGCAAGTCTGTGCCCTTCCTCCTCTAGGGTTGAACAATAGCTGGCAGTGCTTCTCCCCTGCGCTCCCCAAAGGTCTCTTAGGTACTTGCATACAATTCTCAGGCATATCCTCTCTTCCGTGCTACCTGGATTAGACTCATAGAAGACCTCGTATCTTGACAGATTTATCTGTGGTTACAGTTGCACACAAACCATAAATAAATGGTGACAGTTTGTGATAACCTTCCAATTTCATTGCCATTTGAAATGATAGTGTGGGATATTCATCTCAGCATTTCATACAGGATCCCCAGGAAGCTCATCCTTCTTCTAAAGGAGCAATGACCAGGGCAACAGCCTCTTGCCAGTTGTCTACCATTCTACACAGTGCAATCTAGGGGCTTTTTGTAATGTTATGAGAAGCCTGCTGAAACACACAGTGTGCTCATGTGGAAAGACTGGGATTTGCATCTTAGACTTACATTTATGCTTAGCCTGATACAGAATGAGAGAAACAAGTCCTGAAAATTACCTATGCATAGTGGTACCCAGGCTAAAGCAAGAGGTACTTACTAGGTTGCTTGAAAGATTGCCGGTATGCTGGCCCACAGGTTTCAGTCCACAGCAAAGGTGTAGGTTGTACTTGTGGGTAGATGATTCATGGGAAAAAAATCCCAGGCAAGGTTTTCCCATTTGCACAGTGGTGAAGTGGAAGTGCACAATTTAACTGAGTACTCATTTTCAAAGAACAGAACTCTTAAAATAATACATGCTAAACCCGGCAATTTCTGAAGATCAAATGATGTATTAAAACACCTTGTGAACTCTTTTGCACATTTAGACTTCTCAATTTTACTGTTTTCTGAAAATGACCTGGTATGCTCCTTGAACTGTAGTGCAACTGCTTTTCTCCAAAGCCCAAAGCTGTTAAAGCTCAATAGACAGGAGTGCTGCACACACATTTTGGACTTTATGGGCATATGTTTCTGTACCATTACACACTATAATGCAGCTTTATCCAGTTGTACAGGATCGTCAGAGATGCAAATTCTTCTCATTTCTTCTCATTATTCATCTAAGTCTGTCCTAATCATTATCCATCTGAACATCTTCCTTGTTACTACCTACTTTGCAAATTTTAGGAGGTATTCATACAGCAAATGGAGAGTCTGTGTCAGTCTCAGAGTCTAGAGCAGATCTAAGATGCAAAGCATTGTACTATTGTATGAAATGAAGCAAGAGGAAAAAAAAGCTATCCAGAAGGCAAAGTTAGCTAGTCCTTGCAGAATAGGCTCTGCAGTGTCTCTCTCATAAGTCAATCTCTCCAGCAGCAAAAACTCTTCCACTCATGATAGAGAAAACCTTGAAATGGATACCTTATTTCTGGATAGCTGGAGTTAGATGGAATTAATCCCCCAATAAGAAGATTGTCTACTCCTGCCTGAATCAAAGGTAGAAATGCCTCAGCTTTGTCTAAACCTAAGATGGTATCACAAGGACTGTGGCACTGCAACTGATACCAAACACTCCTGTCTAATCCCAAACCTATGCACAAAACTTTAAGACTGTCCCCTTCAGACATTGCCTTGCTCATAGTTAATAGTCAGTGGCAACACTTGTGTAACTAAACCAGATGATGTTTTTAATTAGCTTCTCCACTTCCTCCCTCTCCAGGCACAATGCTCATTATGAGACTGCTGTTATTCTCCTTTCTTCCTTTCAAGTGCTCTTTCAGAGCATAGCAGAAAAGAAGGTTTCTGACTGTAATGACATCAGGCTTTCTCCTTAACACTTTTTGGCCAGAGGCACGAGGTATTGATGGCTCAGACTGTCCTAGAAACGTCTGAATTCATAAAGTTCACATAACCATTCACTAACTGAAGTGTACAGGTCTCTTGTAACTGTCAGACAGTCATTTAACCAAAATAAAGCATTGTTACATAAAGAAGAAAGTCAGTCAATTTTGCTGATGGCCTCCACGTCTCCCTCACTAATAACAAAGGTGTCCATAGGAGAGATGCACAAGTCCAATCCACCAATCTACCAAAAGCAAGATCCTACCACTTGGTCTTGGTTAACCTGAATACACCCATTTGTGCTTTCAGTCACAGAGTTTCTGTTTTCTTAGTGGGATTGCTCCTCACATGACAGAGGATAGATTTTTAAAAAAATTTCTTTCTGAATTACTGTAAGATTTGGACCTTAATTTGTCATCCATTTAAATGAGAATGGGCATAAACATGAATGGTCTCCTTTGATAGCCTTGAAATACTCTCCTTCCAGATACAAACTTCGTCCAGCCCCAAAAGATTAAAAATCATGACTTTGGCACCCCAAAATTTAAGTTTAAGAACCACTGAAGCTTTGGTCACTTACACTGGAGCGTTTTCATTCATTGCACCTCTGCAGGGGGTGATTGACTTAAATTCTGTCAGTCCCACAGCTGTCTTTTTCGTTATACCTGAAAAGCCACCAATTAAGTAATGGCTAAACTTGATTAAAAATGTTTTTAGCTGAAGTCAGGATTTTGTCCAAGAGGTTCTGCTCACAGAAAGATAGAATCATTTTCTAAGGGTGGCAGAGCTCTCTTCCTGTCTTTTATATACATCAACTGAAAACAGAAAGGTTTTAAATAGGAGGCATGTCATGATAAGATTTCATTGGTGATTCATTTGGCTTTTTGCTTTTCTGAGGCTGCTATATGTCACTACAGTCATGGTGTGCTCCTTTCTCCTTGCCAGGAGCTCCGTCAGGGAATTTGGTTTACTTCTTTTCCATATTTTCCAGTTTTTACCTAAAAGGAAATTAAAATGTCTTGTGAAAATGTGCATGATTTTATGTAAAACTGTGGAAGTGGCTAAGAAAAATAGCTCTGGGCTATTTAAAGCAACATTGGTAAGACTTCCTGGTAGAATCGGAGTACAGGTTCTATGGCATGGTCCAAACTCAGTATTAGCACTGTGATAACAATTTTCTCTTTCACAAAGGTCAAAATTCACCAGAGACTTGCACCAGTTCCTTCTGCAAAAGAAAAGTGTCCCCTGGGAAGAATTCTGACTAAAGTTCTCAGCTGATGGGAAATCCAAGCACGCTTACTGAGTTTTATTGCTCTTCAAGGATCCAACATAAGTGCTGCTCTAAACCTGTACAATTCAACAGGCTTTCATGAAGTCAAAAGAAAAAGATTAATGTGATTTTTCAGTTCCACATGGAATTTAACAGGGCTATTGAGGTCTGCCTAAATTCCTACCTGTTTAGGTCACTTATTTTGCTCCAAAATTTCTCAAGATGTTGTGTCTTCAGTTTTTGCCAGAAGGGTTTTTGCTGACCAGTTTCCAGTGAAATCTGATGAAAAACTGGGATGCCTGATTGTCCAGGAATTATCCTTTTGTGGTTAATTCCCTGAAGTCCACATTTTCCAGTTCAGCTTTTGTTGATTCCCATGACTGCCCAGAGCTTTGGCTGTTCCAAGCAGTCATGTGACCACTGAGATTTTTTTCCTCCATGTTTTGTCTCCTATTCCAGATCAGATATTGACTCCCCTCAAGACGGGCTGTCTCTCAGTGTGTTTGTGCTGAGCTCATGCGAAGCTGATCTTTTTGGACACTGGAATATTTGGCTGACTCTGTGCCACAGCACTGCATCTTCACTGCACACTGGGTTTGAGAAATTCCAGAACCTTCAGCGACTGGTTGGGAAAATAGGTGGAGAAAGAAATAGCGGGTTCTCCCAGACCCAGACATTCTTATTACTACTTTTGTTATTCCAGAGTGATGATGTGGTCTTTAGGACTAGTAGGGGAATAACCCAGGTTCAAAAAACCCCCCAAACATTAATAGTTACTAATTAGAAGGGATCAAAACTACTCACAAAACTGAGCACAAATAATCCCAAACAAGATAGTTTATTCAGAAGCCACAGGACTGTAAGAATGCAAATATCTCACAAACCTGGAAACCAACAGGATTACTTAACATTCCCAGCTCCCTGGCTCATTTTAACTAAGATGGGAGATTTGAGTTTGTATTTTATTTATAATTTTGCTTAGCTATTTTCCATTCATTTGCACTGAATATGGCATATTCCACACAAACTTTTGAAGGTATGTCTTAGATATATTGAGCCCTTACATAATACTGCAGCATACTGTCTTTCTTCCAGAAGGATATCTATCTTCAAGAGTCCCCTTTACCATGTGCAAACACCCTTGCAGTGTCCATAAAAATATTGCAATGAAGAACTTTTAAGAGAAACATTTGTAAATCATTCCAGCATTCCAGAATAAGGAGAAAGGACTGAAGTCCTGACAACTCTCAAGCAGTTTATGGCTTCTTTATGATCTTTGAAAAAGCTGTGTCCTCCAACATTTTTAGGAAGAGGTGCCATAGGTATTGGGTTTGGTACAGCTGCATTGGTTTAATTTTATTGCACGAGAAATCTGAGAAGTGGATGTCAGAATTCCTGCTGACATAGACTTAACCTCATGCATTTACATGTTCTCTCAAAGGGTGCTTCTTTTGGTATAGGCTGGCGTGCCAGCTGGGAGCTAGATTTCCAGAGGATCCAGTGCATTGTTAAGGCTTTCCTCCAACATTAGCAAGACACAAAGGTTTGCTTAAATATCCAACCTGACAACAGCTTTTCCCTCACTCAGCTGTTTTTCAGTTTCTGTCCTCTGACAGAAAATTATAGAGGAATGTCAAGCTTCCTGGTCTAGAACTGAGGCATTCCCGAGGTTTCTATCCCAAGTGGAATCTGATGTTCAATGAGACATGAATGGATACAGTGTTTATTGCCATGTAGACCAGAGCTGCTGCACTTGGACTTGCCATGGGCAAGAAGCTTCCAGGAGATACACCAATGTTGAGAAAGCCTAACCTGCATCTCTCTTTTCTGATTGACTAAGTGGCTGGTGCTCTTCCTACATCACATTTTGGGATAAAAACTGTGAGATGTACTATATTTTACTTATTTTCTGTCCAAGGGTTCAATTTTCTGTCTGTGTTGCTAACGATTATGGCAGGAATAGAAAACATGTTATTTCAGCCCAGCTTCCTTCTCAAATAATATTTATGCCATCCCATTTTTTCTTTTTTTTTATTTTTCTACGTTTTCAGTGTCTACTCACTGGTCCCTCCAAAGGCCAATTTATAATAAATTTTTAAAGGAAAGAAAGTTTCTCTAAATTTGGTGTGAACTAAAAACTGCACAAAGTGGAAGAATCCACATGAGATTTTCACCTTTCCCCATCTGAAGGAGCCAACAGACTATGAATCTCATTTGGAAACAGCCACGTGGCAAGCCAACACATACACATCAGTCCACTAATCAGCATACACATAACTCTTGCCTCACTTCTGTGCATGCTGCTTTGTACTCCTTAGGGATCAGAAGGGAACAGGAAGAATGCTTAAAGTTTAGAGATAAAAGATATGTTCTGTTTGACCCCATATGTGCAATGGAAGGTGCTTTGGAGGTGCATCTTATAAAAGATGGATCTTCGTGTTGTGCTCTGGTTACTGCAGCTGCTTAGCAGGCAGCATCATGGGAATAGGAATCCCCACTAATGTATTTGGGTATTCTGTGTGCAGTGACTGCCTGACTTACCAGACTTTATAGCTGGGGCAACGGGGGATGTCTGACAGAGGTTTTGTGCTTCAGTCTCTTCAAAATGAAAAGAAGAAAGGACTGTATCACAAAGGAAGCTACTAAACTAAAGAAATTCTATGCTCAGTATGTTGAAATTCTCTAATCAGTGTAAGCTACAAGGCCTCTTCCCACCCATCATTTAAAATCTGACTAACACACACACAAAAAAAGCTTTAATATAATTAAATGAACCAAAGCATAAGCGTATCACTGTGCACATTTCCACACAGTATCACTGAAGTTCCATTCTTACTCCTCCTTCATATCTCTTGCACAGTAGGAGCCACTGGTCAGTGCCTATCGGATCAGAGGGCAAATGCTGTTGGCACATGAGGCTCCAGAGCAGAAGATCAGCCAAAGACCAGAGTTTGTATGTGGCTTTGCTGTAGGGAGTGCAGGAGATGAACCAGTGTGTGATTGTACTAACTGGGGTGTGAGACGTGACAAGCTGGACTGTGTTAACACTTAAGCAAAGGGTGACGACCTGGAAGTGCACTCATGATAGCTGAATATCTGCCAACATGGCAGTGAAAACCGGATTCCTAATATTCTACTGGTGTATGCTATATTACTCTGGTTGATTGTAGTGACATCCAGGAGGCAAATAAAACAGGGCATCCCAACTGCAGTGCTAACAGAGGTTAATAGAAACTTTCTGCCCACATGAGCCTGTAATTGGCACAGACAAGGCACGTGAAAGGTCAGAGCAAAGAGAGATATAATGTTTTGTTCTTCAGTGCCCCAGGAAGAGCTGTGTTTCTCCACTTCCCTATGTCTTTCGCTCCACAGAAGAATAATTAAAGAAAAGAATGGAGAAGCGCCGGTGTTAGTATTGCTTCTGTGCAGCTGTATGAAATTACACTGGGTTTCTAAAGAATTTAGGGTTTGGCAGGTTGGTGTTGCCAGTTGGATTTCCATGTCAAGCATTTATGTAGAAGATACGCCAGATTTCACACAGGTGGAAGTGCATGGCTCTGCACATGTGTGCACATACAGGAAATGGTCTCTGCCTCCCCGCCTAAAGCAAAGTATCTCCCACTCTCAGAAATCTCCCCCCTGTCTGTAAGCTTTACCAAGTTCCCTCATTACCTTAACTTGGCTAGATGGGAGCAAGAAAAATGTGAGAAGCAGCTCATCCCCTCACAGTGCTTCTAGACCAGCAATAGAAAGTGGAGCAGGTACCCCTAGGTACAAACTCACTTGTCTAGTGGTAGTTAGTGAAAGGCTGTCAGGACCTGCCATTAGGATTGACTGTAGCACTGGGGCATGTGCCTTCAGCTGGAGTTACAGGGCACACAAACAACTCTCTAAATGGGTCCTAACTGGTTTTTTTTTTTTTCCACAGTCAACACTGTGAAACTTTTACAATGTCAAGCTCCAGTGGTAAGGTGCACCCATGTGCTAGAAACCTTTACAGTGGGCAGATTTTGTGAAAGGTTCTGGTCTCCATTTGCCTAAGCTACCCCACCTGAAGAAAAGAGACCAGAGACTTTTCTCCTAGTCAGTGTGTTCTTGGAAAGCAAAAGCAAATGTAAAGGGACTAAATCAGCCTCTTCTACACATGGAGGGAAAAGATGGCGGAAGACTATCTATATGTGCTTGATGTTTGAGCCTGGCATGTCGATACCTTCAGTGGCTGGTTTATGTCAGATTCAATGAGGTACCTTCCCTAGCAGCAATGATTCACAAACATTTTGCCCTGTTCCCAGCTGGCTTTCTTAGTGCTAAGGCACTACTTCATCTGGTTGCTCTGGATCATGTCTGGATGCCTCATCAGATGCTTGCTATGGCCCAGTATGAACTCTACCTTCCCTTTCAGTCTGTCCCATAGGCAGCATCCCTTCCAGCAGGGGCCCACAAGAAGGGCAGTTATGGCACAATCCTTTCTGCCACCTGCTCACTGAATGACTGATATTGCCTTCTAACTCTGCCTGTTTCCCCAGACCCTTCCTCCCACCCCAAAGCAGACCTTGACGTCAAGTTGGCCTGCTATTGCTCTTTCTGGATGGGGAACAGACTCGTTACCCTGATCTCTGAAGACCTTTCAGTCTAACCCAGGTAGGCATTTGCAGGCATATTAACTTCTCACACCCAATTCCCTGTCCTGACAGTATTTTTGGAAGAACAAGAATTTCAAAAATACCAAAATATTTTAATTTGGGGTCAGTTTGCTTTCGAATTGCATCTGACTATGTTATCTTGTGTAATCTTTCTGAAAGCACGGGAATTTTAACAGGAGTGCATATGCCATGACTGCAGCCACCACAAGCATCCTGTGATTCTATTAGCCACAGTACAACATGGGCAACATGAATTCAAGGAGGAAGAATGAGGTTCATTGTATAATGCGAGAAAACTGTAAGGTTATGGATCTGGACTGTTAACATCATTCTAACAAACACTGCAACTTGGAAAAAGCTCACACAAAGCAACATATTTTTTGTGGGTTTTAAATTTTTGCTTGGAAAATGTTGGCAAAATGGAAATTTACAAGAAAAATCACTATGCTGAAACACACATTCTCATCTTAAAATCATTTGTGAGGAGAATGTGAAATTCAGCTTGGAGATGCCTCATATCCATGCATTGTAGTATCCACTTACAGCCATGTTTGGTTAGAGGCTTTTGAGAGTGCAAGATGACTTCCAGCCCTTCAGACACTCTTGCAGCTTGATCTTTTTGTTTTCTCATCTCTTTGCTCCAGGCTCCCAGACTCCAGTGAGCCCTGGAGCAGGGCTTCTGTTAGTAACCTTCCAAGACTGCCTTTTCATCCCTCAAAATTTGCCATAGGTGACTTTGTCCACTTCAGATACCTTCTCTATGCTGGCAACTCACTTCTAAGTCTTTCTTCCAGACAGACCTCTTTCCTTCCTCCCATATTTTAACAACTCGTGTACAGATAAATCTTTTTTATCCTGAGCTGCAGCATTGCCTCTGTTCTGCAGTATGAAGAGCATTATTTTTTGGTTTATAGCTTTTCCCTTCTCTCCACATTTACACAATGTAACTGCCTGGAAATCAGCAGCATTTCTGTTTTGATCAAATCGTTCATCCAGCCACCCAGACTTGTTCATGCTGGATTAAGTACACATAAAGGATATCCCCTGTCTGAGCTGCCTTCTGGGAGGCTGGACAGCACCAAGTAACGTGTGGTGCCTCCCACCCCTCCGCAGTTAAACAGGGTCAGTTTTTCAGACTCTTTGCCTCTTCAGACTTTCCTGTTGCAAGGACATGTATACTGAACAGTTGAGGAGTGAACACATTCATCTCTTCAGGATCATGATCTCTGGTGGTTTTAACTTCTGTGACTAAAACTAACACTCTATCCCAGTGAATACTGGGTACTTTTGTAGCAGTGTGCAGTGTTTTTCCTTTATTCTACTGCTCCATTTCAACACTCACAGGATACTGGCACAGGAGTCACTGCACACACAAGGAATGACAGAAGAATTGATGTTGTGAGATGACTTGTCTGTCAAGAAAGAACTTTGCAGGCTTAGTTGCTCATGTCACATGGCAATAAAAAATCCACTTGCCTTAGGTTTATTCATACAGAACACTGTCAAGCAAGTCTGTCACATGGTGCTGTGCTTATTTCAAAGTTTAGATATTTTCTGGTGGAGGTGTTACAACTATACAGCATCCATTTCTCCTGCTGCAGAACTGGTCCTCAGCCAAGACACTGAAGATGTTTTCCCTCTTCATATTCTGACACACTCACTCAGGTGAGCACGAAGCAATAGCCAAAGCAGCTGCTTTTGGATGACTGTTCTTTAACCAGGGGGTGAAGGGCTGAGTGAATTCCTCCCCCTCTCCACTCTGGCTACCCTGTGCTTTGCCTTCCCTCTTTCTCCTGCACTGCTACAATTCCCCCAGAGGCAAGGGTGCGAGTGACTGGATATGTTAAAAGTCACCTGATAGGAAGCTGCCCAACTCCCTTCTCTCTGCATAGCATAAGCTCTCCTCCTCTGGTGATAGTGGGAGCAATTCTGCAAGGCTCTGCTCAACAGATTGCAGTTTCCTGCAAATGCAAAACTGAAATCCATCTTCATGTGGACTACATACTGTCCAGGGGGCTTGTGTGTCTTCTTGTCTTCTGTTTCTTTCCCCAAATCTCTCTTTTCAAAAGGAAGGTCTATTCTGCTGCTAGCAATGCATTCTGAGAGGTGGCTATGTTGCTGTTACCCTGCTTTCTCTGTGTTGGCATTCATGTTCACATCCTTGATTAAAGGTAGGATCTCTTTGATACTAGTCTCTAAAATATTTTCTAGTCACTGTCTCGAATATTTTTTCCTGGAATGAATTAAATGTAAAGCTTTTACCAGCTGTTTCTAACTTGAAGTTTGTAACAATATTTTAAAAGAACTAAAGCAATACCGGTTTTCACACATAAACCACTTAATTTTGGTTTGACAACTAATTGAGGAACTGTTTCTAGCAAAGAATGAAAATTAAATAGGAATTATAACAGTTTCATTTGATGCTTAAATTTACAGTTGCTTAAATAATGCAGGCTAAAGATGTGCATGTTTGGTTCTCACACCTTCGGAGTTCAGAATGTGATGTATCTTTTCCACCGTTGTTTGTGATCTGTGGTTAAATGAGCTGAAGTGATTTCCATGCACAAGTCTCTGAGAGGTTCTGCAGGATTTTTGCTTTTAAGACATTACATCTTTTTTTTTTAAAGTCTCACTTCTGCTGACAACAAAGACACTGCCTGTGTTAGCAAGGCAGAAGGCATTGTCTTAAAGCAGCACCAGTGGGACAAGAATCTGTAACCGAAGTATAAAAATGAAAGTCTGAAATACTTGCCTGTCCCTGATACTTTGTTTTTAAGGCACATGTCTGTTTAAAGGCCAGGACGAAAATTTCAAATGAAACATGATTTTAGACACCTACTGGCTTTAGTCATGAGACTTTGACAAGAAATTCATGTTCCCATGGTAGGGTAATTCTAGTCACAGTGTGATAGATGATAATGGGAAAAGGAAATTGAAATTTCCTTGTTGAATAGCACACTATGTGATACACAAACATCCAGACTTTACAGACATTCACATATCTTCTCTGAAGATGCTAAAAGATTAAACAAAAAATCAAGTTATGGAAATCTTAATTTTTCTTTCCATATATGCTAAGTCACCAATAACTGACATTTCAGCTTTTGTGATAATCCCCAGAATCTGAGCATGCTTTGAGCATACCTTAGAGGCAGAAAAACCTGGGGAAGGACAGCTTAAGCATGAAAACAGTGCAGTGCACTGAGACTAAGAACCTCCCTGTAGTACATCTGTGCAAGCACAGGCCCTTGTGCTCACTGAAGAAAATGTGAATGTCCCATGCTATGCCAGAGTCCACACTGCCTGACACAAACCACCTTCTGTGTTTCAAATTTGCAGTCATAAAGGCTTATTGTGATTTCTTTACTGATATGTTCTAGCACAATCTGGGACACAAAAACTTATGAACATTTATCTGAAAGACAAATTTTTCCTCAGTTGTATCAGTAATGTCATTGGCATCATCATATAGCTTTGATAACATAACTGTGCTCAATATGAAGAGTGAGCAGTGAGGCAGCTTAGTGCCTTTCTTATACCTTATTCCTGCTAAGCCATCCATCTGTCCTGCATTGACTGGGGGTTACAGCTATGATCTGCTTGTTCCCAAAGAACAGGTCTGTATTACAAAGACACACACTATTCTATAACGAATTTAAATAATTCTACTTTTTTTTTCTCATAGCAGTTAATAAATGAACATTTTCATATTTTAAAGACTAGGAGGCATCATTAATAACAACTTAATCAGGGTCTGTGACACAGATTCAGACCCAGTAGCTGCAGCCTCAAGTTTTTAATTTCTAAGTAGCTATGCTTTTCATAAACTCTCAGTTTTGCCATAAAAACCTTCCAAAGATGAAATCCAACACATTTTTACTTTTTCTGCTTTATACCGCTTTATTCTACCTTGATCTGTTAGCAGGGGGGTTGGGCCAAAGGATCTATCATAGGAGACACTTTGAGAAGAGAAGGAGCAGTGGGCAGTATCCTGTGGAAGAATGCTTTCAACTGGCAGGCCTCTTCTGTCCATGTTCCTGTGTCTTGATACATGGTCGCAAGCACAGCATCCAGAAATGTAGCATGAGCTAGTATGTTACCTACCACCATCTTTCCCTCTTCCTTTCCTCTGACATAGCTGTTCTTTATTTCTATCTTACACAGATACCACAGCCTGTGAATCAGAGGAACGGTTGTTTCACAAACTCTTCTCCCAGTACAACCAGTTCATCAGGCCAGTGGAAAATGTGTCTGATCCCGTCACTGTGTATTTTGAAGTGGCAATTACCCAGCTCACAAATGTGGTAAGGCTGCTTACAGAATACTGCTTTGTTTTGGGGGTGGTTGCAAACACACAAAGTTACTAAAGCAGTAGATGTAATCATGATGGTTGCACCTACAGCTCTTGTAGCTGACATTGTCTTGTGCACACTTGTAAACATACTGAGACCTTTGCTGTTCTTTCTGTCAGCTGAGTTATTCCAGTTGCTCAAATGATCAGTTCAAACTACACAAACTGGTTTGCTTACTCTGTAGCATCAAATCCCTCCATCCTGGGCAGCAGCATCTGGCACTCAGAGCAGCAGTACTCAAAGTTCAGGTCCACTCTCCACAGGCCTACCTCATGCCACAGACACCTGGTTGTGCCTGCATTGTGTAGCATGTGGGCTAGTTCTTTAGTGGAGTCCGTGTTGTTTCTCAGTGGTCCTGAGAGATAGAATCTTATTCTTTTGCAAGTTTTTTCAGTCTGTTTCAAAATAGTATGATTTGTGCTGGAAAGGACCTTAAAGTTCATCCAGCTCCATCCCCCCTGGCACAGGCAGGGACACCTTCTGCTAGATCAAGTTGTCCAAGCCCTGTCCAGCCTGGCTTTGAACACTGTCAGGGATGAGACACCCACAGCCTCTCTGGGGAATCTACTGTGTAGCCTGCAGAGTGCTGTTTCAAAGTGCAGAGATGATGGCTGTGTGTTCTGAGGTGCGCTGTATACATGGGCGAGTCTGAGATGGCAGACCTGCTGGGCAGGGCAGAGGGACTGTAGAACAAGCAAAACCTGACCTTAACCCTTGCTAAAATCTGCTCTGTGAAGCAAATTATCCACAGAACAGATGCTGTGTTTTGATTAAAAGGTATCTACTTGAGTCCATAATGAAGTGACAGGCAAAGTGTGAGGAGCAACATTCAACAGCAGCCAGGGAGCTAAGGATAAATAAAGGCATTATAAATCAAGGTAAAAGTAAGTCAGAAAAAATCTGGTATCAGTTAATGTGAAATTCTAGTTTCCTTTTTTATCAAACAAGTTGGCCATCTCTGGATACTGTGACTGATTCATGGAGTGAAGATGTACATTCCTTTGTTTCTCTCTAGGATGAAGTCAATCAGATTATGGAAACAAATTTGTGGCTAAGACATGTAAGTGGCTCAGCGTTGCATTTCTCATGCATTTTGTGTTGATGTGATCGCCCATGTTACCTTACCTTGAAAGCTACATATACAGAAAAAACACTTGTTTTCATAACAAGAATTTTAAAGCTATGAATAAGGAGGATCGCCATTAACCAAAACCATACTTGAAAAAATAATTTATTTATTCTTATTTCCAAGAATTTGTATCTCCCATCTTTCCTCTGTGTTATATTCTCTCTCAGTTTTGTGATCATTGGTTTATCTGGTAGATGTAGCTGGATGTACCTATTAAAGAGTGATTAAATATGCAGCTGTGCAGCACTAGGTCATCTTTATATTGAAGTTTTCAACCAAAATATTTACTGGCAAAAGGAACATGCATCCATTTTTCCTGAGAGATTTAGCATTTACACATAAACAGTAGATCCTTAGAGGACCATAAATGCTGAGCAAACCAAGCCAGCTTCCACAAAATGCGTGTTTTCTTCAGGCACTGATTGTGGTCCACACAAAGCTTTCTGTACAAGATACTGTACTTATGATCAGGATCTTCAGGGTAGTCTGCTAAATCTTGGAGCACGGTAGAGCACTGGACTGCAAGACAGGAGAAATGCTGGGCATCCTTCACTGCCCCTGACTTGGTAATTCACTACCCTTGTGGAACCAGTAATGTCTCCTGACAGCAATCGCCTGTTGGTGTGCATACATACCTCCTTCCTCATTGGGATACTCATCTCCTTTCATGCTGGCCTCCTTTATGCTGCAGGGTGCACTTTCAAGACAGCACCAGCAAGGCCTGTGTGTATTTCCTCTCTGCAGTGCAGAGGTAACCTTGCACAGGTAAGGATCTATACTGAAGTAGCAAGTCAGAGAAGAGATCTCAGCATGAAAGCAACGGAAATCAGTCCTATCCTATCCCCTCACAGAGAAGGGAAGGCCAAATCAATGGAATAATATTCATAAAAGTCCAGTGTTTCTCCCGATCACGGCCTTGTTGTCTTTCAGATCACTGTCCCACTCTAGACGTGCTGCACTTTCAGTCTTTATTGTAGCCTGTCATTTTACAGGAAGATCTGAGAAGCAGATATTTGTTGATAATACAAGAGCTTTAAATACTTTTCTGCTCTCCTTTCAGATCTGGAATGACTATAAGTTGCGATGGGATCCCAGAGAATATGATGGTATTGAATTTGTTCGGGTACCAGCAGATAAGATTTGGAAACCAGATATTGTCTTGTATAATAAGTATGATGAATACTTTTTCATTTCACCCTTTCTTTCGTATGTATCCTCTTGCAGTGCCCATGAAAGACATCCTACTTTCATGGTAATTTTCTTTTATTTGCCTCATTTGCTTTTCTAGTGCTGTGGGAGATTTTCAAGTTGAAGGCAAAACCAAAGCCCTCCTTCGCTATGATGGAATGATCACCTGGACACCACCAGCTATTTTTAAAAGCTCCTGTCCTATGGATATTACCTTTTTCCCATTTGACCATCAGAACTGTTCACTGAAATTTGGCTCATGGACCTATGACAAAGCCAAAATTGATCTTCTGATCATCGGATCCAAAGTAGATATGAACGACTTTTGGGAAAATAGTGAATGGGAAATCGTTGATGCTTCTGGCTACAAACATGACATCAAATATAACTGCTGTGAAGAGATCTACACAGACATAACATACTCCTTTTATATTCGAAGGCTGCCTATGTTTTATACCATAAATCTGATCATTCCCTGCCTCTTCATCTCATTCCTGACTGTGTTAGTTTTTTACCTGCCATCTGACTGTGGTGAGAAAGTGACTCTCTGCATCTCTGTGCTCCTCTCTCTGACTGTATTTTTACTGGTAATCACAGAAACAATCCCATCCACCTCCTTAGTAATTCCACTTGTGGGAGAATATTTACTATTTACTATGATATTTGTGACTCTGTCAATTGTCATCACGGTGTTTGTCCTGAACATACATTACAGGACTCCAACCACACACACAATGCCCAAATGGGTAAAAACAGTCTTTCTTAACCTGCTCCCCAAAGTCCTGTTGATGCAAAGACCACTAGAACAGCAGAAAAAAAACTTGTCCAGAAAAAGCAAGAAAGGATCAGCCCATACACCAGGCAAGTCAAAGCACAGCAAGCACAAAGATACCAAATTACACAAGGAGCAGCGATGCAGTCACTGTGGTAATGCAGCTGAACTCACTACCACCAAAAGAAGACAGCTGAGCCATTCATCACTGAAATGGATGGCAGAGCACATGGAGTACTCCCCAGAAGTGAAGGACGTCATTAGCAGTGTTCAGTTTATCGCGGAGAACATGAGATCTCAAAATGAAACCAAAGAGGTAAGGGAGGGAACCACCTAGCTGGGCATGGGGCTACACTTACAGCAGTGAAAACATGACCTAGGAGGGCAGCCCAGAGGAACTGGAAATGTCAGATATTGAGAAGAAAATGCTTTGACTTGTGAATGGGTCAAAGTTTCCTACAGAAAGGGAGAAAATAAATCTTCCACTTGGGAGGGGAAACAAACAGTGATCTCATCTGGTCTTCCTCTATCCCTGGTGGATAATTTAGGCAAGGCAGTTTTAGATTAGAAATAAGGCTCACCCTTCAAAGTAAAAGCAGAGGAATATCAGCCTTTTGTGCCATGAGGAATGCACTCTGATCAGCTGTGATTCAGACAGAGTTGATCTTGCCACAGGGCAGGGGTTAGACTAGACAGGATATTTCAAGGTCTCTTCCAATCCTGCTTCTGTAGACCCTCAGAAGCAACACTATTCCACTGCTCAGTTCTGGTAAGAAGGGACATCTCAATACAAGGCATGCTTTTTGCCAAGCAGGGTGCTTTTCTGTGTTGGTAATGGAACAAGCAAATTTTGGGAACTGCTTTTTAAAGAACAGGGCTTGTCTAGCAGTGCAGTTGCTGATCTGGAGAACTATTCTCAAACAGTGATAAGTCTCATAAAGGTATTCCTTTCAGAGTGCTGTTGTCTATACTTTGTTTCAGTCTGGTGTGTTCTGATATTTTTAGTGATTTAACTAATTGTGGCTTCAGCAATATAGTATTTTCTGCCACAACAAACATATGCTGAAATGAAACTTGAGTTTTGGGGGAAGACAGATTAAAAAAAGGGATTTAAAAACAAAACTTGATGTTTGAACTAATAGATTTGCTTGTGTAAGATTACAAAACGTTCATCCTAACTGGGATTGCTGTCATAGAAGATGATGCACATTGGAATTTGGAGAATTCCAGGGCCACATCCTCAGGTGTAAACACAAGCAATTAAAAGAACCTCCAAAAAAGAGTATCTGACATCCCTCACACCCAGGCCTTAAAAGGAATAGGAATTATCTGAAAATTCAGTATGTTTTTAAAAAGTGTTTAGAATCTCATGAAACATCATTGATCTGTCATAAAATGTTTGCTTTCGGTTTTGAATTTTTTTAGATGCTCTATGATGACAAAAACCATTTCAGAATTAAACACTGCTGTGTTTGTATTGAAAAACAAAAATACTTAGTGAGGGAAATGTTAAAAGGTATTCTTTCTATCAGAATAGTTGAAATCAGCACGAATGCATACAACCTCTGTGCAACAACAAAAAAAATTACTTTTTTTTTGTGTGTGTCCTGTAGAGAAAGATTTTTCTGTAAAAAAAGTCCATAACTTTCTGAATAAAACGCTACTGCTAAGGCATCGTGACTGAATTCATAGGATAAGTCAGCCCAAGGCAAAAGACAGTAATCTGTCAGCACAGAGGAGGATGGGGTTTGAGCTAAGCCTTGCTAATACCTATGCCCTTCATGTTTTGCTTGACCTCAACATTTTAGCCCTGCTCTCACTATCACACCAGCTGCATAAAACATATTCATGTACCATATTCTTCTGATTTCTCTCTTGTGCTCCAAAGAAGAAACCTTGCATGAAGCAGTCCAAATAACATGCTGCCTTGATTACACAGCTCATGATATGTCTTCCTGTGACACTTCTGCTGATTTGCATTTTGCAAATCTCTCCTGCCACATGACATCGTATTCTTAAGTCTCATGTGTGCATCAGCAGCTCTGTATCTTACCTTTCAAAATGTACTGGTGATGGGAAGTGCAATTTTTCATTCAAAATCCTCTCTTTGGGGAAAAAAAGGGGTATGTTCTCAGGAGGGCACCAAGGGAATGATTCTGCAGGCTTCTTCTGCTTTGGCCAGACATACAAATCCATATGGGCAGCGTCACGCACTAGTCTTGTACAAATAAAAGCACTTCAAAAATTGTGGCAACATTTACAGCAGCTGGAGTTCTTACTGCATTTTCTTTCACAAGAAGTACAGCAACAGCCTCTTGGAGAAAAGCATCAAGAAACTGGGAAAACAAGTACAATATCCCCCAGCAGAGAGCTCTTAACCGTCACTAGTTTTAAACGTGTGAATGTTCTGATGCAGTGGTCCTTGTATGTGAGCACAGTTTAAAGGATAGCAGCTTCATTGAGTGTGGTTCTAAGGTGTATCTCAGACCTACAAAATCCACTCTGGTCTGCTTAGTATACTACACTGTGGTTTGCTCAGTCAGGACCCTTGCTTTGCTATAGTCCCTGCCACCAACTGTTCAGTTTGCTAAAGTCAGTGGGGCTTGGTTGCAGTGACAGTGTGCCAAATCAGGCCAGAACAGCAAACTTTTGTGTGTGCTGTCAGGATACATTCTTTGACAACGTCTAGTAATGAGAAGCTATGGTGACTACTGTTAAACTATGCCGCTCTGCACCCACCAGATGATCAGGTCCTATTTGTTAATGTCAGCATCAGAGCCGTAGCTTGTCAGCAGGCTTGAATATTTAGAAAATTCAGCACACTAGGACTGTGCTGGATGTTCTCAGCCAGAAGTGGTAAATGCTATTAGAAAATCAGCCCCCACTAAAGACATTAAAAACTTCAGCAACTATAAGTACAACAAGCAACATTCTTGACTGCATATATGTTCTTCCTCACATTCAAAAGCAAAAGGGACATTTCTATTCCATAATGTCATAGAATCATAGAATAGTTAGGGCTGGAAAGGACCTTAAGACCATCCAGTTCCAACCACTCTGCCATGGGCAGGGATGCCTCACACTAAACCAGGTCTCCCAAGACTCTGTCCAACCTGGCCTTGAACATCGCCAGGGATGGAGCATTTACCACTTCTCTGGGCAAAACTTGCAATTGCATGTTACATTACACGTAGTTCATCCTTTCCATTTTTTTTCTCTTGCAGGTGGAAGATGATTGGAAATACGTAGCTATGGTAATAGACAGAATATTCCTCTGGGTTTTTATAATCCTCTGTGTGTTTGGGACTGCAGGGCTCTTCATTCAGCCACTAATAGCAGATATGTAACTCAATTCACTGCTTTTTATCCACTTCTGTTCTTGGTTCATTTCTGGTTCAGAACGGTTACCTGTATATCTGTCCTCTTACATAACCCCTTTCCTCATCACCCCCTCAGCATCCAGCCACAGAGGAAAGGAAAAGGAGAGGCAAGGGTCCACTAGGAAAGCAAACAACCTAAAATAGAATAAGAGGACTGAAAATGGGAGATGAGCATGAGGTCTTTCCCTCAGTGAGATCAGCAATAACAATCACACTGAGGATCAGAGGAGCAGAATGAAGTTATTGAGCTTTTCCCTTGGTTTCAGAATAGGGGGCTACTAGGTCGGCTCTGGCGCTTCTGAGTGCATTGCCCAAAGACAACTCTACCTGGCTTAATTTTTCTCTCCTGATTGTAACTCTCTCTCAGCTTTGAGTTAATTTACTTTTTCTCTCCATTTCTCTCCCTGTACAGCAGCTAGTTTTTGTTGGCATGGTGATTAGATGATCTACCACAGTCCTCCTGACCGTGCCAATGCTCTTTCTCCTGTCCTTGTTTGAGGGCAGCCAATAAAAGCACAAAAACCCTAATCCCCCAACACTGTAACATTTTCAATACAACCTAAAATAAGGGCTCCTCATCTTCCACAATATATGTGCACAAATGAGAATCCCAGATCAGCAAAGCATGTGTTTACTTTTATATTTGCAGTCAGACAGGTCTTATGCACTTAATCACAGTTGAAGGCAAACTGACTTAGTATTAGAATGTGGTCACTCTATAAGGCAACCACATTGGAAAACTACATGTTTCTGTGGCATTTGAAATCCTGCTACTTTGCATGCCACCAAAGTGTTCCTTTATTTCATGATACCAAGTACCAGGTGTTTTGTGAGATTCAGTAAGTTTTCCAAGCCACATTTCTCTCATCAGGTTAGCAGCTGTCCCAGTCTATAGGTTCTGCTCTGAAAACCCTTGCATGCTCTAGCTCAGGCATAAGGCCAACAGGGAACGTTCTGTCTCTAAATCACTACTCATCACAGACAGTATTGGCTTTATAGCATTGGATTGATTTGACCAACTTGGATTATACACATTCCAGCAGGAGAAGGCTGGCTATCCTGAGCACTACGCAAAGCTGGGCATGTTGGTCTGAACAGCTCTGCAGCAATTTTCCATTTGCTGGCTCCTCATGAGTCAGTGCTGTGTGTGCAAACCTGTAACTGCAGGGACATTACCTTTGGAGCTGAGGTTGCTGCTGTACAACCAGGTTAGGTTCCCAGTCCTACTGCATTTAATCCTGAAATACTGTAGATGCGCATTTTGTGTGTTTCTATTCTTTATGGACAGTTTACCCTCAGATCCCATGTCCGTTTAGGATGTCGTTGAGTTCGTGCTGAAGGATTCTTCTCTAAAAGACACCATTACAATTAAGGCCAATGGATGCAAGAGTAAAAAGCATCGCTTTCTTATAGGAGACTCTAAATTTAACTGTTCGGTGTCTGTGCAGTGTTATCAGTGTCTGCCATGTACCAGTCTCGGGTTTGAACATCACCAATCCTTGGAAAGCATAACTCTCTGTTCCTGAAGCCCCTAGCTGGCCTTTTACTCTTTTTTAATGTTTCATAATAAAGAGAATAAAACTGACTAAGTGTACATGTTAGAGATAAAGATGGAATGAAAATAATGTAACTGTCTTAATCCAATAGTCGAAATATGTGAAGTCATGATTTTCTAGAAGAAAAAGGTATTTTTTGTAAACTCTCTTAATGGTGTGTAATTATGTAGCAACTAACAGAGAGATATATGAACAAGCATAGTTTGTTTCATCAGCCTGTCAATTAAATATCAATCCTGGGATATACTTTCTTGAAGAATTTGTATTTTTTAAAAAACTTCCTGGTTTATGATATGTTTAGAGATGTTACTAAATGATATTTGTTATGCTGGCTCTTTAATCAGAAAAGAGGGTAGCGGAAAGAAAAGGAATTTAAAGGGATGAGCTGCATTCTAAGCCCGAAAGCTTCATTTTACAGGAAACCATCTGGCTGCCAGCATTCACTGTTGTAGTCTATGACCATCTGAGCAATGAAAGTTCTGTGGCTGGAGGTGTACTGCATTGTGTCTTAGGCAGGACAGCTACTACCCCACAGCCAGTAAGACGACTTTTGCAAAACCCCTGTTTTTTTTTTGTCAAAGCATTCACAATTGCACAGCTCCTCACCTCCAGTTAGGGGGCCTCAATGCCTCAGTACCAGCTGCCTGTCTTTGCCATTTACAGTACTACACATCTCTCTGGCTTGCCTCTGGACTTCCCAGGGTTTAGCCCATCAGCCTTAGAAAGTAAGATTTACAAAGACACGTTCTGTCTCTTTCTGAGTGCACTATTTCCTCTTCCTTCAGCCCACCCAGTAACTTTTTATCCTTCTTTTGCCATTTTCAGCTGTGTTTGGCACATTCCAGACTGGGATCCTTCCATACACCTGCCAGCTTTATGAAAGCAGTTGGTTGATTAGAGAGAGTGGGGGTGAGTGACACAATAAGCATCTCACCTTGAAGAAAGCTGTAATAGAGGACCATCTCTGATCAGATATAGAACCCACACGAAAGTGACATCTTTGCTTGTCCCAGTTCTTTCTGGGGGATCTTCTAACTGAAATACTAAGAAAAGTTTCAACCATCCCAAGGAAGACCATTTTTACACTTTCTCCCCACTAAAAGGCCCAAACGAGTTTGTCATATTTGTCTCACTGTGAATGATGATACACATAGTCCTGCAGAGCAGTGTTAAGGTCAATGTAAACCAGTGCACAGAAATCAAGGCAGCATATGTTGAGGCAGTAGTAAGGCAGAGGGTTTCTTGGGGGGTTTAAGATTCACAATTTGCAATGTTGTCATCCACAGGCAGATACAGCACGTGGAGCAGAGGGAAGGCGCAGAGAACTATCTGCCCCAGTGTTCTCCCTGCTTGTGTTTTTTAGTGGCAGGCCAGGCCGTGGGACAAGTTGAATGCATTTGCAGGCCAGTGGCACAGAGATTCAGGGAAGCTCAGACATAGTCAGCACAAGGAAATAATGAGTAGCAAGACTGCAGGAAGGCCAGAGCCCACAGGCCGTACCTGAGTAGAGTTCATATATCTTCTACTCCAAGGGCATGAGCACTGCTGGCCTTTAGCAGCAGGAGCAGAAAAAGCAGCTGGCATCAGACACAGCTGTGAGACACAGCCATGTGTTGCCTGTGATATAAGGAAAGCAAGTGCCTGGAAAACATAGGGTTAAAAAGACTTTTAGCTTAACTTAGGTCTAAGATAGAGAGCAATGTGTTGTAAGTCTGTGGTGGGATGACAGAATTTAGTAGTCTTACTGAGTGAATTATTTCTTACCATCCTTCTAATTACCAGTTAGTTTGGAGACTGACTTCTGAACATCTGCTAGCTTGGGATACTCTTTATCTGCCCATCCTGCTTTGCTTGCAGTCAGTTTTGTACAAAGGTCACACTGTTCTAAATCTTTGCCAGCTATCAGAAAATTACAGATATGGCTGGTTTCAGCTAGTTTTGTGATTACTGGGGCATCCAACTGTGCCAAAGGTGAAACGTACACTGTGAGGAAGACTGCTTACTTCATCTTGAAGACCCCTGCCGACGACAACCGGAGGGCAGTGCGCAAGCACCAAGAGGGACGCGACTTATGATAACGAGTACCTAAACTAATTGTAATAGCCCCGCCTCTCTCTGGGGAACCTAATGAATATGCATGTTTGTGTGTAATAAATATCTGTTTGCTTAACCCTCGGTGCGCAAGTTAGGAGGAGCGATCCCCTTTGCACCCGGTGCCATAATAAACATACCTGCTTCATAACTCCCGAGTTGTAGATTCTGATTCCATGCTTCACCTGCGGGTGGGCAACCAAGTTGTTGCAAGGTGAGGACAGGACCACCTGCCAGCTAGGCACCAGAAGCACTTGCCCCGGAGAGGATTTTGTCATCTGTCATGGATAGCAGGCAGGCCCCTTGCAGGAGTGCTCAGAGAGAGTAGAGCCTGTCACTAAGAGTTCCAAGAGTCTGTAAATGCTGGAAGGAAAAGCTTCCTTTGTGTTTTTCTACAGATGTTTCACAGTACTGGGTAGGGGAACAAACTCACTAAATGCAAGAAGAGAGAACCAGCTGCTGGTAAGGTCAGTGTATAAGAGATTTATGTCAGTGTTGTATATTAAGACATCTATTGCCTATATACGCTAAATTAAATGGGCCTGTTCTAGGTTCCTGCAATATAATAACCAGATCTGAATGCTCCCTCCTCAAACTCACAGACAGAGCTAAAAAGTTATGAGGACTTTCCAAGAACATCATTGACAACCCTCTCTGTTCAAGTCAGTTTGAGACAAATCTAAAATGGGCTACAATCTAGACTTTGTTGACAACAAAACAGCAACAAAACCCAGCATATAAGCACTGTCACCCCAAGAATCATTTAATAAATACATCTTTATTCATACCAATTGCACAAGTGAACAGAACTTTCTGTAGTGACATGACAAGATGGGATTATATTAACTCACAGAGGTCTGGTGGCAACATATAATCCATGCATCAGAATACCTGTGTGTATTTGTAATACCTTCTAACCTCCATCCCTAGAGAGAGAGTTTCAAGGCTAGCTAAAGCTTTAACACCAGATTCACATTTAGATTGTTGAAAATTTGATCCCCATATCCCTTGCTTGCCTTGAAAACTTTCGAAAGTTCTGAATGGGATTTTCTAAAGCACTCCATGTTGGCCTGAACACTGCTGCAGCAGAAGTGGTGAGAGAAACCCGTGCATTTTCTGTCAGGTCTCACACTTGTAAGAACTGTTTCTAATCATGCAGAAGGATCCCATTTAAATGAATCACAGGAAATTCTGGATTGCCTGGAAACACAAACAAACTAAACCCCAAGGATGTATCTTCCTGGTAGCCAGCCCACCCCACAGCTCACAGGAGAAGCCCTACTTCTGCACCAACCACAGGTTTTGTTTGCTGAAAATGTTGTCTGCAGCTTTCCTGCAACTGAACTGTTTAGGAAGTTCACTATTGCCTTATGGAGTACTGCAGCCACCTTTCTACATGTGATGTGCTTCAGGTGATCTTTTGCTTGTCCTGTGAACAAGCAGGTGCAGAAACCACAGTTCCTAAATGCAGAGCATGGGGAAAATCCTTACTTGTTCAGCCTTTTGGTATATTATAGAGCACCAGGCAAAACTGCAACTCTGAAAAGAGGGCAACACCTCGTAGCTTCCTGATGGCCAAGAAAAGAGATGAAGTGTGCATGCCATAAAGGCTGGTAGCAAGTGTACAGAGTGGTAAGTTCTCCTGCTGTTGAGTTGATCTTGCAGCAAGGGGAGGCCACAAAGTCAAGGTTTCTAACATCCCATCTAAAAGGTGTTTGTACTTTTTCTGATCCACATGCTGTGCAACTGCCAGTTCTGACACATGCACAAAGCGAGCTCTGCAGATGTTGTGTTTTTTACTTGGAAATGTAGATAAACTGAGTACTCATCTGCGTTCCTACTACAACTTCTTTTATAAAGTAGCATTTTAACTGGCAGATCTGCCTTTTAAGTAAAATTGTGCCAGAAGTACTATTTCCAATTTCTACTAATAATATTTGCTTTTATTGTAATATAACCAAACTATTAGTAAAATACTTATAACCCAACTGTGCACCCCAGTTCACTTTAGGACTCAACTGTGCACCGAGCTTTTCTCTGGTCTCAGCCAAATCTGTAACTGGTAGAGTTGTAGGAAGATAGAAAGCACTAGCCAATGCCCACTGTTACCATCACCTTCCCTCTTTCTTGCTGTTGCTTCCCATCCTGTACAACAGAGACCAAGCTCAAAAGGCCCCACTATCCCTTGGCATTGTACTTGTTATATGCTGCTGTGTGAGCATTTTCTACAAAGTACGGTTCAGCCACATCTGTAATGCAGGGGTAAAGATGAGAACCGAACCTGTCACTGACACTACCAGAAATAACCACAGGAAAATCCGATCCAGGACTTGAGCTACGAATTTCCAGTCTTGGACAACCTGGGAAGGAGAGAGGGAGAACAAACAGAAACAGTAATGAGCCCAGTACTCTGTTGAAACTGCTACACATATTTCAGCTCCAGAAGTCTGTTTTTAAGTGTGCTGCACCCTCAGACTGGTATGGATTACCTTTTCTGTACCCATAGCTGTGAGTCATTCAAAACCCCAAATAATCCCATTGTTTTACACACACGGTAATCAGACTTCTTTCAGCCTGTCCAAAAGCTTTTAAGTAAGTGCCCATGTGAAAGTTTACAGATTCAAGCCTGAAGATGGCTTTAAATTGAACTCAGTTTCTTTTCACAGAACTGCATTTCCCATGAAGTGCCAGGACTTGGCTCTAGCACAGCATTTTGATGCGGACAGTGGCTCCAGTACAAGTGGTCCCATTGGCTTGTGCTTTCCTATGTGCTCTCTTGGCTCAGATTGTGTGCATTCAGGAAGGGGATTTCGCATTATGAGTACTGGCACAACCTTGCACACACAAAAGAGCTATTTTTAAAGAGCAGTTAGGGGGACTTTTTCATTAAGAATCATTTCACCTTCAAACAGAAGGCTTTAGGCATGAGCACTATACGCTGCCATACTGCATGTTTGATTCACTGTTTAACTCTCTGCTGAAGTCCTCTCAGCAGAGTTTGAACAAAGCCCCAACTTTTACTAGGAGGGTGCTAACAGAAGTTTTTCTCTCTCCTTATGCTGCAAAGTGTACTGCATTGCTGTCCTATCCTCGTATGAGAAGCGTTGTTTGTGCACATAGTAATTTGCCATTTTACTAGTCAGGGGGATTGTTAGGAAGAGGAGAAAAATGGTAGTTAGGGACTAATCTGAGCTGATATTGGCGGAGATTTGGAAGACTCCCACTCAAAACAAGGCAGCTATGCCATGTATAGTCGCTGGGAGATAAGGACTGAGATCTAGCAAATGCTGTAGAGCCTGCCTGTAGATGTTGATACTTGAGATAGACACAAAGAAAGATACACTTTCAGAGCATGCAACAGTTCTGAGACTGCTATCTATTCCCAGCTCAAGCAGGAAAAAGTTATTCAAATTATCCCAAAACAAGAATTCATCCAGGAGAGGCTGCTCTGGGCTCTTGTGCCTGTGAAGAGCAGGCACTCCCACAGCACAAGTTCTCCTTGAAGCAATACACTTTCCTGGAAAACATATGACTTATCAAGCAGGAGAAGATCCCAGGTCATGTCTCAGATGAGAGCAGGAGGAAGAGGAAAACGGAAAAGAATGCAGAAAAGGTAACAGCTTGGAAGCCATTGCTGTCAAGGAAACTGTGATCCCTTCCTTGCCCTCTCTTCACCTACCTGTCTGATGAAATGCTCCTTTTTAACATGTCTGGAAATGTATCGGATGGAATCAGCTGCCTTTTCCAGAAAGGCAATAACAATTTTCTCTCCATCTTTTGCTTGCTTGTGTTTCTGCTTCCCTGGCAGCTTTGATTTCAAGGTGGTTTCTTTTTCTTCAGTCTCTGAGAAGGAATAACGATCTACATGGTCCTTCATGCAGAGCAGCCGGGGCAGCTTCTGGAGGAAGAGTCTTTTAACCCAGGGAGCCATGGGATGGTAAGTTGCTGAGGACCGGTGGTGGACATTGATAACAAACACAGTCACGATGATAGACAGGGTCACAAAAATCATGATGAACAGCAGGTACTCACCAATCAGAGGAATGACTTTGGAAGAAGAAGGGATTATTTCCTCAATCACTAAAAGGAAAACAGTGAGGGAGACAAGAACTGATGTAGACAATGAAAGCTTTTCTCCTTCATCTGAAGGCAGGTAAAACACCAAGACAGTTAGAAAAGACAATCCCAGGCAAGGGATTATTAAGAAAAGAGTGTAAAACAGCGGAAGGCGTCTCAGCACAAAGGAGTAAGTGACAAATGGGTAAGAGTACAGCCCATCCTTCCTGTTGCCTTTCATACCTTTGGCATTTAAGATCTCCCACTCCCCATTATCAAAGAAGTCTTTCCTGTCTACATTTTCATCCACTAAAATCAAGTCCACCATGCTGCCATCATATGTCCACGACCCAAACTTCATGGAGCAGTTCTGCCTGTCAAAGGGGAAGAAGGTCACATCCATTGTGCAGGAGCTCTTGTAACTGGCTGGTGGCGTCCAGATCACCAATCCATTGAACTTCACTATGGCTTTGGTCATCAGGGATCCTTCAAAACGTCCATCAGCACTAGGAGTTGGACAGGAAGAAACAGCACCAAGTTCAAGACTACATTTGTTCCACACCTACCTCCTCACAGCTCGTGCTTTCAACCCATCACCTGGGGCACAAGGGAAGCCAACATTCACACTGCTTGAAGAAGCAGCCTTCTGACAGCCCACACAAGCTTCACAGTGGCTGACAATGCCTTGCACAAGCTCTGGCGTAAGCTGGAGCCATGCTACTCACTTTTCAAACAAAACGATGTCAGGAAGCCACAGGGACTCAGAAGGGACACGGATAGCAGTGATCCCTCCATATTCCTCTGGATTCCAGGAGAGCTTGTGGTCGATCCATTCCTGTAACAAACCAGTAGAGTCCCATACACAACATTCATTCGCTCATACACAACGGTCTCTTTCCTCCTCCAACCCCCTGCCACGGAAGAACTGCATTGCAGAGCACAATGGCCACAGCATGGCTGGGAGATGTTAATCCCCACACACACTGCCCCTCCAGCCACAGCTGGGCTCCAGCACCCCATCCCATTGCAGGCAACCTCAAGGCAAATGCTTCTGCAGAGCACTTGGCTCTCACTTCACTCACCACCCTGTCCAGCCCACCTGAAGTTAGCCCAGAAGGAAGAAGACACTTCCACTGCGTATGACACCTCTTCTTCCCTTTGAGAACCAGCCCACAGTGGTTTCAGCAGACTGACTACCTAGAAGAGCCAGCTGGCATGGCTGGTACTACCCAGGTGACAGAGAGGTGACCTTTAACTACTTTTCAGTGGAGACCTGGCTTTTCTCAGTGAATGGATTTCAACACCTAATATCCGTATGTTGTCCCTGCAAACCAATTAGTTGTTCTTTCATCAGACAGACCTGCACACTATTGCAGTGGAAGTAATACTATGCTGTTGTAAAGCATTTGGTTAACAATCCTGAAGAGGTAACAATAAAGAAGCAAAGCAGGGGAAATCCTGCACATTTTCATCATGTTGAACTCCAGAATAATTTTTCTTCCCTCTTTTTCTTCTTCAGATGGGGTGATACTTACAAAGTAGCTCTAGCAACCTGGAGATTTCCACAGAGATGCAGTGGAAAAGCAGCCCTCTCATCCCAGTTCATTATTGATGGGGCTTTTCACTTGCCCACAGGAATAGCAGCAAGAGGAAGCAAGAGCTGTAGACTGTGGTCAATACAAAGAAGCAGAAGATGAATCACTTTCCATTAAGATCCTGCACTAAGAGCTCCCCAGGGATGGAGAAGCCTCAGCCTTCTGTGGGCAATCTCTTCCATGACTTAAGGATGAACCAAAAAGTGCTATTCTCTGCTTCCTTTCTCACCATATTGCTCCCCTCTTGTATTTGATTCCACATGCTTTTCACAGCTATACCTACAGACACTTGTTATTGCAGTCCTTTACAGTGTGACAGCAACCTGTAAAGACCTAAACACAATAAGAGCAAACATCTTCTTCCTCCAGGTGCAGGGGAAGGATGGGGCCCAATGGGCAGATAGACCCCTCCTAATATCTGGCCCAAGGCACACATGAAGGTTGCAGTTGCTAAGGGTGGTGCACTGGAAGGATTAATGGCCCCACAACCCGCACCAGAAGAGATATGGACCTACTCTCTGAACTGCTCAAATGGCTGGCATCAGCTATCAGCACAGCTCTACAACCCTGGCTCCTCCTGCTGCTGAAGGATTGATGGGAGCTGTTCAAGTACAGAAATAGACAAGGGATCTTTGCTGCTCTTAGCTTCACCAGCAGGGACAAAGTACACCGCTTTTAGCATGAACTGTTCTCTGTGGATGGGTATCTACCAGATGTTTCCAGCAGCATGGGCTGTTGGATGGGTAGACTTACATGTGTCCTGGACACCTCTTGTAATAGGTGCAAGGGGGCTTAGGCTGAAAACATCTGTTATGCAAGGGGATAGCCAGTGCTGACAACGGCAACCAACACAGTCACCTCATAGCCTATAACACAACAGACGCAAATACCCCTGTGAGCCACCAGGAGATAAAATCATCTGTTTGGAACTGCATTGGTGCAGCCCTTGGCTTGGGTTATTTGCTGCATCTCAACACTCCTCCCTCCTCCTGCCCTGCACTGATTTTTCTCCCAGCTAAAGTGCTCTTTCATGTCTGCAGGGCAAATGGTTGTGTGCCTTCTTACTAGAGCAGAAAATAGATTATGTGCAGACTTCGGAGATGAGCAGTTTAAAATGGGAATCTCCCTATGGGCTATGCTGATGTGAACTGTAGCAGCAGATGCAAAGGGCCATTTCCTTTCTTTTCCTTTTTTCAAGATTCTATAGACCCTCTCATTGCTCTCCCTTTCCTCCAGTTCTGCCAAATTCCCATCTCTGGGATGTTACTCAAGTGCTTAACCCACAGCAAGTGGACCAGGAAACACTGGACCCAGATTATCAACCCTTGCTAGTAGACCCCATAAATTGCCCAACCCAGGTACTTTCTCAGCAACCACTAAAAGCTCCTTTGCACCTTGTGTGTCTGCCTGTATGTACATCATGAGGTCTCACCACCTTCAGCATATGGATACTTGAAGTGAAAAAAAAAAAAAAAAGAAAAAAAGAAAAAAAGAAAAAAGAAAAAATGAAACAAGAAAAAGGAAAAAGAAGAGGAAAATTAAAAATAAAAAGAAAAAAGGTTATGTATTTGAAAAGAAAAAAAGAAAAATATAAAAAAGAAAAGGATAGGGAATAGTAAAAAGAAAAGGAAAAAAGAAAAAAGAAAAAAAAAAAAGAAAAAGAAAACCTTTTCCTAGTTGTTGTGTTTATGCACTAATAATCCCCCAGGCACCGACTACAGATGGGACCAGCTCAAACTAAGCTACAAGAATACATGACTCCCAGAGCAGGAGACCTGGGTCAGACCACATCGTTTATGCACAGCATGAGTCAGAAGGATCAGATAAAGCGGCTTCCACCTCATGCTCCCCAAGACCAGAGAGGCATGAGTGGATGGTTGCATGTCCCTACCTCCTGCAGCAACTTTGGAGTAACCTGCAGCAGAACCTGTTTTCCCACAGCAAGAGCAGTGACAGAGGTTCCAGGCTGTGACTCCAGGCAGGTCTATGCTGCAGTACAGAGAGTGTTCAGCATGGATGGGCTAACCTGAAACATCTCCACACATGTTCATGTTGCAGCTGAGAGAGGATCAGGAGGTGTCTGTCCGTGTTAACATCCCAGGCCTAATACCCTCAGGCAGCCTGCCTATGCATTTGGCCTGCTAATGTGAGTCAGTACTTCAGGTCCCTCTTTTCTACAGTCACTGTAACCTGGGTGAAGATGTCAGCCAGACAGAGGGATGAAGGCTGCCCAGGACACAGGAGACTTTGCTGTACTGGATAAAGCAAGCAGCCAAGTGTTCCCTAAGGAGAAGGTCAGGCCCAGGAATATTCTGTCAAACTGTTAATAAAACTGAGGCGTATTTCTCCTCCACTAGCCCAGTGACTACTGGGAACCATTTCCCACGGCATCACTTCAAATATGGCTTGGGTTTTACATCCTGTGCCTAGGATCAGCTGACATGTTTCTAGATACTCACATGGTTGAGATACTTAAAATAATTATCACAAGGTCAGTAAACTGGTGCAATGTAATCTAAACCAAATGCAGTGTTCTTCAGGAGTGAAGAAGAAAGGAGACCTAGTTCACAACCTTTTTTGCACCTTTCCCCGCTTGTATAAATTATTGTCACTTCCAGAAGAAATTATATTAGAAAGATCTGATTAATTTGGCATGGATTTTATTTAGGGTAGTATGGGTAGTATGCTGGCTTTTTCTTTCCCTTTATTATGTTGAAGAAGAAATCTATCTGAGGTATCAATCATCCTGAGCAAGAGAGACTGTACTTGTGTAACCTCTGAGTCTGAGACAAGATAGTCCCTCAGGGCACACACAGCATCCCAGGAATAGCCACTGCACTACCACATGTTACTTCCCTGAAATATAGTTGCCTTGAGCACAAAGCTAGGCTGCAGGCAGGGGGAAGATGGCACCCTATTTCTTCAAGGCCTGTTTCTCTGCCTTCTGGCCCCTTGATGTCTTTTGTGAAGTGAGAGGAGTACAGTGAAAACTGCAGGCAAGGTAACATGGTGCTCTTTTTGTCTGGCTGCTCAGTGTCATGACAGGGGATAGATGTCACAGTGGGCAGCAGGCTGGGATGGCCACTTACCTCAGCAGCACCACAGTGAAAGGGAAGGTTTGATTTGGTCTGATTTACCTGCTTCAGCCACACGTTGGTTGTCATCAGCTGATTCTTCTCATCCTAGAGTGACACAAAGTAGAGAGGATAGCAGTTTCAGAACAGCCAGCAGAAACAGATCCCATGTCTGCTGAGTCCCGCCCTGTGCTGAGCAAACGGGATCCCTGTGGTCCTGTTTCCCCATGGGCCTGGGCTTTTCAGTCACTGTTGTGGGGAAGTGAGCTGACTCACTAAGTGCTGCCTCTGCTCTTGCTGAGAGCTTCTGAGGCTGGGAACCCAAGGTCTGCATTTCACAGCAGCCCCAGGAAATCAGATGCTGAAGAGCAAGGAGGCAGCAGGGCTCAGTGGGGTCAGAACACTCACGGTTGTGGGCTCACAAGATGGCTCATCTCCCCACACTGCTCAGCCTGGAGTGAGCTTGGGAAGACACAAGCGGAAACATTCCTGAATATACAAATAAAGCACAAAATCAGAGTTTGCTTTCCATGGCACAGGGGAACACTGCCAGGAAGCAGGGGAGGTGAGAGGAACACTGCTGTGTGGGTACCTCTCTCTGGCCCCTGTGCACATTCTACTGGGATGGAGGGGAAATGGAAGGGAAACTTTCCACATGGGCAAAACCACAGGATTGTTTAGTCTCTAGTGTCTTATCTGCATGGCCAGCTCGGTCAAGATACGAGTTGCCTTTGGTCTAGATACAAGATTACTTAGAGTGAACAATGTCTAACCAGTTCTACCCTTGTTTACCCCTTTTTGCAGCTGCATTGTCACTAAACTGCAAATGTAGGCACCAGGGACTGTCCGTCATGGACTCTCTGATTAACACCTGATGAAGGGAGGCTTTTTTCCCCTGAGAACAGCAGGAAAAAAATTACCTTCAGGTTTGTTGCAAAATAAATGAAGACCGTGCCATGCTTGGGGCAGGAGGTCATATCACCAGCACCACATCACACTCAGCATTTCACTGCCTAACCAGCACTTTGCATTTCATGTCTGAGTAGGCAAAAGCCAACAGGATCCTCCCAGCCCTCCCAGGTGGATGCACAACTGTCTGTAAAAGAAGCTATGTTACCAAGCTCAACACAATGCTTACCACATCCACAAGCTGTGATATCTTTAATCCAAAAAGGACTTTGATGGTGTCATTGGAGTTCTCCACGGGGCGGACCCATTTCTGATAGCCTTGAAATAAGTGCTTGAGGAGCGCATCCTCATTCTCAGCAACTGAAATGAAGGCAGCTACATCTGGAAGGGAGAAACAGGGAGTGGAAGCATGCCGGAAAGCAGATATGGAGAACAGCATAAGCTGAAGAAGTGAGGCAGAGCAGCGATGTGAGACAAATTTGCCTCTGGGCAGCTCTTGTCTTGTACAGTACAATCTGTAGGTATTCAGATCCACAGAGACTCAGCTGAGCGGGGGTGAGAGGAGGGGAAGGCAAGGCAGCCGAAGCCCAACTCAAAAATAAAATCATCAGAGCAGTGGTGACTTTGTAGTAGTCTTATCTGGTGTATGGGGTCCTTTTCAAGAGAAAATACTCATACACCAGATATGAAAAGCACCTGCCTGGTCTGTCTTGGTTGTTTTCCTTTAGAAGGTCCACCAGAGCAGTCAACCTCTCCATCCTTTCCTAAATGCCAGCCCCACTCTTCACAACGCTGAGGTCCTGACATGATCTCCACTGCTTCCCTTCTGAACACAAACAGCAGGAAGTACGAGAAAGATTTCACCTCTCCTCAAAAGCACCATGAAGGTAAAAAGAGCTCATGCTGATCAGCACTGTGCCACAGGGTTCACAGCTGGTGTTGCAGTGCCAGCAGTCAAAGGGAACCTCACTGGATGCTGCCCAAGGCCCACCTTGTCCCCTCACCACCCGTGCCCTGCTAGCCCCAGCACACAGGACACAAGTGCCTGGATTGCCAGCCATTAGGCACAGCGTTATGGCCAAGGGATGGTGTAAGGACTAGGCAATGGGAGAGCCCTGGCTGGGGGCACAGCTGAGGAGCTTACACTTGAGTGCAGCAACATCACAGGTAAGGCAACCCCCAGCAGGGTCCCTGTGCTCTGGTATTGACTAAAGGGCATCTGAGCCCAGCAGTCCCTCCAGAGAGAAAAAACATGCTGCCACGCCGGAGCTTCCCATGGGATAGAATTGTTCTCTCAGGGTAGCAGAAGGTCCAAGCAGCACTGCCATCCCCCACTTCCAGTAAATGGGCAAATGCTCATTCCTCTTTTAGAAGCTGCAATGTCTGAAGCCTAATGATTACCACTCATAGGGTAACGATTACTGTCAGATGTTCTAGGGCAGGCTGTTCTTGTCCTCTGTGTCTGGACAAGCAGTTGTGGTGGGGTTACCAGGCCCTGGAGAGGTGGGTGCCAGCTGGTCAGACAGAGCTTTCACACTCCTTTCCCCCTGCTCTGCACCACAGCCAGGGATGGGCTCATGCAGCTGCCGGAACAGTTTATAGCAGCCTCTGCATCCATTCTGTACCTTGCCACTTTGTCACGAGCCTTTGAGGTCTGCTATTACCATCTGGAAAACTGTAAATGCCCCTTTTGCTTGCTCCAGGGCTTGTTCTCACCTCAGGGCTAACCCTAGCTCCACCACGGCAAACTGGGACAGTCTGGGCTCTGTCCTAGGAAACTGGATTGCCTGCCCAAACATGCTAGACAGGCATTGCATCCACAACCAAGGAAGAGAAAGAACATATTTCTCCCTCCTCACTACCCAAACCTCAGTGGTCCAGTCCCCTGACACATACAGCTTTCTGCGAAGACCCGAAATCCCAGCCCATTTGCTTTCCCATTTGGAGATTCACAGGGGTGCATGGTTATTAAACACAGGAAATTTAATGGGAAAGACCTTGATTATAAAAGTCACAACCACAAACCATGCAGGAACAAAAACAGGTTTGTCTTAATGCTGGAATACATTGCTCTGGGTATATTAGAGTGTAAGTCCCTGCACACTCATATGCAACCACACACGGCACAGGCGTGCTGTCCGTGGCTATGTATGAACCCACTCATAGGAAAACAGTTTTGTTTCACAGCCAATACTTCACATGAAATCTAAGGGCCCTAACACTCCAAGAAAGTGTAGCAGGGGGGTGGTAAAGCTGGCTTTGGGGCTGGAGGTATTGATTCTCAGCTGCTGGGGAAGCCACAGGAGAGGGCGAAAAGAGTTGGGAAGTCTCATGAACAAGAAAGCCGGAAGAAAAAAATTGATGCCCTTATAAGACAGCCTCAGCACTTGCAGGAGGACAGTTTAAAAGCCGAAGATTTTAAAGTGAAGGAAGACATATCAGGAGGAAAAAACAGCCTAACAGCTCCTTTTGGTCAAGCCCCATCTGATGATTAAATTAGATAAAGCCATGGACAAAACACTGATAAAAAGAGCACTGCCTTGGACAAAACAGAAGAGTGGCCACAGGACAGACTCATCCCTGAATTTACCATATGATGCACAGACAAGGCAAAAGCTGGGAGCTCCCTGGCAGATTACCGTGTGTGTGAGTAACTGAGCCTTGTTTGTCATCTCCCCTCTCCCCCAGGTTCCTGTTTGTCTGTCTGGTCTGTGCCAGGAGAAGTTCCCCATAGGCACAGGAGCAGGATTGCTGGGGCAGGGAGTCTGTCAAACAAACATGAAAAACACCCTCAGAAGCACAGACAGGACACTTAGTCTCTCGTCAGCTCTCATGGGGCATTTCAGTTTTCCTCCCCATGAAGGCGATTCCCTTGTGTAAGTCCCTTTAGCAGCGCCAGCTAAGCTTAGGATTCGTTTGTTAACTTCTCCCCCAGTGGCCAGCCCCCAGCCCTTGTTGTCAGACTGGCTGTGGCTGCAATAGAAATGCAGCAGCTGATAGAATCCTCTTTTGCTAGTCAGTGTTCAGAAGACGACCAACAGAAGCAAGCATCTACCTTGTCCCAGCAAGCAGCAGCTAACTGGCCAGCAATAAAACAAAACCCTCGAACATCTGCAGCTCAGCTTGGAAGAAGAAATCACACTTACCTGAATGGGTCAGACACAGCACAAAGAACGCTAGGCAAAGCATGGGTACCACCGTGGCTTTTCCTTTAAATCTGATCTTTTCATAAGCAAATCCGGCTCATCTTAGTAGGGGACTAGAACAATCTGGCTAGAAATCAAGGACAATTGAGTCTGCAAGGCAAGCCAGCACCTTTCAGAGCCTTATCTTGCCTCATTATGACGCTCTGTAAATCACACTTCATTGATTTTCAGTCAGCTGTCACATCCCGTAAGCCTAAAACAAGGCTCTGGGTCCTAAACTCTGATTTGTTTGTGGCAGTATTTGGGTTACTACAGGCACTGCAGGCTAGGAGCAGAAGTGAGGCAAGGTTTTTAAGGAGGGGAACTGTCTTTTATTATGCTGCCAGTTACAGCTGGAGAAAAAAAGAGGCTGCAGATCAGACCCAAAGATAGATCATGTGTCTGAAAGGTTGTCTGTTTGTTCCAGCTGTATTGCTTGGTCTAATAGCCTCCCTACAGACCTAACTGAACTTACTCATTTTTCATACTGCACTTGCTGTTTTATAGCTATAAAATAGGGGGTAAACCTAACTAAGATCTAGATGGGAAAACAGAACTGATTTCTAAATGTGTATCTCATCACTCATACACAAAACACTACGGACAACGGCACAGAATGCTTGCACAGTACTATCTATTGGCACAACTTAGAGTATGCTGTCCCAGGATCTTGTGTTTAGCAATAAGAGCAATGGGGCCTTTGATTATTTAGCAAGTTCCTCTGTAGGTGTCACTCCTGCCAGTGACACATCAGACAGGGCTCCTTTCAGAAACCACCAGGAAACTCTGATATCAAAAGGGATGTGGGTTCCTCTTTCCTGGTTCCCCTGCCACTCCTTTACTGAGGGATCTCAGGATCTTCTGTTTTCTTCCCAAATAGAAGTCACTTTGTCATCTCTCTCTGAAGAGATTTTCCCCTCAACTTTTGAGTTCAAGAAAGAGTGGTGCAAAATTCTTTATCTGCACCCAGACCTGAAACACTTTCTGCTTTGATTTATTCTTCTGGCTATTTAATTGCTTACTGACTTCTAGATGGAAAGCCTGTTCTTTTCAGCAACAGCTGGGCTCATTCCATGCAGTGGCCCAGATTTTGGTACAGTCATGAGCTGCGTGATTCAGGTTTGCCTTATCTAAGCTCTTCACCGAGGACTGATAACTGGCAGCTGCAAACTTATCAGATAATTCAGCTTCCTGTAATGAAAAAGATGTTGTTTCTGTGTGGTTCAAAATCACACTGATGCTACTAGTGGCCTTCTTGTAGTGTCCTCACACCTTATTTGTGTTGCAGTGGACTTGCAGCCTGCTTCCTCCAAAGCTCTGAGGCAGGCTACCATCAGCAGCTCACTAGGTTTGCCTATTCTGCCTCTGTACTACACATAGGGAATCTGCAAGAGTCCTCCCTAGCTCCTCATCTCTGCAGGGCTGGATGAGCAGCTGCCCTTCGCTTCACATTTCCTCATCCCAGCTGCAGAAAGCAACTCAAAACCAACAGTGCTATCGACAGACTGTCCTGAACAAAGTGTCTTCTTATCACCAGATGCTTTCAACTACCAGACTGCTCAGTCTACCCATTCGGTACAGACCAGACACGAGCACACAACCTGTCAAGGTCCTTTTCTTATGCTGGCGTAAAAATGACAGCGAACATTTGGCTGGGGTGTTGCGGACAGACAGCACCACAACCCACCAGAACGTAGAGCATGGGATAACTCAATTATCCATCTGATGCAAATTTTTCTGCAACAAAGCTACCCTTTAAAAATGCTCTGTGCAGGCTACCCTATGTATTCCAGCATGTTTTGAGTCCTATACAGGGCTCAGCACACTCAGACATCACCCATCATCTTTGCTGAATCACAGTTTCATGACTGTGTGCAAGCCCCAGCCTGTGCCCATCGACACCTCTATAATCACTGCCTTCAATCGCACCCAGGCATTGCTCTGTTAGACAGTCCTGTATCTCAGACTGGAGAGAAACTTGTTTTCTTAAGGCTTTAACCTGCTGCCTTGAGGTACTAGTACCTACAGCAGCAGGCTTTTTGCTATTACACGGTAGTTGCTTGGAAGGAACTATGATATATTCTTGCTTTACCATTGCCTCCACCCTCTGCCCAGATTCTGACAAGAGGTAAGAACCTGCTGCGTGCCTGGTCTTTGGCTTCCAGAGTTATCTGTCAACCAGGGGAGAGTACTGGAGAAATAAACTTAGTTTGCTAATGATGCTTTCTGTTTACAAGCCTTTATTCAGCCATGCTCCTCAACATTTTGGGAAGGCAGGTACACACAAATATTCCGTTTTACCAGCCAGACTGTGGATCACTGGGAGCATCCACTCTGAGACAGCAAATGAATTCCTGGGTAAAACTTGAATCTTCTCTGTTGAGAACCTTCCTTTGATTTTCCATGAGTTTTGTGGGTTTGTAACTGACACGAGGCTGCAATTCTAGGCTGAAAAGAGGCAGGAGCTGCTTGAGCACAAGCAATGCTGGAAACCCTCTGGGCAGCTCAAACTTCTGGGGGAAAAACAAACAAACGAAACAGAGAAATTCACCTATAAGCACAAATCCAAAAGTTTGAGCCAATATGGTTAATACTAGGAGCAACTGAAAACCTGAGTTTAGGATGGAAAGTGCCAAGCCATGTTACCTAAAGGCGTCATGCATCTGGCTGTGGAAAATGCATTTTCCAGGAAGAGGTGGCAGTGCTCCTGGCAACCCGAGTGTGGGGAACCCAGAGTGAGGGGAGAAGGACATTGGCAGGAGGGATGCGGATTGAAAATGCTGTGAACCAGAACCCATTTCCAGAATCAAGAGCCCGAGAGGGGTTTGCAGCTGCAGGGGGCAGAAAAGAGAGGCTGCAGAGGTGAGGCTGTTGCAGCAGCTATGAGGCAGGAGGTTCCTTCCAGGTAGATGGGCTTTCTCCCTCCCCAGCCTGCCGCCCTGGTCAGGGCCCAAGAGCCACTGGAGGCAAACCTCGGGTACCAGTATTTGGGATGGAGCCAGGCTCCCCAGAACTCCCAGGAAAGGACTGAGCCACCTTTGTGCCATGTCAGATGACACGGGGAGCCAGCAGGCAAACACCAGCCCTGCAGGGGTAAGGGACAGCTTCTGGAGCAGAAGTGGTGTGGGAGAGGGCAGCACTCCTGAACCTCAGCTTTTCCCTGGTACTTCCCTACTGATCCTCTCTGCTCTCAGTCCTCACTGGCAGTAGACACTCTCCCATCAGCAGCTTCCTAAAACATCCATCTTCTCCAGGCAAGGGATGTTTCTAGCCCAGCTTGGCAACTTCTGCAGCACCAGACACTTCCACAGGCCAGAGGGCACAGAGTTTGCAGCCAGCTGCCCACCTGCCCATACACCCTGAAGCCTCTCTGCTCTCCTCCAGCTCCCTGTCCCCACCAGGCATCTTTCTGCTGTGACGTCTCTTGGCTTGCTCCACCAAGCACAACTCACTTCTGGCTCTCCCTCTCTGCTGTTTGCTCTCCATGCCCTCCTCCTCCTCCTCCATGCACCCTTGTCTCACAGGGAGCTGCACCGTATCCCACTGTCCTTCCTCTCCCTCGCGGTGACTCAGCACAGCCGCTCCTGTCTTCCTCCTCATTTCTGACCTTCTCTCACGCAAAGAGAAGGCCCTTTACAGCTTCTCCTAGCCTTTTTGCTTCCCAGTCCCCGCTGTGGACGTTTCCCTGCCTCACATCCCGTGCTGTTCCAGCTCCCCCGCCTGGCAGGACTCGGGCAGTGCAGGAGTGCCCAGGGCCCTACTATGGTGAGGTCTGTGGACTTGTTTGGGCTGCGATGCTCACTGCGTGCTATGTGGGCTTTACCTGGGACCCTTGAGGGAGGCTGCTGGAACGGACCTCACTTTCAAGGTACACCCAGACAGTTGTTCCAGCGGTGACCAGGCTCTACAAGTACAGGGCAAGGTTTTGCAGAACAAGAGCAATTCCAATCCTGGGTTTCTTGATGTCTTCGTACCATCATGGACTCTTGCCTGTCCTCCTTTCCACCACATTTACATGAATGTGGACTTGAGACAGCTTTGAGTCCCCATGCTTTCTAACTGTGTACAGTCCATGCAACTGCCTGTTGCCTGTTGCCCTGTAAAAGCCTTCCACTATTCCGTTGGTACTGAAGACACGCAGGGAGACAGGCCTTCTGGATGTGCTTGGGCCCTTCACTACTGTATGCACATTAATCTTTCTCAGAGATGGTGCATTGCCCTCTGCATTAGAGTCTTTGTGTTCCTTTCTCAGTTCTAACTTCACAGTGAGGACCTGTCCAGGAAGCGGCTCTGTGTCCTGGGGCTCTGTGGTCCACTCCTGCATTTTAGTGACACTAGCTAACTCTGAGATTTGGTCATTCTCACAACTGTTTAGTGTGAGTTGATAACAGTAAATGAAGATCCGGCTCAGATCTACTATTTTCTCTGCTTGTCTTTCCATTTTATCAAGCTCATATCTGCTTTGGTAAGCTCTCCTCCCAGCCCAAATTTTATCTGCAGTATCATGAACCTGCTGTTGAGATGACAAGGCTTGAAAGACTTCAGGGGTAAGCAAACTGTTAGCAAGGGTCAAGACTTTACAGGGTGTGAGAGAAAACTCTGCTTTGAAGGTAATGGCTCCAGGAGTGACAGAAGTGCCTGGTTCATGTCTATCTCTGCGTTGACCTCTCAGCCTCTCATTTTCAGTGGTAACACCTGGTGCCTGGGAGCCCTTAACCCAACGGGCACAGTGCTCCATGACAAGAGGGAGAACCCTTGCCTTTTTTTCTGTTTTCTCCTTTACTATAAGCTTACTGTATGCAGGGCAATCATGAAACCCAAAGGGCATTTCCTGCCGTGTCCTGTAGCCTCGATAAGCTGCCTGAATCCTGGCAGCAGCTTTGTTCATTTCGTCAACTTCTCTTCCGGTGCAATATCCTCGCCACACAGCTTTGATGATGGTAGCTGACAGAGTTTGTTTTTGGAGCCTCTCCATCTGGTGTGGGAGGGCAGGAGATGCCCTTGGAGATACCATAGCAAAATCCAGTGCTTTTTCAGAAGCTGGATGAGGTTCTGACCTGAGGTACCTGCCTGTGTTTGAGGACATTTGCTCTTTGTTATCTTTTCCTGAGCTAGCAGAGGTGGCTGCTTTGTGGGTCCACATCATCCACCCACAATTCACAAGGAGGTTTCTTTTTAGCTTTAGAAAGATATCATGACACAGATGATAATACTTTAGCGTCCAAAAGATGGCAACGTAGTATATTTGCTAGGAATGGTTGGAGGTCCATATTCTTTTGTCTCTTTCTTCAGTACTGGATGTTGTTCTCGTAATTGTGGCTTTTTTCACAATGTTTCAATAAAAAGAAATGCAGTTGTCCATTTTCTTCTGCTGCTCTACACCTCTTGCTGCCTGCTTGGATTACAGAAAAGCAGTTATTTCTGCAGTTAACTAGTTCTCCATCATGTGCATTTTCAACATGTGTATTAGGACTCACATTTCTGTGGGAAAAGATTGTATACTATATGCTCAAACCTGCAAGTACACAATAGCTTTAGCAGCTTGTGCTTCATCAAAACAGCCCTCATACTTGACTTTTTGTACATCATGAGTTGTTCTACCACTTTGGAGGTGGCTTTTTTGAAAGTTACTCTTTAAACAGAAAATGCAGCAGCATTGCCAATGATCTCAGCCACATTCAGCTCCACAAAACTCAGGGGCTGTGAAAGATAGCCCTTCAACATGGGACACTGAGCTACAGGACAGATGCCTTCACCTTCATCTTTAGCTTTCAGAAATAAATTGGAAAAGGTCAGGAGTAAATAACAATAATCACAGAATCAGAGAATAGTTAGGATTGGAAAAGATCATCAAGTTCCAACCCCCCTGCCATGGGCAGGGACACCTCACACTAAACCATATCACTCAAGGCTTCATCCAACCTGGCCTTGGACACTGCCAGCGATGGAGCATTCACACCTTCCCTGGGCAACCCATTCCAGTGCCTCACCACCCTAACAGTAAAGAATTTCTTCCTTATATCCAATCTAAATCTCTGCTGTTTAAGTTTCAACCCATTACCCCTTGTCCTATCACTACAGTCCCTAATAAATGATCTCTCCTCAGCACCCTTAAAGGCCCCCTTCAGATACTGGAAGGCTGCTATGAGGTCTCCATGCAGCCTTCTCTTCTCCAGGCTGAACAGCCCCAACTTTCTCAGCCTGTCTTCATATGGGAGGTGCTCCAGTCCCCTGATCATCCTCGTGGCCCTCCTCTGGACTTGTTCCAACAGTCCCATGTCCTTTTTATGTTGAGGACACCAGAACTGCACACAATACTACAAGTGAGGTCCCCCTTGAGCAGAGTAGAGGAGCAGGATCACCTCCTTTGACCTGCTGGTCACACTCCTTTTGATGCAGCCCAGGATATGGTTGGCTTTCTGGGCTGTGAGTGCACACTGAAGCTGGCTCATGTTTGTTTTCTCATTGACCAACACCCCCAAGTCCTTCCCCGCAGGACTACCATGAATTTCCTTTTTGCCCAACCTGTAGCTGTGCCTGGGATTGCTCTGACCCAGGTGTAGGACCTTGCACTTGTCATGGTTAAACTTCATGAGGTTGGCATCAGCCCACCTCACAAGCGTGTCAAGGTCCCTCTGGATGGCATTCCTTCCCTCCAGCATATCAACAGAACCACACAGCTTGGTGTCATTGGCAAACTTGTTGAGGGCACACTCGATTCCATTGTCCATGTCAGCGACAAAGATATTAAACAAGACCGGTCCCAACACTGATCCCTGAGGGACACCACTCGTTACTGGTCTCCAGCCGGACATTGAACCATTGACCACAACTCTTTGCGTGCGGCCACCCAGCCAGTTCTTTATCCACCGAGTGGTCCACCTATCAAATTGATGACACTCCAATTTAGAGACAAGGATGTCGTGTGGGACAGTGCTAATGTCCAGGTAGATGACATCAACTGCTCCACCCCTGTCCATCATTTCCATAGCCTTATCATAGAAGGCCACCAGATTGGTCAGGCAGGATTTCCCCTTAGTGAAGCCATGCTGGCTGTCACCAAGCACCTTGTTGTTTTTCATGTGCCCTAGCATGCCTTCCAGGAGAATCTGCTCCAAGATTTTGCCAGGCACAGAGGTGAGACTGACTCGTCTGTAATTCCCCGGGTCATCCATTTTTCTCTTCTTGAAAATGGGGGTTATATTTCCTTTTTCCAGTTGCTGGGAACTTCACCTGACTGCCATGGTTTCAAATATGATGGACAATGGCTTAGCAACTTCATTTACCAGCTCCTTCAGGACCCAAGGAGGTATAATAATTGAAACAAATATCAAAGAATTGTTAATCCCTTCTTGAGTGCTGAAGCAGCCACTCTCTGGCTGATTCAGACTTATTCTGACCCCTTCCCTCCATCCTGAGAGCTCTTGAGAAACTTTCCCCCGCAAACTATTCATCAGCAGCATGCCTCATCACCCCTTACATGCCTCCTTCTGAAAAACAGAGCCAGGAATGTTAAAAAGCTCCCTGTTTGGCTGACAGACGATGTGGGTGCAGTACGGTCACCTTATTCAGGCACTGCTTTGCTCAGGCATTGACATTTTACATGCCTGAATTTCCAAGGGCCCACCAAATGAGAAGATGCTCAAGTCTTGCAAAGAGAAAGTGAGCCAGCTCCACTTAGAAGTATTTCACCCCCAAATGGCAGCCAGGTTTGCTGAAGTTAGGAGCCACTGGCAATGCCAAGCATCTTCAGCCACCCAGGATCCAAGCTGTTTAGTCCTCCTGTGAGCAATACTCTTGGCGTTCGAGATAAACCCATCTATTGCACGATACCAAATGGCTGCAACTCTTTCCCAGGAAGAAGCAAGCCTGGGAAGCTGTGTTGGACCCAGCCTGCACTCATGCTTTGGAGGCTATGGCATGCCAAGAGCAAACTTCACCCATTCAGCTACAGCCAATGATTTTACAAAGTGGGAATTTTAGCCAAGCCACTCACTTGAATGGGGCAGCTCCTATGAAATGCATGCATATTACTTTGGATCATCCCCGGCTAAAACACAGAAACTGCTCTGGCAGCAGCCAGTCAGCAGACCAGACCTCATATCTGTCATAGGAGTCACCCTAACCAGCAATGTAAAGCCAACTTGTCTGTGCAGAAACAGTTTGGGGGAAAGAGGTTCTTCATTTAAAACCTCCACCAACTCACTTCTGTCCTTTTAATCATGTCAGCCCACTGCTGTCCTGATGACTATCTTTTGATGGCTTGAGCTGGGATGTGAGCCTTCTAGCCAGAGATGCCTGCTTGCCATGCTAAGTCTGTACTGTTTGGGTTAATGTCAAATAATTTATAATTTATAATAACAACATATATTCCTTCTAGAGGTTTCTTAAGATTAGATAGAAATGTTCACAGGTAGGAACCAAAGAGACAACATGTAGGACCATCATTTTGAACATCTGTGACATATTTCAGACTTCCATGTTCACTGGCTTATGAACAGATAGTACTCTTAAATGTAGACCTAGAAGCCAGCTTTCACATAAAATAACTTCTGGAACTCCTATCCTGTCCTGGGTTTAGCAGTAGCAGTCATTTTTCTCCTTCTTGGTAGCTGGTGCAGTGCTGTGTTTTGACTTTCAGGCTGAGAACGGTTGCTGATAGCAAGTATGTTTTGAGTTACTGCTCTGGTGTTTGGTTTGTTCAAGGCCTTTTCTGAGCTCATGCTCTGCCAGGGAGGAGGGGAGGCCGGGAGGAAGGAGAGACAGGACACCTGACCCAGGCTAGCCAAAGAGGTATTCCATACCATAGCACATCATACCCAGGATGTAACCGGGAGAGACCCGAAAGGGGTGGGACTCTGGGGGTTGGAGGAGGTATCGGTCGGTGCTCGGTCGGGCAGGGTGGGGTGAGTTATGGGTCGGTGGCTGGTGAGGTGTTGTATTCTCTTCACTTGTTATTGGCTTTATCATTATTATTATTATTGGTAGTAGCAGTAGTGATTTGTGTTATACCTTAGTTATTAAACTGTGCTTATCTCAACCCGTGGAGGCTACATTCTTTGGATTCTCCTCCCCAACTCTCTGGGAGTTGGGGGAGCAGGGGGGGGGGGGGGAGTGAGTGAACAAGCTGTGCGGTTTGGGTTTAAACCATGACATATCCATAATAACTTATCACATGAAGACATTACAGTCCTCTTGAGTGTCTACATATGTGGTTAAAATTCAGTATGGTCTACCTCCAGGCATTTGATTGTTAAATATTTTCACAGTTGTGCTCACAACTGTGAAATACAGAATATGTACAAGCGAAATCCAGTTATATTTCTGAGTGGCACAAATGAAACAATGGTTAGTAGGTGGTTTGTTTGGTTTGGGCTTTTTTAGTGTTTTTCAGTGTTCATACAAAATGTCTCAGGATAATAGTAGTAAAGAAATAATGGACTTGGACCTGCACGTATAATAGCCTATGCATATATAACAGGACAGCTCTGAGTAATATCAATTAGCCTGGGACTATGAAAACACTTGCTGTTAAACATCGGTGTAAACAAAGCACATTGTATCAGATGCCTTCAGAGTTTCTGACTGAAGTCAGAGTATGTTTTTTATGTAACTTGCAATTTTGGGGCAACATATAATCATAACAGAAGGGATGTGAAGTAGAAGCACTGCAATTATTTGGTGGCATATGTAACCTAATTATATGATAGCATATGTAACCAATAGCTGTATCTTGAAACTCTGTAAATCCATTGAATAAAGCTTTTAACAGCAAGCTAGAGAGGCTTTGAGACCCATAAAGCTATCTCTACTGGATGACATCTTTGAAATCTGCCATTTGTCTTGCTTCTGACAAGCCAGAGAAGCTGAATACAAAATCCAAGTGTTTACAACTTTACCTCATGAGAAATATAATTTGTGTTACTTACAAAAATATGTAGAAACTAGCTTTGCTTTTCCTACCATGCCAGAATATCCTGTTTCCTTTAACTGTTTTAATGGCCTGTCTGTGTCTATTCAGATAAATTAACCTAGTTAAATCACAGAATCACAGAATGGTTTGGGTTGGAAAGGACCTTAAAGCTCACCAATTCCAACCCCCTGCCATGGGCAGGGACACCTTCTGCTAGACCAGGTTGCTCCAAGCCCCATCCAACCTGGCCTTGAACACTGCCAGGAATGGGGCAGCCACAGCTTCTCTGAACACCCTGTGCCTGTGCCTCAGCACCCTCTCAGAGTGAAGAATTTCTTCTTAATATCTAATCTAAGTCTACCCTATTACAGATTAAAGCTGAAAAGGGGGAAGAGTGCCAGGAGACAGCTTGCCACGGTTCTTGTAGAGCTTGTAGAATAAACACCAACCCCTCTAAACTTTACAAGGCCTGAAAAGACCTTTTGGCTGCCTCAGACAGAATGAAACAAACTGCGCTGCTGTCACCCTTCCCCACATTATCACCTTGACCTTGCTGGGGCAGCTCCTCATGTTCATTTCCAACACAGTGTACCTGCCTCAAACGACATTTCAGTCAGCAAGCAGACTTTGTTTCATAAGTGTTACAGTATTTTGAGGCTCTCAGCAAGCGCAGGGAGCATGACACATTAACTCCACATGCATCAGATAATCAGCAAAATCAAAAGGAGTAAAAAAAAAACCCAAAGATGCAGGAACGCTTCTGAGTTTAATTCCTCAGTGGATAACGGACCATTTGTTGAGGAATGCTATCAGATGCCTTATTCACTCAAGTAAATAATCATTTATCATCACAGCTGGATTTTACCTTACCATGATTTCACTGTGGCGCAGCAGACTGCCACCCTGCTGTGGAGCCCATTGTGACATCAAGAGCAAACATCAGCTGAAGCTTCATGCCGTAGAATCATAGAATCATAGAGTAGTTAGGGTTGGAAAGGACCTTAAGATCATCTAGTTCCACCCCCCTGCCATGGGCAGGGACACCTCACACTAAACCATGTCACCCAAGGCTTCATCCAACCTGGCCTTGAACACTGACAGGGATGGAGCATTCACATTATGACTTTGTTGCCAAAGAATGATGCTCTTTAGCCTTGTCTGAGATGATGACACTGCCCCAGTGCCCCCTCTTCTGCATAATGCTGATAGACTTTCCAACAGCACAACAATACCATTTTCAGCAACACAAAAAAGAAATCCCAGACCCATGGGTCTCAGCAAGGCTCTGCCCAAAATGTTGGGTCAAGCTTTCCGCATTTCAGCACAGGCAGGAGTTTTACTCATCATTTCAGTGGGACAGAAGTTAAGCCAGTGGTGAAGGCATTGCTCAGAAAGCTCTCAGCTCCCCAGAGAATCACTGAGCTCACTTTTAAACCTCTTACATATATCATTTTATATACAGGAATCAAGAAACAAGTAGAATAAATGTAAAAACTCAGCCTGAATGCACAGAGAGTAAAATCATTGAAATAATAACCAAACCTCCTCTTTCCACAGGCCAAGCTCATCCATTAACCCGAAGCAGTCTTCAGTTGAGACATGCTTTTCATTACAAAGCTATTTCCAATGACGTTTTGTATTTTAATCTCTGTGGCACATTTTATAGCATCAAACAGTAAAAAGTTACCAGTCTACAAAAAAAGGTTACTGACCCATGTTCCAAATACTCCAGTTCTCAGTTGCTGACAGCCTCTGTAACTGAGCAGATTAGTATCTCATTATTACCATGTATCAGATCAGAAAAGGCAAATGCAGTAAGAAACACAGACTTTTAGATTCTGAAAGTATTAATAGAAAAGATCAAATTAATCTTTGCTAAAAGAGAAGAGCAACACTGCAGAAGAGCGAAGCAAATACAAAAAAGTCAGAGAAAATGAGATAACACTGAAGATTAGGTTTCTAGTGGGGAGAAAAGTTTTACTTCTACAGTCCTATCTCACCACAGAGATGGTGGGTTCAGTAGACAGCATGCTCATAAGACTTTGTGATCATCACACTGTGAAAAACAAGCAAGACCAATGTCATCTATCACATGTATAAGCTTATGGTTTCTTCCATGACTGAGGGAGTGAAAGGTGTTGGAGGAGGAAGTTTTTTGATCTGGTGTAGAGATGTAGCCTGTCAGGCAGCATTGGGAACAACACAAGAAAGCACCATTTGCAGATATTAGTTTAATTTAGTTACATCTCATTTCTGAAGTTATATACATGTCAACTAACTGATATACCAGGTATATATTAAGCTGGTATATCATGAAGCAAAAAATGTAAGTCATAACATTAGTAGACAGAAAAAGAGGTAAGTGTCAATATTGATGGAAGAGCTGTTATCAACAGAGTGATACTGTTAGATTAGTTAAAACATCACAACCTTGCTTGAGCATTTGAGTATAAAAATATATTACATACATATATATGTATTTAGTTTTATGAAAAGTTACCATCAGGTATATTAGCTGATGGCAGTATCAAAGAAAGATAATTCAAATGATACTATGACTGTGGTTTATGTGTGTGTATTTCAAATAGATTACTTCCAAATAACTAGAGTTCCTCTAGCTGAAATAGCCACATGCACATTCACCTGGAGGCATAGACATGTTTCCTGTTATCCACAACCAGGAGATGTCCATGCTGTAATACCTGTAGCACAGAAATTGCCAGTTCTTCACCATGCTGGACACATAAATAAACTCTGAACAATTTCAATCCCTTGTCAGTCAAAAAAAAAAATAAAACTAACAAAAAGATTTTCCTGGACTCAGAAAGAGACAAACGAAGATAAGAACTGTATATACATACTGATTTGAAGCCACTCACAAATGATTTCTTTTTCAGTCCCTTGGCATAGCACCACAAACATTCATTCATCTGCCAGTGACTCCTGGAGCTCCCCAAATAAACTGCCACCACAAAACCACTTGACAAAACACTGTATCAACTCAGAACACCTATGAGACAAGCCTGCAAGTGTAGGTCAAACTACAAATATTAGAAATTGAACCATCTATCAGTAAGACCAGCCTCTGCAGCCCAAGCTCATGTGCACATGCTCTAGTGAGGGCGCAAGACTCCACCTTGGTGTCTCACAGCCAGCCTGGGAACAGTTCTCTCCATTTAAATTTTCTTTGCATGCAGGTGCCGTTCCTCTGCACCTGGCAGCACCAGAATCCGTGATCTGATGAATGAAGAGTCTGATCCTATCAATACAAGAAAAGAAGAAGACAAGAAAAACAAACAAATAAAACACAAACAACAACAATAAAAAGTGAGAACTCTGGACTGAGCTGTGAAAGTAGTTATTCTGAAGCTTTGTTCCCTGCAGAGCCAGCTGTTGTGGTTATTATCCTAACAAGATCCCTTCCTCTTAATAGAAGAAAAAACAAAACCTTCCTTTCTGAGCCATGGGTGCAGACTGCAGAGTGCCTGAAGCCAAAAAAATGTTCAGTTCTTCCTGTAAGAGACAGTAGACACCCCTGAAAAGAGATGGTATGGAGATGTGTGACTAATCCCTGAAATGGAGGAAGGCCCAGGGGAGATGGTCAAGAATGATGACCTCAGGGAAGAATGTAAGTGGTAACAACAAATTGTCATAAAGAAAGCTGAGATTATCTCAACACCAGGGGGAATAGACAGTAACCTTTGCTTAAGGTATATAGCTAATATATCACTTAGTCAACAGATTGCATGAACAGCCTTCCCTGAAAACAGCTAAGCAGACCAGCATGGGAGGGGAAGATGTATGTGACTCAACCCATATAAAGAATAAAAACTGAACCACTCACCAAATCAGCTTGGGAGAGTGGCTTAAGATGAACTTTGCCCACATAATTATTTCCTGGCAACTGAGGACACACAGTGTCATGACAGCAAGCATTTAGAGACCACTAATGAGAACTTGTACAGTATGCTCGTACTGTGATTCTGCTGTATATAGCAGTCGATATACTGTGCTTGTGCTGCCATTTCAGTATACTGCTGTATCACTCTGCTAAATCAATGTCCTGGGTCATCTATAAGAACGTGGCTGGAAAGTACTGGACTCTGGCTGGGGGCTTGTAAATGAGCCCAGGATGAAAGAAGAAACCATTATTGAAGGCAAGACCTCCTCCTTTTTCTGGATTACCAACCCCAGACACTGAACTGACGACCTCCCAAAAGGAATTTACATGACTTTTTTCACAGGCTCAGATACTGGAGAGTTGGTTCACCTATAGATGACTAGTATAGTCACAGATCATACACCCCTAATAGTCACACCCAGTGAAACCTGAAAGGAAATAAGAAGCCTGCCTAATTTGCTCAAGTCCTCCCTGAGTTTAAAAAACGAACAAAAAAACCCCCCAAACTAAGCCCCCCCAAAACCCAACCAAACATACAAACCCCAAAACAACTAACCTCGTTTTATTCTCCCATGTTCCTCTCTAACTAAAGGACCTTTTAATAATCCACTAGAACCAATTAAGATGCAGAGGACAATAATTTTTTCAGAGGTTCCAGGAATGTGTAAACCCAGGCCTGACAGTCCATTTTCCCTGTACAATGGGAGGAGGCAGCTACAGGAGGATCAGTAGATCATTTTTGCACAACAGACAATAAAAGGCCTGATATTCAGTGCTAAATGAATTAATAGTGGGAGGACTTCAGAGAGATTTAATTACTGAAATTAATTATGACAATGCAATGTATACTCAAGAGAGGCTCTTGAAAAAATCCTTCTGAGTAACATATTTAAAAGTTTTTTTTAACTTCAGAATATTTAAGTTCCTCACCGAAGCTTTCCTTTGGGAACTGTTTAAAGTTATTCATAGTGGATTAAACAACTTTGCAATATATTTTATTTTTGCACACTCCTTCTGTGAAGGAGTTTCCTTCAGTCTGCATAAAATTTTAAGGCCCTCTGCCCAATTTGTGCAATAAAATGCTGTGGTTCCATCCAAAAAACTATGTAAGAAAATAAAATTTCTGTTGAAAGCATTGAAAAGGAATCTATAATAGCACTAACTGTTAGAACATTTTTAATCATAGCTTTAATTATATTTTTTAATCCTGTTTTGCTTTTTCTCCTCGATTAATAAATCGTGGCTAAAATATGGCAAATGGCCTGCTATGCTTTAAACAGCAGGAGTTACAGAACTGAACTTGCAGCAGTAATGACAGACAGTAAGCATCAGTGTGCTTTGGCAGATTGCATTTTGGTTGTTAAAATTAGACAATAGCTCAAAACCACCCCTTTCTACCCTGACACCTGATGAAGGTGTATGCTGACAGGAAGCAGATACACCTATAGACTAAAGCCTAAAAGAGTTCTAAGGAAAGAAACAAAGCAAAAGGGCAACTAGGAATAACTGCCTGGCTCCAGCAAAGAGCATCATAGGAGAAGTCATCTGGAACAGACCTAGGAAACTGGTCTGGGTTTAGTTTTATCCAAACAACCTCTTTGGTTTCCTTCTTCCTTTATTCGAACTGGGATTTGCTTTGCACTTTCCTCAGCTACTAGAGAACTCCTTCAGAATTCACACAGGACACCTGTACCCTAAACCCTACGTAGTGTTGAAATTTCAGCAAAGCAGAAGATTACTTGGAAATGTCAGTTTCATTAATTCACTGCCACAGCTGTTAAGACCACACTAGTAACAGCACAGACAAGAGGCCAACTGGAAGCATAGGAATAAAAAATGGCAGTGACAAAGGACTCCCTCAGTGTGACAAGCAGTACTCCAAATATTTAGCTGTTCATTTTCCCATAAAACATACGCCTGGGTTTAAACTGTCCCAATTAGACAATTAGAAGCAACACTTTGCAGAGGTGTAAGAGAAAAGTAAACACTACACAGAGATCAGAAAATCTACCACAGCAAAAAGAGAACTGGACCAACAGGGGAGGTAAACCAACAATTCTCTTTCTAGAAGCTTTAATTTCTGCCTGCTGCAGCTTCAGCCTGTTTCAGAACAAATCTCTCAAGATTTTAAGAGTGGAGCATTTTTCTGAGTTCTGGGACTTTCTAAATTCCTTGAACTGTCTGCTCTATAAAATTGTCTTCAGTGAAGTACAGCTACATGCATTTAAACAAACATCAGCTACTTGGTGTGCAACTGGATAATCACATGTCATTCTACATTCCCACTTCCACTTTTCAGCTTCAAATCACTTTTTTTCTGAGATGTTTAGGAAATTGCTGCTAAGTGCAGATACTGGTTGTGGCCAATACTAACAGTAAGTGATGCAGCCCTTTTTACAGCTGATGGTGTGAATGTGACAGATCCCAATTTAAAAAAAGAGGAAACATTAACAAATGCTTGGGGAACATGCTGTGCTTGTTAATTTTACATGAAAAGCTGGAATTCCTTTCTTAGTCTGGCCAGTAGCAGACAGCCTTCATCTACTCACTATATTGCTATCAGAGAGATTGCAGTGCAGTGCCGGGTAGGTCCAGTGCAGGAAAAGTCAACTGCTAAAAGGCAATGGGCTGTTTCCATGCCAGCCTTTTTTCCCCCTTTATTGCTCTGCAATACTGACAGTGCTCACATCCCTAGCAGAGTCCATACCTAGCCCTAACATACTGCATCAGGACTTAGGGAGGGCTGATTTAAAATAAGAAGAGTTGCTGCAGGAGAAGTTCAAGACCACTGTCAGAACAGACTGCATATCTTCATAGAAAAATCCTTTGGTAATAGGAAAGGAATGGGGCACCAGTTCCCCCTTCCACCTGCTACTACCAAGACCCTCGAGACAAGCAATAATCCCACCTCTCACCAGGAGGAATATTCCCTTGAGTCAGCCACTAAACCAACTTCAATATGAAAAGCTTAAACCCACAAGAACTTCATGCACGAGCCATTTATCAGTGTGCCTTAAATTTACCTTGCTGACTTGCTTCTGTTAGGCTGGAAGGTTGTGAAACTACAGTACTCAAAGGATGAGCCCAACAAGCACAGCAGGTTACAGTGTGGGGAGACAGGGATCCTTGGCCAGGGTAGAAGGAAACAGTGCTGAGCGTTAAGAGAATGAAGTTATCCCTTTATTTTCAGAAGCAGCTGGCACAATGCAGCAACTCATTGTGACCAGAGGACTTATTTCTCTCCATCCTCAGCTCCTGCCCCTGCCTTTTTCTTTATAACGTCTGAAACCACTGATCTTCCTCTGCCTCTCCACTACAAGCCAAACCTGCTGCTTCAGTGAGCTGAGCTGCCTACAGAAGGATGCACTCAGCACCAGAACTGGTGCAAGTAAGAAGGGTGGTGACAACAAAATGTCGGGAGGAAGAGTGGAATGGCAGGAGCACCCCACCTACAGGGGTGAAGTATTGCAGCAACCTGCCCTGCTTCAGGAAGTCACACTTTAAAGTTCCAGAGAGTAAGAAGAGAAGGTATTATTGCATAGAAAACAGAAACAATCTGCTAATCTGTCCACACATGCCAGAAGCATAGCAACAGTTGTGTAAACGTCTTCTCCTTGTCACTTTTTTTAATTTGAACATTTTCAAGTTTATTTTAAGTATAAAGCATAACAGCAACAAGACTTGGGAATGCTGTGAATAAAACCCAGCATCTAAACCAGGGAGTTACTTCAGAAAAAGAAAAAACAAACAAAAACCAAAATGTGAAGCGAGTTTTGGGAAGTCCTGGGAAAAGAGGAGAAAGAAGTTAAAAATCTAACACACCATTTGCTTTTTATTTTTAATCACGTATCATACACAAAAGGACGCATCAGCAATTTTGTTCACCTTAAGTCTATGAACTGGGAAAACAGACATGTGGCATGAGTGAGGTCAGAAGTATAAAGACTGGTTCAAAACATTTCAAAATGTTGTGCTAACAGGATATTAACGGAAGCTTTTAAAGCCATCTTGAACAGGCCTTGATTAGTATCAGAGCTAGAATCCACACTACAAACAAGTTTGACATGGACTGAGAAAAGTTGTTTTCCTTGTGTCTAATATATCCAGGAATTTCAGCTGTGAAAGCTACAACAGGGTTAGCATGACACCATTTTCTCTGATTTTGAATGAGTTAATTGACTAAATAAATTATCAGACAGTAAGTGCAAACTGCTGCACTACTTTGTCATGCTAAATTCACTTTTATAATGAGTCTTAATAAGGCTAAAGGAGAGGCAGCAGCATTTGAGATATTAAAAACCAGTCTAGCACCAAGCAGCTCCCAAAGCCTAATTTCGTTACTGCCCTTTGGTGGATACCTTTTGGGGAGGGACCACTGAGAGAGCAAGGGAAAATCTACAGCATACTGCAATGGAAGTCACAAATGCCTGACACCTCAATAAGATAAAAAAACCTTCTTTTCCTGAAGCTACACACGATTGAGATGAGAGTTAAGAACAATTTCAAGGATGAGGACAACATTTCACCCATTACAGTAGGAATGTCACACTGCAACATATTGAGGACTGTACATTGTCAAGGTACTTTTGAAAAGCAGCCACTCCAAAACAGTACACTGCCTTCTTGATCCAGTCAACAGTCCAATAACACATATGTTCAGTGTAGCACTGCACTTCAGGAGTGTTTTTAAGTGCCCTCAAACTAAATCCTCTTCTACATCAGCTATGCCGTAAATTCTCCTTGTGTCCCTCACAACACACACGTGGTGAAAGGTTACTCCAAAATAAGAGGTTCATTTACATACCTCACCAAAGGCATCCGGGAATTAGACTTTTTGCAGTGCTTTGAAGGCATAGCAAACTGAGGTTGGAAGTTTTCCAAGGCTGAAATGCTTATCTTTAACTTCCTCTATTTTTCTGCAGTACTTGCAGGTATTCTTAGCTGCCCTAATCCTGCTCCTTCTGAAATCAGTGAAAACCACTTCCTGGGGATCACCAAAGCCAAAATTAAATGCCTTGACAAAGCTTTGAACTAAGTGTATAACAACCTCAACTTCACTCTCAGCCAGATTCAGTTCCCCAATCCCTGTAAGCATAAGACAGCTGCTGTAAAAAAACAAACAAATGAACAAACCAAACCAAAAACAAAACAAAGCAAAAACACAGATCAAAACCCTGGGTTTAAATGTATTCACCATTGCATCCTTTCCTTCTGTAAAGCAATTCAGATTTTGTAAACTAAATGCACATTCTAATTCTGATATGCTTGCACTTTCAAAGTGTATCAAACTGAAATGACCATGAAGAACAATTGTAATCTCATTTGTATGACTGCATATTTACTGTCTGAGAATTCTAGAGAGTCTTGTGCACAGAATTAGAGAGCATATAGTTTTCAAACTAAATTTCTTGGCCTAGCATAGTGAAAACCGATGTTCGTGACTTCTAGGCAGGTACTTCTACAACTTCAAAATAGTCATTGGGTAGAATCACATAGCCTTTTCCTGCCAGTATGTCTTTTTCTTTCTGAAACTGAACAACCTCTCTCAGTTTTTCAATTTGTTTTTCCTGACGCCGGCATCGCTGCTGCACTGTCTTGAGCTTCTTACGCAGTTTTTCAACTTGCTCCTCCAGCTGCTGAATTCGTTTTCGTTGATGAACTGTATCCTCTACAGTATAGTTGTGATCACAAAAAACAGCGAGATTGCTAGGGGTCTGGAGAGGAGGCATCAATAATCCAATACTTGGATCAACTAATCTGGCATCTATCTGAGAGAGATGAAATGAAGGAGTTGACGGAGATGCTGGTAGTACTGGAGCTGCTGGTGGTGGAGGTGGTGGCGGTGGTGGTGGCGGCGGTGGCAGTGGGGGAGGCGGTAGTGGATCTTCTGGCTGTTCTGTAAATTCTTCAGGCTAGGAATAAGAAGAAAAACCAAGTACATTTTCATGTTTAACATGGCTCAAAAACAACTCCCTTCCTACAGCCCCAGAATAACATAAATAACGAGGACTGAAATTGAGTAAATTTCAAAGCTTATATTTCCAAAATTGACATACAGTTCTGGGCCTGTTTTGTCTGGCTTCAAAATTGAAGATATTTTTATGCAGCTTCATTTTCACAGCTCTCAAACTCACGTCCCTGAAATCTCAAATAAACCAAGAACTGAAGAATGCAGCAATTACTATCTGAGATATAATAATATGCACTTGGAGACTTAGTTCAAATACATATCCACAATAAGCTAAGAAGCAAGAAAGCAGGCTCCGGTTCCATCAAACGGAGTAACTCATCACTGCCATCTCATCCCCCTTTGTCCCTCCTCCTTTCTGCTGTATCTTACCATTATATACCTTGAACCTATCGGCTGACTTAAAAGTGCTGCAGCAGCAGCAGATAATCTTCTGCTGAGTTGGAATAAAGCTCACCTACTTATGGGGCAGAGCAGAGAGGTATACACAAGGCCTGTTTCTGAACAACTGAAAGGGACTGTGTCACTGGTTTCAGAATGCAGCATAAGGATTTGGTTTCAAGAGACATGATGAGCCAAAATAAACAGCTCTTCAATAGCAAAGCAGCCCTTCCAGCCCTTGTATTTACTCCTTCCTCGAACACAGTAAGTTGCTAAGATGACAAAAGCTATTTGCTTTTCCACCACTACTGCAAAAATCTACGGCTCTTTATTAAAAATCAAAACAACACAACACAAGGTATGACCTAAACCTACTCTGGTGTATGGAAGGAGTGAGAAACAGGACTGCACGGCTGGCAGATGGGATGGAGAAGGGAGAAGCACGACTCTCCCTTTTGGCAGCAGCAGTATATCAACTGGCTCAACGCCACATGAAACTGCAGTTTTTATCATACTGCTCTTGATAGGTTCACTTGCATGGTTCAGAACAACACAGATCCCTCACCACTCGAGCATAGCCCAGAGCAGAGAATCAGATTTCTTCTGCCCCAAGGAAACAAAGTATAATTCAGAAATGCTCCTGTGCACATGATGACCAAAAAAAAACCCCACCACTTAAACAAAAGAGTTTGCATACTGCATGCCAAGAGAAAGCCTAAGACATTCTCAGTAAAAGAGGCACCAAACCAATTTTCTAGCTACCCACCTGTTGCCAATGTTATTGTTACACATGAAAGCCTAAGGACAGGGAAATGTTCATCATCTAAATATCAAGCTCACCAGATGTGACAGTCATGACTTGACCTTCCTTGACTTAACATGAAGATAATACTTGATTTGGGGGGGTCTAGATATCCCTCTTGTACAAACTACAACGCTTGGTAGACAGTAACTGAGAAGGCAGTTTTGTGATTGGTGTTGAAGGGAAGTTTCATATGCACTCAAATACTAACGATCACTTTAAAATACAAAACCAGCCAACTATCACTCTTATTTCTCAATTAAAATTGCAGTTAAGAGCGTGCCTATCTAATTCACACATGAATATTCTAAAGAGTTTGACCCTATCAGCTATAACTTTCAAACTTTTCTACTAAAATAAAATACAAGGCAAAGATGTAATCGGCAAAGACACACTCACCCTTGATGGAAGCACAAGCAAAAATCAGCTGGACAGCTGAATTCACACAGAGACTTCTGTTTGCAGCTTATCCAGCACATGCTACCTCTATAAATATGTTACTATTGTCACAACGTGTCACGGAGAACAGATCGTTGGTATCACTGACACATCATAAGTGAATTCTAACTACTCCTTACAGACAGTAAATGGTTCTCCTAAGACATAAGTAAAGAAAAAAAGTATTTTAAATTACATAGTACAAAAAATAAAAAACTGTATTTCAAAATCTGTGGATTCAATTCCAAAACAGCCACTGTTATTCTCTGTTACTATATAATTTCTTGAAGATACGTGGCAGTTTGTTTAAAAGTGCCATGAGACAAACAGGAACAGCACTAAATCCTTCTCCATAATTAAAAGGCACTCTTTTGAGTTTTTGTAGATCCAGGTACGATAATGAAATGAGGAACACAGCTCACCGCTAATCCTGCTGTGCCAATTGTCCTTCTGCAGATCACGCTGTAAACCCATTCAGCTTTCAGTCTCTAAAGTTTTGTAACTATTTTACACACAATACAGAAAATGTCTGTCTCACAATAACAGGGAAGCGTAACCAAGCAAAAACACAGCCATATTTACCTGGAAATTGTCTGGTTTTCCTTAAATACCTTCTGATTATATTCTCTTCTCTATCATCAGTCATATTTCAAATACATTCCCTTTTTTATTTCTGCATCAAATCTAATACTGTATATAAAGAGAAAAAAATCAAACAAGCAAAAGCCCCTATTTCCCTGTGTGTACACCATCCCATTAGTCTCCTACCCCCTAGACCTATCATACCCATTCTCTCCTTTGCCACTTCCCCTACAGGAAAATGGCAAGAGATCCAATATCTTACGTCCTTTATAGCAACTAAGAACCAAATTTTCCCATTCTTGTTTTGCAGCTATCACATCAACAAGGAAGAACTCATAACCGACTTGCATCTACTGCAAGTTGCCTTAGCAGCAATAGACATCAGAAAAGACTGCCACCACAAGTTGAGAGACAGAAGTTAGGGACCAGCCTGGCTTGTGAATGCAAGTTAACTGTTAAGGCAATGCAGGGATGGTTTCAGCACAGACAAATAGCAGGTGCAGCTACTGTTCTGCCCCTGTTTGCACCTCACTTTAACTCCATGAAGCCAGAGGACAGAACCCTTTAGAAAGGACAGTTGAGTTTCAGATCTAAGGCCCATCATCACTTCAGTGCTGGAAGGAGCCATCAGTCAGCATGGAAGACTACAGTACAACTTGTCAGTATTACTGAAGGCTCTCTAAAACTCAAAATATGCCACAAATACAGCCAAACAACTGAACTACAGGGTAGTACCGTCTTACTCGGCTGCTGTTCCACTTAATTCAGCACAAGGCTTCTGCATAGGCACAGAAGAGCAGATCAGCACTACTGGAAGTTAGTGTGGTGCTCTAAGTGCTCCAGAGCCTCAGACAGCAACATCTACATGAGAATAGCGGCTGGATGTGTTCCAGCCACCAGAGCCCTCCACGTGCCTTCTGCTGCACACACTCTGCCGGGATCCTTCACAACCTGCACCTTCTGCTCCCTGCCCTGCCACTTCGGGCCCTGAATACGCACAACACACAGCATTCCGGTGTCTGTAAACTACGAGTGCTTTTGGTTTACCTTTTCGCTAGGTTCAGTGTAACAAAATATCGTGGGCACGGCATTTTCTTTCAGAAGCTTGTTGTTGCATTCCCTTTTAAAGCAGTCAGGAGTGAAGTGCTCTGAGCAAATGCTGCTGTACTTGGTCGGTTTGAAGTTTTTCCTTTTAACAGCAGCCTCCCATTTTTTGCAAAGATCAGGTCTCGTAAGAGGAAACCTGCAAATACGAAACACCTTCAGCTTTAGGGGAAAGCTTGTTCACGGGGGGTCGGGTTACAGCGGTGCGCTGCCGTGACTGACCGCACGACCACTTTGGTTTCCCTCTGACAGGCTCATCCTTGGAGCCGAACCCCTCCCGCCAACCTAGGACCGGGCTGGGGCTGAAAGACGCGGGGGCAGCGGGTGTGGAGAGAGGCGAAGGGCTACCCCTCCCTCCCCGCACAGGCAGGAGCCGGCATGCGGCGCGGGGCCGGATGTGGCTCCCTGCTCAGCGCCGGACACGCACATCACTGACACGCCGAGAGCTCGTCCTCCTCCTTCCCCCCGCCTTTCCTCTCCATCCCCCTCCCCACCCTCCTCAGCCCCCCGCAGACCCCGGCGCACGACCCCTCCAGAGGGGGGCGCGCGCGCACGGCCGCGGCCCCGCCTCCATGGCGCCCCGGCCCTGGCCCGCCTCCCGCGCTCACTTGTGGAAGGAGATGGGCTTCTCTTTGTCGTATCGGTTCCGGCAGCGGTAGGCGGAACAAGACTGCACCATGCTCCCTGCCCAACGCCGGCCGCCTTGCAGTGGCGGGGGGACGGGCTCACGGGACCGGTTAATTCACCGCCGAACGTGCAACCTCCCATCAGCCTTCCCACCACTCCCCCCCCCTCCCGTGACCCTCCGAGAGGGAGAGAAGGGGACGCGGCCTCTCCCGACTCCAATATGGCGGCGCCGGCTTCAACGCAACTCTCGCGGTGATGGCACGCGCTGCGCTCGCCCATTGGCGAGTAGGAGAGAGGGGGCGGAGCCGTCCTGGCAAATCCTCCAATCGGGACACCGCCTGCAAGCTCGCCCTACCACCTCACCCGCCCCCAGCTAGCACATCTGGGCAGCGGGGGCTGCGGTGCCCAACGGCTCCTTCCTCCTGCTGGTCCGCCCCTCGTCGCCCGGCCCCGCCCGGCCCGACCTCCCGTGTCTCCTGGCGGGGTCGCAGCGCGGCCCGGCGGGTGTCTCTAAGGAGACCCGCCAGCCGCGGCGGGGAGCTGGCGCTGCAGAGGCCGGCGGGGGTCCTGCCCGCGCTGCGGCCCGGCCTCCAGCGGGGAAAGGCCGTGAGGGCGGTCCTTCGCCGGGGCCTGTCCGGGGCTGCTCGCCCAACCCGCCGGGCAGGGCTGCGGGCGGGCACAAGGGGCTGTCACAGGGTCCTTGTGCCCACCTCGGAGGGTCTCCAGGCTCTGATAAAAAAGGGAGCGGGGGGCGGGGGGGGGGTAACAGCAAAAAGAGCACATTGCCATGACGGGCACCTGCATGAAGGAGGTGTAAAACTGATCCCTTACGCTCACCGAATTTCGGCTTGCAGGTGTATTAGATAGCAATCTAAATAAACCGATCTGTCGTTACAAATAAGTTTATTTCAAGCAGTTGCTGCGTTTTCCTGTTCTGCAGGCTCACCTTCGGGCTGTGCATTAGATCAGTGAGTTAAACCATCCTATGTAACTGACCAGCAGATCTGTTGGAGCACTGATCTCTTGTCACATACCACACTACACCTAGGAGTTCTTAGGCAATGACCCCGCAGCCAAGTGAACCTCCCCAGTCTTTTCTCTGGCCCTCATTTTCTCCTCGGTCTGTTTTCCCTCTCTTCACTTGCTTTGCAAGGGATAGAAGAGGAGCTGTACAGATTTTAGCTGGGAGGCTGCACTGCCTCTGCCTGGACAGCGCTCTGTGCCCGGCTGCAGAGAAGATGCCACTCACTGCCGTTTGCTAGCCCAGGAATACGGCACAAAAAGCCCGTACATCAAGGGGCCGCAGCAACGCAGCCGCTGGTATTCGCAGCTCTCAGTACCCAGTACTGACTGAGTACAGCTGGCTCTGCCCCGCTGCTGGTAGTTCAGCCAAGGAACCAAAAATAAGCTCTTTCTAGCACCACCTTCTACACCAAGAAAGACATGCCTACTCCTCCTTCAGCCACACAAGTGTCTCTGTTTCTGGCTTTTGCCTGGCGGCTTTCTTCTCACTAGAGTCCTGCTGCCCACAGTTTTTTGGGCAGTGACCCTGCCGCAGCCTTGAGAGCAGCAGACCGGGTCTGCCACGCAGGAAGGCGAGCTGGGGGCAGCCAGAGCCGCGCCTGGCCCTCACCAGCCAGAGCAGAGTCCTGCAGCACGGAGCAGGGCGGGCAGAGAAGGGCTTGGCTTCGCACACTGACACACCCAGACGAGGCAAAGTGATGAACCAGGTACTAGGTCCATCCCAGGGAGTCCGTGCAGGAGAGGCGGTGGATGATGCCAGGAATGGAACTGGAAACACAGGTCCAAGGTCCACTCAGGAGATGGGGCTGGAACACTCGCGACATAGCTGGGCAGGGACTAAAGGACCTGCACTGAGTTCAAATGGAGCTCCTGCCTTATGGGCAGGGTGTGTAGTTAGGGGTCCCAAGGTTGGTGAGTCAAGGTCACTGAGGCCTCAGTGCACTTAGACTCCATTTCTCCTGTGGATCTGAAGTGGCATGCCTAGGGCAAAGTCCTTCCTGACTTGATGTCAGCATCTCTGCTTCCTCCCCTGCTCTGGGTTTTGGAGCAAACCTGGGCACAGTAGAGGCACAGCATGGTCATGAATCCAGTGAGGCTGCAGCAGAACTCAGCAGTGAGCTGCAAAGCACATCCTGCAAGAAGAAGCACTTGGTCTTGATGTGCAGGGAAGAAAACTCTGGGGAGAAAGCACAAGTAGACTGCAACACGGTGATGCTTAACTGAGGGGATGCTGGTGGATCCCAGCACTTATGGGAAGAACTGGCAAGCCACTGGGCCCTAGTTCAGCAACCCAGCTTAAAGGAGAGCTTTCGGTAGCTGTGTTAGGATCACATTAGTATCACCAGCAGAAGGAATTTTTAATAGACTGGGTGGAAAGCAATTTCCTCATCCTATAAGAATTTTGGAGGCTTGGAGAGGGGCAGAAGGAATTGTCTTCAATGAAGGTAACAACTAAATACTACCCCCAAACTGAAAAAAAACCCGGTACTTTCATTGTTCAATAATGTGGAAAAGACATCTAAGGTGTTTCAAATCCTGTCTCTAAACTTTTTTATTATTATTTTATTTTCCAGAGGAAAAGCCACACCAGAGCCATCATCTTCTTCTTGCGAGTGACTTTTCTTGGGCAGGTCGGCATGTTTCCCGACGGCCGAACGTTCTTCACTCACTTCTCAGTGAGTCAGACTTGGCAGCGGCGCTGTCGGGAAGCACGAATCCTCGACACCTGCACCACCATCCCGCGTCCGTCCACCACGGGTACAAACCACGAGCACCTTCCCACTGCAGCCTCCACGCATGGGCCTTGCCGCGCTCCCCTCACGGACGCGTGAGCCGTGGCTGGAGCATCTCCGGGGAATGCCCACGGGGAACCCCTCTTCCCGGGTGACGCCCGCGGCAGCTCCTCCTCTCCCGCTCCGCAGCCGAGGGGCGAGTTTTCAGGGAGTAGAACGGGTGTGAGCAGCGCGTTTTCCCCACCGGGGCCACGCCGGGGCTGCTGCGGGGAGCCCGTTCGCGCAAGCCCGGCTGGTGGGGGAAGGAGCAGGGGGGGAACCGGGGGTGGCGGGGCGGGACGGCGGCGGGCCCGGGGCGTGGCGTGGGGCCGGCGGCGCCGAGAGGCGGCTCAGTACCCGCTGCCAGCTGAGGGCGGCCGGCCCCGCGGAGCAGGCGCTCAGCCCGGCCCGCCCCGCGCCGAAGCCGCCGCCGCCGCCGCCGGCCGGCGAGGGCGGCAGGATGAGCGGCGGGCGTAGCGGGCGATCCGCTGTGAAGATGGAGGCGCCGTTTTACCCCGAGGAAGGACTGGAGCTGCTGCCCGACTTCGTGCCGCTGCCGGGCTTCGGTACCGCAGGCGGCCCCGCGGCTGATGCGGCGGCGGGGCAGAAGCTGCTGCTAGGTGCTGGGAAGAAGCGGGACCTGGCGGCTGCCTCCCCCGCACCGCTCCCGGGGCCCTTCGCTCTCCGCCCGCCCGCAGGCGCCCGCAGCAGCGCGGCTGCCCTGCGCTTGTTACCGCCGCCGCCCGCCGCCGCCGCCCCGCCGCCGCCCGCCGGCTCCGCGGAGCCGGCGGGCGGCGGGGGAACGGCGGCGGCTCGCGGCGGCGCAGAGGCCGCGCTGGGCTCAGCTGCGGAGCTGCCGCTGCTGAAACTACCGCCGGCCGCCGACCTGGAGCAATTGCTGATCCAGGGAGGCGCGGGGCTGGGCACTGGCAGCCCGGGGCCGGCGGCGCCCGGCGCGAGCAGCGGCGGGGCAGCGGGGCCGTTTCTCTACCGGCAGCCGGTGACGCAGGAGCAGGAAGGTTTCGCCGACGGTTTCGTCAAGGCCCTGGCGGACCTGCACAAGCAAAATCAGCTCCTGGCGGGGCCGCCGCCGCCACTTTCCACGCCGGGACCCTGCTGCACCTCCCGCCCGGGGCCACCGGGAGCCGCCGCCGCTGACCCGCCGGCCGTGTACACCAACTTGAGCGGCTTCAATCCCGCCGGGCCGCTTAGCCCTTCGGGCAGCGCCTACTCCGCCGCCTCCGCCCCGCCGCCGGGGCCACCACCGGGGCCGCCAGGCTTGGCCTTCGGGTCGGCGGGTCTGGGGACCGCTCGGCTGCAGCCCGCGCGGTCCCTGGAAGAGCCGCAGACGGTGCCCGAGGTGCCGCCGTCGGCGGGCGTGGAGGGCGGCAGCAGCGCGCCGACGCCGCCGTCGCTGTCGCCGCTGGACGCGGAGAGCCAGGAGCGGCTGAAGGCGGAGCGCAAGCGGCTGCGGAACCGCATCGCCGCCTCTAAGTGCCGCCGGCGGAAGCTGGAGCGCATCGCCCGGCTGGAAGAGAAGGTGAAGGCGCTTAAGGGGCAGAACGCCGAGCTGGCTGCCACCGCCAACCTCCTCCGCGCCCAGGTCACCCAACTGCAGGGCCGCGTCCGCAGCCACCTCTCCTCCGGCTGCCACATCAACGCCGCCGGTCATCCGCCACCCGCCGCCGCCCAGCGGGAGGCGGCCCCCGAAGCAGTCGCCCCGCCGGAGACTAGCGCCTGCTAAGGGGGGGACCCCGCTGAGGAGGGATCCCGCCACCGTCACCGACCGGACCCGGGAGCGGGCCCGGAAGCGTCCTCGCCGGCCGCCGGGGCTGCGCGGGGGCTCCGCGGGGCTCGCCCGCCACCGCTCTCCTGTTGTTGTTGTCGTCATTATTATTATTATTAATTATTACTATTTATTTGCGCCCGGAGAAGGCGTTTGCAGGAGCGGGGTGTTGCTAAACGTTTCCTGAGGACTGTCGATGTTGCTCTCGGGAGCGAGGGTCTTCGTGGGTGGTTCTGGGGCAGGTGGTTGGCTGTTCTTTTTCAGTGAAGTATGTGAGGTCTGTAGAGATTTCGGAAATTAAGGACATTCCTGTTTACAGAAAGATTCAACTTTATTTTAATGGGGGATATAAAAAGTGTGTTTCCTAATACACCTTTACTGAACTGTATAGCAATGGATAAGCTTTTCAAACTTAAAAAAAAAAAAAAAGCCAGAATCGTACCCTTTTGAGAAGATGTGCGTGTATATATATATATTTAAAACATGATACGGCTATGTATATTTTCTTGGTATTGATAAAGAACTTTTTTAAAAATACTGTCTTTCTCTAGAGCTTTAATTTGCCATTGAGGATCAAGACAACTGTGTGGGTGCTCTTGCACTTACATGGCTTCGGTTTTAAAATCAGAGCCTGGAGGGGAATGATTTTTGTTGTAAAATCTTAAGAGAATGAAATGCATTGCTGACTCAGTCATTTGAAGATAATTTTCTAAACCGTACGCTCCATTTTTCTTGTGCAAGTGCAACCTTGGGGCATTTATAGTTACTTATTGAAACTTGAACACTTTTGGACATTGCCTAGACCTTATTTTTCTAGATAACATGTTAGTAGAGAAAACCATTACTTGGGCAAGAAGAGCTTTACTTTTTTTTCCCTTCACTTTGTACATTCCAGTGGTGTTTGCTCTTTACATAGGATAGTAACAGTTCAGTGCTATACAGAAAAGGGCTTAGGTTTGGGGTGGGTTAGCTTTAAAGGTGGCAATTCCATTGTATTCTGTTTGAATAAATCACAGAAATATTATGGAAAAGTAGATTTATTTTTTAGTAGAAATCTGTGTATCTTGCTTCTTGATCTGCTTTGTTCTGAAGAAACTTTCTGCAATACTCTAGATATAGAACAAGTCAACACTAGAGTGTGAAAAGTTTTTCTGTTTGGAAAAACTTGGTGTGATTTATTTCTTTGTCAAGATTTTACCAGTAGCAGAGTAAAGCAAATGAGCTATTTCCTCCTATTAGACATAATCCTCAATAACTTTTTGAAAGCTTTATATCCCTTGCTCAGTGTTGCTGCCTACCTTGCTTCTGCCACACCTGTGTATTTTGAGCATAGCCGCTATCGCAGCACTGCTGATCCCTGTGGCATGGTGCAGTGGGAAGGGTCTGTCAGAGTGTGATGGTCACCCCACCAGAAGCCCCCCTGATGCAGGGGCTGGCTGTGGCTGGGGCATGGCAGGGCTTATCCTGAGCAGATCCAGCTGCAGAGTGGGGCCCGCTCCCTCCTTGGAAACTGTGTCAAATGATCTGCTTGAACTCAGAGGCATAACTTAAATGGGGATAATGTGTCTGTGCCAGCTGGTGAAAATGGGGGATTGTATGAGGAGCCAAGGGGCATAGGCATTTTTATGTGTATGAGCCGTTGCTCAGATCTGTTAAAGCCACTCAGGAGCTGTTAAACATCTCTTGTTTCTTCTGAAGGATACACTTGATGCTTTGAAATTCAAGAGGATAAGGATAGACTCACAGTTTTTCTTTCTTCTATTGGGGATATGTGAGTGCTATCTGTTGAGAAGGTTGAGCTGCAGCAGTCAAGTGTGTGAGCTTTTTCTTTTAGTGCATAGTCATTCCTGGCACATGCATTAAATGACATGACAATGAGTAGTAATTGTGTTATTGTAGCTGAGATGCTCCGAGGATATTTCATTACTTAACGCATATGCAAATTAGGTAGAAGCCATATTAATCATTGTATAACTGTTTAATCATGTCACCAGAGCCTTTTTCAGTGGTTGAAATGATTGCCTGTAACAATACCTTCTGCTGTTAGAAATACTAATGAACAGATAAAAAAAATATTTTGATCTTAACTAGGTTTAAAGACTTTTTAAAGGCATTCTGAACCAGACAGCATACAATCTGTAGCACTGCCTGTTACATAATAACTGGGTGAAAAAGAACTGGTTTTTTACTGTGTGGCAGGCACAGTATCTGCTAAAATGCTGCAAGACTGGAGATAGAGACTTCCCTCCCTCCACTCCTTAACACACTTTCGCTAGTGAGAGAGGTAATGCTGCCTGATAGATACACTGGTTTGATGCGCTCAGCTTTACTGTATGTGTGATGAGGTGAGGTTTTTTTAAGGAATCCTTGAAAAATTCTTAAAGATCACATGGGTGGACACTGCTGTTCCAGTTCTTGCATTTGCAAATGGGCATAGGTCTAGGTAAAGATCTTGTGGTAGGAAACAGGGCAGTGATAACCACAGCTGTACAGTGCTTGTTCCTTACTTATTTTACTGTTTCTGGTCAGAATAAATTAGCAATGTCTAAGGAGAAGTGAGGGATCCATAGGATATAGGAAATCTCTGCAGTCCTGCTTCCCAGCCAAGGACAAGGCTATAATGAGCAATAACCTGGCAGCATTATAATAAGCTCCCCTTTTCTGCATGGTAGTGTTAAAGCTGGAAACAATAACGTGTTACCTGTCTCCCATTCAAACGTTCTGCAAGAGCTATTCTGCATCCAGCCTCTCAAAGATCTCATGTGGTAACTTCTCCAATAGCCTGCTGTATGTTCTGACTGACATCTGTTAAGCGGTAGAAGTGCTGAGAGTGCCAGCTCTGCTGCCCTGATGGGTGAGAAGAGGTTAATTGTGAGGCTGGCGGCTCCAGCTCTCTGTGAGAGGCTACTATTCTGGTAGCAGAGCTGTCCAAGGAAATGAGTTTTCTGTAGAGTGACTGGTTATCTTCTTAAACACCTCTATTTAGCTGGTATTTATTATTAGAATCTAACAGTGATGTGATCAAAATCTGAGAATGGGGGACGGGATGGGGTTTTTTTCCCTTATTAGTTCTGCTTGAGGTTGCTTCATCTATAGCAGAGATATGAATGGATAGCCTGAGCACCAGTCTGAGCGAATACAAGGCTTGGGAGTGCTTGCTTGCTGCAACCATTAGACTTGGTTGTTACTGTCTTCTAAAATACAACAGTACTCATTTTACCCCCACACTGTTCCTAAATCCTTAAATATGGCTGGTTTATTTTATCCTTTTCCCTTAAGTTTGCTGCAGCATTTTCCTTGTTCATTTCTTTAGATCTTGATTTTCTTCCTAAAATTTTGGTCACTGTGAGATACTGAAAGATTCTGAGTAAAGCTTTTCCAGACTGTTCATATGATTTGCATCAATGTAGCTCCTTTTCAGTGGCTGCAGGCAAGCTGTGTATCACTACCAAAAAAACACCCAACCCCCCCAAAAAAAGCCCACAAAAAAAACCCCAACCTGCAAGCAGAACACCAAAAAAAATCCAAGGAAACAAAACAGCAGAAAAACAACAACAGAAAGGAAACACCAAATATCACCTTTTTGTCAGTCGAACCTTAGTGGTTTTTAACATTTTTCTTCATCCTTTGAAACTGTACCATAATTTGCTATACTTGCTATACCTGCACACACCATTTGCTAGTCCTTCAATGATTCTCACTGTGTAGCTTGATTTGCAGCCTACCCTTATGTCCTTCTGGTTTTGCATGCCAGGTGCAAACCCATGACAAATAAACGTCCCTCTTTGTTCTTTGCCCTATGTGTGATCTCTGCTCTGCAGATTATGCAGTCCCTTCCTTTGTCTAGTTTTGTTGGTGAGCACTTTCTCCTGTGGGGATCTGGCTTGCTGCTCGTCAGTATATTTTGAATGTGCTTGAACCAAGGTCTTGATCTAGATGTGAAGTGCCTTCTTATTAAGGTGCTACAGCACAATAGTTTGATTCATAAAAGGCTTTCATTTCTTTGAACTGTTATCAGATCTTTTCTATCTTGGGGAGGAGGAGTTTTTGTGGTGAGGGAAGTCATGTCCACTCCTTCCCTGGGCAGAGGGAGGAGCTCCCATCTGCCCTGCCCCTGCTTGCTGTGGATGCAGGAAAGTGCTATGACTAGTTCAAATGATGTCATTACTAGAAAAGCTGATTAGTTTGCTCGCTAGTGTAGAACAGGCAGTGAAATCTGTCAGCATCACAAGGTGTCCAGACAGGTCCATGTGGTTGATACGTGGTTCTTAAAACTTTGACTGTGACTGCAGGTCGAGCCCATCTGGCAGTGTTGGCTTTGAGAGCAATTCCCAAAACAGAAATGCTTTACATACATTGAGAAGTGTAAGTGTTTGGGGATGATAAGTCCTGATTACCAAGAGGGTTGAGTCAGTAGTGGTGGTGGTCATGACATTTTTGTCATGAGCCTTTCATGGTCTTGCAAGAGGTAAATACCTCTTAGGATTTGGACTCTTCACTGTTCAAGATCAAAGGGTGGCCCTACTCTTAATTCTCCATTATCTTGGTTTGTGTTTATGTCATTACTGAAGGAAGTCATGAGGCATCCTTTGTTTTTCCATTTAAATGTCTGATTGACTGTGTCTATCTCATCTTTGACAAAGGAGTGATCTCCCAAAGTTAGGCCCAGAGGCATTCTGAAGTTTGCAGCTGTTAAAGTGGAACATTTATTTGGCGACTGGTTTCTAGTCATTACATAGCTTGGTGATACTGCCCAGATTATTGTGTAGTATTCTTCAGTGGTGTCTGAAGTACAGATGCATGAATAAACACATCTGTAAGCTGAATTACTAGTTACGCTGAAAATAGTGACTTGGCTGCCATAACCTGAGTCTTGGCTATTTGAATCCAGTAGCTTCTTGGAGAAAATTCCTCTGTATCTGAAATCAATATGCAAGAAAAACCCCACCAAAACCATGTACTTGTAACATAAGTAATTCTTGATTGCATTTTATGTGCCCTTCTGCTTCTGGAGTGCAAGTTAAAAAGAAAAAGTGATGAGTTACATTTTCATTTATTCTTATGTGCAGCTGTAACTGCTGCTGGATAATTTTGCTCTTTCCTTGCTTGATTCTGTAGGTTTCTATGTTTAGCAAGTAGAAAAATTGCAGTATTGTGTACATATTTGATTTGTACAAAACCACTTACATTTTCTGAGTATTTTGTTTAAAGTTTTACTCGTAACCAAGAATGAGCGTTGAAGAGTCTGTAGGCTTTTTTGTCACTCTTTGACTGCTTCATCTGGTCAGTTTTGTGTACAGTGACCATGAAACCTCCAGCAGAGGTGGACAGTAAAGTCTGACAGGGATTTTTTTTTAACAATTGGCCATATCTTTACCAGTAAAAAAAGCTTTGAACAGAAAGCTTTCACAGTGCATAACAATCTGGCAAATGTTCATTGTTCTTTCTAATGCCACAGTCAGTTGCTGTGGGGCTGCACCAGCATTCACTGTACCTGATACAGTATAAGTTTTCCTGTGACAAACTGCAGAATCTAAAATTTTGTATAAACTTGTTAATCTTGCTGCACATGGCAAAACTTTACTGTGAAGGTGTTGATGAACTAAAACTGAATTTCTGAAGACTTTAGGTGTTCCAGTATGTTACAGGATACAAGAGATCATATTGAAGTGGCTTGCAGTTGTTTGTGCTGTGAAACCTGTCTATGTAATGGCTGATGGTAACTCAGAGCTGGGACAGAAGCAACTTCTGCACAAAGTGGTCATGTGTGACAAACTAAATGTAGGTTTCTAAAAAACCGCTGCCACAGTGAGTGTGCAGTGGAGAACCTGTAATGTCTATGTGTTGTTAAGTGTAGAAACATATGCACCTAATTCATAACAAGTGCAGCTTTCTGAGACATCATCCTGTTAACTTGCTACTGGCATTGATCCTTGCTGCTTGCTTTACTCTACAGGAAGTTTTCCTGAGCCTTTGCATACCAGAAGTTATGCTTTCTGCATCAATATAGTCGCAAACCAGATCTTTGCTTGGATGTTGAAAGAGTCCACTGCATGCAGGTCAATCAGACTATCATGCTCTAGCTCTCTTAGGGTCCTGCTGAGGAAACTGTGGCAGGGAGAGGAAGGAAACTAGTCTGGGATCTGTATCCTCACACCAGCACTGTGTTTTGAAATGCAGCTTTCTGTTGAGTAGTTTTGACACAAGTGACTGATGTAGGAGTGCTGAGTCTCAGTCTTGTGCCTTCGGGGAACATGAATTCTTGTGCTGGAGTTCTGCTTTGGGTGGTATTTTCTCAACTCAGTGCTAGCTACTGATCTGGGAAAAGGCAGAAAATCCAACCTTTATGAACAAATTCTTCTTCAGAAGAACAAAGATACCTGCAAACATATGTCAAGGTGTTGTGCATGGACACTAACATGCATAGAGAAGGACAAGGCCAAATGGAGGAACTGTGATTTTTTTAGCCACAGCAGTAGATGATGGGGCATCTTCATGTGCTTTGTCATGGTCAGGTTCTCCCAGAAGAAAACTAAGCTGCAATTCTGTTTGTGGCAAGTTGATTGCAAGTGATTGCAAGTTGATTTTTTAGATTTCCAGTCAAATTGGAGGACTGTCAAGTTCTGCAATGCTAAATTAACACAAAAAGATAATTTATTTTAAATTTACATTTAGCCTTAATATAATCTGAAGTGCTGCAGTTCATGTGTAGTAATTTGCTGTAAAGTGGAGGGAACTTTATTATAAATAACGTTTGCAAGGGAGTCACTATAAATAATTACCTACCTGCCATTTGCTTTCTTTGTCTGTTATCAAAAGGTCTGCATCCGTAGTGTAGCTAGCTGTCAACTGAGCTTCGTTCTGAATTTCTAGTACTAGAAACAATCATGGATTGCAGTAGTTTAAGGAGTATGTGTGCTGGCTAAATGGCTTTTCTGGAAGTATTATGATGTTTGTAGGAATATTTTGGAGTGATTGGTTGACTTTGGAGTGATTGGTTGACTTTGTGCGTTACTAACACACAGAGATAGTAATTATGACCAGTTCACTGTGCACTAATACACTACTAGATTCTGATATTTAGCACACTGTTGATAAGATCTACTACTACTATTACTTACTGGTTAAGAACTACTTATGGGTGGAATTGTAAGCCACCTAAATAAGTAACACACAGTCCAGAGGGCTGCGTCACTGGAGATAAGAGACCCTCCATTCCATCCCAGAAAAAAAAAAATTCTTGGTTGCAGTCTTTGTTTTGGTTTTACTTCTGCAAGTTTGGTTAAGTCTAATTTTACTCTTCCCTTGAAATTTATTTAAATAAGTTTGTAAGCCTTTCTGCTGAGTACTTTGAAGCATCTCTTGCAACTGTTCAGTTACATCAATGAGGTTGTGGTATTATTTCTGTCATAGATGAAGAAAGCTGAAGCTATTGAAAGTCAGGCTTCTCACTGCATTCCTGTTCTTAGATTGCAGACTGAATATTTGAAAAAGCAGCAGCCTGAACTCTTTGAGACCATTTTCTTGTCCTCTTCAGAAAGCTTCCCACTATCATGAGGGATGTGTGACCCTCATGCCCAACATGGAAAATTGACCTTTAAGAATGAACAGTCTTGGAAACAGCCTTATAAATGTAGTTTTGTGGTTCATGTTGAGCCTTTTGAAGGAACACATGTTGGGCTTGAAAAATTTTCCTACACCTCTGTTTCCTAAATCTCCAGATTTTCACATAATGCAGGACACAAGCAATGTGGTGACACATAATAAAGTTAGTGGGTTGTTCCAGAGAGCGTATTTAGGATACCCCTCTTTTTCCCTAGTAACTGTTAGGGAAAGATACCAGTAGAAGATACTGGTATAAAATTTGCCCTTCTTAATGAGTAGAGACAGTTGTTGAAGTCTTGTTTTTCCAACTTTTACCATTCTGTCTTTCAATAGCCTTCATGGAAGGGTGACAGAAATAGTGGGAAAATACTGACTACTGGAGAGTTAAATAATCTTGTTATGTATTACATGTCACATACGCTATGGTAATAAGTAGCTAGTACACCCATTCTATTTACAGTCTACAAGATGACACCTTCGAAACAGGGATTCCTAAAATGCTGCCTAATAGTCATTACCAGTCCAAGCTTTTTTGTGCCAATTATTAAAATCGAATTGTAAATCCTTGCAGTGTTTGAAAGTCTTTCTGGGCACACTGCAGCTGAAATCACAGCACAAGCTGTTTTGTCTGTTGTATCTTTAGTGGTTTGATACCGCTTTCCCAGCAGGCCAATAGGGTGTAATAACATCTACTTTTTTATTCCTTTCCCTATGGTGATAGTTAGAGGTGATAGTTGGGGGAATCAGCAAAAGTAAGACAAAACAATGAATCCAAGGAAGAAATAAAATTTCTCTCTGATAGAGTATTTAAAGGAAATACTTATGTTTAAGTGGCAGAGAATGAAGAGTGCTCTTCAGAATCCTCTTTTAACTTATTATGTTATGTTATGTTATTACTACTTAAGTGTCTTCTAAACGTCTCTTTGGAATCTGTGCCACTCCCTATGTTTGGCTTGATGATGTGTAGTTTCACACTTACCCTTATTTATTTAAAACCATGGCAACCACTGTACTGAAATGTCATCAAGTGAAGTCCAGGTCTGAATGCTGCCTGATGATGCAAAGGTCTGCTCTCTAATAAAATGAGGCCCATGAAGGACAAGCTCCAAAAGGCAGCTACACCCTGTCTTCAAGCGTTTGCTCTAATTTCAAGGCTTTCCCATGTGGTGTTGCTCAACATGTAGCAAAACAAGTTCTTGCGAGTCTCTTGAGCATTCCTCAGTATGAAATAGATTAGATATTCAGGCTTCACTAATTTTTTCCTCCTCCTCCCTCCCCCCTGAAACCCCAAACCCGGAACAAAAGACCCAACACAGGCAAAACTGAGGATTGAAATGTTTTGCTTTGTTGCAAAGTGCTATTTGTTAATTACAGAGGCACTTAGCGCAGTTCTGACTTGTGAGCCATCAATGTTAACACTTACTTGCACCAGTGATTCTGCTTTGGTTGTGCTTAGCTACTTAACAGGAGACAAAGGGAAGAGAATATGTGTTGCAATAGAGTATTGTGCAATTCCTGGGTTTTAAATAGAAAATGATGAGCAAGTCTGCATAGGCCTCTCACCCATCAAAATTTGGCTACTGATTCTTACCACTCCCACTCTTCTTAATTAGGAATGGGTCTACTGGCTTTTTAAGGTCAAAAGGAGAAAAGAATAAAGATCTTAAAGAAAAGGCAGTATCAGGGCAGTTCTGCTGTGGAAGGCCCGAAGCCTTGTGGACCGTGAGACTCAATCACCTAGATGACCTCTAGTTCATGTCTGCAGGTAATCCTTAGACTCCGTATGCAGGGTCTTGCCAGGAAAGGTAGCTGCATCTGTATTGCTGAATAAACCTCTTTCATGAAGTAGCTCTTCAACTTTCCATGTTTTTCAGTCTGTGGAGTTGTAAGACATTCTTCCAGGGCAGTTTCTTTTGCTTGGAGTTGCTCATCCAAAGCTGGCTTGTTCTTCCTGCAGTTTCAAATCTCTCTGAGGTTTAGGGGACCATGCATATATGTCTTTGCTATGTGGTGTTCATGATGGCTAATGCTCAAATACTCAAAGTAAACCTCCTGAGAAAGGAACAGCTCTGGATATGCACAGACTGGGAAAAACAAAATCCATCATTCTTCGAGCAATATGTCTTTGCATCAGTTGAACAGAGCAACTAACTCCCATCAGCTAAAAAGGTGAGAGATCTATGACAATAGGACCCAGCTTTGAAAGCACTCAGTGGTTTCTGGTGTCTGGTTCTTGCCGAACTTCCGTGATTCAAAACACACTTAACGCCCTGCAGTACCATAATTGCAATACCTTGCAATATTGTGGGTTGAGGCTTCTGCCAGGATCATGCAAGTCCTATGCTCCTCATTGGGTTTATAGCTGTGCCATATGATGATCAATGGGCCAAAAGGGTCTCCTGAAAAGGAGAAGCAGCCCCTCACCACTGGGTAGTCACCAGCATCCCCAAGCTCTTTTTGTCCAAAAGAAGAAGTGTGAGCAAACTGCTACTTCCTGCTACAGCTCTCGAATCCTGACAGGTTCTTACTAGGCCTTCGGGCATGGCGCTGACGCTTTCTTGTTCAGGATAGCTGTTCAAAACGAAAGGTGGAGACAGAGCAGTTCAGATTTGGCAGCTTACGTGCAACTAGTTGGTGGGTGGTTGTCTGCCTACATCCTTTCCTGGGTTCTTGTATGTTAGGTTTTTGTGTACCTTCTTATTCTGCCTTACTAAATTAGCTGGCATGAAGGAAGCCTCTGAGAAACACTTTCAAAGTCTGTGCTTCAGGAAGAATTTTTTAAGAATTACAGTATTTGAAGATTAAAAATATACTCTAAACAATCAAACAAACCCAAACAACCAAACAAATTACTTTTTCTCGATACAGAAATACTTCCTCGTTTTAAACCATATTTTGGGGGGGATCTCTTCAAGCAGGTGTGCTGGCAAAGACATTGGACACAGAAGTAATAATAAACAAAATTCAGTAGCTACTCGTTTGCTGGATTTGACCAGGAGAGGTTTACCAAGGATACTTCTGACAGCATTTTTTTCTGATGTGGTGATATTTTTTTAATGTAAACAGAAGCTACAGGGCTTTATAATATAGAACTGAGGATTATGTCAATTGTAATTTTTTACATTACTTTTATAAACTATGTAGTATTACACTCAAAATACTTATTTCTGAGGCAAAGTGGATTATATTAGTTGGCATCTTGCACTTGATTAAATGTAAAACATTTTCTTAATTTAGTGATGTGTTTAGGAGAATATTGTAACTTAATGAATATACAACAGTGATAACTGTGTTTACAGTAATTTTCCAGTTTCTAATGTTCAGTGGTAGCCAACTTTTTTTAGAATTTAAACCAAGATATACTGCAATTGTTAATCTTGGAAAAATTAACTCAATGCTGCTACCACTAAATACTGTGGGATGGATAACATGGGTTTCAATGGAAGCAGAATTGTGTTCCAAGCCTTTGTCTTAAGTACTTACAACTAAAGGGCGACTTGCCTTGTGCTTGTTTGTGTATCCCTGTGTGTAGAAAAATCAGTTAGAGATCTATTAATGATTGATTTGTAACACTAGGACCCTTCTGGAGATCAAGGGGGGGGGGGTTTGTTTGTTTTTGTTGTTCGTGAACAGACACTTAGACATCTTGGAATGTATAACATTGATCCTTGTGCTGGAATTGTTTACATGCAAAAAGGTATTAATGATTTTTTGAAAACTGCAATGTGCAATTTTGTACGTGTTTTAAACTAAAGAGTTTATAAGGAAGATATTCTATGTACACTACTTGGACATGAGTATTATTTCTTTGATATGAATATCTAGATGAAAATTAAAATTGCTTTATATTCATATTTTTGACTGTATTTTTTTATTATATAGGAAGAGATTTCAAAGCCAGCTTAAGGCATAGCTGTCATTTTGTTGGAAAATCCGAGCAGAGTTTGTTGATCTGTGTTTTTAAAAAAATACTTTAAAATCAAGCTTAATATGCTGCTTTCTTTCAATTTTATCAACATTTTGAAGTGCAGGGAAATAAGAATGTCTTCTTGTAAAGATGCTGCTCTTCAGGATAACTCCCTTATATGCTTGAGCAGATGCAACTTAAAAACTAAGCTTTTAAAAAGAGCAAAAGAGAAGGGAAAGAGAAAGCTCTGCTGACATCAGTTTCCAGGTATTACTAGGAAAAGCTGGCTGCAGTCACCATCACTGTGGGACTCCAGTTGCCCATGTCTTGCCTTTTCCATTCTAGCAGAAAAAGCTATGGTAAAACCTTTTTGCCATTTGAACTATTCTGAAGCCACATCTGGAGCAAACCTGTTGAGTAAAGCGATTATTTTTCTTTCCAATGATTTTTCGTTATGCCCATTGCATAAAGGAGAGCTACTCAGTAAACACTGCCACGTGCTACAAGCACTTCTGAAGTCCCAGCTGAAAGCTCCCCTGCCCTGGCAAGGCAGCCCTGCCTTCGAGATACATCCTTCCAAAATGAGTGATGAGGAGAGGACTGAGTGCCAAGCCCCACCAAGAATGCACTGAAGATGCCAAGTTCAAGCAAGAGCTGAGAAGCAGTGCTGGTGGCATTGGCTGCACCAGCTCACACCCCAGCACATAGCTGGACCCTGGCTTTCTCTTTAGAGCTTCTAGATTAGACACTGAAGCACTGATAGGGGGACCGGCTTCCTCTGGTTTAAGCTATGGATACTGAGGCTTCAGAAGCATATTGAAGCGAAGAGGGGAAAAAACCCAAAGGGAGCTGTGAGCACACTGTATTTCAAGCTGTTGTACATTGGCACTTACGGTTTATGACCACATAATCAGTTTGGTGTGGGATTACTGTGACTTCTAAATGCGAACCATGCCTCCTTCAGTGCTCTGGGAGTTACTTAATACTTTTTAATCTCCATCTTGTGAGTGGCTGCAGGCTGTGTTTCACACATGCTAGCCAGACGACTCCTTGCAGATTTCCACTCCACTCTAATACAGATTTCTTCCTGAAGAGAATCTGTGGCACTCTTGCAATAATCTTGATGCTTTCCAAATCAAATACAGAGGACAGGCAGTACAAGAAGATGATGAGAGCCTTAAATGCTTTGAGGTTTTCGTTGCTAATTTTGGATGTCAATTTGAGGGCCTAGTTCCGTATAAAAGTGTTTTGGATATCTGGCGTAAGAACCAATCTACTTGTTCTCTTCAAGCTTTCAGTTCTTCCAGCCATGTCTGTCTCAGAGTGGTGCCTTCAGATGTGCTCAGGAACAGGCGGTTTAAACTGGTTGAGGTCTGTTATCTACAGGGTGTGGAATAAAAGCTGGGTGCTCTGCATTACTTGAATAACCTTCAGAATTATGGGGTTTGGGGTTGGTTTTTTTTGCTATCTCCACCCACTCTGTCTCCAAGGTCCCTACGAGGGTGGAACAGACAGGGCTCTTGCACAACTTTCAAACACAATGTCCTAAGGTAGCAATTCAACAGATCATCACTTATTCACTTGGTCCCTGCCCATCCTCTAGACTGAACAAGGCAAAGGCCCAATGATGCTCTTGCAGCCTACTGTTTGTTTTCCTTCAGCCTAGGTAACTCAGGTCCTAGGATGTACTCTTTAGGTGGGTCTGGCATTAATATCAGTTGCATGAAGTCAAATAGTAGGTGGCACACGAAGGCTGTGACCTCACTTGCCATGACTGTGGGCTGATAACTTCCTGTTTCACCTGCAGCTGGCTGCATCAAGGTAATTTCTGAAAGTTTTCCCTCTCCGTGGTGTGACATAGCAATGTGCAAGATATGACACAGAAGTTGTGTTGGGTTTCCCCCCACCTACTGTAGCTGAGGTCAGGAAGTGCAAATGACAAGATTTCAGAACATTTGGGCAGATGTCTCCTCTGAATCCGAAAATCATGCCTTCGTCATTCTAGCTGCAGCTTTTAAATGTCAGTCCCAGAAAGACCCTGTCACAGGGGACGTGGGGAGCCACTGACTATAACCGATGGGTGCGTCAGTTCAGAGAGGTGATTGGATGCGTGGATGGAGGCTGTTCCCTGCTGCCAGCCTGCAATCTGTAAGTCAGGCAGGGCTGGAGGTCTGATTCCTGAGAGTCCAAGTTGCAAGGGCCTCTCACAACTCCTTGGATATGTGTCATATCCCACGATTTGACTACTATGGGTAGTGCATCCTAATGATTGAGTTTTGGAGAGTCTCTCAAGGCTCATTCTTCAGGGATGAAGTAAACCAGACCAGGAGGCACAGGAGGAAACAAATAGGTGACCAGATGACACCATTTCTGATCATCACCTTGCACCTTTTACTACTCTGTGGACACTCTTGAAGTCAGCTGCTCCCTGAGACATACTGTTGTGTTAAATGAACTCCTGCTCTGCTTGAACCTGTCAGCTCCTGTGCACCTGTAACCACAGAGTCATGTAAACTGCAACACAGCAGCTCTGAACACCACACTGCCTAAGCTAAATAGGCCTGAAATTAAATCATGAAATCATGGAATAGTTTGGGTTGGAAAGGGCCTTGCAGCTCATTCAGTTCCAATCTCCCTGCCATGGGTGGCAGCACCTTCCACTAGAGAAGGTTGCTCCAAGTTCCATCCAACCTGGCCTTGACCACTGCTGGGTATGGGGCAGCCACAGCCTCTCTATGTCAGTGCCTCACCACCATCACAGTACAGAACTTCTTCCCTGTGTCCCATCTAAACCTAACCTCTTTCAGTTCAAAGCCATTACCCCTTGTCCTGGCACTACACATGAAAAAGTCCCTTGTAAAAAACAAAAAAGCCCTTGTAAAAAGTCCCTCTCCAGCTTTCATGTAGGTCCCCTTCAGATACTGGAAGCTGCTCTAAGGTCTTCTCAGAGCCTTCTCTTCTCCAGCCTTAACAAACCCAGCTCTTCCAGCCTGTCTCCATAAAAAAGGTTCTCCAGCCCTCTGAGCACCTTTGTGGCCTCCTCTGGACTCACTCCAACATCTCCATATCCTTATTCTGGGAACCCCAAAAGACTGCAGGTGGGGTCTCATGAGAGCAGAGCACAGGGGCAAGATTACATCTCTCAAGCTGCTGGTCACGCTTCTCGTGATGCAGCCCAGAAAAGGTTTGCTTTCTGGGCTGCAATCTCACATTGCTGGGTCAAGTGTAGCTTCTAATCTACCAGCACCCCCAAGTCCTTCTCCGCAGGGCTGCTCTGAATCTATTCTCTTCCCAGCCTATATATTGTGCTTGGGATTCCCCCAGCATGGGTGCAGGACCTTGCACTTGCCCGCGTTGAACTTCATATTCAATACCTTTATGCCTCACAAGCATGTCAAGGTCCCTCTGGATGGCATTCCTTCCCTCCAGTGTTATCAACAGCACCACACAGCTTGGTGTCATCGGCAAACTTGCTGAGGGCACACTCAATCCCACTGTCCATGTTGCCAACAAAGGTGTTGAACAGGATCGGTCCCAACACGAACCCCTGAGGAACAACACTTGTCACTGATCTCCACTTGGGTGTCAAACCATCAACCACTTTCAGTGCAACCACTCAGCCAATTCCTTCTCCGCTCAGTGGTCCATTCTTTACGTCCAATGTTAAACATCCATCCTTTAGACAACTTATTGTCTTCTTTTTTTTTGTTTTTATTTTCCTTAACCAAGCAAGTTTTTTCCTTTGGATGTGGTAGAGCCTTCTCTCTGCAGTTTCCATAGAGAGCTTGCTGCTCCTGGTGACTGGCAGACAGGGCAGCAAAGAACAGTCATCCATGTCCCTGAGCTGTGGGCCCAATTGAAAGGAATATTAAATTATTGATATGAAGGTTATGAAATGGCTGATAGCTGCAACCCAACCATTCCATCTTCTAAGCAGCTTCAGTGGGGGGCCTTAAAGAAATATTACCCCTGAAGAGGGTTTCCAGCTACCCACTTTATAGTGGAATAGCCATGCCCCTGAGTGACCCTATCCCTCAGCAGACAGTCAGACTTCCATATGCTCTGCAAGTGCTGGTGCTTACGCACAGTTGCAAAGAGAAACTCTTTGTGTTCCTCTGCACCCTGCTGCCATCCTCTCTCTATGCCTGAGCTCTCCTTCAGTGCCTCCCACTCAGAGCTTTTCTCTAACCCTAACGCTGTGCCTCCATCTGCTCCCTCCGGCTGCAGCTGGCAGCCTCCCTGGAGCACCTCCTTCTCTTTGTGCCCTCCTCCACCAGGTGAGTGGGTACTTCTCCTGTCTGCAGCTTGCAAGTACACCCTTTTCAACAGGAAAGGGCAGAGACACTGTGCTCCGGAGGGCCATTACCCCCATGGTTTCATCTGCCGCTGTGTCAAGGATGAACTGGGAAACTGAGCAATGGGTGCAGCTGTAGAGGAGAGGCTCTGCCTAACACAAGAGCAGCAGGAACCCGCAGGCTCAGCATGGACTTGCTGCCCTGTGCTGGGCAGGTCTGGGGTGAATCCACAGTGAGAACATTGTCCTGAGCCCTGGCCAGGCTTTGTGGATTTGCACCTCTTGTACCTCTGTTCTCTTTGGGGTTTGTGTTTAGCATGCTTACTTGGGGAGAAAATAAAAGAAAACCCCAGAGAGAAAATTACACAAAATTGAGACTAATGTAAATTCTTTGTGGTAAAACACCAGAGTGGGGAGACTTGTAACTATTCCCCAAAATGCACTTTAGAAAATCATCAACTTGGAGATAATTAATAAAGCACAACAGAGATGCCAGATCACCCCTGTTGTTTTGCCACAGGGTAAGGCTGTCCAGCATTTGCAGCTGAGGATTAAGTAAGAGTTGACTGAAGAAATGTATTCCAGTCTCCTTTCCTCCTCACTGTAGTCTTTTGAGGGGAGATGCAGATTTAACTCCAGGTGCTGGCCAGATGGGTTAGTCCTTGGAGATTAACAGCTCTCAGTCCTCACCTATCGTTTCTTTCACAGCATGGCTATTTTTAGTGGGTGGTGAACAAAATGCTTTCTTACTGACTATTCTGAAGCGTGTTTCCAGGCTGCCTGGGAGCATGTACTGTGGATAAGACAGACCCTAGCCAAAACCCAGCTGTGCAAATGACTGGCTGTCTCATTAAACCATTGAGCATCTTCAACCCTCAATATCCTTCCTGAATCACCCCTGTCTTTCTGAAGGTGCTGGCGTCCCATCGATCACCAACTCCAGAGATTTTAAAGGACATTCTTGCCCATGGGCCACTGTTTGGGAACAGCCACGTGGGCTCTGGCAGCATGACTCACGATGAGCCTTTCCCTGTGCCTTACCAGTTAATCCTTTCAGTTTCTTTAAATGAGACACTGGGCAAATGTGACTCATTGTCGTTCTCGGGAAGTGACAGATTTGCACAGCGTGGCCCAGGGGAGTGTTGGCCCCGCGCTATGCAGCTGAGACCCATGTGCAGCCACCTCCTGCCCTCATTCCCTTTCCCTTCTACTTTCAGAATTAGCACTGCCACTTTCCTTTTGACTGCCAAAACCAGCAGAGACTTTCTAGTGCCCACTGTCACCTTCATGTGAAGCGAGTGTGCTGGGCTAGATGGCAAAATGACTCTAAGGGAAGAACTTGCCACATGTCAAACTGCGTGCTGGTGCTGCTCTATTACTTTAATTCCTCACTACACACATCAGCTTTGCAACAAGCAGGAAGTCCCTCACTCGGGCTGTCACAGCTGGGCATTGCAGGCACTGCAGGCTGGTGCATCCTGTTTACCCCTTCATGTTGCTTCTTACAGCTTCATGGCACTGCAGCAGCCACACACCTCCCAGAGAAGGCATCCTGCAGCAGAGAGTGCCAGACTAGCCAAGAACTGCTTCATCAGCTGGAGCCTGACTTTTGGGGTGCTGTTCTTCCTGCTACCTGCCAAATTGAAGCCATGTGAGGCCTTCTGCCCACCTGGGCAGTCCTCAGGTTCTGCAGTAGCATTGATGTTGGTCCTGCCTAAACTTTCCCTGGTACACCAGAGTACATAAGGAGCATTTTGGGGGTCTTCTCGCCACTGTGGTGTAAAAGGAAGTGTCTGGATGCACTTCTGAGCTTTTGAGAAGGGGAAAGAAAAAAGGAAAGAAAAGAGGCAAACTCAATTTCCTCTTGCTCCTTAAGCTCTATGCCAGTGCTCTCCCAAGGGGGGTACAGTGTACCCAGCCAAACTAAGCTCCTCACTGAGAGTGTTCCAGAAATAATGGACCTGCAGCTGCCTTAATCAGGCCATTTTGCTGAGATGAGGAGACCCAGGTGGCTTTCCAGGCTATGTCAGGCACAGCACTCCTCACGGTCCACAACTAATTATTTTATCTAACTTGCATTTCCTCAAGGGAGCACAGCCCAATGGAATGGAGCTGTAAATGTAATTAAGTGCTGCCCTCCCAGTGGAATAGAACTATAAATGTAATTAAATGCTGCATGCTAGGCACCTGCAGCTAGGTGAAAAACATGCAACCCCACTCCTCCACCTGCTTGGGTTTAGAGCAGACCAGTAAACTGAGACACAGGAGCTCAGCATTTACACAAATGTCCATGGAAAGCAGGCCTGGCACATGCCCCTCCTCTTTGCCTCTGGGTGCTCACCGCTGTGCTGGGCACAGCTGGCACAGGCTCCAGCAAGGACATGGTTGCAAAGGCTCCAGGTGGGTTGGACATCTCTGTCCCTGCACTGTTTCTCTCCTCTCACTGCTTGCCTGCAGTGCCGGGGAGGGAGGCACACAAGGAGCAGGGTGCACTAAGCCTGTGCCCATGCAACCTCCTATGGACCTGGATGCCCCTGGTGTGGGTGGGGCAAGCACAATGTTCAAGGCACTGAAGTGAGAACCTGGGCAGTGAGGTAGCGTCTGCGACCACAGAGCAAATATTTGCCTGCAGTGCACTTTGGCAGGTACGTGAGAGCAGCCAGCAAACGGTGGAGGAGCCCAGTGGAGACAAGGCGCTGCCTGTTTGCTAACCGTGCAGAGGACATAAACACAGAGCCAGGGCCATTCAGGCCTCTCCAGCAGCCATAAAAGGTGAGGAACAGGAGGGGGCCAGTCACAGCCAGTCTACACGTGCCTAAAGGCCCTCCAAGCACAAGTACGAGCATCATCTCAGCAGAGGCTCACCTGCCTCTGATCTGCTGGGTTTGTATCTCTGTGAAGCAGCTTTCCAGACAGGGAGAAGGAAAAGGCCTTCCCATGCCATCTCCTTTCCTCCATGTCTGCAGCAGGAGCTGCCCAACGCCTAGCCCCCGGGCAAGCTGGGGTAGAGGGTATCACAGCTGGCACCAGCTCCTGACCCCATCTTGAGCCTCAAAACCTACTGTTTTCTTACTGCATGCTCACACAAACTGCATTTACCTCCCACTGGGTCTGTAGCATTGGCTGTTTCATGATCCACCCAGCGGGAACTTTTGTGCCACCTCATAAGGTGCAAAGGCAGATCATGCATCACCACCCTGCTTGCCTCCCCCAAAAAAACCTACTGGGCTAGGCAGAATTACACCCGCTTTGTGTTCAAGGGATCTTACTAAAAAGGCAGGAAATAGTATTTTGTGGTGCCTTTTTCTGAGCAATATCAAAGCTCAGCCTCTGTGTGGATCAACAGTGTCTGGTTGGGGTGAGAGGGGCACATTCTTCTCCCTTTTTTGCTCCTGGTTTAGCTTTTTACAAACCTTGTGTGTACCCTGCTTCCTCAGATAGATTTGGTAGTACAGGGCAGGTGCCATCCTGGTGATAAGAGCTATCTTGGCCCTAGAAGTAGATGTCTTTATGTGAGCATGTCCACTTCTGCTTCAGAGCTGAGAATCACTGGAGCAAGAGGCTCTGGCATCCTTGTGTTTCAAACTGCCCTTCTGCCAAAATGTTTCTCCCAGTCATCCTTGCACTGTGAAAAACCACACTGAGTTAGGTAGTGCCTTCTTGTTCAGAGATGAAAAGCTGTTAATGTAGAGCTGTGCCTCTGGAAATGAAGAGGGTCCGGATGATACACTCTGACACCTGAAAAGAAGGAGGAACGCTCACCCATGCCCCTGAGGGATGGCTCACCATCCTTTCCTGGGCTGGATAACAGTTCCTCCTTGCTGGGGGTGGAGGACACCATGGCATGGAGAGCCCCATGTGAGTCCAGACAGCACAACCTGCCCTGCTCCCTGTGCTGTTGCCTTTCTTCCCAGCTCTGGGCCACACGCAGGCCATAGCAGCACAGGGGAAGCAGATTTTCTCAGCCAAGTGATGCTGCCTACAGGGTAATGCAAAAGATTGCCATCTGTGTTGTTTTGCATTCCCTTGTTGTCCCAAATCTGTTGCAAGAGGGAAACATGATACTGGATTCTGAGAAGCTTCTGGTCCAAAGCTGGTGAGACCTTAGGCCATTTGATGCAGCTCCGTGGCTGACAGCAGCAGGCACATCAGAAGAGAGTGAGGGGGATAAATGATCTTCCATCTGCTGCCAGTGAGCATTTGGGAACTTCTGGGGTCACAGGTTGCTCTGAGGTCTCCACAGCTCTCTGGAAGTCATGCCACAGATGTGTTTAGAAGCTTTTGGGAACCACACAAACTCCTGACATCACCAGCTCCAGCAGCAGATGTTAACTGTGCATTCTGTGAAACGGCTCATTCTTTTCTGAGTTTAGGACCTATTCTCTGCTAACCCCATGGGGTGCCATGAAAAGCAGTGAATAGAAGTTTTTCTCTGTTCAGATTTCCCATTTGAGTCTTGGTTTCTTAGACCTCTACCATATCTTCTCTGTTTTGCAGGTTGAGAGTCCTAGCACTTTTGCCATGTCCAGGCATGTACGTCCAGTTTCTTGGAGTCTGTTCTGTTCTGTCACTGCATGCTTTGTAAGATGGGGAGACTAGAATCAGCAGGAGGGCTCATGATGCAGACACACCAGAGAATTAATAAATTACCTTAATTCCCTTCCTCATAACTGTCAACCTTTTATTTCCTTTCCTAACCACCACTGAGCACCCCAAAACATCCACAGCACCTCCTGGGTCTCTTCCTCAGTGACAACACCAGATGTGGCATCCATTAGTCTGCAGCCACAGCAAGGGCTGTTGCTGCCCTGTGCATGCTACTTTATGTTCATCAAAGGTGAGTTTCATCTGCCACTTTATTGCCCTATTGCTTTGACATTGTGGGAGCCTTCTGCTGTCATTGAGAGATATGGGTAGCTGCCAGGTAAATCTAGAAGCTGTAGGCAAGGGAGCAGGACCCTGAGTTTGCTCAGAGCCTGAGAAAAGAACATAAAGTATAGTTTAGCCCTGTCCCCAGCATAGCCACTGTTGCTGCTTGTCAGAAAAACAGAGGAACAGACAGAGCCTTGGGATGACATAGTCTAGTGCAAGGCATCCCTGCCCATGGCAGGGGGTTGGAACCAGTTTACCTTAAGAACCTTTCCAACCCAAACCGTCCTATGATTCGATGATTCCGTATGCACAGATCTACCCCATTCACTCTTATCTGAGTTGTTTTCCTTTCAGGGCAACTGTTAGAGGTAGTTATGCCTTTGGAAAGTTGAAGGCTGCTCCAAACCCTGGACTTCAGCACTCAGTGTTGTTGCTGGGGAATGGTGACTTTCCCCACAGCAGATGGAGCACTCATGTGACACTCCGTACACTATGTATCATCTATTTACATCTTTTTTTACATTAGCAACAGATGGCTTAGCATAATTATTTTTTTTTAAATTAGGGGGAAAATGTATCTTAAACTTCACACATTTTCTGGAGCCTATGGTATTTACTTCTACAGCACCAGTACTGAGGTCTTCACTGAGAGGACCTCCCTCACCCTTCCATTGCCCTCTTTGAAGAGGTGTCACACTGGAGATGCAGGTAGAGAGGACAGCATTAAGCAAGCAGAAACTCTTACAGTCATGCAAGGGAGAGAGGAAAAGGTAGTTCTGAAGCAAGAAAGACAAAAGGGAATAAAAATGAACTCATGGACAGTAGTAGGACCAGAAGGGAAGAAGAAAAGCATTAGTGCTGGCAAAGCCTGCCTTCAAAAGTTGATTGGCCTCAAGTCCTGCAAAAGCATATTAAGGTTCAGAAGTACAAAACTTACCAAAACATGAGCTCAACAGTTGGTTCCTTCTTGTTCCTCTTTTGGCTTGTAAGGCTGTGAGCACTGGGTCTCTGCTACCAGTTTTTTCTCTGGAAAGAGAAAAACCCTTCTCTTTCCTGAGAAAACCTTCTCTTTCTCAGGGAGAAAGGTTAGTATAAACTAGGACCTTCCCATGCTCATGGGACCCACAAAGATGGGGCTGTAAGCAAGCTGCCAGCTTGGTTTGACTTAGCAGTGCTGATCCTGTCAGAAGAAAAGGTTCTCTTTAAAGCCTGTGGAAGAGATACAAGGTAGACCAACTGCAGGCAAGGTACTGAAATCTCTTCTTTGCATGGAAAACAAGTTTGAATGAATAAGGGTGAAAAAAAATCCCCAAAACTGCCAGACAAAAGCATCATCCTTGTGCAGTGTCAAACCTCATGCACTAGCACGTGCAAGGGTGGTTCCGCTGTCTGGGAATTGGCTGGGGCTTGGTGGGAGAGGGCTGTCAGAGGACACAGAGGGCTGCTGGGACACAGGGGGTTTAATGTGCATCCTTACTGCAAAGGACCATATCAGAGGGAAGGGAGCCCTCCATGGGATAGCACATCTGTCCACAACCTCATCAATGCTTAGTACTGTCAGTAGGCAAGTATCTGACCTGCCTTGTGCCAATGGAAAGGAGCAGAATATAGCTTTAGGTAGAAAATAATTTTGACTGCAGCAGTCCCTGTGACACATCTCTTGTACACAGGCAATACTCCGATCTGCAGACAGAGCCCTGGGCAAAGGCAGCAGGACCCCTCAGTGGCCAACAGACCAGTGGGTGCTGTGTTTGCAAGTAGGTCTTTCCCAGCTCAGGCATGTGCATCTGCTTTCTGAGATGCCATTCTTTTGCTAGATTGTTTTGACCCATGGACCTTTGCTGCAGTAAACCAAATGATGTGCCTACTCGTTCTTGCTTGGTGTTTCTTAGCAAGCAAACATGGTATGGTGGGTGGATGCAAAGCTAGTTTACATTTTTACGCTAGTTTTACTCCTCTGTAAATCCTACTCAGTAATGACTAATCCCCAAGTTGATTCCCCTTTCCCATTCGGATTATTTTATTTTCACTAGATTTTGGTACTTAATAAAGTTTAACTGTTTAGGGTCTACCTGTTGTGATTTTTCACATGTTATAAGGACAAATGGCTGGCTCTAAGGCAGTACCCCCATATTGCTTCTGTGTAGCAGCAAATCCCATGCTAAAGGCAATGGAGATTATAGGACATAGCCCACCCAAGAAAGCATAAATACTTAAGTAAAATGCACAGAAAGACTTGTTTGGAAAAGAAACTATGGCAAATACCTACAAGGAGCAAGGTAAGACACCAAGTCTAGGTGCACTGCCCTGAGGAGCCTACCCATCCTGGTTCTACCCATGAAGCTTCCCATAGTGGCAGGGACAACTTGGGCCACTGCTTACCTGCTATCATCTTTACCAGGAACAATGCTATCCTGGAGCCACTCCCCTTGCCCAAAGCAAGGAGGACACAAGCAAGCTGATGCTGTGCTCCTTTATGATGAGCTGTGCAACTAATTCATTCCCACTGAGCTCAGGTCACTCTCTCTGCAGCAGCTCAGACAAAGGCAGCAACAGATGCCCTGAGAAGTCAGTGGCCCTCAAAGAAACTGGAGAGCCCTCCAGCCACATCAAGGACCACAGTGTGAGAAACTCACCTTCTAACAGCCCCACTGGCTGGCAGGGGCACTGGGCCAGCTACCTCCTCAGCTCAGCCCTTGCCTCAGGGATCATCTTGCCTCTCTGGCATTGGGCAAAGCTGCTCGGTGCTGCTGAGGGTGCAGTGGGGCAGGTCCTGCCTTGCTGTGGCTTCCCTGCATCAGCTTGCCAGGGCTGGGACCCATTGCCCAGGCTGCAGCTGCACATTGGTTTGCTTTTTTGGAGACTCGCACTCCTCATGGGATCAACATGGGTCTCCATTAGGATCTGGTCTCACCAGCCTTTGCTAGGCAACATACCTTCCTAGGGCTGTTCTTCTAGGCATTTCCTGGAATGGGGGTTGGTCCCCTGGCTCCTTCTGTCCCTCTCTCTGCTCCAAAGGGTAAAGATCTGATTACATCCTTCTCCTGCTCTTGGCAACAGAATACCAGTAATTTCCTGCCTTATGAGGAGATGTTTGGCCTCTGCTCCATTGCCTCAGTTCTATGGTGGTGCCTGAAGTGCCCCTGCAAGTCAGTGAGGGCAGCAGCCACTGCAGAGCAGAAGGTAGGACAGGTAAAGGTCTGCTGGGTCTAGGCTAGCATGGCTACTTCTGCTGCTGATCTAGAAGCACTGCTGTCAATAGCACATTTCTTCTGAGCAAGGTGAAATTAATCAGCAGCAAAGATGGAAATCCAGGAAGGGGTCTGCCTAGCAGCCCAGAGCGGGAAGTTCATGGGATTTCCAGAGAAGCAGCTTTGCCAGCACCACGTTGCCAGTTTCTGCGGTTTTAATCATGTGTCTTATATGTTGTGGGTTGTTTTTTTTTTTTTTTTTTCTGGGGCTCTTGCAGTTGCAATATGATTACTGAGTTCTCCTTTCTTCTTTTCATACTGAGACAATCCTTGCTTGTGGGAGCTGTGAACAAAACCATAAGAACAAGAACCCCAGGGGCTCAAAATACCTGTATGTAAATAAAGGGTAACACCACCGAGATTATGTTCAAAGCAATGCCTTGTTTTTCATCAAGAAAAGACTTGCAGCTGAGAACCTCAGTGACAGAGAAAACCAGTATCTCCAGCCGTGACTGAAACTGTGCGCACTAGCTTCTTAGTACACAGGTTCTTCTCCAGCCTCCCAGGTGCAAACCACTTTTGCTTTGTTGCCATGCTTCTTCTTGTCTCCATTCTCCACTTGCAGTTATCAAACCAGGAGGTATGCTGAAGCAAGTTATAGGCATAAGCCAAAAGGTTGCTGGACTTCAAGTCTTTCATCCTTCCTGGGGAAAGGCAGCAGGCCCAGGGTGCCCAGCTTCTTGTGTGTGGAGGAGGCAGAACCACAGAGCTGTACCACTGAGCTGTACTGAACTGTCATCTTCAGGTTGCTCTGTGAGCAACCATTCAAACAGGCACGTTTCCACCTTCCTTCCTGATGCATGGCCTACGAGATGCAAAACACATAAGAGGTTGCCTGGAAGGGATATTCAGGTGTGAACTTCTGTCCTATACAAGCGATTTATCGAAATTTGCTTTGTGATCTTTATTGTGGTCATTATGCACAACAGTAATACAGTCGGAGGGGAAACAACAAAGCTACAAAAACCTGCAAAGAAAAATGAGACAGACCAGCTTCACATTGGTTGGTTGGATGCTAAGGATGGGATGAAAACATAAACCATAAACTGTCATAAACCAGCTCACTGATGAGGCACATTAGAACAGCTATTTTGGGTCATCCTGTGTTAAATTGAATATAATGACCCTCGTTACAGCCAGAGTACAAAAGCAACAGCATCAAGACCTGGTGAAGAAGGCAGTAAAAGCAAAATCGTGACCTTTGAAGAGTAAGGGCATGTCCCACTGGGTGATGGAAAGCATCTCCTTGAAAAAGGTGATTTACTCGGAGGTGCTGGCACTGCCCTGTATAAAGTACAGCATGGATTATTTCCAGATCCTTCTGCCTCCCCATCTTGGGAAAAGAAGAAATAGTTTTCCAGAACAAAGGTAGAAAGGGGGAGAGAGGAGAAAACAATTCTTGCCCATAAAAGCAGAACATATGTTACAGCGAAGCCGAACAGCTTTCCGTGCAACAGATTCTAGCCAAGCTATTAGTAACACCTGATACACCCATGATTCCTCATCAGCTACCTGCCAGCAGTGAGCAATTGACTCAATGTTATCAATTATGTTCCTTTACCCCCTCTTTCCCTCCCACCAATTTAGCATCTGTTAGTCATGAGAAATAATCGTCTTAGAAAACATGGGACAAACAATGAATTTTTATAATAAAATGGAATATTATTGTAAATAATAATTAAAGTGCTCTGAAAAAAGGTGGAGCCATATCATTACCCCAGGGATTTTAAGCACTGCTATTCAGCAAAACTCCCAGGGAAAGGTAAGCTAGTCAAGTCTGATGTCTGATGTATACAGGTGACATGCGTCAGAAACATCAGCAGCAAGACAGGTTTGGTCAGATCAGGAGTTCTCTGGTCCCAGGTCTATCAAGGCCAACACCAGCTGTCTTGAGAGTATCCATGTTTTCATTCATCTGCCCCTCCCCCAGGCAGGACTAGCTGTGCAGACACCAGTCCCTGCCTTTAGAAGCCTCCCAACAGAGGTTCCATTGATGCCCCAGATAATATCTTCTCCCAGCACACTTTAGCAAGTTGTGTCTAACCTGTATCTAATTTCTTGCAATTCAAGATTGCTGCTACTTCCTCCAGTCATATTTAATGCAGAGAATAGAATCCTCTTTCAACATATCTAAAGACTTGTGTCTTCCTCATGCCTCCCTCTTCTCTTGGAAAGGGACTTTTTTATAAGAGCAAGTTCTGGTTAGACAAGGGGTAATGGCTTTAAACTGAAAGAGGCTGGGTTTAGCTGGGGCATAAGGAAGAAGCTCTGTACTGTGAGGGTGCTGAGGCACTGGCACAGGGTGCCCAGAGAGACTGTGGCTGCCCCATCCCTGGCAGTGCTCAAGGCCAGGTTGGACAGGGCTTTGAGCAACTTGGTCTAGTGGAAGGTGTCTCTGTCTGTGGCAGGGGTTTGGTGCTGCATGAGTTTTAAGGCCTCTTCCAACCCAAACTAGTCTATGATTCTGTGATTCATAGAATCATAGAATAGTTAGGGTTGGAAAGGGCCTTAAGATCACCTAGTTCCAACCCCCCTGCCATGGGACACCTCACATGAAACACAAGTCTGATGAGGAACAGCTGAGGGAGCTGGGAGTGTTTAGTCTGGAGAAGAGAAGGCTTGGGGGGGGGGGGGGCTTCATCGCTCTCTACAGCTTCCTGAAAGGAGGATGGAGCAAGGAGGTGGCTGGTCTCTTCTCCCAAGTACCAAGTGATAGGACAAGAGGTAACAGCCTCAGGCTGCACCAGGAGAGGTTTAGATTGGATTTAGGAACAACTTCTTCACCAAAAGGGTGCTCAGGCATTGGAACAGGCTGCCCAGGGAAATGGTGGAATCACTGGCCATGGAAGTGTTCAGAAACCATGTAGATGAGAACCTCAGTGATATGGTTTAGTGGTGGACCTGGCAGTCTTGGGGTAATGGCTGGACATGACAATCTTAAAGGACTTCTCCAACCTAGTTGATTCCGTGATTCTGTGAAAATGGGAAAATGAGACTTACTGCTCTGTTTCCTTTGAACGAATGCTTCCACTACTGGTGACAAAAGGGCAGCTGCCCATTTGTTTGGTGATTAGAAGCAGAAAACCAGCCACCATCTGCAACTGTACAACCCTCTAGAACAGCCATCTATTCTGGCAGCCTTGGCTGAGGGACTCTTGAGTGTTTAACTGAGCTTCCAACAGCAAGCACAGAGGCATCAAATGGAAAGGCAAGTGTGTACCCATCAACCTTTGAACCATATTTAATAGCTTCTTACCAAATATGTAATTACATGTTTTTCCCTAAACACTGGAACCATGTTTCAAAGCAGGCTACAAAGTTCACCTCTGCATCCAGTAGACTTGGCCTAGCTTAGCCCTAGATTTCCCAGCTAAGACTTGTTGGTCATTTCTTAGCAGAATGGATCATGTCTTCCTAATGCCTGGAGGGGTTACACGGCATGAATCAGGAAAAGCACACGATTGCAGCACAGGCCAGTTACATCCAGTCCTTCCCTGCCCCTCCTCAACCTTTATCCTTTCTGTAAAACTAGAGACTAAGTGCTGTTTCCTTCCACATGCTTCACTAACTGAATATAATCCATCTGCTTTTCTTTGCTTGGAGGATTTGTATGTGAAGATGATAATTAATCACCTGTACTGCTTTATCATCCTGAAAGCTTAGTGCCCATGGATCTGTAGGTACTGACTGGACTGCTCAGGGAAAAGACATCTAATGTACAATACACTTTTTGGGACTAAGATAATCAGGTCCTTGTAATGTAATCCTTATAATGGCAATAACAAAGCTGAAAACCACTGAGTTACCTCTGAACATCCTGTCCACAGACAACATTGATCAAGGCTGCAGAACTTTATCCCAGGGAAGAGGGAAAATGGGGAATAAAACACTTTCCCATCCATAAAGTCAATAAAACAAAACAACAGAATCTTTTATCCTAATAGCAATTTATTATAATTAAAAGTAACAAGTAGGTTTAAATCCTTATTTTCTTAAAAATCTAGTATAACACACATGTCTGCTACAGTTCTATGAAACCTATGGCAAAATTGTATCCCCAAATCACACCATTCTGCCTCATCCTCACAGACATCAGTGGTGTGGGACACAAACAAAACAGAGAGAGATCGCCCTACATAGCACTTGTCACAAGGATAAGAATGACCATTAGGCCTCAAAATGCTACAAGTTATTCTGTAAGAGCTATTAATCATAACTTAAGTTTTCTCAATTTTCATATTGCTGGAAAAATCAAATAACTCACACAGTTTTTGGTGAAGCCGTAAGGATCTTTTAAGAACTGCATTTCCCCCTCCTCTTTCCTGCTACGGTTTTTTTTTCTTTTCTCCCCCTTGATGACACAGCTGCCCCATTCAAGGTAACAAATCTGCAGTGACGTTTTCAGTCACTCCACACAGCATGACATATTTCCTCCACATTCTGAGACAGTGCTCAGCTCTAGCACTCAACCTATAACAGTACTGAGGAACAACCTGGCAGCACACTTTTCAGGAATACTACATGTTCATATATTAATCTCCAGCTTTGTGGGAGCTCTAGAGCTTAAGTTAAGCTCTAGCTAAGTACTCAAGATAGCTAACTTACTTACAGCTAGCTCAGATTCATGTAAAACAGCAGCAGCCAGATGCTGCAGGACAGATGTATCTTCATGTCACAGCTGTTCACAAAAGCCCTGAGCAAGTCATAATACTGTTCATCAGTGGCTTGGAGGACCAAAAAAAAAGTCTCCACAAGCAAGCACACATACTGCTGAAAATGAAGGATGTTCCTAATTTTGTCAAGCACTTAATGTGTTGAATTTAAGCTTCAGTGTTAGTCAATATTCAAAAGTAAGCAGAAGCCCACGAGTGAAACCTTTCTGGCTAGCAGAAACATTATGAAGGAAGGAACAGAACACACGTAAACTTCAAAAAGCATGTAGAAGCCACTCAGATATGACTTGTACATGCTTTCAGGTACACAAGAAGGTTTGTTCTTCAGGAGCAGATCACTTAGGTGGATATATCATAGAATCATAGAATAGTTAGGGTTGGAAAGGACTTTAAGATCCTCTAGTTCCAACCCCCCTGCCATGGGCAGGGACACCTCACACTAAAGCATGTCACCCAAGGCTCTGTCCAGCCTGGCCTTGAACTGTCATGGATGGAGCATTCACCACCTCCCTGGGCAGCCCATTCCAGTGCCTCACAACCCTTACAATAAAGAACTTCCCCCTTATCTGCATGAACTTCACAGTAGCTTATGGAATTGTGAAGCTCAGTGAAAGCAAATCAGTAAGCAGCTTCACATACATCTATATCCATTCTGAACTTGGAGAGTCATGGAAAAAACCATAGACACAATCATAGGATAAATATATGGAAGAGGTACTAGACCAACAAACTCTAGGAACAGACTCCAGTTGCTCTTCAACAGCAGTTCACACTCTTATCTAAGCAGACATACAAGTTAAACTCCAGGAGAAAATATGGTGTTAAATATACCCAGTTAAAACTTTTTTTGAGTTTGCTGTCAGCTGGGTATCTTGGGGAATAGAAAGCAAAACCCAAACAATGCTTACAGCAACACTACAAAATCCTGTCATACCGAACATCCTAAACTATTATCTTGGTTTGTGAATGTACCTGATAGTTTATGAGCATCCACACTTACTCAATAATACTTTAATTCTGAGCTGGCCACTAAACCACCCATACAATAGCAATGCAAACACAAAGGGAAAAGATCAACTAAGATGCTTAATAACAGATAGTTTGCCAAATCAAATAGCATTTGCTTCCAAAAAATTCAATTTTCTGTTTTGCTCTCCTCCTCCTGCCCTTGTTTCACTTCCTATTTTCCTTCGTGCCCATCTCTAACAACCAGCCACATGGGCAAACACAGAAGTTTTGAAAAGGTCCCTTTCATTGTAAGTCTCATCCCATGTATGTAAACACACAAAGAATCACCTGTCTAATCACTGTCTTTCAAGTACTCAGGAAGTTCAAATAAAATGGCTATCATTATTCCTCTTAACTAAAATGTACATAGACCTATCATATCTTTGACTTTTCTACTGGTATTAACTTCTTAAAATGGAAATACTTTCAAATTTCTTCTGTAGCTATGATAGCTTATATTCTAATGCGCCATGAAAAATAAAGACCAACACTAAGGATAATTAATAACCTGGTATTTTAAAAAATATTTCTAGCATTTTTGGGTCCCTTATCACAGACCATTTTCAAGATAATTCAGAACCCACTCTACTCACATCCAAATCAACCAACTAACCAACCAAACAAGGAAACCCCAGCTGAAAACCAATCACCCCAATATCTGCGTTGTTTAATACTTGTATTGCAGAAAGTACATTCAGGTAGAGTTCTGTAGTGTAAACACACAGTTCTGACTTCTTTTCTTCAACCACTATTTAAAATTCAAGAGTTCTTTCTATTGGCTAAATGCTTAAATGCAACTACAGGAATGCAAACTCTCACTTCAGATACACTGCACTGACCCAGAGCAGTGTAAACTGCTTTCAAGATACATACCTACCTCATAAAGAAGCCTGAAGAATAAAGTTATGCTCCCACTTGAAAACAGAGCACTAATCAGTGCATAATATTGGTTACTCTATCTAGATCAAATACTGTGTGTATTCCCCAATATAAAAATAAAATCGTACAAATTGCATGCAACTGTACATAGTGCAGTTCAAGCAATACTGAGGTGTTCTCCTTGTTTTTTTGAAGCATGTGAACAATAGCAAACTGCAGGGTGGTAATTGTAATGCAGTCTTTGTGTTTCTTCTTCAACAGAGACATACAAAGCTATTGTTATTTTAAAAGACTCTAGCCCACAATAGGGAGACTTCAAAAAAATCTAGCTGTGACAACTGCACTGTGAAGAATTGCTGGATTTCCTTATATACGTCCAAATTACTCAAATGGACTTTTCATTAGAAGTCTTTTACTATAATTCCTTTTTCATAAATCACACACCAAAAAAAGGTGCTTTCTGTTTTGATTACATACAATTGTTCATCAGGTGGAAGCAGAGGAAGGTAGCTTATTATATCATAAAACTAACCTCATCTTATGAAGCATATGTAGTATACATAATTAAATGGTCCAGTTAAGCATCACCACACACTAACCCTTCATATTTGTATAAGACGACCAGCTATGAAGTTGTAACTACTGAAACTGTACACAGGCGCCTTGGTAAACCATACTTATGTTACATCCCACAACTGCCTCTGTTTTGGGCTAATTTTTGTCCATTTCATCTATTTAGTCGCTGTGTTACCACTTCCCGGTACATGATAGAGATATATATCAGCAGAAGAAAAATGACAAAGAAATCATCCAAGAAACCCAGAATTCCAAAGAGAGCTTCAGGAAGAAAATCCAGAGGTGAAGCCAGGTAAAGCAAGGCTCCAAGCAAGCAGAGGAATATTCTGATGCGAAACATCCAGAAGAGGCCCCCAACGGAAAACATCTCCCTGAAAGCATGCCGCAATAAGGTGGGCAGATCCATAATTCTTTCCATAATCTATAAAAGAGAAACCAAAAGTTAGTATTTTGCTTTAGCAACAGATCCATGATAACTTTCCAAAAGATGGATCAGCCTTCAAAGTAAATTAAAGAACCTTTAAATGAATCTATTCCTGCCTCCTTTCCATTTTACTACTATGATTCTGTTATCTGACTACTCAGTAGAAAATACTCTCTTTTTTGTTGTGTGTCTTTTTATTTATACCAGTTCCTTTGCCTACTCTACAGAGTTTCTACGCAGAGCCATGAATTAAAAAGAGTTATTGGCAAAGCTGCAAAAATTCTCAAGAAGGAAATTTTGTATGTGGCAAAAAGGCAAATTAAGGCAATACACCGTGTATAAATCAAAGACAATTTATCTAATCTGATTAGGGCTTTAATGCAGACTTCTGGCACAACCTCAGACAGGTCACTGGGGACTAGACACAGAGCCCACAGAAAGGTCTAATGGAGGCCAAATGGTAGTTTCATACTATTCTGTATCAAAAGTATAACTGTTTTATGGTTTAGAATATGAAAAAAAAAATCCATCTTGCACCTCTTATGTCTCTTTGGATTATAGATTTTTCTTGCTAATGTTTTGTTACTATATCCATATTCAATGAACAGACGTAGAGAAGTAGGGAAGTTACTAGTATGTGAGTGCATGTATTTTACCTTGTAGATAAGAATACGCACATAGAAGACAGGCTCACCAGACTGACTTTGTAAAGTTCATAGAACTTCAACCATTTCGCCTAGCTATTTATAAAAAAAAAAATCCTGTTTTCTTCACTGAGGGAGCAGAATAAAGACTGTAAAATCCAAGGAAGATTGATGTAAAGTGAATATTCTTCCTTATACGCCATGTATTTCTTTAAGTATTTTTACTGACTAATCCTTTCAAAGTCGCAATTAAAAAAGATCTTAACACATAAATTGGGAACTCAAGGCCTATTAGAAGTTCTCACTTGCAACAAAAATGCAAGTTTCCATACTTTTACACATGGGTCATGGGTTTGCCTTAATTATGTAAATATGAATTTCCATAGTCCCTAAGCATTGTGAAGAGAAAATTCATAATGGGGGGGTGGTAGGGGTTGGGGTGAAGAGGAAAAAGAAATAACAAAAAATATTGTTAAACTCCCCTAAAATCACTGACTTCCACCCAAATTTACCCCAGACTTACAGATCTGGGCTGTCCTGAGAATCTCCGATTGTAATCATTAACATCTTGAAATACTTGGGCTGCATCCTGCTGATCTTCACTGAAGAGTGGTAAAAACAATGTTACCTAGGCACAGCAGGGAGATTTTGTTACAGGTGCAACTGTTTTTTAAGTGCGGACATTGTAAACTACCAATGAAAATAGTAAATTTCAGTTAACTACACAGTTGTTTAGTTGAATATTTGGTAGCAAAATAAAACAAAAAATGATTAACATGGACCCTGCTGCTAAGTTTTAACAAATTGTTTACAACTCTCTACAGAATATTCATCTTTTAAAAAAGATTGTTAATAACAAGGATAAGAACCCTCTTTCTAAGAGAGAATTACAGGAAATTTTTCTAAACACCTAAGTTTTTTATGTTTCGGAACAGATGATTTGGATAAAAAAGTTAATATACCAAATTAATCTAGTTTTGTTTCTTAAACTGAAAACCAAATAAAGAAACTAATGGCGCCATTCTTCTATCTTTAGAATGGCCTTGAATTTCAGGACACAAGGGGCAAAACTCATACTTTTCCACTTGGACATTCAAACAAAGACCAAGAAGAATAATAAACAGGAAAAGATTTTAACTGTCGGCTCTTTTGTAAGCACAGAGAATTCTTCTATGTTCTTGAGCTAATTTTCATGTAAACATAGAAAAACATGTACGGTCATATTCATATGTATCTTATGTTACATTTCTGTATAGAAGTTTCTGAAAACACTTGCATTTAGAAGCAATGTTCAGGTATCAAACACAGATTATCACTGGAAACAGTTCAAATTATTACAATCATCTTCAAAATCACCTGGCCACTAAATATTTATCTTTTATCTGTGCAGCAGTCGCATTTAGCAAATGACACCATGGTCAGATCTACATTCAACTCCTAGCCCTGCCTTCTGCCTTCAACGAACCTTCTGTCTTCAACAAACCTTCTGCATGACTCACGCTGTTCATGTGTACGTACTTCCATCCCCTATTTATAAATCAGACCTGACTTTTCCTATGTCACAGAATGAAAATGAATGCATAACTGTGCCAGCAGTAATATCCAATCTACCTATTATTCAGAGGAAGGTAGAAGAATATCTATATAAGGACACAAGCACACACACAAAAATCACTTATTTTCCCCTTTTCCATCTTCATCATCTTTACTTTTTGTGTCCCTCATCTCACTGGCTAAATTCTAAACTTACTCATTCATCCTGCAGTCATACTTATCTTTCTTTTCTCTGTGTTCTTACAGTCATTTGTCCTGCTCATACACACAATTAAAGTAGGATATAATGTATGGGCAAGGGCATCAGGCATATTATATAATTCATCAGAAGGTACTAGCTCTGTAGTTGTGCAGTTAAAATAAAGATGTAATTTATTTTATATATATATAGTGTATATTTTGTTAAAAGATACATTATAAAACTCAGAGATCCTATGTGTTAATGAGTTGCAGGGACATATTTCAAACTGACAATGTAAGTAAGTTGTGTAGGAAGTTAATGCTTGCTCTACAAAGCTCATATTAATAATACATACAAACTAAAAATAGGGACAATATAAGAAATTGACATGGGTAGGTTTTTTTGCTGGGGAGAGAAGGAAGGGAGAGGGTACTTCTCAGAAACCAGCAGTATACTGCCTATTGGCAGTTTTCCACAACAGCCAGGTCTTTCAGATGCAAGTTCTGGTAATGAAGTTATGTAACATCCAAAACAGAAAGCATGGAAAAATCATAGTTAAGATCTTATGATTTATGTTTTCATATACTCCTTTACAGAAAAATGGCTGAGTATCAGTGCTGCTCACTTAAATTTGAGTTGCAGGAACAATCTGCATTTTTTAAAGCCGTTTGGCAAAGAAAAGTGTTATACAAACAAAATAATGTCCACCATCTATGTCTCACATATCCATATTCTTTCAGCTTCTCAGCCTTCTGTCAGTCTTCCTACTGCAGTTCACATGTAAGTGCTTTTTTGGTAAGCTATATTAGATAACCAAACTATCAGGTCCATGGCTACTTAAAATATTACCGTTTGTCTGCAGATTGGGCAACGGATGGCACCAAGCCATGAGCCATACCTCCAGTAGGCAATAATGCAGGAACCTGATGAAGGCAAGTTACAGACATTTAAACTTCTGAGTTGAAACATTCACTGCATGAAATGGCATGCTACACACCAAGGGAAAAAACAGAAGTGTATAAGCAGTTAGATTAAACCTATCTTTGCTGGTATAATTTTGTATATAACATTCACTGAAGATACCTACAACCAATATGTTCAAATTAAGTGCTGTTAAGTGCAGAAAAATCCTGAACAGGTTCAACTGCATTATTAAAGTATCATTTCCTGAAGACAGAAGACTTTTTAATCATTAACTGAAGAAGAAAATAATTAAAAATTTTACCAGTTTAAAATTGAGAAGTCACAAAAATGTCAAGAGACATAAAATTTATCATAAAACCCTGGCTTTATTATAGGGGTTTTAATGGATGAAGGAATATATAAAAATCTGAATACTTCAACTGTTTTCCAAATTTGTAAATTCTTTTGCTTAAATGACTAAGCTTGCTGTGCATTATATACTCCATAAAACCAGATGAATGCAGTTAAAGAATCCTCCTGGGAACACAAAGAAGAGGCAGCAAAATGCTACACAGGGCATTTATATATAAATTTAAATTGCAGGGCCCCAGAGAAAGAGGCAAACACTTTAAGCATTGTGAACTTAGCCTTAATTCTTCAGGACTTCCAAGAAAAAAACCCAACACTCTGAGAAAAAGATAATACCAAGCAGAATTTTTAACTTTTTCTAAACTGCTTCTTTTAAATGGTGCATTTCCAAGTGTTTTTCAGCATCTCCATTTTTTCACTAACTGGAAACAAATTACACTCTCTGCCCTTGACATCTTTAAATTAACTGTGGGTTCAATCCTGATAGCAGAGAAAAACAGCACATTCTCAATCTGACTGTTTGTTCACAAATATATTTTCGCAGAAATTTATGTAAAAATTATTTCTAATGCACATTAGAAGATAAGCAGATAAAATCAAACAAGACTTTGCATTAAGGTGACTATACTAGTGCTATAAGTTTGTGTTTCTGTTCTGGTTTTATCTTTGCAGCTTGGTTGTTTTTTATTTTCTTTTTCTTGCTTACCACAGAAAAGATGTCCACAGTTTGTTTCTATAGGAAATGTAGCCTGCTGCAAACAGACTGGACAGGACATATCTGTATAGAAGCGAAGTCTATCATCAGCAGAAGCATCCTGCTGGAACACAACAGAAATGCAGTGTTAGAGATACCATTTTTATACTTGTCTATGGAATTTAAAAAAAAAAAGAAAATCTAGCATTCATTCACTAGAAGCCAAACAATCAAATGCAAAACTATGTGAAATGAAAGAGAAACATCTAAATCAAAAAAATCAAACATAATTAAATGCAAAAACTGATATACTAAGCCAGTTCTTCTTGTGACAAGCCCATTATTTTCCCTTCATCTGTTCTGTAAGTGTGTGCTTCAATCCAGTTAAAGACCACAGGGAAAGAACCTCCTTGGTTCTTCACATTAAGTTAGGTTAGACATGCTGACACGTGAATAACAACTCAAATTGAGACTTGTACTTTGTTACCCTAAGTTGTTCTGTCCAGAGCCAGGTAACTGAACTGCATTGTTACCAGTTGCAGTATTCAGTGTTCCCAAACTCAAGGACAGACATCAGCTTGTGTATGTCAATGCCATGAAATACATTTTCTCCCAATTTTGCCATATTTATCTTCCATATAAACAGGCACTATAGCTAAAAATCCGTCATTATTTCAAGAAGTAATATGACAAAAGACTCTCCTGAATAATCTCCAAAAACATGGGTTGTCACTCTCAGGCTGGCACTCGGCAAGTTCCAATAACCTGGCTTAGACTCACCCATCCTCTCCTCTACATGTCAGAATTGGATGCAGTTACAGAAGGGTTGGGGTTTGAAGGACCTTTAAAAACCATGTAGTCCAACTTCTCTGCCAAGGGCAGGGACATGTGTCACTACCTTAGGTTCTGCAAAGTCTCATTCAATCTGACTTTCAGTTTAAAAACAGTGCTCCTTGTCTTGTCAGTAAAGGCTTTGGTAAAAGTTTCTCTCTGACAGACTTTGTTCACTGGGTCTTATTGCTGTGCCACTGTTCTGCTACACACAGGTTATCAGTGCAAACTCTAACCCCTGTCGTGTGGCAGCAAACTGTATTCCAGATTTCCTTTCCTTTAACACTAAGGCCCCAGAACATTGAGGAAGCTCACAACATAATCTAACATGCTCCACCTTGTGGCAAAAACTTGTCTGCAAAAAGAGCCAGCTGAATATTTAATTTTAATTACTTATATGTTAAAGAAAGCCTATGTTGTTTCATTACTTGATAAAGTTCAAAGATGCATCTGTACAGTAAGGAAGCTTCCACAGCTTTCAAGACCAGCTTCTTCCAGAACCTCAGAGAAGTCTACACTACCCAAAATGAGACAGTTAAATGACGCCAACATTTGGCACAACACCTGCTCTGTTTGAAGCTGCTGACGAAGAGCTCGCACTAGCTCTTGATTTTCTGGGTGTATGTTCTGATGTTCATTTCTGTGAAAGGAAATACAAGCAATAAGAAAAACTGAACACTGTGACCCAACATTGAAAAACAACTGACTGGAAAAAAAAAAGGAACTTGAACAAAGGGTAAAACTCATTCCTTCCTGCTATAAAGGATTGTAAAGGAAGTACACAAATAATTAAGGAAACAGGACATGTATTCTAGATCCTAAAGTTACTCTGGACATTTAAAGCTGTACAGCAGCAAGACCTTTCAGAGAGACTCCATAATCAATCATTAAATCATGTTTAAACTAGATTTTCATTTGAAACAAAATAAAGCTATTAACATGCAAAAAAATAATGTTGCTTGAAAGTTTTATATTTATCACGTAGAAATATTTTCTGTCTCCATTGCTAAGTTTTGAATTGTTGGTCTACTGATAAATTTCTTAAGTTTTTCACTCATTCCCTAAGTTACAGTATTGAAAAAACCTAATTATTTCATCTGCTACATGAAAGATAAAGACATAACGTTTACATAAGAAGGGGTAGGCAAACTCTTAGATTTAGAATGTTGAATTTATGTAACTATCATCAGACTGGATATAAAAAGAAATCACTCATTTTAAATCAGTCTTTAAAAAGACTCTATAGGCTCTGAGACTCTAACATGAAGAAAACTTCAGGTTAGAGGTGCCAAGGGGAATCACAGGGAAGGGACTCACAGAATAAAGAAGGCTGGATACAATACAAGTTTGAAATTCAAAAGCACAATGGGAACAGAATTAGAATTTAAAATTATGGTAACAAAATTAAGAGGTATTGAGTTATAACAAATATGAGTCAATAGCATTATATTCAAAACCGTGAGAACTTTTTATGCTTTATTTATTCATATGTATTTCAAAGGTGATACATTCTCCTCAGCACTGTTGAGGTCTCAGCTGGATTCTGTTTTCCATTTTGGGCTAAATGCATAAAAACATGTAGAGAAGTTGGAGGAAGTTCAGAAGAGAATAAAAGCTACTGCCCACATTTTTTAAACATTACAGAAAGAGTGAAGAAATGTCAGTTCGTATAAAGACTGCTCATGGAGAAAAAAGGGAAGAGGATAAGTCTTTCATTCTATAAATATGAGCAATTATTTCCCACAGTTACCTAGGGTTGGTGGAAAAACATTTCTAATTACAAAGTGTACAAAATCATAAAAGGTTACCTCAGGGTATTGTGATCTATCTTTGACTGAAAGTTAAATCAAAAATCAGGTTGCACCATTTCCAGGGATGATCTAGAGAAGTTGATCCTTTGTCAGAGCTGAGGGCTGGACTGGATGAATTTTTAGGATATTTTTTGGTTGCAGTTCTATTTACATAATTTCCTCCACAGCTCTAGCAGCTTCTGCAATATTTTCCTTCATTTGATGTGGGCAGTCATAATACTGCCTTACTGCTATCTTTAACATTTGGTGTCCTTCATTCTTTCTTCAGAGGAACAGACAAACCACATATTTCTAATGCTAATAATTACATGTTTATCTGCAAAGAGTACATTTATTTAACACTAATGTGAGTGACATATATGGAAGTTACATGATGGGAATCTTACACTAAAACCCTTCCTGCCCATCTTGTGTCTCCATGAGTCAGATTTTGTGGATGTTGTCTGTCATTCATGTTATATGTATGAAAGTATTTTCCTGTTAAAATGCTACAAATTAGCATAGTTTTCACCTTCAGTTTGCCAGGACTTCGATATATATTGAAAATTCAATTTAAATTACACACAAATAGAAAGTGTGAATTATAAGCCAGTTTACTCTGATTCCTTCACAAATTACTTACTGCAAATTTTCTGCTAAAGTGTTCATTTTATACTATGTTGAATATTGAATACATGAGAAAATTTGTAGAGATGTAGAGGTACAGTATGTACAACATCTGTCACGTATGCGTAAGATGATGAAATAGCGAACACTGTGGAGTGTCCAGGAAGGGACAGCATAGGTCAAGACATATCAAATTCATAACTTCTGTTATTCAATTAGTGTGAGAAAATAAATCAAATAAATTAAAACCAGTGCGGTTCTATGAAATTAAAGGCATTATCAATGCCAGAAAGAAATAAAGTTAGATGTGGAGTCTTCTAGTTTCCCTGTTTTTGAGTGTTAGCACGTAAAAAGATGTAATTTTTTCATGATGTGGAAACATGTACTATGTATCACAAAGAGCCCCACTAATCTATAATTACCAGGAGGAAGGCTGCCTGAATGATCAGTGTGCAGCCTCACACAGGGAAAGTGAGGGACAGTACTTATGGGGACTGGTGTATTACTGCGCAGTGATGACCATTGTTAATTTCCAAGGATTAAGACCTCAATTTTGCTGAAAGTACCAATTTAATCTTACAATGAAACCATTTGATGGAATAGAAATTAAGAGAAAAAGTTTTAAACCTGCAGATACACAAACATGGGTTGGGTAAGTCATCTGGGATAAGTAGGGAATCTCTGATACAAAGCACTGGAGGGTCTAGCTCCCTTTAATTTGTTTGATAAATTAAATATTCACAGTCTCATTGGTAATGTGACAACCTACCCACAAGTTTAAAAGATGATGAAAAAAGCTAGCAGCATTTTATGGAAATTTATAAGTCAAAGACATACAGGTTTCGCAAAAGTATCTTATAGTGATTGAACTAAACATTTACAACTTGGTATCTATGTTAATTACTCTTAATAAGTTCCTCCAGCAAAAGCACAGAGACCTTCAGTTCATGCCCTGATGTGATGCTTCATTGAGTTCTCCCTGCTGGAAACAAGTGCAGCAACCATATCCCTTAACAGTTCTGTCCCCTAAAATCCACTGCAACCTACACTACTTGTTGCCTACTTGAAGTTTTCATTCAGTTCCTGCAACTTTATTCACTACCATAAGCCTTCTTTCATGCATTTTTATCCAGGGCCTGTTCCTAAAAACTTAAGTATTTCAGATGTCACATACTGAAGTACAGTCTGGCAAAGAGACTGTTGTAATGGACACAGTGTAAGGAATACAGAGACCACTGTATTGCCTAACATAACTAGAGAAGAAAAAGGAAACACAACTTACAAATGCTAAAAATATCAATCTAAGGTAGAAAAATTGTAAGAGCAGAGAGAGAAAAAAAAAGGAACTCCTGAAACCATCTGAATAATTGAAACAGCATTGGAAAGAAAAGCAAGGTGAAGTGCATATGCTTCTCTCAGATTCCTTTATCTCCTGATCCTGAACAGCAGCACAGCCCTGCAGTCCAGCCAAACATTCACACTCTGATTTGTTTTGTAGCTTGCTCCCAAATACCTCCTACTTGGCAAAGACTTATTTTCCCAAAATACATAAGCTAAGGAATTTGTCAAGTTGAAAGGAAGAACTCTGAAATGAAAACCAGCTTTGATTACTCATTACAGCTACTGAATTTCGACCTTAACATTTTGCTTTATGGAAAGCATATTATAGCTCACTGTTTTCCAACATATTCTTTTATAAAATGAATCAGACAATTTATTAATGTTTGGGGTTTTTTTGGGGTCTTTTCTATGGAAGAAGGCCGAAACTAGAACATATGTTGCTGGGTTATATCCAATCTTAATTGTGGAGTGACTACTGACAAATCTGTCTGTTGTAATCAAACATGACAGACACACCAGCCATACAAACTGTAAATTCAGCCATCTTCAGTCTTAAGGAATGATGAACATTATTCAGTTTGATCATCTGAAGAGTTAAACTTCACTTCTGAGAAATGCATCATTTCATTCTACCTGAATTAAAAAATGAAACTCTGCCAAACAATTAAACAGAGTAAGTGATTGATCATTTCCTTAATATGAAAAATCGCAGTTGTTTTATATACTAATATGAAAAATTGTTGAGAAAGTTAGAATTTTACAAACACAGATATGTTGATTAATTCCTGTCAACATAATCTCACCTTAAAAGCGTATACACCAGAGCAGCAATGAAAGTGAAACTGAGCACAACTGCCACCAGTACCTGGTCACTTATTCCTTCTATAACTGAACCATTATCAAGCTTCAAACTCTGAACTTCTGCTTGGTGACTGGCCATCACAGCTCTAAAATGGAAAAAGAAATATATATATGTACATATATATACACATTAAAATATACATACGCTCATGTGCATTTTAAACATAGTTCCAAATAATATGCATAGAATCATAGAATAGTTAGGGTTGGAAAGGACCTTAAGATCATCTAGTTCCAACCCCCCTGCCATGGGCAGGGACACCTCACACTAAACCATATCACCCAAGGCTTCATCCAAACTGGTCTTGAACACTGCCAGGGATGGAGCATTCACCACCTCCCTGTGCAACCTATTCCAGTACCTCACCACCCTAACAGTAAAGAATTTCTTCCTTAGATCCAGTCTAAACCTCTGCTGTTTAAGTTTCAACCCATTACCCCTTGTCCTACCACTACAGTCCCTAATGAATAGTCCATCTCCAGCATCCCTGTAGGCCCCCTTCAGATACTGGAAGGCTGCTATTAGGTCTCCACGCAGCCTTCTCTTCTCCAGGCTGAACAGCCCCAACTTTCTCAGCCTGTCTTCATATGGGAGGTGCTCCAGTCCCTTGATCACCCTCGCGGCCCTCCTCTGGACTTGTTCTAACAGTCCCATGTCCTTTTTATGTTGAGGACACCAGAACTGCACACAATACTCCAAGTGAATAAACATCTACTCATAGAAACAATACATTCCTAAAGAAACAGAATAGTCACTGGGGAAAAAATGGTAAAAGAAGAGGGCACAGTTGCGTTTTTACCAAACACTGAGCTTGCTGCAGAGCACTGCAAAGCATTTGTTTAGCCCAGTATCACACAAGTCTTAAATGACTGTGCTGTGATCTAAAGACATTTTTTTAAACCTCAGTCAGATTCTTTACCTGGGAATCTTTACCAGATAACTTCCCCAGGAATAGGCTAATGATGAATAAGACATATTCTAAGGACAGCTCATTTTAAAAAAGCATAACGACTCTGCATTATCAAGGATTTTAGCTATTATACATGATTTCTGCTAAACTGAGACAATGTAGAAACTAATATGCACCACTTCTGTGAAGAAAAAAACTAGGACATTTGGGGATTAGCTGTTTTATAGAGTGTTAAGCACCCATTTGGATACAGAAGAATGACCTGATGCAGTACATTATGCATCTTTGCTATGCGTTACCATTCTACAGCTGGAAACATGAGAAAAACTTGTCAGAAAAAGACTTACCAGGCCTCCCTAATTAGACTAGTTTGGTTTATATTCATTTCACATATGCAACAATCAGGATGCTTTGTCAATGCTAAGATTTATTAATCTCCAGCATTAACGTACAGCTGGAGACAAGCAAAATAAAACAGTTTCCAACACTGTTAAATCACTCCTGTTGTAATCAGGAAGTGAAATGAACTACAACTGTGAATGTTACAAAACCAGGAGAGTGAGGCTAACTCTGGCAAATGACCACAAAGTCATATATAAACTGTGTCCATACACAATTAAAGTACTTTTCATACAGAGCTGACATAAAATCTCAGCATCAATTTATGAGGTCAGGTAAGGCAGGTATCACTTACTTTACATCCTAGTCCAGTGTGTGTGCATAAGCTTGCAAGCTTTCATCAGTGTTTCTCTCTGCTTCACAGCTCACCTGTAATTTTTTTTGTCTAGCAAATATCACCAGACACTGTGGCCTGAAATTAACTGCAAAACTGAAATGGAATACAGGTCATCAGGATTTTAGTGGATACCTGTAATGACTACCCTGCTAAGATTTCAATATGCTAGTCTACTGCTAACTTAGAAGTGTAATCTTTTTATCATGTTTTCCACATGATAGTTATTCTCACTCCCCAGATCTTTTCCTGTATGAGCTGTGGAGCTTTTTCCAAACTTCCTCATATTTGTGGGAGCTGCCCTCTAAAGCATCAATGCTTCATTGTATAAAAGGATAAACGACATAATTAAGTACCATAAGAGCAGAGAAAACTCATGGAGAACAAAGGGAAGATTTCTTTAATTGTTGTACTTTGGGGCTTCCATAGTGAAAATAAAAATGAAAAGATGAAACATATGTGAAGTGAAACAAACTAAGTTATCTTAAGTGTCCCAGTCTGAACTGATATTATTACTACAGTCATATACAACTATAGTCATATTTTTTGCTAATCACATCTTTCCATAAGCAACTGTGTCATAGTGTAGACGCAGGAGTCCCGGACAACGCGGAGACGATCAATGTGATCAAGCGATTGCCAAACTTTATTAGATACAGTGCTCTTCTTATACCCTTACTCCCTTATGTAACAGCCTTGGATACTGAGCTCTAATTGGTTAGTCTAGAGGTTACTATCGTTTACAGAGCTAAAGTTTACAACTTGTTATAATTGTGATTAAATACCTTACTCTAAAAATACAGTGGGAAACTACAACCTTGGCAGAGATCATTCTCTGCACGTTTTCCGTGGAAAATTACAGAGGCCTAACAAGACAATTGACCTTGCTTATGCCTGCCAAAAATCTTCTTACTTTACAGTAATAAGGCTCAGGGTATCGGGATTGCTCACTATGTGGCCTTGGCTCTTTAAGAATTCCCACATCATAGTTTAACTACTGTAATGTCAATTAATATTCAGAGAGAGAGTAAATTCTCTCAAAGGTGAAATACCAGTATACCCTGTTTAAAGTAGGTCAATATTGAGACAGGTTTCATAGACACTCACATGAATATGTTCATATATAATGAGAAAAAGATCAGATCTTTGTGGAAAGGTCTTACATAGGAACTAGAGCTTATGCAAGAAGTTGTAGCATTTGTCTAGGTAGCTAGTTATGAAATTATATTGCTGTAGTTAAAACCATGAGGCTAAGGTGTTGCGGAGGTTTTCTGAGCAGCAGTTCCTTCATACTGAAGATCTGGACTGGTAGGTGTGCTCAACATTCCCAACCCATATACTTGATTTCTTTGCATATCCAATACCAAAGATGCATCTCCTTTTTACAATATGCCATTCTGAAACTCTCAGTTTCCACAACTGTATCTCAGGCAGTGTGCTTGTACCTTCAACTTCTACACTTTCTCTCCTTAAGTACCATCAACAGCCCACTAATTTCTGCTGTGTTACACTGTCATTTCTGGGTTCATCACTCACAACAAAGCAAGAAGAAAATGGCGAAGAACTGGTATGTGACGATTCCTCTGCTGTCCTGCATCAGCTGTGTTTGGAGAGACCAACATGCTAATAACAACTATATCCCATTAAGTACTATGCAGGGGTTTTTTTGTTTTTGGTTGGTTGATTTTGTTTGATTGGTTTGGGTAGTTGGGTTGTTTGTTTTTTTTTTTTTTGTTTTTTTTTTGGGTTTTGTGTTTTTTGTTGTTGTTGTTGCTTGGGTTTGGGTGTTGTTTTTTTTTTTTTTTTCCCAGAAATACATGCTGTGGTAGAGACATACAGATGATTTAACTGCATGTTTGGAAGGCAAGCATATCTGTGTGTTCACTGACACCTGGAAGGCCACTTGTGTCACTGCTTGTTTGGTATGCTCTGAAGCCAACACATGAATTGTCAGTATCACACAAAGAAAACTCAATTTCCTTGAACAGCCTTCAAGACATCCACTCTCTTTCACTCTCTGCAAGTTCCTTGCAACAACACTTTTAATCCTTATCCATCTACCATCAACAGCACTCACTACGTCTGCTCATGCACTCTTCTTGAAATAGCATACTATGGCGCCCAGCTTAGGAGCAGAATAAGAAATGCACAGATAATCACCTTCTCTTCCTTCCCGCACATACCCCTGTTACTTGTATTTACTTCGCATTTTGACTTACCACATATGACTTTCTCAATAACAATTTTCACACAAATGTAGTGTCCAGAAGAAATTCATGCAGTCTTTCTGGTTATATAAAATGGCACTCCTCAAACACTTTGACTTCTCTTAGGTATCAATATTGGCAAGGTGTGTAGAGGGTGGAGTGGAAATCCCTGGGACTTCCCTGAAGCTGAGAGTCTGGCTCAGTCCCTCTCCCAGCTGCTTCTATTACTAAGTTCTATAGAAGACAGGCTACCAATGCTTAAGGCTCACAAGTTTTAACTTACTTGCTGCTTCTGGACAGCCAACAACTACTAAGCATATTCTCCTTATTACCTCTAGCAGTTTTTTCTTAATCAGACCATTGCACAGGAGGGCTGACATGAATGGTGTAGGCTATGAACTACAAACAGAAAGGTTTCACTTCAAAAGATCAATACATGCTTTTTCAGAATAGTCATTCAACCCTCAGTAAAGGCAGCTGCAATCTCCTCCCACTCTTGTCTCTGGATCAGCATGCGAAAAAAGCAATAGCTACAAGAACAGAGCTGAAATACACTACTTGATGATTGTCTGGCTGAAGGAGGATGCACTTTTCTGATTTCAAGTCTGTTTTGAATATTTTCAAAAAAAATATCTAGAATTGCAAGCTTGCACTTCATATTTCTTCAGGTACAACCACAACAGCTCATGAACACATCTGCAGTTGTTTGAATAGATCAGATAACACTTCTAAAACAGCTGCTAAAGAATCTTGCTTCTCAATGCATGTGTTTAGCAGGGTGCTCTTTCAGCTGATACAATTAATAAGTGAGGTACAGTAGACTTAATTCTTGAAGACTGTAGTGAAGACCTTTCAATCTTCAGAGACAACCAGTACTGATAAGGACTAAGTATGTCAGAAAAAACTTCTAGAACTAGACTTTATCACAGACATCTCACCTCTCCTGACATAATAACCAGTAATAATTTGATGTGGTCTGTATTAAACTCAACTTTTTTATGCTGATCCATTACAGTTGTCTGGTTATGCAAAGAGTATTTAATGAAAATTTTCACCATATAATCCTTTTCAGATCAGAATCCTATACCACAGGCTTTTTAGACATTAAATAATTTTAAAGTTTTTCTTTTTCTCTGTAGATTTATGCTACTTCTGTTTCTCTATACAATTGAAAAGGTTTTTTTTTTTTTTAAATGATGCCTATTTTTTTATACAAGAAATTAATTCTTGCCTACACTAGCTCTCAGAAAAGTACCAAATTAATGGAATGACTTCAAGGAAAAAAAGGCAGTAAGTAAAAAAAGGAATGAAATTTAATAATAAAAATTGTATGAAAAAATCCTAAATTTTAGAATTCATTTTTGGTTGTACTTAAGATTTTTTCTCTTTTTAGCCATTTAACAGCTATACGTTTCTTAAATGAAAGCATAATCCCACCCTGTGTTACAATTAGAGGTTGAAAACCAAACAACATTTAATAATACTCACATGAAAACTGCAATTTTTGCAGTCATCCTCTTCATGTTAAAAGTATCAGTTACAAAGTTTAAAAATCCAACAAAAATGTTGGGCCTTTCTCCTACATTAAAACAAACAACAAAAGAGGTCCAAACTTAGTTTCCAGCTTCATTTCATCTCATCTTCAAACTACTGGTACTTTCTTGAAGCGAAGCAATGCAATTGCAAAGCGAGGTGAAAAAGGACAAGTAGGTACTCCTCCATTCCTCTTGGGCTATCTAAGCTACAGCAGGACATTGCAGCACAGTACTTACACTGGGATCAGGTTTATCTGCATTAGGATTCTTGATAGCTACAGAATGTACAACCTCACACTGAATTGTCCACAGAACACTTGGAACATTCCTTTGTCTATGGCTAAGTATGAACAATGTACGCAGGATTATGAAAAAAAAAAAAGAACTGAGCAATAATGTATTTAGAATGTTTTTTATTCTTGGAAACTCATATAGATTACATTGAAAAGTGAGGGCATGAGGACATACACTAGTGTGGATGTATCATTTCTTCATTTTTTCAGCTTTGAAAAGCATTATGAAGACTGTCAATACTCAACATAAAGCAGAGCTAGAAGAATACCTCATGTTTTTGTGAAATAAAGAAATGAAAAACAATTCAGTGTTTGTCATGATATATTGAACACTTGTTGGCAGCTATCCAGAATCCAAACATCCCCTTCAGTATTCTGAAAGATTTAAACTTTTCCAATTTTATAGCAGAAGCACCACATGCTAATACACTCTCAAAACCACACAGATTTCAGGGCTCACTACCAAAGGAGCAATACAAGCACAGAGAAAAAGAGGCTCTCCTCACCCCTGAGCAGTAAACAATGATATAACACACAGGCAATACTGCTGAGAGATACAAATTAATCGCTAAGAGTAACATTTTATTGACTTTGAGAACATTGTACAACTTGTTCAACATCCGAAAGATAGGTTGGATAACAATGTGTCCTTTCAGGGATGGGCTGGGAGTGAACTGCATGAGAACAAGGTTTGCATTCTTGTGGAGTAGTTTTGTTCTGTTTTATTTTGTTTAACTTAATTTTTATTTTGTGTATTTTCTTCTTGTTGCAGCACTGGCAACCAACCCCAGCTCTTGAAAAATACATAAAATTAAGTCAGTGGTGGTGGGCTGGCGGCAAGTGAGAAGCTGTAATTCCTTTTGCCAGTTGTCTTTCACTAGCAGGAGCATTAACCCCTGATAAATATGCTGCTTAATTTGTAGAGAACATGTGTTTTCCATTATAAGCTAATTCCTCTCCAGCTAGTAAAATACTGTGTCATATTTTTTATGATGAAAAAAAGCTTAAACTCCTCAAAATTTCCTTCCATGGAAAAAGGAACAACAAAATCTGGCTTCAAGAAAAAGATTGTATCAACAGGTTTCTAATGACATTACCTGGTTTAGATAATAGTAATCCAGTTTAAGGATTTAAACATACTAAAATGCAGCATATCTATTCCGTCACCCACCCTCTGCATGGATATTAGCTTACACTGAAATACCTAAGGCATAGAAAATCTAGTGATTTTTGTTTCATTTAAGAGAAAAACAGACAAAAATTTCCAAATTAAGACAATTTTTTATGTATGGAGCAATAATTGAGACCTCTCTCATCAGAAGTTATCCAATTACTTCTTACTTCATGGTAGCAGCAGGTTGGGGCCATTATCTGTGGTTTGGAATGTGACTTTGCAGCATATGGACATTTGCACGAAATGGGACATTGCATAAAACGGGACATTTACAAATCCAGGAAACTGGATCCTACAGTTATTTCAGCTCTCCCTCATGAGAAGCTCAAAGGTGTGTCTAGACTGCATTCAGAAAGAGTTAGCAACATCAGGCATCAAGCATGCATGGTAAGCAGTAAACATCTAACTAGCCTAATCCTATATCAGCTACATCCTGAGCTGATACATTTTATCCGGGTACTTCAGTGTACTAAAGGTGGATTTTGAAAAAGGGGTGTAGACACATGTCACGTAATAAAACAGAAATAAAGAAAATGACAGTGTACTCAAAAATGTGGTTTGAAGGAAACAGGGTTTATTAGTTTTTCATTTTTGTGTCTTATTTGAATAAAGCATGCACAATAATCTCTAGTATGAAGTATCTCCATAGGTTTTAAAAATCAGGAGGAGATCACCCAAAGGGGACACTTACTAAGGGAATTAAAAAAAAAAAATCATGTATAGCAACATACAAACTGACAAGCTTTCTTCTGTGAGAAGGCTCTTAAAGATGACTTGGGATAATCTTACTAGGATTTAATGTAATCTGTTAATACAGCACTAATATGAGTTAGCAGCAACTCTGAAGTCAAAAATCAACTCAGCTGGTACAGCAAAATTATAGCCAAATTCAGCAGTACCAGCTTTGAGGACTATGTAGATTGCACCTAGGTGTGTGCATGCTCTTTGCAAAAGAGAAAGAAAAAAGCATAAAGGGTCTTGCTAAAACAGGAGAAAGGACAATTTCAGTATGCAAATAATAATTTTGTTCAATATACCTTAAGAACTAACCAACTGAGGCACTTGCCTGGTAAGGTGGGATCTGCAAGGTCTGAGGTCAGCAGTCTCGGGGGCACATTTTTCCCTGAAGAGAAAAAAATAAAATAAATATATATATATGTATGCATGTATATATATATATACACATATAGTCTACTTCTGCTGGTGTAATCATGCTTTCAAATTAACAATACCACAGATGCAAACTCCAGATGCCATTTGGTAAGCGAATATAATGCTGAGTTAATACACCATGTTACTGGAGAAACGTTTTTCTCATGAGCCTGAAACTATGTTGCTTGCTTGAAGCAAAAGACAAATTCAGTAGTCTGTATAGTCTTACTGTTTGGAATGTCTGTCTGGGTGATGCATGACCTGTGTAAAACAATCCCCAGGAAAGTTCCACTGAGGCTAAAACATACTTAAAAACATAGAGTTCTAATAAAAAATAGAAGGTGGAACTGAATTCATATGCAGATAGGAATATGAGAGAGAACTGGCTTTCAGTTTGGATATTTGAGTTTTCTGATCAGACAGGAAGAGAAAGGATATACTATCAATTATAATAACGTTTACTGAAATACGGTAATACCTCAGAAAAGAATAAGGAGGCTTTAAATCTCTTAAGCACCCAAGAATTCAATATTGTAGAAAACAATGGTTCTGAATACAACCCTACATCTAAAATAGGCAGCAAGAGGGAAAGCATTATTGTGTTCACATCAACAAAATACAGAATACAAACTATATGTATGACAACAGACAAGTGGAAAATAAATACATTAAAGAAGATGAAGCAGAAAACCTTAAGCACTGAAATATACCTGTGGAAGCACCTGTGTTGAAGTACCAAGCATATAGCTTGAAGTACACATTCAAACTTTGAAGTGAAAGATACAGTTGTGTAGTTTATATAGCTTTTTAAAATTTTTCAACTCATTTCAGAACGGCAAAGCTAGTCTTAAATGGAGAGACCAAATCTGTGACTTAAAACAAGCAGGTTGTACAATGAGATCAGTGAGTAGGTACTTTACTGGGAAAACCTGAGAATTGTCCTACTGTCAAGCTTTTACAATACACTTTTAGTTTGAAACCAGTTGGCACAAAGGAACACTCAGATTTTGTCAATGCTACCAACTTATAAAATGGGAGAACTGTCATGAAACAGGAACAAAGTGCTAGCTACCAGATCTGCAACCCTTCCTTTCTTGGTTGTTTATTCAACCCTCAGCTGTTATCAAGGCACCCGGCTTGCCATGTCACACATCATGCCAGCTGCTAACTGATAGGGAACTGTACAGCTTATCATGACATCCAACATTTGTATTGCAAACTTCAGGTGGGCCAAAATTCAACTGACTACTGGAAAGGAGCTTCCTGGACTCTTCAGGCAATCCCTTTGCATCATAACAGAGAGCTACTATGTCTGGGACAGCAAAGGTGCAGAGCTGCTCCAGCCATTAAACACACTCCTTGTCTTCAAGATTAAAAATTAATTGAATTACCTGCTGCTATTGCTAAATAAGTAAGTTTATTTTTATAATAACTAAACTTTTCTACACCAGAGTTTTCATGAGAGGAAGCTAATGTAATTTTCTACTCCCACAAGAGAGGAAAACCTCACAAAGACTACTCCTTTCACAGGCCAAGCCATATTACTCACTAGGAAGAGAATGTCTGTGGGTGCAGAGTCCTCACAAACCCACGCTCCCAAAGCCAGGGACAGCCGGGGCGCGGTGCGCTGCTGCAGGTCCCTCCTGGCCCTGCCTAGGACACCCCTCGGACAGCTCCAACCCGTCACAAGCCGCGGACAAGCACGCACACAGACCAGGGGGCAGACCCCGTGTACGGCTGTGTCTCCCCGCGGCACGCCTCGGGGGCCCGGCGGCATACAAGACCTGGAGCGGAGCGCTCCGCGCCTCGCTCCTCCGCAAAGCTAGTCCCCACTCACTGCCACCCGCAGCAGTGGAGTCTAACAGGGTGCCTGGCCGAAGGGCCGCAAGGCGCCGCTCACACCTCCCGGGGACGGCACTCCCCGCCCCCTCCCGCCGGTTCTAACGGGTCAGGGGGAAAGCCCTCGGGCTGGGCGGGCCGAGGCCGCACCACGGCCCCTTCCCCTACGTGCCGCGGGCTGAAGCGCGGCCCCGCACGGCGGTACCTCAGCAGCTCCCGGCGCGCGCAGGGCCCGCCGCCGACCACAGCCCCGACGGCCCCGCCCTCCTCCGCACCCCCCTCCCCGACAGCGTCGCGCCGCGTCCCGTCGCGTCTCCCCCGCCCCCGCGCGGCGGCCGCACGGCGCAGGCGCGCGCAGGACGTTGACTGTCAGGTCGCTCTGACGTGTCGACGCCGCGGCCCGGCCTGGGACAGGGCAGAACAGGGCGGGAGGGGGCGCCGGCGGTACCCACCCGTCCGCGGCCGTTACCCCCCTATTCGGCTGCATCCCGCCATGTTCAACGTGGAGAGTCTGGAGCGGGCCGAGCTCGGGGAGAGCCTCCTCACCTGGGTGAGTTCTGCGGCCGCCGGGCCCCCGCCCGAGTTGGGCCTGTGGGAGGAACACGGCTCCCTGCGTCGCCCTCCCTTCCCCGTCCCGTCTCTCGCACCTGGCCTTGTGTCGCGGTCCTGCTCTGGCGGGAGAAGACGGCTTCGCCCCGCCTCTCCGGTCCGGACCGCGCCCTGGCGCTCGGGCCAGCTCCAGCGCGACCGGGGTCGGCGGAGCTCTGGCGGACCCACCCCGCCTCATCTGGCCGAGCTGAGGGTGTGGGGGACTGCCCGGGGCGGCAGGACGGGCTCTTCCGCCGCCGCCGCCTTGGGTCGGCCTCCGCGTCGAGGGAACAAAGAAACCCACGGCTCTCGGCGCCGCGACCGGCACGGCTGTGGGGCCGGGGCCTGCGGCAGAGGATAAGCGCACCTAGGTGCGTCCCCCATCACCCCCGTCTTGCGTCCCGGCTCGGCGGCCTTGGTGCAGCCCTCTGCTCTGATCCCCCACCCGTGCCTTGGTGTGGCTCCGGTGTGTCAGTGCCGGGTTTCTCTAACTTGCCTGCTGCGCTCGACAGGCTTGCTTGCCAGAAACTTTGTGTGTTGGTTTCCCGTTATTTTTAAGTAGTGCCCAAGTCTCAAGAGATAAAATTCAGCTGTGAAGATAATATGCTATCAACCGAAGAGTTGTCCTTTTCGATTTTAATGTTCGGAGCTTGGTCCATGAACATCCTGAGGTTTTGCTGTCATTGTTTACAGAGCTGTCAAAATGTAGTGGACATGGAATCTGGCTTTGCCGCTACTCTGCAATTTGAGCAGTGGATGTAACATAGCCGTGAAACTTGTAGTTCTGTAGCAGCTGATCTGTTGGCATGACTTGATTTGTTTCGGGGACTGTTTGGTGGTGTTTTCTTTCTCCTTCCATGAGCAGAAGTGTTAAGAAAATTCTGGGTACAACTGATTGTTGAAGAGAAATGGAGATTTTGTCTTTTAGACAAAAAAAAATTAGTTGGCAAGGCCAGAGCTGGCTAAAGCGATGATGGTAATCAGTAAGTTACTGGGGAATGAGAGGTTAGGTTTCTCTGTGAAAGTCACAGGGGGATGAGTAAGGGAAATTCAGTGGTTGCTATAGGTGAACCGGTGGTGACTTTGGAAACTGTAGAAGGTGAAAGTTTTTGGGGAGAGTGCTCCAGTGCCTCATACAGGTCTGGAATAAATAACCCAGTTTCTCCTCACATTTCTGCTAGTCTTTGCACATTTGTTGCAGTTGGCTGCTTGTCCTGCTTTTAGTTTCATATGCTTTCTTTTTCAGGTGTTGGCAATGAAATTTACCTTACTGACAATTCAAGAGGAAGTTGATGTGTGTGAATCCTGGCAAAGAAAGGCTGAGAGGCCCAGTGCTAGGAGAAAGAGGAAGGCTTACTGGTGGGGGTGGGAAAGTGATGGGGGAAGATCCGTTTCTATATGCTGCTAGTTTCTGTGTGCTTTTAGTTGTCTTAGTTGTGCTTTTCTTGTGCTCCCTGTGCCAATGAGGGAGGAATAAGCCTGTAGTTTACCTAGCAAGTGGTCACAGTCCCCCGGCATTCCTAGCTCCTTGGATTTCCAAGTAACCAGCAGATTAGCTCTTTCTTTTGTGGTGAGACTACTTTGTTCACCTGTAAGCTGCTGTTGAATGAAAGAGATGGAATTTTCTTTTGTATGGTATTGGCCGGTGACTTGAGTGGTTTGAACTGTTGATCCTACCCATATCCAATTGCAGGTTGGACAAAATTATCAATGACTTGAGAATTTTTTATTGAAGTATAACAACTGTACAGAACTGTGTGTTAAGTCTGACAAGAAATTTAAAAATATTCCAATATTCTGTTACTTAAGTATGCCCTTCAGGTTTGATTTTGCAGGATTAATATTTTAATAAAATTTCCTTTTAGAACTTCATAAGGTTAAGGTGATTGCTAGCCAGCAAGGGAAATCACAAAATGCATCCAGAAGGCAGTGGCTACTTCCCTGGTCCCCAAAAGAATTCTTTTTACAGCCCAATATAGTACAAACCAGTGGTTTACATATGTTCAAAAGGATAATTTTATCAACATCAAGTGTTCAAATATGGTGGAAGTTGGATTAGTCTTGCTGGAAAATAGGAGTCTCTAGTTCTTGTTTGTGGAGATGAAGAGAACAAGTCTATCTACATGAAGTCTGTTCAGTGTTAGTGGAGATCTCCACTGATTTTCTTACATTACACAATAGCAGCAAAGCAGTGGAAAGAACTAGTGATTTTTTGTTTTGTTTTTTCCTTGCCAAGTTTGAGGTTGGTAGTTGAGGCAGTTGATTTGTTGAGTAGCAAACTTTACTGTTACCCTTGAAAATAATTTGCTTTTTCTTAGAAAAACTAAATAATTGAAAAAAAAATATGTTGACACTAAAAGCTGTGCTGGAAAAGTAAGACATAAAAATGGAAAGCTTAGAGAGAGAAATCACAGCAACAGAAAAAGTCTTGAGGTGCTGGCCATATGTAAAAGTTATTAGTCATATGGTGATATTTGAGGAATAGTTAGCATTTATAATCTTCCGTCCTGACACTGTAGCTATCAAGTGGAGTCTTGTCCTGTCTGTAGTAATGGTCCATGGGGACCCCTTTACATTTCTAACCTTTACCCACGTACAGATACTGACCTAATAAAGAAACTAGCTGTGTCTTTTTTATTTTAATCAGAAATATTAGAAAATATTTCTTAAATAGCATTAGAATTAGTCAATATGTTTCTTAGGTGAATGTGTGGAGTTATTTTTACAATTTCAATATATCTCTGGGAGTGTGACTTTGAAACACAGTAAAAGAATGAGGAAAGGTAGTTTCAGTTAATTCCAGGATACATGGAACTTGCAAAAGAGACAATGAAGTTTTTTCTCCTCAGTGAAACTGTATGAATAAGATGCCTTTTTGCCTGGCTTTCTCTGGTCTCATAATGATTCTTGGTAAACCATTCATGTAAACGGAAGCAGAGAGCTATCTTGATTGCAGTTTATGCATACCTGGGATGGCCAGTCTTTTCCATTATGCCAGAGAAGCTGGCTATTCTTAAGAACTGGTTTAACCTCCTGGGTTGCTTGCTTCATATTCATATGGAAGCACTTGAACTGGTTTCTCTGTGATGTAAGTAGGGTAGATAAGGTTTTCCGCAAATCTGAGAACCTGTTCAGCTTAAACTGAATGTTTGCTTGGGTGGATGCAGGGTGCAATGAAACTGTTCCTCCCTCTGCAAACTCATTATTTTAATGAATGAGAATATCCCTCAAGCCTTTTACCTTGCATTCCTATTCTGGTATCTTTAAGCTGGGGCATGTTGCTTGCCTATGAATATGTTCTGTTTTATTCTTTAGTAATGTCACCAACACTCCCATTTTTGGTGTTATGATGCAGTTTGGGGTTTAAGTATCAGGTTTTTTACCTGTATGAGAATATTATCAAATATGTTCCTAGATAATTTTTGTTCAGAATTTTAAACAGCTGGGAGACCTTTTGCTTCCTACCACTTCAGCCTTGACCATGATGTTATTTTGAAGCAGCCAGGGTAGTGGCAGCTCAAGGGGAACTGGGTGAAGGACTGAAGCCCAGTTACTGACATCTCAATGTTGGTATTCATACTTTAGCAAGGCTTGTAACCTATTGTAATTGCAGAACTATTACTCTACCAGAAATCTCCCAGAAGCCTCTCTGAGACTATTCTAGGCACTGTGGCGTGGCTATCCAAACTGCACTGCAGCCAAAGCAGTTTAGAAAAATGTGGCTGTGAGGTAAACCTGCAATGATATTAAAATTGTTTCAGTGTATCAAATACAGATTCATACCATCTTTCTGTTTAAAATTTATGACTCGTTCAGATATGAGCACACAGATTACGTTTTTTTATTATTATTTGTCTATAGTGTCAGGAGTGCTTTTAACTCAGATACATCACTGAATCATTTTGTAAAACAGAGCTGTCAAATATGCATGTGGCAGTTAAGCTTTAGTGTGTCTGTAGCGGAAATCAGTGTTATGGCTATAGCAACACTGTGTGCTATGTAATCTGTGAAATTTTCTTCAACATAGAGCTAAAATGTGATGCTCAAAAAGCTGAAAAGGTTGCTTAGCATTAGTGTATAAACAGCAGGATTCCTCAAAGAGGTCATTGCTCTCTGGTTATACGTAGTAGATTGCTATGGAGATGTCATGAACTTTCTTTCATTCATTATGATAAATATCTCTTATTTTGCCATGTACTGCCTCTGCCAAGCCGCATCTTGCCTGTTTTCCTCTTCTAACCCTCAAGGCCAAATATAGTTTCTCTGGTAGTCATATTGAAACTTTTATAAGTGAAAATTTTGTAAACACTGTACAAGGCTGTTTTTTTCAGCACCCTTCATTTTAAAAGCACTCTGGCCACTTACATGTCTTTTATTGGTTTTGGCTGAAAAATCTTCTCAGTACACAGTGTATCTCTGTGGTGGCTTGTCCCAAACTGCAAGGATTTGCATGTCTTATTTGAGGTATACAGACTATGTGAGGAAGTGCTGCTTGTAAGTGCTTCGTAGACACCCTCCTTGGAGAGAATAAAATCTGCTGGAATTTACTAGAAAATCTGTAGTTTCCCTTACTGCCCAATTACCTCCTTTTTAGAGTAAGTTGTCTTGATACTTATGCATTTATGGTTTTAAGTACTTTTCTGGTTTCTTTACATGCCAAGATTGTTGGAGACTTGCTAAGCTTGTTTAAATTCTTTCCTCTTTCAATCCTTAATCACTGACCACAAAGTTGTAGGGTTTCGTTTTCTTCTGATGATATCATCACATCACCATCTCTTACCTCTTGAAGAAAACATCAAATTTCAGGACTGGTTGATTATGCTGGTGATGACGGCAAGCCATGAAGATAGTTCCGTTTGAACGTGTTTCAGTTCAGACAGACAGGGTAAAAACACCGAGCTTGCCAGCATGGTGCATGGGCTGAGGTATCTGTCAGACCACAGCCCCTGTGTGTGCTGCACTTATTGGCAAAGCAGTAGGTTGAGCAACCATTTCTACTTTTAATGATTACTCACGAACATGGTACAGAATTTGTTGCTCCATTCTTTAGGTGTAGTTGTCATAAGAGAGTGATAATCTGACCTTATCACAGAACACAGCATTGGGTTGGAAGACACCTTAAAGATCATCTAGTTCCAACCACCCCTGCCATGGGTAGAGACACCTTTCACTAGACCAGATTACTCAAAGCCCCATACAGCATGGCTTTGAGCACTGCTAGGAATGGGGCAGCCACAGCTTCTCTGGGCAACCTGTGTCAGTGTTTCACTGTCCGCATAGTAAGGAGTTTCTTCCTAATGTCTAATTTAAAGCTACCTTCTTTCATCTGCTGTGTCTGAAAGAGCTGGGGTGCCTGGCTCCCATTAGATTATAGGCTACTATTAGATTATAGGATTTTTTTTTACCTATTGCTGAGAGGTAAAGCAATGGCAGAAGTACTTCTTTTAAAGATTTTATTGTAGAACAAGTGATACGAGGCTGATAATGTATGAATGTGATAATTAAAGATAATAAGGTACAGCTTGTATTCTCCCTCACCCCCTTCTTTTAAGTCACAACTAGGAAGGAAGGCTGAACACAGAACCTGGAGGTGCAGGCATTATTCTTCATATACGTATTTTGACACAGTGTTAATTTTCATTCTTTGGGGCCTTCTCCCAAATTGTGCCTTTTAAAAATTTACTTTTATCTGAAGTGATGCTCTATAGCAGTGGTACGTTTATAACAATTGCTAGTTCACCAAACAAAAACCAGTTAGTTGTGATTCAGTGTGTGCTCAATTTCAGCCCCTAGTTCTGCCCCCTCATTTTTGGGGGGGAGATTGCGAGATGTTGCTTGGAGAAAGAACAGATTTTGCTGCTAGGAACTGTCAACCTGAAACAGTATAAAGGAAACAACTCTTCTGTTAGCTTGTTAATTTGAAGGTGGGAGGTGAGGATAGAAACCTGTTTCTATCTTCTTTTTGAAATACTTACATTTATTCAAAGAGGTGAAGTCAAATTGTGAATTTTGCACAAATATTTTTTTTTCTTATTGTGAGACCATTTTGTTGAGGCTCTTGCACTGGAAGATAATATTCTGACATTCAGTTCTTTCCCAACCATCAAAAGTCTTTGCTACGATGTGTTTGACTTCTGTAGAGCAATTGCAGAATCTCAAGTTGTGGAGCAGGTGGGGGAGAGAAGAGGGGCCCAAGAATCAATTGCACTTGCTACTGTCTGCCTTCTTGGCTGAGCTCAGGGTTCTCAAGTACTGTGATAGTTTAGAAAGACTCAACTAACTTATGTGTGGCTTCAGCTTCAGAGCCTAACTTTGGGGTTACTTAATCAATATAATTTGCAAGCTGTATTAATTAATAAAAAAAATACAAAAAAAACGAAACAAACCTAGCAAAACAAAACGAGCCTATCAAAAAAACCAAAGCAACACAAAACCCAAGCCAATGAGGCATTTGCCACACAGCAACTTGCACTGCATAAGGTTAAGGCAGAACATTTCCCTGGAAGAGAGGGTAAGAGGGTAGTAAGTAATGGCCTCCTTGTGGCTTTTGCTGCCAACAGCCTGGTGAGTCCTGCCATACAGGAAAGGCAAAAGGATTAACTCCTTCCCTAACTTACTGGTTGTGGTTTCCTGCCCTGCAGAATACGCATGTGCCGTTTTCCTGGCTGCTTGCCTTTGCCCTATGTGACTTAGTCATTCCTAAGAGTTACTTAGTGCTTCTCAGTCAGGTCAGTGAACAAGAGGCCATATCGAAAGAAGAAGAGTTTTGGTGGAGGAAGAAGCTCTTTAAGGTTAAAGGCAGGGGATGAAAGGTGGGAAATCCAGCCAGCATTCTTCTTCTGCATGTGACAGCCAAAAACTTCCGAATGAATACAAAGCTGGAGTTGTGTTTCAGTGGACTAGCTGGGGTCACAAAGGGATGGCCACTTTTCAAAGGGAACATGCACGAAATGGTTTTGGAGTGGTGCATGTAATGGAGCAACTATTGCACAAAAAGATGCATTAAATCTGATGATGATGTGCTTCAGCCCTAGAATTGGTAGGGCTCTTTCATGCATTTTAGCTGCAAGCTTCTTTGCTAGTGTGCATTACAATGGAAGTGTCATGCTTTGTGTCTTCTCTAGAAGTCCTGTTGAGTGTTCAGAGTTAAATTTCTCAGGTAGCCAAGTTTAAATACTTAATCTAACCAGCAAATGGGTTCACACCACACACGATGAATGTTTTGGGGGGTATTAGATCTGGAAATGAGCATTCATATTTTATTCATTGCAGAGTTGCCAAGTATTAAATGGGCTATAGCCTTTCCTACATTCCTGGATTACATAAGATAAACTTTTCAGTGAATTTGCTTGCCATTGCAGCAAGGTATCCATTGTTTTATTTTAGGATAGGAGCAAGTAGAAACAAGTTTGTGTTTAACTGCAGCAGAGATTATGGTTGTTTTACCAATTCTACTGCCCCTTTGGGGATTAGGAAAATTTAAAATGCAGAACTTGATCACCCTGGCATGATTTATCTGATTTTATTTTATGGACAATGTCAAAAAGATGGCAGCCTATTCTATGATGACTCCTACCTTTCTTAAGGAGTCATGGAATTTGGTGAGCTTCTCAAAAGCCTTATTCTGCATACCTCCATAGTTTCCATGAAGTTTAGGAAAATGTTTGCTGAAATATAAATCCTGTGAATGGAGATGACTTGAACTGCAAGAAATGCTAAATTTAGCAGTGTGCTGTGCATCTGTGTTACGAGTTCGAGAATATGCTACATCTGAAATTTCTTAGTCTGGTGAAAACTCTTCTTTGAATCCTATCTTGTGGCTGCTGAGTCTTACTCTTGTGATTTTGTGAAAGACTATGTTTCCACACTGTCGTGGTTTAAACCAAGTCCACACACAGCTTGTTCACTCACTCCCCCCCTTTCCTCCCCCAGCTCCCGGAGAATTAGGAAGGAGAATCCAAAGAATGTGGCCCCCACGGGTTGAGATAAGAATGGTTTAATAACTAAGGTATAACACAAATCACTACTGCTACTACCACAAATAATAATGATAAAGCCAATAACAAGTGAAGAGAATACAACACCTCACCAGTCACTGACCCATAACTCACCCCACCCTGCCCGACCGAGCACTGACCGATACCTCCTCCATCCCCCCAGAGCTCCAGCCCTTCCGGGTCTCTCCCGGTTACATCCTGGGTATGACGTGCTATGGTATGGAATACCTCTTTGGCTAGCCTGGGTCAGGTGTCCTGTCTCTCCTTCCTCCTGGCCTCCCCTCCTCCCTGGAAGAGCATGAGCTCAGGAAAGGCCTTGGACAAACCAAACATTTGAGCAGTAACTCAAAACATACTTGCTATCAGCAACCGTTCTCAGCCTGAAAGTCAAAACACAGCACTGCACCAGCTACCAAGAAGGAGAAAAATGACTGCTACTGCTCAAACCAGGACACACACTGATCAGAAAGTTTGTGTAAATGATATTTCGGTAGAATTTAGTGCTCTTGGATTAACCTTCTATGCCTTTGAGGGAGACTTCTTTATTTTACCTGTCAACAGAGACAGTACTTTATCTAAATTGTAGCTTTGGACTTAAAATAGCTATCTTCCCCCTGCCCCCGTATTTTGCAAGGGAAAAGCTGCCCTCTGTATTCACTTTGTTTTTGTTTAAGTAATTTTTGAAATCTGTATAAATTTGGACTGCTAATATGCAAAGTTTTTCTGGATAATCACTAGCCAAGAGGTTAATGGACTTGGCTTTGCCTTGTCTCATCTAATAGAAGTTATGCCTTGCTTTCTGTCCTTTGTCTTAGCATGGATCAATTCAGGCACATTTGCCTGGTGCTGTTCAGGTTTCTAGTAGCCTACCGGTCTTCATTAAGGATAAAAAGATTTTTGCTCTTATTCATTGAACACTTCTGCTATTTGTATTTAACACCTACTTTGAGAGTACAGTTCCATTATTTTCCCTTGGTGAAACTTCATGCATCCCAGTTATATGGGTTGTATTATCATCTAAGCTTCTGTAAGTCAGTGTGGAAGACAGAAGATACCCTGCGCTTCCTGTGTCTAATATGACATCACTTTAATTAATGCTTTTTTGTCAACTCTGGGTAGTAGAGATGGAAAGTTTTGCACTCTCAGCAGAGGAAGCCAGTGATTCACCTCCTGTAAACTCTGCCATTAGTGATTTCCTCCATGAGAAGATGTTTCTAGTCTTGAGAGGCACATTTTGGGGTTTCTAAAATGCATTGGTGCTTTGTAGAGTGTATGTATCCTGTAACTACAAGTGTATTGAGGTAATGTTTGGCAGCTTTCCACTTACTAATGGCTTTTATTTTGAGAAAAGAAAGCATCAGTGGTAAATAGTACTTTTAACTAAAACATGATTAAATAGGTGAGAGCTCGGAAAGAACTGTTGGTTTCCAGTGCTGTGTTAGGCCTTCCTATTACATATCATAATTTCATTTTATCTTAATCACAAATACGTGTAGTATTTTTCATCAGCTGGCTCATCTGGTTTCGAACTGAACACAGTAGCGCATTCAGTATTTTCCTCAGGAGCTGGAAGATTAGCTTGTGTTCTCATGGGTGATCCTGAAAAGGTTAAATCAAACATCGTTCAGAGTTGAGACTGTTAATTGTATCCTAATAATGTGTCATACTTGGACACTTCAGTTATCAATAGTTTAGTAGCAATGCCAACATAGTGCAGTACTGACTGGTTTATGCTGTCATGGCATCTAGTCTCACAGGCTTTTAGTAAGTAAGTTTTAGTCAAGGTATATCCTGTACTTTCTGGTCTGTTTCTGCAAAGGAGATATTTAATCTTCATAAAACTTAGTCTATGAATGAAACATTTTGATTGAGATCTTTCATGACTTTGACCCATTCAGGTATTGAGGATTGAAACTAATTTATATAAAATAAGAAGGAAATTAACAAAAATAATATTCAACTCTTTCTCCCTGAATGAATCACCACCCTATCCAGCAAGACTTTGCCCTTTCATTGTTTTGGATAATTGAGTACCTAACATTATGGCTGAATTGCAGATTAACTCTTGAGACTTTAATAAGAAAAGATTGACAACTTAAAATCCAGTGAAAACATCCCAAAGTTCAAATCCTGAAATAAAACTGTTGTGCTCGTTGGAGAGCCTGGATTCCCTTTGTTTGTTTGATGCATTCTGCTGCTGTGTTGGAAAGCGTGAAAAAATAGCTTATGGCATGACTATCCAAGCAGAAGACAGCAACAGGGAAGGAGAAAAATGGGTGTAAAAACCTTAAAGTTTTCCAGAAGCACAGAATCTGGTTATAGGATAGGAATCGCAATTCCCCTTGTAATAGATGTGACTTGATACAATAATTTGGCATCTGAGAAAGAACAGCTTTCTGTATTGCAAAATTAACTTACCATCCTGAAAAAAAAGGTATCTTTTCCTCCAGGACTGGCGCAGAGGGAAATCTCTTCCCTTCTAGTGGGATTTTTGTGTATCTCCTAGGTAATATTTTGTGAATGTATGAGGACAGAAGTGATCAGCCGTCCTCAATCTCTGCCACTTTCCTCTTTCAAGTGTTCTTGGATAACGGCTTGAGTAGTGATTAACATCTATCGCAGTGAAGCTGGCTCATTTCTTGTTCTTAGTCCTTTTAGCCACTTCCTTATCTTAGCTGTGTGATCTGTTCACACAGTGATGGGGATGCAGTATTGTTTTAGGCTCTCTACATGGCACCTAGCTGTAAGCTTGCGAAGTCAGTTCCAAAAATATAGGGAAATAATAGATAAATAATTATAAAGGATCATTTATAGGTTAGGGAGTACTTTGCTCTAATAAACAACTAATTGGAAGCTGGGAATTACCTTTGTTGTGTTTGCACATAAGATAACTAGTCACACTTTTATCTGCTAAGAACCTCCAATAAAGATTTCGGGTATTATTGCAAAAAATACAGAAAAGGTCAGATATTCAACTACACGAGCAATAAAAAACAAGCTATATATATAATCACTGTACAAAGAGCAGGTCTTTCATTGGCTTTTAGTGTTGAGAAGGAAAAGGTGCTGGAGAGCTTTCTTTGTCTTTGGCAGGGGAGGTGGTCAAATGTTTGATGGTGGTGTTGTATGTTTTGTTTTTTTCATGTGGTTGGTTTGGGTTTTGTTTGGGTTTTGTTGTTTTGTTTTCCTGCAGCTTCATGGGATGCTAGATTCTCTATCATTCCTGTGGTCTTTCTCTGGACCATCTCCAACAGGTCCATGTCTTTCCTGTGCTCAGGACACTAGAACTGCCCAAAGTACTGCAGGAGGGGTCTCACGAGAGCAGAGTGAAAGGTTAAGATCACCTCCATTGACCTGCTGGTCATGCTTCTTTCGATGCAGCCCAGAACAGGGTTGGCTTTCTGTGCTGTGAGTGCACACTGCTGAGTCATGTCTAGCTTTCATCTACCAGTATCGCCACGTCCTTCTCCACAGGGCTGCTCTCAATTACTTCATCCCTAGCCTGTATTTGTACTGTATTTGTTTCCATTCTATGTGCAGGCCCTTGCACTTGGCATTGTTGAACCTCATGGAGTTCACATGAGCCCACTTCTCAAGCTTGTCTAGGTCCCTCTGAATGGGCTACGATCACTCAGGCATGATGTAAAGGCTCAATATTGTGGTACAAAAAGGAAAAAATAAAAAAAAATAGAAGGGAACTGCAATTAATTTACAGCTTTGGGAACTAACAATGGGGGCCATATTGCAAACACTTAAGAATTAGGAGCAGTTGCAGCAGGATGAGAGAGAAGTCTTCCAAGCGGAAACACATCACAATACACAGAAAGAGCACTGTTTTAACAGCTGTTACTAAATAGCTGTTTAGAAGCACAGACACAAAAATACTTGTTTCTTTGTTTCCATAGCTGGACTCTGATTCTGCATTGCTACATGCTTATAATTCCTCTCCCTTCTGGAAGACGAACTGTATTGTTTCTTAGAGTGGTTTAGCATTTTGTAGAACTATATGAGAATAGTATAGGAGTTTTGCTTTGACATAAATATAGAAAGGATTTTATTTTTATTTATTTTTTTAGAAGAAAATTTGTTACTTTCTGTGAAGGATATGAAAATTATATGGTTCTTTTGTTTTGAGAGATGAATAAATGTTTTGTGGCATGAATTTGACACCTTAATTGAAATATTATGCTGTGTATTCCTTTTCTGTGCAAGCGAAGATATTTCTTACAAAATTTAAATATATGTGAAGAAACAATTCATATAGCTAGTTTTAGTCTTTGTTCCTGTTCTTTGTCATCTACCTATGAAGACCATTATTGTCCTTAATGGCAATCTTGCTTGTGTGAATGTGGAGAAAAGAAGACTTAGTCTGGTTACCTGAGTCTCAGTGACAGGTCTGACTTTTTTTGTGTATATAATATTAGGGAAGTATGGTGATAAAGTTAGGTACAAAACAGCAGAGATGCATCTTGTTTTTCTGTATTGTGGAAATAGGCTTAACCTTTCATCTGATGTCAGTGCAGTTGTATCTCTTGCATACACTTTGATTTAATCCAGGAGATGTTTCATGTATCAAGATACAAGGTTAATTTTAAAACCTGCAAACTAGCACTCTGTATAAAAACCTCATTGATGATGGTATTGCTTATTTGAGAAGAGCATTTCACTTTTCCCACTTTTGAAAAATCACAGTGGTATTAGTTCTTACTTGACTTTTTGATTTGGCTGTTGTGCAGCAAAGTGATTTAAATTTTCATTATTTAAAGGTGCAATATGCAAAATTAGAAACAAATTTCATTGTCGGTGCTTGAGAATTTTATCCTTATAACATCTTGAACTTCTTCAATGGTAGCCATCCATGATGTCATTGCAGCTTTTTTTGTTAGAAACTAGTATTTCCTGTTTACTGTATTACTGAGTTTGTGGATTCAGACTCAGAATTGTCTCTGTATTCTGCCAACAGTATTGCCACAATTCTGAGTCTCTAGGTAAACTTCAGTTTCTGCCAAAATAGCAATTTGATGTTATATCCTCTTACACGGTGGTTTTCATGTGTGGTCTTATTTTTTAATTCCCCCACCCAGTCACCCACTCTGATTTTCACCTAGTGTCTCTGCAATGTGTGTTGGCTTCTTGATTCTCTGGAGAAAAAGCAAGGAGCTGTGTTTTCTGGGTAGCTCAGACCAAGCTATGGGAAAATCTGCTGAATCAGAAGTGTAGAAGTCGCTCTGTTTTGCATGCCACATAATAATTTGTTCTTGTACTCCTGGGACATGGGCATCGTTCATGACATGTTTACTGTTGAACTTGATGAGCAAACATGCTCTGAGAGCTTGTTTTTTTTGGGCTCTTCATGGACATCATTGCTGTTTTTTCCCCAGCAGAATGCTAGGGTTTTTCTTCCAGAGTAAAGGGAAGAAAGCAACATTGACCTAAGTTCTTGTTCTCCAAATTAATGTTAAATGGCATTGTTAGCTTGCTTACGTGACATTCCCTGATAGAGTTTCATGTTTCTTCTAAAATCAGAAGGTATTGTGAGAATCTGGATCTTGGGCTCTTGATTTTTTTTTGAGAGCCTTCTCCTCAAAAAGGGCTTACAAAATTTCCTGCTGTCTCATGAATTGTCTTCTATTGCAAAATATATATCTAGAGGGCATTTATTGCAAAATGGCTTGGACCAACATTAGTGTTTCAAATGCCACTAAAGCTTGGTTTTACAGTATGTTTGGAAAGAAATGGTTGATATCTAACATTTATGTAGCCTGAAGCTGCAAGCTCTCTTTTACGCTTTCTTTTCTCTTGTGCATATGAGTAGTGCTTCCTACAAATAAGCCCTGGCTTTCCCAATGTGTCTGCAGATAACCTTCAAATGACATGTCATCAAAACTATTTTCACAAAACTGATCTTTTAAAATCCTTTAAAAATAATGTTCATTGAAAGTAAATAATGAAATACCATAGACCAGTTGAAAAGATTGTGCTGAAGCAGGAAGACTTTTTTCCCCACATAAAGGAAGGAAGGAAGAAAATAACTTTGCCTTGTATATTTGTACATTTGTTGGTATGGTAGGGGGAGGGTTTCTGATGGATATGCACATGGAAATTGAGTTGATGAACAGAAATCTTACAAGAATTGTGTGTATTGGTGTTTTTGGTTTTTTTTTTTTAAGATTATTCTTGCTTTTGTGTTGACTACTAATATTACACAGGTTCCTCAGAAAGTTAACCTTAGTGTGTTCAATGTGCAGTGTATGGAGAGGAATTTTTTATAAACTAACTCTAGTTATAAGTAATTCTGTCATCAAATGGCTTGGTCCCATGGTCCTTACTATTCTCCTTCAGAATAGCAGCATTTTTGATTCCTGGCTTCCATCTGAAAACCAGAGGCCTTGAAATATTAATAACAGTAGAAGTGCATAGACCTGTTAGGGTTTAGCAGCATTCTGCTGTTCTTTTACACCTGGTAGTAGGGAATAGTTAAGTTTGGAGAATGTGTGTCTCTCTGCATTTGATCTTCTGGTTTTGGGGAGCCTTTGGGAGTTTCATATTACTTCTAAAAGCTGAGCTTCTAATGTATGTTCATTGAGAAAGTGTACTCTAATATATGCTCTTGGATGTGTTTGAATGAGAGAACAGAAGTGATTTTCCGAATTAGAAAATGCTGTGGAGAATATGCCTTTGGAGAACGTACTGCTGTTATTTGTAGCAAAATTCACAAGTTTGTGAAAACAAATATGCTAAGCCCTGTCAATAGTGCATTGTTTTGATTGCTATTAAATATAAAACTTCTTAATTCCTAATGTGTACACTAAACGTGGAGGCACTTGGTAGCAATTTTTATTATTTTTTTTAACTATTGAAAATCCTTTGACATTGAAGTAGAAGATGATAACCTTTTCCTTCCTCCTACAGATCCAGACATTTAATGTAGAGGCACCATGCCAGACCGTGGAAGATTTAACGAATGGGGTTGTGATGGCCCAGGTTCTTCAAAAAATGTAAGATATTGTTTGTTTAATGAATTAAATACATGGGGGCTTTATCTATATTTTTTCTGTATTTAAGTGCATTTTAGTTTAAACTTAGTATGCCATAAAGATGTGACTTTTCCTGTGCTCAGACAGTACTTTAATCTGGAACATGACTGGGATGTTTTTTTTTTCTCTGTAGCTTTCAGATAACTATATTAAATAAAAATTTTAAAAAAAGTTTTATGGAGGCATTTATTCAATGTGAGCTTATTGGAAAGATGGATTAAAACTAAGCTTATAAATTCAAACTTTTTTGAAAAGTAGGAACTAGTGCAAGGTAAGGTATTGGCTCTGATCACTGAAACTACAGTCAGTGTATCAGTAATGTGACAATTAGTTTCATGCTGTAAGACTTCTGTGGTAAACAGAATGGAACTGTCAAATTCAGATGTTTGCAAAAAAATTATATTCTTGAAAATAAATAAATAATAGCTGTCAGACCAGGTAATGTTTTTGTTCTTTTGAACTTTAAGATCAAATAGGAAAAAATGCATTAGTTCAACATTTCAATGTAATCTAGGATGTTTCTGGGGACTGCAGGTATGCACCTCAAATTAACTGTAGCAGAATTACCTATTACCACATAAACACAGCTTCTTGTAATTCATTAGAATCTTGAGTAGCATTTACCAAAGTCAGCAGTCCAAACTTAGCATGCCAATTCCTGCAGATCTATTAAAAAAGCCTAAACAAAATGTTTTCTGTGTAATTTGTTGGAAATGAAGACTGGACATGTACAGAATAGATATGAATAGCTTTCTGTTAGAGTTATTCTGGTTTGCATCAAAGAATTGTGGAATAGTTAAGGTTGAAAATCACCTTTGGAGTGTTTGATTCAACTCACCTGCTCAAAGCAGAGTGTCAGATCAAGTGGCCCCAGGATTGTGTCCAGTCAGATCCTGAGTATACGGAAGGATGGAGACTTCACAGCCCTTCCTGGCTACCTGTTCCAATACTAATTGCTGTCACAGTTTTAAAACAAAACCAAAAACCACCACCACAACCCACCATGCTCCCCACCCCCCAGGAAAAAAAAAGCTGGGGGCATGTTTTTCTTTATATTCAGTTAAGCTTTCTGCTTCTTGGGGCCTTCTGCTTGTTGTTTGTTCACTGAACACCGCTGAGAGAGTTATGTAAAGAAGGTTATGTATAAAGAAGAAGGGGGACTTCCATGTATTTATATACAGGATTGGCAAGATCGTACTGAGCCTTCTCCAGGCTAGACAGACGCAGCTTGCTCAGCTTCACCTTGTATGACAGATGCTCTAGCCTGTTAATCATCTTAATTGTCCTTTGCTGAGCTTCCTTGTATGTCTAGGTCTCCCTCATACTGGGGAGCAGTATTTCAGATTTGGTCTCACCAGAGCTGAACTAGAATCATAGAATAGTTGTCTTCTGGTCTCACCTCGCTTGGCCTGCTGGCAACTCTCTTTCCAATACAGTCCAGGATGTGGTTAGCCTTCTTTGCCACAAGGCACATCACTGGAATGTGTTCAGCATGGTTTATACCAGGCTTTTTCTCTGCAGAGCTGCTTTTCAGCCAGTTGGCCTGCTGTATATGCTGGTTCAGGGAACTTGCACTTACTTTTGCTGAAATGTGTAAGGTTCATGGGCTGTCAGCCCATTTCTCCAGTCTGTCAGGGTTTTTCCAAATAGCAGAACAACTATCAGGTGTATCATAGACTCCTTCCAGTTTTGTATTGGCTGAAAACTTGCACTCTGTTCCATCATCTAGGTCACAATCAAAGATGTTTAATAGTATTGAGCCTTCGGGTATGCTGCTGGTGTACTGGACTTTATGCTGTTTCTTGTAACCCTTTGAGCCTCTCAGTTCAGCTAATCACTCACAGTTCACCTATTCACTTCACTCACTTTGAGCCTGGCAGTTCAGCCCACCTCACTATCCACTGAAGCGAGCTATGCTTCATCAGTTTGTCCATGATGAGGTTATCCTGACCAGGTGGTCTGTATCTGGCACCTATAGCTATGTAATTTATGTTGGTTTGACTGGTCATCCTGACAATAATGTCTCAGCTGGTTCATCATCTGTTCCAAGGCAGAGCACATGCATTCCTGCTGTTGTCTCACTTGAAAGCATCTCCTGGTCACTACATTCCAAGCTTGTTCTTCCTAGAGAGCCTGTGTTCATTCATGGCAGCAGCCTTGTCATGGACACTATCCTACTACATCTTCCTGTGGCCTTGTAACTATACACAGCTCTTTGCTTTCTCCTGTTTGTTCTCTATGCTACATGTGTTAAGTGCATAGCCACTTTATATGTGCATCCAGTTTTTCTGATTCCCCAGAATGAGAGCTTTCCCTGTAATGTTTTTCTGTAGGCCTTTCCTTGTTTATGTGCATATGCTTGGGATGACCCCATTTCAGCCCTCTTTTGTTGGCTATAAGGTACCTCGTGTTTACGTTGTCCCACATTTGACAACAAAGTCCACTATTTTTTCTTATGATGTTTGCTTGTATTTTCCCTCCTCTGTTGTTCCTTGTTTAAAACTACTTCACAGGTGCCCCAGCCTGTTGGCAAAGATGCTTCTGCCCATAGTAGTCAAATGAATCCCATGTCTTCCAAGCATTCCTCAATTCTCGAAGATGGTTCTATGGTCATGGAAACCAATACCTGACTGCCAGCACCAGTTTGTAGCTTGTTGTTGGCCTGCAGGATATGTCCTTTTCTTAAGCCCTTTCTGCTAACTGGTGAGACTGGGGCAAACAACACTTGGGACTTGACCTCAGCTTCCAGAGCCATGAAATCAATACTTGGTAATTTCCAGGTCTCCCTAGGTGCATAGCTGGTGCCAATGTGGAAGCGCAGAAGTAGTAATAGCCTGAGGACTGGACAAGCTTTGCCAGTTTTCAACAATGCCATGAATTCAAACTGCTAGCAAGCAGCAGCCCTTCTTAGGTGATGAGTCACACAGAAGATGAGGGTGCTCCATCCCTTGTTAATGCTTACCACTTGCCTCTTTTGCTGCTGCCTAACTCAGGTTTACCAAACAAGGGTGAGTCATTTGACAGAGCTCCTAGCCCCTTAACTGCTATGGGGGCACTGAATGTGTTTCTGTAGTTACAAGTCCTCAGATGGATCAGGAGCCTTCCTCATAGTGAAAGAGCAAGCTGTAAGTTTATAGGAAGAAAAAAGGGGGATGATATCTTGATGTAGTCAGGTATTTCAAGAGAACACTTTAGAGCATGTGGAAAAGTAAGATCTGGAGATATAAGGATAGAATCATAAAGGCGTAAAGTAGACAACAGTCTTTCTTTTTTACCTGAAATTTCAAAGAAGATGTAAGTGTTGCAAAGTTCAATTTTTCCACTTAATTTTTCCTTTTGCGAGAAGATGAGGCATTACAAGAGTTACCCAATTTTTATGTATTTTTTCATCAAACCCAACTTCAAGTCAGTTTCAATGTCGGCAGTCATTTTGCGCTGAATTACTCTGAAGAGTAATTGAAGCAGTCTTTCTACTGTTTTAATGCATTTTGCTGGTACACAAAAGATGACACAACACAACTCCCTTCCTGCTGCAGTAATGGATTTTCCAACCCAGCATTTGAATCAGCTCACAAGTTTTCTGAAGTCTGAACATCACGTATACAAGTCTGAAGGTGAATGCAACATAAACTGTATGCTCTTCCTTTTTTAGGATTGGAAAGATGGTGTTCTTTTTTACTTGCTGTAGTATAAAAGATGGTAACTGTTTAAATTTTATTTTCAGTTAGAGTAGGTTAGGATTTCAGCATAATCATCTGTGGCATGACTTTAAAAACAATCTAGTAGTAACATAGTTAATACGGATATTCATCCATCTTTAACTGTCTGTAGTTTTTCCATAGGACACAGGTTCCACTTAATGGTGGATCAACAGTGATAGCTGTTGATATATTGTATAACTGTATATATTCTTGATTGACTAGTTCAAAGACTAATCAGAAGTTGGATTTAAAACATACAAACCAAAATGAATCTTTAGTGTTGAAGGCCCTTCAATGACCTTACTAACTTGTACTACAATTACTTGAAGTACTGCCTTTCTCCCTGCCTTGGTATTAAGAAAGGGAAACAGAATCATAGAATAGTTGGGGCTGGAAAGCAGTTTAAGATCATCAAGTTCCAACCCCCCTGCCATGGGCAGAGACACCTCACACTAAACCATGTCATCCAGCCTGGCCTTGATCACCACCAGAGATGTAGCATTCACAACTTCCTTGGGCAACCCATTCCAGTTGCCTCAGCACCCTCACAGTAAAGGACTTCCTCCTTATATCCAGTCTAAACTTCCCCAGTTAAAGTTTTAACCCATTACCCTTTGTCCTATCACTGCAGTCCCTAATGGAGAGTCCCTCCCCAGCATGCTTGTAGGCCTCCTGCAGATACTGGAAGGCTGCTATGAGGTCTCCACGCAGCCTTCTCTTCTCCAGGCTGAACAGTCCCACTTTCTCAGCCTGTCTTCATAAAAGTTCTGAGATACTGTTTTCAGTTGATCAACTGATACTTTAATAAGAGACGTATGATGCAAATACTGCATTTCTATAGCATGATTTTAAAATATTTCCCATAGAAGCTGCCATCCTGACACTGAAATGTGGAAATTCTTTAGTTTACCCAGTTTATACATAGAGATGTAAGTAATTTTGAAGTTCTTTCCTTAGGCCCAGGTAATAATTTGAACCTGACAAAATTTGTATTTGGCTGTCTTACACTCTGATAGTTGTGCTTCAGATTTACTATTTTGCTTACTTGTGCAATTGAGTCTATTGATTCTCATGCAGAGATTTAGCAATAATATTGCCAAATCTTGACTACATTCTGTTGAGATAAACTTTGAAGTGCAGCAGCAAGCTGATCTTGGATTGCAAAATAGGAATGACGACATGAAAAATTTTTGAGTGAAAGTATTATTGCAATACAGGGATCAGCATTTGTATAGTTGACTAGAAAACTGACAAGGAGCATGTTGACTAGACTAGTTTAAGTATTCTTTCTTGAAAACAAAACTGAGTTCCAGACTAGCAGAGAAATTTTCTTTCTGTCCTTCAGACAGATACTGCAGGAAGAATACTTAAGTCAGGCACCTGGGACTGTTGAATGATATGAAGCAGCTCTGGAGCAGGCTTTTCCAGTGTGTCCTTCTTTTTATAATATTAGCACTGGCACTCTCTCTGTCCTGTGAAAAATAATCACATTAAAGAAAACTTGCAGGTATAGAAATGTGTAAGGGCAACATAACTGGATGCTCAAGATTATTTGAAAATGTCATGCAGTGATGTTAAGTAGCAAAGAGCAAGCACAGCCTGAAAACACTGGGTCAGCTGCAAACAAATGACGCTTGCCATGAAAACTTGGAACAGCTGTAGCTTTGACATTGAGTCTTCAAAAGGTGAATTTATTGTCTTGACTGGAGACAGAAAGCTTCGATGCTGTTAACTGAGAAAGACAAATTGTGATTTCTGTAATGCATGTTCTTTGAAATTTGTGTGTCTTTCAGTATAGTTGCCTTCTGTTTAGGGTTCTTCATCAATGTGTGTCCTTTGAGGCAGGTAGTACTAGAAGGTTAATTACATAAATGTAGGAGGGAAGAATTCTGCAAACTTTTGGGTGCATCAGGACTTTTTCTGTACAAAATTAATGTTTAAAAAACAGCTGAAAGAGCAAATTAATATATCCAGTGAGAGTTAAAAAAACAAACCAAACAAAAAAAAAACCAAACCAGAAAAAAAGGAACAAAAAAAGAAAAGGATTTGTTATGAATGAAGAAAATGCAGTCAGTGAAGAACTCAAAGGTAGAGTATTGATGAAAGTTGAATGACGTTGGGGTGGTGCAATGAACTGCATATATTTCCATATGGGAGTAAGGTGCCTTGAAAAAAAAATTAAGTTTAGAAGTCTGAACTTTCTATTCTTTATACTTTTTTTAAGCTCCACCTTCATAGAAAGAGTCCATTGGTACTTATGAGATCTAGCAACAGTGGAAACAAGATTAAATTAAGATGGTAATTTATCAAGAGGAACAGTTTCAAAGAGATTCCTAGTTCAGGAAATTAGTTGCTTTAGATATACAGAAAATTTGCACCACATAGAACTGTAGGATTTGCTGTCAGTAAAAGAAAAAGGGAATAATACTTATTCATCAGGTGATTAAAAAAAAAGAGCTTTGCCTTTTGTCAGGTGTTCAGAAGGAGCCAGTGGCTCCTTCCCTTATTTTCAATTGTTTGTACATTGTTCTCAACACTTTTTTGCACTCAAGGTAGCAACCAGCTCATTTGTATCTACAGAACATTCATCAAAATAACAACTAATGTAGCAGAATTTTCTGTAATAAAACTGCTAGAAGAGGCTTTGAGGAAAAAAAAGACTACAAAAGGAAATACTGACACCTTCAGAAGCTTTGCATTGATGTGGTGTGTGATTTAAAATGGCAGAAACGTAACCAAACTGTAAGCATTTTGCTTATATGTTCAATTGTTAATAAACAAGTGTTGGTAAATCCCTGAAGGACACTTTATCATAAAATCTGGATCTTCACATTTCAAGGTAAAGTGCTATTGAAGGGGATTCTCCAGCACCAACCATATTGTCTTAGAGGAAGAAGTTTAGCCTGTGCTGTAACTTGTATAAATTTTTTTTGTATCTCTGTGAGATTGACAGTTCATTTGCGTTCAGATTTGGAGGTTACTAGTCTCTCTGTCTAGAATTGGTATGAAATACAGTAAGATAGGATGCCTGTACACAATCAGTGTTGATTATTTTAGAGTTTTATCCTCCTGGAGTAAAGATGGGAAGCAAAAGAAAAATGTTTGAACTGTCTATGAATAGATTGTCTGCCTAAAATGATACAGCTTATGCTGTGTAGAGCAGATAGCAGATAGTTTTTGTTTTTTTTTTTTGTAGCCTTCACTGGAGTCACTCATGTTTTCACTGTCCCTTGGTATTCCTAGAACAGCATAATTCCATGGTTTATGCTACAATTTGAAATTTGAAATTTTTCTTTCATCCTACTCCGGAGATTGCTTATAAAAAGGTGTCCATCTTGTTTTATTACTTTCTTCATCTGTCATACTGGCCTTGGTAAATGTAAGAGATGGTATACATTTTCATCTGTCATCTGTGCATTGTGCCTCACTTAATGAATTATTCATTTGCCACATTATACATTGCAGCAGGCTGTGTATGCTTTGACACATGCAGAACACAAAAGCTGTGCTTTTGTATAGCACTGGGGGAGGGAAATTTTTGTAAACAGACGTTTCTTAGAGCAGCTTACTGTAGCACTGTTAAAATGAGTAATAATCATGAGTTATACTACATGCTCTGTGGGTTGCTTTTCTTCAGGAGAATATTTTTGTCTCTTGGCATCTATGATGTGGAGAGATGATCGCTTAAATAAAGGAAAATTTGCATACAAAATAAGATGGAGATGGTATAAGTGAGCACTGCTGAAAACAACATCACATGAAGTGATAACAGCCTTAACAACAGCATAAGTATCTTCTGCTCTGAAAAAATGTCACAGTTATTTGCAGTACTATTCAGATGCTAGGCAGCAATCAAGTGATATACAATACAATACCTTTATAATTCTGCAAGAGATTGTCTGAGTTTGGATTTAGGCTCAGGAACTTACTGAATTAAAAATGCATGATTCAGACAAGTTATCTTGTGGTAATGATGATGCTTCAATCAGTTTTCTGTTGCCCTTGTTTAGCACAGTACCTCTTGAAAAGAAACTGTTAGGTTTTGTTGTCATAGCAGCTCAGTTCACCACAACACATTTTTGTATTTGCTTAGGTCATACTCTTTGAAATAGTGTTAATGACAGCATCTTTCTTAATGACGTGGACAAAGGAGTTGAAGAACCCTGAATATGACTGAATCCTGATTCCCAAAGATTCAGCAGAGTAAAACTTACTTGCAGCAGGGGCTGTGGATGACCTTATGTCTGGAAGCCCCTTTTAAAAAATATTTGTATAAATTCTGGTGGAAAAATCTGTCATTTCATATTATATTTCCATTAGTTTGATAGAGAGAAAGAATTGCTGTTGGTATTATTTCTCAACCATGATCAGGCTTTGGAGCACAGAAATGAATTTAAAACAGCACACTAGGAATGATCAACAAGACGGCTGGTGACACACCAACAAGGTGCTTGGTGACAGCCAGCATGGCTTCGCTAAGGGGAAATGCTGCCTGACCAATTTGGCAACCTTCTATGGTGGGGCTACAGAATTATGGACAGGGGTAGAGCAGCTGACGTCATCTCCCGGGACTTGTGCAAAGCATTTGACATTGTCCTGCATGACATCCTTGTCTCTAAATTGGAGAGACGTCAATTTGATAGGTGGACCACTCAGTGGATAAAAAATTGGCTGGATGGCCGCATGCAAAGAGTTGTGGTCAATGGCTCAATGTCCGGCTGGAGACCAGTAACGAGTGATGTCCCTCAGGGATCAGTGTTGGGAGCGGTCTTGTTCAACATCTTTGTCAGTGACATGGACAGTGGGATTGAGTGTGCCCTCAGCAAGTTTGCCGATGACATCAAGCTGTGTGGTTTGGTTGATATCCTGGAGGGAAGGAATGCCATCCAGAGGGACCTTGACACGCTTGTGAGGTGGGCTGATGCCAACCTCATGAAGTTTAACCATGCCAAGTGCAAGGTCCTACACCTGGGTCGGAGCAATCCCAGGCACAGCTACAGGTTGGGCAGAGAAGAGATTCAGAGCAGCCCTGTGCAGAAGGACTTGGGGGTGTTGGTTGATGAGAAAATGAACATGAGTTGGCTTCAGTGTGTGCTCACAGCCCAGAAAGTCAACTGTATCCTGGGCTGCATCAGAAGGAGCGTGACCAGCAGGTCAAAGGAGGTGATCCTGCCCCTCTACTCTGCTCTTGTGAGACCTCCCTTGGAGTATTGTGTGCAGTTTTGGTGTCCTCAACATAAAAAGGACATGGGACTGTTGGAACAAGTCCAGAGGAGGGCCACGAGGATGATCAGGGGACTGGAGCACCTCCCGTATGAAGACAGGCTGAGAAAGTTGGGGCTGTTCAGCCTGGAGAAGAGAAGTCTGCGTGGAGACCTCATAGCAGCTTTCCAGTACCTGAAGCGGGCCTGTAGGGGTGCTGGGGAGAGATTATTCATTAGGGACTGTAGTGATAGGACAAGTGTTAATGGGTTCAAACTTAAACAGCAGAGGTTTAGATTGGATCTAAGGAAGAAATTCTTTACTGTTAGGGTGGTGAGGTACTGGAATGGGTTGTCCAGGGAGGTTGTGACTGCTCCATCACTGGCAGTGTTCAAGACCAGGTTGGATGAAGCCTCGGGTGATACGGTTTAGTGTGAGGTGTCCCTGCCCATGGCAGGGGGGTTGGAACTAGATGATCTTAATGGCCTTTCCAACCCCAACTATTCTATGATTCTGAGGTGATTTTGGCTGAGAAAAGGATGATCGTTCTAGATTTGCTTGATGAAATACCCAGCCTGTTGCTTTTCTGTTTGTTATATTCCTGCCACAGTGGGTTATTTTTTTTTGAGCTTTTTATTTTGCAGTATGCTGCTAATTACTGTGTAATCTGCATGGAGGTGCTCTGAAGAGAATTGGAAATACAATTCTGACCACTGTTATGTGTTGATGATTGAGTGGATTGCTTTTCAGCTATAGAACCCTGGGATATTTCCATGAGATTTGTGTACTTAAACAGAAGAAAACCTAAACAAGATCTGTGGGAGAGGACTACCATACTGATTTTAGTTTTAGTTCTCTGGGACCTTCCTGATATGTGTCTGATGACACATGTAAAGGTTTAGGTAGCCCAAGACTTACATCAAGACATTGAAGGCCAGTTGCTGGTCCCTGTGTTGCTTCTATTGCAGTTGTAGCTGAGGAAAAGTGCTTACTAGCTATTGAAATGCAGGCTTCCATAGTGGAAAGAGTTGTAGCTGACCTTGGAATCTTGTTGGTTTTCCTTAGCTAGTGCCTTTACTGTTAAAAGTTGGGCATGCAATATTAGCCATCCAGCCATTCCAAATATAATTCTGCTTGTGGTCAGCTGTTGTTTATACTTGCCTATGTTGCTGTTAGAGACACGATTTGCAATGAAAATGCTAAGTCAAGATTTAGTATAGTCATGGCACTGCAGTCTTGAAGCAGCTGAAGATGTTAGTGACCAAGTACTATCCATAAAAAGGTAAGATACAGTTGTTAAGATAGTCCCATGGGTCGTTTTTGCTGATGAAGCACAGGTGGTTAGAGATACCTGCTTCCTTACTCAACTGCATAAACACTTTTTGAATTTGTTGTATGCAAGGCTCTTGCTTGGCTGTTGACAATTCTCATAAGACCCATTTGAAAGATACTAGGGTGCTTTTTGAACTCCACACCTCAAATGGAATCAAATGGGGCTATATGGGGCTTGAACTCTTGTTTTTTTCGTTACTATCGAGATGATTTTGTTGTGATTAAGTTTGGTAAATTAAGGCTTTTTGTAAGAAGTGCCGTTTGTTTCCCATAAATGTGAGACTTCATCTCTAGCAGACCTTACATGTATTTGAATCAAATTTCATTCTTAGGTTTACCTGTATTCTTAGAGCAGAGAGGACATTTGAAAGCTATTGGAAACATCTATTTCAAAACCAGATGAAACTCTGGATAAGAGATGCTTTTTCTGTTTCCCAGTTTAAGATTCTGTCATCTGTGCTAGAAGTGTACTGTTTTTTGAATAGGAGTAATTTGGAGTCATCAACTTAACCAGTAATTAAAGCTTTTCTTCCAGCTATATGTTTGAGGATGCTATGTCAGAGGAAAGGAAATACTCTGTAATCTTCACCAGCGTCTGTAACAGAATGTGTAAAAATAACTGTTGGAATGTGTCAGTAAAGAAACATTGCTGCTTGTGATCTCTCTCCATTGCTGTGTATTGTATCATGGGCTGCTTGCAGACCGTGATGTATTGTGAAGAAGACACTGGGGAAGATGGAGTCTGTGCTCTAATACAAATACTGATAAAACTGTGAGTTTACAGCATGCATGATATAGATATTGTTTCAATCTCCAGATACATTTGTAGTTTTCTTGAGCTTTTGCCAAAAAAATCTCATACCATCTTGCCCTTAAATGTTCTGCTAAATCCAGGACTTTTCTATCTGTAGAGGATACAGCAGAGAATGTAGTAGTACTTGGTTTTAAGAGACTTATGCTTGCAAAAAAAAGAGAAAGTTTTGAGTTTGGTGTGGTTTTTTGTTTTTGAGGGATTTGTGGTTGTTGGATTTTTTTTCTCTTCCTCCTGATTATGTTAACTTTAAATGTATCTAATATAAGCCTTTCCTTATATTATGTTGATCTACTCTTTAAAAACCAGTTATTTGTAGTGCATTCTCTCTCCTTAGTTCCAATCATAGCATTTGCAAATTTCTGCATAAGGAAAATCTGACTTGAGTGAACAGTAGAAAATGTTAGTCTTTTGTATTGTTTTGGAACTTGGAGGCAAAAGAGTATTGGAGCTGCCTTGAAGAAGCAACTTATGGAAGCTGCTCGTGAGAAAAAGAAAGAGAAGGAAGACATTCATGGAAGTAGAAGTACACTAAACAAGAAGTGGGTGTTATTCATTGTCTCATCAAAAGTGCAGAAGATAGAAAATATGTGTCTACAGTTATCATGTAAAGAGATTTGAAAAAACTAACAGTGTTTAGTAGATGAAATAGTAGTAAAGTGTGTTCTCAGTAGTAAATACTTCAGTGATACTTGTTAATTCTCCTTTACTGTATAAAACCAACATATGTGTTGTTCAGTCTCAAGCTTCACATTTAGTAGTAGTTATGTAAGCAGCGTATAGCAGTAGGGAACCATACTGTGTAGAAAAGAAATTTTTGTAATACTTTCAAGTAATTCAATCAAATATCCTTCCAGCACCAGCTGCTAAATTAGAGGAAGAGAAATTCAGGAGAAGAAGTGGCAAAATGCATTCCAAGTACAGCAGCTTCCTCTAAAGTATTAGCTATTCAAGGCACACTAATGAAGCTGTGCTGTCAGCAGGGTGCAAGGCCTTAAAAAAGTGAGTAGTAACAGCATTCTGAATTACTATATGCAGGCCATGTGTAGGATATAGAGGATACATAGTCATCTAAATAACCTCAGCCTGAGACAGGAGCTTAATCACCATAGTATCATCACAGTTTCTGTAACCTGTTTTTAATGAATACTTTACTTTTTTTTGTGTGTGTTTCAGAGATCCAGCTTACTTTGATGAAAATTGGCTGAACAGGATCAAAACAGAAGTAGGAGATAACTGGAGGCTAAAGGTATTTGACTTTGCTTGTCTGTGAGTGAGTCTGTGTTTCAGTTCTTAATAAAATGTTGAAACCTAAATATTAGCATATTTCTAGATTATGACCTTGCTTTATAATACAGTATTTTGAATTTTAGACCATTTTAATTACTTATGGTTTTTATGTTGTTAGTCCTGTACAGTTTAGTGAAAAAGATAATTTGAGTTTGTAAATTGGTTTCAGTATTTAAAAGAAAATGTTGGAATAAATTTTATGCATTCATTACTTCTCTTTGTTTGTCAAATGTTGAGTGAAAGGGTTTTTAAATGCAAAAGAAAGCAGCATTAAAAACAGCTTTGAGAAGCAGTTGCACAAAAATGGTAGAATAATAAGCAATTTATTTAAATAAAAACAGTAAACTGTTTTTCCTTTTACATGCTCAGTAGTTGTGCAGAGCTGACATTTAAGAGAGGAAGTTGTATTTTTTTCTGTGTTGTTTGTACTCAGCATGTTTTTTAACCACAGTCTATTTGCTGGGTCATTTGTATCACTTGGTATTCTAGTACTTCTAGTACTTTCTCTGCAAACCTGAAGTTTTTTAAAATAGAATTGACAGTGCTGTGGCTGAAGAACATAATTTCGCATGCAGATTTAAGTGCAGTTTCTGACAAGTTTTGTTCAGAGAATGATATATGTAACTTTATAAATTGCCATTTCCGGCCTGACTCCTTGGTTAAACAAAATAGCGATGTTTTGTCTGTTAATTCATGTTTCCTATAAAACCATTTTGTTCTGGCTACCAAAACCTCTTCTGAGCATCTTGGGGAAGGGCTATAACTGTGAAGTGCTCTAGTACTTACAGGCTCATCAACATCACTGTCTGAATAGAAAGAACACACAAGTAAGTGCCACCTGAGACAAGGATGGACCATGCTGCTGCTGTGTATGTTTTGACTTGGCCAGCAGATCTGTCAGTGTAGTTTCTGCTGCCTGGCCAGTTGGGTGCATGTCTGGACTGCTTTAGACTGTATTATCTTCCAGGGCTGCCAGCAAAAATGTGGGTACATTGATGAGGCTGTATTGACTGGCTAGTGAATAAAAGATGTGATCCCTAAAAAAACACAAATCTTTAGTTCTGCTATTTGAGAGCAGTTAACTTCAATGAACTTTTCAAAGCAACATATGGAATTGCAAGTGAACAGCTGCATACAAGGTTTTATTTTTCTGTAAAATATTTCTGTTGCTTTTCTCTAAGGAATATTGAATTCTTGGCTGGTGAATTTGGAGAACAACAAATTGAGAACTGTTTGATTTAATAGCACTTCAGTGCTGATTGAAAGCAGAGCAGTAGCTTCTATATCTTTCATATGGAACTTGAGGAATAATTTTTTTTTATGTCTCCCACCAGTTTGGCAAATACTAAGGCTTAGCAGGTGTGAATAAAAAAAATATATGAAAAAAGCTAAAAAGCTGAGCAATCTGGTAACTTCCTTATGTGACTGAGGCTGGAAAAACAACAGGTCAATTTTCAGTTTCTTGCTGATGTCACTCTTTTTTCTTTTTTTTTTTTTCCTCTCATAAATATATGTAAATGAGAACATAAGACTTTATTTTTTAAAATTTTGTATAAAATTTTTATATACCACTTCCCTTTTTATGAAAAATACTGAAAGGCACAAATGTGATATTTTAACTCTTACTGTGTAATCAGGAAAGTAATCTTATACTATCCAATTGTTCCTCTTCTAAATATGTGAGTTAAAACTATTAGTAATCTGGTTGTTCAAATCTTGTATGAGCCAATCCATTTGTAGGAATGCTTTCAGTTGGTGCATTTCCATTGGTTTGGTACTAGATATAAAATGTAGAAAACATACTCTCCATAATTATGATATAGATTTCTCTTCACACTTTAAGAAGTACCATATGAAATTATTATTGGGTTATCTTACTACCTCACAAGTTATGCTAATGAGCTGAATTATATTCTTGTTGCTAAACATGGTTACTCTTTGCCTCTAATATCATACAGTGTAGTATTCAGCACTTACGCAAGCTCTTGGTATGATGAACAACATAAAGGAGCCAGTCTAGTAGGGGAAGTTAAGAAGAAACAAACTAAAATGTAATGTGCAGGTATTTCTATTTTGTGGAACAATTGTTAGAAGGGCCTGATAGAGGTTAGTTTAGGCCTGATACAGCCTTCCTAACTACTGCTGAAAGACATACTCAGAAAATTGTGCAGTTGTTAACTTTGAATTGGATGCTGTCCTGTTTATTGGAGCAAACAATTTTTTTTTTCTTCAGCAGCTCTCTTGCTGATAACTGCAGGAATGCAGTCTTAGGAGAATATTTTTCAGGTCGCTGTACGAGTTTAAAGAAGTATGGAAGTTTAGAGGCATGTTTGTTCTTGGTTTCAGGGCAGGTTGTCTTGACTTGAGAGATTGGGCAATGCACATGATGGAAAAGGGGAAATATTAGAACTCAGAGGACTTGCAAAGTATGAAGCACTGAGCAAGCATTTTGTGTTGCAGCTGGGCAGATCTTTGTTGTGCTTACTGAAGAAACATGTTTTTACTTCTTTAGTGTTAAAATTTCTGGGGCATAGCATACATCCATTCACATAGAAGTTTGTTTTCCCTTGGGCAACAAAACTTCTACTTTCAATGCTGTCTTAACTGCACTTTTATATTGGGGGGATGGGGGTTAAAAAAGGTGATGCAAAGACATACCCATTTCCTGACGTAGAAATGCACATTTTAATAGTTAGAGTTCAGATTATGTATACACTAGTATTTCATGCTGAAGATGACATTTTGAAGATAAAATGGCCTTTACTGAAAATGGGAAATGGCATACAAAATAATTCTGTTGCCAAAATTTTGTAGGAATGAAATTTCCTGATCAGGAAACAAGATTAGTACAGGAATACTAGTAACAGAACAGAAATTTAAACAGTAAGGATCTGGATATACACATGTAAATTCTGGCAGTTACAGAATAAGTTGTTGACTGTCTAAGTGATGAGATAAAATGGATTTTTTCCTGCTTCCATTCAGTATAGTCATATGTAGCTTGGGAAAGGAAGGAAATATGTTGTGAGCTTTATTTATGGCCTTTTTTTTGTGGTCTTCTTTCTTTGGCTTTCAGACTACAGTATCAGTTTTAAGTCCAGTTTTATTGATGTTTTATGGTAGGAAACTGTTCCATTTTGTTCCATTACTGAACAGCACATTCAAATAATAGGAGCCACTAGACTTTCTGCAACTAGGACAGTTTGAATGCTTTGTGTTTGGTACAATATTGCAAAATAGAATAACCACTGCAATTAGAGCATGGACTGCTTAGTGTTGTAATCTGAGTAAGCAAACATGATTTTTGAGAATTGATTTTGACTCCCTGCAGTAGTACAGGTATGTTTGCTCTGAACTTCTTGAACAAGCTGAGATTTATCATTTAAAACAATTTAGGGATTTATTTTTGCAGAAGACAGGTTGGAAGGGGTTAACCCCCCAAAGCTAGTGGTATAACCTTTCTCTGGGTCCATTTATAATTGGTGAAGAGACAAGTTCTCACAGAATGCAGTTTAGTGCAGAAATCTAATATGTATGTGGTGGGAACAATGCATGCACACTGTCTTTCCCTTTGTGGCCCATCCTTTTAAATGCACTTTTAAGTGTACCTGGAAAGAATATGTACCTTAATGAAATATCTGAAGCTGATTGATTAAGAATTCTCTCACCACTTGAAGTTTGTCCTGCTAACACTTCCAGAAGTTATAAGGTTCTTAATTATAATTTGTGTGAAGCGAAATAGGTCTATGTGTCATTACCCAGGGAAAATAACTGCTGATCAGCATATCAGAACATTTGGGTTCCTGTTCAGACATACCAGGACCTGAAATGTACAAGGATAAGTCAATTTATTCAGAGGCTTGTGCACAGACAGGATTTCAGTCATACATGTAATATAAGGATAAATGCAAAATTGAGGAATGGCTGTCATAATGTCAGAGAAAACAGATTAAATAGCCCATGCTCCCTTTTTGCCAGCAGTCAGAAGCTTAAGGGCATCTCTGCTCCCCACTTCATCGGGCTGTCCTTTTGTTGCTCAGGTATATTTATAAAAAGTGAAATCTAGATGGACTACCCTTACAGACCCTCAGTTTGCAAGCAGGAAGTAAATTATAATTAAAAATAGAGATTTCATATGACGGGGCATTTGAGAGAGGGAGGAAACAGGAAAAAACAGCAGAGTCATATGGTGTTGACAGATCATGTGTTGCCTTCAGTAACCCAGGACACATCATGTCTGCTTTCATTCCAGTCAGTTTATCAAGTTAATACTGTGTAATAAGAGTCAGTCTTACACTGAACAGTGTGTGCTAGCTATGTTGTACTACACTACAGCCAAGGTGATTGTAAACTGAGAGGGTAATTATCATTTAACAGAAGGAACATCCACACAGCTCTGTATGGATGTTAGTGAAATCTAGGTGTTCAAAGAATGAACGGTAACACATAGGTTCCCTTTGTGCATGCACTAGTTAAAAGCAAATGTCCTCCCCTTGCTAATATGAGATTGGGGAAATAAACCATGAAATGACAGATGGAAAAGAGATTGAAAATGGATATTCATCTATTAATATTCTAGAAATATCTAGTAATACATCTATTGTGAGTTGCAACAGCTTTTAAAGTGGAATAAAGCATAGTTGCCACTATTTCTGCCCCCTTGTTCCCTCCACAAGTTTTCTGTCTCATCTGACAAAGGTATGGATGCAGGGAATGGATGTGGAAGGGATTGAAATGAGAGTCTATCTGTTTTTTAAGGGAAAGAAGGAAATCAGGATGCTGACACAAATGAATAAGCATCCTGTATGATCATGGGCTGATCTCCAAAGGATGATACAGTGATTTGTAGTAATGATTAATACTGGAAATTGTATCTGTTGCATTCTATCATTGTGGCTTGGAGTTACCATCTGGGCTTAAACCACAGCAATGATTTAGTGCTCTTTCTTAACTAGTTATAGTTAGATTTTGAACAGCCATCACCTGCTGTGATTTAGAATTCTGATGTAATTTGTTGTCTTCAACACTTTCTTGTGCTGTTCTTAGTTTTCATTCATCTAAAGTCTTCCTTGTAGGAACTTATGTTATAACCTGGCAAATATTAGAGTTACTGTGTTGAATCTCAAAATGCAAAACATTTGTAGTGGATTCCCCATGATGATTATCTGCCAGTGGCAGTAGAATCATCTAAGTGCAGATGAGCTGAAGAAAAAAATCAAGAACCCTCTGAGTAATACTGAAGATCATTAAGCTTAAACCAGTCTATAAAGGAGCTTCTTTAGCCTTACAATTATCTGATTGTGTGCCAGATACAAAGATGGTACAGTTAACTCTTGAAAGCAAGTTATCTTAGTACTGCTGTTTGGAATAAACCAGCAGTACGAAGTGGAATAAAATAGGACCTTAGATGAGATTTTTTCTTTTTTCCAATTTGTTTGCTGCTTTCTTTTTCCAAGGATGCTGTCCTATATGTTAGTTTTGATGACAGATTTTGATCAATACTGATTTTGTCCAGCATCTCAAATCTAACTAAGCTTTGTAAAAGTTTTATGGAGGAATATGACTCTTTGTATTTAAGGGATTTTAATTCAAACAATGCTTACAAGAAAAGGGGAAAAGAAGTATTTTGTAGGTGGGTAACTTCCACTTTATTTCTCCTTGTTTGGGATTATGTTCAAGTTCAAAGTTTCTCACAATATTCTCATTGGCAAACTAGACTTAAATTCTGCAACATGGCCTTTGCGTCTCTGTGGCACTCTCCGCAGCAGACTCAGGTAAATTGTAAACTGGAAGATTTTAATGAATCAAGTTTGAAAATGACATTCCAATCAGTTCAGTATTTGTCGTGGTGATTTGGCATCAAAATAAAATTATTTACATTTTTTTAATTTCTTAAATCTCTTGCAGACTTTGGTAATGATTGTGCATAGCCTTTGAGAGTGGTGATGGTGATTGCTTTTGGGTGGATAGCTAGAAGGTAGTTCTAGTTCTCACAGAAACATGACATGTAATGTGTAATATTACAGAAATAGAAGGTGTTTGGGAGTAGAAGGTGTAAACCTCAAAGTAAACTAATTACTATGCTTTTATGGGAGGGACAGTATATGATATATAGGTGCTATTATGTAGCATCTCCATCACTTACCCTTTACAGAACCTGTTTATAGACTTCATAGAATGATGATATTTTACACTGGAAAGGACATGTAATTTCATAGTAAATAAGAACGCTCAAGAGCCCGACTGTTAACTTTAACAATACTATTATATAAACCATGTCACAAAGTGCCACGTCAACATGTCTTTTGCAGCCTGTTCCAGTGCTTGATAACCTTTTCAGTGCAGAAATTTTTCCAAGTATCCAATCTAAACCTTCCCTGGTGGAGCTTGAGGCAATTACCTCATGTCCTATTGCTTGCTGCTTGGGAAAAAAGACAAACCCCACTTTGCTACAGTCTCCTTTCAGATATCTGTAGAGTGCAAATAAGATCTCTCCTTAGCCTCCATTTCTCCAGACTAAACAACTCCAGTTCCCTCAGCTACTCCTCTGTCTCAGGAGACAATAGTGCAATTGCTACTATTATTTACATTCCTTGCTTAAATACTTGGACTTTAATTGGTGGGAATCTGTAGCTCAGCAAAATTTTTTTTTTTTCCTAAATATCACTTATGGAATCTATTGGGCATTTTTATAATTTTAAAGGCACTTTTTATCTCAGAGACTTGATGTAAATAGATTTTCCCCACAAAGGGAGCTATACTCAGCACTAGAGAAGTGTGGCAAGCAGGAGACACTTAATGGATGGTATTGGTTATGCAAGTGAACAGAAGCTGTCTTTGTACAGCAGTGAAGGCATCACTGAGAAATGTGAATTTTGCCCTGACACTAAGACATTCAGTTGTAAAGAACTGGGGGTGAGGGTGGCATGACACATGGACAGGCACAAACAAAAATGGGAGAACTAAGATTAATAATTAATGAGAAGGCTAATAAACTAAGCTTACATAGGCTAGGAATAAAGGACTATTTTGAGCAATAGCTGGTAGTGGTTTGGGAGAAGAGGTTCATCTCTGCAAAAAAGTAGATCACTGGGATGCTTTAAGAGAAGAAAGGAGGAAAAGAGTGGTTTAACTTCTAGATATAAAAATAATAATAAAATAAATATGTACTCCAGAAAGATTAATGTTTAGAACCTATCCAAGACAATGTGATATTTTTCATAAATTTAAATGAGTTCTGTCAATTAACAGAGATTTGTAATCATGGGTGGAATCTGATCATAAGGGACCGTTGCATAACTTTGATGATTCTAATTAAACCACTCAAACAGAAAGTCTCATTGTGCAAATAGATACATGATTCTTTTACATGATTCTTCTGTGATTGCCTACTTTTTGATCATTTCTCTGTAACTTATTCTATACATTTACCGTATTTCCTTCTTCTTTCTGCCAAATAGGTAAGCAACCTGAAGAAAATTTTAAAAGGAATATTGGATTACAACCATGAGGTAAGAACCATTTTAAGTAATCTGCATCTACATTTCTTTTTGGTTATGTATTTTAACCCATTTAATGTAGTTTATATTGTGGTGATTAAATTATGACTTTTTCTTGCAAATTATTTGGCATACAGAGTGTTTCATGGCCTGTTCTCAGGTGTTAGATGTCTCTAAAGCTTCTCACCTACTTTATTGAATAGTCAGAGCTTCCAGAGGAGTCTGATATGCAAATTCTGTCATACAAATAGTAGAGGTCTTTGCTGACTCACTCCCAATGTTGGACTTGTGTTTGATTTTTGTCCCTTTCTCCCCCACTGCAGCTAAAGACTGCTGCTGGTAGTTGTTTTTTCTGTTTTGTTTTCTTGTTTGTTTTTTGGTGTTGGGTTTTTTGTTTGTTTGTTTTTTTACCTTGAGAGACTAAAGAGTATTTTTAGCCTCTCCCCACATTAAAGTTTTGGATTACATGTTTTAATCCTGAGATGTCGAAGTCTGCCCTTGGCATTCCCTCTTAAGCTATTGCGCAAACTCAGAATTGATCTACTCCAGAGGAGATACAATGCAGTATTTTTTCAGTGCTGAATCTTCAGCTGAAATACGCTTTTAGTTTCAGTGATGTTTTGAGGCAAATTGACCTGTACAGGCTGCAACATAAAATCCATAATGTGTATGTTGTAGACATTGCCTGTTTGAAAATACTAGCTTCTCATAAATACTTTGGAGAGGAAGGTGTTTGTTAACAAACTTAAGTCTTCAACAAGGAACAGGTTTTTAGAAAGAAAAAATTAAACTGATAAGCTGAAATAAATGTTAAAAATAGATGGAAAAGCAAGATGGTTATAACTGACATTCTAAAAAGAAACAAGTAAGGGCTTTTTCTTGTAGAAAATTTATATTTATATGAAAAAGTGATGCCAGCTTCTTTTTGACTGTTTAGTATATATAATGTTTAAGTTTCTGGTATGAACATTTTACTACCAAGCAAAATTTGGGCTGTTTCAAGCTGGCTAAGTTCTGCAAAGATAATGCAGATTTGTAAGTTTGACTGGATATCGGTTTGTGGTTTTTTTGGTTGTTTTTTTTTTCTGTTGAGACAATGCTTGTGGTGATAAGGGGATGACCTGGATTCCGCTATGAATCCTGGTTATGTTTTCCTCAACCTCATTCACTCTCCTAGCAGTCATCTTCTACAAAAATATAGATGTGAATGTATGTAGATTTTACCCAATGTAGCTAAAAGCCTTTGAAAAGTGTATATGCTAATTTCCTTAATTTTCAGAAATTTCTATTACATTCAGGAGAACAGTTTTTCAATAGCTGTCCTACGTTGCTGTCTTTGTCAATTATAGTATGGTAGAACAAGAAGATAAAAGTTACCTATTTATAGCTTGCATGCTTTGTTATGCCCCAGTAATCTTGCTGCAGAACTCTCAGCTCTGGAATTAAAACTAACTTTTTTTTCTCTTTTTGATAAAGGTCTTTCATGTTTATTTTTTTAAGGGGGATAATGCTCTTTTTTCATCTCAGGATATTGGAGAGTCTATAATTTTCTTTTTTTTTTTTTTTGTTGAACTAAAATTGTATCTTTTATTTACTTCAAAATCCTGTTTCAAAATCCTTTATGTCCTTGGCTTCTTCATAGTGTCTCCTGATATGCCTCTTCCGTTCAGCTTTCTTTAACAGCAATTATATTATCAGTAACTATGAAGTATTATTGACTTAAATCTGGCATTGATTTTGAAAGAAATTCAGCAACTACAGAATATATAAACATATTAGTTTTGTATAATTCAAAGAATACTGTGACTTACTGTATTGTTGCAGTATATGTACAAAGGTAGTATTTTCCATTGTGCTTGATGCATTCATATTCTCATTAGAATGACCTAAAGGAAGTCTTTTCCAAAAAGAATGAATCTGAGTCCTTTAAAGTAGACATAGATTTTTAGTAGTGTTAGTGCTCAGCTGGAAAGCTGTTAAAAAAAAATAATGCCATAATAGAAAAAAAAAACAGTAAATAAGAACAAACCCAGCTACAACAATCCATAAAGCCCAACCCTGGAAAACTTTTGAATGGCTTGATTTCCATGTATTCTTCATATACATCTGTTAAGTGTTTTTCACAAATACCTTTACCTAATTCACTGTTTTTCTTCAGTATTAACATGAAAAAGGGTTTCCAGCAAACAAATGACTTGATTGCCTCCATAGTCTTTGTTTCTTTACTGCACCCTGCTTAAGAAGTGACAGTTTCTTTTTATCTGCAATTAATGTGTCAGAGCTCTTTTAATTCCATATTTCATATTCATATTTTCAGCCCCCTGAAAGCTTTTTATGAACAATTTAGCAGAATTGTTTAATTCCTTCTACTGACAATAATTAATGTAAATTCTTCTTAATTATAAATAAAACTACATGAATTGTTAATTCACATGGGTGGGGGTTTTTTTTGTTTTGTTTTGTGTGGTTTTTGGTTTTGGGTTGGGTTTTTTTTTTCCCTGCATGTGGGCTGTTTAATGATGTATTGTACTACAGTGTCAAGTTTTCCCTTCCATGGAACTAGCTGTTATAGCTCTGAGACTTGCTAAATATCCTTCAATTTTCTAAAAGTGTGAGGCAGTGTAATCAGGTTTTAATGTCTTATTTTTTCATTCGTCAGTGCTAGACACATGTATTGTGCAAGTGCAATATTTCAATCTGTCTTTTTACTGGTAAGAAATGCGAGACTTATGTATAATATTTTGTGCATCATAATGTGTTTTTGGGAGATAGATTTCTTTTTAATGGAATGCTTTACAAGAAAATCGGATTATCCATGTGCTGTTGATCACCATGAAAGCCTGCCTTTGTTACCTTTCTTAGCTGAAGAAAAGAATCTTGCTAAGTTTGAAACTAATAGATGCTTATTAGTTGAAACAGTTGGGTTTATGTTCTCCCAAATATTAATTCTGTCAAGCAGCATGGTTTAACATTTAGATGCTAGGTATTAGGCAGTTTTAAAGGTGGGTTGAAAACTGTGTTAAAGTATGAGTGAATTGCTCTTGTTGCTTCTGAATCATCTTTGTATTTTGAAGCTTGTGAATGTATATGTGTAGTGATATAGTCGTATGTGTACTGGGTTTTTACACAGATTCTAGGGCAACAGATTAATGACTTCATCCTTCCTGATGTTAACCTGATTGGAGAGCATGCTGATGCTGCGGAGCTTGGGAGAATGCTTCAGCTTATTTTGGGATGTGCTGTGAATTGTGAACAGAAGCAAGGTATTAAATTTTGAAAGCATGTTTTCTCCCAGCCAGTGAATGAAAATATAGCTTGTTGTGTGACTGCTTAGGGGAAAAATTATATCTCTCAGCTTGCTGTCAGAGAAAAATGTATTTTTTTTTCAGTGATGACATTATTTTGTCCTACATTTAAAAACTGTTGTTTTATTGTAAGCTTCACTTCTTTTGGAGTCTCAAACTGTGGAATTGGTTTTGCTTCCAACATACATATTTTCAGTTTTTGTTTACTGAGCCATCAGTGTGACTGGGGATTGGTCTGGAGGTGTGATCTGGGTTACTGTAGTTTCTGAGACTTTTTCATGGGTTTGGTAAATAAGAAAGAGTAAAGTTGGCAACCATGCCCTCGGGGCAGCAGCTGAAGACCAAGCATGCTACCTAAAGGGAATCTAAGATATCACTCGAGGCATCTGTTAAGTGATTGAATCCCACTTCAGGAGTCACTGAAAAGAGACTTCTACCTATCTTAACTCACAAGGCAGGTCTTTCTGACCTGCACAGGTAAAATGACCCATTTATTTTTCCTCCAGATGCCACAGAGAATGTGATGAACAATGGAGATGCTTGTTGAAGCATCCCAAATCTCATGCTTGAAACTTACCTTGGGTGCAGTGTGTCTTACAGTTTTCCAGTTGCCGTAAATTACACTTAATTCAAGCCTGGTTAAGATAACAAAGAACTACAGCCATTTGTTCTTAACACTTAGGAAGCATAAGAACATGTTTATTAAATACATGTATATGTAAATAAAACTGTGTTTACTGTATTTACATCAAAGTCACATCAAATATCTCTCCCTAATTTAACACATTTTGTTTTCCTTTCTGTCAAAATGACAGCCAGAGTTTCAGACCTTTTGTCTGCTCTTGCATAGTCCATTTTAGCTTTTATAGCTAGTTTCCACCTTTCTGTTTTCTCAGGAATGAAAAAGCAGAAGGAGCTTACTTGTGATATAGCACAGAAATAGGAACAGAAAACAAGAATGTATATGAAAATACCTTGAATTGAGGATGCTGTAGGAAGGCAAGACATTATTGTTAAACTTACAATAGAGAAGGACAGCCTGTGCATAGATTGAGTACTTGTATAGCCTGAATAGTTTGGGAACAAGGTCAGAAAACAAGTTAAGTAGTTATTTCAAAAGTGTGAGATGCCAGAAGGAAAGAAATGGATGACAATCATGTACTACTTTTCATTGATTCAGAGTTCCAATGAGTCTGAATCTATACCTGAATACACTTCTGATAAATTATTAACTAAGTTTGTTGGGGTGGGATTTGACTGATGATTAAGCATTTCAGTGTCACATGTGACGCATCATTTTGTAGGAGGGATGCAGCTTCTGACCTCATGATCTGTGTGACTTGAGTTTCAGCAGTAACATTTCAGAATGCTCTTATTTTCAGAGTACATCCAGACCATTATGATGATGGAAGAATCGGTTCAACACGTTGTCATGACAGCCATTCAGGAGGTATGCTGGGATGCCTAGAGAATATTAAAGTTCAGCCATTCAAAAGTATGCTTTTTTACACTTTGGAAAAATTTAGTTGGAAGTAAAGAAAATAAGAGGCATAGAATTTGCCATTTTACATTAAAAAAAAATTGCTTAGAAGAACTTGCTTTATGTCAAGGAACTCTGGTTGAATGTCCCACTTTTCTTTAAATCTAGAAGATTGAAACTTCTAGATATTTTTGTTACTGGATTTCCTTTCCTTTACTTTTCCCACCCTGTGACTCCTGAAGTGCACTAGACTGCGTTTATATGAGTAACTAAATACTCTAGAATTTCCTCAAAATTTGTACCTTGAAATTGCAAAACTCCATATACTGTTAATTTAATTTACCTTTTTTTTTCTTTTTCTGAACAAGTGAAGAGAGAAATGGATAGTATTCTTTTGTCAGCTGTACTTTTTCGAGCCATCTAATGAAGTTATTTGTGCTAATATTTGTTTTTAAATTAGTAACTATACTGCAGTGTATTTTGTAAAAGTGCTGTTCAGTGGTAAATTAAAACCACAGTGAAAATTAAGCCACAGTATTAGTGACCACTATAGCCATGAAGACCCCATGTGACTTCTTAGGAGCTGAAAGTGCCTGTAAGTAAAATAACTATCAGTCTTCATAGGTGAAGGTTTGCTGCAGGCAGGCAGCTTAAGGAAAGCAGGAAATCCATGGTAATCCTGTTTCTTCTGGACCTGAACATGACAAACTAAATTCCACATTGAACACTAGAGCATTTTCACTCTTCTGTAATGCCTGAATATAAAGATGTCCATGAGCCTACATGGACCTCATCCCCTGTTATCGCTTTGACCAGTGCTGTATCCTTGCAGTTGTACATCATCTGGTCTGTCTGGACTGCTCTCTGTCACACTGGAGAGGACTTTCGAAATGAGCATTAGAAAGAATTCTTGTGCTGAGTCATTTCCAGTCAGTGCTGCAAGCACCAGTTTGCCTGAGTTTTGGGTTATTTTACTTTAGCATTCTTCCTAACTCATACAGTGCTGTGGTGGATTTTCATCATGTAGTCTTTCATTAAACCCATATTTCAGCATTACTTTTTTCTGTCCTGTCTTAAAATAGAAAACCTTCTCTTATTCTTCCTCTTTCTGTAAAAATCTCCTGGTTTATTTTTTTGGTAAAAATCTCCTTCATTTGATGAAATATCCAGATCTGAAGCAGACCACAATTTTTGGCATTTGATGAGTAGGCATTGAATTTGTGTAGTGTTTGTGCTCTTTCTCAGAGGTGAGGAGTAGAAGTGGGGAAAAATCAAGATGGTGGTATGTTCATCTGAAACAGATTTTTGGAATTTTTTGAAAACTCAGTGAATCAAAAAGCTTACTATTCAGGTACTGATGCAGTTCTGCGTGATTTTAATGCAACCTTTCAATCTGCTTAGAAATCTAGTGCATTCCAAACGAAATGAGGAGCATCTTGGGTGCTTAATGAAGAGGCCAGAAAGTGTCTCAAACTTGCAGGGTGTGACCTCCCTCCATTATTTTTCAGTGATCTTGAAAGTCTGCAGAGACCCCAGTTAACTGGAAGCTAGAAGAGGTCCCAATTTTCAAGAAGGAAAAGAAGGAAGACCCTAGTAATTACAGGCCTGTCTCAGTCCAGCGCCTGGCAGAATTACGGAGAAGGTTATTCTGGGAGTTACTGAAAAACATGAGAGAAACAAGCAGTTGTTAGTCCTAGCCAATAGGGGTTCATGAGGGAAAAGTTCAGCTTAACTAACTTAATTTCCTATTTTGACAGGGTCAGCCATCTAATTGACCAAGGGAAGCCAGTAGATGTGGGGGGGTTTTTTGGATTTTAACAGAGCTTTTGATACTGTCTGTCACAGTATCCTTCTGGACAAAATGCGCAGCATACATTTACATGAGTCCATAACGCATAGAGTGAGCAATTTACTGGTGAGCTGGGCTCAAAGAGTTATAATAAATGGTGTTTACATCAGGCTGGTGGCCAGCAGCAGTATGGCTCCACAGGGGTGATTTAGGGGTCACTGCTTTTTAATGTTTTTATAAACAATCTGGACACAGGTATCAAATTTACAATCAAATTAAGGCAGTTTGCTGATGATATTAACCTAGGAGCAGCTGTGCACTCCCTTAAGGGCAGAGTGACCTTACACAGTAATTTATATAGTCATAGAAGTTGAGCAATCAGCACTGTATGAAATTTAACAGGAACAAGTGCTGCGTTCTCCACTTGGGATGAGGTAATCCTTGCACATACAGAGGATGAGAAGCTGGAGAGCAGCCCGGCGGAAAGAGATCCAGGGATTTGGGTTAATGGCAAGTTGAATGAGTCAACACTGTGCCCTGGCAGCCAAACAGGCCAACTGTGTCCTGGGGTGCATCAAGCACAGCATAGCTAGCTGATTGAGGGAACTGACTGTCCTACACTGCACTGGTGCAGCCCCATCTTGAGTACTGGGTGCAGGTCTGGGCACCACAATATAACAAGGAAATCAAACTATTAGTGTGTCCAGGGAAGAAGTGACCAAGATAGTGAAAGGTTTCAAGGGCTTATGAGGAGCAGAGGTTACTTGGTTTTGTTCAGCTTGGATAAGACTAAGGATGACCTCATGGCAGTCTTCAACTTCCTCAAAGGGGGGCAGTAGAGTGGGGAGGTGCTGATCTATCTGTGGTGATTGCAATAGGACACAAGGAAATGGAATGAAGCTGCATGAGGGGAAGATCAGATTAAACATTAGATTAAAAGGTTTCTCAGTGGAAGGGTGGTTGGTCACTAGAACAGGCTCCCCAGAGAAGTGAATCGTGGCAACAAGCTTGTTAGAGTTCAACGAGCATATGGATGATGCTTTTAGTCATATGGCTTAGTTTTAGTCCTGCAAGAAGCAGGGAGTTTTACTCTGATCCTTATGGGTCCCTTCCAACCTGAGATACTCTGTTATTCTAGTAAGAGTTCAGATCCAGAGCTGTACCTGCAGTCTGTGTTTTTGAGGGGTGAAACTTCACTGCATTTAAGGAGGTTTTTCTATTTCTTGGATTCAGAGCAGCTCAGAGTCCAAGTAACTTGGACCGAGCAATATGTAGGAGACACCAAATGAAGTGCCCAAGAGAGTGGCTCTATGTGTGTATTTGGAAAGTTGACATGTCACCTAATCCAAACATTTCAAAACATTCGATATGCAGGTACTCTTTCTTCAAAATTAGGTATGTAAAAAGACCTCTGTGAACTTTACTGAGGTATTACGTAATTCATTTTCATGTTTCAGCAAAGCACGTATAAATGCTTTTAGATACTTCTCTTGTTTTCATAAATCATCCTACTCATGAAAGTATTTCATGATGTACAGTAGAACAATCTTTGCCCTGTTTTCTCTGGGGTTTTTTAATTTTTTTTTTTTTTTTACGAGGAAGATGGATTTTAAATGGAAGGAGAGGAGAAGCATTTTATGTTTTAAATTTTATTTGGCTATTTGGAACTGTTGGAACAAGTTCAGAGGAGGGCCACGAGGATGATCAGGGGACTGGAGCACCTCCTGTATGAAGATAGGCTGAGAAAGTTGGGGCTGTTCAGCCTGGAGAAGAGAAGGCTGCATGGAGACCTCATAGCAGCCTTCCAGTATTTGAAGGGGGCCTACAGGGTTGTTGGTGAGAGACTATTCATTAGGGACTGTAGTGATAGGACAAGGGGTAACGGGTTAAACATAAACAGGGGAGGTTTGGATTGGATATAAGGAAGAAATTCTCTTTACGGTGAGGGTGATGAGGTACTGGGATGGGGTTGCATAGGGAAGTTGTGAGTGCTCCATCCCTGGCGGTGTTCAAGGCCAGGTTGGACAGAGCCTTGGGTGACCTAGTTTAGTGTGAGATGTCCCTGCCCATGGCAGGGGGGTTGGAACTAGATGATCTTAAGGTCCTTTCCAACCCCAACTATTCTATGATTCTGTGATTTTGGTTTCTGTCATACCTTGTGACTTCAGCATTTCCTTTCTCCAGTGATTTAAATCTTTAAAATATTAGCAATAAAACATTCATTATGCTCCATAAAAGGTTTATAAATTGAAAAATGCTTTTCTGTTATCTTTTTAGTACAAATTGATCTGGTGTGTTGCCACCACGTAGATTCTTAGATTCTTCTAATCTGCAGGTGTGCCTTTCTAAATGCAAGATGTGCACAAGATAGAGGAAGACCAAGAATAATATAGCTATAAAAAATATTGCAACAAAAACTTACATAATTATAAATGATGTATTGTGTTGTATATTCTGTAGAATATTCCAATATTCTGTTTATGTCACTATAATCCATTATTACTTGAAATGGATATATTACTATGTATGACAGAATTTTTTAATTTCATAATTTACAATTTTGTTTTTGAAAGCCAAAGCTTTCTCCTTAAGGAAATTATTTTAGCTATTAGCTATTTCTCTTTTCTTTCCTCTCTTTAACATCCTTGGCAAATTCTGCTGTCATTTTCCCAAGTCTTTTCTTTGAGATGCCAAGTTCATTATTGATGAAAGTGGTAGCTGAGGAAATTGCCTTTGTTGAAGGTCAAAACTTGCCTGGAGTGCATAGCAAAAGGTACTTCCTGTCTGGATTGATACCAACTGTGTTATTTCCACAGAGTAGAAACTTTATGTTTTTTTTCCCCTTGTCGTGGTTTAAACTACTGCTGAACCCATGACACCCCTCCCTGTGTTTTGTCATGACTGTTTAAGTTCTCATCTTCTCTGAAGTTAAAGTGTTTTTTGAATAACCAGCAAATTACAGAAAAATATTTCATTTGATCTGGTAGTAGTAGTGAAGGTGTATCCAGCTGCATTAAAGGATATACACTGTGTTGTACATAGCCCTGTCTCTTAAAAAGCAAACAAATCAAAAGATGTCTTAAAAAAGAAAAACAACCTTCTGAATACAGAAGCTGGATTTTGACATTACTTCATGGGCAGTTTCATGAGCAGTATTAGCAACTTTAGAAAAAGCATTTCAAATAAAGCAAATGGTTTGAACTTCTAACATCATCAACTAAGTGGTGCATCTGCATTTGCAAAATCATGCAGATCATATGTGGAGAGAAAAATAGGCATTCATAATTCAGGTTATTCATGCATGCAGATTTTCTGATAGTTTTACCCCTTCCCCTATCTTTATGTATCCATGACAACGCAACTTGTTCACATTTCACAAGCAAAGTAGTTAAAAGTGAAGGTTTTAATAATATAAAATTAGCAGACCTACAAGTATGTTATAAGACATCATACAAAGCTATGGGCATGAAAATGTATAGTTGCAAAGGTTAACAGGCAGTAACAACTGCTTCTCAAAATTACACAAAGAATTATAAAAACTCATGTTGTTCAGGGTATTGTACTATTTAAAATCCAGACTGACCTCTTTGCCAAGAAAAAGCTCTTTTGATTTTAAATGATGTTTTATTATTTCAACAAATACTTGTGCTGTTTCAAGTCTTTATTTAAATATGCAAATAAACCATAAAAAGATCAAGGAAGTAAATGCGAGTCACTTGCTTTCACTGTGGGGAGTTCTTAAAACGACTTTTCCTTCTCCTGTAGAGGCCTAATGCAATTGCTTGATTTTGCAGGCACTTCATTGATTTCTGGTTTTATAATCAATTATTTTGTAAAATCTTTTCACATCATCATCCATTAAAGGTACATGTGAAGACAGGTAATAATATTTGTCTGAATGTGAGCTTATAAGTGAAGGAGATAAAGCAGAACACAGACTTTTCCTTACACATACCATTTTCCTCTCCAGGGTGCGGAGAGATGTGTAGGGAAAAGATGGAGACAGTCCTTCACCCTGAAATTCTTCCTTTTTACTCCACTTCTTCGCTTCAGGTTATTGTTAACTTATCAGAAGTCGTATTTCTGTATTACGTCTAAGTAATCTGGCACTCTTTTTCCTTTTCCTTGTCTGATTGTACTACTGGATGCAGCACAATCCCACAGATTTCTTCTTTAGTATTCCCGCTATCTCACAGGCCGTAAGATTGCAAGATGCTTCTTGTCTCATTGAGTCAGTGTGTGGCTTTTTCCCTCAGTGCCTCATGCATACTTCCCATGACATTTCTCATGCACCTGATTCAGTTAAATTCGCAAGTTCTGTGTAACATTCACACTATACCTGCACTGTGTATCTCCCCCACCTAATTCTTCTCCCAGCTAATGACTTCTTTTCTTGGCATTTCTGCTAAGGGTTCTCAAGGATTGGAATTTTTGGGGGAGATGACAAAACCTGCTGAAGAATAAAGGGGTTATATGATTTGCCTCATCCTTCTTTCTTTACGGTAATCCACAGAAAGCGGCAACACCACGGTGGCCTCTAGTGGGTTGCGCAGCCTTTTGTATGCCTCCTACAGTATCTCTTGGCAGGGTTGTTAAGCTTGGTTTCTGAAGAGGAAGTTGTGCTATGGCCGCAAAGGGTTGGTGGCTGTCAGCGATGTATGTTGAACACCCCTGCAGCCTGGGACCTTCCAGCTGTGAAGTCTGGCTTAATGGATGCAAGTTATTTAATGTCTGAAGTACTTTTGTGAACAATGTTGTGGGATATACAGTAGGGACAAGCATTCGGTATTTGGTTGATTTTAGTCATCTGGAAAAGCATTTGAACAGTAATATTAAAATGGTGTATGTACAAACATTACAGAGCAGAAAGGGATTGGACATTCTTAGTTTGGATGGCAAAATGATAAATCAGCTTAGAAAACGTGGCCCTAATTTAAATACAAGTTTTGTAACATTTGTAACAATATATGGTAATGAGAAAAAAATATGCTTTCAGGGGGCAGTTCTGAGGTTAAAAGTTTTCTTATTACTCTTACAGAGAATCAGCACTTCATGGAATGCTTCATTTCAGTGTAGTTGGCATTGTAAAGATGCAGACAAAATGGGAGAAATTCAGTTAGCAACAAACATCATCAGGATCTGAGAAGTAATCCTGAGGACATCCAAATGAATTTAAGAATGTTACATGCAGCTAAATCCCAGTTAAGGAGATAGAGAGGGAGGGAAACATTAGTGGATAAATATTTGAGTGATGTAAAAATCAAAAGGGTTTTCTCTTCTACATAGTGGTATAAGTAGAAAGGATGGAGAAGAAATGAAAGCTCTGTGCTGCGTGTCCAAGGAACTTTGCCAGTAAAAAGTAATGCAATAGCACTCATTCCTGGAAGAAATAAAGGAAGCCCTGTCTCGGAAGAAAGTAAACAGACTGGAGAGGAGATCTTAGGAAAGATTTTTATCTTGGTTTTAGTTAGAATAGGGCCTTCTTGGTTGTAACGTCCATGAGTTGTGTCACTGGAGAACTCATAGGGCATTTTGTCTTTGGATAGGATGACAGAAACCATCAGAGTGGTTTTGTAATGCTGCCTTTTTACTTAGTTACAACATATTTCTTATTTGGAAGACTCTTTGTGTCTTACAACTTTAAGTAATAATGTTACTATGTTTTCTGGAAGTGGCTGGGAGGAGCTCTTTAGGCTGCAACTTCTTGTTACATTAGATTTAACTTCTAACTACCTCTGTAGCCGATCAGTGGGTTATTGAACTAAAACTTGCTTTCTTATCAGCTTTTTCTCTTTAAGCAAGCATATCAGTCAATATGGGAGGCTTGTTTGTTTTTTAGAAGTCGTGGCTGAAAGTAATATTTGCTAGACTAAAATTACTGCCAGCTATTCCTGCAATCAAATAGATTCATGTAAAAGGAATAGTAATATTACTTCAGGAATACACATTAGGGACTTTCTTTTTAAATTTGCAAATTACAGACAACTCCAGAGCAGGAATTTTAATCATCTTTGTTTCACACAATTAGCTGAGATAGGTACGTTGCCAACTTCAGCTGAATAAATAAATAAGTTGGTGTGAACTTCCAGGTATTCAAAAAATGAAAACTTCTGGCAGAGAACAGTTAAAGGCAGGTCTTGCATGGTGTATTGATAGTACATCATTCAAATGTGACTTCAATAAAATGTTTAGCAGAGTGTATTATAGGTTTCATCATAGATAAACAATGTGTGTTGTCTGAAGAAGAAGAGATGATGAAATATTTCTTTTATAGTGCTTTAAATATTATAAGTTCTTAAGATTTCTTTGTGTAATAATTTCTGAATGACATATGAAAATGAAGTTTAAAATTTCTGAATGAAGTCATATTGAAGCTACCAAAAGTTAAAATCACCTTCTTTCATTGCAGCTTAACTTTTAAGATAAAAGTAAATCCTTGCTTTTTCTAATCCAGTGTAATCTAATTGCAGTTGATGAGTAAAGAGTCTCCAGTCTCTGCTGGAAATGATGCTTACGTTGACCTTGATCGGCAGGTATCTACTAAGACTAGATGTTTTATTTTCCTTCAGTCATAGCACATCAATGGCTAGTGGCTTTGCTTTATTAATAAGTCTTTTTTTCCTTTAATTGTGGGAAATTCAAACAAGAATTGGAAAACTAAATTTCAGTATTTCAAGTCCTTTTGCTTTATAAATTGTGTTTAACCATTTTGTGTATCGAAAGGAGAGAAAAACTTAATTTGGAAAACAAGTTTAGCTGTATGGCATAGTATTGCAAAACTGCAGACCAGTCCATATCTTTGGGTATTGAGAAAAAAAGGGAATTAAAAAAAAAAAAAAGAAAAAGATTAGTATTTGAATATAACTTTTTTTGCCAATTCGTTCTTCTAAAGTTAGTTAAAAAAAACCAAACCAAAACAAATAACCCAACCCAAAACCAAACAAAAAACTCCAAACACACAGAAAAACCCCACCCAAACCCAACAACAACAAAAAAAGTCCACCTCCCCGTAGATGTGGCTCAAAAATCCTTAAAGCAGTCCTGGCAACTCTTGCAATATGTGAGAGAAGTTTTTGGAGAGAGTCTTTCTCTGTGTGATATACCTAAAGAATATGCAAAATAAATGTTTTCTTTGCTAGCTTAATCCATGGTAACGCTGTCCTAATTTCTCTCTTTTTTTTTTCTAATTGGGAAGTAGTACTCTACAGTGGTGTTCCATGTGTTCTTCCATCGTGTGTTCTCTGCAGAAGTATGTAAATTCTGACAGATGGAATTCATTTTTCTCTGTCAACACATCTTTGAGAAATAAACTTCAAAAAGATAAGATGCCATGATGCTGGTTGAGAAAGCCCATCTAAAATTCATCATAGATAATGATATAGCTCTATATGCACCTGTTTTATCAGATGACTTTTCTTTTAGCTATTTTGTTCATATTAGCTGCATTCATATGTGGACTTACAAGATATGTATCTTTAAACATAAAGCCTTTGAAGAAAGTAATTTGAATATGTCCCACTGGTTGAAAGATTCAGTGCCCTTTTGCAGAAGGGTAGGATTATCCCTTGCCATATTAATTGTGTTCCTGTTGTTGAGTAAGTGTAGCTTCCAGTGACTAGAAATTTTACCCTAATTGTCCACCCTCTGTATTCCACCTTGCAGTTCTTTTTGTATTTGAAATGTAGATTGAATACTGAAATTATGCACTCTTTGCATCCATAAAGAAAAGTGGTATTGACAGTTTTTTCAGTGTACAGAATTGATGAGATCTTCAGACACAAGTTCTTCAGGACTTTCTGACTCAATTTGTTGAATAGATGTTATAATTCTAATGTTTTTTTCTAAGACCAAATAATTACTTTTAAGTATGTTTACTTTATACTGTCATACGAACTACAGAGTAATTATACCTACTTCTTTGTTCCTTTCTAATAGTGAAATTGCTTCAGTTTTCAAAAAGTTAATATATTACCTAAATACAAAAATAATTTTATAGCCAGGTAGTTCAGAATAATTTTATACATGTCACAGAGAGTGATGAAATATAAATGTTTGTTGTTTATGGTAGCTGAAGAAAACTACAGAAGAATTAAATGAAGCACTAGCAATAAAAGAAGAAATTGCCCAGAGATGTCATGAGTTAGATATGCAGGTAAGTTTGCTATATTGTACATGTTGATTTTGAAGTGGGAAAGAGATGTGTTAATATTTAGGCAGATGAAAGCAAGAAGTGTAACATGGAAACATAAGTTTTTAAAGGGAAATGAAAATGGCACAGTAATTATGTTGCTTTATTTGTGCCAACAGAGAGAATTTCATTGTTTTGTTACCTTGATGCAATGTTGCCAGTATTAAGGTGATTCATACTGACAAACCTTTTTTCCACTCAGTTAGGAAGGGGTCAGGTTGTGCTGTTCAGCTCTTGCTTTAGAGAACTAATTGAGGTTATGCTGCTGTAACAGTTACAGCTAAGTGTTAAATCACAATCAGAAGTTATTGTAGTCTATCACTGTCTATGGATTTAGACTAAGCTTTACTGTAAATCAGGTGTATCTCATTCAGAAGACATGAGTGTAAAGTGGGAGCCCTGAAAGGCTCTGCCATTATAACCCTACTTTGGAACATCATTCAGGCTTTTGCCAAGCAGTTCAGTAGCTGTTATAATTGACAAAGTTGATGTGTGTGTCATGGTTGATTTTGGTGTATTTGATGATTCAAGCTGTTACTGAAGCTTTTCCTTCTGTCAGGATGTTCACATTCCCTCTCTTCCTCTCTTCCTCCTGCATGTTAATGCTGTACTATTTAATAACATGGGAACCCATGTTCAGCTGTTGTTTGAGTTGGAGCACTCTGGGTTCTTTGCAGTACTGCCTGGTCTTGCAGTTTTGGTGGAAACACAATTTGTCTTTGGGACTGTGTTCCTAATTCAGGGCTGCTTGCAAATGGCCACTGTTTTTTTAAATTAATTAATTAATCCTGAAGGACAAAGCCATACCTTAAGTATGCAGCCTTGAATATTCTTTGTAATTAGTAGGCATTGTTTCTCTTGGAAATTAGTTTTAAAAGCCTTACTGTGGAGAGGTAGTTCTATTTATTTGTTGGGAAAGAATGCAGACTTTATTGTAATGAAGCTCCCTTGTACACTAAGACTTTTTCTTTAGAAGCTTGAGTGAAATACAGTTAAGAATAGTTACATTTTCTGTGTCACATCACATAGCAGTTGAATACCTAGTTAAATGTTACAGTATAGTCTCGTGAAGTGTGATTATTGAAGCCTGTGATTTTCCATTTGTGGGTTGTGTTGATACTTTGTTATGCATAAACAAAAAAAAATTGTTCTCTGGATAGCTCAGTTATTCCAGTTGGTGCTTTTACTACAATAGGTTGCAGCTCTTCAGGAGGAGAAGAGCAGCTTGCTTGCTGAGAACCAGATTTTGATGGAACGTTTAAATCAGTCTGACTCTATTGAAGATCCCAACAGCCCTGCAGGTCGTAGGCATCTGCAACTGCAGACTCAACTAGAACAGCTCCAGGAGGAAACATTCAGGTAGAAAAGCTGCACTTGGTTGGATTGTTTGTTTGTAGCTGGCAGCAGGAATGATTTATATACTTCTGTTTCTCCTGGCAATTCTCAATTAATGTAATAGGTGGTGTAATCACAATAGTAAAATTTTTACAATGATGTACATGTTAAGATATACCTCTTTACAAGCGCCAGTATAAAAAAAGCATGATTTCTTAGTGCTGAGATGCTGTATACATGTCACTTTCTACTCTTTGAAGTTGTTTTGAATTGTGTGCAGTCATTTCAGTGATGTTTTTCAGAATCAGTGAGAATGAGAAGTAGTATGCTTTCCTCTATGTAAATTATTCTGATTGTATTTTTAAGGTGTAGGAATTCTGACCCAAAAGTTTGCTTTGGGCAGTACTACAGGTGGTATTGTTATGCAGTAGAGTGTGTCTTTCTTTGAGTTTGAAAACAAATTGTTTCATATCTGAAAAATAGGGATTATCTGCAAGTGAGCTCTGTTCTTCATTTGCATTTCCTTAATACTTGGAAATACAGTTTTTGTTTAAACATCTTTCCTGGTCCTTTTAACTGTGGCTTTCAGGCTGTGTAAACCTATTCTGCTGAGATAAAGCTGGTCCACTTCATCATCTTTTCGTTCCTTTTGCTGTACTTTCTCTGTCCTTTGTGAATGAAGCCGTATTTGTTTACACTGCAATTTTTTCTTCTCTTTGTCCTCTTCTGGTTGCCCTTTACTAATTCTTCTTTTTTTTTCCCCATTATTTTACTTTAGCGTTGCTAGGCCTCTTTTTTCCTGGGGACTCAGGCACACCCTCTTCCTTCAGTTTCTTGAAAAATGCTTAGTGTTCCTCTTTCACAGCAACTAGTACCTGGTTTTCTTCTTTCTATACATCTACCATGTAAAGGAATATGTACTAATGTGTTTCTAGTGTCCCCTTTTATCTCTCCTTATTCATCCCCATGCTCTGGAATGATTTGAACCTGAGTCTGTTATCAATTGCAGTTTTAACCGGTTTTCTCCCCATATCCAGTATCTGCCTGCCTGCTACTCTAGTTTCAGGTAGTGAAGATCTTTCTAAACCCTTTTCGCATGTGAGATTACTTTTCCAAACTCCTTTACCTCCTTTCCCTGCCTTCCTAACATGTGGTTTCTAATGGCAATTTATATGTATTCCTTCTCCAGCTCTGCCTGACAAAACATGACATTTGCACAGCATAACTGATGCCCAATGTGGTATAACAGTTTTACTCCTAGTCTTGCCTCTTTATGTCCTTTGACAGTTCTGGTCTATCATAATCAAAATCTTTGCTGTGTATGGTTTAAATGACCTGTTTCTTTAGATGACCCATGACCTCTAGATGACTGTCTCTTCATTCTTGTAGATTCTTTTTGAATCTGCTTGAATTAATGGATATAACTTTCTTTTTTTTTTTTTCATGCCCATACCTGCTTTTCTGGATGTGTTTTGTCTGCATTTCAGATAAAAATCACAGTAAGACTTAATGTTCCAGATTGTGTCCTCTTACATTGGTTCAAAATGCTTTGATGAAGTTTTTCTTAGTTACACCCTTTGTTCACTGACATTTAAATGCAGCTTTGCTTGTGTATGCTGTATGTAAATAGTTCACTGCAGAGTCTTTGGTTTGAGTTGTTCACATGCTAACTAGATAACTAAATGTATGACTTGGTTCTTCAGAAGTACTGGGCATACATATGTGCTTTATAAGTAAGTAAGTAAATAAATAAAACCATCTTGAGAGCTCTACAGTATTTAGAACATCTCATAATTGGGTTAATATTGCTGAAGGTGTGTAGGATTTGAAGAGATAAACAAAATCTTAGGTTAAAGATGCCATGTTCAAACTGTCTGTGCTTCAAGATAAAAAAGGTGGAAATTTTTGCTGGAGCTCCATTGTGAACAATTACTGTGACAGAAAAAAAACTCAGGACTTGTATTTCATAGAATCATAGGATAGCTAGGTTTGGAAAAGACCTTAAGATCATCTAGTTCCAACCCCCCTGCCATGGGCAGGGACACCTCACACTAAACCGTGTCACCCGAGGCTTCATCCAACCTGGTCTTGAACACTGCCAGTGATGGAGCAGTCACAACCTCCCTGGACAACCCATTCCAGTACCTCACCACCCTAACAGTAAAGAATTTCTTCCTTAGATCCAATCTAAACCTCTGCTGTTTAAGTTTGAACCCATTAACACTTGTCCTATCACTACAGTCCCTAATGAATAATCTCTCCCCAGCACCCCTACAGGCCCCCTTCAGGTACTGGAAAGCTGCTATGAGGTCTCCACGCAGCCTTCTCTTCTCCAGGCTGAACAGCCCCAACTTTCTCAGCCTGTCTTCATGTGGGAGGTGCTCCAGTCCCCTGATCATCCTCGTGGCCCTCCTCTGGACTTGTTCCAACAGTTCCATGTCCTTTTTATGTTGAGGACACCAAAACTGCACACAGTACTCCAAGAGAGGTCTCACAAGAGCAGAGTAGAGGGGCAGGATCACCTCCTTCGACCTACTGGTCATGCTCCTTCTGATGCAGCCCAGGATACAGTTGACTTTCTGGGCTGTGAGCACACACTGAAGCCAACTCATGTTCATTTTCTCATCAACCAACACCCCCAAGTCCTTCTGCACAGGGCTGCTCTGAATCTCTTCTCTGCCCAACCTGTAGCTGTGCCTGGGATTGCTCCGACCCAGGTGTAGGACCTTGCACTTGGCATGGTTAAACTTCATGAGGTTGGCATCAGCCCACCTCACAAGCGTGTCAAGGTCCCTCTGGATGGCATTCCTTCCCTCCAGGATATCAACCAAACCAAACCACACAGCTTGGTGTCATCGGCAAACTTGCTGAGGGCACACTCAATCCCACTGTCCATGTCACTGACAAAGATGTTGAACAAGACCGGTCCCAACATTGGTCCCTGAGGGACATCACTCGTTACTGGTCTCCAGCTGGACATTGAGCCATTGACCACAACTCTTTGCATGCGGCCATCCAGCCAATTTTTTATCCACTGAGTGGTCCACCTATCAAATTGATGACACTCCAATTTAGAGACAAGGATGTCATGTGGGACAGTGTCGAACGCTTTGCACAAGTCCCGGGAGATGACGTCAGCTGCTCTACCCCTGTCCATAATTCTGTAGCCCCATCATAGAAGGCCGCCAAATTGGTCAGGCAGGATTTCCCCTTAGTGAAGCCATGCTGGCTGTCACCAAGCACCTTGTTGTTTTTCATGTGCCCTAGCATGCCTTCCAGGAGAATCACACATTGCCTTCTGGTCTTTCCCATAGAAACACTGCTATCAACTTTGAAGCATCAAAAAGTCAGTCTGAATCTACATTTTTGAATAAGCACATTGGTCTGCTGTTTTTCACTGTACCAGAAGGACATTTCATGTGTTTTTTTGGAGAGGATGATGAGGAATGATAACTGGCTGAAGCTGAGAAATTTTCTGTTTTACTTAAATTTCTACAGATTAGAAGCTGCCAAAGATGACTATCGAATACGCTGTGAAGAACTAGAAAAAGAAATTGCTGAATTGAGGCAACAAACAGAAGAGCTTACTACCTTGGCAGAGGAGGCTCAGTCTTTGAAGGATGAGATAGATGTACTAAGGTAAGCTCTGTTCCATTAACTTTTTTTTTAAACTAACTTTTAATCTGTATAAATCATGTGTACTTAGTCTTCATTAGTTCTTTAAATAATTCTAGTATTAAATATAAACATTTTCTCAATGCCAAAGTTATTTTTGATCCTCTAGTTAATTACACAGACCACCACACAATTCCACTGAAGTAAATTAATTATTATCTACCTAATCAATAAACTGGTAATAAATTTAGCAATCTTACATCATGTTATTGTCACAAGAAGTCACTCACTGGTCTTTTGAGATGCTCTGCTCACCTTCATCATGACTTGGGCATCTGCTCTCACCTTCTGTTCCTGGGTTTGCATTATTTGGACGTTGGGTGGCGCTTTTGGTTCATCGTATACTGCTAGTATGAGCAATACCTGTTAAAGCTCTCTTTGCCACTTGAGTTTAGCACCCAAAGTTGTCATGATTTGATGATGATAGGAGTTTATAGGATGTTGTGGGCCCTTAACAGTGGAGGTACGGAACATAATTTTTAAGTAGTAGCATCATGCTGCCATGGATTATTCAGAACAATTATCCATTACCCACCTGTATCACTCTTTTTCTGGCAAATCTAGCAAGGCATATTGTAATATTACCTTATCTAATTCACCAGCAGCTTTCTACCAAAGCTACCTGTGAGCGATAATGTTTAGAAGTATCCTCATCAATAGCTCTTTGAGTTGACAAGTATCTATGGGAGGGGAGCAGGCAATTTAAAAGTGTAAACATTAGTAACAGGAGGATGTGGTTGCTTTCTTCTTCTTGCTGTGATGTCTCAGGAGGTGTTCTGCATTAAGACAAAGTATGGGGAAGCTTCAGGACATTTAATTTTGTCAGTGTTCAGAGTACAAATTTGATAAAAATCTGTCTCTGCAGGCATTCTTCTGATAAAGTAGCCAAGTTAGAAAGCCAGGTAGAGTCATACAAAAAGAAATTGGAAGACCTGGGTGATCTGCGACGGCAAGTGAAACTCTTAGAAGAGAAGAATACAGTGTACATGCAAAATACCGTGAGCCTGGAAGAAGAACTAAGGAAGGCCAATGCAGCACGTAGTCAGCTGGAAACATACAAAAGACAGGTGAGAAGAGACATTGTCAGTGCAACAGTTCTCTGTGTTGTTCAATATTTTCTCATCATACCATGGCTAATACCTCAAAGTAAGAAAGAAATTATGAACAAACAGCCCTTGTGTTTAGAAGACTTCCATTTTTTGTAGGTATTACCTTTGTCCTGATTTTCTGCAATTACTGTCATTATTTCAGGTTTACATTAGTTTGCCAGTAAGCGGTATTTCTTACTTTTAAAAAATCAACAGATGTGTTTTACTCAAATTAGTCCTAATTCGTATTCAGTAGCAAAGCTTGAATTAGAGCCTCCTCTTTCAGAAAAAGTGTCCAATTTTCTCTTACAAATTTCCAGCAGTGAGGAATGCACCACAGATGAGGTAAGTTATTTTGTGGCTAAGTAATCTCTTTTTGAGGTTCTAGTTTGTATGAGTTTGTCCAGTAAAGAAGAGAGGATGCATATAATCCCTGTTTGTATGCATCCATTAGAGTACAACATGTGCCACACCAGCATGCTCTCTGAATAGCATCTGTTTATTCTCCTGGTTTTCAAAGTACCATGTGATCCTGTTCCTGTAAAGGTGAAAGGTGTGTTTAATCTACTCTCTGCTTCTGTGCTACATTGACATAGCTTCATTCTGGGATTCTTGTTACAGGGCCAGGTAGAGCGTGGTGCATTAATGGTTGTGTTACAGGGGTCCCTATTTGTCAGCTTGCAGCAGAATAAGAATACAGGAACAACCACTAATAACAGTGCAAGCCCAGAAGCAGTGGCAATATGTCTCTAAGACTCAATAATTTTTTTTCTGTATCTGGGTGTTTTGATTAAGACTATTAGCTTTGACACCTGCAGACTAATTGTAACAGTCAAAATGATTCCATCAGAAAAAAATAACTTGGTCAAGAAAAATGCAGAAATAACAGACAATGACAGGGAAAAGTAAATCTAGAAAGCAATTGCCTTTCACATATGACTAGTATCATGTTTGCTAGCAACAAGTATTTCACTCCATTGAGCAGCTAAGCGTGTAAAACAGTCGTGTAACCTTGACATCTGCATCTGGTCATCCATAGTTCACCAACAATAAGGATTTTGGAAGGGGAAGTCCCATCATCTGTGCTGCAAAAGTATTCCTCCTTTTCTTGATCATTCTGTGTTTATTAGGTAGGATTTAATGTCTGAGGAGCTGTTAATTTACGTAAAACTGTTCTGCTGGCTGAGACTGCAGTAAGCCCTGAGGTGTCTTGTGACAGATGTGAGTTTTCTTTACCTAACCACAGTGCCTCAGAATTAACACAGTGTCTGTAAGGCTGGACATCTTGTCCTTGAGATCTCGTGTGAATCATAAAATTAATTTCTGGTATTCCTAAACTGTGCTGTAAGATTTAAGCAGATGTAAGGATTCTGGTGTTAAGCCATTGCTGGCACTAGTGTGCCCTGCTGTGGAATGTATCTTGTCTGGTGTGTGAAGGATCCAACCCCACTCATGATGATGCCATCAGAGGATTTACTTTATTGGCTTAAAAGCTCAGTGCTGTGCAAAGTGCTTGGTTGAAACTCTTGAAGCAGTCTTCATGGGAATCACATCTTTACCCCACCAGCAGTTTCTGTGAGATGAGGTTATTGGTGCTGGGAGATGTAGTAGCATTTATTTGATTTGAGAGTTTTTGTTCACTGTTCTAAAAGCAAGTACAAGTATTTTCTAAGAAACTTTTTATTGCAGGATGGAGAATTGAAATATGAAGATTCCAGGGTTTTTTTTTGTAATATTTAATTCAGCCCCTTTGTGCATGTGCATTTTGATAAATTTTTAACAGTATGTCTTGCTTTTCTTTGCTGCAGGATTCCTGCTTTATTCATTCCACATGTCAGATAATGCTTAGTAAATGTGATGGCAGTTCATTTTTGTTGGTTTTTTTTTTTAGTCTTCTGCATTATCATGTAGCTGTATATCTTTATACGCTCACAAGTCCTGATTCCAGACAATTTATTTCCTGCTCTGTTTTTCTACATACCATTACCATAGCATGAGTGATTGCAAACACTAATGCATTTGTAGTTATTGATAACCCCAGTGATGTATGTCACATCTGAGAAATAAAATATTTGCATACCTATTATTTTGATTTTTTTTTTAATCTGATAATCTCAGAAATGGCAGGTCTGTGCTTTTTTTGCAGCCTTTAATTAAAGAACAATAGCAGTCCTTCTCTAAGACTTAAGTTCACACAGATTTTTAGTTAGTAGTTATTTTGCAGTAGGTGCACACATTGAAAATAAAAGGTAATGAGAACCACTAGGCAGTCTTAATGTAGGTATAGCTACTGCTTTGCTTCACAATTTAAGGTAATTACTTTCTCTGTAATCTAAAATCCATGAAAAAGCCTTCTTTTGATTTGCTTCAGAAGCAGCTGTACTTCTTTAGCTGAGTCTTCATTCAGGTTTTGTGTTTTCAGGTCAGTCTTTATTCAGCTTACTTGCTTCTGTGCTCTCTGTATTATGAGCTTTACTAATGTGCTAGGAATGAGATTTTTATAGTAGAAGCTGAGAGTTTCAAAAAGGCAAGACTTTACTGACATGTCTCTTATTCATTGATCATTTCAGCTCAGTTTTCAAATTTCTGCTCATTTAATTTAAAAAGCTCTTTACTGATCTGTAGTTAAAAGAATAAATGTGATATTGTTAGCAATGTTTTCTTCTGAAGTAAACTGTTTATAAGCCTATGGCTGAATCTTTATATCAGTGTATTAAAAATTATTAAACACATCCCAGGTTAAGAAACAATACCTGACTTTGCAAACTGGTGGTAGAATTCTGAGTGAGGCTTGTGAAATAGAGTTAAGAAAAGGTGTAGATAATTTGCTTTCTTCAGAATGTTTCTTTGTCCTGGGCTTCTCAGAATGCAGGAGGACTTTTCTACTTTTCCTAAGCTCTTTGATCCATAGAGCTATATAGTTTTTTTTCAGTAAAACGTGCTTGGACTTAAATTCTTGGATTTAGATGTACTGAAAATAGTTCACAGCTTTTGCTTCTTTTGGTTGTGCTGAGACCTAATATTTGAATGCTATTGGTTTTGCTGGACACAGAAACACATGATAAAAGGAGGTTTTAGTATGTCCTATACGTTAACTATTTCAGTTGTTTACAACATGACTTGTGGTGCATGGTAATTGGCTACTTTGTCTTCTGTATTTTGTTTTGATATTAATATTTGCAGACAAATTATTGATTCTTGTTCTCACAGGCAGTTGAACTACAAAACAGGTTATCTGAAGAATCCAAGAAAGCTGATAAATTAGATTATGAATGCAAACGACTGAAAGAAAAAGTAGACAGCCTCCAAAAAGAAAAAGATGTAAGTGCCAAGGTGTTATTTTTTTGGTAGTAGTGATAGCAACTTTGTGTCCTTTATAACACAGATGTGTAATTACAGTTAGTGATTTACAGCTAGCTTTCTAAATTAGGAAGTCTTGAGTTAAAGTTTTCTAATGTTTGTGTACAAGATCCTTTTAAAACCTAAGAACTGTACAGCATGGAATAACATGACTGTGCAAAACCTTATTCCCAGATTTTTAAGGGGAACAGCCTTCATGTTTGGGGTCTGGAGTTGTTTCTTGAACATTACCATGAAAAAGTTAATAAACACCGAGGGTAATTGTAATGCATTTTGAAAGTCTATTTAAAGTAGGGTTTCTGCAGTATCACAGTAGAACTAAACTCCTGTTGCATATTTCTAAAGCATTCTTTGAGAGGTACCATCAGCATGCTTCTCTTTGTGGAGTCATGACTATTGCAGCAAAAGGCTTAGGAGTCATGTAGAGGAACATGTCGTCTGTGGCAGTCTTGCCTTTATGACAGCTCCTTACTGATCTATCTTGTACTGCCAACATGGAACGCACAGGGTGGATACCAGTCTATTTCTTCTTCTCTGTCATTTGCTGGTAGAGATTCTACAATTAATTGCTGTGTCCTCTCTTGCCAAGACTGATCCCTCAGACTTCTCTGGCACACTATTATTTCTCACCAGTTTATTTCAACTTCTTTCTTAAGAATGTATATGCAAGTGCCTCAAGCTGCGTCAGACCAAGTCCTGCACTTTGAGTTAGCAGTTAAGTTACCTTGTTTTAAGTATAAGTCCATCAGTCAGAATCTCTGTAGGCTTTTCCCTCAGTGGTCATATTTCCTGTCCGGTTCTTTCAGAAATTTCCGGCCCCTTCACTTGAATAGCAATTGAACTGAAAGTTTTCAGTTATTTTCTGTTCGTAGTTCTTTGATTTCCATATTCTTATTAAATTCTCAAGCTGTCGTGGACACCTGTCCTTGGTATCACCTCCATCTGTCCTTCAGTTGAGATTGTAACTGTATTCGTACTGTGCTTTGGCTTTCTTTCCTGCTCTTTATTGAAATTGTTTTTCCAGTTTTGTTACGTTTGACAATGGTAAGTTTTTTTCTGTGGCTTATCCATTGCTTGGTGGACCATTTCATCTTGCACAAAGGATCTGAATTGCAGGCCATTGTCATACGGTTTTCCATTTTACCCCTGACGAATAGCATTTTTAGGGGTGGATGTTGTTTTTTAATACATTCTTTTGAGTGGATATGCACCTGTGAGAAGTAGATTATAGATGAATTCTCCCAACATTTGAATTAGTAATTCACTGCCTATGTTCCCTACTCTGTTCTCTATTGTCACATAGGTATTCAGTAAGGTTGTCTACTATAGGTCACAAGCTATGTAGTGGTATCTTGTTGGTTACATTTTGCCAGCAGTTGCTGAAATTTATTTTTTCCCCTTTATGGTGTGGCAAATTTCACTATCTTCAGCTATGTGGCTTGGAATTTTATCTCTGTGGTGTGTTGTATGAGAAGTACTAAGGTAATCTGATGAGTTGACTTTGTCTGCAGTGTACAAAAGAAGCCTAGAGCTTTTTCCGTCCCTTAAAATATGCTGGCATTTTACTGGTGTTCTCTTATTGACTGTAGCAGACTGTGGAATTTTTGCTGTCAGCAGCTGATTGAGAGCACGTGTCTGTGTGGCTTTTCTTCTATAGTATTTACAGAAAAAAAATCACCTGTGGGGTTTGTGAAATGACTCTCAGTGCTAACAGAATGTGCACTTTATACAGATTGTTCTGACAGTTGCACCAGAGTTTACCTTGCAGGATTCAGAAATACAGCAGGAGTCTGTCTCACACTTCACCAAAATGTCCTTTGGCTGTGATTCCAAGTTGTAGATCCATTTTGGCTGAAGTATAGAATACATCCAAATCAAACTGTTAATAGAATGCAATGCAAGAAGCTGTCAGCTGACACAACCCCATACCTACACAGACCTGAGGTCTGCCCTGGACCTTCTAGTAGTACTGGACATTTCTGGTTTTGGAGCAGAAATTTTGAGCAAAATTTTTGAAGGAACTTCGATGCCTCTGTAGTTGCCATTTTCTCCTGTAATTTTTTAGTTTTGGCAAAAAAACTTGGTGCTACCTGTAGATTCTCACTTTTTTTGCTAAAAGGAAACTTGTGACAAATTGATGGAATATTTACCTGATGCTGCTGAAGAGCCCATCTGTCTAGACCGCAAGGTGATCAAGCTCTGTTCTCCAGATCTCTTCTGACGGAGCTTTAAGCAACTAGTTTTCTTCCATAGCTAAGATGGTTGGTGAATTGCAAGGCCAGTTGACACACAGGAGGAAGGGGTAGGGAAATGGTGCTTACACTTTCACTGTAGAAAGACAAACAAAATGAAGTTAATGCAGTTTGTTTGTTATGTTGACTGTGTACTTACCTGCTTTTTATTTCGCTCCTGACTAAACCTTTGTTTCTTGGTCAGGTAAAATCTGATAAAGGGAAAAGGACAATGGCCCCAGTAGATGCTATTTACAACCTGGTACCAGAACTTTGTGTCATTCATATCTTGATTTTCTAAGCTTATACCCTGATATTCTTACCTCCACAAACTTAACACAGAGCAGCAACCTTTCTCAAAGAAACCCAAACAAGCAGTATTCTTGTGGGGTATATAATTTTTATGTTTTTTTCTGTTATGAAATATGGAGATGCCTTAATTTGAAAATCGTCTCTACAGTTGCAATAGATTTGTTTTAAAGTGTTAAACACTATGCCTTTTGGCAACTTGTGTACTGTTAAAGATGGATTTGTAGTGCCAAGATTGATACTCATTCTCTTTCCAATTATTCAGAGATTAAGAACAGAAAGGGATTCTTTGAAAGAAACTATTGAAGAGCTTAGATGTGTCCAAGCTCAGGAAGGTCAACTCACCACTACAGGTAAAGGACAAATAAGGAGATTAAGTTCATCTTTAGTTCTAAAGTACCCTTTAGAGTACTGAATGTGCTTTTGTTGAGCAGTGAAAAGCTGCTTGAGTTGTGAATAACTTTATGAGCATTTGAAAACTTTAAATGTCATTTCACCCAGTGAGAAATTTTGGTCTCCTCCCCAGTGGAGAAATACATTTTGAAATATATTTCTGATTTCTGTGCAGTTACATAATTTTCTTTAAACAAGTAATAAATTCTCTCTTGTGTATGAAGTTTCATGTGTTACAGTTTATTGCTATGTGTAGTGTTGAACAGCTTTGTAGTTCTTAGATAAGCTAATGGGCATAAAATCCATTAAATTATTTTATCAGGATGAAAGAAGACAGTAGTGATTATTCTTCTAATGAAATAGTGCTTGTCTGTCTGTCTTGCTGAAGCCTGACTTTGTGTCAGTTTCCACTGTCTAGGATTATTCTGAAACTGTAAACTGGTAGAACAATGTCTGCTTCTGGTCTGTTAAAAGAAGTTACTGGTCTTCTCACTAAATTTTTTACTTCCCTAACCAGGACTCATGCCTCTGGAAAGACAAGAGCCTTCAGACAGTTTAGCAGCAGAAATCATTACTCCCGAAATAAAGTAAGCTAATGTGTGCTTTGTTTTACTAATCTCTACAATGTGCATCCATAGATGATTGGGTATTTTTCAGTGCTAGAAAGTTTCTATGGTTAATGTTTGGGGTTTTTCTTTCCTTTTTGATGCTGCACAACAGGAGCTGCTATGCTTAAGACAAAATTCCATTGACCTCTTTTTGGGTTTGTACTGTCCTCAAAAATAAAGGGGGGGGGAACCAAAAAAAACCCCCTTTGTCCTCAAATTGTGTCTCTTCTTGTTCTGCAGAGAGTTTGCTTAATAGCAGCTTATATGTGCATTAACAGGCAGAAATGTTTGTAATAAGAATGTGGTGTTGTACAAGGGAAAAAATACTAAAATAGTGGAAGAAAGAGTAGATTACAAATCCCATTTTGTATCATGGCAAATGGTTACTATCTATTAAAAGGAAGAATAGCAGTGGCAGAGCTGAAAATCGTTGTTTCTTAAGATGTTGCATACTGTGTTTAGCCTTGCCAGTATGCTAAAAGATTTTAAGACAGCCACATCTTAGAAATCTCTTAGCTCTTCAGGAAGTCTTATACCTGTAGCAATACTGATTTTAACACTTGGAGAGCTCAATATGGGTCAAAGCTTATATTCAGTAGTAAAATAATATCATTCTAGAAAGGTGTTGATAAGGAAGATTTCCTTTTCTTTCTGGCACTCAGCCCCAGTGAGCTGAAAGGCAGCAAGGGGGAGCAGAGTGAAGCCCCCATAATCCCAGGGGAAATGATGAGCAACCTGCTTACCATTTAGACACACATGTTTCTATGGGAGTGGATGGCATCCAGGCAGGGGACTCAGGGAGCTGGTGGAATTGCTTACCCAGCCACTCTCCATAATTTATCAGCAGTCCTGGCTAACCAGGAAGGTCCCAGGAGCTGGAGGTTAGCAAATAGGATGCCCATCTACAAGAAGGGCCAGAAAGAGTATCCAGGGAACTGCAGGCCCATCAGTCTGACCTCAGTGTTGGGGAAGATCATGGAGCAAATCACCTTGAGTGCCATCACATGACACATCCAGGACAGCCAGGTGATCAGGCCCAGTCAGCATGGGTTCATGAAAGGCTGGTTCTGCTTGGCTAACTATCTCCTTCTATGACAACATGACCTGTTCAGCGGATTAGGGAAGGGCTGTGGGTGGTTCTTACCTGGACTTTTTGATGCCATTTCCCACAGCATCTCCTGGGGAAACTGGCTGCTCATGGCTTGTATGGGTGTACTCTTCACTGCATAAAAAACTACGGCAAGCCCAAAAAGTGGTGGTGAATGGAGTTAAATACAGGTGGTGGCCAGTCACAAGTTGTGTTCCCCTGGCATCAGTACTGGGGCCAGTTCTGTTTGGTATCTTTATCAGTTAGAGTTGATCTGCTGGAGGATAGGAAGGCTCTGCAGAGGGATCTGAACAGGCTGGATCAATGGGCCGAGGCCAGTTGTATGAGGTTCAACAAGGCAAAGTGCCAGGTCCTGCACTTGGGCCACAACAACCCAATGCAACGCTCCAGGCTTAGGGAAGAGTGGCTGGAAAGCTGCTTGGCAGAAAAGAGCTCGGGAGTGCTGATTGACGGAGCTGAACATGAGCAGCTTGTGCCCAGGCAGCTAGGAAGGCCAGCAGCATCCTGGCCTGTATCAGCAATAGTGTGACCAGCAGGGCCACGGCAGTGATCATCCCCCAGCACTCAGCACTGGTGAGGCTGCACCTCAAATCCTGTGCTCAGTTCTGGGCCCCTCACTACAAGAGAGACATTGAGGTGCTGGAGCGGGTGCAGAGAAGGACAACAAAGCTGGTGAAGGGTCTGGAGCACAAGTGTGATGAGGAATGGCTGAGGGAACTGGGGCTGTTGAGTCTGGAGAAATGGAGGCTGAAAGGGAACCCTTACCACTCTGCAATGATGTGAGAAGAGGTTGTAGTGAGGTGGGGGTTGGTCTCTTCTCTCAAGTAACATGTGACAGGACAAGAAGAAACAGCCTTAGGCTGCACCGGGGGGGGCTTTCGGTTGTGTGTTGCAAACATTTCTTGCCCAAAACAGTTGTCAGGCATTGGAACAGTCTGCCCAGGGAAGTGATCAAGTCACCATCCCTGGAGGTGTTCAAGAGACATATTATGACATGGTACTTAGGGGACATGGTTTAGTGGTGAACTTGATATTGTTAGGTTAATGTTTGGACTCTATGATCTTAAGGATCTTTTCAAATGATGATTCTGTGATTCTATGAAAACAGACCAACAGAGCAGAATTGACTGACCCAGGTTCATGCAGTAGTTTAGTGACCAATACTACAGGTTCATGCAGTAGTTTAGTGAGATTATAACTTTCTGTAACACTTGGCAGCAAGCTTTGTGTTCTTCATATTCTACCTGTAAATCTGCCCAGCCTGTAGTGTGGAATCTAATAGGACCATTCAGGCAGCATCCTTGTGTTGTACTTTCTACAGTTAAAACTAATTTTATTGAGTTTGTAGTTAGGGGGTTAAAGACAAGATTATTGTTTCAGTTGTCTCCCTTAAATAGGTAAAGATAATCTGTATGTTATATTTACAACTTCTGTTGTAAATTGTTTTCTTTATAGAGATTGACATACTGTTTTCTACAAAATCGTATTTTATGCTTTTAGGGAGAAACTCATTCGCCTTCAGCATGAGAACAAAATGTTAAAGTTGAACCAAGAAGGTTCTGACAATGAAAAGATAGCCTTGTTGCAGAGCCTTCTTGATGATGCAAACTTGCGGAAGAATGAATTGGAGACAGAAAACAGGTAGGAAGTTTTGTCTTCTGTTTCTTGACTTTTCTAACAATTGACAGTTCTAACAACATACTATTGATTGTACTGTGTCCAATACCAGCCTCCCCAGTACAAGAAAGACTTACTGGAGTCAGTCTAGTGAAATACCACAAGGATGTAATTACAGGACTACAGCATCTTTCATATAAGGAGAGTCTGAGGGGTAGAGACTATGTAGTCTGGAAGACAGAAGGCTCAGAGTGGACTTTATCAGTGTTTATACATATCTGATAGGAGGGTCTAAAGGCGATTGAGCTAGACTCTACTCAGTGATGCCCAGTAACTAGGCAAAAGGCAGTGGGCAGAAATTAAGACACTAAATTTCGTCTAAGTGTAAGAACATTGTTACAGTAAGGGTTGCTGTACATTGCAAGAGGTTACCCAGAGAAGTTGTCTTCATCTTTGGAGATATTTAAAACAAAAAAGGACATATTCCTGGGCAACCTGCTCTAGCTGACCTAGCTAGATTAAGCCAGTAAGCATACAGACATCTATGGGTTCAAGGATGGTACCATGTTAGGAGGAGTGACTGATATGCTGAAACAGAGAGCTCAGAGGAGCTCAGCAGCCAAGAGAAATGAGCTGATAGGAGCCTTGTCCCTGGCTGGGAAGCAGCTCTGCCGTAAAATCTTGGTGTTCCTGTGGGCAGCAAAGGATTATGTTTTGGCTGGGGTACTTGCAGCTGACTGACCTGGGCTGCCCTCAACAGGGTTAAGGCAGTCAGTCTGGGAAAATAATCTTTCACCTCTTTTCAGTACTTACAAAATCATATCTGGATATAATATATAATTTTAGATTCCCCAGTACAGGAAATGTGCCGGAGTGCAGTGGAGTGCTTCCAAGGTGGGGAGCATGGAGTATGGGATATGTGGTATAAAACTGAGAACTAGGTTTGTTCAGGCCAAAGAAAAGGTGGCATGGAGGAGATAATACTGTGATCTGCATCTATCTGATGGACAGGTGTCAAGAAGACAGAGATGGGCTCTTGTCAGAGTTTGACAGTGGAAGGACAAGAGACAGCAAACAAATATGGATTATGTGCTTGAGCTGTAAAATAGAGGCCCAAAAAGATTGTCAGATCTCCATCCTTCAAGGTGTCCAAACGTGGGCTGGATGTGGTTCCCAGCAATCTGCTATAAGTCTGCCTGCTTTAAGTAGGACGTTGGTTTTAGACAACCTCTGGAGATCACTTCTAGCAAGGTTTATAGGATTTTCTGTTTAAATGCAGTAAACTAGTAGCTCTCACAGTAAAACTGGTTGTTAGCAATTCTTATTTCATGTAACTAGAGATGATTTCTTAATATGTGCATTTATGTTGTCTTGGAAGAATATCAGATTGTTCTGGATGACTACAGGCTATGAACTCCAAAAAGGCTGTATGCTCTAACTACTGTTGTGAATTTTCTGCATCTACTGTAAAAATGACTTTAAAACACTGGGCACTGAAAATCTCAGGCTTTCTCTTGCAGTTGTTTTGGGTTTTTTTTCTGAAAAAACAAAACACTGTCTCTTTCCTAGGTTGGTAAATCAGAGACTTATAGAAGTGCAGTCCCAGGTAGAAGAACTACAAAAGTCCTTGCAGGATCAAGGTTCAAAAGCTGAAGATGTAAGTAGAAATGTGCAGCAAATGTACTTGCAACTAGTTACAGGAACTTTTTTTGAGACTTTCACCTTTTTGTAACAAATTATGTGAAAGAAATATGCAAATAGGGACTTGTGATAGTTTTCCATTTTTATTCATATGGTCTTATTATGAAGTTATGCTTCTCTAAATACGATTTGAGACATGGTAAGACATTTGTCTAGAAAAGAACGCTGTCCTATGTAGGTGTCAAATATATTTTATTTGTGTATGTTCTGATAGTAAACTTAACATTAAAATTATTTAGAGTTAATAGATTTTTATTAATAGAGAGTTTTGCAGGGAGTTAAGGAAATGTTAATTCTCCATGTCTTAATAAAGTATCTGAAGCTATTTTGGGGTTAGTTTTCTTTAAAGTTAAGACCTTTCCTGCCAGTGGAAGCTCTGTAATAGTGGGTGTAAATGCTTCTTATAATGCAGGAAGCTAGGCAGGGCAAAACTAAAATAAAAGTCAAATAATTAGGCCCTCAACATAAAGCAGCATTTTCTGTTTCTATGTATGAAGTTAACATTGTTTTTAATGCAAGAATACACATCGTGGCAGTTAGTGTGGAAAACAGCTTTCAGTCTTCCACTCAAAAATTGTGTTTGCCATCTCCTCTATTTGAGAGAAGCTCTAGAACTTTCTTGAAGGCATTGATTTGCTGAACTGTACATGCACAGTGTATGCTTACAATTTCAGTGTATCGTATAGCTAATTGGCAACAAGTTGTAATGTGTTGCTTTCTATTTTTGTGGGTTTGTTTTTTAACTAATTTGTATAGACAAGTGAAAGTTTTTACTAGTTGCTTATTTTCGTTTGAGTGTGTTTAATTTAGCTTATCCTTCAAATTTTTTGAATAAACTGTATGAAAATAAAACATCTAGTAAAATTCAAGTAAGATTATTTTTTCTTAAAATAAATTTTAGCATGCATTTTAAAATAGGTCCATCCTGTTGTGTGATTGAGATATTCTTTGTTGTCTTAATTATTGGCCAAAACCGGATTTTTCAGGGTGAACAAGAATATAAAAAAAATACTCTCAGATACTGAAAGTTGTAAAGTATCCCTGTCTAGTTGAATTCAGCTTTATTTACTGCAGTTTTGTGTCCCTTTTTGAGGCTCTGGTTTGGACAGTAATTTAGGACATGTCTGCAGCACACTTACAGGACCGGTTGCAGCCTGTGTAGGCATCATCTGAAGTGATTCTGTTAACCTCACAACACTACAGTACAACCTTTCGTGTTTTCCAGGGAGCCTGTGTCAATTCAGAGCTGGCAAGTTCACAATTCAGTTGTTGCATTCCTGGTTTACATGTAGGTCTGACAATGTCAGTGGTGATTTATAGGCATGGCCTCTTGATGAGTTCAGTGTGTAGGATTTCATTTGCTGGTAAAGAAATGAGAATGTAGACTCAGTGAAGTATTGAGGCTGCAAGAACCTCTGAAGGTATTGACACCTCATCCAGTCTCCTACACAAAGCAGAGGAAACCTCAAAGTTAAACCCAGCTGCTCAAGGAGATGGGATTTGTGCTAGGATCACCTGAGTTATTTTTGGGATGCCCTTACAGAAAGAGTAATTCTTCAGAAGCATGAGAAGAAGGATAGAAAGACATGGATACAGTGGATGCATAATTTTCAGCATGTTTCCTCTGTTCTTCACTACTTTTCTGCAATTAAGCACTGAAATCTGTATTTTTATATACTTATACTGTAAATAGGCTCAACCCAGAAAAACCGGTTATATTCAGTGTAGAAATGTATGATGAGGGCTTGGAGCTGTGGGTTGGGTTTTAGGTTGTTTTTGGTTTGGTTTTTGCTCATTTGTTTCGTTATTGTTGTTGTGTGGTGGTTGTTGGTTGGTTGGTTTGGGTTTGATTTTTTGGTGTTTTGTTTGTTTGTTTGTTTGTTTTAGTTTTGCTTATTTTCGAAGTTGAAGTAGTTTTTAGGCTTGACTGAAAAGTAGTAAAAGCACTATAGTAACCCAGCGAAGTATTATTGCAGTAATACGTGCTGCTTGCTGAGGTTCACATGGGGAAGAAGTTTTGATTTTGTATTGAAGTGCAGTAGATGATTAATGTTAGAAATGTATCGGTGCCTAATATATACATTAGACCTGTAATGGGTACTGATACAGCCTGTTGGGATGCCTGATTAGTCCATTCTGGTTGTTGCTTTGCTACACAGAGACAGGCCTCCTTACCCCAGTCTTCCCAACTACAGAATCAACTCGGATGTGCCCAGTGTGGTCAGAATAGCTGATTTGATTCATTATCCTCCCAAATGCAGTGGTTATGTGTAGCCTCAACCAGTATCCAAGGACAGCTTCAACTACATCATTTGCATGCCTTATTATCGTCTTCTTATGTCATCCTTGTTCTCCCTTTCTCTGCCCTAATCTCCTTCTGTATAAGCAACCTTCCTTTAGGTACTTCTGCTCCACTGGACCTAGCTTTGCTAAATCCATACTGCATCTGGTGTTTCTCATACTGTTACACATGCAATCTTGGCCTTACATGCTATTACTGATCCAGTTACCGAGTCTTTCTGACTTGGCACCTCCTTAAAAAGTCCCCAGAACTGTTACCTGGGAAGTTTAGCCACTTTGCTCATTTGACGAAATGAAACTAGAACAGGTTGCCCAGAGAGGTGGTAGATCTCCCATTCCTTAAAACATTCAAGGTCTCTGAGCGACCTGATCTAGTTGAAGATGTCCCTGCTCATTGAAGGGGCTGGACTATATGACTTGAAAGGGTCCCTTCCAGCCCAAAACATTCTATGTTTCTATGATTACTTTTAGCATCTGTGAAATCTGACCATCACTGAGTGCTGTTAATAACTTCTGTCATCTTCTGACAGTGTTACTAGTCTCATCAGGTGATTTTGTCAAGTCATGTGCCATAGTTCCCCTCACCCTGCTAAATTAGCTTAACCTCAAGTGAGAGCCATCTGCCTATGACCTTAGCATGCAGAACAAACCCAAATTTGTTCCTCAGAAAAGAGACAGACCTGTTCCTTTGGCTTGTTTAAGCATAAAAGAAATTTACAGCAAAAAGACATTTGTACAGTTGGGTTTTTTATGTAAGAGAAAGATAGCAATTAAATATCAGAGGATACCTGTTTTTTAAAACCACATCATAATAAGCATTTTTTTCTGGTGCTTTGTAAGTGAAACTTACTAGCAGTAGGAGGAGAAAACAAAATAGTGAGTGTATGTTTACTGATTTTTATAATTTTGTTATAGAAATGTTCTTGTATTATGAACAGATAAAATTTGAATGAAGTTAAATGTAAACTCAGCTCAAAATTGGATAAAGCTTGTTTTTTTTTAATTGGCTTTTTTTTTTAAGAGATTGGTCTTCCTGTCAGAGAATATGAGAACAACAGTTTTTCTTAATTATTTGTTAGGTGCAGAGAATTTGGATATGTGACATTGAAGCTGACAAATACTTAAAAAAAGTAATGTTTGTCCATTTTTAGAGTAATTTATTTGAATTTATCTACCTTGTTATAAGTACATATGGGATCTTTGTGTGGCTAAAATCACACATTTTACCTTTTATTCCTTTTCTTAAACTTGTGTCTTGAGTAAATAACTCTGGGTAAACTCAGTCCTGCTTCTTAACTGTGTATTCTGTTTATTGTTGTTAGTTTCTTGCTTGTGATAACATATGATCTATCTAGATCGAGAAGGGTTACTCCCACAACACTGCTAGTACTATGCAAATAATATATATAAAAATATGCCAGAATGGTATCATTGTTGACAAGTAGTTGAGTCTCTTCCAAACCCAAATGCAGTTTCAGGATCACAAAAGAAAAGCTGAGTTCAGTTTTTATTTTCCTACCTTGGGAAAATGGGCACTGGTGCCAACTTTTCCTTTTCTTGTCCAGACCAACCGATAGTCCCCTAAATGATCAGACATAAGTGATGGTACCAGTTTAAATGCTTTGTGACCAAGAAAGATGCATACAAGCATTTACTGTTACAGAAAAGGTGTTGATTCTGCAGTTGTTCAGAGGACTGGAAAAGAAAAAAAAAAACAAACAACAAAGGGTCAAACCCTGCGGATCCTTACCTTCTTCAAATTTCTGGAATCAATAGCATCATGATGGCTGGTTTGGTTTTTCTGGGGGCTCTCCCCCTTTGTTAGAGAGCAATAAGGGAATCCAGCTTTGAAATAATGAAAAAGCATGACCCAAGAATGTGATTGAAGACAACATTTTGAAGTATTTACACTACAACAAAGCTAAAAGCTTTCTTTCAATACACGTTTTTTGTCTCTGTTGGCCAGGTGTCTAAACCTAATTGAAAGAACATTGTAGAAAAAGCAGTGAAATAATTTTGTTGGTGATTTTGTCTTACATTTGGATGGCATTCTGGACCATCTGTCACATGCTAGACCTCCAATGTGATTGGTATTGGATAAGCACAAACTAAAAAGGCAGTTTCTGATTTAAATATTTTACATTTGTCTTGCATTCAGTCACTGTGGCAATAACACAGTCCAGAATTACTCCATAAAACATGTGCATCTCTTAATTTTGGTTGTAGCCCAATAGAATGCATATTTTTCTCCTGTTTTGTTACTTGTATGATTTTTGTTTTAAAATTACTTTCCAAAATAGCAGTTGCTCTCTTTGAAATTCTGATTTAAACACAATGATTTACAAATGTGCTTCTTTACTATTTTTGTATTTTTGTTTTTAGTGGTATGTTTTAGAAAATGTTACAGGATTAAACTGCTAATGAGAACAGAGGAGAAAAATCAGCATATGTGAAAAAATGCATAGCTATAACTTTCTGTTCATGATTTTCTAAATAGTTTCTTCTGTTTGCTGCTGTTTTGCTTTATACTAATGTTATCTCTGTTTCTTGGCATGGGCTTCTGCACAAGGCTATTGTGAGTATGGCTTTCTATTTACTTAACACTGCTTTCAGTTTATAGACTTTTACTCAGTTCATTTTTCTGAAAGATACTGTCTGTGAAGTGAGTTTAAAATTTAAATAAAATTTACTTTGAAAGTTTTATTCAAAGAGCTTATCTAAATGTGATTTAACCAGAAAGTGGAACACTGTAAGTTGTATAATAATGTTTACATGTCTGTAATCAATAAGGATGAGAAACAGAAAAAGCGCAGAATGTCTGCTATACTCCCATGAGAAACATTCTACTCCCTCTAGTTCCTATGGGAGTGGGAATTTACTTCAACCGGTTTGGTATATGTCCTCATAAGAATTGCATTGCAATATCAGTAGGATGACTCTTCTTGCAAATTTTGCTGCACTTCCGATTTCAGATTAATTTATTAAGTTTAATCACAAAAGTACAGAAGAAATTAAAACAACTGCCATAGAGTTTTGTCATTTATGTATCTTGTTTGTATCAATCTAGTTCCTTGGGAACACTTCCTGGGAAAATATTTGCAAAGTTGTAAGAATCTCTAATTTCAGGGAAGTCACACAGCTGTGGAAAGAGGGATTGCTACCACAGAGGATGTCTTTACAGTTACGATCTAAAACTAAGTCAAGTAAAAAATTATATTTTGGTTAGAGTGTCAAAGTCATGTTTTAGAATAATTTTGAAATTGTGTAAAAGCTCTACAATATATTAAACCATTTATTTTTCTGTTCTAGTCAATTCTTCTGAAGAAGAAACTTGAAGAACATCTGTAAGTATTTTGTTTGAGTGTTTTGTTTGCCATTTGAATTCATGTGTTTTCCATATGGCAAGGAAGGCAGACAGTCATTAATCAGGCATCTGGAAAATATACAAGTAGGAGAAAATAGATAACAAGGAATGTTTGGGAATCTGCTGCTCAGATACTCTTTTCATCTCCTAGAAAACCTTTGTGAAAGCAATAAGAGCAATGAAATAAACATAATTTTATGGTGGTTAGAAAGCTTTGTTTAATCTTGATTATGATCTGTAAATCTATACTGAAGGGGGTAAGTAATTTTGTTCTGAAGAAAGCATGTTAATGTAAACAAAATTGTTTTATTTACTTTATGGTATACATTATCGCATAAAATGTAACATTACAGGAAGTGTTATTATTTTGTTCTGCTATTTCTGCACCTTTTCTACTTCCTTAAAATGCAGAAAGGTGTTTGCTTTTTCTAAAAAAAAAAAAAAAAAAAAACAGGAAAAAAAGTAGTTTCTGTTGCCCTTGGGTTTAGTATTCTTTCTTAATGTAATCTCAATTACAAGTATTCATTCCAGGCATGCGTTGTGAAATTAACTGTAAATATTAATTGTACAATGTAAATTCTAAAATTAAGTTAATAATTACTGAGGATTATGATGTTCTTACAGTTCTTCCTACAGCATAATGTTTTTCAGCTTATTTATTGAATATTTCCACAGTGATGTTGTCATTTGTCCTCATGCCCCAGAGCAAAACTCAGTTGTGCCCTCAGAAATATATCACTATCTGAGGATTTTTTTGTACTGTTTACTGTTCATTCCAGTACTAATACTGGGAAAACAATATATACTTTTATGTTTTGTTATAGTGAGAAGCTCCATGAAGCTAACAATGAGTTACAGAAGAAACGAGCTATTATTGAAGATTTGGAACCAAGATGCAATAATAGTTGTGAGTTACCTGTGCAATCCATTTATTTTCTTTAAAAAATGTTTCATATATAAGGTCTTTAATTAACATACTGAAAGGAGGTGCAGATAACCATCAAGTACATTTTAAATGCTAGTGATATGTATGTTGTATCTCTGGAAGCTACGGTGACCAAAAAGATGCTTCTGACACTTGAAGTGTAGGGAATAACATTTTAGAGACCACGGTAGTAAGAAATTACAGTGGCTGTAGAAATACTGAGTGTCGTACCTGTCATTGAACATCAGCTGTTCACAACTGCCTTGTCCCCTAAGACCCTAATTTAGTAGATCCTTGCTGCCATCACCAGGTTATTCTTACTCCCAAAATATTCAGTATTTTTTCAGAATTGCATTGTAATTTTAGAAAATTTTCAGGTACTTGTCAAGTGTAGGATATATATGTTATATTCCTCAGATGATATCAAGAACCCAGCTTGTCATGCTACATTTTTCCTAACACTTATTGAAAAGGGTAGATTTATTTTTTTTTCCCCAAGCCTACTTATTATGGAACAAAACCTTAAAAGACTGCAACTAATGTCAGCATTTCTGGTTTGTACCCAAATTATTTTATTTATAGAGATTGAAGAAGATAGAAATATCCATTCAGTATACATTACATCAATTCTGTGTCCAAAAAGAATTTTCATTTGTGTTGAACTAAAATTGCAGAATATATTATAAAGTCCACATTTTAGGAAATACTAGAACACTTGGAAGTGAGATCCCAGGGACTTCATGAGTAGCTAATAAACACATAATCCTGTCATATGCGGTAAGCTTCACTGTGAGCATAATAGCAGTCCAAAGACTTGCTAGCTTCTAAACACCAGGGCACGTTGAGGCTTCTGTACTTAGTTTACTGAAATTAAAGTTGCTTTTTGAAAATCTATGTCTGAAGTTTGCCTTGGTAAAATAAAAATAGTTGTACCTTCTTGTATTCTTTCCCTGCTCAGGAAACGTATTTGAATTATTCTTTCAGGTTCTTTTAATTATTCTGGATGTAGCCAAAATGCTTGGGCATTGTACAGGAATCATGGCATACCTTGAAAAATGGACTTGTGCAAGTCTGGGAGACCACCTGCTATTGGTCTTCTTACTGATCAGTGAAAATCTTATTTGATCCTGTTGCCAGCTTAGTGTTTTCCGAGTGCTTAGAAAGAAAACTGCAGGAAAACCATGAAAGAACATTTCAAAAAGAGGTTGCAAAGCAGATGGGCTGAAGGGTACCAATTATTCAACATTGTTTGTAAACCAGACATCAGTGTTATGTGAAATTTGATCCAGGATGATGCAATTTATTATTTTTAATCTTTTCTGAGATCTGATTAGATGTATAGAAGATGTATAAGCAGTAGTGGTTTGACATATTCTTGTATCAACACAGGAAAAGGCTGTGCAATGAAATTGTCCTGCTGATCGGCACTGCTGCTTAAAAAAACGTGGGGAGGGGAAAGTAAATTGAGTATACTTATGTCACAAGTCTGATAAATTTTGTCCAGTGTTACAGCTTAGCAGATTTAAGCAAGAGTTGTACCTGTTAGAAATGATTCCTTTTACATAAAAAAACTTGTATTCCTCTGAGTTACAATACCAAGATCTTATTGAGTCTGTAATTCACTGGTAAACTCATTTTGTAAGTGCATTCAGTAATGAGATCGATTTGATTCTGTCTCTCTTTTTCTTTTACTATATATATCTTTTGAAAAGGGCAAAACTTGTGTACAAAACAGCCATCTCATGAGATTATGTAGAATACACATTTTGAATGTGATTCTAAGCTATTTAGTAACTAAAACTATCGTTCCTTATGTTGGCTTTTCTTAACTTAAAGAAATTTTAGCTGTGCCTTCAATGTGTGTTAAAAAACGTGAAGATAATATCATTGTGTTATTTTCCAATGTGTACCTCTCTTGGCATTAAGCTCTCAAAATTGAAGAATTACAAGAAGCTTTACGGAAAAAAGATGAGGAAATGAAGCAAATGGAAGAGCGATACAAAAAGTATTTGGAAAAAGCCAAAAGTGTAAGTACAAATATTCCATGTTAATGATCCCTCTCTGACAGACTTCACCATGTGTCCACCCTGATGCAGTAAATACAAAGGTATCTACATACACATTAGCAAGTGAAAGAGAAGGAAGGACCTGTGAATTCTGTGTATCTTCTTACCATTACAATACCTAATACTGATTAATTCTGCAGATCATACCCTGGTTTGTGTTCATGACTGTCCCCTCTTACTACGTATCCGTAAGCCCTTCTGATGCCTCTGTACGAATGTCTAATCACTAGTACAGATTTTTGAGAGTCACCCTTGTTAAGCAAACTTTCTTATTGGCTAATGACAAGGAGAGGGTGTTAAACCCTTTCTAATGCTGCAATAACCCATTTCTTTGCGTAAATTCTTCCAGGCTTCTGATGCTGAGTAGCAAGTGTATAGATCAGTTAAAGCAGTGTCCATACTAGGACTGGTCATGTAGAAATAAATAGCTGTACTATATTTTAGAATTGGAGAACCATCCCTAAAACAGCTCAAGGGGAGGAAGCTCTGTGAGCAAAAGTACTGTTTAATTAGCATTTGTGCTGGGACTTTGGGGACTTCTGATACAGTTATCAGGAAGAGTTCTACCTCTTTGTACACAAATATAGCTTAATAACACCAAGTACAGTCCCAGCTGACCAGCAAACTCTGGTTTTATCAGTTTGGCAAAGAGGAAAAAGGAAGTCTGAGATAATTTCCTTCAGAGGTGGATGGATCTGTTATGTGTGTTTCTGGATGGTATAAGCTTCTTGTGGTGCTCAGCTGGGAATGTCTCCTTACCTGAGGCAGATAGATGGAAACACTTATTTTCATTAATACAGCTTTTAGCTACCCAAGATTTCATCAGGTCCTAATTGCTCACATAAACTGCTTATTCCTTTTGAGTGGCTCAGAATTTACAGGTGGAGGTCATTACACATTTCCCAAAGCCTTTTTTACCAATTTACATTTGATTCTGCTTTCTTAGTTCATCTTTCTACCCTGATTTCTGTTCATGTTCTGGTTTAGCCAGCTGGTTTAGAAAATGCTTTAATAAGGGCTCTTTTATTGATAGTTTTCCAAGTAAAGTGATCCTTTTAAGTGAACCACCTGTAAGAGCTGTTCCATTTCTCTGATGACATTCAGCATTCTCTTTGCATTTACTGACTAATATATGCTTCTGTGAGAAGGTTGCTAATGCTTCAGTGTGATACCAAGGATGTAGTTATACTACCAGCTTTGAAACAGCAATATTGTGGTTACAATCATAGTCCTATTTCTTCTTTTACTATACATCAATATTTTGAGTTTCTTAGCCGCTTTCTACTACAAGCTTAGCAATCTAGGCATTTTGCTGAATTTATTACTGGTTTAACCCTGTGTTTGCTAGCACTCATGCTGCCTATGATGGATTCCTCATACAAACATAACCAGGTGTCCTTGCATGGGATTAGTAACATAATAATCATACATGTGCCATTTCTAGAATGCTGTCTAGAAATGACAGCACCTGGTACTCCAGGTGGGAGATCGTGGCATCTTTCCATAAGGATCGAAACGTAGCTTCCTCAAGTGGAAGGAATTCACAGGTAGGTAAACCTTAGCTATAAAGAGAAACCTTTGAGAACTACCACTGTGGCCCCAGGGTAGTGGAGGTAGGGATACTGGGATACTGAACCTCTTAGGAGTCACTTTTGTCTATCAGTTTTGTTTCACAGTCCTGTAAAAGAGAGCCCAGTACAGATTATCTTAATGTATCTTGGCTGATGTTCAGAAGCAGAGCCTGTTGTGCTGGCTGTCAAGATTATTTTTCAGGAGTCAGCCTCTAAAAAACTACACATCCCTCTGTTTAACATTTTGGAGTGTCATTTCTTGAAACACTAACGTGTTTTAAGTTGCTTTTCTTAACGTGACTTAAAAGGTTGTAATTCCTTGATGTCTTTCCTTTCAACTAGATTGCTTTTGCATCTTAAAGCCAAACTGGTTTTCTTTCACAGGTCATCCGTACCTTAGATCCTAAGCAGAACCAGGGTGCAGCTCCTGAGATTCAGGCTCTGAAAAATCAATTGCAGGAGCGGGACAGAATGTTTCATTCACTGGAGGTAGTAATCCTCATGTTTCCTGTTAGTTCCTTACTTCCTCATTGTTTTTTTGGATATAGACTAATACTTCTATTATACTTTGGTTTTAAATGTATCCGGTTTTAATGTTTGTTTTATAGAAAGAATATGAAAAGACAAAAAGTCAAAGAGAAATGGAGGAGAAATTTCTTGTTAGTGCCTGGTACAATATGGTAAGAATTTTATCCTTTTTTTTTAAGGGAGCGAGGGGGCACAAATTTTTGATATTAGTTGTTTCTGTGTTTTTTATAACAGCGATCATTTATAGGTTCTTTTGATTGAAAAGTATTGTCCAACACAGAGGCACAGAAACAAATGCTTTTTAATAACTTTATGCTGTCTTTATATAGAAGTATGTTCCTCTGATAACCTTGGGATGAATGAAAAAGAACATGGTTGTTATTTTCAAATTTTAAAACCAGAAATGGCACTTCCTAGACGGAAAGATACATCAGATTGCTATTTAGTAATTCCAGCCGTTCACCTACACTGACACTTTAACAGTGCTCACGTTCACTTTCTTCTTTGATTCTCCACTCTCCAATCTTCCATTTCTTTCTAATGAAGAGGCACTGCAGTAAATGCTCTTACAGCCTCTAACTTGGCTGTAAGTTTAGAACCATGCAAAGGGAGAGCACAGGGCAAGACCCTAACTTAAATTATCCAGATGGTAAGGAAGTGATCTGTGCAGCCATACAGCTTTTCTGGGGCCTGTATGCTGGCAGATTTTTAACCTTTGTCCAGTCTGGTCAAGACTTCTCTTTGGCAGAGTTTCTCTGCATTGAAACTGCTCTTCAGATAAAAGGAATCTTGTGTAATGTTGATGTTTCATTCTGCTTGATCATTCCTCCTCTGTCTTCCACTGGAAGAGTTTCCTTCTTGCTATTCTATGTTCTTATGTCCATGAATAGTAAGCCAAAAATGGTACTTGAACAGAATATTTGAATCCTTTAAATATTGAAGGCATTTTCAAGTGAATAATGTCCTTGACCAATTTCATAACATTAGTCCCACTGGCAAGCAGAAGGCAAGGCTAAGCTAAGAGCTGTGGTTCAGTAGCCTGTCATGAACTCTCAAAGTATGATAAGCACTGGTAATTTTGGCTGTGTCTTTCTCTCTCTAATTGGCCTCTGCTTTTATACACACCTACACAGCCCATCACAGCTTCCCTGAATTTCTTGTTGCATTTACTCCTGCTGAAAACATACTTTCTCTGAAGATGTGCTCCTGCCATACGAGCTGGGATTTTCACAGAGGATGGCAATACTTTAAGTATTTTCAGAAGAAAAGTACTCTTCTATGTTGAAGATGGGCAGGATGGGGAAGGGAAGCACTAGAGAAAAGACTCATCTGTTTACTGTGTATTTATGTGGAGGTGCGTGTGTTCAGAGCTGGGGCAGAGGGGGTCCTACTTCTCAACATTTACTCCAAACTGCAGTGGATGGGGGGATGAGAGAAGAAAAAAGGACACAGAGAATTAGGAAGAATATCTTAGTTTTATCCTTGAAAACATGATGCTTTGTGTTTGAAATTCAACACAGCTTTAATCAGTGTTGGTGAACAAAGACATAGTAAAATGTAAATGAGTAAAGTTGCTCGGTGTTATGTGCCAGTGTTCACTGAGAAGTTTCTTTTTGTCCATAGGGGATGACGCTGCATAAAAAAGCAGCAGAAGACAGACTGGCTAGCACAGGATCAGGACAGTCCTTCCTGGCTAGACAAAGGCAAGCCACGAGCACAAGGAGATCTTACCCTGGTCATGTCCAGCCAGCAACAGCAAGGTAGAGATGCCTTGGCCTTAGAAAGAAAACTGCCCTGTGATCCAGGCCACTTCTGTTGCAAGTGACAACATTCAAGAAAAATCAACCAGCATCCTTTCTCTTTCTCCCTTGTTCCTGCTATTATTTTACACTTCAGGAAAGGGTTAGGGTTTTATTAGGGTTTCTCATTGTTCTGTAATGCCCTTTGCTTATATATTTTGGAGTCCACATCTCTCTCTCTGCATTTTTTTGAATGTGCCAAAGTTTAGTAAACATCTAGAGGAGTGCTTTGTAATAGAGTCTTACTGGTATGAAACCTAGTCTCTTATGAAAAGCCTCATACTGGCTGTGTAACAATATAAACTCCTGTCACAGTTGATATGTTTGTGCCTGTAAGGGTTGTTACGCTTTATAAGACTGTCTTCGTTCAAAGGGAATTAGGCTTTTTGTTTCATGTGCTAAACCGTTGCTTCAGAAAAAATGCTGAAAACTCATTACAGAAATCCAAAGTAGTATATAATATTATTGTGAAATATGTTTGCTACTAAGAAACTTACCAATGGCAAAAAGAATGTTGTGGGAATGGGAGGGTGTTATGTGTGGGTTTTAGTTTTGTTTATTTGTCTTGTTTGGGAGTTTTTTGTTGTGTTTGGTTTTTTGTTTTGGGATTTTTGGGGATGCTTTTTGAGGTTGTTTTTTTTTTATCTCCTACATACAAAATTTGCTCTTATTCTTGGCATTTAAGAGGGAAGCAGGATGATATTTTTCATTTTTAGGTTATTACCTAGTGGTGTTACCTCTTTTGCTGAGACGGCTGAATGCTTCCAAATGGTTTGTTCCCTCTTCTTGGTCAAGAGTATGCTTAAATGCATACTAGAAAAAGATTGAAAAATGTTTAGAATGCTGTGATATGCTACTCTATCATCCATTAGAAAGGCCATTTGTTTCAAAATTTTATAATTATGGGTGAACAGTACATAACGGATTGAGGCCCTGATTACTGTTGTTGGTATTAAGGTATTCCAGTTGTCATCCACTGCTAAAATACTTGCTTTTAATATACTGATTCAGGGTATAATTGTATCAGTTGCCTTACTAATGGTACCAGTGCCTTCAGGTGAGTTTGTTGCTGACTTTGCTGGAAACCGTCTGTTTTGTTGTACCGCCTTTTTAGCGGGTAGCTGATTAATTGTACGTCATTTGTTGTAGCACTTCCGTGTTGATCAGCAGGGTGGATGGTGAACCATACTATTAATTGAGGTTCTGTTCCTATGAAGTTCTACTTTTCCCTGACTAATTCTCTGCTTTCCCTGTCATTTCTGTCAAAGAATTGACACAGAAGACCTGAGTATTGGTGAAAAGTTACATATACATACATCTTGTGGTGATTCAGTTTTAAACATTTTTCATTTAGAGACTGTTTGGACCCTAATGTACATGCAGTCTGATTTATAGATTCTTTATTTTAGTGCTCTCCCAGGTAAAGACATCTTTCATAAATCCCTTTAGAGGGAATACATACTTGAATTTATTAATCATCTGAAGGTCTATGTTTGGGTTATGGTTGTCAGATTAGATAAAACAATGGAAGTATCTTCTGTGCAGAAAGGTAACGATGTAAAGTCTAGGACCATTGTCTAGAACAATTTCTGTACTCAATGAACTGATAATCATTGTGCTGCCTTTTACTGAGATACAGAGTGCTGAAGGGACAAGAATTCAGGTGTGTTGTCTAACAAAACTACCACGGTTTGTGGGATGTCTTACTGATCTTATTATGCAATACATTCTAGTCATTTGAAGAACCCTTTTTACTACGTGCCATGTGTGAATAGGAGCAAATAAAAACACTTCTCTGAGGAAATTTGGTGTTCTTGATTGACATTACAGCATTTTATGTCACCCAGAGAAAGAACGTAAGCGTACCTAAAGCTCAATTTTTATGTTAATCTGGCTGTGACCAAACTGCCACAGCATATTTGTGAAAGCAAAGTATACTAGGACCTCAGTGGGAAGTTTTATCTCGTAATTTTGCAGGTCTGAAATAACTTGAACACGATCTGCACATGGGAATAAAAGTATTTGCTTTTATTATTTCAACCTTTGTTTTGCTGTTTTGCCCCCAAAATTTTGTTGACGGGCCGATACCAGTGACTGTTTGGAGATGAACAAATGATGATTAGAAGCCTCATTTTTATCTTTTACTTTTCTGTATCTCAAGGCTTCATCACTTCTTGGTGGTTGTTGGATTTTATCTTCTGCTTTGTGCTTCTGGTTGGTCTTTCCTTGTCCCTTAAGATAAGACATTGTTCTCTGTAGTTCTCTTCAAGAATGCATAATATCATTTTATTGCATCAAAGAGCAAAACAAGACTAATATTGATTCTGTACTTTACTGTTACTCATAGTAATTCCTCAACAAGACTGAACAAGCATTTTGTCTTATGAAAATTCTGGTATTTCCCAGAATGTATGTTGAATATGAAAATCTAAAAACATACTGCAGTCCTCCAGAAATATCCACTGTAGCTGTCCAGTTCCAGTACATCATTCACTCTTTCTTCCTATGGTAGACATCAGGAACTTCATTCCTTGCTCTTGAGCATTTAACTTCTTTTATTTACTGGATACATAATTTCTTAATTTTTGGGCGTGGATAAATGGAGTTGGTGAATTCATTAAGCCTTCTCTTCCACAAAAACAGTTTCTTTATAGGAAGGGTTAAGCTTTATTATTTTCCTTGGTTGTTATATAGCTTTGGAAGTAGTGTGGTAGTAAGAAAAAGAGGGAGCTCAGAGTGTGACTTCAGGAAATAAGCACATGTATAGAAGAGCTACTAGTGAATGCTATTTGTCTTACCTTCAGTATAAAAGAATGCAAGCAAAAAAACCCCAACCCTGTAAGACAGAATTCCCTCAGTACATTACATACTTCTAAGAAGCTCTTAGGGACACTTTTTCAGGGGCAATGAAGCCTATTTACATCAAAATTGTAGTGGTAATTATTGAACCAACGCTATAGCCTGTCTGGATACACTACAAAAAATCCCAAACCCCAGAACCTTCAGACTGAGTTTAAAGAGAAAAGGTTCTCCAGGACAGTGATGAAACAGCTGAAGAGTTCATGAGAGTACATTCCTGAGCACTATGCCAGGGATCTGCCAAGAAAAGTATTTCTGACCAATTTTAATTAGTGCCAATAACAGGTAACAGTTATAGGGACAAAAAATTTCATCGTTCAGAGCAGAAGCTTAGCTTTGGGTCTTAAAGAATATGTGTGTAGTCCAGTTGGTATACTTCTGTGTAGAGTTAAGTGGTTAGCATATCTGATCAGACATTACAGAAAAGAATAAATCAAATTCCCCATTTTCTTGATAGATAGCACTAACTACTTGTAGCATGTATTTCCCAAGTGCTGTAAAAACTGAGTAGTCTAATTTAAAGGTTGTGTGTTCCACCCACAGTGAAAAGGAAAATAAACAACTAGAGCATACAGCTTTATATATTGCAGGATGAAATAAATACATAATGGCTACAAGCTGCTTTTCATTATGTCTGAAAGTAAGCAAATGGCAATCTTAACCTGTTCTGATATCATTTGAGATAGCAGTAATGATTCAGCAAGTTTTCTGTGGCTTTCTGTTCACGGTAAGGTGCATCAGCAGTTTTATATTCATTGTGTGTGGGAAAATTAACAGTGAATATTCCCATTACCAGTTTATGTTGATCTTAAATAGTAAGTGGTAAGAAAGCTGTCAAGGAGATATAGGAGGATTTGGCAGTTTTAAGATCCTCAGTATTTTGATATGTTCAGGTAACTTTTGCTCCTCCTTGGTTTCCTGGTATATGAAACTATCCACTTACCAGCTTCACAGATGATTTTTAGTGGGTCTAATTGTCTACAGTTTTCTGTAAGTTCGGTATTTGGAAAATAGTTTAATTTTTCCACTTGATTTTCTTCTAGTGATTTGGAGGAAGATTGTCTTTTTCTTATGAAGCAAAACTGTACCTGAATTTTATTAATTTTATAGAGATTTTTATTCTTGCCCTGCATTTTGACTTTTTGCAAGGATTGAGGAGGGAGGTATTTTTTGCACTCAAAGTCAGCTGTGCATTACTGACTTCTTACGGGATTTTGCACATGCATTTTAGGTAGAATGTGGACTGTGTATTTTGCAGTAATATTATATTGATAAACTTCAGTATCTCCAAATGAAGTTTAGGAAATTTTGCAGGCATTTTCCTCACCAGGATTGTGCAAATAAATAGCTAAAAGGACTTACTCTGTCAAGACATACTTTCAAGTGGTATTTTTTCCTGTAACCCAAGTAGTCATACTTCAGGGGTGTCACCTACAGAGTAGTTTTATAGCTGGATTATGACTGAAATGTCATCTCAGGAAGTCGAAGCACTTACAAAGAAAGCTTTTCAGAAACTCAGAACAGCTGTTATTAGCTGGTGTTTCCAGTATGATGTGTTTAGCATTCTATTAAAATGAAGAGGTGAATCTATAAAACAATGTAGGTGTAAAGATAGCTAAGCAAGAAATTCAGTTAATGAGGCTTTCTAATTTTAGAAACTGCACACAGCCCAGACATGTGTCCCCTCCCAAATCTGAGCAGCCCAGCTCCCTTTTGTATTGGCAAGGGCACTGTGTTTCCACTTTGTGCCTTGCGTTGAGAGAAGGAAGTGAAATCTTATCTCTTAGGCTGGTGTAAGAACAAGTAACAGATCTCACTTGGGCTCAGAAGATGTCCACAAGTCAAATCTTCTGGCCTCTGGCAGATGTCAGATTCTAGGTAGGATCCTAGCCATACCTCCAGTTTGTCATTTTCAAGGAATCAAGAAAATGTCTTCAAATGACTGATTGCATTGCCTTGCTCCTGTGATCTTTCTTCCCTCAGGAAGTCCAGTGAAGCAGCAGCTTGTCAGTGACTGCAGGTTGTAAGGGATGATTTCTTCAGTTTGAAGGTTGGAGGAGACAGATGCAAATACAAAAATCTGAAGAGCAGTAGGTCTTTCACCATTTTGCATTTTGGTGTTTATTTAAAAACAATAAAACAGAACCTGAGCTTTTAGAGCTGTTTGTTAATTTTGAATTGCAGTTGATTAAGTATTAGAGGCTTTACCTATGTGAATAAGGCAAAAGCTATCATTATCAGCCACAGCAACCTCAGACTTCTTACAGCCCGAACATCTTGACTCTGCTGTCAGCTTCCCTGCAGTATTTGGAGACATTGAGGACTCACTGAGTTTTGTCCTCTGTTTTTCATCAACTTCACTTTTGTAGACTCATTGAAGCATTGGGACACAACATTCATTTTTTAAATGTATCAGCTCACTGAATTAGGTAATGAGTGAATGTTGGTTGAGGAGCTCTAGAAAACTTAACAAATCGTAGTCCCATGAGGCATTGAAGCACTGGCGGTATAGCCAAGGCAGCTTCCCAGACAAATTGTTCTGGTGTCAGATCAGTAGGAGCTCATGATAACTGCTGTGTAATTAGGGGCCTAATCTGTTAGTTCCTGGGGAATGGTTTTGCTGTTAAGTGTAGTAAGGCCTTGATTCTAACCTCCACTTTTAGGCCTTGCCAAAGTAATGCAGGACTGTCCTGAAGGAGATCTCTGCATTCTCTATATTAGTTTGCTTTGGTGGCAAATCAGGAATCTTTCTTCTACTGCTGTTTGCTGCATGTATAACGTAATTTGAAGAAGTGCATATACTTCAGTCTTCTTTGCACTGTGTCTCAGCTCCAGACTGAAAGCAGGTTCCATTTGTCAGATAAAAATTTCTTGCTGCTCTCTTGTTGCTTCAGATCTCAGAGGTTGATCCATACAGCATGAAAAATACTGCTCATAGAGGGAAATCAGGAAAGCTGGGAAGGCTTTTCTGTCTTGTGGTGACTTTATTTGTTGCTTTGTGTTAGAGAGGTCCTGTACTATCAGGTGAAGTTGGAGTATCACATCTCAGAAAGGGGGACATGGTTATTTTAATGTTACAAAACTAGACATTTGTTAGGACTTTGAAGAGCTGCTAACTACTGTAGCATTGCCTAAATATGAAATACTGCAAAAGCAAGTATTCCCACAGGTATAGCTTATTCTGCAAATGAAACTTGAATCCCTAACGATTATCCCTAATTTTAAGAGAAGAGAAAATCAACACTAAGGGCAGTTGGTAACATGTTAGGATGGTTGTGTTGTTAGCATGATCATGAAAAGTGAGCAGAATTTTAAGAGGAAATACCAAACGGTGTAATATTTGTGGGCTTATAAAATAATTGTTGTGAGACCATCAGATTTTTTTATTTGGATTTGCATATCATATTCATTATGTATTTTTAAATTATAGATTCTATGGAGAGATTACAGTTCTTACAAAAGATCAGTAGGCAGGAGAGGAAACCTATTTCCTGGAGGTATCGGTGATTTCAAGAGAGATTTTAAAGCTTAAATTTAGCAGTATCAGTGAAATCTTGGAACAGTTATAAGCTTGACATTGTGAGGCCACAGTTCTTAGAATTTATACTCAGCTTTTTATTCTGTAGCTGTAAGAGTTATAAAAATGCAAAGTGGTGTTAATACAGCTTTGGAAGATGCTGTCTTGAAAGGCTTCTCTAAAACATCTAAGGTAAACACCAGGAGGAAGACATAGAATAGACGCAAAAAAGAAAAATAAATGTCATCAGTAGAAGCCATTGAGTAATGAATTAAGGAAATACACAGGAATAAAAATCTGGACTCAGTTACTTCAAAGCAGAATCTTGCCAGAAATATTTAGTGCTCATGTTAGACTTGACAATGAGAAGACTCTGGTAGGTTTGGTGATTGTGTTACAGAATACTGCTTACAGACAGCAGATTGTTGACTAGAGAAAGCCTGGACCATTTTAGGGTCAAATGTGGTCTGAACAGAAAAAACGTAGTTGTTCAGGTAGGTCATGTGGCTGGGTTTGGTTTGGGTTTTTTGCATCAGATCTGACTTGTCAGAGCAATTGTGTTGGTTTTCAGAGATGGCTTTCACAGGTCAGTGAAAAAGGCTGACATCCTTTCTGAAGCTTTGATGTGTTGAAGTTGTCCCAGTCACTTCTATGTGTTGAAAAAACACAGAAGGACAAGAAGTTAAGATCTTAAGGGATGTATAGCCACTTGTTACTGGTTAGACATCTGCCTGCCACATCAGTCTACTTGTAATAAAGCAAAGCTAATTGGACGAGGCACTGAGTATTGAAGGGAAACACTTCACCAGGAAATAATCCCCCAAGATAGAAACAAGCCTTCACTTGGAATATTTTGGGCTGGCAAGGGAAGGAAGTAAGAATATCGCTCCTCTATAGAGCCGTCATCTGCTGCATCCACTGCCTCTGTCTGCAGATGCTGCAGGAGTAATGTTAAATTATGCTGAGTGAATTATTCCTCACAACTTGCATCTCTCTTGTCTTCTGAAGTGTTGCTGCCTCAACAGGTGGCTTCAAAATATATTGATTAATTTTGAGGAGTTGTCCAAGAGAAAAAACAGTGACAATTTTTTTAGAGCAAGAAAGGGCATCCCTGAAAGAGAACATACTGTACTGAGTTTAAAAGATCTCTCAAAAGTACTATTAATTTAAAGAGAAACCTACAATGCCGTTTCTGTTTTATGTGCAGCAGGACACGTGAAATGCTATTAAATAAGTCTGAACTCAGTAATAACCAGGTAACACTAATGGAGTAGATTCTGTATTCGTTTATGCATCATAGATAGATACATGCTTATGTAGCTTTAAATTTTATTTTTTTATAGACTAACTACAGTAATCTTCATATTATTAATCCTGAACTCTGTAACTTTATGCTCCCAAGCAGTGCCAAGCAAGCTTAACAGACAGTGATTACTCAGAATACACCTTTGCAGTTTGCTTTGAATGTGTTATTTTTTAATATTTTTATTCCATTTGATTTATGTCTGTGTGTTTCTATGGGGTTCTTTACAGCTATGGTTAGTATTCTCGATTGGTGAATGAGGAGAAAAAGAGGGATACAGGAGCTTCAGTACTTTTAGCAGAAAGATATTTTGTAGTAAGTCCTTGTGTTTAGTTATAAGTATTCTTCCCTGTCTGCTTAACCTTGGTTTTCCTGTCACAGGACCTGTTCTTAGAATCATTTTTGACCAGTGCAATACTAGGGAGAAGTGCAGAGAGAAACAGTTTGCATGCTTTTAGTTCAGTCTGGAGAAGCTATTTTGCTCTTTGTAATGTCTCAGTGAATACAATGTGAAAATGAGAATGAGCAGATTGTGCTGTGGCTTGCTGTGTAGGGTTATTGGTGTTACCTGGGGAAACTGAAAGCACCGTAGCTGTGTTCATAGAGCATTTCATTCCAGTTGCACTGGCCAAGAAAGAGGGTGAATCAAAACGAACAGAGAAATATGCCAACCTCTCAAATTCTCTCCCAAACTTATATTCACTTCCACAGCATTGTGGCCTGCTCTGTGGGCTGCTCAGTGGCTCCTACTTAGCTTATTTCAATAAGAACATGTATCATTTTCCTGCAATTCAAACCTGTATTTGCATGCATGAACAAAACTTGCCGGTGTAGCATGGCAGTGATGCTCTTGTAGTGTCACACACAGGATAAGCTTTGATGAAATGCAAACACTTAGAAACTTCAGTGGTGCTCAAAGGCTCAGGCAGAGTCATTATTGCCCTGATTCTCTTTTAGTATCTAACCACAGGCAGTAGTGGGCAGGTATCTTTGACTTTATATTGCTTTGGGCTTTTGACTGTTGTACTTGAAGACAAGCAGGAGTGCCTGAGACTTCTTCATCACTGTGTAAACCTAGTTTCCATAGCTGCGTTAGCTGAGAATGGTGCCCTGAAGGACTTTAATCAGAATTGTGTAAATTTGTCTGAATTTTGTCTAAATTCACATGTTGTTCGAGGTTGTTTTGTTGTTCCTTCAAATTGTTAACAACCTGTTAATTTGATGAGTTGCTCTGGCAGTGATGGTTTTCCCCATGAATTTGCCAACTATAAGTAGAAACAGCCTAACTGAACTGCTCTAAAAATACCTGTTTTCTCTGTTTTTCTTTTTAACAGTAATACCTTATTTGCTTTTTAACTTTCTTCTTTATTCTTTTATTTGCAGTGATGTGGTTGCATGACCTGCAGCATTATTGTAACAGGCACTGTTCAGTGCATGACTTGCTTTTCTGTCCAGACTGCATAACCAAAACTTAACCAGTTCTACACTTAAGACTCATGGCCATCTGGTTTCAAAGGGAGATCTACTTGCAGAGAAGCCTACCATCCCAGGGAGCTGGCTTTCCCATTTCCCACTTCCATTTACTCTTTCTCTTCACAAAAAGTCTCCTATGAGGCTAGAAGAGAGGGAATTCAGAACTCAACAGGAGGCGTTCTGCAAACTGACAGAGCACTGTCAGCTCTCCGTTTTACTTCTGCCTGTCCACTTTATTGAATTCTGATTAACAGTATTAACACACAGAATTCCTGCAACAGTTTCCTGTACTGAACTACAAAAATCTAGTCTTAATATTCCTAAAAATGCCTTTTGGTTACTGTTCAAATTTCAAAGCGCCTGCACCCTTAAAGGATCCACTTTGAGTTTTTACATGATTAAAGTAAAACGAAGGAGGTGTTTTACCAAGAGAAATGACTAATGAGTTGCTGCTTGGCCATCCCATCTTCCTTAGAAAACAAGGCAAGGTTCATCTGCAGATCTCCGAGCCAGGCAAACTCCCAGGGCGGTATTTTGTTCGCAGACACTGCCTGCTGCCTCACTATGTATATACACAGTAGTCTGTGGCCGTTGTATTTTTCTCTCTACATTTTAGCTGTGTTGTCAGTTTCTTTCAGAAAATTCTTTTTCTTTTCAATCTGTGTACAATTGTTAAAACAATCTGAAGAAATAATGGAACAGAGAGAAGTACGAAAGCCGCCTACACTTGCAGTATTATGCAGACTGTCCTTGCCAGTTTATCATTTTTTGGGTCTTTTATCTTTCACTTGTACTACTTTTCTTTCTTTCTTCCTTTCTTTCTTTCTTCCTTATCGCATTCTTAGCTATTTAATTTCCAATTGCACTAGCTTGGCTGTTCCTTTGTATTATGAATTTTAGCTAAAAGTTTTGCCATATGTAGACAGTGTAACTCAAAATGCTTTGTACTGCCTGTATTAATTTAAAAAGCTGCTTATTTAATATTCTTAAATATCTGCACATTTGTACTACTGTATCTTTGTTTTGTATTGGGCATCCAGTACTGGCAAGATTCAGAAGACAAGGGAGTGCTGTAGTGTTGTATGTTAAGAGGTTTATTGTGTAGGAGTTAGTCTGTAATGAATGGATGTGAGGGCTTTTAAGCCATAGGACTTGCCAGAAAATCTAAAGTCTGAATGATGAATACTGTAAGTGATTTGGTTTAAGTCCAGTTCTAGAGAAACCCCATTCTTGCTCACTTGGATCTTAATCCTGCAAAACCATAAACACATATGTACTCTGCTTGTTCTGCTTATCCATGCAGTAGCACAACCACCCCCATGCTGAGAAGTGTGCCTGCAGGTCTCTGCAGTCACTGCTGGCTGCAGAACACAGGGCAAGCCTCATCCCTGGCTCATCAAGGGAGGCCCTGGGCTGAGCTGTGTGCTCAGCCCTTGGGGTCTTGTTGCCCTCTGTGCCACCAGCGTTGTGCAGAATGACTTGGGGAAGGACTGATCGTTTCTCCCACGGGAGGGGCTCTGACAACCGGCACAGGGAAGGGCCAGGGGGAATGGGCTTCAGGCACACCGTACAGGAGAGGGGGGGGATAAGCATTAAGATCCCAGTGAGAAGTGTGTGGTGTATTCTCTTCTGGATCCCGCACCAGACAGGGGAGCCAGTGGCTGCCAGGTGCTGTGGCTGACAGTAGTCCGGAAAGATTTCCGGAAGGGGATATGTCTCCCAGTCCACCAGGACCTGGGACAGTGAAGTCTGATGTGACCTGCAGGCAGGATCTTGGGTTTGGTGGTGACCAGGAGGGTATTCCTGCAGCAGAGAGGCAGCAGCACTTTCATCAGACTGAGTCCAGCAAAGCGCTGAAGGATTTGTCTTTCCAGGTCCTCACCACTGACCCCTTGTTACGTGTTGGGACAAATGGAAAACTCCTCTTTGTTGGGTGTTAGGGCATGGATTGTTTCTCATTTCCAAGTACTGCTTGGTCCGGAATTGCACCAGCCCCACACCAGGCTGGGTGCAGACCCCGGGTCAGCGCCATGCGGGGCGGGAGGGGATGGCTGTTTTCATGCACCCGCCTGCATGAGCGTCCTGATAGAGCCGAGCAGTACCTCATTTCTCCACGTGCTCTGTGCAAATTAGAGACTAAGTATCAGTTGTTCTTGAGCCTGAAGACATTTGTATGTAAGTGTTTAGCTTGACTGAAGTTGTCTGAGTTCACTCATGCAACAGAGATGCCGGCTGGAGCCAGCAGCTTTCAGCAAGTGAGCTGGCCACTTGGGTTGGGTGAGCCAAGCATCTCTGTTATGAAGTGATGGTGAGCTCGCAACTCAGAGGTGATCTCCAGCATGTCTCTGATATACTAACTTTGTTTGTGCTGCATAGAAAACTCTTTTACGTTCTTAATAGCAGCTTGTTTGACAGTCCTGAATTAAGTGTTGACCAATTATCAAAGTAACTGTTTGTGAAGTTGCCAGTGATATATTTTTCTGTAAATGAATTGATTCTGAGAGTTCAAAACATTAATTTCCCATTTCAGTTCATCCATGATTTGTGTAACTACCAGATTGTCATGGTAGCAGCATTAATATACATATGTGTATATAGAAAAAAAATTGTTAGTGATGTTCATTGGAATCAAAAGGTTTAATATTTTTTCCCAATCAAATCCACTAATGCTTCCAAGGTGACAGAATGTACAGTTGTTAAACAAGTTGTAAATAAACGCTTATATAAAATGTAACTCCTTGGTTTTCCTTTATTTGGTAGCTGTTTACAAACAGAGGACAGGGCACGGTTCAACCATGGTGCTTGTGGGTTTGAGCCTCCAGTGCTGTTCTGCTCTAAGAGGTGCTGGGGGCTGCTGCAGCTGGTCAGTCCCTAACAGGGTCTGCTGTGGAATGGGAATAACATAGGTAATACAAACCTTGCCTTTCAATGCACTTAGGATCACTTGGGATGCACTACATGACAGCTTGGGGGTGAGGGAAGTGGACTCTCTACCAAGCACAGCTACATCTGGGCTGCTTCAGTGTCCTGGTCTGCCTGATTCTGGGATAAACCAGTGGCATCATGGGTACACAAAGGATGATGGATGCTGTACCAGAAAGCATCCCACCGGAGTGCCTGTTGCTGCAGGAACTGCCTGACATGGTTTACCTCTCAAAGCCAAGGCTAAATGAGTTTCTCTCGCTGTGGGAAGTTTCACCACCTGTGTATCCAAGGCAGCAGTGGGATGGGATATTGCTGATAAGAGAGAAACAACTGTCCTTCCTCTTGTCTGTTTGAAAGACAGCTCTTGCAACACATTACAAGTCTAGTAAAGAGGAGACATTGCTTATTCTGCACAGGATGCTCATTGGTGCATTTCCACAAATCAAGCACAGCCCATGTCATCTTCATCAGATTTATGTGCAAAAGTTACGAGGTGGTGTATGGCACTTATAATGATTATAGTGATGCTATCACTACACTCATTGGCTCTTAGAGTCTCTCTTTAAAGACACAGTATAGTTTTATTTTACTGCACGTGTTCCGTGAGTGAGAGTCTCTTATTTCAAGGAGGTGGGATTTTCAGTACTATAATGAAGGCAGTTCCCTTCAGCACACATTTAAAGTTTGTTTCATTTGCCAGCTTCTTGCTAATAAGATACACGTCCTGTGTTTGAGGATGTTCTCACCCTCTGGGGCCCTTTGTTCATTCAGTCATCAGGAGCTGAAGACAAGGCAGTTCTAAGCCTTGACAGCTATTTACATAGCGCCTTCTGGGGTAAATTTCAACCTTCCTGCTGCAAACCCATCATCACTGTCCACGGATCAACCCTTTTGCATCAGGTATGTGGGCAGTAGGAGGCCATGTTGGACATTGTCAGTTGTGAGAATGGGCAGCACCCCACAGGAGAGATTGATAGATGATAGATTAGATAGATAGATGATAGATAAGATAGATAGATAGATAGATAGATAGATAGATACTGCAGCCATGATTCTCATGTGTGGTGCTGGGGCTGAGCAGCCTTGCAGGGGCTGCTCTGTAGAGAGACAAAGAGGCCAAAGCCGGGAGGATCCCCCGCCATGGGCTGTGGTATCGCTGTGGAGCACCCAGGGTGAGGTGGTCACTGGCTGTGGCCGGTGCTCTCGTGCGCACCAGGCAGCGTAAGGTGGAGGCAGGAGCCGCGGGGCCTCAGCTCCTGGTGGTGGTGATTCGTTCACCCTCGTTCTCTACCACCCCCATTCGTTGCTCTTCTTCACCTTGATCATTACTTAAGCACCGCCTGCCTCTGCCTGTACGCCCCCTCCGCCAGCCTCTCCTCCCTTTCGCTGTGTTTTCTTTTCCTTCCCTGGCTCCCTCTCCCACCGATCAGTGCAGAGATCCACACAAACAACTCTCGTTCCTGGCCCCCACCCCATCCTTCAGGCTTCCCTACAGCAGCTCCCAAGGCCACCATCACCACACTGCAGCACACTGCACACTGTCCCACAAGGTGTATGAGGACTGCGCCCCCCCTTACCCCCTAGAGCTGCTGGTCCAACAGGGAGGCAGCACTGCGGATTGTATTCTGCTCGTACCTCTCGTGCAAACCCCACAGCTGCAGGGGCTCTGCTTCCTGCAGCTTCAGTATTTACAGGAGGCTCCAGCCATTGCCGTGTTAGAAGAACATGGTGAGAAGCCAGAAGCTGCACGGTTCCTTTTTCACATCTTTTTCCCCACAAGTAACTTTGAGCACTGGGCTGTGCAAATACCCAAAAATAACTGTTGTGCACACAGGCCTGTGCAATACACCAGAGCCCAGCACATTTGTATCCCCATCGGGCACTCTGCAACCACAAGTGGACAGCACAGTTACAGGGAAGGCTGCAGGAGGTCGTCTGCAGCCTCAGGGTCACTGCCCTTCAGTGCAGGACACAGCATGGCAGCAGGGGCTCCAGCAGTGCCAGGCACACGCACACCACACCTCTGCCTCCGGAGCTGAAAGGATGAAATGGCCTCCAAAGCAGCCTGTTTGTTTAGCACCGTGGGCTGGTGCAGAGGTGAGCCTGAGGAAGGTCAAAGGAAAGGAAAGGAAAGAAAGATGGAGTGATGCAATGGGACACACAGATACTTAGCTTCTGGGCCAAGCTCCACCACCTGCAGCCCCCTGCCAGCACAGCTGCAGGCCAAAAACCCTTCCTGAGGCAAAGAGGTGGGAAAGGGCCCATCCCAGCCACAACCAGCCCCCACCCCACAAACATCACAGGGAAACAGTGAGGGCAGTGATACCACATGCAAGTGAAACAGGAAGAGAATCTAAGGTAACATGCATTATCATCACAGCAGCTTGTGTGAGCCTCTGGGTCAGCCACTCAGAAGTGGTAGAGCGCTACCTTCCGCAGGTCACAAACAGCATGGTGCAATTCCAAGTCAGCTTTCCACACTCAGTTGGAGAGAGCTCGTTCCCGTCAAACAAGTCTGCATATCCCTTCAACTGCTATAAATTACTGGCAGTAAACACGGGCACCTCTGTCCCCCCTCTTTGCCAAAGGCCCTCTGGCCGCTCGTCCTTGCCTGCACAAGGCTGACACCCAGGAGAGCTGGCAGCGACCAGTGAGAGCAGGATGCTGTGTCAGCAGCACCAGGCAGAACAGCACCCAGCTCAACCACATACCCCCCATAACCTCCGTGCAGGCTCCCAGCAGCTGCACCAGGAGGTTCAGACTGGTTTCTGTAACTGGGTTGATGCAGGTTTCACCACACTCCAGCAACTGTGGAAATTCCAGGAAAAGAGTGCAAGGAGTATCAGGGGACTTGGATATCATCCTTAAGGAGAGATTGCAGAAACTGGGCCTGTTAAATCCAGAGAAGAAATTACCAACAGGGAATCTCATTGGTGCATATAAATGTCTCGGGGGGGGGGGGGGGGGAAGGGAGGGCCTGGAGCAGGGTGCCAGACTCTTTCCAGTGGTGCCCAAGGACTGGACACAAAGCAATGGCCATAAAATAAAACACAAGAAGTTTCACCCCAACATGAGGAAGAACTTCTTTACACTGAGGGTGTCAGAGCATGGGAACAGGCTGCGCAGGGGGGGTCATGGAGTCTCCTTCTCTGGAGACACTGAAAACCTGTCTGGACACTCCTGTGTAACCTGCTTGTGGTGGCCCTGCCTTGGCAGGGGATTGGACTGGATGATCTCCAGAGGTCCCTTCCAACCCTAACGGTTCTGTGATTGTGTGAAGCACCAGGGTCCCATTTTCTGGCATGGGTGTGCTCACAGTGTGTGCTTCGATGTAGCTTTTGTTGTGTAGAGGAGGTTTTGTTCTTTCTCAGGGAAAAGGCAGTAATCCCCTACAGGATGCTCCTGCAAAACACCTGAGGCTATGTCCACTGCAGCCCTGAAAACCCTGAAAATAAACATGAAATACACCCAAAATACTATGAACACCTCCTGGTGGCTATTTCAGTTTACTTCTACACCTAAAATACAAAACAGAAACAGCCCAACCCCCCCCCCCAAACAAAAACCACAACCCACACCAAATTAACCCCACAACCACCCCAAACACACCAAGAAAACTCCTGACACCAACTGAAGACTTGTAAGAGTGAATGTGATGCACAAAAATACCTTTAAATCCAAGCTGGTATATACTCAGCCTCTAAGTAAACACAGATAATACTGGGTTGCACCTTCTCCAAAGCAAGTAGAGTGCAGTCTGGAAGTCACACAAGTGTCCAAATGGCAACACACTGAAGAGAACCTACTTGAAATGCATCTTGTTCCATGCAAACTCGAATTCACCTACCTGTGAAGAGGTCAGGATTACATACTTCATCGCCAGTCAAAAGCATGGGGGTTTAAAGCGTGGCCATGTGAATCACAGCTGGAATTAAAGACAGCTGCAGAAGTTTCTGGAATAAGAGTATCTGGATAATACATCAAACCCAAAGAAAATCAACTGAACAACAGTCTTCAAAATGCTTTATTGAACCGTGTGTCTTATTGTAATGTGCAGAAGATGTGTTTTAAAAGACTACAGCTTGAAAAATTTCTGCAAATCCTCAACAATCAATAAAAAAGTCCCTACTGGGGGTAACGCTCAGGATAACCAGAGGCCTCATGTAAAGTTTCTCTTGAAACATTTTCTGTTCCAGAGACTAACAGAAAACAAAGCCAGTACTGCTGCTCTATGTGAAAACAACCAAGATTTGAGGATTTAAAGGGAAAAAAAAGAATGGAACTTAAACTTCAGCCTATGGGGTTGCTTCTTTTGCTGCTGTTACGTTGGATTAGCATACACATCACAGTTCTGCTGAGAACACCATCTGGTGTTCAAGTCTGTAGATTTACTCTAAAACCCTAGCAATGCTGCAGAGATGGAAGGATACATAGAAAGAGAGAGGGGGTGAGGTGAGGAAGATCTGGGAAGACACCATTATGATATAAGCCTAGTTTAAATTTTCATCAGAAGCTGTGTGCATTTTGGTTTTAATAATCTAACTTTACATTCAAAAAATCCAAAGGAAAAAAAATAAAACCACAAAAAGAAAAAAAACCAAAACCAAACATACCCATTCTGTCCTTGTCTTGGGGCTATTACAAACTTCTATGAACAAGAACACCATACTCTCTTGTTTTGCAAACCAACAGGGTTAACAGTATAGGCATGTAGGTGGCACAATTCCACTAAAAGGCTTTTTCAACTTTTTATGCCAGCAAAAAAAACCCAAAAGGAACAATAAATAAAAGATGCTAAAGTTATCATTAAGAATTCAATTGTAATATTTTGACAATCTGGGAATCTGAACCCTCGAGCTCTCCTGATACTGACAGGTCTCTGCAAACTATGAAGCAAATACATAAATAACTCAAAACATGATTGAGACTGTGAAAGGCTTTCAAAAACTAAAGACAACATGATCCAGGTTAACTTTTTTTTTTTAAACAGTGAAAATATGAATTGTCTACACCTGAATAAAACATATTTAACAATGAAAAAATTTAACAACCACAAACAGGAAAAACTTTGAAAAAAGTGAACATCATTTGATTTCAGGGCACACAAAAGCCCCTCTCAGTAGCTTCCAGCAGTGGCCTTACTGTTGTTCGGTCTCCTATAGGTGCATAAAATGAAGTTCAACTCCACACTGAGGTGATGGCTAACAGGGCAACATAATAGTCACATACAGCAAAACACCATGCCCTGGTCACAGCAATATATCCCACTGCAGAGTTTCCATCCTGTGCAGTAACAGCACATAAAGATGCCATTCTGTCACATATTATTCAAAAGCTATTTTGTGGCCATAAACTGCACTAACCTTTTTGTCATGTAACCTTTGAATAATGGGAAAGAGCTTTGGGTATTATACTTTTACTCCTTGTGTTTAAATTTTTTAAATGACAAGGTCACTAAAACTCATGCACGCTGCAAAAAACATCATGCAGTAGTTAAGGTAAACCATCCAAGCAGTTTTATTCATTAATATTCATAAATACACACAGCAGCTTCATTAGAGATTTTTTGTTTTTCTCTTCAGTTTGAATGTGGAGTATTAGGAGAGCCTTTTGCATGTCAAGGTACAGGACACAGAGCTTTTTGCTCTGTACCACAACCTACATTTACCTGCTAGAAGTCAAAATTAGTTAAGTGGAAATGATTATCATATATATCTTTTCTTTCTTTCTTTTGAATGTACACAATGTAACAAGAGTGACAGACCTGAAATTACAATCACCAAAACAAACCCAAGATAGTTGTTGTCCACTTTCATTGGCAAATACAGCACAGAGGACATTGTCTGCAAAGTGGGATGTCATCAAAGAGGAGGTGGAGGAGGCTCGTTTCCTTTATTACTCTCTTTTAAATTTAGGTTTTCTAAAGCAACATCTAGAGGCATAATATCTACACAGCCCATAGCACCAAAATCTGCAATCTCCCCCCGCTCATCCTCATCTGAGGAGGAACTTTCTTCCTGCATCAAAGTGGACAGTAGAAGCTCCTGAACAAACAGGCTGCAGTCTGCCCGCTCACTTTCCATAGACTGACGCTCCACTTCCGACATCTTCGGATCGTTCAACCTGTACAGCAGCAAGGGAAGAGGAAGACAGGCAGTTGGTGAAAGCCCATTTCCCCAGTGACACTACTGGCAGGTACCAAAAGGCACTTGAAAACCACTGCTTCAGGACAGTCCTGCCTACTCTGGCAACCTTCAACACCTCAGCACAACATGCATGCATGCAACCAACCACTCCTTCCCTACTGCTATCATAGCATTCAAAGCAGAGCCCAAAGCTAGAGGAAAATCAGGAATTATATGTGAGGTTTCCTGGTATGCAGAAGTCTTTCAGTGAGAGCTGCTGTGATATCCTACACGCTCATTATGTGCCTCTTTTTGTTTCTACACCAACTTCTAAGTTCACATATGCCACAAAATAAATGCCTGCATGTGTAAAGCCTAGGGATTCTCAAAAGCACAATGCAAAGCTTATTCCACTACTTCTCCTGGATTAGTGTGCCCTGATAGGGAAGCAAACTGCTTGCTCCAACTCTGAAAGTCACAATCAGTGGAATTTGCAGGTATTTTGATTAAGTCTCCCAAATAACAATATGAGTTTTTTGCATTGGCTTGCACTTTGATAAATTTTTTTTAACTCAAATCCAAGTTTCTTGACACAGGAGCTCTGGAAATGTCCACACTCTTCCAAAATATCAAACAAACAAGAATATGTATGGGGCAGCATGGTGGGGGAGATGTGGAAAACATTTTTATTTCAAGTCAGCACCCAATTTTCTAACAGAACTGGAATGACACAGTGGATGACTCCTCTTTAAAATAACCCTGGGAAGTATGATTTCTAAACCAGGTAAAGCTGCTAATTAATGGCATTCTTTATTTGCTTTGTTATCCAGTCTTTAAAAATAATTAATATATAAACCCTTTTCAACCTTCAGTTTTTAACTGAAGAATGGTTTTCTATTAAAAAATGCTGTCTTTGATTCTCCATTACAGCTCAAGCCTGTATGGTTGTATCACTGGAAATTCACTTGTTTTGTTGGAAGCAGTTGGGGAAACAAGCACAATCTGTTTACAAAATATTCCTTTTGCTTCTCTTGAAAATTAGATGCAGCAACCAATGTTTACCTACCACTTGGGAGCAGACAGTACATTTAAAAAGATGTTACAAATGCAAACAAAAGTGCCTATATTAGCTGCAAATTTGATGAAGAATCTGGCAGAAGTCCCCTGCCTGGAGTCACAAGTAACTTACTCAGCCCAGTCACAAAAACAACCTCCTTTTCAAGGTCTGCAGAAATTTATACTCAAGCTTAGTTCCTTAAATGCATTTCTAGGTGCATCAAAAGTAGTACCAGCACACCTGTGAGACTGCCTTTCCTTTTCAAGAATACTAGATCACTACAGGGTATTTCTGCAGCCAGCTCCTGGAGCTGGCTTTCCAAAAGCAGAATAATGCCCTTCCGGCCACCTATAAACTGCTACCTACTCTTGGATATTAAATTATCAGTTTTGCTTTCATACTAGAAATGTGAATGAAGCAGGTTTTAGGTATCACACATTCTGTGAGCACTGTTGATGTCTACTGTGAATGTCTTCCATATGATTAATTAGCTCATTAACTCTGGGATATATCTGATCAGACACTGCTTTACTAGGGCATGTGCCTAACGCTTCAGTTTCACTGAGCTGTAGGTCTACTAGAACCAAGGCAAACAGAAATGGTAAGAGGTAAATACAAGTAAATAAACAGAACAAGTTACCTCGTGAGAAGAAACTGGGAATTCTGGATAGTCTGCTGACTGTTTTCTGTGTTAGATGTGTTGGTTGTTGTTGTAGATTGTGTCATAGTGGTGTTAACATTGATCGTATTGGTGCGTCTAGTTGCATTGCGTGCAGTCTCCAGCTGTTGTCTTGCTGCCTGTGCATGTTGTCGTTCCAACTGCAGTTGCATTTGCAGCTGCTGTAACTGAGAAGCAGAAGGGCCAGAGGAGTTGAGCTGTCCTCCTGCAGAACGCCTCACACCTGATAGCTGAGATAAAAGCTCTGCCAGGGAAGAGAAAGTTTCTGTGATGATAAATAAGCATTACACAATGGACTAAATACACCCTTCATCAATTCATTTTCTCGCTCAATAACATCAAACAACAAACCAAAAGAGCCCATGAAGCTCCAGAATAAAAGTCCTAGCATTAGATGTCTCAAAGGGTAAGGAAGATTAAGACTCACTTATGTTGATCTCTTTCAAGTAAGTCAAGAGTTTACTGCCTTCAGAATAACAGGTGAGCCAATCTACATGGAATGCCTGGAAAATTATCACAGAATCCCAAGGGTTGGAAGGGACCTTGAAAGATCATCTGGTCCAACCCCACTGCAAGAGCAGGGTATGCCCTTTGCAGCAACTCCTTGAAGCTTCAAGTCAAAATAGCAGATGACTAAGAAATTACTGTATTGTGGCTTGGGTTGGCAATATTTTTTTTAACAATTAATTTAGTTATTATTCCCCTCAAATACAGGCTTCACCTTTCCAGCATCCTACAGGGAAGTTGAGCTGCAGCAACAAGGCAAATATTGAACCACTGCCTCAAACATCTAATAAAACATACACAATAAAAAAGTAGTGCTTCACATTAGAACTGGTCAATTATTTTTACTGTATGAATTATTATATTTCTGACAGAAGTACAGAGAAGACCTAGCAATTACACACTCTGTCCTTAAAGTCTTCCAGTTCAGAGGGATTGAAATGCTTATAGCAGGTTTCATCTACAAAGAAATTTCTAAAGTATTAGCAGCAATTCATTGCTCAGTGTATTACTGCAGAATCTCCTCTGCACCCTGTGCAGAAGATACTTCTTATATAACCTGCTTGCTGTTAACTGATGTAAAGCCAGACAAAGGAGGGGGTGGTACAGCTTCTGCCCCTTTATTCTGTATTGACAAGCCCCTTAATTCTGTATTGACAAGTTACTATATATGTCATGATAACTATCCTTCCATTAACAAAATATAATCCTTCTAAAAAAGGTTTTCTTCAAGGCAATAAGAAAATTACAGTTTTCTATTTCAAGAACTCAGAATGGTCAAGTAATTTTTACCAGCACTCAGCAATACCAAGATTAAGTAACTTAATTCCACCATAATTGCTAGAAAATGCCAAACAAGTTACTCCTGGGAATCCCAGAGACATATATTAATTGTTTTCTGCTGCTGAAAGTGAGACACCCTTTCTCCTCCAGAGCTTTTCTACACATGACCAAAATACACTGAAAATACTTGCAACAATACATTTATATAAGAATTTATAACTTCACCTAAAAAAATAAATCCATGATATTAGCGAGTTCTGGCATTCAAACAGCAGCCTGAATGTAAACTGAACATATTTTAAATGTCCATTTATATGCAATTCAGCTAATTTCATCTTCATTGAAAGAGTCTCCTCCATGAACACCTTTATCCACATGGCAAATCAAAATAAGACATATTAAAAGTAGGTAATGAAAGTTGAACACAGTCACCTGTAAAAAAATATGCAGCACCTTTGCACAGATCAGAGTTGAGAAATAAGCCTTATGCTGTTAGGAATTAAAAGCACAAGTGACAGCCAGTGGTTTCAAGCTTCAGCACCTCCATGCACAGGCCCTGTGACAACCCAGCTAAGCACACTGCTCACCTACAAGTAGCCATCAACCACATCAAGCACTGTGAAGTATACCTACACATGCAACTTCAGGCCAACAGAAAGCAGGGCAGCTACTATCACCTTGAATTTTATTTTCTGTGCAAGGAGAACACTGGGGTAAAATCCATGGTTATAGCTCTTACCAGCTATAGGATCCATGGCTTCTCTATTGCTCGGAGAATACGAACTCTGAGAAGATGAAAGCCCACCAGGGGAAGTGGTAGTAAAGTGCATGTTTGATCTACGTGCACGGGGGCCTCCCAAACCCCGGCCTGGGTGGAACATCCGACGTACATGCCGAACACCACTGGATTCATCGTAACCAAGAAGTTAAGAAAGCCAAACTGTTTGGCATTGGGAATTAAATGACAACATTTTATGGATGATATACTCAGGTGAACACTGCTCTTCATGCATACTGATCCAACTTCTGAGACAAAGTGTTGCTACAGTGCAAATCAGAGTTAGTCAGCTGAATTCAACACACACAAGTCCTGTGTACATCAAACTCCCTGCACTCTCCAGCTTTTTATGATGTCTAAGAAACATTAGGATTCATTTTAAATTTTTTTAGATCAAAAGTTTTCTACTCAGAAATTTGAAACTGACAAATGCATGTTCAGCCAAGCTTATCACAGAGAGATAGGAACTTTATTTTCCCTCCCCAATTCTTAAGTACTGAAAATAATAATAAGAAAAATACTGCCATACCTATCCAAAGTACCTGCACTGTATTCCTTTTGACTTGCGTTTCATGTTTTTATCCAAGAAATTTCATCACTTCAATACCTAAGAAATGATAGGTTTCTGGAGTATTCAGCACTTTTACCTTTCCTCTTTTAGCCAAAGAAATACCATTAATTCCAGTTACGACAATGTCATCTTTCATTTTCCCCCATTTCTCCATACCAGATGCTTCTATTTCAAGTCTACCTTCTGTATGTTTTCTCATATAAATTAAGAAATAAAAAGAACATTATTTTTTTTGTCAGGAAGTTCTTAATACTTATCCCTCCAAGACAGTCCAGATAAGGGTTCATTTTAAAAACCACTAGTATAACCCACCAGTGCAAAATGAAACAGCAAAGGCTTGATTATCTTATTTTACTGTTACTAGACTTCTGGTTTAGATCTTCATATCTCCCATGTTCTTTGTTTTTATAATACTAGGCTCACCACAGTATCCATTACTGCGTAAGAGTAACATACAGTTAGGAGTACTGTGTCCAATGTACTTTTCATAAAACACAGTTACAGCCCAGAACCTCAGGATATCATGGAGGAGGTCAAGAACTTAAAGACTGAAAATCTTGCCATGAAACTAGACTTCTCATGGCAAGGAAGAACTTCTGGCCTTACAAAAAGAGCTCACAGAATGTCTGCCTTTTTGAAACCTATTAGTTACACTACAGGGTAAAACACTTAATATCTAGGGTGTAAGAGGAAAACCTCCCATGACACAGAACACACTTTGCCTACCACAGAGTACCTTGCACCTCTAAGTGTGTTAAAACTAGATGCTGCCGAAGACAAGGTACTGTATTAGGTGGACTACTGTCCACACACAGTTCAGCAAGCTTGTCATAACTAGACCTGACAGAAAAGGCCAGTACCTGGAGCTTTTTCAGACACAGGACCACGGGGTAAATTTCCTAACTGCAGCTTTTAAAGTGGTTTAAGATAATTCTTTAAATACTAGCAAAGCATGTGCCCAAGTCTATGCTAGAGTAACAATACTCTGTAAACCTTAACTTGTGACAAAAAGATTAACTGAATATCCATGCACAAACCATTTGTATAACTGATGCTGAAAAGCCTTTTTAAATAAACTTGTAAATATTTTTCTACTCAAGTAAGAAACTGGGCTTTAAAGAGTTGTCCCCAGACTGTAGGAATTACGTACACACTTTGCAATGGGTTCACAAAGTTACATATTCAGCCTTCTGGGACAAGAAAAAAAGAACACAAACCCACAAAAACTAAAATAACATGTCTAATGAATATGCAGTGATGCAGCTGCTCCTTCGAGCTTTAGCAGACCCAACAAGAAAAACTTAGACTGTGACAGAAGTCTTCATTCTAGAAGAAGTGCAAGTGAAGAGCCTTCTCTATATCCTTTCTGTACATGAAGATTGTTACAGAGCATGTAGTGTTGTTCTGTACAGCTTTAACTTCAGGTGAAATTGTTCAGAACAGCAACACAATGGTATCAGAGAGCAGCCTTCTATCAGCTCCCTGACTTTGACAGTTATTCTCTCCTGTGTTGGCACATCCTTTTTTCCTACTTCAGACCTGCCTGCAGTAGACATGAAGTCCAGCATGGAATAATCACTTCAGGATATGCTTCTTGTCAGGTTTTGGAAATAAGACAAACAATAGTGTACAAGCAGAAAATTCCATATGCATTGTCTTTTATGCTGAATCATGGACAATTCATTCCCAAAATTATCCAAGAAAGATACATTGAGATGACTGACAATAAAGCAGTACTCTGCATTTGAAAAGAAAAGATTTTTTCTAACTCAAGTATTCATTCCCAACTTCAGTCATCCAGTGGCATCTCTTGTACTGGTTTGGGAGAAAAAGCTGAAGAGATGTGAGTTCTCAAACATCTTGTTCATTTCAGTATGAAATTAATTGCAGTCTAAGTGGGAAGATTTTTGGCCTACAGAAAGTTACATGCACTCTGCAGTAATTAACATGTGCAGTTAGTCTGTCCTGACCTTAAACCATGGTAACACTAAAACAAAATCATAACAGAAGTGGAGCCATCTCCTTAAATGCTGTCTCCCTTCAGTTAGCATAATACACAGTTGCTAGGGATTGGATTATTTCTTATTTTTCTTTTACTCCAGTTGCTAGAGCTTAATTTTTTTTTCCTTTTTAAAAATCTTTAAACAAAAGAGCCACTACCAGAGTAATAATGTACTCATTTTGTCCATTTGTTTAAATGAGACAAGGAATACTTCAGAGATACTGCTTACTGTAGGGAGGCTACATGAAATAAAAGTGCAAACCAAATTGTATTTAATCAGTTGACCCAGGTATGTGTGTGTGTCCCAGGAAATCTGAAAGTTCTGCAGGGTATGTGTCAGTAACAATGAAAATAAGTTTTCAAAACATGGTGTTGAAAGTAGTTAAGCAAGTTTAAAATCATTTGCCAAAACTAGCCGAGCTGAAATCATTCTCAGATCATGTCACAAATACCTACAAGCACACTACTGCATCTGGATACATAAAGCAGCGTCAAGACTAATGATAAGGCGGGACAGACCACAGTGCAAGTATAAATAAAACTTTCTCAGTGCCCAAATTCTTTATCTTTGCTGTTAGAGCGGAAAGCACTGTCAAGTTTATCTACAGTCTCTTCACAATCTAGTATTTATAATCTTTTAAACTAGTAAATGAACCTTTTTATTTTTGACATACAGATCTTTAGCAGCTTAAGTTCCATGAAACCTGGAGGTATGACCCTTTGACCATAAAAAGCAAAAAGCTATCATGGCTACTAGATGAAACAGTCTAGCCTCTTTGCCCCAACTTGGAAAGGATATTAAATCTCTAGGAGCTCTGTGTTCCAGTGTAAGATGAGCTGCAAAGTCATCTGTGACATGATTGGGATCCCCTCCAGGTAATGCTGCACATATTGGACAGATCTGAAATGACAAAGCAAGTCAAAACATGACTATAATTTTTTTTTACACAAAACAGAACTCATATTATTGAGACAATCATTAGACAAGTGGGCACAATTCTTATGCTTTGAAATCACAGTCAAGATATTCACAAACTCTGACAGCAATATATTAAAAAAATACAAAAAATATATCCAAGTACAGCCAAAAATTTATATACCTTTTACTTTCCAATTTTCAGAATGTTAGGAAAACCAGAGCCAGAATTTTCAAATTCAGCTTGAAATGTCTTAAAAATTAGTATCTGTATACAAATTGTCATGAACAGTTGAGTCTGATTATACAGGATTACTACTTATCTGCCTGACACTCATTGCAGCAGACAAAACAATGTGCAAGTATCTGCAGAAGTATGAAACTGGGACCACCCATCCAGGCAGTGTGTAACTATAGGTTTGGCAGAGAGGGGCTATTCCCCATATACCTACACAACAGTATTCTGGCAGAATGCACTGATCTCTGTCTGTGGTTTATCTGTTTCTTTTAAACCAAGAAATATGTTAACTAAGACAAACTACCATAATTATGGCATATTTTTTAAGTAACTTCAGAAACAGCTTGAAAAACATCTTCCATTTTTCTTTACACTAGTTTTGCAGTTTGCTTTTGAAGTTCCACAGATGACAGGAAAAAAAAAAAAATTCCACAAAAATCTTCCCCCACATATTAAATGCTCAAATTAACAGCACTTTGACAGTTAAATGCAGCTGCTGTCTATTCATTTATCTCTGTTCACTGCAGCCAAATAATCTTGACCTTATGGAACAACTTGACTGTAATATAAAGCCCAGGTTCCCAATACTCTTCATGCATAAACTCAAGTATTTGACAACAGATCATAAAAGACCATGGGCATTAAGAACACCTATGTAACAGCACACACATTCATCTTATGGATGTGAGGACAAGGTCTTGAAACAAGTTTACTGTAATATCTCAGCTGTAGCATCTTTTGACAATAGCTGTCACATCTTTAACACCACTTTAACTTCAGTAGTCAGCTTTGAGAAGAACATGACTCTTGAACATACAAATGGCAAAATTTAATGAATTAAAAAAAATTCTCTGAAAAAAGGGGCCCAGGGAGATGTGCACTGTAAAGTAAAAGTGATTCCACCTCTGAAAACTTCCATTAAACAAAATATCTAAATAAGTATCTAAAATATAACACATCTTTGGAAGGACAGAGATAATACAAACACTACAAGCTCTGTATCTAAACAGAAAAAATTGCTTGAATGCCTAAGACCACAAATATTTAGAATCCATATTTTCTTCTTCAGTAATATTGTAGTCTTTCACCGTGCAAGCAGTTCTATGCTTGGATATGCACACAACCATTTATCACAGAAGCCAGATTCAGAATTTAGGAAATACAGTCATATCCAAAGATTAAAATATTGTCCTTTATCACTATTTTGAACAAAGATTTAACAATGTTGCAGACTGACTCATAAAAAGGAACTTGCTTTTTCTTTACACATACACCTCTTTCAGGAATCAGTGGAGTCGCAGGTGTCTAGGATCACAAATCTAGGCTTCATGTACTGAGTTCTGGAAGTCACAGCTGCAAACAAGGGTGTGTCAAATTTAAGTATCTGGAATCTAACATTCTCTGGCAGGAACGTACCACTGACATCAAGTGGTGCAAATCGGAACTGCAGTACTAAGCCACCACATAAAATCCTCCAAATGTGGAACTTTCAACGGTTGATGCTTCACTTGAAAGTTGTAAAGTTAAAGAAAAACTCAAAGAGATCATAAAAACTGCTGTGCGTCACTAAGTTAAACTATATCCTTCAGCACAACTATTTGCGAAGTAAACATTTTGACTTTCTATGTCCTTAAGGACAATCATAACACCTTTGGAGTCTCAAATAGGCAGGCAAACCAGCTCCCCTGTCCTTTGCACAAGATCCTTAACAGGGTTGGAGCAGAAAGGTTAATTTTCTTCCACATTCCTTGGAAGTTAAGCCAACTAGAAGATTAGAATATAGAACCTATTTGTACGCAATTTCTTCACAATGTATTAGTGATAATCCACTTCAAGCATTCACATTTTTCTAGGAATCTAGCCAGACAAGAGCACTCTAGATGTCCTGCTAACATCATTTCTCCTACTCCCAAAGACCATCAAGACAGCAGGAGCTAACACCTCAGATGAACAAATATCAACAGAAATAAATGTTCTACCCAGTTAGGGATGGGAGATACCCTGCTTTAACAGCAACAGTTTCAGAAGAATGACAACTTTCACTGCACCTGTATACCAGGTCCATTACAAAAACTATCTGAAGCACATATCAAATTGTCTCCCCCTCTTTTACAGTTACAGAAGACTTGCACAAATATGAGCCTCCAGGACAGTTACATACTGATTGTGAAAAGGGAGGCATAGCCACACAGAGTAACCCATAACACTGTTCTAAGTTTTGTCTTCCAGGATAATAATCTCCTAAACATGGCAGCCTTTGTATCAGGACAAACAAACAGCAACCATGAAAGAAAGCAAGCTCATCATATGACAACACACATGCAACACAGAATTTTGATGTTGCTGCTAAACATAGGTATGTCATCCCTATAACACTTCTATATTCTTCTGTAGTCTTTTATATTTTATTTAAATGAATTTATGCTTCAAGAAAGAAAAAGAACAGGAGGCTACCAGTTCTCCAGCAGGGAGACTCTTTTTAATGTATGTCTACCACAATTGAAAGCCAATTCTGGAGGATCTTACCACTTCTGTTGATGTTTCTGCATGCTCAGAAGTAACATGGTCTTGAAGAGATGTTTCCGTATAACCCATTTTTCCACAATAAGGACAAGTAAAAGACTGTGGCTGCTCTATAGAGAAAGCTTCTCCACCATAGTACAAATCTGTAACAAAGTGTTTAAACAGAGGTTACTTCAAAGCAGTAGTGTTTATTTTATTCATGTAAATCTCTATACATGTATTTCAATGTAATCACTGCCAAATAAATCTGATATTTAATTGAAATGGCTATTTTAACATTGTATAAAGGCTGGTATTCCAGAAGTGTGCAAATTCTTATGACAAAACCAGACAGACTACATTTCATTCTCATTAGCAAAGACAAGTTTTGTAGTATTCAGAAGGAGAAAAGATTCTTAGGTATATATGCTGTTGATACTAACAAACCCTCACTTTTCCATTACCCTTATTACCACCCCACATACAGGGTCACCTATGGTATTATTCAATCATAGGAAGAGGTTTTCAAAAATTGAACTCTCAAAAATACCTCAAAAATTTAGATTAGAAGTTTAAATGTCCTCAGTGACAGCATTTGTCAACATTTACACCGTAGCTGAACAACTGCTTTGCAGTAAGTAGTCTTAGAAACATCTTGAATATGTAATATAATTGATTGACAATGAAAAAGTAGTTTATCTGTTACACACTGGTTGCAACTTTCAGGTGTGTTGAATTTAAGCATTTCTGATAAGAAACAGGCACTTCTAAGTTGCTAATGCAGAATTTCCAAAAACTTAACATGAAATGCATCAAGCCATACAAGAAAAGAATGCTTTTCTCTCTCATCTTGTGTAGGTATCATGTATAAAACAAGAAACGTGAATAAACTTCACATTTAAATGAAGATGTGATCTTCTTCAGCAAGTAATTTAAATTTTTTTCACTGACATTCTTGCTGCCACTCACTTGTAAATACCTGAAAAGATTTTCCATAAAATTATGAATATTCTGCTATAAATTAAAAATTGAGCAAGTCTGAACAGATATTAGAACTCATGTCCTGCACTGCAAGACAGTATCTGTCTAGTGTGTTAGGAATACATCCTTCTGACCACTTAAGTTGCAGTTTCCTCAGGTTTATGACATCTTCTGCTATTGATGTCTTTAGAACATGACTGGGAAGAACAGAAGAGCGTTTTTGCCTCTGCAACTTTACAAAAGATGTACAAGCTAAAAAGGTACGTACCTATTATCCACTATATTAACAGAGCACTTCAGATATAACTAGGTTTTGAGGGCTAACACTCCAAGATGGTACAGGAAATCAACTTCAGTAACATGCTAATATGCATAGCTAAAGATACATAATCAGGCTGAATATACTGCAGAACAAAGCTAAGGTTCAGTAAGTCCCTGTTTCTCTTACCTGGAAAGAGTTTCTACAGCATTTAAATGCTAGAGGATGAGAGAAAGATATCCCTTTAACAGGCATAGTAAGAAATGCCCAAGGAGGCAAAGCGTACTTGCTAAAGAAGGAACACTACCTGACACGTTGAGCATTTTAACTGGTTCATCAAATTAACTACCACTGTAAGAAGCTGGAGTATCATCCTGAATTTAGGTTTGTTCATTCACATACACATGAAGAAAACACTATATCCAACTATCCAAATCAAAATTTACAGCCAATTAAGTCTTAGTTCTCCAAAGCAGCATTTGAGGTTTCATTGACTGCTTCATACAGTAAAGCATAGAAGTGAATTTTCAGAGAATGGAACTGCGTATGAGACGTGAAACAGAACCGTACTGAAACAGAACTGTACAGACTGAAAGTGCAAATGTAAGTTGGAAGACATGCTCAAAAGACCAGCATACCCACCCCCAACCTGCAAATCATTTATATAGTACCAACACAAACAGATGCCTGGAATCACTATGAGAGCCAATCACAAAGGTCATTGCACAACATGTATCAGCACTCAGTTCTAAATTCACCTGTCACCCAACACACAGAATGGGTGTTTCCTTAGCAGGCTGTCAGGCATCCTAACAATAGGACATGTGGTAGGTCTTAATTCAGAACATCTGTCCTTACCCAATTCCCTTGAATCCTTGGGAAGAACCAGTAAAGCTATGAAAAGGTGGGAGAGGTCACTAACCAACATTTGTATTTACCATATTCAACTGAAGACAACAATATTATCAGATTGGAAGAAAACTTTTTACAAACCCTTAAATCTGCTTGTTTGGTTTACAAGTTAAGCAATAATATGTTCTGAATGCTCAAACCCAGGACCAGCAAATTCCCCCCACATCAAGGCTTTTAAAACTATCTGTTCTTACCCATTATTCACAACAAGCTTGTGTTTTTTATTCTATATGAGTACACTGGTATCACAATTACTTTGGCAGGTGACCAGAAGCACTGGGCCTGGAGCAGTGTTACATCATTAGCATTCCAACACCAGCTAGGTACAGGTGTTAAGCAACATCATCCTACAGGATGAACCAATCAGATTTATTTACATACACAACTATCTTTGGACAGGAATAGCCTCTCTAAAACTACCACACACATTGTCCAAGTGTTTATGAGACTGTGTTCAGAAGTTTTACCATCTCCTCTTATTTACATAATGTGCAATAAAGACTTACATGAAAATTAACCTGCTCCAAGTTTGAATGTTATGGAGACTGTTTCAGATAACACACAGAGAAGACATATAATTCACTGAATCTGGAGCTCCTAAACACTGTTAACTTCAGTACATATTTCAGAAAGTACTCTGACAATTTCTCCAAGAATAACATTCAAACTCCCATTCTGTTGTAGGCAAAAACCTGAGTGGGGGTTAAAAAAAAAAACAAACCACAACCCACCACCAATATGCTGCACCATACTCAAGTACAATTTACCTAAGTCATGGTTTCAAATGAGGAAACCACTAACAAGGTTTACATGGGACTATATTTTAAGCAGTTACTAAACCAAGTCTCTGAATGGACCAGCTACAGAGACTCTGAAACAGATATTCTTTCAGAAAAAATATACCTGTAAGACAAAGGATTCAAAATGACAGTTGTTTAGAACAGATAAATGCAAAGTGTTTCAATGAGGACTGCTGAAAGAACCCTTCTTACAATTAGATGAAGAAAAAGCTTAATTTAAGTAACTTATTACACAAGTTGTTACATATATAGCAAAAAGGAAAGCTTTAAAAGCATTCTTCTACAGTGCCTTTGCACAGAGAAAATGTAAACTTTAGTTCTCACTCTTCGTATGTCCTAAACATGTAACAAAATTGGAACTTTAATAGTTTCATAACAAAGTAAATAAGACAGCCAAATTTTTTAACTGAACAGTTAAAAATTCCATATTTAACTGCATTTAATCTGCCCCAAACAGCATGTGTAAATACTATATTGTTCTCTGAAACCAAATACTGCAACAAGAACTTCTGCAAAAAAAAAGTTCTGCATACTTGCAGGAATAGCAGAAATGCCAGTCACACACACATCAAAAGCTAATGACAGTTTATTTAGTTGATCCTCTGATTTCCCTCAAGCTTTGGTATGACCCTCATGATGATAATAATGCAACACCTATTTACTGATTAGAAAAATGAAATTCTCCATCACTGCAAACATACACATACAAGCACACAAGAACACCAAAAGTTAAATTTTCCTTTGAAGACTCTTTCTAGTGGAGCAGACTAATTTCTGGGAATTATCCAAGTGCTGGCATCTTATATACTGAAAAGGATGAAACAACATGCAGACTCAAATGGGCAAGCTAATGAAAAAAAAGGGGCAAATGATCTTACTCTGGATTTTTCAGCTGGATTTGCATATAAAAGTAATTCCACATCTACTATCTAAAAAGAAAAAAAGTCCCTCAAAGTTATAGGTGGTCCAAAACCCTCTATCTATAAACCTCACTACTTCATGTACATTTTTCAAGTAAAGCATAAGTACCAACTTCAACTTTGCAGATAAGCAAAGGGCACAATGCCACAATCTAAAGGGAGTAGTAAACAGATTAGCATGCAGGTGAAAATATCTTTTCCTTGGACATGCTGTTAACTCAGTCCAGATGTCAAAAATGCCAGCAGTAAGTACACAGTATTCTATCACAGAGTGCAGAGGTTTGATGAGTATGCTTAAATCCCGTGTTTCTGGCCTTCACTTTTAAACAACATGACACAACCCATTTGTTAATTAAGAAAAAACCACAAAAAAAAGAAAACCATTCCCCCTCCCCCAAAAAACCCAAACTGAGTTCTTTCTAGCCTCCTGATTATACTCCTGCATGTTCTCCCACTCATGACTCCTTCCATCTTTCTCATAATACAAACAAATATGGACATGCCAAATAAACACACCTTCATCTGGAAAGCACATGTTAGAAGTTAAATCAGTCACTGGCAAATCTAAACGTTTTTCCTGTATAAGTTTATTCCTCCCCTTTTTTCTCCTCAACTTTAATTCACCTCTTATAATCCAAATCTATCCTTTTTTTCATTTGAAATACAGGCCACCAGATGCATTTTCTTTTAAGATATAATTAAGGGGAAAAAAAGTTGGTAATTTGTGCCTAATTTTAGCATTGAGGTTTTTGAATGGATATTTCTCTGCCTGCTTCATTTTTACAAGTGCATCATAACTACGAATAGACATGTAGTCATGTTATAGACCAACAATGGCCCACTTGCTAAGAAAGACCCTAACAACTAGAGGAGTATGGGAATAAAGAGGCCATGCCTTCATGGCTGCAGAAGGGAGGCAACAGAAAATTATATTACTGTTTTACTTTACAGTTGTTTAACTGTTATGATGCAACTGGCCCACAACTAAAGAATTATTTATCCCTTCTGGCCACAAAGAAATCTTTCAGATAATATATTTTGTTCTTTCCAAATACCCTTCTACACAAAAGCAGGAGTACGCAATCCAAACTCCTCTGGACCTCTAAAGCCCTCTTTTCAAAGTAGCTAGGAAGACAAGGCTGCTTAGTAAACTAAATCAGACTAAATTGCATCTAAGAGAAGATTCATTAGCCACTGCTTTAACAGTTTAAGGAAAAATACAAAGGAGGAAAAGGATCAGAATACTGTTAAAGACCCAACAGGAGCTTGTGAAGTTAAATCTGAAGCTCAACAGTGTTTAGACAATTTTTCCTGGGGGCAAGAGGGAACACACCACACAAAAAGCCCCAACCCACACATACACGCAACCCACAAATTTTATGTGAAGTTCAAGCAATATATGAACTGTTTCTTTTTACCATCCATCTGTGGTACCTAATAAGCTACAGACTGCTTGTATGTAACATTTAAATCTAAGTAACATATTCCTAAATCTGGCAGGAGGTTAATCACACAGAATCACAGAATCCCGAGGGTTGGAAGGGACCTCAAAAGATCATCTAGTCCAACCCCCCTGCAAGAGCAGGGTAACCTAGAGTACATCACACAGGAACTTGTCCAGATGGGCCTTGAATACCTCCAACATAGGAGACTCCACAACCCCGCTGGGCAACCTGTTCCAGTGCTCTGTCACTCTTACAGTAAAGAAGTTCTTCCTGATGTTAATGTGGAACCTCCTATGCTCCAGTTTACACCCATTGCCCCTTGTCCTACCACTGGATATCACTGAAAAAAGCCTAGCTCCATCATCCTGACACCCACCCTTTACATATTTGTAAACACTGATGAGGTCACCCCTCAGTCTCCTCCAAGCTAAAGAGACCCAGCTCCCTCAGCCTCTCCTCATAAGGGAGGTGTTCCACTTCTTTAATCATCTTTGTGGCTCTGCGCTGGACTCTTCCAAACAATTCCCTGTCCTTCTTGAACTGAGGGGCCCAGAACTGGATGCAATATTCCAGATGCAGCCTCACCAAGGCAGAGTAGAGGGGGAGGAGAACCTCTCTTGCCCTACTAACCACACCCTTTCTAATGCACCCTCGGATGCCATTTGCCTTCTTGGCCACAAGGGCACATTGCTGGCTCATGGTCATCCTCCTATCCACCAGGACCCCAGGTCCCTTTCCCCTTCACTCCTTTCCAGCAGGTCAACCCCCAACCTGTACTGGTACATGGGGTTGTTCTTCCCCAGATGCAAGATTCTACACTTGCTCTTGTTGAATTTCATCAAGTTTCTCCCTGTCCAACTCTCCAGCCTGTCCAGGTCTCACTGAATGGCAACACAGCTTTCTGGTGTGTCAGCCACTCCTCCCAATTTAGTGTCATCAGCGAACTTGCTGAGGGTACACTCAGTTCCCTCATCCAGGTCGTTGATGAAAATACTAAACAGCACTGGTCCCAGCACCGACCCCTGAGGGACTCCACTAGTCACAGACCTCCAGCTAGATTCTGCCCCATTGACCACAACTCTCTGCCTTCTTCCTTTCAACCAGTTCTTGATCCACCTCACTACCTGATCGGCAAGCCCACACTTTCTTAGCTTATCTATGAGAATGCTGTGGGAGACAGTATCAAATGCCTTACTGAAATCAAGAAAAACCACATCTACCACTCTACCATCATCCCTCCACCTAGTCACTTCCTCATAGAAGGCTATAAGGTTGGTCAAACATGACTTCCCCTTCATAAAACCATGTTGGCTGTTTTTAATGACCCCCTCATCCTTAATATGCCTAGAGATGGTGTCAAGAATAAGTTGTTCCATCACCTTTCCAGGGACGGAGGTAAGGCTGATCGGTCTATAATTACCCAGGTCCTCCTTCTTGCCTTTCTTATAGACTGGTGTGACATTTGCCATCTTCCAATCCTCAGGCACCTCTCCCGTTTCCCACGATTTACCAAAGATTATGGAGAGTAGCCTAGCAATGACCTCCGCCAGCTCCCTCAGCACCCGTGGGTGTATTCCATCCAGACCCATTGATTTATAGATGTCCAGATTGCATAGCTGATCCCTAACCCAATCCTCATCTACCAAAGCAAATTCCTCCTTTGTCCTGACTCCTTCTGGGGCTACAGGAATCTGGGGCCCCTGGGGAGAGTCTGCAGGAGTAAAGACAGAGGCAAAGAAAGCATTCAGCACTTCTGCCTTCTTTGTATCCTCTGTCTCCAGAGCACCCACCTCATTCAACAGTGGGTCTTATTTCCTCTTGTGTTAGTTTTATTTGCTATGTATTTGAAGAAGCCCTTTCTATTGTCCTTAATCCGACTTGCAAGATTAATTTCCAAGGAGGCCTTAGCTGTCCTAATTGCCTCCCTACATCCTCTAACAACTGTCCTATATTCCTCCCAAGTGGCCAGCCCCTCTTTTCATAATCCATAGATTCTCCTTTTCCACTTGAGTTTGCCCAGCAGCTCCTTGTTTAACCACGCTGGTCTCCTAGATCCCTTACTTGATTTCCTACCCATTGAGACACTCCGATCCTGAGCTTGGAAGAAGTGGTTCTTGAATGCTGACCAACTATCATGAGCCCCTTTACCACCTAGTACCCTTTCCCATGGGACTTCCCTTCGCAGTTGATTGAACAGGCCAAAGTTGGCCCTTCGGAAATCCAGAACTGTGGCCTTGCTAGCTATTCCTCCCACACAGGATCCTAAACACCATCTCATGGTCACTGCAGCCAAGGCTGCCATTGACCATCACCACTTCAACCAAACCCTCCTTGTTGGCGAGTACTAAATCTAGCAGCGCTCCTCTCCTAGTTGGTTTGTCCACCATTTGCATTAAGAAGTTATCATCAATGCACTGGAGGAACCTCCTAGACTGTGAATGATTTGCTGTGTGAGTCTTCCAGCAAATATCAAGGTAGTTAAAATCCCCCAGGAGGACTAAGGCATGTAGTCACGAGGCTACTTCCACTTGCCTGTAGAAAGCCTCATCAACTCCTTCGTCCTGATCAGGAGGTCTGAAATAGACCCCCACAGCTGTATCACCTGTACCAGCCTGTCCCTTAATTCGTACCCACTTTCTCCTCATCTGCCCCTGGACAGAACTCAATACATTCTAGTCGCTCTCTCACATAAAGAGCAATTCCACCACCTCGCTTTGCTGACCTGTCTTTCCTAAAAAGGACATAGCCATCCATGAGCACATTCCAGTCATGTGAGCTGTCCCACCATGCCTCTGTAATTGCCACTAGGTCATAACCTTTAGACCACACACAGACTTCTAACTCCTCCTGTTTATTCCCCATGCTGCACGCATTGGTGTACAGGCATTTCAGGGAGCGAGCAGAGCACGCTGATGGCACCCTTGGGAGGTGGGAGGCCTTTTGGTCTTCATTAATAATAGAACAATGCCTCACTAGTTCAGCTATGACCCCCTCGCACTTTGAATCTAACCTGAAGCTCTGTGAGTCAGCTCTGCTAACTCTTGTCTTAGTACCCTTTTTCACCTGCGGGACAGGGTCTAAACTATCCTTTCCCACAAATGAAACAATAGATTGATAGTCCTCCCTAGTCCGCCATCCTTCAAGCCCTAGCATGTTTCTCTTGGGCTTGTCCGTAACAGGCTCAGTTAAATCTCCTCCCCCCTTCATATCTAGTTTAAAGCCCTGTCAATAAGCCCTGCTAACCCCTGCCTCAAAACCCTTTTCCCCCTCTGGGACTGGTGTATCCCACCTGCCACCAGCAAACCAGGTGTCTCATACAGCAGCCCATGACTGAAAAATCCAAAACCCTGCCTATGGCACCAGTCATGTAGCCATACATTAATCTGCAGAATCTTCCTATTTATCTCTTTACCCTTGCTTGTAACAGGTATAGAGGCAAACACCACCTGAAAAGCCAGCAGTGGATAGTAGTCAGAGGGCTGCACCAGATCAGAGAGTTTCTTTTTAACATCTCTAATCTGAGTCCCAGGTAGGCAGCAGACTTCCCTGTGGGATGGATCTGGCTGACAAATGGGCTCTTCTGTTCCTCTCAGAAGGGAGTCACCCGCCACAATTACTCTTCTTCTTGGTTGGGGAAGTTCTAAGGCATGGGGGTGAGTGACAAGCCCTAGGTGACTCACTAGATACATTTACCTCTCCATCTCCATTTACCTGGCCCTCTAGTTCCAAGACCTCATACCTGTTATTCAAGGGCAACTGGGAGGGAGGAAGGAATTGCAAGGGTTTTCGCTTACCTCTCCGAGGAGGGACCGCCCTCCATCCATCCTTGTCCCTTATGTTCTCTCCTTCTGTCTGATGGTAGGAGGGAAGGGGATCCATCACTTGTTCGAACACTTCCCTCTGCCCCTGCCTTAGGGTGTGACTCCACCAATCTATTTCACTTTCACATTCCCTGATGGCTCTCAACCTTTCTACCTCCTCCCTCAGTTCAACCACCTGTCTGAGCAGATCATTTATTTGCTCACAGCAAATAATGGGACAGAAGTACGATAGGATTCCTTAGATAAAAATCTTTCAAAGAGGTGATTCAGAACTACATTTTTTAACAGCTTGCTCTTATTTTCTGTTAAAACATACTTCTTTACAAGGTTATACAGCAGTCAGGTATTTTAGTTTTTCTTCATATGAATAATGTAACTTTGATTTGATATATACATAGAGATGAAAATGTTGGTATTATACAAGTTGAACTGTATGTATTTGAATTTTTCCCGATGTTTGAAGAAACTAAATGTTGGCAACACACCATATTTTACAAAGTATATATATATTCCTGTATCACTGATCAAGCAGCCATGCTATTCAAATTGTATTACCCTTAAACTGCCATTAGTTCCATTTTGCTTCAGATTTTATGAACATGCTTCAGATTTTCTGCCCATGAGCTACATTTAAGCTCTGAGGATCTGGCCATGAACTGTGCTGCAGCAGCTCCCAGCCGTCTTCCTGCCTTAGATGGCTTTCCTGTACAGAACTCATAACTTGTTGGATTTGCTTTGTCTGTTGGTCCTGTCAACAGGACCTGCTCCTGTTACAAACCCTGCCCTGCACACCCTGGCAGTGAGGACACTGCCCCTGCCTGTGCTGTGACTGCTCTCAGCTCTGGCTTTTTATCCCTTATGGAACAGCCCTGGTCTTGCTGCTCCCCAACAGCAAGAACCATATGCTGAAGCCATGACCAAGTACAGATGCTAATGAAAACAATAGAGGATTTTCAACTCATGTGACAATACTGGTAAGTGCCAAAACAGCAACCGCTGCTCAAAGGCAGGGTTCAGTGAGCTGGGAAACAGCTCTGCTGAAATGGACAAGAGGATCTCACTGTAGTAAGCCAAACATAAGCCAGCACTGTGCCCTTGCACCACAGAAAGCAAATGGTTTGGGCTAAATCAGTAAGAGAACAACCATCAAATCAGGAGATGCAATTACCCCATGTTACTTGGCATGTGTTAGGCAACACAAGCAATACAGGATTTAGTTTTGGTTTCTCCCCATCAAGACAGATACTGAAATAAAACAGAGGATCTAGGAGGTATTTTTGTGTTGCAAGCATGCACACACATTTGTGTCCACCCAGGCAGCTGGAGAACTTGACATCAGTTGAAGAAAAGAGGTTCATTCACCCTAGAGAAAGCTCAAAATTAATCTCATCTCCAACTTCTTATACTGAAAAAGTAGTTGTGGAGGAAACAGAGGTATATCCTTCAAAGGGAAGCATTGTACAGGCTGCAGGCACAAGCTGCTTCAGAGTGAAAATAAAAATATATATTCACTGTAGGAACTGAACACTGGAACAGGTGACCCAGAAGTGGTGAAACATCCCTTCAGGGAAATATTCAGGACCTGGCTTGATAGGAAAGCCCAACTTATGCTCCTACTTCCAACAGCAGTTTGGATCAGATGACCTCCAGGGTCTCCTTCCACATGAACTACAGTATTCAGTGATGCTCTGACTTGGCAACATACGCACTTACCAAGATGTGCGCTTGTTCTAGTGATTGAAAGAAAAAATATATCACAAAAGCCTCAAGCTGAGTTCTGATGAAGATAAATCCAGTTAGACCTCACACTACATATTATCAAGGTAATCATTATTTGAGCTACTCCCTTTGGCTAAGAATTAAGTACAAAAGGTAGGAAGATCTTCTGTCACATAAGCACCTCAGCTGACAAGTAAGGGGACACTTGTTCTGTACTTCAATAAAAGCAATACAATTTTGGCAGAGAAAGCTACTGAAATTTTCTATTACTTTCTTTGCCAGTATAACCCCTTTAAAATGTCAGGAGTAATGTCCAAGCCACATGTTTAAAATCATAAAGCATCCTAATAGCTTAGGATTCTTTTTAGGGAAAAAGAAAACTATGAACTTTGCTCTGAACTTCTCCATTGTCCTGACAAACTGTCGTACAAAAAGCATAGATGTACAATGACTGCCTTGTAAGCACATTCCTGTTCTTTACATAGGCTTGTTAGAATTCTACTCTTTGACCCCTAAGAAATAAACTAATTGGATTTGTGCTTTAAAGGCCACTTGTCATTACATATGAGACTTCATACTTTATTTTAAGCTCTGTCCCTGTTACAGTAGCACATCACTTTTGGCGTATGTGTTAAAGCATTTATTCCAGTATCTTTTCTGGGGACTGAAGGACAAAAGCACTGCTGTTGTTCTGGATCACATCTTGATTCAAAATTAATACTTGGTCAGACACTGGCTCCTGAACGACAAATATGGCAAGCAGATGGTACAAGAGTCAACATGTGTAGACAGAAATCACTAGGGCTGTTTGTTTTCAGTGTTCTCATATAGGCTCCTATACCAAACCAGAGTCTCAAGGAGAAAAAGAAAATACATCAAAAAATATCAAGCTGACAACAAAAGCTCCATCAGAGCACATGGAAGAGTTCATCTTTTTGCTCTGTACTCTAACATTATTACAGTACCTAGGAACCCAAAACACTAATCAGAATTTTCATGGAGGTAAACCTATGTAAACTTTTAATATACTGAAGCAATCTCAGACACAGGATCATTCATGTGATTAGCTGCCTATTACAAACCTGAACTTGGCCACAGCTTCAAGCACAGAGTACAAGAAAACTCCAGTTATCTGCACATAGACAGCGCTGTCCAGAAAGGTAACGGGAACTAGACATATATGGTGCTTTCCATCAGCTGCAGATGCACCTTGAGCAAATGATTGACTGATGCCTACACACACTTCCAAAATCATAAAACTGACACTGACCTCTGAGTTGTTTGCATCAGTTTTGCAATGGAAGGATTCTCCCACTCTGCTTCCTTCCTGCTGGTAAAATACTTACCTACTACCTATCTGCTTCTCTCCTCACCATCAGCAAAAATTGTAAGTTTACTCCAATTAAAAACCTTTGAGGTTTTGTTTTTGGAAGTTTTCATACCTTTGAATTAAACCTAATTACAGCTAACAGTATTGAAGTCTGTAGTTTACTTGGCCATTGACAATTTACACACCTACTTGCATTAACAGCCTTCTGTTCTATGTTTCTACTGAAGTTTTCCTTACTGAAGTACTTAGCAAAACTCCCTACTCATACTGTCATACATCAGGAAACACTCTTGTCTCATTTCACTTCCCACATCACTAGGAAGTGACTTTAGACTTCATTACTTCTATGCTATTTAGTTTTACGTTGCAAATCTTCCTGCAGGGATAATTTTCCTGCAGCACGTTAAAATCTGCTTCTTTAGTGATTTCTAATACTCGGAAACAGATCATTCTAGACTAGTTGTATCACTTATTGTTGATTTTCTAACTAAACTTAGCATTCCTTAACTCCTAATGTTTTGGCTGTTCCTCCAACTCACATGATCCCCTTGGGTACACAAAGCCCATAGTTCCTCTAAGTATCTGTGCAATACAGTAAAACAATTCTTTACGTCTTACATCCTACAAGGAACTGCAAAATAAAAACATTAAGAATGATGTCACAGATCTTCTTGAGCCTTAAGGAATATGTTATTTATAAGTATCTTATTATTCATTCTCCAGTGGATAAGCTTACAAGGTCACTAGTACTTGAGTGCCATCAAGCTTTGCTGTGGTTCACAGTCTGGTGGTGATGTATTCTTCGCTGTTCTTGTTCTACCGTGTTAATCAAATCAAGAGTCTGGCTGCAGAGCTGAACTGCAGTATTTTTCCCCCCCATCACTGGTTCTGTGGGAGCAATGCTCAGATAATCAAGCCATATGAAATTCCTACAGCTTTTCTTCTTGTTTAAAAAGCCACAGAAGCATAAACACCAAGCAATGCAGAAATAACCCTTAGAATACTGTTACCCACCTCAATACTTCACCGTGACCCTTCCACCTCACCATCTGTATTATTCATGCACATTTAAATAGTAAAAAATAACCCCCACAATATACACAAATAACATGCATTAAAGCAAAAGATCATTTATCAAAGACTTCCAAAAGAGAAACATCCGAGTTGCAAGGGAAAAAAAAAAAAAAGAGTATATTTTCCAGGCATTCCTGGGTTCTGTTCTGATGATAGGTATTTTTAATGAGATTAGAACAAACTTCCTCAGTGTAGCAGACTGAAAGTTTTGACCTTTAATGTTAGCTTATGGCTTCACAGCAAGCATGTTTCAGTCCTTATGATAAGCATTTAATATTTACAATAATGCTGTCATTTTAGCCCATGTGCAAGACTCAAGAGTAATGGCTATTAAGTGGTGAAGTCTGAACTCTGCATCTAAAACAGGGCCACAATCCTGAATTAATATTCTGTATACAGAATTTTACCTTTTTACTGAGACAAACAAAAACAAAAAGCCCAAGCTAAAATGGCATCATGCATGTTTTATAATGCACTGAATTATTTTGTTCTAAATCCTGGATTCCCAGGGCCTGAATTTTTGAAGTCATGACCAGGCAGTCTGAGGTCAAGCAAAGGCCTGAGAATTAAAATTAAAAAAAAAAAAAAAATAAAAATAAAGACATCTTCATTCAAAGGTTGTTTTGAGAAACCAACTGCATGTTTTGATATATACCTATTCTCTAATCTTTAACACAGTAAATTAGATTTTACTTTTAGTTAAAAAGGTAAAGATGTAATTTAAAGTAAGCATTCAGCTTTTAAGAAATCACCATATTTAAACATTTCTAAACATAAAGAATACAATCAGAATCAGTAAAAAATAAATTATTAAAACATCAGCCCCACGTGTTTAGCATAAATCCAAGATACACATTCAGAATCAGCAACATCTTAGAGCAGTGGTTTGTCACAGAAATATCTCCTAAATTACAACCTGTTACAAATATTATGTAATAGAAGCAATGAGCAGGTTAGAATAACTTTTTATTAATTTTAAATATTGGCATGGCTTTATAATCAGAAATACATCTTCAGTTTATCTTCAAAGGAGTTCACAAAGATTACATGCTAGTCCTGCACACTGGGCGTTTATACTCAGTCCACCCATTGCTACCCCTGCTATACCTACAGTCCCACATAAACCACCAGTGAATAACATTCCTACAAAATCTCCCTGGGATTTTTCTACTTGTACACTGTGGCACTTATGCAAAGCACACTGCGGGGAAAAGGCTGCCACATAATCTGAATTGGAAATTAATGAGGATAGTCATTAAGTATATTTATTAGTCTGATAACCTGCTGTTATCAGGCCAAAATAAGATTAATGAAGAAGAAGCAATTTAGAAAAACACATAAGCCAATTTTTCTATGTTAAAAATCAAATAAAACATTCCGGCTTTTAAAGAGAGAACTTATTTTTGGTGTGCTAATGCTGGACACCATTACTAAGTAATAGTAACATGAAAATCTGTATTACATTTGTAGACAACAACACAGCAGCAAAATTATTACAGTCTGAAATTATCACTTACCAAAATCTACTCTTGTTAGTATGCACTGCATTGGATGGTCAGTTGTATGTCTTGTCGTTGTTGCACCACTTTCATAACAGGTTGCACACAGATCGTAATCGTAGCAAATCAAACACTTGTATCGTCGACCTCTAAAGTTTCCTTTTAAACATGCATCACAGCTGACACCTGTAAACAAATAAAATTGCTTTAGGACAGAAGCATATGCATTCATTTTTAATAACAGGTAGATTTGTAACTATTGTCCCTCAACAACTAAAAGGAGCCAGTTCTGACATGTGCAGCCAGCACAAGGCTCAATTTTTAAATGTATTTGTCTTTAAAATGCACTACTCTCCAAAAATTAGATTCTTGAAGCAAAATTATGGCAAACTCAAGCACCTGAAATAATAATAGGTTAAAGTTATAAAATCTCTTCAGGCATATCTTCCTACAGGCACCTAGTAGTATTGATTACTATTCAGACTGTTCAGATAAGTATCTCTGGCCAAACAAAACTCTTAAAAGCTGAACTATATAACGGCTGATTAGGAGGAAAAAAGCAACAACAATAAGCAAATCTACCACTGATGAAAATGCACCAGCTTTTCAGCCTTGCCTTTCACACTTCCTACTTTAATTCTGAAGAACACCATAACGATCCCTGTCATTATGGGTAGAGATTAGGGCCTTTTTCCATTTTAAGTAACAGAAAAAAGTTAAGGTGTTATCTGAAGTTAGGCTGCATCAGTTCTCTCCAATTTCATTAAGCTCAGTCTTTGCATTGTAAGGTAGTCACACTGCATATGTCAGAGAAAGGCTTTACAGCTTTCAAAGGTTTTCATTTTATTGTGTGGTTTCATATCTCTCATGGTTACTTAATTAAGTGCAAGAGATGTCACAAATTACAAGATGACACATCTAACACAAACTTTCTTCAACTGCAGTAGTGAATTAAGGGCCTCCACTGAAGATACCAGTGTATAGAATTAATACAGGACTTTGATCAACATCCGCTTTCAGCATCAGCTAAGATCTGTTCTTCATACCTTGGTAAAAGCAGACAACTTCGGAGTTAAAAACCTGCCAGAATGAAACAGTCATATTAGCCACCTCAATTTTTTTTTAAGCATAGCTGCCAAAAAACTGGTGTTTATTACACTTTTTCATTTTTTGTTGTGCTATTCCATTCTGCAGCATCTGAACAGAAACTTTACCACATGTAATATAGACTGCAACAAGAAGAAATTTCTTTTAAGTCTCTGCTACTTGTTCAAACAACTGCATCATGCCATTTTGATGAACAGTGGATAAAATTATCATTTTTTCATTTCATTTCTTTACCTACAGGGACAGCTTACGGCATTATCTAATGATTTCTAATGTCTAAGCACAGTGCTTATACAAGTACTGAACCGATTACTTTACTTGCCTCACTCAGTATCTACTTTGAAAGCATCACCCTACATGGAATGTGCATTATGAATGTATTAGAAAATATTCCAAGTATATTTGTTAATAGTATCAAAGAACTACAGGAGGACAGCCCTGTTAATAGTATCAAAGAACTACAGGAGGACAGCCCTGTTACCATCTTCAAAGTTGGGTTTGGGGTTTTTTGTATGTTTGGGGTTTTTGTCCTTTTTTGCATTAATTTTTGTTTGGGTTTTTTTTTGGTGGGGGGGAAGGTGGGGTTAACCTATCTCACTTGGCATGCTTTTCATCTATAAATTCCGAAGCTCTGTAACAATCTTTGATTATTTTGACACTGAGAGCAATCTAACTTCCGAGAAGACTTGCTTGTTAACTCCACAAAATAAATTTAATTATTTCAGTCAGTTTGTTTGCTTTCCCCCCCAGTATAGAGATGTACAAAAATTTAATCTACGCAACATCAGTATCTCCCCAACAACACATGCCATACACAAAACACTTAATGGTTATTGGCAGCACTGCAAATTTTTTTGTTGCCTAAACTTTCTGGAAAACAGTTGATCAGCAAGTTAGATATGACACTGAAATAAACAGACCAGTTTGATCTCAATCCCTTGTCAGACACTAACAGCTTCCCAGACAAAGTATTTATGCCATGGTTCTCCAGTAAGTTTATTCTCTCTACCTTTTTCCTTTAAGCTCAGAACAGGTGATTTAATGCAGATGTAAGCCTCTTTGCAAGAAACTCCTCCTGTCACATGTTCTCTCAAACATCTACACTACTGCTACTTGAAGACAGATGTATTTTTAAAGAAGTATTCACTTGCAGGCTTTCTTCACACCAGTATTTCTCCATATCATCCAAACTGCAACCCCCTTAAATGTCGTGCTATTAACTTTGGAGAAAATTAGCCATAAATATGAATCACAACATAATGTGATAATTTAAAACTTAAGAGCATTTCTAGTGGAAATGTACAGCAAGGTCTTCAAACAACAGATGAATTTTGCTCATGATAAATTGTCAGAAAGTCTACAGTCTGATTCAAACAGAAAACTAACATTAACAGGTCACTCCAGCTAGTGAAGTTAGACCAACAGAGTAACCAAGTTACTGAGGCAGCATGCTTTCTACATTTTCTAAGATTAATATTTTGCCACTGCTACCACATCTTCCCCTTTAAGAAGCAGGCTGACAGCAGGAGAAGCACCATGTTGCCTAGTGTGAGACATCCCTGTCCATGGCAGAGGGGAGTGGAACTAGATCATCTTAAGGTTTTTTCCAACTTGAGCCTTACTACAATTCTATATTGTTTTATATCCTTTTGTGCAGCAGAGAATGAAAGCCACAGAAGGTAAAATGATAATTTAATTAAACCCTTCAGTTTTGGAGCTAAACCTATGCTTAAATCCCCAGATCTCCCCATGATTCCAGTAGGACCTCTTTTACTCTTTCCTTTTTACAAGTTTCACCCAAGGTCCATTGCAGTTTTTCCTGTTCTTCAAGCTGATTACTTGGTTGCCAAAGCCTCACCCATCTACCCAACCTGAGATCTGTAAACAAATACCCAGGGAAATATCTCTTCCCACTCTATTCTTTCTACTATAGTGAACACCTACTTCCTTATCAAAACTTTTTTTTTGTTTTTACAGCAACTGGAATTCCAAAAGTTCATTTCTCTTCCCTGCATAAACCCCAACACTCAACATATTCCAGTTAGCACAGTATGTCTTTCCCTAGGTGCCTAACCAACACTTCCCTGTATTTACCTTAAATTTATGAATATAGCAGGTTATGTTACAAGCTCAAGAATGTCAGCTTAATCTACATGCATCCATATTAATCACAGGTTTTGAGAAGAAAACATGGTCTAGAGGGGTTCACTTTGAAGCAGGGAACAAAAGTAAATAACCAAAAGAAGAGCCTGAACAATGTGTAGCAAGGGTTCAGATACCCTTGCTGACTTGCACTTAAGGTTAACAACGTAAAAGAATCCTTAAATGAAATCCTACTTACCCAAAACCAACAGCTATGCAATGAGAACTTCTTATCTACTTTTCACAAAGCAATAATTATCATAGATGACAGAAGTGGCTTTCTCAAACTTTCTTCTACTTTGCTACTGCTATACAAGTACCCGCATACACTGCTTAACATGTATCATGTCTAATTAAACCTTGCTGCTCACTAACAAGAATGTTTGGGGGGGGGGTTAATGCAACACTGTTCCACTAGAGGGTAGTATTGTGCTAAAAGCCAAAGGAGTTCTGGTTCAATTTAACTATCTAACTTACAAGTTCTGAAAGCTTCTTCAGCAGTATTCCTTCCTAATATGAAGCATCAGTCACTCACGTTTTGAGTGAAACGGATCAGGGCATACCTAACACACAAGTATTTTCTATGTAGCATGCTGAATAGTGGTATTAAACAACAACAAAAAAACCTAACACCCCCACTCACCCACAAAAACTCCCAACCAAAAAACGAAACCCCAAAAAAAACCCCACAACCCCTTCCCCAATGCCTTTCATACTTGGATCCTAATAGCAAAGTATAATTTGCTGTTATGACACAGAATTACTTTAGCTAGGAATTAACTAAAATGAAAGCAACTTGTGGGTTTAACAGAGAGACTATAGGGAGCTCATAATCTGATTTCATAAAGGAGAGAGTAACGCTGGACAGGCATGTAGTTCAAATACTACATGCATCAGAATTAATTTGATTTTACTAGCAACAAAAAAAGTTGAGTCCTGAACATGCCAAGCTATTACTGCCTTGGACAGTCTTCCATTTGTAACAGTAGGAAGTGTTTTCCCCCCACTTGGCCTCCTCAGACACCATGGAAAAATCAGAATAGTATTATTAAAAGCCCAATAATCTGGCCCAAATAGAACTGACCCAAGAAACTGAAGAAATCATCAGCATTTCTTCTTATGAATAATATATGGTCAAAGATAAGTTACACACAGACACTGGAATATGTTCATGCCTCAAATAATGTGAGCTGCTAAGCTATCAATATTTTAAATAAAATAAATTAATGCATCAATTTTTAGGTATTTCAGAAAAAAATGCCACCCATTTATCACTAGAAAACATTTAAAACACATAAAACCTACATCTGAAGTATTTAAACAGTTAAGACCTGAACATTTAGCTCCTGAGAGTAGTATTTAATCCTTGTGCTATCCCCGAGAATGAAATTCCATTGTTTTAGCAACACAATGGAAGGCCTTAAATTCATGGGTAGTTTCACCATTTAACATTCCTGTCAGCAGCTAAATGTCCAAAAGCAAACCTGCTGGCCTGTAATTCAGGTGCTGGTTTTAATTCAGTGCTTGGAGTGAGGATCACTGAATTTCTTTCATGTCCAACATAAATACAAAATTAAGCGTGTTAATGACTTTTTCTCCAGAATGAGAATGCCAGTTACTTTAAACCATTTTTTCCTACTCTACCTGAAGTACTATAGGGGTTCATCTTAAAGACTGACAGGATTACATGCAAAAGTGCCACTGAATTTTCAGAGGACTGGACAAACTTTAAAGCTCTCACATTTCAAAAAACCCAACTTACCCATGCAAGCAGAAACTACAGATTTGCACTGCCTCTTTTGTGGTAGAAAATGTTGCAAGCTGTGTACTGTATCTATTTTTATAACTATAGTGAATAGTTATAGTATTCTATAGTATATAGAATAGTATTCACATATAGTGAATAACTAACACTATCTTTAATAAGCACTGGATATATTTCAGGGTAAAATGCTCTTTCAGTGGTATGGTGGGAGTTCTGGGTTTGCTCTTTTAAATAAATTCACTGGACACCAGCTATCTCACCTGCAGTCTACATGGCAACTCCATGCCTTCAGTAAGATATTCTGCTTAAGTGGCTCAGTTGTTTCTGAGACCAAAGTTAGGAAAAGATGACATTTGAGAATATATAAAAAAAGCAAACAAACAACAACAAAAAATATCACAAAACCCCACAATAAATGTTTGTTTCTTTAATACCTTCATCTCTTAATGTAGAATACTACTTAATCCAAGAAGTTAGCTTCTAGAACATAAATTCCTGTTGGTTCTGTGAAAATCTGACCAAAAATTCAGCTGAATCATAGAACTTAGGTTTTTGTTTACTTTTTATCACATATTTACTAAAGCACATTGTGAAAACAAACATCAAGGAGACCTACAACACAGAATACACTCCATCATCCTTGCACAGCTCCAAGTGCTAAACAGAAAATTCACATGCAATATCCTTTAACTAGAAAGGATCCATACCCTCAACACACCCTGTGTCCAACAGGGCTGAGTACACAGTACCATCCCATAGCAGAAGACACCAGACCAGCATGCCTGCAAAAACCACTAGATTAAGGCTGCAGGAAGAAATTATGTTGACTGGGAATTTGAAAGAAAGGGGGCAAAAAAAGATAAGGAATCAGGCCTACATTAGACCAGAAGGGCCAGCAGGTTTTTGTCTTCTGAACAGCACTGTTTTCTCCAGAGTCTGGAGTAGAAACCCCCATAGCTGTTATCTCCCCATTGTGAACAAGTTTCGTAAAGACCACTTGCACAGTGTTTGGTACTGGTCTAGAGCTGGTCTAAAAAGTAAGAACTGAGTAGTATGGCTTGCTCAGCAAGTTCCAGCCTTGGTCCTAACACCTGACCATCAGTCAGCCTGCTACTAAAAAGAGGTTTTCCATTTTTGCTTTTGCATCCCAAGTTGTAGAATTTATACACAGAACTGCTTCAGTCATCTACAGCACCAGGAATAAGCTATTAGGAAGCACTGTAAAACACACTCAACACTATTCAGGAATCATGCAGGAGAGAGCGAGCCAGCACTGCACACAGGAACAGTCACCTGCCTTTCCCACATAAATGTTTTTATCTCTGCAATTCCCCAGTTCATTAATTTGTCATGCCTTCTGACACTGCAACAAGAACCTCACACAGCTGACTGCCTCATCTCTTTTTCAGATGTGAAACAGAACCCATGTCATCTTTAGACCAGTCCATCCCTGTGCACAGAGGCAGTCAGGGAGAAGCATCCCAGACAAACTGGTATTTGGCCAGGTAATTAAATTTACTATCTTAAGGCCTGCATTCAGTCCATTCATTTCTATTTGATTACACAAATTATTTTAATACTGCAATACTAAAATCAGCTGAAGAATAAAATACTACAACCATTCATATTTTCCTAACACACCTTCAAATGTTAACTGGATACTGAAAAAGTCACTGGACATCTCCAGATCTAACTTTGAGAGGAAGGCCACCATACCTAACCATATAACATCTAACCACAACAAGTAGAGCTGTTTTGACACCTTTGAAACGCATACTGAAATGCTGGCAAGGTATTTGTAGTTCAGTATCTTAATAAAAGAAATTTTTAAGTAGTTTTACTTTAGAATTTACTGCTCCCTCTGGCAGGTTCTATTTATCTCTCATGTACCAATCATACTGCCTAGTAGATGGCATCCCATGACAACAATGACATTCATACAGCAGGTCAAGAACAACTTTGCTGCTGCCAACTCAAATATAAACACCAAGTGAAAATTTTATTTTTTTTAAATAGCTCCAGAAGCCCTAGTGGTTTCAGTATCACCTTTGCAAAGATAAGTTGTTTTCTTATAACCCTATATGAATGATTTAGCAGCTAACTAGGAAATCCTGTGCATGCAGCCTTCTCTTGAAGATCACCTTCAAAAAAATAACAAAAAGATCTATATGATTCTATTGATCACTCCCCAAAAATCGTTGTAAAGTTAATTTGTTCAAGTAACAAATCACTGAAAAAGGAGATATTACACAAATACTCGTGTAAGATGAGGTTTACATATTGATCATTTACTCGGACCTGAACTAGAACAATGTAAGTTCTGTACAAGCACAGACACAATAACCCCAACCAACATGTCAATGTTAAACAAACATTCCCTCTACCCAAAAAAAAAAAAAACCCAAACCAATTTTTTATGGGTTGGCTTTTTTTTTTAGCCATTTTACATACGAATCTTCAGTTCCTTCATGTCCCCGAATACACTCCTGGGACACCATGAGACACCAAACAAACCAGAAACTGCTCCAGAGGCTGCCGAAAACTCTGGACTTATTACTTTGACATCATTTTACCAAGAATCACTATGCAGAATATGATGCAAAAACCTACTTTCCTGTCAAGCTAGGTGGAATTCTTTCCCACCCTCCATAACAGAGAACAAATTTGTCTACACTGAAAAGGGGGGAGGGGGAGTAATCCACATCCCTGTGCCATAATACAAAAAAGCAAGTATGAATGAAAAAACTATTTTAAGAAGTTCACGGGGAAGTCCTTCAGGTAAGATAAGAAAGCAATTGGAAAACCAATTCTCAAAACATTTTTACATGAATGTATCGTGTTTTTATCTAAGGAATTTTGTTTAGCAAAATACAAATGTGGAATCCACTTTTACTGGAGAATAGCTATTATATTTGAAACTTCCTACAATAATATTTGCTGTGCTATCTTCTGTTTTATTACTTCTGCAATTTGACCATCAGAACCCTCACAACATAAAATCCTGTTAAACCCATTAAAATTAAACAAATTGCAACACATTTATCAGAGCACAGAAAGTTTGTAATGTGGCAGCAAAGGGAACTGGCACCAGACCTGATCTTATTTAACAACTGTTAATTTAGAAAAAGGCAAACAGCATGTGAATTCTATTAACAGAAAAATACTTAAACTGAGGAAACTGTAAACAGTGCCAGTGCACAAAAGTAAGAGTAACAGCACTGAGCTATACCCTGTATCTAGTAAAATCAATGGCAAAGTTTCTCATTTAATAGGACACCACCAGGTTAGTGTGTTTCTTTCAGGATTAGAGAGACAAAAATATCCAGCTCAGACAAACACCAACTCAAAAGAGAATTTGGTTGGGGGGAAGAGCATCACACACAAATGAATTTTAGATGTGTAAGAAACATGAATAAACACTGAGAAAACCCTAAGAGGAAATTAATCAGAATAACCAGTACTTTTCTGTTGAGCCCTGGAAGAATTAAGAGGTAGTCTTCTCAGAAAGTAAACCTTTATATATTTTGGCTTAAGATATTATTTAAGAAAACAAAAACAAAAGGGAAAAACAAACAAGGAGAACAAGACAAGCCCAATCAGGCATGGGAGTAGTATAGCTAACTAAGCAGTGAAGTTAGAATGCTTGAAGACTTTATTGATAGTCCTGATTCCTTTTTCAATGAGCCACAGTTTCAGGCAGATAAAACTTCAACACTCAACACACTGGCAGAGGGAAAAGTCATCAGTTCTCCTTGTAAAATTTTACCTTCGTGAAAAGCTTAGCAGAAATTAAATACTCTGTTTAGGTACACCCTATGCATGGATACTGGAGAGGGACTCTTCATCAGGCACGGCAGCAACAGGACAAGAGGGAATGGGCTCAAACTAAAACCAGAAGTTCAAGTCAGGTATAAGAAGTTCTTTACTAGGAGGGTGGTGAGGCACTAGAACATGTTGCCCAAGGAAGTTGTGAGTGCTCCATTCCTAGCAGTGTTCAAGACCAGGCTGGAAAGAGCCTTGGGAGACATTGTTCAGTGTGAGATGTCACAGCTTTACTTCCTTCTACACTCTTAGAATCACTCCTGACCCTCTTAAATATTCCCCAAATAATGTTTGCCATGCTTGCCTTTCTCCTCTGCAGCACAGAGAAGAGGGAAGATTTAGTAAAGGCAGCAATGCAGGAAACAGCACTGGCTGGGCTCCAACAAGGCTAAAAGTGAAAGAAAGAAGTTTTCATGCAGCAAGTGTTCCAGCTTTTGAAGCAATACCTTGTGATTGTATGTCTCATGATAACCATGTCTTGCACAAGGTGATCTAGAAATACACAGATTTTTCATGTCAGGAAAACACATCCAGAAGGCAGCTGGGAGAGGGAGGGAAAGAACAAGCAGTTGTCCTCTTCACTAAAGAAAGCAGTGATGTCAGATACACAGCAGGCAGACATACCTAGATTCCTCCCTATCATCTAATTAAGCTTACAGAAAGGAGTACAAGAATATTTTCAAACTTACAAGCCTACCTTCAAAATCACCACTTCGAATGGTATCATAATGCCATGAAAGGAATTTATCTTAATATCACAAGAGGCCTAGGAACTTTTTTAAAATGGCAATAGAAGGTCAAAAACCTTCAGTATATTAAGTAGTAGCAATGTTCTACCCTGGGCTTTCCAAGGCATTTTTCTTCCTATGAACACAGACAGCCTTGGTAGCCACTTCTACTCCCACACTGTTACAGAACAGCTTCTCAGGCTTGATAACATGCCTGCAGAAACTACAATTGCTTATGATGGGAAAGCTACACCAGAAAAGTGCTGTGGGAAACGCAGTAACCTAAAGCAAAAAAAAAGGTTTCATGCCTACTTCAGTCCCGTTTCAGTTTGTTCCACTCCTCTCCCCTTCTTTCCAGCTCCACATAGCATATTCTTCTTTGCCAACTGCTCATACATTCCATGTATGGGAAACTCAGCTATACCAAATGATTTTCTTCTCATAAGGAAGATATTCATTTAGCTTTATTACTTGTAAGGTTGTTTTTTTTGTTAAGTTCTCCTTTACACCACACATATACAAAGACCCAAAGATAATCAGAATATTACCTTCTGAACACGTTTGAGAGTCCCATCCATCTTTTATACTGTTCAGAATGATTTACTAGACACACTAAAAATTTTAAAATAATGAGTCAAATAATTTTCCCAAATAGCTTTTAATCAATCACTAAACACTAAAAATCCTCACTGATTTACAGCTTACAATTCATGAATCTTCAGTACTTAACCTTTTTTAGCTCAATCTCTTACACAATTTTTTTTTTTTAGGGAAAACTGCTTTAGAAGCAGTATTTCTGTTCAAACCCATCCTCAAAGTAAACCAGTTTCTCAGGAAAAACACTAGACAATTGGATTTTTAATCCAACACCCTAAAAAGAAAAGCATCACTTGGGACAAGTATGGAGGAAAAAAAATAATATGCAAGCCTGTCAAACCAAGTTACAAGAGATCAATTTACTGTAGAAAACATGAAGTTCATCAGCTTCACTATCATTCTGCCATAAAACTAGGATCATATGAAAAAATTAAAGGACAGGAAGGAGAGTTCATTTTTATTCCCACAACTGAAAGCAGTCACCTACAATTCCAAAGATAAAAACAACCTCTTTTTAGCTGTATAGAAAATAAAGATACATTAAGGTCAGTATTTAGACCACCTATTTTCAAGTGGAGGGCAAAACAACTCTGAACAAAATTATCACTGTGGTTTCAACGCAATTGTTTTGCTACAGGTAGAGACATCAGAAGGCAAAATAAAGGACAAAATTTGACATTTTTGTTCTTTCCTGCCAAAACTGGGATCACTTAAATCTTTATGTTAACTTTAATGAAGCAAATTGCTAAGCACTGACTTACACCACAGGAGTAAAATGAGTATAATCCCTATCACTTTCCTTTAGATAAAAGCCTTCTGCAGCCCCTCATGTCTATCATTCAACCTTGTTCTAGAACAAGAAATTCAGAATTAACATCATGCAAACGTTTGGGAAACCACACCCGCACAAAGGATCATCAACTAGATGAAAAGAGTCTGAAACTTACACTTGCGGAGGAATACTTAGTACAGGGACCTAATTTAAGAATTGAATGGCAATTAAAAAAATTCACCAAACAAAACCAAAACTCCCACTTATTTTCAAGAGTTCTAAACATCTGGAGATTAAGCTTTAACAAAAAAAGATGTTTTTCCTAAATGAAAATAGCCAATTAAGGAGATATTTTTCTTTACTTGTTGAGCTACAGCAATAAAGTAATGCCTAATACTACAGCATTTTATCAAAACATACCTCCCCCTTCATAATTCAAGAAACATGAGGAGGGACAGTCAAAACCCATTACGTCTCACTACTTCTTACTATAAGCTCAGATGCTATGCTGCAGTCACAAAATGCACACAACTATTTTAAAGACAAGGAAAAAAGTAAACTGTACAAACAAATCTGGTAGATATTCATGGAAAGAAGTTTTTAAATGATCTACCTATTAGGAAAAAAAAAGCTGTAATATGAAGATACTACTGAAGAAAACCTAGATAATGAAGCTGGGAAAGATGGAGACAAAGGTATTCATTTTCACTGTTTCACCTCCATTTCTGCAACTTGGAAGCACATAGTGCATTCATAACACAGATAACTGCAACTTTTTCTTTACACTTTCAGACTAACTTTTAAGCTGTTTTCCACCTGTCACTGGACTGCTTGAATTCCACACAGAAAGGTAGTTTTCACCCACTAAACTCCTGAGCTATTCCAAGTTTGCAGATGCTTATGAGCAAAAGCACAAACCATACTTCCATCTTCAGCTGCAGAACCGCTTCTTTTGTAGTTCTTTAAACACAAATATTTTTTTAGACTGCCTTATCATTGCATTCTGTTGGATTCTCAAGTTTGATTTGGGAATGCATACTAACCACGCAGCTGGTTCTACCACAAAAATAACACAGCCTTTTAATCTAGATAGCCATAACTGAGGTTGGGTATGAACATTATCTGTTTATCTCTGGCAGTCTTCAAGGTAGTGTCACTGGGGAGCAGGGACGAAACCTTCAGTCCATTCAGTAGATCAGAATGTCCACATTCCTGATACAACTTTAAGCCAACTTACTTTAACAGGTTTTCTGAGCTATCAACTACTACAACACACCAGCTCCTACAGGAAACAGTAAGCATTAACCATTTTTCTTCCAGACTCTTCCAAATACACTGGAGATAGCAACTACCTTACTTCACTGATACACATAAAGTTCCACATTATGTTTTCAGGAAGAAAGAGGTATGACAGTACACCTGAGATACTGTCCACAAAAAAAATATATATTTTACAGCTAGAGTTCTGAAGCTTTTTTTAGATTTGCAGGCATCTTTCATACAGCTAACAGACCCATGTACAGCAACTTAGAGCCTATGGAACAGCCCATAGCAAGTCCTTTTTTCTTGTGTACAATTACAAGCTGCATTACAACTGCTGGAGGAAAACAAAAGGATTCACATTCATGCATTACTTACCATTACTTTAGTCTTCTTTAATGCTAAGGTGGTGGCTTAACTGGAAGAAGCTACAGTACAGACTTATACAATTGCTATACACTGCCAAGAACTCCAAATGCTTAGCACTATGGAAGAGCATGCAGTGTCATCTTACAGATTAGGCACATTCAGTGCAGAGTCATATTACACAATTTAAGAAAGCGTCTGCTTTCTTCAAAGGCATTCGTGAATAAGGACATCAGAAAAAAGGAAAACAGATTTGGAAGAAGCTCAAGACAAGTTTAATGTAAGCACTATGAACAGCATTCACCAGCTGCAGACATGAAATACTTGCTCTGAAAAAATACATAATGGTATTCCTCAAAGCTAGTCCTGCACCTCAGTCAATTATCTCCCCAAAGCATTTTATTCCCACCTAGATAAACTATGTTCCATTACATAGTTCTCAACAATTCACTCCTTCAGCTTTCTGGTGATTTTCCTTGAATTGCTAATGCTTCCAGGAACAAAATAACAACTGAGCTTTGATATATAATAAGTTGAGGTACAAGAATGAAATGTCCCAGTAACGGGCTCCAATAGTTAAGAGTCTTATTATTACTGTTCTAAGGAATATCCACTTGCAAATCTTTACTTATAAAATCATTCTTCTGCAGCAAAATCTCAAGCTATTTTCCCAGCTCATCACAGAAGTCTTCCAGAGTAAGGAAGACTAGTATGTTGTCACACTGCCTGGAAATTCACAGTCCTTATGCCAAATCAACCTGGGAGAAGATGCAGATCACAGCATACACCCTTTCCACATTCAGGATGGAAAGAAAAAAAAACACCTCAAAACCAAAAATTCTTTGCAGTTTACCAAAATTGAAAATAACCAATGGAGAGAGATTGAAAATACATCTGATGTCCTCCTGAGTCAAGATACTCCAGACAGTTTCTACTTCAGCTTCCTAAATCTGTAAGGTATCTAATTACAATAACCAACAAATACAAGCTTAAACAGTAAAAAAACCCTTGGCTGTGGTTTACAGCAGAACTTCTGACTTCTGCCTGTACAATCAGAGAACAAACTGCATTTACTGATATTTTCATCTTATCAGAACAGTACAAAGGACAGCAGGGGATAAGTATGGAATTAAGATCATCTGAGCTATTTTATGCATACCTAGATTGAAAAAAAAATTAATGACATAGAAAGCTCTGCATTCTCTACAGCTTATTTCTGCAAAGCTTAGGTGTCTTTCTTCAAGGGCATCCTGAATTCGCTTTCCCAATCTTACATTTCTTACAGCTAGGTTTAGGGAGAGTCTGCTCTGGACATGTGAATAATGATACTAATAATTTCGTGCTGAAGTTAGCAGCCTTACGTATTTTCAGAAAGTAAAAAAAACAAAGTCAGAAGAAACTGGAAATTGCAGTCGCAGAACTATGTCCATCTAGTTGTGACCTATATTCCACCACTATTACTCTTGGTGAAGCTGCTCTTGCAGACCAAATTTCGCCACTGAATCACAAGGTGCTTCTCACTACAGAATTTTTCCACTTGCAGAGACAAACCACACCTCATCCTGCACACTGATATACACATAATACACTATGTACACTGGTGTTTACATACACTAAGCACCTTTTGTTTCAGGCACATTTCATTGCTACTACTTGTACTAAAAATGTATGCAAGTACTTGCAATAATTCAAACATTCACTTTTGTTGAAGTGAAAGTGAGGTGACTGTAATCTGAGCACAGGCAAGCCTTTGTGCCCAAGCCACACATTTCTTTAGAGCTAATTTAATTTTATCACAAAAGGAAGTCCAACCAACAAAGGTGTATAGTCAGACTCCCAGAAGCTTCGAATTTATTCCAGCTGCTTCTAAGCTAATACACACACTGGTAAGTTATGCAAAAAATATATTACCAGTGAAACAGAACATCACTTTTTACCAGAATCATTTACTTGGAATTAAAGGCAGATGTTACTGACAATCACACAAGAAATCCTTACATGACTATATCCTAATGCATTTCTGACCTTCAAAATCCTGTATGATCCACTATTGCTGGAGCTATGGTACTTGAGATAAGCACCCAGACAATATCACCTGTTTAACAGCTCACAGCACCACTTTCCAACCAGCCTCCAAGGAATTCTAATGTTGTTCTAGGCACATACCCAGATTTTTACTTCCAGAAAATGGCATGAAATTCCTGCCGTACTATCAAACATCTGTACAGCAACTCTGGCAGTCTGCAAAGCCACAGAATTTGTTCAGAAACAGATTTAAAATTACGATCCTAATATGAATATGGATATTCTCAAACTACTTTATCCTATCTATCACATTAATGCATGCTAACTTCTACACTATTTATATATTAAGACTTTACCTCATCTTTTAATCCTTTTTTTTTAGGGTAAACACAGTGTAAGAGAGCTGGCCAACAGTAGTTGCCTCTGGCCAAGAATACTGGCTGATTTAGTATCAATAAGCTAACAGAAGTCAGACGTTAAATACCATTTACAACAAAAATCACCTGTTACTGAAGATTTTTGTAAACAATAACTCTCCTCAACAAATAAAGAATTCTTTAGTCATAGCCTAGACTAGTGAGTAAAAAATTTTCACCACTAGGGTCACCGTGTCTCATATAACTAAAAATCCCACCACAAATCAATTTCTGCAACATGTCAGAGAAACCACTGCCTAAGACATTTTTAGCAAGAGCTATTTTCTGGAATAAGAGAGGACTAGTTATTCCACCAGAAACAGAGCTTTCCTTTTTGAAGAGATTTACAGAGGCATGCTTAAACATCTAGTGCCCCTGAACCCACCAAGGATCTATACCTTCTACAAGTGTTTCTGAAAATCCCACCCTAGGGCATTTTAAGAAGGAAAGTTGAAGAAGGAGAGCACAGCAAAGGGAAGGAAGAACAATGACAAGGAAATAAGAGAGTGAAAGATAAAGAGATCAAAGACAAAAAGAAGGAAAGCAAAGATAATTTATCCTACCAGAGACAGCACCTCTTGTCAGTCAAGACAAGAAACATTGCCTCCCAAAAAGATTCTGGCACCAGGAAGTGGCAGAAGTGATGGGGGAAGACCAAATCTGACCTGAGGTAAGAAAAAAAAAAAAAAAAAAGGAGTTATAATTTTTTGTTTTTAACTTTGTCTGTTGCTTCATCTTTCTTTTGCAATATATTCTTTAAAACATTTTTTGTTTCTTTTTGTTTTTTAATTAACATTCTTCAGCTGGATATGGTCAATGATGACGGAATGATCCAAATTAAATGTAGAACAGGATCTACTGTACTTTGATGAAAATACAAAATTCTATGTGAATACAGAAATTTGAAACAACTTTTAAATCCTATACTGAAGCTACATGAAGTGACTGCTGCAAACAGTGTAAGTCACTGAACTGTCACAGTTGAAAATTTGGAAGAATAGAGCATGTACAAAGCTCACTGCAATGGAGTACAGGACCATTCATTCCTGTCTGTAGGAGACTTTCCTGAGTGCCTTCTGGCAAGACAAAATCTCCACCTGCTACCCCACTTGCAAATGTGAGAGAAATGTCACAGCCCCGTGTGTCCAGGTTCCCTGCTTAATTGTAATAAAAAAGTGTTACCCAGGTCTCCAACTGAAAGGGGGAGTGACTTTCAGAATCTCCTAGAAGCTCCATATAAAGCAACCAGGAAAGAATTAACACAATCTTGAAATTCACTGCAGGTTGACAAGTGAGGAGTAAAAAGATGAATTCTTGTACAAAGGCAAATAATAGGGTAAGCCTAAGAAAATAAGTATTTTAGCATTAAAAAGAGATTAAAATTCCATCAGGCAAATCCATTCTACCCCTAACACTGATTCAAGCTACTTTCTCAGAACAAGCCTGGCAGGAGGAAAAGAGGGAGGAAGTGTTTCCAAGTATGTCTGAAGCTTCAGTGACTTCTACTCAAAAACTAATTCCAAACTAGAACCAGTGACTTCAAGTGGCAGAATTCAAGCCATCACCTGCACAAACCTCTGAAATACCGTTCTGAGACCAATGCACAAGTGATAATAATCACACTAAAGCTGATGACACTTCTATGATGATGCCCCACAACTTTCATTTCGTACAGACCTCACTTATCAAGTCAGTAAGTGTCAATAAGCCAAATAAAACCTTTTAAATAGCTCTAAACTGAAACCTTAGGTTTACACATACAGCCTAAACCAGTGAAACTAATGATCTTATCTCTGTGCTCCACAGTGAATTAAAATTGGCCCCACTTCATAGTGTCAAAATTAATTGTAATAATGCTACTCAAAACTATGTGGGTAACTGTACAGACCACATGTACAAAAACTCACAGGAGTAAGTTCAAAACAGATATTCAGGTGATGCTTCAGTGAAAGGCATAGGAACCGAATGGGACATAAGATTTGACTACTCAACAACCACTTCTGAATCAGAAATAATTGAAATTCCTGGAATGTAAAGTTTAAGATAAAAATCAAAGCTTTAATTCTTTAATTTTGGTATTAGGTAGCCTCAAGAACCTTCTGTGAAAATGTTCTCTACAATGTCATTACATACTGTATGAAAAAGCACTTCAGTTCTAATCACCCTCTTGAATCATTAAATATCTCCTTGTATTCAGAAAGGGAGACCACACTTACACAGATGATGCTGTCCAGATTCACTCCCTGTATCAGCCTGAGATAAACACCTTTTATATTTCCATCCATGCAGTGATTTCCACTCACATGTGTCCCGAGTCACTAAAAGCACTCTTTCAGAGTTCTCTGAAAGAATTTGCCCGAGGTGCTCACCAATGCCTTATAATGCTGTTTCTGTACGGGTGAGCAACTTTGGTGCCTATAGCTAAGCTTGTATACTACTTCTCCACTATGACTCAATTTTCAAAACTTGCAGCTACCAAATTCACTCATCTATCCTAAATCTTGTATGTGGAAGGTTTAGGACAAAGAATAAAACCAGTGAAAATTTGCAACTTTGCTCATATTAAAATATATGTATCCTATCCTGGTGTCAATCCCTGATCAGAATCCATACCAACTGCAATCTAACACCATTACATTCTTTTCTAGAAAAATACCACCCCACTCAGTGCACCAGAGCATATGTTATTCAGTAAACAGAAAAATCTCTGGCTTATCATCACCAGTCAGTCCCAGCCTTTATTACACACTTCCAAAAATTTGCATGGACTATGGATTTTCTCACTGCCTTTTCCCTGCAAGCATTTCTCTACAGCACCTCAGTGCTATATTAATGCACAAATATCAATGATTTAACCTTAAAAGCGCTTCTAAGCATTATTTTCATTCTCTTAAAATAGAGGGAAACCAAGGCATGTAAAGATTGAAACTGCTAAGCCCATTGAACCAAACTGCCCAAATCTAAGATATCAAGGACATTTTTCAGAATCATTCATTCTTCTAGCATTACATGCTTTTTCAAAGCTTATAACTCAAATACTAGAGTTGCAGTCGTGAATGCTCAGATACTGAAATTCCAAATCAGGGCTTCATAATATAAATAACAAACAGCTAATAGCCACCAGTGAATTCTTGCCTAGCAGTTCATCTGAACTCTGCAGCAGTGGACAGGAGGGTTGATCCAACTTTCCACAATAAAACTCCACTGTCAACACATCAGCCATTCTTTCTCCCCATAATGCCTCTACCTGCTCATTTGCTGTACACTCTCAAACAGAAAGAGCGGTCTAACATACAAAACCCTCCTGTGCACCCTAAAGGAGGTAGTGGTGGTATGGTGTAGATTATATGCAGCTGTGTAATTACACAATGCAGATACTAACAGGAGGTTGAATTAGTGCTGTCTGTGCAACCAAGTTCTGGTACATCCCAACTCCTGAATGTTCAAAGCTGCTGCTGTGTCCAGCAGCTTCCTGAATGTAGTAATGCTTTTTTTTGCATTAGTCACTATTCCATTTTTGCACTTAACAGTAACTGAAACAATGAAGATGCAACTATGAAGCAACACCCACAACTCTTCCTCAAATGTTATCAGTGAAATAAGCATTAAAAGCTTTCTTCTTTTAATTTAATGTGCACAGATCTGTACTGTTCAGTACTGTTCAAGCAACTTGCATGGCTATGCTTCCCTAAATCCCTTGTCTCCACTAGTTCGGCATTTGGAAGTAAGAATTACTTTTCCCTTCACACCCACTTAATGTTAAAAGTATCACAGTTCTGCCCCCAGTTTTGATAGCCAGTATTTTAAGCAGAAAAGGTTTCAATATTGATCATTTAGATCTAATATTTTTCTCCTGTTTCCCGAAGAATATTTGATCTATGGCATTACTTTTTATCAGAAACTTAAGAGAAAAAAAAAAAACCACCTCCCTCTACAGATATTTTTGGAGGGCCTTGGTTCACAATATCTGCAAGGACCGCAGCATACTGGTTCACACTCAATATGCTTCCTAAACCATAGAAGCCAGAAACTTTTTCAGAATTAAAACCTAGTCTTCTCCAACCAGTAAGCATCTTGCCAGTTAATGTATTACTAATGCATCCAGCTTTCTATCGATTATTCAGTTTCTCACCGAAATGAAGCAAATTACTATGTGCCAATATTTCTAATCATACTTGCAGCTGTTTAAGATTCACATTTTTGTCCCCTAAACATAGGTCTTGCTAGTTAAATTATCACAGACTTCTTACCAGATAGTGCACTAAACCTACATCTACATGCATTTATATGCTACCATAGATTAAAACTAACAGCATTAAATACTTTGACACAGTCAGTTAGAAAACACTTTGTCAGAGTCAAATAAGCACAAACTAAGAAAAAAAACCACACCAAAGAAACAAACAAACAAACCACCCCCCAAAGAAAAAAAATTGTTTATTGTTACAAATAAAACTTACACTGGATTAATTTCCTACAAAACAGACCTAAGAAGCAGCAACATATGAAAGGATTTGTGATTATCCTGCATTGTGGAACAGCAAATTTTTGTATTTGGAGATATAAGCAAAGGATTAAAATTAATCACAAGGAATCAAATTATAAATTGTCCCACAGATGTGTTTTTCACTATTAAGTGCCATACTGCAACACAGAATCTCAAGTATTTTGTGTTAAAAATATGTAGTCTTGTTACCTGAATTAAGAGCTTTACATGCCAAAATAGATTAATAGTGCATCTAGTGGCAATTCTAAAATTGACACTACATGAACAATTAAAAGTTACATATCAACTCCTGAGTGCTATCTGTTTTGAGATAAGTTTGTAGTAGCCTTTTGCAGCTCAAGTATAACACAGCTATTGCATAATTACAAGAGGCAGAAATTACTTTTGCTTTTACGTTTTCAGAAAGTTTAGGGATAAAGTTTTGTTTTGTATCATGATCATACACAAAACTTCACCCTCCCATATTCCTAATCTAGCACTGTACAGCTGAAAGACTGAAGCTAGCATTACTCTTACAGTTGCTGCTTTCAAGTAATTGGTACCTACTTAAGCATACTCTGTATTTTTTTTTACAATACACTTTTTTACCCTTCTGCTACAAACAGCACTCTATTTAAAGGTCTCTAGGCAAGACACTTGTACACACACAAAAAAAAAAATAGCAGAATCTGCAGCTCCCTTGAATAGAATGAGCTTGAAGCTAGCAAAGAACATCTGGAAACTCCACACGGTGCTGACAACCACCACTATCCCTTCCCAGATTTCTTACCACCATCCATCCACAACTTTACTTCATGTGGGACTAGGATTAACTGTACAGCTTTGTCGATTCTGACAAAATGCTGACAAACGGGCACCACCAAAAACAACCACCACCTGCACTGCTGCTAGCTCTTTTAGCTTAAAGAATACATCCCCTGGTGAAAATGAAAACCAAAAGTACGGAACCGAGGGCAAGAAAGCAGTGAGGAGCATGCAAGACCAAGAACCACACAGTGCAGACAGAGTGGTAATGGAAGCTTGCTGGAGCTGCTGAGTGTAGGGAACCTAAAGCCAGGCTGCAGCAATCTAGTTTCACACAAGAAGCTGGAAAAAACTGTCTTCTAATGATATTCCTGGAAGTTGTGACTCTATTTTTCAGCTGCCCTGGATGGTATCTACTGTCACAGAAGAGAATCATTGCCAGATCAACATCCACAAAAAGAAAATCTGTAATATGCAAAATACCTTCTGGCATACCTTCTAGAGTATAAAGAAAATTACCTACCTGTTCCTTGTGGACTGCCAAACATTAAACCACCACACACTCCTCAACAGAGGGGCTAACCCAGAGAAACACAGCATATTGCTCCTATAAAGGGAACAACATGAAATCCAACACAAGGGGATGACCTCATGTTGCATTCTACAAAACCAACGGCAATAGCTGGTCTCTTAACACCAAATCACAGAACAAAAGTGGTTTTGAAAAATTATAATGACTAGCAATAATAATAGGTGGACAAACACTAACAACTACTCTTGACAGCATTACCAACAAAGTCCCTGAAAAATTGAATGAACATTTCAAAAAAGAACAATAACTCAGGTTCTAGTTGTGCCCCTTTTTCCTGAATTTGGGAAAAACACGAGCCCAGAACAGTGCTCAAACTTTTTCTGAAGGATAAAAAACTTTTTTTTTTATTGAACAACCCATTATATTTTATGGATTATGACAGCAAAGAAAACAGTCGAGAAACCCTGGTGGAGAGATCTCCATCAGATGTTTCATGTCCTAGTTTCAGTCCCTAGACTTTGAAATTCCAGCTTCTTCTAAGGACTTCTAGATTTCCAACAAAATTAAGCATCCAAACACCTTTTCCATTAAGTGGGAAAACCACACTTCCTGTATTAATGTGAGTAATTCTAAAACTGTAACTAAAGTTGACTAAAACTAAACATACAAAGTGTGAAGAGAAGAATCACAGAGAAATTAAGAGACAGACTAGATTTAATAAAAATATATCAGGATACAGTGACAGATGTAATTTTTAATCTCAGTGTTTTCAATGTTTCACTCACACATGTGTGCACACACACCAGGAATCTACATCCACAATATGAAATTACTAAAACTCACACTCATCAGCCAAAAAAGACATTTTTTTCAGTTTGTTCTAACAACGCATGTCCAGAAGGAACAAACACTGATGAAGGTTGCTTCAGACAGAGAATATTAAACCTGGTTTTGTTAACAGTCACTCCTAAAAATATCAACAAATATCCAGGCAGGTGAATGTAATTCTCCCTGCTACAAACAGAACCTAACACACAATAGAAAAATTTATTCTACAGCCTCCATCACAAACACTTACAAAGAAGCCTACTTTAACTTTTTCTCTGTTTTCCCTGCTGGTCCAGGACCAAAATGTCTTTTTAGCAAATATCACTTTTTCTAACAGTCCATGCACTTGCCACTACAAAATTCTAAAGAACACACAATATTGCTTCAGTAATTTTGTCCTGTTCAAGCCAGAAAAGCTTGTATTTACTGCACTTTATAAAAAGAGTACCATGGATACATGTATCACAAGAGAGATTCACAGACTGCCTAATCCCACAAAGGTGCTATAACTTTGTGATCAGTGCTCATTTCATTCACTATTGTTAAAAACTGCATCCTTAATCATACAGAAATTCATCTTCACCCTTTTAGAAAAATGGGGGAGGGAGGGAGTGGGGGGAGGGAGTGGGGGGAATGTAACCACACAAAACCTAGAGACACACTGTAAGAATTTGGTACCTCCACCACACTGTAACTAAAAAATAACCAAAAAACCACCCCAAAACTAGTGGATTCAGGGAAGACTACTATTTGACACAAAAAGACACATACTTGCACTGGGAAAAAGTCTGCAAAATGTTATGACAGCACATTGAAAATAAAGCATTATCCACACATTATGCAGCCAAGCTACCAACTAGAATGCAGCATTATTAGCCATAAATGCTGAATTCTCCTGTAACATTTCTGTCGAAATGTATTAAGATAGAGAAATGAGAAATGAGGTAATACAGAGAAAATGGAGACAGCTGCTGAATAAAGATCCTAACATGGCAGAAAGTTACCCTTTCAGGTAACAAAATATGCTTTTAGAAGGTATTCTAATACTAGTCCAAGCACCCTACCCACTAGTAAGAAAGGACAGAAAAATCATGTAACTTTCTCGCCTGTTTTTCACACTCCCATCTCCTTCTGTAGGAATTCCTTTCTCAGCTTCCAGTTCCCTCTCCATCCCGCTGCTTTTGACTAATTCTGAACTACCCGCTGAACTCACCCACAGCGGTAAACACAGCGGGATCAGGGCAAACACACAAAACACGCTTCTTCTGATGGCCTCTCTTAAAGGCTCAAAACATGCCACTACATCAGCACTGGTTTCCTCTGTCAGAAGACAAAACGGACAGCAAGTAGGCGGCTCCTGGGGCCACCAGCACACAAGCTGCCCCTCGGCAAAGCCACGCAGGCTGCCAGCACACCTCTCCACAGGCCCCGCGCCAGGCCTAGCTCCTCTCCCCGCCTGCCGGGTGCGATTCCCAGCACTACCAGGGCCCTCGGGAATCAGCCCGTTCTCTCGGTGCGACCCCCCTAACCAGAGCTCCGTGCCCGGCCTGACAAGCCGCGGGGGCCGACACGTCGGCAGGCCACCCCGCGCCACCGCCCACCCCGGCCGGGCCTCGGAGCGCCCCGTACACCCGCCCGGTCCGGCCCCACCTCCCTCCGCCCGTCCTTCAGGCGCAGAAGCGGGAGAAGAAGGGCAGAACAGCCTCCGCCGCCTCCCGGACCCGCGCGGCGGCAGGCTCCTGCTCCCCGCCCGGAGGGACGGCGCAGGAAGGCGGCCGGGCCCGCTGCAGGCCGCGCGGGGAAACGGGCCGTAACGGCAGCGGCCGCCTCCCCTCCCATGACACTGCAGAGCGGGGCCCAGCCGCCGCCCTCCGCCGCCGAGGCCTCCTTCCGCCGTCTCCTCCGTGGGCTCCGCTCCCGGCGGCGGCGCCGCCATGATGATCCGCCCGAAACGGCGCCGCGCCAGGCCCTAACGCTGAAACAGGCCCCGGGACGCGCCCCCGCCGCCGCGGCCTGGCTCCCCGTGCCGCTCACCTTCATGTCGGGACATCCTACTCCAGAAGTCGCGGCCCTGGCCCGGCTCGGCGCCCCCGGTGGCTCCTCCGGCGCCGCTGCGGCCTGGCCCCCCGCCGCGGCACACACGGAGCTCCGGTGAGCGGACAGAGGGGCCGAAGGCACGGCCGGGAGGGAAGTAAAGATACCACAAGAAGCGAAAAAGCTGCCTCCGTAAGCCTTCTCCTCCCTCTCCCTCGCTCGCCCTGCTGGGGGCGGGTCCGGCGGCAGCCGCTTCCCAGGCGTCGTGACTCTCTGACTCTGGGCCCCGTCCGCTGTTGGCACCGCCTCCCGCTCCGCCCGCTGCCGCAGCGACGGCGCTGTCTCCCGCCGCGCTGTAGAGCTCCCAGGCCCTTCCACCTGTTCCTGCGCCGGCCGCTCTCCGGAAGAGACCCCGCCGGAGCGGCGGCGTTCCCTCGCTGGGTCCTGAGCTCGAGGGTAAAAGCTGTGGCGGCCCCGTGGTCAGAGCGGGCTGGGAGACCCGGCAAAGGTGAGGAGTGCTCCAAGGCAGTAAGTTGCCCAGGTAGCTATACCGCTGTGCTCTAGAGCATCCGCCAGAAGCGGTGGGGACGCATCCTGAGCAGTCTTTTTATGCAAAAGGAGGGGGTGGGGGGTGGGATGGGAGATGGGAGGAGGGAAGCAGGGAAGCAGTGGTGGAGCGCAGAGCGCATGCTCTGAGGTGGTGTTTCAGTCACACGCGGTGTTACTCGTTCCGGCAGCCGTGGGGCACTGCTCGCTACGGGCGCGTGGGAGGGTACGGGTCGTTTCCTTACTGCTTTTCCCCCTTTGCCAGGCCTGCAGAGTACTCCTGCCGGAAGTGTCTCCCGGTCAGGCTCCAGCTCAGTAAGAAGAAGGCCCCACGTGTCGAGTGTCACCGTGCTCCAGACAAGTGGCCGGGTCTTTCCACGCGATGAGAACTTTTCGTCCGTCCCATCACGGTTGCTTCCTGCCCTGTCATGAAGGCAGGCTAGTTTTGAGAGGAGTGAAAAACCTGCAGCATGGCTGTGTGCCTTCCCTTACATACGTTCAGATGTACGTGGTACATACATCAAGCATGTTGATTCAGTGCTGGCTTTCCAGCTATGAGTTCCTGGCCGTCCCACCGATTTAATTCTGAATTGCACTGTCTTCCATACCTTCTCTGTCCATGCTACTCCCACCTGTCCTCATTTTCCTCTTAAGTTTTCCTCTCAAGTTTTCCTCTCCTGCCCTGAGCATGACATTCCTTCATTTTTTATCTGTGCCACTCTGACACCTCCATCTTCACCACCATGTTGCACCACAACCCTGTACATCTGCCACTGCCCTGCAGTTCTGCATTCATGTTGGTGAAGTCCCTCCTCATTGGTCTATTTCAAAGGCTGCGAGAGCCCATGTGCCAGAGTGGCCTAAGCATTGAGCATCAGTGACTGGCAGGATTGAACACTGCTGAAAGAAGTGCCAGCCTCATTCCTTGCACCACTTCCCCCCCATGCCAATCATATTACATAGCCTCCACTTCTCCCCATTACATGCATGTGAACGCTTCTGTCCCCTATAATCTCACCACCCGGTTCACTTCCATCTTCACCTTTGTCACATGCTGTTTCATAAACACAGTGCCTTCTGAAAGGATAACCTGGATCAAGCCTGACTAAAAATCCAGTGGATTGTAGGTATTTTCACTGGAAGCAAGTGACACCTGAGTGTTGGATAAACTGTAGGAGACACTGAGGGTCATTTTGACTCTTGGGAGCCATTTTGACAATGGCTTCACTGCTTCTGAAAAGGGAGTGTCAGTGACCATACAAAAAGTTTGCAAGAAGCACACCACAGTTGACAAGAAACTGCAACTGTGAGAAAACTCACTATGAAACTATGAAAATGCCATCTGCAGAACAATCCTGGAGGTGAAGCAGTGCCTATCTTGCCAGCATTTCACAGCAGCAGTGCAGAGAGTGGGACAGTGGGTCGTGTGTGTTCTACTACTTTATTTTGGCACTGACATTTTTCAATGCAAATGGAAATTGTCTCATGCAGATGCAGGGTACAGGCCATCAGGTGCTCTTGGCTGATGCTACCTTTTAGTCCCTGCAAGAACAAGCTAGTTTGCAAGCTGATAACTCGCTGGCTAGCAATATCTTATCTCTGAGAGAGGCTGTGGTTCTCTGTATAAGTAACTGCCTCGCTCTGAGCACTATGATGCTCTGTTGGCCTCTGCTCAGTTTTATCCTGTTTCTGGCAAAGCAGACTGCAACCCAAGCACTTCACTGGGGCCCACAGTGTGGAGTCTTTGGTCATGAAGACCTTGGGCTAATCATCTCTAGACACTTCAGTTTGCAACTTCCGTTGCAAAATGGTTTAATAAACTGTCCTGCTTTTGTTAAGTGTTATCCACACAGATATCCTTGAGTGTACGTGGTCCAGCACAAGCTGGTGAGCCTCTCAGCACACAGATTTTCTGAAACAACTCTGGTGCTTGTGGCAGCCAAGAAGAATTCTGTGGCCTCTTCTCCATCTTTGTAGGCTTGAGTCTAAAATTAAAACTATGATCCTGTTATTATATACTGTGCTCTTGCCCCAAGGCCAGTATCTATACCCAGCAAGAAAGTATAGGTAACTGCCTTTGTCCTGGAATCACATTAGAATACATCTGCATGTGCAATAGTATGTAAAACACACTTTCATTATAGAATCATAGAATAGTTAGGGTTGGAAAGGACCTTAAGATCACCAAGTTCCAAGCCCCCTGCCATGGGCAGGGACTCCTCACTCTAAACGATGTCACCCAAGGCTCTGTCCAGCCTGGCCTTGAACACCATCAGGGATGCAGCATTTACCTCTTCTTTGGGCAACCCATTCCAGTGCCTCACCACCCTTACAGTAAAGAACTTCTTCCTTACACCTAGTCTGAACTTCCCCTATTTAAGTCTGAACCTGTTACCCCTTGTCCTATCACTACAGTCCCTAATGAAGAGTCCCTCTCCAGCATCCCTGTAGGCCCCCTTCAGGTACTGGAAGGCTGCTATGAGGTCTCCACGCAGCCTTCTCTTCTCCAGGCTGAAGAGCCCAACTTTCTCAGCCTGTTTTCATATGGGAGGTGCTCCAGCCCCCCAGTCATCTTCATGGCCCTCCTCTGGACTTGCTCTGACAGCTCCATGTCCTTTTTATGTTGAGAACACCAGAACTGCACACAGTGGGAATTTTGCTGATTATCTCCTCTTCAAATATAGCAATACTGCAAATGTGACATGCACAGGCTCCCAGAGGTGAACATGTGGCAATTCTGGCTGTGTGTGGAAGGAGGCACATAACAAAATTTGAAGGTCCTTTGCAAAGTCATAGCCACCAACAAAAAAATATTTTTATATTCTTAGCATTAACTGGATAATAATATATACTGTCCTGGTTTTGAAAAACATTGTTTCTCAAGTCCATATGCTGTTATCCCACAGGCAGAATTAGAAAGAAAGATTTTGGTCTAAAGTTCTGCTTTAGATAGACCCTTCTGTTCCTAAGGGAAGAGCCTGCCATAATCAGATTTCTCCTTCTTTCTCTCCTGTGCAGCAGGATAATTCATAGCTGAGACTTCCTGTAAAGCCATGAGGAAAAAAATATACAGCATCAGTATTTTCCTGATGGTGAAGCCAAGTTGCAAAATGAAAATTTAGCTACCCAAGGTCATTCAAGGCCCCAGGCTAGGGATTAGAGACCCAGATCTCATAGGGAATTGGACCAATGTATAAGCCACAGTGAGAAACAGAGAAAATTATGATTTTTTTTTTTTTCCCAACATGAAATCACAATATGATAAAACTTGTGCTTGGAACTAATAAAATTTTCTGATATAGGGAAGAGAAGTTTGTGTGATCTCATGGGATTCCTCTCCCTGACATTGTAAAAGGGGTTAGTGTCTGGAGTGAAGCAGGACAAGTTTGAATACTAAACTAACTAAAGACATCCTAGGGCAGAGCTCCTGAGTGGTGAAACTGTTGGGAGTCCCTTAGTCCATTAGTCTCCTTGAAATCTTTCCTTTGTTAGCTGCTCAAACCCCACTGAAACAGTGGTTTTGCTTGTTTCAGTGCTGTCCCTGCCAGGGTTTGAGGCTTTGAGGAAGAGCTCTGTGCTTCACTTTGCTTGGACTTGTCTTTACCAATGCTGGGCACCCCACTACATGCAACACTAGCTCCTTGTTTGTTGTATGGTGCAGCTTCACACTTGGGTGAAGGTATACTGTCACCATAATGGCATAAAACTCACATAAAGCAGCTGTGTGGATAGGTCTGCTTGTTGTAAGAACATATGGAACTCTGTATACATACTCAAATGTTTAATTTCTACACTGGTACACATCAGGGCCTCCCACTACACTTTATTTTCTAACTGCTGCTTTTCTGCCTCCTCTGGCTCAGTAGCTGTTCAACTTGACATACTGCTGCTTACAGGCCATTTTCACCATGACCTGCAAAGCAACATTTTAAAATCAGAAGAAAACAGTCTCGCTGCTTTCCAGCTTACAAGGGAAGACTTGACAGACCTTTACATAATTCCCTCGCTCCATTTTGTTTTGACTTCTGTGCCAAGGGCACAAGCTCTGTCACAACGGATCAGATAATGGACCAGAAAGCACAAAGGCTTTGGAATTGCTGTGGCTGGATGAAGACAGGAGATAGGAGATAGTTTTTCTACATAAATGTTCAAGGCCAGGTTGGAGGGAGTCTTGGTTGCATGGTTTATTTGTGGTGCCCCTTTCCAACCCAAACTATTCTATGATTCTGTAAATATTTCTTACGAACTGAATCCTTCCACATTCACAGGCCTACTGGTGGTGTCTCGCAATACAGCTTGGAGTGTCTAAGGCACTGAGGAACAGCAAAAGTGAACTTGGATTCATCAGGACCATCAGATGGGTTTACTTAGTGGGTATCATTTAGAGCTTTTGTAATGGAGTACAAACATTCCACTGGAAGAGAAATGGGGCTTGAATTTTTAGCAGACATCCCTCCTGTGGGAACTGTATTTGGCCTTGGAGCTAAACTGGTGTAAGCACAGGTAAATATGCTATAAAATGCTCATCATCAGTTTAAACTTTTATTAGAACTCTTCCTTTTGAATGCCATTCACTGTTAGAATATGCAATGCAAATGCTACACTGCAGTGCCTATTTGTCACTGGCAACCAGCAGTGGAGGAAGCTGTTTCATTTCTTAAACACACAGTCCAGGTGTAAATGTCACATCTGCAATCTTTCCATCTTTCAGATGTAAATATCACATCTTTCTGCCATGGGGAGCAGTGGCATCCCCATATTCACCTGCACATGCCCTGAAACTACTGCCTCCTACCCAGGCCATATATAACAGCTTTGACATACTCCCAAAATCTTTCTGTAAGCCAGACATTTTGAGCATGAAGTGGTTAAGCTGACTGGTACTTGTACACAGTCACACCTATGCATGCAGGCACTGCACAGAATTCCAGTACATTGCTGCTCTTTTCCTTCTATCAGCAAATTTATCTGGACTACAGCAAAACCAGGAGCTGTCTTGCTAATCTCCTTACCTTTCCAGACCGCTCTACTTTGGGGTCAGTACTCAGAGGTTATCCCAGATATACCCTACTGAGACCTTTCTTCTCAGCAGTCAGTTCTTAATGTTGGCTAGGATACCAGATGTTGATATAAAGCTAAAAATGCCATAGCTAACTCTTTCTCTCCTGCTTTTCTGGCCAAACCTTGATGAAGAATTTGAGCCAAACCAAACACTGAAAAAATCATCCAACCATTCCATCCTTTTACTGACCACAAAGCCTTGTAATGGCATGGTTCCAGTAAGCATACTGTTCTTGCAGGACCTAAAGTCACAGTGTACTACAAAACAGAAACAGCTTTTAAAGATTCTCCAAACTCCAGCTCTCTTCTCTCTCAGAAGAGAACAGAGAAAAAATAATTTATCCTTTCTTGAAATTATTGTAACTGGAAGTTACCGCTGAACTAACTGATACTCCTCTACTTGTTAACAACAAACGTGGCTGGTTTTACTCCATTCCATGAGAATGAATGAGAAACATGGCATCCCAAGCACTGTTCCAGCAAGGAGATACCAGGGATGTATCTTGTTTACTTAAAAAACCCTTTTTCTGCAATCAGGAAGAAACGAACAAAGCAATATCTGCTCATCAGTGTAAACCTTCTTTCCTCTGCTTCTCAGATAAGTTACATTTTATACATGTTTCTCAGGGCCATGCTACAATACTGGTTCAGGCTATGAGCTAGGTTTTTATTACCCTTTGTTATGCCTTTCTGCCCTTTAATTCTCTGCTGTTCCCCACCCTGTTTCAAACATTAGGCAGGTTCACTATGAATTCAAATCACTGAGTGGCCCTATTTGACCTTTTTGAGTGCTTCTGTGCCTATTCTTACACTGGATGCTGCCATCTGATACAGTAGACAAGCTCCTCTTTCACAGCGTAGTGGTTAATCTTTGGATCTATATACCTCTATTTCAATAAAATTTAAGCTGACTTCTACTTCATGTCCAGACCCCTCACCTGTTGGCATCCTGGGATGCTATGATGAGGTGGGACAATGGAGTCACATATCCCAGTCTCCGTAACCAGCCCAAGATCTGCAGGGGTCACAGGAGGCCTTCATGGCTAGGTCCTTTTCCTTGAGGACCCTTGTGAGCAAAAGGGCCTTCCAGAAGCTGCTGCAGAACCTCATCAACTCCCCAGAATAAGTGCAGCATGACAAAGCATGGGAGAGCATTGTTCTGTGGTGCTTGTATCTGCCATATAGGTGTGGGGCTGAGGAAAATAAAGCAAGTGTAACTCTTATTGTGTTACAGAGACTGCTAGTATTCATTGAAGTGTCTGTGGTGTGCATCTCTGTGTACACCACAGAGTTTCAAACTTACAAGGACATATGGTTTCTGCTGTAAAAAGCCCATAGTACAAAGTGGCAGTAGAAACCTAGCAGCATGGGATGTAAAGCCCAGGGAATGAGAGTCATGTCCTGGCCACGGCTGCTGAGCAGCAATCCTGCAATAAAGTAGGTTATATGTCATCTGTCCCTTTCTCTTCTGTCCTTACAGATTTTAGCCTGAGTAGCTCAGACAAGCACAGAGCCACTAATGTATTACCAATTGAAAAAAAAAAAGGAATTGGAGAGTCAATACAGGCTAACCTGGAGGGAAGGCACTGCTCTGACTGCAAACACACAGACCTGCAGGGTGTACTAGGTGGCTCTGTCTGGTTCAGCAGCAGGTGTCTCTCCTGAAGTCATTTGCTGTAATATTTTTAGCTGTTAGTGGTGCATGAGTAGTGAATTTGGATTGCCCTGAGCCTAGTCATGCCTCATCCCCCCCTTCCTTCTGCAATGACACAAGAGAAAACTTCAGTGCCTAGAGGAAGCTAGCTATGACTGCAATACTGCTAATGACAAGCAGTCATCCAGTTTTTGGGGTTTTGTTCAGACACCCTCTTCTAACAGAAAAATAGGTCTTGCATGAAACAAATCTCTCTTACATTTTCTTTCTGAAAGTCAGAAGGAAAGCAGTTTTACATTCTCAACTTACAAGCTTTTAATTTTTCAGCTAAAGAATGATCAACATTGACATTTGAAAATGTGTTTTTAAAAACAGATGTTTTTGTTTTTCACTTGCCCATTTAAAATACAGTATCCTCTTTTACTGTGGCCTTCAGCTGAGCCCTTTTAATTATGGCTGTCAGTCTGCAGACTAGACCTCTAAAACAACTTAGCAAGATGATTGGCACGACCACTCAACTTGTAGCAGTGTATTGGCACAGTGATGTAAAAGGTGACATGCTTAGGAGCCCTCCCTACTACCATTCACCTGGGCTGTGGGTACATGCAAATTGGGAATTTTGGCTCATTTTACAGCAGAAAAACTGTCAGTGTAAGCAGCCAGCAGAGCCAGTGAGCACCATATGTTGTAATGTACAGGAAGAGTGTGTTCTCACTGTTCTCTAGGAAAACCAGGAATAAAACTCACATCCATGGTGTGGCTGGAAGCTAGAGCTGTAATGAGTGTAAGCACCTTGGCTCTGAAAAGAGAAGTTATCTATCTGCCGCTTTCTCATCCTGGTGACAGGCTTTGGCAGAAGGGGAAGGACAGGGGATATACCTCCACAATACAAACACAGCTCCCTTTTTCTTTCACTTTCCTTTTCCAAAGTTTCTTGGTGGCAGCACAAGCATTTATTCAACAGTTCTTGGTCTGTTGGAGAGACAACTTGGACAACAGAAAGGGCTTTGTGTACACCTATACAAAGCAACCCACACACAAAAGAATGAGATGCCCAAACACATCAAGGTTTCTTCTGCAGTGGCAAAATCACTGCTTGTGAGCTGTACTGATAAGGTAGCATTACATCTGTCATCAGGTGATATACCTGTCATTTCAGATAAGGGCAGAGGTACCAGAGCTGGCATCACACCTGTGGGAACAGGGGTATAGGGTTAGGGTTAGGGTTAGCATAGGTAGCATAGCCTAGCAGCTCAGTGTATACACACATAGGAAGCAGCTGCACTTGAGTAGCTCAAGGGCTAAATTGCTGGGTACTCAAGCTGAAATCACATCTCTTCACTCACTTCAAATCCCCTCCTCCACGGTTACAATCTGCAAGACTCAGTCTTGACAAACCAATGAGAAAGAGTCATCTGTCTTTGACCTCCTTCATTGAAATCCTCAGTCCTGCTTCCTGGTGAGTGATGCAGCCTGTTTTGACCTGCAGCAGCATGCTTGATTTCCTCAATTCGGCCCAAGTTCTCCCCTGAATTCCAAGAAGCAGGAGAAGCAATGGCCAGCCCTTAGTCACAGAGGGACCAGAGAAATTCACCATAACAAAGCTGGCTTTAGAGGATCAAAACTTCCCAGCTTGTGGAAGTGCATGTGTAGCACTGACTGGAGGCACATCTCCAACAGGTGTAAACTGACCACAAGACCCATGCTTTGAGCAGAGGGGCTTAGCCACGAGGTTATTTTAGAACACCGCGACTCAGCAGAGTGCGGATCTGGTACAGAGCGTCCCGTGTCCGAGAAGGCATCGTTTCAGTTGATGACAAATTTCTCCCCAATTAACACCAACAATTTTTAATGAAGATGACTGTGTAGCTCCTCCCAGAATACTTGAGCTCCAGCCCTCTGTATTGGCTTACCACGCAGCTGCTCTTCCGTGTTTAATTAGCAGGTGTGAAATCAGTTGTGTTGCACGGAGCAAGTTCTGTCTTAGTTACAGCTCTGCATGCCCGCACACAGCCGGCCTCTGTGAGCTGAGCGTGCATTACACACTGCCATCTAGCGATGAACGTCCTGTTCCCTGCCGCACAGCCGCAGGAAATTGATACCCCAAAGGCTCTAATTGCCCGAGGCTGCGGTCTAACGTAGGCTTACATCCCATGACCTGGTGAGCGACAGTGGTGGGTGACACATGTAATGGAGCACAGACTCCTAGCCCGAAGGAGCTTACATAGGACAGCTGATGCAAACATTTAGGCATTCCGAGGTAGGGTTCCTGGCTAAATTTGAAGAAACCTCTATTAGCTCTCCATGCCAAGTTCTTACACACACCTAAGTAAGTGCATACATTCTCAGCTTTGTCAGTCTTACCCTGAATGTTCACATGGACATGCTCTTGTGTGCCTCTTACATGCTAGGATGCTTTTTTCTTTTTTTATTTTTTTCCTTTCTGTGTTTTTGGGTCTTTTTTTTTTTTTTTTTTTTTTTTTTTCTTAGAGGCCCTACAAGAAATACAGAGAGGGACTTTTCCTAAGAGCATGTAGTGACAGGACAAAGGGGAATGGCTTTAAACTGAAAGATGAGAGATTTAGATTAGACATTAAGAAGAAATTCTTCACTCTGAGAGGGTGCTGAGGCACTGGCACAGGTTGCCCAGAGAAGCTGTTGCTGCTCCATCGCTGGCAGTGTCCGGGTTGGACAGGGCTTGGAGCAACCTGGTCTAGTGGAAGGTGTCCCGGCCCATGGCAGGGGGTTGGAACTGGATGAGCTTTAAGGTCCCTTCCAACCCAAACCATTCTCTGGTTCTATGAAATTCAGGTCCCACCCTAGCAGCAGGAGGGATATTGAATCCACTATGCCTTATATGGGACAACACCTGTGACGTGCAGCTCCATTCACATGTACAGGACAAGAAAACCACAGCCACAGTGTTTTCCCTGCATATTTGGAACTGACACATGGGCAAGCACACCAGCAATTGCAAAGCCTTTGTGTAAGCTCATAAGGGGTGACTCTACACAATCACTTCATGATGTTCCTTTATCCCTTTGCTCTAAAAGCCACAGGATCTTTAAGGCATTTTATGCTGTTGTAGGGGCCCAAATCTCCATAAGCCCCTTGTCACCAGTGCACCGCATAAATTCCCTGTTAGCACTTGGATTGAAGTGTTCTGCATGGCAGGAGGGATTAGAAACCTCCCTGCTTCCCTGCTGAAGGGTAGTGTTCCCACAGAAGGTTCAGCTAAACAGCATGCTCCTAATCTCTCTCAGGACAGCCAGAGAGCAACTGGTAGAAGCATTTTGTGCCGAGGTGTTTTTTTACTGAACAGGTTAGGAAGGACATGTTTTGTCAGCCGAGTTGCAGAGACAATAAGAAGGAATTTACTAACAGCTTAGACAGACAGAACAGCTAGAACAAGGCAAGAATATCAGCCTCTGATAAAAACAGGCATAGGAAATTACTTTACACTCTTTAATAATTCTTTGTACTCCACTGGATGTTTCAATGACACTGCCAAGGGACAGTTGTATGAATATAGTTTTCCATTTAGACACAGCTCTTCAGTAATAAAATAGTACACAAAGAGTTAGATCACTACACACAATCGGTATAACAACAGTAGGTTTTCTTGTAGGGATGAACCCTTAGGACAAATGAGTTGTGTGTTTCCCCTAATTGTAGGTAGTCAGTAGCAATGCCTACAGGTTAAAGTCATCCAACAGTTCCTGCTGTAATATCCTTCACTCTATAGCTCATACATTTTTGTCAAGCTCCCACTTCCATATGACAGAGCGTGTCTCGGATACACTTTAAAAATCAAAGGTTCAGTGGCTGCAGTTGCTGCCTGGCTGGGCAGCCTGTTGCTTCCCCAGCTCTGAAGCTCGGTGCTTCTGAGTATGCCTGAGCAGCACAGAACTGAGAATTTTTGAGCTTCCTTGCAATCTCAGTGACAGTAAACAGAAATATTTGAAAGAAAAAACAAGCATCTCTTGAAACATAGTGATTTTTTTCTTTTTTTAATGGACTCTAGTCTCCAGCATGTTTTCTTCTTAGGATTCACTTTGGTCACATATTTGTTTTGCATGAGATGAGGTGTTTTTCTAATACATATCTTCAGTGGTAAACTTAGCTCAGAAACAGCATTTTCTTTGCAAGTATCACTATGCTTGTATCACAGGTATAAAACTCTATTAACTGCCATGTGAAAGGGAGGGAGATATTCTCGAACCCTAGTGTTTTCAATCTATCAGTGCCTCAGGAAAGCTAAGACTCTTGTGCCCAACCAGTCTCTCAGCATCCCATTACAGGGACCCTTTACGGAACAGGCCTGGTGGATCAGAGAGTAATTTGACTGACTTGTTCAGGGAAATGCACCAACAGCATGAGGGGGACCCCTCAGTGGATTTCCCACTTTGTTACCCACTGCTGGTGACCGCTTTGCCCATGAAGGACCAACCATAACAATTTATGGAATAACACTCTTTAGTAATATAAAATCATGACAAATTAAGGTTTGTGATTGCTGGTGACAGGGCCTGTCTGCAAAACCAAGCTTGAAGCAATACACAACCAGACTATAATCACTGAAAACAGCTAGCACAAGTTAGTCATTTAGCACACGTAAGATGAAGGTCTTACCCAATAGGTATCCCTATGGAGAAGGCAGGTTCAGCCTGTTAGCTATCTCAGAAGTTACGATGGAGCCTCCCTTGTTTTCCCTTTCCTTATTTCATATATTTATGTCATTTGATTGATTTATACCATTAGGAACTTCCCATAACCTTCCTACATTTAATGATTGGTCAGGTAATTTCCATGAGGTTACGTTTTCATCAGAAGGACACCCTAGTCATGTTTTGCTGACATGTGAAGCCGTATGTTGATGATGTCCATGTGCTTCCAAGATGTACCAGGCTTCACAGATAGTCTTATCTGATTACATTCATTAGTTCTGTTTCTTAATCTGTCTACTCAGGAGCAGAGCCCCCTCACCTGCTCTCAGTTCTTTGTTCGTCAGTGTTGTTCATCCTGACCTTGCAGTCCAGGCTTTCCCATAACACAGGTTTCAACATTTTAACTCTTGTCTGTGGAGCTTGAGTGACTCTGGTCATGCAGACTTTGTTACTGATGGGTGTAAAATCCTCTCGCTTTGCTTTTTAAAATACAAATCTAGTTTCCTTGTTTGGCAGCTGCTACGCAGTTTATCAGTACATGGTGCCTTTTAGTTCCTGCTCCTGCAGGGAGTACAAAAGTCTGGCTGCAGGGCCTTCACTCTGCTCCACCCTCTCATCACTTTCTCTCAGCATATGCCAAGGTTACAGGGTTACCTGGGGAACTATCACTGGGTAAATTTCATGCATGCCAACTGCATCCCATCCTGGAAGTAGCAGCTGCATTTTACCCTAAGCTTTTCCTAGTGTTGTAGTTTAACACTGAGGGACTAGGAGGCAGTGGTCGGTAATTTACCCCATTGTCCCACATGAAACTTGTCAGTAGATGACTCTTTACCTCTAGACATCATTCAAGCAGGCCCTAAGTTGACCACACTATAAGAGTCCAAGAGTCTTGTCAGAGGATCCCACTGTTCTTGACACAGAACACGGCTAAAGCCAAGGGGTTTCCTCAGACCACAAATGACCACAACTCACATCCCCAGTGCACTGCCCCAGTGGACATTGTTCATCATCTTAGTGCAGGATGAGTTATGTTTCTCTGCAATCCATGCCAGTGCCTATAAAAAATACTCTGCCTTATTCCCAGTGCCTTCTGAATATCGTTCAGGAAAAAAGGAACATAGTAACACCATATGCAGAGGCAAAATTCCCTTTCCTCTTCATTTATTTTAAGGATTGCACTTGTCTGTTGTAGACTTCTGAGCTCTCTTGACTGGTAGTGACAAATACACTACTTTGTCCTAAAGACCTGGAACACAGAATCATAGAATCAAGTAAGTTGGGAAAGACCTTTAAGATCATCAACTCCAACCTTTACCCCAGGACTGCCAAGTCACCACTTGAAGTTCATGTTCACGTGTTTAAACGCTCATGTGTCGCTATAAACATGTTTTTCTACTGTAGGAAAAGCATCAAAAACATTAAAACAAAAGATTAGATAGCTTTCATGTATTTTAGTCTCTATGAGTTGCTTTAAAGAATGTACTGACTTAACACATTTCAAGTATAAAATAATTTCATATGGTTTAATTACAGCAGCAGCTTTTAATGTTTAGTATGAGAAAGACTGTTCATATTATGGAATAAATACTAGTATTTATTTGTTCCTTTTATGACCATCTCCAAAAAAATACTTCATAACAGACAAGCACTCTAAGAACACAGTTTACAATACTCATTTACTGAGAATAGAGCAGATACAGTTTTCTTGTACAGGTATATGCATCCTTTGAATTCTGTACTGCAGGTGCCTTCTGTCTTTCACAAAGGGGAGGAAAAGTAATTCTTTGCTCAATATATGCATGAAAGATATACGGAAAGCCTATAGGAGCAACAAGGTTATGACATTTATAGGTTCCCAATAAAACCATTCCTTCCTTTCCACTTCAGTGAAGATATGCAACATAACAAGTTGTTATCTGTTACGAACTATGACTTCAGCTTGGTTTGGTTACAACGGGTGAAAATAGATAAATCAGATTTTCAGCTGGGTGAACAGAATCCCAATAAATAAGCAGATCTCCTGGGGTCCTTACAGAATTTTTCCTGACTGTGCAGATAAAAATTCAAGGCTCCACTGAATACATAAGGTGTATTGAAAGTTTCTAGGATGATAATACTCCAGTGCAAAAGACACCACAGTGCAATAGAATCCCCCTAATAGGAGATATTTTAACCCCTATTAGCATATGAGAAGAACAAACTATGCACATCTAAACACCACAAGACATACACCAAAAAAATTCAGAAAAACACTTTGTTATCTTTTTTTTATTACAAAATGACACTTGGTGTTAACTGCATACAATAGCATGGGCTGTCAGTGTTGCATAGCTGCTCCTATGTGAGGCAACAACTGCACTAACCAGAAACAGGTCACTTCATATCTACTACAACTAAGTTACCTGCAGTTATTACTGCACCATCTGGTGTGACTGTTAGGAACCAGGAGTGGTTAAGCCACGGCATAAGAAATTGGTTTATTGCCTTGTAAGTATCAGGTATAGCTTTATCATAGAACCATAGAATGGCTTGGGTTGGAAGGGACCTTAAACGATCATCTAATTACAGCCCTCCTGCCATGGAGGGGGGGATACCTCTCATTAGACCAAGATGCCCAAAGCCCCATCCAACCCACCCTCGAACACTTCCATAGATGGCTATTAATGTTATTATGTATCTATAACTAGGAAATACAACCTTTATGTAGTACATTTCAATAATTAAGCTTTAATATATTTCCTGACTGCATCTAAAGATATCACCAGTAGCAGCAGCGACCTGAAGACTATACAGCACTCTGCACTCCTCTTTTATTGCAGTATGTCTTCACCAGACTATAAATATTACTCTGTATTTTAAACTAGCTGATAACTCTGCTTAGCACTGCTTTAGAACAGCTTGAGAACTTAACACTGTTTTCTTCCATGTTCAGTTACTGCTGCTTGTCTGTCAGTGTGCCCTGTTCAGTGGCTGAGCTGTGCTTGTTTTTAAGGGACCTTCCAATGTATCTCCAGTATTCCTTTCGGATGGTGTCTTTTTCTTTAGCCAGAATTTCACACAACTATAAAAGAAAATTGAAAGATTGGAGTTATACCAAAAGTTTGCAGAATCTTTAATTATCTTTATAAAATGTATACAATATATGGTTCACCCCGTAATAGAAACACCTTTTCCAGCAACAATTGTTTTATTAACCCCATTTGCAACTGCCTGATGACCTCAAACTGATGCTGACTCCAACTGGTAATCAAGCAATCTGACACAAAACTGCACAAAAATATCTCCAGTCCTATTTCAGTTACAGCTGCTTCCCCATTACTGCTTTCCGTGCCTACTACTCGTTATCTTCCCCAGACTGTTCAGCCAAAAGTATACTACAGTATATTTCTGACTTCCTAAGAAGCTTGATTTTCTTTTAGTGATCTAGTAGGCTGTACACTTCATTCAAAGCAGAGGTGGAACACCCTGCTCTTGAATCTTCAGTACTTCTGATGGACTGACAGGAGACATTTGGTTATGGCTTTTCAATTAGCAGACTGTCATAAAAGGATTCTCCATGCAAGTCAATAACCTTCTCTCCCAAGATGTTAGAATTGGTGCTATACTTCTACTTGCTCAGATTTTTGTTTTATTTTGATCTGGGTATGCAGTGAGGCACAGCAGAGATCAACCCTACTCACATAACATTTTGTGTAAAATTTGTATCATATGAACACTATCTACAAATGTTCTAGTCAATTCACTTTTGTTATGCAGGAGACATTGCCTTAATCAGTGAACCAGAGCAAACTCTATGAATCTGGGACATACTACTACACTTATTTACACTCTTGTCCTGGAATACAACAAAAGGAAAAATGCTGAGAACGAACCATGCTGGAACACAGAGACTCCAGGCAAGAACTGCGGTTCTAGTTAGATTTCAGTCTGTTGTAGAGTGAATGAATATTAGTTTTATAAAAACAACACTGTAAACAGTTTCAAGAAGCTCCCCAAATATGAAGCTCAAGGAGATACATAGCAGTGCTAAAAGTCATATATTCTCTGTAGGAAATGGTGCTGACAACCCTAACTGATGTTGCCACTGCCTGCTGGCTTTTAGGCTTATTCTGCCAGCTTTCTTAGAAAGAGCCAAGTGCAAAGGCTCTTGAGATTCTGTTTAGATACAGACACTCTGAGAACAAGATTCACTAACCCACAGAGAAGAAAGGTAATCCCATGCTAGCTTTGCAGCATAACAATACCTTGACTGTTGAAATACCTTTCTTCTACAGGCAGTATTAGAAACCTTTTGTTTACTAATAGGTGAAGAAAGCTTACAGTGATTCTGTATCTGGCAAATTATTAACTACAGATAAATTCATGAGACCCTCGTGATTATCTGGCTTTCATGTTCAACTCTTCATAGAACTCCAGTGATTAACAAGTAACCTGTTTTGTTTAAAAAAATCAATCCCATTTTGTTGAGATATAAACCAAGAGAACAATAGATGGCACCCTTGAGAAACAAAACCAAATCCTCAAAACATACCTCTAATGCCTTGTTTAGTGTTTCTTCCTTGTTATCACACTGGTTTTCAAGCATATCTTCATACATGTCCACAAGAAATGCAATCAGATAAGGTGAACTGTGGCTAGGCTGTAAGTTCAACAGTTGCTCTAACAGATTTGGATACTGAGAAAGACCACGATCCTGTAGAATCCTAAAGCAGAGGTTAAAAGGCTTGAAGCATAACACTGGGAAACACACTGTGAAGAATTTTATTTCCGTTATGGCTCCTTTATGTGGAGGTCAGTTTTGAAATAAGGGTGCTAATACAAGTAAGGCAGAAAGTAAGCAGCATTCAGCAACAATACAGCTTCATGTTGTAATTATGCTCATTTGAAGAGAAATTATACTGAAATCATAGTCATTAGTTCTTATTCCATGCTCTTGAAAGCAGTAACATTACAGGTCAAGTTTTTAAAAGCATGAGAAGTACTTGCAGTCCTCTGGTAAGAGGCACAAGGCCAGATACTTAGTGGAAAGTTGTGGAGGAACCACGTTAATATATTAACCCGTTGTGGAGGTTTCTGCCCACCTGCTTGAGAACACAACGCTAGAATGAACAACAACAAGCTCTTTCCAGTTAAGAGCCAGGCATAAGATACCTTCTACAGATACTCTTTGCCCACAGAGAATGATGCCTTACCCTTTTAAATAGTTCCAAGCACTCTCATTATGTGGTACTGCAGTGATCATCTCAAGAGTGTATCTGGAGAAAAAGATGAATGCAACCATTAACAGTGCAGTGAGAAATTACCTGAATGTGCTCAGATGCTCCCAAATGCATCACTCTAGTCTGCATTTCAGTCTCTTTTTGCAGATCATCTCAGCTGGGCCATAGATGAAAAATGCCACGTAATACAATCGCCACAAGTCTCAAAGAGAACATAATGAGAACTGTTTTAAATTTGCTGCATTTTATACAATTCTGAGACAGTTCTCAAAATTATGAGCAATCACACTAAGAAACAACATGATGTACTCTCCTGGTAAACTGACAGAATAATTTGTGCCCTCATAAGAAATATCAAGTGACTGAAAACGGCTAGCACAATTGAAGCCGAGGGTGAGCTATGTTAATAGGACTGCACATTATATATTCTGTATCTACTTGCAGAACGTTTTTCATGATGTTGAGCTTGAGCAAACACAGAGGAAGGCAGAGCTTGAGCTTTCACCTCATGCTCTCTTCTGCAGTAGCTCTAATAAAGTAGATGTTAGGCAACTCCTTTAAAACCAAGCAATGAGAGGCGCTTGCCATGCAGCTGCAAAGCCACATTTCATCTTCACAGAACATTTACCTTCTGCCCTTCCCCAGCATAACCAGGCATTCAGCTGATTTTCAGATACTGATAAAAAAATTCTATAACCAGCACTGAGAGAAAAAAAAACCAAACCAAAACCACACCACAACTCTAATACTTTTTTAACCTTCTGCAGTCACTATATCAAGCAACAACCAGCCCAACTACAGTTCTATAAAATCAGGGAAGTCTTAATCTTAGTCTGATACTTGAAATGGTATCCTATTATCCTGAACACAGCACCATGTATCAAGGTCTTAGATCAAGGGAGGATGACAGATCTAACCTCTGGAGAGAAAAAGCTGGAAATATCCAAGCCTAAGTCATGGAAATGGTTCGGATTTATTAATCTTCAGGAAGGTTATAAACTGGAAATAAAACTTTTTTTTTTGTTATGCAAAAAAAGCAGTTTGCAAAGGCAAGCCTGAAAGGTGGTGTGGCGTGAGATCCTCTATGAGCAACGTACCAAGGGACCTATTCAGAGACTCATTCTTACTCATAAAGAACAACTCAAATATTTGTAGTACCTTCTTTTCATTGCCTCTTCACTTCAAACTTCTCATAACCATCAACCCTGATCAGCAGTTTGTGATGTGAAAACCATACAAGAGAGCTTCCCTTGCCACCACAGTAGAATAGATGGCTAGAGGCCCAGTTTCTCTTCAGCTATAAGCATACCACTCTGGGAGTTTCCAAAGCCCATCTTCCCTGAAACAAGCCAGCTAATACAAGTAGTTGTCTTCATGCTGACCACATACCCTTGAAGGCTCTTTTCTTTCCCAGCTGCATTATATTCCTCACAAAAGGCAATTCCTCCTCCTACAATACATATCCACATTAACTTTAAATCATTGTGGCTACTGTACTACTAAAACAGCTGTTCAGTACTACACTGAGAGTGCCTCTCCTTCCAAGCTTTCTAGGGATAGGATGCAAAATACTAATGAATGGCAAAGTTTACGTGGTTCCAGTGACACAGATTTTCTTGCAGGTTGTTCCACTATCACTCATTGACTAAGAAAGGCCAGAAGTTTTGTTTGTACAATAAACAGCAGGGCAGGAAGACAGACTTGTGAGAATAGCTTGCCTGGGGTAAGCACAGCTTGCTTCAGTACTACTCAACAAGTCAGTGGTACTGAACACATCTGTATATGCACTAACGTTTCATCTGCTGTGACAGTGAGCCCAGGAAAGACAAGCCCACAGAGACTGCCAAAGTACTGATTTGTTTTCATGTAATGAAGAATGCTTAATGTGAGCATGAATAATGTTACTAACTGGACTTCTCTGTCTAGAACTGCTGGATCATCATAGCCTGTAGTGTTGAAGATTACAAAGTGCCGCTGGTTCCAAACAGAGTTGTTTCTCACATCTTCCCTCAAAAGCTGGTCTACATATTCCAGTTCATTGTCCCATAACTTGAACTCCTATGGAAAGGGAAGAAAGAGAGACTATCACAACCAAATATTTCTGTTTTCTTTAATATATTCTCCTTTCTCCCAGGTTCTCTGAACATTATATACACAAGCTTTTTAAAGGAAATTAACAAAGATTAAAAAACAGGTGTATGAGGAACACACTACACTATTCAGTTGCACACAATGGTATTACGTCATTATTAAATTCACACAGATAAAAGTAAGTAACCAGTAACAGGCCTTTTGGAACTTGCTCCTAAAAGTTAAGTTCATTGTTTATACCACACAGTAAAGTGCAATTGTTCCGCCCCCTTTAGCCTTAGAAACAAAGTGCCAAATGCAATTCAGATTGTATTTAAGAAACAAAACTCTAGAACTTAAGCAAGTTGTTTATTTAATCAACAGTTCTGTAGATACAATACCTGAATAACCCACTGTCTGTGTTGCCAAGCATGGTAATTTTTGGCATCCTGGTTAAGAATGTCAGCTATGAACTCAAGCTCTTGGGATGGATCCTGCAGCCACTCCACCAACACCCGTCTGTGATGCCTAATGACAAGAGGAAGAAACTATTTTTAGAATAGTCTAAATTTTTTTTGTGAGCATATGGTCTGTATTTAAACAGCATAGGGCAACTGTACTATTTAGAAAAAAATTAGTTAAATACTTCAAATTATATACAATAACCAAAACATTTCTCTTGGCTCTAATTAACATACAATATATACTTATAATGTAATGGATTCTATCTACATATACACATTGGCCAATCACCTCCTTTTTGATGAGCTATGTTTACTTGAAGTAACACATTTCCACTTTTAACACTGACGGCCAAAGTCTTGAGCAGAATAAAATCTTCTATATAATTTATCTGTTTTAGCACAATATGGCTGTTCTGCCTACTCTCCCCCTCACTTCAAAACCCAACAACAGGTAAGCAATCTCCAAAACCCAGTAAAAGGAAACACACACATTTCTATCTGTTCTTCTGTTTGCCTTTTCATGAGTAATTTTTTTTATCTGTCAGACTTTTTAGCATGTCATAATCACATACTTAGAGCAAACAGTTAAAGAGTACTGTGGCAGCGATGCTGATGAAATTCCATTTAAATCTTCCAGTACTGCCACTGAAGCAGATGCAGAAAGCAACTCTTAACAACTTTTAGGATCAATGATCACAACTGATTCTTGGCAATTTAAAACCCCAAATCTATCTACAAACACATTCAGAACTGAAAAGAAAACATAGTATTACCAGACTTGATAGTTCTTTGGCTGATCTTCAATGATAGCTGTAATATACTTCAGTTCCTCATGGAGATCCTTTCCCAAGGACTGCAGGAGGACTCTCCGGAAATGCCTGCAAGAAAGTCAAGCATTTGAAGGCTGCAACCTGGCTTTGCTAAAATTCACAGAGGAGGACACGGTAGAACCTTTATTCACAGTACTTCTAATAGATACTGACTTAAAAAGAGTGCAAAACACTATCCAGTTCTGCTAAAGGCCATTCAATTATCCAACAGCAGAGAACTGGAATTATACTGGTTCTAACAGTATGTTACCTTAGAGCACAGAAATCCTGTTTCAACTTCTGACTACCCACACTAGTCTTGTCCTCACAGAAACTATGGCTTATGTGCTTAGAATAACGTAAACTTTCTGATTTTATGCAAGTTAGCAGAGTAAAGCCATACAAGAGGTACTTCTTAGCACTCAGGAGTTAAAAGGTCCTACTCTGAATATTATACATTCACTATTTATTCATTACCTAATTGCACATTACCTGACAAATCTTCTAAAATGCTCTACTTAGTAAGCATACACAGGGAAACTGTGAAAGCTCCATCCCTGGCGGTGTTAAAGGCCATGCTGGACAGAGCCTTGGGTGACATGGTTTAGTGTAAGGTGTCCTTGCCCACGGCAGCGGGGTTGGAACTAGATGACCTTAAGGTCCTTTCCAATCCTAACTATTCTATGATTCGATGATTCTATTTAGCAAGATATAGTAGTTATCATGGCTTTATGACTCTTGAAGCCAACTGGAGGCATTTTCAGCATCTTGCCAAAGTCTCATTACTAGATGGCCTTGGCACCTGATCTGTTTTAAAACAAAGTTCTTCTTGCAGCTAATCCTAACCTGACTGGTAATATTCTCAAAGCCTAATGCATGAAAACCACCGAATCGAAATGAGACACAGAAAATACTGAATAAAGGCTTTCTTCAGAAGCTCACTGGAAGTCAACACCACTTCTCTGTGTCATGCTCTGATTAGACTAATACATTTTTTAAAGACATAAAACGCCAGCAATCAACTAATGGTAGAAATAATCCCAAGATTATCACTTACCATACTGTGTAGTTTGCAGCATTTAACTCGATGGCATCTGCTGTTAGTTTGAAGGCTCTTTCACTTCGTTCATCCCGCTGGAGAACAGCCCGGAAGTAATCATAGACATCTCGAACTAAATAAATAAGAGCATCTTACCCAAGGCTATGAAACAATGGCCTGATTAGGGGGTAAGGTTAGCAATCTTTTGATGTTACTTTCTATTTTTTTGTACTTTAAATATACCTCTTTAAAATGACAGCTACATACCACTCTGACAGCACTACTAAATGGTATTAGTATACTGAAAAGCTGCAGAAATATCTTAAAAGTACACCACCTGAACAGCATCCAAAACAATCAGAAAAGTTCCTTGCTCCTTATGCTATTTGCCCAGATGTGAGAGCTTCAAATGTTCCTTTGCTACTTGTGGGCTAGAAATGCCTTATTATGTGAACTAGACTGTCTGAACGAGATCTCTTCAGTCATACGATTTTAAAATAAAACTTTGGCTATTAACATCTCAGGTGAAGATCCAACTTCAGACATGTCTGGTGAAAACATCACACACAACCACCATTACATAATAAACACTAATTTCTTCACCGTACTGCTCTAGGAGGTTTGTTATCCAAAATGAGAAATCTCACTTTAACAACGCTAAAGACAGATACAAATTTAGCCACTCTAAAGTTGTGATTGTAGAACATACTTAAAACTTACATTTTTCACTGTAGATGATTTGAACAACAGGATTTGGCCCATCATTTTGAGGGATTGGTTCAATATCTGCCCATTCCTTCCTGTCCCTGTTAATACATTTTTTGTTTCTTTTCAATGCTTCTAAAAAGGACAAAATGCTACTTAAATCAATATAGGCACAAATCTATGTATAAAAACACATCCTCATTCCCAAAGTTCACTATTATTGTCATCATGTCATTTGGCCCCTCACTACAAGAGAGACATTGAGTTGCTGGAGTGGGTCTAGAGAAGGACAATGAAGCTGGTGATGGGCCTGGAGCACAAGTCTTATAAGAAGTGGCTGAGGGAACCAGGTATGTTTAGTCTGGAAAACAGAAGGCTCAGAGGGGACCTTATCGTTCTCTACAACTACCTGAAAGGAGGTTGTAGTGAGGTGGGGTTGGTCTCTTCTCCCAACTAACAAGTGATAACATAAGATGAAACGGCCTCAACCTGCACCAGGGAAGGTTTAGATTCGATTTAGGAAAAATTTCTTCACGGAGAGGGTGCTCAGGCATTGGAACAGGCTGCCCAGGGAAGTGGTGCAATCACCGACCCTGAAAGTGCTCAAACAACGTGTAGATGAGGCCCTCAGTGACATGATTTAGTGGAGGCCTTGGCAGTCCTGGGGTAATGGTTGGACTTCATAATCTTAAAGGTCTTTTCCAATCTACTTGGTTCTATGATCCTATTGTCTGCAACAGAGATGAGCACATAAACAAGTAAAGGAGGTGTTGACACATGTGACCGGATCAGAACCCAATGGAAGCACAACCTGGGGGAGGGAAGGGACCCACCATCCCGCCCGCAAGCTGCCACGGGTCCGAGCAGGTCGCTACACCCGACGCTTTCCGCGTTCGTCCCCGCAAGGCCTTCTGCTCCCGCCGGCGACGCTATAGCCTTGTGAGGGGAACAGCCGTACCTGTAGAGCACATAGCCGGCGTCCTCCACATCCTCCTCCTCTTCCAGCAGCTGCCCAAAGTCGCCCTCCGACTCGCCACCGACTTCACCCTCTGGCTGCAGTTCCGTGGCCACTACCCCATCCGCCGCCATCACCTCACGGCTGCTTCCGGGGCCTGGCCGGAACCATTGAGGCGGGCACGGCGGAGGGGCCAGAGCAGTCGCGTGGCTCGACAGCGCCTCCCGGGGTGCGGAGGGCGAGCGGGGCCCCTCCGGCCGAAGCGGCCTGCCCGTACCGGCAGCGCCCAAGGGCCGGCCTGCACCCTGTGGAGCTTTCACCCATGGGAACGAACTGGGGGAGGCGGCGGCAGACTGGGCTAGGCCGTGCCCTGAGGAAAACCTGCGCCTTTGACCAACCTGGTCTAGTGCAAGCTGTCCCAGCCCATGGTAAGGATTGGAACTAAGTTTAAGGTCCCTTCCAACACAAACCATTCAGTGTTTCTCACACCAGTATTCGGGTTTGTAGTTGCAAAGTCATGAGTCCAGCAGCACTGGACTCATGCTATGGGAAGCTGTTGTGGTTTAAGCCCAGCTGGTAATCACTCCCCCTCTATAATGGAAATAAAAAGGGGAGTGAATATGAAACTAAAAAAGGAAAAGAAAGCAACCCCAGTGATGCACAATGCCATTGCTCACCACCCGCTGACCAATACACATCCCCAGCCGAGCAGTGATCTGGGCCTTCTGGGTAACTACCCCAGTTTATACACTGGGCATGATGTGCTGTGGTATGGAATACCTCTTTGGCTAGTTTGGGTCAGGTGTTCTGTCTCTGCTTCCTCCTGGCTTCCAGTGCCCCTCCTCACTGGCAGAGCATGTGACTGAGAAGTCCTTGACTGGGGTAAGCACTGCTCAGCAGCAACTAAAACATCGGTGTGTTACCAGCGCTGTTCTCAGACTAAAAACAAGAACACAGCACTGCATCAGCTACTAAGAAGGAGGAAAATGACTGCTACTGCTGAACTCAGAGCAGTGACCACCTGCACTCGAACCGGGTGGCTGTCTCACAACCAGGGGTAGGGTGGTTCCACAGTCGTGTAGGGGGGGCGGTTGTTCCACTAGTGCTCCCCCCCACTCCACACCCCACTGTTGGAGGCAGCCGCACGGCCCTGAGGGGATGCTGGGGCTGCTGGAGGCCTCTGTGGTACAGCAGGGATGTACCAAGGGGAACGGGGAGGGGGAACCGGGACGATCCGGGGGGAGGCCACATCCTGACCCACATCCCCTCACCAGGAGCTGTGCTGGTGCTGAGCAAACACCCCGGCCTGCCTGTGCTGAGTGAATGTGGGATGGGGGGTACAGGAACTGGCGGGGGGTTATCGATTCTGGATGTTCCCAGTGTGTGCTGACCCTCCCCGTCCCAGGGCGCCCCGCGGAGCTGAGCCTGGCCATGCTGCTGTCGGCGCTGCGATGGCGCGTGGGCTTCTCCGTTGGGCTCATGTGGTGAAGGCTCCTGCCAGGTACGGCTGAGGGAGTCCCTGGAGGCTCAGGGGGTGCTATTCCCCCCTCTATGGGGCTGAGAGCTGTCACATCCCACAGGGAATGCTCCGGCCTCTCCTCCATGTCCGGCTGCCATCGTGTCACCGAGGAGCTCCAGCGGTTCTAAACCGGTGCCAGCCCCATCCCACCCTCACCGCTGATTCGGAGAAATATCCAGGACCAAACTCACAAAAAATGTTTAAGTTGACAAGTTGGTAACTTCATTGCGGCTCCAAGAGACACGGCGGATAGCTCCTCCTAGCGTGTCTCTCCGAATTGCTAAACCAGCCGTCCCAATATAGTCACTAAGCATACATATTCATTACATGCATAAGTATTAATGAGGTTACTTATGTATAACATCTTTCTTCTAGACAGATTCTCCTGCATGTGCACAAAAATGTGGTAGTGGTCTTTGGGGGTCATTTACTTTTTCCAACAATCTTCATCACTTTTGGCTGCTCCTTGAACTTTCATCTGGCAGCCTTTGAAGCATGTGCAGTAGGTAAATGCTTACGCCAGCTTAAGTAGTTTAGTAAGACCACTGATATAATTGAATGATTTCTCCCCGTCCTGCTACTTATCAGTTAACTCAGCTACAACTCATCCTGAGATAATCTTTATCTACACATTCTGTTTTGCTTACCATAAATTTTGGAGGTTACAAGGCCCTAGAACTATGTCAGCTGCGATCATTTGTCTTACACAAAGATGATCACTAAGCAGAACTAATTTGCTTACTTATATTAGATTATATTTCAGCTTATATTTCTATATTTCACTGCACAGCCCAGGTAGTGTTCAGCCCTGCCTCTCTCCATTAACCATCATGTCATGGATGCCATAGGTGTACTCTTCATACCAGTGGGCCTCCTCCTCCTCTTCTTCCTCCTCCTCAGGAGGGCTGAGGCCAGCAAGATGCCAACCCTGGCTTTGGATGCAGCTCTGCCTCCCACTGCTCATTGCCACCGTCCTCCTCCTCCTCCTCATCCTCATCCTCCAGCAGCTTCTGGGTCTCCTGCTGCTGCCCTGAGTAGGTGCCCACCCTGATGATGCTGCATTAATTCACCTTTATGTTGCCAATCTAAGTCCATCTGAGCCACTTCAATCTTAGCAGCTTTATCCACTTGTTGGTTCTTCTGGTGTTCCTCAGTGGCCCAACTCTTAGGTACATGTGCATCTACGTGGCATACCTTCACCACCAGGTTCTGCACCCGGGCAGCAATACCTTGCCACAGTGCAGCAGCCCAGATGGGTTTACCTCTGCTTTACCAGTTGCTCTGCTTCCATTGCTTCAACAATACCCACAAGGCATTTGCCACCATGAGTCAGTATAGAGATAAAGTACTGGCCTTTTCTCTCATTCAGCAATGCCCAAGGCCAGCTGGATGGCTTTCATCTCTGCAAACTGACTCGATTCACCCTCTCCTTCAGCAGTTTCTGCAACTTGTTTCAGGGGGTCTATACAGCTGCCTTCCACTCTGACACTTTCGCACCAGCAAACAAGGCATATTGCTTCTTGGTTTCTGACAGTTTATTATATGGTGGGAACTCTTCAGCACACACCACCTCCTCCTCTGATGACATTCCAAAATCTTTGCCCTCTGGCCAGTCCATGCTGATATCTAGGGTTCCTGAATAACTGGGATTTCCTATTTGGGATCATTGTGTGTGATCAGTACAACCCACTTACTCCATGTAGCATTGGTTCTGTGATGTGTAGAGAAGACTCTGCCTTTGAACATCCAACCCAGCACAGGCAGCCAGAGTGCCAGGAGAAGCTGTGCTTCAGTGCTGGTCACTTCTGCAACAGCTCAAACCCCTTCATAGGCTGCCAATATATCTTTCTCCATTGGGGTATAGCTGGCCTCAGATCCTCTGTATCCCCAACACCAAAAGCTGAGGGGTTGACCTCCAGTCTCCCCTGGAGCTTTTTGCCAGAGGTTCCAGGTAGGACCATTCTCCCCGGCTGCAGTGTAGACCACATTTTTTACATGTGGCTCAGTCTGGACTGGTCCAAGGGCTCCTGCATGAACTATCTCTTGTTTAATTTGCTCAAAGGCTTGTTGACCCAACCAAAATCATTCTTCTTCTGGGTCACATGGTAAAGAGGGCTTACAGTCAAACTGTAATTTGGGGTATGCATTCTCCAGAACCCAACAACAGAAGCTCTGGGAAATGCTGCCACAACAGCAGAGGTGGAAAGTTACAGTGCTCCAAATAGCAGGTCCCTGGCATTACTGATGCTCTGGTGCTAAAGTGCTGCAGGCATTGTGAGCTGTGCTTCCTCCCCCATGGAAACTCACAAAATGGCACCATACTATAGACAAGCTTTCTGATGGAGCAGTGCTCAGGAATCTGGTCTCTGTGAAAGATGGAATTAGAGGAGGCTTTGAAACAGCCAGTTGTAACTGGTAGGTGACATTGGAGAAGGCAGATTATCTAAAGTGATGGTCAGCAGGACAAAGCAACTGAGCTGGAGATAGTCATTACGGAAAGCTTCAGACCCAGCATTACAGGTTGGTAATCCAGGGCATGCTGAGGTGCTTAAGAGAGGAGAGGGTTAGAGACAGGCAGAGCACGTGTGTAGTAGGGGCCCTGCATACATCTCCATCTGTGCTGTACATCTGGGGAGGTGGGAAATCATTCCATGTATGGTGGAAAGGGTTAAAGTCTTCAATTCTGAGGTGCTCAGGTTGAAAGGGCTGTAACTGTATCATGTGTTTTACAATGACATAATGGAAAGAAGAATGATGCAAGACCAACTATGAGGGAGTATAAATGCACAGCTGCAAATTCAAACATGGGATCCAGGACAAGGAAGAATTGGGCCACAGGTTCTGTCATTGAGCAGCTTTGCCACTTTCAGAAGTCAATTGACATCTGCACTTTCCTTACCTCTCTGCCTTTTTTTCTGCCCTATTTTAATGGTGAGCTTGGGAACTTCGTTTGTTTCTGCTGGGATATTTGTACAGTGACTGTTTGGAGTGCACAGTTTGGCTGGTGCCTCTGGGTATTACAGTAATATAGACTATGGCAATATAATGGAGGGGAAAAAACAGCAATCTACTGAAAGGTTGCTTCGGAATATAGGACTATGTATAGAACAGAAAGAAAGTGGAGAAAGATGTGCCTAGAGACAGAGAGTATATCCAGAAGTACCTAAGTAAAAGGAAAAAGTTAAAAAATGTTGAACACTGTAAAAAAAAAAAAAAGAGAGAGAAACAACCAAGGTGGGCCCAAAAAGAAATTAGGTATGTTATAAGCAGATCAGAGGCAAGCTGCAGATATGAATTAGAGAAACCTCAAAGGCTCATATTTTGTCAGAGCCAGAGAAGAAAATCCATGTTCCTGACCTGTGGAACGATCAGGTAGTGAGGTGGATCAAGAACTGGTTGAAAGGAAGAAGGCAGAGAGTTGTGGTCAATGACACAGAATCTAGCTGGAGGTCTGTGACTAGTGGAGTCCCTCAGGGGTCGGTGCTGGGACCAGTGCTGTTTAGTATTTTCATCAACGACCTGGATGAGGGAACTGAGTGTACCCTCAGCAAGTTCTCTGATGACACTAAACTGGGAGGAGTGGCTGACACACCAGAAAGCTGTGTTGCCATTCAGTGAGACCTGGACAGGCTGGAGAGTTGGACAGGGTGAAACTTGATGAAATTCAACAAGAGCAAGTGTAGAGTCTTGCATCTGGGGAAGAACAACCCCATGTACCAGTACAGGTTGGGGGTTGACCTGCTGGAAAGGAGTGAAGGGGAAAGGGACCTAGGGGTCCTGGTGGATAGGAGGATGACCATGAGCCAGCAATGTGCCCTTGTGGCCAAGAAGGCAAATGGCATCCGAGGGTGCATTAGGAAGGGTGTGGTTAGCAGGGCAAGAGAGGTTCTCCTCCCCCTCTACTCTGCCTTGGTGAGGCTGCATCTGGAATATTGCATCCAGTTCTGGGCCCCTCAGTTCAAGAAGGACAGGGAATTGCTTGGAAGAGTCCAGCGCAGAGCCACAAAGATGATTAAGGGAGTGGAACACCTCCCTTATGAGGAGAGGCTGAGGGAGCTGGGTCTCTTTAGCTTGGAGAAGAGGAGACTGAGGGGTGACCTCATCAGTGTTTACAAATATGTAAAGGGTGGGTGTCAGGATGATGGAGCTAGGCTTTTTTCAGTGATATCCAGTGGTAGGACAAGGGGCAATGGGTGTAAACTGGAGCATAGGAGGTTCCACGTTAACATCAGGAAGAACTTCTTTACTGTAAGAGTGACAGAGCACTGGAACAGGTTGCCCAGGGGGGTTGTGGAGTTTCCTACGTTGGAGGTATTCAAGGCCCGCCTGGACAAGTTCCTGTGTGATGTACTCTAGGTTACCCTGCTCTTGCAGGGGGGTTGGACTAGATGATCTTTCGAGGTCCCTTCCAACCCTCGGGATTCTGTGATTCTGTGGAGGGAAAGTTTGCACTGTGAGTTTGCTGAATACCAATAACTTTCTCCATGGGCAGAGGGCACTTGAGACACAGATCTTTAACAAATCCAGTTTATTAAGCTCTTCTGCTTGAGTGACAATTTTGAGATTTTTTGGTCATGCTTTATTTTAGAACTAACATATAATCATCTGACATTGACATTGCTGACGCTGGCATCATCTTTACCAGGCATATAACATGGATGACGGACAGGTCAGATCCTGCAATAGTAGCTCATTTCCTCAGAGTGGCGTAAGAGGACAAGAAACAGAAATGAGCTTCTCTGATGCCAACCACTGCATGGAGCTGGACCAAGAATATCTTGCTGATAGCATGGCCGAGCAGCAGATAGAATAGCTATTTGCATTTTCAGTCTGAACCTGTGGGTCGTTGCAGTCTGTGGACGGCTTGAGGGATAGAAACTGAGAACAGCAAGCAGCAGCAGGAAGCTGAAGCGTGTTAAAAGCAAGTTGTATCCTCATGAGAGCAATTTAGGAATTTGCCAACTGAGGAAGCTTGAAAGATGTGAATATAACTGAGTTTTTAAATGACAGGCCAGACCAAAACCCAGTGAGATCACAACAAATACTTCCATCAACTGTATCAGGCTTCTGATCCATTCGCAACCACTCAGTTTAATTCACTGAACTACACGCTTACTGTGGCAAGTCCAGAGGAGGGCCACGAGGATGACCAGGGGACTGGAGCACCTCCTGTATGAAGACAGGCTGAGGAAGTTGGGGCTATTCAGCCTGAAGAAGAGAAGGCTGCATGGAGACCTCATAGCAGCCTTCCAGTATCTGAAGTGGGCCTACAGGGATGCTGGTGAGGGACTATTCATTAGGGACTGTAGTGATAGGACAAGGGGTAACGGGTTGAAACTTAAACAGCAGAGGTTTAGATTGGATATAAGGAAGAAATTCTTTACTGTTAGGGTGGTGAGGTACTGGAATGGGTTGCCCAGGGAGGTTGTGAATGCTCCATCCCTGGCAGTGTTCAAGACCAGTTTGGATGAAGCCTTGGGTGATATGGTTTAGTGTGAGGTGTCCCTGCCCATGGCAGGGGGGTTGGAACTAGATGATCTTAAGGTCCTTTCCAACCCTAACTATTCCATAATTCTATGATTCTATGTTAGCTTTAGTCCTCTCAGCCATGGGTCACTATGGAAGTGTCAGCCAGGCCTGCAAAAGCAGGAGTCTGCTTAACATGGATCTTCTTTACAAAGTAATACTTGGAGGTTCTTACTCCCTGCCTCCTGGCTCTAGACAGAGCAGAGATTGCTCATGTTTCTGGTCTAACATCTGTAACCACACATCACAGAGAATATTAAAACCACACCTAAAGCTTCTACTTAAATTATGACTCCAGCAGCTTTGGAAGGAAGCAACAAATAGGATGGGAGCTGTGATGAAGTGCTAAACAAAGGAGTGGAAGATAAATCTGTCACATCCCAGCACTGCATTGCTAGTCCTGAGTTTTCATCTTAGAAGGAACCTGGTAGCTCAGAGAGAAACCAGAGCTCAAGTGCAGCATGTGCAGCAAGATGTGTGCACTGCTCCAAATGGGGTGCAGGCAAGCACAGCTATGAGGAAAGGGCCAGAGATTGCACGGCAGATAGCATTTATCCTGCCAGGTTGTCTGCTGGGTACCCCGGTGAGCCTCTTGGGAAGGCTGCAGGCATGACTGACTGTAGCATGAGATGAACTGTGTGTACAACGTTTGTGCAATTTATTCCACTCATGCGTTTCAATTGAGGTGCATCAAGTTTTCCCTCTGCCATCTCCGGGATTCTTCCGCCCTCTGCGACCCCAGGTAATCACCTCCTTGCACCTCCGCTGCCTGCCACATCTGGGTTAGAGGCAGCAGATATGGCATTTCCCAGTGCTTGTAAGATATATACATGTACATATGAAGGAGTGTATTTGGTATCTCATGCTGTAAATACAAACATGTATGGCTTGTGTGTCTGTATCAAGTGGATAAACACGGGCTCTACCCTGAGCCAGCAGAACCAGCCTTTCAGAGTAAATACCTATCACTACAAATAGCAAATGCCATAGAGGGGCCCCCAGCCCCTGGAAAACCGAGCTGGCAGACAGGACAGTTGTGCCGGTGGCTGCGCAGGACCCTCCGCGGACGCCTCAGGGCTTCCCAGCTTCCATGCTTCGTTACTGTTTCTGACAGCCCGCTGTCTGTGAGTGCAGTCAATCCAAGTCCTCGTCAGGATCGTATCCGCCAAAATAGCGGCAGTGCTGCAAAAAAAACACCAAACCAAACCAAAACGCAAACAGCGCAGTTATGCCGACTGCATAGAATTCAGTGACAGCGTAGGATTTATTTTTTTGGGTGGGGGGTGCGGTCTTGCAGTGCGGGACTTGCAGGAAGCGCAGTGCGGAGTGGAAGCGATGGCGCTCTCAGTCCGATTCTCCGACCGAGCTGCCCCTTCGGGGCCGTGGAGACCCCGAAGAGAGCCCCCCACAGCGGCCCCGCAGCGCGGTGGGCGGAGGGAGCTGGGATGCGCACCGCCCCGCGCAGCGCTGGCCCAGCACCCGCCCGCCTCCGGGCCGGGAGGTGCACAAACTGAAAGTACAACAAGCAACAAAATCACCCCAAACCCGCCGGAGGGGCACGGTGGCGGCGGGCCGGCAGCGGCTTGTGAGTACCGCGGGACGGGATGAGCCTCAGGGGGCGACGGGGCGGCAGATCCAGCCCCGCTGGTTGCGGAACGGGGCTGGAGAGAGAGGCGGCAGGGAGTGCTGGTAGGAAGTTTGAAAGGATTTTCAGGGAGCTGCTGCTTCCGCAGGACATCCGGAGGGGGCGAGTTACCCTCCTTCGCTCGAGCCCTCGGGGCCTCCGCTTGGCCTGGCCGAGATGGGAGGGCGCTAGAAGGTCATTTGCCAGCAGAGTGGGTACAGAGCAGAGTCTGGTATGGCCCGCTGACAACACGGACCGCGCCGCGGGTTCAAGTACCGAGTGATGTACGCTGCAAACATGGGAATGAGGGCGCCGCCCAGCGCAGTACCCTGGGGCAACTGGTAGAGCACACCCATGGTGTGGGCAGTTCCCCCTCTAAAACAATACCTTAAAATGGGATAAATGGGATGATTACGACTTTTTTTTTTTTTTTTTTTTTTTTTTTTTTTTTTTTACTGGGCAGAGTATAGGAGAGCATTCAGTGGTTCATCAAAATTGTACTTTTTGCCGTGCACGGGGTGATGTGTGCTGTTAAAGGTACTGTTCTGCTCCAAAGTATGCCTTCAATAGATTTTCACAAAACCTTCAAAAGCAGCTGTCCCTTGCAGAGCAGAACCCTCACAGCACAGTTTCCTATGAGAATGGATGTGCATGATTCCCACAGTTTCCTTCGGGAATGGATGAACTCATGTAGAAGCAGAAACTGGATTGTTTTGTTGTCCCTAGCTGCCAGCCTCACAGAAGTAGTAGTGGGGCAGGCAGTACGTTTGGGATCCACCTCTCTTTGTCAGGTTTTCTGAGCTTTGAGAGTTGGGATTATGGTGGGGGAAAGGTAGCACGTGTATGTACAAGTACCTCCTGTATGACAACAGGCTGAGAAAGTTGGGGCTGTTCAGCCTGGAGAAGAGAAGGCTGCGTGGAGACCTCATATCAGCCTTCCAGTATCTGAAGGGGGCCTACAGGGATGCTGGAGAGGGACTATTCATTAGGGACTGTAGTGATAGGACAAGGGGTAACGGGTTGTAACTTAAGCAGCAGAGGTTTAGATTGGATATAAGGAAGAAATTCTTTACTGTTAGGGTGGTGAGGTACTGGAATGGGTTGCACAGGGAGGTGGTGAATGCTCCATCCCTGGCAGTGTTCAAGTCCAGGTTGGATGAAGCCTTGGGTGATATGGTTTAGTGTGAGGTGTCCCTGCCCATGGCAGGGGGGTTGGAACTAGATGATCTTGAGGTCCTTTCCAATCCTAACTATTCTATGATTCTACGGAGACTGTATGGTCACATGCACCTTCTTTTTGTAGAAAACAATCCTACAACAGAGGCACATCTCTGAAAGGTGAGTTTCAAAATAGTAATTCATTAGGTATTTTTGCGTGTGTATTTCTGCTTTCTGAGCTTTCAGAGTACCCACACTTCAAACCTGACTGCTCTGAGTTGAGAGATAAAGCCTTACCTTCCTCCCAGCCTTTTTCTTTCTTTTTTAAAGATGAAGCTGCAATTTGCCCTTACTCCTTTTGTCAGGAATTGGGATTTTCACACAATAGCATCCAGCATGCAGCAAAACAGTAGGGCTCTGTGGAAGCTCAAAAAAGTGCTGGGAAGAGGGAAGAGTTATTTGAGGAGAGGTAGATCAGCACAGATGTAGATTACAGGGAAAGGGGAACTTGTTAAGTTTAAATACTTCTAGGTATGGAGGGAGTTTGTGTGTGTGCTGTAGAGTTGCTTTCCTTATGTATTGGGCTAGATACACTGGTGAACATAATCATAGGATGGTTTGAGTTGGAAAGGACCTTAAAGATCATGTGGTTCTAACCCACTGCTGTGGGTAGGGACACCTCACACTAGACTAGGTTTCTCAAAGCTCCATCCAGCCTGACCTTGAGCACTGCATGGGATGAGTGTCCCTGCAGAAGGCTGCAGTGTATTAAGTCCCAAGGCAGGATAGTTGTGCGCCCCCTCCAGGGGCATTTTCAGGTCTTGCTCAGCAAAGTAGGTATTTCATCACTCACTGTTTTGTGAGCCTGACGAAAACCAGCACAGTTTGCCATATAAAACTCAGGAAAATGGCTGCCTTCCCATCAGCATCTCTTTACACTGACTACAAGGATGAGAGGAGGTGTGGTCCTGCTTAGAGCAGATTCCCAAATCCACAATGACCAGAGGGAGAATAGATGCCTGGGGCTGTGCATGTGAGAGCTGTTTTGTGTGGGATGTACTCTGGATATGTGGGTCAAAAGGAGACTCTGGCATCTTAAGAAAGCTATGGGTAGACATCAGGCAAAGCACTGAGCTTGAGGAGGGGTCTTTGTTAATGCTGTACCCTTTTTCAGCAGCAGTCACCATGAAGAAGAGTAAAGATGAAGTGGGAAAGCCCTGCAGAAAAGGCTGAAGATGAGCTGGCCTTCCTAATGCCTGGCTCTAGCTGCTTTGGCAGGCCTGGCAGCGCAGCATGATTAGGATGAGGAGGAAGAAACTGTGGGCATCTTGCTTATGCTTTGCAGCAGCCTTCTTCCTTGTGGTGACACTCCAGGTACAAGGGCAAGGGGGTGGGGCATGCATGATACCACTCTCAAAGTATGATGCAGTTCTGTCAGATGGTAGTACTGAAGGTGACATTTCCTATGCAAGTCTGTGCTTTAAGAAGAGTGTTTAAAGAAACTGTCAGCAGTGTTGGCCTGGTGGTAATAGCTGACATGGTAATAGCTAGAAGTGACATTACCCAGAGACCACCTTTCTTGCATAGCAGCTTGGGTCCCGGAGGAGTTTCTCAGAAGTGGTGTACCATACCATGCCATGTTGCATTGCCTCACTCCTGCACTGCCTCCTCTGTTCATGTGCTTAAACTCATAAGGTAGCTAGGCAAGGCTGGACCCCAGGGACATGGAAACTTCATGTTTTTTTTTTTTTTACAGCTGATTTCTAGAGGAAACTTGGCTAGTCTCTCTTGTGCCTTTTTTCAGGGACAAAGCGAAAGCTGTGTTGTTAAATCATAGGTCATGTGGCCTTACATCGACACATGAAATACATGGGAAATACAGAAATGTATTTCCTACCTCCTCCTTACAAATTCACATTAAGGCTTCTGCTGTTCTGACATAAGATCCCCTGGATGGTGGTGGCTGCGGTCACTGAAATGCATGCACTTTGATGGACAGAAACTTCACATGCAGACTTAGCGCTTGATGTTTAAACTCTGATTTGTCAAGCAGATGTCCTGGCCAATGACAGTGATGTGCTGTATTTATTTCCCTGAAGGTTATCACTGAACTGAGCAATTCAGAGAATAATGTGGCAGTAATCTCCAGTTTACAGAGTAGCCTGCTAAAGCCTGTGGAGAGATATGCTTTTCAGTTCAAGAAGCAGGAACTTCACAGCAGCTTCAAGGCAGAATCTGATGTAAAGCACTATCCTGTCCTGCTCTGGTGGTCTCCCCTGACTGAAGAGAAAGGGAGATTGGGTCAGTGCGGAGAGGATGTTTGCTTCTTTACTATCAACAAGACCTACCAGCACAATGAGATGACGAGAGCATTTCTGTTCTATGGTAAGGATCTATTTCTTTTTAAAGGAGTAACTTCCCTCTTGCCCAGTTTTAGTTTAGAGATTTAATATTCTAGGTGGCAATCAGTGAGAGCAGGAAGCTCACATAGCTTATTGTGCTAAACTTTGCCTGGTGCTGAATACCATCAGTAGAGACCCAGAGATGCATGTTCTCTGTACAAGTACTCTGAAAAGTGACTGTGCATGTCTGTGGTATGACTGTTGCCTTGTCTCATGCTGCTTTTCAATCACATGTTCTCCCTCTTTATGGGAGAAAAGATGATTTCCTGTATTTGCCAAATCATGAAAAGGCAGTCTGAGATCAAGCCAGCTTTTTCCAGTCTTCTGGTTTGTCAGCCCTAGCAGAGATTCTGCAAGGCCTTTGTTGCCCTTGTGCAAGTCTTTTGTCTTAAAATAATGTCCTTGCTGGTAACTGTGCAACTGCTCTGCATCTTGGGCCAAGAGATTACTAGCAGACTGTAAATGCAAAGTAGTGAAAAGAACCTATTGATCTGCACAGGGAGCAGCAGCTAGTGCAGCCTTCTGAGCTGCTCTGGCTCTGCTGTTTCAGAAACTTCCACTGCATGTACTCTAATGTGAGTCTACAAAACAAAAAAGATGTCTATTTTAAAAGTAGGCCGCATTTTGTTAATTTTGATATTTTTCCTCACACTGTTGCTTTTCAGAGAAAAAGTTTAAGGGGAAAAATAAAACCAAAACATTTCTGTTCCTGGTAGATTCAGCTCCTTTGCGTGGTAGATTCAGAGTCCAGAATCTCATTCAGTCAGTCAGGATACAGGTGAACTGGAAATATAGGAAAGAAGGACCTTAAACTTGGTGGTTAACAGTGAACCAAAAACTTTTTGTCATTGATGTTTTCAGGGCTCCAAGTAGGTCAGCATTGTCAGTTGATAGTACAGTGGTCAAGCATGAGCACAAAGGAATAACAGCAAAGGAATGAGAAGCTGACCCAGATAAAGACAAGGAAACCTGGGTTAGCATCACATGAAAGCTGTAAAGTCTGGTGGTTTTAGTATCTGGCAGTAATTCCGTTAGTTTCACCATTAGAAGAACTACTACTGTTCATTTTTATCAGGCTTTTGCACATGCTTTACTTACTTATTTTTAAAGGACTATTTATACTGTGCAAAAGACTCCCTGTAGTTTTAAACTATTTTTTATAGTGATGATGGCTATAAACTGTATAAAGACAACTGTCAAAATATGCAAAAATTTTATTTGTTTTTAAGCCATAACAAATGATCTCTCAATGCTAAAACCTGCAGAGACAGAGGTCATAGGTGGTAGTGAAGTTGATAAAAAATCATTAACACACACTCACACACATAGCCTTGATGCGCTGAGCTATGGGCCTGCAAGAAGGCAGATTTTGGTGCTCAGAATTTCCCTCTAAACAGCCTCCTGAGTGAAAACTTGGAACATCTTCATTTCCGTAATGTTGGATCAGGGCATAGTTTCATCTTTCAAAGAACCTGCATTAATTTTCCCCTAATATTTTGTTCAGTGGGCTATTCAAGAGAAGAATGATCCAAAGCTTAGAAAAAACATTATGAAAAAATATGAGGTACAGATGTTTTCCAGCAGCAGAAACTGCTTTTCTAGGACCACGTTTTTTTCAACAGCTTGTCCTGACTTACTGTCCTGGACTGGGAAGCCCCTAGGTGTAGCCGATGACTTTGTCAAATGCCACCATCTCCTATGTGGAACTGAGATGTGGCATCCACTTGCTACGTTTTGCCTCTGCTTTTGGGAGGGATTCCCAACTCCACCTTTTTGGTGCCATCTGCTTTAGAGTTTTGTCTGTAGTATGAGCTGTATCAGGTGCCACGCTGTCAGAGCTCCAGGGGTGTTCCTAAGGGAGGAGGATGTTGATCTGTTCTGTGCTGGAGCATTGAGTCCTTGCAATATGAATAATGAATAAAAGGTGCCTTGTAAGATGCAGAATTTCTCCTGACAGCATCTTTCTCATCTATACTTTGCCACATATTTAGTATTTCCTAACTAATAATTAGGAAGTTGAAATTGCTCGTAATTGTAGTCTTCTTGTACTTTTGTTATCCCCTCATAAGCTCTTTCTTTTCCTTTATCTCATAGGGTAGGGAACATGCTGATGTTATCTTCCCTTTAATCCGTAAAAGCTTTCTGTCTTCTTGCTGGATTAAGGTTGATTATGTGTTATATTAGAATCTTTCATTGTGATGTGCTCTGATCTATAGTGCGTTTTTCTTTTAAGTTTCTCTTTGCTTAATTCCTCATTTAGTAAGTTTTATGTGTTGCATTTCTCTCTTTCTCATTCTTTCCTGCATTTTCCTTCCCTCTTCCCTGCAATACTACCTTAAAGAAGGAGCACTCTAATGAGAGTCATAGCTGAACCACTATGGTTTCATTCCATAGTATTTCATTATTGTTTGTATGCACTTCTCTTCTGGGCATCACTTAGAACAAAGTGTTTTCAAAATCAGATTTGCCTTATAAGCTTCTGACCTTCCTGTATCACTATAACACATCAAAAGCAGAGACAGTAAGTAGCCTTTTTCAATTAGTGGGACCATTTGGTGTTGAGGGCTTTGGATGACCCTTCAACAGAAAATGGAAGGTCACATATTTAGTGTCCTTAAAAAACCCACCTGATGCTCTTGAAGAATCTTGCACTGTACGAGGGTTTTGTGTTACTGGCAGCTAACATCTATCTTCACTGCAGTAGTGAAGTCTTAAAATTTACTTTAAAAAAGGTCATCCTTGGAGTCATCTTGGCAGGCTCATGTAGCCGCAGAGACCACTGGGCAGTTTTCCTTCTTTATGTATTAGGTTTTAGACCAAAATTCTGTGTTAGACTTTTGCTAGCTCCCTCTCTTTTCCTCATCAGTGGTCTGATGTCAAGGGTAAAAGAGAGTGAAAAGTTGCAAGTGTGACTGGGATGGTAGAATAGCTTGTCCAAAGAGAAAGGATTCTTGGTGTTTTTGAAGTCAGCTGTTCACTGTTTGTTTCTGTTTGTGTATTTCCCTTCTTGACAATACCACTTAAAATTTTGTACGTTCAGTGCTTGTACTTAATTAAAAAATGATGCCGAAGTAAAAAACAGATACCGTTATAAGACAACACGGAACTATCCTGACAAGAGACTCATCAGCTCTGCATTTAATCTGCAATAAGACCAATCTTATGAGTGTAGTACAGCAGTACTGAAGGGAGAGCAAAGGTCAGATTCACAATCTGGTTACTTGAATTCAGTTTTTCACAGCCTAGCCTTTGAGAAAAAGCTTCTAGGTTTGTGCTAAAGCTTTCAACACAGCTTTTCTAAGTTGTTCTGGAGGGTCTCTCTCCTCTCAGGGAGGCACAAGGAGCTGCAGTTTTCTGTTTTCAGAGTTTAGATATGGTTCTTCTTCTACTATTGGCACTAGTTAAAGGAGTCGTCTTCTGCCAGGATCTGCTTCTTTTATGTATCTGTTAGGCAGCCTTGATACATCACCTCTTAATTCTCTCTTTGATGAAATAAAGAGATTGGCTTCAAAAGTCTCCATAGTACAATGCTTGTCCAAGCCTTGAAGTAATTGCTGTAATTTTTCTCCTTAACTCTGTCCAATATTTAGCATCCTTTTCATTGTTTTGCTGCTAGAACCAAATTAAGCCCTGCAGTAACCAATAGGCAAAACCATCTGACTCCTATTTACAGAACCGGGGGATTATTAAACATTTTATTAGTCTCATTTCAGTGCATTAAAATGTTAATTTCCTAGTGAGCCTTTGAAATGAGAGGCCTTTAAACTTTCATGACCTGAAAGGAAACCATTTCTAATATTGACTTCTGATCCCCATTCTCTAGATTCTTCTGCTGCCAAATTATCTGTCATAATACTCTTCTGTCTTTGCCTGAATTGCTCTCTTTGCAGTACTGCCTTATAATGTAATAAATGTTGTTGTTGTAGAGCTGATATTAAATTAAAACTATACTTCTGTGTCATTGTATTTCGCATTGCATGATAGATAGAGACAGGCTGTAACACTGTTTGCTTTTGTCTAGGTACTGACTTCAGTATAGACAGTCTACCTCTCCCTCGGAAAGACTATCATGATTGGGCTCTTTTCCATGAAGAATCACCAAAAAACAACTACAAACTCTTCCACGAACTGACCATCACCTTATTCAACCACACTGCAACCTTTAGCCGCCACTCTCACCTACCACTGACCACTCAGTACCTTGAGGGCATAGAGGTCCTGAAGTCGTTGAGGTACATGATCCCACTGCAGGTGAAAAACAGCCTGAGGAAGAGGCTTGCACCGCTTGTGTATGTGCAGTCTGATTGCAACCCTCCTTCTGATCGGGACAGTTATGTGCGTGAGCTCATGTGTTACATTGAAGTAGACTCTTATGGGGAATGTTTACATAACAGAGACCTTCCTCAGCATCTCAGAGGCCCAACTGCCATGGATGATGGGAACTTCTATCAAATACTTGCACAGTACAAGTTCATTCTTGCTTTTGAAAATGCTATCTGTGAAGATTACATTACTGAAAAACTGTGGCGGCCACTGAAGCTGGGAGTGGTACCAGTGTACTTTGGGTCTCCTAGCATTGTAGACTGGCTTCCTAGTAACAAGAGTGCAATCCTGGTATCCAGTTTTTCACACCCTCGGGAGCTGGCTCATTATATCAAAACACTTGATAAAAACGATCACGAATATGAATCCTACTTGCAATGGAAACTGAAAGGGGACATTACCAACCCAAGGCTGCTTACAGCAATGAAGGAACGCAAGTGGGGAGTGCAAGATATCTCCCAGGACAATTACATTGACACCTTTGAGTGCATGGTGTGTAACAGAGTGTGGGAAAACATCAGAAGGGAAGGAAAGGTATGAGCGACTTTGTTGTTGTGTCTCAGACAGGCTTTAAAATGGCACTTTGCTCAGATTTGTCCCAAGGAGTTTGGTTATCAGATTTCTGGCCAACCTGCAACGACTGGTAATGCAACGCCATTGGGTTGTACATCCTTACGTCAATAGGTGTTGGCAGAAGGTATGGGTACGCAGCCAGAACGTGTGTTCCTCGTACTGTTGCAGTGCTTGGGTTCATACACATTTACCACTGAGGTGCTGGTCATTTCAGCAGAAGGCTTGAATTGTTCAGGGAGGAGGTTGTTATCAGACTACGGAAGGTAATCTACCTTGCTGACTCACTTTATGTGACTTGAAACATTTAGAAACAGGTAGCCCAGAGAGATTGTGGGATCTCTGTCCTTGGAGAAGACTCTACTCAGTACTTCCCTAGGCAATTAACTGTGATTAAACCTGTTTCAAAGGTGGAACTGAACTAGATGATGACTGGAAGAAGTTCCTCCTGACTTAAATACTCTGTAAGTGTTTGGGTCTGCATATGCATGGTACATTCAAACCTGTAGTGATAACATGCCATTGTTTGTGGCCACATTTGGTGACTAGACATTGAAACATGAATGCTTAAGTCAGATTGTGTGTCTGTGAGAGGGATTGTGTGTGTATTTTAAGATGGAAGCAGAATAAAATGGTGAAAATAGAACTTCTTGTCTTAGAATTTCAGTTTGGGTGGGCTGGTGCTGTTCATTTGCAGCCAGACCTGATCTGATTCTCAGGCTGTTGTCAGCCTGACTGGCCTTGCCCTGGACACTTTGGGAAGAGCTTCCCCTCTGACATCCACATGGATGTGGCTAGAGCCTGTGGTGGGAAGGAAAATAGTTTACTAATGGCATAGCACCTTCCTTCTCTGTCTACCAGGGTCCCTAAATATCCCTTTTTATTTCTCCCCATTTCCAGGGATGGCTGCCACAGAGGTGGAAAGCTCAGGTTAACCATCTGAGCTGTCCCAAACCAGAAGCATTCTCGTTCTCAACTTCAAACCCTGGCTGGACTTCTCTCCATGAGATGTGGATACCAAGCTTTGAGCAATCCAGGAAAGAAGCCTGGGCACTGAGGCATCTGGTGGAAAGGAACAGGAATTTTACAGCTCAAGAATTTTGGATGCTTGTATTCAAAGAATAAACACAACAACATGTAAAATAGAGTGAGCTTCTCAGAGGAGTCTGTGGGATTTTCTTTTGAGTGTCACCTTATCATCAGTAGCCATAGGAAGTAGATGTGTAAGACTGAGTTTGGTATATTGAGAGCTCAAGGAGTACTAAGGAGTGTTAAGTAATAGAATCACCCTGCCAGTGATACATGTATACATTAAATATGTATAGATATATGCATTTATATTTATGTTGTCATTAGTTCAGATGTTTTAACATTAAGGCACAAGTTGTCGAGGTTGTCAAAGCTCAGTTTTAAGCACACAGCTAATTCCCATGGGGCAGATGGATCTCCCTCCATCTTTAGATACATCCTTGTGTTCATGGCCTCAGGAACCCTTTTTTCCAGTCCAGGACTTTCCTTGCTGCTCTGATAGCAACAAGCACCTGACACCATTGCACTCGTACAGCTTCTTTGCTGCTTTGGAGGTAGAGGAAAAAGTTGGGATTCTGTCCCTGGCTAGCTGTTTATTATCAATTTGCCTGGCATCAGTAGATTTAGCAGGGACTTGGCGGGCTTTGTGTCCTGACACTGAGTGCCAATTGAAAGTGCATTAGTGTTTGGCACAAGGAAGCACCATCTGTTAGTGTCCAGAGACAGATTGAATGAAAAATGTGCTGGCTCAGATTTACCCATCATCTGCTAAAAATAAGCAAGGCACATAAATATCTTCACTCCTCAGAAAAAGGACTGTCTCAGTATGACTTACCTTCTTGCCTTTCTGATGAAGGACTAGTATTTGTATCACATATTAACATGGAATTATGTGCTTGAAGGGGCAGGAATGAAACACTGAAGCTGGAAAGTCTTCAGTATGAACAAGGAGAGGTAGGCAAACAACCTCCCTGTTTTAACACAGAAAACCTCAAATTTGCCTGACAAAAACCTTGGTAATCGTGGGCATCACTTGCCAAAGGACACACCTTTGCCTGGTATGCAGACTACTGCAGTTTTCATCCCAAATTCTTCCAACCTCAGTCTATGGAGGAGTCAACTTGGCATTATCTGTGTGGAGCCTGTCAGATGAGGGGTGTCATTCATACGCATACCAATGTATGTATATACAGGCAAACGTAACTACTAATACGTAATTCTTCACATTGCTGCAAATAAAGATTTTCACCTGTCTGATAATTTCCATGCAATTGTTCCTTGTAGCAAACTATTTTAAGATTGCTGACAAGCATGCTATTTTGTGAATGGGTAGCCATGGGGAAGGATGTGAATAGCATTTACACCAAGAAATTTAGCTGCAAAATTTGCTCACCTTGGAAAAGTTTCCTCACCAGAAATTTCCTTAACAAATAGCTAGTGAATTTTGTATTACTTTTAAATCTAGCAAGAGAAAGAGCAATTTTGTGGCCATAATCCATGCAGTATTGATCATTGTTTCTATAAGTGTGAACTTGGCTCTGATTAGCAAAGCAGACCCACTGGAATTTCTCGCCATTAATGTTTTGCCAGTGTGGCACACAGCATCTGTTGAGCATATCTTAAACTCTTTTCCCAGTGGTCTACAGTGCACATGGTAACTAAGCTCCGCAAATGAAGTCCTTCAGGAAAGTGGCATTATCATTGCAAAGGGAACTGCAGAATCCCTACCTGTTGCCATCAACTTTTGTTTCTTTTCCCAGGATGGCATGGAATATTGGCAGCAGAAAGGGATAACTTTTTTTTGGATGATGTTCTGCTATCTCCTTTGCCAAAAATCTCAAGCCATGTTGTTTAAAGACCACAGAAACTACACAACTTCAGATCTTTTTTTCACTTGTTTCCGTGATGGAATCTGTCAGATCCTGAGCTTCCTGAGCAATCTGGTAGATAAGACAGATACTACCCAAACATATGAGGCATATTTATCTCAGTTTATGGTACATTATTATCCCTTATTTTACTTTGATAGAGCGGGAGGGAAAGAAAGGCTGAAGTAACTGGTTCACAACCTTCATTTTGGAATTTCAAGTATTCAGCAGCAGGTATTTTGGAAGGGGTAACATCTTCAACTACTGCTATACACAGTAGAAAGATGAGTCCCCAGAGCAGCTGGCTGAAGGTGTGCTGTGGTATGAGGTAACTGTCACTCAGCCTTACAAGATCCTCTCACAGTGCATCTTTCCTGGAGGATAAGCATTAATCTCTTGGCTCCCATAGGCTAGTTCAAAACAATCTAAATTTCGCCTTTTGGTCTGTAATAGCACTCCAGAGCCTTTTTCCTGTTCTGGGTGGAAAGAATTCTTAGTGAACATCGCCCTGAGAGACTTATGGCAGCGATTATTGCAGATGAATGAAGCACAAGACTGAACACTGTTAATTTTGAATTGATCTCTTTTCTCTCCCTGCTGCTCTGAGGAGGAATAAGCAGAAGCAGTTGACCAGCCTCTCCACTTCTTCTTTTCAGGCTGATTTGCTAGCTTTCCTGCTGTGTACAGGTCTGTAATTCTAGTCAACAGAGGTGTTCAAATCCTCTGGCAGGCTTATGTATACCCTGGATGGCACAACTCTTTCCGTTTCTTTTAGTCTTTGCCAATAACAAAACAGTTGAGAAAACTATTTCCACAGGGGCTGATTTTGGATGAATGAATGCATGCTTCCCAACCTCTTGCATAGTGGTAATGAACTGTTCTGATTTCCTCTGTTGTGGGATTGAAGACACAAAGTTCCTCGGTCTTGTGTTTATTCCCTTGGACCCATATCCTTCAGCTCCCTGGGTGTCCTCTGAGCCCACAGCATCATTTGTATCTGAAATACAAAGCCTTGAGACCAGACTGCCCATTCAGAAGATGCCTGCATTCAGCTCAAGGATGTCTCTAGGAATCCACAGCAGTCCTGGTGGGGCTGGGAGGTCCTAGAGTAAGAGATGACCCTGGAGGTCAGCACAGGGCATGGTCCTCCTTATCCCTCTCCCCAGGGAAAATCAGGGCTGGGGCAGGGACAAATGAGACCAGGGATTACTTTTACCCTTCCTACTGCACTCCCCTGTCCTCTACTTCCAGCTTTCAACGTCTCCTAGCCCACCTCACCTGTGGTACCTGTGTCCTTGTGCCTCCCATCCTGCTTGACATCCACTCATGTAAGAAAACAAAGCACAAGGGAATTTCTTTTTCCACTACAAACATTTGCTCACATTTCTTCAGTTCACTTTTGCTGTGTCAGAGGCCTGAGCCTTCTCTCTGTCCTTGGGGTATGGCTGCTGGTGCTCAAGCCCAGCTCTGACTTGGTGCAATGATATCTGTGATCAGGCCGCAGGGAGACAGCTAAATTGAGGAGAAGCTGAGAGAAGCCTCTCCTGCAGCCTCTCCTGTCACATCAGAGCTCCTTTTGTGGTCCTGAGTCCCTTTTTGGCACGTGCAATGCTGTGCCATGGACATGCCTGGCCACAGTGCTGACCCTGAGTAAGGTTTCTAGACTTCTGTCTCAGTCTTGATGTGCTTCATCACTGGGATGCTGCTGGGTGATTGCTGGGCTGTGGTGACCCTGCCCGCTGTCAGCCATCCTGCCCTGTAGTGCAGCATTTCCTCCAGCACGGTGCAGATGCTGCCCAGTTGGCTCCACTCCTGGTGGATATTTTGTGCTTCAGACAGAGATCTTTCAGAATCTATTGGTGGTGGGAAAAGTCCCCTGGGAATATGTGGTCCTGCCATCACATGGCTTCTTCCAACCCAGACTTTACGTGCAAAATTTCATTCCTTCTCTGAACTCTGGCCACTCAACTTGTTTTTCCCAGATTTATTAATTTTTTCATAGAATCATGGAATCACAGAATCAAGTAGGTTGGAAAAGACTTTTAAGATCAAGTCCAACTCCAGGAGTGCCAAGGCCACCACCAGATCGTGTCACTGAGGGCCTCATCTACATGGTTTTTGAACACACCCAGGGATGGTGATTCCACCACTGCCCTGGGCAGCCTGTTCCAATGCCTGAGCACTCTTTTGGTGAGAAATTTTTTGTAATACCCAATCTAAACCTCCCCTGGAGTAGCTTAAGGCTATTACCTCTTGTCCTGTTGCTTCATATTTGGGAGAAGAGACCGACCCCACCTCACTACTTTAATTTGCAATCTTAGCAATCTTCAGTTTTTTTCCCTGAAGAATATATGTACAGATATTAAACAAGATTGCTTTCAGGTTGTTGTAGAGAGCTATAAGGTCCCCCTGAGTCTTCTCTTCTGAGGACGAAACAGCCCCAGTTCCCTCAGCTGTTTCTCATCACACCTGTGCTCCAGGCCCTTCACCAGCTTTGGTGCCTTTCTCTGCACCCACTCCAGCACCTCAATGTCTCTCTTGTAGTGAGGGGCCCAGAACTGAGCACAGGATTTGAGGTGCAGCCTCACCAGTGCCGAGTGCAGGCGATGATCACTGCCATGGCCCTGCTGGCCACACTATTGCTGATACAGGCCAGGATGCCGCTGGTCTTCTTGGCTGCCTGGGCACAAGCTGGCTCATGTTCAGCTGTCAATCATCACCCCCAGGTTCTTTTCCACCAAGCAGCTTTCCAGCCACTCTTCCCCAAGCCTGGAGCATTGCATATTTGTTTGCTCTCCAAATATCTCCTTAACATTGACACTTGCCAACACACTTGCCTTGTTTCATGTCCTTTAGGAGGGCCTGGCAGGGTGGGGGTGTTAACACAGGTGGGGGTATTAACACAGTTCATACGAGATTGCTGTGCTAGGCATACGTCAGAGGAACAATGGACTATTTACCCCAGAAAATGAACAGCAAGCCAATGTCTGGGAAACTGATGAGAGAAAAGGAATATAGGGAGGACTTTGACTGCGTTCATTTAAATGCAAGACAAGCCTCAATCCTATGCTGTGGGTGCACAAACGTGCATTGTGAGCTTCAGAGGTCATATCGTAGCTTTCCTCCCTCATTCAGCCTTTCAAAGAGAAACAAAGCCAAAAGCTTGCTTGTGGCAGGCATTAAAGAAAATGGAAGATCTTGATGCCAGTAATGCACATTTGCAAAGCATGTGGTGCTCTGTTTTGTCAGCAGCGTGGTGTTAGCCTAGTGTGAAATACAGTGAGGGCCACTGTGTGCTCCTCTAGGTAAGCATGTCACTACTGCATACACGTGAAGTGAATGGTGCAGATGTTTCATATAGCCGAAATAGTAGAGCTGTATACTGCACAGCTTGGTGGAGACTGTTCCAATAACAGGCTGAGATTAAAACCTATGTAATTAATGGAAACAGAGAGCTCATCTGAATTACCCTTCATGGGAGTACTTTCTCCAGCAGGAGATAGTGTGGGGAGGTGTGGACATATGCTGCTGTGTCCTGCTGGCTTAAATTGCCTCGTAAGTGTTTTAAAAGAACTGCTGTTGAACTCTCACTCACATGCAGACCTTGTTTTCAGTGTGTCTCCTAAACTAAGGGTTAATTAATTAATTATTAAAACCCTATAGCTGTTTGCTGATCTCTTAACTCTCTGGCTTTGGAAGCAGATAGGGTGTAGAGACAGCTATTTTCATCTGATCTTGAAAGCAATCTTGTTTAATATTTGTACTTATATTCTTCAGGAAAATACTTGAAGATTGCTAAGATTGCAAATTAAAGCAGAATGAAGAATACTTGTGTAATTGGTCTTTTTAAGGACAGGGTGTTTGTCTTGAAATATTATATAAAGTTTGGACACCAACAAGCCTAATCCATTTTGCATTCCCAGACCCATCTCGAAACCACACACATGCACAAATTTATTGCCTTCTCCCCTTGTTTCCTTTCACTTCCTTTCAGATCCTGGACATGGAGTGAGGTGAGAGCCTGAGAAAGGCATGGTCAAAAGAGGCAGTACGCTTCTACCCAGGCACAGGGAAAACACCTAGCATCTCTAACCTGTAGGGCATTTGACTTGCCCGTCTGTTAGTCTTCCATGCACAAAAAGCCACATTAAATGGCAAGAGGCTGCAGGTTGCTTTCTTATGGCTTCAGACAAGGAGACACCTTCCTGCTCTTTGGGTGCCCTGGGTGTGCAGGTGTGTGGTCCCATGGCTCCCCAGGCTGGCAGGAGTAAGTGGGGCAGTAGGCTCAGAGGACTGAAACGTGCTGCACACAGCAGGTCTGGGGAAGCCTAAGCTATGCCATCTCTGTTTGACGGGCTTTGCTGCAGGCTCCAGGGCTGCTTGGCAGCTTCACCAATCTCCCTTTCAATACTGTGTGTTGCCTGCAGAGAAGAGAGCTCCTTCTGGCCCACCAGCATGTCTCTTCTGGATAGTGGGCTGTTCTCTGGGCCCTGGGGGACACTGGCTGCTGCAGTCCTCAGGGCAGGATCCAAGGCAGCTTGAGGTTCAGCAGCAGCAACCTGGAAATGGAAGTCACAGTGTATCAGTAACAATCCAAAAAACCTTCAAGGCTTTGAAGATAGCTGTATTTTTTTCCCCTTTGCTGGCAACCTTTCTGAACATTTTGGTGTGCACACTTTGCAGTTTCAGATATTTCTTTAGCATGGCTAGGCCTCAGGGTACCTTTTTTGATTTATGTGGATAAGGAAATACTCTCACATTTCACCCCTTTCCCAGCCATTGTTGTGTTGGTAAAGACACTCTACAAACTGTACAGCAAGATCTGTACTGAGACCAAAAACCTTGTCAGTGAGGGTTTGGCTCTCCAGGGGGAGTCATGGGTTTGCTATAGATCCATTATCCCCAGGATCATGTGTACCTTTTGTAACTATGCCACAAAACTCTCACTTGCATAAATTAAACTTTCTGTGGAGTGTAAATTATTAATGCACTAAAATGTGCTGCTAACAGTTGTTTGCATTTAAAGCTATTACTCACGGTTCCTGACTGATGCATTTGGTTGCTTGCCATTTTCCCACAGTCAGCAAAAACACATCCTTTCTCTCCATGCTGTGTATTTTGTGCAAAAGCTGCAGAAACCCAAGAAGATCCATTCTGGGGGTGGGAGCAGAACACACAAAAAAAGTAGATTCAGACTCTGATCTGAAAAGACCCCTTTGTTGCCTAAAAAGGCTTCATCTTATAATTAAAGAAAAATCCTTTTTCTTCTGTCTGAGAGGTCAGAATTGTATGGGTCCAATATCTACAATCAAAGCACACAGCTTTGGAATCCAGGAATCCAGGCAGTAGGCAGTGGCCACAGTGACAATAACTTGACTGTCACTGCAGGTTTCAGGTCACTCAGGGCATGGTGTGACAGAAGACTTGCCATTTGAAGAAGCCTTGCTCCATCTTCAAATGTGTCTGCCACAGAGAAGCTGGTCCCAACCCTTGGGCTTTGGAGGCATTGGGGACAGGTCTGCAGGACAGCTTTGCTAGGACTGTTGCCACTGGGGTAGAGCTCCTGTCTATGCTTAGTACTGCTTCTTGCTTGCTGGGCTCCTCTCTTTCAAAACAGGAAGCAAATGCTTGCAATATCACCTGGGCCATCTGGGGCAGTTCCAAAGGAAAGGGAGACTGACCCCTTGCTGTGGCACCCTCTCATTGATAGACTCTGCTCCCTGCCCCTCTGCAGACACCTGCAGAAGGCCAGCCTGTCCAGCAGGGTGCTTCTGGTGGGATGGGATAGTTATGGGATGGGATTGGATGGTCACTCACTGGAGAGAGTGGTAAAGAAGATAAAAAGTGAATTTTAGGTGAGGTTAGAGAGGCACAGACTGAATGGGCAGAGGACCTACCCCAGGCCCTGATGGACACTAGCTGTCACTGCAGATGATCCATGGCATGCAGCATTAAGAATTGCTCTTGCTTTGTCAGGGTCAGCCTGCCCCAGAAAGGAAAAAGTGCTCCAGGACAGGCAGAGCAGCTCTGTGTGCTGTCTCCTCTTGGCAGGGATGTTTCCGAAGGACAGCCTCACTGCCATGACTGTCAGCAGTGCTTTGGAAGGAAATTGGTATTGCTTTTCAGGCTTTTTTTGGTAGAGGAGGAGAAGATAGTGGCCAAGTGGTGTGGAAGTAGAGCTAAGCTTGTTGATAATACACTTGAAAACCTCTGGAAGACAATTTTGAGCTGTTTTTAATGTGATGCAACCTGGGTTAGATGTGCTGACATGTATCTGTGTCCCTGGGGGGAAATGAGGGTGTGCTGCTCAGGTACATTTGGCATGAGGAGGAGGTAATCCTGCTCAGGAGTCTTCCTTGGCCGTGACTGACACCCCTATGTCATGGTCTGGTGTACCGAGTCCTGGCATGTGGGATATCCCACTGCTATAGGGGCCTAAACCTGAGGTTTCCACAGAGCTGGAGTCATGCAGGTAAAGGCAACGATTTGTACTGACTAGAGTGTAGTTTGACTGTGATCAGGATTATCATTGTTCATGCTTGCACAGCACAGCTGATGGCACTGGAAGAATATATCTGTTGCATCCTACACAAGGAGGTCAGTGACAGTTACTGAGATTGGAAACACTGTTAAATGCATCACCTAAACCTGAGCTTAGAGTGTGAAGGAAACAAACAGATGCAGGCACTCTTGGAAGACAGCTCACCTTTTTTGGGTCTGCCTAGCTCAGAGATGGTGGAAGGTAATGCCCACAGAGCCTGCTATTGTTACTGGTGGTTTAAGAATCCATTTTTCAAGAAAAAGGGTAGGTCTTTCCCCTCTGCCAGAGGAAAGACTGTCAAAATTCCCCAGTTGTGGTGGAGATTGCTGCCATGACATCCCTGCATTGAGTGGGAGGCTGTGTATGTACACACACATACATATATATACACTGTCCCCACCTTTGTATGTAGCTGGGTTCCTTTGTTCACACAAACACCAAACCCACGTGTGCAGTGGTGACTCAGGCTGCACTATCTGTGGTAGTATTGCTAACCAAAACTAATCACAGCTACATCCACAGCACAGGGAAATTTGTCCAGTAACCTGCCAGCAGAGAAGGAAACATGGAAGAGCCATGGACCACTGGATCCTAGACCCTGGATCCTGCTAGGGCATTGCAGAGGAGCTGGGGGACTGAGAGAGCTGACCCACTTAGCTCCCACTTCAAACCTATCAAGTCAGGAACATACCTCACAAGGCTGCAGATACTTGGCCTCTCTCTTGCTTCAGGCAGGAGCACTGCTTGGTGAAAGCTTTGATTTTCCCACTGGCACCCCAGGTCCTGAGTGTGGGATTGGTCCATGCACTATGCTACAGCCAACAGGGATGTGATGGAGCAAGGCCTCACACAGGCAGCTGGATTCCCACCCTGCTGCAGCATGTGGATAGATGTGTCCCCTGACGTGTGACAGACTGTCCTCAGAGGGGAACATGAGATCTGCGCTGACATGGGCTGGATGGCACTGCCAGTGTCCAGAGTGGATGGGTGGAGGTAACCTAATCTTGGGAGGTATACGGTTGGCCCTTTGGTCTGCCACAGGTAGCAGGGGTGGCGGTGGGTACCCAAAATACTGTTCCATGCATCAATGCCCCACACAGCAGCGGGACTGCCTATGAAGCTGTTCGAGATACTCGTTAACAGATGGGGCAACATAACCTTGAGGGATGACAGGACTGACTCAGCCCTGCAGATGCATTTCACGGTCAATACATCCTGTGTCGATTAGCCTGAACTCACATCCATGATGCCTCAGCAGCCACATCCTCACAACCGATATCAATATTTAACCCCTAATCACCCCACATCCTCCCCCGGGCAGCCCAATGCATACCGGCAAACCCCCCGGGTGAGTCCAGGTGCCACCGCCCCCCAAGGGCGGAGCGGGTGCAACTTCCCGTACGGCCACCAGGTGGCACTGCAAGGCCAGGCACCGCAGCGGCACCGGCGCCTTTTGTGTGCTCGGCACTGGTGAGGCCGCACCTAGAGCCCTGTGCTCAGCTCTGGGCTCCTCACTACAAGAGAGACGTTGAGGGGCTGGAGCGGGTCTGCAGAAGGGCAACAGAGCTGGTGAGGGGTCTGGAGCACAAGTGTGATGAGGAAAGGCTGAGGGAACTTGAGATGTTGAGTCTGGAGAGGAGAAGGCTCAGGGGGGGACCTTACTGCTCTTTCAGGTTGCTTGAAAGGAGGTTGTAGTGAGGTGGGGGTCTGTCTTTTCTCCCAGGTACCAAGTCATGGGACAAGAGGTAACGGCTTCAAGCTGCACCAGGGAGGTTTAGGTTGGATTTAGGAGCAATTTCTTCACCAAAAGGATGCTCAGACATTGGAACAGGCTGCACAGGGCAGTGGTGGAATTCCTGGATGTGCTCAAAAATCTCAGTGACATGGTTTAGCGGTGGCCTTGGCAGTCCTGGGGTAATGGTTTGACTTGATGATCTTAAAGGTCTTTTCCAACCTACTTGATTCTCTGATTCCCCTGTGGAGTTGGTCACATTGGTACCCCGCATCCCCCTGGAAAAGGGCAAACCTCCCCTAAAGCAAGGTATGAGCTCTGCATCTCATTCACCTGTAAACAGAGAGGAACTAGGTCTCACTTTGGCAGGAAAATTAAAATACATGGAACTCCACACGAGAAACAGCTTACAATATGGTCATTTGTGTTTCTGCCCTGTCAGACCAGGGAATTCTTTATGCTTCCTTGTATGAAACACAAATATTCTTGAATATGCTGTGAAGGAGGTGCCCAATGCTCTGTTTAATTTCCCATGATATGTAGTCATGGCAGTGATGTGCTCAAATACTTAGGCGGGTAAGAAGTGACTTAAGTGTTCAGAGTTCTGGACAGAAGGGGCTGAACTTAAGGGGTTCTCCATCGGCCAGCAGCCTGGGCAAATGTGGGTTTAAGTGAGTGATTGAAAAGTGACTAAAAGCGAGTGGCTTTTAGTGTGATGCATTTGTGGACTGCTCTCTCTTCAAGATCCTCTTTGTACAGCAAAGGAGGAAACTGCTATTGTATTGGCAACAATCCAACAGACTTTGGGAAAAAAATTGTTAGCACATGAGCCATGTAATGGTTTATTTGCAAATTCTCTCCAAACTGTTTAATATTCTTATAGAAGAAAGATGTGAAGAATTTTACCATTCCCCAGCATCTTCCCTGGAGCTGACCACAGTCAGGACTTCTGTATTGTGAGCCTGACATTGTGGATACCTGTGAAGAATCCTTGCAACACAGACAGACTTAACACCAATCTTTAGACTTGGTTAAGACATTTTTCCCTTCAGGATGGGTTTGTGGAGAGATGCTGGTGTTCGCTCTGCTCTGTACAGTAGAGCATGAGCTGCTTTTAGGATCATCTGAAGCTACTGTTTCTTTTGGATTCAGGGCACTGGATAACCACTGGACCATATGTCCTTTAGGCTGTGCTAGGAGGCCTCCTGGGGCATGTGGAGGGTACATAGCATATGCAACATGCTATTCTGTCTGTGATACATATCTGCTGTGCATTGCCTGACACAACAGAGGACTAAACAGCGCTGGTGGTATCCCTAATCCTATGAATGTGGTCTGCTCCTTATCAGCCTAAATAGCATTGTGATCCAAGAAATAGCAACTAACGGTAATATTCACTTTCAGTTTGCTGCAGGTTCTTTGGAGTGCCTGTGCAATAAGCTAACTGCAAAATGACAATTTCAGCGTCAGCAGGAAAGTACAAGAAAATGTCAAATCCATGCAACACCGGTAACATACCGCATTGTGAGTGACTGTATTTACAAACATTGGATAACTCCCGAGAAGCAGTTATCTTCAGTTTATTGATCAGTTTAATAACACCACATCAGTAGTTTTACTAATAATACTATACTACTAACTGGATATGAATCAATATGTTGATACTACAGTTTATTTACACAAATGAAGAAACTGGGTGTTGTTTTGTAAGCATTTTATGTTAGGTGGCCTGTCTTTTTTATAAGACGAATGTGCAGGTTGTTATTAATGTTATGATACTCATATTGATATACTGCCTAGGATCAAACTTCAATGTGATAGATCCTTGTACTCATTTCTGAAGTTCAGTTTGCAGTTAAAGTACTTCTTATGACAGCAGATAGAATAGAGCAGTTGAATTAGTAAGATCTGGACCATCTTCCCTGGTCTCAGCAGGGAGGAGTAGTCTTATTTTTGCCTGGTGTTCTGAGTGTTGACAAAATCCCCAGTTTTGCATTCCCACACCCAGTTCAGTCACTGGGTGCTGGGTTTGCTTGTCTGTCACTGTTATCTATGCAGTTCTCCCTGGCAATTCCTCTTCTGCCTCCCTGGAATGTCGACACTCTGTGACATTTCGTGTGACAAAAATGCTTGCTATGTATTTTGTTGCTTAGAAGCAGTAAAACCCAGTATATTGGACCCTCAGCAAAAAAAACACCAGAAGTTGTGTGACAAATGCAACTAACAAATGGACAATTGACGGTTCCTAAAGGAAAAAGTGTTGCAGTAAAAACTTACAGAGTTTGCCTCCTTGTCTGGTTGCTGAAAAGCATGTATACAATAATTCAAATGAATTTCCAAAAGTGACTGAAATGTGCCTAACGGTGTCTAGGAACACCACCTCAGAAGAGCACTGTGTTAGAATAAACCAAGGCCAGTGGTGGGGAAGAGATTTCTGCAATGGCCCCTTATGGACTGGGGCCATATTAGCACCAGGGACCTGCTGGGTAACACTGGGTGGCAAGAGGCTGCAGGGGAACCTTCTCTCACAAGTCTCAGTGTTGGCTTGGGCAGATACATTGGGTCTTGTTGAGTCTGAGCATCACAAAACAGCAACCAGAAAAGCAGGACTGAGTGGGAGAGAGACTTCACATGGACAGAGAAACTAAAAGCATAGGCAAAGTATTACCTTAATCTGCATTTTCCTAATATACATTTTTATGACATATTCCAAGCAACCTCTATTCTGCTTATCATGATTTTAACTGCAGGTGACATTCCTTATGACAAAGAAGATGGGTATCTGTGGTAAAAGCAGAGTCAATGAAGAAAATTGAATTAGATGGAAAAAAAGGGGGATGGGGAAGCAGGATTAAACTTCTTTATTTTTTTTCTCCCCTCTGGGAGACCAGAGTTGACTGATAGCTAAGCCTTTCTGGCTGAGAATTTAAATGCGTCAGTTTAATAAGGAGAGTCCTGACAAGAGGGGAAATTAATTTATCATGATGATTTAAAACATTATGTTTAATCATGGCTTAAATAAAAAAGCAGGGAGCTTCAATGTAAATTATTGCTTACATTTTGCTGTGTGTGGGATTTCAGCTCTTCTTTTTTTCTCCTCAAAGAAAGTCTGATTCTCATTTGCTGATAAAATCTAACATATCTTCTGGATGAGCTGAGGATACACTCAGGACCCACAGCTATTCTTCACTCAGTTACAAGCTTTAAAATGTTTATTCAGACTAATAATTTTTATTTTTCTTTGTGATGCTGGAAGCTGATGAAGATCCATTTGCTTTTCCTAGTTAATAGTTCTTTCTTGCAGTGTCAGTTAAATAGCTTCAAGAAGAGAACTGTGATTCAGTTAGCCTCCAAACAACATTTCAGCTAGGGTTTGTGGCATGTGGAGAGAGGTACCTCATTTTCTTCTTTTTTTCCTTTGTAATTACACAGAAGTACCACATAAGAGAAGGTTTATCAAAACATGTCCAACATTTAAAACTGATTTATTAAACAAAAGTAATACAATCTTTAGCCTTAGATTTGTATTTAGCTTCTGATCATGATAACCTTTAAGATTTTAACAGTAATAAATCTCATTTTACATCTTGTTTATATTCATAGATTAGAAGAGGAAAATTAAACTTTTCTGCCCTTCCTTTTACCTTCTAGTTCTCAGCACTGAACAGACAAGTAAGTACTCCAGAATGAGGAAGATACTCTCTCTACACCTTTGGAAGTGACTGCTTTCCAAAGCTGACTTTAACTTTTCAAAATACCCTCTTCCCCAGGGTTCAGGTAAGGATTTCCTCTGGGTCAGGGTTTCCTTTTCCCTTCAAACAGTAACTCTTTTTCTTTTTTTTTTTTTTTTTCCAATCTAGGCTCACTTAATTAGATTTTAAGCAATTTTGAACGCATTTAGTTTTATAAAGAAAATTGACTCATGTTTACATCTATATAAACGAAAAAGGTAAGCAATTTATCTTACACTGCTGGTAAAAACGATAGACTGATGTTCCTTTTAACTGAGCTCTGCCAAAGAGGCAGATACATTTTTCCTTCGAGCAGGTGAGAGACCTGAGCAATACATCCAGCAGATCCCTGCAGGCAGCCCTGTGGCCCTCACAGCAGCAAGCAAAGCAGTCTGAGACAGTGACAGCGACATGTACCATTGAGGCAGCCCAGCTGGGAGGAGTCCTGTGTGCCATCACATCTGATGGCTCTGGAGCTGCTCTGGGTGAAACAAGCCTAATAAATGGCAAAGCCAAAGATACACTGCAATTCATCAAAATCCTAAGGCCATGTGCGCTACACTTGTGAGAACCCATGCAGGGCGGGTGATTCACAGGGACTGCATAGCAGCAGCATGGCGAGGACAGTAGAAATACTCCTGTAAACGCCGAGCACTTGATGTGCTGGCCACAAGTAATATGCCTTCCTATGCTTTCCTGAGATTACACTTTCCTGACTGAAACCTTACTGAAACGTGAGTTGGTAATGATTGCCTGCCATGGCCTGTTTCTGGGCTGATGGGGAGTTCATAACCTAGCTCAGTACTGCTCCAAGGCGTGAGCAGGTGTTATAGCTCCTGCAGTCATCAGGTTTCCTTTAATTTTGGGTTTTTTTCTTAAGTGTAAGTTTCAAGGACATCAAGGTGAATGCAATGAGATGTTTTCAGGAGCTGAGGATGAGAAAAACAATTTTTCCACTTCTTTTAACAGAAACACTTAGTTTTACTTCAGCTGAGGGTCTTGTGTAGAGCATATGGGAACTTTTCTCCAGGACCTTACAGCAGCAGCAGTGGCTGGTTTTGAATTTCAGTGGTCATAATAAAGGAATGTGAGGCTGAAACACAAAAAGTGTTAAATTATGTGGTGCTCAATGACCTAACTTTTCCCCTTTAAAAGCATGGATTAACAAACATGAGTTTATTGAAGGGAGAAAAAGGAATGATAACACAGAAAACAACAGTAGAGACCAATCACTGCTTTTCCAGGGTATACAGATATGTATTTTTAGCATAGCTGATAAACCACCAGATTGCTTCTTTCTCATTAGTAGCACCTTAGGACTCACTCTCTTCCCAGGCAAGTAAATGCTGCTGCTTGCTCTAAATGATTTGCACTTGTCTGGCTGTTCCTGCTAGGTGCTTCAGCTCTCCTCTTCCTTTCTGAGGACTTCTACCTTGTAGCTCTGCAGCTCCACAGTGATCATTGAGTAAGCTTGTGCCTTCTGCAAAACCATGTAGAACTACAGGCAGCTCCTCCTGCAAGCAAAAGACTTCAGCTGCTTAGTGGGAAAATCTGGTTTCAGTTTAGCAAAAGCAAAGGACCAACTAAGCTTTCCATCAATAAATACATACCCCCCCCCCAACCAAAACAAACCAGAAACTAGTATCCCACCTCCCCCCATACCCCCCTCTTTAGATTATTAAGCACAAAAGTCGGTACTCCTTTCCCGTGGCAGTACCTTAGCAAGGTGGGAGGGCAAGACTGCTTGTTTAATTCTGCTGCTGGTGTCGCCTTGGGAAGTCTTTTTCCCTTTTTCTCCAGGACTATCCCTGCAATTTGTCCTGAGCCCCCATGTCATTAACTTGCTGTAGGAGTTTGCTTTCTGTAACCCCAGGGTTATGGAGCATGCACAGCTCAGACAACTACCTGGAGATGCAATTTTCTCCTGTAACTCTTTGTGAGAGTATAAGGAAGAACTCACAGAAATGAATGCAAGGGACAAGCTTGGCATCTTGGTGCTTTGTTTTGGGTTTTTTTTAATTACCTCCTTCCAATTCCCATACTTTTGAAGAGCCTTAAGGGTCCTGCCAACAACCCTGTGTTCTTTAGAAGAGAGAGGCTGAGCTAAGCCCTGTCCCACTGTCTGAGCCCATTCAGATCACAGCTGTTTTAAGGTTTGCTAGCAATTAGTGTTATAGTGATCCATGATGTTAAGAGCTATGGAGTAGAAGCTGTTTTTGTGGGAGCCTTCACACAGTGTGAAGAAGTTCAAAATGTCCTTCCAGCTACTGTCACAAACATCTCAGACAACTGGCTCAGGGGCATGCTTGAAGAAATCAAGGAAATCAGTTGGGAGACGCAAAACACTGAATTGAAAACAATGAACAGTGTCTGTGAGGCCAGGCCTCCACTGGCTGGATCAGATCAAGAATTATCAGGGGGTTCCTGGGTACCTAAGCCTTCATTTGCTCCCATTCATCATGAGGCAGACCCCCTCAGCAGCACTGCAATGGGCCTCACCTGTGAACCATTGTTTCTCTAAGCCATTCTCACCTTGGGAGATGAACTTTACTGTCCCAGTGCCAAAACTGGAGACTGAAGGCTGTGATGTCTGTGGCAGCACCGTCTGAAATCCCATCTTGTGTGAGGCTGAGGAGCCAGGAAAGAAATTCAGATCTTTGAATTGTGGATGAGGAAGGTGATGGTGTGAGGATGTAGGTGGTAAGGATCTGGGACACTTTCAGAAGGGGACTCCATACAGAAAGGACTGACTATCTTCGTAACAGAGCTTGTCTGCTGGCATAGGAAAGGAGAAAGGTTGTAGAGGAGTTATATCATCTCTGAGCTGGGAAAAAGCACCTTGGTCACACTGGCATAGCCTATAAGGTGTATTTCACTAATATTTGGCATGTCTAAGTAGGATCAGTAGATAAATAGAGAACACAATCACACAGAATATTAGGTTGCCTACAATCCAGCACCTTGGCATGGGCCAGGAGACAGAACAAGGGTGAAATTTAAAACTCCTGGTCTGCACTAATGCCAGGAACCTGAGAAGTGTCTGGCTCCATGGCTAATAAGATGTTAACAAGTTCCTATGACCAAATAGCGTGCACTAGAAGGCTGAGTGGGAACTCAGGTGTGAACCTAAAGATCTGCTGCCTGAGCTGCATAACTTGTCACTGCAAACGACAAGGGTGTCAGATGGCTGCTGGAGCTGCCAATCAATGGATGACTTACACTCCTGAGAAGATGATAACAGTCTACAGTCCAGACTAAGGCCAGAGAGCATATGGGTAGAATTGTAGAATAGTTAGGATTGGAAAGCACCTTAGGATCATCAAGTTTCAAGCCCCCTGCAATGGGCAGGGACACCTCACACTAAACCATATCACCCAAGGTTTCGTCCAACCTGGCCTTGAACACTGCCAGGGAAGGAGCATTCACAGCTTCCTTTGGCAACCCATTCCAGTGCCTCACCACCCTTACAGTAAGATTTTCTTCCTTATATCCAATCTAAACTTCCCCTGTTTAAGTTTAAACCCATTACCCCTTGTCCTACCACTAACCTAATGAAGAGTCCCTCTCTGGTATCCCTGTAGGCCCCCTTCAGATACTGGAAGGCTGCTATGAGGTCTCCACGCAGTCTTCTCCAGGCTGAACAGCCCCAACTTTCTCAGCCTGTCTTCATACAGGAGGTGCTCCAGCCCCTGATTGTCCTCATGGCCCTCCTCTGGACTTGTTCCAACAGCTCCATGTCCTTTTTAGGTTGAGGACACCAGAACTGTACAGAATACTCCAAATAAACACAATTATCTTGAGAAATAACCAGTAAATCTTGTTAAAGCTGCTTACTGCCCTATTTGCACTATGGGGCTTAATGAAAGATCCTCCAGAGATTACTGCTGGCACCATTTTTATTCAGCATGTCCCTCAAAGAGCTGGAAAAGGGTGCTAATAAGAAAATCTTGATGCACACACATTTTGAGCAGAGACTGCGGGTGTCTCTCATATCCATGAAAGACATGCTGGATGCAGAAAATGGAAAAAGGGAATTAAAATGACTGTGGAGTTGGAGAAGCTACTTTCAAGGGCACTGGAAAAGCTGAGACTTTTTAGTCTGGGATTGGGCTGAAGGGTATGAGACAGACACGTGCAAAATCAGTGAAGTGGAGAAAGCTTAAAGGGAAACAGTAGCCCATCAAATCCTGGAATGCTGGAACCAAGGGGACTGGTTTAAAACAGAAAGGAAAGAAACAGCTTTTATACAGAGGGGAAGGAAATAATTTTTCAACTTGCTGGCATAGGATGCAGGCCTTCTCTGCAGTCTTTCCAGTTTCTCTGGAGAAACTCATGTAACTGAATGGGCTTGTGTCTTATTCCTGAGCAGCATTTCCTACTGCCACAGCTGGGGACAGAATACTGGCCAAGAGGACGGCTGTGTATCAGGAGTAGAGCATTTCTTGCCCTCTCTGACCTACGTCTGTTACCTCCAGGTCCCATGTATTTCCACCAATAGGGTTGCTTCTCCTTTAGAAGGCTTCTTTCAGGAGCCACGTGATAGACAGTGTGAGATGGCATGGAAAAAGACTATGTAGGTCCTGTCTATTGGAAAAGGTCCAATATTGGTATTTGTGCTCAGCTGGATGGGGTCTGGCTCTGCATCTTTTCCAGCCACAGCTCAGTGGCAAACACTGCAGGCATTTATCCATATGGTGTGTGCATCTCAGAACATGCTCCATGAGATGCGGTGATGGAGCAAGGCTTGGAGGGCAGGGTAAACGAGCAAGAGGTGGCTGGTCCCATTCAGCCCATGAGGCAAGACAGGTTCTCTTCACTCTATAACTTTTCTTGACTGAATTGTTTTGATTACAGGGTTAAAAGCTGACCCAAAGAGTCAAGTTATTTAAAAAGAAAAAATGAAGGGAGGATGAAACAAAACAGAGGAGGAAAGAAAGTGCTGGTCTCAAATCCTTGAGATGTCTGCCTCTTAAATTCAGCATCAGCTTCCTTTGGTCCCCAAACCAAGTCTGCTGTTATGCTATTTGCAGATATAGATTGCTGTCTTTTTCATTACTGTTATCAAATGATGCATTTGTGGTACAGCTCCAGAGCCCTCTTTGCCCTGGTAAGTGGATTATGCATGCTGGTGCCAAGCACTACTTGAATTATACTTTTAATACTAAAAATAAAAAAGAAATAATAAAATATATCCCAGGCTTCTAGATTTTTTTTCCCTCTCTTTTTCAAAATTCTGATTAAGGTATCTATATCCAAACAGGCAGAATGGACCTCACTCCTGCTTTGTTAGCAAAGTGTGACAAAAGGCACTTTGCTAAGCATTTGCAATCACCACTATTGCCAGCTAAACTTCTGGGAAATGGTGTCTCTCTTCCTGCTGCTCAAGTCTGAGCCAAGCTTGACAAGATGAACATCCCCTCAGCAAGCCAGCTGGCTGCCTCCTGTCACCACAGCATTTTGAGTCTCCCCACAAGCACTGGGTACACAGAATCACTTCTCAGCCCTGAGGCTGCTAGAGTGGAAATAGAGAGTCCTTTTTCCCTCTCCATCGTGCATGTCTTGGGTGACATGGTTTAGTGTGAGGTGTCCCTGCCCGTAGCAAGAGGGTTGGAACTAGATGATCTTAAGGTCCTTTCCCACCCTAACTATTCTATGATTCTATGTCTGCACCTGCACTTCCAAATGCAGGTGGCACACTGTGTTGGTGTTTAACAGGCCTACCTTGCTGGCAGTTGTGCTGCTCAGAGATGCCCCAGAGAGTGATGTACTGCTTTCAGAGACCAAGAGCAAGGTCATGTATTTTGCTTGGTTATGAGCTGGCTTTAGTAACCCTGACCAAGGCTCTTTAAAGAAATGTTTCTCTCCCCATAGGGTTAACCTTGCCATTGCTCAGTAGAGGGGAGAAATGGGCAGAGGCTCTTGAGCCTGTTGAGGAACAGATGTTTTCCCCTACTAGGAAAATACAAGAAGGACAGTAGGTTTTTCTGAGGCCCTTTGTCACTGGGTCTGTTACTTTATTTCCCTTCTTACTATTTGCCTGATTAAATTCTAAGTTTGTAATTAAATTCTAACTTTGTAAAGAAGCTGCTTCATTTTATGTAGTGTCCTCTGGAACGAGACAGAACCTTGGCCACAACTTCAGGTGCAATCACAAGTGAAAGCGGTAACAGGAATGTCTGGGTCCACTCTGACAGTGTCTGCTCAGCCAGCAGAGGTGATCCTCAATGAGTAGGACTGTGAGAGCAGCTGGGAAAAGAACTGATTTGCTTGCTATCCATTTGAAGTTCTGACAAAATTGATGGCATTATGCTCTAGATTTACCTGTTTCTCCTCATATTGCTATGATTCCTTCCAGTTTCTAGGCTGTGCCATTACACACATGGCATTCAGCTGAAATCCTCATCTCTGCCATGAGCTGTGGCATCTCCACACCACTCCCCCCCTTTCACATTGACTGCATGTACTATACTGGTGTCATATGCACCAAAGTCTTAGTGAAAATGTTACTAAACACCAGTGGATCAAGGATGAAAAGGTTTTTTGAGATCAAAAGCAGTGTATAAAAATAACACTAGAAGAGAAAAGCAGGCTCTGCAATGTGCTCTTCCAGTAACAGTGGTTTTAACCTCAAGGAGTAAAATAGAAGGTGGAAACCTGAGCTACAATCGATTTTTATTTCTTTTTTTCTTTTTTTTTAACATTAAAAATGGAAAGAGAATAAAATGCTTGATAGCTGCTGAGTCAGGACTATAGCACCCAGCATGTCTGGTTCATACTAAAGAGATAGTACCTGAGAAGAAAGATAGCTCTGTGGGTGCTGCATGAAGACCTGCAGAGCTCTTTGGACTGGGAGGAGCTCATTACAATGGTTGTGAAAGTTGCCCAGTCAATGCGAAACTGTCTAGACTTAAGATGGTTTTGGATCAGTCCCTATCACTGCACTGAAGGATCTAATCCACTTTACTTGCTAAACATTAAAGGAGAAATCTGCAAAACAGATAGGACATTCCATTAATGTTGGTGTGGGATCTATGAGGAGAAGGCATAAGAGAAAAAGAAAAACATGCAGGACAAGGTTTTCAATAGGTGGAAACCTGTGTTGCTTGACTGAAGTCAATGGAGCTACACTGAACTACAACAGTCAAGCTTTAGTCCATAAAGGCTGCAGAGATCTCAAAAACAGTAAATGGCCTGTTTGAGTGCCAGACTTTACAGCCACTGTAAAGAGTGTTGGGGTCAGAAAATACAGAGCACAAAAATGTTTATGTTGTATTAACAGGCTTGACTTGCTGCTCGGGTGCAATTTTAATTGTTCGGGTAACCAGGATGAATGTGGAAATGTAAAATCAAATGCAACATATTAAAAATCAATCAGAAAAAGTAACAAGCACAAATATGCAGCCTGAGAAGATGCTGGGACCTAGCCCAGGAAGAATATGAGAATTGATTGCCTTTGATTTTAAGAGCTGAGAACCCTGTTTATTTGAGGAGAAGAGTGACATCATTGCCTAGCTATGTCAGTGAGAAAGGTTTTATGTGAAGAGGGATCATTACAGCAAAAGCATGGATTTAGCCACCTACCCTACAACAGTTAGAAGGATATAGTGTCAGCTTGTCTTAGGCCAGGAGGTAAGCACACATGGAGGGAAGACAAGTTTGATCTCCCAGGCTTGTTCAGCTCAAGTGTAGGTTGAGCAGTAGAGCTCAGGGTCTGCCAGCCAGCTGACTTCCTAAACACCCATAACTCTGTGCAGCAAGGAGCTGAAGCTCACAGCTTAGCTCACCCCTTACCTCATGTTTCTCTAGGCACAGTGTGAATATTATGTGCTCCTTCTACAAGCAGACAATGGCTGAGACTAAGAGCCAATTGGTTTGTGAAGATCCTGGCCACAGCCTCAACCTTTTTCAGAGATTTCTGCTTCACTTTGGCAGAGTAAATAGCAGACCAGATACATTCCACTGAACAGACTGAATTTTCATGAATTCACATGTCAGAAAACAGTCACCTCTAAGGTAGCCTGAGGCATTTGCACAGCAGGACATGATATTCTGACTCTTCATGTTTCTTCTGTGTTTCAAGACACTGACAGTTCTAAACACTAGTTGCTGTTTGATAAGGCTTGTTAGCATCACTGCCACAGCATGCCCCTTTCTCCTTCATTGATTACAGCTTCTCTGTTGAGTAACTGCCTGCTGGCTTTGCTTTAGTTCTTGTTTGTGAGGACCAAAGGAGGGGCCTTAGACCCCTATAGTGACAAGAAGACGGATTTAGTCAGTATTGGTGGCTGGATTACATGGAAAACTTAAAAAGGGAGTGTGTGAGTATGAAGGTGTAGGTAAGTGGAGGCTTAAATTGTTGGAATCTTGAGCTAGCAGCTGGCTTATGGTGTCTTTGTAAGAAAGCTTCTTTCTCCCTTTTGCCTTTCCTCCCCTGAGTATTCAAAATCCACTAACTGCTGTGACAGTAGCTGATATGTCAGTATTGGTGGTTCTCATTACAGCTTATTCACTGAGCTGCCAAGGCAAATGGGCACAGTAAACCAAAGTCATTTGAATGTCTTTGACTTACAACAGCTGATAATCAGTTTTACTAGTTGCAATAAATAACAACTCCGACAACCTGGCTTGGATCCAAAGTGCAGTGCAAAATTTTATGCAAGTTGTTGGGAGGAAATTATTCTGCAGGCTCCAGGCACTCCCCTGGGACATGGAAATAAATGAGCAGCACTTAAGTTTATCAGGTTTAAAAAGAAAAATGTCCTCCAGCAGTCCCCAGCTCTTTGTTGTATTAATCTTCAGAGATTGGTGCAGATTTCAAATATGAAGACAAAATTTAGATGGAAAAAAATATAATCAGAGGTCTGACAGAAAAATAACTGTCAGCTTTCAGTGCAAGGGCGAGAGGGTACTGAAAATTAGGCATTTATCTCGATACTTCTATATAATAAAATAAATATACATATCCATCTATCTATAGATAAAGCTATTATTGATGATATATATTATACGTACTACCTGCAGTGTATCTTTCCATTGCAAATATATGGGATGAATGTTCAAAACAGAGACAAGGCAGCCCTTTCTGAAGTCCATGTGGTGAGACTGGGAAATCTTCTAGCCACAAGAATTCCTTGGGGCAGATGACTTCACAAGACTGAAAATCTACCATTTATACAGAGCAAAAGAACAGCCATTATAAAAGCTACTGCACAGTGTTGGGAGGGAGAGGAAAGGAGGACATGGAGTAATAAGAAAGTGGGAGACTAGGCATGGTATGCGCTTGTCTGTGAACTTTCTGCAAGGTGGGTTGCAGATTCAGATACCTCCAGGAAAGCAGGGGATTTGGACTATAACCCCTCAGCTCCTTGTCTGATGTGCTAACAGCTAAGGAGCACCCTTACTGGTATGGGCTTGTACACAGCCAGAGTCAAGAAGATTTGCTGCAAGATGAGGTATCTCTATAAGGTGAGACAGCCTTAAGCATGCCTTGGGGCATGTAGAAATGTGTACTCCCTTGAGGCCAAACACTGCAAGGAATGGACTCAGAAATCTGAGCACATAGAGGAGTTCAGGTGCTCCTGCCATGTGCTCAAGACTACCTGGTGCCAGAAGCTGGAGTAACAAGAGAGGAGGAAGGACATTGCTGAAAATACACCCTGATCTTCAGGGTTAGCACCAGCAGCTCTACTCCTCACCAGAGGCAGCTGTGGGAGCATATGTTGGTATGATAAGGCTGATACAGGGCTTTCAAAGTGTACTTGTGGCTTTTCATGAGGGCTTAGGCCTTCTCTTGGAAATGTTATCACTAATTGAGAAGAAGCAATTCTGGTGCAGTAGCAAAATGTTGGAATAAAGGCAAATCAGGGAAACTCAGCTTCATGCAACTTAAATCTCAATGAACTTGACACAGTAGTGTACTGGGCTTGTATGTTCTGTGAGAGGGATAATTCCTTCTTTGGGATTGTTGTTTTTTGGAGATATGTATCTAAAACAATTACTGTTCTTGGGCTGATGCCCCTGCCTGTAAAACTGGAAGAAATGCAGGTTAGCTGAAATTTCTGAGCTGTCAGTTCAAGCAAAGGGTACCTTTGCACTCTGCTATTTATCTCCTTCCTCCCCGGACATTCCCTGTGCTGCCAGTTCCACTGCCTTTTACAGTGGGAAGGAGACCACAAATTGTAAGCGTGAAAAGGCAAATGAATGCCAAGGTCCTGGGGAGAAGTGGAGATGAGGAAAGAGTGAGAAGTCATAGTCTTGAAAATGCAGGCAAGTCTATGCTAGTAAGTTACGTGTGACAAGTGATCACTAAAATGAATGACTGGCTCCTCCTGGGGTGCTGCCTTGCATGTTACCAGCTCACTTCAGACCGTGCAGTATCACAAGCAGACAGAAGTAAGCTTTTCAAAAACACAAGCAAGTTACAGTTAACCTTAGTTGGGATGTTTCACCTCTCCCAAGTGTCTTTAGACCTCCATGTTGTCTCTTCTCAAGTACTTAAGAACAACCCCAGATTTTAGTTCTTTAAACTCATTAAAATCCATGTCTGTCAGGCTGACTTATTGGGAAGACAATACCCAGACTCCTCCTGGTGTTGTCCTCCATTGATTTCCACCCACCTGATTCATCTGCCTCCTTGGGGCCCTGCAACTCTACAAACCAGACTCAGTTGCTATATGCTGACCAGAAGGTCGAAGAGGAGGGACATGCCTGCAGGAGTGCCTGAAGGGCAGCTGCTTATCTAAGCCTCTGTCTGGGCAGAAAGTGCCTTGCACAGCCTGGATACTATTACAACTATGTCAGTTTTTCCCCTTTGAATTAGAAAGTATTGAAACCACAATGCAAGCAAAACAAAGAGTGTCAACAGTCAGTGCAAGACCTTGCCCTCTTTTGAGCTGTGCTCACCAATACAGCTGCTGGTCTGGTTAGTCTCTTTGACAGCCAGCAGGAAAACAACCTTTTCTACATTCTCTTGATAGTATGCTTGCAGAGGACACTGTGATATGTTCCACCAACCACTGTTCTCTTACACACGTCTATGCCAAGCCTCCTCCCATTTCCTTTCTGGAAAGAGGAAATGGTATTACCATTCTCTGCCTTTCATCTTGAGACAGAAAAATTGCAGACATTTTGCTGGATGGGGTTTAGATGTAGAATTGCTGGATGATTAATGAGAATTTTATAAGAAGCTATTAGCAAAATGCTTATCCTGGCTTTTATCTTCTATTTTTCCTCGTTCTACTCAAGACAGAGTTCTACTGCCAAACTTCCACAAGGTGCTGGAGAAAAACCTATACTGGGAGCAGATAGAAAAGCAATTACTTTAATTGTCTGCCTTTGTATGGCTCAGCTGTTTTGTGCATCTTATGTGCTTTCTATGTCTCCATGTCTGTGGGACCGTTTTTTTCAGTGGGGTTGTGGTGGTTTGACCCTGGCTGCAGGCCAGGTGCCCACCAAAGTCATTCTATCACTCCACTCCTCAAATGGAAAGAGGAGAGAAAATATAATGAAAACTTGTGGGTTAAAGCAAGGATGGAGTGATCATTCAGCGATTACCTACACAGGCAAAACAGCCTCAACATGGGAAAATTAGCTTAATTTATTACAGCAGGGTAATAAGAAATAAAGACAAATCTTAAAACAGCTTTCCTCTACCCCTTTCTTCTTCCTGGGCTCAACTTTGATTTTCTCTACCTCCTCCTCCCTAACAGTGTAGGGAGTCTTGTAATGGGGTTGTGATCAGTTCACCACATGTTGTCTCCGCTGCTCCTTCCTCCTCAGGGGAAGGATGCCTTACACTTTTCACCTGCTCCAGTGTGAAATTCCTCAAATGGAAGACAGTCTTCCATGGGCTGCTCCATCATGAGTCTTTCCCATGGGCTACAGTTCTTTGTGAACTGCTCCAGTGTGGGTCCCTCTGGGGTCCCAAGTCCTTCCAGCAAACCTGCTCCAGCATGCACTCCTCTCTCCATGGGGCAATAGGTCCTGCCCAGGATCCTGCTCCAGTGCAGGCTGCCCATGGGGTCACAGCCTCCTTTGGGATGGTGTCCTCCACGGACTGCTGGTGAATATATGCTACAGCATGGACCTCCACAGTCTGCAGGGCACAGTCTGCCTCACCATGATCTGCACCATGATCTGCAGGGAAATTTCTGCTTCGACACCTGGAACACCTCCTGTTTTCCTTCTGCGCTGACCTTGTGGTCTGCAGGGCTGTTTCTCTCACATGTTCTCATTCCTTTCCCAGCTGCAATTGCTGCTATGCAGTCTTTACCCTGCTTCTTAAATGCATTATCCCACAGGCATTTCTGTTGTCATTGATGGGCTCGGCCTTTGCCAGTGGTGGGTCCTTGTATGGCTGGCATTCGCTCTATCAGACACAAGGGAAGCTCTTAGCAGCTTCTCACAGAAGCCATCCCTGTAGTTTCCTGCTACAGAAATCTTGCCACACAAACTCAGTAGAGGGGTACAGCTTTATCTGGCAAGCATATGCCTTTCTGGACACAAAAAAGACTCAAAGACAAAATATAGCAAAGTTGTAACCATTCTCTCTGTTGAGTGCTTGCTTCCCCGGCATTTTGAGGAGTGGAAATGGACCTCGCAGAAAGGGTAACTTCTTTCGAGCATTCCTAGGAGAGAGAGAGGCTTTGCAATACCCCACAGCAACACCCAGCTAACCTCCCTTTAGTGACGCTACTTAGCTCATTTTCATTCTTTTACAACTGCTCCTGACTCTTAGTGCCCAGCTCTTTGCTGCATTGGTATGACATGATCTCACATATATTTTCTTTTTTATCGCATAGGCTGAGATTGCCTCTTAACATCTCTTTGACAGCTTAAACATGTTGCGCTGCTTGGGCATCTTATGCATCCTGTAGATCTCAGTGTAGTTTTGTGGATCTTTTCTCTGCTGTTGAAGTCGTTCTTCAGCCATCTCCTCAACCCCATTCCCACTGAGATGCCTCTAGGCAATGAAGAGCTAATAATTAACCATGTTTACTGATACAATGAAAAAATTTTAGACTTTTGTAGTATCAGGATCTGGTGATTGTACATGCAGCTATTGCATATCACACTATTAGGGATATAAAGGCTTTCAGTCTGCTACATTCACACATTCGCTTATGCTTCCTCTTGACTTAAGTCATGAGCCCACAACTTGTTTCTTGTTCCATCTTGATTTTGGGACAAAGCAACCCCAGATTTGTAAATGAAAGAGCAGACAAGGCAGAAGAGAGTCCTTCTGGTGAGAAAACAGGACTGAACCTCTGCTAGCTCTCCAAAACCCACCTTCTTTTTGTTTGAGCTAAGGACACCATGCTAAAGTAATGGATATTCTACAAAAAGCACTCAGTTGTGTGGGAGTATCCCCTACCAGATCAGGCAGAAAGAGTTTCTCTAAGTCAAGACTGTGCTTCTGCAACCTATTGCATGTGGAAAGTGTCCCCAGGTTTCAGATAACATAAACTGTGTGGCTTTCAGCACAGTGTTTCTTAGGACAGGTTTGAAGTAAATTGATGTCTGGCCTGCAGCTGTCACAAGAAGGATGCATCAAGAAGTCACCTTCCCTGTACAAAGTACCCAATTAGCTGCTGAACAATGGAAGTGACTGCGGAGAAAAAGGGTCTTCTGAAAACATGAGATATGTCATGTAACTTGGGCAAAAATAACCTTATTACGTTTTTCTGAATAGTTTTAAGTGAGCTCAGAATGGCTTAATGTCTCTACAAATAGAAGGGACTACTGGGTCCATCCCTGAGTGGTGTCCATGGCATTAAGCACAGTACTAGGAAGAAGGCTGGAGCACTGGACAGCATGTAGCAAGGGTGGGAGCTGTAGGTCTGGTGTCAAATCCTTACGGGTTTTGCAAGTCAGTGGGATTTTGGTCTTGCTGGGCCACTGCAGAGGCCTTGTCAGCACAAGACACGGAAGAAAAATCATCCAAATTTAACAACAGGTGTATATTTCCTTTGCATTAATTGAACTGCTGAGAGCACTGTGCAGACATTCTCTTTCAGAGTTGAAAGGGTCATAATTCTGTTGAGTTTAATTAATTTAGGGCAAGAATTGAGTTAAACGAGTTAGTGCCCAATTAAACTAAACTGAGGTCATAGGGCTTTAGTGCAGTTTAACAAATCCTTTTCCAAAGTTATTTTGAGTTAATTTCCTCAAATGTTGCTGTGCCGACAAAGAACAAATGTTTGTCTGCAAAGGGCCATTAATTTGGTTAACTTTATGGGATTAACATAAAGCAAAAAAGAGTGATTTGCGGTTCACTCCCTGTGCGCGAGCCATTCTCATGCAGGCCTAAGTATACTAATTTAATCTAACCTACTCTGGATCAAGTATTGTCATGGAGTGGACCATCAGGAGTAGCTGTTCCAGAACAAATCCTTAGAATGGCTTAGAAAAATGCTGAGTATGGCAGAAAAATCTGTTCCAACCTGCCAGCCCAAATTTAATTTCTTAATGTGTTGAACGGCAGTCCTTTATTACTTTTGCAACTCAATAGCACAGAAAACTGATATTTGCTTTTCTGGCCACTTTAACATCATTACCTCTTCTCTCCCTCTCTTAAAAAAATATACGCAGCCTTGAAACAGATAAGAAAAAACGTAAAGTAGTGATTTAAATTCCAGTGCTGTATTAGGAATGCATTTCAGGCTAACTGTGATATATGTAATTGAAAATCTATAAATGCATCAGGCTGATGCTGGCTAAATCATAGCCAGATTTACTTCTATTACTAGTAATCTTTGGAGTGGTCTTGTTCTTTTTCTCTGCTCCCATCTCCCATCCCTTATGGCAGAAAATTGCACACTCCTTTTAATGCAATTACAACATCTGTAGTTTTAGTAACATTAATTCTTTAAATTAAATCCAGAGTAGTAAACTAAACAAACTGAATGAGAAATTGCACAGCCAGACAAGACCATGAAGGTGAGGAGAGAAAGAAAGACCCATTTGCTTGCTTAGGAGTAGAGAGACATTTCAGACCAATTTCCTTAGAAAATGAAGGTTATGCAGTAACAGTGTGTATGTTCCAGCAGTCCCACCACGTTTTAATCTGTTGGACAGTTTACACCCAGTTTGAAAGAAGAGATCTCAATGATAACTGCATTCTCCTATTAAGAAGGACAGAGAAGTCTCTCTGCTTGCTCTCCTGTTGAGAAGGGGTTGTTCTAAGCATAACTGAACCCACACAGGAGATACACTGAAAAATGCCCTTTGTTATTTCCATTGCTCAAAGAACAGATTTTTTTTTTTTTCCAGGAGCAGACAAGCAGACATACCCAGATTTGTAAGGGTTATGGTAGAACACAGAAGTATTGTGTCAGTGACGATTTCCAGTCAGTCTCCACTTATTTTCTACCAGGGAGGGCAACAGCTCTTTTCCTGGTGCACTTCACTGCTTCCTCCACTCTGGCAGAAAAGGGATTTGCCAGGATCGAGAAACCAAGGTACTGTGCGTTTGCAGAAAACCTGCATTTTACAGTCTTCAGGGATGAGGATTATTGCCCAGCCTTGACGACTCAAAAGGCAGTGCTGCAGCGGCACTGTGGGGTGGGAGAGCAGGGTGGGAGGTCTGCAGCAGCTTGCTGAGGGGAAGGATGCTGTGGAGAGCTGGCAGGGATGTGGAGTGCCCATCAGTATTTAGCAATCAATATCCCATGGCAACGAGGTCTGCAGCTTACCAACTCCCAGCTAGGTCATTCACTTAGCGGTAGACACCAACCTGCCCCTTTGGCCTCCCATGTATCTCCAGAGTGAGCTGGGGGGTTGATTTGTATAGATGTGATATTTCATTCTGGAGCTTCTCTGCCCCTTTTTGGATTTTGTGCAGCTGATGAATTGTTTAGCAAACAACTGACTGTCTTAAGAAAACTGCTTTGACTGCATGTGTCCACTAAGATGCTCTGGTGACATTCAAGAACAAAAGCAATTTAGAGAGGGAGAAATACCAGAATAGGCTCTTAGTAAGTCTAGGAATATTCACAGTGCAGCCCTTGCATTTAGATCGGAACATTGCACAATGAATAAATTGTGGCTGACATTTGATCAGTGACTCATTGCCCAAGTATTTGGAGAGGAAGTATTGATCCCAGTGTGCTGGAAAACCCCCAAAGCTTTGATGAAAAAAATGCCTATTTTAATGTAGCCTTTTGGGGGAAAAATAAAGAGAAAGAAAAAACTTAGGATCTTTTTGTTATGGCTGCTGGGAGTTTTTTGACATTCATTCTGGACTTTCATTCCAAGCTTGCAAATATTCTTCTTTTTTTCTTGTTTTCTTATTCTTTTTCCTGTAGAAAAGAAAAACTGCCAGACTACAGGGATATTCCCTTTTCTTGGCTGACAGTGGCACTGTTGCTTGAAGTTCACTTGTATGTAAATAGATTTGGAGCAGATGATTGAAATTCCCCTTGAAGTGAAATATCACTTAAGTACATAAGAATAATAAAGGGGTGTGAAACCACAAAGATTATAGTAAAACCAATTGTTATAAAAATGTATTACATGGTTATCTTTCTGAGAAACTGATGCCTACCAGAAAGTCAAGATATCTTTGAAATTTGAAGTTTTGGACCCTGTCAGATGCCCTTATTTACACTGTCCTCATGCAGGCTGGTGCAGTTCTGGATGCACTGTAGTGCTGATAAATCATGAAGGGGTTGAGTGGTAAGCCATGTTCCTACTGATGGGCAAGGTCAGATTTTTGTGTTCAAACTAACACATGGGAGGGAGGTTAGATATAAGCACCTCGTTTGTGTTCTGGAGGAGAAAGCCCATTTCTCTGCTGTCTGCACTATAAGGGAACTCAGATGAGGCTCCCCTGTTTTCTTCCTCCCTCAGGAAAGGTGCGGCAGGAGAAGGCATTTGGACTGCATGTGGCTGGCATGGATGTCCAGGTTCTTGTCACATAGAATCATAGAATCACAGAATAGTTAGGATTGGAAAGGACCTCAAGATCATCTAGTTCCACATGTGGTGCATTCTGTGGAACCATGGTCTCTGATCAAATATTGGGTCTCCTCTGCCATGCAGTCCTAGTCTGTGAGCTTCTCCCATGGTACAGTTCCTCATTTTCACATTTCTGTGGAAAGTTCTCATGTTCTGTATAGGGGTGAGTGAGAGGTCCTAACTGGCTTTTGTACGGCAACCTTTCTTTTTTGTCTACATTAGACACACATACCTCTTCATGTTCATCTCATGCCACAGAGAAGGCTTTTGAACAGATAGCCCTTCATACTTGGCTTCTGTTGCTGTTCTGCTGTATTTCTGTGATTTACAAGAAGGAAGGTCATCAGAAAACCTTGTAGCTTTGGAAGCAAGGAAGCAGTGGAGTTTAATAATACCTAGACAAAGTTAGTACCAAGCTCATGGAGGTGCAGGTAAGAGAAGTGACAGGCTTTATCTTCCTTCAGTCAGGGACTTCAAAACTTTGCACAACACAGGAAACCTTTGTCATTCCATGACTTTGACATGACAACTTTCTGTACCTCTTAGCTCCCTTGAGGGATGCTGTACTGATATGGAGTCTTACAGGATGGACCTTTGGTGTGCACCATTAAGAACACATCTCTCTTCTCTTAGCCAAATAGTGTTACAAAACCTCTATGTTTGTGCAGCTCTTGAAGATGAAAAAGAGCAGTGGTTTCCTTGTTTCACAGAGCAACATTAGAAGTCAGTGAGTGAATCACTCAAAATGGGCCCTAAAGCAACAAGGAATTTTCTGGGGAATATGGCTCTGCACTGGTCAGAAGAGTTTTTTTGACCAAGTTTTTTTTCTATCTGCTATTTTAGTACTTGCAATTATCTTAAAACCACTTCACAGCTGGCAGACCCTTTTCGTCATTTGGCAAGGAAGGGAAATCTTGGCATTTCAGGCGGAGAGAGGAGGAATGTAAATAGGTTGGAATTACACAACAGTGCCTTCTGCCAAAGAGTGTCATGGCACTTAATCAGCTAAGACGTGCTGTGTGCTTTATTGAAGAAATTACTACAAGAAATTAAACGTCTCTCCTCTCCTAAAAGAGAGAAAGAAGAATGTTTAATTTTAAAACTGAGGCTCCAGTGCCCATATCTTATCCAGAAATAGCTTTGAGGTGAATAAAATACATGTTTAGATCAAAAGCCTGTAGTGAGGCAGCAGGTTGCTCCTTTTCAGAGTATTACTTTGCACTTCCTTTGGTGTGCCCTGTAGCAAGTCAGGCTGCCAGGGCCAGGCAGGGAACAGCCAGGCTCACTGCATCTGACTCCCCAGCAGTCAGACAGCTCTGCACACAGAGTCAGCTTTTCACTGCACCATGCCCTCCAAATCCAGACGCAAGCTGATGGCTGTGAAGAATTCATCTGGAAAGTGATGGGGAGGTTTGAATATTTGGCATCAGTTCTTCTTAGGTAGCTAGTCTTCTTGGCTCAAGCATCACCTGCTTTATACATTTCTCTTTTAATGTAGTATTTCAGTTAGACTGCTTTGCTCTCTCTTGATTTCTGCTCCCAAAGTGAGTCAAAGTTTGCCAAGGGCTAATGGCTGCTGTACCCACAGGTGATTCTGTTTCTGGGACACCACAGCAGTGGGGGGCAGTAGAGCAGTAACTCAGAGAGTGAGATCCGGCCTTGCCCTTTCTCCCCTTTCCCAAGCTTGGCAGTGTGGTAGAGGTGGGTAACAGCCACAGTGCCAACTATTTTGTCAGCAGCAGGGAGCTCTCTGTAGGCTAGGCAGCACCAAGGCGAGGGCAGAGCACAAAGATGCCTCAGTGTGCAGGAGGCATGGGCTGCGCGGGTGCAGGGTTCCAAGTCCTCATCTCCAGGACGTGTAGGAAGACCATGCATGGATATCTTGCTGTGTAGGGAGGTCTGGCTCTTTGCCTAGCAATTGTCTCTACTTTCAGGGAGATGATCACACACCAGGGCAGAAATGCTAACGCTTGAGCTCATATAGCCCCACAAAAAGGAAGTGCTTTTGCGTGTGGGCAGTGAATTTTCATAGCCGACATCATTAGGATAAAGGCTTTGTGTGATAGTGCATTACCCACCCTGCTTCCAGGAGAACAAAGGCTGTCATTTTAATGAACAACCATTTTTTCTTGGCTGCTCTTCAATGCTTTTCATGCTGGGGGAACATCATTCAGCAAGTTCAGAGTATTGCTGGGACACTTAAAAAAATAAATCTCCATGTATCTGAAGGTGAGCAGCAGGGAGGAAACAAGGAGTTAAACTAGAATAAGTAAGCCCAGCCTGAAGTAAGTCCAGCCCAAAACATCCAGCATGAGAACAGACAAAAAGTATGACTTGCCTAAAGAAGTCCTCTCCCCAGTCCATAACTGAAGAAAAAACATTAATTTGGCCAGGACACCATTAGAATAATTTAATGGAAAATATGGTCTTCCCAATCACTTGCACACTGTCTTGATATTTTATTCTCTTTAATTTTACTATAACTCAGCCAAAAGTTGTGATGTCCGAAAAAAACCCAACTGTCCGGTCTTCAGATCTATCTCTGAATTAGCCACAGTTTTGGCTAGAATGTAGCCCATACACTATTTTTCTCCAAAGAAGCAAGAATGGTGTTTTTTCTTATATTCTGTTTTGCTTAACCTGAGTTTATTTGGCTTGGTTAACATTTGCAGAGAGGCAGAGTGACCTTTGTGACCTGAAGGATGGATAAACACAAGTAATTTAATGTGAAGCAGTGTGAGTTTTGGTGGGGGTGGTAAAGGTGACAGAGAGTAAAGGTGACAAATATTCCTCTGCACAGTTGAGGAGAGAAAACCTTCAAGACAGTTCATTCAGTCATGTGGTTTTGGATGAATTGCAGGCTGGAGATGCCCTACAAGTAGGTAGGGATCAGACGTCTTGGCTGGGTTAGACATAAAGCTATGGATGGTTCAGGAGAGACAGGGACACAAAATGACCCACAAAACGACCTAGTTCTGGGTTCAGAGAAGGAGAAGGAACTAGTAGATGCAACTAGTAGACTGGTCTACGGAGATGAAACTGACAAAATGCAGCTCTAATTAGAAAGAAACATTAGTTTAGTAAATGAAATCCTTGTTGACAGTATTCTGCTATTTCCTGCTGATGGTGCTTATTTATGGAGTAACAGATATTTATCCCTGTTGTTAATGAAATACAAGCAAATTCCTTAAACTCTTTTAAAGTCTTGGCCTTGCTTAGGTGAGGAAATAGTAGTCATCAGAATGTACTCCTCTGTGCCTAGGCTACTTTTCTGGGAAACCTAATGTGATAAATGAGTTTGCTGGATAAAGGTTAATTGCTACCTGCTGAGTACTAAGATATTATATTGATGAAACTGTAGATGAGCAAATCTCGAGTGAGCACAGTACAACACAGCTAAACATTTTACAGTATTACTCTGTTCTGTCTTTCTTGTTCACTTTCAGTTTCTGAAAGAGACAGTTTAGACACGTGAAAGACACAAGAGAATTCTGCAGTAGTTACCAGTCCATGACACAGTGTTTTGTCTACGCAATAGCAATTTTAAGGTAAGGAAAACACTTTGCAGTAGTATCTTGCTGTATCTGTAGCACTGCAAACAGGCTGCACTAGACCACTAGCTTCACAGTTTCACCATGAGTTAATGCTTCCACATGTGGTTCAAATAGTAGTATCTTCTTAGTCTTCCACGTTACTTCTTCATAATGGGCATTGAGGAGATGTTTCCATGAATGAAGTTTGCTCTGGAAATTCCAGTTAATTTCCACTGGGACCATGTCATGCTCACCAGGTGTCATCCTACAGTCCTCATCCTGTTGCCTCTACAGGTGCTTTAAAACCAGTAATAGCAGTTACAGCTGATCATTCTGCATTTGCTGCTTGCTCAGACTGTAGAGAATGGTGAAAGAAAGCTTGCTACAAATGTAAAAAATCACATCCTGTCTCACAGAGAGAACACTGTAAGACACAAGGCTCTACCAGTCTAGGTGACTTGATAAACTTTGATACATAAATTATTTAATTGCATTCCAAAACAAATGTTTCTGTGAAACTGTTCCAGTTTCTCACAATCAAAAATAACTGCCAACACAGTGCTGTTCAGTAAGCACATAGCTATCATAAGGCTGTGAAATCTCCTTCTGAATCTGGGTCATGCAAGATGTAGATGGTGGTTGAGAGACCAAATGTGGAGAATACCCAGGGAAGAGGTACAGCTGGTGCATTACAGTCCCACCACTGCAGCATTTGCTCTGAGTGACATGACTGCTCTGAAATGTGCTCAGAGGGCATAAAAAGGTTCAGGGCTGTTAAAAGCATTTGCCTGTGAGTGTTTGAAGTCCTCAGTGCCATCCAGTCTACTTCCAGTGTCCTCCAGAAAACATGGCTCAGTGTTAAAAAGACATATAATAATCCTGCTAGCACAGATGATGAAATTTCTGCAGTTTCACTGTCTTGCTGTCCATCAGAAGATACGTTCTTTCTCTCTAGAGGAGTGCCGCCCAACTCTGCCAAGGTTTCTGTGTCACATCCTCCTTTGGATGCTGCTGCACAGTTCCCAGATGTGAGTGGGGTCCACATGCTCTTCATCTTGGACCACAGTGGGAGCTGTCTTGGGGCTGATGTGGACCCATATGTATGAGAAGCAGACGGGCATAGACTAGGAGAAATCTCTCCCAAGCAGCATCCATGCACTGTTGCATACCACGGCAACAGTACATCATCCTTGCATCAGCAAAAGAACCAGCTCTTGCAGGGCTTGATTCACCTGGACTTTGTGTTCTGGTTCTGAGCAACAAAGCAAGAGAAGCACAGGAATATTCCTGACTGCTACTTTTCTCTCTGCATTAGGCATATCACAGAGCCAACACAGAAATAATTCACTTGGCTGCATAGGTCAAAAGCACCTATGTGCATTACTAGCTATCCAATATACACTTTGTTGGTTTGATTTCAGATTCTCTGCAGCTTTCCAGTTTTTTTCCAGTGCTGCTGTCAGATGCATATGAAGCAGCATGTAACAGTTGCTGTGTTCTCTCCACCATTATGTTTGTTAGAAAGAAAAAACGTTTTCTATCCCATTGGATGCATGGTCTTGGCTTTAAAATGTGGAAGTGTAGTTCAGATTAATTAGAGCCTCTTACAACTCTAGCTGAGAATCACTTGTACTTCCTGAGGTGGTCTGCTGAAGATGAATTTAGCACAAGCTCTGGTCTAAGCAGTTAGCTGAATCTAGCATTTTGAAATATGTTAATTAGCTTGAACAACTTAAACTCGCTTATCTAAATCCTAGACTAGATTTGGCCTTGGATTTTTGCTGCTCAGAAAGGGCTTGAACCAAGCTGGTGAACATGGGCAGAACAATAATAGTTACCAGCTTTATGGTAGGTGGGGAAAATATACAGCCCCTTTGTTTGGGACACAATGCCAAGCAGCAGGCCTGGCCCACAGGCAGTTTAACTGCAGCAATACTGACAGCCTGATACTGAAAGACAGAGCAAATAATATCTAAAAATTTATTAATGGAAGTCTTGCAATATGTTCAGAAAAATGTCTACTTATGCCATAAACCTTGGCCATTTTTCTGCACACACAGTCCTACTCTTACTCTAAAAACTGATCAAAATGGGACTAAGGATAATTGGATCGTTACATACGTGTAGGATTAGGATCCTTTGATTCTGCCTATACCACAACAAAATACATAAAATATAATAGAGAGGATGGCTAAGTCCAAGGTTGTTCCTCATCTCCTGCTGTCAATTTCACATTGCTTGTTTATATGAATGTGTATAAGGACGCTCTGCAAGTCCTCCTGCCAGTTCACTGATGTTCAGAAACCTGGTCCTGTCAGTGAAAGACTTGAAGAGCAGGATTTAAAATAAAAGAAGAAAGACTAAACTGGTATCAAATCTGGTAATATATTGTTTGGGATACTCTGTAAGTTTTTGTCTTCTTCCAGCACGTCTCTAATCTTGCTATTTTTTACAATTTTGTGTCTCTTCTCTGCTTGTTGGAGATCAGCATGTGTTATTTCTGCTGCCAATCTGAATCTTCGCTTTGAAGACTGCTGATTGCAAGACAGAAGAAACGTTTTTTCCCATTTTTTCTTGAAATCACAGATTTCTAATTTGAAGTAGGATCATTGCAGACCCAAAAGCAGGAGATAGTATGAAGAAACCCTGGAGATTTTCTGTGTCCCAGTTCTTGCCTCTTGCAGGTAGAGACTCCTCTTGCCTGACTTTATGCCTTGGATCTTACTGCAGAGGGAAAAGTAAAAGGTTGCTCCCCTCAGTCTGATAGATACTTTTTTTTTTTCCTCATGGGGGCTAAACATAACTGAAGAAGGGAAATATATTGTGATTGATGTGACTGTTGTGTGCAAGGGGAGAGGAACCTGGCTCAGAGGCAGGAATAAGAGTAAATGGCACCCTCCAAAATGGTAAAATCCTTGTTTAATTAGGAAAAGACTGTCCAGAACGTGGTCTTGTTGAGCAGAGTATGTATGTGCTTTGGCAATGAGCAGGCCTGGCACAGGAAAACCAGCTGTAGAGATGGCAGTAGTGCATCACACCTCTCTGAGTTCCTTGTCTGTTCCATATCTGTCCAGCCTAGAAAGGTCCTTAATTACCTTAATTATTTTGTCACGTCATGCTTGAGTGAGAGACATTCAAGATAAAGTGGCACATACTCAACAAGTTCTGTCATATAAGTTCTTGGGTATTACATTACAATTCCAGTCCTACGACACATTTCCCTCAACATAGTGACAGCAAGTAGATACCACACCTAACTCCACCTGGGATTTATATATCTGGCCATGCATTGGAATGACAATATGGCTTGGAAAGGATATATACATATACATACGTGCATGTCACACATACATGCATGATGGGCACAGTTCCAGACAAACTCTGAATTACTCTAAGTGAAGGCTTTTGCCCACTAATTTTCCTTTTCACCATCCTTTCTGGTGTATTTGAGCTGTCAGAAAGTGCTTCCTTTGGCACATATGGCAATCTCAAGCTTTTATCAACAGCTATGCTCAGTGGTCACCAATAGAAATACACTGGAGAATGAAGTGCAATACAAAGTAAAAGTGAAAGATCAGCTCCTCAGAAGGTCTCCTGTCTAGTTAAGTGTTGCTCCTGAAAAGCTTAAGAGCTCAGACATTTTGAAAATCTCTTTACCTCATTGAAAGATCCTACAGGGGCCAAATTTCTGTCTTGTTTCCCTAACAAATCCCATCCATTTATTAAGTCTGGAAATAAAGTGCAACACAATGGAATTTATTAATGTGAGAGAGAGGTACCCTGGTTTACACAAAACTCAATGTTCAGAGGACTTTCCAAGAGGTAGAAGTACAAACCCATTACTGACCAGTTTTGAAAACCTGACAGTATAGCTTCTGATCCCAGTGCACTGATTTTCTGCTGCAGATCATACTGGGGAAAAAAAAGAGGTCTTGTCTGACAGATGAGGTGAAGCACCAGACAAGACAGCTTACCTAGCCCTACTGTTGCACAGTACATTTTACAAGGTAGAGCTGTCACTGTAATCATGTGGTTGTTACTACGATACCAACGCAAGTATTAGACAGGAGAAACTTGTCATTAGGACAGACTAAGGCATTTTGAAAAGGGTAATTATTGTCTGATTTTTACAGCAGAGTAAACTGAGACAAACTGAACCAAATTGCCCAAGGTAAATCAGAAGTCTAGTGACAGAATCTACATCAGACATTGGGCTTATTGGTGTGTCAGCTCCAGGTTAATCATGTATTTATAAATCCTATATTATTATTTCCTAATGTATCCACGCTAGAGGGTGCTGCATTGCTTTTCTAAAGTAGTTCCCTGTATTTTATTTATTTAAGCAAGGACTGAACTCAAGTGAAACTTCTTTATGCCTGACAGTGAGAGTCTAAAGAGCAGTTCTTGGGTCACTGGATGTAGGTATGCACATCTCTTTTGAAGAATTAAGCTTATAAGGAAGAAAAGAAACTCTTAGAGTTTTTAATTGTAATTTAATTGAAATTTGCCTGTTCCCAGGAAGCACTGTGCACTTACATAACTATGTATGTAGATAAGCTCTTTTTTTTTCACAAAGTCAATAAAAAAATTACAAAGAAAAATACAGAATTTTATCAGAGGTGGTACAACAGAGTTTCTAGGTGCTTGTTAAAAACAATTTCAATCAAAAAGTTAGCAGTCAAAATTTTATGGTGAATATATAGATATTTAGATAGCATTATGTAACTCAAATTTACCAGAAACACTCAACAGACTTTCAAAAGTATGTGGAAAGATTTTTTTAAAAAAGCCCTGATTTTCCAGAAAGTTTAAGAAAATCAACTTTAATTAAATTAACAAAACTCTCTTAATCTAAAAATGATATAGGATGAATTTGTATAGCTCAGGGCGTGTAAGCACAGGCTAGCTGTGACATGAGGAGAAAAAACATTTCTAATCAGTTGAGGGATTGGATGACATTCTGTTCCCTCTTACAATGGCATAAATCCAGAGAAATGTTGTTGAGGTTGGTGGTGGCATTAATTTCAGATTATAGCATCAGCGTCATGCTACTAAAAGTGTGAGCTTCTGTCCTTAATGAGAAACATGCATACACATGTGTGCACAGATGTGCAAATGTACACATACAGAGAGCGTGAACATCAGCACATTTCAGCTACATTCTTTGGAATGACTTTTTTGGCCTGAGAGTGAGAAATCAATTTTGCTGTTGGGAATGTAAGAGCCCCGAGTAGCTATTATAGAAGGAGTTAAAGGATAGTTTTCTCAATGGGCAACTCGACAGGTCCTAAATCAAATATCAGTGAATCCATAACATGTGGAACTGAAATGGAAATAAATTGTTTTGCATTTTTTTCCATAAGCTATCTACTTTGAGCTACAATTATTTTGTGCTAGCTTTAGTGAAATTAGTGCATCTATTATATTTTTAGATGTCAGAGAGAAGGTACTTGTGAGAATTAAGGCATTACCTTCATGCAGTTCCAAGAAATGAACAGTTCTGAGCTGCTCTCATCAAACCATGTCTTGTGTGCAGGCATATTCTCTAAAAATCTATATTCAGCAGTGTGATTTGCATAACATCTTTCAGGAAGACTGTGGGAATACTGGATTATTCTGGGGGTAAATTTATGACTGAGATGAAAAGGAATGTTGTCAATAATTCAATTAAACTGCTACTAGTTACTTTTCGGTATATTCCACTGAGTCACTGTTATGTCCTTTTAAAATGAATGCATGGCTGTGGAACTTGCTATGTGTGAACCTGAAAAGTCAATGTGGCTGGAAAACGGTATGCATTGATTAGTGCTGAAAGAAACATCTCCCAGCTTCCCTCAGAAATCCAACTTCTAGAATTGGAGGGGAGAGACTTGCAAATTCAAAAGATCTCTCCATAGCAGCCACCTCTCTTGACTGCATCCATTCTGGAACACCACAGTTTCTATGTTGAATTTGTATCTCTCTTCAATTTCAAACCTGTGTGGCACCTCTGATTTCCTGACACTGGGAGGAGACCCATTCCTGCTGCTCCATGTCACACTTTGCTGCAGCAGAAACTCTACCCTCACACATAAGCTGCTTGTGGTGTTGCATAGCTGCCATGGAAACAATCAGTTTCATGTTTGGATGGAAGCATCAAAGTCAGAGATGATAGCTTCATAAGAAACCCTGAAAAGTTCTTCTGAAATTCAGAGCATGTTGTCGGGACATGGGAGGCAATTTCAGGTGCATGGAATAAGATGCCATCTGCTGTTCTCCAGCCTTGCCTGTCTGATGGATGGGTGCTCAATGGACCATAACAACCCCCTGCCTTGCTGAATTCCTGTTCAGCAGTCACTTCAGAAAATGTAGTCTGAAAACTTTTTCCACTGGTGTACTCTGCACACACCACAGCTCAGAGCACAAGACTGGTAAGGGCTTCCATGGAGCAGAGGTATCCAGCATGAGGAATGTGGGGAAGCTGATCTCCCTGCAAAAAACCTGGGCAAGGCAGGTCACAGTTACTGCTCCTAAGCCTTGCCCTGTGGGCACCATTGAGTTTCGGAGGAAGAGCATGTCTGGTCAGGACTCTGAGGTGCCCCTGCTGTTTCATCATCTTTGCACAATGAAGGATACACTTTAACCTACAGAATATAGGTAAAGCCAGCCAGGGGCAAAACATGCCGCATACTTCTGTTCTAGCAGCATAAAATGCATTGGATGCCCATTTATCACTGTGCCCCCTGCACATTCCCCCCTAGCTCACAGGATATGCATTCACTTGTGTCAGAGGATATTGTAGAGCCACTGTTTGAAATCCAGGCATGTGAACTATCAGTCATGATTTACATGTTAAGGATTGTTGTTGACTGAAGAAGATAATCCTGGCGTTTCACTGCATTTGCTGACAGCTGGGTAACTCTGCACATTGTGAGCCTTATGAGAGTGAGATGATCAGGTCCTGGGAGAATTGCTTCATGCCACAGGAGTCAGAGGGCCAATGCTTTTGTTGCTGTTATCCTCTTCACTGGCACTTGCAAGGTGTTGCCTGAGGGCTAGGCTAGCCTGAGATCCATCCTGCTAGCAGTGCGATTGACTGGTATCTGGCACTGAAGCAATGAGAAGATGGCTGTGTATGTGTATGTATTTCCACTCTCCTGAAGTGGGGTGCAGATGTCAGAGCCACAGCCTTGTTGCCTCCTCTACCATTATTGGAAAAGTATAATTGGACATGAGAAGACGAGACAGAGAGCGCAAAGCCCCAAGGAAACAATTTGTATTTCATTCCGAGGAACCTTTAATTGTCATTAGACAGCTGCAGTTCCTTTGAAAGTCTCCGGTAACTTTGTGTGAAGGTCAGTAGGAAATCCCATTTTAAAGTCACGTAAACATTCATGTTCCTCTCTGGCTCTTCAATTCATCTGATTTTCACGCTGCTCTGAGTCTGCTTTATATTTTTCTGTGTGACACAGAAAGGAGAAGGTTTTTTCCTTTTTTGTCCTTAAATAACTTTTGTCTTCAGACAAAGTGCTTTAACTGGTACCCAGGACATCCCACATTCACTTTCCCTGTAACAGATGCTCTTCCTGTACTTATTATTTACTACATTATTTGTAGGGAGTGAAGAATCATCATCTTAACTAGAAGACAAGAGTATCTAGAAAATCATAGAATCATAGAAGCATAGAATCAAGTAGGTTGGAAAAGACGTTTAAGATCAAGTCCAGCCTTTACCCCAGCACTGCCAAGGCCACCACTAAACCACGTCACTGAGGGCCTCATCTACATGGCTTCTGAACACTTCCAGGAACAGTGATTCTACCTCTCCCTGTGCAGCTTGTTCCAGTGCCTGAGCATCCTTTTGGTGAAGAAATTTTTCCTAAACCCAATCTAAACCTCTCCTGGTGCGGCTTGGGGCCGTTACCTCTTGTCCTATCTCTTGTTACCTGGGACAAAAGGTTGATCCCCACCTCCCTACAACCTTCTTTCAGCAGTTGTAGAGAGCAATAAGGTCCCCCTGAGTCTTCTCTTCTAAGGACGAAACAGCCCCAGTTCCCTCAGCTGTTCCTCATGAGACATGTTTTCCAGACCCTGCACCAGCTCCATTCTCTGGACCATTCTCTGGACCTGCTCCAGCCCTTCAATGTCTCTCTTGCAGTGAGAGGCCCAGAACTGAACACAGGATTTGAGGTGCGGCCTCACCAGTGCTGAGTGCTGGGGGATGATCACTGCCATGGCCCTGCTGGCCACACTATTGCTGATACAGGCCAGAATGCTGTTGGCCTTCTTGGCTGCCTGGGCACAAGCTGGCTCATGTTCAGCTCCATCAATCAGCACCCCCAGGTTCTTTTCCACCAAGCAGCTTTCCAGCCACTCTTCACCAAGCCTGGAGCGTTGCGTGGGGTGTTTGTAGCCCAGGTGCAGGACCCAGAACTTTGCCTTGTTGAACTTCATGCCACTGGCCACAGCCCATGCATCCAGCCTGTCCAGATCCCTCTGCAGAGCCTTCCTATCCTTTTACCACAGAGGAGGAATAGGCTCACTTGTGGTTGGGGGGGGGAACATTTAGCAGGGTAGGATCTCACTTGTGTGTTCTTCGGCTGTCTTTCCAGCCAAATCTAAAACTGTATGCTTAAGCAGGCATAAAATGCACACTTCCTCTCCCACATTGTTTGAATTACAATCCACTGTGGAGCCTCTCTTCTTGAAGGCTTGTCTGCAGAGCATAGTCACCCAGCAGAGCAGCTAGCTGCTGACATTGGACCTTTAACCAGGGGAGCAGCGATGTCTGGTGATACTTGTATTTCAAAACATGGTGGATCACGTGGGTGGGCTGTTTTATTTGCATGTGGCTCTATTTATGTTTTCTTGTGTTAAATACCTAGGAAACTGCATAGATGTATGTATATAAATTGCACCACATGTTGTCAAGAGAACATTAGAGCTAAAAGTTGAGTACTTGGGAGTTAGGTAATGCCAAAACCACTTGAACTCCCTCGTGTGTGTGCATTATGAGACAATCTCGAGTTACAGGATCACGTTACTCTTGTTTCCACAGGCCAGAAAGTACGAGGTGCTGTAAGCTGGATGAAAGCTCCATTCCGTGTCTATCCTGGTACCCTGACAGCAATTATGGGCTAAAACTCAAAACACCAAACTATGAGGAAAAGGGTAGGGCTTGGAAACAGGTGTAATCAGGAAAACTATTTGGTTAAGATGCTGTACCATCAAGGAGTACAGCAGGGCTTCCCATAAGCATCCTGATGTCAGGTTGCTTCTGCCTTCAAATTATTTTGGTATGCTTTAGTCTGCCCTCGGGACTTTATGCTGAAAATAGTAATTATGACAGGCAATAAGATTCACCACCATGGGAGGGAAGGGAAAAGACTCAGAGAGACAAAATGTGTTGTGCTTTCTGCTTCACACTGGTGCTCCAGAGATGTGGGAAAGGGAAGGGATTTTGTTATACTAAATAGCAAGAGTTATGTGACAAGTCAGCAGTTCTACCAAGCTTCTCTTCCACCCTGGTGTGGAGTATCGAACTTGCGTGCACTTTGCAAGGTTTTTAGTATTTATTCCAGGGAGTGCAGTAAACCTACTGTCCCCTGGTGTGTGTAGCAGTCTGCTACATAGTAACACTTTGTTGTTATAGTAAAGAAAAAATCTTTATCCAAAAGAAAAGAAGAAAAAAGATGAAGAAAATGGAAGTGGGAGAGAAGAGTGTAAACACAGCCTGAAAGTATCTTCACCTTGCCAGAACTTCATTCATAACAGTAAGAATATGTTTATTAATGTTGAGTTAACTTCAAACAAACACCAAGGATTGAGGTAAAATGGGTGTCAACTAGAAAAATAGTGTAAGAACAGAATAGATGAAAAGTGTCCTCAAGGTCAGCTTTAGGACATCTGTTGTTCATAACATGTGTCTATATATAAATATAAAATTACTCGGATGAGGGTGTTGAAAACCTAGGCAATATCCAGCTCTGGTTTCCGCTTGTTCACTCTGGAGTAATTCCACAGACTTTAATGGAGAAGATCCAGCTTTACTCTGGTTAAAAATGGAGAGCAGGATCTGACGGGAGAGCTCCAAGTTTACAGATGATGCAGAAACTGGAGGATGAACAAATAACAAGAAACAGTGTAGCCATATTCCAAGGGATTTGGATTATATTGAGATTTGGAGCCAGCAGATGGCAAATGCAGTTCAATGTCAAATGATGAAATAATGAGGCTGAATTCAAGGAGACAATCTAGGGAATAACTGCTACATACAGCAAAGGTCTCATCATAACTAGAAAAGAGATTATGGAAAAATGGAAAAATGATTGAAGCACTCAGCCTGTTGCACAGCTACAGCAAATAAAAAGACCTGTGAGATACTGTGGTTAAGTGCTGTAGTAGAGGTAGAGAATATTAAAGAAGGTGCACAATAGTCATACTAAGGCACCAGGTAGGCAATTGTCTCCAGTTCTTATGACCAGTGTGCAGGAAAGCTATCCAATCATTTTCCTTGCTCTGAGAAGGCTTAATACTGATCTGGGCAATCCAAGTTAGGATAAAGGATGCCTTGGTGTGGCCTTATCTCCATCCTTTTTTCTTATACAACTGCTGGATTCCAGTTGATCAGGTGGAGATAGAGAGCACCTCAGCAACACAAAAGCATTGTACAAGCCCACAGGAGAGACTGCAAACACTGAAGTTTTCTCAGAGAATAGTCTTAGTTCAACAGTTTGCCTTTCTTAATTTTGTGATTCTACTCTTTATAGTAACTAGACCTGCCAGGACCACTTTGGAGCCAAAATGCTGATGTGTTGAAATCACACCTTCTGTGGTGGTACTATTGATTTTGACTAAATGAGTAAGAGTGTGGTTGAAGGTTTGATTTTCATTTCAGCTTTGTTCTTCCAAGATCAACCTCCCTGGTAAAACAACTCCTGCATGTTTCAGTGTATATGACTTTTTTAATTTGGCTGCAATTTTTTCTCTCTCCTTGGAAGTTTCCTGTATGAGGGCAGTCCTGAGCCATACAAGACACTGTTGGTTATATCTTCCCCAGCCCTTTCCTACCCAGCAGTCTCCTTATTCTCACTTTGGCAAGCAGGCAAGCAGGGCTGAACACTGCACCACCTGTATAACCCTCTGGTAAGGCCAGGGAGTAGCTTTGATCCCAGCAAAAGAGTAGGTGGGGAAGAGTGCGTGAGATGGTAGTGTACACAGTGACACTTGCGGATCAGCTGGAGTGTGCCAGCCATATGTCTAAACCCTAGCATTTTATAGAGGGGTCTCTTTGCTCTCACAGTGCTGACGTCCTCTCTGGCAAAAATTTCACTGCCAACCCTGCTCAAAAATCACAGCAGCCATCCAACTTTCAAAGCTGCAGAAGGATCTGAATGTTAGTCCTGAGAAAAAACAGACAACCCAAACCCCAAGCATCGAAAAGTTTTTTTTAACCCTAAAAAAGAAGCAGGGGGTGGAGAGGAAGGCCAGAGAAATTCTATTAACTCATTTAAAGATGCCTCTATTGCAGTTATTTCTGTGTGAAAACGCATGGATACGACATTGTTACTCAGTCCAAAACCAAACAGGAGAGATTCCTATCAGAAAAGTCAATGATCAAGCAGTTTAACAGTCAGCATTTCATAGATTTAAAGGTCAGCAGGGACCATTAGCTCATTTAGGCCAACATCCAGTAAAGCACACAGGCTGTAGGACTTCATCCAATTACCTCTGCATCAAGCCTATAGCTTTTATATTCCTATAGCACATCTTACTCTAAAGCAGTATGTTCCACTGGACAGACACTTTCACCACTGAAAGAGTGTGCTTTCCTGGCCATTTGGATGCGCAAATGCTGGAAACGCAGCAGTTCACAGCCAGTCACTCTACATTGGGTCTGAAACATAAAACAGGGATGTGCAAACCACAGAACTGCAGGATCCACAGAACAGGGAGGCCTGAGGGACCAGGGCACAGGGCACAATGACAGTCAGGAGGTGACTGTGTTTTTCATGGTTGGCACTGGGATGAGGTCACCTGTGCACATAATTGAGTCTCCAGGAAGACAACATCTGAGTAATGAATTACAAGTGGTAATTTTGCTTTTACAATGGTATTTTCAGATCTTTGACAAGTCCCTTATTTTTGTCTGTCAGACAAAAAATGCCTATCAGACAGCAAACAGGTTTCTAAATGAACAGACTACTCTTTTAATTATCTCTTCTGTTTAGCAAGGTTTCTTCCAATATTTCCATGTTTAAGAAAAGCTATGGTCATGCTTTCCAATTTAAAGTGTTTTTGTCAATCTGGAAACTCAGCTAGGAAATAGATATATGTTAAAAATGTCTTTTGAAACAGAGATGAGCCTAATTTTCTGCATTTTTTTCCTTTGTCTGCAAAGCAGTCAAGAACAAATTTTCACAAGAAAATTACTCTTTAATGAGAAGTTATTTTTAGTGGTTAATTCTTTCTAAGCAAAATGGTCCTTTAATTTCCTTTATATATTGTTGGGGTTTTTTTGATTTTTGTTTTTTTTTTTTTTAGGAAGAATGAATAGGAAAATTTATGAATACTTTTATATATTAAAATAAGTCTGTTTCCTTTCCATTAAAACACAAGTCATTATACATAGAAGTGAGGATTTCTCAGGTAACAATAAAAAAATCCTCTGCATAAAACAAGCAATTAGCAGAAATTGGGAATATGCTGAAAGTCTCGTCTGGGCTGCAGGAGCAGGACTGACTGTATTACACAGCATTCATACCCATCTCTAGAAAAAATATGCTTGGTCCAGAGAGCACACTGAGATCATGCAAAGCACATACACAGATTATAGGTTTGACTGCATCTCTCCATCCCCACTTATGAACTTCTTATGAATATACTTGAGCAGAGCTGCTTGTCTCTTAACTGTATATATGTAAAACCTGCCTAAGCCCTATCTTTTCTTTAATATACCACTCTTCTGCCAAGAACTTCCTGTTGCTGCAGTTTGGCCCCTCCTGGTCTGACAGAGTTTTCCGAAGTGTTTTATGGCTAAGAAATCACCAGCTGCTGCATGGTAACATTCCTCAGGCTCTGTACCAGCTCTAGTGATAAGATCAGAAAAAAATGTGGAATAGGAGGTGAAATAGGTGAGTACACAGTAGGGAGTTCAGAGGGAGGCTGACACCCAGGGAAGAGGTTCAGACTGCAGAAAGGAGTGGAGAAATGAGTGGTAGAGGAAAATGGTGACAAACAACATGGAACAGCTGGACACACAGATGTGAACAAACTGAAAACCCAATTCCCTCTGCCCCGTGCACCTAGAGAACAATGGTCCTGAGCCAGCAGCCTCAGCACTCAGAACACATTTGGGCTGTGCCTTCAGAAGGGCAATGAGTATGGATGGGGGGAGAAGCAGACGTAGCTTGGTATCCCACATCAGGCTGAGACCACTGCTTCAAGGAGAGCTTTGCAAATGCTATCCCATGAGCAACAGAAGATGTTTCTACATGCTGAAGCACCTGCATTGCCTATCAGTCACAGTTTGGTACCTCCCTCTGTCAACACATGCTGGAGCACCCCTTTTCCAATGAGTTCATCTATTTCCCCAGTTGTTCTCCAGAGGCTGGAGGTCTTCTGTGGCTCTTTGCCTATGGGAGCAGTGAGTTGAATTACGTCACAACATTCATGACTGCTAAGTTTCAGCATTAACTGTAGCTCCTGCAATCATTCAATGTGTACATCCTCCTGTACTTTCCTCTTAGAAGGCGAGTCTGGCCTCGCCAGGCTCTGCTCTCCCAAGCCAGCCTCCTTGTTTACATCAGAGTAGCAAATCTACTAAGGAGGTCAATTAATTGAATTGCATCTGTGGCCAGTTTGATGCATCAAACTAAATTCTTAATAAAGAATAATAGAAGATGGTGCTGGCCACAGAGATTATTTGGTTTCCAGGAAACAGCCTGTGACTGGGAAACCAATATGCTCAGTGCTGAGTGCCAAATTGCCAACACAATCTTCCTGTTTCCTCCTGCAGGCAGCTAGCGATAGGCCTCTGGTGAGCTCGGCAACAGGAGGAGCTGCCGTGAGCTCCCCTACCTTGTCAGATTTCCAGTAATGTGTCAGAGCAGTTGACCCCTGGATGACTCAGCCACATCTCAGAGGGGAAATGCCTGGCAGGAAGATCATGTTGGTGGAGAGGTTTTAACAGCTGGGAGAAGCACTGTCACTGCAGCAGAAGAGGAAAGGAAGAAGGGGAAGAACAAGTAAGACAGCATAAACTGGCCTACTCAGAGACCAGCATGTGAAGCTCAGGAGACAAGGGATGCCCCTGTGGATGGTGTATTGGGGTTTTCACAAGTCAAGGCTATCACAAGAGCCAGGGGTCAAGCTCTGGATAAGCTACTCTATAAGATGGGAAGTGTTATCCTTACGTATTTTCTTATGAGATCTGGTTAGACTATGATTTCAGAAATCATTGGCCAGGTTCACCAGTAAGCTGTCTGCTTTGCTGCTGCTCCAGGGTCTGAAACAAGACATCAAAGTGCCTTGTCTGAGGAGAGTGTGTGTGTGCTGATTTATGCAGCCAGAGCAGCAACAAAGAAGATGAAACATGCCAGGGACTTGAACTCCTTAATGCCTTCTCCAGGGTGGAACATGTGATTTATCAGAGATAAACAGCCAGCACCATGAGGAGAAGTACTGCCATTACAGACAGGCTGTTCATGAACCACTGCAGCTATGGAGCCTATGTTCCCATGGCTTCATGTCCCATAGCAAAAGCATAACCTCCTTCCTCCCCCCTTCCTGTCACAGAAGTCTTCTGCACCACTCATTTGACACAGTATCCCCAACACTTTCCTATCTTTTACACAGATATCCTCTATCTTCAGCAGTCTCTGTGGCCCTTTTATGTACTTGAGCATTTGGCTTGCAAAACCAGCTTGAGAGATGAGCAGAGACTAGAACAATGACTATCCCAGTTGTAAGCAGTGGGACACACTCAGCAAACATGTGAGCTTTGCATTACATGTGTGTATCCCTTTCCAAATGTCTCAGTCCGCTGGGCCATCTCTGGTCCCCTTTGGGCACAGCTTGACTTGCTGAAATTCTCACAGACTTAACAAAGATCCTAGCCGAAGACATCACTAGCTCCAGACCCCCTGAGAAAGAAAACAGAAGTCCCAGACTATCTGAGAGGAGAAGTACCATGTCACTGTCAGTGGCAGTCTTTACAAGGAATAAGCCATGGTGGTTTAAACATATGTAATATCTATTGCTTACACACTCTCTTTTACGTCTCTCTTCAACTCAGGTGGGAGGAAATTCTCCTATCCTGAAATCACTTAGATAGAGGTACTGATAGCTGGATCCTGCAAAGGTAACAATCATAGCAAAACCCCTCTCTGAATGTTTGGATTTCTCTAAGCCAAGAAAATGGCCTATGATCTGCCTGTAGCTGGTGTGAGGTTTTCTAATGTCTCTGAGTACAAAACCAGGAGTCCTTAACCATGGTGCAGGTGTGCTCCAAGCAAGGGTCTTCTACCCTCCCAGCTGGCAGTGAGTGAGCATCCAAGACCCATCTCTTTCTCTGGGCAGCTACATGATTTAGTACACATCAGATAGTCTGTATACTACTTTTGGGGTGGAGCTTTGGTCTGATCAGGACTTGGACCAGAGACATTAAGAATACAGAAAAAAAAAGCCGTTTCCTTAACCCTGGCAATTTATTTCTTCAGGAATTAATGATAAAGAGTACAAACAAGACTTATACCTGTGTTTAATATTACGACCAGGAATAACTGCACTGAGATTAATGGGACTCTTCACAAGATTCTGTTTACAAATGTATATAACTTTGAAGGATCAGTACCTTAAACTGTGTAATCACCAGAGGTGCAATATACATATGTTGTAAATCTGTGCATCTGTCTTCCTCATCCCAGATATACAAACCTAAGTGTCATTGTTCACTCAGTCAAGGAAATTTTGCATTTCATTGTGCAGAAGTAAGTTCAGAAAATATAAAACACTGTCTTAATCGTCTTGATCTTCTCTAAGATTTCCCTGTGACAGGCTCCATGCTTCTGAAAAGTTTGTAGTTCAGTCCTAAATATTATTTCTGTCACTCTTCTGGGATGAACTTTTCCCTTTACCTTTCCCTTCAGACATGCCATATAGAGTGGGAGGCCCATAAAGACTGTTTCTCTCTTCACAGTGTTTGAAGGCTCTCCTTCCTATTTGAAATTTCTGTTTTCTCCAACAGCTGAAAGAGAGAAACCATTGTTACTCTCAGGTGTGGCAGTGGAGGCTCAAATGCCTGCAAAGGTATGCTGCTCTGCACAAGCAGCAGTAAACTGGTACCTAGAAGCATCATGTTCACCAGAGATTCGTCCCTACGTCTCATGCTTGTTGTTCAGGTGAGAACACAGTGGCTGTGGTTCTCACTTACTCAGTTTGACTCTCAGCATCAGAGCACTCAGCCCCGTGCATGCTTATTCTGTTATGTAATTAAGTTTTTCCCTTCTATTTTAATATGTTGGAATATCACAGGTCTAGTTGTATTTCCTTCTATTTCTTCACAGCAACAGATTGGGTAACAGAAAGCTGCATTAATACTGCAGTGCTTCATAATGCTCTGACCTCACTTTTTGCAGAGCAGAATTGTCTGGGTTATCACGCTAATGTAATATAATGCAGGGACATTAGAAATGCTCCAAAGATAGAAACTGGTGGCCAGTCTAGTGCAGGGACTGCCTACAGCAGTGGCTAGCAACCAAATGTTCTGGGGGAAGCAATAAAATGTGCGTAATATTCCTTTCATTGTAAGACTCTAAGGCACAGGGAACTCCTGTCCGAAACCCAGCTGCAGATCAGTTTATTCTCCAAATAACAAAGTGAAGTACCCCACAGAAGTGTTATCCCAAGCAGTGTGATTATAAATGCAGATTGTCTCTATGTGAGACATCTAATCCCTTTTTGGAAGTCTTACTGACAAGTCTGCTTCTCTGCATGGCAGCCCAAATTTAATTAGGCTTTGTGCAAAGGGAATTCCCTATCAGCCTATGGCTGCCTACCTGTCAATTCCACCACCTGCCCTCCTCTCCCAGGGTGCACAGGAAAATACCCAGGGATGCATGGCTTGTTGTCTCCCTTGCAAGATGAGGCTCCAGGATTTCATCCTGGGGCTGCACTCTTACTACCCATTCCCTATAGGACCTGTGTCTCAAGATGCTATACAGCACCTCTTTCAAACTGCCCATCATGCCTTTCCATAGTTCCAGAACACAGACTGTTCAGAGATCACTTGCCTTCTCCTGCACCAGGGCCAACTTTCCTGGGCATTTCCTTGTCACTTAGGTCTTTCCCTGACTTTATTACTGAAAAAAACAGTTCCTTACTGAGAAAAACAAACATGGAATGGGCCCTTAGCAGGAACTGAGGAGATGCCTGTCACAGAAGTCTCAAGGAGACTTTTCTTCCTTGAAGGAAGTCACCCAGTGGCACAAATGTGGAGCATGGCTGAGCTGGGCTGCTGATGTGGCAAGCTGTGCTGGAAAAGCAAGCTGCCCAGGATCTGGATCATTCTAAAGGCAGGCAACATGAAAGCATAAAGTATTTTTGATGAGCCTTGCTTTTGACATTTCCTTGCAAAGGCGACCCTCCCCTGCACAATCACCCTGCTTCAAAATTAATTTTGAAAATATAATAAAATAATTGTATCAAAATGCAGCATCTCAGTAAAGGCTGCAGTTCTCCATTTCAGCATTATCATTTTGCCCATCATAATGCCATGTAAGTGTGCCAAATACATCATACCAAAAGCTCCAGCTTGGCAGAAATAAAACTCTTCGATAATTTTCATCAAAACTGGCATTTTCCTTTGGAATGTTTCAATCTAATCAAAAGGGCATTTTCTGTCAGACAGCTGTTCAGTCAGAACATTTTCAACCAGCTCTAATCAGACCTTTAGCTAGTAGTTTCCAAATACACCCAAGAGACTTTGGCACTTGAAGTCCAGTGCAAAGTTGAGTTTCTTGCTTCTAGAACACTTGATGATTGTTTGTGTTGTCACATTTCTTCCTCTTAACGTTCAGTAAGACCAATAGGTGACAACAGAGAAGCAGAAAGCAATCCAGAGTTTGAGGGAAAGGGTCTAAATATTACCAAGGACCAAAGACGGGGTGGAGCTCCACATGAAGCAGAACTGGCTGCTGTAACAAATAGAATTGTGCCCAAAGGGGCACAAAGGCAGAAAATGAAACTCTAGAGAGAGCAGTGAGTTGAAGAGGGGTTGTAGGTACTGGTAGTCAGACAGCCCAGGGAAGTCCCACCACACTGAGATGTTTTGCTGGCCAGGGAACTTCACAAAAATGTGTTAGAATGAGAAAACCACCCCCAGCTGCCAAGACTTTGCCAATAGCTTGTGATATCAAGCAATCTAATTCTTTACTGATATCTTCAGTGCCATGGACCCATAGCAAGGAACCTGAGATTATGCAGCTCGGGCAGTTTAAAGCATTTCTTCTCATCTTGCTCTGTTCCTGTACTCTTGCTATCTTATTTCTTTTTCCTTTTCCCCATCTTGAAGATTGTGACTTACAAAACTGAGAACTAAATGCATTCAAAACCACATAGGTAATTACCTATGAGACCTTTGACAGCTTTAATCAACATATTGAATTTAAATATATACTGCCATTCCCCTGTGGATTAGTAACACTTTTAAAACTGCCTTGAAATCAATATTTTGCATCAGTGACTAAAGAAAATTAGCAGTGGGCTGGGGCTGAAATTGAAACCTGAAGCTCTCCTCATCGTGTCTGCACAGCTCCATCCCTCTAGGAGATTGTGCCATGTGCTATGTTGTGATCAGGACACAAAATTGAGTTGAGGAGCTTTTGGGGCTAGAAGCTCTTCAGTTCAGGCTTTTACCAAGATTAGGAACAGACCTTACACTTCAATAATTGCTGTGAAGTGTAAGTACTAAACTTTCATGCAAGCTCTTTCCCACATCAGAGCTGCTCAGAGGGTTTGCACACTCTCCTGGATTTCACCTCTCCAAAATGAAGTTTTGCCACTTAAGGTGAATTATTTGTGGTGGCTGCTAAGGTGACCTGAAACTAACACCAGAAATAAGCTTCTCCAATGTGACCTTTCTGTAGGACACTGGTCACAGAGTCCAGGCTCCCAAAGCCTCTTAATTCTCAGTCAGTTAAATGCTGTGCATATCCCTGGCATGCCTGCACCCTCTATGATCTACTGCAAGCCATGTGTAGCTGGCAGGTTAGTGCACACTGCTCTTCAGGAAGTTGCATTGCTTTCAGTGAAAAGAGAATCCACCACTTAGCTTCCAGCAATTACTCTATCTGCTGAACATTTCCACCCTGTTTTTAATTTGCAGCTCCTGAATTTAGGATTATATTTTTCTTACTATTCTCTGTGTAGTACCTTATCTTCCTGTTGTTTTGTTATTTGCAAATCACTTCTTATAAGACTAAAATTTACATATTCCTGAGCACCTTCCCATGCAAAAGCTGATTCCAGTCCAGTAAATTTTAAGCTTCCAACTGTTCTTAGCTCTCCTGCATGGTCCCTTGTCACTGTGTTAGCAACAACAGGATGAAAACCACTGCTTTTAGAATGATCAATCTCCCATTCTCTTCTTCTCAAGGTGCTTGAAGCCTATTTTTTCAAGGCAGCATTTTCAGACTTTGTACCACTTACATATCTGTTTTCTGAGCTCTCCACCTTTGCCGTTTTATGCTACCTCTCTTTGTCTCTCCAGCATCCTCTCCACATCAGTGGCATCAGCCTGAACAGAACTTGGGCATGGTGTCAACACAGCTATAGCCATCAGTCCACAACTTCTGGTCCCTGCTTCTTGTTCACAGGAGCAGATTAATACAGGAGGACTGTATTAACCCTTTCAGCTGTAGCCTCTCACTCAGAATTCACATGAAGTTACCCTGCCAGAGGCACTGCTTTCCAGAACTGTCTCCCCATCACCATAACAGACTGCTTCTGACTAATTTCTACTGTTAGTTAAGTACAAAGGCACACAGAGTAGATAATACACAGTTTAGCAAATCGCATTTCCTTGAGGAACCTTTCTTTAACCATTCATTATTCTATACATTCCTGTTTCAGCTGAAAATTTTATCAGCAATGATTTTCACATTTCCTTCTAGATTATTGATTAAAATATTGAACAGCCGTTGGACTGAAATCCATCCTCAGGGATGCAACTAAAATCATTTGCATTCACAGACTGGTCCAGTTGAACAATTACGTTTTGAGATCTATTTTTTTGGTCCATTTTTAATCCATTTAACCGTATTGATTCTTAAGCTATGCTTATTTTAAGGAAAGGGTACTTTAGAACACAATGGAAAGCTTATTCATTTGAGCAAGTGCATTCATTCTGGTGCTTGCAGCCTAGGGAATTGATGCCAATTTCGGCCCTTACAACACAGAATTTATTTGTATTTTTCTACTATTTCCTACCACAGTTTCTTGCTGTCCAAGCAATAAGAAGTATAAAAACTACTAATGTTATTTCAGAGATGCTGTGCATTACGGTCTTCCTCACCACCCTTTTTGACGTAAGGACGTCTTAGCGGTAGTAGTTGCTAATTACCGCTAGGGGGCAGCGTTTTATACCTGGTGTCCAGAGTTACTGCCTGAAAGTTTCAGGACTATTCCCAAACAACACTTGGTTTTAAAAAGAAGCAGGAAGGAAAATCTGTTACTCCCCAGCTTAATGTGTTAGAGATCATCCAGGCTTCCGTTACTGGCGGAATCATTATGAATGCCAAGTATGAAAGAAAAGCTCCCCCACTTTGACATTATGGAAATGGACGGCTGGTGGACTCACTACAAACAAATCGTTTGTCTTTAGCTGCACCTAAATCTATGTATGCTGTTCATGCAGGCAGAATCTACTTTGCTGTGTTGTGGAAAAGTCCTTTTCAGATACATGGCTACTGAAACTGATCCTTTCAAGTATGCTGAGGACACAGGGATATCTTCCAGTCAAGAGTTTAACTACCCAGTTCTGAAGAAATGTTGTCTGAAGAAGCTTTTAAGACTCCATGTACACAGAGTCTATGTGTGTAGGTTTTGTAGTGCTCATAGCAAGATAAACCCGAACACTGAGCAAGCAGTATAATGGAGGGTCTGTCCTGACTCCCACAGAGAAACCAAACCCACATGGAAGCCCACTAGCCTGCCTAAGCTGAAGAATAAAATAATGCAATCACCCAAACCAATAGTAACAGGGGAATTTCTTTCTTCTCTCCAGGAAAGTCTGCAAGGCACAGAAGCACAGGAGATGTTCCTGTTCATGGCACATTTGTCAGGTGAGTGGATCACTGCTCAGCTACCATGCACAGACCACTTACTGCAGAGACCAATCTGTAAAAACTCAGTGAGAAAGAGGAGTTTATCATGACGTTTCTTGGACACTGCAGAGCAGTCCAATTCAGCTTTAGCAGTGCAGTGCAGCTGAGAAAAGGATAAATCTAATAGCCAGCTAACCAAAAAAGTGAGAAATGAACCCCACATGCCTTGCATGAAGGGTAATAAGGTATCCCAACAGAAAGGAAGATGAAGGCTATCACAGTGCCTGCATATAAATAGCATGTGTATAAATATCTGCTTAGGATACTGGAGAAGACTACATGGAGACTTGCTTGGCAGATGCTGTAAATGCAGTAAATCCCTCCATGTGTCTAGACAGGCTCTTAGGAAGTGCTGGAAAGAGGTGATAGTAATAGATAATCAGTTCTGTTTGTAAAAGGGAAGGGTAAAAAGGAAGATTGTATACAAAATTTATGGTTTTAGACAATACCGTCTTTGGAAGTCCTTCCAGAAGCATGTTCAGGGCCAGCCAGAGATCTGGAAAACCAAGGCCTTAATGTATAGCGGAGTAAACATAGTGAAGGTGCAAAGGGGAATGTTCAGTTTCATCAAGAACCCTCAATGGACTGATTTCTGGAGTGGAAGGGCTTCAGGTAATCCAGTAGGCTTCAGGTAATGGAAGCAGGCTGCATCTAAAACAGTCAAATGGCGACTTAGCAAATAAAAAAGAAAAAAAGAAACCCAGAACAATGAGGTACAGCAAAACACACTGGAAGGATGGCTCTGTAAGGGTGAATTGAGAGAAACTACACCCTCAAAAAAAGGGTACAGTCACCCATGAAAAAGGGAAGGAACAGAGCAATTTGAAGATACAATAATTCTCATTTAAGCAGAGCACAGACAATGGGAAAATAGATTATAATCTTACATACAAACATATATACATAAAGATATAGATACATCCTGGCATATATTGGACATCTTAGAAATAATATGTGGGAACCAATGACATAGTTTTAAATGAAATTACTAGCAAACTTGCTGTAGCAAAAACTTGGTGGAAGAGTGATAATTAATAGAGCACTGAAATATCACATCAGGTGACTTCTTGGCCCTGAGCAATGTGCCAGACCTGGTTCAAAAGAGAAAAGGTGACCTGATTAAACAGCAAGGTAAAATATGCTACCAGGAGGAGGAAAACAAGTTCCAAGTGGTAACAGATTATGACAATAATTATCTTTCTGGTTTGTCACAGTTATAAACAGGCAGGTCAAAAAAACATGGAGAGACAACTTGCCAAGGGTATATCTTTCTTCCCCCTTCACCAGGAGCACGATGCTCTTCACACGCTTTGTAAAAGGTGTGGGTGGTCGCAGAGGTCAAGGTGAAAAGATAAAACCATAGCAGAAAACTAAATACATTCCTCACATCTGTGTTCACTTGAAAGGATCTAAGGCTCACAGTTCACTTCCTCTTGGGATATGCAGGAGGATCTGTGTCTGAATAAACCTACAGAGCAACTTTATAAACCAAAGAGTAGAAAAGTCACCATGAACAATGATATTAATCAAAAATTTCAAAAGGAACCCAAGTATAAAATTTCCATGTCAGTTACTCTGGTGTGAGAGCTATCACTTAGAACAACCCCATTGCAGGAACAGTGAGTGGCCAACAGCATTATCAGTTTTGAAAGAACTATGGAGAGGGGTGTTATGGGCAGTGAGGGTCAGTAATTCTGATACCCACACTGAGAAACACAAGATAGAACTTACAGGTGAAACAAATACAATCAGTAAGAGTTACAAACTCATAGAATGGTTTGGGTTGGAAGGAATCTTCAACATCAACCATCCCCTACCCCCCCACCCATGGGAAAAGACACCTTCCACTAGACCAGGCTGCTCAAACCCCCTTCCAACCCAGCCATGAACAATGCCAGGGATAGGGCAGCCATGGCTTCTCTGGGCAACCTGTGCCAGTGTCTCACCACCCACACAGGAAAAAAACCTTCTTCCTAGTATCTCATCTAAGTGTCCCTACATAGTGAGTTGACAAGTTACACCCATTCTGGAAGAGATGGTGGAGTCCTCAGGTTTTGCAGAAGGAAGTCATGTTTCACCAGTCTATGAAGGTCATTTTTAAGGAGCCATGGAACATGTTTGTGAGGAAGATCGTTGTTAGGTACTATGTGAATTTCTGAAAAGCCTTTTGAAAAGATGATTCCCTAAGGATTTTTGAGAAGCTAAGCTCCAATGGGCTAAAAGAGAAAGGCATTCCATAGGTAAAGAACAGGTTAAAATAAAGGAAGTAGTGAGTGAATGAAAAGTCAGATTTTGCAACGAAGACAGGCTTCTAAGGGTTCTATACAGAAGTGTATGTTGCATAGCTTGTTAAGGAATGATTGGTAGAAATGGTAGTTGCCTAATGAGAAAACCTATTTTGGCAAGGAAACAAAGTTGGGGTAGTAGAAAACCCTCAAGATGCAATATAACATAAGAAAAGGTTCTAAATAAAACTCTGTCCTATTTTATACAAAGCAATCCCAGTGTGGAAACAGCAGTGTGAACACTGCATACAAATTGTGAATTCCACATTCTCACTAAAACCTACATTTTTGTATTACTGTGGGTTGATGTGAAAAACCATCAGTTTAGTGAACAGAAAAAATTCAAATAGTAAGTAATATTAAAAATTAATAGCTGGGAAGACAACAGAACAGACTGTATTAATATGTTAATCTATACATGCCTAGGATATCCACATCTGGAATACCAGGTCCAATCCATTTGTCACAGAAAAATTTTGTGCAGACAGAGGAGCTCCATGGGGATGTCTGGTGTGTGGAGAGACTGCAGCAGTCTTCAGAGTGATTAAATGTAAGTGGGACACTTCTTCCTGAGAAGAGGTGGATGGGGAGAAATATGCTAGAGTTCATGCAATCAATGAAGTGTGATATCCAAACCCCAGGGAACCTGATTTGTGGTGCTGCAACAGTGGGAATGGGCCATATGACATGGAAATGCATCTGGGATTTCTTAGCTGCTGGAAATCACTTTGAATTTGAAGTCTGTATTTCTTGTTGCTGCAGAAGTTTAAGTTGTTTGGCTCTATGTGGAGAACAGGGATGAGGGTGAAGAAAGATGAGTTAAAGAGGTTTCTGAGGGACCTGTCTCCAGCTGCTGAGGATACACTGTTCTGTGAAGGCCAACACGCACCATTGTAGGGACACACTTATTCTTCAGAAAACACACTTCTGAGACTGACACAGTCTTCAGCAATTTTCTTATAGATTTCTATTTCTTCTAACTGAGAACCAGGACAGGCACATAAAAGCCTTGAACAGGGTGTGCTGAACTGGCAGATATCACACTCAGTATCTTCTGTGTACCAGCATCTGGAAATGGCTCCTCCCTGTGCCAGATGGTGTACAAACATGGAAGAGAAAGGCAGTCTTCTATTGTTCTACAGCAACTTTTTATTCTTGTGGCTATTCAGCAGGCCAGCTGGAGGCCAAGGTGCTAAGCATGAGGTTGATATTAAGGAAGGGAACAGTGGGTAGTGAAGGAAACCATTTTCCATCTGAAAATCACAGGGGGTTTAGTTTAACAAATATTTAACAATAAGGGATGCTAATGCAGACCACTTTTTTTTGTTTTCCTTTAAATTTATTCTTCTACACCTTTTCTATTCTTTGTGAATAGTCCAGGACAACCAACTGATCATCAAGTCCAACCATTACCCCAGGAGTGCCAAGGCCACCACCAGATCATGTCACTGAGGGCCTCATCTACATGGTTTTTGAACACTTCCAGGGACAGTGATTCCACCACTCCCCCAGGCAGTCCTGTTCCAATGCCTGAGTGCCCTTTCAGTGAAGAAATTTTTCCTAATATCCCCTGGCATAGCTTGAATCTGTTATCTCTTGTCCTACCTCTTGTTACCTGGGACAAGAGACCAGCCACCAAAAAACACTTCAGCATATTACCTCTGGATGTTCCATCTTAGCTCTTCTCAGTTTCTAATTTCTTTAACCAGACCTCTTCATCTCTGCAATCCTTTTCCATCACAAAAACACCACACTGAGTATATGAATCAATTCAGCTTTTGAAGGTTGAAGCAGCATTTCTCTCTGTGATTTAATGCGTGTGTGAAAAATACACAACATGAAATAGGAAGGCTCTTCTTTCTCATAATGTGAGCAAAAAACATTAGTGCAAAGGTCAGGACAGAAAGAAGCTGCAAGAGAGTAGGGTATTCTTTAAAATTCTGAAGTTCTGGAATAGAACCCCTAAACATGAAATCCACCAACTTGCTCAAAACAGCTTTGTTCTAGTACAGGTTGGGGCTAGTGATGTTTGTGTGGCTGGTTTCATTGCAGGGCATGGAAAAGAGGCCTTTCTGAGCCTTGTATAAACCTGGAAGGCTGTCATTGCTAGGTTGGAGCTGATCTGAATTTATAACAGATGATAATTTTTAGTAAGTTGACCATGATCACTGAAAGACTTGGTCTGGCTTGAAATAGTTGAGCCTTGTACTTTGCTCACTCTACAAAATGAAGGGAGGCAGTACACAAACTGTGCCAGGGAAGGTTTAATCTGCAAGACAATCTCAGCAAACTGGAGATGCTGTTCAGCGTAGAGAAGTCCAAGGTACTGCATGGGAGTACTGCACAAAGAGAGGATGGGCAAATCCTCCCTCAAGATCAGCTCTGCAGAAGAGATCTGTAGCTAAAGGCAGGTTGTGCTGCAAAGATGGACACCCTAGTAAACATTAATTCACTTTAAAAATGAGTCTTCAAGACTGGAGGTCTTAGAAGATTGGACTGCTTAGGTTGGCACTTGGTAAGGTACACACGACTACAGCTACCCTTGCTCTGGGATATCTGGTGACCTTGCTGGGTGGGCCTACAGTATGATAATAGTCTCTGAGGGCCCAGACTTACTGATAAGATAAATTCTTAGAGTACGATCATAATTCCTAAGGCTCAGGATGAAAATGGACGGAAAACTCATTTGGAGCCTTGGGCTTCTGTTTTCTGAGTGTTTACATACTGAAGGTGGTATAATGACTAAGGACTAGGCTGGAATTAATACTGTTTCGCTTCTCCCCATCCATAAACAGACTGAAATAAAGAAGGTATCAGAGGAAACCCAAAGAGATAAGAACTATTTTCCTTGGACTCTAGTTGTTTTCATCAGGCCATGTAAAACTAGCTATGCAGTGTGGGTGTTTTTCTCTGAACTTTGCTCCTCTTCTGAGCTGTGACCCCTGCAAAAACAGGAGCTCACTTTCCCTCTCTTGAAAGCCAAAATTGTAATTCATCTCTTGGGATCACAATGCCCAACATCTTCAGTGTCCCCACACTCCTATGTTTATAGGCAGCACCCCATCCAGCCTGTGATCTGTGCTGTAGGTTGAGAAAGAGTTTGGGAGGCAGAGGTTTCCAAGAAAGGTGAAGCAAAATTATGGGATCAAGTATGTGATGCTCTGCAGAAGAGAAAAAAGAGGGAAGGCATAGGACAGAGTAAGTTTTCTCACTGTGCTTTTCTTCACTGTTGAACATCTGGGATTGGCCATGTCCCTTGTAAACAAGATACGCAAAGTTAGAGCTCAAATTTCTGAGAAACCTGTTCTCATAAATGACTTTCAGGCATTTTATTTAGTAGATACCACAAAATTCAGGGATTCTGGATCTTCAGTTTTCCGGACAGACTGAGGGAGTAAACTGTTATCTAGTAACAAATACACTAGATAAATACGAATGTTACCACCTTCTGTGATAACTTACATTGCACTTGCCATGTTTCTGGAATCAAGGAAGAATCTAATTTCACCCATGCAAGGACAGGTTGATTCTGTGCAAGCTGGAACTAGCAACTAAAATAGCTTCCTAATATTTTTAACTGGGGATACAGGTATGGATGAGAGTCTCCAAGCATTCTGATGGAAGCTGCAGCACAGTATGATCCATTTTTGTTTTCCTAACAACCCACAGATTGGCTATCTCAGATCACAGACTGGCTTGAGAAAACTCCTGAGTATGGGTAGAGTTTCAGATCATTGCTGGCTATAGACAAATTCCATCAGAGAGCGAAGAGAAGGCATCTCAGCTTGACAGGCAATGCAGCAAAGTGTCATACACAACAGATCAATTGTGGTTCAATTTCAGCTTTGATGGAGAGCAGGACTCAAATTTCACATAATTGAACTCCTGTAGAGGTCTAGATGACTTAGCTGCTCTTCAATGACACTCTGAGAGCAGCCAGAGCAAAAAAAAGTTGTGTGCCCTGAAGATTCATGTCTTTAGCATGTTATTGCTCAAATTCCCAAGAGGAAAATGAAGCACAGACTATGATATCAGTAGTACTTCATAATTCCTTTCTGGGCTGAAATATGGGTTTTTTTGGCTGTTGTCCCAAATGCCTGCTTCAAGGTGACACCTCCACTGCTTGCTGAGAGAGCTGCAGATGCCTCTTTGGTCTTGGGACCCCGAAGGCAGAAGAAAACAGTTGGATTTTTGCATTTGTTTTCTCAGAGGAGTAATGAGTTAGAGGAAAATGAGATTTTTCCACTTGCTTTACTCATTTCAGAGCAGTGAATAAAGAGAGGTGAGCATTTAATTTGTCTCAGAAAATTTATTAAACTAGCAGAAGCATTAATGAAGACAATTTTTTCATAACTCCAGCTCATTCTCCAGAGATTTTACAGAGTTTACTGTAAGCAGCACTGCTGTTGTTTCCCACTTCGTCCCATTCACTGTTTTGACTCTTCCACTGGTTCTTAACCTCTGGCTGGACAGCAGTCATAAGTTAATAAAACAGCCCACAGGCCAAAGAAAATGCCTGGTGAACTCAAATAATGGTTCCTTTTATAGTGGGTCTCCTACCCAAGTTTCAGCTTCCACAAAATTTGTGGAAATTTAATCCTCTGAGATACTGGTGAATGCCTTCAATGACTATTATAGGACAGAGGGACTGATGGCAAGCAGACAGCGTATTTATATATCCTGATTCCTGGTGAAAATCAGACCAGGTTTTTTCATTGAGAAGGAAGTTCTTTCCTGAAAGATCAATTTTCTGATATTTACAGATTTTGACAAATTAAAGTATTTAAGAAAAAGGAAATGAGCAAAACTAAATTTTAGTGCCCTCAAAGGGCTCACATCCACATTCTAACCAAAACCCTGAGTATGGATGGTGAATGCAAAAATTTCTAAGGGTTTCTATTTTTATTCTCACCCACATTACATTACGGTTGGAACAAATCAATTTTCTGACCCACTCTACAAATAACCTCTCTTGTCTGCTGTCATCTTCTTTTGCATTCCAAGGTACAAAACTAGCGAGAAGTCTGAAGAGTTCCCAGCAGCAAGAATGGATTACTTCTTAGTACTTGAATATTGCAGTGGTGAGCTGAATAGAAAGAGCTCTCCTCCAGGTGACATTTGTCATTGTCAGCTCCTTACAGGCACAGAGCATTGAAAAGAGGACAGCCAGCTGGCTCCTGATGGGAATAGGCTCCCTGATGCTCCTGGGGTCCACTCAAGATGTCAGTTCTTCATGGGTGATGGCTCCCTTACCACATATTCACTTGTAATTTAGGAAAGCTGATAATGGATGGGCAGAACGATATGCTAGAAAACCTCTCGCAATTACAGACAACAGAGCTCCTTTCCAGAGGAAATGGTTTTCTCTAGCACCACCTGAGCTCCTTAGATGACTCCAAGGCATTAATAACCTGCAAACCCCAGAGCACACCTTTTACTTTGCAAATGGATCTATACCCCACACTCTTGCAATATCCATGCTCCTAAAACAAGGCAGGGAAGTCTGCCTGCCCAAGGCACTGAGTTATTGCTCTTTGCTTTTCTCCCTGAGAAAGTTGTAGACCTGTACCTATCTGGGTACGTTGCTTTTAATAATATTTCACCTGGGGACTGAAATCTAACCCTGAAAAGAGCATGTACACTGCCATTTCTGATAGCAAATGTCAAACCACTCCGTGTTTCATTTGTAATACCCTCTAGGGTGGAAGTGGGTTTTTAACAGAGATGGCAAATGCATTTCACACCTTAATTTCAGGACTGTCATTCAGACAGACAAGCAACAGACAGGAAATGAGAAGAAAGCTTCCCTTTCATATTCCCAATGGGCACACTGTTCTGCATAGCATGCTTCTGTGCTTGCTAAAAGAGCAGTGCCAGGTAGTTTATGCTGCAGGCTTGAACTGGTACTGTGCAACAGCTCAGGCTTTTGCTCTGGTGTAAGGAAATCAGTGATCTCATGGTGTAATACTGATGAACATCACAAATTCAGACTGAAGGGCTATGACAGCAGACGAGGCATGAGGAAGACGGTAACAGGGCTTATACTCTTTAACAGAGAGGCAGCTGGACAGTATATCTCTTCCGTTATGTGATCCCCACCTGATGTTTTAAGAAGTTTTTCTGGGACCTTGATGAGTCAAAGGAGTACCAGTCTCCATTAACTTTGGCACCTTACTAGTATGCCCAAGAAGTAACGAGTAAAAACAGTTGCTCACCAAACAAATTCTTCATGTGCCAAGGTTTAAAATGTGTTACAACACCTCTCAGTTTCCTCTCATCCCCACTGCAAACTGCTGAATCAACAGTCAGTGGTTCCTGGCATAGGACGTGAAGAAGATGTAATAGTAAAACTCCAATAGTAAGACAGCAGCACCTGCAGAGGGTAGCTGCATCTGCAGATGTACACTGGAATGGTGGAAGCCTTTTCTCATTTTCCCTGAGTTTCTACCAGCATGTTCAGTCTCCAGTTTGGAAGTGCAGTGTGGTGTACCAGAGAAAGCTTCCCCATGACTGCAGAGCATCAGATGCAGAAGGCCATCAGGACCAAAATGTCTGTGGATATTGGTTTTGTTCCAAACACATCTGAATTCCATGTAACACTCATTGCCATGTTCCTGGCCAGAGCCAGATCTCTGTCACACTTGGCTGTCCAAAGAGTTCTTAGGGCACCAGATATAAAGCATGGCTTCCTCTAGCTGCTGAAATGGCAACACAACTCCTGTGCAGCTCCTTGTGCCAGTCCTCTAAAGCACATCCGGCAACAAGTGAGCTCATATAACTTGAAAATCAGGATGAAATACCTCATCAATTTGAAATCCATTCTTCTAAGGTGCTTGTCTGGATTTTTTTTTAACTTTGTTTTTTTAAATGATTGACCTCAGACAAACCAGTGGATAAATTATATTTTTTCCTATGTCAACTGTTTGTTATCAGAGGAAATGTCCTCACAGTCAGGACTTGCTGTTTTTTGTGTTTTATCTGTGCAGAAAATTCCATTAAGTGAAATTTAATGCCAAAGCTCTAAGATCTGCATTCCTGGGGAATGACTGTTTGGGGGGCATTGTCTTTGAATCGGGAGCAAACACAAGCTGATAAAACACTTGTTGGATTATTTAGTCATGCCATCTTTTGCTGGATAGCTAACACACACATACAAATCACTACAGGCAAAAATATTTCCTAAGTGGAACATTGATGATTCCTGAAAGATACAGCAATGGTCTTAGGCAAGTAAGCAACCCTACTAGTGATTAAGCTGTTCCTGACATACACAGCAGCCTGAACAAGATCTCCCTCTGCCCCCTCAGAGTGACAAATCTTGTTTGTATCTATCCGGCCACGTTGTGCAGCAACGCACACAGGGAAAGAAAACATCACCCTATTTCATCTTCTTAAAAACATAACAGTTCTTCATTGCTTTGCAGCATGTAATTTAATAGCAGCTAGAGGAAGCATAAGTGTCTTCTCATCTGTAGAAAGAGGGGCAGAGCAAGCAGGGCCAGGGGTCTGACAACTTGTCAAGGCTTGTAAGAAGACTGCCATGTTATTATGGAGGTACTGCATTGCTTGTCCCCCTCAGCTGTGATAGTCTGTGGTACTTCTCCAACTGGAGACACATCTATGACACACCAGTGACCAGAGATGAAGGACTTGTCTCTTTCCCCACTTCCCTCTTCTGTATCCTGTTATTTTCATGATATAAGAGATAGTATTAAGTATAAGATGTAGTACTAAGTATCAAAATTCCCACTAAACTGGTAGTGAGTCCCTGTCAAGACCCTCTTACAGCACTGCTGCTCTTAACAGATATGAAGGCTTTGTTGAAACTCCTTTAACTTAAGGTTGATGTGCTTATGAAAATCATTATCTAAATCTGCTAGGTTGCAGAGTACATTATGTACATGGAACAGAAGCTGAAGGATGAATAATACCCAAATAACAAGAAGTGCTGGGTTTATTCAGACCCATGTATGAGGCCACTGTGGTTTTTGGAGAAAGATGATAAGTGGATGCAAGGTGCAATGCTGTCTAATAATTGTCAAAACACTAAAGCAGCACAGCGGATGATCCCAGACCTAATTGTATTCAGGTTGCCTGAGGGATACATGGTCTAGATACAATTTTGAGACCATGAGCAAGCTGTTGGTTAAATTGAACTAGCCATTAATCAATTAACTAAACTCTGTGCACAGCAGCAACAGGAAGACTTCTTCCAGACTGGGGATAAACCGCGTTGTTTCTCAATTCAAGTCAAGCTAAGCACAGTTTTCTCCCATAGTCTCCCTCAATCAGGTACATGTGATCACAGTCAGCCAGAGCAAACTGCCCTTTGGTTTCTTTTACAAAGAATTCATACTTTCACAGACTGCCTTCTCAGAGCTGACAATGCTAAAACTGATTTATGTGGGACAGAAAACTACAGGTTACAGCAACATGTTAGTCTGCAATGTCACTAATGGACTACTCTTTCCTGATGGCCCCAGGTTTCATTGAACAACAGCTCAAGTGTTATCACTGGCTAAGGACATCTTTGCATGGTGGAGTGACTGCTTAGCTCTGCAGAAACAACTGAGGAGTATGCTTCTGACTCTCCTTTTCTTCAGACCAGATGCAGAGACTTTTCAAAGTAATGCATAGGGAATTTTTAGGGCCTAGAAAAGAGGATGAGCCTACACCCATCTAAGCCTGACACAAGCAAGCTGCAGAGGACTAGAGCAGAGTAGGAAGAGCTCACCTCTCTCAGGATCCCCAGTATAAATGCTTCTCCAACTCCTAAAGAGTGTGCTCCCACCTCTGTCTTCTCCTGCCTCTGAGTACAGCCCTGCACAGAGCAGCCACAACCACATGGTAGTGATCAGATCATCTGCTGGAGTGCTCTCCCTTTGTTTTTTTGTTGCTGTTCTCAAAGTCTTGCACCTGTGACTCTGTCAGTGCTGTTCCGATGGGCTCCCATGGGAAGTGACTGCCAGAAGCTCTGCCTGCTTTCCACCTCTTTCCTGCCATTGGTTGCTTTGGGCTGTACTTGAGAGCCTATTATATCCATGCATATAGGTTAACATCCAGCATCCTGGGTTCATCAGCAGTGGTTATTTTTCTCCCTAGTAGCTGGTGCAGTGCTGTGTTTTTGACTTTAGTCTGAGAACAGTGCTGATAACACCGATGGTTTTAGTTGTTGCTCAGTAATGTTTACTCCGATCAAGGACTTTTCAGTTTCATGCTCTGCCAGTGAGGAGGGGTACAGGAAGCTGGGTGGAAGCAGAGACAGGACATCTGGCCCAAACTAGCCAAAGGGGTATTCCATACCACAGCACATCATGCCCAGTACATAAACTGGGGGCAGTTACCCAGAAGGCCCAGATCACTACTTGGGTCGAGCTGGGTATTTGTCAGTGGGTGGTGAGCAATTGTACTGTGCGTCACTGGTGTTTATTGTCAAAGCCTACAGCACCCAAGATTCCCAGGCAGTCCTCCATCCAAGTGCTAACCAAGAAGCAAAAGGTGTGTTAGTGTGTACAGCGTGTGCAGCATCTCATAAGCAGGGAGAAACAGGAGGGAGTCTGTGGGCCTAATGAAAAACTTCGATTGTTATGGGAAGTATTGTGGAGGATCTTCTGCAACCATGGAGATGAAATAAAAAAAAGACACTTGTCTCCTTTGCAATGGACATGTGTCCATTGCTTTTCTCCCCACTTGCTACCAGAGTTCTTTTCCTTTCTCTTTTCTCTTTCTCTCATTTAATTCTTATATTTCCCCAAAAGTATCTCCATAGAATCATAGAATGGGATCATAGAATAATTAGGATTGGAAAAGACCTTATGATAATCTAGTTTTAACCCCCCTGTTCCGCTAGTTCCACCATTACAGTCAATGCATGCCGACAGCTATAGACTCTGCTGATAAATGATTGTGCATCTGTCTCAATATGCTTTGTGCAGCATGTTCCATTTTGTATAAATGACAAAGCCAGAGAAATAATAGTCCTTGGGTAAGGCTTTATCCAGAATCCCCTGCACCCATCGATTAGGATAGCAATGGGTTCAGCTTCAGCTCCTGGATTCCTCTGCACTGCCTGCAGGGGAGCAGGTGTAGTCTGGGAGACAGCTCAGGACTACACTGAGGCCCCCTCTGGGGCTTCCACTTTGCAAAGAGTCACTGATGGAAACCTCAGTGTGCAGATCAGGTAGATTTGTGTGCCTGAACGTCTTCAGGAAGTTGTAGTGTGTAACAGTCCTAACTGAGTGTACTCGGCTGATGGAGTACCGGGCTGATGGCCACAACGCTGAGCAGCACCCTCATGCCCATGATGTAGCAGTAACTTGTGTGGGCTGCTACTGTAAATTCACTAACACAAATCAGCTGTAATTGCTTTTCAACCATGACCAGTTACATTTGCTTGAAAAGTCACTGATCAACCTGACAAAGAACATTAACAGGGATATGTCCACAAAACTCTGCTTTTCCCCCTGCTGTGTAGGGACATCAGTTGCCCCCCTGTAAGGAACATCCACAATGGGATGTTTTTGGAAATGTGAGTTTCCAGCTGGAAAAAGTGAGAGCTGCTGGGCAACAGCTATTTCGCCTGATTGAAAGAATGCAACTGTTTTGTTGAGCTCTGTTTCCATTGTTACTATGATTATGAATTCAGTTGTTCACATTTTGTCATAGACAATTTCCATGGATTAGGCATAGTGTTTCCACACTTCCATTAAAACCATGCTCTAGCTACAGGACACTCCGTTCGTCTGCTGACTTGTTGGCTTGCTAATGCTACATGGTTAACGTGTTTGAAAGGACATGATAATGGAAAAATTAAGCAGCTCATTCTGAAGCGGGTAGGAACCATCCAATGCTTTGTAGGTCTCCGGTAAACATAGCAAACAGATGTCAACAGCTCTGTGGTAATAAGACAAAAGGGCTTATGTGTGGTAAGAAGTGCTCAGGGTCAGCTTCTGACACCCTCTGACTCTCCTGACTGTCTTACCTGTGCATATGTGGCTCTAGAGAAGACACTGGCAGTGTCTGCACCAGTGATTCATACTGCCAGTGAGATACTGGCAGTATCTCCTCCACTGGGGAGGGAGTGGAATGACCTGGGCCCTACTGCTGCTAAAGTGCTAATGCTCCAGAAAACCCAGGAGCCAGCATTGCCTAAAGGATTAGTACAGTAATTAACAGGCTCCCTAAACACCAGGTTCCAGAAGTTCAGCTTTAATGACCTCACCTCAAAGGTTGAAGTATCCTGGCTAGAGTAGAGCCAGGAAGGGTTATTTGAACTTTATGCAGTTCAGCTACAGGGTAGAACGATTTCAAAAATAGTTTTCCCCATTGGGGCATTACAGCACAGGATATGTCTCTGTGTGTTCCCGTGAATCTGCACTTTGTTACTGAGATCAAGCTGGATTTCCAAGGATCCAGAAAAGCACCCGGTTAGCTCCAGGAGTCCAGTTATACAGGCACTGCCACTGGGACACACAGCTGGACATCTGAAAGTCGCTGGTTTCAATGCGATGTGCAACTGTGGCTTTCCCAGCCCACACAGGTCTTGCCTCTTTCCTCCGCAACACACCTCCCCTGGCATCAGGGTAGGTCAGGGACCCATTGCAGGGGGGAACTTTTATCCCTCTCCCTGCAAAATGCCCAAGCAGCAGAGTGGCAAGGAGGCCATCTCAGGGTTACTGCAGGGTGACCACAGCTCTCCTTGATAAGGTGGTGGATGCCAGCTGAAGCATGGCCTTTGGCCAAGACTTCCTGAAGCCTGCTGTTGAACCTTCTTTGGTAGCTCCCTATGGCAGGCAGCAGGTGGGCTGTCACTGTCCTGGGCTCTCCTGCCTGTTCCAAGGCGCACAACAACCCACAGTAGCATTGCCAGCTAGCCCTTCTCAGGCAGAAAACTACACAATCACAGGTTAGACACCTTGGTTTTGGGTCTTAGACTAAAGGTGTTGCCCCTGTGCTGAGCAGGACAGATAGCACAGCTAATGCTCTGGCAAGGCATGGGGTTGGCTCCCAGCCTGAGGGAGTCCTACAAGCCTTTTCAGGAGTGGTCCCTCTCCCACTGCTGCTCCCCTACTCTTTCTTTGGTGGTTGTTTATCCCAGATCGTACTAGACAGGCAAGTCCTATTCTCTGTTTTTCCCTTCCTGGTTTTATTTCTGTACCCTCCCTGGCTGGGTTGCATAGAATCATAGAATAGTTAGGGTTGGAAAGGACCTTAAGATCATCTAGTTCCAACCCCCCCTGCCATGGGCAGGGACACCTCACACTAAACCATATCACCCAAGGCTTCATCCAAACTGGCCTTGAACACTGCCAGGGATGGAGCATTCACAACCTCCCTGGGCAACCCATTCCAGTACCTCACCACCCTAACAGTAAAGAATATCTTCCTTATATCAAGTCTAAACCTCCCCTGTTTAGGTTTCAACCCATTACCCCTTGTCCTATCACTAAAGTCCCTAATGAAGAGTCCCTCCCCAGCATCCCTGTAGGCCCCCTTCAGATACTGGAAGGCTGCTATGAGGTCTCCACGCAGCCTTCTCTTCTCCAGGCTGAACAGCCCCAACTTTCTCAGCCTGTCTTCATACAGGAGGTGCTCCAGTCCCTGATCATCCTTGTGGCCTCCTCTGGACTTGTTCCAACAGTTCCATGTCCTTTTTATGTTGAGGACACCAGAACTGCACACAATGCTCCAAGGAAGGTCTCACAAGAGCAGAGTAGAGGGGCAGGATCACCTCCTTTGCCCTGCTGGTCACGCTCCTCTTGATGTAGCCCAGGATACGGTTGGCTTTCTGGGCTGTGAGCGCACACTGAAGCCGGCTCATGTTCATTTTCTCATTGACCAACACCCCCAAGTCCTTCTTTGCAGGGCTGCTCTGAATCTCTTCTCTGCCCAATCTGTAGCTGTGCCTGGGATTGCTCTGACCCAGGTGTAGGACCTTGCACTTGGCATGGTTAAACTTCATGAGGTTGGCATCAGCCCACCACACAAGTGTGTCAAGGTCCCTCTGAATGGCATTCCTTCCCTCCAGGGTATCAACAGAACCACATAGCTTGGTGTCATCGGCAAACTTGTTGAGGGCACACTCAATCCCACTGTCCATGTCACTGACAAAGATGTTGAACAAGACTGGTCCCAACACCGATCCCTGAGGGACACCACTCGTTACTGGTCTCCAGCTGGACATTGAGCCATTGACCACAACTCTTTGCATGCGGCCATCCAGCCAGTTCTTTATCCACCGAGTGGTCCACCTATCAAATTGACGTCTCTCCAATCTAGAGACAAGGATGTCATGTGGGACAGTGTCGAATGCTTTGCACAGGACCAGGTAGATGACATCAGCTGCTCCACCCCTGTCCATCAGTTCTGTAGCCCCATCATAGAAGGCCACCAAATAGGTCAGGCAGGATTTCCCCCTTAGTGAAGCCATGCTGGCTGTCACCAAGCACCTTGTTGTTTTTCATGTGCATGCCTTCCAGGAGAATCTGCTCCCAGATTTTTCCAGGCACAGAGGTGAGACTGACTGGTCTGTAATTCCCTGGGTCATCCATTTTCCCCTTCTTGAAAATGGGGGTTATATTTCCCTTTTTCCAGTTGTTGGGAACTTTACCTGACTGCCATGGTTTTTCAAATATGATGGACAAATAATTGCGTCAAGCAATGTGCACAGCAGCACTCAGACCTGGGGCAACAGCAGAGCTGAGCCCAGATCAGCTTTCTGGGCTTTTCCTCCTCACCCAACTCCTCAGCCTTCTCCTCCATGTTATTTCCTGTCTCTGGTCCCCTGCCTTACCCCAGCTCGCTTCTCCAGGAGGCTCTGCCCCTGTGTTCCACACTGGGGCAGGCTGAAGAATCCTCTAGGGAGAGGTAAGAAGCCTGCCAGCTTCTCCAGGTGCTGCCCTTCTGTCCCGCTGCTGGGCGCTGCCAGAAGGACAGCTGGTACCCTCAGCCGTACAAAACAGAACAAGATACTTAGCACAGCGTCTGTCATCTTGTGCTTGAGGGTGAACGTGAGGAGGGCGGAGGGGAGGGAATACCTCTCTTCACTGTGTGCTGCTTAGAGAGAAACATGGTTTGTTATGATGCCAGAGCATCAACCATGTTATTTCTTAATTTGCCTTGTGTGCCTCTTGCATGGCTTACATCATAGCATTTCAGCTCAGACCCATATGTTATCAGCTGCTAAAAGGATTACTCTGAAAAATATCTGACACTGTATGTAACTCTTCTAGCTGCTGAAATAGTTTAAACAGGTAACGTTGTGCTTCTGTTAGCACTCCCTTATACACCCATAAGAATGCTAGTCACGTAAATACCCCTGAAACCAAAGATAATTTTGGGACAGATTCATACTGTCCTAAAGGAATAAAAAAAAATAGGTTTGTTGACAAGTAAGAACAAAATTTTCCTTTCTTATTCTAGTTCAAATATGTCTTCCTCACCTACCTGTTCATGCACTCCATCTGATACTCTGGGCTGCACAAAATAGCCAATGTGATGCTCTGTGTGCAAACACGGGTACAACCCTTCAGTGTGCAAGGTATTCATGAGTAATACCAAAGCAGGCAGATAGAAACTGTCTGGATTTTTGTGACCCATTCAGCCACCATTCCCACTGAGCCTGATGTTGTGGGGAACAAAATGTCTGCATCTTTCCTGTTTCTTTGCCTTTCTGGTTTGTCAACATCACAAGAAACCTTTTGGTCTTTGTTCATGGATTTGTGTCTTCTATGCGGGCTCAACACCTGCCTTTTCACTTCCTTACTGTACATTCTCCATCCCAGAGCCCCATTTGGGTGGTGCCACCATGTTTTCCTGCTATATGTGTATCCCAGGCATCAGCTCTGGGCACTATTCTGATTCATCCAAAGGGTGAGCTTGAATTTAGCCCTCTGAGGTCCTGCATACAATATGTCAGCCTGGCAGCCAGGTGACAGCGCTGTCACCTATAAACCCATGTCCCTGTTCTGGAGCGGGAGAGAAGTGTAGCTAGGCACTGTGAGTCTGCCTTGGATAGACCGGGATCTGTTCAAGTCTGGAAGGGAATTTTCCCATCCCCTTCAAATGTCTTATCCTGAAGTCCCTCACATGGGAAACAAGTGTGGGCAGATGCGGAACAGCACAATCAAGGGGCTATAGCCACTTAATTGCCCTAAGGGCCAACTGAAACTATACCCTGATTTTCCTTTTATTTTGTCCACAACTTCTGGTAACTTTTCCTATTGCATTCATTTAGCTTTCAATGCTCTTAAAATGAAATTGGCTTTGGCTGCCCCCTACCAGGGCTTTTTTAATGCACAAATTTCAGTGAATAGGATAGATGAACATTAAAGCAAGACCAGAAATCTGATCAAATTTCTGGCTTACTCTTGTTGCTTACAGCAACACAGCCTACACATCTGGAAAATAATTTTCTGAGGGGCTGCACTTCAATGCACAAATTGACTCAAAAGTGAATTAATTAACCTTCTTGATTTTACCTTGCTTAGGCTATTTCCAACTTCCACAAGTGTCTTTTATTTCTTTTCCAATTGCATAGAAACCAGAATGTAACTCAGGACTATAAAAAAGAAGCCAGATGATGCATTTCAACGCAATTAAGCCTTTTATGTTTTCTTTTTTTAAGAGCAGTTTCAAGTGACAAACTGTAAGTATTGCAGGTATGTTTATAAGAGGTGTTTTTAGTCAAAAAGTTGTAACAGGGAACAAGGGACTTTCAGCATAATTTGGTGCAAACTAAGGGAGGGAGGCAATAGAATGAAAATGCTGTAGGGTAGTGTCCCCCAGGTTGTGACCTTCTGTGGGTCAGATTGCTAATGGAGATGCAGTTTTTAGTAACTATAGCTACAACAGCTAGTATCAGACATAAATGCTGCTGGGAACCTTTTTGTGAGAAGGGACTGTACATGGCAAGACAGGAAACGTACACTTTACTGTGAAAACAACAGGGACAGCCACTGTGTAAGGTAGGCCACTTAAGAATATATCTGCCTTGGTCCATCTTCACCTTTCATAGTGCCTGTCCCTAAAAAACACAGGTCCTGCTCAGGTGGAGCACTCTTTTCCTTGTGGCTAGCTTAGAGGGCTTCTCTGGTAGCATATAGCAGAATTGCTGCAGTGAGATGACAGTCCACAAGAGCCTTGCTGAGCCTCTGGGCTGAGGCATGGCACATCCTATGGACTGTGGCAACTGAAGAAGCAGCAGAACTGGCAGTGCCAAAGTGCAGCCTGGTAATTAGCAGCAATTCTTGCAGGAAGTCCACAGCACACCTCAGAGACACCGACCTGACCAATCGCCACTGTCCTGTGGGGCAGCAGGAAAATGCTGCCTGCTCTGCTGCTAACCCTTCTGCAGAAACTGAATTCCCAGCCCTCTGCAAGTGAAAAGCTGTGTCAGCTGGGTGAAGCGTGACAAGACCGGAACAATGTCATTATAGGATGGTACCATGGCTGCAACCACCCAGGAGTTAAACTGTAATCTCGGAAAAAAAGAATTAGATGGGCAAAAGACCAAAAGGCAAAACCTTGTTTCTATTTGGGTGTAAGAAACAAGAGTTTTGTTTTCTAGCAGTTTGTATTTTTCTTCTCTGGGAGCAGGGTGGAATTAGACACACAGTAACTAGGACAAACATCAGACTGAGGATTAGGCTCAGTACTTTTGTGCTGTTTTGGAACACGGGTGTATTTCTACTGAGAAGTGTGGAAATGTCAATGCAGCAAGGATACAAGAATGCTCTAATGAGTGTAATTCAGTCATCATACAGGCCTGCTAACTGGCATAGAGCCAGGGATTTGTTGGTGGATGACCATATAAACATGCCCCAGCCAATCAGTTAAGTCACTGTTCCTCCATTCTTAAATGAGGAAAGGCTTCAGTTTCTGGAAGCATACTACTGGTAACTGCAGAAATCCATTGCCATTTTGTTTCTGCCAGGGAGTGTCTCAGCTTGCCAAGAGGCAAGCAGACCTCTCCCAGCCATCCAGCAGACTCCCTTCTGACTGAAAGCACTTTTTTGTTCACATTTATTTTCCTCCAGTCTGTTTGTACAGGGGTAACTTCCAGTGGGTTCTTTCTAGCCACTGTGCAGTCATTTGCAATGGAGATGTAAGTACTGTCTGCTTCTTCAACAACCTGTGACCTTCTGGAGTAGGATAATTCAGCAGTCCCAGTGGTTTGTATCCTGGTCTTGGGGTTCTTTCTTTGCTCTTGAAGACCAGGCAGGTGTTCTTGTTAACTTACTAGACAAGAAGGTTGACTGCTGTGCACAGTGTCTCATCAATCAGCTTTCTGCGAACTAACCAAAGATCTTGTCCTGTCTCTGGCCATTGCACTCCAGAAGCAGCATATAGGTGTGAGGGGAATGGGGACCACACATAAGCTCAAAACAGAGCTGCAGCTGACAGCTATTCAACCCAAAGGCCTGCGGTGCTGTCCCTAAGAGGGGTGGGCATTCCTAAGTGTTACAGCTGTGCTGAATTCTTACTCCCTTTCATTATCCAGAAATATATGCCACTAATTTCTAGTTATGCCTTCTGAACTGTCCCATCTTTCCTTCTCTAAAGGTCAACATCTTGCCCTGTTCCACATGAAGATGTTCAAGCAGGTTTACAAGGCAGTTCATAGGAAATGGGAGCAGCAGAGAGATGGTTTTTGCTTTGAAGCTGGTCATGACCCAACTTGCATGCACTCTAAAAGTAATCTTCTGAGCACCAGCCATCATGGAACAAGACCAAATATTATTACTGAGCACTGCAGACAGCTTTGTTGTATTTCAACTGCCGGCAGGGGCCTTGAGACATTTTTGTCTCACTTTCTGTTAACAGGGTACAAGGCTCAAGTATGTTTTTGTTTCAGAGCCCATCCAAGAGCTAGGGCATTGTATGGGATTGGTATTTCATACTCTAAACATGCCATTTGCAGCTGAAATGCTCTGCAAATTAATTGAGAGAGAACCCAAAAGTATGTTGGTGGTAAGAAACTTCATTTATAACAAGGTTATGTACTGTAGAGCACTGTGACATTATCACTACCACTTACACTAATAGCATTAACAATCTTATTTTTAATCCCAGTTGTTGCATTAGCAATGCTGATTGTTATTAGCAAAGCAAATATTCATGACATTTCCAAACAGTTGCAGCTTTGTGAATGAAGGCAGGAGCATTTGTCATCTTTTGAGAAGCTGCAGAATGCTCATCTGCACAATGAAACTATGGTGGTACTGAAGCTAATCAGGTCATGCAGATGAGAGCTAAAATTGCTGTAGAAGGTTTTGTCCTCCAGGGCAAGTCATTACTTTTCAAAGACCAAGAAAACCATCAAAGTTTCTCCTGGGGAGGTGAGGGGTGAAGACTCCATGCATTAAACCCAGTTATCTTCATTTCTATATAAAAGACATGTAACATTTTTCTGTGGGGATGCATAAAAGCATTAATGATATTTTTAAATTTAAATTAATTTACAAATTTAAATTAATTTACAAGTCAATGATTTGTAAGTAGTATTCTCTTTCCCCAGCTACTTTAGAGCTTTTGCTCTTCCCCATGTCTCTGCTACAGAATCTAACCTCGCAGATTTCTACTTCCACTTTTGTATTTTCTTCTTTTTGTAATTGCATTTTAATGGAAAAGTGGAAAAGGCTGTTCCAAGTGGAAGGATTCGGCATGCTTGATGTGGGTCATTTTGTACTTGGACTGCATGAGTCAGCTATCTTGAGGAGAGTGATGGGGGATTAGTTTTTAGTCTGAATACAAGAGCAGGAGATAGGACCACCATGTTTAGCTATAGAGAGAGCTCGGCAATTCCTAGAAATATCAGTTGTTGAAAACCTTCCTATTGTTCACACAGGTATAGCCAAGCTAGTTTATCAGTGTTGATTACCCCAGCAGAAATCTTGCAAAGTCTTGTGGACTCTCAAAGACAGGTCAGACCTTTAGAGTTACTAATTGAATCCGCTGTGAGAGTGTACATTTGGATGATTGCAGTTATGTAATTCAGGCAAAATAAGCATCTTGTGTGGGCAGTGGGTAACATCCAATAAGTTCTTACCACATAGGTACAATCCCTATTTATAGGTGGATGGGACAGCTGGTTACAGAACTACAGTCACTGGATGCTAGTGTCACTGCTTGCATGTACGAGGATGGTTGTGACATTTTTGTCTCAACCTCAGCCACCAAGCAATTGCAACACTAGAAGCACGCATCATCTTCTGAAAAGCCTGCAGTGCCTTTGCCACCAGGAGCAAGCTGAGGCACCATGTTTGTAGTGGATGAGAACATCTGCTGTTGAAGTGCTGTTTGTGCCCCCAGGCTTTGGAGGACTCTTACCCAGCCTACAGGCTGAAAGTTTCCATTGCACTTCATCATCTTAGTTCCCACCCACCACCCCTCCAAGAAATCAGGGAAAACATTTGCTTTTTGGTGCAAGAGATTGTTTGGCTTATAGGTCACGGGATGCCTCTGCTCTGAAGTAATTTTCACTACCATAGCTGTCATAGCAGTGTATTGACACAGTGTTTGGTTTCAGGCCAACATACAGAAAGTCAAGCTGTGTATTTGTTTTCGCCTTGTTCAGGCTGGAATAAACACTGTTGAGGTCTTGGTCTCCTCACTGGCTTCAGGAAGAAAGTCCTGGATAAGCGTCTTCAAGCCAAAAGGCTTCCCTGCCAGTCTGGGAGCACTTAACACCCCTGAAAGCAAGTTGTAGCCAAGAATGCTGACCTTTGAAACCTCCACACATGCCTAGGGCACAGCACACTGCAGTGCACTCAGATGGCTGCCTTTTTAGAGCAATGCTCTGAATACTTTTGGAGCTCCCAAGTCAGCCAGCTCTGTGGCTTCTTAACTGCAGGGGATTTTGAACCACTGCTCTGCAGTTCAGCAATATCATATTCCACAGGCAGAATGGCACATTTCCAATCACCTTAGTTTATAGTATCCCCTTTGTTCTGCTCTCCCTCAAAAGATCTTTTCATTTTCTTAAATCTGAAAGACATGGTGCATGCATGCTGGAAGGTGTTGGGAAACTGACAAACTCAGCCCATTTAGATCTTCAACCAAAAATCTTCTTAATAAACATCTTGGAGCTATGTGCTGATATTGGGTGATGTGACTCTGCTCAAAAAAGGAGCAGATGCACTGTTCTTCTGCAGCTGAGAACCTACTGCAGTCACCTACAGACAAAGCTGAGAGGTGTTTTGCTGCTGAGCCAGTAGAGCTCTTCATGCAAATGAAATTGCAAGGCAGCAAGTGAAGTTTACTAAAAACACCATGATTGCCACATCTGAAGTCCTAGAATGGACTAATTAACTAATTATGTTAGGCTCAGGAACATTCAGGTAGGCTCTGGACTATATCAGGCATCCAAAACAAGGAAAGTGAAGACAATGCTTTCATCTGGACTTACAGTAACCTGGACTTCTAATCTGTTACCTGGACTTCAGTATTCACTATTTCCTATTTGGATTTGGTAAAGCTGTTTGTAGCAGGACATGTAAGTTCTGTTTGAAGTTGGTACTGGGAAATGAAAATAATAGGGGTAAAGTAGAAGAGTTCCTTTCATTGATAAAACCCAGACTGTGTGATTTAGTAATATGACAGCTGAGCTGCTGATTATAAAACAGACACAAGGTAGCTGTGGTCTGCCAGTTATATGGAGTTTTATTATTTTAAGTTTTATTTTATAATCATTAGCCATCAGATAAATATTGCATGGTTTAGCTGAATATGGTAAGATGGTGTGTGCAGATGCTGAGACATCAGAATCACAGGGTTTTGAAAGTTATTATGAAAATGGTTCATGTATCACTAGGGTGATATTATTTTGTTTTCTGGAACTTTTACTAGGGAATGGTTTTAAAACTGCATATTGAATTGCAAGTTCCTGCATTTATACTGTGGCATTCATGTAAGTGGCCTTTATTTCCTATAGCTTTGTATTACTGTTTTCACAGCCCTCTTAATTCACATTGCTTTATCCAGGAATGATGCTGTAAGTGCAGGTATCTGAGTCTCCTCATATATATTTAGCAGATTACTGTCTGTTTCTGTGGAGTTCTGACTCACCTCACCCTCAGCTTTGGGGCCTTTAGGGTGCAAAGGTGGAGCAAAGAGGTGGGAACCTGCCAAGAGTCAGAATTTGGGATTAAGAATCTTTTTGGAGATTCTGTCTCTCTGTGACATATAAGGAGCCCAGGACCTGCATCACTTGGGTCACTTCAATGACACTCTTATAGCTAAATATTTCATGGCTAGGGTTGTTTCCACGAAATGAGAGACATACCACCACGCTTGACCCTTGAGTCCCTCAGTCCTTGCCAGTCCCTTCTCAGCTGTGGCACCATGAAGGCTCCTTTGCAAGCTGTGGTCCAGCCTTCCAATTGGGAAAGCAAGAAGCATTTGCTTTCCATCTCTTCACAGACGCACAGGTCAAATACTACCCTCATTTTTTGACTCTCTGTGGTGCAAAAGGTGTTTCTTCCTGGATACAGGCAATTTTGCAGCTGCTGAATGATCTTGTTGAATCATTTTACCTTTCCTGTCGCTGAGTATGCACTGAACATCAGGAAATCATTACAATGAATTGGGAGACTCTGTGTGTCTGTACACGTAGCAAACACATCACCCAATCGTCTGCTGTAATGTGCAGGGTAAGTTAAAATACCTCCCACACAATATCTGGCTTCTGAAGTTTGGTTCCAAATTGGCCGTCACCAGAGTAATGACTGTACTCCCTACCAACTGATGAACATGTAACCTTGCAAATACTCCCCTGCCACTTTCTCTGTTGCTGTCATCAGAAGAGCTGGCCTTATTTCATATGGTTTCTATGCAGTGGTGCCAGGGTTCCTCTCTTCTGAGTTCACAGAGCGGAGCATTCAGTGCAGGGAAATCTCTTGCTGTCCCCAAGGAGAAGAAACAAAATGGAAACCTGAGCAGCTGCCATTTATGTTGGAAGTCCAGCTTCCAACCAAAGTTGGTGTTAGGTTACCTCCTGAACCTAGAGCCTCAGAGAATGAAATCTAGCTTTCAAGGGGAATTCATTCTGTTCATGCTGATATTTTTTTCTCAAGCTCAGGCAATCTGCGCAACATCTAGGAAGTGCAGAGTTCTAAATACCTGCTGGTGAAAAGAGCCATACTGTCCTCAACTCCATTAACATGGCAGCTTTCCTAGATGTGCATGGGCCTGATCATGTTCCACCTCTTCTTCACTGTGAGATGTGGAACTTTCCCTAAGTCCTTGTCTTGATGGGTGAAAATGTGGGCATCAAGAACATACCAGTGATTTGTGACATTTGTACTGCTGCACTTGGTCAGGACAATAAATTTGCAATCAGTAGGGCTTTTCCAATGAGGGCTACTTTGCAATAATTCCATACCATCAGGTCATAGCATCAGGTAGAAGGAGTGCTCTGGGTTCAGAAATCTCCAAGGCTCTGTGTTTGCTTTCTGAGTGATGAGATTTAGCCCTGAAGGGCTCTCAGTGCACTTATTAAGAGTCTGTTACTACTAAAGAAGAGTTATCCAGCTCATAACCTGAGCAGGGTCCATATTGCTTTACTTGGGCTGCACAGGTTAATCACCAGTGACTAGCTGCAACTTGCAGCATTTGGTACTGTTTTCTCCCCATCAGCTGTAGCTGAGACAGAGAGAACTAACTTGGGGAATGCGTCATCCAAATAATGCACTCATAACAGTGGAGTTGGCATGCTAAGAGCATACCCAGCTGTGGACTGCAGAAATGAGAAGGGTTGCTTGTTTTTCCTGCAGTGTTCCCTGAGACCATCTGTTTCTATACCTTGTGGAGAAGTGCAGAGGCAGGAGCTGGGCAGAGAGACAATAGGATAAAGACAGCATGGAGTGACAAACAATGTTCTTGCATGCACAGCCATTTCGGACACTGAAGGATGTGTTCCCTAAAGCGCTCTGGTTTGTGTCAAATGTGATGTGAGGTCCTTAGCTCTGTTGGCTCTGAGTGGTTCTTCTGGTGCTTAATTGCTGTGGAAGCCTTCTACCTTCCTCTCCCACCCAAGAAAGGCCAGTGGGGTTGTCTGAGAAGGAGCCTGGCTTCTCAGAGCAACCCTGAGATCTGACTGGCCCACCAGGTCTTCACTCTGTGTTGAAATGGTGGAGGAGAAGGTGACAGAAAACCCACGCTTATCCCTCTGTCCTTTTTTTCCTCCCTTCCTCCTTCTCTCTCTCCATCCCTCCATTCCTGCCTCCCTCCATTTTTTATCCTTCCATCCCTCCATAGCTCCATTCTCCATCCTTCCTTGGTTTGTCATCTCATTCATTACCTGTATGTAGGTGGGAAGCATCTGACCTACATATCATGTTTCCACCAGATCCAGGAACAAATGGGTGTGAAACACATTCAGGACACTTTTGCTGCATTCCTCTCTCATTTGCTCACTTCTGGCTTTCCTCTTCTTTTCCACATTAGTATATTGTATATATTACAATGTAAGGACAGCAAGATCAGATATTTGCCATGCCCTCTCTGCAAGAGTGACAAATAGATGGAAAAGTTTAAGAGCAGGGCAAGTATACACAATATTTCCATGTTATACAACCTCCACATCTGATGTGGTTTCCATGGATTGAAGAATTCTCATTGGGTTCTGTTTAAGAAGTGGCCCCTGCTTGAATCTATGGAAACTTTTACAATTCACAAGCTCTTTCAGCAAGTAGGTCTCCAAGCTCACTACACCTCACATGAAGAGCCATATGTTTCTGAATATGGTGCTCAGTGATTTTGACAGAGAACTCAGTTTCTTATGTTGGAAGACATAATGAACAGCCAGTCCTTTCCTACCCTCTACAAGGCAATTATGCGTCCAAAGACCTTTGTGATATCACCCCTCAGCTGTCCTTTCTTCCAAACAAACAAGACCCAACTTAGTGACCCATGTTGTTCTCCAAGCCCTCTCCAATTATACTTTTTTTAGTTTGAGACAAGAAGACCAGAACCACTCATTGTATTTAAGATCTGCACAAATCATGAATTTATACAGTGACATGGTGATGTCATCTAGTAATTCCTAGTATCTGATTTGCTTTATTGACTGTAAATGAGCAGTGAGGTGACATTTTTGTAGTACAGGCTCTCACAGCCTCAAGACTGTGTCATTTCTGTGTCCCCCCTTTCCCCTCCACTTTGAGTAGTAATAGTCAGGGTAAAGGTAATAATTCTAATTTAAGAAACTAAGAATGTTGTACCTGCCAGGGACCTTCACAGGGATGAGAAAACTCAGGGAACAGTGGCCCACAAAGACAGAACAAGATCTTTACAACAACACTGGGATCCAGGAGGATGGTGGCTAGTGACCTGACTCAGCCTGATGAGCAGCTGGGCCAGTAGAACACATAAACAATTTAATCCAGCACCTCTTTTACTGAAAATGAATAACAAAAACTTAATAAATCAACAATTACTTATTGCTGTATTTGGGATAATAAATTCTTTAGTTTATCAGTAGCTTGTGGCTTCCATAGCATGTTCTTTGAACAGTTTGCCTTTCAGTTACATCCCCTTTCTCTCCTGAACAATAAATTAGCATTCATTTTTCTTTTAAAGGAAAAGAGGGGAAAAAGAGGATATATTACAATTTTTTTTTTCAAAGCAAAAAGAAAAATGCAACATATTTTTGACATATATCTTAAAATAATATGAGGATAACTTTCTCCGCGTGTTAGATGCCTATGCATAAATAATAAAGTACGTTATGTTATTTACAGTGTTACACAATAAACTAAGAGAGTCTCATTTAACACACAGTTCATAAAGACAGTAAGTGATGAAAACATCCAAGTATGTACAAGATGTATTTACAATAGGATAGAGAATTACAAATGATGATAATTGGCCATGTTCTTTGTCTGCCCTTCTCTGCAGCATGTCATAGGTGCTTTTTTTGTTTCTTACTAGAAGTAAGTCCCAGCTGATGTTAAGTAGCCACACTGCAGGGCCAGGAAGTACTCAACAGGCTGAGAAGTGTGTCCTCTGAGGGGACACAAATTTACTATCCTGGATGCTCAGGAACTTCTTGCAATGTGTGTGAGAAGCAGGGAGATGCAGTGTTGTTGTTTTGGAGGATTAGAAAGAGAAAGAGCTTTCCTGTTTCCCTGATAAAGGCAGTGATTGATCTCTTAAATCTGCGGGGCCTTGGGGATGGCTCAAGTGAGAAGGGAATAGCTGGGCCAAGAGGAGAGAGCGGTTTTTTCTTGGTTACATAAGAACCTCTGAGGAGCTGTGATGATTTACACCAGCTGAATAGGCAGGCTGTACCAGGTAGTGCACAACATATTCCAGCTATACACCCTGAAAGAAACCTTTTATTCTGGAATAAGTCTTGCATATAAACACATAAGCAAGAAAAACTCACAGCTCAAGTTAAATGGAAAGAAATCAGGACAATCTGAACAACTCTACCCTCACTGGAATATTTTCCCCCCTCTTCAATGTCTCCTTCAAAATATCTCCTTGCCATGACTTTCAGACAGAAGTTGGCAAGGGTTACATAGGGGTAATGGCTCAGGGGTGTTGGGACTGCCTAGCTCAGAGGTCTGGATAGTGAAGCAAATACCCCCAAAAGGGGAGCTGGCCCTTCCTGTAGGCACTTGCTGGCTCTGTTCCATGCTGCTGCATCTTCCAGCCCCTTGTCAAGCAGGAGCTGACTGCAGTCTGCCAGCTGAACCTCTGGCCATGTAGACTTGCTAACTCTGGGATATGGACTTGACTGACACAGAGCACCCTCACAGTATGCTAAAAGCAAGTCCAGAGGTGAGGGGCTGCACCCTGCTTCTACTTCTGTGAGTGCCAGGCCAGGGCAACTCCCATAATTCACTGTTGCATGAATTGTGCTGTAAGGCTGGGCTCTCCCCAAAGACCTAAGGGCTTAGGCAGCCATATCCCCAATTGTATTTTCTTGTTCTTAGGTCCATGTGAAGTCCCCAGCCTAATTTCATGCTTATCTGATATCTGATAACACACTACTATATGTACTTGGGGAGAAGGAGCAAGGACTGCATGCCATTTTGACTTTGAGGCACTGCAACACACAAGAGGTGTAACATTATTCTCTAGACCTACAATGAATAAATTTCACATGTACAACTCCCAAGCATGCAATTGCTCCTTCATTTTATACTGGCCCTCCATAATTATATGGTGTTGGTAGTCAAATAATTTACTCCATTTCAAGACATGTTCACTTTCCATCCTGATTAATCTGTCTGGGCTATCAGACACTTTAATGAGAGCTGGCCTTATGGGTTATCTATACTGGAGGAGATTGCAAAAGACCTGTGTTATAATCTCTGTTCTGCCACTAAAATGGGTGATTTTTGGGGCAAATCTCTTGTTCCTCCACTATCTTTTTTTCTGTCTTGTCTGTCCTGAAAGAGTGTTGCAGTGTCAGAGACCTTACTTAAAGGAAAGATTTTCAAGTGCGTCTCTGGAAACTCAACAGTGCAAATCCTTTGAAAACTTGTCTGCATCAGGAAAGCCCACCTGGCCCTCTGTACTGCTAAATCGCTGGGGAGGTGGATGTTCTGCTGTATGGGATTGAAGATAGCCATGACTAAAGGGATGAAAATGACTGTGTGGTATCTAGAATTCATGGAGACCTTTTATCTGCAAAGGCAAAATGTGTTTAAGTACATGCCAGATAGGGAAAAAAAAAGACAAAGGGGATTTAAATCCAGACCGTATGTATTTGATAAACTTCGCCATCTACCATAGACTTCTTAAATAAGTGGTTGTGGTATTTCAGCCACCATGTAGCCCAAGGCTATGCTAGTTTCCCAGCCTTTTGCTTTTATCACCAGCATTCTAGTGTACAACTTTGTCATTATGTTCTTCCTATACCAAGGGTTTTTTGTTCTCTTTCTGCTGAATCAGGTGGTCAGACACACTCACCCATTACTGATGTAATGTGGTTTATTCAGACAGTGACCAACTCACTGATTTTCATCATCCAGATAAACAGCTCCATTTACTAGACTTTGCTTCTAGGTCTCAAATCAGTAGGTCACTTTGTTGAGCAAACCTCTTAAGCACATGCTTAACTTTATGCATGCACTGGATACATCAATGGGAGTCTAACACATGCTGAAGGTAACTTTTACTGGGATTAGCATAAGCATATGCTTGAACAGTTTACTGAGTTGGGACTTAAATTCCTTGGGTTTACATCTCACAAAATTTTCTTGATTTATTTCTCTTCATTTAACTGGGACCAGGATGTGGCCCAAAGGATGAGTGTAGTTTGACTGAAATTATTTTTCTCTTGACATGGCTCTTATTTAGAGTCCAACAATACCTGTAAAACATATGTTCTCATTTTCAGAATCCCTGGAGTCTAGGAAAAGCATTTGTTTTCCACATCAGTCCTGAGTCTATGCTGTGCCAACTGAATACACAACAAAATTCAAAAGAAGAGAGGAGGCAGAGTGACACTGACTAAACTGATAGGAATTCACTGCAAAAGAGGCCATTTACTTCTGAATGAATGCAACCACTCCAGCACTGACAGCATCTTTGTTCATTACTAGTCAAAGCCTTCAAGACCACCACTGGCTATGTAAACACTTATATCAAATAGCCACGCACACTACGGCTGTAACCTACATAGTGTGTTTGCCTTCATAAACAGGCTTTCCATCAGCCTTGCCTCTCTCACCCCAAATAATGGAGCCAATAAAGGCAAGTAGAAATTAAGTTCATGCTTCTGCTATGTCCTTCCTACTTGCCTGTAACCCTTACTATTCAGCAAATAATTTCTTCCCTGAAAGTAATTTCTCTGTCCAAAAGTAACCCTTACTCCAGCAGAAACTCTAACAAGGTATTGCTAGAAGCTTGTCAGGGCTCAATTTGAGAAGAAAGGAGAGATTATTAAGGGAAAACAAAAAGATAAATCTCCTATTAGAAATCAACATTAAAAAAAGAGGTGAAAACTGATTGCACTTTTATTAGTGGCATTTGTTTTCCAGCTAAATGTCTTCCTTGCTTGGTTACAGATAACTGCTATTATATTTGCCCCATTAACTTAAACTAATATTTTTTCTTTTTTTTTCTTGTTTTTTCTTTTTTTAAATAGAGTATTGGGTTCAAAGCCTCAGCTAACCTAAGCCCATTTTCTAAGGGATAACTAGAACAATTAATATCTGTAAAATAATGAAATGGCAGCTCCTAGTGATTACAAGCTGACCTCTGATTAATAATATATTTGGTTTAAAATCACAGCATTACTTTCGTTCTATAAGTAACATTATTTAATGCAGGTTGGCGCTTTTTTTTTTTGTTATCCTGCTGTAATTAATAGTAGCATGCTGTTGGATCTACTATTATTCCAGTGCTCAAAGAAGCAAACCTTTTGGCTGGCAGAGAGCAGACAAAACTCATCTCATATACGGAAAGCAAATAAAACTTCTTATAGAAGAAAATATTTTTTTTGTTATTTTTCTCAGCTTTTTTTTTCCTGTTTTTTTTTCTTCTTTTTTTTTTTTCCTTTTTTTCTCCCGTGTGTATGTGTATTTTTCTGGTGGGGTGGGTAAGGTGGTAGTGCCATCACAGGGCTTTTTGATCTGGGGATTCTACAGCAAGCGACCAGAGGGACTTCTGCGACTCTTGCAAATCATACACCAGTTATTATAATGCAGTGCACAAAAAAGCCAGGACAACTGAGGGCTAGAAGGTTTTGCAAAATACTATGGGACAGCCATCATTGTAACTGTACAAAACTTGCTCTTAACGTAACATAACATAAAGGCACCATTGATATCTTCCCCATTTTTGAAATACTGTAAAAAATTGCTACATATGGCACATAACACATTTGTACATAGGTATATTTAATTTATAAAAGTTTTTTTCCCTCTCCTGTTTTCTATCAGCGGAATTGCTAAAATAAAATAAATTGTTTAATTTAAAGGTGGAATACTTCATTATATAAAATAAAGTTTTACATGTGAATCTATGTGGTTTATGTTTTATACAGCAATAGGGTCTTGGTTAGCTATCACACTGGACAACCTTGTTTGCAACTCTTCTGGTGTGGAGAAGCGGTTCGCTGGGTTAGTCCTGCTTTCAGCCATCCGGTAGGCAGCAGTTGGCTCCAGACTGGTTGCCACGGCATTCGGTATGCTCAGAAACGGTGTATCCTCGCCTATTCTTTCATCTTCGGTTTCAGTCTCGGAGCTGCTGCTGTCAGAGCTTGTGTCGGAGTCTGCTTCCACCCTGCTGGAAATGTGGCCATTTGGCTTTGTTCTTTTGATCCTTCGGCTGTTGGCGAGTTTCTTTGGAGGCTCCTGTGCTGGTTCATACTCCTGTGTGGTCTCGTATTCCTCGTCTTCCACTATCTGCAGAGGACTTGGTGGCAGGCTGTTGCTCTCATGAGCAGCATTGTGGTGGAAGGAATTAAACTGCTGAAGGTGTTGGTCATACTTCTCATGTAGCTGCAGTGGGGTCACCAGGAGCAACGGTCGCTCCTCTTCTATGAAGGGACTCACTGCCACTGAAGGGATGGACACGGTCAAGCTGGAAGCCAGTGGTGACATTTTGGAGGGGCGTGACTTGGGAGAAGTTGGAGTGTGGAATTCGATGGGTGACATGCGAGCTGGTGTGGTCATAGCTGAGACATACCTGAAGAAAAGAGATGGGGAAAGGTTGCGAGCATGGGAGTGGTGGTGGCATGTGAACACACCTGCTCACATGGTCTGGGAAGGAAAAGGCAGGGTTCCTTTAAGATCCCTAGCATCCTCACACAGGGGTACCAGGGAAACAGTCCTGTTGCTATTAATCCTATAAAACTGATGACTACTGGGACTGTAGGCAAAGACCTTTGAGAGCAGGAGGAGCACAGCAAAGCTCCTGCTCCTGCTCCTGCTCCTGCTCTTCTGTTCTGTTTGCCTCAGAAGAGCCAAGGAGATGCTATAAATTATTTGCCAGAATAATTTCCTGGAGTGAATCCAGGAATAGGATTCAGATACTGGGGGGCTGCCAGAAACAAAATGCACTTGCAAGTATTTTCTCAAAAGGAGAATGGCTGAAGTACTTCTGGCAGGATTTGACCAGAACCTAGGGTGCACACAAACAGAAAGGAGGAGAGAAAGGGAGAGAACTGAGCGACAGCCCTCCTGCGGGTTCACCCTCTCCTGGCAACAAGACTGTCTCAGGCTAAGGAGGGGAGGAAAGTCTAGGCAAAATCTACAGACAGATTCTGCTGATTTTAATTACTAAGGGTAGCTGGAGTAGGATCTGCAGCACTGTCCCAGCAGCTTTGTGCTGCTCTACTCCTTAGATGCTAGTTACGCTGGCTGGTAGGTCTATCTGCAAAGAAACGTGGAGGGCTATTTGTCCTCATGTGGCAATAACTGCTGACAGAGAGGACAGTTTAGCCTATATTTCATGACTGCTCTGCAAAATTTGCTCCTCTTCCTTCATTGTTTCTGTGGGAGGGGTAGTGTTCAAAGCTGGGTTCTGAAAACAAAGCTTAGGTGCCAGTACAGAGCTTGTACTCTGGAGGACGAGGACAAAAAATGTAAGACTCTCATCTGGTTTGAATCAGCAGAGCTCCATGAAATGCTATGAGGCTGTGTGGATTCACGCCAGATGAGGATCTGCCTTAAATCTCTCAATCAAAAGCACACTGCCCAGCATGACATTTTGTATAGTTTAGCTTTGCTTTTATTATTATCCTAAGTTCACCTGCCTGAATTTCATCTGTGTCCAAATTTAAAGTCTTTATAAGCTCTATCTCCTACACAGGCCCACTGAGACAAGTAATATGGCTTTGATTGATAGCTATTTAGCTTTTCATCAGTGATTTATTAATCTGAGCCTGAAATTACAAAAATGAATCTAAATCCAACTTTCTTATCCAATCTATTACTTAGTTGCACATATTACAGTTGATGAAAACTGAGTTATTGGATGAAAGAGCAACAGGGATGAATCCTGAACTACAGTGTAGTAGACTAAATTGGGTTCAGTTAAGGCACACTGATTTACATCAACTGAGGAACAGGAGAAACTGGAGTTATGCATGGGAATTAATCAAGTTGGTTGCTAGTGAGAACAGAGAGCAATTAATATGTCTGTGCATTGGAGGAATTATGTCATTCTGTATCCTCCTTCCATGAGTGAGCTTATCATCCCTTTCACTTTTTTAGGCACTGTCTGAAAAACTGAGGCCTCCCTGCTTCCCCAGCTGGTGCAGTGTGGGATGTACATCTTCTTGTCACACAGGATTTTAGCTGTACTCATTCAGTTAATGAACTAAGTTAGTTAAATGTGTCCAGCATACTGCATAGTTCCACCAGTGTCAAGTTGATTATACTGAGGTATGGGTGATCCTTGCTCAGAAACTAGGACCCTACATTCACATATTTCTGGTGTATTCCCCCACACCATAATGGAGCAGTGTAACAAGCTGTTGTCTGCAGGCTGAGGCACAGAAGGCAAACACATGCAGCTGTAGGCCATCCAGAAAGGAAGGTTAAAAGGTGATAGATTTATCCACCTTCACGGCCAACAAGAGGTAAACCATGCTGGCTCAGCAAAAGGGGATCGGAGTGTATCCCTGGCTAGCCAACAGGCATTATCTAGTTGAATGCTGCCAACTACATCATATAGTTCAGCCTTTCATGCAGAGGATGGTGGGTTTTGATCTTCTCTCCTGTAAATAGCTAAGGACTTTCTAAAATGTAGGTGCTTGGGTTCTCTGCTTGTCTAAGCAGGTGTCAGTGCATAGGATCCAACAACTGGACAGGGTAATGCAAAGGAACACCTTGTAATGTCTCTTCTATTTTATTTTAAAATTATGAAGTCTCTGGAGGACTGGGGGGTGAAGGGAGCACACCTTTGGTATACCAATTCACAGCACAACAACATTTGATGGCTTCAGGACACAACTTGTCTGCTCGTACATTTGTTTATGTTTCAGAATGATTTTTAGTTGCAAATAACTCTAATTTTCCCCTTTATATACACACGCATACATGCAATCCATCTCAGAAATAACCTGCTGTGTATTTCCTGCTTGCTAGAAATAGATGAGGCCTAATTTAATGCCCATGAAATTATCTTCTGCCTTCCAAATTCATGGTCATTTTAGGCACATTTCAGGCTAGGAAATCAATGACTAGTGAATTATCACAGAAATGTTGCTCTTCTTCACTTGTAGCATAATCTTCAAGAAACATTGTCATTGATGAAATGCCTTCTTTCTTCCCATCAAAATGGAAAAGCATATGCTTCTTTTCCTATCCTGAAGTCTAAACAGCTCATATCAGAATGACGCTTTGGCTGTCCTAGGCAATGCGGAAAGACAGAACGAGTGATCTTCACTTCTCATACAGAGACACCCAAACATAATAAGCTGTAATACTCACTGCATATACATGATAATATACACACTGTGGCATGTGGCCGTGAATCCTGTACAGTTCCCAGATGGGACACAGTGCGGTATTTACTGTTATAGGTCCTGATCTGGCAAAGCACTTAAGCACATGCTGAGAGCTCTACCCATGTGAGTAATCTTGCTCACTTCAGTGGGGTTACTTGCATGATTTAAAGTCAATCTTGTTCAAGTGTTCTACTGGATTGGGGCCACGTCTGTTTGTATCATGTGAGCCACATATCTTGAAATTAAATTCCATGATAAATAACAAAAAAGTCTGTTATAAGGAGAGAGCTAACTTACTGTCCTTAGTGGTCCTGCAGGCCTTATTCAGAGAGCCCTCAGCCAGTGACTTATCCAGCTTCAAAGCAGTTGTCTGTAGCAGCAGAGGGAGCATCACAGAAATGGCTTTTGCTGTACTTGTACATTATTTCTTCTGGAAACACAATTTGTCTCCTACACAACTTGGTCTCCCTGGGGATTACCTGGATTCATTTTTGACACCATGAACATCCCATGAGACCAAATCCTTTGTGATTTCACAATGCTCAGAGAACTGGTTTAATAAACCTTTATTTTCCTTTGCTTCTGTCTCTGATTGCTGGGAAAAAAAGCTATTTTTGAATGTCTTGTTTCTTCCCAGTTTCTTCTTTTACTACTCTGGGACCATCTTGTACTCTTGAGATAAAATCCTAGCCCAGAGCTGAGAAGACTTTTTCAGTAAAACTCTTCTTGAGACTGATGCACTTCAAGGCAGACCATAGGTCCTGATGAAACAGCCTTTTCAGATCGAAAATTACTTTGTTGGAAAATTCCTGGCCTGTTTTATTTCTAACTACCCTGATTTAATAACAACCTAGGCTCTCCTGGCTTGCACTTTGCTTTGTGTGCTTTTATTTACTAAAGTGTCAAGGGGAATTTTTGAAGGAGATAACAGGTATAGCAGCTGGAATCCTCCAGAAAGCAGGTGGTGGCAGAATTCTCATATTACTTAGGTGTCCTTAATGCTCTTCTTCTATGGATCAATACATTGCTTTCTCCCCACTTTTTGTGTCACAAGATCTCACAGTTTTCTGACTTGCTTCTTCAAAGAAACTGTTTATTAAGCAAAGCTCTGTTTCTACTTTATAATGGAAATTTCTGCCAAATGACTTCAGTGGAGCTTTTCCAAATGTGAACTGCTGGCTGTTAAGAGTAAACCCAGCAAAAACAAGAAGGGAAGAAATGTTTTTGGTAGACTTAAATGACTACCAAGATCTCCACCTTCATGAATGAGAAGGTACGTGCCCTACATGAACATCTTCACTGCTGGGTTTCCTCCTGTGCTCCCAAGCTTTGTAACCATCTGGGAACACTGACCTTGCCAGCTGAAAGCAATGAAGTGGTGTGTCATACCTTTCACTGTGAGGAGAATCTCGGTAGGAGTCAGGGGTCTCTCTTGCATGCCGGAGGAAGCTGTTTCCTTCCCGTGGCCCGCCAATGCCACTGAGGCGGCCCCGGGGTCCTGATGGGCTGGCATGCCTACTGTTTTCCATGGATGAGCTGACGAGCACAGAGTGGCTTTCAGAGAGGATGCTTTCGGTGTGGCCATTGCTCCAGCTGGAGAGCAGCAACCAGGAAAGAACAAGAAAGGAGGGGAGCGTGAGAGGTACTTTGGTGGCAAATTTGGATAAACAAAAATTTAAGCAGGGGAAGGAAAGGGCTCTGTTGGGATGTGCAGCATGACCTTTGGGTTGGTAACCGGGACTGCAGAGTTTTATGAATTGTACAAATCCATATGCATAAACATGACTTTGAACATGCGGATAAAAGAAGAGGGAAAGAGGGCTTTCCAGTCACCAGGTCTGTCATTGATTTGGCAAATTCACTAAATTGCCTAAATTCTTTAGTGAATTCTAAATTCACTAAATTGCTAAAATTCACTGTATCTGTATTGGAATGCCATTTTGTCAATAAAATTGTCTGTAAATTCATGGAGATGTACTTAGTTAGGTGACATGACATTAAATATTGTTAGTCTTATATTGAAAATACTGTAAAGGGAGCATGGATTTTTCTGTGTGGTTGTTTTGTTTTGTTCTGTTTTGGTTTGGTTTGTTACTTTTTTCCCCCCCAACATCTTTTCTGTTTTGCAATAGAAACAGATCAGTTACTACAGTTGCTGTTTGCCTTCCCCCTTCAGTACCTGTGGCTGGATGTCTGGGTGACTGTCACGGAGTGATGTGTTGTTGAGGTGTAGTGGCTCGTAGAAAATGAGGTCTCTGTTTCTCGTTCGATGACCTGCTCGCTGGAGATTACATTTTTTGAAACGTACTGCTGAAAAAAACCCAAACAAACCTCAGGTTTACAAACTGTAATTCACAGCACATTTGCAGACATAATTTCCAATCCCTCCCCCAGAAATCACAGTTTTTCACATGTGCCAAAGCAGAAACTTTGTCACTTATATACAGGCAGAAACCACACTGACACATTTGAGCACATTCATGCACACCTCTGCATACATGCCTCATCTAAACCCAGAGTAGAAGGAAATAAATGAGGAAATCAGCAACGGTCTGCATCCCAATCTGGCTATAAACAACATATGTGTTTAGCAAAGGAATTAGAAGTCCTCGTGGATAAAGACCTTTACAACCAGACACAACAAACATACTTTTCCCTGATGGAGAAGACAGCAGTAGTTAGCATTAGCAATTGTTCATTTCAGGATAAGAATCTTTGCAGGAAATTACTATTTCCAATGTCCATGGATGCAGCATGACAGACCCATTCTCATCAGCGGATGATCTGCAGAAAGGGCCAAAGCCTCCTAAAATGGAGCTGGATATGTGCAGTGCCCAGCCAGTACTATCACTGGTAGGACTTTATTTTCATCAGTGGGGAATCCTCATTTTCCCATTGTTAATAATCTGACTATAGATTTAGGTCTTTTGAAGGGAAATATTGGAAGCCCAGCTCTTCTGAAAAGGTATTTTGGTCTTAACCAAAGTCAGTCGGAGTGCTGCCACTGACTCAGCAGAGCCAGGGCTCATCCCTGCAATATCATGAATGTGTACAGTGATGAAGTGAAGCACAAGAGTAGGGTGGCAGGAAGCCTTCATTCCCTCTAGGCACCAGCATTCCCTGGGAAAAGAAGGAGAGGAGGCAGCAGCTACAAGTGGCATGAACCCTGGCCTCTAAGGCCAAGGGTCTTGGCTAACACTTTAGTTGAAGGATAACCCTCTGCTATGCTCTGATAAATGGCTGAAGAATGCTGGTGGAGTAACTGCCCCAGCCCCATCTCCCCAGCCACTGCTACTGTCCAGGTGAAGTCTTCATTCAGACTTTTACCCCTGAAATCATAATGTCACATTCCTGATGGAAGGGGGCTCTTCCTACCCACCAACCATCAGGCCAAGGAGGAGCAAGACACGTGTGTTTGAAGAAATAGATGTCTGCAGCACTTAGCCCTGCTGTAGAGAGGTTAATGTTTTTTTCTGAGGTGTTTTACTTGCTTTTGGTGTCCTAGATCTACATGCACAGCTGCAGCACTGCAGCATGCCCCAGGAAACCAGCCACCTGCAAAAATGTGTCTCATTTTACTGAACACTTTTTTCAAAGTCCCCAGTTGCTTCTGGATGGAGAAAGCCAAGAGAATTCAGCCACCAGCCTGCAGCAGGTAGGCATTTAAAGGCTGCTAGGTGAGCTTTGCTGTGTCCCTGGCAGCCTGGGCTGGAAGGCGGGCAGTAAAACCTACATTCACTAGCTGGACGTTATCCGGTGGAGGGTTGGGGCGGTGCGGCCCGTTGGCCATGTTTGTCACATTGTTCCTTTCGGAGCGCAGGCTCTGCCGAAGGCGGTCGTGCAACTTTTTCCTCTGCTTCCTGTACATGAAACACGGAAATGAATTTAATAGGCAAAGGGAAAGCAGCTGCACCTTTCAGCATGTTGATGATGATGATAATAATATAACATCACTGTTTTTGCCAGTACTTTCCCCACCGCTGCAAGACCTCCACATCAGGTTTGAGACTGCAGGCCTAATTGCAGCTGGAGCTGTGGGGACCTGTAGAGGGGAAGGATGTGTGGGAACCCTTCCAGGAGTCGGCAGGCCACAGAGGGACGGGAAAAAGTGCGAGGAAGAGGGAAGCCATTTCTAAGCCACACTCAATGTCAGGAAGAGCTCTTTTCTGCACTCAGATGGGAGGGAGGCGGGATTTCAACCTATCCACCATGGCACCCTCACTGCAGCCACCGCCAGGTTTCTAACAGCCCACTGGGTTATGCTTCTCCATTCATCACAGGCAGCTGAGGTGGCCTTGCCTCAGAGCTTGCTTCCAGCCACCGGAAAATGTGGTGCATGCCACCATGTTTGTGATGTGGGAGCTATATGTTGTTTTGTGGGATTTGTCCCCTATCTTATCACTGCACTCCAAATACATACATCTGTTAAAGAAGTGAAGGATGCAGAGGAAGCCTCCCCAGAAAACCGAAGTGAGTGAGTGTGTGAGGTGTGCCTGAGCCTGCAGCCATCCTGGCATCTTTGGAAGGTTCTGTTATAGCAACATCAGATTAACTCTGGGACCTAATGATTACCAGATGGATGTCAGGACGCTAATGCATACAATAAAACTAGTCATCAATAACATGTACTAATGGCATAGTCCCTGGCTGACTTGGATGCTTCTACTGTGCCCCGTCCTCAGCTGCTCCTTCCCAAGTTGCTAATCCTTCCAGCTCTCCTCAAGAGAACTTTTCAGGACATCATTACAAGCTGTCAGTAACAAAACTTGCAGCACAGTAAAACCTGGCACTGTGAAGGACATGCAGAGCACACTAAATATAAAACCAAAATAAATAACTGGAGAAAGAGCTACTCAATTTCAGACTTAATTAATCAGTATTCCCCAACTTTGTCTGATTATACTGGAGACCTTCCACTATCCTGCCACAGAATCCAGGCAAATGAAGGGAGGATGCAGGCTCCAGCACACTGCAGAGTGCATATGACCTTGGCTGTGGGAAGAGCTAAAACACACACAATTCCCTAAGCCATATGAAGTGCAGATATTTTTGGCAGGGTTTTACAATGTAAGATACAACCATTTTCAATCCCATTTTGAACTCAAGGGGACAATTCCAAGCTTTAAAAAAAGGAGGGATGAGGGAAAACAATAAATATGTTGAAGTTTATAGCTAGGGAAGCTGAAAGACAAAGAAAACATGACTTGATGCAGTGTTTTTTACATATTTTCTCTGTATGTGTGTGCTTGGTTAGTGGGAGACATTTAATTTATGTCACTCCACATGAATGGTTTAAGCAGACATACCTGCCTTGGACTCAGCAGGACCCAGTCCCTGGTCCATGGAGGCTTTATGTTTGGAGGATAAGCAGGTATAATCTTACGGCACACAGGTGGTTAAAGCAGATGCAGAGTGCAGTGCCAGGAGGTATCTGAGCAGATACCCAAAGACCTGCCTGCTCTGAGAAGCAACACAGACAAGGTTTTAACTCGATTTCACATCACCCCTTCATGAGCCGTTGGGAGTTGAAGACAGACAGAGTTCCCTGATGTGGTAGAGGAAGTGAGTTCTAGAGGGAATCTGAGCTCATCATCTATGGATCTGAGATCTTGGCATGTATTGCCCAGGAAACTATACCTAGGAAACCACATTACTTCCCACTTTCACTGATCAATGTATTTGCATTTTGCTCGCCTCCATGTATGCTGGTTCTCCTTTAGTGAAAGGACATTAACAAAAAAAAGAAACTTCAGGAAGCTATGAAGAAAGAATAATGGGAAAACTAATGTTCACTTCACTTATTTTGAGAAGCCTTCCCCTTAATGTAGATGACTTGCAAATAAAGAGCTTCTGAATTGAGACTCGGTCACAAGATGTTGCCTTAGCATTTGACCAGCAGTATCTCTTACAAGAAGACTAACAATATCTAAGCCATTACACTTTATTTAGTGTGTTGTCCTAACACCATTCCAGGATTTCCCTGTTCTGTGTGTTTTCCCCTATTTGGCAGAAAAAGCATATGGGGAACATCTCACAGAGAGCAGTCTGGCATCACTGCTGCATTTGAAAGGCCATGAACTGGCAGCTCACTTTCACTCTCATCAACTGTATTGAAAAACATTTCACTTTTGGCTGGCAGTGATCACTGATGTCTGGGACAAACCATGACACAGTTTCCAGACCCCTGATAGATCTGGCTTTTTATATAGAAAATATATAGCTCTTTATTTATAGATCTTTATATAGAAAACCATACTTCAGAAATCTGACTAAATGTTTGTTGAAGTTTATGGGGATGTTTTAGCTGATTTTGGTGATCTTTGGACCAGGGAAGATATTCTTTAGCTGCTTTGACTTGTCAGTTGTCATTTCTGAAAGCAGTAATTGATATAATTCTATTGTTCTATTAATGCTGTTTCAGTTGTTCCCTGCACAGGGTTGTGGGTCAGAGCAGCGACTGTGTGTGGCTGGGCTCACCAAACAGGGCAAATGACTCCATTCCTCCCCCGCTTTTAGCACATCCATTATTGGTAGGGCTTACAAAGAAAATCAAAAACCCAACTGCCAATCAGGCCCTGCAACAGTAAATCAGGTTTGTACAAATGTGGAAGATTTATGATAAGGGTTTTTTTGTGTTTTGGTGGGGAGATTTATACGAGCAGCCAGAAGTTTTGGCAGCACAAATCCTGCTGATGTTCAGTATAATTTATGGTCCAGAGTGCCTCATGCATGTTTGAGAGTCACCCTCAGTAATTTACAGAGACTCACAGAATGCATTAAAATGCCTACTTTTGCATCGGGAGCACTTTTGAGTTCAGTTCTTTGGCCTTTGGTGTTTAGTAACTTTTAGCACCGTTAATCTTGCCTCAAGTACAAACAAACTAGGCTGATACATAAAATTTACTGCTGGAGACCAACATGATTCCAGTGTTGTTAGGGTTTGTTCCTTTCCATTTGGGGAAACCAGCTGGAATGGGTGACAGACAAAGAAGTGCAAGTCAGTGAAATTGCTTGAGTCACATTTGAAGGCTGAGAAACCTTTCAGATACCTGTCTTATATTTGCACTGATGTTGGACATGTAGACTGGCTTGGACCAGAGTACCCTGGCTACAGGTTTGTCTTCAGATCAGCTCTGGAGAAACCCAGATAGAACTTTATGCTCAGAAGAGCCAAAGCTACAGTCAGCTGGGAAGGCCCTGATCAACAATCACCCATATAAAAAAGAAGAGAAAAGTTTACTTGGTTTTGCAGTAGGCCACCACACACATGATGCCAACTACTAGAAGAGCAATGCAAATGCCAGTTATGGTCAGCACCCGTTTCTGGTACAGTTCCTCAGCTTCTAGAAAGGGACAAAAACAGAGAAGGTCACAGAATGGAAGATGGCTAAGCAGGAGCACACAGTTAACAGCTGGCATGCTACAAACCACTTCACAGAGTCACACAGCCACCACACTTCAGGCAAACTCATTATTAATGGCAAGGAGAACAGGACCACACCATAAACTCTTAACACAATATGGGAATAAGTGATCATAAAATTACAGTCAAAAGTAAACTCTTTTTCATGTCAACAAGAATAATATCTATGAAACAATTTCATAATTAACAAACACTCAGCATTTGCTGGAAATAAAAATGCAATGCACTAAGGTAATAACATGAATTTGCAAATGCTTCAGAAGTTTAACTCTGCAAAGACAGCTGGAATGAAGGACTATTTAATGTCTTTAAGAGAAATCTTTTCTCTTATTAATTTTTTTTGAATTGTTTTCATATCCAATGTCCCTCTGCCCCATGTCAATTTATATCTCAGTTGTCTTTACAGGAGATTTCAAAATATCCTTTACATTTTAGACATGAGCTTGGCTTGTAATTGTATCATCAATGGAAATGAAGACAGGTTCTGAGGTCTGGACATAAAATTCAGACTCCTTGAGCAATGATTCTCAAAAAACACATCAGTATCAACAACCTGCAGTTCCTTGTATCAGAGAAATGCCAGGTTTCTACTTGCATCTCTTTGTGTCCAACAAAGGAACTGCTCTATCTAGAGTGGCAGCTTGCTCAGTGATGACAACTTGTTACCAGTCTAATTCAGCAGATATATTTCACTATTATAAAGATGTTAGTAGCACTGGTAATGTTTGGGTTGGAGCTACCCATGCATTCCAGCCTTGCTCATGCTTGGCAGAGAGCATTGCTGCGTGCTGTGCTAGGGAAACGTTACATAAGGAGCACTGAGACAGAGGTGCATTCTGTGTTGATGTTTTACAGATGCTTTTAGGACAAAAATAGGTGTCTAGATTTTATCAAGGCTTATTTTTGATTAAGCAGACAGTCTAGAAAGTTTGCCCTGGAGAATCCAGACTGGAGGATGGCCTTAGGTCAGACTGCAATATTGACCAAGTCAGAATACCAGGAGGTGATTAAAAATAAATGAATGAATAAAAGCTGCATGGCTCTGCACTACCTTTGGGATAAATGCCAGGATTATTCCCAGTGGAAGGGACTTACATGAACATAGAAGGTCTGTGGGGCAATTCATTAGGAAGTACAGAGATGCACAATACTCCCTCACATGTGCCATGAGTCTCTGGCCAAGCTCAGGCACTTAAATGTTTTTCTGTCACAGATGTTACACCAGTGCAGGAGAAAATGCTCCTTACTGAAGAGGGAGCAGTCATTCCTCCCGTGTGTTTTGGAGGCTTACCTAGTTTGCTTTTGAAGTTGCTGTGGACAAATGGCAAATATTCCATGCAACAAGTCACAAAGCAAAAGAAATCTTAATTTCTCTGATACAATGAACCTGATAATGGAATGAGTTTGTTCTACAAGCCAAACCCACTGTAAACCGAAACACCAACAAACAGATCATGAGCACTGTCAGACAAAATTAATAGCACTGATTATTAAAAAGGCTGGGGGGGTGGGAGGGGGGATGGGGAGAAGGGAAGAAGTGAGTTTGGTAAAACTAGTATGCTGCAAAAATGTATTAAAGAAAACAAAAATGTAACTCCGAGAACAGAGAGTCAACAAAGGAAGTAAAGAAAGGGCTGAAATGCCAACCAAACCAGGACAAAAAGAGGAAAGTGAAATATAGGGAAAGACAAGGTTAAAGGGTTGAGAAGTCGACTGTAGGCCTGGCACAGCATGCTTGATACTGGAAAAAACAGAGTGAAGAAATGCTTAGGGACAAAAGAAAAAAGGCTGAAGCACAGTGTGAAGGGATTTCTCATACAGCATAACTCCTCACCTAGGCTAGTTAGTGGCAATTGATCCCCTTCCCATTTTGCCCCTTCTGAAAGCGCTTATTAGTTAGCCATGGAGATGGTGTATTATGAGGATGTCAAAGGAAACAGGAGAATTGTGCTAAGCAACATAGGGGCAAATTTGAAATGCTTTGAATTATTATATATTTTATTTTATTTTTGTCATGCTGTCAGATGTTAGCTTGTGAAAGCAAAATGAATAAGGACATATCAACCCATTTTTCTTGGAGGGGAAGGGAGAGGACGAGGAAGATTAGCTAACAGTGGAAATCTTGGTTGACTGCACTGATTCTGTGAGGTTTACTCTAAACAGAGGCTGTGCAAATGAGCCAGGCTGCTGGCTGGTGATGGCTTTACTAAGGCTGCCGGGGGGCTCAGGCTTGTGCTTGTGTGTTGGATGCTCCTGGGCTCTCACACACTGCAGGGAGGGGAGGTGCAGGGAGAGAGCAGGGAGTATAAGTCTTCAGTGGCATGGAGGGGTAAACCCCTGGGTCTGCTTTCATTGCCTTAACTCCTAGCAACCTTTGAAAGGATCCCCATAGGATCTTTTGACATCATCTTGACATGTTGTGCATGAATGGAGTCACCATCATGGACTTCCTCAAGCTGTGTGTTGAATGGCTGCCTGGGAAGGGTATGTCTTCCCCAGCAAAGCAGCAAGTTCCCATGTAAACCTGGCCATGCTCCTCTTAGTTGACAAGGTCTCCCTTCCTGGGACAGCAGTATCCAAGGGTGAAGTATCTCTCTAGGATGAGACTTGGCCACCCTGTTTAGGGTCAGGAGAGTTTTGTGAAGCAGGGACTGAGCTCTCAAAGGGCACTTGAGGTTATACAGGTCTCGCCCTAAAACTGCCTGACCGGTGTTAACATTTACAGAGCCAGTTAATGATGCTCAGCCAAACAACATGTGCTGTGTTTGCAGTGCTCATTAAACTGCCTTGAAAACAAGTAATAGCAGCTTTGGGGAAAAGTCCATAGAGACATGTATGTGCAGTGAGAATTCAGAAAAGGTTTTAGCCTGTTAAGAGTTAAAAATCACTTGAATGCATTTTTTTCCCCATGCAGAATGCTAGAGAAGCAAACTGACATGAGATTTAAGTCAAGATATTAAATCGCTCTATGTGCAGCCTTTTGAACACGCACATTATGGAATTAATTTCACATTCCCTTAATTCATACATAATTGATGATATATATGTTCTTAAATTTGCTCTGGTTTAAAGTTTTTTTCTTGTAGGTCTCTAGGGATTTTTAAAAGAATTTCATTCTGAGAGGTGGCTCCACTGATGTAATTTCATGTACAAAACAGAACCGGCAAGTCATTTCTTTGAACAATTTTAATTTAATTCCTCAAGTATTAATGTATCCATATATCTTCTACTGCAGTTTAGCACTTATGGGTGAGAAATAATGAGCTTGTGATTACAACAATAACAACAACAATAATAATGATAATAATAATAATAGTCTGAGTTGTGAGAGATTTCTTAAATTTGGACTGTTAATGGATTTTCCACAGTTCACAGCTTAAGCTAATGACATTCTGTGTGGACATTTTTAACAAGAACATGAAACAAAACTGTCTGAAAAGCACCGCTTGCTGGTTCATTTCATTTGTCAACAATTTTAGGAGATTCCAAACTAAAACTGACTCAAAAGATGCTTTATGTGTACATCTGATTACTGAATGTTAGTCAGATAAGTACTGTCTATTCATGAGGAGAATTTATAAGATCTATTTCTATTATAATTAAGATGAGGTGTAAAAATAGTACCTGCTGCCAGTGTTCTTGGGTGCAATATGAGTTTGGTATTAGAAATATTGATTGTATTTGCTGACTTGAGAGTCTGAAGTATAGCTGTAAACCTCTACTTACATTCCTAAATAACATTCAGATCACTTCTACTTTCAGACCTAGAAATGAATGTATATGTGCATATCATTAACACATATGTAAATGCATCTAATTTACATACCTAGCTGTGGGTTTAGACATAGAATTTTGCTTGGAAACCAGAGCTCAAAACTAAATTTGCAGATTTTTAAGTGGCTATAACAGCTTATCCATTTTTATAGACTAGTTAGTCATTTTACTTCATGTTTACAGTGTTTCCAAAATCCAGTAACCCTAGAAGAACTTAGCAAAAGCAAATGTCAAAACTAGCCAAAATTACACAGCAGAAAAATGAATGTGCACTATGTTATGGTTACTTTTGTAATTCCTAGAACTCCTTAAGTTTGGAGTATCTTATCACTATAACTGCTGACCTCCGCTAACATTTTGACAAGGGTTGTTGTTATAGCTGTATGATCCCTTCTCAAGCATAAAGAAATTGGTTAGAAATTGAAAAGGGGAGGTGAAGAAAAAAAAATGAAAAGGGATTTATCTCTCAGGCTCTAAAATCTGCAGGCTAAAAGGAATGATTGGTCCATACCCATAAATTCAATCCCAAGGTGCTCTGCCAATGCAGAAAGTTGACAAAAAAAAGAAAGAAAAAGGAAAAAGTTTCAGAAAAGAGCAACATACTGTACTCAAAAAATAAATCACATATAAGAATTACAGCTATTCTGTGTCTGTGCATGAAACAGGTCAAAGGGGCATGTGGGTACATTAGTAGTGCTGAAATGTGCCTCTGCAAGCTACATGATCAGACCTTCTGCAAGGGTCACACACCAAAATACGTACAGGGGATCTGAACATTCACAATGCAGGGAAGCAGCAAGAACCATTAACCCTTAAAGATCTTACTGAGGTAAGTGGGCTATGACCTGAGGACGCCATGTGAAATGGCTGTTTTTTTTCAGAGCCCAGGGTTGCTCTACAAGGGGAAGCATCTCCCTGCAAACGGCTCTTGCATTGGGCTCCTTTCCCCCGTATTCCTGTCCCCTCTATGCGGTTCCCTGTTCCTATAGGTTGCAACCTGGAGGTGTCTGGGACTGTTTGCTCAGAAGTGTGAGTTCTGCAAACTGAGTGTAGCAGGGCTCTCATTTTTGGAAAAGGAGCCAAGTCCTGTGCCCTTGCCTCTGGGCTGTGCTGCTCTGGGCTGGCCAGCTGGGGTTAAGGGGCTGATGCGGTTTACATGAATCCCATGCCTAAATCATCATCCCTAGCAGAGAGGGCTGAGAAGGAACACAGGTTTCCACCTGGCAGGTACCCTAGGAGACCCTTCTGATGGAGCCAACACCATAACTGTGGTGGCTTTCACTTTCTTTGTACTTGTGTGCTGTGAATTTTAAATCCAGTATTAATTTTGTGACCAAATTCAGTAGTTTGTACACAGAGGGAATGCCAATTCTTTTTTTGCCAATCAGTAACATTTTAAGGGTTAAGTAAGCTGGAATCTATCCAGGTCTCTTCCTAAAGAGTCAGTATCAGATGCCTACATGAACACTGCTAACGATACACATTAGTTGCATAGAAAGCTTGGTTAAGTCTTCAGTAAAATGAATGACATGCCCATGCATCTATATTGCTGTATTTATGCTTGCTAACAGGTAAAATTCCTAGTCTGGGTGTGATTTAATTTTAGGGGAAGTCACTCATATCATGCAGTTTCTATTTCAAGTAATTCAATGGGAAGCTGGTACTTAAAATTGGAATATATTCTGGCTAAAAGCCCTAACAAGAAAACATGCTGAAGAAACATGCATTGCTTATTCAAACCTAAGTGTCACGTAGCTCTCATTTTTCTTTGGTATTCCTAGCTACATTCCCTAGATCTGTTTAAAAGAAAGCAGAATATCCTGATGCTTCTCATTTTATAAACAGGTTATTATTTTTGATCTTTTAATATTTAAACCAATATTGTTGCATATTTTTTTTACTAGCAATGTGGTTTCTATTGAATATTTGTCCAGGTGCTCTAAGAAGAAATGCAAATAATTATTTTTAACAACTCAATTCTCATTCTGGATGTGATTTTTGTGGGCATGGTATTGGAAGAAAAATTGCTTGGGAAGCATTTTGGGATTTTTTTTTCCCAGAAAGTAACAGCTGCAGCTCATGGTAGCATGTTGGGGTCCAGGACCCACAGAAGAGTATGATGCCTGAAAATGCTGGAACAGGTCCTCCAGGACTGCATGCTCTGCTCAGGAAGTGATGTGCCACAGCTGCTAGGCACCCAAGATTTTGGTGTGGTTACTCTATAGGGCTGGGTGGGTGGCCTGAGGACATGGTGCTGTCCAGCGATGGGTGAGCAGACCTGCAGGCTTGTCTGGAGACCTTGCACCTGACAAGGCAAGGGCCCATTTGGATCAACTGCAGCAGCACAGAGGTCCAGGGAGACCAATTTCACCTCTAATGTATCAAGGTGCCATGTTTCTTGCAAGTCATTGTTTAATTTACTCACTAAATGTGTTTTGTGGGTAACAACAAATCCTAAAAAAGTTCCTTTTTTTTCCTGTAAATTTAATTAAAACTAAGTCCTCCAAACTATCACAGAGCAAAACTGAATGTCTCAAAATTCTGCTTGAGTAGCTGGGATGCTGTGTCTCTTCCTGAGGCTTAGTATCCATTTTGCGTCCTAAGTCTTGGATCATTTCAGTGGTACTTAGGCTGCAAAATCAATTTTGAGCTGTTAAAGGATGTTAAGTCCTATAGCTCCTGTAAAAATGTTTTTGTATAACTGATTTGAGTCTCAGAAGCATAAAAAACATCCTTTCTTAATTAGAGTATTCTACCATAGCATTTTTAGCATTTAGTGAGCATTAATTGAGCTGTTTATAGTGAAATACTGCCATCTTTAACCTTGAGCAGAAGATGGACAATGATATCTTTCAACTCTATCATTTAGGAGTCTTGGTCTTAACATATAAAGACTACAATTAAGGGTGTTGAAAGTCTTTAGAAAATGAAAATTTCAGATAAGATTCATTAATTCAATTCATGCCCCAGATAGCTCCCAGCATGCCCTGTGAGTTGTTCTATGTTCACAATATGTATATAACTGTTAACTAGTGAGGTATGCAAGTCAGTTGGCCCTTTGGGTGTGATCCTTGGCTGATCTGGGGCATTTAGGAGGACAAAGACTTTACCTATAATTATGCTCTAGAGAAGCGTCATCAACTTTCTATCAATCCAAGGCTCCACCAATGTTTCTTATCTCAAAGACCATTCTGCAGTACTGCCATAAGAGTTCTCAATGCATAGCTACATAAAAATTAGCGAATACATGAACATTCAATTATAGCTAGTATATCTGCAGGGAATAGTTGTATTTTTGCAACACTTTTGGGGACCACCTTCTGGTGTATTATGAACCAGTGGTGGACAGTGAGCCTCAAAGTCAAAACCGCTGCAGCAAAGACAGGGTATAGGAGAAAATACTTTAAAGTAACACCTTTTGAAAGCAAGCAAAATGAGATAGCGCTGTATGCACACTTTTGGTTCCTATTGGCACTTAGGCTCTTTAACATCCCAATTTTCTCTGAACTTTGCAAAAACTGCATCTGCAGAGCTAAGTTAATTACCCGCACCACTTGGAGCAAAATATGAGCTTGGCTTTAAGCCCCAAATTCAGTATTTGTCTGAAGATAACTCTCATTCTGAGTCCCCTTCTTAACTGTATGCTCTGGTTGGTGTTGGCTACTGTAATAAAAAGTCATATAAATGGTTCCTTAATGATTATTTTTTATTTATATCTATCCTCACTGGACCCTTTACAAAAGTGTCACTTTAGATTTGTTGCAGTTTAAGACATCTATTATACTGCAGACACAGGCTAGGCAGAAGTGCCAGAGTCTCACAGCCATTGTTGGGGCTCTCAGAGTAGCCTAGGGCAGGTAGTGGTGTGCTCTCCTTGCGTTTCAAGGAGAACAGTACTGGACTAACTTAAGGACTTGCAGATGAGCATAACTTGCAGTGAGGCAAAGGCATTTGTGTCTTTTCCATGGATGCAACTTCACAAAATACCTACTGCCCAAAAATTTCGTTAAAAATCCCAACCAGAGTTAGGAAAGTGAAAAACTAATAAGGGAAACCCCACCTAAACATCTTTTTCTGTTTTCATGGGTAGGAAAATGAATTTATAGTCAACATAGAATTCTTCCACAGTTTTCAGGGCAAACTCAACAATAAACAATGGATTTTGTGTTTTTACATGACCTCCTTTTAAATGATGCTTCTAAGAATAGCTTAACTGTACTTTTTACTGCAATACCCAGAAAAGGCCATTTAAATCTAATGTATGGTAAACTTAAACACTGTAATAGTGTAAAATTTTTCAAATCCATAGTTACCAGAGGCATTTTAAAAATAACTCACACCAATAAAGCTTTTAAAACAGGGCATAAAATACACACTTGAATGCTGGAAGGTCTGGTCTCTAGTCAGCACCCTTGAGATTTACATGGGTAGCTTCCATGATGGGCAGTATGAATTATGTATGGACATTTTTCATCCATCAGTATAAGAGAAAACCTATGCATATCTTCAGGCTCCAAAATGTCCAGCACATGCTAAACTGCTTTTTGTCCTATATACTAATGGAAATTAAATTAAGCTAGCCTATAGTCTCTGAAATGTGTGATGGCAAGTAATCAATCAAAAAACCAGTTCCTATAATATTGTTTTTAGATCATAGTACATTCAGATGCCAGAGACAATTAATTATGAATAGTACACATGCATTAAAATGTAAGATCTAAGCAATTTTCTTGTATGTTACCTCTGACTTTGCTATAGCCAATAAGACAAAATAAATATTCGGTGTACTTTCTGCTTTCTCCCTGACAAGTAATAATAATTAACCCATCCCTCTGTGCTTATGAGACATGTGACTGCAGTGCTGATTCTACCAGAAGTCTAACATAGTGTCCTCTGTGTTGGATGTGAGTCTGTGTTTATGTGTGTCTGCCTAGTAAATTTCCTTAGCCAATTAACCTGGCTCTGAAATACTTGATCTCTTGTACCTGTTAGCCACAAATAAGTATGTCAGACCCCATCATTTATGCCATCTCTCCCCCTTTTCTTTTTCTTTCTGTGTCTTTTTGCCCTGAAAATTGGACAATGATGAGGATGAATATTTAGATCCTGTTTGGCATGTGCTCATTAGAAGCAATCTAAGCGCATCAATTACCTGTAACTTGTAGGTCTGAATGCAAATCTCATATGCAAGCAGATGATTAGCTACCTTTCCCTTTGCTGGGGGAGTTCTACCCTCTACAAAGATGCATAAGCTTTTTTGTGGTAAATAGAACATGAGACTTTCAAAGCATCTTTTTTGCATTTTACTGCTTGATGTCAGTGGGGAGTCCGTATCACACCATTCAGTGTTACTTTTACAATGTTCCTAAGTCTCTAATTTCCCCATAACCTCAATGTCAAACAATCCAGGAGAATATTGCAATTGCTTTTTGTTATCAATTTCATGCAACAGGCAGAGACAATAAATATTAGGCCTTAGGCAACAAATCTAGTTATTGATTAAAAATAAATAATTGGAGGAAAGATGCAGCGACAAGAAAGCAGCACCGACTGAGCATGCTTCTACTGCGGCACAGACAGAAAGGTAGTGGACGTACTGTAGAAGCTGGCCATTACGTAGTTTTGGCAGCGATCACCAGTAAATTCATTTGGGCACCTGAGAGGAAAAACAAACAAAAAAAATGGTACAGAAAAAAACAGAGAAAAGAGAAGAGGTGAATATATGCTAAGAAAGAAGCTCCGTCAGAGTGAACTGATATGACTTGGTGAGTTCACTTTCAGAAACTGAATCTCGGTTTAGCATGTCAAAATGGCTCAAGATGCTGAGAGCAACTCATTTGCTCTGTGGAAATGAAAAGAAATCCGCCCCCCCCGAAAAGCCAGCCAAACCAAACCAATCCAGATCAAAGTGTGTTTCAAGATGTTTCGAGGCAGAAATTCACCATTCCAAATTCCCAAATTGCTTTTAGGATGCACTTTCCACAAGGCAGCGAGGACACATCACTCATCTCCGTGAGTTTGCTCTTTTAGGGTTGCACTTTACAGCAGTCTCCCAAACAAGAAAGCTGCTGGTGTGTGCAATGCAAATGCATCTGTGAACGGATGGAGAGATCAAAAATCACACAAATGAGAAACATTTTGGAGGTCAATAATGCCATGGTGTACAGATTTCACTTTAGAGAATCGGGTCATAAATTAGTGCGTAAAGAGGCCGGTTCCAGCTGAACTGTGAAAACACCAAGTACTATTGATTTTGTTGCTGTAGTTGGGGAAGAAAGCAAAGTTCAGATTATTTTAACATACTTTCTTGGTTTTGGATTTTCATGGGCAGAGTTTCAGTACATCTTGCTCCAGTGAATCCAGGTTGGCACCTAAAGGGCAAAAACGTGATAAGCAAAAGTACACCAAAACCACTGCACTAACAGACTCACATCTGCTGGCCTATGGAGATGGGAGCGCACTAAGTGACCTCCTGGTTAGGTGTTAGAAAAAAATTATCAGAAAAGGGGCAAGAAAGTGTAAACTTTCCAGAACACAACACTTTGCAAAATTTACAGTAAAATCCACCAGAGGAAAAAAAAATAATCAAAATCTAAAAATTCTTTTTGCTTGTCTGTTTTGAAAAAATAGAGAAGAAAAAGAAGAATCAAGACTAGCAAAAATGTATATCAGCTCATGGCTTATTCCACCTGATGAAGGCACCAGAGTAAGTTTTTTCTAAATTTGCAAAGCAGTGTAAAACAGCGATTTACACCATTGCTTTCACCAGTCACATAGAATCTATGAAAATACCATGATGTTCCTACTTCTGTAATAACAGGTTGCATCTTCCAGTAATTTCCTTTGAAGTGGAATAGTTAAAGCAGCAATCACAGAAAACAAAAAATAATCAGAAAATGAGAAGATAAACTCAGATTCCAAGGCAGGAAGTACATGGCTGACATGAAAAAACAGTCATTCTGGTCAATAAGGAAGATCAGAAGGCAGAGGTGGTCTCTAAATCTGAAGCCCCATTGCTGTCCACCCTTGCAGTTCATAAGCAATTCTGCAGCAAACTTTGGTGCAGCTTCCCCTTTGGTCACAGTGAAGGAATTTCTTTTCTGTGCTTTGCCTGTCTTTTCTGCTTGTGGGTGGCAATTCTTCCTGCACCTTTATTCTCCATTTTGGTGCAGAGCTCAGGCTCCCAAAAGATCACTATAGCAATGCAGGCTCCTGTAGTTCAAATGTAAGTGTGAATTACTGTCCACCACACTGAACACCTATAGATTTCAATCTTCTTTCCTTCTCCTTCTTCTATCCTCTCTTTTTCCTCAATACATCTCACTTGCATTGTGTGTCTTACTCACACTCTCCATGAGTCTGTCATGGTGCAAGAATCATCTCCTCTTTTTCTCCTGATGCCAATCTGGTGCTAGTTTCCTTTTCAAATTGCTTCATTGTTTACTTGCCAGGGGCCAAAGATCCTTCTTACTTGCAAATGCATGCTGCTCAGAATAATCTTCCACCTCTCCTGTCCATCCAAGTTTCATGTGCACTGAAAGCTGTCCTGATTTTTCAAATTCCACCATTGTTTCTAGTCCTAAGGTGAGGGATGCTGCCCTTGTACAAATGGGATTTCCAGAAAATCACTTTGACAGAGGACTAGTGTCAGACATAAACACTAGTATCTTGTTCAAGTAAAACATGCAGGAATTATTTTTGTAAAAACGAGGTCTATTTTGAGGTTCTGCAGATGATTCTTTGGAGCTGATCTGCTGTAATATATTTGTTTACAAAGGAAGGGAGTTTATGTTCTTCAGAGACAAGGTCACATCTTTTGGTAAGTACCCTAGAGAGATCCTAGTCTCCACAGATATATTCAGTTGAGAAAAACGCAACAGATAACTCTGTCATGAAAGGTGATATTGCTAGACATGATAAAAGACCTTTCACCTCTCTAAGAGAAGGCAAAATGCCTTTGATAAGAAGACATTTTGTCTTGTGGTACTAAATAAGAGTAAAAATGTTCTACCCCTGTGATTCCAGTTTTATTTTGCACTATGGTAATGTTGTTTAATACCCATCCCTGGCAAGACAGCATTTACAGCTGTGTTGGCTTTCACTTCACTGGGACCTCTACATCTTGTTTGTCAGGCTGAACCCTACACAATCCCAATGAACATGCTGTTGATTAAAAGCCTCAGGCTTTGCTCCTGTCACAGGCCAGTGGTGGTTGCTTGCTCTGTCTGTGCTTGTTTTCAGATGTTGGTTGCAGCTGTGGAGGTGATGAAAACAACTTGAACACTGGTGTAGACAACGATGAAATCTCTTCCAGACTGAGCAGGGTCAGCCCTGTGGAGATGGTGCTGAAAACAGTTCAGGTGCATTTATTCTTGCTCTGAAACCATTGTCAGCAAATGGACTACAGCACCTGCCACTGAGAACGGTTCAGGATGAGCCAGCCAAGACAACAGCCGAGATTATGCCTGTCTGCTTATGATTATGTGTGAATGCTGAAGACATGTTCTTGCTCAGATACACAGTGCAACACTGTTTCCAGTGCTGTTTGGTGGATTGTTTACTGTAGACTGTGCTTTTACAAACAGCTTGCAACAGTATGGTTTTCAAAAACCTCAGCTTACTCAGAGTTTCCAGATGTTATTTCTTGAGTCTGTCCTTCCTAGTTCATTACCCATGCATCATTTTCTTTTATGACGCTATCAAAATTTGGAGTGAAGTAACTCGGGCAGCGATAGACATTTGTGCTGTGAAAGCCTTATCATTTCCTTTCTGCCTAAAAAGGATTCCTTGGACTATTTATTTATTGCATTGACTGGATGAAACCACAATACTAAAACACATATACTAATATAATTGCTTTTCCCTCTACACACAGTAGTTGCAAAGAGCAGTATTTGCACTGAATGCATGTCATCATACTGGGTTTTGGCAGGAGAGGAATGGTTGAATGGATGAGGACCTCACATTTCCATTTGCTCCACTGCTTATAAGCATATACATTATGGGAGAATGTTTTTCTCCATGGGAAGCACAGTGTACTCCCATATTTAGCAACCCATTTCATAGCCTAAGTAAGTCAGAACTATTATTTCCATCCAGCTTGTTGAATGAATCTCTGGAACTTTTGCTAGTATTATGGAAACAAATGTCCTCTTTTTGCTGCTTTTAAGAATGTTCCATCAATTTCTATTCCACCAAGGCCTTTACGTGATGATGGATATAGAAAATGGCTATATTGTTAAAAAGTCTGTGATTCACTCCTTTGCTATTAAGAAAAGCAGCATCATCTTTCTGTTAGAGAGAAGCATTATTTCCATGCAGTGAAATTCGGATGTAAAATCATTTCTTCAGTAACACTGAAAGGGCTAGAAAGATGATCTCTGTGAGTAAGAAATCAATTAGTCAGACCAGCAAGGCTTTCCTGGTAGGATACTTCAAAAAAAAAAAAAAACCACTCTAAAAGCATTATGGATATTATATTCATATAAGTTTTTCTTCGAGTAAGAAGCAAACACTAGGAATTCTGATCTTAATTTTGTATTTATTGAAGAAGCTATCTGTTGTTTTTTTTTTTTCTTCAGGGAACTTGGGGACATGTTTTCAACTGAATAGAAATTACTTAGGAACCTCAGTCTCATAGGAAGCCAGTAACGTCCAAGCTTCAAAAGTCTATGGTGTTTCCAAAATGCGACTCACGTTCCTATGAAACTTCTGACAGCTTTATACAACAGTTTATTTAAGAAGTCTCGTAGATTCCTTTTTCACCTTTTGCATTTTGAGATTGTTTTGTTCAGTCTGAGGCCATAATTAGAACACATGGAGAGAACATACATGCTATCATAGGTGTTGCTGTACATGCATTACTAAGTCTTCACATGTTTCTTGAGTGTTTCAAATGGTTGCCTCTTGAAGGCAGGGAATTTTCCTGAAGTTTACACCAGCATCCATGAGAGCAAAATCTGATGCAGTCTGGATCATAGTACCATGCATTTTACAAAACATTTTTTTTTGTATTTTTTAATACATAGCTAGATTTTAATAGAAGATAGATTTAGGAGCTCCCTTTCTTTAATAGAAAGGGCGTTTACAAAACCTTAGGTATCACTTGGAAAATTCCATGGTTATTGTGAATCTGAGTCATGTTTTTTTGGTTAGGGATAAAACCAATTTAGAATGATATGGCTCATGCTTTAGAAATTTTGTTTTTGCTCTCAACAGATGGACCATATGGAAAAATGTGAACTTGCTACTGAGGCAGAAATATGAAGAGCAAGTACCATATTTCAAGCATTCTGTTTCCACAGGCATGTTCTGGAGGAAGATTTATTTTCTCAGAACAATGAAGGCAATGTGTACTGGTTAGATACTTATTTTAATTAACACTGGAATACTAGAATTAAAAGTAGACATCTGTATTTTTAATGAAATAAGAAGAGAACCGTATTTTGTCTCTTCAGATTCCCAGTACACCCACTTTCAAGTACTCTCACTTACGTTGCTCTATTATGTCCTGTTTTGCTACACAACATAAAGTTTCAATTCTGGCAAGTATTAGAGGGCATAGCAAAAGGCCCTGTAAAATACCAGTGGCCCTGACTGTCCTCAGGATAAGAATCCTTTTCCACTGACTTACTGCAGATGAGATTCACCCTCATGCTTTTTCCAAATAGGTCTTGGGCCACCCAGCGAGAGGCACATCTGCCAAATTTAGAAAATGCCTTTTCTTTCAGCTCCAGCCTCAGAATTAAAGGTTATTTCTTGTCTACAAGAGGGAAAAAAGATCCCCACTTCAAGTGTCTCTGAGACATTTAATTAAAAAGTTACCCAATCTATAGCATTGAAGAACAAACACGATCAGATTTCTGAATTTAATAAACAAAAAGTCCCTGTACCTCTGAATCTGTCAAGACATTGTAAATTATTAGCAAGTCTGCTAGATGCTTAGCTCTGCTGCCCTGGAGTTTTCTCAGCAGTGTTTGGATAGGAAGTCAAAACAGGTAGGTAAGGCTCTTGTACATGCCTGGAGAGTCATAGCGAACTGCTCATCTTGTACTGCTGGCTTATAATGATTGTGGAAATTTAACACAAATCTTTCTTTCTTTTTCTCTCTCAAAAAAGAAACCACGCCACCAGAGCCAGCAACTTTTCCATATTCACTTTAGCTAAAAATGATTCTAAAATCAATGAAATATTCATCACTTTCAGCAACAGAGCAATCTGTGAAAAACCAAAGCAAAACAAAGCTCATGAAGTGCAGCTAACATCCTTCTACAAAACCAAGAACACTCACAAGTAAAGCAGAACATTGTGGAGCTTGGGTTTTGTTTATTTGCTTGTTTGTTTTATTAAACATCATAGAGCTTTACCTAGCTCAGTCACCAGACTCATCTTTACAATTAGTGTTTTTTTGACTTTTAATTCCAGAAGAGTTACAGCAGGTGACAGTCTTTAATGACCATTGTCCCTTCTCTGTCTGAAACACAGCAATATCCTCACAAAAGTGCCCCCTTTCCACTCAGTCCTGCTAGATATCACATTAATTTCCCATGGTTTAAATGCTAACTTTCCTCTCAAGTCAGAGGGAAGCAGTAAGTCACTATGACTAGTTCAGCTCAAGAGGTAAGCGCTACCAGGCAGGATATGGATTACAGTGCTGTAGCTCTTCATGGATGTTCTCCAACATAGTGGGCTATTGCAATAGCCCAATACAGCACAGGCCAGGACTTAAGAATGGTGCACAAACACACCCTTTAAAATAAACTCATATAACTTCCTGAATCAAGATCCTCACACAAAATATTTAACCTCTGTCAATTACCATTATATTTGTTGTTTTTTTATGTAATTAAACACAACAGCAGAAAGTCCAGTCATGAATCTGGTCTCTTGAGAAAGTGTTTAGTCACCACAGCGCAAAATATAAATGACCAGTTTGTCCTGTATAAAGGGTATTTATCCAAAATATCCACACACCTTTTTTGCTACTTGCAGTGTAGTTAGTTTGCAGTATCTATTTCATTATTTTTAACATGAGGCTCAAGTTGTGCTGCTTCACACCACGTTAACATCAATGGTGCTTGCTGTGGCAGTATCATGCAGGAAGTTTTCCCAGTTAGCATCTCTTATACTTCATATATAGAACACAGAGGTTGGTCTTGCTAGGTTACTTTCACATCTACATCCTTAAAGATGAAGAAATATCTAACGCCACAAGTACAGGAAAAGAGATTTTTCAGGTGCTCTTTTAAAGAAAAAGCATTTCTGGAACCTGGTGGCTCCATCAAAGTGAGCAAATAGGTTTTCTTACCTGCACAGGTATCTTGGGGGGTTTGGGAGGTCTTTAACCATGTAGCACTCTCCCCCATTTACGCAGAAGGCTTTCTGCTTTACGTCACATTTTGTGAGATGACTTGTCCCCGTTGTAGATGTAGAAGTAGCTGGAAAAGACAAGAGTGAAAATATAGAACAGAATAGCTTAGTTTTACTTCCTGACTGGAAAATGTACTTCTGTGTGAGGAAAGAATAAAGTCAAGGAGGATCTGGCAAGTCCTCTGAACTTGCTGTCTGCTGCAGCTACAAACACTACCTAACTCTGTATTTTATTGATTGACACAGGGAGCGGTGTTTAAATACATACCTCAGAGATAGGCTACCCCACACCCAGCCTGGGAAAAAGGGAGGATTTCACTAGCACTGTCCATCAAGTGACCTTAAATTTCTTGAACATACATTTATTTAATTGAAAATGTGGAATTTATGTGCTGTTAGTTATGTTAATTACATTCAAGTGATTTTGGGGTGTGAGGGTCATTACAGGCTGCTGATATAGCGCCAAATAAATTGTGGCATTGGATGAGGTTTCTTCCTGGCATCATCTTGAAGTAGGTGTTTTTCACTGGAGCTTAACCTGAGACCCTGTGCTGATCCAGTCTCTCAGGACTGAACCCCTTGGTCCAGCCATTGCTTTCTTCCCAGGGGAGAGGGTGATCAGCTGAATGCTGAATACCTCTTCCCTTGCTCATAAGAGAGAGCTGTGGCTGTTCTGCTTTAACTCTTAGGGAGGCAGAGGGCAAGGGGGCTGAAGGCATCATCCTTTCTTGTGTGTGTACAATTGCTACCCTTGTGTCCACAGGAGTGTTTCATCAGTAGGCCAACCTAGCATCTCCTGGAATGGGCTTGAATTACTAGCAGTTTGGGCTATCAATGCTGCTAGACACCATTAGGTGTCTAAATTGCTATTAAATAGAAGTACCACTGTTAAGAAGTACCCCTGTTAAGAAATTTCTTAGCTTACTCCCTGCTGTGTTTAGGGAATACCTGAAGAAGGCAGGAGCATAGTTTGGTTAGCAAACCTAGGAGGCTGTCACGGTAGGATGAAAAATCTCAGCATTAGGATTTGCCCAAGCAGTCTGTCAAGGAAATACTCTGAGCAAAGTACAGTACTCTGAGCAAAGAGCAGTACAGTAGGAGAAACAGTCCTCAAAAAGTGCCCCCTATTGTCATTGCTGGTAACTGCTAGGGTATGGTGAATCTATCTGAGGTTGCCCTAAACTAGCTAACTGCCACAGTGATTTATGGGGAGGCAGTATTATGTCCTCAGCTCCTCAAAGCTACTCTGTGCTTGCAAACTTACCTCCATGGGTTGAGTTAAAACCAACTCAGTCATATATCTGCTAGGCTGCAGCTGTAGCCTCAAATGAGTATCTCTGGCTGTCCCCTAGTTTGGGTAAGTTTTGCTCTGAATCAGGGTAGAAATGCTTGAGGCCTATACACCAGTCGGTACCCAGCTCAGGAACCATGCCACTGATGGGCTATGTGATATCTGGTAAGTCATTCACATTATTAGCTTTATTTGATGTTACTTGACTAAAACTGAATTGTTCAGTTGTAAGGTGCTCTCCACCAATCACAGAAAGCAGCTCAACTTATCCCTGCTATGGGTGGTCTGGTCCTCTACATTGACTGCAAAGCAAGCTTAAACTCTTGAGAATAAGACCCTAGTTTTTAAACAGCTAAAGCTAACTGAAGTGGCTACCTGTAATCTGTAACAAGTGGGGAAAGATTCCTGAAAGGTTTCTGTTCAGCCATCTCCAGACATACAGAAGTAAGAAATTTTCTTACAGTGCTGAACAAATCCCAGTATTTTTCTTTCTGAAAGACAGCTTCTATCCTGAGGTGGAACAATGCTCATATCTACTGAACAATTCCAATGGAGCTGGCTAGAAAGCTGCAAGCACCTATATAAAATTTGTCTGATAGTCAAAGCTTTTTCTAACATGAAGGCACCCAAGGGGCGTTGTTTGTAGTAGGCAGTGTGTGATGTTCTACCATTTGCTGCACACATTGAATCCAAAGAAAACAGAGGTTTTGTTTTCATCAGATTGGCTACCAAGAAATACCACTTACACATTTCAAGTTCTTTTTTCTGAGAATTAGGATGAAGCAGTCCCTGACATATTTGGTTTTCATGTGTTTTCCATCATCTTCCAGGTAAAACTTCAGTTTTAGCCCTCAGCACTTGGGAGAATGGGCCACCTTGGCTGGCACCATTTTCAGAGTGGATTTAGCTATATTGTATCCCTTCCTTCCTTTGCCATTAACTACCAGCACAGCAGCTTCTTTCTCTTTCTTCCAATGATGCCTTGCTTGCATGGGGTGCCCTTCTCTGATGGGCCAGGAAAAGCCCTCCCATGACCTCTGAAATTCAAGCTCCCTCCTGCTACTCACTGTTGCACCCACCCACGGTGTCACATCTATCCAGATCCTGATCTTGACTGGGACCTCTAAGTGCCAATGAAAATGCAAACACGGAGTACTAATTCCTCGTAATAACACATTCCTTTCTCCTGGCCCCTCAAAGCATGATTTATAACCTCTCAGACCAGGATAAATTTATGCCTTGTCTAGAGGCAGGAAAAGGGGTCATGTTTTAAGAGTAGTCTGACACTCTTTCGGCTAGCACTGGTTCAAACAGGACTTTGCACGCAGTGTTGACAAAAGACTGGCCAACAGACTGCCATCAGCTCAGCGGTGAAGGGTCATCTGTGCTTGATGTCAATGGATTGACAACCACCCTTGACATGAATCATAAGAAGGGGAGTTTTGCCTTGTGGAAGGGTCTTTCATTCTTCCTGGCTTTAAAGGAGACTGGGTTACTAGTCCAAAGGAGATGCCTTAAGGTGACAGGCTATAGCATAGGAAGACCTAAGCTGTAATAAATGTGGGTGAGTGAATCACATCTACACAGTAATGTGCATTTTTAAGTCCTCATGAATCTCAAGAGGCAACTCACTATTAAGCTTACCCCTGCTGATAGCCTATCCACCATTGTGTATTTTACTTTACTAAAAGACTTCAACCTGCAAGTGAGACAGGCACTCTGAGGATTTCCTTGAGCTCAGAAAGCTAATGCATTAATGTGGAATAAAAAAAAAAATAATATTGTCTGTGATGTTTCTGACAAAAAAAAATATTTTACTACTCTGCTGGCTAATGAAATGTTTTAAATTGAATTATGAAAGTAGATAGTAATAGGTGGGCTTGTAGCTATCTAAAATTGTTTTCATCATCTTGCTTACTGCTTTTTCTTTAAGCAGCAGCTCAATCAAAAGCAGATCACAGTGGAGTTTCACAGTAACAGCTATTTCCCAGCTGGTGCAAGCGAGCTTTGGAAAGCAGCAATTGGTCTGAACTGATTACTAGAGATGGGAATAATCTGCAGCTCTCAGAGTAATCTCATGATACAAGGGCTTTACATGTATTTGTGAGGAGTGCCTCTACCCACATTTTTGGCATCGCGTTGTCAAAACTGTTGTATAAATCTTGCATGAGCATTTTCTCTGCATTACTGATTCACTGGCACTAGAGTCCCAGTCTGCCTGAGTTTGGAAACTCCGTGCGGTAAGGGGAGGAAAAAAGTCTCCAGTGAGTTAATTTTGATCTTAATTTTGCTTTGCACAGGACACATACTTTTTATGGCATATGGCCAGTATTCTGTGTATGCACTGTAAGTCTATTTTGCAAATTAAATACAAGAAACACTAACTATGGTCTTGAGTTTCACTTAAACCCACATAACGGAAGAAATGTGGTGTTTGCGAGCAGGTGTTCATCAGAGCTCATTTCATACAGCCCATAACTAGCCCTAAAACACTGCCTTTACATACATATCTAGCAGACACGGGGTTGGAGGATGTATAATAGAAATGACTGGCATCGGTGAAGTAAAGCACAGCTGTAGACCATGTAACTGTGCGGTGTTCTTTATTCACCTAGTCATAACTTATACCTCCTTTCTTTTATGTAATTTTTCTTTTTTTTTAGCTGTACAAGTACGAGGTAGAAAAGCTGTTTTTTTCTCCTAAGTTCTACATTAAACCCCTGGCTTAGTGAAAGGACCAAATTACATGCTGTAATGAAATTGGAACATATCATGCATGAGACAACACCTGAAAACACTTGCATGCTCTACCCCCCCCCTTTTTTTTTTCCTTCCCTGAATGTAGAAAACACCACACTCAGAAAAACAACTGCAGCCAGTACGAGCACAGTCTCCACTAATGTGTATATTCACATGGCACTGAAAAACAAGATCTGCCTCCCTCTATGGAAACCGTTTAAAGCCATTACAGTAAGAAAACTAGAAGCTATTCTGCCTTTCAGAAACTACTCTCTAAAACATGAATTACTGCTGTAAAACTACCTTAGGAACATTTTGTGTTAAGTAGACAAAACTTCATGTAATTCTGAGCTTACCTGGGGGAATCTCTGACCCTTTTTGTCCTGAAACAGAAAATGCATTGTCTTTCTCTCTCTTGCTTTCCAAACCCCCCTCTGAAGTTCAGCAGCTGCAGCAGGACTCCCAGGCCCTGCACTGGTGAGGCAGTTCACTGAGAGGAGCCCTAAGTGTCCTCTGAGTGCAGACTGAGAGAAAAGGGCTTTGCAACCTAAACAGAATAGTTTCCATGCCTCTTTGAATTAAGTTTCTGCAAAGCTGGTGTAAAATCAGAGGACACACTCAAAGTCGTGCAAGGGGACTAGTGCGATATCTATGACTAAATGGAGACAAAGTCAAGTTGCAGCTGCAGCACAAAGGAAGTTCCTTCTTACTTAAAGGCCACTTGTGGGATGTAAATACGCCAGCTAATTGACTGCAGGAAAAGACCCTTCCAGTCTCCTTTTGTGAATAAATAGAGTAAATTAATGGGGAAGAACAGAACAAGCACTTTTGCTTATCAATGTTTTCTGAGATTAAGGCTTAAGCAAAGACTACCTGCAGCTCATGCCAAATGAAGAGGAAAGGACCTGCATGAAATGAAGGAGGGACAGAGAGAGAGAGGAAGCAGAGAGAGCAGACACAAGTGAGCTTTGGTGTGACAAAATGTGTGCCACCATAAGTAAGTCAGCTCTACTAACTCACATTCCCTCCCTTAAAGCTCAGTCATTTCTTTAGAAGCACAATCCTGTTCCCTCTTGAGTTGCTGATGGTCAGTTTAAAGATGTCCAGCCCTGATCTGCAGAGGAGATTGATTCCCCATGTACCTCTGGCTGTAGCACTTAATCCTTCTATGTCTCAGTTAAACCATCTATGTTTTCTTCCTACTGAGTACTGAGCCTCTTTAGCATACTTCAACTTCCTTGATGAGCCTGATTGATTGATTTGCAAAGTATTTGTGATTGCAGAAAACCTTGGCATTTCTCTACTGCACTGAAGAATTAAAGCTGCTGGCTCTATGCGTGCAGCAAAAGCTATATGGGTAACTTCAAGGAGAAGAGAAAGCAAAACCTGAGAGTAACCAAAACCTACCCCCTTTCTGAACAGACAAGAATTTCCATATTACCAGGTGTGTAGAAGGATATGTTTCATGCCCTTCCCATTTAATTGTTTCAGAGCTGAAACTGCATCCACGCAGCTTTGAACATACTAGGTTTTAAAACACTACAAACACCGATGTGTGAACATCAGAGAAAAAAAGAAATAAATCCAAATCTGTATAGAAAGAATTTATGATCTATTTCATGGGGCTGCTTACAATTTTTTACCCTGGTGATGTAATACCTGAAACTGCTGTGCAATCTAGTTACAAAAGTTTTTAAGCTCTTCACAAAGAACATTCAATGTAGCAGATTCCTGGGACTTTCACAGAGGATCGTTTAAGGAGCTTGCTGTTTTGCTAGCAGCTGGAATTAAGTGCATGCAAGTTAGTAGATTTACTCTCTGGCCCTAAGACAGTGCTTTCTTGCTTTGGCATTATCTCTATGAAGATCAGAGGCAGCAAGAAGGAAACAGGAAATCACTGGGCCTGCAAGATAGAAACTTCAGGAAAGATCGAGAGCACATAAACTCTTGCTGAACCAAGCAGCAAGAGTTCCCCCTACGACACAGACTGAGCGGCAGCTTCCCCTCACTAATCCAACCTTAGCAAAGCAAAGCAAAGCAAAGCCAAAGGAAAAAAAAAGGAAAGAAAAAAAAGAAAGAAAAAGAAAAACAGAAGACAGACGCTTCAGCTCGCTGCACCACCCGATCGCTTCCTCCCTGATAGGCCAACAGACTGACCCAGTTGGCAGGCGCGTGACTGCAAGACCTGCACAGCATCTGGCTCACCACAGAGGGTCAAGAGGTGACACATGCTAAAGATGGCCTGATGGGGAACAATTTTTATTTGCTTCATTTAACTTTAAGACAGGAGGAAATATTGGCAGAGACACACACAGCTCACTGGTTCTTAGTGAGGAAATGCAATTACTGCTTGACAACACTAGAGTTGTCAGAAAAAAAGGGGTAACATGGGTTGTGGAAGAGTGCAAGGGTTCATGAAGTGACCTGGTTGAAACTGGGTTTTGAGACAAGACACACTTTCCGATTGCCATGAAAGATGTCAGCTTTCACTCCAGGGTGATGTGATAAGTGTCTGCAAAAGGTCTGCAAGAGCCTTTGGAAAACATTCACTACCTGGTGAGGGGAGATGTGAATGGCAAGACACAAGGCAGTGACAGGCCAGAAGGTCCCAAGAGGAAAAATGTGTGTGTGGTGGGGAAGGGCAGAGAAAAAAGAAAAGAAAGGAAGTGCAAAGGAAATAGAGGTAGACTGAACCAGTGCGGGAAAAATACGTCTAAGCCCAGGAATGTTAAACTGACAGCCAGATAGGCAAGGGCCTTTAATACTAGGGGACTCTCAAACAACCTTGAAATGTCAGGAATGGGTGTGAGGGTCTGAAAACTTATAGGTCTTAGATTAAAGCAGACAGCAGATAAGGAGATGAATGCAACTGCCATGATACTGTGAACTTTATCCAGTGTGGAGTCCTTTGCTGCACTGGAGAATATCCCACTATGCAGAAAAGCCTGAGTGGCCAAATAAACTGTAGAAAAGGATTCCTGGCTCGCTTTGCTTAAGAGGCTTCACCCTGCTCTTTTGCATGCTCACACTGCAGCAAGGTAAGGTCAATAACTCATTGGGCTGGAAATTCCTAACAGGGACAGAGTCCATGCATAACAACTAGTAACACATTTGGCAAGATGTGTGCCATCACAAGGGACCTTACTCTCATGTACCTCACAGCTCCTCCACAGAGCTCTGAATGGTCTCTTCAGGCTGCTGGGAAGAACCATCAGTGCAGATACAGAGCACACCCTCAAAATTGTAAGGGAGACTTATAAGAGAAGTACCTGGTACCATCAAGTTTCACTTGATGGGTATGTAGTGATACTGACATAACTATTTCCTTATCACATTGAGTACTGAAATACCTCCATTCCATCATAATGTGGTAAAAATAAGCTCTTTTTCTTCTTTCCTCTGAAGGATTTTTCTTATTAATATCAAGTTTCCAATTATACACCTGCAGATAAGTGCAAAATCTCTGGTTCTTTAGTGCTATCTTCTCACAGAGATGTAGGGATAATAAAGACTATTCAGCAGCTTATCTAAGGAAACATGAAAGCTTTCTATTACAAATGATATTTCATATACAGTCAGGAACCCTACTTCAGGAAAGCATTTCGGGAAGAACACACTTAAAACCGAGCATATGAGCCTGCAGAAATTCAAGACAGCTCTCTAGACCTGCTTAATTTATAGTCATATTCACTTCCTTGTTTTCCCTTGCTGTCTTAAAAAAGTTTTTCTGAAGTCAAATAAATTCCAACACAGTGCCTTAAGTGTTTAGCCTTGTTGAAAACAAAGCTTTCCTACTGAAATACCTGATGTTTAATAAGTTTGCAAGAGGAAGCTATGTATGCAACTTTTCCTTGAAAAATTCAGTATGTCCAGTCCAGGACTCCTAGGCATGAATTAATCCATTCTTATTGCATGCTCTGCAGTGAAAAACATGCATTAGTTTACTAATTCCACAATGGAACAAGCTTCAGTGGTTTTGAGGTACACAGTCAAACTCCATAAGGGCATGTCCCCTTCCTCTGTCCTTATTCCCAAAGCACAGAAGGCTGCTTGCTGTTTTCCCAGAGGCCTTCTACTTCATGGGGGTGGCCATGAGAAAAAGCCACTGGAAACTTGAGGCATGAAAAGATTGTGCTGGCCCTGAGACATTTACAGCTCAATCTCTTTAACCAGCCTGAGGTCCCTGGGTGGTGAGGAAGAGAAGAATACTGGAGATTGGTTCTTCCTGTGTAATGGTAGTTCTTGCGACATCCCTTGAAACACAGGCTAGTATGGAAATACACATCCATTTCTGAGTTAAAGATATGGCAAAGGCAACTTCTCTCAGAAAAAAAAAGATTGCTCACAGCTTTCCAAGTATCTCCTTTATTTATATCTATTATAAGAAGCATCACAAGAGAGGACCCCCAGTAACACTGGCAGGTGTGGGAGATAAGTAAAGAACAAGAATGCTTATTGAAGACAAGCTTCCTTCCTAATGCACTGAAGCTCAAATTTAAGTGTCAGTTTATTTGGATAATTGTATTCCAGCAGGGATTACCAAGACCTTGTATTTTTAGGGTTTTTTTAATAGGCGCTTTACAAGTCAAACTAAGTTTTCAGATACCATGTGTAGAAATGAAGGAAGGCTTACTCTCTCCCTGTTAAAATTTAATCCTTACATTTGAAATGACTGTTCCCCCTGGAAAAAAGGTATGAGAAACTGTTAGATGTAGGTGCTGGGCTCTTCTGGAGGATCCAGTCTTTTAGCCTGCTTTTGCACTGCTCGCTGAGACCAAGGAGAAAAAAAAAACATTCTCTGGGAGGGTGCACAGGCAAATGTCTGCTATACCCATCTTTTGTCACCTATGGCACCCATCTTTTCTGAAAGACACAGAGTTAGTCTTTGTTCTGTCACTTTATTTTATTTACCTGGTAACCTTATTTTATTCAGCTGTTATTTCTTCAGTGAAGTTATATTTTAATGTGCTGATATGGTTATATTTTAATGTGCTGATATGGTAACTGTCATTTAATCAGTACCTGTTCTCAAGAAACATCAGAGAGGACTACATATTAAGCATCTCACTGTGCCAGACAGTTTTTAAATATTTATGAGAAGTTTGCATTTTTTTCGACTTTAAAAGTAGTACATTAAAATAAGCATAAGGTTATTGTTCTAACCTCTAAAACAAGTCTGGTAAAAAAAATACAACCATGTAGAAAAATAAAGTGTGTTCATGCTGAGAGAAAATGGCACATTTCCTCCAGCAGTTAATTTCTACAGTCTGGCTATAAATCTGTCAAAAATACGATTTCTAATGAAATGCTAACAGATTCCAAGCAATTGCTGTGTTAATGGAGTCACTGTTGTACTCATATATTTGTGCAGACACAGACCTGAAAGAAGGGTGGTTCCATAGGAATGAGAAAGGGGTTCAACAGCCTGAGCGGGGTTTGTTTACTTGCAAGACGCAGTCTTAGAGTGAAGGAGAGCGTCCAGTCCAGATAAACATCGCACTTTCTGTAGAAAACCAAGATTTTTGTCCAGCTGAGGGAGGAGATGTGTCAACAGTGCATGTACAGTCACATGGGAGAAAACTTGTGACAGAAAAAAGAGCTCTGTTTACACATGGCAGCTGCCTTTCTAATATAAACCACTTTTGCTAAAGCAGTGCTATACTTGATCCTTGCTCTTTAGCTTAGAAGGGGCTCTTTGCTGGTATTTACTATTTTTGTTGCTGTAAACAGAGCTGGGATGCTGTTGTATACCAAGATCAAGGAGAGTATCAGCCAGAGATGCTGTTCACAGAGAGTAGAAAGGGCAAGCAACAGAGATATGCAGAGGTGGGAACACAAGAAAATGTCAAGAAACTTTTCATGGTGACAGCCAAGTTTTTTTTGTAAGTTATTCCACGAAAGAGAATATTCCAAGTAAAATGACAAGTAGCTTACAGAGACCCTCTTCAATCAGGGGGCAACATTTGAAGTGACTGAAGAACTGTTTCATGGAAAGCAGCACCCAGTTGCTGCCCGGAGGTGGGAACCTACACCTATTTGATGAGTGGAAGAGTGATTAAGGTGTAAGGGTGCTGGTGTGCAATGAGATGTAAGGCACTAGATGGATGTGGAAGGGGAGCACCAGCAACACTGGAAAAGCCTGATGGGGTGGTGATCCGAGGTGTGTGGGTAAAAGCAGAAAGCTAAGCTCTAGTAGCCTAAAGTCCTCAGGTACAAACAGCCAAGCTGGGCACTTTTTTAAGGTGCCTGTGCCAAGCCTACACCTTTTTAACACCTTCATTTAAAAACACTACATGGGGTGAAAGGATCACATCTCTCCTATAGTCTGGGCCTAATCTTTCAATTTATTGCAGAAAACTGTTAGCGGATGTGGTACCCTACCAATGACCTTCCAACACTCAATTTGCTTCAAATACCTTTGAGTCCCTTTGTATCAAAATGAAAGCACATGCTCATTAGTAAACCTCTTAGAGGGTTTGTTTTTCCATCTTCTTTCAGTCTAAAAACTGAATCATTACGGTTTCTCGGCTGCTGCTGAGAAATACGGTTTTATGGTGCCATGGGGTATATGTTCAGGTGGAATAATGTGCTAATGAGAGCTTTCAGCATGAAAAGTGCCTTCTGCAGGTTACTGAGGAAACTGCCATCCACCACCCCACAGGAGAAACCCCAGGGATTGCTCTTGTTGTATTGCTTATCTGATACAGCATTATTTCCTGTGTTTCAGCCAGTAATTTAACAAAGTCAAAAAAAAAAACCCAACAACCCAAATGCTGGAAGAAAATTGTACACCTGAGCCCAACAAAGGCTGGGTGGTTTTCACCAAAAAAACAGAATGTGGCTTCACGTTATTGGGCACATGTATCAATCTTTTCTACGCTTGTTAGGAGCAGAGAGAAATTTCTGAAGGTCTCCAGAACACAAGAGCAATTGGGAAAAAAAACAGTGAAAGGGGAAGCTACCAAGTGCTCAGGAGCAAAGTAGGCAAACACTTAACGATGGCAATGGTGACATTCTCCTGAATGTATAGAAGATGTAGGCTTCACATTTATGTATGTAAAGAAATTGTAGTATGAGCTAAACTGAGATGATTAATAGCCTGAGACATTTAGAAATCCTGTACCAAGCCTTCAAAATTCAAAAATTAGTTTAGAATGAGGATGTAAATAAATCATTCAGTGGTTTTATTGTTTTGTTGGTTTTCAATCTGTTGGGGCAACGATACTGCCCGGCACAAGCAATCCAGGAGGTTTCTTGATTGTGTGGAAGACAACTTCCTTCTGCAAGCAATAAAAGAGCCGACGAGGAGAAGTGCCCTGCTTGACCTCGTGCTCACCAGCAGGGAAGGGCTCGTTGGAAATGTGACTCTCTAGGGAAGTCTTGGATGCAGTGATCACGAGATGGTCGAATTTGAGGTCCTCAAGACAGTGAGAAGAGCTGTAGTAAGCTCACTGCCCTGGACTTAAAGAGAGCAGACTTTGGGCTCTTCAGGAACCTGCTCAGTAAGGTTCCATGGGATATAGCCCTAGAGGGCAGGGGTGCCCAAGACTCTTGGTTAATATTCAAGGATCACCTGCTACAAGCTCAGGACTGTTGCATCCCAACTAGAAGGAAGTGTAGCAGGAGAGACAGGAGACCTCCTTGGATGGATAAGGAGCTGCTGAGAAAAATTCACAGGAAAAAAGAGGCTTATAAAAGGTGGAAGCAAGGACAGGTGGCCTGGGATGAATACAGGGATGTTGTCAGGGTAGTTAGGGACCAAGTTAGGAAAGCTAAGGCCCAATTGGAGCTAAACTTGGCAAGGGATGTTAAAGATAATAGGAAGGGATTTTATAGGTATGTAGCGGCTAAAAAACAGACTAAGGACAATGTAGGCCCCCTCCAGAAACTTTCAGGAGAACTGGCTACACAGGACTTGGAGAAGGCTGAGGTTCTGAATGGCTTCTTTGCCTCGGTCTTCACTGGCAAAGGCTCTGACCGCAGCACCCGAGTCATGGAAGGCGGATGCAGGGACTGTGAAAACCTAGACCTTGGGCCCACTGTAGGAGAGGATCTGGTCCGAGACCATCTTAAGAACCTGAATGTACACAAGTCCATGGGACCTGATGAAATCCATCTGCGGGTCCTGAAGGAGCTGGTGAATGAAGTTGCAAAGCCACTGGACATCATATTTGAAAAATCATGGCAGACAGGTGAAGTTCCTGACGACTGGAAAAAGGGAAATATAACCCCCATTTTCAAGAAGGGGAAAATGGATGACCCGGGAAATTACAGACCAGTCAGTCTCACCTCTGTGCCTGGCAAAATCTGGGAGCAGATTCTCCTGGAAGGCATGCTAGGGCACATGAAAAACAACAAGGTGCTTGGTGACAGCCAGCATGGCTTTACTAGGGGAAATCCTGCCTGACCTATTTGGTGGCCTTCTATGATGGGGCTACAGAAGTGATGGACAGGGGTGGAGCAGTTGACGTCATCTACCTGGACTTGTGCAAAGCATTCGACACTGTCCCACATGACATCCTTGTCTCTAAATTGGAGTGTCAACAATTTGATAGGTGGACCACTCGGTGGATAAAGAACTGGCTGGATGGTCGTACTCAAAGAGTTGTGGTCAATGGCTCAATGTCCGGTTGGAGACCAGTAACGGGTGGTGTCCCTCTGGGATCAGTTTTGGGACCAGTCTTGTTCAACATCTTTGTCGGTGACATGGACAGTGGGATTGAGTGTGCCCTCAGCAAGTTTGCCAATGACACCAAGGTGTGTGGTTCTGTTGATACCCTGGAGGGAAGGAGTGCCATCCAGAGGGACCTTGACATGCTTGTGAGGTGGGCTGATGTCAACCTCATGAAGTTTAACCATGCCAAGTGCAAGGTCCTACACCTGGGTGGGAGCAATCCCCGGCACAGCTACAGGTTGGGCAGAGAAGAGATTCAGAGCAGCCCTGCAAAGAAGGACTTGAGGGTGTTGGTCAATGAGAAAATGAACATGAGCCAGCTTCAGTGTGTGCTTTCAGCCCAGAAAGCCAACCATATCCTGGGCTGCATCAAACCAGACATGGTCAAAGGAGGTGATCCTGCCCCTCTACTCTGCTCTTGTGAGACCTCCCTTGGAGCATTGTGTGCAGTTCTGGTGTCGTCAACATAAAAAGGACATGGAACTGTTGGAACAAGTCCAGAGGAGGGCCACGAGGATGATCAGGGGACTGGAGCACCTCCTGTATGAAGACAGGCTGAGAAAGTTGGGGCTGTTCAGCCTGGAGAAGAGAAGGCTGTGTGGAGACCTCATAGCAGCCTTCCAGTATCTGAAGGGGGCCTACAGGGATACTGGAGAGGGACTATTCATTAGGGACGGTAGTGATAGGACAAGAGGTAACGGGTTGAAACTTAAACAGCAGAGGTTTAGACTGGATATAAGGAAGAAATTCTTTCCTGTTAGGGTGGTGAGGTACTGGAATGGGTTGCCCAGGGAGGTAGTGAATGCTCCATCCCTGGCAGTGTTCAAAGGCCAGTTTGGATGAAGCCTTGGGTGATATGGTTTAGTGTGAGGTGTCCCTGCCCATGGCAGGGGGGTTGGAAACAGATGATCTTGAGGTCCTTTCCAATCGTAACTATTCTATGATTCTATGATTTTGTATCGTGACCCAAAAAGTCAGGCTTTCCCTTTTTCCTCTCAAGTGAAAGCTAAAACGTATGTTGAAGAAAGAAGCCAAACACTGCAGGGATTCTGTTTACTTTATGTGCTTGTAGCACTGAAACAGCATTTTACCATAGCCTGAGAAACAATGAAATTCACCACCAGACTGCCTCTAAATACTGCTTTCAAAGGATCTTTGGCTGCTGTATCCAGAGTGAACAGCAAGGAGCAAATTATCAGCCTGGGAGGTGACCAGGGTTTTAGTAATGACCAGTTTTTTTGACTCTTACGAATACTGAGACAAGGTCGAACCTTTTCACAGAACAAAAGTAGCCACTGACTGATTTTCTCCAGGGCTGAGGAGTGGTGGTGGATGCCAGCCTGGTGTGCATGGTGCTGCCAGCACCAATGCTGTTGGCATGAGGCTGTTTGGTGAGACTGGTGCCTCTGTGCTTTCTGCTGTCAGCTCACCCCTGCAGCCTCCCTTACTAGTTTGCACCTCAAGGAACACAGGTAGGTTGCTGGCCAAAGACCCCAGAGAATACAGAGTAAGAACAGCAATTCTAGCTTAAGCCCATCCTACTTTTCACAGGATGCGTTTCCTTACTGGTAAATACTTCAAGGTCAATGAAGACAAGACAAAATTTGAGTATCTCAGGATGATTTTTTCTTTCTTTCTTCAGGGTATTCTCTTACAGTTAAGCAAAGCTGACTTCATGTCTTTTTCAACTTTCCTGTTGAGTTAGAGACCTATGTCAGCTGTCTGTCTTATTTAACTGTAGTCAGCAAGACACAAAACCTGACAGATAATGCTGTGGTAGACACTGTTGTCTTCCTCCATTTACCCAACATGGACTGTTTCATTCCATCAAAGCCACATATTTTGTTACCAGCAACACCAATATCATGACACCAACGGAATACTTGTGTTGGCATGGCAGTGATGAGCTAAATTAGAGTGCTTGGGCAATCTTTAACACATGCAGTACTGTTGAGTCTGCACTCTGATGCGTATCCTGTGTTTGTCTGCCACACTGGTGCAGTACATCCTACTTGTGTCATGGACACCCATTGCAGGAGCAGAAAATGACCTGTGTCTAGAGAGCAATGATACCAGTTTTCCAGAAAGTCTACCAAAAATCCTTTCCTTTTCACTCATTTTGTGCTCAATATTTGGGATAGCCACAAAGTGGTTCATCTAAAATGAAAGATTCTCACGTTTTACTACAGCATACTGCTGGCTTTCTTCAGACCAGCTTGAGAACTCTTGAGCTGGCCTGCTTTTCAGACCCGCTGGGCTCATCGTGCCTTGAAGCTGCCTTGAGTTAGAGAGTCCAAAAATGGCAGCAACTGAAAAATCCGCACTCTTTAGAATCTGAGTTTAAATGCAACAGTATGAACTCCTGAGGGAATTACCCCAGGTCTGTCTTCTTGTAACTGAGATCAGTGTTTAGCCCTAAGTCAATAGCAGACACATTTTATAAACGAGTGAAAACAGGATGCCATTCATTACCTCCCATCTCTCACACATATTCTGTGTGATCTGGTGGAATGCTTCCCACTGGAAAAATAAATGGAAGAGGTTATCAGTTTGAGATAAAATAGAATAAAGCAAGTTTCAGGGATTTCATCTTTGACCTTAGAGCCTGAAATTTGCCAACTAAATTCTGTTTCCAGAGGCTGAAAAAGAATTATGGCTGCCTAAAATGATCCTTCTCCTGAATCTGTGCAGAGCTGAAGTCCAAGCCTGGTTCTCACTGTTGCAGTGGTGGACTTACAGAGCATGTTTACCCCTTTCTGTTTTTCACCTTTCCCTCAACAGTTTATTTTAGGGGATTCCAGACCAGCAATCCAGAATGTCTGTCTGCGTCTTTGTTTCTCTATTTCACTGATTAAAGCTATCTCAATTTCTTCTCCCTACCCCATGTACATGCTCGTACAGGACGGTGCTTGCAAGATGTAAGAACAGCAGGGATGTTTGGGGACTCCAGAAAAACCAAACCTTGGGAAATGCTGCCCTGCTCTCCTGAGGACTAGTCAGGGATGTGGCAGCAGGTGACATTCTGGACTGGCAAAGATGCAACTTTCCCACAACCAGCTTGAACAGGGCTGTCCTCTTTCCTTCCCTCCAGGTGTGAGTTTGTCTGAAGGGCAGGAGAAGTGTGTAATTAGAATAAGAGAGGCTGAGGGGTTCTTGTGTGGGAGCAGGCTTGACACAGTAACCAGACCCATCAGTAACTGCATCCCCTGCAGGCTCTGGTGTGCCTGGCTCCTCTCCTAGATTGACTGGTCTCTGGAGACAGGTCTGGTTATAACTTGATATAGAACATGCCCTTGGTGTTAAATAAAGGGTCACAAAGAAAAGCCTCAGCTCAGCTACTTAGTCTGACAAAAAAAAAAAAGGCATTTTAATGCATTTTTGAAGTGGTCCATTTTTCTGGAACTTCAGCAGCCTGTTTATGATTAGCTTATTGGTTTTGATTTGAAACTGGAGATTCAGCTTTTCCATGGGTTTCTCTTCCCTAGCCCTTCCCTAGGCCTTTCTGGATTCTCAGTAGAGAGTGACAGGAACATTATGAGAGGAAATTACCAATCAATACAACACAAGTGAGGCAATTATCTTAGCTAATTCCAGCCAATAAGGTAAGGAAGCTGAAGAAAGATCCCCCTTTCTTGGCCTGTTTAATAATAAAGTTAATTAACCTTTGGGCTGTGACTTTATGCAAAACTTAGCCCAGACAGCCACTTACAGCACTTCCTAGATGCAACAGGCACGTATACCATTCCCAAGGTGTAAAAGACATGTCCAATGGGAGATGGTGAGCCTGGGTATCAATCTCATTGGCTCTCACATGCCTTGAGAACGCCTGCCTGGAGTCCTGCTGTATTCACTGCCAAGCTGCGGTCAGCAGAGCTGTGTCAGCATTCTCTGACTGTGCAGTAATGCCAGCCCTGCTCATCAAGGACAGAAACTTTCCAGACATGCCAATCCTTCTTGTCTTTTCTGCAAAAACCCACCCAGTTCAGTGCTGCATTTTGTGCTCTGCTCCAATAATGCTCCAGCTACTTGATGAGCTGATTTAATGGCCTGAACAAGCGATGTGTTGGCTAAGCCTGTGCTTTCACACACTGCAACCTAGTAATACTCCTTCAGTCCCTGTCCCCTTTTATAATACATGTGATATAATTCTTTAAGATCACATTTTTTGTTTTGCAAAATTCTGTCTAACATAAAAGTAATACATAGAGTGAACAAGCATGGATGCAGATCATGATTGCCAGTTATGATCATTGTATAGTGACCTCAGAAAAGCTGAGATTTAAAAGACTCAAATCAAAAGAATCAAGTGAATTTTTGAAGTTGGTGGTATGCTTTCTGGCAATGGTCTGTTGCAGGAGGAAGAAAGTCAAAGGTGAATTAAATGCTTCAAGAGATTATTTCCTCATATGATTATATAAAACATATTCATGTTACAAAGAAGGAATAACTAGGAGATAGATCTCTGGCCATTTACAGCATGTCCATAATTCTCGTTTTTTACTTCTTAAGGAGCATGTTCAGCCATTAATCTTACAACCAATATCTAAAACAGATTGCAGTGCTCTAAGTACTCCTGCTCTGAAGGGTCAGCAAACCCTGAAAAGGAAAAGGCTATGAGAAAGTCTAAAGTGCGTATGGATCCCAGGGCTTACAGCTCTTCAGATCATTTGTGTATGACTGTTGCTTTTGTCCCTTGGATTGCTTAAACTGTTTGGTCTCCTGCCTACTAAATATAATGCCTGCACAACCTTTATTAAAATGAAAGATCGCACTTCCAGGTGGACATTCAACCATGTGGAATTACATTCACTGTTCATGAGTCTGGATCAGCCCCATCATTCCTACTACAGTAAAAGAGAAAAAAAAAATTGTTTGGTAAGATTTCATGGCTGATGTGAATCTTCCAGAATCCAGCACTGCCCTTGACTCTGGCTGCATGTGAATATTTCTTCCATTAAACCATGATCTCATGCAGTACATTTTTTGTAGGTGTTGAATATGAACAGGTTTCACTGAACCCAAAGAGAGTGGCAGGTGCTTATTACTTCTGTTTAATTAATCTGCTGGGTTTTTTTCACACATCCATGCACAGCAGAGATCTCCCATGGTAGCAGGAGTAGATGCCAGTTTTCAGTGAAAGACTGGTGATTTATGAGATTGATGGCACACTGCCAAAGGCTTGCAGGCCCTTGATGTCAAGCACTCAGCTTCAGTATCTGAGGTGATCGATGAATTTGGATAACTGAATATTTGAATACCCAACTGCTCTGATCAGCCATTTATGAAAATCAGGTTTCATTAAAAGTTGCAGTCAGAAGCATCCTAACAGCCATTCTGTTTTCTTTCTCTTATTCTTCTGATTTCCATGCAGCTTCCTGTCACTGCAGTGTCACTGAAGCACATGGAGGTAAAAAGCAAGGGGCACTTTATAGCTACAGCACATCCAGACTCTCTGAATCACTGGAAAGGGGAGGCTTTTCCAAGGTCCTTGTGAGGACCCATAGGCTTATGCTGTGGTTGCTGTCAGGGTTTCTTCTTCCGACATGTTAACAGGCTCACGAAAATCCCTCCTTAATAACCTCCTTAATCCCTCCTTAATAATGCACCTATTTCAGATTAGGTCAAATCTGGTCTTCATCTCTTCTACTGCAGAAAATACTTGGCTGTGTGCTGTCTTTGAAGGCACTGGAATCTGAAAGGAAAGCGGAAATTTTCCTGCCATATGCAACAGATGCAGTACTGCTAAAGCCAGATGAAAAAGTGGCCGGGAAGATACAACCTCATTCCTCTTGGGAAGCAGCAGAAGCAGATGAAACTGTATCTTTCTTCCACCTGCCTTCTTATTTTTATGTGCCTCTGTGGAGGCACCCTCAAAATGATGAACAAATGTGGATGAGGCTGTGGTGGAAGGGAAATTCAAATAGAGTAAAACCCTATTCCTTCACACACTGAGAACATCCACTGCTGGTCCAAGGCTCTGCTGGGAAATCAGATTTATGACATAGTTCTGGAGCCTTCTTCCTCCTCCTTCTCCTCCTCCTCCTCTTACTAATCTGTTTCTTCAGCCTTGCCAGGCCTCTTGACCTGACTGACAAAGACCTCAGAAGACGACTCCCTTCCCTGGCCACGGTCACCTTTACATGAACTGCTAAGGCTTCTCACCAGGAGCAAAAGGAAAAGGGCAAATGGTTCCTGAACGCACTACAAGCAAGGGTGCTGCCACAGAAACACCTATGCAACATGCATCTGATACTGCTTTTTGGGAGACAGGTCAATAGGCAGAGCAGCAACAGGCAGCTCAGGCAGAGAGTGCCATAGAGACGGAAGGACTAGGGGCAGTCTGGTGTTGTCTGCCCCTAAATCACGTTCTAGGTATGGTTCCCTCAGCTACACAGAGTGCTGAAACCAGCTGGCTTCCTCATTAGTGTGCTGGGAGTTAAGGTTGAATAAACACATGCTTTTTCACCTCCAAAATAGGAAAATAAATATTCAGGATGCTTATAATGAGCTTCTAAGAGAACAAAACATCTTATTTCAGGGGTTTCAGTCTGCCCCAGATGGGATGTGCAAAACATCTGAAAGAGAGAGCTGGTCAGCATCTGCTGTGTGGGACCCCAGTGCCCAATACTGCTGGCATCTCTTGAGCACCCCAACCTTACCATGTAGAAATACAGGTAAGGATGACCGTAGTGTAAAACATTGTTGGCTCAAATGTCTTTAGTTCCTGAGATCACAACGAACCCACTTCAGCTGCAAGTAACCATTAGCTCATGGACAGCTGGACATCACTCTCATATTGCCAAGCAAGAGGAAGATGTCAGCATGAGCAGTGTCACATCTATTAACAGGGAACCCAATCACGGCCCAAGTTTGTATGGGGCAAACAGCTGGTCTCTGGTGTCGGTACTGAAACACTGAAACAAAGTAGTGTCTGTCGGAGATCTTATTCACTTATTGCTTTATTTTTCCAATCCTCTGAACAGCAAAAACCTGCGAAGTTGAAAACCTGGGGTGAGGGTCAGGGTGGATGAAGAAAGCAGAGGCTTTGCTCGCCTTCGGTGTTGAACTCTGTTGCCGATATGGTGTGTCATGCACTGGCACCAGCATGGTTTGAATGTCCTAGTTCCTCTGGCTGTCAGAGGCAGAAACTATCTGCTACAGCATATGGAAGTGTCTGCTCAATCTCTGGCTTTCTTTACAAGACTACAGGTATATTATTAAAGGAAAAAAACCCTGAAAGGGCCAATGAATTTCAAGGCTATGGAGAAGGCAGCCCATAAATCACAAATGTACATAAGGATTGACCTGGTGCTGTGTGTCTTATCCCAACAAAAACTAAAATGTTACTGATTTAATTGTGAGGTTTATTCTATTTTATATCTGTATTGAGAAAAGCAAAAAATGCAATTGATTTTGCTTTGCAGCTATGGTTTGTAAGTGAAAAGATGTGACACCTCCTGTTTCACAAATTGCCTATGCTTCTGTCTCACTGTATTTCACTGACCTTAGCATGGTTAATTCAGAAAACTGGACCTGATCAGTTAGAAGTCTTTCTGTGTCATGTTTAATTTGTCTTTCATAGTCTCTTTGCCTTACTTTTTGAGATAAAAAAATCTGTGTTAACAAAAGTTTTCTTCTCTGATCCAACAGATCTTTTGTAAAACCACAATCAAGAAGAGCGTGCTACTAAAATAAATGTCTTGTCACAGCATCCAAAATGGACAGTTTGATATGGGCTATAGATAGTCTCAGTCCAGGAGCATATAAAGGGAATGATGTAACAATCTAATACTGTTCTATTCAAACCTAGATGCCTGAAGTTAGACAGAAACTAGTCAAGAATGCCTCATTTTTCTTTCATCAACACTTACTAGAATGAAGAGAAACAGTGAGCATTTTAATTCAAATCCACCTGTAAAGAGTCAGGTTTAAAGCTCTAACATGCAGCATGGGGCTTTTTGTTAGTTTTTTTTTTAAGAGGGAGAGAGAGAAAAAAAGATTGAAAGCCTAGTTACATCTGTTCCTAGCCTGGATCCACACAGAACCTGTTGATGGGAGAAAACACATTCACTTTTATCAGTATGAGGCCAGGATGTAATATTTTAGAGAGAACTGTTTCCTGTGAGAAGAACTGCATGGTGAGAGGAGAGAGGAGAACTTGAAAGCAAATTCCAGTCTGCTCTCTGGAAGTCAAGGAATGCTGTTCATCAGCAGTGACACATCTTCCACAACCTGGAGCAAGTTATCAGCTCAGCCCATGCACCAGCCAGAGCCGTGCTGCTTGTTGCCTGCTGTGTTGTTTCTGCCCCTTTACTTTGGTTATGCAGTTGTGAAGCAAAGGGAAGACAAGTCTGTGAGGTTCAAGTATCACTTGGCAGCAAAAGATGGACCCAAGAGAAAGACCTGTATGGAGGAGGAGTGCTGTATATCCTGTTGTTTCTCACTCCTGCAACAACCCTCTCTTGTTCAGTCAGTTGCCCTACAAGTTTCAAAAGTCCTTCTGCTCAGTGGGGGTTAACAAACCTGGTACCAAGTAGAGCTAAAAGGTCCTCCTGCCCATTTGTTATGGGACTGAAGGTGAAAGAGGTCTGCGCTACTGTGGTGTATTCCTGTCTGTCTGGAAGTAGCTGGCTGGCTGCCATTGGAAAGCTGCTATTTGTGCCTCATGATGCTGTCGAGTGGCCTGAAGGACCCCAGCAAGCTTGGTTTAAGATAACCAGATAGATTAGCCAGAGACTTCATCCGCTCCTTAGCTAAAGTGTTTCCTTCTGCTGAGTACTCTCAACTGCATTGTTTCCTGGACTGAACCCAGGCAATCTCCCTCTTCACCAACACATCACCTTGGGCATCCTATTGTGATGCAGGGTTTGAAGTTGGCCAGATACTGACACTTGTACCATTACCACGTAAGTAGTTCCAAGAATCAAAATCAGGATTTCTGATGGTTTCCACTGAGCAGTTCCAGTGCTTTCCTGACAAACCCATGTACAGAAAACTAATCCAGCATCATTCTGGTTTCAGCCTAATAATTTCCTGTGGCAACAAGCTCCACAGTTTAACTACACATAATATAAAGCAAGATTGCCTTTGATCAGCTTTTTAGTCCACCAAACAGTGGGACTGAGCACATCCGTTCTTTGGTACAATGGACAAACAGTGCAGAATCTCCTGTCTGTACTCTCAAGCCCATTTTTAAAATCACCCTGCCTCCCCATTATGTCAATCTTTCAGCCCCAATCTCCTCATATAGGAGAGTTTTCCCAAGCTTTCTGCTATTTCTTTAACTCTTTGCTGTATCCCTTTTTACTCTGCTATTCCATCTGTGAAATGAAGCAGCAGGCAGCATGCCAGACAAAAGTACATCACAATTTTGTACGAAGGCACCACAACGCTTTCCACTATAGGTTTTCCAATTCCAATGTGTATGTTTCCTAACATCTGCTTGGATCTTTAAGCACAGTAGTGTACGCAGAAGCACTATTAATTTGGATTCTAAAACTAAAAAGCACTGAACTACAGCAGTGGAATCAGCTGTTTCTGTTTCAGAAATATCTGTAAGACCCACCTCTATGGTGCTTATAACCCAAAGTTGCCAGACAAATAAAAGATAAGAAGTGACATGCCCAAGTATAGACAGAGGGTCAGTAGCACAGGCAGGGAAAATTCTTGGTTGTCCTTGGCAAAGGCAAAGGCTAGAACTGTGGGTGAGCAACGTGGTTCTGGCTTTCCCTCTGGGAAATGGACAGTTGGGATAATTACATCTATGTTCAATGTCAGCTCAATCAATCTAACCAAGTGGGAAGAAAACAATCACAAAAGACTGTTAGGAATAACTCTGTTTCCTATAGCCTGTTTTCCTGCATTCAGGGGCCTACCCTTCTCAGTGTCCTGTAAGAGGCTGTCTTCTTGTGTCATGTGTTATTTGCAAGTTCTATTTAATATGAATCATGAGAAATAACTCTGTTCCATGAGCTCTGCTCCAACAGATCTGCACATATATGGCCACCCAAGAGACAACAAAACTTTGATTGACCTATGTGTAGCCAAAGTTTGACTTTCAACAAGGAAATAAACAATGCCTTTGATCCAAAGCTTTCAAGGAGCAAAACAGGAGAAAACTAAGGATAAAAGTCAGACAGTTATCCTTGAAAGCCATAATACACTGCACAGTATATTTTTCAGGTTAAAGAGGAAGGAGGAGATGTGGACCTCTTGATTCCTGTTCCTCATTCTACCAGATTCAGGGGTCCTTTGAGTTTTGCAGCTGGTCTGAGTTATAAATAGGTATATCTCTGGCTTTTTATTTTTTGTCGCTGTCATTTTCTTACTGGCATATCTGCTCCAAGAATGACCACTAGACCTGAAACTATTAGAGATGCTTTACTGAACTTTCATACCAAAGCGACAATTTTCCAGTAACCAGACTAATGTTGTTGAGGCTATATAATGCTAAGTGAAGAAGAGACACTACTTCCTCCCTCCCGATTTCCGGTGTTAATTTTCTTATCTATTTCCATCTGTATGCTTCATTTCAGAATAGAAAAATTTCCAGTACTGATATCACCCTCTCTCTGGGTTTCAGAATAGATTGCTTTGATTTTGGTGAGCAGAGAAGCTGAACAAAACAAAAGAAAGTTAGTTCAGCTTTGACATTCAGAGGAAACCAAGCTTTGCAGCAGTAAAGAATAACCTAATAAAATGGAGGCAGACTTTTCCAAGGGCTTAAGAGCAGGCCACTTCCACCACTAGGACCTGATTTTCAGATGCAGTCCTTCTAACACCATGGCTTTCTATGGGTACATCAACACCTGTCAGAGGTGATGTTGAATGATTCCCACAGTGAAGTTTTCAAAACTGATTAGTGCCTTTCTTGTGAGTTCCTTTGAGCAAGTTCTCTGCTAACAGGCTTAACTGAGAGCCAAGGTTGCACCATGGGTGCTGAGCACACCCCAGAAACTGACCCTTGATGCATGAAGGGAAGACTTGAGGTTTCCTGGGTCTGCCACATTGCTGCTTGTAATGCTGAAGAAAAGGCTGTGCCACAGGAAACAAACATGCTGGTTTGGGTTGGACAAGAACAGTATCAGTAGGAAAGAGGGAGCCAGCCTCCTCATCGTCTATCTCCGTATTTTCTCCAAATTCCTCTTTCCACCTCTCCCTGTCCTCCCCATCTAGTTGCTGCATCCCTGCACATTCAAAACGTGAGAACCCCTCCCTTTCTCTGCACAAGGAGAAAATACTTTGAGCAAATACTCAAAGATGTGGTTAGGTCTCACTGAACTCAATAGATTGCATCAACATATAAGGCTAGGTATTAAGTTTCCTGCTTTTGACTGGGGAAAACCTAACTTCTGTTTTTTTGCTCATAGAACCTGAAATGAGAAAACTTTTTCTGCTTTCCCAAAAATTTGGCATTGTTTCTATTTTAATTCTGAATCTGTGTTTAACTAAAGAAAATTGGCTTTACCAGACTGTGTATTGCTCAGGGCACAGTCAGCCAGTATCCCCTCTCTGATGGTGGCTAGTACCAGATGCTTCAAAGGAAGGTGCAAGATACTCTGCTAATGCTCAGTTATGGAATAAGTAGGCCCCAGGGAAAATTTATTCCTAAGCCCTGTTAGCTAAAGCTTGGCTTCTGTCCTGGTGCCCAAGGATTTATATTCCTTACAAAATCTCTTGTTGATTTTCAAGTATTAACCGTTATGACTCTGGCTAACGTTGCTCTTCGTATTATGCCTAATCCTGTTTTGAACAGGCCTGTGGTCTTTGGCTTCAGTTATATCCTTTGGCAGTGTGTTCCATCAGCTAATAGTGTATTGTGTGAAAAAGTATTTCCTTCTATTAGTTTTCACTTTTTTGTCTTAATGAAAATGATTTTGCTATTTTAGCCCTCCCTCCCCTTTGCCTGTTTTCCTCACAAATAGATATCCAGCCCAGAGCTGGAGCAGAAGGGATAGACATGCACTACTGATGTAAGTTGTGCCAGTGATTTGAAGGCAGGCAATGAGTTGGAAGGCATCACCTCGCCATTCCCAAACAGTTTGCACTGTGGTATGCCAGGCCTCCAAAAGCAGAGCTTATGTAAATAGCTTTTAGAGCCATATATGTATCTAGAACAAAAATTTGAGACTCTACTGTAACAAGTTCTAATTTCAGATATTTTAGTTCAGCCACTTTATTTATTTATTTACTTACATATTCACTGCTTTGTTTCAGACCAGTGAAAATGCGGAACTGGAAATGGAAAATGCAAGGGTAAAATTTGCTAATAGTTGCCAGCCAGCATTCCTCCTTATTCCCTAGAGATGCTTTCCCAGAAAGGAGACAGATGGCAGTGCCGGCAACATACTTCCTTGGAGATTTTCCAGTGAGGAAAACTTCCTTAAACTAAAAGTGGAGCTTTCTGAGAAACCAAGTGGAAAAGTTCTGCATAAGTGAGATAGGACTTGTCTTGCACGGTTTTTCACATCTCTTAGTACATTGTAACTGAAAACTACTTTCCAACATTGCTTGTCACCAGGAAGGTTCTCTGCTGAAGGAGCAAAACGACCAGGTTACCAGTGGCAGCCACTTGCATGGTCTCAGTCTGTATGGGTTCAGCTGGACTGTGTTGAGCTATAAAAATCCATGACCCAGAGATATAAGTTTGCATTTACTCCAAGAATGCATCTTTTATGGCTGACTCTGAAGGAATAGATTACACCTCATGCTTTCTGTAACATTAACTCTATCTTTTGGCTTAAAAAAAAACCCAGTAGTGCATTACACTTAAAATCTGTTCTGATCACTGTTCTAATTAGATGTGTGCCACAGACTGTACTTCATAAGGGTTATCTTCTTTATCCTCTAGAAAAAAAACAGATTTCAGTCCCACAGCCACATTAATCACTAACAAAGCAAGCTTTTTAATCAAAATACAGGTCTTGCAACTAATTCAATTTCAGTGTCATTGTGGGCATACCAGGTCACTCCATCATTGTCACCTACTGAACTGGAGGAAGTGAAACAGCTTCATTTTCAGTAAGTACTTACTTAAAGCAGAGTAAAAGTGGCATAGCAGTTTCACTCATGGATAGCCATTGGTCAGGGGATTCAGGGAAGCCAGCTGAATGGAATGTGTGGATGATTGCTGGTCAAGGCTCATGAATGTGATCTCAGGAGGTCCTGAAGATCACCCAAGCCAAGGTAAAGGTAAGGACAGTGCTGATTTCAACATTGTCACAGTACCTCAAAGAACAAGATGTTCAGAAAATGACTACAAAAACAACTCAATGAGAGATTACATGTAAACAGCAAACATGTGATAACGGTGAGCTTGCCATGTTGCACTTTTCCTTTGCAGTTGCTCTGCATACTCTGGCACTACCTTGTGTCAAAGAACCACTTCCACACAGCCCTTTTGTCATAATTGGTCTCGCAATAAAGTAATTGCTTGAGGTGTCTGGAGTTAGGGTGCCATGACAACAAATGCATGTATGTGTAACCTCACTGCAAGAGTGGGTGAAAAAGTGGCAGACACTCATCCAATAGTGGGTGTTACTAAGCAGTAGAGTGAAAAACAACACAAACACAAGTAAAAAGAAAGGCAGTGAAGAAGACACATCTTGAACAGGTCCATATCCATGGTTAAAAGCCGACATAGATTGTAGTGAAAGGAAGAATACTTTCTGTACAGTTCTCCTTTCTCAAATGATGTGCATGAGAAATAATGACAGGTCTCCTTACAAGTCCTGTAAAACTGTCTCATGTGGGATCCTGTACAGCCATAATACCTTCTGGAAACTTTATTTGACTTTGGCACTGGTACACAAGAGGACCTCAGTAATGGCTCCTTGCTTGACATACCTCACTCTAGCTTTACTTATTCAAGAAATCTTACCTCACTCTGACCCTGCTGTTGCAAATATTTTAGAGCAAGAACAGAGCCTACACATGCGATGGGTTCTGCATATTCAGAGCTGCTTACAGGAGCAGAAGCCTGTCATTTGCTACCTGTGCTGTGGGAGACACCTCCCTACCCTTTGAGCTGTGTGCTGCCTCAGTTATCTGTGTATGTGCACCTTGAGAACTCAAAGGCCAGAGAACAGGTTCACATGAGAATCCAAGTCCTCATACATTTCAGTGGGAGTCACAGTGCTTAAATAAGGATTAAGATTTTAAATATATTTGTAATAGTCCCCTGAAGAGACAAGAAGATAGCCAATTTCCAGATGTGCAAACTGCACTGACAGATAATCACTCCAAATGCTTCTGCACCAAGAGACATAGATCCTAGTAAGTGAATCTTGTGCTGATTACTGCAGAATCCAAAGAAAGATAGGCACAGCATGCATTTCTATTCCCTGAAATGCTATTTTCCTAGGTGGAGTGCTTCAGAGAAGTTAGAAACACAAGGATCCACTGCCTCAATTTTCCTAACCTTTCCCATATTCCAGCAACTACTTGAAAGTTACATAAAATGCCATTGTAATACAGAGAGAAGAAAGTTCTTTCCTGATGGATTTTTTCTTGGTGGCTGTTGATTTGCTACTTCCATTCTGAGTGGACCAACTTGCACACAAGGAAATATTTTGAGTCTTGGACATATTTGTGAGTCATGGTGCAAAGGCAGAGAGCTGAAGGAACTGCATTTAGCAACTAGAAAATCCTGCAAGCCCTTTACTGCTCTGAGTTGTCTCCTGGCTTTTTCCAGTGTCCATGATACTGCTCTGCCTCCCTTTCCTTGTTTTCTGGGGTGCTTGAAGGGGAGTAGAAAATAATATAGAGATAATTTGCAGTCAGAAGTGGAGCCTGCTTTCCACACAGGCATGGACAGCTCTTACCTATCCCAGAATACCTGGCATGCCATTAGTGATATATGGGTGATTTTTGAAGGTGGAACATGGCAGGGCATGTCCTCTGATCTCCAACCCTGTTCAGGAATTATCCAGGGCCTTATTGTTTTGCCTCAGAGACAGATCATGGTGGCTGTCATGAGCTGGGCAAGGACTGCAAAGCACATTCCATAGAACACATCCATTCTAGACATCTGCAGTACCTGGGAGGAAGCCATATAAAGCCATGTGGCCTCAAAGTATGACACCTAGCCTGCATACTTTTGTGATGCTGCCTTTCTCTCTGAGTTGCAAACTGTTAAACTGTGCAGGACAGCTCCAAAATCTTTCTGGAAAGAAGGAAAAAAGGAAAGAAGGAAAGAAGGAAAAAAGGAAAGAAGGAAAGAAGGCAGGAAGAAGGGAGGAAGAGAGGGAGGGAGGGAAGGAGGGAAGGAGGAAAGAAAGAAAGAAAGGAGGAAAGAAAAAGAAAGAAAGAAAGAAAGAAAGAAAGAAAGAAAGAAAGAAAGAAAGAAAGAAAGAAAGAAAGAAAGAAAGAAAGAAAGAAAGAAAGAAAGAAAGAAAGAAAGAAAGAAAGAAAGAAAGAAAAAGAAAGAAAGAAAGAAAGGGAAAGAAAGGAAGGAAGGAAGGAAGGAAGGAAGGAAGGAAGGAAGGAAGGAAGGAAGGAAGGAAGGAAGGAAGGAAGGAAGGAAGAAAGAGAAAAAAGAAAGAAAGAAAGAAGAAGAAGAAAGAAAGAAAGAAAGAAAGAAAGAAAGAGAGAAAGAAAGAAAGAGAAAAATGAAAGAAGGAAGGAAGGAAGGAAGATAAGGAAAGAAAAAGAAATACAGAAGAAGACGTTCTGCCTCTCCTTTTCCACTCACAGAAGTACCTCTGGAATGGGGTATAGGCATGGCATGTATGGGAGTAAGTCTCCAAATGACAATAGAATGAATAATGGCAGCAAAATCTGCAGAGGACATTAAGGTTTACATGATTGCAACCAGATATAGATGAACAAATTCCTATCTACTGACTGCAGCTTCCTGATGAGTCATGCTGGTAAGCATGCCAACTTAGCCAAAGGGGGGAATCTTCACCTCACTATCCATTCCTCTGGAATGCCTCTTCTGAATGCTGCTTTAGTCTTGTCTGAGCCCCAGGTTTCTGGGGACAATGGACAGCAAAGAGCTGGAGTTTTGTACAACAAAATACTGGATAAGCAGTTCCTGACCCCCTCATATTCACAATCAGATTTTACTTATTTGAGCTCTGAACACTCAAGTTTTTAGCTGCCACACACATATAGCAAAAAAAAAAAAAAAAAAAAAAGAGCTTCCATCTACTGCTGCATCAAAAAATATAAGATACCCCAAAACTTCCATGGGAAAAATGCAACAAAGAAGACTGCTCTTGGTATTCATTTTTTTTTTTTTTTGCCATAAAGACCTACATTTGGAAAAGCTTGGAAAAAAATTGCCATTTCCTGAGTGCATGCACAGTGTTATGAGCACCCCAGGGACACAAATGGATGTAGAATAATCTTGTCTGTATCATACTTAGTATATCATGATGAAGCACAGCAATGATCTGGAGAGAAAAGTAGTGCCAGCTGATTTGGGCAGGAAGAAATAGTGTGGTGCAGCAGTGCTGTAGGTGCAGCCAAGCCACTTGGATTGAAAATGAGCTGAGGCTTCACTCCAAACTGGGAATACTTAGCAATCGTCTCAGCAAATGTCCCTACCAATTATTAAGCTGGCACATGCAAAGTGCCCCAGCTACCCTGCCAGGTCCTCATACTGCCCAACATTTTCTGCATGTTGAGCACTGAAAGAAAGGGGATGTCTGCCTTTTGGATTAACAGATGAAATGCTGCTGTGTAATTAAAAGATGTGGTGCTTTGATATAGATTGATGCCTGCTTGCACTTACATGCTTGCAAAGGTAAAAAAGGATGAATCACCCTGATTTCAACACTGCCTGGACTACTAACAAATTAAGAAGTCTGAAGCTGAAAGCAGCCACATTTTGCCAGTGATCACTAGACAGGATGCCAAAAAAAGGAGGAATGTTGAGATGTTAGTAAAACTGTAAATCAACCTCTATTAATATGCAGCAAGATTGCTGCATTTTTTCATTTGCCTGACTTAGAGAAGATCTATTTTCATGTAACTACAAAACCCAAGCCAGAAATTTGGAGAAATTTATTCAGTTTATTCATTCCTCTAAGGCTACTATGCTTCACTCTTTACACAGACCGGTGCATTGGCTTTCAATTACAACAACAGAAAAACATAAATCTAGGGTTTCTGCTGGAGTTGTTTCTGTATATCATCTTCCCCCTGTAGCCCATCCAGTAAACACCAGAGACGTGCCAAAATGGTAATACTGAGTTTTTATTTTTGATAACCTTCCTTTTTTTCTCCATTCAGTCACCCTTGACTTTCTGAAGCTAGTAGTCCCTAGAAAGAGTGACAGGTACATCACAGGTCGACCAGTTTCACCTGACTGCAGTAGGAGAGCAGATTAATTCCAGGCTTAATGAGGAAAGCTAAACACAGGCTTAGCTATGAGAGACCACAGGCTCTTCTTTGGGTTGAAATAGAAAAGCCTGCTTTTTACAGTGGCCATACCTGCAGCTCATGTATTTTGGAATGGTGGGGAAAAGAATCAGTTGTGGTGTTAAAGTGGGGTTTTGACACTTCTGGAGTTTCTGAAACACTACTTCTTTAAGTGCCTGTACAATTGTTCTGTACCAAGGCAAACATTGAAGGGCTTTGCCGTCACGATGCATAACTGAGGGGTGTGTGGAGGTGGAGAGGAAAACCACAGAAAATGAGGCCTTTCTGGGAAAACATTTTTTTTTTTTTTTCTATCAGAAAGCAAAATGTAAAAGCATTACAATAAATCTTATTGCGCTGCTACTTGATGAGGTGTCTCTGATGGGACAGAGAACAAAGACAATCACAAACTCTACTCTGTGAGTTCTAAACTGCTCTTATAGGTAACAGCTTTTTACTATAGAAAACATGTACTTAAAGTGTAATGTGGGAATCTGAGACCATCACATATTCTTCTCCCTGAATGCTGCAGCTTTACCAGAATCTAACCATCATCTCAGAGCACTTTTCTAATCCCTGTCTTTCTTACATACAGGAAGGGCAAAACCCAGAAATATCAAGAATAACCATAAATACGCACAAGATTTCAAAAGGGCAAGGTCCAGGGACACAGGACACTCTGCTTTGTGTCAGGAGACATTGGAACACCGCAGCAGCTTGGTGAAAAGGGATGCTGCTCTCACCCATTAACTACCAGCAGGATACTTCATTCCCTGCTCCTGCCTGTGGAAGACCCATTTTCACCCAATGAGCATACAGCCTAGAATATCTTTGGAAATTTTTGATTCCCAGATCACAACAGCTTTCTGCTTCTAGACTGGCTGTTCCCAAAGCCAGTTCCTGTCCACACAGTGCTGCTGTTCCATGGTCACTACAGGGTTTGCAGAGCTGCTCTTCTAAGGCACCAGTACATTACAGATTGAGAGGCGCTGTGTGACCATAGGAGTTCAGTTTTGCAGGGCAGTAGTGAAAAGCTTACAGTGTCTCAGGTTTGTGAGAAACAGTAAAAACCCTTTCACACTGCTGGATCTACAAAGAGAGCAGCTTCAAGTACTGAGGCTCCAAGATCATAGAATCATAGAATAGTTAGGGTTGGAAAGGACCTTAGGATCATCAAGTTCCAACCCCCCTGCCATGGGCAGGGACACCTCACACTAAACCATATCACCCAAGGCTTCATCCAGTTTTTATTATCAATCAGTATTTTTTTTGTCACCCTGGTCTTTAACACTGCCAGGGATGGAGCATTCACTACCTCCCTGGGCAACCCATTCCAGTACCTCACCACCCTAACAGGAAAGAATTTCTTCCTTATATCCAATCTAAACCTCTGCTGTTTAAGTTTCAACCCATTACCCCTTGTCCTATCACTACAGTCCCTAATGAATAGTCCCTCACCGGCATCCCTGTAGGCCCCCAAGCAGCCTTCTCTTCTCCAGGCTGAACAGCCCCAACTTTCTCAGCCTGTCTTCATACAGGAGGTACTCCAGTCCCCTGATCTTCCTCATGGCCCTCCTCTGGACTTGTTCCAACAGTTCCATGTATTTTTTATGTTGAGGACACCAGAACTGCACACAATGCTCCAAGGGAGGTCTCACAAGAGCAGAGTAGAGGGGTAGGATCACCTCATTAGACCTGCTGGTCACACTCCTTTTGATGCAGCCCAGTATACGGTTGGCTTTCTGGGCTGTAGGTGCACACTGAAGCTGGCTCATGTTCATTTTCTCATTGACCAACACCCCCAAGTCCTTCTTTGCAGGGCTGCTCTGAATCCCTTCTCTGCCCAACCTGTAGCTGTGCCTGGGATTGCTCCGACCCAGGTGTAGGACCTTACACTTGGCATGGTTAAACTTCATGAGCTGACGTGGCAGGAGGATGCAGAATACACAGGCTGCCCATGGTGGATACCATGATCTGGGCATGCCCCAAACAAAGCCGTATGAGGTCTCTGGGAGCAATTGCAGAAACTAGCAAATGGTGCGTTCTCCTTTTCATGCATCCTTACATGCCACACTAGTTTTGTCATTTTGAATGCAACTTATGCAACAGTCACAATACAACTAATGAATAAAACTCATCCCCATTCAGATAAAATGCAAATCCAAGCTGTTAATCACAGCCCAACAGGAGTCATACATTTTACCCTTGTATAGTAGGTAAAAAGACAAACAAAGAAAATTAGACAACCAGTGCCAAAAACCACAAACACACCCCCATGCACTCACACAGAGATACATGCACGCACACTCACTCTTGGATGCAAAAGGCTAAACAACAGAATCTCATCCACTGCCGGAAATATTGTATGCTCGTTAAAATACTGGCCAGACTGCTTTATGATTACTATCCCAGGATTTTAAATGATGGCTGAGTCTGAGATGAGGCTTCCAGAGCAAAAACTGCAGATGAATAGAGGAGGGAAGTGGAGATGAAGAGAGTGAAAGGGATTTAGACATATAGGAGAGACGTTTTTTCTAGACCAGCCAGAATTATTTTGACAAGTAGCCACTGTTTCTAAGCCAACATTTGTTCTTTCTGTCTATTGGGGCATTATCTTAGATGACCAAGAAATTATGGAAATGAATGGGAGAAGCGTAACAGCATAAGCTATTTAACGTTACTCACAGCCTCTCATAGCAAATCAAAGGGGAAAATAGCAATGTGGCCTGTGCTACATCCTCTCAATGCGATTGGAAGGATCACTGATCATGCCAGCTCTTATCCTTGACTGTTGGTTTTTTTATTATTGTTAATTTTTAATTGGCTCTCCATTTGCAGTTAAGACTGCAGCAAGTGAATCAGCTAGTCTGTACCTTTCAGATAAATGTAACCAGATCATTCATAACATGAAAGAAAAAAGAAGGAAATGAACTACAGTAAAAAAGTCATGCTCAGGGTAATGAGGTCTTCAGTCACAATCCCAGATAGTTATTCTTTCAGGAGATAAGTGACACCCTGCAAACTCCTCTCAATGTAGTATACAATGCTGACTCACTCAAGGAGGCAGATCACCATTATTTTCCCTTAATTGTTAATGAGGCAGCTGTGCCAAAAGTGAAGTAAGAGCTTCACTCTTCTCAGGAATCCTGCAACTAGTGGGTATACATTTTCTCTTAAAAATGACCCTTTTACTGTCTCCCCTCACCTCTTTTTGGGAGAACAAGGTTACCATGATGAGCATAATATCTATCTTTCCCTAGCAGGAACTCACTAAATCAAACCAATCTGCTGCTGCCATCTCTGTCCTCCTATTGTTTCCCTGTTGTCTCCCATCTATGGCATTTGTGATCCACAGAGGCAGGGATATTTTGGACACCTTGGTCACAACAACAACAGGTTTGCATCCTGGAATGCATGGATGCAAACTGGATGTCACTGCAAACAAATGGCTGTGTGAAGAGGCTCAATGAAGTTGACAAACCATTAGGGAGCTGGCAAGAGTCCTCTGGGTCAGTAAATCGCTGCCCAGGGCAGACCCTGAGGATCACTGCCAGAGACCAAGCCTGTAATGCACTGTACCATGTGTAGGTCCTACCAACTCAGATAAGTTTCAAAACTGGTAGGCAGGAAAATAGAAAACAAAGGGAGACATGAATTAATGCTCACATTTAGGTCTGCGAAGGAGTAGCTTGTACGTGACCATATGAAAAGCAGGACACTGTTGTACTAGTTTGCTGCCAACATACTCTGTCTCCCCAGATGTTAGCAAGGCTGGCTTACCTTTCTGATTAGCACACCAACAGTGTAAGTGAAGCTTTGTGTTGAGTATGTGTGTTTTATACAGTGTTCCTGCAGCCATATGACTCCATAGATAGTCACCTGTGTGTGTGACCAAGAGTGCATCCATTAGGTACCCACAAGCTGTTTTCAGCACAGGCAAATCTGCTCTGCTAAAACTTACCTAATATCGGTCTCAGAAGAACAGAAAATAATTTTTTATTGAAACTTTCCAAACAATGTTCTATCTACAGCATGAGGCAGGGAAAATTTCCATTGGAATGGTCTGTTAAAGTTGTAAATCATAGAATCATAGAATAGTTAGGGTTGGAAAGGACCTTAAGCTCATCTAGTTCCAACCCCCCTGCCATGGGCAGGGACACCTCACACTAAAGCGTGTCACCCAAGGCTTCATCCAACCTGGTCTTGAACACTGCCAGGGATGGAGCATTCACCACCTCCCTGGGCAACCCATTCCAGTACCTCATCACCCTAACAGTAAAGAATTTCTTCCTTATATCCAATCTAAACCTCCCCTGTTTAAATTTTAACCCACTACCCCTTGTCCTGTCACTACAGTCCCTAAATGACTGACAACATGGGCTTATAACAGAAAATGCCACAAAACCTGAGCTAGGAGGCATTAGCTACTACAGTTTCAATATTAAATGTTTAAAAAGAAAGTAATTTATTTGTTAGGCAGGATTTCTAGGCAGTTGTTTTCTGTTTATGTTCAGCACTGGATGGCCTCCTTTACACTTAACACAGTGTAAGAGGGTGGCAATGATGTCATTCACTTCTGCAGAGGAAATAGAAAGCTCTGAGCTTAGATCTTGGCAGGAAAAAACAGTTTTGCACTTAATCTCTAAACAAGTGTTTAAATAAAGTTTGTTTTTCTTGAATGCTAGTCAGGGTCTGACAGGAGCTTGGTGAGCTTTCCCCAGGCACCCACATTCCAGACAAAGCAGAGCAGAGGGACTGAAAGCACCAGGGTGCAGTCAGCTCCTTGAGCAACCAAACCTCTCTCTGACATCCTGACCTCCTCCCCAGCACTTGTGCCTTTCCTAGAACATCTCTGCAGCAGTGGCCCCTCAATTTCTGCATGATGTTCATTTACGGGTTTCTTAAAGGACCCCAAACTGCTCTGCATGTGGGTCCTCCTGATCAACCCTCTAATTTGACCCACAATTCCACTGGCAGCACCCCAAAACACTCACTCTTTTGGAAAATTTGGGCTAGAAACCCTAGTTTGTAACAGTTAAAGATGGTGGCAGAGCTGGAGGTCACCACTGTAGTATGAGGCTTATCAAAGCAAAAGGACAAGCCAGGGTAGTCTGTGTGACTGGCCACAAGATGTCTGAGAAATGAAACTAAAACACTGCCTCACAGCCATGTGGCTGTGTTACTTCACACCTGAGACAATGACAGCACTAAGCTTATGCAAAAAATGCTTTATGTAAAAGATGTCCCTGAAGGCAATCTGGGAACCGCAACATGCAGAAGTAATTTGCGTGCCTGTAGCACAGCTAAAGGCAAATACAAAGCAGCAGGAAACCCTGATTTCTTGTTTAGGGTTGTCTGTTTTTTTTTTTCTGGTAAGTGACATAACTAACAAAGATCCTTAATGTGATTAATCATGAACTTAGAGAATGACAGAGTTGAAAGAAGAGCACATCTCACTATGGATGCAATTCAGCTTTATGTTCTAACACTGATAGTTTATGTGATGAAAGCTCATTTTCCAACTTGCGAAGGAGTGCACAGAGACAATGGCACAGAAGGGGGGACCCAAATCATACCCTGCCTGCCCCCTCCCGGGACCATCATGGGAGCCATCAGCCACACACTGGGAGATGAAACCCACCACTGTGATGCATTTGGAAAGGCTTTCTAGAGCAGCTTTCAAACAGATCAGTATTGGCATTTAGGACTCCTTATGGGATGCAAGGAAAGTGCATTTTGGTATTGTACACAACTCATAAGATGTTTAGGAAGGAACCAAAGGCACAAAAAGGAAAGTATCGAGGTGATTCTGGGGGAAAGAAACATGGGAAAACAGTGGGATTGGGCCAGTCATGTAAACAGGCTGCTCATCAGTGTCCTTGTGTGGCCATGCATTGCACCTGATCAGTGCAGTCTGCCCAGTTTTCTCATTAAACTCCATTTCTAAATCTTTTCTGGGTGAGGGGTGTGCATATGTTTACATATCCTGTGTGTATGTGTCTGTGAGCACCCCTGCTGGGAATGTGTGCCCAGCCTCACTGCTACCTGGAGCTTTGGCATCATCTTGGTGGGGCTACCAGATTTGTCCAGCTCCTAGCAAATGCAATATATTATTTTCAGGAATATGAAACATGGTCAGCACAGAGCAGAACAGCACTAAGTACAAAAAATATGCTTCTTTGTATCATAGACAACAGAATAACATTCATTCTACTTCCAGTCCCACACGAACCATTCTCTCTCGGTACAGATAAATGCAATGTACCTTTCCTTGGGCTGGGGTGATTAACGCAAAAGATGAACATGCCCATTCTTGTTAGTTCCTATGAAAAGTTTTCCATTCAAAAACTGACACAGTACCTGCTTGAGAAAGGGAAACTTTTAAACAATTTGGGGAATTAAGAAGATGTCCTCACATACATAGAAAAACATTTTTAAACCAGGTTGGTTTGGTGGAAAACATGTTACCACTACTTTAGAAATAATATGTTCTGATTATCTGGTCTACTGTAACGCTGGTTGTGCAGATGTTTTTAGTAACATCAAGTCCCTCAGTCTACACAAGATGCTATATTTTTTCTTTCTTTGGCTGCAAAACGCTTTCTTGGAAGACACCAGGGACACAAAGCACATGTTGTGTTTCAGACTGGGGTGTTACAGCTTGGGGATGCCGACTACAACCTGAAGACCATAAACTTTGAGTGAAATAAAAAGTAGCAGAATTTTCCTTTGGAGGTGGTCAGCTGATAAACAGCCTGTAATGGTTACACATACCTCAGGTTGGGTTGAAGAAAAGAGCCTTTGGAGCACAGAAAGATAACAGTCATTTCTAGGGGACCAAAATTAAACAGCATCAAATAGGTCACTCAGCACAGCGTCTTGTCACAGAATAGCCCCAGTTACCTATAACTCAAGTCACCACTGGCAATTTCCTTAAAGTCTGACTTCTAACCTGTCTTTGCTTCCCAGTGTTTCTCTAGAGCCCCAAGATGTGGCTGTTTGGGTTGGTGGAAGAAGGACGCCTTGGTGACAGATTGCCCAGCACACAGCTGGACTGTGGCCCATAGCTTCCATCATTAGAGTGTGCAAAGGCTATTCACTACTGCTGCAGGCTAGCCTCAGGAGACACAGGACAAGGAGGGATTGATTGAGGTGGCAAATCCACGGGAAGCTAAAAAACACTAGAGCATTAGAACTACAGCATCCTTTGGCTTCCTGCTCCTCCCTGCCACACTCACTGGGGACCTGCTCCAGAACAGATGCTCTGACCCAGAGGGATTGTATTCTACTTTCCTGCCAAAGTTCACACTTTCTTCCTCCCCCTCTGTCCCCCCCTTTTCCTTCCTTTCCTTCTTCTTCCACCATCCCAGTAGTGCTTGCCCTTTTTCATATGAGATGTCCCAAAGTTCAGCAGTCATCATATCAGCAACACTGAGCCCTTCCAGTTAGCTTTTTTTCTCTTTTCCAGTTTGTTGGCGTCTTCCAAAGTGGGTTTACTCTGTCATGCCACCTTCTAAATGGAAACTGAGGCTTCCTGGTATGTCAAAGGTATCAGAAAGTCATGTGTCGTTGTATGTACCATATTCAGCCATGTATCCCCAGTCTCCAGAAGTTTTGCCCCAGCTTGTGACTGTAGCTTGGGTGAAATCCTCACCAAGCACATGGTGACAATCAAGCAAACCAGCTTTTTGTTGTCTCTGTCGTAAATGCACACATGTGGGCAGCCCTGTGGGATTGCTGAGACTCTTTCATCCCCATGTGGGAGAGGGCCTGGGGCTCTCTCAAACAGTCCTCACAGTCCTACAGCTGAGGAAGGGGAGGTGATGCCCATCTGGGTGCTTTTCCCTAGCAGACAAACACAGACATCTGGCAGATCTCCATGAGCTGCTTTTCCGTCTAGGGAAGGGTTACTGTCCTTTTCCTTTCCTCCAATTTTGTCATTTGGTCTTTGCTAATATAGGCCAGGTGTAGACAGGGTCCCTCCTTCAATAGGTTTTGTGGTATTTTGGATTCTTTTCCCTTCCTGGCTGCCTGTAAACATTCCGTGACTGTTGGAAAGGGTCTCCTCCACCTCTGGTTTTTGTCTCACAAGATGTTCTGCTTTGACATTGTCACCATGAGCACACCCGACCACCACAGTCAGCAGCGTGAATTATTCTCTCTCTGCCTTCTTGTGGAGATGGACACCTATGCTCCCCATGGTGCTCAGCAAAGGACAAAATATTGAACATGCTTTTTTTCTACACTGATCTGATTTCAGTGAAACTTGCCTTTGCCTGAACATGAGGTATCCAGCTTCTTACAAAAACCATTAGTAACTAAACTGTGTCTGTGGTTCCTCACCTTTCCTGGCTCTGTATGTTATTTCTTTGTTCTCTATGGTTTGCCCTGTTATTGAGATTATCTGTCTTACAAAAACAGAGTACTCTAGACATTGTTCCACAGGGGCTTTCAGATTGGGTCACTAATGACAAAACCTCAGACATACTTTCTAGTTTGTTTTTTCCACTGTATTATGGCCATTGCTTAGATCTGTATGAAGAAGATTTTGGGCAGTTTCTTTCTCATCTGAAGATACATGCTTGTCTTTCAGGGCTGTTAGTCTGTTCTTTGAACAGCTCTGGAATAGTACTCAGTTGACTGTTTGCAGCCATATCTTCCATTCAAAGGGAAGCTTTGATGATATCCTTAGCATCTTAAAACAGGAGAATTTTTTTTAACCTATTGATAGACATGAAACCTTTTTTGATGATCCATTTTAAGCATGCCCTTCAAAATATAATGGTGACTTGTAATGCTTTTGCTGATGGCAGGAGATTTCTATGTCAGACCAATAAAGATTTAATTGTATTTTTTTCAATAACATAGGTAAGCAGGCAGCAGAACCCTCTTCATAACTCATACACACTAGTACATCATAACTTTTGAATGATGTAAGGTCTGTATTGGGAGGCAGTATCTTTTGGTAGACTAACAGATTGAGCTGGAAAAATGTAGGTGGGCATTTGAGCCCAATGATGTCTCTGCAGGCCTCTACAGCTTCAACAAATACGTCTAATCCCACAATGTTCTCACACTCCATAAGCACCACTTTCTGCTGGTGTTCTAGGGGTTTAAATTGACAGAGATCAATGTGCCTTCCTACATCTGTGGTGAATTTGGCTTGATGTATATATGTACTGAATGTATTAACGAATATCTCTTAGTAAGGTTGCCTGAGCTAACTAGCACAGTGTTGACTTAGCTGTGGTCCCAACCCCACAGCTGCTGGGTTAGTAGTTACAGGTATTCTGCTTGAACACAGTATGAAGTGCCTAAGCTTACTAAACTTGTGGAATTTGCTCTTGCCTCCAACATTGTCTGGACCACTTGTCACCTGCCACAATTCATCCATGCTGCAACTGAACCAAGAATACTTCTGAAGGCCTTACTGTTGCATCCCATGTATCATTGCTTATAAGCCAAGCAATTCATAAGGCAGTGCTCAACAATCTGGGTACACTCAAAGGTCTGTGAATTACTGGCCTGTCTCATACACACTTTTATTTCCCTCCAGCCCACAGACAACTTGATTATCCTCTTTATTCAGAGACATTTATTCAGAGTCAGGATCAGCTTACTGCCTGCAACATGGATGCTAATTAATAGCTTCCAAGATATGTATAGGTATGAAAGATCTCAGTTCAGTAATGCTAACAGCTCTGCTTCATTCTTTGAGCTCTTTGCATGCAGTCTCTTTTCTTTCCTTCCACTACTGCCAAGGGTCACAGCGGTTGGTAGAAATAGGACACCCTGGGAAACTGTGCCCTATTTTTATTTTCTGGCCTCCTGTGTTCTGGAATGGGATGAAATGCAACTACAGTATCTTCAGGCACTGCCCTGGGTGCATTCTGTGCATGTCTCTCAGCCTAGAAATCCGTCCTGGGAAGTCAGGACTGCAAGAAGCCTCATCCATGCAAATGGCTTTTCCAGTTCCTCTGGCATAACAAGCTTTAAAATCTAGCTGAGGCTCACAGGGCTGGATCACATCCAGGCTTAGCAATGTGATTGCACATCACTGGCATATCTCCCTGTCTGGCTTTGTCAGTGGGGATCTGCTGGGTCACCCCAGCTTCTCTGGTATGGTTCCTCACTTCCCTGTGTAGTGCCTGTTACACTGTCCCCTCATGTTTTATGCAGCTTGTGTAAGATTGGAAATACAGACAGGCACAACATTTAGGAAAATACCTAATTGCCCTTAGTCAGCATGTTTTAGCTGTGAAGTAACTCAAGATGTATTCTCCAGTTCTCACAGTCTGACCTCTTGTCATTTCCTGATGCTTTTCCTAAACACTTGCATGCAGAAACAGCTCTCAGCCCCTCTGGGATCCCTGAAGAAGGCTCCACATATCTGCCTGCTGGGTGCTTATAAAGGAAGTGTCAGAGAAAGACCTTGGATGACAAAGTAAGCAAATAAGAACACCACCAATTTCAGCATCCCTCCAGCCTGGGCTGCCTCTTCGCTGTTCAGCAGTAACCACACTCCCCTTCTAATATGATTTTTTCCTGGGCAGCTGTTCTAAAAGCCCCAAGCAAACGATCTGTCTATGAGGGGCAGTTTTACCCAGTCCCCCTGTCAAAAGCAACTGTCCATACCGTGCATACTCTATTTGTAACGTTTTACCTCTGAGAAAGTTGCTAATTACTGATGTCCACTGATACGAGGATTTCCCTTTCCCTTGGTTAACACTTACGTTGGCAGGTAGAGGAGAGCATACCTGCACCTCAGATGCAAACTGCATACCCTTCTTTGCATGTGTGGAGCTAAGCCTCGAGGCAGAAGAGGGCAGAGCTCTCACGGAAACATTGCCACTGTGCATGGGGACAAAGTACAGCCAGGGACACTACAGGGAATAGGCAGGGCTGGCCTTGCTGAGAGTCACAAGTGGCCAGGGAACAGCCTGGTTCTTGGCTTCAATTACTGAGCAGCAGAACCACACTTCAGAGACCACTTATCACTGCAATGAATCTTGCTTCTCACTGAGCACATGTGGAAGCTGAGACATCTGACAGTGAGGGCTCCTGTAGGCAGGGGTTTGGCAGCCCAAGGAGGAAGCAGTTTATACAAAGATAGGCACTATTGCCAATAATGTGATAGAAGCAATACTCTGTGACTAAAGCTGCTTTTTACATGTGTTTTCTTGGGGCCCAGGATAGGTAGCAGGAAGAACAGGGATTTGGATGAAGGAATGTCTTTTTAAGCAAAGAACAGAAAACAAAACTTAAATCCACAGCCTCAAAGTTTCTGTACAGCCCTTCCTCCCCACCATCTCCCAAGGCTCTGCACCAGGATGCTGGCAGAGTAAGCCTTCCCTTTAGGGTGAAGAGCAGGTCCTGCCATGCTCCCATTTTTACCCCTGCATTTCTTGCAGAACAGGTGAGATGTCAGTGACTTCTCACATTGTATCCTCACCCCATTGCTGCACCCAGCAGTGAGTCAGCACCAGATGCTTGCAGGCTTGGGAGTCTCAGCTTCATCAACCATAAATCCCTACAGCTCCACTAGCTACAACAGCTCCTCAGAGCAACACCAGCTGGAAACCTGCCCTGTAAATCTCTGGGGATGAGCTGCCAAAGCAGCTCTGCCTCAAGCTGGTCCTGCACAAGGGTCTCATTCTTTCTGGCTCCTGAGTCCATTTCCACTCCTCCTGAAGCATAAAGGGGTTTGGTGGAAGTGGGAGCCAGGGCCTTTATTTAGGCTGAGCATGAAAGATTTGCTTTATCCCTGGTCTAAATGAGTGTAAATGAGTGTAAATGAGTGTAAATGAGAGTCAGGAGATTGTGTGCCTGTGTGTATAGGAGGCGGTAGGGCTGCATACTGTTTCTGTCCTCCTGGGAAGAAAACAGGATTTTGTAAAACCTGCACACACCTAGTTTGGAAACAGACTGAATATCCATTATGTATACACTAGCAGAAGCCTATTTTTGGCTGCTAAGCAGTGACAGAGTTTCTGTCAGTGCAGTGTTCAAACCTCATCCCAAGCTTGTCATCCCAAGCTTCCCTCTCTCAAGTCTTCACCATTTCTCCCTCAAAAGTTCCCCTTCTTATGAGAACTGGGAGACATTCATGAAGTTGGTAATGAGATTCCATCTCCTCACATGGACAATGAATCATCCAAAGAGACTTTCCCTCTTTTCTCCATCACTTCTCACAACAAGCAAATCCCCTGGCATGTCTTATTATCACATAGCAGCATCACCAATGTTGTATAATCCTGGTGGTACTGATAAAAGTAATACCTAATTTATTTATTTACTTACCTATTTATGTTTAAGCCAGAGAAGAAACTTGTTTGCATTGCTGGCCTGTATATTGAGAGGAACAGGATTTGAAGCATAACCTGAAAAGAACATCCGTCTATGCTAGGTGCCATATGATACTTAGCAATATAAAAACCTGAAACATCAACACTATCTTGTCACTATAATGACTTTGCAAGTGCATGTACCTCATGGTGTCCTAAAAAGGAGATCATGGAACACGAGGAGTTAACAAGAGTGACACAGCCCTCATGTGCACTGCTAGAGCCAGGGATGACAGAAGCACATAATCTGCTAAGTGGAAGCGCTGTGCTAAAGGCCTCAGCAGCAACCACTGCTCAAAGTGTTGACATACAGGCACTGGCACAATTTTTTATTCTGCTTTGTTTTATGTCATGTAATATCCAAAGGCATACTTAAAATGTTTTGGGGCTCCAGAAATTAATGAAAGGATCTGCAAACCAGTGCAAAAGTGGATAGTGTTGCACTTCCATACAAAATCAGGGAAACTCAAGCATTCCAAACAATTGCAGAAAATAGGACTGTACACGGCTACTGCTAGGAAACGTTTGGCTACACAGAGCTATTATTTTAACAACCTTTTAAACAGTCTCTAAATCAGAACTTTTTTTTTTCATTCCAAACTGTCTTTAATATTAAAGTGAATTCCCTTATTTCCGTGAGTTAAGAATTCCATTATTCCTCCACATATCAGGATGGACTCAGCAGGACTACTTCTAACATGACTCCATTGGAACAAGGGTATCTTGCTACTGATCTATACAGAGTTACTACAAATTAGCACTGTATCCGCAAAAGTGCAGCTCAGAAGACTGGCAGTAGAGAGCAGTCAGGGGCAGTAACTTCCTTACCTCCTCCAGCTCTGTCCTCCAAATATACAAGAATGCACTCCCCCTATAACTTGGAAGTAGGCAGACACCAGCAAGGCAAAAGTTGTTTTTGAAGAACTGAAAACATGCAACAGTTGGGAGTCTCCCCAGACTTTCATCTCTGAATTCCAATGAATATTTAATCACTACATCATGTTCTTCTCAAGCTAATTTACAATCTTTCTTTTTTTGTCTCTGTGGTAATACTCTCAGTATTTGTGGACAGGGTAACAGTTTTCCAAGGCTAATTCACATGCTGAGACACCTGAAAAATTATAATTGCTAATAGTTTCTTATTTGTGGCCTGCAAGAAACATGCAAGAGTTCTAGCAGGGGCTTGGAGCCAGAAGATCTTCAGGTCCTTTCCAACTCTCACCACTCTGGGATTCCGTGATGGAGCAGTCTTTTGGGTAGCACAAGCAGCAGTACCTTGCACTCAAAAAGTGAACAACAATATCTAATGGCTGAAGGGGATGGAAAACAAAGGTGTTAAAACAGTCTCTGTAGCCCATGGACAGAGGAAGGTTAAACCACAATGCTCAAAGCATTCAAAAAAGATTGCTGCACTTCATCACCTCTTGAGAAGCCATCTTCTGCACTTCTGCTGCATGGTGAGCTACTAGAAACTGATGTGCTCTTTGGGAGATGTCTTAACAAACTACAGCCTGAAGATACTACTTACTAAAAGGAAGCTGAACATGGTGGTGGTGTGCTTGGTGTTGTAGGCTGTATGGATATAGAGATTTTTCTCTCATTTTATTTGGCAGATCTCATAATAGGAGTTGTGTGTACCCAGAGGGCACCACCTGCCACCTTTCCCACCCCAGTGATTCAGATAGTTGTCACTGGAAATGTGCATGTGGCATTCCTCACATTTGGGTAGGTACTTCTGTCATGGATAAGTTTTCATCTTAAAACCAAAGACAACCCCAAAAGCACTCATTTAGAAGCAGAAGGATTGTACACTGGGAAGAGGACATCAGACAGCTGGTGGTATGTTATAAAGGCTATTTCATTCATGACTAAGCTGTTTTTGACTTGCTGAGTATTTTAGTATCCATGCATCATTTCTACCTTTACACTGTGCGGTAAATCTCTATTTTCAAAAGAAGGGAAGCACAAGAAAATCTGGTTTGTCTGTATGGTATTGCAGTTTGTTTGTTGCTTATTTAATGATTGTTTTGCTACATGCATTCCCTCCTTAATTTCTAGGAAAGAAGCATGTGCCAGATGTGGTGAAGAATACTAACCCCTTCCTAAAACAGGCGCTTTGCAGAAAAGGTTCTAAGGCTTTCCACAACAGATCTGCTGGGTAGCAGGGATCAGAAACAGCCTCTGGCAGAGCAGCCTAAAGCCTTGCAGCACACTGCTCAGGGTACACTTTCCACCCCTAAGTGGACAGAGGCAGAATAGGATGATATTGCACCTCTGCTTTAGTGCTCAGCTCTGTCACTGCTATATTTCTTTACAGTTACAGAGCCATGCTCCATGGCATCTCCCATGCTCCTGCTCCACTGCCCAAGAACAGCCCTTGCTGCCTGCACCCTCAGAAGGGCACACATGTGTAGAAGGAAAAGGAGGGATGGAGAGATATGGTAAAGAGCAAACAAGCCACTGTGAAGGGTTAGTATGCTGGTACCCAGATTTTTTTCCAGGCAGATGTGCCCAGCATAGATGCTCTTAGTAAGAGTAATATTCACTACCAGCACTGATGCCCAGTGGTAGCTGCTTGAAAAACTCATTGAGAGGAAGAAACTACCAGCTCAGCACTGTGTTGAAGCAATGAAACAGGACCTGATTCCTTCTGAATGACTGCAGCTCGGTTAGGTCACTCACATTGTTGTCCTAGCCTTGTAATGGAAGGAAATGCACTGCAGAACAGTCCAAGAGCAGTTCTTGCCAGACTGTTTTTGCTAGATGAAAAGCAGGCTGCTTATTTCTAAAATGATCTCCTTTGCTGCATGGTTTTTGGTCCAGGATATTTCCCAAGTATTCACATCACCTGCTGAGACCACACACATATCCTTGCTTGTGAGTCCTGTTTTCATACACTGCCAGGAAACATTACACAGAGTTGTCTGCATAAAACCACAAACCTTGAGATGAAGTGCAAAGGAAGATGAAAGATATATATCTATATTGCTTTGCTTGAATGAGACGACCAGGAATGAATCTTAAAAACTAAAGAAACAAAACTCAAACAATGAAGAACAAGGAAACTGGGATCCCACCTGTTCCAGTGTAGAGTTAGGCAGATATGCTAGGGAGGCATGAGCAGGAGTAGGGGGTACCAGATCTCTGCTGCTGCCACAGTTACAAGGCAAGCTGCTCTCTCCTTTCTGTTGCTCTTCTCTTTTCCGTAGTAAGAGCTGTTAAGAACTCTGTAGGTGTATGCCTTCCTCTCAAATCTCGCTGCTGCTTTACACATCTCTTGCTCTGCATCTGCAGATATCCTTGTTCCACCTGAGCTTCAGTTTTGGCTTGAAAGCCCTGTGTGAGGAAGGAGGATCAGCCTCCTTCATCAGGAAAAGCAAGACACCAAGTCACAGGCCCAAGGGAGAGTGAGATGCAACTGTGCACATCCAATGGGCTGTCAATGTCATCTATTCATCTGGAAAATCCCATAGGGTGTGGATTAAGCCCAGGTTGGATGGAGTCTTGGCCAACATGGTCTAGCATGAGGTGTCCCTGCCCATGGCAGGCAGCTGGAACTGGATGATCTTAAGGTCCTATCCAATCCTACTTATTCTATGATTCTGTTTTTCCATTGTTCTATGATTAGCATAAGCTAGAGCTGGAGTATACTTTGCAGCAAGAAGTCTTCCAGGAAGCACTGGCTTGTTGCAACCAGAGCATTCTGCAGAAATATCTGCATTCCAGCAAGCTTTCAGAGGGAATATGGCTTGTGGTAGCAGCCTTTAGAACAAGGGAGGGATGTTGTGCTTAGAGTGTAAAAATCAAGCCCCTTGTCCCCTAAAGTGGGAACAAAACTGTGCCATGTCTACTGTGAGGCATTATGTTCACTATTGAGCTGCTGGTACTCAGTGAAGGGAGGGACTGGAAAGGGACTGGATTTCTTTCTGATGCCAAACTGGAACACCTCAGCCAGAGTACTAAGCAACCTAACAGCACATCTGCATCTTCTCATGGGTTATATTCACAGGGACTGCCTGTACCCTCAGATGACAGAGGTGTGAAGACTGCATCTCCCAGAGTGTGAGTCTGTGGGAGCTGCTGGAACACAGCAAGCCCATTTCTAACCCAGGACCAGTGGGCCTGGCCACTAACAACTTCCTTTCTAAATCCTCCTTCAGGCTTTGTTGATCACCACATAAGGCCAGGAGACACACTTGTGAACCCAGGGCAGGCCATCCTGTGCAGTGATGCTGCACTGAGGACAAGAGCAAACCTGGTTTGTTTTTTTTCACATGTAAGCCCAACACAACTCTTCCCCAGCAAGTGCAGGGGAATCTCTGCAGATGCATCACAAGACTCCTCAGAGGACAAGCTAAAGGTAACTGTGTGGAGCTGCTCTGCAAAAGCACTTTAATTGCTTTTGACACTGCAGACTAACTTCATTAAGCCTCAGGCAGATGACTCACAGTAGCAGGCTGTGCTGGCAAAGGAAACACAACGGGACACAGGGAGGAAAGCAGTGTTTCCACAGTAATTAGAAAATTTCTCCGTTGTGAGTGGAACTGCCTCACTTCTTGCCTTCAGCTGAACTTTAAAGTAGATGATCAGAGATGTCCTCAAAGACCTTTGCAGTACCCAGGATATCTGGCTTGTGTTAAAAAGAATAAAGTAATGGTTTTCCTTGAAGGGCCTAAGTGCCTTCAAAGCTAGACATCCTCCTTACTTTGTTCTAGCAAATAGAAAACTACTTCATCAGGCCAAGTACTCCACCATCTACCTCCATTGCCTTCATCCAATTAGATCTGGTTAACCTAGCAGAGCAACACCAGTACATATAGGCAAAGAGAATGTCCTTGCTGCATGATTGAATCTGGATGGCAAAACCTGAAACACTGACAACCCATCTGGCAGCAAAAAGGGTACCAGACATTTTCCACCATCATTTTGCTATGCTCAGGTCCAAGCTCCCTTGCTGTGGACACTGTTAGCCACAGTAACCAGTGCAGGTGTGGGTTTTGCTCTTGAGAATCTGGCATCACACACATTTGCATGTCTAGAAATGCACCTCTGACAGACTCTTTGCAGCCATATCCCACAAGTGCTCAGGCCTTGCTAAAACTATGCTGGCAAGAGGACTTGGAAGCTATCCCATGTGATGACTTGGCTATGAATTTGGGGATACCCAGCCCCTGGGCATCTGCAGTTATTACTGTCACCTGAAAACTTACAAAGCTGTGAGATCACACTAGGAGAGTTGCTTTACCAACCACATGCACATGGGCAATGTGAGCTGATAGAAAAGACCCCTCCAGCTTCTCCACCCCACTGCAGCCAGTGTGGGTCCCTGACTGTGTAGACTGACTATAAGAGTCAGTCCCCTCAGTGTGCAGAGGAGGGAAGACATGCCGCCTTCCAAAAAGTGTTAGCTAATCACAGGAGCTGCAGGGTTTTGTGCTATTTTCTTTTTTCTTTTTTCTTTTTTTTTTTTTTTTCAGCTAATCTTCTTGGACTCTATTATGCTTTCATACAAGCATAGAAAAAAAAAGTACTGTGAAGACAGGAGGAAAAAAATCAATGAGCACAGCTGAATTAGGAAAGCTTTTTCCCTGACATAATGAATTGTCTTAATGATATTGCAACACTGAATACTTATGAGAATGTCTTCTTTTGTTTCTTGTCCCCTCAATGTGAAATAAGTAGCTATGTCCTGAAAATTATCACTCTGAAAAGTTATCAAATATTTGCTTGAATGACAGAATTTTCATGACAGAACATTGTCCTGAGAACAGTTATTATGCAGTATGTTTGCAGATAACTTTGCCAACAAACTGAAAAAGCTTTCTAATTTGGTACTAATCATTAATTGCCAATATCAATGCTTATAAAAAAATCTTGAGCAGGATGGTCATGGCACTTTATGCTTCCCTACATCTTTAAGCACTTTGTTGAAATAACTGTAAAAACAAAGCAGTCTATAGTGGCTGTTGCTGTGCAGATCTAGCGCTAACTGCAGAAGGGAGCAGCTTTTTCAGAGCCAGAGTTTTTATTAGAGTTTTTTACTTTTTGCTGCAGAGATTATGTAGGAGCAGCTGCAGCTCTCCACACTTGAGATGTCTGTGCAAATTTATTTGGTTTCTCAAGGGATGAAACATGCTTTTCTTCCTTTTTTGGGGGGTGGGGAGGTGGAGTGGGGATGGATTTTCAGCTATGTGTTTCTGTGTCCAGACTACTCCTGATGAATCCTATGTCAGAACTGCTCCTGAACAACCCCTACATGTCTAATTGTGATAAATAATAACTACTATGATAAAATTGGAAAGGAAAGGAAGATGTCAAATTTTGCTGAGTCAGTCATTCAAAGCTATCTGTTATCCAGGGCCTGATCCCATTATAAAGTTTGGTTCTTGAGGCTGGTGCAAGTGGGAATTACTAGAGTAAATATGGCAAGGGATTTCCAGGTAACAAAATAGACATCTTTGCACTTCTTTGAAAAGTTTTTTACACTTCCTTTTCTTGTGACTTTGAGTTAGTTCTCACTTAGTTTATTCTCATAATCAATACATTTATGGAATGAGGGTACTGTGGTTACAGCTTTCTAAAAACTACACAAAAACCTCATTGCTTTTCTGCAGAATCCCACCAAGAGCAATGTTCACCAAGGCTCCCTCATTTTAATTGCAAATCTTAAATGTGGCAAGTTTATAGAATGGGTGTGAGATTGCACATTTAAATTGAGCTGGGTTAAAGCTGCTATAAACCTGGTACTATTATCCTCCTGATGCATTCACTGAGTTTGTGTTGGCATTGTGGGGGAGGGTGAAAGACTCCTTTCTGTGGGGCTCCCAGGCTCCACCATCAAATCCATGAGGACTGTAGTGGTCTCTTGTTCCTCTGTGTCAGAGACGCCTTGCTGACTCTATCCCTTCCACAGTATGCACGGCTTGTTTTCTGGCACCGTTCTGCTTTCTACCAGCTAACTCTGTAACCACTGCTGAAGAAGCGGTACGGGTGGAGGAAGCACTTAACACAATTAAGGTTTTGTGCTGTGCCGGAAGGGGACTCGAGCTTTATCCCTGGCTCTACCACATGCTTCCAGTGCAGTGTAAGCAAGTGAGGACATTCTCAGACATGGCCACTAATCTCGTTTCACTCATTTTTCTGACAGCTGGAGCCTGATATTTCCAAAACATTGTGCCTTCTGACATGCTGCCACCAGTGACTGAATGGGGAAGAGAGGAGACTTAATGCTTGCACACCAAATGCATGAGGGAGAGACTTTAGAAGATAGTAGGACGTTTAAAAATGGTAGCACCTAGTCCAGCTTCTGTGGGGAGTAGCAGGAGCATGTACAGAGTTACAGAAGATGACACACATAGGAGCCAATACAGTGGGATGGTGTCACCTCTTATGGCTGCCACCTCACTCTTGCAGGTACCAAGGGAGATTCCCAGCTGAGATCCTCTGCCTCAGCCATCATACAATTTGGCCACAGCCATCAGCTAACTTGGCCACAGGACTCATTTTTCAAATCACATGTAAACAAGTGAGTGACACAAATTGGTTTATGTGACTCATGCTCTCTGAAAAGGCACTCTGTAAACAGTATTTTATGGTTAAAAAAGATTCTAATCTGTCAATTACAGCACACTACACAATGGGGCACAAGTGTTTCACATTTCTGTCATTTGTCACACATTGCGATGGCCTGTGTCATGCTCTGGCAAAACTGTAAAGGTTGAGAAGTTTGGTTATGGTCTTGAGAGTGTGAATGCATAGCAGGCAACCTCTTCATGAAAAGGGATTTTGAAAAACGGGAGAAAGATGCTGCTCAGTGTGAACAAACGAGAATGAATCAACTATGTACACACAGGTGGGGATGAATGACTCTAGGAAAGGACATCTGAGCTGCTACAAATTACAAATGGTGTGAAAGAACAAAGCCATGGAAAAGTCACATCCCGTGCTGTGCTGCCTCCCCTGCAAGACTTGAGACTGCTCTTTGATGAAGGAAGATGTGGACAAACCAGCAAGAGTCCAGCAACAATCACTCTAAACATGAACATGAACATACAAACTCGTGAACATAAAGGAGTAAATAAGTTCAAGAACAGAAATGTTTAAACAGGGCAACAGAAATTATGTGCATTTTAAATTTCAGATCATTACCCTGGCTTAGCAGTGTAAGAATGTCAAGCTACTGCCACAACAGATCATTGTGTGCCAGACTCTGATTTTGCTGGGATATGGAGTTTCCCTACCAAAGTCAGACACATACTGCTTTGGATTCACCCTTTCACAGTTTAAATTCAAATGCCTCTCACTGAATGGCAGAGGCTTGTTCTTCAGCAGGCCATCCCTTTTCATTTTCAGGGAAGGTTGTTCAGACAGACAACCTGCTCCATGCTTCTTCTGGTAGAAGAATATTAATTAAACGAGCCTTGAGTCAATTGCTGTCTTTAACCTTTAAGCCTTTATGTTAAGAGCCCTAACACTTGACAATAGATCAAAAGGGGTTTCATGTTAGAGTGTGCTTATAACGGAAGTGTGGCTCAGTTTTTTGCAGAAATTACCAGTCTGCTCATAAAACCATTTGGTTGGCTCAGATCTCCTTTACAGACTCAGCAGAGGGAGGGTTGTTATATTTTGTGAGCATGACCTTCTGTGAAACACAGGACATGAAGCTCCTGAGATGACAGAGGAATTAGTGAGGAGAGAAAAAAATCCTAACGCTGTGTTTGGCAAAACATTCCATGCTTGGACTATGGTGCGTGTGTGCGTGTATGTACATATGAGCACATAAAATTTTGTGTGGGCATGAGGGAAAAGCAATATTCACAATTCATCAGCTCAGTGTCATTTGGAGGATGTCGGATGTTTATTGATGGGGGTATAATGGTCATTTCCTGTGGGAAAAAAAGTAATAATGGAATAATTCCAGAAAGTCTCAAAAATTACCCTACATGCTTCTGAAACATTCTTAAGACATTTGTAACATGATCCAGATCTTACATCAATAACATGTATGAGTTTGTTTACATTTTATTCAGCCAAACTGGAGTCTTTGGTAGAACAAGGACAGTTTTTTAAATAAAAATTGGTCCAGAAATCTGTCCTGAGATCTTGCCATAAAGCAAAATACATTAAAATATGTCTTATAACTAAAAAAATACCCCAGAAAAGTTCTATTAAAATCAAGATTCCTGAAGATGCCAAGATTTGAAGCCTGTGTTCTCAATAAAAGGTTATACAGTCTGTCCTGCCAATCCTAAGTGTTCAAAAATCAAGAAATTGGCAAGAAAATGATAATCTCTCTTAGACTGACACATTAGGTTTTGGCCTCTGGATCTGTGAACTTTATCTGCCTAGATCTTCCAGCTTATTTTTGCAATCATCACAATTAGAAATTAGTGGGGAAAAAATGCAGAAGAAAGAAACACGTATTTTCAAGTAGTATCAGGTCTGAATAGGTTGATACTTTGTCAAGAAAGCTTTGAGTAATAAGGCCCTTGTTATAATAGCCTAAGTCTTGGCCCTTGCAGAAGAGCTGGTGTCTATCTGTATGGATTTTACAAGCCATCCTTCACTGCTTACCTTTCAAGTGCCACATTGGTGGAATATATCATTTGGCTACAAATGGCTTCTAAGACAAATGTTCTTACTGTCTATGTTTCTGAGGTGCTTTTTATCACAAAGCAGGTACCTCCAAAGAGCAGCTATCTTAATTAACATTTGCGGATCTCTAGTCAATAGTCATTAGGGTTTTTTTGACAACAGCTGACCAAATCAGGACCCTGATTCAGCTGACAGCTCACACCCACTACACTGCTTGAATACACAAAAGCAGGAGCTTTTATTGTCAACCTGGGTAAATAATGGCAGAACAGAGGCTGTGGGGAAAACATGCTAATGCAGCAAGACCCATGGCCCTTATTATCTCCCTTTTGCAGGCAGGAATGTAATGGAAAGTAATGCTAGATTTCATTTTTGACTCGCTTGCTGTTAGGGAGAGGTTTAACAGGAAGCAGTGTACCAAGGTGGCACCTGCAGAATTTGTTTTTTAGGGGCAATGAGACCTTTCTTTAATGCACAGTTAGATTTTCAGGTGGATTTAAATACTTAAGCTAGGTGGTTTACACCTAAGAAGATTTGCTAAAAGGGTCTAACTTCCCTTCCTGGAGTAAAATGTATCCATTCTTCCTTCCCTGACTCCATTTTGTACAGTTTTTAGGGGGAAAAACAACACATTTGTTGTGTTTTGGCTTTGATTCCTTCTATAGGGTCATTTCTACAAGTTCACTTGCTACCAGCATGTCTCAGCAACTTGTCACAGAAGCAGCATCCATCAGCAATAGGCAAGCATATATCTTCCATGGCTTTTAATGTCAGCCTTGGTGCCTTTGCTTCAGTGCCTGTCACTCTGTGTGTGTGTGTGTCAGAGGGCTGGGTGTGAATTTGTCCCAGGGAAGGGATTTCACACCTGAGTATAAAGAGGCTAATAGCAAATACTCCTTTGCAGGCATTGCTGCAGGTCTGGAGTATGTGCAGTGTGCGAACTTGCATAATCAAAGAAGGAGATAGCCATAATCCTGACCATTTCCTCATTTCCAGTGGGTAATACAAAGCAGAGTAAAGTCTGTGCCATGAGTGATTTTGCTGCTGTCCATTCATGTAGAATTTGCCTTGATGTGCTCCTTATTCATGGCAGGGGTGGGCAGGTTTTGAGCTTGGTGATGCGTCAGGTTGTGGGGAGGGAGGTGGGAGGAAGGACACAGTGGTCTTGTCATAAAGCAGTTCTCACATTACACAGCATTAACTAAGGGCTGCCACACAAGACGGGCCAGCAGCTGTGTCTTTTTTTTTTTACAGGGGCCATGCATACAATTAGAGACTGAGCTGGCAAGCGCTGCAGACTGAGCAAGGCTGCTGTGACCATGGCACAGCCTTCTTCTCCCTCTTCGCACCTACACATAAGGGCTGGTCACAAACTTGGCCCTTAGCTGGGCTGTTATAAAGGGCATCCAGCCTGCTTGGGAAGTGGTTTCTTGTTGGCCAGGCATCTCGCACTGCTTCTTTCTCCCCTGCACCTCTGAATATCTCATCTGGCCTTTGGTTCAAGGCAAAGCAAAGCCATTTCAGAGCTGCTACGTGACAACTACTGCTCCTTACACATTCCCTTGAGAGTTTGTACTGAATTTCTTAATTTCCAGCACCACAAGACCTGTTTTACACATCAGTTATTGTTTAGTGGTCTTCTGCCAGGTGTAGATGGGCAAGCAGTACCTGGACAGCACAAAAGCCTGCATCTATAATAACTTCTGTAACAAATTTAAGTCAGAGGAGTTTATTTCAGATCATAGTATTTGGCAGCATTTGAGTAAGGTATGTTTGTCCCATTATTATGTTCTTCCAAGGCTGGTTGGCTGTCAAATTACAGCCTCCCAAGGTGCTATTCAAAGGTATTGTGAAAGTCTGCATTCACCAATCACAAGACTGGGAAGATCATCCTACACCGGGATGTAGCTGCAATGTAACCCTCTTGTTTCCTGATCATCCCTGCTGGTTGTGAGCTATAGAAGAAGCTGTTAAATGTATTCTTTCTCATCCAGCAGGCAGTGATGGGATCTGAATGTTATCTTTCTCCCAGTCGGCCAGGCAGAGCAGGTTGACTTGGCATGCACTGGAAAAGCCTAGGAAACATGCTGCAATTAATTGGCCACATCCACAATACCAAAGGTGAACATGAAGAGATGCTGCCATGCCAGCCCTGAGAAAACAAAACATGTTGCCCATGGCAGTGTGTTCTTCAAAATAGCACTGTTGTGTTTGTGAAGTGGGCTAATTAGTTCTGCCTCCCATTTAGGTCAAGTTCCATCCCTGTGGGAGCACATACAACATTTGCAGTACCTAAGCAGCTTGGTCAGTATACAGCTTGGAAGAGTCCTGCCCTGAGCAAACACTGCACAACACAATACCCTTTTGTGACAGTCCAGGCCCTGATGGGATTTCAGCACTGTTCCCTGTTGCTGCATACTCATGAGCTTGCAAAAGCTCTGTTTTTGAGCATCAGTGAGACCCTGCACTGCAGGAGTGATAAAGCAGGGGTTATGTGGACAAATGCGGAGAAATGCATTTTATGAGAAGCAATTATGGAGCTGAGCAGATCTGTGTGAGAGGAACTGAGTAAAACATTACTAGGAAAGGTCTGCTATAACTGTTGTCCCTAAAATTGGCAACACAATGGGAAGGGGAGTGGGAGGCTATACGAGAACCCTCATTTACTAGAGAGCTCTCTATCTATCTCTGGAGATTTATGAAACCTTGTAGCTTGTTCTCTGTTAATGTCTTATGCTCCTGAAAAGCCCTTCCGGTTAGAATAAATGATGGCCTCCCCCACCATGGCAAGAACAGATTGTTATATAGTTCTCCAACAGAAAAGGACACTACCGAATTGCACCACAAAGGATGAAACATCATAGCATTTCTTTTGAAGCAAAACTAGTTTCACTCTATGCCTATGATCTCTATTTTAGTGGAAAAAAAAAGAGAGAGGAATAATAGATGGTCCCCTGGAAATATTGTTCCACCAGCTTTTAACTGGAACTAGGCAATGCAAATACATTAAGAGCATTCAAGATTATTCTATTTAATCTCCCTAACAATATAGTAATTTTAGCCTAGTGAGAAGCAATGGCAACTTCCCCCTTTCCCTATAAAGATCTTGAATCTGTAAGTGAAAGGAGGTCTTAGGCATGTCCCAAGGCAATAGATAAAGAGCCTTTAGCTTCCCTGTCATTCTCTAGAAGTGTCAGATAACCAGGACATGATATAAGGCACTGCGATTAGGAAACAATATACCACTGAAATGTTTCAGGATGCAAGGGACCTCTGAAATAAAAAGTGCCTTGGAAATACAAAGTAGATGATGGTACTTGAGAGACAGACAGTTAATCGCAAACACCAGTGACAGCAACAGGATAATAAACCTTGTTTAATACAGATGGTTTTGGGTTGTCAGATTGCTAAAGAAGGGTGAAAGGACAGGGCCATACTATATAAGGCTACCACCCACAACATCCTGAATCTGTGTTTCCCAATTATCTTCCAGTTATTAAGATTTAATACTTGTAAAAGCCCACACCAGCCCCAGAGATCATCCCAGCAAAGTAAATGAAAACAGGTGCTTGGATGTTCCAGTGTGTTTGGTAAAAGCTTAGCGGTCAGGCCTAAAACTACAGCTTCATTAATCAGGCATAATTCACACATGCACCCTACTGTAGAAGTAGCCATGAAAAAGATCAGTATGCTTCCTCCTTCCTGATTTTGACTCTTACAACAGATCAGCCCACTGCCATACCCACCAATTCATCTGAAATGTTAAAAATAGCCTGCAGCATGTTTCCTTTCTGCCCAATCTGGATGCAAAACAGATGTGTTTCATGGCAGAGCATCATTCTGGCTGCTTGTAGTCTGTAAGCCAAATGGTTCTCTGTTGTTTGGTATCTAAGAGGTGTGCACCATTTTGCTTTATGCCTTACAGACCACAGTGCTCCACAAAATATGCAGCCTTGGCCAGTAACAGCAGATAGTAGGAAGTCACAGATCTGCTGTTTCCCTGCTTTACTAGGAGTCAACTACTCCTCTTTCACTTATGTAAAAGTATGTGGGGTGCAGAATGGATATAAGTTGTGACCTGAGAAGGTGCAAAGGCCAGGAAAACATGTGAGAATTGTACAGAACTAGAACATCTTGACCAAGAGAATTTAAATGTGTTGGCATGGTCAGACTTCAAAGAAGGATTAGGACCTCCTCACAGCTTGTGGTCCTGAACAACAGCCAACCAAGTGTACAGCCCTGCATTTGTACCCTACCACCGGTTTTCACCTAAAGGGCTGCATGTCATTTGCTGTTATAGCATCGCCAGGTTACCATGTGAACTCATCATTCGCCCCTTGCAATGTCTGCTCTGGAAGATGGGCTAACAGCAAAAGTGTGCCACAAATGAGATGCTGTGCAGCATGTGGGGCTGGGCACATGGGAGCACAACACAGAGCTCTGTGCCGTACTCCTTAGGGACAGGTCACAACACTCTCCCTCTTGGGGCACCCTTTATCACTCCAGTTCTGTGCAAATCTCCATCCTGTCTCTGAGTATCTCCATGACAGCCATGGCATTTGTAAGTGGGAGGCTACATTGTTCATACAGAAATACTTAGAAAGTGAACTCTTCAGGCTGAACTCTCGTAGATAAGACAGATAGAAAAGATACTTGTCTGTCCATTTCCACATGCATCCCCTGAGAAGCTGGTACGCTGCGTTCATATGTCTGGTTTCTTGTCTACCCAGTGGACCAGTGGAGAAAAGCCTCACAGAGCAAGGATAAAGCAGAATTTGATCTCACATTTCTAGAGCCATGCCAAAATCCCTTAACCTCTCCATCACCACTGATGCTAGGACAGTGGAGCACAGAACTGCCAGGCAGGAGAAGGCTGCTGCTTTTTGGATATTGTGCATTGTCCAAAAGAAAGAAGTAAGATTCTTCCCTGTTAAAGTGCACAAGGACCATGCTGAAGTTCTTGCCCCTGCAGTACGTATCATGTGTTCTGCTTCCAGTAACTTCCCTAATGTTTCAAGTTAGACACTTTCCAGAAGACTTTTTTCATTTTAAGTGAAATTCAATGAGTTGTCATCGTGTCCTGCCCTCACTGCGAAGCAGCAGAATAATTTGGGCCTGAATAATAGCAGAATAATTTGGCGGCTGACAACATGTTTTGAGTCTTCTGTAAATGGCATCATAGCAGAGCTGAACTCAGACATAAAGAGGATACAGCTCCATGGGGTGTCACAGCAACTGGTCACATGCTGAGTTTGGTACAGAAGATATCATCACATGCAAACCTTCATTTGACCTCATCCCTCAGATAGATACAATTCTGGCAGTGACCCAATCCCATGCATTTGTGCTCTATACCAAGCCATCTACACGTAACAAACCCTGTATTAACATTGCCATTTTCCACTCTCAAGTGACGGCATTAACCTATTCAAGAGCTGATTTCATGCAGGACACTGGAAATAAAGCACATCTAATGTAATCAATCTTGTGTTTCTAGCTGAGGCAGTGCTTAGGTTGCTTTTTGCTAACAAAAGCAGCTATACAGAACCAATATGTATTGTATCCTTGTTGCAGAGAAAAGCAAACTGGCAGGAGAAGAAAGGATTGTTCCTGGCATCATTTCCCCACCTACACAGCAGAAGGCAAAGCTGTTTCAAGCCAAGCAATTATCCTCAATTTATTACAGTAATGACAATAGAGAAGGGCAAAGCTAAAAAGTCTTTCTGAACAGAGCTGACCAGCAAGGTGGGTGGTTCCTGCCAAAGATACTGCACTCAGACCTATGAGTTTCCCATGAGTATTGAGAAAGTGCTTACAGCCCTTTCCCTTCCCTAACTCAAGGGTCTGACTTTTGCCTGGTGAGCTTGAGCTGTCCCCTGAGACACCCGTGAGATGCTTGCACTCTCCCCAAGCAGTGATCACAGGGCTGGCACCTGACGGACTGGCAGACCCTTCACAGCCCCTCTTTCTTCTCACCACAGCACTGCTCTGGCTGGCAGAGTATGGGCTCCTGTTTCCTCTGGCCCAAGAAGGAGAGCTACACTGACTTTTGCCCCAGGGGTAAATAACCTGGCCAGAGACATAGGAGGTAATGGCATGAATGTCATTCCTGCAACTTTGCTCTGTGCAAGTCAAGGCTGTTAAATTTAATGGGTCCCTGTGAATGGCTGAGGAGCTGAGGTCTGGAGCCATGCTATACACTGGGCAGTAAAAAACAGCCATGGGAGCAGACAGTGCTCAAAATTACCAGCTTTTTTTTGCATATTTATGCACAAAAAATGAAACTGGCAAAGATTTGGAAAGAAGTAACCAGTCTCTATTAAAAAACAACCAAACAAAATAAAACAAAAACAGAAAGCAGAAACAAACAAACATAAACAGGCCCTGCAGCTAGTTGAGGTTCAGCCAAAGGGTGAACAAGTAGTCTTCGACATTCAAATCTGTAAACTCTGGGAAATGGGATCCCCAGACTTTGGCTAAATTGTCAGTTGTCAAATGTCAATGAAGTGCAACACTGCTATGTTTTGTTTTTCTGGAGGAAGCTGTTAGCTAACAGCCTATTATATTCAGTGAAGCAATGACAGAAAAAAACAGCCTAACTTGAAATGCCAGGAACTGATTTTGTTTACATTTATTTCATTTTAGCAATAAGTGCTGGAAACAGATGTCTTCTAACAGTGAAGATGTATTGTCTTCCTATGTATATTAAACAATATTTTTTTATCATAAACTGAAAAAAAAATACCTGGCATTGAAGGACTCTGGAATAAATTTTTCCTTGTTTCCTTTGTATCTTTATGCAACCGTATTTACTACCCTTTATTTGAGACTTTCATGTCCTTTCTTTCTGGATTGTCATTAATATGTGCTACCTTCTAAAGAGAGAGCAGTTGCCTCTCGGGCTGTGGGAATTCATCTTCTGTTGCAACAGGTTTTCTCTGTAATACTGGGTAAATCACAGAGGCCTCTGTAAGAAGAGCTGTTGGCACTCAGGGCCATGAATTCACCCAAGCAAGGCAAAACATTTGTAAACTGTCACATACAATGTTATTATTGACTCATGCTCTGTAAAACAGGGCTGGTGAGAGTATTTCCTTAGTTATCTCCCAGGCATGTAAACCATGTGAGCGCAGGCTGCTGTCAAAATGTGTGTTGGGGGGTGTTAGTGGAAGATCACTCAGTTATGGTTCTCTTCGTCTCATGCCATGCAGTGTGTGGTCCTGCAGCACACTTTGCTGATGTCAGCAGCAATATTGCAAACCTCACAGCACCAGTCCCATGGCAGCACAGGCTAACAGAGTGAAAAAATCATCTCTACATCCTTCTCTACTTGCAGGTCTGTATATTCTCACCTGCTACCCTGACACTTTCAAAGGAGAAGGTGAAGTGCCCTCCATAACACAGCTTTGTGTAGTTCAGCTGAGGAATAACTCCCCCAGTCTCAGAACAAGCTCCTCAGGGTCTCAGTACTGTTCAGCATGCAGGCCAAAGCATGCACCGCAGTGACATTTCAATCACAGTTGCCATTTCTCCCTCAGACTGAAGCCCATTAACTGCTAAACTGGCTACTTCCCTGTGCTCAGCTGAAGGAAGCACTTTGTTGGGCGTATAATCCATTTTACCACAAAACTCTGGCTGGTACTCTCTCAGGAGATTAAAGAGTCACACAGGAGAAAAATGACACAATTCAACGGCTGCTCTTAACAGAGCTAGGACATGAAAAATGAAAAGTGTCACTATATTACTTAGACTCCCTTACATCACCACCCCCAAAAAGGAACTATGAAGTGCAGCCACTCTGTGATGGACTCATGCATAATTCAAAACATGAGCTGCCTTCAGGAGCAGATCCCTCGTCCAAGTCTGCTAGAATGCAAAGCAGCACAAGCTGCAAGGAGTCTCAAACAATGAAAAGGGAAGATCATTAACAGTGAGAGAAAATGAAGCACAGGAATGACTGACGTTAAGATCACACATAGAAAGTCACAAATGGACAAAATTAAAAGCTCTGTTAGCAAGTGAACAGCCCCAGAGCTCTCATATTTTACAGGTATCTCTAGACTTGTCACCCTTCTGCTACATAGTCTTCTTATGCTTTACGAACAATCATAGTATCAGCTTCCCACAAGAATAGAACTTAATGCTCTTCAAATTAGCAGAATTGAAAGCAGAATTAATGCTAGATTTCAAATGGTCATTCCAATATTTCAAATGATTATGACAAAGTTTCTTCTGTTTTTACATGCAAGAACAGAGAGGTTGAGCTGCAGCTGGAAAGGTAGACAGCATTTTCAATCCTGAACTCACTTCAAGGTAAAACAAAGGTCATTGTACCTGAACTACCCATTAGCTTTCAGTGAACAGTAGAGTCAGGGCATAGGTAAAGAGCAGTTTCAAGTAATTTTTGTAAACATGAAGAATTCTGCATTCACTTAAAGTCACTAGAGGGTGGGATTTGAATTTGCTGAAGCTTGATGAGATCTCTTGGTGAGATTGGGATATGAATCAGTCACCTTGGGGTAGCAAGTTATTGTGGTGCAGTCAGTGACATTACTAGTTGGGACACTTATTCTTCCCATGAAGTTGGTGGAGGTCAGATAACACCTAAAGTATTCCAGTAGCTGAACTGGATTATTCTTTAGAAAACTGTGATTTCTAGCTTGACTAGTCCATTTTCAGCTTGCTCTCACTTGATGTTTTTCCTTGCCAGATCTGAACACCCAAATTTTGTCTTACCTGTCATTACACAAAAGCCACAATCAAGTTATTTGTGTGATCTTTCTCTACTGACTGACATTTCTAAGTCTTCCTCTGCAGGGGCAGTAATTACATTACTTGAACAATATTTACAGGCTGTGTTTTTTAAAAGTTTTGTCAGTGTTTCTGCTTAATTTTCATTTTGGATTAATTAGTAGGAATATTTTGTCACTATGCTATCACCACTTGTAAAACAGTGTAATGTATGAAAGTTAAGTTAATATCGGAATGAACTGTAAGTTAACATCAGACAGTAGCTCTGATGTACCCATTTGCTAAAATCAGTGTGTGGTAGCATACTGAAAGTATCATTAAGAGCCCTGAGAGGACATTACAGATGACTGGCAAAAGTGAAAGCAAAGCATAACCAGATATTACTCAGCAACTTGGGGAACCTGATAGATATCTGTTAGGGACAAGTCAATTTAGATACGAAATTCTTCTTTGAATGCTCACATATTCACATGCCGTGCTCACTGGATGTAAGTCCCGATCAGGAAGCATCAGAGTATACATTCATGTTTTCTTTGTGTTCAGCTGCCTCCCCTACCAGCTTCAGCCCATCCAAGTGGCTTGAGAGAACTGATTCCTCTGAAGTAAATGTGCTTCCTGAGCTTGTACCTGTTATCTGAATGCATTTACAGAACATGCCTCTTTCATCCTTTCTCCAGATTTGGAGAAAGAGGAATTGCACACACCAAACAAGTGATTAGCAACAATTAGGATAATTACTGGGTTGCTTGAAAAATTGCTTATCTGAGAGATCTCCACGAATCTCTATAGCTTGGAGCTAGCAAGCAACAGAGAAGTTGCCAACCGTGATCTTGAACCTTCCCATAGTAAAAAAAAAAACCAGTGTATTTGTTGGTTTTACTGACCAGATGCAATTTTATAAAGTAAAAGGAGTAAGTTGAGGTATTTTTCCGTTAACTGATTTTGAAGAAAAAACTCTGTGTGCTAATGCATTTATTGGCTTTCCGATCCTGAAACACAGCCTTTCTTTACTCACAAGCAGAATACATACACAGCCGTATGTCCCCAAAATTACACAGCTGAAGGAGTTTGCAAAATGTTACTGATACCATTAATAGCCTGTTAATGCCATCACTAAAACAACGTCATCAAAAAGTAGTGTGGGCTGACTAACCTCCACAAGGCAATGACTGGAGAGTACTGAGGACATCTAACAAAGTGACAAGAGGGAATTCAATGACAGAGAGACACTCTGCAGTGTTTGCTGCACTGGTTTGCTACACACAGTCGCTCCAGCCCTTAGGTAGAGAGGGAGAGGAGCTGTACATGGATCTCAGCATCAGTGAGGAGCCAATATTCAGCATGGCTGCATGGCAAGAGGATTTGCCCTGCAGAATTTCCCTTAGAAATGCAGCATGGCCAAAGAATGGATGATTCTATTCACAGTCTAGTCCCTTAGTCAGGGGAAGACCAGTCAGTCTTACCTCTGTGCCTGGCAAAATCTTGGAGCAGATTCTCCTGAAAGGCATGGCTAAGGCACATGAAAAACAACAAGGTGCTTGGTGACAGCCAGCATGGCTTCACTAAGGGGAAATCCTGCCTGAGCAATCTGGTGGCCTTCTATGATGGGGCTACAGAACTGATGGACAGGGGTGGAGCACTTGAAGTCATCTACCTGGACTTGTGCAAAGCATTCGACACTGTCCCACACAACGTCCTTGTCTCTAGATTGGAGAGACATCAATTTGATAGGTGGACCACTCGGTGGATAAAGAACTGGCTGGATGGTCCACTCAAAGAGTTGTGGTCAACGGTTCAATGTCCGGCTGTAGACCAGTAACGAGTGGTGTCCCTCAGAAATCGGTGCTGGGACCAGTCTTGTTCAACATCTTTGTTGGTGACATGGACAGTGGGATTGAGTGTGCCCTCAGCAAGTTTGCCAATGACACCAAGCTATGTGGTTCAACTGATACACTGGAGGGAAGGAATGCCATTCAGAGGGACCTTGACACACTTGTGAGGTGAGCTGATGCCAACCTCATGAAATTTAACCATGACAAGTGCAAGGTCCTACACCTGCGTCGGATCAATCCCAAGCACAGCTACAGGTTGGGCAGAGAAGAGATTCAGAGCAGCCCTGCAGAGAAGGACTTGGGGGTGTTTGTCGATGAGAAACTGCACATGAGCTGGCTTCAGTGTGCACCTACAGCCCAGAAAGCCAACCGTATCCTGGGCTGCATCAAAAGGAGTGTGACCAGCAGGTCGAAGGAGGTGATCCTGCCCCTCTACTCTGCTCCTGTGAGACTTCACCTGGAGTATTGTGTGCAGTTCTGGTGTCCTCAACATAAAAAATACATGTAACTGTTGGAACAAGTCCAGAGGAGAACCACGAGGATGATCAGGGGACTGGAGCACCTCCTGTATGAAGACAGGCTGAGAAAGTTGGGGCTGTTCAGCTTGGAGAAGAGAAGGCTGCGTGGAGACCTCATAGCAGCCTTCCAGTATGTGAAGGGGGCCTATAAGGATGCTGGTGAGGGACTCTTCATTAGGGACTGTAGTGATAGGACAAGGGGTAACGGGTTAAAACTTAAACAGGGGAAGTTTAGACTGGGTATAAGTAGGAAGTCCTTTACTGTTAGGGTGGTGAGGTACTGGAATGGGTTGCCCAGGGAAGCTGTGAATGCTCCATCCCTGGCAGTGTGCAAGGCCAGGTTGGACAGAGCCTTGGGTGACATGGTTTAGTGGGAAGTGTCCCTGCCAATTGCAGGGGGGTTGAAATTAGAGGATCTTAAGGTCCTTCCAAACCCTAACTATTCTGTGATTCTATGATTCTATGAAAAGCTGCTTTGAGATATTCTGCAAATTCCAGACAGACTGCAGGTACCTGTGATACTGGGGAACAGATTCTTCCTGCTTTCTTTCAGTAGAGAAATGACCGGACCTCTCCTGCTCTCCTATCCTTGCAGATATAACCATTTTCCCCAGTTTCATGTCATGTTCCTGTCTGTTTAATGATGCTCCTTTCTTGCAAGTATGAACTCAAGTCTCTTCAAGCCCCTGTATCAACACAGCAGGAAGCCTTTTTCACTCCTCTTATCCTGGGCTCCTTAATTCTTAAAATCATAACAATGCGCTTACTAGTTTGTTCCCTGACCAATTCAATAGATGCAGAAATGATCGTTCTTCTATTCCTGTACAGTTGTCTCTCTCATCCTGATGTACTTAATTTCCATTGCAAAGGCTGTATTACTTTCACACTGCTAACCATCCCGCTGAGCCCAAGAAAAGCTATCTGGAAAATATAAAAATGTCTTGAAAATCCCAGCTAAGTCGGAATATTAGCCATTGTTACTTTTGTGATAAGATCATGCTCCTTAATTCCCACGCCTTGCAACAGTAAAAGATGCTTGGCTTGGGCATCACAGAAGCTTATCAGGCTAACTCTGTGCAGCAGACCCCTTTAGTACAGAAACTCAAAGAATCCATGACATAAGTGTCTTTAAGCTGCAAGGGCAATGCACAAACACCAAAATCCTTCCCTCCCACAAATCCACATACTCTGGGGCTGTTTATGTTTTTGGAAGGAAGAATCATACATTGGAGGAGCTGAGACAGTCAACTGAATGAAGGACAAACTGGTGCAGTGGTCCTTGGGACAACAATAGGAGAAGTCCATGGAAGCAGGACACAGAGGGAGAAATCTTTGAAAGCATGAGCAGAAATCAAGAGAATAAGAGAGCTTGCACAGTTAAAACCATTGAGTCGACCTCCTGTTCACCCAAGAAGCACTGCTGAGAGCACTTTTCAGAGCAGGACAGAACCAGCTGAGGAATGAGAGAGCTCATTCGTAATAAAATGCACACCACATTGCCAAGGCAGGGCAATTTTTATCTGTTCTCCCCTTAGCTGGCTCTTAAGTTTGTAATTCCACTCCAGTAAAAAGCAGCATGTGACCTTGAGGGTCAAGAAGCAGGACAGTGAGGACCCTTATATGTGTGAGAGATGGGTCTTCTACTCTGACTGGACATTATTACTGATTTACTGCTTAGAATATTGAAGAGACACTGGTGCTGCTTCATGCATCTTAAGTGTTTTTGAGTAGTGACCAAGACATGGAACAGATTTTGCTGTCCTTCATTGGGATTTTGGAATAGTCCATGTGTAAACATCCTATCAAAATTACAGCTCTATTTATCTGAAAACTAAGAAAGTGTGAAGGAGAATGAAATAATTCAAGGACTGAAACCAATTCCCTCCATAGTGAGAATTATGGAGCTCAGCCTGCCTGTTCTGTCAAAAAGGCTTATCCAAAGTTGTGCTGATTATAGTGTATATGCACTTTTATGAGGGAAAAATACATGGAATAAAAGAGCTCTTTAATCTAGGAGAGAATTGTGTAAATGAATGAATGGCCAGGATGCAAACACATATTTTCAAAGTCAAAGTAAGCTAGGATAAGGAAAAAGGCTGACACTATCTTGGTCTCTGTCTTCACACTACAATCAGTGGGGTCTGGAAGATACCTTAATCAGGAAGATACCCCATGTTATGTAGATCATGGACCAATGCATCTCAATGCTCATGCCAGTGAAAATTCAGGCCATGTCATTCAACGGAAAAACTAAATTAATTATCAAGGTTAATTTAATATAGTGAAAAACATAAGCTTTTTTTCTCAAGATCCACCTCCAGCAAACTTACACTGGCTTCCAGCCACCACCTTAGAAGATCCAGGGCACCTTTTGTGAGTTCAGAATCTTTTCTTCTTTGCATAAGAGAAAGGTTTTTGAACAAGCTTGATACTCTTTTTTTTTTTCCTCCTTTGATCTGTCTAATCACATGAATTAATTGACTGCTAAAAATTGTAAAATTCAAATCTCTTTCACAAATTCCATAGAAATACTGAGCTATGTCACAAATCATGTTTCAGATCATAGTTTCAAATACTCCCCCAGTGCCATGTGACTACCACCCCAGTATTGATTTCCTTTCATCTCAAAAACTGAAGCAATATTCATTGCCAAAATAAAAAGCTGTCTGAGTTATGAGAACACACTGCCAGCAAGTTCCAGGTTGAAGCATACATATAAAAAAGAAAAAGTGGGGGAAGGGGTAGTGAAAGCATATCTGAGAAAGCCTAATACACTCTGCAAGAACATATATATTAAAATAAGTCTTTCATAAGAAAACACTGCAGGAGCAAAGGTAATAAATGTTTGCCACAACACCACTGATCTTGTCCAGAGCTTGAAGGACCTTGCCTCTGGTCTTGCTTAGCAGAGTGGCAGCCAAGCCATATCCCACTGGATTTGGCCCTGCCCAGTTTTCACCAGCTAAAATCTTCCCTTTTGTCTCAGTGACTAAGACTCTAGTGGTCATGGGGGAGGTGGATGAGAGACAGGATAATATAGAACAGAGAGTAAATAAGCAGGCATTATGTTGCCTCAAAACACTGCACAGGTATTTCTCCCTTGCTGCTTTTAAGAGCTCTCTAATTGCCTAACAGTGGTCATGCTCAGGCTCCTGAGTTTAATGTGTACCTCCTGCTGAGTCTGGTACTTCACATAACATTATAACATGAAAGATCAAGATGTGATTCACTATGCACTCTCTTTCCACGAAACTGGGATTCCTGCAATATAAATAGTAAAGGTAGCCAGCGTGCCTACTATAAAGCAATCTACAGAAAGGCAGTGCCTGCTCTTCCTGGTGCTATGCCTTGTGAAGCAAGACAGCTGAAGCCCTTAGCAGGAGATACTCTAAAACCGCCTACCCATCTCCAAAGCTGCATGCTATGACTCAGTCGTTCCTTGATTTCATGTGGTCTGAACATGACTTGAAGCAGAAAGTCTGCTGTCTTTGCTTAACTTAGCATCTTGTAACAAAAAAGACATGTTGGGGTCCAAACAGATCTGAATTCCCCAAAGAAAACAATTCTTTCTATCAGAGAAAGCCTTTCCTCCCAACACTGCCCCACCCCAGGTGAAGCAGGCTTTTTCCTTTCAGAAGTCTTTCACTGCCTGCTGTGGCACCTTCTAGGGCTGTCTGTCCCTTTGTGACAGAGAGCCAGAGCAGTCTCTGCCCAGGTACTGTCTGCAGTAGATTAGCATCACATGTGCTCTCCTTGAACCAGCTGCCTCATTGCATTGCTATTGATTCTGAGTTGGATTTCTGCAGCAAATCTATTGCATTTCCATTAGCAAGACTGCAAATGATGAAAACGCTTGCTTATATCTTTCCAGCTCTGCATCACAATTAACCTGCTACTTAGCCTCCAGCAAGACAAATTCTGCCTTCTCATCTGATGCTGAAAAAGTTCTTCAGGGTTTCTCTGCACCCAAAAAGTCAGGTGCTGTAAATCTGAGGTGGACTGCTATGCAAGTTAATTTTCAGTATGTGAATTGAAAATACAACATTTAACTTAAAAGTACTGTAGATACTGAAGGAGGATAATTTCAGTCCCCTGCAGTGGCAATCCAAATCATGGGTTTTGTTATGACATCAATTATTAATCATCTTTGCTTAGAAACTTATGGAGCAGTACAGTTCCAGAAGTCATTTTAAATAAAGAAATAATGGCTGTATACTCCATGTAGCTCTTGCATTTTATATACACACATATGCATATGCATATAAATAAGGAGGGTGAGCATGCAGAAGTTCCATATAGCCTGAATACATGACTTATTCTCCGTGAAGTTTGCAAAGTAAAATGAAGGTTTTAAAAATAAATGAAAGTGCAGATTACTATTTTGCACTGAGAAATTCAGGATGTTATTAGGAGAAAATATGTGGGGAAACATGGCTTTTGCTCCTTCACATTCTGTGCACAAAAGAAAAACCACGCCCATGGAGTAGTTCTGAAAGCCATGAATTTGGGGTGCTTGCCCAAGAGAAAGAAGCACAGGACTGATCAGTCCTCTGCATGTTAAATATGAGAACAGTTTGTATGCAAGCAATGAATGTTAAAAAGGGGGTGGTAGAGATACAGAAAGAAACAAAACATTTGTCTGAACAAACTCTGCTTGTTCGGGGCATTTTAAAGACAGTGTGACTAACCCTGCTGGGGAGATGAAGTCTCAGTTATCACTTTAGAAGGCTTAATGGACCTGAACTCCCTAAAAATTGCTGCATCTTATGCATCTCATCCCCTCAGTTCCAATCTCGCTTTACTCTGGGCGTTCCTGCCACAAGTACATACATCTATGAGACACCATGACCTTTGGGACAGCAGAGAAGGAAGTGTTTCAGGGAAATACAGACTTGCTGGCTCAGTACAGTGGCACTTGCTTTATTGCTGCTTGTTAATGGAGGCCCAGTTGTGTCTCCAGGGCCTACTGAGATCAGCATCTCTTTATTACACTCTTGAGTTAGGCTCAGAACTTGTCTGGTATCTTAACCGTGATTAATTATAACTTCCTTGTGACAAAACATTGTTAATTTACAGGGCATGTCCAAGAAAAGTCATGGCTTTCAAATTGACTCTTCATAGTGTATAGCAGATATTTAACTTCGAAGCTGAATTTCAAGGTTAATCTTCCTGTAGCCTCATTGGAGAAAGAGTTACTCCTGGTAGAGTCACACTGGGAATTGCCTGAGGGAGGTCCCTTCCTTTATGGTGAATAGGAAGCTGAAGGCTGCCTGGCTTCCTAATGTAGGCACTTAAGTCAGGTGTCTGGAGCTAATCAACATAAAAACTGTACCAGAAATGGAGCAACATCTTCTTTAAGGTGCTCTCCTCCTGCATCTTCAAGCTTTGGGGATAAAGCAATCTCCTTCGTGGTGCTGCCCTGCATAATAAGAGTGAGTATACAAAAGGCTGATACAGCCTGTGCTGTATCATCTGCTCTCCCCTCCTGTTAGTACAGTTTCCTGCAGCTCTCCAAAACAACCCTAACCTTAATGCTTTCAGAAGCATGGACTCAAACCTATGGTGTTCTGATGGGGATCTCAACTGCAAAGAATGCATCAGAATTAGACGTGTCAAGAAAAGGAGCAAACATTGTGTGCAGCTGCTGTGAACAAACCCTTTCTAGACATAAATCAAAGCCTTCAGCTGGGCTGCAACAACTACAACTGGAGGGAAAGGCTCCCTACAGCCTGCCACAGAGGTGAAATACAGACCTTCACAAATCACTGAGTGTAGGAGAAAGGACGTCAAATGCAGAGCTGAGAAAGAACAAGAGGAGGTGAAAGAACCAGAGAGAAACTGCAAGGATTATTTACAGTATGATACCAAAACAAGAGACAGGTTAGTTTTCTTTCCATTTTTCTCATAAATAGCACTAAAAAGACACAAGAAATTCAGTCATCACAACTGTGTAACTTTGGAAGTGAGGTAAAACCACTTCCTAGGTAAACACCCACTACCAGTCCTCAGAGGCACTTTTTCAATGTTTTTTCCACTGAGGATGACAAGGCAGCAGCCCTTGCTGATGCTGGCCCTGAACACCTGAAGTGGCTGCAGAAATCAGAAACATGAGAAGGGAGCAGTCCCAGTCAGGGATGGCTGACAGCAGTGCACAATCCTTTCTCTGCTTGTGTTTTCCAAGTGAGGGCCTGCACTGATGAGGTAGAAGGGAGTCCTGCCCGGCACAAGGGGAATGCACAAGTCTGGTGTTGCACTCACCCTCGAGCATCTTACGGCCAGCACAACTCTGTAGGCACAGAGGTAGGAAGATTGAGATGGGCCTGTTGGTCATCCACTGGCCAACAGCATGCCATGAGGCATGCAGCTGGCCCATCAGCACATGGCATGCAGGGTGGTCAGGGAAGCCAAAAGTAGAAAAGACAGAGGAGCAGCATGGATGTGCCACCAGGGAGATGGCATTCTCTGAACCCTGCCAGGCTTTTTGCTCTGCTCCCGGAGAAACCCACTTCAGCAGTCTTTGTGTTGTGGTCTTTCTCCTGCCCTGCCTCTCGTGTGCCCTATGGCACTTCACCAAGTCAGGAGAGTTGTGATCCCAAAGCCAAGGGCTCAGGCACCTCTGCTTCAGGGCAGAGACAAAATGCAGGAATGCAGCACTCCTTTGGCAGAGCTGTCACTCTGCAATGGCAACCCCACACGGACCTTCGTGGGTGATGCTGGGAGAAATCTGTTTAAATGGAAAGAACAGGCAGTGGGAAGACCTTTAAAGGGAGTGGTTGGTGTGCAGATGTAGAGATACAGTTATTACAGAAACACAGTTTTGACAGTATTACAGAGGCACATCTATTACCAGCCTGGATAAAGGAAGGAACTGAATTTAAAACTGATGGTGTAGGAAGAAGTAAAATTTAGCTCCTAAACCGTGTTAGCACTTTTGCAATCTGCATGTCTTCTCAGAGGGAGGGAGATTGTAGGTTAGTGCTTACTGTTATATCCCACTTGTAATGAAATCTTCTCTGATGTAATTATGCTAAGATTGACAAACTCCCTAAATATGGGAATGCTTTAAAACATTAACCTTTCCTTTCTATTTCAGCAAAGGAGAAATGATACTACAATATAAAACCTAAACCAAACAGAAACAAAGAAATTATTTCTTTATCAATAAAGGGCAAATTATAATAAGAGTAGTGAGACCAGTCTTCAATCTAATGCACCAGACACAATTACTAGAATTGTCTCTCTTCTGCTTTCCCTCCCAGGCTCCAGGAGAAAGAAGAATCAATTAGCTCTTTGCAGACTATGACCTTGACGGATACAGCTTTAAGGGGAATATGCTGAGTAAGACAGAAAAGAGAGGAGAAGAAAAGGATTTGGAAACTCATGGAAGGGCTTGGTTCAGAAACAATACATCAGCCACAGAATATGAGTTGTGTCAGTTCTTTTTTATTTCTGCACTGGAAAAAAAAGTCACAAAAGGGGCTTTCTGGGAACAAGTTACCTCACCTTGCCTGAAATGATAAAAAAGGACACTGAGAGGCAAAAGAAGGGACAATTCAATTTGCAGGGCTACTTTCCAAACCATTTCTCTCAGAATCTTATAGCTGTCAAAGACATTCATAAAAAAAAAGTTATCACTGATGCAATCTGTCAACCTCTCCAACAAATCTTGTTCTGCATAACACACAATGATGTGTTTGAAATGCAGCTGTTTCAGAACCCCCAAGACAGTGCTTTTAGAGCTGTCCAAAAAGTTCTTTTCATGCCTCTTTGAATTTTTAGGTATATCTTCTGCAGTATACTTTTCCAGCTGTATTTTCTTATTTTTCTTTGCAGGGAATTGCAGCTTCATAGTCAGAATTATGTGCCATAGTTGGAATAAATACTGTTCACACAACCTTTTCCCTCAGATCAACTTAAACTTGACCTGCTGTCAGTTCTTCCTCTCCTTTCAGTCTGTATCTATTTAGAAATCTATGATGCCTTGAAACACATTTATCCTAAGAAAATTAAGGCAACAGTAAAAAAATAAAAAAAAAAAACCAACCCAAAAGCAACTCAATCCAATCACCTAATTTCTAGACAACAATTTATTTCCCAGATGTGAGCAGATCTGAATGTACACAATGGCCTTTTGTCAGTGACTGCTCCAAAGAATCTCTTTTTCACCCACTCCCCTTCATTTACTTCAGAGATGAAGTTAGCATTTTATTGATAAAGGCTTGCCTTACATGTGGAAATTAAAGAGGATGAGGGTTGTCCTGGCATAACTAGCTTTTGGTTACTTTTCCCTGTCACATGAGAGAGGCCATTTTGACTGGATGGTGGTCCCTGGTTACTTTTTGAAGTAGAAAGTGCTGTCATATCTTTAATGTTATGATATTTACACTACAAAAAGAAGAATAAACAATTCTGCATCAATTATGAAAAAAATAATTAAAAAATCACATAGTATAATTCTATATAACTGCAAAGTTGTTTGTGTCCCAATAATTCAAGTAATGTCTTACCTACTACAACAAAGCCCCCTATCACTGAACTCCACAGCAATATTTCTCCACTAGACTGTTTCCATCAGGCAAATTACTTTTAATCCAAAAGGCTGGCTGTCATCTATGATCTAAGCAAAAGGCAGAAGGGCTTCTATTGGAATACTCAGAATTTTCTTTCAGTGATTCTGGAATTGCTGTTCAGGACTGTCTGTGCTGAAAGGAGCTCCACTGAAATCACTGTAGTTACACTAATTTTCATCTGCAAAGTGGCTGGCCCTAAATGTTACATCTAATCCATTCACCACATATCTATACTGAGTCTAGTACTGGTTGGGCTAAACTTAGTAGCAAACTTCTGGTCATTTCAGGGTTCCGGGGTGATGTCCAGTATGTACAAACTATAAGGTAGCCATCCGGTAGCTTTACAGAGAAGGTATGAGGGAGAATAAATGAGATGGGGGCCTGCATGAAAATTTGCAAGGAACACAATGCTCATCAGGATCACTGCAGCTTTTCAAAAAAAACCTCAGCCTTGTGCTCTTAGCACAAGAGCACTGCCTTCTCTTTTTACTAGAGTTGTACAATTTTACACAGCCCAGGAATTGCCGGCTAGATCTGCTCTGGATTTGATGGGTTAAAATTATGAATGTCAGAGAAACTACACTTCAGCATTGCAGTATTTGGATGCCTTCTGATTGCTGCTGAGAGAATAATAGAGGTACCCTGGATATTTTTTGCTTTAAGGATGAGCAAACACTAATTTGGAAACTGACCTCCTGCACTGGGAAGAATACTTTCCTGAAACGCCCCACAAAAGTCAATGAGGCGATGCCTAAGAAACAGGTTCAATGAGCATCAGCTCCTAGAGGAGGGAAAGATGCAGAGAAATGTGTGCTATGCTTTTAAAGGGAAGGGAGCAATCATAAGGTAGCTGTTAAATTAATAATTCCCAGTCTCTAACTGCTTCAGATACGCTGTCTCTCTTTCCCACTGTTCTCCCTGAGTGTTTAATGAGGATGATAAGGATGTTTGCCAGCAACAGACTTCAGGAAGGAGGTAGCAGAAGTGCTCTGCAGGCAAGGAGAAGAAAATGAACACACATGGAAGATCCAACACGGGATGCAAATCAAAATTATAAGAAAAATATATTGATAGACCATGTGGAATAGTTATCAATAAACCTTTGAAGTAAATCACATACTCTCCTACAAGTAGATGCAGAGAAAAGGGTGGTCCTGGCACTTTACAAAGGTCTCAAGTGAAGCCCTCTTCCATTGCCACGCACACCTCAGAACTAAGTTCAGAGACCCTTGGGTGCTCTCCTGAGAAGGTAACCCTGCTATACCTGTCTTTGCACATTTAAGTTTTGCATGCCAATCACATCCCCTTCAAGTACAGCTGCAGAACTGTTAAGTACCTTTTTTATTCTTTTTTATTTTCTTTTTTGTTTTGTTTTGTTTTTGGAAGAGAAAAACAAAGGAATACATAGCTTCTACTTACAAAGTTTTGGAGCAGTTTGGAGATTGGTTTCTGTTGCTTGCGCCTGAGACGTTGTGGTAGGCTCCAAGGCGGGTGGTGACAGCGAAGGTGTGGCAGAGGACAACAACCCAACATCTAGGATGCGGTTATACAGAGAAGGCTGGAGGAATGGTTTGGAGGGCACAAACGAGCTGTCATTTTGCACTGTCACTTCAGCCTTGCTCTTGGGGCTAGGAACGGGGAAGGGTGAGGCATACACCTCCGAAGGCACCCAGGCAGACAGAGCTGTAGGATCCACAGCGCTCTTTGGGTCTTGTCCTATCCTCCCAGGGTCAAGGTGGGTAGGAGAGTCATACTCAAAAATCTTGTCCACAAAGACCCACTTGAGGCCAGCAATGCAGAGGCAAAGGCTGAGCAGGCAAGCCAGGATAGGGGCGATGCAGATCTTTTCAGAGTTGAGGCAGCCCTTCAGTCGCTCTGCCTCCAGGCACACACAGCAGGTCGTGGCAAGGCCTGCTATTCCCTGGACCCTCCTGTCCTCTCTTTGGGTCCCCGGCATGTTCTCCTCAGCCGGGAGCCCGTTGAGGGATGCATCAGGGCTCAGCTGAGCTGAGGGGCTGGGGAAAGTGTCGGCAGCTACTTCAGACATGTTTAAGCATCAGCTCTCAAACAGCTCACCTCCAAAAGGCCTTAACTATATCACAGTCCATTACTATGAGACACAGACAAAAAGAGATGTAATAGTCACAGTGCTCTGCAGAAATCACAGAGTGGGAGTCAATAAAAGGTCCAAGCTCAGCAACATCATCCAAACTGGGAGAGGAGTAACACGCAGGAAAAAAGAGACACTAACACCCCTGCCCCCAAACACTCTGTCGCTCTCTCTGCCTCTCTGAAGCAAGACTAGCTTTGCAATTACTGAGCTCCTGTTTGCCGGCCACTTCTATAATTCCTTAAATACCCCTCAAGCAATTCCAGCTCTTCTGCAGGAAGGAAGAAACATCCCCCCAGAAGCAAGCACAACAAAACAAAACAAGGTGAAGGAGGGTCAAGAGAGAAAGAAAGCCACAAACACCAAACAAATTGAGCAAATTAAGTGAACCAGTAGCCCAGAGCGAAAGGCAAGACTCTCACCTTGAGCATCTGAGGCTGGTATCTGCTTAGACGAGGAAAACAATTGTCATGCGGTAGAAGGAGCAAAAGCAAAATCTGTAACAACGGCGGCAGCGGCAGAAGTGACAGTAGCAGCAGCATCCTGTCGTGTTACAGCAGAGGCTGAAAGAGGCTGAATCATTACAGAGCAGCAGGTGCTCGCTGTCTGAGCATCACTGCAAACAATATCATTACACAGAGGTTTGAAAGGAAGAGCGATGCCAAGACGATGGTAACTCCCTTTCTCTCCCCTCCCTCTTTGTCCTTCTTGAGCGCTCATTCACTTTCCTCCTTCCCCCCCGCCCCACTCCCCCAGCCCCCTCGCAGCCTGTTTCCCTGATGTAGACTCGCTCCTTCCTCCCCTACCCCACCCCCCGCCCTCTGCAGGGCTGGTCTGAGGGAAATCAGTACACCCGGCAACGCAGGACTGTCAGTGACTTCCTATTTTATCCAATTAGGAGGAATAAAGGCCATCAAATCAAAGGGAGGGAGCGGGCAGGAGTTGCGCGCCCGCCGCTGCCTCTCTCTCCCCCGCCGAGGTGGCGGCCATCGGTGACACGCACGGTCCTGCGGCCGGAGCCAGTCTCCGGGATGGACTGGGCTCTCTCAGCCGGATACCCGATCTCTCCCAGGGGGAAGACAGCTTTCCAACAGCAGCTTCTCCCTGCCTGACACCTAGAGACAGCTTCTCCTTCCAAGCCCCTAAGTTTCGTTCACTAGGAATGATGCTGGGATGCATCTTAGGTCAAGCAGAGGAGGGAAACCCCCCAAACCCAAAGCATTCCTGCCTCTGAAAAATTTGTATCTAACTTATTACAAAGAGGTCTGCATATTTTTTTATAGTCCATTTTTGGAATCCCCTTTTCCAAACCCATAAAAATCAAAGTCTTCACACTAAAGCCAGCTCCTGAACATACTTTGCAAGAGCTCGCACGCTGCCAGCATATGTTCTCACTCCCCAGTAGATGGGGGGGGGGGGGGGGGGGGGGGAAGGGAAAGGAGGGAGACGGAGGGGGAGGGGAGAGAATCAAATAATTTTATTATTAACAAGATTTCTGCTTTGTTCTTAAATTTGTCTGTTATTCCTGACCTCTACTAATAACTAGCACTAATTTCTACCAGTGAAGTGTAATACTGGGGTAAATCAACAGTCCAGTTAACATAATAAAAGTAAGATTAGTATCAGCTCTATTCCTGCTCTCTTTTGTCTTCTACAGAAAAGTACACCGGTGTAACAACACAGACATATGTGTAAAAGGAGAGGGGATTTAAAGCCAATTTCCAGTCCCTTGGACTATGTGGGAACATTTGCATTAAGGAATTGGCAGCATAAATCCCCTTTCTCCTTAGTATAAAGGGCTGGAGGATGCATAAGGAAACAAATAAACAAGTGCTACAAATTGCCCTGAACGTATTTTTGCTGCTACCTTAGTCAGGTATCCAAAAGGTAATTTCCTTAGTATTTACATATTTTTGGTAGTGACAGAAAAGACATCTGTCTACCCATCTCCTCTCTCTGTCTCCAACTACCCCCACTCCTCTTCCTCCCTCCCTCACTTTCACAAGAACATTAGTAACATTTGCTAAAGAAAGGTTTCTCAAAATCTCAGTGAATCCCATGGAGTTTTCAGAGACTGTCATGTCAAGGACTAATTGTTGGATGTCTGATCACAAAGCTTCCTGTGAGGCTGTATTAGCCAACTGAAGTAATCATGATGCTACTACATTCAAGTGCCTGGAGAATTCACCTTAAAGCAGAGCCAGTGATAACCCTCTCTGGAAGAATGTAAGGAGATAAATCATCATACAAGCTAGTCTACACTACCACTGAGATGTCTGGTCCTCAGGTTAATGATGTGAGCAGTAACCTTAGAAAGAACAAACAGCTTGCATTGCCTATTTACATACATGGCTCCTCTTACTACAAAGCATATGTGCTCCTTAGATGGTAATATTCTGCATGAATGCAGCCTCTTTCAAGTATCTCAAAACCTATTTCAAACAGCAATAACACAGCCACTGTAGAAAGGGTAACATCACAGCAGTATAGCCACAACAGCTGTGGTGGTCTGTAGGTACAAGTAAGCAAGGTTTCTAGGGAAAGAATGTATCTTTTACTAGATTAACTGATAAATCTGTGAAAATCGGGCGTGCTTTCACACACACAAGTTGCTCCTCAGGCGTGAAGCTGAAGAATCACTCTTCAAAGCAGAGTGCAAGCTGAGAACCAGCTGGGAATACTCTCTTCATTGCACACATGAGATATCGCATGTGTTTGGCACAAATTTTTTTAAAAGCCTTGCCTTCTTTATCCATGTCTGATTTTCCAACCTTCCTATTTCCAGTAAGGCATTTTTTCCCTACTGATGCTGCTCTGCACTTCTGTTTGATCCACTGCCCTGTCCACATCTTCCCTGCACTGGCATTATAGGCAAACTACCTATATTCAATCCTCTGTGATCTCCACTACAACTCCACCTTTAAGTACACTACTTCAAGTTATGTTTCTCCTTTGCTCACATCTTTCTGGTGCTGAGGTGAGCAGACATGCACGTGGAGATCCTGCACCTTTGTTATGAGGTTTGCCATGAAGTTGAAATAATCCTGCACATGGCTACAGAGCTGGACAGAGAGGCAGACTGTTAGGGTTCAGACCATAGCCATCTCTATGCCTCTTGTCCTTGGACCCCAGAAGAACACATTTCCAGCAGGGTCCCTGCATGTTGGAACACTGACACCCTGCCTCCTCACCCTGCAGCCTCGCAGGGACGAAGGAAGGGGTCTTTCCTGCCCACCCCAGCCTTCCTGGCTAAACGGAGCTCCTGCTACCTCCCTTGCTCTTTAAGGCTCCCCTCCTCAGCCCGCGCCGGTTCCTCCTGGCTGGCAACCACCCTCAACCTCCGCAGCCGCCCCGTGGCTGGCTCCCGGCCAGGCTGCAGTACCCTCCGCCGCGTCAGGTCCCTTCCCCCGCCGCGCAGGCTGCGGGCTCCAGCACCGCGCAGGATAGAGGTCTGCTCACACCTCCTCCTCGCCTCCCTCACCAGGGCACCCTGCAGAGGAGCCTCGCCCCCAGCCACGCTGCAGCCGTCCTGCCTTCGGAGCGGCCTGGAGGTTTCGGGTGCTCCCCGACCAACACGGGAGAATGGCAGCGCTGAATCATCCATCGGCCAGGGTGCCTCCCTGGCCCCGCTCCGAAGGTGGCCAGCACACAGGCTGCCCGCAATGCTGCAGCCCGGTACTGCACGTGGCTGGCTCCTGAGGGACCTTTTGGACAAAAATACAAGCCCACGATCTTTACCGCATCTAGGCTGGTAAGGAAACACGCTGCTTTTCGTGCCAGCTCTCGTAGCTGTGGTAGAGGCTGATGATCTCTCACACGACTATAAGCTGAAGGTGCAGCTTGCCGATTTTTCTGCTACACCCCATCCCTACACCCCATCCCCGAGGGAATGCAGAAATACTTTCCTGCACCTTTTCGAACCTTTTACATTTCTGTGCTTACCTGCTGGCACTGGCATACTGTGCTTTAACATGGGGTCTTGCCCGGGTTGGGGGAAAAGAGTGACTCAGGAAAGAGCTAAGAGCTGGTTAACAGAAAGGGGGACTGTGTCAGAAAAGGAGACAGATGGTGACCTTGGAGGCCACAAAGTTTTACTAGGGTAGACCACTGCTAGGCAATCTAGAAGGATAAGGAAGGAAATTACTTGCCTGTTTGTAATTTGGTTAGGTCCTTTTGCAAAGATTTATTTCTGCTTATTATGTGGCTTGGGTCCCTTCAGCTTAGAGGCAGTAGTGTGATTCTACACTAATGAAGCTAATCTGTAACTGAGATTTGGACTCTTGCCATATGTGACAGGTTGAAACTCAGAGTCTTACAAAACTGTAATTCTATTTTGTGAAGTGTTTTTGCAAAGAATCAAGTGTTATTTTGCTAAATTCCACTCCCAAAACACTCAAGGAGGGACACAAAGCCACAGTCAGCATTAACCTCGAGCCTGTGATGAGGATGAGCAAGCTGGCAACATCCTGCAAATCAGAGCAGCAAGCACCTTTTAACTCAGATGAACCTTCAGTCATGCCATAATAAGACCCAAACTTGCTGGAGGTTTTGGAAATTAGGTTTGGTGAGTCATTCTCATGAAAGCCACTGGATTTCCAATATACATCTGCTTTAAATAAAGTCCCAGTAGCCCACATAAAGATTCTGTAAGAATTATATACTTTCTTACAACTACTGGGACATTAGGAAAGTAAAGTATGTCTTCACAAGTGATTATTCACAGCTCTGCTGGATCACAGCTTAAGAAAGGATGCTTAGAAGACCACACATCAGTGCAGGGCAAGTGATCTTTTCACAAATTACTGCTTTCATTTAAGACCATGCCAGTTCTTCAGAAAGAAGCAAGCAGCAATATGTGGTATCAGCTGCTCCATCATGTGTTTGATGGCACTCCCTTATTCCTATACATCGAGAAATTAAAAGCATTGTAACCAAGAAGCTAAAAAGAAAAGTGCATGTTCATTAGCAAAAGATTGATGAAGAAGATAAAAGGACCTCTTCTTATTGATTGCAGGCACTTTCTTCAAATTAAATAAGTGCACTATTTAAAGACTGGGGGGGGGGGGGGGGGGGGGGGTGGTGGTAGTGACCCAAAGCAAGTGAGCAGGCCCAATAAGCAGCATCACTGCCAGGAGTCATGTTATGGGAAGAGTGGGCTGTCCACATGGTGCAAGCAATTCATTTATTCCTCCTTTCAGTGCTTCACCAGCCTTCCCTTCTTAATCCATCTCCCTTGGATTGATGCCAGCACTTTCTCCCTTTGAGTCCTTCCCAAAGCTGTCACTAAAAACCTCATCTTTCAACTCACAGAAGAAAACTTAATTTTGCTTCTATACTGGTCCTGCCAGTGGAACCGCAAATGTTAAAATGGGATAGGCTGTCACTCCTACACGCACTTTTCACTAGTTGGAAAGCAAACAGACTACATGCGTTAGTGCTATTTGTGTGTCTCTGCCCATTCCCACCACCTTCTTCACCTTCATTTTTGTAAGCCCCCTGGCCATTTGCAGCCATGTATGTCTGAGGAGGAGTAACATCAAGCCTGTAAGAGAATGACTCATAAAAATATGGACCCTTAAGCACACATGCAGCCTTAGACATGAGGCTAAATATGTCAATGGCAGCAAAAACATTAATTCATTTAATGTTTTTAATTCATTTAATATAAGAGGGCTGCTGTGGGAAGAGCCCCTACCCTCAATAGCACAGGAAACAGGGACATGAAGAGGCTGTATCCAAACCATCTCCATAGCCTAAAGCTGAAACAACTACACTGGAATTACTGCAATGCCCACGTAGATGTGTCAGAAGCAGGTCCTCACACTAGTACATTTCTTGGAAATGTCTGGAACACAGAATACAAACTTCAGTGCTTGTGAAAACGTTTAGGAGAGCTCATGTTGCTACTGTGGCAGCATTTGCTGTATTGACATTAGATATGCACATTTACACCAGGCATTTACGCTAGGAACAAGCTTTCTGTAAGCCCAACAGCTATGGCTTGCAGAAGCAGTGTTTCGAAAAAAGACACAACTATAATGGCTATTTCAAAAGTTGTTTATATGTTAAATAGCTACAGACAGGAGTTGGAACTGAAAACTGCCATAAAATGGGCTGTTATTTCAAGGGAACCAAGAGGTTTCCTGAGTCTTTTCATCTTCAAGTGAAATGTGAGACACTGAGTTTCTTTCATCTTAATCAAAAGCAGAGCTAGTGGCACTACACGAGACACAGCAATCCAATATCAAACCACGAATTTCAGGGGTTTTCATCAGTGACACTGACTTATTCCCCCTGCCTCTGCTATGTCACAAAACTGGGGTGAGCCCTGCCACTGTTCATGCTAATGATAATTAGCGCTGCCATGTGGTAAAGGAGCATTTAAGAGATGCAAAGATATGTAATGTACTCATCTAGGCTATTCTGCCTGAGAGCAGAAGAAGCAGAAAAAAGACCATGTGCAGTTTTCAGTTTCTTATTTTTTTAATGGCTGACTATCTATCTGTCTATCTATCTATCTATCTATCTATCTATCTATCTATCTCTATATCTATTTTTCTATCTATTTCAGATTTGTCACCACTTTACCCTGTTATTGGAGTCTCCAGCAGATGTGCTTGGGGCAGTTGCAATTATTTATTTGCAGAGTGCAGCAGTGAGCTGGGGCAGCATTGTAGTCACAGGGCTTAGGCTTGCTCATTAACTCCCACCCACCCTGGTGCACAAATGCAGCTGCACACCTGCATTTGAGCCACTTTATTCAGATGTAATAAATCCTTGTGGGTGTTCATGGGACAGTGGTACTACTGCTGCTTTGCACAGGTGCAGCTATGCAGGATTCTGTGCTTGCCAACCATTGTATCTGCAGTGCTGCTGCTGCCAGGGAGTGACTGGACACTGATAATTTGAGTAAAGATCCTGAAAGCCCTGAATCAAGGAATTATTCCTCCCCCATTGACCCCTGGTTAATAAAGTACTTAAACGTGCATGGAGTTAAACAAGTGGTGAAATGCCTTCCTGATCAGAGATGGGCTACATCATATATCTAAGTGCCTTTTTGAATCAGAGCCTAATTCAGAACTGAAAAGGTATTCTGGAGTGTAGTACTGTGGTTTCATGATAAACAGTTTGGCAGCTGTATCATCCTTTCCCCGCTCTCTCCTTCATTTTGGTCCCTCAGTCACCTACACTAATTCAAAAACAGGAACATTGTTCATGTGGCCAGGCTCTCAATTGGATCACAGAACTGATTTTTGACTTAAAAAGAATTTATTGTAAGATTTTTTTTTTATTTTTTTTTTTTTTTTAAATAGGTAAGTTTATCAACTCATTCCCAGCCTGGCCCCATAAACATGTATATGCTGGCAGAATGGGAACAGGACCATGCTTCAGGGGACGGAAGTTCCTTGACCTCATCTTCTCACCAAATGCTTTGCATAGTGAAACCATGACTCAAAGCCCTTCCTGAATCTAGGCTTAACTTAGTCAGATGCTCCTAGAAGATCCCTTCAAGGTACCCATTATTCTAAAAATATCGACTCTACTTACTACACTTTTATTTTAGTTTATTTGGTAAAAACAGAACTATTTTTGCACCTCCATAGATTCCCAACTGTTGCTGTTTAACACTTGAAACATGAAATGCTATTTCACCTTAACGTGCCATTTTCAAAATTTCAATTACACATCGACTTTTTCAGAGAGTAACTCTCTAGCATATGTATATTCCATAGTTTTGTTATTTAAAAAACAAAAGGAAAGAAGTCAAAAACATAGAGTGATCCTAGTACGTGGAAGAATTTCTGTACCATTAAATAAATGGGTATAAATAATAGGACATTGACATACGACTGGACTAGATTTGTAAAGTATGTCTTACAGTAAATCTACACATTCAGAATTGTAAGCTGCAGAAAATGTTATGTTTTCAGCTCAAGAGCTAGTTTTCTTAGCAAATTTATGCAAATACTTCAAAATAATGTGTTTAATCTACCTTATCCTAAATAAGGTTATTAATAAAATTACACTAGTTGGTTCAGCTCTGATCATATCTATACGTAGCCTGATTATGCTTAGGTTAGCAGAATTTAGATGTTTGCTGTTTAAAACAGATAGGCAACACAGTATTTATAAGTGCAAAAATTCCAATGATAACAAAAGCAACAGCTCTCATATCATGCCTCAGAATCCTAGCATCATCAAGGACATTTAATATTTAATATTCTTTCTTACTGCAATCAAAAAACCATAGAAGGCATGAATCACTCCTTTGGCATTGGCTGGAAAACTTTGTCAATTTCCAGCAAATAAGTAAGTACAATTCAAATAAGCATGACAAAGGAGAATTTATGTCAAGTCATGAGTTTTCAGCAGTCTAATCAAATACGGTTTTATTACATAGCTATATTTTGAATGCAAACCTCAGCCTGCGTTTTCAGATGTCACATCTTTCTCATGCCTGCATCCAAGCTTTCTTTGTGCTACATATTGTCTGGCATAAAAGCAAAACTCTCACAGTTTAGAAATAAAAATTTGAATATAAATAAGGTAGTTAAATGTTATACACAAGACTTTAATGTTTCTGCATCAGGTTGAGTGTTGTCAAGAGCAAGAGAGGAAAATAGCAAACAGGAAACTCCGAAATCTTTAAGAAATCTTTCTGCTGTGATGTCATTCCATTGGTGCAGTTTAGAGCAAACAGCGCAGATTCTGTGCTGCTCCAGGCACAGAGCAGACCCTTACGCCATGGGTTCGTTATAACTTGTTTGCATTTAGTATACAAGCATGCATAGTGCAGGGCAATGCGGGCCGTTGCTGCTGGATGGCGCAAGAGAGGTAGTGCAGCTTTGGAAACATCCCCTTCTGCAAGGTACTGGACAAACTACAAAGAGAGCATAGGAGGCTGTGACATAACAATAAAAAGGTCTTTAAAGCCGATAAAAGCACAGAGGAAAATGGGTAAATGGCACCTTTGTTACAGAACTCAGGTATTTCTAATCAATGCTACTGTCAACAAAAGTATGCGATGGAGTGTTTATGCACTCATACATGAATATGTATGAAGATGCATTTACAGCAATCATAATTTCACTTGATGAGTTCATTATTCCTGCAGCATTTCCTGCATTCAAACTGCAGGTCGTGTCCACTGGGGGCTTCTTATGCCTGCCTGTGTTTTTCACCACAGAGGCTGTGGAGTGGCAATGGGACTGCAAAAAGGAGGTGGAGGGGACAGACTGTCTTTTTCCTTCTTTATGAGGGTGTCTAAGGAATAATGAGGGTGTCTAAGGAATAAACACATTTACTGTGGAAGAGTATTTGAAAGGGTAGGCCAGACAGCAGGGCTGAGGTCACCCTGTGTCCTGTTTTCCCAGCCAAGCTCCTCCAGATAACTATCCACAGAAAAAGTCAAATAAAATAGAGTTGTCCTTAGGTACACCACAGTAGTATGCTATGCCTGTAGTGAGAAGGGTGGCCATGGTGGTGGGTAAGGGAAACAAGCACTTTTAGGCTGCCAAAAGCAGAAAGAGACATTTAGCAACCTTGGTTTGTACACACACAGACTGGGTGAATCATGTCCCTACATTTCTTTCTGATCAGGGCCATAGTTTGAAGCCAAACCACACAAAATTCTACTGTTCCTTCAGACATTGCCTGCTACAGATATGGAGCCAAACTTCTTGCCAGTGTGGGCAAGATTTCTTCCTGCTCAGCCACAGCAATAGTGGAGATCTAATACCTGCTTTCACTTGAGGGATGCCTTGGTCTTGCTCAAGAATTCCCTGCATACTGCTTAACGGCTGCTTAACTCAAATTAAAAGCTGCCAAACGGTAATGAATTGTCTTTGTGTTTCTAGTTTCACACTAAAGTCTGTGTCCTTCTTTCAAAGTTTTTAATAAAGGAACAGTATTTTAGCAATTTTGCAAATGCTAGAGGAGAAAACAAGGATGTAAACAAAATAGATTCTGAAGACACAAGTTCCACAGAGCAAAGCCTGACCTCCCTGGAACAGAAAAGGCTGACACATATACCCATGGGCATGACATAGTTTCTACTTATTCCAGAATCCTGAATCTCAGATAAGGAAGAAAAAGGCAGAATGTCTTGAATTTTGAAGTCCTTTTGCTCCAAAGCAAAGATGGTGTTCCTGCCTCACTGATCAATTTGAATGATTCTCTGAAGGCTTTGTTAATAATACTTGTAATATATGGAATTCTTTATATTACATTCCTTTCCTTTGTTAGGCTTCATGGTTTCATCAGGAAAGCAGCTCTGCTCAGCTGCCCAGAAATCACTCTTTGATGCTGTTTTGAAGGACACAAAATGACTAAAATTTAACAAAGTGAACTGAAAAATAAAAAACGATACAGTTTTGGCCTGTGTTGCTGAGTAAGTGCTAGCAGCACTCCACGGTGCAGACGTGAGCAGACAATACATCTCCCTTTCTAAACTAGCCTGCTTAAGAAGTGCTAGTATTATCCCAACAGCAATTACAAGGGTTATATATTCGCTAATTAAAAACCTATGCAGCTGGGGTCTAGTCAGCATTAATAATTAGTTGTAGCCATTTCCACCATCTTCCACCTCCACCTCCCTTCTTCCTTTCACAGAAAAAGAGTCTCTGTGCATGTATGTAATTACAGGAAACATACTGCATTGTTAATGTGGCTGTAGCAGACAGAAAGTTCAGGTTTACAGCTTACCAGTGTGTAAAGGTAAGTTGTAGCTACTGGCAACAGTCAGCTCACTAGTTTATTAGGTAATGAGAATTTTCAAGAGTGACAACTAAAGTGGCTATATAATACCAACTATTTGGAAAAGCACAGAAGCTGGAAGGAATGATGCGTCTATTACAGAGACAGGCAACTGTGGACAACCTGTAGGAATTATTCCAGGAACAATTAACTTGTGACAACAAGGTTGTACATTTTCTTTGATCCATAAATGTGATTATGTTCAAATGCAATTACACAAGTTGGAAGTCTCCAGAGGACAGGCAGAAAGGAAACAGGCACCGATAGCAGCACAGAGACAAAACACCCCGAAGAGAGGTCTTTACCAAGTCCTTTCCCCATTGAAACAGCACAGTGTTCACAGTGAGCTGGAAAAGATCCCCATATGTGTCCTGCGATTTCAGGGAATATCAGACAAGTCAGGCCAGAATGCTCATTTCCTGGCAATCCTGAACGATGATCTATCATTACAGACATGTATCTGTCAAGTTGGTATCTGCACATACACGCTGAAGAAATGCCTTGCAGATTGCATTTTCCAGTTATCCTGGACAACATATTATGCTGCACAGAAATACAGACACATAGCCAGAACCCCTGAGAGGAAGGCTTAGAACACCAGAAAAATACGGTGTGACTTCAACAAGTAACAAGGTTATGGATTAGATACACAGATTAAAGTCACATAAATTAATTCAGACCTGCTCCCCAGCAGAATGCCTTTGTGCAGTCATGTTTTCTTTCTTCCCCTCCTCAAGGGATTCCTTTTCGTGTTTTTTTTTTTTTGTTTGTTTTCCTGTACAAATTTTGTAACTCTTCAATACAGTGCCTCAAATGTAAAATTTGTGGAGAGCAGCAAGGAGCTGTCCTAAAGCTGAAAATTCAAAAGCTTCTCTCACACACCATTGATGTTTCTCATAGATCTCAGGGATGTGCCACAGAAATGCAAGCAGACTTCCTTCCTAATAGGGCAGAGGTGAGGACCCTCACCTGCAACCAGAACCAAAGGGGTAGCATGGAATCTGGCACATGCAATGTTAAAGCTTTGTTGTTGCACATCACTTGTATGTTACTGAACAAGCGCTGCAAAAGGGCTGTCATGACACCTATCATTCAGGTTGTGTCCCCTCACTTCATCCTACTGTCAGTGAGCCCTCTGTAGTAGCATTTTGCCAACAAGGAGCTACTGTTTCTTCTTCCCATCAATTGGGCACAATGGGGATTAGGGTAAAAATCACTGTGGTCCTTTGAAGATGATTTTCTCTGGTTTGAGTGGCAAGAGTTAACTACAACCTTTTCAGCTACCCACAGCCATTGACTCTTTCCCTACAGCAGACAGGCTTTTTAATACTGCTGTGGGGAACTGTACTCAGATGACACAGAAAGATCCTTTGGTAATTATTTGGACTAATCCTATTAGGAAAGAAAGGCTTTCAATTGCTAAAGCAGCAAAAAAACCTTTCAGGGAAGAAGCCCACCACTTCAAATTGAATCAACACCCCTTCCATCCCAGGATAACCTGATTGTTATTGTACATAAATAAGAAACATTGTGTTAACTGAAATGAAAAAGTGTTTAACATTTTAAGTATTATTTTAAAATTTAAAAATGTATTTGAAATGGCTACAAATCAAAAAGACACCACTCTGCTTCCTGAACATATCTTACTGGCACTTTACTAGTCCACGGCTCTACTTGTGCATTTTTCAAGTAGCAGACAGTTTTTTACAGAATGTGCAAATTTTTAGAAGGATTTTGCCTATGCTCCAAATTTATGTTTCCCAAATTTGTTGTTATTTTAATGCTACGGTAACATGGCAGTGGTAGAGTCAATTCTTTCATGTACTGATCAGAAATTCAGCTAGAGTGTTTAAAATGACAGTAACTTGATTTATTGAGCAATAAGAGGAATTATTCCTCTATGGCCACCAGCCAAACAAGTAATCTTTTAATAAGGCATGTGCAGTCACTGCATTTCCTTTATGAGGAAAAAAAAAAAGGGAAAAAAAGAAGCCAGTTAAAAAAAATGTGCTTAGGCATCTAAAATGGGCCTAACTCTATACAGACACACCCAACCATGTGTCCTTAGGCACCTCACACACTTGCATCTGCTCATGACTCAAGGCTCTTTTCCATTCCTTACCCTAGAGAGTATTGGATGGACCAGGACTGCTTTACAGATCTTTTTGCTGTGGTAGGCTTCACCCAAGATGTAAATAACAGCTTCTGAGTTTATTTTACAATAACCTGATATGGCCACTATTTTTTTCCCCTTTAGGAGTTTTCCTTCTTCTCTTGAGAGCACATTTTCAACACTGTTACTGCAGGCTGTTTTAGGGTGACCTTCCAAGTTCCTCTTGTTAAAGTTAAGTATCCAGCTTTACAAAAAATGATGAAACATTTCTACGCTAGAGAGGCAAATGTCACTGAAGCTTCTTGCTAAGACTTTGTGGACAATTTTGTTTGAGGAAGTAGTTTTAGTCTTGAGCATCTAAAGTGTCTGTGAGCATTCTCTGGGGTGCCTGCAAATAAAGGTCAGAGTTCCCTCAGAAGCCAAGCCTTGGTCTGGGATACCAAGACTGCAATGTACATTCATTCTAGTCCTAAGGGATGTGCATGGGGTCACTCAGGAAATCTTTCCTTTCATCAGTGTCTTGCTAACATCCAATTGCTGGACTGTCTGTCTTTTGGGAGCATTCAAGAATGTGTCCTTGTGATTGGTGCACCTATGATAAACTTCTGCATTTGCAGATGTTTAACCTCCTTCCAGTAAAGGATTTAGAATAATGTAAGCAGGATTGCACATCTGTTAGAGACTCTGGTAAACAGAATGGGAGTGTTTGATGCCTGACCAGCAGCATTGAGTAGTGTTTGCCCTGAGCAGGAGCATGAAAACAGAGAGAGATGCAGATGCTTTCTGAGACAACTTTCCTTGATTTATTTTGCAAATACAAATAACTGCAAGACTTCTCTACAGCTTCTCACACAACTAAAACAGAGTGAAATATTTTCATAAGTGGAGGGAAGTATTTTCCTAAGGGTTGAGAGAATGTGAGAATATCTCACATTCTCACAAAACTACGGTCGTCTCAGACATACCGTGCTGCTGTCAGTAATTAATAAATGTGTTATAAAACTCTTGTAACTATCTTCAAGCCTGTCTTCTGTACAGCTGTCTTTCTAGCTGAGTTCAAACACATCATTTAATAAATCGATCCCTTCCCCTTTCCCCACAAGTATTCCTATTTAAACATCTACATTTTCTCGTAGTAACATTATGCATTGTGTCTGAAATCGACATGATCATGGAAATTCCCAAAGGAACCTGCAGCACGGCTCATGTTGCTCTCACTGAACAGGAAATGCAACCGTTGTTACTCATCCTTCCTCTATAATGAAGAGTCAGATTCATTGCCTTGCTGTGCTGAGGAGGAAATTGCTGCATAATCACCTTTTACAGCTAGACAATCCCCTCTTTCCAAAGCAGGCTAAGCATGCGAATTCTCCAGACATATTTGATGAATTTCTAATCACAGTGGGAGAAACAACAGGGCAAAGGCGAGTGTCAGTGACAAAAGCCTTGTGCTGGCTCCCTACTGAAGACATTGTTTTCCTTGTATGTTCACCCACATATTAATTGTGAGTTATACATATTAATTGTGTCTGCTTTGGGAAAAATAAACCATTATCAGGTCAAACTGTGGCCAGTCTTAAGGCCAGTTAGAAGTCTTGAAAATACCAGCATACGCATCTTTCTCAGCACTTCACATGGGCTGTAAAAATGAGACCCCCAGGATCTCCTGATTTACCATCTTACATGACCACTGTAGTTCAGGGAGTGTCTCCTGCCACACAGGATGTTCCCTTCTATCTCTCAAGCTAAGACAGGGACCTCTGCAGGCTGCAAAGAGCAGGCCAAGTTACACCTCTCCAGCCTGTCAGATTTGATTTGATAGCCTTCTATAGTTAGATTTTCCTTTATGGGGAAGAGACGCATTTCTTTCTTCCATGTGGGAACAGGGAAAAAAAAATCTTTATCTGCCATTGTGAAACACGTATTTGCTCAGGCCCTCTTCAGATCAAAGTTCTTAAGGAAATTTTCAGAACAGATTTGACAGTTGCCTGGAAAATAGGAGCATGCATTCCCCCACTGCACTAACAAAAACAAATGCTCTTCATGCAAGGCCTAGTAAACGTCATGTGTTAGCATATAAGTCAGTCATGAATTAAAAGAGGGCAAGGATAACATTTTCTAGTAACAAAACAAGTCCACAGTTTGACATAAAAACTATTTTTTGCACCTTCCTCTACCTTTTCAGCCTTGCTCACAGTCAGAGCCAATAATCAGTTAAAGCACTGACATATTATGGTGCTCTATATTCCCGTATCAATCATGTGTGACACTATTCAAGGTGTCTAAAACAGCATGTGACTCCAGTCACAATATTTGATTATGTGGCTTGCTTGTAATTGTTTCTAGTCAATGTAGATAAGGGATGAGGAGAGGCAACAGACCAAGAGAAGATTACACTCCACTTCATGGCTTAGGGCTTAACATCTGTTGTCCCTAACTGCTCTGGATCTCTAAGGTGGGAGAAGCTTCCATCTGAAGTCATGGGATGCTGGTGGCCTCGTGGTGAGGAACCTAATCCATAGCATAATGGGGTGGTGGTTGCTACGGGAGAGTGGGAGGGAGCTGGAGCCAACAACTAAACAAGATTATAGAAGAGACAAGTCTCCCTGCAGATCTATTGAGAGAAAAACTAGAAGTCAGAAAGGTTGAGTTACCTCTCATAGTCTTGGCCTAGGGAAAACTCATTTAGCACAGGCATCATCTGTCTGTTGTGTGCTTCCCCTACCAGTCCCTGAGGCACCAGTTGCTGCCTCCTGCCTGAGACAGACCACAGGGCTTGACGGGCTCTGGGGCTGGCCAGCCTGCCTGCTGCTGCATGTCTGTGATTGGTCTGCCTCCCCATCATCTGTGAGGATGGGCTGGCAGCAGAAATTCTGCTCTGCAGCCCATGCTGCTTTCCAGAAGCTCAGCTTCACTTTCCTCCCTGTCAGGTCAGCATGACTGCTTCACATGTGGTCAGTCTGACACGCTGACAGCCGGGACTCTTGTTCAAGAGTGGGTGATATTTCAATTTTTGACAGTTGGCATTGTGCACACAAATTGTGCTGAAATCAATTGGGGTTGCTGTTTTCTGCAGAGCTACTGATAGCGAAGACATGATCATGACTAGGGCAGAGGAAGAAAGAGCCCTCAGAGATAGAAAAGTATGTAGAGCTCCTTAAAGACTCACTGGACAGTTATTAGTCAGTGTTTCTTGTAAGTGCTGTAATGTACTTTGTCACAGTGACAATTTCTTGTGATAATAAAAGGGGAGATGCCAAGAATATGGCTATGTTTAAGAAATGAGCAGTAAGATCTGGTTGAGACAAAGGCTCAGCAGAAAAGCCAGCTCATACACACATGCTCTCCTTTCTGCTTAGACAAGCCTTTCTGCACTTCACATCCCCTTAATACCAGGACACAGCAGAAGAACTTGAGAGCAGCAAGTTAAAACAAGCAATAACCAATTGCCCACTTACTTACCCCCAGTCTAAAGAGTTAGCTGATGCCCATTTCTTCTTAAACAGCTTTTTAAAGAATTCTTTCTTCCTTAAGAAATTTTCAAAATTTTCAATAATCTTGTGCTAGTGCATCAACTATAGCTAATGTAATTCTACTACAGCTGCCCACCCCACATCTTGATCTGAAGATCTTACAACAGTCAGTGTAGGACTGTAGTGATAGGACAAGGGGTAATGGGTTGAAACTTAAGCAGCAGAGGTTTAGACTGGATATAAGGAAGAAATTCTTTACTGTTAGGATGGTGAGGTACTGGAATGGGTTGCCCAGGGAGGTTGTGAATGCTCCATCCCTGGCAGTGTTCAAGGCCAGGTTGGATGAAGCCTTGGGTGACACGGTTTAGTGTGAGGTGTCCCTGCCCATGGCAGGGGGGTTGGAACTAGATGATCTTGAGGTCCTTTCCAACCCTAACTATTCTGATTCTATGATTCTATTTGGCTCACTCTTTTTCATTATTTTTTCTCCATCCAGAGAAAACTCTCTGTCCAGCACATCATACATGCTGGTTTTCTGGTTTTTGTAAATGACAATCTCATACTTTGTATTTACAAATAATAAATGCTATTCCTCAAGATAAAACATCATCCAGAGGAACAGATTCATAGTGAATTAAAAGGAAAGAATCCCTCCCCTGTACCCAGCCTTTCCTACTGGCCATCTGCTAATAGTGCCCATGTGTGTATAAAATTCATTTGCACATTTAAATTGAAAAACTCCATTTGCTCAGCCTGCCTATAACTGTGCTCTCTTGCTGGGGTGAATATTAGGTCTCTGATGCATGCATATTATCCAGTGAACATATAATTGCAAATGCAATCCACATCCAATTATCTTGAGTTTTACTGCATATTTTCTCTTCATAACTCAAGTAGTAAGTACAACAACACATTAGCACTCCAGGTGTCCATTTGGCTGGAAGAATTAGTAGCACGCTGGCATTTAGCTCCTGTCCTCTAGATTGTAATTCACTTATGGCATTGCTGCCAGCATGAGAGGTCACTTATACACTTGGTGCAGGGTACAGACACTGTGGGAAGACACCAACAATCCTCTGAATCTGACAGAAACATGCAACTAGACCAATTAGGGCAAACAGTCCCGAAACCATGTCTAATTTCCTCTTTCCTGGCTCCAAGAATGTGTTTCACTGATGCCCAGCCCAAATATGCTGGCTGAACACACGTGAAGAGCATTTCAGATGTGTGTTACCTCCCATGAAACTTGGGATTGATCTGCCGCCCTTTGGGATCACAGCTATATTGGCTTGACTACTAGTCTACCAAAAAAGATACAGAATCCATACTCACAGCATTCCTTCCCTGGACACATCTTAACTTCCTCCTTCCACCAAAATGATAAATACTTAGAGGAGTTATAAGCTTCTACTCTGCAGATGTAGCTTTCTTAGAAACCAGGGACAGCACCTGATACAGAGCTTGATTACACAAGAGAATTGAAACACAAGTTCTGTGTCATGACAGACGGACATGCATTTGAATGAGCTGCATTGCTGCTGAAGGCAATTCATCATCCTTCCTGCAAAATTAGTGTTTATGATTCTTCTGGCCTCTCGCAGACTCTGAGACAACTGTTATCCTACTGTCTGTCAAGTATCAGTTGCCATTGTGGCCATTAATGGGTTTTGTGTAGATCATTAAAATATTCAAGAACTATGCATAGCCTGAAGCTTGTTTTAAGCCAAAGATTTCCCCAGTGGGAAATGGAAGGAAAGAGCTGTTCCAGGGAAATAATAAAAGTTGTACTAAAAGTATAAGAAGTACAGTGAAAGATTAGACTACAATACTATTTCACTATGTGTCCTGTGGAGTCAGAGGAATCACCCCATGTTTTCATTGCTTTAAATAACATAAAATACTAAGAAATTCAAAACAATAAGTGCTAGTTTTGGACTTTCATAGAATGGAAAAAAAGCAGAAGGGGGCGGGGGGGGGGGAGTGGGGAGGACATTTAATCAGGCTGAAGTACCAGACATTTAAACCTACCTTTCTCTCAGAACAATAACTAAACTGTTGAACTAAAGCCTCACAGCACTGGGCACCAGTGCTTAAAAGCATACAGCAGAATTTTAGCTACAACTGAGAGAACATTCTCAGTTACTCTGACTAAAAACACAGACATTTTAAACAGATGAAAGCATTGCATGTGGTTAGCTCACTTCCAATTTGAGAAGACTAGATAAAATTCTGCCACTGACAATTTGTGCCACAATTGGCAGCAGTAGATCTACGGGTAGCATTCTACAATGTACGGCTACCTCCGTGGCTTTCACAGCTAGGTATCTGCCTGCAAAATAGACATTATTGAAAAAATGCCCTCATATTTTTTCACTGGGGTCTGGCTTATCTTTTGCTTTTATAAAACAACCATTGCAATAATACTCCTTAGCAAACCTGCAGAAATTCTGGAGAGCCCATCTACCTGTCAGATGCTTGACTGTGTTATTAAGAAGCATATTTGAGGTCATTGTGAATATTACCAGAAAAATATCAGTAATAAAGTTCAGATTCCACTTTATAAACCTCAGGAAAGTAATGACTGAATTCACTTCTGAAGGGCTATTACGACCGTGTGTATAAATGTTAAATTTTATGATAAGCTCAGTGGCACATGGTGTTTGTAAACACTTCAGGCTGCAGAGCTGTGTCCAGTCAAATCCTTCCTGACTCAACATCAGTTCTGAACATATATAGCTCTCGAACAAGAAGCTTTTTTTGTGCTGAATAAACAGAACAGAAACAGATGAACAAACAAAAAAGCCAAATGCTCAGGGCTGGAAAAACAGTTGTCTCCACTGTTGGCTTGAGATTGTAGTATGTATTGTGTCATCTCAACCGTGGTTGCTAAACTCAGGAAGGCTGAGGTGTAATGCCATCTGTGTCCCCCACGTACATCATGATAGGGAAGGTTTGGGTGAGATAGCCGGCCTGACAGCTCAAATGTACCTACACTGCTCAGCAGCAAAGTGATCATGCTGTCAGTCCAAGGACAAGTGTAATAGCTAGACTGTATCCATCTCACAGACCATTTAACTGTGACTTTGCCCTTCATTAAAAATAATTTACCTGTATGCTTTTTCCAGTTCCCAGTGCCTAAATTCTGGGAAGGTTGTGTCTTACCTCACCCAGGCAGTGTTTTTATGGCTTTAATATGGTTTTATGATTAATTTTCTCTGGTATGATATAAATGCACCTGGAAATGTTTGGGGGTTGCAGTGTCTGTTGAGATATAGAAGGACTTGCTTAGGGTGACAGGAGTCAGACTGGTAGGGTAGAACCTGTACTGCCTCCTTGGGAAAGGTCTTGATACACTTTATTCTTTGTACTGTGCTTAGGTGTCTTGAAAAGCAGTAGTTGACATGAGCCAGAATGACACAAGAAAGAATATTCATGATGAAACGGGTAAACACTGCTTTAGCATTCCAGCTCACTCCTCAGCTTCACTCCACTTACCACCCTAGGTTTTCCCTTCATGATCATCCGTCATAAATTAGAAATGCCCCATGCTATTTTAGCTTGCAACAAGATTGATGCAGTTTGGAAATCGGAGGGCTGTGAAAAGTTTTCTCCTGTGCAAAAAGCAGATTTGTGTAGATGGGAAAACTGGGAATTATTTTGCCAGAAGATCTCTGACAGCTGGATACTGTGATAAATAAAACTGCTTGTAAGTCCTATGAGCTCTCTACATCCATAGCAAAGTTGAAATGACTAGCATGAAGAGTGGGCTGTCTGGAGAAGAAAATATTGTGAAGAAATGTAAGAGCCTTTATGTATGTATATATTCACTGAAAGAAAACACTAACATCCATCAGACATGATTCATAAAGGACAATCACTGCAGGGCATAGCTTAATTTTAAAATAAAAGCCAGAACAGGGTGTTCTTGCCATGCATTTTCTTGCTATTGAAGATGTCAACTCAAAATTACGGACTTGCTGACTACTGCTGAATATTTGGGAAGACGCACACCTAAAAGGAACTTCAGACTGTAAAAAGCTGCTCTTTAATTGCTGCAGTGACTACACCGATTCCTTCTCCTCTCTGTAGAGGGGTAAAATGTCAAGAAAACCAGAAACCATTAGGAACCTGCAAGAACATTTTGATAATGAAAGTCACGGGAGATATAACTTTCCCACTTTGTATTCAATTAAGAGAGGTTACCAAAAGGTGATTTAGAGGAGATGTGAACATGAAGGAAGCAGTGGTATTTTCTTCCTGAGGGTTTAGCTTGGCTCCCACTGCACTGTTACAGTACTGTTAGCATAGGAACAAAGGCAGAGTATTGCTTTTAATTTACTTGGTTGGAACTGTCATAGTCTAAACTGAGTCTCAGCCATAGCATGCCACTGTGTTTTTGGAGAAGCTAACGAGGAGACACAGTGGTGGCTTTTCAAAGCCATGCATTTAAGAAAAGATCACCTTTATGTATACAGTGCTCTGCTAAGGACTTTTGAAATATAACTTCTGTTATGCAGTTTGCATTTTTTAAGTAGTATAAAAGTTATTTATCAAGGGCTTATTCTTAAACTAATGGAAACTTATTCAAAGCCATGCACTTTATTAGTTATACTGAAGATAACAGAGTACTTTTCTGTTCAGCTTTTATCTGCTTTAATCTTTTATAAACAGATCCAATCAAATACTGAGACACTTCCAGTTGTTAAGTAGTAGGGACTCCCTGGATTTCTGCTCAAAAATATAAAAAGCCTAGGAGAGCAGACAGATAACATCCCCTATTGCTTCCCAACCAATACAGTAAGCTTCCTATTGCTCTCTGAGAAATTTTGTTCCTTTTCCCTGGAAAACAGCATCTGACTCTTGTGGTTGACCAGAGCTGCTTGAATTGGAAGCTCAGCATGAAAATAAAGCATTGAACTCAGTCTCAACTTCGTTGATTTTCATTCATTTTGTGTTTGTGCTTTGTCACAGACTTCTACTGCCAGACCATGAACTTGAAACAACTCTTCATGGACCAGGGCCCTCCGATTCCACAGAGTATCTCTATTTACAGCCAATGCAGCCTAAGACCTCCTCCTGGAATAGAAAGCCCAGAACACATCATCTAAGAAAGCTAGCTGTGTGTGCCTCTGTGTCAAAGAGAGCTCAGAAAACCTCTAGGCATGCTGGGGTAATTCACATTCGGAAACTCAAATTCCCATTAGGACTTTCCTCTTTGTTGGATCTTTCCTACCAAAGCTTAAACAGCAGAACCACCCCCCCTCCCCCAGAAACAAGGAAGAGGCCTCAGAGGAACTCAAAGGATCTTGCATTGTGAGACTGTTTACACAGCAGATGTTAGCATGGAGCCTAAGGGCAAAATCTGTTTGGGGATAAGTTGGTCTTGGGACAACAGGTAGAAGATGAGGAGACAGAATTTCTGGGCTATAAGGAATAAGCTGGGAATTCCCTTGCATTAAGAAACAAATATTATTCTGTACCCATGCTCATATTTATAAATTTTGTCTGTTGTACCATTCTTTTTTCCCACTTGCTCTGAGCTCTTTGGTTCCTTTATGTTTTTGTATAAAGTGCTGCCATTCTTAATTTCAGCATGGTTAATGACATATTTTGATTTGCCAGAGTGCCTGAAATAGATGTGTGCTTCTGTAAAGGTCATGTATTCCATGCTGTTCACAGTTCTTTGCCCAAGTAGTGTCACTGCCTGTCATGTACCTTTATTCAGTAGGAACTACCCTGGTGCCTCACAAATTACATGGAAAAGAGAAGATTTCCAGAAGGCTGATTCAATACTACAAAGTACGTTCATAATTTCTATCTGGAAAGAGCATAGGCAGCAGGGAACACGAGTCCTTGAGCTGTTTTTGTCACATTGACAGTACCAGAGACTTCTCCCCATGGAAGACAACAACAACCAAAACACCAAGGCCAGATCATCAGCACATCCCTGTGCTACAGGAGCTCATGTCCTCCCATATAGCATAGGTTATGCTGGCAAACCAAAAAGATGATGTCTCAGGTGGGCATTTAGTACATGTTACTTCAGCATACTGGGGAGAAGAAGTCAGAAAGGCATAAACTAATGCTCTGATAGAAGAGGTTTTGCCTTGATTAGATCCTCTGGAAGACCCTCGAAGAATCCAGGCCTTACCAGCAGTGTCTTGAAGCCAAATTTCTATATGACTAACAGGGTCTCAGAAGCAGAGTTCCTGACATACCCAGAGGAAACCTAGAGATGAAGTCTGCAGCATCCCATGTCTTAGACTTATCTAAGGCAGCAATTAACAATATGACTTTTGGTCAGCTACCCTGTTGTGAGGGTGTCCCCCACTTCATCAGTGAGGACACAATGAGTTTTTTAAAAGGCAGTGGGATTGGTGTCTGTGAAATTATTTCAGAAATATTACAAACAACAGAAACATTTGTGACTTGTATGGCAGCAGAGTAGACTGCTGGTACTGCTTTCACGGTGTAATCCGTGACCTTAGGAAACGCATCCTGACATAAACAGATCCAAACTACTGCCTTCAGACTTACATGTAGATACTTTCTAAATCTATGTATGAGTGCATATTTATACATAAACCACTATTGCCTTATCATATACAAATGCTGGGGCAATTGCTAGCATTATAGATTTATTCTTATATGTACATAAGTTTGTCATCTCTGTTAAATTTAAACACAAAAAACAGGTTTTGTCATGCCAGATCAAATAGTAGGGTACTGAGATTACCACTGCATTGCTTACTGTGATTAGAGTTACAATGGAGAAAGAAACAACAAAAACTAACACACTGTGCTAGGTTTTAACAGGGGATCTTCACTTGTCTTCATCTCTACTGTCAGTAAAACTTTACTAACCAGGAGGGTCAAACTCATTTTGTATTAAACAAGAACTAGTTATCCAACCCTGCCCTTGGTCACTCACTGTGCTCTTAGAACAAAGCAAATACTTTTCTCCAGAGATGATTATTCAGAATAATAAAACAAATGAAATAATTAAGCAAAATGCGTCAAATGGTGAAGTGTTTTCCTCTGACCCACTGTCCCACTAAGGCATCAGGTATAGCGCTGTCTGACAGAAGCAGCCTCTCAGTCTATGGAACAGATGAGTTAGATGGTGACAGTTGAAGATGTCAGACTGACTTATTACAAGAGCAGGAGTTGGGAATCCAGCTGTGCTAGCATATCTGCAACCTGAGTAATTGCCTTCAACATGTGAATTCCTTCAGCTTTTTCAATTGGTTACAGTACTCTCCTCTTCCCAACCTGCCCCAAGTGACTCTCCTCTGTTACTAGACTCTCCTAAAACAATTTTAATCTTTCATCCGAAGATAGCTGCATTCCAGAAGTTACTGAGATGCTACCAGTGTATTTAGGTTTTCTGGCAAAACTGTGGAGCCTTTTGGGGATGAAGGAAGTTAAACACGTGTTCAAATGTTAGGCAGTATTCCCTGTATTTTTTCTGATCCTTACACTGTGCTGCAGCATTGTCCATCTTTTTTGTCTGTCCATTGTAAAGGGAATATTAGAAACTAGTATCTGTCAAACTCAGAATAAAATAAAGCAAACAAAACAGAGGAAACTAAATTAAAGCAGAAACTCTGTATGTACTATATTATGCTATCCTGCAAGATATCTGGTCACCAAATAACACTGTCTCTTAAAAGAACTGTAGTTTACAGTGGAGTTTCACTCTTTATCTGCATTTTCTTGATTCCACATGTTTGGGCTAAACATGAAAGACAAGCACACTCCTGTAGGTACCTCTACAAGAGCAGTAACATTTAAAAAGATAAAGACATCTAACTAAAATTCCAAACATTATTTGAATTTTATCCAAACATCCAAAATTCCAAAAATTCTAGACATCAGACAACTTAAGTGGTCCAAGAACTTCTTGCCAATCTAGACAACCCTTGAAACAATTGCTTGAAATAGCAGTTTTTTAGAGGTTTGGATAAGTATCCTGAAGGCAGAAGAAATAGCCACATAAAACCTATATTATTTGGGACCCAAACTTTCTGTCTTCCATGCACACCAATTAAGGTTTTTATGATACTTAGACAAAATCTGTAGTTTTTGAAAGTGAACTACTGTTGGGTACTACATAAATAAATACAGGGGAGAAGGACTAGTTTCACTTTAGGAGATGAAGGAAACTTTCTTGTTAAGATTTTAGGATACAGATGATGTACTGGCCAGGCTGTTTGCCTCATATATGCAAAAATTTTCCTGTTAAAAATATTCCATAAACCAATGGCCATTACACTGTGTCACAGCTGATTTTACTGTCTCAGTATGGAACATTTTTATCAAAACATCTCAGTATTGTACTTGAGAAAATGTGACAGGCAAAAAGTCTTTGCATATCTCATTTCTATGTGGCGTATCTGCTCTCCATTTAGTATGCAGTTTGTAATCTGTTACTGCACCACAAGCAGATGAAGCGTTAGGCAGGTGCCTCTCTCTGCCAGGCTTGGTTCTTGCAAGTTGCTAATTCCAGAGAGAAGAAATGAGCAGTCTAACCTGACACATTTCTTTTCCAAATAGTCTTTCTTTCTTAAATATCTGTGCAGGTATTACAGGCCAGCATGAAAGTCTGCGGGAAATTAGATTACAGTCATCTATAGGACAGATGACCAACTGGGTCTTTCCCTCCAGCCAAAAGCTAACCAAACCTGTTCAGTACTCTTCTGAAAAAGAAGCAATAAGCAAGCTGGGGTCAGCTTTCTACCTGGTCTTCATCCATACTCTTGCCTCCAGCTGGGCATCATCTCAGCCTGCTAGATAGTGTACGGGAGTATGCATGGTGCAGAGAATATGCTCCAAGCATATTCAGTACCACAGTTTCTAGCTCATCTTCTTGTGCAAGCAGAAGAATCTGAACTGACAACCACAGTGTAAGACAATCAGGTCTGAAATATTGAGCACATCATATGCCCTGCCTTTTTGCTTCACAAGACATTTTAGTGAGCAGCCCTTAGTGGGCAGCATAAATAAGGACATGAAAGTAATGCTGTAAGGTGAAACTAAGCAAATGTTTCTGTCTTTGATGGAGTTTGAAACACACTTCCACAGGCAGTGGGCATTTTCTACTCCTTCATTTTCTACAAGCGTTCAACTTTTGATGCAGTTTAGCCCCCAGAGCATGGGTTTCCAAACTGTTGCTGTCAATAGAGACAGGAAGCTGAAGTACAACATCACTACTAGTCTGCACACCTGTTCTCTGCTGGAGATGGTTCGTATGCAACAGAAGCTGTGGTCATTGTAAACAGGCTGTATCCCGCCACATTCTCTCATTTCCCTCTTGCACCATACAAATGTTTCTGCATGTCATAATTTAAGGCCAGCTGGTAACTCAGAACCACTCAGAAGCTACATCACTCTTCCCCTTCTTCCCTCGCCCCAGCTCCCAGAGGGATGGGGAGGAGAATCGAAAGAATGTAACTCCCATGGGTTGAGATAAGAACAGTCCAGTGACTAAGGTATAACATAAAACCACTGCTGCTACCACCAATAATAATAATAATGATAAGGGAAATAACAAGGGAACAGAATATGAAGCTAAAAAAGGAAAAGAAAGCAATGAACCCCAGTGACACACAATGCCATTGCTCGTCACCCACCGTCTGGTACCCAGCCTGACTTGAGCAGTGATCTGGGCCTTCTGGGTAACTGCCCTCAGTTTATATACTGAGCATGACGTGTTGTGGTATGGAATACCTCTTTGGCTAGTTTGGGTCAGGTGGCCAGTCTCTAATTCCTCCCGGCTTCCCGTGTCCTTCCTCGACTGGCAGAGAATAAGAGACTGAGAAGTCCTTGATCAGGGCAAGCACTGTTCAGCAACAATTGAAAACATCAGTGAGTTATCATCAGTGTTCCCAGACTAAAGCTGAAAACCCAGCACTGCACCAGCTAATAAGAAGAAAAAAAACTGTTACAGATGAACCCAGGACACTGCAGATACCTCCACTGTGTGCAGCACTGATGACTTTAATCTAGGAAACCTGATTGCTTTTGAATTTCTTTTCAGTTATGTTGTAACTTACAAATGAGAACACAAATTTTGGGACCACTTTTCTTAAGAATGTATGTGATTTTTTCTTATGAGGGTGGGAAGCCAAGATTCCTTTAACAAGTCCGAGAAGAGTAAAAAAAACACCACATTTTCATTCTCTATTCTTGAATACATAGTTGACTGAACTTGTAAAACCAAGGCACCAAGGTGAAGTCTCCGATTTAATTTTTGCCACTGCAACTCCTGAGCAGAAAAAAGTCATAAGGTTACAAGCACTTGTTTCAGAGCACTGCAGTCCTGGAAACAAGAGGAGGAAAAATCTTTTACAGCCCCAAATTCTTCTAAGGTGCTTAAGAAAGGCCTCTGCAGTCTTTAGTAGTGAGAGCACTCAGGACTCCAGTTGCTGTTGGTTTATTCATTTGATTCAGCATTTGATTCAGCATTCTGCATTACAGAGAGCTCCATCAACAAGGAAAATTTCAGTTGTAACTTAGGTTTCAATAGTACACAGTACAAAATAAATATATATGTAATAATCCTAGGTCTGGGGTGAGAGAGAGAAGGTGAGAAACATTTCTACCTGACAGGGGCATCATTAGCAATCAGTGCCACAAAGTCTTATGCTATGAAACAGGACACAAAAGCCTGAATTTCCTTCCTCCTCCCTTGGATTACTGACCCTCCAGTGGGATCACTAGCACTGTATATGAAACTAGGAATACATCACACTCTTTCCTTTCTCCTTAAGAATTGAGGCCCACACTGTCAAAACAGTCTGGATTCTGAGGAGTGTAGGTACATGTACACATGAAAGGGCAGAGGAACCTTCTGTTTTGGTATATCTGTTGTGGAGTGTCCTAGAGAGATAGATTTTTTTAAAACTCTTAGGTCCTTGAATGTGTCTGTCACTTGAACTCCAAGACAGCAAAGCATGACACATGTCTGTTCACTTGTGAAAGCCCAGGGGAGAAAGCCTGAAGCACTCGGTTGTTCTCAGATCTTTCCCAGTGTCTGTCCAACAGTGACAGTGCTGGTACATTCTCTGAAACATCTGCTATTGTCTGAGGAGTGGAAGGAAACAGTTTACATCCTGTATCTGTTACAAGATTGACAATGACAAGTGTGAAATGGACATGTCCCACTGAAATTCAGAAAACCTCTAAGCAACTTCAGAATAAGTACATGGGCTCAATTCTGTCATTGCTCTGCAGTGTGAGTAGAAGTTCACATCTGTTAGTAATAAATGTTGGCTCCCTCCTGTTTTGTAGTGCCTTTCCTACCCAGCATAGGCAGCAATATCCACTATTACTCTGCTCCAGTACTTGTTTCAGTGACAACAATAGTACTACTCCTGATTTCTGTCAATGCAACTGAGTACAGAACAGAAAGAAATGACTGTTTCAAATTGCTCTAGGAATCATTCCTGCCTATCCTGCTGTTATGCATTAGATGAAAAAGAAGGCCAGCATTAACTCTTCTCATTTTGCTGATAGAAATCTTTTTTGGCTTTTAAAATAACCTATCAGATTTCTAAAATTCCTTCAATACCAATTTAAACAGTAATCAGATGAATAGGGGAGAAGAAAATTTACAAAAATAAATCTTTTATATCTCATATAAATTATAAAAAAATGTGCAAAATACTATGTCCAGAGGTTTGATTTTGAGCAGTCTTCCTCATGCTCATACATGAGGAAGCTATTAGATGTGAGTTAAGGGCATCTATGGATAGCTCACTATATAGTACATATCACACTTTATAACAATACTGGAAGTGTCAGGGTGGATTGGACAGTTGATCTATCTCACCTGCCATCCTATTCCTGTCAGCCAGCAATACTTACTGCTTTAGAAGAAGGTCAATACTGTATCTCCTGCAGCCTTTCTGAATTTGATTATGTGAAGTGTCCTTCTGGACTGCTCAAAAGCAGGACAGGAAGATGGCGGATTTGAGTCTAGTAAAGAGCTGAAAGCTCTCCCTGATGGCTCTCAGGGGTGAATGTGCACAGAATTATGGCTGTAAAGCATGTTTCCCTGGAAAACACCACTATGTGGAAGAAAAGAGTCTTCATTGGTACTCCTGCAGCTATCAGTGTGCTCTCAAGATGAACAGAGAGATAATATCTCTTCTATAGGAAGGGAAATAATTTCTGGTTCTCTGTCCCAGCTGAGGGGAGACACATAAAAAGATGTCCTTATCTTCCCCATCTTCTTCCTGAGGGCAGTGGGTCACAGGAGAAAGATCTCAAGGAGCTCTAACATGCACAGCTGGCACAGGGATGAAAGAAAATGTACTGCAGCTGGGCATGGCTGGACCTGAGGATGTTTCAGCTATCCTAGGGCTAGGAGCTGTGGAGGCAGAGGCAGGACAGTGTTTGAAGTCATACATTGCCTGGGAAGGGCTGAGGAGGTAATTGCAGGTAGAAAACAACGGAACAATTTCCTCCTCCTTTGCCCTGCCCAACTGTGAGCTTTGACCTTCCTGAAGGAAGATGCTTAGCCCTCCATATTCCCAGTCTGCAAAGAGTTATAATACATAACAAATAACAACTGCATCTTTAGTGCAGGAATCCTACCCAGTGACTCCCAATCCCTTATTGTAGGTTTAGATAGGAGCATATTTTTTTCTGAGCTAAGAAGTGAGAAATGTACCTGAGGATCTTGCCAGCAATGATTAAAACATCTTGTATATACTTACAGGAGGAAGTGTTTGCTCCTTCTGTTGAAGCTTGTATCCTAAGCGTGGGTTCTGCAACACACACAAGTAACAACAAAGTTGTAAGAATACAGCCGCAGCTACACTGTTATGTTGGAGGAGCCTGAACATCTTCCTCCAGCAAAGCTTTCTTTTTTTTTTCAGTAATCAGAAACTCGCCAAAGCAGAGAAAAATATGAGATAGCTTGAGAAAGGAAAGAACTTCAAAGTCAGTACAGCATGTCCTAGGGACACTGTGAATAATCAATTACAGTAAAAATGCTCCATGTTCCTGGGAGGGAAGGCCAGGAGAAAACTGGCAAAGAGAGAGCAAAGTTTTCAGCTGTTTGAGAAGGCATCAGAGGAGAGTGGAAAACAGTGGGTCTTGAAGCTCCACATGCTGACGCAGGAAACACTATCTTCTTATCTTCTTCTCACATGATTCTAAACAGACAGCCAGGCCTTCAGGTCTATCACAGCTAAGGCTAAGGACCTCTGTGGTTTGAAAGAGAAGAAGGTCCATGAGTGTCACCACCTCTACAAAGAGCTGGAAGGGAGAGCAGGACACATTCCAGACCAAAATGGGAGAAAGCACCAGTGCCAAAGTGGTTCCAAAGAAAGGAAAAAGAAGCATTCACAAGGTGGCTAATAATCTTGTAGGACAGCTAAAGGAAACAGACCTCAACACAAAATACATAAAGGAAGCACTCAGAAAAGCTAAATGGAAGAAGCAAGCTAGCCTGGAGCTAGAACTGAAACTACTGAACTGTAGGAACCCAAAGCATACAGAAAATCAGGGCCATGTATTTGGGTGGCTGCATGGGCTTTCACTGTCTTAGAAGTCCAGCAAAAGTGTCATGCATGAATAAAGAATCAAGAGGGTGCTTGAGGAGTAGTATCAGCTGAAAAAAAGAGTTTGCAGAGAGAGCACTTTGCCTAAGGTGGTAATGTGATATGCCACTGTGGAGAGGAATGAAGACAATCAGAGTGGCTAGCAAACAGCCCAGGGATGCTAGGTAGCAGGTCAGACATATTGCGCGCTCTGTGGTGAAATATTTAACAACATGCTACATCAGACAGAAAAGATGAATCTGTTGCCCAATGGAGTTAGTTTTTAGCAGAGATTAACCACACGTAAAAGCTAAGACTCCTCTGCCCTCCTATCACCAAATACTAAATGTAGCAATACTTCAAGAGACCTAGCTCCTGGTAAACACCATCATCTCACAACAGGCTATCTCAAATTAAAGAAGTAACACACCAATAACTTATTTGCATTTGCAAGGACTGGAAATAAATCAGCAGTGCCCAAAACTTCAGATACTATTGGTCAGTATGAGACTCTTGTAGTGGCAGCGAAAACTGATATGGTCTACATCCAGGGCTAGGTGAGAACAATGGGAAAAATGGCACCTGGCTGGGTTTGGCCTGAGCAGCTCTCTGCACCCACCACATAGCAAAGACCTACTCAGAGCTCCATGAGACAGTCAGCCACTGAATGTATTGCCTTTTGCTCTCCTTCAGGACAACAGCATGATGAGCCACTTGGCATAAAATCTGCTGGTGCAGCGATTACTCAGGAAAGCAGCCAGCTTTTTGAACATCCCAGCCTCCTCCCCTTCAGTGGCACAATAGAGGAGAACAGTACTGTAACAGCAGGCACTGGAAAGGACATAAGCAGGGAAAAAGTCCACTCAAGAACAAGAAATTTAGTTCATGGGAAAGAAGGGACTGTAGTGCAGGGACTGAATTTTTGCTGCATGAGAGAGAGCAAGGCGAGCCCAGTGGAGTCGGTGACCAGCATGTCACCTCCTTCGAACAAAAATGATTCCAATGGTTACAGGACACTTGCTATTAGCTATGTGCTCTCATACATATCCAGCAAAGCACCAGTGACGGGTCCCACTGAGAACATGAAAGAATATGGGCACATCCAATGGCTCTTCTGTCAGACAGCAGTGCCAAGATTTCAGAAGTAGGTTGCCACACACGCAGATGCATCAAAGGAAAGGCTGCAGGCATGCTAAATGTAAAATCTGGCAGTCACACTGTTTTCCTTGATCTAGCCTACAAACACTGTCATCTCACACTAAAACGTGTCTCTGCCAGGCATAGCTTTCCCAAAAAAGATAGCAGGACCTCCGCCTCTTTGCCAAGCATGGTATGTGTATCTTGTAAACCCTTGGGATGGTGGGCTTACACATGCCTAACCACAGCTCCTTCAGCCAAACTCAGTGGTAGAGACAACTGCTTATGTTGTGGCCATATAGAAAATAACTCTAATGTTTAAAACAATGAAAGTGACTTCTCACTGGGGGCAGTTCCAGGAGTAACTCTGGAGGCGTGCAATTCGTAACTACAGGAGGGATGCTGAAAGCAAAATTGCACCAGCCTGAAAGGAAACCATCTGGAGAAGGCTCCTAAAATGCCAAGGCAGCTTCAAAAGCAGTGAAACTACTGACAGTGAGTTACCTGTCTACACTCACAGAAACCCCCTTTCCTGAGCTGTCAGGAATTGTATGTGGAGCCCTGAGAAACAGAGCAGTCTAGGCAGCAGACTTTCTGGAGGAAATATCAATACGTCTACACACTCCGCAAATTCACATGCAGCTGCTAGGATTTACAAGAACAGGAGTAACAAGTGCTTTTTCAAAACACAGTTTCTAACAAATCAAATACTTTTCCACCTCGGCTGCTGCAGGCTGATAACTGCAGGCCTCAACAGAAGTCCAGGATAGTGAAAAATATGCTCAACCCTTCTTCATTCATTTTTCAGTCCTTGAAGTAGCTTCAGTATTCAAGGTGATATGCAGATACTGAGGTGCTGGCGAATTGTTCTTGCTAAGAGGGAGCAGTTTCAGAACTGCAGAGGTAGTTTGAAGAAGAAATAAATAGAAAGGGATAGAAAGACTCTGTTAATTCAACTTACGTGAAGAGGTTTTTGTCCCTTCTGTTGATACTGGTATCTTGCTGGTGCTCTCTGGAAAACACAAGAGGCAACAGAAGTTATAATGTGGAGTCAGGCGATCCTCTAACAGCATTCAGCTCCAAGAATGGATAAGATAAAGAGAAAAAAAGATGCTCAAAGAAGCAAGCTTAAATTCTGCGTCAGTAGACAGAGACTGCAGTAAGACACCAACTTGCAAGAGTTTCCCTCCTTCCATGTGAAATGAGGGTGTCTACTAGTAGAACTGAAGAAGAAAGTCTCTTTCTTCTGAAAGAAGCCAGTTGTTCAATCTCTCATTCTCCTCTGGGAATAACTGATCAGTGGCAACAGGAGAAATCTTGCAGATGGCTCTGCTTCTGGAAGGTGTCAGTGTGAGTATTCACTCCTTATGTTTCCAGGCGGTTAAATTTTGCAAAGACATGTTCCTGTTCATATCACTTGAATTGCTGGTAAGTACATCCAATAATGTCACTTGCCACTTTCAGGGAAATCTTCTAAGTCACACATGCAAACCATATCCCTCATGGGATGACTGCTGTGGGCTCTGTGATGGGGAAAAAAGCAGTCTCTTTGCTGAAAAGTTGCTCTTCCATACTGGTCTTGGAGAGATACGTTAATACTAGTGACATAGTGTCATAGGCTTGCATCTACTTGTTGAACTGGCTGAAGGCTATGGGGAACGATGCTGCTGTGCTTAGATTCTTGCTTGTGCCTTGCATAATGGAGATAGGAGAAAGCAGAAAGTAGGAAGCCTTTGTTTAGGCTTCATGGACTTAAGCAGAGACTTCATTCCAATGACATCAAACCATCCATGGTGCTGCTGACTCCACAAGCCACAACTGTGTGTAATTGCCCAGATGTTAACAAAGCCCTCTTCAGGTGTATGCATCAGTCTTGGTCTTCTTTAAGCTCTCAAAGCAATTTCAGCCTCATAGTGGTGCATTGCATAAGTTTCAACTCTGCACCTGGAGGAGGGCCACAAATGCCAGAGAAGAAGTCTTGTCCTGAATCCTCAAGGCACACCACGAATCCTCTGGTATGCCAAACAAAAAGAAGCTAGAAAAAGCCTTTCACAGCATTTAGTAGAAGACAATTTAGGAATACTTTTACTGTGCTCTGTGATTCTGGATCAGTTGGTCCTCTGTTCAGTGTCTTCAGAGTCCACGAAAGCTTGACAAAAGTCATCCCAACTGTCTTCCCTTCAACATCTCTCTCATTAAACTTCAGTGTTGAGCTTGTATTTAAATTTCTTACTTGTTAGCTCTTTTGTATTTTCCCCATTTTGGTATAATTTTCTTTGGCAAACACTTTGTTTTCCTGGGCAATATGTTCCAATTTCATTTCACTAATGTGAGAGAACATTTTATGCAGTATTTCCTTGATAGCCAGATGTGTGGCATGAAAATGAGTATTATAAGTAAAAATGTTGAGGTTGAAACCTTTGCACTAGATCTTGGAACACGGTGGCCTGTAGCCAGGCAGCTTTCAGGGTCACTTTTTCAGTATGGAGGCAGTTTACTATTGTGCATCTGGGTTGTCAGAGCAATTAACCTCTCTTAGTCACAACAGGAGACAAAACAGGTCTGACAGCTGCATGGCTCAGCATCTGGCACAACTGGAGCAAATTTTTCTTTCACTGTTAAAGAAAACGTGTTCCATTTAGTGCCTATGCTGAGCTTGATGGAGCATTTCTTACTGCTGCCTTCCCAGCACAGCTGCATCAGTATGAATGCTGGTGGGAAGATTCCTTACCAGTGGAAAATACAGCCAGAGTCTCCCACACCTGAAATGTATGGAGAACCACACTTGGAAAACGTGGCAAAGTCACATGTTACCAAGGCCTGCTAGTAACATTCACATTAGCAACATTACCAGTGGATGTCAACGTTCGGAAGGCGCAAAGTTTGTGTTCACTGCTTACTGAGGACAGTACACCACAAGGGTAAGAGAGGTGTTTTACCCTACCCAAGAAGGCCAGCATGGATCCATATGACAAGGCAACTGAACGCAAGAAGCAGAAAGAGGCTGCTTACAGAAGCAGCCTCAATATTTGCCTGAAGTGGAAGAGCTGGAAGTGTTTTCCAGTCATGACACTTGGAGTTGGTGCTGTGAGGTACAGAGACAGCAGCCTGCAGCCCTGTCTTCATTGCATGTTTAAATCCCCTGGAGGAGCATCTACCTCAGATGCTCCATCCACTTCTGCCCCTGGCACTTCTAGGAGCACTTAGTTTTGGTGATGTTTGCTGAAACTTGATATGTTTGTGCTGGGGCTTTCTTATGTAAAAATATTGAAGGATGAACAAGAGATCCTTATTTGAGGATGCTTTAAGGGATAGGTCACTGCAGCCTGTCAAACCCATTTCCTTAGTACATTGGCCAGCTCTATTTACCGCTGTCTCCTCTGCTAAGATGGGGAAGAACCACTTCAACCCCCACAGGACTCAGCAATCCACCACCTTGCTGGACTTGGTATCTTGATCCACCCTTCAGAGAGCTTTTTTTGGTCTACTGAGAGGAGATAACTCAGTGCCTGGGCAATAAGTTCTTCTTTAATGCCTCCAAGGGAAACAGGAGACCCTCCTCCTCAGGAGAGACTTTTTCTCTAGGGATAACTGAACAGCCCTACAGCTGCTGTTGTGAAAAGCCCTCCACAGGCCTTTTTTTCCTTTAGTAAGTTTGTCAAAAGTCTAACACAGAAAATCTGCTTGAGCAAACTGAAGGGATTTGATTGATCTCATGAGTTTTGGTTCACGCCTCAAAGGTGACTCTGAGGACCCTGAAAGGGACAACAAACTGAGCTCAAGGGTTCAAACACCACAGACATCACAGGTAGAGCTGAAAAAGATCTTTCTGTCATCCTGAGGTTTACTTTTTTGGCAGTTATATAGTACTCAAGCCTCGGTTGTGCCATTCAAGTGACACATTCTGAATTATGTAAAGAATGACACAAGCTAGCACACACCTTGAGAAAAGGGAAGTATCTGAGACCTCTGTTACTCTGCCTACACATGGCAGAGTAGGGAGTAGATAGTAAGGGGCATAACAGGTGAATAAGGTCTCATTGTGAGGCTTCAGAGGCATACAGGCACATGTGGTCAAGGACATTGGGATAAACTGACCTTCTTTTAGTTTCTCAAAACAACTGTGCTTTTTATGATTTTCCTGGTCCTCCAATAAATTACTTTCCTGAATCAGATTAAAAGAACACCACTCTCAATTAAAATATGTCATATTGCAAGGAGAGGTTCAAAGCTACTCTTAGGGGAATTGCTATGCCTATAGCAATATAGCAATATATAGCAATATATAGCAATATATAGCAATATATAGCAATATAGCCTATAGCAATAGTGGCAATAGTAGCAATAGGACTAATGTCACCAATGTGACATTGGTCCAGGCATACTGGTTTGCACCAGTTGAGAATCTGATCCATTACTCCAGACAGTTAAAAACAGATTATGGTCCCAGGTCACATGTAACTATGTTGGGGAGAGAAGAGGTACACTGATCTGCTTTAATCAAGTCTCAGATTAATGTATGAGTAAAGGGACTCTTCTTGCATTTGAAGAATTTCATAGTTGGCCACTTGCTCTATTGGGTACTAAGTGCAAGATGTTGTTTTTATTTACTTATTTCTCTGCCATCTTCTTGAAGATAAGCTATTTTCAGAAGAGGAGCAACAAACTAAATTTTAATGAATGGTATCAGATCCTTACAGACTGCGGTGCAACTTAGAACTGTTAATATACTGCAAGTCCTACGAGTGCAAACCCAGAAGCTTGCAAGGGCCACTGACTGTGTAGCTAATGTATTTACCAAGGCTTATCTCTGCTTACATGTGAGTTAAATGAACAGATCACCTGATCACTTCTTTTTCCCTTGAGTTCAGGTGAAGTTGTCCCAGTCCCAGTCCCAGTCCTGATTCAAACTACATCAGCTCACTTTACCCAGATGTGCTCACAGAATAACCCAGCAGTTATCCAGTACCAGACTTCTAATTTCTGAAATATTCCTCCAGGAATCCACTCTTTTGCTCCTTGTGTCATGCTGGGCACAGCAAACATCCTTAGAGAGGTAAAAGATTTAGGTCAACAGGTTTTAATGGAAAAGAGTGATACCATGTTCAGCTGGAGCTGTGGAGTGCTCAACACTTCAGAAAACAATGTATCTTACCTAGTTGTCTAAATAAGGGGTTTTGTGAGCAAGCTTTCAAGTACGAAATTGAAGGCTTTTGTTGTGGCATAACATATTCTCTCAGTGCTACTTATCAAGCATAAGGTCTTATAATTATGAGAAAATCCAAGAAAAAACTTACTGCAAGGGTTTTGCCTGGCTAAAGTGACTAATTGGGATGAAAAAAGCAGTTACTATTGTATTAGTAAACCTGTACATTATTTATACAACTCCAGGAGAACTTTATACCTCTATTCTGACCTTAAATTACAGTCTTTCTTAGGGAACATAGACAAATAGGCCTGGATAAAAATAAAGCAGTTCATATCCTGTTGGCAAGTTTTACTCATAAATTCAAAAGAGAACGGAATAGCTCTCACTGCTTGTTATTACAACTAGTAAAGAAATTGTGTTTTCTGATTTTTATATTTGTTATATTTTTAATACACACATATGGCTCTATTGACAAGGCTTTATGCTTCTTTCAGTAAAAATGAGAAAATCTGTAAGTCTATATAGGTTAATACAGAATCACAGAATCCCAAGGGTTGGAAGGGACCTCAAAAGATCATCTAGTCCAACCCCCCTGCAAGAGCAGGGTAACCTAGAGTACATCACACAGGAACTTGTCCAGGTGGGCCTTGAATATCTCCAGCATAGGAGACTACACAACCCCCCTGGGCAACCTGTTCCATTTTATGTGTGTTGTGTGTGTGTATTTATGTGTAGCAAAAACCTGCACAAGAGCAAATTTGGCAGTTTTAACAGCAATGTTAATAATAAGAGTAACAGTGACAAGGACAGGAGTTACAGGCTGGCATTGATCATTACTGTTTAAAAGAGAAAATTTTACTGTTTCTGGGAGTGAGACCAGAGAAAGGTCTTTGTTCACTGAAAAATCTTTTGGAATTCTTTTATTGAGAAATATTTGTTTTTCTGTGCTTTGGAGCAGGGAATTGAAATCAGCAATTTTTAGACATGTGACTTCAGTGGTAAAGGTCTAGATTTTCCTGTTCTTGAGGGAAAATCCAACACATTTGCCCTGTAATTCATGTGTTTTTTCCTGATGTCCACTTCGTGTTAGAGACAAGGCACTGTGCTGCATAGACATTTGGTCATGCCCTAGATTCTCTTTTATGGCATATGCCAGCAAAGATAATTTTAATTTAAATAGTAAAAGTTTGGCAAAACTCTAGGGATTTAAACCCAAGATTTTTGTACTGAAAACCACTAACCTTTTAGTGGAATAAAAAATAACCCCATGCCCAAAAGTGCCATCACCTTATCTGCCTTATATAACTCATAGTCTTAAAACACCCAGCACAAAGGGAAAGGAGGATCTAGTCTGCAGATACCAGAGCATACACAATGAACATGACCAGGTAAGGTCATTGAACTGAAGGTCATAATTAGAATTTCTGGTTCACATAGCAGAGCAGGTCAGCGCAACCATAAGAAAGTCGAGCCCTCTGATGTATATTTCTTTACGCTACTGTCACCCAATCTGCTGAAGGTGGAAAGAAGCAACCTTTCTGCCTACCCTGATAGGTTCAGTGCTCTCAGCTATCCACACAACTGGTTTCTGCAGGGGCTCCTGGGCTGCACTAGACCCCAAGGTCTTCTCCAAAATCCTTTTGGCAGGAAACAACAAGTAAAAGCTGAATATGCAGGGTTCTTTTTGTTTTTTTAACTCTTTTTTTTAAAAAACATAACAAACCAACCAATCAAAAAAAAAAAAAAAAAAGAACCAAAACCCCCCAAACCTTCTTTTGTATGAATAGTGCAGGACCTCACAGATATATAGGATCTGAGTAATGACTGCCCTTCAGGGCTCATTACTGAGTTTGGATACCAAATCTGTCATTAAGCTAGCAAGGGGAAGAGGTCAAGGAATGCAGAGGGAAAAAAGGGTGAGGAGGTCACCCTTGCAGGGGGTCTGTCCATGTTTGTGAAGCAGATGTTGCCCTCTGAGGCCTTAGGGATTCATTGCTATTAAGTCACCAGATGTTGGCCATGCTGTTCCTCAAATCCAGGTGGAAAATTCCATCATCAGAAGGAAAATCAGGAAAAATTTTACTGGTAACTTATAAGCAACAATAAGGAGAGGGAACTCAGATGTATGTGTGGCTAACAAATATGCATGATTGATTTATTAAACCAGTGAATGTGCATGCTGCCATGCCTGACTCTAGATTATCAAATGTCACTGAGATGTTCCAGTTCAGATCTCACTGAGTTTCCAGTTCAGATCTTTACAGACAAGCACCAGCTGCCAGTCTTAGATTGGATCCAAGTTTGTCCTGTATTCAGGGGAGTTTGCATACACGTCTCTGTTTTAAACAACTTATGTTTCACAACAAGATTAGACAGATTCTAACATACCAGTTATAAATGCACAAAACAGGGCTTGCCTGCAAATGTTTCCATTCAAAACCAAGCTCCCATCCCCCTGCAGCAGGGGTGTCATCTAGCACATCCTAGGAGGAAGTAAAAAAATACATGCCACGAAGAACAGAAATGAGGTCCCTCACGCACTACCCAGCCGCAACACCATTTCTTGTCTGAGAAAGGAACACAGGATGGCCAAGCATTCTTTTTTTTTTCTTTTTTTTGCTTTTATCTGTATCAATGACTAATCACAGTGCCTACAGCTGATTTTTGGAAACTCCAGTATCTTGGAAACAGTATAGGAGCTTTCCGTGTAAGCAGCTAATGAGCAACCATACTTTGTATTCATGGAAACCAAGAGCACTTACAAAACTACACAGAAACACCTACCTATTTTTTCTCCTAAATAACATTCTGGTAAATGACACTTGATCTTTTCTATCAGTCTCCTGACATCTAATCATGATTATAATACCATAGAGCTAGTATGAAATTTTAGCACCTAATATTCTTTAGTGATGAAATAGAATAACACATACACAAAGTGAATACAGTCAAGTAATTGTATGATCACAAAACAGCAAATAGCCAATGACAAGTCCCATTGGCCAAGGTTTTTATTTGCTTTTCTATGTATTTAAATGCCTATCTCATATTTCAAGGCACAACGTGGAACAGAAAAGCATGTGTGATAAATTCCCATTTCAACAGCATTTTGAAACCCATCTCAGATATGCACAGAACTTCTGCATTGTTTGCTAACAAAGGCATGTTTGTTTGATACTTCACAACTGGCTGGACACTGAAATTTGAATTATTGGAGCTGAATTTCTCAATGTCATACTTAAGCAATAAGGCTTCAGCTTAACTCCAATGCACTCTCCAGGAGAAGCAGTACTGCTAAAATGTTTGTGTGCACTGAAAACACTCATGAAATTCTGTCAGAGGCAATTGGAACTTCCTGTAAATGAAATGAACCCTGAAAAAATAGCTATCTATAATATTTTTAAATCATTTGGTTAAGTCTGAATGCTATTTGACTATGCTGGTTTAGAAGTTCAGAGTAGGACATGTTTTAGGTTAAATGAGCGCTTTCCCACAGGCCTACAGTGCCTCCACTACTCATGTGTACTGTGGAACTTAGAATAATCTTCCCTTCCTTTCATCCTCATCTTAGTATTTAGACTGTGTCTTAGACTTGGCATTGGGAAGTATTGCACAGAAAATGCTGATCTCTCCTGAGATCTGTAGGAGGCATCTTATTTGCGTGGGTTAGGAAACCTGAAAGACTCAACAACATAGCAGATAAGTCAAGCCTGATTAATTTTCTTATAACACTTAACAGATTTCAGTGTTTCCACTTCCAGTTCAGTTGCAAAGCTTTCCTCTCATCCAAACCATTTTGTCCTGGTAGTAGCTTTAATACATGGGCTTTTCAAACATGACAGTAAAATAAAAAGTCAAGCCTTACCATTGGTGTCCGTGATGGTAACACTGGCTTTAGTACTGTCATTCCCTAGTTTGCTGCTCACTCTGCATGCGTATTCACCAGCATCAGCCAGCGTGGCTCTGTAAATGTGGAGCTCAGAGTATTTCCTGTGAAATCAGAAAAAAACATTTAAACTTCCTGTTCTGAGGTAACAGTCACTACATCAACTAATGACTCTTTTTTCCCCTCTCAACAAAGAGTATCTGTTCTTATTCACAGGCTAGTATTATCCACATTTGAAAGAAGGGAGAATAAAAAAATATCTCTCTTACAGGCTGCTGAAAAACAGGCATATTAATGCACTCAAATTAAGATACTTGTTTATGCTTTTCTGTTGGGAGGAGTCTTTGTTCTTAAAAGAAATCTGAAAAACAACCTTCCTTTCTCAGCTGAATTGTTTGCTATCCTGATGCCATGGAGATGGGTGTAATATTACAACAAATTATCTTTTCCTACAGATTCATATTGCCGGTAGCAGAGTTCTGGTGTAGTTTCCAACATCTGACTAAATAATCATGAGATTAGGACACACCACCCTCTGTAACCCCAATAGTAAATCATTCTTCAGTACTAACAAAAAATTATGAGCAGGAGCACAATTTGGATGAAGCTACATTTTGTTCCAGGCTCAGGGACATAATTTAATCAGTCTCCAAGGTTTTAAGATTAGATTTTCAAATGCAGAACTCCTGCCTACCCATTAAGTTGGTAGGAACATGTTCTGGTGTCATTCAAGGGGTCCCCAACCCATGTGATGGCAATAATCCTGTTACTTAGACTGCAGAGAATGACGACCCTGGGGAAAATATACATATTATTTTTGTTGCCAGTTCCTGCTTAAAAGAAATGTTTTCATGAAGTTTTTGTCTGTAGCAAAGCCTGCTTATTTATCTTCAGAATAGTAGTACAGAATAGTCACTTAGAGAGCATGAGTATTGGCTTCCCTAAATTGGCCTACTCCAGCATAAAGGACTGATCCCCGTGAGCCAGGGGTTCTTCATTCCAAAAGCTCATAGTCACCAGCATGTCTAGCAATGTATGCTGAGCTCAGCCATGTCCAGGATTTGCTTTGCTTTAGCACAACTGGTTATGCCTTCTGGGAACCATAGTGCAGGGCTGGGTTCAGACCAGAAACAAGTCTATTGTAGCAGGGGGCTTCTGCAATAACCAAAATGTTCACTGCCACTTTCCAACCCATCCCTGTGTGTGAGTCATCCCTCCCTCCAACACAGTAAACTATCCCATCTGCTATCAATATCTGCTTATTGACAACTCAGCTGTCCCTTCCTCTACACAAAGGTTTGAGTGCTGAGGAATCAGCAGTCATGGGATGAGAGCAGTGTGCTAGGTTGACCTCAGCTCTGCTAGAAACCCACATCACAAAACTTTCCCCTCATGTTGAAACAGGGCTGTTTTCTTCAGGCTACTGGGCTTGCAAGAAGGAGGAGCAGCCAAGTTACGATTAGCAATTTGCTCAGGTTTGCTTGAATGGTAAACTGAATAGTTGACTATTTGGACTCCCGTCTTAGGCAGTGTTAGGAGCCCAGTTCCCAATGCTGAATTAATTAACTGGGCTGCATTTCAGATGGCATTAAAGAACAGAGTCTAGCTGGTAGCAACCATGAATGCATGAGTCAAATGTGGCTGAGACACTGACAGAAACATTCAAAGGTGAAAGCTACCATTTCTTTGAGTGGGAATTTTGCACCCAACTAACAGCTATAGTTATACTAGAGAAAAAATGCCAGCCATCTGCACACCTGCCTTCATAACTGCCTGTTGAAGGGCCTGTCCAGGAACGTCTGGCAGTAGTCTACATCACCTAACAGCTTGTGTGGACATGCAGTATTTCCTGTACCACACAGGTTATCTCTTAGCCATGCTTGCAGATGTTCGTTTAAATGGAGAGCAGGCTGTAGCCTCAAGATGCTTCGAAAGACACTGTTAATAGGCTCATTTTTTTGAGAAACTCACATTAACCCAATGATAAGCAAGCACAGCTGCATCTATATCACCTCTACTTTGGCCCCCACTGTGTGTCTGTTGCAGTATCTTTTCCTCTCTGCATAATATTAATTAATATTGATGCAAACCAACTTTGTGGTAGTCATGGCTTTTAGGAGAAACTCTGTGACCACATATTTATTTCTGTTTTCTTTGTTTTACATGATACTTACAGAAAAAGATGAGGAATTTTGTATTCCTTGTATGATTTTAAGATTATATTAAAATAGGTGAGGCAACCATATTTCTTACAAATCTACTTCTAACAAGCCAAATTTATTCTTGTTTTTAGAAAAGCTCTATAAGGAGTTTTCTCTCTAAATGCAGGAGAAATAATATTAATATTTGAATATTACTTAGAGATATCAGGACAGGATTAAAAGTCAGAGAAGATGACTTAATGACTGCAAATGAAGCAGCTCCCTAGCAATACAGTACTCCAACAATACTCACATAAAGCCTCACATAAGGAATTTTGTATTCAAATGCTTGTTCTTTTCTCAATCTATACCATGCTACACCAAAAAATGTGTCTCTCTGTACAATTGTTTATGTCATACTTTCAGCTCATTGCCACTATGACACTGCTGAGCTTGTATTAATACATGAAAGGCAAAGGAATACATCTGCAGAATGCAGCCCCAGCCTACCTTGTCTGACTGCTTGAATTCATTTTGTGTCCAGTCTCCATTTGTCATCCAGAAATGCCTGCCTATGGGCAAATAACCAGGCTAAGGAGGGATGAAGCTGAAGGTACAGGAGACTTGCACATGAAGTTTTCTCATGCACTATTGTATCCAAAGCCATCAGCTAGTTGTGGTGAACTGGCAAACACCTTCCCTCTGCCCAAAAATCACAGCCCTGATAAAAGAGTCTTGCCTGACTCTGTACAGCACACCCATACAAAACATATTCAGGCTTCACGTGGGTGTGAAATCAGGGAAGGAAAATGAAATGTTACCAGTTCAAGTGGACAGGCATGGGAAGGTTAGCTAGTAGGTAAAAAGCCCTTGTCTGGTGGCTGATTTTTTCTGTATCTATCTCCACTGATGTAAAGGAACAGCTTAGAGCTTGAACATGTAGATCTATCAATTGTAGCATCATGAATCAGCAGCAATCTGAAGAGCAGCAGAAACTCACTGGCTGCATGCTGTTACTCCATGAGAAATTTGAGGTAAAAAGTGAGTGATCTAAATGCCTGTCATGCCTTTCATTAAAACTTAGACTCATTCAGTTTCTCTTGACTTTCCAGTGTAATGAGAAGGGGCACAGTTTTACAGTGTGATTCATCTGCTGCACTGTCATGCCATTGCATGTCAGGGCTCTGTGTACTCTGAATCAACCACTCTGAAGTCATCCTAGCAAGCTGAGAGGAGTGATCCCTTGAGTTCATTTTACATGCAAGGCAATTTTCAGAAAGCTAAGCTTCGAGGAAGATTGCATTGCAGCAGAGTCTTTCAAACTCTTAAAAAGCTAGGAAAACACAGTCATCATCTGCCCCATTTCTGCAAATCCTTTCAATCAGCAGTATTCTCACTGACCAAATGCACCCAAAAAACATCAAGCTGCAGTATTATCTTTTTCATGCATCTAAGCCAATTTAAGGTCTTAATTTTCAATTTCTGAGCTAGACATTCATCATTCTGCCAGATCTTTTTCAATTTTTTTAAGAACCTACAGCTAAATAGCCAGAACTCAAAAATCTTTATATTTCTCCCAACAATGAACATGTTTTATTCTGCCATCACACAATGAGAAAGGTGATACCTTGCAAAATATGAGATCACCAAAAGTCACTTCTGGCCACTGGGCACTACTTACAAACTTTGTGACATTTTTATAAATGTGTACAATGTGTTATTCTCAAGTGTTTGGATTGAAGGAACCAATAAGACTGTGCTACCCTGCATGCTAGTGGTTCTTCAGAAACATAACCTACTTTTATGTAGCCAATTGACCTTTAAAATAGACATTAATCCCAGACAGCTAACAACTACTCTAGCCTTCCATGCTGATGTTTCACACACTTGGTAATAGCAAAGAAATCACATGAAAATGATTGTTGTAACAATATGGGAGCATATGAATATGACAAACATTTATCAATGTCTTGTCATGAAAAATCAGGGAAAATAAGTGGGGGAAAAACTCCTTGACTGTTGATATTCCTTTCATTTGTGATGGGATGTTTTTAATGTGGCTTTTTTTATTGTAATCTGCATATTATTTTATGCACTCATTTACACTGCATTTTCCCATTTTCCTTTAGCTTTAGAACACATGCCTGTCCCACATTTTATCAAAACAAAATCTATCTCCTTTTAAGCTGTTCACATCTCCTCAGCTCTGGAAGCACACATGAACAGCAAAAGAAGAAATGGCAAAGCACTGATGTGTTACCAAACCAAAATCTCGAAGTAGAAAGGCAAGGAAAATCCTTCAGATGTCAGCAGTCTTTCCCCTTTTTGTACTCTACACCTTGAAACTTTCACATCTCTAGTTGGAAGAGCCTTCCTGTTCCACACAGACATTCCTGTTGTAAAACGGAAAATAGAGGAGAGAAACTCCAACAACGAGTGATACTCTCATGGCTGGGGTAGAATACAGAAGTGTGAAATCCAGGTCAAAGCCTACACTCTGCCCAGCTGTGGTGGAGGAATAGGACTTCAGATTTCCATTTTCCAGAGAAAGGACCAATTTCATTATTTTTTTATTATGTATCTTTTGGGGAATTCTAAACATATTTTCGCACATCAATCTAAAAAATAGTCTCACACATTTCGCATGCATGCTCTAATCAATAGCTCTTAGCTAGTTTCCCTTCTGCCAGCTCCTCAAAGATTTTGCAGGGGGGTTGGGAAGAGGAAAGAAGAGAAAGAAAGGAACTGGCAGAAAGCAGCTAGCGATGCAATGTTGAACTGACAAAGCCCAGGCCCAGAAGGTGAAATCCTGGCTCCAGTAAGTTTGGTCAGTCAGCATCAGCCCAAATGTAAGAGGAGAAAACAGTGTCTGCCCCTCACATGCAGTACTGCATTGCTGGAGAAGCTGAGGGCCAGGCTCTGACCTGAACACTTTCTTGACAGAATAGAATGAAAATACAACTCTGACGGAGACATATGGACCTGCAAATGGGTCCAGACAATTTGCCAGGCTATCTGCCACCTGGAACAGCTCCATTTTGCAAATGCTGGAAGGAGACATCACAGGTTCCTTCTTGCCGTCTGTGCAACCATGGCACAGGGGCTGTGGTGACGCTGCTCTGCCCCACTCCTTGTTTTAATTTGTGCCCCAGGCTGGAGTACAAGAAACTGCAAGGGAGGGCAGGACGTATGGTTTTCAACCTGAGTGAGTGAGAAGTGAAACATCTGTTTGATTTTGGCTGCTCTTTTGCCCAATGAGATGAGACTTGGCAAAAAATTATGAGGGGATTTGACTCCCTGGCAGGAAAGATCTCTTGCAGGACCCACCTGAAATCCTGAGTCCTGTATGAAGGAAAAGCATGACCCATGCAGCAGATAGCAGCCCTGCCTACTAAGAGCAGAAGTGAGTTGCAGGGCTGTGTTCAAACAGATTGTCATTGCTTTGATGGATGAGTGGCCACAATCAAAACTTTTTAGCTTAAATAACAAGGTAGAGGCCAAATAGCTAAAGCCATCTCCTGTCTCAGTGCAGAAAAGGCACAGTGTATCTTCTTTGTCTCTGCAGAAAGGAGGCACCAGACTATCTTTCGTCACTGGTCATCAGTCACATGTAGCAGACAATTTTCCCCAGCCAGGAGGATGAGATTTGCAGGCTTTGATACTCATCTGACATCTGCTAGACCCATGTCTTATTCTGAATGTGTGGGAATGCCTCTAGTAAAGGACTACTGCAAGATTACATTAGCCATTTGAAACTAATGCACACAGCATTCAGCCCTTCTTAAGGACTAGGTTGCTTGCAAAACAAATCTCAAAAATAACTCCAAATCTACATTGCTTCAAAGATTTCAAACATTCTTGGATTTTAGACAATAAACATAAGGTACCTCTGTTTTTGTCAATAGTTTAAAAATGGCCTGTCTCCAAGGTTTACTGGTTAAAATAATAGCCTTTTGTTACTAAAAAATAAATAGAAATTAAACACGGAAAATCATTTATGACATATTTATAGCATATTACCACTTCATCTATACTGTCAAGAAAAAATAACATCAGTGTTTGCTACCTTAAATTTTCTTCCTCCACAGGTTTTAGCTTTGTGGTACTGCAATTAACAACCTCAGTGCTTATGTTCTGTTGAACAGCTCTCCCCATCACCCCCAGTTCCACCTGAGAGACGTGTCTGTACTTACTTTTGTTTTTTGGGGATCTTGACATTTTCCGGTCTGTTTTTTTTGGTTATTTCTTTTCCATTCTTTAACCATTTGAATCTGAGTGCAGGGTACTCTGAAGTGGTTTCACACCTTAGCACTAGCTTCTGACCCACAGCAACCTCTTGGTTTTTCATTTCCTTCAATTTGGGAGGCACCGCTAAAGAAATAAAAGAACATGCTAGTGATTAGGCTGTCCTCAAGAGGGAAAAGAGTGCTAACACAAGTTGAGCTAGGCAAGCCACACAGAGCAAAATCCCAGCCAGGCTAGCAACAATTCCACACCAAAACCTGAAAAGTAAGGATCATTTGTTTATTACGTGTATCAACCTTAAAGCATAAAGGCATGTTTAACGACAGCTGAGTCTGGCCTTTTGGGATCCTCCTATGCGAGTCTTGCAACCTGAAAGCCATACACAGCCTTGGCAAGAACTGAAGTGCTGCTACTGAATATGATATGAAGCACTAGTAACATTTAATTGATTGTGTGCACCTAGACACAAGACAGCACACTGCGGCAGGCAGCCTTAGTAGGTAACACACAAAAGGAAAGAATTGCTCCTTTATGTATTTCAACTGCTATGATTCAGGGGCTACCCAAAGGCTCCAGGTGCAACTGGTGTGACAGGGAGTTAAAAGCATAAATACAAGCTTGACAGCTTCCCTAATTTGAGTGAAAGGCTTTTTCTCCAGCAAACATTATAACCCACATTATACACCTACCTCAGACCTCAGCTTGGCCATATCCTTTCCCTGAGGCAAGAGACAATGGGCTTGGAAACCCATCAAGAGAATCAATATCAATTAAGGGTATTTTGGACCCAGAAGGGGACACTGTATTGAAAAAGCTCAGCCAAGAGCTCCCACGTACTGAAAGGTTCCAGCTGATGCATCTCAATTTCTACTGTGTTGTAGCTGTAGCATTTGTTGTGTAGGTAAATCTCAAACCATTTAGAGCTAAGTTAAAGACTTCTAATATTCCACAACCAGTACTGATCTTTGAGCACAGGCTTCACAAGAAGAAGCAGTCCATTTGTGAGACACTACCCTCTCCATAGGCTAGCTGTAAACCAAGCTCTATCATACTCCTGTGTTGAGGTAAAACACCTAGCTTAACTGTACTTCCCCTGGGGCTTAAGATAACACCTTTATCACACAACGGGGGAAGGCTAATAAGGGAGCTACAGCTGTTCAGCTGATGGGTGATAGCTTGTGAGTTGATCCCATCTCAGCTGCACCCTGTTGCTGGTCTGTACCTCCATGCAGCACCTTGAGATGCAGTGTGTTCTGTTTCCTGAACAGCTGTAATATTGCCCAAGGAAACAAATGGCATGGCCAAGTGATTCTTTGTAATGGGAGGATTAGGAGTGTTCACTGGGATACCAACAGGTCTCCAATATGGTCCAGTACAAGAAAAGGTTTTAAAAAGTTGAAAAGCAATTTATTACATTTTGATATCTGTTTCTTGTGTGTTTATGGAGACTTGCTGACATCAATTGCCCTTAATTATTATTCCAATGAGATGAAAACCAAGCAGCACCACGATGGCCATAATTATGAGAGGTGCATAATAAAGAATGGTATACACATGTGCTCAATAAGCAGTTGCCTGTTGCAGACAGCAGCATGGCCTGCCTCACAGGTGAAGCAACCTTCTTGATCCCCGGAAACCAGGGAAAGCCTGACTTCTCTGTAAACTGACCTTGGAGCACAGCAGCATAAACAATAATGGTTGGGAAAAAGTGGTCTGCATTGAAGGAGCAAATGGGATGGCTCCTACTGAGCCACTAACAGAAGACAGGATAGGGACAGAGCAGCCTTCAATAATTAAAAACCTTTTGACTGAAAGGAAGGTGACAACCATTTCCATGCATCTCTACTGTTGTAGGAAAGAAGTCCTGGCAGGAAGTCTTAGGCTAGACATAAGCAAAATGTCTGACTGGGAAATCTTGTCTGGGGAGGGTGTCCATGGAGCTTCTACACACACGGTAGGCACATGTGTCCGGGTGGCACTACAACAGATCAGGTAAGGCCCAGGATTTCATGACAAGAAAAAAATCTCTCACAAAACATCTCATGTGATGGTTTCCATTTTTCACACCTCCCCACAGGGTAATTTTGGAAATTACAGGGTGCTCCCAAAATTATACTAAAACAATTTTTGCTTTCTGAAAAACAAATGCCCATGCAACATTCTGAAACCAATATGTTTAAACACATATACTTTTATGAGTGTGCATCTTTGTTTATATACATAAGCACACATACAAATACTCAGGCACTTACTGAGGAGAGCAAAAGAATTTTTGAAAAATACAATCTTTAAATTTTCCAACAAAATAATTAGCATTAATTAACAACTTTACTACAGAAGTTTGTGCTTATAGTTTCATTCTGTCATGAAAGAGTTAAGGTTATAGTCTTTGGTCACTCTATAAGAAAGGGAGCTGTAGAAGTGCGAAGTAAAAAGACAATATTCCTTATTTTACTGTATTTCATTTATTATAGTCCTAGTCCATACCTTACATAAATGAAGAGAATAACCACAATTGCAAGGATCAACATTTTTTGTGCGTAAGACCAACTCATCATTGGCTTTCCTGTCAACAGCACTGTGAAACTGGGAATAAAAGAGAAATGCCATTTCGTGCCTGAATTTTGTTTTAATTTTATATTATCTCCTCAAAATGACTTGCAATTTTTTTCCTCCATCAGAACTGTCATGGAAAAAAAAAAGTGTTAAATTACAATGCTCAACTCTTGCCATAATTCAGGAGTTACCAGGAAACATAAAAGAGGATTTAATCAATGGCAGTGACCCTCACTAATTCACAGTAAATCGCTGTCCAAGCATGCAGGCTCTCCAGGGAAAGCAGTAAAAGCTGTTCACAGACATGACAGAAAGAGATTGTTGCTTCTTTTCTTTTCTTTTTTCAATCCTTTTCATTTACACTATGTTTGTTTCCTTTCAGCTGCAGTTTTGCAAAAGTTAATCAGTCCTTCCAGGCATATGAGAAAACTCACGCTGTTAAAACCACAGCATTGTGTGCTTCAATTGTGATCAGCCATAGCTTTCACTGTTGCTAGAGGTGACTTTCATCACAGTCTGTAGCAATTTCCCCAGTGCTGCTAAGACAGGACCTTGTCTGAGGTGTAAAATGGTTTTAAAGGGGATAAAACTGCCTTTAAATGAGGCAAAAAATCATGCTTTTAATGATCACTAGACATTGCTCTGCCTAACACCTCCCTCCCCTCGCCTCTCTACCCTTTCTCCTTTGGCCCCCATGGCATCTCCTGCCAGCTTGGCTTCTTTCCACGGCTCTTTGCTGTGCCCATTATGTAGCCCCCCTCCTCACTGCACCAGTGAGGCTTTTGCCCACTGCTCTGGGTGAGGCTTGCTGCTGTGAGCAGGAGCAATGGAGAAAGAGCAAGAAAAACACTTCCTGCATCTCCAAGCATGGGTGGAGATTGAGGTGCCATCTGGGACAGGATGACTCTGTCAAAGTGCATTGTGAAGATGGAAAGGAGCTTCACAGCATTTCCTGCAGGTCACATTTTTAGTTAGTGCTGTTGCAAGCATCTCTGGTATGGTGGCTGTGAAGCCTTTATGTGTGCTATCCATCACAGAACGTCAAGGGTAGCAAAGTAAACAGACAAATCCTGAGCAGAAACAGCAGAAACTAAGCATGCAAGCACCTCAAATGTGGCATTGCTTGAATGAAAGGTGTGGTGTGAACCACTTTATCTGTATTCTGGGAAGACACCACATTTTAAGAGTCAATTAGGCACACAGAAAGGCACCCATGTTTAACCCCAGGCTTTTCACACTCCTGGGTCAGGACCTCTCTCTGTGGCCCACACACCTCCCCTGGTTTGACAGACTTTCTAAGAAAGCAACAGGGGCGATAACAGCAAGAGAAGGCTGTCATGTTGTGATGAGCTCTCATAAAGCGGCAAAGCACTTGTGACAGCAAAAGCCCTGCAACTGTTGGGAGGGTTTAATGGGCAAAAGCAGGCAAAGTGTTAGATGTCTGCTTATTAAGTCAGCTTGAATATCTGTCATTTTGTTAGCAATCTTTTTCAGAAACGTACATCTGCTGGCCTGCATATAATTGCAGATAAGAAACACACATTTCTACAGTCTCTCTGCAAAAGACTCACTGAAAATGTATGACTGGAGGTAACTTCTTTCTGGACTTTGGCAAGTTTGGCAAAGCACAGCAATCTCCTTAGCCTCAGTGTTTGATTGTATAGTTAATCTGCATGGAAGCTCAACACATTGAACAAATTAAACAGGAAATCTGCAAAATATTATCACACACTACAAGCTTTCAGCTGAAATTCCAAGAGTGGTTGGGTTTTTTATCTTTCTTTTCTTTTCCTAGGAAGGCACAAAGCTTTCTAAGAGTCTGAGCACAGGAATGTATTAGGCATGCTTGCCAGTAGGTACATGTGCAGAGTTTGCTATGCAAAATTGTGACCAACAGCTTGGGAAGTGGTAATTGGAGCCACAAGAAATATCACCCATTGCCTTGGTCTCAGAGTTGCTTTTTTGTAGCGTACTGCTCCAGGCAGAGCAGTAATGCAAGACGAATTCTATTATTTCCAAAAGCCTTCTCCACTGGCATATGAGATTGTAATCAAGCTCAGGTTTATCACAGACTAGGCCAGATTTTCTAAAGCTTTTGCTATAAACCATATAAGCTACACTTTAAAATGTATACTGCTCCTGCTCAGACAACTAAAACATAAACCGAAATGTTCTGTTGTTCTCTGTTGGTTTTAATCCTTCTATTACTCTCTCAGGCAACATTTGGCTTCTGAACAGTTTTTGAAATCTGTTTCCTTCCAGCATACTGAGTCTCCGTACAGATTACCTACATGATAAAACAATGCGAGTAATTATGGAGGATATTACCACTCAACCAACTCTCCAATATACCAGAGTAACTGAACATGAGCTGAGAGATCGGAAAACCAAACAAATAATTTAGCTGCTTAAATGGAATTTTTTCAGTCCTGAACTCTTCTGAAAATACTGTCAGATACATTTCAGCTTCTGGGTCTTGGTATTGAATACTTAAGTCTGTGCACAATAGCAAAAGGAAAAACGCAAACCTGACATTTGTCTTGAGCACTACATGTAAAACCGAGATCCACAGAATCTCATTCTTCCTAGTTATAGTAAAAGTACTTTTTTTTTTTCATGAATTTTGGATGTTGTATATGCCAAAAGAAAGGGGGATACCACAGGAATGGCTAGCAACATGGTCAGGAGCCAAGAAACAGAACAACAGGGAGGGAGATAGCATTACAGCCATACTGCTCGAACAGTGAACCAGCGAGGAACCAGCAAATGCCATATCAATCAGAGTAACTACTCCCTAAAGCTAATCATAAAACCAACTGCAACTCTGATTCCCCTGACCAGGAACTGTTCATCTCACGCTATGGGGTGTTTTGAGTCTAAACTCAGTAAGCCTGACAGGTTTAGGTATGAACTCTCACTTGGCCTTTCAAATAATGGCGCATTAAACAAACTATAGATCTTTACCTAAAATGTTTGCTTATTCGGGGTGAGATACTTTCAAGTACATGGCATGTCATACCAGTGTTCACAGATATTTACGCTCTCTGAGCTTACATTAATCTTTTTTTCATTTCCTCTGTCAGAAGCCTAGTAAAAATTTCCAACAGGACTATCAATGGACCCACTCATAGCATAACCTTGTGAAGGCAGGATTTTCAACAGGACACTGAAAATGGACATATACAAGAAGTAGTGGGCAAATGAAGAAGGTCTCACTACTCCCCCTTCCACACTACAAGTAAAAAGCCTCTCCAGTGGAGCCAGAAAAAGGAAGGTAGTGACAAACTGGTGTGTCTAGAAGTATCATGTCCATGAGGGAAAGCCTGAGAGCAACCATTTATTCAGTGTAATAAGATAATGCCAGGCTGTCCAGTCTCCTGTAATCACTCAAGATATCAGTTTCTGAGCTTAGACCTCCTCAGAGACAGGTAACTGCATTCAAAGATAGCAAAATGTAGGTTTCACAAGAGAAGCTGGGTGTGAGCAAGCATCTAACCTAAAGATTACGATTTAAAGGTCAGTACTTAATTTGTTTATTGACAATCTTTCCTGCAGGAACACACTGCTTGATTACATTAAATACTCTCTCCTCTGTTCTACAATGCTTCAGCTGACTCCAACTGGCTGCATCCCGTATCAACTTTGATGATCCTGTTAGAAAATGATCATACAGACCAAAAATGTGGGGACAGCATAAAATAAATATAGGTGATATCCAATAAGTGATTCAGGGACAGCTGCTCATAAAGTTGATATGAAAATCTGTAGGTCCATATTTTACATACCTAAGTGCATAAAGGTAGACTCCAGAATCTTTATTTGAGCATTAAAATGAAAGCAATCCAATGTACAGAAATGCTATGCAGGCATAAATCCCATGGACTTCAAGGGGACTTGCAAGTACTGAATGATTTTTTTTTTTTTATATGAAGCCACTTTTGATTTAGGAGCTGAATTTCAGGACTGCACATTAAAAAAGTTTGTCTCAAGTTGTGTGCGTTGAAGTCAGATGAGGGCAGGAAGCATGGCTTGCTCTACCATACATATGTCTTTCTCTTCTTTGCTCTCCAACCTAAGAACAAAGCTTTCAGCAGCATTAACTTTCACCACTAATCTCTACCTTTGCTTGAAAAAATGCCTACAGTAAATTGCCAAACAGAGATCAGTGCAGCTGGGACAGCCACCTAAAAGCAAAGGCTGTGACTGCACTGTTAACTTGACTGGGTCTCAGGCTACACCTCATGGCCAGACTTGGTTCACCAGATCTCTGGTCTGAGAGGTACATGAAACTTAGACTTTGGGTCTCAGCTGTGGTGCAGTGTAGACATGTTGGTGTGTCCTAGGATCATGTTGGGAAAAATAAAAACAAATGGATAAAAATAAGGCAAGGAAGGAAAGATGTGCTATGCAACGATATTTTCCTTGAATATACTTTCAGAGTTTATTCCTATACTGCTGAACATCTAGTCCTTGGATAACTCCTTTTCTTCTGTTTTTTGGTAGAATTGACTTTTTTTCCCCTTTTCCTTTTTAATAGCTTTAGAGCTTTAACCTTTCAATCTGAGAACTCAAAAGTGATGCAGTCAGCTCCTCGTCTCATTCTCACTTTTAACATTTTCTGGCATACTCCTATATTTGCTATCATCAGAAAATACAAAAGCTTCTGTGTACTGAATCCTGTCAGCTTTTGCAATCCCATACACTGTCTTACATTTTATAACTCGTTTCAATCTCCTCTGTCTCAGTTGCTTCACCATCCTCCCATGCTCTTTCCCTTAATACTGTTCCGGCAAAGCTGAGGTGCTCATGTACAAAGGACATAAGTGATTGCTTTCCCTTGATCCTAATCATAGAGAGGGCCTATAGATTACACCCTTTTCTTGGGTTTGTAGCATTTTCTGTTTCTGCAGTAGGTCCACCTCACAGACAAAAGTGGCAGACTGTACTTCTCTAAATCTTATTCATTCTCTTGAGGCTGCAACAGAATTAAGACCAAGAACAACCACACATTTAGTGGCACTGCCAGCACACTTCTAGCTGCCTGGTTAGTGATCTTCCTAATTAAGCATGCCATACTGTGTTTGCTTTCAGGGAGAGCCCAGTCATATATGTAGGGAAGCAACAGCCTGCCACATTAGTTCATGATGCAGAATTCAGATAACGCCAAACAAGGTTGTAGTCACAGGATTCACACAAATTTCCCCAGTATTAAAAAAATTCTCCATGCTAAACAGGAAAATCAGAAGGACCTGTTACCCAAATGGATGCCTTATTAACAAATGATACAACACAATTCTATAGCAGGTGAAATTCAGTGGAAGTGGTGGTCAGAAGGTGATTCCTACACAGTGGGATGTGGGGTACCTCAGCAGGTGACCACTAACCACCTCATTCTGCATAGGTTCACAGAGCTGGTGTCATTGCCACCACCATCAACGATACCTGAGTAATCTGAGTCTGGGGATATAACCACTGGAAAGAACAATTAGTGAGTACACAGAAAGACACAAAACAGGATATACCAGAAAAACTGCCTCCCCAGAAATCCCAAACTATCTGTCTTTCACAAGGCTCACAGAGAGGCCACCATTTTCACAAAGTAGATGAGAAAATCTCTGGGCATCCCCAGGCGGAATTGACAATTTAGGAGGCTCATTTGTCTGCTAATGTTCCTCCCCACAAAGAACCACTCATCCACGTTGATATTTTAGGGTAGGAAGATGGAAAACCTAAACTGAAACCTCTCTGATAGGTTGTTTGACATGAGCAGAAGCAGAATCAAAATGTATCAAAGAATTTGGAGAAAATTAGATTAACTGAAGCACTAAAAGGAAGAAGCTAATGTTGCATTACGGGCTACATAAATTGTTTACAGCAGTGTGAAGAACTTTGAAACTTTCAAGACGTTGATTTGCTAATGCACAAGTCACACTTAATATCATGGTATTGGCTCTTTATTCACCACTTTCCTCTCCTTCTCCCCTTTATATCCCCTGTGGTCAGGTCTCCTAGAAAACACACTTTTCTGTGATTTAAGTGGGTATTCAGCACAGGCCGTAAGAGATCTACCCCTACAAACACATCTGTGTGCTCAAAGACTGCACGGAGAAAGCCTGTGGAAGGCAAGGGCAGTCCTTCCACTGCAACACCCAGACTTGACCAGAGTTGCCTTTAAAGTTTTCTCTTTATTAATTTCTTCTGGTGCTGATCACAGACAGTTCGCAGCATGTGCCAGCCCTATCTCAACTGCATAACACCTGAAAGAGCAGTCCCCCTGACCCTGCCTGCCACAGTCTCCACCAGGTAGAAAAAGCTAGAGCTATTGCAGGTGGAACATGCTGTGCCTTCACACCTAAGTCAGTCTGGAAGACAACTGCATTCATACCTACATGCTAAGTGGAAAATCAGTGTGGTCTGATAATGGCAGAGGGGTGCCAGTCCCACACAAAAGGACACAGCACAAATAGTCCTGACCCCCTCAGTTGACAGAGATGGCAATTACCTGGAAATGTTTTACCAGAAGGTGTGCAAACAATTAAACCAAGGAGACTGAAAGCCACTTGATTCATTTCAGGAACTGAGGACCTGGGCACACCTGAGCATTGCACACAAATCATAAGCTCAACAAAGATCAGCAAAAATCTAAACATGGCACTTAACATTAGGGGCTCTCATAGTATGCAAAGAGGATCTCGTTGTTGTGTACCCTTTGGTGTAATTTACTTCTGACATATATTGAACCCTACATTTATACTCTGAAGCTCTCTACACCCAAACAGTAAGGAAACTGCAATGAAAAGGAAACCTTTACACCACATCTGCTTGAAATTGTACACAGATATCTTGAGAAAAATTAAAAATAAACAGAATTCTTAAGAACAAATATTGCTAAATACTTGCAATCAGGAACAGCTTGCAAAAAGAACCAATTAGGAGCATTTCTCCTGGTTAACTTATTATACAGGATTAGACATCTTTTTAAAGGTCAACCTCCAAAAAGTCCATAACCACACGATCAGTAAAGCGTGCAGAAACATGCCATGGTCCAGCAAACCCTGGATGAGGGACAGGAACACTTTATGCAACTGTGAAATGGTTTTTGGTCTGTAGGCAAAAGTTTAAAAATTATGTAAGAAAAAAGGCAAGGCTTTTAAATCATATATTCCTGATCAAGCATAAGTGGTGGAATTGCACACCAGAAAACCTGTGTGGATACTAAGTAGTGGACCACACAGGAGCGCGATCATCACACAAATACAGAAAACTGTGACATAGGTCTCCAGGCCATGAAGTCCAGACTGGAGCTTCTGGTGTGTAACCATCAAGACCATCCTGCCAGGTTTCAGTGTAACCTTTTGTCAAAATCCCTCAGTGGCCTCATAATCTATGCCTATGTGAAAAAGACCCTAACATGCATTAAATAGTAGTTATTTAACATCCCATGTATCAACCTTGTGGCCATAGCCACAGGTATCTGTTGTAGGGAAGAAATTATGTTTTTTTTGTAGGAAGGTGATATTCTTTATGTAGAAGCTACATGTAGACCTTCTAGAGCCACTCAAATGTATAAAGTGTAGCAAGTAATGCGCGTAATTTGCCAGATCTTATGCCCCAGCCTAGGCCCTCTGTTAACAAAACAGAGACTGTATTTTAAATTTAGCTAAAAAAGGAGTTGGAGAGTAAACTCCATATAAATTCTGAACAGGCTGTCAGTAAAAAAAATAAAGACATGGTAAAGCAAGTTAACCTCCCTTCCCCCACTTCTCCTTTTAAACCTATAAATGGTTTTCATGTGTCACAGTTTTGGATAAAATCACAGCTGAAAACTGATTACACCAAGCGTGCAAGTAATTAGGGCTTTATTTGCTATACTGTAACTGAAAGCACAGCGCAATATTGAGGTAAAATCCAGGCCCTGTGAAAATAAAATGCTTTGTCATTGATTTGATACAGCTAGACTCTCACCCCAGAAGATGGAGAAATGCGTTACAGTCTTTCTAAGGAGCAAAAAAAAGAGCACAGACGTTCTCTATATCCAAATCTGCAGATTTCCAAGTAAAGCGTGAATCAGTTTTATTTAGACCAATGCAAATCCTCAGTGTGAACACACTTAAACTGATTTTGAGCTGATTTATGATTAAACTCCCACTAAAATAAATTCTGTAACAAATTAAGTTGAATCAATAAACTTCTGGATTAAATTAATCCTAACAGGTCTTTCTAGAGGCAATACTCTTTCTGCTTCCATTCAATTTAAGAAACCTGACTTTAAAGACTGTGACTTTGCATGTTAACAGTTGTACATGTTAAGATGCATTCATCATTCAGGATAGAAAGACATCAGTGTGATCGTAATCCTCTACACAAAAGGGCTAATCAGACCAACGTCTCATCCCTTTCCTAGTCTCCTTTTTGTTTCATTCTCAAGGATAACCGCCTTGTGGACGACAGCTTCATTTTGCTACTGGAGATTTTTGCATATCACCTCTGATCTATGTGTCCACACAATTTCTAGTAAAAGTTTCAGTGTGTTGTTTTTTATGCAACAGGAAACTCTTCTTTTGCTTTTAATTCCCAGCCAGGACACTGACTTTAATCATGAATCTCCTGAACTGTATACATAGAATCCAGCAGAGAATGTGCTTGTCTGCTGCTGAGAGATTACTGAAGAACTTATAGAACAACTGCAAGCCAATCTGCAGAAAAGTTGTTTCCACCACAGAGCCCCCTTAGATCTCAGGCCAGGTCTGTTCAGGTTTGGACCAATGAGCTGCAAGGAAGGCAGCAATCTACACTCTCCTTACTGTTCCAACTGAGTAAATATCTCACGTGAGAGAATCAAGAGACAACTCCCAGAAAAAAGTCCAGATGAGGAAAACCAAACCAAAACCAAAACCCACACACTGCTGTTGGTGTCATGCTGCAGCAGTCCAGCAGATTGCCTATCTATTCCTTATAGAATCAAAATTAAAGGCTTCAGCTTCATCAGATGTGGTTACTGTGCCTCTCTGAAGCTATCTGAAGTAAGTCACTGCAAAATCTGCTAGAAGCATCTGCTGCTCCTTGACAGACACAGGAGGGATGTTTCTCAAAGAAATAAGATGAGATCAAAGTATCAAGCACAAACCAAATCTCCCGTTAGAAAGTGTCTGCACAGTGGTCAGATTGATTCTTATGTGTTGCCACTTTTTTCTCCCTTAAAAACCCCCAGACATTCATAAACCGAACAAAACCATGTTATCCAAAAGATGGCATAATGTCAAGTTTCAATCTGGACTTTCACTGAAAATAGTATGTAACAGGCGGAATACATAACTTTCTCCCCAGCTGTGTTGAACACTAGGGGCTTGCCAGTCATGTCTTTTGTCCAGACTTGCTAAAAGACATGAGAAAGAAACTCACATTTGCAAGAATAAATGCAAGATAAAAGCTTGGTCCTAAAAAGATTTAGGAAAAATGTGGGTTTACAATGGAAACTGTGTCAATTCCTGCAGCAGAACTGGCAGCTGTATCAGTTTTCCTGTAAGACTCAGTCCTGTAAGGTGGCATGAGTACAGAGAACAGGGCTATCTCACAAGAATCCCAGCGGCAGACAGGTTTAACTTCTTGGTGATGAGTAAAATATGAGTCTGTTCATCTTTATCATTTGAGGTAAAGAACCTAAAATCAGGTACCCACACCATCTACTTTTCTGAATTTTATTTTATTTTTCCCCTCTGGCTTTTCTCTCACAGATTATTTCACTACTGTGCCATCACAAAGAAACATGCATATATATGCTTAGGAATGTCCACTTATTCTCTTTTGACATGAGATGGGTGATGGTGTGAAGTCCATCCAGCAGGATCCACTTTCTTGGGTCTCACAACACTCCCCTGTGTTTGGGTGCCTCAACCACCAAAACAGTCCCCCATTTATTGCAGCCTGTGATTCTAGCTACACACGGGGGAGATGTAATTGTGGGGAGGCCAAGTAATACAGGGGCTGAAAATACCTCTCATAAATACACAAAGAAAAGATACACCGAAGTTGGTATGTATACCTGGTTCCAGCCATGTGTCTAACATTTCAGTATTTCCTTCTGCAAAATTTGTCCTGCATTGATACATAATACATTGATACATAATAACAAAAGCTAAGCAAATGAAAACCATAGCAGGTTGGTGGAGCAAGCCAAGAAAGAACTGCAACAGTATCAGACAGGGATGCTCAGAAGAAAGAAGGTGAGGGATGAGTTCACTGAATCTGTTGAAATTTAATATCCTGAGTCCCCCTTCTGGCTGCAAAAGGAATTTTATGCAGGAAGCAATCAAGCAGGACACCATTACTGCTGAGAGAAATGGAAACAATCAAGACAGGGAAGTGTCCTGTAGATGTTAAGCATACTATTTTCAAGTAATGCCTCATCCTGAATCTCTGTTTATCTACTGCAAGATGTCATAAACCCCAACTTGGCAGGAAAACATAAAAATAGAACCCAACAATATCATTATAACAAACATCTATTTTATTTTTCCCTTTTAATAATTGCTTCTGGAAAGAATTTAAGGCATGCTTTGGACTTTGGAAGTCACTATTTCTAGATGTGAGGTTTTTTTTGCAGAGTGTTTCATCTCATGAGCTTCATGAATTTCTAAGAACAGAGCAAGCATTAAGGAAAAAGGGCACCAAATAGCATTTTTCTGGAGCCTCCAGAACAATCAAGCTGTTTGTGATTGAGGGAGAGGAAGTGGGCACACAGTGCATGTTCAAGGAGGTGTGAAAGAGCCCAAAAGCCATTCTTACTCATAGCTTCGGCATGAGTTGAAAGTACATAGAGGAGGATCAAAATCCAGCAAAGAAAAATCAAAGTGATATCTCTGTTGTCAGTGTGTGGCATCTCCATCTGCATCTTCTCAGACCTGTCCAGGGTTAACTGAACACAAATCAAACACAACACCTAATCATGGAAGTCCAGATTTCCATGCCAAGGCAAAATCTCCAGGACCATGTGTCCTTTTCTTCACAGTATCTTCATCCCAATCTTTCTGACTAGCTAACAAAAAATGTGAAGTTTTTCATTTCTCAGTAATTCCCAGTGCTCAGGAGATGGAATTGTTTTGATAGCAGTGAGAGATTTGACAGCTGTTAATCCCCATGGCTTGCTTCTCCAATCTTAAATGTAATTTAAATAATCAGAGGAAACATTGGCTTACACAGCAGGTTTTAATAATCATTTTCCTTTCCGTGCCCCATTCACCACCCCCATAAAAAAAAAACAATAAAAAAACCTCAAAAACATAAAGAGTCTTACAGGTTGCTAACTATTATGACACTGTTATTCATTATTAAGCATAGCTTTTATTCTTAATTTGATAACTCAGTCTTCCAAGCTCTGAGGATATGCTATCTCTGTCCTCTATTTATTTAAACAGTTGCATAGATGAACATATATGTAACCATACTATACATTCTTAGGTGGGTTTTTTTGCTGAAAAATAGCATATTACCTGATGTATTTGCTATCGTATCTGATTATTCTGCAGAGGGATATAGATCAAAATACAGAGAAAGAGAATTTTGACAGGACTTGCATTAGCTGAATCTGCTGGACATGTGGGAGAAGAGAAGCAGAAATTTTATTAAAACATGTTTTGAATTCACAGCCAGTAGGCTCACTAAACAAAGTAGTTCTAAAAGTGACTTCATGAGTCACATTCGAGTGTGATCATCACAGCCTTAAATAAAGAGAGGCACCTCTGTTTTAGGCATAGATTGGGAGAGAAAAACGCATGTTTTTGCTGTTTTAACTCTTATTCAGACACTTCATTTAGAAAAAATGGTCATCACTTCGAAATACATGAAATTTTTCTTTTTTTTTTTTAAAAACTTTTCTCAATCAGCAAAACAGAAGAGTATAGCATTCAAAAAAGATTTCAGGGAAGTGACATTTCCACACTTTGGGCTTTCCATATGGAGAAGCCAGCTCATGGGATGGGATGTGAATTTACAGAGCTTTGGTTATTTTACACTCAGTCACCTCAGACCTTGACTTCATATTGATGGGAGTGGCTTACTACATTTTAAACTGGAGTAACCAATTTATGTTAAAAACCACTAAAGTGAATGGTCTTTCACCCATGATAACGAATCCAAGAGAATCAGAGAAATGTACAGAGAGCCATCAACATCACATGGGCAGTCTGCTCAGCAGAACGCTTGTGCAGTATCCCTTCTCATTAGGCGTGATGTGAAATATTGTAAAACTGGATGCCTAGACAGGGAGCTGTCCATTGGGGCTAAAAATCAAGAAAATAATTCTAAGGCAGGTGCGTGGGTTATCCAGGAGAACAGAGCTCAGGGAGAAGAGGCATCACCCTTAATAGAAGCCACAGTAGACTTGTGACAGGATAGCTGAACAGGGAGTTTCTGGGATACAAACGAAGAACAAAGAAGAAAAACTAAACAGAAACTGTCAAAATCAGCATAGTTTTCTCCCTGACCCCCAAGATTCACTTCTACACAGACCAAAAAGCTATTCCAAATTTTGGTGCCTTTAGTTTAATTCACTCCCAAAGCACATTCAACTCCAATTCTCTCAGCACAGTTCATCTCTGAACAGGAATGTCTGCTCCAGGGCTTCCCACAGTTGAACTCATCTACTTTAAATGTTAATATTTTGAGTGCCTTGCCTGGACCAGCTGTAGCACTGATCACCTGGAGGGTTTTCGTAGAGCAACCATTGGGCTGTAAATTCACATGTTAGCTGACAAATTTACTCTTGTAGACAAGGAATTGTTTTGACATAAAAGCCTAATCAACTAAATCTTCCCCCCTCTCTTAAATGCTTATTCGAAGTCACTGTGGTTGTGCTGTGGCCCATGACATACCGCAAGGGTTCTGGCTCGGAGCTCTAAAACAATTAGTCTGGGGAAATGAAACGGTGCTTTCTGCACACCTGCGACTGGCTGCGCTCCCGTGCTTGACAGCAATGCCTCTCCCACACCAACGCACACAGGCTGCTAGCATGGCTCCCAGGGCTGCCATGCCCAGGCTGCAGCTCCCCCCGCCCCCCAGACTGTCAGGGGGGACAGTGCTGTTTCTCATGAAGCCGAATGGAACCACTGGTTTGGCAAAGAAGCTGCTTTTGAGGGTCTCTGCTTAGAAGATTTATATTTTAAACAGGCAACAGCTAATACCAAGGGGAAACAGATACATTACCAGCAAGTCATTTCCAAGCAGCTAATAACTGTTTCCCTACCCACCAGATCCTAGGATGCACTTTCAGGTTTAAGCATAACGTGTACATTGTGAATAGCGGAAACATCTGGGGTTTATTATAACACCACTTTGCTAGCCTTGGGCATTGTACAACTCCCGCAGGCCATGGTTCACCCTTGACCTGCCAAACACGATTACTGTACTCAGGCAACTTCCCCTGCTCCACAGCTGCTTGCCTTCCCCTCCCCTCCGTCAATATTCATTACCACAATCAGTACGGCTACCATCCTAGAACAACCAGTCAAAAACTTGGGTTGCCATGGTCACTGCATGGAAACAGTGCAGTGGCTGTGAGGGTGGGGAAAAGAGGACAGCCAATGAAGTCATTCTGCCTGCTGGCCCCAGGGGAAGTAGGGCTGCTCAACACCATCTGCATTGGCAGCGCTTTGCTTCCCCCTTCAAGGCCACCTTCCTTCTCTGCCTCACTCAACTCACCCCTGTTACAGGTTTGTCATGCCTCGATTCCCCCCTTTCCCAGTCTCCAGTCTCCCACTGAGCCAAAAATGACCCTGTCCCTCTCCCACACTCCTCCTGCTTCCTCATCTCACAGCCATGTCTTGCTTCCTCAGTTATCTGCTCCCACCCTCCTTCCTCCTTGTCTTGCTCTCCACCAAGGACATCTCTTCACTCACTCATTTCTCTCTTCTTTATGTCCAGCCCCACAAATCCCAATCCTATCCCTGTCCTGCTTTTCCACCACTTCTACCCTCCCCTTGAACACGGTCCCAAGTCTGAATTCTCCCTGTCTCTGTATCACCTCATACGTAACACTACAGCAGCACTGTGGGCTGAAGCTCTCTTTTTTTCCCTTGGAGACTCAGCTGGAGACTCTACCTTGGCTAAAGATTTAGCCCAAGCAGCAGTGGGGAGGTATTTTAGGGCTGCTGGCACAAAGGGAGTCTGAAAAAAATGTATCTATTTGAACTAATTCCAAGTGTGAATCTAAAGTACTTCAGTTACTATGGTGGGAGCACCTTCAGAAATAGTGATCTTCATTATGGCTGGTTTAGAGCTAGGGAAAAAAATGCAAGTGGTGATCCAATATGGCTTAATGTATGTATTTTAAAAGCTTGCTAGGATGAGCTTTCCAGGTGTGCCTGTATAAACAAGCTGCTGACCACAGGCTCTTGCCTTCCAAACATGCATAAGTGTGCATCAGCAGTGCCATTACTGCCTCCAGCTGATCATCCATGCTGAACACATGAACAACTGGGTAGGAGATCAGTGCTCACACTGCTGTTCAGAAACACAATAGGAGGAAAATACAACCTGTGTTTCCAGCAGCTCTGTCCATCTGAGAGGCAGGAACAGACCCAGCTGCCACCCAGCCAAGTCACAGCTAGCTGCACCCCTGCAGAGAGCTCTCAGGAGTGTAACACCTTTCCTACAAACCCTCTGTTACAAGCAGCCTTCCTGAGAAGCAGCCACCATTCCAACAGCAGCACATCCATTTGCAGAGTACCATCAGAGCTCCTCTGCCACCCCTCCTTGATGAAATCTTATTGACTGATGCTATATCCACCATAGCCCTGAAACACAGAGTTCAAGCACTGATTACACTACTGGGGAAGTACCCCTACTCTCTTCATCCCCTGCAAAGTACAGGCAAATTTCTGAAAATAAACATTATTGCCTTTTTAAAGTTTTATTGCTCAGTAGCTTGGCAAAATCTTCTGTGTTAGGAAAAATGAAATGTAGCCTTGTCTTCTTCCCCTGCCCCCTCCACCCCTTAATTTGTTAAGCTCAATCTATTGATCAATTTAAACATTATCCTGGAATTATGCTATGGTAAAACAAATGCACATTTACAGAATAAATGGAATTGATCCTCTTCTGAGTAAAAGGCCTTACTAAATGAGGTATTTAAATATAACCCCCAATCCCTCTCTGAAGAAGCACCTGGTAATTCACTTTCTGGATCAAATTGCAACTCCACAAAAACTTTATGACCTCATGTGGTCTTTCCACCCCCACATTCCTCCCTAGAAATGCTATATACAGCATGCTCCAGGCAAAAAGGTTTGTTACAAATGTGGATAGTGGGGCTGCAGAAAGAGATGTAGCAGGCACCATGACAGAAGCAGAGCACTGAGAACATAAAAAATAGGCAGCTGCTTAAGAAAGAACTCCCTGAGATGCTGATACAGTCATTCCTGATCATGTGCATATCGTCTGCTCCTGCTCAAAAAATCCTCTATATCCAGTATCTTCTTCTTGACAAACAGGCCCAAATGCCCATTCTTTGCTCCATTCTCTGCTCCATTCTCTAGCATGTTTCAGCACCCATAAAAATGGCTATCCCAGTCAGACAAAACCCTAGTCTAGTCTAGTATCCAATCTCCAGCTGTGTCTGATGATGGATGACAGAGAAAAAAGACAAAAGGCAAACATAAATCATTGGATGTGATGCCTTTGGCCATGGCAAAGTTCTCCAAATCAGCAAGCTGCAGAGGAAGGACGTACTGCTGGGTCAGGTAAGATGCTCAGGAGCCTTTGTGGTGTGAAGCAGATGCACAAGCTGCTGCTTCCTCCTACAGTGGGGCTTGGAGATGGTAGGGAGCTTTGGGTGGCTCAAGAGATGGACCTGGCTCTGGTGTGGTGGGGCTTTCTGCTGGAGCAGAGACAGCAACCATCAGGCAGTGCCACTGTACCCATGCATACCCAGCTAATGGTCAGGAGAAGGATGTGCAAACGTTGAGAGTGTAATACTGGTGTATGTTTTTTATCTTATCTACTCCATTGTTAAGAGTGACCAGTCACCATGTTTTTGTGCATGAAAATAGCCTCACAAACAAACTCCAAATTCAAAGCAATTTATTTGTTCCTGGGTTCTTCAGGATTGATCTAAATGGACTGGTTTTGCCATGAAACTGATACTGAGAAACACCATGAAACATGTCATGAAACAACGTGATCCCAAGGCCATTTGGTATTTCTATAATTTATCAAAGGAGTTATTAACCAACTGCAGCTTAAAAAAAATCAAAGTAAACTCACTATTCTGAATATTTTAACACATCCCTGCCATGGTGGAGAGATTTCTGCTTTTCCATGAAAAGCTTGCTTCCCAATGCTATTAAAAGAATATGCAATTGTTCCTCTCTAAAGCACTATCAGAGAATTAAAATAGTTATTTGGGAAAATGCACTGCTTTCTCACAGCAGCTTTCAGTTCTATTATTTGAGGACAGCAGTGTTTTCCAAATTTGTGCCATCCAGCTGTTGACACATTTCACAGGGACACTCCCCGAGGGGATCTCTCCAGGAGCTCCAGCATTTTTATGGAACCATGAGTTAAAAATGGCTTAGAAAAGAAGCCTTTTTTTTTCTTGACACTTTCCCAGAGGACAAATTCTCAGGTGTAATATAACTCTATAAGGTCTCAAACACTTAAAAATTAACTCCTCCCTTGCTGCAGTTGTGATGGGCCAGAGTGTGTGTGCACAAGTTCGCATTTGATTGCATTAATATCGCTTTAGCATGACTCTAGGGAGAAAAAAAGTTTGCCTTTTCTTTGCAAAAGCTAAGTAGATGAGAATAGAATGGAGTAGAATAAGAAACAGCTATCACTTTGCTGATGTAAAGAGGATAAGGTGAAAAAGATGCCAAAACCTGAAAATGGACAAGCACCTGATTTGACAGATCATCTGAGTTAACCATTAACCTTGTCAGTAAATATTAGATACTTCATTTAATTATCTTTCTCTCCCTGCCATCTCTAGGGCAGCAGACATGATACAGTGCATCATTTCAGTTACTTCCAAATATTGCTTTTGCAGGATGGAAGTCCATTTGTTATTCTGAGTTTAAATAATTTACAGTATCATGAATTTCATTTTCAGCTGGCTCTTTTGGGACTTGCCAAAGGACACCCAAGATGGCCTCCTAGAGTTTAAAATACATTGATTCCCACGTAGGCTGAGAGAAGGACACCTAACAATTGGCATGTCTTGACCTTGCACCCAGTCCCAGCTATTTCCACTTCCTGGAGCGCTTAGGTAAGTACTTAAGTTTAAGTCTGTAAATAGTCCCAGTGATGTTCAAGGACTTTCCTGCATTCCTGACAGGTCAACTTGCTTGTAAGCTGGAAGACCAGGTTCCTTTCAGGGTCTAACTGCACAGAACAGGGAGATACACAGACCCAATGACCCCAGAACTGCCTGTAATGAATAGGAGGGATTGGAACCACTCTTCTGGATCTGAGCAAAGATCTCCTCTCAACTGCACAAATGATTTTGTTATAGCTGGCACCTAGCCTGTCCCTTGCTCATTATTGTTTTTCCCTCAAATCCATAATGAATGCTTTTCCTACTCTGGGTGTTTGGCTCAATATCAACACCTGCAACTTTTATTCTTCCCTGTCCTGTTCCTGGGACACATTTAGGGAAAGCTGTCTACACTGAAGAAAGGTAGCATCACAGCCCATTCTTTGCCACTTATTGGCATAGTATAAGGGCTTTCCAAAGTAGACTTGGGGAGTTTTTTTACAGCTCAGAAACAGGTGGAAAGAATAGCAATGTGCTGTCTCAAGATCATTCTTCTGTTGCCCCTGGAGAGCATGAAGTGACTAAACCTGCTGGCACTGTGGGAAGGAAAGCAGCACTTCAAACTAAATTATGGTATAAATCAGAGCATTTATGGGCTATTTCATTTCATGGTGGAGATGGCAAAGCATGAGCAGACTCCTTGCCAAAGCACTGAGCAGCCCTTGGTGCTGGAGAGAGCCTGGTGAAAGTTTATAGTTTGGCATTGCTAGGTATAAGCATCTTGGATAAGTGTGCAGAGCCTGTACACTGTGTGACAGAAGATGAGGCTCCCAAACACATTCTGTTTATGCAAGCATTTGAAGCACTTGCAAAAAGAAGTATTTTCACATGTCCTCCTCTTTCCTGTGCCATGGTGGTACCTTCAGGCAAGCTCACTGTGATAGCCAGCACTCAGCACAACTTATCACAGGATCAGAGTCTGACCTTTGGGAAGCAAAAGAGAAACAGACACCAAAGACTCCTACTGCAGACCCTGGACAGAAAAAGAGTTATCTAGACCTAGCAGCTGCTTCAACTTTGATTTCACTTGCATACAGGCAACTTGAGGGAAAGCCATGGAAGGCTGGAGTGAACCACAAGGAGCATTTAAAAATCCACCCTGGAAAGAAGCCATCCTCAGCCATCTCTGCTGCCCTGGGAATCTCTCTTCAGCACCTCCTCTCAAGAGGAAGCAATGTCACTGGCAGCAGCTGTGCAGTTATTTCACACCTTTAAATAAATTGCCTAGATGAAGCTACATCTCTTGGAAACAACATTCCTTCTGTTGCTCTTTCTTGTGGACAGCAGTGAAGATGACATTCCCTTAACATCAAGTTCTGGTTTCATCCTGCTGTTAGGTACAACTTGCACTGCAGCCAAAGAACTGGTTTCTTCTGCCTGGAAAGTGGAGATAGCCAATGGCTTCTCCAGTGAGCTGGAGAAGGGATGAAGGCAGACAGCACATTGGGGATGGGAGCGAGGACACCGTCAGTTGAGACTAGTGGGTTCTAGCATTTGTGGAACTGACATAAGCCTTGTAGCTAGGATGAGTGCTGACCATGTTGTGATAAGACAGGTCCTAACCTTGTAAAAAAAGGCTCACCCAAATGGTCTCCACTGTAAGAGTGTGGACAGAATAGGGTGAGGGACACTCTCATGCACAGAGTGGAAAAATAATCAGTGCATAGCAATGCCAAATAACATAGAATCATAGAATTATGGAATGGCTTGGGTTTGAAAGGACCTTAAAGATCATACAGTTCTAACCCCACTGCCGTGGGCAGGGAAACCGTCCACTAGATGTGGTTGCTCAAAGTTCCATCCGATCTGGCCTTGAACACTTCCAGGGATGGAGCAGCCACAGCTTCTCAGGGCAACCCATGTCAGTACTTCACCATCCTCACAGTGAATTTCTTCCTAATATTTATATAGATCTACATTCTTTCAGGTTAAAACCATTCCCTCTTTTACTGTCACTACATGCCCTTGCAAGAAGTCCCTCTCCAGAGTTCTTGTAGGCCCCCCGTAGGCACTGGAAACTGCTCTAAGGTCTTCCTGGACCCTTCTCTTCTCCAGGCTGAATAAGCCCAGCTTTCTCAGCCTGTCTCCATAGCAGAAGTGCTCCGGCCCTCTGAGCGTCTTCATGGCCTCCTCTGGACTTGCTCCAACAGGTCTACATCCTTATGCCAGAGGCCCCAGAGCTGAACAGAGTACCAGGAGTAGGCCTGAGTTAAAAAGGATGGTTAGCTATTTTAATTCCCATTCTCTGACATAATTTCAAAATCCTCTCTCCCACTCCAACCCAGATTATCGTTCTGAAAGAGTTTTCCCATTTCTGACCGTTGCTGACCCTTCACACAGCCAAGAAAACCTGTGCTCAAAATCAGTTTCACTTTCACTGACAATCCGTTTCTTTTCCCCACAGCTCATATGTCATCCAGCATTTGCACTCAGCCTTTTGTACATTTGAAGCAGCTTCTCACATGCCATGTGCAACATGCTTAAGAAAAAAATTGATTTAAATCAAAATGCATCAATAAAAAAAGAAAAGATGAGGCCAAGATTGCTGGAATTTACAGTGTGAAGTCTGGCAACAACTTGCTCAGAAGGTCAGTGGAAAAGCCTGACACACAGAAAACCCCTCACCCAGTAATTTCTGCATTCATCTCATACCTTTTGATTGAAATATAGCAAATCTTTCAAAAAAAGATACCAACCCTCATCTCAGATGCTGTGACCAGAAATCCTCCACACACCCAGACATGTTCTTCCTCTGCCTAACTGCCTCCACTTTTAAAATCAGTGCCTTTCAACTAACCTCACCAGTGCACCGGCAGCTCTATTCATCCTCGAGAGCTCCCAGAGAGAACACACTCTTTACAGTGAGCTTTATACCTCTGCATTTCCAGCCCACACTTTACAAGAACAAGTCCAACTAACAGCTTTCATGTTTTCAGGTTTGCTTTTCAAAAGCTTTGCTAACTTCTCCAAAAGTAACCTCTCTAACCTCTCTAAAGCTGGTATGGTTCACTGCAGAAGTTCAGCAGAGGGCAGAAACAGGAAAGAGGCATTGGCTACCCTAAGACACCACTTTTTACAGATCATATTGTTCCCATTGGAGGGGTATGGGAAGTTCCTCTGCTGTTCTTGCAAGGGGACATGCTTCCCTTGGAAGCAGCCTGCTGGAAAACTTTCCTATACCAGCTTCTCTCTGAGAGTCTCTCAGATCCAAACAGTGACACTCCCTGAATATGCAGGTCTGGCATAGTGGCACACAACTGACATCTTCTTTTATGCCCTTTATCCTCATATCCCTGCTATGGAACTGGCTCCTGCCAAGAGCTGGATGCACAGGACCAGTGGGGCAGCAGTGCACACACTACCTAAAAGGACCCCCCCAACCTTTCTGTCCCCTCTGCAACAGAGAGATCAACAACACACAGTGGCCTCCAGGAAACTGATTTTCCTAGAGGGGAAGGAATATTTATGCACATCAAAAACAGGGTAGAAGCCTGGCTTCTGTTATCTCTGTGTTATTCTTATCTCTAGAATGGCTGTATGTCAGGAAACAGAGTGGTTGAAGAAAGAGGTTAGACTGAGAGTCAAGAGACTTGGTTTCTGTGCCAGGATGAGACTTTGATCTGGCATGGCCTTGACCATCCGTAGACTTTAGGCTCTAGGCAATCAGAGCTTGCTCTCAGACTGAGCTTGTTCCATGAAGCAGAATTTGAAGGACACAGATTTCAGCTACACCTCAAAGAACTGTGATGATACAGACAACACCAGTTTATTTGGCACAAATCAAGGCTACATGCAAAAAAAGTATTTAAAGAATAATGAGCCTCATTTCATTTATTAGCATCCATTGCAAGTATAATGCAATAACTCAGAGCAGTTTTCAGTGCTGTTTCATATACAGGTGCAATATAATATTGACAGAACATCCCTTTTTTTCTCCTTTCTAGGTCCAGTGGACTTCTGCAAAGGAAAACTGATCAGTCTGTAACTGTAGAAGCCAACAATCCTCCTAAAACATCACATCCACACACACCTAGTATTCTAATACTGGATTAACAGCAGTGGGAACAATTTCTACCAATCACCTCTGCAACTGGATGTTACCATGGACTCTGTTTAGTCATCTCAAGTATGCATTCATGCTTCTGTAACTGTCTTCAAAGGGATTAACCATTAGCCATAGGACATGGCATGTGGTTGACTCAGGGGTAAAATAAAAGCTGTTAATGCAGGAGAAAGACACTGAGCAAGGCTCAGCCTGAGTCCACGTCTGAATGCCAAGCCCAAGCTGCCTGACCTGGATTCCCCCTGCTTACAGAGGTGGAAGGACCATCAGCTCATAAAACCTGAGAAAGAAGTGCACAGAGGGAATGAGGAAAGGCTCCCAAGCGAACTGTCACAAATGGATTAACATCTCTCCCTCCCTGTCCTGCAAAGCCAGTGGATTCCTTGTCAGAGCTAGGAGGAGACAAATGGCCCAGAGTGAACAAACTACATAACATGGTTGATTTCTCCCCTGATATAATGGTCCCACAGAAAATTACACAACCAGAAATGCAAAACCAGACACAAGTAGTATTCTGTGCAGAAATAAAACACTAGCAGTTACTCTAGTCAGGAGGTTAAGTTAAAGACCGCTATTTGTCCCTTATGAAATACCTTACTTTATTTTCCTTTTTTTTTAAAAAAAAACAACAAAAAACTTCTCCATTAACAGAAATAGAGCAGATGGGAAGGACAGAAGGAAGGGCATATGGATGGAAAGGAGGAAGAGAAAAAAAGGGAGAGTGGGAGAAAGAGAAAGAAGTGAGAACAGTGAAAAGGGGGAAGGGAGGAAGTGAGTGATGGAGGGACCAATGGAGAGAGGAAAGGAGAAAGGGAGGGAGGGAGACAGAGAGGAAGGAAGGAAGGTGAAAGAGTTAAGTAAAAGAGGAGAAAAGCATACTCGTGGGCATCTCTGTGAACTCACACTGGACAATTTCACACTCATATCACACGAGATCAGAACAGTATTTGCTGGGACCTAAGTCACCCTCACAGGTTCTCTACAAGTTCAGCTGCACATCCACTGACCTGTGGCACAACCTAACAGCCCCACCTCTCCTGAATTTTCAGGAGACTGCTTTTCAGGTTTCCATCCTCACTTCACCCTCTAACAGTGTCGAGGCACCCGCAGAGCCACAGGACCGAAAAACATCCCCTCAGGCCTCCTGCACTGCTCACCCCGAGTCCCCGCCGGTCTGGGGCAGCGGGTGGCTCCCGCCCCACTGCCCGCTATGTGCAGGGCCCCAGGACGTGAGGCTGCGGCAGGGCCGGAGCGCCGGACCCGAACGGCCGGGGGCCGCAGCAGCAGCAGCGCTCCCGCCGCACCCTCTCGCGGCCGCCGGCGGCACCGACACCGGCAGCGGCACGGGCGCCCCTCCGTCTTCCAGCCCCTCTGCCTTTCCTTTGGTCACCCACCGATATTCTCCCCTTTCGTTATGATGATGCCTGCTTTCATTATCTTGAAGGCTCCGTGAGCATCCCGCGCAAGCCCCGCCGCCCTGGCGTGTTTGCTCTGCTGCACGCCGCCTGTAGCCCCAACGCTGACACTGTCACGCTTCAAATGCAAGACTCAATTTTCTCGGGCTGGAACAAGATCTCCCCCTGGCCCCCGCAGACCCCAAGGCTCGGAGTATTTGAGGGAGCAACTGAGGGTTAACTGAAACACCTCAAGCTCATTCAAGCAGTTCTTTGTACAGCTAGTATGAGTCACACAAACTATTGACACTTGGTTTGTTTTCTTGTATCATAACGGAACATGATAAACTATCAGTACTGTTAAAGGCACATTCACTCTTGTTACTTTTGGAATGTTAACAAAACACTGATTTGGTAAGAATTCATAGCATTTCCAGAGCTTCTAACACTCTGCGACACAATTGTTCTTCACTGTTTTGCTCTTGGTTATAAGTACCTGCCTCAAAGAAGTATCAGATGCTTCCGGACAGATTAAAAAGGGAAGGTGGGGGAAGGGAGATGCTTGGAAGAGTTTTCCGCAGTTCAGCACTTAGCTCGCCTTACTTTCAGAATAAAAAATTGCCACTTAGGTAAAGCCTAAAGCAGAACCTGTTTTCAAAGATGCTCAGTAGCTTCTGTGTGGTTTTTGTGGCTGGACTTACATGAACTGAGCACTCAGAAAGTTTTCTTGAAAACCCTGTGACTTTGATTCAGTAGGCGAGATGAAAAGTGAGCTGCTCCAAATAGAGAGTGCTGAAGCCTTCTGAAAAATCAGCTACATAGGATTCTTTTTTCTTTTTACTTATGAGAACTGTTTCAAACTGCTTCGCTCAATTTGTTTTGCTGTTGGCTTTTTCTTTCTTTTTTTTTTCTTTCCAGTTACTGACTTTCCAGACATTCAAAAAGAGAAGCCCACAATTACAAATACAAACTCAGATCTGAGTGTCAGCTCACAAGCCTTGACAGGGATCAATGTTTTAAAATCCTTGCATAGCTTAGCAGATTGTGGCATTTCTATACCCAAGATAAAAATTTTGTTTGGACTTCCCCAATATTTTTGCACAAAGTTCAGAACAGTTTCTGGGTTTATTTCACAGAGGAAATATCTTTCTATACACACGCAGTATTTACTGGACGACTGTACTGGTATGTCCTCACAATTCTATTTGCATTCCCATGGCTACAGTCAAGTAGTACTTGTAGTTCCAAGTCAAAAAAAGTTGAATGGTGACTAATCTCATTTATTCATAAAACATGAACACACTCGCATGCTTTTTAAAGGATTCATTCTCAAAATTGCTCTGAAGATTGTGTGGAATGCTTGGAGCATTCAGGCATTGCACACAGGTGGAGTGGCTTTCCTCACAGAAAAATGTACAGGCATACCAGAAGCACCTAAATATTTTGGCCCAGATACACCAGAAGTTGTCACTACTTCTAAGCAATGATTTTTCACTAGAAATGGACAAGTTTTACCAGAAATCACAGTTCTCATTCCATCTCCAAGGCTCTTGTCTTCAATTTATGCTGAAATACTGACCTGCCTTCTGACCTCTCTTTATTGAGTATTAATTTAAACTTAGCAAGCTTCAGACCAAGCTCTAATCCTCCCAGCCAAGCCCTGACCTGCAACTTGGTCTTTAATATGATCAAAACTATTTCTTTTTCCACTAGCCAAGCCTGCTACCAGGATGCAGTCAAAGGTGATGCTCAGTCACACTCATCTCATCTGAACTTCATGCTGTTTATTTTGCAGTGTAGTCTCAAAGCTCTGGCATTTTATTTAACTCTAAATGAATTATTTTTGCCAGTAAGTACCAGGTACTTATTTTTTATGCCAATGGCTACAACCTCCTTTTTCTGGGCTCTGCAAGTGTAGATATGTTCAGAACAATGCTGCTGAGGTCACCTCACTGAAATGATGATTTGGACCCATCTTTGCTACTCATCCCTTTTCCCCAAACAAATTTGTCTTTGTGTACCAGATTCTTGCAGAGTCTTGCTTTTCCTACCTAGAGTGTGACTGGTGTAACCCATAGCTACAGAGCTCATTGCTCGGACAGCACTGTCAGTCTTTGCACACATCAAGGTGCTTTTCTCAGAAATACTTCATGTCTTCTCATGCTCTGTCCTCTCCAGCAGCCCCTTCCTCATTTTCTCTACTAACCAGGAGCCACCTGAAAACTCACATTCCCTGAGAGGTCTGGGAACACTTGACCAAGTGGCTGAGTAGCTGATGTCCTGGTGCACCACCTTAGTTACTAAAACACAGCTCTTTCATAAAGGGAATTTTCCTGGGTTGATTCCTTTCTCTCACTTTACTAGCACCATCTTACATGGTCTAACACAAAGGCTAGGCCGGCAGGAGGTTCAAATGCTGACACAGTGCACCCAGACCCAGCCTCCCTGCTCCTGCTGTAAGAGCACCCTAAGTCAGGAGCAGTCCCTTTGTGAGGGAAAGGTCTGGAGACCTTGCTTCACAACCTCAGCTTCCCTGCAGTAGGTTTCCCTGCCCAGGCTGGATGTATTTCAATGTGCTGGTGATGCCCTGGGAAGCCTTGCTGGCATATTTGTTGAGCCTGTCTGAATCCTTTGTTGGCACAGCAGTTCAGGGAAATCACTTGGAGAAAAGCTGTAAGCTTCTGTCCATTTGTAATACTCTTTCCTCAGTTTTCTACCCTCTGTATTTATCATGGCCAGAGTACCCTGCTGAAGACAATCACTCTTGACTTGAGACAAGCCAGACAGAATCAGTTTACTCAAGACCACTTGAAGTGAGAGGATGAAATGTTCTTCTACACAATTTTAGTAACAAAGAAACCATGGCAACCTCCTAAATCTTTTGGAACAGAGTCGACATTTTACCTGGGCAATGAAAAATATGAAGTTTTTTTTTTTGTGTGTTTTACCACTGTGCAGCTAAACATACAAGACACAGCTTGCTCAGGTTTGGGGTTTGTTCTGTTTTCAGTAACTCTCTTCTCCAGTGGTTATTCAAGAGGTCACAGGTAAGTTATGACAGAAGGTAGTAAAGAAACACCTTCTCACACACTTTTTTTCCCAAATAATAGAGCCGATTCTCAATCTGGTAACAAGTTATCAATTAGATGCTTTCAGACCCAAGATTGAAGGGATATGTGATACAGTTTGACAGCCAAAAGCAAACTTATCTGAGATAAGCTGTGATCAGAAAAAAATAAAACAATGCAGCAGTAAATAAAAAACCCTAAAGATCTGTTTAAAACGTCTGTGCTAGTGCACAGATCTTAAAGCTGATGACTGGCCACAAGCCACTGTTTTTCATATGGGAGGAAGACTGGATGCAAACTATTGACAGAGAATAACAGCAGAGAAGATGGCAATTCCTGGCATAATTCTATCTAAGAAAGTAGTAATTTTTTAGTTCCTACTAAAGAGCAAAACTGTTTAATGACCTCTCAGACTACATATCCTATACATATCTCATCAAGAGGTACAACTGCAAAATTGTATTAGCAAAAAGGAGAAATCATGGTAACACCAAACTCAGAAGACCTTCATATAATCCCTACTGACTACTGTTAATCAACATGTGTAACCCAGTCATTAATCAAAGCTCCAATACGCTTGAACAGAGAGAATAAAAGCCCATTGCTACAGGGATGCTAGAGAGGGACTCTTAGATCAGGGGCTGTAGTGATAGAAAAAAGCATAACGAGTTCAAACTAAAACAGGGGAAGTTCAGGTTAGATATAAGGAAGAAGTTCTTTACTGTGAGGGTGGTGACGCACTAGAACAAGTTGCCCAAAGAAGTGGTAAATGCTCCATCCCTGACAGTGTTCAAAGCCATGTTGGACAGAGCTTTGGGCAACCTGATCTAGAGTGAAGTGTCCCTGCCCATGGCAGGGGGGTTGGAACTAGGTGATCTTAAGGTTCTTTTGAACCCTAACCATTTTATGATCCTATGATCTTACATTAACCAACCTTTCTGCTCTTTCTCTTCTAAGGTATCACTTACTCTAAATGCCCTCCCAACAGAAAACACTCTTAAGTAACAGATTTGATAGAGTTTATAAATGTAACATTTCCAGTGTTAGATTATTTGATTGTGAGTTAAGTGTACAGTGATGTCTTATGCTGTATTTCATTCTTCTATTAGACACCATACCTGCAAACACTATATGGATTAGCTACACATGTGAATTACCCTGCCATGTACACTCACAACTTGGAAGGAGTAGGATTTTAATTATGTAAGATAGAAGAATGCTCAGTTCTTGCCCACACAGGTAACTTTTGAATGGCAATGTTAGGTATGGATAAAGGCAGTACTCTTTCATACCAACAAAAACATACTGGAGCTTTGGAAGACTGAGGTAAACACTTGCCAGAAAAGTGAACTTTTTCTCTTTCAAATACTGACGTAGTTTTGCTTAGTAGGAACATGAGCCCTCTAGCTATTTAGCAAAGCCTTAGGAGTTAGGGATGGTCTGAACCCTCCCTTGGTGAACATCAGTCTACACTTGCCATCTTTCAGATAAAACATGGCAGACATGATCAGACCACAGCACTGGAAGTGGGAATTAAATACTAATCGATTTCTAAACTTTAGGTGGTATATACCTGTGTGGATCCTCCAGCCTATTATTCTGCTTCTCCACACCAAAGAATGAAGACCATCTTCCCAAAAAATCTCTTCCTAGTTGGCAATAGATTTGTTTGAGTTACTCAAAAAATATCTCTGGTTCACAGCTCCTTTTTTTGCTCCCTCAGCACTGGTGCAAATGCCTAACCCAAGGTGGAGCCACCTGTATCCTACACAGAGCTGGCTCCGGCTTCCAGAAACAGTCCCTGTTCCTCCAGTGCAGCAACCCCACTCCACTGGAGACAGAAAATCATCCACAAAGCAGGAAAAAGAAAGCTCTCCTAGAAGAATAGGATGGGACACTGAGGCGCATAGTCAGAAAATGTGTCTCCCCTTTACATGTCCTCAAAAGAGCTTTTCTGTCACAAATCTTCCAATATGCCACTGTCCTCCTGTTTTTTGTCAACTACAAAACCAAACAAACCCCCCTCAAACACTTCGAGCAGCCCAGCTGTCATGGATAGGTTTGCCAAAGGTTTTAATGTTCCAAGAAGTACATCTCCCAGTTTTTGTAAGAGATGCTCACAATATGGTAACAATAAACAACATTGTAAAGACCCAGTGTGAGAGAAAGAGGATCAAATGGAGAGTTTGTCTCTAGCTTGGCATCACAAGGAAAATGTCAACGGCTGTACCTCAGACTCACTTATGTCCACTCAGCTGGGTGAACTATGTCTTCAACAGACATAGAGAAGAAGAGCATGCATTGGGCAGTGCTAGTTTGTAGATTATTAGCCCAAAGGGATACCTGCTACTGTGCTGAATCACACATCCTCCCTGAGCGCTGATGGCCTAAACTGTAGAGCAGCATCATGATGCACTAAGCAAAATTAATGGAGGTATATTTAGGAAGTTTTACCCTTTGGGGCTGTTTGTCTGTTTAGAGGAGAAAAACAAAGAAACAACCGAACCAACCCAACCAACTAACCAACCAACCAAGCCCAAATTGGGCAATTGACTGCTTTTCACATGCCTCTTAAAAAAACAAAAATAATAAAATTCCCACAAATGGCAAACAATTCAAAGAAATAGGTGAACTAACCACTGACTCCAGTTTCACACTGCTGCTGCAAAAAGCCAAATGCGTTTGTATATATACCACTAGGCTTTCTGATAAACTAGGTGGCATAGAGCTCTCTAGGAAAACCATCATGTGCTCCACTGCACTAGGAGACTCGATCTTGACTGAGGTGTTTGGCTGATGCAAATAACTAACTACAGCGAGTAAGGCAGCATGATCAGCGCACACCCTGCCTTTGGGTCGATCCACAGAGTCCCATGTTTGTGGACACCTAGGAAGGGCTGGGGTATCACCGGCACTAATCCTCGCCCTAACACTGGAGAGGCATACGAGAAACAGCACGTGCTGCTAAGTGAGTGAAATGTCCTCTCTGACCATCCCTGAGTAAATAGCTGCAAGTTTAGACAAAATACCCCGCATAAAAGTTTGCCATCTGTTCAACTCAGCTAAGTGATTTCTGGGGAAGGGGCAGAAAACGTGTTTTGTAATAGGAGAGAGAGCCCCACACCCTCCCAAAAATGCAAGGGGGAGCGGGGGGGGGAGAAAAAGAAACGAAAAAAAAAAGCAACAGCTGGCCGAGAGCCGCTCAGGGCTCCCGGGGCCGGTGGGAGGAAAGGAGGGCGGGCAGCAGACCGGCCCGCGGTCGGACAGCCGAGGGGCTCCCGGCAGCTCCGCTGCTCCGCGGGGCCGGGCAGGTCGGCAAGCAACCGCCGAGGGGCCGGGCCAGGCACCGGCGATGCGCTCACACCGTGCGGTCCCACGGGTGTAGGAAGAGCGCAGTGGGTCCACGCTGGGCGGCCCCCGCACCTGCCGAAGGGCTTACCTGTGGCGGACCCGGGCGCTTCGCCCTGCTCCGTTGGACCGGGCTTCTTGCCGGGCCCTTTGCCCTTCCTCGCCTTCCTGACGTTGCCGTCCTTTTTCTTCTCGGCCATCCCGGCTCCGGCCGGCACCGCGCTCGCCGCCGCAGCCGTACCAGCGGCCGTCCCCGCGGCAGTGCCCGCAGCCGTGTCCTCCGCCGCCGCCGCCGCCGCTGTAGGTTCTCGGAGCGCCCGAGGCTCCAGCATCGCTCTTGCCTGCCGCCGCCTGGGACTTGGAGCCGCGAGTTCCTTGGAAGTTTTGGGAAACTCCTCTCCGGGCTTTTTTTTTTTCCCCCTTCACCCCCCTCCCTTCTTCTCCACCCCCTTTTTTTTTTTTTTTTCCTTTTCTCTTCCTCTCCTAATAATAATAATAAACTCCAGCCCACATACACACCCCCCTCGGCACACGCCTCACTAATGCCCGCCCCGGGCACCGTACGCTTGCTCTCGAGAGGCGCCTGCACGGCCCCAGGCTGTGGGGCTGCCGCGGCCCCGGTCCGGGCCCCGGGGAGGGCGCAGGCACGGCGGTCCCGGCGGGGGGGAGGCGGGGCAGGGCAGGACAGGGTGAGTGGTGCAGCCGGTGCCGCCCCGCCGCTCTCCTCCGCCGACCTGCGGGCACACCGCGGGGGGAGAGGCTCGCGGCCGGCGGTCAGAAAAGCGAGAGGCGAGAGCTGCCGCTGCGGCTCCTCGGGTCCTTGCGCGCTGCCATTTAGGCACCTGCTTCAGGTTCCCGCGGGGCTACCGGCCGCGCCAGCCCTCCCCGGCGATAGTGGGTGCTCAGGTCAAGGCGCCTTTGCCGGGCCAGCGTGCTCCCCCGTGCCTGGTGCTTTGCAAGGACATCCTGCCGCCGGGGAGGTCTGACTACAGCCCTGTAATTTTCAGCGTGGGTCCTTTGCTACTTTTGTGTGTATCCTCTCACGGGGCTGATCACAGAACCAGTGGTTCTCAGAACTGTAAGCTGGTCAGGGGAAGACTTCTTGTCGTTCATACGTGAAACTGTACCCGCTACAGCCATAGCCGAGGCAGCTTTAAAGTAACAGGTAACTATAAAAACACCAAACTGAACTCCATCGTCATGCAGAAACCTTCAGGAATCTGTGTATATAGTTGCTCAGCTAATCCGAGCCACATTACCTGCTGATTTCCATTATCTCTAGGAAATGGACTTACACCATTAGGTGGGAAACACAATACTCTGGGAAGTTACAGGAAAGGTCTGCCCCAAACTACTTAAAATCTCACAGTGGAAGGTTTCCCCTGTATGCTTAGTAAGGTCATGCAACATGGAAACCCAGATAACATCAGAACCTACAAATAGGATTGCAACTTCACAGTTCTTAGTGATTCCTTCTTCTCTAGATGAGACTATACCATGTGTCCCTTAGGCTGCGAAAACACTTGCAATGATTACCATGCACAAAAGGTTCTATAGAATGCTTTTAAAGTATTGTTTGATTGAAAACATTCAAAAATCTTCCTGAGTGAGGCCTCCAAAAGAAAAACACTCCAAACCCAACATATATGGAGTTCCTCATCTTTTGGGTCTGAAAGTCTTAGGGATCAATTATGTCAAGATGCTCTCCTGGAGCAAGAATTCTTTTTAAGCAAGCAGTGGTTAACCAGTGATGCTGGGTGTTCAGCATTTGGACTTTGAAACAAACAAAAACCCACAGTGCCCTTGTTAAGTTCTGTCTCTATGGTAAAATAAGAGGAGTGTACAACATCGACTGCAAAACAATAAGGCAAAAAAAAAAATGCACTTCCTCGGTGGCCTGGCAATACAGCATCAGTGAACAAATCAAACCACCAATGTGTGTGTAGGGGGGGGGGAATAAAAGACCTGGGCACAATTCTTGACACAGAAAGATACAGAAGATGCAAGCTACAGGATGCATTTGAGCAACGTTTTGAATTTCTTGACACACGGCGTTATGACATCCTGTCTCAAATGTGCTGAACCGAAAATGAGGGAATAAGCCCCAGCTAGGGCGGGGAGGGAAAGCAAATCTCACGGGCGAGCAGCTGGAGATGGGGAGATATTACTGGTGTCAGTAGCTCGGTTTCTCCTTAAGGGGTCACTACTCAGCAAGGAGGCAGCCTACTCCAGCAATATCTAAAAGGCTGTATCAGGTAATAAAGCGTACTTTTAAATAATGTCGGTACGACCCTTTTTTTCTGTACTTTGCAGAATCTAAGTGTTTGAAGTAAACATCATCTTCACTCCGTATTCATCAGTATCAGACCATCATTCCAGGGAGTTATCCTCATCGAGGCTGTATGACAAGGACACAGGTTGGACCCCCTACCAAAGACTCTCTTTTTGAGGGTGCGAATACTGTAAGAAGACCCCAGGAGGCTGAGGATGCTTTCAAAATGAAAGACTAAAAATGCAGTGCCATATTCCTGACTCCCTGGCACCTTCTGTCAGAAACAGGATTTTTTTAGGGAAAGCATACCAGAAATCTGCCCCAGAGAGAAGTCTGTTATTCCCAGGAGGAAACTATCATTCATTTTAGACAATGTGTCATAGATCTGTAGCAGAAGGGTGTGATTGGCTTCTGCATACACTGACGAGAAAGATGCAAGTATCACTCACAGCATGTAAGACTGTCTCTCCTCTTTTGCTGTCACCAGCTGTGAGGTACTTTAGCAGAGTGGGTACCAGCTGACAGGGCACCATGTTAAAACAGCTGTTTCCCCCTCACTTGCAGTACTGTGGTAGAGATTTAGCTTGTCAGAGACCTGTCAGAAAATACTCAATATACAACAATCTCTTGAGCTGCTACAGCACAGTCCCATCTACTGATCTCAAAGCACTTCATCAGTTCCAACATCCAACTTCTTGTAATGGAAGCAACCATTTACATCATTTCAGTGGAGTGGGAACCATAGCTTAGACATGTTGCACAAGCTCATAAAAATTACACAGTTGCTTGGGAAACTGACATGTGCATCAGTTCATTGTAGGACAGGTAGAGAAGAGCCTCCTGCCTGCAGCCAACACAGGTGGAGACTGTGCATTAAGCTTTTGCTCCTTAACCTCCTTGCTCTCCCCAGATCAGCTTCTTCAGTATAAAAATATAGCTCTACCTATGCTCATGTTCATCTAGTTGCTGGTAGTCTGGCTACTCTGGACTGGACCTCTGCACTTTGTATAATTGTTTACATCATGCAAAGTGAACGCAGAACACTGCTAAGTCTAAATTTTTACTCATATAAACATTTCTGCAAAATGCAATGCACTGTGAAGGAGACATATCAGCAAACAAAAATAAATAAAAAGTGCTCCACAGTAACAAACAGTTGAATGAAACTTCAACGATCTGATTTTCTTTTGCTTCTAGGTTAATTTTTACAAATACACTGGCCATACAAAAGGGGATTAATTACAAATACTCTGAGACTCCAAAGCCTTACCACTAGAGTACGAACTGCTTAAATACCTTTTTCTTCTTTTTTCCTTACAGAAAATGTTCTTATTTAACAAAATCAGTTCTTGAATTTACAGTTCACGGTTTAACCCTCTTCTCAGTCTTCTCCTAAACCGTGGACTGCCAATTTCTTTTTCTCTATTTGGTGTTCCTTTAAGACCCATAAAAACAAGTGGGAAGACAATCTGCATAAGATCAAAACTGCTTATTGCTATGCCACTGGTGACAAGAAAAGAGTAAGAAACACTGGCATAAACAGAACTAAATGGTAAACCCTAACCATAACTGTGAATAAAACACACTTTTATCTTAAGCTGGACTTGAAATTTAGTCAGCAACTAAGCACTAAGCCTTTGACATCTACTCAGCTGGGTCAGGACAACAGTAGCTTTTGTTCTACTGACATTTTGAAGATGCGAATCTTGATTACACAAAAGTATCCTAACAGTGGCTTAAAGGTCAAGATGACAGACCAACATCTTTGGCAACAGCAGCAATTGTGACAAGTGATGACGTCCCATTAACGTCTATTTCAGGACATAGCACATTTCAGAGTTGTTTGTACATGTGTCTGTATATATGTTGTTACAAACAAGACCTGATAGTCTCCAATTTACCAATAATTTCTATGGACTTGATCTGTGTAAATTCCGGAAATTGTTGCAACAGGAGAGATGGATGCTTTAATGTCCGCCATTTCAGAACTTTTAAAATCATCTACTCACAACTCTTTCCTCCATTAATGTGCAAGACATTGATGCTCTTCAGTGTTTCATGAATAAAAAAAATATTTTTGTGCAATTAATGGGCATAAGCTTTGTCTTCCTCAGAAACATATCAGGCCAAATTTTCTACAGGATACTACATTTCGGAAAAACATTGTTAGTTATAACCAAGGACATGGTCTCTGAAAGTAGACTAGGTGAAAAGGCATGGAAGGTGAAAACCTATTAAGAGGAATAATTTTGGCAGCCCCTGTTTGAATCCAAACTTTAGCACCAGCAGTACTGACAGCCCTCTCACTTTAGTGGTGTGTCTCCATTGACCAGTGTTCAGGTCCACGTATTGTGCTGTCATGAAAATGATCCAAATTATTTTTTTTAAGTGTATTGAAACTTCATCAATTTCTGGGTGGATATTCTAATTCAGCAGTAAAATATTCTGAAATTAAGTTCAGACCAGTTCACTTGGTAAGACAACAAAGTCTAATCACATTAAAAACACATTTGATTAAAATGCCAAAACAGAGATTTAATGTGGTTTAGCAAATTCACATTAAATATGTAGCTGTTTTGCATCCAGATTGATTTTCTTCACTTTAGGCAACACCTTAGTGGTCAAGCATGATAATCTTCATCCTCCTGGTCCACTCATAAGGGAGCAACAGGCCTTCCAAATTAGGCTGGCATACCCTGCTCCTGACAGGGTGGAATTAACCAATGTCTGCTACCATCTCAGTGTCCCTGACTAGATCACTTGGCTAGCCTGATAGACCCCCAAGGGCTCCACTTCATGGTGCCTTTGCCCTGCAGGGTCTGTTGAAGAAAACAGCTCCCCTTTGGAGTCAGTCACCCTGGAGTGTGTTTTGCCTGCTCTGCCACAGCCTCCTTCATGAGTTTATCTCAATGGCATGCAATCTCCAAAACATCTTGTCTTCAAAACACCCTTGTGGCTATATGGCAAAGCTACTAGCATCTTTCTTTACAGAAGGGAAAACGATATAGAACTGAGAGTGGATTTAAACCCCAGAAGCTCTCGGCTTTGTAGCTCCATACTCTTCATGATCTGGTCATCAAAACAGCATCCTGAATTAGGCACACAGGCTCCACAGTCAGTGCCTGAGGAGTAGCCAATGGTGGGATTTACAACTGTGGTGTCTACTAAGCAGCAAACTACCCAAGTGTTAATAATTAACCAAAATATCTCACTGGAATTTAGAAGGCTTGCAACTCCGTATTTCAGGGAGGTACATTCACAGCCCCAAAGCGAAACACAAACATCGTAAAAAAAGGAGATGCTGTTTGAAAATGATCATAACAAGAGCAGACTGCCTCCCTCCTGCTTGTGCTAACAGCCCAGTGTTGGAAAATGTCCTCTCCCTAAGAGGAGAAACCTGAGCTGGGTTCCTTCATCTGTCCGAAAAGATGCAAGTACACATCTCTTATCTCTCAGGAGTTAGCCAACCTCTTAGGTACCTTGTCCAAAAACTTTGGTCAAATACTTAGAAGATTGGGAACTGAGATAACCCCTTCTTTCACGTAAGTGTTCTCATCAACATCATGCTTTCTTTGTCTCTGGCCTAGTATTTGGTGGGACAACTGCAATGGGACCAGCTGAGGGTATTCTTTCTCATCTGATCATACCAAGAGGTCTAGCCCCATAGACTGGACATGCAGATGCACATTTTCTGTGTGGATTTCACTGAAAAGTCAGTTAAATGGCCTGCTGTTAAATGCGGAAGTTATTTAAATCAATTTTGTCATCAATATACGAAATGAAGGATGAGACTTCATGCTTGCACATACCTCCCCACACACACACTTTCACAGCCGGTTCAGAACTGCTGTGATTAAACTGGAGCTTTTGCTCCCTATGAAAATTGGTTAGATGAGCAGCAGTAAACAAAAATATATTGTATGTGGGGACAGGAGTCTCTCTGTGTGGGCTTTGTTTTTTCCATAACTCTTCCTATTTAAATCCTAAGCAAAAAAGAATAAATACAGCTTTAAAGAGGGTGTACAGTCACTCCAAATTTGTTCTAAGGTCTTTCAACCAGCAAGATAATTAAGATGTGTCTAATTAAAGCCCGAGCCAGTGGTAAGATTCCCTGTTGTGCCTTAGCTGTGTAAGAAATATTTATCTATAGCTAGCAAGTCTTGACTGTTTAGCTCAGGCTATAAAAATTTGTGTGATTAATTACAGTGTCTCTGTTTAAATCCCTGATTTAGCAGGCAGCATATTAGGCAAAGGAATATTTCTATGGCAACTCTTTTTCTTAAAGCCAGGCACAGACATAGGTATCTTTCAGAAATGTGGGTGGAGAAATATTGTTCTTTCAGAAAGTCTTCATGACCTTTCCTTTCTAAATAAGTGGAACTTCAGGTAAAAAATGCCATTCCTGCTATCAAATTTTCTCAGCTGCAGCCTTGACTGAGAATATTCTATGAGTAATATGTTGTTTTCACTGAGTTGTTTCAGAAAGTTGCATGCACTTTCCATCACATCCAAGAAGAAGATAATTTTGGTAGGCTTGCCTCAAAAAGAGAGATGTGGTGTGCAAGGGTATCATTTCATGCTGTGAAATAAGGATTGAAGTGAAAGGTTAAATAGGAAACTAGTCAAGTGGTAAATTAAAGCCCATGGAAATCCAGTTATTTCAAGCCTCAAAAAATAATGTTTTCAAGTTGTGTTAAATGCAGGGAGCTGGGGGGTGGGGTGGAGGTGGGGTGTTACCTGCAGACAGGCCACAACAAAAACTGTGTATTTGTCTGTTTTGAGCCCTGCCAACCATTTGGGAGAGTAGGAGGGTGGGGAGGAGAGGAGGAAATGCACCACACATCTACCTGGGCACTCTGCAGTTTTCCTAAGAACAAGGTACCTGGCTGACAGACAGGAGCTGGGAGCATAAATCTGGAAAATTGCTCTCTACATGCCCAGTTCTTGTAATCTCCTTTAGGCGCCTGTTCCTGGCCATTATTAGAAAATGGATATTAACCTGGATGGGACTTTTTCTTGACCCAGTATGACTAGTTCTCTGTTCTTTTGCTTTGCATGCAATTTAACAAGTGCCGGAGGTCTCAGGTCAGCACAAGGCTTTATCATATTTCTAAAAGCAAGCGGTGACTTCGGTAATCTGTAAGTGAGTGCAGATTCAGAGCTTTTATAGGAACTTTTTCCTTCTTCCCAGCCTAATTACCTTCCATTTTTTTCCACAATTGTAGAGACATGGTGTGAAGTCCTAATGCACTATCCTTCTGGCACAGCTAGGGTGACTGGAGACCCCACAGTCGCTGTCTCATACTTCGTCATTCTGGGATGTCAGAAAGTACCAAAATATACACCTAGTAAAAGATTGCCAAGGGAAAGTTAAAACTACTTAAAAAAAAATCTTCATTTTTTTTGTGGCTTTGCAAAACCATGAATGAGATTTTATGGGTTGCTTAGTGATGGTGGGAAAATTGAATCCAGTGGAAAATACCAGACAAAGGGCTAAATATAGCTTTATTTGGCAAATGGTATGGTGAGGAAGGTAGTGAATGTAGTGTGAAAGTTGAAGAAAACCCCAGAGATCAGATCTCTGAGAATGGAAACATAGCACAGCTCCTTTGAAGTTTGTGCAAATAGCTATTTGCTCACCAAAAATTTTGGCCCTAATACATGACTATTTCCAGATGGACCCTGGTTTAAAACATGTAGATAGCACATAGCTTTGCTGTCTGCTTACTTGTTCCCCCCTTTTTAAAGCCTGAACAGGTAGTCAAGCTCAAGACCCTCAGCACTGGAAGTACTGTGATGTAATGAGTCTGGTGTGACTTCCTCTGTGGATAAAACTTGTGAAATACTCTTTAGACAGAACTTTCTCAAAACCTTTAGATCATACACACACACACACACACACACACAGAGTACAACTCAGGAGATGCTGTTGGGCATCACAGATCCCAGTAAGCACAGTAATTCATCATTGTGAAAACCTAACTAGATATATATTTAGGGTTCTTTTGGATCCCTGAAAAATTCTTACAGGTTGTGCCCTGGCTGCCAAGTTTAAGTGCTTAAAAATGTGAATAACTGGGATATGGGTACTTCCTTTTGGGGCAAAGTTTTTTTAAAACCTTCATTAATCCTACCCCTATGAAAACAATGTGGAATTCTGCTGTCAGAGAATAAAATGTGTGGTGCCTGTGTCACTAAATTCTTTCAAGTACTTTTAATTGACTCATAAAACATTCAGAACTGCGCCAAGACAGGAATCCTGTAACCCTAAATGTACTACTCCTATACTGCTTGCTTAGTAAAGCACTTAAATTTGTGGGATCACTTCACTGACCAGAGAAAAAAATATTTGTTTTTAATGGCAATTCTTCCTGCAAGTTTATCTGAGTTAAAACTGACAATGCATGTGCAATTCTGCAAGATCAGACCTTTGTCATTCATGATTAATTCACAGAAAGAATGCAGATATGTCAGTTACAAGGGAAAATATGAAAGTGCTATTTGATAACTTCATTGTTCTGTGTAGCTCTATGCTGGGACATTATACAAATGCATTTAGTCCTACACTTTGCTCCTGAACTATTCATAGCTATTCTTCACAGTTACAAAGTGGAGAACTTTGTAAACTAGAGTGTTCATTTTAGCTACCTAGCTGCCCACCTAAATCACAAGGTTTATGTTCCAAGATGGGAAGGTAACATTTATAACCAAAACCATGGTCTCAACCTAGTAATGGTACTCACAGCAGTCACTGTTTTTAGTGCGTATTGATATCTATTCTCTGTTAAGGGATATTAACTATTCTTCTTTTGCCAGGTTTCATTCTGCATCAGGTAAGTGACGGTCAGCCTACTATTAGTAACATCTCCAGAGAAAAAGACTCTACAGCAAAAGCAAAGAGACTACAGTCAACCAAATTCTGCTAATTTAGTAAGAACCTGTCAGTGAAACCTGGGAGGAGTCAAAAGTGCCATGAAATATTCCAGAATGCACCAGTAACTGATGTGTTCACAGTGAGTGGTTGTAGAACATGAATGTAGAACAGTGGTAGCAACATATTGTACAGAGAAAACAAAGAGAAGACTTTTTGGTCAAGTTTCTTCACAACGTATCAGCTGCCCAGGGACACTGACAAAAAAACCCCAAAACAACTCCAAAGGACCTTGTGAGACTGAGCAAGGAAGTCATCCGAGAAAATTATCCCTGAGGAATGCACACTTCCAATATGGTGCATAAAGACTTACCAAAATGACACCTGTAGTTGCCTTTTCAAAATACAGCAAGTAACAGAAGCCTTCTCTTTTAATATTGCCAATATGTTGATAATGACAACCTTGCTAATATTGTCAATATACTGTTAGATGACAGTGAAACAACATGTATTCCAGATGAAATAATGCTATATTACAGAGACTGAAGATATTCAAAAAGACAATTGACTTACTTGCAAACACTAAACTCAGCTGTATATTTTTAATTGATGCAGGGTCATGTATGCAACAAAACAAACCAGAGGCCTTATACTTTCAGCCCATACTGCAATGAAATTAGAAAAGAAAATATTTCCATTGTGAGTGGAAAGCTCTGGGAGCATGATGGAAAACTGGATATTTTGCCTAATAAACCTGCAGAACAACAACTCAATAGGCTTACTTCTGACAGGCAGAAAGAAAGAAAAATATAAACAGCATAGCAAAAATTCATGCAAATGTGAGGTGATTACACCAGGCATTTTAGTGGAATTCCATAAATATGGACAAGAAATGGAACATGAGACAAAGGCAGGGAACAGACAAGAAAATTGGCAGGAAAGGAGCAAAAGCCTGTGCACTTCCCCACTCTGTGGTAGTCTTGCTGCTGCAACTGCGCTTCCATTTCTCTGGGTGCAGGATGAACAACTCTCAGCATGCCATGCTGCCCTGCAGGTTTCCCCAAGTGCTCCTTTCTGCTTCTGGAGGTGGAACTGGAGTCATTTGGAGTTAATGGCAGGAAAAAAAATCAGGTTTTGCCTGGGCTTCTGAAACACCGTGGACTGGCTCTGATCTGAAACCTTACTAGAGCCTCTCTCTACAGACAGATACCATTTAACAAAGTGCAAAGTATTGGATAAAGAAATCTCTTGAGTGTGTGGGTTGAATTGCAGTCTACAACAGCAGATGGTCCAGCAGGTGCATGACTTGTCTACAGCAACAGGATGCAAAAGATATTAAAGAATCTGATGAAGTGTCTGATCATCAGGGACACCTAAAGAAAATAATAACTCATGTTGATACGGATCTCGGTGTTCTGGCAAAAATTAAGTTAGGGACTGTCCTGAGTAAAGTACTGAGAGCAAAAGCATAAACTAAACTAGTTTGGAGACAATAATTAGCTAGCAAGAGTTGCTGTAGTAAAATTAAAATAGTTAAGGATCAGCAAAGCAATCTAATTCAAATGCTGTTCCCTGTTGGGGAATTGGGGAAGGCAGGCCTAGTTTTAAAATGTCAATTTTTCTGAACTTATCGTAGTTTCTCAGGTGAGCTAATGGTTTTGGCAGGCTGAAATGTGATGCAGAGAACAAACTCTGTGCTGTGACTTCCCTTGGGGCAGCCAAGTGAGTGTCCTAGCACGCAGGCTGGCCCCATGCACTACAGCCTGAGCTGTTTGAGGATTGAGATGGGGTGGATGCAACAAGGAAGGTGACTGAGGATAAAAATACCAACATCCAGCAGCTGTAGGTATCTGAAATGCTTGGGGAGGAGGATTTAGTCTCCTGTGTCTCCAGTGTTCCTCCATATAATGCAAAATGTGCTCAAGAGGGGAAGAGCTTTCCTACTCCCATGTTTTATTATCTTTAACTGATTTGTTTAGAGTGATATTTTAAAAACCTGTAACTGTCTGCCTTTGGACTGAATGCCCTTGTGAAACATCTCTTTTGCCCCACACCCTGTGTTTTTTAAAAGCCTGACTATTATTCTAGTAAATGCCCACCCTTGCATGTCCTTTTCTTCCAGTTTGACCACCTTGGCCTTAAGACAGCTGTTTTGCTTTTCCTCATCCTGCAGAAACCCCCATTTCTCTTTCAGAGAGGAAATGCTCAAAGTTTGGAGACTTCTGAGCCAACCTCTCAATCTCATTCTGGAAGCTGCACCCACTCACCACAGAAAATCTGACCATTCCTTCAGACATTGCATGTTATGTTTACAGGTTGTGGTTACATTTAAAGCAGTTTATCTTTGTTCTTACCAAATGAAATGTGAAGAATTTACAGACAAGTTTAAACAAAGAGGTGGGATCTGAGTCAGCTGCTTCAGTCATTGGTGGTTTTACATGGTCAATTAGTTACTATTAGCTCTAACATCCATGAATGCCTCTTGGTAACCACCAAGCAAATGACAGTGTTCAACTCCAAGAAATGTCATCGGCTCTTGAAAAGATTGTCAGCAGTACCATTTCTGTGGTTTGATTGGAACAATTCCTAGCTTTTAGGGGTCTCTATAGTGACTCCCTATTGAACAGAGGTGGAAACTCAAGCATAAAGCATGAAGAAATTTGTTCAGGAAAGCACATCAAAGCTGTGACAGAAACATGAAGATGCCAGACCTTGAAAATGTTGTTCCAGCGATCTGCAAAGTACCATCATATCTGGGATCTTAACCCAGGACATGAGATATTGCCTGTTGTCCTTTTAGGCTCTGTTGCTGATGAAGTCAGGTGGTTCCAGTCTGAGACAGAATGCAGGACTCCTCTAGCCTTTTTGCCAGGCTGCACAGACAGGGCGTCTGACCAAGTGGTGCTACACATCGCATAACATGTCTTTCTGAAGAAGACTGGCCACACCAATTTAACTTTAAAGGGCCAGATCTGTTGCTCACAGAGATCAGTGGGAGAACACTATTAGAGGTATTGCCACAGAAAATCATTGATAGGAAGAAAAAAGGGCTGGAGTGTGGGTTTTATATTGTGCTGGACTAATCATACATCACTTTCAGAAAAGTTAGTGCTCTCCTGGGTTGCTGAAACAGTAAAAACAGGTTTTGTTCCCTTCTCATGGACATTGATTAAGACAGCACCAATTTGACCCCACAGGTACTAAAATCCCAGTAGTGCCTAGAGGGTCAGATTCTGCCCTGGGATGTCACCAAGTGACCTAGTGCAATGGAAACACCAATGTATAGAGCCACACCTTGTGCTCTTGCCATTTTACTGTCTCTGAAACGATACCCATGGAGGTTGACTGCCACCATAGTGCAGACGATGAATGACTGTATGCATATTGGGTATGGGTTTCCCCCTTTTGCCCGTTCTTCAAATCCAGTCTCTCTCTCACAGCCCTTCAATACTCCTGCCTTTCTTGGGACTTGGATGTGATAAAGGAAGTTACTCCACAAGCTGAAGTTCAGGTTCCTGGGATAAATATGAGGCCCAAAGTAAACAGGGCTGCAGAAAGAAAGGCGTGCAAACATGTCATAAAACTTTCAGTCCAATAGTAAAAAACAAACAAAACATTTTATCAGAGCATAGTCCTTGTGCCATCACTGTGTCATTGATGAAGAGGGGACAAATCTGGAGTACCTTGTGCAAAATGTGTAGTGCATTAAGTGAGACTGAAAGGATATAAAAGCAGAAATTAACTATCCCAATGAAGAATTCCTGGAAGCCACCCCTAGCTTAGCAGGGTAATGAAGTAGAGGTAAAGGTTTTGGAAGACTGAAAAACTGTCTCTGACATTTACTGGTGCAGGGACAGGGTTTCAGTGGATTATCTTCAATCAGGATGAGATCCTGTATTTCACATAGATAGCTCTGCATGCAGCAGGGCTGGTGCCCCACTGAAAAAGCAAGCTCCATGCTAGGAACTTCGGGGAAAAGAGAAGGAAACAGAAGACATCTCTGACAACTTTGTTTGTAGCAACATTTTTTAAAAACCTGTGTAGGACTTGTGCCTTCATCTGCTCTGGGTAAAGCACAGAGAAGAGAAAGCCAGACAATTACAGGCATGTGCAGCACATAAGTTGTAGAATCATGCAATGGTTCAGGTTGGAAAGAACCTTAAGATCATCTAGTTCCAACTCCCTGCCATGGGCAAAGATGCCTCACACCAGGCCATGTCGCCCAAGGCTCTGTCCACTCTGGCCTTGAACACTGCCAGGAATGGAGCATTTAATACTTCTTTGGGTAACAAAAAGTAAGTGGAACAGAGAAGGTGATTAAGGAATTATTGAAATATGGAGCATCTGTAAAAACAGAAAGCAGTAGTTGCAAACATAATACCTATTATTTTCATACATGAAATGAAGCTCTTTTTCACGCAGCTTTATCTAATTATTTTGTGGAACTCTTTACCATAGGTTGATAGAGGTTTACATGAAGTTCAAACACAATCTGATAAATGCATGGACAAAAAGTAGTGATTCAGGAGCTACTAAATTTAATCACCCATGAGACTCAAGTTCTTGGAAGTTGGGAAATCATTCCCCAAAATCCCCCTTTGCATGCCTCCCATTCTACTCTTCCACCACTATAAGCTGTTTGCTAGTCTCAGGGGCAGGATAATGGGCTAGATGGTCTTCTAGCTCAGCAGGTCTCAGCTAAGCAAGCAAAGTTTAGGCAAACCATGTTCTCCATCTCCTTGTTTTTGCTGTGATCCAGCTTGTTTGTTCATTGTGGGGTTTTGTTTATTTGGTTGGGTTTTTTTTCAGTTTGCAAGTTCTACAGTGCAGATAGATTTGTACAGGGGAGTTGGGGGATCCCCTGTGCACAGGGCCCACTGAGCCTTATCTAGGCATGATGTCCTGTTTGGGGCCCCACAGAGGAGAGACAAAGCAAAGGGGCTCCAAGAGGCCACTGGGTTGAGTAGACTGGAATGCTGTCCTGTGAGGAGGGGCTAGGTCCTCCTGCAAGGATCAGGAATGGCTTTGGGGGACCTGACAGCACTCTGGCAGTGCCTGGTAGGAAGGGGAGTGATAATGGGCATAAGCTGAAGCTAGGGCTTCTTCGCCATGATGACAACCAGGTAGTGCAATAAGACACCTAGAGAAGCTGAGTCTTCTCCAGTCTTGGGGGTTTTCAAGACCCAGTCAAAAAGTCCTTACAAAGTCCAGGGAAAAGTTCTTTATGTGGAAGGTTCTCTATTTCCACTGAGCCTTCTAGGCCCAAAGATAATGTAAATGCTAATGCCATCAGTACAGTGTGCAATTTCTCGCTGCTTCTGAAATGTATGTATGCAGGCCCTGGCATTTATACTCATGCGAAAACAGAAATTAACTTCAACTTCCTGCATAACAATAATTATGATTAGACTGCTCTGTCACTGTCCTAAGAAAGGAAAGTATATTAACTCTGGCAAAAGCAGAGAACGGGTTTTCAGCCGGTGTAAGTTGATGTAGCATCACTGAAGCCAATAGGCTGCACTGAGTTTCACTTGCTGGAAGTCTGCCCCTATTCACTTTGAATGTTGGTTCTTCACCTTCCTTCTCTGCTTGTACAGCATTCATATGTGGTAAGGAAGGCCACCTGGGTGTAGCACATCATCAAGCTTGTTGCAGTAGGTGATGGGCAGGGAAGCTGCTTTTACCATGCACAAGGGTGTGCTTGTGCTCCCACTAAGAGGAGAGGATGCATGGATTGCAGAATCTCTCTCATGCCAGCAGGGAGACTAGCCAGACCTCTCACACCCACCCACAGTGAGAAGGAGGAGGAGGGGGCTGCTTCCTCTTCCTCTTGCAGAGCTGACAAGGCCCCCTTTTCCTCTTGAGAGAGCTGTGGATAGGCAGCAGTGTGCAGGCATGGCTCTATCAGTGGCTGTGACGTAGGATCCTAAATAGCACACTACAGGGCTATCTTCGGACTGACAATGGGGTGCTGGCATGGCTGCATAGCTTCCCTTTCCTAGGGCCCTTTCTGCCCACAAAAACATACTTTATAAAGAGGAATGGCCAGGTCTTCTGTGGGATTCACTAACTCCAAACATCCATCGTGCTTTGTATTAGAATAGCCAAGAGTAATGGGCTGGATTAATGCCTCCAATGCCAAATTTATCTGTTACACAGTTATAGCAATAGAAAAATCCTACCTGAAGGTTAGGTGTTCAACTGGTCTCCCGCACAAGCTTAAAAGCTGCTCGTGCTTAATTTACACCTTTTCAACATCTCTTTGCTTGTGAACTCTGTTTGCTCTCCATACCCAGAACAAAGCACCACCTGACATCTGTTTTACTTTCTCTCTTTTCCCAAAACAAAATGAGGGCAGAGACAATACAGGTGATGGAACACTTAATTTGTGCTCTCTAGTCTGAGTAGGAAGGGGACAACATCCTGGTTGGAGCAACAGCTGTGCTCTGACGAAGAGCTGGAGCCTGGCCTCCATTAACGTGGTTGCAATGATAAACAGGCTTTGAGTCTTCAAGCCAAATTCCTCCAGCAGAAAGGAGTTCCCAGCTGTAACACATCACTGCCACCCAGCAAAGCAATGTTGTGGAGTGTGGTTTCTTAGGGTCCCTGCTTCTCTGTCCAGCATTGTGATGCATTTTCTCCTTCCTTCCCTTCCAAAAATCCCTTTAAAAAATGCAGCTATTGACCAATTGGCACTACAAGGTAATGAGAGACATTTTTCCTCATTCCCATCACCAGGCAGGATGAGTTGTCACAGACAGACTTGTGAACACATGCAGTGGCAGCTAATGCTGTTCAGGAACTGAGTGCACACACTCAACAGAGAAGAATTTCCGTACACCTTTTGGTTTTCAACCTGTGTTCAACCTCCTAACTGCGACACAGTTTGAGTCATGCCATTTAAGTCAGTGGGACTACTCACTAAAGTGCTACTCATCCGGAGAACGCATTCTCTAGGCAGGCCACAAATAACTCATCATGCTTAAATCTGTGCACGCCTGCTAAAGGCGTAATTTAAACATCTTCGCACGATCCCTTCAAGAGCCACAAACTTTGGGAAAGTCAGAGGAATGCAGGATTGACTGGATGCATAGGCCAAACAAAAAATACATGATCATTGCAAATAAGGAAGGAAAAAGAAGCAGGAAAGTAAAAAAATGTGCAATACACGGGAGTTTTTTGAGCTGATCTACCACTGCTAGAGGGAATATTCAAATTTTTTAAGGAAATAGACTGCTTCAAAAACTAGATAAGTGTGTCATGCCACTCTATGCCCTATGTGCCTCACTTGCCATATGTGTAAAATTGTTACTAAATAGGAAATATACCATTATTTTTAATATGATGGAGGACAGAAAGCTGGGAAGAAGTAGTTTTATTTCCCTCATTTAGACAGCAAAGCTCTGAGACAGAAGCTGCATATCATCAGTGCTGTTCCTTGAATTATCTAGATTACAGATCTGATGGAATGATGTGTGAAGAGACTGGTAAAATATTACACTAATGTTTACTGTATTCTTTATATTTGAAGTGTATTATATGTCCATCTTTTTCCTGTCTTGTAGTTGAATCTGGTATCTTCCTAGTGGATAATGTCAGAAGTATATGGTCACTGTTCAAGGACCACTGGGGACTGGAACGTAGTGGGGATTGGAAACAGATGATTTTTAATGTCCCTTCCAACCCTAACCAGTCTGTGATTCTGTGATCATAGAAGTATGCAAATTGTATAAAGGTGTTTCAAGTTTCAGCAGGGTTGACTTAGCCCTCTCTGCCAAAGAAGAGGGAGGCTATTCAGGTTGGCTCGGTCAGATAAGATGGTGTTCATCCAAGCCTGGCATTCATTCCACAGACAATAAATACCCGGAGTCATTTCTTGGAAGTGCCAGCATTTCCTGGTGGAACTCTTTTCACCCCAAACAAGCACACACCCTTCCTGTACAGCACACTCTGGGATGCGTGCTAGAGCCAGTTTGTGCCTTGCAGCAACGTCTCAGCAGGCACAGGAGTGACCTGGATCACACCACTTTACAAGACAATCCTGGGCCAGGCAGTTTCTAATATCATGTTGTGAAAAGCAGAGAGCATCTGTCCTACACTGGGAGATGTTTTCTCTACCACCTCCATCCAAACTGCTTTGTAGTGTGTGCAAACCCGCTGCTTCAGCTCAGGAGCACTGTTGGCTGAACAAGTTGGATAGAGAAATTGAAAATTACGGATCAGCCACAAAAGAGCAGTGGACTCAAGCACTAGGTTAGGAAAGCTTCTAAGTCATGATCTCCAGAACCTAAGTCTTCTCTTGAAGTCATGCAAAAAGAGATTTGCACAAAGCTCTGGGCCATCTGAGGTGATTTACCAAAGATGTTGCTAATTTTTCAGTTGCCCTTGAAAGCCTTCACCATGCTCTGTAGCACTCCATCAAACTACCTGAACAGAAAGAATCAGACTAGCTGAATCATGGAAAGAATGTGCATGATGCATGGCTAGGAGAAAGGATTTTTTTTTTTTTTCACCGTGTTTTGAAGAGAAAAGGAGATGTTTTGGGTACTTTTCTTCAACCTAGGCTCTTCCTTCATAGACCCACTTCAACCCATGCCACATGCCTGGGCCCTCTTCAACCCATGCCACATGCCTGGGCACTAATCTTCTCTCTTTGCAGATAGTAAGCTAATCAGGCTTGGGTCTAGTGTAAGTCACACACCTTTCTTCCCATTTAGCATCCTCCTTTATAAAACACAGAGAAACCTTCTTTCTGCTTGTTATATTTTAACATAGAAGGGTAAAACAAGGATTTTAAACTGCAATCTCTTAGGAAAAAAGTGTTAATGCTGCTACTGAGTTTGTGAGGTTCCAGATCTGTGAAACTGTGCTTTTCATATCTGCTTTTTCTTCCTGCCTGTGAGAAAGAGGGTGGCTAGCAGTGTCTGTTTGACTGTATCTCATAGCTGAAAAAAAAACCAGCAAAACTGAATGCCAGCCTTGGTAAATTCTAATGACAAACAGCCACACAGAAGGTGCTAGGACTCTTAGGTGCTGGACCAGGCTGTCTTCTGTAGCATCAATCTTGGCTTAACTGGCAGAGAACTGGCAAAGAGTTTTGTCTGGACCTGAGAAACAGAAGAGAGGAATTAAAGCCATACCTATACTCATTTTCAGAACAAAGGCAAAATGTTTGATGACCTCTTCAGTTTCATGATTGCCTAGTTACACACAAACTTCAAACCTTTATTTTTAATTTAGCCCAGGGAGGCAGTTTTCTTTTTCTGTGTCAGTGAGCTGATATTTGTTCAGGGTGGAAAAACAGTTTAAGTTTACTTTGAATGAAAATAAATATGTGTATTAAGAGAATACCCTCTCAGTTAGCTGCACATGCCCCCAGGATAAAGCATTTTTCCTCTGCACTGTTCAATTCTGTAATTGAATTCCAATAGGAAGCAGACATGCACAGTGGGAGTATTACCTGATTTGTTCTGATAGCTTGGGAACAGATAAGGACAGGCTCCCCAAACCCTGCCCGAGCAGAGCTAGTCCTGCCTGTTAGCTGAGATCCCAGCACAAGCAGGGGAATTTGCAGTAGGTTGGAGACACAGCTGGAACAACCACCCACCCCTGCCCTAGAGGAGAGGAAAATGAGTCCTTTAGGGTTAGCTTCAAAAGTATATGTGCTTCACCAGTTCTCAGTGACTGAGGGGCTTCAGAGAGGTCTTGGTAGCTGCAATCTTTTAAAGTAGCTCAGGCTCAGGGCTGCTCTGAATTACATGCACTGGGTAAGTAGGGACAGACAATTTCTGAAGCTCAGTGCAAATATTTCAGCCAATGGCCTCCACAGGTATAAAAAAAATAACACATTTTTAATTTTTTTTAATGTCTTTTCAGTGTTATTTTGAAAAGTCACTGATTAAACCCAAATTACCTGGCAAGCTTATAATTCATATGTGAATTCATATCACTCTCTGCCCATTTTGTGTGATTGTTTATAGGCATAGTTGAAAATACATTGATGTGAATGAAGAATGGCACCTGGAACCAGGCTCAAGATGCCATTTTTTTATTCTTGACTCTTCATCCAACCAATGGTAGAAGTATTTTTGATGCCTTAAAAGTTGAATTTGTAACCAGTGAAATTCACACCTTCTTGCACCACAGGAAAAACACTACCCCCATAACCCCAGAAGCCTTTAAGCCTTGAGGAAAACAGCACACCTCTGCTTGAAATGTAGCTAACTAAAATCCACACTAAAACTTAGATTACTGTTTTGAAGAAAGAAGTAGAATGGGAATTAAAAACAAGTTTATGGCACATCTTATTTTTAAATTCTGGCCATATAATTCCATTAAATTGCCTTTCACACTGTATTCTCTGCTTTCCACTAAGTGGTCTCCAACTCACTACTGCTCAAACTTTGATTTTAAGAATTGACATTTGTTTTTACTTCATGAAATGGATAAATTGCCTTATGCTTTAAGCAACATACAACAAGCTAAGCCAACTTTTAATACACCAAGTATCAAAGTAGAGATACTCAAAGTCTCTTTATAAGTGAGGTTTAATTTCCTCCCACCAGGGATCAGAATCAAATTCCTGAAGAGGGTCTATGACTCTTGCACTAAGATGAAGGTGGGATATTCTTTGCAAGGAATGCATCACCAAGTTCTTGAGGTTTAGAGGCCTTAAAGTGACTACTTGATCCAACCTAAGCAGTCTAAAAGTCAGCAGCTGTACTGGATGAAGAAATCACAGGGGAAAAAGTATGATTATTGTCTATATTGTGAAGGCCACACTCTAGGAAGCATAACTTGGTCTGTACAGACAGGTTATATTAATGAAGATACTTTCTAGTTTTTTACTTCAGCACAATTTTTAAATGTAGTCTGATAAAATTAAAAAAAAATGAAACAGAAAAAAGGCTACTTCACATAACAGCAGCAGCTGTAGATCATGTGAGGAAATACTTCTGAACACCAGATGAACAAATGGGCAGGACTGTTATAATTGTTGATACAGGTATAGAAGTGGGTCAAGGCTTGAAAGGAGTGGTATTGTCTCTTAATTGAAACAACTGATCCTATTGGAAAAAACTGATGTGCTGGAGGAGGAATTGCATTCTTAAAATTTGATTCTATTTTCTCATATATCAGCTGACCTAATTAAAGATTTGTCTTCTCCATACACATTGTATGTAAATTAAATAGATTGAAGAACTGCTTTCCAGACTGATTTTGAAAATTGTCTTGGACTGCCTTACCAGACCATGGGACCTATTATCAATGCTCTTTGTGTCATAAGTGCACCCCTAGGTGTGAGCCACTAATTCATAAAGGCCATGGATATGCCTTGACCAGTGTTTTAAAACTCTTATGCTTATCCAGTTAGCTGACTAATAAAGTTATACCAAAATGAGTTGTTTTTAATCTGTATTTAGAAATGGGGAGGCCAAAGGGGCCAGTGAGGTGTTGAGGGGCTGGGAGCAGAAGGTTGTGCTGTCAGGAAGAAATAGGGCTTTAGAGTAAGAGAGGAGCTGAAGCTGAGAGTGGTGGGTGTGACTGGAGGGAGTCTGAAGGAATGGAGAGGGAAGGAGAAAAATGAATGGGATTTGAAGATGACAGGGAGGTTTTAGGCAATTCTGTATAGTGGCACAGGTGCTCCTGTCTCTTTCCTCCTCAGTACCATGCACTTTATCATCTGACCAAATGGTTTTGGATGACCTTTCTCTCTGTCCAAGCAGCATGGCAGCCTGGTCCCTCCTGGGCTGCTGGTGTATGAACAGGCTGGGGACAGGGTGAGGCAGAGAGAGACCGGAGTAGCACTGAAGCGTGCTGGTCCTCCTTTCTGTAAAAATGCAGAAATCACTTGCTAGGAGGGGAGATGGAGAGGGAAGAAGCAGTGTCCCATGTCCCTCACATGCCTCCTCAGCTTCCAGTGCCACCTGCAAGGCCAGATCTGTGCAAGTCTCTGCATGCAAGAAATGGAAATAAAATTTTCTAGGTAGTATGTGTTGCTCAAATAGATATGTGTCCCTTTGCCTTAGAGAAAGCAAAGGAAAAACAGATGGCCCTCAGTGAGACCATCTTCTACCATTAAGTTTTAGTGAATCTAGGTTACTATCTGACTATCTCTGCCTGAAGTCAATCTCACAGAAAAAGTTTTTGTGTTTAGGTCTTGATCCTTTTGGTGGAACATAGGCATAAATAGTGCTGTAGGGCTAAGTGAATATATTAAGAGACACATAGAAATAATACCCCAAAACCTAAAAAACCACCTTCCAAGTGCATGAAAAACAATGAATACTTAAACAAATCTTGGCTGACTTAGAGGTGATGTTGTGAAAAAGGAAATGGAGAAGTATCAGTTTCTTCTAGCTATGTTTGTTAGTATGAGACATCTGTTAACTCTTCTGAGACCACATCCTAACACTATTTCCACCAGAAAGAACTGCTTCAGAGAGAGATTAGGAGCTCTTTTAAAACTGATGTCCTTGCTGATCTGGTTGTGGTTGGAAGTGATACCAGCAGAGCCCCGAAAGGCACTTTTCTTCCTCCCTGTGAGGATTTCTTTTTAAGATAGGAATTGCTGCTGAATGGAGGCTGACAACAAATGAAACCTAAGAAGAACAGACTTGAGAAGCTCCTTGACTGCTGAAAGTGCACCAAAGACAGCTTTTCTATGTTGGTGCTTCCTTTTACAAAAAGCGTTACCAAAGATGTCACAGAGATTAAGTAAGCAGTGTGCATGGGCCAGGCCATCCTGATGATCGCTTGGTTTGTGTTACCCTCTTTCTCTACCAATGTGACTGTTGAAATCCATCCACTATGTCTTTTCTTCCATGCTGCAGATTCAGATACTGGGCTGGAGGGTTCTATTCATCACAAGCTGCAACAGTATGAATACTGCATTCAGGATATACTGCAGGACTAGATCTTAAAGTCAATGAAGCCGAGGGATGTGTTGCTGCAGCACTCTCCTGTACACTTTCTAAAGCCTGGAGCATAACAGCACTGCTATTGGTAGCCTTTGAGAACTGTCATACTACAAATATATAAGTAATAACCATGTTGAGGAAGTGGCATTGGAAAGGTTAAGATATTTGATAGCAGTTGGCCAGCTTACCTTATTCAGCATTACAATGCAAGCTTGCAACATCTAATGTAACTCTTACATGTATTTAATTTTAACATGCACTGTACACTGCCATGTACAGGGAGAAAGAGCAGCTGGAGGAGTGAGACAATCACATATGCACCCCACTGATTTTTCTAGTGTGAAGCATACTCTTGCTCCTTCTGGATTTCCTTTCCCCTAAGGCAAAGATCATGTTGGCTGTAAGCAGCACTGGAGGTTATGGAAACCTGTAGCCATAGCGTCTGCTTTCTCTTACACACACCTCACTCTGCTAAGTCAGTCTCTTAGAAAGATAACATCATTGTTAGAAACATGTAGAGAGAACTTGCAGGTGACCAGTCACACTCAAAAATATGGGAGAAGAAGCCACAGATGTCATTGCGCTGACACTGCCCAAAGCTGAAGGAATCTCTCCCAGAACTGAAAATCTGCATGTTCGGACAAGCAGTGCAGGGGTGATACTTCTCTGTAGCAAGGATTTCTCTGTATTAACAGATGTGAAGTAGTTTCAGCATGTGGGCGTCAAACAAAACCCAAAGTATACGGTGGATTTAGTGACTTTCAATTTGTTAGCTTTACAGACCTGAGTCTGCAAACAGTTTGGATAATTCTGTGACCCAAAAGAAAGCCAGCTGTTTCCAGGCTTCACTTTCAATCACTTCCTCCTACACCCTTAAAACAGGAAGGGGAAAAAGGTACATTAAAAAAATAAGTCCTGCTGCCTGTCATCAGAGGCTCCAACTGTCACTCTGTTGTGCTTGAAAAGGGCAATGTCCTTGTTCCTTGTTCCCTTGTTCCTGTGCAACAGGCAAATGGCTACTGCCCAGCAGGGAGGCCTATGCACTGCAGCAGATATTTATGGTGTGGTATCCAAAAGATTCAAAGGGCTTCCCCTTTCCAGCTCTTCTCCAGAGCCTGCCCATCTGGGAACACCAGGTAAAGCTCCTACTGACCTACATCAACAGGAGTACTGTTGTCAGCTCCAATGGGGGATAAGGCTGAAGCAGCCCAATATCAAAACATGTACATGGGGTTGTTAGAAAAAAAAACACTCTGCAGGTAGCATTGATTTTATTTTTTCTACTTTGGATCTCAAAGTTTGTGCCACCTATATGACTCTGAGACAGGTAAAGGCCTCTTCCATTATGCCGTGTCTCCTGCCAGGCCAGATAATTAAGGAGGGCTGCATGTAAAATGTAATGCTGTCAGGGTCTTATGGGTCTGATACCACCATAGGGCATATCAAAGAGAAAGTAGAGAAAAGAGCCAACAGGCTGAAATATGAAACAGTATCTAACAGAACATCTTCAATTCTAACACACCTTCTCTTTCACATCTTTCTCCCCAGCAACGCTTCACCTCAGTGGGTAGACCTCACCCCTTTTTTTGCCATTGTAGTGGGATGAAAGTTTCTTGCTATATGAACCTCAACAAAGAAACCATGGAACTAGGAATGTGTTTAAGTCATTCAGTGAAAAAAAACTGACCAAAAATGCATAGGACAGAAATAAGGTCTGTTGTGGGACTCAGACCATACTATCTAAATTAAACTGACCTTATTTCTGAATGCTTAAATCACCTTCAGCCATGAAGAAATGCAGCTCGGGATACTTTATAATCCTTTGGCTGTATTGCTACTGTATGGGCAGTAGTGAACTCTCAAGGCAGCCATTTATTCTGCTGAGAGACCCTTTCATATCACTCTGGCAGAATATTATAGCTTTATATTGGCTGCACATTATATTTACGCCCACTTAGCACTCCTGCAACAATGAGAACAGAACTTACAGAAATGAGGATGTGCATGTTCTGCACACTGAGGCAATGTAATATTCACTATAAACTTCTTCTCCGGTTCAACATTTACCACACAGAAAGCTGGTTTGCTTCTGGATACATATTTTAAAAGCATCCAAGGGACAAAGTGACTTTAGCCACAGCAGTATAAAGGAGAATATGATTACGCTGTCCCTAAAATGTGGCTGTGTATTTTCCACCATTCAGCAGCTTGTTATAGGTGTGCCTTTTGTAGGTGTCAAATGCCATGCCATTGACATACTCAGCCATTGACTCAGTTCAGGAACAGAGGATCTCCTGAACTTTAAAGGTCAGTCTCTGGCTGCCAATTGGCCCTCCATTTCCAATCTGGTGTCTGCATGGACAACGACTCTGGATATCAGCTCCCCTGAAACCAAGTTGTATTCAGGGAAACCTGTGAGTGTAAAGTCACCTGTGATTATGATCCTCTTAGCACACAGGAAGACATTTCCCCTTGTTGGAAATGCTGGTAACTCATTTCCCAAGCTCCACAGAAGATGACAACAGTCCTGTCCTCTCAAATGTTATGTGAGCAGAAAGCTGCAGGAACACAAAGGGCTGTGGATGGTCTGCCTGCCTGCCAAAATGAAAGCTCAATCGGATTCACAGTAATCTATCCTCCAGCCTTTATTCAGTTTCTCACCGTATGAACTCTTCATCTCCCTTTTGCTTTGATCTGCACCCATTGACTGCAAAAGACCCATTTTTCCTGCCTCAAAGGTGAAATCACCTAACTAAAAGGCTACATCAGAATCCAGTGTTTCAACAACAACAAAAGAGACACTTGTATGCTCCACTTCACCAGGAAAGAAAGGGAAAATCATCAATCAGACTGGATACTGGAGTGGTCAATTGACTGCTATGTCAGCTGTCCAATTGATTATCCACTTGAAGCAGTCAACCACTTTTGTGGAAAGAGGACCATCTGACATCAGCCTGGTAGATACTTATAAAAGGTTCAAGAGACTCTGGGGAAAACAATGCAGCCTTTTCAAATGCACCTTGAAAGCAGAGCAGATCTGTGGAGAATTGATTTTAAGTTTTTGTTTAAAAAGTGAAGGGAGGAAATGCACTAGAGATTTGATAACTTTAAAAGAAAATACATCCAATTCAATTGTGTCTTTTAAATTAGAAATACTCAAAACAGTTCTTGGTTTTGCTCCAGATTCTTTCAGCAGCCTCAAGTTAGGTGAATATGAATTTCCTGCACAACTGGACCAGCTTCAGTCACTGTGTAACTGGCTTTCTTTATAAATCTATAAAGTTGAGTTTATTGTAAATGGACTTTTAATCTTTGCACTGAAGCACAGTAGCTCTACTCTTCTAATCATATAAATCCTTGACGGCTATTTCACACCACCTGTGTGGCTTGATCAGGATATGAGGACTTTGAATCATAGGCCCTGGTGGTTTCATGTGCTGTAGATTAAGGTGTGACCACCCCTGCCTTTCCATCTACCTCTGATTGCCACTCCGAGGTAAGATACTCAGGTGTGGCATAGGCATATGTGCTTTTTTCACCCCACCATGGGAACAGCAGCTTTTGGCAAAGAAGCAGGGTGGGCAGCTGGGAGAAGTAATAGTTCGATCTGCTGTAGATAAAGATGTCAGAGCTCATGACTTGAAGCACTGACTGTAAATCAGAATGAACCCTGTGTGTCACTCAGTTCCAGGTTTTGTGTCCAAGTTTTTTATGCCATGCTATCTGAGGGCCCATATCCTTCAGTGACTGGATAAAAGAAAAGCCAAAGAGCTCTTTACAGAGATGCAACTCTGGAAGATATGTGACTATTAGGAAGGCTGAAAGGTGCTATGTAGCCAGTTTTATTCCACTATGTTGTAGCTCAGTATCTGCTCCATGCTAGCACTTTTACATTGCAGGTCCATTATAGCAACAAATATTAGCAGAGAGGCAGAGAAAAAAAAATCAATATACTGTTTTCAAGAAATCAAATCAGTCTCCAAGTTTAGAGCAGTTATTTTCTTAAATAAAAGGACACCAAATAGAATTTGGGTCGAAGTCAGAGCAGACCACTGATGAGTCACACTATCTAAATACGGTTGTGCACTGAAGCTGAATAGAGAGCCATATATTAGGTTCTTAGCTTCCCAGAAAAAAGAGAACAATGGGTTTGCAACCCAACGATGCAGCAGTCCTCCCAGTGTGTGGGATACCAGCTGGCCAGTGGATTGTGCACACTGAGAGTGTTGCTCTGCAAATGCTCTGTGGGCAGATCATGGGGGAAGGAAAAGTACTGGCAGGGGTGGCTAATTCATCAGTGTATGGGCCTACCCCCTGCTGGGAATAAAGTGATCTCTCAGTCCATATGAGCACTGAGTGCCTTTGCCATCAAGGCTGGAATACATGAGGGCTTGGAGTAACAGAACTCATAATTGTAAGCTAGCTCTTGAGGAAACCTTCGTTTATTGCAAGTCACTAGCGTAGAAAACATTTGTGCTGTTTGATTCCTGTTGACAATGGAGAAAGACCATTTTCCATGACTTTTTGATCTATAAAATCTCTGTATAATCCTAAATCCAGATAGATGGCTATATGTGGACATCTAAAAAAAAAGATAAATACTATTGAGAAAAAAGACAAATGCTATTTTGAAGCTATAATTTTGTAAATTTTAGGGGGTAGATAACCAGATTGTTTCTGGATCTTCCAGTCTTTGTTTTTCAGGCTGCATTTTGCTTTCATGTTGCATTAGTGGAATGGGTCATGCTGCCTGGTTTTTACTGAAACAGATATTTTCCCAATGTGTTAGTGAGAACTCTGCACTTATTGTATTTTGGCAGTTTTGAATTTCCTAGCCCTGAACTCTGAGAATTGCACTGAAATAGTCACACTTTTCCTTCAACTTTAGCTTTAACTAATAATTTAAAATTGCCAAGAAATCAAATACAAATTTTGGAGGTGTGTGAAGATGGAAGTCAAAGTCATCACTACTTCAGTCCATGCACTGGCCTAAAACTGCTGGTACAACTTTGTGCAGGCTGTTTTAGAGTGGGTCCTGATGTATGCTCACTCTGTTCCTCTAACTAGCCCTCCTTCAGACACATTCCTATGCCTTCTACAGGTTTTTGTAGTCTCCCTGTTAGACTGTGAAATCCAATCATGCTCTCTGTCAGTGTCTTGTAGAAGCTGTCAAATCTCTTGGGCAAAACTTCTTGTTAGTATTATGAGGGAAGGAACCTGCCTAGGAAAACAACTTCTTCATGAGAAGAAAATCATACCATAGTCCTTAAACCTGAAAAGACTCCACTGTGGTTTCTGAATGTTTATAAAGATAGACATGATATCAGACTAAACTAAGCGGAAATAAGGGAAAGGTCTCCCCTTTCTCAAGAGAGTTTTAATTTTATTTACCCCTTCTTAGCTCTCATATTATAGATCACTTTCTTTTTGGTTCTCCTTCAACATTTTTAGGGAGTCAGTTTTGCTTGCATCTTTTTCCAACTTGGAGCTTGAAGGCCAGGTACAGGTGAGTCATTGCAATAAGTGTAATGGTGCTGATACCATGCCTTACAGCTACAGAGAGATTCTGACGCTGCACTGAGCTAAGTCAGATGATGATGTTATCATCCCCAAGATGCTCATCACCACCTCAGGGGAAATCAGACAGACTGGTTTACACATTTAAACTACATGGCTTTGGCTTGTATTATGCCAGCTGTTTTTGCCTACAACGTATTGGGGAACCACTCTGCCAGCACAATTGCACAGGTAGCAGCTTCCATTGGGGTGATGCTGACATCTTCACCTGCATAGCTAGGCTCAAAAGAGGGTTCCTAAAGCAAACAAATGATTAAGGACATATCTGATCCAGAGCATAAAGTCTAAATCCACTCTTCAGGCACTTAATTTACAAATATCTCAGAGGATCTAATCTTAGTCTTGCAGAGTAAAGAACTATTTAATTTCCTTCTTAAACTGAAAAAATTACTTTCTGTATATGCTTACACATGGATAGCTAAAAACATTTAAAATTGAGAAACAGATTTCTATGAGGACAACTGTCCCAAGGTCTTGCACTGTGTGTAGGTTCTCTTTTCAGATCTTCATGCCGAACAGCTCTCAGATCCTTACACTCTACAGATGTTTTTAATGTCTAAAAGCTTAGCATTTAGGCTCATCCTTGGGCTCTAAAGAAATTGATTGAGTTGTCTTCCTTTGTTCTATTCATTTCCCAGGTTTGTCTTGTTTCCCTATTATTCCCTTTGGGATGCATAGATATTTCGAGAAACAGTGCAGAAAGAAGGCAAAGGAAGGAACTATTTTTTACAAGACTTATCCTACCAAGACAGATCACTGACTCATTTCAATTATTTCTTAAGGATTTATTCCACTAACGGAAGAGTATCTCGAGAGATGTAAGCTAACCAAGCTGTGTTGGGTGACCCATATAATACAAAGTGTGACCAATGACACACACCTGCATGAAGGCCATTCTATCCATTTGCCACCTCCTATGTTTATTCTTACAGGTGATAATCCTTATCTCTCTTTTTTGGTGCTCCTTTCAGATTATCATAATTCTTCAGAAACAGCGGAATCTTCTAACGGGTGCATATAGATTTCCAGCCAGGATATAAAGAGGATCCATTACAACTTATCTTTAGAAAGTAGATACTTTGATATTTATAGGAGTTAACCAGTATTTTTACAGTCTTTATCACATAATACAATTGTCTTTAATTTGATTTCCTCTGTCCACTTCAGATCATTGCCTGAGCAGCCCTTTGAATAAATTCTGTTCTTGGATATGGAGTTGACACAGCTCCCATTTTAACTAAATGAACCTTGTTGCAGTACCTCTTAATCTCTCTTATGACCTAGCTGTTTAAGTACTATTCCTTATCTAGTTGCCTAAATATTTCCAAACCTTTTCTGTTCATGAATTAATTTATATGTAGCTTATTCCCTCTTTCATAAAAACAGAATCTAATAAAACCTTTTAAAAAAGTTCATTTATAATTCTGGATAATATAGAAAACGGTGCCTCAGAAAAGGCCATTTAACATATTTCTTCATATTCTCAGTTTATATATCTGCTTTATTTAGAAGAGCAGTCCAAGATTTCTTGTGAAAACTATTTGTTTATTACAAATGAGCGAATAATTTACATTGAATAACTAATACCATGAGTTTTAGGCACTCTGAACAGAATGCCTGCTGGCACAAGATGATTTCCACAAGTGCACTTTATATTTTAACATATTTGATTATTCATGGCTGGTTGAGCCATGACTAGTTTTATATTTCTGATGAACCTCATAAATATGATTAATCCAAACAGGAACTGAGGTGAGAGGCTGTGATGAGAATATAAGCTGTTACTAATGGATTCAGTAAAGCACTTACAGACACACATGCTTCAAGCACATGCATTAGTTCTTTAGAAATCAAGGAGAGTTAGGATGTGGTAAATATCTTTGTGAATCAGGATGCAAGTTTCCAAGTACGAACTCATATTTTGAAACGTGGCCTTCTTGGTTTTAGGGCTTTTCCGTGATGCATGCTAAATACTTAGAAACTCAAGAACATATTATCAGGATTCCCACACGCAATGTACACTTGGAGGAAAGCTGTGCTGAGTCATTCTTCATTGTTGAAGCAAGACTGAAGAGTGATTACGTTACAGAAATTCACCAGAAGCTCAAAGTGACCAACCTCATGCATCCTCCATAGGCTTATGCCTCAGTGTCTGACTCTATTCCAAACTATTTTACAAGATCATTTGTTTAGGAATGTTCCAGGTGTTCTTCTGCTTTTTTGCTGCCACTCATAGTGTAAAACACACTGAGAGCTCTCTTTCCTCTTCCCCACCCTTGGCACAGGCTCACCTGCAGATTCAGTGAAGTGCTACTGATGCAACTTTTTTTTGCAAGCTTTATTGGCAAGACAATGGAGAAAGCTCACAGTCAAAATCTCCTCATGAAGAGCAAGGTAGCACTGCAATGGCTCATTCACAAAATGAATGTCCATCCTTCTACTAACCTTCAAGAGCACTGTTGCAAGATGAAAGTCAGTAGAGAAATTCATCATGCAGTTTCTTTCAGGGGATGGCTACTGTGGATATCAGGGTGGTAGTGCAGATATACACGTGTGTGTGTATATATGTATAAAGTACACATACATACTTGTATATGTCTTTGTGTATATATATGCATGCATACACACATAAATTCATACATACATATAAATGCATACATAAATGGATACATATCTGTATAAAAATCATGACTGTATAAACTAGAAAATATTTTTTGTCAAAACAATTGAATATATAAATGCCTGATCAAATAGATTTTCTTTGTACCGTGACCTTTGAGAGAAGGCAAGGGAAATAATAGTAAGATTAAAGATTTTAGGCAATTTCCACAGAGAAAAATAACCCCCAAATTTCTTAGCAGTTCAGACCTTGAATTAGCAAATAATAAACTATCACTCCCTCCAGGAAGGAGCAAAGGCCATTAGACACATGCAGCTACCCTGTATACCAGAGATAATTAACTTGGCCTTTTGCTGTATGAAGAGGTGTATTGTAATCCTGCTAACTGAGCCTGTCAGCCTCTAATGAATTGTCTTTTGCTTGCAAACATATTGCTATGGGCCCAGATACCATAGAATGGTTAAGGCTGGAAAGGACCTTAAAGATCATCAAGTTCCAACAACCCTGCCATCAGCAGGAACACCTCACTCTATGATTGCAGTAGTGTCTGCCTGCCAGCATGAGATGTCCGTATTCTATGTAGATGTTAGCTATATGTTTATAACTGGTTGCACTGATGATTCTTCCTCATCAGCTCATTAGCTAAACTGAGCATGGCAACCTAAACTCCCTCCCCAACAGTCACAGCAGCTTGAAAATACTATGCTACTCCAGCCCCTTAGTTGGACTGGAGACAGAGACTCAGAAAGTAAAATCTGACTGCTCATGCCAAATATCAGACCAGGTAGCATGGTTTTGAAGGGCTGCTTTCACATCAAAGTTATTTAGAAAGACTAGGAAAGCACCAAAGAATACTCTTTCCTGTCCTTTCCTATCACTTCTTTAGGGACAAATAATGTATTCCATCCAAGATCTTCCCCACGTAGCAAGCCCTGGGTTATCCAGAAGATCCTTATTTGACAAGCTCTCTAACAGGAATTCCCCCACAAACTTGGCAGATGATGTATCTACCTCAAATACCTTGCACTGAAGACATCTTTCTTCTCCAGCTCATCACCATTTTCCTCATTACACTTTCCATGTGAGCTGCTCAATGACACGGAACAGCTTTTCATACATATTATTTCAGTAACAGACAACTTGCAATACTGAAGAGGTTCAGTGGGTTGAGTGCTTGTCAAAAGTTTGTGAGACAGACCTCTAAGATGCGTATGAGGCTCAAGTGAAGGCTGCAGACTTTTCAGTAGTGGAACCCAGAAAGACCTTAGCTGACAAATATAAAAAATACAATGAGAGCACAACAAAACAATGGTTGGTAAGGGCTGACTCCAGGGCAGCATGAAAGAGGCTATACTCTCCTGCAAAGGAAAAGTCACACAAAACGACATGGTCTCTTTTGAGTAGACCACACAGAAAAAGACAGCTTAGTTTATTGTCAACATCTCCAAATGCATGGAGAAGACAAGGTTAAAGAGCAAAATCAATGACATAGAATAAGGATACTTATCTTCTCTTTTGTATTCATTCTCTCCTATTTAAATTAAAAATTTCTCAAGGAGGCATGACATCTGATGCCAGCTCAGTGCTTTGCAAAGTCCCACTGTGGTCAGGCAGCCTTCTTGATAACCCCTTAACAAAAAGTCAATCAGCTAAGGATGTTAATAAGGGAAACAGAGCTCTCAGGCGAGGACAACAATGTGTTTGTATCCTTGTGTATCTTTTGCTAATGAGTTCTGAAATCCACTCTCGGAGCTATCATTTTGACAAAGTAGCAAAAAAGTTTTTTTATTATTTTGATTTCTGTCATGTCTGGCAAAATTCAAATTTGATTTTCTCCTCTGGACAGTCCCAGGATCAAAACTCCTCCTCAGGTAGCTACTGTGAACTGCTGCTGAACAGAGTTTGGCCAGAGTTGCAGAGAGCCCTTTCACCAAGGTGAGGGACCCTCTCTTTCTGACATCCTTCCCCACCTGTACTGGCAGCAATAGCTCTATTTCTTACTTGCCCATGCCCTTGTTTACAAATCCTGAGTCAGGGTACTAAACCTCAAAGGATGTTTAAAAGACCTTGGAACAGTGGCTAGAACCAAGGTCTTCATTGTCCCATCCCAGCGTTGTATGATCAGGTTAGGGGGCTAAGCTCTCTTCCACTTAATTTCTACTTTCATCTGCTGGGTGAAATAGCTTTAACAGAGTAGAAAATAACTTCAAACCAGAACATTTCACTAATCTTTTGAGAACTTTTGATATTGGGAAAGAGTGGTTTGACACCTCTCACATATAGGAAGAATCTGAGTCACGGACTCTGAGCTACCCAGCATGGAAGGCAGCTACCAGATCAAGCCTCCTGGAAGATATACGAGAGGTGAGATGTCCACAATCCCCCAGAGAACAGCACCCAGCTCTCCCAAGCTCTTAGTCAGTGACTCAGTGGAAAACCCCAATCAGTGTTCTACTGGTCACTGTGAAAACTGACAACTTTGCCTACTACCATGCATCCTGGACCTTGGGGTTTTTTGAGAGGCATTGACTTCTGCACTTTAACAACTCCAATAAAATTAGGAACCGGGTGGGCATTTTATATTATTCTATGTGGACAACCCTGAATAGCTGTTTGAGGACACAGTGATATGGAAGAGTCCAGATGTTGCCCCCCAGCTTCTAATACACCTAATTTCTGGAGTTACCATAAATGTTTTAGGCTGGCCTCACAGCACAGTATCAACAGCAATGTTTTAAATGACAAACCATGCCTGCAGAGGGACCACGTTTCTCTGAATTTTAAGGCAAACACTTTATCTCCGTTAAACCCTTACTAGCCATGTGTTTTTGCCCATCTCCTCAGGAACATTTAAAGTACTCTCCTTCTTATAAACAGTTTAAAGTCATAATGGTAAACATGCAGGCCTAAAGCTAAACTTCCACTCCTTACGCTTCTGTTGGTTATTTGCAACAATACCAGAAATGTTTACCAATCCACCAGCACAGTTTACACTGAAATCCCCGCTCATTTACCTCTTGTGCCATGATAAATTGTTGGCTTAAACCAAGGAAAAGAGAGAAAAGGATACAGCTTGCACACTAACTCAAATCTTCTTCTGACTGAATTGTAGTTTTAAAATGTGATTTGAAAAATCAGCTCAAGAGTCAGTGTTGTAGATTTCTCCTGGATTTTTCAATAATTTGCAGTGCTTTTATTATGCCTCTCAAGAACTGCTGAAGTCCTGAAAAGACATAGTGGAAGAACCAGTATTGTGATAGCTGCTTCTGGACAGGTAAGGCAGGAAGACAGGTAAGGCAGACAGCTGATGCTGGGCAGTAGACTCAGTAACAGTACTGCTGTACTTCCTAAAGTCTTCTCCCTGTTACTGTTTACCATGTGCTTCTGAGACTAAGCTCAAGTCCATTATGCATCGGAACAGCTCACACCAAGGTACACTCCAAAAGACATAATGGACTGTGAGACCCTGGAGATTATGGGAGGATGCTATACCAGCCTGAGACAACTGTCTGCACAAGATTCCTCTGGTGTCCTTGAGTAGAATTTCCTGTCTGTAACTTTCAATCAAACTTTCCAGCACCAAATAGCAAATAAAAATGGAGTGTAAAACAAGAGCAAGCTAAGGATATAAATAAGATTCACCAGATTGCAAGGATGAGAGATAACCAATCAATGCTTTAGACAAATAAATAATCAATGCTTTAGACAAAACTGGCACACTCATAAACAGCAGGGAAATCCTGCAACAAAGATAGTAGGAAATCATTGATCACTGCAAAAAAACCCCAGCTGCAGAATAGAAATATACAAGTATCTAATTTAAATTTAAACACACTATCTTCTTTAGGTTTTCATCAGCCTTGGCAAAATGATGGGTCTTGCTGCAGTCCCAGCAGATCAGCAACCTGGAGATAACTTCACAGCAGGGTCACACCTTTAAAGGTTTTCCTTTGAGTCCTTGCAACAGAACATGAAACAAATAAGGGATTCCTGAAGTTGGTTCAGCTGGAGAAATATCTCTGAAAACCTACCATTCAACACCATTTTCTCAGAGCTGCTACTGCAAAATGATAACTATAGTAACAAATATAGATTTTAGAGGGACAGTGGAACTGAGTGCGCCCTCAGCAAGATTGCTAATGACACCAAGCTGTGTGGTTCGGTTGATACTCTGGAGGGAAGGAATGCCATTCAGAGGGACCTTGACATGCTTGTGAGGTGGGCTGATGCCAACCTCATGAAGTTTAACCATGCCAAGTGCAAGGTCCTACACCTGGGTCAGAGCAATCCCAGGCACAGCTACAGGTTGAGCAAAAAGGAAATTCATGGTAGTCCTGTTGAGAAGGACTTGGGGGTGTTGGTCAATGAGAAAATGAACATGAGCCAGCTTCAGTGTGCGCTTACAGCCCAGAAATCCAACTGTGTCCTGGGCTGCATCAAGAGGAGCGTGACCAGCAGGTCAAAAGAGGTGATCCTGCCCCTCTACTCTGCTCTCATGAGACCTCACTTGGAGTATCGTGTGCAGTTCTGGTGTCCTCAACATAAAAAGGACATGGAGCTGTTAGAACAAGTCCAGAGGAGGGCCACGAGGATGATCAGGGGACTGGAGCACCTCCCATATGAAGACAGGCTGAGAAAGTTGGGGCTGTTCAGCCTGGAGAAGAGAAGGCTGCGTGGAGACCTCATAGCAGCCTTCTAGTATCTGAAGGGGGCCTATAGGGATGCTGGTGAGGGACTCTTCATTAGGGACTGTAGTGACAGGACAAGGGGTTGAAACTTTTCAAGGGGTTGAAACTTAAACAGCAGAGGTTTAGACTGGATATAAGGAAGAAATTCTTTACTGTTAGGGTGGTGAGGTACTGGAATGGGTTGCCCAGAGAGGTTGTGACTGCTCCATCCCTGGCAGTGTTCAAGGCCAGGTTTGATGAAGCCTTGAATGATATGGTTTAGTGTGAAGTGTCCCTGCCCATGGCAGGGGGTTGGAACTAGATGATCTTAAGGTCCTTTCCAACCCTAACTATTCTACGATTCTATGATTCTAGGTAGAGTTTGATCTGGCCATGCTTCCAGTGAGACAAATGCTATAATCTTAGCTAAGATGACACTAAGCAATGCATAGATGTCAGCAGCAAAAGAGAGTTGTGTACAGTGAGCCCACTGGAGTTGGTAATGGGCTCTAGAGCTATGCTTTTATAATTTCCCCACAATTTATATAATTCAGATTTCTATAATCAGAAGTAAGCTTGAGTTTACTGCCTAGTAAATCTGTATGTTAGAAACACAAGTATTTCCTAAGCTCTTATGTGGTGGATGGGTAAAAATGGATATAGCATTATGTACCTATCTATGAAAAACAGGCTATTTCCTAATGACTGATAAGCAGTGTGGTAGAATATTTTGGGTTTAGTCTTTGGTGATTTCCTTTATTTTAGGTTTGCAAACTGTGACAGTGTAAAGTGCAAAAACAGAGACAGAAACCAAGACTTTTTCTCCTTAAGCCTTGAACAAAAGCCAGATTACAAAAGCTCCTGTTAAAAAAAACAATAAAATGAAAGGAAACGTCTTTCCATTTTCCAAGCGTCTACAATTAGTTCAGCTGGTCGTATTTTCCAGGAGCTTTTGTTTTTTTTTGGTTTTTCAAATATATCTTTTTTTTCCAGAACCCACACACAGGAGTACCACAATCTCATCACTACCCTTCAAGGCCATTATCACCTCTTTCCAAAATGTCTCTGCCCTAGAGCACTCCCAAGGCACATCCTGGACAGTTCATTTCCTCAGTGTCACACATCTTTTTGTCCTTGTGGGAATGGGTTTTGAGCTCTAAACTAAATTTCTGATAGAAAACAGGTGACCTTCATTCTTCTCTCCCTCTTTTATAGTCTCTTTTCTTACCATCTAGAGCCTAACTTGCCTTTACTCTAATTTACTTTATTGCTGCTCTATTATCTTGTATTTTTTTTATTATATACTTACTATGTGTTTCATAAAGTCCTCTTAGAAGATTTGCAAGCAGAAATGTAAAAGTGCTGTAAAAACTTTGCTTTGCCATTAGCAGTGTTCCCATCTTTGGAAATAATGTTGGTGTTGATACAAAGGTCTGTAACAGCTATTTAGATAGGGAGCTGAGTTACATGCAGGCATCTTCTGGTGGAAAATTATGGTAGTATTAGTGGGTTTCTCTGCCAATAGTACAAGAGGCAAGCTGGGCTTCATGGAATGGACACAGCTGCATCTACTGATTTGTGCAACACTTGCCAGCCCCATGAGCAACAGAATGTATCATCTTTAAGAGCTTCAGCAAAGTTCTCAGGGCTCAACTTTATTATTAAATTATGCGATGCATATCAATATAGAGGCAAATGCAACTTACACTTCTGAGATGTAAATAAGTTAAAATCAAGATTTTGTTGCTAAGGGACTTCCTTAGCATGTAACAGCCTGTTTGGATGAAAGATACACAAACCTGAGAAACAGAGAGAAAAACAAGCAGGACAGATTAACTGTGTTTGTAGCAGCATTCAGTTTAAGGGAAAGCACTGATGTGAGTATGGCATACATTTTGTGCTCATCCCTGCTGCATCAAATATACAACCATTGCTTATGGGAGTATTATACTCAAGGATGGAATATATTTGATAGTACCAGCATGTTTGGAAGTCATCTTGTCTTCACCCTGATCCATGTGAAGTCGTAATCTCATGCACACAAAAGTATGTACTGGAAAAATGTGAAAACAACCCCCCCAAAACTGTATTTAAACTACACTTTCAATTAATTTGTGCATTATTATGCAGTTTTAAATATATTAAAAGTAGTTTTAGCCCATGCAGACAATTACAGTTCATTAAGAATTACATAAATATATAAAAAAATACAAAACTGCACATCTCTTCTCCGGGGCACAAAACCCCCTCAGGTAGACTCCACATTGAAAACCTGCAGAATTTTATAAGTTACCTGCAATAAGACAGACCTCAAATAAAACAATAGTTTTCTCAGTAAAAGTTCCTCTTTGATCAGGTCCCTGGTGATAAAATCTCAGTGACAAGGATAGGGTCCTGAAAATACGTACTTCAATGGAGTCATGTGGCACACAGAGCAAGCTGGCATCTAGCTTGGATTTCCCTTGTGGTAGATGGGCCTTCAGGCAGTATGAACTGGGAGCTACTCCAGACTAATCTGTCTGAGAAGTAAGCTGGTACTTGGGTAGAGCTGAGTCTCATTGTAGGTTACACTTTCTCACTGCCTTTCCTCAAACCAGAAGCACACTAGGGCTTTTGCAGAAAGGGGAAGATGGTACATCCATTTCCCAGGAGAGGCTCCTCACACTGTGGAACAATTTCAAAGCCTCCTGTCCACCCATTTCTATCTTCATTTCCTCATAAAAGGATTTTGGCAGTTTCCCAGAGAGTGCTGTCTTCTTGTGCATTTTTTGTGTGCCTTATATCTCATGTTCCTCATACATGTGATTTGTGTGTACAAAGCAACAAATAAAATATCACTACTGCATGAAAATGCAGAAAACTATATGCTGACATAGGCATATCACATATGTATAGCTCTCATATTTCTCAAGATAAACTGAGAATATGCATCATATTCTTCTTCGAAGACACCTAAACCAGATTTGGAAATTCTTGAACGTCACACTTCCATAGAAGAAGATCACCATTTTGCAGGGAAAACATTATGAAGTCCCTAATGAATAAAATGTAAAGTGGTCTTGGTCCAGGTGAGAAGCTGGAGAAGATGTGAACAGGTTAGAAAGTATTGCTGAAATGCAGTTTCTGTGAAGGAGATATTACTTATACAGAGTGCCTAGAGATGCTCTACACTGCAGTGTGCTTTGCCCATGGGTAGTAGACATCGTTGTGTAATGCTAACCAGGAAAAAAATAGCCTTCCAAAAACCAAAGCAGAAACAGTCCCTCCTCAAAAAACCAAAAAAAACCAAGCCATCAACCCAAACCCCTGCAAAAACAGGCATCACCCACCCCTACATAATCTGACCAGGAAAGAGAGACCAGAGGTCTTCCAAAAATCCCCTATGGCCCAGGATAACACCCAAAGCACTACAGAGCATACTATGTGTTCCAGGCAATCCTGAGAATCAGAAAGCCCACAGAGATCCAGCTGGTGCCCAAAGTTGTTTCTTAACTTACATATCATTAGGAGTAAGCTGGTCATTGAATTTCCTAGACATTTTCTATGTAAATCTCTATGAGACTTAGAGAGATACACAAGCACCACATTCTGATGCACAGTTTGGTGTACATTTTCATGTGGCAGAGGTGATGACTCCTCAGAGCACAGGGTGTGCCTGCATGAGGTGGTACTGCAGGGGGAGGTGGTAGGAACCAGTGGTATATGGGAAGATGAGAGGTTGCACCAAATTCACATGAGATTTTCTCTGTTCTCTAGCTTCCAAAGGGGATCACACCACTGTGATAACTTCTTAGTTTAATATATCCATATGGAATAATGTCTTCTGTTTCTTCACTACTGTAGCATGTACAAGGGCTAGAAAAATTTCCCAGGCACTGTACAGATAATTTGCAGAAATACAATACCTGCCTAGAGGAGTTTCTAACCACAGTGGTTTTTTGTTTACTTTAGGACTGAACCCATTCATCTTGACAATTCCGTCATCTTCTGACATGGATGAGCATGCTTTCAGTGAATTGCAAAAGGACTTAGGGTTTTCAGATCTAGTTAATTATTATTCCTGTTGTCTTTACTGCCCTTCTGTAATATATGGTATATGGGAGTAACAAGGGAAATGAGAGGGACTCTTCATCAGGGACTGTAGCAATAGTACAAGGGGTAATGGGTTTAAACTTAAACAGGAGAAGTTCAGGTTACATATAAGGAAGAAGTTTTTTATTGTGAGAGTGGTGAGGCACTGGAATGGGTTGCTCAAAGAACTGGTAAATGCTCCATCCCTGGCAGTGTTCAAGGCCAGGTTGAACAGAGCCTTGGCTGACATGGTTTAGGGTGAGGCGCCTCTGCCCATGCCAGGGAGGTTGGAACTTGGTGGTCTTAAGGTCCTCTCCAACCCTAACCGTTCTGCAATTCTATGATTCTACAAGTTTGTTGCAGAGAGCAGTACAATGGTCTAACAGGTAACAATACCAAAGGCCTAGGGAGCAGAGTCTCACCTTTTCCAGAGGTTTAAAGGAAGAGAGAAATTTGATTTTGAACTGACAGCTGAATTAACACCCTGAAGTGAAAATGAAGCCCTACCTTTGTTCCACTAGCAAAATCTGAAACACTTGCAGCAAATTATGTCAAGAGTGGGGATTTGCGTGGATGGGTGTGTTTTCTTAGTACAAGAGTGTCTGTACTTCATGGATAGCTGTGGGGAAGGCTATCCTGAAGAGCAGAAAAGAAACTGGGCCCATATGGCAAAGTTGCTGCAGTGACTTCCTTGAAATAATTAACGGTTAGGAGGAGACTGCCTGCTGTTCCACATGTGGAACAACAACAGATGGGCAGCGTTATATTTCTCTGATAATAAAATGACCTAATGCTCTATTTAGAAAACTAGAAATGCTTCTCCCTGACTGTTTACAGATTTTAGAAATATCATGATAAGCAAACCCAGAGAGTTCAAAGCAGTGATATAAAGGACAAGTGGATAAATAATGACCCAACTTTGTTACGAAATATAGTGGAATGGTTGTATTGTTAATATAAACGCAGATGACCTTTATTTTTGCTCATTTTTCGACCCCAGAACAGGAAACAGCAGATAATCTTTATCAGCCAGTAGAATCTTCCACTTTGCTTCTACTTGGGAGCTGTGGGGCAGACAATTGTGCTGCCTTTGGGAGTATAACTATCTTTTCTAAGCACATGCTGAAAAAATGAGATGGGATTGAGAAGACAAATGTATGGCTTTGAATAACCCAAGGATTGCACTAACTATCGCAGTAACCACTCCCTCGCTTTCCTCAAAAAGGGGGTCTAAAATCAAAACCACAGCTACCAGTTTACATGTATGGGGTTTCTGTATAAAATAACTAATGAAATGAAATGGATTTTCTATATCAGGAATTATTTATGTTTCCTGGCAGGAAGGAACTTATTCTTCTTGTGAAGGTTATGACTAATATATAGCAATCTGTTCACTAAAGAGGTTGTCTTGCCCTTCTGCTCTTGTTCGTGTTCTCTTTCTTGTGTTGGTAATAAAGGACAAAGGAAATAATATAATAAAAAACTAACCCTGACAAATTATTCTGTGGGATAAGAAATTGTTATGTATAAAGCAGTTTGGTTTCCTGATATGCCTGGTCGTACATATGTTAGCACTACAGCTGGTATAAGATGCTAATGCACAACTGGGTATGGGGAAATAATGATGGGGGGCACAGGGCCACTCCTTTATTTTCTCTGTGGACCTTTACAGGCTTAAAGCAATTCTGAAACTTGAAATCGAAGACTCATTTATTTGTACTACTACACATGTGAGCCAAAGATTAGGTTCAATTAGTACTGGGAGCCATTTAAAACCAAAGCAAAACTCAATCTCTGTCCTGAAATGCTGTCAAACACAAAGTATTTTTTGTAGTAGTTTGGAGATCTGTATTGCTTCGTAAATAGCTTTTAAAATACTTATTACAGCTACCAAAGTAAAATACCAGAGAGTCAAGATTTAACCCAAATTTCCACACGAGCCCAGTCCTTTAATATTAAATTTATTCAGCAAGATGTAAATGAGGAGCAACAAAAGAGACATCTTGCTGCAGGAAGCAGTACAGTGATCTAAAACGTGGTTTTCTATGAGTACTTTGGGTAGTTTTTCTCAGGCTTGCATTATACCAGTGCACCTCTTCCCCTATGACTAAAGCCTTCTGACATAAGGGTAAGCCATTTTACCCCCCATTTTGACAGGACCATGCATTTGGCAGGGCAATTCCCCTTTGGGTGCCCTTTAGAAATCCTGAAGCACAACAAAATGGACAATGGACAGGCTGTACTACTCCAGCACAGATCACCCACCAGTTCCTCTCTCCCACCAGGGAGGCCACCATGGGTAAAACAATTCTACCCTTTCTAGACATGCCAGATAACTTGGAGACACTCATGCTGTTTGAGAAAAAGTGGACAGGAAGACAACGGACAGGCAGCTGGTAGAAGGCACGTCTGTATATGGGACTGGGAATCACAATCCGAGGAAAGAAGCTGTTTTCTATACAAGAGTCAACAGCTGATATCTGACCTCTTCCCTGGGTCCCAGTTCGTAAAGCAGGTAGCTATTTCACTAGAGGTGACTGAGTGAAACTAGGCCTTCAGGCTTGTATAACCTCCATGTTATTAAGAATAGCATCTTCTTGTCCCACTGGTGCCAGAAACAATGTAAAAGATGGATATGCAGTGCCCATGTCAGATCTGCCCACAAACAAATGCTGTCCCTGTGGGTGGTGGCAACTTTTCCCAAAAGCAGGATGAAGTAGATCCATAAAGTGTAGATGCTGGCTTTGTCTCAATATAGTCAGCATTGTATTGATATCTCATCCTGTAACTGCTGCACAAAGCCTTCCTCTTTTGTCTGGTATTGAACAGAAATGGTTTCACAATTGCCTGTGTGCCCAATAAGGTTTCTTTGGCAAGTTGATTTAACTTTCATGAAAAGAAGGGAAAAAAGCTGAATTATGAGAAGGTTAATACCTGTCCTATTGTTGTCATTGACAAAACAATTGCAATTACCCGCACAGGTTTCCAACAAATCCCTGCTGGAACAGGTTAGTGTTGATGGAGAATGGAAAGATCCAAGAGAACGAGCATCTGCTAGGACTTGAAGGGGATGTCACTTTAAAGTGGAAGAAGCATTTTAAATAAGAATTCTTTGACCAACAGTATGTGCTGGTTTCCTGAGTTATACCTGTTAGCAAGTTTCCAGAAAAACAAACATTGACAGCTCAGAGATAAATGAGCTGTTGATGGAATGGAAAAAAACCCTCATCGGTTGACTGTACAAGTCATAGTGATGCGTGGCTTTACAGTCATACCAAGCAACCAGAACTGCTGCCAGGACAGCAAAACCCCCCAGACAGGAATTTCTTCCCGTAAGGATTCTGCTTTTCATAGGCAGAAAGCGCATTTTTCTTACCATGTTCTGTATCTCTAGGTCGTGGCAAGCACAAGACAACAAAAACCCCAACTGACTTTACAGGAAAATACATTTTTTCATACATTCCACAGTGTTCAATTCCCATTTGGTTGTTTAAAACCAAAGAGTTCAGATTCATTCCCTGTATCTAATGACACAAGTAGAAAAATTTCCATTTTCTTCCTTTTCAAAGAACATCCCTCAGAATGGGGATGGAGCAGTTTCAGAACCAGGAGTGTTTTATTTAATGGTAGAATAGGAGTGGAACTCTTTGGAAAATATATCGTGGGTTAGTTATCTTTTCGTTTTGTTTGGATTTTTGTTTTTCAATACTGCCCTTGATGAATTAAAAAATCATTCTATTTTAAACATTTTCTCCCAGATCACAGCTATGAGCTAATTCTTTCTTTGCACTGAAGTTATGGATGGGAGCTGTAGTTGCAGGAAGAGGCATCACGTGTGTGGGCTGTGCTGCTGCTGCCGTGCTGTGACGCAGCTCTGGGTCATTTGGTAACAGTACATGTTCTGTAGGAGCTATAATAAAGATGCGAGGTGGGGGAGGAGGGCTGTTCTTTGCCCTAGATGGGAATTTCCTACAAGTTTGTGCAACATCCTCAGCCCTATTAAAAAAACAAATTACTATTGTTTTTATGGAGTGTGCTCTTCATGGTTCACAAATCCTACAGGCTCTGCAAAGGATATTTTTTGTATTTTTGTGTTTTCTGGTTGCAGCTAGTGACCTTCCCACTTTCAAAGAAATATGGACAAAACCCAGTATCTCAGTGAAAGAGATAAAAGTTTGGCTTGAAGGTGGATTCTGCAGTAAGTGATGAGCTCTGACGCTATGCCAGCCTGATCAAGCATTTCACAGTGTTCTGGGGCAGCAGCTTGCAGATGTATTGAAACTGTATGTTCCACTCCCATTGAATGGGAAAATATACAAATCAGTTATGATTTTGTAAGCCACTACTTAACTATAGCCTGAGATCAGCACACATTCTTCTTTGGGTAAATATTAGCTAAGGACTTAAATTGAAGCAGAAGCCTAAGCATTTTGGTAGCTTGGGAACAAAGCTTGAGAGGGCCTTAAGATTTTGTGACAAGTGCCTTGACAGTGGACTTGCAAATTTGAGGTTAATACTAAGGAGTTCTAGACAGCAGCAGACAAGACAAGCCAGCAAAGTCCACGTGTGAGGTGAAATAAGCATGTGCCATGTTTAAAATAGGAGCTATTAATAAAAGCCTATAGTTTGAGCACAAATGATAGTGACAAATCAGCTACATTTTAATACCACGGCTAAGGCACAACAGGAGCCTGTCCAGTATATTTTATTCCTGCCCTTATTTGCGAAAACATATTTTCTTAATTCTGATGCTTATTCTTAGAATGACAGAATGATTTGAGTTCAACCTCCTGCTCAGAGTGTGGTCATCTATTAGCTCAGGACAGGTTGCTCAGAGCTTTGTCAAGTCAGTGCTTGAAAACCACCACCAACAGAGATCCCACAGCCACTTTACACCTCTGTTCTGATGCTTCATTATCCTTGCAACATTTTTCTCCATCATGCATATCCAGTTAGAAACTCTTATTTTAAATCATGACCATTGACTCCCCCCCCTCCTGCAAGCACTGCTGATCTCCTCCCCATAGGCACCAAGATGATATTAGATGCCCCAAGTTATGCCCCTCCAGGCTGAGCCAGACATGTCTCAACAGCTTCTCGTTGCAGGGGGAGTGCTTCAGCCTCTCCATCTTGATAGCCTCTGTTGAACATCCTTCAGTCAAGTTTTTCTTGAACATTGTTCTCTGCTTTCACCCTCATTGTATCCATCACTTGTGGAGGGAAAAAAAGAAAAAGAGGAGAGGAGAAGAAAGCAGAAGAAAAGAGAAGAGAGTAAAAGAGAAGACAGGAGAGGAGAAGAATGGAAAAAAGGGAAGAGAAAGTAGAACCAAGCATATAAGTGATAATATAAGTTACAAGCTAGGAATAAACTGGCACCTGGCTTGAATGAAATGGGAAAAATCCATGTGAAGTATAGTTGAATCTCATCTGGCTGAATATGACAAACTGAAAGGCAAGATGCACTGAATGGCCACATTGCCTCATTTCTTTGACTTAGTAACATTAATCAGTGAAGAAGCACCCCTGCTATTTCCTTGCACATATTGTCTCAGATAAATGAGACTGAGAATTTCCTAACAGTCTGAACTGAAGGACGAATGGAGCCAGCATCCAATTATTTCATTGTGTGACAGAATGAGAGCTCCCCCAGTGAGCTAGCCCAGTGCTGTGTACAGAAGTTGGGGATCTCTTTCACTTGGAAATTAATTTCCTAGTGGTTTATATCCGAACTACCACTGTCTTCCAGACAAAGGAAGTCAATTCTGGGTAGAGACCTCCAAGTTCAGGAAAAAAAATCGTGGTTTGAAAGTCTGTTCAGCCTCAGAGCATGTAAATGACCATTCCTACAACCAAGCAAAGGATTAAGTCCTTATCTTTGTACCATTGTGTGAGACTTCTGATTTATACCTATGAGGCACAGCATGTGGCAGATCTCTGGGTGTGCTGACTGTTTATCACAGGAAGGTGTAGGTGGTATAAAGAAAAGATAACTCTTCTTTCCACTGCATTGCCCATCAACTAGAAGGCTTTTATGTGATTTATACAGCTTCTGTCTCCTACCCGCTGCCTTTACAGTGCCACATTCCCCTAAAAAGACTGAAATCTCATCTGCTATATCTTTGTATGTACATTCTGCACTGTATATGGAGGGAGCATCAGCACAGGACATCTGAGATTTCAGGAACTGCAAGAACAGATGTTTCTTTCAGTCTGTATGACTAAAACCTCCAGTGTTTGGCATGCATTTTTTTTACTTTTTACTTAAATATAAGCAACATTCCTGAAGTACATGGCTATGTTGTAAGTCCCTCTATTTTCATCAGAAAGTTGTAAGCATCATGATCACGTAGGGATTTTTGAGCTTTTTTTTTTGTACTGAAGTTTAAATAATTTGCTGGTTTAGAAAAAGTCAGCTGGACACAAGAGAAACAGCTTCAAAAGACACACTTGTATTCAGATGCAGAGCAGAAATATACCTAGGTAAAGAACTACAGTGATTGGCTGTCAAGGCATGTACTCTACACATGCCTCAGTGTATCATTTGCCAACGCTACCTTTCACTCAGCTATCTGTGGAAAGCAGTACTTGATCTACAACACAAGTTACTCCTCTGTTTCAATGTAAATCTGGAGTCTCTAGTGCCATGACTGCAGAGAGCTGACTACAGAGAAATGCTAGCATAATTTTTCTCTACCTCACTGACTGCCAGGTTGCTACTAGGAGTTAATAGCTTTGCCAGTGTCAAAAAGTCTCTTTTACAGTTCTGAATCAAGAGTTTTCAAACCCATTCACTGCACTGAGAGCACAAGGGTCAACCTTTATAACTGTCCATAGACTGACTGTTTGAAAGGGAAGTGCTCTTGACCCCAGTCACAACATTGCTGCGAAAAAGTTTTGTAAGGTTTGTCTCTAGGGCTAGCAGGAGAGTGAGGTTGAAAAGATGATGCCCAAGTGGTTCAGTGGAGCTCTGCATTTTCATGGCCTAAAACAAAACTCATCAAGGAGGTAACCTGCAAGTCCCATTCTCACGTTAAATGGAGCTCACCAAAATGTTCACCACAGGAGAATGTGAGCCACTGAGGAGATGTTGATGGCCAGTCACTCAAATACAAATCAGTGGGAAAAATATAAGAAGCAGTGTGGAGTGATGGATGATTTTGCGAAGGAGAGCTTTTACTGATTCTGAAGTGAGTGTAGCCATCTGATGAGTTGTTTTCAGGTGTCAGTCACTGGCACATCTCCCTTAAAACCAGATCATGACATTGTTAAAAAGGGCTGCCTCAATTGCCAAATAGTGTGATTTGTTAATGGGAACCACAACCAACAAAGACACTGAAGAGGCAGCAGGAGAATGTACTGTAAGTGATGATCTTTGACAGCATTGAAATTCTATACATTTTACCCTTTCTATACAGAGTAGTTCATAAAAATCCATTAAAACTGGCATACATGGCACTTTACTGAAGGGGCTGAACAGACTGAGGTAACACAGGAAGTTATCAGAGCTTAATATCTGTACTTCACAAACACCATCCTCTTTGCCCTGAGGAGAGCAATAAAAGAACTTGAGAGTTCACCCATTAGGCCCATTACATTTTGCAGCATCTTATGGCAAACTCTGGAGTTTTTTTCACAGCTAGCTGAAATCTGCCTTTGATGTATCTGGTGAAGGGTGACATGCAGCAGGTGGAAGTCAGCTGGGTCCAGGCTTGTGGCCTGACAGCATCACAGGGTCCTGTGCTCTGTCCCATCAGCAGACACTTGCTCTTAACTCCATCTTTGTATCTTTGCAGAAAGAATTCCATAGACACTTAAGAGGCTATGTTTCACTCACAGGCAAAAACATATAGTTTCATAAGTTTATAATATTCTAAATATTGGCAATAGCTTTTAAATCACTGGCAAGGTTTAAAAAATATTCCTTTCATTTGCTTGTTTTGTGTGGTTCGTAGAATCATAGAGTCATAGAATCATAGAATCGTAGAATAGTTAGGGTAGGAGAGGACCTTAAGATCATCTAGTTCCAATCCCCCTGCCATGGGCAGGGATGTCTCACCCAAGCCTCTGAACAACCTGGCCTTATACACTGCCAGGGTTAGAGCATTTGCCAGTTATCAGAGCAACCAGTGCCTCACCACCCCCACAGTAAAGAACTTCTTCCTTATATCTAATCTGAACTTCTCCTGTTTAAGTTTAAACCCATTACCCCTTGTCCTGTCACTACAGTCTCTGATGAAGAGTCCCTCTCTGGCATCCTTGTGTGCCCCCTTCAGATACTGGAAGGCTGCTATGAGGTCTCCATGCACCCTTCTCTTCTCCAGGCTGAACAGCCCCAACTTTCTCAGCCTGTCTTCATACAGGAGGTGCTTCACCCCCTTTACCATTCCTGTGGCCTCCTCTGAACTTGCTCCAACTGCTCCAACTTTTTATGTTGAGGGCACCAGAATTGCACACAGTGCTCCAAGTGGGGTCTCCCAAGAGCAGAGGGGCAGGATCTTTGACCTTTGACCTGCTGCTCCTATTGATGCAGCCCAAGATATGGTTGGCTTTCCAGGCTGTGAGCGCACACTGCCGGCTCATGTTCATGTTTCTCATTGATCAACACCCCCAAGTCCTTCTCCACAGGGCTGCTCTGAATCATGCAGTACCTCTTTTCTAGCAGTTGCTCTTTCAGCACAACCAGTGAATTTGCAAGTTCCTCTGAAAGACCTCTAATTAAAACAAATTACACACAAGTTTTGGCTTTTTGCTGCAATGCTTTTGGAAGATCTCACCTTTGCCTCCTTTTTCATTAGCTTTCGAAGTGCTAAAATATTGCTTGTTCCTAATCATTAGAGCTCCTCACCCAGGTGCGGCTTAGCAGATGGTCATATTTAGATCGCTTCTGAAGAAACTGTATTACAGTAGTTTTAACTACAGCTTGTTATAACATTAATGACTGTATTTGTCAGATGGAAACAAATAGCACAGGTCATTCCTTTTAGTGACAGTGCATCATCAGAAACAACTCAATGGGTCACACAGTCCCTTACCTGTTAATTTTAAAGTAAACCTGAACACGGAGCTAGCACTGCCTCATTAGTGCACTGAAATGCTGTCTTGATTGTCAGCCTCCACAGAGAACAACTCATATTATACTAGAATAAATAAAGAACAGAAAATGAAAACCACCTATCTCAGAGAATGCATGCACTTTCACCTTGCCTTTCGCTTCCTAGACTAATGGAAGAAGGAGGCTACGGAAAGAAGCTGGAACTCACAGTGGTGTTGGCTGGAGCCTGTGGGGACTCACACCACAAGAAAATTCCATTGCTATGTCACAGGTGTGTTGTATTGTACAGACATTTGCTTTTTGTCTTGCCTCATTACAGTCACTCCTTAGGACCATGGAGTGTTGAGGTAGGGTGGATGCACTGGCAACTGTCAGATATCCAGGGCAAATTATGGATATCCCACACAAGGTGGAAATAAACAAATAATAAAAACTCTATAAACAGTTTCCATTCTAGCATAACACACCATATTTATCTTTGAAAAAAACAACAACAAAAAAAAGTTGAACAACTCATAAATCTAAAGAGAAAAAAAAGATCTGTGTTTGGTTTATTTGTCAGCATGGTTTAGTTAATTTGCAAAGTGTGTAATCTACTCATGGACAATGTCTGTAAAGTTGAAATATGAAACATTACTTTAGATAACATTTTGAAATACACTGATCACTTCCTGTTGTCCTGAAGTATTCGTCACAGCAGTATTATGATCAGCTTTGGAGAGAATATCATTTTACAAAATGTCATATTCCTATGACACATTCAATAGTCTGAAGTGTGTGCAAAGCAGTGTTGCTCTCCAAGAAAAAGTGACATCAACTATTTATTCTTATTTTGTCCCTGCATATATCCTGCGGATGTGAGGAATTAAGGATATATATTCATCTTGACCAAGTTCAATATTGAACTCCTAACGTTTACTGGTGGCAACTTCATTGGGCTGTCTGCTCATTTCTTTACATAAGCCAACAACTTACTTCCTCTTAAGTGACATTTCCATTTCTGCATGGATTAGGAGATCAAATGTAGTGTGATTTGGTCACTTTAGAATCACATAGCAAAGTTGTACTCTCTGTATTTTTCTAAAGTCAGACTTGGAACCAGCAACCAAATATTACAAACATTCAGCTTTCAGTCACTTGGAGCACAGCACAGCAGACCATTAGGGGCAATCCAATTAGTAATAAGTGGGTACCAAATCAGACCCTCCTAAGTGGTATGCTTTTTTCTGTCATCTTATCATTTTTGCATTTATGAAGGCCAGCAACATTTAGTATTGGTGCAGTACTTCTGGACTTCAGAAGAAATACCCATGTAGCCTGGAGCTGAAGAAGATTCTGTACTTAACCTCAGGCATAGAACTGAGTTGCACAAGTTTCCTCCTATATTAAAGTTCCATTTATAAATAGTTTATAAAGCATTAATACATTATTAATAGACATTAACCAACAGTGATAAAGTTTGACAAGTTGTTTATAAACATTGGCTTAGAATTAGCTATGTTACCTTCTCCTGCTGTGTTTATAGTAATTTACAGCATAGACTGCCCATGCCTCTAACAAGCTCAAAGCCTTCATTAATCTCACATTGCTGTTGTAAGAATGTAACCTTAAAATAAAGCTTGTCCAGTTCTTCACCCATTAAGTTCAGCAGGAAAAGACACCCCAGAAGTCAGAAGCTATCTCCTGCATAACACAATGCTAAAGTACAGGTAGAGTCTGTGTTGAAATGGCTTTAAAGTCCTTTTCAAAACCACCAGTACTGATCACAAGCTATACATTGCTCCCACCAGGTTTGTTACCAGAACAGCACATGGCAAGTTTTGCAGATGACATAGTGGTATAGACAAACAATCATGTGAAACTGAGACATATTCTTTGCAGACCAAAGATTACACAAGAGTAAGCAGTCCAAAGACCTTTTCTTGGAAGAACGGAAGCTCAGTAAATTTTACAGGCAAGAGCAAAACAAAAGTAAAGTTTGAGAGCTTCACTGAAGTGGGGTTTTTCCAGCATCCCCCAGACTGCAGTAATTGCAACAAACACATGTACCCCCTACAGCAGACATGCCAAGCCATGAGGGTCTACGAAGTATTTCTGAGACATGTGCGGAGGTAACTAATGCAGACACCCAGGTCCATGAATACTGCAGAACAACACAAGCCTATGATATTTATAGAGGGTCATCTCAAGCATCAGGGCAACACTGATTTTTGCCTCTTGGTGAATGGCAAGTGCTACACCAAGGCAGTGCCATAGGAAGCAACAGCTGAAATTGCAAAACTCGTCCCTTCTGACCAGTAAGGGCAGAGACAGCTGCTTCTTGGGGTTGCTTTACCCCTAAAGCATCCATTTGCATCCATCCTTCCTTCAGTAGCACTAGCCAGTGTCACCAGCATTAAAAATGTTAGCACAGGCAACAGGAATAGAGATCATAATGCATGTACACACTTCAGCAGTACATTGAGGTTTGTACCTCTGTGGAAGAAAATGCTTATTGATGCACACACTGGCAAAAGGTTGTGAGAGGTGTCTTAATGAAAGCATGACTGAAAACAGTGGGCATTGCTGTGGGGCTGGATGGGTTACACCCCAGAGATCTATCAGAGGAGCTGGCCAAGCCACTTTCCATTATCTATCAGCAGTCCTGGTCTTGTGGGCAGGTCCCGAAGGACTGGAGGTTGGCCAGTGTGATGCCTTTCTACAAAAAGGGCAGGAAGGAGGACCCTGGAAACCACAGGCCTGTCAGCCTGACCTCAGGGCTGGGGAAAGTCATGGAGTGGATCATCCTGAGTGTGATCACACAGCACATACTGGAAAATGGAGGGATCAGGCTGAGTCAGCATGGGTTACGAGGGGCAGGTCCTGCTTCCCAAGGAAGTGGTGGAATCACCATCCCTGGAAGTGCTCAAAAACCATATAGATGAGGCCCTCAATGACATGGTTTAGTGGTGGCCTTGGCAGTCCTGGGGTAAGGTTGGACTTGATTATCTCAAAGGTCCTTTCCAACCTACTTGATTCTATGATTCTACGTTCCAGGAGCCAGCTCTGAGAGAGGAGTGCATGGGCCTTTCCTGCCAGGGAGCTAGTGACTCCAGGCCCAAGTCCCCCACAGAGGTATGGCAGTGTGCTTCTTCAGCTGTGTCTCAGGCTATCCACACCAGTGTTTCTGCACAGCAACATACCTTCCTGGGCATTCACAGCCCCTTGTGTATGAAACATCATGGATGTCACTGAGATGCACCAAAGAACCACAACCTTGGACACTGTTGTGAAAGCTAAAAAGGAACTAAAATTGCCTTTATTCATGCAGAGATACTATCCTTTATTTTATACCTAAATTCAGTACAACTATATTTCCTTTGCTAAATTAGAGTGTCGTTGCTACTGGCAGAACAGCAAGTGCGAAAGTTAGTGAAAGCCTCTGTATTTATTTAACCAGGGAAAGAACCCTTGAGATGTATACATAGCAGATTAGTCAAACTGAACAAAACAGAAAATTACTGCCTTGACATGTATCCCTTGATTTCTTACTGATGAACTTTCTGAAGAAGTTATCAATGCAAAGGGAAGAAAATCTTTTAAAAGTCACAACTGCTTATAAAAAGTTCTGCAAAAAGCTCCACTAAGTTAAAACTGTTTAGAGAAGAATGTAATTCTAGTTTCTAGGCACTATCACAAGACAGATTTATAATGACTCATAAAGTATTCATTTGATTATATATTGCTGTATTGTTTTCAGCACCCCAATCACAGAAGAGTCTGCTGTCTTCATTAATGCCTACTGCAAGCTTCCAGATGCTTTTGGACTTGATGGTTTATTTGTTTGGGTTTTTTTAATGAACTGTTTCTTTCTAGTAGTAGCACAGCAGGTCACTAGTAGCAATGGAAGTTAGCTGCCAATTGCTACTTCGATTCTAAAATGTTTTCCTAAAGTTAAGAGCATATCAGGATGGAATTTGGTATACAGGCTGGAACACATTTTTAACTTGCTAAATTGCATTAATATGCTTCTAGAGATGCTATATATGAAAGTACTGAGTGACATTTTTTTTTTACTTTGTACTGCACAATAATAGTCCAATTTTTCAGTCACTTAATCCTTTGTGTGGATGGCTGCTCCCAGCAATTAGTAGGCAAATGCAAACAGCTGAATTATTTAACTTTGCAAAGTGGCTGATGTTAAGCTTAATGGTTGAACTGCGCAAGCGTATGTCCATTGAAATTCAGAACAACAGAAAATGTCAAGTAAACAGCAATTATCCCACAAATATTTGGCATTCTAGGTATTTTTCCTGTGAACGTGACAATAATTTTAGGAGGTTTGCATATTTCAAGTGGAATGAGGTTTAAAAAATGCACAATAATAATACAGGTTTTGATTTAGATACAGTCTTGAGTTTCTAATTTCAAATCATGTTTAAAAAAAATTACTGAGTTCATAGGAGATGCTGTTAAAGTTTTACGGTGTTTTTTTTTCTACTTACAACTAATAAAATAATTGGTAATTTTTATTCCTTACTTATGTGTCCCTAAAAATAAGAACTTGGTAAAGGTCCAGCCTAAGCTATATTTAGGCTAAACATCCACTGACCTCTTCCCACTCAGACTGGCTACACTTTGGTGTTGGTGCAGCAGTTGTACATGGCTGGGAAGAGCATGTCTTTTAATCTACAACAGTGGTACTTGTTTGTGAATTTGCTTTTATGTCCCAGTGACCTGTCTGCAGGATCTCTGTCTTTGTTCTGCAAAGTGTTGCTGGGCATGGCTGGTTGATGCCAAGCAAGTAGTTGCAAGGGAGGGAATTTCCTTTGCATATCTTTCTGTGCCTGCTGCTCTGCATAGCAGAACCTGTGATCAGTTCCCTTGAAATGCCCAGGTATGAAGAAGGGGAAGGATTTGAGCATTTGGATCTAGTGTCTCCACTCAGGGATAAGAAGGCAGCTCTCTGACAAGATAAACTCTAGAGACAGTAAAAGGAAGATCATGCTAATTTGAAGATGAAGGATAATGAAAACAGCCTTCTCCAGCAGAAGCTCTGCTCGGGTGATGTTATTGTTCAGGCTGAGATATTGTATGCATTCTAAACACCCCTGTTACAGTGTTCTTTAGTTTCCAGTGAATATTGTTTCCTGGAGAGATGTTTTTCACACTTGACCTCAGTGTTAAGTCTTTATGTACTCTACTTCAACTGCAGGGCTGTTGCCAAGATAAGAGAAGAGAAGCTGTAACATCTGTCAGGTATTGGAAAAAGCATCACTGTGAAGTCTTGGGATCCTTGGAAATCAGTGCCACTTCTACCAGTGATTAGCACCACTTCTGATTTGGAAATCAGTGGAAAGGTTCTCATTTAGAAGAGGATCCAAAACACTTCTTTACTGGTAAGAATTTTGCTGGTTTGAAAATGGTCTTTCTTCTCAAAACTTTACCTTCAGATTTGTGACAGAAACCTCTGCCATTGGTGAAGGCTAGTTATGGCCATGACAAGAATGTTGCTTATGTCAGATCTGGCCATAGGGTCAAAGCTGCTATGGATTTGGTACCCTCCAGGGGACTTCCTGGAAGCATAGCTTATACATTGTGCATCAGGCTCTGTGAGTACTGGCAGGCTGTCCTTTTTCAATCTGTGATAAGCTGCAAGTAATTCTGAATAATAGATATATTTTCATGCAAAGCTGCAGGCAAATACTTATAATTAGACAATTACTCTTTCAGGCAACTTGCATAGTTCAGGATGAACTTATAAGTGTAAGGCTCTGAGAGAAACTGGAAGCGGCAGTGCAAGGTTTGCCTACTTTATGACAACAGATCCTTATGTCAACTGTATCTCCATCTGGGACAGTAATGCATACATGCCTGCTGTAAAGCATTTGCACATACAGTTTGGATAATGATATGTGATTTATAGAATTTTATTCTTGCAAGTCCAGGAGCCTTCCTAAGGCTTGGCATATGAGGAGACTTATTGTAACTTTTAAGGACGGGAGTCTGTGTAATGAGTTACAAAACACATGGATGACACTGATGGGGAATAGTTTGATTCCCAGACAGCTTTTGACAAATCCTTACTGAAGGTTTGAAAGAAATTAATGTCTTTTCAGAGGTCCTCCCAGGGCCCAGGAGCTGGCTGAAAGGCGAAGAACAAAAGGGCATAAAAAGACATTTAGTTTTCACAACAGAAATGATTTGTCTAGTTCTGTGAAGCACTATGCTAGTACCTGTGCTCAATATATTTACCAATGCTCAAGAAAAGGATATGGAAATGAAGTGACATCTCTGAAGCACTGTGTTGGTGACAGAGGGCAGAAAAAGCAAAGGCTGATCCCAGGACAGTGGATGCTAAACACCACTGCAGATAGAAAATAACAGTCTTGATTTTTCAGACATAATAACAGGTTGAAACACTAGCTATTTTCTCTTAAGACAGAGATCTCAGTGGCATTATAAAATCATAAAACAGTTTGGATTGGAAGGCACCTTAAAGATCATCCAATTCCAACCTCCCTCCAGGGCAGGGACACCTTCCACTAGATCAGGTTGCTCAAAGCTCCATCTAGCCTGTCATGACAATCTTATGGAAATGTCATTCAGGTACAGTCAAAAAGTTATACTGAATGCAAAGATCCTTAGGAAAAGCCTAGGGAGTAAAACCAGCAAGCACTTATGTTACATTGTACGGTTATAATTATTAATGCCACAAAAAGCAGACCTAAACCTTGTCACATGAACCATTTGTTCCACAACAAGAATATCCATTTCTTCTTGTATCTATAGCTTCAATATCTGGGCTGTACATGAATATAACACATATATGAGAAATCTGCTATATAAACCACCACATACACATAGGATCTAGGTCAGTCCACACACAACACTTGCATATCTCGACAGTCGAATCTACTCTGTTAGTTACTGTACAGGGAGCCACCAGTTTCTAGTTTCAAGATTCGTCCCTTTGAAGTCCACTATCAATGGAGGGAAAGGTAGTTAGAGACAAGTTTAAGCTATGAAGAAAAGGAACAGGACAGAAACCAACCTCACTAATGCCTTCTAAATGGCCAAATATCAACAATCCAGAGAGGACAGGAAGGTATGAAGCAAGAGAAAAACAAGCAAGAAAACCTGCAGAGCAGTGTAAAAATGAGCAAAAAATGGACAGGCGTAACCCCTCACTTTCTCTTTTCCAAGGGTTGTGGCCATGCTGTTTTGGAAGCACAAGCAGCGTTACTCTGACTAAGGTGGATATGCTGTGCCTGAGACCATTCAGGGCACTTTGGAAATCACAGTGGTCTTATTATGATTTTGATATCTTATATTTTTATAAAACTTGTCAGGGGTGAAAAAAAGAAATAAGCTGATTGCCCATCTTTCCAGCTTGATATAACAGGGCTGAACTAGAGGTAAAAGATTTAATTCTAACCTTATGCAAAAAAAATACCCATAAAATTCTGCAATTCTTTTAGACCCTGATCTTGGCTCAGCAGGCTTGTAAACCCCAAGTAGTAGGAAACTATAAATGGGAGTTGATATTGAGTTAGTGTTATTCAATCCTCTGAACTAAAGTCAACGGAAATAGCTCCAATTCTTCCGAGTCTGACCTTCGTTTGGCCTTGACAATGATAAGAGCTATGAGAAATCAATATCCTTGCTGCAAGACACAGTTGGTAGTCCTCAGTAACTACCCTTATTCCTATTCACAGGAACTAGGTACAGGTTTGGTTTTGTTCCGTTTTGTTTTGTTTTTTCCCTCTGTTGCCTACATAGGAAATGGATGGGGAAGGCTGTTTTCCAGCACCTGCATTCAACAGTAATGGTGCATGGGAGGATCTGCTTCTGGGAATGTTATGATTAATAATTATGGTAAGGGGTTTCTGAACATCTCTGAGACATTTGGATCACAATGTTATTCATAATGTACAAACTAAAACCTGACAACTAAATACAAGGTTAAAGTCAACTTTCTGCAAAGCTTTGAAGGATGCTGTCCCACAAGACTGGAAGATTGTTTAGTTGTCAGCTACCGATGAATAACCATTCTTAGTCACAACCCAGTGACTCACCCTGAAAAATCCCTCGAGGCTGCCACATCTTCCATTGATACTAGTGAATAAACCTTCACATCTGGCAACCAGGACTTCTTCTAGGCTAGATGCCTTTTATGAAGCCGTGTCTGGACACAGTGAGACAGTCTCTAACAGGTACAGTGTGAGGTCATGGCAAGGTAGGGTATCCCTATCTTAGAGATATAAGCTGTGCTAAACACACACTTGGAAAAAAGACAAACTCAAAGGGCTCAGAAGGTCAGTTCGGATTAGAACCTTTCCCTGCCTCCTTTCCCACTTTCCTGACCTCCTGTATGGAACTGTAACATAAAAGAGAAACAAACCCTGCACATACGTCAGTCAGTGATGCTTAGAAATTCTGGGACTCCACATAGCCCTTGAGGCAGCTGTGGGAGGTGCACAATGCTCATCCAGGACCAGCTGTGCTCTTCAGGTCTCAATTGCCACAATTTCAGCCAGGAGTGTGAAGGAGGACAGTCCTTACTGACAGAAAGGTGCAGATCACCTTGGTACAGGTGTAATTAGACTGAAACAAGTATAATGTAGACATTGCACCATTTGTAGAAGTGGAAAGAAGAGGCAGGATCCGCATACTTTGATGCAAGTGAAATACTCCTGATGTAGCTATGTTTCTTTAGCACCCTGGAACAGCAAGAGTGCTTTTTCCTCTGTTCATGCAGCAGCTATACAGTCTGAAGCTGTATTTATGAAAATAATCAAAGACCTTACTTTCTAAAACTCTACAGAAATCTTTCTTCTGATGAGGCCAGAAATACCACAAGAGCTACTATTCACTGTATAATTTTGTTCTTTTGCCAGAGGAAATAAAAGAACCAATTTGCACCAAAAGTATTCTGAACATGTATGGGTCTGTGAGAGGATTTTGGGGTCCATTTTAGTGAAAAAGGCATCCTGGTCTGTTTTCATTTCACTCAGATTTATTCATCTGGTACAGATACAAAAGAAGAAGTTGAAGAACCTCCTTGCTATAACTGTGTGCAGCAGTGAAGTACCTGGGAAACTGTGATTTGCTCAATTAGACTTGGGAACTACAGAGAAATGGAATATAGGATCACAGAATCACAGAATTATAGGACAGTTAGGGTTGTAAAAGACCTTAAGATCATCTAGTTTCAACCCCCTGCCATAGGCAGGAGCACCTCACCCTAAATCGTGTCACCCAAGGATATAGAAGGCTGTATGTACATGTTCCCCTGAAATCTTCTCTCTAAGGACAACATTCACCTAGAGGGACAGGACCTAGAAAGGTCTTGCTAACATGAAAGCAGGAGGGGAGCAGATAGAAAGAAGTCACCAGCCCTGGGGTTCATGAGGACATCTCCTCAGTGGAATATCTGGGACGCCATGATAAAGTAGGGAAGTGTCTTCTTTTTCAGTCTGTTGGTTTGGCTGAGTCTAAACAGTGTTAGTCACAATGAAGACCCTCTGCTGATACACTGTGGTGACCCAGGCCAGTGCCTAGAAGGATGTAGGGAGCATTTAACTTCTCTACATATTCCCTATGGCACTTTGCTGGTCCCATGGAACATCCCTCTCCATCATCTGTGAGACATGTGAGGGGTTTTATTAAAGATGATGACCCAGATCAGAGGCAGAAGGGAAATGTGAACATTAGTCCAAGAAGGTAGATGTCCTTGTTTGTATGTGTCTTGCACATAAACACAGCAAGAAACAAACTCAACCTGTCTTACAAACAGGAAGACAGTTTCCTGACACACAGATGGGATGGCACAGCTACAGCCCCTAACTTGTTGCCACACATGGGCTGCCGCTGGCATTGCAGAGTAGTTTCCAGCTTTGCAGCACAGATTATCAAAGGCTGGCTTCTGTTATTCTAGTGGAGTTCAAAACAGCCAATGCAGGTAGACATGAACTCTTATCCCTGTCCAATGTACCACGCACCCTTCAAGGACATGTCCCAGCTTCTGCATGGAAGTCTGAAGAGAAGACTACACCAATAGAACTATCACTAAATCAGCGCTCAGATTCATTTCAACAGACTTTCTACTTTCAGTTCTTGCAAGGTTCTCCCAGGTACATGCATCTTGGAAATAAGGTATCTAGAGTTTTCTCCATGGGATTTCTGTTAACACTAAAACTTCCTGACAGAATTACAGCTGTATTAGTTACAAAATTGAGATTATCAAGATCTCTATCTCAAAAGTAAAAAGGAGTAAGATTAAACTCTTATTCTCAGTATATATTTTGCATGGACAATTGCACAGGAAGAACATTAAATTTGCAATATTAAGCACTGAAATGTTACATAATGCCTGAGTCCCCAGTTTGGTTGTTTTATGTGGATGGATCATGACTAAGGTTTCAGCAGTCTGACCTCAAATTTACTTAGTGCTCAGGAGAGAAATACTGTGGCTTTTGCAGTAAGAATATATAATTATCTCCTTCTTTTGTCCTAAAGTGTGGAACTGTTCCCTGTTCTGATATTTATACCATTCCTTTTCTTCAATTTTCCTTCATTCTGGAGCAGTTAGTTACTCAGTATTTAAAATCTGATGAAAATGAACTGCTATTAATTTCCTCAATTATTATGGCTTTCATTATTATATTATCTGAAAGCTTCAGAAACATGCAATTATCGCCGTGATGACATAAGAAGCTATTATCCTATTCTCACAGTGGAGGATGAGAGGCACAAAATAATAATACATTTCAGGTGTGCTGTTTGAGATAAGTCAGACCTGATTTATCACAGAAGTTAATGTTATACAGAGCTATGTGATCCAGGTCCAGTTCAGTGCTAATTCTCAAGCACTCAGCACACTGACAAACCACACCACTAGCTCTCAAAATTCATGTTCTTCTCTCCTGGGGGAGGAAATGGAAGTGAAGGGAAGGGAAAAGGATGCAACTCCTTCTCCCTGCATTCCTTTTCTAAACCAGGCAAGCAGTATCATTTTTTCTGAGATTGTTTTTTCTTTCATCACAGAGAGAAAATGTGGATCCTTGTTCCCACAGCTGACTCAGCCTTGGTCAGAACTCATGAAAGTGTTCTTCTTTCATTCTCGGTGTTACTTGGCATGTCTGTGTTGCTTCCTGGTATAGATGAGGGACTTCTTGTGACTGAAAGAGACCTGGGAAGAAGAAGCTCATCATGTGAAACAACAGTGATGACCTTCATTATTTCATTAGGCAGGGCAAGGGTATTAGAGAGAATTCCTAGCCAGCAGGGTGATGCCACGATTAAAACCTCAAGATGTGAAGAAGATAAATTCCCTGAGCCTTGCTGATTTCCTTAAATGACAGATGCAAAAGTACTGAGGGAAGAAAAAGAATCAGGCCTTCAAAAACATTGAAAGGAGTAGTTTAACCCATTTTTGTCTGTTTTCAGGACACACCCAGGATCAGCAGGCATAGCCCTGTTGTGGAAACCTCACCCCACATGCTCTGGGATATTGGTTTGGCTTTAATTCTGGCAGTGGCATATGGATCATATTGCCATTTCTTTAATTAAAAAATAGTCACCCAAACCAAGGCTACTTGGCTTAATGGACCTTTGATCTGACCATGTATATCAGTAGTTAAGTTCAATTATAAGCAAAAGAAGGGCTTCCAAAGGAGGGATCATGAGACTGGAATTACTTGTATACCAAATACTTATGGAGAAGAGAAACAAACCATGCAATGACGTGTCCTCTTTGTGTTCACAAGTGTTTGCAACACTTGGCAACTTTATATTTACTTTTGAAGGTTTCTCATGCTTTCCCCACTACCTCAGCCTCATAGTAAGAATAACATAGTCTACATCAATGCATCCGACAAACTGTTTCCCAGTGTACTTGACAGCTTTAGGAGGTGCAAATTCAGTGAGACCGGGAAGAAACTAGCAAGCGTATTTCCTGGCAATATTCATTAAATAGGAGCATCCTCATTCTTCTTTCAAAACATGGGACCTTGACTGAAAAGCACAAAAACAGGTCTAACCTGAATACTGTACAGGGGTATGAAGATACTCAACCTGGCTATAGCAGCCTGAACTGAAGGCAGAAGTACCCCCCTGTTTTTTTAAGTCTGCTTGTGTTACAATTTGTTTCCATGGTTGAAGAACTATCAGTTTCTAGTTAGCTGGCTTTAAGTTGTTTTGGCAGTTTAACAGTACTTTGCATCTGTTGAAGAAGTGCAGACATAGTCCTTGGGAAGTATAGAGGATATAAATGGCTAAACTCACAAAAATCTTTAAAACATCCCCCACCTAACTGCTATCAGCATCTTCAACATTTTATAACCCTTTTATAACCCATTCAAAGAAGAATGCTTTTATTTCACATGCAGAGCTAGGAAACCATTGCACATAGCAAAGCACAGAATAGTAGTTCATTGTTTTTCTAATAAAAATGGCAAATCTTTGCTTTAATGAAAATAGTTTATTCCCAGCTGAGAAACCTAGATAAAGAGAAGATGATAACTGGGGATGCTGTGTAGTATGAACCCAATTTCCCCTGAAAATGCAGCCTTGGAGGATAGATGATGTTTATATTAGAATGTAGCCAAACTTTATAAATGAACATTTCGCTTGCTTATGCATTGTGAGTGCAGCCTAACTCTCTGGTGGTTAACCAAAATAAGCAACTCTTTCTCCATCCACACATTGTTTCAAAAGCCTACAAATAAATCTCTTTATAGGTGAGGCTGGAGGCTTGTCAAAAGAAGTTGGTGATTCATAGTGGCTAAGAATTTAGGAATAAGAGCAAATTTGTGCCAACAAGTTTCCAAGAAGCCTCAAAGGATGCTGCCTCAATCTCTGTCATGTAAATATGGCAGAGTATCCTGAAGTTCATTAAGGCAAACACTCATCTTCATGCTGCCATTTGTATCAGACCAGCTGTGTGTAAACTATGAGGAATCCACTCAGTTTTTCGTTTTGTGCTGTTTTGCTAAGTATACTAATGTGTGACCTCAAAACTGATTCATATTTGTACATTGGTTTTTCTGAAGTAGAACCTGAAAACTTTGCCTAGCATAACTAAACTCTGTTCTAGCAATGGTCACCTTGCTTTGCAGAAGGAAGAAACTCCTGGTTCAGTATCTGACGTTTTGACACACCAGAGCTTCCAATGCTGCCAACATCACCAGAAGCTTGAAAACATGCTTTGCTTCTGCTAAAGCTCCTATTAGTTTTGTTTACCACTTTAAAACTGCAGTTTTCATTTTACTCAGAGAACAGCTTTCCAGATTTGAGAACTTTTCACAATAGAACAGAAGCTCCAATGCTTGCCTCACCCCAGGATGGAAAATACAGATCTCCATCAGCATAGATCACATCTTGCGTACAAAAAAAATGGGTATGCATCAGAATGGGCTTTGATGACATTTTTTTCATGGTGGAAAACTCTTCCTCCTTACCTCCATTTCATGCCCAGAACTAGTAAGTCTGTCTAGACGTGGATGGTTAAGGAATTTGGCCACTTCGCAAAGGGCCCATAAGCTGCTATCACTCATGATTAACTAACAATGTTTACATAGCTGTGTCAACCTTAACTTTGCTGCTTCATCTATTTCTTCAATGGAAATGCACTGTTGAGATTTCTGTTGATTAATCTCTTGTTTATTGACTGGATAGTAAAGATTTTGGGGGGACTCACTCTGAGCTATAGTGAGTTTTGTCAGTTCTTCAGACATTTTCTGCGATGACATTTGACATTTTCAGTTTGTGACTGAAGGGCATTTTTGAATTACCCGCACCGATCAGTCTTTCTGTTGTACAGAGCATTCCTATTTTCTAAAAAAATCAGGGAATCCACAGATAAAACACTTGTTACAGTACAGTAAATTGACTGTAAATTTCATAGGTGTTTGCTTTATAAAAATGAAGTGATGCTTATTTGCAGAGTATTTAAAATCTTATGAATAGCTAGAATGCAAGAGGACCCTGCCAGTCCCACCAGCATTAACGCCTTCATCCCACGCCTTAGTATTGTCCAAAGTATATTACCCAGCTTTAAAATGTACTCAGATTTATGCACATGCCAGGCAACTGCATCTCCCTTTTCCAACACAGAAAAATCAAACTTTATTGTAAGACTGTTCAGACTTTTCATCCTTCCCAGGATAAGGTAGGTAGAGAAAAGACACATCCCTAACACTACCCATGCTAGAGCAATAAACAGAGTAGCTGGGTCGGAAGAGAGGAAGGCAGCTTCTTCAAAAGAACAAGGTTAGTGCAAATTTCTTACTCTAGCCAGGAGCAATCAAGGACGATATTCAAAGAAAATAAGTAATCTGGGAAAGCACAGTGAAGTTGCCACTCTTTCCATTTTCCTCGTAACAAAACCACAACCTGGGCAGAAATAGTACAGAAAGGAAGTTAGTTTTTACTTGTCCCTGACTTTCTCTTTCGGGCTTTCTCATAATCTTCCAGCCACACATCTTTGTATTGCTCTCCCAGAAAGCTTCTCTGCTTAATCCTCTATTATTGCTGACTTCAGGCTGCAATCTTTTACAATGAACTTGTTTGCAATTCCCTTTCTATTATTCCTGACACTGAAAAGTATCAATAATTAAAAATAAATATGAAGATATATTTACATAAAAAGACCATTGTCACATTCAGTTGCAACTGAATGCAAATCTTTTTCATTCAGTAACAATAAATGGAGTCAGTAAATATAAAGTCAAACATAAAAAGGAGGAAGGGAAGAAATAGACTACAATATCCAAAAGCTACATGTTCTAATAGTAAAACACTTTTACATTTATCTTTTCTTGTGCTGAACTGGGAGAACCTGAGCCTTCATTAAGGACAGTGGTATTTAACGGTTACAGTGTGAAAAGGCTTCTGTTAACAAGTGACACCTTTGGAAGATGAGTTTGAAGACATGATTTCCACTGTGGGGAACCTGCATGTAGCTGCAGACTGTGATTTCAGGCGGTTTCACCCTTAACTACCAAAAACATGAATTTCCAAAGAGAAGGTGACAGTGAGGGGAACTGAGAGTTCAAGCATGAATTTACCTGACTGATAAAGCAGCTGAACCTCTAACCATCTATTCTGAGGTCCATTATGATACTTGAAGGGCATCCATGAACCCTTTACTAGGCTTCGGATCAGTTGCCATGCCAAGCATGAGGCAGCTTTTCACTTCTTTCATTTCAGTACCTGTATAAATGATGGTCATAGGCAATATTGGAGAAGAAAGGAGCTTCAGCACTGCATAGGCCCAGATCATTGCAGATACTGAAAACCATTCTCTTATTTGATCCAGGGGGATCAAAATACCCATGCACATACGTTTACCTGGGCACCCATGTGCTCACTGCTGTTCTCACAGTCTGCAGTGCTACGGTTCCTCATCCCACCCTTTGACACACAGAGAAGTCAGGGAAATGCTTCAGAAAACATCTATTTTAGACAGCATGAGAACCCTTCTTTACTATTGGCCTTTCTGTTATACTCTGACTTCTTTGTGTATTGAATATGAAGACCAAATAATTTAATAGAAAATGTTCTGACTGAGCAAAACTATAAACAAATGCTTCTACATTTCTGTACAAAGAAAACAGTCAGTTTTTGGGGACTCTCCTTTACACCTTTGTAAGAAGTACTTGAAATTCAAGTAGTTGAATAATTTCCTTATAGACAAGCTTTTTTTGTACTTTTTATTAAAGATACACATTTTTATACTAAATGCTTTCTCAATAAACGTCACCTTTTCTCTGACACATTAAATGCTGCAGTATTTGCCTGGTAAATATATGTTCACTTAGGATTAAAACCTAATTTATCTTATCTTGTCCCCACTTTTGAAAACAAGCAAACAGGAGAAACTCTAAAGGTGTCTAGCAGACTCCTGAATAAACAGACCGAAACAGTGTCCCACAGAAGCAGTCATCCAAAAAAAATTGAATTGGGTAAAGAAAAGAGCTTCTATCAAACACACTGCTCACCTTAAGAGCTAAGCATAAAGCACTAGAAGCTAGGAATATCCCAAAAGAGAGCTTTAAAGCTGGAGGTCCCTGATGCATTAGGTCAGTTCCTGTCCTGTCTCAGATCAGTGGGATTGTCGAAAACCCCAGGTCTCCTGAGACCAGAGTACAAGGAGGTGCTAACAGCACTTGTGGTTCTACAACAAGTTCCAAAGTGGCTTGCCTTTTCCCTGTTCACCCCAACTTTGCAACTGCAGCAGTAAACCAGAAACTTTTCTTGATGCCTCTTCTTCTCCCTTCTCCCCCCATATTAACCTTCAAGATGCAAGGAAATATTGCAAGAATGAACTGGCTACAAGCTCTAATGGATGCCTGTGAATAAGTACAATCCCATTCCACAGCTTAATTGTTGTGAAACCTTGATTATTCAGGAGCTGCCTCAGGATCTCTGATGAGCTAGAAATGGAAAATAAAGTTTATAGCTTCCATGGAGCTATATTTTCTTTGGTTTTTGTTTTGCCTTGGGCAATTTCACTCCCTTGAACTGTGTTTGCATTTGCATATTTCCCCTGGTGATTACTGGGCTCAAAACGGGAGGGTAGGAAGTAAGATAGGAAGATGTAAGTTGTTACATAGCTTAATGATTATATATATATATATATATATATATATATATATATAGCCATGCACACAGAAAAAACAGACACACATATAAATTAATCCAACATACCTATATATTGAACAGTGCAAAAAAAAAAAAAAAGAAATATTTAGTTCCCAAAAAATTTTAATGCTTGATGTTAACAGACCTACAAGTGAGTCTGTTTCAGAAAAATTATGAAAAGTTTGGATAAATACTCAAATGTAAGCAACTGATCTCTTCCTTTACTCAACCACGTTTAAGTGTGTGTCTTACTGTCACTGCACCCTTACATCTCAGAAGAATTAGTGAAGTACAGGCGTGTGGTTTGAGGAGTTGTGACGATTAAGATGTAGGAAGATGTGGATGACTGAAAAAAGGCCATTCTGGGCTTCCAAAGTAATGACTGGAATTCTCCACATTCTTGAAATGAGAATGCAATTTTCAAAAATGTCAAAGTGCCCAAAAAGCATGCATCCCCCCAACCTGCAGGGTCTTGTAAGTTTTTAGTGCCTTAGAGCATTTGAACATTGTATCTTATTTTGCTTTTTCTCTTGTTGGTTACTTCTCAGACACGTGTTCTATCCCTTCCCAGAGGCTGGTATCACAGTTCTGTATATTTCCTAGATATTAATCTCTACAGGTATCAGAAATAGGCAGCACGCAAAAGTCTCCATTCACAGCTGCAGAAGCCAGAGAACAAAGTTAATTATGTTGGCATAGCTCCCTCTGCTGCTTCAAGACAAAACGTTTTTATTTTTTTTCAGTCAGAAGCTTCAGTATCTGTTGCAATAGAATTCATATCAAACGGGTTAGAAAAAAAAATTTATTTGCAAATTTTTATCTTTAGCTTTTTGTATTTAGGAAATCCAGCTAAGAGTTTCCTCCTCTCCTGCCTGCTGGGCAAAGCTTGCAGATGAAAGTTGACTGCAGAACAAATTTCAGTCATCCTTATGCTAAAAGCAAATACAAAATCAGAGAAGACTGCTACAAAATCCCATCAGATGTTCCTCGTAAGCTGACAAAATACCTGACAGAAAATACCTTACATGGGTGGATGAAGATTAAGACTGCTTCTATTTCATACTACTAAATACTATTGCAAAAGCAAGAAAGTGCTCTTAAGACAATTTTCAACGTCAATTTTTGAAGAGGAACATCTATGCTCAACCCAGTAAACCAAAGTCTGTATTGCTGGACAGGACTGTACAAGTATCCAGAACGACTACTTCTGCTTCAGAACCATCTTCTCCTCTTTCCTGCCTTACACCAAAGGATGATAATGCGTGGAAGACTTTGAGTTGAAATCACAGAATCATAGAGGAAAAGACCTTTCAGATCATCAAGTCCAACCCTTAGTCAGTACTGCCAAGTCCACCACTAAACCATGTCACTGAGGGCTTCATTTACATGGTTCTTGGACACTTTCAGGGACTATGATTCCACCACTTCCCTGTGCAGCCTGTTCTAGTGCCTGAGCATCCTCCCTGTGAAGAAATTATTCCCAATATCCAATCTAAGCCTCCCCTGGTGTAGATCGAGGCCATTTCCTTCTGTCCTATCACTTGTTATCTGGGAGAAGAGACCAACCTATACCTCACAACAGCCTCTTTTCAGGTTGTTGTAGACAGTGATAAGGTCTCCCCTAAGCCTTCTCTTCCCCAGACGTACCCCCCACCCCATTCCCTCAATCGTTCCTCATCAGACTTGCTCTCCAGGCCCTTCCCCAGCTTTGTTGCCCTTCTCTTGACCCACTCCAGCCCCTCAATGTCTTTCTTGTAGTGAGGGGCCCAGAACTGAACACAGGCTTTGAGATGCGGCCTCACCAGTGCTGAGTACAGGAGGATGATCACCGCCCTGGCCCTGCTGGCCACACTATTGCTGATACAGGCCAGGATGCCATTGGCCTTCTTGGCTGCCTGGGCACAAGCTGCTCATGTTCAGCTCCATCAATCAGCCCCCCCAGGTCCTTTTCAGCCGAGCAGCTTTCCAGCCACTCTTCACCAAGCCTGGAGCATCTCCAAGACTCTGCTTCTCCAAAATTTATTCTATTATTTACACCAGGGCAACATACAGGTAAACCATAGGCTTTTCAGTTCAGCATTGCTTTGATCCCAGGGAGCCAGGGAGCAGGGAACTGCAGATGACACACAAGAAGGGTAAACCAGGGTGTGATCCACCAAGCACTGTGCTCTGCTGCTGCTCTTCTTCTGCTGTCTCAGGATCCTGACCATAGGAGGTATAAGCAAGAAACAACTCTCCGGAGGCATCTCCTTACTGAATAATTGAAAGACAAATGTTGTGCATGGAGCGCAGTCATTTCCCCAGGGGAATCTTCTCCAAAGTCCTCAACGTGTAGCTTGCCTTTTTGCCAATGCCCATGAAAAATGAACATGAGCAGAATAACACATAAAACCCCTATGATCAAAGAGAATATGCTTTCCTTAAGTCACAGCTAGTTAAAATAATTCACAAATTGCAGTGTGAGAAGCAGTAGCAAGGAGTTCTTTGTCTTTCCTTCTGCCTCCCTACCTTCTGAGTGGAGGATGGGTGCTTTCATTCATGAGATGGGTGATTCATAAGGAAATCATCCCAGTTGGGAGGAAGTGCCACTGCCAGCCCACTTCTCTGGCACTGCTTCTGCTTCTCTCCCTGTGACAATACTGTCAAGTTAAAGCAAACATGTTCATGGAGCAGAACTTGGGGGCAAAGAACACCAAGAAAGTCAATACGCCTCTGCTTTAACTTGTTTGGACAAAGCCACAGCACACTTGTCATTTTTTTTTCCTTTGGGTCAGAAACAACGTTTGCTTGAAACTGCAGAGTATTTTTTGTTGTTGTTGTTGTTTTTTTCTTAATATATTATAAATTAAGTGGATTTTCAAGGCACTGTCAGATTTCTTCGATCAAAAAGAAAATAGAAGTTGATTATGGCCCATCTTAACAACACTGGCTTACTCCTTAGTAATATCACAAACAGAGAACATCCATCAGTGTTTAGGTACAAAATGCTGAGGGAAATGCCCTCCTGATGAGCTCTGACTTGTTTGAAATAGCTCTTTAGTAACATAGCTCTTTAGTAACATGGCAGCACTCAAAAGCATGCAAGATAAGCACAGCGAAATTGAAACCTTGTCAGGTACTTCTAAAAAATTAAAAATCAAGAATATCAAAGTGTGGAACATATTTTGAAAGTAATATCCTTGTAAAATATTGCATGAATTACTAGTAATTGCATTGCACTGCAGCAATTAAGATGTTACAGTGACATGAACATATTGGCAAAACGTGAACGCCATGCTAACTTGCAATAATTTATTACTTTCAAATTACAGACCAAGCTATGTGTCCAGTTTGCTTAATGAGCACAGTTGTGTATTTTATTCCAGAATACCTTTCTTTCCATAAGAACCCCTTCTTCTGGTAACAGCTGAGAAAAGAATTTACATGACTAGCAATCTTGTTGGTTCCCCCAGACTTTAAAAGTGTCCATGTTAAGAGGGCTAATGTTTTCTGTAAGTCTGACCTGTTAAAATGTCTTATATTAGACACTAAGAAATCTAGGCATCCTCTGCAGTCGACCATTTCTCAGGTTACCAAACAGAAAAGATTAGTGGGTCTTTAACTATCTGGGCACAGGCCCCAAGGCTTTCCAGGAATGTCACAAAATTTTGCAATCAATCAGCTTAATTGAGAATATTGCAATAACAAGGTATTCCCTCCTTATCTCAGCAGACAGGCAACCCACTGGAACACAACAAGAAAATACCAGAAGCTACTCTTTTCAGAGTATTAAAATGCCAATATCTGTAGAAACAAGCAAAAAAAAAAAATCTCCACAGTAGATACACTAGCTCTCACCAGTTCCACTGAGAGATGTTTCAATGCATTTAAGTTAATTAAATGAAATCAATGCAATTAAATAATGAACTTCCTCTTGAGCAGTGTGTGGCACCTGTTCCCAGGTTTCATGGATGTAAAAAGCCTTTTTTACCATTGATACCCACATTTGATAAATAGATTGTGTACATCTGTGCTGGGAGCTCTCTCCTGGGAGGTCTATCTTTCTCTGGGTTGGGCCTGGTGGGAAAAACTTGCCTGCAAAACAAGTAGAGCAGTAGGCAGAGGTAAAAGCAAGAACAAGGTAGCAATGCTCTGTTCTGCAGAGGGGACATTCTGGGGGACAGGAAGACATGAGAAGTGAGGCTCTCACAATGAAATGCTGTATCCTAATGTTTGTGCATACCACAGAGATGAATGGTACCCCTTTCAAAGGCAACCCCTATTCAGCTGTTTCTTTCTCGACACGTATGTGAACAGATGATGTGCTGTATGCTTTACACCCTGGTAGTATAGCTTGTGGCATCACCTGAGGGTTCACCTTGGAGTGAGGCAGTGCCTAGTCTTTTCACAAGGCAGGGACCAGGGCAAAAAGACTTTCCAGAGGAGGACAGGTGCAAGCCCTGAGTAAGCAGCCTGACCAGCACATTGCTGTGCTTGATGAAGGACCACTCTGTCTTCGTGGCAGTGTGTGATAGCTTGATAAGGAAATACATGTTCTCCAAATATCTGCTGCCCTGGGCAAGTTCTTGGTGCATACACACCATGCTGCTCAGAGAAAGATTATTCATAACCTCATCCTCCTGGTGACTAACATGGAGCAGTGACGGCTCTGTCATCAAAAGTCATTTTCATCAAACAGAAGAGCAAAAAGGCTCCTAGGTATTTGAGGATAGGTGACCCTGTAACAGACTTGGGCTAAAATATAACTTAGCAAAGGAAGTTCTGGTTGAGGCCTGCTGCCAATGACACACATGAAAGCCTCACAACACTTTTGCTCTCCTGTTTTATGATGGTGCTGGTGTAACAGAAGCCAACCACAGTTATAAAATTTCAACCAGGGCTCTTCTCCCTTTGCAAGTGCCCTAGCTCAGATGTCTTGGTGGTGTTTAGGTTTTGTTTTTGGGTTTGTTTTTTTTTTCAGAGAGAGATTTCTCTTGTACAGCATTTCAGCCAAAGACCTTTTAACTTAACCAGCCTCTTCCTACTGGTGCCTGTGTGCTTTGGCTTACTGTAATGTAAAAGCTGAAATACCTTCTATAGAGAGCAGCTGGGATGATGATCACACAAAAAGAAGTCCATGGTAACATCACACTTCACAGGTGTCTGTCATACTGGCTTTCCTTACGCATCCTTGCTGTCTCTGACTTAGCCTTCTCTTTCCAAAGCTTGTAGTGTTTTGCAAGAAGTGGTTAGGAAATACACATTCACTTAAATGAGGAAGATAGGGCATTAGGATGTGAAATTATGACCGCAGTGTAATTGGGTGAAGAGTGCAGTGATGCTGTAGAGACAGACAGTCCTCCTGCCATTCCCAGCTTGAAAGTTATTCTCTAAGGTCAGCTATGAAAATAAGCTTTTAAAACTTTTGCTTTCTTCCAGACTGATCTGCTGACTGTAACTTATTCCTGACCTCCTGCTTTTTATGTGCTAGCTGGAAATGAGTTCCCTGCTTCTAGCTACTGCTCTGGAGGATAGTTGCTGAACCTAGAGGAGTGACAGGTTAAGCCCTGTCTTTCTTGCTCACAGACCCATCTCTGTTCTTTGCTCTGATAATGATGGCAGATGTTGCATACAGAAAAAGCAGCTGCAGGGGAGGGAGGGGGGAAGAAATCCAGAAGAGGATACAAAGTGGTTTCTGAGTACTTGACCTTCTCTGCTGCCATGCTGGGTAGTGTAAGCCAGAGCTTGCTGACAGACAGCTAGACTGTGGGGGGAAGTTCAAGCTTCCCCACTGGTAGCCAGTTACAGTTACTCTCTGCTTTCTCTTCTTTCCATAAGTTTTGATAGTAGCTGATTTTGTGGATACCCAGCCAGCACTGGTCATCCAAAACCAGCAGAAGATCTGAGTGAACGTTGAGGAAGGACAAACAAATGGCCTTTGTTACACTTAGTGAAGAAAAATGGGGCTTTTATTTGAGAGTGATGGGAAACTTTGATTTCAAGATCCATACCTGGCAGGGTATGACAGCACTCAGAACAAACCTCTAAGCTGCTCTGAATATCTGGTTCCCTAGAACCAGTCTTCAGGCTTACGTACACTGAAAAAATGGCAGTGCACTGATTTCAGCTGTGTGATTATTACTGTGAGATGCAAAAATGGATGGCTGGCCTCCTGCCACCAGCTCATTGCATAGTAAATTTCTTTCCTCATATTATTACTGCTGGAAATTTTTGTATGTATGTTCAGTGCTGTAATTTAACAGTTTCAAGTACTGTATTGGTAATAAAAAGAGAAACCATCTTGCTTTCTAACTCATATCCCAGATTTCCTAACAGCACTAGTTTGGTTATTTTAACAGAAATTAGATTGATTTTTTCTATAGAAACACATTCAGAGCTGCAGCCAGAGGTCCGAGAACCATTTCTGCTTCATGCTTTTCTTCACCATAACTTTGCAGCTTTGCAACTTGCCTGCTCCCTCACTATACTATTTACTCCTTTCAGAAGACAAAAATCAAGCAAACACAGTAGATACCTTTTCTCTTACAATACTTGTGCTCAAGCCATAAAGTTCAGTTCTAAAAAAATGAATGAATGGTTAACCAGGAAATAGTTGAAAAGGTGTAATGCTTACCATAATATTCAAGTACAAACTATTCCTTAGGACCTAAGAACATCACAGAGTTCACCTATTCTGATCTAATGTGTTTCAACTGAATTTCAGCAAATTTGAGTAGCATGATAGTACTTCTCATCCTTTTTTTTAAAGCTTGCAAATATAGGAAGATCTGCCATGTTGCTCAGTGAATTGTGACTCACTCTCTATAAAACTTTCCACTTCTTTTTCTGGTCTGAATTACTCTAGCTCTGGCTCCTAGCCATTATGTTCTTCCTTCAGCCTGTTTTGCTACACAAAAGAAACGTCTATGGTCCCTTCCTCAGGTAACTCTCTAGAGAATGACATCAAGCCATTTCCCTTGAACTTAGGAAATGAACCATGCTTCTCAAATAACCTCACAGTAAAGTGAATTTTATTGCTTTCAGGTGATTTTTGTTGTTCTTTTCTGAATCCCTTCCCAAACTTGTAGCATCTTTTTTGGTGCCTAATGCTACATATAGCCACACAGTCTCCCTGCTCCTACCTAGTGCATTCCCCTATTCTGCATGACCTGTGTTTGCCTTATGGCACTGCTTTGGAGGTCCCAGATCAATTAGATCTCTGCCATGATCCATTAGCCTTTTTGCAGGACATTATAAGATACAAATCTCCATTCTGCAAGTACAGCTTATTAACCTCTCTTCTGGGATATCTGACCTGCCATTTTGTCAAATAAAAACCCACAGCATTCAAATGGGGCAAACTACCAAGCAAGCCAGAACTTTCTTTTTAAAATCTCTGAGGTACAGGTCAAGAAGCTTTATTCTAACATATTTCTGGATGAAACTGCTTCTTTAGACATTAATGGAAGCCAGTTTTTCACAATCTCTGTTCTTATAGAGGCTTACCTAGTTGATCTGTGAAAATTCATGGTTGTTTTGGGGGAGTGGAGGACAGAGTTCCTCAAAGAGCATCTCTTTTCCTGTGTGTATATTTCCCAGGATAGCACTTCCCAGGATTGAAAACACTCTCATCCTCTAAAGCCTTGGGCTGGGATCTGTCAAAGGCCTTTCAGGTGGATGTTTCAGCCTGTGGACTCAATGAGTTTGAATTCAGCTCTGAGAGGCAGATGCTCAGTTACACCAACACATCCTTCACTCCTGTGAAAAGATGTACACCCTGTTCATGCACCTATTTTACTTCACTCTTACTTTACTATCCAGCCTTTTATTCTGTGTCAGAAGCAGTGTATGTACCTTGCTTTCTCTTCTGGTTAGGTGAATTATTTCAGAGGCATTTTATCATGGAGTGGGTGCCTGACAGCACTGAATCACCTCCACAGGTGTTTAGCAGGAGGGTTAATGCTGCAGAGAGGCAGCAGGGGTCCTCAGTTGCAGATGCTGAGTTTGGTGTTGTCCACCAAATTGATAAAGACAGTAATTTGTGCCTTCACTGAGAAGATTAAAATGTGTTGTCTCACTAACTAGATAACCAGTGGGGAATGGGGCTGGAATGGCTCCCAGTTTCTCCAGCACTACACAGCTCTCAGCCAGAACGTTTCTTCTTTAGACTCTCCAGGGGCACTTGGAGTGTGGAATCTAGCCCCAGAGTGGCTTTCCACAGCCTTTTCCACATAAAAAAAATTTCTCCAAGACTCACTAACCACTGCCAAGACTGACTGGCCACCAGCTGTGTTAAGACAACATGCATATGTTTCTTAAATAAAATGGAAAACAAAATGAAAATGAAGGAACCTTACTTGTTAAACTTCCAGTTATCACATGTAGGGGATGATTTGCAAAGTCAGTCATACTACTGACCTTAGTCATTTGGGTTGGAATTATGTACTGATAAGATCAATATGCAGGTACCAATTCAAAGACAAGATCAAAGACTACCTGTTGCATGCAGTATTAAACTTCAGCTCCTGCAGTATATAAGGATCCTTTAATTTTATCACATGCAGCTGCTAAAACAATAACCCAAGAGGGATTAGAAATGTTTTATGACTCAGTCTTTGCAGAGTGCTTTGATTCTGCTGTGAAATTCAGTTCAGGCTGATGATTGACAGGAGAGTTCAAGGAGCCCAAAGGTAGTGGCACAGATAGCTTCTAGAAACACAGCTGCGTCCATCAGCTTGTTTTAGCTTCGTCATTGTCATCTAAGAGGAGAAGCTGAATGAACAAAGTTGCTATAGGTAGACAAACCAGTTGTTCTCTGCACATGGCTCAGACAAATCACCTACTCCCATCAACTAGGTATATGCAGAGGTGTGGGAATCTGTTCACCAAGCTATGGACTCTGAGGTTTACCTCAGCTTCAGCAGGCTCCCTCACATGCATTCTGTATCTCTGTGTTTGTATGGCTCCTTTCACAATAGGACCACCGAATTATGATAATGAGTGCTAAGACATTGCTTAAACTAAATTCTATCAGGAGTAAGTGCATCAGCACTTGCAGTGGATTCTGTTATACGTGACTATTAGATGCAAAGACTACTCTTTGGTTATACTCCACAGTCACACTCCATGGGAAGCAGTATCTGCTGTGACATTTGCAAGTCATTACAGGTTCATTATGGGTATTCCCATGAACTCTGGAGCACTGAACATAGACAATCCCTTAATATTAGGCCAGATATTTCACTTATAATTTTTCCAAACCTAAAATGGCACTGATAAGAATGCAAAGACTCTGCAGTCAATAAGTGACAAGACACAGTGACCACTTAAACATGCTTTGGAATAACTTATGAAGTGTGCTCCAACAGTATCATGAAATATATTGCATCATTGCTACATCATTGTCCACATAACAGTAGTATTGCCACAAATTAGAGGCATAATGGGGTAACAGTAATGAAGCCCACTCTGCTGCTTAGAGATCATCAAAATGAAAGTGAGTATAATCTTATTTTCCAGGGCAGAAAGCTGAGTAACAACCTAGGCAGGCAGGAAATTTATTGTCTCTGATATAATAATGGACAAGTAGATAGATTCTCCATAGTTCATTCCTTCCTCAGAAACATACAGGAAGGTTGCATGGGCTTTCTTGTGCAAAAATCTTAATTGGACTCTTCTACTAGCCTTCTTTCCATACTATGTACTTTTATCTCATCAGTTTTCTAAAGAACTTTCTGGAGTTATCATGACTTGCTGCTATTATTCTATCCTGTTCTCTCTGCATCCTGACTAAGAACAAAGTCCCTAAATGTCATGGTAGTAAACACAGACCGCATGAAGTGCAAACAGGATTTTGTGTACCTCCAAGAGGATTAGGTGGGAGTATATGATGAATTTACAAGGACTTAATATTGTTTTTGTTTAGAATGCTTTTTTTTTCCAGAGAATTACTTAGAAATTCTCACAGAGGCTGCTCATACTTAGGTACTTTATTTTAAAAGTTAACAAAGACTAACATTCCTGGATGCTCAGGTTCTACAGGTGATACCGTCTTGTGGATACTTCCTGCCCGCACACAGGTAACCACCCTAGGGTAGCCATAGCGGCTGCTCATATGAAAAACAAATCACAGAGTGAAGTCAGCTCATAAATCATCATGAAGATACTCTAGTTTGTTAAAGACTCTCTTGAGATTCACAGGCAATTCAGGATAGGCTAACTTATTTAAGTAATGGTTTTCTACAGATACGAGAGCAATTCCTCATCTCTTTTCACACTCAGTATTCAGAAAAGATGCTGCAACTATTTTGCTATTATGCATGCTGGAATTGGACATTAGAAAGCTCACTGTGTAGCCTGTGAAGTGTCTTTCTGTTTGCAATGATTTTTCCATAGTTTTCTTGGAGGAGACACCAAATCCCTGGAGTTGCAGTCCAGTCTAATCTCATAAACACCCCAGCATATGTCTGCCAGAGTCTGCAGTGCCCCAGTATTGGAAGCCTAACCTAAAGAATAGGGTGAGTCTCACAGCACACATAAGTATCCATAAATCACTCATCACACTGTTGGCACTATGTAAATAATATAATTACCTTCCTCTTTGTCTGTGGTAGCTATGTGGTAATGGTTGGCAAAAAAGGCTGACATTTAACAGCTTCTTTGTATTGCATCCTTACCTGCTTCTCAATTTTCTAAGAATCAGATATGTTCAGATTGCTGATGTAGAGAACTAAATTAAGTCTTGGTGAGTGGCAAACAGCATTTGAAAGGTATTTACTTTTCCATATTCCACTGGCACATTTCTCCACTCCTGCTCTGGTAACCCCTTAAAACAAACCGGCAGGCTGCATGTATACTGAATGTGCTGCAGTGCAATCTTCACTTTTGCAAGTTCAGGCAAAGGGGAGAGACACACCTTGCTAGAAAGACTCAAAGCATGACAATGAGGTCCCAGTCTCCCTCATACCTGCAAGTCTGGGCAGAGAACAGTGAGTGGCTCTGACCTGACTGTTACGACATGCTTGGTTGCTGCTAGATGTTTTAATTACAAAGTTCAAGATCTTATCCATGTTTCAGAGCCAAAATGAGGAAAAGGCACTGAAATAAAACACTGAACCTTCCCCTTCAGGCCTAGTGACCAACACAGCCTTAAAGAAGACTGGAAGTAGGAGGAGATAAAATAAACTATTCCCAAAACAGAGTGAAAAAGCAAATCACTATTGCCATAAGGAAATACTGGCCACAAAACACTGGTCCTGCAGGAAATTTTCTGAGATGAGCTTGTTGTCTTCCATGGTGAGCTAAAGGAAGCCCATACTGACCATATCTGTATGAAATGTGGCAAAGTCTGAGACAGGGAGAATAACTTCTTTCTGCTGCTGTTGCAAGGTAGTGTCCGTTTTCAGTCGTATTTTCAAAAAGGACACTAAGGAATACAAGGAAAATAATCTAAAATAATAGCTGAGATATGGGAAATCTCTTTGTTGGGATGGAGTGAAACTGAGTTTTTGACTCAATAAAGATTAAGGTAAGAAGTGAATTAATCTTAAATACATTCACAGAAGAGAGATTATTACTAACCCTTTGTAGCAGGCAAGGATGTGGGACCACCTACCTTCTTCTAGGCAACATACCTTCTTGCTTCCTTCCAAACTTTCAGCCACATGACCCCTTCAGTTGTGTGACCCAATTGTATATGGGGCTGAAAAATCAACAGACAGACCTAGGCTGGGAACAGTCCCGCAAAGAAAAACTTGAGGTAGTATAGTCTAGAACTAAATAACTGTCAGCTAACTGGAAGAAAATAGTGATGCAGGAAAGGTGCTGAGAGCAGACTGAGCACAAAAGACTCTATAAGCCAGTATTGCTGCCAAGGAAAAGATACACAAGCCACATACATAGTAAGGTCTGAACACAGGCAGTGCTTGGATGCTGAAGGTATATTCAAACTAGAAAGAAGTTTCATTTTCTAAATCATAATTATTTCTGTTTTGATACTAAAGGCAAAGAAAGGATGTTGTGAATTCTCTTTGAAACATTATTTAAGGTAGTATATGTCTAAAGACACCCCCCAGCTCTATTAGAACTTCAGGTCAGATTGTGATGAAGAATGTGATGGTGTTTGCTATGCAAGTCAAGCTACAGTCAGTGTTTTTTTCTGATAGAAACCTGAAACAGTGGACTCTGTAGCTAGTAATACCACCATATTGACAATTGCCAGTGGAGCCATAGCAATTTTCTCTAGACAGAGACACAGTCCATAAAATTTAGCTGACACATTGGCACAATTTAGTTGATTGCTTTTACTTGGCAAGTTTACTGCATTAAATAAAATCTAAGTGTATAAATATATAATCTATTTATTTGGCTATTGTTTCTCATTGCATCTATATATCATAATTTCATGTATGACCTTGCTTTGGATGAAATGAAAGGCATACCTCATTCCCTCCAGGGCCAAGATTAACACCTTTCTGTGACCTGACCAGATCAATACCATACCTATCTTACTGGTCCTAATTCTTAAATTTACCTTTTTTTAGCTTAGAAATTTATTTCCCCTTGAAAAATCTACCTCCTCACTCTACTGTATGTGCCTGAAAGGCAAGATTTCTGAAGAAAAATGTGAAGTACCTCCACCAATCTATGATACTTTTGCTGACAGTGACCTTTCCCCTTGTTCTGTAGACGGTAGTATAGGCGCGGAAGCACATTCCTGTGATGAATTTGTGAGTCAGCCCTGATTTGCTATCCAAAAATGATTTTATTACACTACAAAGCAATTTGTTAAAACCCCCTGATGAAGAGGCATCCTTCCAGGATGCTGTGGGTTTGCAGTATAGTTCTGAATAAAGCTGTCCAGATACTTCATGGGGAGGAGGATCCTGGCAGGCCAGCAGCTGCAGCACTGAGTGTGAGTCACTGCAGAAGAGGAGAAACATGAATGTTACGGGAAGACTTTTCCTGGTCAGAACAGATATTGACATAAAAGTCAAGGACGGAACAGCCTCAATAGAAAGAGAATATGAGAAAAATCCTTGGATGTCAGCAGGGCCAGTCTGCTCTATACCTCTCACTGACCACCCAGGTAAGGATGATATTTCACAGACTTCTGCATATCAGAGCTTAACTCTGAGAAGCTGCTCCCAGGAGAGCAAACTTTTATAGTCTGTGCTTTTAGTGCAAGCCTTGTGACTGCAAAATTATTTGTGGGAAGCCATGAGAAATGTCCCTCACCACTCTTTCTTCTGCTACATGATACTGTGCGCGCTCACCTTGGCTGCCTGCTGCCCGATGGTGTTGCCTTTGATCTAGCAAAGACTGAATATGTCAGGAGATGAGTCACTCCCACCTCCCTGGCTGACCCTCTCCAGCCTGGAGCTACATAGAATCTGCCCACTGAGCTGACAAAACAAGTGATTTAGTGAGCAGTAGGTCAAAATCCTGCCTTGTTTTTCCCAGCTGGATGTGCCAGGTGTGGGAACAAACCAAGCATATCCTTAGTCTTTTTGCACCTCTGAAAGTGACATTAAGGACTTCGTAGAGCAGTCCTAGCATTCTCAGGCAATGCATTACACTAAAGCATAAAGAACAACTTTAGTCCTGTTAATCTGTTAGAAGAAAGGCACCTGGAACATTGAAGGTCCTGGCCCTATCTTCATCTATGCAACTGACTCAGGCATGGAAAAAAACTTCCTCCTACTATCTTTCCAAAACAGCTATTAGTGTGGCACTGGGGACCCATACTTAGGATTTGCAGTCACTTTTGCAAAGTTGCTTTCAGGAGGCAAGAATGGATTTTTTTCAGAAGTGTCTCAGAGCCTCCAAGCTCCTTTTCTCCAAAAGCAGATTTTTCAGACACATGATCTTGATCACAGTACAGTCATTGACTAGGAGGAAATGTCTTCCTTCATCACCTCTGCAGCAACTGGTGTGCTCCGAATCCTGGTGCTATAGGGGGTAGGCTACAAAGAAGAGCACTTCCACTGCTACCCAAACTCCCACAGTCTGAGGAGGCTGATTCGGAGCTGATCGAAGTTGATGTATATTTCACTCCAGCAAGTGTCGCATCACTGTTGGTGAACCACGTGGGCAGTCTATTACTAGGACACTGAGTAGAATCATAGAATCATAGAATAGTTAGGGTTGGAAAGGACCTTAAGATCATCTAGTTCCAACCACCCTGCATGGGCAGGGACACCTCACACTAAACCATATCACCCAAGGCTTCATCCAGCCTGGCCTCAAACACTGACAGGGATGGAGCATTCACAACCTCCCTGGACAACCCATTCCAGTACCTCACCACCCTCACAGTAAAGAATTTCTTCCTAATATCCAGTCTAAACCTCTGCTGTTTAAGTTTCAACCCATTACCCCTTGTCCTGTCACTACAGTCCCTAATGAATAGTCCCTCCCCAGCATCCCTGTAGGCCCCCTTCAGATACTGGAAGGCTGCTATGAGGTCTCCATGCAGCCTTCTCTTCTCCAGGCTGAACAGCCCCAACTTTCTCAGCCTGTCTTCATATGGGAGGTGCTCCAGTCCCCTGATCATCCTCGTGGCCCTCCTCTGGACTTGTTCCAACAGTTCCATGTTCTTTTTATGTTGAGGACACCAGAACTGTACACAATACTCCAAGTGAGGTCTCACAGGAGCAGAGTAGAGGGGCAGGATCACCTCCTTGGACCTGCTGGTCACACTCCTTTTGATGCAGCCCAGGATACGGTTGGCTTTCTGGGCTGTGAGTGCACACTGAAGCTGGCTCATGTTCATTTTCTCATTGACCAGCACCCCCAAGTCCTTCTTTGCAGGGGTGCTCTGAATCTCCTCTCTGCCCAACCTGTAGCTGTGCCTGGGATTGTCCCACCCGGTGTAGGACCTTGCACTTGTGTCATGGTTTGAGCATGTTTTGAGGGTGTTTTTGTTCAAGGTTTTTTCCAGCCACGTGGAGGAGGGGAGTCCGGGAGGAAGGAGAGACAGGACACCTGACCCAGGCTAGTCAATGAGGTATTCCATACCATAGCACGTGATGCCCAGGATGCATACTGGGAAAGAGAAAGCTGGAGGGAGAGAGCTCTGGGGAAAAATGGAGGAGGGAGCACATGGTGCTCGGCCGGGCAGGGTGGAGTGAGTTATGGATCGGTGGCTGGTGGGGTGGTGTATTCTTTTCACTTGCTGTTTGCTGTATCATTATTATTTGTAGTAGTAAATGGCAGTAGGGGTTTTGTGTTATGCCTTAGCTATTAAACCGTTCTTATCTCAATCCGTGGGGGCTACATTCTTTGGATTCTCCTTCCTAACTGTCCGGGAGTAGGGGGACTTGGTTTAAACTACGACAACTTGGCATGGTTAAACTTCATGAGGTTGACATCAGCCCACCTCACAAGTGTGTCAAGGTCCCTCTGGATGGCATTCCTTCCCTCCAGCGTATCAACAGAGCCACATAGCTTGGTGTCATCGGCAAATTTGCTGAGGGTGCACTCAATCCCATTGTCCATGTCAGCGACAAAGATATTAAACAAGACTGGTCCCAACACCGATCCCTGAGGGACACCGCTCATTACTGGTCTCCAGCCGGACACTGAGCCATTGACCACAGCTTTTTGCGTGCGGCCATGCAGCTAGTTCTTTATCCACCGAGTGGTCCACCTATCAAATTGATGTCTCTCCAATTTAAAGACAAGGATGTCGTGTGGGACAGTGTCGAACACTTTGCACAAGTCCAGGTAGATGACATCAACTGCTCCACCACTGTCCATCACTTCTGTAGCCCTGTCATAGAAGGCCACCAAATTGGTCAGGCAGGATTTCCCCCTAGTAAAGCCATGCTGACTGTCACCAAGCACCTTGTTGTTTTTCATGTGCCCTAGCATGCCTTCCAGGAGAATCTGCTCCCAGATTTTGCCAGGCAGAGAGGTGAGACTGACTGGTCTGTAATTCCCCAGGTCATACATTTTCATCTTCTTGAAAATGGGGTTATATTTCCCTTTTTCCAGTCATCAGGAACTTCACCTGTCATGATTTTTCAAATATGATGGCCAGTGGCTTTGCAACTTCATTCGCCAGCTCCTTACATTGTCCCTAGTCTGTTTTTTAGCCGCTACATACCTATAAAATCCCTTCCTTTTATCTTTAACATCCTTTGCCAAGTTTAGTTCCAGTTGGGCCTTAGCTTTCCTAACTTGGCTCCTAACTTCCCGGACAACATCCCTGTATTCATCCCAGGCCATCTGTCCTTGCTTCCACCTTTTATAAGCTTCTTTTTTCCTGTGAATTTAGGATGAGATGGTTAGGTAAGTCTACTGGATTATAACTGCCTGTAGACCAGTAGCAAAATTATTTCACTGGCCCTGTTCCTTGATGTAGGAGGTAGGTTCTTGTTTGTGGCCAGTGATATTGTGCTTTTTTTTGTAGAAGAGAGTTTGTTCTGCATGTGTTTGTATTTTAGCTGCTCTCTGCCAAGGTATTTGATCCTGTGCACAGACAATTACCATTTTGATACTGTTCACAAAAAATTACCGTGCAAACTATAGGCTCACCTGGACAACCAACTGTAGAAAACAGCTACTGGCTGCATCAAACTATTCTAATAAGCTGGAATGTGAAAGACCAGACAGAGAGGTTTTCAGATCTGTGTAAGACTTCTCTGAATCTCCAAGGAAATATGCCAGAGAAATGAACCTATCTCACAGCTGCTTTAGGCACTAAACCCTGTTATTTCGTTCTTAAAGATCAACAAGTGATTCGCAATCTAAACTCAACTAGCTTTTTCTTCACAGACACAGAGATAAAAATAATTTCCTTGCAAGAACAGATAAATGACTGAGCAACCTTTAAATTTTGCCTACAAGGTTCCTGTGCAATGTGTTGCTGTGTACCTACTCAAATCCAAACTTTGTACTTCTATTACCAGCATACTTTGCCATGCTCACACATGAGAAAACCATGCTGACTCTGGTTTCAGTGTTTGAATGACGAAGCACATAAGAAGGCAGCATGGCACACTTAATAGAAAATTAAAGATTATTGTACTGCAACTGAATATAGACACTCTTTTGCAATGTAGAGGCTGCTTACCATATCGTGATTGTTTGTGTAACGTAAGACTCATGTACGGAAAGCCACTTACAATTTTTATGAGTGGCACGGGCAAGGTGTTCAGCATTCAAGGAAAGTCTTGCACGTCTTACATGGCACATAACATACAGTAATCAGAAGGTGAACTAGATCCACCACATGGCAGATAGAAAAATATTCAAATATACAGCCATGTAAATCCTCAGAAATTACTTATCCACATTGCACCAACAGTGTTGTTGTTGGGATTGTCTGAGGAGGTAGCAGAAATTTTTGTTGTTATGATACCCAATGGAGAAGATTTTGGAGCTGCAGGCACTCTTCGTCTTGTACTTCTGCATCCCAGGAGGCTCCTTTTAAGACCTATGACTGCAAAATATCCTTCCCAATTGCATAGCCTCTGTTTTCAGGTCCCACCTCAAAGCCAGCACTTCAGCTGAGAAGCACCTGCTACATCTTGAGTACCTGTGGTCTCCTATAAACTGTTGTGAGTGCAATTGCAGCTGCTTAAGCTATAAACCACCACTCTCAGGAGTGAAAGCCCTGTGGTTAGCCAGCCAGCACCACACCATGCTGAGCTGTATGCAGATGTTAAGGTGTCAGTAGAGGATGGATATATTTCACTAAGAGTGCCAGATTAATGAAGAGGTACAAAATCTAGGAGGAGATAAGAAGAAATAAAGGAAACACCACTCCGTACTGTGACTTCTGTTCTTTATCTCAAAAAGCATTTTTTTTTCTGCTCATTCCAGCAAAATCCACATTTACAGTACTCTCAGGGATGAGTCTTATTATTTATGACTTATAGGTTTGCTTGCCATCTTATCCATGTTTCTCTGGGGGATTTCACTCAGATTCAAATTCTCAGAAAGTCTTTGTGTTATTTATAAACTTAATAGCTATGTGAGATAAGAGTTTTTTATACTTTTACTGAAGACTATCTGCTGCAGTCTGAATTTTTGAGACTGATATTCTGCGGCATGGCTAGAGGGAGCTTTCACATAGCTAAATAGTAAAACAAACTTTCCAGTCAATGGAAAAGAAAGGCCTAAGGGCAAGCCTAGGTGCAAAGGGCTGTGAAATCAGCATCAATGCCTAATGCAAACTGACAGGGAAGGGTCTTCATTTGCATGCAGAAATAATGCTTAAGCATTAAAGACAAAAGTAATGATGTTATTTCAAAAAAGTAGCTCAAAGGAAAACAGTTTCTCATTGTTACTCATTGAAAAATGAATCTGTCAATAGCTAAACAGATGTGGACTGACTTAGGTTTTGGGACATACAATCATTAAACCTCATTTGATGTGATGGGGGAACATTGCCATTCTTGCCATGAGCTGGTGGGGAGTTAAAGTTAGATCACCCTGAAATTTCAGAATTGGTTTTCTCTGTGAGAAGACACTCTCTTACCAGTTTATCTCTATTTTGTGATGAATTTCTGTAACAAATTTCTTTAGTGGTAGGCAGCACCCCAGTACGAGGAGTGGACTTGTTTATTTTTATGACAATGATCTGCAAGGACTTTGAATTTATGACGTAAGGAGTTCACCTTTGCAAAGTCATGTGGCAACTTCTATGACTTCTCCATGACAGTGCAAGTGCTAGTCCTGCACCTGGTGCAGCAGCAGAAAACTTGAGCATCTTTGCTGCATTCTGGCTGGCAAGGACAGGGCCTGATGCAAACCTTCCTGAGAAGCCTTCAGCCAAACAGCTCTGTCACTTAAGTCCAGTGCAAATAAATATAGCAGGTAATAAAGGAGACACATAATCCCTTATGAAAATCCAGACACCTCACATGAAAACTTGCCCATCTCTCAGCCCTAAAGGAGATGTACAAATGAGGTGCAATATATGAGCCTGGGTATCAGAAGCAAACTGCTTTTCCACTTAATAAAAATCTGGGCATCAGACAAGCTGCAATTTATGCAGTGATGTTGCACCAAACACTCCTGAGAAGCCTTCAATCAAACAGTTCTGTCACTTAAGTTCAGTGCAAAGGAACACAGCAGGTCATAAAGGAGACACATATTGCCTTATGAAAATCTAACACTCCTAATTACAAACACTCCCAAATGGAGAAACTGACAAAATTAAGTTACATTAAGAGCAATAATGTCTTACCCTTAGTTTGGATTTTTCCACATCTTGTTTAACTGAATGAAGATGTTCTGAAGGCCTGAAGTCTGGGGGTTTGGGGTTTTGTTTTGTTTTGTTTTTTTTTAAATAGGAACGGTGGCCAAAGCAGTAATATTTCTTGTAACACCTGCCTTGCTAACTTAATTAGCAAACTGTCCTGCATTTCCTTTCAAAGCCAGACTGAATGTCTTCTTCCAAATAACCCAAAGTTCAGTTCAGCAGATGAGTCCAACTTTGCAAATTGCCAGTGAGCATTATATTGCTGGTATTTTCTTTGTATGGCTCATATACCTCCCACTGCTTACTGGTAACAAATCACATATAGGTTTGCTATTCCTGGAGGGCCCATAGTACACCACCATAATTTATACAACCTACTCAATAGTCTGATGTTTGCTAGTGGTTAACATTCTGGTGTTCATGCTTCAGCTGAGCTTTTTATGAGTATTGGTACAGCATCTACTTGCCACAATATTGTTTCCACATGGTTGTGATGAAACATTATTAAGGAGTATATAAAAGCCAATATCAGATGTGATATATAAATGCAAAGCTAAATTGCTATTTCTTCTGGAACAAAAGTAAACAGGACCTGTAGCCTTCTTTGGAGAAAGAATGTGACTTAGGAGCACAGCTGTATGAAGGTTCACTTGTGAGCTTGAATGCACATCTCTAGCACATACCTAACAACTGCTGAGTCATTAATTCTTCTGTGCTCTGCTGTATGTTGTGGAATTTACTTAAATAGAAAAACATGCAAGTTATAAAACTGAAAAAGTAAACCACAATAAAGTGTTGACATCTTTTGGAGAACAGGAATTATGCAGAATATGAGAAATGTATAGTCAATTTTGATCTTTCCAGGTATGCATATTATAATAGTTAAACTAAATCGATAACACATCAGCAGCCGGATGTGATTACCAAAAAAAGAAAAAAAAAGAAAAAGAAAAGGCATAGTTTTTACTTAGGACATACTCTTAGATGCATTGTTAGACATTTCTAAAAGAATAAAAATGAAAATTTCTTTATCTGAATTTTCCCTAAAAATAAAAATGAAATAAAATAATTGCTAAATACATTAAAATGTATATAAAATATACAAATAAGTTACATTGCTAATTCATAGAATCATAGAATGTTTAGGGTTGGAAATGACCTTGAGATCATCTAATTCCAACCTCCATGGACCAGGATGTCTCACACTAGTCTATGTTACCCACGACTCGTGTCCAGCCTGGCCTTGAACACTGCCAGGGATGGAGAATTTGCCACTTCATTGGGCAACCCATTCCAGTGCCTCACCATCCTTACAGTAAAGAACTTCTTCCTTACATCTAACTTGTACTTCCCCTGTTTAATTTTGAACCCATTACCCCTTGTCCTCTTGTTACAGTCCCCAATGAATAGTCCCTCACCAGCATCCTTGTAAGCCTCCTTCAGATACTGGAAGGCTGCTATGAGGATTCCACGCAGCCTTCTCTTCTCCAGGCTGAACAGCCCCAACTTTCTCAGCCTGTCTTCATATGGGAGGTGCTCCAGCCCCTTTATAGCCCTCCTCTGGGCTTGCTCCAACAGCTCCATGTCCATTTTATGTTGAGGACACAATACTCCAAGTGAGGTCTCACAGGAGCAGAGTAGAGGGGCAGGATCACCTCCTTCGACCTGCTGGTCATGCTTCTTTTGTTTTTTAGGAAACAAAATAGGAAATGACTGCAAGATTTCCAGTCTAATCTAATAGGAGCAAATTTATTTCTGGATTTTATTATGAGTAAGATAAAAACATTTGCTTATATCTGTTTTGAATAATAATTTTTTATTATCTATTTCTGCAGGTGTTTTTTTGCTTTTTTTTTTTTTCTTAATATGGAATGGGGGCAATAGCTTGAGTTGTTTGTTGAAAAAGTCCAAAATCTTAAGCAATGGCTAGATTGAAGGGCATTAATGAATAAAACAAATTTCCTCTATTATTGAAACAAAACATACAATTAAAACCATTCTAAGGCTTTAATTTAAACATAATTTGTAGGTCAGGATAACATTCAGTTCTCCTTCAAAATTCTGAATTAAATATAAACCAGCCTTAAATTTTTTGTTATGGTAATTATTAATATGCACTTTAGGATTGATTCTTCTTTTCTCTAAGTTTATAGTGGAGGCAGGCAAGCAAATTGAAGCTTGCTATAACAGTCTGAGATAACAATCTCTGATTATCTTGAAAGAGAGGAAAGGACCCATATACAGGACAAATCTATGCCTGACCTGGTTCTCCTTCTGTATTCAGTGAGTGAGGTGCAGTTTCAGCAGAGCCAGCTGGTGGCTAGCAATAACATGGGATTTCGCTGCATGCTTCTATTGATACAGGATAACAAGAGGCCGTTCTGGGAACATTCGTTGCCTTTAGAATTTTTTTCTTAAGCAGCAAATCAATAAATATAAAATCAGTGTTTCCCATGTCCAAACATGATTTAAAGGCGAATAAGTATCCTTTCTTCATTTTACCTCTTCATATAGAACTGTGGAGCCACTGCTAGTAGGTACTTTGGCATTACAATAATACACAGGTAAGTGAAAGGCAAATAAAGACATGTCAATGTACTTTTGTCAATTATTTGTTTGGAAGGACAGCTAATCTTGGAGAAAACCTCTGTATTAAGATGATTTGCATGATGGGGTTCTGACCCTTGGCAGCTTATTTGGGGTCTGGAGGATCTAAAAATTCCCTGTATTTTTTTGCTTCATTTGTTTCAGATTTCTGAAGCAGCTAATAAAAACAATCAGTTACAGCAGTGAGGGCACTGCCACACAGCAAGTGTTCACATACATGAGTTGTGTTTTAATTTTATTTCCCCAAGAGAAATTTGCAGACGGGTGTGGTATCTGTAGAGTAAAATAAAGATGAGGAACTCACTTTGTAGATGGTGGCAATTCCTTTTCTTCCAAATTTTTATGGCTGTAGCTTTCCTGCTTGACTGATGCTCAAGAGGATTTCTTTCTGCTTAGGGATTCCCCTGGTGAGAAAGTGCCAATGATGTCACTGGGAACCACTTCCACTTCACTTCCATGGTTTGTGCATGGGAGGGCACTCGCCCACTCTGATAGCAAAGGACTGTGGAGGAGGAGGGATGGGGGAGGAAGGGGGGGAAGAAGACAAGAAGTTTCCAGGGAAACACTCTAACAGATGGCCTGGTCTGCTGATAAATAGTGACACATCTGTAGCTCAATCAGTGGGAAGGTTATTTTTAGAAAACACAGCTCTCCCTTTGAAAAACTGGCTAGTCCCCAACCTCCTCCCCCAGATCCTCCCCCTCAAGCCCCTTCTCTTTTTACAGGTTTCTTTGGCTGGGGATGGAGGTGTTAAAGCAGAGATTGAGAGTGTGCCATCCCCTAGCAAGCCATGCTCAGAATTAGTTATGTGATGCGCTATCCCCTAACCATCCCCACCAACACCCCCCTCATCCAATTATGCTCTGTAGGCTGCTGGACTGGTGCTGAATACAAGAGTGAGCGTTGCCAAGGGAACAAGGAGGAAAAGCAGTCCTTTCCCCCTGCGGTTACTTTGTAAGGCAAGGGATCAGCTTTGCACCCTTCAAACTTCGTGTATCTGATGAGATTCAACTATTCCTTTCTTGTAAAGGCACATGAATTCGCAGCATACCTGCCCTTCATCAAAGCACAAATAAATGCCTCGTCAATGTTTATTTTTCAGGCAATCAGTTGAGGACACGGACATCGAGGCAGTGGGAGGAACAGCCAGTGCTGAGGTCCTGTGATCTTCCCAGTGCCTTGAGTTTGCAGGAGTACACAAAGGACTGCAAAGTGCCCCTGCTCATCCCGTGGACCACCCAGCTTTCAGAGAGCAAAGGTGTCACATGCCTATTTCAGAGGAGAAGGGAATGGGAAGGAGCAAGGATCTGATCTTCTGCCTATGCCACCTCTGTTTTTTTTAGCATTAGCCCCAGGGAATTAGTGAGCCACTTTCAGTACCTGAGACCCAGAGAAGACCATGCTTTTCTCCAGTTACTCCCTACAGACTGGGAGTAACACACCTGCATGCCACCCACCTCTGCTGAAAGTCTTGTAGTAAACCATGGTATTGCCCCAATCAACTCCCAAGCCTGTGTAGATACCCTCAACAGTCCCAAGTGCTTTGTTTTCAGAGACTGTCTATCTGCAGTATCTGTTCAACTAAGTCCTCTGAAAGGCTTCTACCACTAGCAGTCTATATGGTGTAGTCCACATTCTTATAAATACATTTGAAAGCTGTAAATGTAAAAACTCTCTCAGAGGCTCATACAGCCGCAAGTGTATATAATATAAATAGAAAAGATATGATAATGCGAGGTACAGAACAGGAGGTTTGGCTCCATGCTCTTAGAAGCAATCAAGTCAAGAGGAACTGATTAATTCCCCAAAATAATTAGCTTCCTAGCGTCCACTCTTCCCAAACTGTCATCTTTTGGTGGCCTCAGATGTCTAGGTAATGTCTTATTCAATGACATTTCAAGGGAAAAAGGCTAGGCAGAAAAAATAAAAGTGCATTTCTATAGATGTGTATTCAAATTTACAAACTGAAAAGAAAGCCTGTTTTCACAGAAGAGTTTCTTGATGCTGAACATGAGGGAATGATGTGTGTGTTACTAAAAATACTTTCCATGACTAATTCATGACCATCCATCACTCCTTTTTTCTTTTTTTCTAAAGGGCAGACTGAGCATGCTAGCTCGATAACATATCACTACATCCTGTGTCACACCTAAAGTGAAACCAAATTTATGGATGCCCTGATAGTCACTGCGGTTCTAATAAATAACAATATCTATAAAGATTTCCAGCACACATGGACACACAGAGACATGCATGCATACACACATACATGTATGTAGGGAGAGAAACAGAAAGGGTAGAGTTCACAGCACGTTCTTTTTCATATTGCTGTGATTTCCTCTAAAACCGAATCAGATGAAATATCCTGAGAAGCAGTCAATATACACCAGCATTACTGTGCTTTTTCACCGAAGTCTGGTGAAAAGCAAACTAAGTGACTGTGACAAGAAGCACCTTGAGTTTTCTCATGCTTTTCTGTAAGCAAGTGACTTACACACCAGCTTTGTTTTTGCTGAAAAGTAGTCACAAAGTGAATTGTGAGGCCAAGGCACAAAAAGGCACATTGGACTGTATATTGCAACTTTGAACTGCATTAGAAGCCTGATCCCAGAAGCAGAAGCCACAGATTTCTGTTGAGAGAACTTAAATGCTGAGAACAGGCTATAGCCCATATACTCATCGACCTGGGCTGGAGACAATGCATCTGCTGCATTCAATTACTTCTTCAGACACTATGCCTTCACATGGAAGCATCATCAAACTGCAGGTGTGCCTCTTGGGCTTGGATGGGTAAAGGTGGAAGGGAAAAGATTTCCTGCTGTAGCAGTAAAAGCCAAAGCTGAGATGTTCCACATCCATTCAAAGAAAGACACTATCCATCGATCTAATAATCGATCTAAGCATATCTAATACAAGAAAAAGGTGAAAATTATTAACTCACAACTAGTCTTCAATGTTGTCTGCTCAAGTCAGTGACATATATTCAGCCTTACAAAAGCTGTCATACATAGAGATAACCTCTGGAGTTAATTTTGATGCAAATAATGATGGAAATTGCCTGCATGTAATTTTCCTCAGGTCCCTACAGACTTGTGAGTGATTCTTGCAAGTGGGATATTTCAGTGGGGGGATACTGGATTTGGCACCTTGTGAAAAATTTGGGGATTTGGGTTACGTTTCTTGCTTTGATACTAATTCATTTAGGTACTTTTAAAAACCTGTCCATGAAAAGCTACCCAGATAATTTTAGCTGTAAGATCATAAAACTCTGAGAAACAGATGCCTTAAACCAGCCTTGCAGGAATTCTTTCCTTCCCATTACTATTGATTGGTAAAATCTTCCTTTGTAAGAGAATTGCTATGGCCATTCTATGTGCCTGTACTTCCAAAAAACACCTTTCCTGAAGGAGCAACCCTCAGGGTTCAAGGCCTCAAGGTGTTCTATCTACAGAAACATAAAGAATGTGAGGATAACCATCTCATTTTTCCTGTGGAATATTCAACTGAAATTGACTACTACTATCTCATATGTCTTCAGTTCACGATCTTACTACTGAATCAACATTGCCCACTTACTGATGCTTTAATTAGTTTGGGTAGCTGTTGTTTTTTTAATTCTCTCCCTACATCTTGATGTGAAAAGCCTTTAGTATGTGAGTCTCAAATTATCTGCCTGGGTGGCAACATAAGGAGTGACTGCCCAATTGTCCTGAACTTCTCCTCTTTAGGTTTGAACCCATTACCCCTTGTCCTATTGCTGCAGTACCGAATTAAGAGTTTGCCTCCAAAATAACTATTAAAAAAAAAAATACCTGGTGATATTACATTTCATTCCCATGGCTGGCTACTGCTCTAAGTATCAAAAGATCAGTCTTCTGTCAGAGTTGCCTATCTGATCTGCCTTTAAACATTAATTCACCTTTGGAGGAGAGTTTCCCTTATCTTTCCATTCATGTCCCTTCCACCAGCCACATGGATCTGAAACAAACTTGCTCATCCTGAATGCAGCCTTTAGCTGAAACTTGCTTACAGGTAGGAGTACAAAACTGTATTTAGTCATGGCATACAGTGTGGAGATGGCCTGCTGCTGTCATCTGAGCCACCAGCTACATCAACATCAGCTGCTGAGGAGGAGTTCCTGGTTTTCTGTGCTTTGATCCTGGACAGATTTGCCTGTACATACACATACACATACATATACATATGCAGACACATGTGCACATATGGAGACATGCAGACATGCACACACATGGAATTGTGTATTTTCTCTCAGCAAGCAGAGGTATTTGTAGGAGTGGCATGGTAATGAATGCTAGACCCAGACAAAGTGTAATTGTGTTTTCTAGATGCATAAGGTCAACACCTTGTGATTTTTTGCATTCTTATACAAAGTTACTTATGTACATTGACAAAGATAGTAATGTTCTGATTTTCTACCCACAGGAAGAAATACTTGCATTTTATTTTGCATTTGGATGGAAGGTAAAAGGACTTTCAACTTGCCCAGCATTAGTAATTGGAATAAAAAAAATACAGTTTGTAAAAAAATAATTAAAAATTTACTATTTGGGAAAGCAGCTCTTAAAAGATTGAAAATAAATAAATAAATATATTTTCCTACAAACAACTGGATTTCAATTACAATGTGTTTTCTTGTGTAATGATTTTGAGATGAGAAAATTGCAGATAGCTCTGAGGTTTTCTATGTAACAAGCAAAGCAAAATTTAGATGTGCATGCACATTTATCAATATTAATATTGTGGCTCAATTATTCTGTTTGGGTTTTGGTGTTTGATTAGCAGTTACAATATTCTTTTTAAATGATCAGAAATATCACCAGAATGACTAAGAGCCAAATGCTGAAAAGGAATCCCACCATTTACAAGATATTCTTCATGTGTAATTGTAAATAGCATCTTGAACTGCTGTAGGTGAAACCCAATTATTTCATAGGTGAAGGAGCAAGTTTACTGCACATGCCCAGCTGCACTTGCCAAAAGAAAAACAGGTAAGGGTTTCCATTATACTTCCAATAAAACTTCACTTGTTTCTCAAAAGTGCTCTAAAAATGGAAGTGTGAAAAGAAGAAACTGCATGTCAAATATCATGCTAGAAGTGTGAAAATACATTTTTTGAAGCAACATATCAGTAAAATTCAGAATATGAGAAGAAAGAAAACACTATTAACAAAAAAAAAACCACTAGAGACAGTCACACATGATTTCAGTAATTATATTACCCCCAAAATACTACTTACTGTAATTGCAGTCGAAACAAGTTAATCTTTATAAGACACCTAGGGCCAAATTTTCCTTCTGTTTACAAAACTGTGGTTGCACTGAGTTGACTGAAAAAAGACTTTAGCGCAACATGCAGCTCCTTTTGGTTATTCCACCAAAAGTCTCCTGTTTATCTTTCAATTTATAATAATAGTCTCTGGTTGTATGATTGATAAAAGTGACGGCCTATTCATAGAAAGAGCTTTTGAAAACAGATTGGACTTGCAACCTCTGGATCTTATTGTCAGAGCATAAAGAGATCATTCTTAACTCTCAGTTTCAGTTGGCATCTGAAGAGTCATCAGGATGATAAAAGAAAGGCAAATGGCTAATTGCTATGTCTGCTCCTGGATAATATGAAAAGACTCAATCCTCCACCGGTCTGCACAATATGTACTTCTTAAATCATCAAAAAAATAGTCAACACCTTAAAAAGATGGTTAAATCCAATCTCCAATCTTTGTGCTGTTGTAAATAACCACATCAAATGCAAAGCAAAGCAGAAGCAGATCCAAAATACTTGTAACTTAATAAGGATAGAGAAGAGCACACATATTGTAAAGAAACACAGTTTTCTCTTTTTAGTAATATTCTAAGCTCAGCTTTATTCTTGCTCTGTAGTCCTGCAGAAGTCTGTATATGAGAGAAAACAAGTCTGTATATGACTAGAAAATACCACTTTTAGTAGTCATATGTAGGACAGTGAATGACAAGAACGAGTTAATATGAATAACAATCCAAAGCTCAGGCAGTTTGTATTTTGCATTTTAGACGTGTTGCCTACATAAAATAATGCCTAATTAAAAACTGGCTTATGCTGTCAAACAGTAGCAATGTAACATTCATTTGGGCACCTTCTCTGACCAGATTAAAGTTATTTGTTTTCTGGTTATTTATTTTGACTGCTGATCTATTTTTAGTCTAAAAAATAGTCTGCAGCAAATGCATGTTTACACAGGGACTTGTGCTCTCTGTTTTCAGCTGCTAACCTTAAAATCACATAAATTTCTTTTATCCTGATTATAAGAGCAAAACAGAACTCTGGCTATTGTTTTTTTGTTTGTTTGTTTGTTTTGTTATGTTTTAATTAACCAAGATATAATTAAGTACTGACTTGTTGAAAAACTCATGGCTACTTGTCAGTAGATGGTTTGTAAGCACACAATATGAGCTGCTCTCACTCAATCCAAAGATCCATTTAGCATATTATTCTATCACTAACAGCTAATTTCAGAAAATATGTTAATGAAAAGGGCAAGTATATGGTAATTCTTCTCTGTTATGTTCTCCAGGTGCCGTTTTAAACAGTGATAGTACTGTCTTCTGCTTGTTAATCTTTTTCTGAACATGTTGTGTTAATGAAGCTCATAACATAATGATAGTGAGGTTTGTAGAAGGGGATTAAGTCTTCTATTGGGCCAGATAGTATTACTGGGAAAAGATAAACACGACTTTTGGCACGTGAGTCTTTTTTGGCACATGAACCTCTTTTTTTCCCAAGTATGGAACAGAAACGGTATTCTTCAAAAGCTGAGAATAATTCTTTGGATTTTTTACTAGACATGCTAATTAGGCCATTTAATTAGTATGTCTAGCAAATCTAAGACAAAATTTTGATGGGGCACAGGAAGGATTTAGCAGCAGGAGAGGTGATAGAATGATTTTCTGTAATGGTTAAGAAAGATAATAATGTGTGATGCAAAAAATAAATACTTGTTCAGAGTCTATGACCTTACTTATTTGGCAGTTTAAGACTTTAATCTGTTGGTTTGTTCTTTGCTCTCATTGGAGTGAGCTCTCATTTGAGGATCCAAACTGAAAACTTACAAATAGAGTGACAAAAATCTACCTTACTCCAAAGAGGATGGTTTCGTCCTCTGATGGTCTTCTCCAAGCTCAGCATGGCAAGTGGTAACTAACCAGTTGAAAGTTTGCACAAAGTGACTTTGGAGCATTGGATACTAATACCTAATATTGCAAACATATGAGCGACAAAGGGACCTTGACAATTTTTTGTATGAGGTGCCATGCTATAATGGCTCTGGATATGTGCTAGCTGAAGAATGTATATTTAATTGTTGCACACATCAAAGCAGTTCCACAGCTTCCTTTGTCACTCCCAGCTTCCTTTGTCACCCTTTTAAAGGTAGTGAAAGTTTACTTTTTACTACCCTAGCCTGTAGTTTCTGAGATGTATGACCCCTGGAAAGTCCCACAGTATTTGAAATACAGATACGGCAAGCTTCAAAACAGTGACAGTATTCTTCAGGAGACTGAAGTGGTGACAACCTCTCAGCATGAGGCTGGATAAGACACCTCCTGCTGTCTCTTTCAGGGGGAACTGTGATTCCCTATCAGTGCCAGCGGCCTGGAATCAAAGCCTAGCAATAAATTTGCTTGAAATAAGATCCAAGAGATTTCATTACTTGGACTAGCTAATGAGTCAAATGAATAGTTGAGCTAAAGCTATGTCTAATCCAACTTGACTCAAGGTGTTTCAGCTGCATAGGAATAATTGCGCTAGCCTACAGTTCACTTGGACTGAACAAACTTGACACAGGACACACTGGATGAACCCAACACCTTGCTTGTGGTAAGAGGGTTAACGTATCATTGTGGTCCGTTGTGGCACTGCTGGGATGCTACCTGCAGACAGTTGACTATGGAAAGGGCCTTGTGCTCCATACTTTTCTTATTCCTCTCTATTTACTAAAGCAAACAGTCACTTCCTAATAGGCCATGACATGCTACAGACAGTTCACCCAGCTCTACCACAATAGAGGCAGTTTAAAAGTTGGGGTTTTTTTTGTTATTTTTTCTGCAAGAACTGCCTGATTTTAATAACTCTGCATCCGGGTAAGCTGAGCTTTATAAGAACAGAATGTGTAGCTGCAAGATCCTTTGAGGAAGTGAGAGATGCTTGGATCCATTTAAAGATGTTACAATCTTAAAGCAGAGCATACAAATCTGAAATGTAATACCACTACATATTTTAACTGGCAGGCATATGAATTATTTACTTTCTTTTCAGATGGTATGTATCTCAGGTTCCTTTTTTAAAAGTTCTTCCACTATTTTAATGCCTAACATTTAGAATCCAAGGTCACAAAATAAAAACAACCAAACAAACAAGTTTATCAGATAAAAGATTCTCTCCACCCATTTTAATAAATGCTATTAACACAAAATGTAATACTGACCTGAAAAATTACTTTTAGAAAGCATTTTAATTTAGTACAACCAGTACAGCTAAGCTCCAATAGTATGTAAAACGTACTTCGCTTGCCTTCCATGTTCACCTTGGATTTTATTAAATAATGTCTGGCACATACAAAAATGTTAATAGGCATTATCAATATCAATAAACCTCATTTCTCATTGCAGTAGACTTCTATGTGTATTGCATGTTTTTTCTTTCAAATCTAGTAACATCTCACTTCATTTCCCAAAATAAGGCATTATAGCCTTTGGTTCAGCTGCTGCTATTACCCTTCCTGCCAGCTCCATAGATCATTTTATTTCTCATCAAAAACTATGAATAGTCCAAATCTCCTTTAGTGTTGCAGATTTGGTGCAAGGCAGATATTTTTTTTCTATTGACTTTCAAAATACCTCACGCTATCATAAGCCAATCTTGGTTAACGTTGGGTAACTCTTACATTAAATTACATGAGCAAAGGATTTTATAAATTCTAAATTACAGCTATAAATGAATTAACTGTGAAAACTGCCAGGAGCTGGCTCAGCAAAATCCCAAACCATTCTGTCCCAGCGACACAGTTAGGCTTTTGCTGACTGCACTATCACACGCACAGACCTGATCTGTTTGGTTGCACATGAATGCTGACATTTTTTAAGAATTACAGCATTTATAGGTAATGCTTACAATAATTGCTAACTGAATTAACTCCCTCTTTTTCTATGCTTCTTAGTTTCCTTCAAACCATTTATTTGTTTTTTAGTCTCTCTTTCCTATGTGTGTGTAGTATAGACTCACTGTCTATGTAACCACATCCTCAGAAAATGACTGATCTAAAGAGGAAGAGATTATACTCTTTGCTGGGAGCTAATTGAGTTATTTTCTCACCCTTGTTTTGCAAAACTCTTACATACACACTAACTTTTTTCTGAGCTCAGTATGGCCCTCAATTGAAAATTCATTGCAGAAGCCAGCCTCAGCATCCATGATATACAGCTGTCCTTAGTTACTTATTTATTCCTGCAATGGAGTCACCTATAGTATACCTACGGGTTTTACACACCTGGGACAAAATTGTCTAACAGGATGGCTGATAGTGAATATCACTTATGCCTCTGCCCAAAGGTAAATGCTTTACTTTATTCTCTGTTTCAGGCCTGAATAGAACCAGTTGAGTCCTCTGTGAGTGGAAAATACTGACTTTCACAGACATTTGAGTCAGATCTATTGCAGCTGGCCACTCAAACCTGCCCAGAGCTTGGTGTTTTGAACATAAGGGACTGTAAGATTAGTTGTTCATATTCCTGCTGATCCAGAAAGCAACCAGATGAAAGAAAAGCAAAGTCTATGTTTTCAAATGCATGTCCGAGTGGGCATGATGGCACAATGTTAATACTTGTTAACGATTTTTTTTTTAATAAAGAACTCTGTCAACAAATACATCCTTCTTTTTGTCAGGCTGCAGCATTTTCTATCATATAATGATACATTAGTTATGCATGCCTGAACTAGTGATGCTTTTGTGAGAACTGGTAGAGCCTGAAGAAGATCTTGAAAGATCCATTTTAGAGAATATCTGCAAGCATTATGTGGACAGGAAAGAGAGATGGAGAAAAAAAGGGTAAATTTTTTGATTTATGTAAAGGTAGCCCTGTGAGAAGAACCTTGGCTTAAGAATATGGATTCACACACTGGCTTTCACCACAGACCTTAGCATGACTGGGCAAGTTACTGAATCTCTCTTGGTATTTGTAAATACACACACTCTCTCACAAACAGAAAAACTCTGTGTATGTGATATGCATCAGGACTTTAAAATACTTCTGGAAGAGTATCAGTAAGACTGTTTAGGCAACTGAACCTCAAGAGGTAGGAAACCTTTCCTTCACTTTTAGACACCTGGTTCTGCAGGTGTATAGGGAAATCCACTACACTTATGTGCTGTAGGATGAGATTTAACTATACATCATGAAACTGATTCCCAACAAAATTCTTTGGTATTCAAGAATGCTGCAGTTGGCTTGTTCTGATGGCATTTGTGTGAAAGGTATGTTTTTCAGAGTGAAGCACAAATACTTAAGTATAAACATGCACGTAAACACAAAAGATATGCAATATGGTATTTTATATGCACACAAATAAATGCATAATACAAATGTCCAAATGGTACCTCTTCTGGCAAAGCTCACAGTGGGATTTGCATACCACTTTGAAACTCTTTTAAAAGAGAGTACGGGGTTTCGTGTGGCCTCCCTAGTTCAGTTGCAGCTCTGATCAGCTTGTGCACCACAGCAGTGCCATCCACCCTACAATAACCAGGACACTGGAGTCAGCAGAAAACATAGTCTCCAGTGAGCCACATATTGGTGCCCATGTTAATTAGAATCAATTTGCCAATACAGATGATTTCTTCTACCTGGGACCATGAGGTGTCATGTCCGTTTCTGTTGCTACTGTGACAATTTCCATAACAAAAAAAAAAAAAACCAAAAAAAAACACATTATGAATTATTCCCCTAAGGATGGGCTATTAAGGTGTAGTAGAGCTTTGGTCTTCTTTTGTGGCAGTCTTAATTTTTGTAATTGACCTGTCTCAGCCTTTCTTTGATCAGGATGTCCTTCTTTCTGGGGATGCCTTCTCAATGGGATAGGTTTGGGTGTTTGCAGGAAAGGAGCTGCTGCAACTTTCCATTGCCCTCACAGCAGGAATTTCCTCTGGCTCCATGTAGTCTATAGCCTAGGATTTGCAATATACTTCCTTAAAGGTGCAAAATCTAAGTTTATGAACAAACACAAACGGAGGGGTGCATCTGAGCATGACCAGGCTGGCATCAGCAATCTGATCAGCACACTTTAAGTGGCTGTTTGCAATTTCACTGGCAATTCATAGTGAGCTAGCAGTGAGAGGGTGTTCAGCAACCATATTTCAGTGGCGGTGGCATCAGTGTATTCACACCCACCAGCAATCACTTAATCATGCTCTTAGGAACTGCTCTTAACAGCCAGTTTCGCAATATTCTGAACATCTTGCAGCACCTGCTAATAGAAAGATATGAAGTGTCAAAATGTGCACACTCCTTAGTACTCAGATGAAACCATTGTATAGATCAGAATTAACTGAATTCATAAATGCAAAATCTAACACAAAAGTTCTCCTCTTGTGAGAATCTGAGTACCAATTTGTAAGGGCTAAGCCCATTAAAACAGCTATATTTATTCTCTCTAATAAGTACAAGGTCTGGGGTAACAAGATATCACATTCATAAGTGTATTTTCACAATCAAAGCTAACATGATCTAGCACAAAAGTTTAGTACAGTTATTCATCACCAATACTATTAAACAACTCTCTAGTGAATTACACACCATGCTTAACTTACCGAATTAGGGTCTAAAATAACATGCAGTCATAATATGCCTTTCTTGCAAGATGGCACTTATGTTTCATGATTGCTGGACCCTACATGCCTGCAAAAACATCCTATGAAAAAATTTCAGCCTCTCTTTGAATGAGACTGAGAGGACAGTTTGACACTAAGATGAAGATAAATAGACCTGGGCAATTTCTTTTTGGTGCTAGATAATTCTTGAGCAGATGCTCATTTTCGCAGGAATAACTGTAAGGTGTCACCAAACAAGGGCTCCAACAGTGTATCCATGTCTTATGCTGACATGTCTGCACTGCAAACCTCACTTTGAAGTTCAGGATACTTATAATATAAACAGCAAAACATGTAAGTGGGTAATTTGACAATACAGTTCACAAACATGCATCAGCAACTGATTATTGTGTAAGTAGTACTCTGCAGGAATTGGCAACTCTTATCCTGGACTGGGAAAAAGGAGCTCCATACTAAAGTGCATAAATTGTCAGATGACTGTGAGAGTAGGACTAAGGGAGGGAACTCACAAATAACTCTGCAAAATTTAGTGGCCCATAACTATCTTGGACTATTACATGCTGGATAGTCCAGCTAGTCAGATGTGGGATTGAGGCTATAATCAACAGGAGGCTGGCCTTAGTAACTGTCATATGAGAAGGGCCTTGTTTTTAGGTTTTCATCCAAATCAGTGTCTTCTAATGTTTTTTGGTGGGGCAGTGTGTGTATGCATTTATTTTCCTCATTGAGTAATTGAGGGATTTTTGAAGTCTCAGTGAAAAGTTGCAGGAAGTCTTCTGTGACCTCAGGCTGGTTTACAGACCTGAGAACAGCCACTGATACTGTGGGAATCCCTTTAATTAGTAAGATTGTTGATAAGACTTTCTGGTCTTTTTTCATTACTGTGCTATAATATGTAATGTCGAATAACTGCAACGAGATGCTCTGCAGGCCAGAGCAAATGATCCTCTGAAATGAGAAAAAAACCTTCTGAAGGCCCTGTGTTTTTAATTTTCCTTGCTTTCTGCATGGATTACAAAATAAATTGACAGCATTTGTTCCTGACAGTTGCAGTAGAAGCATTTAGGATTAGAAGAGAACTAAAAAAAAATACAGATTATTGGAGGTCTGTCTTTGTATGATAAATGATAATATACCTCCTGAAGATTTTATACATTGTGGTTTATGATGTCTCGAAGCACTTCCACCTCACTGGGAGAAACATTTCAGATTAACAACAGACAGTGATGACACAGCATTGTTACAGTGGTAATAACTCACTTTCCCATGTGATCTGCAAACTAATAATGGAAGTTAATAACAGGATAAATCCATGGAACAATGGCCCTCAGCTGAACTCTGCTTAATGATTCAAAATGACATGAGATCTTCAACAGAGTAAAGAGAATATGCTGCAGCTAAAGGTTTCACAACAGCTTTGAACTTCCTCTTAGCCACCAGCTAACTAGCACAAACATGTGGAGAAGGGCAGCAAGCAAGGCAGACAACTGGTTTGGACAGCAGGCTGTGGAAATAACTGCATGCTCATGAATTCAAATGGAAACAACAGTGAGTAGAAACCCTATAAACTGAATTCATACTCAAGCCATTTTCCTTCCCTTCCCCTTCACTAGAGAATTTGAAGGAAAGTATAGCAAATTACTTTCTTTTCCTGTCAAAATCTGAATAAATTGTTCAGACCTACTAAAATTAAGCTGCCAAGCCTATATTTAAAGAATTAAGCATAAAGTCATGTTTCTGTAACCTGTCTCTCTGTAAGTAGATCCCTCCACCTGGCCATACAGTGTGTGATATGCACAGAAACTTGTAGAGGTCAGGATTTCAGCAAATAGAGCTGAGCCCTTCAAAAGTGCAGTAAAGCATCTTCCAAGGCGATTAATGCACAAAATAAAACCCTCTGTAGAGTTTTGAAAAATCTTTCCCTTTGTATCAGGAGGGTGCCTGGAAGCAGCATTTCCTATCCAAGTCTCACTGTTCAACACCTAATTTAGTGCACAATCTTGCCCTGCAAGAGATAAGCATTCTGGACAGCAGAGCGATAGTTTATTTTTAGTTGTTTACACAATTCAGCTGTCTTTCTGTGGGTTGACCTGTCCAGTCCTAAATTGCAAGTCTGAATGCAAACCTTTATAGCACAAAAAGTTCATCCTGAGGTATTTCTAGTTGGATATCAATGAGTGTCTAGCCAGTATTGTATTTAAATTTTCTGTTTCATTTAGAGAAGTGGAAAATAAAGACAGAGCTGCACTAGTTCCTGGGTTAGGCAGGTGGAGACCAGCCTAACTCAGGATAAGACAGTGGAAATACTGCAAACTAGAGAGGGTCTACAGAGGGAAAGCAGACCTTCCCAATGATTGCACTGGCTAGTTCTGTTCTGGTAACATCTTGCTCCCATCAGAAAGGGTTCTTGTGAAGATGTTGATATATGTTTTTAAGAAAAACTTCCGGTGGGACCCTTACCAAAGTTGACTGCTTTTGCTCCCCAGGGTTCACTGTGAAAAACACCCTTTGTCTTTTGCCTGTGCTGTTATTAATTTACAGCCTTCCCTACTGGCACAGGACCGGACCTTATTAGCTACATAAACAATAAAAATAAGGGCTTAGATATCATCACAGAAACCTACCAATATAAGGCATTTACAGGCATGAACTTTTTCCCGAGGGAAACAAAAAACAATCAGCTGGTTCTTATCAATGACTAGAAATTACCTCTGGGAGATATGACATCTACATCAAAATGCTAACAATGATGTCACCTAGGGTATAGTTTCTGCCATGATCATCTTAAATGAGTATGCTGTATCATGAAAAGGAATAGTGTTAATGTCCAATCAAAGCTCTGGGAGACTCTGCTGGGTACCTGATGGTCGCAGCAACACACAGCCGTTTGCTGGATGTCCTTACTAATCTGTCTAAGCCACTCTCTCCTTCCTGCAGCATATTGCCTTAGGCAAAAACAAAGGGCTCACACAGCAAACTGAAAATCAGAGTACTTAGAGGTAGGAAAAAAAGGCTAAACCAACCCAGAGTAATTGTTGGATGGGTATCTGTAGTGGTCTGTGGAAGAAAAGGGAGTGGAATAGTTTTAAAGTGTACAGCAGGTCTAAGGAAGTCACGATGAAAACTCCCTCCCAAGGTGGAACAGACTGGGAAGTGAAAAACTTCTCCCAGTGATATATGACAAAGCAAATCAGCCAGACACACAGTTTGATTCAGCAGTTGCTGAGTGAAACCATAGTCGAGGCTACTGTACCTTGCCAGACCAGAAGCAAATACCCACTTGCCCTGACAAAAACTGTGCACTTTATACACTTCTGAGTCTCTGGGATTTCCTGTAACTGCTGTCAGACCTACTAATATCAATAGCCTTACAGGCTAAAGTTTTCAGAGGTGCTCTTAATTCCGCAAGTGTGCAGCTGGACAGCAAATCTGTATAGCTTGGACTATGTCATGGCACTTATCCTCAATGGAGTTTCCTTCTTTGAAAATTCTGTTGCAATGTAAAAATGTGAGTACAAACTTGAGGGGTTACCAACAGCTTTGAGAGGAACTGGTTATGCGAATAAATAGATTCCTCACCACATTTCTAACTCTGATCCTTGAGTAGAGAAAACTAAAGCGCCGGGGAGAAGTGCCTTTCAGAATTACCTTGAAAATAACTAAAGTGTCTGTTTTCTCTTCGTGTGTGTGTGTGTGTGTGAAGGGTTGTGATACTGAGAAAAAATGTCCCTGTGCATGGCAAAGCAAGGAAACCAGTAAAGCCCTTCCTGGAGTTCTTCTGTAAAAATATTTGCTCCCTGATCTGTGGGAGGGAACTTGAAAAATTCCACAACAGAATAGTGTAGATCAGATTAGATCAGAGTAGAGTAGAGTGGAGTGGAGGGGAGTGGAGTAGAGTAGAGTAGAGTAAGTTAGGGTAGAGTTGAGTAGAGCAGGATAGGATAGGATAGGATAGGGTAGGATAGGAAAGGATAGGATAGGATAGGATAAGATAGGCTATTTCGGTTGGAAGGGACCTACAATGATCATCTAAGCCAAATGCAGATACTATGCTAGTGGTTGCAATTAACCAAATTCAGCTAAATATATAATACTGAATTATTGAAGTTCTTGCAGAAACAAAAGGTCTCTTAAATGACCCTTCTGCAAAGTCAAAATTATTTTTCAAAAAGTTCATGGCTTTATCTGGTACAAGAAAAAAGTTGGATACTTTCTACTTTCCACTTTCCTATGCTAGGAAGTATAGACAAGGAACAGCAGACCTTGCATGATTTAGGACTAGTCAAACTTACTTGCTAAGAGGCAAGCACAACATGTGCATAATGCTTCATGTGGCACAGGGATAGTTATCATAAGCTCACCCTATGAAGAAAGACAGAGATGGAGCATGTTAGCACAGCATTCAAATGCTCTCACCAGATACAGGATGCCTGCTACCAGTGACATAATGAAAACAGCTTGAACACAGCCCTACATGCCCTGAAATCCCTCATTTTTAACCCAAGCATACAAAGCCCAAGACACCTAAGAGCTAAAATAATCACAGCATATGTCCTTGCTTCTTGCAACTTCCCTGCCTCCCACCATTTACTTTTTCAGTAATATGTGAATGCCTGAAATAAAGTCCCAGGTGCCACTGCCTTTACTGTCCTGCTTAGCTTTTTTTCTTTTTTTTTTTTGTCTCTCACATTGCTATTTCTATTTATTTTCACAGAAACATTGGCTTTACAAAAAACAAAATCTAAGCTACAATAAACGGGAGCTGAAAATCCAACTCCATCCAGAATTACTGTACCAAATCAAACAGATACATTTGTTATCAACATATGCCTGACCAACTTCTACGTTGCCTGCAGCTCTCTTTTACTCTTGATTCAGAATTCAAAGGTTTGATAGAGCAGCCAGGAAAACAAAGAAGTATTTTTTCCTGCAGGGCTGTTGCATCCTTGGGTGCATTCATAGTGTGCTTGCCCTCTCTGGGATTTGCGGTGTTGGCAGGTCACATACAGACCTGATCATGCTTCTTGATACTTGTGAGAGAACTATAGGGGAAGAGACCTCTGTTTTACTTGAAGTCCACGTTTCCTCTGCATCGGTCTCAGGCTGCTGTGGAGGAATTCACTCTGGATGTTCAATGAATAGACCAAAGGACTGTTTTGGTTCATCCCCAAAACATCATAGTCAGGACTGGCATAAGGGCAAGCCTTATTGCTGCAGGAAAAGAGACACTATTCCCTTTGTTCTCTTGAGTTAGGGGCACCAAACTCACCATAGGGGGGTGTGAACATCTGATACTATAAACAAAGTCATCAAAAAGCTGCTTCAGACATATGCCCCCAGATTTAATCAGTGTCATCTTTGCCTTTTCATATGCTGTGACCTGCTTTTGCCTGTCAGAAGAAATTTTAGGTGACTTCTTTGTAAAGATCACAATGTTTTGCCCCCAGGTGCCTTTTCTGGCCTTTGCTCACTGAAGTTTAATTGGTACAAAAGCAATACATTTGAAGGATCCTTTCTAAACTTTGTGCTAAGGAAGATTTCCCATAACCAGAAGCCAAATGACTGATTTTCCAGTGCATAAGTACTGCAAAGTGGACACAACCAACTCAGCTTTTCTTCTCATGCATTCTGAGGAAAGATGTTCCTACTTGTCAAATTTGCAGCAGGAGGGTATGACAGACTATTTTTCTGTCATTACAAATGGCTGGGCAGTTCTGGGCTGTTCAGCTAGCTCTGAATCCAAAACTTCCACAAATCAAGATTGCAGGCCTATCATGCCTATGCCAAAGCCCCAAGCCCAGCAGGTTCATTGAACCCTTACTAAGATTAGCCGTTAGGCAGTGACAAAATCCTCACAGCACAAATTGCAATTAATACAAGCAAACGGGACCTCTTTCTCATCAAGCATCTGTTTGCAGTCTATTTTAATCATGGTACATTCAGGTTTCCAAAGAGTGGAAATTGAGGGCAGAGCTATGTACTCTGAATTTAACAACAGATGTAAACTGATGCCTGCTGGGTATGAACATGCTGGTAACCTTCTGTACCAGAGAGGGAAATGAAACCCAATACAAATGGGATTAGCAAGAAGAGAAGCTAGGTATTTCTCTGCAAGCAAACCAGAAACCATTGTGCATTTATTGGAAAGAGGATAGAAAAAGTCTTGCAGCTGAACTCCTTACCTCATACCAATAGGCTTAAGACATGATAAAACCTGGCAAACTTGACTTCTCCACTTACTTTAAACAAGAAGCATTTCCACAGGGAGGGACCTGCCTCATGCTGGTGACAGGGTGACAGAATATAGTGCACTCATTTAAAATTAAATACTTGACATTCTGTAAAGCTACTTACTACCTTATCTGTGGCAGCTTGTTACTGTAGTCATAGCCTTGATTGAGTCCACCTCCTATCTCCCTCCTCTCAGAAGGTGCTGAGTGTGCCCTGTCGGTAAACTCTAGACCCAATTGCACAGCTAAACACAGCCTTGACCCTTGAAGACAGGGGACCTTTTTCTTACATTTGAAATCTGTAGAGGAAAAAAATCGTCCCTGACTGCCCCAGATCCACTCTTGATCTAAAAGACTGCATGCATGAGAGAACTCATCATATGCAGCAGGAGGCTGATCTTGTATTTTGCAGGGGCAGGCATTACATTTTGAACAGACTGGTGGGAAAGTAGAAGGACTTTAGGCAAGTGTGGTAAGAGAAATCTACTTGCACTCCTGAGAACAGCCATCTTGCAGAAGCCCCCAGCAGAGAGGATTGCTTGGCAGCAGGCACAAGCACTGCAAAGAAAAGTCAAGTAATCCTGCTGGGAAGGCAGTCCTATGAAACCTCACCAGGCATAAATGAGTGTCTCCTACATGTTGAGGAGTCACCAATGCCCATGGTAAAACTGAAGTGCCCATGCCCATACTGTGGGCAAAAGTATAAATGGTGTTTTTCCGTGGTGCTGTATCTCACAGTTAGACTGACAACTTGTGGAAGCTTTTCCCCTCACTTGAACTTTCCACCTTTCTGGTTTGGACCTCAATATCTAATATGGGTTGAGCTGGAATGTCAGGCTTCCACCAACCAGACATGTTAATGGTTTCTTTCTTCTGCCATGAATCCACTGATTCACCTGAAAACTACTCCTGCAAAATTAACGTTTTGACTAGTTTTTGAGTCAGGTCTTGCAACTGCAGGAATGGGAGAGAAGACACAAAAAAGGAATCATGGAAACATGCTTGGGAGTTGGGACAAGCACTGATTTCCCAGATCTTGCTTGGTTTTAGATGAATGTGAAGGTATGGAGAGACAAAAATGCAGAAGTATTGAGCTAAGGTTGAATTGCAATGCAGTGTGTAAAGTGTTTTAACAATGCATATGTATGTTGAAAAACAGGTTTTATATTACTGATGTCTGGTTGGACTTGATGATCTCAAAGGTCTTTTCCAACCTAAATGTGTCTATGATTCTGTTTTGGAGACAACAGCTTTCACATCCCCTGAACACCTGTCCTGTCCACAGACAAGCAAGGCTTATGAGAGGCGAAGTCTACTTCAGCAGCACATTAAGACCTTTATGTGAAGGGCTTTTCCCTCTTCTGCTTTTGCTAGATACCCTGGAGACCTACAGATGTGCATAGCAGAGGAGGCCACTAACAGGGATGAAAGGGACCAAAAAGCTGCCCTTGCAAGCATCAGGGTGTAATCGGACCTGGCCATGCAGCATGGTAACCCCACAAAAGGCTAAAAGGTGGAAAGTCTGACAGGCCATGCAGAGAACATAACTGACTTAATTTGGGGACTGTCCAGCCTAAACCTTATTCCTCATTCTAATGACTGTGCCAGCATGTCTATGTTACCATTGTCTTTGAAAAACAGTGGCAAGAAGCTCGTTGTAAACAAGTTGGCAGTGGAGAGAAAACATCAAAGGCAATAACTTATTTATAAGCACAGGAGGGAAAGGGAAGGGAAAATACTAAAGCAGACAAAATCATCACAGCAGTTTCATATGAGACTGAGTGGCACTTTCTTTTTTTATTTCTCCTTCCTGAATTTAAGTTAACTCCACTAGACATCATTTTATGATTTGCATCCAATTTTTGCCCTGGTGGGCCCTATGGACTTAGCCCTGAGTTACAATATCCAGAGGAAATCAGGACCTTGGCTACATCTGTGGGATGGCACAGGAATATGGCTGCAGCTGATGGCATGCACACAATTCCCTAAGCATTTCTGTAGGCTTAGTCAGCATGATGGCAGGAGTTACCCTGTGACAGTGATGAATACATGTAGACTGGTGTAGAGATTGTTAAACAAGAGGAAGCAAAAGACTGTGGTCTTCCAGAAAAGTACTTTCTCCCTAAGTGAGGCACATTACGAATAATGTAGGAAAAAATCCTTATTGACATTCTAGTCTGACCAGCCTGCTTGTTCCTGAAGCAGTTTCATCCTTCGGGATTTTCCTTACACCAGTAACAAAAATCCCTATGCAGTTCACACTAACTGCCAAATCAGTACAATTGGGCTTTACACAAGTGAGGACTTACTCCTACAGGCAACCAGTAGCTCACAATTCTGAGCTGTGTATAAATAGAAGGAGCAAAGGAAAAAGAAGGAAGGGAGAGGTATTTTCCTCCCTGATCTGTAAAAAGTTGCCCAACATGTCCCATTTTATTTCACCAAATACAACCTGGTACTTTGTAAGCTGCTAAATTTAGTTTGCTTTTTTTCCGTTGAGCTGATATTGCCTACTGTACCCTGGCTATCTGATACTTGGACAACTTCTGGATGCTTTTAGCATGTGTCTCACAATTTTTGTGAGGTCTTGTGTTCTTCCCAGTTAAGGATTTAGGTGCAATAACTAAAGATGTGTTGCACCTTTCAGCTGAGTGAACTTGTGTAAAGAAATTGCTGTATCTAAGCAGGAAATTAGCTGCTCACTTGCAAGCTAATCATCTCAGCCACATCTTTCTCCTGGCTTTTCCCAACATACTTCCTCTTCTGTTCTTTGTCTAATCTTTAGGAAACTGTCACACTGAAGTCATGCTTAAGCGGACCATACCTGCCTAGTGCAAGTGCAGAAAGAGAGCTGAAGCACCCGCTACAGAAAAGGCTTGTAAACTATAGTTTCTTCTAACCTTTCAAGGCAACAGAGAGGTACAACCTAAAATTGGCTACACAAAAGCTTAGGCAGAAATACAGAGAGCAAAACATGGCCGGAACTTTTGGTGCTTTTGCATGAGACATCCTTCTCTCTTTTCAGTTCCTCTGCACTTAGTGGACACTGGGTGTTTACACAGGCACTTACTGTGACTTATTGTGCCTCTTACTCTTCTAAGTAACTACTAACTTTATCTCTCATCTTCAGTTCTGCTGTTCACAATGAAAATGTTCATGAACAGGGACTGTATAGGTTGGTGTGTGAAAGGTACATGTGAAACAACCTGCACCATGACTCCTGGGTATTAAACCCCTTCACATTCTTTCCCTATGAATCATAGAAGGAAACACAGCAGCATTTTCTCATGTTCTGTTCCCTGATGTCCACTGTTACATTTGCTAGGGAGAAAGTCTGTTGCATAATGTGCATAATAATCCTGGCCATGGATGCTTTATTTGCTACCCTGAGGACCCTTCAAGCAAAGCTATCTGTTAGTTCCAACAGCTTGCTTTTTCACAGCACATTCTGTGATGGACACTTGAGCATAGCTTTTATGACAATACGGAACAGTTCCAACCCTACATCTTGATCTCTGACTTCATACTAAGCTCAGAGTAAAACCTACTGACCTGTTTCTTCAACAGTGTTATTTATGGCAGTAATAAGACTCTAAGCACACCTAGCTCAACATATTTCTTATGCAAGTTGCATTAAAAAAAACCTGCATTAAAAATTTAGGTTTCCTGACTCTGTAAATCAGAATATATTGCTCATCAGCAGCTGGACACCTGAAAGGCTTAACTCAGCCAAGATGAAGATGAAGCAGTTCAAAAAAAGAAGCTAGGTAAGTGATACCCTGGATCTGACAGAAGGTCTTCTAAGGCTCATGTCTCATAGTGATCAATCAAAGGTATTTCTCAGATAATATTCTGCCTACTGCTGGTTGCCTGTCTGCTAGATTATCTCAACCTGATAGAGAATAGCATAATACCCAAAGCAGAGCAACTAATATCCTTTCCAGAACTTTCATCATAATCATTATGTGTCTAGGTATTCTTGTAATTCATATAAGTTGCTAAAACTTCTCAGAATTCAGCTAAACTCTTAAATTCAAAATATTTCCATGGCAGTGGATTCCACAGCCTAATTATATATTGTGAAAATGTCATCTTTCATTTCTATTCTGCCTCTGGATTCTTGTATTTCGAGGCAGAAGTGTCTACTCCTTCGTAGTTTTTTCACTCCGTTTTGTATTTTCTTTCACCTTGTTTGTCCTGTTCACAAAAGAAACAGTCAGATGCAAGAGTAATGACTTAAAAAATACACTAGATTTCTGCACAAAGCATGAAAAGGCAAAGGTTGCTTTAACTTGATCTGAACGACAGCTGCTTTTGTAAATCTCTTCAGTTTATGCCCTTTTCCTATCCATGCCCATTCCTGAGCTTTCACACTCTGCACGGTTAACTACCTGCTAATAACCAATTTCTCCCCTACTGAACACCTGAATGAAATCATTAGATAATGCTCACTTATACTGGCTGAGGATTTATATTATATATATATGTTATTATATTATGTTATGTTATATTATATTAATTATATTAATTACATTATATTATACTATATTGTATTATATTATATTAATTATATTATATTAACTTATTTATTTATTTATAGCATATTATCTCCATGAGCTCTTTGCAAAAATTCGAATGAAAGCAAATTCTCCTTCTGCCTTCATTGCCTTTCATACCCTGCGTTTGAATTATCACTTTGTTTTAGTTTAGCCTAATTCTGAGTGAAAGCGCCCACACCAGGTTTAATTCTATGTAATAAATGCATTTCAAAAATTAATTCAGATCCTATGGCCTGAATGTCTCAATGTAAACACGTTCCAGAATATCTGTGAAATACACCTGTGAAATACAAGATACAAAACAAACAAAAAAACCCGCCACAAACAGCAAACCTCAAACAAACAAGCAAAATAACACAATACCTCACCCCATCCCCCCAAGGAATTATTGGATGCATTTATCTCTTAAATCCATCAGCTGGAGGCTGCCATTAAAAAATCCCACAACTGTGAACATTTCACAGCTTTAACATCCTGAATTATTCAAAGATCAAGCTCTTCTCTTTCTGAGCACCATGAGTGCTCCTCCCCTGTCCACCCATCTAGAACAACAGACACAAATTTCTTGCAGTGGTACTGACACTGCTGAGCCTCCCCTGACTTTCCAGTCCCCCACCAAGTGCTAGCATGTGATTTTGTCTGATCTTAGCCATCACCTCTGCTTGTTCCCCTCACCTGGAAAGGCATATTTTTTTCTGTGTTGCCTTAGTGTTGTAAAAAAGGAACCTGAGGGCCATGATTCAGCATGCGTCATCACCTCAGGAGACCAGTGACGTTATGCTGCTGTCCTGTCACAAATTCACTCCAGAGTTGTTCAGGCTTATAAAACCTTGAGTGCATTAGGAGCCTGTAACTGCAAAAGAGTGGTGTCCGGCCATACCGCTGTCTTTAAAATTTGATCCATATGATGGGAGCCATTGACCGTCTCTGTCAGTAGCTGCTGCTTTTCTGCTGTCTGCAGACCTCGGCACCGAAATTTGTGCCAGAATTACATTTCTGTAGCAGCTGTGATTAACTGGAACAAAACCGATAATTTGAAATTGGCAGCTGTGATGGAATGAAATGTTTCCACAGAAGGCACTGCACAATTTTTTATTGCTAATGCTAATGTCGTGGGCAGGACACCCCTCTGGAAGATTTTTCCATCCAATTTGTATTGTGACAGACGTGATTAGTATGCTGACAAAACCAAGGCATCATGACATATAAGTCAGAACACAATAAAGAGTTTAACTCTTGTAATAACAAAATCATCTGGCATCAGTTAGTAATACAGATTTACTACTTAAATTCTCTCTATGAACATTACAATCAGAACTAGTGGTCATTAGCTGACTGCAGAAACAATTTGGCACGTCTCAAGGAGTCAGCTAGTTTTCTTTTTAATGAATGGCCATTTAAAAAAGCTGGTAACGTCATAGATAGCAAGAAAGAAACAGAAAACATTATAAATTCAATTATAATCATTAATCTTGCTGACACAATGATTATCCCCTAACCCACTATAATTAATAGCAACCACCCAAGCAGCCTTAGTGAATTCTAAATAGTAATTTTAAGAAGCAAAATACAACATCCAAGAAATCCAGAATGCAGCATGATAACTTGAAAACTCTTGCTTCTTTTTCAGATATGAACGGTGACTAGCGTGTTAAAAAATCAGACTGGTTTTCACATCTATGTTGGTTGGTATAATAGAACATCTGCTATTACCTCTTCCTAAAGACCCTGCCTTAGGTAACACTTAGGAGCTCAATATGCACAGCAGGAATTTCTAATGAGCTCTCTGTTTAGACTCCCATCACTACAAATCAAAAAGGCTAAAAAAAGATTCAGAAGAAAAAACCCAGTGTCTGTCAAAACCAAATGGAAGCCCAGGGTTTGAAAACATGCAATAAAGGAGCAATGGATGTGATATCACAAGTCATTACATTAAAGCAACAATGCTTTCTTCCCACTGAAAGAGACCAGGACTTTATCACAATGTCACATCAGAGTCACTGGCATTTAGCCCTGGGAGAACGTCTACTTCCTTTCTAAATGCCGATGCAAACTTAGCTGGATTGACAGCCGTGGGACCTGACCCGTTCAATTTAGCTACACAACAGGAACAATGCTGTCAGAGTGAGATGCCTCTAGCTCTGGTCCCCAGGACAATTTTGTCCTTCTGCCCTTGAGAGGGTTCAGTCAGTTTCAGTCTTATTGAAAGCAAGATTTCTTTACCTGTTTGTCAATCACCCTTCGGCTCTTGTTTCCTAAAATCGTATACACTCTATGTATGTAACAGATGTCAACTTAATTTGATGCAAAAATTACACCACATTCTTCTCCTTTCCATTGCAAAAGACAACATTCACCTCATGATTTTAGAGGAAACAGCTTATTTCCAAAGAGGGAAGATATTTCATGCAGTTTAGGTGATAGAGTAAGTATCAGGCCATATGTACCTCTGTACAGGACTTTGCCACTGATTTTACCATAGGTAATAAAATTAGAAGACAATGCTGTTTGGAAGGATTTTATGAAGGACATGGAGTCCAGCCCCTGCTTGAATCATAACTTCCCAGTTCAATCAGCTTTCTACCAGCCTTGTTCAGTGGAGTTTTGACAATGCCGAAGAATGGGGATTGTACACCCTCTCTTAGTCCCTGTTCCAGTATTGCTCTACTCTCAGAGAGAGATTTCCACATTGTTACAAGGCTTAAATCCCTCTCTCTTTTTTTTTTTTTCATTAGTCTGTCCAACTAGATGGACAGTTGTGTTTGTATGAGGCTTTGTCATTCAAAGGAGACCATCCTTAATAATAACAATAAAGTCGTAACAACATTTTGAGATGCTGTTTAGAATCTCCAAGGACTGCTTGGCTAATTTCAACACTAAGCTGTGCAGGTTAAGTTACTGATGAGAAGAGTGAGATAGCCTACATACAAGTGAATGGAGGTGGGGAGAACAAAAACATTTGCATTGGCTAAGCATTGTGAATAGCCTTGCCCAATAGCTCACCTGCTTGGTATTAGCTTGATGTTGCTTTTCTTTTCTGAATTTACCCCTGAAAACAAATATAAGTGCCACCTCAAACTGTTCTTCCTCAAGAGGAAGCATAATGGACACTAACTAAACCAATTCCATTTGAAAACTGGACTTGAGATCTAATCACAATCTGCCTTGAAGTTTGAGTAGGTGCTCCAACAACTGGGAGAAGAAAAGAAAATATCCCAAAGTGCTGCTCTAGACAAGTACAGTACTGATGACCAGGTGTGCTAAAAGGAAGATATGGTATTGCACTGTATTTCACAAGGACTTTAAGTCCCCAGGAAGTGTTCTGAAGCTCATTGTTTCCCAGATCATGGAGCTGTATGTACGTGAGGCTGTTGCTTTTTTTTGTTGTGCTTTTTTTTTTTTTTGTTGTGCTTTTTTCATTTAGGACCACGTAAAATGTAATCCCTGTGTTACAGTTCATATCCATTCATTGACTGCTAAAGGCAACCTATGATGAGCCAAGCATCAGCCTGAATTCCTTGGTGCTCAACTTTCTATCTTTGGGAGATTTTAAAATTTTCTTAAATCATTTCCACTTCTTAAATCATTTCCACTTGGCACAAATATAGGATCAGGACCCTTGGCTGCATGCTGCAGTTTCACAGTGAGTCTTTCTGTTGACCTCAAGGCCAATGTCCACATGTTTATTGACACATGGAACTGCTCACAGGGTTGATACTGCTAACAATCTAATTTGATGCACTACCTAAAATATCAACACTTCCAAGCAATAGTTTCCAGAAGTGACCATCAGACTGCATGAACTGTGTGACAAACAAACCATTAGGAAACTACAACGGAGAACAAATACAGTGTGACTCACTCAAGCATTTGAGTCAAATAAGCATGGTAAGAAGAAACAACCAATTCTTAAGAGTCACAGAGAGACATTGTTCTGTGCTATAAATTTTCTGTTGTTCACTGTGCAGCATAAAATCAGATTACAGCATTACAGTTTAGGATAACATTATTACAGTTACATTTATGGTTTGTGAGCAAGTTTTTAACAAATATATTTAAATATATTAATAAAAAGTTGTATCTCTGTATAGATACCAAAGAGCGTTTCGTAGACACATGGAAAATGTTAGAGCTCTGCTGAGGACTATGCAGCTAAGAAAACCATGGTGATTCCCATCACCATGCAGTAGCTCACAACTGGTTTATACTACATTTCCATGAATGAGATGCTGCGGATTATATAGCTTTGGTAGTCAGTCTTGAACCAGTGACAGATAGTCTGCTCCTTCAGTCCGTGCAAAAAGGTGTCATTTGTCCTGCTATCTTTGAAACGGAGGGTGAATGGAGGATTTTTCCAGATCTCAGGCCAGACAGGTTAGGCTACAGAACAAGTCACTGTGACATTTTCAGTCCTCAGTCTGCTGCTCCAGAGACCCAGAACTGTTTTCTCTGGACCTTTTTACTTCCCCCTCTTTTCCCTTCTGGTGCCTTCTCCGTTTTCCATTAAGTCTTCCCATTCCCTCCAGCTCACTCACTTGTCCACTTCTTTAACCCACTACCTCCTTCCCCAGCTACCTTCTCTATGAGGCTGGGCCAAAGATTGTTGGTCCCAGGAGAGTCATGAAGAGGAAAATATAGGACAGGAGCACCATTTCGGATGAGTGAGGAAGAGGTGTCATTTTATATTTGCTCTATGCAATTATTTTTTCTTTCACCTCCTACAATTCCATAAAAAGCCTCTTCCCCTAGAACACATCAGGAGAAGGGGCCACCAAGGACTGGGACCACAAGTATTGGGTAACATTGTGTGTGTGCATAATGAGAGAACAAGAGAACATACCATGCATGAGCTCATCTTCCCCCTCCAAGTGCTCCAGAGAGTACCGAAGAATCTATGTGATAACAGCTAAATTATCTCAAAACTTGTAGCAACTTATCTTCAGCTGTCCTGAAACAAATCAGTGCTCCTACACAAATAGGACACTGGCAGCTCTTGTCTCCAGCTGAGGAAATTAGAACTCACTGAGGAACTATGTCTCTAGTCTCCTCTAGTCAGATGAAGTGTCTTAAGCATTCTTGGTGACCAGTTTTCTCTGAAGACCATCCAGCTCTGAAAGCCTATTCTGTTGGTAAAATTCCTCAGCAATTGCCTTTACATGTTGGAGTTCTGATATCTTTCAGGAAAACCTACTTTTATCTAATGCTTTTAGTTAGGCACCAAAATTTGCAGGTTGCTTCTACCAGGAGGAGCTAGGGGTCACAAACCTACTCTGTCTCCATTCTAGGAGCCCTCGCCAGAGTTCTTGCACCTTCTACATACACATAAACCAATACCATTTCAAGGAGTCCCCCAAATACAAATTGACTCACTGTTGGAACTGTTGTTGATGTCCGTCTGCGTTGGCGCCACGCTGTACTGAATTGACCCTTCAGAGGTGGCACTTCCTGACAGTAAATGGGAGAAGAGAAGGGAGGAAGGGAAGAGGAAAAGAAAGGGAAGAAAAGGGAATATTTAGATAATCTCACTGAGCAGATCTGCAGGCACCCTCCAATATTTTTTAATACAGATTCATACTATAAGTTCTTCACTCCTCCAACACACACACACCCATACGCATGCAAGCACATCTCCCAGTTGAAATCTGGAGAAGCCGGTTGCCTTGCATCCTGCCAAGAAGTCTCATTTGCTTTGTCTGATTGTCAGACCACTGGAAAAGTCTTGTACTAGAGCCATTAAAGAGAGTGGAAGGCATGAAAGCTGTAGAACTAGTGATGCCATTGCCATAGGTGTGTGCAGGACTTTACTGGAAGATAAGATCCTTACAGATCGGGCTGTGAAGCCTTGGTTAATCTTTCAGCAATTTTTTAAGGACATAGCATATGGTAGGACCTGAAAGTTAAATGTGAGCATATCAGCCCTGCTGCCTTGCTCATTAACAGACATCAGATGCAGCAGAAAAAGTAGCTTGGCAGCATTTCTCATTACGAGTAACTTTCCTCTCAGAAAAGTACAATCCAAATCCTCTTTGGCATTAAGGTTATGTTTAACTCAGGTCAGCAAAAGCTGCGTTACTAATCTGACACACGTCTCCTTAGCAAACTGCACTTGTGAATATGCCATGGAGGGAATAGTCCCTGCTGCAGAAGGTGCAGAGGTACAGGCATCAGACTCTCTCTGAGGTTCTTTGTTCAAGACATGGTTCTCAGTAAATGATGCACCAAAGGGGGACCCTTAGCTTGAAAGCACTTGAGTCTATGTATCTTAACATTCAAGGTCAGGCTCACTACATTTCCAATCCATTTCTCCTTTTCTTGGTCTTCCTGCCTTCATATTTGCACAGGGTCTGGATATCAGAGTATATGACCTCCCTTTAGCTGCAGCGTTGATGGAGGACCTTCAGGTATGTACTATACTGTGAGCAACCCAAGGAAACTGAAATAACAGTAAACAAGTCTAAATGCCATTCTATAAATAAGCATTGCCTTTATTGAACTTTTATTTCTTTTTAAAGACCTTCGTGACTTGTTCTCATAGAATTTGACTGGACCATACATACTGCTTAACAATGAAGACTGATGATAAAAATCATCATTCACATTATTTATAGGATTTTCAGAGAGGACATGTAAAATTAATTCTTCATTTAAGAAAGCACTGGAATACACACATGAGCATTACACCATCTAGAAATACTCATTATACTAAATGAAGATCAGTTAATGCTAAATTACTGCTGGCAGACGTTTATACCCCTTCATACAAATGCAAAAGAATACCACTGAAGTTATTTGTGCCTTGTATGCACAAAGGCTGAGGAGGAATTTCACTTTGACAGTCTTCCTTGCAGCAGAATCAGCTAAGGCAAGATAAAGGGCCAACCCTGCGAACCCTGTCAGAGTGCAAAGTTTTAAGATACTATTCTTGAGTTACTTTGAAAACTCCAGTTTCTTTGGAGCTTTTGTATGTTTACTGGTAATTATCTCTGCTCGCAACAACTCTTCACTGAAATCAACAGTAGCACAGCTTCAGAGTCTTCAGAATTGAGTACTAGAATCAAGCAAAAGGTAATTTGGTCATGACCTCTTTCCTCTTGCTGTTTCAAGTGTAACAGGAGCATGTACATTCTCCTGCTGAAAGAAAAGTGAGATGAGTGATGTGTTGGCCCATTGTTTTTTTAAAGATCACATAATATTCAGAACTACTCTTAATTCAGTGCTTTTCCAAAACAGCCTTCTCAAATAAAATAAAATAAAATGCATCATGCTACCTACTTAGGCTTTCACTTGCTTCCTGTTTATCAAAGAAACCACTTGTAAAGCATTCTTACTGTTTATAAAGATTTTCCAGAAATTGTCCTCCTCTGTTCCAAGTTCTTTTGATCTCCAACCTCTATTTGTGCTGTTCGTCACTTCTGTTTGCATAATAGCTTTGTGTTCTTTAATTGCATATTGCTCTAGTATTCATCCATTAGAGCTTTTTACTACTTCCTTTGCCTGTCTTGCCTTTGCTTCCTTACTAAAGTATTTTAACTGTTCAATTTTTTCAGTAAGTCACTACTGTTTTTATTTTTTATTTCTTCAAATATTTCTTTACATGTCAAAACTGAAACTTCTCAAATGCAAGGCTTGTAGAAGCCTCTCTGCCTAAATGGCTGATTAACACATTTTGTCACTCACTTTCTGTGTGTCTCCTGAAGGATTTAATTTTCAAAGCAAGAAATAAGAAACTAGAAGTATTTTTTAAAGGTATAAGCACATACCCTATTTTTCAGTGCTGTTGCAGAATGTTTATTTCTAGTGAACTGTCAACACTGCTCTTTTGAGTTTGTGAATATTGTTTTCTTTCTTTGGGGAAAGCTGCAAACTATTTCACAAGCACTGAAGCAATTTTACATACTAGAACATTTTATGTGCTTACAAAACCACTTTCAATTAAAGTTGCTTTAATACCTTTGGCAATTGTCACTGATCTCTTTCATCTAACTTAATACTTGTCTTATTTACAGCTTCAGCTCCTTGGAATAAAACAAAATCAAAGAACCACAGCTCAATATAAAAAAATGAAAAGCTCAGACAAAAAAAGAAGAATAGCCTTTGTGGCTATGCATAAAAGCCTGAAGACTTGATCCCTTCCTGCTCAAACCCCAAAATATTTAAGCCCTTAAACTTCTATTTCTTTATCATATGTAATGATTTTCAAGGTAGGATTAAGAAAAAAGGTAAAAAGGGACCTTACTGCTGTCTTCAGCAGTCTCATGGGAAAGGAGAGAAAAGATGGAGACAGACTTATCCCAGAGAATCACAGAAAAAAAGGTGAGAGGCAGTAGGTACAAGATGCAACAGAGGACACTCCCATGAGATCTTAGGAACAATCTTTTTCCCCCAATGAGGAAGGTCCCCATTGCAATAAGGTCTCATGGGTTCATGGGTTCTCCATTATTTGAGCTATTAAAAAGTTAACTGGTCAAAATGTGGAACAATCTTTACAGGGCTAGTGTTGAGGAGTGGGAATCAGAAGCACCCTGCAGAAGTCCTTCCAACCTGCATCATTTTATGATTTGTAATACAGGTATTTAGTGATCCTAAATTTCAGTATTTACACCACACACATTTAAGAGAATAATCACTGACAGGTGCTGCAATACCTTCAAGACAGCTACTTTCCCCCATCTCACTTTCACATAAGTGCCATGTATAATTCAAACAGAGATTGCTGGAGTGAAAAGTATGTGTAAAATGCAAGATAGAACCATAGGGGAATCAAAACAGCAAACAAGATGTTGTGTTGGCAGATACAAATTCTAGGAAAAAGGACACATACGGATATTGTAGCCGCTAAAATCTCTTTTAGGGAACAGTCATATGCAAAAGTCTACCTACAGGCTTCTTCAATTTTTAGAAGATGTAATCACAGCTTACACAGTGCTATATGAATATAAATCTGGCCTCTGAAAGCTAGTAAATTGCTGGATACCCTGGAAATGCATACTCAGCACATGCAAGCTTCCTCAGACCTCTTTGACAATGAGCCAGGATTCAGGACTTCACCTTCAGTCACCCAAATTTGTACCATGTCCAGGAGATTACAGCCAGAAAAATAACCTGTTGCAAACAACATTGAGTTTTCTCCAGGGCAAAAAGCAAAGCCCCCATAGGAAAAAATCAAAGCAGCTAATTTCTTCTGAAAACAGATTTCTATTTTTGTCCAGATATAAAATGAAAGTGAATGGTTTACAATTTTTGCAGCATACCCAGTGGAGTGATGCTCCTGTGTCTGAGGAGAGACAGTGATACCCAACACTCAAGGACCATGGTGGAGGTAAGTTTCACTGGGGTGCTGGAGATTCAAAGCCCCTCACAGCATTACAGTCTCACCAACAAGAAGCCTTCAGCATTAACCATTCCAGATATCCCCAGCAATAAAGGCTGGTGCTGCGACCTCAGCTCTCTCTTTGAAATAGTGGCAAAAAACAAGGAAGTTGTTTACAACATCCAATGTTTATTGGCTGTGTTTTGTTTTCTTTTGTTTGCAATTTTTTAAATATCTGGTATTCTGAAAGGCCAGAATATGCATTCAAATTACAAAGCACTTTTCCAGGAAAACATTATTATTATCTCAATAACACAGGCTCTGATTTATCAGAGATTTGTAAAAGTCAGTCAGATTTTAAAGTCAGGCAGTTAGATTTCCTAGAAAACTCCACACAACCTATTGCATTCTCCACTAAGCTACTGTCATTCTTAAAAAACCAAAAACCAAAGAGATCTGTCCCGTCATATGCATCCACACGGATTTCTTGCAGACCTCTCTGTTTTCATAGAATCACAGAATGGTTTGGGTTGGAAAGGACCTTAAGATCATCTAGTTCCAACCACCCTGCATGGGTAGGGAAACCTCACACTAAACCATATCACCCAAGGCTCTGTCCAACCTGGCTTTGAACACCGCCAGGGATGGAGCATTCACACCTTCCTTGGGCAACCCATTCCAGTGCCTCACCAACCTAACAGTAAAGAATTTCTTCCTTATATCCAATCTAAACTTCCCCTGCTTAAGTTTGAACCCGTTACCCCTTGTCCTATCACTACAGTCCCTAATGAATAGTCCACCTGCAGCATCCCCGTAGGCCCCCGTTCAGTTACTGGAAGGCTGCTATGAGGTCTCCACGCAGCCTTCTCTTCTCCAGGATGAACAGACCCAACTTCCTCAGCCTGCCTTCATACAGGAGGTGCTCCAGTCCCCTGATCATCCTCGTGGCCCTCCTCTGGGCTTGCTTCTACAGCTCCATGTCCTTCTTATGTTGAGGACACCAGAACTGCACACAGTACTCCAAGTGAGGTTTCACAGGAGCAGAGAAGAGGGGCAGGATCACCTCCTTGGACCTGCTGGTCATGCTCCATTGATGTATGGTTGGTTTCTGGGCTGCAAGCACACACTGAAGCTGGCTCATGTTCAGTTTCTCATTGACCAGCACTCCCAAGTCCTTCTCCACAGGGCTGTCAATTTCAGTCAGAGGACAAAGCACATCTTCTTTTGGCAGAGGTTACCTATTTCTGTAGCCTCGTCCTACTTCCTTTGAATTTCCTACTTCCTTTGAATTTAATATCACTCATTAATCAGTAGCATCTAGGATCCCTGGAGATGAAGGCTCCACTGTGACTTTTATCATGATATCAGAGAGGGAGTTCACAAAAGACTTACTTGGATTTCTTATTTAATGCTGTGCCTAAAAAAACGGAATTTCAGCTTTTTAACTGGGTATAGAAATAAGATCACAGTTTATGCAGATGTCCAGTAGGGAAGAGAAAATTGCCTAATGACTTAGTATTTGTCTGTAGGATGAGTTTTAAAAGGTTAGTATGCTTTTCAGGGAATATTTTAGTACTGTTACAGGTTGCATAAGAACTGATTCTGCTTTACTCTGCCTCATAACTCCACAGCATATGAAAGCTTTCTGAAAGGATCTTAAACAGTCTAAGTGTCCTTCTTGGTATAGCATTTTCAAAAACTCTGAAGTCATTTAGGTGTTTCTGAAGTCATTAGCAGGATATCAGGCTTTAAAAATGATGGTAACAATACACAGCTTTTAACAGCACCACTTTGGATACAAAAAAATATCGAACTCAGAAATTCGTTTCAAAGTAAATCTTAAGGAGGTCTCAAAGAATTATCAGAAATCAAGATTTCTAAAATTTAAACTGTCTGTTAAAATGTCTTAGCCCAAGCTTTCCTTCTGGACCAGCTAAGCTATCTAGACTTCCTATAACCACTCCTGTCAGCATATACCAAACCCATATCTCTGGCTTTATGCAGGATGAACTGTTAAGTGGTAGGACCATCATCTGGACAAGGGATTATAAACAGAGGTCAGAATGAAGGATAATGCTTGCAACCTGCTTTAGTGACAGGAACAACCTAGATGATTGTGAGAGGACTTAGCAGACAGACCTCACAGCATTGCACTGGGAACTCCTATCTAGCCCTGTGGAGCTCTAAATTCCCCTTTCTATCTCTCCTCATCAACAAAATCCTCCATAGCTTAATGGTAGTTGTAATTACAGAGCAGGAATTTCTTCTGATAAGGAGGTGATTTACACACAGTAGCACCCTCAGTGCAGATGCTCCTTTAATATCTAAAAACACTCAACTTGAAAGGCAATGAAGCAGAGCGGCTCAGCACATACTTATGGCTATCAGCCAAAAACCATACAAACAGGCACCAAATCTTGCATTTCCTAAAACTGAAGTACTTCATTTTGTAACCTTAATAATCTTATTTAAAAGTAGTTTGTTTGTGTAATAAATGACTCTACATCAATACTTATACACCATCACTGAGCTTTCTAGTACAACTTCAGGAGCAGCAAGGAGCACAACTATAAGACTGCTGTGAGTAGCATTGATAGTATCCATCATTATCAACACAGGAACTGAATGGCAACAAAAAAATCAAGAATGATTGACTTCAGTGTTGAACAGCTTCAAGGCAGCTGCAGACAGAAACCAACACATTAAGCCAGAGAAATGCCAATGTCCTGGCTTTCTCTATGAAAATTCTCCAAAGCAGAGCTGGTTTTTGCATGCTTTATTTCTTTAAAGTGGCACTGGCTGGAGCCTTGTTGTGAGCTTCTTGAAAACCAGAAATAAAAATGTCACAGTAGTAGGAATGGGGTCAGCTTCTTGGTTCAAATTAAGGAATCAATGAGATAGATGGTTTCTGGCATTTGCCCACCATTGCTCAAAAATTGGAGTGAATGCGTGTAGTCTAGTAACCCTATATGCTGTGAAAGACTTCTGGGTAGACATAAGGGGAAGAATTCTCTGCAAGAGTTTTCTTCACAGTACAAATTCAAAGCAGTGAGAAACTCTTTCAGCTGTAACACTTTGGTGAGCCATCTTTATGGGGATGTGTGAACTCTTGCCACCTCTTCAGGCTAAAGAAAGTAGAGCAGCTGAGGAATTAAATAATACAGGTCTATATAAACATAAGAATCGCAGTGAAAATCAGAGAATCATAGAATAGTTAGGGTTGTAAAGGACCTTAAGATCATCTAGTTCCAACCCCCCTTCCATGGGCAGGGACACCTCACACTAAACCATATCACCAAAGGCTTCATCCAACCTGGCCTTGAACACTGTCAGGGATGGAGCATTCACAACCTCCCTGGGCAACCCATTCCAGTACCTCACCACCCTAATAGTAAAGAATGAGCAGAGATAATTTTTTTTTTCATAATTTCTTCTCATCCAAGGGTTAAGAGCAACAAATATAGCTGTTTCAAAACAAAAGGGTGAAGTGCATTCATGCAATTTATAGTTCCACTTTGGAAATGCTACCTACACAGCACTGTAAATATTTAAAAAAAAAAACCAAACCCAAAAACCAAAAAACAAAACGAAATAACCCCCCAAAAAGAAACAGGCTCCAGAAACAACTAAAAAAAAAAAAACACAAAACCAAAAACCAGAGAATAAAGTCCTGGATGGACTTCTAAGTACAAATACACAGTCCCTGACTCAGGAGTTCCACAGCCACCACTTTCAAAATATCTGGACAATGCTCTATGAAGAGACACTATGTCCTTTCCCTGTTCTTGTAATTTCTTGTACAGGAATGCCTGTTTGGAGATAGGACATTTGGCTTAGTGGACACTGGTCTAATCTGTCATGACTATAGTCATGTGACATGCACTCCGTGAAGCAGCTTGATGTGAGGGGTTTTAGGGTCAGGGCAACTACACTGTAGTAATTTCAGAGAAGAAAGAAGTGTATGAAATGGAAACTAATAGATAGTCACCTGTTCTGGCATGAGTATTCATCTGGGGAGCCTGAGGCTTCAAGGTATCCACTGTTGATAATTATATCCAATCTTTGTTCATAATTGGGGAATGGAGACAAACTCCAGAACAGATAGTGTGTAATCAGCAGGGGCTGTGAAAGAGAATGACTGCATCTCCCAGCTGCCCAGAGAGTTAAAAGCCAAGAAGCAGGAGGCAGCTTTCAGGAGCTAAAAATAACCCAGTTTATTGACGTAGCCTTGTTTGCTTCATGGCTGTGTGATGGAAAGATGAAACTGATCCATTTTGTCATGAAAAAACGTCAGCAAGCCACAGCCACTCTATCGCCCAAAAGAGCCAACCTGGGGAAAAATACTTAAATAATGGCAAAGAATATTTACACAGTCACTACTGCATGTGAGAAAATGAATACATTTGCCATAACATTTATTACAATTTAAGGTTGATGGACACATTTTATCAAAGTAACCAGTGACTGCATTGACTTTGGAGATGGAAGAGAGAGAATTGTTTGGAGTTAGGCTTCCATAAAGTGCTAAAATCACATGTTCTGAAGAATCACCCAGGCTCTTCTAAAATCTAGCTGTAAGCATGTTTGAAAAGAGAGAACCATGAACTCCAAGCCCACTTGAAAAAGTAGCTTAGGCATCGCTGAAGTTTTGCTTTCCTACAGATTCCTATATCCTAGCCACCAACCACAAAAACTGCCTATGTGTCCTCAAGAAACCCACCATCCTTGCCCCCATAATTCTCCTGCCTCTTCCCTCCATGCCTGCTCTTCCACTGCACTGAAGTTATTGTAGTTACTTCATTTCATCTCCTTTCTCCTTTGGCCGTACAACCAACGAGCCTATGTACATCCACACTACAAAGGAACCTTTCTCCAGTGAATATATTGGGTTGAAGCATAAAACTTATTTCTCAGCAAGTGCCCCAATCTGAAAACAGAGAAAAGTTTTTGCAAGGGTGAGTAGGGATTGAGTTACATCTGGATGGTCCAAGCAAGACAACACTGTGAGTCAGGCTGTCACAAGGCACAGTGTTATTTTTACAGAAAATAATGCCCTTCTCCTCTGTTTATGAAAACACCTTTCTTACAGTGGAGGCTACTTCAATGTTTAATGAGAAGCATTGTTTTCAAAACACTTTTTAAGCTTTAACTACAAAATTGAAATCCAGCATATTCTCAGGATCTTGCTACAGACATTGTTATAGCAAATAAATTCAATATTCCTCTATCAAGGAAGCTATAGTTATAGATAGAAATAAAGAATTTGAAGTTATAAGGCAACTTGGAGACTTGAACTGGATGATTTTGCAGCATAACATTTTTACATTACTATTTTTCCATATGTCCATGTCAAAAAATCACACTACATGTGGCTGCCAAACTCCGCAGACCAAGTATATTCTTCTTCACATACTTTCTTTCTTAGCCTTTTCTCACTTCTATGTGTCCCACATAATTTGCCTACTGTGTTTACTTGAACATATAATCAGAGAAGTATTTATCATTCAGGATAGATAAAAAAAACCCAAACAACCTAATTACAGCCTTTAAATTATTTAAATATCAAATAAACCAGAACAACATAGCCTAGCTTAATTGCTTCTTGCATGGTTAAATTAGGTTTCACTAGAAAACTGAGGAAAAACCTTTCTTCTATAACCAGTATATTAAAAAACAACACCAACTTACATATTCTTAAAATCTTTATTTTGGGGTGGAATTTTTCTCATTTTAATTGCAAAGAATGATGAGGAGTTCACACTTTGTGGCTGAAAACTCTCTCAGAGCGGCTGTGCAGCTTGGAGAGGTTAGCTGAACTTTTGAAGTATCAAAGATAGAATTTAGTACTGCAAAGTACATTTCTATCTGCAGTACAGACAACCCAAAATAGAACCCAAAGTGGGACAAAGCTGTCTAAGAATACAAGATAACTCCAGAGTTGTGCCTGTTTCTCCATTGCTATCATTAGTTACATGCTGCTGAGTAATTTGGTGAAACTTTTTCATCTGGGTGTAATTTGGATGAGGCAAAAAAAAAAAAAAAAAAGGACATAGGGAAGAGGTAAAAAAAAAGACATAGGGAATAGAGTGTAGCAGCAGCCTCTCAACCTCACACAGTTTAGTAGAGGCATTTTCAGCTCAGTTTTATGCAGCTGCATCACTAAAGAGTGAAGAAAAGTAGCTACCATGATGAGAAAAAAGGAATACTATAACAACTGGAAATGGACAAACCATTTTTCACATCAATGGACTACCACAGATGAGCTCCATGAACAACCAAAAACTAAAAACTAAATCAGCTTTCAAACTGGGACATAATCAAAGTTAATATACTAAATACCACAGCCAACCTCGCTTGTGCTGCTCCGTTAAGATCTTCCCACCACAGATGCAGAGAAATATGTAGCTTGAATGCTTTTGTCAGAAATTCCTACAGCATGGGGATGTTTTTTAATACTTTCAGACTACTCAGGGTGTTTAACATTGCTAAATATGCAAGGATGAAGCATGGATTAGAGCTGACAGTCAGACTTAATATTTTTAATCATAATTAGTATTACAAAAATAGCCCAGAAATCCATAAAAGAAGGATTACAGCTTTTGAAATAACCTTAGATATTCGCTATGATGTAGTAAGTGTCACTCATTTTCTTTTCACCTATACCAAAGTTTAACTAATTTGAGCATGCTAAGATTACTCATATTTCTCTGTGATACTTAATAGCTCCTATCACAGGAAGAGTTCACAGTTCACAGATGTTAACTAATTAAGTTCTAAAACTCTCTGAGAGACAAGAAGGCATCCATGTACCAGATACCTCAAAGCCCAAAAGCTTTAAGCCAAGTGATGCATGGAATGAGAAGAACATATCCAGGAGTTTATATCCTTGGTCCTTTACACTGGCACTCAGTGTGCTGCCTCTTTCAGATTTACCAACACATGAATGGAAAAGGTCTGCTTCCTGGGAGAACACCAAGCTCTCCATGATGCCTCTCTTCACCAGAGACAAGCTCATTCCCCAGGCAACAGCAGAAATTTTCTAGCTTGTGGAAAGTGTAGGTGAAGAAGTGAGTTGGGAGGAGTGAATATCCCTGTGCAGGAGCAGGTTAGGGGCTTAATATCACCAAGCATCTGCAAAAACAGAACAGAAGCCAAATGGGCAGAAGGGCTTCTTAGCAGCAACAGTAATTAGCTATGATTAGTGGAGGTGAGGTGTATAGCAAATTCATTTTAACTTGGAGTTAAAGCAAAACCTTGTTCCACATGCACCATAGGCTGTTTGTCTAAATAATGAGAGAGCAGTAATTTCTGTAGTGCTGGATCTGCTGGATGAAGCAAGGAATCTGTGCCGCTGCGGGGTTTGAATATTATAACCATAGGTCTCCATTTCTGCTGGTGGGATGGGTGGGTGCATTTAAGACACTTGTTTCCAAAGGGTAGGTAGGCATATGAATTAAACTGTAAGCATGCTTATTCTATCTGCTTACTGGTTGCTAGGCACAAAGAAGCACTGCACTTTAGAAGCTGAAATACCAAGTTGATTGGATTGAATGTCTCAGAGCTTCAGTGATGCTGTCTTGTACTGGCTTGAAATAACTCCTCCTGATTCCAATGCTCAGATCCTTCCATGTGTGGAAAGCAAGGCACAGCTACAGCTTCTGTGGTTGCTTTTTTGTCTTAGGCTAGCACACAGCTCACTTCACTGTCTAAGTTACGAAGCCTTCCAAAGGAAAAAGGCAGATCCAGACTGAACAGTCTTGTTTTACTCTGCAACAGTCCCTTTCCCCATAATTCTATGTATCTCATCTCTGGATAAAGGAAAAAAATTAAGTCCTCTTCCTACACATTTTGTGCCCAACAGTCAAATAGAACAAACCCTGGGTCTGACAGCATCTATCTGCTGCAAGGCACGAAATCTTTGCCCTTTTCTTTGTCAGAATCTGGTTTCATTGCAAGCAGCAAGTTACCAGTGTTATGTAGGTATACACATTGTCTGAATAGCCTGTGACTCAGAGTTAGTAAAGATGGCCATTTCAGTAACTTCTCTAACTCTTAGTATTTAGTAACCTCTAGGTAATCTTTTAACTTTTCTTCTTGCCTCAATGAAAAACAACCAAATCTAGAACTATCTCCAAGCTTTAAGTAGCCTTCAAAATACCGTTAATATTCTGATTTCTTGGTAACCCACTCAGCTAATGAAGACCACACAGAAAACACTAAACACTGATATTTCATTACCCTTAACTACATTGATTTCTATCTGCACAGGCAAACATTCATCAACAATTAACCTTTTGCCGAGTATTTGAGGCCAAAGCTGTGCTCCAGTGGTGTGCACTGTTTTGAGGGTATGAACAATACCCCTGATAGCAGGACATGTGAAATAAGCAGAAAGAGTGAAGAAGACAGCTTCTCTGCTGCTCTCTTGCATAGGCAGACAGTTTATTTCCCCAAAAGATCTAAGTGTGTTCCTAGAGTGTAGTAGGATGATCCATAAAGGATCATAATCATCTTCAGTGCGGAAGACAAAACAGAGCTGGTGGTCAGCCAAATGGACATATACTGAGGTACCTGACTGCATGATTTACACCACACAGGGATTTCCTAGCTGGATAGGAGACCACTACCTAGACTCATCCATAAACACTCCTTATAACTTCCTCCCACAACCTACCAGTGTCTTTTTGATCTAATGCTTTTACTTCCCTGCAGTCATCTTGGGTAAAGCAACCTCCAAGCAGTGCTTGAAGCTAATCTGCTCCTCCAGCCAAGTCCATAACCTCTGTAGTGTTACACAAATCCTTATTTCAAGTCCTCCAAATGTATAAACTGATATGTGAAAAGGTATCTGTAGAGCAAGGAAGATTTGTCTGTATGGGAAGCAAGAGCCTTCTGCGTCTTAGCTAGCCAACTGACAGACACGACACCCTGCAAGAAGTGTACACTGAGGTATTTTGTCTACTGAAAGTAGCTGTCCTACAGTGGAAAGACTGTTTGGTTTCACTGGTTCTGTAACAGTGCAACAACCTACTTTAGTTTTGCATGAACTGTTTGAATAGATAAAGCTGTAATGGACTTTCATCTTAAAACTTAAAGTTTGTATAGAAACTGTATCAATAGAAAGCAAGTTAGGAAGCTCCCAGAAACCATCCTGCCAGGGATAGCAACTTTTCTTAGAAGGTGTAATGTATTTCTTTTTCCTTTCACTGTACTAGACATTCAATTTGACCAGCTATATAATTCATCGCTAAACTAAAGTAGTTCTTTGAGTTCAGTGAACAGTGACTAGATAAAATAAGAAAGCTTACAGTTTAGACCTTAACAGAATACTCAAGCATGTAATGACTTAAGACAACAAAGTCATCAACATAGTCACATGTTCCAGTTAACATTCTGTGTCTTTAGGATCTCACAGTCAAAGATGAGGGATATTGCACACTGGAGGGCTAAAACGCAGAGACTTCCAGATGCAACGGGAGTTGCATTTGCAGAACAGAGGCAGTATTTGTCTCTCTTACCATCAGTACATGTGCAGCAGTTTTACCACAAAGCTGTTCTGCACTGTAGTCATTTCAGTCAACAAGGAGTGGCGTATGGCTAGTTAGACGCCAGAGTAAACAACCTCCATTCATCCACAAAGCATTAAAACAACTAGTACTCTTTCCAAAATGTGTGCCTGGGTAATAATAAACAGTTTAGCTGCAGCAAAATCTAACACCTACATTTCTCAAGAAGCTGTTCAAGTACAAAACAGATACCCCTGAGCTGCAGTGATAAATAAAGGGTTTCATTTTCTTGCTTTAGAAATATTTGGCTCAAACTGTAAGTTACAGGGTGCAGAAGAAGCTATGCTAATTCACAACTGCTTTCCAGTTAGCTTAACCTATACGAGAAAGCACTTCTAGCTGGACCACAGATGTAAACTCTTTGTAATGCCAGTGTTATGGGAATTACTGCATTCTGCATAAGGCCAAGCAGCCATCAAACACCTAATCTGAGAGAAAAATCTCACTTATTGGTATACACAGTCCACCTAGAACCTGCAAGTCCCAAGTCTGTAGTTTTTCCAGTGGAAAAAATAATACTTTATTGAAATGCAGAAATTACAGACTTCATTTTGTATGAATTTCAGTACCATGATTATGTCATGTCATATGCCAAATGTGCACTCTCTGAAGTTAGTTTTCATAATATCTCCTACCTGAATTCTACAAAATTTTATAATGGTTGGGGTATATTGTCTCCTTTACTCGGCTACCCATTTTCATCAAACTTGGAGAAACTTGAAAAATCAGAGATCACAACCCTGCTGACAAATTCATTAGCAGGTTTAAATGTTATCTGGGAGACAAAGGGAAGGCAGGAAGACTTAATGACTGAGGTACCCACCTACACATAACCTTTTAATCTTCATTTCTTTAGGAAACCAGCGTACAAAAATTATTGTAATATTCATAATTAGCAAAAAGGGATAGTCAAAATTTACATAACCTTTTCCCAATTTAATGTAATTTCTGCGAGTCTGTAGACAATCTCAGCTGATCTCTTTTACCTCCTGAATAACACTGGCTATTAAATGATGGAACATTCAACAGAAAATCAAGAAGACCCAGACAGCAAACATTATGCTAAATCTGGCAATTTACGTATTTTGGTAGGTTTTTTAATGCATTTCATTTTCTCTCCCTCTGCTAGTGTTCTTTTTTCACTGCATATGAGCCAAAGGCCAGTTAATTATAGCTCGGGTGGTGTGCAATTAACTCATTTCACTGTGATAATACATTGCCAGCTGCCAGGTACAAGGGCTGTGAGCATGAACGTATTTTCTAGCACCCATCTCAACCAAACCATACTGGAGAAAAATAACCCAGGGAGATCTGCAGCAAAAAGTCTCCATCTTTGATATTCTCCTCTTCAGAGGACATCTGGCAGCTACTTCCAGCCAGGGTATGTAGGTGGGCCCTGAGCAGGCTTCTTGGGCTTCATTGCGGGAGAAATAAGGTCAGGGCATAGTCAGAGGCAGAAACCCTTGGAGAAATGTAAACCAGTACTGGTGCACTCTGTTGGCTGATCCAACCTTATGTGAAGTGAGAAAGTGACTTCGTGTTGATCACAATGAGCTGTGGGTGAGACCTACTTGCACATAGTCATGAGAGCTTAACTTTGGCCCACCTTTTCTCACCTTGAAGTCCCCAGCTGCTTTAACATGGGCATGAGTGATAACAGACCAATACTGAAATTTGGAAGTTACCTTGGGCTTCAATGACAGCAGGGATAGAGCAACTTAGAATGCATTTAAAATCTCCCCTATTAATCCTTCTTCTTGGATCTGATTTCCATTAATTAGTCTTTGAGGGACTGAAATTACATGCAATGGATCTGCAGGAGACAGGTAAGCAAAAAAAGTTTCTGGAACTAACTTCTGATTAAACCTCTTGAATAGTCAGTCCAGTTGTTGAGACAGGGTGGAAAAAGGGTGAGGGATGAACAAGGAAGTGGAAAGAATTAGAAAGATGTAATTTCAATTTTTTTTCACTGTACAGCTTAAAATGACAAAACCCAGAGACCTCAAGCATGAGGTAATTTTCCCCAGCATCTTGCTTTCTAAATATATCTGCTAGCTCTCTTCTTTCTCCACCTAATTAAAAGGACTGATGTCAGACCCTGCAGTTATGTCAATACTGCCCTACCTCCATTTTGCTCCTCTCTCCTTCCTGACAGCAGATGCCTTGTGCCTGTGAAAAGCAGTTGCAGGGCTGTGCCAAGACTTTCCCCTTGGGTGTGCCAGGGAGAGGAGCAAGAAAGGAGCTCCACAACAGTGCAGTGAGGCAGAGAAAAACAAAAGGGAAGCCCTGACCAAAAGCAAAGTGAAACTTGTTCTTTCCATGCATTCACATCTTCTGTTTTTCTACACTACAAAGCATCCAGTTTTGTGGGACACCCTCAAAGACTACAGAGTATAAAAGAACAGTGTATATATCAATATTAGATTTATTCTCTCTGGGGACTATGAAATAGCTTGATGGTCTTCAGAGACTCAGGGCATGTCTGTCCATTACACACTGCTCAAGAACTAACTCACAACAAGGTTTAATAGCTAGGCATCTCATATGGTTCTCTGAGAGATGTTAGTATGACACCATAGTGAAAACTCAGAGTGACCCTTAAAAAAATTAATTAAACACTTTAATCTGGAGCACGTTGTCTCCACATTTCATACAGAACCTTTGGAATCTGCATTTGAATAGATTTCAGGGATGGCTGATTTAGATACCAAGTGTCTTTTCACTCATCCTGTGAACACAAATTTTCTGCGTTTGCACTCCTTTCTAAAAGAAGAGGAAAAACTGGTGGGTATATGCCTGGAAAATGTAAAGAGAAACCTCAGAAGGCCATTTCTCCTCTTGAAGATATTGCACAGAGGATATGATAGGAAAGATTGGCAGAAATAATGAATATTTTATCAGAAATGTGCTAAGAGAATTCCCTCCTCGTTTTGCGAATTATTGTTCATGTGTGGCTTTTTATCTCCTGGTAACTACAAATCAAAAGATAAAACCCATGTCATTACCATTATTTTGCATGGTCTTTGGCTAGGAAGGGATCTGTGTGCTTTTTAAATAAATGAAATTTTGAAAAGGAAACAGTTTTTGTAGCAACCCAATCACTGAGGCAAGTTTCCAAAAACAAATTCTTCCATGCAGCATGTGAATCATCCTTTCCAGGAATCGTTGTCATTAAGATCAGAAAATGGGAGTGAACACACTTATGAATACTTTCTGTCTATCATTCTAAAAATGCTGCTTCTGAGCTCCCTTACAAAGCGTGGAGGAAGAATGCTTCATCTACAATGTAGACTGGGACTGCCCCCATGTCATCAGTTCCTGGAATAGCTCATGAGGGCAGAAGTGAGCTCTCCCTTTCAGTTGTGAAGGAATCAATACTGGTATCATTACCACAGTAAGACTCTCCTATAGTAAGAGAAAGAAATGTGGCAGCAAGCAACCTTCAACTACAAATAGCCTTAATTCAATGTGTACTTTTTAACACTGTACTGATTGCTATGCACGCTTGGTGGCCTCCAGTATGACAGAAACAGGGCTCAGAAAGCTTTCTGATTCATTAGATGTGAAGGTGAAAATTAAAAGCCAGTACATGACAAAATTATTGTAATCACTTCTCTCAATACTAATTACATTGACTTTGTGATCTGCTAACTCCATTTGAGTTAGGGTCTGCCTGCAAGGACAAAACCAACTTGGAATAGTACCTAGTGAACACTAGGCTTTCAACATCCTTTTACAATACAGAGGCCACCTTATTGGGTTGGACGGAGAAATTTTTAACGAAGAGTCTCTGAGAGGTGAATTTTCCATCTTTCGGAGAAAAACATAGAAGGAATGAAAGAAAATTTAACTGAGGACATGAGAGTGAATGGACCAATGACCCAGTTTCATCACTGAGCAAGAGCCAATTCCCTAGCATGGAAAGATTTTTCCTTGAAGTGCCATCTCTCAGTGTCTTAGCCTTTGACTGACCAAAAGTTACATGCTATGCTACTGTGTCACCAAAAATACCCATTGCCAGTGAATTAATTGAATTTGTTGGTTGTGCAGAATGTTTCCTTCCAAATAAAATGCTGTGAAATCAATGAAAAATTTTATACCTCTATCAGGACTATTTTAAAATTTACACACATGAGCCGGCTTCAGTGTGTGCTCACAGCCCAGAAAGCCAACCATATCCTGGGCAGCATCAAAAGGAGCGTGACCAGCAGGTTGAAGGAGGTGATCCTGCCCCTCTTCTCTGCTCTTGTGAGACCTCAACTGGAGTATTGTGTGCAGTTGTGGTGTCCTCAACATAAAAAGGACATGGAACTATTGGAACAAGTCCAGAGGAGGGCCACGAGGATGATCAGGGGACTGGAGCACCTCCTGTATGAAGACAGGCTGAGGAAGTTGGGTCTGTTCAGCCTGGAGAAGAGAAGGCTGCATGGAGACCTCATAGCAGCCTTCCAGTATCTGAAAGGGGACCTATAAGGGTGCTGAGGAGGGACTCTTCATTAGGGACTGTAGTGATAGGACAAGGGGTAACAGGTTCAAACTTAAACAGGGAAAGTTTAGATTGGATATCAGGAGGAAGTTCTTCACTGTAAGGGTGGTGAGGTACTGGAATGGGTTGCCCAGGGAGATTGTGAATGCTGCATCCCTGGTGGTGTTCAAGGCCAGGTTGGACAGAGCCTTGGGTGACATGGGCAAGTGTGAGGTGTCCTTCCCCATGGCAGGGGGGTTGGAACTAGATGTTCTTAAGGTCCTTTCCAACCCTAACTATTCTATGATTCTATGATACTAAAGATCTGCATGAACTCTCACAGCCTTTGTCAAGAAAGGTCTAGTTAATTTTTGTCACATATGATGATGGAATGATAACTCTAAAATTGTCAATTGACAGGTTGAAGTACCACAGGAGCCATGAGAATTGTTTCTGCTTTTCTTTTTAAACGAACTTGTTTTGTTCCACATATTATCAAGGTGTGAACCTTAATGGATAAAATCTTCTTGTCTCCTAGTTGATCACCTAGGGTGATTTTAACTGGACTATCTGCTGGTAACTACCATGCAAAAACATAAAGACCAAAATGATCCATATAGGCCTTATTTACCTCATTCAGTGACATGAATTGAAAAACATCTTGTAGATACTGTGACAGAACTTGTTTAGGCACAATGCAGGGTGCCTCCCTGACCTAAAAACTTCTTTTGTCAATGAGAATTTTATTGAAAAGAAATATATTTAATTTCCAAGAACATCATTCCTTTTCGATACAAAGTGGCTCCAGCCCCTCTTTAAACATTTTCTTATCTCACTATATGCAGGTATTGTTCTTGACAAAAAATTAATACAGTCCCACTGAAGGAAAAGGGACAATTACCGACAAAAGAAGGAAGAAATCTAATGTTTTAGTCGCCTGCTCCAATAGGTGCATGTAAGTAACAGACCTATATCAATTCACCATTTAAACAACTGTTAATAATTTATTAACAAAACTTTAATACATACAGTGATCTGTAGTCCCGTGAAGTCTGAATTAAATCTGATACAGATGAAATTATTAATGCTCCTTCTTCTGCAGCTGCCCAGGGTCCCAATGACAAATGCTGAAGCCGTATTACTTTTGTCTCACTTTCTATAGAATGCACCAGCCTAAAGTTTCTTAAACACTTTTTCCTGAATTTTCAAGATTTTAATCTGAATTAATACATATATAAAGGAGAAAATGTGGACTGATTAACATCTATCATTGATTTTCTTCTTTCCCTCCCTCCTATAGATGACAATAGAAAGGAATCCTACTGTTCTATAGTGCAAAACCAACAACAAATTAAGGACTTGGAAAGGAATTAAATTAGATTCTCTTTAAATCTTCCATGGAATCAGGCACTCTTTCATGAAAGAGTGCCTGATTCTATTTAAGTAAATGGCAAGCTGTACACTGTTTCTAAAAAAAAAAAAAATCATATTGAGGTACAGATTCTTTGGAAGTTTTAAAATAAAACTTTTCCTGGTATCCATTGGCAGAAGTATAACAGGCTCAGGAAAGAGATGGTCAGGCACTGGCACAGTAATATAATTTTGGTCCATTAAAGGGGGTAACCTAATAAATCAAGGTCTTCTGTAAACATTGTACAGTGCTAATGGTTTCAAACGGCTGAAGGCAAGAGCAACTCAGTTTCTGAACTAGTATAATTTAAGAGCCCTTAACATTGCTCATTTTACTGAAAGCAAAAAGATGTGCTCTATCAGACTGCTGCATCACAGGAAAGGCCATAGGTGTCCCAACAGGGTGATGGTCTCAATGATGGAGAAGGGAGATCTCTTGGAAACAAGGTGAGCTTCTCTACTGTAACAGGACATGCCAGAGGCATGAAGTTTCCCTCAAGAAAAGACAGTCGGTGGACCAGGTAATTCACGCATGCAATGTGGTTGAGATTCAGCAGAGATTTGCCTTAATTTGTGGCAGATGAGATCCTCTTATGCTAAAGGCAAGGCTAGCTTGCCACAATTTTAGTTCCCTACCTGTGGCACTAAACAGACTTATACCACACACACTTTTTAAAACAACAAAAATAACCCTTACCAAAGACATGTAGCTGTCTAGGGTGTGGTACATCCATCTTCTGTGATTTGACGTATCTACTCCACATGGTCATTTGACAGAATGGAAAAAGGAACATTTTATCATTCCCTGTGTGTATCTTCCCTAGTAGATACTTAACAGATGGAGGCAAGGACAAAAAAAGCTGTCATAGACAAAACAGGTGCAGAACAACAGGGACACTTCCTGGGATCCCACAGGAACACTGTGGCAAGGCCAAGACTCCTCATTTTTGTGTGCCCTCAACCTATGTTTTTCCAAAACATGCAATGCTCATAATTAGGTGCCCAGACTAATGAAAATAATTGTGAAAATGAACTCTAGAGTAATATCTTTCCACTTAGAGATAAAGCAGCCTATCTGCTTAAAAACTCTTGAGCAATGGCATGTACACCATCTTTTGCTGTTCCATGTCCACTCCAAACACTTAATTGGGCTGGAAGTGGTGCCAAAATGTTGATTACACTTGTAAAATGTCACAAAGTGAAATACAAGAAGATTGTTGCTGTCCTCCATCCCTAAAATAAAAACTTTTCACCTATGAAAATACAGACACCACCTAAAGCCCAAGGTTTGGCCGTAGTTTCTAGCTCGATACTTATCTGGGACTATCACAAGTTATGTATCCATATTTAGGACAGCAGTAATGTATAGCCACTTCAGGAATTGGCAACAGTTCAAGAGGCTCAGATAGAATGCTGCTTTCTAGGAGATAATTTGTCTGATAAGGATATCTTCATAATTGGAGATGGCCGGTCTCTGGGCTAAATTAAACTTATCAACAGCTTTTTGCAGATTAATGAACTCCATGGTTACATATTTCAGATATGCTGGACCACTGAAGTATCATTTTTCTGTCATGCATTCTCACAGGTACCCTGCAGACACAGAAGTTATATACAGTCCCCATAAATTCAGCAATAATGATACTGTAATTTACTGCTAACAGTCATGGGAGATACATCAGGTATTTGGTAATGGACATGAGCAGCAACAGTATGGACATGATAAATGTTAGTGAGATTAGGCAGCATGCCTGTCCATACACATGACACTACAGCGAAACTACGGAGAATCATAGGATCACAGGATAATTTGCATTGGAAGACACCTTTTGAGGTTATTATATGTTCACTGGGTTTTGTCTCTATTCCAGGGGCAAGTCAGCTTAACCAATGAAAAATTTTCAGCCAAAGGAATATGAGAGTGTAGGGGGGAGTTGGCAGCTAAAAGGCTGAATAGCACCAATTACATTCTGGTACATCTCTAAATACCATTCATGTCTTAACTGCCTGAGGTAGGAGTGCTGTTATGCTCTCTCACATGGGTTGGATATGTTGGGACAACATCAGCAAACTACGGTGATGAGAAGCTACACAACTGTCTTGCTGCAAAAAACTCTTCTCGAATTGCAACTTATTTAAATCATATGCTCCCAGAAGAGCAACAGTGAGCAATGTAGTGTGGAAAAAAGCGCATTTGTACCGTGGTATTTCCACTGTAATTTGTAATATGATATTTATTGTCCCTTCTGCAAAGATATGCACAGAATCTCACTAAATTCAGGTGGGATCTTCTACTACAAAATGTCTCAAAGTTGGTGGAAAGACCAGCAATCCCAATTCTAATAACAACCTTGAAATTTCACAACCTTTTCTTTTGCATGGAATAAATACACATGGAATAAAAGCTGAGAAGTAGAACATTTCAGGCAGCTGTAAAGCTGTTGGAAGAAAAAAGTTTTTACTTTGGTGGGCTGAATCTCCCAGGCTAGTCCCTATCAAGACCTCACCACTGTGTGGGTGGTTGCTGTTCTCTTTTAAGAGCTTCTCTGTAGACAAACAAACTTAACATTTAAGCATTTACAGACTTGAGGCTACAAATCTCCATGCATCAGCAAGCATGCACGTTAACACAAGTATGTAAGTGAGACTTTGTCTTCTTATTGCAGTAACACACAGAGGGCCCAAGCAAACGAAGGCTCCATGTGGGAAATAGTACAAGTAGTGGCTCAGGGATCTGGATGGTCTTTGTGTTCTGCCCTCCTTGTTTTTAATCTGTGGAACTGCAGAACAGAGTAAATCACAGTTAGATAGCAGAGCTAGAAGTCCTTACATTCTGGACAAAAAAGACCAAGAATGAACAGCTCTGCTCTGTGTTTCTTTCTTTCCAGTGAAATCACTGTTTGACTGTATGCACTTCATCCTGTCAGTGGGGCTACAGACATCCATATGGTCTCCAACAGCTAAATGTACACAAAACATTAAGCCAAAAAGCCACAAGTTAGCCAGGTAAGTGGCCAGAATAAAAATTTCCAGATCAATCAGCTTCATGCAGGCACACCTTGGGAATTTGCCTATGGAACATTATTCAGTGTGCACAAAAGAATGTCAATCTGTCTTCCATTACACTATATGCATAGAGAGAGTACTGCCAATTTAAGGTGTTAAACGAAAATAGCTACTCTGCTTTTAATTCACAACCTGCTGGAGTCCAAATTAACTTTCCTATGTAGACGTGGATTCAGGCATCTCTAACAAAAGCTGAGTGCCAGCATATTCTGCAGCAGGTTTTTCTTAACGTTCAGAAGTATTTGTGCAATGTAGCCAGCTGAGAGCTCAATGCAGCTTCAAAATAGACACAAACAATAAAATCAATTTAGTGACGATGCAAAACTACTGAGTTGCCTGTGGCAGTCTGAAAACTACTGGCTGCCAAAGAAATCAACCTAAAATTGCAACACTTATGATTTTATGATTATATCTCAAATGCTGGCAAAACTGTGAGCCTTGGGCAGAATCCCACAGTGAGAAGCAAGTTTAATCTTCAGTCAACATCATTTTAGCCATGGAAAAAACAACTTGAAATATGGCTTGCAAAGTAACAAAACGCCAGTCTAATAACTACTGACTTGGACTATTTATAAATAATAAGCAGTTGGCCTTTTGGATATACTGTTAGAATATGCACTGCATGAGAAACAGGGAATTGATGTCCTTAAAGATAAGTGTCAACTGGAAATAACTGCTATTACAACAGCTGTGTGATAAACAGTGAAGGATTCTCTATCGTATAAATCCTGCACAGCTGTGGGCCTGCAAAACACTGATAACTGACAAGCACTAACCATTTTTAACAAGGAGGATATGCAATACAACATAATTGCTGACATCAGCTATCTGAATTTACAGAAGCAGTTAAAGAGGCCCCACATCCCAACTCTTTGTATGAAAGATCATACTTTTGTCAAAAATAGTTGAGTCTGCCATTAAATGTCAAAAATGGTGGCTTACTATTGAAAGCAAATGAGATTTTGTTAAATTTAGAAATTTGATGGTGAGCCCAAATGCCTGTGTTCTTATACAACTAAAATACTGATGTCAGCACTGGCTACTCACATGTTTTATTGGGATTGATATAATTTTATGTTTTTTTTTAATATTGTTGCAGCTCCTACAGTCATACAACTCCATGGGTATGCCAACAAGATATTTATACTTATTTTATATTTTATCTTTTATATTTTATTTTATTATTATTATTTTATTTAGCAGTAAATGTCTAGCTATTGCAGCTGTGGAGAAACTTGTAAACAAGATCCCATAGAAGTTCACAAACCAAGAAGTAACACAAAAAAACTCAGACTACAATCTGAGGGTTTATCTATTTCTTTAAATATATTACTGATATTTAAAAAACCCTAAAACACACCAAAAACAGATAAAAGGTCCAATTATTCCATATCAGAAATGGTAAATGCTGGAAGATTAAAAATTGGAAGAATGGGGAGGGAACTACTCTCCTCTCATACTGGAAAATGCAAATTTATAAGCAGGACTGAAAAAAAGCACCTGTCCAACCAGCCCAACGACCTGACCTACATACTTTGTCAGAGGACAGGATGGGATTTGGCAGAACAGAGGTGTCAGTGATATTAGCCTGCAGAAGATAGAGTGGATCATATACTCCGGGACTTGTCTGTTTGGGGACTTTTTCTAGCACAGCTATTCTGTACTAACTCTGGTAGGCACTGATGTATCAAAATCAAAAGATTTTATTCTGAATTGACCAGACTAAGATCACTTTGAGTACAGAACCAACTATTTTTGAACATGTGATGGCAATGTGCACTTGCAGCCCAGAAAGCCAATTGTATGCTGGGCTGCATCAAAAGGAGCATGGCCAGCAGGATGAGGGAGGAGATTCTGACCCTCTGCTCTGCTCTGGTGATACCTCACCTGGAGCATTTAGATCTGGACTCCTTAGTATAGGAAAGACATGAACCTGTGAGAGATGGTCCAAAGGAGATCACGAAGATGTTGAGAGGGCTGGAGCACTTCTCCTGTGAAGACTGAGAGAGCTGGGATTGTGCAGCCTGGAGAAGAGAAGGTTCTGGGGACACCTTATTGTGGCTTTTCAGTTCTTGAAAGGGGCCTGTCAGAAAGATGGGTAGAGACCTTTTAGTAGGGCCTGTTACAGTAGCACAAGAGGTGATGGTTTTAAACTAAAAGTGGTGAGATTCAGGCTGGATGTCAGGAAGAAATTTTTTATTCCCAATCTTTTTTTTCCTTTTCCATATAAACAAGTGAAAGAAATAAAAAATAGTGTACAGTGATTGCTATTTCTAGACATATGAAAAGTGTTTCAAAGCACATAGGGTTTTCAAATGTTAAAACCCAGGCATATAAGTGGGAAAACAACAATAAAAGGAGCAGGAAAACACTGCTGAAAAACTTCCCATTTGTATATGCCTATCTCTGCAGAGGAATTTTAAAAGCTCACCTGGTATTTTCAGCAAATAGGTGACAAACTCACATGGTTGAATATTCACATAAGTATTTCCTGAAATCACCCAAGTAAAAAATGGAAAATCTTGTGATATGAAGGACTCGACCCATTACAACCCAACAGATAACTCTGTATTACACACATATCATATATATAATATGTGGAGTAATGGAATCAACCATGTTGGAAGAGACCTTCAAGATCATATGGTATATATTTTATATATATTATGCTAAATGCATACTAATATATATCATAATTGAAATATATATGAGGGTGGTAAAATACTGGCATAGGTTTCAAAGAGAGGTGGAAGATTCACCATTCCTGGATGATACATTCAAGGCCAGGCTGGATGTAATTCTAGGCAACCTGATCTAGATGAAGATGCTCCTGCTCATTGCAGGGGGGTCAGACCAGATGACCTTTGAAGGTTCCTCCCACCCCAAACTGTTCTATGATTCGATGATTCTATTTGTTAATTGAGAGGAACTACAACGTTTTACATTTATACCCTATTTTGATCCTATTTCCTCCATTCTCCCCACTCCATCAGATTTGGTCTCAGAAAACAAAAGGGTAGCTGCAGCCCCATGCTTTCTGAGCTTTTCCTGGGAAAAAGAGAAACCTAAATAACACCGTAAGACTGACAGCAGATTTGCTATGCTAAATATAGACCAAAATCCCAAACCAAAACATAACAAATGGGTATTTTTCCACAGAAATACATGTTAAACTGCACAGTACAATCTGTATGATGTCACTTGAGTTGTTGAAGGTGATGCTCAATCAAGTGCGCAATACAGTGTTTTACAGTGTGCAATAGCACTTTGAGCTTAGTAGGCTTCTGGGCTGCATAGAGTATGACGAAAAAGCAGCCAGGCAGAAGTCTCAGACCGTGGCAGCTGCTAAGCAAAAGCTTCCCCCTTTAGTACATATAGCAGGGTGAAGAATGTGTTAAAGTTGGTTTCCAAATGGAAAACAGGTGGACAGTATGTTAAAATTTGTTTTCAGATAAAGATGTTCGCTAATTTTGTGGCCTTCTAAAGCAAGCTTTAAAGCATATTGAAGTACTTTAACAATTGTTTAATAACACTATAGTGATAAGAGTTCAGTGTCAGCTGTTATGCATTGTTTGCAGGCTTGAGTAGTCATCTTGGGATGTGTATTTGGAGGGACTGGTGAGCCAACTGTAGAAAGTCCAGAGGCAAGTAACAAAAATTGCTTGAGGTCAGGATGATACATCTAATTTGAGAGAAGAAGGGATGAACTGGTACCCTCTAGAAGGGGAAAGACATGAAAAGATACTTCAGTTTCTAAAACCTTGACATGAAAAGAATGGAGGACTCTGTTCTTAGTGTCTATAGCAGATGGAGCATGCAATTATAGCCATAAGCAGCAAGTTTAGACAACAGGAAAAGCTTTGCAGAAAGGCAGGGCTTCCTGGTGGCATTGCGGGGAGCCAGCTCCATCACAAGAATTCTTTCAAATAAGTTAGAAGTACGTGTTATGAAGTGACCTTGAATAAAAGATGAATGGCACAATCTTTTGCCACTTATTTGACATATGCCATAGTCAAGCAATGACAGAACTCCTGCTTAATAACTGGCAATACCAAACCTCTCTTTTTTACTTCAGATTCCCTCTACTATCTCCAGTGCCAAAAAGGGATACTAAGCTGCTGCCAAAATACAGCAAATAGGTGAAGTCTGATGGTGTGGGGTTCTGACCTTCCATTCCTCTTCGTCTCAGTGCTTACGGAGATAGTATATGATGGACAACCAGAGACACTCTAGATGGGGTCTCACCAGAGCAAAGTAGAGGGTCAGAATTCCCTCCCTCATACCATGTACCAATTGTGGTGTGGCCTAACCTCCAAGAAAAGCCTATGACCAGCTTTCTGCCACCAGGGCTTAATAGCTCTATCTGTTTTGGGGGGATCCTCCACCATCATTATGTGACTGTGTGTACTTTTCCAATACATATTCCCCTTCACACAGCTAGTAAGGTAGAAAATGCAACTGGAGACCAACTGCTTGTTTTTATTGCACAGGAGTGTCGAAGAAAAGAAGTGAGATGGATGTGGTTTCTGCTTCCCAACAACAACTCACTAGTCAGCTGTGCAGCATACAGGTGCCACCTCTCCTGAAATCTTCAGCTTTAAGCAGCATCACCCTTCCAATCTCCTGCTGACAACATCAGTGCCTCCACTTTTCCTCCACACACTTTAAACTGTGAAGGGCTCCCTAGAAAAGGTCAATGCAAATCTGACTGCATGCCCTCTCTTTTCAAGAGAATGTCATGAGCAAATATTTCATAATCCATCCATGAATTACTTTACAAGTAATTACACCTACATCTGATAATTCTCTGGGGTCAGTGCACTGAAATTTCTGCACAGTTAACAACTGTGCTACTCTTACAGGACTCATAGAACCCATTTAGGATGCTGCCAAGAAGTAGAAGCAAAGAAATTCCAAAGATAGAGTATGCAAAGATTTCAGTCTCATTATGCACTGCTGGGAAGTCCCTGAGAAGCAGATGGGGCTTGCAGGCTGCTCCTTGCAGCTAGTAGATTTTACAGCACTAAGTTATTTCCCCATCTGTTGCCCCTCTACCACATTCAGCTCCTGGCTATCTATGATTTTTCCTCATGTAACCAACATTCTTATATAATCCCTAAGCTTTTCAAACAGAGCTTCATTTTGTTTCTCTAGGCCACCTATATTTGTCTCTGAAGCCCAGTTACAAATGGAACTAAGTCAATCACCATTAATGGGTAAAGAGTTACTATAGCTGGTTTCTTTAGGACAGATACCAATGCAGTGGCATATAGGTGCAAAGTGGTTTTACACAGTACATAGAAGTAAGAAAGCATAGACCTCGGCACAGAGACATAGACAAAAGTTCCAGAGATGAGATGCACAAGAGAGATGTCCTACAGCCTACCCAATTCCTTCAGCTTAACCAAAATATGTGAGAAACACAAGCACTACATAGCAAAATACCTTGGCAGATTCCAGGGCAATTAATATGAAGAAAACAGTATAGAGTGAGATGCGTGCATTATAATTACATACAGACACACAGATACATTATAGCAGGGATTGTCAGCAGCTCCTCCCATCCCTTCTACAGTATTCTCATTAAAATATAAAAACAAGTGACAGCAATATTTTAAAAGAAAGGGTGATGGGGACTGCTGGTGTACAATACACAGAAATTATTAAGCCTACAACATATAACCATGTGTACATCCATGCAACCACATTACAAAGGTGCTCATTCCCACCATGTGCTGGGCACTGTCCTAAATGCAGGCCCATATCCCTACCATAGACAATACAATGAATTCAAGGACAGCTGAAGGCAAGCAAGATTTGAGTGTGCTGCTCCTGGGAACTGTTTTGTTTTCTGATCAGTTTAAGTATTACAGACTTTGCAAGGAGAAAATCTATGAGGCAGGGTTAACCTCCAGAGATAATTTTCCCTATCCTTTGTCTTTCCCTGTATGCCCCAGATTAAAGGCACATACTAACATAAAGAAAATGAAGAACAAAAGAAAAACAAATAAAGAGAAAACGGGTCTCTTTAAAGCCCTAGAACCTACTGTTAAACATTAATTCTTTCACACCAAACCCTAAGACCACTGAATTTAGCATTGAGACACTATGACTCAACTGTTGAAAGGAAAGCAGTTGACAAAAGGAAAGAAAAGCAAGGGAAAAAATCAAGCTGAAATTCTGTAGCTGAGAGAGCTTTGACTTCAGTACAGTACACTTCAGCACTCTTTTTCATCTTTACCACAGGCTCCTGAGTGATGCCAAAAATAGAGGGATCACCCAAGCAAGGTTTGCCCCTTCCTCACTGTTTTGCTAAGGAAGATGCTACAGAAGTTTCATGAATTACAACTTTCTCTGTTTTTTCACAAGCAAGAATCACTCCTCTCAGCACTTCTAATGCTGCATTGCATGCTTCAGATATTACACAAGAGTAACAGGGAGCAAGAAAATAAGGCACCACCTTGAAAACTTGGCAGAAAAAATTAGGTTTCTACTGCTCAATTACCTGCAACAGGTCATCGGCTACTGTTTTTTTCAGCTGTAGTCCTACTCAGTGCAAGTAACAGATGCCCTTTCCTCATCCTTTATTCACTCCTCTGGAAATTATGCTAATGTTGCTTTGACAAATAGCATCCAAAAGCTGCCTGAAAGAAACTGTCAGTATTAAGAATAACACAAAACCTCTTGGCCTTCCTCAGGTGTCAGAAGCACAGTGAGGCTGGAGTAGATGCTGCTGCAGGGTTTGTCAACTGTGCTGCTCATCTGTCTGATGTACCAGGGCAGGGGTTGGGTACAGGGAGTCTGAAGTCCCTACCACACCACCAATGTACCATGCTTGCCCACTTCCTTCGTATCTGTGCTAAAACCATGCTTGTTGTCTTTTGAAAGCTACCCCCCTTTAAAACAGGAGTAAGACAGCCATATAGGAATTTCTGCACCTGGCTTTTCATCCAAGGTCAGCTGTGTATGATCTTATATACCACTTGGGCTGACAGGAGCATCCTGTCACAGCTTCTGCTTGCCTTTTGGCTGGATACCATGAGCAGTAGTAGTAGTGCCAGGTATCACCTGGCTGCTGTCCCTGGCCTGGTACTGCTGACACCACTCTGGCCTGAAATCAACCACCAGAAGCAAAACTGAGCTCACATACACAGAAAGGCAGGGCTTTGTATTGCCTCCTTAAGAAGCTGTGGTACTTACCTAGTGCTTTATGGTTCTGTAATTATTCCACTACAAGTACATGAGTTCGCTACACTTCATTTGTCTGTGCACTTCACAACAGCACTGGAGCAGTTCTGACAAGGCACAAAGTAAAAGCACCAGGCTTTAGCATCTGACTCATGCCAAATGGGATTGATTACAGACTCAGACTCTCTAATCAGTTAAGTAATGCATTTTTTTCAGTTGCTTTCTCTTCCAGTTGCTGCACAATGAGCTGCAGCCTGTGACACACACCCAGCTGACTCCTCTCGCTGCCTGTGCCAGCAAGAGTGGCACCGCACAATGGCAGAAGGTGACAAACATGCATACCATCACTGGGCATTTTTCTAGTTCCACCAATTTCTTCCCAAGGAAGCAGCACCAGTTAAAGAGAGAACACATGCTTTGTGCAACACAGCAACCAGCATTGTCTGGAAAGGTGTTGCAAGGGAAACAGGAGGTCAGTAGGTAGCACCAGCTATAGCTTACAGTGCTCCTGCTTTTGTGCCACTGCTTTCACTGCCTTTCACTTGTTAAAATGCCCTATGGAAGAGAAATTAAAAAAAATCTTTGCTGCTGCTGCAAAGGTGAAAAGCATCACAGGACACCCTCTGCACCTTTGGTTTTTGAAAGATATGCCAAAACTGCACAGAAAAATCTATATCAATAACTTTTCCCTACATCAAGTGCTTCTTACACATGTAGGAAACAAAACAGGACCTTAAGAAAAGTTATTGCTCCGCAGGTTTTGCTCTGATGTGGGGAACACAGCACTGACATGCATGGACTGCTGAAAATGAGTGTTGCTTCCAATTTATTGATATCTGGTGAGAAGTCCTGCCTGACTGAGTATCTTGGAAGAGCTGGGGACTCCTTCAAAGATGATGGAGAAAACAACGGGAAGCTGTGGTAGTTGTGACAAGACTTGCAGGGAGTTCATTCATCATGAGATGAATAATGCAAGGCCACCCCACAGTGCTTTTTTTGTGGTGTTGTCATGACTGGGTGCTGGTTGCCAGCAGCTCTGTATCAGCTCACTGCTGCATACTACTTCTGTCTCTAAAGAAAAGCTGGCTGTGATACACATTGTTGCTAAGCATTTGCTTTGCTTTGTAAATCTCTGCACAGTCAATAATCTATTACTTGAAGTACCAGTATCCAATGTACTAAAGAAACAAAGAATTTAAACTTTATGCCAGAAAAAAAACATCCTACTGCAACATACATAATGACGATGAAATTTTACATATCTTTTTTTACATGTGTGCTGATAATAGACCCTGAAGAGCAATTTTGGTTAACTCCTGTGCTTGAAGCAGCAGTGATAGCCATGGTTACATTTTACATAAAGAAGACCAGTAAATATTCCCAGAGCCATGGAAAAAGAAACGTGGAAAAACAAATGTGAGAACTTGGAGGAACCAAGAGGTGACTTAAAAACTGTTACTTTACTAATTTTATTGCATTTTTGAAGAGGAAATTTGGCAGTAAGGCTGCTCCTTCAAGAACTGCAGAAGCACTTCCAGCAAAGACGAAATAGAAATAGTATCTTTACGAATTGTAAGAGAATATGTGTTCTCTTTCTGCCTCACCTTTTTCTCATTTAAACAGTTGAGGTGATGAGTCCTTTAAAAATCTCCTTCCCAAAAAGAAGGTGGAAACAGTGTCCCTATTGTACTACAAAATGGACACTATGTTGGAACAAAAACATTTTCCCTCCATCCTATCAAATCTAATTCAGTATTAATATACGGATTTGCTTTCATATGCTGTATCTACCTCTTTCATAAGCACAAGTATTTGCACATGTATCCAGATGTAACACTCTTTATAAATAAGAGACTGTGTAACTCAATATGTAGGGGAAACTATTATGATTGATTTGGAAACAGGAGGTAAACCTTTTTGTATGCCCCATTTTACATAGGAACAAGAACCTGGACAAGGAAAGTGGGATAGGAAGATCTCCCTGCAGCAGCTCGGAACACAGCTCCCGTCCAGCCAGCAAAGACAGCGTGATAACATATTCAGTATTAAAAATCTCTTGAACTGCCCATGAAAAAAATAATTTCTTCAGATTTCCTTCCTCCACATCCATTGAAGAGCTGTGACACAAAGTAAAAAAAAGAAATCTAATGAGCTATATCCTCTTTCAGATTTCCCAATGCATGACTTCTTAATTGTTTCTGAGTGGTTCATTGTGCATACTCTGTTTTCACTGAGCCATCAGCTGACTTCTCTTTACCTCTCTGTAACCAGTCTCTTTACTAACTGATGATGCTGACTATCAAGTTATAATATTTTTCCCTTCCTCATGAAGGCTATAGATAAGGGGATGCAAGCAAACTGGGGAACTTCATTTGCTCCTTCTCTTTGTCCTAAGGCCTGTGACAGCTTCCAGTAGTCCCGTACATCCTTCTGGTTACCAAGCTGAATACTGTGGGACAGGAGCAGACAAGAAGCAGCCAGAGCACATGTCTCTGAACAAAATACCTGCATCCCATCTCTATCCACCATGTGCCACCTCCTTTCTCTCCTTGCATTTCTCACATAAGTAATGGTTTCTCACTTTCAGGCACAACACATACCCAATCTCACGTGGGCCCTTGTAGGTCTGACAATTTTGTCCTTCTGAAATTTGTATCAATGTGAGGCTAATGTAAATGGATAAAGAGAGCCAACCTCCAAGACATCAAAATGAGAAGTATCCCATTTTGTTGCTTGGGTGACACACAGCAGGGCTAACCTGGAAAAAGTGATGAGAAGAGTATGCACTGTAAAAATAAAGTAAATGTATAAATAGCACATATTACATCTGCCAGGTTTCAGGAAAGATACAAAGGGCCAGATACATTGTAGTGATAAAAGGATATGATTTTTTCAGTATTTAACAATGACCGGGCAGATGTCATTCCTGTTTGCTGACTGCCTCCTGAATTTGGAACAATACTGTTTTTAGGGGGATTATCCCTAAAGTTTCCGGTAACACAAAACTACCTCCTACTCTACAAACACCTCACTTCAGTATTTAGAACATGCAGCAACTAGAATTAAAAAACAATCAAAAAAGAAAACAAAACAAAAAAGCCCCAAGCCAAACACTACAAATCATGGAGTTAAGACCAGGAGTTAATATGAAGTTTGAAAGCAGGGCAATGTGCCACTTTTTTACCTTTCACTTCTAAAACCAGCTGCCTCCAGTGGACAAAAATCATAAATGAAATAGCTGCACTGTGACCAGGGTGAAGTAAAAGCACAGCGGCTTCAGAAACACCTAATTATTAGCCTTCCAAATAAGGAGCCTTCTCCTTGTTTTACTCTGGGACCATGACACAGTCTCCTAGGTGAAAGTGTCTCCAAGAGGGTGAGGCTTAAAACCCTTTGGCACAAAAGTGTGTTTTCAGAAGTTGTCCAGGTTGCTCTTCAAATTTTCTTGTTTTGTGGGCTTGTAAATTACTGTTGACTGACTGTAAGTATAATACATGCCACAAAAAGAATGTGCTGTGAAAGCAAAGCACAACCTTGGTTTTGCCATGCACCCAAGCTGCTCTGTTATTGGGTTGAAACCTAGACATGGTTCTGGGTTGCCAGCTGGGCTTAAACCACAACACCCCTCCCCTTCAGAAAACAACGATCTCTGAGCATTCACATAATAATTTTAGTGGTATTGTGATGTTGAGCCCCAAATGCCTGCTTCTCCAGAGGCAATAGGGTTGGAAAGCCATGCAAACACCTCCTGGCACACTACCTGCAAGTTATTTTATGCTGGGAAGCAGCATGCCATAAGCTCTTGCAGTTTGAACTTAGCAGCTGCACTCTTCACTTCCTTGGATGCTGGTTCTGCATATCTACAAAAAAACATGCCCCAGGAGTGCGGGAGCCCAGCCCTTCTTGATCTCTGTATTCATTTTGTCCCTGTTCCCTTTCACCTGCTCCCTCTCTGGGAAAGAGGCAGGTTCTCTTATCTTCTGATCTTGCCTGACTAATGTATCATCCTTGCTGTGGTCTTTGCTCCCAGGCAGGACAGAGGCTTCTGCTGAATGCATGCAGCATAGCTGGTGCAGGTCCAGCACACTTCCAGGTTTTCTCCCCTTAGTACTGCTCTTTTCCTTTTCACTCCATTCAGACTTCTTCGAGGCACTTTTCTGACATGGGGTTAGTGTACTTCTGGCTCTCAGTCAGCTGAACCTCCCTCTCCCTGTGGCAGATGTCTGTGGGAAACAAAGGTCCCAAGGAAGAACATGACTAAAATAAAGGATATTATTAAACAGCTTGCCAAAGCCACCTCCACTTCTCAAACTGGTAAACCTCCATTGCATTTGTTATTGCTATGAGTTTAAGGAGAGTTTGGCTGCTGTAGGAAGTCTTAAATATGACATTTCAGAGGAAATCCTCTTAAGTGCTGTGCAGAGTTTTACAATAAAGAGACAATTTTAAAGTGGGGATTTTCAGAAGGGGATACTGGTTAGAAATGCATAGTAAAATTAATCCTCCCCCCAGTGGCAGACATTCCTGTGCAAATTTTCTGTGTGGCAAGTTATTTGTGTAAGTTTCTTAGCTCTGAATGTAGTGCTCTAGGCTCACTGACTGAATGCCTTAGCCAATAAAAATACATTTGTATCAGATGTCAGCAAGTGGCCCCAAAACTGCAGGCACATGCTTGTGACCCAAAATGAAAGCAAAAAGTAAAAATAAAAATAAATCTAGCCTGGGATAAATGATGCACTTACAAGAAGACAAAAAATGACAAAGAACTGACATGGCTTCAGTTTGCATCACCGAGCCAGAATGCCAACTGGAAGAATTAAGCATATTGCCCTGGTTAATTTTCATGCACACACTGGCACATCTTCAAGTAAAATTTCTCAAGAAGTCAGGAGGAAATAATTTCTAGGTTGCTCTGGATTGCCCAATAAGTGCTGTTCTCAGGGCAACACATGGCAATACAGAGCAGAGGAACTTCTAAAAGCCTGTCCAACCCATGCTGCCTTGAAGAACACACTCAAAAATTCATTGCTCTAAAGAGAATGTGTTATTCCTTTATGTGGGGTAATCTTTTGCATTTCTGCATGTGAGGCCAGCTTCCACAGAGTGCTCAGCATCTGGCAGCTTTCTTTATGACATTCCCAGATGGTCTTTTAAAATTGCACTAGGAAATTTGAAAATCCACATCATTCTTTCCATGTCTAAACACTGGTGCTGGGAACTCTCTATGGCTCAGAGCCTAGAAAACTGTAGGTGAAAGAGAAACTGAGTTAAACCATCCACTCTCTGAGTTTATTCTGCATACAAACCACAGTGATTTTCCAGATCACTATAGCATGCTAGAAACTCAAATATTTTTGCACTTTCTGATGAAGAAGGGAAGAAAAGTGTTTCCTCTCTGGAGTGCCTGAAAGACCAAATGAGGCCATGAGAATGCTCTTGGGACTGAGTGATGATGTACACTGAACACACAAAGATGCTGAAGCTCTTAGGGGTGGCTCATTCTTGGAAAGTTATGAACAAATAGTTTAAGTTGTACCTCGGAGGACTGTAAAGCTTTCTGAAGACAATGCTATCTTCAGAAGGACTGTGGTTAGTAAATATCCAACTGATATGCATGAAATCAAGTCTATACCTGTAGGTAAGCACATAGGATTTTCCCATTTCATCCCATTTTTATTAAACAGGTAATGATGATGTCACTTCTCCTTTCAGAACAATATGAAATAGTCAAATGATGGAAACAAAGGACCCCACCATGTTCGTGGGATGGATTTTGAAAATCTTGAGTAATGCTCTCACACAGTCCATTACTTTGACAATGCATAAGGTTAAAATGTGAGTCGCAGCAATCCCCAAGCAAATACTCTCATCCTTGCTGTATTTATAGCTCAAAATCACTATATGCTGGAGCTGCCTTTGAAAATCTTATCCTCTTTCTCAACTTACTCTGTTTTGAACTGCTTTACCAGCAGTGTATGTCTCTGATGGAAGAAACTTATTAAATTTAAGGTTAGTGAATACAACCGTAGACAGTGAAAATTATGAAGATGGAAGGGACAGTGAGTATAGAATACTCACTATAGAATTACTCACTATAGAATTACTGCTTCATTTGTAATGCACAGCTAACTTTGCTCACTGACATTTTCCTAGCGCTGTGTGCTCAATATACTACGCTTGTCTCAGCAATTTCAAGTCATTTTGAGAGAAGCAAGAGAATTTCTTACTACACTGAACATATTTTTTGCACTATTACTTCTCTAGTCTATCATTTTGTTAGAGATTTCCCATCTCTTACACTTGAAAATTGATTTATTTAAAAACTAGGCTTTGATCGTCCTGGGAGGAAGAATACAAGAAGTTTGATGTATTGTGCTGGACCTAAATCCATTCACTTTGAGTTTCAAACTGGAACATCACCAGTTCTGAAATAAGATATGAAAGGATCTGTACAATTAACTGGCTGGTTTGCTGCAAACAAAGGTCACCAGCATAGCCGACTTCATACTTAGGCACAGCCAAATTCAGGCCCTTCTGTCCCTTATACGCTCAGCTGTGACATAAAGAAGCCAAGGCACAGGGGCATCACCTCACCTCTGGACATTCCTGTTTTTTGACAGTTCCATGCAAAAGTAAAAAAAAAAGTAGAGCTGAGGACCAGAGACAGGGGTATCCTTGAGTCATTTTCAGTGGGAGGAAAATTGAAACAGGGAATAGCAGCACCCCAGCTGCAGACTATGCCTGACATGAAACAGCGGATGAAGGGGGACATTATCTGAGATACCTCCAAAGTACTGCAGCTAGCAAGCCCATGCAGTTATAATACTGCACCCAAGGGAGCAAATTCCCCAGCTTTCATTTACTTCAGTGAGGATTTGAGTGTTTAATTATTACAAGTCACTCTGGGGAGAGAAGGAAGAAGATGGAACTACATGAACACACACTCACAACTTAAAAGCCAATATCTGTGCTGCTAGCAAATGAATCTGTCAATGTCCCGAAGTGCTACATTTGGACAGCAGCCATCATTAACAGGCACATTGGAAATATCACTCAGTTCTAATTACTGAATGCTTTGGAAAGTATGAAAGTCCATCTATGTAATAGAAATGATTTCACATGCATTGTTACTAAGTACAGCAAAGATATAAGCATTTCAAACCTTTTCCTTTGACAAATAGCTATAACTTGACAGTTCAGATGCAGTCCATATTTACCTGGGCTGTGGTTCAACATAAAATCTTTTACTGTCATTCAACTGTCCAAAACATCAGTTAACAGAAAGAATTTATTGTGGAAATGAAATCAGAAGGTCTTCTCTTGCTGAAAAGGCTCTGAATGCTCAGTGCCATCACTGAATTTGCACTGGCCCGTGTCAGTACTGTAAGATGGCAGTTACACCAGCCATTTGTGATGGCAGGCTTTTCAGTTGAGAAATTCTAGAAGAATAGCAGGCTTAATTGTTGCTGTAAAACATTTCCAGCAAATTTATTTTTGGTTCTCTTTGGCCTATAGCAGCATCTGAAAGCAGATATCCCCTGTAGCTGTAGTTTGCTGTTCATCAAGGATGTGTCCAAAATGGTTTAGAGTCCAAATCTAGTGACTGCCAAGAAAAGAGGCACTTTAACTATCCTCCCCTAATTCACCTGAGGTCGGGGGGGGGGGGGGGGGGGGGGGGGGGGAGGGTTTAGTTTATACTGCTTTTGACAGCTTCAGTATTACCTAGAAAAGCAAGTCAGCGAAACTGTAATCTTCCTGTGGAAAAGAAGTGTACTCAACTCAAAAAGGCACTCAGGATAAATACCAGGATCTCTAGCTAAATTGGAGATGGAGAAATGGATATACTAGGATGAAAAAAAGCGTCAAAATAACCTGTCCAAGGAACAACATGACAACACAGCAATGTCAAGAGCAGCAGCAAGTAGTCCGTGTGGGGCAGTTCTGCTTGGCAAAACATGGCATCCCAAAAGCAAGACAACCTACTGCCTCCCCTTTTCTCTTGTTCCACTTGTTTCAATTTAAAAGTAAATATGAAAAACAGGCACTTTATCTGCCATGCGGATAAAATACCAGGCCAGCTCCTCCAAGTTGCTGAGGTGAGTAGCTTGAGAGAGGATGCCTGTAATAATGGAGTGGAGGGGGGAAAATCAGCATCCAGGAGCCTCACCTCAGAGCGACAAGAGCCACTGAAGAGGGAGCCTCAAGTCCTCGCCAGGACTCACCCAGGAGCCGGCAGTTCAGCCTACGCGAGGAGGTGACTCACCGGGGGCGGAGACAGGAGGAGTGGCACCAGCTGTGAGTGGTTAAAAAACTACGCAGGGAGCGCGGCGAACAGGAGCTGGGCGAACAGAGTGGGTCGAGGCAGTTTGAGGTGGATGGTGAGCACTCGCCGTACGACCAGGGTCCGGTCTGGGAGCTCTGCCCTGGAAGCCCCCGTGGTGGCCAGCGTAGGCACCCAGACAGAGCCGGTAAGTGGGGAGGCTGCGGTGCAGAGCTTGGAGTGTAGAGAGTGCCTGCACTGGTCTTGTGAGGGAAAGGTGCAGAATGGGCAGGGCTGCGCTCGCTGCTCCCTGATGGAGGTCCTCCTGCAGCAGGTGGCTGAGCTACGGGATGCTGTCAGTAAGCTGCAAGATGTCAGGGGAGCTGAGAGGAAGCAGGACTGCTTGCTCCAGGACCAAACAGCACAGGGGCCTCAAGATTGCTCTCTAACTCATGAAGGAAAGAAGGAGGCTGTTGATCAGGGAAGCTGGGAATTAGTAACAAAAAAAACAACCAAAGGAGGAAGAGAGCAATTAAAAGCAAGGGGCTTCCTCCTAAATCTGCTGTACCAACCCAGAATCGCTTTGCTGTCCTGCAAGGGGCTGATGAGGAAATGCACTTGCATCAGAAACAGTCGCTGGTGCACTGGTACAGAAGATCTCCACTGGTGCCGCCAGGAAAAAGCAGCGGGTTGTAGTAGTAGGGGACTCTGCCTTGAAAGGGACAGAAGCGCTCATCTGTCAGCCTGACCCGGTCGCAAGGGAGGTGTGTTGCCTACCTGTGGCACGGATCAGGGATGTTGCGGAGAGGCTGCCTGCTCTAGTAAGTCCCACGGACTGTTACCCGCTTCTAGTAATACATGTGGGTGCTAGGAATATAGATAGTAGTAGCCTGGGGAGTATAAAGGACTACAGAGCTCTGGGAGAGGTGGTCAGGGGTTCTGGAGCTCAGATAGTCTTTTCGACAATTCTCCAAGACACAGGGGAGGACCTTCCAAAGGCAAGGAGGATTGGACAGGTTAATAAATGGTTGAAAGGGTGGTGTCATAGTCAAGGGTTTGGGTGTCTTGGACATGGGGCCCACATTTGTAGGCCAGGCCTACTGGGGGCTGGTGGAACTGCTCCGATAAAGAAAGGGAAGAGTGGCTTTGCTGGGAGGCTTGCCAGACTGGTCAAGGATGCTTTAAACTAGATGTTTTGGGGGAGGGGAGCATCATTCCATCCCAACACACCCAGTCAGTTGCCAGCATGTATAATAAATACTCTGGGCAATGTAGTAATATTCTAGCCGCTCCAGCCGATGAGCTGGCTTCGTTTGGAGCTTGGATCAGATGCCTCTATACAAATGCCCATAGCATGGGGAATACACAAGAGGAATTAGAGATGTGGACACATCTATGGGGCTATGATATAATAGACATCACCGAAACATGGTGGGATGGCTCCTTTGACTGGAGTGTTGGAATGGAAGGTTACAGGCTTTTTAGAAAAGACAGGCCCGGTAGGAGGGGAGGGGGAGTTGCCCTTTATGTTAGGGATAGGCTGGAGAGTATGGAACTCTGTCTGGGGACAGGTGATCAGTTAACAGAAAGTTTGTGTGTCAGGGTTAAGGGGAAATCGGTGATGGGACACATTACTGTGGTGATCTGTTACAGACCACCTGATCAAGAGGAACCTGTGGATGAAGAACTCTACAGACAAATAGGAACAGCCTCATGCTCACAGGCCCTTGTTCTCATGGGGGACTTCAACCACCCTGACATCTGTTGGGGCGACGGTACGGCCCGGCACAACAATCCAGGAGGTTTCTTGATTGTGTGGAAGACAACTTCCTTCTGCAAGCAATAAAGGAGCCGACAAGGAGAGGTGCCCTGCTTGACCTCGTGCTCACCAACAGGGAAGGGGTCGCTGGAAATGTGATGCTCCAGAGCAGCCTTGGATGCAGCGATCATGAGGTGGTCAAATTCGAGGTCCTCAGGACAGTGAGAAGAACGTGCAGTAAGCTCACTGCCCTGGACTTGAAGAGAGTAGACTTTGGACTCTTCAGGAACCTGCTTAGCAAGGTTCCATGGGATATAGCCCTAGAGGGCAGGGGCGCCCAAGACTCTTAATTAATGTTCAAGGATCACCTGCTACAAGCTCAGGAGTGTTGCATCCCAACTAGAAGGAAGTGCAGCAGGAGAGACAGGAGACCTCCTTGGATGGATTAGAAGCTACTGAGAAAAAAATCACAGGAAAATAGAGGCTTATAAAAAGTGGAAGCAAGGACAGGCGGCCTGGGATGAATATAGGGATGTTGTCCGGGAAGTTAGGGACCAAGTTAGGAAAGCTAAGGCCCAGTTAGAGCTAAACCAGGCTAGGGATGTTAAAGATAATAGGAAGGGATTTTATAGGTATGTAGCAGCTAAAAAACAGACTAAGGACAATGTAGGCCCCCTCCAGAAACTTTCAGGAGAACTGGCTACACAGGACTTGGAGAAGGTTGAGGTTCTGAACGGCTTCTTTGCCTCGGTCTTCACTGGCAAAGGCTCTGACTGCAGCACCCGAGTCTTGGAAGGCGGACGCAGGGACTGTGAAAACCTAGACCTTGGGCCCACTGTAGGAGAGGATCTGGTTCGAGACCATCTTAAGAACCTGAATGTACACAAGTCCATGGGACCTGATGAAATCCATCCGCAGGTCCTGAAGGAGCTGGTGAATGAAGTTGCAAAGCCACTGGCCATCATATTTGAAGGGAAATATAACCCCCATTTTCAAGAAGGGGAAAATGGATGATCCGGGGAACTTCAGACCAGTCAGTCTCACCTCTGTGCCTGGCAAAATCTGGGAGCAGATTCTCCTGGAAGGCATGCTAGGGCACATGAAAAACAACAAGGTGCTTGGTGACAGCCAGCATGGCTTCACTAAGGGGAAATCCTGCCTGACCAATCTGGTGGCCTTCTATGATGGGGCTATGGAACTGACGTCATCTACCTGGACTTGTGCAAAGCGTTCGACACTGTCCCACATGACATCCTTTTCTCTAAATTGGAGTGTCATCAATTTGATAGATGGACCACTCGGTGGATAAAGAACTGGCTGGGTGGCCGCACTCAAAGAGTTGTGGTCAATGGTTCAATGACCGGCTGGAGATCAGTAACAAGTGGTGTCCCTCAGGGATTGGTGTTGGGACCAGTCTTGTTCAACATCTTTGTTGGTGACATGGACAGTGGGATTGAGTGTGCCCTCAGCAAGTTTGCCGATGACACCAAGCTATGTGGTTTGGTTAATACGCTAGAGGAATAGGAATGGCATCCAGAGGGACCTTGACATGCTTGTGAGGTGGGCTGATGCCAGCCTCATGAAGTTTAACCATGCCAAGTGCAAGGTCCTACACCTGGGTGGGAGCAAACCCAGGCACAGCTACAGGTTGGGCAGAGAGGAGATTCAGAGCACCCCTGCAAAGAAGGACTTGGGGGTGCTGGTCAATGAGAAAATGAACATGAGCCGGCTTCAGTGTGCACTCACAGCCCAGAAAGCCAACCGTATCCTGGGCTGCATCAAAAGAAGCGTGACCAGCATGTCCAATGAGTTGATCCTGCCCCTCTACTCTGCTTCTGTGAGACCTCACTTGGAGTATTGTGTGCAGTTCTGGTGTTCTCAGCATAAAAAGGACATGGAACTGTTAGAACAAGTCCAGAGGAGGGCCACGAGGATGATCAGGGGACTGGAGCACCTCCCATATGAAGACAGGCTGAGGAAGTTGGGGCTGTTCAGCCTGGAGAAGAGAAGGCTGCGTGGAGACCTCATAGCAGCCTTCCAGTATCTGAAGGGGGCCTACAGGGATGCTGGGGAGGGACTATTCATTAGGGACTGTAGTGATAGGACAAGGGGTAATGGGTTGAAACTTAAACAGCAGGGGTTTAGACTGGATATAAGGAAGAAATTATTTTCTGTTAGGGTGGTGAGGTACTGGAATGGGTTGCCCAGGGAGGTTGTGACTGCTCCATCCCTGGCAGTGTTCAAGGCCAGGTTGGATGAAGCCTTGGGTAACTTGATTTAGTGTGAGGTTTCCCTACCCATGCAGGGTGGTTGGAACTAGATGATCTTAAGGTCCTTTCCAACCCTAACTATTCTATGACTCTGTGACTCTAAGTATCCTGGGAAAATTTTCAGGCTGTTTTCCATCTGCAGAAATTGTCTTTCTACTGCTCAAAACAACACTCTAAAGGCAACCTGGGGGAGTCTTTGTGTTGTGGAATAGCAAGCTATAAACTGCCACTCACTGCTGGCTGAGCAGCAGGGCAAGCAACCTGTGCCAAGAGGCTTGCTGATGCACACTGAGGCAAACCCAAGTCTCTATGGCCAGGGCCACCTCACCAGCAGTCATGCGCATGGCGTGCCTCTGCACACAGCAGCCTTCCCCAGACTATCTGCCTTGGATGTCCTGCCAGGCTTGAGGGATTACTCCATAAGCCAAGAAGTAAGAAGCTCTTGCATGCATGTTTCCCGGTGCCTATGGACTGCATTCGGGGTGCCCAAAAAGGGCTATCTTATATGTGGTTTTTTTTGTGGATGGAGTGTGAGTGCTGAGTGCTGAAATGCTATTCCTTTCAAAGCATAAGGGTGACATAAGAAGCTGAAGCACTACTTTCAGGAATCATTCCTGAAAATCTTTGCGCAGTTCTGACAGAAGATTTGTGCAGGAGCATAGAGGGGATTCGCCATTTCTGAACATGAAGGCTGCTAGAAATCGAAACAAATCTTCAGAATAGACCTATGAAATCTGTTTGAGATTTACCCCTGTAAAACTTGGACAGGGATCTCTTTGTACTTCTTTTTTCCTGACCTTTGTCTCTGTACACAGTTTTACTGATCTCTTACAGCTTGAAAGGACAACAGCTATCTTGAAATAAGTCCTATTTTGAGGGGCTGGAAAGGGTAGAGTGAAGACAGTTTTGGGTAAGATGCAGTGCCTCAGGCCACCTCTTAGCTTTTTTAAACACCCATTATTTTTTCCAAAGCCTCTGTCAGTAGTAAATTTCCTGCAGCTGGAATGGTGCCCTGTGGGACTCAACATGCTCCAGCAAGCCCTTCCATAGAGCCTCCTCCCACCCTTGTATGCGCTTGCACCCTAAGCCAGCCATCGGGAAGCCTGATTCAGTGACTATTAAAGGTTAGGATGTATCACAGGTCTTGAATATGTTAAGATCCTCATGTTCTTCCCTTCCCACCTGCACTCCTTATGTTTCTTTTGTCACTGACGTCTCGGACAGGTCACCTGCTTCTCACAGTTTCCACATCTTCTTCCTGAAGAATTTCATATTGCATAATAAAGGTAGAGGCTTTTCAGCTATTGGGGTAAGTCAAATCCCTGTCTTAAACACCTGCTCTGTTAGCTCTGTTTCCACAGGCAGCTCCCAATCTGTTTATCTTCATGTAAGACAGATCCAAAAGGTAGGTAGGTTTGTCACCTGCTCTTGGCATTAAATTCACAGGCAGAGTGCCTCACAACAGTCACCTTCTCTGTTTTCACACAGGATATTCCCTGCTTTTCTGAAGCCGATCCTCACCCATACCATGTTTAACAACTGAGCTGAAGTTGACTCTCTCTCTCCCATATAGTCCCCTTCTCACGGCCATCACTGTTTCTCTCACCACAACATCTGCCTGACATAGGCTACAACCACAGTGCCTTAAGTCTCTGCCTCTGACTTCCTCCATGCCTTACTCGCCACAGGCACTTCTCTGTAGAGTTTCCATAGGAACACAAGGCTTCTCACAAGGGTGAACACTCTCCACGTGCATCTGGCAGTCGTAACCATCACTCGAGAGCTGAGGCTGCTACCATCCCACCTGATGCTTTGCAGGTAGATCATCTCACATTTGTTCAAATAACTGTAGCAAGGCTTTCATATGAGAAAAATCATACAAAAAAGATTAATGTGGTAAAGATCCTTTCATATAAAAAAGATCTGTATGAATCAAGCTGCTTGTGCCTTGCCAGACGTCCAGTGTTTGCACTTGGTCTGGCTCCTTGTTGGCTCCTGGCCAGCAAGTCCCCATCAAAGTAGAGTTCTGATACCAGAATGATACAAGCATGTTTTATATCAAATTGAGGACATGGCAATACAAACCCACTGCAAAAGAAAATCTACATTTCTGATTGGCAAACTACAAATTTGCAGCCTGACTATCCTTCATTCAATCGCTTGCACTCACACCTACCTGTAGTGACAAATTCTGGTGGCTTGGGCACATTTAAGCTTGGAAACATGGCAAGGCACATGTAGCCTTGAACAGACTGCTGAAACCATGCGACTGCAGTACTTTACACCTACCAAGTAACTATGGAGAGAATATGCAGTACTTAGATGTATAATTCAAGGTTATTGCAGCTTTGTTGCTCTGCTGCCAAAGTGGTTCATAAGAGCATAACTGAACATAGAAGTGACCAAGTGTTGCATGAGATATGAACAAACAAGCAGGTGCTGCAAGTTATGATACACTAGCAGTTAGTGCTCAGCTTTCTTCTGAATTACAGTGTTCACCAGAGTGTAGTTAATGATAATATATTGCACTGATACAGACACCACTGGAGGACCTCAGGGTGTTTTGCAGGCAGTAAGCCATAACATTGCACGAATAAGTTTTTTACTAATTACCCCCCTCTCTGGGCAAAACTTCCTGCTGGTGCAATTCTGCTGTGCTCTGTGTGGTTATGTAAGCAAGAAACACAACCTTGAATTTATGTAAAGGAACTTAAGAGACAGTGTGAAAAAGTATGAGTAGTGGGACTACAATTTATAAGGTTGGCTTTACTATGAACAAGCTGCATGCCTGCAGGCCCATCCTTGCACTTCTCATGGCTGTTTGCTGTTATAAATTTTATTTTACACTTCAGTATCTCTGGAGTCTGAACTTAGTCCCTGTGATCTCAGCAAAGACAACAGGATGCTTCTGTTTGATCAGCTAAGGCAGACAGCCTGGTCACTTGGTGCAGCAGAGCATGGGGACAATGATATTCTGTTCCTCAAATATGAATGACTGTGATCTTCTGGACATGTCACGGATGCTGCTATTTATGAATATCATCTACTTGGTTTGCAAGAGCACAGAGAAAAATCTCAATGGGAATATTTTTAACTTTATTTCCTTTCCAGACTACAGCTTCAGTGTGTGAGGAGGCGAGACCCAGATCAAAGCACATCAACAGGGAGAACCACAGGCAGCACAGAAACAGAGCATCCCTGTACACCATAGCTGTTGTTAACAATCCCCTAAAATTCATGCAACATCTCTGTACTGGGAAACAATGGAGGACACTGAGGAGTTTCAAGCAAAACCAGCATTTCCACCTAGCTTAACTGTTAGCATAACATACACAGCAGATGTTTCACTGAAAAGCACACCTCTTCTTTACTACTGTCCATGCAATCATCTTTTGTTCCTGCATTGCAGAAATACCCATTTTCTATATCAGCATCTCAGACTTAACATCTATTCTTTCCTGCCTTCCACCTGTGAAAACAAAACTAATAAACATACACAAAACAGCTACCAACAGCAACAGCATTGTATGAAATTCTCAAAACTGCCTAGTCTTTTCATTCCATTTCAGATATCTCAGTCCTGAAGAGTTTAATATTATCAAGGTGATCATGGGCTTAGAATATGACCTAGAAAAGAGAATGAGGGAGCTGTGATTTTATAATGGCAACAGCCTCATAGCAAATTTTCCACGATTGCTGCCACAGAGCTGTTGAATCCAAGAAGAGCAGTGCTGGGGGTGACTTCCAGAGGAGCTGAACTCTACTTCCTTCTCCAGATACAATCAGCTCTGGCACCTGTTTGGTGCCATGGCATATGGTGCATGACAGAGGTATCCTGCCTCAGTCTAACTGCTCCCTTTTGAAAATACAGTCAGCGTGAGCATCCTCAAGGAAATAGCAGGGTGTTTTGCTGGATGGATGGATCTCAGGTCAAAATCTCACATTGACAGAATCAGTGAAACCATCTTGGGGGAAATGGAGAGTGAGGAAGAAAAGGAGGAAGGACACAGCTGGTAAACTGTCAAGTGAGGAAGTTAGACCATTAAAGTAAGTTCCTTGATTCTTGTGATAAACTTTAATCTGTAGGACTATCTCACAGAGGTATATCACTTGTCATGATGACAAACGGATGACATTTTCCTCTCTTGAGGCCATTTGACTTCATCACATATTTTGACAGCTCCATGATTCTGAAAACAGTTGCCAAGGGATGTCATCATAATTCACAGATAGTTTCTCCAGAGATATGAAAGAAGTAGTTTAGTGAAAGTTCAAAAAGAAATTAGGAAAGAGAAATTACCCCATATCCCTGTATTTTTGGTTGGATTTTATCATAAATAATATCACAAAATAGCAATTAAACTGAACCTGTCAAAACTACTAAAAATTAAGTTAGGATTATTCTTCATGACTTTGACACCAAGAAAAAAAAACCAAAAAAACAACAAAATGGAATTTAAAGAAGTCTTCAGATTGTTTGATTGTTTGTTTGGTTTTGGAGCTTTTTTTAATTTCCTTTTTATCTTGTCTTCTGAAATCTTAAATTCCCACTGTTACTAACAGGATTTTCTCTTATTTTGAGTTAAATTTAGACGATCTGTACTATGTTAAACGGTATTCTCAGTCTGAAGGACAGAAAAAAATTCATGTGACTTCAGATTCGTATATTTCAAAACAAATAATTTTGGATTTCAGTACAATCTGCTGTTTCTTGTGTCCAATGTGAATGAATGTCTTCATTCAGCTGTCATGTCCCATCCTGTGACCTCTTCGTGGCAGCCCACTCATAATTTGTATGAAACTTGTAAGTGAGGTGATAGTGCTTTACATTTTTAACCTTTATAATAACAAAAGTATCTCTTCAGAACTGTGTTTTGACTTGGTACAATGGAATAATCAAACTCTATTCACTATCACACTGTTGATACATAAACATTCATTTACACAGCAAGGAAATAACACTGGAATTACTATTGTGAAATGGATCACAGGAAGCCAGATGTAGTACTGCCTTTTTTTTTTTAACCCATGGTCACCCACGGTCACCCACACCTTACAGTGCTCTACAGAATTCATATTTTTAAGCCAGGAATGTCATCCTACATGTTCTTGTCAGGTCAGTCTCAATGGTTCATTGTTCAAAGCAATCCAGCCAGAGCAGAGAGAGACAGAGAGTATCACTAATATTCTCAAAGGGCAAAATGCTAAGTGTGGAGCAGGGGTAGTCCACTGAGAATATTCACATCATTAATGGCAGCTTATATCTGGGAAGTATAAGGTAGCACTCAGCAAAATGATTATCCCTATTCCTGAACAGCAAGATAGTGTAAAATTCAGATATGTAAAAGCCCCATCTTAAGACCAAGTACTCATGATTTTAGCTAAAAGAGTTTTTGGAATTCTTTCTAATTTACCCATTCTGGCATTACATATTAAATAGCTGGGCTGAAATTCTGATAGTGTATATACTGTTACCACAGTCTAGAATATTTCAAATTTTAAGCTATTTCTTTTCAGACTTACTTGAAATACTCTGTCCTTCCTTTACCCCAGTGTTTCAGGGGTTTAACCAATGAATTCATTTTTCATATTACAAGTACACCCAAGGCATATTCCATGCTGATTACCTCCAACATCTTGCCAATTTACAGACACATAATATGACTGTCTTCTACATCTTTTACTGTTTTTCAAGATATTTTAATCAAGAGTGGGTAGCTGATGCAGTAAGACACAGGTTTTTGAGGGTCCTTTTCCTTCTGCCCTTCAGAAGTTAGGCAGTGGGTTATAGAGCTTTTTGGGACAGCGGAGTTTTGATGGTTGGGGAGGGGCAATAGTCCTGTGGCAAGCAACAAAGTACTGCATGATCACTTAAATTCATAGAATCATAGAACCATAGAATAGTTAGGGTTGGAAAGGACCTTAAAATCATCTAGTTCCAATCCCCCTGCCATGGGCAGGGACACCTCACACTAAACCATGCCACCCAAGGCTCTGTCCAACCTGGTCCTGAACACCACCAGGGATGGAGCATTCACACCTTCCTTGGGCAACCCATTCCAGTGCCTCACCAACCTAACAGTAAAGAATTTCTTCCTTATATCCAGTCTAAACTTCCCCTGTTTAAGTTTCAACCCATTACCCCTTATCCTGTCACTGCAGTCCCTAATGAATAGGGACTCCCCAGCATCCTTATAGGCCCCCTTCAGATACTGGAAGGCTGCTATGAGGTCTTCACGCAGCCTCCTCCAGGCTGAACAGCCCCAACTTTCTCAGCCTGTCTTCACATGGGAGGTGCTCCAGTCACCTGATCATCCCTGTGGCTCTCCTCTGGACTTGTTCTAACAATACCATGTCCTTTTTATGTTGAGGGCAGCAGAACTGCACACAATTCCTTCAGAGGCAGAGAAAATTCTGAGTGAAAAGGTGCTTGTTTGAAAAGGCACATAGATGTTTAGGCTGAGATTGTGGATGTAAGTTTTTTTTCTGAGATTGCTTCTGTCTAATGCATATAGCATTTATGAACAAGTTCTAGACATCAAAATGCTCACAGCCTCACCTAACATTTCTTTTCTACCAGGAAGCCATCATACCCTCTACTCCTTCCAACCCCCACAGCATCCCTTGCTGCACAGCAGGTTCTTCAGGGAGGCCTCTTTATGCTTTTGTCTAATGATTCTACACCTTCATTATGAAACACATTTTAAATTGCACTTGTCAAAATTCTAGACTAGACAGGACAATCATATATTACAGATCATCACATTGGAGACAAAGCTATCATATCATAAAATCACTTGCATTCTCCACACACATTAAAGTGTTTTTCTTGAAGTTGGCATGCTTTCATTATTGAGGATCCTAAGTAGAAGGAAAGGGGAATTATTTCTCAGGGGAAAGAAGATGCAAAGTCAGATTCTTGTTATAACATTGAACAAGTTTATTATAAAAAACAAACCAAAACAAAAAACAAAACAATCCCCTGCTACTTAGTCTTTTATAGACCTGCTGTTTAAAGGCACCATAAATATACTACTGCTCAAAGGGAAGTGTTTCTTTAAAGATGCATAGAAGCTGGAGATGAATTTTTATGATAGCATCAAGTTGGTCATTAGATGCTGCAGATTAACAGCACAGTGAGATAAAAGACACTCTTGGGCAATATCAGATGCTGTTTTTCTCAGTGTTGCATTTCCCTAAGTTTTTAATGTTTCCCTGGATATAAAGACTTCATCACTTCATATATGGTTAAAATTAAAGGTCTAGAAACAGTGCTGTTTCTTTGATTAGCCCCAATGCCTTGTTCACTGGATGGCTCTGAGTAAGTTGTTTTACTTATGGGCTGTTTGCAAAGGTGAAGGTGTAATAACACAGATCACACCCACATTTCTGCAGCATTGTAGCAGTCTCACTCATATTGCGGTTGAGAGACTGCCTAGATTTCAGAGCATTATTATGAGTTACACAGAAAGGCAATACCATGCACTGTCACCTGTTCTGTGCTCTTCTTGAATAGCAGTTAAATGAACCTGACATCATGTTCCACAGATGCCTCACATGGAACAAGTTTTAGTCACACACAAAAACCTCTTGTGACTTCAGATGGCTGCAAGGACCCCACAGGGATACCACCTCAAAATATTTTAGATACAACATGATTTAGGAGAAGTAATATGAAATGCTAATTCACTATTGTCAAATAATGTCACAGAGGTGGTATATGAAACTGAAGAAAATTTTGAAACTGCAAGTAACAAAACCAGTTTGTCTTAGAAACAAGGAAATTGTCACTTGAGTAAGAACTTGAAACATATTTCCATGGAGCAGTATAACTTCTTACGTCTTTTTTACTATGGATCACTTCAGCAGTACGCATGAATATGAAACAAGCAACATGAATATGAGCTTCATGTCCCTTGCAGTAGTCTTTTATCAGTTAGGTCATTCCTATGAGTCTCAGTTGACAGTCATGCTAAATCACTTTCAGAAAACAGACTTCCAAAGCAGCAAGAAAATAGTATTACCAGGTCCTGTAATTTTACTGAGAATTTAATCATGTTATCTACAGGTTCCGAAGGTACATAAGTAGATAAGGAGCTCAATTTTTGTAAAGAAGAATAAAACAAATTTCAAGAGTTCCTAGCTGCATAGGAAGGGTGAAAGACATAGAAGAACTGCAACCCAAAAACTCTGAAAGTGGAGAGAAAACTGATACACTGTGCTGTGTGTTTTAAGATATCTGATGATTTGGGATGCTCTGAGATCTTCTGGAAAGACTGATAGTGAAAGAGGAGTTCGAATGTAACAGTGTGGGAGTTAAGAACCAATAAAGAAGAAATCCAAAAGTTGGCTTAGATCCTCAGACCTCTAAAAATCTCCTGGAGACAGAAAAACCACAGTTAAAATCAGCTGGCATAAAGCCTAATATACTTTTGAAGGGGAAAAATATACATTAAATAGCTATATTAACCTGCTCTTGCTGGAACCTAAAAAGCACCAGGCTTGTGGTCCCAGATGTTTCTGATTTCACCCTGGCTGTTAGCATAACTTGTTTACTTTGTAATCAAAAGAAAACTCACAGGCAAAAGAAATCCTATTGAAGCAAGTGACAAATTCATAATTCCAGGAAAAACACAGTTGGGGACTGTCTGGCTTGTCTCATAAAATATCCACTCAGAAATACACAGCTTAGAAAAACAGAGTTTTCTGAGCTGAGCACAATGTGAATTCTGCTGGGGGTTGTGTAGATGCACATCTAGGTTACGCATAACACTCCAGGTTGTCTTTTCCTTCCTGAGCCCGTCTCCAGACTACTGTACCTTGGTTAATGCCATTTTCGTTCTGTGATTCAGCCAGCTGTATGAAACAAAGCTTCTTAACCACCGGCTTCCCTGTCACTCCTCATACTTGCCTTGGTCCCTGGGTTTGGCGAGCTAACACCTGGTTTTATGGCAGTATTCAAAACTGTGAAAAGAGACCAAGAGTTCCCTCATAGGGAAAGAAAGCCAAATGACAGGGAAGCCAGATGGGTGAGGTATCTGTTCTGGGGTGGAGAATATGATGCACTTATTTCTCTGGCATGCATACCACCAATACTCCTCGAGGTAAATTTACTGCTCTAAGATGGGACTTACACCACTTTAGTTCACTTTGGTGAGCTGACAGCAAGTACAAAATTGAGGTTTCACTTTAAGAAGTTTCTTGGCCTTATAAGTGTGCAGCTTCAAACATGGAGTACACCCAAAAGACTCAAACCAGAAATCAAATACAAAAAGACCCCAAATTTATACACAAGTGCATCAATGCACTTAGTGCTATTGCTAAGTTCTCTAGTCTAGACAACCTCCATACATTAAGAAAACTCTAATTCATTGATTTAATTAACTCAGGTCATAGTCAAGACTTTTGCTAAATCACAGCCCTCTTCACAAAGAACTTGGCTTGGTCTTTTTCTAGAGTACATTAAACTATCTTCTTTTTTCCACCACTACCTATTTTACAAGTCACAGATGAAATTTATCCCCAGTGCAATTTTACTGATGTGGGACAAAATCCATTATGGAAGAGCATGCAGGAAGATTATGTACCTGTACTTTCCTTCCCCTGGTCACTAAGCTTGAGGTCTGACCTAATAGAATTCTTTCATATACAAATGATGCTGCATTAAATACCTGACATAGCTGCCTTGTGCCTCTACCCCTCTAGGAAACACTGAAGCAGGCTGCTGTAAAAGGTGATCCAGAGCACCAATCTCAACCCTTGGTGATTACAGTGGGTGCTTGGGAAGCAATGTGATTTAGGACTCAGGCTGGTTTTGGTACAAAAATGTGCGCACTCTTGAAAATATCTGGCTTGGTCAGCCCATGAGCTCATAAAGCCCTATATTCTTCAGTAGGTGCTAGCAGCATAATCAACATCACTGCTTCCCTATGCTCTTGTTTCCATATCCTGCTTCTTAAGGAAATGCTGCGCACCCACTTGTGCAGTGACAAGTTTTTATGTGAACAGTACACAGTGCCGTGAGGAGCTTGAGTGTGCTTCAAGCTTTGTGGTGCACAATATAACACTAAAAACTCATCAACAACCCACAGAGGTGATCAGGAGATGGGAATTTATTATTATTTTTTAAAAAATAAGTGGATTAGAAAGACTGATATACTTATGCATCTATTTGCATATTTGTGTACATATGAAAACACCGAAAGTTAATGCCAATTCTGACAGTGTGAGTAGTGGGAACCCTGATGTACACTATGGAATAAGGCGGCTGTTGAGAAAGAAAAAAATATTCAGCTAGGTAGCTTTTATCATGGCAGGAGTGGGGAAACCAGAATTAATATGAGCTAAAGGTACCAGACCTCATTCTGAGATGAGCCCCAAAAGTGCTGCCCGGACTATGAAGGACTGTATCAGATGTGAGTTGTGACAGATAGCTCACCAACTTTGTTCTTGTTTACTTATTCCTCAAATCCATGGCATAGCTTCCCACAGCCCTGTCAAATTTACATGCTGATGATTTCAGATGTCTTGACCACCCCAAAACACCTGGAGAGACATAGATGTGCCACCTGGGGTCAGGTTGAGCACTGCTTAACCAAGCAATATCCCTAGCTTGGAGAAGAAAACCCCTCTGTACAATGTGCAGGCAGTGGAGCTGCCAGAAACTTGTCCACGGAGTGTGGGGACGGCCCAGGCCGACCGAGCAGTCTGGAGTTAATCCAGCCAACCCTCGTGGGATTTCAGGCTCTTAGCAGGAGAGTGTCAGGTTGTCTGGAGACTCTATACTGCCGGTGCCATCTACTGGATACATTCAGTACTTAGACTTGACTGGTGTGGTCAGCCTGAAGGGTAGTAGGTGAGCAATTTTTCTCCTTCTTTTGCTGTGGGAAAGCTGACAGGCTTGGACATCATGATCACTGGGAACAACCAACAAAAGAGCAAAGTATTCAGGTACAGAGTCCCTTTCTAACCTTCTGCTATCTGGCCCTAGTAGATGTGGGGGGAAATGAAGCTTTGGAGGGATCACAGAACCATAGAATGGTTATGACTGGAAAAGAACTTAAGATCCAGTTCCTAGTTCCTAGTCCGCTGTCATAGGCAGGGACACCTCACACTAGACCATGTAACACAAGGGTCTGTCCAACCTGGAAATCATTGGGAACCTCAGCCTTCTTCAAATACAGGGTAGACAGGTCTCCTATTTCCTTCCAGAGAGGACCCACATTATCCCTACTCTTTATTTTGGCAGCAACATACCTAGAGAAGCTCCCCTTGACCTCCATGGCCAGACTCAATTGTATCTGGACCTTAGCCTTCCTGACCTGCTCCCTAGCTTCCTGAACAATGTCCCTCCCAGTCAGCCTGTCCTTTCTTTCACCATCTATAAGCTTCTTTTTTCTTTAAGTTTTCTCAGCAGCTCCTTATCCATCCAAGGAGGTCTCCTGGCCCTCCTGCCACAATTCCTTCTTGTCAGGGCGCGACACTCCTGAGCTTGTACCAGGTGATCCTTGAATATCAACCAGCAGTCTTCGTGCCCCCTGCCCTCTAGGGCTTTATCCCATGGAACCTTACTGAGGAGGTTCCTGAAGAGGCCAAAGTCTGCTCTCTTGAAGTCCAGGGAGTGAGCTTGATGCACACTCTTCTCATTGTCCTGAGGGTCTCAAACTCAAACATCTCCTGATCACTACATCCAAGGCTGTCCTGGAGCATCACATTTCCAATGAGCCCTTCCCTGCTGGTGAGCACGAGGTCAAGCAGGGCACCTCTCCTTGTCGGCTCCTTTATTGCTTGCAGAAGGAAGTGGTCTTCCACAGAATTAAGAAACCTCCTGGATTGCTTGTGCTGGGCCCTACCACCACTCCAACAGATGTCAGGGTGGTTGAAGTCCCCCATGAGAACAAGGGCCTACGAGCATGAGGCTGTTCCTATCTGTCTACAGAGCGCCTCATCCACAGAGTCCTCCTGATTAGGTGGCCTGTAGAACACCCCTACGATAATATCCCCCACAGCACTTGTCCCTTTGATCCTGACTCACAAGTTCTCCATTGACCCATCACCTGTCCCCAGGCAGAGTTCCATACTCTCCACAGCCTATCATTGACACAAATAGGTACTCTCCCTCCCTATCTGCCTAGCCTGTCTTTCCAAAAAAGCCTATAACCTTTCATTCCAACACTCCGGTCATAGGAGCCATGCTCCCACGTTTCCATGATGCCAATGGTATCATATGCCCATAGATGTGCATGCATCTCTAATTCCTCTTGTTCACTCCCCGTAATATGGGTGTTGTATATAGGCATTGGAGCCAAGCTGATAAAGCTGACTCATTGGCTGGGGTGGCTGGATTAGCTCTGCATCACTCTAAGCATTCACTGTAGGTGCTGGTACCTGACTGGTAGTTTGGGGATGGATGGGTGTCCCCCTCTTGTAAGAAATATAATTTAAAGCTGCCTTCACCGGCCTGACAAATCTCCTACCAAAGCAGCTCTTTCCCTTCTTTGTCAGACCAGTTCCATCAGACTCCAGTAGATTAGACTTCCCAAAGCACATACTATAACCTAAGCAACCAAACCCCTGACTATGGCACCATCTTTTGTTTCCCCAGTCTCAAAAGGCCTTTGGGTGCTCCCTCCTACCATATTCAGCATGGGATGCAGCTCACCAGATGTGAAGCTCTCCCATGATGAAAACAGTGCCTCTTCTGAAATACGTATCTCTTCTGGTACTTGGTATGCTGTAGGGCCAGCTCACAGTTGTGGTAGCTAGTGGTGAGCATGTCTGGTGAAATCAATGCAGGTAGCAAGGTGTGGGGGGAGCAAGGAACTGGTGACTTCTCTCATTGATGTCCAACACTCAATCACTTCAAGGAGCTCAGAACTCAAGCGTTTCCTGTGGACTGAGAAATCTACAGTACAAACAAGTATACTATGACCTGTAGCCAGATCTTAGCACACCAGCTCTCCCAGAGGCATTGAAGGGTCAGAGGAAGAGCAAACTTGCAGGGTAACCAAATCAGCATGCATATTTAGTGCAGCTACTTAACCAATGTAAGCACAACAACAGTATGAAGGAAAAGTCAAAGCATCTAGACCTTCTGTTTTTAGAATTGTATGGTCATGAATCACTCATATTTCCCAGACAGTTGTACTGAATAAAATTTTAAGATCTTGAAAACAACAGGCATCCCAGAAGACTGGTACTACTGAGATGCTTTCAAAAATGGGAGTCAATAACTTTTGAGTATGTCTAGCCTAAATTCCATATTGTGGCAGTTACAATGCTGATGTGGCAATCCAAGGATTTACCTAAAGTGACACTAACTTTTAATTAGATGTGTTGATCTAAGCAGAAGATACTACTTAGTTTATTTTACTTCCTACCCATCTCCCCTCCCCTTTTCATGTTGTGTGATCTTTTTGGCAGGCAGATAATGTGATATCTGAGACAATAACCTCTCCATAGTGTTGCAGAAGTGGTATCACAGCTGTGGTGGCCTTGGCTGGTACAACCATTTTTTCCACAAAAAATATTACCTCTCCTTAGAACTCTGACCTCACTTTTGCCCACAGATCTCTTTTTACAAACCCACTCTGATCTTCCTGGTAGTGCTGGTGTTGCCTTCCTTAAGCCCCATGAACTTCCCACAGGAAAATAATACTCCAGTCATATATTAGCCCTAATGTCTTTAGACCTGGTTGCACAAGATAATGGCCAGTCTCTTACTGTGAACTACGAGATGAACCATCTGTTAGACTTAAACTGCAAGTGCCTTGATTAAAGAAATGCTAACAAAATCATGGTAATTAATAATATTGTAATTCAAATTTGTATTGCCTGCAGCTCACTAATTGTGCCCTTCTATTATTTTTAATATGTTAGCTATATTATAAGTCCTTTTATTCTTGTACAGCAGCTCCCTGCAAAAACTTTAGTGTTTTTTAGTAATTCCTGGGACACAAAGTTGTTGCATATTATTTTTTTCTCAGCCATTTTCCTTACCACAACCTCCCTACTTACTGTAGTTCATGTAGCCTGAAGACAGAAAATAGAGAGAAAAGTAAGTTATGGTGGGCATAATAAGGAGCAAAGGGAGAGGGAATAGTACAGCTGATTCTGAGACACACTTCAGTCATGATCTCAAGGGTTTTCCTACATCCCCCTCATGGTTGTCATACCTAACATAAACACATTTGAACTGGATTGTCTCTTATAAAACATTTGTAGGTCATCATATCCAGTGAATTCTGACTAACTGAAGCCTTAATATATGAGTTTCTAAATCAGGAAAACCATACAATTATTTGCACTGCAACTTCTTGTGTTATGATGGTGCATCAAGCAGCTCTTCACTGCATGTCAATGTTACCATGTTTCATACTGAGTAATAAGGACTCCAAACATCACCAAGAGATGGTTGCAAATAGATAAAACAGTTTTACAAAATTTCCAATACTTTCATCATTATTGTGTGTGAGACTTGATGCCCAATTAATATGAATCAAAAGCAATGGTGATTAAACACTCAACCTCAGGAACTAACATAACATTCTTGTAGTTGTGTTTTATTTGATCCTGGCTAGTGTCTCTCGACACCTCTCCAACAAATGTTAAGTTTTGCAAATGGCCTAGGAGAGCATTCTCTTCTGACACAAAGTGACCTGCCCTAGAAGTGTAGTTTTAACAGCTAACTTCAGAGAATAGTCAATGGAGCAGAAATAATCTGCACCTCTAGAAATTAATATATTGGGTGCTTACATTGCAAGGTTCCCAGAATCACCTTCATGCCTCATGTGATCTGACGTACACAAAGATGAAATGTACAATGGCTGTTAGACCACTGAGTGAAACTGCTCAGGACAGAACTATCCATCACAGATGGCCCTTTTTGAAATTTCACTTACTGTCTCAGGTGAAATTAACAACAAATCAAAGGATGTCAAGTAGTTTAAACGCACTATGACTGCTCTTGAGTTAGGCTCAGCTAGAGACCACACAATAACTAGGTTTTATTTGCTAATCAAAAAGTCACCCAATGAAGATGCTCTTTCCCCTGTTTAGGAAAAGAAGATATTGCTGTGTATTTCTTCATTCATTTGATCTTGAGCTATTTTTGGAGTACTGCCTATTTCAGCTAATAACACATATCTGAAAAGGAGAATAACTTCAAAGATGTGATCTGAATACCCTTTTCAACATCGGGACATACATAATTTCTTTCCGAAACAGCATCTAAGAGAACATTAAGTGTGGTGTTGATTTAGAAGTTCAAAGTTCTGCTGAAACATTTCTGTGCTGGACAATGAAAAATCACCTTACAAATTTTCTTTCATACAAAAGCAGAGAACTACATATATATGTTGGCTCATAACTGGGATTACAGAGAAAATGAGATCCATATAGTCTCTGTTTTGTAGCAGCATTGTAAACCACATTGGTCAACTTCAACTAAATTTGGCTGCAGGGTAATATTTCAGCCATGCTTAGTTCTAAATGATCTGTAAAAAAGATATGGCAAAATAGAGCTGCCAGGCATGAATCTGTTCCTCAAAAAGAGGCTGGGCAAGCATATTCTTCAGTGCCAGAGAATTTTAACATGAAAAAGGCTTTAAGAATGCAATAACAACTGGAAAAGGTTCAGCCCCATTGCATTTTTAGACATTAATAATGCAGTCAAAAGTGCAAAGACTTTCTGGAGCATGTCCAAAGAAGAGCAATGAAGCTGGTGAAGGGCCTGGAGCACAAGTATGATGAGGAATGGGTGAGGGAACTGGAGGTGTTTAGTCTGGAGAAGAGAAGGCTCAGGGGGGAACTTATAGCTCTCTATAACTACCTGAAAGAAGGTTGCAGCAATGTGGGGTGAGTCTCTTCTCACAGGTAACAAATGATAGGATGAGAAAAAATGGCCTCAAGCCACGCCAGGAGTGGTTTAGATTGGACATGGTTTAGTGCAAGGTGTCCCTGCCCATGGCAGGGGGGTTGGAACTCGGTGACCTTAAGGGCCTTTCCAAGCCTAACTATTCTGTGATTCTATGTTATTAGGAAAAAAATTCTTCCCAAAAAGGGTTGTCAAACTTTAGAATAGTCTGTCCAAGGAAGTGGTTGAGTCACCATCCTTGGAGGTATTTAAAATACGTGTAGATGTGCCACTTAGAGACATGGTTAATGGTAGACTTTGTGGTTCAGGTCCATGCTTGGACTTGATGATATTAAAGTTCTCTTCCAACCTAAATGATTCTATGTTTCTATGAAACTGGGCTGCTGGTTTTGAGGAAATTGCAAACAGATTCATGAGTTCTTGCTCTGTAACTCACTGACAGTAGGTACAGAGACCTATTGATTTTGCATGGCAGTGGAAAAAAAATATAACCTAAAATGCACAGCTGAGGCAAAACAGCAGTTTCAGACAAAGGATTTGTGATCTTCAGTGGAGAGCATAATAAAGAGAAGAGGTGACTTCAGTCCTAGATCTCAACAGGAAGGAGATGTGGTTTTTCCAATGCAGAAAATAAGCTCTCAGTTGGAGTTGCCTTCCTGAGGTACCTTAAACTCTTATAGCAAAAATCCAACCATCTCTTAAAAGACTGTAGGTCACTAGTGTTGACTTCTACTGTCTGTAACCTTCATCAAACTGTGAATAAAACTCCACTAACATAGACTACCTTTCTACCATATACAGTGTTTGAAGGGAGGATAACTTTCTATTCTGTCATCTGGGGAGAAACTAAATCTATATAGGCACAGCCCTATTTATGGTGATATTTGTTCCTGAAGGTAATGTAAAAAAAAGACATACAGTATAGTTCTAAATCCATAATAGAGCCCAAGGAACAAAACCCTGTCTCTGTTCTCTACTCTTGTGTTATTGAGGCAAATTGATGACTCCCACACAGTAATATAAGTCATCAGTGCAGTCAGCTTATCAGTAATTAGCCTTGCACAGATATAAAATAAAAAGGAAATTAGTTCCTGAATTTTAAAGCTTCTGTGGTGCTTTCTCAGGGACAAATTTTCTGTAGCATTATTTTCAGTACAGCATGTGAGGACATGAATCTAAAAGGCCATATTCCCCCTTCTGCAACATTTTTCTGGCAGACACATGCCCCAGGCTTTGGGAAACATGTTTCCCAAATAAACAGACTCTCCCCCTACCAGTTTGACAGCAATTGTCTATCCTGCTCCACGATCCATTACTGGGAAACCCAAATTATTCAAAGAAATTTTAAAAATTGCTCACTTACAAAGTACTATCTTAGCTCCAGAGCAGACTGCAACTCAAGGCACAAGCTCATGTCTTCTATCCAGACAGAAGCTATACTTGTGTGGCGAGGAAACTGCTCTCTGTTAAAACCGAACTGAATCTCAAAGATCACTTCAAAAGAGAGTAAATAAGACAATGGACCAAAGGCCAAACAAAGAGATGGGGGGAAGGGGACGGAACAGCAGGTATTGCAGTTAATTCGCTAAATTACCAGTTAGTTAATTACCAGTGCAAAGCATCCAGTCTGAAAACAGAAGGACCCATACCTGAACCTGTGGTTTCTGGGATCCCAGTGCCAGTGGTGGAGGTATCACTATGTAAAATACTTCAAGAAAGCACAACCTCTTATCACCTCCTGTTGACTCAAAATATACTTTAGGTAGGTGCACACTAGTTTAACAGTCATGAGAAAGGTTATTTCAGTCACTGATACTTTACATAGATTAGTATCTGAAAAAGCCTACAAATAAAAAGGAAGATATTTGGGAAATAACTTAGCTGGAATAGCTCTGACATATCCAGCTTATCTCTTTCAGATGTGAAGTTTGCAGGATTGTGGAACATAACCTGAGCAAAAGTCATTCTGTTATCCACAGGCTGATGAAACTATCACTGCTGCCAACTCCAAGTGAAAACATCTCTCAAAACACATAAAAAGACATAGAACATTGAGAGATACAAACAGTGAGAAATTATCTTGTTACAAGAAGTAGAAGAGCTGATGGTCTCTCAGGTTAAAAATTACAACCTTGTCCATTATTCATCACAGTTGTGAACAGTATCAGAGAACCAGATCCTGCCCAACATCTGTTGCTTGACCTTGCTTTGAAGCATTCAGTAAAGAAAAGCTCCCAAAACATCCTAATCAAAAGCAGTATCTCATCTTCTACAATGTATCTCTACTTGCATCTGCTTCGTATAAAAATACATCAACAACAGAGGAAAGATTATTTGTTCAAATACTAAGAATTCACTCGTGTTCAATGATGAGTTCCACACATAAGCATTGTCAACTGCATTGTCAAGTGTCTTTAGCACTATGACTTTTAATCATCCACCGGAGAAAACCTCTTCAGATGAGGTTTGCAATGTTTTAAATCACTAGATGGCGATGTTAACAACCAGCTTTACAAATACTGCTGATGCTTTCAGGATAAAAATCGGTTTTATATAAGGGAAGATAGCTCATTTCAAGTGTGAGGAGGGGGAACAGGTACAGTGTGAGGAGAGGGAGCAGGTAAAGTGTAAGGAGAGAACATTATAGTTTGCTTTAAGCAAGCCCTCCCAGACTCCATTTGGATTAGATAAGTCAGTCAAAGATTTTGTGTTTAAAGACTTCTCAAATCTTGCATAAAAGATCTTTTTTTTCTACAAATTCTACGTTTTAACAGTTCTGTAAAGGGTCATTAGGTATTGGAAGAAAAGCTACCATTCTGACACAATGATTTCCTGAAGTAGACTATGACACAGTAAACCTATCACTTATATGTTTGTTCTTTTAAATAAATATGCATTAAAACAATTCTAACTATTAAAATTCCATCAGAAACCAGAAACACACAAAGACAATATGAAAATCTGAGGCATTTTTCTCCAAAAGTCAAAAATATACAACTTTTTCATCTGTCACTGTTAAAATTCGTATGATTGAAGTGATGTCTTATTGAGGTTAAAGGAATAACTCATGTGCACTCATTTGCCATTTCCAATAAAAAATGTTATAGGCTGACTCAAAGAGCAAGTGTTTGTTACCTGTAAGTCATTTGTGAGAAATAATTTCTAAGTATGGGATAGCAGGTGCTGCAACTGTACATAAAATTGCAGAAACCTAAGACTGGTAAAGAAAGGAGGAGAAATGTGAATCCCATTACACAATGTGAAATGCCTATTTGAAACTTACAACTGGGAAAATGCTGCAAGAGATTGAGGTCAAAAGATAAATTATAATTCCACAGCAATAACAGTTGAAATCAGAGAAAGCTCCAACCAGTTCAGTGCCTGCAAATTCTTACAAGTTATTTTCCTACTTTCCAGGTCTACTGTGGGCTTCTTTTCTGGGTCATCTAAGCAATGTGCATTCACTAGGTTAGATGTACATCTCTGCAGAATTTTGGGACACCACATCCTGAAAGAGCAGCTCCAGATGTGTGGTACTTCTGGAGCACAGAGCAGCAGCAGAGGGCTCTCCTGGGAAGATGGAAAGAGGAGCTCTCAAGGCCAGATAAAGGGATGGGGACACATTGTTCTGGCAGCATCCACTACCACCACAAAGAGAAGTCATGTGAGAAAGGCTGCTGCAAAACACATAGTATAAGATAACATACAAAGAGGATGGCTTTAGGGAAGAAGGATTTCCTGAGATGCAGCTTCTCATTTTGAAAGTCTGACAAAATATTTACTCCACAATATCGTTGAGGTTTTGAAATAAATCCATGTGGACTACATGTGATTTGATTAGCAACGTCTTTGGACTCATGACCCACTTTTTCAATTCACACCATTGAAATAGAGCTTTTTCTCATAAAGGTCATCTAGAAAACATGAACCAACAGCAAAAGTTTTCACTACTTCTTTGATAGTGAATGCTTAAAGCTTCACCCAGGAAAAGAAGCTGTGAGCTATTCTTCTTTCTCAGATTGTCACTGGTAGAGTATGAAGAAGAGTTCCTCTCACTGTTCAGCTCTGCCTTGCATTGTAACAAATAGCCAGTTTGCAATGGCTAGTGCAGCTGAATTGGCAAGGATTTCTTAAAAAGGCCTGAACGATAGAAAACCTGTCAGAGTTCAGCTACTATGTTCCTTAATCAGGGGGAACAGACAGAAGAAATGCAGACTCTTCTAAATGCACATACTTCATGCTTCACAGTCAAAAAGCCTACAGTCTAAGATCAGTTTAGCAAACCAATGCCATTAATCGTTTCCAGTAGCTGAGACTTCCTAAAGGCAGAGAAATTAAGGGCAACATCCTACCTGTCTGCCAGTTTCAGTGGTTTTGATCTGGTAGCAGAGAATAACAAGGTAACACTCTGAAATTATTCACCAATCAGTCCCACATATTATTTAGGATAACAGTATTGAGGTTATGCTAGAAAGTGTGAGAATCACTCCCTACTGCCGTATGTTTAATTGGATATAGATGATGCAATCACAGGTCTATCATTTTGGAGCTACACAAGGAGTAAGAAATTGTCAGTAAAGGAAGGTGCAGAATTCAGATCATCTGCAGCCACTGTGTTTTCATATGCAGAATCTGCACACCTCCTAAAATATTAGTACTCAAAAGCAGTTGGCACCCTCCCTTCCCACTGAAAACTTGCGCACAATTAGACACAGAAGCAGAACAGTGCTGGGGAAAATGAGTCAAGTAAGGTGAGAACAGAAACATGGGGGTTACTCTCTAGAGAGATAGTTGGGAACTGCCTGTGGACATGTAAAACTCATAGGCCTGCCAAATCACACTTCCTCTTGTGGTTTTAAGAGATAACACATGGGCAGGTGCTTGTAAGTATAGCAAAGCTGATAAAAAGTGATCTAGCTGAACAGGAAATTTTGGAAGTGCTGGTTCCTATAAATACCTCTCTAGTCATCCCCAGGCAGTCATATGTTCTCCATTACTCCACAACCTGAGTGCCTCATATTTTAATCTCTTGATGCTCTATGATGTCAGAAGGATTGCCACCTCTGTTTTCACATTTCTCTGGGACAGAAAAGCTGAGATCCTTGAAGGTATTTAAATGTATTTTCTCACATACAGTTTAGACTGAAGGTGTGACCAATGCTAGTTCAAAACCTGAGGATTTGAGACAGAGCCACACAAGGATCCATGTATTGTCTAGGAGCTGGAGCTGGACCAAAAAAAAACCCAAGCCCAACAAATCCAATGGTATTTTGGTTATTCAGGTGATGTTTAACACCACACTTTGCGAGTGCTGAGCTTGCCAGGGCTGATTTTCCACTAGCTTGTCTTGCTTCTCACCCAGGTTCCCAAGCTTTTTATGCATGTATATCCCATCAGTCCCTGATAACCTCTGACAACTCATAGATAACCATTAACTTCATAAGTACTTAGACACATTAAGTACGGAGACTGTGTTCAGGCATTCAGCTTCATACTCAAGTACCAAACACCTAGAACTGGTGTGGCACAAGCATAAATCATAGTTAGATTTAGGGTTTAGGTGGCCTAGTTCACCTACATACAATGTAAGTAGGAAAGGAATTGCACAGAAATGGAGAGGATAACAGAACTTCCTTTTCTACTCTTTTTCCTTTTCTTTTTGTTTTCCTTTTGCATTTCACACAGATCCTCAGATTTATGCTTTCACAAGCCTTAGAAAACACAGCAAGTTTTTGGTGAGAGCCTTCACCTGTGTGCCTTTGGGCTCATGAACATCTCTCTTTGTCCTAGCTGCTTAAAAAAGCACACTGAGAGATCATATATCAAAAGAAACACTTTTCACTTTGCTACCTTGTTAGCAGACCTCTGTTGTTTCTGTAGTCCAGCAGACCGATGCAAAGCCCTTCAAGACACACATTGTCATTATGTACTGGCAGTCATCTAACAAAGCTGGCCAAAACTAATTTGTGGGAAAGGTGATAGTTTTTCTGCCAGCTTGTACAGTAAGTACAAGTCATCCAAAAAGCTGGGAACTAGTTAACAAAGCTAACTAAAATGTCCTGCGTGCACCACCAGGCAGTATGATTCACTACCATTTATTCAAAGCCATTTGCCCAGCATTCCTCCAGCTCCACACCTGGCAGAGTTCCAGGCCAGGTTGGATAGTCTTGGGCAACATGGTCTAGGGTGAGGCATCCTTGCCCATGGCAGGGGGATTGGATCTAGATGATCTTAAGGTCCTTTCCAACCCAAACCATTCTATGATATGATTCTATGAAATGACAAAAAATGTACATGATTGTAATGTGCATGCATGTCAGTGCTCTACAACTTTTTCTTCAAAGTATCTGTAGTGTCACATAGGCAATATTCTTCCTAAACCACTGATGATAGTTGGTCTGCTAGGATGCAAATTATCCAATTAGAGTTTTTTCCCGGGTCTCTTCTAAAATGTGATTTTCGAAAGCTTTTCATGCTTCTGACTTTAGCGGCCTTTTCCTAGTTATCTCTGACCACCAGAGAGGGATTGATCAGTGCTGTAAGAAAATATAGTTCATTAAAGCTGACTAAAGTGAAGAATCTTTGTTCATTAGTTGCTTTGAAGTTGTCCACACTGATTTTCAAGGTGTCTGGATGCACATGGTGAGTTATGCTATATTGCATGGTTTGTCTTCTTTAAACAGTGGTTTAGGTTATTTACACAGATTATAAACATAACAATCAAATATACAATTTAAAATGCAGGAATTTGCATGAATCACGTGGTTTTCTTCTCTAAACATGATGGGATGATTTATGTCACCAAGCAACTGAAGAAATTAAAATTTTATAATCAAGGGAGGTACTCTGAAGCCAGCTTTTCATCAATCTACAAGCTCACAGTCCTTTTTTTTCCAATTAGCTTACCTCAGTAAGACTAGAATATACAGACACAGGCAAAAAAAAAAAAGCATGGGAGATTACCTGCCCACCTGAATCCAATTTATTTTTTTAATTTCAACATTTCAGTTTCCTACATCTTCCAATGCATCTTTGGCTCTCAAACCTTAGCATAAAAATCCTGAAGGCAGACAACTAAGGCTATACACATCAACACATCAAAAATACCTTCTGTGATTTCAGTTTTGTCTCTTCATTGTACTCACTTCTACTTCTAAGAAGCATTACATGTATTTGTTATTTATTAGGAAAGACAGACTTTTCTTTCTATGATAAGCAATTCCTCCAGCATCTCTGCAATGGTAAATTCAAAGTTTCAGCATGCTGCATTCTGGGAGCAATGCCAGCAACAGACAGAAGAATCTAGGGTAGCTTTCAGTATCTCTTTGCTCCCATATGGAGATACTTCAAAACAGAAGCAGAGGTGTGCAATTTATAGTCACAGTATGAGCTCAGTCCCCCCTGCTGAAATGACACACAGAACTTGGTCACTGAAGGCAGCACACGCACCACACACTCCTCTGCGGTGTTGCTGTTTCCTGGTTTTATTCAGACATCTGTCACTGATTATTAGCCACAATGACTGTAATGAGGTAGATATAATTTCTATTTAAAGGGTGCTAACTACAAGTAGATTTTTGGTTCAGATTACATGCACAGGCTTACTGAGTGAGAAATATCTGTCATGAGTCCAGGTTTGTGAGAAGAGCTGTTGAATACCTCCTGGCAGAGCTGCAGACTGGACTATCTGACTTGTCAATATGGGCAACATTTCTTTCAAACAGGACACTAACAGGATGTGGCACACTCCAGCATCATGCATCTCCTACTTCCCACTGTGCCCCTGCATGCTTGTAAAGGACATGCCTAGAAAACCTGTGGGACTCAGCCATCCTCTGTCACTTGCTGAAAGATTCCTGTTTAATGACAGTGGTATTTTCACCTCCTGCAAGATGCTTAATTTCATAGCCAGTCCCGCAGGGAGGAAAAAGTGGCTAGCCTAATACCTGACCAGAGCATGAGGACCAAAATGATTCAAAACTGCCTCCAGGCCCTCAGCCAGAACATGATGTTTGCATCTGACAAGCACATCTTAGTTGCTTCCTGTGGCTTTGCATTTGTTGTTTTGCAGCCTGATTGTGCAGGGCTTTGCCTTCCAGCTGCATGTCTGCACTCCCATCAACACCTGCAAGAAAGGGCACCAGCAAGGACGGTTCAGTGTGACTTTCTCTCCTGACCCCAACCATGTCAGAAAGCAGCAGAGTAATATATATGCTCCAAACCCTTTTCTTTTTCCTAATCATGGCTCCTACTGCCAGGTACTGGCAAACCACATAAATTGTATGGTGCCTGCAAAGGCAATAGACTGCTGCGCAGTGTCTGGGAGGCTGGTATACTGCTTCAACTGTAGCCGCTGCTTCAATTCTAGCCATTGCTTCAACTCTAGCTTTGTCTAAAGACAAAGTAAACCACATCGTTCTCTCAAAGGCTTCACAGAACCTGAGAGGAGGGCTTGTTTGTTACAGCTAGGTTGTGTGCTTCCCAGAGTTATAATTTTCTTCATAGTAATAGCTCTTTGAAGCCAGCATATTTGCTCTCCTAAAACCTGCAGCTCTGCCTATTTGCAGCAGATATGTCAGATATTACTGTTACTATAATGCATTTTAATTTATTTCACTGAAGTTACAGGGAGAACAGCATTCTTGGGATGAGCTATCCAAGCTGCTACATGAGTCATCCCCAGTAGAGAAACAGAACATTTGTAGCTGCAACACCTCTTTCCTCAGGAAAAAACTATCAGCTTTTTTGGTACATGGGCAAGACAATTTTTGTGCCTGCCCTTAGATTTGCAATGAGCTGCTGTGTCGTGCTAATTTTTATATGACTGATAATGGCTTAGGTTAAGAGAAACCCTTCTGAGAAAAGATGTGCAGGCCTCAACAAACATGAGAAGAATAATACAGCCTGAGAATATAAACTCATGATCTGGACTTCGAAAAGCTTGTAAAAAATGAGTAAATGTCGACTAGCACGACGATCTGTCCTTAATGTTTTCCTTGCTTCTTTTGGGAGAAACAAGCATAATATAATATTAAACTCCCTTTATGGTCCTTAAAGATTGGCAAAGGCAGGGTTCTTAGCAGGAGATTTAAGGGTCACTGGGGAACAGTGTATGAAAAACATCTCCTGTTGCATACTTTTCAATATGAAGAAGGCCTGACCTCATCCCTATTGGAGTCACAGCAGACAGCTTTCTCATGATATTTCCTGTTCAGCTCCCCTGCCACCAGACCTCTGCAGTCCACCTGGGTCTCTCAGCCCAGGGCTGACAGCAGGTCCAACTCCAGGGACCAGATGGTTACCATACCTATCAGCAACCAAGGACAAGGCATCTTCCACCTCCTGTTCCCAATGCCGGAAAAATGAAGATTTGGTTCAAAATCCACAGAGAGTAATGGGAACTATTTAATTGAATCAGTCAAGTTATTCCATGGATTAAAGACATAAATAGTGACATTTCCACTCCAACTTCCCAGGAGTAAAGCAAAAGCAATGCTGCAGGAACAATAGGGGAAGGATCAGAAAAATGTGATTTCAGAGATGAGGAGAAATAAGCTAAGCAGTATATGTAAGGCTTTCGCCTATATGCCTTTCCAGCTATCTGGGAAACCTGGCTTTGATTATCAGCTCAGCAATCAGGCATTCCTGTGTGCATGATGTGCACAATACATGAAGTATGAATCTAGCTCAGATCCCACCACCAGCGTCATTAGGAAACATGTTCAGGCCAGCCCTGTTTCTGTAGGAAACATTATTCCAAGATGCTTCATTGAAATAGGATTTATTCAGCAAAATAGGCAGATCAGTCCTTTGCAAGAAGATTAAATCACCTGTAAGTACAAGAATGCACGCAAGCGACAAGCTATGGCCAGCAACCACTAGGTACATCTTGTTTGTATATTTCCCAACCAGTAACGTGTCGCAGTAACACCATGAGAGCTTAGCTCAATTCAGACCCAGGGAAATCAATACTAAGTGGCATATCTGAACTAAGAAACCTGTTTCTGACTGTTTTGAGTATCCAGAGTCAACATTGTCTTTCAGAGGGGAAAAAAAAAATCACTCTTCCTGCCTCCTGCATATTGTCACAGCTTCATGCATTTGACCTGGTTTAGCCAGCCCCAGAGAATTAGCATCTGCTGTTTGTAATTACACAATGTCAAAACATCCAGCAAGGATAACTCAGGTCCCACAGGCATCAGGCTTGAAAGTTGTTTCCAGTTATGCCACCTGCCCATTAGCCATAAGACATTTATCAAACCAAGGCCTGCATCACTTTGTAACTCAAGGTGTCCAATCAGAGATGCTGGCATCTGACTTTGCCCAGTAAATGCAACACATGGCAGAGATGTGTGCTGCCTGACAAGTCACTAAGTAGCTGCAGCAGGTGCTGCAAGTGCAAGTTGAAGCATGAGCGATGTTGTCCACTAAGGTCTGACACCTTGCAGACATAGTATCTGCACAGATTTCTGGGTGGCAAGTTGTCATTATGAGCATATATCACTTGTATCCATTTCTTTCATATTTAGAAAAAGTGCAAATCAACAACAGTAGTATGTTATTCAGCAGGGATAGATTATCAAGAAAACTGTCACAGGACACAAGACATTGTAAGGCATTTCTCAGAGGAACTGGCAAAAGGCAAAAGATTTAACACATCTATAGATACAAAAAGGATGTTTCTTCTTACAAAATGGAGAGAAGAAGAATATCTTAGAAAACTATTTGAGGAAGGAGACTGCCACATATTCACAGTAGGCCACTTCAAATTGATCGTCTCAGCCCCAAAGAAATGCTGTATTTTCTATTTGAGTGCTACTTACTGGCTTCCTTATCCAACGTAGAGTAGTGCCATTTCAAAGCGGCAAAGACTTCCACTGACTTCAATGCTCAGCAGCTGCATGAATGAAACTTTAAAGGCATAACTTCTGAACTTACCCTGATGGATGCTATCAGCAGAGTCATTTGAAAGGACTCAGATCATTTGATTGGATGAGATTTACACACACTAACATATATGGAAAGAAATACTTTGGAAAATACCTCTCATCCCTGCACCCTCAGAGGGTAGCTCTGCTCTCACTATGCATTTGGCCATCTCACTGCTAACCCCTGTTTTCCGGGATCCAGCAGGAAAGAAAGTACCAATTCAACAGAAATCAGACATCCCTTTTTAGCCCCAAAGAAAAAAATGCTAAACACATGCACAATGACCCCTCCACACACATGTATGCATGTGTATGCATGTTTTTCTTGTTGTTGAATAAATACACATGTGTGCGTGTGAGTGTACATAGTTATAAAACTTTCAGAATGGCATGAGAAATACGAAGAGACAGAAAATCCAGTAAGATCCATTTAGAGGCTGGCAAACTGAGATAGCAGCACTTTGAAATCTACGTAAACCCTTATCAATGCACAACAGCTTGTTTCTACAGATGTACAGCATTAAAACATATGGATAGCCACTTTGAAGAAAGGCAAGACAATTCCAGCAGCCCTTAAGTGAAACAAGCATTGTAGCTACACTAAAGGTGACATAGTACACACCTTATCTCCCTTTAGCACTTGCTTCAGAATAACATGCAAACAGCACCACAGTGCTTCTGATGGTCAGGAAAGAAGGGCTATCCTGCTAATTTCTGCTAGGACATGAATTATTTCTTCTTTTTCAGCAAAGATTTTACTCATATTGGCATAGACAGAAAGAAAAAACATAGAATAGAAAGAAAAAGCTGTAGAGCCTTCTTAGAGGAGGCATGTATGGTAATAAAATGGAAAGTGTTGCACCACCTATATTACATTGCCAGTATGAGGAACTAAACATAATACACATGTTTTAATCTGTTCAGTCTTTGGATGTATGATGTTCAGTTTACCTAAAACTGAAGGACTAGTAAAGAAAATCTCCTGTCTCACTGATTTCATCCTCCATAGTCAGTAAAGCTTTCAACTTTCTTTTTACATGGGTGAGAGCAATGTCATCTTGTGGTAGTGAGTGCCAAAGGTTCATTATCTGCTGGGTAAGAAAGATTTAATTTAATTTTCATTAAGTGGCCCTTCTTGGTCTCACAGAGTAAGCAAGATTGAGCAGAAACACCAAAATATCTTATGATGCTCCGCTTCACTGAGGGTTATCTTGTCTCTGCTGTACACATCTTGCCTAAAAGAATATATTCAACTTCTACTTACAGACATCTCCCCACCTCTTAGCATTTTTGTGGCCTGTTTCCAAGCCCTTTCATTTTAAACAGATTCAAATGTACTGTTTAGGGAAATTGCATTATCTTTATTTCAGCATAGTCATCCATTTCATTCTAGTCCTTTCCTTCTTTAGTACTCTGATTCTCTTTTTCTGGATTGTTACGCTTACTACTGCACTCTGAGCTGTTGCAGAGACAGCAACTTTGTGGCAAGGAACTTGGAAAGAAGGTACTCTCTTCCCTTTCCTGCATCTTTCTACAGTATGATTATCTACAGTTCTGTTTCTTTCCCCAGTAAGGCCTAATTTGCCTTGTACCCTAAAGGAGGGGAAAGAAAAATGAAGGAAAACTCTAGCTAAGATATTTTTTTAAAAAATCATGGCTATTTGGGAGAATAATATCTTCAGAATGTCCTGACTTGTGAAGTAATATTTTTATTATATTGAAACCAAAAATTTAGGAATATTTTCTAAAATGCGAAGGCAATTAGATATAAAATAGATAATGCAACTGGCATGAGATAAGACAGCTGATCTCTTAAGGCACCAGCTGTTAACTGTTGTGGCACTCAGAGAAGACACGAGCAAGACAGTGAAAATCATCTTAATTCAGGGGTGAGCTAACTATGAAACATTTTCTGTTTTGAAGAAAAAGATTGTATGTTAAAGGGACAGTAACCATTTTTGGACAGCTGGCCAGGGGGAAAGGTAATGAATATTTCTCTAACATACTGTAATGGGAAAAATCACCAGGATCTACCTACCAGACTCATTTGTTTGTTGCTATCAACAGTCTGCTTTCAGTGCAAATCAGTTAGATAGTATGAGCAGGTCATCAGAAGCAACATTTGGAAGTAGCTAATGTGTTGCCTGGTGGGAATCCTACCAGCGTTACTGAGTGTAAGATTCAGGTTACTTTCTCTGATTAAGCCTTCACACAAATTTAATGGCTTCAAACAGTTCAAAATCAAGAACTGAAACCCAGTTAATTAATGGCAAGCATGAGCTGCTCTATTCAAGTCCCACATGGGAAGATCGTCTCATTTCATCACGTAGATTTCATTAGAAAATTAAAACAAATTACAGAAGAGCAGGCAAAAAAACTGAGAAACTCTGGCCAGAAGAGGAGGGTAGTGCCTCAGGGAGCGTTTTCTGTCTAGAGCAAGTGCTGAGCCCAGGATGCTTGTTTCCTGCAAAAACTTGTGTGGTCAGTGCAGCACCAGGAGTATGGGCAGTCTTTGTGGACACCTCGCTGGTAGCACAGCCCAGGTGCTTCATGCCTGTAGATGCGCACATGACATGCATGGACTTCCCTCCCCTTTCAGGCAGGGCATACTGTGGTTTAACAAGACAGTATTTCAGCAGCAGCTCCAAAGACCAGCCTGTGGGTTTCTGTTCTGTACTTGCCTGGATTATTTAGCATGATAGCTCTGGTAAGCACCTCCCTGTTGTCTCAGCCCCCTGCAGCAGAGCAGTGCCATTCTACATAAAATATTCACAGTACACAGTATCAAGACTGATAAAATACATAAGAAGCAATGTCCAAAATTGTAGGGAAGTAACTGAGTAAATAGAGAAGGCAAAGCAGCTGCTCTTCTGAGTGAGGGTGCTTGTGTTTCTTTCTGCTTGTGCAGTATTGCCTGGGTGCAGAACATTGCTTTGAGGGCATATTTTTCTGAGGTCACTTTCCTCAGTTCACCACCCATTTGCCCATCTAAGCATGAGCTACTTTCTGAACTCAGCAAAGCCCTCTGGCCCCAGTTGTGATAAGCAGTGACAAAATACTGACAAAGAAATTAACTTCTAGCCCATCTATCCCTCTTCAACAGTAGGAAAAAATTATTCTTTCAGATGCAGGTAAGTGTTAGATTACCTCAAATCAATGGCTGCATGAGTTCTGTTCTCTCAGACACTGTAAGGAGCAGTGCATTCCCCCACTTCCTACATTATCTCTTCTTATTCTGGTGCCTGACTTCCAAGCTGTGACAGATGCGAAGCACCATTGTACTGCCAAGAATCAAAATCTCCAGGATATGCAGAGCAAATTTAATTGAGCTTAATGACTATGCCTACAGCTGTAGACATGTAGAGGGAGAGAAAAGGACTCTGGTATTTGCCACCATAGCATGGTTAGGGAAAATACCACAAAGGTCTGGCCTTCTCTTTTCAAAAAATGTGAGGTTACTTAAGGGTTACTTCTGTAAACAGATTAGGCATTGCAAGGCTCTGTGAAGTGATGCCTTAATATCTTTATATCTTTGAGTCCAAATCTTTACATCCCTGTCACAAAGTCAGTGTTCTGTCCAATAGCTTTCCAGCTGACATTGCTATTTTGACACTGCCCCTGTCTTACGTTTCCTTTCCTTGTTTTGCTCTGTAATAGCGTGATTATTTGATCAGTCAACAAAAGCTCTGCTGTTCTCTAGAATATTTCTGCTGAACATTCAAAGCTGTTTGGCTGCCTGTCTGCTGCTACCACACCACAGCTTATGTGTACAATCCATTTATGAGTTCTGTGCTCTCAGGACCTGTCAACACAGGGAATTTATTGTCAGATATGCTCAGGTGTGAATTTAATGTGCCATTATTGCTCTTCTCTAACTCTTTTTGTGGGTTATCTAATTTTACAGAAAAATGCCTTTGAGCTGTTCAACTTAACTCACTTTGGAAGAGTGCAAATAGAGTATTGTAACAGCAATGTTTACATAAACAGCTCAATAGCTTTTTTGCACTCTTACTTTAAGCCAAACCACTACTTAGCATGTGCAGTCTGGAAAGCCTATCACATAATCTCAGGTCAAAATTAATGTGGTGGATTGTATGACCTACCAAATACAATATGCCAGCCTCAGTTTCTGCAGGACTGTCTACATAGGGGAGGTTAGTCTGGATTATTTAATGGTTTGAATTGAAAGAGCAATGCTTATCCAAGGTTAACTCTCTAGTGCTCCACTCTGTACTCCAAACTGTGTAACTAATACCTGTCTCACTGAGAGCTGGGCCCATTTCATAGAATCATAGAATCATAGAATCATAGAATAGTTAGGATTGGAAAGGACCTCAAGATCATCTAGTTCCAACCCCCCTGCCATGGGCAGGGACACCTCACACTAAACTATATCACCCAAGGCTTCATCCAAACTGGTCTTGAACACTGCCAGGGATGGAGCATTCACCACCTCCCTGGGCAACCCATTCCAGTACCTCACCACCCTAACAGGAAAGAATTTCTTCCTGATATCCAGTCTAAACCTCTGCTGTTTAAGTTTTAACCTGTTACCCCTTGTTCTGTCACTACAGTCCCTAATGAATAGTCCCTCCCCAGCATCCCTGTAGGCCCCCTTCAGATACTGGAAGGCTGCATCTGGAAATGCATTCTGTGAGCCTCAACAGAGAGGTAGTAAGCAGATAGAATTTTCAATGGCAAAGCAAGGACAGATTGCATGTTGATGGCATAATTCTGGAGCTCACTGTGTGCAGGTGATGTTCAGCACCAGCTTTCTCTCCTGGCACCCCCTGATCTGGAATAGACAGTCTAGAGTATCAGGAAAGGAATACATATACCAAATAGTCTGAGTATATAATATATGCGTTTAGAGGATGCTGTTACAGATTTTTAACAGCCCCGTTCACTAAAATATTCAGGTTTGTAAGAGCAGATGGTGTTTTTGAGGCAGAGTTTTTTAATTAAGGACAGGTTTGGCAGTCCAGGCACTGTCCACACTTCATGACTATGCCTCACTGCTTACTATCCTTCCTTCTCATGCAGATGACAGGTCAGGTCTGATGTGTGATCAGCCTTTTCATTTGCAAAGCTCTGCTTTTGACACTGATCAGTTTCAGCTCTGCTTTTCTTTAGTTTCCTAAGTACTTAAACTGTAACTATCTTTCAGATACACCAGAGAACTTCTGAAGAAGTCTTGCTATCAGAATTACATTAATGCATACCCCAAGACAGTTTTTGTTCTCTTTATTGCTGCTATTATATCTCTTCAATATTTACCATTATGATTATTTTTATCAGATTAATATAAAGTACCTTTTAAAAACATAAAAACTGAACTAGATAGGACATACTAATTACGGACCAGAACTCTTGCTCTACATCATTGCTGTTTCTGAAACTTTTCCACCACCATTTCTGTAATTGCATATGATGCCAAGATTCAAAATGTTGAGTGCACACCAATCATCCTTTCATACATAAAACTTCAGGAGACCAGCTGTTAATGACTCTGCATGTACTTCTCACAGCATGGTAAAATGAACCAATGATTAATTCAATATCCCAGATTTTAAAACCTGCACTTCTTTTCCATGATTAAATCTGCAATACAGAAAGACCAAAGTCAGCTGAAGTGTTGCTTGTAGCAAGAAGCATTGCAGACACAAGGAATATATACATTTTCCTATTGTACTAGCATCCATAAAGTGTAGGGGGCTAGTGTTCAAGAAAGCAGTTTTGTGAAAGCTTGTTGTAAGGTGCAGTACTTATAGGTAGGAATGGCCCATTGCCACTGGTAGGACTGGGATCAGTGCATTGCATCGTTGACAGTGGTGTCACTGCAGAAAACAACTGCAATGTTTTATGGACTTTCCTTATGTAAGCAACATAGATATTAACATTTTTTGTTTGAGACAGCAGAGCAGTTACAAAGAGAAATCCACAGTAATTCCCTCCTTCTGAGCATTGGTTCAATATGCAGAGTGGTTTGGGGATATGTGAAATAGATTCCTTTCAGAGGAAAACTTTTCAAAGTCTCTGCTCTGGTTTATAGGAAATGCACTCCAGACCTTAATGGGAGACATGTTTGCACCAGTAATTTTTGCTTGTGACTGCTTTGATTCACAGGAGTCTAGATGCTTAATTCGGGGGGCTAGACTAAAGCCATCTTGAACTATAAACTGAACTGCATACAGTATAATTGTAATGGTCACAGTACCAAATATTCTGGTCTGTTGGATTGCTCTTTTTTTGCCAAATTATTTGCTGATGTGGCCAGAGTCCATAAACACCAAGAGGATCAACATTTTTCCCCTTGTCCTCCAGCAGCAGTTCAAACACAGGAAAAGCAGCAGGAATTGCAAAAGACAACACGTTTTTAAGATATCCATCTATTGGGCAAATGGTGAAGGGAAAGGCAACTGCTTTTCCTGTAATGAGTGCAGAATTTATCTAACCAGATTATCAGAGACTCAGTATGGGAGAGAAGATTGACAACTGACATCACCATAGGAAAAGCATCACTCAGATCCTTCTTTATGAGATCCCAAAACACCAAGCAGAGAATGTAAACAAAAGTTTAAGTGAAATTGTGTCCTTCTTTGGAAATACGGTATTTATGATGACCTGACTTATGGATGCCTGTAATGTAAATTGAGAAATATTTGTACTAATGTGATGCTCTGTATTTGGACCAAAGTTCCCAAGCTGTAGGCATTGATGCAGGAAATATATTCGGTCTTGCTTAAAGCCCTGAATAATCTCGAAATATTTGAAATCAAGTAGATAGTTTGGGGAGATTTATTTTAGCTGTCTGTATAATTTTCATGTAATTATTCATCACTGAGAGGAAGAGAGGATATGTAACAATGCATTATGATAGAACAGGATGAGCCCAGGATAGCTGCATCTCCTAACTGCCAGTCCAAGTACCAATTCATAATAGTTCACAAATTTGCTTCACCCAGCCCCCATGTTCTACAGAAAAAAACACTGCAGAAATACTTCATGGCCAGTCCTTCATTCAGAGTCTTTGTCATAGCACTTTTGGTGCTGTAGGAAAACAATAATATTGAAAAATCCTGAGGACACTGGCAGGTGCAACAGAGCTGTCCTTACAACATGTACACAACTATTTCAAGCAATTTGATATTAATCCTTCCAGCTGCTCTGGCTGTTTTCTGGAGGCTTCTGGAAACTGCAGCATCAGAAAATAGGAATATTTTTTTAAAGGATGCCTCTTTATTCTTCTACATTGTGCCATCATTTAGGAGAGAGAGAACACATGTACAAAAAGACATTACAATGATCTAAATATGGAGAACTGATGAGCATTTGATGTCATTGGTTCTGTTTATTCTAATTATTAATAGAACATCCATGTTATATTGGTGAATAAAAACTCAGCAGAGAAAATATTTTTATTTTTAAATGCATCTTAAACAATCACATTATACTCCTAGGTTTTAGTAGGAGTTTCAACAATTTTGAAAATAAGTGTTGTCTAAGAAGTAAACAGATCCTTACGGCATCATGAACACCACCATAATTGTCTTAAAGGGCAACATTTTAACCATTTTCTGATTCCTTTCCATTATTCACTTACAAGAAAGCTGATGAGGGACTTTTTTAAAGGTCATGTAGTAACAGGTCAAGGGGTTTTGGCTGGTTAATGGCTTTAAACTGAGAGAGGGAAGATGTAAATTAGACAGTAGGAAGAAATTCTTTAGCATGAGGGTGGTAAGCCACTGGCACAGGTTGCCCAGAGAAGCTGCGGATGCCCCGTGCCTGGCAGTGTTCAAAGCCAGGTTGTACAGGGCTTCAAACAACCTGGTCTGGTGGAAGGTATCTCTGCCCCTGGCAGGGGGTTGTAACTGGATGAGCTTTTAAGGTCCCTTCAAACCAAAAACCATCCTTTGGTTATATTACTCTGGATAGCTTCTGTGTCTTACAAGGCAGTGTGAGTTTTGATTGGTAAGACATTTCTCTATGACTCAGAATATCTGCTCCCAAGTGTTAAGTGACCTTGGCTACTCATTTAACCCTTCCACACTTCTAAAACTTCATTGTCTTGCATAGTAAAGCTCCAACTACTGTGGGATAGATACTGCCTCTTATAAATCTGGGCAGCCTGTAGACAACTGGACAGAAATACAAGTGAACTAACCCACTTTCAGAGTCCCTGCTGAGGACTCTTAGGTCTTGCTCTAACAGAAAACAAACCATGACTCATGTCAGCTCTGGAACCAGCTAAATATTTTTCCTTTAATAGAAGGACACAATACACAGCTCTAAACCAGCCTTACACTAGCATCCAAATACTTGTGGTTCATTTACAAATATTAGAAAAATTTCATGCTCTTTTCAGCTTCTGAAAGGTACTGAAACATAGATTCTCTTAACATTTTACATTTATGCTGAAATGGACATTTGCTACTAATACAGCCTCACTAGTTATTTCTTCATGGTTTTTACATCTGCAACTGAGATAGATACTTTCTGCTTCTGTCCTCCAGGAGCTGCTGTGAAAGGTTAGACTGACCAGTAAAACACTTTTCTTCTGTAACAACTCTAATTCACGGGAGAAGGAATTCCTTGTGTTTTAAAGCTATGATGGATGAAGAACAGGTTACACAGGAAGCAAAATTCTACACCAGTGGTCCAACAAACCCTGTGCATATTCTTATTTATATTTTTAACCATTTCACCATTATCCTTGAAAAACAAGTTTAACAGATCAGAACGAATGTGTTCAGAAAAAAGACCCATGATTTTACTTACAGAGTGACAGTTAGACGGGAGAACTGGATCATGTACCAAAATTAGCCTGCTTCAGGAGGTGTAGCTGCAGGTCACTCCTACTACTTACACAGAGTCTTTTGCTCATATCCCAAACAGCTGCAAAAAGAAGGTGCCATGAGCTCCCCTCCACCTTTAGTTTTTCAGCTACACAGTGAGCTGAAGCTCATAGGTGCAAGCTATTCAAGGTTAGCTGGTGGAGAATCCATCTCTTGAGTTCCAGTCCACTGGGCCACACCATCCTCTAAAATAAAGCAGTAACCTGGGAGCACTATAATTCCTCAGCTTCCAGCATCCATCAGACAATGTTATAAGGAAAAAAGGCAAAGGCTGAGCAAGGTTATTCAATTAAAAATGCAACAACTTCTTAGAAATAAGAACACTGGATTAAATTCTTCAGCTCTATTACACATGTAAATTGTTATGGAAGTGCAGATGTGTTGAGGAAACTCGGTAGCTTAGAAATCTGTGTGCTTTTAACAGTAACTGATTTTTTGTCTATTGATATTTGCAATTAGCCTTACACAGCAGAGCAACTGCAATGGATTTTGTACATTTTTACGTACATAGCCTATAATGTCTTTCTACCAGAACCTCTTTTCCTGCTTACAGCATCTTCCTCCCTTTGTAGATTTTGTAGCAGTGTTGTGAGGGTCGTCAAATAGCACATCACCGTGCTATGGGACTTCTGTTCTCTCCTCCCAGAAAACCAATGTGTTTGTCATTGCTCTGATATATTATTCAATTTGGGAGTCCTTTGTGTATGCACATTCAGTATAGGCCAAATTATTATTCTGTTCAAATGAACAATTTCAAGAAGCAGTTTTTTTAAAACCCTCTGGAGCACTTCTACATATAATCTTCAGCCTTCCCTCAAACCTGCTGGATCCAAGACCTGCCCCTCTTTGGAGTGGGAACAGACATTCTGTAGCATTTTCTGAAAGCCAGAGTAAATTCTGACATATAAGACCAGGTTTGCAAAGGTGATTCCCATCCCAAAGTTATTTTCAAGATTTCAGTATTTTCCAGTGATGTCCATGCCTTTCCCAGGATCTTAGCCAGTGATTCCTGGTGACTGCCATGTTTAAGTCCTGAGGTGAGAGTGGTTCTCGTATCTCCGCATGCACGGTGCAGGCATGCTTCATGCTGTTCTTCTCTAACTCCTTTTCTGATGAAGTCAAACTTTGAACCCTGCTAGGATTGCATAGTGTTAAGCAATCTATGTTCACCTTTCCATGTGAGGGAATACCAGGTGTTTTTGGTTTGCACCTCAGTAATTTACAGTGACTCCAAAGAGAGCGCACTCCACATATGCTCCATCCATGTGGTAAATGCATTTGTCACAAGGCATGAGGTTTACTAAACTTTTCTGACAGGCTGAGACAGAAGAAAAAATAATGTTCATTAAAACATACAACCCTTGTGAATAAGGAAAAGCGGGCTGGGAAAAAAGGAAAATAACAGAGGATCTTGCTGAAAATAGGAATCGTTGCACACTGAGAAAATAAAATCCCACTCTGTATAGAAGAAAACCCACAGAGATACCAGTCTACTGTAGCCAATGTATATAAGTAACGGACAATAAAGGTGGGACACTTATCATTAACACAATTGAAACTCCTAGTTTGCTTCCTGAGAGAATTAATTTAAACTTACATGGATACCTTAGATAGTCTTGGCCTTTTCAAATAACATGATCATCTTTCCTTTATTAGGACCTGGTCCAGCACTGCACAGCTTTCTGTGCATGGGTAGTCCTCTTACTAATATTAATATGCCTTTTCATGCAATTAACTATTTGTAGGATTTGAGCTCCGGGGTGACATGCCATAATAGGATGAAAAATAGTTTGCTTCACCAAGCAGAAATTGTGCACAGTTGGAGTAAACTCTGAGGTCAGTGCAAGAGGGTGTGAATATACACACCTCACTAGCTATCTCCGCTTCGTTGATTTGACTCACGGACAACAAAACCCATGGTAAAGTACAATTCAGTTTATTGATTTCTCAGAGAAACACGGGCATATTTGTACATTCATAACTGTTAGCTTAGACTCAAAGACACCAAGAACCTATTTAAAATCCTAGCAGATATTCCTAGCCACTTTGCATGAGTCAGTAAAGATACACCATCAGCAGTCAAGTTCAGCAATTCTCACCTTGTTGCAGGCCTTGTCAGAGCTGCCTGTAAAGTTGTGAGAATATAACTTTGCAGTACAAATATGGCCAGCTTTTCAGCAGTGTTCCGTCATGGAGCACTGTACAGACAAAAATGCGTGGGAATGAAGTGACTGGATGCAAGAAGGAAAGATGAAAGCAGTGCTTTCAGGTATAGGGAATCAATAGAAAAAAAATCTGCAAAAAGATGGTAGTGCAACCCATCCTCCCCAAAAGCATTTAATCTTTTTTTGCCATACTGTTCAATATGCTGTTATACATGCATATGCATGCATACAATTTCCATAACTTCATCTGAATACTTTCATGTTTACATCAGTGTATTTAAGTCTCTAAGGTATGTTTTAAACTGTAAACTAATGACGTTTTTGTAACTTGTGAGTTCCAAGCCATTAATGTATTATGATTCTTCTGCCTGTTACTGTCCTTGATTAATCATACACATATGATTAATTTCCACACATTTTCACCTAGGAACATACTTGGAAGAAAAGGTGATTGTTACATTAGCACTTACAGGATGCTTACCATCTGTAAAACTTCTTACTAATACTAGGTTAATTAATTAAACAGAAGTTCAACTTGCATACTCTTGGAATGAGTGTCATGGGTGCAGAGTACATGAAGTAATGTTTTTCTCTGAAATAAGAAAATGATTCAGTGAAGGAATACCTAAATACGAGAGAGGGGAGCAGACAAGGGAGAATTCAAATATGCAATTAGATCATACCCATATGAAATTTCACTTGATCTAAGCTTCTACATACTGGCTAGAAAATGAAAACCATCATACTGAAAAAGCTCACAAATATTTATATATCCCTCCTCATTTTCCAAGGAATAAACATGAAAACTTGACCTTAAGTTACTATAGCAGCTGGTTGGATATTGTTGAAGTATTAAAAGAAGGGGTCCTATTTTTTTCTGTTTAAAAATTTTGAAGTTTCCCCAACCCTTTCTCTTGACTTCTGAAGCTGTACACAAGATGATAGAATAAAAGTGAATAACTCCTGGACCATTGTTAGTAGGTAGTAGAATATGTGTACTCAAGCCTTGTCAGCTACAGGACCTAGACTTGATTGAGTAGTCTGAATGGCTGTTGTCTCAGCGTGTTTTTCCACTTGAGGCACTGGCAGCACCAGAAAAAGGTTTGTGAAAATGTTACCTGCTTGGGAAGGGAAGGTTTATATTTATATTAAGGGAGCTTCCAGGGAGAAGGCTTCATAGCTGCTTATATGAATACAGGCAACGTGGAGGCTGCTTTGATTTGATGTAACCAGCAACAGCTAAAAGCCAATGTCCTACAACAGGAGACTTACCCGGAGCATTGCACACTTCAGTAACATCCTATCCAGCTCTCCTCTCAAATCCCAAATGCAGTCTATTTTCTACATACATTGCATGGTTAGAATCTTAAGAGGAAGTACCTGGCCGCTGGCATCTTAGGAACCTCTTAATGTTCATATGACCTAGTCACAGGATCCAAATCTGCCATTCATCTATAGGACATCTGTGCCCATGTGAAGACAAAATCAATGGCTGAGAGTAGCATTAATGTGTCTGAGGAGAAAACCATGTAAAAAAATCTGCAAGCTGTTGCAGGACTCGAGGTGTGAGGGCAGCTTACCCAGTAAAGCTCAAAATTAAGCTTGAAGCTTTATTGAACCAATCTTTCACAACAGCTGCAAGGTACTTAAATTGCTACAATTCTGAGTTCTTTGGGGATGCCAACTGAGAACTACAGACTGGGGAAATAAGGCTTTGAAGAGTGACCAGAAACACTGTGTGCTTTCATTTCGGTGCTCTCAAAACACCTTCAATGGAGCACCCAAAATGTGGGGTCACTTTCAAAAGTCCTCAGCTGGACTTCCTTGTGCATGGCCTCTTCTAGTGCGGTGAGTTACTTGACTGCAATAACAGCACCCAAAGGAATTGCCTTTCACAAAATGACCCAGGAGACACTAATACTCTTTTTCTCAGGTCATAAACCCTTCTATCTGTCAGCTTTTCCTCTCCTTTACAGGGATTTGTTTAATGTTTCCTTTCTTCCAACTTTCTGATAATCCACTTGCATTTTCAAAAACATTTTCAGCAGTAAACTATTCAATGAGGGACAAGAGAGTACTAAACAAAATACACTTTCCCAAAGGAAGGAAGGAAGGAAGGAAGATTTCTAGGGAGAGAAACATGAGCCAGCACTATTACTGCTGGAAGCCTATCACGGCAATCGTGTTTAAACACATGGATATTGCTAAATATCTAGAGGGGCAATCAAACCTGCTTCTAAAAATAGATCTTTACAAAGCCACACATCTCTACCAACTTTAAAAATTGTGTTTCCATTTGGAAATGGTATCAGCAGTCTGGTCTGATCTATACTTGGACTACCAACAACCAGTTAGTCTGAGCTCATCCATGACAAAGAGAACTAGCTCTCCCCAACAACTCTAATGTGGAAACAAATAGCTTACTGCTGATGTGGAACATATCTCAAGTCAGATGCTTTACATCACACTGATCTTTTTAACAGTAAAGGTAAATGAATCGACCAACTTTTACAGATTATTTTTTTCAGGTATTTTATTGTCATAAATAAGAGAGCTACCTGGCATTCAGTGCTTCAAGGAGCATGACTTTCCAGGGAGAATGCTCCATGACTAGCTTTGGTTGTCTTTAGTCAGCTGAATGGTCACAAGCTTTGAAAAAAATAGAGAAAGGGCTTTTGACCATCAAATCTTGACTACTAAAGCAACAATCAAAATTCATTGCTGAGTAAGTCAGTTGGATAGCTAGAGCTCTGTGATTTATTCTCATTCTATTCATCTAGTATTATTACCGGAGAAGACTGTAAGAAACTGACAGTATTATGCAAGGCTGGCAGACTTGTCAAAATTTAAAAAAAATTCTGTTACTTAATTTGATTTTATAAACTTGGTGTCAACTTGGGTTTTTTTTTAGTACATTTCCCACTTCCCACTTTCATGGAACAAAGGCAGGGTAAAAAGAAGTCAATACTCTGGAAATTTTTGCCATCATGACTAGGTAATCAGCCTGCTAGATATGGGGTTCACACTGAACTGGTGAATAAGAGGAGGTGTGGAGCACACATCAGAGACTACATTGGAGATATTCCCCCATGCTGTCCTGCAATATTAGCCAGCAAGCTCTTTCAGCCAATGGCATATTTTCAGTGACAAATCTATTTTCCACAGGCATATACTCAGGGAAAGTACTAATAGCTATCAAGGAGAGTATTAGCAAGTACTGCAGTGGTACTTTATGATAAATTAACACTACTTTGTTCCTAATGTCAGACACTTCTCTGGTCTTCAGTAGTAGTGTGGGAGAGCTATAATAATTGCAAGACAGACAACCAAACATGGAAAATATTTAATTCACTGTAGGGGTAATTAGCATGGACTGAGTAATTGTCATGAAAATGTTTGACCTGCATTACTATGGATGTCATCACAGGGTTTACAACAATCTCTGTTTTAAAAGGCAGGAAAAAAAATCATGTAAAGATAAGAAAGAGCAGAGTTGTTACTTTCCAGCCTCCTTCAAAATAAAAAAGGTTGGAGAAAAAAAAAAAAGAAAAAATCTAAAATGTAAACCTAAAACTGATGCTCTAGAGACTATCTCAGAAAAGCATTATGGCATTATCTAAGAAAAATAGCAATAACACTGTACACATTTGCCATGACTACAGTTTCAGTAGCTAACATACTTTATTAGGTGGTTCTTCATCTTCAGATACAGTAAGAGCAGCTGTTATTAGGCCTCTGATCCTATTTTTTGTACCAGGTCTACCAACAAATTGTGTTTACCTCACAACAACACAGGGAGAAAGCGCAGAATAGTTCACCTGCGTAATGGAAGAGTCATGAGTATAGGAATTAGGTCCTTGAAAGATGTTTAGGCATATGACTGCATTGGGATAAACTCTTGTTTACTTAAGACAAAGACAGATGCTCAAGTAATACTGAGGATCTGCACCTGTGTAACCTGTCCAAGAGCAGGGGACTAAAGGACTGAGTCAACTCTACCCACTGCATAAACCTTTCTTCCCAAACAGCTGTACTGACAACCTGGTCACCTGGAGGCAATTAATTCTACCTGAAAGAAGAGACCTGTGCCCATGGATTTGCCAGTTCAGATCCTCACCTGCTCTTCTTAGTGTAAATGAAGGGAGAAGAAAAAGGAACTTAGAAAATGGAGACCTTTCTCGACAACACCAAAGTTAAGACAGCCACCCCTGTTTATAGCAGTGCCACCAAATGTCACTGAGATATGTGAGAACTGCTGCACGACACCAGAAGGCAAGAGGATGATCTGTAAATCCTTTGGGTTTTTTTAATTTAAAATGCTTACTACAGAAGTGCTCACCAACCTGTGGTAAAGGCTGTCTGTTTTAGTCAGATGCATTATTAAATCTATTTTTACTTCAAGGGAAAATAGTTAACAAACAGCAAGCAATGTATACATCTCTGCAAAGTGCTGAAGTAAGAAAAAAGTTGAAGTGATTCTCAGCATGTGTCAGAAACAAACCAAGGTAATGGCTCCTAATTTTAAAATATGTAATGAAGCCAAGATTTGCTTTCTGACTTTTTAAACCAAGACCACTTTCTGAACTGGAAATTCTTAAAAGTTGATTTTTCATGATCTACACCAGGTGGCAGATTATAGCAGCTCAAGGAACTGAACAAAAAATACAGAGATAAGCTCTTTAAAATCTATGTGGGGAAGCAGATAACAGCTCACGGTTTAAGTTAAACAACAAGTGTTTGGGGTCTTGCAGCTGGAAAAAGTTAATTCAAGAGTGCAGGACAGGCTGGCAAGCAGCTGGGAAGCAGCTCTGTGAAAGGCAGCCTAGGGGTTGGTTCTGATGGACAGAAAGTTCAATGTAAGTGCATAGTGTGCAGCTGTGGCAAAGAAAGCCAACAGGATGCTGGGTTGCTTCAACAAGAGTGTCACCAGCAGGGATAAAGATGTCATTATCCCACTCCACTCAGTGCTTGTCAGACCACACCTGCAATACTGTTTTGTTTTGGTCCCTGCTAAACCAAAAGATGTGGGTGGACTGGAGATGGTCTAGAGAAAGGCCTAAAATATGATCTTAGGACTGGGCAGCCTGCTGCATGAGGAAAGACTGAGAGAAATGCTTTTGTTCAGCATGGAGAAAAGAAAGCTCAGAATACTGATCTATATTCCACTATTTAAAGAGTGGCTACAAAGAAGGTCGAGATTCCCTTATTACAAGGGCTCACATGGAAAAGAAGAAGCTGAAGTTACTCCTGGGGAGATACTGACTGGACACAAGAGGAAAATTTTTCACAATGCTATTAGAATAAACTTCCCAGGAAAGTGCTGGGTTGCCCAACACTGGACACTTGCAAGATTTGGCTGAAGAGAGTGCTGGGACATCTTGTCTAGACCACGTTTTGCCAAGGAAGGTTAGACCAGATAACCCTCAAGGTCCATTCCAACCTGATATTCTGTGACTTTGTGATGAATGCTTTCCTGCAACACATAACCCATATGCAGTACAACATTGTAACTCCATGTGGCAAAAGCAGGTCCACTTCTTTAACTCAGAAGCCTCTGACATTTTTTTTTCCCAGTAATTCAGCAATGCAAGATCAATGCCAAGAAGATCCAGCCCAGTGTTCAAAGCCAGGTAAAACCTCATAATCTGCCCCCAGCCCTGTACTTGGACCTAAGCAGAGAGGATTAGACCCGTCCATCCTAACTCTATCAGGTATAAACCCCTAAGCACTCCAGTGGGAACCAGGGACTATTCATTTGTTAGGGAACTGACCTGAATTGTTTCTTGCAACACTCTGTCTTCACAACATCCCTTTAGGACAAGGGTCCTGAGTTTCTCCCAAAGTCAGGCAGAGAAGAAATGCCTGGCTTTAAAGTCTGCAGGGACAAAGGGAATTAAACTGTGACTTCCCTCCACAGCCCCAGTCATTAAGTTAGTCATCACTGACCTTGGTGCTCTGCCTGGCGTACTTCAAGGCAATGCCAAAATATATCTCCTTTTTCTTCGCAGGGAAGGCAACAGTTGGTGTTATGAGGCTGCTAATTTCTTGTGTGCATAAGTCAAAAGGGTTATTGCTTCTTCCCACTCCTCCCTTCCATTCCCTAACTACTGTTGATACTCTTGTCCTGCTGCTGCAAAGTTTCTAACCTTGTTTTTTGCCTCATTACCTTTCCCTAGTATAGAGAGATACAATTCTATGCTTCTACTGAAAAGCAAACATAAATAACCTCAGCTTTCTCAATGATGCAGTATCATTGCTCTTACTTGTAGGCTCATCCCAGGCAACCAGACAGGCTGGAACTGTAAGTATACCACTGCCCACATTATGTAGTGAAGGCCTTTCCTGAAGTCTGTATTAACACTGTCAGTTCCAGGCACAGTTTAAAGACAGTTACAGTTGTCTTTGTAACAACAAGGGACTGCCTTTTCTGTGTTGGGAAAGAAAACTTCATTTCAGATTGGATCTATTTAAAATTTTTTCATCTTGCTTATAAAGATATGTCATGTAGGCATTTAAGCTGAAAGTATATTATTTAATGTGGTAGTGGACATAGAGGAGAGTGGACATAGAAGGTAGTGGAAATTGAGTGGGTTGCAAAGAGATAAGATTGCATTGTGTCTATGCTGGTATGTCCTCATCCAGCCACCCCAACAGACAGTAAAGATAATTGAATGGGTCATGGTGACAGGCTTCCACAGGAGTTGTTCACTGCTTTGTTGTTTACTTCTAATAAAAGTGTCCAGCCTCATGAATTAGTTTCTCTCATATTCCTCTCCTCCAGTCTCCCTTGTTTTTTTGCACAACTGGAACAATATATGTACTACTGTGATCCTACTTTGCAGAAACTACTCGGTAAGGATTATGTCCAAACTGTGCTAAAACATCCATCCTTAATTTTGGCAACTAGGTGACCCACACACTGACAGCACTAAGCACCCTTCTGCAACTTATCCTTAGGGAAAAATAAACCCTGCCAGGTGAGTGAATGAGTATTCAAGAATTGTATATGGACAGGATTGTGAGCTACATAAAAACGCATTGGGAACTTTGCAGTGTGCAGGAACTGTGTAAAAAGTTCAGACTAAGTCAGAAGTACACAAGACCTGAGGACTCAGCACTGCACTGCTATCTCTGCAAGCATATAGTAGAATCATAGAATTATAGAATAGTTAGGATTGGAAAGGACCTTAAGATAATCTGGTTCCAAGAGCTCTGCCATGTCCTTGCCCTTGGCAGGGGATCTGAAACTAGATGATCTTCTACACCAATGGGACAACCAGCAGTAACAAGAACCTGTAGATCTTAGAACACATGAAGAAAAATAATGTCTAAGAACAAAACTCACCAGGGATAATTTTAGCATACAAGTAAGGATAACATTACCTAAGCAATAAGTGCATAGGACAATCCAAGCTGAAAGAAAATGAAGAAGGTAAGTTATCAACTTTTATAGAACTGATTACAAATGTCCTAAAAAATAAAGCAAGGAAAGCACTGAGGCTTTCATTTTCCTGAGTAGTTTCTTGATTTTTAGATAAAATCAGATTTCATTATCTGGCTGCATTAAATAAAACATAAGTGCAGGGACTGTGAACATATTTTCAATTTTTTTGCTGATAAATACCCAGTATTTCAAGAAAAATAACTTCTGCAAATTTTCACACCCATGCAAAAATTTGGAAGGCTGGATCCACTAAGTAAAAGCAGGTTGTCACAAACTGAATTTTATGCACCCTAATCTGAAAGAGACAGAAGAAAGGGAAGTCAAAGTCAAATATCTGACTGTTTACATGCCTAAAAACAAAGGGACCACTCTTGCTAACAGTGTTTCATTGATCTTTCTAACTCTGTAAGTATTATAAGTATCTGGTCTGTCCTCCTATACATGAACTCCAGGGAATTTTGCCTAGCAGTTCAGCCGGCGAGTAAAATAGTTGAGCTTTTCAAGTTTGACTCACTTCTTTTCAGTTCTCACCTGTACTTCTTCATTTAGTTTAGCATATGCTTTCTCCCACACACCAGAAAAATTAAAACTTTAATTTCTTCCAATTACTGCATCCTCTTACATGAATTTCAGAGAATGTGCAAATATGGTAAAAAGCTTCAGTGAAATTTCCTGGGCATACTTTCAGGATTTATTTGCCTTTATTATCAGATTTAGAAGCATGTAACAGAAGCACCTCCATCAAGGCACACACTGCAGTCTGGGACCTGCATGCTATTGAGGTCTTTTTCCTGGGACCCTTGAGACTTGAATGCCAGTCTGATTCAGATGGCCTTGGTTTAGCTATGGGATGCATGTGTGAGGGTAATGAATGTCAGTGAGTCAGCCTTAGGGATTTGAGCTGCATTTTGAAAAGGTAGTGGGAGATTCCCTCTTATGTGCCCTCAGCAAGGCTTTGAAAAGCTAGAGTCCACAGTGAATTACAGTTTCTCACAATGTAAGCACAGTTAGGGTTCCCATATTAGAGGAGCACTGCTTAGAGTGGTACTGCTGGTTCCTGACGTTCAGCAAAAATAGGCAGAGCCTTTCACCTGAGAACTGAAAACCTATGTCTGGCCACAAGCAAACACTAAAGCACAGGGTCTGAGCTAGAATTTGGGCCATGCAAATACTGCTTGTAGCCGTTGAAAATACTTGATTTTACCTACATCAGAGAGGCAAAGTAACAATTCTGCCTTCTCCACCAGTAAAAGATACTCAAGTGTGAGAAACTTTTGACAAGAAGGAGGTGTATGTGTCACCTGCCACATCCTCATTTGTGTTTTCAACTGAAAAGATGATTTGGGAACCAGAACTCCAGCCCACTCTGCAGATGATGGTACTGCAAAAATACTGACAGAGACATTTGGAAAACTATTCCTGCACACTTCTTGTTTGGACATGACATAATGATTTGCAAATCTATATCTTCGCTCTTCTACTTGAGAAAGTCACATCACATCTTTCAACAGCCCTGGAAGATCATTTTGTGAACAACTTCATTGCATTGCTGGTCTCTGGGAGTGAGCACACAAGACTGCATTTCACATGCTCAAAAATACTTGCCTATGCCCTAACGTGCAATTCACCATAGGGAGCCTGTACAAAACCTATATATTTTCTGTACTACTTAATTTTTAATTATTTACTGTTCACTGCAGAAACTAATTTTTTTGAATGTAGAGACATAACTTGAGGCCAAAGTACCTTCCATGGAATTATCCATTTCTGAACTTGGAATAAATTGTTCAGTTTTATCCTGCAATGGGAATCTTGCTTTTACTAGCTTGCCTTTTAAGCATTCATGAGTATATTTTTAGCTGGTGTAAATTGTCATAGCAACATTTCTCCTATGAGATCTGTATCTCCTCCCTCTTCTCTTCCTCTTGTGTCAGATAAAGATACAAGGCAGATATTACCACATGTGACAGAATTTTATAACAAACCGTTATACAATGCATTGCGTTCACATTACTACTTAAGCTTCAATGGATTTCCTGCAACACCAGTAGATGTGTTTTATAAATGCATCTTCTTCCAGGCTCTTTGCTTCTTTCTCAGAAATTGTGGACAGAATCTGCACCATTTCTTCTGCACTCTCCAGTCATCTTTTCCTGTTATTTTTGCTCCAGGCTGGGTAAGAGTAGGCCTACATCAAAGGAAGATGTTATCACAGAAATTGCGGAAAAGCTGAGCTACCTCTAGCACTGAAAATTGTGTACCTCCTATAAAACCTGCTCAGGATGTCGAAAATCCTGTCCACACTGAGTCCTACACCGATATGTCCCCCACACCATCAACAAATAATCTAGTTGGTGTCACATCTTTCAGTGGCATGTGCACATATTGCTTGACAGAGACATGAAAGTGTTTTTCAACATTATCTCCAATGTGAGCTGCTTCCCACCTTGATATGGGATAGTGAAGAGTATAACAGGTTTCTTAGTTTTCCTTTTTATATTTTTGAAAAAATCTTCATGATTTCCCATGCAGTCATCTACTTTAATTGAAATTATTATAAGTTAAGAATTGCTAGCTTGCACATTGTTGGTAGCACCTAAATCTTTGTGTTACAGTTTCACACTGAAATCCAATCTACCCCTTCATTGTGAGGGCAATAAAGAGCACAGTGACTTTCTCAATTTGAGTTGTGACTGAATCTGTTTAAAAACAGTATCCCAAAACACAAAGGTGGGACAGAAAGGAAAAATCCCAGATTTGTTTTACACTAATCTTGACTATAAGCCAGCAAGTTTCAAGTGGCAAAAAGACTCCTTATATATGTTTACAGCTGACCAGGCAACATGAACAAGAACATATGCTTTCCTGCCATGGGATATTGGAAAGACATATGTATGGACATCATCATAGCAGGAGGACACAGGAGATGGGACTGAGGACATCAGGCAAGCTGAATGTGAAAGAGGTACTGTGGCAGGACCTGAGATAGAAGATCAGTGTGCTTTATTTCAAGTGATAATTATTGATCCTTTAATTTACAGACCAGACATTTCCAGCTCTAGTGAAAAAATAGTCCTTGTGCTGAGACAGAAATAGTCAGCTGACAAAAAGTAGGAAGAGGTAGGTCACCTTGTCTTATTCCACTCCTATTTGCAAACCCTCGTAGCAACTCCAGAATCTAATCATGCATAGACTTCAAAACTGCTGTGGAATGATTCTCTGATTATCACAGGAAAGTATCTACCCTCAAACTTAGTGAAAACCTGACTCCAAAGCTTCTGCAGAGAAGTACATCTTGACTAAACTACAATAGTGTATCTTTTTTGTTGTTTTTCTGGCCACTTTCAAAAAGGGACATTAAAAAGATTTTGATAGTTATCTAGAGAACTGCATTCTCACTGTAATAACAAGATAAATTGAATTCTTCATAAACTAAGCTGTTCTTAGCAATCCTGAACACCCATCAGGATGGTTAAGAAAAATGATAAGGAGGCTGCTAACTGTACTGTGTTACCTGGCAAAAAAATGGCTTTGCAATGCAAGATCAGATTTAGCCAGCCTACATCCCAAGTAACTCCAGTAAAAGTATGTATATAAGCCTAGTCAGAATGTGTACCCCCATGCAGTACATAAAATACTGATGATCATCTTCTAGATATAAAAAGCAGAGATCTTTAAGCTGCTGTATATGTTCATCCTTTTGCTGTCTTCTTCCCTCTCCTTTGTGTGTTTCAGCTTACACACTCTTTTTACAGCTGTGTTACAGATCTAGTGTACATGTAAAAGAAAATAGCTTTATGGTAACTAAATATTCAGTGAAATATTGTTAGTTGACCTGTGGGCACTGCTCTTGTGTGACAGTCTGAAATGTCAAGTGATTGCAGGTCTAGATGCCATCAACCTGAATCTCTTTTTTAATAGCTCAGCAGCCTTACAGCTCAGCACTATATCTGGAGCATGTCTTTTTACTGTTGGTATACAAAAGTTTGTGGAACTTCTGACACAAGTGTAAATAACTTGAGAACTAAAAAGAACTGTAACAACTCAGCTATCACTAGAAAGATACCTTTGCTTTACAGCCTTGCTAGGAAAACCAGGGCTAGCGTGTGTGCTTCCAAAACTTGAGCTTGCAGGACTGAGAAACAGCTTTTAGAGATCTATCTAGACAGCTTGGGACTGTAGCAATGCCATGGAAACTCCTTCAAGTCAACAGGGCTTCATGATGTTCTCCTTCCTGTAACAAAGCATCTCCATGCTTTTCCTCCCACAGCCATCACTGCCATGTTGTCAGGACTAAAGATGACTGCAAGCAGAAACACCTTGATGTATGTTGTCCATTAACATATAAAATCATTAATGCTAATAATTCAAGGGTGTTTAATGACTTTTGTCAAAGACCATCACAAACAACAAATGGGTCACAGCTGGTACAAAACAAAAACCTTAACAAAATCTGAACTTGAAAAAATTGATTCCATTGATTAGATCATTTCACAACAGGCTTACATAATTCCTTCTCTTCTGAATCCTCTGTCCGTTGGAGAGGAGCAGATACCATCACATAGCACTGTTCTGACATTCAGAACCTGTAGTCTAAAGACTAAGGAAATCCCTATATTTAAGTGCATGGCTAAAACACACTTCAAGAATTTACTGTAACCCAGGCTGTAGAACAACAGTATATACTAGCATCTAACTGAAGAGCCTGCAGTGGCAGAAAGCTGACCCTTTCTCTTCGGGAAGAGGAAAGACTTCAAGAACCCAACAAGCTGAAGCTGATGTCATGCTCTTTTCCCAGAGGCATGCTCACACTGCACAAGGAGAAACAAAACAGCAGTATGTGTTCTGCAAGGAGTTTCTCCAGTAACACAGGTGCTGCAAACGTGAGATCACAAAATACATCCTGAAAACAGCACAAGACTAATAAAGCACATGGGAAAAAAACCCCAACCTTCTACTACTCCCTTACTAGCAGGTCTTGTAGTTCTGCCTACTGTACAAGAGAAGAAGTCAGAAATATGGAGAATAGCTGTTTTATGACCAGATGTATTTATCTGTAGTGTACATCCCAGTTGTGGAACAAAGTGCATACAGATGACTACCTCTGCAATGAGGCACACACAGCTTCTCAGCAAATATCTGAACATTTCAAAAAATCTTGTGCTACTTTCTGTGATGTACACCTAAGCAAAGCAAAAGAATCCTGCAGAGCATAAAAAAATATAATATTCTTGGAAAGACTGTGAAATATTTGCATACCAAATAAGACTAACACTACCATCTGGTGACTGTTGCAGTGAGAATGACAAGTATTTAATCTGAAAATCTCAGAGCGCTCATGCAAATGTGGTCCTAAACAGTATTTAAAAAGTAAATATGTAACACAAAAACCACATTCTGCATCAGAGCAACTGTGTAGTCCTGTATTTTGTCTCCGGTAGTGACAAATGTAAAAGGCTATTTTGAGAGGCCTTGGTAGCATGCTCTTTCTGCAGTACTTTGCTCAACCTCCCCAGCAACCACAGTTCAAGATATATGTGTGGGCACATCTCTGCTGGTTGCCCTCAGCAGCTGAGTGACATAATCTTCTTCACATATAAGAGCATATTGTGTAAATTTTCACATGGTTAGGGTTTGTCAATGATAAAGGAAAGATCTAGATATGCTGGTCATAGTCATTCTGTATTAGTAAAGGGTATTTTTACACACAAATTCTGCTAGTCTGAGTTATCTGGAGTTGCCCTAAAAACTCGTCATGTCAGAAGCCCAAGGGTGATGGAGAGGAGCTTTGTTAAATTGTTAGTAAGATGATAATTACGTTGTTGTTAATAATGATTGTTATTATTATTGAAAACATTACAGTACGTTGTTTTTACTGTGAGAAGATCCAATTACATAAGCACTTACCAAAACCACATTCTGTGGTTAAGATGAAATTTTCCTTTTTTTTTTTGTAAATGTGAAAATTAATTCTGATTATATTGATTTTAAAAAAATCTTTTCATTCATTCTTTGTTCTACTGAATGCATGAATTTTTAGCTATTTCCTTGAATACACTTATGCAAGATTCTCACATTGCTTTGCAATACCACAGCTTGGTTGCTGCTGGAAGGTTTTGATATATTTTGTTTCTTTTTGCTTTGGTTTTTTTTTTCTGCTGCAAATCAACAGGAATGTCCAGCACTTTTTTTTTTTTTTTTTAACTCATCTCTGAGAAATACTGTAATAAGAGAGGCCATATGAGAAGTTTTGGGGTAGAATGTGCAAGACTGGTGCAGAAGAGGGCAGGGACTGCTTTGTAAAAATATCTGCCTAGTGCATCTGTGCCAGCTGCTGCCTTGCATGCAGGCACTTACCTGTTTTCATTTGCCCATGGCAGAGTGTGAGCAAGAGTTCACAGCCCAGGTCTGACCAAGTCCTGAGTTTCTACAGAGAGCAGCCTTGCAGAATCACTCTGTATTTCCTGAGACTGAGCAGTGAGATTCATTTCTTAACTCTTTCATTAAGGAGGATGACCAAGATTTAGTATGAATTAATAATAAGTTTGCTGTCCATCATAGAGCGTCACTGCTGACAAAAGGTGAACTTTGCTTCTTACCTTAGCCTGTTTCAAAGCCCTTGTTGGAATTGCACACACAATAGGACCTGGAAAGTGATGCACAAGCAATAGAAGGATCCACAACTGACAGCAAGCATCTCACTGAGATGATTTGAGAAAGCAGAGAAGAACATGGAAAAGAGATGAACAGGGGAAAATATTAGAAACACCACAAGAAGGTGGAAACACAAGGGGAAAATAGCAGCAGGCTCCTTTCAAAGCCTTGGGGAAGAAGAACTCCATTTCCTGCCAAGTCCTTTGCTTAAAACACCCCATCAGTTTGCTAAATCAGAGAGCATAACTCAGGCAGATTTGTTTAACTGTAACAAATGTCCTTTCTGTGTCTTTCAACCTGCCCATGTTCTGAGAAGTTACTGTGCCTCCCTATTGCATGCAGTCAGACTTCCCTCTTCTTGTCCATGTACAGGGACAGTTTCAACTTTTCTGGCTTATGGCTGTCTAGGCAATCTGGCATGGACAATAGTCAGAATAATATCTGATTGAGATATTGAGATGAGAATAATACTCATCAAAGTATGTAGTGGGATGTTTTGGGGTTTTTTTTTGTTGTTTTTTTTTTCTTCTAAGTATACAGACTTTACAATGCATATTGTTGAACTTTCCTCCCAAAGCATAAGGACAGAATTTTTGTAGAAAAGGAAAATAAAACCAGGGAGATGTAGTAACATATTCCAGGAGCTGGACTTGTTAAATAGAAGTACAGATGGCAAAAAGGGAAAGAAGTAGCCATTCTCATTACTTGAATCAGACAGGGAAACGATTCTCATCCATCATGTTCTTGATGTAATTTTTAAATAAAAGCATTTCAATATATTTTGCTTCTTCAATAAGACTTCAGATAGACTTAGCACTTGGCTTCACAGATTGGAAACATTAACAAAACACATTATCAACAGCTAGCACCTGAACACCCTCAGTTTCGTTTCTGCCCAGAGAGGTTTTGAGTCAAACTGTGGGTGAATGCAGCTTCAAGCTTTCTTTCTGACTTAAATACAGACCACACCATTCTGCAATATGCAATTTTAATCCTAAAATTTTGGATAATTGAATGCAGGTGTATGCTATTGACATTGCTAACATTCAGTTGGATAATTCAGAAAGAAAAGGACTGGGTTTTAATACAGCTGGCATTTCAAAATACAGCTCTCAGGCTTCCCTCTGTTCTGCACTGGCTTCATGTATAACTAAGGTGTAATTACTATCTCCCAAAGCTTTTAAGCTCAAAGCCTCAGGACTTCTACACGCTCACTGTGATGAAGAAATCTGCTAGAAATAACCTCACCCATCAGGCAGTCTTTTGGACCTCAGCTCCCCTGCCAGGACCATTACAACCTGGGTATTAAAACCTGGTGCACAGGAGCTCAGAGATTTACCTGCACAGCATTGAAGAATTAGCAATGAAGTGCTCCTTGTGCTAGACTTTATGCAAGGTTGTAACATGACTGTTACATATCAGAGATTTGAAAATCAAAGCTCTTTTTGACTGAGCTTTCAACATAAATTACCTATTCTTCTTATGACTCCTGTCAAGTCCTGAGTGCTCTCTCCCTCCTGTAGTTTCAAATAGCATCTGAGAATGTAATTTTCTGTACCAATACTGCATCCATAAAAACATCTATAAAAATAACACTAGTTCTTCAAATGATGTCTAAATGCCTCCCCCCACCCCAGCCTACTTGCTACATGGTTCAAGGCAATAGTTTCAAAAGACAATGAGGAATGGAAATGTTTTCTTAAACCTGCTTTGTTATCTGTTTTTTTCTCTTCCAATTCTTTGATAACAGTTTTCCAGAAGCTATTATGGTGTATGTTTGTTGCAGGACTCTGTTGAATGCATAAAACCTTGTATCTAAATTAGACCTGTCTCAGCAAAGATGTTGGACTGGTCAGTCTCAAGAGGTGCTTTCCAAACTTGGCAAACTCCATGGCTCAGTCTAGCTCTGTACCACAGCCTTCTATTCCTCACAGCTCAAACCCAGGTGACGCTCGCTCACCCCACAACCAGCAGTCAACTGGTTCTTAAAATAATTCTATACATTTGCATACAAATGCAAGCATCTGATTTTTACAAATGACATTTTTTGAAGCCCATGTTATTATCCTTTTATCTCTCTCATTAAAAATAAATAAATAAATGGTGGGGCATTGAGGGGATAAACCCACCTTACCCTGAGGTATGGTTGCTCCTACTCCACTGCAATTTACAGCTGAGATATAAATCCTGGACACAAGCAGTTTATACAAGAAGGTTTGTATCAAGTCTAGCAGCAGTGATACACCTGTGATTGCTGCTGCTGCCGAACCCATCTTTGTTCATACCTTTTAAATTCTTTCCAGGATCTGCTGAGCTTGGGTTCTTCCATCACTTTTTAAAAAAATAGTATGCAACTTAGGAGAAAACATGTAAGACTTTGCCTGGAATTAATCTGGTAGCACCCAAACATTAATACACCACAGCACAAAGACTTGATCAGCTGCTCCTACCAAAAGCAAATAATTATAGCTGAAGATTAATGCTGCCTTAATGTCCCTTCTCTTTTCTAAGTACATTTTTTTAACATATTTATTTTTTCTCTGTTACAACAAGGTTAAAAATAAAAAGAAGAAAAAAAAGAGAAGAAGAAGAAAGAACAACCCCAAAGTTTCAAATTTTAACACATAGTGAATCTACAGCTAATGTCTGTGTAATTTCCTCTCAAAAGCATCAGCGTTATGATACAGGAAAAGACCAACACAAGAGAGTTGGTGATGATCTAATTTGCAGCAGCTGATTTTGGACAGACCCAGTCTGCACAAACCAAAAAAAAGATAGGCAGATCTCAAGGCTGGGTGCAGAAATCTCTTCAGCATTTCCCTACCCTGGACCGTAGCCTATACCTCTCAACATGAGCTTGAGTCTACTGAAAATAGGTGTGTAACAAACCTGTTCTCAGAGTGTTCAAATAAGACACACACCAAGCACCATCCCAAAATGATGTTAAAAGTGAAAGAACCAGAGAAATAAATACTATGGGGCAACCTTCTTACTCTGAAACACTGCTGAACCTCAAACATGAAGTGTTAGTGGGCTTGAAAAGATAAAACAGACTAACGTAAGAAAAAGAAGCAAGTGGAGAGGTAAGGCATGTCTGATTTATTGCTTAGTGTTTAAGTTACTGCATTAATTAGTCATACCCTTTAATTTCACCAATTCTGCCTTGGGACAGAAAAGAATCACTACCAAAGACTGCAGTGACATACCCTGGAGGAGGGTTATGCTTTGGAAGAATTTAATTTTAGAAAGTAATGTAACTTTGTTGATTATTTTAATACCAATGCCCAAATGCTTACTTTGCAGTTCAAAAATGCTCAAGGGAGATCATGACTTACACGGATGTGCTTTTGCCATTTTGGTGGGAAATTGGTGCATTTCATTTTTTTCCTCAAGAATCAAAAAGGCCAAGCTTCTTTAGCACTAATAGCATAAAATGTTCACCTGATTCTATATGAATTTCCTTCTGGGTTCAAACACTGCCTCCACTACAAATACTATCTTGTAGTAAACACTCTGTTAAGTTTCACTAACTTCCTATCTTGAAAAAGACATCAACTAAAGTTAAACTAAGTCTGGTCACATCAAGTAGTCTCTGGCTGGGAAAAAATGTGAGGTCAGACAGGAGCAGGCTTACTCTTTGATGAGGTGTAATGGAATGATGGAGATAAATTTACATCATCTGAAGATCTGGCCTTACAGCTCCTGCTAACTTCATTAGGAATATGAGGCATATCATCCGTCACAGAAAATTAATGATGAAGTAAGAGAATGAGAAAATAAAATAATTGGGTTTGGGCTCCAAACCATGTCACTAGAAATAGAGGGTAACCTGAATGTGTCCTGATCAGAAAATCCACAGGGTAGCTTTAAATCCAAGTCTAATCAGAATTTCAGCTGAGATTGTACTCTGTCTCTGACATATCTTCCTCTTTTTTGACTTTTTTACCAGTCTAACTTATTAACACCCAGATTTACATTTTTTTCAAAGATAGATACATTATTGCCATAATATTCCTTTCCACCTTTAAATAACTGAGCTCTACTATCAAAAATAACTTAATGAGATATTTATGCCTGGAAATTAAATACCAATTTCTTAAGAGTTAGAAAATACTGCAGTGCTGTTTCATGTGAAGATGCTAAGCAATCAGCAGTAATCTTGTCTTAAAGAATATTTCCACTTAGTTTGATGTTATTCTCACCATTCCTCTTTTAGACTGGTTCTTATGGTAACCTAAAATGACAATCAAAGAGAAATGTATGTTGGAAGTATGTTTTTAGGTCAACACAGTTGAGAGAATTGTGTTGCAGACTGTAGCATTATTCTTTACAGGTACACAGGGAGGCCTGATCCACAGTTCCTAAGCATGAGCTGATTGTTGTTTGGAAAACAGGTTCAAAATTCTTTGGGTATCCAGGTAGTTTATCACCATCTTTCCAAGAAGGAAATTAAGTAATCCACTGCTAGACACCTAAGAAATATCTAATAATGTTATTCAAATTATATATTGCTGTGTTTGTCCAAAACAATTTAGGGACAAATTTAGAGACAAAATTCAGTCTCAGGCACCCCAGATACTGCAGCCTAGCTGCCTTGGGATTTTCAGTTTTTTAGTATTTAAGAAGGCTAGCCTCCTGTGGAAGCTTATGAGAGGCCAGGAGTTAAAGGGATTTAATATTGCCCAAGAAGAACGGGTGAGTGTCGATACAATTTCTATAGTAACACACGTTAGGAACTAAAGATAACCACACAGAAAGGCTGTTTTCATTTTGATGCCAGCAATCAGTCATATGGAAAAGTACCTCTGCTTTTATGTATTGTCAAAATAAAAAACGTTTGTTTTTAATTATGACTCTAATTTCAAGTGTCTGACACTATAATGGTTTTGTAAAGAGACATTTGCAATAATAATAATAATAAAAACAACAACAATCATAACAACGATAGCAATAGCAATAATATAACAATGATAATGCATATTTCAGGACCATATTAAAGGAGACAAAACAGTTGGCATGGTAACTTTGAATTTGCTGTGGAAAGCAATAACTCAGTGGTCCCAAAATTAACTAAATTAATTTCTGAGGAAAAGACCTGAGTTACATAAGAACATAGAAAACAGACAGAAAATAGGGTGTAATTTAAGGCTGAATGAATCTTTCAGAGAGGTCAAAACAAAGTTTTGTTACTGAATAGATTTAGGGAAGTTTAGATTGGATATAAGGAAGAAATTCTTTACTGTAAGGGTGGTGAGGCACTGGAATGGGTTGCTCAGGGAGGTTGTGAATGCTCCATCCCTGGCAGTGTTCAAGACCAGGTTGGATGAAGCCTTGGGTGATATGGTTTAGTGCAAGGTGTTCCTGCCCATGGCAGGAGGGCTAGAACTAGGTGATCTTAAGGTCCTTTACAACCCTAACTATTCTACGATTCTATGATTCTATGAATAGATTTATTTCTTACCCTCCCATATACTATAGTCGTCAGCATTTAGACAGCATAAAATTGTTTTCCAGTTACTCTCATAGGACTTGCAAAATGACATATTCATATCCTAACTGTTGTTAAAGAGAAGTCTATTCAAAGGTATCAAAGACTGAGACAAAATAGTGGCGGTTTCCGAAGACTGGATTCTAAAGCTTTTATGGGTTTGCCAAAGCAGATATGTTTGGTAGGCACAAACAGAGTAGCTTACATACCTTTAGTGTGCAGTTCTGATACATATGATCACCTTATCTTTTTAAAGTTTTAAAAGACGAGATGGATGTTAGGGTCTTGGGATGGTTCTGTTGAGGCAAGAATCATCTCCAAAGCCTGCTAGTAGATCTTGACCCATGAGCTAGTGTGGTGTCAAAATAGCAGCAGTATCCTAGCCAGTTTTGACAGTCGCAGCTTTCAGACTCCACTAAAATAAGTGGAACTTGTATGTTTTTAAAAATAATTAGTTTGGATGCTCTGGTATGGCACCAGAGCTGTTTTCAACACAAACATCTGAGGCAAGAAATTTAGCTGATTTGGGAATAATGTAATAACAACAGAATAAAAGCTGCTTAAAAAGACCTCCTACCTAAAGTAGATGGTAAAATCTCTATTGATTTTTGAAGTGAAAAAAAACTAGAGCACAGTTAAGTCCTGAAAATCCTATCTGAGTTGTCAATTTAAAATTCTCTGCAGCTGTTTGGAATAAAGTCTGATTAGTAATATGTGCATTCATTTCTTAAAATGGGTGTTCAAACATCTCTTCACAAATTAATGAACGATATACTGCATGTTCCTTTCTACCTGTTTTTTCAGTCTGTAATGTTTACTTTATAAATAAACCAATAAAAAATCATAAGAGGACCCAAATGTTTCACACTACAATCATAAAGCTAAGCACTTAAAATCTCCATCTGGTTTCCAGACACTTGTGCCCTCCTTAAGTTCTCAAAACAGCTAGTTTACTCCCTCAAAACATCCTTTATTTCTGCTTGTGATGATACCACTTTTTACATGCTGGTCCCTTGCCTACTATTATTATGACACAAATAGAAAACAGAATTCTATGGTATTTTAAGAAAATAATAACTAAAATATTAAATGATTCAAGAGAAATAAATTTTCAAACTTGGAGGTTTCTTTTCCCATGATCTCATAAGAAGATTTAGAATAAGGTTTTTGATTTGTGTGAATATTCATACAAGCACTAAAAATTATAAACCGCCTAGCTGTATTAGACAAGGATTTTACTCCTCAATATGCACTTTGCAATTCCAGTCCCTTGAGATTACTTACCTCCTTAAAACTAAAGAGAGGAAAAATGGCATCTTATTGTGCTACTAATAGTTTGGTAGGTTTATTTGGGGGAATTAACTTCTGACTTTTTTATACTAGAGAGAAGCTGACACTTGGCAGTGATGACTGCCCCTTGTACAAAGCCCTTTTGTGTAGAATGACTGGGTCCATTCTGAGCACTAAACAAGAGAAAATATGGGTTACATAGCAGCCGTATGAAAGTAGTAAATTATTTTTCAAACACAAACCTTCCTTTCTGTTACACATTCATATGCTGTGAAAGATGTTAACTTATTTAATAGAACCTTTCTATCAGAGAAACACCACCTCACTTTCAGCCCCACAGCCCCCCTGCCTCTTGCTGGCAGGACATTTCACGACATGGCTGCCATCCTCAGTCATGAGGAGGTGAGGTGGAGATTCTCTGTAGGGGACAAAAGAAATTTGCCCTTTTTTGCGTGCATCCCCAAACTTTCAGAAATCGTTTGTCACTGCTTCTGACAGTTCTGCCTGTACGGCAGGCACTGACCACTACAGAGATGATCCTAGTTACTTGATATGCAGCTCTTTAAACTCATACTTCTTTTGGTATCAGCGAGCATTGCAAGCTCATTAGCTAAAAGTGACTCCTGCTTCTATGCCAAAAACTTTGCTCATTTTAAAGAGCTTAACTTTAAGCCTAAGTATCTGAATCTTCTGGAAACTGAGATATTTTTTTTTCTTTTTAAACTCCAGCTTTCTGCCAGTTTCACAAATCATGCAAAGAAGATGCTTTCAAAACAACTCCTGCTGTCCATTAGGCTTGATCAGAGAGGACATATTCCCATACTGCCAAAGGGAGCGAGTGAGGAAGATTGTTGCCAGGCAGTCTCATAGGAGAGAAACGGTCTTGTTTTCTGCATGAAATGGTAGAAGAAGCTGCAGGAATGAAAGGGAAAGCAGAGGAGATGAGGAAGTGGCTACTCCAGCCCAAGAAGCCCTCCCAGCACCCAAACAGCTTGTATGCATCTAAGCCACAAGGTTGTTGCTCAGTGATGACAAATAGGGGAAAAAACAGCATAAAGGGAAAGAGGAAGGTGCAAAGAAGGCAACCACTAGCATGCTCCTGAAAGTTTCATTATCTTGAACTGAATTCAGAGGTACTAGGAGAAAGTTCTCCATGATTTTCCATTGGCTCAGGCCTTAAGGTGAAATGTACCATAAGACATTAAGAATTCATGCAATTCAAATTTTCATTAAAGCATCTGCCAAAACCACAAGCCTGCATTTGTTGTCACACACTAAAATGTTACTGTTCTCTTACTCCCTCTTTTTCCTCCAGGGACCTTTTAACTTTGGAAAAGATCTAGCCAACACATGATCCTGTGCTGTGTTGATGGACAAGACAGACACATAGCTAGCATTGAACCAGAAATAGAGAGAGATAGATGATATCTCAGAAGATGGAATGAGAAACTGAAAAAAATCCACATCTGTTTCTGCTGTTTCAAAAGAACCTTTAAGGTTTTCCTGTAAGATGAGTGACAACTGCAAGAAATAAAACTGGCTGTCTTACACGATGTTCTTGCTCTGAGCTCATATGATGCTCACTTGCCAGCACGTAACTGACTCATCTCCAAAGACTTTGAGATGCAGTGATGGATAAAGTACAGTAGAAATGGAAAATGTTAATCTAATGCTATGCAAAGCTCTGGGAGGTGCAGTTCTAGCTGAGGCACAGGCGGAATGGGAAAATGATCAATAGAAAAAGAGCCAGTTACTAACATGTGTGAAGATTTTGCTTTGAAAAGGTTAAATGTGATTTTTTTTTTTCTGCTATGTTAAACTCCCGCTCTGGGCCAACTCTGGCCTTCAGAATGTTTTTTACTTCATTTTCTGGAGAATTAAGAGACTTGGAAACATACTCAAGCAATTTGTTTTAACTGACAGTTCAGCCAAATTGCTGTCAACCAGTTGTAGAATGAATTCACGGTTTAATCTTTTGCTTAAGTACCTGTGCTCTAATAAATCATTTAAAATAGCTGACTTTTGGGAATGCTTGAAAAAAGAAATGGTGATGCAGCACAAAGCAAGTATCTGAAATGGAAGGGTAAGGAGAGAGGTATATATATAAGTAAACTGAACAACACCTTATTCATTGTCCTCATACTGAGGGAAGCATTAAGTTGCCTCTTAAGTTCCCTTTGAGAAAAGCTCTGAAGTACTCTGTGTGTGTACATGGGAGAGGGAAGAAGTCTTTGAAGCACTCAGATACTCATGGCCCCAGCTTTATGCTGGAAACTAATATTTCTCTTAAAACAGCTAGGCACTCATCCAATTTCACTAAGGTCCAGGAGCCAATCCAGTACATAAAGCAAATGCTTAAACTTTGAAGAGATCTGATAAAGTATAGAAATATAATTCATAAATAAATGGACTATATCAGGCTAATAGTTCTGAGGAAATCCTCCCCTGAAGCTATAACATTTTCTACTCATTAGGAAAAAAGAAAAGATAAACAACAAAAAAAGGCAACTGGCTTTATGTTACAGCTTGTTTCCAAAGCCAAGCATCTTTCTCTACAAAGATTTCAAAGGTAAGCATTGCACCAATCTTTGCAAGCATGGACTAAAGCAAGGTTAACTATAAGGTATAGCTACTTTTGCATTAGGCTTCAAAATCCCTTGGCAATTTAAACATATCTGAGAAGGGTTCAAGAAGGGGAACAACCCTATTTTCAAACAGTGGAAACCATGAAAAGTTTTCCTTTAACCAATTACTGCTAAATAAACAAGGAAGTGGAGAAGTGTTTGCATTTGGATAGGGTTGTGTTATTTGTACTACTTGAGTTATTCCCATTAAACCACTGTGAAGTGCTCAAGGAGGAGGAATGTATTCTAAGTTTACCTTATATTTTGCCCACTAGTGAATTAACTGCAGGGTTATTTTTAAGTACTTGAATTAAATCAAAAGTCACACACCAGGCTGAGATTTTCAGGACCTGCAACAAATTTCCCCAAAATAAATGAAAAGCAAGCCTGTAACTGTTCTTTCAGCTTTGCAAATTTTCCCTGTAACACATCCCTAAATACATATGAAAATTTAGTAGATTGAAAAAAAAAATAGCAAAAAGGAGAAAATGGAAGAGGAATACACTACACTTGCTACACTTGTATAGCATGGAGATGCCACACTAGGAATGGTTGGTTAGTTGGTTGCTTGCTTGTTTGTTTGCTGGGTTGGTTGGCTAGCTGGTTAAAAGGATTTCTTAACTTTTTTTTTTACTAATTTCTTTATTTATGGCATTTTCTTCTTAATTTATATTGCTGTTCTCTGTAGTTGACTTTCCTCTGTTACCTATATAATCTTTTAATCAGCAAACTTTAGCAAAACAAATGTCCACAAATATCTCAGTAGTATTTAAGGAGTGACCTACACTGGAAGCGAATAGCCTATTTGTACACTCAATCTTATTCAGCTGATACATCCATGCCTGTGTAGCTCTGAAAATGTTAGTAGACACAACAAATTTACCTGGTCCTGTATGCACTTCAATAAGTAAATTTTCTTTGTCCTTCTACAAATGAAACAGTATATATAAGTAAGCATTTGTAAATGAATCTCTTGTCTAGTCACAGCATTTTTAATCTGGCATAAAAAGAACTAAATGCAGATGATTTGTCTGGAAGCAACAGACTAAAGTATGTAATCACAGTCTGATAGCATACAAATAGTATTATTATGTATTATAACAAATACATTGGAAGTAAAGACAAAATGAAGTTGAGCTGCACAAATACATAATAACATTGTATGTAATTCACTTTATCAAGGCTATTTACCAGCATGGACATTAAACATAAAGCTTGACTTACTGCATTTTATCTTCTACAAAGGTATATATTGTTATCAGCTTCCTAGCAAGGAAAAGATGATCTCATATAACACAGCAGATAACACAGCAGTACTTCTATCAAGATGACAGAAGAATGGAATCAAGACCATGACCAGACACCTTGGCATTGGAGGAATTCATGGTGGCATTGGAGGAATTCATAGTGGCATTGGAGGAATTCATAGTGGCATTGGAGCCACCAGAAAAGAGAAGTTTACCAGAGCCACCTCAGCTTTCTAAGGCATCTGATCAACAGATCACAACAGCAAGTCACTTTCTATTCCCCAGGAATACCAGCAAAAGCTATTAATGCTGTCTGGGCCACATATGTAGACAGATATGGCCATGGCTTGTAAGGGTGACCTACCACATCACAGGGACATCCGATATCACACTGTTGTGAAAGATGTCTTGATGACAAATGCCTACAAAATGTCAACTTCTGCTGACAATGTTGTGCTGCAGACATGAAAAGATACACTGTGAGAAACTGATAATCTGGGTAAAAAAATATCAGCTCACTTTTTCAGCCATTCACAGGAGGGAGTTCAACCTGTTTAGGGCAAGCAGAGTGAGGTTTTCCAGCATCCTGACGTTTCCTACAATAAAAAAAAATGCTTTCCAACTTACATTTTTGAAGTCAGTCCTTCAAGATATTCTAGTAAACACTTTTCACTTTTTTCTTTTTTTTAACAGTAAAAAATGTATCTTTTTTTTTTTTTATAAAGCTTTATCTGTCTGGTGGCAACTTCCTTCTGCAAGATCATTCCCATCTGCCTGAAGACAGGGTCTGCCATGCTCAACGAATGTCTGGAGAGTAAGTTGGGTGTGAGAACAGTATCCATACAGAAAAACTGCCGGATATTCAACAGCTGCAGTCGTAGTGTTTTGCCCTGCAGCTGCTCCTCCTGTTTTGTCTCCAAGTCCTGTGTACCTTGTCCTCCAGTGTCTGATAGCTGTGTTTTATGAATGAACAGTGGTTTTAAACAGGAGACTAAAGTCTCTGAGGCCATAAATCATTTAACAGGTTCAGTTTTCAGATGGTTCTCTGCTACATATGAAATGGTTTCTACTCAGCACTATCTCTGTGCCTAACTACAGTTCCTACAAGCCTGATTCCCTTTGCTTCCTTCCTGTTCCTTGCTGTTTCTCAAGGACTGTGATGGATGTTCCTAAACATGTAGATATGAAGCCTCTTGATGGCTGAAGACTGACGTGTTAAGAGCTACCAGCTAACTTGCTAGAAGCTGAAGTGTAATTCAAGATCTTTTCCTTTTTTTTTGGCCAGCTACCCAGCATCTCACCTGGATTTCATGGGATCAGTGTTCAGAGTTTGTCTGAACTTACCTGAACTCCAGCCTCTTTTGTCTGTTCTGCCCACCATAGCATAACTGTGAAGAACATATTTGCAAATATGAAGATTATTAACTGGCAACTCAGTAGGCAGCCAAGACCTTTTGAGGTCAGTCTTTCCGACAACATTATATATGTAGCCATAGTTTAGCAAAAACCAAGATTTTCTATTTGAACATAATCCTTTCTACCTAACAAAAATCTTTACATAATGCCATGTGTCACTAGCCTGTCATCGACTCCACAAAAAAATTATTTCTTGGGGGAATGCTTGGACTGAATAGATTATTACACAATCTGTGGAGTCTACATATCTGACATCTTAATGAAAACCCTGATGTTGGTACATGTCTGCATTCTCTCAATAGATTTGACTAGTGCCTCCAGCCAAATTCATCAGTTTTCTTGTTTAACAGGTGAAATGGGATTTTACATCAGATGCTTTTTGCTATAGTTCTATAGACAAGTTGTAAAGTTAAATGAAACACAACTCAAGCATGAATGAAAAATGCATTCACTTGCTCTGATCGTGTTAGGTACATTGTTAGGTTCTGCTTTGAGATTCACCCTTTAGTCCCTTCCAACATCACAAACCTACCAGTGACTGACTTTTGATTTGCAAATTTTGTGTAGATTAGCTGTTATACTCTAGTTATGCAGTATTTGCTTCTACTAAAACTAGGCTGAGCCATTTTCCTCAGCACCAACTTGTAACCATTGTCACATTCGCTGCAGAGAGGTACAATATCTGCCATTTGTGTACATTATGTCTTTATGCTTTGCCGATAGGAACATTTTCTTCCCTTCTCAGAAGGAAATTGCTTGGATGCAACTGTTTTAATTGAAAAGACCTATTAATTTATCAAGTTAAGAGAGACTCTCACTACTGCATTTAGTGCATTATTCACTATATTACTGTTCCTATTGAAGTTCTAAGAAAAAAAATCATATCCAAAAACTTTACTTGTGTATTGAAGAGGGAACAATAATGATAGTGTATGCTCCTGGGAAGCTACATTCTAAATATAAGCCAGAGGACACTGAATGAACATAAACAGCTTGAGGTGTTGAGAAAAGCGCACACATAAAAGGACTAATGCCAATTGTCTCAGGTGCTAATTAGCTGGGTTCTTTCAATTTTTTGAGAGGACAGGTTTTGCACAGGTCAAGGTGTTTGAGAAGATTCTGAACTCGGCTGGATACAACTCCAAGTCTTGTTTGCACGTGTGCCAGAGAGGACTGCTCTGAACAGCAGCATGTACGAAGAATAAGAACTTTTCAGACCATGGACTGCTCTTCCAGCACAAAGAATTCCGTAATCTCCTAGGTTACAGACTCAAGGTAATGCACTCAGGTGTTTGTAAAGCAAATCAGATTTATCTTCTGTCTCAGATGTAGGGACTGCAAGGATCAGCAGACACAGAAAAACATTCTGCTGTTTCACTGGGCAATCTCTAAGGTGCTTACCATTGCTGGCTTGAAAGGTAATTATCCTTCAGTCAGCTGGAGCTTAGACAACCAGACCTGGAGTCTCTTCCTTGTTGATGGATCCAGTAATCTAACATTCCACCAACATTTCATTAAAAATCTAGTAAGATTTTTGTAAGATGAATAAGAATTTCTAAAATAACAGACTAGCACACTGCTTAGATTGTTCTCTGTATCAAGGGCGCATTAACAGTTGCACAGCTACCCAGGTTTACAGAGTTCCCTAGTCCCATCAAGTCTGAATGCTATTCACCTAGGTGTGGAAAGCACCTCCAGACAACACTAAAAACAAATTTATTTATTTGTTTTTGAAAATGAATGGAAAACTTATGTGCCAGTAGGCTGGCTTAAATACGTGATTTAAAAAACTGAGGCACCTCACTTTTCAAGGTCATTCCCTTTGTGAAAATCATTTTTACACTTCAATGAGTAAAGACAATTTCTTTTTTTTTTCTTTGGGATAAAAACTCAAAACATTTTCCTGATGTTTCTTATTTAATAAAAGAACTGAAGGGAGAAAAAAGGTTCATAAACTATTTAATAGAAGTAAAAGCCAAGCCAAGAAGGAATTATTTTGAGGCTATGTCCTATACAGGAGTCACAAACAAATATTTGTATTAAACAAAACTGACATCTTTTATTCACCTAATCTGAATAGTCATAACAATAAAAGCACCATACATGTGCAGTATTAATTTCATTTTAGAATCGCTATGCAGAAGGTTGTTTTGCATATAAAAGGTGTTTCCTCTTTATTATTACAAAAATGAATTTCCGATGACTGCTGTTGAAAACCAATTGGATTACGCAACGTTTTAGAGAATGAGTTAAAAAATAGAATCATAGTTTTCTTGCAGGGTTCTTTTCTGAAAGGTTTATTTATCAAGAAAGAGGAACATATATTAACTTTTCTGTCTTCCTCCACTCTCCAAAGAAATTTATGTCAGAGATATTCTGGGATACATAAAAACTAGAAAAGTGCTTGAGAAAAGGTTAACTTATGTTAAGATAAAGGTAGCTAAGTTCTAGCTATGACAAGCCTCACAGTTTTTAGCTTTCAAAACCAAGCAAAAAAAAAAAGGGTAAGAAAGAGGGCAAACAATAATCCTGTTCGTAACAAAAGTATGGTAAACTTTGAAATGGTGTTATACTGAAAGTCACACAGTATCTAACGTATTAAAAGTATTGACTCTGATTTTTATATTTCTAGATTTCTGACAGCTTAAAATATCAAAAATCTGCAGAAATGCAATTGATTCAATTCAGTCATTTTGATATCTCTATGATAATTTTAAAGGGGTGAGATCATGCCAAGAGCTGAACAAACTGCAATTTTTCTACACGAGTGCTCCACAGCATGCAGCCAAAACTAATCTACGATTAAGCTGAAAGCTTCTTCCTAACTTATATAAAGCTTGCTGAGCAGAAGATAGTCATGTCAAGAGGAAAGTTCAATAGACACTATTCCGATCTACAGCACAAGAAAGCAAATGAGGCCATAGTTTTGGTTCAATTACCCTTACTTGTTCAAGGGTAAGCAAGAGCGTAATTATCCTCTAACTGTTCTATAAAAGACAGCAAAATGAAATATCCCAAATTAAAATCAGTAAGCTTTCTGCCACACGTAAACAAATTGTTGTGCCTATTATCTTTATGCATAATCAAATAAACATCACACACTATTGAATTATGATTCACAATTTAACTTTCTCAAATTATAGTTTGCAGTAACCAGTGTTAGAGGTATGATTATTGAATTGTAAATTATTTCAGTATGCCAATAATGTATTTAACACCATAGCAATGTTTCTTTGTAATCCAATTTCTTATTGTTGATTTCAGGCATTACAATTATGATGTAAGAATTTTAGATACCATATAAAAAATGCAGTGACTCAAGACAGCCATTTGATATTTGTCAAAGAGTATTTATTCCTCTGTTCTATTTTCCTGTCAAACTACAAATTGATTTAATTTGTTAATAAATCCTGGTTGAAGTTGGTATTTGGTTCAGGCCACTGCAACCACAGTGGCCTGGGTACCTCCTGAGAGTTTACCCTTCAGTTCCCCATGAGACAGGGTGAACTGAATTACTGAGGACTTTAATCTTTCTGGCACTCTTCAGACTTTCTAGGGCATCTAAGCTCAAAAACCTGACAAGCATTTCAGGCATCTTGCTAAAACTTTAAAGCTTCTATTGGGCTCATTCAACCAAGTGCTCACAGTGGCTTGAATGTTTTTCTTCAGATGACTGCTAGTGGTGTATCCACTGCATCACTAAGAAGGCTTGGAGACAATTGTTAACAGTTGTTAAGAGGTTCCCTTCTGCCTCATGGCACAGTTATGTGCTACTGCTGGATGGCCTGTCTCAGAAATTGTGTTGTGCTTATTGATGGGTGCTATACACGATGACTCAGTCACACCAAGTGAACATCCACCAACTGTCAGTGCAGTGTAAATGCTGAAACTGCTTTTATTGGTGTGTTTTCACAGCATGCACACAGCTCTTGGGGCTTTTTTACCCCTTAACAACAACTCCAAAGACTTGCAGGACCAGGAATTTCATCCTCTTGGGAGGTCAAGCAAAAAAACATGACTTGAGAAGGAGCTACTGATCTGAGTGCAGAGACTGCAATATTTCCTGCCTGGTAAGAAGTCCTAGAGTAAAGCAAAGCCAAGAGAGGCTTTCATCAGTTGTAGCTGGAGTACCCTTTAGGCTCTGGGAAACAGTTTTTGGTAGTCTGTATCTGTCTGTGGTCACTCTGTGGTGGTGGTAGAACTGTGCAAGGCAGCACTGTGCCTGCTGCCTGACAGGCATGGGGACTCAGCTGGGGCAGACATGGAAAGTCATGAGTAGCCTCATCAGCCAGAGAGAATACTTTTTATGGGTCAAGAAAGAAGGCTGATTTATCAGCTTACTGAAGAGAAAACTGGGAAGTGTCAGTCTGTATGAAGAGAAAGCCCTGTGTTACAAGAAAGGAATTTTATAATTTCATCAGGTCAAGGGCCTAATGAGGACCAGTGGTAGGGAGATCAAACTAACCCAGTTCAAACCAGGACTTACAGAAGACAGCATAAAGTGGAGAATAATTAACTGCTGGATGAGGACAGCAGGGGAAGCAGCATGTTCTCTGTTTCTCTGTGTCTCACATGTGGAGGAGGAGCAGATGTCTTTGCAAAAGTGCTTCTGCAGTTTAACTACACCCTATTTGGAAACAGCAGGAATCTTGAGCGGCATGACCCAGCCTGTGTTATTCAGGAGGTCAACTAAATCTTCATAATGTTGTCCTTCATTCCTAAAGAGCAACATGACAACACCTAGCTCCTACTTGTGCCAGATGAGTTAAAACAGGATTTGCTGTTGCTCAGCAGATGTTCCTACCTCCACAGCCAAATACTTCAGAGAAAACTAAGGGTCCATAATAGGCGCTGCTCACCATGTAGACCTTCATTCTTATATTATGCACACCTATATAATTTATGTCTCATTGCAGCTATAAGCAGGCCCAGACACCCCAGCTCACAGTGACTGCAGTACTGCCCAGATGTTTCTCCCATCTACTTATTTATTTTTGCTCCCAAGTAGCTCAAACACACCGAATTGGTAAAAACAGCGGCTGGGGAGGACTCAGAAGCTAATTCCATTCTGCCTGCAAAAAATGCATTTTATCCCTTGCAGTATCACTGCTACAGACCCCTCTGGCTGTTTAGTGCTAGGATCTGGCAGTCTCTTACAGGTCTTTCTGCAGGCAGCAGCAGTGGCAGTTCTATCTTAGTAAGCCAACCTCTCTGATGCCTTCTCTGCTATCTGTCAGGATATGTTCAACTGTGGGATAAAACTCCCAGTGGAGTTTTATTCCATACCATTATAGACAGTCCTAGCTGTACTGTTTTTTTAATTTTCATAGAATCACAGAATGGTTTAGGTTGGAAAGGACCTGAAGATAATCTAGTTCCAACCCTCTGCCATAAGCAGGGACTCTTCACACTAGGCCATGTTGCCCAAAGATCTGTCCAACCTGACCTTGAACATCGCCAGGGATGGAGCATTTTCCCATTCTTCTCTAATTTTATTATTTTTTCCCTTAAAACAACAGGCATACTCTTTCAGTTCCTGTTGAAACTCTCTTCTCCTCCCCTGGAGATTGCCTTTTTCTCATTCCAGTACCTGGCAGTCCCTGGGAACACATGCAGTTCAGGAAAACAGATGGGTTGCAGCCTACTGGGTCATTCAGATGGTAGAAAATTGGATCTTTACATCACTATTTTTCTTCCTTGCTATTTAAAAGAGCACAGTAATTCTGTGGTAATCTTTCTGATGCTAATGTCAAGGCTGAATTGTCAGTTTTGTCACTGTGGTTACATTGGGAATATAAATAGAGTCATAAAACACATAAAACCCCCCATCAGCTGATGTTCAGTTCAGTTCAGAAATTGCTCCATTTACCAATATAAAGCTAGTCTTCTATAAACTGACTATGTTGATTAACTGTGGAATCACAATCATCCTCACAGAGGACCAAAGGACCTGCATTTTACTCCTAGATATATCTACATATTTGTGTAAGACAATGGCTGTCTATGCCTAGGTTTCTGTTCTCACTTCTTGTTTCACTTACGGTAACAAAGAATAACAAGGACTTCAGATTTCTGTCCCAGCATCTTACTTCAGCAAACCTGTAGTTTTGGCTGAGTCTTCCTTTTCAACTCTCTGTCACTAAGTATAAATAATTACCTTTGAAGAAACTTTCCGCTGTCTTCTTTTTTCTTTATCTAATTTTTTGGGTTTTTTTTTTTTTGTTGCTTTTCTTTTAACCCTCTGTATATTCCTCACGGAAAGCAGGATGATACAAGCTACACAAGCAGAATATCCTGTCTGCACAAAGGCAACAACATCTATTCATTTTCGAAAACCTCAAAATCTTCGCTTCACTGCTCAGTGTTACCCAGAGGTGACACTGCACATCCCACCAGCTAAAAACCATAAAATATCGTTCTAAAGAGCTCTTATACCAACTTGCTCTCTTTCTGCCCCATGAGCACAGAAGTATCAATGTTCCCAGTAATCCTGAATTCTTACTCTTTTCTTTGCAAAGCCTGGTCAATTTTAACTTCCAAAGAGACTAAGAAGGTAGAACCCAATACAAACAACATAAGCTTCACACTTTAGTCCCCGCCTGACTGAGAGAAAGCAGGCAGTTGCAGGCATGTTGAGTGTTCAGTAATCCGGTGAGCAGAAGCACAAAAGCCCTTTTGATGGATATGCTATAATTTCAAAGCAATGAAAGGTCAAATAGGCCATGGTGGCAAACATGTGTGTTGACTGTTAATGGCTATGTATGTCAAGGAAGCAAAACCAGCCACCTGCACATTTGATCCCACCCAGACTTCTTCGCTCTCTTTCCCTACAGTAAAAACACTCTTCCATCACCTGCTAAAGGGTAACAGGATATGCCAAATCAAATTACCAAGGGGTGCTTTTCTCCACCCCTTTGAATTAAAGCAAACATCTTCACGGAGATGGGTACTTCCTTGTTATTTGCCTTTTCAGCTGGCAGCTTGCTCCATTCCTGCCCACTTTAGCTGCAGGGTAGTGGTAGGTGTCAGCAACAATTGTCAAGAAATAACTCCAAGAGTGAGCGCCATCAGCTCTGGATCCTACAACCCAGTATTACTGTAGCAGTCAGGATGCCACCAAGAGAAACCATACCTGCGTTAGAGGGAGCACAAAGATGTCCCAGACTCTTAAATGATGGGGTGCTCATACAAACTTTTGCCTGCTGTTCCCACAGCCTGCAGAAGAGCATGTCTGGTTACCCACTCAAAGAAGAGGCCTCTGGAAGAAACACCAGCTGAAGTGCTGGGTGTCCACTGGAAATTAACCACATGCCCCACCCAGGATGCCCCATCCTGTAAGGTGTTGGAAACTCTTACTCGCAGGATTTATCAGGCTTTGCAGTAGAATAAATCTCAGCTTCTTCTGGCTCTTCTCACCCAGCCTACTGATACCCTAAGATATCAGCTAACCTTCAGGACAAGGAGGCACAGCATTGTCTGCACACACACCCCTGCCTCAGATCAAGAGGAACAGATCTTTCTTCCTCATCTCATGTACAACACGAATTTCTTCTCTATGCCTTACTGGAGGTGGTGCAATGTAAAAAAGACTGTAAATGCTGCCAAGGTCAACCCATTAGCTAAAAGGTGTTAAGCTCCCACTTGAAGGCCCCTTAATAGTTTCTTATATGTTATGTAGTCACAGAAGATCTGAAATCTCTGGAGGCCAAACTACACTCTGAGGCAATATTCCACACATTACATCACTGTGGCTGTTGCATGTGACACTTAGTTGGAAGTAGTAAGTCTCTTCTTAGCCCTTTTTCTCTAAATTAATTCCGTCTAGGCAAAAATTAGAAAACTAACTGCAATGAAACATTTAACAGAAAAACAGTTGCTCAAATGCATTCTCAGATTGGCAATTACAAAAAAATGCTCTTCCTTCAAGGTTGCTAGTCAGTACCTCTTAGCTGGTTTCAAACAGATAGCTCAGAGGCTGAATACAAGCCTGCCTTTCTTACTGTTACAAATTATGGTCTCTCTCTCTTCACTGTTTTCAAGAGCTTTACAGTCTAGGAGTACAGCAGATGCTAATATACTACCACAGTTTTTCTGATTGCTTCCTAATGCATTTTTCTTGTGGTATGTATTTACAATCCAAATATCCACAATTATTGTGATCAGATTATGTCTACAAACCACAATTACTGGCTGGTTAGATGTGCATCAACATATGATTATTTCTCTGTGTGTGAAAGGTTACAGTTTTGTGTGCCTAGACTGCAAACAGGAAACTTGAGTCTTTTCCCATTTGTCACCTTATCGCTTCCCAGCCTTCTGTAATTGAAGAAATACCTTTCCTTGTGCATAGGGGTAGAGAAGGTTAAATAAACCATATTGTTCAGTATTGTTGCAATAGCATAATCTACAACTCACTAGAAATCAAGACTATACCCTGAATATTGACTTCTTAATTTCATGCCTCTTTCACTGTGTTTGCTTACATACATACACAGAAATGCATATGCTTTAATTTTTGTCTCATGCAGATTTACAGGAATTTTCACAGAGTTTCTTTCCTGATGCCTCACAGCGGTAGATGGAGCCTGGGTTTAGTTTTTAATGCTTAAGAAATTCTGCTGTTAAGACAGTCTGGGGAAAACCAGACTAACACTGCCAAATGCATCTGTGACAGAGAGCAAAGCTCTGGGTGATAACGTAAGCAGGAACCCTAGAAAGGAAAGGTAGCAAGAAATATGTTGAGCATGGGGCAGCATTAGGCTGCATAGGAAATAAAACCATATCTTTCAAAATGTCTGAATTAACATACTTTGCCCTGAAGACAATGTCAAATAAGAAGTTGCATTTCTGTTCAGATCAAAGTGTGGTTTTATTTTTGCCTTCTATGAGTACAGTCTCCATTCAGTTCAACAGGTCGTTTTGGGGAACTGTTTTGCCTAATTTCCTCTTCAGAATTTAAACCTCTTTTTCTTCCTCCCTGTTGTTTTCTTAATCAGTGACTTACTGGAGTGGCAAGCCTCTTTGCAGTATTTGATGATCTAGTGGTTGGTACAATCCCACCTGTTTCTGACATAAGATGGTATAAACAGAAAACTTCAGAAAGATCTAGACAAGAAGAAGAATTCAGACATACAGTGCCTAGGACATGTTCTCGTCTGATAGAGAGATGGGAAAAGATCAAAGCAGCCAGATGGAAAGGGCAGGATCATTGTCCACATGTGTCCAAAGTGTGGGAAGAAAAACATATTCCTGGAGGAAGGAGACTAAGAAGCATCCCACCTCCATGTATTTGTTGCTTAAACTCTTGTCAGTTTTCTGGTGGTGTGAATCTTCCCTGAATTTTGAGAGACAGAGCCACTCCAAATGCAATTCTACACTAAAAGTGTCAACTGAAATAAATGCTTTGCTGAGCTCTAAGAACATCAAATCTGCTGGTTTCTGCAGTTTGTAGGAGCAAGTTTCAGAACAAGACTATTTGGGCTTTTTCCCTGCTGTTTTCTCATGACACAAAGTCATGAAATCTTTGCGTGACATACAGCACTGTTCCTTCTAAAAATCAGTCCTGTCTTATTATAATCTTAATTAATTATGTAAATTTGTAAAACATTTGACCACAAGATAATTTAACCCATTCCGATCTTACTTGATCTTCATTGCAATGACACTGAAATCACTCATCACTCAAAAAAGGACCTTCAAATCAATATATTGTGCCATCTAGTTCTCAAAATATTTTCACTTTATCATTCAGCCTGGAAATCAAATAAATTTGTCTTCTGCAATTGGGGTATTTCCAAAAAAGTGTTCTACATGACTGAGAGCTTTTAGAACCACAAGTTGAATGGAATCAAATATACAATTAAAATGCCTTTCAGTGGAAGATTGCATGCAAAAAGATGTGATATCAAGGTGAAGAAAAGGGAGAGAAATAAAAATAAATTAGCAAATCATTAATATTTTTACAGTTGGGATGGAATTTAGAAAAACAAATAGTATTTTTTACTATTTTGCTTTTTCAAAGAGATTTTTTGTTATTTTCTCACAACATGAATTAAAACCTGCTTAAAAGAGAGATAAATTTAGAGCTAACATTGCTCCCCTGCTCTAAACCATCACAAATAGAGAACTTCCCCATGGAGAACTGTGTGAGGTAGCCACTTCCAGCAGGTTCTCCTGCAGCTGCTATTTCTGTACATAGATTGCAGCAGAGCTTGCCATCAGGCTCTTTTATCTTAATAACTCTTCGGATTTCAGACATTTCAGAGGACCTTCTTTAAAATGATGTCTTCATCTAAGGCTTTTAACAAAAGCATTTTGGCAGATTCTGCCTTTCTTGACCTATTAATAGTTTCATTAAAACAGTTTCCATAAAGAAATACAAAATTTATGTTGAAAGGACAAAAACCATGTACTCGACCTTTACCAAATAACACAAAAAAAAGACAGACTTTGGTAATGAAAATACTGGGCTTTCTTAGAAAAAAAAAAAAAAGAGATAAAATTTATTTTCTTTCATAGAGAAACTGAAAACATAGATTTCTCAGTCTCCTTTATTGACAAATTGACCCCTAAATTGTAAAAAATATTTTTACCAAAATTTGTAAAAGTGTTTCCTAAGAGCGTTTTCTAGAAAGAGAAATTGAATTTAATGAGATAACTCCTGTGTTAACAAATAAAAATTAGATGCATGCATAAGTTATGACAGATGTGAGCTTGAGTGTTTTGCCCAAGACAGCACAAGAAGAGTTTAGCATTTAGGCTCAGTCTTTGGGTCTCAGGGGTGACAACTACAAAACCGTCCATCCTTCCTTTGTGGTTACCCATATTCTTTATTCTGCATTTGCAGGAAAGAGCTACCATACTGTATTTCCAGGCAAGAAGTTAACATTTTCCAGAAGGAGATATAAACCAGTCAAACTCCTAAAGCAATATTTTGTGTAAAGTTCCCGCTATATCAATTTTTCTTTTTTTTCATGTCTTAAACGTTATGCGTTCTTTAAATAGGACTGGATAACGAATACCACCTGTTATGGTCTCCTTAAACACTTTATGATATTTTGCATTATTCAGACTAATTAAAAAAAAAATCAGACGAGAAGGCTGGCACTCTAATTAGCTGGTAATATTACCATTTCTCATTTTGACCAATTCTTTCATTACTCGACTCAGCATAAAAGCAGCACCAACAATCTTTTTGTAATGCTTACTTCATTGATATATAAATAAATGTGATAAGGAACAGTGTTTTAAGTGTTTAAGTGTTTTAAGTGTTTAAGTGTTTTAAGTGGGATATTTAGCAGACTAGGATGTTTATATTTGTTCTTTACTAAAGCAAAGATATTGCACTGATTTCTATTTATAAATAGAAATTTCGTATTTCTGTGAAATAGAAAACTACCAACAAAAGGCTATATTGGATCAGTATAGTCACTGAGTAGCAAGTGAATAGGATGAGGCTTCTGGAAAACAGTTATATAAAACTAAAAGTTTCAGATTTATGATGATTCTGTCTGTTTAGACATCTTTGCCACACTCTTACTAACATGACCTTTATTTTCAGGATACTTGCCAGCTGACCTGAGTGGTATTTACAGAGCACATATAGAGGATTCAGGCTAAGAGTTCACAAATCACTCAGTGAAATAACTGTCACTGGATATCCAGGCCTTAAGCAATACCATTTCAGAGGCTTGTTCTAATTCACCCAAGTGACTTACAACTTAATTCCAAGGATAGTATTAACACCCCTAAGGATTTCCCTGAAGAAGATGCCTAAAGGTCAGTTTGTATTGCAAGGACCACTGATGACTTTCTTACTGAAGGAGAACGAGTAATAGGAATTCGCCACCCCAAGCCCTGTTCCTCTGTTCAGATTGAGGTCCCAATGAAGGGAAAAGGCAGTAGTGAGAACAGCTAAGATCAGCAGCTCTGGTTTCTGTGAGCAGGAGATAACCAAGAATTGCAGGAAGGAGAAGGTACTGTGACTTCTCCCCTCTTTGCCCTATGCATGGCATCCTCTTCCCTCTAACTGCAACCTTCCCATTTCTTTGACTGATTCTTTCTTCCATGGGTTTTCTTCAATATAAATTTGATAACTGTATCTGCCAAGAATCAACCACTTGGCAAGAAGATTCCAGTATGACATCATAACTGATTAAAAAATGAGAAGGCTTGGAGCAGTGGGGAGCTATGGCAAGGACCCAGCAGTGTCAATTTGCTTGAAAAGTTTGAGTTGAAGAATTGCATTTTGCAATGAGTGGTTTTCTCCTTGTCAGACATGACATTTCCCGGATGTGGACTGTAATACAGATTTTGTTTTGGTTTTTGCTCTCTTCTGAACATAAAGCTGTAGGTCTCCCAATCAGACAGAAATAGATTTTACACCTTTCGGGGAGAATCAAAATAAAAAAAAAGACTTAGCCTGTATCCTGAAGTTACAGCTTTTTTACCACAGTAGTTTTCCTAGGCTCTCTTAGGATAAGGAAGGAACATCATCTCCTTAGAAGCAGAAGTAGTTCTCTTTCCCTGTATTTGCATGGCACCCAGCACTATGAGAGTCCTGGTTCAGGACTCTGCAGCATCACTGCAGGAAAGGTAAGCGCAAGTGTAAGCATTCTCATGTACAAAAGCCATAGCTAGAGTGAAAACTGTTAAGCTAAACCACAACACGTTACCTAGTCATATAGTTAACATCAAATGCAAGTTACATAAAAGTCACCAGTCCCCAGTATATCAGTCAAGAACAACTCCAGGTTGGACAGAGCCTTGGGTGACATGATCTATGGTGAGGTGTCCCTCTCTGTGGCAGGGGGTTTGGAATTAGATGATCTTAAAATCCTTTCCAACCCAAACCATTCTCTTTTTCTATGATGCAAACAGAAGGAATGCACTTTAAAAAAAGCATTGCTGCATCTCAGGCAGCACAAGTGCTATACAGCTCGCATTAACCATGCCTTAACTGCAAGTCAGCTGTGCTATCTTACCATCTTGCAGATGGCAAAAGCCCATTCTCTGAGGAGATACTGCTGCCAGTGTTGAGGGTTGCAAAACACTCCAGAGCAATTTTCTTCACAAAAGCATAACATCAGGTGACCTTGGCCGTGCACAAGGTGATCAAAATCTGATAAAATGTCATCCTCCCCTGTGGTGACCCAGAAGTCTTTTTCACTGTTTTTCTCACTGAGGTTTTTACAGTGGGTTAGGTTTTTATTTGTACTAAAAGAAGTTAAAGTTCTTGTTTCCTGAGAAGACAAATTAATGCTCCAGCTAACTGACAATCGGGTAAAGTCCAATAAAAAAATCCATCTGAATTTAAAGAGAATCTTAATTCAACTATATGGATGCAAAATACTTCTAAGGAACACAACTCTGAAGTTTCTGCCTCACTTCTTGAAACTGGAACTTGGTCTTTCCACATCTAAATAGACCTAAAAATGCTACCCATCTCCAAAATGACAATACATTCATAGTTACTGTACACAGTCATGATGAGGATTACCACATACGGTGTTGTAGGCAGGACAGCCATAGGAGCCCACAGGCTTCCATGTGTGGGCAGTAGCTCATGATTGTGCTCCAACTGTACAGGTTGCTGACTGCCCTTCTCTGCCTGAGAGGATGTTGGTCTTCACCAGACACCTTGGTTAAAAAATGGTTCTCTACCAAAAAAAATATTTTACAAAAAATCTTACATTTCTGAAGGTGTGTCCTGCTTGCTTTCCTATTTCATCTCTACTTCACAATGTGACCAGGACAGCAATGTATTCAATGGACTTTTGGGAAATACTGCTTTGGAAAATACATGTCCAAGCATGTGTTTTGATGACTAAAGGCTGCAATTATTTATAATGCTCCTTTTCCAAACTCAGGTCAACCCAAGAAACTTAGAAGTGGAGCTCAAACAACCAAGCCACAGGGAAACCTGTAAACTATAACCCCAGATGTGAAACCTGCTGAGTGGAATGCAGAGGTTGCACCATGACTTTGTATTGTTTGTCTCTGACTGAAGCTGAGTTTTGAGAACTAGTTCAGCTTGGCATTGTGAAGTAACAGCTTTTGTTTGGTTATAATACCATGCCTCTAAGAAGCAAAATTTCTGGGGCTTCCTGATGAAATCCCTGAAGCAACATATCAAGGGCTGACCTTGTGGCTATGAAAAATAAGTGGGACAGAATTAGGTGGCTAGAACATATTAAAATCAATACAGCAGCTAGAGTCTGGGTGAGTAAACAAGAAGATTTATTTAAGTTCTTTACAGAATACAGCTGCAACCAATAATCTGCATTAGAAATAGATTTCCCATGGGAAGGGGAAAATTACATGAAATAAAATAAGAATAAAATAGAATAAGGTAGAATAAGATAGGATAAACACAGCACAATAGAATACCTGGAAAAGATGGACTGTTTTTTACTTTCTTTCTTTGCCTCTCTTATGTTGGGAGGTTTCCAGGAAGAGGTAAGCTCTCACTGAGCCTATTTCACATATGGGCAACTCCAGTTTCAGTTTTGCTAAATTTAGTGGGATGGACATGATGGACAAATGCATGATTTCCCCTGTGGCAAGCATTGCTATCCTAGTTTATAATATATGTGAACTCACAGAAGCAACAGCTAATAACCAGATATTGATTTACTCACATTAGAGTCAGGATAGGCTTTCCTGCACGCTCTTTGCTCATCTGAATGTATTACCTATGGCAAAATGTATGATTTAAACTCTCTATCAACATGTCCTTAACTTCAGTTTCCCATTCAGAATAGGAAGTTTAAGATCTTAAACCATTTGCAAACATGTAAAAGCTCTGGTTAGCATGTGTTGGGAGAAAAGTGACATTTTCATGCTTACTTTTGGGCTTTTGTTTGGTTTTCCTTCAATTAATGATTTTTTGCTCCTGTAAAACAGTGAATTCTCAGTCTTTTTTTGCAGCCAAGATATTCCAGCAATCTGGAATACTAAAGGCTAAATCAAATGTTTTATTTTTAATAGTGATTCTGATAATGCAAAGTGGATTATTTAATACAAATTATAAATAAACAGGTGAAAGAACATGTGAAGCTCCATGACAATACCTGGGAAAGTTGCAGCAAGGTGGGATCACAAGAAATACACTTGGTGCAGTTCCAGTGTGTGGTAGGCTTCATGAAAGTTGGCTAAATCTGAACAAAGGGGCAGGCTGACTTTTTAAGGGGTCAGTGATTTCTGACAATATATTTTCACAACCACAGAACACATTCTAAGCTATTGTGCTCAACTCTTAAAAATTTACAAGTGATGAAAAGATGTTTCTTCAATGTGTTGCTCATATTCTCTCCACAAATGTCTTCTTACAAAGGCATCCTTTCAAGTAGCATTACTTTAGCCTTTAATACTTTTTGAACGTGTCTAAATAGGTCTCTGCAAATCAGGCTGCCTTTCATTCTGTTTTGTGATAATATGAAACAATTCTAGTCCTTATGCTTATCATGAAGTAATTGGAAAACTCAACTAGATTATGCCTTTCAGACATAAAAAGACTATTAAAATCTTGCATTTCTAAACTTTGTGGGGTTTTTTTTCCTCTTAATATCCCAGTGCCTTCAAACTGGTTTCATGATGTCTTGGTGATTTGATCTATTTCTGAAGCTTTGAAATTTGACAAAATTGGAAAAATGTAGCAGGGCTGGATTCAAATCAATTCAACACCACATTTAGGCACAAAATCAGTGTTTTTTTATGCTATCCACTCTCACCAGTGTGGATATAAGCTTTTCATCAGCAGCCTAATCTTCACTGTTTTTTCTGCTGCAGGCCTCCTTCCACCTTTTGGTAACATGGCTGCAATACCAGCCCTGTTAGCATCAGCATTGGTTAGAGCCAACAACTGCAATTTCTTTGGTCTCCATCCTCATTTTCACTCCAGACTTCTGTCTGCAGCTCTCTCTCAGCAGCTAACCCATTTCTATTGCTTTCCAGCTGGTGCACAGTTGCATTTTAGTATAACACACTGCTGTGAAAGAGCTACATTTCATGCATTAGATCCTCCCTCTACCAGGGAATGTCACAGATGCAAAGACTGTGAGTTTCGTAGTTCCTGTGTAAGAATGAAAAATAGCCTGAAAATGTGAGAGGCATCTCCTGTAAAGCCAGGCTGTGTGACTGCAATTTATCAATTTGATGAAATGTACCAGTGCAAACAGACTACTTCATCTCTCTGCACAGAGTTTATCCCTCCAGATTATGTAGGTTATCAGCTACACACACTGAGCCCTGGACAAAACACCTATTTCTTGATCCCAATGAAGAGAAGTGCTGCCTGCTGCCACCAGTTGTACTCATCCACCCTTTTTGACTGCAGCAGGCACTGGAGTGGACTGGTATGGTTTCAGAAAAGTACAGCTTTCCTGCCAAGATAGGGTGTATCTGGAAGATCCATGATCCATGAGGATACCCAATACAGGCATTCAGATCAGTCTTTTCTGTTTTCCATATCAAGAAAATGGCTTCAAGTGAGAAGATGTTACCCTAGAAAAATTATACTAAGAATAGTATGTGGTAGAAGAAATATTAGGCAGTATTTTATTAAACATTTAGCAGAAGCCAAGGAGACTATTCCATCTGTAGAATGGAAATTTTGCTCCATGACGCAGTTTTGCAGCATGGTCCAAATGATCGGAGCGCATCTAAACTGCAAAGGAGTACACTCAAGGACAAATGTGAGATTGGTTTAGGTTTAAAAAATCCACACACATAGACTTAAGGCCCAAGATAAAGTATTGGATCAATTGCACTATAGCCTAAAGTAAGGTAGGATGGAGGAAATGAGAGAAGACTGGATTTACAGACACAGTGTTAGACTCTTCCTTGCACTGAACTTTTCTTGATAATTCAATTCTGTGCAAAATGAGGGGAAATGTTATCGTGTTTGTGTGAACATTTTGCAGTGGCAGAAATACCTTTGGGGCACAGAGTAATAAGCAAAAATTGTTTGCAAAGAAAACAGTCTTCCTTTCAAAGGTACAGGATTTTAAGCAGATTTGTCTGCAACCATGTATCCCTGGCTCAGAGGAAATTTGAAGCTCAGATTCTGCTTTTGGTCTGAACAAGCAAAGCTTTGGAAATTTCCTGTGATCTGGAACTGATAAAGGAAAACTGCTCCAGGAGCACCAGCACTTGCATTTCCAAACAGCCCAAGACTTTAGGAGCTGCTTTTTCAGCTTGACCATTTTCTAAGATGACATCAACAGAGGGAGAGCAGATCCTAGCACCTGAACACACTGAAGTCCCAGATGCTGTTATTACCATCATGGATTTTTTTTAAACCTGGGTCAGACAACAATGCAGGAGATGGAGACCCTGCTCTCTTGGAGGTCAGGGTACAGGATGCAGACCTCATGTGCTCAGGAAATGTGCACTGATGTAGAGAAAACCCAAGGAGAGCAACAAGCAGTGATTTTCCAGCAACACCCAGCTCTATCAGTCTCTGAATAGGCTTTACTAAGAGCTGGGTATTACAGGACCTTAATCTCCAGTATCTTCTTGCTCTTTAAAAGCTCTCTGTAATCTCTGTATTTGTCCTATAGCTTACTGGAATACTTCCTTTGCTTTTTTAACATTATCATGTAGCTTTTTAGAGTAAAAGCGATTTTCAGAACATCCTCTGTCATGCTTTGTATTTTTGAATAGGGCATTTCATTTCTATTTGGTTTTTCTAGACAGTGGAGATGAACAGGTCAAGAAAATGCAAGAGAAGAGTTATTTTGATGAAAATTTATATTTCCTAAATACTCAACCCTAGTGTAATATTCTTTTTTTAAATATATATCACCTTAAAAATATTTTCAAAAAGTTTTGCATTTGGGTGACATGGTCTATGGTGAGGTGTCCCTGCCAATGCAGAGCAGCTGGAACTCTATGATCTTAAGGTCCTTTCTAACCCAAATCATTCTGTGATTCTATGTATAATTTCAGGAAAAAAAAAAAATCTCCACTGTTCTGTCTAAGAAAGTTTTGCAAGTGTTTTGATCCAATTTCTCCAGTCCCAGGTGAAAAACCACTTTCTAATAATTGTATTAATCAGGAAAAACCTCAAACCAGAACAATCATTTAGTTCTATGATCAGTATGAATTTTACTGAGGATTGTCAGCAGAGCTGAGGAGTTATGTCAGGTGAGTGCTTTAAAAAGACAGGTCTTCATAAACACCTTTATTTGGATAAGAATATAGTCTACATAACAATTGGACTTTTTCAGCTCCAGGATAAAATAATACAATAATCCAAGCTCAATTCTTGCAGACAGGGAACAAGAAAAAAATCTCAAACTTTCATATCCATGTTCAGGAGTGTCCTGGTTTCAGCTAGTGTAATTAATTTTCTTCCTAGTAGCTGGTAGAGTTCCATAGTTTGGATTTAATATGAGGATAATGCTGATAACACCCCAGTGTGTTGGTTGTTGCTACGTAGCACTTACTCTAAATCAAGGACTTTTCAGTATCTCATGCTCTGCCAGTGACAAGGAACACAAGGAGCAGGGAGGGAGCAGGGACAGGACACCAGACCTGGCAAAAGGGCTATTCCATACCACAGCACATCATGCCCAGTATATAAACTGGAGGAAGTCACCAGGAAGGCCCACATTGCTGCTTAGGTTAGGCTGGATATTTGTTGGTGGGTGGTGAGCAATTGTATTGTGCATCGCTTGTGTTTACTGGTCTTTATTCCTCTTCCTTGCTTTTTCCTCTGATTCTCCTCCCTGTCCCACTGGAATAAGGAGGAGAAGTGAGCAAGTGGCTGCTTCGTATTTAAGTTTCCAGCTGGGGTTAAGTCATGACAAGGATTTAAGTATAATGAGTTTTGAAAGATCTGCTTCTACTTCCCCCTACTGCATCAAACTTAAAAGCAAACCTAACAGAGGTCAAAACAAACTTTTACTTTGCTTGACAGTGCTTTCACACACAGTTTGAAGTTAAGCAGTGCTCACAGTGCTCACGGTGTTCAGTGAAGGCCAAGACATCCCTGTCCGTCACTTATCACATTATAGCCTGTGTTACACAGCTACACATTTTGGTCTGAATCCTCATTACACTAAGTCTGACAAATTCTACTTGAGCCTTTCTGGCTTCACAATATAGTAAAGCCTCTGCCATTACCACTGCTGAAAAAGTTTTGGAAAGAAGAACATTCGCCATGGTAATGATGTTCCAACAGAAAAGCTATAGAGTCAATACAGCACCGGCATTTTACAGCATTAAAGGATCTATCAGGTTAGATTCCTCTGGCAGGTGGCATTGATTTGGAACAGCAGTGTGAAAAGAATATACTTTCCTGCCTCCAGCTTAATCAATGCTGTGGTGTGAGGAAACAAATACTTTATCACAGCCTGAGCGAGACTCTCTTCTCCTTCCTCATTTTTTCATATGGCAGAAAAACAGAGGTTAAAAAAAAGCACATTTAGAAATCTTCTGAGAAGAAATAACTTTTCTTCTTAAACTTTCCTTCTGTACTTTCTAAGTAGATTCTAAGTAGATTAAATAGTTGCAGTAATCACTGAATTACAGTGATTACAGCTCAGACAGATACATCAGGAAAGTACACAGCCACTCTGGCTGAGACACAGCAACAGGATCCAACTACATCCCAAAGGGATAAGACCTTCTAAGGCACAAGGCTTCTTTTGGCAAATGCTCTCACAAACAAAATAGAACTGATAGCTGGATGCAACAGTGGCAGGGACACCTAGGGCTGGCATCAGCACACAGAGTCCCTGACAGATAATAGCCTGCCTGCTTTCACAGCCACTGAGGACAGCAGCAGTCATGAGTGTCCCTAGAGCCTCCTCCCCAAGCTGCAAGATCTCCAAATGATAACACATGCAACTTTCTTTCTCACTAGCTCTGTTGGCTGGTCCCACCATGCTAGAGATCCAGTGACATTTTCAGGTGCTTCTAGTTCTTTAGAAGGGAGGGGACACATTTTCAGGGTTTATTTTAACACTAAATTGGAAGCAGATGAGCAATTAAAAGTTGCAGGGATTTTATACACTGGTTAAATGTTTCTGCTGATGCTCATGGTCCTTGAAGATCAGACCAACCCCGCCTGCGAGTAGCTCATAGGAGTGGCTATTTCTGCTAGAGTCTGGATGCCACTAACCACAAAACCTGTACCGTTTTTCTGCATCTGTATTTTCTGCAGACCAGGTGAAAGCACAGGTGTCTGCCTGTTTGGCTGCCAGCTTTGAGATAACTGGCTTACCGTGACTGAGAATCCCAAGTAATGTGATGCACATAGTCTATTTTGCATTCTAGCACTGTTTTTCGTAATTAAACACCACAGAGGCTGACTTTATTACACACAGCAACACAGTATTACAGGCAGCAGCAGAAGTATTTTCACTAGAAAATGTAAGTCTTAAAAAAAAAATAAAAAAAAAATCCCTTTTAGCACTTTAAACACTAATCTTCGGTAAAAGTACTTTTGATAATGAAGAAAAATAGATATAGATCTGACTAAATACTCCTTTACTCCCTAAGCAACCAAACATAATTTGTGAAATTATGTGGTTGTAAAAGAAAGCTGGAGGCTCCAAAAAGATTCTGAACTAGGGCATTATGGAGTTGCTGGAGAAAAGAACCCAAAAAGCTGGTCTCTTTATTGGAGACCTCAAAAAATATTTTTGCATCAGAAACATTTAATGACACATCAAGCTGCTTGCACAGGTTTAATGCCACTTATGAGCTTATAATATGAGACATCATGCAACAGTGAATGCCCAGCACTGATTCTGGATTTAAATTGCCCTCTTCCTAAAATCAGAAACATGAAACTTGCTTGGCCGAGCTCCAGCAGTTCCCAGCTGTCTACATATCTACTGCAAGAGCTATGGATCAGATGGATCTCAGCAACACCTGAAACTTGCCAGGGGCCAAGCCCAAGATAAGAGAGAGGTGTTTGTTATTTCTGCAGACATCTTTTTCTCAGGGTGGATTCCACCAGGCTTCTCAAGGTCTGCCTTTGCAGTCACCCTCTAAAAAAGACCCAAGTGTTCACATAGTGTGATGGAAGCAGTGCAGCCTAAGCTTTTCTTTCTAGCCGTGTGATCACGAGAACAAGCTGGAACATCTGCTGTCAATCCTTCTAACTTGCATAAGGGAGAATCTGGTAGAACTAAACCAAGCTAATCTCATTTTTTCCTCCCCCTCTCCTCTTTTGAAATGGTTCCTAGAGGCTCATTAGTCATATTAAAATTGTAGACGTTCCCATCATTTTCCCAGTTTATGATTTTTGGGTAAGTTATACTATTTTCCCACAGAGTTGAATCACAATCTAATGTATCTTGTTGCATACGCATTTATTAGGTATTCCAAAAAAATCAAAAATGAAGTCCCACTGGCTTCAAAACCTTGGGGAGAAAAGGAAGAGTAAGTTTAAAAACATAAAATCACAGATTGGACATCTGACCCTTGTAAGTATCTGAAGTCCAGGACAAATCTGAGAGAATCATGTGCTGTGTAAATTAGAATGGTGGGAGCAACCTGGATGTAAAGTAACCAAGCACATTTGTAGGCATGACTGGATCCACAGATGTGTAAATGGTAAGACTCTTGACTGGTACAAACAGCACAGTCTGAGTGACTTTTCTGCTCTTGGAGCCAGCTGATGATTGTTTAAAGACCTCATGTGAGATGTCTTCACTAACACGTGTGGTAACACCCAGGAACTACACACCCAGGGAGTCAGATTTATTTTACAGTTAAAAAGCTGATGACATTTAAAGTCATTTAATCCATGGAAACTCCATGTGTAAAATGTTAGGCAGACTATGCCATCTGGTGCATATCCCCAGCCACCACAAACTCATTAACACACAATTAACTTGTACTGGGCAGGAGCAGAAAAAGATTGGACTGTTTGTGAATGTAAAAATAGAAAAAACAGCCAGCTACAGAAGCAACCAGAGCCCTGCTGTAATCAACAATGCGAGCTGACAGCACATAAACCTAAACAGTACCTGTTAAAATATTACTTTGGTCTTTAGTTTCATAAGTTGCTACATTTTCATGGGAGCTCTGGCAATGGTGACTTTTAACATAGTGTGCTAACGGTGTTATTTGATCAGTAAACCAGTAGGGTGCCACAACAGCAGAAGAGATATGCAGCAAATTGGTTAAAGGCCATATTCCCTAAGCAGCAGTATTGTTATTATAAAATATTTCTATCTTTCAGAGCTGTATAGCATTACTCCTGCTTTGAATTTATATAAAGACTACAGGTATTCTCATCCTTTTTACGGAAAATTATGTATTCTGCATCTGCTAGTCTTTAAAGTAGTAGTAGCAGCTAACAAAAATTAATTCTGATTTTTACAAGGCAAATGGAAAAGGTACCTTCAAAAGGTTTATTTTAATTCCCCATCCTTTTTGTTGAACTGATGTTTTCTTTTTTTGACTGCAAACATGGAGAAGCAGGATAACTGCATGTTTGCCTGTTTCCATAATCCTTCCTGGGCGCTGCAGCTGGACACTGATAAACAGACCAGCAGTCCTGCTCAGACATTGGTTTGGACAAACTACAGCCATTCTTATGTCTTTTGTAAGACTATACTACATGAGGCCTCTGCTCTTATTTTCCTGCTATCTTCACACTACTAGCAAGATGTAGTGAAGCACAATACTTGCTATTTATACTAATCACTGCTTTTACCTGAACAGACAAAAGGTGTCAGATTTTATTTGGGTGCACTGTTCAGGATACTGTTAGAGTGCAGTTAATCACGATAACACTTTTAATTAGTTATGACTCAAGAAAAATAATTTTTAGGAGTTTTCTCTGAAAAATCTCAGATGGGATTTAAAGCTGAGTAATATTATGAGACTGGACAGGAAACTAGCAGTCGAATCTCTAAGATAGGTGTGAGATTCTCAAAGCTATGTCCCTTTATTGTGAATGGCAACCCTAAACCAGGTGTGATTCTCAAAACTATGTCCTCCATTGTGAATGGCAATACTACCTATAACTTAAAAGCCTTGTAACATTCTCCATACCTGCACATTTTCAATCTTGACGCATAGAGTGGCAATCATAAATATTTTGCAGGCACCTAGGGTATTTACATCCAATATTCTGTAATGGCTTTGTCTCTGAACAAGTCTTTGTCTCCTTGGAGACAGCTGTATCTGCCAGCTACACTGGGTACTGTGATTCTCACATGGCTTCAAGAGGCTTTGGTTCATTTCTTTTGCAAGTGCTTCACCTCAGCATTCAGTCACAGCTTCCTGCAGACAATGGGCATCAATTATGCTATTTGTACCCACCTTCGAAACTGAAACAAACCTCTTTTAAAACTTGCCTTAACCACCTACATTTCATTCCATCTGTTAGGAGAGGACATTTAGTAAGAGGTTAATTCAAAGACTGCCACTCATCACATGGAGCTTGGTTCCAGCCACACTGCCCAACTTCTGCCAAGAGAGAACATCTAGGGGTGAGGACGTTCAGATAGCAGAATTCTGCGTGGTATACACAGCCCACTAATTCTGTGGGAACTCAGCTCATACAGATGATTTAGCTGGTCTGAGAGCATCAGAGGCTGAGTCTGTCTGTCCCCCTGACTCTGAGAGGCCCTGGCTGCTATCTCAGGTACCCAGAGCTAAACATATGTCTCTTTTCCCTGTCTGTCTGAGGAATGACTAAGCTTAGTGTGAAATGAGGAAATATCACACTTCCCACAGAGCTGAATGACAGGAGGATCCAACCCTTTAATGGCATCAGATTGCAGTAAGCTTTAAGGCAGCATCTTGATAATAAATGTTAAAAGTTTTTCCAAGACATGGAGCCCATGGACCAGGACTTACTGAATACAGGACATGAGAAAAGTGGCAACCTGCAAAAGATTGTCAGAATGGCTCTAGTTTGACACATATCTCAATTAGCCTGAAGTAGAGTTTGAACTTGCTTTGAAATCAAGTGAGAAATCTCTCCTGGAACTGATGTTGTAGGATAACACTCACATCCCATGCACACAAGGTTCCAAGCGAGGAAAGCCTAAAGGCAACAGGATTGATCCACTTCTATTGGTCTGCAGGAGCAATGAAATACAAATTAAATCAGCAGGTCTAATTTGGCCATCAGGTCACCCTATCTGGCCTTGAATTAATGCATTAATTTAAGATGTGAGAGTGTCAGCTTTACAGGAATTCAGTTCTGAAGCTAAATGCTGCCTGCAGCTTTTATGAGTGGAATATAACAGCAAATTCTTCACACTCAGCTGATTTTACCACTGTATAAACAAGCATCCTTTTCTCCTCTTTCCCCCCTACTCCTTCCTCTCCTGACCATATCTTCTGCTAGTGTCTCTGGTGAAGAAACTGAAGATGGTACTTAATTTTAAAATCACATGCCAACAACACAGCAGTAGCTGAAATCAAGAGAACAATCAGAAACTGACATGGAAAGAAAGATAGATTTATTATGAATATTATAAATACAGCTTCAAATGAGATAAAGATACAGACAACACATTAGTTTTCTATCTAGGGAAAAATCATGTAGATAAAACTTGCATTTACAGACAAAGAAATTTCACTGCCCTAATAATAGACTCATAAGGTTGACTGAAGAAAGTATCTGAGTGTAAGTACTTACACTTCAGCACAGAAATGTTCAACCCATGTATTAATTATAATCAAGCCAAACCAAGGCTAGCCACAGCTGGAGAAAGAAGTATGTTGTAGTAATTGAAAGATTATCCACCAATAAAAGGCAAAGAAAGAAACCCTGCCAAGATATAATGCTTGTTTCAATTTTCCATGGACATGTTTTATCTTCCTTCCATGCAGTTGCTCCCTCTGTTTTTTTTTTATAAGACAAGGATGTTGTACCCTGAGATGAGGTGCTAAACAGCTTTACCGCAAACACTGCTGTTACTCTGTCATCACATTTTCTCCTTGCTCCCATGACCTGAAGCATATTATTTCATTCTCACTAAACTGCAATAAAGGATGAAAAGTAACTTTGGGACAACAATTCCCTTTTGAAAAGAAGCTTTTATTTTATTTGTCACATGAAACTCAGCAAGTGTATACTGTTTTCTTCTAACCAAAGGAGAGAGTAAGTAAGTAACATGAAAATCAGTATTTTGCTGGAGGCATTTCCTAAACATGTGTCAACTAAGAACAACTGTAGAAATGTTTGAAGCTACTCTGCATGTTTTCATAACAAAAATAGTCTTGACTCCCATTACTAAATAAATAAATTAATTAAAGTAGCATTTGATTGGAAGAAGATAACTTTAAAAATATTCTGTAGATAAAAAGGAACCAAAGAGCTTCAAAAAAGACCTACTTGAAGAATTTTCTAGATGTAATTTTTTCTCTGTCTCATGAAAGAGAAGGGAGGTTTAAGCATTTCAGTATCTCATTGCTTGCTACTCAGATGTGGCCAATAAAACTCTAGGGATTTGGGACATAAATACTATTATATACCCTTTTCACTATTGCTACTCTGGTGGTCTATTTTTTTTCTGAATGTATTCATGCTGATCTCCACGTGCTTGGGGCAACTGCAATACTACTGCATACTCAAATATGAGGGCAGAGTAAACCTGAATCATTAACCAAATTACTATCGCATATATGTATGTAACATATATGTAACACTCACAGGCCAGATTACACAGAGATAGGAAACCCATTACTTGTTCTACTTCACTGTTATACATTAGCAGAAAAAATATAGGGGGGAATATCTTATTGTGAAAAATAGCTTTTAAAGAATTCTTGACAGGTGGCTGACATGAAAATAAAGTTAAGAAATACAGGTTACTTTCGTATTTAGAAATAGGTACTGAATTATATGTAAGTAACACGGCACTTCTACTTTTCCAAAGACTCCACCAGAGCTACATAGAGGCTTGCTAATACTCAAGTGATGGAAAATTCTTTCTGTTCATAGAAACATAGAATAGTTTGGGTTTGAAGGGAGCTTTAAAAGCCATCTAGTCCAGTGCCGCCTGCACTGAGAAGGGATATCTTCAGCTGGATCAGGGTGCATAGAGCCCTCTCCAACCTGACCCTGAGTGTTTCCAGGGATGGTGCAACTACCACCTTTCTGGGCAACCTGTTCCAGTGGTTCATCATCCTCACTATAAAAAAATTCACTTCATTGACAGCCTTATGCATATATAGAAAGCCTGTGTATCATGATGAAACATGCTGCTAGGAAAAACAGGAAAGAAAAAAAGCTTCACTGACAGTTCTGGTATTAAATATTAATTGTAAGAAAAAAAGTCATAAATGTGCATATGAAAGTGAACCTTATGAGATATGCTTTAAAGCTTTAATCTAAATTTTAAAAAGCTAATTTCAGGACAGGGTATCAAAGCATATCGTGATTATATATAGACCAAAAGCATAGCTCAGTTTTACGTTAACTTTATACTTCTAAGCCATAGAGCTATCTCTCAGTCCTGCTCAGTAATTTGGCCATCATTTGTAAGACTGCCTGACAGTTTAGCCAATTTGGTAGTACTATGATCCTACAGACAGAGCTAAAATTCACATTTGCTGGCTTCTTAATATTTAATTTTACCGCTAGCTTTGGCGCTGAGTCTTAATTCTGCCTCTGCCTGCATCTGAAAAACCTTGCACTAGCATGCCAACCCTTGGATCCAGTCTGAGGATGTATGAACAGCTTGGGTTGTTCCTGTTTGCAGGAACATGCAACATGTTTCATTGATGATCCATAAGGTGGGCTCAGGCCTGTGCTACAAATGAATATCTCATTGCTCCAGCCAGAGAGTCAAGATCAAATGTAAGTCATGCAGGCCACTCTATTTCTCTCTGTGCTTTTGTCCACTGAGGACTGCATGAACAGATCAGGTCAGCCTGAAGATCTTTGGGTTGTTTTTTAACAGAACTTCAGCTCAAACCAGTGTAAAATGGGGGCATGGATAAGAATGTGTTCTGCCTTAGCATCATCCACATTATGTTTGTAGGCAGAAGAAAATATTGCTCTGTTTTAAAGCTGTAGAAGCAAAGCTACCTAGAAATTGGCATGCACCTGATGTGTGTTCAAACACCAGTCCAGAGAGGGCTGTTCTGGTTCTGCCAGTCAGACTGGAAGCTGATTTTATTTTTGCAACCACAAGGCAATCTTCTGTCATGGGATGAGATCAGTATGGATCAGGATGCAACAGTGATCCTGGTTCAGTTCCTACCAACCAGCCTCACTGGGTTGTTACTCACACCCAGTCTAAATTTCTGTCACCCAGTGGACAGAGCTCAGTACAGGGCACCTGTACAGTGAAAAAGAGCTGGAAGAAGAAAAGGAAGTGACTAAGTCCCTTTCCGCTAGCTGGTGACACAAAAATTCACATTTCTCAGACAGTCACCACAGAATTAGACACTATACATTGCACCTTCAGCAAATCTACAGACAATACCAAGCTCACTGGTATGGTTGACATGCCTGAGGGACAGGATGCCACCCACAGGGACATGGACAAGCTTGAGAAGTGGGCCCATGTGAACCTCATGAGTTTCAACAAGGCCAAATGCAAGTTCCTGCATATGGGTTGGGACATATAGGTCTATCAATATAGGCTGAGGGATGAAGGGATTGAGAGCAGCCCTGTGCAGAAGGACTTGGGGCTGCTGGTGGAGGGTAGCTGGACATGACCCAGCAGTGTGCGCTCACAACCCAGAATGCCAGCTGTATCCTGGGCTGCATCACAAGAAGCATGGCCAACAGGTTAAGGGGGGTGATTCTACCCCTCTATTCTGCTCTTGTGAGACTCCACCCAGAGTACTGCATCCAGCTCTGGGGTCTTCAGCACAGGAAAGACATGGACCTGTTACAGCAAGTACAGAGGAGGCCATGAAGATGATCAGAGGGCGGGAGTGCTTTTTCTATGAAGACAGGATGAGAAAGTTGGGGTTATGTAGCTTGGAGAAAAGAAGGCTCTAGGGAGAGCTTATTGCTGCTTTTCAGTATGAAAGAGGGCTTATAAAAAAGATGAAGACAGACTTTTTACAAGGACCTGTAATGGTAGGACAAAGGTTAATGGCTTTAAACTAAAAGAGTGGAAATTTAGACTAGATATAAAAGAGATTTTTTTTACAGTGAGGGTGGTGAAACACTGGAACAGGCTGCCCAGAGAGGTGGTAGATTCTCCATCCCAGGAAACATACAAAGTCAGGTTGGACAGTGCTCTGAGGAACCTGAATTGAAGATGTTCCTGCTTAATGCAGGAGAGTGGACTAGGTGATGTTTAATGGTTCCTTCAAACCCAAACTATTCTTAGATCATGAATGAGCATAACTCTGAAAAAAGAGAGGATTAACTTCCATGTTGCAACACCTAGATTGTTGGGGTTATTTATAGATGAAGGAACAAGGGTGGTTGTCAACACAAGTGGTTCAAGTGTAGGAGAACGATGCCTGCACTAGAAAAGCTGTATAAGGGGAGGGAGCTTAGAAGTCTACATTCCCATGACACTAGTAGTCACCTTGCAGTCAACTTTCTGCTCTCTCAGAGAGATGAGTGCCACAGTTCAGCAGGTGAGTGGGACAGAAGTCTGGCTATCTGCAGTGTAACCAAATTGTTTCCAGAATTACTCCTCAGAATAAATGTCCCAGCTTCTTCGTTCACTTCTCCTCATGGGCAGTCCTACCAGACACCTAGGACAGTGAAGGTAGTACAGGCAAGTTCCTTGCTTGTAGTACTGGACCTGCACATACATATTCTTCACAAGTATGTCGCACAGAATTATGGGGGTTATAACTACCATCTTTTAAAAACATAGCAATGGAACAATTAGCCAGCAAAAGGACAACTTTTTTTTTTGTCTATAAATGTCACTAACAAGTCAGTAAATGGAGGACAAATCGCATAGGACAGTTTTCCGTTCTTTAGCACCATGCATGAGAAGTGCAATTCTGCCCTTAGCCAGCATGAAGAAGGAGATTGTTATCCTTGTTTTAGCTCACACAATATATTATTAGCACTTATAAAATCTTTCTGTGGTGGTTTTATTTTTTTTTTTTTATTCCAGAAACAGTATTTGACCTGATTATCACCAGGCAATAAATTTCTCATTTTTACGATGTGCTTCATAAAGCTGTATTTTCTTTTATCTGATTCTAATTTATTGCCATTAGCATTATCTCCATCTCATTGTTCTTTCTCACAACATTGGGTATGAAGAGTTTGCCTAGTTTCAATAATAACTTCCCCAGTTTAAAGTAATCAGTAGTCACAGAAGGTCTTATTTAGACCTGTTTTGTAATAAGCCAACTGAAGTGACCTTGATACCACTGCATCAATATGGGACCAAAGTCAGACACTGCTTCATTACCAGTATTAAATAATCATACTTTTAAGTATCGCCTCTTGCAGGGGGTATCTTATTGATCATGTTTGCACTTGCAAGGCTAAAAAATCTAAGCATCACCATGATTTTTGTGACAGGCATTAAATGTCATGGTATTTCAGAAGACAGTGGATCAGTATTCCATATATGATTAAGTAACATTTTCTTTCATGTCCATACTGAAACTAAGGCATTGCAGAGTTTTTCTTGAAGTTTCAAACAGCATAAGAAAGTATCTTCAGCTAGATGCTCATGTCCCTTTCTCCAGAAAGCTGTTCAAGACCATCAGTATATTTAAGGAATGAGGCAATTCATAGCACGTGTTATACTTTCTAAGATAAACTATTGCCATGCCTTTAAGGCTACACAGATTTTTTCAAGTCCCTTTGGATTAACAGTAGTCATAAATTGTGAGAGTCCTCAGAGGAGTCTGTATAGCACCTAGCTCTTTCCTTCACTAACTCATCACACATGACACAAACCATAATCTCCAGAACACATTACTTTCTTTCAAGCTTCAGAATCAGCTTGCCTTTTTTTGCTAGCTATATCACTAACCAAGCTCTAATTCATAAGAATACTATCACTCATTTAGTTTTCTCAAGGCTTTTCCTCAGCCATAAGCTGTCTAACTCTGGAAGTCATGACCTTAGCAGTATGCAGACCAGTTACAACAGGTGGGCAGAGCTGCCAAAACAAGAAGCTATGCCTGTCACTGGTGAGGTTGTCAAGCAACAACACATGAGGAGTGCTTTGGCAAGCTCAGAGTGTTTCCTTCAGTCCTTCCCAAAGTGCACAACTCTCGGCAAGTCTCACACACACACATGGGCTTTCAGCACTGTGCTGGAATTATTTTCTCATTTTGGTCTTATAATAAGTACACTTTTATTTACAAGAGCCAGCTTCAGGATTCAGGGCAGCATTTTTTCACCCGAAGCATAAATTATTTCTGCAGGCTCTGTTTGATTTGCAATTGTACCACACAGCAATATGGCGCCAACTAAATTTTCTTGTTAAAACGTCTACTTTAGGCCCAAGTATCTTCCTGTTGCTGTTTCACCAATGCAAATATAGATAAAGTGTTGGAATTGGAATATTACTTTTTGATAAATGATGAAGAAAATATCAACTGAAATATATACAACACCTCTGGATCTAGGGAAAAGGACAGAGATTTAAGAAACATAGGCTGCTCATCTTGCATGTATCACCATCAGCCTCCTACATTTAAAGAGTACTAAGCCTGCAAAATCAAGCACTCAGAAGCAGAGTAACACAAGAATAAAATATGTCTATTAGCTTTAATTCAGCCCCCTCACATGTATTAATAACCTTCAGCCCTAATGAAGTGGCTTTATTTTCAAGACAGATAACAAAAACTTCAGACAATTTCAGAATGAAACCAGAAGACCTTTCAATCTATGTTTTCACTATGGAAATGCAGTTAAGGTAAAAACTGTGGTTTATTTTTCATTTTCTACTTACAATAAAACTGCTTTGCTTTAATACTTGGCTAGAGAATCCTTATATAGATACCCATATATTTCACAAGTTATGGAAAGGCTGTGAAGCATATTCAGCACTGCAAAGAATACCATGGTGTAATAGGCTCAGGTTCAGAAAGTTCAGACAGGTACTGCAATGCCTAAAAATTAGTCACTTTATAAAGACTGAGTGACAGCGGCAGCAACAGTCAGAGCAGGACCTCACTTGACAGTTCCAATAAATGATGATCAGCTATTGCTTTCAAAGGTAACTATTTTAAAGACCGCACTCCTTGTGCTTTTTCTTTGAGAAGTTTTGCTGGCATGCTGCTTTTGAGAAGTAGTATAAAAATAAAGCACTACTAAAATTGAGAATAGAAATTAATTCAGCTATTAAGCAGTATGTAGCTCCTGGGTGGAATTTACGTAAGTGGCTTCATGAGCTCAAAAATATGGATGTATATGATCATCATTGAATAGCTTGTTTCAAAAGTATACAGCCAAAATAGCACTTATTGGTATCATATTCTAAACTGTGTTGCCAAAGGTCTGCGCAATACTATATGCAGCTCACCCACTCTGAGATTAAGAATGAGGAAAAAGAAGCTATGCTTTCCTCTCTCAACACATTTTCCTCTCCTTAAAATAATACCATTATAATCTTCATATAAAATCATACTCGTTTAATTTAAAACAAGACCCATCAGGCTCTTTAGGAGATGGAACACATCACCTTAATATGTGAACAGTTCAGATGCACTAAGGTGCCTCATCAGCTAAGGATGCCACATAAAATTCAGGTGACATGATAGTAGCTTCTGCTCCTAGTCCTGTCTTAAAGATAGTTAAATCAGTTTTCCCTCATTTCCATCAGTTTTTCCTGACTACTCAGACCACAAAGAGTGTACTGACAGATACTGTGTATCTGTAAAGACCTAATCCAGCAAGATCCAAATCTTGTCTGGGACATGCAGAAGCAGTGTTGTGAGCATGGATTAAAACTGAGAACAAAAATAGTGACATCAGTGGGATGTTCTATGTTTCCTGCATCCAAATCTCTAGATTTTTCCCAGGAACAGTTTGGTCACCATGTAACAGAAAACAGGTAACTGAGGCATTCAAAAGAGCTGTCATTATCAAAACAGACAAACACACAAAAAAATTGCATTCTTTTCTAACAGTTTCAGAAAGCCATCATGCTAAGAGAGAGATTACGGAACACAGTTCAATTTTAGAAAGTTCAGAAGGAAGTTACCTCAGAAAAGTTATGCCTACCCTATTTCTCATTCTGCAGTAGTGTCACAGGGTTACGACGGAGAGATGTGAGAACTGAAAAAAATATTATTATAGAATCATAAAGTCATAGAATCAAGTAGGTTGGAAGAGAACTTTAAGATCATCGAGTCCATCAAATTCATCAAGTCCCCAGGACTGCCAAGGCCACCACTAAACCATGTAACTGAAAGCCTCATCTACATGATTTTTGAACACTTCCAGGGATGGTGATTCCACTACTTGCCTATGAAGCCTGTTCTAACATCTGAGGATCCTTTCAGTGAAGAAATTTTTCTTAATAGCTAAACCTCCCTTGGTTTGCTTGAAGCCGTTAGATGTTAAAACTGATTCCTACTACTTGTTACTTGGGAGAAGAGATCAGTCAGGTCCTCTCTCCATCTTCCTTTCAGGTAGCTGTAGAGAGAGATAAGGTCCCCCCTGAGCCTTCTCTTCTCCAGACTAAACACCCCCAGTTCCCTCAGCCATTCCTCATCACACTTGTGCTCCAGGCCCTTCACCAGCTTTGGTGTCCTTTTCTGGACCCGCTTCAGCAACTCGATGTCTCTCTTGCAGTGAGGGGTCCAGAACTGAACACAGGATTCATGGTGTGGACTCACCAGCTCATGAGCAGCCAGCTCCAGGAGAATGCTGTGGCAGGCAATGTTGGATGCTTTACTGACCTCCAAATAGACAACTTCCACAGCCTTTTCCTCATCGACCAGGCAGGTCACCTTGTCATAGGAGGCTGGGTTGGTCAAGCAGGACCTGCCCTTCATAACTCAGGCTGACCAGGACTGATCTCCCCATTTTCTCACATGTGCTGTGTGATCGTACTCAGGATGATCCACTGCATGATCTTCCCCAGCACTGAGGCCAGGCTGACAGGCCTGTAATTTCTGGGGTCCTCCTTCCTGCCCTTCTAATAGAGAGGCGTCACACTGGCCGACCTCCAGTCCTCTGGGACCTTCTCACTATTATCTGGCATAGCTCACAAAAGAGGGCCTTTCATTACTACATTCATCCAAATTATTTTTCTGATCCAGTGGGTGTTCAAGTCCCCTTACACAGAAAAAGTCCTCCAAGCATGAAACATCAGTTATCACTGCAACATCAGTGCCCTCACAACAGCATGGCACCTTCTTTATATTTCAGCAAGGGAAGGCCAGTGTGTCAGACACAGCTGCCAAATGGTATCAGGGGCATCACTGTCAGCTGCATCACACGTGATGGGGAGGACAGCTGTGAGGCTACATAAGCTTACTTTCTATTGCTCTCTGAGAGACAGAGCTGCTTTTTCCCTTATTAGACTTCATTGCACTCATAAGAAATCCCAGCAAGGTTGCCAAATTGTATGAGTGGGCAATAATACACCATTTGTGAGAAAACAGTTCATACTCAGAATTTTGGTCAGTGCCCAGGTATGATGCATGAACACAGAGCTTGTCCTTGCAGGGTGCTAACTGCCCCACTCATCTGAGTACTTACTGCCAGTGGTATGTCAGTTAGCCTTGTTATTTGTGTCTTCATACAAAAGAGGTAGCATAAATAAAGGAGAAGCCATAACCCTCTCACTCCCTTTCCTTTTCACCACTTTAGACTTTGCCTAGCTGAGCAAACCAATTTAGGACAACAGTATTTCATTGTAATTGGCTGCTGTGTAACAGATTTTGTCTTTCAGAAAGGCAATAACAGCTGCTGCTGCTGCCAGCACTGAAAAGAGAAGCCACCATGGCCACTTTGTCATTATAACATACTCCTCTCTTGACTTGCTGTATGTTCTTCAGCAGAAGAATAATGGAGAAAAAATGTTTTTGCTGACACAAAGAAGCCACTCCTTTCCAGAATATCTTTTACAGGTAAAAGAAGCTTTTGTGTTTGTAGCAATACGAAAAAGATGCTTTTGCAGGCATCTTTACATTCCCAGGATGCAGTCAAATCTGTCTTGGCATACAATACACTCTCTAACAAAAAAATAACCCGGCTGCACAGTGAACTTATTCTAATATGTTGTATGCATAAGAAGTTTCTCAGCAATGGGAAGCAACTTGTTTTTTCAGCCATGAAACAATAAATCTCTGGTTGATTAAAAAATTAAGAATTTAGGTTATTGATTTATGCCATTATATTGTATGTTATTTTTCAGGCAGATCTGAAAAATGAAAGTGACATCCTCTTTTATTACTCTTTTCACTAGGAAACCTGTTTATTGATACTGTTTCTGGTGCCTTCTGAAGGGAACTTCTCAACCAAAATGGAGATCTAATCTGATCTAAAATGTTTAAAATCTATAGGCAAATTATATGCCTGGGCTCATTATTTTTAAAATGTTATTGGTGATTCTGCTATTAGTATTTGATGAAGATGAAAGTCAGCCCATATTTAACCAAAACATTCAAGTTCAGTGGTGTTTTAAGTCCTCATATAAACCTTATATTCAGTTTCATGCTAGTGGAAAAGTTAATCCAGTTCCAAATACCCTCTCAGTCCAGGTCAAGCACATCTGGCCATAGCATGCATGAGAAATTTCACCATTTTTGTTCTGAACGGTGGCCAGATGGGAAGCAGAGACAGAAGGGACACAGTGTAATGGGTCATTTAATTCTTGTTATCCACTAATTCGGAGACTGTATCTTTGAATTAGAAATCATGAGGAAGTTGCCCTTGGTGACCTTTATGATCAGTAAGTCTGCATCAGTCTGCAAAGGTATACATATGTATTTGCCTGTTGTATGCTCCCCCTCACATAACCCTAAAGAATCCTGAAAACATTGCAGACTGCCACAGATTTTGCTTGTTCAAAGTTGGCATTGTACCTTAAAGTTTTGTAAATTTGCCATGAGAACGACTTCTTTTTGCTATTGTCCTGCATCAGGTAATATCAGTTGAGAGGGATTCTGGCTGGCATTTCTACAGATAAACTGGATGTGTTGCCCTCATGCAAAGTTTCCCTAGATTTTGCGTAAGTTAAGAAGGAGGTATGGGTACTATAGTCATGAAGCCTGTGCTCTCACCTTCTAGAATCTGGCACAGATCCTTCATATTATTCTAAAACGATCAGGAGGAAAATATGGCATATCAAAATTGCATGCAAACGAAACATGTATCCTTGGGAAGTGAGGAAGGAAATTGACTGTAAGATGGGAGTTTCATGCCAACTGGAGCACTCATGGTGTGTAGTTGATGGGGATCAGATGAAAGTCAGCCTGGAGTTGTTACGAACTGGACCATAGAAATAAGCAATTCTTTCCCTATCAAGCTTATATGGCCCTTCTCCTCCTGCCTGCCTCTCTCATGACAGATTATTCTTTCAAAATCTCTTTCACCAAAAAAGAAAATATACCAACTCCTCCTGCTCATGCAAGTATACCAAAGCACTTGTGCTTATACTTACAGGTAAATTTTGGCCAGCAGGATTATTCCAAGAAACAAACCCTTAATCTGGGAATTCAGACACAAATTGAAGCACAGGATGCTCCTTCTGAACACCAAGAAGCACAATTTTACCATGAGAATGGCTGAGCACAAGTTGCCCAGACAGGTTGTGCAGTTTCCATTCTTGAAAATATGCAAAAGCTGTCTGGACATAGTCCTCTGCAAGCAGCTTTAGGTGGACTTGCTTGAACAGGGAGTTTGGATCAGATGACCTTCAGAGGTCCCTTCCAACCTGAACCACTCTGTATTTCTGTGAATCTGGCTGTGCTACCACAGTGATCTGGCTCACTAACTGAGATTGTCTTCTATCTGACTAGAGTGACCTTGGGCCTGTCTGCACATCTCAGTGAAAACAGTCCTTTTATTTGCCCCTGCAAACCAATTCCAGCTGCAGAGCATCCCCATAAATAGATTTTCTTAAAGCATCTGCTTGGCATAGCACAACCAATCAACCTTTATGAAAGAAGGTGCAGAAAAATCAAGATTAAGCAAAGATAAGGATGTAATTACTGTTTTTCAGAGTGTCTTCTGTGTCCTGCTTCCTATCTGCTGTCAGAAAAGAACAAGCAAGGGATGACTGAAGAGAATAACAATGTTCTTGCCAGTGAATGTTAAAGAAGCAATGCCTAGGCTGTGCAACAGCAGGAACTTCCTATACATGCGGTAGTTTCCTATCCCTCATCTTACTGGGAGGCATAGCACATTGCTTTTTTTCCCCTTTCTGAAGAACTTGGCTCTGGTGTAAGCAAAGGGTTTTTTTTAAAAAAAATCTGCTTCCCACTAGCTCACAGGGTGAAACCCACACCTTAGAGAAGACTAAATATAATAAATAGCAAAAGAGAATAACGCTTCCTGTGTACCTGTGCCTGTCTGCTTCACAATCTGCAGCAGACCAATTATAACCCTATCTTGAAGCTAGTTGTTGGAGCTATGGTGAAGATCCTTTCCCAGCCTTCAGAGGCACAGTGGAACCAATTCCAATATCCTTTGTCCAGCTAGAAACATGAATATGAGCCTGTTCATCTCCCCTTCTTCCTCAGCTCACAAAGCACAGAAAGGGACTGCTGGGAATGAGAGTTTAACTGAGCTAGAGAGTCAGATAAAAGTCCGATTCTAGCACAGTCACATGAGCCTCTCTGTCTAGATGCCATATCAGGTACAGTTTGATTCACGTCACTGATAACAGCTTGAGGCACTTCTTGTCCCTCTGTGAGCAGGGCAATAGGGAAAGCCAAACTCTTTCTGAGTATCCCCACTGAGTTCTTCACTCAATCACCTCCTTCCTTAGCTGAAGCTGCAGAGGCAAGTTGTGCATTTATTATAAATATGCTTCATGTGCATCACTCCATTCTCTTGCTCTTTTTAGCAGAAGCCGCCAAATAGCAACAAAGGCTTTTGTTTTCTTTTCTTGAGACTTCCTGTTCAATACCGAGTCCAGTCTATCAATGTCATCTCCACTCAGTTGTCTGGAGCATTGAGAAAGAGCAGGCTACATTTAAAGAAGGGAAGGTTAGCAAGAAGAAGGTTAGGATAGCAATCAGTCAGGACTGAACTTAGGTGCTTCCAGGGAAACACTTGGATAGAAACACTATTAATCCAACTCTGACCTTTATGGCAGGAACAGTGGTTAGATGTGTAGCATCCATATTAGTATCCAAAATGGTCTGCAGGGGAATGTATTCTAAGTCAACAGACATCTACCTCTCCTATGATTGGCATAAAGCAAGGTTCTTTTCCCTTTATGATCCTATCAAACAAGGGAAACGAATCTTTGCTAGCAAACGGCTGCTTGTATGTTAACTTCTCTTTCATTTAGGACTTTGGAAGCAGCAGGCAGCAATTAGCTCTGCTCTTTGTTTATTGTCAGTTTAATTTCTCTTGCCAGCTGAAGAATTCTGTGCCAGAAAATGATGAAACTAACCCTAGCAGATGAGGAACCTGTGAGTTTAACTGGAGTGTATTCTAGTTTGGCCACAGTCTCTCAAACCATCTGTAGAAAACACTCTCTCAGACCCACAGACTGAAAAGGACTACATTAAACAAAGCCCTTTTTGTCTTGAGCCTTTCACTCTGCTGAGAAGGAGTTACTTTGAAAACTGTTTATCTTTTGGGATTGCTTTCTCTGATACCAGGATGATTGGTTTTACTGCTGCTAATACTTACAGTGAATTTCAGTCTTGTGAATATTTAATGGAAAGAGAAGCACAGCATAAATAAAATTACATAGACATATTTAACTTCACAGATTGACTGAAAGTGATTTTCAGCAGGACCTTAGTAGTTGGTATTCCTTGGGGGCTGGGTGGTGATGGTTTCACTACAATATAAGCGTGATATAGTTGACCCAGATTTTCACACTGGGCACACTAGTTTAGCAGTTGCAGGACTGAAGCCGTGCTTACAGACTAGTCTAATGAGAAATAGTATTTGTCTACTATGTGAAAGAGTAGAAACTGGGTGAAGTCAAAGTAGTGAAAGCAATGCCTTGCACAAAATATTTTAGCTATAATGTCAAAATGTTACCTACTGAATACACAACACTTAAATTCAGAGGGGCTCTCATTCAATTCATATCTAGTCATTGCTGGAAGTCTGAGGTATGTATATGAAAGAAAATAAGAGGATGAACTCAGTAAATTAATTATTCCCCGTGAATTATTTATTCGCCTAAAGAATAGCAGTAACTTTTGCTGCACAAGGAGGAATTTCAAAATGATCCCAAAAGCTTCTAATTGCTCATTGAAGACAGAGCTTGAAGTGAGAAGGGTATAAAGCAACACACTTCAGGTAAAATGCTGACTTAGACAAGTTTTGCCATTGACTTCAGAGTCATTGTTTCCCTTCCAGCTCAGAGTAATCATAGCTGTCTAATAAACAACTGTCTCTCCGTTATTGCAGGCAAATATGTCAATTTTTATACATGCCTTTCCAAAGCCAAAGCTGACAGCTTCACACAGCTGCCTGTACATATGTACCCTCTGTGTGATGCTAACGGTCTCTGCAGAACATACTTGTGTATTAGAGATCGATCCTGCAGAGCACTGTGCTATGATTCAATAGAGCATTTAAATGAGTGCTAACATTTGTGTATCCAAGTTGCCGACATAGAACAAGTGTTTAAGTATTTAGTTGGACCACAGCAAAGAGCCCACTGCTTTGTCTGGCAAAACATAACTGGCAAAGAAACGCACTTCTGATAATTTTGACATAAGTGGAACAAAGTTTTGCAGCATCTTAGGACAAGTAAATGTAATGAGTTGTGTTTGGGAGGGTTTTTATTAAAATCAGAGAACAGAGGAGTTGTTCCAACAGACTCTCTAGACTGTGTGCCAAAACATGTAGTAAAGATGGTATAAATTGTAAGGTTAAAATACAATTTAAATTCAAGCATGTTGTTTAGACTTCTCTTTTTAAAAATTACTCTTATATCCTAGTCTGATAGACTGAAGCAAATATCATCCAGTTATTTATAAAAATAACTAAAAAAGGTAGCAGTTGTTGTTGCTGTAGTCATTATTGTCATTATTAATCAAATAATAAAGCATTTCTTATAACCACAAACCATGAAGAGAGATGATGCATCATTTTGTTAGCTCAGCTTAATAAGAACCCAAGTTTTCCCCTTTGCTTTAAAGAAAAAATATCAAAAACTTAAAACCAGACTCTTGAAAGCAAAGATATGGAAATTCACTGCTTATGGATGGATCATACAGTCCACGGCTGAGATCTATTCTTTCACAGCATTGTTTACACAAAGAAAGCTTTAGCCAACTTACCAAAGTACCCTAAGTCTTCATGTTTAATATTTTCTTTAAATCATTTACTCCTGAAGTGATAGGCCAAATATCTAGAGTGAAATAGGGTTGTGGTTCATGAGTGTTTATTCGTTTTAACTGTACAGAGGCAGCAGCATTTATCAGCACAAATAATGCCCTAATCTTAGCAGAAATATCATCTTTCCCTTCTTCTTGTCTTTTGGAGTCTTTTAAACACGGAATCAGTTTTGACACCTCTCTGGCTTACTGTGATTTCCACAAATTTTAGTCTTTTTGCTTAAATGTATCAGGTGTTGTTTTTATGAGATCACACTAGAATCTCAGCTTTTCTTTTAATGAAAATATCTTTAAAACTGTCATAAAAACATAGTATAGGAAAGTTCAAATGTAGAAGAGGGCTACAAATAAATATTTTTTTACTGAGTCAAAATATTGATTTTTTTTCCTAAGAACTAACTCACAGTCTTTAAACATCTGTGGCTGAGATATGTGTCAAATAGAAGAACTGCACTTGCCTCAGGAAGCTTATAAGTAATGTCTTCAGCATGAAACCCAACACAAAGTGTAACACGTGGTTTAACAGCCATCATCATGGATGACATGGAGACAAGGAAATGTGTCTGCAAGCATGTTGCTAGAAGCTCTGGTCTGTTCACATAGGTTTTCCAAAAAAGAGGCCTAAGCTGGGCTCTCCTTCCTTCTCATACAACTTCAGGGATTGGGCAGGTGCTCAGATTTTGATGTAGTGATTTAAAATGTTATCACCATTATGCATTATTTTCTTTTCTGCAAGGATTAGCAAAAAATGTGTGTCTCAGTCCCAGCGTGTTAGAGATGAAAGCTAGTGAAGAAGAGTTATTCATACAGGTGTCTGTGAAATTCCTCCCCTGTGCAGCATCTTAACAGTATAACATCATTGTCCAAAGGCTAGTCAAGTATTTTGCGGTAATCAAATTCTAATGTGACAGAAAATTACTCCACACTCTGCGGATCAGTGTTATTCACAGTTTGCTTTATGATTAAGATGTATGCTGTGAAGAGCAGTGCTGAAAGCAGTTTATTACTCCTGAGTTCACAAGAAATCTTCTTTGGTCCTATAAAAAAAAACAGTTATCACATTATCAGAAGTGCTATTGACTGTAACTGTAATAACTTGTCTTTCATATGCAGACATTTCTCATTTTTAGGACAGTCTTACAACATGGTAAAAAAATAATTTGCTTCCTTCTTATTGTATACTTCAAAGGCTTCTCTGGAAAACACGGGGACATTTGCTTGCCAGAAGTTTGCTTTTCATTAACTGAGTGGCATTGAGTTGTACCTTTAACAACCAAGCTATGAATTACAGCCTGAATAGAAGTGGCTCCTAACCAAACAAAAAATCTTAAGAGGAATACCTACAGGGATGCAGCAACTGCTGAGGAAAAGATCTAGCCATTGCTGTTTATGGTATTCTGCTACATTGTAACCAAATTTCAAAGAAGAGCAAATGACTAGAACCAAACAAGACAGAAAAATAGGCTGTATTAAAACACCATATTAAGATGGTTACAGCAGGGGAATTATATAAATTAACAATGCATTAGTCATCTATAGGTATTTGCAGCAGAAAAAACTAGTTGCCATGGAAGATGTTGCTGGTGCTCAAAAGCTAAGGAAGTGAGAGTCTGACAGCGTAGGTATATCTTCATTAGAGTTACTGGTGGTCAAAAGATACATCAGAGCTGAGGCAGGCCTGATATATCACCTCTTTACTATTTAGAAGCCATACTTGCTATTACTGCTATTAAGGCCTAGATGACATAACATATTTCTTGGACAGACAGTATTAAAGAACTCAGATTTACAGAGCTGAAAAGTTACCAGGAAAAAAAAAAAGTAATGCTCTTAGGAGAAATAAAATTAAAAAGATTTCTCTATATTGATGTTAATAACATGTATTTCAAGGCTGCAACGGTGGTGCTGACCATGAACAAACCATTGCAATGGAAAGGAATTTTCAGGAAGCCTCTTTTTCATATCTCTGTTTTCTTCATTATTTTCCCACTCAAGTGGGATACTTTTGACTCATTCCCCTGAATAGGACTAATCATCAGGACAATTAAAGCATGAGACTTCTTCCCAAAATAAGACTCTGATAGGTTTTGTTCATTTAGCTGTGGGATTCTAATATACCAGGTTTGCTCATCTAAAAATCAGGTGTTTCTTGTTTTGCCACTTTACCACAGACAGTCACATTTGTATTTTCAGTGAGAACACATGCCATTTTGATTTATAAGCCCCACCAAAAGTAATTAGATCCTTTCTTTAAGGGTCAGCCATACAGAGGTAGTGTCCATATGATATTGCCAAAGGTGATCATCTGTGGTTGCTCCAGCAAGTTTCACTATAAAAATCAAGTCACTCAGCAAAGAGAACAGCCAGTGTTAGTGGCTTAGTTACTTCTCAAATATATGTGATACCATTCCCCAGGTGCTACCCAGCACAACAGAAAAATAGAGCAAACTGACTGAGGTGTAGCAAAGCATGAGAGCTGCTCAGGGGAGGTGAAGGTGGAGATTGTGAAATTGATTAGCCAACACCACTGCAGATCAAGAAGCCATAACAGTACCGGAAGGATACATTAGTTTCCTAGACTCTCTGGTGCTCGTAATTACAGATGGATGTTCCCCCCTGCTACTTTAGCTATCCTGGCAGCGCTATGATGTTTTCTCCAACATGAAGCTACAAGTCACCCTAGGAAAAGAGAGTAAATTCACAGATAATGCAGTCAGAGCCTAGTTCAGAACCTTTTTCCTGACACTATGATATATGTCAGTATAATGTTCCTTAACATTATAGCCAAGCATTTCAGAAAGATAAACAAAAGCAATGCTGTTAGTTCCCCTCTTCTAGGCAGTACTAACTGACCTGTCCAGGAGAACAGGAAGAAGTTGCAGTGCAGTGAAGTACAATGGCATATGCTGAGTCCCCAGCTGTCTGGCTCTAACAGCTGGGCAACACTGGTGCACAGTGGGTTTTCTTTTTTTCCCAGGAACTTCCTGTCTGTTCTCCTGTGCCTTGAATACTAACATCCTTTTCAAGTATTTTCTGTCATAAGACCATTGAGAAATAATGGAACGAGGTCCTGAACAGCATCAGCCAGCATTTTCAGAACCCTACAATGAAACCCATCGGGCCCCTTAGATTTATGTGCATCCAGCTGAAGCAGCAAGTCTTGAACAAGTTAAAAGTCAGTGGGGAGTATATCATCCCTCCAGTCACAGTCTTCCAACACAGAACTCCATCTCATGAATTTTCTCCCTACAGTGGCAAACAGCATCTAGTCTTAAGACCTGCACAGACAGCCCCTAGGCTTTGTCTGTGGGATCTCAGGGTGTATAATAATCGGTGGAGAATCAGAGAGTGTAAAAAGTCTCACTGTTAAACCTGCAAATTATATATCTCTCTAGTAGATAGTGACTGTATTATCTTTAGCTTGTTGTAGTAGAAGTACTCGACTAAACACCCTGTAACTTGTTTCCAGCTGGGTTTCTAGCTCTTCTCTGAAATCTCTCCTACTGTCCAATTTTCTGGTGTTCATACAAAAACTGTATATGTGAAAGATGAAACTCCGTGATGTTTAAACATAAGGAGCCCCAAGATAACACAGATTTTCAAAATAATGTCCTTTTAGTTCCTGCACCAGAGCAGGCTCTAGTGCTTTGACTGTGTTCACAACCTGTGATTTCTTTCCGTAGATGCTGTTGCCAGACTACTGCAAATCCTGCTTTTCTGTCAAGGGTATAGACCTTGTTTCAAAAGCTATGAATTGAAGCTGATTGTATAAAATGCATATTGTTGCAACCAACCTACCAAGAGATCAAAGCCATGCTTACCAATAACCTCTTCCTATTCTTAACAGTATGCAATATCTTTGTGGTTTCTTCTAGATGACTGTTTCAGAATACCAAGCCAATAAACAGCTTCTGTCATATTCTACAAAGCCTGGCATCTGACTTCACGTTGACTTCTAAAATACTTTGATCTTAAATCTCCTGTTTCACAGCATGTAAGTAGAAACTGCATCAATACAAAAGTAAGAACTAATACTGTTCACCTTCAAACCAAATGAGATTTTCATCAACATCTCCAATATGATCTCTGTGCACAAACTGCCTGGATACACTTTGGCCTTTTTTCTCTCAATTTGAAACTGAACTGGCAAAGATGTTAGAAGGCAAGAAGAGAGGGACTCTTCATTAGGGACAGTAGTGATAGGACAAGGGGTAACGGGTTAAAACTTAAACAGGGGAAGTTTAGATTGGATATAAGGAACAGTTCTTTACTCTGAGTGCCGTGTGTGGCACTGGAATGGGTTGCAGAGGGAAACTGTGAATGCTCCATCCCTGGTGGTGTTCAAGGCCAGGTTGGACAGAGCCTTGGGTGGCATGGTTTAGTGTGAGGTGTCCCTGCCCATGGCAGGGGGGTTGGAACTTGATTATCTTAAGGTCCTTTCCAACCCTAACTATTCTATGATTCTATGATTCTATAAGACTAACATAACTGTACATGCAACTGTGACTTAAGCTGACATGGATGAGGGCTCCATATTGCAAACAGACATGATTCAGGTTTCATTGTAACAATGATAGCATTGTGTAAATGCTCCCCACCCAAATTTCACTCACTAATGTGACCTTAGAGTGAAAGGTGAATGAAATGCCAATGACAAGTAAACATACGCATCTCCATCACCAAAGCAGCTTCAAAAAAAATGAGTCCATGTTGGGGAGGATGAAGACCAACAGACCATAGCCTTTCCACTTTCAGGGACAATGAAGGCTTCAGCTTACTAAAGCAAAAGGCCTTTCTGATCTATATTTGAGGAAAGAAATGGAAGGTACTACACTAAAGCAGGCATTGTCTGTGAAGCACAAAGAACAAACTAAGGTATTTCATTATTCTTAAGAAAAAGACCAAAACTATAGATCTATAAGAGAACAAAAGCCTAACACAAAATATAAGAAAGGAAACTTGAATACATTTCAGGCAAATGGACCTCAAATCAATTTGGAAATTTCAGGCTGAAAGAAACAAGCAAAAGAAAAAGTGCAGTATTGGCCTTGAGCTACAGATAAATTGTCCTATATATATATTAAGAGAAACTAAGCTCCCCAACCATCTGCCTACATAGTACCAGTTCTAGTTATCAATCAATATTATTTATCTGCATAAATAAAAGCTCTAAATCAGTTTCTTCTACTTCTGCATGTCAGTGCTTTGGGAAATGCACCATATTTAATAGAACTGGTATCAGTTGTGTATGTTTAGCCTTTCTTAAATAACATGGGGCAGCTAAAGCATTTTTTGCATGCAATCTTCTGCATAGCCCTCTGTATGTTACATGGGTTGTTGTACATATCTGCTAGACAGATTACTAAGCGCTGTATGGCATTTGGAAAAATAAAGTACCACAAAATTTACAATAAATATTGGAAATAAAAAATTGTTTAGAGCTTCAGTGTTTTATCATTGAAAAAATAAAAAAATAAATCTGAAAAGAAATGTGCCCCTAAATATGGGAACACGATCCTTTCTGCCAATGGAAGTGAAAAATTGTGGACACGCACCATAATGTTAAATTCAGTTGCCATTAAGCCACTATAGCAGACTAATTTGCTGAGAGAAACTGTAAAGATAGAAAGCTTTAATTAAGAGAAACAAAAGGTGGTCACACGTTGAAGCATGACTGGGAGAGCCTTTCTAGCATCCAGAATAATGTCTAAAAGTTAGATAGGTTAATTTCAAAGAGATTTATGAAATCGGTACCACAATACAGCAGTCAACAGTTATTCTGCATTGGGAATGTAAGCAATTAACTTCTTCAGAGATGCAGAAATAGCAAACAGCTCCAAACAATAAAGGAAGTTTATAAAAAAAAGTACTGTCCTTTTAATCAGTATCTTTTATTTTATAGATGTCTACTGTAAGTAAATCTTATAGCGTCAGTTGAAGAAGCAATGGCAACTCTGAGATATGGAAGAAACTTCTGAACTCCCAGTAACAGTGAGATTAATAGATGATGACAGATTTTTTTTATCTGAGGTCTCCTGAGATCCAGAGTTAAGAAAGCATGTACAGCTAAAACAGAATTAGACTATGAATAAAGCTTTACATACATATTTAAATCTTGAAATCTAATTGGATATAATTAGAAGCATTAGCATTCAAAATCACTACTGCAAACCACCAGCAGGAGCAAAAGTATCCATCTTGCCTGCACCTGAAAAGAGATTCTTCATCATTCCATGTCTGACAATATTTTCAGAAGCAAGAACAATATTAGCCTCCTAGAACAGGAATTACACATGAAAAGAGTTCAGAATTGAAGACATAAAGCATGGCCAGTTACAGTTGAAAATGTGAATAAGGTGTAAATTTAATTTCCATTTGTAAATGGACCACTTCTATTCCCTTGGCTCCCCTGCTGTTCATCTTTTGAAGACATCTCTGAATACGAACCTAACTGCATGTTTCTCTTGACCTTCATAACTTGTCAGTAAATTAAGACATTTTCATAGAACATCCTGTCCTGCCAAAAGAAAATCCCAAACAAATTAAAGGATTGAAAACCTGGCTCCAAGCCAGAGGCAATCCTCATTTACCACGACTGGACAAAAACTCAGTCCAGCTGAACAGAGATACTCAACTGCACAGCATCCATCAAGCCACAGCATGCTTTTTCTATGTATCAGGAAGAAGAGTTAAGACACTCTTTTCATTTTATGTGGTTTCTGGTGTTACTGAAGGTATATCCACTATTGCTGAGGGGTAGGGAAGAAGTGGTTTGCTTTTCCTACAAGGTCCTCCGTAACACAGCGACTCTTACTGAAGAAGAAAGAGTGTCACAAGTCCAATACCAGTTACTCACCAGAAATCTACATGAATAGTACACTGCATTGTAGCAATCAATTATCTGAAAGTCAAGATGCTCATAATAACTTTATGGTGTACAGCCAGTAGACCTGCAGACCACTGCTGCTCATTTCATTCCTTTAGCAAAAAACAGGTAGATTTTCAAAGACAACTGCAAATCACTCACCCTATTTCTCCTACAACTTCCTAACGTGAAAATGGATGAACTGAAGAGACTCAAATGTCCATATAGTCATACCCATTCAGAAGGTCTGAAGTGTGAAGCAAAAATGTTTGGAAAGAACACATTGGAAAGCTACTATTCTGTTCTTTGTTGTGTGTTTAGGATCAACCTTTGTACTCAACTGTTGATATTTCTCTTAAGACTTAAGCATACTTAAATTCAGTCTCAGAATCTTTTTAAATATGCATTTACCAGCTTGATACCAGTGCCTTATCTTCAGCAAAAGATCCAGTCACCTCTTGGAAGGGTATTACTTTTCTTACCTAATAGTAGTTTTTGGGAAAAAAAAAAATTAGTCACCTGAAAGTTTAGAACTTCAACAACAAATACTTGGAAAATACTCCCTCAGTAAACTTGATCGTGTTTTATTTTGTTTTGGTTTGGTTTAGATTCAGGTTGGTCATCAACCACAGTAATTTCACCATATATTCATTTCCACTGCAATCTTCAGCTCACTGTTAATAGGAAGGTGTCACACACCTACTAAAGAAAATTTTCATTTCATTAATATTATTTTAGTAAAGCATTATTGCTCTTTAAAAAGATGTATACTGAAATGTGCATGGAGAGGGCAAAAGAATCTAGTTTAAAATTGAATGAAAAGTGTTGCCTATTAGAGTACACACACATACTGAAACTCAGCTATGCATTTTGCCACATGTCAAGGGAGAAATATTATTTCAGAATATTCACTGAAATATCCCAAATCGCTTTCCAATGCAATTTTTGCTGGACTATAACAATAGCTTCAGGGACTGCTATTGTGCCATTGAAAGACAATGGAAGTTTTGCCACTGACTTGACTACAGAAACACAATATAATGTAAATCAGAATTTCAGTAACCTGTCAGATAACTGATTTTGTCTAAAATGTTTAGGATCAACTTGCTCATAGTGTTTTAGATTTCTAAGATAACACAATCAATGCATCTAAAAGAAAATATCAGCTTAAATGTCCCAAATGACATGTAGGGCTCAAGAAAACATGTAGATAAGAAGAAAAGAAAGGGCAGGAGCTCTCTCTGCTTAAATATGCATGACCTGCAAGGGGACCACTGGCAACAACCAGCTGTCATAAATAAATGTTCAGTGCTCATAAACTTTTGCTCTTGGCCAATGATGCACAGAGACTGGATCCTGCTGAAGGCATCCAAAGGCCCTGCCTCACTGCTGGCTGAAACAGCTGTGGTAAAGCTTTTCATTACAGCACTGCAGATCAAACAACAGGCACTGCAGTGTTAATCTCCATCATCTCCAGGAAAGCATTTGTTGAAAACCTGCAAGAATATGATACCACTATTACTCTCCCACGAACAGCAGAAATAAAACTCATCAGCACATTGTGAAACAATACCCGTTCAACAGCACAATCCTCCTCTATACAGCTTATTCTCCCCCAACTCAAAACCATTGGCAAACAGTGGCAGTAATGCAGAAGGAAGCCTTCAGAGCAGAGCAGAAACTGCAGATGCTTCACTTTCATACACGAAGTGGAAGAAACCACCCAGCTCTAGGATGAAGGAAGCAACATGTGCCAGTAAGATAATCTACACAAACCACAAGCTTTAATTTATACCAGTTGTTTGTCCCCAGAATATGCAGTATTGGATTCTTAAGCACCAATGCACTGCATTTCAAAATAACTGATGAAATAAATCACTATAAACATTAATGTTGTTTTTTTTAAAAAAATACTGAAAAAATCTAACTACTAGCTGATTTTGAGAAAATGTGTTTTATGGCAAATAATGTTCACCAATGGAAGAATGGGAGAATGTATTTGCTGCCTGGGGTTGGTATGTTTCCCATAGTTATACATCTTCCAATATAGGAATACAGTAGAACTGACTGTTTTCCATCAGCCTTGACAGTGAACTGGCAAACATGAAAGCTGAGAAGAAAGAAGAATGCAGTTACCATGTATGTGGCCTGCCCTCACAAGAAAGACTGAATGTTTTTAACAGCTGTACCAAAACCTAATTGAGTTCCTATTCACCTGTTATGAATCAGATTCCCTGCCTCTGCTCAGCTCTCAAAAGCTCTTTCACACAAAGAAAGTGCAAACAGATCACTGCTAAAAAAACTGACAACTGTTCTTGTCAGAAAGCAGGTGGATTATAAATTAATTTTGACTGTTGTTATAAAAGAATAGATAGCATGATGAGAAAAAGATGCAGTACACTGTAGAGATTACATCTTTTTGAATGCTCCTTTTTAAATAGCTGTGTTATGGAAATATTTTCAGAATGTTATAGAAGACATACGAACTAATTTATACTGCAGATTTCAGTATTTCATTTTGTCAGGAATTTAACTCTGCTAAATGTTTGAAAGTTCTAGTGTATGCAGAGAAGCAGGCATGTCTTTGTCAGAGTTTGACATTTTCAGATGCTCCTTACATGTCCCCTGAAGTTGCTGCTTCTTCCCTGCAAGTGAGAAAATCCGTTTGAAACACAGACCATAGCTTCCCACAGATTCAATATTTCCCAGATTCCTTCTGACTCACCTGGTGATGATCTTCTGCATAGATAAGCATGATGTGGGGCTGACAGCTTGTACAGTATCAACTTTCCCTTTTATTTCCCCAGAGCATGTATACATTTTTCAAGATAGCACAAAAAAAGTTTTTCTGAGTCATAAATTGCTAGAGACCTTAGCTTGGATGCTGGTTTCAGAGTAATTTGTGGTATCAGTTGCTATGTTTCTTTCAATAACTACAGGACCATCACAATCAGAGTTAGATATGAAGCAGTAAGGTTTTCTGTCTGCCCTCAGAACAAACTGGAATATTCAGTTAACAGTTTCATTTTGAATCTAAACTTTGTAAAGTCAGCGTAGACTTTACAATAACTGAACATCTGTAGCTTTACTCAAAACTTGGTGAATACATACACCATACAAGCATGCTTTAAATGTTCATTAGTGAGCTCACGAACTAATGAGCACTCATGCTCATGCTAAATTAAGCATAAAGCTTGGGGAAGATGCTGGAGACTATTTGTCTATACAACAGATTTGTGTTCCACAGTGTGCTCTGTCCATCAACAAACTGATACACCAGTTTCATGAACTATTTTAAGAATGAAAGTGCTGGTGTGCATTAGTCACATTTTATTAAGGTAATGACCGTGATGCATTCTATTTAGATATGCATCTCTTTGCTGGAGATGATTTTGGCATAAGAGCAGCAATATACCTAATCTATTTCAGAGCATTACACAATCATAGAAAAGATGTCTATTTGTGGACAAAAGAAATGCTCGCAATCAAATAAATAATCACAACTGCTACCAGAATGCAATCAAAACACATTACAAATAAGCACAACAGAGCAATTCTAGTGCAAATTATAGATATGCACATGCCTACGTATATAGATGATGGGAATGGCTTCCAGGTTGCCTGGAAATAATTATTTAACCCATGGTTTCTTTCACCTGCAAAGACTTAAATCAACCATTTCATATTTAGATGTATCAGGAACTGCATCTTGCAGAGCAGATACTCTAAGGTGATTAATCACCGATACTGTTTTGGAGGAAAGCTATCTGTGCACGCAATTGTTGCTGATTCTGGCAACACACACGAAGCACCTGGGCAGTGAGACTGCCACATGAGAAAAACTGAGGCAAGTCTTGCTCACTCTTCTTGCACAAGTCATTGAGTCAAAACATTGAATATAGAAGTGTTACTGTATGTATGTGTGCATGGAGAAGGGAAGGTCATGCAACCTTGTTATTCCTAGCAATAACAAGGAATTCCTAGTAAATCAAAACAGTAGTAAATTAAGGTGGGTGTTTGTGAGGTGGGGGGAAGTTGCACCCTCCAGTCTCTTTCACAGCATAGACTCTACAGGCACCAAAGGCAAAAACAAACCTCCCATCTGCTTCAAGGGCACAGGACTGGGCCCTAGGCGAACAGAAAGGGTGAGTGCTGTGCTTTGACAGAGCCCTTTAGTGCCTCAAAAATTTGGCTGTTAGGATGAGTCTTTCTGTCTTCAAAAACAATGATAGACGGACAGACTGGGAAGTCTGCAAAATACAGCCTGCAGAAGCCAAGTAGAAACACTACCCTCTGACTTGGCAGACAGAGCTAATGACAAGCAGCTAAATCCCTGCAAGCAAAATGAAAAAGAGAGAAAAACCCCACCATTCAAGCAGATGTTGAGGCAGCAACATGGATGAAATCCCAAAAGGGTCACCCAGGCAGGGTGCTCGACTGGGATCAACATCCAGACGTTCAGCAGTGTGCTTACGCCAACAAGAAGTACTGTCCAAAAACCACAAAGAAATTATTTCAGAGATTCCTATCTGGTGTGGATTGTTTTCAGATTACAAAAACTGAACCCTTCTGTAAACATGGAAAATAACAGAGTATTCTGAAGAGACATCAGTCATGCTTTCACATTGCATATGCCTGCTTTACATGGACAGATTTCATATAACTATATATATTGAACACATACAAATATATAAAATCTGTTCCCACTTATAGGCTAAACATAGGATTTCTACAATTTAAAATAAGTATATATGAGAATGAAAGAGAAATGCATTCAGCATATACAGCTTCGATTCAACAGAGCATGCAGAGCACATGAATTCTAAATAAGTATTTCCAGATCATGGCACATCTTTTCCTTTAAAGAGATATATTAATCAATCTTAACCTCAAACTGATGTTTATAGATAAAACCATTTAAAATGAACTATTGATGGAGTTTATTTTCAGTACTGCTGGGAACCACTACAAACCATAAGTCCTAAGGAGACTCGAGTATTTAAGGGAGTTTTCAAGTTTGCTCCTTTCCCTGAATTTCAGTGCAGTTGTGAAAGTGACAGTGAAATCATATCGCTATTCAGAGTAAGCTGACATCATGCTTAAAGTTTAGATTAAGCTTTCTTATTCCATCCCTATTCACTTGGTCACAAACATCTGTATGTCACAGAGAAATGTGACTCTTTAGACAGGTCTGTTAAACACACCAAAATGATTTAGCACACACAGCCAGGGGCTCGATTCCTACAGAGAAGGCCTCTAACATCCCCCAGAACAGCCTGTGTGCAAGCTACTGAATAAAGACAAAAATAGACTCCTTGGTGCAGGCAAACAACAAGTCAACTATTTTTAGCTTGGGCCTTCAAGTACATTTTTAAGTTGCTTACTTAAAGCAATCTCTTAAGCATCCACAGGCAGTTTGACTCGATGAATAGGCATGAAAAATACTTTTCACATGTTCTGCATATTACATGCATACTATATAAAAATAAAATTTAATTTCTCGTTAGATTAAGTGGATTTCTGGCAGTCTGGCGGGTACATTTAAACAAATTTTTGCTAGTACAGACATATTTTTGCCAAACAAATTTGTGCCTACATAAATACGATAAAGCTGTTGCAAGTCTCATGATATTGCCTTCTTGGCAATCTCAAGACTGAAAAGCCATTTAAAGTGCCTGCCTGTGGTCAAGGCACACAACGCACACACACCCTGGCTTTCCGACTGGTAACATCTTCAACTGTGTAAGGGAACAGCCACGTATAAAACCAGCATCCATGACTGCAAAGCTGGCGCATTCAAATACACCAGCTACTTAACTCATGCCTGTTATAACTGCCACTTCAGGTGAGTAAAACACATTGCAAGAGGGGATGGGGTACTTGTAATAAGAATGTCTGGGCTGTACAGCAAGCATAAATGAACAAGTATGCAACTGTTCATCATATAAGAAGACCCCACTTCTGTCCATGGTGGCCAAGTGCTCTCCTGGCCCTTCGGCAGCTACTGCATGGGAAGCATTTTACAGCTCTGCAGAATTTGTGGGAGGACAAGAGGTTCAGCCTGAGCCACCAATAGCCTTAGCATGACTTCTTCACTTAATTTTCTACATAGAGGTGAGGAAAGAGAGCTGAATACCAAAAGACAATCTCTGTTGGGGTTTTGTCTCCCATTCGATCTGTTTCTGCAGGTTTCTACATAGATGTTGTATAATTCTTTTCAATAGCCACATGAGCATTCAAGCATGGAAGCCCCTAGGATTATTTACATGATTAGTCATGCCAGCAGAATACCTACAAACCTAAGTCTTTGTGAATGACAGCTCTGCCTTCAAAACATTGGAGAAAATTTATGTCTACAGCGAGGTCTGTTCAAAGCTAGCAGAGCTCCTGCACAAGCAGAGAAAACAGGGAAGGAAAAGTTATGAATATGAGGCAGCTCATGACTTTCTTGAATTGTGCTTTTTTCTCCCGCACAGTTTGAAGAGAAACAACCAACACCTCAGTGGGCACAGAAGCAACATCTTCTTCAAAATTAATTCAAGAAAAATTACCTATTCTGATCTTAGAAACAAATTTATAAATTGGACTTGTATCATTAATCAGAAAAGCAGAAGCCAAAGCCAACAAGCATAAGATATGACTTACAAGTTGGGACACTCCAACAAGTGAAATACATATCTCAATGACCCTCAAAGGAGTTTGAGTACGCATAAAGTGAGTCTAGATTTTTACCAGCTGTGACTGCCCTGAAACCCAAAATCTTCAAAGTCCCATTTAGACAGGTCTGGATGACTGTGCCAGCTTTTATTCTGTAGACAAAACCTTCACCTTTAGAGATACATTTTGCCAGCTTCTGTGCGCTTAGGAAATGTCCTTGCCCATGGCTAACCTGCCTGATTATACAATAGCCTCATGATAACACAGTTTAACTCCTCTCAGCCTTTGTTTGTAATGCCTGTGGTAAACAGTACTGATCACCATTCAAACAGGCAGATTCTTTTCATCTTCAAAAATAAATGAAAAATTTCTTCCAAATGCCACACATTTACAGCAAAATGATTGCATTGTTCAGTTCTCACTAAGTGCAAGTGAGTATCGAGAAGCTAAGACCTGTAGATAACCGGGTGCAAAAGCATGGCTTCCTCACACCTACACACACAACACATTCTGCAGCTCAGAGAAAGGGTTTTTTTAAAGATTCAATGAATCTTTAATGATGAATGATGATACCAAATGATGAATATGATACCAAAAATGCAACTGTGCACTTCATTATTTATGAAAATAGAGACCCTTTTTTCATAAGAAATGCTGTAGAATAACGAAGGAGGTCAATGTTTAGCTGCTGCAGGAAAGTGAAGCTGAACATTGGCTGCAAGAAGGAAAGGCTTGTATATAGTTACCACTTCTTCAACATTCAGAGAAGTTTCCACTTTATGAAATGTATTTATTCATAGAAGTAAGGTTGTATTGTTTCCAACAATCAGCATTAGTCGCAATGTGAATCGAGAATAAGAAAATGTAAGAATAATGAAGCTAAGCTTCAGCTGACCTCAAATTCATTTAAGCTAATGCATGGCAAAAACAGACTCTACGTTTTCATTTGCAAAACTGCAGGGTACCACGAAGCTACTTTTTCTTGTCTATTGCAAGCAGATGTTGAGCAGATATTGTCTAGAAATGTAAACTGAAAACCCCAGCCAGTTCTGGACGGCTACCCTGAGTTGTGTGTGTGTCACCCTGTGTTCTATCCACTCATGGTCTCATCTGCTGGCTGCTTTCTGAGATGACCGGATCACAAACCCTGCGGGTGGACTGAGCAAGGCTCGGCCAAGTATTTTCACCCCGACGCCAGCGGCCGTCCTGCTCCAGCCGAGACAACACCGGTACAGCCCTGCAAGGCGGGAGCCGGGGCACAAAAACCTCCTCCCGTGCTTTCAGACCCTCCGCGGACCTGCCTCGCCCGCCACCACGCTCAGCACCGCGGACAGCGCCCCTCTGGGTACGTGTGGGCAGCGGCTTCCGCGAGGCTCCCGCTGGGGCCGGGACCCACCGCCACGGGACCGGCAGACACGGCCTGCCGGCGAGCGGCACAACACGGCCACAGCCACGGACACGGACACAAGCACACATCACACGCACACACAACGCGGCGTCGCCGTCACTCACCACATCCCCCGCAGGGCGCCCCGACGCCGCCGCCGCCGCCGCCCGCCGCCCCGGGCGCCGCGGACGCCCCCCGCAGCGAGGCGGCGGTGGCGCCGGGCGGCCGCGGCTCCATGCGGAGGGCAGCGGCGGCGGCTCGCCTCCCCCCGGCCGCCCCGCGGAAGCCGCCGCCGCCGCCGCGCAGAGCCGAAGCGGGAGGGCGGGGAACCACGGCCGCATGGTGCTGCCCGCCGCCCCGCCCGCCGCCCGCCCCCTGCGCACAGCACCGCCCTTCGCCCCCGCCCTCCAGGGCAGACCGACCACCGAGCCCGGGTGGCCGGGGCACTCCTCAGGCTGGCTGAAGCAGGCGCCCCTGGCCCTCCCAGCCCACCGGGGCGGTGTCAGGGTCCGACTGGGCAAAAAACCCCAGTGCCAGACCCTGTTTAAATTCGTGATCCCAAAGTGAACGAAAGACATAAACGAGGTCAAACACCGTAATCGGACAGTTTGTTTATTACAAATTACAAAAAAGACAGTTATTGTAAAAAAAGGGAAATTATCGTATTAAAGGGCATAGCGATAGGACAGATTGGAAAAAAGGTAGAAAATGAAGCAAGACTTAGGGGTGCCGAGAGAGAGAGAGAGAGAGAGAGTCACCACCGTGCATCCACTTTGTCCCGAGGTTCCGTTGTCGCCGTCGTTGGTGCTAGGAGTTCTTCAGGGTTCGCAGCCGGTATCGGAGCAGAGTGTCCCCAGAGAGTTCGTCGGAGGTTGGTGTCCTCGTGGAGGCGTCCTTCTGGAGTCCCCTTGAAGGTACCCTATGGAGTGTGTCTCCTGGAGTTGCCTTCATGGTGATGTCTCATGGAGGGTGTTCCTTGTAGTAGCCATCGGTGGAGAGTGTCCTCACGGAAGTGTCCTTCTGGAGTCATCCTCATAGCCATGGCTCCCTGGCCATGTCCCTTTTGGTGATGTCCCTCTTGGTGATTACCTTTTCCCCTTTTGTAATGATGGGGGGGAGGGGGGGGGAGGGGTGGGAAGTACCTCTGCTCTTCATGTCATCTATTACACATTCCTGATAGACCAGTTTCCCTGGTCTTGCAGCCAGCTCTTTGACACACACATGGCTGGAGCAGTTCTTGGCTCACACCAATCCTCAGGTTGATGGACTGAAGAGTCTTAGCTCTTTCCCACTCATCCCTCAGGCAATGGATGGTGGAGTCCCAGTTCAGGTCCTCACATCCTTCTCCCAGGCAATGGATTTTGGAGTCTTATCTCAATTCCTCCAATCCTGCTCTGAGACAAAAGACAGGTGGATTTCCATCTCAGCTTCTCAGACCAATCTTTGAGACAATGGACAGTGGAACCTGATTTCAATCAGTCTCTCATAGGCGGTGAGCAGAGATCTTGTCCTTTCACCAGCTATTCTGTTTCGGTCCCCCAAGTTCTCCCTCCTCTGTTGCCTGCCACACACATTGCATGCTCCTTTCATAAATCAAAGTGGGTAGTGTTGCTCATGGGTGGCCTGCAATAACTGGAGGTAGTTCACATGCTTCCTAACAAGTTCCTTACGAAGAACACCCCTGCTGAGCCTGCACTGTGCTTGCTTAATTGGGGTATAGACTTGAGCAAGTCTCTTGTACCCCCAGTCACTTCTACATGAAGCACACATAGGGTGTCCAGCCCCTGAACAGCTTTTAGTGTAAGGGGACATAGTAGGCAAACAATAGTAAAAACACAGACAGAAAAATTCTGTCTTTGGAAGAGCTCACAGAAGAACCCAGATTTCTCACTTTTAAATGACACTCCCCCAGCTCCCCTCCCCTCTACTGTCTGATAGATTCCTCCTTACTTCACAGTTGGGCCAACATGATGTGTTATCTAGTTTCTCTGGGCCATGTCCAGTCAATCTGGAAGCTGCCCAAGAGTGGAGAACCTGAAGCCTTGCTCGGCCCCCCTGCTAAAGCACTGAGCGCACTCCCAGGGAAGAAAGATATCTTCCAGTCTCCTGTGAGTGCTCTAGATTGTAATGAGTATCTTCTCCCTTATATGCTCCTTCAACAAGAGTCAGTCTCTGTTATCTCAGTGCCCTTCTGTGAAGGAGCTGATGACAGCCAGAAGAGCTCTTTTTAACTAAGTGCTTTCACCTCTTCCCAAGCTGAACAGAAGCACTTTTCTCTGCTCTTCTGCTATATGGCATCTGCATGCAGCCCCCTCTGCATCTCAGTGGCCTCCACTGGTCTTGCTTCATGGGGTCAGTGCCTGTCCTAAGATGACCTGGGGAGCTCAAACTGAACCTGGCATTTGCCGATGCTGAACTTCAGGGGGTTCCCATCAGCTGATTTCTCTGGTTTGTCAGAAGAGCATCCCTCTTTCCCAGCGTATCCACCATTGCACTCAGTCTAGGACCATACAAAAACTTGCTAAGAGCACGTTCTGTCCCATCAACTAGGTCACTGATAAACATTACTCAATCTTGGTTTCAGTATCAGTATTTCAGAGAGACATTACCAATAACCAGCCACAACCTATACTTTGCATTGCTGATTAAAACACTTTGAACCCCAAGCTCTATCCAATTTTCTATGGATCTTCTAGTCCACTTATCCAGGACACATCTTTTCCATATCTCTACCCACCTGCCAGTTTCTACTTTATTTAAAGGCAAATCTAAAAATTACAGTGCACGTGGACAGCTTTGATAAATGACACGCTATTATCAGGTAAATGGATATCTGAACTCTGAGCACAATAAGTAACCTCCTGCGTCTTCCCCAGTATATGCATTTCAGCATCAGGCTCCTGAATGAATCGTTAGCAATGAATAAGAAGGGAAAAAAACAAAAAACAATTTTCAAAAAAAAATTTGCAGAGAATACTGATTACTTCAATGCATCCCTAATTTGAGCATTGCCTAACAAAGAGGTCTGATTTTCACTGAAATCTGTGATTGGACCTCAGATATTTCTAGACATCACAGCTTGCTGATAATTTTTGGTTTTCTGAAAAGTGATGCCTGGAAAACTTCCCTTTCTGTCATGTGGTTTGTCCCTTAGCAAGCAGGCCACCCTAACTGATCACAGTCCAGTGACCTGTGATCCACGCTTGCTGTACTCCTTGATTTTAATAACCTGTCTGCTCCAAGTTCCCATATTTCTTCCTCTCATTTTAATAATGGAACTAGTGTTTATTCTTTAAAATACTGAACAACCAAGTCAGAAGTGACCCCTTTGTATAAGAAAATGCTATATATTTATTTTCTTTTTTCACATGAATCTGACTTTTAAAAATGAAATGAAAATAAATTTCTCTCCTTAATGCCAACATGAGTTCACTAATTCCATCCAGAGCATCACTAAGCTTGCATTACAGTCACCATCTAAGTAATTACTATACTGGGGAAAAGTCTCCATTTAGGAAAGCATTTCAGTACATGCTCATGGTTAAACATGCACTTAAACCTACAGTTATTCAACAAAGCACTGCAGCCTGTACTTGAGCATGTGCTTAGATATCTTGCTGAGTCAGGGCTTTAGTCTAGAGCAAAAGAAGCAAACCTACAATTGATCTTGCAGGCATAGTTAAAAAAAAACACCCAGGAAGAATGACAAAAGAGTTGTTCCTTTTGTAGCATGATTACAAAGCTATTTATAGTGAACTCAATGGCCCCAGCACATCTGTGTAGTAAGAAGTGTGGATCACATAAGTGGATATTTCTATGCCTTTTACAAAATTCCCACACAGATTCATGCAGATGGCAAAATCAAAACAAATGATCCATAAAACTTCCCAGGCTTCAATATATACACTTTTCACTCTCTGGTTGACAAGGAAGCCACAGCTTTTGTGTCAGCTTTAATGGTACAACTCAGCAAGCCATTTGCTTGATTAGCAGTGGTGAGCAGATAACAAGAAACAGGTCCTGACAAAGCCTCTTGCATCTCAAAGGTTTTGTGAACAGTTGTCAAGACTTCTGTACTATTAAATAGCTCTACACTCGTATGCTCAGCACAAGTCTGAAACTTCAAAGCCCTTGTGTAAGTCAGGTGTGTACTGACAACATGGATCAGACAAACTCCAGAAAAAAGCATGCATCAAACTACTGACATACTTCCCTTTCTAAACACCCCTTTCTAAACATTCCCTTTCTAAACAGGCCTGCTACAGAGAGCAATGTCTGTGTTTTATGGTGCTTTATGAGTAGGTTCTTTGCAATTCATGCTAGCTATCACCAAAGGATACCCAGTCCACCTCACAACAAGCTGTGTATCAACATGGGCAAATTGCAGGACTTTCTTTCTGCCCTTTTGTAGGCTCTAGGGACAACACACATATGAGCTACATGGAATGAGCAGAAGCTGAGCAGATGCTCACTTTCTCTGCCTGTGAACCTGTGTTTGGTGGTGGTAGGTCTGGATAAGCTGTAGCAGCAGCTGCAATGGGAATTTTTACCATGCTGTATCCCAGCTCAGAGAAGCTGCCTAGCCCTTGTGCATGGTTGCTTTGAGTCTGAGGAGGAAAGACGTTCATTCTTACAGATGCTCGGTGTCTGGAAGAATTGGACCACCACCCTATTCAGCATTCTTCAGGCCAAAACTGTTCTATCCCCCTCATTAGCAGACCTAGAAAATATGTAAGTCCCTGAGATCTGAGTTATTTGTGTCTTTTGGTAATGACTATGTACTCACTTCCATCTCCATCAGTTTATTTGGCTCTCTGTGATGTTTTAATTTGATGGCATTCAGAAGCCAGAATACTTTACACTTATAAACAAAAAAGCTGAGGCCCAGTTTCAACAATGTGTGATTAATGGTGGGCAACTTTGGGAGCCGAAGTATCTCTCTAGGGATATCCAGGGATATTTCGACAAAACTCCAGGTTGGCTTCTTTTCAGTCACTTTCAGGAGAGTGAAACAGACACAACAGTTACCCATTACAGCAAAGATTAAAAGCAGCACTTCTTTAGTTACAGCAGAAAGTGGTCTTTCTCCTTATAAAAGAAAGTGTGTAGGGTTCCTTTACAGCATACATATGCCATGCCATGCTTTTATTGGTTTAGATGAGAATACAAAAGTAACCAGAGTAGTTTATACACATAGGAAAAAGTGGGGAGGGACACACAACAAAAAGGCCAAGTGAAAAAAAGAAGCAGCATCCAGTTTTCCCTAAAGAAAATTGGGTATTCACACAATGTCGCACCAAGCCACAGTGGTACAGTGATGAAGGTGAATTCTGCTTTTTTGAACTCTTCTCCTGCAACAGAATCATAGAATCAAGTAGGTTGGAAAAGACCTTTAAGATCAAGTCCAGCCATTACCCCAGGACTGCCAAGTCCACCACTAAACCATCACTGTGGGCCCCATCTACACAGTTTCTGAACACTTCCAGGGATGGTGACTCCATCACTGCCCTGGGCAGCCTGTTCCAATGCCTGAGCACCCTCTCTGAGAAGAAATTGTTCCTAATATCCAGTGGTCAAGAAGGACCTGCTCTTCATGAACCCATGCTGACTAGGTCTGATCCTGACATCAAATCCATCATGTCAGTCACCCCAGTAAGTGGCATTTAGTCCTTGCAGCACCCATGCACTGGGGATAGAGAGTGAGACTATACTGTTAGTTAAGGACGAATTTAATAAGAAGGTAGGACAGATTGCAGTGGCCAGGCAACAGGCTTAGACTGACATACTGCAATGTACTGACCTGTCTTGGCTTCCACAAAACCATATCTTTTTACAACACTTTCTGTCTGCATCCTCCCACTTCTTCCTGCCTGATTCCTGTCCAATGCACATTTCCTCAGTAGCTAGCACAGTCCCAACAACCCCTCCAGCATCCTGCACCTCTGTTTTACATCCTTTTCAGTTGCAAGCCCCAGTTTGCCTGCATTTTCTTGATAGCCCATGAATTACTGTGATTGACAAGATTTGTTTCTTGTCTTTGTCACCAATACATTTCTCTGCCAAGTTTGTGTCTCAGTATGTCTTGTTTGTGACTTCTCTCTTTTCCTTAGTATCCTATTTGTCAAGGTGTTTGACCAGGTAATCATTACAAAGGTTCTAACTCCAGACCTCTTACATCCTTCTAAGAACTTGTGCCTCCTTCTTTCTTAGTCTCTAACAAAAATAAGATAAACTGAGGTATCATGGGAGGTGTTCCCCAGTTGAACAGCAAGATTAGAAGGGAGGCAAATGTGGAAAAGGACTTGGGAGTGCAGCTCCCTGCAGATCCATCCTGAAAACACTTATATTTGGGATTATTGAAATGATCCAGTTCCATGAAAATTGTCAGAACAGTTCAACATTTGTGCACATACACACTTTATCACAAGTCTGCTATTTTATTTTTTCATTTTTGCCTGACCCAGAACAGGAATTCACATTTTTACCAACAACAATAACTAGAGTTTTCCAAATAGCTGCGGTTACTTTATTAAAAGGAGTAATGAGGCCTCTTAATTTTTCCGTGTGTCTTTGGGACTAAGCATGACATAAAAAAGGAAGAAACGGAGACAAAGAATAAGAAGATAAAGATTATCCTTAAAGACAAAAAATCTAACCAAGAGTTTGTCAGAATGATCTTAGCAGCATCTTACACTGTTTTCGTTGTAGTCTGCATTCTTGCTTTTGAATTAATTTGGAATATTTACAGTAGCTTTCCAAAACATTGATTTGCTGCAGTACCTTCTAAGAAAAATATCCATCAGGCTGAGCTTCATTAGAACTATTTCCAAAAGTGCCATATAACAAAGATATTTGCAGAAAACTTACCTACAATGTATTTGGACCTCATTGTGAAACACAGTAAAGCAGTAACAGGTATAAAATAAATGATATGTGCACAGCACAGAACCACATTTATAAACTTCTTCAACTGGCTGCATAGGCCTGTTCCAAAAACACCAACAAGAATTTTGCCTCAGGTTTGGTCTGTTTCGTTTTTTTTCCCCAGGGACAATGTACACTAGTTTTGCCAAAGGCAAAGTTAACATGATAATGTTTGTTGATAGCATGTGATAGTGGCCTTGTTTTGCCACAACAATTAGTCTGACTTAGTATTATCTTTATGATGGCACCATAAATGTTTAGAAATAGGGCACTGGAAGACATGTGATGACCCTGTTGATGTGCTCGTGGCCTTTCATCTCCCTCTGGTGGCCCGATTGCAGGACACTGTCCGACTGCCGACCATCTGAGCTGGCAGAGCCAGCCTGCCTGCTCAGCCAGCCTTGCACTGCGCATTGACAAACACTAAAGGTTCAGCCCAGTGATGATAACTTCATAGAATCATGGAATCAAGTAGGTTGGAAAATAACTTTAAGATCAACAGGTCCAACCATTACCCCCACACTGGCAAGTCCACCACTAAACCATGTCAGTGAGGGCTTCATCTCAGGCATCCTGGAAAGTATTGGCACTTGAGGATTTTTGCTGCTTGGAGCTGCATGGCTTTGGTGAGGTCCCTTCCATAACAACCAGCATTATCACTCCTGTGTATTACCATGACTCTTCTAGAAGCCAAGGGACAAAAATCCCATGAGTCTCTGTCTCAAAAATTGTTCACTGTAGAGCCTCATCACAAGAATTATTCCTTGCCTTGGCAAAAATGCCATATTTGCTTTGTCCAAGTTTCAAGGGCTGTTAGACTAAGAAGAAGAAAATGTAACTCTGGGAACCATTTCTCCTTAGCATATTAATTTTGTTTCCTTTCCTATAGCAGACAGAGAAAAGTGCTTTTCAAGTACAGTATTTTATCCTACTGACAGGAACAACCTGATCGCATTTTTATTTTTGTGAGAAAAACAGGCATGCTGTTGATAGCTGCAGTGAAACAACTGCTTGGTGGTGAGAATCTAAACATATCTCCACCTTTCCTGTGCACTGATACCTCAGTAAGAATACTGTGTTGCAGGAATGCAGTTTACAAACTATCTGTTCGATTTTCGAAGTCTCACGGCACTTTGGATCCGCTATCACTCTGTCGAGGGGTTGAGGAACAGGCAAACATAGAAACTCCTGTTCATTTCAAGTCTGAGTCTGAACGTGATATCAGGCTACAATCAGGTCCAGCCTCTTGTTCACAAGTGCTGGTCTTAATGGGGGTCTTGAGCCGCTGATATCTGGTCCTGTAGTGACAGGACAAGGGGGAATATCTTTAAACTGACAGAGGTGAGATTTAGATTAAATATAAAGAAGAAATCCTTTACTGTGAGAGTGGTGAGGCACTGGAACAGGTTGCCCAGAGAACTTTTGGATGCCCCATTCCTGGAAGTATTCAAGGCCAAGCTGGACGGAGCTTTGAACAATTTGGTCTAGTAGAAGGTGTCCTGTCCAGCATATGGAGATTGGAATTAGGTGATCTTTAAAGTCTCTTCCAACCCCAATCCTTCTATGATTCCATGATCTTCTAAAGGTGGACTTCAGGATTCATTGTATTTTGGAGTGGCACTAAAATAAAAACATACTATTCTCATTAATATTTCTAGATATAGAACCCATCTACTTCACCAAAGAATGAGCACAAGAGACTGCAAAAAGACCCACCTTCTCAAATTATGACAACAGTAAATATTTTCTTCTCTCTGTGCAACTCACTTCAGCTAGAGTTGTTCTCTTTGTTTCTTTCCCAGTGGGAAGAGGAAAAGTGCAGCTTCACAGCTTTAACCCATACTCAGGGGCTGCTTGTGTATTATATGTTGTTAGCGCTGAATTGAACCTGGACAAGGTGGATGACCCCTTAAAAAAATAAAAGTCTTTGGGGGCTGTCAAATTTAATTTGATTTCTCAGTGAGTGTCTTCAGCAAGAAGAAAGGCAGAAAGAAGACTCTTCTAAGAAAAACGAGTCATTTTCTACCAGTTCCAGCAAGAGCCAGCAAATTTCCTGTGACTAGGCAACAGAAAAAGAAATAAAGGAACTCAATTTGGGTTATTAGGAGACTAAGCGGGCAATTGCTGAGGGGAGTAGCTTAAGAAAGGATGCCTGTGGCACCGGAGCGGAGCCAGGGGAGATCAGCGTCCAGAAGTCTCACCACAGAGCGACAAGAGCCACTGAGGAGGGAGCCTCAAGTCCTTGACAGGACTTGCAAAGAGCTCAGCTACTGCGAGGAGGTGACTCACTGGGGGCAGAGACAGGAGGAGTGGCACCAATTGTGAGTACTTAAAAACCTACCCAGGGAGCGCGGTGACCAGGAGCGGGGCGAACAGAGCAGGTGAACAGAGCAGGCAGAGAGGGTTGAGGCAGTTTGCGCGGCAGTTCGCGCGGGCAGGCGAGCGGGATGGTGAGCACTCGCCGTATGACCAGGGTCCGGTCTGGGAGCTCTGCCCTGGAAGCCCCCGTGGTGGCCAGCGTAGGCACCCAGACAGAGCCGGTAAGTGGGGAGGTTGCGGTGCAGAGCTTGGAGTGTAGAGAGTGCCTGCACTGGTCTTGTGAGGGAAAGGTGCAGAATGGGCAGGGCTGCGCTTGCTGCTCCCTGATGGAGGTCCTCCTGCAGCAGGTGGCTGAGCTACAGGATGCTGTCAGTAAGCTGTAAGATGTCAGGGGAGCTGAGAGGAAGCAGGACTGCTTGCTCCAGGCCCAAACAGCACAGGGGCCTCAAGATTGCTCTCTAACTCATGGAGGAAAGAAGGAGGCTGTTGATCAGGGAAGCTGGGAATTAGTAACAAAAAAAACAACCAAAGGAGGAAGAGAGCAATTAAAAGCAAGGGGCTTCCTCCTAAACCTGCTGTACCCACCCAGAACCGCTTTGCTGTCCTGCAGGGGGATGATGAGGAAATGCACTTGCATCAGAAACAGTCGCTGGTGCACTGGTACAGAAGATCTCTACTGGTGCCGCCAGGAAAAAGCAGTGGGTTGTAGTAGTAGGGGACTCTGCCTTGAAAGGGACAGAAGCGCTCATCTGTCGGCCTGACCTGGTCGCAAGGGAGGTGTGTTGCCTACCTGGGGCACGGATCAGGGATGTTGCGGAGAGGCTGCCTGCTCTAGTAAGTCCCACGGACTATTACCCACTTCTAGTAATACATGTGGGTGCTAGGGATATAGACAGTAGTAGCCTGGGGAGTATAAAGGACTACAGAGCTCTGGGAGAGGTGGTCAGGGGTTCTGGAGCTCAGATAGTCTTTTCAACAATTCTCCAAGACACAGGGGAGGACCTTCCAAAGGCAAGGAGGATTGGACAGGTTAATAAATGGTTGAAAGGGTGGTGTCATAGTCAAGGGTTTGGGTGTCTTGGACATGGGGCCCACATTTGTAGGCCAGGCCTACTGGGGTCTGGTGGAACTGCTCTGATAAAGAAAGGGAAGAGTGGCTTTGCTGGGAGGCTTGCCAGACTTGTCAAGGATGCTTTAAACTAGATGTTTTGGGGGAGGGGAGCATCATTCCATCCCAACACACCCAGTCAGTTGCCAGCATGTATAATAAATACTCTGGGCAATGTAGTAATATTCTAGCCGCTCCAGCCACTGAGCCGGCTTCGTTTGGAGCTTGGATCAGATGCCTCTATACAAATGCCCGTAGCATGGGGAATAAACAAGAGGAATTAGAGATGTGGGCACATCTACGGGGCTATGATATAATAGACATCACAGAAAGATGGTGGGATGGCTCCTTTGACTGGAGTGTTGGAATGGAAGGTTACAGGCTTTTTAGAAAAGACAGGCCCGGTAGGAGGGGAGGGGGAGTTCTCCTTTATGTTAGGGATAGGCTGGAGAGTATGGAACTCTGTCTGGGGACAGGTGATCAGTTAACAGAAAGTTTGTGTGTCAGGGTTAAGGGGAAATCGGTGATGGGACACATTACTGTGGGGATCTGTTACAGACCACCTGATCAAGAGGAACCTGTGGATGAAGAACTCTACAGACAAATAGGAAAAGCCTCACACTCGCAGTCCCTTGTTCTCATCTGTTGGGGCGACGGTACGGCCCGGCACAAGCAATCCAGGAGGTTTCTCGATTGTGTGGAAGACAACTTCCTTCTGCAAGCAATAAAGGAGCTGACAAGGAGAGGTGCCCTGCTTGACCTTGTGCTCACCAACAGGGAAGGGCTCATTGGAAATGTGATTCTCTGGGGAAGTCTTGGATGCAGTGATCACGAGATGGTTGAATTCGAGGTCCTCAAGACACTGCAGAAGAGCTGCAGTAAGCTCACTGCCCTGGACTTCAAGAGAGCAGGGTTTGGGCTCTTCAGGAACCTGCTTAGCAAGGTTCCATGGGATATAGCCCTAGAGGGCAAGGGGGCCCAAGGCTCTTGGTTAACATTCAAGGATCACCTGCTACAAGCTCAGGAGTGTTGCATCCCAACCAGAAGGAAGTGTAGCAGGAGGGCCAGGAGACCTCCTTGGATGGATAAGGAGCTGCTGAGAAAAATTCATAGGAAAAAGGTTTATAAAAGGTGGAAGCAAGGACAGGTGGCCTGGGATGAATACAGGGATGTTGTCAGGGTAGTTAGGGACCAGGTTAGGAAGGCCCCTTCCGGAAACTTTCGTGAGAACTGGTTACACAGGACTTGGAGAAGGCTGAGGTTCTTAATGGCTTCTTTGCCTCGGTCTTCACTGGCAAAGGCTCTGACCACAGCACCCGAGTCTTGGAAGGCAGATGCAGGGACTGTGAAAACCTAGACCTTGGGCCTACTGTAGGAGAGGATCTGGTTCTAGACCATCTTAAGAACCTGAATGTACACAAGTCCATGGGACCTGATGAAATCCATCCGCGGGTCCTGAAGGAGCTGGTGAATGAAGTTGCAAAGCCACTGGCCATCATATTTGAAAAATCATGGCAGTCAGGTGAAGTTCCTGATGACTGGGAAAAGGAAAATATAACCCCCATTTTCAAGAAGGGGAAAATGGATGATCCGGGGAACTTCAGACCAGTCAGTCTCACCTCTGTGCCTGGCAAAATCTGGGAGCAGATTCTCCTGGAAGGCATGCTAGGGCACATGAAAAACAACAAGGTGCTTGGTGACAGCCAGCATGGCTTTACTAGGGGGAAATCCTGCCTGACCAATTTGGTGGCCTTCTATGATGGGGCTACAGAAGTGATGGACAGGGGTGGAGCAGTTGACATCATCTACCTGGACTTGTGCAAAGCATTCGACACTGTCCCACATGACATCCTTGTCTCTAAATTTGAGTGTCATCAATTTGATAGGTGGACCACTCGGTGGATAAAGAACTGGCTGGATGGTCGCACTCAAAGAGTTGTGGTCAACGGTTCAATGTCTGGCTGGAGATCAGTAACGAGTGGTGTCCCTCTGGGATCGGTGTTGGGACCGGTCTTGTTTAATATCTTTGTCGCTGACATGGACAATGGAATCGAGTGTGCCCTCAGCAAGTTTGCCGATGACACCAAGCTGTGTGGTTCTGTTGATATGCTGGAGGGAAGGAATGCCATCCAGAGGGACCTTGACAAACTTGTGAGGTGGGCTGATGCCAACCTCATGAAGTTCAACCATGCCAAGTGCAAGGTCCTACACCTGGGTGGGAGCAATCCCAGGCACAGCTACAGGTTGGGCAAAAAGGAAATTCATGGTAGTCCTGCGGAGAAGGACTTGGGGGTGTTGGTCAATGAGAAAATGAACATGAGCTGGCTTCAGTGTGCACTCACAGCCCAGAAAGCCAACTGTATCCTGGGCTGCATCAATAGGAGCGTGATCCTGCCCCTCTATTCTGCTCTTGTGAGACCTCACTTGGAGTATTGTGTGCAGTTGTGGTGTCCTCAACATAAAAAGGACATGGAACTGTTGGAACAAGTCCAGAGGAGGGCCACAAGGATGATCAGGGGACTGGAGCACCTCCTGTATGAAGACAGGCTGAGGAAGTTGGGGCTGTTCAGCCTGGAGAAGAGAAGGCTGCGTGGAGACCTCAGAGCAGCCTTCCAGTATCTGAAGGGAGCCTACAGGGATGCTGGGGAGGGACTTTTCATTAGGGACTTTAGTGATAGGACAAGGGGTAACGAGTTGAAACTTAAACAGCAGAGGTTTAGACTGGATCTAAAGAAGAAATTCTTTACTGTGAGGGTGGTGAGGTACTGGAATGGGTTGTCCAGGGAGGTTGTGAATGCTCCATTCCTGGCAGTGTCCAAGACCAGGTTGTATGAAGCCTTGGGTGATATGGTTTAGTGTGAGGTGTCCCTGCCCATGGCAGGGGTGCTGGAACTAGATGATCTTGAGGTCCTTTCCAATCCTAACTATTCTATGATTCTATGAATTGAAAAGGGCAACCTGTCATGCTTGTTCCTATTTTGGCTATAAAACAGTTGCAGGAAACAAAAAGTGGATCTTTTCACCTGAATATATATGTGTTTACATTTGGTGACAATCTGTCCTATTTACTTCTGTTTAAAACAGTTTATACAAGGTAATTGTTTATTTCTGCTTTCTTAAAGGCACAACTAAAATTTTTAATCTCAGCTAATTCCATTACTTGACTTACACAAAAAAGAAAGATAAACAGCACAATATTTTTCCCAGACTGAAAGAACTTTTTTGAGTACAGGCCTAGAGGTATGAACACTCTGCTTCTGACCCTTTTGCTTCTCCTCCGTTGGAAGATTAATGTAATAATAATGGTAAGAGAGCCATAACTTCTTTATTAGCCTGCTGCATGAATCAGCTATTTAATAACTGGAAAGCACTTTTAGCCTTTAAAGAGTACAAAGGATTCTGATTTGTGTTCTCTTTTTGTAGGTGTTCTCCTATTGTCTATGAAAGAAGACTAACTCCCATTCTCAAACAGTACAAGAATGTCTGTCTAAGGAAAACGCACACTAATGTATATAGATTTTTCATACCAGTATGCAAAAGTGGCACATAAACAAAACTTGACTGCATTTGTACTATATAATAAAATTATACATAAATTAATGTTTCGGGGTTTTTTTAATAGACTAACTAGCTAAAGGGCTACGCAGTAGCAAAATTCCAGTGCCTACTTAACAGAAGTTCACATAAAGGAAATCAGTAGAAATGTTGTGCTTCTTTAGCAGGTCTCAGTCTAGCACAATATCTTATTGTCTACTTAAGGCCAAACAGTCCTGCTGAAGTGAAAAAGGTACACTCTTAAATGCATTATCCACTTTGCTGGGTCTGGAAGGGAGGAAGTGGGCAACTGCCATCAATACCTCCCTGCACATAGAACTCTCCCTTGGTCCTTGAGACATGGCTAAGCCAGCCCAGCCTGGAACAACAGTGGAGCACTATCTTCTTTCTATATTCCTTTGCTCTCCCATGGTGCTCACAGGAGTATGAGTGGGGAACAGCAGGAAACAGCATTGAACTGCAGGTTCAAATTCAGACACTCCTGCAACAAGATGAAGCAAGAGAAAAGACAAAGAAGGGACATGGGATAAGCGAGTGAATACTGTTGCTTTTTCTTTTTTCTTTTTTTTTTTTTCAAATGAGAAAGATGTGTGAAAAAGTAACAGCTTTTAGACAAAGGTGAAATGAGTGGGTAGGGAAGCATGTATTTCCATGTTCTTGAAGAACTGTTCTTTTACAGTAGCTAGTGAAAGGAAAACTGTGCAAGGCTTTAAAACTACCTTGGCAACATGCCTTCAAACCAGTGTGGGGTTTTCTGAATTCCGTGGTCAACTTGCACCACACACCAGACTTAGAGCTTTACCACACTGCAGATCTACCCCATAGCTATGCTGCACTGACCAGCAATCTCCATCAGCTTAAGGATAAGCATGCTGTGTGTTCTGAAGTGGCAGCAAGCAGTAGTTTCCTTCCTCCATGTACTGCATTCACTTGGGGTGGAGTTCATTTTCTTCATGCAGCACAAATGGTGCTGTGTGTTGAATTTATGATGAAAATAAAGTTCATAGCAAAACCAAAATGTTTTAGCTTTTTCTGGATAGCTCTTGCTCACTGTCTCTGTTTCTCACTCTGCCCTCCTCCAGGGAGTTGTCTACAGAGGGGCAAGGGGTGGGACTGCTGACCCAAACTGGTAAAAGAGATATTCCATACCACATATCACCATGCTCAGCAATAAAACTGGATGAGGGGAGTTTTGTCCTAAGTAGCCATTACTGGGAGACCAGATGGGCATCAGTCTGCTGGTGGGAGGTGGTAAATGATTGCCTTTGCAACACTTGCGTTTTTCCAATTTTTTTTCCCTTACTTACTAAACTGTCTTTATCTTGACCCATAATTATTTCGCATCCCCACCCCCACACACACATTTTTTCCTTCCTGATCCTCTCTCTATCTCACTGGGAGGCTGAAGTCAGTGCATGCCTGAGAGGGAGCTTAGATCTGTCTGAGATCAAACCACCACACCACAGAAACAGGCCAAGTTCAGTGGATTTCTGATTTTCTTGTCCAGGTGTGTGCTCGGAGAGAAATTGCATTGTATTCACTCTTTTATTCTTGCATGAAAGGTATGTTATAGCCATGTCTACTCTTCCAGCTGACAGAACTCATCTTCAGTCAGGTCATAAAGGGCATTTTAATCTCCCCCTGCTGTAACGAGACTTCCACCAGGTCCCTTCCTGGTTAGAACTTTCAAAAAGCTTCATCACACTTGTCATCACAGCAAACATTGTAGCTGTTCAATGGGACCAGCCTGCAAGTGTCACCCAGACCCCAAAACATTTCTCCTTGAAGGATAAACACAGCCACAAGACAGCTTTTAAGACAAACAGCAAGCACACTCAGTGAAACAACTCACCTGCTTTCTTCATTTCCTGCACTCCACTGAGAGGTATGGAGGTTTTAAAGTGAAAATCAAGCTTTCTAAGCATCCTTATTAAGCCAAGTTGACTTTCAGAAATAATTTAATTACAACTGCCACAGAGCTGCAGAAATCATGTCCTGCTAGATCTGGAAAACCTAATTCATAAAGTGCTAATTATAATTCTATTTACTTCAACCAGAAATCTCTTCTCCCACAGAAACAGCAGCAAGAAAGCTATACATAATAAAATGCATCATTTAGATAAAAATCTCTAGCATTAATCATACATCATCATGATGTGTTCAAGTATACTTCATCTAATCTCCTGTACAGTGGTTTGTTTTGTCCTTTAATATTATGAACAAGTAAAGTACTTCCCTAACAAGAGACAATTTACCAGTAAAGCAATTGATTTGAAAGTGTTCTTTCTGACCATGATTTGTTGTGTCTGCCTTCTCCCACGCCACTTTGGCTGCTTTTGTTTTCTGACCTGACAACAAAAGATTGGTGTTCAATCAGCAAGTTTATTGGTAGGAGTGAACTAACATGACAGACTTTCTCTGTAGGTGAGAGCCAGGACCTTGAGTACTTACTAGGATCCTGTGCATCACAAAGAGTGCCATCAGTTTCTGCAAATATATCCATGTCCCTGAGATGACAAGCTATGGGGCAGATGTCTGGCTGCATTAAAGTTTCATGTGCCTCCATCAAGCACTACAGAGGTCCACGCACTTGATGATTTGGGAAACAAGACGGCTTTGGTAGATTACTGGTTCTATTTCAACAAGACACTGCTTGTTGCTAGCTAACACTATTTGGGGGAAGAGAATCATAGAAACATAGAATGGTTTGGGTTGGCAAGGACCTAAAAGCTCTAGTTCAACCCCCCTGCCACGGGCAGGGACACTTCCCACCAGACCAGGTTGCTCAAAAAGCAGAACATTATCAAACTAATGCTTGTGTTCCACCATGCTTTAACTGGAAGCTGCACCAAAAGCCTTTCTTTAGGAGATACAGGGGAAACTTTTCATTACATCGGTATCAGTGGCAGGAGGAAGTGCAATGTATACGCCCACACCACTGAGACACATAGAAGTTCCACAAGCACAGCAGAAGGGACACTTCAAGATTAAAGTAACACAGGAAAACTTTAGGAATCCAAACATTATATCAGTGCATGCAAAGCAAAAATAAATGCATAGATGTGGTTCTTAGGGAGACATGGTTTAGTGGTGAACTTGAACAGCTTTATGGTTGGACTCACTGATCACAAAGATCTTTTCCATCCTAAATGATACCATCCTTCTATGATTTTAAGAGAAAACCACAAATGCAAGCAATCCTTTGACCAAGTTGCTTACCTAAGCTTACCCAAAAAGGAAGAGAAACTTCTAAAGAAAGCAGGAGTGTTGCCTCTTTGTACTAGGACACTTCAGTTAGTTCTAGGTAAGTCTGACATCTCAAGAGCTATCACTCCAGTTGCCCAAGCAACAGACATGACAGCTTAAGAATATCTGGAAGGTGAAGCTGTGCGTGACATTTCCCCTCTCTCCCACAAAAAGAGGTATAGCAGGAAAATAGCTGAAGAAAGCAAAGGACTCACAAAGGATGTACATTGCATTTCCTGGCACTGCTCTTGTCCAAACAGATAAAAGAGGGCTCGAAAGATGTTGCTATTCAAAACAGGTCTTGAGATGCTTTTGAAAGACATACTGTTTGGAACTTAAATTTTTACAAAGCACATCACAAAACATAGAGCTGTTACCTTCCTTCCCCAGAAACCAGATAACTACTTCAGACCTGATTTTTTCTGATTATCCAAGCACAGGTCCTATGTACTAGACATATAATGATTTTTAAATTGACATTTTGTTCACTTGGTTGAAATGCATGCAAAGAATTAAACATTCATTTCCCTGGGTAACCAAGTCTTAGTCTTTCTCCTGTGACAAAATTTGTGACCTTAGTTTGAAAAGCACTAGTGAGAGGGTTTCAGTTTTTGAGGAAGCTACCTGGATGCAAAAGCAGAGTGTTGGTTGTCAAGTCCATTTTAGAATCATAGAATCACTGAATGGTTTGGGTTGGAAGGGACCTCAAAGATCATCCAGTCCCAACCTCCACTGCCACAGGCAGGGACACATTCCACTACACAAGGTTGCTTAAGGACCCCGTCAAACGTGGCCTTGAACACTGCCAGGAATGGGGCATCCACAGCCTCTCTGGGCAATCCGTGCCAGTGTCTCACCACACTCAAAGAATTTATTCCTCCTGTCTAATCTAAATCTTGCCTCTGTCAGCTTAAAGCAATTCCTGCTTGTCCTCTCACTGGACGCTCCTGTGAAAAGTCCCTCTCCAAGTTTCCTGTAGGCCCTCTTTAGGTACTGGAAGCTGCTCCAAGTTATCCCCAAAGCATTATCTTCTCCAGGCTGAACAACCCCAATATTCTCAGCCTGTCTTCATATGAGAGGTGCTACAGCCTCTTCGTGACCTCCTCTGGGCTATCTCAAGCAGGTCCGTGTCCCTCTTGTATTGGGAGCCCCAGACCTGAGTGCATCTCTGAAACATCAAGAAACACCAAATTGTCCCTTTTCAAAAAAGGGCAGCAGTTCATCATTTAGAACAACTACAGGACAGACAGACTGGCAAGACTTGGTCGCAAATGCTTGTTTCTCAGGAGACTTGCAGAGCCAAAACTATCTGAACAGGGGAAGACCTTTTTCCCCTCCATTTTAAGACTAGCTTAAAATCTTGAGTGATATTTAGGTGGGACACTTGTTTTAGGCAGATCCTTTGAAAAAGGGATGATTAACCTTTTTAGATACTGGATGATCAATGTATCAAGCAGTACTAATGCAGAAAATGGCCAGATCATATAGCAAAGCAGAACATTGGACACAAACAGTATAATTTTCTGAGAGATGAAAGAGTTCGGTTTTTTCCAACTTTTGTTGGAGAGAGAGGAAAAAGAATCTTATCTGAATGAGATGGAAGTTTTTGGCTTACATGAATTTCTTTCTTTTTAAAAAAATTAATTTTTAAAAAATACGAAGAGCATATTGCAGATCTGACTTTCCAAAATCTCAGTCCCTTACATTAAATAGTCTCAGGAATTGGAAGTTCACATAATTTTAGTATATTCTGTATTGCACTAATGTCAAAAAATGCCATCATCAGTTGATGTGCCAAATAGCTCTAAATTATTATATGTAGAGACTGTCATTAGAAAGAAAGGAAGTTTCTCTGCTGCCATTAGTGACTGTAAAATCTTATGTCACAAAGCCTGAAGTTATTGTGCAGGAACATAATTTCTCTGCCTAGATTCCTCCTCCTCTCCCTACAGCAAAGCCATTGGGCTGTGACTCTATACCATAATCTCTTACATTCTACCAACAATAGCCAGAACCAGTAACTCGGTATTAAATGTCAAAACTTCAGTACCCCTCCCATCCACCACCTATACCATCTCTATGGACTTCTTCTCACCACACTTTCATATCCACCAGGATACCAAGTTATTTTGAAACCTTCTAATTAGAACTGCAACAGCTAAAGAGTTTCCCTCATCTTTAGCCTGGGCTCCTGAAGACATTCAGCTTTGTTTCATCTGTGTTCACTGACCTCTAGCAGCTCTGGGACTTGTTGTAGGAAAGGCTTTTGAAGGTTCTTTTCCTGCCTCTTTACCAAAATAATAATATGTTTATCTGAAAGATAGTGTATTAGTGCCCATGGTCGTTGAAAAAATCGTATGTAGGTTAAGCCCTTGGATAAGAGAAGATAAAATCATAAAATCATTCAGGTTGGAAAAGACATTTAAGACCATCAAATCTAACCATTAACCTAATACTACCAAGTCCACTACTAAATCATGTCCCTAGGTACCATGGTCTACATGTCTTTCAAATACCTTCAGGGATTGTGACTCAATCACTTCCCTGGGCAGCCTGTTCTAGTGCTTCATCACCCTCTCTGTGAAGAATTTTTTTCCTAATATCCAGTCTAAACCTCCCCTGGTGCAGCTTGAGGCCATTACCTCTTGTCCTATTGTTTGTTACTTGGGAAAAGAGACTGACTCCCACTTCACTACAACCTCCTTTCAGGTAGCTGTAGAGAGTGAGAAGGTCCCCCCTGAGCCTCTTTTTCTCCAAAGAACTCCAGTTCTCTCAGCTGCTCTTCATAAGACTTGCTCTCTAGATCCTTCACTAGCTTCGCTGCTTTTCTTTGGACACACATGTCAATGTCTTACTTGTAGTGAGGGGCCCAAAACTGAACATGTACTGTGCATGTACCCAGTGTGAGTACAAAGAGAAGATTACTTCCTTCACCTGGCCACACTATTGCTGATACAGCCCAAGATGCTGTTGGCCTTCTTGGCTGCCTGGGCACAAGCTGGCTTGTGTTCAGCTCCATCAATCAACACCACCAGGTCCTTTTCCTCTAAGGAAATTTCCAGCCACTCTTCCCCAAGCCTATAGCATTGCATGAGGTTGTTGTGGCCCAAGTGCAGGACCCATCACTTTGCCTTAATAAATAAATATGTATTTGAGATAATGAACATAAATACCACCAGTTTTACAGAATGAGTAGCTCCAGGGGAAGCTTGTAGGGCCACAAAACCAGAGATAGAACACCTCCCCTTTAAAGACAGGCTGAGCTAGTGGGGAAGCTGGAGAAGAGAAGGCTCTGAGGAGACCTTAGTGTAGCCTTTCAATACTTAAAAGGGGATTATAAGAAAGATGGTGACAAACTGTTTAGCAGGTCCTGTTGTGATAGGACAAAGAGCAGTGGCTTTAAACAAAAAGAAAGTAGATTTAAACTAGATATAAGGAAGAAATTTTTTACGAGGCTGGTGAAACATTGAAACACATTGCCCAGAGAAGTGATAGATGCTTTATCCCTGGGAACATTCAAGGTCAAGTTGGATGGGTCTCTGAGAAACCTGATCTAGTTGAAGATGCTTCTCTCATTGCAGAGGGGCTGGACTAGATGACCTTTAAAGGCCCTTTCCAGCCCAAACTATTGTACAATTCTATTGATACTATTGGACATGAAGACACCATAAACTTGACTATTTTTCACTGATACTAATGCAGCAACTAGGAATTCTTGCGGACCAAGGCTTCAAAATTTCTTCCATTATTTGCTTTTAAGCAGACTGTGGAGCTGTGTCTCTGAAGTGTTGAAACATTTTCTTGCAGATGTTGAGAGTGAGAACATACAGGGGAAAAAAGAAAACCTGTGAAATTCTCTCTTCTCTTGCCTGACCTACAGAGTAGACCCAGGTAGGGGGAGGTGGTATTGGCTCTTTGGTGAATTAGCAAACATAAGAGTCCCTCTGGCAGAAGGAAACAATTAACAGCTATGACTGAGCAGTCCCTCATGGAGACAGAGGAGGAGAATGGAAGTTTAGACCATGAAGCATTGAGCTGCTCAGACATGGAGCACATCTGGGGAGGGACAAAACACAGCAATCCTTAACCCCTTAGTACCAAGTGGTTATCATGAAAGTGTACATTTGGTGTGGCATGTGATAAGCTAAATATATTGTAAAAAGTTTGACTGTAAGCCAACTACCTAAAGCTTTGCTGACATCTGGTGCCAAACAGAAAATTAGTTTTTCTGTGCAACTAAATTCAAGTTTGAAGCAGTATCTTATGGGACAAAAGCTGCATTTCTTCAGTCTGTTCCACAAAGCAGCATTTTTCCACATAGCCTGCCTTGTATGCATGCATGTACAGAGAGTCTCAGTTCAGAGATATCCTCTTCAGGAATATTTGCAGTGAACAACAAGCTGGCAATTAAATGTCATATATCAGTCAGTGAGAGCATCTAATTTTTGTCAAGATTTTAGTTCCTGATAGAGCATAGAGTTGATTTTTGTAATTTAAGGTTGCCTGACTTGGGATACATGTTGTGTCTTGCAATATCCTTATTGAGAGAATTGACTAAAACATAGAAAATATTTATGAATTTCATTTTCAAAATCTGCTGTGCTGTAATCCCAGGATACTCTTTAATGAGCAGCAAAGCTTCTGCAGGCCTTGAAGTCTATGACTTCTCTCCAAGTTTAGAATCTTAATATTTTTTTTCATTAGATTTGTCTTCTTTATTGTGAAACCTGCCCTTGGCAGCATTAAAAGGATTGTCCCAGCATTATCGATGCTCAGCATGCCTTTGGTTGTAATGCTGTGTTCTGTAAATAAAATGTAAAACAGAACACTCAACTCAGTGATGCATGGACTTAGTGTAGGAAACAACACAGTGGCACATGACAAGAACTGTTCATTAAAAAGAATTTTTGTAGGCTTGGACCCATTCTTCAAAGGTTTACAAGCAGTAAAGGTCTCTTCCTATCCTACTTCATCCCTTGCAAATAATCTATCATCAGTTTTATTGAGTAACAAGATACATGATTTACTGGACAGACAATAATCTGCCTAGTATCTGCTTTCCACCATCCGATAGAAAATGCTTTGGATGAAATGAAAAACTACCATAGACTGATATTTCCCCCATTATCCTTCCCCAAATTCCAGCTCTCAGTGGTTTATGACTTAAGGTTTACCTTAAACTGAAAATCTATTCCTCTTTGGTAAGTAGGTCTAACAGCTTCACTAACTCAGCCTATTATTTTTTAACTCTCTTACACATTTGGCCAGTATGATGAGCAATGATAAGGGGCTCCATAGGCTGTGTTTACATACTTATCTTTCAGAAAAGTAAGAGAGACTCCAAGAGAGATGCTATCTGTTTTCACAGCCACAACCTTCCCATTTCCAACATCTAGGTCTGGCTAGGGTTTTCTAGATATGCTTCTGCACAGAAGGCATCAGCTATTTTAACTTTTCTACTGAGTTAGCCAGAACTTCTCTTTCAACTTTGATTCCCCACCCGGCTCTGTAGGTCTAAACAAAGCAGCTGCCAGGAGCAGAACTGAAGATGATTTGTAAATCAATATTGTTTTTTTTAATATTCCATTTCTGTAAAACAATCTCAGAACAAAATTATTTCAAAAGAGCTTTTAATTTGTACTTCTTATGTAAACTTCCAGAAGACATGAAATTGGTTACATATAGTGAATATATTGGTTAACAGGAAAAAAAATAAAAGAAAAACCCAAAACAAAACAAAAATCAAAACACACTGCTGTAAATGTTTCTATGATCCCAGGAAACTGTCCTTCTTTAATTTCTGCAGAAAAAGGGTGAGCTTCTGCCTTCGGGCTGTTGAAGCTCATCTCTATCACAACCACTCAGGATAAAATCAATATCTGAAGGGGGTCTACAGCAATGTTGGAGAGGCACCCTTCATCAGATTGGATATAAGGAAGAAGTTCTTTCTTTATTGTGAGAGTAGTGAGGCACTGGAACAGGTTACCCAAAGGAAGTGGTAAATGCTCCATCCCTGTCAGTGTTCAAGGCCAGGCTGGACAGACCCTTGGGTGCCATGGTCTAGGGTAAGGCGTCCTTGCCCATGGCAGGGGTTTAGAACTAGACGATCTTCAGATCCTTTACAACCCAAACCATTCTGTGATTATATGATTCTATGATTTAGTGCAAAATGGCCTGAAACAAAAGCCAACATCATTTTCATACAGGAAACTTGTGACACATAATAGAATCATATGAAGACTGGATGGATATAATCTATCTGGATTTTAAAGTGCTTGTGAGGACCTTCCATGGAAAATCTTTGAGGAAAACACATAGACATGGAATGGAATGGAAACATGTTCATCATATGCTTTGACAGAGAAAACTAGTCAGGAGAAGTCATGAGACTGAGCAGCCAGCCCTCAACATGGCAAAGCATATGGCATATTCAGACATGTTTAGCATCATGAACATGTTAGTTAGGACATAACAGTTAAGGCTGAGCTGAGTCTGAATTATTCATTTGGAGTTCAAATAAACTGGTGTGTGCATGTGGGAAAATACTTTCCCTAAATTATATTGCTATTGCTTTATCTAGAAAATGAGCTTCAAGTTGGTTTACAAATAAGTCCAGGATTTGATTTATGAAACCTAATCTTAAAAATGCATCTTTTCACCTTGTGCTAAGTTCTTGTCTCCGCTTAGCTCTTTAATGGAATAACAGAGTCTCCCCATACACTTAAACTCACTGGCGTCTTGTTCAAAGGCCACTACTGAAGAATTCCCCTCATTTCTGTATGCTCCTAATGAGCAGATTCCCTTATTGCAGGCACAGATGCAAAATGCCCCAGTAACTTCATCTACAACCCTGTTCTCAAAATTGATGGCATCTCTCATTCATAAGACAAAAAAAAAGTCTATGGGCAAGGAGTGCAGTTAACCTTCCAACTATACTTTTTTGTGAAGTGACCATCTTCCTGTGGTAACCATCTACCTGTCTGCAATGGGAGCTCTTGTCTTCCCTAGACGGTGCTGAGTTTCTCTCTCCTACCAAATACATCCATAGTAGTTCAGAGAGGGGGATCTGCAGCACAGTCCCAAGCTGTACCCACAGGGCCAGAGAGTCACCAGTGAAAACATGCAGTTCTTTGAACACTTTCCTAAAAGGAAAAATTTTATGGACTCCCCTGCCCAGGAAGCAGTATTATTGACAAAGCAGACATTCCTCCCAAACACCTCAACATATACATCAGGCTGCATCTCCTCACAATGGAGGACAAAAGTGGGCTATGCAGGCTGAGGTTAGAGTTAGAAAAATACATTAACAGAGTTTAGGGGTCACTGGGATCAGACAGCAGCCCTAATTCCTGGCTGCTGGCCTGATGCACAACATCTGCTCTCTATACATCTGTACAGTGGGAAATAGCCACTACCTGGAAGTGTTAGGAGTATCCCCATTTGGCATTAGGTATCACAGTAGGAATGACACAAAATGTTACCCACCCCAAACAGAAAAGTTTCACTGAATGTAAAAACAAAAAATGTGAAGGCAGAAGAACAGGTCATTGATTACAGCTGTTTGGTACTAAAATAAAATATAAGATATCTTTGAAAAGTATATATAAGGAGAAAACTAATATAATAGGAGTTGTTTTAAAATTCAGTGAGGAAGTAGAACTATTCATATCAATTTTGTTAAAATAAAATCTACAGAAAAGGAAAAAGGCACCTTTTTAATAATAGAAGGGTCTATTTCTGTGAAGACACTCATCTCCACAATTGCAAATGAGTTGTTTGTGTGGAAATAGTAGTTTGGAAGAGCAATCTAGTTTTGTAATAACCCCTCTGATTGTGATGAGTCAGTGAAAGCTCCCATTTTCACATCTTCCTTCTGCCACTGAAAAAACAACTTTGTTTTCATATTGCTAGAATGCTCCAGCAAACTCCGGAATTGGCTAACATTGTTGGTGGCTATAAATAGAGCACTTTTTGTGCCACAAGGAATCTGCAGCTGCTTGCTGAATACAGACAGTAAGCAAATGTCTTGCACTTGTTACAGATCCAAACACTCATGTCTTCTCCTCCAAACTGCTCTGCTCTGAATGAATTTCCCTGGAGTCAAACCTTCATCAAGTGCATTATGTTTACATAATAAGGAGGATGCCTATGAAAGGTCTCTTCTGAAGTTGCTCCAGGTTAATGACTACCGCAGGTTGATGCTGAGTGAGAATCACAGGCACCTTATGTCTTGTGGATAGCAGCTCAGTCTGCAAACAGTCCTCCAAAAACATAGTTTTGGATTATCTGTGGCATGGTGAAAGTGTCATGTCCCCTTGGAACGGTATTTAAACCTGTGCAAATGGCCTCTTGAGTTGTGTTACGTGAATTCTGAAAGGAAAAATAATGCCATTTTACTTCCCCAACTTTGGCTCATTAAAGTCCAATTTTGTCTCTCCCCTCTCTTTGAGCGGTAAAAGAGGACTAAAGAATTACACTCTAAATGTCTTGCTTCAGGCATGAGTAATTGTTTCATTGTTGCATGAATACTCCTGTTCTTGGACTTAAAACAGGGAAGAGAACATGTGGCTTGAGTTACAAAATATTCAATTGTCTGAGCCTGAAGATTAACAAGACTAAAGCATCAAGCTGACATTCCACCAAAGCGTAAAGGGAATTATGTTTAGAGGCCTATAGTAGATATTAAGGAGTTTTATCAGTGGTATGTTTGTTAAATAACAGCTAATAGGAGACGTTGCAGCTTTACATTTTGTCTAAAGATTTTGCTGTAAAAACAAAAATACACATATATATATGTACTTTACAGCACAAATTAAAGAATTCTGCACCGTCAGTAAAATACAGGCAAGATACATTATCCAAAAGCCTATCAGAGAAGCAGTAGGCTGCTTGCATAACCTTTTTGACATGCTAACATAAAATATAACTACATTCACAGAATCACTGGGTGGTTGAGGTTGAAAGGGATCTCTGGAGTTTATCTGGTCCAGCCCCTGTGGTCAGGCAGGATCACCAAAAGCAGGTGGTCTGGGAAGATATCTAGATGGTTTTTGAATAACTGCAAAGAAGGAGAATCCATAACCTCTCCTTTAGCCTTCTTTGCTGCAAGAGTAGCTCAAGATCAACTTGGTGTCCACCAGAACACCCCAGGTCCTTTTCTGTCAAGCTGCTTTCCAGCTGGCTGGCCCCTGGTGTGTGCTGGTGCCTGGGGCTGTTCCTCCTCAGGTGCAGGACTTTGTACTTTACCTTGTAGAACTTCATGAGGTTCCTGCCACCCCATTTCTCCAGCCTGTCAGACACTCTCTGCATGGCAACACAACCCCCTGATGTATCAGTCACTCCTCCCAGGTTTGTACCATTAGCTGAGAGCACACTTTGCCCCAGCATACAGATATGCGAAAATGGAAAGATCATATGAAATGCCATCCCCCTGGGATGTACCGCTAGTTACTGGCCTCGAACTAGACTTTGTGTTGCTGATCTCTATCTTCTGAGCCTGGCCATTCAGCCAGTTTTCTAACCACCACAGGCTGGAAGAGGTTTGCTCATCTAGCACATCAGTTTCTCTTTGAAGATGTTGTGGGAGACTGTCTTAAACCTCACTGAAGTCAAGGAAGAAAACATTGACTGTATTTCCATTGGCTACCAAATCGATCATCTTATTATGGAAAGTGATCAAGTTGGGCAGGCACAACTTCCTCTTGGTGAATCCGTGTAGACCACTCCTAATTACCTTTATATTCAAACCGGTAATTTGGTCTTCAGAATACCACTGGAGCAACAGAACTCCAATGGCTTCTGTGAAGCATATTTTCCAACTCTTTGCCTTTAAGGAGGGTAAGACTGGGTACATCATGAACCCCATGAGCTCCCACAACAGGTAGTCTCTTCCCAGAACAGAGGGACTGTGGGATTTAATAATGTAGCAGCAATAGCGGAGATTTACGCTCCCTTGTAGCACATCAGTCAACCTCACTGAAGAAAAAAAGATAAAAAATCATGGGGGAAGCAGGATATATTTTAAGCTAGAGGAGCTCTAGCAGAATGACTTAAAATCATTCATTAACTATGCACTGTTTTGCTGCAGAGAGCAAATATGGATTGGAAGCTATCTTAAGTATGGGGCAAACCTTTGTGATCTTTCAGCTGATTTTGTTAAGCTATGTTTCAATTACTTTCTCTTTTCACCAAAACTGACATATGATCTAAAAATGGTGCAGTGTACAAGCAAGAAGCACCTTGCCCATGTCGCAGGTTTTGCTGAGAAAAGTCTCAACTATTTTTGCTCAAAAGCATTTACATGCATCTGGACTACTAAAAAGAATTATCTTGTATCATAACTATGCTACAGCCTGAGCCTTGCTTGCTTTGCTTTCATTCAGAGAATGAATTCCAGTGTCTGTTTTATTTTCTTTCCTTAAGCATCATGTGAAGCCGAGGCTAAACCCAGGCATAACTTTAACCCAGAGTGGTCTTTCTACTCAGTATGTGTTCAGCATTTTTCTGTGCTGAGGTTACAAAATTGAGGAAGATGGGGCACAAGCCACCATGCTGGAGATCCAACATTTTGTTTCTGTTTCAGCCATCATTAGAAGTTTGACATTGAGGATACAGCTTTGCTATGTCTAGGCTTCTTGGCACCACAAAGGCTTAGCACAATGGGTCTGCAGCTTCAAAGGGAGATCCATGCACATTATTTTGCTGGCGATTCCAGAGTCACCTTGTCTCATAGAAGTAATCACAAAAATATGAACCAAAAATCCTTATTATCACACAGAGTTTAGATGCAAGAGCTAGCAGGCACATTGTTCTGAGTACTTTACCAACAGTAATAAACCAGGTTGTAGTCTCAATATGTAAGGGGAAGTACCCCCAAAAGCATACACACACTTCATTAGGACTTTGTTTTGTATAAGAAAAGTTAAGAAAAGGTCCCACTGTCCCCATTAGCAAGGCCTGAATGTTCCCTTTTTGTCTACAGTGGTTGTTTTATCTGATTTTATTTTGATTTAGGCTATTAATAGATGACCCAGTTATACAGATGTATTTTAACATCAACAAGGTAAACACAAAGCAAGCATATAGTAATACAGATCTACAAGCATTAATACTTGGAGAAGGGTAATAATCTCTGACAACTTGCTTTCATCCTGCACTGAACAGAGAACTTAAAGCTCAGTACTACCTACAAGCATTTTTCTGTCTCACTATGGAGATCTCTTCCAGTTCCTTTCTCAGGATCCTCCAAAGAGCCACTCATAGTGATCCCATCTTGGGGTAAAAGTGAGAGAAACAGATTATACCCTGAGTTAGAAGAGTATACAGGACAGGGCAGGACTCCTACCTGAGCACATCATGGCAACATGTGAAGCTGTGATGCTGTTAAGCTTTGTGGCCTGATACCAAGTTTTTAGAGCAAAAGTAGGCAAGGTCAGGATACTATAATCAGGCAGTAAGTGGTAAGTAAAGCTCAAACATCAGGCTAATTTCAGGCACCTTCTCTTTTTAATAATGTTGTGTCATTAAGACTCAGGTATGATGTCAAGTTCCACTGGTTGACTTTGTTCAGCTAGTTGGTGCTCTGCTTTATCAATATTATTTCTGCTTGTGCACTATAGATTATTATAACTGCAAGCCACTTGGTTGAAGGCAGGTTTAGGTCTAACAGGAACTCTTTTAACAGCTGTATGACAAGCCCACCTACAGAGCGGTGTGAGCCCAGGAGCTCTGGTTAGTCAACCTTGGGCTGATATTCAACCCAAGTAAATCCTGCATTTGTGGACTCACAGCATCCAGACATATTCCCCTACCCTTGAACTGTTCCCCCTTGTTTTATGGCTCTTGCAGTGCTAGACAACATAGAAGTGTCATTATGATGCTTTGCATAGCCATGAGATTGTGCTCTAGTGTTAGTCATCTGGACTTGCTATGTACTGGGCTCCTATGTAGTAACAGCTATTCAGGTTATTGTCAGGAAGACAGGTCTTAACTCCTGCTTTCCAGCTATACCCCAAGCTTGGAATCTGTTGACTCTGCCCCTTATTGAATGACACAGTTGAATGAACAGTCCTTGAAAGCATTATATAAGCCAGCCTAGGAAGAGAGGTTGGCTAGCTGGACAAACCTGCCCAATGCTCACTGCATCTTTTCACTGTGACAAGAATCAGTGGCAGAGGTACCATATATGTGGATAAGGCAGCATTCAGGGAAACTGGGAAGAGTAATTTTTCTGAAGGAAGGAAAGTAGAGAAAAAGCATTATCTACCAGCATCTTCATGTAATCGTATGTAGGGTTCACATTAATACCTTTTGTGCTTGTTGATAGAAAGTGAAGTATCACGTGTATGTGGAAATGAGCCCAGAACTTCTGGCCCTGAAACTGTGTTTCAGAGGCATAATCAATGCCTCCACCTATCCCCCAGCATATCACTGATGTTCACAGAAATTTGCTACAAAAAATAACAAATGAGGCCCACTGAAGTTAGAAGGGAAACCAAGATATTCCCAGGTTTGATGGTCCCCCTACAGAAAAGAAGCACAGGGCTCTCTCCAACTATCTACCTTTAGTAGCATTACTTCTAAGAAAATCAAGTGTTAACACCAGTCTAATTTCCTATATGAACCAACAATCCCAAGGAGAAAATACACTGGCTGCAGAAGAGGAAGCAGGTCATATGATTAGTGCAAATCTATACAAGGTCTCTGGCCCAGAAGGCTACAATTCTGGCAGACCAGGTAGGAAGTGATTGGTAATGCTTTCCCCTGGCTATTCATAAAGTGTAAAAACAGCAAAAGGAACCAAAACAAACACTGTACACTGTAGATCTGAATGAACTGTACTCATCATACCTCTTGCTACAAACTGGAAGGTAAAAGGGAGGCTATGAATTGCTGCTCATAGGAGAAAGCATTTTGAGACAGGGCTAAAAATATTTCCAGACTCTGGGTCAAGAAAATGTGATTTCTGAGTTCAGCCCAAACCAAAACCTCCCTGTCCCAACTCCCAGACTCCAAACTTGTTTTGCAGAACCCCAAACACTTGGAAAGGGTAGAGACCTCATTTGATTCCATGACAAGTTTCCTGGCTAGATGTCCTTATAAAATTAAATTTTCAGCCAGCAGTCACAAGTTCTGCTTCTGTTTTCCTTTTTTTTGCCTCTGAAAAGTTTAATTCAAACCATGGACTCCTGTGAAAATTCACCCACCTTGTAGATCTTCACACATTTCCGTTCCACTCATCTATTTATAGCATGCCTTCACCTGTGTAAAATTCTTATAAGGTTCTATTTGTGATGCCCTGCCTTATACAGCAGCTGATACAGGAAGATGACCCATGCTTCCATACCAGAGCTCTCTGACATGGCAGAGACCTCACACTATGTGTGAGTCCTGGTGAACAACCATCTTCCAAGATTTTCCTAGCTACTTGTGACCACCTTAACAGATACTGTGCAGGGACCCTAATCATTCCAAAACAACTTTCCCTCTTTGCATTTAAGAATTATCACTAATATTGTCACAGTGAAATAATATTATTAGTTACCATTGGCTTAAATTAGCTCCCTAGTACATGCCTTAGCAAAGCCATTTAATCACATTTTGATGTGACCACATCCCTGCAACAAGTAATTAGATTTTTTGCTTGTCTCAACAGCCACAACTACCAGATAAATTACAGACAGCTCACAGAGACATGTGAGCCACTGTCTTGAGTACATGGATGCATTGCTCTGGATGACTTGGAATCTAAAACCCTAGTTACATTGAATGAATGTGGCTCTCAAGACATGGTGAATGGGTTCAGTGGATTTGATCCCAGAGCTGTAGCTCTGTTTTCACACTGAAAACAGACAGATCCTTGGAGAGTGGTGCCACAAGTGTTGAGTTTCCCTGTTAAAAGGTGAAAAACTAAGACAGGCTAATTTGATTTATAAGCATATTTAGTCAGAACTTTAACCATTTTAGTGCAAGCAGACACGTGATGGAAGTGTTTGTTCACTGATTTCCAGCAGAGATTGTGATGCAGAGAACTGAAATTCATACAATGTTTGGAAGATAAAACATTGTTTCCAGTCCAGCCTTCCTGAGTTCTTCCAGTCATCCAACACTTTCAGCTTTAAAGGAATGATTCCCTCCATAAAATATGATTTATGGAACGGTCTAACTCAGTCACTACAGTCTTTCTGATTACAGGCAGGCTTTGTTCTCTGCCAGCTCACTTCTGTCTCAGAAAGTAGGGGCTGTGAAGAACCCCAAACCAGCCTTTTACCCGGGAGATTAACAGTCTGAACTTTAAGAAGTCGAACTTTACAATATCAGCAAATAAGCCTGGTCCACTGAATTCAAAAGAGCCCGTGGACGGAAGTGTTGAAATCTGTTAACAGCTTTTTCCTTATACAACTCACAGAGCTCATCACATGTAATCAGCAGTTTAGACTCACACAACATTGAAAATTTTTAAAACACAGTAATTCTTTAAGGGACCTGAGTGTGAGGACTGAGGTTTGTTGTGGGGTGCAGGTAACCAGTTCTTGTCCTTACCTCAAATTTTGCCCCTTTTCTACCTCAATGCAGCTTGCCCACTGGGGTCTTCTACACTGCTGTTCTTAGGAACTTTCTGTGCTTAATTCCTGGAGTCAGGATTTACTGTGTGGAGGTTTCTGGAAGACAAAACATTGAAGCAAGTCCCTATTCTACTACAGCATTTTGCTGCCTTTTTGTTTCTTTGCAGCCTCCCACACATTCATCATTGTTTTGCTGAGTTTTCCTCATCTCTGAGTGAAATGACCTAGCTTGTACACCAGCTGGTGTTGCCTCATCACCAGAAATAGTCTGGAACACCAGACTTTGAAGCTGCTCAACACCTCCTCCTAAGAGCCCTTGAAGAGTGGCTTTTACAGTCCATTTTTTTCTCTGCTGTGTTTAGACTCAGACCTAGAGTTCCTAGTACTTCTCCAAGTGTCTCTGAATGTGCCACAGTGATGTGGAGAAGATGAGGAAAATCAGAAAGTTATGGACTCTGAAAAACAGATGGAGGTCAAAATTCAACTTGACTGAGATAGATGAGCAATCTCTGTCAGTAATCTAGGCAAACAGCATTGCCTTTATAGCTCTAAATGACTCAATTTTCACATGAACTGATGGGCTTGGCTTTCCTGTGGGTGTGTCAGAGACGATCACACTCTGGTCTCTAGGACTATTCTTGTTTGACATACACTCTTGGCCAAAACATTTTGCTTTGTTACATTCAGAATAATATGTCCAGATGTGTCTATAGGTATGATGTTAGCATCACAAAATCTGAGCCTTCACTTCAACTATGCAATTTTGGAGAGCAGCTATGAAGATTCACAGGTGACACAAATATTTCAGTGACCAGCATGCTTCTGCTAGTGAAAGCACTGTACAAAGATGAGCATAAGCAAAGGCTTGCCTGGAGAGCCCTGGGGCAGGGACAGTTGTACCCAGCCTATTTCATTTTTCTCTCTCACAGTATCCTCAAGCTTCCTATTTTATAGTTTAGGTTTCTTTTTACTTCAAACAGGCTTCCTGGAGATCTGACCTGTTTGCTAGTGAGTAAATGCAACAGAAAATGTCACAGGTTCAGCCCAGGGGCTCTGCTGACCCTGGATTGTCTCAATGGCAAAGCCCAGTGTAGAAACATTAGCCCACACACAGACCTCCCTGCTCATGCTGCTCTCTTTGTAGTTCATGTTTATCTGCATTCCAGCACACATACAGCTAAATTGAAATGACAAGGCAAATAAGAGTTTTAGGGAATGAGATAGGAAAGTAAGGAACTGTAGGAACACAGAGATCATACAGACAGATTTGCCATTTGACAGAAACAATTTCCTAATACCTAATGAAACTACTACACAAAAGCTGAAGTAGAAAGATGTGTGGAGGACAGGTTGCTGCATATATTAAATGCTTTCTTGGCATAAAGGAGTTAAAAGGACACTTTCCAATGCTTAACGTTTTGCAATGTGTACCCTGTCCATGTAAAACAGGAACAGTACCAAGGCAGTCTCTAGGATTACAGCTTCACATGTTGCAAGAGTGAAGGATGCAAGTCCCAGACCTCATCATGAGCAGTCAAATTCTCATTTAGGAGGTGTTCACAACACTGAGGTGCACAGAAGTAATGATAAAGATGACACAGACAAGAAATTTGCATACTGGGATAGGTTTCTGTCAGCTAGCAAAGGAGACCTCTCAAAGGGGCAGGTGAGAGAGCTTTTCATCTAGGCTCAGGATGTAGCTAAATAGTTATCTTTTTATATTAAGTGATATTTGAAGTCAAATATGAGACCTATCAGAAACAGCATTTTCTTTACATCTGTGAATGTATACAGCTTTAAATTAAGCCACATCAGGTCACTGATGTCAAATCACATCCTGTGAAAATATGCCAGAGACTGAGTATAACTTTCAGTAGTTGCAATATTAGCCATTATCAGTTAAGATAAAGACCTACCTTCACATACAAAAAATCTGTTTCAACAATTTGATTTATAATTCAAATATGGGTGAAAAGAATACAGAGCTAGGCCCATGGTCCTACTTTACTGACAGTCCCATACATTCCTGTTCAGAAAAATTCCAGGCCATGACAATCTGCAGGTAAGCCATTGCACTCTTCTTGCTTTTGTTTCCAAAGCTTGTATTCTTCTAGCACCAGTCTGACTTTCCATCTCCTCTTATAGAATAGAAAGCAGAGGTAATATATCACAGGATAGTCAGGTGCAAACTACACAGGTTTCAAAGGGAGCTAGATAAATGGGCCAATGAAAGCAGAAGACAGCTTGACTGGTAATAGGGTAACTTGCTGGATTTAGAAGTTGACTTTGCAAGGGTAAAATACAGAACTGGCACCATTCACGCTCCTCCGTGTTCTTGGCAAGCGAGTTTCTCTATTAATAGATCATCAGTAGCTTACCAGCCTCCCAAAGGCATTTTGAAAAGACTTACTTGATCCACTGATTTTACCTTCTGTTTTGAAACATTTTGAAACAATGTATTAAGATCTTCCTTTCATTTGGAAAAGACGTGTGATTTGCCAGACCCCATGCACAGACCCCCCAGTATGTTCATGGAAAGGAATCCAAGGTACACACTACACAGCTACTGTGTGCTGCATGTAATGAAAGGGAGCAACGTCCTTCCCTGTGAAGCTCTAGGTTGTGTCTGGCCTGAGCTCTCAACAGCCTTAGTTGATTTGATTTCCATGGTTCAGTGCAACTGCCAAAACTTGCCTAAAGAGAAAAGCAGAGAGTAGCCAACACGTTACCCTGTGTGTTATTTACTGCAGTGCACTGCCCAGGCCAGAGAGTTTCAGGCCAATTTGTTTTAAGGCATGGCTTCACTGCATGTAACAAATGAGATTTTCTGAGAACAGGTTTCCATTCTCAATCAATCTTGGAAGACAAAGCTTTCCTGACTTAATGACTGACTATGCTCAGTCACCTGAGTAGCACGCACTGATTGAGAAGAGTAAGAAATATCAAGATCAGTTACTCTGATAATTTTACCTTTCTTCTGCTTCACCTCTTCAACCCATTTGGGCAGAAATGACTTATCAAAATCATAGATGGCCTCAAGTTTAGTTCACGTAAAAGGATACTAACCACCCTCACTGCACTGATGTGAAAAGGGCTGAGCAGCTTTCATTGTACTTGAAAGTTAGGCTCAGATGTGAATGCTAATTTTGGGGAATACTTGAGTGACTGGACTCAAACTGAAGAGCTCATTCTTCAAAATAGATTCAGCACCTGTGCTTTGGGAGCCAGCTTAGTAAATCCTGTAAAATGCACACAATGATGTTGGGCAACATCATGCAAAACAAGATTACTGAACTTTAAGCAGACGTAAAAAACTGACAGAAGCCGCACTTCCAGGAGATCTGTAGGGCCAGCGGTGCACCTCTGTCACCCTTGGGTCCTGTCTTTGGTCTTTGAGTATAAGAACTCAAAGACCAGAGGGAACTTGGCCAGCTTATTGACACATATGCATAAACTGAGATGATGCAAAAACTTTTATGTGTGTCAAGAGCTCTACCCACATTGCTTACAGACAAGGAGAAGGGACAATGCCTTCAGTTCAGTGGGGAACTGAAGGGAGTGCTATCTTCTTCACTGAAGAATTAAAGGATTATTTAAATAGCAACTGTCAGATGCCAGAGTGTAGGCAGCCAACATGATAATTTTCCTTATTCATCTTTTAGTGCATCATTCTGTTTGATGAATACAACAGAAGCTGCTGAATTTAGCAAAAGGCTCATAAAATATTTCCCCTAAAATAAAAACTGCTTCTCCTTTGACAAACCAGTGTTATACCCTTGCAGGATATCTCCTGCTTAGAAATGCAGCTTTCCTGTAGGACTGCGTTCATTATTTTAGAGAAGTCAAATGATGGGTTTTTTAGTGTTAATTGTATGGTAACACAAATGGCTTGCTTCTGCTTTGTGAGGCAGAAATCCTCAATTGTCAGCACATTACAGAAGTGGTTAACTTTAAACCCATCAAGAACTACACTGAAGAAATTTTCTGGTCAGTTATTTGTTTACCTAACACAACAAAGATGCACTCTGAAACTCAGTGTAACACATTGCTAAAACTGGGCTCCCTGAAAAGCTAACACCTTACAAGATCAATTAAGTTACAGGCAAATACATTAGGAATTGCACAGTCAGTTCTTGTAACTTCATATATGTTATGTTAAGAGCAGATTTACAGGAAATGTTTATTTTCCTACACAGGCCATACCATTGCAGTCAAATATATTCATTGCACTAGTCCTAGCTCTGCTTCCCTCTATACCCATACAGCTGGAGTCCTTACAAAGGAGACTGTTTCTTCAGTGTACCTCCATGGTTCTTTGAAGAGCCTACAGACATGTCATAGAAAAAAGGGACCCTCATCTCTGCTTGTTTATAAGGACTACTACTGCATCACCTTTTCCAAAATCCTTGGGAAGAGAATGACCAGCAAGGAAGCTGTTACTGAAAACAGTTTGCACTCTATGCAACTCTTCCAGAAACCCACAACTACATCATTATATAATGTTAAACTTCTCTTAACATCTTTCAGGGTAAGTTTCTTTCCTGTGTCATATTTCAATTGCTGTGTCTTTTGGCATTCCTTACTTTTTAAAAGCAAATATTTCTCACTCTTCTTTGACCAAGCTAAATATACTCCAGCAAGCTGCATGATCTTTTAGGAAGGAGTAGTTCTGTATACATTCATCTGTATTATCTTCTGATGACTACGTGTCACATTATTCCTGCTATAAGTCTGATTCTGAAGCCTACAGAAGAGGCAACAGCCCCAGAAAGGATAACAATATCTGGTGTGTTAACGCTGCAGTTCAAGAAAGGCCAGGGACTGCTCACACAAGCACATAATCCTTCTTTACCAAGGTTTTCCAACAAGAACCAGTGTATTTCACCTTCAGCCTTTCTTCTCCTGAACCCATAGAAGACTAAGCACTGAGGTAATACTAGCCCATTCAGAAATCAACTTTGAGATAGAAAAAGAATAAGAAATAGTTAAATGAATTTGAGAAATTAAGTACAATTTCTTTCCATATAAACACTAAGCCTTAGAACACTAATTGCCCACATTACCATGAAGAACAGGCTTTTAACACACTGAATGTAAGTAGCAGAGCTGAGATAAACTCACAGCACAGCCACTACCTTGCCAACAAGGCAATGTTGTCACATATACTTACAGATACATGTTTTAAAATACGAGTATATATGCTTTTGCTTAAGCAGTTTACATGTGGTCATAGTGATTAAATATTCCCATATTTATCAATGAAATTTCAAAATAGTTATTACTATAGCAGTAGGTATCAACTACAACAAATGTTCAAGCCCATATTCCCCAGATACATCACCAATTGTAGCCATTGAAGATGGCATTACTTATTTGAAATTATGCTTTCCAAGCGAATTATTTAAACTCATGTAACTGAACCATTGCTAAATGTCAGAAAACACTTTCACCACCATGGAGGTGAGTCACTCAATTCCAATCCATACAGTAAAGGAAATGCTGCTTGCAGTTAAGTCTTAGCCCTTGCCTAAGCTTTGGCAGGACAGGAGCCAGAAGCCACCTTCCCTTTGGATGGCAAAACTGATGCTGGAAGGAGGAGAGACAGATCCTTCTGCCTTCTCTCAAGTTGCAGCACTCCCTGGGTACAACCTACAGGGCTGAATTGAGTGGAGGTTCAAGGGAAGGCTGTTTCTGATTTTGTGATAATGGCAATGGTCAGAGGCTCCTCTTGGACAGAATTTTCTGATGGACAGCTTCCTGATGTGGAGGTGGGCATGCAGCCCTACAGGGAAGGGTCCTCCCATTCTTGATGAAAATGCACACACGTATGGTTCATGAGTTCACTGCTGTTATGCTGCTGCAACAGACCTTGGTGTTTAGGGGGCTTTAACTTAACCTCAGCTGTGGCAATCAAGAGGGCTCTGCATAGCAATTTTAGCAGAAACATCAGTCATTTCCACCTCTTGAACAGCTGTTCTTTTGTTGCCTACACTTTGGGCCATGAGAATAAGCCCCCATGTAAAGCAGCCAGATGCCTTTTTATTCATATTTCAGATCTGCCAGTCTTCACATCTTTTATTCCCAAAGTAGGCAATCCTATTGTGTAAATAATTCACAGTGTCTTAGCAAAACTGGGACTGGTGGACACAAAGAATCAAGATTAGATTGATAATCTGAAAGTCTGAGCAATTTCAAAGGTTCAATAAAGAAAGTATTGAGAATATCCTCCATTCCTGAGCTGGCCCATTCTCAGAGAATCACTCCTTCTAATAACAACAGCAGCTGTGTGCCTCCATACACAATAAGCCAACTTCCACTAGTAAGCACTCACCTAAGCTATGGGACAAAGTATACAGCATGCAGCTCTTCCTGCCCTACAATGCCTTGTGTGCCAACTGATGCAAAATGTGCTCAAGCCTGATGACATGAGGGCTATGAGGCAGCCTCCAATGCAAGCAAAAGAACATTTTTGTCATCTGGCTTGAATAACAGTGGTATGCTTATCATAGGAGAGTTCTAACCATTATTTTCTTGCTTGGCCTAACATCCACACAGTTCCCCTCTTGAAAAGTGGAGATGTAAGAGCAACATGAATATTCAATTAGATGAAGAGATTACTTGTTTTGATGGCAAAGCAAATTGTACACACAATCAAAATAAGCATCAAAATGATCCCATCCAATTAATGAACTTGAGACATTGATATTTAGTGCCATCAGTTTGTTTCCAAAATCTTTATATAGTTTCCAGTTGCTGAATGACAGTTACATATTCAAACCCACGCACAGCAGTGAAGTCTTCAGTTTCTCAATATGGTAAACAGGGCTACAGAACTGCTCAGGTAAGCAGCAGGCAAAGGCCTGACCATTATTATGTGATCCATACCAAGGCTTTGCTGCTTTTAACAGGACTGTGTTGTGTTTTTAGTTCTCCTTTAGAAGGAACAGAGCCCACTCCACACCAAGAAGTGGGAAATCTTTTGGACATTGGTGAACTTGTCCAGACACTTGTACAAACATCAAAGGTATGGATTCAGCATCTAAGTATGGCAGCAAGTAGGCCCTGGCTTCAGATTTGTAAAGTCAACAACAAAAGCAACCCAGTGCTCCTGTTGCCATAATCAGCAGAATTGCTTCTGTTATGTTTTCAGAAGGCCTTTCCAACTGAGAACCTGATGGCTTCTAAATATTCCTTCCCAAAAGAGGCTTCTAACAGCTGACTAGAATAGCCCTTTTTGCAACAGAATGATCACCCTGATACAGTCATTTTTCCATTTTCCCAAGCCTTCCTTTCAAGCCTGCTAGTTGTGTTACTCATGGGATCAGAGATTTCAAAAAAAAACCTCTTTTCAATTATAATCTCATACTGAGGTGGCCTGTTCCTGAGAAATTGTGAATACTCAAGACCCAGTTCAGACACAAAATTTCCCAGTAGCATTTTTATGAGCCCAAGAACTAGAACAGAGAATAAGCTCACTCTCCAGTCAGCAAGGATTCCCTGTTTGTAGTCTTTTGATGTTTCTGTCACTGTAGCTATTAACAAACTACTTCACAAAGCTAGAATGCCTCGTTCTCCTCTGACACTGTTAGTCAGTTCGGGCTCAGAAGAGGAGAAGTAAAAGTGCTGCTAAGCAAATCAGAAGCATCATTAGGGCAAACGGAGTGAAGAGTTGCTAGTGCATCCTCCATGTAGTTCATAACTATGACCTGCTAACACTTTGCTCAGGTATATGGCAAATAAGTCCATGAGATGTGTCATTTGCAATCTTCTTGGCAACAAGAAATGCAAACTACTCTTTAAAAGCTCTCTTTTTCCTCTTTACTTCAGACATCTAACACTATCCCCACCACTAAATGCACAATGAAGTTACTTACTTTATAGACATTTGGTGTAAAGGCTGCCTTCCTGGAGGTGTTAAAATCCATTAGATGCTGTAAGCTATTGTAAACGAGCCTTGGGGAGTTAAGAGTCAATTTATCTCTTGTCTGGCACTGGAGGAGGCAGGATATTGAGGACAAGTAAAATGTGAGTGACAGCTTGTTTTCCTTTGCTTCCACTTAGCCAATCAGCATGTAACTGCCTTGGCAGAAAAGAGACAGCTCTGAAGAAAAGAAGCAGAGGAGAAAACAGCAGGAGAGGAACAGGGAATCGTTACCTGCTAACTAGCTAGGTACCAGGCTTTGTACATTGTATAGTGTGTACTGGGTTGTCCCAGCACGCAGCAATTATCATGCATATATGGGAGCCTCAGAAGACAGCAGGACTACACCTTAGCTCTACCAACATGCCATCATCACCTGAATGACCAGAGCAGGAAGATGTTTGGAGATGGAGCTGTTTCATGGGCATGCAGCCTTTGGCCCTCTAACACGTACTGTCTGTGGGTCATCATGCCAAGTACTAACCTGTGTGGTGGTGTGCTCTGACCTTCAGCTCTTACAGCAGCCTGCTGTTGAGGCACAAGAGTAAGGGTATCTGTAAGTAGCTCTGGCAGAAAAATTGGTCCTCACAGATTCATAACCAAGACACTAAAGCAGTAACAGAGTGACTTAAACCCTAACACAAGTACAGGTTTCAAGCAAGAATACAGCAAAGAAGTTAAATGGACAGTGGCTAAGAAGTGGAAACTGAAGAAGACTGGGTTTCCCTCAGCCCTAACCGACGTTCAGCTTTACAGTTTGTACAGCAGAGAGCACAGCCTTTACAACTGTCTTTGTTTTTATTCAAGTGTGAGAAGGCTCCAATCTTCCCATGCATCCACTTAAAGAAAATCCAAGTGTGCACAAATGTCAGACTGAGACTGAGATACAGAAAGACTTTGCTCTGTGACTGGCGAGTAGTGTTAACATATTTATAGAAAATAACAGCTTTTGTAATCCTCATGCTTTTCTCAAGGAACAGGAAATTTATGGTTCTGTGAGTCTTTCAGAAGAATAAAAATCCTTTTGTTTCTTTTGTGTATCTTATCCTTAGCTAGATACTCATGATCTTCCCTGCAGTTCTTCAGGTTGCCTTGCAATTACGAGGACTAAAGAAAACTAGGTCCATATACAGTGCTTGTATTTGGTGCAGGGCTCACAAACATGGCCATAAATGCATAATATGAATTATAATGCATAATTAATGCAACTGACTGAGAAATGGGAATTCTCAGAGTCAACAGATTATGCTGGGTCAAATCTCAGCCATGAAAGTTAAGTAGAACTGAACCTATTTCTTCATCGCAGATATGTCTGTGTATATTTTCAAGGGAAACATCTCAGATGATTAACATGTCTTAGTTTTCCAGTCCCAGCAACTCAGATAAGCACCCTGCTTACTTGAACTGCTGCAGAGAATTAGGGGTAATCCAGTTTTAGACCTAGCTTGATACCTGATTAGCATAAGAATGTGCCTTTTAACATGCTGTTACTGTGTTCATAACAGCTATTTTAGTTCTTAACACCAATCAGCTGCAGTAATTTTTGTTTAATCTTGTAACTTAATTGCTCAATAATACCCTAAACAAAGACAAAATCATTTGGTTGACACTTAGGATTTTCCTACAGAAGGTTGTCCCCAAGATTTTCCCACTAATCCTTGCAACTTCTTGCTCATTCTTTTGCCATGTGTCATCTCTTACCTGTCCTGCTCTGTGAGTTATATTTCATAGGATCTCCAAAACACCATCATTTTTCCTATACCCAAGGGACTTCTGTAGGTGCCTTCCTACCATTTGCAGGTGTCCTCAAGAATGAACTCACTTCTGGAATCATAAAAGCTGGGTAGTATAAGCTGTTCTTTACCTCTGCCCACAGAGTGTCAACATTCATGCGGGAGTCTGTCGTGCTCTAACACCTCCACATGGGAATCAGCCAAGTAATAAAGCAGTTCTAATTCAGCAGAGATATCAAGGAGCACAACTGCAGCTGACATCAGTATTTTTAGGTACTGGCTGAGTGAATTTGACTGGGTCAGTGGTGTTTTGAAATAAGCAATAACTTCCAAAAGGAATCAGGAGTTGCACCCCAAACATATCTGTCAAGCCCAGGTATATGCTTCAGGCACTGGCAGAGTGCTTTCCAGACAGGCTATGCATATAAAGGATTACCAACTAGGCTGTCCTCAAACTGCAGTCTCTGGCACTGTCTTGTTATACCAAAAGGAAGAGAGGCAGGTGCCTCTCTTCTTTATATGCAGGTGACAGCACATAAAGAAAACTGCATTTTCATTTCAGCTTCCTCAGGCTAGGGTTTTAAATATCTTCCAAATTCTGGTGCTGTGTCAGATTCAGGCTCATCTCACCACCAGAGTTTGCAGCATTACACCATGGAAAGTGGCTACTTTTTTTATATTTCCCTCCCAGGTAAGAGACTAACATTCTACCAGTACCTACAGAAGGTACTTGTTATTTGTAATTCTTATTAACTTCTGGCTCAACAATTCACCCTGAGTCCACAGAGTGTCATTAGTTCCTGGGACGGAGCAGCCAGGAAGACTGCTGTTTCATGTGCTTCTCTTCGCTCTCTTGACAGCATTGAGAAGCTATTTGAATAAATTATCCTGCAGGATCTGGATTAAGAAGCCATGTCAGAGGAATATGGTTACTACTGTAAGCCCGGACAGTCTACCAGTGAAATGTGGCCATCTGAGAATTATAAGAAACAGCTTGGACTAAGTATAAACTCCTTTGGGGTTAACAACCTTCCCTTGGTTTACACAGAAGCTGTGCCAATTTACACACACACTAATTCTAGCAGTGGGTGCCTATCAAATTACCCGATAGCTTCAGACAGACCTTTTTGCAGAGCATGATGTCTTTGCAACATATTCCTTGCAGCTTTGTGAAGCACAGAACAATAAAAGGCAGACATCATCTGGTCAGAACTATAAACTACATACAGCTCAAACCAGATTTGTTTCACTAATTAATGTCAATGGTTAACATAAATGTTTGTCACTAAATGAGCACACTACGCATCTGTTAGAGAAGGCTGCATGTCAGCAGGAAATTAATGTTTAAAAGAGCTGACACCTCTGTTTGTAACACTGTTCAAGCATTGCTGTGACTACTACAAAACAGGTGAGAATTGCCAGTTATAAGACACATGCCTCAGTACTTCCATGTTCAAATTGCTGCTGGAAGAAGACTGTATTTGTCTGCTTATTTTATCATTAATAGCAATGATGTTCCTGGTCACTTAGACTGATAAAGCCTGCCTGTTCCAGTGTTCCAGCATTCCAGGTTGAGAGAGAGGAGAGACAAAATGGGTAAAAAACAACTAGTCTATTACTATGGGAAAAGATAGGGAGGAAGAGCCTGCGAAGAGTAAAAGAGACACTGATAGATATTTCTGGTGAGTGTTTACCTTACCAGCCCCAAAGACCATATGATGATGATCAGGAGGTCAGCTCTGAGAGACATCATCGCAGTGCAAGATGGCAGGCTCAACCTTAGAGGGCATCCCTGCAGAGGCAACATTGACCTGGGTGGCATGAGGGTCTGCCTCTCCGCATTGCATGAGGGTCAGGCTTTTATGCTAGTGAAAGGGCACACTCATTCCAAAGTATGGGGCCAGCCTGCATTGGAAGGAGGGGCTAGTTATGGCTATATGCTAAGACTGCACAGTTAGTACAAAAGGGTTGCTGTTCAAGGATTTCCAGAGTGGACTGCGGGACTTTTGGAGGATTTTAAGGGAGGAGCCACCATGGACCATTATCTCAACTGGTATAAGACTCACTTTTGCTAACAGCAGTGTTAACTCCCCTATTTTCAAGGTTATGTTCCCACAACCCATACTAAATGGTACTGCTCTATTTTTGTGTGTTTCACCACAGACCATTATCTATTGTCACTGACACACTGCCAAAACCTTTAAGCAACCCCTTCATCAGGAGGAACTTAGATCTTAACTCTTGCCAGCACATCTACACCCATGATGGGATGTGGAGCATGGGGAACCATCCTACTTTTAAATACAGTTCATATCTGAGCCCTGAAAACTCCCTTATAATGAGCACTGTGCAAATGGCAGTCGTGTCTTCTGGACATAGATGCACAGGGCTTTAGGAAGGGAGAGGTCTTGGTTTTCTTCATGCAGCCCACATTTCTACTCTTGAAACAAGAATTAGCTGCATTGGTCCTGAAGGAGGAAGAGGGCAGCTCTGACAGCTTTTGGCAACTTTTACATGGCTCAGGTACCACTGCAGAGGGAGGAAAGATTCCAGGGCCTCAGGTTCTCCTCAGGTTCTCTCTTCATCCTCTACACAAGATCATGACTGCCTCTACAAACACTACTCTTCACGTGGAAATTTCTCCAAAGACTGGCAGAACTCCATCTCCAGGATATAAACCAGGGAGAAGGAGCAAGAGAAAAATTGGGAAGGAGTAGACCCATTACTGGTTCAAAGCACACATTTGTAAGCATGTGATAATTGGTAGGAGCAACTGACACAGTGGCATTGCACACAATTCCTCCTCACTACAGTGATTGATTTCACAGCCTAAAAATAGACAAGGAGACCAGAAAAATGGCTTGCCTCTGCCTACTTTCTTCATTACTTCAAATATTGTCTATGTGAGCAAAGCACTGCCCTCTGCTCTGGCTGGAATGGGTACTAGACGAACAAACCTGCACAGAGTTGACAGTGTCCCCTTTAGTGTTCCCTTTCATGGCAGTATCAGACAGATTAGTCCTTATTGCAGAGGGGAAGGCACTCGTAAAGACAATTGCAATGATCACACAAATATTGACATACCCATTTGTGGACATTTGTGCCACTTCCACCAGAAGGAAGTAGTTATTGGAGGCCAGGAGTTGTTATTCTGATGTAGTTGCACTACCTTAAGGTTATGTGAGTTTCCAAAATATATAGGGAGGATTCATGTCTGTCTTCTCAAGTATTAGCTAATCAAATAGTGTATTCTTCTGCCCACAACACCGGAGCTCTAAAATACTGCAGTGGTCTCCATGGAAATAGTATCAGGCCTATATATTGTTATTAATGTTTTCAGTAAGGAAGAAATTAACATTTTACTTTTGAGGTGTACAGGCAGTTTGGAGCAAAACCATTTTATCTTTAGTACTTCCCAGGCTTTTGCACATGGAAATAGGTATGGCAGCTGTCCACAACCTCTTTGTTCCCTCCTCCCTACCTGCCTTCCCTAAACAGAAGAAGTAATCATTTTATAGAAGGGCTGGCAACTGCAAAAAGATCTTGCTGCCAACAATTTTAAAAATAAGTAATTTTAAACTTTCAACTGGTTGGGATTTTTAATGGCATGGAAATTTTGCATTCTCGATACTTACAAAAAGAGACCCCAGCATCCCAGTCGCAACCAAATACATAGTAAGAAGAATCTTCCCATTTATCATTTCAGACCCTACCTTTTTTGTGAATTACCTCCCTGAAGGAAATTAAAGGAAACTGGTGGAGCTCATTCAGAAAGCTCCTGAGGCACTTTGTCCCAACCCATCCTTGCCTGTAAGAGCAGACATGGTAAGAGTCATCCTTCATGTGGTCTAATGAATTCAGTCAGTAGTTTTACGCTTTAGCATTAAAAATGCATTGCTGGGTGGGAATCAGGGCACATGTGCACTGATGCCAGGCTAGCACTTCCTGGGGAGCCTGCAGGACTGCAGTGGTCTGATGAATATCCCCATCTGAAATATCCCAGTGGCATGTGTAAGTTTAGGGTCACTGAGAGTGCCATAACAGATTTGTCTCTACCTTCTTTGGTCTGAAGTGTCAAACTAGTTGAAAATGCAGCTGCCCATCATATGACTGTAGCAGCTGTTCCCTGATTCCTGTAGTTTTGTGTCATTTTACATACAGCAACTAGAAAGACTGTTCTGGGTATCAGTGGCATCAGCATTCCTAATCCGACATTTTAGATGGGAAGAAATTAGCAGTAAAACTTACAAGTGTACTGCTTAAAGGAGGCAAAATCTGTCTCCTGCATCAGTTTGATACAGTTGTTCTCTGGAGCCTTCTCTTTATTTTTTGTTTGCTTGTACCAGAATCCAGTCAAGCAAATAACAGGTAAAGCTTCAATGACTTAGAACCTCTCCTTTCAAGTCAAGTTTGAACAAATCATTTACCTATTGCAGGAAAATTATACTTTTTTTCTGGTCTTGAATATATTAGCAAGTAGTAGGTGCACTGGGGGTGTTGAATTTTCTTACAAATTTTTTGTTTCATTCACACAGGTCGGATTGTTGCAATAGAAGAAAAAATACCCTTTGGTTTTTGAACTTTGCTTGTTCTTACAGTTGGCTGTGTCCCAGAAAAAAAGAACAATGGGAGATCTGAGTCAGAATGCCTTACAGCTCTTGAGGAACCAAAATGAAGGGAAGGATTTTCTACACCATTAAGTATTGATTGCTCCTTTCTTCTGAGTAATCAACACACGATCTGTGGTAAAGAGTAAAATTAAAACTTTAAGAGTCTCCTCACATTAGTCTGATCAATTTTCATTACAGAAGTGCTGGATTCTGCTTTCCTCTATCCATTATAAGAAATACCATTTCTCTCCAGGGTCTCACTGTTTTCAATGCCATCACTTCTAGGTTTAAGGGAGAATCCAACAAAATAGGTGGGATAGAGTGGAGGAAAGAACAGAGAAAGGTGCTAAACTGTTATATTTTGCTAGGGTTGAAGTCACCCTGTTCTTTTCATTTGGAATGTGGCAGTGTCAGAACTGCAGATACTGCAATCTCCTGAGAAGAAAAATGCATTTCAGAACAACTTCTCTGTGTATCATTGCCTTTGCTACCAAGCTGAAGACAAAAAGTAAATCAATTTTCCTGTCTCTTGGTTCGAAGATGCATGAAGAGAGTAAGTGCAGTAGAGACCTTGGCCTCAGTTGCCTAAGGACTGCTCAGAAGCACTTGCACAGAAAGAAGTAAGAGATGACAGCTGTACTTACCAAGACCAAAGTCCCATGTAAGCCACTGTCCTGTCTGATAGCAACATGTAGGGGAAGACCAGAACACAGCAAGCAGTGGGCAGCCTTTCTTGAACTGAATCTCAGTTTCTAGATGTCGTGGACTTACATCTGATTGTCCTTGGATTTTTCACCCCTGAATATGTCTAGCAGTTCCCAAAGACTGGGTTTTAAACAGGTTCAAAGTACCCTGTGCCAGTGATTATAGCTTGATCAAACTACATTTGCGTATGGCCAGAACATGTCCCTGGCAGACCTGAGCACCATGCATCATGAGGCCTATTGGTCTCATTATGTAAGTGTCTGTCGTGGTTTAAAACCAAGTCCACACAGCTCGTTCACTCACTCCCCCGCCCCTTGCTCCCCAATTCACGGAGAGTTAGGAAGGAGAATCCAAAGAATGTAGCCCCCACAAGTTGAGATAAGAACAGTTTAATAAGCTAAGGTATAACACAAATCATTACTGCCACTACTACAAATAATGATGATAAAGCAAACAACAAGTGAAGAGAATACAACACCTCACCAGCCACCGACCCATAACTCACCCCACCCTGCCCAACCGAGCACCGACCGATACCTCCTCCATCCCCCCAGAGCTCCAGCCCTTCCGGGTCTCTCCCGGTTACATCCTGGGTATGACGTGCTATGGTATGGAATACCTCTTTGGCTAGCCTGGGTCAGGTGTCCTGTCTCTTCTTCCTCCCAACCTCCCCTCCTCCCTGGCAGAGCATGAGCTCAGAAAAAGGCCTTGGACAAACGAAACATTTGAGCAGTAACTCAAAACATACTTGCTATCAGCAACCGTTCTCAGCCCGAAAGTCAAAACACAGCACTGCACCAGCTACCAAGAAGGAGAAAAATTACTCCTACTGCTCAAACCAGGACAGTGTCTTCGCTAGAATTCGATGTCAGAATCATGTTTTGTCCTCTTTCAGCCCAGCTGTGTACTGAGATTCAAACATCTCTGTAGTTTTGACCCCCAGACTTGCTGCAAATCTGCTTTGGCAACCAGTGGTGCATCAGCTGCTATTATAGAATGATGTTTTGATGGTACCCATAGAGACAGAAGTTTCCCCGTCCTTTGGTGAAGACTTGGTTCATGTCTACCCACACACAACTCAGAAAAGGCAGGGATAGGATGACTGCTGCCAGACAGCTAGAGATTTAATGTAATTATTCGGAGCTCATTGGGAGTCCACTGTAATCACCAGCAAGAGAAAACGAGTAGAGCCAGTTCTTGAGGCTTTGGCAGAGCAGGCTTGGACAGAGCTAAGGCAGAGCTTATTCCCAAATAGCTACAGCTCACCGCAGCCTCTCCTTTTCTGGCCAGATGTCAGTAGTGAGTAGTCATAAGATGAAAAGTACTACCAGGTCCACTTCTCAGGTACTACTAAAATAAAAGTGCAAGCAGCAATTCTTCATATTTGGCTGTGTGATATGGAGGGAGATTCCACACACTTGGGAACATCAAATATCATAGAAAACAAGTGAGATGGACACAAGGCAGAGTGAACACAGAAAGTTTGTCAGCTGTTTCATTAGATCACCAGTACTAATGGTACGCATATGTCACCAGTACTAGCTCCTGTAGTCTAGACATATTATGAGAAATTGCTTTTTGATGGAGGGGCAGTCTTTCACCCTGCTAGACAGAAAGCTTTGACTGTGGCACACTGTCTCCTCACTGTTCTGCCACAAGTAAGGAGACAGCTTTGTTTTCATGACAATAAATTCAAATCCTTATCCTCTGGTGTGTCGTTAATAATGCTTTGGAAATGGATCTAATTTTTAATTGGAATCTCAGGAATTTAAAATTGCATTGCTGTCAGTGGAGCCAAGCAGCTGTCTCAGGAAAGAAAAAGAATCAAAGAAAATGGTCCTAGCTTTGTCACATAAATAACAAGCAGCCACAGTTCTGCAGATTCCTTCTCTGAGAAGCAGCAATATGATTAATTTGAAGTGGGATGGTGTTCTTGTAGCTGACCTTGAAGAGTTCTCAAATAGTCAAGGGCTTTGAAGCAGGATGAAATGTCTTGTTAGAAATCAAAGTCATCAACAGAATGGCATTTGGCATAACTTTAAACAATGAAGGTTACATTCAACCAACCCCCCTGGCCTCAGGAAAGTCAGGTCCTGGTTACTCCCCCATAGTTGCCACATAAGTCATCAGTATCTCAGACCAAGAGTCATGATATTTTCCTACAGAGAGTGATATTCTTCAGCAAGTATGTACTGCTTCAAGTCTGCTCTCTCTGCAGTAGGTCAGCATTTCTCTGGTAGAAGTGTTAGCAGTTAGACAAATAAGAATTTGATTGCAGCTGTCAGCACAGTTAGGCCAGTGGTGGGAGGGTTTGGAAATGCAACTTATGCTGTTATTAAGAAAAGATGAAAGGGGGGTGGGATGTGGGTGTAGAAAACAAGCAATCCAGCCACATGTCTGTTCTCCTGTATGGAGTTCAGAACATTGGCAGCAGCAAGGTCATTAACCTAATTGATAAAGTATATGTCATCAGCAGGAATAGGATTAATATGATGAATTTAATAATGGACCTCACCACTTCCTCTCTTTAGTGTTCTGAGTCCCTGCCATACATGAGCAATCTTGTTAAAAGATCTGTTTTCAAGCTACAGTTTCTAACTGTCATAGGGCCCTTGGAAGACATTGAGAGAAACATCTGCCAGCAGGGGAAAGTGTACAACAACCTGCTGTTGAGTATACTGGTGGAGGTAACTCTCAGTCCTGCTGGCATTTATGATTCTGATTGCTTCTTTCATAACTTCAGCTTCTAAAATCTTCAAGTCCACAGGTACTGGAAATCAGCTCTGCCAGCCTGTCACACAATGCTCAGTTGTAAAAGACCAGAGAGGCCCTAGAGAGGGACAAAGGACAAGAAACATGGTCTAGCAGGACTAGACATCTACTTTGCTAATGTTTAGCCAAGCTTTGGTTCCTCAGAAAGGTCTGAGACATCAGTGTAGCTGAAAAGTAGCCTACTGGTGATGTATGTGGAAGTACATTTTCCCTTACTTATTGCTCCCCTCAAGAAGTATTGTTGTACCCCAGGCAGATATTGGATATAAATCTCTTTTATGCAAAGCTGATATGATAGTGTGATTCATTTTCTCTGCATTAGACTAAAAACTTTACAGGCAGTTGAACTGCTAGCAGTTTGCACTTTGGTCCATTTCAAACTTCAGAAAGTAAGATTTCTGATTTTAGATGCTTATGTGTGAAAGTTAATCATGAAACAAAGAATTTGTTGTAAAATACCATATTGACCTCTGAAGCTGAAAGCAAAATTTGCAGCCAAATGAACAAAATGGCTCAGCATTTATTTATTTTAACAGATAACACTTTCTGTGTGCATTGCATTAGTTGATTCAAAGCAAAGCTTGACTGAAGCACTGCAAAATCTACCTATTTAAAGAGCTCTGAAAACTACTTCATGAACTGATGGGCTGCTCTCTTTCTATGCACTTTCATCATGCTTTAGCTCTTCCTCATCTCCTGTATACAGCACTCTGCACAAAATAAAGTGTGAAAACAGAGATATGTAGCAAACTGCTTAAAATTTTATTCAAGTGCCCCCTCCTGTGGATGTACAGCTACATGCAGTCAAACAGTTTGAAAAGCAGTGAATTAGTCTAGGAAGAAAGTATCAGAAATATCTTTAGAAGAGGAACTCAAACTTGTTCCTGTGAATATATAAGATTAATTGGCTTACAGAACGATTTGGTCTTTGAAAAATCTCTTTCATTTTAAGAACTTTATTAGTGTTTGCTCTTGTATGTACTCCATACAGCTAGACCCCTTTTGAACGTTATGGTTTAGAGAAACAGTTCTGCAAATTCAGCCCAAATCTTCACAGTAGTATCAATGATAAAAGGATCAGTGGCAGTGTTTATATTTGGACACAATCAACCAGGAAAACGTGCAAAAAAAAAAAAAGATTTATAATGGGGGAAAAATAATGAGGGGTCAGCTGCAGTTTCTACTGCAAAGGGAAATTCTGTCATGATACTGTATAGACAGATCAGGGAAGACTTAACAGGATTCATATTCTTACAGCTCATGGGTAGTAACTAGTCAGTACAAGATGCTGAGGACATCTCCTAAATACGACCTTGGTCCCAAAAAATGTTAGCTGTCAGATTTGCCCCACAGCTCGGCAGGATGTGCTCTTTCCAAGGTGAGTATACAGGCTGCTGCTGTTTACAGTACCCAACCAGCCTGCTCAAGGTTTTCCTGGTGCAACACAACTCTTCTTCACTGCAGTTTAAACATATTGCTTCCTAATTGCCTCCACAAGGCTTTAACTTTCCTGAAAACCTCTGGCTTTTGTGCTTGCTTCAAATATACTAATTGCTTAGTTTGCCTTAAGAGGTCTTTCAACACATGCCCTGATCCTATACACATTACAGGAAAGTTAGTCCCTGCCAGTTCACACTGTCAGAAACCAACAGGAGATAGCCATCTTCCCTGTAAAAGATGGGAGGATTGCAGAAAAGGACAGCTGTAGGCTAAGCATGGGAACTAAAGGCTGTTCATATATTCAGGCCCCTGACTGTAGTGTTCAAGGAGTCTAAAGCCTAGTCCTCAGGACAGTGCTGTAGTGGCAAGTAACCAAGATCAGAAGATATTATCCTGGAAATAGTTACAGACAAGGGTAAGCAACCTAAGCTTTGTTTCTTACTGAAAGAAGGAAAAATTTGGTAACACTTAAAAAGAGAAAACTAAACCAAAAAGTTAATTCCAAGAGCATCCTACGAGATTTCGTTTCAACTTACCCAGCTGGTGTAAAATGGCAGGAATTCCCAAATGGTCAATTTTCTTCATAGTGGTCTATTCATATGTGGTAGCCCAGCAAGCCTAATTTTCATTCATGTCAAATCCTGTTTCACTCTGGCAGTCCTCCAAGAGATCTTCAATACAAAATACCACTTACACAGGATGTCCTCCTATAGTACCTTAGCTTAGAGTTAAGGCTAAAAAAAACTTTTATGGCAACTGTGCTTTCTTCTCTAGCTCCAACACTCAGACTACTTTCAGTCTGGACTGCAAGGTCTGGCAGTGACTTCTACAGAGTCTGCCAGAAGTCATTCATGTAAACCTTATTTATCCCAGCTTTGAAGTTTTTGGGAACTTTGAACTTCACCTTTGGGAAGTTCTGCTCCAGGACTCCTAACACTTTGGTGGTCAGGAAGACACTGCTCCCCGACCATTTCCTATGATGGGAGGAACTTTGTTCTGTCAGCCCCTGTCTTGAGGTTCAGAGACTTAAGAGATGCGGGAAGAACAATAGTCAGTGAAAACTGGGGCAAAAATATTCTGGAGTTCTTCAGCCTTCTCCATGTCAGTTGGCAAAAGATCCCTCATCTCAGTTAACAGGAAGGTACAAAGCACAAAAGGAGCCTCATCATTATTCTTCACATCCTTTACTGAAGTCAGCTCCAATTGTGAGCCAGCTTTTCTGATTTTATCCCCACAGTCCCTTGCAGTGTGCCTGTATTCTTCCCAGGTTGTATGTCCCAGCTTCCAATTCCTGTGCATTTCCCTCTTGTGGTTCAGTTTGGCAGGAGGGCCTTACTCAGCCATGCTGGTCTCCTGTGTTCCTTGCCTGATTTCTAGCACATGGGAATCAAGAGTTATTATGCCCTTAGGTAAAACAGTTTTAGATAGCTGTGTTCCTTTATCCCAGAGGGCAGTTTTCCAGGGGTAGCCCATTCACCACTTCTTTGAAAAACTGAAAGGTTTATTTGCTTATGGTTTAGGGTCTTGACTACACTTTCTTCCCCACCTATATCTCTTGAGATTCCAGAGAGACAGGCAGTTCTGCACTTGCTCTTCTCCCTTGCCAAGTTCAGTCAAAAAGAGGCCATCGTGGTGCAGCACCAGGCTCTGAGGCACTACAGGGAAAATGAGAATTGGATGGGTTATTTCCACAGCCTATTCAAACCACAATCCTTTTTCTATTCCTGTGTTATCTTCACTGTAAGTGATACAAAGATAGCTTAGCACTCCGTAGGAGGTGACAAGGTATCCATAACGATGGTGAGGATAAGGGAAAGGGAACAGCATGGTGAACTTGCCAAGTTACAGCGCCTGAAACAGAGAGGGATTTATCTACTTTAAGGTGTGGCAAGTAGAACTCCTTTGAATTCTTGGAGTCAAAGCCTTGCAGACCTCCTACTTCATGATAATCAATGCTCAGTGATGTAGCTGTGCTGCAGAAGTGATGCAGGCGTCCACACAGGGTTGCATAGCAAGAATTTACTGATCCTATTTCCACACAGGAGCCCCCAGTTCAAGCTGTGATGTGAAAGAAAAGATGCTCCACTTTCTTCTCAAAGCTTGCTCTGATGGCTCATGGCAGGCAGCAATGCTGGGGCTGTTTGGCACTGTGCCCCCCATCACCCTGCAGACTCCATCTGGGGAAGACTGGACCCCATCCAGCCTCCCCTTAGCCCAAAGGCCATCATGAACTGAACACAAAAAAAACTGGAGAACTGACTACCTCCTATAGGGTCTCATGGGGGGATGAGGGATACAACCACCTTCAGCAAATGGACGTCAGAGCTTGGGACTGGTGGCATAGGTTTGACAGCTCAAAAAGGAGCAAATTCTTGAAGTGAGCCAAGGACTGCCTTTGATGTTCAGTAGGAGGAAGTAGGGGAGCCCAGAGGGCTGGCCAGCACTGCAGGGGTATGGAGACAGCCCGTGGGACTTTGTTCTGCAGCCACCCAGGGAGACACAAGGTGTTATTAAATGAACCCTTCTGCTGCATGTGCCTGGGGATGTCTTCCATGGCCAGAGTGACCTGACAGGGCCCTGGTGTCATGACAGATATGGAAGGCATGGAAGACAGATATGGAAGGGGGTATGGACCCCCTGCAACAAGTTGCAGAAACTGCTGAAGGAGAGGGTGAATCGAGTCAGTTTGCAGAGATGAAAGCCATCCAGCTGGCCTTGGGCATTGCTGAATGAGAGAAAAGGCCAGTACTTTATCTCTATACTGACTCATGGATGGTGGCAAATGCCTTGTGGGGGTTGTTGAAGAAATGGAAGCAGAGCAACTGGCAACACAGAGGTAAACCCATCTGGGCTGCTGCACTGTAGCAAGGTATTGCTGCCCAGGTGCAGAACCTGGTGGTGAAGGTACGCCATGTTAATGCACATGTACCCAAGAGTTGGGCCACTGAGGAACGCCAGAACCAACAAGCGAATAAAGCTGCTAAGATTGAAGTGGCTCAGATGGACTTAGATTGGCAACAAAAGGGTGAATTATTTTTAGCCTGGTGGGCCCATGGCACTTCAGGCCATCAAGGCAGAGATGCAACATACAGATGGGCCTGTGATCGAGGGTGGACTTAACAATGGACACTATTGCCCAGGTTATTCATGAGTGGGAAACATGCGCTGCAGTTAAGCAAGCCAAGTGGTTAGAGCCTCTTTGGTATGGAGGACAATGGATGAAGGACAAATATGCGGAGGCCTGGCAGATTGATTATATATCACACACCCACCGGCCCACCAAGGCAAGTGCCATGTGCTTACCATGGTGGAAGCAACCACTGGATGGCTGGAAACATATGCTGTGCCCCACACCACTGCCCGGAACACTATTCTGGGCCTTGAGAAACACATTTTGTGGTGACACAGCATCCCAGAGAGAATGGAGTCAGACAATGGGACTCATTTCTGGAGCAACCTTGTAGACACTTGGGCCAAAGAACATGGCATTAAGTGGGTATATCACATCCCCTACCATGCACCAGCCTCTGGGAAAATTGAACGGTACAATGGGCTGTTAAAAACTACACTGAGAGCAATGGGTGGGGGAACTTTCAAACATTGGGATACGCATTTACCGAAAGCCACCTGGTTGGTCAACACCAGAGGATCTGCCAACAGGGCTGGCCCAGCCCAGTCAGAACTTTTACATACTATTGAAGGGGACAAAGTTCCTGTGGTGCACATATAGAATGTGCTGGGCAAGACAGTCTGGGTTATTCCTGCTTCAGGTAAAGACAAACCCACTCCTGGGATTGCTTTTGCTCAGGAACCCCTATATACCTGGTAGGTAATGCAGGCAGATGGGAAAGTCCAGTGCATACCACAAGGGATTTAACTTTTCAGGAAAACAGCCAATAAACTCAATTATATGCTGCTGCCTGCTATATAACACTTCCACAGCCCATCAGCTAGATGCCCATCTCCACTACTCTGGGCTTTGAAATGAAGTTATGCGCTGTCATTATCACTACAGAGAATAAAGTCATGGAAAAAGCAAGCAGCAGCAACAGGAGTCTCCCAGTACTGTCCTTAGGTCACCATCAACTGACCCTGACTTCCCCCCCATCATCACCCCAACAAAGAACAAACTTTGATGAGACCAGACGAGCTCAGCAGTGACCAGATGAGTTCAGCGGTGTTGTCAGCAGGCAGCAATCCAACACTGCACACTGTCTTTCCTGCCCTGAAAGACTGTCATAATGGATGAAGACCAACATCACAGACTGAATGAATTCAGCAAACTTTCTAGGGATGGTCCGTGGACTAAGGAATTATATCTCTTTGTGTGTGCATATATGTATGTATATACATATATGAAAGAGACAAAAAGTGGTGGTATATTGAAAAATGTGGAAACTGAGCATGACATGAATAGTATGGAATAAGGGGTTGATGCTGTCCTGGGTTCAGCAGTAGCAGTCATTTTTCTCCTTCCTAGTAGCTGGTGCAGTGCTGTGTTTTGGCTTTAGTGTGAGAACACTGATGATAACACACTAATGCTTTAGTTGTTGCTGAACATTGCTTGCCCTGATCAAGGACTCCTTTTAGTCTCTCATGCTCTGCAAGTGAGGAGGGGCACAAGAAGCCAGGAGGAAGCAGAGGCAGGACACTTGACCCAAACTAGCCAAAGGGGTGTTCCATACCACAGCACGTCATGCCCAGTATATAAACTGGGAAGAGTGACCTGGAAGGCCCAGATTGCTGCTCTGTTTGGATTAGGTATCAGTCTGCAGGCGGTGAGCAATTATATTGCTTTCTTTTTCTTTTCCCTTTTAGTTTCATATTCTCTCCCTTTGTTATTTCCCTTATCATTATTATTAGTAGTAGTGGTTGTAGTTTTGTAGGTTGTAGTTATTGGACTGTCCTCCCCATCCCATATCGAGTGAAGGGTGGAGGGAAAGAAGAAGGGAAGAGGGGCTGCATGGTTCTGAGTTACCAGCTGGGCTTAAATCACTATCCCTGGGAAGACACAGCTGAAGCTTCAGTGACTGATGTGAAACACTGTTGTCAGCCAAGTATAAGAGAAGAGATGGAGGGATGGAGTGGGCAGTGATGCTCCAGTAACACCGGACATCTGAGTGCCATGGGTGAGTATGGCCTATGGTGATGTCCCCAGGTGATGGATTGTGACCATGCATCCCTCACTGCTCATTTCATCCACACAGGTCATGCCCACACTCTAGCTGAATAGTTGGTGAAGTTTGGAGTGCTGAGTGAGGCCTTGGTGCTGGTGCTGTGCATGGGGAACTGTTCAGTGCAGCTCTCAGGGCCATGCCTCAGAGGATGACTCACAGCAGTAGAAATAAGCTTGATGGGGAAACTCACCCTGGGGTGGTGGGCTGGGTGTGTTACCTTCTTAGAGGGACCTGGGCATTTCTCCCCCCTTCCTGGACCAGCCAATGACCACATCTTCTCTTCCTTTTCTAAAGTGATACCTGATGCTGCAGTAGCAACAAAGGGGAACAACTTGGCATCCCCAGCTCCCCCCCAGTCCACCATAGCCCATGGGGAGCACAGTCATGGCACTGGAAACCCGCTGTCCAATATGCCTGGACAGCTCAGAGGAGAGGACAAGCTATGTGCTACCATGCCTCCACCAGTTCTGTTACACCTGCATCCTGCAGTGGTCTGAGAACAGCCATGAGTGTCCCCTCTGCAGAAGGAGGATGATCTGCATCAGGCAGTCCAGGCAGGGGGATAATAACTTTCAGGAGCATGTCATCTCACCACTATCAGATGGTGAAGAGCCATCAGACAGCGATCGTCAGAGAGGAGAAGCTCCTGGGCAACCAGCTGCCCACAGCCCCCAGCATTCTGCAGCATCACAGCCACAAGCTGAGGTCCTCATGCCCAGAAATCCTGTGGCTGGCCTCTGTCCCCACATTTGGGCATACTTCTTCCGGCATGACCCATCTCTGCTCCGGCCCCTGATGCCTTGGATGCGAGAGTGTCTGTGTGTAATATTCCAGGGTCGTCTCTGGGAGTCAGAAGCAGCACGGATGTTTGTCCTGTTCTGCCTGGAGTTCTATGGCCTGGATGAAGATCCCCTGGTGCATGCGCTGCAGAGTGCCCTGGGTGAACACACCAGGGATTTCGTGCGCCGGGTGATTGACATCGCCGTGGAGCACTGCAGCGGGGAGGTGCGACAACGGTTGGGTCTGGATGATAGCGATGATGAGGAGGGGGAGCGCAGTCCCGCAGCTAGCCCTGGCCCCGCTGCCTCCGGAGCAGTGTCTCTAGCCCGCAACCCGCCCACCTCCAGATCGGAGGCAGAACTCCCCAGCACCTCCTCGGCCACCCTTCATGGGAGTCCCGGCAGCCCCCCCTCTGCCCCTGCTCCTGGCAGCAGGGAGCAGCCCGTGCTGCAAGAGGGATCTGAGGAGGCTGTGCCCGGTCCCTCCACTGCCAGACAGGGCAGCCAGCGATCCCCTGCGGAGGTCCGGCAAGCCCCAAAGAGGAAGGCCACCAGCCCTGAGGACCCCTCCCAGCCCCCCAAGAAGCCATCTTGCCATCAGTAATAGTGAAGGGTGTCTTGGGGGCCGGCCAAACCACACCTGGGCTGGCAGATGGGACTCAGGTCTCCAAGAGAACAGTTCCGTGTTGTCCTCAGCTCCCCCCCCTACGCATCCCCCCGCCTAATAGATATGTAACAGAAGAAAATAAAGGCATTAAATATGCTGGAAAAGTTTCAATATTATTATCAATCCCAGGGGCAGGAGACTAAATGAGGCCCAGGTCCACAGAGGAGCAGAGGCACAGCCTCTCTGCTTCAGTTCCCCTAGAGAAAGGTGTCAGTGCCTTAGGGGTGGTCTGGTCTCAGCGGAGCTGCTGCAGCCTGGGGGTGTTACATGTGCTTCAGGGAGGTCCATGTCGAGACCCAGCCTGGATGCTCTTTGCAGCGCACAGAGAGCGCTGTGGGTCAGGGGCTGGGCAGGGGGTTCCTAATGTATGTAAACCCATAGAAACTGCAATGTCATCATGCGTGTTAATGCTGGTCGTTTCCACTTGCTTGCGCTAGGATGTCCTTGGCACCTTCGTATGATTTGCTAACACATGTTCAGTTCTTGCCCTTTTCTCTTGTTATTTTATACATCTAGAATTTCACTATAAAAATATTTTTTATAAAAATTTATAATTTTTCTTCAGGACTGAGATTAAATTTGAGCAGGTCGTACTCCTCACCTGAGTACAGCAGTGCCAACATAACGCTCCAGGCAACTTCCTAGCAGCTCATCAGCTCTGTTCCAGCAATCCAGCTGCTCTGCACAGAGAGCAGCTGATAGAGGGCAGTGTGTCCCTTCCCATTTAGGCTAGCGCGGAAGACTTGCTGTTTCAGGCACCGCTCCAGTGCGGTAGATCTCGGAAAATTTTGTCTGAATCCTGAATTTTGCTTACAAGGGTGCTTTAAGCATTCTTCTATCTACACCTCAGAAGTCCATTTTTAAAAGTACCAGCTTGCAAGGTCAGACAATAAGGAGTCTCAGTCTACATACACTTTGATGCAGGAAACTGAGCAAGCAATGAAGAGCCAAGAAGATGTGAGAACATGTCAGCTGAGTTGCTCAGAATGAAGCATCAGCTTTTCCCATGCAGAAATCAGGTGCTTCAGTTTACACTATGTTGTGCAGACAGAACTGAATCTGTATCTACTGCAGGACACAACAGTGTCAAGGCACCATTTCTGCCCCTTACCTTCCTCCTCCCTCTCCCCTCCAAATAAAAACCCCACCTTTGTGGAGTTGCTGATTAGAAGCAGCATGTGTATTCCTTAGAGCAATTTAGGCCAGATGTAATTTTGTTATAGACTTGTTTTCAATATTCTGCAGACAAGAGAGCCTTAAAACATACCCACACAATCCAGAAACAGTAAATTTAACATTCTTCAGAGTTTTAGGAATAGCATCTGAAAGGATTCTTTTCCATTCACAGCAGGTTTCTGACAGTACAACAGCTCTTTCAAAGGGAGGGTCACACTGTGGCTATGTAGCACTTGCTTCATCAAATACCTTCCCCTTTCATATATAGCTGGCTTTGTCAAAAAGGCCTAACAGCCACATCTGTGTCAAAAGCTCAGTAAAACTGAACTGTTTCCTCTTCTGACCAAAGGATCCCTGCAAGTACAATCTTCGTTTTCATTAACACACAAAAAAAGCCACCACAGTTTCTCAGGATTCAAAAGTATATAAACACAAGCACTTTGAACAGAACAGAACTGCTTGGCTTGGAAGTGTCTATTGTCAGCAAAAGAAAATTATGATGAAACTCGTAGTAACCCAACTGGGATGATTTACTGCTCAAAGCAGCAGCTGCCAACCCCAGCAGTCATACAGCTGATAGTCAAATGAACTGATCAAGCATGACTTGAAAAGAATAATGCTGTTTACCTGCACCCTGATTTAGATTGTACTAGTGTTCAGACGCTGAGGAAAAGCATCTTGTTGTTTCGCTTCAAACTCATCTGCAGCCTGGGCTGATCACATACTGCAGTAACACTGTTTGACATCAGATTAAGTGAAGAACCAAAGCTATGTTTTCCTGATATGAGTAGATTTGAAAAATCCTCCAGACCTAAAAATATGGAGAAATAGCCAAGAAGGAAGAAAAAAAAAAAGAAAAAAAGAAAACCTGTAATTTTTTTTTTAATTATTATTATAATCTTAAACATCAGTCCGGGCTTTTAGCTCCAAAGAAAGAGATCCTGAAACAGATGAGGAGTGATGATATTGCAATGTAAACGATTCCTCCCTGCATATACAGCAGGCCCAAAAATTATTGTACTCCAGCTGGTTACTGGTCACTCAATACAGTTGTGTACATCATCAAAGTAATTTTCAGTAGGTAAGAAATATATATTGCATTTAACATTGCTAATGAAACCCAAGACCTTTTTCCCCCCTCATATTTTAATTAATAGCTCTATTCCCAAGACACTCCTTACACATCCTTCTCTGGTATTAAAATCATTCTAAAGCTACATTTTCTGTAGTCTCATAGGATCATATAAACAGCACTCTGCACATAAAATGTAGGTATTCCTTTGTGGCATTCTCTTTCCAGAACAAAGACTTCTGTAAGTCCATCCTAATCTAACTACAGATAAGTTAGGAGGGCACATCGAAGGAAACCTGGTCTTATCTCACAAGGGCTCATATTGTACTGAACCATGCTGCTACAGATACAGTGGTCTCCACAATGCACTTTGCAGTAAGTCCTGGTATGTATTTATGGTAAAGGAATTTTTGATGTGTTCTGCTGAGTTTGTCAAAAACACGTGGGACATAAACGGGTGATCTGTTGTGATTAATAACGGGCTTCCTCCTGTCTCTGGAAGAATACGGTGTACAAATCTTGCATTTCCCTTTTCATACAGGTCTTAGCCATAATTTGGATTTGTAAAAGTGAATGTCTGAAATCTTCTCTTCCTTTTTTGATATACAGATATTTACAACAAGGTGTATAGTCTGAATTTCTAAGACCCAGACATTTTACCATACAGCACAGCTTGCTTCCTCTTGGCCTTTGGAAAGGCAAAAATTGCGAAGAATTATCAAATACAAAATATGTGTTTGGACTGGCTGGCAACAGGAGGAGTTGGCTGCAGCTTTCAAAACTTTGGATGAGTTGTAAATGTCTGCTTGCCATTTGTAAAATTGAATGGCATTCTGCCAACAAGGCAGCCTAGGAAACAGTACATGTATTCTTTAGGATAGGTATGAATTTCTGTCTGCTGGAGACCCAGACATCTCTGACCCTATTAGCTGCTGTGTCTGTTCTTTTGGTTTCAGAGGGAGAGAGGTTGGTTGTAGTTCTTAGGCCAGAAACAGTAGTTATAAAAGCAGAGTTTCCTTAATTCTGTTATCTTTTTTTTTCTTCTTTCTTTTTAATTATGGCATATTTAGGTTCTCCAGCTTCTCTCATATGATTTTACCTTTAAAGTGCATTCATAGTTCTCCCTACTGTGCTTTGAAACCCAAGAACTTCCAGAGCTGGAAAGACAGTCAGTGCTTCCACAATAACCAATGAACATTTTATATCTTCCTGTGTGGCATCCCTGACTGAGCCTGGGCCTGGGAACAAGGGAGAGCTGGGAAACTGAAAAGGGCACAAAGGAAAATACATGTCTAGTTATAAACAGATTTAGTCCTCTTCCTGTTCTGCTACAGCTCAAGGCATCTTCTCCTTCTGGAAATTAAGCCATGCTGCTCTCCAGCTCCTAGACCAGGCCCTGAGCTGGAACACTTTCAGAGGACTGGCAGTATCTGTGTTTCTACTTTCCTTACTAACTGGCTGTGTTAGAGCTAACTATCCTTTTACACAGAACAAAATACAGTTTATAGGAAAACAGGTCTTAAAACTACAACGTGGTTATTCCTAACTCTTGCCTTCTAAGATGGTACTTTATGTATGCCTCCCACAGAGGGATCCTGGTCTATAGATTTCTCAGATTTGAGTTGTAGCTCTCTTTCATCATTCCCGAATGCAGTTGAGTCTTGCTGTTTGGGGAATGGCCTTTGTATTCAGCTCAGACTTTTAATCTGGCTTGACGTAGAATAAGTTGCTTTGTAACTGCTGTCACTAATTTGGTCAGTTAACTCACAGCTATATATCAAATTTGTGAGAAAAGGAACAGGCACAGGAACTTCAGAGTTTTGTCTCGTACATGCTGAAATCATCCCCAGGATTAATGCTTTTTGATGTAAAACAAGATGGTATGATATTTATTAGCACAGTTTCTGTGTCCAGTAAAGAGGCTGCCAGGATCTCTGCTCTGCATATTCAGGCATAGTTCCACCTCAGAAAGCAATATGGCTGGGGGAAAGGGAGCCATAGCAGCAGGCAATCACCAACAGGGATGGAAGAATTTGGGCTTGTTTCCTTTCTTGTATTTTGCCAGTCAGCTTTGGAATATGAGTGCCATTTAGCCCCTAAATAGAAACCAACTTATCTTTATCCACTTCATTAGTTTATTGTGCTATCTGATTTCCAGGGGAGTGGGTGAATGGCAGAAGGGGAACGAAGCACTTTCTGTGCACATACCTTCAGTAACGTCATAACTCATATGTGGAAGACCTGTTGCTCTGAGATTATAAAAGGACTGTGCTATTTTCAGAGTGACTCACAGTCCAATCTGTTCCTTTCTGCAGAGAAACAGCTTACAGAGCTGTGGCTCATCATGGTATAAAGCACTGCTTCCTCCTACTGATACAGGATATTCTTAATTCTGAGGCTTTTCCTTCTTTCTATTCAATTATCCAGTCAATGATAATTGACAAATCTGTCTCCATCTCTTCACTTGTGGAAGAGGGTCACACCAAGTCCCTCACTAAGTTTCAGCAGAAGGGCTAAGCAGGACTCAAACGTGGCACAAACATGAGAAATTTCCAGTAGAACTTGCAAGGCAAGTCAGAGTTTGTTTGTCCATATCTGGGACTGGCTGCTAGCAACTAAGTACCATGCAGCTTATATCTCACACCTGCTCCTTCCCACAGTGGGATGTGGAGGAGAACTGGGAAAAAAGGTTAAACCTATGAGCTGAGGTAAGAACAGCTTAATAATTAAAATAAGGTTTAATAGAACACTAATATAACTAATTATAATAATAACAATGAAATGGAAAATAACAAAAGGAGAGAGGTGTAAAACAAAACAATTAAACAACAAACAGAAGTGATGCACAATACCGTTGCTCACCACCCACTGACACCCGATTTGACCTGAGCAGCAATCAGTGGCTCCTGGCCAACTCCCCCCAGTTTATACACTGGGCATGATGTGCTATGGTATGGAATACCCCTTTGGCTACTTTGGATCAGATGTCCTGTCTCTGCTTCCTCTCGACTTCCTGTGCCCCTCCTCACTTGCAGAGCACAAGACTGAAAAGTCCTTGATCAAAGTAAGCACTGCTCAGCCACAACTAAAAACATTGGTGTGTTACCAGCGCTGTTTTCAGACAAGAGTAAAAAACACAGCACTGCACTAGTTACTAGGAGGAAATTTAACTCTATGCTGGTTAAAACCAGGACAGGAACAAAACACCACAGTCCTAAAGCTTCCAGTGTTGTGTTAAATTGCATGTGACAGATGGGGGTGTAGAGTTCAACGGTGGCAGCTCTACTTAACCGTTATGGTAGACTTGAGGATGCTCCTCCTGCTGCACTTATGTTGAAGCCCATGCCATGCAAAGAAAGACAGAAAAACAATAACCAATCATCCCTTGACCTGCACATTACTGGTGCTCCATATGGGGTCTACTTTCCATCCTGTATCATGCCACCCTTCCAAATCAACAGGGGCATGTGGCAAGAACAGGCTGTAATGAGGAAATTCATTCAAATGCAGGATGGGTTCCATTGGTGTCTGGCTGTGCTGCAGTGGGGCTGTCTAGTGTGGTTCTGGCCCTTCTGCCCAAGAGAAGAAACTGAATCAGTGCATCTCTTAATGAAAGCAAAGGTAAGTACTGGTTAATGAGAAAGATAACTGTTTTGCAGAATTCCTGACTGCAACACTTATTTAAGAATAAAGAGGTTTGCACTAGAGAAATATTAACAGATGTGGCAGCAGGGAGAAATACCAGAGAAACTTAAACTGCCTGTGTTTTGGATTGTTGGTGTTGGTAGTTACAGTACAAACCAGCCAAATCACTAATACATCCATGCACAATGAACAGCATTGTTTGAAGCTATGTGGAATACACAAGTGGTGCTAGTATGCCAAACTGTAAAACTGAGCTCTGAGTTCTAACACAGCAGGTCTTCAGAGGTTTTGTTTTGCTCTTTCACCCAAGAAATCTGAATGGAGGTCAAAGGTTAGGCAAGACCTTTTTGCAATGCCAAACTCAAAGAGCCAACCTGACATCTAACAATAAAATCTCTCTACAAAAAATATATCTGTGCTTTTCTCCAAGGCATCAATGCTGTTGTGTTGCTCAGTGTTTGGAGGTAGGGGCTGTCATATGTCATATGTTGTGCTGCTTTCTAAGTAGTTACATTTGCACCCCAATAGACTAATCAGACAGTCAACTTCCCAGCCAGGTATGAACCCAGCTTGGAGGTTTGGTCACAGAAGCAAGCTCTTACATGAACTAACTTTATAGCTGTAACTTCTGTTTCTGGTAACACGAGGTTGGGGATTTGCGTCTCAAAGTTTTAACCACTGACAGAGGAAATGTGATATCTTCTCTGGAAGAGGTGCTAGTGACAGAAGGGACTAGTGGTCAGAAGGGAACTTTCTTTGTGTAAGATGAGGGACAGTAGAACATCCCTGGGCAGAGGTGAGTTTTGCCTCACTGCTGAGCCTGGTACTAATGGTCTAGACCTCAGTTAAGGGAAAAAAACACAACTTCTAGTTATCAGCCTCCTTCCCACCACACTTCTCTGACTGTGACTGACCTGTGCAAACCATGGCCAGTCAGTCAAATATTGACCTCCCATGGACTGGTCTGACCAGTCATGCCTTTAGAAATGCTGTGCTCAGAGGCCCTCTTCCAGGGTGTGAGTTTCCCAAGCTAAATAGAAAGCTAAGGAATGAGAAGAAGTCCTGTGTATAGCTTAATGAATCTGTTTGGCATCCACCTGAATGATACGCTTCCCTGAATGATATTTTTTTGTTTTGGTGAAACTTAAGGAAGAAAGGCCCGAGCACATTCTAGCATGACGGCAGACTTCTGCCTCATACCATGTGATTCCAGGTAGGCATGTCCTTTACACAAAGCTGGTATTGATGCTTTAAAAGAATAACTGCCCCAATGTATTTGGAAGTGGAAGGAAGTGTTATACAAAGAGAGAATTTACTCATGTCAAAAGCTATCAGACTAGTAAAGCTGTGGGACCTACATACCTTTTGGGCAGATGCCTTTTCTTCAGCACAGCATCTTTCCTCGTCCATTTCTAATGCTACTAAGAATTGCAGAATAACTTACATGTATGCTAATTTAGCTTCTTAGGCTATCTTCTCTTTGCTTGATAATTAAAGACATGCATTACTCCTTTTTTGCAGTGGTACACAGTCTGAGCTGCTTTCCTCTGGATTATTTGACACATCTCTTGCTAGAGAGCCATAATGGCAGTATCAGTGCTCAGACTTCTGGACAACTGAGCAGCATCCCAGTCACAGAGAAAACGGAGACGGTACCACATCTGCAGAAACCTGTCCTTTCTTCTTGTCACCAGATGATGCTCAAGTGCTGGACAGGTGCTGCTTCAACCACCTGCTGAATCACCGTGTTCTCCCAAAGCTTTGGGCTGCCTGCTGTCCTGCCAGATCAATTTAATCTATTTGATTTGCACTTCAGATTACCTCTGGCTCAGGCCCTTCTTTGGCCAGGGTGAGTGCTCCCTCAGCCTGTTTCTCAGGAGAAGCTTTCTCACTAAATTGGTTAGCTCATTCAATTTTTCCAGAACACTGGGTGATGTGGCCACCATCTCGTGTATTGTTCCCACAGTGGGCATATCTAGTTGGATGTGGTCATGCTTCAGGCCTCTTTTTGAGCATGGCATGCTCCTGTCATGATTAGCTACTTCTTCATCAAAGACACCAAACCTGGCCTGGAGTTTTGTTTAAGCACCTCTGGCTAGACTGAAGGCTGAGTAGACAACATATTTGACATGCTTAGAGTGACTGTTTTCAGGATATTTTTGTTCACATATGGAGAGTTTGAACCTGTGGAGAAATCAGGCAATCCCACACTACTGTCATTCCCCACACAGCAAATGAGCCTGGGAAAGGAGTGATCAGATGAACTCAGACACTGAAATGGGTCAACTCTGCATGGGGAGTTTAAATGCTCACCATACACTGGGCTGCCTCTGAGCCCCATTGGGTATCCTCTGGGATGGAGGATATTTTTTCTCACAGTGAACAAACTGCTGCCCTGATCCTGGGATGGCCCCACAGAATATTACAATTTGCTTTACTGAGAACAGATTGGAGTTGTGAGAGAATCTGTTTCCTCATCCAAAGAGTTTCCCAGTGGGGGCCCTTTAGAATATCATGGATTGTTTTCCAAAGGCTTAGGAATGAGCATGCCTTAAGATGAAAAATGATCCTCTGGGGCCCATGGAATACCTCATCATACAGGATGTTCTCCTATTGGTTTGATGTGTGGTCTGTTTTGTGTTGGAAATAGCCCTAGATGGATAATAATAGGGACATATTGTGGATTTTCATATTGATTGGCTGGGCTATGCTCAGGATCTGAGAACTGCCTCATCATCCATGATATCTGCACAGAGAAGGAGTCAGTCCAACTAAACTAACAGGGTCATTTTCACAAAAAAAGGTTCTCCTGCCTCTGACTCAAATCAGGAGGATTTGAGGGTTTTATGCACAGAAAGGGAACATTGTCCTGTGCACTGCCTCTTGGACAAAGTGCATTTTCCTTCTGAGCATAAGGATATCTCTCTGGATGGTGAATAAGTGAGGAGCTCAACGAATGCAGTATGATCTGCTGTCATGGTGCCTGCTTCACTACAAAACGTGGTGTTCTGCTGTGTCCTGGTTTGAGCAGTAGCAGTCATTTTTCTCTTTCTTGGTAGCTGGTGCAGTGCTGTGTTTTGACTTTTGGGCTGAGAACAGTTGCTGATAGCAAGTATGTTTTGAGTTACTGCTCAAATGTTTCGTTTGTCCAAGCTCGTGTCCTTTTCTGAGCTCGTGCTCTGACAGGGAGGAGGGGAGGCCGGGAGGAAGGAGAGACAGGACACCTGACCCAGTCTAGCCAAAGAGGTATTCCATACCATAGCACATCATACCCAGGATGTAACCGGGAGAGACCTGGAAGAGCTGGAGCTCTGGGGGGATGGAGAAGGTATCGGTTGGTGCTCGGTTGGGCAGGGTGGGGTGAGTTATGGGTCGGTGGCTGGTGAGGTGTTGTATTCTCTTCACTTGTTGTTTGCTTTATCATCATTATTTGTAGTAGTGGCAGTAATGATTTATGTTATACCTTAGCTATTAAACTGTTCTTATCTCAACCCGTGGGGGCTACATTCTTTGGATTCTCCTTCCTAACTCTCCGGGAGTTGGGGAGTTGGGGGAGCAAGTGGGGGAGTGAGTGAACGAGCTGTGCGGACTTGGTTTAAACCACGACAGCTGGTTGGCTCATGCTATGCTAGACAAGGGAGTTGTAATCTTTCGAAGTACAAAAGGCTAGTGTCAAGATTCTCCCAGTCACACAGATGAGCTTCTGCCTCTAATGGATGGCTCCTGCTGTTTATCAAGGATCCTTTGCTGCTTGCTCAGCAGACTGCCTCCATCCTGGAATTGGGCGACCAACCAGCATTACCCCTTGGAAGGTGTATGATTTCCTTTTGTCCTCTGGGTTTCAAATGAGGGCTTGGTGAATTGCTTCTTGGAGGAAAGCTGCTTTGCTTGTGGCTGATGCTACTGTCTCTGTAGGACAGCATGCTTTCTCATTGGCCATCAAGAAAAGATTTTCTGTCTTTCTGGCCAGGCAGCTCCTCTTATGACTGCTGAAATCTCCTCCCTTACCACTTAGGGAGGCTGTAGCTTCTCCTGGGAAATAGGAGGTGGTGCTGCTTTTGTCATGGAAGCTTCTTTCTGATCTGGATGGAAAGAGGGAAATTTTCTTTCCATCCAGCTTTCTGAGTTGCTGCACTTTGTGTATGCCTTAACAAGTTATTGAGAGATGTTGTCCCTTGCACCTTCTTGATGCGGTTGTCTTCTGTAGCCACAGGTGTATTCTCTGTGGCCAGGCACATAATGCCTGAGTTTTACTCTGCCTGGGAAAGCATCGGGTAAATTCGAGACTGGGACAGTTGCTACAGAAAACAGCAAACATGGCCAGCATGCTGCTGCAGCCTTGACAGTCTCCTGTTGGGTGGATGCGTTTGCTGTAGGAGATGGAGTCATCATGCTCTTAACACACAATTTGCTCATGCTCTAGGCATCAGCCTCAGGCTGGATGATGGTCTCCTCTACATGCCTCACAGAAATGGAGACATTGGCTGTGGTAATAGGTAATGGTACAGTTGGAGGCATTTATATCAGGATCTGCCACAGGGGGTTCTGTTCCTGGAGCCTCTTTCTCAACTTTGGGTGGATGGTATTAGTTTCCAAAAATTTCCTCAGAATAATATGGGGGGCCTTGAAAGAAATATCCAAATTAAAGGTTCTGGTATGGGAAAGAAAAGGACAATATGGAATTTGCAATCATCACCACAATGTTGTAATACTTTTTCCCACTGCTCCTTCTGCATTCCTGTTTCTGACATGTTTTAGCCACAGATGACTGACTTTACTGGGCAGAAGTTCTGCATAGCTGTAAACCTTCAGAAAGGGTTTGGGGGGGGCCTTGCAGCTAGCATCTGTTATCACAGCACTGGACAAATCAGAAAATTGCTGTGAACACACAGAGGCAGAGGTGGGCAAGTACTGGAGGGAGGAGCAGGTACTCTGGTGCCAGGAAGCTTATTGCTGGGAAGCAAAATAGTAAGGATACATCTATACAGAGCATTGTGTAACAAATAAACCATCTCCTGAGCTGGGAGCATGAAGCAGTGTCACAGCTACAGTCTGTAAAGCCAGAGCCTCTACCAGTGCAGCCAGCCTGGTTTTGAGGCCCCAGAGGAAATCTTGGTAGCTGTCATTTTGTGCCACATTAGCCCAGCAGCTTGTTGAAAGTACACTGAATGGAACCAGCTATGTTTTTACCAGATAGCAGCTGAAGTTCCTCTCCTCCCACTTAAGAACAATAGAAATTCACTCCACCCAATCTGTGAACAATAAAGACATTTCCACACCCCATCCCTGTTCAGTATAAGGGAAGCCTCCCCCACACATGTTGGGAGCAATGGGAGTAGCCGTGTCTAAAAGCAGTTTGGGAAACCTGCCTTTTTGTTTCACATATCTCAGCAAATGACATCATCAAAGCTTCAGCACCTGGTCTTCACTCTGTCCACATCTGGTGATGTGACCAGATCATAGAATGAAGGGGTTTTTCTGCCTGAGTAGTCTAAAATGTCAAAAGATGCAGCTTCAAACAACTCACACATTGGGATGGTATCATCATGTTTACAGTTCATTAGGGAAAGTGGAAAAAGCAATGCCCTCTGCCTTCAGGTGGCCAGTTACCAGCCATCTCAGAGGTATCATGCTGTGGTTCACATCCCTGGATTGCATTAGAATAAGCAGAGACCTGAAGCCCACCCTCTGAAACCAAGTGTTTTGATATCTCTGACACTTATTTTGCCCTTGGGCAAAGAATCCCACCTCTAGACTACAATGTATTCCCAACAGCAGTTTTCTGGTGAACAACAGCAAACTTGTCAGGAAGCCATTCTGCTAAAAATATGCTGCTTTTGAAATTTTAAATTCTTGACCAGCCCTGCTCATGCATCATACATCATCATGCATCATCCAAGCTAGTAGGTCAGATAACAACTAAAGACCCAGATTGCGTTCCTAAAAACAAACATCACAAAGAATTCTTAAAAGCAGCCTACTTCGGTATTTGCACTGCAGGCCAGAAAAACAGTGCAGCCTATGCTGGACTTATCTAGGTGTTTGTCTCAGGTCTTGTTTTTCAACAAGTCTGTTATTCCAGTCTAGGTTACTAGATTGAAATAGTGACAGTCTGCAAAGCCAGGCTAGATCACACTAGTAGATTACATAGCAAGATGTGTCTCTGAACTCTAAAGCTGCCTAAGTGAGAGCAGTTTGTTCTTATATAAAGGAGGAATACTCCACAGAGCTGCTATGCCAAAGACAAGAAAGACCCATGGTGGACTTGTGCATGGGCAAATAGTTGGGGTCTGTCTCAACAAGCACCATTTATAACCAGAAAGCACAGGGTCAGCTATTGCCTCACATCCCTTGTGGATTTTGTAGATGATGTTTCTCTGTTACTAGTACAAATACTCAGTCCGAAATCACAGGAGTTATGGCAAAAAAATTGTTCCTAGGCTTTGCAGAGAGTTTGGGCAGGCAGCCTGAAAACATGTGCTTCAACAAGCACACCTAGTTAAAGGTGAATCTGGTAAATTTATGACTGTCTACCTAAATATAAATAAAATAATAGTGCATCGTTATTTTATGTAGGATTATAGATGTGGATGCTGCCCAAATTGCAAAGTCCTCCTAGCAAGGCTCCAAGATGCAGACAAGGTTTTTGATTCAGAGATTTTAGGGTTGTAAAGTTCAGGGGTAGAAGAGCATAAATCTTAAATGTAAACTTACCACCTTGCTTTAGCAACAAAAAATTCATAAACTTTCCAAACTAGAAAAACAGTCTGCTTCTTATGGTAGAGCCTGTTTACTGTACTGCATCAGGGGAAAAGTGGTTTCTGAGTTTTGCATTTTCCTCAGACAGAACTACTCTGTACTTGAGGAAAAGACTTTAATTCTTGGCTTCTAGAGGAAGAGCAGCACCTGAGTAAGAGAATGCATGGGAAATGAAAAGGCTTATGTGCAGGACAGGAAGCTATACAAAGACAAGGCTCATACAGTAACAGAAATGCAAAAAGGAGGCTATTGAGTAATGCAATAAATAAGACTGCAATTGCACATCCATGATCTCAGTACTGAAGGTGTAATACATGAATTGAAACAGAATGCTATATACTAAAAAGGGAGCCTGTGTATTTAGACATGCTGGGGAGCTCAACTAGATGATCTTTAAAGGTCCCTTCCAACCCAACTGTACTACGATTCTACCAGCCCAAGACAAATGAAACTATGCTGAGGGAATTAAATATGATATTATTTGACCATGGCAAATCCAATTAGAACACAGAAAGGTGTGCAGAATACAAAAAGTACTTTCCTTATTTTGCTTTGCTTTCTAATTTGACATGTGAGACACAGGATATCCTTTGGCAGTGGTTATAACCCACTATATCACACTGTGACAGCATTTATATCAAAAGATGTGACAATATATATGCAGTATTTGTTTTCATCTGAATGCTTTTTGTGTCTATCTGATTCAAAGCTTGTTGATGTCTGTGGTAAATTGTCATAAATACAGCCTAAAAATGAGGGAAAAAAAAAAAGAATATGTCTTTACCTCCTCACTTTTTATTCCAAATCCAGGTTTTTGCAGCTGACATAGCTAAGAAAAAAGTAACTGTAATGAAAAGGACAATTCACATTCTATAAAGAAACAACTGCAATTTCTGTATCATCAGAAAATCCAAATCAACGTTTTTTTCATCCCACTGTGAAATACATTTTCGTAATACTTTCCATGTCAGAAAGAAACATTCTTGTTGTTTTGTTTTCATAGAATAAAATCACATTTTTGTCAGCTTCTTTCTCAATGAAGAAAAACCTAAGGAAGACGGAAACTAAATATAACAGAAGGAAAGAAGGGCTAGCATTTGGTTTTAGTAAAAAACTCTCTGGGATGAATTTTCTTAGAAAACAGAAATATTTGGGGAAATAGACCCATTGTGATGAACATTTAATAGCCAGTTAGAAGATCAAGAATTTTACAACAGATTTGGGAGGTTTTGAACTTTGTCTTACTATTGGTGAGATGATAGTAAACAACAAATAAAAATCAAAACATCCCAATTGTATCCATGTTTAAGAAAGACATGAGCATGCTAAGTAGAGATGCTGACTCACTGGCACTGCCCAGTACATCCCAAGGAGGTACGGGAGATGTAACCAGTCCTCAGTGGAACACCTGGGAAGAGCACAAAGCAGATGCATCATTACCTGCTAGCTACTCAAGCCCGTTCTCAGTTCTCTGCAAACACCTGACTTACAAAAGCATGTTAGTCATGTGTCACTTTGATTCAGCCAGTCCCTTCTCTTGCTTCTAGATAAAGAAACACTGGATCTGATCTCATTTCACAAAGTTTATCTACAGAAATTACAGGAAATGTGAAACAAGCCTTCCAGCAAACATTGCCTTCAATGGCTGACATTTGCCCAGAGACGAGTCTTCTTTAAAGCCTTCTCAAATCAGCGAATGAAGCTCCTGCCAATACAAAGATTGCTGCATAGTACCGTGTGACCCATATCATGTCAGAAGCCAAATTAAGAGACTGCAATTATTCTTTTATGAATTATTTCTCTTCTGCAGCCTTCTCAACTCTTTATTTAAGTGGCCGGGAGACTTAGATAACAGTAGGATATCTGCCTTGCTCCAGATGTGCAAATGCCCACCGCACCATGTGCTGGCAATGTCCTAGTATGTCTGTACTGTGTCAATAAAGTGTGAGTCTGAGCCTATTCTCCTAAAGACACTTTTTCACCCTCCACACTGTGCATTGTCAGGTCCAACCTAACAAGAAAGTCTCTGGTTTTTTTTGCCATTTGGAAAAGACTGATCATTACAAAATAGTCCACAAAGTTTCTTCATTAGATTGCCCTGGACACTTTGCATTTGAACTATATCAGGGCTGTAACCAGCAGCAAGGAAGAAAGCAGAGGCTCACAGAACCTGATGGGGGCAAACTCACTCTCAACACAGTCATCTCCTCACAGAAAGGATAGAACACCTGCAGCACCAACAACATCATGTCATAGGTGAGGGTTAAGCCTGAAGGCCACTCTCAATTCCCCCTGTACTATTCCATCTTACCATCTTGCTTTTATGTGAAGTTCCCACAAGACCAATGTGCTATGGTGGCTTGATGAACACCACAGACATTATGTGCCTGTACATCTGTGTGCTGTCATGTTCCAGCTAAGTGAAACTACCTAGGACAACTGCCAAGGTGCCTGACAATTACAGGAGGAAAAGTGCCCTATCCTGCAAGCAATTGCAAATTTTGGAGATAACCAAGGTAGGTGCAGCCTGTGTGTACCAGCTCCAGGCAGCTGCATTTACACAATTAGCAATGTCCAAGCTAGCTGTTTAGAGCCAGACCAGGAAAACTAATGTAAGTAAGTCTTCCCCAAAGCCTCCCCAGTCTCAGGCACTTGTGTAGACCAAGAGGTGTCATCCCCAGTTCCACAGACTCCACATGTAAAGAGCTCTTTATGTCTTCTAGACCAAACCTTTGGCCTATACAGCTGCATTCCAGCACGGAGGAGATACACTTGGTTTTAAACCTGCATGGGGAGGAGTATGGGAGGTATTTCAACTCATATTTCAGAGAGCTTCTTACAAAAGTTTGTACTCTAACAGCTGCCGAATTATTCTAGTTTTAAACTCTAAGTTGGGCCATGCTACATCTACGCACATGTCCACAGTTGCCTCACTCTTCACAGGGAGGAATGCCTCAGCCTGCCTGCCTGGAATTGAAGAAGGAGATCTTCCTCCTCCCAAGGCCCTCACAAACGCAAACCTTTACAGCACATCAAAAACCTGGGGACAGACGCAGCCCTAAAGTGAAAGCGATAGCAATGCAAGTGCATGGCTTTCTCACCCATCATACACAACACATTTCCCACACAGTCACATGTGGGGTGTGTGACAGGGCCAAACAATGGCATGGGACTGCACTAGCGAGAGGTGTCTACTCAGCATTTCTGCTCCCAGCACAGGACAGAATACAGATGCTGCAGGGGTGGAAGAAGAAAGCCCTCCTTCACCTTTCCCAATGGCAAGCTGTAGCTATCTAGCACACATAAAAGAAAGGCTAACATTTTAGATAGCAGTACTGCATTGTATGCAATAACCCACTATTTAAATATACAGGATCCCAGTCTTCTGAAGCAACATAAGATGCAGCATGCTGTTATCTAGCTAAAAAAAAAGAAAACAACCAAGAGCATACCGGAGTGACTAATGCAGAGTGCATGACAGCACATTATTACAGAACACCAAACTCAGGGCTTGAAACTAAGCAGTAGCAAAATCACTTTCCTGTGCTGTGCTGCTCCATCACATTTCATAGCTGGAAGTTAAACTCCTGTCTAACAGAATGTTGCTGAAAGCAAACAAAAGGTGAAAGGGTAGAAGTGGAGAGGTCAGCAGAATGTTTAACCATCTTACTTTGTCACCACTCTTCCCTTTGAACAATGAGGTTTTGTTTCCAATGTTGAAAGTCTGACTTAGACATTTACTGTCTTTTCATGCTGTTTCCACAGTCTTTGTTTACAGGTAAGGAAATTTGCCTGCCTTTCTCCCCTGTCTACCTTTCTGCTTACCTCTTTGAGCTAGTGACTAAGGCTAATTCATCTGCATGGATCTGCAAACCTCTCTCCTCAAGGCACAAGAATGACATGTAGACTAGGGAGGCAAACTTTGTCAGGCTCAACAATTTCTAAAAGGCAGAAAAACAACTTACACCAAAGTTTTGTGGTGTGTGTTAAAAATTGTACATGGAAGTTTTATAAAGGCCTTTCTAACAAAGTACTGGGACTCCCACTGCTACAGTCAAAAGTACTAGGTCTGCATGACTCAGGGCATAGTTGCTGTGAAGCAGTAATTGGTTCTGTCTCAGAGTTGTGAAGGCAGGCAAGGTTTCAGTCAAGGATGCTGAACATCTTTCTAAGTGCATTCAATTCCTACATCAGAGACCTATTAAAATTTTGGAGACAAGCAGTGCAGGTATTGGCCCTTTTTAATTGCCTGGTCTGCCACAGACTCCTGTGTAGAAAATCAAAGTTAGACCATTTAAATTGTATCACTTGTAGAAGTGCTTACCACTGAATGAACATCAAGATACTGCATCAGTATAAGGCAAACTGAATTGGCTTCTTTTTAATTTAACTTAGAATAAAATTGACACTCCGTGACACAGCTGGAGTTATGTTCCTGCTAGTTCAGCTCTCTCAGTCACATATCCCATCTCTTGAAAGTAGCAGGAGTCTACAGGGTCCCACTGAGCCCAGTTAGATGATGATGCTTAAAACAGTCACCAGTGCCATATATGCTACCTAAGCCCAAATCAGTGCAGAGTAATCCAGATCATTTGCTCTTGATGGCTGTCAAATCCCAACTTCCTACATTATCACAGGAGAAAGGTAGACATCATGGATAAACGGGACACTGATTGTGGGTGTTTTGAATATGGCCCGAGCTTTTCTCCAGTGATTGCTTCAAGCACCACTAAATCCCTGGGGGGTCTCTGCAGTGTAGGTGTTAAAGGATGCACCCAAATCTTTCACTAAGAATAGTCTCCAGATATTCCTCCATGACCTTCCAATCCCTTGGGAGTATTGTAATGCAGTAAGAGTTGTAAGCTGCTCAGATGCCATGAAATTCAAGCAACAGAGTTCCACAGATAGGAAGTCCCCTTGGAAGGAGGGCTCCAATTATTAAAGAAAAGATACATGATAATTTCTTTATTCCGTGCCTTTGGTGGTGAGGATGCTTCATAATACAAATGAGTGATGGAGAACAAAGGCTTTTCTTGGGCTCACCTTTCCAAAATAATTTTAGAAATTATGCTGTTTAAAATCTCCCTGAAAGAGGGGAGAATAGGAGATGAGAGGTGAAGGCAAACAAAGTTGCTGTCACAGATTATGGTCAATAGGAAAACGCAAGCAATGTCAGCTACAAACAGAAATGGAATCTGCTGCTCTTCTAAAAGCCAGGTTTACCTTTAAAAGAGGAAATTGGTTGAACTTATGTTGTCCAGATGGTTCTAGCAGATGTTCCTTCCTGGAAGGCACCAAAAGAACTGCAGAATTCTCTGTCATTTTGTTCTTTAAGAAATCTCTTTTCTGTCCCAGCTGGAAGCAGTTGGATTAACCTTGCATACTCGGGCAAGGAAGACAGCAGCAGGACTCGTTCCTTTGCACTCACAGCTATCTTCAGCTAACTCTGGCTGTTACTGAAGGATAAATGAATCCCCTCCATTTTTTTTTCATAACTTGGGGAAGATGACATGCTAAACTTTTTGTTTAGTGTGTCTCACAGAAACAGAAAAGTCAGGAGTACTCGGAAAAACAGGACAGAGAAATATACATGGTGGTGTTTTATCTTTGCCTACAGCTGAGTGTTACTGCTGTATAACAAAAGGTGTGGTTGGGAAACTGTGCTGGGAGACCACGAGAGTAGGTTCAGCTGCTTGCAGCTATTGTGGTTCCCTGAAGTGTTGGCTCATAAATCTCATGTGCTCACAAGCCTGTGCTTTGACCTACTGTCCAGGCATTCCACTAGAGATAGAACTCCCCTAAATGTGCAGTGCAGCTTGTGGGGAGTGAAGTCCCATATCTGGGAGAGGAGAAGGTTGAAAATCTGTCCAGTAAATGTAAAACAGAGTCTGGGGTGGGGAGAGTGAGGTTGTGCTATAACAAGACGAATTTACAGATCTAGCAGCTTGCCACGCAAATCCAGCAGCTGAGATTACAGCAAACTGCAGCATTACGAGGCACTGTGGTATGTTCCAACAGGTACTTTGAAAGCTCTGCCATGCAAATCCAAGGCAACAAGTGGCAAGGAAAATGGAAGAAAATGATTAATATCTTCAAGGAGCAATGGTGAAGTAGATCACAGAGAACATATCTTACGGAAGACAATAAGGAGCTTATTAGTGCACTGACTTGTGCAAAGTGCTGCCTGTGAATTTAGAGCTGCCATAATAAGCTGTCTTGTTTTATAGCACACTTTGGCAGGAGCACTAACAACATAATGCATTCATTGTTACATCCCTTTATGAATGCTTTTTAAGCTCCCTGCTCCTCCTCTGCTATTCTGGTTTTTTTTCTGAAAAGCCTCTCACTGTTGTCTGTTTTCCTTATCTCTCATATATGAACTTTTCTACTCTCAATAAAGAACTGCTTTGCTGGGCCTTGCTTTCACTTAGCTCCTCTCTGGGCAGCCTTCTGTGCAATAAGTGATCCAAAAGAAATCCCAGACTCCTTCACAAAATGTGTTGCACACTCCTAATGAAGGAAGTGCTCTAACAAATCATGTACTTTCAATAAATCTTAACTTCAAAAAGCAGTGTGCACTGATGACCTTGAAGGACTGAGTGACTATGAAATGGAAGCACAATAAATCTCCATATTCATAGAATCATAGAATGATTTGAATTGGAAGGGACCTAAAAAAATGGTCTTTAAGGCAGGGACGCCTTCCTCTAGACCAGGTTGCTCAGAGCCCCATCCAGCCTGTCCTTGAACACTGCCAAGGATGGGGCAGCCACAGCTTCTCTGGGCAATCTGTGCCAGTGCCTCACCACCCTCACAGAAAAGAGTTTCTTCCTAATAGGTAATCTGCATTTGTACACCCACAACTCAAGGATGAAAGAAACCCCTTGTGGTGAATGGGCAGGATAGCCAGACTGCTGTAAAACTGCCCAAATGCTTTAAAAAAAGTTAGATGAGAAGTAATACCCAGGAGGTTCATATTACACAATTGTTACACATTTTTCAACTGATCCAATGTGCTTGGTTTAGAAGTGCTTGAAGTTCAAAAAGATTGTGAAAATCTGCAGAAGTGCTAAGTCTTTGTGTTATCATGAAGTTTGCTAAAACAATTTTTTACTATGGTCTAGGCCTATGAAACAACTCAGTAACTAACAGATTCACAGCCAGTGTGGTTTCTGCATATCTACTGTTACCTGTTCTCTCATGACCCAGGAGCAGATGCAGCTGAGCCTTGTTCTGACACTTTCAGCCATGATGAGAAATTCTACAACCTTTTCTGCAGGTGAGAAAGGTTTGATTAGGGTGGGAAAACTGGGCCTATGTTATATCCTGATGCCTTCTCCTTATCCCTCCTTTCTTTATCCCCTTTGCTTCACTTACTTGTGGGGAATGTTGCACAAGAAGCTGGCCAGCAAACCTGGATGAGAGCACAGACATCCCAACCCTCATCAGCTGCAAACCATGGGAGTCAAGAGGAACTGGAGTTAGAACACCAAGATAATCTTTGGGAACTGTAGATATCAAAACAAAGAAGTTACTGAAGACAGAGTTGAGATGTTCCCAGGAGCTAATGAAAGTCTCCAATGTGGGCTGAGGGGACAAAAGAATGTGTGTTCAAAGAAAATGGAAAGTAATACAGCAGAAAGTGGTAACAGAAAAATGTGCTTATACATTTGGTACAAATACGTTGATCAAGCAAAGGCATGTGGACAATAATGTCATTGGTTGAAAAGGTGCATGATCAGTAATGTCATTGGTTGGGAAAAGCTTGCGATGTTGTGAAAAGTACCAAAAAAGAAACTAACCAATACTAACAATTATTAACTCCTAGGCAGGGGTCAATAAAAAGCCTGCAAGCTCACTCAATAAATGATTTTGGTTGCACCACAACTGGAGTCTGTGCCTCAGTTGCCACACTTACTAGCAAATTACGCACCCTGGACTTTCCCTTTGCTAGTAGAGTTACATTCTTCTTTCCCTTCCTGCTTCCACCTTCTTCTCTTAGTACCTCTACAAATATCAGTCCTCAGCATTTTCCAGTCTCACTATTGAGAGGATTCCTCTGCTCCAAGTTGCTGGATGCATAGGATTGCTTGGCAAATTGCTTACAGCATATGTCACAGGTTCACTTTGGCCCACCAGCATGCCATCTGGAAAATGGACATGCATGAGGTGAAGAACCTTCCTTCATCTGAGTGATGCTTCCATGCAGCAGAGGCATTTGTCTTGGGGCTACTCTGTGATCTTCAGTTTTGTCATCCTCCTGAAGGACTGGGTTTTAGGACGCCCTTCCTAATCCACTGTACATGACAACAGAAATGGGAAGCATGGCACTAGAGGCTAGTGTACCCGCTCTGAAAAGTCTGTTATTTCCTCAACTTCTCATCATTTTGTGCTGTCAACTGCTATTGGCAAACCTACACAGAGGACTAGTTACCCTCCACAACCATTTATGACATGGAAGATGGTACTGGAGTGACAAGCCTTCAGGTGCTGGTGTGCAAAGACCAGCCAGAGTCTCTACCATGTGGTCTTGGCATGTACCTTCAGTGCCTGCTATCGCCTGTTTTCAGTGAATACCTGGTTTTTTAAATGGGAGATGGCCCTCAACTGTGGATTCCAGGCTCGAGGCATAACACTGCCATCTGAGTGTGATTTTTAAAGTCATTATTATTAATTTTTCATTATCTTTTTCCAAGACAATACCCACTTGGAAAGATACTAAGTTTCTGAGTTATGATACTTGCTTCCTCCATGACCAGACTGGAGAACTTTGATTCTTATTTGCATTTGTCCCCTACCTCCTGCTTCCATACTGTTAGGAAGTCTTACAATGAGAACATTTGTGAACCAGCTTGAGCGTGCAGTAACCTCTACACGAATATGTGTTGCAAAGATCACTAAGCTGTTGCTAGTGATTGAAAGAAGATTCTGAATGTACAGAATGGTTTCACTGAAATTTACATTCAAAAGGTCCAGGCTGTTTTACCTTATGACCTCTTAGAGCTAGATGTGCCTTCTAACAGTATAGACCCAGGTATGACTCACCTGCTTTTCTTGAGAGCTCCCTGTGTCGAGTTTGGCAGGGACACCTTGATAAAATGATATTAGGACATGAGTCAGACAAGCCAAGTATTACACCACTGAATAAAATTATGGTTTTAGGAGGAATCTGCATGAAAAATATATTCTGGCAGAACTTTTGACACAACTTTTAAAACATTATTGGATAAGGAATACATGAAGGTCTGTGCCATGGCTTTGAATACATCAGTGTTTCAATTCAGGCTGAAGTTTAACTGCAGCAACATCTGACTGAAATTATAGTTGTCTGAGAGTGAGAAAATTAAAATAAACTAACTTGGCTTGCTGCATAGGACACCAGAAACTGCTGAAGTTGAAGTCAGATAAAACAAAAGAGACTGTTTGGTGAACTAAGCTGATGCAGCTGAGTGAAAGCAGAAAGAATTGGAGAATCAGACAGAGAAATAAATAACTGGCTGTTGCAGGGGCTGTTGTGCTTCACCTTACTGAACTAATTGATATGCAGTTGGGTACATCAAGAGCAAAAATAAAAGAATACCTTTTTCATGTTAGTAAGGATTCAATGCCATGGATGCTGTAAAGAATGACCAGTACTCTACTTTTGGGGGCACAGACAAATATAGATGGTTATGTCTGCTTCACTTGTATGCTCTGCTGGCTGCAGGCCAAAGCCATTTAAATGCATTTGCTTAGAGCTGTGTGTATGCTGAATGTCACAGTTCAGCTCCTGGGATAGAGTTGATCTTGTGCCTTACCATCAGCAGTAGCAGACGTAGCAAAGATGGGTCTGCCTACAGCATTCGTTTAGATGTGGCTGAAAACAGCACTGATGCACTTGACAACAACCTACAGCTTGCCTGTACAGATACATTGTTTACACAGATGGATGCTTTTCTAACCTACTGTTTTTGGAAAAAAAAAAATAAATAAATAAATAAAGAAATCTCCTTAGCTGATCCTGAGTTCCAACAGAGAATATGACAGTTTAGTCTAACCAAAAGCTGCCACAAAACTTTGGTATAAACATATTAGAATAATAAGAAAGCTAAACATTGAAATCTATACTCACCTTGAGACTCAAATGCCCTGAATATTCTGGTTCGAGTAACTGCATTAGTTTAGAAAAAAAGAAGCCAGTGTACATATATGAGAAAGACTAAGACCTGCTGAACAGAGAGAATCTGCTAACAGGTAACAAAAGAAATGTTAGATGACATACTGGATAAGTGGAATGTATTTGGCCTGGCTAACAAACATATCTATATGAAGAGAGTACTTTCATTACCTCATCTTTCCAACCATATTGTTCTTTGTATATTTTCAATAGCAACATCATACTATGAGAATAGGTGAAAGTGTAGCATTCGTTTCCAACTAATACTCTGCATCTTTCAACATATTATCAGAATACTTCATGGAAAAAGTTTGGAAAATTATCCCCTTAACACCAGTTACCAAGACAGAGATGATCTCTTTTTCAGAGGGAACTGAAATGACACTAAATGTTCTGATCAATTTGGCAGAGGAAGCTTGAGGTCAGGTTGGAGTTTCAATCATCTGAGAGGTCCTTAAAAACATGAGTAGATTTTTATTAAAGGTTTTGCCTTCCTAAGGCCTGCTGTGTAAAACACTGGAACTGCTTTGCGTTTTGTTTTGTTTTTTTTGAATACTGAAAGTCATCATATACATGACTCTATCAAGATGTAAGGTGTTATTTTGTATGGTGGTCTGTTTTCAATGTCTACCACCAGGTACAGCAGCAAGTAAGGATTGCTATCCATTCTGCTAAGCCTTACTAGGATGAAAAACTAGCACAACCACAGACAAAGATTTCTTCTTTATTTTTTTTTGTCTATATGTTCTTGCAAACACATAAGAAAATAAAACTCAAAATAGTACTTTGAGTTTCTAATTTCAAGGCTTTTTTAATGAATATGCACATACAGCAAATATGCTGTTTGCAAAAAAAAAAAAAAAAAGCAGTAATTACCTGTGGAAGGATGTTTGCATTCTGTCTTCCATATTGTGTTATCTTCTGAGAAACAAACAAAAATTCTTACAGGCTGTTTGTAGCTTTCATACCTTACCCTCATTGCATTACTGTATCACCCTCACTATTCATGTAAATGTTAATGCTTTCATCTAGTATTGACTCACTGCAAGCATACTCTGCTTGAAAAACAAAATCTACTCTCTGGAATTTTCCAAATACCTCTGCCTGAATTGTCACCTTACGCTGCTCAACATCATGCAAATAGCATCGGGGGTCTTCTCATACAGTGGATTATTCAGGCTTGTCGCATTGCAAGACTCTCTGTGAGAGGAAAGGTTTGCCTTAACAAGAAGGAGAAAATATTTCTCTTGCTGGCAGGAAACAAATGAAGGAGCTGTTTAAGAAAAGCTTTGCCTGAAAGGTTTGTTAATGAAGCTTGAGATTTGTATACATGTAGTCTTGTTTGAGACAAAAATAAAGCAAAGCAATTCATGGAATGTGGCCTAAACAAAAATACTTGTCAGTTATTCATGGTGTTTGTCTTCTGAATAAATCAGTCCAAAATATCCTGAGACTTTTGCAACAGATTGATCTATCATTTTAGGTGTGTGACTTTAGAGTCAGCCAGAGTGTATACTTTTTGTCTATTTTGCTTTTTATGGCAGTCAGGAGCTCCCTTCTTGCATGGTTGCTGTATGAGTGGCCTGGCTGACCCTGATGAGCTCCCACTGAAGTGATTGGGAATGCTTCTAAAAACTTGTTTTTGTTTAGGAATACACCATGATGGGTCTACAGCACATATGCTTCCACTAATGGAAGCTGGAGTTGATATTGATACAAAAACTGCAGCCAAAAGAACTGCTACAAGGAAATTAAGGATAAATCTAGCACTCCACTACACACAATTGCCATCTGTTAAGACTGGGACATCTTCAAAAAACAGCATTATTGGCAACCATTCTGCATATTTCTGTGGCTATCATTAGCTACTTGCACTTTAACTGAGCAAGTGAGGAAGATAGCAAGACTCGGCTACCCTTCAAGAACAATTTCTTTCTGGATTACCTTATTGAAAAGTTTAAATGCCAGGTTTGGTTCTGCTGACATTTTTTTTTTCCTTCTTATAGCCTTGCATGACTTGGTTTAATGTATTGGACTATGTTACTGTATTGTGTTGTTGATACTACCTTAATGAAGTACACAGACCACAGCAAGGCCTAGTAGGCAAGGACTAATTCTATTTTCTTGAGCTAGCTGGAGGCATTAGATTTTGTCTAAAGGATTGCCAGGTAATTCAGCCAGAAGCAAGTGGACTGTTCTGACATGAAGGACTATGTGGTATAATGTGAGTAGATATAATATGAAAACAGAAGACAGAAACAAAACTTTCCAAACATTTAAAGTTTTGAAATGTCAGAATACTTGTCACAATTCTGACCAGCCCCACTTCTGAGGTTTTGCTCTGCTTTTTAAGAACCACATGATATGTGACAGGAGAGAGCTGCCAAGCCTCAACAGGGGGGTTATTATCTCCTATAATACTTACATTTTTCTTTGCAACTGTCAACTTATTACTTCAGAGAGTAATCACTGGAATAGAAGATACATACCTCAAGGCTTGCTGTTCCTTTTGGTCTGGCATGGTAAGGGTACATCTGTAATCAGAGAGAACAGACATGAGAGCCCTCCTGAGCAGGAGGTGATACCCATAGACACATGGACAAAATAGGCTTGGGGAAGCCCAGTATATGGTATAGCCTTAGGTTATCATATAAACTGATAAACCACAAACTTCAATATACTACCAACAGCACTAATTCATTCTCCTGTCCTCTACATTTTCCTGACATGACCCTGAGTCTGTGAAAGGACTCATGCTGCTATCACAGCACAAACCATCCTTGGTGTACAGATAGAGTTTATTAATCTCTTTTGATGGCATCACCTTTGAATGGACACCACAGTTAGGTCTGTACGCCGAGATGAAAGTTGGTTCCAGTAGCCAATCTGTGGGAAATAAAACCTGTGTTTTAAAAGAAATGAAGATTCCTACTTCATTCACTAACTCTGCAAGGGCAAGATCACATGTTTTGAAGAAGGGAGCAGATCAAGAAGCTGAGGTGAAGTGATTAGCACCTCTTTCAGCAGCAGCTTATTATTGGGTAAGCTTGGCTGAAGTACAGATATGGGTAAAACCCTTTTCTCTGTAGAAACCCAAATATAACCAACCGGCCTGACTGACCAGAGCTTTGATACTTTGCCACTGCAGACACACATTCTGTTCTCTTAGCTTTACAGTGCAAGTTCAGTTACTACTGCTAGGTATGATTGATTAATACTGCTGCTAATGACAGCAGGATTTTTGATTACTTGCAAGGAAACTGCTGGCTGTCCTGCAGGCTTCTGCTGATTTTTGCACCAGCACTCTTCAGCTGTCTTTTTCATTTTAGTATATGAAGAATGGGTACTTTTCACTGGAAATAATCCTGAAATTTGGAACTTTTCTTTCTCAGACCATAAACTGAGGTCAGATTAGCTAACCTGGTGAATACATAGGCAATTTTTCTTCTTCAGCATTAGCAAGTTGGGAAGGGAAAACAAATATATTGGCAAAGACTGTCCTGACAGGTCAGTTCAGGCTGCAGAAGCATATGTACAAAACCCAGGCAGCTGAGTAGATTGTCACATACCTTAAATAAGCAAGCGATCTAGACCGTGATATCAGGTGTACTATTTATAAGCAAAGCAACACTTGTGCCAAAGAGACATAAAATCAGCGTCCTATAGCTTGTTTTTCCAAGCACTTCTTGGAATAAAATTGTGTTGTGAGAAGCTTGAGATTAGTGTCAGGTCTAGCAAATCTATGACAATGATAGTAGTATTAACAGTAATTCTTTTTGAGAATCCTGCACAACTTTAATCACAAGAAGCAGAGCACCAGCTTTCCACAATATATATTTTCAAATGTGCATGCAGTATGAGGAAAAAAAAGGATGATCTGGAAGTGTTGGTTAGCCATCAAAGCTACAATGCCACTAGTATTAGTGAGACTTGGTGGAATGAGTCCCATGATTGGAGTGCTGGGATGGAGCCCTACAGGCTGTTCAGGAAGGATATACAGATCAGGAAAAGTGAACATGTCGCATGATATGTAAGGCAGAAGTTTGAGTTTAAAGCCCTTATGGTTAATGATTACATGTTTGAGAGCTTCTGGGTGAGGAATAGGAGAACTGAAAATTAAGGAGATGTTGTAGTGGGTGTCTACTACCTATCACCTGTCCAGGATGTAAGCATTGATTATCAATTCCACAGGCAGCAAGGAGAAATTTCTGGGTTGGTAGCCCTTGTCCCTACCACAGATTTCAATTTCCTAGACATCAACTGGGAATATCATGCTGCTTTTATAAGCAGGTCTTGGAAACTCTTGCAGTTTGTAGGAGACAACTTCTTGTCACAGGTAGTTAGTGAGCCAGCTAGTAAAGGTGCCCTCCTAGACTTGCTATTTGTGAATAGAGAAGCACTCACGGTAGCTGTGATGGCATGTGGCTGCCTTGGGCACAGTGATAGTGAAATGCCTGAGTTTAAAAATTTCAGTGTAATGAGGTGTCGTGGTTTAAACCAAGTCCACACAGCTCGTTCACTCACTCCCCCCCATGCTCCCCCAACTCCCGGAGAGTTAGGAAGGAGAATCCAAAGAATGTAGCCCCCACGGGTTGAGATAAGAACAGTTTAATAGCTAAGGTATAACATAAATCATTACTGCCACTACTACAAATAATGATGATAAAGCAAACAACAAGTGAAGAGAATACAACACCTCACCAGCCACCAACCCATAACTCACCCCACCCTGCTCGACCGAGCACCAAACGTATCTCCTCCATCCCCCCAGAGCTCCAGCCCTTCCAGGTCTCTCCCGGTTACATCCTGGGTATGATGTGCTATGGTATGGAATACCTCTTTGGCTAGCCTGGGTCAGGTGTCCTGTCTCTCCTTCCTCCTGGCCTCCCTCCTTCCCTGGCAGAGCATGAGCTCAGAAAAGGCCTTGGACAAACGAAACATTTGAGCAGTAACTCAAAACATACTTGCTATCAGCAACCGTTCTCAGCCCGAAAGTCAAAACACAGCACTGCACCAGCTACCAAGAAGGAGAAAAATGACTGCTACTGCTCAAACCAGGACATGAGAAAAAAAGCACAACAGATTTGCTACTCTGGACTTCAGAAGACCAAACTTTAAACTATTCAGGTTTCTACTAGCAGAGTACCCTGGGAATCTGCTTTTGAGGACTTAGTATTCTGTGAGTGCTGGTCAGTCTTTAAGAGCTACCTTTTAGAAGTGCAGGAGCAGGAAATTCCACTGTATTGTAAGTCAAGCAAGAGGGGCAAAAGACCAGCTCTTCTAAACAGGGAGTTCCTTGTGGAGTTCTAGAGGAAAAAGAAATTCTATGATCTCTGGAAGCAAGGGCAGGCTTCACAGGAAGTTCACAGAGTTGTGATTCGTATGTGCAGGAAGAAGACATGAAAAGCCAAAGCTCAGCTAGTGCTGAAACTGGCCAGCACTGTGCCAGATAACAGGAAGGCTTTTTAAAAATACGTTTATAGTTTTGTTTGGAAGATATCTTCAACCCAATGAGAAGGGGCACCTTCAACTAGATCAGGTTGCCCAGAACCACATCCAGCCTGGCCTTGAATGTCTCCAGGAATAGCGCATCTACCACCACTCTGGGCAACCTATGCCAGTATTTTTCCAACCGTATTGCAAAGAATTTCTTACTCACATCTAAACTCAATCTCCCCTCTTTAAGTTTAAAATTATTACCTCTTTTCCTACTGTAAAAGGCCTTGTTAAAGTCTCTCCCCATCTTTCTTATAGGCCCCTTCAAAGTACTGAAAGGCCACAATAAAGTCTCCCCAAAGTCTTCTCTTCTTTAGGCTGAACAACCCCAACTCTCAGCCTTTCCTTGTAGGACAGGTGTTCCATCCCTCTGATCATTTTTGTGGCCCTTCTCTGGAAGGCAATAATGAGATAAGGTCTAAAGAAAACATTGGACTGATACTTGTTGGAGATTGTTATCCAGCTACTGAGGATGAAGAAAAAAACAGAGGCATCCAATGGTATTTTTGTCTCTCTCTTTAATAATACTGATAGATCTTGGGCTGCTCAGTACCCCCTAGTAGGAGGACCACCACTGTGAGAACAGTGACTTTCCTTCTGTCGACAAAGAAATTGTAAGAGACAAGCTGTGTCAGCTGAATGTCTACAAGTCCAGGTGTATAGTGGGTCTATCCCAGCGTACTGAAGGAGCTAGCAGATATTATGGCTGGACTCCTCTTAACCATCCACCGAAGGACTTAAAAGTCTGGGGAGGTCCCTACTGACTGGATGCTAGCCAATGTTACTCTAACTTTCAAAAAAGATCCATGGAACTACAGATGTGTTAGTCTAAGCTCAGTTCCTGGAAAGAAATATGGAGAAGATTATACTGGGTACTATTAAAAGGCATTTAAGGAGTAATGCAGTAATCAGGCACAGTCAACATGGGTTCACAAAGGGAAAGTCTTTCTGACTAATTTGATATTCTCTTATGACAAGGTCACCTGCCTTGCAGACAAGGGTAATATTATATTCTGAGATCTTTCTCTCTGTACGTAGGCAATGTTTTATTATTTCTGTAATGAAGGGAGCAAACTTCTGAAGGGGAATTTCGAACTTCACTACACAAGAAGAAAAGATAAATTCTTTCTTTGTGTCTCAATAGTCTCTGAATGTTATTGAAATGCATGAAGAACTATCAAGTGGCTTTGGTTTCAAAACCATGACTTACATGCTGAAGTTGCTAAAACCACTAGGAGCTGGTAAGTACAAGAAATTAGTATGTGCTCATACTTTTAGCATCACCAAGATGAAGAGCAATGTATACAATGTCTGTAAGCGCATGGAACTGCATGATGATTTTCTAATGGTGTAGGACAAGACTGGATTTAGAATCATAGAATCATAGAATAGTTAGGGTTGGAAAGGACCTTAAGATCATCTAGTTCCAACCCCCTGCCATGGAGTTCTGCCCCATCACACTAAACCATGTCACCCAAGGCCTTGTCCAGCCTGGTATTGAACACTGCCAGGGATAGAGCATTCACAACCTCCCTGGGCAACCCACTCCAGTGCCTCACCACCTTAACAGGAAAGAATTTCTTCCTTATATCCAATCTAAATTTCAACTATTTAAGTTTGAACCCATTACCACTTCTTCTGTCACTACAGTCCCTAATAAAGAGTCCCTCTCCAGCATCCTTATAGGCCCCCTTCAGATACTGGAAGGCTGCTATGAGGTCTCCATGCAGCCTTCTCTTCTCCAGGCTGAACAGCCCCAACTTTCTCAGCCTGTCTTCATATGGGAGGTGCTCCAGTCCCCTGATCATCCTCGTGGCCCTCCTCTGAATTTGTTCCAACAGTTCCATGTCCTTTTTATGTTGAGGACACCAGAACTGCACACAATACTCCAAGTGAGGTCTCACAAGAGCAGAATAGAGGGGCAGGATCACCTCCTTTGACCTGCTGGTCAAACTCCTTTTGGTGCAGCCCAGGATACGGTTGGCTTTCTGGGCTGTGAGTGCACACTGAAGCCAGCTCATGTTCATTTTCTCATCGACCAACACCCCCAAGTCCTTCTCTGCAGGGCTGTTCTGAATCTCTTCTCTGCCCAACCTGTAGCTGTGCCTGGGATTGCTCTGACCCAGGTGTAGGACCTTGCGCTTGGCATGGTTAAACTTCATGAGGTTGACATCAGCCCACCTCACAAGCGTGTCAAGGTCCCTCTGGATGGCATTCCTTCCCTCCAGCGTATCAAGAGAACCACACAGCTTGGTGTCATCGGCAAACTTGCTGAGGGCACACTCAATCCCACTGTCCATGTCACCGACAAAGATGTTGAACAAGACCGGTCCCAACACCGATCCCAGAGGGACACCACTCGTTACTGATCTCCAGCCGGACACTGAGCCATTGACCACAACTCTTTGCGTGTGGCCATTCAGCCAGTTCTTTATCCACCGAGTGGTCCACCTATCAAATTGATGACACTCCAATTTAGAGAAAAGGATGTCATGTGGGACAGTGTCGAATGCTTTGCACAAGTCCAGGTAGATGACGTCAACTGCTCCACCCCTGTCCATCACTTTTGTAGCCCCGTCATAGAAGGCCACCAAATTGGTCAGACAGGATTTCCCCCTTAGTGAAGCCATGGTGGCTGTCACCAAGCACCTTGTTGTTTTTCATGTGCCCTAGCATGCCTCCCAGGAGAATCTGCTCCCAGATTTTGCCAGGCACAGAGGTGAGACTGACTGGTCTGTAATTTCCCGGGTCATCCATTTTCCCCTTCTTGAAAATGGGGGTTATATTTTCCTTTTTCCAGTCATCAGGAACTTCACCTGACTGCCATGATTTTTCAAATACGATGGCCAGTGGCTTTGCAACTTCATTTGCCAGCTCCTTCAGGACCCGCGGATGGATTTCATCAGGTCCCATGGACTTGTGTACATTCAGGTTCTTAAGATGGTCTAGAACCAGATCCTCTCCTACAGTAGGCCCAAGGTCTAGATTTTCACAGTCCCTGCGTCCACCTTCCAAGACTTGGGTGCTGTGGTCAGAGCCTTTGCCAGTGAAGACCGAGGCAAAGAAGCCATTAAGAACCTCAGCCTTCTACAAGTCCTGTGTAACCAGTTCTCCTGAAAGTTTCTGGAGGGGGCCTACATTGGCCTTAGTCTGTTTTTTAGCTGCTACATACCTATAAAATCCCTTCCTATTATCTTTAATATCCCTTGCCAAGTTTAGCTCCAATTGGGCCTTAGCTTTCCTAACCTGGTCCTTAACTACCCTGACAACATCCCTGTATTCATCCCAGGCCACCTGTCCTTGCTTGCACCTTTTATAAGCCTCTTTTTCCTATGAATTTTTCTCAGCAGCTCCTTATCCATCCAAGGAGGTCTCCTGGCCCTCCTGCTGCACTTCCTTCTGGTTGGGATGCAACACTCCTGAGCTTGTAGCAGGTGATCCTTGAATATTAACAAAGAGTCTTGGGCCCCCTTGCCCTCTAGGGCATTCAGGTTCTTAACATGGTCTTGAACCAAATCCTCTCCTACAGTGGGCCCAAGGTCTTCATTCTCACAGTCCCTGTGTCTGCCTTCCAAGTCTTGGGTGCTGTGGTCAGAGCCTTTGCCAGTGAAGACTGAGGCACAGAAGTCATTCAAAACCTCAGCCTTCCCCAAATCCAGGGTAGCCAGTTCTCCAGAAAGCTTCCAGAGGGGGCCTACATTGTCCCTAGTCTGTCTTTTTACTCGCTACGTACCTATAGAATCCCTTCCTGCTATTCTTAACATCCCTAGCCAAGTTTAATTCTAATTGGGCCTTAGCTTTCCTAACCTGGTCTCTAGCTTCCCAGACAACATCCCTGTATTCATCCCAGGCCACCTGTCCTTGCTTGCACCTTTTATAAGCCTCTTTTTCCTATGAATTTTTCTCAGCAGCTCCTTATCCATCCAAGGAGGTCTCCTGGCCCTCCTGCTGCACTTCCTTCTGGTCAGGATGCAACACTCCTGAGCTTGTAACAGGTGATCCTTGAATATCCACCAACAGCCTTGGGTCCCCTTGCCCTCTAGGGCTATATCCCATGGAACCTTACTGAGCAAATTCCTGAAGAGCCCAAAGTCTGTTCTCTTGAAGTCCAGGGCAGTGAGCTTACTGCACACTCTTCTCACTGTCCTGAGGACGTCAAATTCGACCACCTCATGATCGCTGCATCCAAAGCTGCCCTGGAGAGTCACATTTCCAACGAGCCCTTCCCTGCTGGTGAGCACGAGGTCAAGCAGGGCACCTCTCCTCGTCGGCTCCTTTATTGCTTGCAGAAGGAAGTTTTCTTCCACACAATCAAGAAACCTCCTGGATTGCTTGTGCTGGGCCGTACCTTCGTTCCAACAGATGTCAGGGTGGTTGAAGTCCCCCATGAGAACAAGGGCCTGTGACCGTGAGGCTTTTCCTATTTGTCTGTAGAGTTCTTCATCCACAGGTTCCTCTTGATCAGGCGGTCTGTAACAGATCCCCACAGTAATGGCTCCCATCGCTGTTCTCCCTTTAACCCTGGCCCACAAACTCTCTGTTGATTGCTCACCTGTCCCCAGACACAGTTCCATACTCTCCAGCTTATCCCTGACATAAATAACAACTCCCCCTCCCCGACTGCTGGGCCTGTCTTTTCTAAAGAGCCTGTAGCATTCCAATGCTCCAGTCATAGGGCCCATCCCACCATGTTTCTGTGATGCCTATTATATCATATCTCTGTAGATGTGCCCACATCTCTAATTCCTCTTGTTTATTCCCCATGCTATGGGCATTTGTATAGAGGCATCTGATCCAAGCTCCAAATGAAGTTGGCTCAGTGGCTGGAGTGGCTGGAATATCTCTACATTGCTCAGAGTATTTATTATAGGTGGTGGCTACTGACTGGGTGTGTTGGGATGGAATGATGCCCCCCTCCCCCAGCACAACTAGTTTAAAGCATCCTTGACAAGTCTGGCAAGCCTCCTACCAAAACCACGCTTCCCTTTCTTTATCAGAACAGCTCCACCAGTCCACAGTGGACCTGGCTTACTAACTTGGGTCCCATGTTCAAGACATCCAAACCACTGACTATGACACCACCCTTTTAACCATTTATTAACCTGTCCAATCCTCCTTGCCTTTGGAAGGTCCTCCCCTGTGTCATGGAGAATTGTCGAAAAGACTATCTGAGCTCCAGAACCCCTGACCACCTCTCCCAGAGCTCTGTAGACCTTCTTTATACTCCTCAGTCTATTACTATCTATATTGCTAGCATCCACATGGATCCCTAGAAGTGGGTAATAGTTCGTGGGACTTACTAGAGCAGGCAGCCTCTCCACGACATCTCTGATCCGTGCCCCTACCTGGGCACGCCTCCCTTGTGACTGGGTCAGGCTGACAGATGAGGGCTTCTGTCCCTTTCAAAGTAGAGTCCCCTACCACTACGACACATCACTATTTCCTGGCAGCACCAGTAGAGATCTTCTGTACCAGTGCCAGCTGTTTCTGGTGAGAGTGCGTTTTCTCATGAGCCCCCCGCAGGACAGCAAAGCAGTTCTGGGTGGGGAACAGCAGATTTAGGATAGTTAAATAGCTAGATAGATGAGCTTGGGCCCACACTAAGATCTTGAGATTCACACTAAGATCTTGAGAGATGATGTTTCTTCTTCTTGAGTGCATAGGGATCTGAGGGTTTTTTTGTTTGGTTTTTTTTTATTTTATTTTTTTAGTAAATAATTTAAGTGGAATTTGTTTGGTTGATTGGTTTGTTCTTATTTATTTATTTATTTTTGTTTGGTTTGGGGGATTTTTGTTTGTTTGTTTTGTTTTGGGGGGTTTTTTGTTTGTTTGGTTTTTTTGGGTGGGTGTTTGTTTCAGCATCTTTCTGTCCTGAATGAGTAGTTGTAAATAGAAACATCTGTCTGTCACATCTTTTTTTTAATCCATAGGCTCTCTCAGTATACTTTTATTTCTTTACTGTTTTGTACCCTGCAGGATGCAGATGGCAAGGTAGAGAGATACGGCTTTAGTAATTCTTCTGCTCTTTTACTTACATAGCTGAAAAGTTAAAGACTAGTCTTGTGAAATAACATGAAGTTTCCAGAAGTCTTGTACTGTCCCATTTACATATGTGAGTGAAAGACCATGATAAACACGCAGCACTAAGATTAGTCACTCTGAGAGTCTAACACTCTTAGCTCACCAGATGATGTTGGTATTGTAATAGGGCAAGGTTGTCAGCAGGATTGAGCATTGCTATGAAATTCTGCAGTCTGGAAGTCCTCTGAAGGAGTGTCTGTTCTGCATAACAAAGCTGTCAATGAAAATTGGTTCTAATGTTACACTCAGAAAACAATTTTTTTCCAGACTCAAAAGATAGCCTAATCACTAGATTTTTTATGCATTGTTCAAGCCAATAATTTCTAAGAGTAAAAGAGGATTTTCCTCAGCCACAGAAGGAATCTTCTAATGTTTCTGGTCTCATCAGAGGATCATATGAAAAACAAGCCCATATCTATTGTTATCATCTGTTTGGAAGCTACAGTAGTTGAAAACAGCCTCTCAGTTCTCCTTAATTTTAGATAGAAGTGAAATACAAGAGGGACATGTCTAAGAATGAAGCGCATTCCATCATTTCTCTTTCTGCCCCAGCTAAAGAAGGAATTGAAACATTCATGAATTTGAAATTAATAAATAGATATCAGGCAAACAATCACAAATGTAAGGCAACCTCTCATTCAGGAGGAAACTTAGCCCTGAGATACTCCATATCTCATCAGATACCATTCACTCTTTTCTCCACTTTTACAAGAGAAAAATATATCAGTCATGTGAAAGATGAGTTGGAAAACCCAGGTGGACCTTGGAATACCTAGATAATTTCATGTGATATGTCTTTCACCTGGAAAAAAAAGAACATTTGCTTAATACCCGCCCATTCCCCATCCCACCACCTCCCAGACCTCCTAAGAAAAGGGAGCAGGGGGTGAATTTTTTGAAATTTAGACTTAATTAAAGGAAAATTAAACCTGGTGTATGGGTTCCAGCTGAAGCCATATACTGTAGCTGCTTTAGCTTGCAAACATTACAAATGCAACAAAAAGACAGCAGCAATATTTCCTTGTTCTACCCAGGATGTAACATCCAGAAAGACACTGTACCTTGATTCCATATCAGCAACAGCTCAACATAGAAACGTAGGATTTGGTATTCCATATCATCCTGCTCCCTCTGGGAAAAAAAAAAACAAACAAACACCAACACAAAACAAAACAAACAAAAAACTCACAAAAACCTTACAGCTGGGATGGAAAGAAACAGAGAGCGGTGTGAAACTGCTTCTAATTGACGGCAAGCATCTTGCTGAAACAAACAAGCCTGATTAAGATGAGCAGAAGAAGAAAACTCTGTGTCTGAAATGCAGTTGCCCAGGTAAAGCCCAGGAAATAAGTAGAGGAAATACAAAAGTTCTGTGTTATCTGCAGTCAGCAGCAATGGAGATGTTTTTACTCCTTTCTGTGCAGATCCTGGGTGACAGAAGGGCAGCATGGGGAGCATAAAGGAAAAACGTATGTCTTGAAATGTGAGTGATCTTGTTGCCTACAATGGAGAGAGGGGAGAAACAGCAATTTTCTGAATTTGTTCTGGGTAAAGAATGATATTTCTATTATTACCGTGTAGGCACAAACAATGATATCTTAAATCTCAATCTCTTGTGCCCAGCTACAGTACTGGCACTGCCTTTTGAACTGGAGACATTTACTGGAACTTTCTCTGTACTTCAGGAAGTTTAGCAACCAGAATTTTGAAACAGAACTGAAATAGTAACACCAGACTTATGTTACCAAATGCCCTCATTTACACTGAAATAAAAACTTTCTCCTGGACTCCCTCTCTTGAATAAAAATAAAAGCTGCAGAAAACAGTATTTACGTCTTGTGGAGAAGAGGTTAAAGCATAGGTATGAGCACACCAAATAGGCATTTTGGCACAGCTTGCAAAAAATTTATTTCCCTATGCTCATGCTCCTCTTGAAGAGTTTCATCCAAAGATGTCTTAACATGTCAGTGCTGCTGTCCTACTCCAGCCTCAAAGAGAATCCTTCTTGAAGGTGCCATAGCTCAGTGGGAAAATCATACCATGCTCTCAAGCTTTCCATGCGAGAGCTACAATTTCAGATGGCAAATACAGAGGAGACAAGAAGAAGATAGAAATAGAATCAGAGAAACAGACCAAACGTTCTTTATGTAAAGGACTCTCCTCTTCTGAAATATTCCACTTTTCCAACACGGAAATCCAAGCCTTTGGATGACTTTTCATCACAGAGAAAGTAATTTAGATTTTCTGGTTTATCTTTCATATTGGCATTTTACACAAATCCCTTAACTATGTGATGAAAATCACTAATTTTTTTTTTTTTCGCTAGAGGCAGCACCGAATTTTATTTTGCAGCTTTTGATCTAACTTGAACATACCTTCAAGGAAATTGAAGTCTTGTTACACTTGCTGACAGAGAAAGGAGCATTTATCCTAAGGAGAGAATGAAATGCCAGCAACATTTCTCCAATTTATATGAAATTTGTTCAGACTTTCACCCCACTACTATTAAAATGGAAATTTCAGATATGATATCTGACATGTAAAAAAACATAAGTGGAGATTGGTGGGATTGGTTTTCTTTCTGCTATTCTGTATTTGCCTGCACAGGGCTGTGTATGGATTTATGTGTGCGCGGATTTACCTTTCCACTAGACAGAATTCAAAAATACAAACAACAGTTCCTAAAGATATTTATGTTGGAATAAAAGAGCTTGTGGTGCAGTTTCTGTTCATGTAACTCAGCAGCTGTCAGCTTTCAGCAAAAAAGATGAATTCCCAGCTCTCTTGAAAACACCTGCTTTTTCAGGCAAAGTGCCTTAGGAGAATCAGGCTTCAATTAAATAACCACAGCATATGGATATGATGTCAAGGTCTGATAATGATCAGATGCACATGAAGACTATACTGTTTGGCCCCGGATCCCAAAGGTCTTTGCTGTACCTAGATCTCATGAATGTGAATGGGAACTATGTATTTAGATATATTTGAGTATCTGGACCTTGAACATGAGGTTTCAAACATACTGTTGTTGAAAGTATTCAGTTAGAGAGACATGGCTGCATTTCTGTGAAGCTTACAGGGCCTGTTGCATCAATTTCATAGTCAATTACAGTGAACTCTTTTTCCTTTGATAAGCTTCATGGTCTATTTAATTCCCATAAATCAAAAAATACTCATTTGAAGCATGGGACTGCTGAACATGATTTGCCATCATTTGCAGTCCTTAGAAGTGACAGTTTGGCTTTTTTTATTGTGAACAGGAGAAAGATAGAACTACAACAGTTCTCTGGCAGCACCTTAGCACAAACAGTCCATCTCTTAGGCATCTCAACAAGCCCTAAGAATTGCATAACCATCAACCCTTTGGATGAGGTAGAGGTAGTAATAGGGCTTTTCGTTATGCTCTCCAAGGACTGAACAACCATTTCTTAAAGTGAGAAAGTACTGAGATCTCTCAAAGAGAGATGTGTCAAGATTGAGCTCCATTTCAGGGGGACCTGAAACAGTTTACCATTCCTTCTCACCTGGACAGAGGGTAAATAGAAGGAGCCAGGACTGCTCCACAGACAGCTTCAGTGACACTATCCTCATTCTGCCAACCCCTCTTGGTGCTGGCAGGAAGGGTTGGACCAAGTCTATCAATAGACTCATCAGGGTTTGGTAGCCTGCCTGCTGGTAGTAGGGCCCATGAGGGGCCCAGCCTGACTGTGCAAGAACAGTATTCATGGCTAGCCAGGGTTAACTGCTTCCATAAAGATATGTGAAACCAGTTGCTAGAAACAGAAACACAATTGCTAAGTGGAAGGCCTGGGATTTAGGCAAAGCTGTACTGCTGCAGTTCAGCAAGTTATATGCTACCCAAGCTGCTGAAAAGGGACTGCTGGCATACCTGGTGTGCACAAAAGGGGGTTAAAATAAGCCAAATGCTAAGAGGACATTGCTCACCCCTTCACTAGTCATGGCCTAGGGCTTGTTGCACTCTTGTTTGTTATCTACAGTTGCATCACTCTAGACCTGAGTTCTTAAGAACACAGATGCTTTCAGGATTTGTCTGAGGGATTCTGGGAAGGGCTTGTGTCACTTCTCCTGGGTGGACAGTACCTCCTATGATGCGGGATAGCAGTGGATAACCTGAAAAGAGCAGGGAAGCTTCTGCAATCTGTGCCCCTGAAAGGATGAAAGACGTGTAAGAGACCCACTGGACTTTAGGGCAGGTACATAGCAAAACAAAAGCAAGCCAACTAAATCACACAAGGTAAAACTTTTGTATGAGTAAACAAAAGAAAACTACTGGACTCAAGAGCAAAAGGAATATTGCAGACTCCAGTGACTGTAATGCCGTAACCAAAAACAACACTGACAGGAAATGCAGTCATGTTTTGACTGTCTATCACATACTAATTCATAAGTTGTCAGTATAGAAGGAGCTACTCTGAACAAAAGGGCTACTTGCAAGCAAAAGCTGACAGCAGAAAGGACAGGCTAGCAGTAAGCAATAGATTTACAGCTGCAAAAGGGCAAGTTATGATATTCTCTTGTTTGCCCTATTTCAACAGACAGAAGCTGGAATACTCTCAACAAGGAAGAAAGCAATTTATCTAACAGTGAAGGGAAAGAAATGTCTCCTCATGCTGCACTTCATTAACCTGTGGATCTGGCTGTTGCAACATATCCCTAAAACAGATTGAAGATTATAAAAGATACAAAATATTCCCAACATGATTACGTGAGAGAGAACAGAGATTATTTATGGAAAAAATAATCCTACTTCTGCCTTGTCATACAAACTGACACCCTAAGAGACAGAAATTTCTTCTCAAATTTAATCATTGTTTATTGTGAAGTTCCTTCCAACTTTGCCTGGAGCAACAGATTTGGTCACAGTCAGAGATGAGACTTCAGGCTAGAGATAATACTAATGCCAGTAATTCAAGGAATGGAATGGGATCTTCATCAGTTTCATTGAGTTTGGTTTCAAGGAGAAGATTTTAAAAAGTAAAAATATTGCTCACAATTTCCTCAGAGCTGAGCATTCCTCCCTAAGAGAACAAACAAAGAAAGTTATCTCAAGTTGGCATTAAGGCAGGCTAGCTTGGGGGTTCGGTTTTTCCTATTAACAGTCATTTTAATTTTGTGGAGGAAAGTAAGAGGATGGGACCCTAATGTTTCCTTAAAAGGCCAAAACACTTAGCTGGTGTTAAAATAAAGATCTTATCTCAGAGTCTACATAAAAAGTTGAAGTAATTTAACTGAGCAAATTTAACCTTCCTAAGCAAGTACCAGTTTTTAATACACTTGCAATGGCTTTCAATCAGCCAAATTCAGTTCACTACATAAAGAAGTTAAATAAACATGATCACAAACCCAACCATGAATTATTTTGGTTTATCTATTATATTAACAACCACAGAATTGAATCCCATCAGATGAATGGAGTCAGCCAAGAGCATATATGTTTGTTGCCTCTCACAGTCTGAAGTAACATATCAGTTTAAACTGCAGTCATGAGCCATTTTAACCACAAAGTCAAAACACATGATTCAGCAAAAAACTTCCTTCAGCATTTCAGAGCTTCTTTTCACTTATCCAGAACTGTGTTTAACAGGTGAATAAAGTGCTCCTATGATATCTTGAGAAACATTGCAAGAATAAGATGGTTATGAATGTTTTCTTCTTCAGAATTACAGGATCATGGAAAAGATGCATCTCTTCGTCTGCTAGCTGTTTTCTTGCTGAGACAGCCTGGGGCAACTTTACTTGCTTTGCTGCAAGGGCAACCAGCTGTCTCACGTCTTGCTGTCCATCAGAGCCCTGCTTGTGGTAATTCCATTGAATCAGCACACAGCTGTATTGCTGAACAAACTGCTAGGGATACACATTCTTACCCATAGCCTTGTTTGGGCAATTAAAACGGGAAGCATCTGTGTTATAACAACAAAAAAAAACAAAAACAAAAAAACAACAACACCCCTGCCCCCACCAAAAAAAAAAAAAAGTACCCTAAAAAAAAAAAACAGCAAACAAACAAAAATGGATAGGGGAAAAGAAAAGGTGACATATGGAGACAGCTGGTAAGTTCATTCAGTAATTCTACAACATGAAATTCAGACAGACCAATGACACTTTGGGTGGAATTAAGTTTAGGCATCTGCTATATAAATTCCTGTCCCTGGACAAATTGTACAGATTTCCATCTTATTCTGGAAAGCAGAACAGATATGTGGGAGGATGCCTTTCATTTCAGCCCAATTGCAAGAGAACTACAGAAAGATATGGGAGCATCCTAGGAAATACAGTCTTCTAGCCTTGGATCTCATGTTGCAGAATAGCTACATCGGTCAGATCAGATAAAGCGTGTCCTATTTTTCCCTGTCTGGAAAGGAAGTCTTGACAAACAGCTCCAGGCAGCCTTTTTGTTTCCCTTGCCTCATCTTTCTTAGGATTCTTCGAACATAACCGCACAAGGAAGATCTGCTGGCCCAGCCTAACCAAGAAGCCTCAGAAACAGCCCTGAGAACCTCTTGGTAGCTCTTTCAGAACCCTTTAGGTAGCTCTGAAGTGCTTCCCCTTCCCTCCTCTGCTCCAGCTCACCTGCAGCTGCAGCAGCAGTTGTGTGGTCAGCTCACTGCCTGCTGCTTGCAGTATCAGTACCCCTGGGCCTTCTGCAGCAGCACTGAGCTGCTAGGGAAAAGGGAGAAAAGAAAGTTCTAATATTTAGAAACAAAACTGCATAGGAGTGAATGACTGTGTGCCACATTTGAGTTATCTTTCATGTGGTAGTAAATATCCATGGGGGAAAAACAACAGTTCTCTGCTTTCTTTGCTCCACCGCTGAGGATTAAAAAGCTATGAAAACATCCTTTCACAGACCAGCATGCAAAGGTTCACTGCTTAAAAGATAAGCTATCATCATTTCTCTGTGCAAGACAATCAGCATCACTGTCATAATGTATCAGCAGGACCTGTACAGATGTTCAGGTCAGGAGCTATGTCCTGCTTTTGTTATTCACTGTTGTCAAACAAATCTCTTTCCTGGAGAAGAAGATATTCGCATGGTGCCACAGTGCCTTTGGGAAACTAATATACTGATATATTAGTATTGTATTACTCTAATAATGAGTAATGGTTTACGCTTCTTGTAATTATAATTAGTAGCAATAACTAACAATAATTGTCACTAATAGCTACTTACCAAGTTGGTTCACCTTGCATTTACATGGAAGGGGTAATTGAACCCACACCTAATCCTGAATTATAAATGTCTAGACCATGGCACAATAAGCCACCGTTTGCTATGTGGAAACTTCTTGGCTGACAAGTGATAAATTGAACCAGAGTTTACAGGGTTAGAAGAATAAGATACACTTGTGGAAGGAATATACAGGTTGCTCATGTGAGGGTAACTAAAACCTTTGGAGCACAGAAGGAATAAGTGGTCTTCAAGAGGTGACTATCTCTGTTCTGTATGGGGAGTTTTTGTTTCTTGTTCCCAAACTACAGTTAACTAAGGATTCCCACAACCCAAAATTACATCCCAGAGTAAAGAAACCTGTGCATAGTACCTCTGTCTGATGGGCAATGCAAAGCACCATACATCAGCAGCTGCACAACCTGGAGTGTGAAAGCAGGCATTTTCAAACTCCGTTGCTTTATGTGCTCCTTATATATGGAGAACAGTACAAACCATTTTCAACAGCTTAAATATTCAACGGTTTAAAATCAAGTTTTCCCTTCAAGCTTTGATGAAGGTTCTTCTGTGTACCATTAGAACAGCTTTTTTATTCTTTCTGCTAAACCCCAAAGACAGTTCCTATGCAAGTGTACTTTCAGCTTCTGAGTTATAGGCATTTTCTCCACAAAGTAGAGCAATGAATCAAAAGTATTTAAACGGAGATGTCTGTAATGCTTCACAGTCCTAATGTGGAGCATTACAGAAGAAGAGATGGAGGAGACAGAAACACGTTCACCAGACTACAAGTAGCTCTGTTTCCTCGCAGTCCCGTCAAAGGCCACGCCCATAAAGCATACCATGAATCTAAATCTAAACTGTACTTTAGCATTTGCACCACAGGAACATGGAGATTTATCTTCAGCAAGTGCAGCAGTTCTAGGTGAGTTTTGACCATCATGGTGAAGCAAACAAAATATTGAAAACTTTCTGGTTATCACTCAGAAATTATCTTTGAGTTTGCAGTTCTTGAGGAGGAAAAGTATAATTTCAATTCACTGACACTTTCATCCACTTTTTTGTTTTGTTTTGTTTTGTTTTTTACATTTACCCACAGGAACCGTAGTAACACCAGACTATTTTGACTAGGAAAGGGAACCTTATTAGACATCTTAGATGCTTTCTGAATTGCAATTCTTCACTATTTTTCCCCTCACTTCTTTAATTAAATGAGCTGCCCTAGACAGTTAGCCAAACTGGAATCTTTACAAGTTGCTTTCAAATATTCTCAAGAGTACAAATAACATCATGTAAGATTTTTATCCTGGAAGTGAAATCAAATACAAATTGATTGCACTTCACTGTAACAGAACTTATAGAAGCAACATGGCAGAAAACTTTGATAAATTAAATTGCAAGCTTTCTTTGAGAATAAAATGGTTTTTATAGCACCTGGCTCAAGTTTTGATGCTGCTTACAGAAAGGACTCCTCCAGTTTGCCTCACCCACAGATAGAAACATATCTCTGTGTAACCTAATATGGTTTGATTTAACTCAGCTAACCTGTGGCTGAGTACAACCAGCAGACTAGCTAAATATTTGCTGTCATTAAAGAGCAAGATTTGGTTTTCTGTAGACACACAGTTCTATGTCAATGTATTCAAGATCACCTTCAAAAGTACCATCTTGCACATGGTTGTCTTGCTGAAACATTGCCCAGATGATCCCTGAAGTCTTGCCTTGTACTACCAATCCATGAAATCGTAATCAGTGAGTCTTATTCACAAGACAGCAGGGACCACTGTCAAGCACATCTGCCTAGCAGTGCCTTCTACTAATGAGAAAGTAAGGAATATGTAACTACAGCACAGCCCTCAGCTATGTTCATTTCAGGACACCATTTCCCATTTACTAAGTGTCCAACTTGCTAGAAGTAAAAAAAATACTTTCTACCTGAAATAGATTTGTGCCTATGACTAGATCACTGAGTTGCCATTTTTAAGCCTGTGAACTACTGGAGATCCAACCGCTGCCTCTGGGACCATCCTTCAGAATTTGTTATTTGTCTTGGAGGCACTCAAAAAGCAGAAATTAAAATACAGTTAGTCTCAAGATTTTCTTTGATAGTTCAGCTAAGTTAGCACATAAACCCTGCCAAACAAGAAGTGGGACTGAACATACTGGCAGAGAAAAAGTTCTCAGGTTGCAAAGAAGCAGAATTACGGTCTTCATGGCCTACCTGCATGAAAAAAAAAAAACCAAAAAAACAACATTCTTTCTCTCCTATGTGCTTTCAGAAAAGCATAGACAGTTATTACTTTCAACCCTATCTATCCCTGCAGCAAGTGACTACACTCCAACCTCAGGCAGCACACAGTTATGCCTGAATCACATATATTTACTCACAAGGAGTTTCAGGTGTTTACAGTGCCATGAGCATTCTCCCTAGTTTGAACTCTGCACAGCAGACCAGCTGGACATCTGGGTTTTGCCCATGTGCTTAATCATTTGCATTATCCGTCACACACATCACTGTCTCAGAAACTTCTCCCACTCAAAACCAAAACTCATCTAAAACACACCCAGGAAAGCAAGCATGACATAACCAAATCTGAACAAGTATCAGTCTGCATTTATTAGGGGAAGACCATGTAGAAAAAATATGTTCACTTTCATGTGAAAGCTGAGTAAAACATGTTCTAAGAAAACTGCTACCACAGTTTCACAGTATATGCTAGGGATCAATTTTATCTCAACAAAATAGGTTGATTTTGCAGGTAACGTTTTCAGCTGACAATTTTCAGACTCAATATGTAAAAAGAGTCTTCAAGAAAGGTTTCATTTGTTTGCTACAGTGGCCATCAACATCAGATCTTCCCATTTTTGTTTTGAATTTGGCTAAAGGGTTTTTAATGCTTCTAACTAGTAACAGTGCAGGCCCCTGTTTTTCTTGAGTGAGAATCTGACCTTCATAATTCTTGAAACAGACCTTCCCAAGGAATTTTGCAGTGTTATCACAAGAATGACAAACAGTACCAGAACAGGGTAAGCAACCATGCTTTCTCCCGCATAACTCCTTGTGAGAGATATCTATTTCTTCCAAGTTCAAACTGATTACTACAATTGGCCCTGAACAACGTGTAGGTTTACCCTGAAGTCTTGGCCAGGACATTTGATCTATTTGGGAAATAGACTTTTTTTTTTTTTTTTCTCTGTCTTTGAGCAGATGAGCAGCATTCTCTCTGTAAACGTTCAATTTCTGGAGCTAGGATTTGTTCCCCTCCCTGTGGACAGTGTTGGGTACTGCACCTATTTTTGAGGGCAGTAATGTGTCTTTTAGTGAGCGACAATCACGAAAGGAAACTCACTTGTTCATCTGTTAGTAAAACCCATCGCTCTGTTAATAGCTTTAAAGGAAACATCTTTTGGTGGTCACAGAAAGGAATTTAAAACTTGGCAGGGAATACAAAATAAGTATATTTAATTTCCAGAAAATAAAATGCATTAAAATTTTTAAGTTCACTGTGTTTTCCACTCATCTCTTTCCTGCTCTTTGTGCCTGCATGCATTGGCATGGACAGCACAATGTTCCATCTTTCCCTGTTTGTCCTTCCTGCATGTCAGGAGCTGTCTGGAGCCAGAAAATGGGGTTCAAGAATGTCACCTGGTCCTTTGGTGCTACCTCAGCTCTTAAAAATTGGAAGAAGGCCCTGATCCAAGCATCTTAGTCTGTACAGCATATATATTGCTAAGGAAACAGTCCTATAATCCTATAAGAATAACTATGGCAAGAAGAACAGAGTTTGGCCCAGTTTCTGTGTCAGTTCGTACATGAATGCTTTGCTCCAGGGAAAAGAGCAAGATGGCAAATCTCTTGACCAGTTATGCCAATTCCCTGCAGTTATCTTAAGGTCAGAATGCTGTGGTTACAATACAAAGTCCCAACAGCAAACTGCTAGACACACTCCCAACCCCCATTAATGGTGCAGGCTCTTCTGATGACTACAGATCTCTCTGGGGAAAGATAAGGAGAGACAGATCACTTTGAATTGACCTGATCAACTAGTCCTCTGTAAGCAGGAAAGGGTACTATCACAGGCAAAAGACACCCTGCAAACAGAGGATGAAGAAGTATAGATGCTGTATGCTGCTGCAGGGATAAAGGGTATAAGCACAACTTCTACTTGCAGTATCTGAAAAAGGAACAAGACCCACCTGAAGTCAGGCCTGGCAAGGATTCTCTTTCCTGAAAAATCTTGCATGTGGTGAAGGAAGGAGCAGAAAAAGAGAATCTCAAGCAGTTTATTTATCTTGTTAAATAAAATTTGTGCTGTTCCTTCATGGTAGTGCCTGTTCAAAAGGGTTAGGGTTAGGGTTAGGGTTAGGGGTTAGGGTTAGGGTTCAAAAGGTTGTTACACAGTCACTTCAACCCCATGGAAATCCTTATCACCACTGAAAGAGATAGCCCCATCACACACTGCAACCCATTGCAATTCAGTTATGCTTTCCTTGTGCTAGCTGAAGTATATATATAACTTTATAACAGCTCAAGTCTGACAGTTTTAAAATATTTTTTAAGGATATTTTCCAGCCAACCTGTTCTTAAATTTGTCTGACTGTTGAGTTGCGTGAACATTTATGCCAATGCAAGCAGAGGATTTGGCACTGGAAAGTTAGGCTGGGATGAGAATTAGACCTTTTATGTATGTAGGCATACAAAAGTTCAAGGTGACCAGAAAAACACTATTTTTTAATTTTTTTTTATTTCAGAAAGTTATAGAATAGATTCCTAAAATCAAGTATATTGGAAAAGACCTTTAAGATCACCAAGTTTGATCATAGCCCCAGGACTGCCAAGTCCACCACTAAATCATATCACTGAGAGCCTTATCTGCATGGGTTTTGAACACTTTCAGGGGTGGCAATTCCACCGCTTCCTTGGAAAGCCTGTTCCATTGCCTGACTAGAAAAGAAAAGATCTTGTTAATATGCAGTCTTGAAACCAGATCATGTCCCAGAGGTCCTAGATGTAAGTTAAGTTCTTCACAAAACCATTTCCCTGTTCTTTATAAAACCACTTCCTTTTTATTTCCCTTTCTCTTCCCTCTAGTGAGCATAATAACACAACAACTTAAAATACAAGTTGAGTCTTCAACAGTTAGATGGTGTTACAACACAAAACTGAGTAATACAACTTAGAGCTTTGTAGTCTTTAGGACTGTGATTCTAGAAGCTTAAGCATCTGGATGCCAGATTTCTGCAACTTTAAAGATAAACACTGAACTACAGAGAAGAGGTAAAATTGCAGTAAAGAGAGCTATTATGAATGTAAGCTTAGTGGAAGAGATTATCAGGAATTAACATAATTCAGAAAACTTACTTCTACCCCTCCTGGCAGTATGTTTATGTAAGTAGACAATCAGTCTGCACTGCTATCTGTCAAACTGCCAGGATAAGGCAGCTGAAAATGGCTGCTAAGAGAAATAAAATTTACTGGAAATCCTTCTTTCTCCCTTGGTTAATTGCAGACACTGGTTCTCTTCTTCAATATGATAACAAGACTTTGAAAACTGATTCTCCCAAACTCTTAAGCAAAAATTTGAACACATGATTCCAAGTTTCCTTATTCAACAGAGTTTGTGAGCAGATGTTGCTGGCAGTGGGAGCCTCTGTATGTTCTCAGTGAAAAGCCCATGAAGTGTTTTTAAGGATAGGTACGGATTAACAGACTGTGACTCCAGAGTACAGATAAAAGAGTCTCTGCATTTGGTAAAATCCTTCTTTTAAATATGTTCTGTCCCACAGTTTTCTCTTTGGTCCTGTCCTATTTTCAGCTGGGATAGAGTTAATTTTCTTCCCAGTAGCTGGTACAGCACTGTGTTTTGGCTTTAGTCTAAGAATTAAACCATGACAGGGTCACCTCTATGTTTTAGGTGCAGCAGAAAGTGATCATACATATTTATGTCTGTCATTCATCACTTGCCCCAAAACTTCAGCTTAACCCTTTGCTAAAGTACTAGTCTAGCTTAGACTTTCGAGAAAGCTTCACCTATCAGTGCATCCCAAAGCAGACATCTGCAGATCCTTGACTCCTCAAAGACAACCAGCTCTCAATCCACTTACCAATAGAGTGTTACACTCAGTTTCTTAATAGAAGAGTATTTGATACAGTCAGAAAACACTACAAATGCCAAAAAAACATTAGCTTCTCAAATATAGAGAGTATCTGTCAATGAATCTATGGATCTTCCTTCCCTTTTCATTGATGGCATATGTTCTGTATAAAACCTGCAGGACTATGCTTTGCCACATGGATATAAGCACACTGGACTTTGCAGGTTTTGGGTAGACTATTTCGTGGACTTCACAGTATAACTATCATATCTAATAAACAGGCTCTGGACTCCTTATAGCTACGGGAGAATACCAGGTTTAATTCACCTCAAAATATTTCCAAACCCTACCAGCAGACAGCTTGGGATCATCAGACTCAGTAATGTCATTAAATTAAGGCTTGGCTATCTAAATTGCTGGTGACACAGAAAGGTGCAGATCAATGACAGCCTTAGCCATCGTAATGCAGGTATCAATTACTTACTAGGTCCATAGGGTTTTCTTGACCCATCCTGGAGAGTGATTCAGCAATTCAGGGAAGCTGAGATTCACCAAGAGATTTTTTTTTTTGTTATGAAACAGACACATCCAAAGATTGCCCACTAATTTTCCAGATATTTCTAGATGCATGCAATTGAGTTATTCTGGGCTGCCCTTGTGTACACATATGAGGAAATAATGAGGTTTACAGCACCTTTAATTGCCAAAATTTGTTTAGGTATTCTATAATCCCATTATGAGAAGCTGACATGCTCTGAATGCTACCAGACTTATGTTGAGAGCAACAACTGCTTCTATACAGGTTTCCCCCCCAGTGCTCATGTCTCTTTCTGGAAAACAGTTCAAGGACTGTAATATAAAGCACATAAGAACTGACAAGCTGGATCACACCAGAAGCCCCACTTAGTCTTGAATCTCAGCAATATACAAAACCGAAGAAGGCGTGTTACACCAGAACAGACCTACAATGATACTACACAGAATATTATCATAGACATTAAGAGATTTGTGGCTCTGGAAACTTCATAAGCCATGAGCATTTTTCTACATGTTAGCCACCCTCCACCTGGACAGGACAAATTTTCTTCCATGAATTTGTCTCCTCTTGAATTCATGCAAAATCAACCACATAATAACATCTCAGAGCAAGGACTCCCACAGCTTACCTACATATTATGTGAGGAGCCATGTCCTTTCCTTTGTTTTGAACTTGTTGTCTTTTCTCATTTGGGGTTCCCTATTTCTTTTACTGTGACAAGCAGTAATTTCTTTATATACTTTCCCCATTTCTTTCAGGATAGGCCTCTATCCTATTCTTGTCAGCCAACTCTTTCCCAGCTTAGAGCATCCTTGTCTGCTTAAGCATTCCTGCTTTCCTTCATGCCTTCAAAACTCCTGCATTATGTACATACTAAGTGCCAAGGGGACCTTGGTACCAGTCGGAGACCCTGAAAGCTGCTGCTCACAAATAGTAACAGATCAGAAAACTATAAAACCAAATCTAGCATTGTACAAAAATGCTTAACAAAATAACCAGAGGAAACAAACTCTATACACTCCTATAACCTTTTTCAGGTTTCCTTTGCATTTCAACCAGGCTTACTTTCAGAGAAATCTGTGGGCTGGGCTGCAAATCAGAAAAGACACTAATGTTCTGCTGCTTTATGTAAAATTCTGGTCATTGTAGTAAAATATCACCTGTGTACAGCTGAGCAGCAGTAGAATTTGCTGTCAGAAGCCTGAGCCATCCCACATTTCTCTCTTGTAAACTATGTCTGTGGGATTTGAAGCACCTCAGAAAAAGCAAAATAATTATTTCATTATCTCATTAATCATAAAATGCCCTTATGACTGGACTGACAGTTACTATGAGAAATGTCAGCCTCAAATGACAGACACAGAGAAGAAGCTTGTAATGGAAAAGCTGCCTCATCTGTAACTAGAACATCATGAATTATAGGCAATAATTGGCCCTACAAGCAGAGAATAATGTCATTGTTATTCTTCCTATGTGTCACTTTAGATCTTGGCATTAGATGATGGCTTGCTAAGATGCTCGCATCTACAATTTTCTGGCTTCTGTCCATGTGACCACATTATCCTCTGGCTATCTGAAATGGAGGCTGCAAATAGCCTCTTCTTTTGACCACTATCTGGAGTGCAATTTCCGTGTACAAAACTGGCATGCTTTGAATATGACTAGGCTTACTATGAAGTCAACAATAATTTCTGTGCTCTATGGTTTCCGAGCTTTAAAAGGATGATGACCTTAATTTTCAGGGTAGATTTTTATCTACTGAGAACAGTAGACTAGAAGAAAAGAAAATGTGATCCATTTATACAAAATTTTCCTAGTATAAAAGCAACATAGAAACAGTTCAGATTACGAAGATGAAGAAAGTGAAAGTGAATAAGTGTTTCAATTAAAGTTGTATGTACATGATATACAACATAAAGGATTTCTGTTACGTGAAGCCTTCTCAATCTATTGTTCCAACCCTGACCTTGCTCCAAACTCTGTAAACTTGAACAACTCAGATATAAGTTACAAGTTCTTACAGGGAATCAGTTAGCTACTGGAAGACGGATAAAGCATGACATGGCAGCATATTATGTTTTCGATAATAAGTTTTTGTTTGATTAAAAGATGCAGATGCGATACAGGAACTGCTGAGTGAACTCACAAGGTCTGTTTACACTGGCATTTGCATTACATGAGTGTATATTTCCTCTTGCCTTAAACTCTACACTCTGATAGGTGCTACAGTGACTTCAGTGTAGATAAGAAACACCAGAAAATGTCTGCTTCTGGCAGATTTAGAGAGCAAATGGCAAGACCAGCAGTGTCAGCATCAATCAGTTCTGCAGAAATTGCTATACACTCCTGATAATAATCAAGAATTTGCCTACAGAAGTCACAGAGACGTTGCTCTGCTGTCCAATACTGGACTTTGAGCTGATGTCGTCCTCACTTTGAAACAAACTTTTCTAACTCTTTGTGCATGCCTCTCAAATTAGTATAATTTCTCTTTGGTGGAGCTCCTCATTAAACTGGATCAGGACAACCTATTCAAATACAATTGTTCTTCCTGAGAAGAATCTGTAAGCACAGATGGTAGCAGGATCCATTTGGATTTGTCTGCAAAAAGTATGGGACTTAAAAGTGTAATCTGACCAGGATAACTGAAAGGTAATTTAGCGTAAACTCTAAAACTTGGGACTCAGATATTACTTACAAAATATTTTCTGTGATGCTTACTTGCTCAGTGGGTAGCAACTTCATACCTCTGTCCCTCTCACCACCTCTTGTTTGGCCTGGCCTGAATCACTTTAATTCTAGGTTGCCTGTTTAATTCTAGGTAGTCTGTTCCAGTTCTGCTAGTTTGGAAGCACTTTGGAAATGGACATTATCCCTTACTGAAGTAGGGTATGTCTATCATCTTCCTTAAGCATCTAATGAAAGTGATCTGAGTCATGATGCTTTCCCCAGAAGTGCCAGGTACAGAGTAGTTAGTGTGAACCAAAATTCTTTCCTTGAACCTCCTGCAGGAAATTTAATTTTCCCTCCCAACATGATGGGGAACATTTTCACACTCTCTAGTCTCATCAGACCACAGATAATAAATTAAGATAATATACGAAGCCATCTTCCCCACTCATCTGATAGTGTAACTCCTTTTTCCTGACAGGCAATAATACCCATTTTCACAAAATGTAGTCAATATTTCTTGACAACCCAAGTAAGCACAGCCAAGGTTTTCCTATCTCCTGAACTAGTCCACATGGTATATGTCTTCAGACTGAGTAGTGCTTTTGTCAGAAGTGAAGCAGCTGAAATCCAAGGAGGTCTGCACACAGAGAACTGAGATTGTAATGTTAAAGTAGATGAGGCAATTCAAAAGCAGTACCACAGTTAGGAAAGACTGACTTCCTTTAACATCCAATACATCACATGAAAGGTGGGGAATCAAAACTGCATTTGTCTAACTTCCTTTATTTTTTATTTTAATGCTTTTCCCCACAGGAAAACAAAACAAAAAACCAACCAACCCACCAAACAAAAATAGAGACTAAATCTGATGAAAAGTAATAAATCACAAGAAAAATGTGCTGGTTCAAAGTCCATAGATTTATGACTTAATTAAGAAGTACTAAATGAAAGCAAAGATTTCTGACTACCATTAAGTGAATTTCATTAAAACCAAAGCAAGAGAGAGCTGAATTGCACTGTGCAAGAGACATCATTTCCAAGGTCTCTGGGCTAGCTGAAAGCTAAGGCAGTTAATAGGTCTTTGCTGGGAGAAAGAGAAAATTTCATCAGCCAAGTGGGGTAGTTAAAGCAATCTAACAAGAGAGCATGGCAGGACAAGCATTATTATGGTACCTCATCTGCTCCACATCGCGACTTGTCTCACGCAGCTTACAAAACAGTGGCTTAAATCCACAGCACATCTTGCAATTTTCATAATTTGGGAAGGTATGGTTAAGATTACAGTAATTTATTAAGCTTTGGATACTGAATTTAGCACTGAGATGTAAGTACAAGAGAAACTCCTCAGTTTTTAAGCAATAAATATGATTGGTGTGCAGTCCTAGAAAAGAGAGAAAAAGATATTAAACTTGTGATTGTATTGCCTCATATCTGAACAGTGTCTGAAGTGTTACAGACACTGTCTAAATTAGGTCTGCAACAATTTAATATTTTTTCATTCTGGGAGAATTTGTGGTATGCTAAGAAGGTGGGAGTTGAACGATCTAATTCCCTTAGGCTCCTTTGGAAGCTAAGACTGTCAAATCTGAATGCTGAAGAAACTCCCATGATAGCACCGATATCTATATAGTTAAAAGAAGAATAATTCCTCCCATCTCTGAAGTTCTTGAAATTTGAGATTACATAGATGTAAACTGGCAAAATTAATCCATTTCACAAATAAAAAAGGCATTCTTTAAATTCTTCGCTGGTACAACCAAGTTATAAACATGATCTGAATCAGAGAAGGAGGTTGTCCTGCCCCAGAATGAACAGTCTTCAAAGTAAAGAACCAAGAAAAATGCCAAATACAAGCCTGCTTCTGAATATTAATGAAAAAGTCCACTTGGAGAAAAATTATTCATGAGGGGCTTGGGCATGATATGAAGAAACTGGAACACATACTCACCCCATGAGTTAAATGTAGCCAATGAAGGGCGAATTGTCCAAATTCAGCATCAGAGGGGTTTCCCTGTCTGACCTTTTTATCCCTGTTTTTCCCACCTAAAAGCATCCCTCCTAGGGCAACAGACTAGCAGATAAAAGATGTGTCTTTTACAATGACTATCTTCCCATTATCCTGCTTTGCCACTGATACTGGAAAAGGCTAAGAGTATGCTGCTTCAGTGTCCTTTTTCGCAAGTGCTGTGGTAAACTAACCATGGACACAAGCCTTCTTTAAAGAACACACACACATTACTGACACTGGTAATAGTCTACCTTTTTTTGAAAGAACACACACACATTACTGACACTGGTAATAGTCTACCTTTTTTTAACACCTTCCTGCGGGCTCTCATCTCTTTGTAAAGCTGGCTGGCTTCTCTTGCTCAGTGTAAGCTGCTTGGCTTCTCTTTTGATGATCTCTCAGAGCCTGCTCATACCCTACTGTTCACCTTGTGGAATACATCAGAAGTCATTGCAGGCTTTCAGAACCTCTGCAAACTTTACTACAGCACGACTGAGGATAGTCAGATGAGAACATTTGTCCTGTCTGCAATGATTAACATCTGCAATAACTGCCACATTTTTCTTCTCAGCACTCCTAAGCACTCCCTTTTGATGAGATGCCTCCCAAACTAGGTTGTAGGAATAACACAACAATGTTTTCCATGCTAATCAGTGTTGTCTCCTTGTATATGGAATTCTGGCCCTGTCCAGCTGTCCCTTTGTGCCTAACACTCAAACTGGCTGTCTTCTGGAGAGGGAAATGGCCTTTGTTTTGGACTGCCTATAGAAAACCATGCAGCAGCAACATGGGCAAGGTTCTTAAACACATCAGTCAACATTATAACAACAACTCTAAATTTAAAAATGTGGTTGGTGATAACTCTGATTCCCTTCAATCCTGAGAACCTTTGTTCCAGATGGGATCTGGAAATATGTATAAAGAGGTGTCAAAAATGCGCACACAGACATACATATACGTATTGATGACATGCCAAAGGGAGCTGCCTAAAAACCTTAAATGTGCTGTGGATCTGTTTCAGCCTTTCATAATCCAACACAGCTATCCCTGCAAAGCTCTGGATTCACATTTATAATCCAACTCTCCTTCTCTCCTATCCTTTCCTTTGAACTTGTCTAGTGCTGTCAACCACTATGCCCAAATGCTGCCAGAGCAGACGTCTGCTTGCAGCCTAAGTGAAGGCAGCAGGCATGGCTTGCCAGGGGCAGAAAATCCTGCTTTCTCCTCTCTCACCCTGCAGCAGAGTATCTGTCCAGCTGTTTTCAAGAACAGAAGTGATAGCAGGTAAAGAAGTGTCCTGTGGTCTATTTCTGTGCTGCACAAATGGGGCAGAGAGGAGGCTATTCTGTGGGCTATGGTTTTCCATTGATGTAAAATTCTGTTTGTGACAAACGGGCACAACATGGGCAGGGATTCATTGTAACTCAAAAGAACCATTTTGCTGTGGGTACGCCAGCTCTGAGAACCAAGTAGTCACCAAGGAAGAAATAACCCCTTGAGGCTGCCCACAGCTTCAGGAATAGCTGGAACTACATGCTGTAGGCAGGTAGCACAAATGTCCAGTACCAGTCACCCTGTGGAGAGTTTGTGTGAACAACAATAAGGAGGTCAGGTCTGTAAGCTGGAAGTGCTTGCTAATACAGATGAGTAGTCTGGGGGGGGGGGGGGGCGGAAACCAAGTCCTTCATTGGTGCCAAGTCTCCCTGCTCTTGGGAGTCAGATAGCAGGCTTCACTCAGGCTTTCAATGCAGAGACCACTGGATGTTTTTTAAAATGTCCTTTTAACTCTCCTTTCTATTTGTGAAGACAAAAAGTCAAGGAAAAGTCTAAATCAGATTCATGTGACACATTGGGGTAGTTTAAACAGTCACTTGGGAAAAAAAACTAAGACATACGGATTAGTTTTTTCTAATTTGGACAAAATACTCAACAACCTAGCACCGGTTTTTGACAGTCTGTGGAAATGAATCAAGCTCTCTGAAGTTCTGGGAAAAATTGGAGCTAGTTAATATGTGCTCATAATTGTTTTGGTTTGTGGATTGACTTGCCTTTTTTTCTGTTACTAATTTTGTTTTCTGCAAACATTCAGAAGGTAGTGTGCCCTGCCTGCTCTTCTGAAAGCTGTCTTATACAGTAAGGATTGCCCATAGAAAGCCATCTAGTGAGTCTTTCTTATGTACAGCCTAAGACATAGACTCCTGTCTTCTGAAAAGCTCCTTAGAATTTTTGTGTCTATATTTTTAAACTGCAGACTCTGAGTGTTCTCCAGAAGCACAATTGAGTTCTCGCTTCTGATTATTAAGACTTCCGAAGTTCTCACACAGGCAAAACATATGAGAACTGTAATAATTCCTATTAATGAATGGAAGTGTTTGAATTAGCACAGAGTCAAACTGACCTTTTTAACATGTGAGGAAATCTGCAACCAAGGAGAAACCTCCTGCTTTGTCTTTGCTAATTTTCATATAGAAAGTCATAGCTGTGGGTACAATTAATAAAGCCAAGTTGTACAAGAGAAATCACAGTTTCTGCTGCAGATAGAGAACAGTCAGTACACTATAATCAAAAGTACAAAAGGTGAACAGAAATTCTGTTACGGAAAGTAATGATGGTAATGCAACGGCTGCATTTAAAAGATCAAAGATACAATTTTATATAAAAATTTTTATATAAAATAATTTTTGGAAGTTGTTTACAAAAAAGTGGTGAGTTGCATGAAAGAAACCAAGCTATTTCTCTCACAGAGATAAATTATAAATATTCTGTATTTTTCCATATTCGACTTACTAATCAAGCAACAGTTATTTTCTAATCTCACTGGCATTATTTCTCATAATTAAAGAGATTTTTCATAACTCTGTCAGGACACAACTGAACTGATAAAAAATATTTACTCCATGATTCTCTACACCCATCACCTAGCAGTAGCTCAGAGAGGTCCTTGGGCCAGGAAGATCCAACAGCCTGGAAGATGCTCTCCTCATCATCAATTTCATCCCACCTCCACCCAACAGAGAGGATGGCATGATTCTGCCTTAGAGGATATCTGGCCATGGAAGACTTTCAGGGGTGCTCTGGGACCAAGGTCTCACAGCCAGAGCAACAGCCTTCAGCCACCTGTTCCTCGTGACTGCTGAGAGCTCTGCTCCTGTCTACACGGAAAGGTGCAGCAGAGATAACTACTTTTATCTAACTTTGTAGGTTTGTCAGCATTATGAATTACTCTTTCACAGAGGCAACACCCAAACTCCTTCTCATGGATCCAATTGTGACATAGTAATTCATATATGCGCATAATCTGTCCTGACCTAAGCCACTACATTAATAAAAGTGGTGTCAGAAATGGCAACTAAAGGACTGTATGGCTGCAGTGCAGTCTCACAAATGTCTGTGGGGCCAAGATCAACTACAGTTGCTTGTGTGTAGTCTTGCATAGCTGGGGCAGGGAGGGAAGGATTGCTTGGGTTAGGTGTCAAGCAAGAAGAGCATATAGTAATTCTACTCAAATGGGCATATATAAAATAGCACTAACCCTTACTATGGGCAGTGTGCCTCGTCTCTGCTGATCTCCCCACAAAGAGGGCTAGCTTTTTTGCAGTGGTCTTCTGCCAGGCTGGGAATGGGGCAAACGCGCACAAGAACAATCAAACATGCAAACAAGCACATCACCAGGTATGTCAGAAACTGGAACCACATGTCCCTTTTAAACAGCAAGTTACATAAAGACTGCTGTAGACTGGGAGTAGAGGAAAACCTACTAACTTGGTTATTACAATACTGCAAAGCAGGGGGCAGGAAGTTTCTTGGTCCCTGATATTAGAAGGATGTGGACCTGTTGGAGCAAGTCCAAAGAAAGGCCATGAGGATGCTTCAGCCCTAGTGAAGGGCTACAGCACTTCTCCTAGGATCAGCATAATTACTTTAAACTAGAAAAGGGTAGATTTAGATTAGATATTTGGAAGAAATTCTTTGCTGGGAGGTGGTGAGGCACCGGCACAGATTGTCCAGAGTTGTTGCTGTCCCATTCCTCTAAGTGTTCAAAGCCAGGTTGGACAGGGCTTTGAGCACCCTGGTCTAGTGGAAAGTGTCCCTGCCCATGAGAGGGCAGTTGGAATTAGATGAAATTTTAAGGTTACTTCTAACCCAAATCATTCTATGATTCTGTGAAAAGGTTTTGGAAGAGTGTGGTGCTCCAGGTCACCTGCAGAACATAAGCAACATTGTGCTGTGGACAAACACTGCACAAGACATGGACAGCAAAGACAAATGGATCATCAGAATTTTATTAATTGCAAGATCTGTCATCAAGTGGAATCAGTTTTAGGAATCTGCATAAGAAATACATTTTCATTCTTACTGAAGTGACTGACCAAATTGCGGCAATGGCACTGTTGACAAACAGATAAGAAACATAAGCTTTTTCTTCAAATGATGGGATCTGGGAAACACAAATCGTAAGGCATGACCAGTTCATGATACCAGTGTACTGAGCCATCATGAAAAAAAGCTTATGTGTGGAGACCTGGGCAATAACAAGTCTTTGACCAAGTAAGAAAGGAATTAGCACATGCATCAGACTGGACTCCATTAGAAACAGTCCAAATGTCTTAAACATACCATAACATACTTAGAGGTCCAGTGGAGTTTGTGGAGGAAAGCACCAGGAGACATTAGAGGTAGATCTCTTGGAAAACCTGAACTGACGCTACCACAGATCTGTGGAAACAAACAGCATTGCAACAGGAAGGAAATATTACTCACACATGAAGGTATCAGGGCTTTTTCTGAAGTGGTGGGCTTAAAGTCCCAACTGCTACTGGCTCTTGTATTGCCATTGGACCCTGAAAAGAGAAAGGCCCTCTACTTATAGTGTGGCAAGCACTATCTGTAGTAAACGGACAGCCCTGATTACCCAGCTGGCATAAATAAGCAACAGGGATACCTGAGCCTGGCAGAAGAGCTGATTGCATAGTCCAAAGAAGCCCCAAATAATGGCAAACTGTCCACAAAAGATAGCTTGTTGGATGTCCTAGAATCATAGAATAGTTAGGGTTGAAAAGGACCTTAAGATCATCCAGTTCCAACCCCCCTGCCATGGGCAGGGACACCTCACACTAAACCATATCACACAAGGCTTCATCCAGCCTGGCCTTGAACACTGCCAGGGATGGAGCATTCACAACCCATTCCAGCACCTCACCACCGTAACAGGAAAGAATTTCTTCCTTATATCCAGTCTAAACCTCTGCTGTTTAAGTTTCAACCCGTTACCCCTTGTCCTATCACTACAGTCCCTGATGAAGAGTCCCTCACCAGCATCCCTGTAGGCCCCCTTCAGATACTGGAAGGCTGCTATGAGGTCTCCATGCAGCCTTCTCTTCTCCAGGCTGAACAGCCCCAACTTTCTCAGCCTGTCTTCACACAGGAGGTGCTCCAGTCCCTGATCATCCTTGTGGCCTCCTCTGGACTTGTTCCAACAGTTCCATGTCCTTTTTATGTTGAGGACACCAGAACTGCACACAATACTCCAAGTGAGGTCTCACAAGAGCAGAATAGAGGGGCAGGATCACCTCCTTTGACCTGCTGGTCAAACTCCTTTTGGTGCAGCCCAGGATATGGTTGGCTTTCTGGGCTGTAAGCGCACACTGAAGCCAGCTCATGTTCATTTCCTCATCGACCAACACCCCCAAGTCCTTCTCTGCAGGGCTGTTCTGAATCTCTTCTCTGCCCAACCTGTAGCTGTGCCTGGGATTGCTCTGACCCAGGTGTAGGACCTTGCACTTGGCATGGTTAAACTTCATGAGGTTGGCATCAGCCCACCTCACAAGTGTGTCAAGGTCCCTCTGGATGGCATTCCTTCCCTCCAGGGTATCAACAGAACCACATAGCTTGGTGTCATCGGCAAACTTGCTGAGGGCACACTCAATCCCACTGTCCATGTCACCGACAAAGATGTTGAACAAGACCAGTCCCAACACCGATCCCTGAGGGACACCACTCGTTACTGGTCTCCAGCCAGACACTGAGCCATTGACCACAACTCTTTGCGTGTGGCCATCCAGCCAGTTCTTTATCCACCGAGTGGTCCACCTATCAAATTGATGTCTCTCCAATTTAGAGACAAGGATGTCATGTGGGACAGTGTTTAATGCTTTGCAGAAGTCCAGGTAGATGACATCAGATGCTCCACCCCTGTTCACGTATGATTCTTTACAAATTGTTGACAGTCAGAGGACATGAAAAGCTGCCTTTTAGAGTCCCTTCTAGCATGTGTTAAAGATGGATGAATCTGAATTGAGCTATTTTTGAGAAGTCCAAGCTATTTATATTGCACTATAGAAGAAATGACCCAGATTATGCTTGCATTTGGCTCACACTTGCGAAAACAGAGGAATTAGCAAAAACAAAGAAAGCTTGTCTGACAGTTAAATTGTGTTAAAAAAAAACAAACGAACACAGCACGAGAACTGGAAAAATGCAATATGCTCCTACAACAGATAAATGTCCATATTCCCAAGGAAAGTGCCACCAGAGAGCATATCAATAATCATCAAATGGCCCAAGCTGTTCAAGTCACCATTCAACAAAAAAATGGACTGTCAACAGAAAGGGCAACTGTTTATAACTCAATAGGCCCATGAAACTTAGTAACATTTAGGAGAAGATGACACCTATCTCTGGGCTGGTGCAGAGGAGTGAACTTCTAGAGATGCCATTACACAAACAACAATAAACAGTGAAATCTGTGTATTAGTTAAAAAGAAAGTTAAAAAATTAAAGACGCTGAAGCACAAAAGACTATTTTTCGAACTCATGATTTGGAGATGCAAAACAAATAGAACTCATTAGTACTGTTATGGGACATCATTGTGTCCTAACCATAGTGAAAAATTTCTGAAGGCTAACTGAAATCTTACCCAGGAGCCTATGCCACTACCAGAAGTAAAATGTTCAGTAAAAGAAAAAAAGAAAAAAAAAGTGTTGTTATAGGACCCATGAAAGAATTTAATCTAGCAGCCCCGTTTCAGAAATAAAGCAATGAAGTTATGGACAACTAGAACATGGACTTAAGTGGTTGTACCAAATTCTCTCTTATCTCCAGGTCTCAAGGAAAATAAAGCAACATTTTTAATTATCAATAATTACATATGAAATCAGAAAGGACTGTAAGATGTCCTAAGACATAACAAAAACACTGACCATACAGAAAAACAGAAAGTAAAACTGTTCCAACTAAAAAGTAGATGGACACAAAGTAATTTGGCAGTATAAGTATTAAAAAACTTATCTCACAGCTGAAGATGTCAAGGTACAGACTATAAGGATTATCTGTTCAGGTCTCACAAACAGCCCTAGGATGGTCCTTAGGCTGCTATCTGAACTGTCTTTTCATTACTTGCTTCATATTCCTTGTGGTGAATTTTTTATGAAACTATAACACAAAATAAGCCTAGATAGGGCAGGATTTGGAACTACATCTTGTCTTAACTTGCAGATTTATCACAACTTAACTGGCAAAGCCACAATAAATAAGGGATATCAAGTTTACACTGACCTTTTGAGGCTTTTGTGTTTAACAAAGCAGCTAGCAGGAAGACAGACTGTTCTAGCTTTTGTATTTATTATTGTTATATTTGCCTTGGATACTATTTAAATATTCCTTCATAAATACTTGGAAAGGTTGCTTAGATCATACAAACCATTGTAGCTTCTGATCATTAGCTGTCTTTAACTTCCTCAGGCCACTTTCTTCCACAAAATCTTTGCATATACAAAAAATATGATTGGAAAGTAGGTTCTATATACATCTCTGTGTATATATATATATGTATCTGACACACTATAATTCAGTATTACAAAATACACCCCCCCAAAAAGTACCAGTTTCTTTGTAAAATCTAATTTTTCACTTATTTTCTGGGTATGGTTTACGAATATCCGAAATGTGATCTGTATCCTGCTGCAGTTACATTCTTTGACTTTGGACCTTTGCACTGTGTAGGTTTATGTACTTAGGTTTCTCCTGAGCCAGAAGCTGACCGCAATCTCTAAGTGTGGGTGCATTTGTGTTACTCTTCTGTGGGATTTAGCCTGGAGGCAGAGAGCTGTTTGCCCTTAACTATTGCAGGTATTTGCTTTGTTTGCCTCTCTGTTCTCACATGTAAAATGACACCAACAATTCTTTACACATGTTTCTGAAGAAATCTCATTCTCTTGGGATGAAAAACATTGAGTGAATGCAAGGCGGCACCATGCTTAAACCTGTCTATGGAGAACGCCAAAGCATAACATGCTTTTATTGGAGCTGCAAGCTTCAGATGACTGTAAATGGAGCTGTGTGCCTATCTCTGGCCAATTTTGAAGAGCCCAGCATAAGAGTTCTGTGTAAATCAGTGTGTCGTAATACAAACTCCTTCTGAACATATCTCTTCTCTTCCCAGGAAGGCATTTGTGGCCTTATTTCTCAATGTAAGTGCCTTCATGTGGGTTTGGTTTGGAAATTAAACAACTTAATCCTATGGCTTTTGCCATTGAGATTTATGGACAGTTATTGCTAAGACAAGAAACATTAATTCTTTACAGCTGGTGCATTAGGCTATGGGTCTTTGCAATGTTCCTACTGTGATCAGTTTGAAGTAAAAGGAACAAAGTTAAATCTTATTTATAAAGTCATGCAGCCTTTCCGTTGTGCTTCCTGCTTCTTGAAAAAGATCTTGCAGTATTCAAGAGTATTCAAAGAATATGTAACAAAAATATTGCTAAAACTGAGTTCCTCTAAAGCAAAACTAATGAAAAAATAGTAACAAGACTTGAGGACACAGTGGCTCCATACAACTAAACTCAATGTTCTTGCAAGTGCCCTTCTGTGTGACCTTGACCAGAGCCTAATCCTCTTGCTGTGCCTTCATTTCATTTTCTCTCTCACATTTAGATGCTGATCCCTGCAGGGGAGGGATACACAACATCTAGCACAATAGGGTCATGATCACTGTGAAGGATTCTCACTATTTTTTGCAATAATAGTGATTCTTCCTTTCCAGAAGCAGAACTGTGTTAAATTGTGTTTAGATTAAGCTAAAAGCTCTGGGGTTTCTCTTTTGCCATTGACTGTCCTTGGAAAGCCCTGACGCCTTTATGGTGTGCAGCTAGTACTCTTTCAGTTTTATTGCTCATGCAAAGGCAGTGGAATTCATAAGTGGATTTATTCTACTGTCAGCCTATTCTTGTAAAGAAAATGAAGCCCTGGCTCTCACAGAGCATGGAAAGATGTGTACATTATTACTTCACTCCTCTAGAGGGAACTCTTACTGTGTTTTAAATCCCTCCATGCACTTCTGTAAATGCTGCAGGCTGGACAAGATGAGGAAAGTACTACAATCGCTTTTGCCAGAATGAAAAATGGCAAAATCCCACTCACTGGAAACCAAGGGTACTTCTCTTCAGAATACAATGACTTCCAGTTTTGCCAGAGCTCCTTTCTTAGCCTGGCCTGGTCTTTCCATCCCTAAGAAAAATGCAGTACTCAGTGGTAAGTATCTCCCAGAGAGGTGGATTTAGATCTCACATCCTGCTGCTGTGTGTACTCCATCAGTTCTCCATGCAGGCCGGTAAAGCTTGAACTCTGCTGTTTGACATCAGACAACAGAAAACTTTGTCTTGAGGGCTTAATACAAGAGATTGCCTTGAGGGATGCGGGGAGCACTGGGGAGAAGCGTGGAGAACAGCAAGTATACTGTAAACACTTCTAGCGCACACCATCCCTCTGTGAAGCCACCTTGCTAGATGCAAAGGCTGAGGCCCTTTTTCCCTGAGGATCCTCCACTAGTTCCCATAAGCTCACCTGTGGTGGGAGCCACTACTTAACTCAGTGGTGTCATTTTCAGGCCTGAGTAGGTTTCAAGGTCCATGTGTGGCAAATAGAGAGACGAGGACTTCTCTGTGGGAAGGACAACTTCTGCATTCAGGGGAATGTGGAGAACTGTCTTTCTGGGTATCATGGGGCCTTTGTTTTGGGCCAAGCTAGTCACATACACATCACAGTGGATGAGTACAGCTCTGTCACAGGACCTTAGGGGACCAACTGGGTTATAGGGAAGGCTCCTTCCCACTCCCCTTTCAGTTCTGTGTTTTTTCTGAAAACCAGTGTCAATGTGCCAGCTTCCCTGATTACCCTTATATGGAAAAGTAATAAATCACCACTTCTGTTCATATTGCTTTGGTGCAGTGCCAGTCTTCCTACACTCCCCAGATGTCTTTATAGGGAACAAGCCGTGGCAGAGTGCAGATGCAAAACCAGTGGTGTAACCTTTGACTAGCTTACTACTGGGAAAAGGGACAACCATAAATATAGAACAACTTTGATCTGAGTCAGCATCATCATCAGAAGCAAACTGGAAATTGTAATAAGAAAGATGGAAAAGAGTGGATAGCTAAGCTTGTTGGCACTGCATACCTTGTCTGCATTTTGCAGAATTCTCCAGTCTACCAGTTTGGCCCTCTGGTATGAACACTTCCAAAATTCTCCAAGAAACAAAACATGTTCCTGCTTGTAATTGAAGTTCTGAGCAATATAAAGTCCCCCCCCTTGACTGGGTAGGCCAGGTGGTGCAGAAGACCTGTGTGTGGTGGAATCAGAAGTAAGAGAAATGATAAAAACACAGCTTTTTGTTCTTTTTGGGTCTTCTAGATGAGCAAAGATTTGCTATAGGCACAGATTTCTGATTTACCAGCTGTTCTTTATGAGGGAAAGTCAACAAAACAGACAAGAAAAATACAACACATCAAAGAGAAATTACCCATATTCCTTGTTTGTAGGCATCTGTATGTAAGGACTGCTTCTTGTTAGTGCTGCCAAGGGGCCTAGGTATGTGAAAGATTCAATCGTAATAACAAAAGTCATCACAGGAACTAATTTGATTCCACAAACCCTTCAAAAGGATAAAGTGAGTGATCAAGGGGTGGGTATGGACTATGCTAAGTACATTTGTACCATGCCTAAAGCCTCAATTCTTCCACCTCCTGATTCCCAACTTCTGTCTCGTTTTCTGCTGTATGGCTCCCCTGAAGAATTCATATATGCTAAGGTCTTTCTTAGTGCTGAACCTAACACTACCCTGCACTGTTCCATTGCTCTGAGAGGAGTCACAACAGATAAATGGCAGAGGAGTTTGCAAGGAGCAAAAATGGATTAATGGAACAGAAGTGTATAGATACCTGCTGGTTCAGAGAAGAAGCTGCTTTGATGACTTCCCTTTTTCTGCCTCAAACTGGTTCTCTTCATACTACCTATACAAGTGAAGATAAGAGATGAACCTAGAACCAATCCCTAGCTGATGTAGATTCAGTACTTTTTCATATAGAATGGTTTCACTGACACCTTATATTGTGACCTGTATCCTCAGGACTTCAAAAGTAATTGCATTGTTATTTCAACTGTGTTTATTCTAGGCAGCCATTCTTTTCTCTAGCAGGAAGGCTCTTTCTGCAGATCACCATGACAATGCCATGCTGCTATGTACACTGAATGATGTATGTCTTACCCAGGGGCAAGAGAGATTTGAGCATTCAAGTCCTGTGGAGACAAAGCTGAAGGACTCTCATGTATGTGCAGTACAGCACAACTCATTCCGGACATTCAGCCAGATTAGACCAAATCATGCTCACAACAACTACCTTTTCAGAGAGAAGCCTGGGAGCTGCATCACATGTGTACAACATGATCAACCAGAGAATTTGAGCCTAGAAGTGAAATGGGACTGAGCCAGCTGAGCAGTTGAACATACACACTGTTAAACAGGCAGTAGCGTGCACTCACTTTTTTATGTCAGAGGGCAGCTTGCTCTGCTTTTTACAATTGCCGTTTCTCTGTAAAGCCTTTAGAAGCAGATGGCATGGTAAAGTACATGTTTTGCAGCAGTGCACAAAGCAGTCATACATGCTACTTCTGGTTTGTGCAATCTTCCTTGTCCTGCACATGTTTTCATTGATGTTTGCATTGATTGCTTAGATTCACAGCTCACCCCTCTTTATAGTCCTTAAATGAAGGTTGCTAACTGTGGAAGCTGGCTGTGCTCCTTGCTTCCTCAAGAGGGACACAAAGGGTGGAAAGTCCCATCACCCTGCTGTGTGGGCAACCCCACAGCACAAGTCAGAGTGAGGGAGATTAATTTTCACCTAACTTTTATTCCTCTGACACCACACCACATCCATCGTCAGAGCACCTGCATTCTCTGGCACAGTGGAGGAAGAAACCTGAAACACAGAAAAACCTGTGGAAGCAAAACAAAATAGGAAAATGCTGACTTGTGAATCCCAGGTAGCCATGTGGCCTGCAACTGGGCATGTGGCCTGCTATGGTACTTAAGTATTATCCCTCACTTTTCCTACACCTTCATGGGGCCCAGCACCTCTGCCTGCTGGGACTAGAGGGGAAGAGATCTTTCCCATGGTAGCATCTGTTACTTTGCACTGAGAAGTCTATATGTGCAGCTTTCGGAACATAATGACTTCAGGCTTCCAGAAATAAGTTGTCTTTGCCTCAGGAGCAATATTCCCCCAGCATGGAACAAATGAGAAATGTTTTCTCAGGAGCTGAGAAACTATTAAACCAAAACCCACTGAGTGTGAAGACATTCCTAAACTGTTAATTAGCTTCTGTACGTCACCTTACCGTTCTGGGATCTGGGATCCTTTTAATGATTATTTACCTATTGAGGCACTCAGGCTCTGTCTACACTGCAATTCAGAGTGGGTCTCACAGGGTAGTGAGATCCACTCAGTCTAGGTACACTTATCCCCAGTGCAGGACAAAAACAGAGAAAACCAGCAAAGACCCATTGCAAAGCCTCAGCTTAAAGTCTAACTCATTCAACATGTTAACAAAAGAACAGTCAAGGACTGTGTACCTTGGGCTTCAGAATAAACACTTAAGCAATAGCTGGTATCATTTAACACACTGCACCTTCATACAGTTGGTGTACTTTAAATACAAAAAATTTACTACAGTGCTTCTGTGCTAGGGTTCTCAGTTTATCCAGAGGCCTTCACTTTATAAACTGAAAACCTCACTGTCCCTATTGAATATTTTTAATTTCTGCTAAGGCAAAAAGTGTTAAACTTGTTAGAATAGGAAATCAAATATATTATTTGTGTATCAAACATCTGGGAAGTTTTACATTTTGGGGTTTTCAAAACACAAAGAAAAACTAAAAGGGTCCATCTCCAGCCTTTTCCTAAGTCCAGGGAGCAGGGAGAATCTTACACATTTACAGTCATTCCTAATCAACTCCTTGAGGTAATCCTAAAAACTAAGACATTTAAATAATCTTTGTTAAAATGTTTCTAGAATTGTTCTAATTTGAAAGGCAATAACCAGTAAATAAGACTAACAACTAGAATGTATGAGAATAGCTAGACCAGGTTATAATTGTTCCATTTGGGAAAATTTCTCTGACAGTAGCTAGCAGCAAATACCAGCAGAATGGCGCAAACGTAGCCAATTTCTCCAAGATGCTTTCCCAGTCATCTGATGCCCAGGAATTTCCACTACTAACATTCCAGTACTAACACAGCTGTGTTGCTGTGCCTGATAGCCCTAGATAGACCTTCTTGAATATATTTGATCACTTTTGAACCAGATCCTCTTTTGGTATCTAAAATTCCTGCGTCAAGGTGTTCCACATTTAAGATACATGCTTTGTGAAATACATCCTTTATGTTGTCTTGAGAGTTTGGGTATATCACAGATACATTGCTGTCACTATCTAGACTGGAGATCTGAGGAGGGAAACCTCACAGAAGTGTCCTCAGCACACCAATGTAAACCCCAGGCTGCTGCTTGGGTGAACCTCCTAGGTTTTTTGGACACATAGCATAGATTTTGTGTATTGTTAGACGTCAAGTAGGATAAGAATAATAATTTTCCCTTTTTTGAGAATTCCCTGTGAGGTTTTCCAGAAAAAAAAAGCACCTATGTAGCAGCAACGCTGGGAATGCCCATGTGTACAAAGGCACACATAAAATGCTTGCAGAGCCCTTTCTCTCCCTTGTGTTGCTGCTGGGGCAGTCCAAGGAAAATGGGGCTCATCTTGTCCTGAAAGATGCCTGTAACCACCTAGTCTTTAGGTCCAAAGTCTCACTGCAGGGTTATTGGCCTGTAATAGTAGGGCAAGAAGCGGAAAGAAAGGGAAAGAAGACCCACTGTCTAACGATAAGAAAGCCAAAGCACCTGTCCCAAGGTTAAGCTTAAGGTTCATGTGGAAATTGCCACAAGATACTATAGAAATGATCCTCCTCACAGCAGGATCCAACTTTTCAGACCAATAGATGCCACACTGATGGCTCCTTGAAGTGATGGAGTGGCCAGGGATCAGAAATGGAAAAGTTGATCAAATGAGGATGTTGTTTTGTTCCCTTTTCTTTTCTAGTACTAAACTTGCTCTTAAAACTGTTTTTTCCATCATATCTTTTTACAGTGATCCTAATTTTTAACACACCTGGATCTAAGGTGACTGGGAAATTCTTTTCTACCCTTAATTATGTTTAAAATGCCCAGCAGGAAAGAGGATGATGAGAGGATTTGTATTAGCACTGGGAGACTTGGTTCCAATTGCTGAACCATCCGTGGTCTCTGTAGGTGAGTCATTTAATCTACCCCACTATCTCTGTTCTGCATTTCTTAAATAGACTCTAATGAGAATAAAACTCATTAATGTTTTTTTGGATAGGCAAGCTGTAGGAAGGTGTGGGCCCACAAGTGCCTAGATAACAAAGTCAAAAAATAGAAAGAAAGTAATATTCCAGTTCAAACCTATGCTCACCAGCAGTGTCTTGGGGAAGCGGGCGGAAGACAGTATCTAAGCTCCACCTAACACTGTTTTTGAGACTGTGTCCATAGCCAAAGCAATCCTGTTAGTCATGTTACTTCTAAAGAAAAGTGCTCAAAACAGCTTAACATCTTCGTTGGAACCAGGCCTTTTGTTCACCCCTGCACAAACAGCAGTCACATGCAAATAGCCATCCTGCCGCTCCAGCAGGAATTTGCCCGAAAGTAACCTTTCTCCCCTGAAGCAGGGGCATTGTTTAATTCCCTTCTCATGTTAGTCTCATGGTGGGCTGCTTTACGTGGCTGTCAGGCAGCAGCTATCCAAGTGAAAAGCTAAGCAGGGAAAGGAGCTTAGAGGAGTCAGTATGCAAATATGTATATAAACCATGTATAAATATATATATATATATGTATATGTAGTGATTTTAGAGAGGGGTGGTAGTGGAGGCTGCTGATCTCAGATATTTCAAGTCTTGGTTTCCCCTGAAAGCAAAGGAAGGTTTCATTTCCATGGTGGAAGTTACTGGCATGGGCTCTTTGACATATATTTGTGTATGTTCCTCTCTACTCCTCCCTGTTTTCCCTCACATGCCTCATTATGGGAAAGCTTCTGAAAGAAGAGGAGCAGCCAGCCTGAAGCTGTAAAATGGTTAGATTGTGATCACAAAGGAGAGAGAGAGGTCAGGAAGGCACTGGAAAGAGCTGTGCCCCTGAGCATTCATGTGTAGGCTAGGGGTGGGGGACAAAATATATTTGGGAAGGCGAGTAATGTGACAAGGATGTAGTGAGTAACTTCTCACTGCCCACTCATGCCATTTGCATGCCATTTCTTCCTAGTCTATATTGGTTTTGGACTGCTTCCTCTTCTAAAGTAAATGGTTCCCTCCTCTGCCTGCTGATGCTGCCTGCTCCATGCCTACCCACACCAGAAGGGGAAGGGCACATCTACAGACACTGTAGATTTCATAGACAGTGCTGGGGTCTGGTTCATCATTGTCACTGTTAAAAAGAGCAACTGGGATTCTAAGTGCTCTTTCAGGTCTCTGACAGCTCTAGGCCCTTCCTTCAAGATTCCCACCCCCCCCCCCCCCCAACCCTTCTAGCTAAGACCTCTCCTCCTCTCACCAACTTATCTCCTCACCATGGGGGCCTCTGAGGGAGACAAACAAGTCTCCTGGGAACTGATAACATGTAAGAGCCCTTTTCAACATGTGGTTAGAGGGAGACATGAAGCTCTGTGAAAATACTCCAGGCTCAGGGCCTCTTTTCTTCTTGTGAAAACATACAAAGGAGGTGTCTTTTAGGGAGCAGTAGTCAAGAGCTGGTCTCTCCAGGAGAAGCAAAGGCTTCTAAACCTGTCCCCCTGATCCTGTAACTTACCAGAAAAGCACAAAGGGTCTACCAGAATAGCTGGGGCAACCCAGTAGCTGGTGTGGTCAACATGAAGAGGTTGTGCATGACTGATGGAAGTTTTCTTTGGCAAGAGCTGGAAGGAAATTAAGAAATGTGTATATATGCATATATGCACTGCACAGTACATTGTAGTACTTTAAACAGAGGTGTGATTGACAAGTCTAGCAAAAGAGACTAGCATTCCATTCTTCACTTATCAGCAGGACCTCAAACATCCACAGGGAGGGTATAATAACAGACCACTGGCCCTCCTGCAAGGCTGCCCTTGTATGCATATCCCTGGGAGTGTACTTGGTAGTTCTGTAAAAGGCCATTTTTACCTTCGGCTTTATTATTCTGAGGTACTTTTCAGTCAAAGAAGAAGAACCTCTGAGCCTGGTAATACTGCCTGTCTGTTGTAATTCGTCAACACAGAGAGAGGAAAGGATGAGATTCCTGAGTTTACTGTTACATTGTCTATTCCTTGATGGAAAATCAGGTGTGCTCATGCTGCCTGGGGAAGAAAAGGAAGATCTGGGGTCAGTAAAATTCCAAGACAATATGCTTGGTAAGAAATGCAGTAATAAATTGAGGAGCCCAGACCAAGCTGTGCTATTACCAAGTAAGAAGGACATAGTTAGCTAACTGCCACAACTTCACAGGGTTGGGAGGGTGAGTATGCATGGTATCCCAGCACTGCACAGCAGAGACTAGTTTATCTTCAGCATTCAGTCTTCAGAGTACTGAGTTACTAGGAAAGCTTTTTTCTCCCCTCTCTCTTTTCCTCATTGGTTTTTAACTTTAACAAATGTGAAAGGTGCTGATAAATACTGCAAGTGAACGATACAGAATTTACTCCCTCATGCTCCCCACCTCCCACCCCGTTTGTGAATTTATTTGTCTCAGTATTCTTAAAGAGCAAAGATCTTTCTTACAGTACATTGTTCTTTCACACAGCAATGATTGAAGCCCAAATATTGTCCAGTGTCTTCTCCTCCTCTGCATCAACCCTTGTTTCTTCCAGTTGTTCAGGGTTTTACATTGGACCTTTATTTCCAGAAAAGTTATTCCTGGATTTGTAGTCTGTGGTTAATTAAGCAGAGGTAGGAGGAACACGGCCATGTTTCTTGTGAGCCTGCTTGTACTAAGGGGCTATGTGCCCAGCTACTCTTCTTTATAGCACTTCAAATGTCTGTCCAAGGTGACAGCAATATTGATAAGTTTTCTCTTACAGGAGAAGATGGCACAGAATCAGTTATTAAATCAATGTAAGTGCTTTGGTAAAGGCAACAGAAATATTGTTGACAGAAGGTGCACTGTGATGTGCTCTCCTGTGTCAGTCCTTAACAAGATGTGATTTACTCTTGACCCCAGATCCAGACTGTTCTCCTCTAAGTTTGCATCCACTGTCTGATTTCTGGCATAGCTGCTGTCACATTGCAGATGGTTTTCTTTAAGACAGTGAGCTGTGTGATGCTTCCCCCAAAGAAGCAGCACTTGAAATGACTATTTTGAGTGCTTCAACAGTGATTAAAGTGTTCCCACTGGTCAAGATGTTTCACGGGCTCATGACGTACATTTATCAAGACATAGGAGTAAGGGGTCTTACTGTTTCTGTTTTAATGTGACAGTCCTTCTCTACTTAGTTTTATTGATTCTTTCAATGTTACAATGTAGTAACATAGAAAGGACTTGTATCATAAGAAAAAATGTTTAGGAAACTGATTGCTGTACTTTTATTAAACTCAAATGCACCACTGACCAAGCTTGATCTGTAGGGAGCAATTAATCCTCTCTTCCTGCAGTCAAACTGGTTTTAGTATAGTTACAGGGATTTATCCAATCTCTGTTACAAATCTTCAGGAACCTCTTCCACAAATAGTTGAATTTATTTCCAGTCACCATCAGTTTGTGTAACATAAGAAAGTCTAGTCTGGCAGAGTGGCAGAACAGACCAGAAGTTAATGCCATGTTTACCCTGTGGTTATCCTTTCCTTCAGTCGAATATAAAGTGGTCTACGTAATTTAATGATGAAAGTATTTCCCTTCAAGGATTTAATATTCTTTGTCTCATCCCTAGAAACATTAAATATTTGACTCAAACTCAACTATATAAAATATACATGTGGGGTATTTTTTTGACTAGCATAAGACAAGCATATGGAAGTTAATCCTCCCAGCAACACACATACAAGAACTTGTAGGGAGAGATTTGCTCCCACTTAACAACACTGCATGTACATCAGCAATTAATACTACAGAAAACAAGACACAGATTGAAGAGGATATTCTTTACAGGATATGGAACCAGAGTCCTCAGGGTGCCATCAAGGAAAGAGATGCATGGAGGAAAGTCCAAAGAGGAGAATATCATTATTTTTTAAATGAACATACAGTGCAATCAACAGAAGATGGTTTCACAGGTAGGTCCTCTTATTCTGGTATGTTAGGTGATCCACTCAGGAAAGACTTGGAAACACCTATCTTGTTAACTAAATATGATGCATTTTTTTCCCCTGTTTGTGATGGTTTTTAGACCAAAAGCTGGGATTAAAGAGAACCTAATAGGAAAGGCAAAAAAATGTTTCAGTTCTTAGATAAGTAGCTGATGAAGGCTCATCTCCTATCTGGCCAAGAAGTGGATAATTCTGCAAAGAATAATGCACAAATTCACTAGGCTCCTATGAGGCCATGGAACAGGGAACACGGGGTGTTGGTAGGGGGAAGGATGTTGAATTCTGCAAACTTGGTCAAAAGAGAAATGAAAGCAGAAATGGAAAACAGGATTCAGCAGCAAACTAGAATAAATTTGTGGAGAAAGTCATAGAGGCTTAGTCATACCTACCCAAAGATGTCCAAGCATCTGGTCCAAGACTGGTAATGAAATACAAGTTCTCCTCTCTGGTTATTTAAAATCTACTATTCAGAGCTCTTTGCCAACTTAGCTGCACTTTTCAGGAAGAAAATGCTCCCATGGAACCACAGTTATTGCTACCACTAAGATGCACAAGAAAGTCTTGAAGGCAATGGGAAAAATACCTTCACAGGTAACAAGGGGCCAACATGGGGATCCCATCAGAGAATGGCTGAAAACAAATTAATGGTCAGGGACCATCTCAGAGGATGAGATACAGAAAAGGTAACACTGAGAAACTGAAATGTTTCAAAGAGGGTTGCTGGAGCACCGACAAAAAGCCCAAAATAAACCTTGTATAAAAGGTTTGCCCTCTTGCACTTTTGTGATGCCTCCAAGTTGGAGTCTGTCCAGAGAAGGGTAACGAAGCTGGTGAAGGGTGTGGAGCACAAGTCTGAGGGGGAATGGCTGAGGGAACTGGGAGAGTTGAGTCTGAAGAGAATGCTCAGGGGGGACATTATTGCTGTCTACAACTGCCTGAAAGGAGGCTGTAGTGAGGTGGGGTTCAATCTCATCTCCAAAGTAAAAAGCAATACAACAAGAGGAAATGGCCTCAGGCTGCACCACAGGAGGTTTATGGTGGATATTAGGAATAATTTCTTCACAGAGAGGGTGCTCAGGCATTGGAACAGGCTGCCCAGGGCAGTGGTGGAATCACTGTCCCTGGAAGTGTTCAGAAACTGTGTAGAAGAAGCCCTCAGTGATATGGTTTAGTGGTGGACTTGACAGTCTTGGGGATAACTGTTGGACTTGATCTTAAAGGTTTTTTCCAACATAGATTCTATGATTCTATGAATTGAAGAGGGGGAAAAGTAACACCCAATTTTGAATGTGATTGGTTACTTAAGCCTTCCATTTAAAAATATCCAGCCACAAAAACACCTTTACTTTTATGATCTAAATTTAAATCTACATGCACTAAGCACGGGAGTAAATTTACTGTCAAAAGAATGTTCCCCATAACTTTCCTGATTTCTCCTCAAGGATTTTAAACTTACTGATATTAAAAGATAAACAAAGAACTATAAATAAACACAGCTCTATAAATAAAAAAAAAACCAAAACCAACAACAAAAACCCCAAGTATCTTCCATTTCTTGAATTGCCATTGTGTAGGCATTTGCTTGCTCCATCACTGGTCTTTGCTCAGGATGTAAAGAGAAAATTGATGCTTGAAGTGGTCTTTCTGCTGCACTGAGCCTAGCCTGTGTCACCTGTCTAAGACCTGTGAAATAAAATCAGGCTGATTAAGATCTACTTTTTACCCTTGTACTGAAAAACCTTGCAAGCAAAGGGCAAAATTTTGCCAAGAGAAACAGGAAATTCTGGTTTAATTTTGTGTCTGGGTTATAAATACATTAAAAAAGGGGGAAAAATTAGTCATACATAAATAATAGCTCAATTACATTCAAGAATATGTGGGTGGGTGTTCTGGGTGGTATAATTTAGTAAGGCAAACTTCTTCCTTGCTTTTCCTCTTCCTCTTCATTTATTCTTGCTGTGCTTCTACATTGTAACCTTTATTTATATCTTGTTCTTCATTCTGTAATGTGGGTGATCTTTCTATATTGGGTCTTTACACACTTTTCTTTAGGATCGGTTTGTTATGAACTAAACATTTTTAACAGTTATCAACACAGTGTAAAGCACTTCAAGTGTACACCTAGACTCAGGTACACACTTTGATTTTCTTGATTTTCCATACATGTTCTCCTGACATCAAGCAAACACTTAACAGCTTTACTGTGCTAGTCTCGGTATGGCTGACTTCACTATAGTACAGTACTGTGCAACCTGCTGCAACACCAAAGATCCCCTCATCCTCCTTGTCTCTTCTTAGACTTTTCTGCACCTTCTTTTTGCTTTTTGGCTTGGTTTGATTTTGGTTTTACAAAGCCATGCTGGCATGTAACATAATACCCCAAAATTTAGACTTCTGTCAAGCTGCCTGGCTGTTGAACCTCCCTCATACAGATCAAGAAACCACCTGCTGTAGCTATGCTATTTCCCATTTTGCACCTTGGCAGCAGTGGAGAATTTATGACAATGCCTAGCTTCAGAGCAAGACCCAACAGGAGTCTGCTCCCACCACATAAGACATGCCACACAGTACAGTGAGCTGAAGTTACTTGAGAGCACCCCTGAGATGGCTCTCATTGGCCATCAGAATGTCTGGCCTGCCAGCAAGAAGGGCAAAGCAAACAAAGGGTTTTGCATGGGATTGTTTTAGTCTTATACTCTCCTGTGGAAGCCCTTAGATGTTAAGTCAGTTATTATGTACCATGTCTTTCTCTCTCTTTCTCTCTTTTTATTTCTAATTATAATTGGGTGCTATTTACATCACTGCAATTAAGCTGTTTGTTCTGGTATCCCATAGATAAGCAAGTCTGTACTGGCCAAGAGGTGCTGGTGCTGGGAATATTTGTGAGAAGTTATCCAGAGCTGGTACTTAACCTAGTGCTTGAGCAGATCATGACCTGACATTGTATTACTCTGTTTGGTAGTGATGAGTAAGGAACAAAGGCAAGAAGGCTTTAGCTGTGCTTTCATTTTAAAAGTGGGGTACCATGCCAGCTCCTATGAAAGCACTCAAGAGCCCACACTGGCAACAAAAAGACTTTTCCCAGCCTGCAAGCGGTTTTTATTAGGCCTCACATTGTGAGGGGAGAGCTGGCTTTTTCACCAGGAGCACAAGACTGGTAGCCCTCTCCTCATATCCAGAGTCAGCCACAAGAAATGTTTTTAAACCTGCAAGGGTTAAAAGATACTTATACAGCAGCAGACTCTCAGGCTGTGGGAGGAAACCCCAAAAGCTCCTGAATGCAGCATGGCACATGAAGGAAGCAAGTGCCTCACCAAAGCTGAGGACCTGGCAAGAAAACCTTTTGAAGTCTTATTTTGAATGCTTCTTTTGAAAAAGTGTGGCTATTCTTAGCATCTTTTCAACTGTTCTAGCAGGAGAATCTGTTCCTACTGCTTCTAATTTCCATGGAGCGCCTGTTCATATGAAGAACTGAAGCTGGCAGTGGCAGTCCTCTCTGTCTGGGAGTGTCCTTGTTTCACCACTTGGAAGATTGCAGGTTTACAGCTAATTGTGGGTAAAAAAGCCTTTGGTAGGTGGAGCCATGCGAGACATGTCCTCACTTCCTGGCGCTTCTGAGGATAGACACATGGCCAGCCAGGCTTTTCCACTGCTCACCAAGTGGTTCGACATGGTGGGGTGATGAACAGTAACAGAGACTTCCCAGAGCCATTGGCGAGGAGCAAGACCAACGATATCAGGTTACTTCCCACAGGAAGGGGCTACAATGAAGAACAAGGTGTTTATCTGACATGAATGGTTGGGTGTTTACATCATTGGACATATGCTGCACCCACACAGTAACACCTGCTACACCCAAAGTGGTCCCTGGTTAGCATCTGCTTTTCTGATGTGAATGCATTGTTCTGGCTGAGCTAACTTGAAATGATTTAGGGAAGCATCCTGAGCATTGTGAGCAGAGATAGCACCACACACGGATATAAAGCATTGTTGAGACAAGCTCTACATGGGATGTTCTGCCAAGCAGTTCCCTTCCCTTCCTCTTCTCATTTCCTTGTTCTCCTTCAGTCACCGGAGAATGCTAATCCCTTTTTTTTGTTTATGTGTTAACTGGTGACTTTCCAGACCTGCTACAAAGCACATTTGACTAGAAGATTTTTCTGGAAAGAGGCAGCAAGAGAAGCTGAAAGTTTCTTTCCTGAACAACGACTCTGTGGCAGTTAGATTTCTACCCTTGCACCTGAGAATTCTAATAATTCTAATACATGTGGATTGACAGGGTCAGAATATGGACAGCCCTGCACTGACAGCTGTAAACAAAAAGGAAAATACTACAGGTCCTTTAAATTCTCCCTTTTACTGAAAATTTGTTTGTAAAAGCTGCTTTTGACCAGCTTTAGAAACATTTGCAATGTCTTGCTCATCCAAAGCAGCAAACTTGTGACATTTTGCTCACAACACATGAAAAATAAAGCAATCACACAACTGTATCTGAAAGGAGAAAAGCAGTTTCTATAGCTAGTCATCACAGTTTGTGAAGCAAAAAAATGATTGGTACACAGATGTGGTATTTATACAGGCCTTCATGATTTCAAGGCTCATGGAAATCAACCACCCACACCACAGGCATGGCAAGAGTAGTTTTCAGAGTTGAATCAACTATTTTCCCAGCTTTTGCACAGGAACTTATCTTGGACTTCAGATGATAAGCTAATATTTAAAGCATGTGCCCCCTGATGTGAAACCAGGTGGCACATTTCAGGCACATATGAAAAATATTGTGCCTCAACAGGGGAATCAAGTCAGCTAACTACTGAACTACTAATTGAGTATGGAGACATCTTCAGCCAGCACATTCACTGCTAGTTCCAAAAATTTCTCAGAATGAAATATGTAAGAATAAAATCTAGGTACTCAAGTCAGTACTACCTTGCCTTGCAGGTACATTGGCTGAGGTCTTTTTTTTTCACCCTTTCTTTCCAGCCAAGCACGGCCCTTCCTGCTTGTTCAAGACATTAGTTGGCCACAGGACAGTGTATCTCCCCTGTAGTCGTCTCAGAGACAGCTGACAGGGAGAGCAGGGACACATTTCCTGATGTGGCTGGGCATTGCAGGGCAAGACGGAAAAGTAATTGAGCCAGGAGTGGCTCTGAAGGCTCCTGTTGGAGACCTGGGTTCTTGTCCTTGCTCCAAAAACTATCTCTGCTTTACCTAAAAATGTGTTTGATGCAGTGAAGATGCTATGGCTTTAAAAGACTAGTAATATCATGATGCTTTTAGGAAATATGGTCACAGGCCTTGTCTTGTACAACTGTAGGAGTCCTTCCAGTCTCTCAAACCAGCTACTGACACAGGGAAGGCAGCAGTGTCCTTAGAACACCTGCAGTCAGCATTTCCATGCATTCCCATTCTGCAGATTGGGTTCCTCTCCTGGATTTCCCCCTCCCATTCATTGGCCCAGGGTACTCCTTACCTTTTTTATTCCCTCATCCCTCTGCTTTCCTCCATTCATCCTTTGTCTTTGTGCTCACCTGTTTTCCTTATGCTTTCACAAGGAGTGAAGCCTTGCTCCTGACAAAGATCAGTCCTTTTGACCAAGTGTTGGAAGCAGTCTCCTAATACTGTCCCCCATGTGTATGTCACTATAACTCTCCTTGATTCTAGCACTCCTTTTCCAAGAGCCTTTGTAGAGCCTTGCTGTGCATCACACAGAGCAAACTGTTGTGACAGCCACTCCTGTGCCCAGCTGTGTGTCAAAGTGGTTTTTCCCATTATTACTGCCTTAAGTGGGAGCAGGGGATCAGCGTTTGCCTCCTGTACCCACAGAGTCAAACCATCGGTGTTTTGCTACAGCAAGGAGCAGAACCTTAGTTCTGACATTTGCCAAAAAAGGAGGAAATGAACCTTTACAAGTACAGGCTGTTCTAAAAAGGGCACAAAACATGGAAACCACAAACTGCAGCTGACCAGCTATTGCTTCAGTGACAGTGATACTTGCAGGCACACAGTGATTCCTTGATACAGAACTTCCACATTTCCCAAAAATAAATGGAAAAAATGCCCTTTTTTCTAAAAAAAAAAAAAAACAACAAAAAACCAAACAAAAACCAACAAACAAAAAAAACACCTTTCCTCATCTTTTCACCCTAGAATCTAAATAAAAGGCTGCCCCCTTCATTCACATGAAAGATAGAGAGCAGATGAGCAGATTCAACTTTGGCATGAGTTTCAGAATTTTATTAAATCCATAGGTTTCCATTCCATACAAAACTGAGGAGCTTTCTTTTTTCTTTGTGATTTTTTTTTCTAAAGTGTATCAACCACATAGGAAATCATGCAGCGTTAAGTGGTTTGTTGATAAAAATCTCTGAAAGCTATATACAGTTAATACCACACAACTGTAATAATGTAGAGACTTGTCAGCAACTTTAGCAATATATACAAACTACCTTTACACACATAAATATCTTATTTACAGCTAATAAATAACATCCAAAGCTAACTCATGTGTCCTTATGCACAAGAACCTTCACTGTTTTGTATCGAAGTTCTGTATGTGTTTTTGCTGGCTTTTGTTTGTTTAAGAGCACACCAGTTCAGGCACTTTATTTCTGTAAAACTTAACCCTTTAGAGAAAATTGCAACAAAATGTGAAGTTCTATAGGGAATAAATCATCATATTTATTTTTAGAGGTCTCAAACGCAGTGGCTAATACTCAACCTCACTCTTACTGACTCGTCACATCCCTGCTGTAGTTTAAGGGTTAGAAAATCCAATGTGGGCAATTTCAAAGTTATTAATATTCCAACATATTGCACTGCTTAAGACTTTTATCCCCAAATGTATTAGCAGCCACAGCTGGAGTTTAAAAAAAAAAAAAACCTAAATGCATACATGTTTGTTTTGCTTTCAAGATGAGATGATATTGGAGAAATTGCCACCTTCAGTGTCTTGCATATGCAGGAACAGACTACAAAAACCAGCATCAGTAGCTCATATTACTCTTCTACAAGCGTCTACCTTCAAACCCTTCTGCCTCCCCAGTACTCTGTTTATCTTCCAGAAAGCTAAAAGACGGCTACTGAACCTCTCAGAGCACTAGAAAAGTTATGTTACTTAAAAAGGGGGAAGCAGAATGCCTTCCATATATCTATTTTTGGCAACTTGCAGCATGTCTAATTCAAGTGTTTTTCATTCTTGTGCATCACACCATCAGGCTCTTCTTAACTGTCACAGCTCCTGCTCCTTGATGAATTTCACCTCACGTCAGAAAACCAAACAGCTCCTAGGATTTAGTGCTGTGTCACAGCCAAGTAACAAAGCAAGGTGGGTCAATGGCAGTCACGACTCCAGTACAGGGAAGCATGAACATGCTTGTCACCTGTCAACTGGATTCATTTGACCTGCATAGAGCAGCCACTCAGCTGCGTGACTGACATTTGCAGTCAAAGAGCAGAGAAACCAACAGTTTAGGCATACAAGATGCTAGCAAGTGGTGGTGGTGGTGAAGGGTTTCCTGCAGTTTCTGGTAGCTCAATTCCTTTGCAGTTCTGTATTCATACAGTATTGGAGGCTAGATGTTTTCTTTTTTTGAGTAATGAAAGAACAGATGAGAAGTTGAATATCTGCACAGGACACTGGTATTGCTCTCTTCCCCTACAGCTGCTATTTATTTCAGGGTAAGCTGCACAGAAGTATATAGCTTAAACCATACCTATTGCTAAGGAGCACTGTCATCTACCCCAGTAAAACGCATTCATAGCTACAGACTAGAAAATTCATCCCCATATTAAGTCAGTTCCTGACTCCTTTTAGTAACACACATAAAGGTGTTTTTTTCACATGAAAAACCTACTCATTTGCTAAACACACACTTGAAGACAATGAACTGCAGCCACTGAACTGTCTGAAAACTCAGTTGGCCAAGCCAGGAAAAAAATAAATGTCCAGTTTCAGAAGACGCCTGAAAAGAAAGAAAAGCCAGATACAGAGCTTTGCTTCTTTCCAATAAATACTAGAAAACTGCTATAGAGGATATGATGTCAAGAAACCTTGTCACAAGGCACCATGATTAAGCAAAATTATTCCTTCCCTAAACTAAAGCCTTTGGCAAGTTGCTTTGCAGATTTCATTTTAACTATTTGGATAATGTATCTTTATGGTTAGTAACTTTGTATGCTGAGACTTCCTTACAAGAAATCTCCTAAGATAGCTAGGAATAGCAGGCAAAAAGCCAGCAGCGGATAAATATTTCTATATATTTGGTTCTGAACATCCAGTCCACAAGGATGAACAGACTCTCCTCCTCCCCAGCGTGGAAAATCTTCATTCTTGTCACTTAAGCAGATTCATGAGAAGAATTTTCTTTAGATGCCTGCTTGGCACTGTAGGGGAAAAAAAAAAAAAAGAAGAAGAAGGTGAAGAGGAACATGTAAAATACTTGCTCCTTTTTGTCTTATTTTTGAGATTTTAAATTAAAAAGAAGAGCCTAATTAACAGGATAATAAATTATACAATTGAGCTTTTCCTGGCTACTGCTTTATTCTACACATCAGACACACATTGCTCTCAAGGCCTTCCAGGTCATTGCCCTGAAGTGAAGGTCAGTACCTTTTTATGCAGAAACAGATCATAGTGTAGAAGTGCCCCCATGAGACCTTTCACACACAGCAGTTGCACTAAAATAAATATAACCAATCCTCCAGCTTAAACTTCAGTGGATAAAGTCCAAAAAAAAGTTGGCCCCACACTTCAAAGTTTACTCTGGGTCAGAAAAATTACTGATCAAAAAAATTTAAGTGCACCAAGGTCTATTAAGTGCAGGCCCCATCTCTGATCCAAATCACAGATGCAAATCTCAGGAAGTCACTGATCTGACAGTAGCCAGCAGAAAGCAGTGTGCCAGAAGAGCACCTGTGCATGGCTGCTCAGTTTCTGTGCCAGCCTCCACGTCTACTGCTGGCCAGTGAAGAGGGAGGGATTCTGGACTGACTCACTATGGATGTTTGGGCATTCTTCAATCACGGGTAAGTGTGTGGCATCTTTAGATAGAGGCATACTTTCCTCTCTGTATTTTTGCCTTGTCTGTACACCCTCTCTAACATTTTATACTTGGCCACCATGTGAATGTGAGAGTTAGTAACTTGTACTTGCTTTTCAGACATGGTAGAAGCCACATCAGGAGATGGTTAGCAGCAAACCAAATTAGAGGACTCTAAACTGCTAAAGATACCATAAGCAAACCTCAGATTAGTCCGAGTTGTGATGCTTCTGAAGCCTTCAGAAAACTAGTGCACAATTCAACTAAATGAGGAAGTCATTAGATCCTCCACTCAAGCTATCCACTCAAGATAGCTTGAGTGAAGCTTGAGCTATCACCCAAGCTTCCCCCAGCCCAAAGCTAGTAGTCATCACACATACCCTCCTCTCTTCCGTTTGACGGGCTGCTCCAAGCATTTCACAAATATTGCTGCCTGTCCTCCCATACCAAGTTGTGAGGTGCCATCTCGAGAACAAAACACCACCCTGTGGAAAAAATATGGGACAATCACATGGCTGAGCCAAGTACCTCTTTTTAACCATAGGAACAAGACTGGTACTTGGAAACTGTCTTTATGTGGGACATTTTTGTATTTATATTTTACAAGTCTGTGAGCAATTCTCTTTAAAAGAGAATTCTATGGCAAAAGAAATACTGCAAGAAAAAGCTAGCAAATGCATTACACATGGACCTCAACCTGTAGCTATAACTTTCACTGTCCTTTCATAAAATCCTCGTATAGTTCAGAAACCACAAGCTCTATATCTCAAGGTCTCTTGGATCATTATTTACACCAGTCCCTGTGTGACTTTTTGTCAGGTGAATTATCTTGGAAGAAGGCCTCACTCCCTCAAATGTTTGCAAACTGAGTAGGTTGCCAATTCCAGCAAACCTGAGCAGCTGCTTTTCTATTTATCAGTACTTTCCCTATCCCTATATTTGTTCAACTCTGATAACTCTTCTTTGATCAAGTGACTGCCTTATTTATTCAAAGGAGGAGCACATTATTCACAGTACTGTACACAAGACATGCATACTCTGTTCTGTGTCCATTTTCTGCTAACAGATCTCATATCTAGTGAATATGAGTATGTAAAAAATTCAAGTTAAAGTAGTTCATTCAGACTTTTCTGTTTTAGCATTCACAAATTAGTGGTGTCCTGCAACAGTCATGTCTTTCATGTCCTCACCCACATTTCAGATATTCAACTTCTAAGGAAATCCATCTTTAAGCAAAGGTTTCCTGTGCAAATGTACTTTTTGAAGGGTTTCTAGAAATCTCCTTCTAAGCACACTCCTCACAAGTAAACCTATGTAAGCATCCAGCAAGAGAAAGGAGAACTGCAAATACAATCAGAGATGATGGCTCACCGAGATCTCTCCTGCATATATTATAACTGATTACCTAATTGACAGCATTTCCTGTGAAACACAAGGAATCGGGAAACACTGTCAATTAAAACTAATATAATAGCTTATAACAATCAAAATAAGTTACTTTTTCTGAGTTTCTCCTGACTTCACTCTGACTCTTTGGATGTCAAATGTAAAAGAGGACCACCAGTTTGACCAGCTGAAGAAGGTATCTTTCTCCCACTGCAGCTGCAGCATAAGCAGGTCACCAATGTCCACTTCTGTGTAAATCAGGAAGGAAGATGTCTTGTTTGAGGAGACTTCAGGCCTGTAGGGGGAGGAATAATGAAAAACAGAACAAAGAAAACACACACACACAAAACCACACAAAAAAAGAAGTGTTAGACGAAGAATATTAAGAAAAAACAGAACCATGACTTCATTTCAGGCAAGAGAACAATCTTCTCCATAGTTCTGATGGATAGAATAAGGAAAAAAAAAACACTAAAATGTTGTAGCTTTGTAGGAAAAGCATTCTGCAGCAAGGCTGGTTAAGTCCTGGGACAGATTGCCAGGCAAAGGGTGACTTTTCCATTGCTGGTGGCTCTCAGAGAGGCCAGAGAAGCACCAGCCAGGAACAGTTTAGGTTCCACAGATTACAGAACAAGACTTCAGTGCCTTCCAGCCCCATTCACTGCCAGCCCATGTGCAGGGTTATAAGCACAGACTTCTGCTTATTTGCAGTTATGGAAGCAAATCCAATGTGTCTCTCAGCTTCTACACTGAGGTCTTCAGGCCCATCAGAAAATTAACTTCAGGTTGCAGTCTGCTTTTTATGAGCTTTAACACAGCTGGAACATGGCATAAAGACACCAAAAAACAAAGACAATAAGAAATCTGCCACACCAGAAAAATTATTAGGCTTAGCCACAGGCCAGGCTTTACATTTCCTTATTTCAGATCTCTTACCAACAGCTCCCACAGAGCTTAGCACACTATCTTCAGCATTGACTGTATTCCCTTGATCAAGGACAAGGGCATTTTCTGGGACCCTGAAAGATATCTGTAGCTGGAGCTAGAATGATTTTTTCAGCTGAGGCTTTAGCAGATTTAAATAGACTCAATAATACATTGGAGTTGTTTCTATAGTTACTCACAGTGTGACAGCAATGTTCTCACTCTCATCTAGAGTGCCATAGAGAGAGATCAGGAATGGCTGGTTTGTCTTGGTCATATTAGTCTTTCCAAAGAAATGGATCTTGACCTGGTAATGAAAGACTGGAAGAACACAAGAGGCCATTAAGAAAGAATGCAACCTCCAAAGAGGTTACTGGTGACATAATCACCAAAAAACCCCCATGCAAATCCTAGGCTGCAATATGCCAACATCACCAAACTGAGGAGTTTTGTTCCCTGCAGGCATCCAGGGAACTATTGTTGTGAGAAGGTAAAGAACATTTTCAGTTCTTGCAACTAAAGTTTGCATTTAAGTTTTCTGCCACTATAGTAACCCAGAGTCTGCAGTATCTCCTTCAAAGCTCTAATGAATGTGCGAGACTTGCCATCTCTGACTTGAAAACAAGAGAGCTGTGCTTTTCTCGTACAGGAGCCTCAGTAAAAAAAAAAAAATCATCCCACTGACGCTGCAGATTAAACACCAAATGCCAACAAAACACTGGTCTTGCAGCTGTTCTAACACTGCAGGAATGTGTCCTCTGGTTGCTGGTCCGTCACGGAATGCACACAGTGAGCATACCATGTGGCACAAAGCTAGGGAGGGGAAACAAAAAAATACCAGGAAGTACGAAAACCCAACTCAGAAGCTATTTTCCTAGCAGAAAGCCTTCCAGCTTTTTCTTGCTGTGTCCTTCTCAGACCGCTGTGATAACAGGAATCAAGAAATGCTGTAGTATTTTAACAAGGGCTGTTGCCAGTCCTCTTGCAAAGGCACTATGAAGGCCTGATAGTTACACATCTCTAAAGAAGCTGCTCATCATGCTGAGCTCTGCTGATTAATTTCCCAGCAGTAGGAAAAAAAATCATTTACATGAAAAAATACTGAAAAAGAAAAAAACCAACCCTGGACAACTACTCAGTTGTTCCAAGTGATCTGGCCACAGAGGATCTTAATTTTGCTATTTGTTACAAAATACTGTCTGTAATGCATTCAACCCCCCACCTCCATACCTTAGGTAAGATGGCACTGTTCTCCTGAGGCTGCACTTTAGCTTGTACTTAATGCCAAGCTGCAGGTAAATTCCACCTCTTCTCACTACAGGCACCAAAGCAGCAATAGTCACCCACAGCACACACTCACCCAGACACACAGCAGGGCAAAGGTACTGGTCTTGCTCAATAATAAGCAAGTAGGACTTACCTTTATAGGGCATCTGAGCACGGGTCTTCAAGTACATTTTGGTATTTCTCTTTGTTCTCACTCTGTTGACCTTGTAACCCAAATTGTTGCAGCGGTTCTTCCGGCAGCTCAGGCACAGACCCTTCTCAAAAGCCTCCTTTGTGTTGCAGCGATAGGCCAAGCTAGGCTTTTCTTCATAGAGAAGGGAGTCAATGAAGAGGTGTATGGATCGTTCATGGGAGCATTTCACCAGCTGATCCATATCTTGAAAGGAGAAAAATGTGTAATACATATGCACATATGCATATAACGATATAGACCCTTTAGTACCACTGTCGGCAGGCACAATACACTATGCCAAAGTTGGGCTTTATAAGGTGACTTTTAAAACCACTTAAAAGAACAAGTTTCTGTGCCTCTCAAAGATCTTTGCTTATCAGAAACTACAGGCTACATAGGATCTCCCTTTGGATGTTGTGCTCTTTGTTCCAGAACAGCCTCACCTGCCAATCCTTTCTCAGCAATCAAACGGAGTGCTTCTCCGAAGTTGCAACCTGGCTGGAAACCTCCACCATTAGGATAAATATCAATGTGTCCAACAGGCTTCTGGATTCCAATGCTGCGGTCTGGAGAGCCTCGAGTGTAGGTGTGTAGGACATCCACAAAGTCAGCATCATCCGGGGAGAGGCGGGTGACAGCATCAGCATACTCAAACGTAGGACCAGCTGGATCTAGCCCTTTGAGGCAAACAACAAAGAAAAGCTGAGATTGTCTGCCAAAGACACTGACAATGATAGCAAATGCTAAACTCAGCTACCGCATTGGGCTGGATTATCACATATGGTGTTGGTGCCAACTTTAGACATTACTGTGCGATTTTCTTAGTACCATTCATTTATATAGCAGGATCAAATAAAATACCTTGAAATGCTGTCACTGTTTAAAAAAATAAGGTATAAGTAAACATATGTAAGGAAGCCCAGGTAACTTCCTCACAGCTGTAGCATTTCCAATGGATGTAAGTAACAAGCTAGGAAATACTCTCTCGATGTCTTCCTATTGTCAAGAATTGTAAAATTTCTATCTGAAGCGTGGAAAATGTCTTGCTGCTAACCTCCTGGTAGGAGAACAAGTGGGAAACATAAACAAGAGCTTGCCTGCCTACATGCCTAAGGGGAAGAAGATTATTATGGTAAACTGTCAAGCTGCAGCAACACTGACATCAAAAACACCCAGAACTATTCTGCCAGTGAACAAGTACTATCTCTCCAAACCAGACAACTACTGAGAGATGGCTGAAGGCACTGCTGAATGCACATGTCTGTCCCGCAGCTTTCAGCTGGGGATAGGCAGCTAGGCTGCCGACTCCTGCTTCGCCTTTCTCATTCTGACCTTCTTCCCCCTCTGCTGTGAGGACATCAGGAACCGCATCCCATTGCTTCCTGTGCTCAAAGATGATGCTGCTTTCCTAGGAATGGCTCATCCTGGGCACTAAGGTCAACCGTGGGTGCATAATGCATGACTACTGGTATTTCAGTGTTTTGGCAGCCTCAGCAAAAGCAACAAAGATGCAGCCAAGAGAAAGAAAGGTAAAGGGACTCTTGCTTTGGCCTTCTGATTTTAATCTGCCATCTCTCAGGAGTCAGCCTTTCTTGATGCAACTGCTGTCTAGCCCACCTCATGTATTCTTGTGGATCTGGGATCACAGCCAGGCTCATGGGAAAGGACAGCGGCTGCCATGAGGAAGGCAGCTAGGCTCCCATCTGAACAGTGCTCCCAACCTCTCTCAGCAGCTACGACATTACAGATGAGTCATTTTCTTAGCCTCATTTGCTAATGCTGGCATTTCCTCTGTCACAGGGATCACTGCTAGGGGCTCAGCTCTGCAGGTGCTGGGCTGTAAACCAAGCCTAGAGTAGCCATGCACGCTGTGTTGTCTAGCAACACTTCTCAGCCTCTAAAAAAAATCACCTAAGCGGACACCCAAGCATGCATAGGAATAGGACAAGCATTTGTATACTTTCTTCTCTTTCCCAAAGCTCTCCCAGTATTACTTTCGGCCTAGAATATTTCTTGAGCCTCCTACGATTAATTTTTTTTTATTAAATCACAGTTAATTTCTTCTGATTGTCTGTTCAGTCTCCCTTTGAGCCTGTATAAATGTTGCACATCTGCAGCATTCCATGGGTAAAAGCTCTGCAGGTGCTACACCCACTACAGGAGGATCTACCTTATGTTCTTTACAAACAGCTCCTACCAGCTGCAAGGGATGACCACGTAGATGAAGACAAACAGCTGAAGTTCTTGTGCTGCAAGAGATACTGTGACCTTCTCCATGTTATTGATCTGGCCAGACTTGATCACATCCTCCACACCTAAACTCTTTTCCTGGCCAATAAATATCTGCCTACTCACTCATTTCTTGTGCAGAAGCAGATCAAGGCTTCTCACCCACTACCTTTCTTATTCTTTTCTGAACCTTTTCCATTTCCACTACAAAAATGTCATCCCTGACAATTCAATAAAGTAGGAACACATCCCCTAACTATTGCCAACAAGCATCAGTTACTCTGTTGATTTTACAGAAGAACGTAGCATTTCAGCACAGAAGAGACAGGACTCTACAACCACAGGTTTTCTTACCAGTAATTCTGTTCACCTTCTTCTTGGTCAGGCTCCCAGCAATCCCAGCAGCATGAGCACCTAGACTGTACCCCAGCAAGTGGACATTGTTGAGAGGATAATCGAATTGCTCCTGCAGAAGACAGTGATTTGTTTAAAGTCTGAAGTCAAATGGGAAAAACACCAGAAGACACAGAGGAAAATGTTTTGTAAACACTCGGATTTCTCTTTGAACCATGAATAAGAGAAATACAATTAAAGTAGCTTGAGTGACCTAGGATGGCACAAAAATAATTAACTTAAGGCAAAATTCTAACCAGAGAGGAATGCAGAATGAAGGACAGAACACAGGGCTATGTGTTTTATTAAAGGTTTTCAGCCATCCACTCCTATTTCACCTCCTGGATCTCCTATTATCCCCAAAGGCAGGGCAGACTTCTGTTTCCCAAGGCCAGCTACTGCAAAATATACAGACACTTATCTTTCACAGCTACCTCTCACAGAGCCTTCTGAAATATTGTACTCACAAAGCTCCAGATGAGCACAAGGTGAATTTCTGGAATGCATGCCTTGTGTAATAAATAAACATTAAAGCTGGGATTTTACCACACCAGCAAAAACAGTCTACCACAACTTAACTCCATCTACCCAACACAACATGATTAACACAGCTGCACCATTGCCATTTTGCCTTCTAGGACATTATATACAAGATACATGACTATGTATCCTACCTCCATCCAGTCAATAAACGTAGCAACATCCTTTCCCACCAGCTTAGTGTATGCAGCTGACACTGGGTAGTGCTGCTGAGCTCGGACTAGCCAGTCCACCACAATGACGTTTGAATCAGGTTCTCTCTTGTACAGGGCATCCACCAGCTTTGGGACCCAACTTTCATACATTCCTGTCACCTGTTGGCATTTTTTTAATTAAAAAAAAAAGAGAAATCTCAACATTTTCTTTAATGCATAGGCTCCTCAGCTGACATGTCTAGTACAGTTTATCAGAAGTGTTGTTAAAAGGGAGGTTCCTCCTCTTTCTTCTTACCGTCCACCCATGGATCACCACAAAGGTTTTACTGGTATGGTTGAAGTTGCACTGTGCCAGGCTGTTGACTTGCCCAGGAATCAGGTAGCAGACATCCTCACTGGGCTCTGTAGGCGTCCGTAAGGAAAACTTGCTCTCAATTCCCACAAAATTGTTCTCAGCTTCTGTTATGCAAGAGTACAGGAAACAAAGCAGCGTTTTAGAAGTATTAGGACAAATGGTTCAGAAGTCACAGGTACAATGCTGGAGATGTCAGGAGCAGTTCAAGAAACAGGACACATGTTCTTTATTTTCTACAGCATTCTTTTTGCACCACAGCAGCCACATAAAGAGGAAATCAAAGGGAAAAAATCAAAGAGGAAATCGTTTCTCCTCCAACGTCCTGCTAAAACAGCAGGAATCTGGACAGCTGTCAAAGGGGTATCAATTCTTTTTACTAGTCAGAATTCCCCTCATTACATTATTAACAGGAAATCCCTTAATTACTACAGTGGTGCAGAAAACTGCAGAGAACAGTCATAGACATTATATGCAGGAAAGTGGCAAGTTCCTACCATACTATTACATATTTTTGTAGTGCGTCTCCCACATCACTTCATCAATAATCACTGCCTCTTTATAGCACCCCATAGCTGCAGTGCATTAAAAATAAGCTGCAAAGTCACCACTGTTTTACAAAATGCTAGTTTTAACTTCTTACCAACAGAAAAACAGCAGGTGAGGTCAGACACCCATTAAGGAAACTGAAATAGCAAAGCAAAAGCTTTTATTTTGAAGGCAGCATTTTTTTTTCTGCTCATGTGATAAGCAGCACTGCAGGAAAAAAATCTTCCTCTGCCTCAATTTTGAATCGGGGGGGGGGGGGGGGGGGGGGGGGTGTCCATGTGTGTGAAGTTTATGTACTGGTTGGCAGTAATAAAGCATGAGATGGCTTAAAAGTGTCATTTCTTAGAGAACTCCCTCCAGCTTCTAAAGGTAAGTTTTCCTCTTATTCCAGTCAAGGCAGAGAAGTGACTTTAGGCTTCATGCTCTCTACTTCCTCGTCTGGGTAGAAATTTAAATGCCTTCTCTCTTTACATTTAATTCAACATTTAAGTACCTTTATATCCAGTAGACTTTATAATTAATTGTGGACTTAAAACTCCAATGGGTTTTGAAAACTAGGCTTTACTTTGGCAGCTTGCATTTAGCAAATGTCAATTGCATATTTTCCAATTGCAGCTGAACACAGGCCAACTCTGTGCTGCTCAGTGTTGTGTTTCCTGGTATCACAACCTCCAAGGTTTCACAGACTCTTAAACACATTAATGAATAGCTCCAAGCCACCATATGAAATGCAAAGGGGCACAGTGAGGACCTCATGCTGAGCACACAACCCAGATTTCTACTCCCCTTCTTCTTCCCATTGAAAAAGAGGTTGTCTAACATAACTGATAGATTTGTATTTCTCTATTAAATTGTGCTGTATCACTTAGAGGTGATAAAAAATGAACTATTGATTTTTTTCCCTAAAACTTTGTTTTTCTGGTCTTCTCATTCAAGCTACCATATTCATGCGGACACTGACTTAACCCAGCCTCACTCAGGCCTCAGGTATCTGCATAAATTCTGGGAGGTTCTTGCTGTGCTTGGAGGGCCACAGAAATCAGGATCTAACCTGTGGCAGGAGGTGTAAAACCAGCACACAGGCTGGCAACAAGCATCAGAAGAGACAGCTGCCATCCGCAATCAACAGCTTAACACTGCCTGCGCTCATCAGGACTTCTCACCTGCCAAAAGCAAAGCATGCACAGGGAAGTAATGAGAACTGTTCACCGAACAGAGGCAGTGCTCAGCTTTAGGTTCTGACCTTGACTGTGTGAGGATGGCTAGCTAATCCAGAATAATTACACTGAGGGCCCCCCTTCCTGTATCCTGGCCCCTTTCCTTTAAGGAAGGGATGAAGTTTATGAAAAACACTTTTCTCCAAACCAGCAGAAACATTCACATTATGAGGCATGTAAGACTTCACCAACTGAAAACAGAAGTCTACCAAACTAATCAAATGCTATCTTCCTCAGAAGTTGCTCTTTCCTTAACTTTTTGCACATTCAAAACTTCATTTTCCTCAATGAGAGAGTACAAAACCCTTTTCTGAAACAAGTCTTCAGACTTGCACTTTTTAGTAAGAAAAAAAGTTCCAAAAGCTGGTTGGTTAAATATCAACTGTAACTTTTCACTCAGCAGTGAATCATAAAACCTTGGAAGGTCCAAGAACAGCTTTCAACTGTAAGGCATACAATGCAAGGACTTTCAATTATTCCTGTCTAGCACAGGAAGGCTAACAAGAATAGTCCACCTGCTCACTAGTTAATAGTGCTTCCTCTCATACTTAGATATCATTTCCCTTCTGAATTAAGCTTATCTCTTAATCATTCAAAGTCTAAGTTAAATTGAGATCCCGACTTGTATTGTGTTTTCAATTACAAAGGCATTCTGGAATTTGCATAGACGTTCAGACTGCATGTTTTCTGGAAATAAGCTTGTAGTAAACTAAGAATTCTAAGTGTATCATACTTAGAGGTGTACTTAAACAAGTTCAGCAGACTTACAGAGATGGCAGTACACTGGCACCTACCACTGAAGATGCACAAAGTGCTTCACAAATATTTGTGTGCTTCCACCTAAAAATCTTTGGATGAAATTTAAGGACGTAAGAGCACCGAGATGCAGTCACCATCAGGAAAGTAGCAGATGTATAACAGCAGCCCATAAGTCAGGGAAACAGCAGAAAGCCACTCTGCTCCTTTCGCTGTTATATGAGGAATTAGAAAGTCATAAGACATTATTGTTAGCATCTCTTATGCTCACAAACCATGTCATGCTGTCCAATATCTGCGTATGCTCAGTTCCAAGCAGCAAAACACCCTCTGGAAGAGGGAAGCATGTATGGTGGAGTTTGTTACAGACTTCTTAATGATGTGCTTATTAGGAAGCTAGCCTCAAAATTTGCCCAAGTTTGGCTTTGAAAGTTCTGTATAGTTAAAAGCATAATATAACTTGTCTATACCTCATGTTGTGCCATACACATACCTCAGTACCACTTCACCTCCCACTTTTTGCAAATTAAGTTTTAGAAGCAGAGCTACAAATTAGTACGTACATACCACACATACTGACAGAATCATAGAATGGGTATGTACCGTGCTTTAAAACTGCAGCAGAGAAGCTACAAAGCATATCACTTCAGAAAGCTAACATTTCCCACTTCTACTTTTGTACCTTCAAGTATCTCAGTCTATTTAAAAAATATGATTCAGGACCAAACTTTGTCATACATTGCTTTTGTTACAGACCTCTTCCTTGTAGATTTAAAGTGATAAGTCTCCTTGAATCATATCCTAACTGACAGTTGGGTCTCATTCTTACAGCCCTACACAAAGCCAAAGAAATGCAGAGACAGTCAATATACACACTCACCACTCATTAGTTATAGCTTTAAGATTCAAGCTTGGCTTTAAGCCAAATCAAACAAACCAGGGAAAACCCAGAAATTGGATGTCTTCTGCATGTTTCTGAAAGATGGACAGAAATTTACCTGAACTCGCATCAGGCTTTACATAAAGAAGCTATAGAAATTGGACATGAAGAAATGTATGTGCATCCATACTAAAACACTGAAGTAGTTTCTGCTGACAAGAACGCAAGCCCATTTCTAAACAAGGCCTTGAATAGAAGCCAACCTGGAGGCAAAGAACATATAGACAAACAAATCCATGCTTTTGCTAAAAATCATATTTTCCTCAGCTTAGCTCAGCAGAGGTATGAAGGCAAGTGCTGTGTTGCAAAAGCATCCAGGCGCACAGTGCAAATACAAGGCACTGCTACAAAATACAGTTTTCTAGCCAGTACTAAGTGCTTACCATTAACAAGGTGACCTACAAAAGGTATTATTTAAGGAACAGTAAAAGGAAGCAGAAGAATCAAACCACCAATTTCAGACCTGAGCTGGCTTTTCTAACAGCGTACAGACTGCATTGCTAAAGTCCATTATTTCCATGCTCTGCAGACTTTCTGATGCTTTTCTTACACTTACATTTTAATACTTTAAAAAAGTTGTCCTGTACATCAAGTTATAAAGAATGTTGTAGAATTGGAAGAAAGTACAAAAACCCTAGAAACTGGGAAGGGGCAGTAGTTTCATTTTCCTATTCTAACTTTGTGACGCTTTGGAGTTGCAATTTGTGAAACTCCATTCAGTCAGGGACTCCTATCAATTCTGGAGGCATTGCACTAACTTTAAGCATTCTGACACAGTACTAATCTAGTATATACACTAATCAAGAGAATTCAGCTTCAAGCTTCATTTACAGGAAGCTCAAAAGATGACCTCACAGCTGATTTTGATGAAGAAAACTGTTTATCACTGGTCAGCTGGGTGAAGAATTGGAGCTTTGAGGAAGTAACAGCATCTGGAATACTAATCATAAGTTAAACTGTCTGGATCAGATACAGGATACCAAATACGATAACAATACACTTGCCAGAATCAGTGCACCTGAACTATGGTTTTAAAAATGGAATCTTTGATAAACAAGGATTTCCTAGTGTTATGCACACAGAAATGGAAATACTATTAGCTAGTTGCAAATATCATCAGATATTATACTGCCAGACTGTAAAGTCAAGCCTACACAGACATGCACACACACAAGCACAGCAGCAATCATCTGTACATGACATCAAACATTTACATAACCAGCTGAAGTTAACTGAAATAACTCTTCCCTCAGATGATAACCAGCATTGGGAACACCCATCAATTAGTGATATTGAATTCCTAAATCAGTTCTGAAGCAATCTCGTGGTCAGCTGTAAGTAAAGTGGCTGTATCAAAAAAACTATTGTCATCTAATATGATTTGATTTATAAACTGAAAGCTGGCTACTGTGTACTGCAATCACATGAAACCTATCCCACAAATCAGATAATTGTTTAACTTTGCTGTAAAGAATTACAACATTACAACAAGTTTATTTATGTATTCCTTAATGACAGAGCCCTGAGAGTACATTCTTCACTTCCTAGGCAGCACTGATGTAAAGAGCAACACCTCTGAAAAGCAGCTGGTCCCAAGTTCAGATGCTGAGTGGAGACCTCTCAACTCAAGTCCTGCAGCTGGCAAAACAAGGGCAAACTCCTGGTCTCACACTGGGTGCTCACCCCTCTCCAAGTAGATCCTTACTCTGCTGCAGCTGGGAGGCTTGTAATTCAATCCAGCAGAGCTCTTGCTATCCACCAGTCCCTCTGGGATATCTGGAATTAGCCCAGACAATAAAAGGCAATCACTGTCAGACTTTGTAGTAGTATGGAAGAAAGGATGCAGGAGAAAGCCATAGTATGCAAGTACTTCCTGCACAGGAGAGATTCCAGTAAACTTATAGGAGTGTTAGTGCCCATGCTATTCACCAGCACACTTTTGATGCCTGACAGCCTCACCTCTGTGCCTTCTCAGAAGAGCATTGTTTCTGGAAAGGCCATGCCACAGCTGCCCTGTTAGGTCTGTCCCAAACACAACCATGGCAAAAGCCAGCAGCTCACATCATACAATAATGTTAATCTGCTGTAACTCCTGACTTTGGATTTGCAGTGGTAAAAATAGAGATCAGAATGTATTCCTAGTAATGTTTTTATCTTTTCCTGAAACACCAATATTATCTTCACCTAGAATATCTTTTTCTATGTTGTTTGTTAAATACTTGGGATTCCTGGAAGCCTGGATCATGCGTTTTCCATGGTTTCAAAATACACTTTTACTGTGGTGTGAAGGAAATAGTGTGTGGCTGAAGGCTTGGCTAGCTTCTGGATGATCGCACAACCTGTTTTCATATAACCTGTTCCTAATAAGAAGAATTATAATCATTACTAAGCCTGTGGCATATCAACTTCTACAGCTATGAAAGTTTGCTTTGGGAAGTTATTTTACTTCACAAAACTTGGATTCATTGATGAAAACTGCTCTGATTGCATCTGACAGCAAAAGAGTGGATTCAAAGAGAGAATACATTCCTTTGGCTGTGCCCTAGCATCCCATAGTCTTAGTTTTAAATACTTATCTTCAGTGCCCTTATAGCACAAAGGAAAAAACAAAGGCATCAGCAGTGAAAAAAGGAGCAGTTCCGTATTCCACTGTAGTACCACACGGTAGGTTTAAGAGATACAGCCACGCTTTCTTCTAAGGCTGCAGACTTTTAAAGATAAACATTATGTGTGGGAGATTAGTGTAAGAAAGTAAGACTGTGGGAAGGCACTGCTAACATAAGTTTGAGGAGTAATGAGCTCCTAAAACTAGAAGTTTTCTTATTAAAGCTGCAATTATTTGTTATTAACCAAAAGAGAATTAGTGAAGCTGTAGTAGTTAAAACATTCACACATCTCATTTCTTCTAGCCTGGAGGATGCCTATGCACAAACGCAGGTACAAAGGTGTAGTTTATGTATAGACACTTGAGAAAGTATACCCTTTGTTCACTTATTCCCTAAATGATTCTGCTGCATTAGAACATTAACTACAGGCCAAACTCGTTATCATGACACAGATGAAACTCAGCCTTGCCTTAGACAATTCAGGCCAAGAACCGTGGGAAGATGGGATGCAGGGCTCCCGTGCGACATGCAAGTCCCTGGCCCTGTAGGGAGCCGAGGAACCCTGCCGTGATGCTACCTCTGTGCCAATCCACCTCCAGCAAGGGGACTCTTGGAAGCCAGCTTGCTCCTAAGGAGAAAAACACATCCCGAACTTCCACCGCCCGTGCACCAGCTCGGCAGGGAAACAGGCTCTGGGTCAGTCTCTACAGGATGTAGGTCCCCTCAGTATCGCCCTCCAGCATCTCCCTAGGCCACCATGTCCCGATCCACTATGTCCCGCAGCATCCCCAGAAGCTGCGAGAGCCCTGCACATCCAGGTTGCAAACTCCCCTTTCCCGCCATGCCGGTGGCACTTCCCCTGAACACACACCTCCCCACAGCGCAACAGGCTCACCGAGCAGCCCCAGCCCCTCCCGCTCCGGGGACTCACCGGCAGCAGAGCCGAGAGCGAGCAGCCAGCGCAGGCAGAAGCAGACGGTGGCCAGGAGCACTTTCGTCCCCATCACGCCGCCTCTCTCTGTGCGCTCCGCCAGAGCAGAAAAGTTTCGTGAGAAAGAAAGAAGAGAAAAACAAAAAACCCCAAACAATCAAAACTAAGTTTTGCTTAAAAAAAAAAACAAACCGAAACAAACAACTAAAAGACGATGCCGCCACAGCGTTACACACAAGACGCCGTCACCCCAACAACGACCACCCCACACACCCTAGCCCTTCCTCCGCCGCGGCCCTTAAGTGCCCGCCAATATGCAAATATGTAAATGACCCCATGCACCCATTGGGTGAGTGCTGCGGGGCGGGGCGGGCGCTCCCCGGCACGGGAAGGGCTGTGGGGCCTGAGCTGCTCCCTCGGGGAGCTACGGACCCCGTTGTCGCCCCGCACGGCCCAGCAGAGACCCCTCAGCAAAGGGTCAGCTACCCTCCCGATGCCTCTGCCCCTTCTGTCTGCCCAGCGCTGCCCTCTCCCTCCGCGCTCTGCCTATCCAGGCGGCCCGGCAGCCGCTATCTGCTTGGTCCTCCGTGCCTTTGGCAATCATGGTCTGCTGTGCCCCGGGTTGAGTCTTCCCTTCCCATGCATGCTTTTGCACCAAGAACCAACTGCTGTCTGCGTTTCCAGCTCAGTAGCTATAAGAACCTTCTGCTGCTCCCTTGCAAAACCTCTGCTTTGTCTGCACTCAGAGGGATACAAGTTTGGAGTGTGAATTAATTCACTGAAGATGGCATCTGTACTCTGAAGAAATGCAAAGTTGTGTCCTTGAGCTTTCCAACTCTCTCTTCCATACCGTCACCAATACAGTTTGCAAACAGTTTTGCATCCATGGCCACTGGGTGAAAGATCAGTTATGTAAGGACATGTAATAGATAAATATTAAATTAATAAAAGGACCAGTTTTCATTTCACTGTGCAGTGTGTCGTCAAAGGTCCAGCTTCATAAAGAACCTTGTGGCTCTTACAGGGCACGAAGACTCCCTTTTTTGCAACACATGTTTTGCAACACAAAGCACCCTTTGAGGGTGACTGACTTTTCTCAGGCCAGGCACCTTAGGAAACTAAAATATACCTGGTTCACATTAGTGAGGCTATTCAATAGGAGGTTGCTCGGATGTAGTAGAACTGGGTCACCTTCGCAATGCTAGATTCCATTAAAAGAGCAGTAAGATCTGTAAGTGAGGATACATCTCTCCCAGGACACAACTTGAAGTTCCTCCATCACCAGCCCCTATTTATATCCAAAAAGCATTGGAAGAACTTAATGAGGGTGCAAAACAATGGCGCTGAGACTTTTTTCCCAACTGAGGCAACCGAGGTCAGGAAGGGAGGCTAAAGCAGTGGGCTGTGGGAGAGAGTGGGAGTCAGAGGCAGGAGATAGGAGAGGAGAATGCTGGTGGTAAGGACAAAGACCAGCTTTCCTCATCAGAAGAGGGTGGTGGTATGAGCACTGAAAAGCATGGTGTGTGCTGCAGCCAGCTAAGAATCAAGCATATCCTCTGACTGGTGTTCAAGACTCTCTCACCAAAACAATAGCAAGAATTTTCTCACGTAGGGCTCGTTTGTTGGTTGGGGTTTTTTTCAGAAGTGCAAACTGAACAATGCATTTTCTCTTGATGTAATTTGGTTGAACATCAAAAGTGTAATTCCCCCCTGAGAAATCAGCCTGCCTCTAGGTTTAGACATCCTTCCCAGAAAATTCCAGTCTCTGCAGGTAGCAGATAGAAAATTAAAATAACAAACAACTTAAGGCTAGTTGCTGTAACAGAGATTGTCAGGCCAGCACCTTAACCACAGGTCATGCTACCAACCCAGAGCAAAACAGAGCATGAAGACTCCATCTATGGGTGCCAGGCTGGATGAAGCCTTGGATGATATGGTTTAGTGTGAGGTGTCCCTGCCCATGGCAGGGGGGTTGGAACTAGATGATCTTAACGTCCTTTCCAACCCTAACTATTCTATTATACAACCACAAAACCTTATGTTACAGCATGACTGTTGGAAGACAGCTAGTGTAGTTTCAACTGCTGGTAGGACCAGACTAAGTAAAAAAGAGTAGAAAAGATAAGTGTCAGTGCTTGGCAGGCCAGGCTTTGGATGGATTGCTGGCCCCCACTAACCTCTGCAAATGCACAGGCTGCAATCAGACTTTCAGACTGTTCCCGATACAGATCATTAATCCCATCTACAGCAAGGAAACAACTCAAAATAAAATCTAATTCGTTACACAGAAAATGCTCGTTTGCAAAACATTTTGTTTCTTCTCATGTCCGTGCCTCATTTTAAGACATAATCTGGAAGAGTTATTCAAAGTCTCCATCTAAAACAAAAAAGAAAAATTACAAAGCAAACAGTAAAAGAAAACTTTCAAGTGATGAAAGAGCAGCAGGGGGAGAGGATGGTATAATTCTGGTTTCTCAGCTTTTGAACAAGTTGCCTAATCTGTTGTAAACTCAGCTGCAAAGTAATCTGAAATAGATGGGACTTCACAAAGGCAGAACGCGTCCCTGAACACTAAACAATGTGCAGTTGCACCAGGCTGACACAGCACATTTTCCAGTGTTTAGAAACTTTCTCTCCTTTAGAGATAATCATGATCGGATGGAGAAGCTTCGTGGCGTCAATTCAATGTTGCTTCAGTGCAATCATGAACTGGACTTGAGTTTCATTTCCTATGTAAAATACATAATCCTATACGGAAAGAAAAGCTCCATCTGTAAGACAGAGCTTGATTCATAGTACTCGGGGATTCCAAAGTGGGTGGAAGGTAACAGAGTGAGAGCTAAAATGCATTATTTCTAACAAGGAGGAGGGGGAAGCCTGAAGGAATGGAGACAGGAGTTGCATAACTAGGCTGGTACTTGCACCCACAGACCATGCTGAAGGTTAAAGTTAAAACAAGCCCACAAGCATCTTCAGCACAACGTGGGCAGCATTGGTTTGTGTAGCACAGCTGAGCTAAACCCCAAGTGAAGTCACTGGTCTCACACAATAGCAAACAAGAGGAGAATCAACCCCAAAATTTCATATGCACAGCAGTGCTCCAAAGAGAATTTGAAACACAGGGTAAAAGCAGAGGAGGGCTAGAGATGGAGAGGGAGACTAAGTAACTGAAAATTCCTGTGCTGCTTTAGTGTTGTTCATATAAAATATCTGATAACTGAGGATGAGAGGTCTTCCAGGAGGAGAGCTCATGCAACAAAGTATCTGCTTGGAAATAAGCAAAAGCGATGCTCTGCTCTTCTTTCTGACTAGGAAAAGCAAGTAAGTAAGAATTATTTTTTTTCCCCCTATAAATATTGAAAGTCCTCCTCAAGAAGAGAAAAAATGAAATTACTTACAAAAAGTCAGAGCAAACTTTTGGGTGACTTCTGTAGGAAGAAGTTTAAACAAACAAAAAGGAACCTTTTTCTCCTAATTTCAGTTTGTTAAAAAATACCTGTGGAAAGGGTTTTTTAAAAATATCTTTTTGTGAAAACCAGAAATTTTTAATGAAACCCCATTTGGGGATAAAACTTCCTGTGTCCATAATGACTAATTGGGCTACAGTAGCAGCTTCATATGTAGTGGAAGTCCTCTTGTCCTGGGCTGAGCCTCCTTGATTTACTCTGAGGAAGGAGAAAAAACCTCTGAGCAAGGATCATTAAAGCATCCAGGCACTTGAGGGTGACCTGTAGCAAGCCTGTGCCAGCAACACTGATCTACAAGCCCTTTTTGTGACACAATATTGCCTGCTGTTGCTGACAGTGAACATGGGGCACTGGTACATGTCAGTAGGGGCAGGCAGGCAGGTGATAGTTACGGTTTCAGGCCAGTCTGCATGTCACGATTATACTGAACCTCCCTAATGTGCAGCAGTGGGAAAGATGACAGCATGAACCACCTGGGTGTCTGCTTAGGAGCACAATCCATGCGGCTTTATGGGTTTTGGTACCTGGAAGAGCTCATGTGAAGGCACAGATATATGGGGAGCTGTGAAGTAGCTGCAGCTCTGACTGCAACAGGCAGAGCACCTGATCCTCCTGCTCACTTCTCTGTTTTGCAGAAAGGCTCCATCAGTCTTCAGTGTGACACAGGATACAGCAGGAGGGGGTCCTCATTGTGTAAAACAGCTTTTAGCTGTCTTGCCTTGATTATCCTTTGCTGTGGTATGATTTGATGTTCTATTCCCAGGTTATCTTATCTTGCAGACAAGGTCATCTCTCCGATTAGCACGCGGATTCATTCCTCTTCATCCTGCTCTCTTTCTTCCAATGCAAAATGTAAGGTGCCTTCTTCTCCTCCAGATAGAGTCACAGGCTAGGGCAGGATGCCCTGCTCTAGTAGTGGGCTGCAGATCTGGCTTCTGAGTGAGCCTGCACTACAGTTTTCTCAGCTGTGCTTTAATTAATTATCACGCTGCCAGTAGCGCCTGCCAAAGTCAGCTAGCTGTCTCGCCAGACACATCTTTCAAAATGTAATGCCATGGGAGAGACATTCCCACACCCCTTTTAGGGTGGTGGGTAGGGGAGGATAGTCCATCTCCCTACTCATTGGTCATGCGGCTGGTGTGCTGATCGAGTATGGTTCCCCTCACTTTCCCTCATGTGGGTCCCAAGCCCTGCCTGCAGTAGGTTAAAGATGTTGTTGGTTAAAACTTTTTGCAAAGTTACGAAAATGTGCAAGGGCAGCAGGGAGAAGGAGAGAGATCTCTTGCTTGACTGAAAGTGAGCAGGAGTTCCAGGAGTGCCTATAGAGGCAGGAGCAAGCCTCTGCATCTGCGGGGAGACTTCAGAACCCCCTGCTCTCTTTTGTTTTTCTGCAGCTCACTAAACTCATCCCTCTAACCATGGGAGCAGAGCTTTCTCACTCAGGTCCCAGCCTGGCAGCCTACATCCCTGCGCACGAGGGGGAGAGGGAGTAGGATGAGAGAGCAATGCACGGCATCACCAGTGTGGGAAAACAAATGTGTCATTTCCGTCTCGAGAAACGAACCAGGGAAGAGAAGCTTCTTCTCTGGCCTCTGGGCTCTCCAGTGAGGGAGAAGATAATCGCACGCTTTCTGCTTTTCCTTTATTTTCCTCTGCAAGGCTGACAGATGGTGTGTGGTGCAGCCAAAGTTGGATTCCAGCTTGTATCTCCTTCGGTTGCTTGCAACTTACTGAGAACAGATTCCTCCTTGGGCTGACATTTCTGTCTCATCCCAAAGGGGTTTGTTTTAATTTTCATTTAAAGTTTAGGCTGAGTTACCATTGCTGCTCTGGGATTTTGCAACTGGTCAGTAAAAAATCCCTCCTGGCCCATCGCTCCTGCTGTGGCATCCAACCCAGATGCTCTTGGAGTGAGGGGTGTACTCCCAAAAGTCAGTTCAGCCTGCCTGCAGTCAGAACACACTAGTGCAGTGTCTTCAGGAACTACAGAGGGATCCTGCCATGATTTTGTGCTCCTGACTTCCATGTGCATCGATTCTGGGGTCTCACGGAGATTTAAAACATTTCAAGCAAAGCTCTTACATGGTTAGTGATCTGTCTTCAGGAAACCGGGCAAGTTTGAATATGCAAAGTAAAATTCACTTGTCTGTTCTGATCTATCTGTCATGTGTAAATAACCAATAAATAACATTTATTTATCCATTCCTTTCATCATGTTACTTCCCTATCTCAACAAGTATACTGACACTTTGGAGGAACATGTACAGTTGAATTCTCTGTCCCAGGGATACTCCTACCAAAATTAAGACATGGCAACAGAGAACACACATACAAACAAGAGGGGAGAGGGAGGGCAGGGGTGGCAGCAACAAGATCCCACTATTCATCAATTGACCTTAGTCACCATGCAAACTATGGGAGAAGCCTGAAAAATGACCGACCTGATTCCTCGGTCATGGAAGTATTCAGATCCCATAGACAGGATTTTCCAAGTTGGAATATGACATTTTCCCTGAGGGCATTGCGTTCAGAGAGAGCCTCTGAGGGATGTACATCACCTTGGCCTCCAAAACACCAAATGATGCCAGCACTGTTACCTGCTTATGGCAGCCACAAATCTCAGGAAGCATTTTTTCTGGTTTTAAAGTCCTAAGTGCTCAGTCTGGCACTTTTAATGTGAAAAGCATGTGCCCATCATTGGAGACATTTCCTCATGGCACACCAGAGAAGAGGCATGTTCCAGCTCCTGCTGGAACGCAGGGGGGGTACCAGCCCCAGGTGTCAAGGACAGCCCCAGAATCAGAAAGTACAGACTGTCCAGAGCAAGGTCCTTTCCACCAGCCAGAGCACACACTGAGCACATGGAACTTTGTCTGATTTGATAGCCCCTGGCACCATTTCCCTCCTGACTCGCTCCTCCTGAACCCCAGTCCTTCCCTGGGGCTGTAGCAGACACCAGTGAGCCCTGATGCTGTTGACAAGAAGCTGGTGGCAGCAGCTCATGTCCTCAGCAGGTCCTAAGGCCACATGTAAGCACTTTACACTGAGAGTCTGGAGCCAAGACACCAAAGACTGAAATGCCCTGCCCCAAGGCTGTGTACAAAGTCAGGAGTAGAGACACAGAACCCACACCCCCTTCACCAGGGCAGGCTCCCCACCTGCTGACCTTCCAAAGGGGTATAAAACCAGAGTAATGAAAAACAGCAAAAGTGTTTGCTGCCTCCATCTCCTCTGGGCATCAACAATATCAGCTTCCATCAGTGCCTTCACCACCTCCACATTCACATCTCCCAGTGTGTCCTTTAAGTCTATTCAGGAATTTCTGTTTTCATGTCTAGTAAAGAAAATGTAGTCGTGTGTGTTTATACTCAGGTCTGCAGTTACGTAGATGGTAGGACGCCAAACAAAAATGGCTATTCTTATAAAACCTTCCTGTTTACTTACTATGGCAGCTACCTCAGTAAATGTTCCTGTGTTTAAAGTTATAAAAAGGCCATTCAAGACATCACTAGAAGGCTTAGAAAATCTCTGAGGATCAGACTCCAGGCATGAACTAGGTAATGGTTGCATTAGGATAGCCTGTTTTTCAGAGGCAGCTGATAACATTGTAACTAACCAAACTATGACATAAATTTGCCCCAGGAAACAAGGAAAATAGCTCTGTGGGTTGTTTCAAATTACTTATCCTGTGGGAATTTTAAGAATTCCTGTTAAATAATTAGGGACATGTGAATTTGATTTCCAATTAGTCTGATGTCATGAGAACTCTGGGTATGCAGCTTTTTAAAAGAATATTCATTCTCTTCTTGTTGAGTGAACCTCTTACTCAAGTTTTCTAGGGTCATGATGTTCAAAGTAAATCCTTAAGTCTTATTTCATATTGGAGTAAGAACTAGGATTTCCAGGCTCTCACATGTAGAAACATAAAAAAGACTTTCTGACAAACATAAGAAGTTCTTTAACTCAAAACTCTTGGGAAAATAAAATCAGTCGGGAATGTTCTAGTATATACAGCATTGAGGACTCACACAGCTGTGGTGGTTGTGGATGCAGTGAAAACTCTCTCCAGCAACCAAAAAAGCCCCAGGAACATGTTTGCTTTGCTGGTGGCAGTGGACCCCTTCACCAGCTGCCTGTCAGCCTCCTGGCCCACAGGATGGGCTAAGATTTCACTGAGCAAGGGAGACCACCTCTGGCTGGGTGTCACCTCTGACAGCCTGTCCTTGCTGCACCAAGGCCTTCACTGCTGGAGCTAGACTTTTTGTCTAAAGGGAAAACAATTATTGACTCTCCATTGCTGTCATACGTTTTCTTCCAAGCACTGGGGCTTTACTGAGGCCATTTGATGCAAACTTGACAAGATTTGTTTCACATAAAATGTCCACAGGCCACCAAAGGGTCTTGGTGCTCAGCCTTGTCACTTGTCTTTTGATGGATACCTCAGCTTGCCTTCAGCCCAGGACCAAACTGCCCTTTCCCATCTAGCAGCTGTAGTACAGATGGTTATGCAAAAGGCAGTTTCTATCTCTTCCTCATGCTCAGATTGCTCTTAAGCAAGGTGTCTTTTTATGAGGACATCTGCATTTACCAGTCATGGGCTACTTGGCTGTGTGATGCTTATGCACCCTGGAAGACAAAATGCAGGACTCTTCAGCAGCAGTTGTGACCTAGATATGATCTTGAGGTCAGGTCTTAGAAATGCCACCCAAACCAACTTAAAGTGCCACTGCAGGAAAACTGAAGAGATGCTGCCCATCCCCACAGGAGAGATAGGCTGTGCACGAACGCAGCGCACGCCTACCTGTTCTACCACGTGGAGAAGTAGGCATGCATCCAATTCCATACATATGTTTTAAAGCAGTGGTTTTCTACATATGTTGTGGTTGAGGTATAGGGTTGAACTGACAGGCCTGAGAAGAAGCTGTAGAAAACACATGCAGCAGAGAGAATGAACACTACTCAGAGTCTGTCTTAAAAAGTGCTAAGTTTTCTTTGTTTTGTTTCAAAAGACAAATGCTGGGATATTTTTTTATTTGCCTTCTGGTCTTCAAGGTTTAGCATTCTTGTTGTCAGACTCTTGTCTGTGGCCATGAAGGCTAAACATTTACTCTTTTGAAATGCAGGTTGTGGTAAGTAATTACAGGACTGCAAGAGGAGTCTTACATAAACTACCTGCTTCCAGGAGACTTGCCCTCATTCCTCAGAGCTTCAGCCCCTTTTAGGGCTAGTTAGTACTTCAGAAGCTGTACCTGGTTTTCTGTGGCTTGTTAATCTCCAACCAGATTTACTGAATAATTCTTTTATCATTTATTTATGATTGCCAGCAAGCTATTGGAAAGCCACCCTTTTGTTGTTTTGGCTCCTGTAATTCTTTTTCTTAGCCTGAAGAGAACAAAGTTTTGTAAAAGAAAGAATTAGCATCAAAGGAGCTTCCACCTGTGGACATGGGAAAAACATTTCCTACATAATGCTTGTCCTTTCACCATTCTAAAAAGAATTTTTCCTTGTGCTTCAGGGACATTACAGCACCCAGATTAGAGGGGGAGAGCCAGCCTGTGAGATACTTCACAGGCAATTGAAGAGGACAGTCACTGCCCTGTTTGATTCTGGCTGTCATCATTATTCCTTCCCAAGATAAAGCAGAGACAGACAACAGAGCAAACAAAGCTAATGGATTAAGGCAAATTTGGAACTGATTAGGCATAGTAAAGGAAGGAGACGGTGCCCCGTGGTTAATTCATGATGAAACAGCTGCAGGCTTCTCCTTCGGGGCAGAAGTGGAGCTCAGCAAACTGTTTTCAACTTAAATAGCTCTTGGCTCTGAAAAGTTATGTTACGACTCAATCACAGTATTTTCAATTTTGTGCTGAATTAACGAAGTTGCTCAGGATGAAAAAAAATACAATGTCACCCAAACTTTTTGTTTTGACACTTCTTAAAACTTTCTGGTTTGGAACCTCCTTTCAAATTTGTTTTCAAAAAATAGAAAAAGAAATAACCACCCAGCTCTTGAGATCAAATTTAAATATTGAACTTTTTTTGGTTTAATGAATAGTTACTGATCACTCATGGTTTTAATGTGTTTAACACTGATTTGCTTGGCCTCAGGTATTTCAGCTGTATGTTTTTGTCTTTCACTGAATCTCCTCCTGCATCCAACTACTTTCCATTCAAATACCCCACATAAATCTGCAGCGACCAGTTCAGCTGCTCTGTGCCCTGTGCAGGTGTCAGTCTCTGAGGAGCTAGGCAGCTATAGACTCGACCCAGCTTGCAGGGAAAGGCACGTACCTCCTTTCCTTTTGCTGGAACAGTAATAGCCAGAAAAGTATATTACAAGCATGCCAGTTTCCCTGATCCTGGTGTAAAAATACCACTCTTAATGGTAACCCATATGGTAACTGCCATACTTCTTGATCTGCGTTCCTGGGATCTCTGCAGAAGATCACTTGCACTTGTTGCAGAAAGACTCAGTATCACAAATGCTCATTCATCAGGCATGCTCCCAGATATCCGGGACTTGCTGCAGACAGGACACACTCGGGCTGCTGCTTTTGGACATGGCCACACTGGCAGGTCTCTATGTACAGATTTATGCATGTAGGTGCATGATTCATGCTCTGAATGAATGCTGCAGGACCAAGCCCTTGCAACTTGCCTTGCAGTGCATTAGAACAAAAAACAGTCAGCTGTCAAATTTACTATAAAGTGAGATAAGAAAAGGTCTGTATGTACACAATACATTTAGTATATTTACCTAGATATTTTAAAATTATGCCTCTGAGCTTCTAATTTCCTTTCCCTTTCCAATTTTAATTTTTATGAAGAAAAAAACAACAAAACCAACCCACAAACAAAAAAACAAAACAAGACAAAACCAAAAACAACCCACCAAATAAAACCATAGCATTTTAAATAATACTTTCCCCTGAAACTTAAATCTTTTTATCCCAAAAAAAGCAATTTCCAGGACTTTCTAATAGCAGCATAAATAAAATATCTGGAAACTGAATCTGAAAATGCAACTACACAAAAAGCATAAACAATTTTTCATAATTTGGCATCTGTATAATTGTTGGATTTGCTATGTCTAGAAAGGTGTTTTTCTTCTGAAATAACACACTGGATACAGTAAATCAGCTCTAATCAACTGCTAGTAACTGCAATAGCCAGCAGTGAAGTCTAAGGTTTCCTTAGCATGAAACATGACCTCTACTAGATGGCCTTTTTCCTGTTCAGATGACTCTCCTTCTGCAAAGAAGGTTTTATAAGTGTGAAAACAAAATCCGGTATCTCCCCAAGAGAAGAGTCACTGCTTATCCCAGTGGAGTTTGTAAAGGAACTGGCTCATTCCTCTCAGCCCAGCTTCTTGGTAGATTTTGGTCCTGCTGAAGCATGAGGCTGGAAGCATTGATTGACTTGAGCAGGGGCAGTATTAGTTTCCTACTGGGGGCCTGCTGAAATATGTCATTGTGTGTATCTGTGCCTAGTTACTGCTTCTGCTGTGCTCTCTGTTGAGCAGTGAGAAATCTCCTTCCCCAAAGTTTTTACCATGGTTGGATGCTGGCATAGACGGCAAGTAACTTGCAGCAGTGATATATTACCTTACCAGCTGTCTTCTGAGGATCACAGCCTGCATTGCAAAACTTAAGTTTCCAAAATGTCTATAGGCTGGGTTGCCCCAGGCACTAGAGAAAAGAAACAGTTTGGAGGAAGAGGACTCTTGCATCCCAAAACAGCATGGGAAATTTTCATGGACAAACCCTTAGGAAGGCATGGCCTTTGGGAATGTGCGAAGTAATAGCTGATGCACCAGGTGAGCGATCAAGTAGGATCAATCCACTAGCCTTTTGCATTATGACTGCACCAGCTTCTTACAACATGCAGGATATGTGGTCAAACCAGGAGATGGTGTTTCTATGAAAAAAAAAAACAACTTTATTTCTTGCTAAAGTCAAATATCCTGCTGTGAATAAAATTGCGTAAGCTGTAAATTAAGTTGTTAATTTCTGACCACTTCTCTGTTTTTTTTTTGGTGGCTATTCATTCTCACACTGCTACCCAACTGTCGTGGTTTAAAACCAAGTCCGCACAGCTCGTTCACTCACTCCCCCCCATGCTCCCCCAACTCCCGGAGAGTTAGGAAGGAGAATCCAAAGAATGTAGCCCCCACGGGTTGAGATAAGAATGGTTTAATAGCTAAGGCACAACACAAATCACTTCTGCTACTACTACCACAAATAATAATGATAAAGCCAATAACAAGTGAAGAGAATACAACACCTCACCAGCCACCGACCCATAACTCACCCCACCCTGCCCGACCGAGCACCGACCGATACCTCCTCCATCCCCCCAGAGCTCCAGCCCTTCCGGGTCTCTCCCGGTTACATCCTGGGTATGACGTGCTATGGTATGGAATACCTCTTTGGCTAGCCTGGGTCAGGTGTCCTGTCTCTCCTTCCTCCCGGCCTCCCCTCCTCCCTGGCAGAGCACATGCTCAGAAAAGGCCTTGGACAAACCAAACATTTGAGCAGTAACTCAAAACATACTTGCTATCAGCAACCATTCTCAGCCCAAAAGTCAAAACACAGCACTGCACCAGCTACCAAGAAGGAGAAAAAATGACTGCTACTGCTCAAACCAGGACACCAACCTACTAAACAAATTGGCAAGCCCCAGAGCTGAAGTAGTTACTGCTAGTGCTATGCTACTGATAAGGTCTCATATGACAAGCCCAGTCTTTCAGCTGTTTTCATACAGGTCTGTATTGCATGAATATATTAATTTTCTAAATCTTTTTCTTGTATTGATCACTTTTCTGCCTTTTTCTCACTTGAGAACATAGCTTTCTCTTTCAATCCACTGAAAACGAACTTGAGCTTAAGGATCCTTGCACTTGGGTAAACCATCTCAATAAATCACTGCCTAATAACTCAAGAGGAGAATTGGGTCTATTCCCCTCTAGCCTCAAACTTGCTTAAACCCCAGCCTGGTGTTTTGTTCCAAGACCTTACACCATCCTTTCTCTACACCCACACCAACTGGAAAATTAACCTCTTCCCCAAGGATAGAGAAGGGCTATCTGAGCCCCTTGGGGTTCCAGCCATGACCTTTTTAGAAATTATAGGCCTTTCCTGTGTGACACAATGCCCTGGAGGGAGTATACAGCAAAAATTGCATGAACTGAGCTTGCTTTGCAACCACCCCAGCCAAGTGATTGCTAAATGAAACTCGACATCCACAGCAGATACTTATCTACAACCTGCAAACACAGTCTGTCTGGTGAATCTGACAGTTGGTGTAACTTTGGTGATGGGTATTAGGTTCAAGGTAGATGTGCACACCAAAAACTGGAAACACTCCATTATAAAACTGTCCCTTGAATACAACTGTGGCCATGTCCTCACCACCTTCTGAGATCTCTTATTCATGACTTATGTTTGTGCATTTTGACTGTCTGAAGCATTTGTCTTCACATACAAAAATACAAATGAAAGAGTGTGTTATGCTGGAATCTGTACCTTCCCTCTGAAAACTTGTAATAGATTTCAAGCAGGAACTCCAAGGTGCGTTATGTACTTACACAGGAATCCCTCGATCCAGCACAGAGTTAGCACACTGAGGCACTTAGGTGGATCCTAATTGGAATCACATAAACTTCATGAGACTCCTGTTGAATGGAGACCCAACACACAGTGAAGTCTGCTGAGAACTAAACAGAAAAAGAGACAGCAGTGTGCCCATACAGCCAAGAAGGACAACAGCCACCTGGCCTGTATTAGCAATAGTGTTGCCAGCAGAGCCAAGGCAGTGATCATTGCCTGCACTAGGCACTGGTGAGGTTGCAACTTGAATCCTATGTTCAGTTCTGGGTCCTTCACTACAAGAGAGACATTGAGGTGCTGGAGTGGGTGCAGAGGAAGGCAACAAAGCTGGGGAAGGGTCTGGAGCACAAGTGTGATGAGGAACAGCTGAGGGACCTGGAGATGTTGAGTCTGAAGAAGGCTCAGGGGCGATCTTATTGCTCTCTACACTACCTCAAAGGAGGAAGGAACGAGGAGGTAGCTAGTTTCTTTTCCAATGTAACAAGCAATAGGAAAGAGGAAATGGCCTCAAGCTGCCCCAGGGGAGGTTTAGATTGGATATTAGGAAAAATTTCTTCACCAAAAGGGTGCTCAGGTATTAGAACAGGCTGCCCAGGGAAGTTGTGGAATTACCATCCCTGGAAGTGTTTAGAAACCATGTAGATGAAGCTTTCAATGGCATGGTTTAGCAGTGGTCTTGGCAGTCCTGGGTAAAGGCTAGACCTTGAAGGTCTTTTCCAGCCTACTTGATTCTATGATTCTATGATTTTATGTCTTGAATGTTTTGCTCCCTGTTCCTTGGTTAAAGGGACAGCACTCACCACTTCAAGCCCCTCCAAGCCCCAGAGTGCCATGGCAAACAGCCAGGATTGCAGTCTTTCCCACTCATATGCTCAGCCCTGTAAACCCCAAGAGAGTCAACTGGAACAACTCTCTGGGACAAAGATAATGCTGTTGCTATCCCTTACGCCCATACCACCAACTTTTGCTGATCTCTTTCTACATTTTTTCCCTTGCTCCTTATCCCTCAAGAATACAATTTAGGCCCCAGAAAGTCAAATACAAGCTGTAAGAGTTGTTCAGCTAATTCAGCCAGAGGAAAGTTACGGTTGCTTTTCTTTGATGACATGAAAGATTTGATGAACAAGAAAACAAAACAGTTTTAGGGCCTGATCCAACTCAGAGAGTGCTCCCACTGCATGCTCTCTGAAAAAGAATGTCAAGACACAGATCTCATGCTGTGTTCAAGAGATTTCAAAGTTTCACAGAGGACCACCTGACAACCATTTAATTCTAAACTGGGCACCCAAATCCATTATCTGTTCTGGAAGAGCTCAGCATTAGATGACAGTACCAAAAGCAGACAACAAGCCACTACAGAGGAAGCTGCCTGTAGGAAAAGTATAGGAGTGACTATATGTTCCAGATGGGGTCTTCAGATATGAGAGCTGAAAATACACACCGTTCTGGAAGATCTATCACTGTTTTTTGTACCCTCAATGAGGAGCCCAAGGATATTTCTTGTACATCACGTGATGACAAGGAAAAAAACAAAAAAAGAGAAAAAGAATTTGCAGCTCCAATGCCCACACCATTAGATCTAAAAGATAAGGAAGGAAGCCTCCTGGGGGCTACTGACAAGCCAGAGAAAGTTAAAGGTCAGTATCGCAAGCAGTTAATGCAAAAGAAGGAACAAAAATCTCCAGACACAAGATCATCATTATGCTGCAGAAGTATCCAAACTATTGTGAAAAATAAGGAAAGAACAGCATGAATTGGTTAATTATGCAATAAGACATAAACTCCTACCATTCATCCCTAGTGTATGGTTAGGAAAAAGTATTACGCAAATTATGAAACATATTGCTAGTCCTGAGCTATTTTAAATTTTCTTCATTATTTACTGAAATTAAATGCAAGCTAAGAAGTTCAGAAATATTTCTTAATAGGCTTTTGCCTCAGGAAAGGTCACTTGCTGCAGGAGAATTTTCCGATGGAGATGATCAATACCTTTAACCTGCAGCAGTCTTTCAACTATCAGATTCTCAGCACCAGCAAATTGACCATAGACAGCTTATTACACTGCAGATGAAAAACACTTTAAATCCTAAAGATACCTGAAGCAAGCAATCCCTGTCCTAGTGCAAGTAATCCCCATTCCTACCTTCAGTTCAGTTATGTTCAATATAGAGATTATAAAACTATCTGGAGTAATTTTGTCTTATGTCTTTCCTCAGATGCATCCCCTGTAGGCCTCAAGTGTGGGCATTTCAGGTCTGCAGGCAGGAGCAGAGGCCTGAGTCTCTACCTTTTTGTGTTGAGCTGTTGAAGAAATTGTGACCCCGAGATATGAAACACAGTTATGTAGTCTTAAAGAGGTACTAAAAGACTATACCACGTGATCCCTAGAAGGCGAAAGGAAGGCATACAGCAAATCCCAATTTCAAACTTCAACCAAAAGACACTGTCTCTCAAAACCCTGGCACATAGTGGTCAGCTAATGTTCGTCATGGACAAAAGATCTTGTAACAGTTTCTCTCGCTCTGGAACCACAAACATCATCAAGAGCCTAAACACTTTGCTATGCCTCAGTTTCCTCCCTTGGGTCTTTCATCTGCCAAACCCTGCAGGAGACACATTGAGATCCACAGCACTACACAGCTGAGGATCTTGGCCAATTGGTATTTCTAGAAGAGCAATCTCAACCATATTCAATGTGCACTCTTGCACTGCTCAGAAAGGGCACAGCTCACTGCCAAACATAGCCATGGCAACTTCTCACCAATAACTAACTGATACGGTTTTGGAAGGACCTGGTTTTGAAGTGGAGAAGCAAACTCCTGAAACCCAGGTCAAGCTCGTTCATGGAGCGGTTTGATAAGAAGCTGGGTGTCTGGTATCTGGATTTGTGCTCAAGTAACACTGGTCTTCATGGAGGCTGAAAAACTCTTTCATTCTGTGTGTGGGATGAGAAAGTCCAGAAAGCAGGACCCTGCTCTCAGGAGGTGCCTCTGATTTCCAGCCTTGCACAACAAGCAGCACCCAGCACACCTCAAGCCGATGCTGGTGCTTGCTAATGGGGTATAAATAGAAGAAAGGAGCTCTGGGATTCATTGACTAAATGTTCAAGGAAACACGAGGCCGCTCTGTCTGTGGCATGTTCCCACCAGTTTGTTAGTCTGTCTCCTTGTTAATGAAGAGATATCCGTTGGCTGCTAACCCAATAGTCACATGGCCTTTCAAGGACACACACACAATGTTAGAACAATTTGTCATTTCATGCCCTCTTGTGCTCCTGGGTGGTTTGTTTAGCTTTCAGACCCCAAGGGAGGTCCTAAGGAGCATCATATCCTGGACACATCCTCCTCCTCCTGCTGGAGCTTTGCAGGCCCTGCAGAGACCTAGAAACAAGGGGGTTTTGACCCTGACACCTGCTGAGAGGCCCTCTCATTCCCTCTGAATGCCCAAGCTACAGAGAAATGCCAACATGCCTCTCCAGCACTGCCATCCTTCAGAGGCTTAGCACTGCCACTTCCTCCACTGTGTCCCTCCTTTTCCAGAGAGTATCACACTGCACCCATGAGCATGACAGCATCCAAAATCTTTTAAAAGCTTCTGAACTGGTGGCCCATTTTGGCACTAAATCCTAGGCTTTGCTTGTTCTGAGTTTCAGGAAAGACAACACAGTGTTATTTTCTTAAAAAAAATAAATAAATAAAGGTGTTTATATATTATTTGGAATGATCCTTCTTTGAAGTCAAGACACACAGGTATGTGCAGTGTGAGCAAGTGTGAAGTCATATTTTCTTCCTTTTTTGTTGTCTTCCTTCCCACATCATAGTCAACGAAACCAACATGCCTGTTACAACAGAGCCTGAAAACTCCTAAGAAGCAGTACACGTGGGTGTGATTGGCCCACTGTGGAGACCAGAACCTCCATGTTCACCAATCCTCCATGCTCAGGCAGCTGAACTGTTCTCAGCTCTTAGCCACTGCTGCAATGCTGCAGGCTTCTTCAAGGCTAATTTGGTTCCAGTGAGTGGATACCATGGCAGTGATGATATACCCTGCAAGACAAAAAGCACAGACGAGGAAGGGCTGCTTGTCACAGAGCAGGGCCCCAGACAAGTCTGAGAAGGAGACACTATGTGTTCTGAGCTGCTCCTGCCTCTGGAAGACCGTCTCGATTGAAAAAACAGGACAATCCGGATCAGCCTGACCAGTGAAATTAGCAGCCAAGTCTGTCATGGCCACAGGTGGAGAAGTAGGACTTCCTAACTACAGAAAAACTGAAAGCAGAGGCATCTTTTACAAACAGAACAGAACAAAACAAAATTGTGCTGCTGAAGCATGGGCTGCCTTCTACTTGCCTGTCAACTCCTTGATTGCACAACTGAAAGAGAGGTGTATGTAACTCCTTATTGTCAAAGAGGACAAGCTGTACTTTCACTGGTTTATTTTCTACCATATAGTCCCTTGTTCTCTTTTCCCCTTCTTACAAAAGTCCATTCTGGCTGAGGGTCTCTAGGCATGACATAGAATATGCAGGTAATGAGCTGACTATAAGCCCAAGAGGCTAATTCCCCTACAACTCCTCCAGTGTTAGAGAACAACACTATTTTTCCATTGACATCTGAATATGCAAGAAACAGCCAAGGGGCCATCTACCAAAGCTCTGCCTTGCAGTCAATAGTCCATGAACCATATGGGCCCAAAGGTGTCATACCAGGTTTGCCTAATGTGGGTGGAGGGTTTGGACACTCCAGAAATGTCTAAAATGGTGCTGGCTACATGTGTTTAGGAACCTGAATCACCCTCAGTTTTTCTGTAAGAGTCCACAGCCAAAACTGGTAAAGTCACTATGTGAGAAAACAATCTCGCTCCACCCAGGAGAATGTCCCACAGCTTGACATACATCACTTTCCAAGAATAATAGACTCCAGCGCTTTTCTGCTATTTAAAAATAAATCATGGAAGTATACTCTAAGTAGGCTCTATAGAATTAATATACAATGGAATTGAAAGTCTTTCAATTCACAGTGATCATCATCTGATGCTAATTATATTCCTCATTCAGGAGTCTTCAGTTTGGGACAAAAGAATATTATGATACAAACTGAAAGGTATTTAGTAATGGTCATCTGATAAGGAAATGTATTCTGCAGACCTTGCTCTTGATGTACTTCTGTTGTTCAGAGACCAAAATCATCAGCTCTGGTCAGCCTTTTGGGGCATCAAGTAGAACATAGGACGTTTCAAGTGGGGGTGAAGTGCCAAGTCACTGCCTATGCCCTGAAGTCTTGCTGGTGGCTCAGATTCCCATGCCAGATGAGCCCCACTCCTAATCCCTCAAAGACTATGGTGACGTCTCAGTGGTGTAGATCAAGGATCACAGCTCCACAGGAGAAACCATATAGGGTCTGGTCTACTAGCACTCTTGAAAGAGCAGATGTGTACTCCAACAAGCTTTTCTTAATTGCAAGACAGGGACAGCACACGGTAGGAGAAGATGACTGCAGGGCAAATAGTAGCCTGTTTGCCTTTGACACAGGCAGCTTGCATGGTACCTCACATGCATCCCATATTTATGTCAGATGCCATTCATACCTTTGAAAATAGTGGTCTAGCTGTGGTGCCAAAAAGGCAGAGTCATCCTGGGTACTGGAGCTAGAGCACTGACATGTGCAGCATATCATCTTGACCACAAGAAGTAGGCTGACCTGATGGAGGGCAAAAAAATGGGTTTAGACAAGTTCATAAAACTTTTACCATGCTCCATGACTGTGCTGTGCAGTAGTCCAGGGCTGACTTGGGCCTAGTTCTCTTTCAGAGAGCTGCCCAATGTTTTTGTACAGTTTGTTTTCTGCAAGCAGCATCCCTTCAGAGGAAGCAGGTAAATCACGCAGTCTCTCATCATCATGTTCAAAGCATACCACATTAGCTTTGTCAATGGGAAACCTTGTGCCATTGATCTGGGATGTGATGATACAGACATGGTTGGACAAAAGGTTGTGCTTGAGCCTCCACTTCCCTGAGTCAGGATGAGAAGCATAATGGCTGCTAGCCTCTTGCTTGTCCAGGGTGACCTTGGGCATGTCAATTTATTCTTTCCATTTCATGAGTGGACCAAGGATATGTCTTCTGCTCATGAGTCTAATCTAAGGGTGTTGAGTGCTGCAAGAGTCCTCCAGGAGACTCCTTGCCTAAAAAGAGTCAAGAGACTCTGAGTTTTTCCCTTGAGTCATGTACGTGTTTGTGTTTTTCTTTCCTGGTTGCAGGACGACATTGTGGAAGTTTACCACTTAGACTTCCAGTTGCCTTTGTACTGTTTGCCTTTCTCCTCATATGTCCCTCCTCTCCCAGTAGCCTGTAGACTGTCGTCTCCTGTGATGACATCATAGCCATCCCTAGTCCTTCAATTTCCCTTTCCTGGAGTGCTGATTCTCAGCAAAGTTGCATTTGCAGTTCCAAACCCAGAAATTTCAACATTGACTTGGAAAACTCTCTCCAGTCTTTTTATGATAGAGAGATGGTGTCCCTGTGCTTTATTTCCAGGACAGGAAATGGCTATCCGTTGGGAAGAGCAATGGCATGGCCACATCTTTGACAGTCTGTGCCATGGAGTGACACAATGTGATTGCAACCACGGTTGCAACCCAGTGCAAGATGGTGTTGTAATTGCCAGTGGCCCAGCTCCATCAAGCAGATTAAATTAGCACACCACTGTAGAAATGAACAAGTTCATGGACTGCAGTTCTTTAATATCACAGGTAACCATGCCACCCTGCTCACAAATTTATCATGTTACAGCATGAAACTACCTAGTTTTTCTGCCCCTGTAATTCCAATAGGGAAGTGCTCTCACAATTGCATTCCTCTGGCGGTTAGAAACCAGACTAATTTCCAGCCTAAATTTAGACACTAGATTTGGATGCTCTTGCTGTACTGGGAAAGGTTTTGGGACTTTCACGGGGGATCTAAGAAGGCAAAGCCCAATGTTTTCCTTAACTTTCAGGGATTTAAGAGAGTAAGCAATGCCACCTACTGGCATCAAAAAAGAAGATTTAATTACTACAATGTGTTGGTGTGATGGAAAGATGACAGAGAAGACTGTCACTGTTCTTCAGGTGGTCTTTTGCAGCTGAAGGTGAGCTGGAGGCAAACAGGAGAGTTTCCACTCACACATGCTACTCAGGTAAGCTCTGTAGGAAACATTTAGCAGCTGACTCACTTGCTTTCACCATTTGAGAATGAACAGTGAGGAAAGCAGCAACTAGACAGTGTTGATGTGCAGCCTGCATGCCAGGGCAGACCCTGAACTTCCCCAAAAGGTTACCATGCAGTGATTAGGTGAAATTAAACCCCTGCCTAGCAATAGTTGTGGGTGAGTGCAAACTGGATATAGGAAAAGCCTCTGAGGAAGGCAAGAATCTCATGCAGCTGAGGAACTGAAGGATCAGGACTTAATTTCAGAAGGAGAACTCATGAGTGGAAATTTAAGGCTATGCCTCAAGTACTGAATGGCTTGATGGGTAGGTAGCTGGGGAATTCCACTCACATAATAGCACATAGATGCAGAAACATTTGCAAACAATAGGCTTAAAACACATCAAGAGGAATAACAAACCCTGTAACTAAACTAGGGAAGTACTTAATACAGGTTATTCTTAAGGTGACTATCGCTGCTTGCGTTGGTTCTCCCGTCCCATCTCCAGAAGTTGAGAGCATTGAGGTGAGCATTTACACAACTGTTAACGCATCAGTGGAGAACATTTCCAGGGTGTTTATTATTTCCCAGTTAGAAGGAGGATGCCAGAGCAAGCACTGCACCAAAAGCCCTTGCAAGGTAGACCCCCTGCAATTTCTTCAGCAGCCACAAACCTGTGTTTCCCTGACCCTGTGAAGGGTAGCTGGGGCCAGTTTGTCAGCCCCTGCTCTTCTTAGCACAGGCTTTGCCCCAGGTGGCCACTCCAGAGCCAGCCCTGCATCCCTGGCTGCACCCAACAATGGCTTTCCTCTTGATTTGCCAAGCTATCCTTTTCCTTTCTCCTTCATAGCCCAGGGCAGGGATAGTCGAGTTGTAGCAGGTACATACATGAACTAAGTACATGGGCATATGACCCAGGATGGCTCCTGCTGAAGGTGCTGGCAGTCACACTTGCTAAATGACATAAAGTTAAATGCCTCTGCTGTGCTCCTGGGCTTCTCAGGACAAGTGCTGGAGGAGAGAAATAGAAGAAGTATAGCACAGCCCAAGGCTGGCCTTGCAGTCGCCAGGAATCTCCAACAGAGCCAGAAGCCTCTGGAGTTTTCTTACACCTAGAGTATTCTTACACTATCCTCTGCAGCACTTGCTCCTTGTCAGACATAAGGCTCAGAGGTCCATGAGTCTTGGCCAGCTCCTGCATTCCTATTTCTAACTTCTGGCAACATGGCTGAGTAAAAGCATGCAGAAACCTAGCCAGTTTTTAAGTGTCAGGTCTACAAAGGCGACTACTTCTTTGCCTGTTTCCCATCTGTCTCCTCCATTCAGTGTTATCACAAGCAGGCCTTTCAGTGGATGGATTGAAGTAAGGGATATTCCTCTGTCCAGCCATGTCCTCTGTCTTCCCCTGGCTCACACAGAGGCAGGCAGCACCATGCAGCTTGCAAACACCTGAGGCAGCTAGAGACAGACAGGGTAAGGGGCTGCAGTGACCCAGGGGCTGCATCCAGGCTGTGGAAAGGTGAGCACAGAGTTGAGCAGTGCCTGTCAGCTCCTCAGAGGAGCAGCCTGCATTTGCCCCTCTCAGTCAGAGGCTCATCAGCACTGGCCACAGCATGCTGGAATGCCTTACTCCCAAGGGGACCTTTGGGTGGCCTTCCAGCACCTCCAGGTCCCATTGCCCTCCCTTCCAGCAGAGCGACATTGTCTGAAACAACTGGACTACAGCAGCAGTGTGTACATCTGACTGCAGGTGTCTCTTCCTGACCCCTTCCCTACAAAGTTTGTGATGGAATTAGACACCAGTGGTTCACAGTTACAGGTCATCCCCTTCAACTGCCCCAGCTGGATCCTGCCTTGGGCTTCTCCATGATTTTTCTGCTTGTCCCTAATAGGAGAAATCAGCACCTGAGCTGTGAAGTAGAAATGGTCCCCAAGAACAACAGAGAAGTATTGAGAGTCCACAGTGACTCTAAACACAGAGCACGATAGGTGAGGTCACATCACTTCACACAATGGAGTGTCTTCAAATTGTACCATCGCTACCATTTAATAAGCTGAACACTCAATTAAATGAACACAAATAATACATACAGTTTGTTGATGTTGAACTCCCTGTCCAGCTCTTATTAATATTTTGCAATACCAGACAACACACAAGTTAATAAATTAGAAGAGACTCCAACTAATTGCTGTTTAAAAGGCTGAGATTGAATATGTCTCTATAGATGCATTCACCCTCCTCCCCCCACCTGTTTCTGAAATAAATAGTTGTAAAGAAAAAAAAGTAATAAACCAAACAAGATACCCTAAAATATGAAAGAGTACAGGACACAGCTTTGCTAAGGTTGTTATATTTCACAATAGCCTTTGTTCAAAATGCATTTAGTCACAGGCTCCTTACAGGCTTAGCTTTGGCCTCTGATAAAATTGCATTGAAGCCAAAGAAATTGAAGTAATTCAGAATCAGTGCAGCCAAAGCATTGTAATAAAATATTTTCTCCAAGATAGAAAGTTGATTTAGGCAGTGTTTTTGGAAGAGACTGGTTCATTTTCCTTCTCTGCCACATTATTTTCTGCATGATCTAACGGTCATGTACATAACAGTATGTGTGCCTTGTAACATAGTTGTTTTAATGCAACTTAGTAGTGCAAACTGAACCATGCCCAGATGAAATATGAATATACTGTTCCATTTTAAGTGCAGTAACACCTTTCTAAAAGATGAACTTGACATCTGACTACACCAATGTCTTAAGTCACCTAAACCCAAACTAAATCCATATAATACAGAGATCTCGTGTTAACAAGGTGTTTGCATGTTGCCAGCATGAAAACTAATGTAGCAAGTGCAGTACAGGAGGAGCCTCAGATCAAGACCTCCATGGGCAATGGAGGCAGCATTTCATTTGAGAAAGAGCTGAAAGCTCCCCATGGATGCAGGAGGAAGAGGAGCAGAAAGGCACCCCAAATTTTTCACAACCCAGGTGGCAACCCAGCAGGACTGGCAACCCAGCAGGATTGTCACTCACCTCAGCCAAACAGAGCCCTCCACTAGAAGTCACCATGAAGGTCCTGGGGCGATTTACTTGCCACACACCCATCCCCAAGGCAGGCGGTGACTTGTTCACAATTAGGCACAAGCTGCAGACATTTAAGTGCTGTCTGCTTCATTACAGCATTATGGGGATGAAAACCCAGGACAGTGACAGAGATTACATGTGCCCAGCTGTTGTACTCACAGGCTACTAAACCTATTCACCTGTGAGGCTTTCTAATACACTGCTTTGTTGGGTTGATGGTTAGGAGTGTTGAGCTATAGACACACTGAGCACAGCACCGACTACAATTGCCTGTAGTCCTACCCAGTTCAGGAAATAACTGCTCATCTGGCAACACCTAATTACTTCCAGGAGGGAGATGGCATTAGCTACAAGCTATCCAGAGGTAAGTTCCCCACAGGGAGACTGAAAATCATGCATGCAGACATCTCTCCAGGCACAACAGGAAGGGTGCCTCTCATTCAGCCTTTACAAACCATTCATGGCTTCACTATGTATTTTTCATGAGTCTGGGAGGTTTTTGTTATGATGCCAGGACAAGATCTCCATACCTAAGTTCTCTGAGGAAAACAGTGAACAATTTGTTCAACACAATGCCAGCAGAAATAACATCACCATCTATTTTCACAGCAGAGGGCAAAAAGCAGCTCAAGGAGTTTCAAACCCAACAGGTCATTCATCCTGAGCAAATTCATCCAGAGACCACCATGTAGCCCAGAAAAAAAAAGGCAGTCCTGTGTTTTGGCTGTCAGCACCAGGTATTATGAGCAGTGCCTCTGCAAAGTCTCTGCAGAGAGGCAAGGGGCAGGACCAGATGTGCGAGAGACTGTGGTTCTGCACTCCATGTGGAGGACACCAAGGGTGTAATACGTGTCTGAGTACACCGTCCTATAATGGTACATGAAATACCTGTGAGTAGGGACATTGAGAAAATGAGAATGAGCATTTGAGGCTACAATCAGAGCCAATGCACAGTACTTAGAGAAGTGGAGAGCTCAATCTGTTTAGCTCTTCACAAAGTAATTAAATAGGCCATCATTATAGTGCAAAAGCACCTCTGCAGGTGAGAGAATTCTGGACCCTAAAAAACTGTTTAATCAAGAAAAGAAATGTACAATGGGAACTAACGCTGGAAATTGAAGTCAGATCTTTACAGTGAGTTTATAAATATTTATAAAATTAACCATTTGGTAAAAGGTATCAAGGACAACATCATTAGACCCCTTCTGAGAGGGCAAAGCTTGGCTCATCCATTGTACTGATATGTACACTACTGAGGCAATGCAGGGAAGTTTCCACCTGTAATACAAGCCTAAATGGTATAATAGCCCCTCCATTGTACCTTTCTCAACTTTTATTTCCTTCACATTATGCTCCATGGGAGGAGAATGAGGACAGGCTGTTCACTACCACCATTACCAGCAAGCCTCTTCCACCATCTCTGCCCCCTAGAGGACTTTTCAGTTATACCATTACCTCCATCAGGAGAATTTTTGGTCTTATCTACGCTCCTCCCTTTTTAAAACCAAAAACATCTCCTGGAATTTTAGCCATACTGTTTTCCTCATGGCTCTTGCCATGCTTTCCACACTTCTGCTCTTAGGAGAGCAAACCTCGATTCCCAGTTCAGCCCTACAGTGTGAGAAAAGGACACCTTCAGCTAATTTGCATCTGAGTGAGCATTTGTCAGAGTAAAGAATAAAGGTCTTACTGTGCAAAATGGCTCCTGTGGCAGTACTAATCAATACTTGCTTGATGGATTGCCTGCCAGGAGTCTTTCAGGATATCATTTCGGCTGCTAGACTTTCTGCTTGCTCACTGCTTAACAAAATAAATAGAGATGAATCATGGTATTTAACATAAAACTCCAACTCAGAATCAAAGCTGTTTAAAATGCACAGTGATTTGCCCCACTCCATCCTTCCTTTTCCTCTGTTCAGGAAGAATATCAAGTCCTGGCTCTTCTGAAGCAGGCACAAGGCTTGAATGATAACCATTAACAAAGGACTGCCCTTTCTTCTGCAATCAGTGATTGCATTCCCAACACAGTGCTCCATTCCTCATTGCCCTCTGAAGCAGGAGCCAGTTGGAGAAGAAAGAATTGAGATGTATATCTGCATGGCTGATGGGAGGGTGATATTTCACATATGCCTTTCTTAGCTGCTGTGATGCAACACACAAACTGTTCCCTCTGCTCCTGCTTCTATTGTGCTACTGATCCATGAAAAAGCTCCCACCACTGAACTATCCCCACCTGCAACTGCACCAGATTTGATACTACAAGAAGAAACAAAAAGCCAGGTTTTTCAGAAGTACTTGACTTCTCAGTAATAATGATTAAGAGTTTGGCTCTCCAGAAATTCATATTTCTACTCAGAAACAGAGTTGGTTACTGATACTTTTCATCTGGCTTTTAAATGGATAACACTTCTCTTGAAATGCTATATACCGACAGCTCACTAATAACCTTGGAAAGGGTGAATAATCACAGTGACAACTTTTTTTTGGTCAAAGAGGAGCATCAAGTTCCATTTGGTAAGTTCTGTCCCCTCTTCTATCTTGCCAATCCCATCACCACCCCGCAACACAACTCAGACAAAGAGGCAGGAAGCTTGAAGCAATGTGGGATCTGTATCGGGCTCTGAGTAATCAGGCACCATTTGCTGATACTGACCTCAAGGCCATGGCCTTGGGCAAGAGATGGAGATACCGGCGTGTCAACTATGCATCCTCTGTTTGCCCTTGCCCCCACACTTTTCCTGAGCCCCTTCTGTTGTCCACTCTCCCCTTTGCTGACAGCCAGGAGTACTTTCCAGGCTCCTCCAAGACAGACTTCTTCACAGTACCAAGTTCCAGCTCTTCTCCACTTCTGCACCCTTCAGCCCATTTTGCCTTTTGAGCCCTCCTATAGCAGATTTCCCTGGCCTCCCTCACAGAGTACCACTGTCCCTTGGGCTGTGACAGGGGGTTTTTGCATGCTCGCAGTTCTACTTTGACACACTGGGGTGAGGGTGGGCCTTCTGCATTTCTCCTCCCTTCACAAGATTATCTATGGCTGCAGCCACCCATCCCTCATCCCTGCTGTGCCAGACAGATCCGTGTGGCTGCCCAGACAGGACATGAGCTTGTCCTCTGCCTCTGGGGAGCATTGCTCACTGCTGCTGTGACCCCCTGACTCCTTCAGCAGCACCAGCAAGGCAGGCACCTGGCAGAACTCTTGCTGTGCTCTGTGCATGGTGCAGGTCATGGACCTCCTCCCCGCTGGCCAGCTGAGAATAGGGATGGTTTCCCGACAGCCCTGTATGCAGCTCAGGGCAGCGGAGAGGGAGAGCTAACAGGGAGCAATCCGGGGACTGACAGCTGAAGAATCAAGAAGGATAAATGAACTGGGCTCAGATGAGTCTGGACAACATGCTGCCAAGAGAACACTGCAGCTGTGCACCAGTAGCAAGAGTCCAGGTAGCCAGAAAAGCCAGCAGGCAAGTGGCAAGGATTGTGGCACCAAAGAGGTGCATTGCTCAGGGTTTCAGAGCAGGGCAGTGCATGATGTCATGCTGTAGGGCAGCAGTAACACTCCGGTCCTGGATGTTCTTGGGGATGTGCATGCACTGAGCTGGAGGCAGTGGCACTTTGGAGAGAGTCAGAGAGAAAATCTGACTTGGAATACTTGGTGGATTTCACACATAGCTCAGCTCCATGCAGGAGCAAGGGTGGCTTTCAGGTCAAAGCTCTCTCTCTGCACCCTCACCTTGCCACCCTCCACTTTCAAGGAAGGCAGTCTAAGGACACACAGAGAAAGCCAATACGTGTATAGCATAGAAAGCTAATATGTGTATAGCACTGGGCGAGGTTAGAAGAATTCACTTTCATCCTGTTGGAGTTCTTGTGTTCTTTTTGACCACGACACAAATACCTTACAGCTACATGGCATATGCTGGGGATATCTCACAGCAAGCATAGAACCTTTTTTTTTTTGGCAACCAAAAGAGATTCCTCAGGCACAAAGTGGATCCCTTGAAATCTTTCCATCAGGGCTTTCCTAGCTCAAAGTGACATTTTCTGGAGTATCCTGTACAAAAGCTGGATTCACTACACCAAAGTGCACAGCAAAGTCAAGCAACTCATCTGGTGTGATGACAGCTTAGGGCCAGAGGTAATAACCCCATCCAAAGCTTTTAGCACATTATCAGCAAGGTTATTTCTAAGGCCTTAAAATCAAGGCCTAATTCTTATTTTAATTTTCCAAGGAAAAATCTTGCACTTACAGTACTTTCTTCTAGTTTTGATGAATCCTTTGGTTTTCACCCTCCTCTTTAGCTTTGTTGTAATCTGTCATATCCACGTTTAATAATTTCTGTGTTAGTGAGTTCTTTAAATTATATATAAAGAATTAAAAAACAAACAGAGAAGAACTTGAATATTTCATATTCAAACTAAATGTTTTATGATTGCTTACAGAGTGAAAATAAGGAGACTTGGCCAATGCTCTATAATTTATGCTGTGTTTAAGCAGGAAAATCAGGGCTAATGGTTAGATTTGTTTGAAGTTATGCTTTCCATTTCTCACACAGCAGGATGGAAGCCACTGCCAGGGCAGAGCTAACCTCCACCCTCAGTCCAAGCAGCCCTTTTTTTTGTTTATTGTACATATAACATCTTTAAGAACAATTAACAGTAAGGGCATTCTGACCACAGACAAATGGCCAGTGTGCCTGTTGCTTTGCCTTTGATTGTCTGACTTTCCTAACCGTTTTGTCTCCTAATTTTCATGTTCTCCTGCCAGCCAGCCAGTGCGTCCTGACCCTGTTGGTATTTAATGCCAAAAAGTGCAAGAAAGCTCTTACTTCTGAATTTCAGTTTGGGTATAAACTTTTGGATCAAAGCCACAGTCTGGAGGTGTGGGAAGCTTACACATTGCTTAGCATAGCAGTATTCTGAACCCAGGTTTATTACTGTTGCCCAAGTGACTACTGCTGCATCTGTCCAGTTCTACTGCTTGGTCTGAAACTGGGGTTCTGCATTTTGCTAAGAGAGCGGCATGTATGTTAAAGATGTTAGTTGTAATTGCAGAGATCCGGCCATTTGTGAAGTATCCTCTAATGGAAATTCAGAACTAAACAAGCTGAGAGCAAGAATGAAAGGTAAGACCAAAAAGAGATGACCTTCATAAAGGAGGTGACGCTGTCAAAATACTCAAGGCAGCTAAAATAGGAGTGATGGCACAAAGTGATACACTGCTTTTTCTGGGAAGGGAAATTCACCTTCCATATGTGTTCACAGATTCCTGGGTGACCAAGTTATTTAGGCTTTATTTTCCACCTAGAGGGCAATACCACAGGGAAAGGATACAGTAGGATGTGGTCAGTTAGTACAATGATGAAAGCACTGAGAGGCACAGATAAGCAAGGGATGACACACTTCAATGAGACAATGCTGCAAGTAATACCAACAGCCAAAAAATTTAGCGTGCTTTCACACCCGTCAATGACCAAAGAGGAATAACTGTAGCGGCATTTCATCATTTAAGGTGGGACAGTGTGAGGACTGCAGGCATTCACCAGGCTTCAAGGCATGGCTGGAGAGGAAATGTGGAGTAAGGATTTAGTTCAACAGGAGGTACCTGAATGGACATGGAGGGGCATCTGGTTTTTGGTGGTTTGGTTTGGTTGTTCTGTTTGAGGTTTTTTTTTTCCTTCTCATTTTAATGTTATTTGGCAAAATCAGGTTTCCCAGAAGTGGAATGAAAAACTGAAAATCCCATTAAATGGGGTGGATTTGGTTTTCTTCATTTTTTTAAAGCCATGTAGATGAGAGACAGATCAGAGCAAATTTACAAGGGCAGATTTCTAGGTTTGGCACCCCAGTGAATCTAAAGTTTGTTGCCCACAAAGTTCAGGTCTCAGCTGGTGAAAGCCAGTAAGTGTCCCCTGTCATAGTACCTGAGTGATCTTTCTTTGACATTTGGAGCTGGGGCCTGTTTCTTCCACCATGGCTTCAGCATCCAGAATTTTTGAAGTCAAACTCCTTAATGCTTGAATCAAGTGGACATTTAAGCCCCTCAAATTCCAGGAATCAGCCTTGGTGAGTCAGAGGAAAAAGACTGCTCCTTTGATCAAATTTGTGACTCAAAGCCAAGTACACATTCGAACAAGTTAAACTGTCCCCAGGGCTCATAAAACACCTTACCAGGCCTTTTGTGTTTTGCATTAAAGTCATACCAGTCTCTGAAAGCCGATCAGTTTGCAAATCAAAAGGATTAATATTTATTACTATTGAAAGTACATGGCTGAAGCCTCTGCCCTGGAGAGTTGGCAGTTTAAATAGCATAGGCAGAGCTGGCATGCACGCACGCTGCCCTGACCTGCTCCTGGGGAGGCTGCTGGTGAAACCTCCCTGCCTCCCGGGCACAAAGGCAGATCACAGTCGGGGTGTGCTGGAGCTGGTACCTGAGCCTCCAGGTAGTCCCTGCCTGCAGTACCAGACCCTTCTCTGTAATCACGAGAGGCTTAGCCCTCTTCTGCATGGCTGGTCAGCATTTGTGAGCCTCTGCAGAGCTTCTGCAGCTCCTAACACTTGGCGAGGAGGCCCCTTCAGTCAGACTGCACATTGAGCTAAACATGAAGACATCTGATGAATCACAAGTGCAGCAAGAGCCCAGAGGGCTGCAAAACACCTCTAGGGACTTGTTGGTGCCAGATCTCTTAGAAAGTTCAAGAGGAATTAGCTAAAGATGTGAATCAAACTGCCATGGTATTTAAACAAAAAGGGATTCAGCTTGCATGCACAGATTCAAAAACAGGATTCAGTTTGCTTTGCTCTGGAAGCTAGGCTGCAGGGTGGCCACCCTGCCTCCAGATAGGGATGCCCACACATGTTCAGTGCAGCTCACCCATTTTAAAGCAGAGTTATATCACTGGAGATGTAGCTATCCAGTCAAACCCTTTGTGATGGCATCACCTCTGATGTGGAAGTGGAACAACCTTGAGTCTCAGTGGAGCTCAGTCATTATGTTCCTGAAAAGTATGTCCACCCAATGAATGCTGTGGTTCCAAAGGCTGGTCAACCAACCTTCCTGCCTGTGTGCTGATAGCCCTAAGAGAATGGTAAGAGACCAAATTAAGAGTGAGCGAACAAGCAAATCAGTATAAACCAGGGGTGTCCACAGCAACAGGCAGACACAGTCTGGCAATGATGCAGTGGTCCCTAGTCTTCAGATGCCAAACACTAGCAAAGCTACAGATGCGAGACTGGAGCAGCAGAGACTATAAAGCTGATGTCTCAAACTCCAGCTCCAGGAGGGAGCCCAATGCCTCAGGGTGGAGAAGGGCAGCAACTCCCACTGAAGCAAAGCCATGCTCCTCAGAGAAGCAGCAGGGGAGGCTGAAGCTGGACCTGGAGCATGTGTTTTGCTGGCAGATGGGCCCCTTGCAGAAGAGGGTTTCCCATCTGTCTGTAAAAATTCCCCCTTGTGTTACTGTAGTTCAGCATTTTCAGCCTTCACCGCACACAGGGGTTACCTTCTCACCTGCAGGTGAGCAAGCAGCCAGGGGTTACATACTGTGAGCAGCAGCCTCTGCAGGTTCACAGTTCTCAGCTCCCAGAGCTGTAGCTTCAGGCCCCGGAACAGCCCCAATGAAGGATGGTCAGAAAACTAGCCTACAAGGAGTCTGGAGAGAAAAAGCAAGCAAAACAAAGCTCTCCAAGGTTTCAGTGTTCTTGGTCCTCATCATCTGCCTACATTTTGCCCACACATGGTTTACTCAGTGTGTTGGGGAGCCTGGCTCCCTGCCAACAGGAATGCGGATGGTGACAATTTGTCTGAAGTGCAGTCAGAAATTGCAGCTAAACAGAAAAAGCACTTATGGTTTGTTTTTTTTTTTGTTTTGTTGGGGTTTTAGGGTTTTTCGTGTGTGTGTGTGTGTGTGTATAGGCTTCTTTTCCCTCTAAACAATTACAATCTCTAACTGCTTCCCACACCTCAGTTGCCTGAGAAACACAGTGTGGGTAATATGGCTGTGGTAAAAGGGACTTGGGTTTTACACTGTACTTCCTACCACTGGCTGGCAGCAAGGCCCCCTCAGAACTGTCCCAGCAGGATCTTCTACCCAGATATGGAGAGTATTCCCATCCCAGGCACAGCCTGCTGTCAGTTTCTGCTATAGTGTGCATCTCTCTGGGAGAAGCCAGGGGTGCAGAAATTGGTGTCTTTACTACTCTGGTAACTATGCTCTGGCCAACCCAGTCTTAGCACAGTTCAGCCCCAGATGGGATGGGATGGGAAAGGAAGAGGAGTGCACCAAGAGTTGGGTATCACACATGCACCTCTGGCTTGACAGGACCATTCTCCACACCCACACTCACAGCAGCATCCCTATCATCACCTTGATCAAGACCACTTCTTCCCAAATGACAGGGCATGTATGTGTGCTGGAGACTGCACCCACACGTGACCAGAGATAGGCATATTGGTTAGCAGGTCCTAGATGGAATTACCCTGAAAGGGAAAGTGTGCTTTTATTACACTGGACGTCTGGGCAGAGAGGGAAAGGTTGCTCAAGCTGACTTGCTTGAGTCAGCTCAAGCTGACTACAAATATTTAAAGAGATGACAAACCATTCTATTGCGCACTTCTGAGCTCAACACCAAAAGGTGAGATGGATCAGAAAGATTATTTCTGGCTGAAAAATATATTTTCTTGGGTGGGAAGAGAACAACTACCCAACCACTCAAACTCACTTATTTTGAACAATCTCTGTATAGTGGTAAGGGGAAAGCAGGCTCCAGCTTGGCTGGACAGAAGGGAAGGAGAAACAGGGTGTCCTGCCCTTACCCAGCAAAGCCGCTCCCCATTCAGCAGACAATTCACACAGACCCAGGGATGCTGCTGCCTTCCAAGCTCAGGAAGGAATATTTTTCTTGGCTAACTGAGCAGTTTTCTCTGAAGGCCGGCACACAGCACACTCTCCTGACCCTATGGCAGCCCTGACAGTGTTCAGAGTGCCTCTGCAAACAATGGGGGACTGAGAACTTTCCATCAAAAGAGCACTTGGACTAAGGGAGGTGTTCAGCAACCTTCACAAAGCAGCTGCTCATTTCTTACTAATGGATTGGCTTTTCCAAGTGGTAACTGTGGGCTATTTGTTACCTCCCATGCTTCTTCTCCACAGCCTTGTTCAGTTTTCTTCAGCTTTCAACCAGTTCTGGTCAGTTTCCCCCTAAGCAAACCCTCTTGCCATGTTTTCCACAGAGTTTTCAGTCGCCAGTGCTATATTCTACTTTCTTCTGCAGTCTTATAGCCATCTGCACGGTCCATTTCACCTACATTTCAAGACTGCACAGATAAAGGCTCACCAGTCCCTTTACACATGCAGGCAAATAGTGTTTGTTCTTTGAGAAAAGACAATGTTTGTGCATTATAATAGTCTATCCCCAAGATTTTAGTTCACAGACCTTGCTTTCCTGACATGTCCTTCCACTGTTACTCCTGCATTCTCAAGACTCATTCGTTTTAGCTTGTAGCTTGTGATCAGTGACAGAGCTCCTGTATAATTCGGTTGTTTTCAAATATTCCTACAGACAACAGTCTCAGTCATTCAAGTTCTTGAGGATGAAGCATGTTAAAACTAGGTAAGAACTTTCCTGGAGCCCTTCTCCCCATGTAACTGTTACTTCAGAAAGCAGGTCCCTCCATTTAGATTGTAAAATCAAGATGTGATATAGGAAACAGCAGTGTTTAGTGATTAAGCAATACATTAATAAGAAACTGGTCAATTTATTAGGTAATCAATATACTGATTATCAAATAAACATGCCTCTGTATCTAATCTGCAATTATACTGTTTTCCCCACTATTACACACAATTATAAAGCTGTTAATCTAACACTCTCAAAACTTATGAATCACATACACCTACTATCCACTTACAAATCCACCCCCTTCCCTCCCTACATGACCTATTGCCAGGGTGGAAATCTATCTCTCTGCAGCCCACCCTCTTACACTTAGTTTTCCAGACACAGGGAGTCCTGTTGTCTCAGGGTTGCAAGATATCTGTAGGTACCTGTACTCTTCCTTTCAAAAGATATTCTGCCTTAGAATCATTATTTCTATTTCTGGAACAATTTGTTTGCCACCCTTGTACCTCCCTTTCTCTGTCCAAGTTCTTCCCTAGGATGTGACATATTGCTTGCTCCTTTTTCCTCAATGGCCTAATTCAGCAGCATCTGTACCAACATCTGGTGTTTCCCAAGCTGTTACTGGGGCAATCTCAGCCATGTACAGTATTATGGATACACCCTGCCCAGGTACAACAGGCCAAAACCTCCCCACAAATTTCCAGTCCATAATAGCAACACATTACCTTACACATTCTCCAAGGCACATCAGTCTACTTAGCCTTGAATTCCTCCACCTCACCCTAGTTAATTTCCTTGTCCCTGTGTCTTGCTGCCAAGAGCAGAGCAGTAAAACAGTAATACATATCTATGTAACTGGTCCACTCAAAAAATAGCAGTGGAACAGGACCAAGAAGAGGTGCCCTAAAATGAGCATGACCATGACAGCAAACCTGGCGTGGTGGCTAGCTGTTGTGCGGTAGAACAAGTTTCCTAGGATGGCCCTTTTTCTGGAAGAAATTACTAATATAGTGGCTTGGATAATTTGTTTAGAGAAACATTGATTTAGCAGCAAACAGGGAAAGAAAGAGTTGGAACATGTCATGGCCTGACAGATGAAAACCTTGGTCATCAGCCTATCACCCCCCCCCCCTCCAGCTCTACTTTAGAAGCTACTGGGTATTTTTGCCCTTTTCTTGCAATTTAGGAAGCCACTGTGTACATCAGTGCTCTGCTGGGTGAGACCCTTCTTCTGTATAATCTAGAGATATCCATGACAATTTCAAACCAAACTGTGCTTTACTTTTGGGCTAAGTCACTCTCCCATGCTACATTATTTATGAAGAGCCAGAGATGTGTAGCTTCTGTGAACTGATGGTTTCACCTGCATACACAAGCTAGCCCTCTCAGGCTCCCTTGATAATTATATTCTGTACGTGGAAACTTGAACTGAAAATGGACAAACAATGAAGAGAATATAAATGTATCTGTCTTTCACTATGCACCTGTTCTGTCATCTTGTTCTAGTTTAATGCATTGTGAGCAACGTGACACGACTAACGATTCCAGGCAGAAAATCACCAGAAAATGCTCAGCATTGACTTGTCAGCTAGGAAGACAAAATAGGAAAAGATGTGGTGAGCAGCACTGACATTAACATTCAGATACAGTTAAAACATTCATTTGGGCTTAGAGGAAGCATTTAATACATCTTTGTAAAATACTCCCACCCATCCTCACCACCTCTTTGTTTAGTCTTTTGTGAAAAAGACGTACTAATCCAAGGGCATGCATGGAACCAAAAACCCGGAGTGCTTTGAAGAAACCAGGGTGGAACAGAAATTAAGAAATCTGACATCCCATAGCAGAATGTGTGTGTGTGTTTGTGGCAGGAGGGGGAAAGCGTATAGCTCTCAGGTGCTGGAGGTCTTGCCATTCATCTAAAGGCAACATGCCACATCTCTAGGAGCTAAAAACACAAAGAAACAATAATCTCATAAAGGTCAAACCTGCCCAGAGATCTTAGTAAGAAAAACATGTCTCCTTTATTATTACCTTCAACACAAGCTCCCAGCCCTGTTCTAAAGCTTCTGCATGTCCCACCTGGTTCTGGACATGTCCTCTTCATTAACCTTGTTACTTGCTCTCCACACAGCATCCTACCTTCCCACGTTGAGCCATGTCCACCCCAAGAACTGCAAGCACAAGGCTGTTTGCTTTCTGTGTGTTGTACAGCCTGTTTTCTCTCCCTTTGGACAGCCATTATTTCTCACCCACTCCCACCTCTGTCTTTCTGCACTGTTTTTCTTTAGTGGCTGATTTCTCTGCTTCTCATGCACCCTTGCTTCCCATCCAGAAGGCCATCTGCCATTCCCAACCCTGACAGTGCCTTCAAAACAATCTCATAACAATTTTGAGGTCAATGCTCAATCATTTCTGAAGAGCTCTTTGTGGCAGCCTCCCTCTTCCAACCCATGTGCTGGTAAATGTGTTTTTAACCAGTTAATTCTCCTCTTGGGTCTCTTCACAGCTAACCAGTGGTAACCTTGCAGGCTATACAACCTGTAACAGCCTGGAGGGGCAGCCACATGCTCCAGCAACATGCTCCAGCTGGCCTCACATGGAGCTAGTATGTGAGTAGTACATGGGCTCCAACCACATGCTTTGTTGTGCTTCCTTCAGTAAGGACTGTTTCCTACACGTTTGTGAGGGGCTTGACCAGCCTCTGGTGAATGTATTCAGGGCCAGGCTGTTTTTGAAAGGCACAGTACATGCACTCTCCATACCAGGAAACCTTGAAACTGTTGGGCTGCCAGAAATCAGAAGGGTGCACTGGAGAACTTGCTGCATGAGCTAATGGGTCTTTATCTTCCTTGAGCAGGACAGCCAGAGGTTGCTGCGTGAGCTGCTAAAGCCACCTGTATGGACTCCAATAAAAAACATTCAATTGCAGAAGATGAAATACATTTGGTTTATTTCTTTCTAAAGTTTGTACATATACATATATCATTATACATATGTGAGATCCTTCACTAGAGTTGCTTGATTTCAATTACATAAAAATTATTGGTAAGCTTGTAGGCTCTCTGTTGCCCATAAGCAACATTTATTCCAACTTATAAAAACACAGAGGAACAGAGTTATAGTCAGAAACATGGACACAAGAGAGAAGTCTACTTTATATCTCACAGTTTCAATACATCAAAGGCGAATTATTTGTCTGTATACTGTAGGCTTACTTTATCAGCAATGATAAAATAGAGGAAAATATTTATATACAGTCACCTCAAGTGAAAAATAAAGCAATGTAAACTTAAATTCCAAAATATTATTTTAAATGATATAACAATATCCCCAAAAGTCCTCTTCCAAGAGGAAAAGGACTGATTAAGTGCCTTCATTTATCAGGAAATGATCATTCTAGTACCAGTTACATGAAGCAGAATAAGGGAGGGCATCCTATGACACCTGTAGAAAAAGAGTGACAAGTCTGCTTCAGGAAAGCATCTCTGTGTAAGCCAGTATATGTTTGAGTCCTTATGGACATCAGCAGCACGTGGAAACATCTCTCACGAACCAGGGCTTGACTAAGTCTGCATAGCTCTGACTCTGACCACTGAGGAGTATGCTTTTCTGGCCATGCATATTCCCAGGAACAAAATGGGGTGCCCTGGTGGTACAACAGCCTCAAACCCAAGACGATGACCGCCCCAGGAGTCAGAACAGCAAGTTTCACACTGCTGGAAAAGACTTCGTGATTACCTCAATGCTGCTTCACAGCAGACCAAGAAGTTACCACAAAGAAGAGAGAGCGGGACTGCGCCTCTAGTGTGTTGTATGAAAAACACTCCAGCGAGTCAGTGATGAGAGTAAAGTGAGTTCAAGGTTACCAGAAAGTAGGTTCCTACACTTGGCTAAAGGGACAGGAGGTCACACCAAGGAAAGATTTTGCAAGGACTGATGTCAGGCTCTGTAAGATCTGCGCACAAGAGATGCACAGGGTGTGTTCAAACGCAAGTGCAAAATGTTTTTCCGCACTACCACTACTACAGTTAGTCTTCCCATATGAGTACCACACAACTATAACTGAAAATTCAGTCCCCTTTCTTGTCCTAAAGGAAACAACACAGCAACAACTCAGGCAGAGGGAAAATGACATCTTCCCAGCTGTGACTCTTGAGTGTGATGGTCTCACCCTCATCTTCCCACTACATCACCATAGAAGGCAGGCAACCCCATGGACAAGCTCAGTGCCTGAAAAAGAATTACAGGATCACAGCTCACCCAAAGCAAGGTGCCTCTTCATTTCATCCTGAGCTGCAGTCTACTCATATCTCACTCCTGCAAGACACAGTCACTCCTGTCACCATCCAGTGAAGTACAAAGGCAATGGCTTCACTGAGGTTGCTCAACTGATTCAAGGTAACTTGCACAGGGTAACTCCAGGTAGGAATCCCACCCACAGGCTTTGGTCTCCTTTCCAGGGAAGCAATCCTAGTATTGCCCTCACTAGAGTGCAATAGGAAAACTGGGTTTCCTCATGTCTTTTTACTTAGACCAGCAACTTGTTAAAAGGTTGTTTAAACCTTCAAAGAGAAACCTCTCAAAGGCATACAAGACGCCCAAGAGAAGTATTTCAGGTCTGCTGCTCTTCTTTTTCCTCCTGATGAGCCAGACACTCCTCTGGAAATCTGTACAGTTGCAGAAACAAACTCTCACTACTGCTGTATGACTGTATCTGCAGGAGACATCACAGGCACCTGTCCTTCTTGGACGCTTTTGGACTTGATGTCTCCTTGCGGAACTTCCACAGACTGAAGTGAACATTTTCAGGAGTAAAGCTGTGTGCTAGATCCCCAGAGCGAGACTTTCAGAAGTCAGCACAGATGCTCCTGGTGCAGGCATCAGCTGACTTCAACAGGGAGAGAGTTAGCCTGGTGTTAAGATATAGCAGAAAATCCCACCCAGTACTCCTTGCTTAGACTCTCATAAATATAAGCCTTTGCTTTTGACATACAGGACAACAGGCAGCCCCTGGTGAACAACACACGGAGATCAAGGCAGCTCAAGGGATACCCTAAATCTGCAAAAGCTCTGATGACTGTGTAACCTAATTTCAGAACAACTAGAACAACAAAGAACCTAACAAAGTTTGCAGCTGCTTAAGTGCATTGACCAAAACAAGCCCCAGAAAAGAACAACAGCAGGCTTTGGATTGCTGAGCCACAGAAGCCATACTATACCTATGAAATACACACACACATCTATAGGCATCACTGTAACATGTTCACCAAGTAATGTAAAAACCTCCGATTGTACCTCACGCAAACAGTAGTGATCTTAAAGTTTTCAAACTGTTAGAAACTCTGTTCTTCAAGCCAAGTTATAATCCCAGCCTTGAGTAAGAGGACACAGTTCTAATGAATACAAATTAAAAAACAAAAAACCAAAAGCAAACAAACAAAAAAAGAAAATAACAAAAATGCCCACACAACCCACACGTCTTCTCCTCCTGCAGTCTTTCAGAATTTGAAAGCACTGAGCATAAGCACGTAAGTGACGTAAGACTTGAATCGCTGATAAGAGTTTGCCTTGTGCAGTGTCACAGACTGGGTATCATTGACCTCCCTTACTCCAGCAAGAGGCTCAGGGGAGTCAGAGGATTTTGCGTCAAGCAAGTCTCCATAGCAGCTTGGAAACGGCAGTGAAGCTGAAACCTTGCCTGCTTACACAAAAATACCCTCTTGCGCTGGTCTCATTTAGGTGAATTACATCCAAGACCACTGCTATAGAGTGGCTGCTAATTACAATGGTTTATGTCAGAGAAAAAATCCTGCCCTTGTAGTCTGTAGCACTTTCTATCTTTTCATTGCTAAGTGATGTACTTTTTCTTGGTTCAAATAAGCTTCTGGCCAGTACCCCAGCTGATCCCTGGCACAGACTTAGTAACAGATGCCATGGGAGGTCCCTCATTGTTTAAACATTTATAATTTTTAATGACTGCTCATTGTTCAAATGGGAAGACAAAGCACACTTTGGGCTGGCCTAAATTTGCTCCTCCAGACCATGGGAACAAAGTCAGGTCAACGGTGTGGCTCTTGAGAAAGCTGTTGCTTGTATTTGCTAAGGGAAATGCTCTAATAAATAACTAAAAAGGAGCCTCAACACAGCTAACAAAGTGGATGGGCATGGTACATTCTCTCAGGCAGGGCTGAGTCTGCCTCCTTTCACTGTTGCCAACACAAGAGCAGATACTCCCAGATGGCACGCAGACATATTTCACTGAGACCTGTCCTCCTTGCTCCCATATTTAAACCAGCCTCCTCATAATACGACTGTAGCACCCCTGGTTGAGGGTGTTGCTGTCACAGGGGAGAAAAGTAGCAGGTGGTAGGGACAGTTCCTCAAGCAGCACAGTGCAGGTGGAAAAGGAAGCCAGCCTTGTTAATTACCCCCAGCACTGAGGGCAATGCTCAAATACACATTCTCCAGCAGGTGACCAGCCACTGGTATTCCTACAGTATCACTGTCCTATGCACTGGTGCTCAGCTTAGGCAACATCATTCCTATAGCGGCTGACAAAGCCCCTTGTAGCTGCAGCAAATGTTCATGTCCCACATGGAGAAGCTGCAGGTGAAGCAGCTCACTAGACTACACCTGTGCTGCTGGGAGAGCTCTGGGAGAGAGGACATGCCAGGCACACTGCTTCCATATGCACTACAAATACCCTCTGAAGAGCACAGGAGACCAGCTCTTTCAAATAAATTTCTGATACAGCTTCTTTGGTTCAACTCTTCAGGCAGCCTAGTGAATGGAGCCTGGGAGCACACGCTGAGGGGCTCTGGTTGTGCTCTGGAGAGAAACGAGGACTTCATAACTGTCCTCTTCAGAGCAGATGTGACATCCCAGAGCCTGGGGAGAGCAATACCAGGGGAAGCTTAAAGCAGCAGCAAGCTGTAAGATTGCTGGAGACAAGGTGTGTATACTGCCTTTGCCTCTGCAATAGCAGATGGTGATTTCGATAACCTGGATACCTCTGTGCTTGAGGGCCACTGGTTGAAAATAGCCTTTCTTTTAATTATTTTTCTTTTCTTCACCACTTCCAAAGGCTGGAAGATGTATGGCCTGATTTGCAAAGTTCCCAATCCCTTGTTTCAAAGTTTCCCCACAGCATGGGTTGCCTCTGCCTCCAAGACTTTCGGAAAGGGGACCAGGAATGTCTCAAGTATCTGGTCTGAGTGTGGGATGGGGGACCTTGCATCCCTGCAGCTAATGCTAAAGGATTATGGCAGTCTGAAACTCTGTCTCACACCTCCCAGCTATAACTGTGGCTGGAAACCAGGCTACCATGGAGCAGAATGAGAAAGCTGTTCACAGGGTTATCCATTCAACGCAGCACTGCTTCAGAGCAGGTTTTCTCAAGGCAAGATGGGACAGTCAAATTTTCTGGATTTCTGTAAGCATGGAAGGAAAGAGACCTGTTATACAGAAGCAGCTGAGGTGCTAAGATGACAGACAGGAGCAGCTTGACAGAAAAGGAGGAGGAGCTGTCAGACTAACTGTGATAAGGCCAAAAGTGAATAAGGGATGGAGAATGTAGACACAGTAAGTGGCATACTGTCTGCAGAGAAAAGCCTTCCCCACTTTCCAGAAGAATACTGCCATTCAGTACCTGCAGAAGCCCAGTGATTTACCCTGTCACCTTTGACTTTCTCCACTGTCACATCTACCTCCTCACTGAACAAGCTGCTCTAAGGAACGAAGAACCTCACTCCCCCACCAGAGAAAGGCAAAAATGATGACTATTTCAGGCCAGAAGAACCACAAGCCTTGTTACCGGAAGGCACTAGGGCTGTGAAAATATCACCAAGCAATTGCAGTCTCTGGAGGTCTGCTAGTCCACACTTCTGCTCAAAGCAGGGCTCCAGGAGAGCCTCAAAATGTGGGCAGACTGCATCCTAGGAGTAGGTGGGATCAGAGGGAAAGCACTTAAGGGATGAGCTGTTACAAGCCCTTAGAAAGCTTCTGGTAACCATTTACAAGTGTCTGGCTACAGATGAAAAATTGTCTGAGCTGGCGTCACAGTTGAACAGCGTTCCCCCACAGCTCCCCTGCATTAATCACTCTGCTGGCTGACTTATCTCTCTACATCAATTAAAGACACAACATAAATACTGGATTTAAAATCTGTAGTCATGTTCACTGGTCCATGCGTGATTTATCTGCAAGATGCACACAAACACACAGCCAGCCCAGAGAGTCCCTTTAGCAGCCACTGCTGAACGAAAACCATCTCCACCAGACCCCTTGCTGACTCATGGAGAACAGTGTGGTTTTGGCTTCAGGAGAGTATCTCACTTGCTTTGGTTACTACACAGGAAATGAGGAAGGCAATTTTGTCCTTCTCCCTCACCTCTCTGCTGTCAAGTGCAGACCCAGTGAGGCCCTCTCCTGCCTCATCTCCCTCAGCCAGGAGAGGAGATGGTCCAGCCCCTGGAGGGTGAACAACCAGCAGTGCTTCCAAGCAGGATGGGTCCTCCAAGACCTCTGTCTGCATCTTTATAGGAAGAATGCTAAAAGCCATTGGCCCCATCCTGATCCCTTCCCAGCATCCCCCACTCTAAGCACGCAGACAGAAGCTTTGCCTGAGCAACATTTGCATGCTGCAGCAGGGAAGATGACAAGGAAGGATGAAACCTCCCTGCTTCACTGACGCAAATGCTGGCTTGCACACACACACGCTCATGGTGGTCTGCCAGTAACTCCTGTTCGCACTGAGCACCCCCGGCAAGCTGCAGGCTGTGCTGCTGATACCAAGTTCGGGTGCATGGTGGGTCTCAAAGGAGAGCTGGAAACCAGCAGAGTATCCTTACACATTGCAGCAGGAGCTCCAGAGCCACTGCGGTCAAGCTCTTATCTCTGTTAAAAGCAAACATCTCAGCAGAAAGGCAGAGCAATGCAAAGCTATCTGGCCAGACTCTCGGTAGTGCCACCCAAGAAGATGCACCACTGAGGCCTCCTCAGAACCTGTCCTCAACCAGAAGATGGTTAAATACCATCTGCATACTGCCTAACAGATGGTCCTATTCCTAAGCGAATCCAGAAGCCATAGGCATTCACAACAGGATCACCTTTTTCTCTCGTCTTCTGGTACGTGCATTTTCACATGGGTGCTTGCAATGGCTAGAATTTGCAAAGCAATGGAGAAAAATGGCATTAATTAAAACTTAAGCAGAACCTGAAAAATCTTCAGTAAATTAATCTGCATGCCTCAGCAGTCTCACCGAGAGTGTTCCAAGCTCAAATGTTTAATGACTAAAACACGCATTGAAAGAACTGCATTTGCTAAGCCCAGATGAGACTTTAAAAAATACACCCTAATCCATTTATACGTGCACATGGAAACACAGAATAAATAATGGAAAAAAAGAATTACCATTTTTGCAGTTCACTTTTGACTTTTCTTATTGTTTCGAATCATTTCCTTTGCAATGACTTTGAAGAGGAATTACCCTGTTTCTGTGTCAAAGCTGGGCAATGCATTTTACACACATAATTTCTTTTTGAGCTCCGCAATTTAACTGCAGTCTACAGCAACAAGAATATTTTTAAAGCCGGGGGAGAAAAAAAAAAATTTAAATGTCACTTCTTTGCCTTTTAAGGCACTGCACTCTATAATCACAAGAGGTTTGCTGGGCATATTCCAGACAGTCTTTGGAAAGCTCAACTGGACACCCCCACCCTGACAGCCAACCAAGGCCCATTTACAAACCTCCAGATTTATTTTTTGTTTCTTCTGCATGCTTACTAACATTGTTTTCTGTAACAGGACAAGTTTTCTTCTCAAATATGCATTCAGTATTCCCTGAATGAATTTCTTCTACTCTCTCTTCTACTTGTTTTAAACCACTAGATCATGCGGAGATCTGGCTTTGTTCCCCTTGGAGAGCTGTTGATCTACCAGACTTAATTCAAACAATGCCTCCCAATGAGCACTGTCATGCACCTGTCTACCCTGAGTTTCTTAACACAGCATCCTGCACCACATCAGTTTGGCTCCAAGCAGAAGGCATTTCTCTCCTTCAGTAAGAGGACTGCACATTTGCTCCACTGTAGTAAGCATGCACAATTTCTAATGCCCCAGCACTTGTTAAGTACTGATGGTTTCTACTCGGGACTCTGCAATTTTAGCAGGGTTAGGGGCGAGCCTCCTGATTTCTATCAGTGGCCGATACCAGAAGTGTCCCAGCAATCACACATGGGAACAGTCCCTCCGGTTTTTCTGCTGGGTGGCAACTGCAAGGATTTATTTGCTTCACCACCTCCTGCATTTGAAAGTGCAACATCTCCGTTACAGATAACAGTGAGCACAGCACCGCAAAAGCTGTTGAACGGTGGTCCTCAGTGGGGGAGGCAAGTCATGCAGTGCCTGTTATGGTCTTCTCTTTGATCACTCCCTGTCCTGCCCACTGAACTGGCAGTTCAATAAGCCAGATTAATTGACTTGGACCATTTGGCAAGATTGGCAGGGCACAAAGCCACTGAGGTGGTAATTTGTTTGATGTGTTGCCCTTTGACTACTCAGACTGGAAACACCAGTGCATTTCTGAACAATCCTTGCATTGATCTTGACTCCTCTTTATGCACTAAGAATTACATCCATCAGAAAGGCTATCCTGTGCCAGGCACAACACAGGTTTGTTGCGCCTGGCAACAAACAAAAGAAAGGCTAGTTTGGTCATACTGCATGTAGGGGAAGGGTGATGCAAAATGAGAGAGACCTGTCTGAGCTCACCCAGTGGGCCAGTATCAAACCTGAGGTTAAAACCCAGGGTTAAGTATCAGGTGAGCCAGTGCTCTCTGGAGAGCCACGATGCCACCCAGGCGAGACGGTCAAGAGCAGGAAAATGATTCCTACACCATCTTTCTACTCCCTGTGCCTGAAAAACTGCTGGCCCTGAGGGATCTGTGGCACAAACCAGGAGGCTTTCAACTACGAAAAGCTCTACCCAGGGTGGCCATTCCCAGTCCTGCACTTCTTTCTTAGAGCCTGGCACAGGGTACACAGGAGCTGCAAGGTGAGCTGGCTCGTGGTGGGTGGAAAGTAAAATCTGCCAAAGCTGAGGCTGCCTTGTGCTGGCCTCCAGGCACAGAGTAGCCAGCGTGGCATCAAAACCCAGCCCGCAGTGAGGACATCTGTCTCCTTCTCCAGTCTGCACCAGCCTCTTCCACTTATAGGTTAGCTAAAGCAGAAAAATGGAGATCTGAGGAGAATCCCTTACTGAAGAGAAAAGGCAAAGGGCTCTGTCACTAGCAGAGAAATTACAAACACCTATCTGTGCACATCAACACGGAAACTCCTGGAAAGGGGAACATCAGGGAACAATACATCATAAGGCTCTATATAGCAGCTAAGTGAGAGCGTATAGTTAAAAACTACACAGAGGCCTTTTGTCTTTAAAATACAATGCTAATGGCTGACATTTACAGCAGCCTCCTCCACAAATAAACTTAAAGCCCAGGTAGGCATTCTGACTGGGAGGTCAAGAGATCCCTAATCTCCCTGACTGCAGAGACAGCACAGGTCTGGATACCTCCCAGCCTGCTAGCTCAGGAGAAGGTTCTTTGCTTGTGAGAAAGCAAACAAATTATTCAAATGCTGTCATCCTAGCATTGCCAGAGGTTTCCAGGTTTCACTCCTTCATGCTCATGGGTCCAGGGTCAATCCAATGCAATAATGATAAGCAACAGTGACTATTTACTGCTGCTAAGTACCAGTACCAACATGTTTCACATTGTTCCTAGCACCCCTAGCTCTAGCCAGCGTTCTGAAGCTGCCTGATTGCACAGCTCTTCTCACAGCTACAGCTCTCTTCCACAGCACTGCAGCATTTGTCCAGTTACTTTTCCCACCCACCACGTCAATAAAGTGACAAGTGACTCGAGAGATGAAAGCCACGTGCCGATGGGAGGAGATAAATGGGGAAGAGACAGAATATATGTCACAGCACTCTATCTCTTCCCGAGCTCCTTTAGAAACAGAACAACACAAGAAAGTCCTGATGCTTCAATTGCTAAATGATAAATTAACAAAGCAAAGCAGGAGCAAAGACATCTCCCACAATCTGCACAGAAACAGCAAAAATATACAATAGAAAATGTCACTAACACCCCATTCAGGCAGATGCACTTTTTTTTTTGTGAATGACAGGTTATTAAATGGAAAAATTTTGAACACCGGTACTTTGCTTCATGGCTGTTCCTCTAGTTGTCATTTCCACCTTAAGTGACCTTCTGCTTAATGCTGGGTGTTTCTGGCCTGTAGTCCTTCCGCTCTGAGACGTTGCGTTTCACCTTGGCACTAACTGGAGACTCCTGGTTCAATGAGGGACTCGAGTGGGATTTCTTCAGTCCTGGTGCATCATTCTCTCCTCCACTCAGCAGATCCTTCACCCCTTCTTTCAGGAGACTGACGTAAGTCTCATAGCGATTTTTCTGGGAAATTAAAGAAAAACCTGAATCAGCCTGCAAAAAAAAACCTGCAGAAGCACTTGAGATATTGTACCCATAACTTAATGCTCTCTGCTGGCCTTGAAGAAAGTCAAGAGCCTAATATGGATGGGAACAATGGTGCCTGATGTGGACATGAACAATGGTGGGTAATGTAAATGACACTCTATGAAAAAGATTCAAGGCAGGTTGAGCCCAGGGGCGCTGCGCAATTAGAGGCACAGAGCAGCAAACAATTCCCGGTGCTAAACTGAACAGTGGCTCTCAGCTACTTGAAGCACATAAAGATTTCCAAGTAACAAAGCCAAGCGAGAGCTTGCTGACTCCAGTCACACTGAGTCATATTCTGTGCTCACACGTACCAAGATGCTACGTGCCCCACGCAGGCATGGAGAAAGAGTGCGGCAAAGTAAGGGACAACAAAAATCCTGCTCTGGTTTGCCACAGCTCTTCCCTGCAACCCTCTACTCCCACCTTTTCCTTTTGCAGGGAAGGAAAAGGTCTTTTCCTTGCTTTAGCCCTGGGGCAGAAACCAAAGCAGAGCACTGCTAAACTCAGATCATACTGGCTTGGCCACCACTGAGCTTGTGAGAGGATGCTCTGCAAGGCCAGACCTTAACAAAAAGGAGCAGATGAGAGGGCTGAAAGCAGTGAGGTATGTTTCCTTTACAGGGCCACACGTGGTGAATGATGAAGTTTGCTCTCTGTCCAGACACCTGTATTTTACAATTGAAAAAAGTTCACTTCACTGTGCCCCACTTGTTCTGTTCTTTGGAGTGGAGCTTTCCCTATGTAAGGGGAAGATTTTGCTGTGTGCCACAATACCATCTTTTTGCACAGAAAGTCTTGGCAACAAACAAAATGAGGGTGCATTAACAGAAGACCTCAAAAACAGAAGCTGGTGCAGGAGGTCCTGAGAACAAAGCAACCCACCTCCCAGGGATTTGCTTAAAAATGTGCCCCTGACACATCCACTAAAGACATTATGCAAGCATTGTAATTCAGATGATCTCAGTGGGTTGGGGTCAGGGATGGAAGTAGTAAACATTCATACTGATTGTTAATTTATATTTCAAAGTGGCAAAACAGCAGCCAAACTATTATGTACCTGACAGAGGAAAAAATGTTGAAGAAAAATTCTTCCTATTTATAATAAAATAATAAAGTTCTGGTAATAGCAGGAAGGGCAGGAAGTCAAAAAACTTGGTAACTGCTTTGAAGTGTGGAACATAAAGGGAAAAATTACAAACAAAGAGAGAACGTGACTGGGTTTCCAAACAGTCCTTTGAGTAAACAGAACCACATAGAGCAGGATCATAAAAAAATCCACCTAAAAATTAAATAAGAAAAGCAGTCTGATCAATTCCATATCTGGAGTTCCAGCTCCACAACACAAGAGACAAACACATAAAGCAGGTAAGATGTGTCGTTCAATAAAAAAGGAAACAGAGAAACAGCAAGCAGAACCCTGATCGTGATGCACTGGGCTGATGAACAATTCAACATATAATGAACAGGACACCTCTGCAGAAGAAAAGGCAAGCCAGTGCTCTAAGCCTGGAATCATCAGGGTAGAGAGGGACTTGATCACTATATGGACTTCCAGTTTCGGCTGGTCCAGTAAAAGCCACCAGGGTCAATAGACCCACCATTCAGAACAGAAATATAATGTAGTTTCTGCCGGCAAGTCTGCCAATGGGCTTTGTAGGCCCATGATTTCTATTGCAATTAAGCCATGCATTTGGAAGTTTCTGTTTTGATTTCAACTGCAACAAGCTTGCTCCTTCAGTGATCTCACATTTGAAGGTAGGTACTAAAGCTGGTGGAAAATTTTCCTTAAAAGAAATTAATCTGTAAAATTCTGTCAAGAAAGTAAACCCACAAAACTTTAAAAAAAAAGTTAAAGCTACTCAAAAGCTTCTGCAACATTATCTCTAAAGAACAAGGGCATATAATAAAGAGGAGATGAAATAGCCACCCATTAAATTTCTGTCTTCACCTCTCACCTGACAGCACTCAAAAGATCTCTCTCAAATCATTAATTTGCTCCAATGAGCAACCATCAGCTGGAGCAGTACTTGTTCACATGGCAAGCAAAGGGAAACGTTCCTTCCTTGGTGTCTACAAGTAAACACACCAGCAAGAAAAAATATTTCTGCCTGCATCCCTGACCCAGGTGCCTCCTGTTTCACCTGCCCTCAGGAGGAAACACCATTTCACTTGTCTTTCATCCAGAATAAGAATGAAGGGAACACTAGTGGCTGTAAAAAAAGGGGAATTACAAGGGCCTGCAGAAAAGGAATCTGGTTTCTGCTTTTATAATGGGACTATCCTGCTTCCTTTGGGACTGAAAAGTTCCTTCTGATGTGCTTCTGGAAATGCACCAGTATGCCCCTTTGTACATGGATGCAAGGTCTGGTCTGCAGTCTCAGCCTGAAAGAGCCAAGTACAAAATACTGCCCCATCTGCCTCTTGCTCTTTTGCTTTGATCCAGTGCAGCAAGGTCTGTTACCACCTCCTGTCTCATCCTGACAGGATTTTGTTCTGAAGGGAAGGTGAGGAAACCCCAAAACCTGGGGAAATTTTCCATTCAGGATTTTCATATAGCTCACCTTTGGTTTTGGGTTTTATGGGGGTTCTTTTTAATGCCCACTGATAGTTCAATTTGGCCTGCAAACTTTGCCCCAAGTGTGAAGATAACACAGCATTACATATCAGCACCTTGAATCACCATCATCACCCAGTCATGCACTCCTGCTGTGCTGATCAAATATCTGAACTGCACAGTTCAATTGCTGATCAAGGCTTTCATTAGGGAAGAAAGTACCTTTTGTTTCCTGGGCTGTAACGGTTCTGATTTGTACTAAGGTACAAGAAAAAAGTTTCTCTAAAGACTGCCATGATAACAGAAAAAACAGAAAAAACCTCACAACTATCTCCTTCTCCATCAATCGTTCTAAAATCATCTACATTTCATCCTAACTCACTGTGCTTCTAGAAGTGATTGAAATAAACTTTTTGTCAAGGACTCAAACCCAAGAAACTCTCTGCTCTCCCAAGTTGCACAAGACCCTCTATAGAAGGAAAGTGTACAGATGTACAGGCTTGCTCTGTACATCGAAGTGCTGTGTTCAAAACTGACATTGCACCATTGATCACAACCCTTTGATCTTGACTGTTCAGCCAGTTTCCAAATCACCTAAGTGTCAATTTCATAGTCCACATTTTATCAGCTTGTCTACGAGGATGCTAGCACAGACAGTATCAAAATTCTCGTTATATTCAGGAACAAAAAACATCCACTGCTTTACCCTCATCCATCACACCAGACACTTCATTGTAGAAGGCTATCATGTCAGTCAGGCATGATTTCCCCTCCATAAAGCCATGCTCATTACTCATGATGACCTCCTTGTCTTTAATGTGTTTGAAGTGATTTTCAAGAGAATTTGCTCCATCACCTTCCCATGGATGGAAGAGCAGCCAAGAAGCCTGTTATTTCCCTGGACCTTCCTCCTTGTCTTTCTCCAGCTTACATAACACATGGCAGGAGGCTTACTTCAGTTCTGGAGGCTTTTGTTGCCTCTGGTGGTCTCTCTGACTTTTGTCTTATCTGCCTCTTCTTCCGATTATGGATCCTCCTTGCCAGGCACTGCCTTTATCTAAAGTAGGATCCTTTCAGACACAAGGCAACACTGACTTGCAGTTCCTGGGAGGGAAGACTCAGAGATGCTGGAATGAAAAATACGAGGCACCTGCTGGTTGCTGAGTCCCTCCCACAGAGACCTACAGTGTGGCAGACACTATGATGGACAAAAGCTGCTGTCAAATACTCACAACAACCTCCTAATGCAGCTGCCTAAGTTGCATCACTCAGTCCTGTGATCCTTAATTCTACCCTTTTCCTGGTCATCCTGACATCCAGCTCACTCACTGGTACACAGCACAAATGGCTCTGATGTGGCATGCCTATGACAGTAATTTTAGAAGAGCATTTCTTTCAGAACATACCAATGGAAGACAATCATCATGATCTGCATTCCTGAAGAATGCAGTCATTCTGTGAAGACTGAGGTGCCAAGACAGCATGCAACACATAGTCCTGCAGTGGGAGACACCTCCTGCCTGAAGACCTTATAATCTCTTCAAACAGATACATCTGGTATACCACCTATTTTGCAGATAAGGAGCTAACTTCATGGCTAAGGTCACAGGCAGAAAGAGGAGTAGCATCCCAGCTGCTGGGACTGCTGGAACAGATCTGTCTGATACAAACACATTCCTTGGTGAAGTAAGGTGAAAAATGCACAACCTAGGTTGAAACCTAAGTTGAAACTGTATCCAAAATATAGGACCGGCCCTTCATTGACAAAGTACACCCAAACAGTGAAAGTAATCATGTTTCCCATGCATACCTCAAACTCCAGATAGTGGTCCTTCAGTTTGTAATCCTCTACTTCCTTGCCTTTGAGTTTCTTGTCAGGAGGATAGGAGCGGTGTTCAGCAAGCTCAGTGGAGATCTGTTTCAGCTTAGTTTCATGGGACTTCAGCTGGTCATCCTTGAAAAACACATGAGGCACTTAAGAGACAGAATCTAAAACATTTGATAAGCACAGGAAAACAGAGAGATACCAGTACAATAATACCAATTAGTTTCTTTTTCTTGCTCTCCTTCTCTCCTTTAACTAATCATAATCAGATTGGTAAGGTCTGTTATCCCAGACTTCTGTCCCCAACATCTCTCTCAAAGGCACCCAAGCAAAGTGTCCAAGTTTGCAGAAAAACTCGGCAGCTAGCAGATGCCACCTGGAAGGATAGCAAACCTGTCATCCCTCACCTTGCTGAGAGCAACAGAAGCAGCTTGCTGCAGAGCATTACTGACAACATGACACTCCTGCTCTAATACATTTTTTGGCAAATTAAGGCTGTTGTGTATGCAGTCGGACCAAGGACAGTATGAGACAGGCAAACACCCTGCCTCAGGTCTTTGCAATGTAAAAGTAGCTCATTCCAGGACAGAAAGGACATGAAGTCAGGGTTCCTTCTATTTCTGCACAATCTGGTCTGCAGCTTCCATTTCTCCAGAACAATACAGTGCATCCAGAAGAGGAAGGGCTGTCCAATTCCCAAAAGGTATTTCGTTTTACTAAGCTGCTACCAGCCTTCAGCCCACTGTGCAGCTGCAGAAAGTGAAGAGCTACTACTCCCCCTTTCAAGGCAATTTCCTTGATCCTAATCCCAGGCCCACTCACTTCCTCCAGTCCATCTGTCAGCTAATCTTCCCTCTGCTCAGAAGGTTTTCAGCTCCTGCAGCATGGCCTTCTGGACATTTATAGGCTTGGATCTGAATTTATGCTTGAATTAGGTAAGTCCAAATACAGACATTATTATGCAGATCTCAGTGACCTAGTCAGAGTCATAACAGCAGGCAGTAACCAGCTCAGGTCCTGTGTATGCACTTAGCCTCACAAGAGGGGATAGCTGCCAGCAGTTGTCCCCCCATGGTGTGACTGCGCAGCTTGCAGCTTCAAACCTAGCTTGGACATGTCTGCACCGCACTGTGAGTCACAGCAGGGACTGAGCCTCTTGGCTCACTGAGCTGGAGCTGTGGAAAAGAACAGAAAGATGGAAAACTTCTACAGAGGAGAATAGTTGAGCCCCAGCTAATCTTGGGTTTCAACTCTTTTGCAAGAGAACCAAAGTAAAAAAATGTGGGATAATTTGCCTCCGCCTATACATGGTAGGGTTCAAACCACTCGCTGCTGGCTGCCAAAAATTCTTGTTGCTGTTAGTAACTACCCTGGATATGCTTGCTCTCTCTATTAGCGCCCAATCACTCTTTACATTGTGCTGAATCTTGGGTCCCAGTGACATCCTGTTGCAGTGAGTTCTATAACCTGATGATGGGAGGTCTTTGAGCCACTATTAATATGGCACTTGTAATTTCCAGGGCAGCAGGCCTTTGTAGCTTTTGTGTGTACATGCACATTTAAAAAAAAAAGATGGAAAAAAGCCCCAAACCCTAGTAGATATTTTCTAGACTGGTTATTCCTTTATATATAGCTTTGTCACATTCCTCTTCTGTTGGACTAACCAAGATCAGACACTGATTTGCTTTTGAAAGCAAACTTGGTACAAGTGACAGGATCTTGCAGAACCTGTCACGTCCAACCTTTCTCCCACACCCACGTTAGGTTCTCACTGCATACCAACTTCTGCCTGACCAGGAACAGGCCCTTTGAAGAAGTTGTGTCCATCATGATTCGGCCCACAAAATCCTAAACAGCACCCACAGGGATTTGACAATTCATATTTTTTTTGTCTGCCAAATGAGAAGCAGCCTGCTGGCAGCTTTTCCACACTGACAGATAAAAGCAAACATGTTTCTGCTTGCCTTTGAATTTATCTGCTTTGAACACTTCACATTCTTCTGCCTTTAGCTAACACAGCTTATCTTATTCCACTTTTCGTGTCTCCCCTTCTTTAAGACACAAACCACAGGGCTGTGTTCTATTTCTTTCCTTTCCAGATTAAATGGAAACAATGAGACTAGGAAACAATGTGCTAAATGGAAAAATCACACAGAACAACAGTGTGTAAAAAAACATTTTTTGGTGACTGAGGGTAAATTACTGAAGCGCCATACAGTATTTTTAAAAAGGTATGTGTGATCAAAAGGTAAAACCACAAGGATGAGGCAAGTTAGTATTATACTGTATGAGACACGTTTCAAGCTTTAACCCAGAATAAAAGATGGAAAGTCGGTCACCACAGTTAAAGGAAAGGCTAGTGCTACAGAGAGGGAAAAAGCAAGGGCGACATAAAAACCCCCGCCCTCTTACAGAAATGCAGATTATGAGATAATGGTTTCCAAGGAGTGTTGCTAAGCTATGAAGATGGAAAAAAAAAAAAAGATTTAAGATGCAATCCAGCATGGCAGATGACTTTAAAAACTAAAGGAGGTTACTCATAAAGTCTACACCTACGGCTGGGATCTCTGTCCTAGATCACCAAGGACTTGTCACCTCTGCCACTGTCAACTTGATCAACACAATCAATACCATGTTCCTACCAGTGCAGGAAGAATTGCAGGCGTGCATCATGGCTCCTAGAGTACACAGAGCTATGGGCACAAGCATCAGACACAGCCTGTCTGAAACAAGCAGAAGTAGGTGGTTTTTTGTGCAAGAAGTAGTAGAGCTGTGAAACTCCCTGCTACAGGATGCTGCAGAAACTAAAAGCTTATGTGATCACAAGGAGAGACCAAAGACACTCACGTAAGATGCAGTTTATAAATATACATCAAACAAGAAATCCCTGAGCTGGTAAGAGTTGGAAAAGTATTGTGGGAGAAATATAACTGATGCTTGCCTGATGCATCAGCTTTCACCTTTTGTCACCTCAATAAGCCAAAGACTATTTTTCCTGAAATGAGTAGCAATAAACAAGCATATTCAAAAAAGCCTGCCAGTCAGACAGTATTTGAAATGTCCTCTGCAGAGCCATAACCATGGAATGAAAATTCTGTATCTGGTACTAGGAACACTGGTGATTGTTTCTTCTCTTCAAAACTATAAAACAATTACATTCAAGTCTTCTCCTTCCCTCTCCCCACTTCAAACCTTGCATCAGGAAACAAGCAGAAATTTACTGTGCAAGCCTTCCTCTCCAAGGAATGCTAGTGGCAACAGCCTCAAAATAATGCTGAGGACAACCATTCAGCCTCCTTCCAGCCAGAGAAATCACTATCACCTACCCTCTGCATAAAGACAGCTCACCTGAGATAGCTTTGTTGTGGTGGCTGGCAGGAGCGGACGACTGAACTTCTTCTGAGAGCCAATTGCTGCCGGGAATGGTGGTGCAGAGAAGACAGCAGCCACGCAGTTGATCTTGTTGATCCAGGTCTGCATTTCTTCTTGGCTCCTGGGGAAGAAACACATTTTAAGCATGTGTTGACTCAGACTCCTCAACCTTTCCCACCCCTTCAATGGCATTTTAAAAGCAAAAATAACCAGAACTGGACAAGTTGTAGAGTCTGCTCAGTCTTCTGGTCTATCTTTGCAAGTGGCTAGTGTCAGGTACCTCAGTCATAGACTGGCTCATGGATTAGTCCATAACTCAACCTAGCACACATTTTTTCCTAATCCAATCCCGATGACACAGGCAACAGAAACAATCGATGTCCTGATTCAGAGGTATGTCCTAAGGTCTTAGCTGTGCTGGACACCACAGATTTCTAAGAGATTTCACATGATTCTCAGTAGAAAAGGACTCATGCTGAAGACTGATGCACAGGTTTTTAATGTCAGAAGCAAAAGACAGGTCATCTGTTCTGTCTGGATATCACAGCCTGAAGATCCTAATCAAATTATTCTTGTATTAAGTGGTAACTTTGTTTCTGACCAAAGCATATATTCTAGAAAGACATCCAGCTGGGACCTGATGTCATCAGGAGACACACAATCCAAGACTGCCTTTGGACATTTTTTTCAGTGATTAATCACCCTGACTATTTGTGCCTTGTTTCCAAATTGAATTTCCTGCAGCTTCAGCTTCCAGCTGCTGCATCTTGTTATGCCTTTCGCAGCTAGATTAAAAAGCCTCTTAAAACTTGATGCTTCTTTCTCATGAACTACTTTTGCACTGTAATCAAATCACTACTTAATCTTATTTCTGATCAAATAAACAGATTCAACCTCTTAAACCTCTGTTTTAACCTGTTCGGGAATGAATTTATCCCTCCTTCAGCACTGCTTTCTTTCCCCAGTGACTGGCACAAAACAGAAGTGAGCACTTACTGGGCTTGGAAAAGCAGGACCCTCCAATCTGCTGTTTTAAGCTTTAGGACATTGGGTTTCTTCTCATAGTCTGTTGCCTTGGATGCCAGTGCATGATGTACACTAACCGCATTCTTCAGATCTTCCTCCGACAAAGCCTTTTCTGGCTTATATTCATCCTGCAGGAGTTAACAGCGGAAATATGGCATCTTATTTCTCCATGTAATACCCCTTTTTCCTTAACATAGAAAAAAACTTTGTTCCATAGTCATAAATAGTATTAAAGTACATAAATGAATGAAGTCTGACTAGAGCACTTGAGAGTGGTTTCCATTACCTTTAATACCTTTTCCTTTCTCTTCCGTTTTTTTATCTCTTTGCAAGTGAGAAAAGTAGTTCCATTATCTACTTGACAGGAAGAGGACTAAACAAGGAGTATTTGACTATCATAATAGCTGTGGACTATTAGCCCTCTTTTAAGGAATCCTTCATGGCCTGTTCCCCACCTCCATTGCTCAATTGCTTAGGTTCTCAGCTTCCACTGCTCAATTTTTATTTCTCCCAAACAACTACCTCTGCATGTCCTAGGAGGCCCTCACACAGAGTAGAATCCTCATCATCAATCTCCACAAAGCAAACATACCAAACTCCTTTAAATCTCTCTGCTCAGGATCTGCAAATGGCAAGCACACCACCATCCAGGTTTTTGATACAACAGTACCACTCCCAACATCAGATGACAAAAGCAGGGGTTCAAACTTCTCTATGTTGCAAGCATTAGTCTGGGAGCAGTCTTTGATCTCTTGAGTTACAGAACCTGGATGGGGGTACAAACATGGAGTAGCCACAACTCCAGTTTAAAGCCTACCTGACTATAAATGGCTTGGGAAAGCCAGGACCTTTTCCAAGGAAAAGTCACTTGCCAGCAATGCTGCATGCACCTAGCTTCTGAAGGACAGGCCAAAGCAATCTGCAACTGACTCTATTTCTTACTCTTAGCACATCAAAAAATCAGTCTCATCTGAAACACCCACCAAGGGAGGGGGTGTGACAGCTGCAAAACAGAGGAATAGTTCCCTGCAGGCATGTGGTTAACTACTGATCCCTCTACTTGAACACAAGAGTTACAAGATGGGGTCTAGCAGGCAACAGAGCGCAGGACATACAAAATGTGCAGGGACAGCACTAGCTTAAGTACCCAGGCAGGCACCCACGCTGAAGAGGAGCTGGTTAACACACATGAATTGGCTTACAGGGCTTATGTGACAGCAGCAGACCAGGGCTGCACCCAGAGGCAACTACACCCCTGCTGAAGGCATCTGCTCTCATCCAGTCTGGGTATGGTCAGGGCTCTCCAGGATGAGTTTCAATGGATGGAGTGACCATCTCCTACAAGGGAGAACAGAGCGTCCTGCTCATCTTATCCTTCCTCATAGAGGCCCAGCTATTGCAGGCTCAGGACTAGCTGCTGCTCAGACCCTTCACCTGAGGAGATGCAGCTAACCAGCAATACTGTTGCAACATCACTTCCACCTGGGGCCAGACAAGGACACAACCAACCACAGATCTGGCAGGCCTAGCAGAAAAGCCGAGCACCGCTGCACAGATGAGCAAAGGGTAGCCTTCAACTTTAACATGTGTGACAAAAGCGGTTTTCAAGTGAGTGAAGACAAACGTCCTTCCTCACTCATAGCTTGAGTCCCAGCAACCTTTGGAGGGATTTCCACATCGTACTGAACTCATGCTTAGGGCACTCTCCAAACTTCCTTCAAGGAAGATTTGGGAAAGTCTCTAGATGAAGGACAAGAACTGGAGATTGCTGTCTAACGTCTGGCTGAGCCTCATCTTGAAGATGGAGAAAGCAAGCCCACAGGTTGTGGCCTTTCTTCATGAGTTCAAAAGCCAATTTATTTGATAGTTTGGGGGGAAATTACTTGCTCTACTGTACAGAGGGACTGGAAAAACTTCAGGGTCAGGAAATGAGTTTACACAGACCTCAGAAACATGAGAAATATCCTGGCTTTCTTGAAGTTACTGCCTAGAGACAGTGTCAATTATCACTTCGCCTGTTGTCTCCCAGCTTCCTCTGTGAGACGCATCCAATGTCCACAACCCACTCTGGTGTCCAATCCTGTTCCAGAACTCCACATTTGGGCAGTCCCAGAAGCAGTCCTGGCTGAGAACCCCTCTTTACCCACAGATAGCATCCACACTAATCCTTGCTAATCCCACCGGATCAGCTGGCTGCAATCTACCTTGACAGATGGGGCTCTGCCAGCTTCTCCGAAGGCACTGATCAGCATACCGGAAATGTCTCTGCGTAGCTGGCCAGCCTCAGAGAAGACTACAAGGACATGAATGTGCTGTTAGAATTCCACCTCTAAGGCCTCCAACTCTTTCCAGCTGGCAGGGAATGCTTAGGGGTGCAGGAACACCCATATCTCCTATGCCATCAAGGGCAGCACATGTTCTGATGTGCCAGCGTCAGTGTGGAGGCTGAGCTGAAACGGAAGGCAGCTCACTAAAGTTAGACCAAGCCAGTGGCAAGAAATAAATGGTAAGCCAAAAAAGAACTGTGACCTTTCTATCAACTGAAGCCTGATTCAAGTGCGGCACACAATGCAATTACATGCTGAATTCATCTCTCTCAGACTCCTGGAGAATGACTTTACCACATCCTGCTGACCTGAAGTCAGCATGTTTCTAAATTCATTTTTGATAGACCAGAGAATGGTATTTGGCTTTTTATCAGTCAGTGTACTGTGGGTGGATATCTCCCTCAGTTGCATGTGACAGCTGCAGAATTCTCTTCCAGAATGTCTCGTCACTGAACACTTTACATCACTCTGGTCTTTCTTTAATATTTCAGTAGAGGAAACACATTTGAGAAAAGTTATATAAAACCACCTGAAAGCCCGCAAGATTGTTAAGTGCAACATCAAAGAGCAAAGATGTTGCAAACCTCACAGAAGAGCCTGAACAGAACATGAAGGTCCATGTCCTGCACTGCTTGCCCAGAAGCAATGTCTAGGAAGAAAGCAAGGCCAGCCTTACGTCTTCTCTTTATAAGCCTCTCTTTTGTATGCACATCACATCCCGTGTCAGTCAAGTGAACAGACATTCTGTCAAGCTCCTACTTCACAATTTCCTCTTGCTATGAACAGAGGGCAGGAAAGTAACCTTGGCCTGAGGGTGCCTAGAGACAAGGCCAACATCCCAAACATGTCAAACCTCACATTTTATGTAATACTGTGCAGGCACATTTACTTGGCTAATTGTGAACGCTTCCACTGAGTGCCTCCAGTGGCATTTGTGCTCACTAATTCAGAAACCATCTCTCTTAAATCACTGACTTAAAAATAAAACAATATGCAGCACATGAATTGGCACTGGAGCAGTTCCAATGATAAAAAAGAAAATACATGTGGGCATGGAGATAAAATGGCCCAGATAAACTCCTCGGTAAATCTCAAGTGTCCACCCTTTACAAACCACTCTCATACATGGACTTTGACTGCAGAACAAGGAGAACTGGACTAGTATTCAAACAGAATGAGAGCAGAAATGGGATCACACTGCCCACTGGGGGAATCACAGCTGCTACAGCCAATATTTATATTACGGTAGTGTCTTGAGGGAACAGCTGAGTTACAGATAAACACAGAAAGCAACACTGCAGAGGTTGGTATATGTGTTTGTGTTTATATAGCACCTACAACAGTGAGATTTAAATCTCCCCCACTTGAACAGCACTCAGTGCAATGGACCCATCACCAGAGATGTTACCTCCACAGATAAAGAGATAATATACAGATAATGAGAGAAAGAGGGAAAATGAGTGTTTGCTTATGTGAATGCATCCTGTCCTATAGCATTCCATAATCAGGAGAGAAGGCAAAGGCAAAAACATCTTTTGACCGTGACTACTGCCAAAGCTACGCATTTCTACCAAGAAATCAAGCTGTTCTAAAACGCTCCTGAATTTTATGAAATTAGGATAATTTCAGTGTCCTGGTATTGTAAAATGAAATAACAACTTGTCAACTTTTACTTGGCCTAGCTGTGTATTTTTAAAACCCCGGCACCCTCAACTTCTGCGATACATCCCTAACTGAGCAAACTTTATTTTAGGGCTGAAGCAAAGCCCTGGGGAGGCTCAGAGCTGCCCCATCATTCTGTGAATGAGACACTTCCCATCAGGCCGTTTTGTCAACCTTGTGTTAGTACAAGGCACTAAAGTAAAAGCCTTGTTTGTCCCTGTGCTACAGTAAGATATTTTCAGTGCAAATGTCTTCAGGACCAAGTGGGAGAGTGCAGCTTTGCAAAGTAACTACTCCGTAATCACTGAACTCAAATACCGTGACAAGTGCAAGTCACACAAATAACAAATATGAAAGAACTCCAGCAATGCACTTCATTCTGCAAAAATGCACTCAGATGTGAAATTACTCTTACTGGTGAGAGTGGGAAGAACACCATTCTGCAGAGAATTTGCATGCTATATTAGCATCTCTACATCTTGTTAAACAGCTTTTTAAACTAATATATTAGTAATACTCATAAAAATATGAGTACTTAATTATGTGCTTAATTATGTACATGAGTACTTAATATGAGTACTTAAAATTATTAAGACCCTGAAATAGACAGCATCTCCATTCCTTCCCTTAGCAAACTTATCCCCCCTCAAAGACCAAGTAAGAAATTAATTAATGTGTTACAGACAAGGAACCTTTTCACTTTGTAGGGAGCCATGCAGTCTTCCCAGGCAACTAAAAGTTATTTATTTCAGAAATCAAACCAGATTACTCAAACCTGCCATGAAGGCCACTTTAGCTAGCAAAAGGACCAGAAGGAAGGGTCAGCTTGGTTCTGGTCTCCTGCACTGGCTTTGAGTATGTCACATCCAATCTTCAGCCCAAATCTTCCATCATGACTGCAGATTGTTTTGTCTGTTTCAAGATTTCAGCTCTCTCAAAAAGGTACTGCAGTAAGAGCATCTACATTGCAAATCTCATGCTGTAAAAATTAAAACCAAAGTACTCTCTTTTTTCTAAGAGACTATCCAGGGTGGCTCCAGTGAAACCAACAACTTCAGAAAGCCACAGCAGGGGAGGAGGAAACAGCAGTATGCACTTGAACTTGTGCTCCTGACAGTTGTAAACCACAGTGGAAAAATTAAAAGGCTTTCAAAGGAGCACACTTCTACAATACAGGACAGCCTGGACAAATATCACCTACTTCATTAATATTTCACCTATGCTGGGGGGCAAAAAGTCTTAACAATCTACTTTGCTGCTATCATTTATTTGATTTTGACAGCTCTCACCCATATGTTGCATTTCATGTACCAAGAGTACAGTTAAAACTGCACTATAATATATTTAAACTTGTGCCAAAAGACTTGAAGGGTTTCAGCTGACATTTTTTTTTAGACTTCTTGCTGTCATGTAGCAAAGTTTATTAAAAACCAGTATCTCATCTTGCTCTGGGGAGAAAAAAAGTATCCTTTTATACTTCCATTCTGCCGGGGAGTAGAAGCTGCAGCTTCCTACCAAGGCCAAGCTGCCATTCAATTGATTTGCAGCTGGTCTTGCAGGCACTGCAGAAATGTATACCATAAAAAGATGGGAAAGGAGGACAGCCTTACAGGAGGAGAAGTCATATGTATGAAATGCAATGTTAAAAGCAGCCTAGAGGAATCTATGCAAGACACAGAGAGATAATGCAGTCTTTGCTGGTGAAGCTGGCTATTTTTTCAGCTGTGATTGACAGCAATGATATAACCAGAAGTTATAGGGTACACATGTGGATGGGGACAATGGAACTTAACTTTAAATTGTGAAAAGAGGGAGATGTCAATGAAAGGATTCATGCCTGAATGTGTGTATAAACAGGGTAAGGGGCAGAGAGTGCAGCTATGCTGTGTGTCAAAGGGAAAGGAGCCTGGAGGTGGGCTGTGAGAGCGGAGAGGATGCCTGCTGTTTTATCCCGCTTTAATTAGTTTCCAAAAGACAGTGATTCCCTTACCTTCTGCAAGTACAGGACTGTTCCCTTTAGCACAGCATAAAAGGTTTTCCAGCCTCGCTTTCCCCGGGGAGCTGCAAAGAAAACAAATGAAAACCCATTTAACTTGGATCCATTTTTACACTTTGTCTAGGCAACAGGAAAGCTACATTAATCCTGTGTTAAACCTCCTTTGTACTCTCCTTCTCAAAGGACAATGCAACTCAACACAGTGCCTGCACATACCTGCTGTGTGAGAGAGTAATAAACCAACTCTGACAACAGCCCTGGACTGGATCAGAAGGGAGCAGCAGCAATGCAGAAAGCAGGTCAGAGAGATCCAGCCTTTGTGCTCTTGCAGGTAGGCGGACACCGTCCCTACAGAGCTAGGTCTGCACTCTGTGCCGTGACAGTTCTCAGAAGGAAATACCCTTTCTTCATGTCACAGCAAGCTGGCAGGCACTGCTCAGGACCAACAGGGCACTGCTTAGAAAGCAGTGCCTCTCAAGAGCATCCTTCTCTCTTGCCACTGCTGCACACCTGAGTTGGCACTGAGTGGTCAGATAGCTTCTTGGTCCCCTCCCCTGTTCCTGCAGCCACAGGGGAAGCCAAAGAAGAAAAAAGAGAGGGAAGCCAAACAGAATACTAATGAGAAAATCAAAACCATCTCTCAAGAAACCTAAGGAGGGGGATTCAGCATGATTGCTGCAGTTTGAAATTCAGCCGCAATAGAAGGAGACAAGGCACAGGCTGTACGATCACAGCCTGAGACTATAAGCCTGCATCTAAGCTTCACCAAACATGCAACACTTAACAGCATCCACTTGCCTCAGCACTGCAATTAATAACTCATGCATGACTAAAGCATCACCCTCAGAAAGGCATCCCATTCTGATCTTAAGACAGCAAGTGATAGTGAAGAGGTTATTAGTCCCTTGCTCCAGAGGTTAATCATTCTCATCTTACATAACGGGCCTTGTTTCTAATTGGCATTTGTTTGGACAGCTTCCAGCCACCAATCCATAACATCCTTCTCCTCTAGATTGCTTAAGTGCTTCAGTCCTCAGTACTCCTTTCCTGAGAAAATACCTATAACATGCTAGCACATCACTTCATTAACAATCCTGCACAGGCTGATCTGTAACTCCAGCAGGAAATTAAATATGACAAGGTCTAACTAACTTAAAGAAAAAAAAATTGTCTCATTTTATTTGCAATGAGTCAGAGTCAGAATGTAACTTTTTCAAGAGCTGCATGACAATGAGAGCCAGGCCCCCTAGATGTACAGGAACTTCTGAAAACGTGGCCTTAATTACATTACTCATAAAAGGATTATATCCAGAATGCCAGCATCCAGTGTGCTGAACAATGAGCAATTCTGATTACTTTTAATTAAAGAAATAATTTAATAAAGGCAATTAGATACAATTACTAAGGTTAAATAAACAGAAGTTTAATAAAGAGGAACCTATTCAAAGCATCCAGTCATCACAAAGAATGAGGTCAGTTTGATTTCAACATCTCTGTTTGGATTTAACTGTCCAGCTGTCAGCCTCCAGCTTACAAAAACTGACCTCCAATTGTACCTTCTACATTATATTAGCAAAACATGCAAACATCAAAGAGCTTAGCCAAGCTAGGAGACAGTTGCAGTTACTGGAAACCCATCACAAAATCAGACTCTGCCTTCAGGATTCAGCCAAAGAGTGTGAATCCTGATTAGGTGATCATCAACAACTGCGAAAAATACAGATGCTCTGAGTAGCAGATCAATAGAAAACAAACAAATGAAGATGTCCAAACAACAGAACACACACAGTGAATCAGAGACCTTCAATAATCAGTGGATCACAAATGCATGTAGGACAAAAGGGAAAGAGAATAATAAAAATAAGAGGTGCAAGTTTGCCACCAAAAAGGGCAGGGAGGAACAGCATACTGTAAATCTGGCTGTTACCAAAAGCCACTGTACTTCATTGGGTAGATGACTCAAGGCTAGCAAAGTAGGGAAGGAACAGTTACAGCATCTTCCAAGTAGAGATAAAGAACAGCCTTTTTTTAAAGACAGACCCAGAGGCATGGGGAGATTTGAAACAATCTGGTATCACACAAGGAAAATGAGAATTACCAAACTACTACAGAACAGCTACTGTAATTCACCCCAAATTGTTTTGCTTTCTGCAAGCCATGAGATTCATTTTCTTTTAGTACAAAAGATTTACATTGCCTGCTGTATCACACTATTCATTATGCTTATGTATTAGAGCTGCTACAAATGGGACTGAACATTGTAAAACCTGGCCTAATAGTGGAAGTGTGATAATCCAATTGCTGCATTGTTTGTTATTGCTGCAATTTCCCCTAATGAAGCAGCACTATTTGCCTTGAGAAGCACATGGGCTCTTCAAAAGTGGCATTATGCATGGATAACAAGAAAATGAGATGTTAAGAGTGAAAGATACTCACTTTTCTTTCCATCCATATCTGCATGGATTTTCCGAGCCAGAAAACCAGTCTTATACACAATAGCATTGGGGTCATGAGGGATGTCCAGGAATGGGTTATTTGAGTTGCCAATTCGACTGACAGCCTTTGTCTGGCTCACATTATCCTTTTCATCTGGACCATCTGAGTGAGACTTTTTCTTCTCTTCTTCATCCCTTAAAAAGCAGTAAAAAACAAGCATGAATGAGTGACTAACCAGAAAAGTTTCATTTCAGTTATTCTTGCACATTCCTTGTCAAAACACACCTCTCTCTTTATAGGGGCCCTATTTAGAGAAAAACTTCAGCTATGCTTCAAAATATAGTCAGATTATAGCAAAGCTTCAGTTCACCTTGTTCTTCACTAGCACAAGGACATAGGAGCCAGATCTCAATGAAGACTAAGCCTCCCTTTTACAGTCTCAAAAGCCAGTATTCCAAGCCCGTTCTGTGTCCTCAAACCCCACCTTTTTTTAATTCTACTTATTTGAGTGCTAAAGTGTGAAATATTTGCCTGCTGGGTTCTCCTGAAAAATCTCCAATTTCTTCATGAGTTCACATGTAGATGAAAAGAATTTGATTACTACAGATCACTGTGGCTTAGCCCTTAGCTTAGCATATGAAACACAGACCCTACCTCTTTTTCTTTGTTTTCCTCTGCAGATTAGCACAAAAGTAGTAATTTAAAAATAAAAACTACACCATGTGAATTAAATTATCCGTATTTTAGAAACAAAATGCTGCCCAAAATGTTACTTATTAGGGCCATGTATTCAACACAGCTCTTGGGGACAACAATGCAACCCTTTTCAGCAAGTCACAAGCACTGCCTGACTAATAAATTCCTTTTTACACATCACAGCCAATTGAAAAAGGACCAGGCAACCTAGAAAACAAAGAGTGTCCATCACAAGAGCAGGGCGATGGTTTCAGCGAACAACAGGTCACTGAATCTGGGTGGATGGTGTATTTGGAGGAACCAGAGTTAGTATCAGACGCACTGTGTCTTTAGAGTTCCCACACTCTCCTCTCCAGGTGACTGGGAAAGGTGTGTCAGGGAGGATGAAGGCTGTCATTGGAAAGTCATGGTAGCAAAGCTTCCCCTAAGACCAGCATATGATGTAAAAAAAATCAGTATCCTTAAGTGTAATGATGACTGATGAGGGGGTGCACTTCAAGCCGCTGCATCTCACAGCACCCAGATGGTCAGGAGAGAGAGAAAGTTCAGGCAGACCTTTCAATCACATGTATACATTCAAAGGCATCAAATCAGATGAGGATTAGCAGGGCGTATGTCAGTCCAAAAGCTCATCTGGGGGCTCACTACAACCATGTCTGTTTATGGGAATTACTATCCCAAGAAATGTCCTCCAAGAACTGCAGGCTAGAGCAACAATGTGTGTTATCCTGATCTCTCCTGAAACGGTCTTCTGGGACATAACTTAGTCTGAGGAGACACAAGGATAATAGATTGGTTTGACAACAAGGAAACCAAATCTAGAAACACAGAGGCTATATTAGTGAACTCAGCAGTGCCAGGGAAGGTTCCAAGGCATTTGACTTTGATCACTTTATATTACTTTGTGCTTGGCATGGTCTCAGCCCAGCACACTGCCAAACTATTTCCAGACACCATTTAGGAATTAGCACAGTTAAAAACCACCACAACAGGCAGTACAGAGGCAAGCATCTTTTGTAAGGTAAGACTTTTCAACAGTATGGGTATAGATACACATCAACATTTAGCATGAGAGTCAAGCAAAGGTGCCAGACGTGATTCAGTTGCATAGAAATGGTGCCCCACACCTTCATTGTGTTGTCTTGCAAGGTCCTCTGATTAACAGGCACACAACTTTTACTTGAAGACTCAATTCCTGCAAGGAAGAGCAGTCCTTGCATCTTTCAGCCTACTGATACACATTTTCCCACTCAAGAACAGAACGACTTGCAAAAAACTTTCCTTGGTCAAAGCATGCTCTGGTTGAAACCCTCTCCAACAGGAAAAGTGTAGGAATTTCTGGTAATTTTGATTGCCCCATCCTTCCTATATCTACCACATTTAGTAGCTGCTGGTACATCTGTGGACACACAGTATGACAAATGTTTCTTAGATATTTGTCTGTTCCAGGAGCAAGTTCTACCAACACAAGTCTATGGTACTTAATCCAGACTAAAATTTCTTACTGGGCATAAGCTCTTATGCTGATTTGTCACACTGAAGTGCCTTGTGAATTCTGGGATCTCAGCCAAGGACACAGTGGATTTCTCCTTGCCAGCAGAGACCTACTGCAGTAAATGGCTTAACATTTTTTTGGAATAAGCTATCTCCTTTGGGGCTATGGGAGTGAATTATCCTATAGTGATCAACTGTCCTGTGGGAATGTACCAGTGCCCTTATTCAAGCAGCCACAGGTGGTGCGGTGAGCAGCCCTGGGGATGATGGACACCACTAGTGCTAAGGGCAGTGCTCTCAAACTTCACATCTCTGAGGAAGCTATTAAACAGGAATTCTTCAAAAAACAAATGCAGACAGACCAGACAAGGACAAAATGACATCTGTTGTCATGACTGCTGGTAGCACTGAGCAAACCTTTAATTGGTCCTTTCATCTGTCACTGAAAATGGGACATTGTTGAGATTCAGAAGCCTGAGGCACTTTTGAGAGCTGAGTGCTCTGTCAAGATGCGTAAGGTCAAGATACAGGAGCCAGTGTGTAAGATGCAAGAGAACCACAGAGGCAAGGGGGACTCATTATGTAGAACAAGATATGGATGAACAACCGAGAAAACAGAACTAAAAGGAGCTTCTCTCTCTCTCTGATCTTGAATATGAAACACCAGTGGAAATAGAACCAAGTGATCTGGGACTCACGTATTAAAATACTCAATTTTTAACAGTGGTCAAGTGTAAGAAGAAAGCGGGGCAACTGGGAGGAGTGTCAAAGTTGCAAAACAGTTCGGGTATTAGCTTTGCTTATGAGCCCTTTGAAGTTGGCTGAATAGATAGGTCCTTGACAGGCTTTAACAAGGATTTAACAATTTGAGCTTACCCCTCACCAGCCTTTAGAGTATGGTTGCAAGAAGGAAGGTATGCAGAAAATTCAGCTGGCCTCTGGATACAACCTGAAAACTGATCTTTGAAACCCTAGCCTGTGGGGACGCAACTGCTTCCTCATCCTCAGATGGCTTTCTGGAGATGATTCAAGTTCTGTAATATCCCCAGTGTGAAAGCACTCTCTAGTGATGCAGGAGTTAGAGCCAGTGGGTGGTGTCTGTTCAGGTACATTCAGAATCATGGATCTAGTGTCACACAAGCAGAGCTCAGGTCCCTATCAGGGACAGGCTGAGTGCCACTCCTTTCCACATAGTACAGAAAATAGCACAATCCTTGTGCTTTTGGGGAAAAACCCCATGTTGGTTACAACACATCTTTCAGTAGCAAAACACCACCATGAGGGTCCACTTAGGTTTGCAGAACTCCTAAGAGATTTTCTGTCTTTGATCAGCAGAGTGAAATCACTCCTGGCTCTGGGTCTGCAAGGGATTCCTCTGGTGACCTTGACCTCTGACAACTGGAAGGGGCTGATGGCTGTGAACCCTCTTGTGTCTCTAGTGTCTTCGCTTTGCAAGGTACTTGTGAGAGTAAAAGGCTACCACCTGTAAGGTTTCTCCAAGAATCTGCTTACAGAACAAGGAGATTCAGTTACACCTCCCTTAGCTTGTCTCTTTGTCAAGGGATCTGCAGATATATCAGTAACCAGGGCACTGGCTATCCATGAGAACCAGCACACCAAACCCAGGATCTGATTGTTCTATCACTTGAAGGCACAGCATTAAAACAGTGATGTTTTTCTTACCAAATGCATGATCACTGACAACCAAAAAGAGTTTGGCTTTTAAACAAGCAGATTTGAAAAAAACTGCAAAAATGCATATGTTGCCATTTTGGTGAAATACATTTTTGCCTCTCCCCAGAAAGACCATATACAAGAAAAGTCTCTTTTTTCTTCTGAGAGAAAATCATCATCTTGTTCTCTCAGGAACAAACACATTTCTTTATGCTTTATGGTGTGATTTGAGGCTCTGCCTTGGAAAACTTCGAAGTCACTAAGCTGGTAAGACGGGGTCAAGCCCTTCATTTTTAAAAGTCTGCTCTATGTCTGCATTTTTTCAAATAGAAAGCTTAGATGACATGGCAAAAGCCTATGCAAATCCATTTAAAAAACAGCATTTAAAAAAAATCAGATCTGTAACACGTATTTATGAATCTTTGGAACGGACAGCATCTGTAGTAGCAAACTGACTTCAGAAACGAGCAGATAGGAGCTGTAGCATCTTTCACAAAAGGAGGAGAGAAGAAAGGAGAGCAAGGTGATTACCACCTGACCCTTCTCAAAAACCAGCCAAACAGGAAACATCCTGGAACTTGGGAGACAAAGAGTTAATTACAACAGGGAGAGATTTCTTGGTTCGATCTAGAAAAAGGTGAGCTTCAGCACAGACATCTTTATAACCACCCAAGTCTCACTATCACAGTTTGCAGCAAGAAACACAGAAAGGAGCTGGCAGCAGCATTCCCCACCATTACTGTGTCAAAGACCTATTTTGGTTTGGCTAGAAGCAGATTATTTTTCAGTGCAATCCAGACAAACAAAAAGAATACAACATATCCATGTCTAAACCTCTCTGGAAAGAAAACTATCACCCACTAGTCAAAACCCAAGTGATCCTCCTAAAAGCTATACTGTCCTGCTGAGAGAAAGCTTTCAGAATACCACTGCACTTTGGGATTTCATATGGTAATTCTAGATCACCACTAAGCCTATTTTAAGATGATGATTTTATTATTCCTATCACCTTCATCAGGAAGTAAACACAGTATTACAAACAATGGAGAACAATAATGTTCACCACCACATTTCCATGTAGACATCTGCAAACAAAACATATTTAGTTCTGGCACCTCTGAAGCCAAATTACTTTTTATTCTTCAGCTTAAAGATGATGATGGGTGCAAAAGGATGTGAAACTTCTAGAAAACCTGGGCCACAATATTATAGACAATAGGACTGAAGGGATCTCAAGAAGTCAGCTAATCCGCCTCTTTGCCTCTGAAGCTGGATCCACTCTTCCTGACCCATTCTGGACAGAATAAACAGCTCACAAAATCCTTCAACAAAAGCACTTCCATAGCTTGTCCAGGCAAACCTATGCCCTGGTTTAAAAGGCTTATTGCTAGAAAGCTTCTTTTAGAGTTGAATCCAAGCTTCCCTTGCTTCAAATTTAAACCCACCCACAATGGGCACGAAGAATAATTCACACCTTTCTTCTCTGTGACAGCCTTTACACACTGAAATACATACACGCAGGTCCCTCTCCTCAGTGCTCCCTTTTCCAGCTAAACAAACCCAACTCTTAATCTTGCCATTCATGTTCACAGAATCTTGAATTCATTCCATCTTATGAGTGATGTCAGGGTTGAAGAACAAGAGCATGAAAAAATCTCATGGAAGTATCAAATCCCTCAGGGAAATTCAGGCAGCATGAGAAATCGAGACACAATTACTGGGGCTACATGCACTCCTGGAGTGGTTCCAGTAATCTCAGCACTCTGAAAATAGGATGCATGGACTAACTGGATGAAAAAGTATGTGGTTTCACTGCAGTCAACAGGAACTTCTGCCAATGACTTCAGTGAGATCCAATCACCACCTAGTGCTTCACTAAGCAGAGAGGAAGCATGTAACAGGACAATGACAAAATAATTGTATTTCTGATGGTTAGTTTTCCCATAATACTTTTTTCTCCCAGGACACTGAACAAGGAAGGCAAGAGGAAACAGCAAACAAAGTAAATGGCAAGCCAAGTAAATGGCAGAATGTTTTATGGCAGTTCTATTGTGAAAAGCAACCAAAACATTTGGGGGGTGCAGTACAAAGAAGGAGTGCGCTTTCAGGACCACAGATTCACCAGTTCAGAATAAATTCCAGGCCAGATCTCTTTATTTTAGACCATTGTATGTGATATGCTTTTAACCTTTTGAAAAACTTCAAGCCTGGAACTACTGCAGAAAAAGTAGTGTAATGCAATTCTGTCTTCCAAAGCTGTAATTGTGCTTCCCTGATGATAAAGGATAAATGAATACTCCTACTGAAAGTCTCTAGAGCACATCCGCTGATTAAGGTGTCACTTCTCTTGACTACAAAATTGGAGTCAATGGTAGCCTTTTCTTTCCGTGGGCTTTGGATCAGACTGTAATTCTACTGGAAATGGATGGCAAACTGTTTAGGATGATGACACACCTAGCTTACAACTAGCAAGATAAGGATCATGCAGCAGTCTTCCCCCATGTTATATATTGCTGTTATCCTCCCCTGCCCATGGACTTATTAATCTACCAAAGAATGTACTGCCAGAACAGCTCTTAAACTGCTGATTAGCTCATAAGAGAAAGTCTTAGATCCTCAAAGGGATTCTGGCTGGTGGAAAGGCATTACTTCAACATGCCAGCATCACAAGGGAGCCCTGTTTCCACCTTTGCCTTAGCTCCCACTTCTTCCCCCGTACCAGGGAAGAAAAGCAATACTCTTTGGAAAGGAAAGAGAATCTTCCCTAGTCCCATCACTGCAAAACCTTCCTATCTGCCTTTCTCTGAAAATCACAACAGCAGAGCAAGAGAGTCATGTGCCTCCTCTCTTTAGCTCAAGGCAGTCAGAGGCTTCTTGGGGTGATTACTTTACACCAACCACACATCTCTACGAATGAGATGCAGAAAGTGAGGAGATGTGAAAGATGCTGCCCTCTTCTAGCCAGCACTCTCAGCCCTAAAGGTAAAGGCACAAAGTTTTTGACTATGCCCAGAATGAGCTTTGTTTCTCTGCATGTGAAGCAATTTTCCCGTCAGTCTGAGGTATTTGTCTGAGTTTTGAATTGGAACAGACAATTAGCTCCTTTGAGCTCTCTGCTGGGAGAAGGTGGCTTTACACCCACATCCCAAGGCCTTATTTAAGAATGAGTCTGATATCTCTCTTCCAGCCTGCTTTTGATTTCTCCCCAAAAAAATTCATTAGCAAGGGACATGGACTGGACTATGTAAATGTAAAGCAGTTACTATCTATACAGAAGAAAACTATCTCATAAATCACCTTGACTGAAGCTTACGGAGGAAAGCCAGGCACAAGCCAGTTCCCACCTGGAGGCTGCCCAAGTGTATTAGGCACAGTATGCTCTCTTGGCAAGAGGAGGAAAATTCTGACATTGAGAAAGTCACATAATGGATTCTGCTGGGACCAAAGTACCTGAGAGAGTCTTGCTAACAGCTCCGGTGTTGTGACATGTGAGATTCATACAGTGTATTCCCGGTCCAAGACACAGGCTGAGAAAATGTCTCCAACCAGATTTCTTATAAAGCTCATCAGAAATGGCACTTCTTGGTGATTCCCCTTAGCAGAACATCTTCCTCACTACTCTGACATTATCTAACACACTTATGAACAGAGGTTGCAATCCCAGTTGGGCTCAGTAGCCCTTGTTAAGTGAGGCTGCACACCTGGCCCTGACAAGAAGCTCATTTGCAGATGATGAACTTAAAAAAAGCAAGATCAGAAGCCAATGAGCCTGCAAAACCTATGGCAGCTATTAGAACTTCTAGCACAAAAGACACAGGCGTATGCATCCCACACATATATTGTTCTCAAGAAGGTGAGATTTCAGATATGCAAATCCACTCAGGTAAACATCTTGTACAGCCAAAATAGATAAAAGAAATATTTTTTTTTTATTTTACTCCCAATTCCACTGTTCTGCAAGCAGCAAAAACTAAAATAGACCCTTCTGCTCTTTGCTGGAATGCTTAGACCTCATGAAACCTAAGCACAGAGAAATGACAATTTAACACAACCAGAAACTGAAGCTCTCTCTTGTCTGCGGTATTTCCGTAGTTAACAAGTGTTCGGCTGTCAAAAGCCTATGGACAGGGGGATATCACTTTGTCCAATTTATCATCTTCCATATTAGGTTGTTGTCAAGTTATCCATAGTTAATCAGGAGACAAACCAAGACAATAAACCAATAGCAGGAAACTCAATCCAAGGCATGTGTTTCTATTCAGTGGTTCTGACACAATGTTCCAAAAGATAAAGGGAGAAGTCAACTTCTGTTTTATTTATGCGGTCATTGAACAATGGAGGATTTAATTTCTCTCTTTTCAGGCTGAAGTTTCCTTCTAAACGAAATGTCCTCTTTCCATACAAATGCAGTTGGCTCCTATCATTAACAACTCCACTCACTGGAGAAACAGATGAGGAGTATTGCCAGGTCTTTCATTAACAGAAAAGCAAACTCATTACATACACTGGCTGTCTTCTATGGGCTTTGGAGCCCACTCAAATGGTGACACAGGGCGTATAGAGAGATTACCACAGAGGCACTATTTTTAAACTCCTAATTTGTATGTGGTATACTTACACTGCCCATTCCAGCTTCTCATTCTTGATTGAATTGTAGAGGGCCTGCAAAGAGATAAATGAGATGGAATTATTGTTTGACCCCTGCTACACATACATTAATATCCTGATGAAAATTACCTAATACCAGCAAGTGAGTTGTCTCTCGCCAAGGAAGTACTACAACTGCTCATGGTAACACAAATCTCATCTAAGGAAAAAAACATCAGAGTGCAGAGTTTGAGATTACACTTATTTTCTCAAGCAGGTTTTGCAGTTTTGTGGGGTTTTTTTTAAATAACTGTGTTAAGTTTGCAAAAGGCACAAGTCCACAGCCTTGAAATTCAAGGTCCAATTAACTCCTGATAGTGAGATTTTTTTGTCACTGACTTTGATTGAGCAAAAATTTCACCCTATGGGCTTACCTGTAAAACTATGCCAGAATAGCTATTTGAAGTCCCTGAGCCTCACAGACACCTGAATGCTTTCCCAGTCATGCACCCGGACAGAAACATATTCAATTTCTGAGTGCAAAACAAAATGAACAATAAGCAGCTTTTGTGCTTAAAGATCAATGTCTTGGACTGCTGCCTGCTAACATCATTACATTTTTAATTCATGGGAAATATGCCAGCAGGTCCTGACACCAAAGGTCACAATTCTGCTGTTGATACCAGCCTGCAAAGAAAAGTGTCTGGAAGCTGACTTAAGCCTGGGTGGATATCAGACAGTTGGCACGGATTTCTTTGAGAGGAAGTAGGTACATCACTTGGATAAGTGTGCCTTATTTCAGCTCTCCAGGAGTTGATGCATAGGGTGGGTAAATGCCTGCTATTACTACAACCTAATGGAGTTCTTCAAATAGGCCACTCGACTCAAGTGAAGTATTTTGGTATGGAATGTCCCTGATTCTCACACTTATAATCCACATTTGTAATTTACCTTATATACATAGCTAGATTTACTCCCTCTGGCACATAACTCCTACACAGCCTCAAAATATGTTAACATGTAGAAGAACTGTTGGTGCACGTGATTACCAAAAAGTAGCACATCAAGTATGAACAAGCCTGAAAATCACATACTATAATAGCTATGACATGTTCAACAGCAACATTAACATTTAAATAGCCTTAACTCTGACCCAAAACAAAAATAATTTGGAAAACTGAGGAGCTGAAACTAGTCTTGTGCATATGCCACAGCTGAACTTGCAATGAGAATCCCATGAACATATCCCACTGTTCATCCTGTGATCCACTGGCTCCTATCTGAATCTTGCACAAGCTATCTGACGATCCTTAATACTCAGTTCTGTGAAAATCTGTCTCGATTGAACATACACAAGCAGGTCAAACATACTGGTACAACTTGCCTCACGCTCATGCTACACATGCAGCAACTTTTAGTCAGAGTGTACCATAAAAGTAGGTTTCTCAGAGTAACAGAACAGATATGACCAATGGGAGGAATTATCCCACATCCTACTTATACTGACCTACAAGAGAGGTCTCTTAAGCGCTAACAAGGGCTTTGCTGCACTATTCATAGCAGTATGATAAAATATTTCCAACTCTAGAGTTTTCACTGTTTCTATATATCCTATCTTCTCTAAACTTGTATAAGAAGCTCGGATCCAAATGCAAACAGCTGAAGGTGAAGGAAAGGGCATTGTTGACAGTTTGTAGGCACTTCACTTTAATTTTCAGGTGACAGCTATCAAGAGATTTTAAGACCAACCTGCAAGAAGAGAGCAAAGGAAAGGGCTAATATTTCTCCTACCATGCAGCCAGCAGCCTAGGAGAATTAGACTTAACTCCATTTTTCCACACAAAGTGATGCTAACACTGATTCCCTAGGGTCACTCAATATTTTCTACTAGAAGCCACTATATTTATAATGATTTGGCCAGAGCCCTGATCTTATTCTTTGACTTGTTCTTTTCTTCCTACTATGATTAAAATATTCTCTTACATTTTGAGCCAGAAAACTATTTCCAAATATAAGGCAAAGAGGCTGCATTTTTTTTCCCAGTTGCCTTCTCATTTTTTCAGAAGTAGCATTTTTCTTGCCAGCTGGTTGGATGAGCTTCTGAGATGTAGCAAAAACCTGGCCTGGGGTACCAGAAACACCTTTTGCTGCTCTCTGGCCCAAATACCTACAAGACTGGGTCACAACCTCTGAAAATGAACACCTGCCCTGGGAAGTACTGATTTTTACCTGATTTTGCTAAGGAAGTCCCTGGGGATCATTACGGCCAAAGATCAGGACACAAATAAGCAGCACTCCAGATTGGCTCATGAAGAACAAATGCTCCAGGCTTTTGCCTTGAGGCAAGTGACACGTACTTGTCCTGATCTTTACTAATGAGCCAGACTCTATCTTCCTCCTTTAGGGAGGACACCAACCCAGTCATCTGGCATATATCTGATGAAGGACACAGTATCTCCCATAGAACACCAAATATAGCCTCTGAGAAAGTCTCTCCTATTTACAGAAATGAAAGAAAACCCTAGACAGTACCCACAGCCCAGGAAACTGTGTACAGGGCATGTTTGGTGTGTCTACAGTGTGTCCAGTGAGACCTCAGTGAGTAGACCTCTCAAGGGATAGAGATATATGAGCTCTTGTGCCTGCACCCCAACCCAGCTCTCCATCCGAGACTGCTGCCAGGCTGCACACTCACCGCCTGTAAGAGCTGCTTTACGTTCTTTCTCCAAACCAATTTATGCTTTAACATTTTCCTGGTGTCTACCGGGCTCTTGCATGATCTGGGGAAGAAAATTTTCCTCCTCCCATGTTTTGCAACCAGTGGCAGATATGTACAGCACCTGCTCTGTCATTTAATTCATAGCTGTTTCCCAAGGCAGCATTCAGACAGCAGCTCTTTTCAGCAGCCATTTCTCCAGAGTATGATTAAATCAAACAAACTTGGAGGCAAGCACTTAAATGCTTCACTAGATTGCAACAAAGCTGATCAGAAATTATGGTGGGGACATGACTTTCACTATACTTAACCAGCTTCAAGGACATATTTTATTAACTCACATTTTCTCTCTGCGACCTGGAAGCAGGGGGGAAGCTCTACTTTAAAGTACTCTTACACTTTGACAACAATCACAGCTTACTGGCTAACATGGCAAGTGCTTGGCAAATTTGCTGTCTAAGCTAGAAAACTGGAAGCTGGACCACAACAGGGAATACCAGAACAAATACTGCATGAGTCTCATCTTCCAAGCAATACTGATACCACTTGGAAAGAGGAGAGATTTTCTATCTCTTTTGGCTCCGAAGGCTGCTGTAGGCAGGATCCAAATCCCCAGCTACCAACTACTCAGCAGTGTCTGACTTCACTGCTTCAACCCTTAAGTTCAATTACCAAGACCACAAAAACCTATTCCTTACAGCTTTCCCCTCTCTGAGAATTGCTGACCTCTGGGTCCACCACACCTGAAGCTCAGCACTGCTCTAAGCTCCCTGGAGAAACTAATGCGGTTTTGAAATAAGAATAAAAGAAATTAACTGCTGTATAAAACGAAACAACAGGGAACATCCTCAGATTTGACCCCTGCACACAGCAGTGTTAAAAAACAAACAAACAAACAAACAAAAAACAAACCAGGATTTATTATGTGTTTGTGGGGCTTGTTTGCATTTGTTCACAAACTAGGAAAGAAACTAAGAAATCTACACTTTTTTTCTTTTTTTCTTTCTTTTTTTAAATGGAAGGGTGCAACTCTGTGAGAAACTGCTGAATTCTATCTTCATTTTCCCTTTGATAAGTAGGTAGGTCAACCAAAAATCCAGATTTCCACAAGCTTTCACCAGTTGATAGTTTTATTCCAACTGGAAAGAGAAGCAAAGCTATGCAGGGAGTGCTTTGAAAACTCCTGTCCATTTTACAAAGCTGGCAAGAGAAAAAGGTCACTCGCCATCCTCACCTCCCTCAAAACCTTGTCACATGCAGGAACCACTGGACCCATTTATACAGGCAGCTCTTGGCACCTGCTGACTGCTGGCCATGCTGTGAGTCAGCCTCTGCATGCAGAAGCCGTGAACAAAAAGGCACAACCAGGTATACTTACAGTGACAAAGCCAGAATGATTTTACCCAGACATACATCTCAGTAAGTCACAAGGCTGGCTCTTAAAGCACAATACTGACTTTCTGTACACACTAGCCCACCCAGGAAAGCCTGCCAAGAGAGGAAGGAGTACACCACAGGTATTTCTTATATGTGCTTTGGGCACAAAATAGGAGCCAGAAGTGCCTGAGTGTGAGTAGCTAAATGGGCAAAACCAAAAACAAGTTCAGAGAATGAACTTGTTGGGATGATGCAGACTGTCTTCTCCAGCTTGTGTTTCCCAGGCTTTCAGCTCACACCCAGTCCTATCCTGGTTTCATAGAATCATAGGACAGTCTGGGTTGGAAGGGACCTTAAACCTCATCTAGTTCCAGCCCCCCTGCCATGGCCAGGGATACCTCACTTGACCAGGTTGCTCAAAGCCTCATCCTACCTGGCCTTGAACATTGCCAGGGATGGGGCATCCACAGCTTCCTTGGGCAGCCTGTTCCACTGCCTCACTACTCTTGCAGTAGAGAATTGCTTCCTTATTTCTAACCTACATCTCCCTTGTTAAAGTTGTTGTTGGGGGAATGGCCACCTGACCATGGGACAGGGATGTGCTTGTGCTCTCTGACCTAAGCTACCATCCCCTGCAGCCACTGTGAGAAAAGCCTTGCCTGGAGACATTTCTTCTTTTCCTCCAGCTGGTAATGGCACGGTTGATCCCAGCCGAGGAAGCCCCACTCACAGCCCTGTGCAAAGGTGTGCTCAGTCAGAAGTTCAGCGTCTCCCCCAGTTGCTCACAGCAGTCCATTGGCTCTGTGCTGGGATCACAGTTGTCAGCCAGGCACCACAACCCAGCTCCCACCATACGTGGTTTATTTACAGAAGTAGCAGAACTCTATAAAAATAAAACTGGTTACAGAAGCAACAGATACCAGACACCACAGGCGTCTGTATGCAGACCTGATAGGTGCTAAGGTGTCCATCCTTTGTACAAGGGTGTATCTCTCTCTATCACTGCCTTCTGCCAGGTTTGGATGAGGTGCAACATATCACCATATACCACTCCCGGTTTGATGTTTCAGTGATTACCTGAAGGCTGATCTTCTCAAGGAACTGTTGCAGATCTACACTACTTCACCACCTCCCGTTTGCCACCCTCCCTCAAAATACCAATCTTGAAATATTCTCCTGTCCTTGTGCACAGATCTGTAACACCTGGTGAGGCAAGGATAAAGGCTCTGATCACTGAGTGCCTGTAGCTCCTTGCCAGGCTCAAAGCTCACATACCCAGTGTCTTGTGCATTTTCCCCCTTCTGATGACAATGCACCAAGGATGTTGGAGTAGTACCCTGAGAAGCCCATGGGTTAGTGCACATCACGGCATGTCTGCCGGTATCGCTCCCAATTTCAAATTCCACTGGTTTGTACAACAAACGTTCTTCTAACAAGCCAGCATACATTATTCATAAAACAGCACAGAGCTGTTCAGCAGCATATGGAACTGATGAATGTTGTTTTGGTGTGGGTGGAGATAGGGTTGATAGGAATGTTTTAGGGGGAAGGAAAGGAGATCATTTCACCCAGGGAATTTCAAGTGCGTCACCAACTGGAGGAGAACATTTCTAAGAGAAACTCCTCTGTTAAAAATCTGGTTTGTATGGAGAAGGAGGAGGAGGGGGAGAAAGAAAAAAAAAAAAAAAAGGAAGGAAAGATTGTGCCAGATATATCATCATAAAAGAGAAAAGGATGGTTAGCTGGGGCTCCTGAGAGCCAGGAAATTAATGCTACAGAAGAAATGCGTCCTCGGTAAAAATGATACATGGGGGCTGCTAGAAAAGATTTGTTCTGTACTTGCTGGAGTGTTTCATCAGTGTTATTGGTAAAGGCAGCATGCTGCATTATTATGGGTGAACAGAGGAAAACCTAGGGAAGTGTTTCTCAATAGTGGAGCACCTACACAGCCTATTTCAGAAACTGTTTTATTGGCCCCGTGCATTTGCAGGCAGGACAGACATAGGCACTCTGCAATTCTGACCATGGTTGTGGAAAAACAGCCTGTCCAAGGGAGAGACTGCTGAGCACACTGGGTCACACAGACGATCCTAAGGTCCTCTGACTCACCTTGCATGCAACCAGAGAACAACGGTACATCAATACACGGCATCCTTTTCGCAGGTTCTCTTGCTGGTGTGAGGCTGTGGTACCTACTGATAATACACTCCTGGGATGCATCAGGTCGCAGAGCCTGTATACATAGGTGCGTGTGTGTATGTATATATGTGTGCACAGAAGCACTACCTGATGTTTTTCAAGCAGATGGTAGGTCCCTGGGCTACCTAGCTTCTTTGACACTAGCAGCAGACAGACCTCATATGCAGGCACCATGTTGGTGCTTTGTTCACACTGTCTAGAGCATGACAGCATTTAATACTCTCTAGCTCAGCAAAATAGGCTGAGTCACACAGGTGCAAAGTATCAGATAAGTATGTTTCTGAGGCACAAATGGGTTAAATCTGTCTCCTGTCCTTAGTCAGCTGAATCAGTCACGGAAACAGATCTTGAGCATCATAATTACTTTGTATGGGAAGCAGATAAAATACAAGGCAGTCCAAACACAAAGTGGGAAACACACTGACAAAAAATATGGAAGAGGGCAAGTCTACAAATCACGCCCTACTTGAGACTGGGGGATCTACATGGTGCCACTGCCCAGAAAGCCCAGCCTAGAACTAAAAAAATCTCATGAGAGGTGATGTAAAAGCACAGACGCACAGACTTACATTACAAAAAAGACCTCCTTTTCCATGCTGCACATTGGCAACTTCCATGTCTTTTCCACCAACACATCAGTACAGAAGAGTTAAAGCTCAAATATAAATCAGTTCTCTAAATCAGTGACATCTTAGCAAAATAGATGTGCAGACAAAGAACACAAGGGGGAACAGACATATGGAAAGAACAGGACTGCCCAAAATCACAAGACCAATCAGTGGTAGAGCTGCTTGTCATCTTGTCAGTTGGGCAGGCATCACTGATGGGCATGCGGGAATCTTCTCAGCCCTCTGTAACACAGCTTCTACAGGTCTTAGATGCTACACAGATACAAGTACTTCTGTATGAAATAAGAAAACAGCACTAAAACCCAAAGCTGCAGAATGCTCCCCAACTTACGGAGCTAGGCAGGAGAAGTGGGTATCTCACACAGCACTCAGGAGGCAGAAATACACATCCCACACATGGATAACATAAAGCATTCACTACTGCAGTAGCTAACTAACTGTGTTAGACACCATCCCTGCCCTGGGGTCATTACACCATGCATAGACAGTGGACACAAAGCCTGGGAGAGAGAACAGAGGTACAGAGATAATGTGATTTACCCAATGTCAAAAACCCCAAATTTCCACCACATGCAAAGATTTTTGTACATAAATCCTCCCACTGAAGACCATGCAGTTACTTCCATGCCTAATATGAAAGTGATCACAAGAGCGAGGTCCCAGAGCGTCTGCAAGATGCAGCCTTTACTTTGGCATTTGCTGAAGTAGCAGATACTGCATCAACAACAGCCTGAGAACGATGGCCATGCTATTTCTCCCCCACAGCCTTAGCAGCACACTATTTCTTAGTTATGGTCTATAAGACCCTCAAAAAAGAGGTTCCTGAAATTGTAGTGAATAGAATACTTCATTTATTTTATATGCATCACTCTGTGATTACAGCTTTGCAGCTGAGGCTCTGAAATAACCATACAACCTGTAAACCAGCAGAGAGTGATCTGCTACTGAACTACTGGGTAAAATTGGGTTCTTTTCATTGTAGCAGAGGAGGTTTCCCTCAGGACAGATGGGAGATTTAAGAAAGGGACAGTACAGGAAGATACACGCATGTGTCTGTTTGTTTGCACACATACGGACACAAGACATGGTTAAATGCCTTTGGCTGATGCTCTGAAATATTTCAGCCTCATTCAACACACCTCTGCAAATGGTGCAAATATATCTTCTATTCCCAAGGCAGAATCAATTTGCAGCAGGAATGAAATTAAGAGGCATATTCAGTCACTGCATAAAGTTCATCCAGCCCTTGGAGATACGGAGCACCTTTGGGAGGCAGACAGCTATTAAAGCTCTTGCCAGGGGTTCCCGGGTGCCTCTCAGTTATTGAGCGGGAGCGAGGAATGAGGAAAGAAGAGATACTGCATGGAGTGGGGGTTGCTTGCCTAGGGATGGGCAAGGAGATGCTGCACACAGGCACTGTACCAGCTGGACACAGCCTGTGCTACCAACCACTACAATATACTAACGTATTCCTATAAACACACAAGTGATGCCTTCTTAATAAACACTTGATGGCAATATTTAATCATGCATGCAAGAGAGATGATATTTTTACCTAGCACCCACACCTACTGAACCACAGAGCTGTAGAGAAGGAGCAAAAACTATTTTTCTGCAGAAGAGCATTCCCATTAAACAGATTATCTCAAGGACATCAACTGCCAACTCCAGCAGCTTTTCCGAGAGCAGAGACCCTATTAGTATTCTCCCTAGCAAGTTTTCACTCTTTACTATTGCACCAAGCTCGGTGACAGAGCATTCCTCCAAGAACTGATCACTATCACACACCAGATCTTTTTCACCTTCAAGTCTCCCCTCAAACCCAGAGATTTTTTCTCTGACCTGACAGCAATTCTGTGATCACTGCAGATCATTCAGAGCCCCTAGTTCCTGCAGAGCATAACCTTTTCAACACTGCCACATCCACTCGCAACCAAGGGAAACACTATGAATATTTAGTTATTTACCTTGCTTTCCTTAGTAGAAAACTCAGAGGAGTTGGAGATTTTCATAGACTTTGACCGATGGGACTGCCGCCAGAGAGATTCTTCTCGGGAGTATTTCACCGAACCTGTGGCTCTCACCCGGACTTTGCTGGTGCTCTGAACACTGTTAACTCCAATCATTTCCAAAAGTGAATGTATGGGATGGGAAGAAGAAATGCTAATGGCACTTCCCAATCCCCTGCAGAGGAACTAGAAAAGGTTACGTCTGGAGAGCCCAGGCTCAAGCAATCAGTGTTTGCTTAAAACGCACTAGGCTGTTTCCTCCAGCATCTTCAGGCACACTCTTTGGAGCCAGCCTGATTGTTCCAGGCATTGCTCACGTCACTGGATGGTTGAGGGGGGGAGAGAGGGGGGAAAGAGAAAAAGAAAAAAGAAGAGGCTGACAAAAACTCCTCCCCTGCTCCACTCCCCTCTCCAGCAGCATCAACTCCCCCTTCATACACACACCAACAGTGACAGAGAGAGAGGTGGAGAGAAAGATGCTGGAACAAATGCCAGCAGATCAAGCAAGAGATTCATTTTCAGTTCACATGGCCACACTTCCCTGCCTGCATCAGCCTGCCATGCTCATTACTGCCTGGAATAACAAAGGACACTGTAAAAAGAGTCTTCAATCACCTGCCAGCTACAGGCTTCTGAGTGTGAGAAATATGGATGGATTCCCAGTGCACTGGAGAACCAAATGAAAACCCACAGCACCATAACAAAGTTCTGGCAAGCCCCAGAGAGATGACCAAGCAAACCTCCATGCACTCATTAGCCAGAGTCCTTAGGGTGCCTTTCCTGGGGATAAGGGACAGCGAGATCACTCTCATGCTATACAAGGGGCATAGGAGAAAACAGTTGACTTTCCCAAGGTGATCAGTGGAAAACAAGGGTAGAGCTGTGAGCAAGCAGCTGGGAACCCATCTCCTTCCTCAGCATCCAGACAGCTGTAGCTCCATGAGCAAACTGTATGCTGCAGTGGCGGCCTCCACCGAGCTTCCAAGCAGCACCCTCTTCCTCCACTGCAGGAAACCCATGCCACACAATGATGGGAGGGCCACTGCCATGGCCCCTGCACACCCTGCATCAAGAACACCTGGAGCCACTCTTTCCCGTGCAAGGGGTGAGGAGGCCAATGTCAATAGCAGCCAGTGCTCTTGCCAGGATGGATGCGCTCTGTAAGGGAGAAGAGAGGCGTTTACCCCAGTGTTGCAAAAGCACCATCATTTCTGGCTCCTGGAGACCCAGAGCACAGCAGACTGTGCATTGCCATGGCAACCTCATCCGATGAGAGAGAGAGAGATCTCTGCTCTGCTCCATATGGGGTTGTGGCAGCTGCTGCACACCAGGGCAGGTGGAGCAGCTCCTGCAAGCACCAAGGCAGCACTGTGTGATGTGGATATCACTCTGAACTCAGAAAAGGAAAAACAACTTGTGCAGAGGAAGCATGAGGAGGTGGAACTAACAGCAGGTTAGCATCAGGTTCAGACCTGCCCCAAGCCTAAATTGACTATGAGCCAGCAGTGTGCCCTTATGGCCAGGAGGGACAATAGTATCCTGTGGTCCATCAGGAGGAGTGTGGCTAGCATGTCAAGGGAGGTGATCCTCCCCTTCACTTGACTTTACTGAGGTCACATCTGGAGTACTCTGTCCAGTGCTGGGCTCCTTAGTACAGGAAAGACAAGAAGCTACTGGAGAGGGTACAACAGAGGGCTACAAAGATGATTAGGAGACTGGAGCATCTCTTCTGAGGAGCAATTGCAGGAGTTGAGCCTGTTTAGTCTAGAGAAGAAAAGACTAACAGGGGACCTCATTAGTGTATAAAATATTTCAAAGATGGGTACCAGGAGGATGGTGCCAGACTCTTTCCAGTGGTGCCCAAGGACTGGACACAAAGCAATGGCCATAAAATAAAACACAAGAAGTTTCACCCCAACATGAGGAAGAACTTCTTTACACTGAGGGTGTCAGAGCATGGGAACAGGCTGCGCAGGGGGGGTCATGGAGTCTCCTTCTCTGGAGACACTGAAAACCTGTCTGGACGCTCCTGTGTAACCTGCTTGTGGTGGCCCTGCCTTGGCAGGGGATTGGACTGGATGATCTCCAGAGGTCCCTTCCAACCCTAACGGTTCTGTGACTGTGTGCCACTAACGCAATAGACTAGCCTGGGAGGACACAAGAGCCTCTCATCCCACCCCACCACAAGGTACAGGGAGCTGCAAGTCTGCGCATGCAGCCAGGGACAAGGGGTCACTGCCCTGGCATGCCAAAAACATCCTGCACTGAAACACATTTGGCAGACAAAAGGTGGGGGGCAGGGCTCCACTCACACTCAAGTCCCATCCAGTGCCAGCCAAGCCATGCTAACGAAGAGCAAGAGTCTGCTCACTCTGCACACAACAGCACCCAGAAGCAGGTAAGAAGTAGATGAATTGAGTGGGCTTTTCCCCTGGTTATATCTTCTCAGCCTCTTGCAATCAGGGATTTACATCCTTAGTGGGCAAGTGGCTAGACAGCCATTTATGGTCCTTGCTGCATTTCTGTTCAGAAAAGAAACTGCTGCGTACCCAGTATGCAGCAGCCCTTTAGTCAGCAGTCACCCTTCTCTCATGTTACTCTCAAGGATGCTACAGGTGCAAATCCCTTCCATACACTGCAATAGGTGTGGACCATGCTGAAGGACAATGGTTAAGTGCAACAGTGAACAAGGAACCTAAATATCAATGTAAAAACTGTCCCTGATGTGAGAAACTTCTGATTCCCCATGATCCTGCCTCTGTCCTGGTTGAGGTACAGGCTTCTTCCCACTTGGCAAACAAGAAAAGCTCATTTTCACTTCCATGACAGTCAGGTCTAGCAAACCCACCCCTATCTCACACATTATGATTAAATTCCAGATGTGCTCCAGCCTTTTTACACAAACCTGTCATTGGTAAGGGGTACCTGAAGGATCAGAGGACCTTTTTTCTCAGGCAACAAGCAATTACATGCTTTAAGTTACTTGTGCCACTTTCCAGAAAATGTTTTATGTTACTTAACCTGTCTGAAATTATCCTCTGTTAGTGGAAAAGCTTTTCAAATAAAACCTCTTCTTAGAGAAAATTTTCACTGAAAACAGCTCCAGATGAGCTAAGCAGCAGGTCCCGACAGGTACTACGTAAATGGCCACAAATCACTCCCTATCCTTGCAGCCCCCTGCCTAGTTGATTATTCTTGTTCTTGGATTTATATGACCACCTCCCCAAGCACTCTCAACATATGAAATAATTATATTCCTTAAATATCACACACAGAGCTAGGCCAACGTGAATTACTCAGAGCAATTTCATTATTAAACATAAGCTAGACTGAATCACAGCATCATTTCTGTTGCCTGCAGCTCAGCACTATCGCTGCTGCCTAAGTGCAGCAGTTTTCTACTTAGCATCTTCTGAACTAAGGTTAGCAGATCCTCAGGCGGGACAGGAATCTTAATTCACTAGGGAACAGGTCTGGTTCAGCTGTAACCAAGCAGCAGTCCAAAACACTCTGGGTGACAGGCTGCATCTTGTTCAATTTTATTTTTTATTTTTCCAGTGGTATATTGAAAATTCTTTCCAGCTCACACTCTCCTCAAGAGAGAGCCTCATGAGATCATGCTTTTGAAGCCTTAAATGTCTTCAGCTCAAGGATTCAGCCCAGATTTCCTCAGTGCCCCTGATTTTCCTCTGCAAGTGATAATACACTTTGTACTCCTGACAGAGTCAGCAGCCTGCGTACATAGTGACTGTCATCTTGTGGAGAGAGACCATTCTTCAATGTTAGAGAAGTCCCACCATTTTAGAAATCAGCATGCACACAGGACTGATTTCTGTCTGTAACTGAGCAACAGGGATTTCTGAGGGAGAAGTGGGTTGATAACATAAATAGAGGGATAGAAGGGATTTTTTTTTATAGAGGGGCTGAAATTACTGTGCAATACCACAAAAATCAAAACTGTCCACACCCAGGAGAGCCTCCAGTGTGTCAAGAAGACATGATCTTCCTCTGGATCAGAGGCCAGCAACGAGGTAGTGGGAAAGGGGCAGAACGCAGGTATTCGGTCAGTATTTAGTATGAACAGTCCAGTGACACCACTGGGGTGACCAAAAGAATGGAGACCCTGTATATGGACCTTCCCTACCAGCACCTCTAAGGAACAAACCACAAACCAGTAGAATTTGTAACTTTGGTCCAAAACAGATGTGGAGGAGGAAGAAAACCAGAGTGTCTACTATTCCTTCCATTCCACCCTTTCAAAGTCACCCAAAAGCTTTTTACCTGTCACAGGCACTATGGCAGACTACATCACCCATAGAAGAAACAGGCAGCTGTTCCAATTTACTGTGCAATAAACTCCTTCCCACCTCTTCCTCCTGTAAGTTTCCCTGGAAGGCCAAACATACTCAGCCCTTTCTTGGTCCTCCTAAGTCATTCAGCAAATCAACAACAGAAGAAGAAAAGCTATGGAATTCAAAGAGAAATTCAATACTGGCTTTCAGGGACCAAGCCCAAGGACTGCACTATTGTGTCTAAAGAGCTCCAATGTCCTCACACAAAGCCGCAAGAATCCATTAGCATCATTTATGCCTGATCCTAGTGACAAAAAATACCAGCGACAAAAGCCAACAAAATGCATAAACACACACACATCAATTACGTAAAATATACTCTCAAGAGCCAGTAACGTATTTGTATAGCACAGAAAAGCAGCATTTTAAATGCTGGTATTAAATACTGTTTGTTAAATAAACAACATTAAATCTTTCATAAGATTGCTTTCCTTCTTCCTTCACTGTTGATTCTTTCTTCTCTCCAAAATGGACAGGGAGGGGAAGGTAAATTCTGCTGAATAAGCTACTCATACACCATGGCTACAGAATTAGAGCTTAACAACTGAGCAACAGTAACATTATTGAACTGACATTCCTCTGATATTAAGATAATGATTTTTGTGGTCTGCTGACTAGGGGAAGCTGACAATCAAGATTAAAACTAAATGCCTCCAACTGCCATCCCTGTAAACAGCAGAAGTACTAGAGCAATCCCTTCATTTCTACATGCATAGGCAGCCAGGTCAAAAGGAATCCTAACAGGGTAACAGCAGGTATGCTGGAAAAAAGATATTGACTTCAGAGTTCAAAATGGTTAACCAAAATTAGCCACCTAGCTGCTCGATCAACCTCAGTGCATTATTACCAGGCATTTATGGAGATCCTGGGATTTATCCCAATCTGAATTTGCCAACAAAAAACATCTGTTGATGTCCTTGAGAAAGAATCACTTATTTTCTTATAGCACACCTGTGCTATAGGCTCCAAAGGAATCCCTGGAGATGACTCTGGATTTCTCTTACAATATGGAAAGTAATCCTTATAATGTAAGCAGTCAAATTACTACAGCTCAGAAAGCTATCCTATGTCAACTATGCTACTGTAGCTGCGTAAGCATGGGCTCTTAGACCACCTCAACTCACAGCACCAGGAAAACACAAGCATTGCTCCTATGTCCCCATGAGGACAACTGAAGCCTATATGTTCTACTTTAATTGAGAAGCAAGCTAAAAACGCATCCACAACCAGTCAGCTTGTGATCATAAATACAAGTCTTTATTACTGACTTTTCACATTACTAAGCCCCTAAAAGCAAGCAGAGTAACAAAACTATGTTGGCTAGTGGAAGACCATATCAGTCTTGGTATCACTGTATCTCTCTGGAATCTTGCTTCATCTTGAGCCAAAAGAAACCATTCCTAAGATAAATGCCCTGCTGAGTGTGGTGAGAGACCACAGGTTTAATGAAAACAAGCTCTTTGATAAATAACAGGGATGCAAAGAATTTTGCCCCCTTAATCCTGATTAGCATTTCAAATGAAGAGATGTCATCACTCATTTTCCTTTCCTTGCAGCATACCTGAAAGCAGCTCTGTGTCACAGACTAGCTGTTGTGTTTCCTGGCAAAGCACTACAGTCTCCAAGGGAAAAAGTTTCTTGAATTTCTCTTTTTAGGAAAACTATACTGTCAACAGAGCTGACAGAAATTAAGCAACCCGTACACTAGGTACGAACTAACACAGACCACCAAGTTTTTTTAAATTAAAGCTGCCAAACATACCTACAGCTACAGCAGCACCTCAGACAAATCAATAAAAACACCAAAGCCCCTAAAATATGCACAGTTATGACAGAAATCCACAGGAGGTGAACCAAGCACTGGTACAAAGCCTCCTAGTTCACTCAGATCAGCTGCAAACAACCCCTTTCTCTGTCCCTGCAATGGGCACACTTAAGAGTCAGCAACACTGAAATAAAACCCTCAACCACCCAGCACTCCCCCAGAGATGTGCATACAAAACCAAACACCCTTCAATGCTTCTCTCTGATTCTGACAGCAAACACAATAACAACACAAAGGAAAGGAGGCGGGGGGGGGGGATTGGAGAAAAGGGGAGAAAAGGAGGAGAGAGAATTGAGGCCACGCTGAGAACTACACAGGTTTCATGTAGGTGTTGTCTATGCTTGCAAGTGTTGCACCACAGAAGGAGCAGCTCCAGGAAATAGGCTTACTAACCTTTGACATTTAGTTTCTTCAAAAATGCATGAACCTATGGAGTTATGTTCAGCTGTCTTGCCTGAAAAGCAGGCAAAATCCTTCCTAAGCCCTATGACTCCTGCCAAAGCCCATCTGTCAGCAGGGCAGAAAATAGGTAGCTTGGGTTTGCACCATGTCTGTACCAGGATCTTACGAATACTCCACAACCCAAAGAAGCATGACTTAAGAAGGAAATTAAATGTTCCACCTAACATCACAGGAAAGAAGGAAAAAAAAAAAAAACCCAACCCAATAACATTTAAGGAGCAACCTAGCACTCCTGCTTGAAAGAAAACAGTGTAACTAGGTCAGAGAGAGAGAGAACATTACAATGCCATTTGAAAAGTGTGATGATAAACAGAAGGAAGGAGTACCAAAGATTTATACAGCAATAATTCTAAAACTGATAGAAGTAATGTTTTCTCCTCTTCTTTCCCTTTTTTTTTTTCATTTTTAAAAATATGGTATAAATTATATTCCTACTCCTCCTTCCCTCGAGTTGCAGCACAGAACTTAAATTTCAAGCAGATCAGTGGGTGGAAGATCAAAGAATGTTTTTCAGAATTTGTTTTCTACCTACATGGAGGTGGGAGTAATATGTCATAGGGACCAAAATGTATGTGTGACATTGTATTAGAGATTTCCCAGCTCAAAAAGTACCCAAAATTCATCCTTTAAAGTGGCAGAGCACATCACTCCTGGATACTACTAGTCTGTATCCTCCTCACTGACAGCACAAGAAATGGGAAGCTCTCAGCAGCTCTCAACAGTGACATTCATCCTCAGGAGCTGCTGAGTGTTTCAGTTAAAGCAGAGGACAACTGACAGCCTTGGCTAGCTGACAGACTGGAGGAGCTAAACATCAAGTGATTCACTTGCCTGATCAACCTGGCCAAGACACTACAGAGACTTTGCCTCCACAGATGAAAATTAACCCCCTAGACGTTCATTAAGAGCCTGGTATTGAACCATGTAATTGCAGCTAGTAGCAATGGAAATTCTTAGCTGACTCTGCTTGGGTTTCACTCCTTGATGACACAAAGGAGGTGAGCTAGGTGAGATCTTCTGAATAACAATCAGCAAGCAGAGAGATGAAAGTTTAGAGAAGCAAAAATAATTCACAGAAATGCAGATCACGAAAGCAGAAACAGGCCCATCCTGAAATGCCTGCATCCTAACAAGATTAGCAATCCCTAGTACCAGCCCTAGACCACACAGAGGGATCCTTATTCCTACACTACCACCACAAAATTTTGTATTATAAGTCTTTCCTAAAGTTCTGCTTTCCCTGATCAGGGACAGAGAATTGGTGGAGAGCATTAAGCTTCTGTTACTATCTTATGTTGCTTTCCTCAACACAATACCAGGGCTTATTTGACTTGAGAGAAGTGCAGAAATCTCAGACTTTTCTCTTTATATGCATTGAAGCAGGTTCCTGGAATGCAGAAAGAAAATACTTCTATTTGCATTTCAACAGGACAGAAGAGGTGTTACAGTCACTGATATCCATGGGACCTGAAGCAATGCATGCACCATCATAACCTTTTAATTTTTAATTCACAGCTCTGCACAGGTGTGCTTTACCTGGTTATTACTCTTAGATGGGACAAACAACACACAAAAAAATTGCAACCCAAAGGAAACAAAGGTTATTGTAGCAGAAAGTTCCTCACTGAGGATGGAGAGGCGTGAAGACAAGCCAGGTGTTCCCTTCAGTCACTATGGCTATGTGGGTCTTTGGAGACTGAAAGGAAAGTACGCTTTCACAAACAACTGTTTAAGACAAGGATTAATGATTTTATCCTTGTGTTCCCTGACTTTTATACTGCTGGATTAGACTCTGTTGTCTCCTAGCAGCTGGGAAGGGCCTTCAGTAAAAAAACATGCATTTCAAACAGATAAGAAATGGCTGCCTCAGAAACATTATCCCAACAAATATATTGTTAACAGGAAAAACTTCATCTGGGGGGAGAAACAAGGAGGCAAGCTGTCTAACAGAGCAAAGCCCTGGCTTCTTTAGTGGCACATAGACAATTGGTCTCATCCACCCCCTCTCTGCCCATAGCCACAGGATGCTCCAGCAGTCAGCGCTGCCCTCCTGGAGTCCTTCTGGCATGCTCCGGTCCCCATTCAGTAATAACAGGAAGGTGGTAATTCCTTGCTGAAAAGCCTTAGCCATGAAATGGAACAAGTGCAGAGACTGTAGATGAGAGTAATTGTGGTGTACGCAGCAGACTGAATTAGTGTGATTTCCTCTGCGTAAAAAGTGTGGGTTGCTGGGTGGAGTGTTGGACACCTGATGCTCATTCCCTTCTCTCTGTTAAATACCTGAAATGACTGGAACGGATGAAACAGGATGCCAGTAATTCTCTTTAAATTGATTGTTTGCTTTAGAGGACTCTTACAGGGAAAAAAAAAAAGGAGGAAAGAGAGAGGAGGCAGAAAGACAATATCAAAAAGAATATATTAAAAAAATAAATCCTTAATTAAAGTGCAGGTAACTGACAGCAAAATGAGAAAAACCATACTTTGCAGCTTCTAAAGGAAATTCCATGTCCCAGCAATCCTGATCAAGAATTAAGATTATTTAGGAAATTAAGGAGGACTGGTTCTTCAGAAGAATTCAGCACAAGCAATTTTCACTTTATTTGGTCACCTTATTACAGTCCTTCTCCAGGAGATAAGGGCTAGCCAGAAACCAGCCTTTGAGAAAAAGCAGATCTTTTACACAGGAATGGAATCTTATCTCCATCAGCAGCCCCTGCTCGGATGGCTTTAGCCAAGTTCCCCCACAGAACCATCCCAGGTCCCTCAGCATGATGGAGAGGCTCCCTTATAGCATGATGGGTCAACAAAGACCTACCACCTCTTAGCAGAAGACACAAAAACAGGTTCGACCCCCTTGCACCCGGTGTTCACATCATGGGGCAGCACAGTCACTAGTCAGCCCACACCAGAAGCTGGGTGATGCCCTTGACTCCATGAACGAGGTACCCTGGCTACAGTAGATGCAGAGGACATTTACATTCACAGGACAATATGGGCAGGTGGTACTTAGCAGACAGGCTAATGAGAGTGCCCTTCCCAGGATGCTGCCTCACAAAAGTAGGGATCCATTTCCCCAGAAGTGACTCCTTGCAGGCTCTCTATGGGCCAGAGCAGACACTTCCTCTCCTTTCATAAGAAAGGTCTTGTCACTGCACCTTGCTGGAGTGGAGTCTCACACACCCTTGCCAAAAGGCGACAAAAGGAAGACATAGTGGCCAGCACTGTGTCACCACTTCATTCATGAGGCCTGCAATGCCTTCAGGAAATGAAGCAAGTGTGCATGGCCAAAATTAGGTTCTTTCCAAGCCAATCTCATCCTCTTCTCACATCTCATGAAACCCAGCTTTGAAGAAGGTTATCATCACAAAATGCAAATCCAGAGTATCATCAGTGAAGACAGTATCACTGCACCAGATTAAAGCTGGTGTGAGCACAGGAGGAATCAGCCTCCAGATAAACTGCCTCTGCACTGTAGTCATGAGGTTCCTGACGTCGCCCCAGACAGATTTCATCTCCCTTCCAAGTAGGAAGACACTAGCCACAGCCTACTTTTCTACAAGAATAAATGAACAATGGTCTCATCATGATCTTCTCCAGGCTAACAACCCATAGGTTGGATTTAGATGTTTTAACTGTTCCTGATACGTTCAGCTCTCTTTCAGCCATGATGGTGCTGCATCTCTCCTCCAGCTTCCCTCACCACCAAATGCATCTGCAGTATCTAATCTGGGATGTCAGGAAACTCCAGTCTGAGGAGATCATAGAATCAACAAGGTTGGAAAAGACCTTTCAGATCATCAATACCAACCATTAAGATGAGTGCTGCAACTGGGTCCCTTTGTTACCCTCAGTCCCAGTTAAGCTGTCACTCGTCCCCACCTGTAAAAGATGTTAACTGTGATTCACCATCAGCCTTAGGAGTGAGCACTGAGCCCATTCTCAGCTGAGCACTGCTGCACTAACTAGAACATGGGCAGTCACGACTCTGGTATTTAGCAGTCCTTCCAAGGCTTCAACTCACCAGGACAGAGACCTTTGCTACAGGAAAGATTAAGATCAGGGCTGAGATTCACGAACATCTTGCCAGATCACAGCTTTATACTATTTGTGTGTTCAGAGTGTGACAGCTCAGAGTCAAAGGACAGAGTTTCATGAAGCTTCCTTGCCCTTGGAAAATTTAATTTTCAATAACCTTAATTCTGCCTGGATTTAACAGATATGACTCACCTTCTACATCAGCCAGACCCATGGAGATGGCTCCTGATTTACACCAGAGAAGAGAATCATCGATTGGGATGCTGGTTCTCATTTACAAGGAATTTTCTCCAGTCTGAATGTAAATAGGAACCCTGTAGGAAGGATAAACTACCAGCAAGCACCTAAGAGCAGTGCATAACTGGAAATCAGGATACTGTCTGTATGTCTAGTCCTTTCTATCAGCTGATGGCAGATTAATGGTTATGTGTGACAGACAGCCAAACTGGAGCTAAGATGGTATAAAAGGGAAGGTACATATATCTGCCTGCCTGGCAAAGTACTGAATGTGCAAACACTGCAAGCAGATCTCATAGGGAGAACCACACTTTTAATCACAGTTTGGCGTATTTGCCTTTATGGGTCCCAATTTTTAAGGGAACCTCAGATCTGACAAAAGGAATAAGGAAGAAAAAAAAAAAGACGAATCTTTGTGCAGATGGCTGTATCAAAATGAAACTCTTTCCAGTGTTAATGAACAGGCAGCAAGACACAAGGTGAATGAGATAATATATCAGCATTTCTCATTTCCATCTCTTGCTAGAGTAAAACCTCTGTTTTCAAAGCACTATCAGCACTATAAGACACACCAAGAATCATGTCCTGGAGGCCTTATGGTGTTTACCAAAATGTCCTTATTGTTAGGGCAAATTCAAAAAAACCCAAAGAGATGGCTGCCTCATGGAGTGGAGAGAAAGGAGCAATCAGATCTTACATCAGAAGTCTTCTGAAGCTGATCACACAGAAGACAGAAGCGTCCTTCCTCACATGTTGGTATATCTGCCCCTTGAAGAGCTATTTTCCCATCCAGATGAAACAGGTGCTGAGGGCCACACTCTGTGCTCAGTAGCATCAAGAGTGGTGGGATTGACTGAAGGCAATTTCTCCCTGTCAGCTGACTGTCCTAGATAGCCCAAGCAGTATTTCCACCCTTGATTCTGTGAATTGGGCCCACACTATGTGCTGCAGAAAGCTTCTCTAGCTCTGGCTGTGCACTACCTGCAAAGATGTATGTGCTTGCTAAGATGTGTCACCTCTTCCTTCCCCTCCAGCACAACTCAGCTTTGCCCCGGGGCTCAGCAGAAACAGAGTGTCACAGACGGGTGCAGCAGAGCTATGGGGATGGGGGGGATGCAGAAAGGCTGGCAAGGCAGAGAAGCCCACCTGCTTCCCACAGATGCGAATTACTCACCAGTGGGTGCTAAGGACCTCACTCCCACAGGGGCACAGTGCCACCCTGTGGAAACGGTCCTTCCTCTCCGGGCAGCTGGGGAAGGATGCAGGGAGATGGCTCGCTGCCTCTCTGATGCTCATTAGCTACACTGCTAATGCACGGGCAAGACATATGCATTTTGGCACTGCGCTGAAGCAGGGCTCTGTGAATTTAATTTATTAAGACTAATGCAAATTTAATTTCTGCTAACTCTTTGTAATCACATATATAGTGGCAAGATGGCTGCTGCCAACACAGTGATGTGGCTTCTGAAACACACAATTACTCTCACTCACTCCACTCTCCTCCACTGACAGTTTAAAAACAAGGGGCAGATCATCAGCAGATCTTAGACAAGCCAGAGGAGAGACCAAGACTCTGTCACCTCTGTCCCCAAGACATGAGGGTAGCATGCAGAAAAGAGCCTCAAACATGGCAGGATACTGATGCTGGGTTTCTTACATCCTGCTACATCAAAAAAAATCCTGAGCCTCAGTCCTTGCTTTGGGTGGGCCGGCACAAAACCAGGATGCCTCAGTATTAGCAGGTCAGTGCTAAACACTAAGTTACAGCCCCGACTGCATAATTCTTTCGGCAGGAAAACAAACAGCAGGTGAGCACTGGTGGAAGTCTCTTCTAGGTACACTCATAAGGTGATTTAAACACAGTCTGGAGACCTATTTATTCGGTAAGGGCTGTAATTAGCCTGCAAATTAATCTCAGCATATCTCTCTATGGCAGAATGAGAAATGCAAATCCTTGGAAAAGAAAAAAATAAAGTGCTGCTGCTGACAGATGAATGCTCTGTATACAGTTTAAAAAAATAAAGACATTAAATCCAAACATAAGGAAGTTGAGTTTATATTCATAATCCCTTAGTAAGAACTGAGGCAGGAGGAGTCAACAAAAAGTTCCCCAAAGAGGCTGGAGAAACTAAAAAAAAATAAGAATATTAGAAAACAAAGTTTGCCACTTGTAGCTATGCAGGTACATCTGTATTTCACAATGGGCAATTATTTTGACTTACTTCAGAAGGCACTGGGTCAGCTCTCAGATGCAGCAACCTCTCATTTTTAGCTCCATGATGAAAAAAAAAAATACATATATTATGAATTCTAGTGTATATGCTCTCTCTTCACTCAAGCAGACTTCTGTTTTATGCCAGCAGTCACACAAAAGAGAAATTAAACACTTGTTATTACTGACAATGAAACAAGATTCGTCCTGCTTAGCCTCCCTCCCTGTTCTTCATATTTAACTCCTGGCACAAACTTAATGAACAAAACCTGAAGCAAAGCAGCCTGTGCCAGACAATACATTCTAATCTGAAATTATATCTCCTGCTTTAATGTGAAAACCCCAAAGCACCTTTGATGAAAACACACACATGCCTTCCAAATATGCAGAGCCCAGGATTAGCTTACATATTCAACAGTCAGAACCAACTGGCTGCTTCTGTCCACTGTAATCAGGAGACAGCACTCTGGGATGGTATGGCTGCATGAGCTTACAAGACACACAGTTCTTGAGATGGCCTAATGGAGTTCAGTCTCAACCCTCCAAGCTGCAGAAAGTCTCAATAATAATCAAGTGAAGGAAAGAGCAAAAACGACAGCCTATATATGTTCTTGCAGGAGAAATATGCCCATTGCTCGTTGTGCTTGACAATAAAGAAAATGCAAGCAGAGTGTTCTGTTTTGAACCTTCTCTCACGGAAAATGAAACCCATGTTCTGCAGTTCATTCCTTACCTTTAACAGCCCTTTCGGGAAGTCTTTGCCATCATCCATCCCCTGGAGGTTAGCAATGAACTCTTGGCAGGTCATCTTTTTCCCAATGTTCTGGAATGGATGTCGGAGAAATATAGCATCATATTATTACTGCTTTCCAAAATTAGATAAATAAGCAACATCAGATGAAATGCATCTCCATCTCTCATATAAGCCCAAGACAGGCAGCACTCAGAAGGCATTCCCAAGGTTACCCAAATGCAAGCATTCTTTTGTAATGTTAGAAAAAGGCAAGATGCATTTGGACCCCAAGTCCCACACCACCAATTCAGAAAGCGGAGGGTAATGAAGAGGTGATGAATAAGCTTCCTGGTACCTGCATGGTGCCTTACAACCTCATGTCTCAAGAGGGCTTACCCGCCTCTGATGGTAAAGCTCTACTTGTTCCTGCTGTGGGGCACAGGAAACAGTTGAATGAGGCCCTTTCCAGACCTCTTCTTATAGTTTTCAATGATCCCTTCCAGTACCTACTGCCCTGAGTTGCAGTAAGACACCCAGGAGCAGCCAATTACATTTTCTGATTCTTAGGCCGAGGCTGCCTTGAGCGTACCATACGATTGCCCTTTTCTCTCTTCCTGTCTCAGTCTCAGAATGAAAGTTGCCCAACTGGGCCACAAACAGGAAAGGAATGGCTATGTTCTTGTGGGAACTGAACTGCTCCATTTGGAGGCTTGAAGCTGTTCTAAGGTGTTCGTAGATCTCAGTCTCCATCACCCCTAAGAGACAGTGTCTGCACTCAGTCCCCTAGGTGCTAGAAGTCCCACCATTGGCATGCAGGGAGCCTTGTGAGCCATGAGCAGTGACAACACTGAGCTGGTGAAAATGGAGACCAGAGCTATCTGAGGAAAAGAAAGCAGCCTGGGATGAGCTGTTAAACATGATAGAGGCAGAGGGAAAACAGGGCCTTGTGATGACCAAGATATCTTTGAGGATGCCACTGCTGCCAGTCAAAACAATGTGAAGATGACCTCTCCATGGTCAGGATATGCCTTGGCTGCAGAAATACGGTGGAAGGCCTTTGTGTGCAGACAGTAACTTGGGTTAGGATCAAGAGGCCAAATTAACACAGTATTGGAGCCCAAAGAAGTGCACCAGTTGGTAATACAGGTTATTCAATGTTACACTTACATGACAGATTGGATGGCACATCCTCTACTTCCCTTCCACAATGTATGATGAGGGAGGGACAGAGAACCAGCAAACTTTGACCATCAGCCTCACCTAGCCACAGAGGAAGATCCCACATCCTGTGGCTGGCATGGACCAGCAGAAAGAAGGCAGGCAGGAACACTAGAACAATGATGCACCGCTTCCCACATCAGGAAGGCTCCTGACAACACAGTATGGCTGTAACCCTGGCTCTCTGGTTGCTAAGCTTGCAGAACACAGCTTATAATTGTAGTCTTCGGCTGCAAGCTGGAGCTGTTCTAACAGACTTGCAAATGTTTTCCTTCCTCCCTGCAACAGACTTCAGCATGCTTCTGTTTGTTTCCTCCACGCAGCACTTCACAGCTTCCCCACGCTGACCAAAATCAACAGCAGTGAGGCTCATTGCACCCACTGAGATAATCAGCACTGCAGAGGAGTGGCTGTTTTGCTCCAGGACCAAAGCTAACATCTCCACACAGTGCCATACAGGTTCCAGAAGATGTGCCTGGAAGTCTAGAGATACCTTAAAAGTCTCTAGGATCACAGTCTGGTTGATGACCTCCCTGCAGAGAAGCAAGCATGCATCTCCAAGATACAGATAGCAAACATGATTTAGTTACAAAGAGAATGAAATGTGGCAAGACAGGGATAAATAAAGGGATAAGTAAGAGTTTGTTTACAGGAGTTAACAGAAAGCATGAACTGAAGGCAGAGCAGCTGCACTACAACCCTATAAGCAGTTGAGCATATTGTAAAATAAGTGTCCATACTTATGATGAGTATGGAGCTCAGTGCAGACAAGCCCTGTGACTCATTTGCTTCCTGCTCTGGCAGAATCATGGTAAGCATGGGTCAAGATCGTTATCTTTGTTAGGAAACAGGCAATTAGTACATATCTGCAAGGGGCTACATTCAAAGTCAAAAATGGCCAACTTACCACCTATGTGGAATAACGCAAAGCATTAAGAGGAAGACCAAAATTACAGGAATTCAGAGAGAGAGAAAACACAAGTGCAGAAGTCTGGCAAACATCACGGCTGCATACACATAATACACTAACAACTGCAAGTAGGATAAGCCTCCAAAGTTACAAATTGCAACAGCCAGAATCATTCATGAGCAACAATGGGTCAGAGCCAGACAGTTTACTCCAATGCCTAATGAATATTGTAGGGCCCACTAATGCATCACAAGGATCAACGGCAAATGCTGCCAGGCTGATGCACAACCACTTCTCCCTCCCTGGATGCCAAGGCTGCTCATTGCTCTGGGGAGCAGGATACCTGTGCAGGCAATTTCAGATGTGCTCAAGAGAAGCAGTGTATGCTAAGAGGTGCGCCTGGACATGTTCCTGTACCTCAGCTAATCCTCCCAGTGACTGACATGCTCCTCAACAAGGCAAGGCTCAGCCTTCAGAGACAAAAATTCTTCACAGCTCTCTCCCCCTTTCCACTTCTAGCATTTTCAGACAAAGGCATTCAGTTAACAACAGATGGGTGTCAAAATCCCTGGGAAGCATACAGAAGCCTCAGCTTCATGACCTGCACTGTAAAGCCGCAGCCACTGTGGATGAACAGCCCTGAGAGAGAGAACAAGGGTGCCCCATATCTCCTGCTGCCAAACCCATCACCCTTGCTGCGTAAGAACTCCCAGCTGAGGCCCTTCTGAAAAAGCCCTTGGCAGGAAGGCTCTTGGATAGAAATCCCAAAGCCATTGGCTGAAGCCACTGCTCCTGCACGATGTCATGCCATGCTCCTTGTGTTTCCCCCTCTCCTTCCGGACTCCAGGATGCAGGAAGCCTCCCATGAGCATGGGAATACCATGCCTAGCAGGTATACTGCACCATGGGTGCTGAAATACATGTCCTAGGGCTGCTGGCACCGTGTATAGGTACCAGTATGACTAAGAAGACTCAAACTGGAATCCTATTTGCCCCAGGCAGGCGGTGGAGGAACACAGGGCTCCTACTCAGGATGCCCACATCCACCCTCTGCTCTCTTGGCTCCAGGCAAACCCGTCATGACCCTGGCTGTGCAGAGCTCCTGTTCCATCACATCTCCCTTGTGCAACTGGATGCCTGTGAACATCACCTTACCCCTGTGACATTCCCAGCTCCTCTTCACCTCCCTTCTTTCTTCTGCCTTCCCAAATGTTTTCACATACTGCAAGGGGGAAGCCAATCACAGTCACAGTTTCCTGGCCAGGGGCTCTAACCAGGGAAGGATGAGAAGTGCACCAGAAAGACAAGGGCCAGAGGACAAAGAGCATCCTCACACATCATAGCAAAGACAGGCACAATGTCAGCTTACACAACTGATCTGAGCATGCTGGAGAGCTCTGCCTGCTACCCCATCCTGGGAGGGCAGCACTGTTCAATGTCTGCAGACCTGCATTAGCCGCAGGCTACCAGCAAGGGACTCTGCTGCCAGAAGGTCACCCCCTCCAAGCACTGTGTCAGGGCAGCAGTCTACACAAAGCTGTGCATACTCACGTGCCCATGCAGGTCAGTGTTCAGCAGCATCATGGCACACGTGAGACAGTGAACTCCATCTGCAGAAAAAAACATAACCAGAGTCACATACAAACCCAACACTGGACCTTTAGGAATAGCTGAAACTGAACCTCGTAGCCTAATTGAGTCTGTTCCCTTAATGTGAATCTGTTTTATCAAGAAACACACATAATTAAATAAATGAACAGTGAGGTCACCACACAGCTGCCAAGCCAGAACAGGCTTTCTTTCATCTTGTAATGACTGTCAAAACCATCTTGCAGCACCCATGGGTGAGGCAAACTAGACAGGAAACCACACTGTCACTCTTTTCTTGCTGATACCAATACCACAGTTTGAATCAACTCCGTCTTCTCCATTTATTTCAGGGCAGAAAGAGAAGAATAAAATACCCCCATTCTTGTGTGCAGAGTGGGTACAACATGGTATCCTGTCTTCCCCCTCCTCTGGTCCCCATCTCATTCAGGGCTCAATTAGACTGAATCTGGGAGAATTTCAGTCAGTTATTTATGCTGTTTTGGCTCCATACTGCGTAGAGTGCTCCAGTGATTTGTAAGGCTGTCCTGCACCAAATGCCGCCAACAATGAGCCAGAAGAGACAATCTATAACCCTCTCTCCATCTTTCAAGTCACTGCTGCAGACTTGGGAAAGCCAGCGTAGACTGACAGTTCAGAAAAGTGGACACCAAATTCACAGTCCGGAATTTCCAGGACTGCATTTCCAGGACTGTTTCCACAGTGTATTGGCTGTGCACAAATCACAACGAAGGTGACAGTGCCCAGAGTGCTATTTATCATCTCTGAAAATCCAAATGCCTCTAGTCAAACATTAAGAACATACTAGGAAAAATATTTTCTTCATTCCTTTTTTCACAAACACAGTGTCACCTTCTCTCATGGGGGTGTCATAAAGACAGAGTCATTTATGAGACATGCACACAGTGCAGAGAGATGTATTTAAAAACCTCAATAGCAGAGTCCAGAAAATGGCTATGAAAAAGTCCCCCTTTACTGTGAAGAAAGAGAAATACGGGGTGAGCACAGATACATCTCACATTCAGTGTGACTATCACAGGTTCAAATTTATGCAGGATGAAGCCATTACAAAAAAATGCTCCCCAAGGTAAGGACCACATTTTCCTTAAACATTTGCACAGGCCCTTAGCATGCAAGTAATGTGGCTGAACTATAGCAGTGTATGAAATGAGAGAAAAAGTATTATCACTAGCATTAGTAAGTCTAAAGCAGCTTGAAACAGGGCTGTGGTGCTCCAGTTCAGGACTACGTATTTCTCTAGAGTAGCCTGTCCTCTCATTTCCAAACCACAAATGCATTCAGAGGATGGATCCCTGTCTCTAAGCTGAAGAGTTATGAATTTGATGAAGGGACTATGACCCAGTTCAACACGACCCAGCAGTCCACACTTGCAGCCCAGAAACCAACCTTACACTGGGCTGCATGAAAAGGAGTGTGGCAAGCAAAGAGGTGATTTTGCCCCTCTACTTTGCTTTCATGAGACCTCTACCTGTAGTACTGTGTCCAGCTTAGCCCTGCTGATTCTCTTTCTCACACTCCTCCCTTTCTCAGGATGTGATCAGCCTGCACTGTCATCACCAGGCCACATGCCTCTGCCAGCATGGCCAGCTGAACACAGCAGTATGCCAGTGGACAGCTTGTCCTTTTCTCCAATGCCACCTCTCTCAGGTTTGATCCGCGTGTTTGTTTGTTTCCCCCATCCATTTCTAAAATGACTGAAAACATTGGCAAGGAGGCAGCACTCTGACTGATGTTAGCTAGCTGAGATGAAAACATGCCAGGGTCTGGATACAACACCCAAAATTCACCCCCACAACTGGCAAGAACTGGCATGCCTGCTGCCAGTGCATGCTGAGACACAAGCACTGAATGGAGCGTGGGAAGAGAACAGCTTGTCTTCCACCTGAGATGGGACCTACTCTTATCCACATGTGTGTAGCTAGAGTACAGGTACCCACACACGCTGGAAGTCAGAAAACCAGAAAACCCCAGCTGAGGACATTCGAGTCTGGAGATGCTACAATTGAGGATTTACACTGAGGAGGCCTAAATGCCTTTTCTGATGGGGGATAAATACAGATTTTTCGCTGCCTTAGCATGATTATTTGTGATTAATTTGGAAGGTTTCAATACCCTAATGGGGTTCAAGTCTTTAATGTGGCATGGCAATTACACACCTGCAGTTCCCAGGCATACATCGCACATATGGATGAAGGGAGACAACCAAAGACCTTCATATCAAAACCAAAGTTACCTTGAGAAGAAATAGTGTCTGGGTTGCACTGGTAGTATCTGCTGGAGAAGTGGATTAAAACTCTCTCTCGTTCCTGAGTTTCTCCAATAAGTGAAAAGGCTTTAAAGAAACTCCTGAAAGAAGAGCAGAAAAAAGTGAAATTAAAGTCAAGAACCATTTTTTGCCTCACACAGCACACACAGTAAAGCACACTTCACAGCAAAATGTACACTAAGTCATAAGCACACACCAGATATTTTGTTCCAAGAACATTTCCTAGGAAAATGGGTTGTTATTCTGCATGCAGTTAATCACAGCATTATAGTAAATGAAGCACGAGTCAAATTACCACTGATTTCAGCCATGGAATATACAAACTAATAAGCAATTACACTATTTGAAAGAGCTATTCTTAGTATTTTTCTTTGGGGAAGGAACTGAAGCAATTGTTCCTTAAGAATGACAGACATCCACGGTGTTCTGTCCTTTTGTAATTGCCTATCACCCTTGTATCTTTCAGTTTTACACTTGCTAGTACTCCCATCCCAATTGGAGGAGCTACTCAAGGGGAGTAAGTGAAGTAGGTGCACTGCAGGCTCAGAGCCCACACAAAAGGTGCAGTCTTCCTTCTGGAGGGTCGCCTATGAGAGCAGTGAGGGCCACACCATTTGCATTCCAGAGGGCAGTGTGACTACCTGACCTGTAGAAAACATCTAGGGAATGGGGCAGAAGAGCCATATCTCCCACTGAGCTCTAGCATCAGCAGGAGCAGCCTGGCCCTCCTGCATGCCTGCTCATGACAGGCCAGGGTGCAGGGCTGGTCACATTAAGACACAGCCAGCTAGCCTGTGCAAAGAGGTGGGACATACATCATCTACTCTTCATCCAACACTTCACCACCACTCCTCTTCACCATGCTGTTATTCTTCCTGATAGAAAAACTTGCCTTGTAGCCAAAGATGAACTTCTGCACTTCCCAAAATCCCCATATCCTGGAGCCAAGAGATGACCTCAGTGGTATCAACCTACGCTCATTTGTCAGGATGCTTCTAAGAAAAGCCTGAACACACAAACCTACTGGGTCGCGGGCAAAATAGCATACAAAATAAATGCCTAATAGACAGTTTTTAAACACCCCATGAGACTGCAACTAACACCAGATCTGAAAGGTGTGGAATATGTTGCTGGAACATTCACATCTATCTAGTCTGGACGAATAAACATTAATTTTTTCTCTTTGATGTAAGGTCAGAGATGGGCTGTACTTGCAATGATCTCGCACCCATACGGAGTGTGATCTGCCTGGTAATAACTTAATTTCACATGTGATGCATTTCAAGTAACCCAATTCACAAGTAGACACAACTGAGTTTTCACAGGGTTTCTCTTCACTTCCTACCTCATACCCTATGGGACATTTTGACAACTAGCCATCTTTCCTCCACCTCCAGCTCAAGCTCTTTCCAGTGACACCCCCTGCCCACGTCAGACACCACTGACCTACACCCTCTCCTCCTCTTCAGCACCTTTACCCCCCTGGAAGCAGCCTCAGAGAGGCAACTAATGAAACAAGATTTGGCAAATAAACAAGGCAGGTTCCTTGCTCTCAGAACATGATGCTGTGGGCCTAGGACACAGGGTAAGTTTCTGCCCAGCAGTAGGACCAGAATCACAGAATCCCAAGGGTTGGAAGGGACCTCAAAAGATCATCTAGTCCAACCCCCCTGCAAGAGCAGGGTAACCTAGAGTACATCACACAGGAACTTGTCCAGGTGGGCCTTGAATATCTCCAACGTAGGAGACTCCACAACCCCCTTGGGCAACCTGTTCCAGTGCTCTGTCACTCTTACAGTAAAGAAGCTCTAGCCCTGCCACCAGCGGTGATATACACTGAACAATGGCCTCCCACAGTTGGGGGATAGCATCTGTCTGGGCTGCCACCATGGGCTTCAAAATGCTTAACAAACCACAGCTTGTCAGCGAGCCAGCAGCGACACAGCAGTTGCCTCTTGCTGTCTCCAAGCAGCATGCCTCAGCTCCCCCAGGTTTTGGGATGATGCTGTGCCCCTCAGCCTCTGCTGTGTGCTCAGGCCATACAGCCGGCCCTTGCTGCGGCTGCTCCCGAAACCTCAGCAAACCCCTGGCATGTCGAAGTCCCACACGAGCCAAGGCATATTTTAGAGAAGGTCATGACTATTAATATTAACGAGAGATCTACCGGGAGCAGAGACCTCCTAAATATGTGCTACAAAGTAATTAGGTGTTGGATTTCACAATTTAGAAAACGGGTATATTTAGCATTGCACTTCAGGGCTGCTAAAACCCAGAGTGAGCAGCAGATCTCCCATTACTCAAGCTGCTCCCGCCCTGTGTTGTGTGAGTGCTCCAGCTTGGCTCTGCTCCCCTTGCCACGGGACCAGCCAGTTCACTCTTCTTTTCCACTGCCTTCAGCAGGCAGGACTCCAGGTTTTCCATTGGATCTGCCATGGTTTCATGGAGTCAGCCCTTGGCAACACATTTGCAAGGGACTGGCTAGTACCTGCAGATCTCCTGGGTTTGTATCATTACTAGAAACAATAAATGCACATGAGTAACTTCAGCCAGATGATTTAAACTCACTTTAAATCCCTTCAAATACCAGAACACCAGCAACCGTGCTAACAGGCCACTGCTACACAAACATGGTATTCTGCCTCTTAAGAAAAAATACTGAAAACAAACATTATTGAGGCCTAATTTCAGTGGAAGAAGGAAGGAAAATTGAAGGGCTGGGTTTTCAAACACCCACACTGTCAGCTACCAAACTCTCCACAGCATTTTCCACATGGAAGTTTTTGCTGTTCTGCACATTTTTGGGTGCCTCAGAGGGATGCATCAAACCCTGGACATGGCTTTGTGCACTGCAGCCAGGCAAAGCAAGCTTTAGAATGCATCAGCCAAAACATCTGTGTGGCTCAGCTGTGAGCAACACCTTAATTCCCTTGCAGCACCTCACAAACTGCAAGTACCCTGTTTACAGAATGACTGGTCATTTGTCCCACCTCCACTGCATCAAGGACCATGTCTAAGCAGGTCCACCCAAAGATTTCCCCCTCCAGGAAATGCCAGAGCCCCAGCAGCACTCTGGAATATAGCAGCATATCAAGCCAAACAGAAAAGTAAAGCTCCACCCCAGAAACATGTCACATTCCTCTCTTCACCTTCTTAAGCCCTCTCAGGGCAACTGCCTGAACCAGGACAACAGACCCAACAGCACCACTACTAAAACAGGAATGTAAGGCTTCAAATGGGATGTACCTGAGCGAATAGTCCAGCGTCATGCCTGTGAAGTCAAAAAACTTAAGGTATTCTTCGGCCACAAGCTTGCTGAAGTCGTTGCTTTAAACAAACAAATAAGTAAAGGTTATCATTTGAGAGCAAACCCCTCCAGAACCAGCAAGAACAACAATGTGGGCAAAGGCGTCGTATCAGCACGTACTTTTTACCCAAATGCTTTGCCACATCAGAGCGTTTGAATCTGTCCAGATGATAGAGGCGCTTAGCCAGGCGCCGGGCTGCTTCCAAATTGCTGCTGCTGCCATTGCTGAGATCATGGCCAAGGGCTCTGGTGGCATCTTTCTCCTGAAGTTCATTGCTCCCCATGGCAGCATTGAAGTCTAAAACCATACTCTGTAGTTCAGTATTGCTATGAGACCGAAAGAATATGGAAAGAAGAGGAATAAGATGACATTACAGTTTCAAGACTTACTCAGTTACTCTTAGAATAGAAGGCAATTAATGGTACAGAGACAAGATTACACAATATAGTATATTCCACTTAATTGAATGAGCTGTGTAGAAGAAGGACGTTTATTTACCAGTCATTAGAGGTTAGGAGAGCTAAACACAGAGACCCAAATACAGGCCTTCCAGCCCACAAACACATTTTTCCCTGCACTTACCTTCTGAGTGTGATGAGTATCCATAACCTGTGCTCACTTCACACAGAGCTGTTTGCTATTATCGGTCTACAACTGCATCTGACAACACTGGCCCCTCATTTGCTTCTTGCACTAGTATTTTTTAACCCAATCACTTTCTTGGCTTGAAGGGGTCCTTTAGAAGTAGGCCATTAATCACTTTCCAGGGGAAAATGCAGAGAGTAAGCCAGGGTGATCAGTAGCCCCAAGCTACCCGGCACAGGTCCCTTCCTTATTCTTCCCCAGTTGTCCTGGAAACAATACAATTCCCCAAATCTAAAATAACATCCACAGAAGCCTCAGCAGCTCCATGCCATCTCTGAGCAGCAGGCATCTCACAGATAGAGCAGGCCTCGGACCAAGGAACCCAGTTTGGGGAATGGGAAACACAAGTCACCCACGCCAGGCTGGAGAACTGCTTCCTTTTCTCCTGCAGTAATTTCCCTCACTGTCTGCTCAAAGACAGGATGTTCAGCATGGCAGTCCCAGGGCATTTTACATAAATCATGCATTTATAGATTCTTCCCACCTCTACTACAGCAGAAAAGCTCTGGCTGAGCCATGTGCCTGCTTTGCTTCTCCCCACAGAAAGGCAAGAGCCCTCCACACCTGAAAGCATACCCACAGGTACACACCCCTGCACACAAGCAGGCTTTTAACTTTGGGAAAGATCTTCTCTGACACTGCGTGAAAATTCTTGCAAAGCCTCAGCTCTGTGTGTGCATGATGGCATTTCTGTTAAAAACAAAATTATACAGAAATTATTTTCACCAAATCCTCATTTACACAGGGATAATGAACGATCAGCAGGGGTCATGCACAGGGCAGACACAAGTGGAATGAGTTAAAGATGATTTAAAACACAACACTTCAGCATACCATGGTTTCGTACACCCCAGTAATCTTCGGGCTTGACAAGCCATGGTTAGAACAACCGATCACTGCGCTCCAGTAACAATTATCCAGCCATTTACTGAAAAGTCTGCTAGGCATTTATTAACCCTTTAAAGATAAGGCAAGCTTAAACCAAAAAACTTTGCTATTCTGGATGCCTCCTTCCACACAAATCATCACCCATGCCCTACCTCCCTTCTTATGCATGGTTTAAGAGAAGGAGGTGTGTGGTGCTGGGGAAAACAGATACCTAACCTGTTCCTACAAGTACTGGAGATTTGATTTTGCATGTATTTCAGTGCAAATGATCAGGTGCTACGACAAAAGTGGCTCAGTCACAGTACTGTAGTAGAGAATTAATAACGTAAATACAATTCCAGCAGCATTAACATCATTAACCACCAGCTACCCTTGAAAACAAAAAAGCTCCAAACCACTAGCCAATGTCTGAAATTTTCTAAAACTTTTGTCTACTCCAAACTTGTGAAGAAAGAAAATTTCAGAATCCTCTGACACATTTCCCAAGCAATGTTTTGTCCATTCAAATCAGGCATGACTCTAACAGTTGACAAGAGAAAGGATAACCAGATGACCTAACACATCTACATATTCTTCCATGCACAAATGTTGCTTTGGAGGACATGTCACTTTGCAACCTCACTCTTAAACGACCTATATGTGGGTGGGGGCAATCCCAAGCACAAATATAGAATGGGTGGAGAATGGATTGAGAGCAGCCCTGAGGGCAAAGACTTGAGGGTGTTGACTGATGAGAAGCCAACCAATCATATGCTGCATCGAAAGAAGCAAGACCAGCAGGTTAAGGGGGGTGATTCTTCCCCTCCACACTGCTTCTGTGAGACCTCACCTGGGCGTTCAGTTCTGGGGCCACCAACACAAGAGGGACATGGAGCTGTTGAAGCAAGTCTATGAAGATGATCAGAATATGCTCAGGGGGCTGGAGCACCTCTCCTATGAAGACAGGCTGAGAGAATTGGGCTTGTTCCACCTGGAGAAGGTTTCCAGTGCCTAAAGAGGGCTTACAAGAAATCCAGAAAGAGACTTTTTACAAGGGCAGATACTGAGAGGACAAGCAGGAGTGAATTTAAACTGATAGAGGAGAGATTCAGATTAGATATTAGGAAGTTCTTTACTGTGAGTGTGTAAGGCACTGGCACAGATTGCCCAGAGAAGCCATGGCTGCTCCCTCCCTGGTAGTGTTCAAGGCCAGGCTGGACACTGCTTTGAGCAACCTGGTCTAGTGGAAGGTGTCCCTGCCAATGAGTCCTGGAATAGAGTGTTTTTTTTTTCCTTTGTAGCTGGTACACTTCTGTGATTTTGATTTAGTGTGAGAATAATACTAATAACATAATGATGTCTTATTTGTTGCTCAGCAGTACTTACTCTAAATCAAGGACTTTTCCAGTTTCCCATGTTCTGCCAGTAAAGAGGGGCAGAAGGAGCTCTGAGGAAGCAGAGACAGGACACCTGACTCGAACTAGCCAAAGGGATATTGCACAGCATAGAACATCATGCCCAATATAAACTGGGGGGAGTTGGCCAGGAGCTACCAATCACTGCTGGGGCTGGGCTGCGTATTGGTCAAAGGGTAGTGAGCAATGGTTTTTTGTTGGGTTTTATTCTTCTCTCTTTTATTATTATTTTTATATTATTATATTATTATTTTTATATTATTATTATTTTACATAATTTTATTTTATTTCGACTATTAAGCTGTTCTTTTTTCAATCCACGGGTTTCACCTTTTTTTTTCTGATTCTTCTCCCCATCCCACTTGGCGGCGGGAGGGAGGGCAGTGAGCAAATGGCTGCATGGTACTTAGCTTAAATGCCAGCTGGGGTTAAACCACACACAGGGTTGGAAAGGTCCTTACCACTCTACGATTCTGATTCTTTGATAAATCACAGGCCTGTTTCACCACTGCACTTTATCAAAGGCAATATTTATAGCCCTGAATGATGGCCAAAGCTGACAAGAAACATCTGCACACTGCTAGGAACGAGTGCACTATGAGAGCCAACATTACCGCAAACCACCTTAAGTTTAGGAAGAAACGAAGTGCCAGCATCTAGCACTTGGCGAAATAAACAGTACAGCTGCTCCCAGCTTTTGTTTTGCCTCTTGAAGCAGTGGCAAGGATGTGAACAAGGAACACGCAGCAAGAAGGAGAGTGTGCTCTTTCTCCTGCTTGCCAAAACTAGCCAAAAGGCTGGATAACAAACCTTATCTTCAAACCTCCCCAATTTAAAACTTCCTCCTGATGGAGGGGATCCATACATGTATCAGCTTGAAGAATAAGGGATGTTTCCTTCAGTCAATTAGCCTGTTACTTTTTAAGTAAAAAAAGACAATCAAATCAGAGTTTTAGGTTGCCTGTAAGATAAGCTTTTGTTCATGGAAATGCCAGATTGTTAACACTAAAGTGAGACTTCGATTCTTGGGATTTTTAAGTTGTGAGACAAGTCAGTGCCCACAGCACTGAAGGCTTAGGAAATACAGACTATTGCAAGCTGCCTTCTAGACTGGACATTTTAGCAGGGTCTAGGGCATGTTACTCAGGGACATGTTACAAGACTGGCATCTCTTCTTACTTACCTCCAAGACTCTCAGTGAACCATTTTCCTGCCCTGCCTCAGTTTCCCCAGCTGCTGAACACAGACAGCAATACTTGCCTCCCTCTGTAAACTGCTTATAACAGGCTCTAATCAAGGGCTAGGAGTGATTGCAGACTCTCTTCTGCAGTTTCTGCACACAAAGAACCCACAGCAACACTCCCAGCTAAACACAGCCAAGAAAGGGCTTTGTGATACAAAGCAAGACTGGTCATGGATTTTTCATGCAGCTTTACTCTTTATCACATAAAAATGAGAAACCCCTTAACTAACAGAAGTAGGCTGAAAATGTAAACAACTATATTTCCCCTAATCCTGAATTCAAGGCCAAACAGGACTGTAATGATACTACTGGTAACTGCCTGTACAGCAACAGCTGTGGATTTTCATACAGAGACTTTTACATTAATCTCTTCTATTGGAAAACACAATAAGCAGAAGCTGAAAAAAAAAAAAAAACCCTCTGGTCTCACAGGGTGTATGAGCTGTGGCCAGAAACCAGCTCCTTAACCCTTATTTCTATCCCAGCAATGCATTCCTGACACATGCTCCCTCCTTCTGCCAAAGCATTCCCAGGTTCACAGTGAACGCACAAAGGCTGTGATCACCATATCCAGCAGAAATTACAGCAATTCAATAAATAGCTGTTATGGTAAATTCAGTATTTTCTAACAGCAGCAGCCACCCATCCACGCTCATGGATGAAATACGGGCAGACTGTAACATCTGTAAAGCTGTTTCTCCTTTAACACACCTTAACAGCTAGGCAGTCTGAAACATTTTATGCTGTCTTCTTCACTTACTCCATTATCAACCAGGTCAACGGTAATTTAGCTGCCACTGCCAAGGTATCTCAATCATGTCATGCTCAGCACTTAGCACACTTTATCTGTTTTAAGAATATCCCAGATTCACTTATCCCCCTCCAACCCCAATCCTGAGTTTCACCAAAATCTAAAACCTCCACAGGAATGTAAAGTTGTGGAGTGCCTGCAACTTCCAGACAAAAACAGAGCAAGGCCAGTAATGTTCAGCATACAGGCACTTCATATCACAGTGGTCCACATTCCCACCCTACCAGCCTGCAACTGTAAACCTCAGCATGTGTACCTGCAGTTTCTGATGCCTTAAACCTTGAGATGCTCTTCAATTTTGAGCAAATAAATGGGGGGAGGGGGGAATCTCTGTTTTGTCCCAAGGAAGAAGAGCATGTCACATTCTGCTTTATAGGAGAAAAGCTCAGATCCAGCATGGAACAACTACCTTGGCCACTAAGAGGAGCTGATGTTCGGAGCAGACACTGAGCAGCAGGCCGTGACAACTCAGCCTAAGCACCGTCCTCAGTCCAGCCACGTCAGTGATTACAGCTTGCCACTGCCTGCAGCTTTATACTGATCAAAGAGCAGCATGCACTCTGTGACACGTAGTCTCCCCTGGATGCACACGGGACCCTTCCCCAGGGAACACTAACCCACCCAGCATGCATGTCTGCAGGGAGTGCACTGGATGCACAGATTTCAGAGGAAGGTTGGATGAGAGAGGGCTGGGATCCTCACAGCTCTTTTTTGGAATGAGAAGAGGAGGAAACAGGAGGAAATAAACTTTTTGCCTCAAGTAAATCTGCATGCCTTTAACATCAGCTTTAGTTCAAGGCAGGCTATGTCAGGCATTTGCCAGCAAAGTTCATCAGAGCAAAACGTTGCAATGATTAAAAATAAGGAAGGGTGGAGAGGCATTCTGGCGCACTGAAACTAGGGCCAGAACAAATGTTGTTTTCAGCAGGGTTCAGCATCCGCCGGGGAGCCACGCTGAGACTGACAATCACCCTCTGCAGCTCTGTGCTGGCCCTGTTGTTTTACATGCCTTCACCCTGATCTTCTCCTCCTGGCTCCAAAACAGAGAACACCATTCCCTTAACCATAACCACCAATTCTGGCTGTGAAAAGCATACTCTGCTTCTAATTCAACAGCCCCTCTTGCAGTGGTTCTCACCCCACAGCATCACAGGGGCATCAGAAAGGCAGAAGCACTCAGATGCCCCTGACACCAGCCTGGACCTCGCCAGTTCAGACTTCCCTCTGCAAAAAGCCCTGCCCTGAGGGGACAACCCTCTACACTGCAGCCCTTCAGAGAGGCATGGATGCTCAGCCACATTTCAGAAATGATCAGTGACACAGGCTGCATTTTGTTTCAATAGAGCTGAAAAGCTACGTTTGAGCAGCCTGGCTCTGAAAGGAACAGCCCCATCAGCGAAAGCAGAGAAATCCCAGCAAGAGTGAGACGTGATGAGTCAGTTCCTGCCACAAATGACCGACCACACAGACAGGCTGGGAGCAGTTCTGCTGCAGCTTTACTGAAGGTCTGAACTGGCTTCTCTGGGGCCAGGAGAGAGCGAGCACAAAATCACATCAAGCAATGGTTTACCTCACCAGTTACCTCCAGCTCCAGGGATCTTCCAATACACAACTGTAGGAAGGGAAGAAAATAATAAAAATAATGCCCTTTCCTAGAAGATGACTCACTGTGCTATTTTACTTTGAATAGTTTAATCAGCTTTGAAGTCCTACATATGATTCTCTTCAAAGACATGCTTTGAAGTAGATCCCTCTTTGAGGACTGACACAGCTGCACTTCGCTGCAACTCGATTCAGTGGGTGTCTCATGAGCACAGCATCAGCCAGGACACATGAAGGGAGGACAGTTTCTGCACCTCAGAGTACCCACCAAAGATCCATCAAGGAGTACCTCAGCCTTGTCATGTCACACAGTGAAAAATAAACCATCCCCACAAGATCCTATTCGTTATCAATAAAATGCGTGTGCAAAGGCAATTTCAGGGGCTGAAATGCATGCTGCTGCTTAAAAATTACCTCTTGCTCCCTGTAATCATCCACCTTTTTCTTTGATTGAAAGAATTCCTGCTGATTCTAAGTAAAGAGTCAACAGCTAAAGCATTCAGAAAATGCCATTTCTGATAGGCTTGCATTACAGCAAACACAAACACTGTCATTACGGGATCAGAGTGTTAGGACAAGAAGTCCCACTACAGGCAGGGGCAGGATTGCAGCCCTTCTGAGAGACACCATGTCCTTCATTACACAGACACCTGGCACACTGCCACCTGAAGTACAAATGTTTTCTAAAAATACTGCAGGTTTGATTCCATTTCAGCCTCAGGCTCCTTGTATCATAGCTGTGGCAGGAGTTAACAACTGCAAACAGAATCACACCACATTAAACCCACCATGCTTAGGAAGTGAAAACCTGGCCCTTGCCACAGAGGGTGTCTAAGGGCTCCCCCCGCTATGGACATTTCTGGCCAATGCGCTGATATATAGCCTGGCCTCTTGGCTACATCAGGATAGTTCCACACTCAGGATCTGGCCCACCTGCCCCCAGATGTAAGCAAAAACAAGACCCAAATATCGCACAGCACCTCTGTGGCCTTGCTCAGAAAGCACTCAGACCCTAAGTGGTTCAGGAGCTCTCCAGCTGGATCCCTTGAGCCGGTCTGCCCCACACATGCTGTGGGTGTAAAGCTGAAACAACACTCAGCAGCAACACGACATTTCCCCATGAGGCTCCTCCAGGACAGGAGCAAAACTAGGAAGTCAGAATACTTCCCCCTCACTTGGACTCAGTTTAACTGTTTGGAAACTAGTTCAGGAAGTGCACATTGACAGAGCAGCTGGTCCAGCTGAACCTTGCTGGCAAGGAGGAACCAGATGCTCAAAAACATTGGGTTTTATGTCTTTTAGTTAAGGCTTCCTTGGAGATGTGCGATGGAGTGTTTTTGCACTGGCAGTAGTATCACACAGGTGCTTTAAGTTTGAATCATGCAGCAGAATGAAATGCCTGCCCTGAAAACAAACAGTTAATAACTCTTACTGTAGTTAATAATAGTAAAGATAGACTTCGACAATAAAGGAAAACCAACTGCCAACCAACCCACAGCCCACCCAGCAAGGTGTCTGCATGCTACATGCCCTGTTCTTCTCCACTGGTGCTCTCACGTCACATCTGAAGCTACACATGCTTATGCCACCCTGCCAACTGCCAGGATCTGCCTCTTTACCCCAACAGCCAGACAAACAGAGGAAGAAAAGAGTTAACCAGCAAGAACATGGAGGAGGGCTTGACTGGCAGCCAGTCATGGCTAATGGATGAGACAGAAGGCTGCACTTTGGGACCGACCTGGCACTGGCAGGGAGGCCTTGTTTCAGTGAATGAATGCTTCCTGACCTAAATGGCTTTGACTTTAATGGAGATGTGCCAACAGATGCCAGCTTAGAAGCTGAGCTGCTGACAGCTTTATACTGAGGCACTTTGTGCAGTGAACTGATCAGCTGTTCCACTTTTTTTTTTTTCTTCTTTTTTTCCCCCGTTTTCTGCCTCTGTCAGCTGCTGAATTTTTGTTTTGTTTGTTTATTTTCAGAGGAGGCTGGGAACTGAAGAGGCGAAAAGTAAGCAGCCCTTTTTTCCCTAAAACAACAGTTTGTTTAGGAACTAGAAGCAGTTTTACAATGTCTCACTAAACTGGTGTTGCAAGCACCTCACCAGCCAGAGCAAAACTGGCAAACTTGCACGCTTGCATTTCCAGAGCCTTGATAAAGTGATGCCACTTCTCCACAGGGAACACCAAGGCGATCAGTGCGGCTTAACATTTTTGCAGATACCAAAGCTGTGCAACAAAGGGGCAAATCCTCAGCTGTGAAAATGCCACCAGATTCAGAAATTTACCCCTGCAGATTGCACCACTTCACCTTTACCTGGATTTAACAATATGCATGCCAGCATATTGTGCTTACTTGTGGCTCAACAACTGACAGATACACTAGCTCATGTGCAGGAAAACGAGCTCCAACATGTGTTTGCTGTTCACCGGCTGCAGACAAATTTGATGCATTCACTCTTCTAGGAAAACAACCTGTGGCATTCTTGTGAATAACTTTCCTTAACGTGAGCATATGGATGGCAGCAAACAGGAAGCACCAAATTCTGACAGCACTAGCTCTCCTAAGTTCCAGTGTTTGTCACGAGTTGAGGCTCGTCCAAAGGCCAAAAAACATCCACACAGGGACACAGGGATCTCAGCAGATTCAACTGGGTCATAAGGTGAGTCTTCAAAGGGGAAACAAGTTCTACCAGACTGCTAATGTCCAGACTAACAAAATCAATGAATAAAGGTTACATGTTAGATATGTAAGTACTGACCCTCATATCCACATTGAAAATCAAACACGAGCTACCCTGGACAAAAATACCAGAGTGACAACTAATAACTGGCATGGTTCAGGCATGGAGGATACTGATACACTGGGAGGAGACTTAGACAATCAACCTGGAGAAAGGTATCAAGACTAGGTTTATCTTTCAACAAAGTTTATTGCCTCAAAGAGGAATAAGAAGAGTGTCAACGAAGAAACTGCTAGAAAAGACCTATACCTGTAAGAAAGAAAACAACTATGGGAACTACTATGACAGGCCCAAACTGTTAGGAGTAATCTGGCATTCATTGAGAACTGCAGTTCATGTTCTTGTGCATTTACTTGGAGAACACCAGGTTCCCTTAGACAGCTTTTCTTCCTCCTCCTCCTCCCCCTTGAATTACAGAAGAATACATATGTGGCTAAATTTGTGTTTGCACCTCTAGGAAAAATAAAGTAACAGGACCTGCAGAATTTGCTGAGCACCATCAATTCTTTTAAGATGATGGCAGGTGGCAAATATTTAGCTTTTTTGAGGATTAGGAGCTGCAATACAGTTTTGGGTTTTTTTCCTTTTCTCTCTGGATTTAGAAAAATCTTGAGCAATGTCCTGCCAACAGAGACCACACCTTCCAAGAGAACTTGGAACAAATGCATAAGTTTTTCTGGGTTCTTTTACTTTCTTGTTCTGAGTATAGCATATAAGGGAAGAGAGAAAGAGAAGCCTGCTATAAAGAACACAGAAAAAAAATATTAAAAAACCCCTGTTTTTAAAAAAATCTGTCTTTAAAATCTGAAAGCAGAAAAGAAAGATGGAGATCATCACTGAGAGAGATCCATTTTTCCCTTTTAGATAAAATGATGCCCTAACACTCACTGTATACATAGCAAAGGTAACTCACTCTTCCTAGGTGTATCTTACTCCTTTGGAAACACATCCCCTTCCACCTACTCTGATTTAGTGTAAATTATTACACCCTGTTCAGGTGATGCATCAGGCGCAATATCTGGGTAGCAACATGCAAACAGTCTTCCTTATAGCGCTGTGATTAAGACTGAATTCCCATATACCAAGGCTGAGCCTTGCTCCATCTCCACACAATCTGCTGGCACAAGAAGGGCGGAGTGCGACACCTGTGGCACAGGTACAATGGTGGGGACTGCAGGGATAATGTGGGAACACAGGGATCAAACACAGCCCAAATATAACATCCTTATTGCCACTGCAAAGCTCTGCTACACCAGCAACCTGTGGCTCAATATGCTTCATGGGGACCCCACAGTGCCCAGATACACAGAGAGGCTGTCCCTCAGCTCTGAAATGTTAGACACTACCCCAGTTCTCTCATCTCCATGTGGGGAAACTTAAGGTTCCTTCAGGTGCAGAAATCTGTTTTTTTTCCCCAGAAGAATAATCATATACCTAGGAGTGAGATAAAGCCTTCGAAAAGACACCAAGCGCTGGAACCATTCCCAAAGGCATGCAAGCTGCACACCCTTCTCCCCCAGGCATCCCTCTTCTGCTGACCAGACACGAAGGGCACCAAAGCTGTGGTAGGAAAGGACTGCTTGCAAAAGCAAGCCAACCTGTCCTGCAGGAAAACACGGTGCCTGCGGATGTCCCCGCACTCCAGGGAAGCGCGACAGCGGGTGGCTGTCAGAGCAGGCATGTTGCACGGCTCTCGCCAGGACTTACTGCGTTTTGCCATGGCCAGCAGCTGATGAGAAGGACAGCAGGGACGAAGCCTCCAGACATCCGGGAGCCCATACGAACTTGCAGCCCGCCAGCCTCTAGTCATTTTATTATTTTTTTTTCTTCCTCCTTTTTTTCAGTCCTGAAGGCATGTGACTGGCCTTCACATACCAGAGCTGACCCCTCCCAGAGCCAGCGATTTCCTAAGAGCCGAGAAGGATGTTACCCTCCCGCTTTTTTCACTACGGGACTGGGTTTCCCTGCCGGTTCGCATTAGGACTTCACGCCACCTAGGGTCCGTGTGTCAGTTACGCTCGGAATCCCTCCAGAGGGAAGGATGCCAAGGTGCTGCTATGCCCAGCTACCCGCTAGCGGGAGGGCACAAACGAGGGGAGCACCTGCTCCTCCTTCCCTCCTTGGCACGCGGCTGCCGATTTCCAGCTGTAATCCATTAACTCTTTGCTCTCACATGCGCCCTCCCCTTCTGCACCGGACCGTGCAGAGCTGCCAGTATCTCACACTCTGTTCCCCCATAAATTAGCGCGGCAGTTGGAAGCACACTCACTCCCCACGCACTTTCCCACGCGTTTTTTTATGTCTCCGAAATACCATGGCGCAGGGAGCTGCCGCGGTTTTGCTTTCGGTTTTTGTTCCCATAGGTTGGCGGCTCAGTTTAGGTAAAGGCGGGGGTACGCTTCTGGTGCCGCACTGCAATGTTGCGCTGCTTTGCTCTCAAACTCCCAGCACCCCAAATTCCCCTGATGCGCTTTGGACTTGCCACTTTCACACGATGAGACCCCCATCTGCCTCCATTCCTACAGGATGGGGTCCTCCTCCAGCTGCAATCCTGCCTGTGCCTGCCTTTCAGCGGCTTCACGTCGCCTGGCGGGCAGGAGGTGCTGCGGAAGCCCCTGGCTGCAAGAGAGACGGCTGCTCCATACAGGGTACAGAGACCTCCGGTGGCGCCGAGCGATAGCGCAGGCAACCGGCTGCGGCTCCTGCCGCTGGTGATGGTGCCCCTGCTGCTACTGCCTCTGCTGGCGTCCTGCTGCTGCCCCTGCTGGGGGTGGTGGTAGTGGTGATGGTGCCCCCGCTGCGATGCTGCTGGCCCTGGTGCCTGTGGATCCCTACCACCAGCGGCAGGACACAGGTCCTGGTAGCACTGTCTGCATCTGGCATGACATAGGGCTTGCCTTCCCCACTTTGGTCTTCAGAAAAGCTGGACCACTTCAGTGGGTGGCACTTGATGCTCTGAAGTGCCAGGCAGGTGCTGCACATTAGGAAACTACAGCCCCAACGCAACTGCAGGTTCATGGTGCCATAGGGAATAAGGACTTGCAGCAGAAGGTACAAGGGTGCTGCAGTGACTACTGCACGTGTTATCATATATGTGTACTTTTGGTTCAAACAAGTTTGGAATTGCTTCTGGCAACACAACCACATACGCAGACTCTTAGAAATAGTATTCACAGCTCAGGCAGCTATTTCTGGTTCACCTGAGCATCACAGCAACACACCGTCTTGACACCTCTGTGAATAAATCTCATGCAGTCCCCAGCATGCACACTGTTCCTCACCCACACACTCTAATACTGTGATTATCACTGGCTCCAACAATACAATACACATGCTCTGCCAGTCACCTGTATCCTGGTGCAATATGACATGATACCAGAGTATCATGGTGGAGGGGTGGTTAATAAGGTATAAAGTCCAGAGAATTACCCTTTTGGGCACATCCGTGGTTGGCTGCACAGCTGCAGCTACACTTTGTCACAAAATCAAGAATCGTACAATGATAGAACTGTTTGGATTGGAAGAGACCTTAAAGATCATCCAGTTCCAACCCCCCTGCCACGAGCAGGGACACATTCAAAGGTTGCTCAAAGCCCCATCCAACCTGCCTTGAACACTTTTTAGCAAAGCGAAATTTTGGGGCTTGTCCCTAACAGATCCCTGCAGACTAAAACACCAGAGCTTCCTAACAAACCTGCTGTGGGAAATGCTTCTTCCTTTGTACTTTTTTATTAAGGGAAGAAAAAGGGGAATTTTTAAATCCCCTGTTGGCTTATCTGTATGGCTGCAAATTTAAACTAAAATTAACTTAATTCCCAATGAAATACATACTAGGCAGGTACCTAACGTGTCTCTAAGCATCATATAAGCACGCCTATATAATAACTTGTGTCTTGATGAGTTGGTGTGGGCCTTGACAGTACTTTTTAGATACTAGATGCTGCAACCATATAGTAACAGAATCAGGGTCTGCATATGCTGCTTGTCCTTCACACAGCAATCTCTGATTTCAGTATATGAAAGGAGCTGCAAGTGTCAGGACTGACCTGAGTTTCTTGCTCCATCCAGGCTGTTGCAGAGTAGCAGTCACTTACTGCCTATTGGCACTGAACAGCTCAGGCTTGTACAGGATTTAAACAAAATTCACTAGGACTAATGGAAAAAAAAACATTTTAAACTCCTAAATCCTTCTGCCTGTTCTTTTAACGTCAAACTGTACCTTAATCCGTAAAACTATCAAAACTGCTTCTGCTTAAAGGACTTCTTTCACACCAGCACAAAAAGAATAAAACAGGTAAAAGACCTCCTACCAGTGACTCTCAGGAAAGCTCAGAATGACTAGTCCCATTTAAGGACTCTCAGATAACCTCCTGTCCCTGGAGGATGGAGACCCAAGGCATCTCTGTCACTCGCAAGGTCCCTCACCACTCCGTAGACTACTGCTTTTGACTTAAGCCCCCACTTTGCTGTCACTGCCTTTCACTCTCCACGCCTCTCTCTGACAACGCACGATGAAGAAAGTTTGCTCGCAGACTGAGTTTTTGCAGCTACACATTATTTTCCGGCCACTTGGCCCAGTTTTTGCTTCTCACATGACTCTTCTCTTAAAATAGTTTTCTTATCTCTTTCTTTACCCAATAGAAAACACTGACATTTTTGCAACCCTCCCTCCCCTCTCAATGAGTAACCAGTACACAAACGAAAGGAGCAGGTTACAGCCTCTAATTCATTAATGTGGTGGGAGCAAAACCTTGTCCCAGCCAAAGTAACCAGGACAATACCCACTGACCTCAGGAGAGAAAAAGCTATGCACAGAGACACCCTGAACATCCAATCACAAACTGCATTTGGACAACTTATCTACATGTACAGGGTGTTATTGTTTCTAAAATTACTGTAAGTATATTCAGGTATAACTGGAGCTCAACAACATTTGTATGTAACCAGTAACAAACTCTACCAGAACAGGTCCCAGGGATGCACCGATACCAGCCAGCCTTTTATTGACACAAGTATCCCCTACAAAACATTCATAATGTAAATTTGCACATTTCTGATGAACAGCAGGTTTGGAGAGATCACTTCTCTCCTGCAGCTCACTCTGTTACACTGGAAATTATTCTGTGTAGAAAACATGCAGTGTTGAAAGAGGCAAAACTACACTCTGCAACCATCCACTGAAGTAAATAGACATCAGGGAAAAATCAGCTGGCACACAGAAAACTCACTCACTGCTTTTACCTTTCCAAATGAAGGATCTCCGTGACGTCTCCTCTGAAGAGTGTTTCACTTCCATCCTTTAAGCCATTGGCAACACCTCCACCGCAGCCTGTCACCTCTCCATCTGGGGGAAGCTGCAGGACATCTGGCTGTCCCAAGGCTGAGGTCCGATCTAGAAACTGGCCACCCTCCTTCATGCGCTGCTGGATCATGGGAGTGAGTGGCATCTCAAAGCTGAAGTAGCTGTCAGGCTCCGAATACAACGTCTCCAGCGACTCCGCGCTGTAGTATAAAGACGCATTGTCTAGGATGGTTTCAAACTGTGAGCTGTATAGATCAGTGGAGACATCGGAGTGCCTCTGCCCAAGGGCATCTTCATATCCTCCTGTGGCTGCTTCCCCCTCCTCCACCATCCTGGAAATGGATCAGAAACAGCTCATTTCAGCTTGGGGGAAAGGTTTAGACCTCTAGGTGAACCACCTTACCTTCTACCTTTGCAAACAGAAAGGTCAATGTGGCTTTGTGCTGAGAGCACAATGCAGACAAAACGCTAGTTTCTCCTTGCACCACCTCTGTTCATGACTGGCACCATCTCCTTCTCTGGGGACATAAACTGAAACAATCTTCTGTGAAAAAAGGAGGACAGGGGAAAGCCTAGTATTGCCTAACAGGTAACATCAGCTGCTTATGTGCAAAGGAGAAGAGCACTCAGAAATGCCTCCCCTAGCACCACTGCCATGCTAGAGGCTGCACAGGTAGGAGATGTGCAACCACATGGGGCCTCTGTCAGTTTGCTGCTGTCAGAGGACAGTTTGCTGGCTCTGCAGTCCTAGGGCTTGGGTCTTCCTTGAAAGGCTGGAGCAAATACTTCCAAAATGCAAAAGGAAGTGAATGCAATTAAAAGCCTGGAGCCAAGAGAAACAGATTTTAAGGGGGAAGACTCAGCCTGCTTGCAGAAGCATAGGGGAAGGTGTAGCATCCCCCTATGGAATGTGCTCTTCTCTGCTATTCCAAATACTGTGGAGCTTCTCATGGCACATGCCAGATGTCAGGGCTACCTGCCTAAGTGATCCCACACACAAGCAAAACTCCAGAGATCCCAAGGTTTATAGGCAGGAGACTCTGAGACCCTGTCCCTTGCTGAGATCCTGTTGTTTCCACAGCAAACACCTCATAGGTCAGACTGCACTGGTGGGACCATTTGCTTTGTTACAGATGTGCATGGGGAAACAAAAGTGAGCACACCAGGATGATCCTGTAAAAACCATCACAGAAGTTTTGCAATATATATATATATATATATATAAGTAAAATCATATACTGTTAGGTAATATAGAAAGCACATCGCAGCATTTACCCTCATATAACAGGCAAGGCCTTGGGTAAAACATCTTTACTACCCAATGCCTCAGAGGTGCTCACACTGTTCTTGCACAAACTCTACCCAAAACCAGAAAATCTGGCCAGGCGCAGACGGCCAGGCCTGCATGCTGCCTATACTTAATTACATGCCTTGTCCAGGTCCCAGCTGCAACCTGCTACAGATGCTTTGCCATGCAGCCATTACTCTGCAAACAGCGAGAGGCATCTTTACATTTACAAACACAAGGTAGATTTCCAACTTTCACGAGGCAGTGTGAAGGGTGCTCAGCCCCAGCTTTATACACTAGCCACCACCAAGCATCAACAGCTACCACTGCCAACACGCCACAGGCAGCAGATGAACACCCAGTGTTTGCCATTTGCTCCTAAACGGGTAGGCACAAGCCACGTGCATGTGGAATGAGAAAAATCGCTCCTGCCCCCTGTCCCCCCACAAGCAGTATCTCACCTGCCCTGGCCTCTCACTAGCACAGCTGTCTCCTCCTCACCACGGTTCTTCTTGTCCTTCACAAAAACTTCATCCTGCCTGCTGTCATCTAGCATCGCTCGAGTAGTGGCTCCAGGGGCAGCGGGGCCTGGCTGGAGGTCCTCACAGACCTCGCTCCAAGCACTGTCTGGTGAGGAGACCAAGCCTGGGGAGACCATCAGTGGCACAGGGTGGATGGAGGTTTTGGGGAAAGCCTTCCTCTCCACGGACACCATCTCCAGCAGCGAGTGCTTCTTTCTTCTCTGCTCCTCATTTTTTTGCAGCCATAAAATCTCCACCCCTTGAAATTCTACATGTTTGCTCACAGCTGCCTCTTTAGAGAGCCTCCTCTCAGGACCCATTTGCATTTTGCCTTGACTGTACGCTGAAAACTCCTCAAAACGCGCCCACCCTTCCACTCTGCTGGCTGCTTCTAGGTTTGTCACAGATGGTCTATGACAGCTTGTCTCCTGTGCTGCATAGACCTCCTCGGTTTTATTACTGGTGGCTTGCAAGGACTCGGACTGCTTTTCTCCAGTCCATACTGCAGCCAGATCTTTCTCTACAGTCAAAAGCATTTTTTCCTCAGCTGTTCTTTCAGATGGAGAAGGCATGTCTGAGGGTTTTTCTTGGCCTGCTGGAACTGGTTCTCTGGCCGCCTGCACATTTTGGCTGCCAGTAATGCTCTGTTTTTCCATTTGTGTCTCCAAATCAAGAGAAGTATTTGCTCTCTCTTGCACCTTTGTTGCTTCAAGCCATTGAGAGATTTTCATCATCTCTGGCAGGTTACCCGCAGGTTGCAAACCTTCTTCTGAGGCACACTGCTGTGCTGCCCCGGCATCAGGTCTGGAATCCTCTGCAGGAGCTGCACACTGTGGAAGGGGCCTGCCTGGTACCTGGTGGTGACCGTCCTGGCTTTCTGGGCTGCGTGTTACAGGCTCTGCCCTCAGCCCGTCTCCGCTTGCCTCTACAGTACCATACTCTGGAAATTCATTGATGATGGTATGAGGGAGCAAAGTGTTGCTTCCGCGGCCACTACCTGCAAAGGAAAAAGAGAGAGTGTGGGTTTACCTGTCTACAAACAAAAGCACAAGCAAAAGGCCTGACCTACCTCCCCAGCCCTCTCTGAACAGAGTAACTACGCTCTCCCCTGCAGGGAAAATACCGTTCCATTTAAATCACTTCTGCACGCTCTCACAGTGCACTTATCCAGAGCTGGTCCTTTTACACAGGAGTTTTTGGGCAGCCCTACTTTGGGAGTGTGCGCTGCCGAAGAAGGAATGCCAGAAATGTCTGCTACACTTCAGAAAGGGTCCCAGTGGCACACGAACAATCTGAGGTCACAGGCCAGGCGCAAGGGCTGAAGAAAGCAGATATTCAGCAGTCTGACAGCCATCCACAGCATGTGTTATGCATGTTGGTTTTATTAAATAAAAAAAAGGGTTTAGGTCATTTTCACTCGTAAAGATGAAACACCAGGAAGATAACCACCCCCACCCCCTATATCCCACAGCCTTGACAAAACCAATTAGCTAAATTATAAAGCAATTAATGAGCAATTCAACTTTCTGCCTGCACTACCCTCTTCCTTTAACAACTCAAGTAACTGAAGGCCATTTGGCAGTGATGTATGCTTACTGTGTAGTTCACGTTTTCTGTTGCACCAAACCCACCACTGCACAAGAAGCCTGCTACCCCTCCCCTCCTCACGCTTCTTTTCCAACCGGTGTAAACAAAGCAAGAGCAAAAATGGATGGGCCATTTTCCAAGTGCCCAGCACCCAGTGGCTCCCATTGTTGTGGGGTAACAGAGAACCAGCTGTCCTCAGAGGGATCTCACAGATGACACAATGACATATACTTGGCTACCTTCTGTTATGGCCCATGGAGGAACTGGGGTTTTGAAAACCCAACAATAAACAAAACAAGATGCAGCAACAGCTGCATTTGCTCCACCCTCCTGGAAAAAAATGGCCTGGAGTACAAAAGTGTTTTAAAACAAACAGCAGAGGGGGCAGATCAAACACCTATATGAAAAATGTCAGGAGTTACAGCTCGGAAACCATACATGAGCTTGCATTTGGATGCTTTGCCCCACGCGAAGTGCATCCCTATGTGCTGTACTGAAAAACAATCTCCATCTCCGCTCCAAGCAGGCTGGCCATAAGCCATCCCTGAGGAGGAAGCCATGTAGCTGTTGTTAATGATAGGCTGAGTTCAAGGTGAGAGGAAGGATAATTTAACACAAGCTCAGCACCACACTAATGCGGCCACCCATCTGCCAGTGGTTTGTAAAGACAAGCAACAGCACACACCAGTCAGATCACTATCCAGTATACCTAGTCACAGGATAAATACCCCACATGGTGTGTGGTGCAGGATCAAACTGACAGGCTTGGACCATGCCAAACCACAGCCTCTTCCCCAGTAGGTTCTCCAGATATCTCCATGCTGTTGATTTAATCATTCCATAATAAAACTTCAGTGGGTCAGGTTTCACCTAGATGACTTGGTTTCTGTTGAGGACAGTGACTGGACAAAACAGGGATCTCTTCTCCGCTGCAAGGTCCCACTAAGCTGTGAGGAGCATGGATGCCTTGTCCACTTCTGCACCACCAGTCTGCCTTCATAGCATGGTTTTCAACACACAAGTGTGGGTGCACTGAGAGAGGCTGAAGAAGAGAGTAAGGCCTCTCTACTTATATAAGTGTTTCCAGGCACAGTGTTTTTTCTAAGTGTCCAAAGCCCCAGATAAACAGCCCTCTTAGCACACAATTCAGCCACTCCATGCTTGAGTGCATCCCAAGCCCACACACTTCACGGCATAGCAGGCAGGTTGCCTGTGAAGTGGGGGATGCTTCCACCAGGACGGACTCACAGATAAGAATGATGTTGCGTGGCTGCAACAACCCTACACTTGCACCAGGACCAGCCCAAGCCAGCAAAAAAGGTCTCCTTACTCTGTCAGTACAGAAGTTAACGTGAACCCTTCTCGATGGACACAGCTCCACCTACTGCAACTCTCAGCTTGCAGATCTGCAAGCAAGATGTGCTCCAGGTGGGATTGCTGCATGCCCCCAAGCAGGGCAGCATTTGGCCATGCCACTGCCTGCTCTTGGCCGTATCCCAAAGGAAAGCAACACACAGTGCCCCTGGAGCTGAGACCCCCCTGCCTCCCTCCAACCCACACACCTCTCCTCACTGGAAAGAAGCCCAGAGCATAGCTCCCAGGCCCCCATGGGCTGGGATGCAGCCAACGTACACTGGAGGCCAAGCCCTGACAAGGCACCACACACAAACCCTGACAAGGGGCCAAGCTCATCTCTGCTAATTGCTACCTTAGCTTCTAAACTAACATGAAGGAAACAGAAGTGGCCTTATTTCTGGTTGTGAACACTAAACACACTGTTGCACGTCCCCATCCGCCACCAACAGCTGCTGCCTGTAGGCAATATCTAGCAAGTTTCTGACTTCTCCTGAACTTCATCCGAAGCAAACTTTACCCTCTTGCAAGCCCAACAGACTCCAGAAAAGGTACACATGCAGAGCACACAGGCACATATATGGGTGACAACATACACGTGCAGAGCACATAGGTGCATATACGGGCACAGGGAGACACGCAGGAGGAAGGAGCATGCACACAGGTACTCCTTTGCCACATTTGCAAGCTGAATTCCACCTGGGCAAGAGAGGAGCATTTTCACAGTAGCAAGTTAAGGCCTGTTCTACAGCAAGGCACCAGTAGCCCTACTCTGGAAGAACTGTTGCCGCCACTGCATGCAAGCACAAGGCAGAGGGATTCTTGCCTTCACAGCATCTTGCAGGAACACTGCCTAATTCACTACCTGATTAAAAATAAATCACACATGGCACCAAAGTCTGCCCCCACTACACTAGGTACAACCATACACACAACTGCTGAGGTCTCCACTCCCTGCATTAAACCACCACCAATTGCCCTCCACTCCTGAACTGTGCAACGCCTTTCCCTTTTCTCAGAGAGCTATTTCAAGTACCAGAGCTCAGAGGAGCTTGAGCTCTTTAAGAGAAACTCCTCCCTTATTCCCATCCACCACCACAGCATCATGTCTTGCTGCAGCTACTGGCATATCCTGTCCAACCCCATCCCCCAATATGACTGCATTACAAACAAGGCTAGAAAGGCAACAAAATTTAAGGACCGCACTGAAGATGAGCAGGGAAAAAAAATACCCATCACCAAACAAACAAAGAAAGGACACACACTCTCAGGTAACACCAATTTCTACTTTGCATTGAAGGTGGCTTCTTTCAGCAAAGAAAAAAGAAAAAGAAAGAAAGAAAGAAAAGGAAAATTAAATGGAGAGAGAAAAAGCTAAAATAGAAATGGGGTGAGTGGCTAGAAAACTGAGACTGGGCAAATATAACCTAACAGCAATTGGCAGTCTTTCTGATGACTAGACGTTGAAAGAATTAATGACTTAAATCAGGCATAGATATGCTATTTCATAGGTAAATAACCATTTCATGTCAAACAAGCTTGTCTACAGCATAATAAAAGGAAATTCTAGGAAGCAAAACACAAGTTACAAGCATAGACAGACATTTTGTTTACAGGTACATTTTACAAAAGAATGGTGTGAGTGTCTCTCTCTATACAGTATATATATATATATTATCTAGCTCGAGAAATTAGAGATATTTGCTTGAACAGTCTCCTTACTCACAGAGGTTACTGTAGCTCCAGCAGTTACCCATTGGTCAAAGAAATAAAATGCACAGATCATCAGTTTATCTATAGCGATACCAGCTAATTCAATTGCTGCTGTTCTAGTCAACTGGAATCAAAATAGTTTCAAATTTCCTGGCAGCTGCTGCCCTGCACTGCACACAATGATGTAAATGGATGCTTTCTGAGTATTATGAAACTGATGGGGGAACTGCAGTCTCATTCAGTCTATCGCAGGAACTATAAGGAGTCCACCCTGGCAGCTTGCAGGGGGAAAAAAAAACTTCCTCCAGCAAGGCTGCCTGACGGTTGCCTGACAGTAAGCCAGGAAGACGTCTGTGCTTAGCTGCCGTTTATTGTAACTGCGTCCGTAAGCGATGAAACGGGTAGAATGGCGATGCCGAGAGTTGCATGCTGGTGTCGGAGCGCGGGGTTTCGGCATTACGGAGCTGGGAGGTTTCACTGAGCAGCCCCATCATCTTGCGTTTTATTTCTCCGCAGCTCCTTGCGCCGACCACAAGCAGCACATGGGTGAGCCTGCATGCAGCGTCACACCAGCTATGCTTTCGTGGTACCGGCACTTCTTGCCATTATTTGTAACAGGCAAATTAGGGCAAGTAAAAACACTGTGTGTGTTAAGGGGAAACGAGTCTCTAGGTGACAGAGCTTAACAATCAAATTGCAGGTTTTATGGCAGTATGTCATTATTGCAGCCTGACAGAGAGGGGGGGGGTCACACGAGCCTCCTCGTCCAGCACCCCCTCAAGTTACAACTTCTGTAGTAACTAAAACCATCCCGATTTATAATGCAGTACAACATGGAGCAGCCTCCCCATGTGAGAGGGGAGGGATGCTGCACAACCACTGGTGGCCTTGCACAGCAGCCCTTTCTCCAAATGATGTCATGCTCGGTGCCGTGATAGGTCCTGCCTGGGGAGCGGAGGTCCTTCGTTAGCCAAAGATGGGGGATTAGCATAATGCAAGCACTGTGCTTTTGTAACTGGACTGCAAACATCGACGCTGGACTGGGTGCAGGGTTTTCTGCAACCTGCAGCCACTCCAGGCTTTTGGGAGTTTACTTGCCCAGGGAAGTGGAGATACATTCAAAGATACACTGGCATTATATAAAAACACCAAGTTGGTGGAAACAGGGAAGCTGAGTGAAGATGGAGGGGGGGAAGCAGAGGGGAGAGCTGCCTAGAAAAGAATCTCTGGTTAAATGCTCTGTTGTCTTACTAAACAGGCAGGGAGAGTGGAGAGTACCAGAGATATGGTAGAGCTTACACAGAAAACGTGACCGTGTTGGCTGAGATCCCTCACCCCTAAAAGAGATGACCAGCGGGGTTCCCTGCAGCCATCGGGCGGGGAGGGGGGGGTGACACAGACCCAGCAGTGTGTACAGGCAGCGTGTGCTTTGCACTTACTGTGCCTGAGCAGCCAGGTGGTGGTGCAGCAGCCAGTGGCTCAGGGTTACCCAAAAATTAAACTGAACAGTTCAGGAAAGTAAATAATCCCATCGCAAGCACCCGGGGGCAGTGTGTCATCCGGGAAACCCCACATCCACGGTTTACTGCACACTGAATGGGGTTATAAGAGAATTACTGCTTGCCACTGCTCTTGCATAGTTTATAAATTCTGGGATTCTATGGGCAAGCAGAGGCTGTGTCAGTGAATCTTCAGCCTGCCACAGGACATCTGTGCCCACACTGGGTAAACTTCTCACAACTGTCTCTGCTAGTCAAGCCCCAGTGCTTGGGGTCAGGTGGTGATGTGATGCCTGAGTTGTCGCAGCTTGAAACACGTAGAGTGAGAACAGCTGCTAGGTTAAGAATGTAAGCCCTATCCATTGTGAAAGCAATGAGCAAAACAGCATGTATAATAATACATGGATTACTGTGTATCTATTTGAGCTGGTGAGGGGGAGTTACAACTGCAAACCTTCTAACCCTGTTCCTGATGGAAAGCCGTAAGGAAGCAATGCTGTTGACTTGGTTGTGTATTTTTTTTCCCAAACGATTTTAACTATTTCTCAACGGTAAACAAGGTTTGGGAGCACAACCTCACTGAACTAAGAGCCCACCAAGGAGATCGGCACCGTTCCCCCAGCTGTGGGAAGGATGGCATCTTGCCACAGCAGCTCACAGGCCTACAGTGAGCTCAGAAAAGGACAAGGTCCAAAACTAACAGGCAGCACGTGCTGGGAGGGTTTAGTGTGAGGGATTATCCACTACAAATTTCTCTATGGGCCACTGATGGTCAGTGAGATAGCTCGGCCCTGGAAAGCAGAAGGGTAGTGAAACAGCTACTAATATGAGCAGGAAAAGGAGGGAATACAAAGAGAATAGTAGCTGGTCTCCTTATCCTGATGTAAAAGTGTGGGTGAGCCTTAGCTATATTTAATGCACTTTTTTTCTTTAAAGGCCCACCTCCACATGGCTGCAAGAATTGCAAGTTTTGGTTTAAGATGGATGTTTGGAAAAGCCTTAAGCCCAAAGTTCAAAAGAATCCAAAAATTTCCATTTTTTTAGAGAGGAAGCAGCTAACAGGTGATTTTCTAAATGCATAGACACAGCATGATAGCAAGAATTACTTTAAGGGCTCCCAAAGAGCCTTCAGCCAAAGTGCAAATTTCTGGATCAGTGACACAGCCCACAGCTGCTTTGGCACTTGCAGCATCTATAAAGACTTTACAGCCCCTCAGAATCCACTTGTACTTAATGTTGTATTTTTAAAATATTGTATTTTTAAAGAACCTTCTTTAAAAGCCAAAAGTCGTTCAAATAGAAAGGTCTCATCAGATAAAAAATGTATTGTCAGACTCTTAGCAAGCAACAACAGCTTAAAAAACCACACACTTACTACTCACACATCTCGGACACTCTGGATCTTTGCAGCAGCCTCTGAAGAAACTAGGCACATCCACGGAAAAGGATGGCCTTTTTACTGCATTTCAGGGTTCTGGAACTATTAGTCGGGGCAAAAGAAAGCTTGCTAAGCAGTCCTCAAAGTACCCCAGGAGATGGATACCATGTTATACACCCAGCTAAAACAACAGTAGGTCCCAGAAGGGAATCTACATCTCCCAGGGTTTGAGTAATTAGCTGCTAAAGGTGCGGCTGGACATTGCAGCAAGCTCACACAGTGAATGAGATTCCCTTCCTCAGGAAGCTGGACAGAGTTAAATAAACAACGCAGGGGTCTAGAGCAGAAGGCACTTGTTAAAGCCGTGAACTGCAAACAGGAAGAATACCTGCTGTACCCTGCATTGCCAGGCCAGAAATGCATCTACCCCTATAATCTTAATTAAACGCCTTCTCCCTGTTCATTATCAAGCCATCTCCAGCAGCAGGATAACATGCATCTATTATTTCATAAAGCTGCAGAGATGAATTGAGGCTGTAGCATGATGAAGGGCTTGTGTTGGTGTCCTGCACATCTCACCCAGTGATGGGGCTGAAGCCAAGGAGGCAAGAGAACCTCTCAGTGACAGCACACAGAAATGCAGCTCTGACCTACAGCCAGCCAAGTCAGCTGTCCTCTTGTCGTGCTTGCTGACCTGGGCACTTCATTCTGTCTGCCCAACTGAACGGAAGGGCCTTCCTGCCACTGGGGAAATGTTTCTGAGCCCTGCCAGCTTCAGGCGAGCTCAGCCTGTCCCATGTGTGCTCAGAGCATCTGAAGCAGTCAGACACCACCGACATGGCTCCAAGCATCACCAGGCCCCCAGATACTTGTGCCCTTATGTCAGCACAACTCTTGGTTCAGCTGGCAGCAAACAGATGGGGAGGTAATTACTGCATTAACTCTGGCATTTCCTAACTTCTGCATGCTCCCTCAATTCTGCACCTTTAAAAAACAATAAACAAACATCCCTTGTTTTAACGATTATTTGCACTAAACTCTTGGCCTTCAAACAGCTCTGTTGTTTACCAAGTCAAGGATGTGGTAATCTCCTCCCTGCAGCTGTAGGTTACCACAGCTTGAACTATACAGCTTTCAAGTGAAGGTCACAAGACATCCAATTTCCTCCTGCAGAGCAAGGGACTTAGCATAATGCTTCACGTCCCTTCAGTTTTTCTTTGCTGGGAAGTAGAAACACAAGCATCCATCACACCACACCTCATGGCTCCCTAGCATGCCCCAGCTTTACCCAGCCCTGGGAAGCAGGACTATATTCAAAGGAAGAGACAGCAAGACACCTCCACCTCACACAAGCCAAGGTGCAGGACACACTGCAACCTGTCCCCCTTCACCAGCATTAGTTTTTCCATGTGCACAGTCATGTGTGCTCTTCCAACAGCACTGTAAATGCTCGCTGCTCCTCAGAGCATCCACGTGCTAGTTCAAAATGACCAACCTTACTCATGTTGGAGTGAAAGAGGAGCTCTCTGCAAGGCCAGTCTGTGCTGGTGCTGGAGAGTGCACAAACTCAATCAGAAAAGTACCTTTTAATACAGTACCTCTGGAGTCTTAAATTCTGCAAGTGAACCTTCTCACTGCATCATTGCCAATAAGCAACACATCAGTGATATCTATGAGAAAATGTATTTAGTACACACTACTATTTAAAAACTCCCATGGGTCTTCAGCATGACAGAAAATGCACAGAGACACTAGAATCAACAACAGAAAAAAGCTAATAGAATCAAGTATGCAAATGAGATTGATGGAATTTTATTAAGTGTGGGGGGGCACCACACATCTGAGTTTTCTGGATTGCAGTATTGCATGTTTCCCTGGTAAATCATGGAATCACAGAATGGTTTGGGTCAGATGGGACCTTAAACTTATCTGCTTCCAAACCCTCTGCCACAGGCAGGGACACCTTCCACTAGACCAGGATGCTTAAAGCCCAGTTCAGCCTGGCCTTGAACAGTTCCAGGGATGGAGCAGCCACAACTTTTCTGGACAACTTGAGCTAGTGCCTCCCTACCCTCACAGTGAAGAACTTCTTCCTTATATCTAGTCTCATTCAACTCTCAGTTTAAAGCCATTCCCCCTTGTCCTGTCACTACACGCCTCTGTAAAAAGTCCCTGTCCAGCTTCCTGGTAGGACCCTTTAAGTACTGGAAGGTTGCTATAAGGTCTCTCCAGAGCACTCTCTTCTCCAGTCTGAATAAGCCCAACTCTCCCAGCTGTTCCTCCTAGGAGAGGTGCTCCATCTCTCTGATCATCTTTTTGGCCTCCTCTGGACCTGTCCCAACATCTTTCCTGTGCGGAGGACACCAGAACTGCACAGAGTGCTCCAGGTGGGGTCTCACCAAAGCAGAGGGGCAGAATCACCTCCCTCGACCTGCTGGTCATTCTCCTTTGATGTTGCAGGACATACTCTTAAACACATACCTGATATACCTGTCCTCACAGGTTCTGTCCACTGTAATCAAGTAACATGAATGGGAAAATCAGGCAGTCTTAACCCCTAGATAATGCAGGTTTCTGCACCTCTTCAGGAAGCAGAGCTGCAGAAGAAGATACCAGACCGGCAGCCTGGACTTTCAGGATTGCCTGGAGATGAAAAGATCAAGAGATGAAAATATAACAAAGGGTGGAGCACTGAAATGGAAAGTGATGCAGCTGAAGCACTGAGCAAGACTACAGTTAGCAATCTGGGCTAGTGTGAGAATGATGCAACATGTGAGTGAATGTGGTCTAAGGTAGGTTACACAGTGAGGATCAGGAATGTACCACCTCCATGCAATGCAAAAAGGATGCAGCAGAGCTGGACACAAGTGACACAGAAAAGGCAGACAGAAAAGCAAAGGACAATGTAGTAAGTTAGTGATACCCATTTTACAGAAAATTACTGGGGTAATTTTCTTAAGGCTGTTTAAATCAGCCACAAAAAGGCTTTGCTTGTATGAAAAAAAAAAAAACAGAAGAAAAAAAAATCCAAACCAGCCATTCTGTGCTTCCTTTGCTGCTGAAACAAATTAAAGAAACTAGGGCAACAGGAATTTTTTCCATGATTCAGATTCAGGAATGGGTATGCTGCATGGGTTAAGGTATGAATTTCATTTTCTTTCATGTCCCAGCTCTGGCACTGTGTGAATGCTTGCAGAGGGGATTCAGAAGACATTGCCAGGAGAAAGTAAACCTTTTTCCATAGAATTGGAGTTTTTTGGCATTGTTGGGCGGGTTGCCATGACTCAGTCTTTCTGGCTTGAGCTTGCTAAGTAGGTGGATGAGCACAAGAACTAGCATGAGACAATCCATGGCAGAGTGTGGCTGGGACGGTCTCTTTTGGCAGAAGCAAGCTGTTATATGAGCTCAGCTGCCTCATGACACCTCACTGTACACAAAACAGCAAGTGGCAGGCTTTCCAAAAAGCTATTTGTTTCACCAGGAACTCAAAACCAAGCTTCTTCCAGCAGCTGTTGGAAAAGACCAGATTTGTGTAGCAACCCAGGAACTATTTGTACAGGGCTTTTTTGTGAAGGATGAGATTAACCCCCCTGTTACACATGACGGATGAAAGTTTTATTCTCCTAGAAGCATGAGAGAAAAGACTGCTCCTGAGTCTTAAGAAGCTATTTTCTTCCTAACAACTGTCTTGGATTTATTTTCTTATATAACAGGAATTACACTGTCGCTGGCTTTTACTTAAGCAATCATTTTGTAGTATCCCTCTATGTTTTCCCCAAGAAAGCACTTTTTAGGACCAAGTCATGTTGTCAGAACTTTTTTCTTCTCAGTATTTAAATATATTAGCTGCAAAGTCACAAAAATCAGCACCCTGTGGCGAGTCCAAGCCCGAAGATAAGACTGCTCAATAGAGACCACTGTTTCCACGGCTGGCTCCAGAGGAGGGTATGTTTCCATACACAACAAACACCCTTTATGTGAAGGAGGCTGAGAAGACGCCTTGTCCGGGCCAGCCAAATTCAGTTTTTAAAAAACATTTTCTTTTGCTGGAAGGCAGAAGGCTGGGGTTTTGCCAAGGAAGGCGCACAGGCAGCGCCAGGCGCGTGGCGCCATGTGGAGCATCCTCCCTGCTCTCACAGTGGCAAGGAGCACCTCCATGAGCAGGGGTCTCTGCGGGGTGACATATGGCCCACAGCCCTCTCACAATGAGGTGAGGGTCCCCAGGCCTGAACCTGCTTCTGCTCCAGGGCAGGAGAATGGGCAATAGGTGGGATAGAAGAGCCAAACAAAAGGCATCAGGCAGCAAAGACAAGTGCACAGCAGTACATCAGGGATCAGATATCCCAGGTAAAACCAGGCTGAGGGCAGTGAAGGAGGGAAATGAGGAGGAGTTGATTTTCATGTGGCAGCTTTATTAGCATTTGAACATCATCAATGAAACACCTCTTCTACAGGCATCTTTTTTTTTTCTCCTCCTCTCACCTGTGAAAATAACCACAAGCTTCAACCTGGAAAGTAAAAATCAGCAAGGCAGCTTATTAACAAAGTCTGCCATCTCCCATCTCGGCAAACAGAAATGTTTGCTACAGTGGCCCTCAATTACTCTTTCTTCTTTGGCTTGTCCTATGCAAGTATTTTAGTACCCAATTAAAATATTTATACTCTCAACATCATCCAGCAGAGCATCAGTAATATGGCTGTGGCTGAAAGGGAAAAGATAAACTGGGAGGCAGAATTAATTAGGCCATTCAGCCACTTACATGTTACACTTGCAATTTCTGAAACCAGCCAAGGCATGGGTGAACTGCTTTGGATGAGATAAATTAAAGTTCAGCTCTACTGCCCACAGTGACAAACTGTTCTTTTGATAAGTTTAAACACCAGTACTTCTCCTGCCCCTGCCCCCATCATTCATTTACTTTAAATCTTTCATACTTTGACCCACAAAAAACACATCTTCTTTCTTGTAAAGGCAACTCTAGAAAGTAGCAGGCCTGTTTGGATTCTTGGTGGTGCTTTTTCCCTTCCTATCTGACACAGAGAAGAACAGAGAGACTTTCAGGCACAGCTGTTTCCTCCCTAAACGTCTGCCATGACATATTTGACATATGTCAAATCAAAAGAAGCCATGATTTGGTTACAGAGCCCTCAGCTTGTATTACAGTGCCCTCAGTCGCCTCATACTCGTTAATCTTCAGTTAATAAGTAGTTAAAACCTGCTGACTTGATGAAAAAACATAGAAGGGGTAGCACCACTCTCATTTCTCTACTGCAGTCAAACATCTTCCTGGAGGAGGACGAAAAGAAGGAGGACTAGGAGGAGGACACATTTGTTTGTGACAGCATGAAGCCAGGCACGATGTCACCCAGTTTTCAGGTACAATTCACAAAAGTTATACGTTAACCACTGTTAAATATTTGAAAACTCACCCCTAAAGCTACTCTCATTTCACTAATGTTAGTCCATATTGGTAGTTTCTCATTAATAAAGGAACAGAAAGAGATTCAGATATAAGGCAAGAAGCAGCACAGGAAAAATACAGAAAAGCACACACACAAGTCACAATATCTGGCTTATTCTTTGCCACCATTTATTTTAGGGCTCAGTACTCAGTCAGCTCAGAATACCCATCACATTTGATAATTGTTTTGGTTAGTAATAACAACAGATTCACTTGGATTTATTAGACACAGCATATTTTATTTGATGCCAGTCTTCGGAAATGTACTAATGCCTGCTGACAGTGCTCCCTCACTGTGTCTTTCCAAACAAGAAGTGAGGTCATCATGATTCATGCGATAATTTGATGCACATTTTGTGGCAATTTAGAAAAGTCTAAAATTCATAAAGGAGGACATTTTGTTTGGTTTTTTTCCCTTTCAGTCTGCAATTAGGATTTCCAAAGTGGAATACCAAACTTTAGAAAATGGAAGGAGAAACTGTTTATCCACTTTCCAGATATCAGTTCTGGTTTTTTTTGTTCTTGCGCGTTTTTCTTTCCTTTGCTTACAGGAGTGGAGGAGCCTACACAGTTTGTTTCTGTACAAAGTGCTGCCCTTCTCCAACAAGAAGGGAGTCTTCTTTAATTAAGTGACATTCCAGAAAGTTTGCAATTAGAAAGGATCAAGGTGCAATGAGAACAGCCTGAGGAAATACTTTTGCAAAGAGGGCAGGGATTGTTGATAATTATAGAGACAAGAAAAATAAGGTTTTTTATTAGCTACTTTTTTTTTCTTCTAAGCTTGGGTTGTGAAAGGGTAGAAAATGTCCTGTATTTACAAGAACAGAACCAGAAACAAGACTGATCCTCAGGCAGTAAACTGGATTTCTTGAATTGCGCACTAGAAAGGACAGAGCAGTTAAGGTACAACCTCAAGTACCTAAATAAAACTCATCTACCTCTGGCTGTAGGAAGAGAAGCATGCAGACCACGAAGGGTATTCCTGGAAGGACCTCTACACAGAGATGGCTCCGTTTCAGCATGTGCAATTGCAGAACGTGTGGCTGAAACAACTCTGCTGCAGAGAAGAGCTGGGACTCCCTGCACCGTGTCTCCAGCACAAGTCTCCGCTGTCACATCGGGGTTGCCAGGTGAGCCAAAGAGAAAGGTGGGAGTGTAAGAAAGGGAACTGTTGTGACTTCCTGCAGCCAAACCTGTAGGCTGCTTTGGTCTGGTACTTACACTGTGGCCTGGGCAAAGGGCAGCGTAGCACAGTGAGCAAGCCACCATGGGGTCACTGAGGAGCAGCTTCTGTAAAACTTTCCTGTGTGGCTTAGAAGTTTGGGGGTTTTTCACACGAAAGTAATAAACAGCACTTACCCACTTCTGAAGGCTTCTCTTCTTCCAAGCCAAATAAAAATTCATATTTGGCCTTAGCAACAGTCTGGGCGTGAGCTGATACATCATTATCCCACACAAGTGCTTCTGCCTGTGGAGTCAAGATAAACAAAGCTTATCTGCCTTTTAGTGAAAAAACAGCAGCAGAAACATGAAATCCCTTCAGGTGGGCTGTCAGGTAGGAATCAAAGTGTTCATTTAACTCTGTCACAACCAAGATGCACAGAGCAGACATGGACCAACTCAAGAATGTTTTCAAAGAGATCACATCTCTGTCTTCAAACCCAAGCATGTCAATATTAAACAGTGATGTCAGAGCACTCAACTCCTCACATCTTCAACAGGCTTACCTGCTGCAAGGCCAGCAGCACATGGCAACCATCTCAGTATACCAGTTAGGGTTAAAAATGCCTAGGGAATAGTATCAGTAATAGCAAATTTGAGCATCTATGTTGCAAAACTAGCACCCATGGGAAAAACATAAATGGGGCAGGCTGTTTCTTTAGGAGGAGGCTGGGATGGAGAAAGAGAAGTGCAAGGGCTATAGCAAGGCTGATCAAAAATGGGGAAAAGGATAATAAGGTATGCAAATGTGTGGCAAGTGCTGTCTGTGGGTCCCTGCTGGGCAGCTCACACCTAACCACCACCACCACCTAGATCAGGACAATGGCACAACCTGTTCTTATGACCATACCGCGCAAGTCAAACCTGCTTCTGTGACCAGAAGTGCGGAGGTGGCACGGGGTGGTCCCCCAGGCTAGCAGGTGAGTATATGGAAGGACAGATGGATAGATGGATCCAGTGCCACCCAGGACCAGTGTGTGCCACCAGCACCCTCCCACTGCTCCCTACTCGTAACAAGCAATTTGGCACAGTAAAGGTCTAGTTTCTCAGAGGAGAGAAAGGCTTCAGGACTAAGGCTGAAATTAGTTTTGTGAACAGGTGGGGACAAATCCAATCTCCAAGATAAAGCACACGCCAGCAATAAACTGTAGTGCAGAAACTGTCTGCAGTCAGCATTAAGTTTCCTTCCAGCTGGGAAAGATGGAGCCTGTAATTCTTCTGTCTGAAGTGACAGATGAAACAAATCATTAACTCTATAAGTTCTTCAGTGACCTTTTATATTCATGCCCTATGTCTGAGGCAGCCAATTGCTACAGCATAGCAAGTCACTGCGTGGCTCACATTGGCCAAGGCATTACAGCCTACAAAAATACTCAAAACCAGAGAAGCCAGATAGAACAATCTGCCCCCAGGACAATAATAAAGTTTATGCACTTCCACCAAATACCTTAGGGTAAGCGTCAGCTTCAAACTGAAATTCAAAGTACAGGAGACACATAATTCACAGGAACTCACAGTTAAGGCTATTTAATCAGAGATGGATGGAATCCCAATCTACACATTCTTCCAAGGCTAGCTCTCCAACAACTGCATTTTCTCTCAGGAGCATATTGACAAACAAGTATCTTGCCTCATGCCATGTAACTGTTTTGCTCCAGGTTTTCCTGGACTTCTAGCTCCATTTCTTCTCCCACCTTTCTGCACTGTGCTAGTTCTGCAGGATTTAGTCCATCACACCTCTGTAACAGGTGAGCAGTAGATCTTGTGCAGGGGTCTTGGATATATTTATTTACCACTCACTGGCCCAACTATTCATTACTGGGGCTGCAGTGGGTACTTCGATGAACCTACCTTTTGGTAGGCTAACACTAGTCTACCAAATAGTTTGGGGGAAAAAGTAATGAAACAGCTGAAGGGCTTTCTAGCACAAAGATGGCTATCACAAACATGATAAAACAAGCTTAGAAGAAGCTCCCATATCTCCCCTGCTTTTACAAGGTTGCATTCATTCACAGAAAGGGAGGCAGGAAGGGCTAGAAAAGGAACAGCCGGACCGAGTACACAGAAGGAGGCTCTCAGTTTGCAACAGCATGGACATGAGTAGCTTACAGAGCCAGACAAAGAATCAGCCTATCCAGATGAATGTGAAGGTTTGGGACAGCTGAACAACTAGCTGGTGCCAAATCCCACTCACAGATGGGTGAAATGGTAAATAAAACGGACATAGCAGTCCAGTTCATGAGCAGTCAGGAATTTCTCATCTACACACCCCTCGGTAGCAGCATCTCCATCCCTCAGCCCTGCTCTTCAAGACTTCACAGACATATGCTACACAGAGCTTCCCTGCCAGCAGACACATTTTCCAGAGGTCTGTGTTTGTCTGTACCTTACTGTGAAGCAATGAAGAAGAGTCTGATTCACAGCACCCTATGCATCATTCAGTAACAGGCAGAAATTATTGGTTAGATTAATGGTTTTCCAGCATACAGAGCAGTGTTTACCAGAATTACATGACCAAGTGAAGACTTCATCTGAAAGGGTAACTTGATTTTCAGAAGCACTGAGTGCCACTGCTGAGATTTGCAGATACTGGCTTGTGCATGGGAACAGCTGAACCCAACATCTATTTAGGTTTATTTAAAGGTAAAACAGTTCAAAGCCTCCAGATCCAGGCTTAAAGGATACGTTTATGATATTTCATCCAAACAACAGATATTAAAAAGAGAAAGGAAGAAGCGAAAGAGAACAAAGATGCTACAAGGTCAGAACTGGCTTTTATGACTATTGCTTTCCTATTGTTCCTCCTTAGAGACAGAAAAAAATGGTGGGAAAATAAATCAGACAGAAGATTGATTGAGGTAGAACAGAAAATCTTCTTTTAGTTAGGGCTTGGAGCAATCTGGTCTAGCGGAAGGTGTCCCTGTCCATGGCAGGGGGTTGGAACTAGATGAGCTTTATGGTCCTTTCTAACCCAAACTGTTCTGTGGTTCAATGAATCTGCCACTCACCTAAACCTTGCAGAAGTCAGCATGTCCCGAATCCAGGAGCCCAGAGGAGGGCTGGACAAATGGTCACAGCACTTTCCAAGCTGCATTAGCAAGGATTAAATAGAAGCAAGATTGGAAGGGATACAGAACTCCCGCTTAAGCCTTCTCCCTCAGCTCAAAGGCAAAGAAATCTGAATCCAGGTCAGCTCATTTCATAATCGGTTCCCTCAGAGGGCTTTAACCACCACCTCTGATGCATCTGGTGTTTGCCACGGCCGGACAGGGTGACGCTTGCTCAGAGCTGAATACCCTTAAATCAGCCCAGCTCTACATGTATTTCTTATGAGCCACGTACATACTTCTTTTTAGTCCAATTACGCTCCAGGCAGAGCAGCAGTGAGTTCCTGCCCTTTCATTCATCCCTCTCACAGTGCTTTCTGCCTGTTAGAACATGTCTGATCAAGCCTATTTCTCTGGGTCACAGTTCTTGGTCAGGAGTGCTGGAGAGGCTGCATTTACCCCTCAGATTAATTTTGTGTAACATTCATGAGGTTAGGCTGGATGTGGCAGATCTCACCCCTAAGGTCTCCTGCCAACACATTGGTCTAGTTTCTGTTGACCTCACACAAGGCACTGGCATGGGTCAGCAGAGGTCCCCCATCTTGCTGGCCTTCTGTTCCTTGCTGAGGGAGCAGAGACTGTTTAGGATGTGCCCATAGTGCTCGTGCTGGTTTCAGGCTTGCACAGGAAGTGAAAATACTCAGTACGTGTCTGGACACTGAACTGAACAGCAGTAGGATACTAAGACCTCAGGGATCATGCTCCTCCAGATGGAGCTGCCAGGGACAGGTAAGTCAGCCTGGCATGAAGCATGCACACTGCCTCTCCTCTGCTGTCTGAACACGCAGACTGGAGCAGAGGGTCCATAGCTGCAAGGAGAAACCATTGCCACAATTACCTCAGAGAGGGGGCTTTAGGCAGGCCCCCAGTGAGAACTGGCAGCTGCCCCTCCCGAAGCACAGTATCTCTCTGGGGGTGAATATGATTTCAACTCTGGTTCTGAGCTCGCCTCAAACTGCCCCCAAAGACCCCAGTGTCTTTTAGACAGGCATGGTGAGTCATACAAACCTGAAGAAAATGCTTCTTCTTTCTCCATGGAAGTAAAGTACCAAAGCATCCTCTTTTGAACTTAACTGAGGTTCTGGTTGGGGCCTTTTTGGGGACTGTTTTCTTCTTCGGGCTTTTTTTAAAACATCCACATTCCAGAAAGCATTCACTAAGGAGTATCAAAGTCTCGTTCTCTGGCCACCACTTGCGGCTGAGCCAACAGGAGAAGTGGGATCCATCTCTGGGGGTCTCAGTGGAAGGAGACAGCATTGTCCACGGCTGCTGGGTAAAGGAACGGGTTGGTCTGAGCACAAAGAGCCAGAGTGAACCCGTGCCTCCTAAAGCATTCACACTCCAGGTCATGTGTTTTCTCTGAAAATGTCTAATAAGGAGGAAGTGCTCAAAGGAGCAGATGATTAGCTGGCAAATGTCAGTCTGGAGTTTCTCAGACCCCCTGAGAGGACAGATGCTGTTAGACTGACTCCTCACAGGAGACCTTGGGAAAAAGCAGAACAGATCGATGGGTGCCCAAGCTTAAGTCTACAGGGAGCAAGAGTCAGTCAAAATGCTGGACAGCATGAGACCAGTCATGCAAAAGGAAAACATGAGCAGGAAGGGGTCTAAGGACCTTTCACAGAGGGCTGTGAGCTGAAACACAAAGGTCAGAGCATCCTCAGGGCAACCCCTGCAATCTTCTTTTATAAAACCCAGTTGCTCTATCTGCAGAAAGCAGTGTTAGTCCAATTCTTCTAATCTTACTGGACAACCTGCAGAGAACTGGCTAGTTGAGGTGAGGCTCTCTGCAGCTAATGAGGCAGCCTCAGGGGAGCCCATTTTGCACACTTCTGCATGCGCACAACTCCATTTGCCAGAGCTCACCACCCTTCTTGGCCATACGGCCAATGGGTGCCAGCTCCCTGTAAGCAGCCCCTGCACTGATGGCACAGTGCTTTCTTACAGCTTCACAGGGGCTAGTGGGGAGATGCCACAGCAGCACTACTGCAAGGAAGAAGAAAACAGTTTCTGCAGGATGCCTATTGCATCTTATGGAGGACTCCACAGCCACACCTGGACCATTTCTAATCCTAGGCTGTGCTTGTTCCATTCTCATTGCTTCATCAACAACTCTAGCAGCAAAATAGCCAAATGCCTCTCTGCAGCCACACTGATAAAGTGAGATTATGCTCTTGGGAGGTGCTTAAATATCTATTTTCATCTTTTGCATCACGGGAGTTTCTGTAGAGACTGACACAAATACAGTAACTGGTAATGGAACTAGCCTGACCATGAGTCAAGCTGCAGTGCCTGTCAAGTCTTCACAGAATCACACATTGTGAGCTCTGCCTCTGTTGACATGGAGGGGCAGCAGTCTGGCACAACCAGTGGTCAGCCCTTATTTTTAAGTGCTGTAACCCTTCCTCCATAGGCGTGAGTTTAGCGAGACTCGCTGCTTTTGACAGGTAGTACTAATTATTCTGAAAAGACTATTTCTGTTGAGCTTTTCTTAAGTAACTTTCCTAAGTAACAGGATGAAATGCAGAAATCTGGAGTTAAAATAAACTTGCTATCTGGTGAAAGCTAGCACCCCAACAGCACAGAGAGAGAGCAGAGAGAGTTCTGGTGCTCTGAAAAAAAAAAAAAAACACTAACGAGGTTTGTAGTTTTACTTCCATTTTGTATGGTGTATGAGTTCACATTCCCCATACACACACTCCCTCATGTTAATACATGTGTTTGCAATCCTGAGTTAAAGCTTTAGCAAAACAGATTAAGACGCGGAAGAACAAGAGTTTTGCATGGATAAATCTCAGCTGGAGCTACCAGAAGTTAATGCTAACAAAGGTTTTGGAAAAGAGGAAATCTCAGCTTGGGTGTTAAACTAATTCCTAACTATCGAGAGTTGCAGGGAGACTCATAGACAGACAGAGGTGGGGGATGAAAGAAAGAGCTTGTATGAGGGCACTGCCTACAGCCATTATCCAGCAGACGTCTGGATTATATAAAGGGACAACCAAGTTAGCTAGGACTTTTCAGCTGAAGGAAAGAGGCATCTGAGAGACACGTGGCAGAGGTACCTGTAGTTTGAAAAAAAGCAAAGAGCAATCAGCGATTTACCATCTCTTTCAATACAACGACCAGAGGACATCAAAAGAAGGTATTAGGAGTCAGCATCACGCCAAACAGGAGATGGTTCCTTGCACAGTTTGTAGTCAAAACCACAGACCTCCCTGCAAAGCACTGTCATGGAAACCAAAACCCTACAGGAGATGAAAAGGAGGGTGATAAAAGCTTGAGGGATACAAATTCTCAGTACACGTGGAAATCACACCCTTCTTGTGAATCTGCAGGCTGAACTCTTCCCAGGCATTTGCTGATACCCACAACCATATCCAGGTTCCTGAGCTAAACTGACCACTGGGTCCAAACTGGTGCAGCCAGCCACTCTTACCTGCTCACCGGACTTTGTCATGGCCCTGGACATGGACCAGGCAGACCTCAGGCTTAGTACTGTGCAGCCACCTTCACTCCTCAGTCCTTAGTGCAGTGCGCCCCACACAGTCACCCCAGGGATTCACCAAAAGGCACTGTGGCACTGCAGGCTGCCTATGCCACTCCCAGCACCACGGGATGTGTATACCAGGAGCAGCCTGCCAGGAAGTGGTGAGGCTGCAGAGAGCAAGGCTGAAAGGGCACAGATATCATCGGCGCTGTTCTCTCTGCTCAAAGGCAGACTTCACAGAAGTTCAGTGTCTGATAAGAGACTCAATTTAGAAATGAAGCTAAAGAGTTGCTGCTTAGAAATAGGCATGGGAACAGTGGAAAAAAAAAGGATGCCTTACTAGCAGTATCAAGCAGTTGCAGGTAAAACTTGGTTTCAGAATGGTCATCTTTTTTTTATACCTGCACTTGACTTTTTCTCCCCTTAAAGAAATGTTTGCTTTGCTGTTTGGTTGAAGTTTTTAAGAAGAAGCCAGCTGTTACACTGAATTAAATGCTTTTTATTATGCAAAGGCTGACACTGCCTGAGCTGTAACTGCGTGAATGTGAACAGCATATTAATTCAAAATCTGTATGATTACACTTTGCCATTAAAGGTCACTCAGCATTTTGATTCGCCAAGTCGGTGATTTTTGATGTGTGCTGTACAGATGTCTATGCTTTATATCTAAGGTATGTGCAAGAATCAAAGCAAGCCCCCTGAGAAACAGGCTTCAGCTCACTGCCTGAACCGTCATGTTCTTCTATATAAAACACAAAGACAGCAAAAAAGACACAAAACTTCTAATAAAGCCATAGTGCAAGTATTTTTCTTGACTTATGTCGAACAGAATTTGGATGGGGGCCTGACGTAAGAAAAACTGCATAAAGACAGCATCTTTTTTTCAGATAATTCAGTGGCACACGTACTAGACATCTTGCACTTACTTTTTTTGTTCAGTCTGTTTCAAGTATATTTATCAAACTGACAGACTGCTTCTTTTCAGCAGGTAGTGCACTTCCATCATGTTTAGATGTCTCACATGGTAGAAAAACGTTCACTCAGGCTACAAGTCTGCTTTCAACTCCATGGAAGCTAAAATTTGGATGTGCCAAAGTGCGCCTCATTGGCCTACCAGAAGCTATCTCTGTGTCTTTAAACAGCTACATTCTTTCCAAAACTCAAGCCAACATCTGCTTAGCCTTGGAACTTGCAGGGCGCATCCTTTCCCACATGCTCTACATTCTCTAGGTGCAGATAAATAAGTGCTGTTTTTACGGATGCAAATAAGGACGGGATATTGGAAGAGCTTTCCTTTTTCAAATCAGTATTATGAACTATACTCTGTACCTCAATTTCAATGAACAGTAAAATCTAAAAACAAACAAAAAAAAAAAACCTGCACACCAAACCATTATAGCTACAAGCAACTGGAAGAATTTACATTTGCAAAGGTGTAAAAACCTGCATTTCCTCTGTGGTAAGGACAAATTGTAGAGCTACAAAATAGCAACAGAGCATGCAAAAAAGGGTACATATATCTCCCTCTAACTTAAGCCACAGTTCACTGACCCTGCATGATTATTTCATATCACACATTTAAATTAATTTTACAGCTTTCACCTAAATTGTTCCGAGTCTTAACTAGAATTAAGGGAAGTTTTTCAGATCAGAAACTTGACTGAAGTCCAATCTGAGCCACCCTCCCACTGGCACAGTGGAGGCAGAAGCCATAAGTCACACCACCCCATTTCACCTAAGCCTCTTGCTGTGCAAGCTCTGGGGACTGAAAAGATATTGATGCAAGGGCAGTGTGCTTGCTTGCTGTGAAAGAGTGAGTTAAGGAGCACCAGCACCAGCACGCTCCGGCAGCTGTGGTCTCGCAAACACGAGGGCAAACAACAGGCAGTTTCAGACAGCAGGCAGTTTCAGCTGCGGCAGGAAGGCAGAACACACCAAAGGTGACACAACATCCCCCACATGCAGCACAACTAGGCCAAGCACCACTAGTGTCCTCCCCCTGGTGAAGAAGTTAATACTACCCTTTTCCTCATTAGGCCACAGACAGCCCACAGACAAAAATGCTGATGAAAACCAGAACTCGCTGGTACTAGAATTTGTTTTCTTTTGAGAGCAACGTTTTCCTGGTGAGGGTTCTGTTAATGCTGAAATGCAGCCATTCCCCAGGCTTAAGTGCATCTTGCCATTGCACTTGGCATTTGCTCAAGCTGGAAGACGTGGTTATTACCCCAGTGACACTTCCTGCTTGAAAACTGTTGTAAAAAAATAATGAGTACACTTTGGTGAAAGCCACCTCTTTCACTATGCCATTTCATGCTGAGAAGAAAAAGTAAGCCCCGTTCATGGCTTTTGCAAAAAGGGAGGCTTGCACTGTGTAATCTGTGCCATTTGCGTTGTTTTCTTACTGCTTTCAAACTACTGCCCCACAGAATCAAGACAATGCCCTCTTGTTCAGGCCTTTCACCAGGTGTCAAAAATAATGCTTATGGCTGCAACACAAAAGGCTCATCAAGCGTGACAGCGAGCAGTGTGCTTCTGCCTTAGCAACCCATCCTCCAAAACCAGCTCCAGCTTCCTCTCCCATGGCTTAGCCCAGCAGTCATGGCACTGAAAATCATCTTGTACAGTTAACAGAGCAAGCTATGGCAAATACCATGCACATCCCCAGTGATAGCCAGTGGCTGAGGAACTCATTGGAGATGGAAATGTAGAGCCCCAGCTCTGAGAGACAGCCTGATCCGGATCCAGTGCTCTGGCAGGTTTGTTTGCTCACAACATCCAGGAAGTACAGTCAATTCAGAAGCAATTCAAGCTTCAAGGGCTAGATAATACTGGAGCTCCTCAGACTCCTGAATCAACCCTGTAGCAACCTAGCCCACACCCAGAGGGCTAGCCCTCACCCCACCCTGCTTTTAAGCCCCATCCACAACCCGCTCAGCTCATCTCTATAATTCAGAGAATAAATGCTCAGATGCATTAGTATCCCAGGAGCCTGTGTCTCTGACAGAATCTGGCACAACAGCAAGAGACATCTCAGAGCAAGGAGGGGCCCCGCTCAGGAAAAGCACCTGTAAACACACTGAAGAAGCATACTTCAAACTGTGCCATGATAGCAACAGGACACTTATGGCCAGACTGAAAGTGGCAGGCAGATACTTACAGCTGCTCTCAAATAGCTTTTCCATCCCACATAAGCATACAGTTTCTACTCTCCTCCCCAACCTCATCTCAGTGCGAACAAGAAAAAGGACTAGAAACAGCCGGTTACCATGGGTGCCAGAGAACATGAATCGCTTCAGAAAAGGATTCAGATGCTTAAGACACAAATTGCTCAAGACCTAAATTTGTCAATCTGCAGCCCCACTTCTCTGCATGGTGACAACCCAGAGGAGGTCTCTACCACACCCCCTCTCAGCCAAATTTCCAAAGGAAAGACCTCATTACAGTGTCACAGCCCACTGGGATGTGACAAACCTCCCAGGCCATGGAGTGTGTCCCGGTGGAAGAGCCAGACCATGAAATCCTTGCTCCAACAGAAGCCAGCTTTCCATCACGAACTGGCTGCAAGGAAACACCCCTTCAAGGAGAACACATGGTGCATGTTGCTGGGCCTAGGGATGCTGCTCCCACTTCTCCTTGCCAAGCCCACAAGCCTCACATCAACCAATTCTACCAGCTGCTGCATGCGGGGATCCCCAGTTGTGGAGTCTCCTACTTTGGAGATATTCAAGGCCCACCTGGACAAGTTCCTGTGTGATGTACTCTAGGTTACCCTGCTCTTGCAGGGGGGTTGGACTAGATGATCTTTCGAGGTCCCTTCTAACCCTTGGGATTCTGTGATTCTGTGCCTGCGTCAAAGAGCTGGCATGGAGCAGGATACTCCCACTGGTAGTTCACTGCCCTGACCTTTGAGTTTTGGCACAAGTTCACAGGTTTGCTGAATCTCAGACGGAACACAGCAGCTTGGCAGATGGCTCTAAAGCACCCTGGGGACCCACCTCATCTTTCTTACCCTTCAGATGTTACCCCTCCTTCCCTTCCTTGGGCTCCCATCCCTAAGCCCCTACACTGTGCTACCTCTAAATCATCTTTAAATCAGCATCGAGCAGTATCCCACGCTCTTGTTATCTCTCAGGAACCTTGAAACTAAACAGAGGAACTCCAAAAATGAACACATGCAACACCTCAGAAAAAATCACCCTGGATCCGTCTGCCAGCCCGTCTCTCCATGAAGCAGAGATTGTTTTCAAGCAATCAGCTTGAAATCAGCCATGACCAAAGCGTCCTTCTTCTGCACCGATGGCCATGTGTGGTGAATGACTTGTGTCACCTTGTCACCAGCCTCAACACTGGAGCTCCCAGCACTTGGCTCAGAGAATGCCCATGGAGACAACTGCCTGTCTGCAGAGATGCTCTGTGGCACTGGTCCACAGTACTCCCGCAGACAGGCTTCCTCTTCATCCCACAGGAATCAAACCCCAATCATCTCTTAGATCATAGCTGCAAAAACAAATGCCAAACTTGCCTGGTAACATGGGCAAGAATAGAAAGGACCATTCTGGGGAGGAAGTAGGAAGGGGGAATACTCTGAACGACATCCAGGTCCTTCAGCTATGCAGCTTGACAACAGTGAAGGAATTCTTGTTGAGAAGAAAACCAACAAACACTAATGTGTGTAATCCTCACTGCTCTTTTCCTTCTCAATTTGACAGTATAGAAATGGCAGTAGTTAATCAGGTAATCTGCTCAAGAACCAATAGCAGAAGAGGATCCCTTTCACACAGGTAAGTTGTGCAAGAATCTGGTTATTTATCAAGAAGTCTGAATTTTTTGTTGTAGCAAGTTTTGAAGAGATCACTGTGTAAGTCTCTTCGAATTGTTTTTAACATTATCCCTACAGCAAAGGATTTTCTTATACTCATTTCTGCAATGAACCAAGGGTGTAATTTAAGGGTAGCATTTGTACAGGGACTTCTATATGGTTTAACATCACTTTCTCTCCCACCAAAGGCATACCCCAGATCAACATCTCTGTAGCCAAGCTCAGACTGTGTAAATCAATGGAGGTAGGTCAGATTCATGGCTAGCATTAAACTGGTAACAGCTGCTGAAACACATCAACTAAGGATATGACTGATGAAAATGCTTTTGGAGTAGGAAAAGGTTTCCTTCTACTAGCTGAACCAGAAAGGCTTGGATGATTCTCAGAAGCCTATTATAACTGCTTCGAATAGTGGGTGTGTAACCACCAGTTTCATTAGAAATAGCACATTTGACTTTCTCTCTCTGTTTTAATGGCCCTATGCACAGACAGAATTAAAGCGTGACTGAAGCTGCGAAAGCAGTATTAATTGCAGTTGCCTATTACACACCCAGATCGCCTCAGTAACACACGGATGTGCTCTGCCTAACAATGTATTAACAGGCACCCTATGGGAGCCAGGTAATTGTTGTTTATGGCACAGAAATACCGTGTCTGTACGGGAAGTCAGCATCTTTGATGAGTTTGAGTAAAGTTCAAGCTCATTACAACTCTCTGTTTATGTCCCCATTGTGAAGTGTAGCTCCCATCCCTGGTAGCCAGGATAACACCACAGTTGCACAGTAGTTAAATGTTCTAAAACTTTACACCTTTGGTGAATTCATCTCAGCATCGCTCCTCCACAGAAAACTCAATGCTCCTACACTGACTTTTTCACATCATCTCATGTAACTCAAGATTTTGGTATGATTAAGAGTCTTGTCAGTGCAGCAACAACGTCAGTTTGTTACACAGACAAGTTACACGGAGACAGAAGAAAACCAACTCTGCAGGATGCAAGTCGGGAGTCCCAGGCCCGGCGTGGGGGGTCCCAGTGCATACTCGCTGCTGCAGTTAGTGTCTCTAGGGACATAGCAGTAACGAGCACAGACAGAAGCGGGCTCTGAGCTTTCCTACTTAAGTGTGAAAAGAAGGAGAGAAAGAAAAAAAAATAAAAAGGGAGAGAAAAAAAGAAGAAAGGGATAAAAAGATCAAGGGGACAGAAAAGGGAACAGAAGAAAAATTGAAAAGAAATAGGAAAACAAAAAGGAAATGGAAATACGGGTGGAAAAAAAAAGGTAAAACAAAGGCGGGAAAGAAAAAACCTAAGAAAAAAAGAAAAGTGAAAAGTAAATGGAAGGGGAAAGTGCCCCGTCTGCGCGCTCCCGCCGCCCGCACGGGCACCCGCCGTCCCTTACCGCACCGCCGGCTCCTTCCATCTTCCATCGCCGGCCGCAGCGGGTCGCAGCCGCCCGAGCGCGGGGCCGGGCCGAGCCGAGGCGCTCTGTGCCGTGCCGGGCCGCAGCGGGCCGGGCCGGGCCGCGCCGTGGCGCCCTGCCGGCCCGTGGCGGCGGCGGCGGGGCCGGGCAGCGCGGCGGCGGCAGGCGGGCCCAGCGCGGGGGGGCGCGGCGGCAGCGGGACCGGCGGCAGGAGCCGGAGCGGCGGGGCCGAAGGGGCGGGGCTCGGCTCAGGGGCGGGAACGGGGGAGCGCGGCGGGGGGGGGGGGGGGGTTGTGCGCGGTGGAGGGAAGAGAGCGGAGGGCACCACGTGCTCCTCGAAAAGGGTTAAAAAAAGAGGAATTACGGCAGGATTGGTAAAGCCAACGAGTGAAAAACACAGCCCGGGCAGAGACGGCGCTCCGGACGGACGCGGCCAAAGCCGTGGGCACGGACGTGTCGTGCCGTGCTCCGCTCTGCTCCGCTCTGCTCCTAAATCCCTTCAGTGCGGCTCGCAGCTGCTGCTGTTGCAAAAAACAACCCCACAACAGAACAACAAAACAAAGCAATCCAAAAGACTTTTCCAGCTCTGGGGCTTTCCTTCGCAGCCTGGCTTCAAAAAGCAAAGAGCACAGATGTCGCCAGAGTAACCCCATCCGAACGTTCAAACCTGATCTTTCATTTTTGATTGCGTTGGGGTTTTTTCTCCACAGTTCACTGCAAGTTCTCCTGTGTCGGCAGGCTCCTGAGCACACAGTCACATTGTCACGGTCTCTCTAACCAGGAACTCAGCATGTTGTTTGTAATAAAGATGGGGTTTCCCCGTCGGAAACTGTCAGTTAGAAAACACCCTGAAATCTTGTGGGCCCAGTTACCACAGTTAGCTACACAAGTAGCTGACAGGCCAGAATAATGAAGGATGTTAGTTTCTGTACTTTCAGCATATTTGCATTTTGTTCAGCAGCACTTGAAAGCTTTATTTCTTTAACCCACCAAAGTTGAGGATAGGCTTTCTGGAGCAATGTGGAGCAAGGACCAGTCTTACTAAGCCCTTTATGTTTGCTTATTTCCCTGCACTGGAAAACAAAGCTTTGTGTTCAGTGGAAGGCAAGGTTGTTCATGCTGCTTTGCTGTTGTGAAAGGCTTTGGACAGTCCCCGTGGTAGGAGTGCATCACCGTGAAGTCACTGACATAAGTACACCACACCCGGACAGCTCTACAGCCCTGGAGAAAGAGTAGTCCAGCCTTGTTCCCCATTGGCCTCCCAGTTCATGGGCAGAGCCATGCTCCCTGCCAGCGTAAGCAACCTCAGATTTTCAGCTCACCAGCACCAAACCAAGAAAACAGATTTAGAAAATCAGTTTCTGGCAGGGTGAAGGTAAATCAACTCATAAAGCTTGATGCACCCTGGCCCGGACCTTTCCATGTTTAGCAGCAAGAAAGGGGTGCCAGCACCATCCCTGGACTCTTCTAGTTTGTGTGGAGGCTCCATCCAGCAGCATCTCCCCATGCTCCCCCCCAATAGGGGTGCAGCACACAGAGCTCATGCTGCTCCTCCAAACCTGGACACTCTCCTTCTCACCACCTCCAGCTTCATCCGAACTTTGCACCCATGCCACTCTGCAGGATACTGCCTCTGTCATCTGGGTGCCTGGCTGATGTACCCTGTATCTCAGAAGGCATCCCTCTTTCTCCCTACAACTTCCCCTCTCCCCAGGCCTGCTGCTGGCTCCCCAGCACTGCAAGCTATGCTCATCCCAGGAGCAGCACAGGATCTGTCTCCTGCCCTCCAGTCAAGCCATTTGTGTCCTCTGGGAACAGAGTTGGATGGAAACTTGTCTTTCCATCACCCAAAATGTCTGGCATGGGTTGCAAAGAGGTCCCTGCGTGGGCACACAGGTCTGTCTCTGCCCTGTGTGCCAGCGCTGAGCCTGGCACCCAAGGAGCAGCCTGTCCCTGTGATGCAGCCCATGCCCATGAACATGTGCAATGGAGACAGGGTGGTGTGCTGGAGGGCTTCACCCCTCTCCCCAGCCAGGGCTGTGGTGCCAAGCACTTTCTGGCCTGGGAGGGTTTGGTCCCATCTGTTCCATGCGCCTCTGAGGCCCTGAGAGCTGGTGCAGGGGCATGGGCTGCAGATTCCCATCTGTGCCACATCTGACCTGGCTAATGCAGTGGAAAGAAGAAGCCACCCTGCACATGGGTCTCAGAGGAAGTGGTGTGCTCTGCCTCCCTCCTCCCACCACGGGTGAGGTAATGCCACTGCGGGCCAGCAGGCACAAGCTGGGTTTGAGGAGAAGGCTGGTGCTGTGCCTTGTTGAGGGGCCCTGGCCACCTACGTGGCAGCTGTGCTCCAGTTTGGTTAGTTTTCCCCTATTTGTGTTGAGAAGAATCTGACCTTTTTTCTCGGATCCATTCATCTGGCCTGAGTCACCCAGACACTGAGGCTGGTGTGCCATACCGCTGGGAGAGGAGAGCATTTGCTACCCCTGGGGAGGCTGATCCTGCAAACCTCTGCCACTCTGGCATCTAGCTGTGGGTTTGCTCCACTGCAAAAGAGTGTCCTGGGGTTTGGCACCACACGTCCTGAGATTTGTGCAAGGGAAGGCAGTATTTCTTACACCATCGATCAGAGCTGCACAAGGGCAGTATTGAATCTCAGAGCATTGCTGTGAACAGACAGTCAGCAAATAAATGGGGTGGGGGTAGTGCATTTATGAAGCAAGCCTGTATTTTTGTCCAAACGCTTGGTTTAAGTTTACATTTATATGTATATATATATGTATTAAAGTCAGCAAAAGCTGACACAAAAACTTGCTAAGTAGTTACGAGAAGAGCTTGACACATCTATGGAGCACTCCAAATTGCTGAAGAATTTAAGTTCAAATTTGTGGTATGTATTTTGACACCACCCAATCTAGAATAAAAATAATCAATAAAAAAGAAAAGCCAGGTGCAGGCACCCAGCAAGCTGCCTCTGTGAGGACGGCAAACAGTCAGCTCCAGAGCAATGTCCAGCCTGGTTCAGTGGCTAAACTGCTGCAAATCCTGCACCCAAAGGAGGACAGCAATGGGAGAGGGGAGCCAGCACCAAGCAGGCAACCCAGCAGTGTCCTGGGCACAGGTTCAGCTAGCAAACAGGGCACAGGAGACCAGAGAGACATCAGAAGTTCCTGGCTATGGCAGGTACCACAAGGGATGGCTGGATCACATTGCTTGGTTACGGGGGAGTTGTTTGAGAAGTGGCACAGGCAGTTGCTGGGATTGTTTTGGAGCTTCACAAGGCCAGTGGTACTCTGGTTATCCTGTCAACCAGGACTGCCTAGGTACTGGTATTGAAAATGTCAAGTTTGCATATGCCATGCAGCAAAATGGGGACCCAAGGCTTAGAGTAGTTATGGTGGATTGCTTATTTGCAAGGGGTCTTGGGTGGAAAAACAGAAATAAATAAACAGGAAAATAAGTGAGTTATGGAGGCTGCCAAGGTGTGCCTGTCAAGCAGTGCTTTGATCACCAGAGTGGAAGCAGGGCAGCAAACCAAACTCATTATTATGACCATACCACATGGATCAGACTTGGCTCCCATCACAGCATGAGGCCATGTGGTGCTTTCTCTCACCACCAGGACAGCACCAGGTGGATGCATGGACCAAGCATCACAGCATTGCTGTATCAGTGCCTGTTCCAGGCAGCTGGAACCAGCCTCTTCCCACCACTTCATAAGACAAACATTAACGGTACAGGTCAAACCTTCACAGCTGAAAACTCCTCTTTCACCACACCAGTCCCTCAGGAAAACGAGTATATCGCAATCAGTGGTCTGTAAATGCATAAACTCTGTAATCTTTTGCCTATAAAGTTACTCTCTTGTTCATTATTTTCCTCTCACAGGGAAATGAGAGGAGTATGGCAAACTCATTCCCAACTTACTTCTTCTCATTCAAAAGGCAGAAAACCACATGTAGGTCATCATCCATGTACTCGCCAGAAAATGGCTCAGGACATTACGTTTCAAGTCAAACAGAGATTCTATGTTTACATGAGGGAGAATTCAGCTAGCAATGAAACAAAAAAAGAAACCAAAACCCTAACCAGAAACATCATTAGCAGCAGATGGAAAGACTGGGTTAATAATTTATTGGATTTTCCTTTGTGTGTCTGAATTTTTTTGGACACAGCTGGGAAAACTCTCCCCCCCCCCCCCCCCCCCCCCCCCCCGTTTTATTCAGAAAACAGATTCACCATCACAACCCATTATTTCTGAAGTGAGGGTCAAAAAGTAGCTGCAACAGCACCAGAGGAACAGCCGATTTGGAGATAAGGTACAGACTAGAAAAAAACTGGGCAATGTGTAAACAGGGTAATCTTTCTCTATTGTTTCTTATGAAGAGACAGATAGGATAATAAAGTATTACAGTAATGCCCAGAGTGATAGCACAGCAGGGAGTGGGTTAGTGCACACATGGGCTAGTTGGCTAGCATTGCTATGAGGAGAGATAATGCTGCAAGCCATGCCAGTATCATCATTCTTCACATGGTGCTTTCCTCATGGCTAGCCAGGCTGGGTTGGCCTCACACACAGAGCTCCTGGAATCTTCCCTTTTAGGGGTTAACTGACTCTTGTATTGCTCCTTCCCTCACTGACAATCCCCTAGAGTCTTGCCATGCCCAGGACTCCAGGAAACATAATTTTTCCATATGCTTAATCTCTTGCCTCCAGAGATTTCACTTCATTTCACTTCCTCCCCCGTCTGACAAGTCCCCTGTGAGGAAAGGAAATAACCGACATTCCCTGCATGGGAGCCCTGTAAATGGCCAAAATTAGATCATTTAATGTGATATTTCAGAGGCTTGTTATTCCACCCATCAGACTTCAGGGATCTCCGATGTGACATTTCTTTCCAAAAACCAGAGACTTCCAAGCACAGGTGCCTCCCCAAACCCTGCTGAATTTCCCTCCTTTGGCAGGTTCGTGGTTACCTCCTGGGTCTGTGCTGTCACATCCTCTCTTAATCTTAACCTTTGCCCTTATCCATCTCTAGCAGATCTCTCACTTTTGCCTCCTCGTATCAAAGTGCTGCAGGATCCTGAAATCAGTCCATCAGCAGTGGGTACCATTATCTGATTAGGCCACCAGTGACAGCCAGGATTACCATCCCCTCCACAGCAAACAGCCACAGCTCCTGGGAGTTTATGCAGAACTGATAAGCCCACAGCAAGGACAGGTCATTGAATCTTTTCCTTGCCAACTCTTTCCACAAGTGGAATCTCCGTGCAGTAATCACAGTGTCACCCAGGGGCCATCCTAAAAGCTCTCCAGAGTGAAAAACCCAAGGAGGGGTTGCAGCCAGGTTGAAGTTGGTCATGTTCGTCCCAAGCACCTCCAAAAGTGACAGAGAAATTATCAGTTACTGCCTGGGCTGCCAAGTCCTACAAAGTTCTGCTTCTGCCGCTTCCCAGCGCTAAGGGTGCAACACAGCCATCTCTGTGGGTGGGAGAAAGCCCTGTTTCTGGCATGGAAGCAAGAAACCAGGTCTATAAGTTCAGGATGCTCCAGCAACAGGAACGCTAACAGTGAAGGCAGGGGAAAGCATGACAGTTGCCAAGAAGCAGGAGCTCAGTGTTGTTTCTGTGGCTGGGTCTATGCTAATAAGGGAGGTTTCTAGGGATCAAATCACCAAGATTCCTGCCCTTCCCTCAGCTTGCCACATAGCGGGTAAAGGTGAGAATCACTGGTTGATTTATTTGCAATGTCACCTATATGACAAGGGGGGTTTGGACTTTGGGAGGGTATGAGGGAAGGCGGGTTTCATTGCCTTCTAACACAGAGCATTCATTATGCCAGCATCATCAGCCCCACAAGTCAATCTGACACACATGCAGCTCCTCAGCTCTGTCCCAGAAGATACAGTGCCTAGCAGAAAAGTAAAGCAGGAATGTAAGGAAAGGGAGACCTTCCTCTCTCAGACTGAAGCACCCAACCGCATGGTCATCAAGTCAACAGTGCTTTGTTGAATCAGATTAATCAATCAAAGGCCATCTCGAAATAAGTCTGCAAAACCTCCGTCTAAGAGTACTCTTGGGGGTCTTCCCCTCAGCGCCCCATCTGCCCTAGACTCAGTGATGCCCCTGCTGTTCCTGTCTTGTGCCTGGGTATGGTAACCAGATGGACTCTCTGGCAAACTAATTTATTTAGACTAACAACCTCAAGAAGAAAGAGTGTTTTGCATAAACACTAAGGTGAAGGGAGCACACTGTTTTAAGCATAACAGAAATGCTCCAGGTAGTCTTTTTCCACTCCTGAATAACATATATGATTCTACAGAATGGTGTCCTTTCTAGGGAAACCTTAGCCAGTCTCCATAAATCATTCTGTTCTAGAATACTGGAACTCTATGGTATGCTGTAATGAAAGGAAGCATACATTTCAAGCCAAGAAACTGCAGCTTTGTGACTTTGGTTTCCTTAGACACCGGTGTTTCCCTGTAAAATCCCCTTGTACCTTTTTCCCCTTTTCATGTGTGTCTTCTTTCGCCTGCTAGAGATGGTTCAGACAGGATTGAGCTATACACAAATACCCTTCTATGGGTATGTCACTAAGAAAAGACAGACTAGAGATAGCGTGGGCCCTCTCTGGAAGGAAACAGGAGACCTGACTAACCTGGATTTGGAGAAGGCTGAGGTTCTGAATGACTTCTTTGCTTCAGTCTTCACTGGCAAATGCTCTGACAGCACCACTCAAGTCTTGGAGGGCAGATGCAGGGACTGTGAGAAAAAAGACCTTAGGCCCACTGTAGGAATGGATCTGGTCTGAGATCGTCTTAGGAACCTGAATGTACACAAGTCCATGGGACCTGATGAAATCCATCTGCGGGTCCTGAAGGAGCTGGCGAATGAAGTTGCAAAGCCACTGGCCATCATATTTGAAAAATCGTGGCAGTCAGGTGAAGTTCCCGACGACTGGAAAAAGGGAAATACAACCCCCATTTTCAAGAAGGGGAAAATGGATGACCCGGGGAATTACAGACCAGACAGTCTCACCTCTGTGCCTGGCAGGATCTTGGAGCAGATTTTCCTGGAAGGCATGCTAGGGCACATGAAAAACAACAAGGTGCTTGGTGACAGCCAGCATGGTTTCACTAAGGGGAAATCATGAACATGAGCCGGCTTCAGTGTGCACTCACAGCCCAGAAAGCCACCGTATCCTGGCTGCATCAGAAGGAGCGTGACCAGCAGGTCGAAGGAGGTGATCCTGCCCCTCTACTCTGCTCTCCTGAGACCGCACTTGTAGTACTGTGTGCAGTTCTGGTGTCCTCAACATAAAAAGGACATGGAACTGTTGGAACAAATCCAGAGGAGGGCCATGAGGATGATCAGGGGACTGCAGCACCTCCTGTATGAAGACAGGCTGAGAAAGTTGGGGCTGTTGAGCCTGGAGAATGGAGGCTGCGTGGAGACCTCATAGCAGCCTTCCAGTATCTCAAGGGGGCCTGTAAGGGTGCTGGAGAGGGACTCTTCATCAGGGTCTGTAGCAATAGGACAAGAGGTAATAGGTTCAAACTTAAACAGGAGAAGTTCAGGTTAGATATAAGGAAGAAGTTTTTTACTTTGAGGGTGATGAGGCACTGGAATGGGTTGCCCATAGAAGTGATAAATGCCCCATCCTTGGCAGTGTTTAAGTCCAGGTTGGACAGAGCCAGGTTGGAAAGGGTCTGGAACTAGATGATCTTAAGATCCTTTCCAACCCAAACCATTCTGTGATTCTATACTAAGCCAGTAAGAGGTGAACAGAGGAGGACTGGTGCAGCTACAGCTGTGACAGCATTGCTGTGCAACAAACAGCCTTCACAGTCAGGCAAATGTAAAGCATGTCACCCCACTGTCCTCCCCAAAATGAGATCATTACAGCCCGCAACTCTGGCACATTCGTAGCGCAGTCACGGTCTGAAATGCTGCAGACAAAAAGGGAATCAACATCATTACAAGTAATAACCAGATCTGCTTCCTCTGCTTGAGCAAAGCAGCTGCAACAAGTGCCGACAACAAACAGCTGGAACTGGCTGAGTACATCCATATCCCTCCCAGCTCTCCCCAGGCTGTGAGCACACATCAGTCACAAAGGAGGGGTAGAAGGTTAAATGCCAACAGTTAAGCACATTTCACTGGGACAGAGCAAGCAGAGCCATTGTGAACAGATCGATACCAACTTTGGTTGAGATTGGAAGGTCTCTACAAGCAGGTCTTCTTGCAAGTGTTCTAAACACAGGAGGACACCGTTTAGTCCTACAGGAGAGAAGAGGAGCCAAAGCTGAAAAAGACTCAAGCTAGAGGCATCATGTGTCTAACTGGAATGTGACACCAGAAGCAGCCGCTCTCCTGCTGCAGCACCATGGTTATAGCCATGGTTTGCAGTGTGGAGGGCTGTATTACCCTAAAGATGTGGGGGGTATGGCATTTTCTCCCTCCGTAGCTGATTTCCTGGAGCAGCCTGCCACACAAGGCAGCTGTGCAGCCTCCTGAGCTAACATCAGCCTTTGAAGGGTCATCTGAAGAGACGGAAAGCCCTAGGGGAGCAAAAGCCCTGAGGTGCCTTGGAGGACAGAGCAAGAAGGAAGGCATAGCTCTGCTTCAAGTAACAGAGAATGTATGTCTGGCATTACCCAATGAAGCTGTGGGGTAGAAAACGGGCTACCAGCAAAACACTGCCATCCGCTCTCCCCAGTGTCAGCCTCAGCAGGCATCCTCTAAATTTCCACACCTTGCTATGTGCCAACCCACTTCCTCACTACTAGCCTCACCTCTTGCTCCTCACAGTTCTGGACTCCTACAGCACTCAAACCCAGACCCCAGCACAGGAACTCTCAATCCTCCTGCTATATACCACAGCTGCTCCCTGGGGAAGGGTCCCAACCCCATGGCCACACATCCCAGTGTTGTGCTCAACTACCTCCCCAGGAATCATTTATCATCTTATTAATGCTCCTTCCTTCCCCAGCTGTTGATTACCATCCTGCCTTTGGCCTGGAACAGCCCTCCATCAGTGAGACGGGCACACAGACTCAACATTCGGCATTACCTGTAGCAGCGGGAAAGCTTAGGAAGTTCCCACCCATCCCACTCTCATTCCTGCCCACCATCTGGAAGTTGTGCCAAATGCCACATCTAGCCGGGCTCACCCTGTGCAGACAGAATGCTCTAGGCAAGAAGCGTCATTTTCCTTTTCCGCTTTTTTTCTACAGTTTTTCCTCCAAAGGAATTGCTGCTGTCTGTCACCTTTGCTCCCACCACCCTTTACCTCAGCCTTACTTTTCCATCAGCAACTGGATAAAACAGCTCCTGCTTGCTCCTGTGCTATAACCCTCAGCATTAGTTTTCACCATTTCCATACATCTTCCTGCCTGCCCTAGGCAACTGTACTAAAAGCCAGGCTAGCAGGCTATATAGGATCCATCTCTTTGCTCCCCCTTACTTCTAGGAAATCCTCACGAAGAATGCAGAAGTCATTAAATTGACAATACAATACTCTAGAATGGAGATCCCATCTCCTGCAAAGCTGGTTTTATCTAAACAGCCAAGGGCATTGGTGGGAATTGCCTGACATTTCTCACGCCCTATCACTCACCATCTCCCATGTCTACATGTAAACTGTGTGCTGCTGTGTGCACTGATGTGCCGTTACCGAGTCCCAAAAATCCAAAAATCCTTCTTTATTCTGTTTCCAAAAGCTTGATGTTTTTTCCGTCAGTGTCATACTGACTTTTTACAACTCCATCAAACCGGCTTTACAACTCTGGAGCTATATCAAGGTCAAATCCAAGTCCATATTCAGCCCAAAGGGAAAAAGCTACTCAGTCCCACAAGTATGTGTTATGATCCTTCACAGTTCTTTTCTATTTACATTTTAAAATGAGGATGGTAGGCTTTTGGTAGCTGGTGCCGAAGCAACATGTTGCTTTCTGCCTTTCCTTGACTTGTCTCCTGGCTTGAAGAGCTTGCTGGATTCCTATTTTCTGAGAGAGGCAGAAGATGATTAAGAATGTATGGTGATGAAGTGATAACTATCTGAGACAGTTGTGGGAGATACAAGCTTTGTTCAAAGCCTGCTGGAGGGGATGGAAAGCTATCACAGATTGCTTTAGCCTTTGGAGTCTCCCTTGCTTCTAAAAGTTTTAGGTTCTTCCCAAACTTTGATTTCCAATGGCTGTCTTAAATGTAAATTTTTAGTCTGATTTTGATTCTGCTAAGCACACTCAACTTTTACTGTTTTAAGCAGAAGTGGCAATTGGCTGTGCTCAGGATAAGGCTGTTGTGCAAGTAATTTCAAGTGCAGGACAAACAATTCTTAATTATAGCTTTCCATGCTGACAGACTTCTCTGAAGACCAGGGCTCACACTCATGAATTAATCCTCCTACACCTCCTGTCAAAAAAGACAAACCCTAGCAATCTGACTTCTCAGGCAGAACAACCAAGGTAGAGAAGCTAAACGACATGATCAAGGCACAGATGCAAGTGAGTGTTACAGCTAATACGAAAAGACTGCTCTTTGCTTGGCAATAAACCAGATGTCTTTCAGCTTGGCGCCTCTCAGTCCCTATTAAACACATGGTTCAGTCCCACTGATTCGCAAACTGTGTTTGTGAATGTGTTAGCAGCTCACCTGATACCAACAGATCACTGTTTTTTGTAGGTAAAATACTAAGGTTCACCTTTTCCAAAGAAAATCAGTTCTTCATGCAGCAGTCCCTTAAACACACTCACGGGAAGCAGATAGATTTGCACCCTAGGTTCACACAACCAAGGGAACAATGGAAAACCTTTCTACTTCCAATAATGGGTATGTGATTATTGCTAAAATGACTTGCTTAAATAATTGACTTGCTCAAATAATGGCTTTGATCTCAAATGAAAACAAATACTGTGGGTTTATGATGACACAAAACTACCATATCATCTGGTGGTATGACAGGAATCCTTTGTGCATTTCCTGCATCCTCCCTGCATTTCCTGCAGGGAATGCATTCTTGGAATGCAATGTGAACATTGCAAAGGCAATCTTTGCATCTCAAGCCATACAGCTGCACTTGATGCAGCCTGAGGATTTGCAGGTACCTTGACCAAGGGTGTCTTCTGGATATAAAACATTCAAACACATGGAAAGAAGCATTGTGCTGTGTGCATTGAGGTAACCTTGCAAAAAGAGATTGCCAAAGGTCCTCACTTTTTTTCTCTTTAGAAAGCCATGATTGAATTCAATAAAGCCATGACATCTCTAGGATCCAAGGAATACATACAATAATTGGCAGTGGTTGGGCATAGATTCTAGCAATTTACTTGGGCCAGTATGTGTGTGGCTGGAGATACAGTAGAGGAAGGTAGAAGAAATGAACGGATTGACTCAATTGATCTTAATGGCCACCAATGAGCATGGGTTCTCCTACAGATCAGAGCCTGTAGATGGTCTGGGAGATGCTAGTGTGCGTACCACAAAACCTGTTGCCTATGACTAATGAATCTCAGGCTACCAAGATCTTTTCTAAAGATGTCAAGACAAGCCATCAGTCAGAAATGCCCCATGTGGACTGGAGTCATACTGACAGTGGCACTATGTAATTCAAATGATATTTCAGTGACAGACTGGAAAACTATGGGGAAAACTCATATCCTTGGAGTGCAGAATGAAAGCCATTCTTAAGAGAAACATGGTGGAATGCTTACAAAGACCAGATCATATTGCAGTAAACAAGGTACAGTACAGACCACCCAAAACTAACAATATAACTACTGTTTACCCTGTGGGAGAGATCAGATCTGTAAAATGGTTTCTAAGTGTTGCTCCTTACACAAAAAATGCCCAGTTCAATCCCAGTGATGCTTTCTTAAAAGCCAGTGGTTTGCTCCAAATCACAGGACAAGGAGGCTAATAAAGGTGTTTTGGAAGGCAGTGCTTTGCACTGAGATTTCTCCTTGCAGTATCTTTCAATCCACCACCTTAGCTTCTCCCTCTAGTACCAAAAGAAGGCACCACCACAGACAGGGACCACCCCCAATCCTTCTGAACTCAGTCCCATCCTTCAGCCACAAAGGTGTCCTCATCTCCTGTGCCCACTTTCTGCTGAAGCAGTACTGGGAACAGTGCTGAACTGCATCAATGAGGATTCAATCAGACTGGGTGGGGCAGGGATTTTATACTCTATGCATCTCCTCAAGATCTTGGCTAGATTTGGTCCCTGGGCTTTAGAGGTGCAGGCTTCGTCTTGGGAGCATGACTTGCCAAACATACAGGTAGCAACAACTTGATTAAACAGTGCTTGTTTTAGCCTTGTTTTCTAAGAAAACAAGAGCTCACAGGGTTACGCTACCTGTTATCTGTTTGTTCATCTGTCTGCTTCCCGTAATATTGTTTGAACCCGTTAGCTAATTTAAAACAAAAGTAGGACAGAGGTCTCAGGGAAAATCAGGTTAGTGGAAATCAGCAATTTATTAATGCTAGTTTCAACAGAAAGACAGGGAGAAGCACACCCATCAGGCAGCCGTCAGCATTGGCAAGTGGTCCACTCATGTAGGCACTTTTTTTTGTCTGCCAGAGGTACCCATCAGGACACAAATGGGAGATGGGAAATACTGATAGGAGTGCATGAGGTAGGGTAAAAGAGTGAATCTGTAGGAATGGAGACTTCACATTGTGTCTTGTCACCATGGGTAGAAGTTCCTTGTGATTCATATGCCCTGCTAGCAGGCTAACAAGGTCATGGTTTTCTTGGTGATTCAACACCAACAACACAGCCAGTTCCTCCGAGATTCTGCAGCTCTAAGCAGAGGACTCCATTTTCTTTGCTGTCGGAAGGAAGAGCTCCTGGTTACCAACTGTCCAGTCTTTGGTAAGTACTGAGACTCAACATCACAGAGAGCATAATGAAGAAAACACCCAGACCAGGTTATGCCATGGTATTCATCCTTTCACAAGTCTCTGCCAATCTCAGCAAGAATTTCTTCATGGCATATAGGAGGCAGAGCTGTATTGCAGTATTTAATCCTGAGGCATCCTTGGTTGTTTCAGGAGGTCACTCAAAACATAGAAGGCTCATGTAGGTTTTCAATGGCAAAGGACTGGCTCTTGGCAGTAGCTGCTTGTTATCAAAACACTGTAAAAATCTCAGGGTATAAATAGGACTTACTTTCTCTCCAAAATTGACATTATCTTAGACAAGGTGTCTGGAGAAAAGCCAAAAATGTCCCAACCTTTTTTAATCAGAAAGGAAAAGGCTACAAGCCATCTAGCATTTCTGAACTTGATGGCAATTATGAGGGATGGTAATGCATGAGTACAACATTACTCAGCATTTGATCAAAGCATTGACATTTTACAGAATGCTATTTTTACTGGTTTTGCCACCAGCATGTTAAATTATCCCTCAGAACAGAGGGCAGAGCTCTGCCACATCCCTGCTGGTTGCAGACCAAGGGGTTTCTTTAGATTGTGTTCCTATTGCTCTTTCACGCTGCATGGACCCTGCATGTCTCATGTTACTCTGTGGTCCATATTTTACAGGTTATACATACTAATGTAGCCCATAACAGCTGTATGAATGCATCACCATATTTATTACTTCAAGGCCTGGGTATCCCACTTTCTCCCAGGCAAACTTTTGAAATGTTTCACTGTTTTAACAAGTGGAAAACATCTAATCTAAATTTCCCTTCCTGTAATTTCAGCCTGCTGCTTCTATCTTATCCACAATGGATAGAAAGAAGAGATTACACCTTTCTCTCCTGAAGCACTCTTGTAATTACATGAAAAGGGATCATATGACCCCTGAGTCACCTCTCCTCTAAGTTAAACCAACACTGGCTTTTGTTCAGCATTCCTTGTAAGTCCTGCTGCCTGTGCCATTTGTTTGTACGGAGATAGGCCGCCTGCCGGATAAAGCAAAAATGCAGCAGCCTGCCTTCTCATTAGAGCTGAGCTGTGATTACTGCAGGTACCTGTCTCCAAGCATGAGGAAAATGTTCCTGGCTTATAGGCCACAACTTTTGGGGCTACCAGCCTAGAAATACCTAGTTCTGCTGCTGCCAGTCTGTCCAGACCTAGGTGAACTGAACCCCAATTTATAGCTCCTTCATTTGACAGGCAGGTCTAGAAATAACAATTTGCTTAACTTAGACACAGCACAAACAAGGTAATAGGAAGTTGTTGATTATACAGTTGCAGTAAAATCTGGTGGGGATGCTCACTGTTATGACAGACTTCCACGTGGATAGGTGTTCCCTCTTGAAAGTTGTTTAAAAAAATTTGCTCTGAAATTCTACAGGTGTCTTTAAAAAATCAAAGAATGACTGCATCAAACTGCTGGGATACCAGTAGCTTCCAAATGAATGTGGGGACTTCAGAACACCAGGAATCTCATGGGTAAGCATTGATATTTGAAGTCCTCCAACTGAATGATGAAACCACTTTGCCTAATGTTGCTGTGACTCACGGGTTTCCTAGTATCAAGCTGTTTGAGCCTGCTGGGAGGATTCTCACTATAGTAAGTATATTCCTCCTCCCTAGAGGATGATTACAAGTATCAGAATGATTTCTGGTTCAGGCTGGTGTTTTCATTTTTTGTATCACTGTGGGAGAGGTCCATGTGGAATCACTCAAACGCTTACTGTTACGACTTTTCCTCCAGGCGGGAATTTCATACACAATCAACCTTCCTTCAGTTGTACTGGCCAAGAGACTCAGTACCAAAGGTTCATATGGAGTTTTACAGGCTTCCTAACTTAAAAAAGGATTTAGTTTGCTGTGGGTTTAATGCATTAAAGAGAGAGCTCTCTGCAATTATAATGAGAGAGCACCAATTCAAAGCATTTTCTGGGTCTTTTACACACAGATCTGGACATATTTAGCTTGAAGAAATCCAGAAATAGTGAGGGCATTTTAAAAGACACAAACATTGCTTGTTTTTACTCTTTATTGAAAGAATGAGTCCCACATGGGTAAAGGTAAGCAAGCAAAAAGCAGCCTGTATGGGATTTTTTGTTAAAGGGAGTGGGCACTGTTGTAAATCACAGTCTCAAGCCCACTTGCAAATGTTCTTCACATTGCACGTCCACTTAATTCATATCTTTCTACCTGGAGTTTATTCAGGCACTATAGCCACTTGTGTGGTAGCAGGAATGCTGAAGTGTATCTCACAGCTCTTGCTGCCTAGTACCACTCTAGGGATTTGCTCTGAGGAGCATAGTGGCAGAACTTGTCAGTTCTGCTCCCAGCCTCCACCTTCTTAGCCCTTGGTTTATTTAAGTGAGCTATACCCTGCTCAGCATGTTCAACCTGTGTTAACCATAGCTCACCCATAGGTAGATGAAGTAGTGCAGCCTTCAGCTCTGCTCACTGCACGAGGATTCAGCTTGGAAGGACAGAGAGGGTGATGACACCATGCTGGACAGATGCAGAGGTAGCTGACAAGTACTACTGGAAATATCCCTTGTGTGATTAGCACAGACCTGCAGTTCAGTGGCAAGAGAAACTGTATAACAGAGGAGCTTCTCTTTCAATGCCAAGAAAAGCAAGTTTTCTAGGGCTTGAGGGAAGAGCAACTAAGGCAGAAACAGAGGCCTATTATTGATACTCATTTCAATGCGACTCCAGGCAAAGGAAGCCATGAAAGAGGGTATTTACAGAGAGTGGAAGAAGGAACAACTTTTCAAGGCAAGTGGGACAAGACTGTTTTTCTACAGGAAAGAGATGTTTATCTAAGCAATGCATCAATAATTAGGAGATTGTTTAGAAATCTCACTCATTATTTTGGGCTTTTTATTGATGAAAAGTCCTCCAGGACTTAATCCCAAACTCAGGAACTGAATTAGGGCAGAGGAGCTTGCTCACATGAGACATGCTGCCTCTAACCCCAGGAAGGCCAAGCACAGTCATCACGGAGCTCCTTTCATTAACACAGCCATTGAGACTTTTGCTGCAGGCTGTGTGGGTCAATGTCATAAGCAGTATTACTGGTACTAAAGTGGTTTCACAGATAAAGAGATAAAGAAGAAAATACCTAGAAATTACATGCTTACTACATGCCAGCATTGATGGTTCTCCACCCAGGTTAATGAGGTCCACAGTAAATCAGCAGTGCTCATTGGGATCCATCAGTATCCACATTGGGATCAAGCTAAACCAGGCTGCGTGGGGAAAAAGGGTAAGCCAGTCAGTTGGGGCATCCCACTGGCACAAGCACAGCAGGAAGGCAACATGAGGGGATGGGATGCACTTGTCTGAGAGTGGCCTGATTGTATTAATCTTTGATCCAAGGTGGGTGAGGCTAAGAGAAATCACCCAAGAAAGGAAAGTGATCCCTATTACCGTGACCCCCAACTCTTATGCATGCCCAGAACAATGTATTTTCTCCACCTCTGTTCTGGGCCTGAAATGGGACTGCAAGATAAGAAGGTGCTCTTCCCATGTAACGGTCTTGTGTTGGACTACATCTTCCTTCATACAAACCTGATGCAACAGGTACTTTTGTTTATCTCCTTTATCACATAAGGACTCAGACAGATTAGGATGCACAATATTGTTCCATCATCACCTGAAATCATTCTGGATTTCTCCAAGTAAAGTATGTCCAGGTCTGTGTTTAGAAGACCCAGAAAATACCAACCCAAGGAATAATGGGTTGACTCTGAAATATTGACCTCTGCCATCTGGCTTTAGCTGCTTTCAGATTAGGGAAGCTAGAGACAGCCTTAAAGCAACATTTAGCTCTCATCTTACACTCACTTCTCTGCAAGCAAACCTCGGTTCAGAATACAAGTGCAACCTTGCTTAAATCCTAGAGAAAATCTCACTCTGCATCTCCAGAAGACAGCTTATTGTATACAGAAAAGAGAAGCAAGTAAGAGAAGGCCATAGCTCTATTTAATTTAGGAAAGACGATCTGGGTGTTTTATTAGCATCCTTTCAGGTCTTAATTTTATTGGGGAAAAATGCTAATTGCACTAATTAGTACCTGTGAAGTGCAAAGTCAACCCAGCTAGGTCTTCCTTTTGTAAACCCTCATTTGCATACTGACATTGCCTCCTCTCCGTGCTCTTTGTAGCACAGACCTCCCAGTTCTCAGATGCATCATGCTTGAAATACCCACAGTGGCAGAAGCTACCTTATGTCACCCCATCTGTGAAAAAACACAAGCAGAACATTCGGATTTTTTTCCTAATTATCTAAAAAGGGATCGACTAAAAGGAATATTTCGCTCTCCAATTTTAAAAATATAATTCACAAAGCCCAAGTAGCTATTCTGTAAGGAACAACTGCAATTGCAATGGCTGTTAATACAGTATTTATGGCTTGATGATAGAAAAGATTTTTTCTTTTTTTTTTTTTATTAGAGGTTTTACAATAAAATCATTTTACTATACAAAAATTATTGGAGGATTTTATCTTTCACACATCTGCTCTGTCTGAATTATTAAACCATTACAGATTTCCCAGGAAAAAAAAAAAAAAAAAAAGAAAGAAAAATCTATTCACTAAGCTTCTAAAAAAATGGTCTTCTATAAAAAGGATAGGAAACATATGTTGAGTATCTTCTTTTGAACAGAATTCAAGTGGACATTGTGTCCTGATTCTTGTCCTTGTTACAGCTGTTTCCAAGAGGAGTGGAGAATGTTTCGATACAGTACAATTTATCTCCTCCTAGTGCTGATATAAACAATGACACAAGGCTTTTAAAAACCAAGCTGTATGAAGCAGCTCTCTAATTCCCTTCCAGATAGCCATAAGTGCCTGCTCTGCCCTTTATCTTCTTCCCGTGTAGCTCTGAAAGGCTGCAATCCCTCAGCCAGCCAGGACAGCTGATGGACTTTACCTTGGTGTGGTCAGGGGCTGTGCCAAACATCGGCGTGTATTTGGCTATGGAGCTGATAAATCCAGAGCAGACAGCACAGAGAGATAAAGCACTGTGATGCTCTCACACTGCCTTCTCCAGCAAAGCAAAAACAGGAAAACAGCTTTCTCAATGCCCACTGCCTGGTAGGGCACCCCAACATGCCTCTGGCTCAAGCAGCATATCCTAAGGCCCTGGGTACAAATAACACTAGTGTGTCTCTTATCACTGGCAAACACCGAGCTGACAATGGTTTTTGTAGGCATTCTCATCAGTGCCACACAACAAATATTTATGTACAATGCAGATTGTTTTCATGAGATGAGGAATGCAAGCTGTTTAGGAAAAAACAGGGAAGAAAATACTGACTTTGGTAAAATGTTATTCAGATTTTCATATGGCACAGCTGAGAGAATGGAAACCAGAGGATATTTGCATGCTCTGGTGTACTGGGAATGTACCAATAAGATGCATTACATTCAGGAATGTTGCCTTGTTTGCAAACCAGAAAACTACTTGTTGCTTGCTCACTCAGCAGCAAAACTAGCAAGAGGAAGGGCAGCACTCAGCATAAGAGATCTGTGAAAACATAACAGTGGAAGCCCCATGTGTTACACCTACACTAGACGAGTTGTTTGCACACCTTTCTCAAGCCTAACCAACAGTGCTGTGCTACACAACGGAAACCCTACTGCCACTCAGTGTCAGTGGTGAGTTACACTCTGCTGTACTTTTGAAAATAGCCTTTCTAAGGCAGAAATGTAAGGTGAAGGATTTATGGAGAGGTAGAAGGAAATTTCCTTGTTTACCCTTCATGCAATAGGAAACTGAAAGCTGTGATTCACAAATGGGAACACACCCCCTTAGCAAAGAAGCATGTGCTTTCTGTTTTCCTAAAGCTCTAAGTAACTTTCTCTGTGTTTAAGCAAACATCACAAATGAATCATTTCAGGCCTTGACTGAGTTCCAGTGCAACCTGTTGTATGTTTTAGTTCTGCCCTGTATTGAAGTGTTTTTCTCAAATATGAAAAAACCCATTCACCTTTCTCTTACCTGACCACAGAAAAGAAATAGAAAATCAAAGCTTATTCCTGGCTTTTTCTCAGCTTCTTCTCCACCAAGAACAAACCCTGCTTTTTATGACTACTTGACTCAAATCCTGTCTTGCATGACCATTCCTGATGAGAAAGCAGACACAGGAAAAGTTCAGACAATAAAAGATTTTAAAGATGTGAAGTATTTCAGCATAATGTGGCCATGAATAACATTGCTTCATACAAATAATAAGATCAATAGAGGACAAACTTAAATATTCTGGACTTTGTCACCTCATTCCCTTCCTTCAGCTGAAATACAGTTTGTTCATAAGTGAAAACAACCCCATGTTAAACCGATCTTAAACCAGCAGAAACTGCATCAGTAATTATACTTCATGTGTGCTTCTGCTTTAGAAACAATGAGAGTTGTCATACTGCAAAAACACTTTAGCATGTATTATGCTCAGTTCTTATGAAATAAAAATCTTACCAAGAATATCATTTGCTTATAAATGTATAACACATATGCTGTGCAGATGCTTCATTCTCGCCATGCCAACTCTTTTAATATGCTTGTTAGAACTACTCCTTCTATCTCATTTTAATTTAGACAATCTTTCTTCCTGGGCTTGTCTTTAACAAAGAGAAAAATTGCTCATAATTGAGAGGAAAAAGCATGAAAGCTCTACAAGCACGAATCCATAATTTCTCTCTTTACCTTAATTCCATGCAGAGGCCATCAAAATTAATTACTGAGCTTGCAGAAGGAATATACTGCCCTGTTAAGAGGAATCATGAAAGATATTGCCATATTAATTTAGACAGTCTTCTGTAACACATCCTTCGCTAGGAGCTGCTTTGTCTGCTACGAGTAAAATCCTGGATGCACCAACAGAAATTTTACCTTTACATTTGTTCTGGTTGATACTTAATTCCACAAAATTACACAGTTTCAGCCATCACAAAATCCCACCCCTGGGTAACGGTGTGGGAGAAGGAACTACACAACTGGGCATACAGCTGCAGTGGGGTGACAGTGATCCCTGCTGCAAAACTTCGGTTTAGCAAAACAAGCTACAGAAAAAAAGCCACAGGGCTTTCTTTTGGAGGAGGGCTGCACATGGAGGATTTGCGTCCATACAATTTGAAGTCTGATCCTGCCAGTACTGGAGGGTGGGTAATAACTGAGTGATTTGCCCCGGGGCAAGCTGTTCCAGGGCTCCCCCATCAATCAGGGTACTTTTTTATTATAATTCTGTATCAGCAATAGTGTGGCCAGCAGGGCCATGGCAGTGATCATCGCCTGCACTTGGCACTGGTGAGGCTACACCTCAAATCCTGTGTTCAGTACAAGAGAGACATTGAGGTGCTGGAGCAGGTCCAGAGAAGGGCAGCAAAGCTGGTGAAGGGCTTGGAGCACAAGTGTGATGAGGAATGGCTGAGGAACCTGGAGATGTTGAGTCTGGAGAACAGAAGGGTTAGGGGGGGGACTACCTGAAAGGAGGATGGAGCAAGGAGGTGGCTGGTCTCTTTTTCCATGTAATAACATGAAGTAACGGCCGCAATTGAACCAAATGAGGTTTTGCTGGGTATTAGGAACAATTTATTCTCAGAAAGGGTGCTTAGGCATTGGAAGAGTCTGCCCAGGGCAGTGGAATCACCATCCCTGGATGAGTTCAAAAACCTCAGTGACATGGTTTAGTGGTGGCCTTGGCAGTCTTGGGCTAAAAAGGTTGGACGTGATGATCTTAAAGGTCTTTTCCAACCTACTTGATTCTATGGTTATTCTATGATTAATTGTATTGAGTCACTCAGGCAGAGATACCATATTTCAGGCATGGAATCCCACCAACATGAATGAGAATTACTTTTTAGCTGTGTGTCCATCCATCCATCCATCCATCCATTTATCCATTCATCCATCCATCCATTCATCCATCCATCCACCCAGTGCAGCCATCCATCCATCCACTCAACGCAGCCATCTATCCACCCAGAGCAGCCAGCCAGCCAGCCAGCCATCCACCCACCCACCCACCCATCCATCCGTCTATCCATCCATTCACCCACCCACCCATCCATCCACTCACCCAGCACAGCCATCCATCCTTCCATCCATCCATCCATTCACCCAGTGCAGCCATCCATCCTTCCATCCATCCACCCACCCATCCATCCATCCAGCGCAGCCATCCATCCACCCAGCCACCCATCCGTCCATCCACCCATCCATAAGTTTGTCCACCCACCCATCCTTCCATCTATCCATCCGTCCACCTGTCTGTTCATCCACCCATCCATCCATCCATCCATCCATCCATCCATCCATCCATCCATCCATCCATCCATCCATCCATCCATCCATCCATCCATCCATCCATCCATCCATCCATCCATCCACCCACCCACCCATCCATCCATCCATCCATCCATCCATCCATCCATCCATCCACCCACCCACCCATCCCACTACAGCGGAACACACCCCAGCAGTCAAACATCCTGGCTGCGGACGCACGCAGCTGGGAGGTGCTGCAGAGATCGCCCCAGCGGCCGCCCAGGGAGGTCCCGCCTCCCCGCCCCGCCTTGCCCGACGGCCTCCGCCCGCGTGCCCTCCCACGTAGTCGACTGCGGACGGAGGCGTTTGCTTTGCTCTAAGCCTGCCGCTCGCCATGCTGCCCCTGGGGACGCTCCGTCGGCCCCTCGCTCTCGCCGCCCGCCTGTCCTGGGCCTGGGCCCGGGCCCGGGCCCGGGCCCGGGCCCCCCCGCAGGTAAGGCCGGGGCGCTGCGCGGGGAGCCGAGCCGAGCCGAGTGAGGCAGCTGCGGCAGAGACCGGGGTGCGGGACGAGCCCTGGGCCCGGAGAGGGCGGGTTCGGCGCGGTAGGGGCGGGGTCTGGGTGCCGGCGGTCCCGCCTGGGTCTTTTCTCGCCGTGTCCGGACGGGCGCTGCCGCATGGGCAGGGGCTGTTGTTGTGGTGTCCTCTGTAAGGTGGCTCTTTCCAAGCAGGGGCGCTCCTTGTGCTGGGCGTCGCCGCCGCGTCCGGGTCTTGGTCTTGGCCAGAATCGTGTGCTGTTCTTTGGATGGGGCAAGTGTTCAGCACCGGACCAGTGTTCACTTGAGCAGCAGGAAACATCCGCCACTGTGCGGGAAAATATCACTTCCTGCAGAAATTCGGCACTGGACAGGCCACTGGTGCAGGGTTACTGTTAATTCAGGATTCTGTGGGGAGTTAGAAACCATAAACACCAAAAGTGGCTGCGACAGATGGCAACTAAAGCTAGATGTGCAATACTTGAAAGGGTAATTAGGAAACAAGGCTTTTGGTCTTGGCTGTCTGTATTGTCACTTGGGCTGTACAGTGCACATGCCTGCTGATGCTCGTGAAATTAGATATATCTAGAATCCATCATCTGTGCAAAAAGCTACTTCTGTGCAAATACAGGCTAAGGCAAAAGATTTGGTTTGGCCTTAGTTTTTCTAGCTCTATTTGAGAGGCGAGTAGCATGTCCCCGGTTATTAAAGCAGTTGCAAAAGTAAGCATATTCTGGGGCTTCTGAAGGGCTTTACGTTGTATGAATAGAAATAATGTTCTTGACTAGCCAGTGAAGGGCAGGGATATAGCCTTCAGAAACCTCGTGCTGGAAGAAATGAGTCTTTTCCCAAGCTTTGGTATCCTGTTCTTTCTTTTTCCAGCAATATGTAATTTGCTAATATTGATGCAAGATTGCAACTAGAAAACAAGTTGCAGTAGTGTCAGTTGGGTAAGGGCAATGTAGGCAGCTGTTGATGTTGCCTCTATTTCAATGGCATTGGCACCCTCACCTTTGAATAATGTGTTCAGCTGACTTTATTGGTTTGACTTTTTGTATCCTGCTGCTGGCTTCATGAGGAAGAGGTATAAGAGAAGGCAACTCTTGGTTTATTATGAGCTAATAATTAAACAATTGAGCGTGGCAAATAAAGCCATGTCACGATCTGTCACACTGCTGAAATGAGCTGCAGCAAGTAGGGCCCACAAGAGCTATTGCCAAAGGAAAAAGTGTCACAAGATACTTTTGTAGTGGAGATCACAAAGTACCCACTGCTCCCAGCCCCCAGTTTGTGATTTTTCCCAATGTTGTATCCCAGGTACTTGCATTCCTTGCTACAGGGCCCAGGCAAGATAATAGTGTTTTCTATGAAATTCGCACGTACGATATTAAGCCATCAAAGATGAAGGAGTTTGTGGATATGGCCAACAAGTACTTTCACCTTCGCGCAGCTCACTCGGAGATGGTGGGAATCTGGTCTGCAGAGCTGGGAGCCATGAATAAGGTGGTCCACGTTTGGAAGTACGGTATGCTCAGCATCCCTTTGCACTGTTCTGCTCTCTCTGTGCTCCCTGTCTCCTAGGCAAGAAGGTGAGGAGAATGCTTATGCAACTTGTATTTGTTGCCCTTACTGTAAGAAAGTGTCCCACAAGAGTATTTGTTCCTGTACCAATTACTAAAATGAACACTGTGGAGCCTGTAAGGACAAGTTTGGCATGTTGGGATGAGAGAGTTACAACTGTTCCTAAACAGGAGTCTGCTTGAAGCAGGTACAGTGGAGGAACTGCAGCAAAGTGCTTCTTCATGGTAAAATTTTCTTATTTAGGGCCAGTTCCTGAACAGCAGCTGTTTTAAGAATTTCAAAACGAATGTAAAAAAGTCCTTTTTAATCTTCAATAAGATTATATGTGTAAGTGCAGACAATCTATATGCAGTCTGTGTAAGTTTGAATGCATGTATAATTGTTGTCAAATTTTAGTTCAGTGTAACAGTCGCTCCCCTGTTGGACGAGCACGCAGTCTGCATGATTAAACTCCTGCAGCTGCACTGTGGTGAGTTGGAAGCCAGCCACCAGCTCTGATTTCCCAAGTACACAAAGTGTTTCATTACTGCATCAGCCTTGGTAGCAATAGGCTTCTTGCAGTATAATAAACTTTATATGTTACTGGATCTGTTGGTGACTCGGAAGTTGCTGGTAAGAAAGACAAGCTACAGCTGTGGCACAAACTGGGCATGCTGGCTGTGCTCTTTGTGGAGCCCAAGGGAACTCACTACTTGGGTTACAGATAGATGAGAGGGTACAAAGGTATCATTTCTTTGTACATGTGCTGATCCAAGGTAAATCTGTATGCTTATCTGTATCTGGGCCTATGTATACAGATAATTTTGTTTCTGGGGTCCTCAGTCTACTCATTGAAATCCACCATGTTCACAGTACCTGTGTAGAATAAAAGGTCACCCCTTTTGTCCTCAAGGGATGAGAGGACCAGCTCTCTGTCAATGGAAATATTACAAGTTTTCATGCACCTATTAATAACAAACTGTCCTGCTTCTCAGAACTTTTCAGCCTTGACTATTATTTATTTCTCTAAAGAAACCACATTTTTTTAATAATCTGTGAGAAACTTTTAAAATTAAAAAATAAAGAAAAATCTGTATTTTTTATTTGTTTCCTAATGGTGTTTACATGTGTAAGTGACAGCATTCTTTCTCCTTGATTCACCAGACCCCTGCTTGTATGTGTTTAGTAGTTAAAAATAATTGGTATATTTTTCTCTTAGTCCCAAGATACTGGTATTTCTTAAGGCTCTTCCTGTTTTCTCAGATGCTGGATTTTTCTCTTATATTATTGAAAGCTGTCTGCATAAACAGCCTGCTTAAAATGCCACTGCACCCTAACCAACTGAAATTCAGACACTCTATACTCACTTGTTTTCCATTAAGACATAAAAAAAGAGGAAAATGTTTAGATTTTGGGCACTTAATAACTTTTAATGTAGCTGAACAAATAAAAATTACATTTATGCTTGTAATTTTTATCTGATTTTATGTAAGCCAAAACTCATATTTTTCTTAGTTTTCTCTTGGTCGACTAATATTCCTTCTGAAATCTCCTTTTCCACTTCCCCATTTGCTGTGCTTTCTCCAGATCTCTCTACCCTTGGTAACTGTTGCCACATCCAGTAATCCCTGCCAATGCCAAATGTGTATCTTCCTTAGCACTAACATTGCTTAATGCATTTTAACATTTTATAAATTTTTTTAGAAAGTTTGTTTTGGCTTGAAACCATTTAAATATGAGAGCTAAAGCAGTGATTTCTGCAGAATTTAAAGGAAAATTACCACATCTGCTTCCAAATGTTTAAAAACATCAGTTTCAAATTTATGGTAGTGGAGCTTGCTTCCTTGTAATTATACATTTTGATTGACCCTGATGTAACATTAAGTGCACTTTTCATTGTTTTTTGTCTTGGGTTTTTGTTTCCTTTCTTACAGATAACTTTGCCCACAGAGCAGCAGTTCGACATGCACTAGCCAATGACAAAGACTGGCAGGGAAAATTCATCTCTCCAGCTCTCCCCTTGATAGAAAAGCAGTACAATGAGGTTGCTTATCTGGTACCCTGGTGTCAGCTTGAGAAGCCTCCAAAAGAAGGGGGTGAGCTTATCTTCTCTCTTGCTGAGTAAAGTTACTGATGCTGACGGACTAACAAAAAATGGCTTAAAGTTTAAACCAGGTATTACGTGGTTTTAGAAGCTCTTATGTAACAAGTGCACACGTTTCACACCCACGTGAAAAAGGTGACGTAACACAGATGAGGGACAAAGGTTTTGAGAAGGATTTTATGCTGACTTCCATCAATTACTGACTAGAGCCCTGATCATAAATGTCCTAAAGAGGTGTGTGGCTTGCCTCAGTGAGCATGAGCAATGGCAATGCCATCGTAGCGATCAGAGGAGTCATCTGGGACTTGCTTTGTCCATCTGTCAGTGAGAGGCCATTTCCTGGAAACACTAAAGAAAAGATGATGATTGTTCTCTTTCACAGAGGTTTTTGAGCCTATCTGTTTGCTCTGATGTTACTGCTGCTTTTGCCATAATAATTTCAAGAGGAAAAAAAAATCCCTGGTTTTTAAAGATACATGGAAGTCAAGCATACTTGGTAACTTTGTTACTTTGTAACAATCATAGCTCAGGTGTAGATGTGCTATCCATATGTATACTAATTCTTGCTGTGTTAAATGTGGTATTAATAGTGCTGACTGTTCTCCAGTATATGAACACTTGCAGTCAAAGGGGTTTATCATAAACCACTTCAATACCAGAAAACATCACCAGCCTTAAAAAAGGTCAACTCACATTGTTGAGTCAGCCATCCAAATCCCAGAAACATGTATGAGTATTTGTGATACTGCAAAATAGCCTGTGTCTTCCCAGGTAACACTGAATACTGCCAAGTTGGGCTCAGTGTGAAGCTTTCTGCTCCTCAGCATACCAGTACTTACATTTACACTTGAACTAGCTCCAGTCAGCAAGCCTGTGTTCTTGTGATCCCCTGAAAGCTGTGAGATGTTGTGTGTGCTGGGATGAAGGGGCAGTTTCATGTCCTGCTGACCCCAAATGGCAGGGAATTGCAGTACTGGTTTCCCAGGAACTGTGTCATAAGAAACAGCATGTTACATATTTCCTTCCTTAAGGTCATCTTTGCCTTTTTTTTCCCAGGGGTATACGAATGGGTTACTTTCCAGATGAAACCTGGTGGGCCAGCATTGTGGGGTGAAGCATTTCAAGCTGCAATCAATGCTCACATCAATACAGGTTACACCAAACTGATTGGTGTTTTCCACACAGAGTACGGATTTCTTAACACAGGTACTACTCAATTTCTGATAGAGACTTTGGCATGGAAAGGGGTGGAGGGAGAGGGACAAGTGCTTGTCCTGGATCAGGATTGGCTGGCTTGATAAAAATGTTGGTGTGGGTCACCAGAGTCCTGTAAATAGTCCTTGAACCCATCTTTGTGTATTGGGTTATAAACTGTGCTGCTGTTTTAGAAGACTCTCAGATCTGGTGTTAAAGAGTCAAACCTTTTAAAGACTCAGCAAAGGCTCATCCCATCGCTTGCCTGGAGAATTGTTTCTGGTGACTGCAAGGCACCTTACTGGTGAAGGCAGACTCTTAGTACCTTTTGTGTTGCAGCGCAACAGCATTCAGCTGACTGTGTTTGTACTTTTCTCAGTCCATGTGATCTGGTGGAATGAGAGTCCAGATCACCGGGCAGCAGGAAGGCACAGAGCTCATGAAGACGCCAGAGTGGTAGCAGCTGGTAAGGGATGAATGATCCAGAGAACTCACTAGTGCTACCTGCATGCATGCTGAGTAAAGTATTGTTTCTCATTGGATGCCTGTCTTAATTAAACATGCTTAATTTCAGTGCGGGACAGTGTCAGATTCTTGGAGTCCCAGCAAAATATGCTCCTAATGCCTCTGCCATGCTCGTCACTGAAGTAACCCTCTAAGGATGCAACTGATGGCAGAAAGGACAAGACAGAAGTGCTGTCAGGAAGTGCTATAAGATGGATTGTCAAACCCTCGCGACCTCAGCTGTTCTTCAGTTTACAGTAAATAGATGCAAAACATTGATGACTAGCAGTGTAAATCAGTAAAATTTTGCACCCTGATAGCAATTGCTGAGTTTATGGTGATACTCCTGCCTCCCCAGGAAACAAAACTTGAGCCCTATCACTTACGGCATGAACCACACTTTACCCATCTTTTAATTTCTTAGTTTATGATACGTGTCTGCATAGGTAGATCACTTACCAAACCTTGCAAGTTAAGTGCTCTTTTCCATCACAGCTCAGAGCCAGTATCATTTTCATAATGGGCTTTGGTGACTCTTGTTAATTACCACATCTTGGATATTGCATACTGGGTTAAGAAGGAATGCCCCCACATATCTGTTAACCAATTATGTTTTAATTAGGCTCCTTACTGGGATGCTTTGTATTAGTTCCGAATCATGAAAAACATCAATGTGGCTGGAATTGCACCTAGGGTGGTGCTGCAGTGGAGCTGGTCTGGTAGTGTGTCCCAGTGAACTCTGCTGCAATACAAGTATTTATTCAATTCAGCTCTTTCCTTTCTTGTTCAGTAGGCACTTTCTCAAAACTGTAGATGATACACGTAATGCTTTTCCTTAGGTATCTTAATATTTCTCTAGGCTGTCAAATAGGCTATCTTGTTCAACTGTGTAGTTAAACTCAGCTGAAAGTCTTCTAAATACTTTTTGCCAGACTGTTAAAAGCTAAATAAATGTGTATAGAGCATGAATTCTATTGCTTACAGCTCAAGCTCTTAACTCTTTTTAAACTGTGAAATGATAAACCCTATTCTCCAATTACAGCATTTTGCAGGTCTTGGATTTTGGGCAACGGCGGTTTTGGTAGTTGCTTTAGAGCCACTGAGTTGAGCAGCAGCACAGCAGAAGGTACATGGGCTGAGTCATCACACTCATATGTTGTATACAGTGGAGTGGAGCACACCCTTCAGCATTTAAAGGTCAGGAAGTGGCAGAACACACAGGAAGCTTTCTCACAGGTTAATCACTGACCTTCAGTGAGCAATTGATTTAACTTTTCTGCTGAAGTATCTTTGTGCAATCTACCTAATGATCATTATCGCTTCTGTGAAGTGCATTAGGATCTCACAGAAAGCACTTAAAAAGACCCTGCTGTAGGCAATTAGTTCCGAAGGCAGGTGGATAGTGTCCAGCTGCTCTAGTAAGGCAATGTAACAGGTCCCAGCACCCATAAGCGTATTCATAACTCCTCTTCCTCCAACAAAGCCATCTCTAACATTCTCAGGGTTGAACAAGTACTGCTTCAGAGACCACCATCTTACATTTTACAAATCAACTTTTTAAGGTATAAATGGTTGATAAACCATCACTACCAAGCTGATTCAGAATGTTACCTCATGGAAGTTAACTCAGGACTTCTTTGGGTTTTTTTAAATAACAAAAATATGGACTGAAAAATGGGACAAGGAATTAATAGAACTTTTTTTTTCCCCACAAAAAGTTCTATTTTTTACTGGAATAAAAAAGAGCTGTGCTAAAACCAGTGTAATTTTAAAAGTGAAACTATTTTCCTTGTCATCAGCATTAAGAGAAAAGCATGCTCAGGATGTTAGAGGTGTGCTTTATTCCAAAGTTCATGGTTTTCTGACAAGTGGTTGATAAATCAAGCACATTACCCAAAATACCAGCTGGACACTAGATTAAAACACAAAACCCAGGAAATTTTAGTTAGCTTGTTTAGTGTGAATTTTCCTGATGAGTGCAACTTCAAGAACTGGCTGGATCCTGGAATGTAACTGGTTAGTTGTGGGATTACAGACAGCAGTTGTCAAAATTTTAACATCAGTTTTCTTTTGGGCAATTAGACCATTATTCTGCTTTCATTTGTAAACTGCTGTTCTAAATCAAGCTAGTATTAACTGGAATTGTTTAATTTGATACTAGCTAAGGGTTTGTTAAGTTTAGTGTATTTCAAAGTCTTTATGTTGAAACATAGCATTTTGCTTTGTCAGTACAAACACGCATAGGCTGTTTTAGCAAAAAGGGGAGGAGTTATCAATAGTTGCAGCTTTGCACATCTCTGTAATGAAAATACTCAGAGGCAGGTAGCTGGCTTGGGATTTAAACATCCGGGTAAGTTTATTGCGCTCTGCAGCTGGATTTGACAGTTGCACGGATCACTGGTATCAGGGCTTGCTGGAGACCTTTTTATTTACAACCTTTAGAAACTCCAAGTAGCATTTCCGTTTCAAATCTCATGCCAGCTCACTTGACTGAAAATAGTACGTGCACTGTGGCAATTTGTAGAGATACTGGAACTTACTTGTACATTATACATCAACATTCAAACAAAACAAAATGGGCAAACCAAGAAATTCTAACAGCACTCCTCAAAAGAACATATGCAAAAATTACATTTTGAAAACAAATGGTGCCACAACAGCTTTATTTTTCACTTAATACAAGGCAATTAGAGTGCCTTTTGATACTTCACATAACAGATATTAGCAAATACAAATATATATACTTTTTTTTTCTTTTCTTGAAAATGACCATTTAAGGATTTAACTTAGGAATTTCAGTTGTGAAATCGCTCTAGATTTTTGCAAAGTTAACAGATATTCCAGTGCAAAAAATAGATCCCATTACAGATAGCATAAAGTGCTTGGAACGAAGGACCAACTGTAATTCAGGAGGGAAGGATAAGCATAAAGTGGTAGTTTAACCATGGGGAAAATACAACAACTCCTTACCAAAATACAAATATACTACAAAAGGGATACAACATGTCCATAGTAATATGATTTAGAATAAGTTAACACCTCAGCGCAGTTTCATTACCAAGAGTGGTTCATATACTGTATGTGACTCTAGAGTGATTTTTCCCCAACACATGAGTAAATTAGTGGCTGTCTGAACTTATTCCATGACAAATCTTCATGTGAGAGTTGAATTATGCTGGCTGTTCAGTACAAATGAGTCAGGTCAGAGCTGTGAAATAGTCTGGTTAAGATCTGTATTTACTGTAATATTTTGTCACAGACAGTAGACTCTGTATGAGCATGACAGTCACAGGGCAATAGGAATCAAGAATGTTGTTGGTGGGATAAGAAAAGAGGATTATGTTGTAACTGTTGTCTCCTGCTAAATTAATCATTTAAATGAGCAGTTTCAAAGAGCAGACCACAGCCCTTTCAGGACCAAATCTGTATCCTCCTAGAACTCGTTCTAGTTCTACATGCACTAGTTTGGTGCCATGCAGAACTTAAGCCCTTCACTTTGGTGACTTAATGCTGATTTGTAATAGTGATTTTTAGCAGTGTAAGCCTTTAATACATGCTAGTTGTTTCAATGATACCGTAACATAGCTGCAGCCTCTTATAGAGAAGTCATGGCTGTAGCTCAGCTGTTTAGTAACTTTTCTGCACCTGGAAGTCTGGTGTATTCATCACCCTGCTACTCATCCCCGTAGGGTGACAATGCCATAAACGTAATAACAAATCGTGTTTTAAGTGAGGTATACCAATCCCCATTATACTCCTTTCTCAATCCCCTTAGCAATGTACTAAATAGTTAAAAAAAATAGTATGAAAAAGGCACTTCAGCAGTCTGTAGAAAGCTCATACTTTATCCCAAGGCAGGACACAGCAGGGATTTTGAACTTCATATATATTTGTGTTTCAAAATTTCTGATTTGGCCAGTGTTACCAAATATACCTGGAAATACAGACTCAGAACGGTCTGAGTTGGAAAGGATCTGAGGACCATCTCATTCCAACTCCTCCTGCCATGGGCAGGGACACCTCACACTAGACCAAGTCACTCAGAGCTCTGTCCAGCTCACAACAGCCTCTTGACTGTCTATTGGGCTGCTATGGACATTCACAGAAGAAAACAGTCCATGACTGATTCATGGTGGAGTGGCATCAAGAACTAGTGCCGAACCTGTATGGGTATTTAAGGAAGGAGCATGGCATACTTTAATAGCCCAGGATATGTACTTGGGTTCAAACCACATTACCAAACCTATTTCTGAATGTAAAAGCAAGGTAAAGGGGCCTGTAAGCATATTAATGAAAGCATACTCTCCCATGACTGTTGTACAATGTCAATGAGAATTTGTTGTTCTTACTACAAAATATACCCTCTAGCATTATTCTGGCTTCATAAAACTTCAGAAATTATTGACTGATGTAACTGTAGTACTACAACTTTGAAGCATCTTGTCCTTCAAGGGGATTTTTACTGAAGCAGTTTGTCACATGTGTAATAGGGGTGTGTTCTCCAGTTAGGGATCACCAAATGACTGAAACTACACTGCACAACAGAAGCAGAAACTTCTTACACATTAATCTAATGTTATACCAGTTTCCAAACAAAAACATTTGACGTGAACAACTTGCAGTATTTGCAGATGATAGCAGCTGATTGCTAGAGCCTGGAACTTGGTCAGATCATGAACATAGCTATCACTGAATTGACAGAACGAGAGCAGGCACAATGTAAAGAAATACTGTGGCTACAAAGATCAGTGGAAAGCACTTTCAATCCCTAATTAAGCTACCTACCTATTTAAACTCATAAATAATACTGTTAAAAAAAAATAAATCTACATCTCATTTCTAGTTTTACCTGTCAAAGCCAGAAATGGCAACATGCTTGTGCTAAGCAGTAATTTCAGATTATGGGTACCTTTCTGGTGCAAAGCAGGGGTTAAAGAGCAGATATTACGTATCTGAGTGACATCTCATGATTTAGAATTTGCTCTTGGCATTAGCAGCTTGTACAACTACTGAGTTTGCTGCTGTGGTCCAAACGCTAGGTCGGCTTCTCACCCACTTCCTACTAGGTGTTCAGGCAGCTGCTGCAGTACCTCAAAGAGCAGAAGAGTACTTAACTACACAAAACCCTAGCCAGAGTAGGTTATTGGTTATGATGCTGGTGGGTCAATCCTGTGCATTTGCAGGGTTCACGGTTCTGTGTATCACCACTTACTGATGGAGATGTACAGATATGATAGCCTATCTCTTGCCATCCCATCTGCACAGTACTGCTTTGTGGCCCCAGATTTGTCAGCAACTCACCTATACCAGTCTAGGAAAAGCAGGTGGTCAGGTAAGTTTTCACAATCTAAGGCTACAACACTGGTGATGACTTTTCCTGCCACTGACTGTTTTGGTGCATTCATTGCCAGCAATGGATGTAACACCACAAAATTCCCACTCACAACACGAATGTTTTAAGGACTAAAACATGCATGTCTAAAATACCTATAAATAACCACTGGCCATGATTCCACAGTGAACTATTTCTGCAGTGCTAGTGAAAGCATACTGTACAGGACAAGACACAGTATAGCTGAAATCCCACAGCATCTGGTGGGTGCTTTACCACAGCTTCAGAGTTATACTGTAATGAGCTAAGTTCAAGTCTTTCACTTCAGCACAGTACAAGACGACTCCATGAGGCACGGCCCGCAAAGGAATTTGTTTCTGTTGCATTGAATTGCATTGCATTGAATGGTTATCAGTAGAGTGTCCAGTTTCTCTTCCTCTGGCTTCTTTGGGAGTATCCTATCCCAGGGAAGTTTGCATTCTGCTCATCATTTCTTTGCTGGAAGTGGCTCACACACAACTTTCTTTTACCTTCTCATCTTGCAGGAAGGAATTGAGGATTGCAATATCTACCACAGTCTGGTTTTTGTGCAGTGACAGATCCTTAGTGTGGTCGTCATCACTTTGGTCCTTAGCAAAATTTACAAATACCTGCAAGAAAAAAAGGCCATGTCACACATCACCCTGAATTTTCACTAATTGAGGGCATTTTACACATTGGGCTTCCTGAATGAGTCCCAGGATTCAGTACTCCACTAAAATGCCCTTAAAAGATAGGTCCAGTGAACTGGTGGATTTACTCTTATCTCTGCAAGAAGAAGGTTTTGGCAGACAGGCTACTAAAAAAAACTTACTTGGTCAAGTGTGGTCTGAGAAACGGAGTAGTCTTCAATGTGGAGTCTCTTCTTATTCTGGGAGAGAATACTGAATATTCTGGCCAGGGAAGATGGTGAAGAGGGAAGCTGGTACTGCAGCATGTTCCGATGCTTTTCCTTCAGGACACTTCCAGGGAAGGCATGCCCAAAGAACTCCTCTACGGGCTTCAGGTCTGGGTTTGCCCCTGCAATTCTCACCACTATTGTGTAACCATCTCCGAACCTGTAAACAAGAGCACCAGCACAGGAGATAAGTGTCTCTGAAACAGAAGTGCAGTTTAAAATCCAGCAGCATCTGCCATAACCAGAATAGCAATTAAGACAGAGGAATTAAGTCTGACTGTATCTCCCAAAAAACACAACTCTGTGGTGTAAAATGAAAACAGCTACCTGTTCTTTAGATGCTGGACACTGCCCAGACACCTGAATCGCCCATTGACCATTATCGCCATTCGAGTGCACAGGGCTTCACATTCTTCCATGCTGTAGGCAGAAGTAACTTCATTAGCACTGCAAGCAGCAGTCAAGGGCAGAGCAGCTAAACAGAGTTTAGCATCCAGCCCTGGTAGATGCAAAAGCCAGGATATGATACAATGGGCTGCTACTTGCCTGTGAGATGTGAGCACCACTGATCTTCCCTCTTTGATTACACTCAGAGCACAGTTCCACAGGAAACGACGTGCTTTGGGATCCATGCCTGTTGTTGGCTCATCCTGCAAAATATACACAAAACCGAGGTTATTCTGTTACATTCTACAAACGAATAACTCATTTCTGAAATAACTGCCCATTCTGTTCATGCATAGTAAAAATGTTGAAAATAAACAGGTTTGACTTATTTTCTGAAATGAGAATATAATTTATGCTCCAAATTCTAAATTAGCAAATGTATTTTTCAAAACTGAGAAATGCTGCTTATTTTGCAAGTATAATGTTGAAATACACTGTTCTAAAACAAATCAGTTAGTTTGTTTAAATAGAACACTAGACTATCCTGCACTATGAATTTTAATAATCCTAAGGTTTGTCCCCAATTTTAATCTAAAGAATCCCAAAATATTTATTTCCAATCTTCATTGAATTATTAAAACCACAGGACTGATTCTCCCACACAGTAAGATTTGCTTAAGTCCAGCCAGGAAGGCTGTTATTTTTTGTTGCTATAGAAATGTTTGCAGCTGTACTAAAGTTGTAAAGATACTGGCAGTTTGGCATCATGTTTGAGACCCCACTTACCCAGTGATTTTTCAGAAACAAGCCCAGAGTCACATTATAGCTTGCATGTACATTTAAATATGGAATCTTTATTTCCATGTGCTCTTTGCTCCTGTTTAAGTGATTAATAATGTATTTAAACATTAGCTGGCTGTGACAATGTGGTCTTTCTCTGAACCTGATTTTTCTGTTTTCTAAGGAAAATGTTAATGAGCAAACGTTGCAGACTCACCAGGAATACCACAGGTGGCCCTCCAATGAGGGCAATGGCTGTGGAGAGCTTGCGCCTGTTACCTCCACTGTAATTCCCAGCATATTTTTCTCCGTATTTCACAAGTCCCAGTTTCCGAATTGCCCACTCACCAACCTATAAGAGAGAGCACACCACCCTCTTGAGTCAAGCACAGTAACATCAGTCTACACATTGAGATTTTTTCCTCATGAGTTTTACCTTTAAAAACATTTTTTTTTTTCCATAAGGGCCACTGATGTGAAGCTCTCATGTGCAATGGATATCGGTTTTGAAACACCCTGTTCACCTCTAGATTAGGATATACTCAGTCCTGCCCCTGGGAGGCCAGAAAATCAAATGGCTGCCATTAATTGGCCAGAGAGCATGATTCTGACATCAGTCAGCCACATGAACCACCAGTGTAGTGCTCATAGCAGCACTGGCTTTAGCCAGTGTCCTGGGTTCAGCAGCAGCAGTCATTTTTCTTAGTAGCTGGTGCAGTGCTATGTTTTTGACTTTCAGCCTGGGAAAAATGCTGATAACATCGATGTTTTTAGTTGTTGCTGAGCAGTGCTTACCCCGATCAAGGACTTTTCAGTCTCATGCACTGCCAGTGAGGAGGGGCACAGGAAAGCCAGGAGGGAGCAGAGACACAGCACCTGACCCAAACTAGCCAAAGGGGTACTCCATACCATAGCACGTCATGCCCACTGTATAAACTGGGGGCAGTTACCCATAAAGGACTGATTGCTGCTTGGGTCGGGCTGAGTATTGGTCGGCAGGTGGCAAGTGGTTGTATTCTCCTCCCTTGTTATTTCCCTTATCATTATTGGTGGTGGCAGTAGTGGTTTGTGTTATACCTTAGTTACTGGACTGTTCTTATCTCAACCCATGGGAGGTACCTTCTTTCGATTCTTCTCCCCATCCCTCTGGGAGTGGGAGGAGGAAGAAAGGAGGGAGGGAGTGAGTGGCTGCATGGTTCTGAGTTGCCAGCTGGGCTTAAACCATGACAATTCTTTGTGGTGCCCATGTGGGGCATGATGTGTTGAGATAACTACAGATCTGATCGGAGTGTGTCTAATCGTATTTGTGATAAGCATTCATTGTTTTGGATTAATAGTCACTCATCACGATACTGATTTATTGGCTCTCAAAGTTGTTGCTTTTGATCTCACAGTTACAGCATGTCATACCTTACTTACAGCCAGTATTTGCTGTTTTAGTGTTTATCGGCTGGGAAGCCTGGGCTGAGGTTATTGTTTCACTGTATTTCATGTTAATGACTTGCAATACAATAGATTCATTGATCATGAAACTAATCTGTCTTGCTTCCCAGTCTGGCCATCATTTCTATACTTTGAGAAGTATATAACAGAAGTGTTTAGCAATTGTACATCTTTTTTTCCGCGCCTCAGGTGCTCAACCTATGAAAGAGATGTTCCCAGCTCCCCCACCAGACTATTTACAGCATCATTTGAGAATTCTAAACGTTTTAGATGGCCTTTAGATACCCTTGAAACCTGCCTGCTGCTTGTGCTGGGGGTTCAGCATGTTAAGATCCATGTGGTGTGTGTTTTACCCACGGCCACACCACCCTGAGAACACCCTGTTTTGTCTCATCTCAAAAGCTAAGCAGGGTCAGGCTCAGGTCTTGTCTAGGGTTAAACAACGCTATAGGAGGACCACAAAGACTTTTCCCCCAGGCTGGACAGTCATGAGTGTGAGGATGTATGGGATTCTATGGGCAAGCACCTGGGCCAGTGGGCCCCTCCAGTGCTTTGGAACTTCACACCTGAGCAAGTGCAAAATCTGGAAAAAATGTCAGAACATTTAAATGAGGTGTGTTGTCATCCAGGCAACACCAGAGAGGGACAAATCATGGGAGCGTGCTGGGGCTTGGCCTATGCTTACAGAGCAACTCTGGAAAAAGATGTCTCTGGATGTGATGGCAAAGCAACAGACAACAAAGCTACTCAACCCCTAAGCACAATAGTTACACCAACCCTGACAACAGACACTGCAGCCACTCCAACCACAGTGACAGACACTGCAGCTTCCCCAACACCAGTGGCTGACACTGCAGCTAAACCAAAGGACCAATCTGTGCCAATAACAGTTGCCCCTGTAAGCAAGGGGAAGAGCAGATGAGAGCCACAAAGAGCAACTTGTGCAGTGAAGAAAGATGAAGACACAGCACATAGTACTGGGGACAGCGTCTGAATAACAGTTATTTCTACAGGAATCAGAGAAAGAGGAAGAAGAAGAAGAGGTGACTTCTTGACCCAGGACCTCGACCAAGCTGCAGAATATGCAAAAAGATTTCAGCCGTCTTCCAGGGGAGCACATCATCACCTGTTTGCTCCAATGCTGGGAGAGTGGGGCTGACAGTCACAAACTAGAAGGTAGGAAACCAAGCATCTGGGATCACTTACTAGGGAAGGGGGAATTGACAAAACAATTTCAAAAGAGAAAGAGTCCCTCAGCCTTTGGAGGCGGCTCTTGGCAGCTGTGAAAGAAAGGTTTCCCTACAAGGAAGATGTTATGTGTTGCTCAGCCAAATGGATCACGACAGAGAGTGGCATCCAGTCCCTAAAGGAATCAGCCATTGTAGAAATGATCTATTGTAGGCCAGATGCTGGGAATGCACCTGTAGATCCAAAAGAATGGCAGACTGCCGTGTGCAGCTAGCTTTCCAGGTGGTGTGGACTTGCAGCAGGGACATGCTCACTATTGGCACACAGCAATCCCACTGTGCTGCATCTTAGCCCTTTAGACAGACGGGAAGGATCTGGTCTGTTATACAAAAGTATTAGTACTAGTGCCAGTGGCCAGGCATTGTTGTCCTGGGGACTAGAAAGTGTTAGGGGGAAGAGATTCAGCTACTGTTCGGATCAAATGCAGAACTGGGTCTCTTTTTACATGGGGCTGATGGGAACATCACACAGAGGAACTTGCCAGCAACATTCAAAGGAGCTTTCAGTCTTCACCAACCATCACTACTCTCAAAGAGGGCTTCAAGCTAGCTGGATATACCCTAGGCACCAGACCTGACCCCTATCCAAAGCACTGAGTACAGATATCATCTTCCTACCTACAGTGGTTCCTGCTCTGCAGCACCCAGGACACTTAATGAAAACTGTGAAAGATGCTGTATGGTATTGGCAGCTGCCATTAAGTTGCCTAAAGACTGTTAGTGTAACACCATGTCTGAATGCCAAAATAGCAGTACTTTAAGGATGCAGCACTATCAACTGAAAAGATGTAACAGCTAGCATGAAGCTTCTGTTAAGCTATAGAGTGCTTCCTCCCTGAGACTTTGAAGAATTAACTCTTGACAACAGATGAGGTTCTGCAGGACCTGCAGCTTCACAGCCCTTAAACTCTTAAGGGAAACAAGTCATTCAGTGGAGAAATGCATCCACTGTGAGAATTCAGGACCCAAAGTACCTGACCTTCATTTAGTACATTTTAGCAACTTTGGTTTGACCTGGAAGAAAAGGGGGGCAGATTTCACCACACAGTATCTTCAGCAGCTTCACATCATGGCATTGCATGTGTTGCAGGGAGGGTGCATGCAAGCAGGAACAACTGGTCACTGGAGTGGGTCCTATGGTGTATAGTTTACCTTGCAGACTTCTTTCTCTGGAACACCTCTCAGGAGTGCGTAGAACTCCAAGTGCTCTCGCCCTGTCAGCAGCTCATTAACAGCATCAAACTGTGGGCAGTAGCCCATGTTCTGATGGACTTCTTGGATGTTGGACAAGATACTGTAAAAGAAAAAACTCTTTATTAGGATTTTACAAGTACATGCTGCTATTTTAGGTGTTAAAAGGAGGAAAGTGGTTTTGGAATCAAGGAACTAACAAAAATGCAGGATCCTAGAAGTCCATCTGGGCCAAATTCTTTTTTCTCTCTCCCTGTCACCCCTTCTTTTTTTCAATATGATATTTGAGCACGAGAGGGCAGGTACCGAGAAGTGACTACCAGAATAAATAAATTTTCCTAAGTTCATAAAATACTTTACCAAATACCAAAATATTTTATCCTGAAACAGATGCCAGGAGTTGAAAAAGGGAAAAGTGGGTCAGAATTTAGACTTGCTGGAAGTGGAACTAAGGCTGTGGGAGTGACAAAGAAAGCAGCAAAGAACCTGCTTTGACACAAAGCAGAGAAAGATGCATAGTTTTTCACCTATTTCCTTTGAGGAAAGCTTCTCCTCCTGTCACATCTGTATCACCAGTTAGCATCTTAAAAGTGGATGACTTGCCAGCACCGTTTACTCCCAGGAGTCCAAAGCACTGGTGATACAAAAGAGCAGATGAGCACAGTGTTTTTGAGAACAGGATTCAACTACATCATTTCAGCACTGACAAGATGGGAAGGAGTAAATCTGACCTTCAGGACAGCTGGAGGGAGTCTTTTGTGCATTTTTAGAGAAAAAGCCTCTGGGCTTTTATTTTAAGTGTAAGCCTTTAGGCTGGGAAAATGAATTAATTGTGGTGCCACCTTGGTGCAGTGCCACCACAGCCTATCTATGCCAACCCTTGAGGGTACCAGAGTTTGGCTTCTGGTCCCAGACACTGAGTTGCATACCTTCTTCAAAGGCAGAGAGACACAGGATCAGAAACTGCTTCAAATTCCAGGCAATTTCCTTTGATGTAGTCTGAATATAATCTGCTTCTGAGCTTCCCCTACTCTCTGCTGTCTGTTGCTCTTAAATACTGCAGTAATAGCAGAGCAAAGAATTTGACAGATAAGCTTACCTCTCCAGGGGGTATTCCAACACAGATCCTATCAACAGCTGGCTTTCGCTTCATTCTGTAAATCTGAAACCAGGAGAAAAAGAATGAGAAGGACAATGTCAGTGAGAACTGTAATTTCAGCCGTAAGTGTTCAAAACTCCAAACACACCCTGCTTTTGATCACACTAAATTCCTCTGAACAAGGCTTCTAGTGAAGTGCATGATTTTGTATCAACTAGTTTTAGGAATGCAGAATTTCTGTCACCTTGGTTAGCTCCTTGATTTCCAAGATGTCACTCTGTCCTCCTCCACTAATTATTCTCTGTCTTTCTCTGGTTACATCCTCATCTTCATCATTCACGGGAGGCAGCTTGGCATAGACAGGCCTGGAGAGAGTAACATGCTAAAGCTTTAGCAGAAGATGACAGGGCCTTCTCAGTCGATATTCTCCACACTTCATGGGAGGCAGCAGTGAAAACTTCACCTGCCTGCAGCACTGAAGTGAAGCAGACAACCTACCTGGGTCTGATGAAGAACCTGTACTGGATGAGCACTGTGATGAGGAAGAAGACAACGCCCTCTACTGCCATCGCAAAGAGGTTCCTTCCCACCAGGTCCCATGACAGAGGAGACACAAAACGATTTTCTCCTGCCAAAATGAGACGAAGAGCACAGTCACCTTTCTCAAGCAATAGAAGCAGGCTAGCATTTCTTCCTGCAGAGCTCACCAAGTTGGGCGCTGCGGCAACTGGAGAGTAGCCAGCAGGAGGAGGGAAAGGACAGACTACACAAGGGGCCAGTTGTGGCTGAATGCCTATTTCTTGCTGTAGCAAAGCCGGGACATGGGGCCAGAGAAATCAGTCTGCCAAAGGACAGCTGGCCCACCTTTATGAAAGGTTAGTGAAGCACAGGAAGACTGAGTCAGGCTTGGCATCTGCATCCCATTAAAAAAAAACAACTATCCAGTTTTCCAGGGTCGCAGCCGCTCCTTACACTTGGCTTAATGATCCTCTCTATACAGTTGTGTTTATGCATTTTTGTTTAATGCCCCTAATAACTCAGAACTGTGGGGATCTATCTGCCAGGCCCTCTTCTGTCCTTGAAACAACCTAAAAAAGACAGCTGTGGAGACTTGACAGCTTTGATCAGGTTTGTGCTGCAGACTGTGCACTTTTAGTTCCTGGCAAGTCAGAGGAGCAAAGGGTGCTCTTTATCCAGAGCAGACCTGAGCTTTCCCTGTTCAGTGCAGGCCACTGTCTCTGTGATACACAATTTCACTTACCAAACCTCTCCAGAGCATCAGCCATGGCTTGGTTTTTCACCATGTCAATGAGTCCCCGCCCCAGGCAGAAGTGGGGGAAGATGAGGAAAACAGACTTCAGGATGTCATTGATGTTGTTCAGCTTCTGTTAAGACAAAAATCAAGTGCCAGTGAGCCATCTGAGCAGAAAGCAGCCACCACCTGCCAAGTATGACCACAGAATCATAGAATCATTTTGGCTGGAAAAGACCTTTAAGACTGAACTCAAATGCATGTTGTGATTGATCCCTCCCTCCCCCAGCAGTGCATCCCCACTAAAATTTGAGGATTAGAAATGCTCTCCCAAAAGCCACTGCCATGGCTCCTCTGGACAGTCATTGTTCTTGCCTTGCTCAAGATGCTATCAATACAAGCAAATTGCACCAAAGGAGAAATTCCTCCAAACAGGCAACAGTCTAAAAAGCAGTGTCTGCAAACAATAATGTGCAGAAAGGCTACAGGTTGAGGAAACAGGAAAGCTGTGCTTGCACAGTTTGGTTGTATCAGAGGCTGTGTAGCCCCTCCCTGTTGCATATTGGAGGCCCTAATCCTTTTATTTTGTGGTCTTCCAGTTGATTTAGCTCATGTGTTGGACTGACAGCAGCCTGAGGAGAGGTTCCTGTTCTGTCAGGCACTTACCTACAAACATGTACATGTTCTCCCTGAGCTAAAACAATCCTTGTAATAAAAGGGACCATCATCAAGGACTGCCTCCCTATGCCTACAGGCAGTGGTACAATCAACAGGTAACTCCCACAGCGTGTCCTCAACTTCTTCCCACAAGGTACACTTTACGCTATTGTGGATCAAAGGGGACCTGCTAAGACACCTTGCGTTGCTTATAGGCGTAAGAGGAACTTCCACCTCCTCCATGCATCTGGCTTTGGAAAAACTGAAGCGCGCAAGTTCCCAGTACAGTTAGAAAGGTTTTTACCAAGGGAGGCAAAATGGAAGACAGTTAAATGCCTGACTGCTTGAAATGGCCTGCAGTACACAGAAACTACCCCTTATGAAGAACATACAGAAAATTTCATCTGAACATAAGTAATCTTTTTTTTACCATAAGGGTGATTGAGAAGTGGAAGAAGTTATCCATAGAGACTGTGGAGTCTCCATCCCCAGAAACCTTCAAAACCTGATGGTCCTGTGCAACCCGCTCTAGCTGACCCTGCTCAGAGGTTGGACTATATATAGGTCCCTTCCCACCTTAACTACTCTGTGAACATTGATGAAGTGGGCTTTAAACCATTTCCACTCAGAACCTTTGTTTAAACTGCTGCAGCAGCTAATGGCTACCAGCTGGTGGCTAGCCCATCTGGAGGTCTGACTGCTAAAGGCAACATGGCACCAGTATGAAACTAGACTGTAGCAGCCCAAGACAGTGAGGAGCTTCTGCAGAAACATACGTTGTTGGTGAAGAGCTCCAGGACAAAGGTGGCCACACTACTATTGATTCCGATGAAGAGATTCACACTGGTCAGCACAACATATGCTGTACTGGGGATTTTGAACACGAAGGAGGCTGGATACATCAGAGGGGTGATTGACCACCTGGCAAGAGGAAAGGCAGCAACATCAGGTAAGAACCTTCCAAGTCTAAGAGCCTTCCCAGTCATCCTTCTGATGAAAAATCCCTTACCCATAGAGGAACAGAAGGAGAGCCAGGACAGGCAAATTGGAAGAGGATACATAGGACTTCTGCTGGAAGCAGATGAAGATGATGATGACTAGCGTGGCTGGAACAATGTAGTTGCACTGGAAGGTGAAAAATATGGCTTTAGATTTGTTTCCAAATGACAAAAAAAAAATGAAAGGTGTCTTTCTGCTCTGAACCAATGTTTTTCAACATTGTTCAGTGTTCTCAAAGCTGTGATCCAATGGAGATTCTTAGGAGTGTCACATGTGTGAACTACAATGTAGTACACATGGACTTATGCTTCTTGGTCGCTCTAGAAGCGGTCAACAGAATCTCAGAGGTTCTGGACAGCACATGTTGAAAAAAACCCTCCTTTGAACGGAGCAGAACAAGGGGCTACATAAGCAAACATTCTGGAGCAGGTATTTTAAAATGACATAATAAATGCTGACAATTGAGCTTATGGTTGCCCTTCCATCCTCTGTTCAGTGTCCCTGTCAGTGAACCACTGACCCAAAAGTAAACCCAGAAGTCATAGGCACAGTTGTTATTCACTGAATTAGTGTAGTGCCCACTGGCCCCAACTGTCTGTTTGCACTTCAGTGCAACAGATATCCTGCAAACACAGAGTGGAGGACAGTTCAGCACAATCACAAAGCCCTTACCATATCCCATACAAAGTTGGCCAGCCAGTAGATTACAGGCTTTACACCACTGATGAACTGCAAGTGTTTAGCCTTGCTGACACGTTCCTGGATAAGGAAAACCACAAAGCTGGCAGGAACAAAGGACATGGCAAAGATCACACAGATGGAGACTAGGACATCCACTGAGGTGGTCATCCTGGACAAAAAAAAGAAGAAAGCAAAGTGTTTGCAGGCTGGTGCTGGCTCCTTAGAGATGAAATAAAGCTGCTCATGCAGGGTAGTATAGAAACTGTTTCTCCTTCTGCTGTCTTTGTATAGTAGGTTGCAGGATGGCCATGAGACTGTCTTAACTGCGGTTTTTCTCCAGCCATAAAACACAGGGAACATACACAGCCTGTTGGCATCTCAAGAAGAGCACCACAACCTGAAGGTTAGCAACTTCAGCATAACAGACTGCTTCCTGCTTCCTTTGAGAAACCACATTGTTTCTCAGTGCATTTCTTGGGATGGATTGGGCTTTTTGTTTGGTTTTTGTTTTTTTTTAAAAAAAAGTTCAGAGCTATCTGACTGTCAATCTGCCACTACCCTACGATTTGACAGGTGTATCTGCACACAGCTTGTGACTCCTGACTCTGGTTGTGGTAGTAGTGGCCTAGTCCAGTAAGCCCTATGCATTACTGTATGTCGCCCCTGGCTGAGGGAGTGGGAAAAAATGAACAGGATCTATCAAGTTCCTAGTCAAAGAGTGGCACCTTCAGACAAAAGCTACAGCTTTCTGGATTTGGCTGAGAGGAACTTCCCAAGCAGCAGCAGGTCTGAAGATTACTCTGGTACTTAGAAACTACAGCTTCCAGGGACTCAGAGACATAGAAAGCTTGCACAGCACTGCTGTTCAACAGCCAGTCTCAACAGCACATGTTGCCACCAGCCCAGACCACGGCAAACAAGGCCATCATGTTAGAGCCTAAATACCACAGGCCACTGAATTTCCACCACTGAGGCTAAAACATCCCATGTTGCCTGTTCCAAGTAACCAGCAGCTGATGAGCCCAAACCTATCCACATTCATGTTGGGACTTACAGGGCCACTTCAGAGAGTTGTTGCTTGGTAAGGTTGAGTGGATGATTGAAGGCAGTGATCCCATAAGCACTAGGATTTTTTCCCTGCTCCAGGTTAGCCCGAAGGATGGCATTGTTGATCACATTCAGGAAGGAGGCAATGGCATGCCAGCCTTTGTTGTTGAACCACACCTGCAAGAGACCACATCAGCATCAGAAGGGCACGAGGTGCATCAGCTACCCAACAGGTTCCTGAGCCCTGCAGAACACCCCTTCCTCTATATTAAGGGCACATAATTTCTTTCCACATCCCTCCAGCTAGTTTGCTCAAGGACAGAACACACAGTTTGATAAACAACCACGAGAGGCTGCTAAAAGCTAGTACCAATCCAGCACAGAACTCCTGAGCCGTAGGCCTAGACTCCCAAGGGCGAAACAAATTCTGGTGAAACCCACACAAGGATGCAAGCTGCATTTGCTTCACTAGCAAATACAGAGAGCTACAGTCTGTGCAGTTGTCCAAGGCAAACTGCTATGACTTTCCTAACTAAAAATAATTCCAGGTTACCAGAGCTTCAAATAACAGGCACAGCAGTGAGAATTGGTTAATTTACCTTCACATTGTTCTTTGTATCCAGGCCTTTCATGAAACTTGACAAGCTGTTGAGAAACCGATCTCCAGAACTTCCCTGCAAAGAGCAAAGACATAGTTACTTCCCCTCTGAGAGTACCTTCATTCATGTACTGCAGTCTAGCAGGGTTCCCACATTTTTCACAGCTCTGACAGTTTTCTTTCCATTCTGCAGCCTGTATCTGCCAAGCTGGAGGTGGCAGGAAGGCTGAGAAATTGCAGCTTTCTTCCCCCCTTTCCTTTCTGCACTCCTACCAGTAAGACAGGTCAGGCTTAGGCCTCTTTTTTCCCAGCAGTAAGTATTAGCCAGGTTGCAGCAACCTTCAGAGACATTGCAGCCCACAGGAAGTCTCAGAATAAAGCAGTGGCTCATATTCTCATTTTAGCAAAGTCAGACTCATCACAGAAGGGCTCAACTCAGGTTATGAAGAAGATGGCAACCACTTGTTCATTCCCTGAGACTGCTTGCCCAGACCTGCCATAAGGCACTCAGAGGTGACTGTAATCCTCACCACCTGCAAGTAGTTTTAGACAGAACCCACATCAGCATGTGGGCTGCATAAGCTTCAGCCAAGCATGTCCCTAAGCCTTCTGCTGCTCCCAGATGCCAGGGAAAGCCCAGCTCAGAGGCAACGCGGAGAAGTCAGTGGACACAACTAACATGCTCCCCATTTTATGGCTTGCAATTCACCTCCCAGGTAACAGGACTCTGATATTCGTGCATGCTCAGTTTATGGAGGACAGCTACTCACCTGTGCTAGCTCCAAGATTTTCTTCACTTGTTTAATGGCATCAGTGACTTCATGGCTTGGAGGAAGCATGAGGGAACTGCTGGCTCCCAAGGAAAAGCCACCATACCTGAAATTTCAGATAGAAAGTGATGTTAAGACCTGACTACTTGCTGACCTCCAAAAAACGCCACTCTTCCTCCCTCCCCAGATGTCTCCTTTTCCTGCACTATACCCAGGACAGTTTTTCTGCTCCTACAGAAAGGAATTATTTCTGTCTTCCTACATTGCTGCCTAGCCATGATGTCTCCTACTCCTTTTTTTTCTGGGATTAAATACCCATCATCTCATGACTGCTCAGCGTGTTGTTCTGTTTGATGAAATGCTGCTATCCTCTACTGTGAGTGCACTCAAAGCAGGGCATCTCCCTGGATCTTCTGCTTGGAAAATAACACCTGCCAGGATTAAATATCAGTAGGCTGATCTTGAAAATCTTTTCAAGCCAATGCTGCTCTCTGCATAAGGCAAACATGCTTTCCAGTGATGTGCTCTGGGATTGTCGCAGGTTATCCTTAAACATGCTCCCTCAACATTTGACAGTTAAAAATTATAAAACAAATGGTGAAGGGGGGTGGGTCTGTCCTGCTTAACACAGTGCTTGAGGATTAGTGGACACATATAAGCTAGAGAAGAAGCAGTAACTCACCTGAACTCATTCACCCAGACCTTATTCTTTAAGCTGTAGAGACAGAAAAGAAAGTTGATGTATAATATGTGAAATAAGAGGAGACACAGACCTAACAGTGCTGCAGGCACATGGCCAGGCAAAGAGAGTGCAATAGCCTCTCACATCTGGCATAAGTCCCACTACTCCTCTTTGATGTAATCCCCCTCAAACACAGGTTGGGGTTCAGACTTCCTCTGTATTGTGCCTGCAAGGCTCAGGACACAGCCCACAGAGCTGCCACAGCAGAAACTAATAAAGCGGAAACACCACTTGAGTGTTCAGGACAGTGTGAGGAGCTGAGTGGCTCTGGCCCACTGCTTAAGAGCTTGGGTTGCATATGCCTATTTACCTGATCTGTGCAGCACCCCCATGCAGCAAGCAACATTTGGTGTGGAAGGAAGGAAGAGGATGTGCACTACAATTACCTTTTCCCAATGATCTGCACATAGGTCTTCACTAGGTAGTCTGATATATTGCGACCTGTCAGATTCTGAAGGATGTCGGCAGTATCTTGCTCGCGCTGGCATCACCGGGGAAAACACAGGTAAATGCCCATCAGAAAACACAGATGCTAAGTTAAATAAACTGTGCACAGTACACAAGAATCAAACCCAGCTCTTCTGCTCTCCATGAGCATCCCTCATTGCAGTACCACTGAGCTCCCTCCTACCTGTGGTGGTGGTAGCCCGCCTGCACCAGGGGGACACACAGGCAGCATCTTCTTGATCTTCTCATTGCTGCACTCGCAAGATGGGGAAGGATTCTCCATGCTCCAGTTGCCTTTCAAGAAGATGTTCAGGACCGACTCTGGGACTGAAGCAGTGGTCCATTCTGTTTGCCCCACAGTACAAGGAGTGTCTCTGTGTCAGGGAAGAGGCAAGGCAAATGCAGTTTTTAAAACAACTCTGAGGGTCTTTTCTTATGGGTCATCTAAATGACATATCCCACAGTCCCCAGAAAAGGCAGGCTGTTTTTCAAAGGAGCCTGACATCATGAGATGAACAGCTCAGAGCAACAGATCAGACTCTAGCTTCTAACAGATCCCAGTACCAAAGAGCCTGAGGTTTGCCAACACTGAGTAGACACTCCCCTGTTCTCATTCACTCCACAGCATGTGAGTGCTTTATTTCAGTCATTCCCAGCATGCACAGTGTCCAGAGTTCAAGCAGTGCCTGGATGATGCTTTCAGTCATATGGTTTAGTTTCAGGTACTCCTGCAAGGAGCAGGGAGTTGGTATCTATGATCCTTATGGGTCAGTTCCAACTCAAGATATTCTATGATGCTAAGATCAAAGCAGGCAGTCTTTCTTGCATGACACTGGGGCACCAAAATATGACTCCTCCCCAAGGAAGCATCAGTGGACAGCCTCCTCACAGTGCTCCATGGGTGGAGTAACCCAGCTCCTGTGTCTCTTTTGCAAGGTACAGCTTAATTTCCACTACTTGCCAGCACATAGGGCCCTTTGCCCCAAGGCCATGCAACGATTCTGGCTCTCTACTCTTTCTGCTGGTGTTTGCCTGGTCCTAGTGCAGACAGAGAAGATTGTGGAATGGGAATAGCTACAGCCAACAACATACAGCAACATGACTAGGTCCTTTTCTATGTTCAGGACCAAACAGTAGCTTAAGGGGGAGATTTCTGTGTCCTTTCCATCTCTGTCACTCAAACCTCACTCCCTCACCATGCTGAGGGCTGGTAACTTTCTAAAAGGTCCTTAGCCAAGTAAATGAATGTAATTGCAACTCTTTTGGCTTAAATCCTGCTCTGGCCATGTATGACTATTGTAAGCTTGCTAAATCTACTGGGTGATCAGAAGCTGGGGCTGGGCTTCCTCTTCCCAGCCCAGAGTTCTACTTACGGGATGGAGTGTCCCTGCATACAGCGTGTACCAAAGCCAGGTTTATCGAGAAGGGCATCCAAAAGCCTCTGAGTGCCTGCATCTTCTGGAGCGTCATTGCTATGGGTAAAAAATGCTATCAGATCAGTGGGATAACAGGCACACAGCAAAAGTAGCAACAGAGCAAGCCTGACAGCACAGTGAAAGAGCTCAGGCAAAGGATATGGGTGCAGATTTCCCTTTGGAAAAAGCTTGGCCTAGGAGAACACACACACTCCTGGTCTTGTATATATTATTACTAGAGTCAGCACCATTCAGAAATGGTATGGTCTTGCCAGTAGTTGGCATTTAAAGGTCCAGAAGGAAAATACCAGGACTCTTCAAATGTGCTTCTGAGCTAAGCACAGAAAATAAATTTAAACAACCTGGTAAGGAAATCAGTAACTCATATTTGCAGAGAAAAACAGAATTACTAGGCCACAAGAAACATACCTAACAAAAGTGTACTGCTCATCGTACATCCAGGGCTGTAATTCCAGGCTGGGATACTTTCCAAAGGGAGGAACAATCAGACTGAACATAAGAGCAATACACACAAAGACAGCGGGCAGCACGACCTGAAATTGCGAGGAAAGAATAAAGTCTTTTTAACGTGAATGTGCCCAGAGACATCAGGAGCCACATGTGAATTACTTCTTTGAAGTTTCCCAGGAAGGTCTTTGCTATTTACACCAAAGCACTGCTAGACATCAATTCAAGACCTATCCTGGCATTCAATGAGGGCACTCACTTGCGATGTAGAGGATTCAGTCTGCAAATCCTGCTTTCAAGGCCAAACTGTGATTTCAACCTCAGTTGCATGGTTGCTGTGCAAGAATACCATAACTACATGGTTAACATGTAAGTACTTCCAGTTGCACAGGCCCCTTTTTTGCTCAGATGTGCACTGATGACCAGTTTTGGTTATCTGTATTCCACTGAGTTTTTTCTGCCCATCTTCAACTTCTGAATACAATACATAGCCCAGAGCTGTCCCTGATGAGGGACTCTGCACACGTTGGGTGCTCTCACCTGAGCAAAGAAGCCCTTCCGGCTTCTCTTGGCAATAAGCAGCCTCTTCCACAACAGAGCCATGAACTGCTGCTGGGTGAGCTTCCAGCCTTTCATCTGGTAGGATCCTTTCCCATCCATGCCACTGAGAAGGTCTGTCTCTCTGGATTCTGCTAGCAAGAAGAAATTACCTTCATTCAAAAGCTCAGAGTGACATTCTCTGGGTGATTCTATGCTGGAGAAACAGGGTGATGGCTGAGCAGAGATGACAACAGAAACTCACATGAATGCATTCTGACTCTTATCTTTCTGAGCCTTGATGGGAGGATTTGACAGGCTGTGGATACTGCCCTGCCCACTATTACTAAAGGCAAATAAACCACTTCTTTGGCAGTCTCAGCCTTATGGTCTGGAATACTTGTAACATGAAAGAGTGTCCACAAGAAGAAAACAGGCTTGAGCCCCAGCAGTACCTGGATCTATGTCTGAATCATTGGCATCAAATGCATCGTCTTCTGTAAATGGACGAAGGCAGCTCTGTCTGTCTCCAAACACACGCCTGTTCCTTCTAGCTGGCAATGTCCCATCTGAAAATAATGCAATTAGGATTAGCTGAGTTGCTTCAGTTAACCTCAACCCCAGAAAAAAGAAGGCCTGAAGTCCCCCTTGATACTGTAGGAGACAACTACACCCACCTGAGGTTTCTGCATCCACACCACTATCATCAGCCACTTTCAGAAAGATCTGAAAAGCAATGGTAAGTGCCAGTGAAAATTAGGAGTGATACTGTGGAGACTGCCATGAGAAAGCACAAGGGAAACGCAGCATAAGAAGAGAAGATACAGGGTTTCTCCCCCATCTCTCCTGTCCCTGGAGACATGGACTTTATGGCTTCCCTCCAGCTTTCAGGAGCCAGCCTGTAACCACACACTAGCCATTCCCCTTTCCAATGTCAGTTCCCACTGCTCCTGTGTTTCAGGGACAGACCTAGTTACTAAATTCAGGGAATCCATTTTCCTCCTATTCTGACAGTGTTCACACTCCTATTAATGTTTGAATAGGCAGATTTGTGGACCTTGTTCCACAGACTCTCCTAAACCAGAAAAAAATCCATTTTTATCTTATAGATAGCAGCCAGAGGCCTTCACAGCTGTGAGAGGACCTAGCCACCAACCTCAACAACCGACAACACCTCTACCATTTTAATTTCCCTTGTCATTATCCAAAAAAACAGGGGATAAACAGGAGATAAAGGGTATGACACTTCTCCGATAAAAAGACACCTGTCAGCTGGAACACAGCCACAAGGAATGAACCATAAAAACATCACTGACAATGGCACACATCTAAGTGGTTTCTGTAATGCATATTCTCCAGTACTGAAAGGTATGTTTCAGGTAAGAGCAGCATAAAATGTCCCTAAAAATACCTCAAAGGTGTTTACATTGTCATCAGAATCCAAACAGGGAGTCAGCCTTCACATGACATCTCAGCAAAGTGCAACTGAGTACAAAGGACCTGTCTGTTCTTGTCTGTGCTACATTTCAGTTTTTAATGCATGCTTCTGTGAGCACACACTTAGAAAGGACAGAAGGCAATCAATTTTGGAGATGAACACACAGCTGCCTGTTCCACAGTAAATGTTTACAGGAAGAGGCAAGTCTCCATCTCATTCTTACTTCTGTTATGATTCATTTTGCCTGCTTTAGGTTCAAAAGAGGATATTCAGGTCACTCACCTCCTCCAGAGTGGTTTCAGAGATGCCGTAGCTGGAAATGCCAAGATCAGCAAGACGGTCATCAATTTCATGGAACAGTTCCACAAAAGCTCCCTCTTTAGCAGCCTTGTACGGCAAGACATAGGTTAATTCATGACCAATGTCCTCTACCAGCCTGGCCTCGGGAACATGCTTTGTAATGAGATTTGAAATTGCAGAGACATCTAGAAGAACCAAAAGGAAAAGATGGTGCTCATCTTGTTAATGCTTAGTATGTGGAAAGAAGATCTCAGTCTGAAAAACCTTACCAAGGGAAAATGGAACATCTCTGGAAAGCAGCTCATTTCTGTGGAAAGTCTGGTTCTTTTTACATTTAACACAAGCTTGGATAAAAGCCTGGACTCAAACCTGGCTATTCTTTTTATCTGCAGAATCTGAGAGAGCTTTTACATGCTACTGGCAGCCCTGCAAGTTACTTATGTACAGTTCCCCAGCAAATATTACAGATCGCTAACAAGCCTAGCAGCTATTTAATCTTTCATTATCAAATCTCGGGACAGCTTGAACCCAAAGTGACTTGCCAAAGTAAAATACTCCAATATTATGGATTTAAAAATACAATTTCTGTTAATAACTGTCCGAAGACTATAGCTGCACAGGGGCACAAGGTTAAGGCAGCTGTCTAAGCTCAAAGATAGAGCAATGTCAGCACTGGGACTGAATCTTACATTCTTTTCCAAGCCTCACCTATTGTCAGTGTGTCACTTTCATGGTCACTGCCAAGGCCAGCATCAGAGCTGCTCTGGGAGACACTGTCATCCTGGTGACAAAGGAGAAGACAACCATTGTTTCCTGCAGTTTAGTCAAAAAAGGTGCCCACCAGATTCTACACTCTAGGTAACTCCAATCAGATGCTGCAACTTTCTGGATACTCCACAGTGATCCGGGGAAAGAGTTAGAAAGTAATGGTGACATACCACTGCCAAAGGGCAGAAATACAAGTAAGAGGTCACAGCTACAGAAGTGTGTGCTACAAAAGCATGCACTTCATCTACTCTGTATCTCTGACTATGGAAACTATAACAGAGATGTACGATCCATGCAACAGTTTAACCACACATGATTTGGTACAGTACTTATAAAAAAAAGTAACACTCCTTTTAAAGAATCAGGGATTTCTCTTTGAGACATTCCACCATATAAAATCTTTGTTGCTGTTCCCTGCAAGGCTAAGATTTCATGAAGAATGAATATGAGCAGGAAGAGTCAGCTGTACCTTCTTCAGATAGGACACTGTGCTGCTGCTGTTTCTGCAGGAACTCAGAGAGGAATCCACATCCTTCTTGACCAGGGTCAAATAATAGCCAGTTCCCAGCTGGTTCTTTAGGAAGAGAGAAGAGCCAACACAGCAGAGCTTGCCATGAGAAATTATGGCAATCCGGTCCCCCAGAATGTCTGCCTCATCCATGTGGTGTGTGGAGAGAATGATAGTGCGACCTGGAAGAAAGCAAAGAAAGACACTGCTAGTAAGTCAACCATACCTATGCTCCGAAGCCAAAACCACAGCCATCTGGATCCTGCCATGGAGTTGCATGGGATGATGATGCCACAAGTCCAAACTCCTTTCACTGAGGCTAGCAGGATGGAAAAGGTTCACAGCTACTGTCATGAATTTGTTCTCTACAGTCTCTGCAGGCCTTTGTCATGCTCAGCAAAAAACACATTAATTTCATGTCAGCAAGGTTGGTTGCACAGAGAAGAGCAGGACACTGCTGCATGCAGGAGTGAATTTCTGACTTAAACTGTCCTCACAACCCAGTGAGGAACTTTGTTCACAAGCTTTAACATGAATAAGATGAGAAAGGAGGACAGATGAGAGATCAGAACAATCTTCTCCTGCATGCTCTTTGTTCCTTCCTCAGTGCAGGCAAAAACAGATTGGCAAAGACACGTTGCTATTTTGAGATCAGTAATGAACCAGATTGTTTTTCTTTCGCTTTCCACGACACATTCATTAGGTAGAGAAAAAGACCACATACCTTGCCGATACTTCAGGAGCAATTCCCATATCCCTCTGCGAGAATAAGGATCCACCCCAGCTGTAGGCTCATCCAGAATGACAACCTTGGAGCCACCAACAAAAGCTAAGGCAACTGAGAGCTTCCTCTGCATGCCACCTGACAGGCACAGAAAGAGGCGCTCAGGCTAATGCAGAGATGAGGGGAACAGCAGTAGCTGCAGCAGAGTTGATAATGAGCAATCTGACACAAAGCAAAATTGCATACTTAGAACACTAAGCACTGTTACTGTTTCAGGCCTTCAGGGTCTCATCACTTTCAAGACGGGATAATTCATCTGAATGGAACCTCCCACGGTGGAATCCAACTCTCCTCGTACTTCAGTACATTACACCTTGCAAGCCCTTTGATAAGTGCATATCTAACTCAACACTGGCAGTAGCAAGTTGCCAGCTTGGAGGCCTAATCATATTTGAGGATCTGAAGCATAGGTCTCCAGAGCTTAAGCTGCATGAGTAGGTCCCCAAGTGACACCCCTCCCATGGAAGAGTGCTAGAGGCAGCAGTAAGGAATTATATTACACTCTTTAATACTAACACCAGTCTGTGGCCATTTGCTGTCCCTTCCAAAAGTCAAATGCACAGTCTGTGCTGACAGTTAAGTCAGACAAAACAGTCTTGGTCCCTCAACTACCCAGTACAGACTGACACAGGAATCCTGCTGGTCCTCAACAAGGGGGAATAGCCCTCCAAGACACAGAATGAAGAAACAGAAGCAAGTATAAGAAACCAGCACATATGGTTAACAAACAGCAAGGGATTTGGAAATTATGGCCTGAACAACTCTGGCCTAAACTCATAAAACTAAAAAATACTAGTAAGCATTTGGAGAACACACATCACATGTAGTAAGACTATGTTATCGTAGAAACAAGTACAAAATACTCTGAGAAAGTGAGTGACTTGTAATGGCCATTAGAAAGCATAAGATAGTGTAAGACTGTTATGTTTATTAAGACACACTGATAAGGTACTTAATAAATAAATTATTTCCTTAAGTGCTTAATTGCGTGGTAGTCTATACCTAATTGGAGGATCCAGCCAAGGTCCATGATGCAGTCTTGGTGAAACCCAGAAGAATTTTGCTGGGCCTGAGGAAGCAGCTGAGAAATATAAAAGCAGCTCAACCTACCAGAGAGTTTGCTTGTCCTAGCTTTCAGTTTGTGAGGCAAACTGACATCCACTGCCATCTGCTCCACCTCCTCTTTCACCTTCTTTTCCGGCAGCCCTTTGAGTCGTGCATAGAACCAGATGTGTTCCTCCACAGTCAGCCTGAGGGAGAGGAGCAGGCTCAGGGCACAGCAGAGAGCACCATGCTGGGTTTACCCCTTGCATTAGCATTACAGCAGGAATGCTTGTTTGCTTGGGAAAACATATTTTAAGGCCAAGGTTTCATGAAGGGGCTACAAGACTGGGTGTGCTCAGCTTGGCCCGACTTCAGGGTGTGGCTATTCAGCACTAACATAAGTAATCCTCCTTTAAGAGTGCTTAACAGAGTACCCCAAACATCCCAGATCACTAAGTACTAGGGAAACATTTGGTCTAGTTAAGTTTAATACAGTGGATTTCTTTGAAGAAGACATGAAATATGTAAGTGTAGGTTTTTACTGGAAATTCACAGGTTCATACAGATGTGCCAATAAATGAAACTTCCTTAGACCAATCTCATACTACCTCACACCACAGACGGATAAAGATAGGACTGTCTTAGCTGAAGGCATACTACTGTTTCCTAAAGAACCCAAACAACTGTTGGGTAACACCAGTGTTGCATCTCACAGATGTTACTCACAAGTCAAACAGCACATTGTGTTGTGGACAGACACCCAGGTTCTGCCTGATGTTGCTGAGCTCAGAACGGATATCCTTGCCCAGGATGAAGGCTGTACCCGACGTTGGGGGGAACAAGCCAGTTAAGATGGACCTGAAGGACAAACACAACAGATCAGCAGGTTCTGCCTCTGGGAAATGGCTGCTGCATGTGCCAGGATGGATGAATGAAGAGTGGGTGGAAGCCCTGGGGAGCTCCCACATCAAGAAAGCAGCCTAAGAAACATCTCACTAATGAATTAAAAAAAATGTATGAACTCCAATGGTTTTAACAGGGATCAAAGCACACCCACATGACTCTGATTGAAGCAAATATTTTTTCCTCTAAAAGCTTCTTATCCCTTTAGTCCCAACCCGTTTCCTCACACCAGTAAGTCACAATCACAAGTGGCACTACTAAAAAATGCTGCCAGCAGGTTCATTCAGTGCTGCCTCAACTTGAACTAGCTCCAGTTTCAGTCCCTGGTATCTGTGCATCTTCCAAGGCAGCAGCACAACTACAGTAACTCAAGCAGAGCTCCACTGAGCTGTTCTGCACCAGACTGAACATTGCAATGGTACAGCCATCTCTACTACGCTAATAGGAACTGCATTATTCAAAGTCACTTCCCCACTGTCTTAAAGAACTATTTTTCTTACATGGTAGTGGTTTTCCCTGCTCCATTATGTCCCAGAAAGGAGGTAATTTGTCCTTCATAGAAGTTCAGTGTGAGACCATCTACAGCAACTTTCTTGCCATCACGATAAACCTTGACCAGGTTCTGGATGGAAACACCAAGGCTCAGATGTGTAGGCTCTTCCTCCTTGCAGACTAGACAAAAACAGCAAAGTAGAGAGAGATATGGTAGGTTTTAACAGCAACTCCATAGGAGTTCTAACAAATGTCACATTCCCCCAAGTCTGTGGAGATGCGAATTGCCATGAGCTATATGAAGACCTGACCACATTTGTTCCTTGGGGACAGGAACCTTTCACAGAAGTGGTCCTTTAGCTTTGTTCTCTCTATTGGGCTCAACTGGGATATTTCCAGGGTCACCAGGTCAGCAAAACTGGGAGGAATTCTCAATTCCATGAGGCTGGAGTATCCAGTTTACCCAAGTGGGCAAAGTACCTTGTGTTTATTTAGATCTGATCAGCGTAACAAAACTGTGATAACAAAGGGATGACTAATTTCACCTTAGCCATGTCAGCCCTGTTGTCCTTGGTCTCATTTCAAAAAAGGCGGACTGTAACACTTCACTGCAGAAAGACTCTATGCGCAGCACTCACCTTCTGAAGGCCCCTTCTGGTCAGGATAACGGTGCTCCCTCTCCTGTGGCTTCTCACCAAACCAATATGACTTTGTGAAAGGAAAGTACCAGGGCCTGGGAATCCCATACTGGCCTACAGAGAAAAGCATTACATGAGCCTGACTTGCATCTATCCTTTTTCTTGTATTAGCTTTCAGGGCAAGAAGGGAAGTAGTCAACCCCCAGTAGCCTCTAAGTTAGGCACACCTAAGAGATCTTTCTTGATGAAGACATTGTAAAACTTTGGGGGTAAGAGACCAAATTCCACTTTATAGTTAAAAGCCATTGGCTGGACAGTTCTAAGCAGCCACATGTAGTGCTGATACTCTCAACTTCCCACTTGCAGCAGGGCCTGTTGATTTAGCAGTTCAAAGAAGGGAACAGCTAAAGCACAGCAAAGGTTCTGGGACTAGCTCAGCCATGGCCACAATGGCACACAGCCTCTGTGCTGGGTAACAGTCATTGCTATTCACAGCAACAACCTTACTGTGACACTTGTCTGTAGTTTTACTCCATGAGCTTTCTGCAGCTGTGCTTAAAATGGACCCAATTTCCACACTGTCAAATCAGTAGGTGAAAGGATCGATTTAAAATTGTAAAGACATGATGATCCCTCAGAAGCAGACCTCACCTGGGAAAACAGATTCAATGTACCAGGTCATGACCCCATATAGGAAGGTGTCAAACATCATCATGACAGCAGATGTGGTGATGCTAAAGCCATCTTCTTCCAATGGGCTCTCAAAAAAGTTGTCCCACTGAACACCAACTCCCTGCTCCTCAAACAGTGCAAAGTATTCACAACCAAAGCCAAAGGCCACTGGAGACAGCAGGCTCTGCAAATGGGGAGACACGAACATGCATTCAGTTTTTCACAACTCCTCCACAAGTGGACAGCTCAGCTCTTGCACTAGGCTAAGAGACATTGTCCAGAAGCCTTATAGAAGTCAAAGATCCAAGGAGCCTGACCATATTTGCAGAGAGGGACCTTAAGACTCAGTCTTGGTTCCAGCCAGCAATCAAGACCTTAAGTCTCTGCTGGACCACCACCCAGAATTGTTTGTTTCCCTGTTTTCCTTCCCTTGCTCTTCAGATTTTAATGCTAAGGAGGAGATCACTGTCACCCTTTCCAGACAGGTAAGATGGGCTGTGCAGAGGAAAGGAAACTGGTTCCTTCAGCCTGCTTATCTGGTGGTCCAGCATCACAGCTTAGTCTGGCTTAGTGAAGGCAGCTTAGGCTGGCTGAATTACATCTACTACCAAAGCAAACAAAACTCTTCCAGCAGCTCCTAGCAGATTCAGGCAACTTCTTCACCAAACATAGCCCTGATAGCCTCTTACACTGGAAAACTTCCTTCCATTGCTACCTCCCCTCTTGCTATTAGTGTCCATCTAGAGAGCTGCTGAGTGCTATACTGGTGGAGGCCTGGTACCCAGGACAGTTTCCTCAAGACTCACCGCAAATATCTTGAGTGAAAAGCTGACATAGTCCTGCCAGGCAACACACAGCACATAAGGCAGGTACAGTGTGAAATAGATAATGCCACCACAGGCAGCTGCCAGGTTGGCCCTGGAGAACATGGTGCTGATGAGAAAGCACTGGAGGATGGTCACAATGCCAAAGATCGAGAGGAAAACGAAGACCACACTCGGGTCACTGTAAGGCAGCAGATTCCCCATCTGGAAGAAGAAAAACAGGTGCATCAGTATTTGAAAGGGCCCTCCAAAGTGACTCTAGTACAAGCAGGTCTGCAGAGCTGCTGCACAGGGAGACTGGGCTTGCTGCAATTTGAACAGCAGCCTTCCCAGCAGTAGCCCCTTTTCAATAGCACTGAATCTACTATAAACCCCTCTGTTGTTTTCAGCCACCTAGCCATGTTTTGTTCCAAAACCCTGGTTCGTAGAAAGCTGCTGGTCAATGCACAGTCTAACACACTAACTCCTCCGCAGCATGCCAGTACAATCACTGCTTAGAAGGCTCTCAGGGCTCTATATTCTGCTGCCACAGACCCAACCCAGCCAGCTCACCTTAAGGATCAGAACCAACAGGCCTGCACTCATCAGGAGAGGGATAAGGCTGCTAATGAACCAGCTTAGCCAAAGGATGCCATTGTCAAGTCCCATAATCCTCATCGTCTCCTTCAGCCGTGCTTCCTTCTCATACACAATGCCCTTAATTATCACAGCCACTGAGTAGATCCAGGCTAAAGTCATGAAGAGAGGCATGGAGCGGCTCATGACACGCAGAAATCTGAGAAAAGGAAGGAAAGGGGCCAGGAACTGGGTGAGAAACATCACTGCAACTTCAGGTACCACTCAGGTCTAGCAGACCATGTGACAGCTAGGGCTTCACTGCACAAAGCAGCATAGGACTAGTGTCTCACTGTGAGGCGAGACTGATGGGTCTAGAGCACATCACCATTCCAGAGCAGGAGCTGGAGTTGCAGCTCAGTAGAAGAGACAGTACAAATACCTGCTTTCCCTGAGGACTATTCTCAGTTGTCTTTCCACTCTCTTGTGCCTAGATCTCTGATTTTTTTCCCAGTGCTGTCTTTGTCTGTATCAGGTTTGGGGATATGGCCACATCTCAGGAATGTATTCTGTATGTGAAAGTCCTGTATGGACAGGCTTCTCCTGGGAAGGACTCTGCAAGTCATTACATATTCTAAATCCTCCATGTAGGTGCCCCAGTTCCAGGAATTAGGAACACTAAAGAGATTGCTCCACCACTGATAGTAAGGACATAAACATGCCTGAGGAGTGACAAAAGCCCATCCCTCCCAAGCTACAATCCTCCTGTGTGCCTTTGAGCAGCCTGAATACATACATGTCATCCACATAGCACGGGTAGGGCATCTGCTGCACATAAACGCCTGTTGTCTTCTCCGTGCCTGTCTGCACCCTGATGATGGCCTGTTCCACTACATCCTGCAGGTAGGCAAAGCCTCCCCAGATGTAGCGCATGTCCTCAAACGGGTCAGCACGGGGACCAGGATCCCAGTACCTGTACCAAGGGAACAAGACCTTCCCATTAGAAATCCTGATCAGCACATCCCCATGAGAAATTGTTCATAAGTCAGGATGTCAGGACTCACCCATCCTTGATCTTGTTGGTCCTTTCCACATTATCGATATCCATGCGTATCTTGTATTTCACATGTTGAGGCAGCTCTGTGCTGTTAGAAGCTATTTCAGTAAAGACTATGCCAGCCCAGAACCTCCTTTCATCCAGAAGCTCCAAGGACTTGTTTATAAGCCGGACTTCTGTGGCCACAGGCTCCAGTTTGTCCAAGTTGACACACTAAACAGGGACAGATTTGAAAGCACTTATGGAGTAAGTTACCAAACCAGAAGGTTCTTGACAGCCACCTGCCAGTAAAACATGTATCACTGAGAAATACCCCAGCAGAGGTGATTTCTGGACAAGAGGTCAGGCAGCATTGCCATACTAGCTAAAGGATCCCATCCATGCACCTATTTCCATAGATAGTCTTATTTCCTCTGTTACCCACAAACTAGGTCTGATTCTGACAGTTTCTGTTTACACTCACTTGCCAAGGGGATCAAGTAACAAACAGAACAAATTTCATTATTCACTATGTCTTCCTCAGTTTTAAGCAGCTGCTCAGTTCGCCACAGTCCTCAGCTAAAACCCCAGATTGAAACAGGAGCTGTTACACTGCCAAAGCAAGCAGCAGCTCTAAGTCGCCCTGTAACAACAGGGTGGGAAACCACATGAGATGCCAAAGCGAGAACTTCAAGAACAAGGCCTACAGTCAGGTTCCTACATCTATATTTAGGCACATGAATAAATGATATTTTCTAATGAGCACCCAACCCTACAAAAGCCTGGTCATTTACAGAAAATCACAGAATGGTTTGGGGTGGAAGGGACCTTAAAGCTCACCCAGCTCCAGCCCCTGCCATGGGCAGGGACACCTTCCACTAGACCAGGTTGCTCCAAGCCCCATCCAACCTGGCCTTGAACACTGCCAGAGATGGGGCAGACACAGCCTCTCTGGGCAGCCTGTGCCAGCACTTCACCACCCTCACAATAAAAGCCTTTCTCTTAATATTTAATCTACATCTACCCTCTGTCAGTTTAAAGTCATTACCTCTTATCCTCTTGATACCTGCCCTTGTAAAAAGTCCCTCTCCAGATCTCTTGCAGGTCCCTTTTAGGGACTGAAAGGCTGCTATAAGACTCCCCAGAATGGAGAGTGGACTGAGCAACTTCTATCTGGACTGAGGAACATTTCTTCACAGGAACATCCAACAGTTCAGGTGGAGACCAAGCCACTGCTTTCCTCAGCTCCTTGCCTGCATGAGCAGGATCTCACCTCCATGAAGCGGGAGATGGTCTGGATAGCCCGGTCTGTCTCATTGAAGGCATCTACCCAGGTATACACTGCGTCATTTGCTGTCTCAAAGTCCTCCGGATGGTTTGATAGGAACCGAGCAACATCCTCCACTGTCCAGTTGGAAGCCGGCAAGTGCAGGTCCCAGAGAGCTTTGCTCTTCAGCAACGTCTGCAGATATTTTGTTTTCAGAGGAGAAACAGCTGTTGAGAATTAATGTTTGACCCCGTCTCTCATTACGGGAATGAGCACTACAGGGGAAAATGCCTTTTATAAAGGTGCAGGGAGAGGCCATCTGCCATATCAGTGTGGTGGGAACCTTTCTTTTACCCTCCCATTGGAAAGGTTGTGCCTCCCTTAGCAAAGCACCCATCGGGTGTGCTTTGCAGGCTGGCTGGCTGGCTGACTCCAAGTCCTGCCACGGCTCTCTCAAGGAGAGGGCAGCAGAGAGCCATGCACAGCTCTGCAACCAGGACATGCAAACCAGGTCTTGTACCAGCTAAACAAGGAAGAGGGAGATCTGTGTACAGGAGAAACACATTCCACTGATGGTAGCTGCCAAGCCCTACTTGCTTCTCCAGAGCAACCTCTGCTCCAGGCTGGGAAAAGGGCTGTGGCATGGCACCATCAACACTGGCTGAAGCAGCCCTGGTACAGCCATGATATCCTGCCTCTCTATTCTTCTTTATGGGACAGTGCTCTTTTTCACTTGGTTTAGCTGCTAGCTTTCTTAGGACTAGTGCCCCACTGCATGTATGCACAATGCACCACACACGTGCAGTCTAGGTAGAAGCACCTGGCACAGAAACAGAAACCTGTCTGCTGGTCAGACAATATAAAGGCAGGAGGGGAGCATTAATTGCAAAGGTCACAGCTGAACTGAAGTCAGGGGGAAAAAAAAAGCCTGCATAAGAAAGAAAACTAAAAATCTGAACCAATAAAACCAGGAATGGATTTTCTGCCAGAACGAAGGATGAAGTGGGGACATGAGGAGCTTCCTCACACTCTGCTGTTACCAGCAAACCAGAAAGCAATGGCTTACACACTTACAGTAACAGCATCACTAACTGGGGAAACAGAACAGGCCAAGCTGGCAAAGGAGAACATGCACAAGGAAAATCCAAGCAAACAGTGATCAGCTGCACTGTGCTCTCTTCACATCTCGTCTCTCAAGGTTGGGTCATGCTGCCACCCTAAGTAGAAAGGAGACTATGCCTGCAGAAAAGGGGCTCAACTTCTTCATGCGCAGTAGCAACAGCGAAGCTCCTTGACCTCGGATGTGTTGTCTTCCCTGATGTTACCAGCTGCATTAGTATCAAACTGGAAGTTTGCTTGCCAGAGATGGGCAAACAAACCACTTTCCTCTCCTACAGCAGGAAGAATATGCCAAAAAGATTGCACAGTCAAAAAGCTGGGAGGTGATGATCAGTCACCCAGCAGCATTGCAGCCTCAGTGGCTAACAAACAGCAAGGGGCTGACCTGCCCTTGAAAGCAGCTACAAACAAGCAACTCTTATGTTTCAGAGTGCTCATGTACAAGTGATCTGTGCTGCATCTAATAAGCTGAACAGGACAGTGCCTGGGAGCTGCTCAGGCACTGACAGTGAAGTACTCCTGCTTGTGTGAACTGCAATAGGTGACAACAAATGAATCCCTCCTGCTGCAGTACAGAGGAGACCAGTCCTAGAAGGATCAAGAATTAACTACCATACCCAGCAGGGTTAACAAGAAGCATAAAACACAAAAGCAGAAAAGCCTGGAGCTCATTTAAAACAACAACAAAAAAACCCAGCAATATTAATTTTCAAAGGACAGGACTGCAAACCAACATCCAAACCTTGACTTCCTGTCTGCACTCTCTGCAGCAAACAGTTCAATTTACAGTTGGTGGCCCCAGTTCCCACCTCCCTGTGCTGGTATCTACAGAATTAACTTTCATGAAGCTAACAGAGAGACAGGAGTGATGAAAATTATGTCTCTGACCCTAGTGTTTGTCATACTGATGGGAAAGTACAACAGAAGACAACTTACAGTACAGACTTATATTGGGTAAACAAGGAATGAACTTCAAGGCTTAAAAGACCTGGGGAGGTCTCTGGATAACAGCTGCACCTGGACACCTAACCAGCTGCTTTGCAGCAACAGCAGGAAAAGCTACAACCGTTTCTGTTGTGTGATCCCTGTTTTATACTGCTGTGCTTCCAAAGACATCAGTACAGAGGGCAGGGATCCACCCCTCAGAGTTGCACTGAGGGAAGCAACAATGAGCTAAGCCACTTAAGCAGATAATGCCCTGTTAATGCAGGTCTAACACATGGCACAATGCTCCAGGGACCCAACAGGCTAGCAAAAAGAGTATAAAATCTGAACAAGACTCCCAGCCCTTCTTCATGGTCTAATATGCATGGCACGTTATGAAGCGATCAGCCGCAGGGTGATGTCTGCTCTTCTCCCATGAGCACCCAAGTATTACTAAATTAAGTGTATCATGCAAATCCAGACTAATTTTTTTACAAGATTTGTGCCAGATACTGCCAGGCACTGTGGTTCAACTCTACCTAGCATGACAACCATTGAGTTTCTACTGCACCCAATAGGGCCCGAGGCAGCCTGGCACCTTCCAGCATCTTATCTAGGTACATGAGCATTTGCTTTGCTGCTATCATGAGAGCGCTGTTGTGGAGAGGTGCACAGTTCAGGAAGCTGAACATGTCAACAACCCCACAGATCCTCAGCTTACAGGAATACCCCACGCCAGATAGTCATACAGCCTTGAGACAACACTGTGGCAGAAGCAGCCCATTTCCCCACAGGAACAGATGTTAGCAGGTGTTGACATGCACTGCTCCTTTTTGCAGCTGGCTGTTACATGAAGGAAGGAATGCCAAGCATAATGCAATATTGGTACAATCACGTGTTTCACAAGGGATTCCATCCATACTATTTATCTGCCCAGCTCAGCAGTGAAGCATCATCTAAAATAAATATTTCATCAATTATTGCAGAGGATGACAGTGGTGGTTCTGGCAAGGACAGCATACTGACCCGAATGACATCCATTTCCTGACTACTTTCCATAAACGTCCAAATCTTTGGGCTTATCTCCTCCCACATCCCCCCGAGGTCACGAAACACACCCAGCTCCTGGAATGTCCTGTTCACCTGTGGGCAAAGAGGAGACGAAGGTTATTTCCAAGAGCTGGCAGAGATCCACAGCAGACTGAGAGGGTGAATTGACCTGTCAAATACTGATTGTTACTTATATTCAAACAGCAGTTCAGCTTCTGCAAGGACCAGAGTAGGGAAAAATCAAGTACACTTGTAAGAAAAACAACAACAGGGAGTGTGGATGCCTGTGGCTACGCACTGCATTTCAAGCCTTCGTGGCGAATGACTCTGTGTTGGAGATGAAGGGCACACAGAAGCAGCCACTCCCCATGTGCTAGAAGAGTCTTGTTGAGGGAACTCATGGAATTAGATAGCACATTAGGTAAACCACAATTAGAAATTATTGAGGATCTGCTGACCAGCCTGCAGTGGAGCAGAGGAAGGACACTGAAGGTCTATTAAGGTCTTTCCCACTTCTATATCCTACATCGGAGATGCAAAGCCTGTGCATAATCAAAAGGCATGACCAGGAAAGGTTCTAGCCAACTCTAGAAGAGTTCAGCCTGGCATTCTCTCCTTGAGCCTTCCAACACCAAGTATATGGGAGGTGAAAGACTAGGGAGGCTGTGGTTTGTAGGCAATTCTTTCTAGGCTTGTGTTTGGGCTGAATTTAACTAGTGCAGCTCAGCCAGAGAACATACCTCATTCTACATATCAGAGGATAAGGCTAGAGTTACCTCAGTCATGACCTTCCTTACAGCAGGTGTGTCTGGAGTGTACAAGATCTTCCCAATCAGCAAGGGTTTCAAAGCCCTCCAGATAATCCTGGAAAGCGGGCTGGATTCCAGGTTCTTCATCAGCTCATTGCAGTATGGTGCTGAGGAGGAGAGGACAAAGGTGAATGGCTGAACAGCATGGTGACAACTGCAGAAGGCATATGACCGTTTGTGTGGGCTTCAAGGACAATCACAGCTGACAGCACAGCATTTGTCAGACAACAGAACCCCTCCTCTACTGCAAAGCTTCACAAAAAGCCCCTTTTTTTAGTCCAAGCCTCCACAGTCTGCCCCAAAAACACGGAGCACTCCAGTAGCTTCCAGCATTAAGAGCCACACTGCTGGTTCTGCACCACTCCCACAAACCCACTGCACGGCATGAACAAAATTTGTCCAGAAAAGGCCAGATTTCCAAAGGTTGCACATGCCTGTGCTCTCTCTGCCCTGGAAGGAGGTCAACTGAGCACCCTTCTTTGGACTCTGCACAAAGCCCTTGGAAATCCCTTGCATGTCGATATTCTTGCTGGCCCTAAGGGCATGTACAGGAGGTGTCATGGGCATGCCTTTCTAAAACAGCAGAAGGTATGCTGTCCCTTAGGACCACCTGATTTCATCTGTGGAACTCTGGGAAACACTAGTTATGACAGCCACAAAGTAGATGGGACCTTAGGTCATGCCACAGTTACACTTACTTGTGGAGTTATCATAAAAGTTAGTTACATCATCTTCAGTGCCGTTGCCTCCAAACAGCGCTTTGTAATTGTTATCTTCATACCAGTTGAGAGATTTAATTTTGAGTCCTCCACCTTCGGGATGGCCGCACACAATGCGTGACACAGCCTGGTAGATCTGTGTAGAGGAGTTTGAGGTATTCACGTTGGTCAGGAACATCACCTCTTGCCTCATGTCACTCCAGCTCTTCATGCTCAGCAACTGGAGGGGGAAGTAGGAGAAGAGTGGAAACAGGGATACAGATAGGAATAGGATCAGCAAAAGGAGATCCTGCCACTTTCTTTCAAAACACAAATATGGTTTTGAACAGAGGAGAATCAGAGTTGTAGAATACTAGAATAATTAGGGTTGGAATGGACCTTAAGCTCATCTAGATCTTAATCATCTTGAACATAACATCAATAGTATAGACCAGGAAAAACACATTTTTCCCTCCCACAGTGGGAGAATGTAGAGGGAAGGAAGTCTCTTCTGTGCATGCAAGCATAAGGAATGTGCCCTTACAAAGCTCTTTACTCTCAAGATTTCTCCTCCAGTGCTGTGTATGCTTCCTGCCCTCTCACGTGGAAGCTGCTTCTCCTCCCAGTTGCTCAACAGCTCACATTCCAGTGGAACCTCCTTCACACCGAGTGTGGTGGGGTGTATTGAGTCAGAAGATGGAGCAAGGAACAACATGGAGTGCAGCCCATGGGATATAGGCTGGATGAGCTGCAGGCCATAGCAGTGTCACCTGGCACAATTCCACCAAGGTCAGCAAGCCTCCACTGATTTACACCAGGCAGCAGTTTGATCTCCTAGACTGGTACGCTTGTCCCTGCCTGTGCACATCCCTGCCCCACTGACAACAGCATTCCCAATAAACCCTTGAAAACACACGCAGCTGCAGCCTGGAGCCTGATCACAGCATGAGCTGTGGACACAGCTAGACACAGCAAGGAGCCTTCTCTTAGCCAACTGGCCTGACAAAAGGCTCATCTGTCTGGCATAAGCATCCACCTGCAATGTGTCATAAGAAAAAGGACCAGGTTCTCAGCCTGAGACACTCACTGCATTAGTGTTGCCATATTCAGAGACACAGCCAAGTTCAGCATAAGGGAAAGAGCAGTGCACATTTATGTGCACTGGTTTCATGGTACCCTCAAGCATTGCTCTGTGCTTGGAGATGTAAGAACATCAGCACAGGTGTGTCCATACAGACTAGAAGTCTATTTATCTCAGTAATCTCTGTGATGGTGACAATAACTGGATGTTAGTAAAAACCAAGGCAAGGGCAAAATATAGGATACTTCTCTCAAGTAACCTTCCAGATGCTATTTATTTTCAGCTTGGGGAAATTGTATTTTCTAGCCCTGAATGAATTTATTCCATGGTAAACTCCTAGAGTTCTGAACATCCACAAGTATTTAACACCAAACACATTCACTGGAAAGAACCTCCTCTCCCTTTTCTTTAACTTGGCTTAGCTTATGCTTAAGTTCCATTTGGTGCCATGCTTTTTGCACTGGAAGAGACAGCGAACATTCAGTACCTAGCTCTTTTTTTCTGGGCCACTCAACTTAGACCTCTGTGACATCCTCAACTCATCTATTTTCCAAGCTAACAAGTCCCAGCATACCCCCTTGTTCCTTGTGTGAAAGTCTTTCTACTTCTAAATGTCCTAATTGCCCTTCTCTGAACTTCTTCCAGTTCTGCTACCCCTTTGTGGAGAGGAAGGACCTATACTTGTATTCCATATTAGACCGGTAAGCCACAGTTTTATATAGTATCATGGTAACACCTTACAGCTGCTTCTCTATCCCTTTTTAAATCTTTTCTAGCATTTGACTAGATACCTTGACTGCTACTGAAATACCAGGTGACATTAACTTGGATATTCTTGCTGTGCTCCCCAGAACAGCAACATGCACTAAAAAAGTCAAACAGAGCTGCTGAGACACCTATTTGTAACTGTTCATCAGCTGCATCTCAGAAACAACTTCAGATGCTGTGGCCCAGCCACAACATATTCAGAGACAATAACAGAGTCAGCCCAAGGCCATCTGCCAGTTTTGCTCACTGTGCATTAGCTTTGTCACCTCTGTTTAAATAAAATGCAGATAATTGAAGTCCAGGACAAAGCCAGCCAGCAACAACACGGAATTCAACTTTGTTTGTTGAATCCAAATTCACCTAAAGAAAGCATGCCCAGAACCCCTGGCCTTAAACTGGGAGGCAAACCTGGCCCTTCGTGTTCTTCTGGGCGTGCTTTAGATGTGCCAACACCTGGACAGAAATTCTGGATGCTGAACAGCAGCCACTATCTGTCACACAGCATGCCTCTATTTTTAGCTGCCTGAAAACACATGACACATTGATATGGTAGAAGACAGCTGTAAGAACAGCTAAGGCTTGGGGATTCAATATGTCTGTCCAGAGCAACTGCTTCAAGTGTACTTTCATCTCCTCACTATGCATTGCTGTCTTTGACTGCACCCTGGCACCATTCAATCTGGTTCCACAGGTTCAGGGTGACTGACAGGATATCAGCATCGTGAGATGTGAATGAAACAAAAATAATGTCACAACAGCTTTTGCTCATTACATATGCTAATGTGGATATTTGGATTTGATGATTCAACATCCATCTGCATTTCAGATGTGACAGTTTTGAGTGTTCAATTCAAAGGGAGGCCTTGGGGAGTTTTTGGTACCCCAGGTAAAATTTTCCTCAGCAGAAAGTCAACTGCTTTAGCTAAAGTACCATAATCTCCCTAGCATGAACAAAGGCACACAGATAGGCAGTGTAGCTAATTCCCATGAAAGTATGCGGTATTAATCATCTTGCAGATGATACTTGCAGAGGGACCGCATTATCAAATACGTTCTTCACACATAATTTTAAAACAGTTTGAGCAGAGAGCTTTGTTTCATCTTTGGCACCAGCTTTCCAACTGACATGCAGAGATACTGGAAGCAAGTACCTCATGTTTGAAGGGTTACTGAGCTGTTTCTCTCCAACATCAGACCTGGCTTTTTATGGGTTTCTTAATAGTTGCCCTTGCTCTCACCACTTAAATTGCTCTCTTAGGTTGATTTAAATAGCCCAGGGACAGAGATCAAATCAATCCCAGTACTCAGAGACAAGCATTTTGTTCAAACCATTCTCTAATTAAAATTCCTTGCTAGAAAGGCTCCCAGACATGGCACAAACAATAGTTCTCTCCACCCCCTCAAGCTGCTGCCCTTTGCAACAAGGGAGCAAGTCCCTCCTTTTCACGCAGAAATCGGCCTGCCAGACAATAAGAAGTAACTTTCGGTCAAGCCATCTGGAGCCGCTCACGCGGTATAAAGGGGAAAATAGCTGCCTTTGTTTGCACAGCAATAGGGCAGAATAAAAGGTAGCCCTACCCAAAACAGCTGCCAAGCAAAAGGCACGTTACCCTGCGATGCTTTCGGCCACATCAGCAAACTGAGTATCACATGGTTTCAATTATTTTTATCCTAGACGAGAAAAAAAAGGCGAGCTGAAGTGACGCAACGGGAAACAGCTGTAATCAAACTCCGAACGGCAGCCTTCCTGCTAGCTGCGAGAGCCCTGCCACGGTCTTAACCGAAGCTGATCCTGGAATCGTCTTAGTTTCATTGTAAATGGGACCCGGCGGCAGGTTGTGGGACTGGGGAGGGATGCGTGCCAGGAATTGTTGGCTGGCACGGCGCTGGCTCCCGGCAGCTGCCCCTCCGTGGGAGTGGAGCGTAGGCTAACCTGAAGTGACCCGCTCTGGTGCTCGCTCCCAGGGGTTACTGCCGTTCACCGCGCTCGGCTCCCTTCCTCTGCTGCAAACGCGGAAGACAGGACAAGGGGAGGAGGCGGCGGCAGCAGCGATGTTTAGTTTAGATGGCTGCGATTTCTGCTTCAGGGGAGAAAATGTTTTTGCCTGATAGTAGCACTTCAAAGTCGGAGCCAGCCAAAAAGCAACTAAGATAAATTGCTGGCTCAAGCACGTTCTCCCCGCACTCCCTCAAGTTTTGGACTGCTAATTCATGCTAGGCACTCAGGGCTTCTTCTGAACCCATCGTTTCACCTGCAAAAACAAATGCTTGCAGTCTCTATAGTGTCACTTTGCCTCCGTAAATCGCTATGACGCTTTTTTTCGCAGCCGGTGTCCTGATACCATTGCACTGAGTGCCCCACAAAGACTAGAAAACAATGTCTGCCCTAAAAAGCTAGTCAGATAAAGAGCAAACAGTAGCCCATAGCTACTAATTTAGATCAGAACAGCCATAACATCCCTTCTGTATACCATCCCGTCACCACATTCAAAAAAGCAGTACCTACACAACCAAGTAACAACCCTGGCACAGCTGACAAATAACTGAAAAAAAAAAAAAAACAGAAAAAAACCTCACATGTAGTTTGCAAGGCACTACTAGACAGCACATGTACTGCAAGCCCAACAGCTGTGCTGCTGATGAGAAGCCAAAACCCACAGAAAACATATTAATTTCTGCTTCTCCTGTGAGGACCCAAATCTTTAGCTACACATCTGATAAACTCCTATGGCGTTTGTGAGGGAAAGTGCCAGAGGGTTGGCAAAGGGCATGCTGCCTCTACGGACACAGGGAAGGGCTGCAGGATGGGGGTAGCTCCAAAACAAATAAGGGATTTGACTTTTGAGTTGCACCAAGGAGACTCATGCTTGTACTCGATTTGCAGGCTAAGACAGCAACCAACGTGGTGCGTTCATCTGACATGAAGTCACTCCTTACCTCTTTAATAAGCTTCCGAAGGCTCTCTCTCAGAGCTTCCACTGTTTCTGATAGGTCCCACAATGATGAATTGAAAGAAAGTCTCTGCAGAAAGAGAGAAAAGGAAACTAGAAGTTACTGCAGGGCACAAAGAAATTAAACTCTTGTAAGCATTCTTGTAAAAAAGAGTAGTAAGGACTGTTTACACAGCAAAGTGCTTGATAAGAAAGACAGAGCTGGCTTTCTGTGCAACCTTGAGCTAACAATATTGTGGCCTTCAACACCTCACCATGTGATGGGGACAACCCTTTCCTTCCTCACAGGTTTAGGTACACAGATGGTATAACCAGAATCATCCCAATATAATGCTAAATGCATGCACATACACTTACAGTGCAAAGGACGGCTTGCATTTTAGGTCACAAAACAAGCACAGCCTAGAGGACAGCATGTGGGCAGACTGAAATCCTGCAGGCCAGTGCTAAGAATTTAATACAAAGTCTAAAAAAGGAGGGAAAGGCCAGTTGGTAGACATAGGCTTTTAGTGGGACTCAACAAGTACCATCTCAGATACAGAGGATGCCTGCTGCAGTGTTCGTCACCTTCATCCTTCAAGTCCTCCTATCAGGCGTGGATGGTTTCTGTCTAAACTAAGGACGTATTTTAAAACAATCAGCTTCCATGAAACAGCTGACACTCATGATCACCACAAGCGCAAGACTGACAGGGTTTCTGAAAGGGGAAGGCACAGTTCTCAAGAAAGTATTTGCTCCAGCAGAGAGTCACACTTAAGCTGAACTTCTTGTTTCCAGTTGCTCTACATGTAACGGTTATGCCTGGGTTTTGGTTTGTGGGGTTCTTTTCCCTGTCTTTTCACACACCAGGATTATCTTGCATGGGAAATACTTGGACACAACCCATGTCTCAAGGGAATGAAGATTAAAATAATTTCCTAAGATTTCACATTAGCAGCTACACATTGCAGCATCTGAAAGCATGCTAAAGTTAGAGCATTGTGACACACAGAGGAACAGCCAAAGCCCTTCATTTTAGCATGCATTTTTGGGGCTGAAGCTTTCAATTTTCACATCTTTCCTGGGGTAATCTGTGGAAGCAAAGTCTGGAGGCTTTCACTTATTCCAGTTGATTTGCTGGAGGGTGGTAAGACCTGGTCAATGCCAGATGGTGTAAACAGGCACTGCTCCACTGATCTCCTTGGGGCATTTAAGACTCAGCTAACTTTTCGGAGTGCACAGTTAGTGCCTGCTCCAAAGACAGCTGCAAATTCAGGGAGGGTTTCTTTGACCTCTGTGGATTTCTACTAAACACAGTCCTTATAATTCAGATAAATAAAGACACATCATTACAGCCAAAAGAAAAGCAATTCAAACTCCTCACAGGTTAAGACCTTCAAGACATATTTAAAGAAATGTAATCAGAAAATATGAAAGCTACACAGGTGCACTACCACTTTAGCAACATGATGTGGTAGAAAGTCCTAGAGATTCGTGCCTAATAATAAGACATGCTCGTTCACCTCCATATACCTCATCAAGCTCTATACAGATTTGTGTTGTTCACTCTATTTGGAGGTGATTCAGGAACGGTGGATTAGAAAGATTTTTCTGATGATACTAATTGGCTCAGAACAATGAAAAGTTAAAAGCCAGCTGCAAAGGATTAGTGAAATGCCTCATGCTAGCAAACTGTTATAAATTATTTCATATATTATATGAAATTCAGTGCTGCAAAGTACAGTACATAGGAAGAAGACAGTTCTACCTTAAGATACCCTTTGATGGCTCTGACCAGCCATCAGTGGCTGGTCATCAAAGTACCATCAGGTGGTACTGCCACTCAGAAAGATAGATCTTAGAATTACAAATATAAGACAGCTCAACATCACTATAAATCTACAGTGCAATCCTGGTTCTGAAGTATTATGTGCAATCTTGGGTGCTCCGTCTCTGAAGGAACAGAAAACAAGGAACAAGTACAGAAAAAGGTCACAAGTATGATGTAGGGTAAGAATGGCTTCTGAAGGAAGAACAACAAACTACTGTTCTTCCAATGGAACCTGTAAGGACAAACAGAGGTTATGACAGAGGTCTGTGGAATTACAAGTGGGATGTAGAATGGGAACAGCGGATGATTACTCAACTGTGCCTCATCATACAGTACTATGAGGCTTCCAGTGAAAAGATCAGTTTAAAACAAACCAAAAAACTTGCTGCACACAGAACTTGGTAAAATTGAGACATTCAGTAACTACTGTGCAATGCTGAAGGTACCAAAAGTTAATGTGGGTTTGAGAAAGGCTTAAAAGAATCATCAAAGAAACAAGAGCTTATCAGGTGCTATTGAATACCAAGATCCCAGCAATAGCTGAGTAAGTCTAAGTTGCAAACTGCTGAAGAAGAGGACATTAAGTTGAGAAAATGTTGTTATACACTTGCCCCATGGCTGGATTCTTTTACATGTCTCATTAGGCAACACTGCTGCACTAGCACTTAGGGGACACTCAGCTGAACAGGACTTTGGTCTGGCCAACTGTGCAAGTCCGAGGTGATTCACAGACCTTGCAAAACCTTACACTGAATTGTGAGGAGAACCCACCTATCCTCCACCCACCACCCTGATCTCTCTTCCCTAAAAAATTCACAGCGCTCCAAGTTAATTTCTCATGAGAATTTGCAATGATCCGATTGCTCTGGAGGGAATTTTGCTTTCATTACCACCACCCTTTGCACCCTAAAGCCCACTCAAGGAGCCTCTCAAATCATATCTCCAGAGACAATGACAAAAATCAGTCACAAGTGGCCAATCTTCTTGGAACAAATGAACATGTTATGAATTTCCCTGGAAAATAACTTTGCAGTGGCTTATCAAGTAAAGTAGTTCATTTACATTCAGAAGAGTCCTCCAGATTCCAGGCAGTTCCAGCTTGGTCCCACTGTGAGAGTGTCTTTAGTAGGTGTCTGCACTACACTGGGGGGTTGGGTACAGGACAGCATTGAGGGAGTAGGATATGTATGGACAGTGACTAATTTTCCAGTGTAATGCTGCAAAAAAACCCCATCATCTGCCCTTTCCAGTCACACTGTGGAAGGACAAAGCTCTATCAGGTTTTGAACGGAAGTGCCCCATACAATTACTGCGTTAGTGGCTGGCATCATAATCTCTTGAAGTACAGATTGCAGAGTGTACTCTGTACATGCATGGTACAAGACTCAAAACAGAGACGAATACTTGAGATGTCTAGAGTTGACTGCACAATCAAGAGGAGCCTTGAATAAGTCCACCTGTCAGCTCCTGCTAGAAGGGATGGACAACTCTGTTTCTTTAACATGCAGGAGTGTGTTTCTCTAACATGCATGTATTTCAAGTGTTGAGAGGTCACAATAAAATTCAGCCAATGTCTGCATAATACAGCTAACTGTTTTTGCTTAATAAGAGCACTGTGCCATGTTTGCTTTGAAAGAATTATTACAACTTTACACTGATCTCAGCAGAAACTTTACACTGGACTTTGCAGAAAAAAAAATCATGTGCTTTAAAGCTTCTGCTTTTGTTTCCTGGGAGTCAAAGTCCTGAAGTACAGCTGCTTAAAAGCATGACATCATTGTGCTTGACTGAAAACACTCTCAAAAAGCAAGGAAAGCCACAAGTTCAGTTGCAGCATGTATTTACATTAAGAGACCTTTTCTAAAGCTGTTTTTCAACTGGAATGCATTTATTATTCAATGCTTAGTTCATGCTAACCATATCACAAAATACTACCCGTATTACAAAGGAATAAAAAAAAAATCAGATTTTCATGAGCTCATCCACACTCCTTCTAGGACCATTATAGTACACAAGCCACAGCATATTTATGACTTATTTCAGACCCACACCACTGGAAGTGAGGGCGGCAAAGGCCTTATTAGGCAGCACTGCAGAGATTAAATCGCACAGGACCAATCTGAACCATCTTTGTTATTTAACCTTCCCACAAATAACTTCGTAGAGGCAAAGCTGTCCTGTAGACAGGTCCTATTATGATACAAGTCAGTCCCCACCCATCACAACACCAATCCAGTGGCACACCTCTGACTTATTGCCACTGCTCTTGCTAACCATAGTTGTCTGTAACCTTTTGCAAACTGTGTAGTTCTACCATGGGACAACTGCTGGCCTAGCATAGGAAGAATGCCAGAAGGAAATCAGTGTGCATGGAATCAGAGGTACTGTTTCACTGTTGCTCTCAAACCAGCTTCTCCTGCCTCACAGTCTCACTGAGTACACCTGCTGCAAGGTAAATCTCAAGAAGATGTGTCCACAAGGGGCCTGTACAAGATGTCCTACACCCAGCAGTACTCATTGCTGGCCAAAAAAGCTTCAGAGAACAGATGAAGATTGTTTTGGGTCTTGGAAAAGCAAAATTTGACTTTTCCAGACACTTGTTGGTTCTAGTGGAGTGAATACTCAGTCAACAAGAAAAGCTGATCCTCTGCATTGGTGCCCTGTGATCACTCCTGGATATTCTGCTGGATTTTGATCTAAACAGCCTGTTCCAAATATGCTCTTACATAAAAAGGAATAAGGAAACACACTTTAAACACCTTATCATGCCTCTATGTGCTTGGCTTTGTTTTCTCATCCTATAGAGCTAAACTGAAGCCAGAGAATCAGTGGCAGAGCTAGAAATCCTTGTAGAAAATTTTAATCAGAAGTCTTTCTTTGTATTAACTGTTCTATGGCACTTTGGGTAACACTCAAGCTGTTTTGGATAGAACCGATGAACAGGTATGTAAAGAAAAGTGTTTATTTTTTTGCCTTTCTTTTGGAAAGAAAACATCCTTAACAGTGTCATGACATTTAGAGTTAGTGTATTTCACCATGAATACACTTTAATTTTCTTTTTCAAACTGTGCTCCATCTGTAATTTCCTAATAATTACTGTTTTGTTGTAAATTACCTAGAACACTTACAGCTTCCCTTAGGCTGCAAACGCACAGGCTGGCAGAAGCTGGTACTGACATCAGGGTCTCAGCCCACACACACACACACACACGTGCTTTGACCACTGGGTTCAATCTTCCCTTACCCTTCCCTTAATGTTTCAGCACAAATGTTTGTGTAAGCACACAATCAGGTCAAGTCACTTCTAATCTGGATCAATTCCATGATGCAATGTTCTGCTTTGTCTTGAAGAGGGGACAAAAAATGGGAATGCACAGGGGCAGGAACAAGCAGGTGGATGCTGGCCTGAGTCTTCTGGATTAAGGTAGCTCAAGAAATTACAGCTGCTCTACTGTTCCAGTGGCAAAACCTCCTGTATTACTATTAAAGCCTTTGGTGCTGAATTTACAGTTATTGCACATAGTTGCAAGTCCTTTTCACCCTAATTGTACTGACCTAATCATATTAAGATGCTGTCTCTTCATAAATCACAGAATGCTGCAGCCAGTGGAGCTCAGATCCTATTACATGAGCAAAAAAAAAAAAAGCCTCTGAATTGCTGTACACCTGGATTTGATTTGGTCCTTGCTTTTACTCACCAAAATATGCCATACTGTGAAGTGTATCAAGGGGATTAAGGAAAAAAATTATAAAGAAATTTCTGAGCAAATTGTTGGCACTGGTTTACAGGCTCTTTAATAGATACGGTACATGCTATCTTCAGTGTGCATGTCCAAGATTTGACCCATAGTGCCTTTAACCATGAGCTATGTCTAAAGCCTCCTTTGTTCATGAATGAAAAGTTCCCTGTTTGTTGAAAGATGTTACTGCAGGTCAAGGCACCTCTTAGCTTTTAAAAATACTAAGTTACAAATGTGCTCGTCATGATCCTAGATTTAATTTATTCATTTTGCCTAGCTACATTGGAGCCAGTTCGGTTTTATTTAACTCACTGATGCATTACAGAAGCTTAACTAGAGGGTAGCCTGTGACATTTTTCTGAGGAGAACTGTGAACCTTTACAAGGTGTACAAAACACAGCGGGTTTACAACTGCTGGCTTCTGGACTCAGCCTTTTTTCTCTCTGAACCCAAAATCATGAGCCAGCTTCTCAGAAGGCCCATGGAATTGCACATAATGTCTTAATCTACTTCGCTGTTGCCAAGTGTCACAGGGTGGCTGCTGTCTTCTTTCACCAACAAACAATATAAACACAGATACACTCAGTACCTGCTTCTGTCATCTAACTTGCAGGGATTGCCACAAATGAAAAAAGCCAGACTGAGCTTCCAGAGAGCCCAGAAGACCAATATTGAGTTGTACTATTTTAGTTGTGGCTATTTTCACCTCTTCACACCCCAGAATTCTAGCATCTCTGAATGATTTAAAGTAAATGTGTGCATCTAACTGGACACAAGAAACTGCTTTTCAATCAGCCCATCTTTGTTATAGAGACAATTTTAGCACTGTTACCTCATCTCTTAATGCTTATGATTATCTTGCTCTTCCAGCAGGAAAGAAAAAATACAGATGGAAGACACGTGGAAGACAGAAGATGAGCTGTGGAGAGAAGTAACTGACCACTATGTACTGCACAGAAGAGTAATATGATTCCAGTACTTGATAATGACCCTCTTTGACTGGGGACAAAGCCAAGCATGTGGTACATGACTTTCTGTCCTGAAAGGCTCATCAAATCTGGAAACTCACATAGCCAAAGTGTTTATTTCTTCCACAGCAGACAATAGAGTGTTTGTTTTATAGGGTAACAGAGTGGGTTCTGTGGTCCCTTCTTTTCTATTGATATTTCTAGCACTAACTTCCTCAAACTTTTGTATTTTACCAGATATTGCAGACATATAACAAAGCATCACTGGGGATTCCTACGTAAACAGCTAAAACTGCACCAGTCACCCCTAAATAACATATTTTCATGATGTTCAGTGAATTATTGCTCCAAAACCCATTGAATTGGTCAATCTTTGAGCATATTCAATTAATAAAAAGAAGGCTGAAGTTCTAAAGCCCTGTTTCAAAGACCGTGGCTAAAAAATTCTGTACTCAGTGACCCATCATAAGAGCAGAGGGCTCATTCCAGCCAAGACACAACACCTGACCGAAACACAGACACAGCCAAGAGGCTGTTTGTTGCTACTCAGCATAAATATGTTTCTTGACAAACTGAATTGCAGACCACATACATTTATGCTCCGCAAGTACTATACTGCAACAGGAAGGGTAGGAATGACAGGGAGAAACAATGCTGTTCATGCTCCAGTGATAATCTTCCCTCTTTCTTACTGGCAATGAACAGTTCACTCTGGAGATGCAGAGATGAATTCCTAGACTGAAAGCTCTAGAAAATGTCACTGTATCAACAATAGTTCCTCATAGGTGGGACATGTGGACTCACCTGAATGGGCTTCAGAGGATTCAGGTTAGCACGGAAGGCTTGTTCAGCTGCATTGAGTTTTTCCTTTGGCAAGGTGCAGATGTAGGCTTCAGAGTCCATGGCCACTGTCTGATTTTGCATTGTAAGAAATTCAGACAGTGCTGATCTATTACAGAGATCTTGCAGTCGCATTCGGTAACCGGATAAGAAGACCTGGAAAAGTGGAGTAATCATGTAAGGCTCCCTTTGTGTAAGATGCATATCACAAAATTGTTTATCTCCTAGAAAAAAAACTAACCATTCATAACATTTCCAGATAAAGGTTAGAAAGCATTCTTCCCTACAGACTGTGCAGCCCTGACCCATGCACAACTCAATTCCAAGAAAAAACATGCTTCCCTGCTGGGTATACAGAGGAGAAGTCCGGGGGGGAGGCTGGTCTGTTTTCTCTGCAAACCTGCACAGAGCAGCAGTGATTCTGTTCTTCACAACAGCCATTTATTTCCTGCAACCAAGGGTACAGACATTGCCTAACTTTCAGTCTCCTGGGAACTGAGCCACAGAGACAAAACAAGGCTTGTGACCAGACATACGTCTGGCAAATGTATGTGAAGGGCAAAAGACCTATGTCCAAACTCTGTAGATGTATCTGCCCACCACATTTTCTGTGCCCTTCTGAATCAGGATCACTTTCTCCCTTCCTCTAAATTATCTCTCTACTCACTACCAAGATAAACATTTTACAGTGTTTCAAGGCAGATAATGTACCAGTGGAAAAGGAAAAAAAAAATCTTTTTTTTTTTTCATCTTAGAACTAAACAGGATCGATCTGCATCTCAGGAGTTCACAGTTCCTGAAAAGCCTGAAAATTTTCTCATCTTTCAGAAACAAAAGGGCATCAACAGTCCAGGGGGAAAAATGCACTATATTCAGAAAACAAGCAGATGGAACCGATAGGAGAAGGAAGAGATTTATAATGCAGTGCTTGTGCAAACCTTTAACTTTAGTCTTCATCCATATGCCAAAAATAGGATGTTTCCATGCTGCAAACTCAGCTGAATAAATGAGATAGATAGCTCTCATATCAAAAAGGCTGGCCTTTTGAAACACTTTGGGTGAGGTTTTATGCCAGCAGAGATACTATTGCTTTTGTAGCCATGCTAAGGTATTCCTATGGTATTCCATATCAGGTATTCCTATCAGGTATATTCCTGATACTCAGGAGACCTGAGATGAATCTAAAGCAGCTTCCCTGGGTGGACATAAAGAAAACCAGTGTCTCCCAGTGCTTTGGTGATCACTCAAAAAAGTGAAGGTGAACAATCCTACTATCCCCTGTGTCTGCCCACCTTATTTACCCAGATTTTAAGCTCTTTTGGAGAAAAGCTCCTCTTTCCAAACACAGTGAGGTCCATACCATATGACTCTAGAACAAGGACCCTGCCTAATCCCTTAAACTAAAACACCCAGTCACACAAGCCAATTCTCTGCAATCATTTCAAGTCACCTGAAACCTTGGTGTCTCCAACATTTCACTAGAACATATCATTAACTTTTAGGATTAATTATCAAACTACACTAAGCCAGATGGCTCAGTAGAATTCACTGAAGAATGAGACAACATGTGCAAAGGGGGCAGCATTTGTAACTTCACGAAAATGAAGTCTGAAAGAGCTATTTATCAACTCCACTTTAAAGAGAAGATCTAGTCTGGAGCTGGGTAGCAGAATGGATTTCCTCCTCTTTTTACACATCATCTTTTGTGTTGCCTTAAGGAAACTACAGGTTTTTGGAGCACGTGTTCCAAGCTTGACAATGGCAGACAGCCATCCCAAGACAGGGTCTCCACCGCCTATCCTTACAAAGGCCACCATGAGAGCACTCAGGAGTTTCATTTGCAATCAGTACTCACTTGTACTACATAATATTCAAATGCATACTTCCACACATGGGTCTCAGCATCCTTTTAAAGCTTATAACCACATAAAACATTAAAGGCAAGAGGGAAGAGAGAAGGTGGGATTAAATTTTCCTGTTTGTAGAACACCCAGCACAGAGGGGTCTTACACTGTGGATGAAACAATAGGCCAACATTATAGTAGTAGTTGAAAATGCTCTTTACCTGCTGGAGGTTGACATCTGCATTCAGTAGCACCTCCACTGCAGATGATGGCATGGACACGTTATGATGGAGGAAGTATGAGAAGGTCTCGTTGTCAATCAGGAAATCCCGAAGTTTCAAGTCTGGAAGGCAACAAAACAAGCAACATTCTTGTCAGGGCAATGCTGAAAGGAAACTCATGTGAGAGCTCTGAACAGGGAAAGAAAGCTGACAAATGGGGGAAGGGGAACTACAAACCATAGTACAAAGGGAAAAGAGGAGCTGCTGGCAAATTGCTCTGAAACTTGGAAGCTTTCAGAGATGTCAATCCATGATGCCTGATCTCAATTTAAAAAGAACCTTTAAAAGCAACTCCTTTAACATCATTACTTCAGCTCAGTTTGCATATACATACACTGAAGCAACAAGGCACACTGAGCTGCTTCCCTGCTCTTGGGTGAAACCCACTCCAGCATTAGCACTGCACAAAGATTCAGCTTCACTTAATCCCTGTGTTGTCACCAAACATGGGACTGAGCTGGTGCATGGACCCCTGAGGGATCTACTAGCCTGTATTTTACTAATAGTAGATATATTCTACCATAAATTTCAGAGTCTGACATATGCAGGCATGCAGATGTGATACAGAATTGTACACAGGTCTAGAAAACAATCTTAATCAGTTGGCAAAGTTTCTGCAAATGCTTTTCAATTACATTTTCTTTTTCAAAAGCTTCACCTTCTGAAGCCACTAGTGTTGCAGCTCTTGCCTTTGAAACGAATTTGTACCTCTGTCACAGCAGAGGAGAACCATCTGGAAATTATAAGCCTGGATCTTAGGCAACTGACCTTCACACTGTTTTGGGTTAGGGAGAATTCTATCTTTACAATAAGGAAAGCAGCTATGTCAGGAGGAACTGAGAGAGCAAGTTTATAAGGGTGAAGATATCCAGACCCAGACAAGATCAGCCAGCTAGGTGTCACACTGCTTTTCCTACTCGAGGAAGGGAGGATGCCACAGCCCTCAGCAAACAGTAGAAAACAATGAGCCCTAAAGGGAAATAATGCAAGGGAGCCCCAAGTGTTTGCATCCTCCCCTTCCTATAGGGAACAGCTGTAACAGAACATCTGTGGTTTTCCCCATTTCCATGGTTTTGGCTTAGCTCAGCGGGTGATAGCCTCCAGAAAGCCCAACCCTCATGTGAGAGCTGCTGGAGGAGCAGGGGTGCTGGCAGGGGTGCAGGTGCCACTTCTGCTTCCTGGGCTGCACTTGGCAGAGCAACCATCAATGGGAGGAAGCCACGTGCTCCGCTCTTGCGCACGAAGCACACAGGGTTACTGACGGTCATTGCTCTCATCCACATCTCCAGTTACAAATTCCCTCTTGCCTTTCTGTTCCACATGAAAAAGTAAATCGCCCTCCTCTGCTGAGGTAACACGGAGGTTACTTTGGGACAAAAGTTCCTCCCTCGCCCTCCTCTCTCCTCCCCCAGCAGGACCACTCAGCAGTATACTGTTTTTGACCACACCATGCAAATGCCCCATTGCACCCTGTTCACCAAGATGGACCACTTATCCACTGGGATAAAGGCTGAGAAAAAGAGACAGCTCCTGCAGTACCATAAAAACGCCCTTTTCTTTCCAGTGGAGGCTGAAGCACCCTGCTTCACTGCAACCAGAGGAAAAATTCCCCCCACCCTGATTCCTTGGTTACTTCCTAAAGGCACTGAACTCCCTAAACACTTCTGCAGCTTGTTTATTTTTGGGTGAGATCATCAACAGTTCAGAAACTTAGATGGACAAAGGGGTGGCTGGCTGCAGGCACACTGGCATGCAGAGATCAGATGTTTGCAAGCTTTTTCATGTAATCTGTTCCCTTTTAAAATATTTTTCAAGCGCCTCTTAAAGGGCCACACATGTTTCTCAAAATGTAACCGAACAGTAATTCTCTCGCTTTTCTGTTTCTTCATTGCTGCTTTGCTTTTGGGTTTGCCTAGGATTTTTTTTTGTTTGAGAGTTTGGTTTGGGGTATTTTTGCCATATGGAAGCAGGATTTTCTTGGTCGGGAACATATTCTATAAGTAATTGCAGGAAAGCAACCTGAGCTACACTGGGATTCCTGCTGACCTGTCTGTAATCACGACAGGGAGTAATAAAGAGCCTGTCATCTTCCAGGGCTGCAATTAACCAGCCTAGCATTAGCAGAGCATTTCTCACCTGCCTTTTTGTCATGCTGAGCATTTTCATAGCCTGCTCTGCAATAGAATTTGCTGAAAATTGAAGCTGCCTTCCAAGGCAACTCCTACAAATGTCCAAAGGAGTTTTCATCATCATTTGGGTGAAAACACAAAGGGAACAGAACATAAAGTCACCGAAACTGCCTGTGGGACAACACTTGGCTTCCAGCCAGCTGGTCACAAACCCTTCCTCACTGGTCATAACTACTCAAGAACACCAATGGAATTTCTGTGAGACCAAGGGACTGAATCTGGACACCACAGTCCCACTGCAGTGCTCTAAGCAAATAGCCAGCCTTTCCCACATGCATTTGTTACCCCATCTGTTCCTACTTCCAGCACTTGTGGCTCAGTGTCTTGTGCAATCCCTCTTAATGATGGAGGCATGCATAATGACTTGCACATGAAACCACAGAAAAGCACCAAACACTGCAATCAGCCTAAATTCCTGCCATAGATACTTCAAAAAGACAAGAGTTAATAGAGGTTTCCTCTTGAAAGCAGCCATTTTCCTCCAAGAGTGCTTGCCACTAGGGCATAAGGAATTACACCAGCACTGGTTAAAAGAAGTCCTCCAAAAATAGAAAACAAAAGAAACAGACAAGTCTTGAAGGTTAATATCAAGCTTACCTAATAATGCAAACATTTGCAATGGAAAAACACATTTTACAGCCATAGGCCTACTACTGCAATATTTTCCTGCTGTAAGAGCTCAGACACACTATCGAGTTACTCGAAAAATGTGAGGCAAAATATGTCAGCTCAAATGTAATTTAACTCATGCAACTTCTGCCACGCTTGAGGCTGACCAAGAGCACAGTCAAACTATTGCAAGCCAGCTAGCACAGAACAATGCGGCTGCAGCATCCAGACAGGGCATCAGAGAGAAGTACTTTTGCTGACAAGGACCTGCAGCCTCTCCTTCCCTCTCCCCTTCTTCATCTTCAAGAGAAAACCAGGGGAGCTGCAGTCCCACAGGCTCCCCTCACCACCACATGAAACCTCAGGTCCCAGCAACAAAGACAAACCCCAGGTACAAGTGCAGAGATGAAGCCAAGGTCAAACTGAGCAACCATGCTCAGAGACAGTCAATAGGATGAACGTCTGCAGAGGAAACACTGAGGTAGCTTGTCCTTATGGTAGACTGCTTTTACAGATGCAATCTCACAAGACCAACAGCAGAGATCATAATCAGAGGCCTTGCTTATAAGCCATGCAAATAACCCTCAGTGCCAGCAGTCCCAGCAGGGTCTGAAACACTTTTGTTCTACCGAGCTCCAATTCAGGCACTGTGCACAACAGAGCACGTAACAGTCCCCGGCCACGTGAAACAAGCAGAGAAGTCCATTTCCCATACAGGGCAGGGGAAAAAGGTCCTCCCTATGGTCACATAAGGAAGTCTCCAGCATAACAGATTGCTCCCAGAGCTGGAGGTCTTGTGCCTTAACCACAAAACCACCTTCCTCTCTCAAGTCACAGGTCAGAGTAAGACAATCACATACAGCATAATTTCATGGACACTGACTTCATGAAAGGTGCATCTGTCCTTTGTTTCCACGCAGTTCAAACCCACCTTGGGGGCTGAATTCTGGGCATGGAAACCAGACACTCACAACCTTCAGACTGCAGAACATCTCCTACAGGACCAACACTCTGGTTCAAGTCTTTATAAGATCTATGTTTTCCTGACATCTCAATCTTTTCCAGCACCTTCATGCCTGAACACAGACTTAGGTCAGTCATTCCCTGCTTGAGAATCAAATCACTGTGACAATAATAAACAAATATAAAACCTACTCAAGATTCTGAAAGACACCCACAAGAATTAACGAAGAAAAACAGAACCTCCAATGCTTGCTACATTACTGGTTAAATCAAACAGCAAACCAAAAATTGTTCATTAAAAAAAGAGCAAGTCAGTGCTATGTGGGGTCTCCATTCCATGCAGATCAGAACTGAAGCGCTGATTGTGCAGTGAAGAAACTGTCCACAATCTGCATGTGCTCCACAGCCAGATTTTTTAGTATGCTCAGTCTAGAAACACATCCCCAGTTACTTTCAAACAAGCTCAAACTGTGGCTCAATGCAGGAAAAAGCAAAGGAAACCACAGCCAGGAACCAGTTTTAATTTTCTGTTCTCACTAAAGTATGACCATGACAGGTCTCACAGTAAGCAGTAACCATTTCCAGCAGCACTAGGAAGATACACAGACACATGGGACAAAAAAAGCCTCTAAGGACAATTTACAGAGCAAGACTGTTCCCCTCAAACTTCTGTTCTTTCTTGCTTCACTTAGAAGCACAGAGGGCTCATACCTTCCACCAGAAATGTAATGGTGCAGTGTCTTTTAAAATTAAACAATAGGTTAGAAAGACAAAACCCCACGGAAATTGTGGCTACAGTTTTCATATCCTGAACACTAAAAATAAATGGCATACCAGTGGCATTTCAACATATCTCCAGTCTACCGTAGACTACAGAGCTCACCAGGTCTGACTTCAATTTGTGGGACTTCTGCCCAAAGGGTTTGTGCCTATAGTCTACAATAAATCAAAATTTTCAGCCAGTTTAAAGCTAACAAGCTCAGTGAAAACAATGTGAAGTCAAATCTATTGTTTACTGACCAGCTTCACATGCCCTAAGTTCCTCCAAAGAACTGGGTGAAAGAAGGGGGAGAAGGGGATTTATGCCATAAGTTAATTCAGAAGCTAAGAGGAAAGCAGGGCATTCTGTCCTGTCTACAAACATGACTATTTGTCTTTCACTCCCTCTTGATGGAATGTGCAGGGCAGAAAACAATTATGTTATTTTCTGTACATCCACTGTCGCTGGAGAATTTACTAGCCTTTAGCTAAGCCTGTATTCCTCACAGGCAAGCATCAAGGGAAAAGAGAAGCTGGTGTTAAATTAATTATGAACTTATTTCTCATCACAGAGAATGCTTATAGGGCAACCCAATCATTTTCATAACAGCAGCATTAAGGAATCACAGCAAGCTGAAATAGTAACAAGACAGGGCACGAGAAGCTTTAGTTTCATTCTTTAGAGTCAACAGGTTTCCACAAGTGCCTGAAGGAGGCAAGATAGACAAGTGGGTTTCTAACACAGTGGATTCAGAGATCTCCAGCAGTTAACAGAAAGACCTAAGTAGGGAAGAGTGGCAAGTGAGCAAATAAGGCATCTTCTTCTCCCTGCACAGAGTTCACATTCATCACTTCCAGTTCCCCACTCAGGTACAACCATGCTTATGCAGCAGGGAAAGAAGGTGTGCGGCACTTCTGACACAGGCTCTCACACGAGAGCAATAACTCGCACCAGTCCGATTGCACAGCTGGATCTCAAGACTGTGCAACACCGTCCACAGCACCCAGGCATAACTGGAGGACAAGGTCAAGATGCTCCATGGCCATACAGGCATACTTCATCCTGGGCATCACTAGTTCACTGGTCATGCTACCTGTAACAGGAGTTTTTGCAAGACAAAAGCAAATGAAGGGGATGATTCATAGAACAGAATCACAGAATCAACTAGACTGGAAGAGACCTTTAAGATCATCAAATCCAACCCTGTACCCCAGGACTGCCAAGACCACCACTAAACCATGTCACTCAGGTCCTACTTGATTTTTGAACACATCCAGGGACAGTGATTCCACCACTGCCCTGGGCAGCCTGTTCCAATGCCTGAGCACCCTCTCTGTGAAGAAATTGTTCCTAAATCCAATCTAAACCTCCCCTGGTGCAGCTTGAAGCCATTACCTCTTGTCCCATGACTTGGTACCTGGGAGAAAAGACAGACCCCCACCTCACTACAACCTCCTTTCAAGCAACCTGAAAGAGCAGTAAGGTCCCCCCCTGAGCCTTCTCCTCTCCAGACTCAACATCTCAAGTTCCCTCAGCCGTTCCTCATCACACTTGTGCTCCAGACTCCTCACCAGCTCTGTTGCCCTTCTGCAGACCCGCTCCAGCCCCTCAACGTCTCTCTTGTAGTGAGGAGCCCAGAGCTGAGCACAGGGCTCTAGGTGCGGCCTCACCAGTGCCGAGCACAGGGGGACGATCACTGCCATGGCCCTGCTGGCAACAGGAAGCTGAGACTAAGAGCAGGAGATCTTGGCCTGTTACAGCATTGTACCCTACTGAGCCAATGACCCTGACCTGCAACGTGAAAAGCAAACTTTCAGGTAGGACAGTACTGAACAAGGGCAAGACAGCAAATTTTTTATCTGCCTTCATTATATTCCTAACTTTTGACAACACATCTACAAAACATGTGTTTTTTTTGGGGGGGGGGGTATTTGTTTGTGGCTTTTTGTTTTTTTGGGTTTTTTAAGAGCAATTACTATGATTTTATTTTTTTTTTCCTGTAGGGCAGTCTTCCCCTATGTGCATTCCCACCTCCTGTGTGGTGAGAACAGCTCTCAAAGCTGCCTGCATCCCTACTGAAACTGGCAGGAGCTGAAGCTGAAGAAGTTGGACAGCTGAACGTAGGTTTGCTAAGAAGAAATCAAACAGCTCAGCAGGCATGTTGTGCAGGATCTGCTAGTGTGAAAATACAAGCCTAATTTGCTCACAGTCCAAGTGCTGTTCCTTCTGCAGCCATGGCTTGACCTGTTTTTATGTTAAGCTACAGCTCTTTGCTCTCTGCCTGCCTCTGCAGACATTAGATAAGAACACCCATTTAACCAGAGATCATCATCTTCATGTATTTGTCATGCTAAACAGTGATGTGAGTAGAGGGAGGCAGCCTGCTGTCCATGTCCAACAGCTAGGATATATCCTGGGAGAAAAGGAAATGACTGACCCAGGCCTTCTCTCTCATCTTGGAACTGCAAAGACCGGAACCATCTCCATTCCTCTACAAGTCACCATTTTTACTTGGAAGAGCTTTAAAAAACAGTGGCCAGCACAGGCACTCTGGCAGAAAGCACAGCTGCCACCTTATAGTGGTACACACACAAAAGACCAGTCCTTAGTTAGGTTTTTCTGGGCGTATGCTGGCTTCAAAGATGCAGAGCCCATTTAAGCCTGCTGAGATCCCACCTCCAACTGCCTGGAAATTCAGCAGCAAACACAAGTCTCAGACCTCTCCCTAGGTAGTACTTTAACTCTCACATACCATCAGGACCCTCTCCTGTATGGCACACACAACAAAAGCTGCATGAGAAAGCAAAGGCATAAGGCACCAACATGAAAGCCACTAGCCGGTCACCCACCACCTGCAGAGCTTCGGTCTAGGAAGGGGCACACCCAACCACCTCCCTAGGCTCAGTGTAACACTGCGATAGAGATATGCTGGTGTCTTCCCCGGCTGCAAGCCAAGTTCTGTTACCAGTACAGACAACTGTGAAATGCAGCTTGCCAATGGAAAAAAATACCACCAAAAAAGACAAAAAAAATGTAAAAAAAGGAAAAAAATTATTCTAACAATGCAAAAAATGAAGCTGTTTTAAAGAAAGCATCCAAAGCATCTTCACTGTATTGCTTTAAGAAACAAATGCCAAGCAGAGCTCCAAATTGCATAGCAGTTATAATTGGTAGAAAATTCTCCTGCTAATTTTCACAAAATAAGGACAAACTGCAAAATTCTTAGCCTTCAAATTGGCTTGTTAGCCACAAAGATGACATAGCTCAGGTATGATCAGACACAATACTTAATCACTGCAGCAAATTATTTTCCGGAGTGGTATACATAACCCGTTCAGGGCTGGTACAGGCTATGGAGGAGGTCTGTAAAGGTCAAACCCATCTCAGAGAAAGGAAAGTGCTTCTGAAGAGGCAGAAAGTAAGGATTTGCTGTTAAGACTGGATTTTACCTGCACTAGGAACATTATGCCCTAGCTAATACACAGATTTTAGACATTTCAAAACATCAACTCAGACATGGTAAGATACAGTGACAGAATTAATTGGAAGCCAGACTGGAAAACAAACGCCATGGCTACATCCAGTCACATACCCCTATTCTAATGGCAAACGCTGGTGTGAGCATACAAGGAATGACATTACTGTATTAAAAAGCATGGAGCTAAGCAGAAATTTAAAGTCTGAGTTGTGACCATGGAAAATCTTGTCCAGAATTCCTGGTACTTGAGCAAGTGACCTTAAATTCAGTGGAAATTCAAGTCACAGGAAAAAGCAGGGCTGGACATTTTAATCAAATGACCATTACTAACAGAAGGGTTTTCATGAGCTGGCGATGTGAGTTTGCATCTGGTATACTGCTGGCTCAAGCGCAAACAGGAAACACCTATATGAGAACCATTTCAAGCCCCCAGACAAGCAGGCAGAATCATCCCAGCAGTATCATGCTACTCTAAACTTATCACAGCACCAGGTACCCAGTGCAAAAGGCTTCCCCATGACACTGGTATGGGTAGTGATGAACCTCTAGCAAAATGGCAGGCAGAGCTGTGCAGGACCAAAGCACCCTGAGACTCCTGCACTTGCTTGTTCTGCCTTACACACAGACTGATGAGAAAAACCCATCCCTCCCTTGGGTGTGAAGCCTCACCCTGCCATGGCTCCCCTCCTCTCATTTGCAGAAATTCAGGGAACTTCACATCTGACTTATTTTAGATATCAAGTCTGCAGTCAGCAGATCAGAGTGACTTTTGCTTCCCCTACATTCAAGAAGACCTATCACTTCTGGATTTAGTGCCAAGTCTAATGCCCTTAATCTAGCACAGAACAGCAGAAGCCACCTCCAGAACAAAGGGTCAAACCAAGAGTTTAGGGCAACCTTTGCAACTGCTCAGCCCCTTCACTAGTATAAATCAGTCTGCTGAGCAACATCACTTCAGAACAGTTAAAAAACTTTCCCACTCTTAGGGAAACACTGAAAAACAGATGCTCAGTAGATATGACTACCCAAAGTCACGTAAAGTCTGGCCTAGAGATCACACCTCTTGTACCCTCAGTGTGACAGTATACTGCTGTTCACATTGGGATGCTCCCAAGAGTCCCTGCTTTAATAGCCTGAGGAGCTCATCCTTCTGGTTGGTGTTCTTCTGGACTGTCAATAATACTAACCATTCCTTCCATTCAGTAATTACATAAGTTGCTGGCTGAAAATACATCTTGTAGTACTTGGACCCATATCAAGTGTCCACTGCATTTTACATAGAGGACAGAAACATTATTAGTAGACACAGAAAACATCAGTGCCTCTTGTTGCTTTAGGAACCTGCTCCTCTGTACCAGTGTCCCCAGAGCAGTGCAAATACCCTAAAAAAACCTGAGCATGCACTGCTGGAGTGGTCTTCTGCATTATTTATATGGTTGCAGTGGTAAAATTCTTTGTACTTTCTTTGGGTAGCAGCAAGAGGAAACAAGAAAAGGAAGGAAAGATGCCAGGCAGGTGGGGAAACTTGGGGTCTTACAGGGCTACTCCATTGTGTTGATTTCTGATCTCTGGCTTTGCAGCACACTGTCGTCCCCCCCCCGCTGGGTAGTGGGCAAGTATGTGAGTGGAGCAGGGTAGTAGTATAGGTATGCAGGCATAAGTGACAGCTGCTGACCATGTTGTAACACAGCTGTGCTTTCACTACAAGGAAAGCTGTTGGGACAACACACTTCCATGTGTGGTTCCTTACATCTAGTCTCAAGTGGTAAAGCTGTTGGTGGGTTGTGGGGTTTTTTCCCTACTGTTCTGAAGTAGCATTTTGTTCAGTAGAAAACAGCTGCTGCTTTCCTAAGCGTAAGCCGCCAGTTGGCACCAGTCAGAACAAGCACTTAGACTTGAGATATTGCTATTTGCAGTAAGCTGTCTTTGTCCCATCAGCAAATCCCCTTCTGGCATACGTGTATGCTCAGTGAACCTCAGATACGGTCCTGTTATGTTTCAAATGCAATTGCTAAAATAGAAGAAAAACTACTCAGAGAAAGGACCCTCTGAGACATAACAGTTCATACTTATCAAGTTCTGCCTGGCTACAGTCATGCAAACCTGCCAGTGTCAGGCAAAAATGCATTTAAAGACTAATGCAGGTAGTATTTGCCTCTGAAAAGGCAAGAAGAATAGAAAGGTTCAGGGAGGAGAAAAGAATAAAATAAAGCAACAAAAGCACAGGAAAGGATCTTTATTTAAAATCCCTTAAAAGAGACCTTTAATGCACATCCTTAGAACAAAACCTAAATTAGACAAGAAAGGAAACTGGCCATTGACAGAGGGTGTGTCACAGATAAGACTGAAATCTCCACATAGAGCAAATTAGTGCTGCTCAGTCAGCACAAAAAAGATAAGGTGACATCTTCAGCTAATAGGTGACCTGCATTCCACTGAATTTTCAAAGCTACACCAAATTTTCATGAACTGACTATTTTATGCCACAGCATACGCAATATGTAGTTTTAACAATCTCAGTTAATTATTAACAGTTAATACGTAAAAATATGGGGTTGGGTTTTGGTTTTTTGTTTTATTCTGCAGCTTTTTCATTCAATTTCAATGGATTTTTCCAGAATTTTGGAAAGAAAAGTATCTGCTAAGTATGATGTAAGCATTTAACCTGAACTAAAAATACATCTGAAACAAGACATGACCACTAACTGATAAAACATGGTAAGAGCAGAAAGAACCCTAGGGGCGGACATGAAGAACGCTGCAGGTTACTGAAGTTCTAAATTGTAGCAACAAGTGGTAGAATATGTTGTTTGATTTCAGCCAGGATCCTGGCATTAACATCACTTATTTTGCAACCAAAAATATTTAAATAAAACAGCATCTGTTTCGCATGAAAAAGGCTGCCTATAAAAATTGAACTTTAATGGATTAAAAAAAAACCCAAACTTTGAATCAACATCAACAATATTTCAAAACCATCACCTTTTATTGCACTCTGATTACACTGAAAACTGCCACATCCTACTGTGTTTCAGAATGAGGGCTCCAGTTCCTTGGCAGCCATTGTTAGTTTCTCAAGAGCACTGTAAAAATTAGGTAGTGTTCATAATGCACAATGAAGATGAAAATGTATTATTACTAGAGAAGGCTCTAGAGCTGAACATTAACTTGTCAAAGCTGAATATTAACTTAAGAGATACAGGTCAGACCCAAATTAGCCACTCTAGCCTTAGCACCAAGTCGGATAAAGGAGCGGACAGAGCATTTTCCAACTGGCAATTTCATAATCATCAGTCTCATGAGAGCTCAGCCCCATGGAAATCCCCCAAGAAAGTTGAACTTTTCACTGGTTGACAGTGGTACAAATTTCCTAGGGGACTGCTAGCACCAAGCTCGATGTGAAGAGTCTCTATCCTGCTCTCACCCTGCCTCAGACTGTAGCTTAAATAAATCACGTGCAATCTTCCACAAATCAGGCAATTTGTTGAGAATGACATTAGAAGTCATTGAGAAAAAAAAAAACAGAAATTGTGTCAGAGTGGAGAACAGCAAATAAATGCAAACTGGAGTTAACACTGAGCATAAATTTTTGGCAACATAATGCTGGTATTAGCAAGCTGTATTGACAAGGCTGCACACAAAAAGGAGATAATAAGAGAGTGTGAAAAGTAAATTGTTTACTTAACACTCAATTTTATTTGCTGGTTCAAAATAGAAGTCAGTGTTGACAGAACAGGCTGAAGAGCTTTAGGAGACTAAAGAAAGCACCCAGAAATTTTTAATACTGTCCTGCTTCTGCAGCAGATGCTAATATTACTTACACAGTAACAAGCGCATGAAGTAATTTCTGTTTTCTTTACCACAGTGCCTTTATCTAGACAATTAAGAGCAAGATAAGGATGTTGCCTTTAAGGTAGAGTGATCTGGTATCAGTTGGAATAGCTTTGTTGCTAATTGTAGATATGGGCCCTGCTGGCTTCCCAGCATGCAGGCAAACCATGAGCTGGCACGAGGTCTTAAAGTTACCAGATTGCCAGTGCAGACCTTCACCAGTGCAGTCCAATGTTGACATGCTTGTGATTCTCTTCATGTTTTTTAAATAGGGTTCAAAGTCTTTTGTAATAGAATTCTCATAAATTCTCACCCTTCTGTCACCTAGTTTAGTACAGACACTGCAGCAAGGCCAGATTTAACATAACACTGCATGAGTTTTTTTCAATTCTGCTTTCAAACGGATTTCAGACTTTCGCTCCCACATCCATACCTAGGATCCTAGCTGCCATAATTCTAAACCTGTCACTTCAAAAGCATCTCAGCAAAAAGAAAGTTCAGACCAAAACCAGGAACTAAAGCCCAGTTCTGCAGAATCAGAAGACACATTACAGGCACTTCAGATGCACATTACACTCTGTTTACCCACTTCAACCTCTAAGCAAAGTCATGCAAAAACAATGCTATTACTGATAAAGAAACCTCTGAAAGTTCATGGGCAGCCCCATGGGAAACAAATATGATTCTCCTGGTAACAGATTTAATGCTGCAGCAGATCTTTGTGACTAAACCTCTATCAACATCATTTTATTACTTCAATCTCACTTCTGGCTTTGAAGTATTAAGGAAAGTAGAAATAGTTTTTACTGAAGGTGCTAACTATGCAAATGCATAATTCAGCAAATATCACGCCACCTTACTAATAAAAGCAACACACAACCTGAGACCAATGGTGCCATGAGAAATCTTCTCTACCCTTGCATATCTCTTGACTATCAGCCTCCCAGTTTCAGTTTAGAACAATAAAAAATAACAGTCTCACTGGATTCAGACAGAGGCTGTGGCTGCTATCTGTAGTAAAAGACCTTTCAGGAATGTTTTGTAAAGGTTTTTCCAGAAGATTTGCAGTCACCCGCACAACTTCCATTCACACACCAAAATAAGCCTAAACCAAATCTAAGGAGTCTCAAAGTCTGTGCCTGTTCAGTGACCCAGTGATTTAAATAAAAAAATAATTAGGTAAATGTAGGAAAACTGCCATGTGTATCCGAATCTCCCACCTGCCTGACCAACACAGCACACTACAAAACCCTTTGCACAATGCAAGTACCCAGTATTGGGAGCTTGTTGTACTTGCTCTGTCCCTGACAGATCACATCTGACCAAAGCAGAAGTCACACTGGGCTCCTTTGCTTGGCCGGATGCTTTGGGCTGGGAGGCAGCAGCAGCCAGGAGTGCCATGGGGAGTTCTGCCGAGGGCTAACGCAAAGTGCTGAAAACCACCAAGTAAAGCAGCCTTCCTGCCCACCCCTATGAGCCAAGATCTCTCTACCAATATCACAAGGCAGCATTTTGGCAACATTTTCCTGGCCTCAAGGAACGAGAAGGACCTTGCGTGTCACTGTGGGGTGCTGCGTCAGAGAGCCCAGCTGTATATTTATGTGCAACCATGCAATGGCAGGAATGCCACTCTGCAGTGCCTGGTGTCTGCAGGTGTTTCCGGGGGTAAAGCCAACTGTACATATGGCTTATTAGTCCTCATTCTAGCTTGGCTGGTTTTTGCTAGGATCCTTCCCCAGGCAAGTCAAGGAGGAAGCCACTAATTAGGGAAAGGTAGGCAGATATAAGGATCCATCTGAATGTTTAGCTTGAGAGCATGGGGTCTTTGTTAGGAAGAAGACACTGAGGAGGGAGTCAGCCATCACTTTAACATCATCTAGGTAAAACATCCTGTTTTCCTGAGCACCCTGATAATCACACAGCAGCATAAAGGACACTAGGAAGCCTCTCCCAAGGTTGATCTTCAGCCTAAGCCCCTCACCACCTTTTATGTGTTAAAGAAAAGCAGCACTATTAGCACTGACCAGAGAGGCTGCAAACTCCTTCAGTCCCAACATTTGTCTGTACAGCAGGGTGCAACATCAGCAGAGAATGCTAGGTAGCTGGAGTTCCTTCTAAACCACAAGCAATACTAATCCAGCAAACAGCTGGGAAAAGCAGGACATAAGGAACAATAGCCTGAGAACTGATGCAATTTTAGGTGATGTTTGTTTCCCTCTGCCTATTTCATTGCTCCACTTCTGTTTAGTTGGATTGGTTTCAAGGAAAATAGAAACATGCCCTTTGGGATCACTGAAAACTAAGAGCAATGAAGTAAATACCAGCCAGGCTGGCTGATATGTGCAACTGTTAGCAACAATCAAAGAAGGTGGCTTTAATTTTAACCTGTTGATTTATTACCCCATGGCACTGCAGAACAAAGTATTGGGGTGCCCTGTAGAGAGAAGGAAGAAAAATAGCATGCCAGAGCCAACAGCAAGCTGTATCTCCACCTTTCAAAACAGGAGGAAAGCTTATTTCTTGCAAACACAATCTCCTGCCAAAATGGCATTGAAACCAGTAGCAAATCCAGTGCCTGCAAGCAGTGAGTCAGACCTACTGCAGGCAGCAATCCCAGCAGCCATGTCATGCTCTTGGAAGTGCCATCACCAAGGTCTTTGTGCTCTGGTTTGCACTCTGACTTATCATGACTGTTGAAGACCTTGGTGACATCTCTGGACAGAGATGTAACAAGTGTTGGGAAGGAGAGGGCACCTGGCACCTGCCTGCAAAATTGATTACGTTAAGGTATGTGTGTGCCTGCACGTAGATTTCACTGCTCAAGGCTTGCTGAACGTGGCCACAGGACAGCAGCACCCATACAGCGTGATAACTGCCTGTGCTGAACTCCCTCGCACCACCCGTTAGTCCTTCAGCTTGGCCAGAAAACGTGCTACATGAAGCAAGGGTGGGCTGTTCCCTACTGGTAACACATTGTGTCTCTCCGCCAGAGAACTCTTGCGGAGCTCAGAGCAACAGAGCACAGGAGACGCTCCTCAAGCTCCTGGACAAACAATCCTGTTATGAGCAGCTACCTCCCATCTCATCAAAAGGTGACTGAGACATAAAGCCTGTCGGCATGAGTGCACAGCACTGCCTTAACAAAACCTTAGTGTCCCAACTTGTCTTTAACCAAGACACTGACTCGCAGGCACCCTGCTCATCTGCCGCAAGTCTCCCTTCTGCAGGGTTCAGCATATGCCTAATTTCAAATCAAGCAATATTAACTGTCGCACCTTGAACGCTGGTTTATGAGGGTCGTTTTAAAGAAGCTTGAAATGAAAGGACTTAGGCAGATTCAAGCATCTGAAACTAAATACAGACATGCATGCTTTGAATGACTAGCATTAGAACAAAATCTATACCACAGCTCCAATCTGTGTGCTAGTGTAAGATCACATCCTGAAGCCTGTTTCAAATCCAGAAGGCAGCCATGGGAAGCATACACGGGAGAAGGACATCACACCAGAATGAATATGAGGGAGCTGCAGAGACTCCACAAATAGGAAGCATAAAACATACAGGGAAGCATAAGCTGCAAAGCTGCATCTGTCTAGAGCACATGGCTTCAGGCCCAGGCCAGAGCTGGGACAGAGGTGGTATTACAAATGTTTCCAATCATTAGCTCATAAGGTAATCAGCCTTCCTGCTAATTAGCAACATATACGTATAAAGGCAGTGCTTTCAGATTTGGAGGTGTGCTTATATCTGACATCTAATCCTACTGTCAACTTACATTTCCAGCCACTGGAGAAACCACTGGAGAAAATGCCCCTCAAATAAAAACATCTAAGCATCTCTCAGACCTCACTGTATACAACAGTGGAAGGCTTTACCTGTAGTTCCTTTCTTTGTGCAGGAATTAAGCACTGCTAAGCACAAATATACAAGTACTGGTAAGAACAGAAGATGCTGCTCTATGCATGATGTCAGAGAATGAATCAGCAGCCAAGCAGCAGGCCGCAAGGACCCTCAAGATGGAGGCTTTGTGTAAATGAACATATCATGAAAAAGACAAACAGGCTTTGTTCCCTATAAGCCTTACCAACAATGGGCATTCTGTCATTCTAATAGAGAGATTTGATTTTTTTTAGTACACATTTGAAATGTTTTATTATAGAAATACAATCTTTGATGACTGAGTCTGAGGCATATTTCTGCAGCCAGTCTGGTAGTCTTTATAGTATAGAGAAATGTGAGCCTTCTGACTTTCAACTTGTACAATGCTCTATGCAAGATGCTTCTTGGAATCACTCCTCCCCCTCAAACCTTCCCAGCAATGAGAGTTTCAGCTTATGGCTTTGATAAGTTTTCTTGTAAATGCCCATGCCTGACGTTCACTTCATGTTTCAATACAAAACACCAGTGTCTGCCCTCTTTGGAAGAGTCCACTTGCAGATACCACTGTAGGCATGGAGTGTAAAATCCAGTAACAACAATATATGTCATTCTGACAAATTAAGATCTCCATGAAAAAGCAGCATTAAACCTCTCCTTGGGAAATAATCTTAGCTCACTTTGGCCGTGTTCATTATGTGTCTGTTTCTGTGCAAACTGTTCGTTCTGCATGTTCTCCCCTTTAAATTGCTGCATATTTAGGTAAAAGCATGACCATGCCACTTAAACGAGGGGAACCCGGCACTATGGGTATTGAGCCCAGCAAGGAAGGGAGTTACTTATGTGTAAGTGAAAGCATAAGCTTATACTGCTCAAAAAGTCAGTAGACCACAGTATCACCTGCAGATACGATCACACCAGGATTCTGCACAGCTCTGAAGAGGGGAGAGAAAGGTTATATATCCAAGCCAAATCCCTTGCACAATTTGTGTCTGTGCATACAGCCAGCACAGATCTCCCAACCTGACACTAGCAACAGATTATTTCAAAATGACCCACAATGTATTGAGCAACACAAGAAAGGATGTAAAAACCCTACTATCTCTGCTTTAAAAGCATCCTCAGGCCACATCAGACATTAAACTATTCACATCACACCAGGTCAGACACTTTTCTTCCTGAAGCCTGCCTAAGCCAGAACAAATGAAGAGAGCTCAGAAGAACTCTCACAACTGCAAAGCCAGGGCCAGCTTTCACAAAATGCTGAAATACCACTACATTCATAGAGCTCCACATGCCTAGATAGAGACTGTAGGTGAAGACACTTGATGGCTGTGTTCCATCTCTATTTCCACGGTGTTCTAAACCATTACTTTCCATCCTTTCCAGTGGACACATGAAGCACTAACACAGCACCCAAGAGAAATAATCTTTCACAGAAGAGCACCCCAAAAAATTCTAAGAAGTTGCCATGTCAGAGAGACCCAGCAGCAACATGAGAACTGCCACATTTCCTGAGACTGGGCAGAGCTGCTTCATGTCCCAGCTCTGCTGCAAGCTTCCTGAGTGATCTCACCCTAGTCACTTATTCATCTGCATGAGACAGGAAGGCACTCCAGACCTTCCCATGCAAGCTAAAAGTGGGAGGATTCTCTTTTCTTATGGCAAATGGAGCTGTGCAAGGCCCAAAGACAAAACATTTTCTTTTGGACCCTGCCCTTCAAAATTCTGCCAGACCACAGCAGAGATTGAAGCATCCTTCACCATACAGTTATACAGAAACAAAAAAAAAAAAAAACCCACCCATCCCCCCCCAAAAAAAAAAAGGAAATAAAGACTTCATTCTCTGATAATTATCAGCTCTGAGTTTGTAAACTGCTGGCCAATATCAGCTCTTCTGCATCTGTTTTCTTCCAGCACACTTCTCTCTGGAGCTCAGAGGGCAGAGCACTACATTGTGGCTATATTGTGTTGGCTGCTTCACTGACAAAACAGCAAAATAACTAGTGTTTTCCAAAAAGACGCACTGCTTGGACACCTTTGAGAGAGGCTGTATGTTAACTGACTTCAGTAGGCTGAACATGGTAATTTCACATCCGAAAAAGCTGCTATTCTTAGCATTATGGACCATCCCTTTTCTCTTCTGCTGAAGAAGCTAAAGGGCACACAAAACTCTGACACAAGAGAAGCTTAAGGTAATTCTGCAGGACTGGAAAGGGTTTTGTAAGCTGTAAATTCTAACTGTGCATATTCCCATTGTGGTACATTTCAGAAGTTTACACACATGCAGCATTAACCAGAGCAGGAATGCCAGATGTAGGTGGCTCTTTTTACCATGCCATTACCTGCGCCAGAGGAATTTCCCAACTTGCGCAGTTTTCCCAGGACCTTCTGGACATCCCGTATGCTTGTATCCTGTTGGCTGTACAAAAGCAACCTCTTGGCATCTGAGAACAGGCGGGAAACACTGGTGACAGGAAAATACAAAAACAACCAGCAGCCGTCAGCTCTCTGAGCCAGCATCCATAGATACCGTTTCACATCCCAATTCCAAACTTCAGTCCCTTCCAGTTACATCACTGCCCTCTCTGGTACAATGAGCCCTTTCTTCAGTGACCACCCCAAGATAATCAAAGGAGCCCAGCAAATGATGGCTGCTAATGCAAGGTCAAATAAAGCTACATCAGGAGAACCTCCATGCATTTGAAAGCATTTACTTAATATGGGGATGGAGAGGACCCTCCTGCTGCCTGTAAACTGCTTCCTCTTAGCAGCACGGTAATTTAAGGATGTTCTTGCTCCTTTCAAATTCTCCTACAAGTTGCAGACACATTTTACCCTGCATTAAGCCTAGGTGCCCTAGCAGTATGAGTGCAGCAAGCAAGGCAGGGTGTGAGGAAGCTGGCCATAAATTGAGCCTTCTGCAACACATTAGCCGGCAATAAGTGACAGATGTCAGGGACTATTCTCCTGACTTGCTCTTTAACAGCCTCTCTCTACACTATCTCAGAGGTTCATTAACCAAGGAAAGAGGCCCTCTGAAAAAATAACTCATATCTTGCCTTTTTATGGGCCAAATTCTGAGCAACTGATAAGAGAACTGACTTAGTCCTCACCCAGAGGTAAACCAGAGCTTTTCATTCACCAAGAGCTTCAACTGCTTGGACTCATGGACACTGCACACATACCAACTGCCTGCTAAACCCCCCTGAACTTGGTAGCAAGCTTGGTACTTCAGTGGCAACAAGAACAGCAAAACCCTTGACAGTGTAACGTTACATAGCTACCTGACAACTTCCAGTTACCCCTTCTCTGCGTGTTCCTCTAAGAACAGAGGTGAGGAAGAAGCAGGCAGACTCACATGGAGGCATTGAAGTTCCCAACAATACCAGGGGATTCCCCAGGAGTTGGGTAGCGGAAACAAGGGTTGTTGGCGTTGCAGATGATCCCCTGTATCCATGGCAAGGTCCCTGCTGATGGCATAGCTTTGTTTGGGAAGTGACCTAGAACAGAAACACAAGAGTTAGCAGACAGAAACACAGGATACAAGCCAGTACTACACAGCATTGCATTTGATGGCAGTGATAATCCTGTGCTGGTTACTGCCCCAAACGGCTTTAAGAGAGCAGAACAGCCAACTCTAAGAAGCGCTGAGCTCACATTAAGTTCCCCACACTGTTCTAGGCTTCTCCACTGAAAACCTACACCTTGTTAAGCCTATAGGAGAAGCTCTTTGCTAGTGTCATCTTTGCAGCAGTGCTTTCAGCCAGAGACTGGGATATAGTACTTTTTGCTGAGGGATGCTCAACAGTAGGCAACTCCAGTGCCTGGCAGTGGTGAGCACAAGCACATGTCCGTTCCAACCTGCTGTGCTCCTCCAGATTGCATGCTTAAATAACACAAGGATTTGGCTTGAGGCCACTTGGACAACCTCCAGTCAGAGTCTGGGCTCTGAATACACCTAATATTTCTATTCAGTCTTTTGGTTTTCAAAATCAGCCCACTTCAATTGCACATACTGTAAACACCAAGCAAAGGCTCAGTGAATGTGGGGTGGGTGCCTACATTTGTTTCCCTATGTCATTGCTGTCCCATACTAGCTTGATTTCCAGTTCGTATTAAAACTTCAGAGTTCCTAAAACATTCAGGCATCTGCCTGCCATATTTCAAACCTTTATGCTGAAGTCTGACTCTTGCTGCTAAAGACCTACTTAAATCATAGCCCAGATTTTATGTCCTGTTTATGTTCTGCATTCCAGTCAAGAATTAAAGCAGTAACAAACTGCTTGTGGCCAGTACACCACTTAGGCACTTCTGAATCCTTTAACCTCCAGCTGTGGGGGAAGAAAGGCTTCCCTTTCACCTTATACAAGCTGTTAGGCTGCTTTCTGCAAATGAACTCACTTCTTCAACCCCACACAAGGGAGGAGGCACAGAGGAATGTTACCTCCCTTTCTCACTATCTCTCACTGCTACTCAAAGCAGCTGCTCAAGGCTTTGACCAAGTGATGAACATTCCCTCCTCTGGTGCCTACCTAGCCATCAGAGCATGCCTGCAATCAAATGGCAGGGGCGGCTCCCTACCTCCACAGCCACAATGAACATACCAAAGCCACAGGAGGAAGAGAGGTCAAAGCTGCCAAATTACAGGGAAGCTGATTAACGTAGAAGGCTAAAGGAAAGCAGGGAGGGTATCAACCCCCCCAGTAGAGAAAGCCAGAAACTCTGTCCAGGAGAAAGGTGAAGGAACCAAAGGTTCATTGTTTCCAGTACCCAGGGGACTGTTTGTCCCTAAGTTCTCTGTTTAAAATAAGAAAGCTATTTACCTGAGCTCTCTGGCTTTTGTTTCATTTTGCTCTTAGGGGCTTGGGGGTAGGGAGAAGAGGGAAAATGCTACTACTTTCAGGTTCTTTTTGTAACATTTCCAGGAGAATCACCTTCTCTTCATGCCTTTTATTGTACATGGTGAAGAACTCAAACTACTAAAAGCAGTATGGAAGAAGAGCACACGTGAAGAATTCAGGGTAGCTTTTTACATACACTGATGCATGTAACAGCATTTGCTTGAGGAGTAAAGCAGGAATCTGACAGTTTTAAGTCAGATGAGTTACACAGAAAACAGTGTAACAGCACACCATTTTCAATTACATTGCTGCAAACATCTGGCTTTTCAGAGGAGATCAACGTAACTTTTTGCCATATTTATTTCCCCCAAATGAAGTGCATTTTGAATGCTTTAAAGGGTCACAGGAACAAAAAAGTCAAGCTGTACAAAACACAAGTAAGCAATCTTGCGCAATAGCAATTGAAGATTGCAAGACTGCAAGATGTGGACTGCACTAGACCAAGCTGCTAGAAATAAAAAGTCCTGACTGGAAACTTTGCCCATAGAAACAACCCAATCCTTGGGCTCCTCAAGCAAGAACAGAGAACTGAAAATATTTCCTATTTGCTGAAAAAGACAGAGGCTGTCTGGACAATAAAAAACAATTGCATGCAGCTCTGTTACTGCTATCATCAGGTGTTTACCTGCAACTGATTTCATAACAGCATGCTGCACTGCCACAATAGATAACATTCCTGTCTCCCTTTAGGCATCCACAGGGTTGCCACATAGTTCAGCATGAACTCAAGGTTTCTCTGTCTACCTCTGCTCACAGTTCAGCAAAAAAATGTTCCACTATACAACACATCTGTATCCATCGGCATATAAATGAGTGTTCAGTGAAATCAATCCAGACTTAAATGAAATTTATTTACCTTTTCTAAGAAGCTTCTTGAAAAACTGAGGAGTTTTGCATTATAAAAAGTGACTTAAAAAGTTACCAGATGCCCTAGGCTCTACAGTTCCTAATGTTGTAACAGGGAAAAGGCAGACAAAACCACTTCAGTCAACACAAATGGGAAGGAAAAAGGGCTGCAGGTGACTCAAAACTCTGCACCAGGGTGCCAGAGCAACAATTACAAGGAGGCTAACGACTAATAAGACCAGTCTAAACAGCTCTACTAAAAGGTGGCTCCTGCTAGGTTTGACTTTGTATACAGCACTGCAACATCTAAAACAAATAACCATTGAGGCTGCTAGTTATTTAAGCCAGCTGAGTAAACTGCTTATTACTTCTCTTGCTTCAATTCAGCTCCATATTACAGGTGTCTCTCCCAGTACCACCATAGTCAGAAAAGGCAACTTAAATGTCATGCAGCAAAGCATGAGATTTAATTTAGGGAAGCTTCAATTACACTGCCAACCACTGTAGAAAGTGAGTTAAGCAGTACATGTACCAGCAGTGTCCAGTATAATGGGAAACAGCACACATTAACACTTCAGCTTTGAAAGGATCCTTGACAGCCTAGCAAACAGCATAAAATGCCGATCTGTCAGAAAGAACCACAGAGTAAGTGCTGCAAGGGCCAGTTCTTTACCTATTTTAAGGATTAAACACTTCAGGATGTCCTCCAAAGTCAGGTTATGCTGACCCTTAAGCCTTCCTTTCAGTAATCAGGCAAAGGAAAGATAAAGAAAGAGCTCTTCCATAGTCAGCTAATTGCAGTATGAGGCTGTCATCAACCACAGTAACATATTGCAAATAAACAAGTCACACATCCTGAATCAAGTGGCCACCATCACAGAGGCCTAAAAATTGTTATTTGCAGAGCAAGAATAAAAACTTTATTTGAAAAAAGCATAAATGTGCCCATTTTAAAAGGTAAAGAAAAAAGTGGAATAGCTTTTCCTCACAAATGTATGACTGCTGAATCTACTGAATGCAGAACTGACAGTGTAATGGTTAGAAAGAATGGAACTGCCCTTGTACTCTTTAATGTGTTACATTAACGCACATTACTGCCTGAAAATGAGATTGCTTTCTTACAGACCTGAACACTTCTTTCTTTTTATGCTAAGTCACATACAGGCCAACAATGAGAAGTAAGACTTGGTTCTATGCTGGTTTTACAGACTTGTCAGAGTTCTACAGCAAATTCGCAGCTAATACATTATACATGTTAAAGAAAATAAAAGAGAAATGTCAAGAAAAACACACAGAATGTGTATAATTTGGAGTAAGATTAACATGTCAGAACACACTGCAGTCCCCAGGGTGGAAGGAAAGGAACCATTAAAACTTCACTAGAGATTTCTGAATGAAGTACACAATCACTGCCCCTGCTCTTTGTGTCTTGCCAGCTGCATTATTACCTTTCAACTGTGAAACAACCACCATTCTGGGTACAGCTGCTGTGTTTGGTACTTACATTCATGCTGCTCATAGGGCGGATATGAAAGTCTTACAGAGATCAAGATGAAGAAGATAAACAGAGGCCAGGCAACTTCAATCAGCAGCTGGAACTGTAAACAACAAAGAAAATATTAAGACATCATATTCAAAATACAGGACAGAGAGATTTACCAGGACAATCTGCTTGTAAGTCAGGACAGTAGTGCAAGTACTGCCTCGCTTCACATTGCCTATGCATTTCAGGACCAAGAAGTTTCTTCCTCCAGCTTCAGAGGATAAGCTGCTAAGAATTACAGACTTTTCTCATTGATATGTGCCAGTTATTGGACTAAACTGGATGTGCTTAAGGGCTCTTTTTGGCTTTTTGTAGTTCTTTTTGTGCCCTGACTGAAAGAAACTTTCTAGAGAATCTTCTAAAACTGAGCTGGATTTTGGCCTTATATTTTAGAAGAAGTAGGAAGAAATTGCATCCCATTCTCACAGTAGACCATTGAGCTTCTACACCCTAATGTATCAGGCACAGGAATTGTGCCAGTGCACAGCTATGCGAAATCTTTCCATTTCAGTGCTGCACAAGTATATTGGTATCAGGAAAGCAGAGCTGAAAAATTAAGCTTATACTTCATTTCTGTTTTGTTTTAGTACACATTTGTTCCTAAAGACAGGCACTGACTGGTTCAGTGTACCTACAGACAGGCAGCCAGCATCAGGTTAAGATGAAGAGCTCAGTTATTTAGAGGGACAAGACAAGAATATAAGAAAGGTCTGCTATTAAATGGAGAGCATTTTTTCAGACAGGAAATTGAAGCACAAAAAAAATTCACTAAGATGTGCTGCATCCCAGAGAAGCATGCGGACGAAGCAAAGCTTCAGCCTACAGCTTCTGAGACACAGGCTGAGGTTTCCCAGACTTGAGCTTCACCAGCCATACCTGTATATTCCCACTCCAGAAAGCCTAAACATACATTTTAGGCAAGCCATGAAAGAAGGGAAACTGAAAGCTTTTAGTGCTGCTACTTCTTTTGTTTTAACTCCTTTGGAAGAAGGAAACGAGGGTGTTTTCTCAGTCAGGTAAAGAGAAATCTTTTCATCTTCTTTCCTGGAAAAACCCATCTTTTCTAATATAATGCCTACATCATTCCTATTACAAGCCAGATCGGGTAAGACCTGCACCCCAGTGGGATACAGAATCCCTGCAAACATGTTTTCCCATGTTACACCACTAACAGCTAAAATTAAGCTCTTGACACTCACCAAAAGACACTCCATACAAACTCTCAGATAAGACTTCTAGGTCACTGTCATACCTCAAAAAAAAATCTCACACTGTAATAACAGCACATTAAATCAAATTAAAGCAAATGCCACTTAATCCATCTAAGATGGCTCTTCACAGAGACCTTAATGGCTGACATCCAACCAATAGCAACCCTATGTGGAAGACATAAGAATTGAGCATCAGTCTCCCAGGCACACCTGGTAACAGCGCCAGGCTCTGTAGGATGAGTCTGGGATACTGCTTTCATGCACATACTGTGTGACAACTGGGTAAGACACACTAAAAATTATGCCAGGCAGATGCCTCATTATCTTTGGTTTCTGTTTGTACAATAAACAATGTAGTGGCAGCACACACATAGCCATTAACAGTCACAGCCTGCTTCCTTCAGCACTAAACCACAGTCTGGCTCCCAGAGGTCAGATGCTTAGAACTAGGGCACTGACAACTTCCCTGTTCCTTCCCTTTTCAGGATCCCCTCAAAGCGGCTGCCAGGATGGCACAGCAGAGCTTTTCCTCCTCCTGACACAAAGGTGGCTGTGAAACCAGGACAAGTCATTTTCTTCTCCAGCTTCAATGCCCATGCTTTGGCACATGTCACAGCCCTCTGCCACTCTGGCTGTAGGCAAGGAGCATGCAATTGCTACTACACTGTTGGGGAAGAGTGGCATCAGCTGGACTTGTGAAGGTTTCTCAGGGTGATCAAGACAGATAGCCTCTCACAGTCTTGCTGCCGCCACAGAATCAGTGAGGAGATGCTGCCCTTGAGATCAAGCCCTGGCTTGCTCAGAGAACTATCAGCCCCAGTGACACCACACTGGGTTGGGCAGTAGTGTCCAAAGAGCCCTATCGTTGAAGAAGTAGCCTGGCCAACTGCACACATAGCTCCTCAAAAGAGAAGCTCCTCAAAATCATGCCTGATTATGGTTAATTACACAGTCATGGAGGTAACCACATGCAGGCTACATGCACAGCGCCATATGCCTCTGCACACGTATGTCTAACTTCAGACCGACAGGCTCAAGGGAAGACAGAGAAAGAAGGGACACAGCTTGGACTGACTGTTGTGCCTTTACAGCTGAAGACCTGAAGCTTCATGGCAGCCACTGAAATGCCCTTAGTGGGAGACAGCTGGGAGCTACTGTACCAGAGTCTTGCATAGGGTCAAGCTCAGTGTCTCAGCAGCATTTCAACAGTTTAGACTCCCTGGCTAGCCTCTTGTGCTGTTCAACAAAAAATGAATTCTCTTGCTTTGCTCCTAAAGGTCAGTATGCTCCTTCCCTAACACTTCCTGACCTTCTTGTGACAGCATTTTTCATCCACTGTGGCCTTTACAGAGGAAGAAAGACAGAGATACTGAAGGGGACATGGCCCACTGAGGTTCATACTAAGTAGATACTGGAAAACCAAGTCTCCTTTCATGCTGAAACTGCTAGACCAGCCTGGGAAAAATAGTGAAACAATCTTCAAATCTCCAACCCCTCTGCCACTCCTGCTCCATCTGAAGCTGGAAGAACATCATATTTGCACTGGGCAGGTGAATCCAGAGGCAGCACTCAGCCAAGCACAAACTGCTCCTGATTTTACTGAGGCTAGTCCCTGAAGCATGCCAAATTTATACCAGTTGGCTGATGACACAGGATGCCATTAAATATTGAGATCTACACTGTGTCAACAGGAAATCTGTTGAGCAAGAACTAACCAGACTATCACTCCGTCTCACTGTCAACCATATTCATCACCTTTGTGGCCCAGTTTCAGTGCAGGGGACTATCAGCAGCTGACCAGTTTCTCCACACAAGTTCGAGGCATCTCCTCATTTGCAAGACAGCAGGGAGAATACGTGTTTTTATGCAGTGAACCCCAAACATGATTTTGTTTCTTCCTCTGCCTCTGTAAACTCCTTCCCTCACACTCCAGTGCTGTTGGAAGTTATCCAGTACAAAGTAACACTTTGAATTGCACACGTCAGGGTGAGCTTTGAACCCCAGCTTTTGCAACGCAGATCAAACTCACAGCAGCCAAGGCAGAGGTTCGGTGGGAAGCAAAGGCTAGCCCACACTTCTTGTGGGAAGAAAGGTAAGGATCAAACTACTTCTGAGCTGCCTCTTCAGTAAGTACAAATGGGGCAGAGCCATCACCAGCACACCCAGCTCAAGGACAACGGTCTCCTAAAAGTAAAAACAGCAACTAAAACTGTTCAGCATGATAACAGTGCAGTGAGAAGAGATGTTCTGCTACTCTTCTGCCATTTTCTGCTAAATGGCCTTCTGCTCCTGGTATCTTCAGGTAAAGTGCAAATGGAAACCGTTAATGAGAAAAACCCTACAAATACAGGATCCCACAAAAAGGAAGCAATGTTTTAGGACTTCGTTGTGAATTGACTGATAACACCAGTGTGAAACAGAGACTATGAGCAGTTTCCAGTCTCAATTCTTTAGGCTACTTGATGGGAAACTGATGTAGAGGCTGCCAGAGAGTTCCAAGAAATAGCTGAGCAGATCCAAGATCATGACAAGCCTACAAGCAGGAAGGCCTTTTTCACTGACACACGCTCAGTATCTATCACATAGATACTACTGCCATCACTGGCAGCTCTGTAATCACAGAGGCATACAGGAAAAATGAAAGACACCATAAGCTTCCTCTATCTGGTTTTATTTAAGAATGGACTAATTCAAGCTCAGTTCACAGGACATAAGCCTCAGTCAGACACCTGAGCAAAGACTTCAGGGACTGTCTCCGTCTCTAGTGGTGAATATGATAGCCTCACCTCCCTTGTGACTCCAAGCTTCTAAAACAACCCAGCCTCAAACACTGGCAAGCACCCTGACATTTGCAGGGTTGAGAAGCTTATCAGAGAGTCCACTTTCCACTCACCACCTCCGTAACTCATGTTCCCTTCACGTTCCCTACTCATACCACCTCAAGGTCAGATCCAACAGGACCTCTGCAGAGGCCCACTGTACAGGACATGCCCTTGTTCAACACAGTTATATCCCCTAAATCCCTGAAGGGCAATTAGCACATTTTTTCCTGGCTTTTAGCTGCCTGCAGGAGTTACAGAATTCTGTGAGGTCTCATTAATGCAAAGGCAGAAGAATTTTAAGAACACCAGACTGCATTCAGGCTCTTGCGCCTTTGTCCACACAGAAAAACTTTGACTGCATCTTGTCTAACAGGTGCATTTCCACACTGCTAACAGATGGCAAGGCTAGAACTTAAACTAATGAGAATGCACCTTGGTAGAAAAACATCAATTGTTTGAATTTGTCTTCATGCCAATGTAACATGTCTCATGCCAGTTCCTTAAAGTATACCTCCTGTGGTAAAATTACACAACGGGCTTGGGTTTCTCTCCCTGATAGAAAATGCCTGCCATTGCCTCCACCACTTCTGTCATTAGAAAATGGCACAATTATGTTGTTGTTGCAGCTTACAGCAGTCAAAAGCTTTTAGACTGGAGCGTACATCGCAGCAGTCTGGCAATGCCTCACCTGCAGAGCAGAGCAGGGCATAGCACAGGTTTTCATTTAACATCTTCCTTGCTGCATGTGGCAGTGATACACCCTCTCTGCCATGGTCTGATATGAACATTTCATTACTCTGACACTCTCTCATGCTGGGATTCAGGACAGAAGTCTTGAGCACCTTCAACCCCCTGGTTTCTCTCCACCCACCACTCTTCAATTTGATTTGGGTCTCTTCAAAGGCAGATCAGTGGTTCTGCTAGGGACCACTAGAGATAAAACACTAAATACAGGATATTTCCATGTAGATACAAGGCTACAACTTAGACCTTAAAAAAATGCTTTGGCTAATACTTACAGTCTGTCGTCTTCTGTAGGTGAAGTTCTTCCATAGCAGCAATCCCAGCTGCGTCCAGAAAGCCATCTTCTGTCAGCAAAGCCTAGGAGCTCACTCCCGTTGTGCAGCAGCAGTGGCAGTACACAGCAGAGATGATGTGGCTGGGCATTAACTGGGGGGGGAAAGAAAACAGAAAAAAAAAAAAAAAAGAGTTGAAGGGGAAAAGCCGTATCAGTCAGACCATCCCTACCCAATGTATTCCAGCCAAATCTCATGGGTCTCAGTCAGATCAGACTTAGACTCATTGTCTCTTACCTCAGAGATCCAAGGCACGAAAGAATTCAATACCTGATGGACAACAATTTGCTTCTTTCCTGCCCAAAAATTCCCAGAGCAAGAACAAGGAAAAATAAATCAGAGGCTTTGAAAGCTGACTTGGAGACCCTTCCTGAATAAGGCTCAACCATACAATTCAACCTTTTGGGGGGGGGGGGGTTCAGCTTCTTTCCATATTTACTTTTACAATGGTGAAAAGCCTGATGCCAAATTAGGAAAGCCTTTGTTTTGAAGCCCAGTTAACACAGCCACTTGCAGGAGAAAGTGCTATGCACTTAACAGGCAAAGGAGAAACATCAATTTCCTTGAAGGTAAGTGACTAAGAATGGCCCTGAAGCCCTTCATATTTGGATAAAGTGAATGGAAAATTGCTGTTGAATTAGTATTCAGGTTTTGTAACCACCTGGCTTCCAACACTGTTGTCAACTGAGTGCATTCAGCACACATCTTGTGAGAGTATGAGAAAGTATAAAGGGTCAAAAAACATAATCATTTTCATGGGTATTAATAATAGCATAATATAGGCTTGGATACACACAGACTTCCAGGAAGGTTCAGTCAAATGGAAGCTTCCTGTGTATTAGTTAAGCATCATTAAACCTTTTTACCAGAATTAATTTGGCATAGATTAATTTACTTTTGAGTTTAAGGCCACTTCAGATTAAGAGTAATTTCATCCTGAGTAGGTGTCCACAAAGGAATTTAGTTAATCCACATCAAATTATCTGATTTATGTACTTGAATACACTCTGCTGACAGGCTCAGTGTTAACAGGAGAGCTAGCAGCCGATCCAAATACACAATGAGAGAACCATTCCCTGAAACATCTGTTAAACTGGGAACACACATGCTTTTGGTTCTACTGTCCCACATACCAGTACCCTAGCCCTATTCAGATTCAGACTTGCATGCCTGAATGCAAACTCCATTGAAAATGTTCCCAAAAATCCATAAGTGTGCTAGGAACATAAGACTTCCTTAGGAAATGCACTGACCAGTCTTACACTGGAGATAGATAATAAATGGGAATCCTGGATGTGAGCTTTAAGTTAATGAACACTTGCAGCCTTCAAGTCTCACCCAAAAGTAAATGACATTAATACAATGACTTGCAGACTAAAAACTTGTCTCTAACTACATTGTTAGAGACAAGTTTTTAGTCTGCAACTCATTGTATTAAAGTCTGTGCAACAAAAAAAGTTTCCCTATCATGACTAACAGAAACAATTAAACCCATTACACCAAGTTCTACAGATAATTACTCTGTAGTATCACAACAGGACAACAGTGCTTCTTAATGCCAGTACAGGGAAGCAAAGAACAATAACAGACGCCTACAAAACCCCACAAATTGAACCTCGTGTCAGCATGCAGGCAGCTGAGTGTACAGTCAGCACAGGCTCCTGAACTTCTGCCACATACTGCTGTAATTCACCGATTTGACTTCTACAGATGCTCCTTCACAGAAGGGTGCACAACTAACCTGGCAAGAGCCTTCCTCCCCTGCCCAGTGCTTCCTGCTGGTTGGAGCACCCTGACACAAACACTCTCCAGCTGCACACACATCTGGCTGTTAGACAGTAAATTCCTACAAACACTCAGACACTTGACAGGCTTATAGCACATCCACAGCAGGGAAAAAACACTGCTGTTTGTGAACAATCTCAGAGGATAATCCCTTGCTGCTGAGGACTGTGCACACATGCCCATAGACCCAAAGCATACCCTTGCTTACCAGCCTGGTTACACCAAGGCTTTGCAGAACCTTGTCTGCATGTCAGTATTACACAAAGCTGCAATTAACATGTAACCCAAAGATTAAATTAAGTAGAGAATGTTATCACTCCTTCTTTGTACCCCTTCCACTGACCCATTTCTGCTCAGGATTCACGTGATTTTGCAACAGTGCTTTTACTCGCCCTCTGAGCAACCTGGAATGCTACTCACATAGTGCACAAGTGCCCTGTGACCACTAACCCATTTTCCCCACAAGGGTACTGGTCTGTGAGTCACAGACCTCCATTTGCTTTGCTGTGCTCTGCATTATGCCACAAAAGATAAGCCTTTTCACCCGAGTCCAATCCTGCAGTCTCTGGACAAGTTCAGCAGACAGAAGTGGAGGACAGGAAGGGACTTCACAACCTTCTACAATCACTGGTTTTACCTTCGGAAGGGTCTTCAGAGTACCCACTCCATATTCCACCTCTACAATACGATCAATTCTCTGCAACAAGCTACTTTCTAATAGCAATTGTAATTTTCTAGAAATTACAACCAAACACCAAAATCTATGAATATAAAGTGCCATAGGAAAAGTGCAGGAAGGATCCCAGGGAGAGCCAAAGGGACCAAGCCATTAATGTAAATACACCAAACTCCCATGACTTAATACCCTGCACAGAGGCAGAATAAAGTTTGAATCAGTCTGTGGGATGCTTGAACTAATCATGGGTTTAATCCATGCCAGTAAAAATCCAGACATTTGTCCTTCAAACTGCAGTTAGCCCACAGGATCCATAACAGAAATATTGCTTTGTAGATGATGTAGGTTTCATATTGCACTAGCAAACTGTAGTGAGATAAGGCCACATATCTGATCATTTAACACATCTGAGCCGATTCACAGAAGCCTGCGCAGCCAAAGATGCAGCTGTGGCCATCTGCTTGGACTCCAGCTCTCTGGAGTTCAGCTAAGCCTTACGGGGACCAAAGCAAATGTTCTGGCCTTCAAGTAAGGCTTGTTTTCCTGGATACAAGTTTCAAACAAAACAAAAATACTGATTTATAAGGACTGTACCTGAAGACTGGAAAACGTGGCACAGATGTAGGCACTACCAGCTAAGTCTCTACATTAAACTAGGGGACAGGATCTAATACTTGGACTAATCAACATCAGCACCACCAGTCCAGTTCTTTTTACAGCCATGACTGTTTCGAAGACATACTCTGCCCCAGTACCTGCTACAGACCAGGGAGTACAGGTTTGTTGATGCCTAGAGCTGTCTCCAATTTTGATCCACAGAGGCTGACATATTTGGTTCACTTCTGATACAAGTTAAGTAGGTCCACTTGAATTACTAGCACATCAGAAAATCCTCTGCAAACTAAGAATCTCAGAGGAATATGGGTTAGCACCCTTTCAGATATTCTTCCAGATGAAAATAGACAAGAACTGTAAGCCAGAGATGCAGAAACTGATAGATGCAACACTCCAAGCTCAGCTGGAGCTTAAGTCCATCTGTATTCTCCACTTCAGACTAGTCTCATAAATTCAATATAGCTGGGTAATCCAACTTGCCAGTTAGCACTGCAGAGCCAGAAGACACAAATACCAGCTAAAGGCCAAATACTGGCTAAAGAAGCAACACTGTTTCTGCCTAGAATAAGAAAAGCTGCGAGAATACACCATCATAGCATAAGTTTTCTGTGATGCAAAGTATCTCAGCTGTGCTGAAGAGAATAGGGACTTATACCTGCCAATACTGGACAGACACTTTGAAAATGCAATCTCCTGTTTTTACAATGCACTTGCTCTGTGAAAGTAGGAAGAATTTCCTTAACTGCAACACATTATGCATCTCAGTTGTGGAGAGGTCTTTTGTGTTAAGGCATCCAATTTTCACATCCAATCTTTTTATTGTGTGAACACCTGTACTGGAAAACTGTACTATGTTTTCCTGTACAGGCAGATACCTGTATAAAGCAATTTTAAACCTAGAGGTATGAGAATTACTTGCCTTCATCACTCAGAAATCTATTTTTATCTAGCTCTGCTTCATCATTTCTCCACCTCTTCACCACATACACTACACAACTGCAAAACTCAGACTACATGGAGCACACCAGGGGAGACACAAACTGCCTACTACTTCAGGTACAACAGTCTAGTAACACAGGTGCAAACTCAAACTGACACCTTAATACAAATAAACAGATGTCATCAGATGGGCTGTTTGATAATTCAAACAAGCAATGCACATCTGGAATAACATCCTAAATCCAGACATATGCTCTATGCAACGCATAGGTACAGCAACAATCCTTTGGTTAACCAGCTACAACAAAGTAAGGATTAAGAAGCCATTTTGTATTTTGCCAGCAAGTAAATGGTGGGCATCCAGTATACAGAGGTCCCTGGATGCTCTACCAGCATGCACTGAGATGTATGCACTCTTAACATGCTGTTTGTCTGATGTCTCAACTTTTCCCAGTTCCTGACAAAAAAACACAGGAGAGAGGGATTAAGGAAAAAACATCTGAATTCTTCGCCAGACCTTCTGATAGAGCTTCCCCCAGTCTTTTCCTAGGGAAGAACTTAATGCTTACGAATACAAAGAAATTGTTTAGCTTGCAGAAACAGTGGACACCAGAAGACAGATGAGAGGTACAGAGCAATCTGCTTGTCCCTCCTGAACCAGCCTGGGGTTCCTGTTTTGCTCTCAGCAAAGTTCTAACACTGGACCAGGACCTTCTCCACTCGCCCAGACCAGCGGCCAACCCACCCATCACAACTAAAGCACAGTATCCCCACACTTGTCCCATGGTCTGCCTTTGTAGAATCTTCATCACAGTCGACACTTCCCCCCCGCTGCAGAAACCCTGCACAGCCTCCAGACCTACAGGGCTGCAATTCAGAAAATTGCTCCTAAGAGAAAGCTAGGCTAAAAGGCAACCTTTGAGAGCACTGACAATGAAACACATGCTTTGACCAACCCTTTCTTTCTAGATGAGTTACTCATTACTTGGAAGTAAAATGGCTGTTGAAAAGTCCATTAGCTGGTATGCCAAGAGTTTCCAGGTCCAATTTATCTTAAATACAAAGCAATGTATTTTTACAGCTGTAGATTTAAAGCGGGAAAAAAAGCTCAAGTGGCAGAGAATCAATTCCCCACCCCCATGCCTGGTGTCTGTACTAAGTAAACATAAAACAGCTTTCAAAAGCAGCTTTCTGCAAACAATGCAGCTGTTTGCTTTCTTTTGGGGGCAAAAAAAAAACCTTTCCCCTAGAGAAGAAATCACTATTTAGACAGGGAACAAGGCGAACTTATCAAACCTTACGAGACTGGAACATTTCAGGATTCTGGCAAGAAGACCCTGTATGTCTTCACAATTGCTTAAGCCCAGTCCTGGTCAGCAGGGTTAAAAGCTTCTACTAGCTGATGAAGGTTCAGTGGCATCCATGAAATCAGTTACCAGCCCGTGATCTCTTGGTCAGACTTTCTGTATGACAATGGCTACCACCACTACAGACCATGCAGCCATGCAGAGTACCAGTCTAGTATCTACAGATGACACCCTTATGGGAGAGTGGGAAGGAAGGCATTATTTGCTGGACACAGCACAGGTTTGAGCTACTAGTGCCAGTGCTGTTCCTCTCCCATGATCAGACATGGTATAGCACTTTGCACTTTCTGCCTTAGACAACACATTGTGATCTTAAGGTCCTTTCCTACCCTAACTATTCTATGATTCTATGATCTACTGTAGCTTTTGCCTACATATGCATCAAGTCAAACAAAATCCACTTTGTAAGAAAAGGGACAACAAAAGAACAAACAACAGATTTCAGCAGGAATTCAGTGCTCTTTGGAAATGCTGAGAAATGTCTTAACATTTCATTTCCTTTAGACAGTGTTGGGCTGCAGTTTGTGGACTCTGCAAAGCCCAGCTCCAAGGCCAAAGTCCCCCAGTGCTCCATCTGCCATCAGCTGAGAGCAGGTTTCCATGAGGGTTGTGAACCCCAAAGCAAGACAAAAGTGCCCACCTCATGAACTGACATTTTGACTCAAACAAGACAAAACATGAGAGACCGAGTGCCCTAAGTGGGCATTTGGGTAACAGAAGTACAGATTATGCCAAGATCCCAGAATTAAATCCATATCTCCCAAACAAAGGTCTAGTGTGCTGGCCACTTCTCCAGAGAGCACCAGGATTTAGCTTCTTCCAGCATAGCAGCTATAACTAAGAGGCTTACACAACTACATCCACTTTGTACAACTCACGACTCTGCAAGGCCTTAAGTTCTCAAGGCACAGGTACTTGGTGGTGGGCACCCTCACGGTAACTTCCACAAATCCCAGAAAGGAAAAAGCACTCTTCCATCTATGCAACTTCAAGTGAGACTGAGGAGGAAGCAATTCTGTTGAGATTGGCCTAGATAAAAGGCAGCTGTGGACAAATGCAAGAGATTTTTTATCCTGCTGCTAGAAACCTAGTTGCAGATAATATCATATCACACACAGCCACTGCACAAAGAATGAGAAGTAATGTCCATTCTGCAGTCAAAACAACTCACACAAAGCTTGCAAAACCCGTAGAAATAAATCTGATATTCCTGTCTCAAACTTTGAAGAAGTGAAAAATTTATTTTCTAGAGCTCTAGGAAAGAGGGGAAACTGCCACCCAAACAATGATTTCATCAGAATAACAGTACTTCTCTTTTAAAGAGGTCGTTTAACCTGAAAAGCCTGAATTAAGTTACAAAAAGCTGTCATGAAACGCATTAGCCGAGCAGAGTTCAAGCAACTCACCCGAGGCCACAAAACAAAGCAAAACAAAAGCAGAGACGAGAATACGGCCACCAGATTCCACACTTCAGTCTCCTAGTTTAAGCACCGTTAAACTCTGTAGCAATCACAAGCAATGCAGGATCAGCAGTGGAGGTGTGAGCTTTGAACCTACAGCCTGCTGCCTGGGACATAGGATCGTTATCAGTAGAGAGACACAGACACTAAAAGCAGGTCTTTCATAACCTCCCCCACAGAGGACATTTCTCTCTCATTTGCCAAATGAATATCAGACATCAGGTTTCCTATTCCATCTAAAAAGTCAATCAGTGAGACATATTTTCTTCTTCAAAAATGAGCCAAGTCACATCACAAGGATTACCTTGATTCCTTGTTGCTAACAATGGAATTTGAGAGCTTCTGTGTCAGCAGACAACAATTTAATTAGGACCACAAACAACAGTATTTGGGTGGCAATTCTTGGCAAGATCCTCTACTAGTTTACATCACTTTACACACACTATCTGGCCTTAGGTTAAGTAGTAAGCAGGTTTTGTCCTTGTTTCTCCAGTGCTTACTAATTCTGAAAGCAACCAGTACATTGCTTTCAACATGGCCATCCACCTACATTCTAAATAACACGATTAGTACAACAGACATACTTTAAGATCCTCCTTCATGCTAATCCAGCACCAGCTGAACTCCTTTTACCTCTTTGAGAAGCATGTCAAATATTGTAAAACTAACACTAAAGAAAGGATAGTGCCAAAACATCAGGAAGCAATGAAACAGTCTTGTGGAATCCCTCTATCAACCTGCCACCTCTGGTGCAGATCAAACTGAGACACATAGCATCTCACTCATCCACAGAATCCTTAAGGCAGCAGGCACAGAGCTACAAAATACCAAATAGATGTTTTCTGAAGTCCCCAGCCTCACCGAAGACTGGGGACACAGACAACCAGCTGGGAAAGGATTCCACCTGATTTAGCACAGGCTGACAATAAAATACATATTCACATCCTGCTTTACCTGCTGCTATTAAAACAGTGACATAACCCCATACTAGGTTCTGTCTGCTGTACTAGGTGCTACAGGGAAGAGAGCCTGAATCTTGCTATGACAAGAGGTGGAATGAATGTTATGGGCTCATGCCTGGCTTCCCAACTAATTAGGCAAAAAGGTAAGGGATTTCTAAAGTTATTTAGCTTAGGCACTAGAACTGTGCACATGTTTTTCAAAAGCCAGTGTATTATGTGCTGCACCCTTCTGAATGCTCTGCTATGAACAGCTAAGCAGACAATGATTTTGAAAGACCTGCCCCAGAAGTAACATAATAAACCCTGAAATCCCTCTTCAGAGTATTTTTCCTCTTCTCTAAGAACTGAACTCCTAAAATGTATTTCTGAGTCATAGGTGGGCCCACCCCTACAAATGAAACTATAGGGGAGTCTCGCAGAGAGTCAAGAACTAGCTTACAAAGTACTCAGCAATACAAACTGAACTACTTTTCCAAGGTCTTCAGTGCCTCCTTAGACATTTACATACAGCCACATTCTGACACATGGCTTGGCCTTTTATAAGCTTCCTTTGTGTCACAACATGCCCAGCTGTTTTCAAAACCTGTCCAGGTCACAGAGGACCAATGCCTGCCTACCAGAAGGACCACAACAACGGGTTCTTGTTACTTGTAGCATGCTCTAAGGGCTCACTAGTGAAAACAACCACAGCTTCAGTACAAGGGAAGACATCAAGCTTGCATGCACCACAGCTGGGCTGACCCAAAGAAAAGCACGTGAAAGAGACTGTGGCACAGACTTAGGCAAGAGCAATTTCTTAAATGTCAAATATAACACTCAATATGAAATACAGTCATCTATTTTAACAAAAAAAAAAAAAAACAGCTTCTACTGGAAGATTGTGAAATACACGAAGCATTTCAACTTTCAACATCACACTGAATGTCCCCTTTTTTACCTCTACAAAAAAAGCCAAATCCTAGTCCATTCTCTGGCAAAAGCAAACACACAAGGTAATTTGCTTTGTCACGGCCAATGTCCAAAAATCCATAGTCCATATTGGCAGATATTTCCTTTTTTTAGCTCTCAAAGAATGAGCTTTTCTCTAGTGGAATCTCGAAATAATAGAACACCCTGCTAAAATAATAATTGCGACATTTGAGCTCAATTCATGCCATTAAGCTTTGATCTCTGAGCAACTATGGTATCGTCAGTACAGTCTACAAAAGGCTGTGTTACACAGCCTCAGCCTCTTTTTCCAGCTGATGACGCACCCCACTTAAGGACATTATCTTTGCAACTAGGAAAAATAGTGATTTCACATTGGAAAAGGTACTTTTCTGCTTGGCAGCAGGCTCAAGTAGGAGAATGAAGACAGGGCTTCCCCATGAATGTCATCAGCCTCATCAACTTTTAGGAAAAGAAACCCATGAGCTCAGATGGTGTTAGGACAGAAACACTTGGCACCACCACCCTTTCCATATCACATCCTGGTCACTGGATCACTTCAGACAAAGCAGCCACAGATCTGGTTTAACAAAGTGTAACGCTGAGAGGTGCTTCACAATTCTACTGCACAGTACAGGGAGCATCACTGGTATGCTTGTATCTTCTGTTGAGAAAGTTACCAAGTTTGCCATCACCTCCATAAGGATATTTTGGAAAGGAGTGTCTTATACATCTTGGTTTTGTAACTTGCTCTTTATTTTGGGAGAAGACATGGACACAAACCACACACAGACAAGATTAAACTGCTGTTTGAGGTGTATGCCTGCCTTGTAACATCAAAAGAACCTTTACAGTTATTTTCCTTTTAATCTTTGCTATTTGGGACCATCATGCCATAAAACATCATGTATATTCACGAGCAGAGCAGAATATAACATGGCTTATACTGTTGAAAATATCCCAGTGGTGCCTTTGAGATTCACTGGCATAAAGAATAAGCTGACTGTCAAGCTTGATACCTACACAACCACACTGATATCAGCGGCATAGATGTAAGTAACAGCAGATGAAATGAAAATATCCCTAAACTATGCAGAAAAACATCAGCCAAGAAAAAGCTTCTAGCACAATGAAAGGAAATGACATTGCTGGAAAAAAAGCAATAAACTGCTAAAGGCAGAATTTAGCATCCACTGTTAGCCTGAGCAGAGTTTGATCCTTTAAAGCCTCCAACAAGACTTTGGCTCCCACATGGCTACCATATAACTGTATGGATTTGGAAGTCAGTAATTCACTGAAGTGATAAACAGATGTCCAAGTACTTTTGAAAGCAGTTAAGTGTCAGCGATGGAGAGGAATGAATTTCTGATCAATCTTGGCAACTGATACAGTTCAATAACCACTTATCTCTACGGTTATTCATAGAAGAATATGAAAATAATTGGCACACATGATAAGGAAGCCCGGGTGCCTGCTGTGGCACAGGGCAGCTAGCATGGAGAAGTGCCAGGAAGTGTGTGCCAATCTTCCCTTTTTTGCCTGATCCACAGAGGGAGCAGTTGTTCCACACACTTTATATTCTTTAACTTCAGCTGTATAACCTGTACCCCCACTGCTGCTGAAGCTGCAACCCGTAGGCTCAGCACAACAGTTAGACTTGCAAAGCAGGCTAACATACAGGTATTGTAGCATCATGCACAGACAGATCTAAGAGAAAGATGAGAGAGTTTGCTCATGTCCTAAGCTACATCTCACGATGTAGAATGATTCAGGACAGAGCTTCATATATTTGCTCTAATAGTTTCAAGGAATCAAGCACAGGTGAAGAGCTGCTGTCTACCAAATTTCAAACAAATGGCTCGGGGCAGAAAACACTTCAGGTAAGCACAGAAGTGGCATGAAACACCACAAGGAACAGCAGTAAGCTTGCATGACAGAATTGTGAACAAAAGTTCTGCAAGCTTTTAGTAGATACAGGATCCAAACCACTTATTTATTCTTTTTATTGAGGTTAGGCTATCCTTAATGATGCCGAGAAAGTTCCAACAGAGCAAAAGCCTACTCCCACAGACAACCAAATTGACCGTAATTATGTCTGCTTTTATACATAAATACATTTGGGAAGATAGATATAGTAGTGTGGAAAATTAAAAGCAGGTCACAAGAACTAGAAATGAAGGTCTGGAAGACATGGCAATCAGGAGAACAGCAAAATAACATGCCAAAAATATGATCTGAAAAAAAAAATCTGAAAACAGACTGTGTACAGGTGATGCTATCAGGTTACTAAAAGAAGGAAACAAGTCCAGATCTTTCCAAAGACAGCAGGAAAACTCCTAGTGCGTACTTTTGGATGAATATTTAAATACAGGTTTGAGAGAGCTGGGAAACAAAGCAGTAGGAGTTACTGCTCTGGCTTAATAAAGAATAATTAAAATGTCCAAAATACTCTTAAAGAAATTAGATAAGAACCACATTACCTGTTAGTAAAACAAAAATGCAAAATGCAGGATCAATTTAGTTTACTAAATACGAATGTTTCATTTAGGGGAGGAGCAGGTTTTGAACTTTGACTCCTGTACTGCTACCAGAATGAAATGTCTGTGTGTCTGTGCCCAGAAAAAAAAAAAAAAGTGCCATTTTTGTTATTCAGTTGAAGATTCAGAATTCTTTAATCCATTCAAATTTGTGCATAATTCTGGTTTTATAGCAGCCATAGGTAGACTCTTGTTACAGGAGCATAGCTACAGTATGGGGAAGAGGAAAAAAAGCCATCAATAGATCCCTGGAATATCAGTATATTCCCCATGAATACAGCTCTCAGACAAAGAACACATGATAATTTGTTTGTTTCTTTTGAAGGCAAAAAAAAATCACTTGAAAAGCAGACACTACATCTGAAAACCTGGGACTTACACCCAGGTTGCTGACGCTAGCAACACTGTCTTTAAAAAGATGCATTAGCTGCCACAGGTGAGAAAAAACACACTTTCACTCCTATTTGTGAAAAGTACAATCTTCTGTCATGTCATTGTTACAACCATGTTGAAAGCAGGTAAGAAAGAGGGGCAAGGCTTTAGAAGAAGATGGGCACAGGTGCTGGGAATTAGGTTCTTCTGCTTCCTAGCCCTGCTCATCTACATCACCACCACTGCTGCTCTGAGAGTATCCACATGGCTCAATTTTAGCATTTACTAAGCTAACAATCAAGAACGCTAATGAGTATTAGTTGTATGGTTTGCTTGCCTGCTCTTGGTAACAAGCATTCACTTGGAAATATGGAAGTAAAACTGCAGATTGTTCCAGGGAGCCAAGCAAGTAGGGTGGTAACAGGCTTTGGCTACCTCTAGCTTCCACACAGCCCTGCCTGTTATTTGCTAAAAAGGAAACCACATCTCCAGAGCGATCTCTGAACTGTGTGTTTTGTGATCTCTGCCGATCTCTGACTTTGTTTGTTCTTTTCCCAGAGAACGACCTTGTTATCTAGCCCAAACCAGAACAGCCTTGGAAAGGCTCTTCCATTCTCCGTTTTCTGTCTTAATACCAATTGCTCCCTAACAAAGTTAGCATAACACAAACCCATCTCATCACATTAAACTCTAATTAGAGCTCTGCTAAGCAACACTCCTCCAGAAAATAACACAAGAGGAAAAAGGTTAGCTTGTGTGTGGATATGTACGACATTCAAACTGATGTGCATTCTTACTATCTATGACCAAGCTTTTTCACTAATAACACAGTGAATAAAGGTCTGAATGCTCCCATTTTTCCTACAGTGTTAGCCTGGTGTGTCAGGAAAGCTGCATCAACAGTTTTCCATCCTACACTGTCTCCCTCTCAGTCCTTGAGGCAAGCTCACATGCTTTTCCCCCCCAGTGACAAACACTAAAAAAGACTAGCTTTGCTTCCACACATTTTAAAGAAATAGACAAAAAAAAAAGAGGACAGGGTGCTCCAGTGAGTAGGTCAGATCATGTTAATTCATCTGAGCTGCTCTGTGTGACTTTCGCATGAGCAATAGAAATACATGACACATAGCTACAGAACATGAACTGTTTCAACATTTTTGTGGCAATCATCTTTTGAACACTGCAAGTGAAGTCTCAACATAGTGTTTTTTATTTATACTCTTAGTACCAGTAAACTGCAGAGGTACATCCCCATTAACTGCACAGAAAACTTTCAAGCACCCACGTTCAGATCTTCATCCAGCATAAATACAAGACGATCTCAGAGAGTGCATTTCTACTAAGACTGACCTGGAAAAGTGGGTAGAGTCCCTACCTGCCTCAGATAAACAATGAAAATATGTCACATGTATAAAATGTCTTATTCAACAGTGGATCCTGCCTGTAGCCCCTCTCAGAGCAGGGGTCACCCAGAATAACCAGCCTAATAGAAACCCTGTGGTGTTTGGTCAGCAATGGCCTCTGGACTTATTTCAAGATCTGGTGTGTTGCACAGCCTAGGAGACCTATATAAACACCAAGGGTGCCTACTCTGAAGTTACTTAAACAAAGTGCTAGTCTGGTTCCCTTTCTGATCTTCTTCTGTCATCATCTTTGTGCTAGCACCAGTGCTCACAAAGCCATGAGAAGACTCTAAACACAGGATGCTGAATAAATAAATAAATAAATAAATAAAATCACTAAGCAAAAAGAGTCTGCTCTCAGTCACTCACCATGGGCTGGTGAACTCCAGTGCCAGCACAGAGAATGAGATGGATGAGGAGAGAACAGGCAGTTGGGGGAATATGAAGCAGGTCCATTACTAGCTCACTAGCAACCTTCAATTACTCTGGATTAAAGTTCTGAAGGAACCACACCCCAAGAAATACTCTGCCTTCATGGTGCAACGCATGTAATAAACACTAGCAGAGCTGATCACATCTGGCCACAGATGGATGAGCTCAAGACCCATCCTCCTGTTGTGTCTTTGTGGGTCTGACTCTGCCAAGTGAACTCACTGGTGAGAAAACAGGCTTGCAGAGATGAAGGCAAGGAGACTCGCTTCATGAATTGTGTGTATCACACTTCACTAACACATGAAAATGCTCCAGCCCAGAACCTGGTTACGAGATCCACAGCTGTTTTCTCCAAGTCACTAAGGCTTGTGACTTGAACCACAGCAGACTGTTTTACCCTTGCAAAGCCAGCTCAGCTTATAGAATGCTAGAATAAAGGCTGCTCCTGGACAAAGACCAAAATAGTTTTACTCACCTTTTTTTTAAAAACTCCTGGGATTTCATTTTCTGTAATTCTGCATTTCACCAGGAGCCATCCTTATTTACACCGTAATGGTAGATGTTGAATTTGGTGTGCCAGACCAAGTCTATGCTAACACTAATAGCATCAGGCAACAAGTGGTTTTGAAAACAAATTTAGCACTACAAAAAGGTTTGCCAGCAGCTGTGTGTGGCAAACTGATTTATCGAACTGCCTCAATCTCACTGGGTGACACCATTAAGAAACTTTCAACATACCTGCTTGCACTGCTAAGCAGATGTATTCAGAGGAAATTTGGAACTGATATCCAAAGGATTACCACAACTCCTGCAAATGCCAAAACCTAACATATAGCTAGCTACACATGAGGCATTTGTTTCACATCATATGACTAAGTGCACTGCAACAGCAACCATCTAGGGAAAATTACTGTGAATGGCTGGAGCCAGCTGCTTGATTATTAGACTCAAACCTAGATGATAGCAGTTGTGATCTCTTGAAACACAGAGGCTAGCAGGTATCTCCCCAAAACACCTACAGTGAGCATAAGAAAAGCAGTGATTTTTATCACTTTTTAAAAGCCACGCATTCGCAACTTATCAGGTTCAACTTTAATTCTCTCATGTTCCACACTACCAAACTTTTACCCATACTTTGTCAAGAGCTGACTATTAATACTTACCCACATAATCAGCCCTACCGAATTAACATTACATGAGAAATAAGGTGCTCCATAACACCACAGGCATCATGCCTTTACTTGTCCAGACCCTAGCAGATACAGATGGTTTCATACTACTCTCACATAAATTAATCAGGTTTGCACAGTGAATTGTGAGGACCCACCAACAGCACTTGTATCTGTTACACCAGTAACACACTGAGGAATCTCAGGCAGTATCCATTTATGTGAATAGCTTAATCAGGCAGTGATCTGTGTTACGGGAAAGTCTCAGCAGGCATTCCCACTCCCACTTTTTAGGTAGGCAAGCTGTGCCATAAGGGCCACGCAAAAAACGCATTTGCACTGAATGCATACTACCATGACCCTCTTTCAGAACCGAGCAAGACTGCTCCATTACAAAAGCCTTTCTACAGCCATCTGTTGTTAATGGAACATCCTCAAGATGTTCTCTGCAGTACAAACACCAACTAATTTTCAAAGGCACCTCCAAAATAAACTTTAATGTGTTAATCCAGATTGGTAGTTTTCAAGAAACTGCGACTCATCTTTCGGCTTCAATTTAGCACATGTTCACAAGTATGTAAACACATGTTTACATTCCTCTCGCTTCTGTAAGGGCTATTCCAACACACTAAAGATCAACTTTGATCCTTCAAATAAGTTATTTGTACAACCTTAAAATGTCCAAGGCCAACAGCTGTGGGGATGGGGGGGTGGAGGGAAACCTGCACTTCCGATTTAAAACAAGCAAAAAATACTGTTTAATATTAAATTTGAATTTATAATTGGAGTCTTTTCCTGATATATTTTAAGCACCTGGGCAGTTCTGCACCTCCAGAACTAAACAGCAGTTATTCTGAAACAGGCTGATGATATGTTGTAATGTAGCAGTTCAGACTTAACAACAGCCTGGCATGCAGAAGCAGGATTTGTTGTATGCAGCTGAACCCCCTTACCCGTCACAAAAGCGGCCGTATCCATCGTTTATTTTTACACTCCCCCCCAACCCAAGGTCCTGTCCTCCCCTTTTTCCGCCTCCTCGTCCCCATCCCTCTCCCCCGAATTTATTCGCGTAGGAGTGAAAGGGGCGAAAGCCCTCCCGTTATCTTGTAGCACCCACCACGGCTGGAGGCGGCGGCGGTGGTAAGGTGAGCCACCCTACACGAGCGCTGCCAAGTCAAAGTCGCCTCGCTCAGGACCAGCTAAAATAAAATAATTATACATGTATAAAACCAAAACAAGCACGCACGAAAATCCCTAAAAACCCCCGCCCCAAACCAGCCAAACAAAAACAAAACACATACACACAAAAAAAAAACCCAAAAAAACAAACAAAACAAAACCCCTAAAAGCCAAACTAAAACCGAAAAAACAACTAAGACTAAAAAACAGCACTATTAACCCTTTTCCAATCCCCCGCTACCCCATAAACCATCCCCGAGCCACGCCGGGCACAGCGGGCGGCAGCACGCCAGAAATCGAAAACAAAACAACATTAACACTAAACCCCAACCACTTTTTCGCTCTGTTCCTCCCGCTCTATGCCGCCTGCCCCGCGCTGAGCGGGGAAGCCTGCGCCGACAGCAGTCGCGGAGCTCCTGCCCGGCTCTGTTCTCCCTCCGCCGCCTACCTCCCGGCCAGCAGCTGCCGTCGCTCCCGCGGACAGCTCAGCGCAGCTCACTTCACTTCAGCCCCGCTCAGCTCAGCCGAGAGCTGCCGAGCCTCCGCTCCGCACTCCTCCCCGACGCCGGTCCCACTGCCGCTACCGGTGGCCCCGGCCCCGCAGTGGCTCTTATAGGGCGGCGGAGCGTCCGCGGCGGAGTCGCCTGCCCCCTTCCCGGTTGAGGCCGCCCAGCAGCCTGCTATTTGCCTTTCCTTTAGTATCCTCTCTCCTTTTTGTCTCTTCTTTTTCCCCTTTCCCTTCTCCTCTCCTCTCCTTTTCCGATCCCTCGCTTTTTTATTTTTCCCTTCTGCAGCTGCTGCTGTTTCGGGGGGCGGGGGGGAGGAGGGCGGGGACGCCGCTATTTGCATGTGGGCGTGCACATTGCAGCCAAAACCAAACGGCGGGGCTGTGCATGGCCAACCCGGTGCCCCCCTTCGGCAGCGGGGTAGTGGCCTGGCTTTAGCGAACTCCGCGCTCCCACATGCGTGAGAGGCACCGCAGCCCCTCACCGATGGCCTTTGACGTGGATCGCGGGCAGAACCTGCAGGAACACGGGCGCTGAGCTACCTGTGGGGTCACCGCGCTCCCACCGCCCTCGGCTCCGTGCCTGGCAGGCTCCCTGCATCGCCAGAGCTGGGCACAGCTGCATCCGCAGAGATCCAGCTACAGAGAGCTGGTCTGGCAGGAATCAGTAGTGACCACCCTCAACAGGACCAGAATCTGTCCTCCACGTCCCTTACTGTTGAGGAAAAGACAAGGAACTCTGAAGAGTAGCACTCCAATGCTTATCCGTAAATTAGGATGAATTCAGTCATGTCAGCTCTTGGAGAAACAGACAACTTTAAAAGCAAAACTTTTTTTTTTAAAAATTCTTGGGTTTATTTTTAAAGGTTTACAGTGCCCAACCTGACTTGCTGCAAACACAAAATCCATAAATGAGTCTTTTAGCTACCTGAGAAATGGTCTGTGCTATTGATCTTGGCAATTACTAAATTCTCAGCTGGCTGACAGTGTCACAGTTCCTCGTCCTCCCCAGTGGGCTTCTCCCCTAGAAACGTCACCCATCACAAAATCCATACCAAAATCTGTGCTTATTTCATGGCCCACCTAAAACCATTTCAGCACTGTTTGTGAAAGCATAGCAGTGAATTCTGAGTGCATAAAATGCTCTGGGAATGGAAGCAAGTAATGCACAAAAGGCAGGCAACTCTAAATTATGGTTCTCTCTACAGACATAATGCACTGCTATTGCCCTTGTGCAGTGAAGTGGTTGATGTTATCGTTCATGCTGTTAATGCTTTGCCTTATTAGGAACAATCTGGATGATACACGGTTACTGAGGGAACTGTATCTTTGAGTTTCCTGACTTGTATTTCAATACTCAGCCTACCACCATTGTATTTTTTCAAGTGGCATAGAAATATAAATACCTGAAAGCAAACTCCCGAGATGTCGGGCTGATTGTAATCTGACATAATACTGTTCACTGGAGTCTCACAGACAGCAATAAATATTCAAACTAATAATGCAGAACCTTCTACACTGAATAAAAGCTGGTGCATTCATTTTGACAATGACCCTAACTCTTCCCTCAGTCAAGATCTCACAAAGGTGCTCAGGGCTGGACAAAATGAAAAAGCTTCTGATTCTGACCTTGTTTTCCCCAATGCATAACTTCCCCAGCCTGAACAGACTCACTCTGTACTTTTAGCTGGTTGGAAAACTGAAACAAAAATTTTGTCTTTAATGTATAAATGCAGCTGTGTGTTTTTCACCATATATAGAGCTTCCCATCTTAACACGTTTCCAAACATTTACTAGATTGTGATTTCAAATTCTAAAATAAATAATTTCAGCCTGTTTACTCAGAACACAGGGAGAAAGAGTACGTTTAGTTTGCTGCAAACAGAGTGTTACAGCTCATCCCACATAGTGAAGAATTTGAAAGAGAGTGGGGCATACTGCATAGGGTTTTAAAAAAGAGTTGGTGACCTGACATCAATGGAAACAATGCTATGTCAATACCAAAGAGCTGAAAATTGCCCTGTTGCTGCTGTTGCCTTAATCCAGGTTCTTCTAAGGAGAGTGCTGGGGTTTTAAATATCAACATACGGCTGAATTTTTTCAGTTCTAGAAACAGTGGCAACTTCTATAGCATTTAGAGACCATCTTCCAATAAGCCAGCTAATATACAGCTGTTCATGAGAAGCAAATGGAGTGTTTAATTTGCTCTATTAAAATACCCATAGGGTGGGGTGAAATCTGTGCACCACTGGACAGCACTTCTCCACTGTTGCATTTGGCTGGTTGCATGAGAGTGGTGTCAAGTCACTGAGAGACAAGCACTGACAAATGGCAGAAGAAGGATGACAAGAGGCAGAGGCATAGTTAGATCTAATGGCTAGGCTGTACAAATGCAAAGTCAATAGCCACACAGGGAATAGTTTCTAAGAATAACACTGACTGTACTCTTATTTAGGTGGCTTGAGTTTTCAGAGTGGATGAGCACATCTATAGGAGCATCTCCTATAGATTTCTCAAAGACATTTTTATCTCCCAAGTCTCACATCCACAGCAAGCACTATGCTGACTTGTGTTCTGTGGAAGGTGTGATAGGTCGCCACAGGAAAAGCAATCTCAACCAGGGAATTCTGCTTAATTTCATTTATTAGCAGCTAACACAAAATTTCAACCATGGGCTGGGATACTGAGGGGAGAAAGAGATGACATAAACAATTAAACACTTAGGGAAAGGCCTTTTCTCCTCCCTCCCCAAGCTCAGCTCCAGTTAAACACCTCTTCTATCCCTTTCCTAGTTTCAACATCCCTTGCTTTCAAAAGATGTTATACTCAGTCCCTCCCAATTTCTTCTGTGAGGCACTGGGCAATGTGATAAGTTGGGGTCAGTACATAATGGTTCTTTCCTTCTGTTGCTTGCTTTTTACTCATTTCCCTTCTCTATTCCTTGCCTCTTACTGTTCCTCTGCTTCACAGTGCATCCTCCACTGGCCACAGTTCCCTCCAGGGTTGCCCATGCTCTGGCATAGAGTGCCTCCTTCCAAGACTGTGTCTCCTTTCCATGTTTCTCTTCTACTTCCTCCTTTTCCATTTTCTCACAGACCTCTCCACATCTCCTCCAGTGTCTCCTGCCCTAAAGACTGCTGCTCTTACATATGTGTGAGCAGAGGTGCCATGGACTGCTGTCATTAGTTGGCCTTTTGGCATACAGTGGGTTGCCTTCATCTCTTTCAAAGCTGGCTGAAAGCAGCACTGACTGGCACAGAAGAGTTCATGGTCTCCTCCTTTATAGACCCTTTGCTATTAAAAGCCTGACAGTTATGCCCAGTACACAGGTCCCACAATATGCACTTTCAGATTAGACCTGATCCTTTCCTCTCTTCCAAAGGCTAGTATTCTCCTCCAACCTATTCCCTCACTACAATGTCCTTTTGCAAGTAGGAACAAGCAGCCCATACTGGGGTCCAAGGCTGTAAGGGAAAAGCTACAGAGCTGCAAAGGGACTGTAAGCTAAGTTGGTCATTGAGAAATCAGAGGACACATAAATTGCTGTTCATGGAAAAGGCATTATGTAGCGCAATGAAGGGGTGGAACAGAAGATAGGAAAGTATTGTGTTGTTGCTAAGGAGGAAGTTGTTTCTTCATACTTGTAAATTCTACAAGGCAAAACACACCATTGTTAAGACTGATGACTTCTGCAATATTGATGACTTCTTACATCAGGATACTAGAGAAGACTGTGGGCTTAAAGCACATCAAGAAATGCCTTTGCATAAACTGAAGAGGTCTAAGACAATTTTCAGCAATAAAAAAAAGCCACAGTTTAAGACACCTTTTGTGGACAGCTGTTGAGATATTTCATCTGGAAACCCAAGCTGTTTTTAGCCCTCAATGACCTAGTTTGAACTAAGTTCAGGAAGCTGGAAAGATAGCAGACTAGTAACACTTATATTCAGAAAATTACTTTACAAAGAGCTTTGCTCACCTCTTTTCTATTACTTGACAGTGTTGTAGCACGGCTTCAAGATTCTTCACTATTTTATCTTGGGATACACACTGGAGGTTAATCTGCATTTCAAGCATCTCCTCTCTCTTGTTTTACTCTCCCTTGATTTGCAATATCTGAGTCAGAGGATGGTGACAGCTTTTATAAGGTTTTCCTGGAAGGAGCTTCTTACTTTTAGTAAGAAATAATTGCATTGTCATTATTTTACAGCAACATAAGCATTCTAGCTTCAATTTATATTTCCTAATGTGCATTAGTCATCCCTGCCTGGTTTACAGCCCAGCGTATACAAGTGACTACATCATGCTGTTTACTGCAACCTGCCACACTCACTTTTCTTCTTACCTTTCTATTTACAGAAACACAGGTAACTGGCAGATGCTGTTTAGATGTTCCACTTGGACAGAAACAGGAGGGGCTAAGGTGTAAATGCCCCAATGTCCTCCATTGTGCCCTGCAGTAGAGAAGATCTGAAGTGCTTATCTGTGCCATGTGAAGAAGTAAATCCACGAAGTTACTGCTCTCCTATCAAAGAACTTGCAGGCCTGTCCCAGTGCCTGCTGAGGGCAAAAGAGCTTGCTCTCATCCTCTACATCTCAATATAAATATAGGCTTCAAACTGGTTGTAATCATTAATAAGATGGTTCTAAGTCCTTTAAATAAAATGTAAATACATTGAAGCTCAGATATGAGCAAGCCATGATTTAAGCAGTTATGGGTTACATTTCTTAATGCAACATACCTCCTGTTTAAGAAGGGTGATATAAAAGCCATCTCTCATGACAGTTATTTGCCAGATGACTGCTGTTATTTTGAGAGCCTTTTACCACAAACATAGCCTTGTAATTTCTCACAAACACTGAACATTAAATATAAGGAAAATCAAATCTGTTGTTATTTATATGCAACAGGTGCTATGGAGCTCACTGTTAACAAAATTACTACATTTTGGATGTAAAATACACATGCAACCAAATATTTAGGTGGTAAAAATTCTTTGCCTTTGCCAGAAATGAGCTGATTTTCCCAACCATGGATCTAACCTACAGTTACAGAGCAAAGTATGTAGAGTCATCAACTAAAATACTGGAAGCTTATATAAGGTAGCAATTTTAATTTACATTAGCTTTCTCCCTTTGTTAGGTTCCTAGGTTCCCCAGAGGTATTCTGCATAAAGACATGAATGCATTTTTGCGTTAGCATTTCAACCTTCCCCAGTGCAATCTTTTAAAATTCAGCCTAAACCAGGACTCCTGCAGAAGTAGTGCACTACATTTGCATTGCCAGTCAATGTTTATAGGGAGAGACTGACCTGCATGAGTCAGGGTTTCTGTGAGAGCAATGTCATTGGAAGGGTAGCTATGCAAAATGTAAAAAATTTAATGTGAACATAGCCCACACTTAAAAATTCTGCATTTCATCTCCCATGATAAATGTGCATGTTAGTAACACCCCCAGTGTTTGGAATAAGGAAGCAAAAATTCATCATAAACCAGAAGTGAAGCCTCATAGACACAGAACCCAATCAAATGCAAAGAAAGCCAAATGAAAGAATTCAATATGGTTTTATCTAACCTCAGCTAAGGCACTGACGGACACATGTTCACTGATGTGAAATGGATTGACCAGGATGTAAACTTCACCAACTTGGCCCATGAGATTAAAGTTAAATGGTCAATTGGCAAAATTTCCTTCTCTGCAGCCAAACGCCATTGCACATCAGTTGTAGCACTCTGGTTTCTCAGACAATTATTTAAGACAGGTCAAAATTTGTTTGTTTAAGATCCTTACTCTGCCAGTCTCATGAAACTCAATGCAACTTTCGCCTGAATAAGGAGTCCTACACTAGGGGCATCACTACAAAAGCTGCAGCCTTTTACATAGAGAGAATGCCTTGGAGTAGCTCCATTAAGTCAGCAGAGATGGGTGCTTCTGCATTTGACTGCATATGCTGCCAGTGCCCCCCTGAATTTCAACTGTAGATAAAGTCAGTCTCTGATTAACAATCTTCGTTTGCCCACAGCTGTAGGGCTGTAGACAACAGCATTCAGTTCAAATCATAGTGACAAGTTTAGGATCAGTTTAGGAAGTGATGTTTTTCCCTCACTAGACAGTCAAGAAGGGAAGGAAATGCACTGTCAAATGTTCAAAACTGGCCTATGAGCCAGAAGGAAAGAAAGAACTACTCCCTAACTGTACAGCCTGCTTCAGCACCACTATGACCAGACACCACAGTTATAAGCATTATACCCAGAGCAAGCCGTCCTCAGGCCCTGGAAGGTTTTTATTTATTTAGCCTCACTGCAATACAAAGGTCAGTGTGCCCCTTGGCCTCCACCCAAGCCAAAGTAAGATTTTAGGCTTTTCAGCTTCACAGCAGCTTCCTCCAGCTGTACCCATCAGACCTCCATTGTGGAGCTGGAAGAGTGTCTTAGTCCTTCTCCTGAGAGCATCTCCACATCTACGAGAAGGGAGGATACAGGCTTCTTGTCTGCATGAACTACAGTGCCCCTGAAGTAAGAGTCATGCTTTCTTGTTGTTGTTGCCAGAACCATTTCCTCCTCTTTTCCCATCCCTGGTCTCCACTGAGCTCATGAATACTCCACATTACTGAGCTTTTGTGTGTTCACACCATTCTACAAAGACTTGCTTTCCAGGAGGCAAGAAACACCTGTTTCATGATTCCTTTTCCAGGAATGACTTTTTCCAGAGATAGGACTGAGACCAGATTTTGTTTCTGTTCTCTTTATACAGAGAGAGAAGAACATTCTCCAAGTGAGCTTTAAAGGTGTTTCTGCAAATCCTGAGTTTCCCAAGACACCAAGATAAACTCATACTCCAGAATGGAGGACCTCCATTCAAACCCAAAAATTTCCAGAGCTGCTCAGAACTGTGAGCGAACTTCCACACTTACAGACAATACAGTCTGCTCTGTAGAGCCTACCATGTTTACCTGTCACTAAGTGTTCAGTCTAGGGGCTGCTTTGCATTGTGTTTTACATGAAAATTGGGCAGTTTTTTAGTTCTGCCAGCTGTTACTTTTGCCCTGTTGAATAACTTCACTTTCTGAATGTTCCAGCTCTTTTATCAAGGCAGCAGGTTTGACCTCTACATTCTTTAGCTACTTGCAGACATCCGGGACTGGATCTAGGGTGTAGCCAGCTTGCTTTGCCGACGTAATCCTCCTCTTGGCTCCAAGATGGGCCACATCCTGCTTTTGCTCATTTTGTCTTAATCTGAAGAACAGGATCTCCCTGTGCCTGTTAATTATCTCTGCAGCATTTGCAGCAAGAGAACATGGTCCAGTTTAACCTTCTCTGGTGCCCCTCTGCCCTGTCCACCCATTACTGTGTAATCTTGTCAGGCAGTTGGAGAGACTAATCCCATTGCTGCAAATGCCGTCTTTGACTTGCCTCCAGTGTTGGTGCCGGAGGCTTTGCAGCCAGTAGTCAGGATATCAGTGACCTTCCCAGGGATTCAATAGACTCAAAATCTATTGTACATTTCCACAGAGACTCTGGTACCTAAGATACATCCTTTGTTATCATTCATGGCCATTCTTCCTCTATATCCCCATGTAGCATACACAAGTGTGAAATGCTGCCTCTTTATTGTTCAGCATCAAAAATCACTAACTTCAGTATCCAGATCCTTCTCCTTCAGCAGAACTTCTTCTGTTTCTGTTCAGAACTGTTCTTAGAGGACCTCCCTCATTTTGATGCTTTTGCTGCAGCATAATCCCACCTCCCTGTGTATCAAGTATAATGAAACCTTGTGGAGACATTCTACTTTTGGAGAAGGGCAGGACAATCAACCTCCATTTCTCCCTCTTCAAGTCTTTACACAGTCATTCTACCCTGCTACATTGCTCCTGGTCATGCTAGCCAGACCTTTCATAAAAACTAAATATTCTGGAGCTTCTTATTTTTTCTATTAGCTGTTTCCTTCATTTCTTAGGCTTCAGAGTCCTGCACATAATTGTACAGGAATTAGCTAGTTTTACTGACTCTACTACCTTAAAAGGAACAAAACACTCTAGTCATTTTTTCCCCAAGTGAGGATCCACTAGATTGGGCCTTTTCTTGTCAGCCAGTAAAATATTTACCCTTCCTTGAGAAAAGCAATGTCTTCAGCATTAGCTGTTGCTTTTCTTGATAGTGGTAAAACTTGTCCACTATCTTACTGCACATTAAAGAAAGATATTTATTGCAATTCCTGTACCCTGTGATATCTGTCCAGGCTCCCTCCCTAAGCTGCTCATCACTGTTGACCTTCATACTTTCTAAAGGCAGTTATGATCAGGGACAAGTTTTTTTGACTGGGATTTCCAGGACTTGTCTTCAGTGGTGTGTGGGCTACTAAATCATTGTAGCATACCAGAAAGAAGTCTACAGTGAAAATGATTCCTAGTAATCAGCCCAAAAGTATTAGTTTCCAAAAGAGCTATATAAAGAAATGGGAGGCATGAGAAAACTGATGGGTATGTAACACCAAGAAGGGGTGCACATACAGATGGATGCAAGACAAGTTTAATCGCTATGTTAGCATATAAAGCTCTCCTAAAGGTTAGCCACAAAATAAACACGAATTTTAGGTTACAACATATTCTGTTTTCTTTATTAAAATCAATGAAATGTAACTTTGACAAATTCTTGCAATCCAGGTACCAGAAACAGTGTTACCTCACAAGAAGCTATGATCAAGAAAAGTGTAAAAGAAACCTATACAATCTCATCTGTAAAATATTGTTTTCCATTAGTGCTTTTAGTAGTTCATACAATATGTTGCTCTAATCATAGCGAATTAGGAGTTAGTAAAGCTTTGTAGAGTTACCTTAGTGCTCACACACTATTTTGTAATGCATCTGGTTATGATCGCTTTTAGTGATTAATTAGGTGGACTTTGGGTCTCATCCATTTCTGCTGGACTGTATTCCCTCTACACACTCATTGGGCTGATAAAGTGGGTGTTACTTCAGTAGCTCAACTTCATATCCAGAGTCTCTTCACTGAGTATATTTCATGTTGAACTAATCCCATGTGGACATTATTAATTTTTCTTTTCCCCATTCCATTACCACTTTTTCATTTAAAAAGGAAAACGATGTGGATCTCTGTTAGCATACAGACGCATCTTGTTTACAATACATATTTACTATCCACCAATTTATTTCACAGAATTCAGTCTTCCCCAGATTCAACCTGCTACTGATTGGGCTTAGTGAGTTTTTCTCTGGGAGAGAAAGGTTCTGTGCAGCCCATCTGCATGTTCTGCAATCCCTTCTTTATCAAGGTAAAGGATTTCACTGACTCTGAAAAGTAAATTAAGGCTGGAATTTAAAAGCTGCCCAGCAATATTAGCCCTAAGTTAAATGGGAAGTGTTTGTCCCAGTTTCTGACACTTTAACAAATATACTCAAAGTGATTTAAAAATTTCATTCTTGCTCTCTAAGACTGCTTTGGAATTTTTTTCATTTGGGCATTCACATTTAATTTTTCTAGTTTGTTTTCATTTTTGATGAATGATAAAGTCAACCTCTCACAGAACAGTACCTCTGAAGCTGCCAAAACCCACTAGAATTTCTCTGGGACATTCTGGAGTGATCACTCTGGAGCCACAAAGTCTTACCTGCTTTCCTCTTCTATTTCTAAACATTGTACACAATGATTACGGGATAGTTTAAACGTAATATTAACTAGCTGTTTACACATCCTTCCGTATCCATGATAAATAAATCTCTGATAGCAGAAAGCTTATGCAAATTTCCTCCCTGTGCGATTACACATTAGACATATAAGCAGATAACATTGTGTAAATAAGGTAATACTGTGGCCTGTGTGGACTCCTGCATGCAAGATCATATGTAGCAAGTGAGCTGTAGGGTATTACAACCAGGAAAACTCCAGCTGCATGGATAGAACCAACGCTGTAGAGCTAACTGAGCTAACTGAAGCTTTTCTGCCCCCAGAATTAGCCAGAGATGGGTTTTCTAGCAAAGTAAGAATGAAAAAATATCTGCTGGCTACAGAATAAAAAGAAGTTTTCTTAACCTAAACTCAAGGATAAAATTATTCCACATTCTTTGTTCTTTTTTTCTTTCAGCTGGCCTTACTGCCACCCTTCTAATGGAAATATTAAAAAAAATAGAAAATATTAAAAAATAGCAACAACAAACAAATACAAAAAGCTCAGAAGGACTGGGAAAAAGTGTAAGACAATAAACAAACAGAAAATGTCCTTGAGAAGAAAAAACATTTCAGTTTTGGTTCAACCACAGATCTTTCAGAGAATAATTATTGATGTTTCTATCAGTTTTGATTACCTTGTTCTTCATTAGCTTGTTGCACATGAAGAAACAGCATCAGCAGTGATTGGTGGATGCATTCCGATCCTGCCTACACAAGGATAAACTTCTTCAAGAGAAAAAAAACAAATTGTATGTTCTTTCTTTTACGTGTTTCTTTGGGTCATTTTTCAAGGAGAACTGAGCATCCTCTATGCATTAAGCAGCTTAGCTGCTCTTGGCCCAGCTGTGTCCCTGCAGACTATAGCTGGAATATAACCATTCTTCCATGCTGCCACTTTGAAAAACTCACTACAACCTACCACTGAACAACAGTGTGAAACTGGAATCCATCTTTATTTACACTATTATCTTTACACTAAAATATCTTTAATTTCCTCACTGTGTCAACCCATGGCATTTTTTGACCCAGCACTCTGGGTAAACCTGGCCAGTTATTCTGTTAGGAAAAGTTTAAGTCTGGTTAATCCTACTTTAGAAAAACATGGTGAAGAAAATGATTTCTAAAGGGATCTTCCCATCCTGTTTTTCCACATCACTCACCCAACAAGGAGTAGAGAGTTACTAGAAAGTACACCTGAACACTGTATCACAAACAGCTGCGCACGCTGCCCAGAGGAGCTGGAAGAGGTGTTAAACTAGCTACAGTACCGTGGCTGGAAGCCCTGTTATCACAGGAAAATGTTTGGTGAAAATTCCACTACACTGTAACTGTTGAGAGGAGGACCAGCAGTCAGGAGTTTTGAGGCACCTCCTCTGTTCACACAGAATCAGCCACCTTGGGAATGTCAGTGTAAACTACTGCCAGTACTGTCACTGCTACCAGAGCTTTATGCAAGCCTCTGCACTTCAGAATTTTCCAGTAATACAGGAGTCACAGGCTCCCCTCTCAACTGAAACTGACCAGAGACTTCAACAACCCACTGCTGTTCATAGAAGCTCTCACTGTCTGGTACTATGCCTGCCATGCACTAAAAATCGTTTGACATACAGAATTTACCTGCTTGATATTAGCAATTAGTAGAAGTCAAACATATCCCTTTGCCACTTAAATTGCAATTTTAGAGAACATCCTCATTGACCAATCTTCTGGCATGTGGCTAAGATTTGATGATGTGTAGGTTTGTGTGCCTAAATCATTTCCTAAGGAAAACTCTGGTAAAGGTAGGCAAAGAAAAAGCAAGTCTGATTTTATAAAAAACAGCAATTAGACTCCAGTTTGACCTGTGTCTTCGAATGTCAGCAGTGATATACTTTGCACTTAACTACATATTCCCTTACATACAGTGAGTTATCACAACTGCATGCAAATAGTGCATACATTTGTCTCACCCATACTTTCCTGAGAATCACAAGACCCTGTCTCTTCCTGGTTTTGCTCCTGGGACTGATTTACAGACAGTAAGGTTTCGTATTTCCATCTTTTCTCTTGCACTCCCTGGTGTGTCCTAGGTGGAGACTGCCAGCAGCTGAACTTTGTTTTGTTGTCAGTATTTCATGGAGTACTGGCAGCAGCGGTATAGAGCAGATGGCAGGCCTTTCTCCTTTCTTTAGGATGCACCAACTGACTTGGAGCCGTGTACAGCCATGAAGTAGAGACTGAATGCAACAATACATCCAGATAATGGTGAGAGGGGATGCAAAGCAACACACATGACCCCATTTCTGGTACTTCCACAAATCACTGTCGCTCACCTTTGAAGCATGTTCCTCCCTGCTGCTCTGGATCAGAGGGGTGATTATATTATGCTAGTGGTGACCAGCTACAGCCAAAGGCAAGTTGTGCTCAGCTCCATATAAACCCAAAATAAAGGAGAGTCCCCAACCACAGGCAGGACAAAATCAGTCCTTATCTTTCCTACATAATCAGTTTAAATCCAGGTGGTAACCTGCTGGCAAACTTCATTTCAGCCTTTCATATATTCATGGATCAAGAAAGCAGTATTTTCCGCTAGTTAGAGATTACAGTTTTATCAGCTACAATACTACTACTGATTTATATGAAGCTGCATTACAGAACCTGGGCCTTGCATGCACATACTAAAGGAAAACCCCTTCCAAATTATTTTGTCAAACCAATCTATGCGAAAAGCTTCCTTCTGCCATATACAATGACATCTAAACTCTGCACAACAATAGCTAGCTGCAAGAAAACATTAGAGATGGTTAAAACTGAGTCTCTCATAACAAAGTTTGGGGTTTTCAAATTCTCACAAGCGTAATTAATTTCTCACATGTTTAATGAGCTTTAAATAAACGGATGAATCCTCATCCGTTGGCGTTAATGGAACTATGCAAATTATACATGGGTGGGAATCTACCTAGAGCACATTTTTATATCTCTTTCCTTTTTGACAAGAATTGTTTCTAAACCATCTAATCCACATTTATCCCAAGGACAAATGTAGCACAAAAGCAAATATCAACAAGCTTCCATGCTGGACAGACACAATTATCTCCATGGAATACCTCAGCAGCAGCAGCACCATGGCTTGACTTCACGAAGATTTGGGAAGGGTTTTACCCATGCTTACTACAAGTGCACTGATGGCTAAAAAGGCCAATGTGGGATAGGCAAATCCAGTTGCAAAAAGCACAACGAAAGGTGTCCTTGGGTGGTATAGGTGGGGCGCGATTCTTTCTACATTGTCTTTCCTCCTCGAGACTAGCTCTGCGCGTGTTCTCAAAGGAGATAACATCATTATGTATAGTGTGTCTCCAAGTCTCCCGATTGGAGGGCAAGGTGGACCACTGATGATAGTCAATACAGACAAGGCTAAGGTATTGTTTCAGGGAGTCCTTATATCACTTCTTTGGGGCACTTCTCTTGCGGCAACCCATGGCAAGTTCACCATAAAGCACAATCTTAGGGAGACAATGATCCTTCATACTAGACACATGCCATGCCCAGCGCAGCTGCAATTTCAGCAGTACAGCCTCTATACTGGTGACCCCTGCCTGTTCAAGGACAGTAACGTTTGACACATACTCAGGAATACCTAATGTGATTTAGTGTCTATGCCAGTTCAGATCTCATCCTCCCTTGCACTTTTCTCCTCCCTTATTCCATACAAAATAGATTTCCTTTATTTCTCCCTGTCCCCATCCTGTACATACATCCCTCACTAGACAACAGTAACCCATGGAGCTGGACTCTTGGACATGATAAACGAGGGTGCATCCAATACTGCAGCTACATTGCACAAGTGTGAAAGCCTAGCTCATGTACATGGGGAGCTTGCTTTTTCAAGTCAGCAAATTGCTGAATTGCTGGGGCATGCTGCAAATATGTCTAATTACTGGAAGACATTCCTCCATCTCCATAGACCATTATATTGCTAGTTTAAACACAAACTGACTTAGAGCTTGTCTACACAATGAAGCTACTAAGATAGTAAGGAAGTGAATTTACAGCTGAGCACTGTTCTTCTTGGGATAGATTCAGTGTGCAAGAAGTAAACTACTGTTTGGTCATGCTGAATATGGGGAATGGTGAATATTTGCTCAAGAATGACCCCCAGAAGACTATTCAGTGCAATGCAGATCAGCCTTTTGAGGCCGGGTGAAGACAAATATGCTGAATACGCTGGCATATAACCAATGATAAAATAAGCTACAAGAAAACCATAGCTTTCCTGCAAAGTTATGTGATCCATTATTGATCCATTATTGATATACCTCTGTATCTTGCCAAACAGATGGCAGGTTAACTGCTGGAAGATTAGCTCCTAAGCAGCCTGGGCAAAGGCTCTCACTATATCAGAGACACAGGCACCCAGGAGGTGGGTTCTCCTGTTAGTCAGAGGGTTGTTAACAGAACTATTACATTTTCAAAATGAAAATTAGGCTTTCCTGATGTTTGATTTCCTCTTTGTGCTGCCCTGCAAAATCTTCTGTCCTTCTATCTTTCTCTGTCCTAAAACTTTCCTCAGGAGTTCTTTGCCAACAGACCTCTTCTTACTGGTTTGACTGTTCTTCTATTTACTGGTTTGACCTTCTATTTACAGCTTAGCTGTTCTACCCATCAACACAGCCCTTCCCTTCCCTTTCCCCTTCATTTTTCCTTTCCCCTTCTCTTTCCCTGTCCCTCTCTTCCATGCTCCTTTCCTTCCTTTCCATGCTCCTTTCCTTCCCTGCTCCTTCCCTTCTCTTTCCTTTCCTTCCCTTCCCTTCCTTCCCTGTCCAGCATTATACACCATTCTTTCCTCACTACTTTTTGTCCCATCCTTTCTGTCTTAACACTGACTAGGAAGGCAGTTAAACCTCCCTAAAACAAGGCTACAAAGCAAGATACTCAATGGGAAGGTGACCATTTCAAGGCGAGGCAAGGCAGCATACTTTGAAAATACCCCTCTTCCAGTTGTAACAGTTACAGAGAGTTTTCATTCTTATCCAGTAGAGTAGGCCATGAATATGTTGATTTAACATAAACTTTGGCATCACTTGTTTAGTCATGGCACACTCATCACGAGTGAAGGGCCTAGGTTCCATGCCTAGCTAAGCTACTGAGATGGTCAACTTGAAATAGGTAAAAACTACTTATAGTTACATTAACCTTATGTATACATATATATATATGGGTCTTAATTATTACTTTTAAAATACAAGTTTGGAATCATTAAGACAATTATCTGACAGCTTCAGAGTATGCAGACTCAGATTTCATAGAGGCATTGCACATGAGGCTGCTTTTCTAAGTGATCTGTAAGCAATAAAGGATACAGTTTGAACTCTCTTGCCAAAACTAGACTGTGACTAGTACAAATTCTTAAGAGTCCCATGCTGATCTCCTGCAATATGCAGTTTGTCATCTGCATTTAGATGCAAGAAGACAGAAGAAACTGTCTGATATAAATTACTATGAACAGCATGTGATTTTTTCTGCCAAGAAAGCTATGTACACGCTGAGCTCCATGCATAGTGCAGATCCCTCACACTATGTAAAAGATGATGGGCTTAGGTCTTCCCTCTACACCTTTACTCTAGAACAAAAACACTTCACCCAGCCTAAACAAAGAAAATAACATGAAGATAAACTTCCAAATAATTTCTGTGAAGAAATGAAGGGACATATTTCCCTTTTACTTAATCTGCAAATCCACTTTCAAGCCTTAGGAAAAAGCCACTGTTTCTGAAGATGGAGGAGATGATGTAGGTCCATTCCATTTTGTCACAGTGATTTCATGTGCTGATACACTACAGGACCCCAAAGAGCAGCAGAGGCTTCACCATCTCAGGTAGTTGAAGATGTTTGGGATCCTGCTGTTCTTGGATGGGATTTTTTTGTTATTTTTAACAGCCTTTTTTTGTTACTCTGACAGTGCCCGAGCAGAAATGAGTTAAATTCTTCCTAGGATGGGCAGAAACAGACAAAGCAATGTTAATTGAGTTAATTGGTTTTATTTGGTGTATGCATGGAATAAAAAATGTGGAGCTGCAAAATGCAAAACATAAGTGCCACCAAGGGTTTGGGCATCACTTAATTCAAGATGCCCCTGTGGCCTAAAACTGAACAGAACTTTTCTTTCAAAGTGTGCATGGCTACTATTGAAAAAATAGTAGGTAAATAACATCCTCTGGCAGTGAAAAATCATCCTGACAGATAACTGTGGTAACCAGAACTACCCATATCCCCAACCAGAAGTCAGTATCCTTCTTTTTATGCAGGAACCAAGGAATAAACATCAATTTTCTCCTGCAGGCATGTTCAGGTGAGGTATGTTTTACTCATCAACAGACATTCACAAAACCCTTCACTTTTTTCTCTTTTCAGGGAAAGGATTTTGCCCTGCATTCTGGAACTTTCCAGGTAACCCCAAGGGGGACACAACTGTGAACCTGTTTGTGTACTTTACTATAACTCTTCTTAGCAGGCCAGTTCAGAGAGGCCAGTTCAGAGAACTGCTTAGACAATTAAGTCAAGAATGCCAAAAGTTACTGATGATTAGAGCATCTCTACATTGCTGATTAAATAGGACCACGAGTGTGTGCGGTTCAGCTGCCAAACCCAGACTTCTTTCATCCATTTGCACTGGGGTTCAGATCTTCATCATGGTTAGTATCAGTTCTGGAAAAATGCATATAAGGCACTCTTCTTTTAATGGCATTGACATTAGGACATAAAACAGTACTCCTAGCCAAGACGGACGTGCTGCATATGAACTGTATCAAGCACCACAATCAGGACTCATATGCTTAACAATAAGGTAACATAAATGCAAGAACAATGTGTATTTCCACCCTACCTCACAACAACTGAATAGAAAAAGGAGAATGATACAGTAAACCCCACAAATCTTAAAAATTCAAATGGTATTTCTGTGGCATGGGCATTCTACCTCTATTTCACATAGCCAGTATTTGCTTTAGGGACAGCTGATCTAGTACAACTGCTTGTAAGATATGACAAGCCATGGTGACTCCACATCAGTACCAAAATGACTGAAATCAGGAAAACAAAGGGAAGGGTTGAGACTGCTCAATTCAGTCTCTATTGTATTGCAGGCTCTGGGATGAGTTCAAAGAACAGGGATTCTAACATATGATTTATTAGAGTTTTACTCAGTTCAACACTAAAATGTCTAATCTATCATTTTTTAATTGCAATCAGAATTATCCAGGCAGTATTATCCTTATAGGAAAGAAAAGTCCCAGGTGTATCCCAAGTGTTTCTAACTTCTAGTTAGCCTCACTTACTGTCTGTGTACTTATTAATCTCTTCAACCAGCTGGGGTTGTAAAACCAGGTCTTAGACCCAGGCAGAGGCTTTAAGTTATTGCTAACAGATAATTACATATAAAAAGAGGACAGCACTTCTTTAACATAGAAAGAATTGTTATTTACATAGTGCCCTGAGCATGCTACAGGCTCTGAAGGGAAAATTAAATAACCAGCATATGATGCAAAGCAATAATCCTACTCTTACTGTAATCAAAATGAACATGCTTGCTTCCCTAGGTAGAGGGCTAGGCTCCATGCTCATTTCCATACTAAACTATGTGTTTTGAAATTGCCATGCTGCAGAGGTTTTTTGTTTTCTTTCAGTATTAAACCTCTCAGTTCCTCAGCTACAGAGCAGGAAGAGATTATTGAGTTCAGCACAGTTCTGAAAGTCAAAGGGAGTTACTTCTCCAATAGGAAGGCTTTTGTTCAGAACACAAGGCTGTTTAGACACAGAGTAGATCTGTAGCTGTAAGGAACAGTTAGTGCCAGAGAATTTAGCTTGTTCATTGTGCTCATCAGTGTGTGTTACCATTCTGGCATGAAAAAGAAAAGCTGCACAGAATTACTAAAAAGGTAATTGAACTTATTCATAACCAAGCTTCCACAGTCCACTGTTACTTCAGACCTGTACGGTGCCCACGACCGTGCTGACAAACCCCAAACAGTATCTGGGCACAACCACAACAGACTGAAATCTCAGCCCCTGCAGTCAGACATAAGCAGATGGGTGCTTGCCAGTCTCTCAGTCTGCAGCACCTGTATGTACAGTCTGAACATTTAACTAACATTTAAATCAAGCTCAACTGAGAAGAGTGCCCAGATTTCTCACACATCCAGAGAAATACCACTTACTTTAATCGTATGTTGGACAGCCATTTGAAAACAAGGAAACTGAAAACTCATTTTTTCCTGGAACGCTTATGGTGCAACAACACACTTCCACCTACCTTCTGTCTGACTTCTCATTCCTAGTGATATTTTGCTTTATGATTTTACCTCCAACTGATACAAAAGCATCTATTATCACTATCGCTTATTACGCATAAAGCCCACAACTCATTTTATTGTTTGTACTGCAGTAATGTACAAGACTTCCAGCTAGTTACCATGTGTAAACACCAAATAAGAAGACAGCATGTTAACATTTTTGATGCCCCTGAAGCACTGTATTTGCAGACTGTGTATCTGCAAACTGTGAACTCCTTATATATAAAAAATAATACCCTTTAGTTCCATACATGGCCTCATTTATCACAAATATAATTTCATTAAATAATTTTTGAAACCTGCTTTTGAAATCCCAGTTACATGACAAAAATCTTAACCTGGGCTCATGATGTTCTTGATAATGGGGAAAAAAAATCTGACTAAAGAATTCCCATGTCTGAGATGAGAGCATCCTTCTAGTTCTTAATTCTAAATTCCAAATTCTAAAAAAGAAGCTGAAAATTAACACTTAGAAAATCCTAAGTACTGTCTTTACCATTCAGCACTTTTGAGGGTGTCCCAACATGAGAATATAATTGGAGTTCTTGTTTTTGTAGGCCAGATAATGAATATTCCATTAAACAAGGGTACAATTACACTTCCAAGGAAACTGAATTGGAAATCTGCGCTATTTTTGAAGACAATCCAGTTTACAATAAAATTCCAGCTCAGCTGGCTTAGTTTCCAAGCAGGGCGGGCATGTCTAGTCTTGTTAGAACACGGCAGAAGCATGAGCTTTATATCTTGGGTAAATGCCCTTTTCAAGAACAGCTCTGTTACAGCTTAAGCTGTCTAGATTAGAATGTAAAGCCATCTTAAAATACAGCAGGACAGGAATGCTGCTTGAAAATGCTGTGTATGTGTCCATCTGCGTTTCAAACAGAACCACTGTTGAAATCGATGAGGAAAGGTGCTCTTTCCTGCTCTGAGACGTCTGGTGGCCACTCTGAGTTGTCATTAAAGTGACACAAGGAGGGAACACAAGGAGGGAGAAAGGCCTGAAAAGCAAGGACAGATGAAAAGGAAGAAGGCAAAGATAGCACAGAAAGTGCAAGCACTCACAAGAAGAGACCCATGGAAGGCAGGGTCTTCTGGAAGGTACTACAATACCAGCTCTGGTGTGGTACTCTTCAAAAGATCACTTTATCTGGATTAATTTCAGCTCATAATTCTGTCCCCCTCAAGTATGCTGACACTTCTGTTATCTTTAAAGTATGAAATCCATTTCTTCACTGATACATATGCAAGTCCACACTTGCAATACAATTCAGGAGACAATAAAACTGTGTAAATAAATGTAAGTAAGATATTCTTCCTATCCCACTAAAGAAACAAAAATTAGTTTTGGTAAACTTTATTCTTCACGAGGAAGTCAGAAGATTCACTGGTATATGTAATGGACCCCCACACAGCTCCACACTTCGTAAACAGTAATAGTGCAGTTTCCCTCAGATATCCCTGAAGTGAAAGATAACACATGCAGATGGAAAATCTCTATCCACAGGTGTGGGCAATGCAACAGGGGTGGTGATAGTGAAAGAACTTCAAAGGCTCACAAAGTGATGAAATGGGTTGTTTCCTACCACCCCCGCCCCCATTTCCCCCAGCGAATCCAAGTATTTCCGCTTAAATTATTTGTGCATTTGTACAGCACAGGGATGACCAATGAACAACTTCACTCAGCAACCTGGTACCACCAGAGTACTAAGAGAGACAGAAACCAATGGGTGCTTTAAAAGTGGAGAGAAGAAAGTCTGCAAGGGGAGGCGGGTGGGATTGCAGGAAAAAAAGACACAAGGGAAAGGGAAAACAACGGAAGCATTTAACTCTACAGCAAACCGCAAAGCTGTTTCTACAAGTAAAGAAAATTCTTCCTAAATTCTTTACTGCTTAATTTTACATGGCTATGCAATATGGTGCAATTTGTGTGAGTGTACGCTAGAGCTGAAGTAGTTAAACAGGAGCAATCTGTATCTCCTGAAAGAACAAAACAAAAGAAATCGTTCATCTCTTTTGTAGCTATTTAATGACAGTTCAGCTGTACTGCAGTTGCTTTTATGGAGTGGTACACAAAAACCGGGAGCATGTATCATGTTTCAAATTCTTGCAGCATTAAATTTCCTTCGATTTTGGCCTCCTCTAGGCCACAGGAGGACTGCTGTGCTGTGCTTTGAGAGTATATCCTGCTGTTAAGGTGGCTAAAGAGAAAAAAGTGATTAGTGTCAGGAAGATCTACAGTCATTCCTGAGTTAAAAAAAAACACCCCAAAGATAATCCAAGCTTGAGGTCGCTGTCCGGTTAGGGTCATCTTCACTGTTCTTTACAGCCTTGTCCTTGAAACACAGGAACAGTGGTGCTGCAGCTGCATACAACACCCAAACTCCTCTCATGATCTTCCTGGCTAAAGACCACAGGGCAAACTTCCATAGCAAATACAAGGGGCCGAACTGAGACAGGGTAAATTGTACCTATGCATTTTACCCCTCCAAGCACAAAATTCAGTCCAGCTGTAAGATTCACATGTGGGGTCTGAGTAAACACAGCTACAACTGACTTCATCTCTTTTAAAAACTGCTGTGCATGCCTCACCATTGTGGTTTTAGCTCTGGAGAGCTACACTACAGCTCCTTTAGGGTGAATGAGCATTTCAATTTGCTCCTGAGACTGCAGAAAACCGGGGGGCGGGGAGGGGTGTGTTAACTTTTTTCTCCATCACAACCACAAGCTCAGAAAGAATGGTGTCTAGAGAGTTCATAAGTCTCTTTTGAGCACTTCTGCTCGATCCCTGATCAGAATTCTCGCTAGAATCACAGAACGGTTAGTGTTGGAAGGGGCCTTAAGATCAACCAGTTCCAACCCCCCTGCCATGGCTAACGACACGTTTCACGCTAAAGCAGTGTCGGAGCAAGCTTTGTGTGCAACACAACCCTCACCCGCGCAGCGCAGCCTGCACATTACTCCGCGTTGCTGTGGAGCACCACGGGGCTACGCGCCCGCTTCGCCTGCAGCGTTTGAAGGCGCACCCGAGGCGCGGCAAGAAGTACTGGGACGAGGCCCCCCCGCCAAGTCGCGGTGACCGGCAGTAACCCCGCGGGCAGCCGCTCTGCTCTGGGAGCGAAAACACGCTCCTCGCTTGCCAGCGCTGGGGATGAGCAAGCGCTGGGGTATCCGGCAAGCACATAACCTTTCGGCTGCAAAACGGGTGGTGGTGGGAGGGGAAGGGAGGGCAGAGGGAGCCGGGATGGTAACTTTAGCATCGGCGGCCGTTCGCAGCTCCGCGAAGTGACACGGCCACGTCCCCGGCTGCGGGACTGAGGCGGCTGCACTCGGGGGGCAGGGGGGAACTCGGGGTGCAGGCAGTCCGCGGGGCCGGTGTGTGTCTGTGCTGCGGAGGGTGCCGGCAGCAGCCCCATCCCCGCTGCCGGTGGTGGGTGCCGCCGCCTGACCGAGAGTAACCCCGGCGGGCCGCGCGGCAGCGAAGTGGGTGAAAAGTAACTCGGTGTCAGCGACCTCGGGAAACGCGGCACAGCGCGTGCGCGGGGAGCGTTCTCCCTCCCCCATCCAGCACCCCGCTCCTCCCCCCCCGTCCTGCCTGCCCTGCGGCGGAGGGGAAGGGCAGGAAATGCAGGCAGGGACTGGTGTGGAGCGGCGGCGGGACGGGGGCTTTGCATCCTCCTTAGGCTGAATCCCGCGGCCCCGAAGTGGTTGGTGTTATCCCCACCCCCCCTCAGGTCACCCAGCACCCTCGTTCCCCCCCCCCCCCCCCCCCCCCCCCCCCGTCCCGCTACGGTCCCTCCGCCCGACACGCCGGTTGCATCCCGCAGCTGCGGCACCCGCTCTGCGACAGCGCAAGCCCAGCTGGGACTGCTGTTGCAGGCACCCCAAACCCTGCACGCCAGCAGCCGTCCGGGTACGAGTTCGTGTTTGTAGGCCTTTATTGCTAGGAGTAAGGCTGTATTTAGTGGTTTTCACAGACGGATTTTAGCAGGATTTTGTTTCACGGAGGTGGGAGAGGGAAGAAGACGGATGGCTGTACTATTTATCTGTTTACAGTCTGCTTTAGGGAGTTTGGGTAATTCATGCTGGTGCTTACCCAGACGGGCTCCGACCTTCATATTACTGTTTCCAGCATGTGAAAAAGAGTCGTCAACTCTCACGTATATATGTAATGTGTACATATGTGTGTGCGTGTATATATATATATATATATATATATATTTAATCGTGCCACAGTTCGTGGTCCCCAGCAGCTTCCCGGGGGACGGGGTTAAGGACCAGCAGCGGCGCTAGGAAGGCATCGGAACGCAGCCAGCAGAGGTGTGACTGCCTTATGGGCCGCAGCACCCTGCCCGGGCAGGACCGGAGCTCCAGCTGGGAGCTGCCTGTTCGGTGAGCAGCTGCGCCAGGAGCCCGACGTCTCCCGAAGGGAAGCCAAGAAATCTCAGTGTTTTTTAGCTTTTTCCTTTGCGCCCCCCTGCAGGGAGCCTTTGTTCGGTGAAACGGGAGGAGGGTAGTTAATGTCAAGAATGACACGGTGCAGATGCTGTAATAGAGGGACGCTTGCGGCATCTCAGAATCCGTGTTCATCTCCTCTCCATCCTTTGGAATTTAATTCCTTTAAACTGAATAATTTATTGCAGCTCTTGCAGGCTTCAAATTGTACTACAGCTGACAGAGCACAAAGAGCATCGGTATGTAATTTTTTTGAGCTTTGAGTGTACCCAGAGATAGGAGACAGTGATTATTATAACTGAAACAAAACTTTACTGCCAGGAGCTCTGCAAGTGCTTTACAGCTGTATGTACATGAGTGCAGACCTTGGTGGTTTTATCCTGTGTCACCACTTCCGCCTTTTGTAAGGTATAAGAGATCATTGGGTAGATTACATCTCGAAATGCACATTTGGCTGAATGTGAAGACTGATTGATTCAGCCATCCATCTTAAACTGTAGGACATATGATGACAGTAAGAACATGGAGAAAACATGATGCCATTGTTCATTACAGTACGTTTCTAAACCCATGTTTCAATTACATCTGTGTGAATTTCTTCCATTTTCTGTTTCAAGCACAGAGAGACTGTCTGCATTTCTCTGAAACTGGCATCACCCTGAGTTATTCTTTCATGAAAACTCACTGTACACTGGACTTTCATTTTCCTAGATGCAATAGGCTTCTCTGCAGATGCCTTGCCTCAGCAACAATTGTTCCAGATACTGTGTGGCCCAGTCCTGGGGAACATAAACGTATTTAACCTCACGGAACACACTGCTTTCCCACAACATGAACATGCTGAAACAGAACACAACTGGTCCAGAGGACAGCACGGGGAGGCTGCAAGTATATTTCAATAAAGAAGGAAAGATAAAGTTGGTATGAACCTTCAAAGTGTACTGGGAAGAATACATTATTTCAAAATCCTTTATGTTTGTCCAGGCAGTCAGACAATGTCATTCCTAAAAGCATACCATTTCTGTTTTACAGCACCCTCAGAAGTGCTGGGTAACTCACAGCTTTAAGCTCTGGCTTAAAGTATTTACAGTCCATTTTCCTAACACTGGAACAGTCTGAAGTGGTAAATGACAGACATTTTAGTATTTGATTTTAGGGCACCGATTCATTCAGTGCTGGGTTTGCACAAAAGATGGGCAGTCACTTCTCCAGGTGTTTGCCTTGCTTTACTCCCTGAATCCATGGTAAAATTGTCACCAAAGTCAGTGAGAGAAGAGTTGATCTGGACTGAGTTACTGCTGAAAATGACAGATACTAGGTATTGAAGTTTACCAGTTGGATACCAGTATAGTTGCACCCCAACTTTACTGTTTAGGGGCTGTTATCCTTGTTACACAGCAGAAGCCTGACCTGGCCTCTCCCGTTAAAGTCAGACTCTGCATTAAATAAGCTTAGTTTAAGCAGACTTTTGTTTCCATGACCGTAGGATGGATAATGCCTCACTGTATCTTGAGTGTCATGCTGCTGGTTTTACCTTCTGACAGACTTCTTCCTACTGTGATTTCTCTTACTGTTAAGAGACTTTCCACAGGTATTTAGACAGGGACAATATGGAGTTGGTGTGCAACTTCCCCACTGCACTGGGGGGCTGATGCAAGTAATGTATTTGGAGACTAGATATTGCCATTGATTCTGCCTGTTCTTCATGCCTGAAAGAGGACAACAGGGCAATATCTGCACTCAGCCGTCTGAATCTTTCAAAAACTAGCTTTCTGTTTGAGTGCAAACATCCCTAGCTAGCCCATCCAGCCCAACCAAAAGAACCTGAAGGCCATTGTTTTCAGTCATATAAGCTAATTTTGTGCCTTTTCAAATAGGACCAGAGTTGAGGCAGCCACAGGATCATTTGCAAAGATTTTGAGCTTCAATGGCTCTGTTCTTCAGGAGAGCCTGTAAGTTAGATCAGAAGCCTGCTCACTTTGGTACCTGGAGGAAAACTCTTGAAAACACTGGATTCACTGAGCGTCATTTTGTGTGCTTTTACTAGGTGTGTTGTGGGCTGCCCATAGTTGTTGCAAGACCACGTGTCTCACAGGCCACTAGTTTTTCCTGCTTTCTAGCGACATAGATGTTCTGCCCCATTTAACACATCAAACCTGTAGTTCAGTTACCTTCAGCAGGCCCTGTTACTGCCTCATGCTGCTTCACGTGCACCCAGTACCTTCAGTCCAAAGCTCTGTGTCTGTGCCTCAGAATATAGAGAATCTTCCACTGCCCTCCTGCTGCTCAGGAAACAGCCCTTCTTGCCTCTTCCTTCCTAGCAGTCAACCTTTCCTGCCAGCTGCAAGCAGCCGTTTGTAGCATCCAGCTAATTAGCCCTCCCAGGTACCAGAGGGTCACAAAACTGCCTGTGTATCCCTGAGAGCTTTTTTTCATCTCCCAGCCTGCTCTTTAGCAGTCTCGCAGGTCTGTCACACCACAGGATTTTACTTGTACAAAAGCCTCTTTCCAAGATCTGGTGCTTGGAAGGCTCCTGGAATATAAAAATTACCTACACCCACGTGCCTGTCCTTCATGTTGACAACTGAGACACACAGTGACGGAATAATACTTGGAAGAGTGTGAGAAAGGAAGGTAAGTGTGCAATGGAAATGAAATTCAGGCATCAGTTCTTACCTGGCAGCATAAAAGTGCTAGACTTAAGGCATTGATGCTCATCCCTGTTGAACTCTGCTCACTGCATCTTGAGAAGAGAGGGGAAGTGGAGGAAAGAGGGTGCAGCTCTTTTTGTATCCCCCCAACTGTGCAGCTGCCTGTTGTTCAGTGGGTATTGGGCTGCATGGGCAATCTGGCAAATTAATTTCTCTGGAGCTTCTTAGTTCTAAGCTGTTGAAGAGAGCTGTCCTACATAATGTAAATGTATTCCACAACACAGCACATTATTTGTGATGAAGTCATATGGATGTTAGGCTGAAAATTTGCCTCTAATTTACTCTGCTCACACAGCCTGCTTTCAAATGTAAGGTGAATGACTTATGGTAACCCCAGATTGGTTTCAACACCAAGTGATTAAGCCACAACATCCAGACCAAGTAAATTAAGGAAGTGGTTTCACAGAACAGGCTGACACAAGACATGCACAGAACTAATTCTGTAGCAAAAATGGAGTGAGTCATGCATCTGCTACATGTGCTTTGGTTAAGTTCTTGCAAATCAGTATCTCCTGTACATAAAGCAAATATGGGGAACGGGCTATAATCTCACACCATCCTTGTGAATAGCTATACTCCCATAGTAGCATACACCTTCAAACATTTCTCCCACTTAACCTACCAGATAAAATTGAGAGTCACTCTCTGCTGCTGCTTTTTCACCCTGCTTTCTTACCCAGTCTCCCTTTTATTTAGGGAACCATATCTCCAAAGTCATGACAAGTTTGCAGTGGCTGAGCAGGCCAACACTTCTCTTCAGTGGTCATCTGTCATATCCCAGAACTTACAAGGATTCCTTGTCTTTCATGGTTTCAAAAAATGTGAACTGGATTCCAAACCCATACCCTAGTCATCTCAGCAGAGCTCATCAACAGTTTTCCATTTCAACACACATCCCTACTGAACTGCTGATGAAAGAAGAAAGTTTTGATAGTTCCATTTGGGCTATAGTCAGAACCATTAAGTATCTCAATAGCAACTCATTTAAAAGCAGATACCATTTGGGGGCATTGCTATGGAGGGACCAGGAAAGCCCAGGCTGAAGCAGATGGCAGTGGAGATGGTAGGAAAACTGCCTCTTGCCCTGATTTTGCATCTCCCAGGTGCCTACTCACCTTAGCATTACCCAGGAAAACAAAGGAAGCAAGCCTCTACCATAATTACAGCTGCTCTGTTAGATTATTTTCAGCTTTTACCAGAAGGTCCTGTCAGACAGTCACAAAATGTGTTACACTGAGGATCACTGCACACTGAGAATTCTCCCCTGACCTTCACATGCCTGCTGCATTAGAAGCAGCTGTACTTTCATGCTTCTTGTCATCAATCTAGCAGGCAAGTATCCACTCCACTGGAACTGCTCCTTTGGTTGTACTTCTCTGATCTTTCCAAGTTCTTCCCAAAAGACTGGGGGCTCTCATTTGCACTGAGAGTGGTTGTGCTTACTGAACTGCTTAGTCTTTCCTGATCCTTCCTTAGCAACCCCCCTCCCAAATGTTATCTTCTTTTAAATATATTGCCATTGAACTGCCATTGGTTCTGGCTATAGCCACATCTGGCAGACTGTTACACAAAGCATGTACTACCCTCATGCACACTTAGGCTGTTTCTCCTTTTAAACTCATACCTTCTGTTCTCAGGTATTCTCTGTGCTCTGCTTTTAAAACAATTCTTCCATTTGAGCCCAGGAGTGGCTGCATTTTGCTGGGCATGCTGCATTTGTGTAATGCCTCTGAACTGAAGTAACCCCAATAGAGAACTCTTGTCATTATTGCAAGGCTGGAAGAGGCCACATGGCAGAACCAGATCTTCCTGCCTTGAGTCACAGAAATAGGGAAATGCAAAATTCTGTTTTCAGCATTAGACAACCACCAAAGGTATCGGGTTTGCAAGGTGAGATATACTATAGAGGCCAAGGGACAGCTGGGCTCTAAAACATGCTGGCGTAATTTTGGAGGTACAACTTAGTTGTTAAGTGCAGTGGTAAGGAATTCTGCAGGAATGAAAAGACCATATTTTAAAAGGTACTTTAGTGTTAGGTACATTCTCACTAAGAACTTACGGGCCTCTTCAGTCTCCTAAACACTCTGTGCTTTTCAGCTGTGGAGGCACACATGGTTCTCCAGCCTGGGTATGCAGATACCCTGGTGAGTGCATTCCTGTAGTTCTCCCTAGTACATTACCAGGATCATCTCATGATGGACATCTTGAGAGTGCTTTCAGCAAATTGGCGATGGGACCATTCAAGGAGTTTCGCAGTGGGTGAACCTGACTGTACTGACACAACCACTTGTAAGTTTTCATCTGCCCCTAAAGGCTGTCAATACTTTAAAGAGTCTTCTCTGTGAAATCCAGAACTAGTTTAGTAGCCCAGGACTTTTAAACTGCCTCCTTTGCAGTAGCAATACAGTGTGGAAAGAGAGGGGCTTGTAAATCTGTTTACTTGATCTTGCCTCAGGCAAGATTTTGGCCCAAAATTTACTGACTGCATTTTCTAATAGCAACCCTGATGTAGTCAGACCTAACAAATCAAGGTAGCAGCTGTTTCCTCTAGAATTTTTTCTTACTGTGTGATCTTCCAAACAAAGCAGAAGGACAGCCTTTTGGAATATAAACAGGATTCATGGACAGAACTGTTTGTAGAAGGCTCAGTTGCTTTGCTGGGCAGAGTGATCGCAAAGATTGAAGGCACCTCTCAGGGCGCCCTGCAGCGACCTGCCTGACCCTCCGTTAGAAACTAAAAGCTGTGTTCTCCAAGCTCAGGAGTGCCACACTCACAGACATTGTCCCTTAAATGTTTTAAGAGTGAGACTAAACTGTAGATTGAAGACTCTGAGCTCAGTGTGGAAAGAAGAGTTAAATTCAAACATCCATGGCACACTGTCTCCAGAAGAGGATGAGACTGGTTATACCTGCTAGACTCATATGTGGCATGCCACAGCCACTTAACCTATGTCCTTGTCTCCATCTCAGCCAAAAAAGTATCCTTCAGAGTTACAAAACCCCTTGCTTTGAATGGTGGAAAGACTGTACCTGGTTGTCTAAACAGCCAGATGCTTCCCCTGATGTCTCCACAAAGCTGGCGAACAGCAAAAGGTTAAGAGTCATAAAGCTTTGCATGTACACAAAGGGTGTGTAGTGATGGTGTGTTGGCGGAAATGTGGCTATGAAGGACTCTCCTGTGCCCTTTGGCTTGTAACTACAGTTGCAGTTATACATCTGGCCATTGTGGCTGGTTTTTTTTTTTAATTAAATGAGCAATTGAATCAGTGTTGGGGAATTGGAAGGCTGGAATAGGTTGATGGTGCAAACACTTCTGTTGCCCTTATGCTGAGATGAGTAATTAGCCTCTTTTTTATTCCAAACAAAAACTCAAAAAACCTGCTAGCAAAGATAATGGGGAAGATTTTGCTCTTTCTGCAGCCCCTTAATACCTTCCTGTTTCATATATGTGCATTGTGGGATTACCTGTATGTATTGTAACCTCCTTTTCTCCAGTATAACCCTTCACAGCTGCCAGCACAGGAGCATGCCAAAACAGGGCCAGGACCTCTGGCTGTGTATCAAGATGGGCAGAAAAACAGTCACTTAACCAGAAACTCTGGAGTTCATGTAAACAACAAGTTCCCGTGAATTTGTGTTCTTCTTTTCTACCTCATCATGTCTTGTCTTATTCCACAAATCTCAAGCATATAAATAGGTCTGTCCTACACACAGGTAAGTGTTGGAATGTCTATGGATATTGAATGAAAAAATAGATTATAATAATTTCCTTCTCCTGAATGAGTCAATCCCCCTAAAGCAAATTCCTATCACCCATCATGTCCAGTTGCATTTAGCTAAAGATAATCCTTTATCCAGCACTTAGCACAGGCATACCATTATTCAAAGAGTTCTGCTAGAAAAATCTCTCTCTGTCAGTGTCAGCATCACTGACCTGATGTATGTCTGTCATGGCTCATTAATCATACATGAAGGTTATATGCAGGTGCGGCCAAGTTTGGTCTTGGAATGGGTTCTGCTTCAATGGGTTTGAATGCCACCCATTTCCAAGGGTTTATTGGACCCCTTATTTCCAAGGGAAAGTAACACCATAGCTTTTCAGGAAATTGTATTATATTTCACATTTTGCCTTTCATTTCGTCCAAGTTTCAGTCGTTCACCCACGCACAGCCGTGTTTCTCCTGAAGCCAGTTCCTGGTATCAGCCAGGGGAAGCACTGTAGAACAGCTCATGATGCTTTTTTGCAGTGTAACAGTGCTGCTTCTGTAACAAATAAGAGGATCGGGAGCTCAGCTTCTGCACGTTTCTGTCATTAACCCTCAGAAGTCATTTTCATATTTCAAAGTTTTATTCTCCATCTAATGAATACGTGGGGTGCATGGCCAAGAATTAATTCAACAAACAATCTGTGTTTTCACGTTCGTTGGAGTCAAGTGCTGTAACTAAGCAACAAGAACGTGAGTCTCAGGTGTTACATCTGAGTCTAAAACATGATTTTGGCTAGCACAGATTCACATGTATAATATTATAGCAGATTCCTGAATTTATACACATACGGAGCATCGAAGAAGTTTGTCCATATCTATCAGAAGTAAGCAGGTCCACTAATGTTCTATGAGAGCAGTCTGGACTACGTTCATGGCCAAACTCTTAGTTTTCTGTTGTGAGAAATAAGTGAATCATTCATTTTGCATGTACTCATGCTCTGAAAAATCTGACTATGAGAAAGTTTCTGGGAAGTGATGAAAAAATGGCTGTGAACATGTTGGAAATTGGTTTTTCTTAGACTTTGAAGTCTAAGAGTTCCTGGAGTTCTCTTTTGCCCTGACTATTTATTCAGCTCTGGTATTTCAGGAGGAGAGATTTAGGAGTGTGGGGTCTCTAAGGTAGGTCAGTACATAGAGCACAGAACTGCACATCTTTTGAGAACTGAAAAGCTCCATGGGTATCACTTCAGTGCCTTATCTTTCATCACACATAGATTTGCTATCCAACTCATCTGCTCCTAGCAGAACCAGGGCTATCTTAATATTCTATACACCAGGTAGCACTGTGAGGGCTTGATTTTATGGGCCTCTAAGTCCAACAGGAATATATATAATTGTACGGACAGTGATTTCCCAGGTTCTGTAAAAATTGTTTTGTTACCAGTTTTCATCAGCATCAGACTGGAAATACAGTAAAGATAAACTTTGTCTAGATGTCCCAAAGAAACAGATGCCATTAAGATAAGAGCACAAGTATTAGAAGCCTCTCCATATTACTAGTAACCCATAAAAGAAACAGTGATACTCAGTCTCTTTTTAGCTGTGTATAAAAACATATCATAAAAATAAAAATTGAATGTTTAGGGTGAGAGGCATTTTCACATTTCTTATGCAGTGTTTTAGCCACACAACCAACATTCATTTTAATGGCAGTCAAAGCACTAAATCCCTATGTGATGCTTCAAAAACTCATGCACAAACATGTAGTACCTGGGAAACAGAATTTGGAATTCACTGTCAACTAAATGAAGAACTGTGGAAACTCACAGAGGTAGAGTCAGTGCCGCAGAGAAACATACATGTATACATTTACATTCTGATTTGTACTTCATCTGTCACAGGAAGCCCTCCTGCATAAGACTTTATAGGAAAAAAGCTGTAGGAAAAATCTGGCACAGTCACATGAGAGGTTACCTTGCTATAATTTTGGACCAGTGTAAAATTATCTCCTCTCTTGTCACAACAAGCAATTCAAAGTTGCACTTGTCAGCCACAGACTATGAGTCTTGCCCTTGTATGTTAGAAGGAAGTTTATTTTGGAGCTCCATGCACAGGGAGTCTCTACATGGCTTCTCCTTGCCATGTAGTTCAAGTCACCGACGGGTAACTCCAGGCAGAATGTAATAAATTCTGTTAAGCAGCCACACTGAAGTCATGCTGTGCTCAAAGTCTTATGTGAAAGAAGTAAATACACCTTATATGTAAAGGTAAGGATTTATGAATACTATAAATAGAATCTTAATAGTCTAATAAAATAATTACTATCAGTCAGATCTAAGTATTGCAAAAAGACAAAAAAGGTTAAACACACAGTTCTTAGTTTCCAGTCTTTTTTCCTAGTGTTATATTCATTCTCTACTGCTGCTCTGGGTCCTGGTGGTAGTGGTTTCCACTTTGTTTGAGGGAAAGGGGTAGAGAAATTCATAAGCATCCACATTCCTTTGCCAGGAGGTATAATTTTGATCATAAATTTGGTTACCTGGTAAGAAGGATAAAACCTGGCTCCCTCCTACCCACAAGGGCTTTAAGCAAGGGATGACCAACCTAAGCCCTTGAAGAGATTGCACATTCTATGCAGAGTTCTTGCACCACAGATCATGATATATTGCACAGCTGGGGATGGCTGGGTCCAAGCAACGGTGCACATACCTCTGCATCATTTGAGCTGAAAGGTAGGAGCTGGAAGCAGCTGGCCAGAATATACAGCCAAGAACTCTTTCCATTATCAGCTAACTTGACACTTCATCAAGCTTATCTTAGTACCAAACTCAAACAGTAACTTCAAATGCTTTTTCAGTAAAGTCAATGTAAAACTGGGGTATGTATTGTGCTGTAGCATCTGCTTGAAGAGGAAGTGAAAGTCTCAGAACACTTGAACTGTATCCTGGATAAGACAATATAAGGTCTTGCCACAATCCTATGCAGGGAAAAAGAAAGGGAACTTACTCTCCAGTTTCATGCTGAGGCTTGTTTGCTGCAGCAAAGTGAAAGCAGTAAGGTTACAAAAGGCTTTTCTTAATAACTTTTCTCTTGGTATGGTATTTCTACACTTATCAAGGTGGTCAGTACTGAGATGCAGACCACAGTTGCTGTCAAGGTTTTTATATAAATGTTCTCTGAGTCCTGTTAGCTTTAGCTCAGTGTGAAATCACCCAGTGTATTGGTCTGCTCAGAAGATTGTGTATTCCATTGACATGTAAGAAAAATGTAACCGGTGATTTGCCATTGTACCATAATCTTCAGATGAGAACTCCGAATGCCTCCAAGTCTGTGTGTTAACGGAACATAAGGGTGGTTACATCAGGCATGTCACAGCTCCGTCTCCCTCTGTGTCCAGAGGGCAGTAGCAGGCACATAAGGATAAATATAAAAAGAGGGCAAGAACATAGTGGGATTTCTCTATATAGAGGTATAACCTCTTGTCTCCAGTGACTTAAAATTCAAGGGTGTCAGGGTCTCTTTAAGTTAAAAAGAGGGAAAAAAATAGGGGGGGGGAACAAGGGAAAACAAAGAAAATGAAAAAGGAAAACAAAAAGGAAAAGGAAAAGTTTCAAATGAATGCTCTAAAACCCCTCACTGGCATGATGACTGAGTTTGAAACCTGCCCAGAACCATGATACTTACAGCATACACTGCAGTAATAACTCCTACCAATCATCTACTTTGGCTCCTGCAGGAGAAACTGGATCTTCTTCTGTAGGATTTATGAATTGCAGCTGTAGCATTTGAGAATAAGGTGACCCTGGAATGGAGTTTAGTGTTTATAAGAAGTGTTTAAAAAGCCTGTGTACCTGAAGGTGAAAGAGTATGTCAGGTCTGGTTTGAACTGAAAGCCTGGGCTGTATAAAAGTTTTTTTATCAGCTCTCTCATGACTTACTTGCAAAGTGGGAGGATAGCTTATGTATGGCTGCCTTCCACGACTCTGGCTCGTGCATTGGTCTACAGTAAAGGGTGTGAAGTACATCTGTATGACAGTGACAGTATGGAGAACTGGACCCTGCTCTGAGGAGCAGGTGACAGGATGAGATGTAACAGGTACAAGCTGCAACCTGAGAAACTCTAATACGGTATTCGAAAAAGCTTCTCACTGTGAAGGTGGTCAGTCCTGGAACAGGCGCCTGGAGAGGCCTGCTGGGGATCTTTACTCTTGAAAACTCAACAGGTAAGACCCTGAGCAAACTGATGTAATTGTTTTAATGAGCAATGAGACCAGAGACCTTCAGAGCTTCTTTTGAACTTCAGTCATTCTCGAAATCAATGATACTTTCAAACCTGTGGAAACTTCAGTTAGAAAATGTGGTTCCCTGGGAAGAGAAGAACATTATTCTCTTGGATCAAAACCAGTTTGCATCAAAGACCAGGAAAAAAAAATGAAATTGCAGTTTGTGATTACTTTTAGTTTTTTAAAGGATTATTAGCAAAGTAGCGATTAACTGCAGAAGCAGAGATGCACCCAGGCAGACTGTAGCTATTGATGTGCTTTTTTGTACAAGAAAGAGAGTACATCATTGTACGGTACATTGTACTGTACATTGATGTACAAAAATGTACATCAGTGCTTTTGTTTTCTGAGATTTTCAATTATATTTAGTTCATAGGCTCTAATGCCTAACGTTAGAAGAGTTGGAAATACCTTCAGAAAAAAGAGTGAAAACTCTGACTGCCAGTCACATGAATCCTATTCTGCCTTTGATGGCAACATGTAATCTAGCTCTCCTGCAATGTTCTTCATCCATGTATCTCAAAGCATTTATAACATTGCCGTCATTTTATAAAAGGAGGATTCCCTATGTATGGAAGGAGGTGTTCAGGGTCACACCGAAAAGTACTGTCAAAGGTAGGAGCTGAGCTATGTCAGAGGAAACAAATGGTGAACTTTTTATTCAAAGACAAGGTTTTAGGAAAAAGAAAAAAAGAATAGGAAGATCATGTAGAAGTATTTTTGCTGATATACTGTCATCTTTCAGTAGTCTGAGGTTTAGGCAAAAGCTGTATCCTCACCTTTGTGTTCATTATCCCATGATGGACTTCCATTAATTCATATGATGAAATTTAAACTAATTGCCATCAGTACTTAGAGGTGATACAGCTAGACCATCGTGTGCAAGATACACTGCACTGGTACACATTCATATGAGGAAGGGCTAATGCTACTATAACCCAGCGTAAATCTAGACGTGGTGCTAGACACACCTTCACAAATAAAGGCATCACCCATTTTGCTGATAATGTTCCAAAGCTGGGCTTTGGCTGGTTGCTCTTGTTTTCAAAACAACTCACCAACAGAGTGATTTGCCTTTGTGACCTATGTTTTGAGTAACACATGAATAGTATTGAAGGAATATTGTCATAAGGGGTGTTGAAAGCTATGGTCTGGCCTACAGCCTTTTGCTTGGAATAGTTCCTGTCCCTCCTGCCCCACCCTGTCCCAGCAGAAGATGGCTGTCATCTCCTCAGTTAAACTGGGAAGACTGAATTATCACTACCCTTTGATGTGGGTGCTGCCTTAATCATCTCTGGTGTTGAATCCATGCCTTTACAATGAAACTTCTACAAAAGGAAAAATAAAAAAAAAACCCACAATTAAAGCAAGGAACAAATCTCAGTAATTCACTTCCATGCAGTCAACATCTATCTTTCAATGGGAAACACTGTCTACAATTGCAGGGACACCCACCTGTCCTTGGGCTATGCAAATGTTGAAGAAAAGATTAGTCCAATCTCCTGTACACAAGGCTCTTTTTTAATCCAGGATGTGGCTGATACCATTCACATTGCATTTACATAATGCTGGAAGCAAAGGGTGAGCAAACCCAGCTGCTGTGTGTGCTTTCTCTTTCTTGTACATAAACTATTACATGAGATAACTGACTAAGTTTTCAAACACTTTAAAGGGCTTTAGGTGCCTGCTTCTTTTTTTGTTATTGTTACGATTTTTAAGCGTAAGAGATTTCAAACAGCAAACATTTTCACACAAATTGCACATCTTCCTAACTCCACAACTTTGGATATTTTATTTGAGCTGAGGAGCAGGAAGAGGGAAGGATTTCAGCTGGATGCAATGTGAAGTTTAGATGCTGTGGACCCAAATACAGTATTCAAAGTCATTGAAGGTTGCATGAACATACCTGGTTTGTGTGCTTAAGGACATGAATATAGTGTAAATAGAAAATCTTTTTTAAAACTACACTCGTAGGACAGGTTTCCAGAGCTGATGATCACATGTAGCTGTCATGAACCTCCTCAAGAAATGCACATACTCAGCATCTGGAAATCAGACTACTTTTATTAATTGCTTCAGCTTCAGGTCCTGCACACTTGCGTTTTGCTCATTGTTCTGTATGTATGAGGAACACAGAATAGTAAAGCTGAGAAAATAAACCAAAAAGCTAAGCTAAGCTATCACTGTGGGTTTGGTTCTGTTTTTTAAACTCAAATAATTTCTAGTCAATCAGTAAATCTTTTTTTATTTTTTTTGTTCAGCTTTAGTAACATCAACTCTTAAATTTCAACAAAAGCACAAAAAATCTGTGTTAATTGAAAGGTACCCAAATGAATTTGCCTCTTACTGTCAAGAAGTGCTTAATTAAAGTAAGAAAGCTGAGATTTTGAACATATTCATTATGATGAAAGGGACTGACATCCTGAAGGGATGGAATGACACCAGAGAAAAGGCGTCTCTTTTGTCTGACAATTATTTGTTCAAAACAGGATGACTCAAGGCATGAGCCACAATAAAAACTGACAATACAGAGGAAGATGTTCTACTTCCTTATTGGCTACTGAGTTAATCTTTCAGTGTCTAGAAAAAGATGGAGCTTTTATCCTGTGCCACTTGCTTTTGTATTGATGCTGTCTTTAGAGAATGACTTACCACTGTCAATTACTATTCCAGTCCCTGCAAAAATTCCATCCCACAAACAAAACGACCAGCAGCAATATTTGTTTCTTCGCCACCAGCTGGTTAACAAGCAGGTCTGGGTGAGCCTAACTTTGGACATAAACATCCATTTGCCATTCAATAATATGTATTCAAAAATCAAGGTCATGGTCTCTGTGTAAACTTGCAGGAGATGTATGTTATAAAAGGCTTATCTTTCTCCTGTTGTGCATGAGATCTGGGAGTTGTGCAGTGAGAGCTGTGTATCTGTGATGGGTCCTGTTTATCATGGTTAAAAAGGGCTACCATCTGGCCAGGGTTGCAATGAGATTCCAGATAATCTGTAGGTGGAAGGTCTCTCTTTAGTGCACATGTGAATGAATATTTACCCCCTCAAAATGTGATTACATCCTTCATTCATTTCACAGTTCAGGTGGAATAGGTGATGCAGCTGGGAGAAAGCATAAGTTGAGAGAAGATCTAATGGCCTCAAGATTCAAGATACCCTTCCCTTTCCCTATGTTCTTGCCCAATATTTGTGACAGCATACCTGCCACATGGGAATAATGGCAACTTTATAAGGAGGTTGCCGTGGCCATATTCTGATCATTGCTAATACTACAAGCCATAAGCAACGAATAAACTGCAGTTCTGAAGCAGTTTGAACAATAAACCAAGAGGGAAATCCTGACTTTTTTAAAAGCAAAAGAGAGGAAAGGAGGCCCTTTGGAACCTCTGGTATTCAAGTACAGCTTAATCTATGTATTACAATTTGGCACATCTCAGCCAGGTACCTGTAGAGTAATTTTTATCGGCAGACATGCCTCTTGAAGAAGATTCTCCACATCACTCTGCTCTTGCCTAGCACCAACAGACAATGTCCTCACAGGATGTTTCTTCTGAAAAGCATCCAATTTCTCCTTGCAGACAGAGGTAATGTATAGGTTGCTTTTACTGCTGTTTGTGGTCACTTTCCTTCTAGCCTTAGTCAGAGCTTGTCCACTCCATTTGTAATTGGGTTTTGCTGCTGGAGTAGTTTTCTCTTTTTCTAATGAGCCAGGTTGGTTTCTAAAAGCTGCATGGCTGCCAGTGCTGGCACAAGGGGAAACTGCAGGAGTGTGCAGTCAGCAGTAGGAAGAGGAAATATGGGAAAGAGAAGTAATACTGTACTGTATTATTACCTAGCTTTTCTAGAACTTTCTACTCTCCCCTAGTCTTGGCTACCTTAAATAATTCTGTTTAACCCAGACAGTTTTGTTGCTTTAATGAGAAAGAGAATTTTATTTTCTAACTAGTAACCTTCTCAATGCTTTCCCAGCCTGTGGATTTCAGCCCTTTCTTAATAGCTTCTAATGAGTCAGTTAAAAAAACACTGCTTAGAAAATTTCACTTCTTTATCCTGAATGGTTTATTTCATCCCTCCTTAGCCTATGCTGCTCAGCCTTACACCACTAAAGTCAGACTCTGCTGTTTTATATCAGCTGGGAGCCTAGCAGCCAAGAATCTGCTTCACTAGTCTTGCTAAGAAGTTTACTTCAGAAGCATGATTTGTAAAGGCAGGACCATTTCACCCCCTATGATACTGTTTACATCACAATGCTGTGTTATTCCACCTCCAATGATTTGCCCCACAATATTTTCTTCTAACAGTTTTTCCTAGCAGAGTACTACAACATGGGCAACTCTCTAGACAAGCAGCTGTTCTGAATGATAAAGAACATAATTTTTTTTGTCCCCAGCATGGTTATTTTATTTCTTGGTTCCTTAGGAACTCCCAGCCAAACCTCATCCAGTCCTGGCAAACACTCACCAATTCCTACAGGTTTTGTACCACATTTGTTCTTAATGCCTTTCCGTATGACAATGGTCCATCAGCATACATCAGCATATCTTTTCCCTTGTTGTGAAGGCCACAGCAATATGCTCATTTTGCCACTGCCTTTTGATGTTCTTCCTTTGACTGAAAATGTGTACTTTGGATTATATTTATTTTTCCTTAGAGGACAGAATAAGGAAACAACAAACATAATCTCCAGAGAAAGAGTCCATCTCTCTGTTTCCATCCTGTGAGGACAGTGCCAGGGAGAGAGAGAACTACAGCCCTGGCTATGGGTATATAACAAATGCCAACAGTTCAGGTTATCATCTGATGTAATTTATGATCAGGCAGCCCCCATGTATTCCCACTCAGAATCAAAGGCTTATTATGCAAGCTACTGCCAAACAATTAACCAAGAGAAGCAGATGCTTACACAGAGCCTATTCATACCTAGAGAGCTTATGTAATTTCTGGAATTTCCTGTTTCCAGCTGGACTATAAACAATGTTAAACATTTATATCTTCAAATTTTTAATTGCTCTCTGTAGGAATCCCAATGAGATATGTGCTATACCTATTATTATCCATGTTTATGAGGAGCAGGAGACAGGAATGGTGAGTTGTATAAACACAAATGAGAAGTTTCTGGCATCTACCTGTAAAAGAGGCCATTAGATCTTCTCTCAACTTATGCTTTCTCCCAGCTGCATCACCTATTCCACCTGAACTGTGAAATGAATGAAGGATGTAATCACATTTTGAGGGGGTAAATATTCATTCACATGTGCACTAAAGAGAGACCTTCCACCTACAGATTATCTGGAATCTCATTGCAACCAAATGCATTCAAGATGCCCTTCCCTTTCCCTATGTTCTTGCCCGATATATGTGACAGCATACCTGCCACATGGGAATAATGATAACTTTATAAGGAGGTTGCCTGTGGACTGATTCTGGTGTGCCTGTTCTGCTTGGAGATACATACCTGCAGATATAAGGCACTCCCAAGAGTTTTCCTTCTAGAAGCAGCAGCAGAGTTGTGACCAAAGAGAGGCAGGTGTGCAAAGTGGTGGGGAAAGGGTGGGTGAGTTTTAAAAGCACCCATGTCAAGAGCACACCACTGAATTTACCAAGACAGATCAAAGGCATGGATCTGGGGCCTTGGAAAGACAGCAAAATCCTGGACTGAAGCTGGGTGAGTGCCCAAATGCAAAGCATGTTACTTTACAGTAGAAAAGCCTGTTAGCCCATCTGTTGGTCTATGTATCCTTGTGGTGTCCTATGGGAAAACAAGAAGTCACATGCTGCAGAAGTGTGTGTTTTCTTTAATAACTTCTGAATGCACAGTCCAATTACAGTCAAATTTGACAAAGAAAGAAATTACAAAGGTATAGAATTCCTTCACATTTTAGGAAAACAGGTGAATGGGTGGCAGAGTAACTTTTATCAGCACACTCACTAAGGGAAAGGCTGCACTAAACATTGATTAACAGCACAGGACACACATGGGACACAGATACTACTGGTCCCCCAACCACTGGAAAGCTCTAGTCAGAGCTATACTTAACAGACCAGAAAAACTGACTCTGCAGTCTGTTTAGTGGTATTTAATAGGGAGTGAGTTGGCAAATCAGCTTTAGTCTAACTGTAAAAAAAATATAAATCAAGCAACTATAAGATGCACATCCAAAGAACCAGGATTTATGAATTCTGATGCTTCTGGAACTAATTTATTTTGATTCAAGAAACAAAATCTAAAGGGGGCAGCATCAAATGTTCACATTGTTATACCTATTCAGAAAACCACCGTAATTCAATGTATACAAGCACCAGCAGTTAACCCACCCTTGATAATCTTTATATTCTTAAGAATAAAAGCTTTAAAAAGACCTAAGCATCTTAGGAACAAAAGTTACTGGAATGCCCTGAATTTCATCACTTTTCAATCTTTGGTTTCCTGAGTACACCTAAAGACATTTTTAAAAGTGTTTGAGACTTACACGAACATAAAAAGGCTTGTGTTGTGTTCCTTGCATGGAGCCTTGGAAATCAAAGGCCTAAAATAAAATGTTATCCAAACACCGTAATGTGACTCCAGAGTCTCTGATGAGCTTTTCAAAAGATTATTTCTTCTGATTATAATGAGACAATTAATGAGAAAAAGTAGTCGGAATTTGTGAGTCAGTACATGTTTGACGTTTTAATCCATCTATATCTGTGATGCTTTTGCCATCCAACAGCTCTGCAGTATGATGTGAGAGAAAAAAATATGCAGGATAATTAAATAAGCTTTCCATATTTTAAGTTTGAGTTCCTAAGAAAATCTAGCTAATACTAAATCGCTGGCTATCCATCTGCTTATTTCTACTCCAATGAAACTCTAAAGATGAGCTGGTAGACTTGTGGTTTAAGTAAGACCCTAAGTATAAAGTGCAGAGGATGGCCTAAGTGGCAAGAAGAATACTGCAGTCCGCCCATAAAATGTTCACGCTGTTTTCTCAAAGAGCACACTTATTTAACACTCACACATCTGCAGTGAGGAAGGAGAGGAGTGTGTGTATTCATTTGTCATGCACATGCTAACTCTACCGAGTTGAATATAGCTTGTGATGGGCCAGCAAGCTCCACTAGAGATCTGGAGCATCACTGAGGGTTATGGAACAAGTATGCAAGGCAGAGGCAGTGAAGATCAAGGGTGAGGGCTTGAGTGACTGTCATTTCTGGACCTTCAGACTTACAACCTCAGACACAGGAAACTGCAGCATCAGCAAATACATTTGCCTACCTCTTGTTACACCTGAAGCAAGCCAAAAGGGAGGTGCAAACAAGAAGTCACATTGAGCAATACTTCTGACTCCCTCAAGTGCAGAGCTAGCTCCTCTTCTGTAAGAGAGTTGTGTTATCTGACTATAACATGTCTACAATGCTTTTGCATTTCAAAAGTTGAGTGCCAAGCAGCTGAAACTTTCCAGTCTTTTACCAGTTTGTGGGTGAGCTTTCCACATGTCAGGCAGGATGTGGTCATGAGGAAGCTGGAGGAGAGGGAGAGAACTTTTACAAAAAGCTGACTTGCACTTTTTAGATTCAGCCTGAGCAGGGAGTGGAGGCTTTATTCTGTGCAGTGATGCTGACACTGTCATGAAAGTTCTTGAGCATGATCTCGTCCATGGCCTCTTCAGGTTTTTAATTTCCCAATGGAGGCATAAGAGGTATAAAAATATAACTTGTCCTGTGCACATCTAAGTAGTATAAAAAAATCCACAAAGTGAAGAAGCTTTACGAAGGAAGCTCTACAGTCCTAATCAGCCCCATAAAAGTACTCAATAAAGCATGTTCTCTAGTCTCTGTTTGAGCAACCTGAAAAAGTAAAATCTGCCAGCCAAGGGCTATCAAACGTCATTTGTCAGAGCATCAGTGATGGCCTGAACAACAGAGAGAATTAATGAGGAAACATTAACCTGTGTATGGAACTAAGACACAAGGAGATTTTGTACTCACTATAATGCTGCAGTTCAGACACAAAAGTTATCTCAGTTTCCTTACTTGACCCTTTAAATTGACTGTTTAAATTTACTAAATTGACCGTTTAAATTGACTGAATTCTAGTGTGTGCCGTCCCTGCCCATGGCAAGAGGGTTGGAAGCAGGTGATCTGAAGATCCTTTCCAACCCAAACCATTCTATGATTTTATGATTGTAAGACTGGCTTTGGTAATATACTGTAATCAGGAACTGGGAGTCACTGGGTTCTTCCTTGAATTCCTTCTTGGAATTTTTATAGATTGAGATGCTGTGTTCACAGAATAGCTTAACACTGGAGAGAATTTTTATCTGAAGACAGTGCTGGTGTTAACCTGCTGACATGAGTTTGATTTGGTAGTTCTACAGCTTTAATCTTGAGTAAGTATTATCAAAACGAGTATAGCCTGGAAGAAATGTTTTCTTGATTTTATAATTGTTTATCAATGATTTGCACAAAATTGGGCCTTTTTTAATGTAACCAGTATGAGTCAAGGCACAATAGGCACCTGTAGAGGACATCAGGGATTTCATATAAAAGCCTCACCAGCACCCTTGAATAATCTCAGGATCTTACTTTGTCTTATAAAAAATGCTAGCTGTATCATTAATGTTTATGATTAAAGGGGAATATAACTCCAAAGAAATGATTTAATGTCTAAGAATAACAGCTAGATGTGTCATGACATAATACACACTTCAGCTCCCCCTGATTACACCACTGGCAAAGGGTGGGGGAAAAAAGACATTGCTCCTAGGTAGATGCAAAGCTTCAAAGGCAGTAAGAGCCTGTCAACCTGCTAATCTCAAGTGGTACCAGAATTAGAACTGTCAGGAAGCATTAAATACTTCCCCAATAAATGTTTTTCCTCAGTAGACATAATACCATTGAAAACACAGAATACCCCACATTAAAAAACAAACAAACCAACCAAAACAACCTAGCACACTGTTGTTCAGCACAATGTAAAGTGAACTCCAAGCTTGCCATCTCACTCTTTTACTTACATTAGTGATTATATTCCACTATACAGTGAGCACAATAAGAAGATTATCTGTTGAAGTGTGATGACATCCTTGGAAGGGTCCTTAGGAGCTCTTAAGTCCAACCTCCTATTCAGAACAGGCTTAACCAAGAATGCAAACCAGAATATATGACAACAGATGGGGAAACTGGCCCAAATCACTCTTGGGTTAATCTGCCTTTTAAAGTCAACACAGCAATACATTAAGCTGGAGTGATATCTGATAATGAGGAAGAGGGCTTTCTTCAGCTGTAACAGAAGTATGTAGAAAGAGTTGTACCAGTCTTGTAGCAGCAGTTGCACGTAGAAGGCATTAGGAATGGGAAGTGGAAGAATAAGGAAGTATTCTCCTTAGCTTGATGGAAAGCAAGAGAGTTTGCTGGTTTGCATGGTATGGCCTGTGAAAGGGCATGTGTTGGCCCAATAAAACGGGAAGCAGTGAAATTTGCTGAGTTTTGGTTACCAAGGTAGTAACTTACAGAAAAGGGGCAAAGAAATTTTGTGCCATTCTTGCCTCAGACTAAGTCAGTCAAAAAAATTCATTGAAGAAAGTCATGCTGTGATGAGTTATCCCAAAACCTCACCTGTGGGATATGTATTTTTCATCCAACTGAGAAGTTAAATTCAAGACAACATCTAAATTCTTGTTTTTCTCCTGATCTCTTCCCAAAGATAGATTTATAAAAATTTAGCAAGGTTGGTATAAGACAGGGTGACATGGACAATTAAAGTAAAGGCCAAGTTGTTCTAGAGAAACAAACGAGTAGAACTACAGATAAACTCAGGCGGGTGAGTCAACCTAGCACTTTTGTGGATGCCACAGTTTCATCATTATCTTTTCTGCCGTATCTGTCATATTCCACCCCCACAAGAATTAGTAATGAAACAATGAAAGAAGCTATCCAAGAATATACCAAATGAATGTCTGATCCAAAAGTCAAATATTTGATGTCAACTTCGGTAAACTGTTACTTTCTATGAGGTTGGATTTAGTGTTGTTTATAACCAGGAACACTCATCATAGAATAGGCTCAAGAAGAGGAGAGAAACCATGTCAGAATTTCAGTCTCTGTGATTATTCTTACCATTACTAGAAAAGAAAGTCTCAGAGTGCAACAGAAATCGTGTACAACTTTGCTAACTGGACTTGGTTGGACTCAGAAGCCTTTAATTTCTCTCAAAACAACTCCTGTATCAGTGAACCTAATGATATGTGAACCTAAGTAAAAATTTTGGGTAAGGCTTCTGCCTCCTTCTATAGAAATGGTGCCTGTGACTTTACAAAACCATCCTCTGTCCCCTATATTGACAGCCTGTGTTTTATAACAACCAGAAGATGTCTGTTTCACGTGACAGGATGAACAGCCAGATAATCCTGTAACGCAGAACACCTTCCATCTCACTTGGAAGGCATCCTCTAAATGCAGATAACAGCTATTTATCCTACAATGTTCTCCTATTCATTTGGCAGCAAAAGCTCTGTGAGAATTGAGTAATCCGTGCTTTCTGCAGGCCTTTGCTGAACTCTAGTAACCCTTCTGCCTGCCTTTACTCACTTCTCACAGACCATACAGGCAGGTTCAAAAATACCCTTGTGGGCTGGCACTGCTCAGAGGCACAATTTTGCAAACAGTTGTTGATCTGGGTGTCTTCCATTGCACTAGAATAACCCCAGGACCAGGACAAAAACACCCATTGATAAATGCCTTCCCAGAGAGGCCACATACACAACAATAGCATATGTTTTGCATTTAATTATGATTTTGCAAACGTGCATTGGTAGTAAACACATCAGCTAAGCAAGCACAGGCAATGTGGGAGTCCTGTTAAAGAAAGAACATCTACTGAAAGTGCTTGCTTGCAGTCAATTACTTGCAGGGGTTGTTGGGACATGTTAAATCAGTGATTTCTGTTTGTGTTTGATTGTTATTTTTTTTTAATTGCCATTACTCAAATACTATCTAAATGAAATACTATCTTTTTTTGGGTTTTTTTTTTTTGGTCAAGTATGCAAATTGGGCACAGTAAGAGGCAAGAGGCAGTAGCAGTGTAACTCAGATTCAACTCCAATGCTTCTAGCAGTTAGAAAAAATTCACTCAGCACAATTACAGCAAGAAATGGTTCAGCCAGGTCTGCTGTTGAGGTTAGAGCAGCCAATACACCAAGCAGCTGAAAGACTTGTACTAGTGTGACCTTTGTTAAAAATGTGTGATATTATATGTATGAATATGTATAGGTATATTTCTGCATATGTAACTGTGCTTTTGAACACAGAAATATCACCAAAATGTGATAAAGACAGCCTAAAAGGAATTCCCATGTAACTCAGAGGATCATGGCATAATCTAGGTTGGAAGTGACCAGCCCAACCTCCTGCTCAAAGAAGGGTCAGCATCAGAGATCAGAGAGAGTGCTCAGTACTTTGTCCAGTCACATTCTGAAATCCCCCAAGGATGGAGATGGCAAAGTCTCACTGAGTAGCTTGCTCCATTAACTTGGCTGTGCTCATGGTGGTATAGTTTCTCCTTATATCAATCTAGACTCCTCCTGTTTCCACTTATGCTTGTTTCCTTTCCACTTATGCTTGTTTCCTGCCCTTCTGCCATGTACTGCTGTCATCTCATTCAAACTGCAAAAATCAACTGCTGCGGAACGGACTCAGTCAGAGATCAATATGATCAGACAAAAAGCCATTTATTGTAAAGCATTAACTCCTTATATACTATTGTTTACACACACCTACAGCAATTTGGCATATCATGATTGGATACTTGTCTTGAAGACCCTTAGTGACTAACATATAATTGGTTAAGCACAGGTGTGAGAACTTGACCTCGAACGCTTGCCAACAGTCCACAGTTCTCATAACTCAGTGAATTCCAGCTTCTTCTTATCTTGCTTGCTTAAGCTTCCTTGGGCCTCTCACAGCCTTGCTGTATTTTTCAGAGTTATTCAGAGTTCATGTACCAAACATCCATTCTCCTGTGAGAACACTGTCTCCATAATCAACCACTAGGATTCTGACATTAAACCATTATCAATTTGCAGACTCTTTTTCCATTTAAATTACAGATCTCTGTATGGTAAATTTAAGACTTCTGAACAGGTAGTGATTTTCTACAGTCTCCTGACAAGTTGTTGAGGGCCACCAGGTGGAAAGCAGTCAAGATACATTCACAGCAGAATGGTAGTGAACCAGTCTAAGTGGAAAGATGAGATCTGGCAGCAGATGTCTAGCAATGGAGAAACCTTAACATTGCAGATGCAGTAATTTTATTCAGGTGGAGAGAAAAAAGGTATAATAGAGGGAACATCATCTCTATTCACTAATGAGAAAGAGCTGGCACCCAGGCTGCTGTAAATCAGCTGACCTCCAGTTCATTCAGTGGAGATACATGCCTCTCACTCCACCTCAGCATTAGGCCTGAAGTCTCTTATTCCCTAAGGAGTTATTCCTTGTCTCATTCTGTGTACCATCTTCCATGTGCTGCCACATTATACAGCAGCAGAGAGTTGCTTGTTATGTCTTTACAGTGTTGCACTGCATGGTAATTCATTGCTCATTGACACATCAGAATTTTTTTTTAATGATGTATCTCTGTTGCTCTGAAACAGGGTGAACTCTGAATATTAAATTTTTTTGCATTCAGCATTCATTTAGATCAAGTGGCAAATACAACATCCTCATAGCATTGTTGAAACTTTTGCCACAATCCTGATGTATGAAGAAAAATATCATTCATTTTTCCTTCTTTAGCACAAGTCAAAGGCGGAAAAATTATTATAAAGACAAACTGTTCTGACAAAAAGTTTGTAGGATGTTAGAAGAAGTACCTGCAGTCTATTTGTTCCACTGTATAGTGAGACTGAATGCTACATTAAACAGCTCTTGTTTGCAGAACGGAAGTTAAAAAGTGGAAGGATGACATTCAGGTTTAAAATAAGACCGATCCCAGGGATATGGTGGTGTGTAATTACATTCTAAGTAAGTCAAACTGAATTTTCAATCTGATGCAATTCTGGTAACAGCCACAGAATGAAAAATCATTCCATAATATTGGTCTAGATATTTAATTGTGTCCCCTGTCTAGGCAGGTACTTAAGTACATGCTAAACTCTCACTTCAACAGGATCACTGACATGCTTCCGAATTAAGACAGATGTTTGACTGTGTGTCTTGCTTAATCATAGCAGAGCTTGATTAGTTTCTAAGTCAAACCAACTAAAGATTGACACAGATTAAAAGGAATTTAGGTGCAATATCCCATCCCAGGGCAGATAAAGCACAAGGGTTAAATAAAAGCACGACACAATGTGATTCACATCATATTGATTTTTAATGAGGCTGTTAGATAGATCATTCATTGATTTATATCAGCATAACACCATCAAAACAGACAATAAAATGCTGATATGCAATTGCTCAGATTTACAGCAGAACACTAGGATGGCAAAGTGAGGAGCACAGAGGTCCAGTATCCCAAGGCTGTATACCAACTCTTACTTCTGACTCCTCATGCCAATGCGGTGCAATTGCAATACAATCTTCAATACTTCAGTGACTATTCACAAATTCTCTGCATAACAAATGACAAATATGAACTACATTTCCTGTTGTGCTAGTGCTCCCGGTGTAGCCGTTCCTCATTCATCAGTTTAATATCCCGATCAATCTGATGGACAACAAATGGGATCCAAGTACCTAGTGATGTCTTAGCTAATACAGAGTCAAGACATGCAATTTACATCTGTATGATCTGGCTAAACCACACTGTATTTTTTTTTCCATGGAGTCTCATGGATTCTGCCCATTCCAGATTTTGGATTTCCAGCGTCTTCTTTTGAGATGATTTAGCCTACTAGTGAAGAAAACATACCTTTTTTTATAAATATAAAAGCTAGGAAGAAAACCTATTGATTGCACCAAGCTGTTTCTGCTCAAATTTCCTAAAATAGTTCTCTTTCAGAAGCCAGGTTCAGAAAAACTCAGCTTTCTTAAAAAAATTAAGCAGTCATATTTTTTTTTAAGATCTTTAGATCAGAAACAATTAGCTTTAATTCCAACTCACTTTAGGTTTCAGCCATAACCATTTATAACACTGTAAATATTAAAGCACATCATCAGCATTATAAACCATTTGATATAACATTATCAACTGTTTTTTCGTAATTTTACAATTAATCAAAAGAATGCATAATTACTGTATAATCAATAAAAGTAAGTAATAAATTAATTCCATGTTTACACTACTGGCTTTATCTCAAGTATTACAATTCCACTGTGATCATATTTGTGATGTGATTTTTTTTTTTTTTAGGAAGCCAGTAAATAAAAATGCTTAGAGAAAATGCTAAGGAAAAGATATTAGAATGTCTCTGTAAGTGACAAACCTGATAGTTCTTTTATGAACTGTCTCTCCAACACTAAAAAAGTATAAACCAGTTATAGAGCCTTGGGATGTATGTGAAACTTATCTGATGAATGACACAAAAAATATATCAGTTTATATCATGAATAAAAAGGGAAAAGTGAACCTCATGCTAAAGTTACATGATATACAGACAATAGGCTTTAATCACCCTGCCCTTTTGTTGTAAACCACACTGCAATTGTTGTAAACAGGAGTCATCACTGACTGTAAAGGAGCACAAAAGCAGGAAAAGATAAAAATGCATTTTTAGTATAGCTGATGCTTGGTGCTTACATTCATGAAACATTCATAAAAACGAGGGCTTAAGAAAATCTCCTGAAAGACCATACCTGGACAAACTGGCAGAGTCAGAAATACTTTAAATTACACACTATAACCAACAGGAGTTAGGCTCTGAGAAGGAGGTAATCTCCTGTTAACTCTTGTGTGTGGGGGCCTCTATATGCATTTTCTTCACTGACGATTCAAAAGAGGAGTTGCCCCAGAGAGGCAGCAAAGAGTCCTGAGTCACCTTAAAGAAGTTAAACCATTTTAACATTCCTCCTGCTTAATCTGCCTGCTGTTACATGGTGTTCCTCTTCCCACATGCACACAGAATCGCCATAGTTTTAACACCAAATAGAAGGCCTAATTGTATGGAATAGTTATTTTTAGGAAACATAAATATATGTAAACACAAATAAAAAAGGCATGCCCCTTGTCTCTAACAAAGGTGAAAAATAATAGCCCAGTTTTCTCCTCCTTTCCACTGCTGGTGTAGGAATTGTTAATAAACACACGGTCTTCTTTGCAGATTCAGATGAGACAGAAGCAGTTTATTTCTACAGCTATAGGTAAGAATGCAAAGCAACAGAGTTCAGCTTTCTATGTACATGAACTCTCTAAGAAAGTATTAAAGTCTATATAAATTTAGTACACATATAATTGCTCCATGAAGGGAACTGATATGGCAGAGGAGCATTTGCAGAGAACAGAACTTTGAGCAGATGTACCCTTCTGGACCTGATAACTCAGTATCTGCAGCAATGCAGCCTTGACATACCTCCTCTGCTCAGCCAGTCTATCTCTTGCTTGTGATGCTGTTGTGCCCTTCACTGTTTACAGGCCTAGCAAGAATTCCACACAACTTATATGAAAATAACAATGTTTCAGGGGTAAATAGATATTTAACTTGCTCCTCCTGTTGCCAACTGGTTTATCAAGATTTACCAATAATTCAAGCCTCTCAGATTATTTTCCTGACATGTGGTATCTAAAGAAGCAGAGGATTTTATTGCCTCAGATGATACTGATGGAGTACAATAGAACATTGTTCTTTATTAAATCTTTTATTTTTCTTCCCTAGTTTTGTGTTTATACAAGCTATTCCCCATCTGACCTGCTCCAGAGACCACTCACCCCAATGCCATGAGACAATCAGGTGTATGGAGCTTGCAGGCTAGCACAGTACTGTCCTCTTTGCATTTGGCAATCATTTCTGGCATCGCCAGTTATCTTCTCTCTAACCTGATTTTGTTAAATAACTTGCTAAGCTAGCAAAGCTAAACTAAAAAGCACATGATCCTCCAGCATGATCATCTGCTAAAAATACTTTCTGTGAAAGTAGATAAAAACATAATTAAAATGCTCTTTAGGGAGGCATTTTCTGCATCATTGTTAATTCAAGGTTTGTGGTAGTTTTAAAATATTTGACACTTTAAAATTGAGTTTTGGGGTACTAACAAAGCTTGTCATAATACTCACTGACTAAAGCCATAATCTGCTCTTGTATCTTCCTTCACAATTAGGCAAAATTTAAAAGTTCCCAGGCCTAACTCAGGGCTGCTATTCTTCCTGCACAGTGAAAGGACAGGGTGGAACCTGTCCTTTACTTTAGTTCTAAATGGCACCAAGAAAAAAAAGTTGTCAGCCTTTGGAATCACCTCTTTGGCACAGATTTCCTTTCCCCTGCCTAAGCTGTAAGACCTGAAAGTCCCTTTCTTCCCCACCTAACTTTAACCATGCAACATTCTGTGTTGGGTTTCTTAATCTCACAAGATACCAGCCCCTCTATGCAGCTTGGCTCTAGATGATGAACACAAAAGAGGAACATCACTGAAGACCTGGGATAGCACATGGGAGACTTTCTTTTCTTGATTCCAGATCAGAGCAGTTCCAAACTTGATAAGCAAACAGGTGAGGGGAGGAGGCAAAGGGACAGGGTTAACCTCAGATAGTGTTAAGCAAAGCCTGCAGAAGGGCTACCCAGCCACCTAGAGTCAAGCTAACAACTTTGCATTATGAACTAAATCTGAGCTTGAAGGAAACCTGAAGTTCAGCCCACAGACACGGTATGGACAGAACCTAAAACATGACAAATCCAGTGGGGGAGGCTGAGCATCATTGCAGGACTCACTGTCGTACATGGATGACTTCACCTTCCAAGAGCATAAAGGTGGCAGTGTCCAGGTATTAAAGCTTGAATGAAAATGTGTCTGTCTGAAGACTGTCTCTCTTAGCAGGCAGGAAACAGAACCGGCACATCCCAAGCAGTTCCCACCCTCCTACTTGCACACACTTGGATACCCCATTTTAACTTCAGTAGCCAAGCAATGCCACTTGCCTGATAGAGAGCACAGCAACAACCTAAGGAGCAGCAGCTGAAAAGTTTTACCAGTGCAATGCCGGTTTTACCTGGATTTATCTGCAGGGTGATGAGAGCAAAGAGTTAAACTTTCCTGTCTTCAGAAATGAAAATGGCTGTCTTACTGCTTCACCTCAGTGTGTAAAGACCAGGACATTGGGAAGCAGCAGCTCCCGGTGAAAGAGATGCTCACCAAGCTTCCAGATGATAGGTGGAGCTACAAACAGAGTAGCTGCAGCTTAGCAGGAGAACCAGGCTGTCTTCAGCTGCTTTGGGGGGCTACAACATCCTGCTGCATCTATAAAAATAGAAGGTAAACCCTCAAGTGGTGTAAATCTGCACGGTGTCAGCAACTCCAGAGTATTGGTGCAACTTTATATAAAAGGAATAATCATGTTTTGGCAAATGCCCATAAAGGTGTTAGGGCAGTGATGATCACTTTGTCCTCTATTCGTGCGACTCCATACACTGTGGTACTCTGGCATACATGTGGCCCCTAAGCTGCTAAGGCAACTAGTAACGGTAGTAATAGTTGGTTCTCACAAAACACTATGTAATGCCAAAACGTGCAAAAGTAAATTAAATGAAAAATTACAGTTTTGCTACTCTCTTTGTGCTATAAGACCCACATTATGCCCTACAGAGCAAGGACTATTGGCAGAGCTATCAAATTTCAGCCAGAAAATGCTATATTGATACAGTTAATCAGCTTTTACTTCATGTTACTTTTCCTTCTGCTGTACACCAGATGGTTGATGTAGCTTAGATGGCCTCAATTGAGTTTTATACTCTCTGGAAATCTGAGTTCATTTGGAAAACTAAGAGAGATAACCCAGACTCTCTTTTATATGTTTTTAATTCAGCATGCAAAAGGTTAATGACCTCTTGAAATACGTGTCTGTATATGTGATTTTAATGCCTTTTTTTCCTTAACTTTTACCCAGCGCAGATCTCTATTTAAGCATTTATGCCAGCACAAGAGAGGGTCAGGCAGGAAACAGAAAACAGAGAGAGGAGGGAGAATACCAGAACTGGGGCCTGGGAAAGGGAAGGAAGCTTGCAGTATCACAGAAGTTGAACTGCTTATGAGGTATTTTGCTGACACCAGTCTCATAGTGTTTGTGCTATACTAGCCTAAGATGCATTATATCAAACTCTACACCATAAAAAGCCATCAAAATGCAGAAATATATTGCCATGCATAGAAAATTCTGGTATTTCAGAATAATTTTCTTCCCAAATAGCAACAGGATTGCTAGACTATTTTCTTAAAGAAAATCTGAAAAGAATCCTTTCTGGAATTACCCATATCTGACTAGGTTGATATCCTCTGTTTAATCTCTGGCATCTGACATAATATACATTGCAGCATTGCTGTTAAACAATGTTTGAAATGTCAAAATATTAAATGAAAGCGTCTTAAATCATCCACCACCACCCCTCCCCCAAAATTTTGTATCTTTCTGCTGATAACATTGGTTAAATGTTTCTGACTTTGCTCAACTGAGACAAAATGGACATTAAAAATTCTCTGAAGAAATTTTTATGCTGCTGTGCCTTCTACTTTTCCTAATCATTCTCAAATGCATAAAGAGGTGACAAATAGGTTTTATATGCTCTGAAACTAGAATGGAATCATTTTATGCCCTGTTCAGCCAGGTGTGAAGGACAGCACAAGGGAGAAAGCCTGGACACCCTATTGTTAGAAGGGGCCAGGAAGCAGTACACTTTTGCAACATGCGTCCACTGAAGCAGCTATCAGTCTGCTGAAATTTGAAATGGCATAGTGGTAGAAAAAGCAAATTAGAAACATGCTCATGTATTGTTTTTTGACTCTCTGTTTCCAAGATCCATTTAATACAAGTTCAGTGTTTTTCTTGTATCTGGGTAGGTTGTACTCACATTTTTAAGACAGGTGTAGAATTCACATTACTCTGAATCTGACCAGTCTCTTGTGGCAAGTAAGAAACAGAATAGGCACATCCCAAGCAGTTCTCAGCTCTTAGCTGGTATTAATACCTGTTAGCCTTTCATAGCTAAGGACACATGGGCCTAGTTCTACAAGAAGCATTGTCAGCACTGTGGACTGGACTCATGAAAAGAAGTTAATTAATTTTGTCATAGATGAAGTTTGTAATGCTACAGAAGTCAAACTACTTATGCAAAAACCTTGATCTGGGATACTTTCTGTGCACCTTTCATTATCATGCTGTTTTCCAAAATAAATTAGTAGTCCAGCCTTCAGAATTGGTGTTCAGCTTTAATTGCTCAGTGCTGTATCTTTTGCCTTATCACAGACAAATATCTCCATATTTTAGCCTTGAATTAGTTCAAATTTCTTTTCATCTGCTGTTAATTCAAAAGCTTTGTTACAATAGTCACTTTAATTCTCTTTCTCTTTCATCACTTGTCACTTCCACTCTCTCTCAGTGTCAGTCTTTACCCTATCTTTTAGCTGCAGGAAAAAAGAAACCCAACTTCCTTCATACCAGGGAAGAGCAATTTTGAATGGCCTACATACTTCTACCTTATCTTGCAATATCTGTTTCTACGGTGACTGTAATGAATACACACACAAATCAAGCAACCTCATTTTTATCACTCTTCTGTTTGCTGGAGGCAATGAATTTTAATGTCTCTGGCTCCAAGAGACCCACAACAACATCAGGTCACAGCACAGGATCAGGAGAGAGAAATGCTATCCCAATTTCTCTACTTACTACAGGTAAGTACAGCAAGGTACTTGCTGTACCAGAAGCTAGGTTTCAGAGACTGGAAGCAGTGCTGACAAGGATTTGGATGTTCCCACACACTGAAATATTTCAGTCCCAAACTCTGACACCAGTTTTCTCTGTTATCTTGGGAAGTCACCAAACCTCTCGATGCCTTTGTAATGGTAATTAATATTTCATGCCTGTCCACTGCAGGATCTTTGAGATGGCAATAATTTTTTATAATTAGTCTCTACAATGCCAAACACAACAGAACACTTATCTAGATCTTCAGGAATGACTGTATGACAAACATTGGGAATAATCAGGAATAGCCAGTAATACTGTTCGTGTGTGGCTCATCTCAAGTAGTTTCTACTACACAAGGATGGATCACACTGGGGTCAGAAAGCATATATCCAAAGCTGTGAGCACAGTCAGAAGGTGGCTTCACCAAATTTCCTAGTGAGGCTTTTAATTTCTGAAAAACATTAAGCATAAACAAAAGACCTGAGGTATGCAAGGGAGTGAGTGTATAGTGTATCCTATGCTTTACTGTTAACAGTTCTTTGCCTGGAACCATACTTACACACACTGGAAATTAATACAGACAAGACTGGGACTGTTGACTTACCAGACTATCAATTCTGCTGAGGACAGTTGTGTAAATCAACTTAGCAGCTACTCAGGTGGGCTAAAGGAGTAAATTTCCCTCTTGAAACTTCCTGACCAGGTAGGGATGTGAGTCTTTCACAGCCTTGTATTGTGGAGACAGGCTATGTAGAGCAGGCTGTAGAGACTTAGAGGAAATTCCTCACTTAATCCCTCACAGCAGCCATCATATCATCAAAGATTAACTAACAGCCATCTACATCTTCAAGCAGCTGTCTTTCTTTCAGAAGCAAATGACTCACTCAACAAATTCTCACTAACAGAAATATTGAGGCCTTTAAAGACAAAAACAAAACAAAAAGGCAACAAACAAGAAGTCAAAAATACCACAATGGATATTTCACTAGTAGTGGGGGCAGTTCCAAAAGGAGGATCTGGTTGTTGAGCTGCACTCATCCTGTTCATGAAGTTCCAGTGGCAGATTATGAAAGTGTTGGTCAGTTAATATGCTGCCAACAGCCTTCTTTCATCAATTCTGCACCCCGTGCAAATAAATGTACCACTCATATCTCTGAACATTCAGCTGTCTTGAAAGAGTAGATGGCTCATGTTGGGGAAGACTAAGGGAGCTTGCATAAGGAAGCACTTTGAATAACTCACCATTCACCATCTCCTTCCTAGGGGGTTATATGCTCTGTCTTATCCACACAGTCTGCCTGTTCCGGTGAAGCAGTGGCCTGAGACTGTGCTCAATGTATCACTTTATCTACCAAATATCAAGAAACAAGTGATTTGCCAAAGTCACACAGTAAAGCAGGTACTTAACTTGTTGAATTCTTCCTCTTGCCAGCTATTGCAAAGTGCTCCTCTGAGGTGCTCTCCCCTTTTGCTGAAAGGCTGACAGTTGTACTGTTTTTCTCATTTCCTTACCCAAACGGCCATTCCTTGATGACTACCAAGAGGCCCCACCCATCCTGTCAGTCAGGATGAGCTACACTGACCAGGCAATTTTGACTGCCGAGTCTAAATAGCATCAACTGTTATGCCTAAGTACAGAACAGATGCCCCTTGAAACAGTCACAGCTGGTTTACTACACAGCAGGCCATCTGCTCATGCAACACAGATGGCTAAGAACAGAACAGCTCTGGGCTTTGCTCTTTTCCCTGGCTCCAGGTCAAAATAAGATGACAGTTTTGATCTTCGTATTGTCAGAGATTTGACCTCTTTCTGACTGAGGAAGGTTTCTGCAACACATAGGACAGTGTGACGGTCAGCATGGAGAACAGGCAGAGCAGCTGCAGAGCTCTCCAGGGGGCTGCTCCAGCTACCTGGAATGTTCTCTCAGAGGAGATCAAGATGTCCACACAGCACATCATTCTTCTAACCACATGCACAGATACAGAAACAGAGTGTCTGGGGATCCTCATACCCTCGGATGTAAAGAGAAAGAAGTCTTTTCATGGCCACACTTTACAAAACTATGAAACACTCAGCAGGGTCTAAGAGGAGAAAGAGATATTTTTAAAGAAGCAAGCTGTGGAAATAATAAAACAAATACGGCTTGAAGGAGAGTACAGACTAGGCCTAAAGCTAGAACTTACGGCTTTAAAGTCCCATCCCTCTCCTCTAACTCATCTGGAATGTATTTAGCTGACTGTGTTGCACTGTTTTATATTCTGAGGCTCCTATTCAGAAAACTAGAGAGTTTGAGCAAATTTGACATCCAGTTTCAAGTATACACATAATCCAGCTGAAATAAAACAGATTACTTACGTGCCTAAAGTGAAGCACATGCATAACTGCCTTGCTGAATAGAGATTAAAGTAATCAAGACAATTTCTACTGGTGAAAGATTTCCCACTGATACAAATGCTTAGTGTTCCTGAAGCACCCAGCAACATGTGAATTTTACTTCCAGCTTTCTAAAAGACAGAAATGGACAGTGATATAGAAAATGGATAGATGCAAGATAGCTGTTCAGTAGCTAGAGAAAACAGTGACATATGTGCCAAAAAGGTTCTCATTTGAAATAGCCTCACTGTTGCTGTGAGATAATCAGAGACAAATCTGAATGTGTACATTTCACTGAAATTCCTCCTATTAATGTATGAAGCCTACTGAAATAATATAAAGACCAAAAATTCAAGTAGAGTCAGGAGAAAATGAGTTGTGCTAAAAAAGAAAAAAAAAGATGTTTGACTTAGGCCTTAGTTGTAAGTAGTTCCCCAGAGCTCTAGATGAACTGGGATAAAACTGCATGGATGGGAATTCTAAGGGAACAGGAAGAGCAAAGAACCATGCTCCCAGTTTCTGTTGTAAATGGCTAGCAACTCTGAGATTATTACTCATTTTCACTTACAACCCAATTTCCTATAATAACAAGTTTAGTGTGTTCAAATGTCATTTCATTCAAATGGGTAAAGCAACATAACTTACCAGAAATTAATTACTTCATCTTATGCTTATCCACAGAGTAAACTTGGAATTCATTCTCTGACACTGATTTCCTAAACCTCAGCCTGAGGCAGAGTCATGAGGCTGCAGACTGAGAGTTCGCCAGTACTCTTCAAGAGAATGTTTCTTGTTCCATTCTAGTGAATCAGGGGTACAGATTGTTTATTCTCAGCACTCTCCATGTTCTGCATATCCTGTGTCCCTCAAGTGTCTCTCAAGTGTCCCTCAGCTTACTCTCAATGAACTTGAATTTTCCACAGACACCTGTCAACTTTTGACCTCAGCTGTAGTAAACCAAACAGACTGGATTCAAAGCCAAAGCAGCACTGCATGTGACTGAAATGAGTAGGAATGGTTCTGCAGAGCATACACAAAGAGAACTCCATTCTGTCCATGAACTTTTTGTAGAGCTAGAGGAGCCAACTGCAAAAGCACGAAATGGCACTTCCCATCTCAGCCAAGACAAGAAGCTCCTTGAGAAAGGCTGGAAAAAAAATCTTCAATCAGGCAGTCTAGAAGGCATCTCCTTCTTTTTGTTACCACAGCAAGTGTCCATGCCACTGCTTAGGAGGTGAGCATGGGTTGTGGAAACAGAATTTTCCTGGTACATAGGCATTCTGAAGCTTTAAAATCACTTGCAGCACTTTAATGCTTTGGATAATCCTTTCTCACACTTCCTCGGCTGTTTCTGAGAAACTGGCCTAAGTCACTCCACTCTCAAGCCATACTCACAGGATCAGAGCAGAAGGTCACACAACTCAGGAACAGTGTAATGGACTAGTTGAGTAATCTCCCTCTCTAATGGTCAACAAAGACCTTATTACTCATTCTGCACTTATCACACATAGCATTCTTATCAGTGTCAACTTATTCTGCATCTAAACTTTCTTAGAAAAATGGATGGAACGTGGAACAGGAAAAGACAGCAAAATTAAGAGTCAAAACACAGACAGACTGAAGAACAAAGGTGCTTATTGTTTTGCCATGGATCCAGTCTGGATTTGCCCCATATAGTTGAGGGGGGTGTCTAGACAAATCCAACAGAGACTAGAAAAAGAAATAGCACAGTGAAAAAAAATAAAATTAAAAAATAAAATAATAAAATAAAATATTAATTTTAGCCTAACTTTCAAGTAACACTGTTTATTTTGTTGTTGCCTATACACAACTGTAGATCTAGATTCAACTTGACAGACCTGTGTGTTCCGTGAAACTCTCTCCTGTGAAAATATCTAATGAAATTGTCATTATAACGGTGTCCTGGGAGCAAGGAGAAGGATGAATGAGATTAACAGTTCCCCAGTGTGATAATAACATAACAAAAAGTTGATTGCTAGTTGTTAGTTTAGTTGCAGCTCTCTGCTGCTGGATATTGATCATTCTCTGGGTGACCTGGATTCATGGCATTTCTACTCATTGTGGTTTGCTCCATAGCTTGCAGCTCCCCAAAACCAGCTGTTCTCCAGCTGCAAGTCCTTTTGGTTTGGGCCTTTGACTGCATCTGCTTATACTTGCTCAAAGGCAAGAACTGATAAAACTGTGAAGTTGGTGCTGCACCTGCCAGCCAGTGTTATGTGTATCAATTTTGTTAGGTAAATGTTGCTCAGTGCACAAAGGCCCCTGTACAGATAAAACTGCTGGTTTTCAATGGTATAACTCACTGTAGTCTAAGAATTGATTTTATAGAGACTTCCCACGCAGATTCACAAATTTGCTGTTCCTTAAGGATACAAATGAAAGTAGGTTTAAGACGATTTTTTTATATATAAGTAGGGTCTCAAAAAGGTTTCCTCTGCTGTCTCCTTGAGTTACTGCAAATTGTTTTGAATAGAATTTTTTTAGGGAAATAAGTGGAGACTCTTAACATGGTACTCTTAGGAAATACTATATTCATATGAGAAATGCAGGGACAAGACTATCAACTGAGTCTCAACTTGAGACAAAACATCTGGTATACCTCAGATCAGTGACCTAAACAAAAGCAGTGAGATGTAACACCCTGGTGCCTTTCAATTCTGTTCTTCACAGAGGAGACAGTCCCCATTCTTCCTTCTCTATGTTTGCTATAGCAAAAGGTAACAGTTGTTGCTGCTGTTGTGCTCTGTTATAAATTAGTGCGCTGGTCCTGAACACAGAGCTAATTCGTACTCTGTTAGGATGTGTCTAAAAGACTGGTGGTGTTGAGTGGTGTCCCTCAGAGATCAGTGTTGGGACCAATCCTCTTAAACATCTTTGTCAGTGACATGACAACCTCAGCAAGTTTGCCGATGACACCAAGCTGTGTGGTTTGGTTAATACGCTGGAGGGAAGGAACACCATCCAGAGGGACCTTGACACGCTTGTGAGGTGAGCTAATGCCAGCCTCATGAAGTTTAACCATGCCAAGTGCAAGGTCCTACACCTGAGTTGGAGCAATCCCAGGCACAGCTACAGGTTGGGCAGAGAAGAGATTCAGAACAGCCCTACAGAGAAGGACCTGGGGGTGTTGGTCGATGAGAAAATGAACATGAGCTGGCTTCAGTGTGTGCTTACAGCCCAGAAAGCCAACCATATCCTGGGCTGCACCAAAAGGAGTGTGACCAGCAGGTTGAAGGAGGTGATCCTGCCCCTCTACTCTGCTCTCGTGAGACCTCACCTGGAGTATTGTGTGCAGTTCTGGTGTCCTCAACATAAAAAAGACATGGAACTGTTGGAACAAGTCCAGAGGAGGGCCCCAAGGATGATCAGGGGACTGGAGCACCTCCCGTATGAAGACAGGCTGAGAAAGTTGGGGCTGTTCAGCCTGGAGAAGAGAAGGCTGCGTGGAGACCTCATAGCAGCCTTCCAGTATCTGAAGGGGGCCTATAAGGATGCTGGGGAGGGACTCCTCATTAGGGACTGTAGTGACAGGACAAGGGATAATGGGTTCAAACTTGAACAGGGGAAGTTTAAATTGGATATAAAGAGGAAGTGCTTTACTGTGAGGGTGGTGAGGCACTGGAATGAGTTGCCCAGGGAAGGTGTGCAAGCTCCATCCCTGGCAGTGTTGGACAGAGCCTTGGGTGATATGGTTTAGTGCAAGATGTCCCTGCCCATTGCAGGGGTGTTGGAACTAGAGGACATTAGCATCCTTTCCAACCCTAAATATTCTGTGATTCTGTGACTCTTTCTTCCAAAAGTCAGAGTACTTCATGTACTGAACTGCTTGCTTCATGCAAAAATTTAATGAAATCTCAAAGTTTAGGACATAAAGAATACAAGTTCACATTCATCTCTAATGTGATGGAATGCGAAAAAAACCCTAACAGATATTATACATACAGTAACATTTGACTAACTACTGACAAGTTGGGTTGACAGAATCCCATGGACATGTACATGGGAGTGCAGATACGTAAGTCAAGTGAGCATTCATACTGCCTGAACTGGGACTGTCAAACAATACTGGACAAATTGTGAGGCAGACACATATTTGCATGATAAACTGTCAAGTGCTGCTAAAAAAACATGTCGTTAGGTTCATTTGAACAGGGCTACCTCCTGAGAATGACCACCTGCTGTGCTTGCTTTCCATTTGAGTCTACAGTTGGAAATCCAAAGCTTTCTTTCTGAACAATGCTACCATCAAGCAGCACAGAGAAACTGGGATTCAGAGCAGCCAACACTTCAATGGCTGGATTGCTCCTCTGAAGACTACAAAAGAGAAGCTGTGTGTTGCAAGAGCTTGTTGACTGAGTGGGCACATGGACATATTTGGCAGTAGCAGAAGCTCATAAGTGCTCATCAAAGTTAATTCTGAAGTAGTGTTTTATGTCTACAGCCAAGACTGGGAACAAATGAAAATATGTAAGAACTGGCATTTTCAGGTTATAGAAGAGGTTACAGCAAGGTGCTCTTACATTCAAATCCCGATGTTTGAGCTTCGTAAGGTAGAATGAAATTCACTGTTTTTAAGGATATGCCTTCTAGATACAACTACTAAATTCATAACAACAATACAAAGACTGTGGAAGAACTGTGGGAATTCTTAAAGAGCCAAGGCCACGTAGTGAGCGATCCCGATACCCTGAGCCTTGTTACTGTAAAGTAAGAAGATTCCTGGCAGGCATAAGCAAGGTCAATTGTCTTGTTAGGCCTCTGTAATTTTCCACTGAAAACGTGCAGAGAATGATCTCTGCCAAGGTTGTAGTTTCCCACTGTATTTTTAGAGTAAGGTATTTAATTGCAATTATAACAAGTTATAAACATTAGCTTTGTAAACGGTAGTAATCTCTAGACTAACCAATTAGAGCTCAGTATCCAAGGCTGTTACATAAGAAACCTAAGGGTGTAAGGGTATAAAAGGAGCACTGTATCTGAATAAACTTTGGCAACCGCTTGATCACATTGATCGTCTCCGCGTTGTCCATGACTCCTGCGTCAACAGAAGAACCATGCAGAAATAAGTAGAAGTAGATAGAAAAAGGAAACGTGGAAACAGCCATCACAGGCATGGATGTGTCCCCTTTGGCCATCTGACAAAAATCTTGCTCTCCCACTATCTATCTAACCTCCATCAGAGGAGGGGAATGCTTCCAAAAATTAAATCCCTAGACGGATGCTCTAATCCATCTCCCATACAGGTGTTAGTGGCTGCACTCTGTTCCCAGACCTCAATGTCTAATGGAAACTTTTGTATGCCTTGTTTATTCACTATCATGAAGGCACTGGGCATGAAGCAGAAAGCCTTTAGGTGTGTTATGCCACTTACCTATGCAGAGAGTTATGATTGAGGAGAGCAAAGTAACCAAGCATGACTGAAGGAGGGGCAGGGAAATATCCTTTTTTTTCCTTTTTGTGGTATTTCTCTTTCTGCTGTCTGAACCTGCAGAGCTGAAAACAGCTCTGTAGCAATTCATATTTTCTTCAGTCTGTTCATTTGATATTGGCCAGTCAAACCTAGCTGTTGCTCAAACTCATTCCTTGACTTCAGGGTGCATAAGTAATTAATTTGCTACTTACCTGTTGCAGATAAAAAGCCGGAACTATACACTCAAAAGCAAGGCTGATTATAGTTTTAGCATAGCAATCCCAAGACAAGGCAAATGCCTCTCTACTGTCTCTTTGGGAATGGTTTGCAGTTCTTTCTTCACAGTGTTATGACCAACTCTTTATATCTTCCCTTTTTTTTCCTCCTTCAGGTCTGCATGTCAGACTTTTCAGTAAAAGACTTTACTGGCAGCCTTGTCTCATTGTTTTTGAAAGTATGCAGTCAGCAGGTTATGCTTCCTTTTCAATAAAGTGAACATTTGGTCTTGGTCTAAGTGCCAGCAAAGTGAACTAGGGAAATAAACAATAAGCCAAACACCCACAGACAGTAAAGTAGGCTGTTGCATTCAGATCCTTTGTTGCAGTCTTCTCTTCAAGAACTTAAATCTTAAGCAGGGAGGGGATGTTTCTAGCATTTTCATGGCACTGATGCATTAAGTCATTCAAATGCGGGAAAGTAAATATTATGATGCTTGGCACTGGATCCTTAGAGCTTTGATGTTCTTTGAAGTTTCATACTGCTTCAGAGCAAGAGGAGTAGTTACTTGTGGTGTTCAGATTACAGAGGCCTGCCAACAGGGACAAAGCTCACATACTGGTCTGTTGAGGTCCTGAGTGGCACTGTCATCTGGCACTCAAGATTCTGCTTCACTTTTTCTCATGCTCACACTAATAAGAAAGTACTATTGACACTTCTGGGATCTAGTTCACCCAGGGCCTGCAAAACACTTTGCAAAAGGTCAGGAGAAGTATTGACAACATGTTAATGAGTTGCAGAAGTTATCCACAATTTAAAAGGCTTTCTCATAAGACTTCAAGATATTCAATGAGCCCACTGAATCCTCATCAGTCAACTGTTGTGGCTGATAGATAACTTTTCAATTGTTTTAATAATATGCTGACAGCTAGTTAGAATAGCCTAGCTATAAAAATACCACTGTAAAAAAAAAATAAAAGAGTGAATCACAGAACAGTAAGTATGGCAATCTGAGACATTGCTATTTTGTTCTCACTGGAGCTCTCCACTATCTATTGCAAAATTGCGTCTCCTTCTTAGTATTTTGTTGGCTTCTTAGTTCACCAGTGAGCAATGAAGACTGTATATCGAGCAATCTGTAAGGCAAGTCTTTGATTTGATCAGAGATATATTTTACAGCTAAAGCCACTGGTTGGTACTGAGCAAATCTTTATGGAATAACAGATTTAATCTCAGGTGAATATTATGTAAGCAGCATTTCAGTGACAGGAAGGCAAGCTGATAAGATCTTTATCCTCACTGTACAAATGACTTTGGGTGCATGTGGACAGTAGAATAAGAAGGGGCTACAAAAACATGGGAAATAAAGCTGGATTATTTAATAATAATTAATGCTTATTCATCTGAAACAAGCAGCATAAAATATTAAGCAAAGCTCTCAAGGAAAGTTGTTCAGAGAAAGAGAAAACATCTATAATGAGCTGAAATACCACATTACTGGTAAGAAAACAACTAAGTGTGAAGCTCTCTCCTAGCTCCACAGAGTCACTTCTTTAGTGAGTCAAACTGAATTACAAGTTTTTGAAATCAGTGTAGCAATAACAAAGTCAAACCTGACCCACTGAGTTTAACTTTAGCTGTCAACAGTGGAAACAAGAGATTAAAGTGTGCAAAAAATCTCAAAGTCAGAGCTGCTGAAATACATATCTTTCTGCTGCAACTCCCTCTGGAGACCCTGTCTGAGCCCCTCAGTGCCAACCATTATGTAGAAACATTTCTTTTACTGTAGAGTTAACAGTCAAAATCATGGAAAAGATTGGGAATGAAGAGAGGAGAAGTACATTTCTGAGCTCCCAATCTTTTTCACAGCCACTAGACAGTACTGTCTCCTTTGTGGATTGTTGTGTGATTACAATCAGATTTATCAGAAGATGAAAAATCTGCTAACAGATCATCTTCAGTCCAAAATAACACTACAAGAAAAGCCACAGTGTTGCCTGAAAGAAGAATCACATCCCCAGTCCTCAGCTTTCTCTGATGAAATAATCTCTGACACAGCCTGCCAGAAATAATGGCATCTAATAAACTGAGTGAAAACACAATGAAAGCTGTTATAATTGGTTCAGCTTAGACAATTTCAGTTTGATCATTCTAAGCAAATGATCCCCGTGTCCTGATCCACAAAACAAACTCCCCAGATCAGAATCTAAATGCAGTGTTTTGCTGGCTAATTTCCTCAGTACTGAGAAAGACCAGTCACATACTGATGGATTGTAAGTGGCTCTCTGAGAAGTTGCAACACTCGGGCTCACAGCCAGTGGCTAACCAAAGAGATGGGGAACCTTTTCCCTCTTCTGGAATCCTTTCAATAATAATTCAGAGGTAGGAGTTATCACAAGCACTGTCACAGGCATAGGGGCTGTATCAGCTGAACACACTAGAAAAGATCTGATCAACTGGTGGCTAAGTGAAAGGAGTGAGGAGAGGAATTCCCCCCCCCCAGCTTCTGTCTCAGTGAACTGTGGTCATAGCCTACAGGAGCACCACAAGACCACACTTCTGCTCCGCAGAGAAGCACTGACACTTTCAGAAGAGTACATGCTGCCCACAGCATCCCCCATAGAAGGAAATAATGGAAAGCCAAGGTGTCTTCGGTGTTTCTCTTTTTCACACAGTCTGCACTCAATACCTCTCACCATTTCTGGACAATGTAAATGCTACATCTACTGTGAAACAGGAGAATTGGGCCTAAAAAATGTCTGCAAGTTCTCCACACAATTAGCTACTGACATCAATAGGGCCAGGTCACTTCCAGAGTGACTCTAACCACTTCAAAAACAAAGACAATGAGAGTCTGTTGTGCACAGACAACCTGCTTTGTCACAGTGTGTTGTATATAGCCAGTAATTTGGCCCATTTTTCATGGGTAGTATATAATCTGGTATCCTAAAATAATTCAAAAGTATGGCTGTAAAAACAGCAAAATTCAGCAAACGTAACATGAAAGATTGATTTGCCTTTGAAATATGACCTTTCTTTTAAATCTCCCCAGCTTTTACTTCTTGAATATTCTTCAGACTTTTTGAACATATTCACATTTGCTTTCAAATGTAACAATTTCCATGCCAAATTATACTTCAAGACGAAAACAAAGAACTTACTAATGGAAGTGGGTTGCAAGTTTAAAGGCAAGGAGGTTACTGTTTCTCCATTATGCTCTGCATAGGTGTATTTATGGTATTTATAATACAAGACTTCATAAATATTCAGTATTTCCAATTCTAAATACACAAAAATGAACTTGACTCAAATATCATGACACTTCTAAAATGCTGGTTTTATTCATCTCCTTTGTGGTTTTAAGTTTGTAGGTATTTTCTTTTTCTCACATTAAGGTCAGAAGTATTTTTACATTCTTGTCGTGGTTTAAACCAAGTCCCCCAACTCCCTGAGTTTGGAAGGAGAATCCAAAGAATGTAGCCCTCACGGATTGAGATAAGAACGGTTTAATAACTAAGGCATAACACAGTAATAATGATACAGCCAATAACAAGCGAAAAGAATACACCACCCCACCAGCCACCGACCCATAACTCACTCCACCCTGCCCGGCCGAGCACCGTGTGCTCCCTCCTCCATTTTTCTCCAGAGCTCCACCCCTCCAGCTCTCTCCTTCCCAGTATGCATCCTGGGCATCACGTGCTATGTTATGGAATACCTCATTGGCTAGCCTGGGTCAGGTGTCCTGTCTCTCCTTCCTCCCGGCCTCCCCTCCTCCACCTGGCTGGAAAAAACCTTGAACAAAAACACCCTCAAAACACGCTCAAACCATGACAATTCTTAACAAAGGTATTCACTCCAAAAAGTAATTTTCTCAACACTTATGGGGACCACATCTCAATTCAGAGAGGTTTTTTGAGTCACAACAGCAGCAGCCTCCTTGCTTTCCTGGAAACACAGGTTTCAGGAAAGCAAGAAGTTTCCTTGAAACTCGTGCTTTTTCTTCTCTCTGCTGAGTCCTCAGTAGAATTTGGAGAGTATTTAAAAATATTACTGCATCCTTGCTCTATTCTAAAACTTCTCCCTAAACTCTATGTTTTGGTTTATGTTGGAAACATAAACCTAGATTCTGACAAAATATGTCTCTTCTTACAGTCTTATATAGTAAAGCAGGAAGGAAGAAGTGCTGCGGTCCATCTTTGTGAAATGGCAGACAAGTCACTGGTTTATAATACACAATTTTGGGCCCACTTGCACATAGTTGTGTATTCATACAGGGGTATCTTCTTTCATAATGCCTTGGAGACATGTCTGCTTCCTTTAGGATACCATGATCTATTTATGTGGCTTGGTCAGTAGCAATGCCACCACTGCAGATAAAGAGACTGCTTTGGAAAGAAAAGTCTCTTCACTGCTAACAGCATGCCAGCTCCTTGCCCTTCCAGCACTGCTCCACTTAACCAAACACATGCAATGGTTTCTGTGTGCTGAGATGAGAAGCATTGCAAAATGCAGGAAGGAGGGGAAAGACAATATTATTTTGCTGACTGGACAGAGAAGGAAAGCCATCAGTCCTGTCTGTGACAAGTTACATGTGTAAAGCTAACACTTGTGGCAACTGGATCCTTACAATGCAGTAAAACTGCTCTTACTGAACTGCCCATCTTCCGCTCCTGTTATGTTAATCAATCAGCATTATCTTCAGATAAAATAATGGCCACCAGCAGGAAGCAGGAGTCCTGACAAAGAGTTCAGTGTGGCCATCTGCCATAGGGTCCTTCCAAGCACAAATAAACACGAATTCCCTTCTCAAGGAAGGCAGACTTGAGTTGTCTCTTTCAACTGTTATTACAAGGTTAATGCCATTTTTCCAGAGTGATACCAAGTCTGCTCATGCATTCTGAGATTATCCATTTGACAAGCTGCTCCAACTCAAAAAGAATAACATTGGGCCCAAAAGCCTGAGCTGAGAGCTGAAGTCCTTGAAGCACCAGGTCAGCCTTCCTGATTGCTGTATACTAAGCACACAGCATTACACGTATGCTTGAAGTTCAACATCATTCAGACAAACATTTAAGCATATGATTAAAATCAACTACTGTGTAAAGTGCTTTGGTAGACCAGATCCTTGCATCCATCACAATATGACATTGAGTTCTCCTACTAAGATGCCAGGCAGGCTGGCAGGAAGGTATATTGGGAAGCCTTTCTCCTGAAGTTATTTATTCCATATTAAAGTCTTTCCACCACCTGTGGAAAGAAAAAAATGAAAAAGAACAAACAACAAACCAAACCAAACAAAAAACCATACACACACACAAAAAAAAAAACAAAACACATATAAAAACCCAAAACAATGAAGAATCAAACCAAAAAACACAACAGAAGCCTGTGGGCATTGATTTTTTGGCAGTGATCATCCCTGGAAAGTTGTTATCAGAAGTTCTGAAGTATCCTATTTTTTCAGAAGCCCAGCAATGAAAAAAAACCCAAGTCTTGTATTACTAAATCCTAAACTGGAAAACTCCATCCCCTGAAAGAAGAGAAAATTACTGGGATATGAAAACTTTGTCATTGTAAAACTATTTTTAATACAGTAGGTAACAACACTTTTGCTGACATCAAAAAGATAGATGCTAAAAATACTTTCAGTCTTCATTTTAGTGCAGAAATTTGGTATGCATAAAGAAATAGCTGCTGTCTTCCTTGAGCATTCAACAGGATGAATTCTAAGGGTAAACACTGAAAAGCAGAATCCTAGGGCTGTGAGTTTACTCTTTTATTATCAATTAAATATGGAGTTACTGCAGCTATGTGGAAAATCAGGTCTTTGAACACATAAAATGGCAAGATGGCCATCTCACTGTGAATTTTGCATGAAGATATGTAGTATTTTTAAAAATACAAATACGTTATAGAATCCTAGAATCATAGAGTAGTTAGGGTTGGAAAGGACCTTAAGATCATCTAGTTCCAATCCCCCTGCCATGGGCAGGGACACCTCACACTAAACCACATCACCCAAGACTTCATCCAGCCTGGCCTGGAACACAGCCAGGGATGAAGCATTCACAGCTTCCCTGGGCAACCCATTCCAGTGCCTCACCACCCTTACAGTAAAGAATTTCTTCCTTATATCCAATCTAAACCTCCCCTGTTTTAAGTTTTAACGCGTTGCCCCTTGTCCTGTCAATACAATCCCTAAGAAGAGTCCATCCCCAGTGTCCTTATAGGCCCCCTTCAAATATTGGAAGGCTGAACAGCCCCAACTTTCTCAGCCTGTCTTCATATGGAAGGTGCTCCAGTCCCCTGATCATCCTTGGGGCCCTCCTCTGGACTTGTTCCAACAGTTCCATGTCTTTTTTATGTTGAGGACACCAGAACTGCACACAATACTCCAGGTGAGGTCTCACGAGAGCAGAGGGGCAGGATCACCTCCTTCAACCTGCTGGTCATGCTCCTTTTGATGTGGCCCAGGATACAGCAGGTTTCTGGGCTGTAAGTGCACACTGAAGCCAGCTCATGTTCATTTTCTCATCAACCAACACCCCCAAGTCCTTCTCTGCAGGGCTGCTCTGAATCTCTTCTCTGCCCAACCTGTAGCTGTGCCTGGGATTGCTCCAACTCAGGTGTAGGACCTTGCACTTGGCATGATTAAACTTCATGAGGTTGGCATCAGCCCACCTCACAAGCGTGTCAAGGTCCCTCTGGATGGCATTCCTTCCCTTCAGCATATCAACCAAACCACACAGCTTGGTGTCATTGGCAAACTTGTTGAGGGTGCACTCAATCCCACTGTCCATGTCAGCGACAAAGATGTTGAACAAGATTGGTCCCAGCACCGATCCCAGAGGGACACCACTTGTTACTGATCTCCAGCCGGACATTGAACCGTTGACCACAACTCTTTGCGTGCGACCATCCAGCCAGTTCTTTATCCACTGAGTGGTTCACCTATCAAATTGATGTCTCTCCAATTTAGAGACAAGGATGTTGTGTGGGACAGTGTCGAACGCTTTGCACAAGTCCAGGTAGAAGACATTAACAGCTCCACCCCTGTCCATCAGTTCTTTAGCCCCATCATAGAAGGCCACCAAATTGGTCAGGCAGCATTTCCCCTTAGTGAAGCCATGCTGGCTGTCACCAAGCACCTTGTTGTTTTCCATGTGCCCTAGCATGCCTTCCAGGAGAATCTGCTCCAAGATTTTGCCAGGCACAGAGGTGGGACTTAGTGGTCTGTAATTCCCTGGGTCATCCATTTGCCTCTTCTTGAAAATGGGGGTTATATTTCCCTTTTTTCAGTTGTCAGGAACTTCACCTGACTACCATGATTTTTCAAATGTTATAGACATTGTTTTAGCAACTTCATTTGCCAGCTCCTTCAGGATCCATGGATGGATTTCATCAGGTCCCATGGACTTGTATATATTCAAGTTCTTAAGATGGTCTTGAAACAAATCCTCTCCAACAGTGGGCCCAACATCTTCATTCTCACATTGCCTGCGTCTGCCTTCCAAACCTTGACCACAGTATTGTAAGGGACCCTTCCATCTGCTTGCAAATAAAGTATTGTAACATTTGAATAGTGAAATGAGACTTAGAATATTGTATTGTGTAAAGCAACAATACTTATGAAATGCACTTATTTCCATAGACAACACAAATGGAACAATTGGATCCTCCAGTTTCAGCCAAACATCTTGTCTTTAGCAGCTTCCATATATGTCAGAATCAAAAATAAACTTTGCTCCCATTTCAAATGTGACATACGTTAAAGATGCCACTAAAGATGCCACTTTTGTAGAATCATAGAATCGTTTAGGTTGGAAATGACTCTGAAGATCATAAAGTCCAACCATAAAGGTAACGCTGCTAAGTAAATCACTAAACCATGTCTAAATGCCACACCAACACATCTCTTAAATATCTCCAGGGGTGGTGACCCCACCACTGCTCTGGGCAGCCTGTTCCAATGCTTGACAATCCTTTCACTGAAGAAATTTTTCCAGATATCCAATATAAACCCTCCCCTGGCACAACTTAGAGCCAGTTCTTCTTATCACTTGACAACTGGGAGAAGAGACTGGCACCTGCCTCTCTACAACCTCCTTCCAGGCAGTTGTAGAGATTAATAAGGTCCCCCAAACCTTCTTTTCTCCAGGCTAAACAACCCCAGTTCCATCAGCTGCTCCTCACAAGATGTGTTCTCTAGAGCCTCACCAGCTTTGTTGCCCTTCTCTGGATCCTCTCGAGCACCTCAGTGTCCTTTCTGTAGTAAAGACCCCAAAACTGAACACAGAATTTGAGGTGCAGCCTCACCAGTGCTGTATACAGGGGGATGATCACTGCCTTGGCCCTCATGGCCACACTATATATAGGGAACAGGATGCCATTGGCCTTCTTGGCTGTCTGGGCTCAAGCTGCTCATGTTCAGCTGTCCATCAGCACCCCCATGTCCTTTTTCACCAAGCAGCTTTCCAGCCACTCTTTGCCAAGCCTGGAGTGTTGCATGGGGTTGTTGTGGCCCAAGTGCAGGACCCAGGACTTTGCCTTGTTGAACCTCATGCCACTGGCCTGAGCCCATGGATCCAGCCTGTCCAGATCCCTCTGCAGGGCCTTCCTACCCTCCAGCAGATCAGTGCTCCCACCCAGCTTGGTGTTGTCTGCAGACTGACCAAGGGTGCACTCAATCATCTTGTTCAGATCACTGATAAAGACACCAAATAGAACTGGCCCCAGTAGTGAGTCCTGGGTAACACCACTTCTGCCCATCTGCCAACTGGATTTAACCCCATTCACCGCCACTCTTTGGGACTGGCCATGGAGCTGGTTTTTATCCAGTGAATGGTACATCCTTTCAAGCCATGAGAACGCTGTAGGAAATGGTGTCAGAGGCTTTACGAAAGACTAGGTAAATAATATCCACAGCCTTTCGTTCATCCACTAAACAAGTCACCCTGTCATAGAAGTAGATCAGGTTGGTCAAGCAGAACTTGCGTTTCAAAAATCCATGCTGACTGGGCTGATCACCTGGTTGTCCTGTACATGCTGTGTGATGCACTCAAGATGATGTGCTCCATAACCTTCCTTAGCACTGAGGTCACACTGACAGGCCTGCAGTTCCTCTGATCCTCCTTATGGCCCTTCTTGCAGACAGATGTCACATTTGCTAACCTCCAGTCACCGTGACCTTCGTGGTAGCCAGGACTGCTGATAAATGGTGGGAAGTGGCTTGGTAGGCAATTCCACCAGCTCCCTCAGTACCCTTGGGCGGATCCCATACAGCCCATAGACACGTGAATGTCTAAGTAGAATAGCAGGTCATTGATCATTTCCCCTTGGACTGCAGAGGCTTCATTCTGCTCCCCATTTCTGTCTTTCAGCTCAGAAGGCTGGGTACCCTAACAACAACTGGTCTTCCTGTTAATGTCTGAGATAGCAAAGGCATTAAGTACCTACGTATTATACTTTCACGTATAGTTAATCCCTTTCCTTTTTCCTAAGAAAAATGAGAAAAAAAAACTCACTAGAGAAGAACAGCAACAACACATTTGAGTATCAAAACCCAAAGGAAGCAAAAAGAAAACATATAATTAATTGAATCGCCACAGCAAAACAATTTCCTTCAGAGCCTTCAATACTTCCAACCAGGGGGAATACTGCTGGTGAAGATTAAGAGTATTGAATTGTGCATGCAGAATAATTCCCAGTGGGCTCAAGGCATAGAGTTGAAATCGGGTTTCATGTCTGAAGACACTGAGATCTGGGAACACAGTTCAGAAGATTATGAAGCCTGTGAAATGTAAAACTGGAGCTAGGTAAGGCCATAACTTTTTATTGCAATTGCATTTCCCCCAAGGTCCACAGATTTTGGTTCAAAATCTTGAAATCTTACTCAACTGTTGTGAACATTTGAAAGGACTTTTCATACTAGCAAGCTCTCCTCAAATGCTGCTACTAGTTTGACAACTGCATATTTGGAATGAAATGCAAGGAGAGACAGATATTCCTTCATCAGTTCATACACTGAAATATCATGCTTCCTTGTGGACAGCCAGAAACTTAATTTAATGGGCAAGTTGCACTCCTTCCTCCATTTTTCTGGATGAGTTATTGAAGAGTCATTCTCTCCAAAGTATGGACAACAAAATATGCTAATTACAGGATTAAGGAAGATGGCAAGAGTGTTTCTTTATGCTGCATGATAGCCCCAGCACAGAGCAATTCTCTATGCCATTCTTCAGCCACCTAGGTATTGCCAAATCTACCAGGATAGGAAACAACAGTCTTACTAGTGGAAGATCTTGTTCTCCCCATTTGCTGCTGCTTTTGAACAAAGACTTGTTATGGCCAAGCACAGAAGATATAGAAACTTCAAGATTTATCAAACTAGAAACTGATTTGATTTGGAGCTCTTTCATGTATCATTATGTTTACATTTTTCTGCAGCATTATCTAGATTTTGTAAGTTTAAGATCTTTCTATAAAATCACATTCCCATTATACGTGTTTACTCGACATTCTCCAATTATAAGAAAGGTGCTTGGAATTAAAAACATTATTTAAATGTCCTTTTAATTTTGTGTGGCCCAAAGATTCATACCAACCTAGAACACTTTGGCAGAAAGAGGTTAAAATAAAAGAGCTTTCCAAACCTGAATTTTCCAAGTGCTTTAACTTAGCACAAAAAATATATCCCCTGGGATCCCTTGTGGTGTAATGTGAGCTTAGATTTCCACTACTGTTAGCCAAAAGCACTACAGGATGTGTCTCAGAGACAGATTCCTCTTGATGAGAAGTGCAAATATTGTTTAGCAAATAGAAAAGTCCTCCCAGAATCAGGGTTGAACCTCTGTTGACACCAGACCATCAAATCAAAGCCTGAAAGGTTGTATTAACAGTAGAATCTGATATATTTGCCCATGTCTTGAATCTAGCACAATGGAAGAGGCCCATCAGCTGCAGGACAGATCATACCCTTGAGACAGAGTCCTGGTTATTCTTTCACACAGCTCCCTCTACTAGGATTTAGCAATTCAATTACAGGGACAGAGCTGAAGTAGTTTGCAAGCACTGAAGAAAAAAAATCTTGCACTGTTTAATAACGGCAATTCTGCCACCTAGCGACCAAGAAAAATTAACCTACAGTTTATGAACGGGGCAAGGGCGGATCGGCACTGATAGCTGTAACTGTGCCACAAGCTAGCGGATGGGCGCTGCCGTAACACTATGGGTGCCCATAGTTCACCCAGGCAGTCTGATTCCATGCTCACAGTGTAAAAGGCAGTAAGTGTCTGCTGCTTAGCAGTGCATGAAAAGGATGACCAAGCCATTGTGCAGAACTCCCATCTCCAAGTTCATCAGCACACACTGGAACTGCTGACAACGCTAGAACTTGTCATTAGTAAGTAGGTTCAGCTATTGTCTGTGCAGAAGCACAACTCTGGTAGAGGGGAAGGCAGCAGACACTGAAGTTCTTTCTCAGGCCTTAGGCTTACTGGACAGTGAGCCTGATTTGAACCCCAAATATCCAGGATTCAATGAGTGATTCAAAGCTATTTCCTAAATGACAGATGGAGCCCTCTAACCTGAGCTATGCATGAAAAAGACATCACTTGCATTCAGTGGAAATGTATGTGTTCTTTTCTGCCCAAGAACCTATGACTTTGTTTTCATTCTCTTGCGCCATTTGCACAGGTTCTAAGAGGAGAAAAAGCATTTAGGTGAAAAGGCTGCTATGCCTGCTGTTTTGGAGGGAAACAAATAACATGATGTTCAGAAATGTGTTTTCAGAGCAAAATCATGTGCGTTAAAACAACTGCCTTCTACACATCTGCTTGGAAGCATTCCTAGGCTATACAGGTCTAAACTTACTGCTACCTGCTGCATTTCTCAGTGGTTACCTATAGCAAAACATTCTTCAAGCTTTTGCAAAGGGGATGGCAAAGGCATAGAAAATAGTTGAAAGCCTAAAGATGCAAAAAGATGAGCTGCTTACAGGCCTGTATTACTAATTAATAAAGTCTGCAATAAATGATTAAAAACCTGGCAAGGCCAGAGCTGCAAATAGAATCCAAGCTTGCCATCTCCAGCTTCCTTGCTGTGATGATTTGAAAATCCTTTGTCCATAGGTAGTTGTGCATCTGTTTTATATCCTTAGTAATGCTGCTATAAAAACTGGCTACTGGAAGTAAAGCTAGCTACAGGGCTTGGGTTTCAATCTGCTGGTTTGTTCCTTCTTACACATTCGTAACTCAGAATATTTAATTAGAATCCATGGAACTAAAGAAGGTGAGAGTCCAGTCCAGTATCTTCATAATCCCATATTTCATACAGCTATCCAGTCTTGTCCAGGAAAATAAAGGTAGCTATTCAGGAAGGCATTTCTATTGCACCTCATTATACATTTAGTGTTGGCTAGTTTCCTGGTTGAAGCTACAGCATTTAAGCAGAGCTTTTCCAACTGTGAGCTGCAAAAAGAAGTAAAACAGTAAGTATTTACACTCTCTGAGGAGTGACAGACTTTGTGTCATATAGTTATTCCTAAAATCTTTGGAAGGCTTTCCTTCCTTTTGTACAGCGTGTATTTACTACATGGAATCAAAGGCACCTGGGATTATCACAGTGATACTGTAAAATATATATGTAAATCAACAGCCACTTCATTTTTTTCCTTCTCCATATTGTTAGACAAAATAAAAATGCTACATTCTTTGTGATTAAACCATGCATTAGAACAACTAAATACAGTGAGATTCTGGTAGGAGAGAGTAGGATGCCAGATTCTTGTTCCACTGTATACGTATTTTACCCTCCAGCTCCATCTGGTTTCTCTGCCTGTTCTGTTTTGTTCAGGGAATAGGAAATTCTAGCTACTATTTGAAAGCAGAATCATTAAGGCAGTGTTTGTTTCAATAACAAATTGGATTCAGAAAATAATGGTGGAAAAGTGGAAAATTACTGGAATACAAGGGAGATCCAGAAATTGCTTTACCTTCTAAAGAACTGAATGGTGCACACAGAGATCTCTTAAGTGGTCTATTTAAAAGGTTCAACTCAGGTAAGATGTCCTACTATTAAGTCTCTACTGTTTCCTGATATGAATGTGTACACAGCTTTGGTTTTTACAACCATACTGCCCTACATGTCCAATTGAAGGATCAAAAATTCTACAGTTAGACTGGATGAATATTTCTACATCTATACTGCAGTTGACCCCTAAATGACTCATGATTTTGATTCTCCATCCTGAGGTGCATTAAGAGATCTGATTTTCAGAGCTGAAACTAGATCTTGCATGTGTGCATGGTGGTGGTGGTGGTGATTGATCATTTTAAATAGACATGACCCAAAGCACAGGCACCTCTAGAAAGAATGCAGTGAAAAGTCTTGTACACAGATGGTCAGCTGGATACTCACAGTGCATCAATACCACAGTTAAAGCTTCTGTAGTTCTTCGCATGTCAGAAGAATCACTGGGCCAGAGCTCAGGACTGGGTACAACTTTCTTACTCCATAGCAGTGAGGCATGCTAGCACAGACTGACAGACATGGAGCAAAAAAATTATTTCCTCCCAGAATTCTCTTTGTTTTCCGGCATACAGAAAGGGGCCAAAATACTCCTTTGCAAGTGTCATAGGGCTTTGCATTACATATAGAATACCTAGCAAGGCCACAGTTCTGGATTTCCGAAGAGCCAACTTTGGCCTGTTCAATCGACTGCTAAGGGAAGTCCCATGGGAAAGGGTACTAGGTGGTAAAGGGGCTCATGATAGTTGGTCAGCATTCAAGAACCACTTCTTCCAAGCTCAGGATCAGAGCATCCCAGTGAGTAGGAAATCAAGTAAGGGATCTAGGAGACCAGCGTGGTTAAACAAGGAGCTGCTGGGCAAACTCAAGTGGAAAAGAAGAATCTATGGATTATGGAAAGAGGGGCTGGCCACCTGGGAGTAATATAGGACAGTTGTTAGAGGATGTAGGGAGGCAATTAGGACAGCTAAGGCCTCCTTGGAACTTAATCTTGCAAGTCGGATTAAGGACAATAGAAAGGGCTTCTTCAAATACATAGCAAATAAAACTAACACAAGAGGAAATAAGACCCACTGTTGAATGAGGTGGGTGCTCTGGAGACAGAGGATACAAAGAAGGCAGAAGTGCTGAATGCTTTCTTTGCCTCTGTCTTTACTCCTGCAGACTCCCCCCAGGGGTCCCAGATTCCTGTAGCCCCAGAAGGAGTCAGGACAAAGGAGGAATTTGCTTTGGTAGATGAGGATTGGGTTAGGGATCAGCTATGCAATCTGGACATCTATAAATCAATGGGTTCAGATGGAATGCACCCACGGGTGCTGAGGGAGCTGGCGGAGGTCATTGCTAGGCCACTCTCCATAATCTTTGGTAAATCGTGGGAAACGGGAGAGGTGCCTGAGGATTGGAAGATGGCAAATGTCACACCAGTCTATAAGAAAGGCAAGAAGGAGGACCCAGGTAATTATAGACCGGTCAGCCTTACCTCTGTCCCTGGAAAGGTGATGGAACAACTTATTCTTGACTCCATCTCTAGGCATATCAAGGATGACGGGGTTATTAAGAACAGCCAACATGGTTTTACCAGGGGGAAGTCATGTTTGACCAACCTTACAGCCTTCTATGAGGAAGTGACTAGGTGGAGGGATGATGGTAGAGTGGTAGATGTGGTTTTCCTTGATTTCAGTAAGGCATTTGATACTGTCTCCCACAGCATTCTCATAGATAAGCTAAGAAAGTGTGGGCTTGATGATCAGGTAGTGAGGTGGATCAAGAACTGGTTGAAAGGAAGAAGGCAGAGAGTTGTGGTCAATGGGGCAGAATCTAGCTGGAGGTCTGTGACTAGTGGAGTCCCTCAGGGGTCAGTGCTGGGACCAGTGCTGTTTAATATTTTCGTCAACGACCTGGATGAGGGAACTGAGTGTACCCTCAGCAAGTTCGCTGATGACACTAAATTGGGAGGAGTGGCTGACACACCAGAAAGCTGTGTTGCCATTCAGTGAGACCTGGACAGGCTGGAGAGTTGGGCGGGGAGAAACTTGATGAAATTCAACAAGAGCAAGTGTAGAGTCTTGCATCTGGGGAAGAACAACCCCATGTACCAGTACAGGTTGGGGGTTGACCTGCTGGAAAGGAGTGAAGGGGAAAGGGACCTGGGGGTCCTGGTGGACAGGAGAATGACCATGAGCCAGCAATGTGCCCTTGTGGCCAAGAAGGCAAATGGCATCTTAGCGTGCATTAGAAAGGGTGTGGTTAGTATGGTTAGTAGGGCAAGAGAGGTTCTCCTCCCCCTCTACTCTGCCTTGGTGAGGCTGCATCTGGAATATTGCGTCCAGTTCTGGGCCCCTCAGTTCAAGAAGGACAGGGAATTGCTTGAAAGAGTCCAGCGCAGAGCCACAAAGATGATTAAAGGAGTGGAACACCTCCCTTATGGGGAGAGGCTGAGGGAGCTGGGTCTCTTTAGCTTGGAGGAGACTGAGGGGTGACCTCATCAGTGTTTACAAATATGTAAAGGGTGAGTGTCAGGATGATGGAGCTAGGCTTTTTTCAGTGATATCCAGTGATAGGACAAGGGGCAATGGGTGTAAACTGGAGCATAGGAGGTTCCACATTAACATCAGGAAGAACTTCTTTACTGTAAGACTGACAGAGCACTGGAACAGGTTGCCCAGGGAGGTTGTGGAGTCTCCTACATTGGAGATATTCAAGGCCCGCTTGGACAAGTTCCTGTGTGATGTACTCTAGGTTACCCTGCTCTTGCAGGCAGGTTGGACTAGATGATCTTTTGAGGTCCCTTCCAACCCTCGGGATTCTGTGATATCACTGAAACAATGACAATATAAAACAAGTATCACCCTAACAAACAAGTGACTTCATGCCCTTAGAAACTTGGAGAAAGGAACAACTGCTGCAGGGGGCTTTCAGAGAGATCCAGGTAAAAAAAAAAAGCCCACAAGAACAGTAGAAGTCACAATCCTCACTACTTAAGAGTTAAGGTAGCTCACTGCCTACCACACGCGCAGTTTGACAACAGCTTAGAGACATCCATGATGACTCACAGAACCAACACTCCTCACAACAGAATGAATCAGCACTATAAAATAAATGTGGTCCCTCCTGCAAACTCAGTAGCTCAGGTGGAGGTTATTTATTTCTCCAAGCCTGAAGAGTTGTAGGAATTCAACAGGAAAATACTCCATGGGCAATCCATTACCACAGAAGAGTTGATCTAAAGGACCAAATGCAGTCAGCTCTTCCAATTCCTTCATAGAGTAGCTTCCCTCATTGAAAAAGGTAGATCCACTCAGAGGGGTGGAAGAAGTCCTTTCTTCCCATACCCAGCCACCAGCGCTAAGCAGCAGAATACTTTGGAGATAATGTAGAATTGGTGGCTCTGATCAGAGAAAAGTTTCGCAGTAGAATGACATTTATTCTAGGATAGTCTCTGAGGTTAACTTGTTTGGCAAACATGATGAAATAAAAGTGGAAATGGAGGGCAGGTCTCTTGATCATAACTTTGAATCTTTGAGACTTTTATGTTACCATCACTTTTACTAAAATTTAGTTCTCTTGTTGTTTTAAGAAATATTTTGACTAAGCATTTATCAGTGAAAACTGCAATTTCTTTCAAACTGAAACATCCTGTAGCAATGCATAAATCTTGCCCTAAATCTGTCAGAAATCAATTTTTATACCTGAAGTACAATGTCGGATCTACACTAAGAGTCTGCCCTTAGTCATTAACCCAAACATAATCTACTGTTCAAGGAGTGAGACATTAATTTGAAAGAAAGAGAGAATAGGAGCACAATACTTAGAACAGCATCTCCAGTATCTGTGCAATTAGCTCATCAACTCAAAAAGCAGCTTCTTTTTTAAAAAAAAAAAGAAAAAATGTGGTGTTGAATCCTTTTTTTCATACTGTGGAACAAACACCTACTGAAATCTGGTTTTGTGGGATGGTCACTGTTTACCACCGATAAGGAGGTTTTATTGTGTAAAGTCCAATGTCTAATGTAATTTGTCTAGGAGTCAAAGAACCTATGTTTTCTCTATCTACTCACAGTCTTTCACTGCTTTCATTCATTAATTGCTCCTATTTTGCAAACACAGACTTGCCACACTCTCAATATCTCAAATGCACAGTGCATCAGGAAGCAGGCGGGCAGCTGCTCCACTGGGATGTGAGCTTGTAGCTGGGAGTCCTGCTATGACTTCTGTGAGCCACGACCACAGCGACAAGGAGCTGAAATGCAGCACGGCAAGTGTGGGTCAGGATCAGGGACAGAGACAGCAATATGTGTCAGACAGACCAGAGGCAAAGCAGTCTGATGTCAAGCCAGGCAGCCCCATCAGTGGGTCTGGGTTGAGGTGAAGATACATCTGCTTACACAGCTCTGATGTGGCACAGCAGGAAAACCTCAACATAAGATCAGCTCCCAAGGGAGGGAAAGGGCAGGTCCTCTTCTCTACAACAGCTCTAACTGGTGAAGAAGCTCAGACTCCTAGAAGGTGGATGTGCTCTGAGCCCTACATAATGATCTGAAGCAAGAAGGGAGAAGTTTCCTCACCTACTTATAAAACTTGGAAGAGGCTTACTGTTAATGAGCTATCACAAGCATCCACCTTGGACAGACTTGGTGGATAGACTCCACCTCTTAAAAGTATACAACATTCCCACAGCACTGTTAACTTCCCACCTCTTCTTCGTTATTTAAATTTTTTCCATCTTTCAGCTTGAAAACTGTCTCACCAACACATTTAAATTGCAAAGTGACACACTTTTCACTCTTCCCCAATCCCTCCTACCAGAAATTGCTACAAGAGAACCCCTACCAGACTATACATCCTGCCCTGGCATTTTTCCAGTGTGCTATGGAAGACAATAAAGCTGCACTGTTTGTACCTAGGATCTGTTGGAGGATCTGTGGCCAATGCCTAGCTACCTGCCTTGGTCACATTTCTGGAATCTAATCAGCAAGGTAACAGGGACAGCAGTGGAATAAAGAAAACCTCTTCAGTCCGTTATTACTAGTCATCCCACCTTCCCCCCTTGGCCTTGGTCTGCTGCCAGAATATCTTCATCCCAATATCTAAGTTTTGTGTCATTAATCACATGCTCATTATTCATGTATACTCATTAGTCCTGCAACAGAAGTTAAACACTTCTGCTTGTCTGCCACAACTGTGAGGATGTCACAGCAAATGGGCTTTTCCTCAGTGACACCTGCTTGACAGTGAGGTATCTTCCAGTGAAGCAAAATGCTTGGCATGTCAGCCTATTATCTGCAGGCAAACTGCTTCTGCTTTTATTTTGAAAGTATTCTCCTACCTGGGAACTTAAAACAACTGTTGACAGAAGCATTAATAGGAGGAAAAACTGATGCAAGTGATTAGAGGCTGGAGTTAGAATGGTGACAGGAAGGAGCAAAGTGCAACCAGAACATTCTACAGTACTGTTAAACTAATGGTTATGGGAAAAGCAGAGAAACAAAATTCCCACAGACAAATCCTGGCTTTCTACACATTATAAAACAACTCACTAGGTGAATATTATTCTAATACTTAGAGGAGTAATTTGCCAAATGAAACAGATGTAGCCAGAACAAAACAAACTCAAAAAAACCCCACTGACTGATCATGTTAGTGTAAATACTTCTGAGTTTGGATGAACAATCAGAAGCAACTTTATCTCTGCAAATTCTGCAAGTAAGCCATAGCCTCTAGGTAGTCAAAGACCTGGTAATCAAAGATAGAGTGCCGACAAGAAAAAATGCTTGAAGAAATCAGTATGACTTGCTCTTCTCAGGAGTAGTCAGCCAATGTTTTTCCTTTGATGCTCATACCATGCTGAATGTTGCAGATGTGCAAGGATTACTTTTTTCTCCATCCAAGCTTTTTGTGGCCTTAGACCCCATAGCTGTTAGTCTAAGTCAGTGCTAGCCAGCACAAGCCTGGTTCAGGGGTCACAGGCATCCTGGAATCTAGTACTGCTGAGCAGATGTAATCTATATCTACTGGGCCACATGCGTTGCTTGCAGCACCATCCAGCAGGAGCTGATGAATGCACAGAACTTCTGAAAGCCTCCATCATTTCTGCAAGCCAGAAAAATTATCACAGTACCAGATTTTCAAACATTCTTATGATCGTTGACAGGCTTTCACTAAACAAAGCACTTACTACAAGTTCAAAGTTAAGCATGCCTGTATATATGAGAAACATGCAAATTGAGATCCTCAATTTCAAATAAATATTGAGGCCTGTTTATAAATATATATGTGCACTTATTTTTGTAAGTGCAGCGGTGGGCATTGTATAGAATGAAATTGCTTTTCAAATTTTTAACACCTCCTTTTAAAGATGAACATGAATGACTCAAAGGACAAACAAACATTGAAGCCCACCACATCCAGTGAGATTGAATGTGAAGTCACTCATATCTTCTCCTGTTAGCCCTCACTGCTGGCTGCACTGGTTGTACGTGTACTGACAGCTGCAGTATGAAGCTGAGTTATGCTGGGCCTGGTGACAGTGACATCTCTCTATCCACCTTGCTATTTTAACTCACCCTCAAAGTTTCAAAAGAGTACTTTTAAGAACTCATGCACAGGATACCCATCAATATTTGGAGTTCCACTGGTGACTATTCAGCTACAGTGAGCATATGAATTAGGGGTTGTGTTCATGATAAAGCACTATTTGTCTTAAGCCTGAACCTGAGTTGAATGCCAATTCTGAGCTCACTGTAGATGTTCTCCACAGCCAATTGCCCAGACCTGTGTCAATCTAGCAATCTCTAGTTGGCCATTATTGCAACTAAGCTATGAAATACAAAACAGCCTAAATCAGCCTCTGGAGAGTGAAGTCTCTACTCCTCCTCTCTTGCATTCAAAATCCTTTACAGAAAGCCAGAGCAACTCGACATATTGAATACTGCAATTGTCTCATCCTACTCTGAGAAAAAGTTGAATCTTCCTTGATGAATGCTTCCTTGCATAACATTAAGGAGTGTAGAATGGAACAGTACCTCCCTCCACAGCCCATCTCCCATCTTCCTTAAGAAAACAAATGTCAGGTTCCTTTAGCATAGTGTTTTTTTGGCAATGACTTTTCTCCAAGAGATTTACTGCAGCAACCTTACAAGAGATTTGTAGCAGGCAGTCCTCCATCTGTAGTCTTATATCCTCAGTGCAAGAACCATAATTCTCCTGAAATAAAATGACAGGGGATCATAATGGCTAATCATGTATTATGATTAAACTGGAAGGATTGTACTTGGCTTTGCATGTCTCCTTGGGGCAATGCAGAAGTTTCTTATAAAGCTGAAACAAATTACATTTTTGTGGTTGCTGCTGTGACACTAGTTAGACACCTCTCACCTCCCACAAACAATGGTATTGACCCAGGTATTTTAAAGAACATTTTCTGAAGAGTTGAGTTTTTTGGGATTTGTGTACTGGATATGGAATGTTTCAGATGCAAACTGCTGGCATGATTCTCTCACTTAGGCTAAAAACAGTGTAAATGTGTGACAGTGATCTATTTTTACACTTCATGCATAGGTGCTCAATATTAGAATGAAGCCCAACAGGTATTAAATAGTGCAAAGCAACATATTAAGATACAAAAAGATATCTGTTTTACTTTCAATATGGCATGAATAGACTACCATAGGTACAAAGTATAGGCTTAGAAAGCCATTTTGCCAAAACAACAAAATCTTATTCTGTCCTGGGTTCAGCAGTAGCAGTCATGTTTTCTCCTTCTCAGTAGCTGGTGCAGTGCTGTGTTTTGACTTTCGGCCAGGGAACGGTGCTGATAGCACCTATGTTTGTAGTTACTGCTCAAATGTTTACTCTGGCCAAGGACTTTCTGAGCCTCATGATCTGCCAGGGAGGAGGGGAGGCCGGGAGGAAGTAGAGACAGAACAACTGACTCAAACTAGCCAAAGAGGTATTCCATACCACAGCACGTCATGCCCAGGATGTAACTGAGAGTTACCTGGAAGGGCTCTGAGGGTTGGAGGAGGTACCGGTTGGTGCTTGGTCAGGCAGGGTGGGGTGAGTTATGGGTCGGTGGCTGGTGAGGTGTTGTATTCTCTTCACTTGTTATTTCCTTTATCATTATTATTATTATTGGTAGTAGCAGCAGTGATTTGTGTTATACCTTAGTTATTAAACTGTGCTTATCTCAACCCGTGGGAGCTACATTCTTTGGATTCTCCTCCCCAACTCTCCAGGAGTTGGGGGAGCAAGGGGGGAAGTGAGTGAATGAGCTCTGTGGTTGGGTTTAAACCACGACATATTCTTTCAAGAAGTCTTGAACATTTATGAGACATATGGACAGCCCCTCCGCTGTACACCTATGTCGCCTCATCAGAAAGTTACATCTCTAAGAGTACAATGGACCAAAATTTTGATTCAGAATTGTGCAAAGAAGATTTCACCCTCCTGATCAACTCAAAAAGCTCTCTGCTGCTTTCTCTTCCGTTGAAGTCTGCAGTTCTTAAATTGAAACAGACCTAATGTGACCCATTTATGGGACTGCAGTACAAGGTAGAATCACAGCAGGTTTTCTGACTTTCCTAGTAAGTTCACTGAATTGACCTGTTCTGTGGGGTCGGACAAGCAGCAAGAAGAAAATCTTAGCTTTAAGTTCTAAGAGCTCAGACTTACTGAGCAATATGCAGCTTTTCTTAGTCAGAGATGAGAAAGTCTGCAAGAATCCTGCCATTCTAATTGCAAAGCAGGATCACTGGGATGCTTTTGTCATGCATGGCTAAAATTCATAACTGACAGGATCTTTGATGTACAAGCTGGAGTTTGTAAGATACAGAGTCAGTTCTCTGCTTTGTGACTGGTGTCCTTTGTGACCTGATACAAGCATCCATGCTGTAGTTCCCTAGCAGCAAAAAAGTGCAATAGCATGGCTGAAAATCTCAGAAAGACAATCAGTTTCAAGTGTTTTGTGAGATATATATGGCCCCCAAGATAATGGAGCCACAGTGCTCTCAGTGGGTCAGTATGCTTTACCCCCACATTGCTAATAGAAATGGGCTGACATACTAGTTGACACGTTTTCTGGCATGTCTTCTCGTGTTGTATTTTCATCAGTATTCTGCTGGTATCAGCAGAATCAGTCCCAATCCTGCACTGATACACACATATGAAAGCTAACAGTTTGTTCATTGAGCACATTATGGAGGGAATATGTGTGATTCTGTATTTAAATAGATTTAAAACAAACAAACCAACCAAAAACAAAACAATCAAACCAAACAAGAAATATTGAGTCTAAGTACACAGGATAGGATTTTAAAAATGCAGAGTGGCTGCCAAGCATTCATAGGTGTGGGTTTATTGGTAGGTGGAAAAAGTCAGCAGAACGATAATGAGCTGAGTTTGTCTATTAGAAGAGGGAGGCAAACACACGGACTGTGAAAATGCCTTGCTGGTGCAATATTCAATTTTTAGTCTGCATGATGCAACTCTTCCCTTTCATTAACATCAAGGCCAGGTTTGGACTGCCTCTTGATTGAACAGTTAGTCCAGTACTGAGCCTCTTTGAAAATTCCATCCCAAACCTTATACATAAGAGCATATCCAAATGGTGGGCATTTATCTACTGCTATTTTAGAGGTATTTCTCTCATAGATATTGAACAAAAGCTACAGATTGTTTTGTATGTTGGAAAATCCTTCATTATTTAAATATGGATGCATAAATATGTGTCAGGATCCTAAACCCAGTGGGAAAAGGTAGACATTATCACAGAACGTACGCTTTATGGAATGTTTCCTTATATTTTAATTTATTTATGCCCTCCCCACACTTGCTAACTGGAAGCAGCCTCTGTACAATCTACAATTTAGTTGACTCAAACACTCAAGGTGTTCTTGTCATTTCAGGGCCTTCTTTATGTTCCTACCTCCCTTTCTTATGCTCAGACAATACTTCAAAAACTCTAACGCATCTTTCTGATCTTTGCAATGAAATGAAAATGTATATAAAGCTCATCCTTCCTGGCTGATGAGAGAAGGGCAGACTCAAATTTGTCACATAAAAAAAGTTATATTCTTACCCAACACTAAATCTGGGCAGTCAGATTTGCACTTGAGCAGCTTGTGATGTACCCATGCCTTAGAGAAGATTACGATCAGCTTCAGAAAGAGATCTGAAAAGCATAATTCAAAAAAATGCTCGTAGGCATACTCTTAATGTTCCACTTCTCTATTACTGAATTAAGATTTAGCATTTACCATTTCAATCCCTTTCAGTTTCTTCAGGAAATACTAATATGAATAAATACAAAAGCAAGTATAATCATGAATAAGCAAGAACCTTTCAACTTTTCCTCTCCTTTGTGTGACTGACCAAACAAAGCACAGTTAAACCAATAAAGCCAGACATCTACCTCTGCTTTTATTACAGCAACCCTGTCAAAAACTCGACTAATTTCCTCAGGCCAGAAGCAGAGATAAGGGTAATTACTCTGGTGATTATTTCTAACACTCAGATTCATCAAAATACTTTCTACAGTTGTCACATACTTATATCCAGTTACTTATGCTACAGCTGGTATGTCTTTACAAACTTTTCTATAAAGGCTCTCCCAACCAATGAAGGACTTGCATTTATTCCATTACTATCTTCTGATAATCATACTGAACGTGCTTAGTCTACATGTGAAAAATAGAAGGCAGTATTTAATTGCCATGACAACACTTTGAGGTCCTAAATGAAACTATTAAAAGTCCTAAATGAAAGGACTATTAAAAATAAAATAAAATAAAATTGGTCTATTGAACAGACTGACAAATCACACCTATGGCACAGTCATTATCTTTTGTTATGCAAGCAAGTGAAAAAGACAAACACTGGGTCAAAAGTCAATTTTATAAACAGCAAAACTGAGAAACAGAAAAATTGAAAAAAGTGACATGTGGAAAGTTACACAAGACTTGACTATGGATTTCTTGTTATCTATTCTTGTGTCGATCACAAAAGAAACATGCCTCCTAGAGAGTGTTCCTGCAAAACAGTCCTTTGATGGTCACACCTTTGAATATAACAGAAATATTTGGATAGAACAAAGTGGAACAATGAGAAATAATGGCAATGTACATGTAAGCAGTAAAAGGTTATTTTGATGAGGTGTTAGAAAATATGAAAATTGTGAGAAGTGATGTTACTTGCCCTTAAACTGAGAAGAGCTAAAAAAAAAGGTATGATTCACAGTTCACCCACATGCTAGTTTTTGTTCTATTTTGGAAGACTAACAAGACTCCTTCTCTAGTCACAAGGCCTCTTTGCCTCATTTTACCTCTCAAAAGATCATTCTAAACTTAAGTCATTGTAATGTTACATCTAATCATAGATACTCTACTATATTGACAGAATTAAACCTACGGAGTTAAGATTCAGCAAAAACAGTATTTTAACTTACAGTATTTTCTAGTATGTTCAGGCCACGTTCAAACACAACTGCTGGGCCAGTAAACTTACCTTAAGAGGAACTGTCAGTTTCCAAAGAGAACTTTCTCATTCTGAGAAAAGCTGTTGCAAAATCATTTGCTGCAATGAATGGCTACAAGATGCAGCCATGTAATGACCTAACTGGTTCAGAAGCTCTAGGCATCTGTTGCTACCTGTATGGCTTAGGAACATGGTCCAGCCTACAGTTCTGAGACTGAAGTTGTACCAGTTAACTATGAAGCAAGCATCATCCTGATGTAGTTCATGAAACCAGGTTTTAGCAGTTATTGAGGCATACACCTCAAAAAAATGACACCTGCATTTTTGTCTCTACAAAGCTTGCTGAAACCAGATGCAAAAATATGGCAATCAGCTTGAATCCAAGGGACAGATTTAACTTCATTGTTCATTTCACCAGAATACCACTTCAGAGGACTGGATACTCTGCACGTTGCATCAACAGTAAGAGTTAGACTAGAAAATAAGATAAACCACAATAAAGGCAGTATAACAGAATCATGTAATCAACTAGGTTGGAAAAGACCTTTAAGACTATGAAATACAACCAGAATTTAACCTTTAAGAATATCAAATCACAGGACTGCCAAGACCACCCCTAAGGGTGTCGCCTGCATGATTTTTGAACGTTTGAAGGACAGAGATGCCATCACCTCCTTGGGAAGCATGTTCCAATGCCTGAGCACCCATAAGACACAGGCCTGCCGGACAGAGGCTTTCTCAAACATCTCCCACCAGTAAGTAGAGGCATCTTTTGTACCTGATACTACAAGAGGGTGTAGTATATACAGATACGCAAGTGGCGCTCTTCTCCCTCGCAGAAAGCGTCACCGCTTGGAAGCCACCCATACGGGAGGCCGGCTTCCTTAACACAGCTGCCCCGCACACTAGCAGTGCTCTTCCTGCAGGGGGTCCACAGGAACAAGAAGGACGAACGCCTGGGAGCTTCCAGGGCCCCACACCTAGGTTGGGACGGGACATGACAAGCCCGGCCATCAAGCAAAAGTACTTCCGCCCCCGGAAGCGCCTCAAGGCGCGAGGGCCGGGGCGGGGCGATGTGTGGGGCGTGGCCGCCCGCCCGAGCAGGTACCCCCTGTGCTGCAGTATCTTGGCCCCGCCCCCCCTCCGGCCCCGCCCCTTCCCCTCAGCCGCGGCCGCCGCCGCCGCGGGGGGAGGATGAGGGGGCGCCTCGGCGGGGCTGGTGCCGCAGCCGCGCTCCTCGCCTGAGCATTCCCGGCCGTTCCCCTTGGCCGTCCGCGCCGCCGCCCCGGGGCGGGCCGTCGGTTGAAGTGGATGCCCAGCGCCTGCCTGCCGCCGCCGCTGCCTGGCGCCTAGTGGCCACCGCCAGGGCAGAGACCCGCGGACGCCATGGGCTGCTGCAGCTCCGCCGCGCAGGTGAGCGGCCCGCGCCCGCCGCCGGACCTAGCTGCCCCTCTCCTGTCCTTTCCTCTTCCGTCTCCTGGCTCTGCTGTTCCCCGCTGCCGGGCCTTGTTACACCCGCAGGCCTGCTGTCCCCTACGGCTATCCACTCGTCCCCTGTCCCCAGAACTGCCGCTCCTGCTGTCCCATTGCTGTGCAACCGCTCCTGCCTCTATAGCCATGCTCTCTGGTGGCCGTGCATTCCCTTTACCCCTCGTTGCCCCGCTCTCCCACGGCTGTGCACCAGTTTGCTCTCTCCCACTACCTTAGCCCCTACCGTATCCCTCCTGTAGCTGTACGTCCCCTTACTACACCTGTAGCACCGCTCTCCTTTAGCTGCGCACTCATATGCATCTCCTGTAACCATACTCTTATCCTTTTCCTTTCCCTTCCCCCATAACGGCCCGGCGACAGCTCTGCTCTCCCGTGGCTGTGGACCCATTGCTCTCTTCTCCTGTAGTCTCCTTCTCATGGTTGGATGTGAGCCCCTTTACACTGCACCCCCAAGCCTTAGTGCATGTAACTCTGCAGCATTTTGCTCCCCTCTAAAGCTCTGCTCTTCCCTCTTATGGCTGTGCACCCCCCAGGTTCAGCTCATATAGCCTTGCTCCCACCATGCTACGCACTTCCACCCTCTGCATTGCTCTGCACACTGCTCTGTGCTCTGCTTCCCCTGTGGATCTGCATCATTTTGCCCCTTCTTTCCTCAGCCCTGCTATGGCTTTGCAATCTTTGCCATACACTGCCCCAGCCCCCTGCCTTAGCTGCAGCAGCTACAAACCTCTAGTTCTTCCCTGCTATCCCCATACTGCCTTACTACCCTGTCCTATGCTCCCTACTCCCTCCTTCCTACTGCAGGGAGTGGGGAGCGAAGGCCTCTATGCACCCCCTATATATCTCTGCAGTTCCTCTCCTCTTCCCACCCCATCCTCTCTCGCCCCCTTCCCCCCACCTCCCCCGTTCCTTGCAGCTTTTCCTTTGGGGCCCCTAAAGAGAGGGGCCATCTCATGGGAGGAAACTTGGCACATCCAGGGCCTTCCCAGTACGTTGTCTCTAGAAATGGAGACAGTTCTAATCCCAGTCTCCTTCTTCTTTCCATGGCCAAGGGCTCGGATACCTCCCTGCAACCTTTTCCCTGTGTGTGACCTGCCCCGTGCACATCTCTTATTACCGAGCTCGGGTTTTCTGTCTTCCCCCTCCCCCACTGCACTGCTTTGCCCTTACTGACTCCTCTTTTTTCCCCCAGAGCGGTGCTGCCAAGCAAGGCACAATTGTGAGCTCCACCCAGCGCTCCAGTTTGCGACTCTGCTTCCTATTTTAACTTTCCCTTTGAACGACACGACCAGGGCTATTCTGTTTTGACTCCTTTCTGAAGGCTGTAGGATGAACGATCGTGACTAACGCTGTGGCTATGCTTTGCTTGCTTGTAAATTTTAGTTTCTTTTGGCTGTGTCACTTGCGGTGGCTGTATCCAGCTTCCAGCAGACTGCTTATGTGGGAAAGTCCGTCTCTGCTATCCCAGATGACTCATCACAGAGATGAGTTTTTGTACCTCATACGTTCAGGCAGATCTTTATTTTTTTTCTTTTTTTATATAAGGGCTCTGTCCTTCCAATACAAAACACTGCAGAGCTGTCCAGTTGCAATAGAGAACATCCTTTACAGCAAATCTGCTGCAAAGAGGAAAGCAGTCAGCTTTATGGTGCATGAAGAAATGGTTTGAATTTTAGAGAAGGACATACATACTGGATGCTAAGGGAAGATTTAAAAATTGTTTGGTCACTGCAGTACACTCTTGGGGAGATTGTGGAGCCTGTATTGCTTGAGGCTTGCTAAATATATATATATAAATGTTAGATAGGTATCTGTCAGGAGTGGCTTAAGGAAAGCTAAGACAGACTTGGAGCACTGAGAGTGAAGTTGATGTTTTGAAGTCTTTTCCAACCTTATTTTCTGTGATTCCTATCCACATTGCTTTTCTTAACTGTTTAGCAGGTCCTTTCTAGCTCTCCTTTATGAATTTAAATTGCTGTTCACTGTTACATTCTTTTTCTTAAATGAAAATTCAGGCACATTTGTGGGTAACGTTAGATCAAAAGCAGAAGAAATAGGGGATTGGATGGTTTAAATATCTGGCTTGTTCATAGGTTTAGTCTTCTTCATAGATTTTGTTGTTTAGTGAAATTTTGTGTTCCCCTGTCAGGGTGTGTGATGTTAATAGTATGCTAGTGAACCTCTTTCATTTGTTTTCCTTATGTGTGGCAAGATATGGTACCGTGGGCTTTGTATCCTGTATATGTAACTGGAGTATAAAGAATGGCTGTTTATTTAATCCCCTAGCCATAAGCAATTGTGTGCCTTCTCAGGAATTTCAAATCAAAGGCTGGTTGCTGAATATTTTATCAGCAACAGTTTTGTCAGGTATATTGATTGCAGAAACCTTGCTACCAAGCGTATAGCATTATGTTAGAGTCTAATGTCTGTCTTATCCTTCCTTTTATCGTTAAGAATAAATGTTGTGTTCTTCATCTACCATTGTCTTTATACCTCCCCTTCTGTTACTTCCTCTTAAGCTTTCCTTGAGCAGGGATCCATCAGATGTTCCTTCATGCTGCCTCACGTCTTGCTTCTCCCCGCATACCTTCATTTTAGTCTTTGCCATACAATGTCTCCTCTTATTGTGGACACCTCACCCTCATTTCTTATGACTGTTTTTGATGTTGATTTCTCATGAAGTTTATTCTTTGGCTCTCTATCTGAGCTTCATCTGCTAACACCCATTTCTGTTTCTGAGAGAAATTATTACTTCTGTTTTGATTTTGCCAGCCATCTTATCTGATTGCTGCATCTCCAAATCCTTTTCTCATGACTGCCACCTCCTCATTTATTATAATGCAGTAACTATGACTGGTTGTTGAACATGGCAGATTTCTTTGACATCTTCTTCCTAACTTGTATTTCATACTCAATTATAGTTTTGATTTTTTTTTCCTTTCTCCCTGCATGCATTTCCCAGTTCCTTTGCTTTGCAGGCTGCCTAGAAATCTCCCTTAAGCTTTTTCCTATATTTCTTCTTCCTCTGCAGAATCTAAAGGTTTCCAGAGAAAAACCCGATTAGAATTGGCATGTTTACCTTTGCTCAGCACTCTTGCCTGCTACTTACAGTGATGGATCCTCATGTTTGCTCTCTGCTTTTATTTCCTTTAGCTGTTCAGTCTGACCCCAAAGCCCCATTCATTCAATTTTTCTGTTTTAATTCCAAATTTCTGGGTTTTATGTTTTGACTGCCATCTTGCTCTCTTCATAATTTTATTCTGAGTTACTATCCTCCATCCTTAAAGCTGACAGTGAACTATAGTCTGTTTCCCTTCTTTTCCAAACTTCTAAACAGCAGAATTTACATTTGGGGTCATACATTCTCTCCTCTTTCACTGTACTGTTCCAGTCCAGGTTCCATGTTCTGCTGAAATTGCCTTCATTAAGATCCGTGCAGACTCCTTCTGGCCAAGTTAGAGAGATTCCCTTCCTTCCTTACACTCCTTGATCTGTACTGCTTTCAATACTATCTGTAATTGTCGGCCACTTGATGTCTTATTCTTCCTGGACTTCTGTAACACTGTCTTCTTGTTTTTCACTGCCTTCTACTCTCAGATTATAATTTCTTTTCCTCTACGGCTGTCTGTGCTTATACTTCCACTCTTCCCCACTTCTGTTAACTTAAATCCTTTTATTACCAGATTATTCATCTTGAACGGTTAAGTAGTGGTGTTAACTTAATAAAACCATAATAGACCTTCTCCCAGATGTGCACATTCTATCCTGTTATTCTGCTTTTTTACTCATTGAGGTGTTTCAGTCTGGAATACTTCTTTTCAGTAGATTTCTTTTTTCTGTTTCAGGCTTATTCCATATTCACGTGAAGTACTTTCACTTTTCCTGGTGTAGTATCTTCTGGGATTTGCACTTGTTCTTTGTTGTCACAACTAGAATTCTTGTTTACCTGTTGTTACTTTTTGATGTTAAGAACTGTGTCATCTTCTTTGTTTCTTTAGGGGCTTTTGCTGTTCTCTGCTTACTTAGGTGGACTTGGCTATATCTTTTTGTGCCTCTTCACTCTCACTATCTTGAATCTTGAGCTGGATGGGAAAATGGTGTGCAATGTTGGCTTAATATTGCAGTTGTTATCTTAGAGCAGTGTATATGCTCTTCATTAATTACCATGGCCAGATCCTCATAAAACTTCTTTGAGCTGTAGTTAGACCAAAGCGTGCTGACCTAGATGAGATTAAAACCTTGTAAAGGACAGGAGGAAAAAAAAACCAACCAAAAACCAAACCCCAGACACCTCTCTGCATCTCCTGTCTTGCAGTGCTGTTGGTTATCAATACCTTCTTGTGGTTTTAGTCAGCTGTCCTCCCTTGCCATGTCTTTATCATGAGCTTCTCAAGATGGGTGCTTCTGTGTAGGTTCAAATTGTTCATCATGGATCTGCTATGCAAGAAAGCTTAAGAAATTTCTATGCAGTTTTGATACAGGTGGGTTTTTTTGTTGTGCTGTTTTGGAAAGGATATTCCCTTCCTAAGCGTTGGTATCTTTTGAGTGTAGCTCCAGAATGATAAAATAATCAAATTTCTTTCAAATCTTTAGTTTCATTAAAGAAGAAAAATGGAATCTGTAGCTGAGTGGCAATACTCTCTTCCATTTCTTTTCATTCTTCTCCCTCATCAGTGATATCTTCTGCTATCACAGTGTTAGTCCATTATAAAACTGGTTTTGCAGGAGATAACTGTTGGAGTTAAACACTCTCATGTCACCATAAGTATCAGGCTGTGCTATAAATCTGTTGGATTGAAGTAATTCATGTAGGGTTTGGGGAGTTTGTTGGTTTTGGTTTGTTTGTTTGTTTTTTAAGCAAGCAAACTTACCTTTCAGTGTAACTCAGTTTGTTCCACTGACTGATTATGGCACCACTCCATAAATTTCACATTTCTTTATGTAAGAGGACAGAATTTCATAGTTCATGAAGGGGAGCAAACTGTGGGGAGAAGTGGACTGTAAATTGCTTTCTTCTGAAGTAATTGTTGTACAGAATCCATCCTTCCTTTCTGCTCTTACCCAGTTGAATTAAAGTGGATGATTCTAGTTAAAAAGCAATGCTTTATCAAGATGTTACAGGAAGCAAGACTTTGTGACGTCTTTGTGTTGAGACAGGGAAATACTGTGCTGGTTTGTTTTATCTTTACAGCTTTGTATGTTAGTGGCTTAATCTAAGATACATATGATGAAGCTTAAAATCTTGATGAAAATTGGAGGCATGAATGGGGTGAACAAAGCACATGTTCTTGGTGGTTGTACAGGTGGCCTTGGTTTTTACAAAACTAAAAGGACTTCCCATTTTAAGAGGAGATGAAGACAGATCATCCGTTAACTTTCCCTTGAGTGTCTGCTGTCAAAGCAGCACAAAATAAATCTAGAATTCCTAACTTAAAAATAAATTTGTGGTTGTGATTAAATGTTGCTTCTGAACTGCTATGGACAATGAAGACCATTAATTGTACTTCAGCCACATATCTTGAGCTGTCAGAGGTTCCTGCAGCCAAATTAATATAGGGGGTATCAAAATATGCCTGTTTCATTGTGGGTGTGATCATGTATTAAGACCAGCTGAGTAATGGTGTTGATAGGCAGAGTTGTGAATTCTACTTCCAGGAGCTAGGAAGCTTGATTTCCCTTTCAACACGCTGACAGTAGATGAAGCTTCCGTTCTAGCCTCTGGCAAGCAGACAGAGTATGAAGGATGAAGAATATAAACTGGATCCAAGAACAGTGCTAATGGTTCAGGCAACTCATGAAGTTGTTGAGTACTTTTTGTATTTCTGGTATGTGAGCTCTATTCATTTCCTGTGAAGCATGAGGTGTCCTTTTACAAATGCTGTCACAAGCAACTGCACAACCTGTGCAAATAATTCCTTTTGATCTTAACGTAGAAAGAAATGTTTCAAGTACGTAGATGCTTGTAAGTACTCTTTCAAGCACTTTGAGCTTTTCCCACTGATGACTAGCTCCTTCTGAAGTTCAGGCTGTTTTTCAGTTGTGGCACATCTTAAAAGGTTTTAAGTAGCACGTTATTTCCTTTACTTTGTCAGATAACTCAAAGATTGTTTTTTTTTTTTTAATTTTTTTTTAAGCACTTCCAGAAGTGATAGTTTGGATTAAGAACCAACATGGGACATTGCATCCTTACAAGACTTGGTTTTGATAGTGTGGACAGTTTTGGAAAAGATTATCTTTCATTGTTAATAGTGAATACTAAATCTGAAACTTATGCTATTGTTACTATATTATTATATAGTACTGTAACTATTAGCAGTAAGAATGCTGTCAGCCATCAGACTCTTAGGTTAGTAATTGTGAGGGTATATTCAGAATCATTCAACTGACTGCTTTTATTTTTTATTTTGAAGAAATTACAATGGTTGTTATGCAGTGAGGTTTTCAACTGTCTTTATGCTGTTTACTCTAAAGACAAGCTTTTGCTAGTTGCGTATGCCTTTTTCTCCTTTGGGCTGACTATAATTTTTGTTCCTTTGAACTTACTTCAGCGTTTTTTTTTTTTGTGAAAATCAAAATTTGCAAACCAACTTGACAGAAACTGGGGTTCTGCTTTAATATGATTTCAACATCCAGTGTGTGATGCACTGCAAGAATAGGGGATGATTGCAGTATATAGGCAAGCTGAGATTCCATACTGCATTTTTACAGGCTAGTTTCTAGCTGTTGCTATTTGAACCAGTGATGCTAGAATATGGAGCAGGGTTATGCCAAGCAGAACATGGGGACTTCTGCCTAAATGTCGTGTAATAATAAATGTAATGTAATTAAGCAGCTGTGTACAGCAGAAATAAACACTGGCCTAATGTATCCCCAGATATATTATTTGACTGAGGAAGAGACCTCTGAATGTCATGTACAGATCTGTAGAAACAAAAAAGGAAATCCATTAACGTATAATGTTTAAGGTCATGATAGGCATCTCTTGGGAATGCTTTGTCAGATTCCCCCTAGCTTGCTTTGAAAAACTACAAAATCATAGAACAGTTAGGATTGGGAAGAACCTTAAAATCGTCTAGTTCCAACCCCCCTGTCATGGGTGGAGCTAGATAATCTTAAGGTCCAATTGCCTACTTGTAAGAAAGTATGCTTATGTAATAAGCTAAGGGCTGGACACATAATTTCCCTTTCCATTCTCCTCCCACCCTTTCTTTCATAAATCAGACAAAGCCTTCTTAGCTTTAGTTCCTCTTAATCTAAAACGCTTTCAGGGTCCTCAAGCACAGCCCTCCTTTTGTAATCCTGAGTGGTTTTCTTTTCGTGTTATGCCAGAATTTTTGACCTGTAAATTGGAATTTTATATGTAAGAAGTGATGTAACCTTCCCCCAGAATATATGCTGAGGTTTCTCATCATTGTTAGAGCATGTTGGGGAGAAAGGGTTCTGAGGAGTTTTTGTTGGGTTCTTGACATTCTTTTAAACATTACTGAATATGGCTATTGGCTTCTTAATTTCTGTCCCAGCTTTTTTGGCTTTTGTACACAGTGATACAGAAGAATTTACACAGCCAATCTATGCAACAGTTAGTTCATAGTGTCCAGTGTAGTGCCATAAAGACCATGTTTGTGTTGACATGTGCAAATGTGAGCCTCAGACCTTGCAGAACCCTCCGCCAAGTAAGCCTTCTTTTGCCTTTAAAAGGTAGGAGCTTCTTTTGCAAGGTTGTACCTGCAATAGAAAAAGACATAATTTTAAGATTTTCAATTGAAAAACCCATTTGAATGTAGGATGCATTGTGAAAGAATATTTAGCAAGGTGCTATGAATATCTGTAGTGTTATTTTTCACAGCAGTACTGTGCAGGCCACAAGCTCTTAGAGAGCTGTGATGTTTTTGTTCTTGCATTGTGGCTTTAGACACTAAAAGGGTGAAAAGTTCTTTTGGAGAAAATTGCTCATCTCACATGAAGAGAGTACAAAGAACAGGGGCAGTGTTTCCTATGGAATGTCCCTTATCTTTTTGTGAGGACCATCAATGTCTTTAGGGGAGATCATCAATGGGTTATATTTTTTTTTCTTCTGATAATGTTATATTGTGATAAAAGCTAATGCATTTGGAAGCAAAGTGTGTATTGTAGTTGGACAATATTTTACCAGTCCAGAGCTTTGAAATGTTTTGTAATGCGGGACTTAGTCTGTTAGCAAGAATAAAATCTGAGAATCTGTTAAACAGGTTGATAGACAATTAGAAAATACAATCTGATAAAGTAACTTGGTAGGTGCAAAATATTAGAAGGGAAGTGGTTTGGGGTTTTTTTGGTCAGTTTGTTTTTGTCATCCCTGTCCCTCTCTCTCCCCCCCCCCCCCCCCCCCCCCCCCCCCCCCGGTTTTTTTCCTTCTCCTTCCCTCCCCATGACTGCTTTTTACTAATGATTAAGAACCATGGAAGTTCCAAACATGCATTGAAATGGGTATTTTAATCCCCAGATAATGTTACTGTGCTATTTGTGAAGTGCCCTTATTTATTGCTGCTTTCAGATATGTACTTAACAAAGGGTAATGAGAAAAGAAAAAATAGCTAAATACTTTGAGGATTAAAACTTGGACTTTTGTGTGCAGATGGCTTTATTTCTAAACTTCAGAACATCAGCAGGTGTGCTGATCATGTCAGCTCATTATTTAATCAGCTGTGTTATGTTTCAAGATAAATATTTAAGTTATAGACTGAGGTGGAAGCATGTAATAAAGGAGTTTTAAAAGCAGTATTTAAGTTGACTGAAAACATGAGTGGAAGATGATATACAACACAACATATGTCATATTTATGAGTGAAGTCTCCAGGTATGAGTTTTCAGGGTAAACATCTTTATATTACACCATCAGTAATGTTTTAAGTGCTGTCATGTGTGCTTTCAACTTTGTTTACATTATGTTGAAAACTCATAAGTATGGTGTGTGGAGTATGAGGACATTACTGAAGTTGCAGATGGGGACATGTCCTGGTAGTATGCTTAGTCTCTGAGAAGCAAAATACAAATCCATTACCCTTTGGTGGATACCTTTAAAGTAGCATTACACCATCAGAAAACTTTTTTCTTAGCAGGAACTCTGAATTTCATACTTACAAAGAATAGCTACATCCTTTCAGTGGAAAAGGGTTTGGAGAAATGGTGATGTAGAGTTATTAGGCAAATAAGCATGTGGGTGCCTAGATGTAAAGTGCTGGCATGTGGCTTTCAGTAAAATCCAAAAGCGTGACTAATGTCTGCTTTGCAGTAAATTGAGAAATAAAGTGGTTTTGAATGAGATTGAAGCAGAAATTCCACAAAAATTGGTGTTAGACACCACTGTGATTTGCATGTTCTGTAGGGTAGTACTCGGAATTGCCCCATTGTTTGGGCTTGTTAACTAGAGGATAGTATCATCATGGAGAGTACTTGCAGGGAACTGTGTGGTTTTCCTTTCTAGAGAGACTGCCACTTGTAGCTCTAATAGTATTAAAGTGACAAGTTCATCTGGTGTCCCTCAGGGATCGGTGTTGGGACCAATCTTGTTCAACATCTTTGTTGGTGACATGGACAGTGGGATTGAGTGCGCCCTCAGTAAATTTGCCGATGACACCAAGCTGTGTGGTTTGGTTGATGTGCTGGAGGGAAGGAATGCCATCCAGAGGGACCTTGACATGCTTGTGAGGTGGGCTGATGCCAACCTCATGAAGTTTAACCATGACAAGTGCAAGGTCCTACACCTGGGTGGGAGCAATCCCAGGCACAGCTACAGGTTGGGCAGATAAGTGATTCAGAGCAGCCCTGCAGAGAAGGACTTGGGGGTGTTGGTTGATGAGAAAATGAACATGAGCTGGCTTCAGTGTGTGCTTACAGCCCAGAAACCTGCTGTATCCTGGGCTGCATCAAAAGGAATGTGACCAGCAGGTTGAAGGAGGTGATCCTGCCCCTCTACTCTGCTCTCATGAGACCTCACTTGGAGTATTGCATGCAGTTCTGGTGTCCTCAACATAAAAAGGACATGGTGCTGTTAGAACAAGTGGAGAGGAGGGCCATGAGGATGAGCAGGGGACTGGAGCACCTCCCATATGAAGACAGGCTGAGAAAGTTGGGGCTGTTCAGCCTGGAGAAGAGAAGGCTGCGTGGAGACCGCATAGCAGCCTTCCAGTATCTGAAGGGGGCCTGCAGAGATACTGGGAAGGGACTATTCATTAGCGACTGTAGTGATAGGACAAGGGGTAATGGGTTGAAACTTAAACAGCAGAGGTTTAGATTGGATATAAGGAAGAAATTCTTTACTGTGCGGGTGGTGAGGCACTGGAATGGGTTGCCCAGGGAGGTAGCGGATGCTCCATCCCTGGCAGTGTTCAAGGCCGGGCTGGATGAAGCCTTGGGTTATATGGTTTAGTGTGAGGTGTCCCTGCTCATGCCAGGGGGGTTGGAACTAGATGGTCTTAAGGTCCTTTCCAACACTTACTATTCTATGATTGTATGGGAGACAGAGCTTTGGTTCTGTAAGTCTGGGGGCATTCACGCTTCTGCCTCCTAGGAAAATGCTATAATTGGCAAGCTGCAGGGGGTAGGAGCAATATTGCTCTTCCCTAGGGGTAGATCCAGAGTAAGTCTACTCTAAGAATTATTTTTATGTGTTTGTGGAGATAGTTTAATGATATGGTGTAGTTCCTCCTTTCAGGGGGAATAGGTGAGTGAAGTAAGAATCTGAGTTTGCTGGTGTGTGTTCTCCTCTACTAATGAAGGCTTACCAATAATTTGCTGTATAACAATCAGTTTTATTGTGAATCTGAGAGAACCATCTGAATTCATGATAAACTGTAGAAAGCTACTGCTTGGTGCTGTGTCTGAACACCTGTATGTCATGCACAGGAAATCTATAGGTAATGATGAGCGTTTTTACTAGGGCAGCTTCGCACAGTGCTTTTAGACTTCACAGTGCAGACTAAGGGTTTTCTATGAAGAACTGCAATATAGCAGATGCAGTAATTAACTAAATGTAGTTTTAACACTTGAAGACTTTGCTTTGTGCCCTTAGAGTGCACTCACCTCATGAAGATTTTATATGGAGAGCTAGTTTGCATTGCAGCTTTTGTTCTCAGAACTATACTTCTGTGGGGAAGGGAGTGTGGTTTTGAGGGATGTTCAGGTTTTGGGGACTTTTTTAGCAACAGTGTCATTCAATCTTCAGAGTAATAGAAAATCCTACAATAATTACAGACTTCATTCTCCCTAGAGGTAATAACAGAGATGTTCACATTGGCACTGTCAGGGACTCTAAGACTGTTTATTTGGGAAGGTATTATAAAATGTCCATATATTTTCCCTCCCTCTCAGTATGAATACTTTTCTGCAGTGCATTTAACATGTTAGAAGTTCCCTACTGCTTTTGTTTGAAAATGTAAAACAACTTCCTAGATTTTAATTGTAGATTCTGATGTTTTATGTACTGTTCAGTTATTACCTACTAAGTTGGCAGTGTATGCAGATAAATGCTCTGGTTTTCATGAAGTAAGTTACTGATTCATGTTCATAGTGAGACACACTTGAACTATACCTATAATGGGTATCACTTATGTTTTAACCACTCTGGTCAAAATTTATTTCGGATGCAATGTATTAGTGATCTTACATATGTCTGACATCCATAGCGAAAGGAGAGGAATGTCTAGTACCTTCATTTGATGTCAGTATAGTTGCAGCTGCTTATGAATAGGGGACTTAGGTCTTGTTTTTATGTCTTGCTTTGGGTTGGAGCGATCCAAAAATATCCTAAGCTATTAGTGCTTGGGGTCAAGATTAATTTCCTTTTTCTCTTTTGGCATTGAACCTGTGTCGTAGGTGTAAAATGACTGCATTATGTACTCACTATGCTATTAGAATAAACTGAATGCTGTTTATGCAGTCAGTTGAATCTCTGGCACTTTTTTAGAACCAGCCTTCCTTTTAGGAAAATTAGGTTCTGCAAGAATCGGTGACAGTTTCCCACAAAAGATCCAGTCAGGATGAGTATCCTTTTTTGTCTCTAAGGACAGTTTATTAATGCTTTGTGCATACTGTAGCTCCTATGTAGATAGGTAGCTTCACAGTAATTTCTGAATTCCTTGATTTACATATACAAACAGCAGTAATTTCTGTTTACTCTGCAATATTGAGCTGCTGTCACATATACTCTGAATCTAGATGTTACATGAAGGTGATAAAACAAAGGCAAACAAATTGAAAGCCAATATAGTTAGATGAATATGGTTCTTCAGATTTTTTTTATAAAAAAATTATCTTAAAGTGACACATCAATAATTATATCCTTGAGGATTTATAAAACTACAATAAAAACTGTCTTAAAAAGAATAAAACCCTGAAATTCTTGCAACCCCAGATTTTAGGTATCTTCTTATAATTATTGAAACTGGTTAGAAATTAGAAGAAGGAATATTCCAAGTTTTTCTACCATGACTCTGCGGAGACAAAAACCCCACCTAAATTAATTAAAGCTATTTGAAAAGTTAACTTACATAATCCTTTTGCAGTAATTTAAACTGCTGGTAATTTACATTAAAAAAAAAGGTCTATTTTTTGCTCCTTCAGGAAACTACTTGTTTCCCTCTTGCAATAACTCTTAAAGATCATTGATCCAACTTAGGTAACTTGGCAGTGATACCTAATTCAGTAGTGACAGCTGACTCAAAGATTCAATTGCCTTCCTGTGAGCTTAATGAAAGATTGAGGTCGAAACTGTGTTGCCACAGAGGAAGGGGCTGTAACAAAGCTGAGTTACTCTTAAATATCAGAAAAACTAAATGAGAAATGAAAAAAAAAATTAAAAATCAGGAATTGTTTCTGCTGCATAAAGAACTATGATCAGAACTTTCTCTTTGTTAGATCAGAGGAATCTGATTGTACTGTGCAGAAAGACCAAAGGAAATCAATCTTAACTATTTCCATGGCATTTAGAAATATTGATTTGTTTTCTAGCTGAGTTCTGTGATTAAAAAACAAAAAAACCACCTATATCCTACGGAAAACATTAGTCACAGACACCATTTTGAGGAATAAATGGGAGCTCAGATATTTGTGCATAGCAGTGTTTAACTGACAGCCTAACACAATAATTCTGTGAAAGGAAGATACAGTTTACAATTCTCTAACATTCTGTAGATGATCTTAGGGGGGAGATTTTGTAGAGGGCAAATTGCTGTTGTGTTTGAGATATTATCAACTTGGAAGGTGGATGTAATATAGCAGGGAGGCTGAGGGCTAGAAGTGGTTAAAAGTTCGGTGTGCCTTGGTGAGGGGAGAGTACTGACTATATTTGTTTTGTGAATTTATCCAGTCTTTAAGGAAAGGTCAAATAATGAATGAATGTAAATGGTGAAAAGCCGTGGTGATGATTCTGTGCACTAGGTCTGTGTCTGGCAGTACTGTAACACACCAGCTGAGCTAACAGAAGCTTCAGAATTTGTAAATGGTCTGAAAAGTCACATCCTTAAAGCATGGTATGAGCTGCTAAGGGGGGAATGGGTCAAATGCTGAAGTGCCCAAGTATACTAAGATCTGAGAAAACTTTGTAAATCTAGGCCCGATTGTTTAGATGGGTGAGTAACAAAGCCGTGTCTTGTATTTAATAACAAAAAAATGGCTATTTCTAAGGGCAGGAAGTACAAAAGCTTATTCTCAATGCCTGCAAATGGGAAACTGGATGTTTTGCATCATCTTTGTCTTGCATTAGAACCAGGTTGAAAGAAAAAGAAAACGAAACCAAAAGAAAAGCTTTTCGAGAAGGAATGTCAAAATGTGTGCATTTCAACTTTCCTGCCTTACTCTGTTATTTTTTATGAAGTGGCATGAATTTAAATGAAATGCTGAAGTAGAAGAATATTGGGTCACTATGTTTCTTTCATATGCATGTAAGATTTTATCTAGTGTTACTTACAAGTAGGGGTAATGAACAATTTGTCCTGTATGTGTACCTTTAAGGATTTTGGAGCACCTGCACTCGGAAGCCTTCTCCTGAGCCAGAACAGTGTAGCTCATGTAACTGGTATCTCATGAAGTTTAACTCTGTTTAGCTTTGCTGGCCGTGAACATTTTTAAAATGTCTTCTCTAAGCTTTATTAACAATATGTCTGGTAGTCCTGGAGTTAGATTAGCAGTTTGCAGGACTGCTCTTCCTTCTGACTCCCTATAGGATTTTGATGGGACATCCTTCTTCCTGGGTCTCTTCTGAGACTTGTTTTGGGCTGAAAGAATGTGAGGGTTGTATTTGTCTGTTCTGGTTTGGTTTTATTTTTTTTGTCCTTAACTACCTGAATGAAGCTATGACTGTATTCTTATGACCTCTGTGTTCATATGGAAATTGTAATAGTCACATACTCTCCAATTGCTGGCTTAAACTCACTAGATGAAGTAAAGCCTAGCATCTAACCTCTCCCTGCCTCTCCTTTTCATACAGTGGATGTTACTGAGACCAGTTGTTCACTGGGCTGTCCTTAATTCAGCCCATCTGTCTCAGTAGCAGCTTCATTTTCTTCTTCCGAAGCCATATGATCACCACAAGATTTTAGGATTTCTTTATGCTGCCTTTCTCATGATGTTGCAACATCCTCTGCTGATGGCAAATTCCATCTTAGCCTGACCTTATTCACATCTTTGTTACTTACCCACAACTCAATTATTCATACACATAGTACTGCAGATGTTTTTTACTTGGCTCCTTCTTCAGTCACATCACTCCCAAATTTTACATTGCATGAGACATTTCGTGTTTAAAAAATAATTTGCTGTATCGCTTTGCATCTGTAGTCTCCTGCTCATATACCATATTTTTGCACTTTTTTGTGCTCTTATATGTGTGTTGCACTCTGTGTGGGGCTGGTGAGTGCTTATATGATAGCATGCAATACAGATCTTATCAGTAACAGTGAAAGTGGTAACCATTGGTTTTGTGCTATGCTGATACCTGTAAAGAAGCATACTACAGTATGCAGAAGAGATGGAAATTCAGACCTGCTGTTTGGTGCTGCAGAGGTATATTTTTTGAAGTGGCAGGGAGAATGAAATCTGGAAGGGGCTGGTTCTGTGCTTTGAAGTGGTTGGATGCAATGACTACCAAGAAAATAGCCCCTTTTTATTTTGTGTTTCCATACAAGCACTTGCTGTCCTAAGACCATGTAGCTGTGAGTTCAACTAGAAAAGCCCCTGTGCTGGCATTCTTCACGCTTCTCTTCTGCAGGAGAAAGCCTAACTTCAGACACCCAACTTTTTAGGTGTGGTGGTAAGACATAACTGTAAAATCATGCCACACCCAACAGCTTTGATGTGTTTTTGAGAAGCATTGAGTTTGCTGAGTCTTCTGTAAAATCGACATGTGTAAGCTTCTGAACACAATAATTTGGATTCTTGAGTAAATAATTCTTAAAATCAACACAGAAGAGCTAGTATGGGCAGGAAACGTGGAGAGATGGGCTCTTTTGCCTGCCTTCCACTCTTGAGTGATAGTGCTCAGTTAATCTGTGCTGTCATTAACAGTGCACAGATAGTCCTGTGCTTTATTAATGACAAAAAATATCCATTGAGAGCATAGCATAAATTATGAAATCTGTTTTAATAGAAAACCTGAAATTAATAAAAGAATTTAAAAGAAATTCTTTTCCTCTAGGTTCTTTAGCTTTCTTGCATCAGCAAATACTGAATGCTTTTAGAGGAAAGGCTGAAATGAGTAGAAGTGCTGATTTAGGATTGCAGGCAAGGCATGCCTGCTAAAATTTTATGGTAGTTCAGTTACAATGGAGGCAAAACATAGTTTCTGGGCTGCAAAACAAACAACATCTGTTAGACCTTATGTTGACCATAGATTAGTGATTTGTCTTGCCTAAGCATGAATATCATCGTCTAAGTAAACATCTAAGGGTATAAAGTGGACAGGAAATAATCACTAGAGAGATACAGACACTGGCATGAAAGATGAGAATGAAAGATATGAAGCTGTGGAAGAAAATTCAATGGGAATCCAGAATACAAGGAAGCAGCTGAGAAGAAAACAGTAGATAAATAATGGCAGCCAGCTTGGGTTGTAGCAAGGTCTGGAGAGAAGAAAGATTGGACAGGATACTGGAGAAGGGTTTTTTTTCTAAGGAGGTAATAATTTCATAACATGGTAGTATGCTGGGTGCTCTATCAGTTGCCTCCAAGAGTGCTTTTTGTTTAAAATAATTTCCCCCACGTCCTTAAATTGTGTTTTGGAGCAGAGTAAAGGCTATGGACGCACAGAGTAAAGGCTATGGACGCAGAATTCTTCTGCGTAACCTTCTAATAATGTCCTACGCTGTGGCATTTCAGGTTTCTTTTTGATGTACAAATTGCAGTCCACTTGGTAAATAAAATGATTTACTTATGGTGTTACTAGTCAGACAACCTAAATCTTTGCAAGAGCTATTTCAGAGGGTGTCCAGTGGCTTTTAAAAATCCTATTAAAAGATTTCATTTGCAGATGGTACAGAGGATGAAAACCTTACAAAACAAACAAACCGCACTGTGCAGTGCATCTTGCTGCTCCCCTGTTTGCCAAGGGCAGTTTGCTCATGAGGTGTAGCTGTAGCTGAAATTGGTCTTTGCTGTTTGTACATGAAAGTAAATCTCCAAAGAATCCACAGTTGGAGTCGATTTAGGAATAAGAAGCCTCAAGCTTTACGTATTTTATGCAATTATGATTATGCTAATTATAACAATATAAATGTCACAATCTTCTTGTAAATGTTAAGTTTAAATAGTGTGTTAGTTTTAAGTGTGAACTACCAGGATCAGAAGACAGTTTTATTGAATGAATGTAGTAGAATTGATAGTGTGATCTTTTAGCACCTCTCACTACGATTATTGAACAAAAGAAGTTTGGCTATTCAGAACTTAGAGTAAATTTGCACAGTTTGAGTTAAAAATACAAACATAATATCTTCAGGTGGAAGCTATTTAATAAAATATTGCAAAAGTAACATGGAATTCCCTAATGCAAAGCCAGACTACTTAGAAAACTGTGTTTTGAAATATGGTGTATGCAGGATTTCGTTTATATTATACCCAGTTTGTAGTTTTTTAATGGCAGCATTTAAAGAGGTTGCTTTGTGCCTGTGATTTAGCAAAACCTAAAGTAATGAATACAAAAAACCCATCCTGTTAATATCACATGAGTTACATGCTATTGCTTTTTCAGAGAAAAATCTGAAAAAATACATACTGGAGATAAAAACTGTTGACATTTTACCTAACCATTCTGTTTTAATTCAGTTCTGACATTTGCTACCTTGTCAGCAAAGTTTTGGAGGTGCTTCAGAGTTGTAAGAGAAGAAAGAACAAAAAAATTTGAATAGGTTTCCTCTTTTCTTCCATCTCTGAAAAGAGCTATTTTGGACTCTCCCCATATCAATCTCCTTTTGTTCTTCCTCAAGTGCGAAAACAATGTATGTGGGTTTTGGGTCTTCGTAGAAGTCTGTGAATAGAGTAATAGAAAAAGCTTGTATGGGTAACTATCTTTAAAAGTAACTATAATCAATATTCTTCTTACAGTAAACAAATTCTCCCGTGGTGGTTAGTTGTGTACTACAGTCAATGCTCATTTTTAAAAAAAAATCAAAACCTAACAAACAAGCAACAACATTGTTTTCTTAAATCCATTTCCCCTAGATGCCAAAATGACTGTTTTTAACAGACTTTAATTATCTTAGCAATGTATACACAGGCGAGATATTTTACCTCAGGAGCAGCAAACTGTTTGCATTGCTTACAATGCCTTCATTAACTCTGCAATAGAATCTCCATCACTGAATATTTCAACCTTAAAGTACACAACTTTCCTTTCTGGCACCTGGGCTATACTGAGTAGGGATTTTTTTTCTGAAATGAAGAGGCTTAGCTGCCTCTTGGCAGGCAGAGAACTGTTCCTTTAACAGCAATTTATTACCTCATTTCTACATTCACTGGGTGCAAAACTTGTTAAACCTGTAAATAGTATTTTAAAACTGAAGAGCTTTTCAGAGGTTCAATCTTTTACCCTTCTTGGAAAGCATATTATTGGAAGGTAGTTGTGGAAGACTGCAGGAGCAGAAATTGTTGATTCCGTGCCATTAGCTTTTGTTAATAAAAAAATAAGGGAAAATAACCTTGCTTGAGGATAAATACCTGTAAATTCCTGGGAAAATTACCTGTTTTCTGTATAAGTAATTCTTTGTTGATCTAGCTTCCCATGGAGGTGCTTCTTTTGAAGTGTCTTTTGTGAGCCTGCCTTTTTAAGTTTTTTGACAAAGCTGCTTCACCTGTGTCAGAGTTTAAAGATAGCTCCTGCTACATGTTAATGCCCTGGATAATTGTTTTCTGGATTTATCTGTTATGAATAGAAGACAATTTATAAAATGTTGTTAACCTCACCTCTCTCTTCTTCACTCAAGAGCTCCAAGCGAGAGTGGAAGCCTCTCGAGGACCACAGCTGCACAGATGTACCATGGCTACTCTTATTTATCCTCTTCTGTGTAGGAATGGTGAGTAAAACTCAAAGGATGCTGAGAATGTTATATAGTTAAAGATTGTGCATTTATTACGAGTTTTAAAAGCCTTCAGTAACTTAATCACTGGGTAAGTTGAGGATATACTGGCATGTGAACTATCAGATGTACAACAGAAGCAGGTAGTATGTATGTATCAAAGGCCTTTGGTAGGAATCCATAGTTTATTATTTGTGTCAGTTATTGTTCTGGGTTTCCTTCCCCTGAAACTCCAGTTTCACTTGTGATTTTCAACGTGGTGAGGTATCACTTGACTCATGTTCCTTATGGGACTGTGTGTATCCAGCTCTGAGTCTAGTAAACAGTTCTGTATATCACAGTAAACTTTTTTCCGAGAAACAGAAATTGTGAATATTAAAATGTCGACTTGTTTTTTCTTGGATGCTGTTATACTGTGAATAACTGTACTACTAATGGCAAGATCTTTCTTTCCAAGTTATCCCAGTTTCATCCTGTGTGATGAAACTGCTATATTTCTCAACATAGCCTCACACCACTGTGAACTTTATATTAAAAAAAAGCAACCTTCAAAAGCTGCAGAGGAGTGAAAATCAGAAATACATATTTTTTTTAATCTTCTTTTGTTTCATGGACCTTTCTAAAGAGGAGATGTTTGTCACTTACACTGCTGTGTTGCAAGCAGTAGCCCTTGGATTCTGGAGCTTCTGTGCTGTCAGCTTTCTTTTCTGCTGTGCCTTGGTTTCTGGTCTTTGGAATTATTCCACTGTAAAATTTCTTTTCCCAAAGTGTTTGTCAATTTTCTGTGCTTCAAATGTAAAAACACAATGTTTTATTTAAATCATATGAATTATATTCTTACTGTAGTGTGAACATCTTGAGATTGTAAAAAGCACAGTACTTCCTGAAACAAGCAGCTCTTTTGTGGTTGTTTTTTTTCCTGCCTTTGTTGATATTCTGTGGTTATTCAATCTGTATGTACCTGTTCCCCCAATTATTTGTTAATCTGTTGTGTGTGAGTGTTCCAGATTTTCCTGTCTAAGCAGTATGTATATAATACAGAGCAATTTTCCTATTGGGTCAAATATCCTGTTAGTTACTGTTCTAGGAGACTTCATCTGAAAGGTCAGGTACTATAATGGGTGAGGCGGGCATCCCTGCACTGTTGTAAATTAGCTTAGATGGAGGTAGGTGCATTATTTGCCTTGCCCTGTGTGTAGGGAAGAAATTTTTTAACCAGCCAAGAACCTGAGTCCTAATGTATGTAAAATGCATGTTCATATGTCCTTTACAGAGTAGGAAGGGATCTGAGAAATTGAAAGTGAGTGCTGGAGATAACTTTAATTACTTATGATAGCCTTTCTCTCACTTTGCCCTTGTTTACACCTTGAATATTAAGTCTTTAAATGCATTAGTGCATTAGCAGGAGAAAGATAATGACCAACTTGCTCTCTGGAATTTCTCTATAGTGATAGTATGTCTGTTAGAGAAGGCCACTCTCCTATTATCTTCAGACCTTTAAAAACCACCCATACTTCAACCGTTCCATGCCAATTTCATTATCTGTTGTCACTGTGTCATCTAATCCTGTTGCTGTCATCTGTTGCTCCACACATTTGTCTCAGCTGTTTCTTCTGCTTCCCCTTCTGAAATCTTAGTTTGCCTCATCTATAAAAACACTTCATTGATGGTAGCAGAGTGAACTTATGGTTTACTTCTCCCTGTCAGCAGCGTTCCTGGAGAGCTAACGATTCTTTCGGGACAGTCCTCTGCATAATCACTGCTTTCATCTTCATTTTGCTAGTGAAATACATCTGAAAGTTCACAGCAATGCCTCCCTGATACTGAAGCATTACTCTGAGCTGTTTTGCATTCCCCTGCTCTGGGTCTGTTTCTTTCCTGCATTTGAGCCTAGCATAGTGGCTGGAAGCATAGTGTCCTTGATCTGGTCACTTGCTTTGGAGGATTTCCTTAAATGGAACTTATGTCAGAAAGACTTCTAGATTCTAGGTTGTCTTTGAAAGTACATAATTTGAAGGAAAAGAATAGGAAAAACTTAAAGCGGGAAAATCTGGGCTGTCTGGAATCCTCCAAGATGCATACTAATCCTTGACAACTCTAGCTCTGCTTCTAACTCTCCAGTGCCTGCCCTTGGCCTCCTCCCTTCTACTTCATGCACCTCTTGCTGACAATATGACTCTCAATCACTTACAGGATTCTTAACTATGCTTTGATAATATGCAGCATTAGATGTCTGAATCCTCTTTTGAGCTGCGTTCAATTTTATAATTGCACAACAGTTCTCTGGATTGTCCTAGTCTTTCCTTTTTCAGTCTGAAAGAATTTTTAAAGAACCTCCACTTAGAAATAAATGGATTAAACTGACTTTTCCCAGATGTCACAAGTATTACTAAACTAAGTTGTTGGGTTTTTTTTCTCCTCCAGGGTTTTATCTGTGGCTTTTCAATAGCTACAGGAGCAGCTGCAAGACTGCTTTCGGGATATGACAGTTATGGAAATATCTGTGGGCAGAAAAATGTAAAGGTGGAGGGAATAGTCAACAGTGGTCTGGACCTCACACACAAGAAGTGAGTATGGGATTCCAGTTGCTTCATTCTGTAAACCAGGAAAGGCAAAACCTGTCTTCCTTTGAGAGTGGTTTTCAACAAACTGGGAAAAGGGATATGCTAACTCATTACTGCTTGTCCTTCTCCACTCTTGCCAGCTAGAGAACAGCTGTCTTTTGTAACAACCAGCAGTACTACTTTGAGAGTATATGTTGACAGATGTGTGATATAAATACAGCTAAGATATTGAGAGAATTTCCTTTTCTTGGCATCCACTTTATATAGGAGACTGTATCAGGCCAAGGAAGAATCTTATTTAAGGTACAAGTGTTCTCAGATCTGGGAACAGGCCTTTGATACCTATGTAGAAATGGTTGCTTTTGATGTTGTGTACTCATTTTTTGTCTTCAAGTTTAGGGGGAGATGGGATAACTCTGACACAGCTTAAACTCTCATGTTAATGTAAGCAGAATATATGTAAGTGGCTTGTGGAGAAAATGCACAGAACTTTAAGCAGCACAGAGCTCTTAGTAAGCAGTGTCATGTTAAAACACATACTTACAGGTTGGAACCAGCACAGGTACAAGATGTTTATCTCATTAGTGATTATGAGCTAAAATAACTTTGATTTCTGAAGCTGATAGCCTTTTGCTTCACACTTCACTTTCAAATGAACAGAAAATCTGTTATTTGCATGAGTTGTTTTGGAAGGATGCTTTCCTAAGATCTGCTTATTTTGAGTTGCTATGATAAGGGTTTCTGAATATCTGATTTAAGGTATAATGTGGCTAGGTAACTGATGTGTTACCAGAAGAATTTGATTTCAATCAAATAACCTGAAGATTTTTAGAGATTTCTTCTGTCAAAAGAATAAGTTCTTAATCTAATCTCAGCTTCCAAGAGGATAGTTTTTCTACCTTTTTATATAAAAAATTTAGCAATTCCTAAAATTAGGTGGATTCAGTAAAAAATTGTCATTCCTGTGTTGTGAAAGAAAATAAAAATACCTAAAATTTTAAACCTAGAAGGAAACGGTGTCTGAGGTGTGAAGGTGGAGAAACTCAGGTGCTTTACTGAAATATAACAGTTTATAGTGTGTCTCCTACATGCGACAGAAATCAGGCCATCATGAGGAGGAATATTTCCCACTGCTAAGTGATTTCTTCTTGTAAAGAGAAGGTCGAAAGACAGCAAATAAAAATAGAGACCATTTTAAACACAGTTAATAGGGCCTGTTGCTTATCAAAGTCTTAATAAGGTTCTAAAGGATTATGTTTTTCTAATATAGGTATCATGGCTGGAGGCATGACCTAAGCAAATAAATAAATACACCCATATGGGATTTAATCCTCTCTATTTAGTAGAGAGAGAGAAAACTTTCTACCAAGGCAGATTATTATGCAACTCTTCACAGCGAAGTGCCTGGTACAGTCCAGGATACCCGCTTTGGAAGAGACCAGTTCTTATGTAAGCAAGGGATCCTTCCCACTCCCACACCCTATAGTTTTGTTTTTTTTGCTTTCTCAGCAAAAACTATCTGCTTTGCATCTGTGTCTAGCAGATGGAGTTCCTGCAGTGTCTGAGGTCCAGTTCATGGGAGTATTTAATGCTATTCTGTCAAAGAATTTTAGAGGCAGACTGTAAAAACAAACTCTTCTTCTTGCCTCTGCATTTCAGTTTGTGTAGAGAAAGAAAGGGCTTCAAGCTCTACATGTTCTGGAAACATGAAGTTATTCTTATTTGATTCTGCTTGCAAGGTAATTTTGTCCTCATTTCCACGGCAGAAAAGCTAAATCATCTGTAAAAATAACATTTTCTTCCTTGTCAACGACAGCAACCCATAGGCACTATTATGAGGAAGTGAAATGGATGTGGTCTGTGTGGATATGGAAATCTGGATGGTAAGGGTGAAGAGCAGAGCGCTCACATGGATTTAATTTGATCTGTGTGCATCAGTTACATTGAAACCAGTGAGGAGAAATGTTGCAAAGGAGGATTTTACAGCCTGGTCTCTGGCATCTTTTTATTTTTACAAAGAAAACACAGTACAGCTTTAGTAGGCTGTGCTCTAGAGTGAAACGCAGGATTATAGTCTAACTCTGGCAGTGAATTCTCATTAAGCCTGTTTGCTTCAAATAAGCTTCTTGCTTTTCAAATTCTGGCAGTAATACAGGGGTTAAAAATGACCTTTTATTTGCAAATAGATGATGACTGCAGCAGCCACGTATAAATCCCTGAAACACAAGTTCAGACTGAGTTTTTGATTACCAATACATTTCTGCTTGGACAGAATTCAGTTTGTGCTGTTCACTCAAGTGTGAGAAGATGTGTATGTGCTGCTATAGGGAATCATTAAGGTGGAATTCTGTCTTAATAAATGCATTTGACTCAGGAGGATTTGTAGGGTTTAGGTAGTGGCAAAATCCAGGAAGCGTTTGCAGCACGCATACAAAGAATTTGAGTGAAACTATATGCCCTACCTATAATTTGTTTAGAGTGGGTGTGATCACTTAATTTACTTCTCTGTTATTGTGATAAGATGCTTGTAGATCACAGCAAAGCTTATTCTGTGAAATACTCATTTGCCTACAAAGAGGTGCCTCAAAGGCTGACAGAAAATCAGTGACACTGGCAAATGTAAGTGCACAAAGTACTTGAAGGTGAGATAGGCTTGTTCACATGATTTGCCATTCAAGGGGTAGTGTACAAAACTATAATGCTTTGTCTTCCTGTTTTTTGCAGGAGACTGCTGTATTTCTCATGAGCATGAACAGGTAATAGGATGTTTGTCTAGTAAGCTACCAGGCAGAAGCTAAAATTGTTAATTTTATTTATTTATTTATAAAAAACCCCCAGACTTTGCTAATTTCAAAATTACTGTTCCTTTATTGCAGAGATTCTTTTAACAAACCCTGGTTTTCAAAAAAGTGAATTTTTACTATCAAAGAGTTACAGAACTGTAGAATGTTTCAAATTCATGTCCCACATGACATCCTTGTCTCTAAATTGGAGTGTTATCAATTTGATAGGTGGACCACTTGGTGGATAAAGAACTGGCTGGATGGTCGCACGCAAAGAGTTGTGGTCAACGGTTCAATGTCTGGCTGGAGACCAGTAACAAGTGGTGTCCCTCAGGGATCAGTGTTGGGACCGGTCTTGTTTAATATCTTTGTCACTGACATGGACAGTGGGATTGAGTGTGCCCTCAGCAAGTTTGCCAATGACACCAAGCTGTGTGGCTCAGTTGATACACTGGAGGGAAGGAATGCCATCCAGAGGGACCTTGACACACTTGTGAGGTGGGCTGATGCCAACCTCATGAAGTTTAACCATGCCAAGTGCAAGGTCCTACACCTGGGTCAGAGCAATCCCAGGTACGGCTACAGGTTGGGCAGAGAAGACATTCAGAGCAGCCCAGCAGAGAAGGACTTGGGGGTGTTGGTCGATGAGAAAATGAACATGAGCTGGCTTCAGTGTGTGCTTACAGCCCAGAAAGCCAACCGCATTCTGAGCTGCATCAAAAGAAGCATGACCAGCAGGTGAAAGGAGGTGATCCTGCCCCTCTACTCTGCTCTTGTGAGACCTCACTTGGAGTATTGTGTGCAGTTCTGGTGCCCTCAACATAAAAAGGACATGGTACTGTTAGAAAAAGTCCAGAGGAGGGCCATGAGGATGATCAGGGGACTGCAGCACCTCCCATATGAAGACAGGCTGAGAAAGTTGGGGCTGTTCAGCCTGGAGAAGAGAAGGCTGCGTGGAGACCTCATAGCAGCCTTCCAGTATCTGAAGGGGGCCTACAGGGATGCTGGGGAGGGACTCCTCATTAGGGACTGTAGTGACAGGACAAGGGGTAACGGGTTGAAACTTAAACAGCAGAGGTTTAGACTGGATAAAAAGAAGAAATTCTTTACTGTGAGGGTGGTGAGGCACTGGAGTGGGTTGCCCAGGGAGGTTGTGAATGCTCCATCCCTGGCAGTGTTCAAGACTAGGTTGGATGAATCCTTGGGTGGTATGGTTTAGTGTGAGGTGTCCCTGCCCATGGCAGGGGGGTTGGAACTAGATGATCTTGAGGTCCTTTCCAATCCTAACTATTCTATGATTATCTAGCCCAACCACCCTGCCATGGACAGGAACATCTTCAGCTAGATCATGTTGCTTAAGGCCCTGTCCCACCTGGCTTTGAACTTGCCAGGGATGGGGCATCCACAGATTCCCTGAGCAGCCACAGATTGCCTGGGCAGCCTGGTCCAGTGTTTCACCACCCTCGTAGTAGAGAATCTATTCCTTGTACCTGTTATAAAGTGATCATCCTCCTGTACTCAGCACTGGTGAGGCTGCACCTAGAATCCTGTGTTCAGTTCTGAGCCCCTCACTACAAGAGAGACATTGTAGCGGGAGTGGGTCCAGAGAAAGGCAACAAAACCAGGAAATTCCTAGAGAACTGGTCCTGTTAAAGGCAGCTAAGGGAACTCAGATGGTTTTGTTTGGAGAAGAGAAGGCTCAGGGGGACCTTATCTCTCCCGCTCCAACTACCTGAAAGGATGTTGTAGTGAGGTGTGTGTCAGATTATTCTCCCAGGTAACAAATGATAGGGTGAGAGGAAATGGCCTCTAGTTGTGCCATGGGAGGGTTTAGATTGAGTAGAGGGTTTAGATTGATTTAGGGCTTAGATCGATTGAGGGCTTAGATCGGAGTAGAGGGGGAGAATTCACTTCCCTCAACTTCCTGATCACACTTCTTGTGATGCAGCCCGGCATATGGTTGGCTTTATGGGCTGTGAAAGCACACTGCTGGGTAATGTCCAGCTTTTCCTCCACCAGTACCCCCAAGATCTCTGCAGAAGGATCTTCCTTGGATCATAAACATGCATAAATAAGATTCCTATTTTGTAAATCTGATATACTGAATTTCCTATAGCAAACAATTTTTTGTTTGCAGTGTGGAAGCATGTCTAACAATATGATTACTTTATTTATTTCAGTCTTTGCATTGCTCATCCAGGTTACTTTCTTGTCAACAAATCTGTCTCTTGTTAATTCTAAATAACTGAAATTGCAGCACAAGGCATGGAAGTGCATTCTTCTAGTGAGAAACAAAATCTGCTTGGTGGTGACACAGTATAGAATTTTCTGCAGTAAAATCACTTCCTTTCAGCAAGTAAGCTTTATAAACTGAAACCAAAGTTCTGTTTCCCATGTAATACTGGTGCCTAGCATTTTGATTCTTGTTTTATCTACTAGAAATTTAAAAAAAAAATACTTCTGTCTTCCTAGGCCATGGATTGAAGCTGCAGATTTGGTAGCTTGAATTTGCTTTGCAGCTGCCTTCCTGCTGCCAGACCTGTCTCTGAACCATGTAATTCAGTGTTTGAATTACATGTGTTTGTGTAAGAGTATGCCAACACAATATGCTTCTGACAAAACTCTGCATCGCACTGTAGTTGCATTGTATTCCTAAATTTCTAGCTTTGGTTTAAAACTGCAGTGTTTGTTTTGCAAAATATTCTTAAGTTCTTCTGGCCAATAAAGTTATACCTTGGCCCTTGAGTTTGAATCGTAGTAGAGATGGAGTGGATTCTAGCTTGTTAATGCTGACATTCCTGACTTGTTTTTTTAAGTTAATATGTGTTAAGGGATGTCTGGAGAAGCCTTCTGAACGGCCACTGGAGCCTAGCCTCATCCATTCTGGAAGCAAGAGTTTCTCCCTGGGCTTGGGGAATGTGGATGGACAGACATATAGGACACTGGTACGGCTGGTTACTAACCACAGCAATTGGGAAAGCACTGCCTTCAGCAGCACCTGCAATACTTTCAAGCACAGCCAGCCATGTCCCCTCCTCCCTGTGGGCTGGCAGAGACAAGGTCACACACATGACACTCTCCAGGTTCACAAGCACACCTACTGTGGATCCCCTAAGTACCAGTGCCACTCCTCTGCTCACTCTGCACCCCTGCCTGAATCTCAGGCTCCCTTACCCACCCCAGTGGGTTCAGCCTACTTGCAGCTGGTCCAACTTGGTGGTTACTAGTAAACACACACACTCATCCCACAGGCATCCTGATATACTAGTACAGCCCCTCTGCCTGGACCCAGAGCCTTCTGCTCACCAGCTAGTACATCTGGAATTTGGCTGGTGAGTTACACATGAACACGTTGCTTTGGAAAAGGTGTGGATGCTCAGCCCCTGCCAATAGCTAGCACCACACAGGGTGTGACCTGTTGTCCTGCTCCAGCCACCTGTGCTGAGCCCTTTTCCTCTGTAGCTGTTTTTTGATGATACACATTGCTATCTCCCCAGTGGCGGTGGCCAAGACTGCTCCCTTCCCTAGTCATTGGCAGTGAGACCCTATTCACTTTGGTAGCAGACATCACAGGTCTGGAACACCTAAACCGCTGGTCTGACTTCAGTTGTTCAGTTGTCACATTCCCTCAGCAGCTGGTGCAATTGCACTGACCCCTCTTGTTTCCTTTATCCTTGTGTTTGCATCCTTATCAGTTGCAAAGTCCTTGCCTGGAGTTTCTTGGAAATATTTGATGGAGATAGCCCATCAATTATTGTGATGGACTGAGTTTGTTTCCCCCCCACCCCCCGCTATTTTTAATTAGCACTAAATGGTCAAAGTTTATATTTTCAAGAGGTGTGTCCCTCCTCTTTATCAGCATGGTTTGGCAAGGTTCTTAACCAGATAATCTTACCAAAAAATAAGAATTGTCCCACCCCACATATCGTTGCCAGTTAGTTCTACTGACCAACTTTATTCCCATCACAACCTCCCTTACTGTATGTCAGTCAGGTTTGATTCTGTAGGTTCTTATTTGTAGCTCCTTTGACCACATACCCTCAAAGGAGCAGATAACTCTCCTATGTACCTTTATGGTATGGAATAGCAACTGCAGGAACTTGCCCACATGAAGAGGAAGCTGTAACAGGAGTGTCTAGTTAATGTTAAGTATTGTATTTCTTGGTGTTAGCTCAGGAGTATTTTCCTTGATATAAAGGTGAAATGGAATTAGTGTCTTGTTGCTCACATTCAGTTACTTTGGCCGTGTCTGTGGACAGAAATTTTCATGTTTGCGTTTGCTTTCTTAGACTTTTATGATCTATGGAGTCCTGAGGTTTATAGTGTGTATTAAGTAAAAAAACCCAGAAGTAGCACTGAATAGTTTTTATAGAGGTGTGGACAAGGACAAAAATGTTTTGGGAATGGAAATAGTCTATTGCCACATTGTATTTGATACAGATGAAATGGGGTCTGATGGCCTTCCAAGAAGTAAGAGTGTACTATGTACTGATAATTCTTGTATACTGGAACTGGGTAATAGAAGAGTCTTTCTGTGTGGGAAAGTTAAACAGCAATTAGTGTATAGACTGAAAGTGTTCAGGCATGACCTAAATGCATTCTGGGAACAGAAGGGATTTTTACTCATTACTGAATGAATTCCCATCATCTGGACTGCAAGAATAGAAATGGCATTTTATGTGATGGTTTAGTGTTTTTTCCTATAATGATGCTAGATAATATGAAAAAAATAAATTCAGTGCATAAATACATCACGGTGTTTGTAGGAATTTGAAAAACTTGTTCAATTTCAGAATAGAAGAACATTCTGCAACTGTTTTATACCATAAATGAACAGTACAGTAAGGTTAGCATTTGTGATAAAATTTGTATAGCCAGAAGAAGATGTTAGCTAGGAAGCTATCATACCTATTTCATGCACTGGGTTTTTAAATGGCAGTGCCACATCCTGAAAAGTTAGCAAATAGAATTTCTTTAAAATACTGCACATGAGCATTATATAGTTTTACTTAAAATATCTGAACAATTTTTCTTTCAAAGTGTCAAAGTAATTTGCTCAGTCATATGGTCCAGTAGTGTGGAAAATCAATCCAAACAAAAAAGGTATTCTTAATTACTGGTGAAATGTGTATTCATTAAGATAGCCATGAACTTTGTTCTTTTTGCAGTATGAGTATAAGCTTAGGGAGTTTGTTGAGTCTTTTTGGATAAAGTTGGAAATCTTGAAGTTCAAGATTGGAGTGGAGCTTTGTTTGTGAGTGTTTGGACTTGTATCTGTGAAGAGCTATGGGAAGTGCTGTTGGTTTTACGAGCAGCACCGTGTGATTGGACTTGAATCTGATAGAGTTAAACATCACTTCTTTGTGATCCAGAAGCATATAAATATTCATATATTTGAGGTGCATATGCAGAGTATGTGAATTCTTTTGACCCACACAATTACAACATCAAATTTCCTGTGTTTCTGGATAGACTGAAGATTAGTCTTGCTGAAGCCTTTAGCTTTAAATGAAATTGATTTTGTTCAGTGTAATTGTTAATTAAAATGTAAGTCATTTACTTTTTTCTCTTCTAGGTATGTGTTCTTCTTGGATCCATGCAACATTGATCTAGTACACCAGAAGATCAAGTCTCTTGCTTTGTGTGTGTCCGCTTGTCCAAGGAAAGAACTAAAAACTCTGGCTGATATTCAGAAATTTGCAGAAACTAATGGTATGCAAAAGCATATTTGTTTTTGTTTATGTACAAGATACTATCATAGGGTTAAAAAAGACTTGTGCATTAGCTGAACTAAAAATGAAATATATATTAAGAAATATCAGTGGAAATAATGTGATATTTTTATTAAGCTAAAACTTTAAGTCTTAATATGCTTCTGTTCTGTCAAGCCTTGGACAGTTTTTAAAACTCATTGTTAACACAGCAGTACAATGTGTAACAAGAATTTGATGAGATGTCTGGCTATGCAGTATGTTTTCAACACCTACTGACGTGTTCTGACATTGTTGCTTAACAGGAATGCTATTGAAATGCCTTCATGTATATGGGGTTAATGAGAAATGCTGCTATTGAATGGCACTTGCTGCACAGAGTATGGCTGTGTATATGAAAATATTCCTGTTTTCATTCAGTGCTACAGTGCAGTTTCTGGGGTTTGTTTTGTTTTCTTACACTTTTTCAAAGAAGCATAAAGGAAATTAATATTACTAACTAAGATATTATATCTTATCTTCCTAAAACCGTTTTTCTCTCAGGTAATACTGATATTACTAGCTCAATTTAAATTTTAACACTGTATGGAATATAATGCATGAGAGTTGACCAACTTTTGGACATTCCAAATGAAAGTAAAGATAACTTAATTTGAGGAAATTTCAGGGGGTTTCAGCTATTTGAGTGTTTTGTCCTAAGTTTTCCTCCTTAATCTTTTAAAATGCTGCAGTAAATTTCATTGCAGGATACTTACCTAATGATGAGGCAGTCTGGGTGACCAAGTTCAAAGCAGTGAAACTGGTTACACAGAAGGAAAAGAAATTTTTATTTCAGTTCTGGTACAGGTTATGTGAGTACTTCTTATTTAAAAGCAGAGCGAGTTAAGTGGCCATACGATACTGTTAGTGCCCTTTGTTCTTCCACTGCATTGTGCCCTCACACCTGGGTGCCTGACAGCTTGAATCCTGAACTATCATGTGGCATCACAGCTTCACATCATTGTGGAGCTTCACAAACAGCTGTGCTGGCACAGTGCAGCAAGTGATCTGAGAAAGGGAGCTTCCTCACGTAGTCTGTGTGCTGTTGTAAAATTCAAGCACCCAGTGAAACTAGCCAGTATCTACAGTTTGTCTCTTTACCCCTTACCTGAGCATGCTGTGTTTTTCTTAACTAATGAGACCAGTTATTTGTTGGTGTGAAATCAAGGTCGTTTGTAGTGGAGTTTCTTAAGTACCCCTGGAAATAATGAAATGCAGTCATGCCTTGTTTTGCCACAAACATTGTTTCTGTGTTTTTAAGTCAAGTCTCTTTCTACCTGTGCCTGAAATATATTTCTTATAGCCATCTTTTAAAATACAGCGTACCCACGCTTCTTAAAACATGCCCCCTGATTATCAGTCCTATCTGTATCTTCCTTTGTTTTAAGATGAAGGATATATATATATATATTTTTTTTTATTAGTATCAGAGTTGTTTCAGTTTACAGAAGCTTGGTCAAAAGTATAAAGCCAGATGTTACAGCAGAACACAACTGTTGATGAGTTAGATTCCTAATTTTCATTATATGATGTTCAGCTTATCAAAAACAGGTTCTAAACTATATTGAACTCTGCTTTTATAGATGAACTGTATGTAAGACTGAAATCACACAAAAATATTGTCATCATGACTATATTTCTGCTATGCAGGTTCCAAAAAAGTGATGGTCTGCAGCAAATGAACAGCTGAAGTATTGATCATTTAAAATACTGCATATGTATAGTAAAAGTTTAAGCATGTTTCTGTCTTGAAACAGAACGAGAACTGTGCTTTAGCACCAAATCTATAGTACTCAGTAAAGAGCATCATTTTTCTGAGATCCACTTTGTAACTATGATAATGGGTTTAAATTAATTAATACTAGGATTATGTTTGGCAGTCTGTTTCAAGCGACCATACACTCCACTGTGAAAAGGATAATGAGGAAATCTTAGGACTTTGAACATGACTGCACAGAGTTTAATTGCAATTTCAATGTTTTTGATGATATCTAGCTGGAATTCAGAGATCAGCTGTCAAATTCTGAAGGAGGAGGAGGGCAAGACATACGTATTTGTTTTCTTGTGATAATGCTGAATTTCCCCAGGCTTGCAGCTTCTAACACTCAACAAGAAAGGCACTTTAGTATTTTAAATACATGGGTAGAGAATGCAGTCAACTCTTAATTTTGCTCTGCTGAGCCTTTCTGAAAGCTTTAACCCTTCCTGCAGTCTGAAAATAGCGTTTATGCTGGAGCTGGGCTCTGTGCTTGTGCATTTGAAGAGCCAGCCATTTTCACCTGGCTCACGTTATATCTATAATCACCTTACTTGTCCATGCGTCTTGGAATTCTTTCTTAAATAACTCCTTAAGAACCCTTCTATCCCAAAAAAGTCATCTGCTGTGCCTCATCCTGTCAAGAGGTGGTATGGTAAGTTCAAATGTTATTTTGGTGTTTGTTGGTTTGGTTTTGTTGGGCTTTTTTGTTGGTTTTTTTAAAATCTAAACATACTTATCAAAAGATGTAACATAATGACATATACTACAATATCCTTATATTGATTAATGATTTTATCAATAGCTGATACGATCTTCCAGCTAGCTTAATATTTATGGTCTATTTTCCAAAGTGGAACGGGCACTTGATTGCCTCTACACAACATGTCAGAACTGCCAGCCCTTAAGGTTCAGAGCAATTATGGCAGAGCTCTTACTTACTGTGCAGTAAAGTTCTATTTTTCCGTAAGCAAGATTATAAATAAGCATTTAGGGCAGAGAAAATGCTTGAGGCACAAAGATCATTTCATGACAAAGCTTCATTTTGGCTGATGTACTTGCTATTCTGCTGAAAAGTGGGGAAAGGAGCTGATTTGGTGAATAACACAGCTGACATTTCAGGACAGTAACTTCACTCCCACTCCTACCCCTCTTGCTCCCACAGTCAGGTCCTGTACTTGTTGTACCTTTCTACCTGAAGAGGAGGAGAAGTCCATCCCTTACAAAGCCTGGCTGGTTTTAAGAAGGCATTTTAGTGTGCCCTTTTAACCTATTCAGAATAATTGGCACCCAGAAAGCTGGAAACCAAGCTGTAACCTTCTACAAAAGGAAGAAAAAGGGAAGGAAAAAGTTGACCACTCATATCATCAGCCTGTGCAAAAGTGCAAGTTCTAAAATACAGAAATGGTCTGGCAACTTCTGGAGAAAGGAACAGAAGGAGCAGTGTTGGCTGAGATGTTCTAATGCTGTTCTCACACAGCCATGCTGATACTTAAGTTTGTAGAACTATGGATTAGACACAACTGAGAATGCTGTATATTGTGAACTGGCTGTGGCTGGGCTGCCCATGATTTTCTTATGCAGTAGAACACCTAAAGCAGGAATTACTTGGGATTCAATGTTTTTGTTGGTCTTGGCACTTAAAAAAATGTGTAATTTGTGTAATGTGAACTGAAAGCTGCTTTTCCAGAAATCAGACTGATGGTTCAGAATTTAGTGTCTATGACATATTGTGCTGCTGTTTTCAAGGACTTGTAAAAGCATTTTGAAATATCCTTGAAGATATAATTTATATATGACTGTGCCAAATGAATAATGAAATGTCATTATTAAAAAGAAACACTAAATATGTGGCCATAACTTCTGCTGTGTTTAATTCAGTGATAACTATAGCGAGTGGTCATTGTGAGAACTAATATTCCTATCTGTTGTGTAAATGACTGGATACAGATTTGGGAACCTAAAATGAATTTTCTATTTTACAACATGTTGACAGGCATCTCAGTTGTTAGATTTCTGTAGCTGGGCCAGGCTATTTGAGGTCTGGGTGGACTTAGAGCCAGAGGTAAAGCTACATTAAGTCTGCTACAGAGTCTGACCTGAAATAAATCAATAAAGGAAATCAGTCTGGTTAAGTCAAAGCAGGTCATTTCTGGGACCTATGGGGAGGAACGGTGGGAAAACAAAAAGGATTTTTCTTTTGCCTGAAGATAATGACTTCTTCATGTGTAGTAATCGGAGTACATCTTTGCAGTTACTGTTGGTACTCGCCTTAGAAATAGTTACATCAGTTGCTCCCAGCTTCTGTTGTTTTTCTTATGCTCTCATTCGCCCCAGGTACTTTGTGTTTAGTGAAGGTGAGCTGGTTAAAACTTACATATTTGCTTGTGACTTTCCTTATGGTTATTGAGATTTTGTGCTGCTAGTTCTTTGGGCACCTGGGTATGTTAATTTTGAGTGTCATTTTTTGAATAGCTGGAGTAGAAGTACACTGTAACTGGTTTGGAAATACGGGGTCACCCGCTGCCTTGTTACCAGAATTGCCTGTCAGGGTCTTGTGTTGGAAATGGATCCTGTAGTCAGAATTAAGTTGTTTTTACAATTTAAATTGGCTGCATGTGGGGTCCTCCAGTAATATTGTGTTGTATTATTGATTACATTAATAAGCCATTTGTAAAGGGGAGGAACAGTCAAGTAATAAATCTTGCTCAAGCTTCTAAAATATTTAGAATTACATGAAAAAAATCTGTTATCAATTGCAGTGGAGTAAAATGTCAAATGGCAGGGAATGCCCCTAGAATGAAGGTGTGGGAAACAATTATTACTCATTTAGTATTTTACTTTAAAGTGTTTACTGCTGCTTGGGAAACAGATTGTGGCGCTACTGAGGATACAGTGAGAGGATTGAGTAGAAGCACAGCATTGCCTGAAAGCATGATGTTTATGAATTGTGAAGATAAAAAATAGGGACTTTATTTTTGTGTAAACTTATGCTGTGTTGGCATCACAAAGGCTGTGTTGTTGTCTTTTCTTGGCAAAGTGTTTTCTTAAAATTTTTAAACTTACACACATTCACACACATTGTATATTCCCAGTATGTGTACACACACTGAGAAGGGAAATAAGAATGATCACAAGACAAGATTCTTCTTCTCAGGAAGAGTAAGGTCATTGAAAGCAGGAACAGCCTAGAGAAGTTTAAAAAATACTATTCCTAGATCTCATAATCTGAGTAATGTGAAACCAGAGTTAAAAAATGAAACTACTAGGCATCAAAAGCTAGATTTTTCTTTTCCACACAAGTTATCCTTAATTCATGAAACTTACTTCTGTGAGGATATTTTAGATACTAAAAGATAAACTGATAGTGGTATTTGGCTGTTTAGTAGGAGATTAGTACTGAAGGATATCCTTTGTCTATAAGTGGTGGGGAGGTAAAGATACAACAGGGAAAACATCTGCTACTGGACAAGATGGAGTTTTAATTTGACTCCAGAATAGCTGATTTTATTTAGCACAGGAAGAGATATGAGTGGAGTTATGGGTAAATTAGTATTTGTTTTCAGCTTTCTGTACTGTTTGTAAGATTGGGGGTAGAGAGAGGATAGTCTGGTCAACAACTCAAAATGCAGATATCTGAATTCTGACTCTAGGACTTTTTTACATATGGTCAGTTGTAACAGCAGGCATGCTTAGCTGTCTCAGTGGTTCTCTTTGTGGTCTTCAATTCTGGAGTCAATTAAAGGTCTAAGTAGTGATGTTTTGTGCTGGATCTTTCTTGGAACATTCTTTCAGGCTGTGGAGAATACTTACTTCAGTCTCATTTTTATTTATAAATGTAAGTTGTAATTTCTCCTGCTCCATAATGCTCACTCTTTAAAAGAAGTGATGGTCTGTCTCTCTGCAACAGTTATTAAGTTTAGATGTATTCAATCCTTACTTTCCTTTAAAATACACGTGTTTCTTGAAGGCACCAGTGGATAGATCTAGAAAAGAAAGCATATTTTCTTCAGTGACAACAAATCTATCATATTAATCTGAGAAATCCTGGGTGCAAAGTCATTCTGTGGAAGTAGTGCTTGGTGTCATACCTGTTCAGTGGTTTTGGCTTTGGAATTTGCAGCATAATTCTGTGCAAATACATGAACCAGTGTGTTAAGCTTCCACCTTTCTATGTCACCTTGGTAGTCCATAATGTGCTTATATAATATGCAATTAGTAGTAGCGTACCAAGTTGCCTCATTGTATGAAACTTTTTGAGCTGGTAAAGTTTGACAGGTAGATTTGAGGCAAGCTCTGGAGTGAGAAACATAGAAAAATGTAAAGAATTTCATCCTTGTGAGAGTCCGAGAGCCTTGTGCTTCCTGAATGCCACCTCTGTCAATGTTCAGCAGTCAGTACCTCTGGCTTGTATTGCGTGGGTTGGTCAAGCATACAGTCACCTTTGAGAAAGTTGGAGCTGTTCAGCATGGAGAAGAGAAGGCTGCATGGAGACCTCATAGCAGCCTTCCAGTATCTGAAGGGGGCCTGCAGGGATGCTGGGGAGGGACTCTTCATTAGGGACTGTAGTGACAGGACAAGGGGTAACGGGTTGAAACTCAAACAGCAGAGGTTTAGACTGGATATAAGGAAGAAATTCTTACTGTTAGGGTGGTGAGGTACTGGAATGGGTTGCCCAGGGAGGTTGTGAATGCTCCATCCCTGGCAGTGTTCAAGACCAGGTTGGATGAAGCCTTGGGTTATATGGTTTAGTGTGGGGTGTCCCTGCCCATGGCAGGGGGGTTGGAACTAGATGATCTTGAGGTCCTTTCCAATCCTAACTATTCTATGATTTTAAAACGAAATTAAAGTTCCCCACACCAACACATTCTTGCTCTTTTAGGAGAATTAAGTGTTACTAGCAAATGTGAAGAAACCTCTGCTATGGAGTAGGGCTACTCATCCCTGAAGCATTACCTCTTAATTTCTCTGCTGCACAGCACAGTAATCCAGTCAGCCTTCGGGCTTCATTATATCTCTAACACTAACAACTGCACATTTGCACATTTGGTAGTAGTACCTTTTTCTGTTGCCAGCATCTCACTTGGAGAATTGTGTGCAGTTCTGGTGTCTTCAACATAAAAAGGACATGGAACTGTTGGAACAAGTCCAGAGGAGGGCCACGAGGATGATCAGGGAACTGGAGCACCTCCCATATGAAGACAGGCTGAGAAGTTGGGGCTGTTCATCCTGGAGAAGAGAAGGCTGCGTGGAGACCTCATAGCAGCCTTCCAGTATCTGAAGGGGACCTACAGGGATGCTGGGGAGGGACTCTTCATTAGGGACTGTAGTGACAGGACAAGGGGTAATGGGTTGAAACTTAAACAGCAGAGGTTTAGACTGGATATAGGGAAGAAATTCTTTACTGTGAGGGTGGTGAGGTACTGGAATGGGTTGCCCAGGGAGGTTGTGAATGCTCCATCCCTGGCAGTGTTCAAGACTAGGTTGGATGAAGCCTTGGGTGATATGGTTTAGTGTGAGATGCCCCTGCCCATGGCAGGGGGGTTGGAACTAGATGATCTTGAGGTCCTTTCCAACCCTAACTATTCTATGATTCTATGAGTCATGCATTCACAATGTTAGCTATGTTTTAATTGGTGAAACTTAATTCTATAACACCTAGAACCCAAAACGAATCACTACTGGGCTGTGAAAATACAGAGGCCAGTAGCTGTGGTTTAAACAGGCTCACTCCTGCTAGCATTTCTGCACATTTCTGTATCAGTGATTACCTAGAGTTCGATTCCTATGTCAGTATTTATGTTACTGATGGACTTATAGGGTGTTGATAGAGAAGGAAGGAGGATGCTTAAAATTGAAATGCTGATTTATTTTTCCTTTTAATCATAATCTCTGCTTCATCATATGTTCTTCTAGAAGTCAGTTATGTCACATACATGTACAGTACATACATTTTGTCAGTGAGACTCAGAACGGTGAGACCAAAAATAGAAAATAATATCAATTTCCATAGCAAACTGTGGTTTCTAGTCTCTCAGGCTGTCCTTTGTCACATGCCTCTGAAAAGGTATATGTGGAGCTGCTTGGAGCCATGCCTCATTTAAGCAGAACATGCTGCTGGTTCTGAAGCTATCCCAGGTTTCTCTTCATAGTTCTGTATTTTCATGCTTAAATCCCTGACTCTGAATATGAGACCATGTTTCTAGATCTGAAAGTCCTTGGTTTAGTTTCTGCTAAGAGTGCCAATAGATGGGTAGGCACTGCTGAGCAGCTCAGAATGGGATCCAAAGCCCCTGGTGTGCTTTCCACCCGCATTCATTCAGACAGTATGAATGTCAGTGATTTCCTTTTAGTGGTCCTTTTAGTGGATTACTTAGGAAGTCTTAACCATTTTTCAAGCTGTAAACTTTGATATTGATAATGATGCTGTGTAGCAAGGGTTTTGTATGTTTGTTTACAACACAGCAAATAGGAAGGAAAGCTGTACTGGAGCTGTGGTCTCTAAAAGTAGTTTTATCTAACCAACTCAGTGTGTATCTTCCTATTTACTACTGTGGAAAGTCCTCTAAGCCCACATGAATTTTAATTGCTATGTCAGTTGGAAACAGTCTGTGAATTAAGTGTTTGGACCCCCTTTGTCTTGGCTTTCTACAGTATCTTACCTGATTTGTGCTATATGTAACTGATTTTAGGAATGCCAGAGACAGTGTATGTTCAGCTCTGTACTAATCCAAGCCTAGTCAAAACAGAAAGAAGGCTTTTAAAGAAAATGGTTGTCGTATTTTCCTACAACTGAGTTAAGGTTGAAAGGAAAATTTATCTCTTGAGATATTTTGCTCTAGTCATATATTCTAATGGCTAAAGTGACGCTATTAATAGAAAAGAGACCATGGAACAGAAGCTGTGTTATGTCTCCAGGATATTGCTTTGGATGTGAAAGCTCCAAATACAGCACTGTTTACACACTGTAAACTCTGTGTGCTCACCACTAGCCTGCCAACTGTTGCTTTGTGTACTTTAGAAGTATTTTCTTTAAGATTACAATATGTTGGGGTGTTAAATCTAATCCCTGTATGACAGTTTGATTCCATTTGCCTAATGATTTCTCCAGAAGAAATACGTGCATTGATGTAAGCAGCAAAGGATATATTACTTCAATGATTTTTTAGTTTATTCTCTGAATTCTACCCATAATGTTTTTGAAACATTTACGAGCTATAATAATTTGGAAATAATAGTAATGTCTTTGGTAAAGTAATTATCTAAGGAAGGTAGATGATTCAAATTCTTTAAACTTTTGGAGGCCTTGCAAACTCAAACAGCAAGAATAAGACTGTCTGTGCTGACACAGTCTCTACTAACCCAGAATAAGTAGTATGGGCTGTAAGGTTTAGCAAAGCAGTCCCTTCTTCCCACTCTCACCTTACAAAATTCAAACATTTATTGATGCACAGGGCCTCTTTTAAGTGTGATGTAAAGTGATACATTACTGAAGCACTCATTTGGCTTATAAAACTCTACTACACAGTATTAGAGATGTTGGAAGGTTTTTCAGAGTATAAAGAAATAAATATTTATGAGCATAGTAAAAAATTACCTGATTATGTAGAACAGAAGGACAATTGAATCTCATGGGCATTATTTCAGCTACTGGGCTGATAGTTTGTATAGATGCAGAGTAAATAATGTTTCTTGTCTGACAAGCCCCATGAAAGTATTTATCTGCTTGGTTGTGAATCTGAAGAAGCTCACTCTGTGAAATAGGCATCTGAAGGCAAAAGATCCAGAGGAGCCTCAAAAGCAGTTCTCAGACAAGAGATGATAGCAACAGCCAGAGTCATCCAATGTTCCATTTCATGACAGGAGGGAACATGCAATTTTTTCCAGAGGAACCTGGAAAATTGTCTCTAGTTTCATCCACAGCCAGGGGCTTGTTGGGTTACCCTTGTTTGTAAGTCATACTTGAACAGCTTGTGATCTGTATACAGATCAAGATCCGGCATTTGGTTTTCTTGGATTAGATTTAAGATCCAAACAGAAGGTCTTAAGATACACATTCTTGCAAAGAGCCTGAAACTTCTTCTGTGGCGATAGCAAATTCTATTTTTTTTTTCTTAGAATCATGGAATAGTTTGGGTTGGAAAGGACCTTTTAAGATCGTCTAGTTCCAGCCCTCCTAACATGGGCCGGGACACCTCACACTAGACCACATCGCCCAAAGTTCTGTCCAACCTGGCCTTGAATACTGCCAGGGATGGAGCATTTACCAGTTCTTTGGGCAGCCCATTCCAGTGCCTCAGCACCTTCACAGTGAAGAACTTCTTTCTTCTATCTAATCTGAACTTCCTCTGTTTAAGTTTAAACCCATGACCCCTTGTCCTGTCACTACACTCCTGGGCACAAGCTGGCTTATGTTAGTTGACTGTTGACAATCCTTGTAACTTAGCTTTTGTCCTGTATTCAAAGCAAAATAAATTTAAATACCTGCAATATTCTTTTCCCTTCTGTTTTAGAGATACACATGTGACTCTCTCTCTACTGCTGCCCCTCCATCAGTTTTGGAGTTGTTTGCAAATGCACTTGATCCAGAACGTTTCCATATCAAAAAAATAGGTTAAATTTTTTTGCAGCGGTATAGCGCCTATAGTCCAAAAAGAATAATACTTTTAGATACTACATTTACAACTACATTGTAAGAAAGGTAGTTTTGTCTGATGTTTTTCTGATGCCCTGTTTTTCCATAAGCATAAGGACTTCTATAAAAAGTATAATTGAAATTGGAGTTAACATATTTTACCTGATACCTTCTTTGCAGGAAATCTAATTTTCTTCAATGGAGTATTTGGTGGTTTTGACCTGCCCCCAGAAAAGTAACTCATAGAAGTGGTATTGAAGTAATGATCCAGAAACTGCATGGGATAGCTTGCATGGGACAGCCTGCTCAGCTGCTCTGGGGCTTCTCTTTCAGTCTGTAAATAGGAGATAGCTCTTCATAGAGATAGCAGTGTGGCAATGGTAAACAAGATTTCTGCAAATAATATTCTACAGTTTCTACACATAGTACTTCTGTTGGTGACACACAGGCCACGATAAGGCTGTGTGTCAAAAGTCTTGGTTTAATTTGGGTAAAAGTGTGTATGTGTTATCCAGAGCCAGTTTGTAGAATTCTCTGCTACAAAGCATTTGTAGAAAATAGACTTTCACAGTGGAAATCATTAGATATTTATAGGGATTATCAAGATGTCCTTAGTTTAATGCATAGGAAAACAAAAAAAAAGGACACTAAAGGCTGTGTATCCAGACCCCTTGCACTGGGGAGTAAGCTCTCTGTTATCAAACAAGCTAGGAAGACACTTTTCTTCGGTATGTTAGCTTTTACCATTGGAGGCTTTCTTCCTTCTTCAATATCTGAGAGGCTGCTGCTCCAGTCTGGTTCGATGGTTGCTATATTGCTAGAAGCATTGTCTCAGATATTCGGTATCTTGATCATAGACAAATGGAAAGAGATCTGTCTAGATAATGTACTTCCATTAGGCAAGTATAAGGTACTAAGGAAGCCTTAAATTATATTTGAATTTTGTTGTAGGCAACTTGATCTTTATTGTGCTGTACCAATTTGTTTGATGGAACAAACTCAGCTTCATTAAAAGGTCTGGACATCTACTGCAGAGCTTATGTTATTTTTCAGTCTACTTTTTAACTTCAGCAGTTCAGTTCCTTTGTTCTTCTCCCCAAAATCTATAGAGCGGTTGTCTTTTGAAAACAAATGTAAAGAAAAAAGCCAGTCCCCCCAAAAAACCCCAAACCCCTTGAATGTTCTTTATATAATGAATATTGTCTTATGCAATGTTAATGCACTAAAAACTATAAAAAAAAAAGTGTGATGGAGTAGCAGAGGAGAGTGACCTTTAAGTGCTTTATGTCCTTCTCTTTTACACTACTTTGTTAATTAGCCTTTTCTACTCAAACACAAGTGTTGGAAGACCAAAGCTAGATGGAGAGTGTCATCCTGTTACAGTGAAGCCTGTGTTGGGTTTGATTCACTGTTCCATTACAGGAGGAACTGTAGCATAACTTTGTGGCAATAACATGAGGAGCTGCAGAATCAGGATTTGTATCAGTTTTAATACGATTTGCAAAAAATAGGAATATGTGATTTTTTTCCCCCCATATATATATATTTGTGTATTTATTATGGTTTTTTTTTTTCCTCTGAACAGGATCCACTCTGTGTAGTTATGAACTACAGCCATCAGAATACACTACAGACCCAGCGGCTGCCAAATTATGTCCCAAATACCCTGTTCCAGAGAGGTAATAATAACATCTTGTCTGATTGGGGGTGGGGGGAACAGAGATTTGTTTTGTTTGTGATAGTTCTTCAGAAAATATGCAGCACAGTTTTAATCAGTCTGGCAAATGGATATTTTAGTGTATTATTTCCATATGTTTTTAAAAGGTTATGAAGGCAGCTCTTAAAGGAGAACCCAAAGGAGCCATTCATTTGTTACTGAGAATATTCAGCTGGTATCTTCAAGTTTTCTTTTATCTCATGAAACAGAGTTACTGTGCTAAGTATTAGCTGTTTTACTGCCTTTCACCCTATAGCAAGCAATGTCAGCAATGCAGATCAGAGACAATTATGGTGCACTTTGGATCTTTGGGAGGAAAAGGGATGTGTTGACATGCAACGCTCTGTAGTGATAATTTCTTATCAATCAAATTTAGGAAATTTCTTAATTTTTAATTCTTCAGTCCCCAGATGACTAGTACAAGGATTGCCAAGTGCAAAAAAGGAGGATTGTATTTTATAAACAGATTGATTTGAATTTTATTGTTTAAAATATTATATTAGGTGTTTGTGAAGTAGGATAGAAAAGTTTGTAGGCCCAGAAACTCTGCTAGCTGTGCTGCCTGAACTGTGGAGATGACCATTGATGAGAAAGGGAGTGATCTGTTTGCTGTTGTGCCTATCCTTCTGACAGTAATTCCACTCACTCAAGAGCAACCATATTGTATTTTCTCAGAGTTTAGCTTCTCAGACACATTCAGTAGTGGGTTGTAACTGCAGAGTCTTTTCCTATGCAGTTTTCTGTTATGTTTTTAATAAATGTTATAATTGTGTCAGTTCTAAAACCTGTGATTTTAAGTCTCTCTTGTATTCATTCTATCCTCTGTAGTGAATAACGTTTTTATATTGTAGTGACAATAAGTAGCAGCTGGAATATTACTTTTTTTTTTTTTTACTTTTCTCCACAGCAGATTAATATTCCATGCAGCTAACCAGCTGTTAGATCTGTAATACAAAACCAAATGAAAACTTCAGTGCCAGCTTGCATACTGAAAAGGCTTGTCAGTCTTAATTTTTTCCAGAATTATAGTGACTTTTCTTACTGTGTGTTCCCATGTTATTCAATCTGAATGAATATAGCTTAATAAAAAAACAGGATAGAACAGTGTGTTGGAGCTCTAATGACACTATGGAAATTCCTTATAAAAGCTACCTCAGGAGTTATTTTTTAAAAGTCACTGTGTAGGTGGAGTATTTCCCCTTTTTTATCTAGTATGAATAAAATGTACAGTATGTTTTAATATTTTTGAGATTGAAAATTCTAAGCTTAATGCCTTCAGACAAAAAAGGCCATCATCGTATCTGTAAACCGCTCTGTTTTTCAGATTTTTATAGTTAAATTATTTGACTAAATTAGTGTAATTTGGAAGGGAAATTGAGTCTTGTGGAGTCAAACACAAACCCAATGCTTTGTAGGCTGAGGCATTCAGGAAGAACTTGCCTAACACTCCTCAGATTTGACCTGTCAGAGGTACGAACCATCTGATTCCCATTCGGGCCATGGGATGGAGGTCTGGTATTTCGTGAGGACTGTTCCTTGATGATTTCTATTTCATGACCAGGCTTCTTCACACCCTTCATTTGGGGCTCCACCTTTCAGTGGACTCTGATCCTCCAGCTTCAAGCATCATGTCCAACTTCAACACAGCAGCACAGTCTAGCAAAGCAGCCAGCCACACGTTTGTTACAGGAACTGTGCCTACTACATCTCAGCCTCAGTAGAGCATGACTCTTTAGAAGACCCTAAAAGAAAATGTGTCCAGCTTTTACCTGCAACATTTTTCTGTCAGCCAGCTATGCTGAACTGTGCCAAGGGTTATTTTAATTACAAAGAGTAGCTAGCAGTGGCATTCTAACACAATCCCCACACACAGGTTGCTGTAGATGCCCAGGTGTAGTAGTGAGAGGAAAGAGCTCTGCTCTGTAATCTGTTACTTAAACAATCAGATGGGTCTCTTAACATCACTTGAATATTGCTTTAAAAATACAATTTGTAACACCATCATAAAATACATTTTTTAACAGCATTATCTCCTGGCTTGAACTTTACTAACTCTTGTCCACAATCAAGCATCATGTTGTTATTCTCAGAAACTTGTCATTCCATTTTAGTATGTAATATACCAAGTTATAATCAAAAGGCCATATAAAATAGCTCAGGTCTATTATTATATTTTTTATTAGACAAGACACGTTACCTCACCTGTGCAGTCAGAACCACTGGAATAGCAGCAGATCTCAAAAGGTGGATTCTCAGCAATCCCATTTATACAGGAAAGCTTGTAGGAATGACTAACCTATTTTTTTTAACTAATTGTAGCATTGTTAGAAATTAGTTACTGCACATGGAAATAGGTAATTTAAAATGTACACTGAAATTGCTGTAACTTAAGGGATGTTAAATGAGTAATACAAACTGTGCAAAAAGCATGGTTTCCTCTTTCGGAGTGTATTTTGAAACAGTATTTTAAACCCATTAGTTACTCATCCTTTCTAAAATGAATATTTTCATATCTGAATGTAGGAATGACAGTCCTTTGCCTACCCCCAGCTTAAAATCTGTTACTGGTGTTTACAACTTCTAAATAGTCTAGGGTTTGTGCAAAGTTGGAGCAGTTAACAAATTAACCTCTCAAATTTCAGTCTTTTCCAGTATAATGGCATATAATCAACTGCAGTATGCTGCATATTCCAAAACAGGCTATGTTGTAAGAGGCTGAGAGGATACCCGGACCACCTTTTAAATAGGGAAGCCATCATTATGGATTTAATTTGGTTTTTAACAACTGTGACTAATTCGCAGTTACTTTGCTGTGCTTAACAGCTGTTCTCATTACTACCCAAAAGTGTACTGTCAATATGAGCATCTCCAAATGCACTGACCTACTCAGCACAGTAAGTTTAAAACCATATCATGTACAAACATCAGTCACTTCAAACAAAAAGTAGGATCTGCTAATTACCTAGCTGTGGCAGGTCATCATAAGTTCTCCCAAATTAGATCATTACACACTAATGCTTTTCAGCATGCTTTTTTTGTTTGTTTGTTTGTTGGTTGGTTTTTTTTAACTTCCCCACAAAAAACAATGCATAAAAAGGGTGCATCTAAGGCAGGTGGTTTACTTAGTATGTGCTTAGAATGACAGAATTTTGGAAAGGCATGGGCTTAACAAATAGTTATTGAGTACAGAAAATTGCTGGTTTATAGGTCATTGCTGAATGGGGAAACTGCAAAAGATTATGTGCATTGCTGCTATAGTTCACTGAAATCTTTAAAGTTAGGATGCCTGGGTAAGGTGAAACAAATGCAGAGGTTAGAAAAAAAGTCTGACTTAATGGAAAAGGTATTTCTTTAACGGGATCCGATTACAGGAAGGAACATGTAGTTCATGGACTGTGTATGAAGTGCAATCGGGAAGATTGATCAAAAGATGTAATAGGCCACTCTGAGATCTGACATAGTTTATGAGCAAGAAAGGCAGTTACTTAATGAGAAACATTTGGAAAACAAAATTACCCACTTTTCAAGGGAAGTTTTTGCTCTCTTGTATCTTCCTCTGATGGAGTTGATAACGGGTTCTGCTGAGCATTCTTCAAAGTTTAGTGCATAGTATCGATATTTTTGGGGAGGATGCTTCCAAAACACTTCAGGAATAATGAAACAATATATAGGCATCTTTGCATGTGTTGCAAAGAATTTAGTGCGTAATTTTACAAAGCTAATGAAAGTAAACCCTGTGATTGTAATTTTCAATACAAGAGCAAGTTCAGAATGGGAAAAACTAAGAATACATAGGTAAGTTTTGCTTGGCAGCAGGTGAAAGTGCTGATATATTTTAGTATAGAATGTATGCTTGCAAGAAGAGTATTGTCATTCTGGGATTTCTTTTGCTGCAAATACGGGCTAGTATTCTATTCTAACATGAGTGAAAGGCATTGTTTCAGCTGCTGGTTCACCACCTGACACTTGATTGAGAGATGTTTAAGTGGAAATAGGAGCATGTATTTTCTGAGCCTTGCTGTTTAAGGGTGGGAGGGTAATAATTTCCTATTGGACTGTGCACGCCAGCCTCTCACGGTCACTTGTAAGAACTGCATCACTTCTCATTATGATCATCCTCATTCCAGCAGCACTTGTGCATTCAACACATGGTTTCTGGTTATGATGTTATGAGGGTGGAGTGGTTGCATCTATTCACCTTTCATTTGTGTGTTGATGTGGCATTTATATTAAGTAGGAGTAATTTTTTTTTCTGATTTTTTTTCTTGTGTCACCAGTGCACCTATTCCATTCTTCCATCGCTGTGCTCCTGTGAACATTTCCTGCTATGCCAAGTTTGCAGAGGCCCTGATCACCTTTGTCAGTGACAGTAGTGTCTTACACAGGCTGATTAGTGGAGTTATGACCAGCAAAGAGATTATAATGGGACTTTGCTTGTTATCACTAGGTAATTGTTTTTCTCATTACTAGCTATTTCTTAGTACTGCATTAGGAGATTGTTAACACCCTCTACCCACAATACAAGACAGCAACATTAATTATAGCATTAAGCCCTTTTAAAAAATTGTTCAGAATGCTTTTTAAAAACTTTGACAGCTGTGTAACTTACTCAGAAGTAATCTGTGTATGCATTCCTGGTTTTTCTCGGCTTGCACTGATTATGAGATAGACAATGTGTGACTATTGGTTAGCCAGCATTAGTTTTGGTACAGTTAACAGAGCATTCCCATTATCCTTATTTTTATTATAGTATTCCCCTTTCCCATTTCTAATACTCATTTTCCCCCAACCCAACTCCAAATAAACTGTTCTCAAATAAAAAGGACAGGGTGAGAAATGCACAATAGCACTATTTTCTAGAATGTAGGGGTTTTAGTTTGTTTCATTTAACATACTTATGCAAGGACATTAGAACTTTTTTTGGATAAACAAAAAACTTAAGTGCTCATTTGTTTTATTGTATGTTACCTCCTTCTTCCCCATCTTGCAAAATTAAAAGCTTCAGGCATTTGAAAATCTCAGCAGTACAGAGGCGCTAACTTGTTTCTACAGCTACAAGATGCCTCTGGCCTATACAATGACACATTGTACTACACCAAAGTGCTGTTTTAAGTCTTGTGAATTAAGGTGGAATGCTATTCACCCACATAAATTATTAATGACTGTATACTCCTAATAAGTATAAAATTTGAATCCTAAAATGTGAAGTTTCAGATACTAGCCATGTATATGAGCTGTGTGTGGTTGAGAAAGACACACTTTGAAGCTGTACCAGATAAAGAAGTTCTTTGTTTTCAGTCTGCCTTTGTGGTAACAAAAAGGCAAATGAAAAAAATCCACCAAAAATAGATGCTAGATCCCATTTAAAAACAACAACCAACCACCCAAAACCAAAACAGAACAAAAACACCCCAGAAACACAAAAGACCAGTATCATGTCAACTATGATTGGAAAGTTGTTTATTCTTATATTCTGACAGCAGCAGTAATTGATAGTAACGGTAGAAAGACTGTTCTGCATCTGAAAGCTAGCGGCTGATTAGCAATGCTACTGTTCAGGTAGAGTCAGAAGCTAGTACAGACTTTTACATACAGTTAATTTACAAAATATTTTTCATACCTTCACAGTTACAGAATTTATTTATTTTTAAACAGTGGGTAAGATTGTGTGATTCACAAAGCCAGGTTCCAGTGTAACTGCTGTACACAAACATGTATATGCAGGAATACATGTGTGCATTTACATTCACCACTCACTAAATCTTAGTTGGCTGAGATTGTAGAGGGCTTTTTAACATGCAGTTCCTGAATGGCAGTGGGACTATATGAACAAAGCTTGTTAATGAGCTCATTTTGAATATTGAAAATAAAGTTATAATTTTTTTTACATTTTACTGGCATGACATTTTGAAATACACAGCATCACATTATCTGCACTTGTTTAACAAGTGTACCTGAGTGCAAATTCTGCTCTGGTCCTCAGGGGGTGTGCTTACATTACCAGACTTGGAGTACTATCATGTCTTGCTGTCTGTTTTGTCATTGTCTAAATACATCTCTGTTTGTATGTATGCATTGTGTCTTGTATTTAATGTACTCTGTAAATGTATTTATGATTTCTTTGTTTTAGTCAACAGTATAAAAGCAGAAGTTGTAGAGGTGCCTAAAATACTTAACTGTCTGTGCAGTGAGTTTGTAAGGCTCAGAAATCTGTCTAAAAATCCTTCTAAAGCAGTTATCTTAGTGCAGTGGGAGAATTAGGAATTTCTACTTGACATAATTTCTCTGCTTATTTTATTTTTCTTCTTTTGCAGTGTTGTCCATGATTTTGATGGTTATAATCAGGTACATTTCAAGAGTACTTGTCTGGATTTTAACAATTCTTGTCATCCTGGGATCACTTGGTAAGTCTTGTTTGTCTCTCATTTTCTGAGTGCCCAGTTCTAATCTTTGTGCTCCGTGTCCTCAGGCCAGCTACAATCCTGCAAAGATCTTAGACCATTCATTTACCTTCAGCTTTCCATTGAGTCGCTTGTATATGTCTTGCAAAAAAGCCACCTTTGTAATTGCAGTTCTGTCCCAGAGAGCGCACTGCTTCTTAGAGGCTTGCTGCGCACGCTGCTTGGCTGGCAAGCTTCCTGTCAGCCTAGCTCATTATAGCCTATGTAAGCAATATGGGATATTCCTCACAGCACTTGTAGCACAGACCTAAGCATTTCCTGCATCTTAACCTGCCTTCTGAGCATGTCAGCAATGCAGCTAGTCTGGATGTGTCTGATGGTATACCCACCCACTGGGCATACTTAAGCATGCATGAATCAAAGGGCAACTTACTATTTATGTAACTTCAGGGGATCTTGGAATGTAGATGTGTCCACATAACCATGTCATACTGATCAGTCCCTTCAGTCATCTGGATAGCTCTGTAGGTGTATCTAAGAGCTGTTCCTCAGGAGAGGAAGCAAAGATGCTTTTCTAGCATTTCTAATAGAAATCTTGTATTTCCGTTTGACTTGGAAAGTTCTGCATGATCTAGATCATGTATGAAATGCAGCCAGCTGTGCTCTCTTTGGAATGGCTACACACTGCCTCATACAAAATTATACAGCTTGCATGAAAATAGCCTTAGGTTATCACATTAACTTTTGCATTTGTAAAACTAGAGCTTTCTATTCTTGATACTCAGTAGCTATGCCAAATATATGGGGAGACAATTGTAGGGAAGGAATGAAAATAGAATAATCATATTAGGGAGCACTAGCAATTTAATTTTTGCAATTATAACTGCAAGGAATGGAAAAAAAAATCAGACCATCTATGTTTTTTTTAGGATCATTTGTTTTTTTTCTGGTCACTGGTCTTAGGCTCTGTGACCACAGAAAAGCTAAAAAAAAATAATATTTTTTTTCATTCTCTTTAGAAACTTTGAGTGAAAGAGTTGAATAACTTATTGCCATCTGTTGTTCTGTTCTAAAAAAGTTACACCCATTACACAAGCTGAACAAAAACATGACAATTGTGAGACATACTGCTTGTTTTGTATTCACTGCTTAGGAGTTGCCAAAAGAGCATACTCCATTTCAGACCTGAGCAGAGTACCTTCAGCAATGACTTGTGATGTCTAGAGAAGTCTGATATATATATATATATATATATGTATATATGTATCTCAGAGGGGAGGTCTCATCTGTCTGAGGGGCTGGAGTCCTCTATTTAAGAAATGTTCTACCTTGGACAGGTAGCTAGAATAGGAGAATGATATTCTGGCCACAAGATTTAGGATTCTGTAACAGGGTTAGGAGAAATTTATACTGGCTTCCTGTGCCTTTCACTGATGTTTGTTCCAGTGCCCAAAAGACACTGCCCGAAGAAGAGGTAGCTATGTGTCAGTAGTCCAGGGTGCCATTTTCAGCATCAGGGCTGTTCCTTCTTTTCTTTATTAGTCTTCTCAGGAGTTGTAGACTCCTTTTGTTCATTTTGTTATTTTGCACCCTAATCCAAAGGTCCCTCTCTGTTTCCCTATCTTATTATACACATATAAACATATATCCTACCATGTAACTGTTTTTATTTTTGTTTCTCTATTGCATGTGTGATGGAAGGTGTGATCTTCATTCTTAGGGCTCCCCATGAAGTAGTTCTTTCATGCACTTCACCCTGAAATGCAAAGAGCTGCAAGTCTCTTAAGTGGTCATAGTGGGATGAGACTGGGAAAGGAGTATATCCTCTTGAGAAGAAGGCAACAGAAGAGGACTAAGCAGTTCTTCCTTCAAAGTTCCTATTGGGTTAAGCATCAGTGCCCCTGTGTATTCTTTACCAAACTAGACTTCAAAAGAAACTGTTTAGTTCCTTTGCTGCTAGGTAGTTTGGCAGTGTCACACAGAAGGAGCATCTTTCATTTACCCTGTCATTTTTTTTCGCTAAAACATAGGTGGTACAGGAGTCCTGTGGTGGCTGTATGCTAGGGAACGAATATCTGCCAGTGCTGTTGAGACTCAAATAGCCAAAGACAATCTTCAGGCTCTCCTGATCTATGCCATTGCAGCTACAGTCTTCACGGTATGCTTTGCTATTGACTATTATTTTATTGTTCTGGTGGTCTCTTATTTTTTTATTCAGGTGAAAGGTTTATGTTGTACACATTTTTTAAGAGCTTATTTCTACTTCAAGCTCTGTTGCAGTGGGTTTGTTTGTTTGTTTGCTTTTTACTTCTAGGCATTGTTCTTTAATACCTAATTTTGAGTCAGGAGAGATTTCCTAACCCTGCAGCTACTTTCCTCTACCACAAAATGTCCACAGGGACTTCCAAGAATAGCTACGATATTGGACCCCCAATCCAATTTCACTTACAAGATTTTTCTTAGGTTCCCCATTCAGGGGTACTTAGTCATTTCAGTTTATTTTAAAGTCCTTTAACCATTCCTACTTCTGAAATTGGTTGTTCCCAAACTTTTTTCATTAACAAAAACATCATTGTGAGCTGAAATACTAACACTGGTTATAGAACCAATTTATCTTCTTTAGGCCTTGCTTTTTGTTTCAGAGTCACTGACTTTACTACTAAAATTTGACAATATTTAACTAACTTAATATGACGAGACCACCACACCATGCTCAAATATAAATGTTAAATGGTATTTTTCATTACATCTTGCTGAGTTCACTGGTTTATAAAACAACTGAGGATAGACTCTGGTCTAATCTAATCAGCCTGAGCCTGATGATGATTCCAAATACATAATTATGAGATCGGTGTTCTGCAGAAGTGTAAGTTGGAAAATAATTTCTCACCAGAAGAAGCTGATACAGATTTTGCCTTTTGATCTTGTGATTCTATAGATAGAGCATGTGTTAATTTTTTGCATTTGAATATCCTAGCTGTGCAAAATGATAGCTTACTTATTTTTCAGTTCTCTAAAATGTGATTTTGAAACTTCTCCCTCTAGGTTATCTTGTTCTTGATAATGCTAGTTATGCGTAAACGAGTAGCTCTCACCATTGCCTTGTTCCATGTGGCTGGCAAGGTCTTCATTCACCTGCCGCTGCTAGTCTTCCAGCCGTTTTGGACATTCTTTGTGCTTATCCTCTTCTGGGCATACTGGATCACAGTCCTGCTTTTCCTTGGTACTACAGGTAAGCAGCTACCAGGCTTATTTTAAATAAATTCTGCTCCATTTTTGTATGGTTTCAGGCAGAATTGGTTAAAAAGCATGTGTGAACCTCTTGTTAAAAAAAACCCAAAACACATACTGTGCTCCTGTTCTTGTCTGCTTCGATGACTTCAAAACACTTGTTTTGAGAAAGTTGTGTGTTTAAGTTTTCATTCCCACTTTGTGCCTTAGGATGGCTTTTTGATTTGACGCAAGTTGGCATGTTGCAAACCGGAAAACTCCATTAATAAGAAGGGTATTACAATTTTTTTTTAAAATAATTCCCACTAATTTTACATAAGCAGGTTAAAACCAGCCTAGTCTTGCAGTTGATTTCATCAGCTATTGTACTGTAGTCACTACTCATACAGATGAAGACGTAGTAATGAAAGGGCTGTTGCACCTAGTCTCCCAAAATGTAAATATACCAGAAGTACTTTTCAGTTGTTCGTAACTTATGTGTCCAGTATTATTCCTGTATTTTCCAGGATTATTAGGGAGGTTTTCTGCTGTTTGTATTCTGAGAGCAGCCACTCTACTCTCCATTTCTGCCTGCTGCGTAGAGCATAGAACATGAGAGCTTTGTGTTTAGGGACTGACAAGAAGTTCTAAAATTATTTGATTCTGTAGGTTCTAATCTTAGTTACTCCAGCACAGAAACCTAGCAACTGCTTTTTAAAATGGAAGATGACTGTGTTATTTTGCAATAAGTTGTAGGCAGCAGATACTATCATTCATTACTAAAAACCAAAAATTTTTGAATTTATTGTTTATTGCCATTCCGATAGTAGCAGTGTTTCAAGTCACAGAGCTATTTCAGGGTAATGCAAGGTAAGTATTTTTTTATTTCATAGCCACTTAGCAAGGGATGGAGGTAATAGGATTCATGTGTTCTTGTTCTCATTCTCATTATTGTTGATTTTTTTAAATTTTCATTACATGCTGTGCTACGTGCAGAAAATGTTTGTCTCTGAAAGTGAGTTAAGTCTCAGTTCCATGCTTCACTCTGTGAGTTAAAGACCACTGCACAGGGACTAAATTTGTAGCAGAATTTAGGCTGATATTATATTTTACTGACAGAACTCTTTAATTCGCCTTGATTCTGCAAAGACTAATGTATGCCTTTAGCTTTATGTGCACTCAGTATCTTCACTGATACCAGTTGAACAAAATCTTTGTGCAAGTAGGTACAGATCTTTTTAATCCAAACCAGGAAAACATAAAAAGAAACCTACACTTAAGAAGAACTTGTTCATTAAAACCAAAATTATTTCAATAGTTCAGTGTATTCACAAGAAAATGCTAATTATTTTATGTAAATGCAAAAGCATAGCTAAGAAGGTGGAGAAGGTGCTATCAATGTTAAGTCAAAACAATGGTGTTCAAGGTAAGTGTTTTACACTTGATGTAACATGATGTTACTTACAGTATTTTTCTCAACCACATCAGCTGTTCACATAACTGTTGTATGAAACATCTCAATGTGGGTTAGCATACTAAACTAGAGCTTATCCTAGGAGGGTTCTAATACGTGCTATCAGTCTAGTGCGTCATACTGCTATTTAGATTAAACAAAGAGTCCAGACTGAATAACCCCAACTCTCTCAGCCTGTCTCTATAGGAGACGTGCTTGTCTAAGCATCTTCATGGCCTTCTCTGGACTCACTGCAACAGGTGCACATCCTTCTTAAATCAGAGTCCCCAGAACTAATGCAGTACTGCAGAGGGGGATCTCATGAGAGTGGAATAGAGGGAGAGAATCACCTCCTTTGGCCTGCTGGTCACACTTCTTTTGGTGCAGCCTGAGATACGGTTCGATGGGCTTGCACGCACACACTACGAGGTCATGTTGAACTTCTAACCAGCCAGCATCCTTTGTCTTTCTCCTCAGGGCTGCTCTCAGTCAATGTATGAAATTGTATGTTTAGACTCTCTAAAGCTGCTCCTCATGTCTGTGAATACCTTTAAAGCTACAAATATTGTTGAAATACATGAACAAAGATCATAGGGGAAACAAAAAGTGGTTGTTAATTTTGACATCTAGATGTAGGGAGCTGTGAAGTTTAATTTTGATTCTTACTGTATGAATAATACCAACAGAGGAGTAGACTGAAATTAGGAATGACTGAAGCAGTCTATTACTATGTTTATAGAAAATTTTTGCTACGTAATGGTGGTTAGTTTTGGAAATTTTTACCATGTGGCTAAAAATTAAAGTGTGGGATTTTGAGTATGCTCAGAATATTTTTTGTAGTGCTTTTTTCAAATGCCATTATATTGATTGTCTCAAAAGCTGTATCTTTCTAATGAACAGTCCTCCTAAACATGACATTTAGACCTAATAGTAGGAGCTAAATGGGTTCTGCTGTAGCCAGTTATGAACTGCTAATGCCATATGCTGCCCTCTTTGTTGATGTAAGCACCATTTTGTTTTTTACCCTCATTTATTTCTAGGTAGTCCTGTCCCAAATGAAGAAGGATTTGTTGAATTTAGAATGGTAGGTCCTTTGAAATACATGTGGTGGTACCATTTAGTGGGACTCATCTGGATCAGCGAGTTTATCCTAGCATGTCAGCAGATGACGGTAGCAGGGGCTGTTGTAACATACTACTTTACAAGGTAAGGACAACTTAAGTCTACTGTGAGTAGCCTAGAAATTGATTTAGCAGGAAGAATGAGGGATAAAGCTTTTGGGGAGAATACTTGTTTCCATTGCGAAAGGTGGGGAGCAGTTGAATTTTGTTGACTTTTTAAAATCATATCAAGTTGCATAATTGGTTTGTTGGTTATAGATGGTATTCTTGATATTTAGGACTTGAAGTCTTGTTTGCCTTGTAACGTGTGCACATTATATGGGCATGGATGTTGCTTACAAAGCAGGATGCACCTGGAAGGTCATCTGTGATGCTAATAATTATTGCTGATAAGCTCAGTAAAGATTAAAAAAACATTGAAAGCAACTGATTATTATTTGAATTGCAAACCAGTGCCCTTTTAAATTTACAGTACCTCATTAATCTTTCGTACAGAAGGTTACTTAAGGTCTTATTATAGTCATCATTTACATGTAGATTCTGACAAGATCATGTACAAATAAAAAGTGATACAAAATAATGTGCATTAAAATTCTATATTTTACTGCTGTTATTGGATACTAAACTGTGTAGCAAGAGATACTTTATGCTATCTGCTCTGCATGTATCTGCTAGCTGTTTCAGAAGGCGATACTAATTATTAAGTGATGGTTTTACCAAATTTCATGCACAAGAATTTTTCTTCACAGAGGTAAAAAACTGTTTTTAGAATAGCAAATTTAGCTTGGGGTTTTAGTCCCTAGAAAAGAAATTAAAAGATCTTATTTGAGTCATCTAGGACTGAAATTTTTCAGGAAAAAAAGGTGATATCTGATGCTGTGTTAGTATTTTGTGAGAATAAATGGTACGTCAGTGATATGAAATATTGTGGAAATACTTTGGCAAAAAAGAAACAATTACATTAATACCTGTTTTATAAAAGTATGGTTCAGTGAAGCTTCTCCACATATCAGCCTAGATATTTATAGTGCATACTACATTTCTTTAAAAAAAAAACCCAACAAACAAGCCCACTCCCCCCCACCCTCACCCGCCCTTTTAGTGTTCAGGAACTAGATAAGGTATTTTTTTATATATATTATTAAAGCCTTTTCCAAACAGTATAAATACAAATCCTCTGGATAAAGAGCAGCATGAGTAGAGTATGTTGACAAAATATTTAGCAATGGTGGTTTACTTAAGGAAAACTAAGATGTTACCCCCAGGAAGAATGCATTAGTAGCCCAAATACACATGTAGTTTAGCTAGTGGTTTTTCATGTATGTTTTTAGCTTTTCATATGAAAAATATTGTATGCAAAAATTTCTAATGGTATGCAGCAACCACCCTCTTATTCATGCCATTTGCTTTTAAGTGTCTGGTATTTAAAATAATGGGGTTTTAAATAATGCATACAGATATTTTTCAAATGCATGAGTCTTATCACAAATGTTTAATTGGTTTGTCTTTTTAATTGTGGCTGTTACATGAATTACATTTGACTCCTTATCTGCCCTAGTCTTCACAACATCAAAGGCAAAGAATTAATTTTTTGTGCTGACAGAAATTCTGTTATTTTATTAATAATGAAGTCCTCCAGTATACCAGTGAAATACATCTATAAAGTTATTACAAGATGTTACAGTGATGTAATTTCATGAATAATTAAACTAGATTGAGTAAAGAACTAGGAAAATAGAGAAAAAAGAGGATAATTTCATTCTGAAATAGATTGCTTAGCGGTGTATACACTCCTTTGGTAAGTTTATGTATTTTCTGTCACCTGAGTGTGAATTCTTTTTAACTGTATCTTGTCATTCCATAACAGGAATTTTATTTTAAGTTAGTAAATACCCATTTCTCCCTACTGTTATCCTTTGGTGCTTTTAAAGACATAATTCTGATCTGAAAAGTGACTTAGTAAGAAAAGAAAGGGCATTAATTGGGACCTCCCCATTATTTTACATATTAGCACCTTTCCACAGCAAATGAGATGAAGTTATCCATGGAGAAATGTTTTATGTGTGTCATTGACATATAAAATGTGATGTTAATTCACAAAATGTGATATAAAATTCACACATGTCATCTCTTCGTTCACTTTAGCTAGATGATTCCTCTCGACTCATACGGTAACAAACATCAGGATGTTCTGCATTACAGACTCTTCCCTCAGTTATATTTGCCTCAAAAGGAGGAAGTAGTTGGGTGTAGTAGTTGGGTGCCTGGGTGTAAGACTCAGATCATTTATGTGATTTTGCCCAACGGGAAGTAGAATTTGGCTTCTCCCACCTAAGCTTTGAAAGTTAACTGGAAGAAAACACAGAAATGTTAGCACTTGTTCCTTTAATATGCTTGTAATCATGTTTCTATTTTTAATAAAGAAGAGCCATTCTTTAAATGTTGAATAGAGCTGTTCTTTGAAAGAGATGGAAGTGGCTTCTTTGGTAGAAAATATAAATAATTCTAAAAGGGAGTGAAACCTGTGAATGTGAGTATTCATCTGACAGCTTAAAAATATTCTAGCCACATTGCAGTAAAATAGCTTGTTTTAAGGCTTATTACGTGGGTCCTTAAGGATATAATAGCTAAATCAGAAATGCAGAACATCAGAGAGAAGGAATTACCTAATAAATAAAAATAGTAATATCCTCTCCAAAGTCCCCACAGAGATCTCCAGCAGAACAGAAGGGGAAGACAAGTTTATCAGTAGTCCCACTGAAAAAATGTTAGCGTTGTTTCTCACTGGTTTTGGAAGGTTTTGAATTACACACCATCAAATGTAGTTTTATAGCAGCTGCTAGTTGGCGATAGCAGTAGTGCAGCCAGCTGCTAGAAAGCATGCCCTTAAGACATACTGATTCCTTCCTATTCCTGTTACTGCATTAAAGCCAAAACTGTGACTTAACACAGACTGACAGTGTGGAGTGAACAATATATGCTGAAACTTAATATAAAGATAACACATTCGTTTTGCATGTTATTTATTGAGAATTTGTAGCACTTCTAGATGATGTTGCATACATACTGATCATCCTACTTTATTCATTTTCTCAACAGGGAGAAAAGGAATCTGCCATTTACTCCTATTCTGGCATCTGTTAATCGCCTTGTTTGTTACCACCTAGGAACAGTAGCAAAGGGGTCTTTTATTATCACACTAGTGAAGATACCACGAATGATCCTTATGTATATTCATACACAACTCAAAGGAAAAGTAAGAGAAATAGATTACATTTTCTTACGGAAACTCAAGACCTGATGTTTTTTGCACATTTATTTAATCTGTGTGGGAGGATGGAAGCCCTCTTTGGTGTAGATTAAAAACAAGTAAGAAATTTTTCACTATGAGTGTGGTGAGGCAGTGGAACAGGCTGCCCAGAGAGGTTTTGGCTGCCCCATCCCTGGTAGTGTTCAAGGCCAGGTAGGACTGGGCTTGGAGCAACCTGGCCCATGGCAAATGGGTTAGAACTAGATGAGCTTTTACGGTTCCTTCCAACCCAAACCATTGTATGATTCCATGAATATCTGCTCTTTAAAGGACTGTGGAACTGAGAGGGACTGTTCAAATTGTCAACCTGTCAGTTGCTGAAACACAAAAGATTATTGTTTGCTTAAGATTTGTTGGTTTTCTTCTTTATCTTTGTTTTCCCACATTCTGTGCTTCCTAGGAAAATGCTTGTGCTCGCTGTATGCTTAAAGCCTGCATCTGCTGCCTTTGGTGTCTAGAAAAGTGCCTGACCTACTTAAATCAGGTAAGCTTTTTAATATTAAAAGTTTATCTAAGGGCTGCTAATACAGAGATATATTCCCAGAATGCTGTCTTGAGGCTAAAACATAATGTACCATATAATGGAACTGAACTTGATTTATGGTAGCTCAGTCTTGTCTCCATTACTGAAATTACACTTCAAATCACTCCATTAGTCTTTGTTTACATTGCAAAGGTGAAAAATAGGCAGTATTCATCTTTGTGAATACAGTATCTCAACCTTGTAACAATTTGTTTAGTGTTTGGAGATGCTCCCCCTCATGTCAGCCCTGTCAAACTACATAAGAGTTTCAAAAAATACGTTTGCTGTGAAAAGGAGGGAAGCTTTTCTAGGTGTAATATTTACGGCTCACAGAATTGAAAACCTGTATGTAACATCAAATTGTCATTATAATTTACAAAGTGGAAAGAGTCACGAGCTGCAACACACTGGCTGGTCAGACTCCTTTGTAAAAGAGGTTTTACTGACCTGTGGTTCCACCTCTTTGAAGTATATCTAAAAATATATCTCTTTTCCCAGTGTTCATTTTTTTGCTTGTGGAAATATAAAAAAATAAAATCAGAAGAAAGTATTTAAACCCAGTGTAATCCTTGAAAATTGTCCTGGCTAACCTTGAATACAGTTGAGTGAAGTATCTAGAAATTATCTTGGTGGACTTGCATGACTCCCAAACTCTTGTATTTCCAGAATATTTTTCTAACTACTTGCTGTAGTTAAGCCACTGCTCACCCTCCTGCAGAGAAATTGCAAATTCTATTTAATTATTTTTTTTAATAAACTTGTTAATGCATAAATGATGAGCAAGGGAGGAGAAGAATAGTAATCCTCTACCTTGTATAGTCTTCTGTCAGCTGGTACATACTGTTTGGTTCAACATCTCTGAAGGGAATCTTTGTTCGTTAACCTCTTACAACTTATGTGACTTACTCAGAAGCCATATCTTCCCCCTCCACCCTCTCATCTGAAATATCTGATCACTTAATGAGTAAATCTTCAATCTCTTTTCCCCAGAATGCATATACAGCCACAGCTATCAACAGTACCAACTTCTGCACCTCAGCGAAGGATGCCTTTGTTATTCTAGTGGAAAATGCTTTGCGAGTGGCTGCCATAAACACAGTTGGGGATTTTATGCTGTTTCTAGGAAAGGTATGTATGTCTGCTGGATACAGTTGTTACAGACCTAAATATTAGCAAGTTTTCCTTAGCAACGGCTTGCACCTCAAATACAACATGCATTAAAATTCTTGTTTCTTGGTATGCACTCTACTTGGAGAATTAAAAGGAGACTAGAATAATTGTTCTGGTCAGTCACATTTTTGAGTCTCCAGCTGTTGGAGGTATACTTCATGGAACTTAATCCAATGAATTATTCCTATCCTTTGAATGATGTTGTGTCGTCATTTGCTAAAAAAATTAATACCAATCCATTCAAATGCATAAGCATTTGGACACTGGTTGGGCTCAGCTGTCTTCCTTATTACGTTCCTCTACTTTTTTTAAGTCAGAGTACAATAGTCCGATCTTTTAATCTAGTAGTTAAGCCATTAAGATGTGAGAAGTAATAAACACATAATGAAGGCGTAGGTGCTTGGGAGGTAATGAAATTACATAACATGGTTTTATTGAGAGGTCTGAAAGGTGTTAGAAAACATCTCCCTGAAAAGATGTCTTTCAAATTATTAGAGAAATGCATAGGTGACAGGAATATTAAAATGAACAGCTCAGCATATAAAAATTAGTGTCAGTTAAAACAGTGCTAGGCTGACAGCCTGCCTCCTCTATCATCTTCCTTCTCTACCAGTTCAACTTGATATTTTCATAATACAGGAAAGCTCACCTGTTCTACAGTTCATAATATTAGGTTCTGAAATGTACAAAATGTTGAGTTACTACAACAATTGTATTAGTCCTTTTATTATTCCCAAAGACCAAGCTGGTACTCAGTGAAGTAGCTGTTGGGGTCTCACACACAATATAGTTCTGTGGAGGCTGTTACATGAAGTGCCTCATGTGAGTTCTGATTTGCTTTCCTCTGTATGCAGATGAGACAGAGAAAATCAAGCAAAATCAATCCTTTGCAAAACAATAAGCACACAGGTTAAGAAAAACCCAAACAGTATTAGACCAAACTAAATATGTCAAAAGCCTTCTACCATTAAGTTTGTCTACTGTTTTCCTTTTCAGGTCCTGATTGTCTGCAGTACAGGTTTGGCTGGGATCATGTTGCTGAATTACCAACGAGATTACACCATCTGGGTGCTGCCACTCATCATTGTCTGCCTCTTTGCGTTCCTGGTTGCTCACTGCTTCCTTTCCATTTATGAAATGGTTGTTGATGTCCTTTTCTTATGTTTTGCCATCGATACAAAATACAATGATGGGAGCCCTGGGAGGGAATTCTACATGGATAAAGTACTTATGGTAAATTTTGCCTTGTTCTCTAAATCTACAGATATGGTTCCATAAAATTGGTCTTTTGACAGGGAAGTGAACTCACTAGCTGGCTTTAATATGTTTTGTTTGTTGGGTTTTTTTTTAATCTGGTTGCGTTGCTGTCTTGTTCATGGCTTGATCAGCAAGCAGTATGATAATAAGTAAATAATAGTAAGTAAGTAATAATACTTCCTTCCCTTGGCATCACTGGTATTGGCTTCTGTTTGCTGACTGCTAGATAAGTAGTCATCTTACAGAATCTCACTCTTGGGTATCATTTCTTGTTAAATAATACAGTGCAGAATGGAAAGAAGCAAAACAAGGTGTAAAGGCTTGGGTTTTATGCTTTCCTAAGAAGGACCTGTCTTGGGGTATGAAAAAGAAAAAATATCGGAGAATTCTACCCCACACATGGATAGTGACCACACTGGGGTTTTTCTTCTTCAGGTAGACAGCAATCAGAATTTGACTGTCTATCATGCACAATAAAAACAGGGTTTATGTTCTGTCCTGTAGCCTAGTTGCTACATCCAGGCCTTTTGCACAATTCAGTTCTGATTTGCTTGTTCCATCTTATTCTCTGTTCACTATAGCTAGAAACCAAGATGTAAAAATCCTGCCTCTTAAGCCTTTCAGTTTGTTGTTGAGTAGGTAATTTTCCTACCAGTATTTTGTGTCAACCGTAGAATATGTCAGTGTAAAATGTACACTCATGTGTTGGCCAGAGGAAGATTCTCGTGAATTCTAGATATAATTTCTATTTACCTGTTAGAAAACCATGCCAAGAATTTAATACTAAATTTTTGGTAAAACACTACATATATACTAGTGTATATAGTAGCTAACGAGTTGCTTTTTAGCACAGAATAAAATGCAGCATGCTGTCCTGGAAGATAACACAGGTAACTTATCAAAGCATTGTGGGTTTCTTTAGAGAGCAGTTGATATCACAGAGCACCAGCGGCTAATGTTTGCTGAAATTTGCTACAGAATGCTTGCCTTTAAGAGAAAAAAAAAAAAAGACTTAAAATTGAATTATAATCTTTGCTAATCTTCATGAATAGGTGATTTTGATCCTGTGAAAAATTTAAGTGTTTGAATTAAGGGAAGTTGGGGAAATCAACAAAATTTTGCAAGTAATTGTCTCCAAGTGCCCCTGTTAATGACGTTTTAATGTTAACACACAGTTAACAGGATGGGATGGAGTAACTGTGATCTTTGGGTTTTTCTGTGGGATTTTTTTCCTTTTTGAGGTGTTTTGGTTTTCTTGGTTTTGTTTTTTTGGGGAGGGATTTTTTTTTTTTTGCGACAATCACCCTTATCTTCCTGCCCCGCAAAGAAGAGCATTGTGTGGTAAATGTGAAAGTTCTATCAGCACACAAGGCATATAACTCTCTGGCTTCCAGAATTAAATGAGGGAGACCTTTGTGGTTATTTGGCATGCTTTTTTGATATTTTGTGGACTATGTCTGAACAAGAGAAATGGGAGGAACAAGTTGTGTTGACATTTTGAGCAGTTAAATCTGAAAGTTTTGTCTTGATATTTGATGTTTGGGGTCTGCTCTAAGAAAGCTCTTTCACTTCATTACTGTTTTTCAGGAGTTTGTGGAGAATAGTAGAAAATCTATGAAAGAAGCTGGTCGGGGAGGTGGAGCTGAGGGCAGAGAGCTAAAACCAATGGTAGGTGCAGATGAGGAGGTGGCGATCCTCCAAGAGTTTCACTTTTACTTCTTCTCCCTCTTTGTCTTTACTGACTGCACTTCTTCAGGAGAAGTTTTTGTTCTCTGTATCACTCAAGATGTTCTGCTTTTTCTGTTTGTGAGCTTGCCTATCACCTGGATGGCAGAGTTTTTGTCACAGCTGAGACCATCTCCTGTAAAAGTAAGATGAAAGGAACTGTGTCTTCTGAAACAAATGCATCATTTCAATAGGATTAGTAGTACATGCTCCGTGGCATGCACACACAGTCCCAATTGCTAAATACTCTCAAAATAAGGTGGCTCTGGAATTCCTTGGGCTACTCTGAATTTAATCATCTTTTCAGCCATGAGCTGAACAATTTTTGTTCATCTTATGTTCACCATAAAAGCCTGAAAAACACTACTGCATGCATCCATTGTTGCAAAGTAGGACCAGGCATTTAAAGCTCTCACCAAATTATTTTATGTATTATACAGTGCCATGGAATTGGATACAGTGATTCCTTTCAACCTGCTGAAATGACATTTCTCCCAGTTGTTTGTTTTTATTGCCAACTACTTACGTTGCTTGTCTCTTGTGTGCTTTTTCCATCTCACACTGTCAGATACACAGACAGTGAACAATGCATCATTTATGCTTCTGCAGCCTGTTTTACTTATGGTGTGCCTGTTAGGAAGGCATTGCATGTCTGAGTAGCCTGGACTAAGGAACAGCTATCATGGTACAGATAACAGATAGGAGGATGAGTTTGGAAGGTGGAGAAGTGAGAACATATGATGGAGAGCCAGGCTGGGCAAGGTATGAGTTGTCATCGTGCAATGTTACTATATGAAATAAACTTTTGTTCCATCTTTCTCAGAGTATTTGGGACCTGACTCGGTTCCTTAACATGGGACAATTTTTTAACCTAAGGGAATCTAAATAAGTGTATGCTAACAGTAGATTTTTTTTTCAATGATGTACATGAAGCCATGTTGCATGAGCACTTTTCGACCAAGTTGGAATGGGTTCCTGGTGTAAAGTGTAGCTTTGCGTGTGTTGCTATTTCATTATACCAATTTCTAGATTTGCTTATGCCTTATTGCTGCTGTGTCTATACATCTAAAAAACTAATTCTATGTTTATTTAATGATTTTACTCTGGGAGTAATTTTAGCTGTTCAAACAGACACTAATGTTGGGGTTTCAGAGTGATCTAAATGCTGTAGGTATAAAGACACCATTAAAATTATTGAGAATTGGTTGTGCAAACCCTCTTGTCACATAAAGAAGATATCTCAGTCCAAAATTTTGTTATATTAAGCTCAAATTCAAACAACTGATTTATCTTGAGTGGTTTTACACTTATGCTGTCATCAGTGCTAGCACAGATTGCAACTTAGCCTTTTTTACTTGACTGCCTAAAGCTTGGATGTTAAAGCCTGTTCACTGTGCCCCTGCTTGTAAAAGGGCAAACTAGGTACTTGCAAGTCAAAGATGGTCTTGTTGTTTTATGAACATGACTCTAGGTGCTTAAGCCTAGCACTGTCCCAAAGTCCTCCTAGGACTGCTGGCAAAAATGCTGAGCCCTTGGGGCTAACCCTGAGTGTCACCTGCTGAATTACTCCCAGTTTTGCTGCTCATGTGATTGTCTTGTTTGGAACTGATTGCTCCATGTTTTTTCAAATGGTCTTCCGTTTTCGGGCATTCAGCTCCAGTTGTTTAGTTTCTGGAATACTAGGATCTCACTTTCTGACAAGGACAGGACACAGCAGTTACCTCCATAAAATTTCTTATACATTTCCCCAAGTAAAGGCCTCAGTTACATCCGGGATAGGGTCACTCATAATTCTATTCTGTACTAGTAGTGCCTATAGTGCCCAAATTTGGTATCTGAAAATTAGATTAATTTTTCTTTTTTTTTTTTCCTTTTTTTTCCTTCTTTTTTTAGAAATAATCTTTTCTGGTTTGCTTCAGTCTCCTTAAAATGCAAATATTTCTTAGACATGACAATTAGTTCTAAAACTGAAATGCCCTAAGTGCTGGGACCTTCTCTTCTTGTATCAAGGCACAAGAAAAAACCAACTTTTCACTTTTCTTTCTTTGTGATTTCCAGTGACCCCTTTGACTCAATTTCTCCTTGTCCTTTGGCATTTGTCTAAGACTGTACTGTATGACTTTGTTTTCTAGGCCTCTGGAGCAAGTTCATCTTGAAACTAGCCAGCCATATTGGAACCCATTGACATTCCAAAACAGTATATATATACATATATACATGCATATATATATATATATACACACACATATATATATATATAAAAATAAACAGCCAAAAGCAGAGAAAAGGAACAGGGATTTAATACTTTTTTTAACAATTATTTTTGTGAAACATGTACTCTTTTCATACGGGTGGCTTTTACAAGCAGCTTTATCATTGTTCCATTTTTTTAATTATTCATTGTGGTCATGGAAATGTTGATTCTTATCTGCCTGATATTTTACAATCTGGAGGAGGTATCATTGTAAAGATAATCTGAAATGATGACTGGTGTAGAAACAGATTTCCCATGACACTGCTAATGTAGTGAGAGTTTTACGTGCTTAGTTTGTTTAAATCTGCATTAAAGTCAAGACAGTTATATGTAAGGAAAAACTTCAAATCAAGAAAAGTCTCAAATTTAGTTTTTCAGAAGGTGGTTTCAGTGAGAGTTCATTCTATTTGAACAGGTTTGCAAGTAGTCACTTTACTTTTCAGCCCTGGCTGAGCATAGTTTTTTTTTATCAGTATCAGATATCACAATAACCAACTCCTCAGGTATTCAGGTGTGTGGGAGCCCTTGCATCTCCTATTAAATAGAAACTACAAAATGGGGACAGATAATTTTTATATGCAATTAACTTCCTGTTTTATCCTACTTACCCCTCATACCCATGGCCCTCTGTCCTCCCCTTGAGTTCAGTAGCCTTCTTCACACTTCAGCAGTGCTCCTTTGAAGGGTATGAATTCTCCACATGAAACAACTGAAATAACATTGTTAAAGCTCAGTCTTAGTCATACTCATGATTAGTTCATGACTAGAGATAAAGATGCTGAGGATGGAAAGAGAAATGGACTGTACACCTGTACAAAAAAAGTACTGTATGCTTCATTTCATTCAGTGCTGGAGAGCTCTGGGAGGAGGAAGGAACTGTTCCTTACCTGTCATTTCATCCATATTTGTATGTACTGTAGCGGGTGGCTAAAACAGGAAAGGGCAGAGAAGCATTTCTTTGGAAGTGTAACTGCCAGGATAGTTATCTAAAGTTATCAAATAATAACAAAAGAACATGCTTTTTTATTATTATTAGATACTTATATTTCTTTTCAGTCTGGAAGCTCACCAGATACAAATGCTGATGTTAAATTGTTCGGCATACTGTAATGGTAAATGCTTAGAAGTGTATTTGCTAAGAATTCATGATTCTGTCTATGCTATATACTCCTTTTGTTACAATTTTTTTAAGAAAACTATTTTTGTTAATATAAAATTAATATTTCAGAGCGGAATTTTTAAACTTATTGCACTAAATACGAGCTCTGTACAAATGAATAATGCCTCGATGGTTTGATCACTCCATTCAAGAAAATCTTTTGGAAGAGAAAAGCCCTTCTGCAGAAGGTTTGCAATGGAGTGGAGTGGTATGTCTAGTTAGAGACATGCACAACTCATCTTACAAAAGTTTAATAAGTAAGCAGGTATCTGTGCTTCCTTTCAGAGGATCAGACTTTTAAATTGCTGCCAAAGGTTTAAAAAACATGCGGTATCATGTAGCTAACCAGTGCTCTTACCTTTTGGCAACAGTGAAATATTTCACTCCTGCTTCTATAAACCATTTGGTAAATTTGTTTAGTTTTCTTTCGGTAAGCCAGTTAAAAGGATTTACTCTTTTCATATCACAGAACCCAAACTACATGAAATTAAAAATACATTTAGAAATTATAGCTGCTGGGGAGGCAGGGAGACAGAATTATCCAATCCTGCAAGTTCTTAGACACTTAGTTCTAAGTAAACCAAATTGGTAGCTCCACTGACATCAGGAGAAAGTTGTAAGTTACTCATTCGTGTAAGTGCTAACTGGCCTAGAGCTTCAACCTAGGAATTCAAACTGGCCTTTCACTTCAGCTTAGAGATCAGGCTATCTAGAAGAAGCACTGCAGCAGCCTTAAGTTTGTGGAGAGGAGACATTCTTGCTGTACCAATGTATAAGACAGCAGTGGCACTGAACACCGATATTTGTGTATATCAGTGGGGGTTAGCAACAGAAATTTAAAAGCTGGCTTTAGATGAACCTTAGAAACTGAATTCCAAGGCCAGGAGATTTATCATATAACCAGTTGCTTCCAGAGAAATTAATTTCCATCTTGTTTGGAAATTATTGAAGGTGCTTTGATTGAAGCCTTGAATCTTGTTCATTTTTGACAACAAATTTCTGCTATGACCAGTTCCACAAGCTTATGTTCTCTGCTCACTGGAAGTCCTGGGTGGGGGTTTTTCTCTGTAATTGCAACTAGAACTGCAGTTGGAAACAAATTTTGTATTTTTGTATTACTTGACTGTGCACCATTTTTATAGCAGTTTATCCTGTTTTAAAAATAAATTTGTTTTATTTACATGGTGTTTAAAAGATACAGGCAACACTTTTCTATGGGTAGTTGTAATGTTTAAGTGGCAAATCTATATCATTACCAAGTTCTTAATAAAATCGTGTGCACCATTCTTGAGTGTATATCCAGCATGCAGAGCTTTTCAGTCATGCCAGAAAGGCATTACATCCACATGCAGGCTTTCCAGTGGCCCTTTAAAGCTTTCTGAATATCCTTTGAGGTTCATTTGCGAACAGACTACAAACGGCCCTCTTCCAGATCTGTCTTGTGTAAGGAGGCATGCAGAAGACTGACATCTGAAGAGACAACTTTTCAGGACAAGTTTAGACTCTGCTTTCCTTCCCTCATAGGGATAGTGGAGTTGGGAGAGCACTTGACATGTAAATCACTAGTTGGCAGTAGAGGTGCTGGGGTCTGCCAGTTGTGAGGGGTTACTGCTTTTGCCAGCTGGTTATTAAAGCCAGTATATGGCCTGTTTTGTGGGAAGCAGTCTAGACTGACTAGACAGTGATTCTGCCCAAGGAATAAGACTGCAGGAGAAGCAGGTAAGACAGCTGAGACAGAGAAGTAATCTCATTGGAAAGTTCACTGAACTTAGTCTTAGTGATTGAGGACTGGAGATTCAGTTTGGCTTATTTGGGCTTAAAAATTAAGCCAATGGGACTGCTGGTTCCCAGAATTTGGTTTCTCAAATGGTTGCTTTGTAGAATTTGATCAACTAGGTTTTAAAGGGAAAAAGCATACCATTCTTTAAAGTGTTTACATTTTTTTCACATTATTTTACTCTCTTATTTGGAAGTTGAGCAACAGTGTGTCATATTTATTGCTCTTCCAGCCCTAGAGAACTATGTTCTTTTAGGTCTCATTTCTGTACTGCTCTTCCAGCAAAGGAGTGCCAAGTGGCCGAGTGTCAGCTCCCCTTTGTTCCACTGATCTCAGCGCACATGTCTTCTCACCTTCCTGAGGCAATGATTCAGGGTATTTCCTGGACTGATTGGGAGGGGTAATAGGTGCTGACCTGAAGTTCTGAGGTGGGTTTTTGTTTTGTACGATATCACTCCATCACTGTGCTTGCTGACATTAGGAGTGCAGCCCATCACTTTTACAGTTTCAGTGCTGCCCTAGATTTAAACATATGGTATGGTCACCTTAGAATTGCTTATTCAGCTTTTCTGTAGTTTATGTTCACACTCCTAGCTGCCAAAACCAGGATGGGTTTTTACATGTGGCCTTAGCTTGGCATAGTAACCCAAGGACTTTCTGCATTAGGAAAGCATGTCCCAGACAGAAGGGAGAACTTAAAATCCCAGTTACACACTGTAGTGGGTTGATCCTGGCTGGCAGATAAGCCTCTACTCTGTTGCTTGCTCAGTACCCCAGCAGGATGAGAGAGAGGATTGGAAGGATAAAAAGTGTCTAGATAGTTCAAAGAAAAGAATCCCAAGTGATGCAAAGGCAGTCACTCACCACCTCCCACCAGCAGACCAATGCCCAAGCAACAGCTACTTTGAAACCACACACACACCCACACACACCAGTTTTATTGCTGAGTATGACATTATATGGTATGGAATATTTCTTCAGTCTGTTCAGGTCAGCTGTCCTGGCTGTGTGCCCTCACACCCTCTTGCCCAACCTCAGCCTGCTCTGCTGGGGTGGCAGAGTGAGAAACAGAAGGCCTTGACCCTGTGCAAGCACTGCTCAGCAACAGGTAAAATGCTGTTGTGTTAGTCAACACAGTTTTGGTCAAAAATCTAGACCACAGCACCATGAAGATTGCTGTGAAGAAAATTAACTCCATCCCAGCCCAACCCAGTACACAGGTCCACTTACCCAAGAGTTAATCCAAGACTTGCTCCCTGCATTTTCGTATAGCACCTTCTCAGGGTGGTTACTTCTTTCTGAAAGGGCTTTTTTTGCCGCAGGCAAGTGGCCTGCTCCACAGTGCTCCCTTTCACTGAGGGAGCAGGGGATGCTAGCTCTTACTCTTTCAGCACAAAATGGGGATATAAAGCAAAAATGAGCCCTTTCTGTATCAGTGTTCTGGCAATTAAGCAGCCAGTGTTCGAGACAACATATTTAATATGCCCTTGGGGCATGCACTTTAGTGGTTTGCTCTGAGTGGTTACGATGTATTCTATGAATGTATGTTATAGAGTCAGAATAAAATGCATGTAGCAGACATATACTTATCATCACCATCCAGTGATCATTTGGTTCTGAGTGCATATTTACATGCTGTATTGAACATGGCACAGTCATTCCTAGAAACAAGATTTAAAAGTAGATACCTAACAACATTCCTGTTTTTAAATCATGGCTTTGCCTGTGCAGATACTATTTACTATATCTAAACATCACTAGTCCATTGTTTCTTGAACAGCTTGTGTGACACATTATCACCACAGAAATCCTATTTCCTCATTATGGAAAAAAAAACACCATGTGTTTCCCAAAACAAAACCCAATAGGCTTATTTGAAGCATTTCTTGCACTCAGCTTGCTTGTTGGGATAATGGAAATTTACTCTAAATATTTCATTTTCAAATGCTCTTTCAGCTACTTCATCTCTGCTGTTACTTCCATCACATAACAAAATATAATGGAGACTAGTAAGACTGTATTTCTTGTGTTCTGTAGCAAATACTGTTCTCAAGGTATTTTTATTCTTTTGTGTTTGGAGAGATGAGGGATGAGATGAAACTTGTCTCTTGTGATGTGGGTTGTGTATAAAAGGCAGAATTTCTGATCTGGGATGGCGCTGTGATGTGTCTTGCAGTGTTTGCAAGCTAATGCAATCGAGTCAAAGCTCTTCAGAGATTTTGGAATTATGAAAATATTTCTAGGGACAATAGGTAGCATGAATCCATCTAAAAATACCCATTTGGAGGCTAAACTATCTGGCATTCATTTGACAGAAATCTGTTAGAACTAACAGAAAACTGGTAAACACCATCAGATTCTACTCCTCTGAGGTCAAGTCATCATACACGAGTATGATGACTTAAGTCTTTTAAGCATTTGGTACTTTTCTATAGAGGAAATATGGGACTCCCCTTAGAACCAAAGTTGCAAGAATTCAGAGCAAAAGTACCATCTGACTTTAAAAGAACTAACCCAATTTCAGTAACACAGAGAGCTGGTTTCTCTGTGTATGTGATGGAAGGCGCTGGCAGCATCGGTGGCTACCATTCCTCAAGTGAACCCACTTCCCTCTTATTTGAGTGAAATAGGAGCAGCTAGGGAGTATTTCAGACAGGTTTTGTGAGATCAGGAAGCTGTCACTCATGAAACCCAGCAGAAGCTGGGCGCTCACTGCACAGTTCTAATTCTCAAATGAATACTACGTGTGCTCCAGTCTCAGCATTGGTTGGGTCCTGCCCTGCTCTGACTGAAAAGGGAGAATCCCTCACATGAGAGAAAGAACACTGCTGACAGTGTTGTAGTGTCTCACCGGGGAGTGAGGGAGAAGAAAAGAGAAAGGTGGGTTTGTGTTCAGTGTCGGCCAGAAAGCAGCTGTCAGAGGTTAGGTGGGGCCATGGAGAGCAGGATTTCACGGGTAGAAAATGTTCCACAGGATCTTCACAGTAGTTAAGAAAAATCACATTTCGATTCACAGACATCTCACAGCAACATCCCCTGTGCCCTGCTTTTATTTTGCTCTGGAGCTCTTCAGAGCAAGAAAGAAGGTGGAATCCTATACCTATAGAAAGGAGTTACTTCTATTTGGTGGATGGTGTTGCTGACTATAGCAGATACCTAAAGAAAATGGAAAATCTTCTGAACAGATTTTAAAGGCTTGACAGTACTTGCATTGTCTATCAAAGCTTCATCTGCAAATAAATTTTTCATCCTCTTCCACTCATACTTTGAACAGGGCAATCAAACCCCTGGACTGGCTTAGTGATTTACATTGAATCAAGATCAACTGACAGGTGCTCCTTTTTCCAGTGGAATGCCACCTCCTTTGGGAATGGGAAAAGTAAATGTGACACTGTTTATTGTTGTCTTGAGAATTTGAAATGTTTTATACTGCAAGCTGTGAATGCAGGAAGAGAAAGGAAATTAACAGTGCTGATCTAATCTTAGATTTTCTGTGTAAACTGACATTGTGCCAGGATACTGATGCAAAACTGTATTTTAGTCTAAGAAATGTATAGATTTTTTAATGTATCAAAATAAAGCTTTTCTTTTTAAGTAAGAGAGACGTATCTGTTGTCTTCCTTGCAGGGTGCTAAGTTGTGCTTTTCTTAGGAATACTACCTCATGACCCCGGAAGCAAGCAGAGCCCATCCAAATCTGCTCAATATTAGCTTTGCTCTGTGCCTGCCCTTTAGCCGAGTAGCTGCAGTGGCTGCTGGGCGTGCCTTCTTGGCTCTCTCATTGTCCTGGTGCCACCGAAAGTGTTGTGATGCTAATGCTTATGCTGAGGTGGGAAGGTTGAATCGGGTTTTGGAGAGCAAAGGTGGGTTTTTTCGTTGTCACTTTCCCCTCTAACCTTCTGTTCCTCAGCTTCTCTCCTGGGGATAGGAAACTGCCCCTTTAACTGTATGCCAGCAGTTTCACCAATCACCAGATTCTTTGGCCTCCCTGTTGCATAGGCTGCAGGGTGTGCTGAAAGGTCAGTCCCACACTGAAGAGGTTGCTGAAGGCTTCACTGTGGAAGTGGAGGTTGCCATCACACACATGCACAGAGTTAGTGGCTCTCACCTGGGATGCAGTGCTCTTCGGTCTGTTAATGCTATCTGTCTGGAGCAGACTGGCTAATAACATATGCTTTGCCTTAGAGGCACAGCTAAGGGGGAAGGCAGAGTAGGGAGGGATGAAAGAAATCGTGTTACGAGCTATGCAAACTGCATATCCCAGCGCTGCACCCCTTGTGAAGCCATCTCATTGTTCTGCAAGGTCTATACACACTCTCTGCTCCCAAAGCAGGATCGTGTTCTGCAGAGCTGCTCAAACAAGCTTAGATAGCTGCAGATGGATGGTGAGTAGAAGCAGTAGCAGCACCTGTATAATGCTACTAACGGAGGCATGTGTAGTCACAAAGGTTCCTTCTCTCATTCCCACAGGCACAGCAAATTTCTGCTTCCTTTAACAGCCAGGTTTTTTAATACAATAATCAGCCAAGATGAGGCATGTTTTCTTGCTTGTGATACTCTTTACTGCAAACCATTTCAGCACTGCATTTGCATAAGATGGTTTACTTTAATCTGGGAATCACCGCCACTTCTGAACCTGAGGCTGAAGCTGTTGTGGCACAACACTAAATAGTTTTTAGGATGAAAAAGAGCAGCCAGCCCACCAGGCAGGACCTCTGCACACAGGCAGGGTCCCTTGCTGTAGATCCAAATGCTTTGCTGCACATCTTGGTACTTTGCAGTTCCTCTGAAATGCCCTTGGCTCTTCATACAACCCGCATCTGGTTTCCACCGGGTTTTGCCTGTGTCAGAACTGCATAACAGGATCTCTTTGGCTTTCCTCAGTCTCTCCAGCAGTGAAGGGACTGAAGCACTGATGGGGAGAGCAGTGCTGATTCCCTGAACTCAGAAACAGAAGTTGTATGGCTTTCAGTGGGGGGGGGAAGAAGGGGCTAGAGTTGGGCTGGTGAGGGTTAGTGAGAGAAGCACATGCAGGGAAAACAAAATGGGACATGGGACTTAAAACCTGAGGGCACTGGGGTGGAGTGGGCAGGAAAACCCAGGAAGCTATTAGCAGGGACCTGGAGACAGAGGAGTGGAGCTGCAAAAGCAGGATTTGTCCTTCAGCCACACAGCAGTTCCCACTGCCAAGACACTGCCTGCAGTAAGATGTACCTCTGAATCCCAGCCTCGAGACCCACACCCTGCATCAGCAGTTGCAGAACAGCCTGGGCAGATGCCTCCTCAGCACCCTGTGTTGGCCTGCTCTTCTAACACACCTGGATCATAGACTCACAGAATTACTGAATGGTTTGGGTTGGAAGGGACCTTAAAGCTCACCCAGCTCCAGCCCCTGCCATGGGCAGGGGGGATACCTTCTGCTAGACCAGGTTGTGCCAAGCCACATCCAACCTGACCTTGAGCGCTGCCAGGGATGGGGCAGACACAGCTTCTCTGGGCAACCTGTGCCAGTGCCTCCCCACCCTCACAGGGAAGCATCTCTTTCTTGCTTGTGTGGCAGCACAGCTCTGTGGCTGCTGAAGGAGCATTCCTATCTGTGTGGAGCATGGGGCCCTCTGTGTGCAGCCCTCAGCTTGCAGCAAACCAGTTCCTTCTCACAGCCAGTGAAGCCAGATACTACACTGCTGCGGTTGGGCATGTCTTCTTCCTCCCACCGTGGGCCACTGAGGAGCTGACCTAGTTTTAGTTGCTGGTGTTTAGATGTTTAATGGGGATTAGCTACTGCCCAGGGAGAGGTTATTTAGAATTTCTAATTACTATTTAAATTATGAATGTGTGAAATGGATGGAGCCTGCACTCCCGCACACATAACACCTTAAAAAGCTGATTTTCTAACACCTACTGCCATAATCTTTATCTAGTGCTCAGTCTTTAGATACACTAAAAATAAAGTGAAAGAAAATTCAGTGCTAGAGTGTATTTTTGGAGACCCCTGCTAGAGCAGTCAAAGCTAGACATAAAGCCCGTGACAGAAGCTGCTGTATTGTTTTATCTAGCTGCCTCAGCTGACTAACCAAGTGGGAGACGAATACACAGGTGAGCAGGTATTTCACACTGCAGTGCTCTGAAGAAACAATCATAAGCCTCCACCCCGTGCCCTGCCACAGGAAAATTAAAAAGTCTGCCACAGTCCCAGCAGTAGCGATAAGCTTATTTTAATTACTTTCTGACAGCTCTTGGCTGCATTATAGTTTTAACTTATTAAGTCCTGGAGGAACACAAACCTTGGGACTGAAAAGCATTCATTGACCATGTCTGGGCACCGCTCCTGACTGCGGGTGCTGTGAAGGTGAGAACATTAAGGATCAGCAGGCACTCAGGTACTGCAGGAGGAGGGACAGATGAATGGAATAGGGACTAGTAAGGCTCCTTGGGAGTTTAGGATATAAAAATGCCTCTCTGCAGCTGCAAGAGGCAATGAACTGGGCAGAAGGAAATAGCATAGACATGGACACCTGAGCCTCATCTATCTGTCTTCTGATGCTTAAATATCTAAAAACTCAATCCTCTGCTATCAAACCTGCTCCAGTCCCTTAGTGGGCCTTAGTAGCTCAATGCATACATGAAGTCATCCTGACTTCCTTTCACCATATAATCTACTGATTTGTTTCTGATGCTTCTGGTTTCAGTGAAAGCTTTCTTGGCTTATCCCATGTTTTTTTGTCCTGGGATTCATTGTCCCGACTTCCCATCAACAGAAAGATGGAGCAGCAAGAACAGTAACAATGTGAATCCCAAGGAGGCAGGGAGGGAGTGCTCAGGAAAGTATCTGGAGAGAACTCTGGGGTTTATTTTGTTGTTTAAGACTCCAAAACTGGAAGCAAACCATGCACTGGCAGGATTCAGTCCAGTCCTGTCACTCTGGGGCAAGATCTTTCAAATCCCAGACCAGGAACACCACCAACAGGAGCATGCTTTCTGCAAGCAGAAATACTCACTTGGAAGGCACTGCTGGGACCCTTCCAAACCTCTCTGAATTGCTCTACCCCTAATGACAACAGCAAAACTTGACTTTCATTCCTAACATTGGAACACTGCTAGTGAAATTAAAGGGACTTCAAAGCATGAGTTTGCTGCCTGTTTCGTAAGGCCTGGTAGGAGGACTGCCTCTTTCTTATGACACAGAAGTCCTACTGCCCTCAGGCAAGGAGCACTGCAGCTTGCTTTTGAAAGCTCTAGTGTTGCATCCATTCATCCTGAGACAGCACAGGAGCAAGAAACCTCAGAAAGACCTGTACTGCATCACAGCAGGAGAGTGGCCTTCCAGGAGAAGAGCAACTCAGGTTCATGCTGCTTAGGACGAACAGGAAGCTTAAAAGCTTTATCAAAATAGAATTTGCTTCCTTAAAAACCCAGTTCAAGAGTGTTCAGGTCTGGATTTCTCAGAAGATGCACAGCTTGAAAAGCTATTAAACTTCAGAAAGAATTAATAAGGAAGCAAATCTTGAGTGAGGGATGTGGGAGAACTCTATACAAACCTGACATTTATATTCACAGAAATGTGTTCATGGGCAGGGGACCCCACAGTCTGGTCTCAGTTTAAGAACAGCACATTTTCATAATCACATTCTGGTCTTACTTTAAAAATAGCACATAACAAGCACAAGTGCCCATCATGGTTTTAAGCTGTGACAGCGAAGTGACTGATGTTTGAAGCAAGCTGAGCATTTGATATGTGGCCACAAACTGTGGTTGGGCTCCAGCAGGGCCCCAGACATGATGCAGTGACTAAAATGGGAGGAAGAAGGAAATGACCTGTCAAACCAGAGCCAGAACATCAACTGGGGCAAGTCCCAGTAATGGCAAAGCCGTACTCAGTGCCCAGGCTGCAGACTGCCTTAAATTTGCACCTTGTAGCAGTGCCCACTCCCAGAGCTTTTGCAGGTGTTTTCCAGCTAGCCCTTCTGGAGAGATCAGGCTGGAAAAGCAGTAAGTAGGGAAAAGGCAATAGTAAAGCCATTAAATATGGGAAAGGCAATAAGCAGGAAATGAGATGCCAGAATGCAGATACTGTCCGCGGAAGTGGGCTGCAGGGTAGCTCAGAGGGGATCCAGGAGCATAGGCTGTTCCTCGCACACTGGAGGTAGGGCAGCAGTGTGTTTCTTTGCAGGGTGGGTGTTGATGCTTGCCTCTGCCAATTACAGCTGCACCACTGCTGCTGCTAGCAATTAAACAGAATTAGGCCTTCTTTGGCTAGAATTAAGCATTTGCATTGTTACTGCAGCGAATGGTTGAAGAAACTCTCCAAGACTCGATTTGGAGTTTTAGAAAGCAGGCATTCCTTATTGCAGTGCTGGGCGCACACGCGTAAGGGTGAGCACTCCTGGTGAGCAGCATCCATATATCCCACAAACTTATGCATATTTACAGCCTTTCCAGGAAATGCTTTACATATTCACTAGATTTCCTGGAACTAATTGTAGTATCTGCATTTTAACCACACATGAGCTTCTGGGCTGCATGGCTGTCTCGAGGGATCTCTGGTGGTCACCAGTACTCCTCACTGTGTCCACTGATTGATCTCTATGGTTGCATGTGTGCAAAAGACTCTTGTGAATTACTTAACAACTCTGTCCATGTTTTAGGTCAGTTTGCTCTGATTTGTTCCTTATCTTGAAGAACCCTATCTGTGTTGGTCACTCCTTCCTTATCTTCAAAGGCTACCCTTGTTTTATACATAACCCAAGGCCACACTGGCCCATCTTGCTGTCAACAAAGTGGTTCCAGTTTACAACCTTAGCTTACAATTAACAGAGTGATTTTAATTTACAACTTAGCATTTTAACTTACAGCATGGAGGTGTCTGGGAAATCTTTGTGAAGACAGATGAGCCCCTGCAGCCTGAGGATCATTGGATTTGTGGCAGAAAGAGCTTCAGGAAAGACTCTCCCTTGAGAGTCTTACATTTACAAGAGGGCAAAGCTGTCCTTTCTGCCTGTTAAGAATATCTAGTAAGAAATGATGCACCTCTGCAGACCAGGACACACAGCATCTTGCTGTGATAGCAGTAACAAAGTGGACAAGTGGTACTGAGCATGTCGTACATACAGAGACCTGCCTATGGTGGGCTTGCGCAGCTTACCTAGTGGAAACTATTACAAATGACAAGCACTTCACATTGAGGTTGTCTACCCTTCCTAAAAAAAAAAAAAAAAAACCAAAAAAAAAAACCAAAAAATGTCTGCTCATGAGCCAAAGGGTGAATTTTTATATAAAAACCCCTCGACAAATATAAAATTTGCATTTTCACTGTCGCAGATGAGTCCTGCCAACTTGCTCAGCCTAAGGGCAGATCTCAGTGCAAGGCAAAAGCAGCATCATGAGCATCATGAGCATCACAGCAACAGCTTCATCTGCTATTCTCTTTCTCCCTTTGCAGTCACAGTAATGAAATCCGGGGGGAATTAAAAAGTATTCTGTTTGCAGAGCCCATCAGCCAACCATTGTAATTTGGTCATGAAATACACAACCTCAGACTAGCAAGCACAATTAGCTAATAAGACTGCTGCTTCATCATAACCCCATTTAAAATGTGCTGCTGATAGAGTAATTTGGGCACCAAAATAGCACAACAGGAAATGCATATTCCCTGAGCCTCGCTGTGTGTTCAATTTACATACATCACAAAGGAGCCATCAAGCAATCGCCATGGCAGGAACATCTCTGCAGAGTGCTGTGCTCAGACCTGGGATGAGGAGCAGATCTGCTTCCCCTAGGCACAGCCACGAGCATGTGGTTACACATTCCAGCTGTGAAGGTTTGGGCTGCCCACATCTCTCCCTCAGGGACTGCAGCTGGGAGAGGCACTGTAGCTGGGAGAGGCACTGCGGCCACCCAGCTGCACACAGCGTCTCCATAAATAACTCCATTCAGCTCAGCTGGACGTGCCTGGAGCCGTATATATCCCTCTGGGGCACAATAGGCTTGCCCTTTCCTCTGTGCATGGAGATGAGGAAGCCACACTAGCCATGCCTGTTGCACTGCAGACTGTTTTATTAAGCTCCAAGAAAATGGAGATCGCTGGGGTTGCCAGAGCTCACTAGCAACTCAAAGCTCATCAGGGAATCCGATTTAATACCCTGGCAATATAGGAGTGCTTCCCACAGTATGCATGGATGCATGCCCTTTCCAGCATTTGGAAGCTCCCCAGCAATGGTGCTTCCACTGTCCCAACCAGAGACTGAGCTCAGCTCTCTGAAAGAAAATCATAGTTTTTTTCCCTAGTTTCTCCCATAAGGTCAAACTGCTTCAATATCCATTCTAGGCCTCTATCAAACCAGCCAAGGGCAGTTTGTCTGCTGAGAGCCTGTGGCACCATATTTCACCACAGAGATAATCCTGGTGCAACAAAGCCCTCAGTCTTCAATGGCACCTCCTGGGCCAGCTCCAGTTCCAGACAGCCCTGCTCTGAGATGAGCTGCGGTGCTGCAGCTGGGCTGCGTGGTTCCGAACAACCCTTCCTGTTGTAACAACCTGTTACCTCCCAAGCCTGCCCCCAGGGTGGGCTCCTTGCTGTGCCAGGATTGCTTTGCTGCCCTCTTAGCTAAAGGGCTATTGCCCATCTCAGTGACTGACAGATGCTAATGGGTGTCCCTTGTACCTCCTTCCTCCTCCCGCCAGAGTCTGGCCCCCACAGGCTGTGGTCCAAGGACCTGGTGTGATTTCCACGCTGGATGCACCAGCCTATGAGGGCCGTGAGGAGCGTGACCAGATAAGGAGCTCCCCTCTGGACTGGCCCAGCTGGGGGTGAGGAGATGTGCACAAAGCCCTGGCACTGAGGGCACCTGACCTCCCTGGCTCCTGTCCTTGCCTCCTCCAGCTAGGTTATCAGTGTGTGACCCCAGGCGATGGATGCACCAGAGGTAATTGCTCTCCAAGGGGCAGCACAAAGCTGGCCTTGGGGGCAAAGGTCATCTGCTCCCTTAGGGTTTCAGTTACAGTAAATGCAGGACAGGGTTAGAGCACCCATTTAATGCTCCTCAGCTTCTTGTGCTTAAGGAGAGTTACAGCTTATCATGGCCAGCAATACTGGGTTTTTCTCCTGCTGCCAATCTTCATGTGCTGTGCAGCCAGACTTCCCTGCAAGCTACGGTAAGTTAAGGGGTTAGATCCATTATCCACTGCTGCTCTCCTAGGGGGGCACACAAACATACGCAACACTGCCTTCACAGAGGTGCAGAAACGTAACTTTCAACCCTTTTAGTTCACGTCATTGAGGCTCATATCCCCTGAATCACCTTTTTTACCTCATCTCAATCATTTTAGTCCTGTTTTTCCATTTCTTTGAACAAGCAGGGGACCTTAATGACACAGGTAGAACTCAGTCTGTGCTCCTACTGTCCACAGGCTCAGCTGTTTTCCCTCTCCCTGTCTGCCTTATACTCCTCTTTCCTCACACACTCATCCAAGCAGTGCCCTGGTTGTGCCTCCCTCTTGGTTCCCTGCTGCCCTCTCTGATTTCCCAGATTAATCCTATGGCCCCAGCCTTGAACACCGTGTATGATCCCTCCCCACCAATCCCCATGCAGACCTTCCCTACATGACACCTCCCTGGTCTTCAGCTCAGACCCATGACTGCTCACCCTGACCCTTGCTCCTTCAATTTGGGACAATGATGCTCATCTTTTCCTTGCTCTCTCTGCCCTTCATCAAGCTAGAAATCAAATTTGCCTCTCTCAGAGTTTAAATACCCCTTGGGGAAAGAAAATGGAAGTTGTTTCCATTCTGCAACTTTGGCTTGCCCTGATGACTCCAGAAGAGGTAGGCAGATAGACAACAGCTTCAAATCTCTGCCTTGCCTTTCACTGGATCAGTTGATGACGACGCAGTTCTGATGCTATTTTAAGCTTTAATGCGCTCGCTTCATTGCTAAATTCTGGCAACAGAGAACACAGATGTGTTGCTGCCTCGTTGAACATCCAAGCTATGGTTCCTCTCTCCATGTAGTGTGGTTATATTGTGTAGTGCTTGGTAAGCAGGGTTCCCACAACACAAAATGTTACTGATGGAATTTTAATTGCACTTAGCTCTGCCCCCTTTAACTGCACTACTAGCAGAGTGAATAGTAATGAACTTTCAAATGCTTTTAAACATCTCACCCTAAAATTATTTGAGCAAGACCCCAAAAGCTTTATGTGTGGTGATCTGCAACTTCATTCTTCAAATGGCATTTAAGTGAAAATGCTAAATGCAGGGTCCCTCATCAGCACAGCACTCTGTGCATGGCAGCACAACCATAAATACAAACAGCAACCTGTTTAGATTTCACTCAGAGGAAGAGCCTAGACTCAGATCTAGACAATCCTAAAGCTTTGTTTTAGGAAGTATTTTGCCTTAGGTCCAGTTATAATTTAAACACTAAGATTTATCTGAAGTGCTACCTTTGAGAAGACAGGAGGAAGTTAGGCACTGCAGTGCAGCTCCAGTTCAGGTGACACGGGGAGACTCACGCTGATTTTCACAGCATTTCACTGCACTTTTCAACCCAAGAGCGCCCTGAAGTGACTAGTGTTTTCGGTATCTGGCATCTTTTGTTCAACCTTCCATCAGTCAGTAACATTAGCAGAGCACAGTGCCACGTGTTGCTGCCCACCTCTCCTCTGAGAGACCACAGTGGTGGCTGGCAGACCCCTCTGGTTGGGCACACAGACCAACACACGTTCAAACTCTTCTAATGACAGCAGACCTGCAGCGGTCTCATGGTATCCTCTTCTGCCTTCTGTCACCCTTGGGTGTGTGCTGGCAGGTGGCTGCAGGAGCAAGAACTGAGGGGGCCTGAATAGGACAGGGAGTGCAGCAATGGATGCTGCCATACACAGGTCTTGGGGTGCTTGTGGGGATGCAGCACAAGCCTTGGGTAACGCAGACCACTCCAAAGTCAGCAGAAGTGCTTGAAAATTCCTATCCCACATCCCTCTTCCTTGTCTTTGCTCTTCAAATCTTCTATGAAGTTCTTCAGATGTCCTCAACCAGTACAGTAAGCTATTTTCCTGCACAGAACTGCAGCCACTTCAGAAGAAACATGCCTCCAGAATCCAGTAAAAATCACTATTAACTGCAAATGCCTGTCAGTGATCACCAATCTGCCCATTTGCCCAGCAAATGGCAGGCTTTTCAAGCCATGCATACCAAAATGTCATTAGCATCAGGCAGCTGTTTCTGTGAAGAAAGTTGTGTACAATGCATGGCTGTTTTCTCCAGCACAACAGCAGCCTGCTTTCCACTGCAGATCTCTGGCAACCCTTCTAAAGGAGCACATTGTGCAGCTTCACCCTGGAGCTGCACTGATCTGGGCGGCCATCCCACAGTGCACAGGGAGCCAGCAGGCCACGGTGGCACAGGGTGCTTCCAGCTGGGTTGCACCACAGTTCATCCTGCCCCAGAGAGCAGGCAGGCACCTTGGGGAAGAGAAACAGCTCTGCTTGGCCACAGATTGGAACTGGGTGCATTGCTTCCTCTGCAGGGATCTCTCTCTGGTGGTGTTGGGGTGGAGATGGGTGTCCCTAGGAGGAACGTGTGCTGCTCCTCCAGCTTTCAGACCACCTGTTGCCCCCAAGAGCAGGGCCAAGGGTTGCTGTCCATGCCACAGCCTCCAGCTCCACTGCGACCAAGCTTCGGGCTCTGCGTGCGCAGGAGCTTCCTCCTCTGCAGAGCCTTCAGAGCCCACCAGCCGGCTCAGCAAACCAGCGGGCACCAGCGGTAGAAGAGACGGGGCTGGCGCTACCCCGTTCCGGCCAGACGCGCATCAGACACGGATCCCACCGCCCTCCCTCGGCCCGGCAGACGGGCAAACACACAGTGCCATCAGCCGGGCAATTGCAGCCACCGGCCTGCCGCCGCTGCCGGGCCGCTCTGCTGCCGCGGGGATAGGCTGCAGACAACCCCATCACCTGCCTCCCTCAGCGGGCAGCACTGCACCAGAGCCTGTGCCTGCCCTGGTGAGGACGGCAAACCGGTGTGCAGCACAGGGACGGGATTAGGAGTCTTGAGCCCATTAAGAGGACAGCGGCTAATCCTCGCTGTGAGGCAGCTTTAGGGAGCCTTATGTCCTCCATGGTGCGACCCTCCCCTCCGCCAGCCCTGACTCGCTGTCTGAAGGCTCCGCAGCAGAGCGGAGCCTGGCCCTAGCAGCAGTCTGCCACGGAGACAGAAACCTTTGCCTGCCATTTGCTTTGGGAGCCTCTTACAAGGAAAGCGAGGGATCAGGGGGCAAGTTGGAGAAGTGATATCTTTTAACTTTTAGCGGCCAGGGCGGTGCAGCCGACTGTGCAACCCAGCGAAGTGCAGCCAGCCTTGAAAACCTTGTGAATTATGCTCCCTCTCCCGAGCTGCAAGCGGTCCCTACACTGGCTATGCCAGCACATCTCTCCCTGGATATCAGAACTCATATTTCCTCCTCTCCTCTTACCTCCAGCTCTCTCACACTCTACGGAAGAATAAGCAGCATCAAACTTTTTTTTTCCAAGGTGTGTGTGCTTTAATGCCATGTGGAAAACCTCCCTTTTTCTCTGTGCTTTCTCCTGCTGCTGTCTCTGCTTGTCCCTGGATTCTTTTCTCACTCTGCTTATCTTCTTTCTGCTTCTGGCTGGCTGCAGGGCTTCTCAAAATTTGGTTTTAAAACATGAAGTGATTGCTGGTGTTTGTGACTCGGGACCAAGTCTTCATAGGCAGTGGCTAAGAAAATGTACTGACTCACTGCTTTTCAACATGGGTCAAAGCTTATTCCACTAGGTGTTTCAGCATGAGAGGAGCAACTTCAGAAACTGACAAAATGATGTGATTTCAAGAACTCAGCCTTCATCTTCATGGATGGGTGACCCCTGAGCATTGTACTTTACTTTGCCTTCACATAATGGGCCTTTTGTTTCTTTCCAACTGCTCTCCCTTGGCTGTGCTTTATTTAAGCGGTACATATGGGTCTATATTACCTATATATATATGTATATATATATATCTCCTGTTCACAGCAAGGCAGGGTCCCAGAGGTGGCACAAGCTTTGTGCCCTGCTGAAGCACTGATGTGCTACCAGACAGCTGGTACAAGAACAAGACAATGGCCTGACATTAACGGAACTGGTTTTAATAGGATTGGATGCTCCCTTTTGTTACTCCCACAGGTCATGTTTTTAATGGAAGGCTGGTTTCCTGAGATGGAGGATGGCTATTTTCTTTCAGTCTTAGTTATCATGAAGTCTGTGATAGTCTGTGGCACTGAAGGGGTATTTTCTGTAGGCTTTAGTGTACTACATGTGCACAACCCACCTTTGTTCAGTGTCCTCTGCAGCCACGTACAGCGTTTGTTATCACCATACAGGTTTGAACAAGACTGTGAACCAGGGTACAGCTGCAGGTGTCATTGTGGTACTTCTGGCATCACAGCATGGACTGGGAGCTAGGGGCTTTAGCAGCCTGTCCCAGGGGAAATACACTCTTACAGTGATGGGCAGAGGAGCTGACTTAAAATATGGGTATGCAGTGGTTTGTGGCATACATGGGAAGGTCACACACGGTGGCAATATCAAGAGTATGGAAGTTACAGATACGGGAGTAAGAAGTGGGAGAGAAAACAAATGTGGAATTTAACAGTAAAACACACTCTGGAGAAGAACACAAGGTGTCTGATTGGCTTAGGTATCATTTTCTCTTGTGTCCTCAGAGATTTTTTTAAGCAAATTTTGGGACATCAATTTTGTAAGAACACGCGGAGCACCAGGAGCATGTGTGAGCCCTAAGTTAAACTATGCCATTGTTTAACCCCAGATGGCAACTGAGTACCATGTAGCTACCTGTTAACCATCTTCCCCCAGTGGGGTGGGGAATAGAATCAGAAAAAGGTAAAATCCATGGGTTCAGATAAGGACTTTTTTATAATTAAAATAAGGTATAATATAATACTACTAATAATAATGGAAAGGGAAATAAGAAAGAGAGAGAGAAAGAGATAAAACAAACAAACCCCAATAAACACAAGTGATGCACAATGCCATTGCTCAGCACCCACCGACCAATACCCAGCCCAAACTGAGCAGTGATCCATGCCCTCGGTTTATACACTGGGCATGATGTGCTGTGGTATGGAACACCCCTTTGGCTAGTTTGGGTCAGGTGCCCTGTCTCTGCTTCCTCCTGGCTTCCTGTGCCCCTCCTCACTGGCAGAGAATAAGAGACTGAAAATTCATTGATCAGGCAAGCACTGTTCAGCAACAACTAAAAACATTGGTGTGTTACCAGCACTGTTCTCACACTAAATTCAAATCACAGCACTGCACCTGCTACTGGGAAGAAAATTAACCGTACCCCAGCTGAAACCAGGATACGCCAAAAACACAGAATGAATGTGCCCAGGGCAGGATGTATAGGTGTTCTGGAAGAGGTTGTGGTTCAGTGGCAGGCCAGCAATTCTCCCATTGCGAGCTACTGGACTCAGAACCCAGCACCCCCCCCTACTGGGGACTCTGCTGTCCGTCCATCCCCTTCCCAGCTAACTGTGCTCACAGAAGTCAGGTTTTTACTCGGGAAAACAGCAAATTCTCTGAGTTCATGTCCTGTGGCTGAACAAGGAGATGCTCTGTGCTGCATTTCTTCTTCTTTTTGTTATTTTCCCTCCCCCACAGAGATTTCCAAGACTGCATGGAGAACAGGAGAGGGAGCCAGCCCAGGCACCAGGAACTCTGCTACCTGGTGCAGGATGTGTCCTTCGTGCTCCAAGCTTTTTCTGTAACACTGATGATAAGTTGGATATGGGATGAGAAGGACTTCATCCTGCTTATTCTGATTTATGGAATACAAGTGCTGATGGTGTTTTTTTTTTTTACCAATCACACCAAACTCCCTCCTTGCAATTCAGCACCATGAAAGACAGATTCACCACTGATTTATAGTGCTTTGAATTAAGAAAATAATATTTTAAAACTTAGAAACCTCATTTGGCACCTTATTTACACTGGCATGAAATTATTATTAAGTTAGGAGCAATTGATTTTGTTTGTTTTTATTCTAGTATCTGGGGGAATTTTGTGGTGTTTGGTGGTTTTGTTTGATTTGTTGGGTTTTTATTTAATGCTTAGTGTGCATAAAACCAGCAATGCAGTAGATTTTAATGTTCATTCCAGGTAAGGAAAAATCAGTTATTCAAGTCTTAGAACATGTTTTATTCTCCTCCTTCTCTAATTGGAAAACTGCCAATAAAATTAATAATAAAAAAAAAATCTGTCTTTACAGTACTGTATCTGAAACACACAGGTCTTATCTCTAAGCAATGTTTGTGTGTACAGTTTAACCCTATGGATGCAGTGCCTGTTGAAACAATAAAGCAGATTTGATAGTCACAGTTTTCTCTGCATGCATATAAATAAAACCTCACTGTGTTTTCTTCAGTGCAGTGATTCAGAGAACAGTGGGAAAGCCTGTGTTCCGCTGCTGGCTGTCCTCTGTTCTTGATGTGAAGCAGCACACTCTGAGAGAGGCACACCCCTACCAATTTGGAATACCAGGGGGTGTTTTAATCCAAATTTCTCAGTTCAGTGCTTTAACTGAAAGTTCAGAAGTTGTTAGTGGGGAGAAGGAAATTGCACAAATCTTATTTCCTTGAGTCATGATGGAAACCCTGCAGTAATTACATTTAGTCCAAGGAGCCATCACCGGACTGACTTCTGAGGCTTTGGCATTCATACAGGTAATGAAACGATAATCAAGTACTGAATGAGCAGCACTGTCATGATCTCTCAGCCCATCCACAGTGACTCCCAGGAAGCTCTAAGCATGGCCCATGAAAACCCTGCTATCCAGCCCTGGTATTTACAGGTAATTTGCTGAAAAAAACCCATGAAGTCTTTATTGTCCTTAGATTGTTTGGGCAGACCGCATCTCATACACCGGTGCATCCAGGCTTCTCTTCTGCTGCACCAATCTTCCTCTTACTGGTTGTGCTGGTGGTTTCTGACTCTGATGTTTATAGCAGTCACCACAGGCTATGGCCCTTCTCAAAGCCAGAACAAAGCAGATGTCCTATGTTATAAAGGCCATTGACGGCCATCTTCCTTCTTTGTTATTTTGCTAGCTTGGTTTCTCAGGCAGTTTTAGTATCAGTTTTAACTCTTTCCAAGGCTTCTTCCATACAGAAATGCAACAACCTGCTGCCTCCTCCTCACACAATACATATATGTATTTGGCACTGCAAATAAACCTAAGTACTGCCACCCAACTATTGTCTGAAGAAAATACAAAAATGGCATAATCTTATACTTAGATCTGGAATAAAACAATATTTATATTGTAATTCTCATGAGGTTCAAGATAGCAAGTTCTCCTAGGAGGTGGACAGGTAAAGCTAAATCTTGCTTTATTGTTCCAGGTGTTAAACTGTAAGGAAGCAGTGTGCTTGGTGCCAGAAGAAAGTTGCTCTGGGGCAAATTCCTTCCTTAAATTTCTAACCTCTGTTTTAAAGACAAATTTGGTAAATTCATGTGCCTAATGTACAGAGACAGATTAAACACAACCTCCAATTGTATTATTCTATGATTACCCAAGCTGGTCCATTCTTGTTTTAGGGAGCTCAACTATTTCTTCCTCCTCCAACTTCTTACCATTTTTTTCCTCTGAATCTTCCTACTGTGATACCTCTTTTTATCCTAACATAGGCTAACAGCCTTAACTTGGAAGATATTCTCTGTCCCCTCTAGCATCCTGCCAGCAGCACTTCTGCTCATATGTTAGCTTAGTGACCATCTGCTTGCCAGGCTCCCCTCCTAATAGGGTTTTTGTCCAGGACCCAGGTTCCCAGGGGCTGCCAAGCATCCACACATGTTCCTGCCCTGTTTACTGATTTCCTGGTGTATAAAGCAGTAATACGTCGTTACAGCCTCTGTTAGGACCAATTCTAGTAACTTGAAGTATTTCTCCTCACCAGACCTTCCTCTGTTAAAACTCTCTCATTGTGCAAAATAAAGAACATTTTCTCTAGAACAACTCCAGAGAAAATCTTTTTAGTAGATACTTTGTTGCTCAATATATGTTCACAAGAGTGCTGAAAGAACCCATAAAACCATGGAATAATTTCCTGATAGTGACCCTTCTCTTGCGTTTGCAGTTTGGAAATGACAAAACACACAGGAAGACGTATAGTTGAATCCTTCCACATAATCCATACCTAGAATTAAGAAGTGGGCCCACAGCTTCAGAAACCAGCATACGCACCCAATCAAACACGCTGTAAAGGGTTTCAGAGACAAAGGTGTGCCTCCCTGAGGCTGGTGTTATTGGCTCCCTGGTGTCTGACCACAGGCACCACTTCTGACCCAGCTGCCAACTTCTGTCCCTGGCCAAGACATTAAAAATCCTTTTGAGTTTAGTAGGTTGTTGCTGAATTGTTTGTGGAAAATGGCGTTGATGCCTCTTATATTTAATTCATGGAATTGCGGTCATGGTAAGTCTGCAGTCTCCTCAAGAAGCTGTGTTTAGAAATACAGGCACTGAGTTAATTTCAAGAGCTATAGCTGTCGTCTTGAAAAGCTATAGCACTTTTGTTACCCTTTGAAAGATACGATAAATAAATTCTGTTCTGAAAGGATGTCATCACTAAGAAGATGAAACCACTGCCCAGCTTTGACACCCCTTGCTGCCAGTCTGGTGTGAAACAGAAAGGATGTATATGATGGCAGGAAGGATGGCTAGATGGGTTGCTATGGAGCAGTCCCAGTTATCACGTTGCTCCGTAGCACTTTAAATAAAGGACAGAAGCGGCATGTCCCGCCCCACGGACAAGGGACTGCCGTAACCACCCGCAAGCCCTGCCGGGACTCGAACCCAAAGACAGCTCATCCCAGCCGCAGCTTGGGCAGTGAGCCCGGGCTGCGCGTGCCCAGAGGCCCCTCCCCGGGAGGGGAGGTGAGGGGCACGTGCCGCCGGCGTGCGCGGAGGCAGGGGCGGGGCGGAGGGCGAGGGGGCAGAGAGCGCGTGCGCAGGGGGGCGGGGTCGGGCCGCGCGAGCACGTATGCCGCTGCGGGGCGCGAGGGGCCCTGGGTTTATTTTCCTGCGGGCGGTGCCGGCGGCAGCGCGTTCCTCCCTTCGGCGCTATGGACGAACAGAGGGTGAGTGCCGGCGGCAGCCCGGACCGGACCGGACCGGACCGGAAGGCGGGCCTGCACTCCCTTAGCCGGCCGTGCCGCCGGGCTGCGGCGGGCAGCAGCAAGGGCCTTTCCCCGTGGCGTCGGCGTTGCCCCGGCGCTCGGCCTGGCTGCCGGAGGGGAGGGGAGGGGCGGTGGCCGCGCTGTGGGAGGGTGGCAGAACTGGGAAGGCGCTTCCCTCGTCCCGGGCTGATGCCCCCTGCGCGCGGCCGGGGAGGAGCTCCTCCGCGGGCGCTACGGCTGTTGTACCGTGAAGAGGCGCGGCTCTGCTGTAGAGCTCTTTCACGCTATGCATTCCTGTCATAAGTAATTATGAGTGTACTGAGGCCCTGTTTCTCGCTGATGACATCCTGGGTTGAAGGGAACTAATTAATAAAAACGTTTTGTAGTTGTTTTCTTGTTTTTATGTTATTTTTTTCCCCTGTGGCTGCTGCCCTGTAATTGTTTCTTTCCCTAATTTGCTATCTGCCCCTTCAGGGAAATCACTGAGGAGCAGGGATGTGCCTGGCAGAGGACTGGGCTTTCTAAAAATGATGCTGTCAGAAAGAGTTCTGACTCAGCCTTTTGGCTTTCGCTGCAGAAGGGCTTCTGTTCTTGTCTCGGTGTTTTCCCTATTTTGGCAACTGGTTTGTGTAGGGTCTGGGTAATTAATGGCTTGAAATTTACAGATTACAGATGTTTACTACTTTGGTTGTTTGTGTGCTGCTACTTGAAACTTTGCTGCGCTTCAGAAAGTGAGATGTGAAATGCCAAAAAAAAGTGTGCTCCTGTCCGCCTGCCTCTGCCTGTTTTATGCGAGATCAGTCTCTGCTGAGAAGGAGTAAATGAGGGCCACATCTGTTGCGGATGCTCCAGGTTGATGTTCCTGGGTGGCATCATTGTTATTTGAATTTCAGTGCTGCTCTGAGGTTCTTAATACAGTAGTAAATTTGCAGTTATCTTTTATTTTACAGTTCTTTGTTAATGTGCTTTTGTCAGCTGTATTGTCTTAGGTATGCCTTAACTCTGGTGACTTCAATGTGTGGACAAGTGCAGAAGATTAAATTGATAGTGGCTAAATGAGTTTGAAATTCAGTCTGCATGTGAAGGTTGGTACGACTCAGGATTTTGTCCTGAGTCTGCAGAAATGCTTAACTCTGTCCTGCATCCAGTTGTGTCATAAGGCTTCAGTATGATCTTGAACAAGTGGGTAACTTGCTTCTTAAACAGAACTGATGTAAAGTGTTTATTTTATCAAAGTTTACTCAACTTTCATGAGGTACCCATCTGCTTCAGCATATGCTATGTGATATTAGTTACTAGCTGTTCGAAGGAGGGTATATTGTCTAGTTCTATACTCTTGGCAAGATTACAAGCCACCACATGTTAGCTTGTAATAAAGCGCTTCCTGTCCTTTTTCATGTCATTTCATGGTCTTCATCTCTTGTGCATCAACTCCGTTGCTTTACAAATGCCATGCATGTTTTTCTGCCAAGAATGTACTAAGATTCAGAGTGAGAATAGGATGTAAAAGTGAAAAGCAGCATAAAGCTCATTGATAGCACCAAAAATCACTTCTGTGATAAACATGCCGTAATGTTTTAAAAGTTAATTTGAAACTGACCTCATCTGACATGTATTAGCTAGAGTGAGCTAGGAGAAAATTAGTTTTAATAGGATTCTGTGAAATACTACATCCCTCAGTGGGCAATAGACGTAAATTTCATTCAGTGTAGAAATACCAAGAAGCTTTACAGAGCATGGTGCTGTTGTAATCCTTTTGTGAAGTAATTTAGAATACATGCATCAGCTACTGCTTATGCTTGTAATATTCCTAGCATCCTTTTCAGTACATGTAATTGTAGTGACTTTTCAGAAATTCCTGTTACAGGAGGAAATAGCAACAGTGCAGTGTGTTGATTTTGGCATGTGTGTCTATTACATATTGATGATTAGAAAATTCCATTAGAAGATACTGTATATTAGTGATTCTTAGCAGCTGACTTTAGGTCCATTGCTGTTTAAGAAAAAGATCTGTCTACTGTTGGTGGATATTTTTAGGCCTTTTATATCTTCATTTGTGGGTGGTGTCCAAACTTGTTCAAATTTGACCCAACACGGTAAAATTCTTGCTCAGAAAAATTGGTAGCTTACTTCGAAAGAGCTGTACTGATGTGCTTGGTTAGTTCACTTCAACTTTAGATGTAGTGGAGAATGTTGTTTGGTGGGCATCTTTTGGTTTCCACTGTGCATTTTGCTGTGCAAAACCGTTTTAAGCATTTCTCACATGTAGATCTTTTCCTTTTATCATATGAAGCTATAAAGCCTCCAAACGTAGTTCAGTAGTACTCTGTACAAGAAGACCAACTTTTTTTTCCATGTGGTGTAACTGAATAAGCCCTAAAATCCTGTCTGAAAGAGGATTGGGAGTTTTCTTGTTCATCCAAATTGACAGTTATGCTTATAGGATCTACAGCTTAACTGCGAACTGTCTGACATGGCGAAACAATTGCCTCTGGTCAGTAATGAATGCAGAAGCAGCTTGGTTGGACAGTGTTGTTTCATCTGCCATTTTGATGTGTGCAGAATTGGCCTTAAATATGTTCTCTTTAACCAGGCAACGGACGGATTCTTTAATGAAGTGATTGAGACTTGCTGTACCCCTTGTTTCTGAAAGAAGCCAATCTGGTTTTGTTTCTTTTCCTCAAAATCCTAATTTCAGTTATTGCAGTCATGGCTGGCCCATTGAATTTTTACATAACATTATCACAGTGTATGTGGTAAAAGCAGTACATTTTCACTTCTGCTGGTGCTCTAACTTTGTGAGCATGGCAGTATGCAAACAGACAGTGGGCTGGAGTGCCACTAACCAGATCACTGCAGATTTGAAAACTGCAGAGGAAGGGGTGAGGACAGGTATGGGCATAGCTTAGGACTAGTGTAGAGATTCTTCACATGGGACGTAGTGTTTGGGTTTGCTGTGGATGCTGTGTAAGAATAAAATATTTTTCTTGCTTTTCAGAAAAAAATATCTAAGCAGTGAATGTTTATTAAAAACCTTATGGAAGGGACTTCTGCAACATCTTCTTAGTGGTCTGTCTGTTTTTAAGGTGTGCTTGTTTGCTCCCTGTGCCTTAATTTGCTAAATGTTCTCAAATAACAATGCTAAGCTGAGCAACTTGAAATCAGTTTTGTTTATAGAACTTACTATCAACCAGCCAGAATTGAATTACAAAATTCTTAATTACTCCCTCTCATTGTCCTTTATTTTTACTTGCATATGCTGATGTGTTCTGAACTTACTATGCAATTATACAACTTGATGTAGTTTTAAGTACCAAGCATTGGTGTAAAATTCTTAGAAAGTGATTGAGTACTCAACATAATTGAACTTGGTAGTCTTACTTAATTTAAAAATGCACTTTCATGTGCTTAATGTTGTTTTCCTGCTTAGTATGTGTTCTCTAAGCTGAATCTACTGTTTTTAGTAGCTGGAATAGTATACCACAGCAATAACCTTGATTCTGTTTCTCAGCTACCAGTAGGCTTTTCTCTTTGAGGTCACTTTTAGGTGGAATATAGAAATTATTCACCAAAATATTTTGCTGCTTGTTAAATGACAAATTTTCAAATTGTCGTGGTTTAAACCAAAATCCGCACAGTTCGCTCACTCTCTCCCCCCTTGCTCCCCCAACTCCTAGAGAGTTAGGAAGGAGAATACAAAGAATGTAGCCCCCATGGCTTGAGACAACGGTTTAATTGCTAAGGCATAACACAAATCACTACTGCCATTACTACTACAAATAATAATGATAAAGCCAATAACAAGCGAAAAGAATACAACACCCCACCAGCCACTGACCCATAACTCACTCCACCCTGCCCAGCCGAGCACCGACGGATACCTCCTCCATTTCCCTCCAGAGCTCCACCCCTCCAGCTCTCTCTCCCAGTTGCAGCCTGGGCATCACGTGCTATGGTATGGAATACCTCATTGGCTAGCCTGGGTCAGGTGTCCTGTCTCTCCTTCCTCCCGGCCTCCCCTCCTCCCCGGCAGAGCACATGCTCAGAAAAGGCCTTGAACAGAAACACCCTCAAAACATGCTCGCTATCAAGCAGCTGTTCCAGCCCAGAAGTCAAAACACAGCATTGCACCAGCTACAAGAAGGAGAAAAAATGACTGCTACTGCTCAACCCATGACAAAATCAACATTACAGATTTATTCTGTCTATACAATGAACTGTCAGCTTAATTATTAAACACTAGCTTCTTTTGACTGTAGGAAATAACTAGTTTTTCTTCTGGGTTAATTTTTACCAGCTTTTTTCTCTATTGGTTCTGCATTTGGTTGCATAAGCATTAGCTTTCTCATCTAGAGAAGCTATTTATGGCAGTGTGGTGTCACTAGGTGGTCTTAGATTTCTTGGAAGTTGCAGTAAAACATGTGCAATGGTGTATCATAAAATAGATTCACGATTTCTCCTAAACTAAGAAGTGGCTATCTTTAGTTTGGTGGAATGCTGTTTAGACCTTTTTTATTTTTTCTTTTATTGAATAAACTCTTATTCTTAATCCCATCAGAATAACAGTTGAATTAGCCACAATTAGAATATGTATAATGAATTTCTATCTATGGTGAAATGTTGGTGGTTAACACAATTGGAAGGCTCTTTTACAACTTCTCTCACTTGTTTTTGTAATTCTAGGAAACTCTGCAAAGGATTGTCTCTACCCTAGCAAACAAGAATGATGAAATTCACAACTTTATTGACATCCTGAATGACACAATAAAGAATGTTCAGGTATGTGTGTATGTATATATATATAAAAATATATATTAAGGCTTATAAGTTGTAGTTGACAGAGGAGTAACTTTCCAGTTTTATCAGTTTCAGACTGTTTAGGTAGTGTGTAAGGCTATAACAATAAAGTTTAAAATATATATTCATGTTGGAACCAAATAAAAAAACATTTTACTTTTTAAGTCTGTCTCTAGTAGAAAGGCATGATGGTTTTACTTTTCTTGTGAAAAGCAATTTGATTTGTGTGGAAGAGAATATGGGTTTTGATGCAAAATTTTCAAATCCTGTAATTTAGAAATAGTCTATATCTTTAAATTTCTGATTTGCTGTGCAGACTGAAAAATGAGACCATGTACATGATACTTGTGAGAAAAAACTGTTCTTTCTCTTCTTAGTAGCTGCAAATGTCAGGCTTAAGTTAGACCTAGTTTTTAGAGCATTTACACTAGGATGAGGCTTTGCCTCCTTTAGCCTATCAGTAAACTAATTTTGTGTTTAAAGCTGGGCAAAGTTAACAGCAGAAATAGAAATCATCCAGCAGATCTTCAAGATGGCTTCTTGAGTGCAGTTTTTAGAATCAAATTAAACCATTTTTATGTGGAACTGTATAACTACCTCCTTAAAAACATCTAGCAGTCTCATCTCTATATATGTGTATGAGACAATGAAGTCAAGGTCTTTTGGTGTGGAACAAAGTTGCCAAGTATGTGGGTTCTGTGCAAGTTTGAGTGTCATGGAATTTGCATGGATTTCGGTCTTCAGTGTCCTGATGTAAAGTCTGATTAGTAGGTGTCCATCATTCCTAATGTTTTTTGATAAGGTAGAGAGCAGTGACAAAGTATCCAGTAGCTGTGTCAAAGCATGTTTAGGCAAACCATGTAAGTTACAGTCTTGAAAGCCTAGCCTGAACTGTTGTCAATACAAATTGAATCAGTTTCAATTCTCTTCTCAGATGAACTCTTCCAGTGCCATCAGTGAGTTGGATGAAGAATTTGATCGTCTGTATTCTGTACTGTATGAGATGAGCGGGACTATGGCCAATACTATTCGGCAAGAGGCCGCTCATAGAATTCAGGCTCTACAGGTAACTGTGTAATTATATCTGCAAATCTTTGCAGCTGAATAGAAGCAGTTTTAATGTGCTATTTTAAACTTCAGCTGAAAGTGATATTTTGGTACTGTTACAAGAAATGCAGAAAGTGCAGTCTACATATTTTCTTTGATGCAAGTGTTTCTCTGATCCCTTCTTCTAGGGTGCTTAATGATGTCTAGTGTCTTTATGTTCTCCAGATTATCATGTAGAAAGGAAGTGATATTACTTGTAGAGCTTACAGGTGGAGAGTGGCTGCAGAGGGGCAGGATTTCAATCTATGTTTAATACTTTCAAATTAATGAATACTTTCTGGGCTGAAGTTGGTGTCTTTCTCCAGTTTGGAATACTGGCATCTGAACCTATATACACACCAGAGTGATTTACTCAGGCTTGAACTTGGAGAGTCACATCAGATATCTTAAGCACAAAGTCTCTCCTCCTGTTGACAGAACTGGTCACTCCACTAGCTAGTATGGAGGAAATAGTTTGTGCACAGTGAAAGAAATACGGAATTGCTTGGGAGCAGGTTATACTGGTGCCTGCTACTAAACCTGCTATGTGAGTTTTGTCAGTTTGTAGTTTTATAATTTCATGAAGAAGAATCTTTGTGATGGGTTTCAGAGAGGAAAAATGTTAACTTTCTGAAACATGCATAAAGTCTGTTTGGTTTGTTGTTTTTTTTTTTCCCAGTAGCATGTAGCAAGTTGGCTCTAGCTTTCACAAAGTCTGGTTGGCTGGGGCCAAAGCACAGTTAAAACTTCTAAGCAGAAGTTGCTTCTCCAGCTTTTTTCTTGAAATTATTCTAGTTGCAGCACTCTGCTGTCTAGCTCTCCTTATGTAGATGAATTAGGAAGATACTTGTTCTTGAAAAACTTCACCACCTCATGTCTAGTCAGTTTAAAGAAGTTCTAGGAGCAGTTTCCTGAAACAAATCCACAGGCTTCTTTATATACGGTCTGTTTATGTCCATACTTAAAGACTGGGTGTAAAACATTCCAGAACTTCTCTGTGCACAATTGAAGTTAGGTACCTAAGTGCACTTTTTAACCTCCAATTTCATCTCCCAGTATGTCTGTTCTAAGTACAGAGGTCTGCCCATATCCATGCATGCTTATGACTTAAATGCTTAAAGAATGAACAATGAACAGCTTGCAGGTGAAATTCAGCTGTGGCATGTATCAGTTTTTCTGCCTTCTAGTGAAGAAAACCTAACGTTAAACTTGCAAACAATTATTCTGGAACTGAAAACTGTTTGACAGTTACTCATCTGACACCTTAACTTGACCATTGAAATTTTCTGCTAATATCTGTTCTGTTAATATCTGAAATTTAATCTAATTTGATCAAGCTCAGGTGTGTTTGAACCAAATTATTCTGAAAGCTTGCTGGTGTGGTACAGTTGTATCAAGAACCGCTGCCCAGTGTTTGTGTTGAACAGCTGAACTGCTGCTTAGTCAGAAGAGGATGAGGAGAAGTGGGATGTTACAAATCACTGACACAGTTAAGTGCTTTACTTGCTCTTCAGCTGAGGCTGTTCTCTAGTCAGGGACCCAGAGGACATTCACTTTGCTCTGTAACAGACCAAGCTTCCTCTAAGACACTGCAAGAGTACTTTTCGCAACAGTCTACCAAACCAAACTAACACATGAAAACTATTGCATTGAATGTATTAATTCAAACCATTATCTTTGTCTGGAACTGAAAATTAGCTTTGTATGAAGAAACCAAGGAAATTCAGTGAGATAAAGCATCCTGCTTAAATGATTTGACTTGTCTAGTTTATTGTACTTGTGTCCTTAGTTAATTGTGCTTGTGCCGTAGTTAGTCTTCTGTCGTTGACAAGATGCTCTTGTGAAGAATAAGCAGTAACTTAAAATACTGGGGCTACATATGGTGGAGAAAGGTGATGGTTTAATATTTAAACTGATCCCTCAAAAATAATTCACTTGGATTGGCTGAAAACCGTAAGTTTTCCTTAAACCCTTGCTTTGAAAGTATTGTTATATTTTGGGGCAGTGTATTTTAATAACAAAGTATTTATTTTTAATGGAAGTGCAGGTGCATCTCAATAAGATGCTGATGGAAGCATCCACTTACTGTGTCAGTCCTGCAAATCTGTTTGAAAATGGCTTTGGCATTTGCATCTCTGCTTTGGGGTGTTTGCCTGGGACGTTTTGGGAGTATTGTGGTGCATCTGAGTTTGTTAGCATGGGATATCTTTCAAAGAGGAGAGCAGCTGTAGTAGATGAATTACAACTTGCATTAATGGCATGCTTCAGAAGTTATTTGGAAACTGTGTATGAACTTCTAGCTGTTGGACTGTTTCCTTGCTGCTATTTTATCTCTGAACAGTAAATCTGAGGGACAACTGGCCCAGGTCAACTCAGCACAATTGCCAAAACTTGTTGTGCTTCTCAAGTGCACAGACAGGTCTGTTCTTGAAGTTGATGTAACGGTTGGTTTCTTTTGAGGCAGTGATGACCTTAGAACAAGCTGTCTTTTCTTAAGTATTTAAAGAAAATGTTACTTGCTGTTGACTTGTTCTAAGATACTATAGCAAGTGTAACATGAGTATAAAACCAGCTGTAGGGTGAATGCTGATGCAAAAGCTGCTGCCAGGCTTGAAGTATGCATCATTAAACCTATGGTATGTTTAGGATCCTGCAGTGTATTCAGAACTAATCTTTACATGCTATGTAATACTTGAAGTTCTCTGTGGACTGTTTTATGTACTGGGATTGATAGTTTACTAAGAATAGAGTTTCAGCTAATCCTGAAAAATTTCTCCACTGTACTTCTTTGTTCCTTTTCATCTACTATCCCCATTTGTTATACAGCAGTATTGATTTTTCAGGATTGTTTCTGTGATAGTTGTAGAGCTTGTTGGGGATATAATAATTGTCTTTTTCAAGACTACTGTTACATTAAGCACTATCAGTTCATTGATAAAGCACAGTTTTGGAAATAAAATTGTGCATATAAATGTAAACATTTCTTTGCTTCTGGAATCCTGATGATGTGAGAAAAAGGCCTTAAAAAGAAATCTGATTTTTAAATCTGACTTTAGCACCTATCCAACATTTTCCCCTTTGGATTTATAAGATGTGCCATATATAGCTGTGCACTTGTCAAGCACAGTGAATTTCTAGTTAACATGATGTGTCAGAGGTAATAGCCTTGGTCAGATAAGGTATTAAGTTGTTACAAAGAAATAGCAAAGCCATGTCGTTCTAGTACTGGTAGTTTATAAACCACTTTTTTAACGTGAATACATCTAATTACTCTTACGTTCTTTTTTTGCTTCAGGATCAGCTTAGCCAATGTCGTAATGCCCTAGAGAGTTCTGAAGAGCTGCTGGAACTTGCTACTCAGTCATTGGACATAAAGGACCCTGTGGAGTTCCTAAAGGTAGAAAACTTTGAACAAACATGTGTGAGGCAGATGTTGGTATTTGTCTGTTTGAAATATGCTTGCATTACTGTACTGTGAACTTCCCAGGAATGTGGAGAATATAGACAGAGAAGCATATGAAAGTGGAGTTAATCCTCTGTTAAGGAGGCAGAGTCAGGCACTGTAGTCTTGAAGTTTTATGTAATCTCTAGTAAAATAAAATTTTTTTCTCTTAGAGTGATGGGGGAGGGGAAAGTAATGACTTCTCATGGGCAGCAGTCAGTGTTAAGCAAGCTTGCATTCATGCTAGGTAAGTGAACCCGGAAAGTGAGAGTAAAATAAGTCTCTAAAACTGAACCAAGACATATAAAGTGTGTGATGGCCAGAACTCAAAGCTGTGGCAAGTGACCTGTCAGTTGTCCAGTCCTGTTACATGACACTTGCAGAGAGTCACTTGCTTTGCAGCTCTGCAGAGGGCTAACAACAAGACAACTCTCCACAACAAAAGAAAAGTCAGTTGCCCTGCCACTAAAGAAGACAGTTACTGGTGCTTCCAAGGAAAGGTGGCAGGTTAACAGACAGTTAGAGGGGTGGTGCATAGTCAGGGGTTTGGTTACTTAGACCTTAGGACTTGCTTTGGGATGCTGAGTCTGCTGGGGGCTGATGGGGTCTACCTGACAAGGAAGAGAAGAGCATCTTTGGTAGGAGACTTGCCAGACTGACGAAGGCAGCTTTAAATCAGATTTGTTGTGGGAGGGGGGACCGATCCATCACAAAACTCCAAGTCATATGCCAGCACCTGCAGTGAATGCTTGGAGGAATGCAGAGCTAATCCAGCCATTCCAGCCAGTGAGTCGGCTTTATTTAGAACTCTGCTAAGATGCCTTTATACATATGCCCATAATATGGGGAATAAATGAGGAATTAGAGGTGTGTGCTCATCTGTAAGGATATATCATTTGCATGAGGAATACATGGTAGCATGGCTCCTATGACTGGAGTGCTGGAATGGAAAGTTACAGGCTTCTTAGGCAAGACAGATCTGGGGGTATAGCCGTTTATGTCAGTGAGTAGATAGAGTGTTGTGGAGCTCTGCCTGGGGGTGGATTGATGAACCAACTGAAAGTTTATGGGCCAAGATTAAAGGGAGGGCAGTGACCAGGGATGTCACTGTGGAGGATAAAGGGGCTGGAACACCTCCTGTATGAAGACAGGCTTAGATATTTGGGGCTGTTGAGCCTGGAGAAGGCTGCATGGAAACCCCATAGCAGCCTTCCAGTATCTGAATGCGGTCTACAGGGATGCTTGAGAGGGAATCTTCATCAGGGACTGTAGTGACAGGACAAGGGACAATGGATTTAAACAGGGGTAGTTCAGTTTTGATATAAGGAATATTTTTACTGTGAGGGTGGTGAGGCACTGAAACAGGCTACCAAGGAAGTTGTGAAGGCTCCATCACTGGCAGTGTTCAAGGCCAGTTTGGACCTAGCTTTAGCAACATGGTCTCCCTGCCCATGGCATGGGGTTTGAAATAGATGATCTTAAGGCCCTTTTCAACCTAAAACTTTCTATGATTCTAGCTGTAACCATCTGTGAATGACAAGCTGTTTGTTTTGCAGAACCTTATGCAATGTATGGGTCTTTAATTTGCAAGCCTGAACTCTATGGCTGTACTGAAAGGTCCTATGAAACTGAATGCAGGACAAGTCTTCCTCAACCTTCTAATGTATTTATATACTGTGTAAGTGAGAGCCTGATTTGGGCCTCATGTTGCGATTCTAATACACATGTGTACTTTACAACAGACTTGTAAACAAGGCAATTTATTGACTGGAAGAATATACTTCCAAATTAGTGAAACAGTTCTACAAATGGACTGAGTCAGTACCCTAGGCTTTCTAGCATAATCTTCTCATTAGTAGTGGGGCCAAATCCAAGACCCAATTACTTCTGTATTTCTGAATTTTAACTGGAACAAGGACATAAATCAATCTAAAAGAGTGGGCAGGAAAGCTGTCTTAATGTCAGTTATACCTTTTGGCAACACGTTTGTGTGGTGTCCTGAGTGTCATCTTTGATTTATTTGCCTTGAAGAGTGACAATTCTGAAACTGAGTATTTTTTCTTAGCACATCAGTTTGAGTTGTCCTTTCTGTCTTTTCATTCTGATGTGTAAAACTTAAGTTAGCTCTTGAGCACTAGGCAGAATGTAGCTTTGAATTTATTGGAAGTTGTTTTGTTTCAGGTGTATCTAATACATCTTTTTTTTTTTAAGGTGATATACATTTAGGAAAATTACTGTTTGCTTGGAGTTTCAAATTTGGTGTCTTGTATTTAGGATACTGAAATCTGATCCGTTTAAGATATGAATCTTGTCTTGTTCTAGTCACATTTGTAAATACGCATTTGGATATGGTGTTTTAAGGTAATATTGCCTTAGCTATTAGCCGGCTAAATCTATTTTTCTGCTAATAGGAATACCAAGTGTTCCTAGAACAGAGGGCAGCTTCAGACCTGATGATTTTTTTGCTGGTAAATCAGGAGAAACTAGCGTAAGACTGAACTAAGATTATTTTAAATTTCTTTTTCCTGTGTTAGGTTTTTGGTGGCTTTATTTGATGAGTTGACTTACCTGAAAGTCAAAAGAACATGAATGCCAGCACACAGAAGGGTCTAGTGATTAGACAGGATGTGATTTGACACTTTTGGGCAGGTCATGTGAGGTGGGCTGAAACCTATAATTATCTGCAGCCTGGAAACAAACTAAATTCAAAGGAGTTAAGTCAGGCCTGCCTTACAGTAGACTGTTCAGTCCTGGCTACCACACATTCCACAAGGCACAGAGGTTATGAAGAAGGCCTTTGTTTTAAAATAGCTTTGGATAGTTAGTCAGTAGTTCTTACAATAACATTGGTTTGAGGTAAAACAAAGCTAACTCTTAAGCTAAATTATTTCTAAACCCATGGGTTTTTTTCTGCTTCTGACTTTGGGAATATAAAGTTGGTTTTGTGGTAGGGATGTATGGACAATTTTAATTTTTCTCTTTTTTTTGTGCGTTTTGTATTTAGTGAAATAATTGGAATTCTTCCACTTTTGTTTGACTTAAAATTGGAAAACTACCTGATGTTTGTCTCCCCTTTGAAGGGGAGAGGTTCAGCTGAACAGCAGTTAGATCAAATAGCAATGTCAGCTCCAGGCATGGATTCAACAGACCTAACTAAGCCATCACTACTTCAACAGTAACATTTTATCTTGGGTTTGCAGTTCCTCTTGGTGAAGGACAGGGATTTTGTCCTTCCAAATGACATTTAATATTTGTCTTTGAAATATGCCATCACCACTTCTGCATCTCCTTCAGTGGTAGCATTTAAATACTAGGAAAACTAGGTTCTGTAGTTTTGAGTGATGGCATAAGGAGAGAGCCTTTTATGAAGTATTTCTTGAATAGTACAATACTTTCAGAAGAAAAGTGAAAACAAACCCTAATTTTTTTTTTTTTGAGTTTGTCAGTGTACATTCTGTGATGTATATACAAACAACTCAGGTATGTTTACATGCCACTAATAAGCGCTTAATATTTTAAAGAAAATACCATAATAGTTAAGTTTTACTGACTTAGTTGAGTTGGTCTTTCAAAATGTGTTGGAGAGCAAGTTAGCTGATTAAGAGAAATCTGAAGAGATGGTCATACTCAGAAAGCTGAGTCATTTGGAATTAGTTCGGTATGGTTCTTTATACCAGGTTTTTTTCCTTTGTGATTAATTGTTGCAGTTCTAACCAATACTATTCATGTACTTAATGGGAAAATTTATCTTAACAAAGATGTTAAACTCATTTTGATCTTCACATCTGAGCAGTACATCTGAGATTGTTCTCAACCTTCTTGCATGTTACCACCATGGATAAATGCATGGAAATACTAACTACTTTCTCTCTCTTCTCCCTGACATGCATCAAGGCTGGCAGAGAGATCAAAGATAGGTACAGTACAAAGTCTGTCGCATTTGTCTTTGTATTAATCTTTTCCTTGAAAATGCATTTATTTTGAAAGGGTCAAAGTCAGCTTAAATCAAGTTCATTGACTCTTTCCGAAGTGTTTGTAGTGATGTCACAACTTTGAGAGAGCACTAAAAACTTCTATGCTTCTCATATAGTGTTTTTTTTTTTTTGCTGTTGGCCTTAGTAAAGAAAGAGATGTTTTTAATGTAGGGAACTAGAGCTCTGCAGTAGCCATTATTATTATGTTACTATTATCATCATAATCTTTTCACATTATTAATAATAAACTTCTGATTTTTTTTTTGATACTTAATAGCTGAAATTTAATAATTTTTGAAGCTGACTCTGGCCCTTTAAATTATAAGAATTTTGTTGCTGTTTGGTTTTTATTTACAGACTTTTCTAGCTAATATCTCTTTGAATATAAGAAGTCCTGTAGCTGCTGAAATATTTTGGGTGAAGTCACTGCCTATTGTCAGGGAAATTGCTATTTCTACTAGTTTTTCTTTTAACTGTGTTTTCAAACTGTTGTTTAGAAAGCAAAACATTACTGTTTTGGAAAAAAAAAAAAGCTAAGGTCATTTTTGTCTTCATTTGGAGGAATGATAATGACCTAGTGAGAGTCTTATACAGAAGCTAAAAACCTGTGTGCAGCTATTTGATGTTGTCTTACTGCTAATCAGAGAATGATGCTTTCTTAAGGTGATATTTACCTCTCTGGCCAAACAGTGGAATCTGCTAGGCAGCCCATACTGAATTTCAGAGCATCAGCTCTGTCTTGGGAAATCAGTTGACCTGTTTTTCTTAAGATGTTTGGTTTAGTGTTATAATTGCCTTATATCCCAAAATTGTAATGCTTGTCAATTGACGTGCTTATGTCTTTAATGCTCAACTTCATGTTTTCTTCCCCTTTTTCACTACCTGAATTTCTTAATTTTCTCCTTAATGCACCTGGAGTTAGCACACAATCTCTGACAATTGGTATTCAGATTCTTCTGCATGGCCTGGTATCTTCACTGTTACAGTGCTATACAAGAGACTTATCTTTTTTTTTTTTGGCGGTGTCATTGATGGAGTATAGGAGTGTCTTAGGAGGGTCCAGAATAAGTACTGAGCAAAGATTTGGGAAGTGGAAATGGAAGATGTGGTTCAGTGTATTCTTGTAAGACTGATCAGATACTTGCATGTTCCAGAGCAATACGCTGTCTGCAACTTAAGTGTTTCCTCATCCTCTGGTAAGATCAGAGGAAGATATGAAATCAGAATACTCAGCTTGTTCGCTGCTACTTACAAATGCCTTCTGAGCAATATTTAATATGTGGAAAATGCACTTTGGAGATAAATGAGTGGATCTTGTTGACCAGAAAAGTCTTCGGTCCTTTTTAAACTAAAGGTTAAAGTTTCAAATTTCCAGGTACATAAAACATGGTTGTGATTCTACAGTGCTTTAGATTATTTCATGCTTCTTAACTTCGTTTGAAGTTGTGTGAATTTTGATTTGTCACTTTTCCAATTTTTTTCCCTGGTAAAAGAAGTTAGTTACTTCTGTCATTTTCTTATGTAGTAATATGGAAGAACTGGGAGCAGCTTGTACCATATTCTGAGACAATCACATTAAGAAAACTTTGTTTTAGACTCTGGGCTAAGTGGTAAATATTTTTTTTTAGAAAAATGTTCTGGTCACTGACCAGTGTTTTGGCTAACAGTTTGACATTAACAGTACAGATTACCTGACTGCTGTCTGTTTTTGAATATGGCTGCAGGACTTAAATGCAAATCTATTTTGCTAATGCTGCTTTCTTGACTTTAGAGTCACCGTGGCTTCAGCGTTCCGCCTGTCTCTGAAACCAGAGGTCAGTGACAGTATGACTCACTTGATGGTGGACTTCTCTATAGAAAGACACATGCTCCAGGCTATAAAGTTTTTGCCAGGTAAAAACTGTATGCAGTGAGTTTGATTTTGTTACTGTGGGAATAACTTGCCATATTTAAACAAAAGAAAAACACACCTTTTGCATCCTAATGAGCAAATTTTTCAGAGTACCTAAACTCATTCTTACTTACTGGGTATTGATCTGAATACCTTGAAAGTAAGAGTTTTCTAATTTTATTACCTATTTTTCTACATAACTTCAGAACATAACTGATCTCAGAAGTGAGGATGAGTCTTCCAGACTTTTTTCTGCGGTTGCCAGTCCCTCTATATTTCCTGAAGTTCTTAAGTTTCTCAGGACTGTACCTGCCAGCTTGGTGGTGACACTCCAAAGTCCTAGTCATCTGCAGTAGTGTTACTCATGGAACTGTAAGCTAATACATCCCTTAAAGAGTAGTGGTAAGGTCTGAAATGCAAGACAGGGACAATCTTCTAGGACAGTAATACTGCAATAAGACAAAATGTGTATTGATGCATCTATGTATTACTGTTTGAAAGTAAACTTAGGTGCAGTATACCACTATATATCTTTTATGTCTTTTTATTCATATTCCTTTCCCTTTGCCCTTGACTGTTACCAAGAATATATTGACAAGAATACTGTTGGCAGGGATATAAATTGTTTCATCTATAGGTCACTAATCCAAATCTGTTAAGGACTTGGCAGCTTCAGTTTACATTTCTGCACATTTGTATGCTGCAGATACAGTATGTGGTAGCAGGTGTAGTAGATGACCAGCATTATTCCTAGTGGTCAGCTAGTAGTCTCTAGGCAGAAATTCACTTTTTAGTCCCAGAGCAATGGTTGCCACCCAGAGTCTGTATTTCGTAGATAAGAGAACAAGGTAGGTAAGCTGATCCCAGTGCACCTTTTAACAGGAACAGGATTGTAAAGATTTAACAGCAAACATGAACGAAGTCTTGCATATAGGCGAAGATGATATTTAGTATGTCCCTCTTATAAATGCATTTTCCTTATCAAATATGTGGGAATTTATATTGTTTGAGCCTTTAAATTATAAACAGGAAAATGAACTTGCTGGTTATCAGTCTTGCTTTATTCTACTGTAGTTCCAAGCTATCAAATTACTCTGACACTAAATACCAGCAGCTCACTGTTGCAGGCAGAATGGCAATAAGCACTGGTAGACCTTCAAAAATCAGGAAATACTAATCTGCTAGTTTGGAAAGTTGGAAACAGGTTTGGTGGTGTGGTAATGCAGGTATTTGAACGCTGCTTGCCAGAATTATGCTGAAGACTTTGTTATGTCAGACACATGGGAGGCTCTTTATCTGGTATCTTATACAGTAACAAAAATATTTGGGGTATTTAATTAAATTTTCAGGTATATGTTCTGAAATACTTCTCATCTTAATTTTGATTTTGCCTAAGAAGGGATCTTAGTAATATTATTCTCAAATTATGTTTGGATGACTTTGAAATTTTATGGTAAAGGCATGTGATTAGCATTTGAGAATTCGTTATGGTTTAGTCCTGTCAGGCAGCTAAGCAATGCATATAGCTGCTTGCTCATGCCACCCTGCCATGGCTGGGGGTAACAGAATAACAAGGGGAAGAGAATAATAAGGGTAAAAGTGAGAACTTGTGGGTTGAGATTTACCACTTGCTGTTGGCAGGCAGGTGTTCAGCTCTCTCCAGAAAAGCAGGGCTCCATTGTGTGTAACAGTTACTTGGGAAGACAAAATGCCATAACTCTGAGGGTTCCTTCTGTTCTTCTTGTTCCTCCAGCTTTATATGCTGAGCATGATGTCATATGGTATGGAATATCACTGGGGTTATTTGGAGCCAGCTGTCCCAGCTGTGTCCTCTCACAGTATCTGTGCATTCCCAGCCTACTGGCTGGTGGACAGTGTGAGAAGCAGAAAAGGCCTTGATTCTGCTCAGCAATAACTAAAAGACCTGTGTTATCAAAACTATATAAAAAAAAGGCATGGCACCATACAACCTCTATGAAGAAATGTAACTTTGTCCCAGCAAAAACCAGTATGGATTTGAATGTATCTTCTTTCAGTCTCTTCTGTGCTGCTTCTTTGTCCCAAAGCTTTTTCAACCTATATCACCAGTTTCAGTGTAATCCCTGCTCGGCTTAAACCACAAGGATGTGAGGGGTAAAAAGGTGCATTTTGCTATGTTAAAGTATGTGAACAGATCATGAAGGAAAGGTTTGGATAGGTGTGAAATGGTATGTGTGAAACAAAGTATATTTCCTGCTTCAGGTGGACCTGCTGTAGCTAGAAAGTGTTGATATCTGGGTGATAAAATCACACATCTGTACAAGATTCAACCATAATTAGTGTGATGCTAATTGTCACCAGTCATTGTGGAGGGGAATTAAGGGTGACAGTCTGTTCAAGAAATAGTTTCACCTGCATAAAGGCAGTTGTAATTACGACTTGGTCACTGGGACGTAACTTCAGAAGAATGAAGTAAGCTTGCTTCTTACTGTTCTTATTGTGTAGCATTATTCTGAATGTGTGTCCCCTCTAGCATCTCCTTCCTACTGCTTACAGAAGGGCATCAAGCCCAACTTACTGACAAAACATCTGGAAAATGTGATGCAAATGTTCAGTATAGAGATAATGCAAATTTGTTCTGTAAACTGCGTGTTAAGTGCAAATTATATACTTTGTCTTCTGTGATGCTTTGCTAATGGAATAAATCATCTAAAAGGAATGCATGTTACTGGGCCAAGGGTGACTTCTGAACTCTATAAATCCAAGGAGAAAAACAAATATTCAGTCCATTTTCTTCTTTAAACTGATCTGTATGTTTGTCTTTCTGCAGTCCCTAGAGCTCCAGAGATAGATATAGCAGCCTGTGTGGTTGCTGATAATTGCGTAACAGTATCATGGAGAATGCCTGAAGAAGACAGCAGAATTGATCATTTTGTATTGGAGTATAGGAAAACCAACTTCGGAGGCTTTCCTCGGGTAAAAGATGAACAGCATTGGGAAGTGATAGACAATATTAAAGCTACTGAATATACAGTATCAGGTAAAGGTTTGTTTTATACTTAAAAAAAATCAGAAATGTTGATACAACTCTTAATGCTTGGAAGTTTTGCAGAATGTACTGAAGCTTTCATTGTTTCACATTACTCTTAGGTTTTTTGTATAATAATAGCTCTTCCTCTTATTTTGGTATTGAGATCTTGTAAAAAAAACCCAACAAAACATTGTAGTTTGATATGAATGAAATACAGCTACATGCAATAGATCTTAGTCTTGTGAAAATTGTCAGTAATTAATATCAATTCAAGTCTCTGAACATTCGCTTTTTAGGTCTGAAATTTGATAAGAAATACGTGAATGTTAGAGTAAAAGCTTGCAACAAAGCTGTGGCAGGGGAATACTCCGATCCTGTGACTCTGGAAACCAAAGGTAAAATCTGAGAAACTCTAACCTTAGATGTAGTGAAACCATATATTTACTGTTCTGTCTTCATATATGAACTTTCTAAACATGTTTCAGCAGGGCTCATGCAGAAATGTGTCCCAAGTGAGAAGGAAAACAACCATGTCTTTAAAAGAAACTTACTGGCACAAAGCTGGCCTTTTAGTGTTCAAACACTAAAAATGAGATAGTGATGTAACTTCCCTAACAGAGCTTGGCATGGTAGTTTTGAACTGTGGATTGACTATGTGCTGCCACATCATGATATAGCAAAAGAAGAGGAACTTTGTGGCTGAACATCGGTAGGACTCTTGGGTCATCTAAACAGTTGGTATAGTTGAACTTAACATATGATGGGTAATAGCTTCCTGTAAATAGAAAGGGCTGAAAAGCTTTTTTTTTTTTTTTTTAGCTATAGATTCTAATCACTGCCAATATTAAAAAAAACGGGCAGTTCCAAATTGCTCAAGTTATTAAATCATTTTGTTAGAAATCAGTTGGTCTGAGGGCAGTGGCTTCCTAACATCATTTTGTAAATCAACTAAATGAAAAGTATCTTGAAAGTGATATTTTGGCAGAACATATCTTAACTATTACAATGGAGATAAAGGTCTTGATGCTTTAATTTATAGCCAAAGCTATAGTGTGAAGGGAAAATGGATGGTATAAAATACCTAAAATGTAAGCTGAGTGTGAAGGTTACTTCATAAAAACAAAGGTGTATGGAGTTTGAATAAACTGGTGGGCATTTTGGTAACTTTTCTAAAATGCAACAGTAATGGTCAAATTTATAGTATCCGTTTAATAGTCATTTGCATTCCTTACTTCAGTACCAGAAAAATAATCCTGATTTTGATTGTTTGGGCGGTTATGCTTTCCATATTTTCATTATTTCTGTTAGAGCATTTAGTTCACCTTCTTTAATAATCAGCCCATAGGAATTCAGTATCCTTATCTATGAATTTACAGTATTGTTTTTCAGATCTGGGTACTGTTAAGCTCTGAACTCTTAAAATCTCAAGTATGCTTTCTTTCAGAATCAGAGTATAGTATCTAATGATATTAGGACACTTGCAGAATAGTCTGTAAATAAACATCTTTAGGGAGCTTGGCATGTTGTATTAGTTTCATATTACTGGATAAAGGACTTGGCTGCAATGAATACAAAGTCTTCTAGCTGCATGCATCCTGTGCTGTCTTGTATCTGCAGTCGACTTCACAGCTCAACTCTCTCTGCATGTGCTACCCTGTCAATTCAGTGTTCTTCAAGTTTACAGTCCTTATTAATTAATCATAAACACTTTGTTAGAGAGTTAGTACTGCAGAGTATAGAAAATAAGCATACCATTTTAAATCACTCATGATTGCAAGAATGTAGGGAGTAAGCTGTAACTAGTAGAAAGCACTAGCTGAATTTAATTGCTGATATTGCAGCATTATAAAAATGAAGAAAACCTTACTTTGATTTAACCTGTGCACTGAAGGTAGGTAGTTGGGCTTCACTTAAAAAGCTCCTTACCTTGGTTACTGTCCTGGATACTACAATTACAAGTACCAGATTAAAAAGCTAATGTTTCTATGAAGTCAAACAGTACTCTGCTACAGCTTTACTAGTGCTTTTGGCATTTTCTATGAATAGCCACTGGTTGGGAGAGAGCATTATACCATTTCACTCTCTTACATTTTCTCTTGATCAGCATTTGTGTTCGGTTTGGACAGTACTTCATCTCATCTAAACTTAAAAGTTGAAGATACCTATGTTGAATGGGACCCTACTGGAGGCAAAGGCCAATTAAAAATAAAAGGGAAGGAAAATAAAAGCAGGTAAGAACTGTTTTGTAAATGTTTACATTGTCTGGGGTGTAACATTTGGCAGCTAAAAGAAGTGGACAGGAGGAATAAAATCACTTGAGGACAGTGGGACACAAAAGGGATTTTCATTCAGAAATCTTTATCTGGAAGAAATTTTTATTTCCCTTTTTTTGTCAGAGAGATGCAGAGGCTGTTTATGGAAGCTATTAGAAATGTGCCTTAATCATGCAGTCTATTTTAAAAATTACTAAATTCTATTTGTACTGGGTTGACCTTGGCTAATCACCAGGTGCCCACCAAACTGTCGCTACTCAACTAAACAGTGGGAGAGAAAACATAGTGAATGGTTTGTGGGTTGAGATAAGGACAGAGAGAAACTCTGCCATTACTGTAGTGGACAAAACAGACTTGAGTTGGGGCAATTTTAAATTATTGCATATCAAAAATCAGAGTAGGATAGTAAGAAATAAGAACAAATCTAAAAATACCTTCCCCCTATCCTTCTCTTCTTCCCAGGCTCCACTTCACTCCCAACTTTTGTACTTCCTCCCCACAAGCAGGGCAGGGGGATGAGGTGTAGGTGTTGCAGTGAACTCATCACACATTCTCTGCTACATCTTCCTACTCTCACTCTTCCCCTGCTCCACCATGGAGTCCCATCCAAGGGAGACAGTCCTTCACAAACTGCTCCAGCATTGGGCCCTTTCCATGTGGTGGAGTCTTAAAAGACCAGACTGCTCATGTGTAGGTTCCCTGTGGGGCCACAAGTCATGCTCCGGTGTGGGCTCTGTCCACGAGCTGCAGCTTTCTTCAGGGCACATCTGCCTGCTCTGGCATGGAGTTGTCCGTGGGCTGGCTATAGCAGGGTGGCTATATTCGCACTCCTCTCTCCCAGCTGCTCTTGCACAGCAGTTTTCACCCTTCCCTAAATGTTATCCCTGGCCCTCTAGTCCAGGCGACCTTCATGGAAGGGAATGAATATCCTGATACCTGATTGTAATTTCCTGTGGTACAATGAGTACCAGGTGCCCTACAGCTATCAGTATGCACCCCTCTGAGAAAAGCCTGGCTTGATCTTCATTGTACCTTCCTGTTATATGGTTAAAGACAGCAATTAGCTTTCTTCTTTCTGATCCCGAGCAAACTCAGTTGTCTTCCTGTTCTCCAGTCCCTTAGTTGTGTTGTTGGCCCTCCACTGGACTTGCTCTAGTATGTTAGTATATTGTCCTGAGGAGCCTAGACCTGGACACAGGACTTAAGGCTTAGTAAATGGCGAGGCTCATTGGCAGATGGAGAGGAACAGTCACTTGCTTTGGCATCCTGGTTGCTGTCTTGTTGCTAGCCCAGAATGTCACTGGTCACCTCTGCCACAAGGGCACAGTACAGTATATTGTTAATTCCTGTTGTCCACCAAGACTCCCAGCTGCCTTTCTGCAGAACTGTTCTTCCCTCAGTTGTCTCCCAGCCTGTCCTATTGCATGGGGTTCTGTCATTTGGACAATACTCTCCACAGCTGTGAGCCTGCTGTTCAGCTGGTTCTGTACACAGCTTACGGCCCACTAGCCAGTCTGTATCTCAACTCCTGAGGTTTGGCGATACTGTGTTGGAATGGGTCAACAGCCTTGCCAAAGTCAAGGTGTGAACAGTGTCCCTCTTTCTTGCCTTGTTCACTGACCTGGCTACTTTCTCAAAGACAATTAATTGACTTTCAACATGCACTCTGGGGTATAAAGAATGGTGCTTGAGATAATTTATGAACAAATACCTTCCCTATAGGCATATGCTGCCAGAAACATGGTAGAGTAAGTTTTAGTGGCATCTTAAAAGTGGTGTAATTTAGTGTGGTAGTAGAGCAGTTCTTTAATGGCTATTTATTTCTGTTGACAGTGGCCAGAATCTTCTGCTGAAGAGCAATAGAAGGTGATAATATACCCCTTACTTGCAGGATCTAGCACCTGATTTTGTTGCGAGTCCATTCTGCTTTGCATTGCTTGATGTAGTGAGAAGTCTAATAGCCTTTATCAGGACTAAATATATTTAAAATACATTACATCAGTAATACATTTAAAATTATTCTGAAGTCTTACTTTTGTTCACAGATTATGTATATATTTTTCAGTGACTGGAAAACAGTCTTCCTGGAAGTATGCTTCCTACCTAGTGTGTAGAAGACGTGATTTGCAATGGTTGAAAGAGCATTATGTATTCTAATGTTGATACAAAGATCCCTGTTACAGACCAATTGATGCTTAGTTAACCTTATGGCACACTCAAGTTTTACAAACACAATAAAGAATTCTTTTGAGAACTTTAAATTTTGTTACCTTTTTGCCTCTGAACTTGTGCTAAAACTGTTATTAGAGATTGGATGAAAATAAATCGCTATTTTTACACTTCAGAGACGAGAAAATGTAGCCTAATAGCATGTGTGAAAAGCTTCATGGCAATTCTACTTGTGGAACCAGTTGCTCAAATAAGAGCATTTCTCTTCTTGATATGTAAAGGCAGCTAAAATACTCTCCTATTTGTTGTGCAGTTTTTTTAGTGGAGTTTTCCCCATAATTTTTTTAACAGAAATCCTGATAGAAAAATTACTTTTCCTGCTTTTGCTGTCTTACATTTTCACTGTTTTAAAAGCTGTGGGACCAAAGCAAGGTCTCAGGTTCCTAATTTCTAGAAGGTTTTACTCCTTTCTATTAATCCATCAGGTGGATCTGTTTTTTGACTTGGTACCAGCAGTAAATCTCCAGTGCTGAGAGCTCTGCTACATGAAGTGTATAGATTTCATGGAATCATAGGATGGTTTGGTTTGGAAGTGACCTTAAAGCTCATCTAGTTCCAACCCCCTGCCATAGGCAGGGGCACCTTTCACTAGACCAGGTTGTTCAAAGCTCCATCCAGCTTGGCCTTGAACACTTCCAGGAATGGGGCAGCCACAACTTCTCAGAGCAATCTGTGCCAGTGTCTCACCACTCTCACAGTAAATAATTTCTTCCTCCTGTCTAATCTAAATCTACTCTCTGACACCTTAAAGCTATTCCCCCTTGTCCTGTCATCACATGCCCTTGTAAAAAGTCCATGTCCAGCTTTCTTGTATACCCCCTTTAGGTTATAGCCCCTGAAAGGCTCCTATAAGGTCTCCCCAGAGCCTTCTCCAGGCTGAACAAGTACAGCTCTCTCAACCTGTCTCTCAGCTGTTGCAGCCCAGTAAGCAACTTCATGGTCCTCTTCTGGACTCACTCCTGTGGGTCCACTTCTTATATTGGAGGCCCAAGAGCTAATGCAGTACTGCAGGTGGGCTCTCATGAGAGCATAGTAGAGGGGCAGGATCACCTCCTTTGAGCTGCTTGCTGGTTATGCTCCTTTTGGTGCAGTCCAGGGTGTGGTTGGCTTCCTGGGCTGTGAGCACACACTGAAGCTGGCTTTATGTTTCATTTCTCATAGACCAACACCCTCAAGTCCTTCTTCTCAAAGCTGCTCTCAATCCCTTCTCTGCCCAGCCTGTATTTGTGCTTGGGATTGCTATAAAACTGCCTTAAATTTCTTTAAGTGCTCAGAAAAAAAAAAACCAAAGAACCCAATACCAAACAAACCCCTACAGCAACAAGCCCAAAATTGTTTGGGGTTTGTTTGTTTTTTTTTTATTTTTCACAAACTTTTATGTCAAATATTTGATGTCATTATCTAAACTGTTAAAGGTTATTAGATTTGGATTAGACAAAGCACATGCAGTGGCTGTTTACAGAAGACTTGAGCAAAGTAAATGATAGGATGTTTTAATGTCTTGCTAACTAACCTTGAGAAAATAGCGAAGCACAGGCGTTTTTTTCTGATGGTGATTCTTTAAATGACCACATTGCTTTCTGCATAACTCATACTGAATCTAACAAAAATTTCAGCAGCTTTTGTTGGTGAGTGAATGATTTCTGATGCACTTGAAGCAGGATGGATTCTGCAGAGTTATGTCTCCCCCTGAAATTATGCTTTAATTCTTGGCTTTGCTTTTTTGTTTCTGCTATCATTTTTCAACTTTTGGTAAGTAAACTACAGCTTCTTCCATGTTAACAAAATTCAAAATCATGATGTGGTGCACCTGCAGTATATACTCTTATCCCCTTCATGTAATTTACAGGTTATTTAGAATCTTCTGATCAGTACTGGGAAATTTATATGGTAAACAGTGATGCTAAACTGGACAACTTTTTCATCAATTTGTAGACTGCATAAACTGCATAGCTGTTTCTGAGAGGTTAAACTTCTTTGCTAAGAAGTGCCTCTAAAACAATAACCAGATGTAATTCCCTGGCTACTGAGGCTTAATATTTGCTATAACTTGCAAATGGCTTTCATTTTCTTTAGTGGTTAAATTGCTAGGAGTTATTTTTGAGGACATAACTGAGGTAAAATAGAATGCTTGAAAACCTCATTATATTAAAATTATCCTTTTATGCATCTGATTACTCATTAGAATATTCTCCAGAGCAAAATGTGTCTCCATTTACTTTGCTGTTGCATCCTGAGAATGCTTTTGAAAAGTATGATTATAAAATTTAAGCCTTTCTTGATTGGGATTAGACTCCTTAAATTTTATAATGACTCTTAAGGAGTTGCTGTGTGCTTCCTAGCACAATGTGTTGTGACAGTTGTATTTTCTGTAGTCTTTGATAGAGTTAATATAACCAAATAAAACCCCACCCTTTTGGTGTTTGGGTGATTTGGATTTTTTTGGGGGTTGGGTTATTTTTCTTTTTTGAGAATTCTGATGAACTAAACTCCAGAAGTCTCACTCTTTTTTTTTTTTTTTTTTTTTGGTATAAACTGTGCTTAGCTTCAACACCCTTGTGTGTATTTTGAAATGAAATTATTACAATTTTATTCCTTTTATTCTTCATTGGGTTACACTCTTTCCTGGGATTTCAGTCACTGCTTATACAAGCCATACATGTTCTGAAAAACCTACCGTTAATGGAAATGGTGTTTTCTAATTCACTGCTATTAAGATTCCAATTATAATCAGGCATTTTGCCCTGGTGTGTTCATGCTTACCTAATTGTAGCTGGTCTACAAGACTTTTCAGAAATCTAATGTGGAGAACCACAAATGTGTTTTCCAAGGTACTGTGTAGCATAGGTAACTTTTATACAGGTGTTCATTCAAACCATGTGCCCCACATCAGCTTTTTTTTTCTCCTACTGTTTCCTTTCTCACCTGCCTCCAAACTTGTCTGTTACAATGTCTTGTATATTTTCTGGCTGTCCTTTCTCTATGTTCTTGTATGCATACTATGAGGTGTTATGTGGCTGAATTCATGTGTCAGCTTTATGTACGTTTATTGCCCCCTAACTGACTGGGGAAAATTTGAGTGTGCGTTTCTGTAATGGTGCCAGTCATGAACAATTAATTTCTTCTTTAGAAGTGCTACACTGTCTCCAAAGAGGACATCTGTTGGACCCTCTGCAAGGGGCAGCAGAGATCGTTTTATTGGTGAATCATACACAGTATTAGGTAAGGTGAACTTTTTACTTTTCTTAGAAGTAACAAAATTTCACAGCATACTGCTGTGGAATGGCAGATTAGGATATGTGATTGTTCAAGGCTATATACTTGATGCTGTCAGTAGGTAGTTTTGCCTATATAATACCAGAATCTGGTGCTACAGCAAGGGTTTTCAAGTCTATTGAAGCTTTCTATTACAAAGTTTTTAGTCACTGACACTCATTGCAATTAAACGTGGAATTGATATTAAGTGTATCTTAATGAGTGTAAGTAAAACTGTCTCATTATTCTACTTTGCATTTGTATTCTATTGTCTTGTACGTTAATTTTGTTCCTTATAGTTCACATTTTTGTATTTAATCTTAAAGTAAAACAGAGAAAACATTACTGGTGTCTACAAGAGAGCAAGCATTGTAAGGTGCACTTAATTATAGCAACTAATTTGTTTATTTTTTTGGTAGGAGACACCACTATTGAAAGTGGACAGCACTACTGGGAAGTGAAAGCCCAAAAGGACTGCAAATCCTACAGTGTTGGAGTAACTTATAGAAACCTGGGGAAATTTGATCAGCTGGGAAAGACTAGTTCAAGCTGGTGCATCCATATCAACAACTGGCTGCAAACTATACTTTCAGCAAAACACAATAACAAAGCGAAGACTCTAGATATATCTGTTCCAGACAGGGTAGGAGTATACTGTGACTTTGATGGAGGTAAATTATAATCTTATTCTAAAAACTTGGCTACCTGTGTGAAGTTGAAACAGTACAAGGCTAAAGTAGTACATTGCTTCAAGATTGATAGTCTTTTATGAAAATAAGGCCCTGAGCTGTTTGTGTAATAATGCTTGTAATGTCAAATTACTTGAGTTCATCTATATAGATACTGAGCTACTGAGAATTTTCTAGTCAATGTAGAGTGTATTTAGTATGTTCTGGACATCTTTCCCTGTGGAACAGTGAACTTTACAAAAAGTTATACAGTAACACATAATAACTTAAGCATGTATTTCAGTTTGTTTTCTGTCTCTTTTAGGTCAGCTTTCATTTTATAATGCAAACTCAAAGGAGCTGTTATACACCTTCAAAACAAAGTTTACCCAGCCATTATTACCAGGCTTCATGGTCAGTATTCATAAAATTTTCCTGCAGTCAATTAAGTTTATTGAAGACTTGTTTATTTGTTTGTTTGTTGGGTGGGGTTTTTTTTGGGTTTTTTTTTTTTTTAGAGGAAAAGAACTGGGAGCACTGGTTTTGGCTAACTAGTAGGGTTTTTAAATGTTTAACTCTTTTCTCTTTGATTTCATATGGTGCTTACAATAGCACTCCAGTAGGAGAAACCTGCACCTGGATGTCTTGGCTATGTACATTAAAGCCATTAAGTTTTTGTAGGGTAAATTAACAGCACATTCTGGTAGCTGATGAACCTGCTATAGTAACCAATCCAGATCAATGCAGGTGGGAATCCAAGATGCTCTGAGCTGTCAGAATAGTTGTCACAAGACAAAACACCACCAGGTGCTTCCCTGTTGAGATACAAGACTCTTAGCTTTCAAGTTTTTAAAAGCTCAGTTGTTTCACCGGTCTGCATAACTTTTTCGTGTTTCTAAGCTTAACAGTGGAAACTTGCTGCAATTCTATGCAGGGAAAAAAAAATGCACAGGAGAAGCGTTAATTACTGTATTTATGCTTGCCTTTAATGATTTCAGTAACTAAATCTGGTGGCCTCAGTTGCATTATAGGCTGCCATCAAGTGCGCCATACTTTGGGTGCAGAGTATAGGTCTAGGAAAACTTGGGAATCTGGAGGACACTAGCATACTAGTTCATACTAACAACTCAGTTGCCTAGGTACTGATCTCTAGTTTATAATTCAGCTATAGAAAACACAGCATGGTAATTCTGAAGTGTGATTAGGCCAATTAATAAAGTTGGGTTTCTCTTGGGCATGGAGGATGAATGGAAAATTTAGTAGTAATTTGCCTCAGCAGCCTTTATATATATAGCACTTCCAAACACCTGTTTTTTCCTTCTATTGGACAAAATATTTTTCACAATTTCTACTGCTAGCTAGATGTACTGACAAGAGGATTTTAGACTTTTAATAGATAGCTATTTGGAGATGACTGAGCAAGTTGCTTTACTGATCCCTTCCAACATATGGGGAACTTAATAGCTTTAGAACTGTTGAGATACAAGTATTAGTCATCATTTAGTATTGTGAAGACTGACTCTTTGAGTCAGTTCCTAAATCATCCAAGGAAACACTTGCTTACTGCTCTTCAGCCTATTAGTCTGCATCTCATACAGCCCCTTGTACTTAGTGACAGCGGTCTTGCAGACATTACTTGGGTTAGCCTGAACAGTTAAAACAAAGAAGCTAATTACAGTTCTCAAATTCATTCATAAACACAGAGATACATTTGTTCATGCAACTTAGTTGTAGAATGAAGGTCACTGGCACCTGTGTTGCTGAAGCTTCTCACAATTTAATGTAAACATATTACACAAATTGGCATAATCCTGCTGTGTCATACTGAAAGTAAGCACTGCTTTCAAACACTGAAGCATAGTAAGAGTATTGTTTCATTGTCATTCTAACTACTTGCTGCTAGCACACTGGTCTTCAAAGAAGTTTTCTTATTGGGAAAACTTTTTGTATTATATCTTAGACTTTGTTGCTCTAAGTTCATAATGAAGTATAGCATGTGAAGCATCTTAAACTTTATCATCTATCATCTTAAAAGTTAGCTTCTCTTATGTCGGAATGTTTTACAGAGTGCTGTGACTAGTGAACAAGAGAAGACAGATGCAGCTGCAGGATAAGTTTTGTGCTAGTTCCATTGTGGGATGGGAGAAGAGAGATAAAGATGTTTCATAATACTCAGAATATTGATATTTTTATTTTTTTTTCCTTCTCCTTAGACCTGGTGCGGTGGGCTTACAGTGAGTACTGGATTGCAGGTGCCAAGTGCTATTAGCATGGTCCAGAAAAGTGAGAATAGATTGAGTGGTTCAACAAATAGCCTAAACAATATTGCCTGCTAATGTCTGATAAACACTTCTGTTGCTGAATGGTTTTTTTTTCCTGTGTAGCTGGTACTCACAGAAGCTTGTGAGCACTGGATTACACTGGATTTGCTGCCTATTGTTTAAGGCCTGGGTACTGATAGTGCAAAGGTTTAGGGCTATAGTGTTAATAAAACCTACTGTGAATTAAGACAAATGTCAGAAAACTGAAATGTTGCCCTTTTGAAAAGAAAAGTGAGAAATCAAAAGCTGTAACTTGTGTACTTTTCTAATACTGTATTTAAGCATTTTGTTATGGACTTGAGTATTTTTATTTTTTTATGAAGTATAAATATAATACCATTTTCTTAGCTGTCCTAACATAAATTACTTCACTATATTATTACTGGGCTTCCTATTAGAACATGTGATGTGAAGCATACATTTCAAAAGGATGTTTATTTGAGGCCAGGCACGCATTTTTTCTAGCTGTTTTGACTAGCAAGCCTGGCGAGGATTCCTGGAACTTTCTGAATAACTAGGTAACTCCAAAAATTGCATGACATTTTTTACCCAGCAGAAACATGGAATTTCATGCATAACCTGCTTGCCTTGTTCCGTACACTATGTATATGTGGCTGTAAGACTGTCTTTGTGGATAAAGAATTGGCTGGGTGGCTGCATGCGAAGATTGGCAGTCAACAGCTCAATGTCCAATTGCCCTCAAGGGCTGGTGTTGGGACCGATCCAGTTCAAAATCTTTGTCAGTGACATGGGCAGTGAGATTGAGAGTGCCCTCAGTAAGTTTGCTGATGCCACCGAGCTGTGTGGTTTGGTTCATACACTGGAGGGAAGGAATGCCATCCAGAGGGACCTTGACACACTTGTGAGGTGGGCTGATGCCAACCTCAAGAGGTTTAACCATCTCAAGTGCAAGGCCCTACACCTGGGTTGGGGCAATCCCAGGCACAGCTACAGGTTGGGCAGAGAAGAGATTCAGAACAGCCCTGCAGAGAAGGACTTGGGGGTGTTGGTCAATGAGAAAATGAACATGAGCTATCTTCAGTGTGTGCTTACAGCCCTGAAAGCCAGCTGTATCCTGGGCTGCATCAGAAGGAGCATGACCAGCAGGTCGAAAGAGGTGATCCTGCTCCTCTGCTCTTGTGAGACCCCACTTGGAGTATTGTGTACAGGACATAAAAAGGACATGGAACTGTTGGAACAAGTCCAGAGGAGGGCCCCAAGGATGATCAGGGAACTGGAGCACCTCCTGTGTGAAGACAGGCTGAGCAAGTTGGGGCTGTTCAGCCTGGAGAAGAGAAGGCTGCGTGGAGACCTCATAGCAGCCTTCCAGTATCTGAAGGGGGCCTACAGGGATGCCAGAGAGGGACTCTTCACTAGGGACTGTAGTGATAGGACAAGGGGCAATGGGTTTAAGCTAAAACAGGTGAAGTTCAGGTTAGGTATAAGGAGGAAGTTCTTTACTGTGAGGGTGGTGAGGCACTGGAACAGGCTGCCCAAAGAAGCAGTAATTGTTCCATCCCTGGCAGTCTTCAAGGCTGGGTTGGACGAAGTCTTGGTGATACGGTTTAGTGGTAGGTGTCCCTGCCCCTGGCAGAGGGGTTGGAAGATGTCTTTATAGCTTCCAACTTAGGGCATTTCCTTTTTTTAAGGGCAAGGACAAAGTGTACAGTGAGCAAGTGCTTTCTCAGCTAACCTAATCTGCTGCTGGATCTACAGGTTTATGTTTTCTTTCACAAATCAAATGTTGAGCCTTGGTGTTCCATCATCTCAATTTCTATTTGGAAGCTTAGTAAACACAGTCAAATGACTATTAACAATGGGAGAGCTAAAAAAAATTATATTCTTCATGGAAAATCTCAGCTTTTCAACAAGAATAACTTGTGTATTATGGACTGCTTAAATTTGCTTTCTTCCCTCTAATCAAGTCCAGGAGCCTAGAAGCAATTTTCAGATACACAATTGAATTGACTGTTTCCTAACTGAAGATTTTTTTTCCTAAGGTCACCTGAAAACTGTTTCTACTTCATTGTGATAGGGTCCATAATGAATTGGCTCCTTTCCTACAGCGCCAAAGTAGGAAAGGAATAAATTTTTGTGTGTATCTCTCAGTCCATAAAAAATATAACCATATAATTGTGTTAAATTGTGTTAGTATGGGTCCTTTGCATCCATCAAGATTTCTCAAGAGGAGAAGTTCCTTAAAAGTAACAGACTGGTTGTGATGTTCAGTGGAAAACTGAAGTTTTCCTTTTTCGTGGAAAACTTAATTTTTTTCCTAATACCTGCTCCAGAAAGTTTTGTTTCCCTTGAGAAATCATAAAGTTAACAGGACAGTTGAACCCCTAATGTTCATTTCATATCTGGAACTTGAGCATCTCTAAATATTTGCATTTTGAACAAAGTTAGCTGTAATAGTTCTTGCAGACGAAAGTGCAAAACAATCCCCAGTTGAACTGCACTTTTGTCTACCAGTTAAGTGTTTTGGGTGTTGAAACAAAAATCCTGGAAGGTGACATGGTTTTAAAATCAAAAGTGATTGAATCTTTCACACATTATCTACAGACGTTGTTGTTCACATAGTCTGTGTAGTAATCTTCAATATTTCTTCCTCACTCCTTTCCTTTTTGCTGCAATTGTCCTGGGTTCAGCTGTAGCTGACTGGTTGTTTAGGGGCTCATCTGTTATCAATTCAGTGGTATGTGCGGGAAGATTGCATGCCTGGACCCTGGTGGTATTTAGAATGAGGATGGTTAAGACAGATGCTTTGTGTTTTGAGACTTGTTCTACTGAATGATTGCGATAGACATTGAAATAGGCTAGTACCTATTCACAGTGCCCAGTCATCTGCTTCATCTTGGGTGTTCAGCTACAGTTACTATTTAAATTTCCCTTCTTGAAAAGAAAGGGGATGTTTACAGTAGTTAATGTGGATGTGAAAGAACCATGAGTAATCTCCAACCCTTCCTAAGAGAATTTAAATGATGAAGTTTTTCTAGCAAGATGTTGTGCAACCTGCAAGGTAAATTTGATATGCACAAGTAAAAATGTAATTTAACACTTAGAAGAAAGCTTGAAGTATTTCATACTCTGACTTGTGACTTGCAAGTTTAACTGATACCCTAGGTGAACTTAACATGTGACTTTTACCCTTAAAAGATAAATTTGTTACATAATAGTTTGCACAGATGTCAGGTTTTTGCTGCTAACAGTTAGTCCAGTTGTTTCTAGTAAATGGGGATACAAAGAATTGCCTTAAGCACTTTAGGGTTTTGGGTTTTTTTGACAATTTTTATGAGCTAGTGTCTGTGGGGTACCAATGTATTAGTGATGCTTTGTTACAGTTGGTACACTGTTTGTACCTACAGCTAGAGAGGGGTGTGGGTGGTGAAGCTACTCGCTTTTTTTCTGGGGATGGGAGGGCTTGTTCTTTGGCAATGGATTAGACCTTTGAATGTCTGTAACTTTTGCCCTGCAATTAATGCTAAATGTAATATGCCTGGTGACTTTAATATTCCGTGAGCCTCTCCTGTGGGGTTAATGCTGTCTGGTGGCTAGGCAATTTCCTGATATATGACCAAAATGAATTTAAAATAAGGATGACTTGTGAAGACTGAAGATTTCTCTGGAATTCTTAGTCCATCATAAAAGTGTAACTTTAACTGCGTCTACATAAAGCTGTATGGACTGCAGCAAGGGATGCTGCTTTCAGAAAGCATTTAAAAGCATCCAGGTAGTAGGTGCTCCTCCAGATACCAAATCTGAATGGCAGAGGGTAACAGGCTTATTTCTTTAGCCATCCTCTTCAGCAGAGAAAGTAGAGGCTAATAATGTACAAATCCTGTTTCCTCCTGCTTTGCACCCTCCCGTGTAATTAGAGTTTTGTTAAAGGACTATAGAAACCCGTTCCCTCGGGAAGAACATCTGGCTCAGCAGTGTCTTAGTCTGATAACGGTCACAGGTTATGAATGATGCCTAGCTTGATAGACAACGGCATCGACTTCTGCTCATCGTTGCCCCACCCAGCCTCACTGGAACTCGGACACTCTGGATGCCCTGTGGAAGGGGAAGCCTGAATGTAGTCTTCCCTCCTCACGCCGAGCAACGGCGTCCTCCATTGCCTCGTCCTGCGGCCGGCGCGGGGTTGACGCGGTCATCCCTTGGCTCTACCTCAGGTCTTCTCCATCAGTGCTTCACCGCGGCTCTGCGCAGCGCAGCCGGGAAGGGCAGGAAGGCGGCCCCCGGGCGTGGCTTTGGGGCCGCGCAGTGTTTCGGGGTCTGTGACTTGTGTGAAGGAGAGCTTTTACTATTAAAGAGACACTTGGAAGTGGACGTGCCCGTGTTCTTGTTTCATCCTTCCTCCGCGGAGGGCGGCTGGCTGGGAGGACCCGGTCCCGTCATCAGTTGCAGGCGAGCCCCAGGCTCAGCGGGTGGGCGTGCTCTGCCCAGGCGCGCATGCGCGGGCGGCCGCGGAAGGCGCTCTGCAGCGAGCGTAGCAAGGTGGGTGCGGGGCCTGTGTCCCGGTGCGGCGAGCAGGCAGCGGGCAGGACCGTGCGGTGCGGGAGGCTTTTCCCAGGGCCTGGCCTCGGAGCTGCAGTTTGGCCGGCTGGGGCCTGCTGATTGCGGCCTGTTGCGGTCCCCGCTTCCCTCCGGCGGCGTGCAGGGAGGAGCTAGGAAGCCGAAGATGAGCGACGCGGCGCAGCTTCCAGGCGGTGATCGACAGCGCCCCGAAGACTGATGCAGAAAATCAACAAGAACGTGGTTCTGGCGCTCCTCTCTCTGCTCAGCCTGGTTTTCCTTCTCTTTCAGTTGTACTATTACAAGTTCTACCTGTCGCAGAAGGTAAGAGAGCTGTGCTGCACAGGCTTGCTTTTGTGGAATAACCCGATGTAATGTCTGCTCTCTTCAGAGTCCATTAGCAGCGCCAGAGCCACCTCCGAACTGCCCTCGTGTGGCTAGCAATTCCTGCAGTGTTGACGTGGAGCAGGTAGGTAGCCCTAGCAAGGTACTGATGGCAGGGGTAATCAGGTGAGGTTCAACTCGTGGTGTCAGCCGGAGGCATCCCATTAATTCTAAAATGGGATGTCGTTCGCTGCTTAATCTTCACAAACCTTCTTACTCGTGTTGTTAAATGACTTTTGTGGAAAGTAAAATCAGACCAGCTGCTATCCTGGAGCTTTGAAGAAACAAGGAAGGCAGCCTTTATTGGCTGCAAGTTTTTCCAGCAGTGTTTTTTTTAAGAGAATTGCAGTTGCCTTAGTGTTTTGTGATTTAGGGTTTGTAATTTTCTAGGTGACAGATTAAATCATGCTTTTAAACTGCGAGTGGGATGTTTAGGTGAGGCTGATTTTCTGTAATAGAAAAAGGTGTTCAGTGTTACTATAAATGAAATACTCTGGAATTTTTTTATGGCTTCATAGTTTACGGTTGCAGTGCGGATGGAACAAAGTAACTTAATTTTATTTTTATGGAAGAGCTGCATAGGTATCATACTTCCTGAGTTTGTTTTCTTTTGGTGAGGACTTTCTTAAGAAATGCAGGCAGTGTTAGTGCTGGGTAATACTACAACCTTTGACTTTCTTATAGTTTCTGACTGTGAACAATAAGCCTGTGAATGAGAAATTCTTCATGCTTTTGTAAAGCTAAAAGCCAAACCACTAACCACCTTGGCTTTGTCATATCAATATATTCTCTTTAAAATGTAACTCTCTAGGATTACACCTGGAAAGACTGAGGCAAAATCCTGTTGTCTTTTGCCTAGTGATATTTGCCTAATAGGTTTTGTATTTGTCATCTTCCTATTTTACTTCTGTTGACTTAGAAACCTGAAGTCTGATCATGCAATCTTTGTATGTCTGGAAGTTGTCAAGGCTTGTGTTGTCCTTCTGAATACACTATGCCAGAGCAGTTGTTTATGATTTCATGTTCAGTAATGTAGCTGAGTGACTGGAGGCATAAATAACCACAGCTGTAACTGTAAAATGTTGACTGAATAAATGTCCCTGAATGTCCTGGTAAGAAATCCTGAGCAGGAATTCAACTGAAACTTACTTTATCTTCCTTTTCTTTCTCCTTCCCACTTCCCTTCTTTGGTTTTGACAGAATGGAGCAGTGTTTTCCAAAGTCAGAGGAAGCCTGTCAGGCCAAGACAGCACTAGATGGGTATGTACAACATTACTGGTTCATACGGTGATTCTGCCAGTCTCAGAGAATTCTCATGGAATTGCAGTTCTCTTTCAAATTCACTGATGGTTTTCTAGTATTAAGGACTAAAAGATTCTTCACTGAGTAAAGTTATGAAGTTTTTCAGAACATCAGTTTAAAATAGAGCTGAGAAGCAGCTACAGGTTAGCAGCTTTTTCTGTGCAGTCCTTACTAGTGTTGTTAAAGTTCTAAGCAGCAGCAAAACTTGTTCTTTCTGCAATAGAAGTTTTGATCCAGGCTTTTATATTCTTTCAGACTGAGTATTGAAAAGACTGGCTTATTTGGCATGCAGCTTGCTGATAGTCAGTAGCATAGTAAAAATCAGCTGCAGGTCGCAGGTCACAGAATACCCCTTTGCTCACTCACCCCAGCAGCTGTTTAACCTGTTGCTCAGTGTTTTCTGTTACTTTTTTATGCTGGATCATAAAGCTCTTCACAAGCAAGAAAATGTTACATTTCAGCATTCATCAGTTTCTGTATTCCAGGGTTCAGGAGCAGTGATAGCAGTGCCATTAAATACTTGAAATGAGATAATTTTTATTGTGTCTTGTTTAAGGTTTGAAGGATTGAGTGCAACCAAAGCATCATGTTGGTCTCAGGGAATCAGAAGCTCAGTATGATTTCATAGTTAGCATTTGTTTTCTGAACACTTTATAGAAGTTTTTTGTTTAACAGATCTCCCAGAGAAAAAACAGCACAGATGGTTAAATAATGCTGTGCTGGGAGCTGGCTGCTGTTTTCTTTGGATGCTAACGTTACTAGTTAGCAAATAGCTGTTTAAACACCTTGCTTCTGCTGAGCAAGAGGAAGTGTGCACTGGTTAAGAGCTGATCTTAGGAGTAATCCTGATCAACCGCCCTGTGGTCTGTTTGGATTGCATCTGGAATGTCTCACTATTCTTGGATGGGGCACCCCTTGGAACTACCTACCATGCTAGGTGACATGGTCATAGTGGGCTTCCAGTCTGTGGGCAGAGTTTTCATTAAGCTTTAATTTGCGCTTACAAGATCATCAGTAACAAAGCAGAATGTTGCACCCCAAACTGTCTTGAGAGTCCCTGCGTGATGAGTCCAAAATGCTCTGTTTGAATGCATTTCTCTTAGCTGCTTGACATGATCACCATCTCTTTCTGCCACTTGCTTGTTTCAACTAAAAGCATTTGTCCCTGGAGAAGTGAAGAAGGGGGTAGGGGGATGTACCTATCAATCTGATCTGCTAGTTTTAGTTACAGAAATAGTGCTAGCACATCACTCACCTTTCAGCTCCATGTAGATGAAATCACTAAAAGAGTGGTTTTGCTTCTGCCTGTACAGCACATGTAGCACTGTTGCCTGAATTCTGTTCGTTGATACACATTCTGTCTTTACGTTTTTACATCCCTCTGAAACCAAAGCACTATGCCAGAATTGGAGGTTGGCCTGTGGAGTCTGACTGAAGAGATTCAGCAGCTGGGCAGGAGGAAGGTTAGAGCTTCACTTAAAAAAAGCCAGAATTATCTTGCTGGGTGGGTAGCTTGGGCTTACCACACATCTTCTAGAAACCTGGAGATGTAACAGTCATAAAGCCTGTCAGTTCTGTTCTAAGCAAATGTTTTGGGGTATTTTTAGAACAGTACTTTTAAGTAAATCTTAAGGTAAAAACATTACATTTTTAATAGCAGGGTGGCTGTGACTGTTGTAAATGGCTTCTGTGTGCCAGTGTCCTGCATTCAGCAGCAGCAATCATTTTTTCTCCTTCTTAGTAGCTGGTCCAGTGCTGTGTTTTTGACTTTCGGCCTGGGAACAGTGTTGATAACACCGATGTTTTTAGTTACTGCTCAAATGTTTGGTCTGACCAAGGACTTTCTGATCTTCATGCTCTGCCAGGGAGGAGGGGAGGCCGGGAGGAAGCAGGGACAGGACACCTGACCCAAACTAGCCAAAGAGGTATTCCATACCACAGCACGTCATGCCCAGGATGGAAAACTGGGGACAGTTACCCAGAATGGCTAGTTCACTGCTGGATTGTGCTAAGTATCGATATAGGTCGGCGGGTGGTATTGTATTCTCTTCCCTTGTTATTTCCTTTATCATTATTATTCTTGGTGGTAGCAGTAGTGGTGTGTATTATACCTTAGTTACTGGACTGTTCTTACCTCAACCCGTTGGAGTTACATTCTTTCAGTTCTCTTTCCCATCCCTTTGGGAGCTGGGTGAAGAAAGGAGGGAGTAGAGTGTGTGGTTCTGATTTATTTCCTGGGCTTAAACCACAACAGCCAGGACCATTTAAAAGTATTTAATTAAAATCCTTTGCTGAGTCAATTTAATAAATCCTCTCATCAAGCACAGAATCTTCTTGCTACAGCTTTTAACCCCTTATGCAGTGTTGTAATGGCTGAGTGCTCTGGGTACACAGGTATACAAAGACTGCATAGCACTCAGTTCCTACCTCCTCATTGGGTCACGGATGATATACAGCTGGCTTCATGCAGAAGATTTGGGGAATGGGTCAGGAACCTTGCTGAAATCAAGGTATGAACAGTGTTCATTGCATTTGCCCACAGACTTCTTCTTCATTGCATTTGCCCACAGACTTCTTCAAATGCAATTGGTGTGATTAGGTACAGTTTGCCTTTGGCTGGCTTTCCCAATCACATCCGTGTCCTTTATGTGCTTGGATTTGACTTCCCAGGGCCTTTTGTTCCAGAAGCTTCATGGGGACTGAGAGTAATGTGACCAGAGTTCTCCAGATCTTCCTTTTTGAAGGCGGCATGAGATTTGCCTTTTCTCAGACTTGAGAAACTGCTTCTGATCATGGCCCTTCAAGATATTGCAGAGCAGCCTCAGAATGGCATCAGCCACCTCCCTCAGCACCCACATATGTATTGCATCTGATCCTGTAATCTCTGGTTTATTTAAGTGCTTTCCAACTCGCTCTAGAACTGCAAAGGATCTAGAGTTTAGCCTAGAGTCTGTTTTCAAGTCTAGCACTCTGCAGTTCAAGTGCTGTAAATTGTAGAAAGTTCTCGTTGAAGCTGAAAGGTTTTTACTTTAGTGTGAGAGACCTGGAAGGGCTGAAAGCAGCCTTTTTTTCTAAGAGAGAAAATCTCCGTTTCCACAATTGTTCATGGATGTAAAGTGGATACTCAGAAAATGTATTGGGAAATAAAAATTCTTTCTGTCAGCTGGTTGGGTTTCTTTTTCCCTTCTGTCAAAAAATTTTAATGTATTAACCTTTGTATGCTTAAAGATGATGTTTCTAACTTAAAATCTTATCCTCTATCAAACAGCACGTGGTTAGGAAGTTCCTAGCCTTAATATCCAGTCACAATATACCAGTGTATTTGATCGATCCTTTGATTCTGGGACTGGTTGATAAAGATATTGAACAGATCAGAAGTTCTCCTGATGGCCCTAGTCCAGAATGCAAGTACTTTTGTGCTCCAAGAGACTTTACTACGTTTGCACTGCTGGACAAAACATGGAAACATGAAGTAAGTGCCTTTTTTTTTTTCATTTCACATTTGTGTATTTGGATGTATTTAACTGTTCAGTGATTTTTTTTTTCTTTTGACACAGTGCTTTCATGTTTATATTAAGGCCTCTTAATTCATTGTGTGGAAATCTTGTAAAGGGTACTTCTAGAGGAAATTTGGTTTTAATAGTAGAAGGCATCCAGGCACTACTCTGAATACATGAGGAATAATTTACTAAAAGTATCTGGGAGCTGTCTGCAATATTCATAAACACTGGTAGTAAGAGGCCACACCAGAAAGAAATAAAAAAGTGGTCTGTTAGGAAAGGAGGAAAACCTTAAGTCTGTATTCTAGATATAGCTGTAATAAATCTTGAGTTTGGGGAATCGATTCAAGGAGGAATGCAGGTATTAATGTGACAAGGCTGGAAAGATTAACTTAGTCTTAGAAGACATTTAAACCATAATTTTACAGTTTACATTTCTGTTAGTACGTCCTTGTACTTGACAGCATTTTATTTACTCAATATATTGTTATTTCTGCTTTTCTTTGGTGTTCTAAGATTTTTAAATGGGTGTGTTAAAAATAGAGGTGTAGCAGGTAGTAAAGGACAGAGCGAAATCCAAGATTATGTCATCAGTTAAGCATCAGCTGGAAATATTTATTACTCTATACAGACTAAATATACCAGTGGCAAACAGGAAAAAGCAAGAGACCTTAAAATGGTCTGTGACTATTTTTACTGCATAGCTGTAAACAAATTAAAGAAACTGAAAATAAGGTTGTATGTAGCACACTAATTTAAATCCATCTCCCCATTCCTTTGTGGCTCATTGTTAATATCTGTAGCATCCAGAGGAGAAGCTGATGTGCCTGAATAAAACAGCTCAAGGGGGGTAATTGAAAGGATGTTCAGATGCTGATTGGTTCTTTTCTTGTCAGCCAGAATTTAATTCCCTTTTCGTATGGAAATATGAAAGCGTGTTACCTAGTGCAGTGTTTCATGAGATTTAGACAAATATTTATGTACATCATAAAAGAATATTTTTGCAGTATATTTTTGAGTAGTTTGTGCTTAAGTCTAATTAGAAAGTGACAATGGCAAATAATGTCACTTAATAAGCAATAAGCTTTTAATTTTGGTTTCTCTAAACTTTAACCCCTCTCTCTCAATTACAGGTGGGCCTTTTTAGAACTGCTGAGAAAATGGGGTTCCAGTGGCTAAAAATTATAAACAAGGACCCCCGCTTGGATGGGATGGATGACTTGTCTGGAATTGAAATTCCTTTGCACTACATATTTAAACTGGCATCTCATGCCATTCACCTGGTGGTCTTCTATGAGAGGAGTGGTAATTATCTCTGGCATGGCCCCCTGAGACTCAAGCAACATATGGACAGAAAGTTTGTGCCTTTCCGGAAACTCCACTTTGGTCGCTACCCTGGAGCATATGAAAAGTGAGTTCAAAACAAGGGAGAGAAAAAGCCATAATGACACTTCCAAAATAAGTCCTTTCTCCTGTATATAAAATTACTCTCTTTCCTGAAGTCAAGTTGTAGAATTTAGCTTATGTATGATTCAGCCCTCAAACTGCATGTAAGCTAAGGCATGAAGGTAAATCCAGTTCTGTTTACCTGGCAGCAAGAGCTCCCACCATTCGTAAATTAAGAAGTGCATTTTAGAGTAAGTTGCTATTTAGCCAGGTCAAAGCAAGGAGAAGGATGTGGAAGTCATGGCTGAGGTTGAGTGTACCACAGGATCTTCTGCTTGAATCAGTGGTTTATCATTAATGTATTTCAAAGTTTGAAATCTGTTGATAGCTATGTGCTATCAGTGCAGGGGTAAAGTAGAAGTGGCAAGAGATTCAGTACTAGCTGATAGATATTCAATGTTCATTCTATAATAGTACATTTCCAAAAGTTGAATACAGGTACTGAACATTAAATAAAAAGGAGAAGCAACAGGCATCCATTCCATAACAGTACAAATAATCAGTGTTAAAGAACATGAATGAAGAAAGGTGACTCTAATACCACAAAGACACGTGCCAGCAATTGCATCTAAACTATGTTTGTAACATGCTGAGGGGAGTCCTTTCTTGCATAAATGTTTGAATTGCTGGTTTATTTGTCCATAGTCTTATGCTTAAACTTTGCATTACTTTGGTAAAGTTACTGTAAATGTCTGCCTTTTCTTACAATGCTTTCAATGGGAGTATTTTAGGAGATACAGGTCTTGTCGCCGTTTTCAAATCCAAGCATATGCCACTAGGCTTTGGGAGCAGTGTTCCTGTAGGATGTGTTTATGTACCATAAATTAGAGAAAAACAGACAAACAGGTCAAACTTAAATGTGTTAAACTTTCTCCTTAAAATTGACACCATTCTTTCTTCCTTTTAAAACATGCAATCTGTGCTGGTTATGTGCCTAAACATTTGAAGTCAACTGTGTAAACTGTTAAATAGCACATTTCATTAGTTGTGAAGGCTGATCATTTTTTAGATTTTAAATGCAAATAACCTCAAAGTACAGGGTAAAACTTGGTTCATAAATGCATCCCATCTTTAGACAACTAAATAAACAGCACTGCATAACAGCTCTGAATAAATTCAGTGCAAATCATGAGTCAGTAAAGGAGTCAGTGGTCTGACAAGGTAACTATGGGCTTTCAGGCATGGAATTTCTTTTTAAACAAAATTTTGAATTGCTTGGGAATTTGTTGAAGCTCTTGTTTGTCTCCTTTTATAATTAGGTTTGGGTGTATTTGGACATAGATGTCACTGCCAGTTGTGTGCATTAAGATTTTAACCTAAACTAGAGGAAAAAGTGGCTTGTGATTTTGTAGAGCAATTGAAAGGGGTAATAGATCATCTTTCTCTCCCTGCAGGCCAGAACTTCTGCTTGTTTCCATTGATGACTTAAAAGTTCAAATTCCCAAAAACCCATCCAGTTTTCTAGAGGAGATGTCACGCTCTAGATTTCTTGAATGTAGGTACAGAGAAGCTCGGGCTTTCTTTCAGGTTAGTGGTAATCAGGTAGTGTCTCTGAGATGTAATGTATGTTTTCATTGCTTGACACAAACCTACAGTTTACTTTTTTTACTTAGATGGGACTGCTTGCATACATAAAGCTAAATACAGCCTCTGAGACTCAATCCACAGTTTATGTGCTAATAAAACTAGAACTGTAACTGAAAATTACTGTGTTTTTTTAAGTTGTTAGCACATTTTTTTCCATTTTCAAAACTTTAAAAAGAGGTAACCAACACATCCACAGTTCTCACATGTTGTTACTGTTAAATAGGTTTTGTGGTTGGAAATTTTCCTTATGGCAATTCTCAAAGTTCTGAGTCATAGACTCATAGAATAGTTAGGGTTGGAAGGGACCTTAAGATCATCTAGTTCCAACCCCCTGCCATGGGCAGGGACACCTCCAACTAGTCCAGGTTGCTACCTTGGCTAGAAAATCGTCAGGTGGTATTCACCACAGGCAGAGAAAATGTGCCTTAGAAGGTATATTGAACTTTGCTGGAGCTTTAATGTTGAAATAAGCAACTGGCTTGTTTTGAAAAGTAGTAATTTCAGCTGTTTGTTGCCTGAGAGCTCTTAACCAGTCATGAAGCTGTGTGGTGCGTTGTTCCTCTGTTTGATTTGGTAACGTTTGCCCAGACTGCCATCTTTTTAGTATTACCAAAAGATTGTGCCACGGTTTTAGCTGGAAGGTGGGTATGATTTTCTGTTCGCGTTGTTTTATTCTGGGACAGAAATTGTCAATGTCCAGTTGTAACACTTGGTGGCGCCAAATAAACTAATGTGCTGCGAGTCGCTGATCCTGTCCCAGCTTCATCCTGGGCTCTGGGTATTGACTTCGGCATGTGCAGAGCAAGGGTTCGTCTGTGTTTGTTGTCAAATACTGAGAATGAGTGTCGAATATGTATATTATGGTTCTATTTTACTATGGCTTTACATTATGTTAGTCTGAAAAACTTAAGATTGATATCTCGGGCTTGAATTTTAACTTGTCATTCTAGTGCAGGTTCAAAAACTGGGCTGTATATGTAAAAACAGATACTGACCAGGTACTAGTAAAGTAACTTTTTAAAGGTTGTTTTTTCTTAGGACACTGAAAAATGAATGGATAAGTTTGCTGTCTTAATAGCTTGCTTACTCTTTGTCTTTCAGTTGTATCCTGATGATGCCTCTCTTGATGCAGTGGAGTTCAGAAAGAAAGCAAAATCTTTGCTCCATCTGGCTGCCCTGACTCTGAATAAATTAGGGGTAAAGTTCTGGCTGAGCAGTGGAACATGCCTTGGTAAAACATCTGTATTATGTTGTGTTCTTAGACTCATCTGAAATGTTAGACCTTTCATCCCCTGTTGCTTCAGATGTTAACTCATGTTGGAAGGTAGTACATGGCATTAGGTGTGTTGTCAGGAGCAAAAAGGCCTACTTCAAAATGCATTTTCTTTAGAAACCTGAGCCTTGGAGATGCTGAGCAAATTTCCAGTGAAGCATTTAGTGTGGTTAACGTTTTTCTGTGTTGTGTTCACTGCGATCACTGCTTAGGAAATAATCAGCTGTTCCCCAAATTGTGTTAGTTGGAATTTACTAAAATGCTAGTTGGAAAACACAGTGATGGATACCCTGCTGTCCATGCATGCTCTCATCTGATTTTTCTTCCCATGCAATTAGGTGATTATCACTCACTGTTCAAATATTTCTTTATTGTAAAATACATCTTTTTAATAAAATGTCAGCCTGTTAGTGTAGGTTTTAAATTGTGCTGAAGAGCGAAGTAGTGTATTATCACTGGTGAAGAGTTTTTTATTACTGAAATAAGTTGTGAAAACTCCTGTGTGCACATTTGACTTATATCTGTTTAGTCCTAGGGAATATGATTTTCTGAATAGACAGTTAATAAAAGCTTCTTTAATCAAGCAGACAGAAGGATGTCCCATTTATTGTCTTACTGGTTTCAGTAGTGACTGAAAGATGATTAATATCTCAGATACTACTTAAAATAACAGTTTCAAATTAAAGCATAGTTGTTGGCCCTATTAGTCTAGGGCCAAGATATAGAATGCCTTTTCCTTAAAGGTATTTAGGTTAGAAAACTGAAAATATTGTATCTTTGAAAGAGTTAAGCATTTTCTCTCTCCTTCGTGACTGGAGGAAGAGCTGGCTATAAGTGCAGGAATACTTTTCTCTTCGATGTGGTTCATTTCATGCTGGGAAAAACAAGCATTATTGTTTATGACCTCACTCAGATATCTCTGCCTGGTAATTTTCCATCAGTTCATTTTTATGTTGCCTTTATTATATTGATGTATTCCTCGTGTTCCTGAATTAAGTAGTTTGGGTTTGTTCTTTTGTTTTTTATCCCCTTAGGTTGGTTTAGACAGTGCAATGTCATTCCACACAGCAGAGATGTGGATTTGGGAATCTTTATAAGGGACTACAAAACAGATATCATTCCAGCCTTTCAGAAAGCAGGCTTACCACTGAAGCACAAATTTGGCAAGGTACCTGAACCATTTGCTTCTTATGTGTTTCTGTACATTTGTAAGTTCGAGTACAGCTGTAGATCAGTTAGGTAGAAGTGTATCTGAAGTCTCCTTGTCAGACATATTTACTCATTAAGGTTTTACCTAAACATATAATCTTGTTGATTTTGTGTGTTCTCTTGGATGGAGAAAATACCCTTCTTAATAGCGTCTGCCCTGTTTGGGGCCTCTGAATTCCACCTCAGATTAATTTTTTACTAGATTTCAAAGGGGTCTAATATGTGTCAGTGATTTCAGGGAAACCTGAGAATCAGGGTAGAATTTAGTCTTTGAGATCGGATGGGCGTCATTATACAGGAACATTGGTAATAGCTCTGAGATAATCTGTAGCCCTGTAAATAGAGTGTTCAGAAAGGAGAGGATGGCTTGAGATGGGCACTGGGCTTGTTCATTATTAGCTAATGTGGATCTTTATTTAGCTTTTTCAGGGTGAAATTGCAGGAATATGAATTTTCAGTGATAGTTCAAGTGATACAGTGTTACTGGTGCTAGTGAGCGTTTTATTGTAAAGGAAGCGTGTTAAATGAAGACACCTACTAATTACGTGTTTATTCACTGAGATTATTTTGCCTGTGGCAGAGGGCAGGGAGATGTTGCTGCAGCTTTTGGAGCTAAAAGGAGGCCAGAGAAGGTAGTCCTACTGAAGGGCAGAAAGATTTCAATGTTCTCAAGGCATTAAAAATAGAAATAAAAAACCTGCAGAGTTAGTGTATTTTCTTCAGTTACGATAGGAGTCATTCTTCATACCTGACCAAAATAAATTTGTTTTATGACACCTGCTGACATAAATAGCCTGGTGTTTTTATGAGTATATACACTGACTATTTTTGTCTTACAGGTAGAAGACAGCTTAGAACTCTCTTTCCAGGGAGATGATGACGTGAAACTTGATATTTTTTTCTTCTATGAAGAGGATGACCACATATGGAATGGAGGAACTCAGGCCAAATCGGGCAAGAAATTTAAGTATGAACTGGATTTATACCTCTAATAGGAAGGAAATTGAACGATTAATGTTCAGTGTTGGCATTTCGTGTGTTGTGTGTTGTTGCCTGACAAAGTCTGTGCTTTTTGTGAGAAAGGCAGTTGTTGACAACAGCTAAAAAGCTATTTGATGAGTTTAGCTTATTTTCCTCTTGGTAGCTGGCATTTTGTTCCTTTTTAGTTTAGTCTAGAAATAATCAGCAGTCTCTGGATATATATATATATGAAAGTGCTTGGTTGCTTTTTTCTCTCTATCAATTTAAGGCATAAAAGCAAGGTTGTTTTATTTGCTGATACTGTTTTCTCAGTGCTTAGAAGTAAAATTAACTTTATGCTTAGAGGAACATGTGGGGGTTCTAATTGATGCAAATGCATAAATCTTTTAGCCTTCTTCAGAAAGTCTTAACTGTTTGTGTTTTATTTTAACCTGTGAAAAGGAATTTTAAGATTGTATTTTCCTGTGAAAGACTTCACAGATTTGGAAGTGGGAGTAGTCCCCTGCAGGAATAGTACATAGGCTTAACTTGTTTAACAAGTTGACTCTGACACTATGATCCTACAGGATGTCTTTCTGATCAGACTGTGAAATTTACCTGTTAACTTCCATGGGCATAAGTATGACTATAGGTAGGGCTTATGTTGGCCCTTCTACGGGAAACAACAGGTCAGATTCATAGAATAATTTATTTGGGTTTTTTTCAATTTAAATGGGCTGAGGAGGTTTCAGAAAGTACAGGGTAGCAGCTGTATTTTAATGCTTTGCAGCTGCTCCAAGTCTGGCACACCATGTTTAAACATGGGTCCTGAAGGGGAATTGCATGCTTTGTTTGGCAAGATTGAAGAAAGGTAAAAACTAGATTTTAAGAAAGGCCTGATTTGCAATAAAGTATTTAATGCTGCTTTTATCAATTCTCTACCATGTATCATCATCTTGACACCATTCTAAATGATGTAACTGTTAAATCTAGTTTCTAAGTGAGAAAAAGTAGAGACAGGGACTAAGTGATTTCCTAGAGGTGCCAGAATGATATGGAAATAAACTGCAAAATAATTAGAAATGCTCCTTGCTAGGACCCTGTGGCAAATGTTAACCAGTTACTGTTGATAATAATAACATACTGTGGTGGTTTCACTGCAGCCAGCAACCAAATATCAAGCAGCTGCTGGCTCACTCTCTCCCTTCCCGCCCAGTGGATGGGAAGGAGAATCAGAAACAGGTTAAAGCCCATGGGTTGAGATAAGAACAGTTTAATAATTGAAATAAAGTAAAAGATTATGATGGTAATAATAGTACTACTAATAATAGTAATAACAATGACAACAATAATAATAACAAAAAGAGAGAGGAATAAAACCCAGGAAACACATGTGATGCACAATACCATTGCTCACCCCCCACTGACCGATACCCAGCTTAACCCAAGCAGCGATCTGGCCTGGGTGACTTCCCTCAGCTTATATACTTGGAATGATGTGCTGTGGTATGGAATACCCCTTTGGCTGGTTTGGACCACATGCCCTGTCTCTGCTTCCTCGTGGCTTCCTGTGCTCCTCCTCACTGGCAGAGCATAAGAGACTGAAAAGTCCTTTATTTAAAGTAAGTGTTACTGAGCAGCATATAAAATATCAGTGTTCCTGATATGTTCCTGGCATTGTTCTCACACTAAATCCAAAACAGCAGCACTGTACCAGCTACTGGGAAGAAAATTGACACTACCCCAGCTGAAACCAGGACAGTATCCATCCCTTATTCCATATCATTTATGACATGTTAGATCTCACACTTCTTAATCATAGAGTCATAGTCATGCCATCTTTCCTGTCCAAAAAGACTGTTATGAAAGGTAGAACCCAAAGTTGCGGACTAAATGAACTCAACAGACTTTTATAGGGGAGGTCCATAGACTAAGGGAATGATAGCTGTATGTATATACTAATAACCAGGAAAAGTGATGGTGTACCATTCGATTTTTCCCAGAGGCTGGTGCATGATAGGGAATGTGATGTACCCACTTGATGCTGTGCCTTTTGGCACAGGTGTCTGTTTTTTTCAGAAATGAGTCCCATTGTCTGACTCAATTCTCTCTAGGTTGCAGTGTCACCACAAAACTGTCGGTATGTAAGTAGCATTTCATAGATAGAAAGATGTGAAATAAGAAAAAATATGAATACCCACTTGCTGCAGTTGCTTGCTTTCTCTGTGAACTTTAGAGCTGTATTTCAGTCTTCTACAAGTGACCATGTTCTTTTGTTACGACACAGGTATCTCTTTCCAAAGTTTACTCTGTGTTGGACTGAATTTGTAGAACTAAGGGTACATGTACCCTGTGAAACCCTTCAGTATATTGAAGCCAACTATGGCCCAGACTGGAAGGTTCCTGTGAAGACATGGGACTGGAAGAGCTCACCATCCAACGTACAGTACAATGGTATCTGGCCTGTCGAGGAATGGGATGATGTTATTCAGATCTACTGACCACCTGACTATCCTTGGAACCATCAGTTTGTAATTTCCCGTTTCCCAAAGGCATCAAGATCCATTCCTTTTGTAACTTCTCATCTGTTTCCTGAGGAGATTATTTACATTTTTTTTTTATTAACAGGCATCTTTTTCACCTTCATCATGCATTTTCCAGGAAAAGATTGAAGACAACTGAAAGAAAGAGGACCTGAAAGAAAAACTGCTCAAAGGGAATAGAGAGAAATGTTGCAGTAAATTTATGGGCTGTTTAACAGCTATTTGACATTTAATTCACTATTTAATTATAAACAATGTCAAGGTGGTTTAGGCTTTCCTTAGATCATCAAAACCATGGGACTGTTCACTTCTCAAGGTTAATAGAGGGATAGGATGGAAGAATCACAGAGAAGTTCATTTCTTTCAGAGGAGATCCACTGAATGTTCAACTTTAAAACACCAGAGTTATGAGTACCTCAGATGTGCTTGGTCTGAGACTGGTATATTCCTGTGATACACAACGGGTTGCTCTTCTCAGGTGAATGTTTCTATTACACAGAACCCATGTGACTCACCAGGTTTAATGTAGGGGGTATTGGGTAATGGTGTAATACTGAATTAATGGAAGGAGGAATTATCCACATTGGGCATATTCCAAATAATAGCTGTTTGTTTTGTTTTAGGTTGGGGTTTTTTTGTTTGTTTTTGTGAACTATTGCATGCAGTTACGACAGGGAGTGTTATTTGCCTTTTTTTTTAAGAACATGAAGGTGTATGCTGTAGGGATGTCTTCTCATGAAAAAAATACACATTCTGGGTTTAGTGTCCCAATCAGTGTGTTCTCCCTGTAACAGTTTTGACTGGATTTTAGAGAATTATAGCTATCTCTGATTTCTTACAAGCTGATGGAAATGGGATATTCATTGTTTTCTGTTTAACATGGGCCCACAGAACAGAGATGTTGAAGAACTGTGGCTCTGTAAACAGAAATGTGTAAAGATGCCAACTGTTTCATCAAATGTGCAGTAGCGTAATTACACTAACACTCTACTTGCAACATTAGGCTTTGGGTGGGAGGGAATTGGAAGCCTGATAACTCTTCTGCATGTGCTTTTGGTCAATGAAATAAGCTTGCTGCTTCAGCATTTTTGAGTGGGATAATAGCTTTCATATGAGCACGTATGTCCCAAGTTTGTTGTGGTCCTGTTGTGTGGGGAAAACAAGGGCACTAGAGCTGCTAGTGACTTATGACTGTAATATACAGTACAGACCCAGGAGTACTTGTGAATCAAGGTACTGAATGGAGCTTACGCTTACTTGCACCAAACCTGTATCCATTCTGTCCCTGTTAAATCAGAAAGGTGTTATCTGTGGGTTGCAACTTTTCCACCTTTCATTGGAAAGAGGTGGGTTGAGTCTGTGTTTTGTGTTCTGTTGATCTGCAATTCTCTGCTGTGTATTCAAATGTGTACAGTTCTGGAGAGATGAAATAGCTACTGCTGTGCAGCTGTTTTACTATTGTATCGTTCCAGCTGCAGACTGGGCTTCCCTGCTGTTTTCATCCTGGAGTGTGCTGCATGCTTTCTCCTGCCAGCGCTCTCAGTTCCAGCAGTCAGGAGGCTCAGTGCCACTGTGAAGCACTGTAGTAAATTATTCAGCTTCTGGCAACAACTTGTCATGTTGGCTCTTCAGTTGGTGTGGTAACTTTGTTAGCTTTTGTCTAATTGAGAAAGGAGAGATGTAAAATCCTGCTAACGCCATTTACTCAGTAAAGTAGACTTTATATCATAAAGGATAATTTCTCAGAAGTTGTTGTAGTTTTTCCCTTAAAGTGAAAAAAAGCCAATGTTCATACATTTCTTTTTGTGTTCAGAACTCTGTTTTCACCAACTTTTGTTTAATAATGTACAACAAGCTTATGAGTTTTTCAAATGTGATACATGTTTAAGAGTGGAAAAAAAATACTATCAGAAAACTATACGCCTGACAATTTTTTTGCTTTTTGCATGGAAAGGCTAATGGAAAAAATGCATATTGCTGAAAGGGAGGATGTCTTAAGAAGTTATGGAAGTTAACCTACATACCTGTAAGTTATTCTTCAGGTTAAAATAGTTTCTCTTCACAAGACACTGACTAAAAAGAGAATCTAATTTGCAAATCAGGATGTTGTTTCATCCTCTGTTTTGTCATCTTGGGCAGCATCTAACACACTTGATCATAGTACCGTGACATAACGCACTGAGAATTTTGAACTGTTTCTGATGCTGCTTATTCATAGAATCATAGCATAGTTAGGGTAACCCTTTCGGACCTTAAGATCATCAAATTCCAACCCGCCTGCCATGGGCAGAGACACCTCACACTAAACCATGTCACCCAAGGCTTCATCCAGCTTGGCCTTGAACACTGCCAGGGATGGAGCATTCACAACCTCCCTGGGCAACCCATTCCAGTGCCTCACCACCCTAACAGTAAAGAATTTCTTCCTTATATCCAGTCTAAACCTCTGCTGTTTAAGTTTCAACCCATTACCCCTTGTCCTGCCACTACAGTCCCTAATGAGGAGTCCCTCCCCAGCATCCCTGTAGGCCCCCTTCAGATACTGGAAGGCTGCTATGAGGTCTCCACGCAGCCTTCTCTTTTCCAGGCTGAACAGCCCCAACTTTCTCAGCCTGTCTTCATACAGGAGATGCTCCAGGCCCCCTGATCATCCTCATGGCCCTCCTCTGGACTTGTTCTAACAGTTCCATGTCCTTTTTATGTTGAGGACACCAGAACTGCACACAATACTCCAAGTGAGGTCTCACAAGAGCAGAGTAGAGGGGCAGGATCACCTCCTTTGACCTGCTGGTCACGCTTCTCTTGATGCAGCCCAGGATACGGTTGGCTTTCTGGGCTGTAAGCGCACACTGAAGCCGGCTCATGTTCATTTTCTCATCAACCAACACCCCCAAGTCCTTCTCTGCAGGGCTGCTCTGAATCTCTTCTCTGCCCAACCTGTAGCTGTGCCTGGGATTGCTCCCACCCAGGTGTAGGACCTTGCACTTGGCATGGTTAAACTTCATGAGGTTGGCATCAGCCCACCTCACAAGTGTGTCAAGGTCCCTCTGGATGGCATTCCTTCCCTCCAGCATATCAACTGAACCACACAGCTTGGTGTCATCAGCAAACTTGCTGAGGGTGCACTCAATCCCACTGTCCATGTCACCAACAAAGATGTTGAGCAGGACTGGTACCAACACCGATCCCTGAGGAACACCACTCATTACTGGTCTCCAGCCAGACATTGAACCGTTGACCACATCTCTTTGAGTGCTACCATCCAGCCAGTTCTTTATCCACTGAGTGGTCCACCTATCAAATTGATGTCTCTCCAATTTAGAGACAAGCATGTCATGCAGGACAGGGTTGAATGCTTTGCAGAAGTCCAGGTAGATGACATCAGCTGCTCCACTCCATCAGTTCTGTAGCCCTGATTTATCAATCTTATTGACTGTCTTATCTTGAGCTTTTATTTTTAAATAAAGATACTTAAACACCACAAAGATACTTGAAATAAAGCAGGTGCCCATATGTAGAAAACAGGATCCCTCAACTGCACACACACATTTACCTTCTGCATGTCTCCAGTTGTATTTTGTGCAGTGCCCTGATGGCAGATTTCCTGCTTGTAGGACTATGTCCCAAGGAATGGTGTGAACATGACAGAACTGGTGCTCTTTGAAGGCACACTGTGAGGCTTTGAAGCCTTGCCATGCCCATGGAAACACACAGATGTAGGCATTTGTTTCCTGTTAGGTTATTCTGAATTGCCTTATGTGAAATAGATTATTAATTCTGTGTTACATTCCTAACTTACTACCTACCTTCACTTTGAAAGTTCTTTGAAGACAAGGGCCAGTTCAGAATTCTTTTAATGGCATGCATTTAAGGTCTTAAGAAGCATCAACATGTGAAATACCTTGACTTTGTGTAGCAAAGAAAGCTCATTACATATGTGTAACTGTTAAAGGTAGCAGAGCCTATTCAAAGAATGCTCATGAGCTGAGATGAGGGTCGCAAGATGTTCAAAGCTCCAGAGTAACTGCAAAGTAAGATTGAAGAAATAGGGTTTCCTGAAGAGAAGGGACCATAAAAAGCCATATTCAAAAGATGGTTGTACAATGGAAGAGATGTATGTACTCCCTTTCCATGATTGTTAGGAAATGAAAGTAAAGGGGAGGAATGTAAATTGAGGTCGCCTGTACAGCAGAATCCTAGTGTTGTATATGTGTGTAAATGCGTAAAGCCTTTGATTTTTAGGGTGTCTGAGAACACAGACAAAAGTCAGCCAAGACAGAAGGTAGTTTGCTTTTGTCCAGAAGGAATATGGCTGTAGAAGAAAGGGCTTGTGTGTGTTCCACCCTACTCTTCTTTTAAAGTCAGAAGTGGAAGGTAGTCAAAACTGTAATGATACAGATGGGAGAGAGTCCTGAAAATACAGTTGAATCTTCCACTGCTGTCCAAATGGAAAGAATTGGCTGATTTTGCTGTCCTTGAAATCGAGTCTGGAACATGCTTGTTCCCAAGAAACAGTTTCATCCTTTGCTGCTTTAGAATTCTCTCCATCATAAGTCTTAAAGTCTGTCAACTCAAGAGAAAAACAGTTTCTGCTTTGCACTGTCAGTTGAATTGTTTGTTTTGCACAGGTGAACGAGATGCTTAAGGGGTAACATCTGTTTATAGTACAGATACCGAAGGAGCAACATCTGGATAATGGTACAGATACATTCCTTCCAAGGACTGGCTTGTCACAGTGCAATCACTTTCAGGAACTTAATTCTGTCCTTTATTACCCATTGGCAGTTCACATAGCATTTTGAGAAATTTGTGGGCAGCTACCTCACTGTGTAGGCCTACTTTTTGCTCTTCATGTAATTCTATCATGCTGTGTATTGCAGAACTAAATGTGGAAACTTGAACACTTCCAGGGATTAGGCATCCACATCTTCTCAGGGCAACCTGTGCCAGTACCTCACCACCCTCATGGTAAGCAATTTATTCCAAATATTTAATCCACATTCTTTCAGTTTAAAGATATTATTCCTTGTCCTATCACTGTGCTCCTTGATAAAATGTCCATCCCTATCTTCTTGGAGCCCCCCTTTAGGTACTGAAAGGCTGCTAGAAGATCTCCCTAAAGCCTTCTCTTCTGCAGGCTGAACAAGCCCAACTCCCTCAGCCTGTCTTAACCGGAGACGTACTCCAGCCCTTTGAGCATCTTCGTGGCCTCCTGTGAACTCATTCCAACAGTTCTGTGTCCTTTTTATGTTGACGACACCAGAACTGCACACAATACTCCAGGTGAGGTCTCACGAGAGCAGAGTAGAGGGGCAGGATCACCTCCTTTGACCTGCTGATCACGCTCCTTTTGATGCAGCCTAGGATACGGTTGGTTTCTGAGCTGCAATTGCACACTGCTGACTCATGTCCAGCTTCTCAATCCACCAGCACCCCTATGTCCTTCTCAGGGCTGCTCTCAATCCATTCTCCACCCAGCTGGTATTTGTGCTTGGAATTGCTCTGATCCCATTCACATGGACCCCCCTCTCAAGCATGTCAGGGCCCTTCTAGGTGGCAACCCTTCCCTCTAGAGTATCGACCACACAGCTTAGTGTTACCTGCAAACTTGCTGAGGGTGCACTCAGTCCTTCTGTCCCTGCCACTGACCACTGCCAGTCTCAACACTGACCCCTGAGGAGCACCACTCATCACTGGTCTCCACCCAGATATCAAACCATTAATTACAACTCTTTTGAGTACAACCATCCAGCCAGTTCCTTATCCATGGGGTCATCCATCTGTGAGATCCATTCCTCTGCATTTTAGAGACAAGGATGTTGTGTGTGATGGTATCAAATGCTTTGAACAAGTCCAGATAGATGACATCAGTTGCTCTTCCCTTGTCCACCAATGCTGTCACCCCATCATCGAAGGCCACTGAATTTGTCAGACACAATTTGCCCTTAGTGAAGCCATGTCCAGGATTTGTGTCAGTCCAGGAGTGGTGTCAACATCAGGATTTTGGAGGTTTTGACCATTGGTCAGTCTATAGAGCACCAGGCCTGCTGGCAGCAGATGGGGTACACCTGTCCCAAAGGGGGAAAAGAATCCAAATCCAGGAACTAGTAGGGCTTATTGAGATGGCTTGAAACTATGTTTGAAGTGGGAGGAAAGTAAAACCAGGCTCACTAGAAATGAGCCAGGGGGTGGCGTTTCAGCGCTGGAGGCCAGTCCCCAAGAGCAACTTCAATACATTTACACTAATGCCCACAGCATGGGCAACAAACAGGAGAAACTGGAAGCCATTGTTCATCAGGGAAATCATGACATAATTTCCATCACAGAAACATAGTGGAATGATTTGCATGATTGGAGTGCTGCAGTGGATGGCTACAGGCTCTTCAGAAGGGAAAGGCAAGGAACAAGAGGTGGTGGGGTTGCACTGTAGATCAGTGAACCCAGTACTGCCTGGAAATAAATGTTGTGAGCAAGAAGGCTGAATGTTTGTGGTGAAGATGAGGGGGAAGGCCAACCAAGCACGTATTCTGGTAGGAGTCTATTACAGACCACTCAGGCAGGATGAAGCTATGAATGAAGTGCTCTTCAAACAACTGGGAGAAGTTGTTTGAAGGGGTTTGATCTCTTGCCCTTGTTCTCATTGGAGAGTTCAACCTACCAGATGTCTGCTGGAAGTGCAACACAGCAGACAGGAAACAATCCTGGAGGTTCCTGCAGTGTGTGGAAGGTAACTTCCTGATCCAGCTGGTGAGTGAGGCAACTAGGGGAGATGGCTGTGCTCCTCACCGGCTATGGCTAGCTGGGGGGACCTTGGGATGTGGAGCTGTTCCCTCTTGTTGCTGCTGCTGCAGGTATCATGCTATAAGGGGAAGAGAGGCCACAGTCATTGGCTGGCCCAGGGAGGGGTGATGGACAGTTGTGGTGCTTCAGTCTGTTTGCTTTCTACCAGTTCATTCATTTCTGTTCACACCACTTCAAATGAAAATAAACCAAGTGGCCCTCCTTGACATCAAGCAACTAATTTCAGTGCCTTTTATGCCTCCTGTTAGAAAAGTCAGAACTCTTGAGTTTAGCAGCTTCCACAAGGAGCTACTGTTGAACTCTGTGGCCTCTCCTCTCAAGTTGACACTAGCCCCTTTTTATTGCCGCTGCTGTCCTGAGTGGTACCTCAGAACCCTGCCAGGGCAGCAGGAGAATCTTCTGTTGAAAAATCTGCGTGTTTGCTCTTCAGGCACTTGTAATCATCTCACATTGTCAGCATTTGGGCTTTGGCTGCCCATTAGTAGCGACCTTTCCAGGTGCACTGACAAAGAGAGATTTCTGAACAAACATGGAAAGGGAGAGGAGATTAAATAGGTGACAGCTGGGGAAGACAGGAGCCAGGCCAGGGCGGCTTTCTATAATTGATTATTTTATTTTGGGAAGCCAAGATACCTTTGTGGCATAGGGGGATTTGGGCTGTGCCTCCATGACCAACCATACGGTGCCTTATCCCTGGGAAAACTGTTTATCTATACACATGGATGCCTTCCTAACTTACTGTTACATGTTCCTTTCCAGGCATATTCATAGAGTATATGCACAGAAAACTCAAGGTCTTGTCTATGTATTGAAAAGTCTACTGCCTGGAACAAGCAATAGTGCTCCCAAGCACACCCATTATGACTGTAATGTTATACTGGCATGCAGGCTTTTGTTCCAGAGCAGACAGGCTACATCCTGGAGAGGGAGTAAACCAAGCACACACCTGCAATCTGAACTCACATTCTGGCCCACAAAGGAGGGGCCATACCAGTATAGACTATACTCTTGTATCCCCCAGGTAAGGGGATGATGGGGGTTCTCATGCAATATTTGGAAGAAAATGAGGCATTTTTCTTGGTACATGCCTTCTCAGGCCTGGAGACTGACTCCTACAGCAGTGTATAGTGTAGTGTCTACGCCTCTACAGCCACGGTGTCCTGCTCTGTGCATTGCTGACTCGTGGCCCTAGCACGGAGAGGAAAAAGGATACCAGTAGGTCTTTTAGCTGGGAGTTGGAGGTTACTTTGTGGTGTTCTTGGGTATTGTGTTTTGCTCTGTGAACCTAATTAAGACATGTAACATACCTGGGAACATAAGAATGCCACCACTGAAGAAGCTTGGGGACCACCTGTGATGACTTACCTGCTCTGCTGGTGCCTTTTGCCCCCTGAGGCTACTTACTGTAGGAACTTTTCAGGTTAATGATGCCTCTGTGATGCATTCATTGTTTGTTCAGAAAAAGTACCTGTTTTGTCCTACTGAGATCAAAATGCTGCTAAGGGACAATGTGATGAGACATTTGTTGGCCTCATCCATTACTGGTCTTTTACAGCCACTTCATTGCATTACTCCATGATATTAACAAGCTAAGAAATATTAAGCCCTACCAGAGTACTTTCTGCCTTGCTAAGATCTTTCTGCCAACAAACCCTAATAAAAGTGTGTTCAGCAATGGCAGCTGGAAACAGCAGATTACTTGCTTTAAGGGACTTTGTAATTGCCCTGGCTGTCAAAATTTAGAAGACTTTGTGTTGTTAATAGTTTGTATTGTGTGGTTTCCCCTCCCTTGGAACTCACGATCCAAGGTGGGTAGACAGGGACGTAAATCTGAATTGCTGTGTGATACCTGAATAATGCCCAGGTTCTGTGCAGAAATGGGCATCTACCTCCTGGAAAGGCAGCGCTGTCCAAACGGAACAGTCGTGGGTCTGGTGTATTCCCTGCTAATGCTGATGTTGGAGATGGAAATTGGGAAAAGGAGAGCATGGGGGCCATTCTAATAGTGTTCAATTATTCAGCAAGGCTGTTTTACAGCAAAATGCCTGGCTAAGTCCAGCTTGCAAAGAGAGAAAGCTGCTGGGGGTTGGCAAGTCCTTTGCAAGTTTGGGGCTATCTTTTTCTGTATGTGAAGAAAGGGGGAAACATGAAGTAGAGGGAAATATCAGATCATCCTTTGTGACCTGCTCCATACCTAGTACAAAGCAGTAAGGCTGCTGATGCCAGCCCAGCTGCATCCAAAGCACCCACCAGGTGGGCATTGCTGCCCTCACACATCCTGCAGCCCAGGACCACGGCTCTAGCAGTGACCAGTTGCAGCTGGAAGGTTTCAGGCTATTCTTCCTTTTCCTCCCCAGCCACCCCCCCACTGCCTCTCATCCTTGATCTGTGCTTGGTCCCAGAGAGCTGGTACACAAGCAGGGACTTTATTTATAGGGAAGAAAAATTGTCAGCAGCGGTGGGCAGAGGGGTGTGAGTGGAAATGAGTTGTGCTGATAAGCCTTCTCACTGTATTTTATTTTACTGGGGTTCTTAACAAATGATCTTTATGAAATGCAAACCTGGCTTATCAGGCTAATGCAGATTGTCTGAAATCCTTATCTCCACGGGCCAGTTAGCTGGAGTGATCCCCTTTTCACAATGAATAGAGAATGAAGAGCTGCACACAAGCCTACCCCTCCCTCCTTCCAATCATTGCCATTTACTGGCAGTGAACCGAGTGGCTCTGATTTCCAAACTCATAAATAACGCAGAGGCTTTAGAGCTGAGCTGTCCTATGTTTTGAAACAGTTGTTCAGCTGTGCAGGGAGCCCGAGCTGGCCATGAGGGGCAGGGAAAGGGAAAAGGGGCAAGAAGTCCCTGGTTTGTTTCGCTTTCTGAGAACAGTCTATGTTTAAGCCAGCTTCTAATGGTGAATAGAGCATGATCTCACACACACATCTGCGTGCCTCCCTGTAACTGTTGTCAGTGGACCCAGACCCTGACATTTAAATGCGTTTCCTCTGCATGCTTTTTGCTCCATAGTGTAGCTGCTGTCTGCCAGGGAGAAGCTGCTGCTATTTGTAGGTTGAAGATTTATCGTGAGAAACTTGCCCACTGCTCAGAAGAAGGCTATTTCTTCATTGTGTTCATGTTGTGTATGTATTTTCTGTACCTCCTGTGGGTCAAGTTTGTGTACCCAGGGAATGGATAGCAGCTAAATAGCTCTGCTGCCTTTTCTGGGGATAGAAGCATGGAAAAAGTAATAGCAGCTGTGGGAAAGTTTTATTGTTCAGACTGCTGAACTCTGGGGAATATACATAAAAGTCCATCTCTGGGAACACACAATGGAGCAAACAGGTGCCACTGTTGTCTGCCTGTGATGTGTGGTGATGTCCTCCATTCCTGGGGCACCATGAGAAGCAAGATGATCTGCAACAGGTCCTAGCCTTTAATTCCAAATACAGAACAGGCCTGTACTTTGGTGACAAAACCTAGGAAAGAAGAGGCCTGATTTTATCCATCAACATGTGCACGTTCCCTTAACTCTATTTTTCCCCTTTTGAATACTTTTCTGCTCAAGAGGCAAGGGTCTAGATTCAGCACTTGGTGCAAGGGGACCTCACAAAGCCACAGCTGTATAGAGAAATAAGGCTCTCTAGGAAGAAGGTTTCCCACAGCATGTGTCGCATAAAAAAGTTAGTGGAGCTGATGTCAGTTCCTCATTCTTCTTGACATCTGGGCAGATGCCAGTACGAAGGATTAGTTCAGCAACAGAGATGAACTTCCTCAAAGCAGGAGAGCTTTTGTGTCCCGGGATGCAGTTTATCCCTTTGTATTGATACTAGAGTTAGCTGCTAAATCCAGGAACATGAATTATACCAGAGCATGGAAATATCTTGGTGATATGTCTACCATGGAGCATGGAGATATCAATGTACTATGTGGTAAACTGGGCACCTTGCATGACATGCTACATCACAGAGGTGCAATTTGCTGTCTAGTTTTGCACATTATGCAAGACAAATCCTATCAGCCAGCAGCTGGGAAGAGTTATTTTTTCCAGGCAGCACTGAGGTGTGGTCTCTGGTCTCTCTTCAATATAGAGCAAAAGAGCAACTCCCTGTGTTGCAGCTCCTTGGAAAACAAACCCAAAACCTCACAGTGGAGATGGCTGTACGTGTGCTGTCAGTACACACGTGGTCTCATACAGTGGCTCCTTCCCAGCTTTTGTCCTTGTGCTTTTTACCTGGAAATCAGAAGTGTTTTCATTTTCTTGCTTCAGAAAAGGAGGAAGAAATGGAGAAACAAACATGCAGGGTGGCTTCATGATACTCTGCTACCTCCATATTTAAATAGATAACTACGCAGCATTATTCATTCATGCTGCTGTTGGTAGGCGTAAGGAAGACACATTGCACCGCAAATCTGTTTAGGTGGTATCTGTGAATGGAAGCTGTCATGCAGGTCTTCAGATACCCCCAGACAAATACAGCAGGAATAAGTGGATATGTAAAGCAGCAGCAGCATCTCCAGAGCTAGCTGTGGGGATCGAGTCTGCTCCTGGAAACAAAGGCTCACAATTAGACTTGGGTGATTATATTGAAACATTTCCACTGAAGGATTAAGTTTTACTGGATCTCTTTTCTTCTAGGAAGTCCAGCTTTCATTTCCTTGTAAGGCTCAAAACTGTGTTATCATTGCCTAGCCTTACAGATGTCCCTCTGTACAATAGAAAAATGTCCAAATTCTTCCTCTTTCCCTGGCTTTGATGTGGATGCATGTGGCAGAGTCCAGGTCCTGCTACCTGCTATTTCTCCTCATCTGAACACTGTCCCCAGTGATGTCTATTCCATAGTTAACACATTTCTTAGCTTCAGTGTGAGTAGACATTTGGGGTGCAGACCTGGTTCTGTTAAAATCAGCAGCTGAACTTGTCTTGCAAAGACCTGAACTTCATCCATCTCCCTCTCCTCCTGGGAGAGCTTGACTCAGTCCAGTTGATGCCCTTAAGCACTGCTGAGGTTTGTTGTATGTCCAAGCAGCTATGGCGTTCAGCTTCTCTTCATTAGTTTTTGTCCCTAGCCTGCCTGCTGAGTTGCTCTGGCAGAGTAAGGTGCTCTGCTGTATGGGAGGTCTTGGGCTGTGCTTGTAAGAGAGCTGTTTTGCAGACTTACTCCTTCTCCCCTGAGCATGCAGCTGGGCTGCCCTGGTGGGTTCTGCTGCTCTTCCCACAGCTGCCAGCACAGCCAAGTCCCTCAATAACTGTGGCACTTGTGGGCCACAAAAGATGACATGTTGGGTGTGAGGCTTTGGGAGCCCTGAGCATACTCATCCCCCTGTCACTACATTGCTCATGGGCACAGAGGTATAGGCTACAGCCGGTGAAGCTCTCTGATGGTGTTAGGTCTGGTTTCCTCCCAGCTGAGCAGGGTACTGGTGAGAGCAGGGAAAGCTACAGTTTTGGTTCTTGTGTGCATAGGACCCTTCTACTCGGCTCCCTTCTATGGCAGGTCTGGATGTGTCCTGCTGAACTACCCACAGGGAATGCGGGAGGAGCCACACAAGCTGGCCCTTTTCAAAGGTGATGGCTGTTCCTGATAATGCCAACTGGCTCAGCTTTCATTTCAGCTTCCTGAAGACTAATGCAGACAGATCAATTAGGGACAGCACACATGAAGCTGCAGCTCCTCAACCCTCCCCAGATAATAACAAAAATATGCCCCCGCTTTTCTCCTTCCTTGAAGTCCCCAGGAGAGAATTAACTGGTGCTGCAGGTGCAGCAGTCCTGCAGGGTGGTGAGAGCAATGAATAGTAAGGTTTTTTAGCTCAAGCACACTAAGGCTGTTCAGCAGCCATTGGATAATCTTCTGTTAATCAGATTATGTAAATTACTACTTCAGCATCCCTATACCATCTCTCATCCCCCTGCTCTTCAAGCTGGAAATAAAAGGCACTCTAAAAAGAAACATTGAAACTGCAAAAAGGCAGCGCTGCTGAAAGGCGTGGGCAGCGGGTGCTGGGACTAGGAGCACGGCTTTGTTTCTGTGCAGACGGGTGTTCCTGCTTGGTAAAGCAGCAGGAGACACCAGCAAATTAAAGGTCAGGAGTGGGCACTGCCTATGTATTAACAGTGTCTCAGTAGTGGGTTGAAGAGGGCAGTGCTGGTGCATTCCTGGGGGAATGTTCTTGCCCTGGGATGCTATTTTTGCTGCACTGAAAGAGCATCTCTCACCTCCCTACAGCAAAGTGACTTCCTGTCTTTGCACTCATGATATAAGTTCTCTTATCAACAATGTAAAGCCCAAACAGCATTTGGATGGAGAGGTGCTATCAGCAGTTCAGGCTTAGTCAGTGAACACAGTGACCAAACTGAATGAAGGGACAGACTATCAGAAGCGGCCTCTGAAGCTGTGTCTGCACAGCCTGGCACTGTATTGCCTGACACCTGCACTTGTGCGTTAGAGCATGCAAGGTAATCAAATCCTCTGGCTCTGGGTTTCATAGAGGGTTATGTCTTCCTGAAACACATGTTGAGCAGTCACAACAGCATCTTACTCAGTACTCAGAACATGGCTTACGACACTTACTTGATCTCCGAGGCTGTCACATTCACCCAGGTAGGCACAGTGACAGTTTTTTTACAAACTGGAGTAGAAAGCTGAAGAAGGCAAGAGAGGTCAGCTGCAACTAAAGTAGAGCTTATTTATTCTTTGTGCAGCCACTGAAAGCCACCCAGAAAGCTGAGCTGACCTACATTTGCTGTATAATACTCCTGACTGAAAGCAATTCCTTTTGTTTGTGACAAAGATGAGGCTGCCTCTCTTATGGCAGATGCCACACACTGGAGATGAGGTTTTCCACCCCACATAGGGTTTTCCACAGGGTTTCTGGTATTTAGGGATGATCAAGAGAATTTGTTCCCCCATCTTTCTCCACACTGTTGAACACACGTCCTGATTCTTGTATCTTGTTAACAGGCAATATATCTTGTTCAGACAGGCAAAGCTGTCTTGAAGGGCAGCTTGTGGGCTGTTAAAAGTATTTCACATACAGGGTTCATACACTCCTGTTTTGATGGGTCAGGCTAATCACAGAACATGTCTTGAGTTCAGGTGACACAGTTCAGGTGAGAACATGCAAATGCCTACACTAAAGACTTTGCTGTTGTTAATGGGCTGCTTTCCTGTGCTGTGCTGTGAGGCTGGGACACCAGCTCTGCAGGAGTGATAGTCAGGTGGGGAATGGGCACCCTGGTCTAAGCTCTTAGGAGCTGCTGCCTGGCCTTGCACAGTAATTTTGACAGTATAGATATCCAGGTCAGATATACACATTGCACAATTCCCACCTGGACGAATTTTCTCAAATACTAGTTTTCCTTCCTCTGGCTGCTGTTGGCTTTTGTAAAGCCAGTGGAAAGTAAAGAGACACACAGCACAATCATATGATGAAATACAGCTGAAAGGGAAGAGTTATGGTGTGATTTCTGCATGCTGCAGATCAGCCCTGCTCTATATTGACTGATGAAAGCATATCAGTTGGCACCAGCTGAGCACCTGAAATACAGAAGTGTATTTAAAAACAATGGAAATAAAGCAATTGAAAATGAAATTTGAAATTAATTGTACCATCTCTCCATCATCAAGGCAGAAATGAGGGCATACATTCATAACAGAGAAAAAATAGAATGGCAAAACTTCAGAAACAAAGGAAGGAAACTACCATTCAGTCAAAATAGTGATCAGGTCAGGGTGTCCCATGTGAAATGGACTGCCTAGTCATAATGAACTCCTGAGAGGATGGGTTACTTAAAGTTTCTCTTTGCGTACCAATGTGCTGCTGGTCCTGCAAAGGGAACGGTCTCAAGCATGAAATACGGGAGCTCTCCTTCAAAGATTTCAACCTCAGCCATGGCCAAGCAGCCACCTGTGCTAAGATGAGATGTTAGGGAGATTCAGAGCAAATTCCCTTGCTCCTTGCAGGAGCTCACCACAACAGCAAGCCATGTGGTTTTGAAGACTTGCACATGAAGAAAGAGAACTTTCTGTTGTCACAGACTGTGTGAAAGCCTGGAGACTCCCATCACACTGAATATCCACAGCTGGGATGGCTGCCACTTGAGTGTTTTGCTTCAAGTCATACTTGAAATTAAATCTTCACATCCCTACTTGTTGACATTAGTTAAAAGTTTATTGTAGAAGGTGCAAACATATCTATGGCAAAGACCCTTCAGAGCCTATAACCTGTCCAGGAAGGTTTTCTTATATTCAATTGCACATTTCTTTGAATCCCTGCTTGGAGTGATGAGTATGTGGTAGCCTTATATGTGCATGCCACCTATGTGAGCTCAGCATTATGTGGCAGTGAAAATGACAATGGCTGATTCTCTGGTATGACTGCTTTATTTTTCTCTATTTTAGGTGATTTCTGAAGGACTTTTAATGTGTAAGTACATCTTTGTCAGAGGGAAAATGACTTGCTTGTCTCTTCTCTCTTGCTCCCAGTGGAAGGTTTAGAAAAACATTAGCTTTTCAGTCTCTTTCTTTTGTGGCTAAACATTTTCTTCAAGGCTATCAGCAAATTTCAGCATTAAAAAGGAGACGATTTTTGGCTTCTGGAATTAAGCCGAAAAGTGTGGCCAGAATTTAATGCACCCCCTGATGTGAGTGCTTTGTTAACACTAATAAGAGATTCAAAACATGACAAAAAGCTTCAGAAGATGGAAGTTTAATATTTCAGCAGTCTGCATGCAGCTGCTGCTCTGAACCTCAAGCAGCCTCCTCCATCTCACTGTATTCAAAACCTATTGATCTAAATTTTGATTTTAAAGGCCAGGAACCCAGATGTGTATAATTGCTTCTTATTGTTCCCATCTGTAGAGCATGGCTCTGAGCTCACAGCGATCATGTGGCAGTGTGTTTGCAGCCTCTTGCTGTCCTTTTTCTGTCCATCATTTTGTGTGTGCTGCTTTCATCAGACTTAAAGGGGTCACACCACAAAGGGGAAAAAATAATGTGAACCCAGGCCCATCTTCTCTGAAATCTTTACCCATATTTAGGTAGGATTCTCTTTGTTTTCCCAAACATCTGCAGTAAGAGTTTTGTTGGAGAAAGACAGAGTTTGAGGTCTGGCCCAGTGTGAAACACAAACATGTTTTTAATCCATCTAACCACTACTCTATCTTGGAGAGCTTCTGTTGGCTCTGGAAGCTGTGTATAAAGCCTTTTGCTCCTGCTTGCATGCCACACAGTTGCATATGCCAGGAACAGCTTTTCTTCCTTTTAGGAAGAAAAATCACCAGAGTTAATCCCCCTAGGATGTTTCAGGGGCTGGAACGTAGATGCTGGCATGAGTTTCAAAATGGACATAAGAAACCTGTTTTTGAGATGTTCACACTTTGCAATAACCCGCATGTTCTTAACTTCCTTAAAGGGCCCAATTCTCACATCTATCGCTTTGCAGAGCCACAAGGAAATGTTGTTACATAAACGACTGGCAGTGCAGGCAGTCTGCTGCTTCGTCCAGGCCAGACTGTTATTGGTATCTGTGGTGATGAGGCAAGGCGATGAGCTGACTGAAGTATGGCTTTTCAGAATGAGAGTGCACTAAATGTGAGCTCAGCACAGACTCTGAGGGGAGGATGTGCTGGGCATGATAACAGAAATGGTGTTTTCTCTGTATGGGGTCTGTACCTGCTCTCTTCAGCCTCAGTTCTTACCCATGAGAGGGCCAAGACTACATTTTCTTTTCTATCCTGGCTTTTGTTTCACCAGACTTGCCAAGGGATGTCTCTGCTGGGAAGAATGTGTACCTGCCTGGCAGAATGGCTTTGTATTCCAGCAATGGGCAGCCAGCACAGCTGCAATAAATCAGAGCTTTCTGCATCTCAGACACAACAGCTCTATGTCCCCAGTTACCCCATTTACACATAGAGTGTTCCCCATCCTCCTCTCCTTGTCAGCGCTGTAAGGGCAACTAGGACTCTACTTTCTGAGAGGAGTTTCTGAAGGGTAAAAATGTGTTTGTGACAACTGCAGTCTGGAGTCTGAGAGCTACAAAACATATTGTTTCTCCTTTACTTTTCATGGAACTGACAACGGGTGGCTACTAAAACCAGACCTGTTGCAGGTGAAGAATGACCCCAGACTCCAAAGAACTGCCAGGATAGACCCTGGAAGAAACTTCTGTAGGGAAGAACATGCCCAGGGTGCAATGTTGCTTTCATTGGTCTTGGTCCTCTCTTCTTGCCCCTGGCTGAGCTATGCTGTCCTGGCACCTACAGATTGCTTTAGGGAAAAGCAACCCCAGAAATGTATCCCCCCTACTGCCATGTCACGGACAAGCAGGGAGAGAAAGCTGAAGGAGGCTCATGTGGTTCATTGGTGCCAAGTAATAGGAAGCTTTATAAAAAAACAATGAAATGGACCCTCATGTGTGACCCCTTCAAGAGTAAACTGATAGGGTGGGAAAGACCGTTAAAGTTGGTATAGAAGTCAGCATCCCTGTACGATCTCAGATCACATCACAGATGTGGTGCTGGCTTTTCTGAAGTACACGAGATGGGGCTAGGATGTCCCTTTTTCTCCTTGTGTTTTCGCAGTGAGGCAGATTTCTCACCATGAGCCTGCTGCTAGAAGGAGCATGTATCTGACAGCAACAGGAGCAGAATCCTGCACTCTTGCATGGATAAGCGAGTGAGAATGAAGAGCAGCTGATCCAGCCCCAAATGCCTGCAAGGATAGAGACTTTTCTGGCTGTATATTTTATAATGCTTCATCTGGCCAGGTTTTGAGAGCCCTTGCCAATGAAATATCCAAGCAGTTAGGGATAAAGAGCTCCCTCCCTTTCCTGAACTGGCAAGAACCCTTTCCTACTGCTGCATACTGGCTGGAGATTCTGAGGGCAGATTTTGGGTAAATAATGGGTTGGAGGAAGTAACAGAGAGGAGGGGCTTGCTGCAATTTTCCAATGTAAATTACATGGAAATTAGTCTTCTGTGAGGCCAAAGGCCCCTCTGGAATAGGGCCTTTAGTTAACATAACACTTGTGCTAAATGAAGCGGTTGACACAGCTTTCAGGCTGTAGTGCCGCTGTTAATTTACCGTGAGAAAGGGCTGAACTTTCAGTCGAGCTCTGCGGGAAATGACTTGCCCCGGCAGGGATCTGGGGCTCATTCTCTCCGGAGAGCAACCACATCATTCCACTGCTGTGTTGTTAATAATTACAGAGGCAATCACATTAACTGAAACATTCACAGTGCTTTTAAACACCCAGTAGGCGAGCCCTACCTAGCCAGCTTGTAGTCCAGGTGAGGTGGTCTGGGTGAGCTGAGCTGTCTTTAGGCTTGGCCGAGGAAAGCAATGGAGTGTGCTTAAAGCTCCCTTGTCTATTCTGGATGCAAGTGTTTTCCTGCACCATGACTGTAGTTGAATGATTAACTGGTGTTTCTCCTTCCCCATTCCTTTTTCGCCTGTAGTATCCTGTTGCTCCCAGTGCCTAACTAGGTATCTTGCTCTTGTTCCCCCTATTTACTCCTATCTCTATCCAAAGTAAACTCCCATCACCTAATGGAGAAGCAGATGGAGATGCAGATGAGGTCATATGGGTTCCAAGGCTTTGTATGTCTGTAGCAAGGCTACATTGCTTCATTGGCTTGTGATTGGGGCAATTTTTCATAGACACATAGAAAACTTTGGGTTGGAAGGGACTACCAAAGGTCATCCAGTCCAACACCCCTGAAATGAACAGGAACATGTTCAACTGGATCAGGTTGCTCAGAGCCCCATCCAACTTTGCGTATTTCCAGGGATGGGACATCTCCCACCTCTCTGGACAAGCAGAGCATGGGCCCTGAAGTGGAGGGCAAGCTGGTTGACCTGTGAATTCATACCTGCAGCCTCCTGCTGTACCTCTGCAGATTCAGGCAGAGGGGGAGCGCAGGGCTTGGGGCAGTGCTGAGCCTGCAGCAGCTTTAGCTGCCCAGGTTGCAGAAGGTGATAGCTGTGTCCCTACGTGAAAAGGAGCTTTTTTCAGCAAAAAGTGACGGCAGGATTGGTTTGCCTGTACATGGTCACCCCCACAACCTCACCACACTTGCTGTCAGAGCAGAGAGGGAATCCCCTACTTAGGAATATGATAAGTACAACCAGCCTCTTCCTCAGTACTGAGTCATGTTAAAACTGGCTTTTAAATCAGCGCTGCATCTTTGTCTCTGGAAACATTTACAAGCTTAGAGCTAAGTTTGATTGATTGATTGATTGATTTAAAAAAAAAACAAAACAAAAAAGAAAAAAAACCAAAAACCAGCAAACCAACCCTCCCCCCCCCCCCCCCAAAAAAAAACTCCAACAAAAAAAGAGAGAAAAAAATAGATACTTGCCACGAACAGTTTCCATCCTTTCCTGCAAAGTTCCCTTACCTATGCGGAGTCGGTCTAAGACCAGTAAGAACTCCCAGCCCCAGGAAAAGCAGAGGGTGAGAAAAGGCAGGATAGAGAGAATCTCCTGGGAGATGCAAAACAAGCTCCCTGGATTGCCAGGACTAGTGGTGACACGCGGCAGACAAAGGACCTGCTACTCTATAAATGAGGCAGCCAGGGCCCGTGCTAAGCTGACTCCAGCGAGAGCAGGCTCTGCGGTCAGGCTCTGCAAGAACCACCAGGGAAACAAAATAGGAAGTGTCCGATCTTGCTGTCTGTTTGCCTGCTGACCAGATCTGAAGAGGCACAAGCAGCTGTGACCAGAAAAGTGAGTGACAATGGACTCTTCTCTTTACAGTGTTGCCTCCCCTCTTTCGGGCTTATTTTGCAACTTTCTTAGGAATGCCAAAGTTTCCTCTCAGAACAGGGAGTATCCTTAAAGGAAGGAATTTCTGCAATAGCCTTTTACCATCCACTGAATTTTTATCTCTTACCATGGTAGCTCTAGGTCTTGTCATCAAAAAGTTAAGAGTAAGGCACCTGATCTTACAAACAGAATAGTTACAGAAACTGCCACTACAGGTGACTGAGTTTAATCAAGCAAAGTAAACCTGTAGTCTATTTTTGTGCCTGGACTTGTCAAATTCTTAGTATCCACGCAGAGACTCAGTGAATTGGACATGATGCCAAGAGAAATGATTAGCTGGTTTTACTACTTTGGAAAGAAATGTTGATGCTTAGATGTGGAGCAAACTAATGGAATTTTAAATCTCTGCTCCTAGTTCTCCTAGATTATTTTACATCATAACTATGTAATTACACACAAGACAAACTCACTTATACCACTGCAAAGTGCTCTAAATTTGAGTTATTGCACTGGTGCAGAATGGTTACATAAAACACCATAGACTTTCTGAGTTTAGGACTAAAACTTAACAGAATTGTCCAGTGGTATTTGATAATAAGGACAAATCATTCACAAAACCATAGATAATCATGCATTCATTAGACTTTATTGTATGCTTGAGCACTAGACTGTGTAGAAAACTTACGACAGTGTCAACATCTTATGGCAGTGTCAACAGGTAAAGATGTAAAGAAATAGGTTGAAATTCCAATCCTCACATGTTTAAAAATATTCCCATTACTTCATTGGTTGTGTTACATCTGATGTGTATATAGAATACATAGATACTTGAATTTTGCTCAGTTCAACAGTTCACTTAGGAGGAAAAGCTCAGCAATTTTATTTATTTCATTTCTGCTGGCAAATATTAATAACTCTCAGATTTGTAAAAAAATCCCACCTTTTGAAACTGTCAGTCTAGAACGGATTTGTATTTCCAGGGGTAGTCTTCTACACAAAGCTGTATTTGCCTGAGAAAGTTAATAAAACAAGCTTTTTTTTTTCTGAAATAGGCATCTCTAGCACTCATGATGATATTTGATTTTTAAAACATTTTCCCAGCATGCATTTCTATATCATTTCACAAAAAGTAACTAAAATGAATGCAGCTTGATTTTACTGCCTGTTTACATAAATCATTAGTAGCTGTGATATGAGCAAGAAATCAAATGCTGATAGAGCCAGCATGCTGGGTAGAAGGCTTGAGGACCAAATGCAGACGCCCACGAGAATGTGGTTGAGGCAGGGGTGATCTTCTTTCTGATATTTCTATCAGGTGTAGTCCCATGCAGGTGAGCAGCATGATATTTAGGGGAAAACAGGATTGTGGTCCTTGTCTTGCAGTGATTTGTATCACACTTTTGGAAGTTACAACTTGCTGTGGTGGTTTTTGGTGACTTCTAGTCTCAGGCACAGCACACCCAGTTAGTTCCTGGGGTGATAGCATGGGGGTGAGTAGACTGGTTTTAACTTGTGTTTGATAGGAAAACAGGGCATTGCATGCCACTATCTGGATGCTGTCAGACCTTTAGCCTTGCTTTGGCTGAAGTCCGAGAGATTTGCTATCAGACTCAGAGCAGGCTGGGGTAAAATGCAAAAGTAAAAGTTGTCTGGGGGTTATATCCAAACATAATACAAGATGTATCTTTCCTCCCTGATGTAATGTCCCTTACAGCATTGGATTTTCCTTTTTCTGCCCCTAACAGCTCCTGTAAACAGGATGTGAGCTTTCCTACATAAGCAGGCAAAGCAAGGGAGTCAAAGCAAATGGACATTTTTTCTGCTATTAACAGCTATCTTACTGCCTCACAGTGGCAGGTGCAGAGAGGAGCATGCAGGAATGAATGCTGTAACAAGGTGGGAGGGAATACCTGTGTAGAACAGGGTTTTGGACACAGGGTCTGAAAAAAGGGGGTCTCTGAGGACCTCCCTGAAGATCACCAAGCTGCTGTTCTTCTCTGTATTAAGTCGAAGCACAGGGATAATGTCTGTGTGAAGTACTTGGGAAGTTAATTTGGCAGAGAATGTTCTTAAAGGAAACCCACTGGAACTGTAGTTGAGACGTCGATACAAGATAGCCTTACTGGAGCAGGCACCAGGAGGACAGTGAAACTTTTCCAAGGAAGGCTCTTGGATCTCCTTGAACAGAAAATAGCACAAATGCAAGTTTAGCGAATAAAGGCTAAACTAAACCTCCTGGTGTTCTTTTCTCAGCTTTGCAAGCAGCCATGTCCATTGTCAATACTCTAGGCATCCATTTAGCAAAAGCTATTGTAGCCCATGGGTGGGTTCTTTGTTTTGCACGGAACTGTGGTGTAATTTGACTTTATTGCAAAGGAACACAGAAAGCATTGACAAGAAAGGAGCCACATGGAAACCAACAAACAAAACCAGTTCTGTGTGCAGAGTAAACCATTCTTTGAGTAAACATCTCCATCAGTATTGGTGAGCTCTTAACCACACATTTTGTGCTCTCCCAAATGCCTTCTGGGTGCCAGCCCATCGCTTTACAAACCTACTTTTCCCAAGGCAGCCTTACAGGATATGATGCCAAGGTGCCTGAGTTATGGAGTGTGCAGGCTAGGCTGATTTCTCAGGAAGCAGCAAGGTCTCTCCCCCAGTATGGTGAAGATCTGCACTCTCTAGGAAGGCAAACTGGATTACAAAGCTAAACAACTCAGGGGCAATGCTGGTTCAGGTGAAAGATTTGCCTTTTGGAACTGTGATCACTTATAGACTAGGATCCCCAAACATGAAGGCTGACTCCAGCCTGAGACCTTTTGCACAGTTGCTTTTGCAGACTCTAGCAATTTCGTTATTGTAAAGGTTCAACAAGAGTACAGCATGGCTGTGAGTTTCTGTAAATGCTGCCCTTAGACAGGAGGGCTCCCAGAAGCAGAGATTACACTATGTGCATTTCGCCCCAGATTTACAGACTCTGAAAAAAGTAAATCACTGTGTCAGTGCTGGCTGGTTTTTATAGCACTTTTGCTGCTCTGCTCTGCTTTGTACAGTGATTTGATTGTCAGGTAACACTCCCAACAGAGGCATGAGGCAGTGAAAGGAGCCCTTGTTTACTCCCAAAGTAGCTCCTCTTCCCATATCTTATTTGAAATGAAATGAAGTTCACTGCTGTTGTTAGGAATTGTCCTGTGAGAGCTGGGAGAGCCTCTTCTCTTTCCTTACACAAACACAGCATCTACCAAACACACAGACACAGGCACACACACACACACATACAGACACAGACACGCACACATACTTTCCACAAACCTTGCAGCTGGAACAAACTAATTACAGGCAGAAGGAATACTGAGGTGCCACAAAGGAAAGGAATTCACCTGAGGCAAAGGAACAGCAGAAATGAGGACAGAATTTGAATTCCCTGATAGCCAGCTCACTGAATTTTGCTCTCAGTACACCCATGGGATTCCAGGCGGGAGACATTTGGGAGGGCTATAGTGCTGAGATACAGGGAGGCAGTGATGGAGAGAGAGGGCTGAGGAAGTCTGGGAGGGAGAAGCATGGACCTAGAGGTGCACTGCTCCTCTTGTAACCTGTCAAGCTGGGATGCACCGTCTCTTCTCCTCTTACCTCTCTTTCCAACATAAAGAAAGTAATCGCATCCAAGCAACCGTGCATCAATCAAAGCATGGTTCAGCTGCAAAGAGTTTCAGTGTATTTCTCCTAGGTGGTGGGGGAAAAGTCACGTTATGGATAGGCAGTGAAATGCATTGTGACGTCCATGCTCAGTCACATCCTCTGCATGGAGCTGAATCCCATGCTCCCATGAAACTGAAGCGGGAAACAGTGAGCGTTCTCTTTTTCCTCTTCTCCAGATCATGCTGATGTAAAGTGAACAAAGCACAGCAGCGAGGATTGATAGCTGGGAATCTTTGCTCCCCGTGGTAGATCAGGCTCACAAGCACCTGCCTGATACAGAAACAGACACCATCTGCTCTTCTGTTGCCATTTACTTAAGGGCTTGAGAGGACTGCACAAAATCCAGTGTGCAATGTGTTAAATAAGCAATTTTAGCAGCCATTGGGTTTCCCCTGTGGAGTGACAGTGTGGCACTGCAGGTTTACTAGAATCACTCCAATTCTTGCTAACATCAGGCATCTGCTGTCTGATTAAGATTTGCAGAAGTAGGTCTCCAGTGGCCAGTTTCAACATGGATTTAACTTCACGGAGGTCAAAGGTATAACTTGAGGGAGGAACTTTCTCATCCAAGATCTTTAGTTAATAGCAGCCTGCTAATTATGATTGAGTGCTGGGCTCCTGGAGAGTCCCTTGCCAGCCCTCAGACATTAACCGCGGGCTCAGGGGCTGTTTGCTCGGGAATGTCCTAGCAAAGATGGTGTTTTGTGCTGAAGCTGCTCTGCTGCTGCTGCCTAAATTGCCTGAATGGCTTTCGCACAGAGGGGCTGAGAGAATTGCTGCTACAGAGGGAGAGATCTTCATGTTTTCTACTGTTTAGTCTTTTGTCTGGTGACACTTGTGGCCGCATTAATCACAGGCAGTATTTTTCTCTCCCTTATTCTCATATTGTTCAAATGGGTAGGCAGGGGGGTGGAAAGAGCTTCACTTAACTGGTGGGTGGTGGTGGTTTGTTTTTTCTCTTTCTGGCTGTTGGAGCTGATTTGCTGCTGGGATGAATTATTTGTTTGTACAATTCTCTTTACACACTGCAGGTGTGGATCTTAGCTCATGAAACTGCACTTACCTAGTACTTCTGGACATGGTGTCTTCTTGATCTCTGTTAAATCCTGTCCATTTTGCCCTGAAGAGTAATTCTTCCAGTGAAAATGGTGTAATCTTCCAGATTCACATTCCTAAGAGCAGAATTAATCCTCTTGAATTTAAGCTGTTTCCTTCCTGGGTTTCTTTATTGTCAGCTAAATGTGGAGCTGTTAACCTGTGGTAAGAAAGATGACCAGAAAGCAGAGAATCCAGGTTTGTGGGTTAATGCAGTTTGTCAGTCCATGATATGCACAAACACGTGATTTCTGCACAAATTTAAAATAGACCAGTGGGATATAAACTGCATGCAGCCACTAGACAATATGTAATTTATAGAGTGCACCAGAGAAAGCTAAAAAATACATTGCTCAGATGTGCAACATCAGCAAAGACCTGAAGCTGCAAGTAATATCATAATGAAAGCCAAGCCTGGTGGGGACGGATGGAGAGAAGGCAGGAAGAGGAGGAAGGGAATGAGACAAAGGGAATGGAAATTAGATCCCTTGTCAGTAAACTGACTGCATTTTAACCAGAAGGCATTGTGTTTACAAAAAACTCGAGGGATGTGTAGGTGACTATATGAGAAAAGAAGCTGTGCCAAAACATTGCAATTACCACAGGATTGGACAAGGCTTGCTTTTCTTTAATATTTCTAGCTGAAACCGAGCACAACAACAGGAAACCTGCACCAGTAAAGGGGGAGAGAGGAATGTAAGTTGGAGAGATGTACAAAGGTGGATTACATCTGAAATGAAGTTCTCTGTACAGCTATCAGGGCAAGGGGGGGGGGGGGGGGAGGGCACAGTTAGGGGGAAGGAGCTGCTGCTTACTGAGCTTGAATGAATGTCAGAAATGCAAACACATTTTTGAAGTGTAAAGCATGAGCTGGTCTCACAAAGACACGTTTGCTGACAAGGCTTGTGACCACAAATCCAATATAGTCCTTTCCAAAAGCAGGAAAAGAGAGACAAAGAAAGCATGATGTGAAGGACTAGGCTGGGGTTATTTTTCCACCAATAATACTGCTAACAGGTCAAGATGACATGTTCACAGCACCAGGGCTGGATGCTAACCTGCTGTGCTGGGCACTGCCTGCAGGAGGAGAAAGAGAAGAAGCAGACCCTCCGTTCGTATTTGTAACTGAGATGTGAAGAGGTATCCAGCAACCTGGGCCCACATTATAGAATTATAGCACAGAGGCTGAAAAGCCTGGCAAAATACAATCCACCTGACCCATTAGAAGAAACAAGGATGCCCAAATAACTTTCCTTATGTTACAAAACTGCCTTTTCACTTGGATAAATTTGTCTTTAAAAAATAAATAAAACACCAAAAACAGAACAGAGAGAGAGAAGCAGATGGCACTCTGAATTTCACATGGACCCAAGCAGCTGCTTGGAAGAACAGAACTATAAAAGTTCTACCTTCAGGAGTGAATGTACCACAGTACAGAGGAACACTGGAAGACAGTGTTTAAAATACATACCACTGATATAGAAGTCAAAAAGGTACATGCTAGGTGTTTTAGGTAGGTGCAAAGCACCAAGCAGATTTGTTCCCGTAACAAAAACCAAAAGTAATACATGCAGTAGGAGAATAATTAAAAAAAGAAAAATAATAGAAATATAATTCACATTTAGATCAAGCAATGGGTCTCAATGTAAGTCTACAAAAAATATTAAAAACTCTCAGCAGCCTGAAGTATGAGTGTTTGTGTTTTAAATGTGCCACTCATGAAGCAGAGCATTTTCATAGGACAATTTTCTCAACCCCTGAAGGCAGAGTAGACAATTGAGCATGACAGTGATTTCAGACTTCTATCAAAATAGAAATGTCTTAGCTCTGTACAGTCTACAGCCAAGCAGAGCCTGCAAAGTATGGGCAGCACGAGTGTAGCCATATATAGCACATGTGGGTGCATTTGTATTAGCTGCCCAGATCTCTGGACATGCCTCTGATATAATTTATGACACTGTAACTGTGTTTCCCTGGTGATTTGTAATCAGTGCTGGACTGGGTCTTGAAGGACCTGGGAGAGAAATTGCCTGCCTGCCATGCATGTTTTGTCTCCCTACAACAGCACCCCAATTAACCTCTGAGTCACAGTGCAATTTCTTTATTCACCCAGAGTATTAACATGTATTTTGGTGAACTCTGAGTGTCCTGCATGGTATGAAGCTGCTTAATATGACATGGGATCATAGCTGTGTTGTCACCCAAAGCTTCCTCTTTCTGCGAGTAAAGAGTGCTATCTCCCCTGCTCCTCAGTACCCTGGGGGATTGCTGTAAGGATGGGTTTGCCAATGAATATAAAAAGCTGAGGTTTTCACATGCGTAGAGGGTAAGTGGAAACATTTGTCCTTTAGTCTCCTGGCTGCAGCTCCTTTTTCCATACCCCAACTATCTCTGTGCCATTGGCATAAAAAGCAGCTTCAGAAATGGAGGAGTGTCTCCTGCAGGGCTGTGGGAGAAAAGGCTTTTCAATGGTGGTAAAAGCAGGGTTATGGCAACCCCAAGCACTTTTGATAACCTTTATGGTAAATGGCTTTTAAAATTACTTTGCACCCATTGCACAGTGCTCTTGTGTTGCCAGGTCTGCTCTGGGTACTGGGTTCATTTTGCTCCACATCTCCTGCTGCTCCAGGCAGGATGGGCAGGTAACCCCTATGTAGGCATTTCGGCTGGGATGCCTGCAAGTTTTGTAGGAATCACACTTTCCCTCTTCAGCTTGCACTCATGGCATTTCTGGCTTACTCTGGGCAGCTCTCAGGGGATAAACCAGAAGCCTGAAAGGATCAGGCTGTAGAGTCTCTGTCACCAGCAGTGAGCAGTCAGTGTGGGCTGGGCAGGGAACCAGACTGTTGCTTCCCTGGAGAAGACTCCTGAGATAACTATAATCACAAGTGACTAGTGTTGGCTGTCTGCTCACAGAAAGCCCATGATGAATGTTCACCTATCTTAGAACCAGCCAGGAGTCACCAAGTTAGGGCCAGCTGGGAGCAGACACCAAGAAGGTGTGAGCTGGGGCTTGGGAAAGCATGGATGTGTTCTGCACTAAGCCTGCCTGCCTTCCCTTCCACCTTCTGGATGTTCCTTATGCAGCCTAGTAGGATGACTAATGCATTTGGACTGGGACTTCTGCTGTGGAGGAACTCTCAAGGACCTGGAGAAGCAGCATTAAATGCTCGTGTGAGAATATAAAATTCCATGTACTCCTTTGTGAAGTCCATACTAGACTCTGGTGTCTGTTTGCAGCTGCCATGATAATGATCATGGCTGTGAATGGGAACATGACTTTAGGAATCAGGGTGAATCTGTGCAGGATATGTAGGACAAGGACATCAGCCACAGAAGGCAAAAATCAGAAATGCCTAGCACCACCACTTTGTGCTCACTGCTGGCTCAGAGCAGCACCCTGTATGAAAGCCGAGGCTACATAGCATTCACTCACCATCTCCTTTGCTTTGCAGGACGTTAAGCATGACAAGGAAGATCTTCACCAACACCAGGGAGCGATGGAGGCAGCAAAATGTCAACAGCGCCTTTGCCAAGCTGAGGAAGCTCATTCCCACCCACCCACCTGACAAAAAACTGAGCAAGAATGAGACACTCCGGTTAGCTATGAGATATATCAACTTCCTTGTCAAAGTTCTGGGAGAACCAGGCCTGCAGCAGACAGCAGTGGCAGCACGGGGCAGCATCCTGGGCTTCTTCCAGCAAGCTCCATGTTTGCAAAACATGGAGGAGCTGACAGTGATTGAAAACTGTGTCTCCTCTCCTGCCATGAGCAGCAATATCGTAGGGTGCTTGTCAGAGACATCATCTCCCTAGCAGACAATGAAATGTGCAATATTTGCATTAGTCTGACAGTCCCCCTCTTTTTGCAGAATCTGTGTGTTGCTCCTCTATGGATTGTGATTATTTATTTATATTTATTATTGGTTTATTTGTAATACATTTTTATTTAATAGGAAAGGAAATCCTTGGTCGGCCAACAACCTGTAAGACCAGATAGACAACTTGCAGCCCCTGTCAACTTGGAAGGACTGACTGCTGTCACAGCAGAGACCAAGAGAGAAGGGCCTTGTGCCCTGATCAAATCCATAAATCAGACCATAAAAATTCATCCAGTGTTTCTGGGAGGGAAAAAGATTATTCTATTCTGCCATGCTATATCAAGAAAGCACTAATGAACTCAAGAATTACAACTGCATTGCCAAATGTGTCCAGCACAGACACAGGCTTAGGTAGTGAAAAATGTTGAGAGGTGTGATACTTGCCACAGGCCTCCATCAGTGATTCCAGGGGATAATTGCACTCACTCTTGAGCCTGTGAATCTCACTTCCAGCTTGAGTCTTCCTTTTTTTAAACAGAAGTCCTAGCCCTTGAACCTGGCTACATCTTTCTCCATCAGACTGGAATGATTGCTAGTGCCAGAGCAACATGATATTAAACTAAATTAAAAGCAGAATTAAAAGCAAAAATGAAATTTCTGTTTTAAATAAAAGATGACATAGTCATAGATGAGTTTCAGTGGGCTCAATAGGCAGAGCAAACCTCCTCTGTATCAGTGACAGTGTGCATGTGAAGGAAGCTGATCAGCTACACTCCAGCTGCCTTAAAAGCCCATCTAGCAGTTTGATGGCTAGACGTCTTTGTTCTTCAAAAGCTGTAGCAATGAGGGAGATCCTGCTCTGGGAGGGAGAGGAGAAAGGCCTCAATGATGCACCATGAAAACCTTCATGGAAAAGCAGGGGAGCAGCATCGCTTCCTGTGATAGGGTGCAGAAGCAGCAGGAACATGTCTGGGCCTCTCAGAAGGTGCTGGGAATGCACCACTGGTGCATTGCAGTGCCCGTTTGGCATAGGGCTGTGTGCCATGGGTCTTGGGCATTGAGCTCCTGAACCAGACCTGCTTTTGCTGCCATGGGAGGCAGAACCAAACTGCACACATCCTTGCTGTCATCTGTAAGACCCCTGGTGCTACGATGCTGGGCTGCATGAGGCTGGTTTGATGTCTGGCATAGTTGGGATACCAAGACCATGGACAAGACTAGGAGCATGCTGCCCACATACCCACCTGACTGCCTTTAAACCGCCTTCTTTCACCTGCTGTAGTTGAGATTCCTCCATCTGGGCACTATCCCAACTGGGCTGATGGAGCAAGGACAAAGAAATTAGTGTAAGGGTCTTCCACTTGATTCAGTGGGTCAGTCCCCTTTAGGGAAAAACAGCCACCATGCTGTAGGTTTTTAGACAATAAGCAGGATGAAAAGGGGTTTTGTAAAGGTTACTATTGTGGGTTGTTGCCCACATATCAATTTAATTTCCTGATTGAATTATAACCTGTGCCAGCAAAGGCCTGGACTGCTCATGCAAGTTATAAAGCTTCCTAGAGCAACAGAAAATGACACCAGGTTTAAGTAGAACTGCTTCCTGGTCAGATCCGTCTCCCACTGACACAGAGCCTTTTGATTTCTATGTGGACCAACATACCTGTCAATGTTAGAAAAGACAACTATTCACCACTGGTAAAGAAATGGAGCTCACGTGTGCCTTGGCATGCTCTTGCACTGTTTCTGTTTATTCATGAAACAATGAGCTGCCTTCAGGAAGCAGAGACAGGGTTTATGCATGTAACATGTACAGCCCTCCTGCATGAGGGGATTTGGCACCCAAAGCTGAGCTGCCTTTTAAAGCCCCACCACCACCAGGTGTACCAAAGAAGCCAGGACTGACTTCTGCTAGGTGTGTATTGCACCGTCCTGTGCACTGGCAAAGACTGAGGTCTGTCAGGAGCACAGCTCATCCCATCCAGATCTGGTGCTGTAAGGTACAGGCATGCCAGTGGACTGATTCTGACCAAAGAAAAATAAAAAAAAAAAGACTGAAAGGGTTTACAGTGATTTCATTTTGTTTCTGGATGCTGCTCATCTTGAGTTTGCTTATCCCTGCCTTTGTGAGCTGCCAAGGCTGAGGGCTGCACTGGAGAGCAGCTGAGTGGAAACACACTAAGAGTCTTTTGCACAGATTGTGAAATCAGTACTGCTTTCTCTCCACCTTTGCTCACTTTAATGTTGATGAATGGAGTCTGCAAAGCTCCTCAAAGGTAATGAGCCAAGTCCTCCTCCTATCTTTCTGTTGACTTGCTGCCTGTTGCAGCAGGATAAATTAGTCCAAGTAAATCAGAGCACTTATTGGTGTAGTGTGGTGCTGTTTGGTCTATCAGTTGCTTGCTATCTTACGAAACACAGGTCACCAAGGCAAGCTAAAACATCTTGTGAGCAGAGTTATTGTCCAGGAAAGGGGAAAGAACACCTGGGAATTTTATAGTGTTATATGCTTGTTATATTTTCTATTGTAAAAAGCTTTCCTTCTTGTTATTGCTATTGTTCGTACCAGCTCTTTCTTTGTTCTTTCAGTTTAGGAGTTCTCTGCTGTCATGTCCAGCATGTATTCCACTAGATCTACCAAAGACTTTTTTTTTTGGTCAAGTTTCTTCTTCATATTTTGTGGATTTTGTGGATTTCGTGGATTTCTGACAACTGTGTAACTGCTCACATTTTGTGTTATATGTTGTTATTTAACATCTAATATATTCCAAATAAATTATTTAAGCAACTAATATTTGTCTTTTTAAACCTCTCTAAAATTTGATTTTACTTTTGCATACCACTTGGTAAAGGATACCAAAAACATTACAATGTAATTTCCAGTAGAGGATCGTTCTACTGTCCAGCACTTACACAGTAGTCTTGATGTTAGAAGCAATATTATCAGATGATGAAGAATGACAGGAATTCTTTGTTTACTACTATTTCTTAAACCTTTTAGTTACATTGTATTTCAATCTACAGTCTTAGGAGATTTTGACCAGCTCTTGAAAAAGACAGATAAATACAATTTCATTGTGCAATACTGTTGGGTTTGTCTTCCAAATATTCACCATTCAAAAGATTTTAACCAACTCCATTTTAAAAAGCAGAAGTAACCCTGAAAAATTAATTTGGTCTCTGATCTGAGTCTGTTATTGTCTGGAGATGTTCAGATAGGCACAACCTACAGATTTAGACTGGAGTGCAGGCTCAGATACAAAAACTCATCCAAAGTTGAGCAGAGTTCAAGATGTAAAGCTGCACTTTCTGGCTAACATCTGATGGGAAAAACTTAATCTCCAATTGAATACGAGGCTGGGAGAGGAAACACTAAGATAACAGATGCAAAAGTTGTGAGGAAAAGATGGGATAATCTCTGGGACACAGGGACAATTTCAGTTTCATGCTCAATTGGTTTTCTCATAGCCCTGACTGCTCTATGAGACACCAAGACAGGGATTTCTGAGCAATATGTGCCTGAGAAAGGTATCATCTCAACAGATTATATATAAACATAATGAAATCAGATGTGAAGTTCAAAATATGTATTTATACTAAGATAATGCCACCTTATAAAGGACCCTCTGCTTACAGCAGGCAATGCTAAATTAGTTTGTACAGTCAGGATTGTGTGTGAATGCCTCCTCTGGAAGTGAGCATGGTATAGTCATGTTAACATGGTGCTGTGCCGTGACATAATGTGGTCTGTGGCATGGAGATGTACGAAGTCATTTGGAGCTGGCTGAAAAAAATCTCACATGTGTTGCAGCAGTGGCAAAATCTTAGTATAAATCACAAAAAATGTCCATAGCCTTAAGGCCCCTACTGAGTAACTAATTGTAACTAGCAGTGTTAAATAGAGTTGTGTCAATAGCACTTTACTGTGCACTTTTATTTTTCTTTCTTTTTTGGGGGGGATGATATGGCTGTTAGTATCACAAGGAAGACGAGCTAAGATGGTATCTTCTAGAAGCATCTTTGGCATCTCCTGATACAAAAAGCACGATGTGAAGTTAAAAGAGTCATGGCTCCCTCCAACCCACAGTACTCCTAACCTGCACAGAGGATGTGAGGTATCTTTGTGATGTAGAAATCCCAGTGAGATATTCCGTTTACTTGGAATTTCCAACAGAATCAATAGCAGAATATACATCCACATTCCAGGTCAGATGAGGATTACTTTCTTCAGAGACTGGGTGCTAGGAGTCAAGTACCACTCTTCAGCTAACAACCTAACAAAACTGATGCCAGGAGATGTGCAATGTATACTGCCCTTAAAAGTAACAAATGCATCACCAGAAAAAAGCCTGCTGTGCAGACTGCTGTTCATCATGTCCTCTTTCTCAGTATCACCTCCTTTGTGTTCACAGGGTGTAACTGAATTTGGATATTTGTGTTGGGTAAGGAAATAAATATGTTGCAGCTGTGTCTTGCAAGGACACTGTAGTCTTGGGCATGAACCCTAGTGATGGCCATCTTGTGGTTAAAGGAAGGGCAGGTCTGCAATCAGGGTTTTGGCATGAGATTCAGTGGATTTTGATCTTGGCTGATGTGAACACACTGTGCCTAGCACTGGAACTTGCACAGTGGAATCCTAAACCTGCATGGTGCTTTTCTTTTTTTTCTGGAGTGTGGCTGAGGAAGACTTTGTGGTAAGACATGTACTCAGCAGCCCTATTGGTTGTACTGAGTCTAAATCAGGAAGGAGGAGAATGCAATGAGCATAGCAGAGGGAGACTCACAGGGTTCCTGAGCCAGCCAAATTAAATGGCAAAACAGAGCTGTTTTAGCACACTAAGACTCTGAGCAAGAAGTTAAAGCTGCAGGACTGTTGTGTTTCAGAGGCATACAGTTTATGAACCATTTAGTAATATATCTTTCAGTATCTAACTGGGTCCCACAAATTTCTTTACTGCTAGTGAATGATATGCAGTGACCATGGCTAGAGTGAGCAAAGCAGATTTGACTTTTGTTCTTTGAAGCCTGGGTGATGAAAGGAGTTGGAGAGAATGGGAGACTTAACTACTGACCTGTGGGGCAGGGGTCATCTGGGAGCCAGTCTTAAATCTAAAGGTCATTGACAAAGTGACAGAGTCTAAATCCATCAGTTTTCAAGGGTATAATTCTATTTTTAATACAGCAGGTGCTGAGAGAATCCGAGGGGAGAAGGTGGGTGGAGGAAGCAGCTCAAACAAGTATTTGGGTTACAGAGGTAGAGATTGTCCTATGTCGGTTTAATCCATATATCTGGCTGAATATATTAATTATTGTTCTGTCCATAAGCCATGGGTAGCATTTTCATTGCACTCTGACTTGCTCTAGCTCTCTCTAAAAGAAAAAGAGTTAGTCTCATCCCATTGTATTCTCCCCCCAGCCATTTCCCATGTGTGAAAATAAATGCCCATCCCATCCCTCCATGGTTTGTTTCACTGCCATGGACTGCAAACCCAACAATGCACAAATGAGGACCCTCAGATAAGCCTCTTTTGGGAGCTTCTTTTGGAAAATGGATGTCCTCCTCCAAGGCACTGAAAGACAGAAAGAGAGGCAAAGAACAACCAACCTTTTCTGTGGGTATATATCCCCTGCTGAGCATCAATGCCATAAAACAGCACAAAAGTGGCTCAGGATGAAGGGAAAAAAGAATTCAGTAAGACTCCTGCAGATCTCAGCATAGACTGCATTGGGCCTCACATAGTCTCCAACTTTTAAGCTGGCAAGTGATGCAAAGGGGTATTCACAAGCACAGGGCAGGAGAGGTTTCCCATGCACACCACTGTCCCATTACACAAGGGGGGCACAGTGAATAACATTGAATATCTCAGACCTGGAGAAGATCCCTCACTTTCTTTGAAATTCCCTACTCTGCACCTTGAAAAATGTTCTTTTTTAGGTAGCATAAAACCTTAATGGAAAGCTAAAGGATGACAGTCCACAGTCAGCAAATCTCCAGGGGCATGTTCCACCTCCAACTGTAGGTGTAGACAACATCTAGCATTGATTTTCTCCTGGTGACTCTATTTGGCAGAACCTGGTAGACAGCAGTAGTCAGTCCTGGAGCAGAGAAAAGCTAAGAGCAGCCAATATTAAATCTCCCTTCAAATCACAGGAGAATTACTGTGCTAGGATATATAGATGTACAACCAACCAAAACATAACCTGTAGATTCCAACTCAAGACTACACAGTATTAAATTCCAGCTTTAAAAAGCTTTATGCTTACTGGAAAGACCTGAAGACTCTCAAGAGGAAACTACAGTGCCTAAAAGCACCTTGAGTGGAGGCTATTAGATGCAGTTAACCACAGAAGCTCAAGCCAACTGAATGTGACCTGAAGTGTTTTGCTGTCTGTAGATTAAAAGGAGTTTCAGAAGGACATGTTTGGTCCTGCTAAGAGGCTATATAGTGATCTCTATCAGACTGAATGGCAAAAAGTCTGTTTCTAGTTGAGAGTTTAAAGCAGAGTGAGAGAGCCTGGCAGTTGGACTTGCCAAAAGCTCTTGGTGCTGGCATAGCCTGCTTGGGTGGGAAATGGTCCCACCACTTGAACAGGAACTGAAAATAAGTCAGTGCTGAATGGATTGAGCTGCCCATTCTGGCTCTTCCTCCTGAGCTATGCTGCAAATGTTTTCCCTACATTTTAAGGCACAGAAGAGCAGACAGCTGCTGTGTGCTGAACATGCCCAGCCACTGTGTTTGGCACAGTCTCAAAGGCGACATTTCTGCATAGACAGGTGAAATCTGAATGGGTATTCCCCAGCTCTAACATTTGGAAATGAGGGGAGAAATTCATCCCAGGTAACTTCAGCAGCATAATTTTACCTGTCAATTTTAAACTGAAGAGCTGACCAGTTTAGAAAACATACACTTATACATACATATATGTCTGTCTGTCTATCTATCTATCTATCTATCTATCTATCTATCCTACCCTTATCACCAATTTGTAGCCCATGTTGAAGTTCAAATAAGGTCACATGCAAAGAGGAAACCCCGAAGTTTGCCTTTAAAACTGAAATTTCTTTCAGACTAAGAAAGAATAAAAATGACAAAAATAAAAATAAGACAAGTTGACAGTGAAAGTGGGAGAAAGCATGTAGGATGGTTCTTCCATGTCTGACTTGCCTGGATGGACATTACTGTTGTTGTAGGGGTAAGAATTCTGTATTACTTTTACATATATCATCTATAGAGCACCACTACCTTGTTTCTGTTACCTCTAACAAATAAGTCAAACTGCTACATAGGTTATTCTGAAAGCCCTGATATACTGGCTGCTATTAATTTTGAACATATCCGAAGAGTAGAGGCTGCTGAACCAACACAGATGATCATGAATTGGTCATATGTTTTTCATTATCTAAGTATGTTTTATATTTTCCTTCATGATATAGATGGAAGTTAAATGCTTATTTCTAAAGTTAAAGAAATTAAAAGGCTGTTAAAATAATAGTAAAAGAAGTTTCTTTTGCTTTTTATCACATCTTCATCAGTTAAGTACTTCTAGCAGTTCTCTGCCACGTGCAGTTAAGATAAATCACAAAGACAGTATTTCTTCTTGAAAACTGCAGGTTCAAGTTAGCCAAGGGCTTGTTATAAACACCGCCTCAAAGCTTGACTTATCCTGACATTTATATTTGCTTTTATCCTGACCCTGTGAAGTACTGAAAAAGTCTAAGGCTAAGGCTAGTCCATAAGACTCTTGATCTTGCAGGCTCAACTTAAAACATTTTTGGGTTGTCATGACTGCTTTTTGGGTGCTTCTCTTGTCATCTTTGTTTTTGCATGCTTTTAAGATATCTCAGAACTGATGTTGACTGGTCAGGGGATTCAGCTGGATGAGCTGGTGGTGCAGAAGCAGTCTTGTAAGGTATCTGAAAGGTTTTCTTTTAAAAAAAACAGGCACATTCAAGTAATTTCACCTCATGTTCCTGAAAAGTATGAACATATAAAGCCCCTAGGTGCCTTTAAAACCTGTGACTGTGGATTTGAAATTTGAGTCCTCCAGGGTTTCTCTCCCAGTGAGGGCAAAAAGCAGAAAATTAGGGGAGGCACTAAGGCAATCAAGCACACTTTTACTCTTAGCAATGCAAGCCCACCACAGAAAATGACCAGGAAAAACATCCCCAAAACCCACAAGTCACCCCCCCTTCCTCTACCCCATTTGCTTTTTTCATACCATGTGTCTTATCAGTCTCCTGCAGAGACTCTAAAACTCTTATCTTTATAGGCCAGATTATCAAACTCATGATAGGCCAGATTATCAAGATGATCTGCTCTCCATGATGAATAGGAATCAGTGTTTTCTATTGTCAGCAACTATACATTCCTAGTCCAGTTAATTAATAGAAATTCCCCTCTCCTACCCTCTCATTTTTTTCTCCTCCTCTCTTCTCCCCTCATTTCTATCCCAGCTCTCCTGTTGCTTTCTCTGCCTCCTTACCCTCTCCCCAATTAATTCCTATGCTTTAATACCATCTAAGAGTCCTTAGTGAGAAGAGGATCTGCTTGCTATGCAGGTGCAAGTTTTCAGCACCACAGCACAACAGCAATACCACCCCTTTCTGCCCTCCTCAGGGCTTCTCTTTGTGAACCACTTTTTCTTCCTTTTCAGTTCCATGCTGAACAACCCCAAGCAGCTAATCTGATTATGCTAATTTGTACTTCATGAACCCAAAGACTGTAAGGGGATCTGTGGAAGGTGAGCTGGGCTGGGGATGAGGGTGGTGAGGACAGCAGAAAGAGTGTGTGTGGGGGGGGGTGTGGTGGGGTGGCACAGACAATAGGTTAAAGTCAGTTAACAAAAAAAGCTGTCTGTATTGCCAAACAAAGTACACTCTGGGTAACCCTTGCTGCTCTTGACAATTTAGAGTGTCCCACACTGGCCTGTGCTACTGACCAGAAAAGGGAGCAGGGAGAATATACAATGATGGGGCACAATGAGAAGTCTGTTTCCTGTTGAATGTTGCTTTTCTTTCTGCCTAACTAATCCTTCCCAGAATCTAGTAGTTGAAGTATGGCCCGCAAATTGTTAGTCGAATGGTAGCTATGGCACTAGAGAGCTTCTGATCACACACAATCTCCTCTGTCCAACTAGACTGATGCTGCACTTGAAATTTATTGAATAATGGGCAGTGACTTTAAGAGACAGACTCACAACTCTAAATAGGCATCCTCTCTCTGCAAGAGCTGACAGTGTCCCCAGTCTGATTTTACCAACATGACTTTTGCTAGAATTCATGAGAAAACAGTCTTGAGAGGAAACATAAGAAGGAAACATGGAAAATTTGTTTTCAAGATTAAAATAACCCTGTGATAGAGTTTTGGCAATCACAGAACTGTCTGCATTGCCAGGGACCCCCATGGATCACTCAAACTGATCTAGAGCTGCCTGCCCAGGATCAGCCTCTCCTTCCATGCATGATGTTCCAGCCCCTTAATCACCCTTGTGGACTCTACTGCACTTGCTTCAGTTAGTCCATGTCTCTCTTGGACTGGGAAGCCCAGAAATGGATGCAGAACTCCAGATGTGGCCTCACCACTGCTGAAGAGAAGGGACAGATCAACTCTTTCGACTTGCTTGCAAGACCCTGATTGCTGCTTGAAGTACTGGTATGTTTGCAGGATCAAGACTATATGTTAGTCTGAGCTAGTTCCAAGGATGGTGTGAGCAAGAACAACTCTACCACTGCCTCTGCTGAGTATGTTTGTCACAAACCAGAAGTATATTTTGTCTTTCAAACCGGAAAGCTTTGGAGAGCGGTACCTTGTTTCCACACATAATAAAAGCACTGTCTATACGTACGTGCCTGTAGAGATGATAAGGCAGAGAAGGGGGCAACACTTTCAGAGATGGGCTTGAACTTGTTGTCCATAAAACAATGGTGTACATTGTTTATTAGCCAAACACATACAGGAAATATTAACTGTTTCCTTAATGACCATTTTTTGTTCTGTGCTGCTTTCAGGCAAAAATTCAGAAGGTTAGTTTCTGAGAGACAATTCCTGCCTCTGGTAAAGACAAATAATTTGCTATTGAGAAGAAAAAGGGAAAATGGAAGGAAGACATTTGCTTTGCACTCTACCTTATATAGGACAAGTCCCCTTTCTTATCCAGAGCAGACTATCTGTTCAGTCCTGCAGCCCTGGCAGTCAGGACACCATTTTATGAAAGCAAATGGAGGAGGAAAAATTACAGTCTTAAAGCTGTTGTCTCAGGACCAGTCTTGAGTTCAGCTGAATTTGCATTATGTGTCAGAGAGGGGATTACATGTAGTTTATTTGATAGGGTAGGAAATATGCAGTATCTTTCCAGCATTGCTCTTTCATATCAGAGATTTCAGCTGCTGAATGTGTAGTGCTTTATAATGCATATATCAGTACTTAACAAAACTAGCTCAAAATAATGTTGAGTGGAGCAACTAAGCAAAAGAGCAGAAAACACTATCAGAAACATAAGATTAATATCTTAAATCCAAATAGAAAGAGTATGCTTTTTGAAATTACCACATGCCGATTGGAGTCTCTGTGTTCATAATAGGCATGGAAATGTCACTTGCTTTTCTTTTTTCCTCTGCAAAACAGTGAAGCTTATCAGATGTGAGCCAAACCAAACAGTATTTTTATGAACTGTGTTATGTTATACATAAATACATCTGATTAAACAAATAGCTTGAAATCTGAGACAATCGGTATTCCCATATTCTAACTTCCCTAAAGGCCAGTTTTTTTGAAGGTATTGGAACACCTAAAATCCACAGATATTTAATGAACTTTAAGGACCTGGTCTTTTCCCATATTGATGCATTTAACAGTGAAAAGCCAGTGCATGCAGCAGGACTTACTGCACAGTAGTCTGAGGCATGCTGTTTTGCATTGTATGAGGTCTTACTGTATCTTCCCTTCTACAGCAGGACTTGGATGAGATCAGACTGGTGAGGATTTGACAAAGGAGATAAACAGAGTAAGTAGCATAATCTAGAGAAGAAGGTCTTGCTGTGTTACCTTGTCTTTCTTCTGACCTGAGAAACCTGAAGGACCTTGCTTAGGTCACTGCTTTTCCTAATGTTTTGTTTAAGGCCATAGTGAGTTATACCAAGCAACGATGTTCCTCTTGCTATGTATAGCTAGGGAGTTCAATGCAATGGGCTTTGGTCTCATTTGAAACTCCTAAGTAATATTTTTACATATAATATTAATACAGTAACAGTTATAGTAACAGGAATCTATAAGGAATGTATTGTCAATCATTTTTGACAGTAAGCTTGATATTCTCAACCATTGTTGACAGTAAGCTTGAAACCAGCTAGCAGTTATTATTAATGACTGGATTTTTTCCAGAAGAAAAACCTGAGAAGTTGGCTGAAATAGGCCCACAACTTTCAGACCCAGAACAGACTCTTACGTGGATAGAGTCAACTGGTCAATTAACTACAACGACAGTTGTGTAGATCATAGAATCATAGAATAGTTAGGGTTGGAAAGGACCTTAGTTCCAACCCCTCTGAAAGGTATAGAAGGTGTATTGAGCACATACCTTCAGGAATCATGCATATAATGAGAGAAATGAGAAGCTGCCTAGTGCTTCATGGCTGAACCACAAGTCAATACATGGCTAAAAGTTCAACCAGGGAACAGTGACATTGCAGCACTCCTCTGTGCCATTGTCTCAGCCCATGTGTACGCTGAAGGCGAGTCATGACTGTTAAGGAAAGACATCTTTGAACCTTGATTTGATCAACAGAGTACCTGAATTTGTTTCAGTCCTGTGAACTAAGCATCTAGTGATACACTTAATGATGCAGCTGAGAGACAGAAAAGTAAGAGTTCAAGCCCACTCTCAAAATCAGTTCTGTTCAAAGAGTGTATTCTTCAGGAACAAGATGCTAAGAAGTGGTTTAACCCAACACTAAAACCTAAGCAAAGATGAAAGGAACTGAGCACTCAGGAGTCCAGTGGGCATTTCTAGAAGAGCCACAACCCTGAAGACTGTAACTTTTGCATGGGATATCTCTACCACCTGAATTAAGTGGTGGTATCTACCTGAGCTCTCTGCGAAATCATGACTGAGTTAATTGCTGCAATAAAGACACAAAAATACATGGAGTGTGTAACTGAAGAACCCGAAGCACATGCTTTGCCTAGTTGTGTGGACATAACCTAAGGTATCTGCTAGGGAGCTTCTAGGTGGAGGCAGCAGCACTGGCTACAAGCTGCTCCAGTCCCCAGTCCCAGGCTTCACCTAGGAATCAAAAAATTATGTTGTTCTAAAGATTGTAGGAGACAAATTTTAAATTGTTTCTTAAATACTTGTGAGACTCTAGTCTGGTGTGAAGGAGGAGGGGTGTGAGGAGGATGCAAGTCTAACTGATGCTACTTAAGAAACACTTCTATTTCTCCACTTTGAAATCTAGATTATAAAAATAAACTGAAGTAATATTGTGTTAGGAGATAAACGGACATGTGAACTTCCTATTACTTATTTTCTCAGCTAATTTTTTCAAAGCACTTCAGCAAATAGGTTCATAGAAAAACCTGAAAGAAGAGAGGAGAAGGTGACCTGCTGGAGGAAGATTGTGGAAAAGAAGTAACAGTAGTGAAACACAAAGTTGGAAGGTATGCAGAGGTAAAAGTGAGACCTGAGTATATAAGTGTTTACTGAAACCATGCATGAATAAGGTGACAAAGATGGGATGAACTGGCAGATTCTCAGAGAGAGATGGGAGACTTACAGGTGTACTAAGCCATACTAAAAGCTAAGGTTGGCATGGAGAAAGCAAGAAAGCCAGGGAAACTGGGAGTGTGATAATTGTGAGAAGTGACACTGAAAGAAATAGTCAAGGTTGTGTCATGGGTTGAGCAGTAGCAGTCATTTTTTCTCCTTCTTGTAGCTGGTGCAGTGCTGTGTTTTGACTTCTGGGCTGGGAACAGTTGCTTGATAGCGAGCATGTTTTGGGGGTGTTTTTGTTCAAGGCTTTTTCTGAGCACGTGCTCTGCCGGGGAGGAAGGGAGTCCGGGAGGAAGGAGAGACAGGACACCTGACCCAGGCTAGCCAATGAGGTATTCCATACCATAGCACGTGATGCCCAGGCTGCAACTGGGAGAGAGAGCTGGAAGGGTGGAGCTCTGGAGGAAAATGGAGGAGGTATTGGTTGGTGCTCGGCTGGGCAGGGTGGAGTGAGTTATGGGTCGGTGGCTGGTGGGGTGTTGTATTCTTTTCGCTTGTTATTGGCTTTATCATTATTATTTGTAGTAATAATGGCAGTAGTGATTTATGTTGTGCCTTAGCAATTAAACCGTTCTTATCTCAACCCGTGGTGGCTACATTCTTTGGATTCTCCTTCCTAACTCTCCGGGAGTTGGGGGAGCAAGGGGGGGAACTGGGCAGATTTAGTTTAAACCACGACAGGTTGGTAAATATATGGTGCTAAAGAGAGAGGGGAGAGAAGAAAATCTACTAGGAGATCAAAGTCAGCAGGCTGAGTGGGATAAGAGGGTGTTGGAAAATAGGGAAATATGAATGAGGCAGAAAACTAACAGGCACAGTGGGAACTGGATTAGAAGAAGATAAATAGCAGTGTGGCAGATGACAACAAATCAAAAACATGGCAGGATGAGAGCAGACAATGGGAATGTCCATTTTCATTTGTTAAGATGTTTACTATTTCACCTGTCTTGATTCTGATGTATAGAAGTGAGTTTGAGAGATCTCCTAAGAAATTTCAATAAATTTAATAATCCCTAAAATAGGAATATTTCTAATTTCCTAATCTGGGAAGCAGAATACAGATGTCTGAGTTTTGAGGCATAGTGATGACTAAATAATTCCTTCTTTTTTTTCCCTAAGGCACCATCTTTGAACTCAAGGTCAATATGTGTAGGATCCCAGCCATTACAAAATAAAATACTAAATAAATATTCTACACTTAGCAGCAACTTCACCATCCATGCCTCTATGCTAGTTATACAGATCTTTTCAAACACTAAATTAGCATAATTGCTGTATGAGATGAACACAACAAATAGACTATATATGACAGCTCTAGTTCACGTTATCCACAGGTTCTGTAAGACTGAGGGAGTAATGGATTATTGATGCCATGCTCTGTGGAGATTAAATATGTGGACAAGTACATACTTTGAAACCAAATCTCTCCATTACTTCTTTCTTTGTTACTGTCAGGTGTTACGTGGTGTTTTCAGTTTTGCCTAGAATGGCCCAAGAACCACTATTTATTCAGGATCAGTATTTATTCAGGATCAGTTACAACATGCAGCAGGGCAGCCATCAGAAATAGCTGACAGGCATGTAACATCCTAGACTTTCACAGCTGTTTCAGAAGTACAAATGTGGCAACTTCATGAACAGCTGGAATGTTTTCTTAAGAAATTGTATTAATTTATCAGCATCCTCTTGGAAAGAACAACTAATCCTGCCAACTGGTGCATGTGGAAGTTGTGTAGCTAATCAGTATGTGTCTACAGAGGGTTTTTTAAGGTCATGTTAACATTCCTTTGGCAAGAGATTCATTCAAGCTTCTGCTTTGTTTTCATATTGAGCTTTATGTTCATGCAAGACAGCAGAATAATAATCAGTCTACCTTTAAATTTTTATATGCATAATGTGCTCAGCTCTTTTTATTAGCCTGCTCCTAAGAAATGAAGAATGGGGTATCTGTTCTTCCAGTTTGAAATCAGCAAAACACAAAAAATTGTGTCACACACATATAATACGCCTAACTTACACATTAATACCAGTTTCTCACACTGCAGCAGTTCTCAGCATCAGCATATTTGGTCCAAGGGTGAACAGGGTTATTTCAGGGGTGCTTATATCCTTTGTTACCTTTCAATTATTCTTGAAACATCTAGGATAGCTGGAAAATCAATGGCCAATTTTAAGTTTCCTTATTTGTTACTTCTATTACACACACCGTGTTCCTTGATCTGATTTCTCTTTGCTGGGTTCCTCTGTCCTATGCTTTGCTAAGACACTACCCTGAGTGCAAAAAATCTCAGGAATCTCTCCCTGGTTATCAGCAAACTTTGAGAAACTGCTATTCTTATTTCCTGCTGGTGCTGGAGGTAGAAAATCCACCAGACCTCCCTTTTAGTTTAGCTGTGCCAGTTTACTTACATTTCCCACCTAACTGTTGTGAAGGTAGCTTGTGGAGATCCAGTTTCACGCTAGCTATCTATGCTTTGGAAAGCAATGCTCCAGGTGCATTAAGGACCCCCTGGAAGAGGATGCAGCATGTATTTGAGGACTAAAGATTCAGATAGCTCTTGCCAATACACTACATGATAGCACCGGTAGCAATATCATTGCTGGCAGTTTAGAGAATTTAGGTGTGCCTACATGAGTTGTAAGCATGGCGGTAGCTGCAGTGCAGACATTGCCATCAGGCAAAACATGTTGCTGCCTCAAATTATGATTTACTTTTACTATCAATTTCTTGCCCTCATTGCCGTTTTTATTTCTCTCCCTGTCCTTCTGTGATCACACACAAAGTAGTCTGAACCATGTTTGCTTTCTAACAATGAGCCTAATGCCACTCAGAGGGAATAAAACAGTACTGCAAGGATTAGAAACTAGCATTTCTACAGCCTAGGGAAGAGGATCACTACATTGTATAAAATTCTGCCAGTAACACTCCTGTTGTTGCAGTTGCATAAACACATATCACTGTTCAATGGGAAACAAAATGATGCTGAACTGATTTCTGCCAGAGAATGCAGCTTACTCATTTATTATGTCTCACCATCTGTCAACATGGCAAAGCAGTATTCTGCTCTAGAAAACAAACTGTGGTTTCCATGCCTGAGCATAAGCACAACAGAAAATAAGAATTAGAAATGCTAGTAATAAGACCAGTTAGAGATCACTTTGGCTAAATCTTGACCTCTTCATGTAGATAAAATGCATGATGGAAATGTGTGGAAAATAGCAGGCATAAGCATATGGCACAAGTGTTAGGGAGAAAACGAGTACTGGACAAACAGAAAGGAAGAGGCAGTGGGGAAAAGGAGAACTTGTTCTGTGAATATGGTATTGAAAAGAAGAAAATAAATTAAAAGAATAGCTTACTCTTCATGGCAAGGTAAAACTATATTGGGAAAAGTTGTTTTCTGTCTTTCCCTGCATAGACCTTTTATGAAAAATGATGCTCCAGTTATTCCAGTTATCCTATGAAATTAGTTCTTGGTAGGCAAAGAACAAGCTTGAAAGAGCTTACAGAAATTGTATGTTTTTAGACTACTTGCCTTGATTAATTTCATCACACTGTGCAAATCTTGAAGCCATTAACAGCGCTTTTCACCACCTTGTGGAAATTGAATGGAAAAGGCAAAAAAATGTGCCTTTCTCTAATAGAAAAAACAGCCTAAGTCAACCTTAAATTGCATCCTCAGGGGAAAAAAGAAAAAAAAAAAAGTACCCTGAAAAAATTAGAAGACCAATAAACCCCTAACATGGGTCCATCAAGCATAGTGTCACATCAATGTAATTTGATTCTATCACCAGTCTGGTGGCCAAAAAAAACGCAGATGTCATGTATCTCAGAGTTACTAGATACCTGATAAAAGTTCCACTTGGGAAGCTCATGAGCAAACTGTTTTTGCTGAAAATACTGTAGGACTGATGCAAAACTGGTCAGAAACCTACTTGTAGAAAACAAAACTGTTAACAATGGCCTTCACTATCAAAATGGATGTCCTCAACAGAAGAAAAACATGGAGCTGTTGGAGCAAGTCCAGAGGACATGAGGATGATAAAGGAGCTGGAACATGCCCATATGAAGACAGGCTGAGGAAGCTGGGGCTGTTCAGCCTGGACAAAAGGCTGAGTGGAGACCTCATAGTAGCCTTCCAGTATCTGAAGAGGACCTGAAATGATGCCAGAGAGGTACTCTTCATTAGGGGCTATAGTGACAGGACAAGGGGTAATGGGTTAAAACTTAAACAGGAGAAGCTCAGGTTAGAAGTACTGTGTGGCTGGTGAGACACTGGAACAGGCTGCCCAAAGAAGTGGTAATCGCTGTATCCATGGCAGTGCTCAAGGCCAGGTTGGAGGCAGCCTTGGGCAACATGGTCTAGTGTGAGGTGACCCTGCTCATGGCAGGACGGTTGGAACTAGATGATTTTAAAAGGTCCTTTACAACCCAAACCATTCTGTGATTCTATGTAAAGATGTATTACAAGGGTCTCTGCTAAGGTCTGACCAGGGTCTAGTACACATTAATACCCCCGTACTATGGGCAGGTGACAAACAGATGGTATTAAACCGTGAAAGGCCACACGTTCCACATGTTGGAGCACCCAAGCTGGTAAGCTCAAATACTCGGGAGACCTAAGGAAACATACCTCCCGTACCGTCCCGCGCCGGCCTGAACGCGGACGACAGCCCCGCCCCGCCGCTGACGGCGGCCGACGGGGGCCAAGCTTCCTCTGAGGTGGCCGGCGCTGCCGCCGCGCTGTGTAGGTGCTTCGGGGTCTTCCATCTCGCTGTCGCCCTGCCATGGAGCTGTGGCAGGTGCCTCTGCTCTTCTCGCGACTGCCCATGTTCCCATTCTTCGACCTGGCGCACTATGTGGCCTCCGTCATGGCGCTGAAGGAGCAGCGGGGTGAGCGGTCGGCGTGGCGGGACGGGATGGAGCTGCCCCCCCACCCCAGTGTTCTCCTGGCGTTCTCCCGTGTTTCCCCGTGTCTCCCTCCGTGCACCCCGTCTGGCCCAGGCCTGAGGCTGGGGACCCTTTTGCCGTCCTAGCCCCTGTGGGCAACGGTGGCCACCACGCAACATGGCGGGGGGTACCTGAGGGGAGCCGGGGTGCCGGGAGCAGGTATATGCTGGGGGGACCGGGCGGGGCCGGTAGGACCGGCTTTTGCCGCTGGGTCTCTGCGGGAGCCGCAGGTGTCTCTTGTATCTTTAACCTAGAAGATGCTGGAGAGGTTTGGGCTTTCTTTTAACACACAACTTTTGAATTGTATTTGTTTTTAATGAGGGCGAGTGGCTAAAGCTGTTACTGTGGTTACACTCGCAAAATCCCGGGGGGGGGGACGGGACACCTTGTGTTTCGTTTGATGTAGCGAGAGGTTTGTCAGCGCTCCTCGTCGCCTCCGGAGTGACAGCCCTGTACGAGAGTTTCAGCTTTGCCGGCAGAGCTGCTGCCTTGGCTCAGCTAGTGCCGCTCCCCGCAGCAGAACCCGGGGCTTCTTTGCCAGTCCCTAAGAGTGCAGACAAGATTGTCTGCAGTGTTCATTGTCCATCTGTCCATAAATAGTGTCTGACTGGCTGCAGAAGCCACATAGGAAGCCTCCCGCCGAACTTCCCTTGCTTTCTCAGAACTACAGGCACTGGTGAAATCGGCTAAGAGTTTTGCTGGAAACCTTGTTGCAGTTGAAAGTTTTAAAAGTTACAAGAATAAAAGGGTTGAACCTGCCCGAAGTTAGGATTGTGCTCGCAGAGGATAAATGCAGATCACAGGCCAGTAACTTGTTCCCAGGTTTTACATCTCAGAGGTGAGAGGAGAGCTTCTCAACTAATAGGTTTATATAATTCACATGCCCTGGATATGCAGGAAGCTCTTAAGGCAATTCTGTCTCCTAGGAAACATAGCTGGGAAGTCTAATGGGCAGGCTATGTGTTAGCAACTTTTCACATTGTGAAATTAAATTAGGAAAGCTTTTTACTCCCAGTAATAGGATTTTGGTTTTTGTGTGAGTGCACATAATGACACTTTAATCTCTACATCATCTTTTCTAGAAAATCTTTTGCACTGTAGTTGTTAACCCCAAGTCTGTTTTTTTTTTTGTTGTTGTTGTCACAAAAGGTGGAGATTAGCCTTGTTTTAATATTTAGAATAACTACCTGTGATGTGGCTTTGGACAGTTACAGTAAGTCTGCATCCTGGCTGATAAATGTGTAGGAAACCAAGCTGACTTTCAGGATTATAGTACGGATTTGTGAGCTCTTTTTAAGGCTCTGAGCTGTTTGTTGAGTGAGAATGTGTTCTTTCCCTTTCTATACTTGTTAAGGTGAATGTATATTTCCTGCTAAATAAGTGCACTTGTCAGATTTGAAGACTGATACAAAATGCTTATGTATGCTAGCATGTTCACCAAATTTTGTTACTACTGCTGAAACTTTCTGGGTGCTGACTTGGAGCACTGTGTAATATGACTGTTGTTTTAAAATGGAACTTCCTGTTTAAGGGTATTTGACGTTATCATGCATTTCCTTTAAGCTTTCCTCTGGAATGGACACACTTAAAGATCAGTATGAGAGGAGGGTAACTTTATGGAGGCAGCGATTCTGGACGGTAGAATTGCTGTCAGAAGTCTGGTCAGATCTGTGCCAATAATTTTTTTTTTTTTATCTTCTTGACTGAATAGCTGGAAAGTTCAGAACTCTTGAGTATTCTCTAATACTTTGAATTAATAACTGTGATTCAGGTGACTGCATGCTGGTCTGCTGCTCACTTGCAAGCAGCTCGAACTGAACATTGTAACTGAAAAAAACAGTCATTAAATACTTGGGATGGATCTAGAATCATTGATTATTTTCTCTAGACATTACTGTATATTCTTTCTGGAAACTTAAAACAGTAGCTATATTTCACAGGATAGTAACTGGGTAACCTTCATTGGCTGGTGATACAAGAAGTGTGTGTTCAAGTCAGACTCATATTTGATTTATCCCAGATTACTGGTCTCATTAAAATACCAACCCCCATCACTCTGCTTAAAATCGGATTAGGATATTTATATCATGGATGGACTAGCACTAACTGGGACTTTGCCACTCCTAAATGGCTGAAAGCTGGATTTTCCTGCTCACTTGGGAGTGCTTGCAAACTACAGCAGTGATAACCGATATAGAATAATATCAAAGAATCAACTAGAATCATAGAACACTTAGGGTTGGAAAGGATCTTAAGATCATCTAGTTGCACCCCCTCTACCATGGGAAAGATCTTTAAGATCATCAAGTCCAACCATTACCCCAGGACTGCCAAGGCTACCACTAAACCATGTCACTGAGGGCCACATCTACATGTGTTTTGAACACTTCCAGGGATGGTGATTCCACCACTTACCTGGGCAGCCTTTTCTAATGACTGAGCATCCTTATGGTGAAGAATTTTTTCCTGATATCCAGTCTAAACCTCCCCTTGTGCAACTTGAGGCCATTACTTCTTGTTCTATCGCTTGGTACCAGAGAGAAGAGACTGACCCCCACCTCACTACAACCTCCTTTCAGGTAGTTAGAGAGAGTGGTAAGGTCCCCCCTGAGCTTTCTCATCTCCAGACTAAACATTCCCTGTTCTCTCAGCCACTTCTGGTAAGACTTGTGCTCCAGGCCTTTCACCAGCTTTGTTGCCCTTCTCTGGACTTGCTCCAGCACCTCAATGTCTTTCTCATAGTGAGGGACCCAACACTTGAACACAGGGTATGGCCTCACCAGTGCCAAGTACAAGGGGATGATCACTGCCCTGGTGCTGCTGGCCACACTATTGCTGATACAGGCCAGGAGGCCTTTGGCCTTCTTGGCTGCCTGGGCACAAGCTGGCTCATGTTCAGCTCCATCAATCAGCACTCCCAGGGCCTTTTCCACTGAGCAGCTTTCTAGCCACTCTTCCCCAGGCCTGGAGCATTGCATAGGGTTGTTGTGGCTCAGATGCAGGACCCGGCACTTTGCCTCGTTGCTTTTCCACATGTTGTTTTCCACATGTTTTAAACTATGAGTTTTGGTTAGCACATTTGGGATTGCTTAGGAATTGCTTCTTTGTAACTTTGGTCAGTTGTAGAACTGGAAATTTTTGGCATTTTTTTGGGGACGGAAGAACAGCAGAAGGTGTTCAGGGTTGAGGATGTGTCATATTTGCAGGGAATGTGCTGGTTCTTGCAAGTTTTATCTTAAATGATTCTAATGATTTAGAGAGCATTGTTTTTGATTTGGGTTTGTTTTCTTTTTTTTTGGCATAGTTTTGCTAAATTAAATCTGACTGTAAGTCCTTTCGCTTAATTGATGTTATTATTTATAGTTCTGGAAGGGTGCTAGAAAAAGCTTCTATGTGTTTTTCTGTTTTGCTGTTTAGTTGTGTATGAGTATGTGTTCCTGATTGCCTATTTGGAACCTTTGGAAAGATTAACGCAGATCTTATCCTGCTGACAGAAATAATTTGCTGGCAAGAGTTTGGTTTTTGGTTTGTTTTTTTTTTTTTTTTTACTATTGTGTATGAACAATGTTTAAAACTATATTCAACAACAGTCTCTGCATTTGAAACTTTATCTTTTTAAAGAATACCATTTGCAGTGCTAGTGGCCTTTTGGCAGATCATGTTTTGCATGGTTTTGTGATGCCTCATTAGTTTTACAGGATGCATCAGAAGACAAATATAAATGACCACTTGTGTAAAAATATGTGACCCACTTAAAACTGAGTCTGTTTTCTGAAAGGTTGCATCCCAGTCATAATTTAGTTACCAACACTAAGATAAGCTTTAAATTGGGTTCAGCATTTTTTGTCTCATTGTCTTCTAAGTTGGTTATATTCCTTGTTGGAATGAAGGTATGAATTGTTAAATATGGTATTTGAGCCAAGAAAATTCTACCATTGACCAACAGAAAGATCTTGGAAGTCCAGTAAAGCCTCTTGTTCTTTTACAAATAATAGCTTAATGAATAAATTTACATGCTTTGTTGTGGAGCTCGTTCATAGAGAACAATCTGTAATAATAATAGTGACTCCTATCTGTGTCCTCAGAATTGCAACCACTTGGTGCTATTTGTGAGGAAAAGGAAGAGTAGAAAAGTGATGTTGAAAAGCAGAGGAATGGGTTTGAAAAGAGAGCAGATAGCTAACTAATTTTAGAACAACTGCAACATTTCATTGGTTTTTGTTTTTTAATAAATTTTTTTTTAATCCTGCCTTTGGTATAGGAAGTGAAAAATCAGATAAATATTTTAACAAAGTATGTAGGAGATAAGCAAAGTTGTTTGTCCAGAGTTAAAGCTTGTGCATAGCACAGCTGATCTATTGGCAGTACTCCCCAATTCCAGTCCACGTTCACTTGTGATTTACAGTCACTAGCTTTGTTAGCCAGGTTTTCTCATTGTCCTGTAAAGTTTGTGGTATTTCTTCTCAATATTCTTTTATTGAGAAGAATAAAAGGTCACTTTGTGCTATAATGCCAAAGCAGCATTTAGTGGAATTACTCAACAGAATATTGACAAACATGGTGGTTGGGTATTCTCTTGTTGCATCAAAGGGAATTTAGTCCTTTCATGCTAAAGTAGGTCTATAGTAGTACTTGTGTCCATGTCATCAAACAAGAGAATTATTACATGTGAGGAGAAGCCTACTGTAGTTCTTTTGGACCAGTGGTTTTGCCTTTTTTTTTTTTTTTTTTTTAGTGCAATGGCTGTCAGCAATCTTTTTTTTACTTTTTTTTTTTTTAAGGAAACCTCCATATAGTAAGCACAAACTGTTACTGTACTGCAGGTGTCTTACCTTTTTCAAATATGTTGGTGAAAATAGACCCGCATTCATTTATATTGAATCTGGATGTAATGGCCTGCTTTATATTCTTACTTTTGCAGTTAAGTAACATTAGCATGCTTAAAATTTTTCTCCTGTTGATGTTATACACACAGACAGTTGATCGCTGCTGTGGAGAAGGGATAGTATGTAACAACAAAGCTGAGCATAACCGACTTGGAGCACTTGGTACTGCAGTATGGAAAATAAATTACACAATAGTTAAAACAAATAAGATGCTATTTTATATTCAGATATTCTGTAGTACTTGTGAGTGCTCATTTTTTTAAAATTAGCTGTTACATAGGAATTTAGATAGTGCTGGAATACATGATAGCTGTATCACCACTACAACTGGAACAATCATGTTAATACTCTTGTATGAAGTGAATTGTATAGAAAGTGCTGTATTTTCTCTGATACGTTTGAGCTTTCATCTTTGGCTAGAAGCTCTTTTTCCCACAGAAATGCCTGGAAAAAACAAATGCTTCTCCTCTGAATTGGGAACATATGTGAAACTGCATTTTGGGGCAGACACTAGGTTTCATCTCTGCTTTTGTGAACTTCAGCCTTTAGGACTATGGAGACTAGTTCAGGCGAACAGAGCTCTGCATATGTGTAAAGGGGAAATTTTGGCAACATTGGGCTTTTGAAATAGAAGGGAATAGTCAAAACAATTTCTTGAGAATATTTCTGGCATTGATTAAGTGTTGTTTCCCCCTGAAACTGGTTAAGGCTTCTGATTGTCCTCAGCATAATCTTTTAATATAGAAAAATCTTTTGACATATTTCATTGTAATTTAAAAAAATAATTCATTTCAAAGATAACAAACTAAACTATGAAGCTTTTAGTAACAAAGGAAACTTAGATGTGTTATTGTGGCTTCAGGTGATCTTTTTTCTGTGTTCAGAATAGCAAGTGAGACTAGTTAATAATTGTTTTGGATGTTGCTTTCATTTTGGTCAGAAGACACAGTGGGATGTTATGATGAAAAGGGAAAACAATGACCTTGGATTCAAAAGCAGAAATTGAATTTGTAGAATAACCACCCAAAAGTAATCAATATCAATCTGATCTAGGTCAGCAAAGCCTCTTGTGTATTTTTTATACAAATTTGAAAGCAACTATAAATCTATGCCAGATTATTAAGAATGAGACCTCTTACCCATGTTCTGAACGCTTTTTAGTCTTGGTAGTCAGATAGTTAATAAAGCAGCCCACAAAAGACGTACAGAGTACACAATGTTGGTCTTTCACTTTTATTTATTTAGTTTTCATTTGAGCATATTCTTAAGTCAGTGTACTCTGAAATTTGTGTTTCTGAAGACTTTTCCTGTGAAAACCTACAGAATTCTTGAGGATTTTTCATTACCTAGAGGAACCATATTGGACTGAGTGATTTGAAAAATAGTGAATTTTAAAACATGGTGTGATTCTCAATTGTTTTTATGCAATTTCTATTTATGCATCTTTTACTTTTGTTTCAGGAGCTGTGGAAGTGTCAGTCCGAAGTCCAATTGCCTGCTGGTTCAGTGCTATGCTTCATTGCTTTGGTGGCTCAGTTTTGTCTTCACTGATGCTTGCAGAACCTCCAGTAGGATTTCTGGCAAAGGGCACAAGCCTTCTACTGGCATCTTCAGTCTGGTAAGCAGCCACAATTGAGTTAGATCAGTAGTATTGATTCTGATGAAATTATACTTTGTAAACTGATATACCGTCAAGCTTCCACATAAATCTGAAGATTAACTTAAAAATATTATGGATTTGATTGCTGTCTCTTCATCCAGAAAGTCAGTGCAGCAGAATAGCTATTATGATCCTGTTCTATAGGAATAAAATGCTCATGAGAGAACAACTCTTTCAGGCTGTGTATAACCAGGTGCTAGTCACTAGACTAACCTTTTTGTAGTATTCCTAGTTCAACAGCTGAATAATGTTGGAATAATGTGGACTTTTGTGCATATAGGTAAGTCATAAATGTAGTATAGTTTTTCAGCTGTAGCTCTTGAAGCCTAGGACCTGGCTGATGTAAAAATTTTGAACTTTTCTGTAACTTGGGGTCTAAGACAGATCTTTCCTTTTCTCTAGTTTCTGCTTCCTCTGCTTCCTGACATCTTTTTCTTTTTACTTGTTTTGTTCTCTCTACTCTATGTTTTGCTTTTTCCCAGATGGATGTGCCTTGTAGTGGAAGACAGTAGGGATCTGAACGACAAGTTGTGTATGTGAACAAGGCAGCAATTCGGCCTATTTTGGAATTTTAGAAAAAGCACTGGAGGCTCATATAAAGGTTACCTTCCAGTGGAGCTCATTTGTTATAGAAAGTGATCTTTGAAGAAACCCTCAAATTTAACAAAACTGGTGGCTTTTGAATTTAAAAATCGCAATTCCTATCTTCAAAGAGTGTTATCTGCTTGAAATCCTTTAGTATCTATTTTTTGTAGCAGCTTAGGTTTTATAATTGCAAATTTTATTTAAAATGAAAGTAAGTCTTTCTATTTGTGTGTATCTAGACTTCTGGTCTTCATGTTGCAGTGAAAGCTGACAAATTCCATTTAGGCAAATTGGCGGAATGCATAATGTGCAATATATGGTATGGTATTAATAAAGCTTACAAAATCTGTTTATGATTCATTTAGTTTGATGTGGGCAATGCTGCTGCTTATTTTAAGAAATTACACGAGTTAGGGGTACACGTAAACAGAACATGAGTTCTGTTGACCTCAACTTTGCCAAATAGGATCTGCTGAGCAAAAATAATCCTCATGGTTTATTTTGTGCACTGCTATGAATGAGGAATTATGAATGTTACGAAACCTTTTAAGCTTCTAGTTTTAAGAAGTTCTCTTCATGCGTATAATGACTTTCATTCTCTGTTCCAAATCACGTGAAATTAGATTACCAGGAAAATAAAAGGGGTTGTACCATGCTTGAGAAAAGCCCCTAAATAGTCTGTAGGACAGCGACATCTGCTGTAGCAAGTGTTGCTAGCAAAAATTACAGGAAAAAATGCCGTGGTGAGACTGCTGTGCTAAGTTCAGTCGTTACCCTGTGCTTCATGGTCCTAAACCGACATACTGCAATTAATTCTGAGTAGTGCTTTGTGTTGAGTACTAGCTTAAGTAGTTATTTGCAGTGGCCATTAAAATATGCACTCTTGATACACAGAATCATAGAATGGTTTTGGTTGGAAAGCACCTTAAGATCATCTAGTTCCAACCTGATTGCCATAGGCACGGGTCCCTTACCCTAGATCATAGCACCCAAAGCTCTGTCCAACATGGCCTTGAACACTGCCAAGGGTGGAGCATTTACCAGTTCTCTGGGCAACCTGTTCCAGTGCCTCACCACCCACACAGTGAAGAACTTCCTTATAATCATAGAATCATAGAATAGTTAGGATTGGAAAGGACCTCAAGATCATCTAGTTCCAACCCCCCTGCCATGGGCAGGGACACCTCACACTAAACCATGCCACCCAAAGCTTCATCCAACCTGGTCTTGAACACTGCCAGGGATGGAGCATTCACAACCTCCCTGGGCAACCCATTCCAGTGCCTCACCACCATAACAGTAAAGAATTTCTTCCTTATATCCAGTCTAAACCTCTGCTGTTTAAGTTTCAACCCATTACCCCTTGTCCTGCCACTACAGTCCCTAATGAGGAGTCCCTCCCCAGCATCCCTGTAGGCCCCCTTCAGATACTGGAAGGCTGCTATGAGGTCTCCACGCAGCCTTCTCTTCTCCAGGCTGAACAGCCTCAACTTTCTCAGCCTGTCTTCATATGAGAGGTGCTCCAGTCCCCTGATCATCCTCGTGGCCCTCCTCTGGACATATTCTAACAGCGCCGTGTCCTTTTTATGTTGAGGACACCAGAACTGCACACAATACTCCAAGTGAGGTCTCACAAGAGCAGAGTAGAGGGCCAGGATCACCTCCTTTGACCTGCTGGTCACGCTCCTTTTGATGCAGCCCAGAATACAGTTGGCTTTCTGGGCTGTGAGTGCACACTGAAACTGGCTCATGTTCATTTTCTCATCAACCAACACCCCCAAGTCCTTCTTTGCAGGGCTGCTCTGAATGTCTTCTCTGCCCAACCTGTAGCCGTACCTGGGATTGCTCTGACCCAGGTGTAGGACCTTGCACTTGGCATGGTTAAACTTCATGAGGTTGGCATCAGCCCACCTCACAAGTGTGTCAAGGTCCCTCTGGATGGCATTCCTTCCCTCCAGCGTATCAACTGAACCACACAGCTTGGTGTCATCGGCAAACTTGCTGAGGGCACACTCAATTCCATTGTCCATGTCAGCGACAAAGATATTAAACAAGACCGGTCGCAACACTGATCCCTGAGGGACATCACTCGTTACTGATCTCCAGCCGGACATTGAACCGTTGACCACATCTCTTTGAGTGCAACCATCCAGCCAGTTCTTTATCCACCAAGTGGTCCACCTATCAAGTTGTTGACACTCCAATTTAGAGACAAGGATGTCATGTGGGACAGTGTCGAACGCTTTGCAGAAGTCCAGGTAGATGACGTCAACTTCTCCACCCCTGTCCATGACTTTTGTAGCCCCGTCATAGAAGGCCACCAAATTGGTCAGGCAGGATTTCCCCCTAGTAAAGCCATGCTGGCTGTCACCAAGCACATTTCTCTTTTTCATGTGCCCTAACATGCCTTCCAGGAGAATCTGCTCCCAGATTTTTCCAGGCACAGAGGTGAGACTGACTGGTCTGTAATTCCCTGGGTCATCCATTTTCCTCTTCTTGGAAATGGGGGTTATATTTCCCTTTTTCTAGTCATCAGGAACTTCACCTGTCTGCCATGATTTTTCAAATATGATGGCCAGTGGCTTTGCAACTTCATTCGCCAGCTCCTTCAGGACCCGCGGATGGATTTCATCAGGTCCCATGGACTTGTGTACATTCAGGTTCTTAAGATGGTCTAGAACCAGATCCTCATGTACAGTGGGCCCAAGGTCTAGGTTTTCACAGTCCCTGCGTCCGCCTTCCAAGACTTGGGTGCTGCAGTCAGAGCCTTTGCCAGTGAAGACCAAGGCAAAGAAGCCATTCAGAACCTCAGCCTTCTCCAAGTCCTGTGTAGCCAGTTCTCCTGAAAGTTTCAGGAGGGGGCCTACATTGTCCTTAGTCTGTTTTTTAGCTGCTACGTACCTATAAAATCCCTTCCTATTATCTTTAACATCCCTAGCCAAGTTTAGCTCCAATTGGGCCTTAGCTTTCCTAACTTGGTCCCTAACTACACTGACAACATCCCTGTATTCATCCCAGGCCACCTGTCCTTGCTTCCACCTTTTATAAGCCTCTTTTTTCCTGTGAATTTTTCTCAGCAGCTCCTTATCCATCCAAGGAGGTCTCCTGGCCCTCCTGCTGCACTTCCTCCTAGTCGGGATGCAACACTCCTGAGCTTGTAGCAGGTGATCCTTGAATGTTAACCAAGAGTCTTGGGCCCCCTTGCCCTCTAGGGCTATATCCCATGGAACCTTGCTAAGCAGGTTCCTGAAGAGCCCAAAGTCTGTTCTCTTGAAGTCCAGGGCAGTGAGCTTACTGCAGCTCTTCTCACTGTCTTGAGGACCTCAAATTCGACCATCTCGTGATCACTGCATCCAAGACTTCCCTGGAGAGTCACATTTCCAACGAGCCCTTCCCTGTTGGTGAGCACGAGGTCAAGCAGGGCACCTCTCCTCATTGGCTCCTTTACTGCTTGCAGAAGGAAGTTGTCTTCCACACAATCAAGAAACCTCCTGGATTGCTTGTGCTGGGCCGTACCATCGCCTCAACAGATGTCAGGGTGGTTGAAGTCCCCCATGAGAACAAGGGCCTGTGAGTGTGAGGCTTTTCCTATTTGTCTGTAGAGTTCTTCATCCACAGGTTCCTCTTGATCAGGCGGTCTGTAACATATCCCCACAGTAATGTGTCCCATCACCGATTTCCCCTTAACCCTGACCCACAAACTTTCTGTTAACTGATCACCTGTCCCCAGACAGAGTTCCATACTCTCCAGCCTATCCCTAACATAAAGGGCAACTCCCCCTCCCCTCCTACTGGGCCTGTCTTTTCTAAAAAGCCTGTAACCTTCCATTCCAACACTCCAGTCAAAGGAGCCATCCCACCATGTTTCGGTGATGCCTATTATATCATAGCCCCATAGATGTGTCCACATCTCTAATTCCTCTTGTTTATTCCCCATGCTACGGGCATTTGTATAGAGGCATCTGATCCGAGCTCCAAATGAAGCTGGCTCAGTGGCTGGAGCGGCTAGAATATTACTACATTGCTCAGAGTATTTATTATAGGTGCTGGCAACTGACTGGGTGTGTTGGGATGGAATGATGCTCCCCTCCCCCAAGACAACTAGTTTAAAGCATCCTTGACAAGTCTGGCAAGCCTCCCAGCAAAGCCACTCTTCCCTTTCTTTATCAGAGCAGTTCCACCAGCCCCCAGTAGGCCTGGCCTACAAATGTGGGCCCCATGTCCAAGACACCCAAACCCTTGACTATGACACCACCCTTTCAACCATTTATTAACCTGTCCAATCCTCCTTGCCTTTGGAAGGTCCTCCCCTGTGTCTTGGAGAATTGTCAAAAAGACTATCTGAGCTCCAGAACCCCTGACCACCTCTCCCAGAGCTCTGTAGTCCTTATTTATACTCCTCAGGCTACTACTGTCTATATCCCTAGCACCCACATGTATCACTAGAAGCAGGTAATAGTCCGTGGGACTTACTAGAGCAAGCAGCCTCTCCGCAACATCCCTGATCTGTGCCCCAGGTAGGCAACACATCTCCCTTGCGACCAGGTCAGGCCGACAGATGAGCGCTTCTGTCCCTTTCAAGGCAGAGTCCCCTACTACTACAACCCGCTGCTTTTTCCTGGTGGCACCAGTAGAGATCTTCTGTACCAGTGCACCAGCGACTGTTTCTGATGCAAGTGCATTTCCTCATCAGCCCCCTGCAGGACAGCAAAGCGGTTCTGGGTGGGTACAGCAGATTTAGGAGGAAGCCCCTTGCTTTTAATTGCTCTCTTCCTACTTTTGTTGTTTTTTGTTACTAATTCCCAGCTTCCCTGATCAACAGCCTCCTTCTTTCTTCCATGAGTTAGAGGGGAATCTTGAGGCCCCTGTGCTGTTTGGTCCTGGAGCAAGCAGTCCTGCTTCCTCTCAGCTTTCCTGACATCTTGCAGCTTACTGACAGCATCCCGTAGCTCAGCCACCTGCTGCAGGAGGACCTCCATCAGGGAGCAGCGAGTGCAGCCCTGCCCATTCTGCACCTTTCCCTCACAAGACCAGTGCAGGCACTCTCTACACTCCAAGCTCTGCACCGCAACCTCCCCACTTACCGGCTCTGTCTGGGTGCCTACGCTGGCCACCACCGGGGCAGCCGGGGCAGAGCTCCCAGACCGGACCCTGGTCATACGGCGAGTGCTCACCATCCAGCTCGCCTGCCCGCACAAACTGCCGCGCAAAATGCCTCGACCCGTTGTTTGCCCTCGACCTGCTCTATTTGCCCGCTCTGTTCGCCCCGCTCCTGTTCGCCACGCTCCCTGGATAGATCTTTAACCACTCACAGTTGGTGCCACTCCTCCTGCCTCTGCCCCCGGTGAGTCACCTCCTCGCAGTAGCTGAGCTCTTTGCAAGTCCTGTCAAGGACTTGAGGCTCCCTCCTCAGTGGCTTTTGTCGCTCTGTGGTGAGGTTTCTGGACGCTGATCTCCCCTGGCTCCGCTCTGGTGCCACAGGCGTCCTTTCTCAAGCCACCCCCCCTCAGCAAGTGACTAATCTTTGATTTCATACCAACTGAAGCTTAGTTGCCTACAAAGGCAATTGGCTTTACAAAAATAAAAAGGAAGAGTCTAAGTAGATCAAGATTAAAGCTAAAATTTAACACCAGAGCAGTATTAGTATTATGTAAATTCAAGTAAGTTTATTGTATGTAGAAATAGGCTTTTGCATGCTCCAGTCTGGGAGGTCTTGAAAGTGCTTTGGATGTTTGCAGCAGCAAGGTACTGTGTCCACTGCAAAAGAAGAAAATACATTATTAGGATAGGGCTTCAGCTAAACTTTGCCTGTCTGGGGAGGAAAGGAGAAAAAAAACCCAAAAACCCAAACCAAACCAAACCCCAAGCCCTGTGTGCTGTCCTGATTTCTAATCTGTAACCATGAGGTGTAACTCTTCTTAGTTGTGGTGTCTGCTAGTAGTGCTAATGAAGTAAACTAGATGTGAGAGTAGCATCTTTGATTGCAGCCTGAGTAAACAAGAGAAGGATACAGCCTTAGAAATTCTTGGTGGACAGGATTGAGCTCAGAAGCCTAAACTGTAAGGCAAGTACGTTTTTGCAGTGTTGGGTTTTGGTTTTCTGTTGGTTTTCATCTTTTTTATGTTTTTGTTTGTTTCTTTTTCCTTTTTTTTTTTTTTAATCTTTCAAAGCATTTCTCTGCTTTTAATTAATTTTTACTCCCTTATTTGCTGAAATGATCTAGATACTGAATCTTGAATATTTTTTGTGACCTTGAATTTTTCTGCAAGAACTGCCTTTTGTTTGTGATCAAAGATGTAAAATAAAGCACCACATAATCTAATCTTCTAAAAGTTATTGTAATCTTATTCTTAGCCATCTTTACTTTGTTTGTAAAGCAAATTGATAAAAGATATTGTTACATTTTGTGTATTGTGCTGACAGTGCTTTGAAAAAAGAAATGTAATTGGCAAGCTGGAAAAGCTAGAATTGGTGGTTACTAAGATGTGAAATGTGTTTGAAAATAGGTGTACATTTCATCTAGCATGACATTAACTAGCGGAGGCATTCTTGCTGAAATTATATAATTCCTTGTATGTATCAATTTGAAAGCAGGGTGTCAGCATGTAATTTACCACCCTGTTGTAATCCTATTAAAAATAAACCCCAAAACAACAAACAAACAAGAAACTTCAATCAAACAAAAATTGAGCCACAAAAACCCAAACCACACAAAGTCAGGCACTAATTTAATAATTTGAGTTATAAAAACATTATATGTAAGCTATAAAACTGTAAAATTTAAAGCTGTTTCTCATGTATTTTAATGGATTTTTCTCTGGGACAATAGGTCAGTAAGAATAGTATCAAGTAATGTATGATGACTTGCTGCAAGAGCTCGCACATGCTCAAAAGCATTTCAAATTTGTTTCGTCTACCACACAAGAAAGTAAGGTATCAGTAGTATATCATGTGTTGCTAGTCATATTCCAAAAAATATCTTTAAGGGTTATTAAAAGGGAAATCTTTATCAAAAGCATTTGAATGCCACTAATGGGTTTTCTCATGATTTGCAGGTATTTTGTGTTTTACTGCCCACAAGACTTGTTCTGTCGGTGCTTTGCTTTTCTGCCTCTTCGGCTTCTGGTTGCAGGAATGAAAGAAGTGACTAGGACTTGGAAGATAACAGGTGGCGTTGTGCACGCAGACAGTCACTTCAAAGATGCCTGGCTTGTCATGGTAGCTGTGGGCTGGGCCAGAGGTAACATGCGTAACATTTTGTTTTGATGGACTGTGATGTTTTGGAGTGGCATTTAAATGGCTAGCCCTTCAGCATAATTGTAACATTATTCCTTGCTGTGCTGGATATGATAGTCCTACTACAGTCTGTTGTCCCCTCAAGGGAAAAGCCTGTAGAGCAGTTTTTCTGCCTGGGTTAAGAGTGACATTGAATGACTCAGGGGGAGTTTCATCTCATTCCTCCAGAAGGTCTTGTGAGGACTTGTAGCATGGGCTATTGATGGTAATGAAGAGACAGCCCATGTAGCTTCAGAGCTATTACTAAATTTTCCAACAGCATATTTCCTCAGAGCTTGCATGTTTTCCTTGCATGTGGCTGAAGGAGAGAACTTGTTACATTAGCTTTTTGAGTTGTAACATTAGTTGATTTAAAACATAGGAGTGAACCTTCTTAGAATGATAGAATCATGGAATGATTTGTGTTGGAAAGGACCTTAAGATCATTTAGTTCCAACCCCCCTGCCATGGGCAGGGACATCTCACACTTGACCATGTTGCCCAAAGCTCTGTCCAGTGTGGGCTTGAACTCTGCCAGGAGTGGGGCATTTACCAGTTCTTTGTGCAACCTGTTCCAGTGCCTCACCACCCTCATGGTGAAGAATTTCCTTATCTGAACTTCTGCTTAAATTTGAACCCATTACCCCTTGGCTTATTACTACAGCCCCTGATGAAGAGCCCCTCTCCAACATCCTTGTAGGTCCCCTTCAGACAGTGAAAGGCTGCTATGAGTTCTCCACACAGCTTCTCTTCTCCAGGCTGAACAGTCCCAACTTTCTCAGCCTGTCTTCATATGGTAGGTGCTCCAGTCCCCTGGTCATCCTCATGGCCCTCCTCTGGACTTGCTCCAACAGCTCCATGTCCTTTTTATGTTGAGGACACTGGAACTGTACACAATACTCCAAGTGAAGTCTCACAAGAGCAGAGGGGCAGGATCACCTCCTTCGACCTACTGGTCCCACTTCTTTTGAGGTAGCTCAGGATACAGTTGGTTTCTGGGCTGTAAGCACACACTGAAGCTGGATCATGTTAAGTTTCTCATCAACCAACACTCCCAAGTCCTTCTCCGCCCAATCTGTAGCTGTGCCTAGGATTGCCATGACACAGGTGTAGGACCTTGCACTTGGCTTGGTTAAACTTTATGAGGGTGGCATGGTCCCACCTCTCAAGCATGTCAAGAGGCATCCAAATGCCTCTGGATGGCATCTGTTCCCTCCAGCATGTCAACTGAACCACATAGCTTGGTCTTAGAAACTTGCTAAGGGCACACTCAATCCCACTGTCCATGTCACCAACAAAGATGTTGAATAGGATCAGTCCCAACACTGAACTCTGGGAAACACCACTTGCTACCTGTCTCTAGTTGGGCATTGAGCCATTGACCGCAGGTCTCTGCATGTGGTTGACGACTCAACGAGTGGTCCGTCCATCAAATTGATGTCTCTCCAGTTTAGAGACAAGGATGTCATGTGGAACAGTATCACATATTTTGCACAAGTCCAGGTAGACAACATCAACTGCTCTGACCCTATCCATCCGTTCTGTAGCCCCATCATAGAAGGCCACCAAATTGGTCAGACATGTTTTGCCCTTAGTGAAGGCATGTTGGGTGTCACCAACCACCTATTTGTTTTTCATATGCCTTAGCATGATTTCCAGGAGAATCTGCTCCATGATCCTGCCTGCTGTTAGAAATACTAATCTGGAAGCTACCCTCCTAGCAGCTGTATTTGTTGTCACATTAGAACCACTTCAGGAACTAGTAATGCAGATCTTGGGTTTTATTTGCTTGATTCTGTTCTTGTTTTAGGAAACAACAGGTGTTAATGTGTGATGATCTAATATTTCCTTTTCCCAGGTTATAACACAGATCAGTCTCATTGGCTAGAGTGTCCAACGCATCCTCATGTCTTGTATTCTTCTAATGTACAAATACATATGCACTTTTCTCACATAGGGTTTTTATAGTTTATAGAGGCACTCTCTGGTTACATGATGATGTGAAGAATGGAATTATATAAGCCTCTCTGGAGCTTTACTTTGGCAATTCAGGCATTTGCTTCTAGTGATGAGTGCATCAGTTCAGACGCTATCACATCAAGGTAAACCTGAGTTTCTCACTAAGTAGCTAAACGTCTGAGATTTCATGTCAGTTGCTCAGGTCACGCGTGTATAAAAGATTGGATTAGTCACTTTAATTCTGAGCTTTGGGTGCCACATTTGGCACCTGCTGTAACGAGTTTTGCTGGGTGCAATAATAGGTCGTGCAGTAGTGGTAGCAATCAGAGGAAGCTTATTGTAAATCTCTGTGGTTTCAGGAGCTGGTGGTGGCCTAATTTCCAACTTTGAGCAGCTGGTGAGAGGAGTATGGAAGCCTGAAACCAATGAACTACTGAAGATGTCCTAGTAAGTTTTTTTAAAAGTCTGCAACACCTTAACTCTTGTTTTGCTAACTGCTTGTGCTGGCACTCACTATAGGGGTTTGGATTAAAAGATGTGTTTCTATTTGATGTTTTGGTGGGTATCTTGTGAGAGATTAATGAGTGATCTTTGTTAATTTTATTAGATGTTTTAATAATTTTAGGTTCACAGCACAAAAACACCAAATGGGAAAACAAGTCAACAACAATTATTTAGCAAAAAGCAGTATTGAGTCAGTGGGATTGACTGTAAAGCAGTTTTGACTTAATTTGTTTTATAGAGACATGGTCTTCTATCCAGAATAAAAGGACAGCGATACGAGAAGTATCCAAATGAAGTCTGCAGTTTTGGAGCATGCTCAGAGCATCACTAAGATGGCTTCCTTTAAGCACTGTCACTTTTACTTTCTTTGCCAGCACTGTTTCCTCCATAGATATCAGTTATTCGAGAAGTTGCACATTGGTTGGTCAATATAGCAAAAATATACTGCAAAATAGAAAATCTTGCTACTCTTGTAGAAGGAAAGAATGGGAATATTACATGTCTCCCTGTTTAGCTGGTACAGTAAAATGAGAATTGAGGCAGGCTAGAAAGCCGCAAGCTATTATTGTAAGTCAAGATAAGCTCACTGTGGTAATTTCCTAAAATTCATTTGATGTTTCCTATGTTACTCTCAGCAACTTAGAAATTACTTATTTTTTTAAAGTTATCTTACTTTTCTGCAGCCAATCTTGGCAACAGAATAATAGAAGAGATATTTGTAACATTTCCTTTGGCAATATTTCAAGTTTTTATGGCTTTTGTTGGTTGTTGGCTTTTTCTGAAATTCCAGGTATTTGTAATTTCTCTCCCTTTTTCAGTGTCTAAGTAGCAGTCTTGAAAGCAAACTTCCAAAAGGAAGAAGACACTGTCAATAATGGCACTGTAAACCCAAATAATACAGGTACAACACTAGAGCCTTGGTGAGGCCACATTTGGAGTATTGCGTCCAGTTCTGGGCCCCTCAGTTCAAGGACAGGGAATTGCTTGAAAGAGTCCAGCCCAGAGCCACAGAGATGATTAAGGGAGTGGAACACCTCCCTTATGAGGAGAGGCTGAGGGAGCTGGGTCTCTTTAGCTTGGAGAAGAGGAGACTGAGGGGTGACCTCATCAGTGTTTACAAATATGTAAAGGGTGGGTGTCAGGGTGATGGAGCTAGGCTTTTTTCAGTGATATCCAGTGACAGGACAAGGGGCAATGGGTGTAAACTGGAGCATAGGAGGTTCCACGTTAACATCAGGAAGAACTTCTTTACTGTAAGAGTGACAGAGCACTGGAACAGGTTGCCCAGGGGGGTTGTGGAGTCTCCTACGTTGGAGATATTCAAGGCCTGCCTGGACAAGTTCCTGTGTGATGTACTCTAGGTTTCCCTGCTCTTGCAGGGGGGTTGGACTAGATGATCTTTTGAGATCCCCTCCAACCCTTGGGATTCTGTGATTCTGTAATGCTTACTGACTGTGGCATTGTTTGTATATATTGTCCTTTTCCATGGTGGATGTGGTTCAGAGTAACTCAAAAAGGATTTTTAAAATTTGTTTAATATGTGAAGCTTAAGAATATTTAACAGAAGGTACAAAGTTGAATGGATAAAATGTTCTGCAAGTGGATGAGATGCTTGTATACAGAGGGGTTTTTTTTGACTTTCTGAGCAGGAAGTTGATGCAGTAAATCTTGGAGTTACTGAAAAGACAGTGAAGAATGTGTCTACACTGAGATGTTCTGTGATAACAGGAATGTCACCTGTACATGTCACGTGTAGATGCAGATCAAGAAAGCATAGAATTTTTCTTCCAGTATATTAATGCTCTCTCTTCAGATTGCTTCAGATAATTGATGAAAGTTCTCTTGTTTTCTGACTGTATACCTCACAAGGGATTTAGCACCACAGTGAGATAGCTAGATTATATAAATCTTTGCATGCTCATGTCAACACAGCTATGCTGGCAAAACCTGGTAACATAGGCCTGGCTCAGGCCAAGTATAAGCTGATTACAACCCTGTAACTGCCAGAGTGTCCAGGTATTTTAAGCAGCCCCTTGGAATAGGGCTGAATAGGAAAGGAACCTATTTTTAAGACCTACTCGAACACTGCAAGCTTTGTGATTTAACTCTTCAGTAAGATATGTTGGGAGAGGAAGAAAGGGAGCAAACTGATGTATAAAGTCTAAATAGAGGCACTGATTTGAACAGAATTTGTCAAATGTGTTTTTCCTGGGTGTGTAAAGTAGTGCTGAATTTGATGCTTGTCCATATTATGGACACAAAGCATAGTAATAGTATGTATAAAGTGAGTCGTAGTTTAATCATAGCTGGGTTTTGGACCCAGCAACTGTGACCAAAAGTTTTCATTAGTTCTATCTAGAAATAATTATTTTGCACACTAATCGCATTATTGTTTTCACTGTAGAGAAGAGAAATTAACTTTTTTTTTTTTTAATTTCCAGCCCTGTGAAAGTAACTTTGATAGGAGCAGTTCTTTTCACCCTGCAACACAGCCAGTACTTGCCAATAGCAAGGCACAACCTCATGTTTTTATACACCATCTTTCTTGTTGTCTCCAAGGTAAGAATGTCAAAGTGTTGCAAGTAACTGAAGACCAGAAAATATTTTATTTCATTATCTTATGCAAAAAACATGCCCTCAAACATTCTACTGCAAGTTAGAATGCATGGTTCTGGGTGGGAAGGCTAGCTTCTACTGAAGTGTGAAATGTGTGTTTAGTCTTCTGTATGTGAGCAGAACAGAAGATCTGTTACTGATACTGTTGGAGAGAGAGCAGGAAGGGAAAGAAAATAAAAAATCAGGAATTTGGAACCCAGCAATTGATATGTCAGGCTTGTATGTCTATAAATCTCAAACAAAGCTTATGCTCGTAGTAAGATACTTACTTGTCCTCTGCATTTTGCTAGCTGCTTAATGCCTTCCTTGAATCTGTGCAGTTTTCTGTGCTTTTGCAAAATAAGCCAACTAGGTTCTCATCTAGTTTCAAGTGTTTGCAACTAAGTGTTTAGGTGGGAAGAGAAAGCATATTAAAACAACTTTGAAGTAGCTATAACTACTTTTACAATACAATAGATACTAGTTCACCATTGAATTCTTTAATCCCTCCAGTTTTTCATTTCCAGGATGATGCCTGTCTTCAGAATTATTAGTTAATAAGAAAGTGTAGTCTCTGTGTTAGTAGAAATCTGGTAATGTTAAGAGCTTCAGAGTTGACACTGAAGAAACTGGAGACTGTCTTAACATGATGGTTGTTAGTCTCCTTTCTATGAAGTAGCTGACAAGTTTAATTCTAAAGAAGCTAGGGTTCAGGGAGCCAAGGCTTCAAGCTGATGCTTATGAGTCTCCACTTAACCCATTAAAGGAGATGCTGGGAATAGAGAAGGAAAGAAATATTATTTTGGAAGTGAGAAATTACAGCTGTCTTCAGAAGCTGGCTGTCAGGCTGCACTGAAGGAAGTAAGTTTTTAAACTGGTGGTCATACTGACAAACAGGAACTTGAGCATCCACTTCAGTAATAAAGCAACAGCTGCAGACCTTGCATAGTACTGTAGTAGTATCTTGTTTTAGAAACTTTTCATGTCTTCGAAAAATGTAGAAGCGGTTGCCATATAAACTTGCCCCGTACCTGGATCTACAAAACAGATAATTCTATTCTGTTTCTAAATTATGTATTGTAAGGCATTTCCACCTAAATCTCTCAACTTTATGGAATGAGAATGGCTGTCTGGAATTTTAGCTAAAGTCTGGCTGTGTGTATATATTTAACACATATATATTATATGACACATTACATTCTTTCAATTTAAATTGAAATAGGCACTCTGTTTACAGTTTTCCAGTTTGAACAAGGTACAAACTTACACATAAAAGTTTTTCTTTAGTTGTATGATATTAAGAAATTATCTAGGATGATTTCAGTAAACTGACTTAGAAAATTTTTTGTGTGCATTGTTTGTATATAGCTTTCTGAAGAAAATAGGTCAGAAAGAAAAGCATTCTTTGATCAATTCAAGCTAAAGTGAATGTGTTTCTGTTCTTGGTGGTATGGGCTCATGCTTGTGTAGAAAGTTAGAAATGCCATACATCTATTCAGTTTTGAACTTGTTTTCAGTCAATGTGGAGTCACTGAAACTTGTAACTTGCTACTTGTTCTTCATAGGTAACAATGATGCTGACAAGATCTGCAGCTTCTCCATTTGCTCCCCTTGAGGCTGCATTAGGTCATATGTTCTTTGGCTTGCAAAAGACACCATCCAAAATGAAGGGTGAAGGTGCTGCATCGTCCAATGGCTCTTCAGTCTGTGACCGATCTTCTGAGCAGCACCATAACGGTGTTAAGAAAAGACAGACAAAGAAAACAGAATAAGTGGCTTAAAATCCTTGATGGTCATAACGTTTGAAGATGTTTGTATTTCAGATTAGGCTGGCTGAGAAATTTGTTTAAAAGAAATGCATGTGAGGAGAGGATAGGGCTGTATCCTACTGTGTTGGTTTTTTGCCTTTGGAACGTGTTTTGTAAGCTACTGTTCAGATGTCTAAATGCACGTGTTAAAACCAACAAATTTTTATAGTGATTATAAGTTTACTACGTTTTATATTGTTGTGGTTTAAACCAAGTCCCCCAACTCCCAGAGAGTTAGGAAGGAAAATCCAAAGAATGTAGCCCCCACGGATTGAGATAAGAACGGTTTAATAGCTAAGGCATAACACAAAATCACTACTGCCATTACCACCACAAATAATAATGATACAGCCAATAACAAGCGAAAAGAATACAACACCCCACCAGCCACCGACCCATAACTCACTCCACCCTGCCCGGCCGAGCACTGCGTGCTCCTTCCTCCATTTTCCTCCAGAGCTTCACCCCTCCTGCTCTCTCTCTCCCAGTATGCATCCTGGGCATCACGTGCTATGGTATGGAATACCTCATTGGCTAGCCTGGGTCAGGTGTCCTGTCTCTCCTTCCTCCCGGACTCCCCTCCTCCACCTGGCTGGAGCACGTGCTCAGAAAAAGCCTTGAACAAAAACACCCTCAAAACATGCTCGCTATCAAGCAACTGTTCCCAGCCCAGAAGTCAAAACACAGCATTGCACCAGCTACAAGAAGGAGAAAAATGACTGCCACGGCTGAACCCATGACATTATCCACCCCTTATTCCATACCATTCACGTCATGCCCAGATCACACATTTCCAATACACCATCACTCTTAAGTCCACCCCTTGATCATGAGACATCTCTATGTTGCATCTCTGGACTGATGGCCTGAAGTATCTGGGCCCACCAGGCTCAAAATCATTCACTGTCCCCTTCAGCATTTCTACAGCTTGCTGCTGGGGACTCCATACAGCTGCCTTCCACTTCCAATGCTTCCAAAGCACTGGAGGGGCCCAGTGGATCAGATGCCTGGCCATACTGTCCCACATGCCCTGCCATTCATGACTGTCCAGCCTTGGGGACAGTCTCCTGGTGGTCCTATGTACTTGTCTAATCTTAGACAAGACCCAAACCTGACTCTGCTTAACTTTTGGGATCGGGGCTGATGTAGCTGCCCTGCTTGCCAGTTCTCCCACCACCAGCTTCTCTTCTCCTGAGTCCGGATCTTCCTTCTCTGCCTTGCTGGGAAATGCTGCGTGGTCTCCTGCATCCTGCTGGGGCTCGGCGGGCGACTTCCGGGGGACACTCTTGGCCATCGGGGGGTTGGGAACGGCTGCGGGACTCACCCCCCCCGCTGCCTTATCCTGCTGCTCAGCTACCGCCCTGCTCCGCTCCTCCCCCGCCTGCTCCCGCTGCTCTGCCACAGCCGTTTGGCTCCCCGTGCCGCTCTCCCTGGCAGCCTCAGCTGCTGGCAGCTCCCGGGGCCGCTCCTTCCCGGCTTCACGCAGCCTCACGCAGACAGAGGCGAGGACAAGGGCAAGGACGCGAAGAGCAGCGGGACAGCCTGGTACAAGTCCAAGTCCATAGCCACGTCCATCCCCCCCTGCTGCCGGAGCCCCACTGTATTACAAGCCTCCGACACAAAGTACAGTGAAACAAAAACCCTAGCCCAAGCCCCATGATTGACAAACACAAACACATCCAATCCATACACAAAGTACCCGGAAAAATCCCAGAACAGTGAGATCCAGAGAAAAAACCCTAAGAGCCAATAAATCAGCATTGTGACAAGAGACCATAAATCTGCTCAGATCTGTTCTTATCTCAAACCCTCGGGCCCCACGTTGGGCGCCAAAAATGTAGTGGTTTAAACCAAGTCCCCCAACTCCCAGAGAGTTAGGAAGGAAAATCCAAAGAATGTAGCCCCCACAGATTGAGATAAGAACGGTTTAATAGCTAAGGCTTAACACAAAATCACTACTGTCGTTACCACCACAAATAATAATGATACAGCCAATAACAAGCGAAAAGAATACAACACCCCACCAGCCACTGACCAATAACTCACTCCACCCTGCCCAGCCGAGCACCGAACGATACCTCCTCCATTTTCCTCCAGAGCTCCACCCTTCCAGCTCTCTCTCCCAGTTGCAGCCTGGGCATCACATGCTATGGTATGGAATACCTCATTGGCTAGCCTGGGTCAGGTGTCCTGTCTCTCCTTCCTCCCGGCCTCCCCTCCTCCCCGGCAGAGCATGTGCTCAGAAAAAGCCTTGAACAAAAACACCCCCAAAACATGCTCGCTATCAAGCAACTGTTCCCAGCCCAGAAGTCAAAACACAGCATTGCACCAGCCACAAGAAGGAGAAAAATGACTGCCACGGCTGAACCCATGACATATATTTATGATAATTTTAAATGCTTATGTGCTAAAAATAGTTTCAAAATGCAACAATCAGCTTTGTTAATTTTTCTGATCTGTCTCTTGTTTCACCTCTTCCCTCCACTCTCACCCTTCACCCATCTATTCTTATATTTCATTTGGATAGCATGGATTTGCACTGCCAGGTGTTCAGGATAGCACGTACCACATAAGGACATCATCTGAGTAAGGTTTAATCACATTGTGCCGTAAAACCATTAAAATATACTGAACTAATGCCTTTGGGAAAATAACTGAATCACTGTTGTAATTCACATTGCACTGGTCTAGATTTCTATATTTACTTAAGTAAGTAATATATTTTTCTATTCTTTGAAAAAGAGTGAATTATCTGGCACTTTTAAAAATTTTTACAGTTAACCAAGTAGAAACATTTAAGTGGTTTTGTTGTTGGCTCACTTTGACACTTTATTTGCAAACATTTGATATAGCTGTTTTTCATGTTACATAGGGGATATACATGTGGTTTGTAGTTACCTTTCAGTCTGACTGGGGCTAGACATCTCCACCTGCACTTTTATCCAAGCACATGAGTATTTTTACTTTTCAAAGCCAAGCTTTCCTTTAAAAAAGAATACTGGACAGTACATTTACCTTCTTTCTCATGAGTTCAGCCCTGTTATGCCTGATATTAATAAATACCAGCACTAGTTTATAGCAACTACCTCTGTTGCTATTGGGGAAGAAGCCTGGTGTCACTTGCAGAATTTTGGGGTTTTTGACCATAGGTCAGTTTACACGACACTAGGCCTGCTGGTGTCAGATGGAGTATCCCTGTGTCAAAGGAGGGAAAGGAGCTTTGCACAGGAGATTGCAGGGCTCATTGAAAGAGCTTTAAATTAGATTTGAAGGGGGAGAGGGATAAAATCAGGCTCACTAGGGATAAACCTGCAGGCAGCATGTCAATGGTAGAGGGACGGTGTACCTAGCGAGGTCCTTCAGTCTGCTGTCTCAGTGGAGGTAGGGGATGGAGATACATGTGACATAAAGACACAAGAGTTATTGATGTTTTGGAAATCACAGAAGTGCCTCAGAATGGTCACATAGGAACATCTTCATGTTCTGAAAGATGAGCCAGCAGGGAAGAAAAAAGGATTGCCAAGCATTAGAACAGACTGCTCACAGAAGTGGTGGCGTCACCATTCCTGGAGGTACTTAAAAGACATGTAGATGTGGTATTTAGGGACAGCGTTTAGTGGTGGACTTGGCAGTGTCAGGTTAATGGTTGGACTCGATCTTAAAGGTACTTTCCAACCTATATGATTCTATGGTTCTGTAATATCAGAGGCACTGAAACTATTTATTTGCTGAAATCTGCTGCTTCTTGCTCATTGCATCTTTCACATGATGTGGAGCAGTCTTCAGTGGCATACACTTTGGAACTGAGAACTTGGACATTTTAGAGATATTACATTTCATAAGAAGAGAATCTTTTTAGAGGAATCTTTCATAGATGTGCCAATTTTTAGAATAAATTAAACTATTTAAAGAGAATTAGAGTATTTTTCTTCAGAGAATACTGCTTTGAAGAGTGTGCTTCAGCAGGAGAAGGTAATTTAATCTTTGTGCAGGTATGCCAAAGAGAATGTAGAGGCAGATCTGATTTGAAAAGACAAAGTTCTAGTTCCAGGTACATATCTAAATTTAGAAAAGCTGTCACCAGTGCTGTTCTTAGAGGAAAAAACAGAAAGTACCCAAGAAATTTCATTTGCCTGTCTAGTCACATTTCCATGACAGTGACCAAACCCATTGAATCTCCTCAGCTAGGAATCCAGCTTTATGGCAAAAGTGCTGTATCTTGAAAGCGAAAATACAATTTTTTTTTTTTCAACAGAAAATAAAAGAACCAAACCCCAAACCAACCAGAAAAACCACAATTCTTTGGACAAAATAGCAATCATATTCCTGACATTTTACACTGAAACTTGGTGTACAGTTGTAAATGCTTGGAGCAGTTGCTTGTGAGATGTCTCAGTTTTTTTGTAGCTTTGTATTATGGATGTATGGATAAGCTTGAAGCTGCCAAGTAATTAGTGATGATGATCAACTAGTTATTCAGCAAAATCAACGAAGTTGTTTGTTCACAGTTTCTCAAATTCTTTTGGATGTTTTTTATAAAGCTGTAATTGTGTATACTAGATCTCAAGAACCGTACAGAATGGGACTGTGGTATAGAACTATGTGGCACAACTGTGAAACACTGGCTTATAACTTGCTAATCTTAGCCTAAATAAATGTGAAAATATGCTTAGACTAATTCTAAGTTTACAGTTTAAAGGAAGATACTGGGTTTATATTAATTTTGCACTTAAAGACAACATTAAAAAATAATTGTTTTTCTTGACTGAACACCTTAAGAGATACACATCATATTAAAGCTGTACTGTTGTGAGACAGAATGTAAGTTATGCTGAAAGAAATCCTGTTGTATGAACCATGAAAACAAGTGTTCATTTTCAAAGGTCTCCCAGGCTTCTGAAGGGTGGGTGCTCAAAAGAACTCCATAGTGAATAGTTACATTCAAGTTCTAAAAACTGTTTCTTCTAACACAAATAAGATACTTAGTTGCTCAGGGTTTCACCTGAATTCTGTAGGAGACTTTAATACAGTCTGTCCAGAATGCCTTAAATAAACAGTTGCTTCCTAGCTTCCATGCTCATAGTTCTGTACCTCAGATAAACTTCTCTGTGTGAGATTGGTAAGAATTCCTTGTGATTGTTGTGTTTGTTACAGCATGTTAGATTCAGCAGAACTGCATATGTGAACTGTTTGACTCGATCTGATTTTTGTCATCAGCCTGGTAAAATTGAAAGTAGTGCTCTTGTGCTAATATAAACTAAGGGTCGAAGGAGTTGTGTTATCAGCTCAGATCTCAGGCTGGAAGGGCCTATTCATAATTAATCCAGTTGCTGTTCTGGTTCTTCATTTCCATTAAGTATGCCAAATTTCTGTAAAAAGAAATACCTTAAGAAGTGATTCATGAACAGAATGAAAGTTGCTTTAGATGATAAATGCATTTGCTTCACTCTTCTTTATTGTCTCAATTTCATTTTATTTGAAGTAAGTGGAGACAGGATATCACACAGACAATGCCTTCATTTCCAGCTTGAATCTTCAGTGTTTTATTACACAAGACATGGTTATTCAGGAATTCCAAGCATCTGTCTTCTGCAGGAATCTAAATTTGCTTAATATAAGGGCCGTGCTGAAATCTAACATCTTTGAACAATCTACACAGTGAATGTTAGCTTGATTTGGAATGCATACTCTTAAATTATAAGGTGAAACTTCATTTCTAAGGTCTAAGTGAAGTCTTACAAAGAGTAGCAACAGAGAAGAAGCATTTGACACTAAGATGAGAATCAAAAATGTGTTGTAAATAGTAATTTGCATTTGTTCTGGTGAAACTGCCCTGTGAAGCAGTCAAATGCCTTTTGTGAAATGTGCTAAAATGTCTAGCAAGGAACAGATAGCAATATGAACACTGACATAGTAATACATTAATGTTCTCAGGCAAGAACAGCCAAGAACAGCCAATTGTACACTGATGTGCAAGTGGGGTTTATCTACAATCAGCAAGCAGAATATGATGATAAAATGCCATACCAAATGAAAACTGCTGCAACCAAGTTTGGTCAACTAGTGCATGTGTATGTCCAACATCTTCTGTGAAGGAGGAATAGAAGTGGTTGTTGGATGGAGATCAGTGATGAGTGGTGTCCCTCAGGGGTCCATGCTGTGTACTGGGACCAGTGCTGCTTAATATCTTAATCAATGACTTAATGGGATAGAGGGCATTCTCAGCAAATTTGCAGACTACACCAAGCTAAATGGTGTTATTGACACATCTGAGAGAAGGAATGCCATCAGAGGGACCTGGACAAGCTTGAGAAGTTGCCCCATGTTAACCTCATGAGTTTCAACAAGGCCAAGTGCAAGTCTTCTGGGTCAGGGCAGTCACTGGTATCAATACAGGCAGGGGAGAAAGGGACTGAGAGGGACGATTGGTCTCTGCCCTGTGGAGAAGGACTTGGGGGTGCTGGTGGATGAAAAGGTGGACATGAGCTGGCAGTGTGCGCTTGCAGCCCAGAAAGCCAACTGTATGCTGGGCTGCACCCAAAGGAGTGTGGCCAGCAGGTTGAGGAAGGTGATGCTGCCCCTGTGCTCTGGTGAGACCCTACCTGCAGTAGGGTGTCCAGCTCTGGAGTCCTCAGCACAGGAAAGACATGGAGCTGTTGGAGCTCATCCAGAAGAGGGTCATGAAAATGATCAAGAGGGCTGGAGCACTTCTGCTATGGAGACAGGCTGAGAGAGTTGTGCTTGTTCAGTCTGGAGAAGAGAAGGCTGCGTGAGACCACATTTGTTTGTTTTTTTTTTTTTTCTTTCCATATGTAAAGGAGGCTTACAAGAAAGCTGGACAGAGGTTTTATTGTGAGGGTAATGGTTTTAAACTAAACAAAGGTAGACTTAGATGAGAGGAATATAAGGAAGAATTTTTTTAGGAAAAGGGTGGTGAAACACTGGAACAAGTTGCCCAAAGAGGTGGTATATGCCCCTTCCCTGGAAACATTCAAGGTCAGATTGGATGGGGCTCTGAGCAACCTGTTCTAGTTGAAGATGCCTCTGCTTATTGCAGAGGGGTTGAACTAGATGACCTTTATATGTCCCTTCCGACCCAAACTACTCTATGATACTCTGATTCTATGAAAAAAAACTTTCTTCATGTTGTCAAGGTGGTGGAGACAGCCTTACTGACCCTGGAAGGTGATAGTGCTGGTGTCACGTAGCTTTTGTGAAAGGATGCTAAAAGTAAGAAACACGCGTCTGCTGTACTGTCTTTGCATCTGTCTTTGTCTGAAAGTTTAACAAGCTTTCTGGCATGCCTTTCCATGGTAAATCATGTAAAAATTCTTCCTTATGATAGTCACTTCAATCAGAGTCACCTTTAGTTTCACCAGATTTTTATTCTCCCTTAAGAGAAGACAATTTACCAACCAGTAGAATATGAAGGCTGGATTACAGAGTCTTTTTTTTAGTTGGGCTTTTTGGGATGAATTTGGAATAAAATCCCTGAAAGATTTTTTTGATCCAAAGCTCTTTGGTACAAATTCTGTTTTCTGAAAAGTACATGCATCTGGGTCCTGGGATGTTTGTGGAATTATATAGAAGTATTTTTAAGAGTCTCAGTGGAATTAGAGTATACCCTTAAGACACTAACAAGAATGTTAATGCTTAGCAAGTTAAAGATCTGAATTTATACGGTTCTTCTGCTGTCACAGCAGGCTGAAAAATCCAAGGTGAAGGAAGGAACAAGTTTTGTATCAGAAAGAGTATAGTTCCATGACAACTTCTCTCAGATGAGTGACTTCTGTCATTCAAATGTTGTTTGTATGAAAACTTTGCTATCTTTACTTAGTAGTCACTCATCATGCAGCAAAGCTTGGTTCTGACTCTCCCAAAGTGAGCTGTTGTCCTGCAAAGGAGGTTATTTTTCTATGTTTGCTTTCTAGCTCATGGAAGCTTAAAATGGCAGGACAGGGGCTTAACATTTTACTTGATATTTTGAAGTTGAGCCAAGGGGAAGTATGGAGCATGAGAGACAGACCCATCCTTCTGAGCAGCTGTGTTTCTATTAACTGGGGCATGTTCTTTGGCTTCAGTCCAATTATCCAATATATTTTTAGGCCCCTTTAATTCAGTATTGAAGCTGAAAACAAAGAGAGGTACCTTACGAGATAAGTAACTCATAGCAGATCCCATCAGTGGCACTGAGAACCAGCAAGCATGTCAGGAAGACATGCTTCTTTTAATTGCCCTTTTAACAATAGCGTTTTCTATGGGATTTGTGGATTTTCAAATTATTTTAGCCGTCAGAGTCTGAAATTATGCAAAGAGGAGCTGGTGACCTTATCACCAGACTTGAATCTGAGTTTGAAGCAATGTTACATGTTGAAGATTTACATTCTGATAATTTGTGTATCCTCTCCTGGAACTAGTACACATACACTTTATTTTCATACTGGACCATCTGGATTAAAATGTTCAGGACCAGGTTGGATTCCTCTGAATCCATTTCTCCCAAGTGTAATCCAGATGTCTTGTAGCTGACTTTGATTTAGAACTGTCTTGCACTTCAATAGGTCCCTAGAAATCAAATTTGTTGATGATTTTTTTTCATTCACTTATTTTTACCTAAATGTCCTACTTATTTCAGACTGAAGCTTTACGTGTGTAAGGTTGGCAGGAGCTGGAACAAAACTGAGTTTAGAAGAAGCTGAATCATGAAGTCTTTAAAAAAATATTGTGATGCTGGAATTTATTAAGTAAGAAGATACAGATGCCAAATGCTTAAGAGTTTAGCAAAACCTAAAAAAAAAAAAAAAAAAAAAAAAACAAAACTAAAAGGATATACTTAAGAAAAGCAGAGAAATTTCAGAAAACAAATCCAGGCATTGCTTTTGAGAGAAGTCACTGTATATGGACATAGGAAACAAGTTTTAAACCATGCATTGTTATGTATGTGTTCTTGTCCTCAAATGCAAACTGGATGGATTACACAGTTAAAGAGCTTCATACCAAGCTGAAGCAAACACAGAAAGAGTCAGGACAAAGTGAAGTAGTTCCTGGAAATGCTATACAGTGTGCTATTACTACAGCAAGAAGAGGAAACCCAGACTGCTGCCAGAAATGAACTAGGAGTATGGTTTTAACACTAGAACAGTCTTATTGTTGCTGACCTTAGAGGTGACATGCTGCGTTTCTGAGTCTGTAGCTAGTCTATATGGATGTCTGTGAAATTAAAGCATCAATGCTGTAAGGAAAAGCAATGATTAAGAAGTTCAAGCTGTGTCAGACCCCTAGGGATGTGTTTAAAGTATGAACTACAAGAATGCGATCAGGCATTTCAGTTATTAATGAGATGTGCTTCTGAGATCTTTAAACAGTGCTGATTTTTTTATTTTTTTTAAGCAGGCTGAAAAGATGTGAAGAGTGGGATTATGTCTGAACAGTTCATTAACGTCAGAAAAGAATAAATTAGGGTGTTGAACAAGATACTCCCAGTAAAATGCATCTTTGCTTCTTGGTATGCTCTAAAATAGTCACATTAGGCAGCACAGAATTTAACCACCTCTAGTGTAGGCAATAGGGAGCTTCCATTTGCTGCTCCAGGGCCATCCCACTGGAGCAGATAGTACATCTTATTTACAGTGAAAGAGCAAGAAAACTTACAAAAATAATAGTAAATATAATAATAAAAATCAAGATTGCTATAGAAGAGAGAGGAGAACACTGACTATCACAAAGGTCTGTAAAATCAAAACTGAACCTGATGCCCATGGAATGATTTTCACATAAAACTGCAGCTTCAAGTGAAACTGGTAGGTAACAGACCCAGTGTGAACCAAGAAAGAACTGCTACTTAAGTTGCACAATACATGATTAAGCTGTGGAACTCATTGCCTCAGGTTAATGCTAGAAATGGAAAGCAATTAGATAACAGTTCTGACTCAGGTAGGCCTCATAGTGTTTTGTCAGATGGTGGAAGAGTATTATGGGTACATTATATAGTACATGTCTGACCTATTCTCAGATATTCACTGGTCATTTACTTCTAGCACCTATTCTTGGCAGACTTTATTAACCAAGGAAAGGTGAAGACAGTCTCTTCATAACAAAAGTCACGCAGCTGAGGTCCCTGGAAAAATACAGATATCAGCATCTGGGAAATTACAGGGATCAGCACATCTGGAGTGTGAAGGACTGGCTTCACCCCAGATAATGCACCTTCCATGACACAGTGTCTTCCCTACTAGGCAAACAAAGGCTGCTGGGCTAGAGAGACCATTGTCTGATCTTGTATTGCATTATTAATGTTTATATTTGCTTCTGAAAAGTAAACCTTGCTTTTTTAGTGTTTCCTTTCATAAAACAGAAGTAAATCTTTTACCTCTCTGTAGTTCATTCTGTTATTTGTAGAATGCTTTCAGGAGCCCAGGTGAAAGAGTATTCTAGATGCATGAATTATTACTGTTAGCACTGAGCACACTTGTTTCGTTGAGGACTTTTTTCGAGCTGAAAATGGGTTTGACTGATAGGAAACATATTTTTGTAAGAAAACTACACTGGTAGAAATTGTTTCTAACTCTGGGTAGCGAAGAAAGCCAATAAAGCTATTTTTCTCTAAAAAATCTATTTTGTTTAATGAAAATTATTTCTCTCTTTATTCAGAAGTAGTACTATATATGGAATACTGATGTCAGAGAAAATGGTAAAAATGTTAAACAAACTGAATAGGTTTTGGGGATAAGTAATTTCCTCACTTGCATGCTATCCATTAGCTTAGGTATTGACAGAAAATTTTCTTGGAAGCTGCCATTCAGAAAGAAGACTTTGAGGTTAATGAAAATTTTCAGCAAATATCTCATCTCTGTGTAAAGTGCAGCTATCCTTTTTTATTTTTTTTTTACAAGCTGAATATGATTTTGAAAGAACCATCATGCTGCAGCTGGAAATCACCTGTGATAATATGGCATTCTGAAATCTTAGGTAGCGGGGAGAAATATTCTTACCTTTCCAGGTGGTCATGTGGTAATATTACTGATGACTCGCCAGGATTGTTTAGGTTGCAGATAAGGTTTTTATTCAAGACTCTGGTCATAAAAGAGCTGTTGTTTTAATTTTCTGATGTAAGCCTGTCGTGGTTTAAACCAAGTCCCCCAACTCCCTGAGAGTTAGGAAGGAGAATCCAAAGAATGTAGCCCCCACGGATTGAGATAAGAACAGTTTAATTGCTACGGCATAACACAAACCCCCTACTGCCATTTACTACTACAAATAATAATGATACAGCAAACAGCAAGTGAAGAGAATACAACACCCCACCAGCCACCGACCCATAACTCACTCTACCCTGCCCGGCCGAGCACCATGTGCTCCCTCCTCCATTTTCCTCCAGAGCTCTCCCCTCCAGCTTTCTCTTTCCCAGTATGCATCCTGGGCATCACGTGCTATGGTATGGAATACCTCATTGGCTAGCCTGGGTCAGGTGTCCTGTCTCTCCTTCCTCCCGGCCTCCCCCTGGCTGGAAAAAACCTTGAACAAAAACACCCTCAAAACATGCTCAAACCATGACATTATCCACCCCTTATTCCATACCATTCACGTCATGCCCAGATCCCACATTTTCAATACACCATCACTCTTAAGTCCACCCCTCGATCATGAGACATCTCTATGTTGCATCTTTGGAACGATGGCCTGAAGTATCTGGGTCCACCAGGCTCAAAATCATTCACTGTCCCCTTCAGCAGTTCTACAGCTTGCTGCTGGGGACTCCATACAACTGCCTTCCACTTCCAATGCTTCCAAAGCACTGGAGGGGCCCAGTGGATCAGATACTTGGCCATATTGTCCCACATGCCCTGCCACTCATGACTGTCCAGCCTTGGGAACAGTCTACTGGTGCTCCTATATCCTGGTCTAACCCTAGACAAGACCCAGACCTGACTCTGCTTAACTTTTGGGATCAGACAAAATGGTTGTGGATGGAACACACTCTGTGTGTGTGCCACCATGCCGAAAACCATCACAATCAGCAGGCAGGTCCCAAGGGCACCCAAAAGCCATTCATAACCGTCAGAACTCTCAGATGATGCTGCTGCACTTGTCACTGGGGCTGATGTAGCTGCCCTGCTTGCCAGCTCTCCCACTATCAGCTTCTCTTCTCCCGAGTCCAGATCTTCCTCCTCTGCCTTGCTGGGAAGTGCTGCCTGGTCTCCTGTATCCTGCTGGGGCTCAGCGGGTGACTTCCGGGGAATTTTCTCGGATGCTGCGGGGTTCGGAACGGCGGCAGGACTCGGTTCCTCCTCTGCCTTGCTGGGAAGTGCTGCGTAGTCTCCTGCATCCTGCTGGGGGTCGGCGGGCGACTTCCGGGGGACACTCTCGGCCGTCGGAGGGTCGGGAACGGCCGCAGGACTCACCCTCCCCACAGCCTGATCCCCCTGCTCAGCTACCGCCCTGCTCCGCTCCTCCCCCACCTGCTCCCGCTGCTCTGCCACAGCCGTTTGGCTCCCCGTGCCACTCTCCCTGGCAGCCTCAGCTGCTGGCAGCTCCCGGGGCCGCTCCTTCCTGGCTTCACGCAGCTCCACAGAGACGACGACGAGGATAAGGACAAGGACGGCGAAGAGCAGTGGGACGGCCTGGTACAAGTCCAAGTCCACGGCCACGTCCATCCCCCCCTGCTGCCGGAGCCCCACCGTATTACAAGCCTCCGACACAAACACAAACACATCCAATCCATACACCAAGTACCCGGTAAAATCCCGAAACAGCGAGATCCAGAGAAAAACCTCTAAGAGCCAATAAATCAGCATTGTGACAAGAGACCATAAATCCGCTCAGATCTGTTCTTATCTCAATCCCTCGGGCCCCACGTTGGGCGCCAAAAATGTCGTGGTTTAAACCAAGTCCCCCAACTCCCTGAGAGTTAGGAAGGAGAATCCAAAGAATGTAGCCCCCACGGATTGAGATAAGAACAGTTTAATTGCTACGGCATAACACAAACCCCCTACTGCCATTTACTACTACAAATAATAATGATACAGCAAACAGCAAGTGAAAAGAATACAACACCCCACCAGCCACCGACCCATAACTCACTCTACCCTGCCCGGCCGAGCACCATGTGCTCCCTCCTCCATTTTCCTCCAGAGCTCTCCCCTCCAGCTTTCTCTTTCCCAGTATGCATCCTGGGCATCACGTGCTATGGTATGGAATACCTCATTGCCTAGCCTGGGTCAGGTGTCCTGTCTCTCTTTCCTCCCGGCCTCCCCCTGGCTGGAAAAAACCTTGAACAAAAACACCCTCAAAACATGCTCAAACCATGACAAAGCCCCATTAAAATAACCATTGCTGTCATGTTGGAGGGCCTCAAAAAGCTTCAGGCTGAAAAAATCCCCAAAAACTCAACAAAAGAAGAATGTTCTGTTTCTTTTCCCTTCATAGAATCCTAGTATCAGTGAGGTTGGAAAAAACTTTTAAAATCACCAAGTCAACCTTTACCCCGGGACTGCAAGTTCACCACTAAATTATGTCACTAAACTATTGAGTGCTAATTCATGCCAGTTTGTCTACATGGTTTTTGAACACTTCCAGGAATGGCATAAATGCATATAAGTTGTCTGGCCTCCAATGCTGGCACACCACCCGCTGGCTTATTCCTAGCATGCCTAGTTTTACTTCCCTCCCTCTTCCAACGTAGTTTAAAGCCCCCTCAGTGAGCCTCCTAGGTCCTGAGCTCCTTACACTTTTGAGCTGGTGCTAAAAGCACCTGTTTAGGCCTATCACAGAGTGCTATTAGTAATGAGAGGGTATTATTTTTTTTGTCTTGTATGAACTCATTCATTCTACTTCTCTTTCTAAAAGAGCAGAGCATCCCAAGCAAGGGGGAAAAGAATTTGTTTACCTGCCCTAAGGCTGATGTTATGGAAACATAAGCACTCTTGAAAGACAAAGCAAAATGGGAAAAGTGTTGAAACTGGCAGGGCTAAGCTTCTACCTTGGTAGTGAAACCTCAGCAACCAGAAGGAACATCTGCAGCAGAGTAAGGTGAGTTTTCTTATTCTTTGGTTCGTGGTGCCCCAGTCAAAGGTATTAACTGATGGTTGTCAGGACTGTGACTTGTACGAACAGCTACAAAATCTGAGAACCATCTTCCCAGGGAGTCAGGGTTGGGAGCTGTGTTTAGCATTAGCTGAATGTTAAGGTTGGCCTGGATATGAACGGTGAAAAGCCATGTATCACTGTCTATGTCTCTCTGGGTCTAGTTAGAGAACCTCACTTATTATTATATTTATCTTATGTTTATCAAATCTGGTCCTAGTTTGGGCTATACAGTTGGACTCAATGATCTTAAAGGTCTTTTTCAACCTAAATGATTCTATGATTCTAAGAGTGTTACAAACCTCTCCTTTATTTGCCTGATGTTATTTTGCCTCATATTATTATGAATGGTTAGTGGTTGTGCAGCAGTTTTGCTGCTCAGTGTGCTTTTTTTCACTCAAAAGTACACTCTTTCGTACAGCCAACAGACACAGGACTGTTCAGCATGAAATTAGTGGGTCAGGCACCTTCACAGTGTAACCTGTGCAATAGCCTGAACGCTGTTGTTGAATTGTCTGGAGAGCTTGACATGGACAGTTTTGCTGTTATTTCCAAAGCTCTCTGCCAAAGGAATTACAGATAAACCAAGAGAACACTTGAGTTAAAATCTCCTTTGGTATCACCAACTGTGATGGCATTTCCATGGCAAAAATATGGACAGTTCTCTGGAGCCACTACAGTCTCCTCTGTACATGCATGTTTGGGCACATTTTAGTCTGTTTCCTCAGCTATGAAATCTTCTTTGAGTGGCTGCATTCTGTTTTGTAAGCACTCTATTTAGGGCTTTTCCAACATGTGTTTACAAGCCCATATGGATGTGCTGAGGATCCAGCTGGAGAATAGGTTTTGCTGTAGCAATTCCTGGCTCCACTTTACTGTGAACATCTTGCTATTCACAGGGATTTGAAAAGGGAGGAAGCACAGTGGGAAATGACATCCACAGTTCCCGATGGCATGGACCAAAGCTGGATGCCTAAGTGTCCTTCAGAAAGTCTTTCTCTTTCTATAGAATGGGCATTTTTCTCTGCTGGTAATAAAGCCATGCTACTTCCATCAACACATACAACTGTTCTCATTTCACCCTTTTTCTCTGCTTCTTGTTTTAATCCAAAATGGTATTTAACAAAAATAGATTAAACTAACCTATTCTGAATTTGCAGTTTGCCTACTTAAATGTATTTTGACTGATGAGCTGTAGCTTGTTAAGCTACGTCAGCCCTTTGTTCACACTATGACTGCTAGACTTTTATTTTCCTGCTAAACTAAACTGTTCTTTCCACCTTGTCATGGTTATTTACCTTTATCTCCTTTGACATTCACATTAAAATGTAACAATATTGTAATTGTTTTTAAAGAGAATGAAATTATTTTTCTAACAACATAGGACATTGTTTGGTGGCATGCAGTGGCTCTATACTGCAAAATATGGGAGAGAAGTACAAAAGGAATGTGAAAGTAAAGCCATGGGCCTGTAAACACACATGTTGATTTAAGAAGGAAGGTGTCATCTTGATGTTAACAGGGACAAATGTGAACCTGAAGATCAGTGTGTGGAATAGAAGTGTATCGGTTTTGTGTGTCTTGGCTAAGACTCTGATGAAAGAAACCAAGTAGTCAATTACCCAGCATGGAAAGTATTACACCAGTACAGATACACTTGTAGTCCTTAATTAGGACAGCATGGATTAGAATGTGGGAAGCGTTACCCATGGAGTAATACTCCACCTGCAGTGACAGGTACTTTTCTTTGAGTGCTCACCTTATGATTGCCAGTGCGTGGATCTTGCTGAGAAGCATGAGAGATGGTACACATGCCCTCTGAACTGTCTAAGACCTGTGTAGGGGAGAGGCTAAGCTTGAGGTGGTGAAGTACACCACTTAGCTGCTCTGTTCAGTTAGGGAGGCATTCTTCACTCTTGTCTCTGTAGTTCTGGTATTCCCAGAATCCTGATGCCAAGGAGAGGAAGAGTCTGCAACTTGGTTCCTTGTTGGAGCAGTGTTTATCTTTGTGAGCTCTGCATCACTGTGCTCTCTGCACACATATCCTTGATGATGTCTTTTAACTTTCGTATTTGAAAATACATTAGAAAAAGCCCTACGGTCTGGATTGTTTCTGGATTCTCATCTGTTCTGTCTTATTATTATTTTCAGTCACCATATGGGGTCTTCTTACAGCATCCCCATGGCACTGAAAATAAATGTATTACTCTAGGCATTTCCAGCGTTTTCTGGCCAGTGGGCAGAAATACTGATAAAAGCAATGTACTTAGAGAAACACTGAGGTATCCCTGTCAGCTCTGGAAACAGAAGCAGAGAGCTTGATTTAGCTTTTTAACTTGTCTGGCCACAGGCAATCATGGAGGATGGTGCAAACAAGTGGTGATGACTAGTCACGGAGAAAGGGAACCTTTATGCTAAACAGTGAATGGCATTAAAGATATAGTGTAAAGCATAAGAGGCATTGCACTAGGCTTTGCCCTAATACTTTGTATATGCAGCAGTTGTGCTGCTGAAGCACGTTCATTAGGATTTCCGTATGTCACATCCTGGAATTGTAACAGGGTTTGTAGCTGCTCAGTTTCCTCACTGTCTGAGTCACACGCACACTCTGAGAGACATCTGCTGGTGGAAGCTATTGTAGCATTTCGCATGAATACCGAATTTGAAACGCAGGCAGTCTAGACAGTAATGACAGAGATGACAGTAACATCACACATGGCAAGCAATTCGGGGAGCAGGAGATTAACAGAAAACTAGTAAGTACGGAAAAAGATAACCAGTCCCATTTAACCAGCTGACTAATTGTGTAAATGTACTTTTTGCATTTACAGACAACTTCTTTGTTGTAAGGAAATGGGTATGTTCAGGCTCATGTTTAAGCAATTAAAAGGTGCTTCTTGACCCATCTGAAAGGGTCAATATATTTTATGATTCCTTGTTCTTTTTTGGTAAATGGAGGGACTAATGTATATATATATTTCCCACCACATCCCCTCCCAAAAAAAAGTAAAAAGTCTTTGCTTTAAAGAAGCTGTGCTAGTCCAAATTGCCGGATGACCTAGTCCAAAAGCTGCCAGATTTTTTTTTTCTCTTTACCAAAACTAGGAAAATATGATAGCAAAATAGCATGGAGTTCCTATTTTGAGGAACAAAAGCGTTGCATTTTACCTCCTGCATTTAAGTGGTGTGTTGCATCACTACAAAATAGGCAAGGTGAAAACCATCAACAGTAACATAGATCTAGCAGTTGATTTTTATGTTTGTTTAATTTTTACTTCAAAGGAAGAGGTTTGCACTAGAACAGAAACCTAAAATACAGCCAACCTGTCTCCAATCAGATATGCACGCAGAAGTTCTGTTGCTTTCATTGAAATTTGATGGAGGACAGAAATCTCCGCTATCAGAACTAGCTGAAGCATCACCAGAAATCAAAGATGTTCCGGAGGACAAGCATCAGGTCTTTGGAATGTTTCCCTAACAGCACATTTTCAAAACAAGTCTCCTCCTGACAATGAGTATCTGGATATAAAAATGCCCTGTGAAAGCCTGTCTCCAGCAGCCATTGTGCATCCCTGAAACTGGCAATGTTATAAAAGTAACAGTCACCTTCCCTGTGCCTTATGTGTGGAAAACTTGGCATTGTTGAAGTCTAACTTTTGGGAAGTTCCAGATGTAATTGTCTGGAGTTGACTTATGGTGCTTCTGTCAAAACAAATTAGTATTTCAGCAACTTCTTGGCCAGTTCCATGACAGTACTAAAATAGTTGACTGTCTTACACATCATCTGGCCTTACTTAGGAGGAACAACTCAAAGGTTTTTAGAAGCAAAATAGTTATCATTCTTCCATTGTTTCCTGCCAGAAAGTTCTTCCAGCCCAGTTCAGGGGAATGAGTGTCTTTATTTTTCTCTCCATCAGCCTCTATTTATAGCTTATGAATATTGGAAAATATGTGACAGGGAACAGGGAGAGGAATGGATTTTAGGACTTTTTTGTTCAAGGGAAGCCTGAGTTGTTCTTGATTAAAAGGACAGCCTGATGGCAAAGCCTTGAGAGGAAGGCGTGTGCCGTGTTTAAGGTATACAGCTGAAGAGAGAAAGTGATTAATTGCAGGAATAAATCTTCAGTGGACACAGAGGGTTCCCCATCACTTCCAAGTTGTTCATCTGGAGTCCAGAAGCCTTTCTTGAAGCTCCCTTTCAGATATGATGAAATTCAGCAGCCTGTGTTTGTGGTCAGATCCAGTGCTCTTTCTCCTCATTGCTCATGACAGTAGTTACTGTGTGAGAAAATATTACTCAGCATCAGTAAGAAATAAACCATTTAATTAAATATAATTAAAACTGTGTTCCATCGTGAGTTTATTTCCACACAACACATTTTCCCATAGTCATTTCATCCAGTGATGACTGAATCTCAGCTGGAGCAGGCTGGCAACGTTAATCCAAAGCCCTTGAAGCCAAGGTGATTTAAATGGCCAGAGATCTTTTTCCAAGGTTAACAGTTTAAAGGTATCTGGCACTTGGCCTTCAAACTCTGAGCTCTATAATTCTTATCTTGGTAAAGTCAGCACTAACGTCCTCACTGACTTCAGCAGAAGTGGACCTTACGTCATTACTTCTCAGCTGTGGCCCTTTGAAGCATTTCACCCCCTACAGCTTACAGCTATGTGTCAAATGTGATTATTTCATTGCTTGTTACCCAGAGTTTCTCTCATCTCCTTCTGCTTTTCTATTGCAAATGATATTTCACCTTCACTGTTTTATATTCTACCAGAATCTAATTTGAAATGCACTGGTCCTATTTACAGTTTTTAACGCTACTTATTCCTCCTGCTCCTTGTAATTTTCAGTTCCACAGTCTGGACAGAATGTAAAAACATCTTTCCTAAAAGCGTGGTAGGCAGTACTTCATCTGGGAACTCAGTGGAGACAGTGTCCAGCCACAGAATCACAGTCTAGGTCCAAAGTTACTCAGAAATTTTATCTGGGAGCTTGATTCCTTGTGTATTTTTATTAATAAAAAAGATAAAAAGGAATAAAATATTTAAGTTTGGATTATGTTCTACAAATTTTCCTGAGCTACTGATTTACAAGTTTGTGTGGTTGTTTTGAAATCATCCTTCTTCTCACTGACAATAAATGAAGTAAATCAAGGTAAATAAAAATACATCTGTGTCACAAGACTCACTTGTAATGCAGCTGACAGGGCTGGCTGATCCCAGGGAAGACAGAGAATGGTGAAAGTAACTTTCTACTGCTGTTATGTCACTTTGATTTGCATGTGTTCGTGAAAACATTCACTTTATGTACGGGTTATGCTTCCTTGTTAACTTTAATTAGAGGAGGCTTTGGCTCTGTGTCACCCTCTCTGGAATGGTTGTTCATGTTGTAACCTTCAAGAGTAAAGTGTGTATGTGTAATGTATAATATGCACATATGCAAAGACTACTTGACTTATAAATCAAGATATACCCTGTATTTTTGTGAATTATTCAAAATAGAGGACCAAATGGTGGCTTCAGCTGTAGTCTGCTGGGTAGATGGTGTCAATAACAGATAAATTTGGCCTAATGCCTGTGTATTGTGATACTTGATATTTTTGGCAAGCCACACAAACAAATATTGTGGTATTATTCTTGGCAAGCAACATGAATACCACTCTTGCTTTATTCTGTTTGTCTCCACAAACATTTTTATGGCAAGTATTCATCACCAAATAAAATATGAGACCATGTACACTGCAAAACCCATTAGGTCATGTATTCTGGCACTCTGCTAGGCTGTAAGGTCTGCCACAAACTTGAGCTGCCCAAACTTGGCTGAGCTGCACATTACACTGACAGTATTTCCCACGCAATGTAAATCAGGTACCCTTTTCCCTTTGTACAGAGATGCATATTTGAGTGGGTAGTAGCAGTGTGGTACACTAGTCCTAGATTTGTGTACCTAACCAAGACCCATGTGTAAAATTGATGTGTGTAATATTTATCTTTAAAATATGCCTTTGCTAGAGTTTTTACAAGCATTTACACCACTGTTGCATTCTTGTGCTTTTTCCCAATCCTTCCCTTGCCCACCAGCCAATGCTTTCTAACTTCTACACAGCAGACCCCTAGCACCCAAGCACCTCAAGGACCTAACGACCTCTGTTGTTAGATCTATGCTAGAAGTTAACTGTAACAATGTCTTGTACAAATGCTTCCAGCCCCACAGCGTCCTCCTGCCCCACTGCTGCTGGCTGTCATCAGTTTAAAGCACCCATCAATTGCCACAAGCAACAGCCTGTTCATGAAAGATCTTCTGAAGGAGTCTGAGATTTGGCTTCTCCAACAGTATCTTGTTCTGCAGATGATGGCTCTGGCATGTGTCCTTCGGTTATCAGAGCAAAGTCAAGGATTTTTGTGCATGCTGAAGCTCCTTTTCCAGCAATGCCCTAGGGATGTAAATAGGAATCTGCCTGCAAGTCCCTTTTGATCCTGAAACTCCCACTAACCAACTCATAAATGGGAGGTAGTCATCTTAATATTTCTGTGGCTATGACACTCAATTATTAGGAATTACTGTGTCCTGGAATTTCAGATGGGCTGCACATGCAATGTACGTTAGCCTTGGCCTTCTAACTATCAAGCTTAATGAACCCCTAGTGACCCAGATGATTATTACACTCCACACATGCACTTCGTTGTTTTTCAATGTTTCTCAGCAGTGCTTAGATGTCAAGTTTTATGGAATCCATCCAGTGGAAGGAATCCATCTAGCAGCATGTACCCTGTATCTGTGATGAAGCCAGGAAGTGCCTACAGACAACCTGATGGCCAGATCAATTCTGCAGTAGGTTACTAATATGGTCTTGAGGGCACTGCTAACAGACAAAGATACTGTTCAAAAGAAGTAAAAAGAGGTACTGTCAGAAGTACTCTGATTACATTTTTTGTTATTCTTTCTTTTGATTCACTTTTCTCTATGCTTTCTATATAAAAAGTGAGCATTTGCACCCTGGTAAGTGATAAGTCTGAGAAAACTAACTTGATTTAAGGTAGAGCTTGAAATATTTATGGAGGGAACCATAAGAGGCAGTTACCTACAATAACAAGTATTCTATTTGAGAACTGAGGGTTCTTCTCTCTGTGTTTCTAAGACACTGCTGTGTGGATGCTGTAAGAATGCAAAAGAGAAAAATATGCATGCACCTGCTGCAGTACTTTTGTGTACTTATAACGCTATTGTAGAGCAACAGCAAGACTGATAAATTCTTCTAATTTATAATGGGTCTTGGCTGCATCTAGCCATACATTTTCACCACGAATCTTGGGGGATATGAAAGACAGAGGACAATATGGGAATATCTTGCCCATGCTACTGCCATCCTTAGGTAATCACCTGGAACTGAGCATCGAGGGAATCCATCTGTTCTGCCGTGGCTGGAGGGGAATCGAGTACAGGTGGGTTTTCAGCTCCTTCAGTGCAGGTGGTAATGTGACAGAATTGTTTACACAAATCTTTCTGCACTTGGATGTATTATGACACGGTACAGAATTTTAAAAAGAACACATGTAATAAAGACCCCAAAAGATGGCTACTATCCAAAATAGTTTCCCTATTATGTCTTGATATTAAGGCTATGCTCTAATATGGCAGTTTATTATCAATAGATGCAAGTGTTGTTCATATTTAAAACAAGTGAGACTGGAGCATAGATACTTCTCTGTCAATTCTCTACTCCTGCAATGGTTCAGAGTTAAAGCTAAAAAGTTAGCTTTGTTTATGCCCCATCTGACAATGGGCAATGGAGTTAATGGGAAATAACCCACTGGGCTACGTTTCCCGTACTGATCCTGTTGACCTGGGCTTCGTTTTGCTGAATTTGTTTTAGAATTTGGTTAGAATTCTGCACTTTCTCCTGCTGTATAAAGCTCTTTCTGCATGGCAAAGGATCTGCCGGAGAAACTTCATGTGCCCACACATAGTATAGACGGCTGCGGGTCTTCTATTTGCTTTGAAGCTCGGGACTGTTACTTCTGAAAGACAAACACGTACAAACAAGTACACCCGAAGCCAATCGAACTGAAGTATTTAGGGTACAACCGGTGCCACCCTGTCCTCCGTATACAATGCAGACCTGAACGCAGATGCTTAAAAGAGGGACCCGATGTCGGAAGCCATCCTAGGCACAACAGAGAAGCGGCAAACGCTTTGACAACCCCGGACGGCGCCGCCACGTCCCGTCGGGCTAACGCACTAACTTGAACACCCGGGTCAGAAGAGACCGGGCATTTCGGAGGTGGCGGAAGAGGTGCAGGGGTCCGGCCAGGAAAGTCGGCATCCCAGCGAAAGGGCACAGACACGCAGAGCGCAGCTTGGGTCCCAAGCTCGGGCCAGGAGCAGAGGACGCCTCAGGACGGCTGGGGAAGCGGCAGCGCAGGGGTACCGGGCCAACGGGAAGAAGGAGGCTGGGGCGGGAGGGGTGAGGGGAGACGAGCGCGGGAAAGCGCGCGCGTGCGGGCGCGCCCCCGCCCGGGCGGTGCCACGTGGCCGCGCCGCCGCGTGCCCGCCGGCAGGTGGCGCGCGCCCGCCGCTGCCGCCGCGCGGCCGGCCGGCCCCGGGGCACGGCGGCGTAGCGGTCCCGGACCCGGGGAGCGAACCGGGAAGCCGTGGGGGAGGGGCAAATGCCGCCGTGCACCTCCCCGCCGCGAGCGAGCAAGCGTGCCGCCGAGCCCCGCCCGCCGCCGGCCCGTGTTGCGAGCCGCGGGAGGTGGAACCGATTTCCTTCCCGCGCCCTCCCTGCGTCTCTTTGTGCCTCCGCCGCGGCTCTGCGGCCGTGTGGCGGCAGGGAGCTCCCTGCACGCAGCGCCGATCTCCGTGCCCGGGGGAGCCGGAACCCCTCCCCGCGGCACCGGCCTGTCACCACCTACAAAGCACGTGATGCGCACCCACCCCACCGAGGGCAGGGAGCCGCCCGCCCGGCGCAGGGACATCTGCAATGCAAAGGCTGACGGTCACCACCCGCGTGGGTCCTGTCGCTCACCGAGTTATCTGACGCTCCTGTGGTGGAATCTGAATTATTTTGGTAGCCCGGTTTTTTGTTTTCCAAAAATTTTCTTTTTTTTTTTTTTTTTTTGCATATACTTAATTTCCTTACACTAAGTTGTTTCGTGTGTTGCTGCACGACTCCAGACGCTGGTGCTTTTTCGTCAAGCCTGACGCGACTCCATACATGACTCCATATTACAAGATGTGACATTCCACATTTCTTAAAAATTTCAAAAGATTTCAACAAGTTCTGCACTGTTTAAAACCTTTCTTTCAGCTGTGCCAGTGACCCTTGGCTGGTCTACGTGAGCAAGCTGCAGACTGGGAAGAAGCTACTTGCACAAAGACAATTACCTTTTCTGTACATGTTACACAACACATACTCTACATGTCCTGGAGAGAGTTTCTGCTGAGTTACACAAAGTTCTTCCCCTACTAACACATGTTCAACTGAATAGTTAGCTTTGACCTTCTGAGATTTCTCAGCAGACAAGCCCAAACATAAGGCAGCTGTCTGACTGCCTTTATCTTCTTTTGTTTAGGGATGTGGTGTTTTAAATCTATGAATAAGCAATGTGCATGGGTTTCAGTTCTGCAGAGTGGAGTTACAGTGGTAATGCCACCTGTCACTCACAATGTAACCTGTTCACAGGCATTGTCTTATAAATATGTACACAGCAGTAGCACTTGCAAGTCAGCTGGGTTTAGTTTGTTTTGCATTAGCAATGTATGATAGAGTAATTTTCCCCCAAAAAAGCTGATTTTGTAAATAGCTTAGGTCTCATGCTGAAGACTTATTGAAGGTGATGTTCACTGCTAAGTGCGTTGGCAGTTCTTGCTTATTCTTAATGACAAATTATTAATATAATATAGGCAAATATATCTTTTCAGCAGCTCCTTGTTTTTTCTGCTGTTCTCTCTGGTGTTGTCCTTGTAAATTCAATTTCGCAGGCACAATCTGTAACGCAGCAGGTGCCAAGTGTAGCCTTCTCATTTCATAGGATCCAACTGTCTATGTGGGATTCATTTAAAGAGAAGCACAGGCAGAAAAAAAAAACAAACCTTGTGTTTCTGTTATACAAAAAAAGGATGCTTCTCAATTAGCCTGCCCTTGTAGCTTGTTCCATGGTTGTTTAAGACCACCTACTACCATGCTTCTATGCAAGCTGGTTCTGAAGACATTATAAACTCAATGGAGGAAACAAACATGTTATCTGTGAGTATGGCTTTGCTTTTGCAGGTGAAGTTTTGTGGGTCAGTCCCAGACATTTAATGGTACGAAACCAAATGAACTTAGTCATCTGAATACCCTTGAGGATTTGGTCTTTGGTTCTTTATTCTGGTCTGTTATTAAGACTCAAGAGCTTGGGCTATTAACTACTGTTTTGCAGATTCTTTGTGCCTTATCCCTATTGAATTGACTTATGTGTATGTCGTAGTCCTGCCACAGGGAAAGGAGCTACCGAACCCATTGCCTTTACAATTTTCCCTGATTTTTAGAGCAGATGTAGGTTAGTAGTCTTTCTATCCTGAGTAATCTCATGAAGTTTCCCTTGGGAAAGCCTTTGTGTAGACACACATCCATGATATGTCTGCATGACATGAACTACCCCCACAGAAAACTCATTCTAATTGACATTGCAGTACTAATCAAGATGGGCTGGGTGATTGGTGGGACTGAACTGTATTTTACCAGTGGGATGGCTGTGCAGCTGGAGCTCACATCTGCAGAGCTCAGATGCAGGGATCTGTACCTGAATTTGGCAGAAGGAGGGATGAGCACAGCTGAGAGTGCCAGCACAATTGAAGCTGAAGAAGAGGGCACAGACAATGAGAAAAGCGCTTAATGCCCATCAGCACCCTGTACTCTGTACCTGAGTACCAGATGAAGGAAGCAGTATCTGCTCTGACTAGGGATTTGCACCAGAGTGGGAACCAACAGTGAACACAAAGGCTGCTTTAAATTTGGAGATTAAATTTTGAACTTCCTTGTGATTGACTGCCCTGATTCAGGTCCCAGACCTACGGGCTCCAGTGTGTGACATGGCGTAGGCACCATAAAGAAGCTGCATGCTGAATGAGGAGCCCTCAAAAGGCAGCCAGCTGAAAGGTTGTCTGCACATGAGGAAGATGCAATCTCTCCTTCTTTCTGGAGTGCTGGCAATGGACTAAGGGCTGTGTACAGGTACTCATAAAATCGTCTCCCACAAAGTGATTCTTGTGGTCATTTTGAAATGAGCAAACAGAGAGCAAGCACTTGAAGTCAGCACAGTAGCAGGAAAATGAAGCTTCTCCACTGCCGTTCAGAGTCTCTTATTCAGCAAGGTAATGACCAGTGACCTCTTCTTAGATACCTATGTAGGGAATACAAAGGCCCTTTGGCCATGAAACCTAGGATATGTGCCATCCTTGCGTGTGGGTAGATGTGCTGATGGAAGTCACTGGCTAGTGTCACACACATTTTAGTTGAACAACAACATATAAGATAGAGGAGAGACAGTGGAAATTCCCAAACCCCAGGTTTCGTAGGTGTTGGACTGTCCTAAAGCTCATCTGATGCATGAGTTACTCTCTGCCACTTCTGAGGGGCAAAGAGTGCGGGGAGTAGGCTGCACTGCTGGCTAGAGGATGTGGCTCTAATGGTGAAAAGTATTTGGCAGCTGAGCTAGCAAAGGAGCCTGGCATCCACTGCTTGCACTGCTACTACCTTTTTTTAAAAAAAAGTCATAAATGATGTTCCTAAAGTGCCCCAGAGAGCACAGAATCATAGAATCAAGTAGGCTGGAAAAGACCTTTAAGATCAAGTCCAACCATTACCCCAGCACTGCCAAGGCCACTACTAAACCGTGTCACTGAGGGCCTCATCTACACGGTTTCTGAACACTTCCAGGGATGGAGATTCCACTGCTTCCTGGGCAGCCTGTTCTAATGACTGAGCACCCTTTCAGTGAAAAATTCTTTTTTATATCCAAACTAAACCTGTGGTGCAGCTTGAGGCATTTTTCTCATGTCTTTCACTTGCTGCTTTGCAGAAGAGACCAGCCACCTCCTTTGTCCATCCTCCTTTTAGGTTGTTGCAGAGAGCAATAAGTTTCCCCCCTGCACTTTCTCTTCTCCAGACTCAACATCTCCAGTTCCCTCAGCTGTTCCTTATCACACTTGTGCTCCAGGCCCTTCACCAGCTCTGTTGCCCTTCTCTGGACCTGCTTCAGCACCTCAATGTCTCTCTTGTAGTGAGGGGCCCAGAAATGAGCACAGGATTTGAGGTACATCCTCACCAGTGCCGAGTGCAGGCGATGATCACTGCCATGGCCCTGCTGGCTACACTATTGCTGATACAGGCCAGGATGCCGCTGGTCTTCTTGGCTGCCTGGGCACAAGCTGCTCATGTTCAGCTCCATCAATCAGCCCCCCAAGTTCTTTTCCACCAAGCAGCTTTCCAGCCACTCTTCCCCAAGCCTGGAGCATTGCATGGGGCTGTTGTGGCCCAAGTGCAGAACCTGGCACTTTGCCTTGTTGAACCTCATACCACTGGCCTTGGCCCATTGATCCAGCCTGTCCAGACCCCTCTGCAGAGCCCCCAGATCATCCAGCAGATCAACACTCCCACCCAGCTTGGTGTCATCAGCAAACTTATTGAGGCTGTACTTGATCCCCTTATCCAGATCATTGATAAAGACATTAAGCAGCTCTGACCATAATACTAAGCCCTGGGGGGCACCACTAATAGCTGATCCCTAAGTAGATGTGACACCATTTACCACCACTCTTTGGGCTTGGGCATCCATCAGTTTTTTACCCAGTGAAGAACACACCTGTCCAGCTCATGAGCAGCCAATTTCTCCAGGAGAATGCTGTGGCCAGCAGTGTCAAATGCTTTACTAAACTCCAAATAGACAACTTCCACAGTCTTTTCCTCATCGACCAGGCAGGTCACCTTGTCGTAGGAGATCAGGTTGGTCAAGCAGGACCTACCCTTCATAACCCATGCTGACTCAGCCTGATCCCTCAATTTTCCCACATGTGCTGTGTGATCACACTCAGGATGATCCACTCCATGACTTTCCCCAGCCCTGAGGTCAGTCTGACAGGCCTGTAGTTTCCAGGGCCCTCCTTTCTGCCCTTTTTGTAGAGAGGCATCACACTGACGGACCTCCAGTCCTCTGGGACCTGCCATCTAGATCAGAACAGCTGATAGATAATGGAAAGTGGCTTGGCAAGCTCTTCTGCCAGCTCCTTCAGCACTCTTAGGTGTAACCTGTCTTGCCCCATAGTCTTATGTAGGCCAAGTGGACCAGGAGGCTACTTACGACTTCTTCCTTGACTATGGGGACTTCAGTAAGCTCCCAGTCTCTGTCACGAAGTGCAGGGGGCTGAATGCCCTGGGGGTGGCTGGTGTGACTATGAAAGACTGAGGCAAAGGCAGCATGAAGTGTCTCAGCCTTTTCCTCATCCTTGGTCACTAGGTTTCCTCTAGTGTCCAGTAGAGGATGGAGGTTCTTCTTGGCCCTCCTTTTATTGCTAATATATTTGCAAAATTATTTTTTATCTTCTATAACAGTGGCCAGATTAAGTTACAGTTGTGCCTTTGCTTTTCTCATTTTCTGTACATAACCTAGCAACATCCTTGTACTCCTCCACGTAGGGTAACAGTCCCTTCTTCCACAGGAGATACTCTCTGTTTTTCTGAATTCCAGCAATATCTCCTGTTCAGCCAGGCTGATCTCTTCCTGGCTGTGTTGATTTTCAGCACATGGGGACCACCTGCTCATGTGCCTTGAAGATTTCATTCTTGAAGCATGACAAGCCTTCCTGGACTCCTTTGTCCTTCAGCACTGTTCCCCAAGGGACTTTCCCAACTGGAGTCCTAAACAGACCAAATTCAGCCCTCTGGAAATCTAAATTGTAGGTTTTGCTGACCTTCTTCATGACTTCTCCAAGAACTGAAAATTCAATCATTTCATGATTGCTTTGCCCAAGATGACTCCAAACATCACATCACCCACCAGCTGTACTGTTTGCAAACACCGAATCTAGTCAGGCATCTCACCTAGTTGGCTCACTAACCAGCTCAGTTAGGAAGTTATCTTCCACACCCTTCAAGAACCTCCAGGATTGTTTCCTGTCTGCTGTGCTGCACTTCCAGCAGACATCTGGTAGGTTGAAGTCTACCATGAGAACAAGGGCAAGTGATTGTGAGACTTCTCCCAGTTGTTTGAAGAGCACTTCATTCATATCTTCATCCTGCCTGAGTGTTCTGTAATAGACTCCTACCAGAATACGTGCTTGGTTGGCCTTCCCCCTCATCTTCACCACAAACATTCAGCGTTCTTGCTCACAACATTGATTTCCAGGCAGTATTGAGCTCTCCAATGTACAACACAACCCCACCACCTCTTTTTCCTTGCCTGTCCCTTCTGAAGAGCCTGTAGCCATCCACTGCAGTGCTCCAGTCATGCACATCATCCCACCATGTTTCTATTACAGTGATAATGTCATGGTTTTTCTGCTGCAGTAAACAGAGGCTTTGCCATTTACTGTTCAGAGACTCTCCATCATGTTAGAAAAAGCAGTGCAGTCCTCTGCCAAACTTTTCAGGAATTTACTATGTTTAAGCAGTAGATATTGATGATGCTGGGCTACAAGTAAGTGATAAAGCATTATCTGTTTCTTAGTTACCTGGTTATGTGTAAGACTTGACTTTAGCCTAAATGAGGTAAGAATGGGTTTGTGGCTTTATAATTAGCAAATGTGCGAGATTAACAGCAAGACTCGTGAAGTCATTTCTGGTAGCATAATTTCCTATTTTCACATTGTTTAATTAAAGAAGAGCACTTCAGTTGTTTTTTTAATGCAACTTTAAATAGGCAAACAGACAAACCTAATTCCAGGGGGTGGTCCAGAGGTCCCTGCTACTGAGATTCATGGTATCTGAAGTGCATCTGAGGAACTAAAGAAAGGTGATATCCTGGAAAAGAGTGGATTGGGCAGAGAACAGAAAGGAGATACTTGGGAACATCTTTGGATGATTATTAGGGGTTTAGACTGGATATAAGGAAGAAATTCTTTACTGTTAGGGTGGTGATGTACTGGAATGGGTTGCCCAGGGAGGTAGTGAATGCTCCATCCCTGGCAGTGTTCAAGGCCAGGTTGGATGAAGCCTTGGGTGATATGGTTTAGTGTGAGGTGTCCATGCCCATGGAGGGGGGTTGGAACTAGATGATCTTGAGGTCCTTTCCAATCCTAACTATTCTATGATTCTATGATTAGAGAAGCTTTGAAGATGCGAGAAGGATAAATGAGTGACCAAACCAGTAATGGTATGCTAACCTGTCACAGAATACCTTTGCTGTCAGTTTTTCCAATGACAATGAAGCACCGTTGAACTAACTATGAGTTCATGGTGCATTTATCCTGTGTATTTCCCTTATACATGTGTTTCTTCTCTCTTCATTTCCAGCTTCTTCCATGATGTGCTTGTAACACAACCATCTCTAATCATTTTCTCAAAGACTGGGATTTTCAGGAAGACTAAAGGGAATACTTGCCCAGCTACCAACAAATTCCAATCTACCTGATGATCCTATCCACACTTTAATGCTGTAGGCAGTTGAGCTGCCCCTCTCCACAAGTGCTACTGCTGGGTTGTCAGTTTTGTTTCAGGGTTTGGCAGCAGCTTCTTCCCAGTGAAGAAGGTCACAGCCCAGTTTATATGACAAGTCACCCAATACTGTCATTGTATTACGTCTAAAATTCCCAACAGGTGGAGAGCTCAGACATGACCTGGAGAAACTGCTGGAGGACCTCTTATTTGTGTTGGTTTTGAGATACACTTGAGAAGCTGGGAGCTGAAAGAGTGATGCTTCTGTCAAGTCCTAAACATTTATCTATCTGAGAGAAGTCAGAAGCAGTCTACTGTCTTCCTGTTTGTGTTCTCTTGATAATCCGTGGTGCATCCCAGGCACCTGGTTTATTTGTATGTCTGAGGAGAGAGGTCTCTGTCTTGCCTGGGTCATATCAAAAGAATCACACTCAGAAAGTGGCTGCCAGCTATTGCTTGGGACCACAGATCTACCTGATTCTTTATAAACAATAAGAAACATGCCTTAAACTGAAGTTTACATACTTTGCCCAGAAACAGGGCTTTTTTATCGCCTTCTTTTAGGGAGAAGGAATTGTCCCCAGCACCCAATACTTAGATTATCAGCTGGTGTAAATCAGTACCACTACATTAATGTCAAAATGAATGATGTCTGAACCATGCTCATTTGCCGTCTGTCTCCTTTGTTTTCTATGTTGATCTCTCAGGGAGGAGCTGCAAGTCTGCTGGGGGAATTGAGCCCATAGTGGGAGATACACAGGCACCTACAGTTGTGAGTACTACTCTTCTCCTTGGTCCTGTCTACTCTTCACAGTCTGCCACCACCTTTACATGGTTTGAGATTGCCCAGTTCTTTTCTGGGCTCAGAGCTGCTAGAGTTTTCATTGCAGCTGACATGCTGGTGTGCTGTGGCATTAGGTAGTCTGTGCCTGAAATGCAGTGAGAAGCTCACTGTGATCTCTGAGGCTGGAGGCTTTTATTGTGATGGCTTGTGAGATCTGAAAGTTGCACTATTGTTCTGGAAATAATGAGTCCTGCCACCTTCAGCATTTTCTCTGTGGCTGATGGGCTTTACAGTCTGTGTGCTTATTAGATTATTAAGCTTTCTGGTCTGTCTGCATTTAGGGAAGTGAAAGAGTGAGCATTTGTTGGATAGCCCACAGTATGGCTATGTGGTAGGTGGGTGTATGCTTTTTGGGGTTGTGCTGCCATCATGGGTGGCAGGTAGAGAGCAGAAAAGCATGGGTGCTTCTGCTATGGCTGCTTGCCTAAAAAACAGGCCTGAGCAACAGGGATCTGGATTTTTCTTTGTCTACATGGATGGGAAGATTGGCCAGAGGAGAATGCATGCATGGTCATGATTCATTTTGCGTATTGTGAAAGGCACATATGAATACTTACCCAAGGCTTTTGACAGTGACAGCAGACCATATTATCTCTTGCATCTACCAAGCAAAGGAAAACGTAGGCTTTTGTGTATATCACTTCCATGCCACACTTTTTATCAGTGGACCTTTTTGGAAGTGCCACTGTCATTCTAGAGAGGTAAATTGAGGCACTGGGATTTACTCTGGGCAGTGTGTGACAATTCTCCTGGGAGGAGTTAGGTCTTCCTGATGCAATCCATGAAGTCCCTTTTGACTTTCAAAGCTTTAAATGACATTGGGTCTGGCTGCCATGGAGACATGATCTCAGCCAGAGTGTTTGAGCTCAGTCAGAGACTTGAATCAATGGCCCCAGAAAAGAGGCAGCAGGACATTATCAATGAAATGTTTTCAACTGTAATGCGTCCCTTGTTGACCTACAGACCATGCTTTCTTTGCATCTACCTGGAATGACTGGTTCTTGTAGGTTTTGTCTGGATGGGCTGTCACTGCATTTTTATTTTTGCATCAGCTTGAACTGTGGCTGAAGGTTCAGGAGGATGCATAATTTATACATGGGGACACCAATACAAAATGGAGGGAGAGGTGAGTGCTTTCAGGAGCTGCAGATGGTGATTTTCAAGCTATTAAGAAAGCTGCTGTGGCCTCATCTTCCACTGGGGCTGCAGGAAGATGTGAGCACCAAGGTTTGTTTGTTCTTTTGGGAAGAAGTCTCCTTTGTAATTCATAAATTATCCTTGAAGAAAATTCTGCTCTGACTGCAGCAGCTCTATGGGCTGAAGACACTTCTTTTTGCACTGAATAAGAAGTGAAATGATGATGGTGTGACCCAGCACTCGGAATGCAAAATGAGTGGGTTATTGTGTGGCATACTGGAGAAACAGACAAAGTGCATAATGTGCCACACAGCTCTAAGGCATCTTTGCTGTCTTGCTGGAATCACCAGAATCTAGGATCAATTCTCAAGTCCAAAATTTTAGAGTTTTTTTGGAGACAAGCCTTTACCTTTTCATTGTAAATTTTTCACCATGCTCAGAGACAAAGCAAGGTTCTAACAGGTGAAACACATTACGCTTTTCAAGCATCTCCCAGCACTTTCCAAAGCTGAATTTTAGCCACATCAGCTTTTTTGTTGAGACAGATGAGATGGATATCATGATTTTTTTCCTCCGCTTATGTATACTCACATGACATAGTTATTCAGACTCTTGCAGTCCACTCTTATCTTAGTGATACTCATGAGAGGTCTGTGAGTAACATTTGGGAAAGCTGTTTGATGTAGTCATTCATGAGGGTAGTCACAACAGAGATCTTAAAACAAAGGACCCTCTGTGTTTTACCAACAGAAGCCACAGTAACAGGTTTCAGTGTAAATGAGAGTTGTATTGCCTTCCATCAGAGATGACTTGAAAATAAAGTACTTTGATGGTAATACTGCAGATGTCTGCAGGAAACCTAGCACAGCCTTGAACACCGTAGTCAGATAGCTGTGCAAAAAAGTACATGAAGGGAAGAGCTAATGTGCAATACTTCTATTTAAGATAGAGGGAGGAAATAGAAATTGTGATAGCATGCTATTTCAAGTAATAATAGAAAGTACTTGATGTTTACATGGTGAATGGATCAATACTAATTCTGTAGTCAGGGCACATACAGTAGTTTGGATTATACAAGTGATAGATGCACTTGGTATAGCTGAAATTTCCACCCTGCAACATTTATTTCTCACTGCGTGTTAGATGGAATTTTCCACCCAACTATCTGAAAGGATTTGCATAAGAATGGTGATAGAGCAGTATTCTTTAATGATGTGCTTTTCTTTGTTAAACTTCAAAAATGTCTACGATGCATGATGAGGTTTGGATGAATTGCCAAGCTAATGCTTTTATATTTTCTTTAAAGAGCTTATCTTCACTGTGTTGTGGGAGTTACTTTATATTGTTGTCATAAAGGCAGTAAAGCCGACTTTGCAGCAACCCTGGTAGGTGTCCCCTCCTTCTTTACCTTCAGGTCTTAAGTATTGCTGAAGGAGACAGATTACAACACCCCTTATCCAGCACCTGTTTGCCCTCTTGTTAGCTCATTTATACTGCTTCTGTGGTGATACACATGGCACTTCTCAGTGTTGCACTGTGTCTTTTTACTTTAAAAACAATGACCATTTAACCTAGATCAGCCCAGGCTGCTGTACTGTCTGTTGAAACTGAGTCATAACCAGGCTTTTCCCAGAATGATGTGTTGATTTAGAAGAAATTTAGGATTAAACCAAATGAGAATATCTTCTGCTAGTGGTGATATTTACAAAATGATAGAGAAGACCCTTTTCTTTGGCTCTTCAGCAATAGTCTATTTTTTTTTTTAATTATGAAAGAAGAGCTGCTTGAAATTGGTAAACTTTAGGAATGAAACTTGATGAGAAGCAATATTTCCTTCCTCGGCCATTGGCCCATTGAGTCACCTTCTCACCTGCACTGTGGTGAAGCTATTCAGAAACCTCCAACAGCAGGAAAAAATAAGAAGTACAGTATGTGACTAAAAGGTTTGTCATCAAATCCAATTGCACGGAGGGTGCAATGATTCCACTTTTACAACAGCTGTTAGACAGACTGGGGCTAATTTTACCATGAATCAAGGCTTCCATAGCACAGCATGAGTGTAACTGAGAAATTATTTGGATTTAGTTGGGTTTACTTCTTTGTTTTATTTTTTACTTTGCTGATAAAATGCATTAATTGGGAAGAAATTTTAACAGGCATAACTTTTTTCCTAATGATCTGAGGCTGTGCTCTGATACTGAACCTCACATGTCAAATTCACTAGCATTTTATTTTGCTGTGCTTCTGAACGGATAATAGTATCTTGTACACAAACATTCTAGCTATATATGAGAGCCCAGTGCATCCCATATGTAAGCCTTGGTAGTCAATCACACCCACAGGAGAGTCATGCACCTTCCTGTGCTCTCCTCACTTCTTCAGCCTGTCTTCCTCAGCCCCCCAGACTGTAGGACAACTCTGTGTATCAAGAGGAGAGCACAGATATCTGAGCTGAAAGAAGGGAGGAAATTTTTTATATCAAATCTCTTTCAAAATCAACATCTTTTTTTTTGCAGACATTTTGCAATGTCTGGAATTGGAAGTCAAAATCTGTGTTTTACTACAGTGCAGTCTGGCACATGCTCACATGGACATTTGTGTTTTTATGTGCATCTACAGCTATTCACAGCGTGTATATATTTATATATTTGTATTGACATTTATAATGTATCACAGGATACATTTTATTATAATGTAATAAACATATAATTAATTATCACAGGATAACTCAGGTTGGTAGGCACTCTGGGAGTTCTCTAGTCCAAACTTCTGTTCAGAGAAGGGTCATCAATGACATTAGACCAGGGTGCCCACAGTTTTATTCGGTTAGGTCTTGAAAACCTCCAGGGATGGAGACAGCCCAACCTTTCTGGGCAGCCTGCTCCACTGCCAGCCCTTCCTCAGGGGAAGAAATGTGTCTTTATCTCCAGGCTGGACCTGTCTCGTTTCAGCTGATGCTGCTGTCTCACCCTCCTGTGAGGTGAGACAACTGTGAAGAGCCTGTCCCACTGTCACTGATTCTTTCTCAGTAGATATTGTGATGCTATCAGGTGTTCCAAAGCTGTCTCTACTCCATGCTAAACCAGCCCTAGCCCCATAGCCAGTCCTTGCAGGGCAGTGCTCCAGCTCCATTATCTCAGTAGCATCTGCTGATCCCCATCAGTTTGTTGACATCTCTTGCACCAGCCTCTGAAATAGGACTCAGTGTCCTGATAATGCCTGTTGAGTCTTCCCCAGTCCCCTGCTGGCATTGCTGCTGGGGCAAGCCTGCCTGCTGTTCCTGCTCTGATTGTACAGGGTCCCTTTCGGCCCCTTTCTCCAATGAGTTTTATATTTATGTACAAATGTTTGCCTAAACCATATTTTTAGAAATGTGCCTGTGCTGATATTTAAAGCAGCATGTTTAAGACATAGCATCCTTAAATTCAAATTTGCATTTTTAGTGTTTTGTTGAATTTTTGAGGAGTGATAGATCCTCACATCTCTGAGTGGGTACGACTCTGTCTTGTTGTCATGGTTTAAACCCAGCTGGTAACTCAGAACCACTCAACCGCTCGTGCACTTGCAACCTTTTTCCTCCCCCCACTCCCAGAGGGACGTAACTCCCACAGGTTGAGATAAGAACAGTGCAGTAACTAAGGTATAATACAAACAACTACTGCTACCACCAATGATAATAATGATAAGGGAAATAGCAAGGGAAGAAAATTACAACTGCTCACCACCCACTGATCGATACCCAGCCCGACCCAAGCAGTGATCTAGCTCTTCTGTGTAGCTGCCCCCCGTTTATATAGTGGGCATTACGTGGTGTGGTATGGAATACCCCTTTGGTTGGTTTGGGTCAGGTGTCCTGTCTCTGCTTCTTACCAGCTTCCCCTCCCTGGCAGAGCATGAGACTCACAAAGTCCTTGGTCAGAGTAAACATTACTGAGCAGCAACTAAAACCATCAGTGTTATCAAAGCTGTTCCAAGGCTGAAAGTAAAAAACACAGCACTACACCGGCTAGTAAGAAGGAGAAAAATGACTGCTACTTCTGAACCCACTTTTGTATAGGCCCTTACCATAACATGACCCTTGTCCTGTCTCTGAAAACATTTTGTGATCATGGCAAAATATGTTTAGACTTGGCATCCATTGTGTAGGTTCAAGAAGGGAGAATGTCCTAGCTGTGAAACCTCTTGTTCATGGGACTGGTAGTAGGACATACAAAAAGATGACCTGATGGACTAGCCAGTTTGGAGGAGAAGGTACTAGCACAGTCACAGTACTGATGCTAGAGCTGAATGTATTTAGAAAGAATTAAGAAGGTCAGCCTTTAAACACAAACACTTTTGTCTGCATGAGTGCTATTTTACCATTTTTTATTTTCCCCCCAAAATGCGCAGAGCTAGTTTCTGCAAAGCTTTTCTGATCATGTGACAAAAAAGGGCCTCTGTGGCTTGGTTCATTCATCACTGCCCACTGCATGTGTGCCCATCCCATAGTGTTGCTCTGTAGCATCGTGTGAAGTGTGCAGGTGCTGGAATAGCTGTGTATTGGAGTAGTGTGTCCTGGGGTCTCTGTCTCATCAGATGTCACAGGTCATGGCTGATGGGTGTTGCTAGTTCTGCCTGCTAAAATGGCAGTATGCTTTAAATATCTACCAAACTTCAAAAAGCAGCTATCATGAGATAAAGCTGCATGTGTGTTTCTTGCTATATTTTACATTCTACTCTTAGTTGCTATTCTGCTACAGCCCTGTCTGACACCTCAGTATGCCAGCTGTACTCATTTTACACAACAACCAAATCCCCAATTAATGCAATTGATGTTATTTTGCCATTTACACCTGTTTTCTGGCTAGGAACTTGCCGGCATCCCCCTTTCCCCAGTATGTGCTTGGAGTCTCTGGGCCAGAATGCTCTGCAGTGGCTGCAGCCCCCCCTATTTATTTTATGCCAGTGTTCTCTTAACTGTAGTTGAGCAAATACCTGTTTTGTGGCATGTGAGAGGACAGTAGGTCCCAGATAGAAAAATAGTTGCTTCAGAATTAACTGGTATAATGAGGAACAGTGCATTGGCTGGGTAAGTTCATATGGCATTGGGTATGACAAGCTCAACTTGGTGTCTCTGGATTTATGTCCACTGTATGTATTATTTTAACTTGGGTTTTCTGTTTAATTAACCTGTGTGGTTGGACTGAGAAATAACTGCTGCCTTTGTACTGGCAGAAAATGTGGTATTTGTAAAGCGATTACAGTGAAGATAAAGCTTTGTAACAGTGCAGGAAATAAAGCCCACAAAATTATTTGAGAAGCCACACTATCCAGGATAAATGTTACAGGAAGCATTAACCTTCCATAAAAATTCCTTTGCCAGTGAGGAATTTAATACACAGCCTTTGTGAGAGAAGATATCATACCTCAATCATGTTCTGAAATGCTTTATTTAAGAATTAGACATGAGGAAAACCTGGGGTTTCTGCAGTTTAGGCTATTTGCATTTAGATATTTTAAACATATTTTTTTTAACAATGATGCTTAGTAGCTCATAGGTATGTAAATAATATTTATATATAAATGATGTGCCCTGTATTTTATACGCATACATGATTTTTCTACTTTCTCTTTTTCTTTGTGTACAGCAATCTCCTGTGTATTTTATTTTTCCCTCTAATAGGCACCTGGAAGAGGATATGATCACAGCTGAATTGTACAAGCCTGCTTCTCTGACTACGTTAAATGACACTGAGGTTTTTATCATGGCAATTTGGAACCATAATTCTTTCCAAGCTCAAAGAAAGAAACCCTCTTCTTTTTTTTTTTTTTTTCTCCTGATGAGAAAGTTTAGCTGGGCAGTGCTGGAGAACTAACCTGTCTGCTGGTTTCTTGAAGTGATGTTGAAGAGGCATGATTCAGGCAGGGATTCTGACACTGTTTCCCCCTCACTCCATTATGGCACTTCCCAGCAGTCTGTTCAGCAGGGTACTGTCACTGGCACCATCTAAGAGGAGGCTTGAAGCTCTTCTCCAGGATGCATCCAACCTGATTTACCAATCAGACAATAAATGGTACCATTACTTCACCAGCTGCAGTTTGGTTTAGGCTGGAACCAATGTTTAAGTATAAGGTTTTTCCTGTGTGATGTCTAACTGCCAGAGTAGTACAGTTTTAGACTTCAGTCACCTGTGCCTATAAAAAGCAAACTTGGCATGTTTTTTTGCTTTCATTTTGGGTGGACTTTGGTAATCAATTCAATGGCTTATCTTGCTACATTTGGCTTGGCTTATAGCTGCATCAGTGTCTTGTGAAGCCTTCACAGAATGCAAATATTTGGATTAAGATAGTTTGAAGAAAAGATTTTGTTGCAGTTTTATTCCCTAGCCCACATATTCCTGGAGTCTACAAAAACTTGTTCTGTGAAGTCTCACTCTTACAGACTCTTGAATGCTATAGAGTTATTTAGTCTGCACTCCTTCATAGAGCTGCTCAGGCAGTATTGTGTCATGATTTCAGACTCAGATTTGATTCAGAAATGGCTGAGAATGCAACCTTTAGAAATATCTTCCTGTAATGACTACAGTTGGTGGAGTCTCTCTTGTAGGAGGTTCTGGTCTACTTCTTGCATGAAATATTTCTATGGTGCACAAATTCTACCCTCGTGCTTTTGCCCAAAGAATAAACTGTACCTCTCTATGATTCCCATCACATATTTCATCAGTGTGTGCCCTTAGCTACACCTTTTAGAGTGTAGCCCTACATTTGATGCCAGGACAATTCTTTGGTTGGTAAATATTAAGAGCTGTCCGTCCTTGGTATGTACTTAGAACAAACTGCGGGTAAATGCTTTCAAGTAATGATCTGTCCTGACTGTTGCATGAAGCTTTCCAAAAATAGTTGTCTAGAAGTAAAAATAGTCCTGAAGTGGTGTATTAATAGAATGATGCTTCAGGTCTTCTCCTTCCTGCTTGTGCACTAGAAGAACTAAAAATGAGAGGTCTAAAATACTTTCAGAAGAGACTACTGATGTGAGGGGATCTTGATCTAAAAATACTCAAAGTCTTTTGAAGAGACCTACTTTTTGAAAGAATTATGAGCACCCATCTTCTGAAAATTGAGTGATTTTGTAAGGTTTAAAGTTTGAACACAAATTGATGTAGTGTTTTTTCAGTCTCTTGGCCATTTTCTGTATTAATGTGTTATCTCGCAATCTGGGCATTGTAACATGACCCATCAAGCTGTTTTTTCCAATTTATTTTAATGTTTTTAAAGTGAAGAACATTTGCAGTAGGTGATATATTAACATCAAGGCCTGAATGCATAAAGTCCTTTTAAAATATCCCCACTGTCCCCCCATGAGATTTCTGTAGAAATAATTGATATTTCATGTATTTATCACTTGGTATGAGCTGCTTGTTTTGCTTGAATGCCTAGAGGCTGTGACTGAAATTTCGCTCTACTGTGCAAGGTGCTGTAGAGATGGAGACTATTAGACATCCTCTGTACGTGAGAGCTTGCATTCAACAGAGACAAGACAGATGGAGGACAGGATAAAGAAGTATCAGAGAGGTTTGCCTTACTCTGGGTTTTCTTTGTGCTGCCTTTTATCACTCTGCTATCTTCCAGGAGTACCTTAAGCTATGTGATTAGTACTCAGTGTGTTTAGTTATCTACCTTTCCTTTCAAAGAGAAAAATTCACAAGCTTCTTGGTCTAGGATTTTAAACACACTTCCATATTGATCCCTGCACTGTTTGTGTGTGCCAGCAGTGCCAAGGTCACAGAAGACCTCTTGGCACAGGGAGGCTGAGGCAGGGTTTTTGACCATCTACTCATTTGATCTGTGGGTGGTGCCTTATAGGTATAGAATATTCCTGGGGCTATGGATGATTCACCTGAGACAGGAAATTTTGGAGCACCAGGCAATCTGCTAGGTAGCTGCTGCTCTGGAGATGAAGAATATGGTCTCTGGACTCTGCTTGTAATATTGATTTTGCTCTGTGAGAAGTACTGGTGAAAATAGGGGAGAGTAGGCATGCTGTGTTTTTGGGACACTACATGGCAGAGGACCATGGGTGCCCTAAATGCTGCATACTGCCCCTTGGGGAGATTTTGGCTGGGTTTGCTGGGTCACTAGGATCCATTCAGTTGTTGGGGTTATGGTGTCCCGCTCATGCCAGACTGTTGTGCCTCAGCCTTGGTGGCTCTCCCTGTAGCCCTTCTACAGCTGCTGGGCACAAAATGACTGTAATGTCTTTTGATGTAACCAGCTTGGGTCACTGCTTTGTGAAGTTTTCTGCATTTTCACTAGGTTGTAGAGACTATCTTTTTCCTTCTACTTTCTTCATACAGGCAATCAATCACATCCTTGCTCAAATACAGGGCCAGGACCCCCAGCTGCTTTTCAACCAGGGCTGGTATCTGGCGGCACCCACACCACTTAAGTATGTTCTCTCCCAGTACTCTGCCTTTGCATGCGGTTTTGATTTACTGTTTACCTTTTCATGCTTGTAACAAGTAGGCACCCCAAAGCCTTTGAGACACACTTATTCTCTGCATCAGATAGTCCAAGAGGTCATGTACAGATTGAGACTGAACAGTGAAACATCTGTATGCACTTAACCTTGCTTCATTTCTGGCATTGCTCTTGAGTGTTCTCTGGGCTTTGATCAGACCTTTTTAATCACTCCAGGATCTTTCCTCTTTCCCAATATCCTTGCACATGCCTGTTTCTCCAGAGTCAGAAGTCTCATATTCCTGAAGTCAGTTTTTGCTTCTGCCTTTTCACTCTTAAGCTGGCATAGTCAGTAAGACCCAGCACGTTTTTATAGGTGTAGGTCCTCTTTGTCAGGGGGACTCTTGGTTAGTTAATATGACAGTCCATGTACCTTCAGGAGCTGATCTGTTTGTTAGACTAGAAAAACTGGTTTATCTCAACAATAGCCATTTATTTGTGTAAGGGACTCTGTCTGAATGGAATGAATAACTATGTATTTAAAAAGAGGGGAAATTACCCCCATGTTCATAAAAAAGTTTGCAATATGCAAAAGAGATCCATGGTACATAGATTCCCAGATTCTGGCACTGGCTTTTGAGTTTCCAGCCCTACTAACTGTTTCCCAGCATCTTTATCTTGTGAGGTATGGACTTTTCTCCCCTCTGTGTGCTGAAAAATGGCACAAGCTTCATGCTCCTGAGAAGTTTCTAAATTGAGCATTAGATATTTTTATCAAAGACTGGAGTCAAACTTAAATCTTTCACTAGTAGACTGAAGCCTCTTAGGAATGAGATTTACAATACCAAGATTTCTCTGTATGCATATATCCCTTACTATAGCGTCCTAACTAGAAGCTGCTATAGTTCATTTTGCTTGATAGAGCCTTCTGGTGAATTATTTTCTTTCTCAGTAATTTCTCCGTTTAGGAACCCTCCTGAGAAATCTTTACAGTATTAGCTTCAGCTTTGCTGCATCTTTATCTTTAAATAGCTCTTTTAAATTTGCTTAGGCAAATCTGGGGTTTCGTCTGTCTTCAATGGTATTAAAATAGTATCTGAAGGGAGTGTCACCTGGGTAAGAAGACACATCACTAGACGATGCTGTAAATGAGAGACAGATGGATTGCTGCTCAGAGACAACAAGATTATGGGTGGAAACCTGTTTACCTTTTGCAATGCAGCCACTGAGCTGAACAAGTCATCAGAACAGAGCTGAGCTGAATAATGCATATCTCTACCAGTCTCTAATTCTCTGAGCTAGAGAACTGTTTCTTACACCAAAACTCTTCTTCAGCATGCTTGCAGAGTTATCTAACCAGATTTGAATCCTGGAAAACTCCTTTGGTTTGAGTTTTGCTTTGACATTTTTACAACCGTATACATGTTCTTGGCTAGCTAACAGAATGACCCCAGCCTTTTTGCAAAGGCTACCCTTTTCTTAAATCAGCTGCACATAACAACTTGGAGTTGATGGTCTGTCCCTGGTCTGTCAGAATTGTTCATCTCTGCCGTCTTTTGTGTGTCACAGGTAGGAGCCAGGAGGACTTGCAGACCACAGGGAGGAAATACACTTGCATGAAATGTCGTATCAAGACCTGACACAGTTACACCTTTGCACTGGGACACCAGAGGACAAAAACCAGCAAAAGCAATGCCTCATAGTGCTGTTGTAGTAGATGCTGCACAACTGGTATTGTTTTTTTCTTTTTTTTCTGAGCTGATTTTTGGGCTTTTGAGCATTCTGGACTTGATGTTCATACTCAGTTGTTTTTGTCTCTACAGGTGAAGAAAATGGAAGATCACAGTCATAGAAGCTGTTCTGGGGATTAGATTTTGCCAGTGTGTACTGAATAGTACCCTTTGAGGCTGAGGCTAGGCCTATGTTTTTGTCTTTTGAGCAGAAGAGGGAGATGGACCAAGTTTTATGTCAGCTGGAGTATTTTTTGTGTTCACCCTTTTGAAAGCACTGCTGAGATCAGAGGTTGAAATCCTGGCATAGATAATACTCAGCTTGTGGTAAGCTGGTAAAGTCTTTCACTAGCTTAGGAGAGCTGCAGATACCTGTGTAACTACGAAATAAAGGATCAGGACAGTCTGCACCCTCACTGTGCATCTGTCTTTCTTGGCAGTAGCTGCCACTGCAGTGAACTGCAGTGGAAGGGTCCTCCTGTGTAGAAGGAACACTGTGGGAGGCAAACCTCTCCCAGATTTTGGTATGTTCTTATATTAACTGAGGTAGAGACAAGTGGGAAAGCAAGTCTGTGATTTAATGATAAAACAGAACAGTATTTACACCTCTTTAAATACTGGAGATCAGTGCTGGGCCTCAGTTACAGGTGGATTAAGTATGTGGATTCTGGACCACAGGGATGAGGAAACACAGAAGGCTTGGCCTTTCCCCTTTATGTAACTCATTTTGATATAGTCAGTGTTAATCAGAGAAAGACAATTATTTGCATAGAATTCCTAAGCTCTCTTCCCTCTGTTCTGCCTATGTGTGACTCCTCAGGGTATGGCATCCAAGAATACATTTTCAGAATTAAATGCTGGGAGGAAATACATCCGTGTGGAAATATGTTTTGGATCTCAAAGGGATGGTGCTGGAGGCACTCTTGATGCCCCAGGTAATATCCACATTTTGCTTGGGGCAGAGAAATTCCTTTGCGCATGTGGGCCCTGGTACAACAGGAGATGTCTTAAGAGCTGCATACCTGTGCACAAACTGAACCACAACTCAAAATAGTTGTACTGGGGAACACTGAGCAAGTGCTGCCATTTACATTTGCTGTTCTTGTTCATCAGGCCAAATGACAATTTACGTAGTTGTAGTAGAGCAAGTTTTAATGTTTCAGTACCTCAATGCATCTTCAAACTGAATCCCTCCCAAGCAAACAAAATCCCCACATATTGTGATAGGCTAAAATGAAATGTCAATACGCTGCTGGGATCTCAGAAGACCTATAAAGCCAAAGACTGTGTGTCTTTCGCCATAAATACAGGCCCTGACACTGACATTTAGTAGCTGGGGCCATTTGTAGAGAACAATGGGATCTAAAGCCATGTGTAAGACTGTAACAGTACAGTCCAGATGTAACAACAAAGTAAATGAATTCTAGCTCTTCCAAGCAAGGAAAAAGGCAGAAACTGGGAGCAATGAGATGGAGTAATGAAACTGTTATTCTTTTAATGGGTATTCTTCAAAGTATTAGTTAAAGAGCTCAGCTTACTTCTGGTGCAACCAAGTACATCTTCAGCATTTTACCTGGCAGACATTTGTTTGGATCTCATGTATGTGTTTTTGTCCTGTCAGAGGGCAGTGTGGTGCTCCTATAGGTCATCCCGGTGGTTCTTGCTGCCCTCCTGGTTGATGGCTGGTTGGGCTGATTTCCTCTAGAAAAAGCAACATGACACAGAGCAGCAGTGTATGACTCGGGTGTCCCTAACACACAACAGTGCTAGGAGCACATTGCATCTCTTTCGGGATGCAGTGATCTCACCCCTTACAAGAGAGGATATTGCCATCTTGTTTGGTTCTTTAGCTGAGGGAAGTGTTCTGCCATGCAGAAATGTGTTTGCTCCACACTGCAGTCTCAGAAGTGACACAAGGCTGGTGACACAACCACTCTGAGCTCGGGGAGAAAGGTTGGGTGCAGCTCCACTTCCCTCTGCCCTTTGTGGCAGTGTGGATCTGACATCCTGGCTGAGGGTGGCTCCACCATAAGGGCCAGGCTGCACGTGTGCACCACTGCCAGCTGTGAGATCATCCAGGGACAGGTTCTGTTGGAGAGCACATCTCCAGCTGACATCAGTGAGGTCTTTCTCTCAAAGTGAACATTAGGCAGCTATCAAAGTGCCGTTTATGAGTAAGATTCATGAACTAATTAGTCACTAGGCCCATTAATCAGAAAGACTAGAAATAATTCAGAAGAATTCATGCTGTCAGCAAGGATGAGAAGAGCCTTTTCTATGACAGCTTACCTTGCATTTTGATCATTAGGCGATTCGAAGTTTAGCCCATCCGTCTTGTTTATCTGCCCTCAGGGGAAAATAATCCCTGCATCCTAGCCATCTCGACAAGTTTGAAATTCCAACATATTTTCAGTTCTGTCAGTAAAATATCAAATGGGCATATTCGGATGAGTATTGACACACAACAGCACTGGTGCCTTTCTTTCAAATGTATTGTCAACATTTTCCTTTCTCTGCTGCTGGCCTGTGTGTAGTAGTTCGACACCATCTTAGGAAAAGAGAACTGTTGGGAACTCATGCACAGGTCATTAAAAAATGGTTACATTGAAACATTCTAATTATTCTTAGCAGCTTTCCCAAGGCAAGCCAAAGCCATTCCTCAGCATAACTCCACCTTTTTGTGTCTTGGGTGAGATTTATTTACATGTGCTTGAGCAAGAGATGCATCTTAAAATAATCAGGCCAGTGTTTATTTTGGCTTGTTTTGCATCTTTTTCCCACATCAGAAATCCATCCAGAGTCTGTGCAGTAAAATATTTCTTTAACAGATGCATACCATACTGTTGGTATGAAGTCGATTGGTCACTCTAGAAAGTGTACACTAACAAGACAGTAACAGATGGTCTCAAATGTTGGTATGGAGTTGCTGTGGCTACTGTTTTTTCATTAAGCGTTAATTGCTGGATGTGGAAATCATGCTTCTCTGTGTGCCAAAGCCCAGAGATGGGTCTCACTGTGTAACTCGGGTGCAGACAGAGGAGCAGAGAATGGAAAAGTCTGGCCGGAAAGCTGGGATGCTGTGCCATTGACTGGAAGGACTGCCTGTCATTTCCACTTTAGGTGTCACTGGGATGCAAATGGCTTTCTATGCAGAACAGGGAAGGCTCATCAGGAATGGAAGAGATCTGGGAGGTAAAATGAGTTGTCTCTCAAAAGAAAGTCTGCCTAAGAGGAACTGTGGCCTGCTTGAGGTGGAGCAAAGATGCAGTTGACATTGAGGAGAGCTCGTGTAATGGGAATGTGGACCAGGTCAGAAGTATGTTCAGCTGTGCTGTGTATATTCTGTGTTTTGTATTTTTAATGTTACCAGGTGAAGCACTGGATCCTGATGTTAAGGGTACCAAGCTCCTGTTGTCCTGTACAATTTCTATGTATAAATATTCTTTTGAATCCCCCCCATTTTTCTTTTTTGCTCATCCCCCCCCTTTTTTTTTTGCTCATGGAATGTGTTCCTTTTATTTATTTATTTTATTTATTTATTTATTAAATAAAAAATCTTCCTTTTATTTATTTACTTATTTATTTATTTAATTAAAAAAAATCTTCCCCTTTGGATTTATCAAAGAGAGCTACAGTACAGAAACCTTACAAGAACTTCTATCACTTGTGAAAGAAGGAAACCATAACATTAGCTCTCTATCCCAACTACTGTTTAGTGGTGGGATGACAGGTTTTTCTCCACATTTTTGTTTCTGCTCCTTTTAATCATGTTTTTATCGCTTGATATACTCTCCTCATCCATTCTTCTGTTCAGTCTTTGGTGCATCAGAAGATGTTATTCCTTTGGCTAAGCCTACCTGCATTATTTAACCTGGTGCTTCATTAGGAGAGATGCAGCTCAGGGGTGAGATCTCTTAGTTGCATATATATATCAAGTATGGATGTATATTACTGTGGTGATGTCCTAACTTTATTATGGCTCTGGATAGTACTTTGGAGCTCTTCTGCTCAAAAAGCCCTCAACATTTAGCTAAGACACAATCTTCTTTACCTATAACCTTGTTTAATTTTTAATATCAGAACATCTAATTCCATGCAGTACATGTACATAAACAATACAGTACATAACACAGTCAGTGTGATATATCTAATAAGGACTAGATCACTTATTAAAGTGGTCCACATCAGGGACCAGACATGGTCTGGTTATCATTGCCAAACATGGTATCCTGCTTATGTTCCTGTTTCTGCTGTTACATACTGCCTTCATGAGCTGCCTGTGCCATATCGCTTTTGGAGAACTTACTGTAACATCATTACATTTTTCATCTGTCTTGAAGGCTTGATAGGTTCATCCAGTCTCATTTTGAGCTGGTGGAAGAAGAACAAATCAAAAACTTCTGACAAATATCAGAATGTCCTCATGTTGTCAGAATGAAATGTATCGGTGCTTCAAAAGACAGGATAAAAATTTTATGTTTTGACTTTTTAATTTCGTATTATGTATTATAATGAAAATATAAAACTAGGTCAAAATTGATTTCATACTAGCACAAGCTAGTGGAGTTTTACCTGTAGGCTGTAATTTTTTTCAAAGTGAAATGTTTCATATATGTGAAAAACGATACTGTTCTCTCCTTTTGTGATTCCTCTTATCAGTCTCATTGTGCATTTGTGTGATCCTTACTTGTGCTGTATTTTACTTTTCTTTTTCTTTTAGCATTTTTTCCTTGTAGTGCAAGGATTCTGATAATTAGAAGTTTCCAAATTATACTTCATTTTTAGGATTATTTCTTCTCCCCTTTTTAAAAACCCCCTTAGAAATTACAGATTAGGTAAAACTTCTCATCTTTTGCAGTTTGAAGCACTGCTGTTTGATTAGTTTTGGGCTGTCAGAGCACAAACTGTCCAAACCAATGCAATGACAGAGCTTTCCTGAAGATATTGTAAATACACATCAGTTTGCAGAAGTGAATAGCTCAGACCTCTTCACTGATGAACAGGAAAACCCTGCTCTGCCTTTGTTAAAGTAAACTAGCAGGAGAAGTGGTAAGTTAAAAGCAGAGAGAATGGAAGTAGAAGTAGGGTAGAAGGAGAAGATAGGCATAATTGGTTTTAATAAATACCCCTTTTTAATGCTACTTAGACCTGGCTTTTACAGTGAAAGGATGTTTAGCATCAATTATATCAGAAGTGCTTATTTTTTAAATTTCACTATTTGTTTAAGGTAACTTAGAGTACTGCTTTTATTCTGTTAGCAGACAGTACTTCCAGCTAAGTGCAATAGTCAGTTGTTAGTGCTCATTTTGACCATTCATCTTCAATTATCCCTTTGTGCTTTTTCATAGAGTGTGCAGAAGATACACAGCAATAGTAAATGCACATTTTGTTGTTGGTACTTCTTTGACCTTTCATCTTTCCCTGTTAAAGCAATGGTCATTTACCCATCTGAAATGAAGTTTGTACCAAAGTTAGTGGAAGAGGACGTGCAGTTGGTTCCAGGTCTGCCAGTGGTGTTTAGGGTGCCCTTGGGTGTCTCAGAGCCAAATGTGTGCCTTGGTACCTATCAGTTCAGAAGGGGATGAAAGTATTTCCTTTGTCTACTTGCCCCACAGACTATTATTTTGCAAGGGCTCCCTTTAAAAACTGTGACCTTCATGGAGCCTTAAAATATTATAGCGTAAATAAGATTAGAAGAAAAATTTTGGTGGAGTAACTCAAGTTTCCCCTTGGAATAGTTGCTATCCATTTCCCAAAGGAAAGAAAGGCATTCATTTAATTGATCTTTAACTGAAGCTTTTTGTTCAGTTTGAAATGTGGAAAATTTTGTCATGTCGTGGAAATCTATTAAGATGACCAAATGACCAGCATATCTGGGTGATGCATATTAGTTGGTCAAATATCTGTTCTGGCTTTCCAGGCTTAAAGGTAATGACCTTTATTTTAACCATGGAAATTTTTAGAGCATTACCATACTTTTCTTGCTGCAGAAATGCCAAACATTATTTAAAGCTGTTAAGGAGATGAACAGTGTATTGGGACCATATTGCTCTCCTATCATCTGGCATAACGGTATTCTTTTTGCCATTTAAGGTTAAAACACATATGGAACTTGCTTTAATTTGTCACTTTTATTTTCTGAGTTGCTGAGTTCCGGTTTCAGCTGGGATGTCATATTAATTCTGTTTAAATCTTGGGGAGCAAGCAGGTTGATTGGAGTTAACTGTGTACTATGTATAATGATTCTGAGCTTAAGCAGTGTTATCTCCAGGAAATGTCTTTGCTACAGTAGTCATCTGTGTGGAGCCCTGGAGCAATTCTTGGCTTTTTCACTCCTATCACTTCACTATCAAAGCTGAAATGATTAATATTCACAGTAAAAAAATAGATTTTCTCACAGCAAACCTTCCTTTCTATTTCTATTTGGTGAGAACCAAGCCTTCTGCATACATTATATGGATCAGCTAGAACCAGGCTGAGGAGAGAGGATGTATATCTGTAAAACTGATACAAACACATCACTGTGATTATCAGAAAGAAATTGTAAACATGCCCGTGTTCCTAGCACGCTCACTTTTTATTTACTGAGGCCGAAGTCATGCCTGGCTTTTTGTCCCGATTCTCTTATTAGCTATGGAAATAGAGAATCAAAAATGGTACACTTGAACAGGCTGGATTTCTGTTATATGGAAACGGGGTAAGTGGAAATCAATTTGCCCCCTTTGTCACTTTGAGAGCAATGCTCCTCTACTCTGTATCCTGACAGACAACAGCTACTACACTATAACTCTGCCTAGCAGCATCCTGGGAGTTGGCCATGTGTGTAGTGTGACCTTGGCCCAGGAACCTGGACAATTAGTCAAATCTTGGACTACTCATAAAGAACACTGTTTTCAAGATCAGATGCTGACTGAATCTGATCCCTAGCCCTGAACATGCAAAGGACTTCTAAAATAAGGCCAGTCTAAAACAAGTTCCCAGATACCTATCTAGGAGTCTAAGATGCCCGTTATTTAAAAACAGAAGCAAAGCAGACAAAACTTGGCTCAGGTGCATGAGCTGTTTTTCAAAAGCTTGTTTTAAAAGAGAGGCTTAGGCTGGTTTCAGATCCTGCTGGAATCAGAAGTGAGTTTTGCGCTGGTGAGGAGGACCTTAGATGACATCCCAGAAGTCAGTGCTTCACATGAGAAGCATGTTCATTTCAATCTTCTGTTGTGAAAATGATGAGTGGTCATACGTTTGACCGGGGCACACTTCACACTTCAAAAGCAAAGAGTATCTTTGCTTTTGAGAGCCCTTTGTTAGTCAGCCATGTCAGCATAAAGTCTATATATATGTGTACAAAGTACCATACGTATGTATAAATACTTATTAATTAATCTACAGATCTCTATATATGTATAGTTTATGCTAGATTTTATCTGATACCAGCTAATTATTAACCTTGTTGAATGGGTGAACCTAGTTCTAGGGCTTCTTTGAATTACTTCAAGATATCTTGGCAGAAATAAATGTAGAAGATGCTGTAACTCTTCTAAATACAAAAAGTCTATCATGAGGTTGTCCAAAGGGTGGCATGTAATAGGAACCATAGTGCCAGACTGCTCATACAGAAATGCTGCACTTGGAAGATTTAACTCTCAATCTGTCATGGCATAAAGCAGAAGTGAGACTCACCTGCTAATGAACCAAACATGGAGCGTATCTGTGAGATGGAAGAAAAGAAAAGAAAGGTATGGTCAGATTCGGTCACATAACCCGTGGCTGGTGACACAAAGATGAAGCCAAGGTAATGTTGCCTTTGCAAGGCTGCTGGAGAAACTGAGTGCTGTTCCTCATACAGGTGTTGCAAACCTTTGTGCTATAGGATCCTAAGCTGGTGCCTGACACAGGGAGTTTGTGCATGCTGAGTTCCTCTCATCTGGGGTCAGCCTTTGCCAAAACTTCTGTGCAACCTGCAAGGAGAGTCTGCAGGAAGGAGGCACCTACAGAGGGACTGGAGCACCCAGGTTTCCCAGGGAGCTTATAGTGAATCTACATGAGCTGTCTATGTGAGGAGTTGGCATTATCATCATCCCTCATCCCAAAGAAAGAAAACCCCTCAGCTTTTGCAGGTATGACTGTAAAATGGTACCTAAGAAATCGTTGGTTAGATTTGCAAGCTGGAATTCTTTCCCCTTCAGGAGGTGAAGCCGCTTTGTCTCCAAGTGGGAACATCAGAGGAGGCCTCCTGCTATGGCTTCCCAACAAGCAAGGGTTTGGTCTTAGGTGAGGACAGCCTCCAAGTCCAATGCACTTTTGATTCAAACACTGCTGTGCTGAGGGCCTCTCCAGCCACAGCTTCAGCTTTGGATATGTTCCTAACCAATGTAATTGAGACCAGTAAAAGGAAAGAACTACTTCCACTGATGTTAGTAATTTTTTGTAGCAGCTGTGTAAAAAGAACCCAGCATGAATTTGACCCACTCTATCAGTGAGTCAGCAAATAACGCAAACGGATAATGCAGACAAATATAAATCAATGAAAGGTGTGGTCAATAAAAAAAGCATTTTGTGTGGATTGGAACACATTTGCTAGAGATCTAGAAAGACAATGGCCAACAATGCCTTCCAAGACACCACGATGTCCAGTGGAAAAGGCAAGCAGATCACTGGGATTTATTCCTTCAAGGGGTAAAACACAAAGTGAGAAGCACTGCTTTGCATCTCATCAAGAATTTTATGTTGTGTTCATATCTCCCTCTTTGGGGCTGTCATGGGCAAAACCAATGTGAGTGCCTTTAAGGAGGTGGAGTGTGTGCGAATCAAATTCAGGAGCATTTGTTTCAAGAAGAGACTAACATGGTTGTGCAAAATGCAGTATCAGACAACCTGGGTTATGGCCTTCTGAACCCATTAAGCCTGTATGTGAAGCAAGAAGGCTGCATTTTGGTGCTTTATACTGTAAAGCATAAGAACACTCTCTGCTGATAGTGGTGAGGCCATAAACGTGAGCCCAGAACTAGCTGGCATATTGTAAAGGTCACCAGACCACTCACCATTAGGCAGAAAGAGCATTTCCAGGATGTTTGGAGAGGTGAGGATGGAGCCTGGAGTTATGTTGAAAATTACTGTAAATGGATGCGTGGCCTTTTCTTGTGTTGTGTGTCTTTGGCATGCCTGTGAGACACTGAGATGAGAATGCTAAGAAACTGATTCCCATCTTCACTGAGGAACTCTACTTTGGCTTTGGCAGCATAATTGCTATTTGTTTGCTCCCTGATGACATTTTTTACTTTTAAAAGGTGAAACAAAAATGAGGTTTTACATCATAAACTGGTTGGGTCTATAACCTTTCTTTCAGTGTTTGTTCTGTGGCATAAAAGCATAGGAAGTCTAATGGACTTTCCACGGAAGTAATTACCTGGTGTATATCCTTAGCGCTTTTATTGATATTTAAATGTGTAGTTAAAAAAAAATAGTGACAAAGTATTAATCTGTTATATTTTTTGCATCAATTCAAAACAGCAGTTAATGGTACTCTTAGGTAAATTTCATAACTGTTATTTCTTAAACCCACGGTGGTGAAGAGGGAGAAAGATTGGAGGGGGAAGCTGTCCTGATGTAGCTAGGGCTGTTGTTTAACTATTCATCTCTCTTGATAATAGTGTTTGATCAAGAACATTTTATTTTCATTCATTATAACAATATTTTACTCCCCCTCATTTTAACTTAACAATTCAAGTTTTGAAGTCCAGGGAGTAGCAGCTGTGCTTCCTCCACAGAAATGAAATCTAGCAGGTTGGTATTATTACAGACTGTGACCTGTAGCAGTGTTTTCCCATTTTGCCAGTGGGGCTGGCTGCTACTCTTCTTTCTTCCTTCTCATTCCTTCCCCCCTAATTGAGGCCTCTATGCTCTCCCACTTCTCTGTGGCTGCCTATTCCCATAATATAACTCATACACCCTTAATGCATTTACTCTTGTTGAAGCATGTCCAGGAATAGCTTCCAGATGCTGTCATAGATGTCCATTTCATTATTTCGGGTGAAGGGATTTCACTTAAACTTAGCTCCACCAAGAACAGCAGGAGTCTATGCTTGGTCTACATCTGCTCATCTAGTTCATCTCTGCAGTTTTCTTGGCCAGTAGCTTAGTTAAAAAAAAATCAGCTTTTTTCCCTATTCTTTTCAAATTTTTGGAAGTGACTAGATATGTTTCTGGACACCTAAACATCATGGTTCTTAGCAAAGTTAGTTTCTAAAAGCGGTACAACCATTCCAATAAATTATCTCAAATATCTCAAAACAAAGGAGTTGCTAAACCTGTTCTTCATATCAGAGCTCTTGAAGTTCCCAAGAGGTGGTTGTTTACTCATCCAGGAATCTTTGATGGGGGTGTGAGTAGGGTAGAAGAGTGCAAGCATTAGAGGAAATGTTAGTAGATGTTCAGTCCAAAAATGTACTTAGGAGTATAACTCTATTTCCTTTTTCACATAAACTTTACTGCATTAGCTGTGTCAAACTCTTTCAATCTTTGTTATCATTGTTGTCTACAGATCAGGGCACCAAAGGGAGTGGGTTCCCAAGGGAGGGAGGATGGGAAATATGCCAGCTTAATCTTGTAGATCAAGAACCAGAGAAAATGGAAGAAGGTCTGTCGGGTGAGTGAAAAACACCTTAAGTTGTAGGGAACTGAGGGTGGAGAGCTGTGTCTTGCTGCCCACAAGAACTAGTGGTCTGTCACCATCAGAGCATCGCTTTCAGCTTGACTTTATTGAGCAGGAGGGGATATATCAACAATGGCTACTGCAAGTAGGAAGAAGTCCTTCTCCTTGGCTTATGCAGCAGGACTGAGCTCAGGGAGGAGATGATTTCCCAGTGTTTTGTATGCAGTTGCATGTTGGGTGCTCATGGCAGTCCTTTTACTCTGTGATGTAAAAGTTCCAGGGTGCTATAGCACAGCAGTGGTGCTACCTACCCCAGGCAGATGCTTGGCTGTCTCTTGATAGTGGCTCTCTTCCTTGTGCAGTTTCAGGGGCGATGGGGCGTTTCTGAGATAGTTCATTCACCAGCATCCTGCAGGCCTGGCTACACTCTCCCATCCAGGACAGTGATTTATGGTTTTACATATCAGTGAAAAACCACTCAAGTCTGTCATGGCTAGGAGAGCGCCCTAAACTACAGCAGTAGCCCCAATTTCCATTTCCTTTTTTCTTCTCACTTTGCTGCTCCCTGCTACTATCTCTGCTCCAAAGACAAATACAGGTCCAATCCCATAAAGACCTGGTCTTTTTTATAGTAAATGCACATCAACACCTTGTGATGCAGAAGCCCAAGCATTTACTTGAAGATTCCTCATTTCACAGCCAATCTGTGATTCTCCCTAATGAATGGATGTTTTTCTGTCCTGCACTCCAAGGGTTTTTGCACTTCCCCAGGGCTTGTTTACTTTTAATAGATAATTGTATTTCTAGATATTCAAGGAGCTCTGATTCTGGTTTTGAGCATGGTAGAACATGTATTCCCAGTGGAATTGTGTGGTCTGGAGTACCTTATGGAGATGTTGTGTGATAGCTCTGTAGTGGTTTTGAATTGCTCCATTTTATTTTACAGTCATTCTCATCTTACAACTTGAGAAAAAGCAACTGGAAGTTCTTATTTTATTTCTTCTACACCATTAATTATTGTATATACACAAACACATATATAAATATAACCACAGCTTTATGGCATCTGACCTTAGTTGAGTTGTTTCTGTGGCTCTCATATTCACTGCAGTCTCCTCTAATAAACAGCTTGTTCACTGTGCTTATTGCCAGTCCCTTTTTGCTTCAAGTGTCTTGCAAAGGGTGTCTGGGATGGGACACAGATTTGGCACTGGATGCATGGTTTAATTCCCTCCAGTACTAGCTAGAGACCCTGTTTGGATCTGGAGGATTTAGTCTCTGGCAGGGAATGAATGTATCTATTACATCTTCCCTGAAGTGACATTTACAGATCGGCTGATGCTTTTGGCAAGTAGCAAAGGACTCAGAAGATCCACCAGATCTGTGGTGCCTGCAGTGAGCCCTCAGTGAGCTGCCAGGGCAGCAGCACTGAGTAAATGCCACCCCATGAATAGTGGGGCACTCCATTCTCCCTGCTATTTGGAAGCTGTGCCTGCCTGTGGAGAGCAAAACACAGGAAGGTATCAGTGAGTTTTTCAGTGCCACATGTTCTTCACAGGCTGGGGACTGCTGGAGGCAGTTCACTGTGGCTAGGGTTGAACTGTCCTTTTAAAATCAACCTTCGGTGGGCCTCTCTCTCCTCATAGGCTGTGGCATCCTCTGCTGAAAGCCCCTGAGGCTCTCTGCTGAGCTTGATGGACAATTCCTTTTCTTTCTTCCCCTTTGTGCTCTCTCACAAAGAGAAACTGCTTCTCTTCCAGGGAGAGGGAGGGAGGGAGGGAGGCAAGGAGGAAGGGAAGAAGCAAAGAAAACAGGGAGGGAGGGACAGAGGGGAGGATGTTTTTGCTTGGCCTGGGATGTCTTCACCTCCACACTCCCAGCCCTGTCCCACTGTCAAGCTGGATTGCTGTTGGTATGGCAACGCGTCCCTGCACTAACTAAACCGTGAAAGGTGAAGGAAAATAATTATTCATCTCCATTTGACTAATGGAAAACAGAGTCCCAGAGGTTAAGATTTCTTGAAGGAATTGTGTCCTGGTAGTGTTTTTCTTATGTTATCTGCAGTACCTGGATTCTCCCAGGAACCAAGGTACAGCCAGCACTGATCTGAATTTTTAGGTGCCTTTGACAAAGTTTACTTTACAAAAATTCAAACCTGGTGTTTCAAGAATTGTTTGACGTTGCTCTTGCTCTGCAGTCATTAAAAGGACTGTCCCAGATGAGCTGATCAAGGTTGCGGAGGTTGGCAGTGTGAAAGTAGGACTGAACCACATCTCCTGAATGTGAGTTGACTATCTTCTGATGCTTTCCTTTCTGAAACTTATTTTAGAAATACAGTAAAATTCAGTTTCTTAGCCTGAGCTTCTACTTGTGCTTGAGTGGATAGTTTTGTGTCCTTTGAAAGACCACCAGCAACTGGGGAAAAACCTGCAAGTGAACGAAAAATGCCTAAATTTGCAATGCCATCTGTGGACATGTAGAAGCCAATAGACGACATCATGCCTGTCCTGAATGTTGTTGGTCTCCATGCCCAATGTTTTAACTATGTTTATGTGCTTTGAAAAAAGAATTTCATATGCAGGAGCCTGTTGCCTTGACCTGAACTTAGCAGAGGGGCATCTTGAGGCATTGTCACATCTTGGGAATGTGGCCTAGCTTTGCATCATTTATAGAGTATGCATTATTCTGGGCTAATGTGAAAGTAAGCCTTTGATCTCATGCCATTTTACCAAGTGAAATAGATGTAACTGTTGAATTCCTTCCTCTTTTATCATTCCTCAGTCAATAATACTACAGCTCACCATTCCTCCACCCCCCTCCTCCTTTGTGCAGCTTCTGGGGCAGTGTTGCTTTCCTTCTGGTTTTCAATCCTGCTGCATTCCACATGCTTTCAAGACAGGTTTTGTACAGGAAAAAAGGAAAATACATTTCATAATGCAAACATGCCCTGCTCAGCACTTTTAGTTATCTTATTTATACGCTGCAGGACAGCTTTCTATGACCCAGTGATTATCATTTCCCAGAGCTATTATAATTTTAAAGCTACCTCTAAATTGTGCTCCAGCAGATGGTACAACCCTATGAGCCTGAAAGGGAGGGGATGGGGCAAGCTTCACATACACACAAACCAGGCTGTTGCCCCAAGAGCCAAGAAACCTCTAACTTGCATTGTTTCTCACAGTGTTCAACTTAAGCATGTGTTGTTGAGTCCTGTCAGGCTGTTAACCACCAGGGAAATCAAGGTGGTTGTTTTTCTTGGTTTTAGGCCTGTCTACCCAACTGATTTTTTTCTTTTTTTTATTCTTTTTTTTCCCCCTCTGCATAACAACTGAGCTGATTAATTCCAAGATAGAATACCAAATAAGTAGGAGTCATTCATTATATGCAGTATTCTAATAGATTTCGGTGTGATCTAAACTTGGATTGAATACTAACCCATTGATTGCTATTCAGTTGTTTAAGCAGCTGTGCTACTAAGCTGAGCAATTGCACTGTGTCATCCTTCCTTTTCTTCCTTCAATTTCTACCTCCCTTTCTCCACTCTTGAAATGGCTAAACCCTTGTCTATACATTTTGCTTCAGAGGATTGTGTCCTTTGTGACTGACTAGCAAGTATACAATGGAAATGGTAGACAGCCAGCTAAAGTCATGAAAGATACGTTATCCTCATGTAATCGGGTGAAATTCCCATGGGTATTTCACCAAGCAGAGGAGGTTGTTATCATTCTTGTTGAGATGATAATAAAGAGGTGTGATTTACTGCTTCAGTTGTTTCAAAGGTGTCATTTGAACCTACGGGAGTGTGGTGCTGTTAAACAGACCTGGACAAAGCCTAACAAAACAGTGATTGCACATCTGTATCTGCAGTCAGAACCAATAAAAGCAAAATAGGCTTGATTATTTTCAAAATCTTGCACTTTTCTTTGACTCAAAGTGAAGCTATGGGTCCTTACCCACAGTGCAAATTAGGTTGCTTTAAGTCTTTTTTCAGCAGTGTACATAAGCACGTATACACATATGCATATATATATACATGCTTTCTAATTGAATGTGTATATGCGTTTTTATACATGTCAATATACACATTTATGCACTTCTAGAAATATCTAAGTGCTTTTCTTCAGTTGTGAATGAGCTACGTTTGCTTTTGAAGTTAAATACATACTCATAGTATCTTTTGGAAAATGTGGTTACTTTAGGTATCTAAGCCTGAGATAGGTACCTATCTTTAGGCTACTAGCTTTTTTACACCTTCTGGCCTTTACCACTGATGGTAATCTATCCTGGTGAACCTGATTTTCTGCATAACATTGGGCAAAGCTCTGCATCATCACTTGTTGCTGCTTATGCCTGCAGCCTTTTAATAATTCTACAGGTCCACCTCCTTTTGTATAGCATATAGGAAAGGTTATTACAGGTGGCTGCCTGAAGTTGGGAGCTAGAACTGATGTAATAATATAGGAAGAATCCTCATTAAAAAAAAAAGATTTTATAACAGGCCTTTTATTACACTTTGCGACTTAGATTGTATTGAGTTTGTTATGAATTCTGCTGACACTTCCACAAGGAGTTGAAGCGGGGCTGCATTGTGGTGGTGGAAAAAAAAAATTCAGATCTCTTTCATATCTGCTGCTTGGATGCCAAAAATGGTTAGTGCCAATGGCCATTCTTGCTTTAACATGTTATGGAGAGGAAATAGCTGCAGGGAGAATTACAGGAGAGGGGGAAAATAGGCAGCTGGCTTATGGGTTAACTGTGAGATTCCAGCTAGCAAAGAATTTCTTTCTTCTTTCTGCATTGAAGCCCATGGATGATAAAGCTGAAGTTCTACATCATAAATTCCCATTTGGACATTCAGTTTTGAGAACCTACATCCAGCATCCTTATCATTTTGAAGTTAAAGTCACAATCAGTAATGAAATCTGCTTGCTTTTCACACACTGAAATTAGCTTTGATTCTTTGCCTGAAACATATGTTTAAAAGGCAACATGCACATACTGTGCACTGACCCTATCAAAGCAATAAATACCATTGAAGTCATTTTCCAAAGCTGCCTACAGCATTAGTTTATTTTTAATATGGTCCCTCTGAAGGAGTGGTATAGGAAATACCTATGGGAGCTATTTCAGTTGTCTGTCTGGGGTGAAGTCCTTACCTTGCCCTGCTGAAGAAGAAAGTAAGAGGGGATACTAATTTCCCTTTGTTGTTGTGAAAGATAATGTTTAATTCATTGGATTTAGTTCCTTTCTAAGGAAAATGGTATTCTGTTTGGGTGAGAAAATGTTTCTTTGATACTTAGTATGATTTGAAGCGAGGTATGAGGGAGAGGTATATTGCTGTAACTGAGAATGGGGTTTAGTCTGTGACAGTTTTCCTGATTTTTTATGATAGCTGTTTTAGTAATTTTTTGCTTTATTTATCCTGCAGTGTTACCGGGAGAATCCTTCTGGCTCTGGAGATTCCCTTTGGAGAACAAGGAGGATATGGGCATGCATCAAATGACCTTTTCCAAACTGAACCCACTCACCCATGTGAAGATCCACAGTATTTAGAGATCAGGGGTTTATGACAGGGTCACAGAGAAGGTAGGTGGCAGAGCTGGTGAGTGGGTTAGACCATGGATTGGTTTCACACTTTGGTACCATCCTTCTTCTCATATTAGTGCCTTAAAATTGCTAGCCTTTCCCTATGTTTTGCATGCCAGACCCACAGTAGCCTCAAACAAAGCACACACCTAAGTGCACATTTTTTTTTCTCCCTTGAATTTCAAGTGACATAAGCACAGCTTAGATTTTACAGACCTGAAAGATTGGTCCTCTGGCAAAAGGAGCACATTTTTTGTCACTCATGGTCACAATTAGAAAGACAACAAGGCCAGACCCCTCCATCACTGCTCTTTAACACTGTCAGCAACAGCTTTACCAGAATTATCCTGTCTGAGGCATGAATGGACCTATTCATTCCTCACTTTGTTTGACCTAGGACTCTAGGAACTGTTTAATAGCATATAGGCTTCTTTCTCCTGTAAAGAAATGATTAAGGTAAAGACTGGGCTAAAAAATGCACTCTCTTAGGCATGAAAGGTTAATTTTGTGTTTGTTTGGACACATTTGTAAAGTAGCTGTGTTCTGCACTGTGCTTTTAAATATTGTTTCATGCCATATAATGAGTTTGAAATCTGTCATCTTCTAAGGTTTGTGTTTGTGTAGGAAAGAGAGAGGAGAAATATACAGTTTTAGGAATATACTTTGATTCAATTTCTTGCATTTTATTTTGGCCAAGATAGAAAATGCTCAGATCTCATGCTAAAGACATGTTTTCAGAATGCAGTGGTTTTATTTTAAATGGGTCCCCAGAGAAGATGATCTCAGGCAGGGAAATGCATGCTGTCTTTTGAAAGAGATAAGAATAATCATTGTATTTCTACTGTGCATTTCTGTAATGCTGTAAATAGTACATAAATCGCAAGATGAAGATCATATTCAGTTGCTGACAGTGAAAGTGTGGCCACCAGTATGGTGAAAACAGCAGTCTGATACAGGAATTTGGTTGCAAGATAACCAAGAAACTGCCTCGTTTTCTTACCTATAAATGAAGCAGAGGCACATGGGTATCAGGAGTCTTGTAAGCTGAAGTGAATCTTGCCTTGTAAGTGGTTTTCAGGAAATCGTAAAAGGCAGATAAAATCCATCTGAACTATAAATCTGAGACTAAGCTGTGAGCTCTCTGCTCATGTAGCAGAGCCTTGCCCAGCTAAAACCAATGTGACCATTGTGAACCAAGTGAAATTGTGAGGATCATTGGCAAAGTCATTCAGATGCTTCTCAGCAGCAGGGTCCAGCTCGTCAGTTTGATTCAGTACATAATTACAGTTAGATTTTGAGCTCCCTGCTTATGAGCAGCTTTCCTAGATAAGCTGATGGCATCAGCCGTGCAGAATGACCCTGCTAGCCCCTAAGGAAGGTCATCATTAGCTTGTCTTCAGTGTAAAAATGGCCACAGAACTCCTTTCTTTCACTAACTCCTCTGTAGAGCAGGTATATTGTTTCACTCTAAGGCAGGCTTATCTAGCAAAAGTAGTTTTGATCTCTCATTGCCTTTTTGCTTAACTGTCCTGGTCCTGAGGTTCACATGAATACCTCTGGAAGTTTTAGAAATTGCCAGAAGTATTTGGTCATTGATCATTCATGTAGAGTTGGAAGAAGTGCTGGGCATCACTAGTTAACCATCAATCACAACACAGCAGAGCTGAGTGTGGTTTCACCTTTCTTTGGAAGAGTTTGTTGAGTTATCATGTGGGAATTGCACAACAATGGACCAGCTCCTCACCCCCAGCTGCTGATCCTGTGGTGGTGCAAGTGCTTGATGTGTTTGATGCACCAACAGACTCACAAACAACCCAGAAGCAGACTACCCAGCACTGAAAGTATCTCCTCTTTCTGGGAACAAGCCAACTGTTTTTCTGAGACATTTAAAGAAAACAGAAATTAGAAAATGGCTTACTTGATGGAATTGCTGTTATTTCCTCTGAAAAGTTCATTTTTATCAATAGATTGCCGTTTTTTTAAACGTTTTGAAAGTGGATGTGGGAAATGTCTGTTCTTCATGAAATTCTATGCATTTTTTCAATGTAAACTAATGGTAAACTGTGCTAATTTTCTGTCTTGAAGATAGGCACAAGCCTATGGTAAAGTAAGAGATTTTTTAAGATTAGTTTAAAAAAATCCATGTTTAATATAAATTCAATATATTTTTTCTTAATTATGGCAAGTTTAGGAGAAAACCTAGATAATTGCAAAGCCATCAAAATAAAAATGTCTTATGTCTTGTTAAAAGCAGACTCTTCTGCTAACTAATTCTCAAGTCCCACATGGACTGGGTGGATGATATAAGTCTTTGTTTTGTTTGTTTGTTTTGTTGCAGCTGGATTTATAGGCAGCTTTTCAGAGGTAGGCTTTCTTTGTTTTTATAATGGGCTAGAGAGCTTAATACTCTGCTGCAAATGGTCTTGATTGCACAATTTATGATGCTATTTGATTTAATATTAAGTAGAATAGTAGTTACAAGGTTAATGTTCGTTTTTTTTCTCTTTTCCTGCAGAGCTTACTTTTTAAAGCATCCTTAATCAGAAAGCTGCTGCTTACTCCAGGAGATGTCCCTTACTGAAAGAACATAGTGTATGCAAGCCAGCCCCCACAGAAACTGCAAAACGCCAGGAAGTTAACTAGTCATTCCCAAACTTGACCAGGTGCTAATTTTCTTCCCATTTCTCCTTCCATCATCTCACTGCAGTACGCAAAATCTCTTGGAGATCCTCCATGCTGTCTTTTAGGTATCTATAGTCTGTAATACCTCTGGTTTGTTAGCCACCATTTGAGGATCGCTTCTGCTGAAACCCATGGCAAAGATCCATGGGTTCTCTCCTGGCTTCTCAAACAGAGCTACAGTTCTAAACCCCCCTTACCATGTTGCTTATGGAGTGCAATCACTTGTTAGAAGAAAACTTACGCCCTTAAGCAGAAGAGGAGAAAAACCATATCCCAAGAGAACAGAAAAAAAATACATTAAATATCTCTTAGAAAAAGGAAAGGGAAAAAATCCAAAGAAATCATGCCTAGACTGTCTGGTGTCTCCTTTTTCAGGATTAAGAGAGTGCTATCTTTAGGAAGACGCTTGTTGGGATAATGAAGATTGTGCATTTAGCAGCGTAAATAATATCAGGTTCCTGTTCCCACAAATGCATTTTTGTCTAGTGTCTGCAGCTTAGAAAAGGAACGTTGCAGATTTTCCTCACCCATTCTTAGCAAGCATCTAAATGCTGATCTTTTGCAAAAAAAAAAAAAAAAAGCAGAAAAATTAATCTCTTATAAATTTGACCCACTATGGGGTTGGTTTTTTTTGCATTATTGATATGTTTGTAATTTTCATCTGCCCTTTCTTCAGCATGTATATTTATATATGTGTATTGTTGTTTTTTTTCCCCACAAACCTGCAGTGCAGTGCAAAGCTAGATTTAAATATTTTCAGACTGACTGTACCCATAATTTGCATTCCACTGACTCATTCAGAGCAAAGACATCTGAGCAGAAATACAGCAGATAAAAGAGAAACCATTAATCCAGGGAAGATTACTGGCACAGAATCTTTATCCTGTATCCTCCCTGAAATGAGACAAAGATCTTACTATGTACATCCCTCTGGCTTAGCTTCAGAAAGTAAGCAGTACAGTAGTGTAGACATGGTACTTTTTAAAGACACATTACATTGGACTGAAACTTCAGCCTTCTGACAGAACTTGTTACTGCTGAGGTGTTTTTTCAGTGGTTGCTTTCTCAGAGGGCTCGTCAGCACCCCAGAATTGCTTTTTGGCTCATGTAATGGGTCAAACAACACATCCCTTATCTGCTCCTAAAAAGATAGTGTATGTCTCCTGGAGGATGGAGACTGTTCTGTAGCACATTGGTTATATGCATATTTTACAGGGTTCTTGCTCCTTCTGACACCTGATCTTGACGTGAGCTGTAAATGCCATTTAGCTTTTAATGAGTCTAATAAGGCTAAAGCTTTCCAGATACTGGTGCTTCAGTTCTGGAAGGGGGGTGGGCTGAGGATGTTGAGCAGGCTTGCCCTTTTCAGGAGACACTGATTCCAGGTGACTTGGCATATTAGATTTCAGAGTGTGGCAAGCTTTTATCTCCCTTCTCTGTGAAGGTGGCAGGCTGCAGTTGCTTTTCCATTTGCTGGTTGTTTGCGTCTTTCCCTCTGTCTCTGCCTCTGCAATATTGATCCTCAGTTGAAAGAGCTGAGATATACAGAGCTTGGGAAGCATTCCTTTCTTCTCTGGCAGTAGGTGGAAAACCTAGCTGCCATGCAATTGCCACACTGTCTTGGCTGCTACTGGTCATTGACCATCTCCTGCAGGAGTATTTTCATGCCATAACAATAACAAAACCTACTATAGTCAGTTAAGGGTTTCACTTGAAGCAGCTCAGAGGGTTAGATGGCTTTCTGGAGGTATTTCCATGTGTTTGTGACCTTATCTTGCTATAGTTTTCATTCAGCTATGAAATTAAATTGCAGGAAATGATTCAGTTTCAAATCATTCTATTTAGACTGGCAGAAGCCAAAAACCCTCATGTGAGCTACAATAATGTGGACTGTTATTTGTATGGGAAATGTAAATACTTAAGCATGCCTGAACGGTTGGAAGAGAAGTCCAAACTCTTCTGAAGCTTGGATTCTCAGCTTTTGTTCCAGACAATTCTGTTCCTCCAGACCTCTTGTTCAGGTGAAGAATGTTTTGCTTTACTTGTCTCTGTGTAGGGTGAATGTATATTAAGACCCCTGGAAAATAGCTAAGCACAACAGGAACCAAGATCTGGAAGAAGATTGTTTCTAAACAATGCAGCAGCCTCTTCCAGTTAAGAGCAGAAGAACATGGAAAAAACCTTATTGTTATGGAAAGTGAAGCTTACCAAGAGTAAACCATGATTTCTTTGCTGGTTTAAACCGGGAAAAGCTGAGGTCAGAAGCAAATCTTGTTTCTTCTGTAATCCAGAGCCAAAGAGCTACAGTGGCTTACTTTATCTTTTTTTTCTTTTTTTTTCCCTCTAAAAATGTTCACATTACCCATTAAAGGGTGATTTGATTTCAGGTGTCAGCCTCAAGGTCTGGGTAATAATCTTTCTCAGAATGAACCTCTTATTTATGGAGGAGACTTTGCCTGTTTCTAAATGTACTTTCTTCTCCTGTACTGATCAATTATCTCCCCTGATCCATTTTAGACTATGTCACCTTCACAAATATTGAAATCAGAAAGTTTATTTATTGCAAAGGATATATAAATAAATAAGTAAAGAAGATACATCTTTCAGTCTGCTCTCTTGGTTTATATTGTTCCTTTAGATTTGAAAGGCAAATGTATAGTCTTTATAATTGTGAGTTCTTCACACTTCCTGCTAGAAGGGGCCCTTTTCTGCCTCTCCTCTGGGCAATTGCCGTGAGGGCCTGTGCCTTGCATGCTCCCTTTGAACCACAGCTGTTTATTTTGCATTGTGCCACATTTGTTTAGAATTTGACCAAATGACATTATGGATGAGCGATGGGAGGAACAGCTTGCAAGGGAACTTCAAGTAATCTTAGATCAGCTAGCTGTCAGCTGCACTGTGTTACTATGCAGTATGCTCATTCCTCTTTTGATGTCTTTGCAGATGTTTTAAGCTTCACACAAAAAAAGAAAGTATTTATACAGACACATTACCTCACCTGAGAGGGAATCATTGTGCTGTATGCTTTACATACAGTAGAAAATGCTTTTCTGTTCCTCCTACGAACTTAGCATCTAAATGATCAAGACAGATAAAGCTTTGGAAGTGAAAGAGAGGTCCAAGGTCACCTCTGCAGGAAAGCAACAGAACACGTCTCCCATTCTGCAGTCAGGTGACAGTCTGTCCTGTCTCTTTTATAACAGCTTTGATAAGATGACATTTCACAAATCTGAGAAACAGACACTGCCCATTTCCATACTTGCAGGAAGGGTGTCTTCAAGTGAGGAAGCTTGATTACAATGTCTGCTGAGTATGTGAGGGAAAGAATGAAATATTTCACTTGCTACAGTTCTGTTTTTTTTTGTTCTCTTCCAGTATCTAAAGGAAATATGGTATGAACTTTGTTCTAGTCACTGCAAACAGTTTTCAGACTGGTGCAAGAGAAGATGTGTAGAATGGGACCAGGACTTTTTCTGTGTGTATATGCACGTGCCTATGAAATGTCTGATTTCTAGAAATCATCACACATGTAAAGTTAAGCCTATCAGCAAGTATTTGTATACTGCAGGACTAGAGATATTCATCACTTGCCACGGAAAAGAGTTTTCAAGACCCTGCAGTAACCGTCTTCAGGGGTTCCTTTATCTCATAAGGCATCCCAGCAGAGTTTTGCAAAGCTGTGTAACCCTCTCAGCCCCACTCATGAGGATGGATAAGGCAGATGAAAGAGCTACAACTCGGCAGCTTGCAGAGAAAGAAGAGCAAAGATCCTTCCTGCCTCATGGTATAGAGATCACATTAATGCCAGGAGCTGCATTTGAGAATAAATGGAAGAATAACAGATCCCTGCATGTTGCCATGGAGCTCTTCTGTCTGGGCTTCAGGCATGCTGTAAAATACGTTCCTTCTCTTTGTCCCTGTTTTAGGCAGTCCTAGTTAGTCTTGACAGCATTACTGTGCTCAGCAATCAGTATTATCCCCATAAAACAAGTAGGTTAGTGTCAGCAGAGCCATCTCTAGGGCTTGCGTCCCCTGACTCCTTGCTTGCACACTGTTTTCCAGACCACCATGCTCTGCTGCTTCCCCCCTCCTGATCCTCCTAAGCACTTATGCACCACCACAGAGCTTGACACACAGAGAAAAGCACTTTAGAAAAACAAAACAAAACAAAACAAAACTAACATTTTTTTCTTCTTGGAGATGGATGAGACTCCTTTTTTTTTTAATATAATTTGTTGATTTGCCAGTAATACTTTACCAGGCTTGCCTCTCATGGTGTCTGCAACTTGACATTATGAACCTTCTTATTAAATCAAGTGCTTCCTGAGCATTAGGTGGTAGAGTGGAGGAAGAACCAAACATGTTTTCAAGGAAAGCTAATACTGATAAGGTGTTGGCCGCTGGCTGTCCTGTTGTTGTTAGAATGCACATTTTCTCCCTTGAGTATAGAGTACCTTCTGATGGAGAGCTTCTTATATTGAAAAATGACAAGCATTAAGAACTCCATGCCACTTCATTGCTGAAATATTTACTAGAGCATGCTCACTTCCTCCCTCTGAAAGTGCAGTGTATTTATAGGAGCATCCTGTAATGGAGCACCAAGGTCTGAGCAGTATTTCTGAAGAATAAGGCAATACTATGTGTGAAGGGGTGGGACAGGGCTCTTCTGTTGTCCCCTCCTGTTAGCAGGTGTTGGAAGCCTGCAGCGAGCTGCAGAAGTTGATTGACTGAAGCAGATTTGCTTTGGTATGTGAAGTGTGTTAAGTCCCTGCAGGGGATGGGAAAGGCTCACTCTCTGAGGAATTTGGGGGCTGGAATCTCTACAGGAAATTACCAGAAAGGAAGGACCACCTTTGGGTGAAAGGGGATGTTTAGGTATTTTTTGTTATCATTAAAATACCAAATCCTGGGGATCCATTGCCATGTAAATACTATAGGTTAGATCCTCAACTAATGTGCAGTGGCAGGTTTGTAGTACGCTCTCTATAACAGCTGGGAATGTGAGGCCATTGGGTATGAGAAGATTCTTTCCCTGCTTTGTGGCTGTGAGTGTTAGAAATAAGGTCCCTTAGCTCCTGTCCAGAAAGCAAGAACAATGGAAAATTGAGGTCACAGAAATGACAAAAGCAACTCTTGTAATCCAGTGTTGTCAGCACAAATGAAACAATTGATTGAGAAGTGTCTACTAACCAGGCAGCAAAGAGCGCAATTAGAATTGAAATATCATGAGGGTCTATTTTGGAGTTTTATGACACCAGCATGCACCACCCCACTAATTTTACATCCTGATGATTTTTCTGTCAGGGATGAAATCAGCTGGGGACCAAGAACGATCTTGGACTGAAATAAACTGTGTACCCAATGCAGGATGTTTCAGAGCTTCAGCTGTTAAAAGGTACCATCATAAACACAGGCTAATATTGAAAGGCAGTCTTCTGATACAGCTTTGGATGAATAAGGATCACCACAGAGTGTAGCTGAAGCCTGCTTCAGCTTCACTGGAGACCATGAAATTTGCTGGATTTACTGGATCTCCTACAGCAGAAATACATGATGGAGATCTCCCAAATGAAAGGGTGTATCAGGGCTCAAGCTGGACAATGTTTCAGGAATTTATGATTAAGACTTGAGGAAGGAGAACCTGTTAAGGACTACCAGATGTGTGGGGACTCTGGGACAGCTTGCTAATGTTAAAGGTGTGATACTTAAGTTCTTGATAGGGAAAAGAAAGCCTTTAGACAGGCAAGGATGTTTTCTTGCTATCCTTATGTCCAAGGAATGTAATTTTTGAGAAGTGTGGCAGAAACGAGTAAGCCTGGTGGTCTGGCAGAGTAATAGTATGTAGGTACTTGGTCTGCAAAGCAGGGTGAGCAGGCACAGGGTGAGCAGGGTACTTGCCAGTGGAAACAAATAAGTGGGAACAGTGGGTAGCAGATTTTGGCAGGCAGGGGCAAAACTGACTTATCAACAAACTATTTCTGAATAGGAGGGTATGGTATCTAGAGAAGGAGCTCTTTGCAGATAGACTTGTGTGTGCTGGTTGCCTGTTTGAGGAACAGTTAATAGACCCCAGGAATTGGGTAAATTCAATGTGTGAAGCTCGATGTCTTGGAGCACCACTGATCACATTGCACATGGCAGCTGTTTCGTCTTTCATGTGGATCCAATCTTAGTCAAGACTTTCAATAAAGTGTTTAGTAAGGGACCCTCTGATCTCTTAAATAGTAGGTACTGTAACAGCAGTGCAGTGCAATGCTGAACAGTCAGTTACTTGAAGGGTTGCTCTATCAAGCAAGAATGTATTAAAGTTTCTTGTGTCATTGCTGAGGCTGGGATGGTTGTGACAATAATAACAGTGTTAACCCTGGTATTCCAAGTTGCATAAACAATTTCTGACCAGCCATGTTGGGGGTTGTATTTACAGAATGCTTGTCTACACAGTACTGAGTACAACGGAAAAGAATGGTATGTGTGCCTGTGGCATTGACAACCACAGTTGGTTTCACGGGGAAATGCAGACACTTAGTGTCCCAGATAATGGGGTGATGAACAGAATTACCTCTTCATGTTCATCTATTACCCCTCATTCACACTCAGAACTGCTTTTCCTTTGTTAAAAGGTAAAACTAGGTACCATTTTCCGTATTGTGAATGGAAGTTCTATTTTAAGAAAGGATCTGAAATCTTCTACTGATTCAGTTAAATGTGACATTCATTTGAAAATCAGTCCCAGGTTCAGTCCAGGACTGGCTGCCTCTCATAGTCAGGTGAAGGACTAAGCATGCTATTTAATTTGCACAAAAGTGGCAGAAAGGGAATATAGATTTGAGCTCTGCTAACTCTGGCTAAGTAGCCATGCACATTGCAACATGAGAAGGCCTACTGAACTTTGAGGTACTCCTTGTGACTCAAGTCATTGCTTGCTGTAAGCAGAGGTGATTTGCTTTAACCTTCATATTACAGAGTGCTGAAGGCCCAGTACAAATGCAAGCGATTATCACTATTATGTTGTTGTTGCAGACATCTTTGCTTGGCAACAGCAGCTATTTCTAACTTGTTAACCTGTTTGGAGGTCCCTGAAGGTATAATGCAGTACTGTTGTAATTTAGCTCTATATATCTACTTGAAACTAACCAACCAAACTTAAGAATGAAATTTCTCATCCAGAAATCGTTACTACAGTGGGATAGAGTTGTGTTAAAAGCATTTCAGGCTTCAGAAAAGGTCACATAAAACATTCTTCAGTGCTACATGATAGGTAGAAAATACCATAGACTCATAGAATGGTTTGGGTTGGAAGGGACCTTAAAGATCATGTCTTTCCAACCCCCTTTGCATGGGCAGAGACACCCTTCACTAGAGCAGTTCTCTCAAAGCCCCATCAGCCTAGCTTTGAACAATTGCAAGGATGGGGCATCCACATCTTCTTGGGGCAACCTATTCCAGTATCTCATCACCCACATAGTAAAGGACCTCTTCCTACTGTCTGATCTAAATCTCCCCTCTCTCAGTTTAAAGCCATTCCTCCTTGTCCTGTCACTACCTGTCTGTGTAAAAAGTTCCTCTCCAGATCTCCTGTAAGCCCATTCTAGGCACTGGAAGCTGCTCCCAGGTCTTCCTGGAGCCTTCTCTTCTCCAGGCTGAAGAAACCCAACTCTCTCAGCCTGTCTTCATGTGGGAGGTGCTCCAGCCCTCTGAGCATCTTTGTGGCCTTCCTCTGGCCTCAATCCACATCCTTCTTATGTTGGGGGTCCCAGAGCTGAATACAGTACCCCTAACTTTAACCTCATCAGGTCCACATTCTTCTTATGTTGGGGATCCCAGGCCTGAATAGAGTACCCCTAACCCTAACCTCATCAGGTCTCACGAGAGAAGAGGGGCAGGATCACCTCCTTCGACCTGCTGGTCTCTCTCCTTTAATGCAGCCCAGGATATGGTTGGCTTTCTGGGCTGTAAGCGCACACTGAAGCCAGCTCATGTTCATTTTCTCATCAACCAACATACCCAAGTCTTTCTCTTCAGGGCTGCTCTGAATCTCTTCTCTGCCCAACCTGTAGCTGTGCCTGGGATTGCTCCGACCCAGGTGCGGGACCTTGCACTTGGCTTGGTTAAACTTCATGAGGTTGGCATCAACCCACCTCACAAGCGTGTCAAGGTCCCCCTGGATGGCATTCCTTCCCTCCAGCGTATCAACTGAACCGCACAGCTTGGTGTTGGTGGCAAACTTACTGACAGTGTGCTCAATCCCACTATGCTGTTGATGAAGATACTGACAGTCCTGGTCCCAGTATGGACCCCTGAGGAATGCTACTTGTTACAGATCTCCATTTTGACATCAAACCATTGACCACAACTCTTTGCGTACAACCATCCAGCCAATTCTTTATCCACTCAAACCCCCATCTGTCAAAACTATGCCTCTCCAGTTTAGAGACAAGGATGCTTTGTGGGACAGTGTCAAACACTGCACAAGTCCAGGTAGACTATGACAGTCACTCGGCCTTTACCCATTACTGCTGTGACCCTGTCATAGAAAACCACCAGATTTGTCGGGCATGATTTGCCTCTAGTGAAGCCATGTTGGCTGTCATAGATCACCTTCTCATTTTCCATGTGGCTTAGCATAATTACCATGATCTTGCTGGGCACTGAAGTGAGATTGACTGGCCTAGTTCCCCATGTCTTTCTTTTTTACCTATATAGAAATCAGGGTTATAGTTCTCCTTTTCCAGTCACTGGGAACCTCACCAGACTGCAATGACTTCTCAAGTATGAGAGATAGTGGCTTAGCAATTTCATCTGCTGGTTGCCTCAGTACCCATGGATGCATTTCATCAGGTCTCATGGATTTGTACACTTTCAGGTTCCTTAGATAGTCTTGAACATCCTCTTACTTTGGGCAGCTCTTCATTCTCCCAGTCCCTGCCTTTGCCTTCTGTGACTTGGGCTGTGTGGATGGAGGTCTTACCAGTGAAGACTGATACAAAACTATTGTTGAGTACCTCAGCCTTCTACATATCTCAGGTAACCAGGTCTTCTGTTTCATTCTGTAGAGGGCCTACATTCTCCCTGGTCTTCCTTTTATCCCCAGTGTACCTACAGATGCTTTTTTTTTTTTGTTGCCCCTGATGTTCCTGGCCAGATTAAATTCTATCAGGGCCTGAGCTTTCCCAGTTTTAACTTTCCTAGTTGAACTGTGGCTGCTGGGACATTTTCTCTGTATTCCTCCCAGTCTACCTGTGCTTGTTTCCACGCTCTGTAGGCTTCATTTTAGTGTCTGACTTTGTCCAGGAGCATCTTGCTCATGCCACAGGCCTCCTGTTGTTTTTCCCTTATTTACTCTTTGTTGGAATGCAGGAGGAGATCCTAAAATATGATCCAAGTTTTCTGGACTCCTGTTCTTTCCAGAACTCTATTCCATGGTACTCTATGAAGCAGATCCTTGAAGAGACCAAAGTCTGCTCTTCTGAAGTCCAGAGCAGTGAGCTTGCTGTGTGCCCACCTCACTGCGCTAAGGATCTCAAAATTCACCATTTCATGGTCACTGAAGCCAAGGCTGACATTCAGCTTCGCATTCCCCACCAGCCCCTTCCTGTTGGCGAAGACAAGGTCCAGCATAGCAGCTCTCCACGTTCGTTGCTCTGTCACTTGGAGAAGGAAGTTATCATGAACACATTTTTAGAATAAACCAGCTCTTGAGTAGGTACTTTAGGAGCTTGCATTGCCTGGATTATTCTAAGTCATGAAAAAGGAAAATCCAGCTATTTTATTCTGGAAAGCATTTTCCCAACTCTTTGGCTGTCATGTGTATGTAACTGTAGTTCCCTCAAGGACAATGTGGTGGATCAGCATGCTGAGGGCTACGATCTACAGCCTGTAGTTTTTCATATCACATGGCTTAAGAATGGTCCTCTTTGTTTCCATTTTGAACCACAGCTGAATTCTTACATGTTGTCTGATCTTCAGGCTCAAATACCCAAGAGAACAGGCAGCTGTGAATCAACCCACTGTGAGCTTTCTAGCAGGTAGTCTAGCAAAGAAGGCAGTATGCTTCTTCTTTCTTTAAATTGATAAGAATTTTAAGAAGAAGACTTTTATTAAATTCTTATGAATGATTATTTTCTTCCTCCTGATAGTTCTGAATTGCATGCAGAAATATAAGAACCTTTTAAGAGAGCCCTGTTGGTTTAAATCTAGTCCGTTAGTTTAATAATTAAAACTTGCTGTCTTTATGCTACCCTAAACCTTATAAGAAGGATCACCTTTCTAATTACTTTCATTTAGTATTAAGGTACACAGTTGTTCTGTTTTTTCTTCTCCTTCTTCTGTAGATTCTATATTATGTTTTGGAAATCTGACATCCTGATTTTTTTTTTTTTTTTCCAGGCCAGATGTTTCACCAGGCTATCTTAAGTCATCTTGACATACTGCCATGAAATGGAAACAACTGCTAGTTTAAACACTGCTCTATATCTTTATTAAAAGGTATGTCTCATGCGTCTTAATTCCTCATATGCATGTTATCTTCCTCTCTCCTGCTCTCTTCCATTACATTTCTTTCTTTTCCTCCCTAAAGAAGAAAGCATATTAAAATTTCCTTCCTGTTCTGCCTGAGTGGTTAATGAGGTTCTAGATAGCATAATGAATATGCAGTGCTATTGATTCAGTGTGTGTGTGTGTGCGCGTGTGTGTGCATTTGTGTATGCATGTCTTTAATCACAGCTGGAATGCAAAATCAAGCTCCACTTTTCAACTCTATCTCCATCATGCTGAGAGAGTGAGAGAGAGCGAGACTGAGACTGCTAGACAGCTCGAAAGAGATTGCAGCTCAGATGTCCTGGAAAACAGCAAATCCCTCAGACCTGGCAGATTCCGTTACCATGAGAACTGCAGATATTTCCATTGTGATGGCTTGCTCTAGCAGCCATCTGTTACACCCATTTGATTAGGAAGTACAGTTCAGCTTGTATGGGATTTTCGCTGCACCTTATCCCATGGCAGTGTACAGAAACTCTCTCTTTTTATATGCTAAACTCAATGTTTTTAAAGTGCTGTAATTTACTGAGGATGAAGGCATTTAATGAAATGCTAGGAGGAGGTCACTGAGGGACAGTATCTCTGAGAAGAAAGAAGCACATGAGATATATGAAGGGGATTAGTGTCCAGTATATAAATAAGATCAACCCAGAAATTAACCGTATTTAGCAATTCCTCATCCTTGCCAGGGAGAGGAGCTTGATATACAGACCTCATGAAGCCATAATAAAATTAGTAATTGCCTCCTGTTAGTTAATCCCATGCCATATATATTTATTGTATGCATGCAATAAATGCATGCAGGCAATATATTTCAGGTCCTCTGAAAGAAGGGGGAAGGTGTGGAGTCTCCCCAGCTGCCTGAAGTTGTGCACTGACTGCACTGTATAACTATTAGATTAGCTCTAAAAATTTAATAGTGCTATTTGACTTTTCCTAGACACAGAACAACCTTAAACTTTCCTCAAGGTTTTCTGTAATTTACTGATTAAAACAATTGTTTGGACTAGTTGAATCCCTCAGTGTAAATTTGTGGCGAAGGAAAAGGTAATGGCACATCAAATGGATATAAAAACAAAGGAGTCCCCTTCAATTAAAACTCTCCAGACATGCTTCCTAAGTGGCTGGCATTCCAGATTCAGGGTAATCTTATGTGTGGGGTAGTTGCCTGGAGTATCTTAAAATGACTGAAGGTCTTGTAAACTCTGTGAAGCTAATTAAATGCTCACACACTGGAATGAATTTCTGATTGCTGCTAAGGAGGCATTGAGGTCAGCTCCTCTTTTCATTGCCCACACTTTATGGCCAATTCCAGATACTAAATAAATCAAATCCTCAGAATCAGGCGCTCTGTGGTTTTGTTCCTCTTATATATTCTCCCACCCGGCTGAACATAATTCCTTATCCGTCTTCATCTCGGCATGAAAAGTTTTCTCTTCTATTGTTTTTCCTCACATAGCACTAGATTACCATGGAGAAGACTATGATATCATAAGAAATGAATGAGCATGTTTCTCACCATGGGTGAAATATACATTCCAGACCTAATAAAGTCAGAAATCATGTAATGGGACTGGTAAAATGAGCTGCTTAGTTAGTGTAAATATAAATGGTTCTTCTTGAGGGCTCTACTTCAGCTAAGCAAGTTCTTAGGCAATTTACTGAGTATGGAGAGGCATAAGAACATGTTTAAGAGCTTTTCTGAATAGAGATAGTGCTTCAAGTGCTTTGCTGCATCAGAGTCCCCAGATATAAAAAAGAAAGTAAAATTTCCCTTTCCTCGTGTAATAAAAGATTTTCTTGTTGATCATCTTTACAGCAAATTAGAACATTCACTTCCTCTAGCTTCCCATCTTGCATAATTCTGAAGGCTGAGCCTCAGAGAAGAAAGTCCTTTTTTTTCCCTTCCTTTTTTTTCAGACAGGGCACTTGTTTTATGAATGTGGTATCTGCCTTTGACAGGCAGCAGATGTATGGAAGCCCTGAAATCTGAAACAATAAATACCATTCAGAGTCTCACCACTGAACCTTCTTATAGTAGTGCCTTTGTTAAATGAAACATTTACAGGAATACCATCCCCCCCTTCCCACCCACCTTCAAGGCTAGGATTTGAACCATGTTTTTAAAGTAAAGGTTAAGTACCTGAGGCATGAACAGTTGACATACAAAAGAAACTAAAGTAAATTTATCATTCGTTTGCCAGCTACGAGGTGTGTCGAGGGCTTTTTCTTTCTCTTTGTAATGCATGAGAAAACAAACCTGGGAAGTGTATGCAAGGAATATTTCTTTCTACACTGGAATGTTAACATTTGCACCTTCTGACTTAATACTGTATATTTCTTTGGAGTCATCAATCTCATGAGAGTCATCTTGCCATCTGTACCAGCATTGCTCCAGGCTTCCATATGAAAGTCCAATCTGGCGGTATAAATACTGGATAATGAAGAGTAGGTGTTAAAGTTTCTGACTGGTTGGAAGATGAGTCTTTGTCTACGAAGGATCTGAATTTGTGTGTTAAACAAACAAACAGAATCTATGTTAGCATGGAAGTTCAACCAGAAAGAGCATGCATGTTTGTCCTCCTGCTCTCTCTCTTTCTGTGTTGTTTCTCATTTTGTTCTTTATCTTTCTCTATTAAATAGAGTTCACCCAAGATCTGAGAGAAAAATGTTCGCTGACCGTCATGTTACACTTTGGAGATTACAAATAGGGACAAGACGTTTACTTGCTGTAATGTAGTGTTCTTTATTTTTCTCCCTTTCCTTTTACACCAGGAAAGCTATAACTACATAGATTAGCAAAACTTTTGCAAGAATGGATGTAAAACAGATTTATCTCAGTGTCAGTTTTATCTGATCCATTTGGTCTTGCAGAGTTTGGATGGTTTCCTTTGTTACAATAACCAGCTTTCAAACATCTATATCCTTAGGGTATTAAATGTCAGCCTCTAGTGTACCGTTCAAGGATAAAAGATTGACAATGCTGAAGTCCTATTTTTCTTCTCCTTTTTTTTCTATTCTCCAGCACTGGTAGAGTCTTTACTCTGCACACCACTGCTGACCCCAGAAATGACCCACAGGAACTACTGGCGAAAGGAGCAAAAAGGTATTTCAGCTTATAGGCATTAGAAACTCTCTTCATTAATAGCCTTTTTGCAGACTTTTCAGATAGATTTCCTGTCATTGTGATGAGGATATATTTGTAACGAGGTCCCTTAAGTAAATGGCCAGTGGATAATTAATTGACCTAACTAGGACTTTCCGTACTGTATTTCCTTTTGGGGGGGCAAGGAAGGGGGAGGGGTGGGGAGGGCGAAGTCTTCCTAATGGTCTTGTGTCCTCTCTGCTGGATGTACAGCCCTTTTGCCACCTGTTGGCCAAGTCTTTCAGGCCTCATTCTAGTAAAACTTTTAGGCGTTCTCTTGAGAGAGGTACATTTTTTGTTTTGATTGGCACCAGAATTGGAGAGAATAAGCCCAGATGATCAGGGACCAGCCGAGAGCCTCTTTAAATGGAGCCAGCAGAACTGTTGTACTTCATATGCAGCTAAGAATACAGGAGGCCTAAAGTGTGCTGCTTGCTTTTCCTCCTTTTGCTGGCTGAGCAGCTGGGACTGCACTGCTCCCCTTCTCTGTGCAAGTGGTTAGCTACCTTGAGCTTCTCTCTACACAGGTCTTCTATCCAAATCCACTAAACAGGAAGTTCACCACATCACTAATGTGCTGCTGAGCCTGACCTTTCTAGAAGAACCAGCAGCTCAGAAGACAACATTTGGGCCATATCAGAGTTACATTGTTGGCAGCAAGTAAGGTAGTTAGAGAAAAAATTGTCCTGTTTATATCCTGATGTGTACTGTACTGTGTCCAATACTGATATGTTCACTATTGATAAGGTGACCATAATTACGTTATAATACAGCTCTCCTTAGCACTCCCAGTGTTTCTCCTCTAGTCTTCCAAATAAATCACACCAGTGGAAATCTACAGTGAGGCTGAATTAGGATTATTATTATATTTCACTCTTAGATTACCCTCTTAGCACACCGCCCTCCAGCCCCTTTAATTAAAAGCTTGTAAACAGGAATTCCATAAATAGTTTCTGACTTTCACAGCTGGTTTCAAGACAGCAATATCTGATGTTTTTTAGCAAAATCTTTTTTCCTCTCTCAGGGGTCTTAACTTTTTCAGTTTGGAAATGCAATCATGACTTATTAACTTTGCAGTCACTGGGTCATTTCTCAAAATGTGAAGAAAGTTTCTTGATGAACATGAACCATTTTTCTTTGCACAACCAAAAGTTCAAATTTTTAGTTCAGTTGTCAAAAAAATTGATAATTACTTTTATTAACCAATTCACACATAACTTTACAAAACTGTGAAGAAAAAATTAAAAGTTTTATTTGAATGTTATAAATTCATATGTGAAAAAAAATGCTTTCAGGAGTAAATAAAACTGTTGGCCAAGGACCCATAATCCTCTCAGGAAAACAGCATCCCTTATGGCCAACTGCTTCCAATATTTTGTTCTGACAATTCTTCGCATGTATACTTGAATTTAGTTTTCTGTATACGGAGCTGGGTGTGTCCACACATCAGCTGCTTTGAGGAATAGGTGTGTTTTACTGCATCTTACATTATTTTCTGTCAGAAATGGTATGTCAAAACAAAGATCTCGTTTGAGACAGGGTGGTCAGATATGTGGGGGTTTTGTCCTCACAGTGATGGGTGTAATGCATGAACAACATGATTCTTGCCTTACTTATGCCACTGTAAATCAGGGTAAGCTTTGCTGGAATCAGTAGGTTTAGCCTACTGTTTGAAGAAAACTTAGGAAAATCAGGAGTGCTGTGTCAGTGCTTCCTTCCATTTGGCACTTACAGACTGGTCTAAACCAAGCTAACAAAAGAAAAAAATCCACTCAAAATATGTCATGTAGGTGTCGAAATGTCAGGTGTTGCCTCTGAATTTCAGCTGTAGAAACTGTAATAACTGTTCTAGTCAAGATCTTTAGACACCAAGTGTCCTTCCTTGCACAGCAGCAGAACAAGGCATAGCACACCTCCTCACCTCACATCCATTCCTGCTGAAGATGTGGTTGCCCTGATAAATTGCACTCTGTACGTGCAGCTGCTGCAGCCAACAGTTCTAACTACCATACTGGTACACAAATTCCTGATTCACCAGTGACTATCATTTTAAGCATTTCTTCCAAGGCAAATGGAAAAAGTGTTTTAGTATGTAACGTGTGTTTAAGCCTGTTTCTCCCTTTAAGTCTCAAGATCAGTTATTTATGGGAAGCAGACACAGGCAATCTTGCCCTTTTCTTCCATGCATTGAAGGCAGTGAAGGTTGCAATATTAATTGCTGCATCAGCCACTCCAAGATTTAATGTTTTTCCCCATTCTATAGGCAATGTATCTCTTGCATGATTTCCCTCATAGTCTTCACTTTCACAGTCGTCTGAATGATAAGCAACAATAATGTCTCTGGAAGTGATCCATAAATCATATTCAAATCTACGCATTCAAATGATCCTATTTTTAATCTCTAAACAACTGTAGTGTGTGCTTGCTAGTGCAGTTCAATTGGGAGCATTATGTTCCCCACCTACATATTTCCTTCAAATCTGTGATAATGCAACCAAAAATAAAAAAAATAAACTCAACCTGGATCTTGAATAATAACACATAGAAAAACTATGAGCAATGAAGACCTCCCCACATAAAATATTTACATGTACTACAAAATAAGACAGTATTTTATCAGGATCTATAGAAAGACTGTGAGTGGTCTTGGGTTCAGCAGCATCATAGATGGTGTTTAGATGCAACCCAGGGTTTAGCAGCATGTAGGAACCAATGAGGACTAAGCCAGAAAGAGGTCTATCTCACCTGACATCTTGCCACAAATTTCTTTTGCTGCAAGAAGCTCCATGATTTAGGAAATTCTGAAGTAGGCAGGTAAGGGGTAACCTGTTTCTAAGGAAAGGTGATTTTAGCATCCTCATCCTAGTTTTCAGGTGGGAAGGGAGGTGTCTTTGAGTTGTATAGTTTTTTAGTCTACTGTGATCCTCCTCTTGTCTTTGAGGTCAGTGACAGTGGCTGGTTACCTCAGCCTTGTCTCATCCAGGAGCTGGAATCTCACCAATGAAGAAATCTGCATTATAATTTCTCAGGGAAGACCGATCGGGCTGATGGTCAAAGTAATATTGTTCCTGTGCAGGGTTACATTTGGGGTCTCCTTCCTCAGTCCACAGGTCTGCTTTGCTGCTTTCATACAAAGAAGCCCTCTCAGTGTGATGTCTGGTGTTTGAATGATGTCTGGAAACTCTTGCAGTTGCAGCTTTGGCTGTCATTCAGAGTCTGCAGTAGTTTCTATCTTGGAAATGACTTGGTACGATCTGGTTTCATTCAGTGAAGGCTAGATTACAGGTCCATTGACTAATGAATTTTGGGGGAAGTTAATAGCCTCCGGTCATTTTAAGCAAGAGGAAAGAATACGGTGCATTTCTGTGATCCGTGCAAAATTACTCCCTTTCAGACTATGGATCTGAAAGAAGTGATTTTTGAATACATGCAGGCATCAAAAGGAAAGGCTTTTAACAAGGAGAACTGAGACTTCTGCAAAAGCTGTGTCCTCTTTGGTCAGCCCTGCTAACCCAGTGTTTCTAGGGGAAGGAGCAGTGGCATTAATATCATGCTTCCCCATAGCACAGCTTGAATAGCACAGTGACTGACTATCACAGGGTGCCCACTCTGTTGCTGTTTCACTGCATGAACTTCTCTATCTTACCACGGGGCTATGTGGCAGGGGAGAAAGGACAGCGCTCCTTATCCACATCTGTTTGCTGGCTGCTCATACAGGGTATGTTAGTAGGAAGATTTGAACTGATCTTGTTTTGTATCTAAGGGTATAAATACTTCCAAGACACTCTTGTGTTCTTAATGGGGATATTCTTGGGACAAATGCTTTTGCTTTATTGTAGCTATAGCTGAGTTTTCCTTTTCTTCCTTAGCTTCCCTCAGCCAGATCATGTGTATCTTCTCAAGATGAAATCAGAAGTGCTGTCAAACTTCACCCAGCTGATGGCTGGTATGGTTATGTCCCTTGTGGAGGTTGCTAAGGATGCTCCTCGCCTGTTCCTCCTCCCATGAATCTCTAAATCCTCGAGCTCAGACTTGTGCCTAGCCATTTCATTGCAGCTGGATAACAAAGGAGAAGGGAGAAAAGACATCTTTTATTACTACTGCCCACATGTGTGTTAAAGCAAACAGTCCACCCCTTGGCTACATGTTGGGTGTTGCCTGCAGCTCTAGGGGAGGATGGAAAATAGGTAGCACTTATTCTGCCACTTCTACATATGCCCATCACGTGGCCCAAAGTAGCAGGTGCACATCCCCTCCACTGCCAGGGCACCTCATTATGCAGATATCCCCCGGGGCACACAGCCTCCATAGTGCTACCCAGGCTGGAGTGCTGCCTAATAACCTTGATCCTGACCTGAATGCTAATGGGCCAGTGACTTCAGAATGTTCTGTGCCCACTGCATATGTTTATCTTGAGGTGATTACTGTGGTTACTGCAGAAGGGTTTTTCTCCCCATGGCTCCTTGACCAGGTAGTGCATACATTACTTGATAATATCTAAATTATTTATTGTGGCTTTTGATATGGCTTTCATTCAACATTAGCTGATGTGGAAATTCTCAGTTGAATTCACACCAGACTTGCACCCTTCTCTAGCTTTCTTTTTTAACCAAATTCAGCCTTTGTGGAGTTGCAGCAGTGGGTGAGTGATCAAATTTTAATGCAAATAAGGCTTCATTTAGCAAGTGTAAGCAAGTGTGGACTCAAACCAGATGCAATTTAGTGGATGTCCACACATCAGAAATAGGTATCTGAATGAGAATAAAAAGTTTTGGTTGAGCACACTGTGAAATAAATGACAATCGGGTTCAAAGTCCACATGGACACTTGTATCTCTGTAGGATACAGCTTTTTATAGGCCTAGAACATCTCAACACTGGCAAGAGCACTGATGTGGATTTTCTGTGTATGTGCTAAATGAAGTGTTTCAGTGTTTCTTATCCTATGCGGATGCAGGCAAAACCTCTCTTTTAGCTGTTTGCTTTTGACTCAGCATTGAGAGCTCCCTTTTTCATCAGATGACACTGTAAAGACATGTGAGAATACTCCTGGAGATGACAGGTATCCTACACAGATTTTCTGTCCTGCACATGAATCTGCTGTAGTTACCTTCCACAATGCTTATGGGTGGCAACATATTCTTTGATCCTCACTCCTTTGGAGTAAATAAAAGCAACACTAACTATTGCAGAAAAATACATTCACCTCTAAATTATATATATTTTTTTTCAGGTTAAAAGTATGTAATTTCACAAGGAACACTGGGACTCATCCTGCTGTGAAACCATTGCTCAATTTCTCTCAGCAGTGGTGAGGTGCCTACAATTCTTCAGCTGCTGAATAGGCCCTGTTAAAGTCATGGCACTGGTATTGCAGATGACAGCTGATGCTGGGATATTGGCACATAGCTCAGAATGTTGTAACAGTGTGAGATTTTGCTCCAGGGTTCCCAATGCTTGCATAGTTCATATATGTCAGGCCCTTGGTTAATCATAGTTCACTCTACAGTGAATGCATCCTATTGACTTGTACAGTACGAAGCAGTTAATTTGAAACAGATGACGATATCTGTCTCCTGCTACCTTTCCCACTCTAAAGGAACAACCAAACACCAATGGATTGAACCCAAATTCTACTGTAAGTGCTAGAAAACAGGGAAGAAAGTGAATGAGAACAATATTCAGTTTAGAGATGATGATCTCTTTAGCAACAATATAAAATATACTTTCATGAGTAAAAAAGAGTGAAGAAGAACTGGAAAGATGACTAGGATAACTTATAGGATTATACAATAAAAATAAATGCAGTCTAATAAATTCAGAGGCTGACTTGTGTTTGTAGTTAGAAGTTGAAAGTCAAACACTGATTTCTGTGGAAGCAAAATTTATAAGCAGGACATGCTGCCAGTCAAAAGCAGAAAAGTTGGAAGGAGAAAGAAATTGACAAGTTAAAGTGAGAGGCTCCAGCTCTTTTAGTTGTCCTGGAAAAAGTAAGGGAGAGGGAGACAAGAAATTTGGTTAAACAGTTCTTTTGGTTACAGTGGGGGGGGGGGGGGGGGGGGGGGGTTGTCTCCCCTCTCCCCCGAAAGTTATTAGTAAGTGGAAGGAAAGTCACAAATTGCCAGGAAATGGACAGGCTGGTGGAAGGATTATGCAAACAGCAGCATAAAACAGACTGTCTCCAGAAGACAGTTTCATATATTAATTGCAGGTGTGCAGCTGAGCTAATGCAAAGCTATGAGTGGGAATGAACAATGCAAAGAAGTATTTTTATTGCCCCCACCCACCCCCAGCCCTTTCTCCCTGCTCCAACACAGCTTTGTCTCAACTGTACAGTGCTGACTTTGACAGTCTTCCTCTACTTTGTCTCCAGTTGCTACCTCCACCCCCAGCCTGGCTCAGCCACCTTGTTATTAATCATGTTTGCCTGAGTGCTTGGAGATACCCAAGCAAGTCTAGGCTCCAGCAGTTTGAAACCTAAGAGCACTTCTTATTTCGGAGCAGTGCCAGCTGCTCTTCTCTGACCACCAGGCCAGATGGAGATCATCCAACACATCCAGAAAGAAGCCTTTGCAAGCACGGTGCTGCCCTCTTACAATGATGGACATCTTTCTGCTTAGGGCAGAGTGATTATATGAACAGTGGGGCAGAATGTGATAAAGTTACCCAGAAAAATACAATTTTTTAAGAATAGGCTGAAGTTTGTACATCAGCCTTTGATTGGAGCTGACTAGCAATGCTCCATTAATGTTTTCTCTTGGGGAGAAAACATATATGTGTGCAAGAATATGTATGTGTGTGGGAGGGGGTGGGTGTGTATGTGTGTTTACAAGTGTAGTTTGTTTTTTTGGGGGGGTTTTTTCCTTTCCAAAATGTTCCTTTTTTTTTTTTCCTCCCCCCCTCAATAAATTACCTTCCTCCCTCCTGCAACAAATTTACGTCTGTAAGATGGGGAAGAACAAGGGAATTCTTAATAATTACTCTGAAATTTTTCCATGAAAAATGCCATTTCTTGCTCTCTATCTCTGAAATACAGATATAGACACAGTCAAGTTTCCCACCCGCGCAGGAATACTGTGGCACTGTCATGTCCTTCCTCCCCTTGCCCTTTCCTTTCTTCCATCTTTCATCTATGTTTAGTAAGTTAGGTTCCTTTACCTTTTACTCATATATCATACCTTCCAACCCGCTTATCTTTATCACTGTTCATTCTATTCACTCTAGTTTATTGCCATCCCCTTTATATTGAGTTGCCCAAAACTGATCACAGTTTTCCAAGAGGGGCCTCACCAGGGCTGTGTATGGAGGTATTATTACCTTTGTAGTCTTGCAAGTAATTCTGCTCCACATCCCAGTATGGTATTTACCTCTTTGTGCTACAGTCTCTCCCTGTGAGCTCATATTTAATCTGTCATCCACTATCACTCCCTAAATAAGTCCTCCAGCACTTCCCCTTTAGTAATAAAAACACAGAAAAATGTTTGAAGAAAAAGTAAGTTATCCTCTTGGGTGACTCTTTGAGAAAACCAGGGTTTTCATACAGCTGCAAAGACACTGAAACATTGCCTCACACTCCGCTTCCACATATCTGGGTTTTGGAGCTCTAATGCCAAGAGTAAAAACAGATATGGCATTTTCTATCTGTACATATTTTCTTAATGTTTGCTGGTTGCAGTTCTGAACTACCCAGAGCATTGGTACAGTGGAAGAATGCCATATCTACTTTTAGAGTTCACGCCTACTAGACTTAGAAGTCAGAAATCCTGCTGTGCTTCAAGTAGTTTGGAGTTATGTGTTGTGAATGCTGCTTCAGCTACTTGATATTTTATGGAAATTGAGTGGATGCTACTGTATATGGGCAAAACTGGGACATGACTTTAGTCACAATTTACCATCTTGAGGTTTGGAGAGTTCTCCGCTCTCCAGACTGGATTGCTTTCAAGCACTTTTTAGAGTGAGCATTTTCTCAAAACTGTCTATCTTCCTTTTCTACTGCTGAATTTACTTAGAAGAACTTTGTTGATATTTGAAGCCGAAAAGCCTGCACAGTGTTTAATCTTCTCCTTCTTTTTGGCCAATGAGCTGTCCTCCAGAATAAAAGTCTTTTCCTTTTTAGTCCATCTGATTATTTAACTTCATTAATCACTGTGAAAAACACCAGTGAGGATTTGTAAATATTATGTGAGGAAGTATGATGAGCACATATTTACCTTATGAGGACTACAGGAATGATGGTATGTCAAATCATAGTGTGTTGAATATGTGGGCTGTCTGTTATTTTAGTACTCAGCCATTAACTTTTTCTCTATTTATTGTGAGTCAACCTAGGACTGTTAAATCCCACCAATATGGATATTCCTTTCTTTCCATGTTTGTAGGATCTCCCCATCAGTTTCTCTTTTGCTTTCTCTGAAGGAAACCAAGCATCACAAACTGCCGATGAGCAGTTCTTAGAATTGCCTGAACAGCCAAGAGCAAGAAGTGAATGATGCAGAAAGAAAGACCCTATAAATATTGCAGAGCGCCAGCATTTTTAAAGTGCTCCCTCTTTCCTGATTGCAGCATAAGAGCCTACATTCATAAGGCATGCCACCCTGAAATTGATGGGAACCTTTCTGTGGACTGCACAGTTTGTGTACTAAGCCTCCAGGTTCTTGAAGTGAACCCTCGCTGCTACAAAGAGCTCTTAAAATTACATTTAAATTGGAAATAGAAATCTCTTCAGCCCTGACATTGGAGCAGAGTTATTATTTCCCATGCCTGTCTTCTCTCACTCAGGAAACTGCTGCAACATGAAACCCTCTTCTGATTGTTCCTCCTCCAAATGCCTTTCTCAACTGCTTGAACTCCACTATTTCCTTGTGAAAGGAGGAAAAATATGGGAATTCAGGCAAGCAGAACATTCCTTACACTCAGACTGAGAAAGCAAGGTCAAGAGGGGTCTGATATTCCCAGCCACTGAAATTTGTTTACCTTCTTTCTTCGTCTTGGCACAGGAACACATAAAGTGCAATTCCCAGTTCTGTAAACTACTGCAGCATAACCAAGGACTAAAGAGAGCTCTCAGGTGTGCTTTAGGGCTCATGAGGAGATATTTTTCCAGCAGTTTAGTGTTGCAGAACTGGCAGTGGTGACATTACATCTATGTACACCTGTGTGCAGCTCTGGACATGCAGCTTGTTTTAAGATCAGAAGCTTAAGAAATTAAATGTGCTCAGCTTAACAGGATGATAAATGAGAGGGAACATGGCTGTTAGGTGAGAGGGAAGAGTTGGTGGGGGAATTTTTAGCGAAGAACAGAGCTGCAATAGGCAGAAATTGTTACATGCTCTCTGTAAAGACCTTTTTTGGTTGTTTCAATTTTTCCTCCAGAAATGAGGTGAAGATCCTTAACCACTTGATGGAGGTTCTGGAGCAGCCAACAAACAGACAGAAATCATGGAATCATAGAATCTGCACATACAAATATGGAATCGAAACCTCAGATTGAGTTGTTGTCCATTTGCAAGAGATATTAGATAATGGGATTGCATGCAGTCATTTACAAGGGCTCCAGATGTGTCCCTTTGGGGAGGCTTGATGGTTTAGCTGCTCATCTTGAGAACTGTGGTTTTTTGATCTGCACTGAGAAAGTGGACTGAAGAAATATGAATCAGAATGCATGGGTCAGTTGTGATCATTTTCCATCTGTATCAATTCACTGGCTGTGAATGTAAGGCTGTTTAAAAGAATGGTCAAGTTATCTCCCAAGTATTTAATAAGGTGTCCACAGAAAGGCAGTGTGATCACAGTTGCAGACTGACTCATGGTCATACTGCTTAAACAAAAACCTTGTTTGGGTTCTGCTTGGAAGGAGAAGGAGTGCTGGCATTTCTGTCTGGCTTGAAATGGGAAATATAAAATCTTCAGAGGTCCACTACAAAGGCAACAAGTATGGAGAAGATGATTGCTTGGCTTCACTTCATGCTCTCGAATTCATATTAACTGCTTTCTTATATTAATCAAAACATCAGAATGGTACCTAGCTTTAAGCCTTAAAAGGAGAGTGGTGATGAGGGGAAGTTACACCGCTGTCAAACAGGTATCAGGCATAAGTTTTGTGCATTCTTTCTTGATTGAGTTGCTTATCATCTATAAAAAAATTCCAATAAGTGATGCTTTAGTGACAAAAAAAGCATGAGCAAGTGTATGACTGGTTCTGTTGAATATTTCACAGTCAATGCCATACAGAATTCTGTCCTTCCAAACTGTAGGTCTTTCAATTCTGCCTGAATTTGATTCTGTGGATTTTCTTACTGAAAATGACCTTCCGTTGGGAAACTCACTGCAAGTGTCTGGAATGACCTTTTCTTGGTCATGTGCAGAGCAATATTTTGAGCAATATGTGGTTACTTTGATTTTTCCTCTATCAAGCAATATATCAGGACACAGTATATCAGGACACAGTTGAGCAGCTCAACTGCAGTCATCCAGCGACATCTGCTAAAGGCTGCATTCCTTTGTGGAGGTCTGTGGCTCACCAGGTACTGACCAGGGGATGAGGTTATATGTGCCTGTGCAGTGATCTTCTGTGCACTTCAAACACAGCTACTGTCAGGAACTGGACAATGTGAAATGCTTGGTTCAGTTTCTGGTCACTTCTCTCACCACCATTCCTTTCCTAGTTTGGAGACAGATTGGAGCATTTCCTTCTTTTGTTTATTTTACATGGGAACAAATGGTTCATTTCCCTCTGTCCCAGCTGCTCTGAAAGGTTTTCTAGTTTCTCCAGAATATATTATGCAATTCTGCAGAGCAAGTCCTTTTTTTTCTTTTCAACTCCATGCCTTTACCATGTATTGTAATCTGTCTGCTCTGATTAGGTTCATCCTATAGAATCACTGCCAAATTCTCTTTTACACAGCAATGTTTAGTCTTCAGCCTGGAAGCTATGTACAGTCCTTTTAAGATGTTCATACATCAATATCAGTCCTGTCTAATCCCAAGAAGCTTTGGATGGCAGGAAGAAGAGAAGCTTGAGGTTAGCTGTGCAAGTTACAGGACAAATACTGCACTCTTTACACTGGCCAAACTTCCACTACCATCAACAAAAATTGGGTTTGAGACTAGGGCTGCAAATTGAATTTCTGATATATTTAAGCAGGCCACTGTCTCGCCAAGTACTGGGTACTGCTTCTGTTAGCTTCACTGCTCATTTCAGAAGGGACCCAGTGGGTACTCCACATTTACTTGGGCAAAAGTAAATTTAACCCATGAAACGTTTCCTTGTAAAAAAAGAACACTGAAACATTCCAATGTTTTCTCACATATTCATTAAATGTAGATGGATTCCAAATCAACATGATTGCTGACATCAGTGACAACAGTAACTTTTTATTCTTTAATTAATGCTTATATTGCAGCTATGCGTGGGATCCAGGCAGGCTGGGGCAGTCCCGTAAACACATGCAGTTAAAGAGATCCCTGAGCAGCCCTGGAAAAATTGAAACCGCTAGAACCTTTACAAAACTGTGGATTATATCCTTATCAAGGCTTGGTTAAAATTTCAGGGTGGTGGAGAAATGGCAAACATTTTAACCTGAGAAGTGGTCATGACTTTATGGCTGTGTACAACTGCTGGGGCTTGGCTGGCCATAAGAAAGGATGGGTAATCCTGCTGCTGAGGGCAGAGGGAATTAAGAAGCCACAGTTAACATGGGAGCTGTGTTGGCTGAGGAGGCCACTTAGCAAATTCCTTACTTGAGCATTCAAGGGCACTCTCTCGCAACTTGATCCTCACTTTTCCAAGCACAGGGAGGAGAAGAATGTTTCACTGTCCAGAAAGCACCCGGGCCTTGAGATAAATGAGTATCGAAACAAACGTTTCCATTCATATCAGGGGCCCCTCCTCACTAGCGTCCTCACTGATCTGTAAAAACCTTCTTTGTAAGTGGTTTCTAAAGCATAATCTGTGCTTTTAATACCGTTTGATTGAATAATTCCAATGCAAGTTTTGTTATTTAAAGGTTTTGGGAAGTGTTGCAAGTAGCAAAAGTTTTTCATAGAAACCTGGAGCCACTGAGTGAGGAAAATTTCTTCACAACTGTTCCTGTTGTGGAGAAAACTGGAGAAAAATCAAGTCCAAAAGGACTGAGGGTCATGTGAATAGCTACATAGTGGAATTCAGGGGCTTCATTTCAGTAATTGCAGTGAAATTGCTCCCAGCAGAGGCAAGGAGCAGAAGAGAAATTTTGAAAGGTCTAAGCAGGCAGTAGCAGATTTCTACCTGCCTTCCTAAAGCACTCAAGGAATCCTGAGCACAGAATTAGCTTACAGGGCTTTTCTTTTCAGGACAGATCTATCTTTTTCTTTCACCACCCACAAGTTCACCCCAAATACTGGGTGAGCTTTACAGGGAACTGCATTTGTTTTCTCAAAAGCCCAGTAGAAAACCAACAGCCCTGAAATGGTGAAAGTGGAACAAAACTGAAGGACGTGTGCCTGTGTGTGTAAGGGTGGTTTGTTCTTTTTTTTAATCTTTCTTCTTTTTTTAAATTTCCTTTTTTTTTTTTTGTCTTCCAAAGAGAACTTCAATCAGTTTAGTGAAAAGTCACATTCACTCTTTGATGAGGTTGCAGACCAAGGTTACATTGCAGCTACGAAGAATTTGGAAAACAACACATAGGCTTGAAAAATGAACCATTCATTCACATATATAACTTAGTATATCATCCTCGATCATAATTATAGACAGATTTGGATTGAAGCGATTATTGAATGCATTGTCCTTAAAGATAATCAGGGACATGACCACTAGTGACACTGTGATGGAAAGGACTACACAGGGCAGTTCATCATCTCAGCCCTTGAAATGGCTGAGATATGCAAAAGTGCACATTTTATCCAGGAAGTATAAATAGTATAAAGGGAGGAAGGAGAAAAAAAAAACAAAAAAGAAGCAGAAAAAGAAAAAAAAGAAAAAGCCCTAAGAAGAGGGGAATCAGGTGGCTTTGCAGACTGCTGTGTTTGAGGAACAATATGACAGAGACAGAGCAAGATGATGATAACCTGAAAAAAGTATAATTTGGCATGATTACCTCTTTTTTTCTTTCCTCCCAATGCAGTCTATTTTGCAGTTTGCACCCATTGCAATTTATACCTGGGTAAAAAGATGGCTTGGGTAAAAGATAGTTTACTTGGGAACATACTTGGGTAAAAGATAGCTTAGCAAAGTAAAGTATAATTTAATCCGTTCACTTACCTGGGCCTGCACTAAGTATTTTAGATGTCTTGAAACCTCAGTTAATGAAGCCCCTTGTGAAAGTCTATTAAATGCCTTGTGGGTGGGATTCATTTCTTGAAGGACACCAAATAGCAGGGAGGGTTGATTTCTGAGTGTGGTATGATTCAGATAATACTATACCTCCTTATCCTGAGGCAAATGCCTTGTATACATTTCTTCTCCACTTTCATTAGTCAGCCCTGTCCACCTCTATAATTTTTCTAGAGACAAAATCCATATATTCTCTAAATAATGTGAACTGCTGATTAAGTTGCTTTTGGCTACTGATGCTTTCAGTTTGTAGGCTATTCCATCCAAAGTTAATGGCACTGGTGTGACTGTCAGTGTATATAAAGATGTATCTGTGAAAGAGGTCAGAGAAAATAGGGAGTTTATAATCCTGGGATTCTGGGCAGTCCAACTATCAGCAGGGGGATATGGCAATTGACTATTATTCTGTATTGCTGCAGAAAAGGGACAGAAAACCTCAAAGGATATGGGTGAACTTTATTTCTTTTTTTCTTCTTTTAATTTAATTCTCTTCCCCTCAATTTGGGAGAGCAGCATACTCCAGCAAAGTAATACACTAGAGATGCCATGCCATACTTTTAAGTCTTTGAGTCATATTCTGTGGTTTAAAAAGTTTCAGGAGCCATAATACGCTGTTTAAAAAGGTGCAGCACATGCAATGCACTGAAAACCCTCTTGTCTGTAGAGCTACCTTTTCTGCTTGTCATTTCAGGCTCCTTCTCTTTCATTTGCTCTCCACATTTTTCCTGTTATGCTTCTGTACCTCTTCCACCAGTGTGATTAGTTTTGGCACTAGCAACCATCCAAATGCATGATAGGCTTTTAAAATAAATACCTGGAGTGTCTGGTTTCCTCCTTTCTCCATGCCTACACAAAGCAGTGAGTCTCCCATGCCTAGAAGGCCTCTTTGTAATGGCTCTGTGAACAGCCCAGGCAGAAAAAATATGGGGAAATTTTAGGCACTGTGCCTTTATACTCTACAGCAACATGTATTTTTCTTGAACACTGGGTCTTTCCTTGGGAGCTCTTTATGGATGTCCTCAGTGAGGTTCTGTAGCACAGATGTGGGCTGCTGAAGCATCTTCAGAGTGCTGGCTCAGAGTTGGACCAGTGCCTTCATCTAATTTAGAGCTGCCTGGGGGCTGCAAAGCAGCTTTCTCTGTGTCTTTTTCCTTCCCACTTATTTGTCTTTCACTCCAAGGCTCAGCTCCACAGAGGTATTTGAGCTCCTCATTCCTTGGTATCAGTAGGAATGATGTGCCTACACAGGAAATAGATAGCAAACATCTGTTATGGATCCATGCCTGAGATTTTGAGTCTCTTGTTTACCATGTGTTGGTGATGACAGGATTGAAAAGAGATGGCTGTGAAGAAATGTTTTGGTGGCCTGAAATTGCTGAGATTTCACTCTGCTCTGTAGGCTTAGAAATGGTACAGAGGAGGATCCTGTTATACTGAGTGAATTACGATAGTCCCAGTCCTTCCTGCTGAAGTCTGGCTGCTGGCTGGCTGAACTTCAGTGGAGAGAGTGACTTTCCAAGTCTTGCAGTTTCACACTGAGCTCCCTCAGTGCTGTGTCCTAAGTCCTTCTCTCTGCACACGAAGAGTCTCTGCTGTTACCAGCACATGTTCACCCTCCTTATGGTAAGCCACTAATTTTGGGTAAAGTGCTTTTTGTTTTGCAGAAGTTCAACTTATTTATTTCTCTTTTGCCTATTGTCCATCTGTTTCTTCTCCTCTGGTATCTGTTCAGTCTCTCTCTTTTCCTCTGCTCCTTCCTTGTTGAGAAAAAAGAAAGCAATGGAACTTTTTCCTCACTGGCTTATGAATTCATTCTTCTATCATCCAGTCAAACATCGCATTAAATGCTGCAGTCTCAGGAAGGGGTTATTGACAGTAACCTCTCCATGTTAGGCCTCCGATTCGTGTTTGAAATTAGTTCCAGAACAACAGAGGGAAGCTTTTGGCCTTGAACTGTGGTGTCCTTTGTGCTGAAAGAGAGTTTTTATTTGCACAGTCCTTTTAACCTTCTGCTAGCTCATGGTCTGATTCCCCAGTCCTCCATGGCTGCTTCAATCACTCATGCTTAAACAGTGCTAGAAAGATGCTGGAGTAATGTCCCACCAGGCTGTACCCCTTACACTGGTGAAAAGGAAAGGGACTAAGGCAAAATTTTTATTGGTGATCCCTCCTGTAGCCTTGTGCTTGTCAGCCCCACTTCTGTAATAGATTTTGCCTTGAGCTTATGGTTTCCCTTGTAAGTACAATAACCTCCTTTTCTTTCTGACCCCTAGTTCAGGAACTGCAGTAAGCAACAGAAAATCTGGCCTTCAGCTTCTGCTGGTGTGTCTTGTTTACATCCCCTGAGGACTTCAGCTGGAAGCACAATCCTCAGGAGCCCTCCAAGCAGGTGGATATTTGCAGGGGTACCTTGATAAGCACAAATGGGCATCCTTCCTAGTGAATGTTGGGTGCTTTGCTGCCTTCTCTGCTTTAGACAATCCTCACTGATTCAAAAAGTTTGGTATTTCCAGGAACAGATGAGGTGGCAAGGCATAGCTTTACAGTTCCCTTTAACTTAACTGCAGGAGTTTACCACTCTTAAGGAGTTGCCCTTTTGAGTTTTCTCCGTGGTTCAAGTAAGAGCAGTAACCTGAACCTGACCATTACTCTTTCTCCAGAGAGAGATGTCACTAGTTGTTAAGAGTGATGAAGTTTATACAGGGCCACTGAAGTAAAATCCCAGTAGCTTTTCTGCCTAAGGGAGGTGAAACTGTAGAACATGAGCTCTTTAGCCAAACACGAAAAGCTATTGCTTAAATTTCAAGTAGCCTTACAGCAGTAAGGCATGATATGGCAACTGTTTCTGAGCTCGGATGGAGCAAGATATGTGGAATAAACCTGTACTGCTGCCTGCAATCCTAGCTTAGGATTCAGATTTGTCCGTGCTTAGGAAAATACGTTCAAGTGAGATGCAAAGCAGCATACCTTCCCTTGCTGGCACTGCCTCAAGTACGTTTTGGAGGAGGCTGAACTTGGAACACCTGTGTCACTCAAACCTGGTGTTAACTTGACCTATTTATCTATTAATTATGTTTATGAAAGCAGGTCCAAGTGCTAACTGGCATCAGTGTTCTATTCCACCAACCTCATTGTAGCAGGTGCTGTACAAGCACAGTAATAAAGGCTCTATCTTGAAGAACTTATGATCTAAAAGCACAAAAGAGATAATGGGTGTGAAAGGAAAAAGAAGCAAAAAAGCTTGGAAGCTGTCAATAGAAAGAGCCACAGAGTTAAGTGTTTTCATACAAGTTTATTTCAGTGGGATGAAAACTCTGCTGTGTTTATGTATGATCTATCCAGAAAAGGGACAGTCCTTACCACATGTGCTGTTGCCCAGCCTTGGACAGTACCTATTCACCCTTTCAGCAGGTACTGGAAGAATGCAACTCATGCTAAATGTGCAAATAAAGGGACGAATTATCATCTGCTGTGGAATGCTGTCTGGCATGCTGACTCCTGTGCATGCACATATACACACACTCATTTGTGTTCACACAAAGAGGCCCAGAAGGAGGTGAGGATGGAAAGTTTTTCAGCCTCTCACTAAACTTCACAAAGGGAGTGAGTGAATTCTCTGAACAAGCAGTAAAGATTTGGAGGAGAATCCAACTGCAGCTAGTGTTTCATATTTGCATTGGATGCTCAGGTTTCCAAATGAAATCTGCAAGTTAGACAGGAGTCTGTGTTGTCTGTTGATCATCTATTTAGAGGGAGATGGAGAACAGAAACGACAGAAGAAAAGTACTTGCAAACAACAGTAGTAATTAAAATCAAGGATTTACGCATTACCACCCTTCCCCAGCTAGATTTGTCTGGGGAGAAGATAAATAACTTCAACTGCATGCTCCATGCTTGCTAAAGATCTGAAATATCTAAACCAGGTCCCAAAAGCCCATACACATTTTTAATCAAAACCTGCTCTTTTTGGTTACTTTTACTACAGAAATGCCCTGGCTTGATAGAACACCAAAACCTCATTAAACTTCCATCAGTACAATACAAAAGATGGAAAATGAGCAATTCTATTTACACCGTTGCAACCATACACATACAGACAATTCATTCTCAGGTTCAAGGTTACACATGTCATCATGAAGAATTCACCTTCTCCCCCCTTCCAGTGCTAAACAGAGTTGGATTCTTGCCAGCACAAAAAAATCTGCACTCAGCTCCTTCAAGATTGTAAAATAAAGTTGGTTTGTTTGTTTTTTTCTTCCTGCAGGAAAAAAAAAAAAAAAGAAAAGAAAAAGAAACCCACCAAAAAGCTGAAGAAAAGCAGACAGCTGCTAACTAGTTGTCTAGCTGTCTATTTGTGGACATTTTCTTTCATCTTGTCATACCTTTTGTGCTGTTTGAAATGTTTGGAGCTTAGACTTGAAGAACACTCAGTGGATTCCAGACTTGTATTAAAAGGAAGGAAAAGAAAGGCAGAAAAGTTCTGACAACAGATGTGTGTGTTTGTGTGTTGGAGCCACATCGTTCCAAGCATCAGCTAGAGCATTGATTTTATTTTCATCTGAGCAAAGGAAATTTTTCAGATAAGAAAATATACAGTAATAATGCAATTTGTAAGAGAAGCACATATATCTAGAATTCAAGTAACAAAGAAATGTTGTGAAATCTCTGCAGAACAAGCAGAGGCCATTTGGTCAGTCACATCTGCTGCTTTTGCTCTTCTGCTGTTCTGTTTTAATAGAATAGAATAAGTCAAACTCTTCCTAGGCAGTTTTCCTTTGCTTTGCCATCTAAGGTGTTGGAAAGAAACAAGGTAAAAGCCTGATTAATGGTAGTGATCTTCTATGAGCTTTAGATCAGCCTGTGGTGTGTAGAATGTGCTAACTTTACCTCTGCTGATTTTGTTGCCTTCTGCTATGCAGTGAGAACAGAAGGGGACAAGCTCTCACTCTGGCTTCCAGATATGTCTCTTACATCTTCCTCCAGCATAAAGGGAAAAACAAAAACAGCTGATAAGTGAGCAAAAGCCAGCAAGAAACCTGAAATGGTTTCCCTATGGTGAAGAACCCTTCCTGTTCCATGCTGTTTCAACTGGCAACCTGATAGCAAAGAACTGTCTACTCTCCTCCTCTTTCCACAAGAGGAGCAAGGCTTTGTGACCATCAGCAAGTTCGAGCCAGTACTCTCCCAGAAGGGGAGCTTGGTTGAAGGGACCAGCGAATCCCTAGCCTGTCTGTGGAATTTACGTTAGACAGGGAATGCATCTGCCCCTACTTTCTGTGCCAAGAAGGTGCAATGGCAGAAAACTCCAGGCGCTGTGTGGCTGCCTGTGCATCCTGCAAACCGTCTGGTCATATTTCTTAACCAGTGCAGCACCATCACCATTAGCTGTGACCTTACAGCTTCTCTAGCAATGGTCCTGGCTATTGGAGATAGGGTGAGCCTAGTGGTTCATCACTTTTTGGATCAGGATTTTTGAAGAGGAACTGTTTTGCCCTCTTCCATCACCAGCCTTTTCTGCCTCTTCTTGCATTTGCTGAAATACAAAAGCTGTAAGGATAGTAAGCTGAATTATGCTGTTTTCCAGCACCTGAGTAGCCTGACAGTTTGGTATCTCAGGTAATTCTTCTTGGTCCTGCAACAGACATGGCAAGCTGCCAAAACAAGGGTATGAGACCTTCATCTGAAGTAACTTCTGCCACACTGAGTTCTCTCTCTTTAGGCAGAAGAAAGTGCTCAAAAGTAACTAACTTCCTGGAGCAATCTGGTGAATTATTATGTGCTTTTCAGCTTTGCCTCTCTAGCCACTGTGCCTGCCATGGCCCATGGAGTGATGCGCAGTGATCCTCTTGTCTGTACTGAGACACAGTCATCTGTGCCAGAGGTTGTCCATGTCAGCTTTTGAAACTAAAGTGGCATGAGAGAAGTCACAGCTTCAAACCTTGGGTGAGAGAGAAGAGCTTTAAACAAGGGGATGGCTTTTCCTACTGACAGCAGATGTCTTTTTGGAAACTCCTTGATTAGACCCTGAATGATCAAGAGGTTGAAGAGAGATGGGATATTTACATATAAAAAGGAACTCCACTTTTGGGATCAATTAGACTATTCAGGGTTCACACTATACCCCCTTTTTTTCCCAGACTTTATAGAGCCCTTGCTAGGATTAAGCCTCCATCGAGTAGATTATCTTTACATAGAGGCTGGATCTAGTGTTACAGGCTCTTTATTATCTCTTCTTTGAGACTGTGCAGGCTATCCCCTTGAAGTTCTTAACCCTTAAAGCACTTTATCTAGTATTTATTGTTTCTTCTCCACAGGCATCTGAGATGGCAGCACTGGTATACAGACCACACCTGTCCTTATTCTCCATAAGAGCACCATCTCTTCCCCCCTCTGCCCCCGCCTTCTTCAGTACACAAGGGGCCCACTGAGTCACATCAGCATCAGGCCTTCTGTTTCCTAATCCTTTTCATCTCCAAGAAGTGTGCACCATTCTTGCTTGACTCGGGTGGGCTGCAAAGTTCCTGTCAAATGCAAACATATTCCAGCTGCTGGGAGTTTGATGCATTCATTTTGAAGGATGTAAGAAAGGCCATCAGTGGATTGGGTGATGAAAAGGTCAGGGCTGACCGCCTGATAAAAGGAAAGATAAGAAGAACACGGGGTAGAGGGTTACAAAGTAGTGAGTGGTTTAAAGAAGATTTCTGCAGCAATGTGGTGTCTGTTGAGTGTAACAGGATGTTTGAAAGGAAAGGTTGAAGGTTCCTGGGTGTAATCTACCATTTCCCCCTAAAATGACGAGTTCTGGAGAAGGCAGGAGTCCACATGGACCCATGGGTCTTGTTTCTCTGTGCCTGTGCTCCAGAGGCAGATGGGCACAAGTGTGCTGCAGGAGACTTTACTAGCGTGTGCAGCCCTGGGCATCCCTTGCTGTGAGTAATCAGTGAGTAGCCGACAGCAGCCGTGCTGTTTGTCCTGTGCCGTCTTCCCTGTCCCGATGTGACCATTGCTGTAGGACCCACATGTGACAAGAAGGAAAGTGGGAGTATATAGACTATGGTGACTCACTGTTCCTGGAAATGAGCAAAGAGACATATTTCTCCTTGCCAGACTCCTGTTCACCAAAATGACAAACTTTTCTGAATTCCTTTTCTTATCATTTTTAATAGCTTCTGGCTGTGGACATTTGAATCTGCTCCAGAGCTATCATTCTGACTTCTGTCTCTTTCAGCAGAAGAAAGTGTTCAAAAATAACATCTTGTGGTGGTCCTCAGATTGTCTTGTGCCCTCAGCTTGAAAATGAACTAAGCAGCATTATCCTGATCTCATCACAGGACAAGATCCTCAACTGGTGTTGGCTAATGCATGTTCACTATTCCAGTCTACCTGGGCCAGTCACTTAACACGTCCTTGCTCCCTAGCTGGGCATGACAGAACTGAAGTAACTGGAGCTGCATTGATTTTTATGGCTCATCCTCACTTGAGAAGGATGAGATACCCTTACATTTTATGTATCGTCTACTTGCATGGCTGCTGGCAGGCAAATGAAGCATATAGTTCTTCCCATGCACCAGATATGCCCCAGTCTGAACAAGAATATTCACAGCCCTTCCTTCATTGACAATGGCCACTTATGTAAAAAATGCGGAACTGAACAGACTAGGACTAAATGTGCTGGAAATATGAAGATGAGAATGATCTTTGGCTGTGCATCAAAGAACATGAAGGCATTCTGAAGCAGATTACTCTTGTTCTCTGGGTTTAATTCAGAGGGTATTTTATAGCCACAGAATCAAACTCTTTACTGTGTGATTTCCTTCCTGCAGGAGCTGGGAAGACTCAGGTTCTGTGCAGGACACAAAAAGCCATAAACAGGTCCAGGGTGTGTACGAGTTTCTGCAGAGATGACAGCAGATGTTACTGCTGTTCCAAATGTGCAATGCTGTAGGACCTGAGAGGCATCATTCCTAGTGAATTCCAGCAAGGGAGACTTGATCTCCTTTTCTTGATATTCATATTGCCTGTTCTTAATCAACTCATGCTTTTCTAAATATTTTTCCTCTTGATCTCTTAAAATAGTTTCCCAGGCTGTCTTTTGCTGACATTAACATACTCCAGTCAGTGTTCCTTTTTTATTATGTCTTTTTTTTTTTTTTACAAATGACACATAACTGCCTTATATAATTCACTTTTGAGTCCATAAGCCACTTCTCCTAAACACAGCCTTCATGTGGAAACAACCAAGGATGATTCTTCGACTTTTTGTTTTGTTTTGTTTTAATTTTGGAAATATTATGTCACCTAAACCTGTGTCTGTAATTTCACTGCTAACAATCCAGTGTTCTCTCTGCATGCTTTCTGATGCTTTGCTTTAGTTTTCCAAAATTATCAGTTTAGCTGAAATACAGCAAGAGTTCCTTGGTATGAGCCAATTAAACTATACTTACTCTCAAAGTGATCACCATTTACGAATAATTTCCTCAACAATTTTGTATTGTTCTATTGTACAACACTCATTCTGTAGCAATAATTGAAGTATTTAACATGGTTCCCTTCTTATGCATATTTATTTGTTGTTTGTATTTCATTTGCATGCTAAGACCTGCAATTGTTAGTTTTGACGTTACAAGTTGTTGGATATTTCTTGCTTTCAAGTCCCATGCTGTTTACCCATATCATTGAGTGCTTATATCTTATTATATCTAACTCTTCTTTTTCTAGATCTGTTTACACCTATAATATGCCTAGTTTATCATTTGATATTGTCTCCTATTCCTTTGCCAAATCACAGCTGGCTTTTATCTTATGTTTTAAACTAGTAACTATGAGTGCTCATAACAAACTTGTCTCTAGTTGTGCAATCAAGTATAAGTGTGGCTGTCTTTAAGCAGAATGTGTCAATTCTGTGATCTCTGCTATTTCCTTTAATAGGGCTGTTGTAACTTGTCTCCTGTTACACTGAAATGCACATTAGGTATATTCTTAGTAATAAGACCACTGTTCATGAATATACACTAGTAGTTCTGTAGCACAGGTGGGAAATGACAGCCCTAGTGCTCTGTAGGCAGGATTAAATTGATAGGCTTTTCCTGGACAAGCTGGTTTAACTGCAGAGGAAAGCATTAACTGGTCCTAAATATACCATGCTCTGCTTATAATGCAATGGTTGGTGTCAGCCCACACTACTGAGCTGGTGGGATGTGTGGCTAAACTATTCATTGGGTTGAAGTAACTTGTACCTTTGAGAAAAAGACTTTTCTTGCCTTCTTTCTCCTCCCTTATTTGTTCTATAGTGTTCCCTGAGGTTTTTTGTATCTTGAGACCCCTTTTTGGTTCAGCTGGTGCTGGTTGTGCAAACACGCATATATGATCCCTTCCTGCATGTCTCCAAATGGTGGCCTCTATTTAATTCACCCTTGGCTCAAGTGCCTGTGCTGTAAACACACCAACCCTCTGTGGGGTCCAGTGTTTGTGGAAGTGGCAGTGCTGGCTGTATCTTCCTGTGTGACTCTTGTAAGGGGTGGTAGTAGTATTCAGCATGCCAGCAGCCTCAGAAACATGAAACCTTGTCTTTCTGCAGGTGCAGAAGCAGTACTATCACTTGGTCCATGCAAATTTATGCCCACTGGTTCTTACTTTTAGGGCTGGATTGAAAATGTGACATTGCTGCTGTTTTCACTTGTTGGATTTTTCTTTTTGATTATGCAAGTAAACACATGGGATGATGGGATTAGAGATAATGTTGATTACTCACACACATGGGGCCTAAATTGTGTTCATGGAAATGAAGGGACTGGATTTTGCTGGCTTCAACAGGGGATTAGGTCAGGCTGGAGGGTACCTGTAACACCAACGCTGGCAAGCATCTTCAAAGTGTTTGCTAAAGCACTGAAATGTTATCATCTCATGAAAAGTTTTAATCTCTTTTTCATTCTGCCTCATAATAATTTCTTCTGGGCTAGTTAGTAGAAAACATAGCAGCATGCAGTCACAGCAGGAAGTTTCTGAAGCACACACGTATTGGAGTGTATTTATGAATGTGGCTGTATTTTGTTGACAGAACCTGCTCAGTCTATGCCTTGTGTTAGTCACTTTTTGTCATGTGTCTGAGCTGAGTTTCCACATTCAATAGATTCAGATACAGAATCTCAATATATAGAATATATTCAGAAATAGATTCAGATAGTATCATCTGGCAATGCCATGGAGCCGTGCAAAGAGGTGAAGAATACATCCATGCTCTGTACTTGCACAGCAGTATTGAAACATGCCAAGAAGATAATGGGTGAATGTGTTTGCAGTGACAGAGGGTGGATCCAGCAGGTCAGATCTGCATAAAATGAAAACTATTCTTCATTGAGAGGCTGGTTTAGGGTATCTTTGGCATGCTCCCACCTCAGGACAAAAATCATAAAGCTCATATTAAGCAGCTCACTCTAACCATGAGGATGAGATGAAGTGATTTCTCTCTTCTCTCTCCTAACTGGAGGAGGCAGAATGACACTTGAGTGAGGTTTGACTTCACCGAGGCTTTCCAGGAGAGACCACCAGTAGTGATGACAGGTTATAGAGATACCTGATGGACAAGCTTCCTTCCTCCTTGCTCACATCAATTCTGCAAGTGTTGGTATTAGAGTCTGGAGAAATAATATTATAATAAATAAAAGTGAGGGATGGTATATTTAAATTATTTCAGGACAAATATTCTATACTGCCATCCTCAACATAATTGTTGCAAAATGTTTTTGGTCTGTTTTTTTGTGATGAAATACAAAAGATACCTATTAAGTGCATATCTGGGGAGAGGAAACCCCACCTTAAAATTTACTGGGTTAGTGGTAGATCCAAAACCCTCTGGAAACAACGAGAAGGCTCCTGGTGAGTTTAGTGGGCTTTCAGTTCAAGGTCTAAATCCCTGATCCTCTGAATAATGTCTGTGATTATTTGTGTACCTCTTTTTGATTGCAATCTCGACTCTTGCTGTTGAGTCAGGAGAAGCAATGCAGCAATTTGAAGGACATAGCTAGCAAGATACTAGTCTTGCTGTAAAGCTATATGGCTTGCTGTCTGCAGTGCTCAAATCAGCTTCAAGTGATCATGTGGAGTAAATCTGCTGAGCAGTCCCATCAGATTTCATTTTTTAGTTCAGTGTTTGCTACAGACCTTTAAACAATTTTTGTCCTTCTCTATAAGGCTGTGTTTTTGCTGCAGTGTGGGAAGAGTAGCACTTTCTCCCATTTGTCTGCAACTTATTTGCTAATATCTTGCACCTTAGTTTGAAGCAATGTAAAGCAGACAAAAAGCCAACCCTGCTCCAGTTGATGGCAGCTTTGGCTTGCTTTTCTTGGGTTTAAATGGCTGAAGCAAACTCCAAATAATGGAGAGTCAGACCCTACTGCAAGCTATTGTTAAATTCACCATTTGATTTTCTTTTGGAAAGATCCAGTTTACACAGTTTGCATCTAACTCTCAATGCTTCCTTTGGACAGTATTTAATTTGGAAACAATTTTCTGTGGTCATGAGTTTCTCCCTGAAGTGTCTTCCAAGGTAATCAAATGTTAGTGTCTTTTTGCACTTCAGAGATGCTAGTCTTCTTTTTATTGTTTTACATTCCTAACATGATGCTTGTCTTTACTGATTGGGTGCTTAGAATTGTAGAATTATAGAATAGAATCATAGAATAGTTGAGTTTAGAAAAGACCTTTAAGATCATCTAGTACAACTGTTAACCTTATACTGCCAAGTCCATCACTAAACTATGTCCCTAAATGCCACATCTACACATCTTTTAAATATCTCCAGGGATGGTGACTCCACACTGCTCTGGGCAGCCTGTTCCAGCACTCTGCAATACCATCAGGGAAGAAATTTTTCCTAATACCCAATCTAAACCTCCCCTGGTACAACAGCATGAAGCTGTTTCCTCTTGTTGTATTGCTTGTGATCTGGGAGAAGAAATAAACCCCCACCTCACTACAACCCCTTTCAAGTATTTGTGGAGAGTGACAATATCCCCACTCAGCCTCCTTTTCTCCAAAGTAAACACCCTCAGTTCCCCCAGTCATTCCTCATCACACTTGTTCTCCAGACCCTTCACCAGCTTTGTTGCCCTTCTTTGGACCTGCTTCAGCACCTCAATGTCTTTCCTGTAGTGAGGGGCCCAGAACTGAACACAGGATTTGAGGTGCAGCCTCACCAGTGCCGAGTGCAGGCGATGATCACTGCCATGGCCCTGCTGGCTACACTATTTCTGATACAGGCCAGAATGCCATTGGGACCCTCCTGGCCCTTCTTGTAGACGGATGTCACGTTTGCTAACCTCCAGTAAGCCAGGACCTTCCTGGTAACCAGGACTGCTGATTAATGGTGGAAAGTGGCTCGGTAAGCAATTCTCCCACTTCCTTCAGTGCCCTTGGGCGGATCCCAGCCGGCCCCATAGACACATGTGGGTCTAAGTGGTGTAACTATTTCCTCTTGGTGGCTGACTATTTCCTCTTGGATTATGGGGACTTCATTCTTCAACCTGTCCCTGTCTTCCAGCTCAAGTGGTGGGTATGCAGAGAACTACTTGTTTACTCCTAGAAAATGAGGCAAAGAAGGTATTAAGTACCTCAGCCTTCTCATCCTATGCCATTATGTTTCTCCCCACATCCAATAAAGTATGGAGATTCTCCTTAGCCCTCCTTTTGTTGCTAATGTATTTGTAAAAACATTTTTATTACGCTTTATGACAGTAAGCACATTTAGTTCTAGCTGGGCTTTGGCCTTCCTAATTTTCCCCCTGCATAACCTCACAAGATCCTTGTAGCCCTCCTGAGTTTCCTGCTCCTTGTTCCAAAGGTCACAAACTCTGTTTTTTTCTCCCTGAGTCCCAGCCTAAGGTCTCTGTTCAGGCAGGCTGGTCTTTTTCCTGCTGGCTCATCTTTTGGCACATGGGGACACCTGCTCCTGTGCTTTTAAGAATTCTTTCTTGAGGGATGTCCAGCCTTCCCAGAATCCTTTGTGCTTCGGGGCTGCCTCCCAAAGAACTCTGTCAGCCAGTCTCCTGAACAGGCCAAAGTCTGCCCTCTGGAAGTCCCAAAGCAACAGTTCTGCTGATCCTCCTCCTTCTCCCAGAACTGGACACCAATCATTTAATGACCGCTATGCCCAAGACAGCCTCCAACCACCATGTCACCCAAGTCCATCTCTGGCAGTGAACAGCAGGTCCCATGGGGTGCCTCCCCTAGTTGCCTCACTCACCAGCTGGATCCGGAAGTGATCTTCCACACACTGCAGGAACCTCCTGGACCGTTTTCTTTCTGCCGTGTTGCATGTCCAGCAGACATCTGGTAGGTTGAAGTCCCCCACAAGAATGAGGGTTAGTAACTGTGAGACTTCTCCCAGCTGTCAATGCAGTATTTCTACTGTCTCTTCCTCCTGGTTGGGTGGTCTGTAACAGACTCCCACCATGATATCTGCCTTGTTGGTCTTTCCCATTATTCTTACCTGTAGACAATTCTAACATACAGGGCTCACCTTCTACTAAGGGACCAGTGACTAAGAACTGAAAAGTGTTTGATTAAAAGAGTAACTGAAGATGTTGTATTTTTTCTCCTTACCCTGAGATAGATACACTTCTGTCTCTCCTGTTTGGAGCAGTGAATTGGCTGTGATAACAGGAAGGTTTATAAAATCATTGTTGTTTTAGGAGCAGTTACTGTGAGAGGTTTAAAATTTTTCACCTGAGTCTCATGGGTCTGAATCCAGCAGCAAGTGAATCCAGGAGTCTTTGGATGGTCTTTAAGGACAGTTTGATCAGGTTCACCACAAAGTGACTGTTTTAGAGAGGAATGGTAGCATTTCCCAGTGTAACCAGGGAAGAGTATGATTGTGTTTGTTCCTGCTACTCTCCACACTTCTAAGGTTTCATGCATTGCACCTCTTTCTGTAAGGACACTGATGAATCAGAGAGCATTAATGGAAAAAATGCAGAGAAATGCCACTGGTGCCTTGATCAGAATGTCTTCCATCCTGGAGTCATCAGTTGTGTCCCTGTGGAAACAGAACCAGGAACCAGTGTGTTAGAGGACAGACTCATTTCCTGTGGGTTCTTTTTGAAGAAGGTCCAATAATTTCAGGGTGGTCAGAAACTCTCTTTTAAAAATGTTTAACTGTGGTGTTATCTGAATACCTGTAAACCTAAAAGTGTAGGGCTCTGCCTCTTTGCTTAAACAGCTGGTGATCATAGAGCCCTCTTCCTCCCCCAGCAGTCTCTGTCAGGAGACTAAGGAAGGAACAACAACAAAGAAAAGGGATGATGGCAATTTGTTTCTTATCAAAGGAAGTCTACTTCGTGACTGACTCACAGGAGTAATTATCTGTCAAATTGTCTCTATGTGTAGGAACAATCACATTTCCTTTCCTCAGCCTGAATTCATTATGGTTCTTACCAAGCTGGTCATTATTTCAAGAGGATTTCTTTGTTATTTGGTGGTTTCTCAGTGCTTGGGAAGGGAACTGATTCTTGAAGTGAGTTTTAAAATCCCAGTATTCTGCAAGGCCCAATATCTTACAAAAATTTGCAGGAACAGTGTGGCCGTACTAGGTCAGATCACTGGTTATTTTCATGCTGATTTTGATGGAGTTGAACTGCAAATGAATAAATGGAGGGCAAAATCTCCAAAATGCTGTTAGGCAGTTAGTCTTCCTCATCCATCTGAACTGTTCATATACACAGGAAACACTGAAGTTTGCCTACCAGTTTTTTAAAGCTATTTTGGGAACTATTTGAAAAAAACAAGAGAAGGAAAAAAAATGCTGGATTGCTGTTGGTTTGTTTTGTTTTGGTTTGTTTTTTTCTGGTTGTTTGGTTCTTTTTGTTTGTTTGTTTGTTTTGTTTTTGTTTTTTTTTTAATATTCTCCTATCATTGAAAAAGGTGTTTGGAAAATAGTGTTCATAAAATGTGGAGTTTTGAAGAAAATTCACTATATTTTTGATGTTAATGTAGCCAAGAACAGTGTAGCCATCAAGGCATCAAGGCACTATTGCTGAAGAAACCCTACAAATGATGTGCAGATAGCCTCCACAAGTGGTGTCCATGGATGTCATTAAAAATATCACCTTTCTTTCTATTTAACATCTTGGCTTGAAGATTTGTCTCTATTCTACATCAAACAACAGGGTTGAAAACAGGACCTTAACATTATCCAGCTCACTGCCATCTTTTATCTGATTCTTCTTTAAAGAACTCTTGGATGGGTGATCTGTCATTTGTCATTCACCACTTGTAGCTTGCTTTTTTATTTTCTTCCAAGATAAGTCATCAAAGAGGGATGGGGGTTAAAATGTAATGTGGAATAACATCACAATTGCAAGGCCAATGTTGCCTGGCTTGCTGCATGACACAAGCAAGAGAGTAGCCTCCAGGAAATGGTGCTCCAAGCCTGCATTTATCTTTTCCCTGTGGTAGTGAATTACAGCAGCTAGTGACAGCAATCAAAGGTGAACAACATCGTCTCTTTTCCATTGCTCTGCAGGGTGGAATCCAGAAATATTTCTCTTTGCCACAGAAGAGCTTTCTCCCAAGCACTGCGTGTGTTTAAGTAAATAGAAAGAGGTTTACCTTTTGAAGGTCATGTGAAAGCAATCAAACTTGAGATCATTCTGAGGCATAGTATGAAAACAGGTTACATACACTGTGCCTTAAGCCATGGAAGTGTATGTGGCTGATCAATCAGCCGTAAGCAGACGTTAGCAAGTCAGGAACCCCAGAGCCATGGAAATAACCATGAGTAGCCAAACACTTGCCTCTTTATTTAGCAACCCTGAAGTGCAAGTTATTCAAAGTCTGTTTAACAGGCTTTCTAACCAGACCTGCTTAGAATTGATTTGTGCCAGATAGTCACTGATGGTGAAAGAGAGCAGCAGATGAGATTGCATTCAAGAGAACACAATACTTTCAGTTACAACATAACATATTTCTGTGGTGTATGAAGATGATCTTCAGGTGCTAACCTCATCTCTACAGTGTAGTTCTGAGGTGAATAGCTGTTGCCTACTTACCTGAAAAAGAAATCTTTCACCTTTTCCTCTCAGGATTAATTTTGGTAGGTGCAAACATGTAGGACTTTACATTTAGGCCAAATGTGAATTTGGAGTTCTGTCTTTACAAATCAGCCACTTTACCCAGAAATTCTCTTGAAGTTGTAATGGCACTGGAAGGTGTTTAAAAAGCAGAGTTATACTGGCTAAACCTTATGTTTGCCATGCTCAAATTATGTGTTGAGCTACCAGTTTTGCATCAAAGGAAGAAGGACTTTTTAGGACAGAAAGCTAAGGAAAAAAAAACCCATCCAAGAGAAATGCTGCAGAAGTCATTAGCAAGGCAGGAATACCTGAGCTGGAGACAGGACAGGACACAGGTGGTGGTGTTGGTACGTACGTGAAAAATGCAGTGGGATCTGAAGACGCATATGTTTCTATAACTCCATCTTTATCTCTATCTCTATCTGTCCCTACCTCTGTTTCCATCTCTCGCTATCTCTCTATCACTACCTCTATCTCTATCATCTCCATCTCCATCTCTACGCTTCTGTGTGAACTTACCAGCTCAGAGTGAACAATGTACCTGGCGAGAAACAGAAGTGGGGTTGGAAGGAGGGGAAAGACATAAAAAATGGGTCTAATTGTCTTCTAATTTTGTTTCCTCTTTGAGTTGTAGTTCATAAAGGGAGTGTTTACATGCCAGCAGTGCATTTAAGTATATGCAAATATGGCATGTTCTTTGCACTTCCTCAGAACAGCTGAGTGCACAAGCACAGGCATGCATTTTGTAGGCATAGTTTGGTGCTTTCATCTTTCCTTTCTTCAAATCCTGCCCATGGTGGTCCAGACAGCATTTTTAGAAGTCTTCTTAGTATCCGTTTTATGATGGCACCCCAGGAAAACAGCATTATGCTGACTCAGCTGGAAGGAAAAAAGGTAGTTATTATTTAGCATGCAGAAAGTAATGGGTAGGTCAGATCTTCTGCTAATGTTTCTCCAGCAGCCAACTTACAGCAGTGGGAGCCTGACCAGAAGTAGCCCTATTATGTTAAAGCCAGTAAAGCAGTGCTGCTTTTCATCAGCTGGGGATCTGACCACCTGCCTTCAATACCAATACCATGGCAGTACCCTTAAAAATAAACCAAGCAAACAAGAGTCTGCTTGAGCTGCGGTGTGCTTTTTCAGAGAGTCCATAAATTTCTTTCACTGGCTGGCCAAAACAGATCACCTGCTATGTTGAAAGAACAAAGAAATGAGCTTGACGAGTGCTAGAAAACATGAAGGAAGAGTGTGAGAGAAGCCTAGCATCTGACTGACATCCTTCGTAAGGGGCAACTACTGCATGAACATAGGAAACAGCCATTCTTGCTAAATTCTCTTTTTGATAAAGGTCATGTCACCAGCTGGCCAGCCCAGCTTGCATCCTCCCTGACCAAAGAAAGATATGTTGTTTGACAGCATCAGTGGAACTGGAGGGAGGAGTGAGTTTGGTTTCTCAGCCAGAAACTAAATTGTTCAGGACAGATTTTATGATTTTACTCTCTGAAATAAACTAGGATATTTCTATGTGAAATGCACATTCCTGATTTTCAGTTCTCTTTAACAGATGTAGTTATTCCCTCAGATGTGGATAGCAACCAAGTCTTTCCCTTTGGTCCGTACTGCCTCTTTCATAAGCAGGGTTCCAGACCATAGTAGAGGGACACATTGAAAAATATACCTTGAAATGTACCTTGGAGGAAATTGCTCACATATACATAATTTCATTAGGTTTCGGTTGTCTGAATAAAATGAAGTTGTTAAGCAAACAACAAAATCTGCCAGCTCAGAGGTCTCAGCACAGCAGCTGAATTAAAGTTGATCAAAATTCTGGTGAATTACATGAGATGCATCTTGCATAAGCAAGGAGGAGATTTGTCCAGATCTTACCTGAGGTCAGGTTAAAGAAAAGAGTCTCATTACCGAGTACTAAGGGCATGTGATCTCATAAGATCTCTCTTGGCTTTCAGCTTGTCAGTAAAACTGCAGGAACATACCAGCACGTTGGTATATATGTTAACATGGTTAGTATGTTCAACATACTAAGAAATGAACCCCTGACTAACAGAGTCTATTTGAAGTTTGTTACTGTAGCCAGTGGAGAGAGCCCTTCACATGTCCAGTGTGTAGGTGCATGTTCCACACACCTTTTGAAGACACCTTTTTGGAGGGAATACCTGTAACAGGAAAACACCAGCCTAACTTGCAGGAGGGGAGCTTGGTTTTAAAATGTGCCTAGGGCAAACATGCGTGCGACTGACGCATCTGTATTTCTGATACCTTATTGTGTCCTGCTGAAGAAGGAGGTGTTGATCAGCACGTGTTGAAGATGACCATTTTTTTGTAGTTCTTGATCAAGGCAATCAGAATACAACTTTACCTCTGGACCCAAATCAAAACTGGGTAACACAGACACTGGTGGAGCTGGCTTTGCTGATAGCACAGGGTGCATCTGCTGCTGGTGTGTATTTTTAGGTTTTCTGTGATCTTTATCTTCACAGAGAGCATTAGGAGTTCCAGAGAAGAAGGTGAGATGTAGGTGCTTGTAAATAAAGGACAAAGGTGTCTTGTAATGACCCACAGTCCCATTGCTTCGGAAAACACTGAGCTTGCTCTGGTCACAGAAAAGCAGATAGAATGGTTTTAAAGGCCATGAATTGCTTGTGCTTTTATTTCAGAGGCATTAATGGAAGCTTCTTTTTGCAACTAATGCTAGAAGCAGGTTGTCTGTTTTTATGGCAAAACATATTTTTGTCGAATTGTGCTTTTTTGTGTGTTGTAATAAGCTTGATCTCTCTGCTTCTGGAGTGCATGAATCATTATATTTATCCCTAATCTGTGCTGAAGTGAACATAATTTCTTTATTTTTTCCTGTTCTGAGTCCTGCTGGAACTGTGCTTGGCCTGAAGTGCAGCTCAGCTTCCAAGCCTCACTCCTAATAAATAGAAAGGAACCTTAAATATGGGTCCACACATCCATGCGTAATGTTGATCTTGCCCATCCTATTTTGCCTCATGAAAAGCACCTTCAGAGCTTACGGTCAGTTTATGTCTGAGATATTTGGCTGCAACTAACCTCCTGGGGAGGCGGGAGGTTACTCCTTTCTGGAATAGAAGTGTCTTACAGCTAAGAAAAATTAGGCCTTTCTCTACAGAACCATTACATTTTAGATAGTGCTCCTCGAGGCTTTTGTATTTGTAAAAGTCAGTCCTAGACTGGATGGATCATTTTGAGAATGAGAGAAGAGTTTAACACCATTAAGTTTGCTTTCTCCCTGCCAAGTTTCCTCACAAAAACTCTTGTTACTGTCAGTGGCTCTTGTGGTATCATGTCACGGTCTGGCAAGACTGAAGTTTTGGCAGTTTTATGTCACTGCACTTCATGCTACTGTATCATACACTGGCATTTACGCTATTATCCTGTCCATTTCCCACCTTGGTATTTTTATGGGATATTGGCTCCAGGTATCTTGTCTTGTATTTCTGTCTCTCTGCAGGATCATTGCTGGCTTATCCTCACGTAGAAGTAGTAAGTGACTGCTGTAGAAATGGACTGCCTGGAACCTGACAAAGTTCAGCAAAGGAAAATACAAACCCCTGTGCCATGGATGGGACAGACCCTCGCATTGGGCCAGGCTCAATGTAGAGAAAGCTGCATGGGCAAGAAGGGCCAGTGGCTGGGCTGTCCTAGGAGGCACACATTGACAGGCTGTGGGGATGCAGCTCACAAAAGGGGTTGTTGCAATAAGGCAAAGGGGGCACATTTGGTACCTGGGATGGTGGCCTGACCCAAGAACAGGCTGCCCAGAAAGGCCATGAGATCTCCAACCTGGGTTAGTCTCTTCCTCCTAGCACTTGCTTTGTGTGGGGTGGACTTGGGGACTGGCTGAGATCCAGTCTGACCCACTCTGTGACTACTGGCTGAAGTACAGACAGAGTGTATGGGTGGCAAGACTGGTTATTTCTGCAATTTTTGACTCCAGAGACTTTTTCCCCCTAATTAATTTATTGAAATACAGTATCTTGTAATAGTTTTCACACAGAAGCTTTTAACTTAGTGATGATTTCCTTGAGTGGGAGAATTGTATTTTTAAAGGAACCTCCACTGTGGTTATGGATGATATGTTTGAGTGCTTGTGAAAAGTGGTTGCTCAAAGATCCTTAATATGCTGCTGCCAGCTGCCAGCCCTCTGGTGATTTTATGCTCACGTGCCTTCCTGGTGGCTTCCCTGAGGCTCCCTCAGACACACAGCATTGGCTGCCATGAAGCTCACTGTGGGATTGGAGTCAGGACAATCTTGTAGCTGATGGATAATCTGAAAGATGGATTCCTATTTGTGAAAAAGGCCATTCAGGGTCCAAGGTGCATCTTTTGTGTTAATTGACATGTAAGGAAATGGGCAGATTTCTTCACACCCTTCTTGCTGCAGATTTCTTTTAACTAAGCCATTTTATTTCTGTTGCAGAGGGACAGAGAGAAGATGTGGTATCTTTTGTTTCAAGGCCTTAGGGTTAGAACTTCACCTTTGGCTGTCTTTAGGTTGCCACATCAAAGTAGGCAGTAAGAAATTAAAACACCAGGATAACATAATAAAAAAGAACAAGCCATTTAGGGGAAAAAAAAAAAGAAAGAAAAAAAGAAAAATCAATATTTTGTCTTTTAGGTCCCCAGTGAGAAATACCTGTGTAGAAAAGAGAGTAAAACATGAACAATGAGCTTCTCTTGTCCTAATTGCAAGTACAAGTATGTCAAGTGTGCATTTGAGAAAGAGTTAAGGACTTCTTTGTAAACAAGAGCAGAGCTGGTGAAATAGAAGCAAAATCTCTTATGGTCATCCTGTAGAAGAAACCTTACTGAGGAAGAGAATCAGCATAGCCCTGTAGGTACAACTCTAGATCAATATATTTTTGTTTTATCTCCTGCTGGATGTCCTTGCTGTACTTTATCTGAAATGCACTTGTATAGGTGGGTCGCACATTTTGGAAGCACTTCCAGGTTTCAGGAAAATAGGTGGAGAAATGATTGATGTCTGGATTTCACTCAGAAGAAGTTAAAGCAGCTGCTGGATTTCTGAGCTGCTGCAACTAGACTTGTCCTAGACCTGTCCTAAAGCAGGTTTTGGAGGCATGAGAGGGTGCTTAATTTCATCTGGGCTTCTTATGGGCTACTGTCCACAGTGTTTTGTATCCAGACTCAGAGCAGCAGGCACTTTTTGGAACATGGTATGTTTGAATTTAGGGATGTTTTTCCTATCCGTTTAGTGGATATATAACCACTCTTCTTTATTGACATTGTGGAGTGAAGAGTAACTGCTTTACCAGTCAAAATAAATTTAAACTAGAGTAGTAGGAATATTGCCTCTGAGCTTTACAACTATATAACATAGGCTAGTCAGCAAGTCATTTAACATACAGGGAAAATGGTGCACAGGTTACAAAATTTTCAGGTAAGTTAGATATATTTAAGTCAGCAGGGCCTGATGAAGTTCACCCTGGAGTACTTCAGAAGCCAGCTAAAGTGATCTCTGAACTATTAGCAATTATCTGTGAGAGCTCAGGGAAGATGGGTGAGGTCCCAGAGGATGGGGAGAAAGGCAAACACAGTAGCTATCTTTAAAAGGGGGAATTAGGAAGACCAAGGGAATTATAGGCCAGTTGGCTTGACTTTGATACTGAGAAAAATGCAGGAGCAAATTATTGAACAATCAATTTGTAAACACCTAAAGGAAAATAAGGTGATAAGAAACAGTCAGCATGGGTTTGTCAAGAACAAATCACATCAAAGCAATCTAATTTCCTTCTCTGACAGGGTAACTGGCCCAATGGATAAGGGGGAAGCAGCAGATGTGATAGATCATGACTTTAGCGAGGCTTTTGACACACATCCACGACATTTTAATAAGTAAACAAGAGAAATATGGTTTAGATTAAGTTATTATGTGATGGGTGCAAAACTATTTGAAAAATTTGGCTTATCATTAAAGCAGTTATCAATGGTTTGTTGTCAAAGTGGGAAAACATATCAAATAAGATACCACAAAGGTCTGGTTTAGGTCTGATATTATTCAATATTTTCAGCTTTGATGATGATATATGTAGAAAACCATTTAAAATTGCATATGACACTGAACTAGAAGGGGCTGTAAACACTTCAAAGCCTGATAAATTGAAGAAAAGATCTGAATGCCAAAGGAAGAAATTCAATAAAGTCAAGTGTAAAGTATCACTTTCGAGGAGGAAAAAAATTAAATGCACAAATATTAAATGGGAAACAATTAGTTTGGGAGCAGTTTTCAGAAAAGAGGCTTAGCATGGACCACAGACAAAATAAAATCCAGAAATATGAAGATAAATGAAAAGTAAATTCCTTGATGGTATGAATTAATGCTAATACTGTGAATAACTGGGAACTAGCTGTTTAGTTTTGCCTTGGGTAGTGAGGCCTGATCTAGGAATACTACATCTGTATCCAATGATGATGACACATTTTAAAATATAGAGAGTTTGGAAACCATTCTCCTTTTCAAAAGATTAAAAGTGAAGCTTAGAAAACATCTTCTATGAGGAAAAGCTGAATTAACTGTGTTCTTTTTTCTAGGAAAGAGGCATAGTGCACACAAAGTATGAAAAAAAAGTCATTAAAAATGTTAGAAAGAAAAGCACACTTACCTGTTCTCCCTCTCTAAAAATGGTGTAAAAAGAAGTGGATGGAGTAATCTGAAGCAAGAGATACTCAGATTAGATAAAATTCAGATAGATGCTCTGGCTATGGGGATATTACAGCACTGGAACAGGGTTTCTAAGGATATTATGGAATCCTTGTTTCAAATCCTGAAAATGGGTCAGACAGACATCTGTCAGTGATGTAAAACAGATGTCCTTTTGAAAGCATTTTTTCTACTGCTACATTTTTCTACATTCTTCTACTTTTCATTTCTACAGTAATTCATACACCTCAGTCAAAAGCAAAACTCACATGAACAAGATAAACAAGAATTGCAGGCATATGCATACAGACATGTATTTCCCCAAAAACTCCCACCCTTCCCCTAAAAAGCCCTTTTAAAATTTATGTACACTTATGTACTCTTTTTCACCTGTCTTTGACTTGAAACAGGGGTAAGTGTCTCTAGTCATTCCATACTTGCATGAAAGATAATGGAGATAGACAGGGCTACCTTCTAGAAGCCAAACATGAAATGCTGCATGTTGGTTTTTCTGGGCTGGCTTTATAGCTGTGTAAAAGCAAGATCCAAAGCCATTAAAAAGCCTTTTTTTAAAAAAAAATCTGTTGTAAGCTGCTGCAAGAAGTACTTTGTTCTTCCTATTTGTAATTTTGATGAAGTTGCAGAGTACAATAATGAAGCTTTGCTTGTTCTCAATGATAAACATAGAACAAACTGGATGGTACTTTTATGAGGTTTTATTGGCATGATTTTGAACTGATCTGTTATTTATGGGACCATCTAGATAGAATGCAGCAAACTCTTGGTATTTTCTTGTTTTCTGTGTGAGCCACATGTATCTCAAAACGTGCCTTGAAATATGTAGTGAGAAGTGGGTGATTCTTAAAGGGCTGTAAGGCCAAAAATCTTGGTCATCAAGTGCTGATTTGTGTGAAGGCTATTATAAGAAAACCCAGTGTTTTAGATGACTGATCTAAACTGTCTAAATGATAATTAATTGCAGGATTTGCACACTGCATTACAGGGAACGCTGTCTCAAAGTGACACTTGAGGAGCATAATGTGTCCTCCTTGATATTCTTGCCTTTCTGATGATATCTCTCTGCAATAAATTTGAGAAACCCTTTTTTAAAGGCTATGGGACCATGTGTACAGGTAAAGAATTGCTTGTCTTGGCATGGAACTGGGATTCTTACTTTTGCATCTCTATGAAACTTTCTGGAACAGGTACCAAGGATGTTAAATTTTGCATAGGTGTTGGTGGGATGAATATATTTGTTTCCAGGTTTTGGACTTGGGTTTCCTCCCATATATGGGTTCAAAAAAAAATTATATGTAGGGAGAAGGGACATTTCCCAGGTAAACTAGCTGATAGGTAACTGTATTTTAATGGGATCAGCTCTTAATTCCTTGGGAGCTAGTTTGTACACATTGTGTGGTAAGTGCGTCCAAAGGCACCCAAGTGCATTCATGAGGCTGTGATTCATGGATGTCTATATGCCAAGGTAATAGTGTTACTGATGTTTCTTTTGTCTGTTTTGCTCTAGTCCTGTTCTTATTCACATGTTTTTAGCATACATACTGTAGCTTTACCTGATTTTTAACAGTCTCATATTACCCTTTGCAACTGAGAGTTTGTCAAAACTGAGCCCCCCATGCTCTATTAAAGTGATAGCAAGATTTTATGCACCAGCTTAGTCTTACTTAAGTGAGAGTATTTTGAGACTTTACTGATGTTACATAGAAAAGAAACTTGCAGTTAGTGACCCCTCCATGGAATAAATTTGGCTAGTATGAAGATATACTACTACTCACATTTATAATGAGGTCTACAGAACATAACTCTTAAGAGGGAATTTTGGGGTAGGAGGTTTTGGGAGGTCACTGGTAATACTGTCATTAGCTTGCCAGTGAGGAGATAGGACCATATTTAGAGTCACTTTTACCCCTGCTTTCTGTAATCTAATAGGTTTTAAACTTTCATTAGCTACCACAAATGAAAGATTTGTGGTAATATGGAACCAAGAGTGTTCTTCTCACCACTTCAGAAAGGTATTATTAAAGATAAAGTAAAATAGAACTTCCTGAGTCTAAATATATGCTGGACTAAATTGGCAGATTTCAGTAAGCATTCCTGCTTAGCAATGGAAACAATGCTAAATGAACTTTACAGAAGAGGAAAAAACCTAACTAAATAAAAATCTTGTCTGAAATGCTGCCAAAAATTAATGCATTTTTGCCCCTCTATGGGACAAGGCTGTCCTTGCTTTCCATCTCAGCCAACTGGAGACATTTCCTTGAAGACATTTTCCCCTATCTGAAACACATCTGCAGCCTGTTCCATGATAAAAATATCAAACATAAATGTTGTGCCATGACAGAAAGAAAAAAATCCAACAGTGGAAGGGTAGCTTAATTCCTGACCAGATTTCTATATTTTGTATAATTAAGGCTGGATTAATGGAACAGCTTGGGTAGAAAAGAGTAATATCTAGGAAATCATCTGGTCAGATGCTCCTCACAGAGGAGATACAGCACAGAGATCTCCCATCATAGATATAGCACATGCTAAATTGTAGGGATGACATTGACTAAGATCAAAGATGTTTTCTTACCTGCGGCATTGGCCAGGAGAGGTTAGGTCCATTTCTGAAGTCTCTGAAATTATCTAACTGAGGCTGAGGCTTCACTGGAGTTTCCCATCTATCTCCCTTCACCCCAAGTCTTCAAGGCTGAGTTCTGTATTATGCCAACAGGGAGCACATAGGAGAGCCTGGATGAGTATAGCCACCCTGGAACTAGGACATGGTGTGGCTTTGCCCATTTCCAGTGCCTTTTCTGTCTCCTTTCCAAAACCCTGCAGGGACAGACAATATCTCCTGTAGATTTCTGGGATTTACAAGGTGGACCTGCAACACACTCAACAACTCAAACAACTGGAAGACACTCATCCAGATGTTGCAAGGCTGTGCATGAAAAAAGACAACAACACTGCATGCAGCAGCCCAGTTTGTGGCTTGCTTGTCAGTGTAGCTCAATTCAAGTGCATCCACTGAAATTACTGTATTTGTAAGAGCAGACTTTGTTGAGAGGTACAGCCCACCTATGATATATATGTATATATATATGTATATATGGACACACTATCATGGTGGTATTTTAATGAGAAATTCATCAGACCAGCTAGTGTTGTCTGAAATAAATTACATTAATCATGTGGCTGAATTTTCAGTTTAAGGCCAAATAATGAGAGCTGTAGAGCTGCAACATAATGTGGAGTCAACAGTATAGGGGGCTGACACTCCCACTTTAGGCAAGTCTGGTGGTGTGTCACCCTCTTCCACACCCCCCTCAGATGTCACAGAGGTACAGTCCTATGGCAGTTAGGAGAAATGCTGAGATATCTGACAGCAAGGTCTGTATTAACACTTCAGGTAGCAAATCTATTTTTGGACCAACAGGCTGACAGCTACTTTCTATGTGATACTTCTGTCTCCCTGTTTTGGTATGTGCTGGATCCTGCTAGCGCTGCATAGTGGCGCATGGAAGAGGTGGTGAAAGTCACAGAACTCCTTTCCTTCTCCTGCTGTCCTGCAGTGGTAGAGGGGGGAGAAGTGAGCTATGGTTTCACTATAATGCAGGGCAAAGTGTCCAAGAGCTCTAGTGAGGTACTTGGACAGAGATTTGCATCATGCTGGCAGTGTTGCCAAACTCCATGGTGGAAAGGCTCTATTTCTGTTAATGTAAAGCACAGGGTACTTGCCACAGGACCACAAGAAGGCAAGCTTGCTGTGACTGCATAGCACCTCTGAGCTGCACACTTCTCACCTACTATCAACACAAACCTCCACCTGGATGGAGAGATTTCACCACCCTTCTTGTTAATATTCTCAGTACAAGTACTTAGCGCATGCTAGATCTTCTCCCTCTTTCACTATGACTTCTGCCAGTGAGCAGGTCATCAGCATGGATTCATTGGTGATCCTTATTCCATTCTGGTCTTTAATGTAGGCAAGTTCTTTGTGCCTAACTACCCAGATACCTCCACAGGAATATGAGAAAAATGGCATGTGTGTGCACAGACAAGCACCTCTTCCTAATTGTAGAGTTCCTCCACATATATTGTACTACCCATGACTTAGTTCTTTCCTTCAGTATTATATGCCTCATATGTCTTGATGCTTAACCAAAAGAATGTTTTCTTTATTTTCTAAATCATTATTAAATTAGAAGATCTCTATGTTTCCTCACAATATCTTTTTTTTTTCTGAGGCTAAAATTCAATTAATAAGGATTGTGAGCATATAAATATGTCTGTTCTGTGTTTTTCTTACAATAAACCTGATCATTCTTTATACTGCTACTCCATATATCTCCACTAAGGTATGATGCATTTGATCAAATCACTACATCACTGGAATCTTGAGCATTACTCATTTGTGTGCTAATTATTCTTAATCTGGGTCCTTTTAAAAAGGTCATCAATTAGACTTTATTGAATTGTCAGCATTCATAGCAGCAAAGGGAATCTGGTAGCTGGTGTAACAATGTCACAGATGGCTAAATACCCTGTAGTCTGAAGGGAAAAATGAATTAAATACAGGTTCAGGTTACAGAATGTGGTGTGAAAATATGGGAGCCAGGCTTTTTGCAGAGGAAACCGCTGTTCACAGTTGATTGAAGCTGATTCTAAAGACTTCTTTTATGGCACCCTTTGGGAAGAGCTATGAATAAATGACCCTTTCTCATCTAATTCCCACAGTTCATGTTGAGATAGGTCTCTAGATAGCGCAGGTCTTCCGCCTTCTTAAGAACATCTCAAAGCCACCTTGTGCCTCTTGCTTTCCTTTACTATAGATTCAGGACCACTGCTTTCTGGAGTAAATTCAGTGCTCAAAGGCTGTCATGTGGCATGCCTTGTGCCTTCCTCCCTGTCTACCCTTTATGGACATTACCAAGCAGTGATAATGATAGTGACCTCCCCTGCAGTATTCTGTGATGAACATCATACAGCAGCCAAGAAGGTAAAAGCCTGAAGCATGAATTACCTGATACCCAGCATTTTTAAACCTTAAATCTTAACCTTATCACAGCCAGGAACTTTACAGGTATTTTGAGGACCTTAAGTAAATGTATAGGCACCTTAAAACTGAGTCTTTTCATGAATTTGCTGTTCAGAACTGTTGGCAGTGTTTCACAAAGAAGAATATGTAAGTAATTTTGTATTTTCTAAGAAACTTTTTGGTAAATTGGTCCAAGACAAATTTTGAATGAACAGTGCAACCAGAAGATACCTGGCAATCAATACTTTGTTTCAATATAATGCATGCCTGAAACTGTACTTAGCTATGAATGAGCATGATAATGGTCAAAATTCTGAAGTAAGTAAAGATTTTTTTAAATTTCCGATAGTGAGTTTTTTGGTTTATTTGGTCTTATTTATTATTAGATATTGTAATTGCCACTGAACATTTAGCGCATATGCTTAATTCTTATCCAGTTAAGTAACAGAAATTCATGTTCCTATTAATTGTAATGTTACACATTTAAAGAATGTTGAGAAAAGTCATAGAAAGAAGATGCAGTCATTATCCTGATCAAAAAACAGGGCACAGTGACCAGCCTGTGTGTACCTTACAGAGCTCATTAATGGGTGCAATTTAGTTAGTCCAGAGGTAAGGATTCTTTAGGTCACTTTTGCTGCTTAGGAAGAGAAGGCAAAGCTAATTTTAAAAGCTTACCACCTTTTCCAAAGTATATTCAAAGCTCTGAGAGCTGAGAAATTTTAACAAAGAGGAGGGGTCATAGTTACTGGTTTTTAATTATTTTTCTTCTTCTCATTCAAATCAAGTCTGTGCAGGACTGAGAGAAAGAACCAGAACCTTCAGACAAGATACAAAGTTCCCAGATGAGGAAACTGCTATCAGAGAACAGCACATGGTACCTGTAATAACTTTGAGCGGCTCTGTTAGCAGGAAGGAAAACAAAAAGCAGCAGTGATGTTGGTAAGCTGTTCAGATGAAACTTCAAGGGTCTCTTCAGTACTGTGCCGATTAAATTGTTGTCTGATTTAGTCTTTTGGTAAATCAGGGTGGCACAGAAGTCATTAGTTAAGCTTAGCATCTAATATAAAAGAAGTTTTTTGAAAGTGCAATGAAGAAAGGGTTCATGGTATAGCAAGAGATTCAGTTGTGGTGGTGAATGTCAGCATGTAGTCACAGAACAGAGAATGAAAGCTCTTGAAGATTTAGACTAAACAGCTACAGTGGGCTGTGTTTGCGAAGCTAGGGAATAATGTCTCTTATGCCTGGGTATGAAAATAACTGAAGAACAGAAAGGACCAGAAAAAGCTGTGAGCAGCCCTGTGAGGCTTGCAAGGGGGCATCTCTGAGAGGCAGCCCTTGAAGCAAACACAAGAGTGTTCCCAGTTCATTTGCTCTGGCACTTCTGAACCCCAGTGGCAGGAGCTGGATCTCATAGTTCCCATTCTGGCAAGAAGAAAAAGGAGGATGCCCATTCTACTACTCACAAATGAGAACCCTGGTGTGCCTGAAGTCAAGCTAACAAAGCTGAAAATCTAGACTAGCACACTGGTGTTTTCTTAAGAAGGAAGCATTTAAAACTTGAAAGCTATTGATAGGAAGATGATGTCCTGTTGTGGTCTGCAGTCTGACACTCTGAATGGTATATGGTTTCATCACTGTCCTACATACAAAGTCTAAAAAGAGCAGGAAAGGGTGGTTGACTGTGTGTCAGCCCATGGCACATCCTTTGGATGTCATTTCACGTGGGAAGGTATGGTCTTTGTTTTTCAGGTACAGCATGAGCTTTTCATGATGGTCTTGTGGCTCAACATTTGGACCTTATTTAACATGAAGGCGTTTCAACTGCTCTTAAGGCACATCAGGTAGATAACAACCCAGCAATGGGAACCCCGCCTTAGTGGGATCTCAGCAATACCTCTTACATCTGTAATGTGAGTTACTGCTTAGACTTAAGTTTGGTGGAAGGTAGCACGACTGGCATTTGTGGTCAAACAGATAAAATTGGCATGGATTGCTGTCTGCCAATCTATTCATATGTGCATTTATGCTCTGTTCATCAGACCGGCTGGCAAGAGACAGAAGTTTGTTTTGCTGGCTTTTTTTTTTCTCCTTCTAATGAAGAAGGAGTTGTTTGTGAAATGGGAATAAAATTAATTTAATTTATGGAATTAGTCTTCACTGTTTTTGGCTTTCTTCCTAACCACCAAGAGAGTGTAATTTCTTTGTATCTTGGATGTGCTGTCCCACTGATCTTACTTTCCTCATTTTCTATTGGTCCCTGTAGCTGTTTTCAGCAGTCGGTTCACCAATACTGCTATTTTCTGGATGTGAAGATACTGTGTTTCAACTGTTGATAAACTTTTCCTCTCCACAACTGTAGTACAACCTTCTTTCTGAAGCTTTTAATTACTGCTTAGTTAATTACAGTCAGTTTGATGTACTTTGCAAAGAGGAGAAAGTTCAGTAGCTCAGAGAGATTCTTCCAGTCTCAGTGTTATGTTTTTCTCTGCTTAAAATGAGCAAGACAAATTGCCCATGCAAATTTATAATTAATACACATTTTAGGATTTCAGTAGCATTTGTACACAAGCAGGGTTTTTTTTTTTTGCTTTTTTTTTTTTTAATGACCTCCATTTCTCTTCTATTTTTCTCATAATATTAAAATCTCTTGCAGATCTCCATTAAAGTTTCTCCAAAAAGACATGGGGGAAAGGGTGAGCTACTGAGCTAATATTTCATTTTCACAGTGAATAACTGAGTAGAGAGGTAAAGGACACTTGACCGTGTAGGTTAGTTCCCTGTAGTTTAGTCTGATTCACAAATTTATGTGTTCATGCGTTTTCTCACTTTCTTACTTATAAACCATCTCTGTGTTCTTTACAGTAATTTATGCCACTGTTTTCTTTTTTAATGTGGTTTAACCTAACAATTTCATTTGTATTGTGTCTTTGAACATATATCTGATACTGCCTGGTGTTGGGCAGCCACCTAGCAGAGTCAAATCTACTCCTCTGCCATAAGGCAATGACTGTGAAATATTCTACATGTAAAGAATCTTTAAACAAAAACTTGCAACACCAAGGCCTGAGGGGTACCTAATGAGCTAGGTGATTCCCCACTGATCATCAGGCAATATGTGTACCCTGCCTGTGAAGTACTATAGTGGTGGTTGTCACATAAGATATGCAGTGGTGACAGGTAAGAATTACACAGTGCATTAGCTCTGAAGATTTTGTTTATAGCTCCATTACCAAACTGTATATGCCCATGTTGAATAGCCACTCATTCTCTATATGCATTTGTCTGGCTATGCTACTGGATCATAACCTCCTTGGAGCAGACACTATCTAGTATTACATACTTAGCAAAGTGTTCCTTGTTCTCTGTTGTGTTCTCTAATCAACACCTATATGCAAATACATAGCGGATATGATTTGCTAACAGTCATATAGGATATTGCAGTTATTTTCTGGTGCGTGTGGATGGCTGCAGTATCTTAGTATGTAAACCACTGGAGAACGCTGACTCTTTTTTTTCATGGTGACTACTGTGAGATATGCTGCTGGAATTTCCTGTTTACTTTTAACTTTAGGCTGGATTGTGATTCCTTTCACTTTACTCCTGAGCTGAATAGAACCTTGTTCCACAAATGGTCCCATTGGTTCAATGGGGTCATTCATGGATGGGAAGGTACCATTCAACATGGCTAAAAGCCTTGGAATCTGGTCCTTAAATCATATTTGCAAGTTGAGCTGTATGTGTGTGTTTGTGCATGTGTCTGTTTTTAAGCTTTTTTTTTTTTTTAATAAGTGACTCTAGTTTACCCTGTTACACTTAACCAAAACCTTTCATTTTTAGTACTACTGTTAGGTCACAAAAGCTTCATAATGTTCTTCATTGTTGCTTGTTTCATGCACTGAATTAGAAATTAATTCTCTCTCAGATTCACTGGCATATGCTTCTAAGTCATATTCTCCATTTAATGTATCCCATGGTATGTGTGTCTCATCAAATGTGACAGATTGGGGTGATTCTGTCAATAATTCATATTTGATATAGAGTAGAACAAACTTAAGGGGGAATGACAAAGTAATACAATCCCATCTCTTTTAAAACTGACAAAATTGGACTAAAATGAATGCCTTCTACCAGAGCACTTAACATTCAAAAGCTAAACCTACTAGCACATGGAGTGATAGATGCTTGTTTGGAAATAATGCGGGAAGTCAGGGTACAGGGTAGCGGTTGACGTTTTCAAAAGAAGTCCTCTGGGCCTCACTTTTCAGAGGTGAGGAAGCATCCACAGATCTCATCAAATTCCACTGGAGTTCCAGGTGTTCAATACCTCTGAATTTCAAGAAATTAAGTAGGGCATACAAAATGGGATGCTGCAAGCTGACAACATTGAGGCTGATCCACTTGAAGGGGCTGCCAAAGCAGTTGCTGAGAAACTAGAGGCTGAAAAGGAAAATAGTGGAATCAGTTCTGTGCATGCCAAAGACCCTGCAAACACCTTTGACTTCTTTGATAGAGACTCAGATACTTTCCTTAGTGTACAGAGATAGCAGCCAAGGAGCTTTTTTGAAGCAGCTCTCAATGGCTGGAGGACGTAAGGACTAGAGGCTGTTTCTCTGTATCTGGAAGGGGAAATTTCATGGCTATATGCCAAGAGTTTGCTCCATGATCCTTGATGGAAAGCAGGGACTCCTGCTAACTTTACAGGCTTTAAGTGTAGCAACTGCTCTTCAGAGAGGGGACAGTTGTGATTTTGTGAGTGCTGTGTGTGCAGACTGACCTCCAGTGTTTCACCAAGCATCTTTTTTTCCAGCTACAAGTGGTTTTGCTTCCAAGGGCATTTGCTAGAGCTATTAGTTTGGTCTACAGCTGAGGCATGGAAGGGAACCCTTGGATGTTCCAGAGAATGAGAAATATTTTGTGACCCCCTGGAGAGCTGGGGAAATACAATTTTGCTGCAGTAGAAGTAGTAGCAAAAGTACCTTCAATCCCATGGGAGCAGTGTCTGCCTATAAGGAACTGCCTGACCCTGTATGTTTCTTCCTGGTCTCCTGTGGGATTTTTCTGCTGCATCTGCAATGTTCTGCAAGACTTGATGCCCATCTTTTGCAGTTAGATAGTACACCCTGAAAATGTTCTGTAATTTCCTGTGGAATTGTCAGTTGAGGAGGTTCCATTATCACAAAAAGCACCTTGAAAATTTTTAAACTATAAAGCTTCTGAGCTCCTGGGCTTTTCCCAGCTGTTTTTCTCAGCCAGACTCAGAGGGGTTGCCCCTCCTATGCAACTGAGACACTCCCCCCTGGATCAACACCACTTCTCTGAGGCCTCTCAGGGGCTGATTTATGTGCTGACAAAAGCAACCACGTGTAAGGAAGCAGTCTGTCTTCCCAAGCCTTTCTGGAAGCTGAAGATTTCTGCTGCACAGATGCTACTCAAGAAAACATGGTGTAATTCAACTGCAAGAGTCTCAGAGGGTTGGGAAAGCAAAAATCTGGCTAGGACAATCAAGTGTGTTACAGTGTGACTGCACAGAGGAATCTCTAAGCTTTCATGCCTTTTTGTCTTATTAAGATATGGCAGAACAGGGAAAAGCACTATGTCAAGAAAACGATAACAGTCTCCTCCTTCAATTAAAAGGGGTCTGATATAAAACTGAGCACTCATCACCTGTTAAAGATAAATTTACCCTACTGTTAATGTGATATTTCCTTGCTAAATGTGTCACAAAGGTTGTGATGCAGTCACATGTGCAGTGAGGCTAGTGTTGAGGTTTTTCTCCTTAAAGGTGCTGAATGCCCAGAGAGAGTATGTTAACAACTGGTGGTGGTAACTGATGCTTAGGATGGGTGGGGACGCTAGGTGTGCAGAAGTTGCTGCGCACACATAGTGTCTAAGCCTGCTGGCGTCTCCCACTCATATTGGAGAATCAGCAACATCTCCCCTCTGTCCAAGCATAATATCTTGTTTCTGTAAGACCCCAGTCTGTTTTACAAGACACACATCAGACTCAGAACTGCAACTTGGTGCTCAGTCTGTATTATCCCATGCTGTACTTATTTAACTGACAGCTCAGTGAAACCAGTTCTTTGTTTTGCACAGCTTTAGGTTGGCAGTTTCTTGAGCAAACTTCATGGGATTATCCTTACATAAAACCCTTCTGTTGTTTTTGTTGTTTCAAGGAGGGTAAATTGTGTAGCTGCAGTAAAGCAAGTATTGGGGTTTTGTTTTCTGCTTTGAAGTTGAGTCTGATGGAGGTAACTCCTAGCTGTTATTCACACTGCTTTCACTCAGGTCAAAAATTGGGGTGAATTATGGGGAGAAAAGGATTATGTCTTGACAGTAGTAGGAGAATACAAATGCTTCACTTCGAGTGATCTGGAACGGGGAGAAAAAAAAAGAAAAATTCTGGGTGAGGACTTCAGTCACCAGGTAACAGAAATGTTTGAGAGCAGGCATTTCCAGGCTTTCATGAAAACATTCTCCTTGCACCCCAGCGTAGAAGAATAATAGTTTGAAACACAGGAAGTTACCATGGAACAGAACTATCACCCACTGATGAGCTTTATTGCCTCATAATGTGTCAGCCTAAAAAAAGTCACAGCAAATGATTGAGATACTTTCTGTGGGGAAAGACCAAGACCGTGGCATTGTCTTGTGACTTACTCAAAAGGTGCAATAGTAAGCATCTCTCCTCCTGTCATTTTCCGATTCACAGTGTTTTCCCCCCAAAAAGGAGGTTAACTCCTCAGAAGAGTGAAAAGTTGCAAAAAAAGGAGAACAAAAATATTTTCCCAGGGTAAAATATTCTGTTATATAACAAACCAGAAAGATTACTGTGTGCTGGAAGGGAAAAACGTACTTGAAGAGCAAGATGAAAACAAAACTCAAAGGGGTGAGTTTTTAATGTATCCTTACTATAAATTGGGAAAGCTGCAGTTAGAGATTGTAAATGATACACCAGTCATGGCACTCCGCTTACAGACTGCAAATCTAAATATCATATGCTGTAGGTCTTTCTTGTTCCCCAGTCTACAGAAGAAACTTGTTCCTCCCCATACCCTGACCATGAATATTAGTCTGCAGCCTATACCCCAAACAAATTATTCTGGTTTCAATTTTAACAGTTTTACATATTCTGTGGTTTCAGACCAACTAAAGAGACTCTTTCTCTTTGCAGTCTGGAAATCCAGAAATCTCAGCCTAATCTTCTGATGTCTTCCAAGTTTTGATGAGGTTGTTTTATCTCTCACTGTTATTAGACAGCAGGTCAATGCTGCTTCACTTATTCTGTAGATTTTTACTGCTCTGTGGTTGTCAGGAATATTCTTTTTATCTTCTCTTTTGAAACCCCTGTTACTCATATCATGATGCACCTTTTTCGAATCTATAGTTTTATTGAATGGGGTTTTTAATCTTTGCAGAACTCCTAACTAGTCACATCCATAAAGAAATGAAAAAAACCTGGTATTCACATCACCTGATGTGGTTGGTTTTTTGGGCTCTGCAAAGATTAAAAACACAGTAAGACTTGAGAGCATCCTAGAGGGAATATAGAGGTTGCTATTAATAAGTTCTTCTTTTGAACAGAACTGATCTGAGGGTTTGGAAATAGAGGAAAAGTGACTTTTTAAAGCAATAGACAAGGTTGAGATTTTAGATGTGTACTGCAGAATATTATGGTAAGAACAAACTGGGAAAATGATGAGGGCCAATGCTGAAGCTACTCCTAGGTTCATCCTTCATTCAATGGTGCTCTTGGGGATGGCTGCTGGTGGGAAAGGACAGCAGCCCTCAGCCTCTTTGGTGCAGCTATTTGATCCCAGTTTCTGGCTTTCAGGTAAAGTAGGCTTTCTTTTTCTGGTGCTGGCTTCATTGGATCTTTACTGGCCAAGGGTTTTTCTTGAAAAATCAGAGAATGGTTGGGGTTGGAAGGGACCTTCAGAGATCAGCTAGTCCAAACCCACTGTCAAAGCAGCTTCACCTTCAGCAGATCGCATCAGATCACATCCAGGTTTTCAATATTTCCAGAGAAGAAGACTCCACGACTTCTCTGAGCATCCTGTTTCAGTGATCTGGTGCCCTCAAAATAAAGATGTTCTTCCTCATATTGAGATAGAATTTCCTGTGTTTCAGTTTGTGCCTCTTGTTCCTTATCCTGATGCTGGGAACCACTGGATAGAGTCTGGCCCCATTCTCTTGACAACCACCTTCTAGGTGTTTGTATGCACTGATGACATCCCCTCCCAGTCATCTCTTCTTCAGGCTAAACCGGCCCAGCTCTCTCAGCCTTTCCTAGTAAGAGAGATGCTCCAGTCCCCTAATTGTCTTTGTAGTCCTCTGTTGGACCCTCTCCAGTAGCTTCTTGTCTTTCTTGAACTGGAGAACCCAGAAGTGGACACAGTACTCCAGATGTGACCCCACCAGGGCAGAGTAAAGAGGGAGGATGACCCCCCTTAACATGCTGACCACCCTCTTCCTAATGCACCCCAAGATACCACTGGCCTTCTTGCCCACAGTGGCACGTTGCTAGCTCATGGTTAACTTGTTGTATACCAGGACCTACAAGTCCTTTTCTGCAGGTGTGGTCAACATCAGTGTATCCTGGCTAGGATATGCACCATCCCAATTCTTCTGCAAAAGACACTGGTGCAGTGTTCAAGATTGTCCACAGAAAAGAGGAAGTGGGGGAGGAGGGGTAGAGAAAGGGCCTGATGGAAAGCACAGAGGAAAGCATGAAGGGAGCAGAACAGGAAGGGGATGAGAGCTTTAAAGAGAGAAAGGGAGGAATGGAAACACAGCAGGGACAAAGGGCATTCCTGTCGGGAATCCTGGGGTTTCTTTTCAGGTCTGGGCATAGATTTGTCATGCAGCCTTTGGAAAGTCATGTCACGTTCCTGCCTGCAGTATGTCCTCAGGAGCCTGGAATGTGTGCTTAACTGCTTATTATTGGACTGCTTATTTACAAAGCTAGGAGGGCCTGTTTTGATCTTTTATTCCAATTCTTTTTGCAGTGCATGCAGTTGGACTTCCTAAAATTAATTCCTGCTTAAACTGCAGCCTATCTTCTAGGCAGGGGGAAATCCAGTATTTGTGAGGGAATTTCTCTGTAAATCTTTAAATCCAAATTGGGTGTGTTTGTCTAGCAGCTAATTGTCATGCCTGTTTTCTACTCTAAACTGTTTTACCTTCAACTTCAGTAGATGTTAAACATTGATGTGCCTTTGTCTCCAGACCAAAACCTCTTCGATTGTCAAATTTTTATTCCCCGTAGGTGGCTGTAATTGCTAATTAATTCATCCACTTAATGTGTTTCTCACAGAGAAAGACCTGATTTATTTAAGCTATAAGGCACATTTCCTGATGCTCTAACTGTTCTCCCAGTTCTTCTCTGATTTACCTCCAGTTTGCTACCAACTCCCTGGATAGCAGGTCCTGGGGTGTGCAAGTGCTGCTGGAGGAGAGCTGCCTCCAGTGGGAGATATCCGTGGAGAGAACAGGCATGGGGAGGCCAAAAGCAGTGCACCTCACAAAGAGCACAAAGACCTGCTTGTGAGCAGACAGCAAGAAATCCTTTGTGACCAGCTCCTGTCCCTGTCTTTGTCAGGCAGGCGTGACCATGGCTGCAGCCTGCAGGCAGCAGGACTGCTTTACTTTCCCAGCCCTTGCTGGAGGTGCCTGGTGTCTCCATGTCACCCTGGCATTTGGGCAGGTCAGAGAGGCTGCGTGCAGCCCTAGCACTGTCGTGTAGAATATGCCTTTGTGCTTGGATGGTTTCAGGAAACACTTCACTGTTCTGAGGATGGAAACTCGCTCTTCGTAGCAGTGTCTGACTGCTTTTGTTTGGTCCTGTGTATTTAAATGTTACTCTGCAGCTGTTTCCCACCCACTTTTTTAATCTGTCATATTCCTACATCTGCTGCTGGAATAAATATGCAAAGATTTGTCTGACTCCCTCTGTTTTGTTTTTTTTTTTCCAAATACATTTCTGAAGTCTGAAACGAGAGACAAAGAAATAGGAATAAAAAATTAGCAGATCTTAAATAGCACAAATCAGAAGGAGTCCGGAACCAAACCCCTGGATCAGAAGAACTCCAGACTTCAGGGAAGTTGAGGCTCAACCTGTGTCCATATCCACATGCTGTGGTTTGCTCTCAGTTATGGGCCAAGCCAGAAGTCTGGTTTGGGGAAGAATGCAACATGAGCTGAATTTGGGTCTGGCTCTGAATTTTGCGGTGTAGGCTCATTGACAACTGGTAGTGATAAAATGCATTTAGAAAGGAACAAATTAAGAGAATGAAACTTACCACCAATGAAAAACGGACAAGGAAAATGCAGTTCCAGCCTAACTCACAAGGCCAGTCGGCAGTTGTTGACTGACAGAAGTGATTTTACTCATGTACCTCAGATGTCTCAAACACCCTGGACCCTATTCTCCTCTTGTTTTTTTTTACATCACTATAAATCTGCTGACTTTGGTGAAGCTATTCTTAATTTGTACAGCTTTAAATGGCCAGAGAATAGGTGCACTACGTTATCAGTGTTTCATCCATGTCTGACAAAAAAGACTTACTCAAATACAAAATTATTTAAATACTTATTTTAAAAGAGATATGTATATAAATATACATCACAGTCCAAGTAAACATAAAAAGGCTGCCAAATCTGCCTAAATAAATCTCAATAGTTTCAACATTTAATTAAGAAAGGGAAGTGTTCACACTCTTTATTAAGAAGGAAGAGAAAAGGTTGGATTATTTTAGCTTTTTCAGAACAACCAATGATGCAAAAGTATCTGTTTAAAACCCAAAATATTAAAATCTGTGATGCACTTACAAGAAATATAATTGATATTTTAGGTTAATTACCATTCCATATCAGAACAATAAGCTATTTTTTGTTCTGCTACATCAAAACATTTTGGTCTCACAGGCTGTTTTTTGGTTTTTTGTTTTTTGGTTCGTTGTTTGGTTTGTTGGTTTGGGTTTCTTTTTTTTTTTAAGAAAATAAAGAAGACATCAAAATCCAGTGTCCATTAATCAATTAAAGGACAAATAGTATAGTTCATGGAAAAGTAGGTATTGACCTACATCAGAGATAAAAAAAGTATTTATTGCTGCTTTTTCATTCACAACTGACTTGCAGCTGATCAATGCTTCTGAAAATATATTTTACTCTCAAGACTGCTAGCAAGGTTGTGAGTTTTCTCTCTGTATATCTGCTGTATGTGGCTACATGCTTGGTCTGTTAGTTCAGGAGGTTCTGTGTTTTTTGTTCTACAATTTGAATCTGAATCTTTTGTGTCATAAGAAACACCAGTGTTTCCAGAGATGGGATGCAATTTCCAAAGCCTCTGTGCTGTGAAGTTTTGACACTTTTACCAGTTAAAACCATTTCTATGTGCTTTTTCACAGCATTTCATAACACACTCGCAATGGCAGATGCTCTGATTTAATTATTAACTCATTCTCCAGATACTCCTGTTTTCTTACTTGATAATTTTCAAGACTCATTTTCTGAGGAGTTGCTGCATTTTTTATAAATGCATTCCCTTCAATATCTGGTATTTTTGTAGTTATTTGCTTTTGAAAACATTTAGACATCTGCCTATACTTCTGATGGATTTCTAGATTTCACATTCATACGCTAAGGTAAAAATAACATTTGAGGTTAAAAAAAATTGTTTTCTCATCTTCTAGTTGTATTTTGTTCATTATAAGGTTTTGAATAAGCAAGAAGCTGCAGCTGTCCCCTTGCTAATTCATGATATTACTCTCTTTTAGGACACTCTTGCTGACCTCCTCACTGCTATCAAACCAACGAAACAAACCCATTTAAAATAGATGCTTACCTGAGAGTGGCCAGGGTTCTGATGAGATGAGTCTTTTTTCCTGCCTGATCATTTAACCCATAATTTTTAGTGATGCTGGACCGTTTTTATACCTCCTGTTTTCAGGTTCACTAAGTTGCCACTTTGGACAGCTTTTTTGCAAACTGAGTAGCATGAACGAAGTGATGCTGGTAATTCAGCCATTTATGGTTTTTTTCTGCTGGTGAAGCCCCTGATTTAAGTATTTCAGTCAGCAGTCAGGAAGATGAGAAAAAATTACTAATATGATTCATCTTAGTGCCTTCAAACACCAATAGAATTTAGGAGAAAACAGGGTGTGATAGCTTTTGCATGAGACGGATATTTGTGTTAAGTGAAAACTTGTTTGTGTTCAGGTATTTCTACGATGGTAAGGAGAACCAGAAGAAATGATATAAAATATTCTAATAGTCATGGCAGGAAACTGCTATGTATCTGGCTTCTGTCCATCTCTCTAGGGTGTGTCTGAGCTGGAGCAACAGTCACAATTTCTTTGTGCTTTTGGTGTGCAAGGTGTTGGAAACTCTGTCTTTGCACTAAGTTAAGCCCTGTATGGTACAAGACACCTTTTACTCTTCAGTCCATGTATACTTTGTGCATCCTCTACTGTTCGCTAGACAATACTGCAAATAAAATACCCACTCCAATAAAAGTTTTTAAAAAACATAAAATAATTACAGAAATGAGTGAATATTTGCAAATGGAGCTGCTGGAGTATTTGACCAGCTGAAAATGTCTGTTGATGTCACAGGACTGCACAGGACTTTCTATGGAAGACCAGTCTGTTAGACCAGTGCAGCTGAACTCACTCACGGTGAACAATGGATGTTGGTGGATGTTCTGATAATTAGCTGAGTCTCCCAGTTTTGTGGAAATCGGCAGATTCAGTGTGGGATAATTTAACAGAAGTATGCTGGAGTCTATGGAAATGCATCACATTACAAGAGCCAGAGGTCTGAAATTAGAGTAATTGCACAGGATAGTTTTTCTGACTCTAGGTACTTTAATCAGGAAAAGTCAATGAGACTAAAATTTCAGCTTTTGGTACAACTTAGGTAGTAAGTTGTAACAGTACTTTCAGCATAACTTGTGCTTGCAGATTTCATTCAGAAATTATGTCCTTCAACAAATGAAATCTGGATTGTGGCAACTGTGTTATTCATGTGAACCTTCTGTCTAAGGAAACTATCTTTTTGCATTATGACACTAGCATCATAACATTATAATCATTAGTCAGCAAGTGATTCTTAGCGTAAGCATATTTTTATTCTTTGTTTAAATAGCTAAGGAAGTAATTGCATCTTTTTATGATGAAAGCAACTTAGCTCACTTAATTCTAGATATCTAAATCTGAACTAATAATCTAGGTTGTATTTTATAGGCAATAGAAAGGAATAAATCTGTTTAGGGTATAATCCAGTGACTTATTTGAGATGTCTATTTTAGGATGAGATGTTCCGTGGTTTAGAAATACCTACTAAGGGAGACTATGTTAGTCCCTCTAGTAGTGATGTCTTTCTTGTAGATGTCTGCATCAGGTAATGCCCACACTGGCTCTGTTTCTCAAACTTTGAGATAATTTTCCTTCTTCTCAAAATGTTCATGGAACAGGCTTGTACTCCTCTTGCCCTCCTTCCAGCCTTTCTGATTGTACAGATCTGCAGCTGCTACAGCTTAATGCAATTGTGAATCTGTAGCATATGCATAAATCCACAGCGGTGTGATAGTCACAGGCATAGCACCATTTCATAAGCCTGGAGACAGCTTTGAGTGTTGCTGGTACAGTTATTCCTTTGCATTTCCAAATTGTCTTTGGCACTAGTTGTCCACTCACAACTACTGACCAGGCAGGTTAGATTTACATCTCAAAACATCTCTATATAACTGCACTTACTTAAGACCAGAATGATTTTATATGGAAAACCATATTTTTTTTTTTATTCGGAGTTTGGATTTTGTCTTTTTTGGTGCAGAAGGCTGATAATAGCATCTGCTGTTGTTACACTTCAGGGGCATCCAGACTGCATGTTAACTTCTGAACCTTCTGAAGGATCTGAGAGAAAGCTTGTGTGTTTGTCCAAATAAAAAGAAACCATTATTGTGCAAGCATTAAAGTCCTTTGCTCTCTTGCCACAGTACTGGTAGGGTGCCACTTCAAAAAGGTGTCGGTACGCTGCATGTATCAAGCCCAAGGGACTGTGCTATTCTTTACTATTAAAGTCAATGAATCTTATGAGTGATTCAAGAGTTCCATCTTTCTGAAGCAATCAGCAATATGTCAGTTTGCTGAAGCCTGTTGGGTGTTCAGCAGAGATTATGATTAATATCCTTTATTTCAAGCATATAATGCAGGAGATGATTTTAAATGTTTGATTTCTTCACTGAGGTCTTCCATGAGCTTGAAGGTGAGCTGTTCACGCATGGTGTACAGAGAATACTGTAATACAATCTTGCTTCACAATCTGCTGTGTTCTGTTCTTCGAGGAAGAAGAAATGTAATTTCTTCCTGTGGCTATGCAAAATTGTAGTCTTTTATTGGACTGTGGCTTCTAATGCTCTGTCCTGGTGATTAATACTTGTATCTCCTGTGTTGCTCATTTGAGCCCCTTTTAACTTTAAGGAATTTGACACTGCTTCATTTCCACAGATTTCCGCATCTTCATTTCATACTAATCATAGAATCATAGAATAGTTAGGATTGGAAAGGACCTCAAGATCATCTAGTTCCAACACCCCTGCTCTGGGCAGGGACACCTCACAATAAACCATATCACCCAAGGCTTCATCCAACCTGGTCTTGAACACTGCCAGGGATGGAGCATTCACTACCTCCCTGGGCAACCCATTCCAGTGCCTCACCACCCTAACAGTAAAAAATTTCTTCCTTATATCCAGTCTAAACCTCTGCTGTTTAAGTTTTAACCCGTTACCCCTTGTCCTATCACTACAGTCCCTAATGAGGAGTCCTTCCCCAGCGTCCCTGTAGGCCCCCTTCAGATACTGGAAGGCTGCTATGAGGTCTCCACGCAGCCTTCTCTTCTCCAGGCTGAACAGCCCCAACTTTCTCAGCCTGTCTTCATATGGGAGGTGCTCCAGTCCCCTGATCATCCTCGTGGCCCTCCTCTGGACTTGTTCCAACAGCTCCATGTCCTTTTTATGTTGAGGACACCAGAACTGCACACAATACTCCAAGTGAGGTCTCACGAGAGCAGAGTAGAGGGGCAGGATCACCTCCTTTGACCTGCTGATCACGCTCCTTTTGATGCAGCTCAGGATACAGTTGGCTTTCTGGGCTGCAAGCGCACACTGCTGGCTCTTTTTCATTTTCTCATTGACCAACACCCTCAAGTTCTTCTTTGCAGGACTACCATGAATTTCCTTTTTGCCCAACCTGTAGCTGTGCCTGGGATTGCTCCAACCCAGGTGTAGGACCTTGCACTTGTCATGGTTAAACTTCATGAGGTTGGCATCAGCCCACCTCACAAGTGTGTCAAGGTCCCTCTGGATGGCATTCCTTCCCTCCAGCATATCAACTGAACCACACACCTTGGTGTCATCGGCAAACTTGCTGAGGGCGCACTCAATCCCACTGTCCATGTCAGTGACAAAGATATTAAACAAGACTGGTACCAACACCGATCCCAGAGGGACACCACTCGCTACTGGTCTCCAGCCGGACATTGAACCGTTGACCACAACTCTTTGAGTATGACCATCCAGCCAGTTCTTTATCCACCAAGTGGTCCACCTATCAAATTGATGTCTCTCCAATTTAGAGACAAGGATGTCATGTGGGACAGTGTCGAACGCTTTGCAGAAGTCCAGGTAGATGACGTCAACTTCTCCACCCCTGTCCATCACTTTTGTAGCCCCGTCATAGAAGGCCACCAAATTGGTCATGCAGGATTTTCCCCTAGTAAAGCCATGCTGGCTGTCACCAAGCACCTTGTTGTTTTTCATGTGCCCTAGCATGCCTTCCAGGAGAATCTGCTCCCAGATTTTGCCAGGCACAGAGGTGAGACTGACTGGTCTGTAATTCCCCGGATCATCCATTTTCCCCTTCTTGAAAATGGGGGTTATATTTCCCTTTTTCCAGTCATCAGGAACTGGATGATACTAATGATCACCAGAGTTTTGCAAAGTCTGCAAATGTCTTCTAAACGACTTTCCAGCTGTGGACCAAGCCTGTTCCATCACTAAAGCAGACAAGTGACCTGGAGATGGCTTCAGGAAAGTATACATGCAGTGATATTTCTCTAGTTGTAGTTGCCTTTTTTGTTTTCACAGTGATCATTTCATTATTGCTACTACCCAGAAAATAGAGCTTAGTGACTAGAGTTCTCTGATCTGAGTCACAAGTAATGTATCTGCAAATTGCTTCTCACAACCTTTGGATGTGACATTCTCATCAGCTTCTTTTTTCTAGCTTATGTCTGAAAACATTTTCAAACTTGCTGTTTGGACATCAATTCACTAAAAGTCTGTGAAGGAAGATTGCTCCTGAGATCATAATTCCTGCAATCATCTTATGTTGGCCCCAATGCTTTGTTTTCCATAGACTATCAGCAACATCTGTCAGACTGGTTGGTGGGTCAATGGACTGACAATATTTGCCTTATCAGTAAGCACTGGATTTTTCTATTTGCACTCAGTCTTTTTGAGCAAGGCTTCAGATTTTGTGGATATCTTCAAATTCTAGATCTTTCAGATCTGCAGATACGTGAACTAGACTGATTCAGCTTTTGTCATATCACGTACAGGAGCTCTGGAGCTCATCAGTATAAGAGCAGCAAGTGGTAGCCCAAGGTTTGAAGCTAAATACCTCTTGTCCTTTGAGTGCCTTTTCCAATCTAACATGGTTTCCCAAAGGTAGAGAGATTTAAGAACTGAGAACATTTTATTTCTAAGGTGTAAGGAAAACAACTTGTGGGTACTGGTGGATAAAAATGGGACATGACCCAGTAATAGGTGTTTTCAGCCCAGGAGGTCAATTGTACTTTGGGCTGCCTCCAAAGAAGTCAAAGGAGGTGATTCTACCCCTCTACTCTGCTCTGATAAGACTCCACCTGAAGTACTTTATCCAGCTCTGAAGTCCTCAGTACAGAAAAGATATGGACCTGTTGGAGCGAGTCCAGAGGAGGCCACAAAAAATGATCAGAGGGTTGGAGAACCTCTGCTGTGAGGAACAGCTGAGAGAGCTGCGGTTGTTCAGCTTGGAGAAGACAAGACTCCAGGGAGACCTTATTGTGGCTTTTCAGTACATAAAAGGGGCCCAGGAGAAAAATGGGGAGAAACTTTTTAGTAGGGCCTTTTGTAGTAGGACAAAGAAATAACAGTTTTAAACTAAAAGAGGGGAGATTCAGGCAGGATGTGACAAAGACATTCTTTACAATGAGTGTGGTAAAATACTGGAACGGGTTGCCCAGAGAGGTGGTGGATACACCATCCCTGGAGATAGTCAAGGCCAGGCTGGATGTGGTTCTGGAAACATGATCTAGATGAAGATGGGTTTACATCTAAAGATGCAGCAACCCCTCCGCTCATTTCAAGGGGTTGGACTAGATAAACTTTGAAGATCTCTTTCAACTTGAACTATTCTATAATTCTGTAAGAGTCACCATGAGAGAGCCAGATTCACCACCTTAGGGATCAGGTGGCTGTTTTAGTAGAGAGCAAATATGCAAACAGAACTGGTAGGTGTTATCTGATTTTCATTTCAGTGACTATTGTGGATAAATTACCAGTCTGGCAAAGCTATCACATGCAAAACAGATTCTAGGAAAATGCACCCAAAAAATCTTTCAAGTTCAAATTTTTCACTTCAGCTTAATGCATATGTACTCTCTTCCTATGGCTATAATTCTGTTTCAAAGAAAATTACCAGGGCAGTGTAGGGCACTCAGTGGTGACAGTGCCACACTTCTGCTGCTGCAGATGAAGGTTTAAGTCTGTTACCTGAACTGTTATTTGACAATGGAAGCTGCTGTGTCTGGTTGCCTGTAGTACAGCCCAGGGCTACCTCTACATCTTTGACTCTCCTCAGGGGCACTGGTTCCACCTTCTGTTAAGCTTCTCTCTCAGCTATACCAAGAGTCATAATTTGTATCCATATGACAGTACATAAGGATGGCAGATCATACCAAAGGCGAACGTAATTCCTTATCTTGCCTCTGACAGCTACCAAGTTCCTGGGGAAAGAGGCAGGACACAAGGTTTGTATAGGACAATTATTTTATCGAATGTGTTCATCTGGCTTCTGACAAATCCTAGGCTTCCTAAATTTGTCTGTTTGGATGTTGAGCATAGGTTTGGGCTTAGCCTAGAGCTGCAGATGCTCTACAAAAAAAAAAAAAAAAGAAAATGAGAAAAAACAAGCAAAAAGGTCTGCTTGTTTCAAAGAGAATTCATGGCTCCTGGGGCATTTTCTCTAAGTTCTCATCTTACGCAGGGATATTAAATGAGACATTTCCTACAAACCTAAAATTTATACCCAGTCTTTAGAGAATTAGCTGTGTGTTTGATATCTAATGCATAGTTTGCAAGCAATTTATGGAGGTTACTCCTAGAAACAAACAAAATGCTGCAGCTAAAGAAAACCACCAACCTATAGTTTTGAAAAACAGAAGCAAAAGTTTTAGTTGTAAGCTTCAACTCAGTGCATGTCAGTTAGGTCATCACTACCTGGTTGCTTCCAAGTCTCTGCAAACATTGTTTTATTTTTGTACATATGAATGCATTGGCCTCACTAGCTTTAACATCATGTGACTGGATCTATTCATGGAAGATTAGATGACAAATCCTATTGGGTCGACCTGAACCAGATCTGATACAGTTATCATCATGAATGCGTCTCTTGATTGACTGTAATGGAGATGATCAGAGTCCTTTTCCCTCAGAAGATATGTATGATTAGCCCAAGAAGACCCAATTAGTTGTAATTGTATTTCACCACTAGAAAACATCCTTGCTGATAAAACTCACACATCTATTGCGCTGCTATCTCCCTACACATATTTTTAAAAAAACAATATTCCTGGGTTTAATGAACCTGGAGAAGGATATTGATTAAATTGTCAAAACATTTAAAAAACTCAACATCCTTAGCTCAATAAAATATTTGTGGAGTTTAATTTAAAAATGCAGCTATCCTTTGCATGTTTTTTCTTTTCCTTTTGCCTAGATTGGTGATGAGGTAAATGCACAGGTACCTCCAATTTTCTGTCTTTTTCAGTTTGCTATAAGTAAGTTATGATTTTCAGAAAAAGTCTCAGATTTGGTATCACAGCCTCTAAACCTGCTGTTGTGTGTTTCCTTGCCAAACTTTTGCACATCTTCTGAAGAAATTGCCTATCAAGGCAAATAAGAAGGTCAGCCTCTCTTCTCCTTGTCTAATGGTATTATAAAATACTTATTTGCAATTCCACTCTCTTCAATAAATGCTGGTCTAAAGCCCTGGGCATCTGATTTATCTCTGTTTACAAGGGATACCTTTTGTAAACATGACTCTTCTGAGGTGGCCATTAAGGCATTCACCAACTCTGTTCACATGTACTATGACTAGGAACTGCTTTCAGTCAGTGGATCAGGACAAGAGTTAAACCATGGGCTAAAAGGTGAAAAGCTCTCTGTCTTCTCTTCATCTCTTTCTACTGCTCTGGGCCTATGGTGATGCCCTGCAGTCACTTTCAACTCCAGCTGCAGATGTGTTCTCACTTCCTTGGAATAAAGAAAAAAAGGAAAGGAGCTACAGCTTTGCCAACATTTTCCTTTTTTTCCCCCCAGATAAAATACAGTTTACATGTTTTATAAGATTAGTGTCCCTTGTTTCTGATTACCAGAACTGATCAGCATATTAATAAGTCAAAAATTAAAAAAAAAAAAATCAAACTATACAACAGCTGCTATTTTGCCGCTGAAGCCATTCAGAGTATGTATTTTTTATGAGATATTTATTGTAATAGACGGATTATCTGAGACTGTGTGTATGCACATGTGTGTGACTTAGAGCTACCATTAATACAACAAGTTATGTCTCTTCTATGTAATACATGAGGGCATGCTGAGAAGGATAGCCATTGTGTGGCCTGGTGGAAAGGATGTAGAACAAACTGTACTTATTCTGGTGGGACAGCATGTGGGTGGAGGCAGGTTTGTCAGGGACTGGATGTGTCAGCATGTGGCAGTGAGAAAAAGCATTAGTCTAAGGTCATGTTTCAGAAGGTGTACCATTATGTTTGTTTGCTTTGTGAGAAGCCCATAACTCTTGTTAGACTGTGTGCCAGACTTGGGGTAAAGATCTGGGGAAACCCTATTCAGGTAGAGTTGGTGGATCAGTTCAGCATCTCTCAGAAACACTATGCTAATGCAGTAGCTACTTTATTTGAAAAGTGTTTATGTGGCCTGCATATTTGCAACAGAAACTTGATATGGCAAGAAACAATTTTAATTCCCATATTTCTAAAAAAGTTGCAAAATGACCCAGAGCTGTAAATGTGACCTGCAGGTTGAAGTATTTTTTTCACCTGGTCTTTACGTATCCTGATCCTGCAGTGTAGGAAGGCTGTTGAAGATACTGGAGTTTTTTTTGAAGCCAACACAACTGAACTGTTCAACATCTCTCAGGCTCATTGTGCAGCAGCTGCTTCACCTTCAGAAGATAATAACTGTGCTGCAAATACAGTGAAGTGGTCAGTCCATACATGTGCACTTTAGCAGCTACATTTTAAAACTGAATGAACGGTTGTGCCTCCTTCATTCTCTTTTTCACCCTGAAAAGAGTCAAGGACAGTGGAGAAACTTGAGAGTAGAAGACATATAAATCAAATTCCTATACATAGTTAAAATAGAAGACTATTTTATCATGACTGAAAGTTAATTCATGCGTTGCTGTAGAAACCCTGGCAAATGCATTAACCTCAATGCCCAACTATTGCATTCTTTTAACAGCTTTATTTTTAATAGCTGTTTACTTAAGAACATGTTTCAGCTGTGTTGCCATATACTTTTTGTACTTCTGCACATATAGAGGTATTATTTGTTCTCAGGTAGGCTGCATGAATAGCTCAACTTACTAATGCCTGTAACTTATTTGCTTAAGTGCCATATTCCCTGGATGTGTCTTCTGCCTCTGCAGTGTGATATAAATACCCATTCGTGCACAACCAGGGCAAGCATTCTTTTCTGCAGTATTCAGAACAAATCAGGACATAGAGCTGAAAGAATATGAGGTTTCAAAGAATCCTCCTTAGTGGGATTTCCACCCTTGTAGAAGACCAAATAATGTGGGGACTGGGGAGAAGCCAGAAAGTTCTGCTGTTTTGTTTTGGCGAGATATTCATACCTCCACTTGTCTTTCTCCTCTCACCAGCCACCCCCACCAGGGAGTGTTGATGCTGGTTTGGTGCCCAGAATACATGATCCCTCCACAGAATGATAAGAGACAATCTGGAATAAGGGTTTATGTCTGCTGTTGCTTAAAGGAATGAAAAACAAACTTGGATCTTGAATACTATGTTATTCCTCACACTAATGGATTGTGACCTGGATATACTTGAGGGGGCAGAAATTAGTGCAGGGTTAATCACTGATGATTGATAAATGAAACTAAATATAAACCTGTGAGACTGCACCCTCCTTTTCCTCTTCAGATTGTTCCCAAGCCTTGCACATGTTTGCCCATTGTTTTATAATGTCTCATGGAGTGTCTGCATGTCACTGGTGTCCAACTCTTGAATTCCTGTAAGGGCCCTGTCTAAAGGAGCAACCCCTGGAAGCACAGAGCAGTTTCACCCCGTGCTGACACCACACAAATGCTCGGCACCTTGCTGGTTCACTGCATGATTGCAATAGACACAGAAGATGTGATCAAGTCATTTAACCTTACATTCTCTGCATGGCAGCAGATGATGGAATTAGGAGGCAGACAGACAAGATTAGGGAATTACTGCAATATTGTAACTCTTTCTAGTGTCTGCCTGATGAACTGTCACTAAAATTAGAGCTTTATAATGTTGGCTAGACTTGAGTTTCTTTAATATATCTTTTCCCATTGTTGCATGTGTGCCATGGAATGATCAGTGGTGTCTGTGGCCCCAAATGTGAAGGACATGCTATTTTTCTATCTGATTTATTTAATTACTTCTGTGTCAGGGCTCCAGCAAGGGTCTTTACAGGATCCAAGCTCCGAACAGTCCAGTCATGATCCTCTGTCAGTCATTCTTCAACTCCATTGTCAGAGGTCTGATACAGGGCTGAGGAACCTAGTCCCAGTGGTCATTTCTTAATTGTTGTGCCTTACCCCATACGCTTGCCAATTGTATTTACCAATTCTCTATTAGTTCTTGATTTTCTGTTACCTTTAACCCTAGTCATAGTGAAAAATAAGCTGTTAATTTTGATAACCTGAGTTCTAATTGTAAAGCATGTGACTGGATTTCCGTAATAACCTTAATGTCAGGGCTGCTGGAAAAGTGCCAGAAGGTCTGTTCCTCTGCTGTATTAGTAAAGAATTGCTTTGGGTTGTTTTTTCCCTTACATTTTCTAGTCATCAGCTCAATACAGAAGGGGAAAGGCATCTTCAGGAGTAGGAGGATTTTTCTGAAAGACACAAACTACGTGTCCTGGGATTTGAACAGCAGCAGGTTATGAATCACATCCTTATACTTCAGTTAGCAAAAGCCCATGCTGATCTGTAACAAAGCAGTGTTAAGTATTTTCTTGATAAGCTGATGAGTACAGTAACACTGACATTTTATTGTCATAAATGACAAAGTAAATTTCAGATGCAGGTCTGAACGTTAGGTTTTTTTGGTTCCCTAGCCAAAAATTTACCTCTTGCTAATTTTTAGCTTTAGTGAATACCTTTGAATGAAAGCTGAAGTGAAGTTCATGTGTCATGGATGTTGAAAACAATGAGCTGAGAGTGGAGAAAAAAAAAATTGGAAGTGGCAGAAAAATAAACAGTTTTTCAACATATTATGCTTCTGTCTTCCACAGAAAAGTTTGAATAGTTACATGATATTGTATAATCAAGAAATAATGCTCTGCTCTCCAGTCTTTATGGTACATTGCTGAATATGTAACACAGACAGAAAGGAAATTCTGTACACTTTCACAATGTTATCTTTGCTGATCATCTGTTCCCTGGAGACCTTATCAAATCACCATGGAAGTTATGTGGGATTTCTTCTTTCAAATGGCTTCAGTTCATATCTCTAGCTTGTCTGCTTTTGCCACCCTCTCATGTCCTCAGCAATCTGAGATGGGCACTGAGAAGACCTTCTTCTACTTACGCTTTGCTTTTCTTGGACTCTGTAGAATATCCTTAGAAATGAGACACTCTGTGCTCTATCCTCACTATTGGCTTGGACAGAGTTCCTAGTTTCCATGCAAATACACACAAATATGCAGTTGGATATCTCTACCAAGAAAATCACTCTGCTTTTAGGAGCAGTCTGCAACAGGTTCCTACTTTACTGCAAAACTTTTATAGACAAGGTACTCGCCTATCTCCCATCTGCCAAGGTCTTGCCCAGGAACATGCAGAGATGCTTAATGAGGGGAACTCACCATTCAGCAGTGTAGGCACCCTCTTTTTGAAAACAGAAATTCATTTTCCAAATTCTACAAATAAATGGTCATGAGTCTTCTTTTGGAGGAGAGGGGAGGAAAAAAAGATTATTATGACCAATCAAATGACAAGGGCAATAGCTTCTGCTTATAGTCAGCATATATGTGTTATACAGACACAACTGAGAGACCACACATTGGGAAGACAATTGCCTTGGAAAAATACACAGATGTGCCCTACAGCAGATGAGTAACAGAGTCCCTTTATTACAAGGAAACACATTCTTTTTGATCACAATTGAAGTCATTGCTGCTTGTATTTAATTAGTAAAATGTAAAGCCCCTCAAATAAAAGGTATGGGAGAAAGAATAGACTTACCATTTAAGTACAGGACTGAGAAACACTGGTATGCACTTTAGTTTCTGTCAGTGGTGATTATTCTATTTCTTTGTGCCTCAGATGCCCAACTGTAAAATAAGAACATATGTTTTTTCTATTTGTTTGGTTCAAAAACATCTAAAGAAGGAGCTAATGTGATTTCTAACCCATGGGTGTGTTCAGTGGGACCTGGCCCCGCTGGCTCATTCAGGTGTCCTTAATACAAATACTAATGCTATATTAGCATAGATGTATTAAAAAGCCTTTTCTTTCCAAGAGAAAATTATTTCCCTTCATGTACTAGATCTGAAAAGTGTTCTAAATTTTGTATACCCATTAGTACAAGGCACCATCTTTTATTTCTACAATCCCATAAAATTCATGGGAAAAATACTCTTTATGACATGAAATTGTTGTGAGAAAGGGTACTCGTGTTAGGCACTTAGATGACATGCTGATACAGACTTTCATTATACAGAAGTTTCCCCATGGTTTTCTGAACGTTCCCTATCCCTGTCAGATGGGGAAATGCTGATATTATCACCAGAGGTAATGTCAGGAGGAACAGAGGCACACAGATGTCAGAGGGTTTGCCCAATGCCAAAAAATAGTCCAGAAACATAATTCTCTCTCTCTCCAGACCAGGACCACTACAACAGCTGCTAGACTCTGACTTGCTGACTCACAGTCAAGAGCCACTGGACACCTGCAAGAGCTGGGACTTCTTTAGATAGGTGATGGGAAATTGCAGGGTGGTCTTGGGCTGGGTGCTCAGCAGGCTTGGACTGCAAGTTGACAGCATTGCCCTCAGTGACTCACTTCCTCCCAAAGTGGGGAATTCAGATTGCTCAGGAGTGCCAGTTTCTGCACAGCCTTTACATGTGGCAAGGCCTTGGCAGAGAACCCATCATGAGCCTGTCTGCCAACCTAGGGGAGAGAGATCTGAGTTGTGTTTGGTCATTGTCTCTGCATAAGGAAACCTGCAATGATAACATTCATCCCTTTTTCCCAAACCTCTGCCAGGCAAGCTTATCCCTGTCCATCAGGGATAAGACTTCACATCAGTATGTCCCTGGGAAGGCACCAGTTTGTATCCCATATCTTTGATAATTTCTTGAGTCTGTAGTTCCTGCTTTTTCCTGCTCTGTCAGCCTATGTCCTTATGTCACCACTGGGCCTGAGGTCCCCCCTTTTACCTCCATTTATCTTAATTTTTCCCTCTGACTTGCCAAATACTTTCCCTAGAGAGGTCAAGCCTGGAGACAGCCTGAAGCCTGAAAGATCACACATAGTTGGGAAACTGAAGACAGATAACCCATGTCCTCAGTCAATTTATGAACCTGTCTCTGCTTAGGGTATCCGTTTTGGATTCAACCATCCTCTCTTACCTAGCATGTTTAGCTGTGCAGAAGGAGTCGTATGATTCAGTCATATCCAGTTGTGCATGGTTACTCAAATGTCAGTTTCCCCTGAATAACAAGATGAAACAATGAAAACTTGAATTAAAGATAATCACTTTGACACTTTGGGAGAAACTGCCCAAGTACTCCTTATGAAATTCACTGCAGCTTTATGAACTGTCTGTTTCCATGTCTAAACACTATCTTTGTGTACTGCTCATGCTTCTTGCGTGGCATCTTCAGCTCTGCCAAAAGAGGCAGTCGTTAAAGACCATTAGGCAGTGAAATAGGCAAGGTCCAGGCAGAGCAATATTGTGGCTGTAGCCTGGGAAAAAGGACTTTTCACTTGGTGCCTCACAGGATGCCAGGAAAGGTGGAATTTTCCTAGCAGCAGAACAAAGGAACCAGGTGTTGGTGTTGGTGTTGGGGCTTACGGCCTGAGAGGTACTTGGGGGAAAGACAAAGGGGAGACAGCCAGAGCAGTGATAAAGCTGCATTGAACTTGGCAGTGGGAACGGTGAAGTTCAAAAGAACATCAGGGAAGGTAGGGGAGAGCTGCAGGACACGCGCATGAACATATGCAACGTGGTCAAGGGGATATGCAGGTTGCATGGAAAAGCTCCTAGCCACCCTGCAGGACTCAGATGCCAAGTCCTTGAGGAATGGGATCCAGGCAGCAAATTATTCTGGTCTGTGCCTACTGCTTCTTGTAGACCTTGTGCTGCTGATGTGACTTTATGCATGTGCTTGCATCATCCACATCCTGGCTTTCAGCTAGCATGTCACCCCCTGTCATCCTGAGCTTTCCCAGTTTGCATCACCAGGAAAGGGAGCTGTGTTTGGACATGTGCCAGCGAGCTACTGGAAAAAAATTTGTGAATAATATATGCCAGTGCCTGTAAAAGCTGTGAGAATGTCAGGCCAGTGGAGAACTGCTTGACTGGGGCTACGCAACCCATCACTGCAATGAGACAAATACTCTGGCACGTTATAGCACCTTACATTCAGGTAGTACTTCTTGTCCTACGGGACTGGAGGCAGCACAGCTTCTGCTCACCAATAAAGTGCAGTAAAACTTCCTCCTGGCCTGGCCTGACCTGACAATTTGTGGAGTGCCCTTCCTCCCACCAAGGAGATTAGGGTCATGCGAATGGTGTTATGTTTAATGGGACTTAACAAGGAATTGTTGCCCAAATTGTAGTATAGGCTAACTGGGACAACAGAACACAAGTACAGCCCATGAATAATTCAGCAACATTTTTGTTGATGATAAGTAGTGATGGACCACTACTGCTGTAATGATAAGAAGTTTTCTGCCTTATCTGAAAGACTTCGGCCCATAACATCCAGTAGGACTATTCATTCAGATGTGACCCTGCCCCAAAGATGTGGCTAATGGGTGATATCTGGCAAGATAAAGGTGGTGTGTACCATGGCTTCAAAGTTTTAATTGTTTCTACATGAACATTTTAGTTAGGAAGTGTATTCATTTACATGTTTTAAATAGTCTCTAGATGTAAAATCACTATAAAAAAAAAGATTAAAAAATCTGCAGATTTTAAGAAAGGCCTCAGAAAGGTAAAAGAGAAAGGTCAGATATTGAGCATCTTATCAGTTACAAGAAATGGCTAAGTGCCTGTGCATGGCAAAAGAACATCACTCCTACCCTGAAACCCACAGAAATGTGTTCTGGACGTGGTGACAAATGCCTCCTCTATTTTCCTAACTACTCTGTTTACAGCTTCTGTCTCTCTTACAGAATGCTGAATCACAATAATCAGAATTTTTTTTGCATATATATAAAATAAAAGCAACAACTCAATAATGGAAAACCTTGAGCTAAGGGTGTTGTTTTCAGGGCTGTGTTTATTTTCCTTCAATGCATGAGTTGTACATTTGAAACTATTCCCTCTGGCAACCCATAAAACAGAAACCTCTCAGTTTTTTCCACCCCAGGAAACATTCAGTCAGCAATTCACTTGCAGCATTCATCTATGAATATTGAGATGGTTATTTTGTGTCTTGTTCCTCATATATTAGCACAAGGTGTGGTAAGTATCTACAGTATACTACAAACTGCGTGAATAATTACCGACTGAACAACAGTAAGCCCAATCAGGAAAACACAGAAGGCTGGAATGAAATTTTCCATGCACAACAGGACCTGTGACATTCTGAATTTATGCTATTTCTGTTCCACTGCTGTCAGAAAGCCCATTAGTTTTAAGGCCGTGGTCTCGTACAGTTCAGTATTTCTGCATGTATTCTTCAAGCAGGTGCAGCTCCAAGTTTCAGTGAGTGTGCTTACATGCAGGGGGATCTGGGTATGCGCTATTACAGATGCATGAGGTTGTATTAGTTGGGAGTGGAAACAGGTTTCACACAAGCAACACAGAGGTCCGCAATGTCCTGAAGTTTGCTGCTGAAAGTTATGGGTGACAACTGCAAGAATTCATGGTACAGTTTCACCTGTCAGCTAAGCCAACTTCAAGTAATGTTTCATTTCAGCTTGCCCTTGGGAAGACTGTGTGCACCATTGGTGTCTCAGTTAACAAGTGATAATTCCTGAAGCTGCAATAACTTGACTGTGACTTTTTTATCTATACCCCAAGTATAAGGTTGGAGAAGATGAGTCAAGAGACAGGAGAATATAAGGTATCAGTGTACCTTTAAAGGAGACCTGGCAGAGCATCAGCAGCCTAGATAGCATTTGTGCTCTCCAGGCTAAGTTTTAAGGTGATATATGAGAAGGAATGATACATTGGCTCTGTGGACTTCCATGCTAAGTAACTTCATTGCATAAGGTTGTTGATTAGATAGGGCAAGAAGTTACTTGTGGGAACATTTGATAGACAGACAATGACAGATGACATTTCTGATGGAGTCAAAGCAGTGACCAATCACTTAAGAAGGTATAAAAGCTGGTATATAAATGTTGTTAGGACTATGTTGTTGTTCTCCCAACAGCTAGTGGAATGTTGTGAGGAGAGAACTTCAAAGTCATAAATTGGGTCTCAACAATCACCACATCACTTTAAAAATTAAGTTGCCTGCTTTTTTTTCTTTTTTTAATAATCAAACAACATTCTTTTTATTTGTTTTCTCATTTCTTGGATCTGTAAGAGTACATTCTTCTGCATTTTCATTAATTTTTTTTAATGGCAAAAAATTTTTTTTTTTTAATTAAAAATGAAAACTGCTTTATTCTTGCTCTAGCTATGGCATCAAAGAAATGTCAAGTGTCATGAGTTTCTTGAGAAAAAGGACAGCTTTGGCAAAACAGACAAACTTTTTTTTTTGCTTTTTTTTCCTGCTCTGGGCCCAGTAGGTTTGCTTCATTTCCAGGTTTTATTAATTTCCATGGAAATGTTGTTGGATAACTATTTCATATTAGAGCTGTTGTTCTGATGGAAGGACGTGCTTCTTTCAGGAGCCTTCTGTTGAAGCAGACTGCCTACGGCATCACAGATGTATTTTGAAAATGGCTGTTCTAACAATCTCTCCTTTTGGCAATCGTAACATGCCCAGGAAGAAATGTCCACCTCTGTTTTGGAAGTGGTAGGTGCCATAGAATTTGCACTGATGTACGGACTTAATAATGGAATAAGGACCCCATTTTGGGTGCTAGGGAGTTTTGAAATTCTGCACCCTGATCAGAAAATTAGTTTTACCATCTATAGCTGTTTAGGTGACAGCAAAATTTTCAAAAACAGAAGAAGAGGGAAGGAAATCAATGAGTAGAAATTATTAAGCACAAGCATGGAATACCAGGAAATGGTGGCTTTATCCATCTGCGTTCTTAATCATCACTCATCACAACTAGTTACTGAGCAATAGCTGAAATTATAAACAGTTTTCATTTGACCTTTTCTGTAGCTGTTGAGGACAAACTATGCAGATAAACCTTTGAACACTTCTACAATTTTCAGGTATGAAACAGTACACACTATTACACCAGACTAGAAAAAGACAGCAGCAGTCACCTGTGTGGGTAGCCTACTGATGCTTGAGGAGTGAATTATGGCACAACCTCCTCCACCAGTAGTTTTTTGTGCAGTGTGTCCATAGGGTGTACAGAGCTGCTGAGGTCAGTGGAATGACCACTTTGCAGAAGCTGTGTGAGTGGACATGGCAGGACTGAGGAGGTTTTGCCTTTCCTTCCCTGCAGGTCCCTGCAAGTTCTGCATTTGCAGCTTACTGTTGGCATTGTCCCTCAGGGTCAAGAGTGCCTTCCTACCACTAAACCTTATATTTTGCAACTGCATCTAATCCTTCCACTCATAATATTACATATTATATACTGCCACTGCAAAGGGAGCGGTTTCAAAAGACCTGGGCTTTAGGTCTTTTGATGTTTCCAAACATCACTTCAACTTAAGTAATTCACTTTTTTTTGTCCTGGATTCAGTCCTGTAGGACCAAGGTTGCTCCATCTAACTCAGGCTGAGGTTGCAATGTGGTGAAAGGAAGTGAAAATTTCTTATCTATCTATATGCTAGTCATCAATATATGGCAGATTTGCAATTCAGTTTATCCCATTTATCCTGCATAAAATGGCAAAGAACCTAATTTAGGATTAATTAATGGGGGTTCTTGCACATGCTCCTGACATTCCCCTCTACATTCCCTTTATTGGTAAGAAATTGTGGTTTAATGCTTTTACTTGGAAAGACTCACAAAAACTGAAAAACATTTGACCAGTACAAGACTATTTATCTGGGGTGGAATGGAAAGAGCAAATGAATCTTATGCTGTGGCCTAACACCATGGTCAGTTTCTACCTATGATATTTTTGCCTCTTTATTTTTAAAGAAATGAAACAGCCAAACAGAATATTCTTCTGCCTATAGATATTATCTAAATCTATGCAAATGTTTGTGTGTATCTGCGTAAGTTTTCTGTCTCTTCTGCCGTTTTACTTGCCAGATGCCTCTACTGTCTATCATGGTGCAGATTTCTCTACAGCTTGTGTGAATAACTGCTCTAATAATACCTTGTGCAAGCATTTGCTATCACAAGAGTGCCTTAAATTTATTTTTAAACTGCACCATATGAAAAGACCTCTAACTGCTAGCACTTTTGCTGCAGTACACTGTTACAAAAATATGTGCATAGTTAATTGCTGGTATTAAATTGCATCTTGCAATTTAGCTGGGCCTGCACTTAATACATTCTTTGAAATAGATATGCATGTGTGTGCACACCATGTGTTTGTCTTGAACATGAATGGCTAGGACCATTTTAGTGTACGATGTGTTAAGCAGTAAAAAAAGATATAGAACTGGCCAGAGCCTGTGACTTAGAGCAACCTTGTGATGCAGAGCAAATGAGCAAACCTCAGTGAGATGTGTTGCAGGTGCCAAGTTGGGGTGGAAGCTGAAGGTAGGCTATTTCAGAAGAAAACTTGAATGCAGGTGTGAGATTAGGGAGAGAGGAAGTCCTTGTCTGTCCTCTTCTCTCTAAGGGCTTCAGAGTAGTGTAACTGTAAATTTGAATGTTAAGATGGTTTCATTCTGCATGCAGTAAAAGAAAACTAAGGAATCCCAAAACTAACATGAAAGCTCAAGTACCTTAGCAACCACATAAATTTTATTAAAACACCCTCTTGTTTCCACTACTGTTGCCTGTTTCACTATTTTTTTTTAAGCGAATTTTCTTCAAATCTCTCCTTAAACTGTAAGAAGATAGTTTTGCATTCCTGTTCAGTCTGGGGCCTCTTTGCTGAGCCTGCAGATGTGTGATATGGTGGCTCACATGACACTGATATATATCCAGTATGAAGGGAGGAGACATCACTGTATTCATTTGTATAGGCCACAAAGCAGCCAGTGATTTAAGTGGCTGTTGCCATTACTTATTGATGTGTCTGATTTGCCAGGTTCTGAACAAACTTCATCTTCCTAAGAAAAGTCCATCTTTGTCTTTGAGATTATCACTATGAAGTCATTCATCTTTTTAAAAGATTTCCTGGACACAGGGCATTCTTACTATTTCAGTTGATTATGTTTTATACTTACACTATTTTTGTTGTATTTGGGTCACTCCAGCTTCTTATTACCCTAGACAACCAAGGCTTGTCTGTAATATGTTTTGCCAGGGCCTTCCACCATAATACATTAGGATATTCCTTGTCAGTGATGAAACATTCACTGCAATTGCTCTTATTTTCTAGCTACCAAGGGTGATGCTCTACTTTTATGTGCCTTTAGAAAAGGAGGGAAATGAATCTGTTCCAACAGTTTGCATTCAAATGTCAGGTTTTTCTGTGTGATTATTCTCATGTTATTACACGAGGGCTCTGTCAGCCTCTGTCACTGATCAGGGCCCCATTGCAGCTATGCTCTGAATACATCATCAGAAAGACAATCTTTGCCATAAAGAGTGCGGGCAGTTTGAGTCTTAAAGGTCATATTTCCATACTACTGCTCTAGCTGTTGGGTTCCCACTGCAGGGATGTGAGGTCAGGGAGCCAGACCTATGTTTGGCAATGTGTGGAGACCCTCTTTACCTACAGGAACCAGTGAGGCATAGTGCAGGTACAAGGGAAACCTTCTGTATTTCACTGAAGAGCCATGGTAGAGGTCTAGCTGAGCCTCTTCGCTCAGCAGCCTGTTTGATTCCCCAACTGGTAACCAGTTTGGTTTGTTTTTAAACTTGGTTCACTTTTACATTTATCTTTCAATAGCAGAAAAGGAGCTGAATGATCCATCTTGACATGCTACACTGTAAAATGGGGTGAAATGGTTTGAAGCACCCCCAAATCTATTTCTGCATGTTGAAATTTCTGACTGTCTGATAGCAGTGATATGAAGTTAATTCCCTGAACAGCAAAGATTGATTTCTCCTTTGAGTAGCCATGCTCTCCACAGAAGTATCCTTTCCAGTTATGTTTTGAAAGTCATCAGACATGCTGTTATAAATGATCACTGAAGATTACTGGAGATGCTGCAAAATAATAGTGAACCAAGTAGCATCTGTAATTTCCACTGCTGGTTTGCAATCATCACTCAAAATGAACCCTGTCTCAGTTGTAGGGCTAAACATTTTTCCCCTTCCTCTTTACTGCTGTGTAAGACAGTTGAAATAGAGACTGTCTCATGAATTTTTATGCAAAAAGCTGAGCTACAATCCAGTGTACCAACAGCCAGCATTCCTTGTGAAGATCAAGACTAGCCCAGAAAATACTGGAGGGAAGTTTACATTTCCAGTTATGGTAAGGTTGTGTTCCACCTCAAATGACTCTGAGATGTATATCTCTGATGTTCTTTCTTCTTAATTCCCTTAATATAAATCAGATGTTGCTTATACACAATATTAATCACCATTCCTGTTTGTTAGTACTGTTTTATGAGCATGATCACTTCTATAGCCCTTGTTTTGTTGTGAGTCACTAGTGTCATAAATGCTTTTAGTGCAAAAAACCAGACATGAACTAATTTTAATGGAAAATGAGCTGTGATACCTGTGTTCTTCTATATTTTCAGTGCATTTAATTGTCTCACAATAGTGTCTCAGCCCTTGCTCTGGTAATATGCACAAGCAGGTGTGTAACTTAAATCATGAGTGTAAACCCGGTGGCTATTAAGCTATGCAAGCTTAAAAGATTCATTAGAGGAATGGTATCTCCATCTGACCTGGAGATATCCCAATGTTTCTGGTACAAATTCTTGTGTGTGCTTTTAATTTCCACGTTGTGATCTGGACTTGCTACAGAGTTTTAGGAAAGAAACCTGATCACATCTGGCTGTCAGGAATAGGAAGATGGGTGGCAAAACTCTAAAGTCTGTTCCTAAATTCCCAGATTGAAAACTCAGGTGTTGCCAATCAAAGGCAAAACCAGGGAGGAGTGTCACTGGTAGGAGGTTATCTTTTGATTTTGTTTTTCATCCATAGCAAAGGCATTCTTTGTGCTTCCTTCATTTTTCTGTAATAGAAATTTCTGTGATTTCAATCTTCTCTTTCAAGAGTTAATGCATTGCATCTAAGATTTAAGAACCATTGGGAAAAGAAAAAGACTGCACCAAACCATATTCATGGTTTAGAATTTTCTGAAGCCCATATTGTGCTACTTCAATTTTTTTGAAAGTCTAGAGAAACTCATCTCTACCTAAACTAGACACCTCACCTCCTGAAGTGGGACCCAAAATGCACCTTCTTTTGAAAGAGGTAGGGCAGTTGATGTTCAGATCAAGAGGCACAGACAGATTTTGCTCCTGGCTTTGGTGAAGAGGGAAAGGAAAAAGCATAATAATGGGAGCAATTGTCTGACTTATCAGACACTCTTTCGCACCTGATTTTCCAATTGCCTTTTTAAATAATTTCAGATGAATAACTTCTCAAAAGCTCCTTGGTTTTGTGAGAAGCTCTGCTCCTGTATTTACTTTGCTGCATTAGTTCATACTGCTGATGAGACTATCTTGACTGCTGTCCTTATTGCTGTGCTCTTCTGGTTATCCTGCATTAGATGAAGCTGTCTGGGAACCTGGGATACTCCTGTGTGAGCATTAAGTCAAATAAATGGCCAAGAAGTCTGAGTTTTGGCTAGGGTATGCCTTGCACCCTTATGCCCTAACTTTTATGATGGCCTGCAGAAAAGCCAGCAGATGCTGAAGTTGCTAATCCAAGTGGTGATAGTTTCTCTAAACCCTCCTCTGAGCTGAATTAGCAGCATGGGTCCCTGAAAGCTACATGGCATGGGCAATGGTCTGGTGCAGTCCTTCTCTGTCAGAATTACATGCAAAACGCAAGCCCCAGAATGCATCCCTCATGTACAAAGCCACTTTGTTTTAATCCTCTTTTCTCCAGTCACTTTTGGAACTTCTCTGTATATTATCTGTTTGTTTACAAGAGGGTGCCATTGTGATTATCAGAGGGAACTTAGAGTTTGCTGAGTTATATTTCCTGCTCTTCTTTCAATGTGGTATGTGATCTTAAGTTTAGACTTTTTTTTGTACAGATGATAGGCACTTTAGGGTGCTTTTGAAGTCCTCCAACTGCTTTTCTCCTGTAAAATTAGATGCTCAAATACTCTTAAAAATATGTCTGGGTGCTAAATTGTTACTCTTAGTTTTCTACATTCTTTTCAAGACCTCTGATTTTTTATGTTAGTGACTTAAGTTCCTCATTTATCAGAGGTTTGATTTGAAAAATCCTTTCACAGTGATACAGGTAATGCTAAATTTTAAAATAAGAATGTTATGCTTTTTAATTGTGAAGTTTGTTTTTGGTCACTGCTGACAATTTCCAGGGGGTCATATTTAATGATCCCTCATTCACAACTTAGCTCCAGTGGCATCAGTAGTCTCTGTTTCAACTGGCCATATCTTCTCAGTAGTTTCTGTAAGAGTATTGGTTTTGTCAAGCTACAAAGGTTGCAACATTTCCTACAAAAATTAAAACAAGAATCTCTGCTGCATCTGACAAATCACACATGGTACAAAAGCAAAATGATTTGTACTGTCTATTCTCAAAAATTATTCTTTTCTTTTTTTTTCACATTCCATGGAACTTTATTTTGTGCAAATTCTGCAGCACAGATTCTTTAAATGGGTTGGTAATGAGGTGTCTCTTTTATATGAATTTGTGAACTTCACTGTCAATTCAGATCAATAAATCCTGAACCAATTCAGTTTTTTAACATTACATACTGAAGAAGAAGAAAGTACTATGGATTTGATTGCTTCCTCCATCTTTTGAAATGTAAAAGAACAAACACAGTATCAGAATAAAGATTTTTTCTCTCTCCAGGTTAGGCTTGTGCAGTATGTATTTAGTCATTCTGGCTGATTCATAGCCAGTGTTTTGCATCTTCAAGAGCAAGTACAAAGTGTTCTTTCTGAGATACAATGATCAATTCTGCAAACACTGCCTAAATGGTGCCTCACCATATTACGACAGGTCCTGCCAGCCCCTCTGTAAATTAGGACTTGTATCAGTGTTTCTATTATAAATACTACCACCTTCCTTGATTTATATTATGCTCCTGCACTATAACAAAGACTCACATTTGCCTTGTTCAATGCAACTATACAGTGCTGTATAGGCTCAAGGGATTTTTCTCCAAGTGCTACCAAATCTCTCTCCCGCACTATAAAGTGCCGCGTTGCATTCTCAGCAAATATTGATGCTTTTTATTCTTTGCTTCAAGATGTTATTCTGTTTATGTGCTGTGTACCTGGACTAAGGTGTATTTACAATTTACTGGTGCATGTACTGCAGGTGCTTTAAATCCATCTGTTTATTATCTACATGGTCAGTCAGAAGGAACAGATGTCTTTCTGCACCAAAGACCTCATTCTGCTTTCTCCATGTCTTCATGTCTCAATGGCTTTGCTATTGGGTCAGGATGCAGGTCTTAAAGCACAGGATGTTGAGAAGTTACAGAAAAGGGAATGGAGTATAAGAATGCAACTTTATTAAATTCATGCATAAAAAGTAGCCACTGTATTTACGGTCCATTTATATATCATTACAAATGGTTAATAAATCATTGACACGTGATGCTAAAGACCGAAGTAACAAGCTATTATAAGTGGTACCATTATTCTATCAGCAAGTGGTGTTGGAAATTCCATTTATAAGCACACAGTTGGACCCAGTAGCTTTCTGTGACAACTGACTTTACAGTCATCTTCTATTTAAAGTCATTAAAATGTCTAATTTATCAGTTATAAGCTATTTAGAAATGGGAACTCTAATATGTAATGCCTCCCCGCCCTTATATTTACTGATTTTTTTCTCAGTAGTTTACTGAATTTTTTTCTCAGTGGTCTTTTTTTCTCCTTTTGCTTCATACGATTTCATACCTTCAACATTTCTTCTGTAGAAAAGCATTTGTGAAAAGCTTGTTTGCTCACACTGAGGGTAGTGAAAAACTCTTTACTAGTTTTTGATTGGAGGTACAAAGTGCTTGGGAAAAACTCTATTTTTATCATAAACTTAAAAAACCCTCTTTAAAAAAAACTCACTTTTTAAATTTTTTTTTAGTTGCAAGTGAAAAAGGGTATCATCAGAGAGATAGTCTGCCTAACTGGCTTTGCTTTCTGTCTGGTGACACAGTGTGAAAGATCTTGAACTTTTGTCCGTGTGTGATGAACTGCAAGTATCCCCTCCGTTTCTTGAGGAACATGGTCAGGGTAGCTGTGCTGGTCCTTCCAGGGTCTGTACTAACCAGGATTTCATGCCAGCACCCAGGCACCTGGAAAGACAAAGGCACAGTGGGCATAGGAATTATCCTGCTCAACTATTCTCCCATCCAGTCCAGGACAGAGCATAGGAGGACCCTCATTTTGCAGGTATGTAGGTACTACTCGTCCAGCGGAATAAAAGAACAGTTCTACAGGCTTTGGGCTATGAATTCAGTATCTCTTAAATATTCACTTAAACTAAGAGAAGGAAGAAAAGAAGAAAAAAATTAAAGTCTTTCATTACAAGAATTACCCAGCAAGGCTCCTACATTTTTTCACCTGCTGACATACTAGCAACTTTCTTCCCACCTCACAAATTATATTTACAGTTTCGTTGTGGTTTTTGCCCTGAAGTCAATTTTCACTCCAGCAACTTTTCTTCTGTTCTGTGCCTTGGCTTCTTAGGTCATTAACTTCAAGCAAGGAACTTTGTCAAGCACTTTGAAAAAAGAAGTCCACTTTATTTCCCTTGTCTGTCCTGGTGGCAATACAGCACATTCAAAGAATTCCAGCAATTTTCTGAGGCATGACCTCCTCTCCTGAAACATGCTGGTATCTTTGCAATCTTTCAGCAAGCTGTGCTGTACCAAATGTTCCTCCATTTGATCTTCTTAAATATTTACTCAACTGTTTCCAGTGACTCTCATTCAGCTAACTGGTCTCCAGTAACTTGACAAACTCAGCCAGCTTGATGGCTTGCTTGTTTATTTTTAACAAAAATATCGAAGTAAACAGAAAAATATTTTATTCTCACTGCTTACAGTCACTCCTAATGCAGAAAATCACTAATCATTCTGCGGCTTTGGAGAAATATGGTTGTGTGGTAGAAACAGTCTCATCTCTTAATATCCTACCCAAGAGAGTTAACTTCTTAAATAGCTGCTGCCCACATTCACTGTTACGTACAGTGAAAATACCACCTTACTAACAAATGCAGTAGAATTGGCGTTACATGTGGAAATGTGGTGATTATTATGAAACGATAGTGTAGCTGGCTTTCTCAGCAATAAATACTTCAGGAAGTAGAATCTTGAGGCAGTGGAATGGCTTCTGTCAAATTTAGCATAGTAAGTGGGTGTATAATGTTAATCCACTGGACAAAGTCTGAATGGACATGGTGAGCAGGGGGAGGCAGGGGGTTAATTCTGGGCTTTCTTTAACCAAACCCTCAAATAACTTGTATCTGTATTGGGATGCTTGGGAATTATCTCCAAAATGAACAAACAGGGGTTTAAAATACATTTCTGGGCCAGATCCTCTGCTCTCTTCATGCGGTATCACATCATTGACTTCTTTCCTCTGTCCTGCAGGATATGGCCCTTGTCTCCCCAGCACAGAAGGTAATTTTAAGTTATGAGTGAAGGAAAGTTTTAGACAGCTCTGTTCCTCCCCATGTCCATATCTCTTTGAAGCTCACAGGCAGTGAAAGCTCTCCTTTCGCTTGAGCACAGGAAAGTTTGGAGTGTTTAGCTCAGAAAATCCAAGCTTGCTCTCTGCTGTCACTGGGAAGCTTTGAATGGCTGTATTGTAGAGCACTAACCATAATGTCTGAGCTGGTCACTGATCTTTGCAGACACATTCTTCTAACTGGGGAATCCTCATGGCATGATGAACAGAATATGAATTTAGGAAGAAAAAGTACTAAGTCAATCAAAGGCAGCTCCTTCAGTCTCCAAGCTGGTCACCTCTGCCCTGTGAAGCTTCCTGAGAAAAGCAGGTGAGTTAAGGATGCAGCAGCAAAGAAATATGGAAGAATGGAAACATGGGGACCTGAAAATTTCTTTTTCAGGGTGGAGGAACAGTATGTCTTTGGTATTTCTGTTACTTTTTTCTTGGGCTGTGTAGAGTGACTGATGTTAGTGTTCCCCTTGTGTTTAGTTTTCAGCAATTTCTTTACTTCTCCCTGCCCCAACTTCCCACCTTCTCTGTATCCACCTTGTGTCATAGCACTTACTGGCTTGCAAACTGAACAGTATTTTTCTTCCACAGATAAAAATATTGAGGTCCATCTCCTCTGCATCCACCACAGGGGCAAACCTTTTCGTCCTACTCTGTTGCAATGGGTATAATTTCACACCTCAAAGCACTATTCTGCTGTTTGGTGATAGCTAAATATGTGTCTTTGAAGTTTACTCTAATTATCTCCTGAATAAGTAGCAGTCATGCTTGTTTGTTTGGCTAAATGAATTCTCAAAAAGTCACCCCAATAAAGCAGATGGCACAATCAAGCATGTATAGATTAGGCATAATGTAATTTGTGTTAATCAAAATGTTTTTATTGAAACTATTTTTTTTATAAAGAATGACATTTCAATCAGACTGATTATTTTTTTTTAAATATTAATTTTCAGAAGCTAGGATTTTTTCCTTCAGTTACTGAAAAATTTTACATTTTTATGGATTTTTGAAAGAAAATTTTAAAGGGAAATGCTGATATGAGTGAAAGGAAATTTACTTTTTTATTTACTTCCAGGGAAACAAACTTAATTTGCTTTTAATACACTGCAGCTGTAAAAGAGAATCTGAGATCTGATTTGTCAGTTTGTAAACAGTATGGGAATTCTTCATATGCAAACTGGTTCAATACTGTTTTAATACTGTTTTTTTATTATTATTTGTTGAAGCATCTAATGCTGTCAATTCACTTCGGATAACATATGTATAGACACAGCAGTATTGCTACCAGTTTTCTGATGAAAAGCTCTGCTAATGACTATGCAAGAGAAACACTGCTCCTGGGAGCCTGTGAGAAGGGAGAAATTGGAGTAGATAATTTTTTATGGACCTTGCAAATACACACTTCAGGTCTGCCTTCGAAGGTACTGCTATTTTGCTTGGAATTGAGATGCATTTTGGTCCTGCTCCTGTATTTCAGTTACAAATGCTTAATCAATTTACATACATAAATCCTTTCCCTCCAGTGCTCAGCACATCTTAGTAGCCCAACCTGTCTTTTTAATAACTGAAATCACCTTACAATGTGGTTGTCAGCCCTCCAGTCAAAGGCTTCAAATGATGGAGGATCTAAGACTGCCTACTGGTACTGGCCAATGGTGGCCATATTTGTTGGATCTCATGCAAGTCTGTTTCTCCTTGTTACTGATGTGGCACACATTTGGTTTCAGCTGATTACTGACAATCTCCATACCTCCTCTCGCTGGTGCCCAGTCTCTCTGTCATTGCCAATTAGTGAGGATCCCCTGTACTGGCATATTTCTCTAAGCTTTCTATGCACTTTGTTTGTTCTCCGTTGATCAGAACTTCTGCATTTTCTTCCTCTGTTAGGTTATGATCACAACTCCTGTAAACTCACAGCTGTGCTCTGTGGGTTTTGCAGCAAAAGTAAAGAAAGGATTCAGAGGTGATACTGCTGCTCTGTATTTCACTCTGTCAAAAGTTATGGATGCATACCTTACAGTTGAAATGGCACAGTAAGAGAACTGCTTGCACCTGAAATGTGTTGCTGTTTGTTGTCTGCTGCCATCTTCCCTTTCTTGTTTCTAGTTTCTGCATACCATTTCTTAGGAAGTTACTCTTTATAATTTCTTCAGGGTTTAATTTTGATTGTGACAAGCAGACACTAAGATTCTTTCCACTCCTATAGATTCATTTCTGTTCCTGATCCATGACACTTTTCTTCATTCTTCTTTAAGAATTCAGCAACCCCTTTGTTCATTACAATGCCTTTTATTTGTGTCTAATGCTGCTCCATATCTCTCCCTACATAAGTTGTCATTTTCACCTTCTGACATTGAAAAGTTTCTTAGAAATACATGTAGAAATAGTTAGGAGAGGAGGCAAAGTAATGGAAGGTTTCGGTGTGCCAGCCCTCTCCCTGTCCGGTATGTGCAGACCTGATGCACTTTGTTCTCCACAGTGTATTAGGGTGTCCATTATCAACAATGGAAGCTTGTTAACATGGCTACATGGAGACTATCCATTATTCCTCCTGCTTCTTTGTAAAAAGGCCATTAAAATAGTGCCAAGCTCCTTTCCCTACAGGTTGAAATTTGAACAAATTTACTTTCTATTTGTTAGGGAAACTCGTGCTGCTGGGGGAAAAAAGACTGACAGTTTTGGAATATAAAGTCCTTTATTCATCAACAGTGCAGGTAGAGGAAGTGGCTGTTTCTCTTGTCTTGCCAGTTTTTGCTGATGTCTGACCTACAGGTATCACCTCAAGCTTGGAGTTCATCCTCCATGTCTTTCTAATCATTGAGCTCTCTGCTGAGGTAGGTGCCAATTAGCTCAGGTTATTTCTGTGATGTGGACAGCTGACCATTACAAGAGGACAGGAACCATGAATTTTATTTTGTGCAATCACAGTTCATCATCATGGCTATGTTGGACAGATTTGTATTGCTGCCCTGGAACAGTTTGGCTGTGTTTGTATTATATTACCAAGTCATTTCAGCATCTCAGCCCCACCAGTTGTGCTAATTTTTGCACAGAAAAAGTAGTTAGTGAGACAGCCACCACAAGTCTGAGCTTTGCCTTTGTCTACTTTCTGCCTGAGGGTCAGTGTCATTCCAGGCTAACCAGGCAGCATTATATCACTGGTTCCTAGTGCCTAGGGTCTTCAAGAAAGAAAGGTTTAGAAGACCCAAAATACCCAGAGGTGGAGGAAATCCAGTGAAAACTTTGGTTTAGGTTCATGAGAAAACTCTCATTAAAATATCATCATGATGTTTCATGCTGGAGATGATGATGGTGGTGTTTACTTGCAGTCAGGCTGAGACTGCAAGATCAGGTGTTTCTGGTCCCTAGAAATCCAACTAGAAAAGAAGATTCTCAAAGGTCATGAGCAGGGGCTGGACTGCTTGCCATGCAGCAGTGTATGAGCTTGAGGTGATCACTGCCTTGGACATACTCACTGTTTTAGAGTTTAGGCTGAAGTTAATGTATGCAGAAGAATCTACTATAATTGCAGATGGGTCCTGCATTGCTTGTTTGCGCAGCAAGGGGCCAAGCAATCCAAGCAGGCTTTGAAATGTGCTTCTAAACCAGCAAAGAAGGGGGTGGAGAATGCTGGCACTTTCGGGCAGTGTTACTGACATGCACACAGAGTTGCTCAGTCAAAGGAATTTGCAACCAAAGGCTTCTCATTGAGCATGGCGGGCAGTGGAAGCTCCATCTTATTTGGAAACTTGAAAACATCCCAGGCTATAAATCTCATTCATTTGCATTTCCTTTCAGAGGATGAGGTGGAGCGTGGAGGATAGCAGTATTGATGAGGATTAAACTAGCAAATGGGATGAGCTTGTGGAATACCTAGAGCTATGCCAAAGTGCTCTGCTTCTGGTACATGTACCAAACAAGACAAGGAGGCTGTGTGAGGCATGGCTTAGTTCACACTGGGTTGTGTAATTGTTGTCAAAAGATGAAGAGAAGCTGGATCACCATCCAAAATATGAAGACTTATCTTTTTTCTTTTCTTTTTATTTTTTTAAATGAAATTTACACAGATTGAGTCAGTATTTAGTATTTCTAATCTCTCTTTTTTTTTTTAATTTTGGTTGGGGCAGTATGTTGTTGGTTTGGAGGTTTAAAAAAAACCAACCCAACAACTCTTGAATTTGGAAATTTCCCAATCTATTCTTACCAGTCATCTTCCATTACACGACAATGGTGATGTAAAGTGGACTGATGGAACTAGGTGGGACATGTCACAATGTGGAGCACAATGTGTCAATCTGACAAGTGAAGGAGATATTGTTTCCTTTAACCTGATTTATTTAGTTGTTTTTTGTTGGGGCTCTTTTAAACTCTTTTCCAAAAATCAAAAGTGTCAAGCCAACCTAGCATTGAAGGAGAGAACTAAAACGGAGTCAGATATTGCTTGCATGTAAACCAAGCAGAAAAATGTCTTTGAGAACACAGTATGGCTTTCTCCTGATTAAGGAGGCAAGTGGTACTTGGTCTGAATCAGTGGGGAGAGAAACAGATGTAGCCAGGTAAACAGGGCTGAGAATGCTGTACATCTAGATGCACACAGCTAGGAAGAAAACCTATGTCAGCCACACAGCATAATCTCTTCTGCAGATTAGAAATTACCCCAGGTAGGTTGCAGAGGTACCTGTGCTGGCTGTTTTGTGTTGCAGTGCTTGATTTGCAGTGTGAAACACTAGCATTATTGAAGGGTGTACCTAGCAAATTGGAACTGGTGCTTTCAGAGGTGGGTGGAGGTGTTATTCCCCTTAATTGGAAGGTCTTCATGCAGGTGTACTGTTCTGTGTGCTACTATCACTAACACATCATGCACAGTTAGCTTGATCAGTGAGCATTCTTCTTCCTCCCTCAGACCTGAACAAAGATGTACCCCAAGCTGTTGTTGTCTCTGATGTAAAAATTACTTGTATGATGATAGAATCAAAATCTCTGAGTAAGGGGAGAGATTCCCATCCCTGCTGCCAATAAAATATACTCCAGTCTTAGAATGAACATTCAGGCTGTAGCTACAGTCAACACGGAAAGCTGGTAGGACTCCAAGTACATTGCTGCATAGCAAGAGCCTGACAGAGTCACATTTATGTTTGTTGCAAGGTACCAGTAAAGGAAGGTTCTTAGAATATTAAAAGCAAGTCATGTAGACATCTGTCTCCCTGTCTCTGTGCTTCACTCAAGCTTGATGTATAACTTCTCCGATGGCAGTTTTAAGGCAGTAAATTTAATTTCAGGAGACTGTGCAGATTTCATCAAAAGCAAGGACTTTTGAAGCTGCTTGTTTATGAGCTGAATCCTGATTTCTATTCATGTTCATTTTTTCTGCTGAAATATCTTGCCATGGTGAGACTTTTCTTTTTGGCAGCCACTAAAATCACTTGGTTATGAACTATCCAGATTTTAGCAGACAATTAGCAAAATCAGCTCAGTGTTTGTGTGTGTGCATGTGTGCGTCTGTTCGCATGTGCGTGTATGGTAATTGATGTTCATGATGTACGGCTGGCTGGCTGGAATATCTCACTACCCACACAAAATGATTGCTGATAAGGAGGCCTTTTCCAGCTCAGTATTAGTATGCTTCATCTGAAATTGGCTTTGCTGACAAGTCTTTGCTTCTGATTGTGTGCTTCTGATGCAAAATATATCATTGTGCCTAATTTCAAGCATAATAGTTCTGTAATAATCTCCTGAGGAGATATTAAGTTATATTTATTTATGCTGTCTTGGTTGATCATGCAAGATGCTAGCATGACAGCAGTATCAAGACCTGGATACAAAACAGAGAAAGAAATGCCTTGCCAAATCCTCAAATGTGTGCTCCAATTGTGGTGGTAATATACGAGGTACATAAGATGTCTTTTTAGAAATGCTGGGTTCCCAGCCTCTGCAGGTTAAATATTCCCCTCTGTCTCATGTCAGATGAATTGATGATTTTGCCACCCAGCAGCCCCAGGAAGATAATAACTGTCAGTCACCAGCAATCTGCACTGCATTTATAGTAACAAATAGGATGCTGGTTTGGAGAGCAGAAGGTATTCATATAAATATGAGGTAAGTTACCACATATTTTTGCAATGGTTATTCTCCTTTCATACATATATGTGTGTCCCAGTGCATGAAATAAGTGTGTGTTAAACATGCGCCAGTCAGAGCTGGATCTGGGCTTTAACAAAGCATCGGTAATGAAGTAATTTCTTCACCTGCCTTGATGAAGAATGAGACAAGGATGCGGAATCCTGCAAAGAAGTGCATTATGAGATTTCTTTCTTGCTGGTTCAGCCCTATTAATCTGTTCAGCATGAGCTCTAGTATTTTAATAACTGGCATGGAATATTATGCCTGCTCTAAAATAGCTTGTTTTTAAGCACACTTGGGCTATGTTTGCTTTAACCTAGTTGGGGGAAAAACAGGTTTTGAGCTTATCCTCCTTTTCTTTCCCTAATCACAGCTACAGGGCAGAACACACCAAGTATCTAATAAGAGAAATAGCATTATCATATGCTCATTTACAGTAATGTTAAGAACAGCACAAGGAACAAGCCTCTGACTGTATGTACGTGTTGAAATCCATGCATGTGAAGAGAGATGTGGCATGGCTAGTTGTTCTTTTGGGGACAGAATTTGTCTTCCTGAAGCCACAGCAGTGCACAGATCAGTGCTGGTATAAGAGATCTTTCTCATTCAGGAGCAGATTTTATTCTGATATTACTTATATTTGTTTTCTGCTGAATATTACTGCAGGAAAAGTTCATCAGCTTGCAAACAGAGACTATTGACTCTCTTTGCTCAAGAGCAACCTCTCCATCTCTTACAGAAATAGACACTGACAACTTCCAAAAGAGTATCTGTCTGCTCCTCTCCCTCTGGAGAGCTAAGAGCTGCACTAGAGAAGTCCAAGGGTGAGAGAAACTGCAAATGGAGAAGAGAAAGGACATCTGAGAGTCTTCACTAGATAATCAGAGGACTGATTGACTTCAGAAAAAGACAGGAGTTATATAATACATTCCTACTCTGTGAGTAATCATATGCAAAGACATGGTTGTGAGTGTTCCCAAAACTGATTCTGGGCTTACTGTGGTCATTCCTGCATGCAAAAAACAATAGTTTAGAAAAAATAAATAAATATGAGATAAAAAAAAAGAGAAAAAAAAAAGTGTGGTTGTACTCCTAGGACAACATCCTGAATTTTTCCCTGGTGGACCCTTGCCATTACCATGGCAAAACGCCTGGAAACTGCCGTTCTTTTCTACAAAAATGTTTTGAAGGAAGAACAAAAGAAGTTTGAGCTTTTGGCAGATCACTGGAGATCACTGTGTTCAGATTCTCAGCTGGTGTAAATCAAGATAAGTGCAGTATTGCTACAGTAGTTAAAAACTGACTGACTCTCCCTTACATCATGGCTGGCTGCTGTGGATAATATTTAATATTTCTTTACAGTTTAGATGGAGATGGTGAAGAAACTGCTTCTACTGTATGGTACATGTTTTCTTCTAAAGAAAACAATGCTTATTGTTAATTGCTTAAACTTCCTTGTATATAACATGGTGGTGTCTCCTGTCACACAAGCATTCGCTTTGTGTGGTGCTTTGCTTTATTTCTTCAGTTCAATAGTAGAATGACATATTTATCTGCTATGAAAATGCATAATAGGACCAATGGAGACCAGGATATACGTCTTAAATTTAAAAGGTCCTTTCTTTGTCTAACACACATTTCTGTATTATGTCACAACATATGTGGCAAAAGAATACCCCCACTAGGCCAGCAAATAATAATCTGTAAAATTGAAAGGCTTTATGTTTAAAAGTGAAAGAATGTTTTTGTAACTAATGGTGGACAACAGGCAAGCACGCTGAGACCTCTATAAATCTAAAGAGTTTATGATATTTTAAATACAAGGGCTTGCAAACCCAGTTTTACAGCTGCAGAGAGATGAAATGCATAAGCCCTCCTTTGCATATGAACTCAGGTACAATGCATCTGACTAGTGCCCAGCAGTGAGATTTCAACCCCCACCCCACCCTATTTTACATAGAGAGAAATGTCCTGGAGAAATTGGACTCATCTGAGCTATGTCAGGAATTGTGTGTGCCCACAACATTATTTAGATAAGCCTAAAAAAAATCCATTATCAGTTTATATCCTTCATTATTTAACAGCCAAACCTGGAATTATAATGCTGTTGAGATTTGAGCACTAAGTCACTGAAGAGGGAAAGGCAGGTATGTATCTCCATGTGCCAGTGTAGTGGGTGGTATCTGAGTGGATCAGCAGCAGTGTGTCGCATTGAGGTGATCACAAGGGTGTCACAGGAGTGGAGAGTCAGTCTCAGAGATCCCTCATTTCCTTACATCCCAAATCTACTCAGCTCTTTGCAATGCAACCTGTTCTCCTAAGGTTTTCCACAGGATGGAATAATTCAGCAAATTTTATCTTTAAAGACAGCTCAGAAGTTGAGTTTGCTTTTATATTGAAACATGTAATTCCAAATGTTGCATCATGTTTATATGTGCATTCAGCTTTTTGTCTTCTGTTGGTAAAGGGTATTATTTCAGCATCACCTAACAGCTGATTTGATTAGCTGTGTGATCTTACAGAGTGCTCTACTGCTGCTTTCCCATAGACCAGAGAAATACATTATTACCAGGGTAAGAAACAAAGACAGCAAATAAAGTACCATTAAGACTGAGAGAATGAAACTCAGGTAAGGAATAACAGACATATTTTCCCAGGAGTGTCCCAGGTGCTGTGTGGTGACAAAGGAGACAAGGTGGTTCCCTCAGTTAAGCCAGGAGTGCAACCTGCTCCCTGGTGAAGTTGTGGCTCAGGCTTCAACTAATGCTGTGACCATGCAGTGGTATCTGTGACTGGTCCAGTGCCTACCCAAAGGTCATCTGAGTGATGAGCATCATTGTGAGGGACATGTATGGGCTATTCTGAACCCTTTGTGTTGACAGAAAGTCACAAGATTGGGAGAATCTCCCATCTTGTGGTTTTAATACATTCAGTATTTAATAAAAATCCTTTGTTGCTTACTTTCACTTACATGTATAAAATAGCGTTCGTTGCTCATGCAATCTTTTTGTATTCGTGTATTTATTATCAGAAACACTGTGCAAAAATAAATAGACAGAACATGGGACTATTTATGGGGAGACTGGAATTCTTTTTCTGACTCTGTGTATTTGCTGCTCTGTTACCTGAGGCATATCACATTATCTTTTTCTGCATTGATCTCCTCTTTGTAAATAAGTAACTACATTTTTCAGTAGAATTTTACAGGTTGAATCTGTAACAATGGAGCACTTCTAGTAATGCTCCCAGTTGCCCTTGGACCTCTGAAGAAAATTCAGAAAATTCAATGAATTAGAGCCTTCTGATCATAATAGTATTTAGGAAGAGTCCACTGATCAAAACATGGACTGTTATTGCTGTCTCCCCCTACTCTCCTTTTGTCTCTGAGGCTGTCCTTTATAAGCCCAGAATCTGGCCATTAGTCTGACAGCCAACCTTACTGAATCTATCCATGACCTTCTCCACATGGTCATTGCTTCTAAAGTTCTGCCCACCTGGGTTTTGCGCTAATTTTTCTTCTGTGCTTTCTAGAACTTTCTATCCTTGGTGCTCTCAATCAGGCACAAAGAGAAAGAAGTTTCAACATAATTCCTGTCTGTTGTCTTTATACTGTAACTCACTTGAAATCTTCCTTCGCTTAGGCCTTGCCTTGTGTGTAACAACAGTACTAAGTGTTTCCAGCTAGCTAGCCTGCACAGCTCGGTCTGCATGTCCACAGCTGGTACGTGCCACAAACCCTTCTCTTCCCATGCACTGCTGTCTCTTACATCTTCATGCTAATTTTGATTTGCCTGATACGTTCAGTGCATGATGGTTTTGATGCACCATACATCCATGCATTTGATAATTCTGCTTCCAAGCTACGTCTTTAGCTTCTTGTGATCTGACCCCGTCCAGATCTCACTCTCAGAACAATTAGTGTTTCAGGATAGATGTTATACCCACCCTGAAACAAGAGTGTCTGGTCTAAGTTCACTCCTGAAGATCCTGGAGAAGAAATTTAACACAATAATATCTTGTAGGCAGGCTGAATTGTCTTTGTAAGTTATCTGCACTATAGGCAGGTGGGCTTTTCTCATGTCTCCAAAATGCTAGTGATTTCTGAGAGCCAATCTGTTCTGCGAGACTTCTCATTAACAAAAGTGCCTGTCACCTTCAGTGTGGACTGACTGCACTGCTGTCTGTGCCTTACAGCATCAGTTCACCTGCTATTGAAGTCAGGAATTATTTCTTCAACACTTAGGCCAGGGTCTCAGGCTATATCCTCATTATGGGGATTTTCCCATGGCGTGAATGCTGTAACTGTATAAGTGGTCCCTTGATGTTTCAGAAGGAGAGCTGCAATGAGCTGTGAGAGCTGAAGAGATGAGTTGTGGAGTGGAACAAGTATGCTAGAAGTTTTGATGGTATTCCTTGCAGGTTAATGCAATCACTAAGGTAAAACCTCCCAAACAGAAAGATAATGCAGCTTCCCTTTCCTTACCTACACATTAAAAGTGCTTCTTACACATACATAATAGATACTAGAGAAATATTGAAAGTGAGTCAGCTCAAACTTACATTAATGGCTGCAGAGAATAACAATAGACTACCATTTCAGTCAAGAGGTCTTGAAAATGTAATAGGGCAGCTAACATCTCAAGAAGACAGTTATGATTGTATCTGTCCCTACAATCTATTACTTCTACTTTTCTGCACATAGGGCCTATATGAAAGTTTTGAAGAAATTCTGGGTTTTTTGTCTCTGCTTAAATAATTTGAGAAGAGGAATTACTTTGTGTTGAAAGAGTTACAGTAAGACTTGAAGGATCTGGCATAATTCTCAGGCTACTATATTCTAAATTCCCAATGTCTGGCTCTGCCACTGTCTTCCTGACAAAGGCAGCAGTGTGTGGTAGTAAGTGCATTGTTTCTTCATCTTGCTTCATCTTTCTTGCCTCTTTTTTGCTTTTCCCCTTGTGTACAGGAGCAACCGATATTGGCATGAATTGGTCCTCTGGTTTAGCTGCAGTGATTATCACTGTGGTTGGAGTGGCTGCAGTATCTGTTGTTGGGGTTTGGGTAGCTGCTGTACTTGTGCTGGGGTTGGTGTAGCTGCTGTGCTTGGAATTGGATTAGCTGCATTGTCTGTTGTAGTCAGAGTTTGAGTAGCTGCTGTACTTGTCACTGAGGCTGGTGTAGCTACCTTTCCATCCAGAAGAAAGTAATCATTCTAGTATGGATACCACTCAACTGATTCACTGAATATGAGGAACTATTGGTGTATTTGCTTTGAGTGAGCACACGTTAACATGGCCACATTTCTCTGCATTTCTGAGATTGTTCAAAGCTATCTGTGTGCATGAATTACTGCCATGGGCTTACACCCTCCCTGTCTGAAAACATCTCCTTCCCACCCAGATATAAGAGCAGTGGCATGACTATTTTCCCAACCTCTGTCTCTTTTACTCATTTTCATTAGAAGCCTTTTTTTTGCAGAAACTGTCTCATCTGCTGTCTTTTTCAGTCCGTCTCTCAAAAATGTATTGCATGAAGGGTGGAGGATGAACAAAGGATGGTTGTGACAAAAAATAAAGAAAAAAAAAAGCATATCTATATTAGTCTGCCAGTTGATGCAGTTATTACTTTGCAAGCTGATTGTAAGGAGAAAAAAGGTCTGTGACACAAAGCCAACTTGCGATGGATACCAAAGAGGTGACATCCACTTTTGAAATGAAATACTTTGCATCTTGAGCACTTGAACTAGTAAACAACCAGCATCCCCTCCTAATGTAGACTGAGACAATGGCAGAGTGCTGTTAAAAAGAAATTGTTTGGTTTTACCCCTGCTTTCTGGAAGGAGATCTATGGGCCTGTGTAACTGGCAGAAGAATCATTCTCCCTCCACCCCCCCATCCCCCCGCATGGATCTGGGAAGCAAGAATGCTCCTTTTTCCTTGGCAAATCTGTAACAGGGAGGTATGTTTTACTACCAATGCTGACATGATGCAGCTTTGCTGTGACTGAATTTGAGGGAATATGAGCAATTCTCCTCTTCCAATATCTTTTCTGTGACTCTTAGATATTGGGATCATCATTTACCTATGTAATCACTCTCTATCTTATTGTTACCCCATAAAACATACCCTTAGGAAGGATGAACAGTTGTCAGTTTGTTGTCTGCACTGTCACTTTGCAAACTCTAAATAATAGTGAGATTATGGCACGCTATAAAAATACCTTGAGATAAACCTGTCTGAGGGCAGGGCTGATCTTTTCTTTTGGATTAGATTTTAGTATGATTTTTTTTTAAGATAACTCTTTTAATTCTCTTGGAAACACAGAGAATAGTGTTGAGAGTGAACCTGCAGAACACATTGTTAAGCCAGGAAAGGAAGACTGAACCAAGTTTATTTTCAGCTGATTTGCTTGCACTTGTAGCTGAGTTACTCAGGCTTTCATGTAGTTCTCCCATGCAAGTACTAATCTGGTTTGCTGGCTTTTGAGATCTTAAAGGTTCCTAGCACAAGTCTGAACAAAGTACATGCGGTGTCTAGACAGAAAGCTTAATTCACACTCAGGCTGCAAAAAGCAGTGTAATATTCTTTGGTTTTACATTTGAAAGGCTGAACTTGCTTAAATCTTGACTTCTAGAGCTTGAGCTCTGGCCTCCTGGGAATAACAGGCCAGGCTTGTTAAAACAATTAAAAAAAGGTACTTGACATGGACAAGAAATACCATGATGATGATGATAAGCTGATTGAAAGTCAGAATGTCAGACCCTGGAAGGTAAACATAAATAAAAAACTCCATCAGTGCTCTTTCCCTTCTTTTCCACCTTGTCCAGTTACACTTTTAGAGTGGAGCTGCAAGCAGCTGGTGGTTCTTTTTTGTGCCTGGTTCTACATCTGTTGGTGACTGGCTTCTTTTTCCTCTATTTTGTTCAAAGTGGAATCTAAAAAAGCAAAGACTGTTATCTCTGGAAGACTGTCCTCCTCTGGGACAGACTCAAAGTCTCTGGCCCTAGAGAGATGCATGTCATTTGCTCTCCATAAGCAGATGAGCTAATATCTGAGGTATGGCAAGGAAGGGTGAGCTTGGTGAGACTTTCTCATCAAGAAAAGTGAGAAGAAAAGGAATTTCTTGCAATGTCTTCCAGAGGCATGGCAGCTCCCTCGTAGCTGAGATCTCAGACTGCATCACAAGCTCATCTGGGAAACCCTGTGTTTGTTTTATATTTATGTGAAATATTTTATTTTTAATTTCTTATTTTTCTGATGTCACTGATAGAGTCCTGTGTGTTTGCTAAATGCTGTGAGGTCTGTTAATGAAGAATGCGATACTTTTGTAGATTTAAAGTAAAAGAAAGCATTTTTTTGGTGAGCTTAGGCTGGAAGATTATGTTGTAATTAGTGCTGGAAACTGGAATGACCTTTCACCTTTCTTGCCCAAAGTTTGTAATTATGTTTCCAAAATTACAGTGAGAACCAGTATCCATGGACAAGAACAATTGGAGATGCCTTGGCAGTTTACACATGGGTTTCCCTGGTACTGCAGTCAGTGATTACATCAGCTATCTTGATTTGTTTTTCTAAACCCATCCACAAGAGGCTAATGTGTAAAAACCCCAAGCCATTTCATATCATCTGACAAGCAGCCATGCAGGAGTAGTGGCTCTCATTACTTATTAACCTGGAATGGCTGTGAATTGACCACATAGAAGTATAAGGCTTTGTATCACGCTGTCAATCCCTTGGGCTGCTGAGCACACCTAAATATATTTTAGTGTTCAGAACAAAGCACTTCACTGAAATCCATTGCTAATCCTCTATCACCACCTCCATCACATCATTAGCTGAAAAGTCAGGCTCTCATCAAATTGAGAGAAAAACAAATAAGAAACATGAGAGCACAGAATGTGGGTGAACCTGAAGGGTTGTTCAATAATTATCGTCTCAGCTGAAGAACAGGAACTGTACTTTGGAAATGAAACCATATCTCACTTGACTATTTGACTACCTTATCCTAGGGGCCTTGGTTGAAGTTCTGACATCATTGTCAGCACTTTTCTTATTTCAGCCTCACTGAGTTTCCTGCTGTGGAAGAAAAACTGGCTAAAAAAAGAAAACTGCTAGAGCTTAAAAGCACTCTGTTAGCGAAAGCCAGCAGTGGAGGCCTTGGTTGATGAGTCATCTCACACAAACAAGTGCCACACTAATCAATGAGAAATACTATAAGGGGCATTCACAGGCAGGAAAAATCAAAATGAAAGCTATGGGGATGATAAGGGTGGGGAAAATGGGGAGGGCTGTGTGCATGTGTATGCTTGTGTTCTAGTGTTTGGGTACATATGTATATGATCATAAAACAGGTAGAAGTTGGAAAGAGGGGTTATTCATTGGAGCACACTGTTCTGGAGGTAAGAAGAGGTACCCAAATATTCTGTGGCTTGCAGCTTTGCTTCTGATAATACCTTATCTAGGGGGTTCATAATGGGGAAGTCTGTGACATTTTCAACACATATTTATGACCTGCTGTAGAGAACTTTCCATACGCTTTTGGAAATACAGTCACTAACACAACTGGCTTTGTTATCCTTAGTATGAATTCTGTCATTATATCTCTGTTAAGTATGTATTGGCAATTTATTGACATTGCTATTAAAATTAAATTCTTGAGTAATTAGTTACCAGTGGATTTGCTTTCCCAAGTTGCAGCAATATGTCTCAAAGCTTTTCAAGTTTCTTCCAAGCTTCTCTCATTGGCATTTTTCCAAGATGTTTCTTAAGAACAAGCACTGAAGCTGATATTTAGAACATATGGTGATGATATGTTTGTATGTTCATTAAATCAAGATACCAATGAAAGGAAAGTGTAAGGCTTTCTATCCTTTTAAATGAAATTGTCAACCTAGATATCTATTGCCTTTGCTGAAATCCAGCCTGAAATGACTTGTAAGCAGTGCTCTGTTATGATGACAAATTAATTCACATCAGACTTTGATCACTGCTTGAAAAGTTTTCAGACATCAATTTCCAGCAATTGCATTTAAAAAATGAGAATGCAGTTTGGAGCCTCAGATTTAAAACAACAAAAGCAGAAGTGCCTTCATGTAGCTGGTATGCAAACCTCTAGAAAAATGCAGGGAGTTCAGTAGAAGCTTCTTCCATATATAAAACAAAGAATTTCAGCAACACTGTCTGTTACATACAATTGATGTTCTACATACAGCTCGCTTTACACAAAGCCTCTCGTGTTACTGTTGCTCATGTGTATGAATGCATGCACATACAGAGAATATATCTGTCTGTCTGTCTTTTCCCATTGGTCTTTCTTCTTGCCATGTAACATATCAAAAGGAAATGAAAAAGGGAGGGGGAGTGGATCTAGCTTAAAATAGAATAGAATTATATTAGCCAGCCTAATAGTGAAGGTGAATTTTGGAAATATAGTTCTGTATATCTAATGTTTACCACTTGACTACTCATGCCTCAGGCTCAAAATGCATAATAATGCAAATTAAAACACAGAAAATGGAAGAGCTAGAATCTCAAAGATAACCATACCTAATGCAAAGTATGACAGAACATCTGCTCTTTAATTAATCTTAACGTAAAGACTGAAGCTGTGCATTAAGATGCAGAGTATTTATGACAACTGGTTTTTGTAGTTAACATGCTCCTGGTCTCCCTCATGTAATTGCTTCTGCTTTGTAACACATACAAAGCTCTGATAAACAACAACAACCACCTAGAAATAAAAATGATGGGAAGCGAACGATTCAGGAACACAAAGTCAGAATGTTTCTGAGGAAGCATAGGTGTAGCATTTAAGTATGTGGAAGTGGATTTTGATGATGATGATGACAAGAATCTAACATCTGATTTTGAGAGTACACTGACAACAGCTGAAATTCTGCATTTAAGATTAAATTAAAGAAAAGCAAGAAAGCCCTTTTGCTTTAATGAGTCCTTATTTTTTTTGGTGGTCAATTTGAGATTTGTTTCAGAAGTCAGATTTTCAGAAAGTATTCAGGCCTCTTTTCCACTGCCTTTCAGAAAAAGAGGGCTATTTGTCTGTATTTTGATTTAGCTGCCCCAAACCACTACAGATTTCTGAAGCTCTTTACCATTTATTCAGTTCCCTCTTCATCATGCAGGTGTTTGTGTGGATATGGTTGCTACAAAGAACGAAAAGTATGTCTGGAACTTCTGCTTTCATCTTGATAAACTGTCCAGGACAATCTATTTTATTTTATTGAAAAAATAATTTTCCAATTAATTCTCCAGTTAGAAACATGAATATAGTTGCACTGTGATAGACACACTATGTGGACATTAATTTGGAGACAAATCCTGACAACCTATTTGCTTTAATCAAGATAACTGTAAAAACAATATAGGTAACAGTTAAAACCCCTATTTGTCTTTTATCTAGAGTAAGCAGGGTTTGAAACTGTTCTTGACCTCAATTAAAAGATGAGTAAGAGAGTAGTCACAGCAAAACATGAAAAGAGTTATCAGTAGAACCTCATTCTCGTTGGCTGTAGTACAAAGCATTGTCACCATAAGAGGCTTCATCCAGAACTCATGAAAGTTAACAGGTTGACTGTTAGTGTGGCTTAGACCTCTGCGGAGAAGAAAACATTCTTCATCTTTATCCCATTCCACAGAGTGGTGCAGGCTTGGACACAATCTGACACTCAAGTGGCAGATACTTCCTGTGCATCCATCTGGAGCAAAGATGTTCTCATCTAGATTTGTGAATCCAAATCTCATCCAATACAAATTCAATCCAAGTCTGAATGAGCAGCTCAACTTTATGTTATTAGGAACTATCTAGTTGTAAGACATATGCCAGTTGTATAATCTGCGAAGAAAAAGAGAAGAAAGGAGGTAAAAGAGCTGTAGAAATATCATCTATATTGTGGTTTGGTTGTGTTTTCCTAAGATAGTGTTTGGGACCTTCCATATATATGCTAAGGAAAGACATCTAATAAGGTACCTTGAAAACTATTTAACTTCATATAAATGGCTGAAGTCCTGAATAAAAATTATAGGACACGCTTTAAGGTGAATGAAAATAGGTTAACTGCAGAAAATGCAAAGCTCTCATGTGGGCTACATCTGTAAAGAATCATTTTTATTTGCTAAATATGTATAAGAGAGGAAGACAGATAAATTGAAAGAAAAATGCCATCACAGTAATACTCATTCTGGCAAAAGGCTTGCAAACAACTTAAAATATCTGCCTGTCTGAAATGGTAGCTTTACTTAAAGCTACCAATATATGTGCATATATACACTTATATATATCAAAGGTAGATTTTTGCTATGGGAATTGTCAGCAATTATTCTCCCTTTACACTCTGTATTGTAATTAGCAATTCCCATTTCATCATGGGATGATGCAATGTAAACGCAGGCTTTCTGCTTATCCACTTCTTCCCATTTGTAGCTTTATTCCTCCAGCTGAGCCTGTGCAGCAGATGCCAGAGTGTTCACTGTAATGAGGGACTGGAGAAGGACCTAATCTTTACCGGCATTTGAATTGCTCTGAACTGCTCATCACCACTCTAATTTATACCCTTAGAGAGATGGCAACAGGGTGTATGTCTCCTATGGAAGTGATTTGAAAGCTTGCCAAGAAAGAGCCTCAGTCCTTTCCTCCTTATAGTCCTGGCACGTAAAACCACAGAAGAAAACAAAAAGCATTTGTGAGGAGTCATCCAGGAAGAAAGATTAACAATATAAACCAATGGAGGAGAGAGAAAAAGCCCTTTCCTCATTGAAAGTGGGTCTGTGCTTATTCTAATGGAACTTTTACAGACCCTGAATGTCCTCTAAGCTGAACGTAATGCTCCTTGCTGTTTCTGCTGCTTCTTTGTTCGACATCCTGCCTGTTTTGCTTGTGGCAGGTCGAGGGGAGGGGGAAGCACAGAAGCACAGTCACTGGCCAGCTTTGTCTTTGTGTGAGGAACAAATGTTGTTGTCATCCTCAAGGTTGTGGAGCATGTCTGCTCTGCAGAACAAAGGGGTGGTCAGGGCCTTGTTTGTCCACCTTGCTCTCAGTGCACCCTGGACCTCTTGTGAAAAACCAGAAAGGTTTCTAATTTTTTCTTTTCCTGAAACACATCAAAGGCTGTGAGTAGAGCCGGGAGATGCTTCCCCTGCTTCCTATAACCTCACCCTCCCCCTCCTTCCCCAGCCATCTTTTTTGGTTCAGAAAATTCTGTGGCTTTAACCTTGCTGGTCTAATAATGTGTGACCTTGAGTTTGTGGGGGTTGGAAGGATTTCAGAGTTGGTTTTATCAGGATTAGCTTTTTATCTGCACAGAAGTATCCAAGGAAGTAAGTCATCTCATCTCCTTTCACCTTAGACTCCTAGCTTTCTCCTCTAGTTCTTAGAACAGTGAAGAGAAAATAGACTGAATTATTGTGATGGGTATGGTGATATCAGATTCACTGCAAGGCAAGAAAGATGAAGCCATCAGTTGGTGCTGGGCTCAGGCTCAGTGAGGTAGATTGCATTCAGCTGCCTTGAACAGGAGTTCAGAGCTCTTCTGACATCATGTACTTCTTTTCATGTGCTCTCTGCACAGGCACCTTTGCAGCCTGTGCTTGGAGAAGAGCAGAGAAGGAGGGTTGTGAAAACCAAGTATACAGGATTTATACTCCTACATGTCTGCTTCTCGCAACACAAACTGACTTTGAAAGATTGGCTCAGAAAATGAATACCCAGGACGTCGTTCTCTGTTACTTTGCTGTGAAATTACTTTCTTGAATGAAAATATTGAATTCTTTTGAAAGCAAGTGCATAACATCTCTGGAAATGAAAATCCTGTGGAAATCACAAAGGAAAGAAGACTAAGAGATATAAAAGCTTTACATCTCTAAATGTTAGTCTTTTTATGTGTGTTTGTGTGACAACAATCATAAATGCTCTTTCTTATGTTGATTTAGTGAGTCCTGGAATCTCCTCAGTGCTTATGTTAGATTTATGTTTTATCTGCAATAAACAGCCAATAATATGATCTTTAATTAATTGGAGAGCTTATGAGCACTCTCAGCTAACACAGTCCAGTTTAGCAATCCTAACCTGCTTTCATCATACATGGTGGAAATTACTGACTTTCATAGAAGACTGCCTCATCATTATGAGACAGCATATGAAAGTTACTTTCAGTGAGCCAGCTCCTCAAGCCCTTAGCCTTGGTGAGTAACACCCGATTCCTCACATCTTCTCACGGTTTCCATGCAACTTTCATCAGAGTAAGGTACTATTCCATATGGGAAATCTGTCAGGGTGTATAAACCTCAGTGAAGACCGACGAAATATATTGGGCAGATTTTTAGATGTAACTGGCACCTTCCTTCTTATATGTTCCTACTGCATACAGGCATTAAGGGATGATGTTGTTGCCTATGATAAAAGTATACAGCCAGAGCCCTAGAAAGCAATAGCAATCTGAGCATCCAAAAGGACACAGGACTGTGGACCTTTGGGACTCTGGCCACCAGCTGTCTCTTCAGTGTTCGACTTACCAGACTGGAAACAAGCAGTCTCTTGTTGAAGTCAGCCACACCCCTTTGTTGTTTGATGCAGTTTCCCTTCCTCATCTTTTCCCGCTCCCTGCAAAGTCTGGTATGTGCAATATACAGAGAGCTCTGACATGCTTTAAATCAAAATGTCCAAACAACTTCTGGGTATTCTTTAATGGAGTCTCAGAGGTTTACTGTGTGGGAAATCAAGGGGTGCTGTAAGGGAGTGAGGGATCATCAAAATTTTCATCTAATTGTCTTTAATAAAATACTACCATACCCAAGAAGTAACAGAAATCCACACGGAAAAGGGGTTTTTAAGTGTGACTCCCAAACAAACTTTTTGTAAATTTTCAGAGGAAGTTAAGCTGATTCCACTGTGGAGGGTATGGATTCTGTAATGCATTCTTATCTTACTACTCATTTATATAACTACGTTGGCCTTGTTCATGCTCCCGATTTACACCATTGACACTAAGAAGAACAAGATACTGATATGTTTTGTTACTGCTTTTTCTCCCCACAATCCTCATTCACATTGAGCAAGATTCTGAAAATGCAGAATCTGCCATAACTGTATTTGATGAAAGCAGCAGAAGATTCACTGCGTAGAATTAAATCAACATAAAGTACCTTGGAAGTTCTTTCTTTTAGATTTGTAATTCAATGCTCTTTTTAACTGTAGACTGGGAACTTATTTATGTCCAATTACATATGTTTCTGGATTTCAGGAGACCTTGGAGGAAACATTCATACACAAAGCAAGAAAAATGTTTGTAACTCAACTTTAATTTCTTGATTGTAAAGGAAAGATAGGCACATATACATACATACATGTGGAATGAGGAACTGGTGCTTTCATTTTACTCATTGGCTAGCTCTTTCACGGAGACTGAACTAGGTTGCTATCTCTGTTATGCTGATGACAAAGAGATCAATATTGCTACCCAGACCTGTCTTCTTCCCTCTGATCTAAAAACTAAGACTCTTTCTGAAATCCCTGTACCTAGTCCTTGGACCAAGAGTCCTAGATCCCAGCTATCTAACCTTTAGACCAAGATCTGTAATATGTGGAATGGAGTTCTTAAATCTGCGTCCACTGTGCTTTTGCAATGACCTCTTCAGCTGATCACAATGGTGAGTCACCTGTCACACTGGGCACGAAGTGGGCACACAAAGTCTTCAGCTTTTTTCATAAACTTATATCCAGGTTATGATTTAATCTTGCTTATTCTTGTCACACCACATATTGCATGATTGTGTCTTCTCCACCTACATCATCTACAGCTGGTCAGGCTCTCATACTTTCTGTCATAACACAAACATTCTGGTCTTTTGCAGAGACTACAGTCACCTTGTTTCACTCATAAATATTTCTAACTTGTCGTTTTGAATGCAACTTCCTTCAATTATTATGACTCCACTTAGTTTTCCTCCTTCAATATTTGGGATATAACCCACTTACCTTCATTTACAAGACCGTTCACACCTGTTGTATGTATCACCTCTCATTCACAGGAAGATGCTTCATTAAGATAACATCTCCCAGGGCTGATTAGCCCTATCTGCCAGCTTCCACATTTTGTGTAAATCTCCATTTATGTTTTCCAAGTGCTGCTGCATAAACTTGAAATGAGGTCTCCATTAGCATCAGCCTCATCTTTGCCACAGATCCTTTCTCAGACCCCTTTGTCACAGCATCTGTTGTCCTTGCTATGAGGGCAGAGTTGTTGGTGTGTGCAAACAGCTTCCCCTTACAGTGGCAAATGACAGCTCTGCTGATTCCTTCTCCCCCATCAAGACTTTCTATCCTGTATTTGTCCTTCTCCATTGTGGCTGTCTTTATCTGTTTGCTTCTAAAGCTTTCATATATTTTTATCCTGAGTTTGGACAGAATTTACCACAGTGAATTCTTAGTCTGGACTCTGAAAATTCGTCGGAGCTACTGGAATACAAATAAAAAAATATGCATTTAGAGACCTTATGCAACTTTTGGGTCTTGCAATTAGAAAAGATAATACTATCATAAAGACTTTGAGCAGGAACTTGAGGAGTCCGTACTCAATTTTAGATGCCACAGCCTTCTTGTATGGCCATTAGAAAGTCACTTAATCTCACTGTTTTTCAGCACTCCCCTCAAGACTGATAAACATTCTCTAATATTTAGTTACGTTTTGAAGTTATAAATTATTGAACTCAGGCTGTAACAGGATTTAGATAAAAATGTAAGGAAAATTCTTGATTATCTGGATATGCAGTGGAGAAAACAAACTTGTTACAGGTAACAGTATCTGTGACGGTTAATGTCTGTGTGGAATGGTGATCATAGTAAAAAATGTCTTTCCAGTGTCTCAGCAATCTTTCCTTTGCAATCATGAAATTAAAGTTGAGCTACAAGCATTTTTCTTGCTTTGTGTATGAATATTTCCTCCAAGGTCTCCTGAAATCTGAGATGTGCAATGGCTCTAACATTCCTTTTCCCACATAAATTATTTTGCTGAACAAGAAATAAAATTAAACCCAGGCATAGTGTATTTTGAAAGGCAAAGACAGTAGACTTGAATTATCCATGTTGATTTGACAAAGCCGGGGATGCTGCAGACATAATATGCAGCACTGTTGTCACATCACCAAGTGACATCTTTTTATCCAAAGTGAAAATGAAATGTGAAAGTGAAGAAGTTCTGCAAGTCTTCTAGTGCTATTTGCAAGACATGTAAAACTCACTTTTGTGCAGGAGGGTAGGTGTTTATCAGAACCTTGCTTTAAATTAGAGGTTGTTCAGGTAGCAATGTCTGGTTAAAATTGTCTAACATTCGTCTTACCTAGGACTTTCCTGTCAGTTGCTTTTAAGCAACCCTTTCCAAGCATCACTTGTTTGGCTTGAAATCTTCAATGCTTCATACGTTTTCTTCATGTTTTTATTTCAAATAAAGGGTTGTTTTGTTTTGTTGGGATTTTTTTCCATTTAAACTATTTTTAACAAGTTTGCAAGGGTTTCTGGGAATGTTAGCAGAAGGAATACATCCATAATAAATGTTTTATAATTGTTTTCATGGTATGCGTCATTGTTTTGGAGAGGCCCATCTCGTTTGCCAGAATTGCTTCCCTGTAGTGAGGAGTTGTTGGTACCCATATGAAGACTTCCTCCAAAGTCCAGGCTGCAATGCTTTTCAGTTTCTATGTGCTCAAGAGAAACTCTTGACTTATGATCAACCTCCTGTGAGATTTTGGCTGTACTGAGAGATGGCTGCCATTAATGAGGGTGTGTGCAAGCTATTGCCAAGGAGAGGCAAGGTCCCGTCAACATTGCTGTGCTTTGGTGATCACTACCATAAGCTTCTGAAACTGAAATAGAAAAAAACTAACCAACCAATCAAAACCCCAACAAAACAGATAAAACCCCAACAAAACAGATAAAACCCCAACAAAACAGATAAAACAGAAAGTTGCCTTTAACTGAACCAACTTTACATGAAGAAATGCTGGTGGCTCCCTGGTCAAGAGGCAGAAAGATGGGACATGTAGAAGAAAATAGGGTTTGATTTTTAAGCTTAGGTTTGATTGTTAATTATAATTGGTGCTCAACAGCTACTAAGGTGAGATGGTTTTTGTAAGAGCTGTTTTTAAGTTGTCTTAACTCTTGTGGGTTTGACCTTGCAATCTTGAACACTTCTATCAACACAACTCTTGAAATGGTCACAGAAATCAGCATATGCAACTTGCAAAAAATTCAGTTTGGTTTCTCTGTTGAGCTTCTATAAACTTGTAGGCTAGCTACTCTATAAAGTAAGACTGAAATATTTCCTAGGCCCATATAACTTCATCAGCATGAGAGAAAAGCACATATATATGTATAATACAAACATAAATATGTTTAAATCTATTTTGCCCATCTATTTCTCACCAACTTTTCAAAAGCTAAACTGTACCAAGTCATAGAACATAGAAAGAAAGACCAGTTAAGAGCAGATTTATGAGACTGAAAATGTTTGACACCAATGAGTACTTTGGTTTCCTCACTTGTTCTTTTGAAATTCTGAATCTGTTAATTTGTTTGAAACTATTACAGGAGGAGGGCACAGGGTATAAAAGTTTTTAGCTGGTTTTCTGCACTTTGTATCAGACAGTTCCTACATGAATGACATGATAATTCTGCTTGCATTGCTTTTAAGGTCCATCCTGGCATTGCTGTTGCTTCTATTACAGAACTGCCTGAGGTGTTGCAGGTCATATAAGAGGAGAATATTGACAATTGCAATTTACAGGTAAGGAACTGAGACACTGGGAGGAGAAAGTGACTTATCTCAACTTACATAACATTCTGCAGTCAAGAGGAGAGCAGGAAGCAATCAGGCAGCTGGTAGTTTCCAAGCCAGGGTGTTTATTAGGTTGCCTCTGCCTAACATCTTAACTGTTTGCTGGACAAGTGTGTGCTGCTGTTTACTACAGCAAACTATTCCTGAGCAAGATGACCTTCTTGAAGAACAGTTTTGAACATTAAGTCCACAATCCAAATTTTTTTTTATTAATATTTTCTCAAAGTGTGGTTGCCCAAGCTTATTTTATTAAAAATAAATCTTTCTTTAACAAAGCTCATCCTCTTCTTTGTGAAGTCAAATTTACTCCAGCTCTGTTTATGCAAGATACAGATGAATCTTATTAGAAATATTGGATTACAGTCATCATGACAGATTAAAACAATTGCAGGAAAAAATGGATGTGCTTACACACTAGAATGTACAAGACTGTATCATGACCAAACCAGCATTACTTCAAGATCATTAACAGAGTGATTGCTGTTAAGAAAAAAGTCAACATTTAACATATGGTGATATTTGACATTTCTTTTTCTGCAAGTTTTGGAGAAGAAATTGTGATTGAGCAACAAGATATACTGAATTGCAAATCCTTTAATAATACGGGATAATACAGATTTAGAAATTAAGTTCTTTAACTCTTCAGAGACAGAAAAAAACCTGCATATGACATGCACACAGTACAGCTGCATTAAATTCATTGATCATCAGATAATCTACATCTTATTAAAAGCTGGTAAAATCTGTATCTCTCCTACTGGGTAAGAATTCTAATTAAATATGTTATAGTCTTCATGATGGCCATAGTAATTTAAGATGATAGCAGTAGTTTGGTTTTAACAACAATTTATTATTTTTTCTGAACCCAAAATAGACACTAATAAGCTTGCCATTTTGCTCATTCTTTCATAACATGTCTTAACAGATACAACAAAATGTCACATGTTTGGCCAATTTTAAAAAATATGGATGCCTCAAACAGGGAGGTTTAGGAACCAAAATCTTTTTTTGTTCTGAGAAATCTTTCTCTTGCATGAACAAAAATATACTCCACTCATTAATTGAAAGACCCTTTAAGCCACTTCAGCAAGCATTGTTAACACGTGCTTTGAAAGAACCTCTGTCTAAACTACTGTTTCAGTCAGACTTTGAAAACTTCAGATTGTTTTAGGTAATATTCAAGAAGCACTATAAAGATTAACTGATTATTTGTTTACTTCTTTTGAACTGTATCTGTCTGCTTGCTTTTTACCTTTATCACCTTACATAGACTTGTTTTTGGATGATGAAATAAATAAAATAAAGCAGTGGTACAACATCTGAAAAACTCATTTCAGTTTGAATGGACATAGTCACAAGCATTTCATATGTCTAGAAGTGCAGAATCGTAGTTAGGAGTACTACAACAAGACAAGATATTGATCAAGACATATCCAATAAGGTGTTATAAGATTTGTACATTGTTTCCAATTCTACTTGGGTGTCTTTCTCCAGGAATCTAGCATCTGATACAGCATATTGATATAGGTATGTCTATGTTATGCATAAGCAGATATGCAGTATGCATATTCCAGCAATAGCTTAACTAACTTTGGTGAATACTCCATTTTTGTCTAGACTGAACTTTGTGAAACCACCTGTGAAGTAAGTTGCTGACAGATATGGACAAGAGTTTCAGAAGCTGTATGTATAGAATGTGTGTTGGAGGCATTTCAACAGTGACTACTGCCTGATCCAGCCATTCCCTGTGAATTGAGAGCTCTCTTTGTGAACACTTCTCTAGGAGAAGACCAGGTAAGATGCCATGTGGTTGGTCACTGAAATGTGATTTCACTCATTCCCTTGGTCACTATTCAGAGCAGAAGTCATTCAACAGCTGTGATTAACAGTCTGGGCATAGGTGCTGAGCCTTAACACCTCCATGCTTTGGTAAGGATGGTCTTAGACCTGGCGGTCAGATTCCAGTCTGCATCTTTGTCTGCTCTGTCACTGTGGTTTTAAAATATGGAGCTTGTATTCTAACCTGTCCTTGTCACTTCTGGGGGACAGATGTAGTTGCACAAAAAGAACCTAATCTGCTCTAAGGACGTTTATGTTGCCCTCTATGGAGACTGCAGCCCTTGCAGCTCACCCAGCTCATCATCCCCAGAAGGAAAGCTCATGTTCATTCTCTAGTTTCAATTATCTGACATATAGCTGAGTTTAGAGACATTTTCTAAATCCTGTCTGGCTTGTAAAGTTGTTTCCTGTTGTTGGAGGTGGATGGGAAATAAAACCCTCTGGACTCGCTAGAATCAGATAATTCACAAGATGGTCACTGAACATTTGAAATAGATGCAAACTCCTGCTGGGACCGAGGAAGTGTTGCCACTAAAAACAGTCAGCACTTTTAAAAGTTGATGTACCATAGTATCAGCATCAGGTAGTGTCTTCCATATTCAGAAATAAAAACTTTGGGGTTTCCTCTTTACCCCTGGTAACTGCTGGGTACCAGGAGGTCTCTCAGGTTGTGTGTGCTGTCTATAGGGCTGTAGTTTTCAATTGATTCTCTTCCCAAGGCTGGATTAGGGAGGAGAACACTTCATTGTTCACTCCTTCACTGTCTGAGTTGAGATAATGGGGGAAGGCAATGCTCCTCCCCTGCTATCTCACCACAGGCTTTGAACAGGTAAGTACCTGGAAAAGTCTTTGAATCTCTTAGAGAGAATTCATGGGTCTCCTTTGTCAAGCTGAAAGAAGTGCATTTGCTCTCGCCAGTGCTGAATGGTATGACAGCGTGCTACTAAATCTGCTTTTAGCTGCTTCAGAGATACATGAAGCAAGGAAGAAAGCAAAGTACCAGTGGGTGAGCTTTTAATGGGGTGGGAGACACACTGCTGCTCTTTTCTCCATCATTCTGGAGACCATCATGAAAAATGTTGCTATTTCCTTCTCTCTCCCGAGGTTTTGCACTATTATTGTACCTTCACTCCAAACTCTAGGTGTGCCGCATTGAGTGATCCCTCAGGTGTCTGTGTGTCTTTGCAAGTAGATGCAATACTCGATACTTTCATCTCCAGTTCGGTGAGAACACAAGTGCAGCACTCCAGCAGTTTGAAGTAAGTCTGCTGTGTTTTCCACCCTTAGTAATATTACAGTTGATTTAGAAATACAGTGAGAGAGGGAAAGTAAGCGTCACTAGACATAAATCTGTTGGTTGCAGTTTGGAACTTCTGCTTAAAACAAAGCCATAATCCAGCCCCATATTAATATTCAGTGTCCATCACTCCTTTAACATGCAATATCTGAGAGTGTTTGTCTGGGGCCTCTAAAATCCTGTGGGAGTAAAAAGTTGTCTTCTTTAAGGAGACTAGCTTAATGTTTACCTGTCTTCTGTACCTAAGTGAGTATTTCAAATAAATCTGTTCAAAGATCCTTCTTTCTACATGTGTCATATTGATTATATCTGGTTTAATTTTCCACTGTTTTGGACAGTTAAATGGAAATAGTTCTTTCTTTCTTCTAGATTCCAAATTTTCTATTTTTCTTCTTAAAGAAAATTTTCTTCTTAAAAGTGCTGAAGATTGTACTACAATTTCAAGACTTAATTTCTTTTGTGAATCATTAAGACAAATTTATTTAGAGCTAGATCATTACAATATGAAACAGTGTTGGCCTGTTAGCTTTGTGTTTACCTCTCCACTTTGCACAGACATTTGTGTGATAGATTTACAGTAATGGGGAATTGAAAACCATTCCCCAGCTATGGCACTTTTAGCCTGGATATAAACTGAGACCAGAATAAAGGATTCTCCACTTTAGTGAATGGGATGGTGATAGATAAGGAAATGTGATAGCATGTACTGTACTACACAGCTATTTCTTGGCTATAGGCATCACATTCCAGGTCAGGAATACACCATTCCTTTACTCTGCATTTTTCTTCAGTCCTCATCAGGACCTTATTTTTTTCCTTCAGTGACATCTTTGCTTTCCATTGGAACTGCTACTGAAAGCAATCCTGTGACATAAGGTTTCTCCTAGAGATCACATATTTGCATTATTGTACAGCTCCTTGAAGATGCAGAATCTTTTTAGAAATGTTAGCTTGCTTCCCTTTTTAGGTCTTTATGTTCATCAGGCATTCAGTGGATAGAGCTCTATGGAGTGTGGTAGTCATGGAGACTCACAGAGTCAAAGAATTGTTAGGGTTGGAAGGGACCTCTGGAGATCATCCAGTCCAACCCCCTGCCAGGGCAGGGTCACCAAGAGCAGGTTACACAGGAACATGTCCAGGCGGGTTTTGAATGTCTTCAGAGAAGGAGACCCTGGGCAGCCTGCTCCAGTGCCCTGCCACTGTTCTTCCTCAGGTTGAGGTGAAACTTCTTGAGCTTTAGTTTACGGCCATTGCTCCTCATACTGTCACTGGGCACTGCTGGGAAGAGTCTAGCACCAACCTCCTGACATCTGCCTTTGAGATGTTTATATGCAGTAATGAAAACCTCTCTCAGTCTTATCTTCTCTAGACTAAACAAGTCCAGCTCTTGCAATTTCTCTTCACAAGAGAAGTGCTCCAGACCCCTGATATTGTTGGTTGTGGCTATCATCTAAACAAAGTAGAGGCTTGATACTTGGTAGCACAAAATTGAACTGTAGCTTATACTGAATATAATGCATTTGATTTCAGTAAGGTTTCTGTCACAGTAAGGATCTACTCAGCATGATAGCGTCTGCTTTTTTGCCTTGTAAGCTTCTATTCTCACATACAGGCAACAGCCCTTGCCAGCATAGGGATGAGGAAACAAATTGTTCAACAAAATCATTGCATTCATAATTGCAAAGGGTAACTTGTAATAGAGCTCTGGCCAGACAATTGAATCCCAAGAACACAAACAGAGTCTTTTATAGTTCTCAAATCATATTCCAAATGTCTTTTGTACTAGTACTCTTCCTTTTCCATGATATCATGTGAAAGCAACATCAGAGGATGTGTATGTGAGAGTGGAATGTGATCCATGCTTTATAATCTCTTAAAGATTAGTTGTTATGGACAGTCAAAAAAGGAACTGGATATCACTTCCTCCACCAGTCCATTTTTAAGAACTCATTCTATTTTTTTAGTCTTTTTTAGCATTAGGAAAAGTAGACCTCAAATACTTGCAAAAATGTGGACACACACAGTAAGGTCTCCCCAAGAATCTAGGTTGCTCTCTTTCATGGGATGAAGACATGCTTAATTCTAATCATCACTGTGATAGAAATACTTTTTTAATAAAAAAAGAAAATAAATTAATACAAACATCCATATCTTTTTACTAATCCTACACTTAATCTGACTAAGTGCTGCTAATTTTGCGTGTGAGAGATGTGTCTTTGACAGGGAGTCTGAGAAAGTGACAATTTAACTGGCAATTCCCCTGTTGCTACAGAGATCAAAGGCACACCAAAACTGCTAACCTGGAATATGAAGTGTGCTAAGAAAGTGTGAAAAGAAGCAACAGATACTTCAGGAAAACAGCTACTTTACAGTATTGCTGCAAGAACTGAATTTGTTCACTTGTTTTTGGCATAGCTCACTGTATCTGAATCAGTGATATTTTGTTAGCTACCCTTATGGTATTTTACATACTTGCTCCTAAGAACCCGTTTTGGTAATAATGGCCCAGTAATACCTAGTATTCGTCACATGATCTCTAGTCTTCCCATACTATATGGCTCAGTCATACTGCTTTGACAATGTAAATGGGCCTTAAAGTACAGTGCTGGTGCAATATTCTTCCTCCTTCAGCCCTTTGATAAAAAATTGGACCAAGTCCCTGAAACTTTACCTGTAATGGGCCACATGTCCTACTGATGTAAATGGTATGGTTGCACGGACTTATATCAATCAGACAATCTTGCCTTTAATTGAGCACTCTGAAAGTGTCTCTCTGTTGTAGAAGAAATATTTGCTCTTGGCTGGCAAGACAAAACTGTAGAAAGAGGAAATGAGTTTGTTCTCTTTATTTAAATGTTTCTCCTTTCTTGAAATCATTAGCTGGTTAGATTTTCACTTCATTATTCATCAGGCCCTGGCTGCCTACATGAAGAGCAGCAAGGCAGTCAGGGTTTTCGGAACTAACTGTGGCTTTACCTTGGCAATTCAGACCCATGGAAACGTTTTCACTGACCTAACTAAGGGCAGTCTTGAACCTTTCAGGCTTTGAAGTGCGCTTTGTTCTAGCAGTCAAATGCAGGGCAGCCTGTTTTGCACATGAGCTGGGTTCCATGTGGCTGCTGCTCTTTGCCCAGGACTCCCCCTGCCGCCACTGGATCTGGGTTTGCCCAAGGAGGGGATTCAGGCTTTTCCTGCAAAACAAATAGTAGAGGAGAAAACAGAACCAATGGGAAGTACAGAATGTTCTTGCTTGTGTGAATGACTTCAGTTTTTATTGTGCTTTTTCAAAGAGAAACTGATCCAACTTTATAATGAATCAATGAAGGTTTGGTAATATGAACAAATGAACTTTGAATTGTGCTATTGAACCTATCAGACTACAGTATCAGGAACTGTATTGTCTGCATCTCTTTAAAAGTGCAATTTGTCCCTAAGCCACAAATACTCTAAAACTTCAGCCATTCTGTGGAAATCAATGAGAATCATGCAGACATATTTCAGAGTATCATTTCAGCCATAAGTCGTGCAAATTATGAACCCTATTCCAGGGTCACAGCAGATAACAGAAGACCACGGAAGTACAGCAGCCTTGTTTCTTTTATTTCCATTCCATATGCTACTTCCAGTGATGGTGAACTAGAGTGAAACATCATCTATAAACCTTTTGCCTCTGGAAGACAGGCAACATTCTCCGTGATGTAGTTGAAAAAATGCTTTCAGAGGAATTGTATACAGCATATAATTCAGCATATAATTTATCTTTCAAACGTTCTGTCAATTTTTCCATTGAGACAACTCCTTAGGTTTTCTGAAGCTATTCCTCTCCTGTGAGCTCTGTTCTTTCCTCAACAGTGGCCTATAATGCTTCCTGCAGCTATAAGGAGGTGATTAATCAGTTTAACCTGACAGTTCCTAAGACAAGTCAGCAAACTGGTGACCTCACAAAAAATCCAACAGACTCCCAATAATCTCTTGATATAATCTCAGTTATATGGAGTCTGATCTGCCAGTCTAATCCTCAGATCATTCTCAATTCTGCTTGAACATGAGAATTGCATGATATGGTCCCACACAAGGTATTTAAAAGCAAAATCAATTCTATATCTGAACAAGACCAAAACTTGTGCATAAATTCATTTTCAGATGAAGAGGGAAAAAATTAAAGTCTTATTATTTTACTGTTGAAAAGGATCAGAGGACACTGGATTAAACCCTGTGACTTTTTTTCTTTTGCTTGTTTAATTGTTTAATAAAAAATCTCTTAACAGTGTTTTCCTTTCTATTCGAGCAAATTTTAGTGGATTTGTTACTGCCTTACTCTGAAGGTCACTGAAATCCTTCCATACGATGAATGTGCTTCCCTCTACGTGACCGGTTGTCCTATTTATGCTTGTCCATCACGTGGTAAGGGGCTTCCAGATGGTAGTGATGATTTCTGTTTACGTACAGTGCTCAGTTATAAGATGTCCAATCCTTCTCTGTGCTCATCCTTTCATTTGATATATACTTCTCATGTGACTGGAGGCCTGTATTTTGGTCATGTTATGTTGCAAATCGAGACACATAGCAAAAAGATTATGTCCTCCCTTTGCAGAAGCCTGTGAGACCTATATGGCCTGGATCAACACTTATCAATGCAGATGAGACTAGAAAGCTATGAGAGCACAATCACCTCCTTTCCTCCTTATGAAGACAAACACAAGTCTTGAGCTTGGGTAGACGAATAAGTTCAGCTATCCCCTGCGTTTTTCTGTCATTGTGGTAGCTGATCAGGAAGTAGATGGAAACATGAGTACCAACAGCCTGGAGCACAAAAGCCAATCAGCCAGCTTTGCTGCTGGAAGAAGTGGTAACTTACTAATGAATTCAGGTGAGTGATGTCTTCAAGGAGAAAATAGAAGTTTATCTGAAGCATAGTGTGTTTATGAATGCAGCAGCTTAGAGAAGAAAACTCTTGATGGATTTCCCCCAGAGCAGGAGGCCTGGACAGAGTAGTGCTCTTGGCTTATTGTGTTCATGCCTACTTAGCAAGATCAGCAAGAGACACTGGATGCAAACAACTACACAAAGGTGTAAGCATTCAAAATAAAAAGAAGAAAGATAAAAATGACCTTACACCAGAAATTTTTCTGCAAAATCTGTCACTGCTTTTCACACTGGAACAAAAAAGAATGGAGCATTTCAACCATCTTCTTGGCAAGTCCTGTAGATAATGTGCACCACACTTTTCTCTCCAAGGAGTAAGAGGCCATAAAAATACAGAGGAAAACATACCCATAATGAATTTTCACAGTCAGACACTGACATACGAAGCATTACTGGCAAAAATACATCTTACACATGTACAAATGAGGTCAGTTTCTTCCTCAATACTTTTTGATCCTGCATACATATTTTTCATTTTTGCATAAAACCTGTGTAACTGTTGCTGTGACCAGTTGGTTCTTCATTTGAGTCATCCCCTCTCAATAGTCAAAACAGATGGTAGCTGTTCTTAATGAAAAGGGCTATTGTTGCACCCTTTTTTGCTAGTAAATGTGGTTTTGATGACTTGGGGGAATGTATCAACTTCTGTTTATTAAAAAATTTTCATCTCTCAATTTTCTGCTTTTAACAACAACTAAAAATTACTCACCATTTCAGTTTACCAAAACCTCAGGATTATATTCAAGTTTTGAAAATCTAATTTGGTGTTTTCCAGTGGTTTTCAATGATAGCATGTAAAGAGAAAGAAGAATATTTGCTTGCTTGTTTTAAAGCATTCATTCTAAAGCTTTTTGATGTGAAACTAGCTTTAAACCCTTTTGTAAAAAATACTTTCCATCTTCAACCAGCCCCAGTGTACATTAATGCACAGAAAAGCATACGCTGATATGTAAATTAGGAAACCAGAGTGAGCTAAATCACATTGTGTGGTTGCAACTCTGACACACTAATTTTATTTTTTTTTTTAGTATTTTACTTGAATGCCTGCTGAGTTTTACAAAACACCCTCTTACTGCTCCTGAGCACTGTTAGGAATAGATTATAACTCTTGGGGAGTCTCCATCACTAGAAGGTCTTATAAAAAGGATTTAATGAACCTCTGACAGGAATAGTTTTGGTTTTCATGACCCAGTTTTAGGGTAGTGGGGTAGGATAGATAATGGCTTAGTATCCTTGACAGCTCTGTTTTCAAAAAGGATGGTCTTACTGATCATTTGTAAAAGCCAGTAGGCTCCAGTAATTATGGAGCTACAAAACTCCTGAAGCTCAGGGGAGATTGCAAAACAGGCACAACATTCTGGTTAAGCAGTTAGAAAGCTAACCCATTCTGACCTTGGAGCTGCTCTGATATGTATAGTTATCAGTATCCCAGCTGGTTACTTTGAAGAGGTTGTTGCTTCCTGGATTACCTGGAAGTATAAAGGCTTCTCTGCAAGATGAAGGTATTCTGAACAAAGAAAAGATACGAAGTCAAGATGCAATAGCTTAATACAGAAACAGGTTAGCAGACTAGTCCTCAGCAAGCCCACAACATCTTTTGTCTTCTTCACTGGTAGGGCCGCAATGCATGAGGTGACACTTCCTTGTTTCTCTTTGTCCTCTTTGCAAAGCTTCATGCCCTCAGTGTGCATAAACTTCCTGAACAGAAAAATGGAACTGAATGATATCTGAATAAGAGCTTTGCTGTCTTCATTTCTATAGGCAGAAGCTCTGCTCTTTTGGGAACATACCTGACTAACAGAAGGGTTTGTCCATGTAGTGAGGCAGCAGAACCTTGTTTTGTCTCCTGTTTTCTTTCTAATACTCTTGTGTATATCCAGTGCAGGTTTATTCTGCATTTCAAATGTACAGCAGTTTACTGAAGAGACAAAATAATTGTAATGTTGGACTTTTTAGGTATTACTGAGAAGCGGTGAAGAAAAATATACTCATTGGAAAATATTCATGACTTTCAGGTAGTCTTGAAATTATGCCCCAAAGTTCAGAGGCTTACCAGACTGCTCAAGAAAGCTTTAAACTAGATGTGTTGGGGGAGGGGGGCATCATTCCATCCCAACACACCCAGTCAGTTGCTAGCACCTGTAATAAATGCTCAGGGCAATGCAGAGATATTCCAGCTGCTCCAGCCAATGAGCTGGCTTCATCTGAAGCTCGGCTCAGATGCCTCTATACAAACAAGAAGAATTAGAGATGTGTGTATGTCTACGGGGCTATGATATAATAGGCATCACAGAAACATGGTGGGATGTTTCCTATGACTGGAGTGTTGGAATGGAAGGTTACAGGCTCTTTAGAAAAAACAGGCCCAGCAGGCAGGGAGGGGGAGTTGTTATTTATGTCAGGGAGAGGCTGGAGAGTATGGAACTCTGTCTGGGGACAGGTGAGCAGTTAACAGAGTTTTTGGATCAAGGTCAAAGGGAGAACAGCAATGGGAGACAGTATCCTGGGGATCTGTTACAGACCACCTGATCAAGAGGACTCTGTGGATGAAGCATTCTACAGGCAGATAGGAACAGCCTCATGCTTGCAGGCCCTTGTCCTCATGGGGGACTTCAACCACCCTGACATCTGTTGGAACGAAGGTACGGCCCGGCACAACAATCCAGGAGGTTTCTTGATTGTGTGGAAGACAACTTCCTTCTGCAAGCAATAAAGGAGCCGACGAGGAGAGGTGCCCTGCTTGACCTCGTGCTCACCAACAGGGAAGGGCTTATTGGAAATGTGATGCTCCATGGCAGCCTTGGATGTAGCGATCATGAGATGGTCAAATTCGAGATCCTCAGGACAGTGAGAAGAGCGTGCAGTAAGCTCACTGCCCTGGACTTCAAGAGAGCAGACTTTGGGCTCTTCAGGAACCTGCTTAGCAAGGTTCCATGGGATATAGCCCTAGAGGGCAAGGGGGCCCAAGACTCTTGGTTAACATTCAAGGATCACCTGCTACAAGCTCAGGAGTGTTGCATCCCGACCAGAAGGAAGTGCAGCAGGAGAGACAGGAGACCTCCTTGGATGGATAAGGAGCTGCTGAGGAAACTTCAAAGAAAAAAAGAGGCTTATAGAAGGTGGAAGCAAGGACAGGCGGCCTGGGAAGAATACAGGGATGTTGTCTGGGAAGGTAGAGACCAGGTTAGGAAAGTTAAGGCCCTGTTAGAATCAAACTTGGCTAGGGATGTGAAAGAGAGCGTGAAGGGATTCTATAGGTACGTAACAAATAAAAGACAGACTAGGAACAACGTGGGCCCTCTCCAGAAGCTATCAGGAGAACTGGCTACACAGGATTTGGAGGAGGCTGAGGTTCTGAATGGCTTCTTTGCCTCGGTCCTCACTGGCAAAGGCTCTGACCGCAGCACCCGAGTCTTGGAAGGCGGACGCAGGGACTGTGAAAACCTAGACCTTGGGCCCACTGTACATGAGGATCTGGTTCTAGACCATCTTAAGAACCTGAATGTACACAAGTCCATGGGACCTGATGAAATTAATCCAAGGGTCCTGAAGGAGCTGGTGAGAGAAGTTGCTAAAACAATGTCCATCATATTTAAAAATCATGGCAGTCAGGTGAAGTTCCTGATGACTGGAAAAAGGGAAATATAACCCACATTTTCAAGAAGGGGAAAATGGATGACCTGGGGAATTACAGACCAGTCAGTCTCACCTCTGTGCCTGGAAAAATCTGGGAGCAGATTCTCCTGGAAGGCATGCTAGGGCACATGAAAAACAACAAGGTGCTTGGTGACAGCCAGCATGGCTTTACTAGGGGAAAATCCTGCCTGACCAATTTGGTGGCCTTCTATGATGGGGCTGTGGAACTGATGGACGTGGGTAGAGCAGTTGACGTCATCTACCTGAACTTGTGCAAACTGTTCGACACTGTCCCACTCAACATCCTTGTCTCAAAATTGGAGAGACATTAATTTGATGGATGGACCACTCAGTGGATAAAGAACTGGCTTTATCCACTGGCCAGATAGTGGATAAAGAACTATCTTTAGTTCTTTAAACTAAAAGATAGTTTAGAGAACTGGCTGGATGGTCGCACGCAAAGAGTTGTGGTCAATGGCTCTATGTCCAGCTGGAGACCAGTAATGAGCAGTGTCCCTCAGGGATCGGTGTTGGGACCGGTCTTGTTCAACATCTTTGTCAGTGACATGGACAGTGGGATTGAGTGCACCCTCAGCAAGTTTGCTGATGACACCAAGCTGTGTGGTTCTGTTGATATGCTGGAGGGAAGGAATGCCATCCAGAGGGACCTTGACACACTTGTGAGGTGGGCTGATGCCAGCCTCATGAAGTTTAACCATGACAAGTGCAAGGTCCTACACCTGGGTGGGAGCAATCCCAGGCACAGCTACAGGTTGGGCAGAGAAGAGATTCAGAGCAGCCCTGCAGAGAAGGACTTGGGGGTGTTGGTCGATTAGAAAATGAACATGAGCTGGCTTCAGTGTGCGCTTACAGCCCAGAAAGCCAACCGCATCCTGGGCTGCACCAAAAGGAGCGTGACCAGCAGGTCGAAGGAGGTGATCCTGGCCCTCTACTCTGCTCTCTTGAGACCTCACTTGGAGTACTGTGTGCAGTTCTGGTGTCCTCAACATAAAAAGGACATGGAACTGTTGGAACAAGTCCAGAGGAGGCCCACGAGGATGATCAGGGGACTGGAGCACCTCCCATATGAAGACAGGCTGAGAAAGTTGGGGCTGTTCAGCCTGGAGAAGAGAAGGCTGCATGGAGACCTCATAGCAGCCTTCCAGTATCTGAAGGGGGCCTACAGGGATGCTGGGGAGGGACTCTTCATAAGGGACTGTAGTGATAGCACAAGGGGTAATGGGTTAAAACTGAAACAGGGGAAATTTAGATTGGATATAAGTACAAAGTTCTTTACTGTAAGGGTGGTGAGGCACTGGAATGGGCTGCCTGGAGAAGCTGTGAATGCTCCATCTCTGGCAGTGTTCAAGGGTAGGTTGCATGAAGCATTGGGTGACATGGTTTATTATGCAATGTCCCTGCCCATGACAGGGGGGTTGGAACTAGGTGATCTTGAGGTCCTTTCCAACCCTAACTATTCTATGATTCTATGATTCTAAATTCATTACAATCCAACCTTATTTAAAGACAGATTACACTCTGCTCTCCAATTAACAAGCTGCTTTTTCTGAATTTAGATATTGAGATGGAAGTAGTTGGTACAATTTCCCATAACACACTGAAACTGGATGTTTGTCACAATCAATCAAACCTATGGAGTCCTCTTAGCCTTTCAAAACCAGATTTTAGACTTTTTGAGATTATCTGCTGTTGATATGTTGACCAGTTCCTTTGGGTTTTTACTTTGATTATTAAATATTTACTATAATAACAGTGTTCTGCACAGCATAACTGAAATATATATACAAAAATCTCTCAATTTTTACTAATTTCTGCCAATGCTCAAACTCAGTGTGGCAGCTCATTTACAGTCCCAAAGAAAAGAAATTGATCAGTAAACACAGATTTATTCATTTGCCATTAAGAGAAGAAGAAAATTATTCTAAAGTCTGCTTGCAAGAGGAAGACTTGAGAAGTCCAGATGTGCATGTATATGACAGAGTGATGCTACTTCAGAAATGCATCTTGTTGGGTAGCCACATACCCTGCAGAATGAAATATTTTGGGATAAATAACAACATTAAGTATTATACCAGGGTTTCTTGGTGAAGTGTCAACACCTTTTATATACAGCTTTCAACTAAGTATCAAGCAGATCATTCTGACCTTAAAACTTTGTAGGACTGTTTTTTTAACTAGTTCAGAAGCTACTAGTTAGACTAGAAACCACTGAAAGGGTATTTAAATTGGGAATGAGTTGGCTTATTGTTTTAAAAATTCATGTAAGTCAAAATCTAAGGTAGGCTGTTCACTCTTACGTGTGCATGGTGGGCTGTTTCTTAGCAAATGTTTTGGAAGATACAAACACTTAAAGAGGTACAGCTCAACATTTCTGAAATCATAATAATTTTTGGTTATTTTCATGGCCTGAGCTATAATTTAAAAAGATTCAAAGACCAACCATGATTAATAGTCACCATGTCAAATGTGTTCAGCTGTACAGTTTTGAGCCAGGAATGAGTGGTATGTGCATACCAGAGCAAACGGAGGAAAAGGTCTGTGAGTATTAATTGAAATTCAAAAGACAGTTTTAACTCAGTGATGTTCATGGAATGTTCCCATTCACTTCCTACAATCAGATTTGGGGCGTTTGTGTAAGAAATCAAGAAGTGGCACAATTTTGCCCCGGGCTTTCTTTGTGAGTTAATTTTAAGCATGGTATTAATAATAATCTCAGGCTGGGTTTGGTTGGTTAGATGATCTCATGATACTCTGCCAGTTCCCTCTTTGATGCTTTTTATGCATGACCAAGTGTCTGCAGATCAAACTAAACAGACAGATCACTCCACTACCTTTTATTCCTGATTTCATGCAATACCCAATGTATAATAACACAGTAAATATTCCTAGGGCTGGGACACTATAAGTATGCTAAGGAAACTAGGTAGCTTTAAATTTAAAGAAGTCAGGAATCAAAAAAGTATATTTGTTCCTAATTTTTTTTTGCACTGGTTTGGCTCAGGAACGATGACCTTGATATCGGTGGAGTGGCACAGGGCTGGGCAAGCAGAGTGTGATTCAGTCTGTCTGCATACCTGCACAGGATGCTCCCACAGCATAAAATTCAGATTATTCTAAATCTGAAAGGCGGGTTTTTTCTTTTTTTCTTTTGTTGGCTTGTTTGATTGGGTTTTTTAAATATTGCCTCAGCAGAGCCAGGATTTTGCCTTTACCATTGGCAAACAAGTAAGTGTGGAGCTGCCATGGTAGAAAGAAGGAATTGCTGAATTCTTAAGTCATAGTAGTACTTACTGAGCTACAAAACCCCATATAGACCCTATATATCTGTCAAGAACCCAAAGAAGGATGAAGAGAGCTTGGTAGGTGATAATATATGTGACAAATGTTCTTTGGGAGAGAAAAAAAATGTTCCATTAAAGAAAAAAGATATCATTTCATAAGGAACAGTGAAGAAATTAATTTTTCAAGGTGTTCATTTAAACTTTGAAAGTTTCTGACATGTGAAGGGCTTAGCAGCTCCACAAAACAGCGTAATCTTTTGGTTATACTGCTACTGTCCATGTCAGTCTATTTATATGTCTGCCTAGGGTTAAGATCAAGGGCATTTTTCAAAAACTTCTTTTAATTCCTGTATTGCAATTCAAGTGAAAATCAAAGATATGTAAGAACATTTTGTGAATTGAAAAGTTTTCCCTTCTTGATGTTAAAAATGCGGTTGGAGGTCTCTCTTCCTTACCTTATGGTCACTGCTACCCAGTGTGATCTGGATTACTCAGTTCTCACTAAGATTCTTTGGTAAAGAAGATTGAAATATATATGAAATTTCAGACGCTTTGTTTAATGTATTTCTCCTAAGCCTAAGCTCCACTAATGAATTGTAGAGGACAGAGAAATTTAATCATATGTTTTTTTAAAAAACAGAAATGCAGAGTAATGAGGTTCAATGACTGAAGCTGCAATTGCTGAGAAGAAGAATACCACTGACAGAAAAAATTAAAGAGTCATGAGTATCACATGGGAATTTTACCTACTATAGTCTTTCAGGGTATTCCTCAAGGAATGATCATTTATAATCCTGTGGCATATGGTAAGAATGAGGACTGCGGTTTCTGTGATTGTGTGGCTATGAGGACAGGGTCTTTCTGCATGTGTAGGAAATATGCATATGAACATGTGTGCACACTCCCATTCTGCTCCCTGTATAATGGTCAACATCTGTCTGCTGAAATGTCACCAGCTGATTGCATTTTTTAGAAAGATATTAAAGTAGATTGCACAGCACCATTCTCCGTTAGAGTAGTTATTTACACATCTTAAAGTTAGATGTGAAATGCAACCTGGAGTCAGTGCATTAAAAAATCCTTTCATTGGAAAAATCTGGGGAAGATCCCTAATGATGATTGCAAAAGCTTTCAGTGAGAACACTGGGCACTTCTTCTCAGCTGTCAACTCAGTTTCTTCTGAGTTAGGAAACTGACTTCACTGTGGTTTTCATATGGTGCACATTGAAGACATTCCAGGCCCCGCAAAAGCTTTGTTGCGATATAGTGAAACAGTGGCAAATATAACAGCAGCTTTAGTGGAGCATCCAGACCATAGCTTTATATTAATCCATGACAGTAGACTCATGAAGTCATTCAAACCAGGCAAGGTTGCATGAGACTAGGCTAGAAAGCCAAGAGCTGTGTGATCGTACTTGTAGGATTCAGGTGTGCTTAAGGCAACCAACCTGAAACACTCAGAAATATGTGCAAGCCAAGCTGTGCCTCACATATCCCCAGCCAGAGCCCTAATGCTTGCCTGTTTGAGAATAGTTTAGCGTTTGTACAATATGAAGCAATCAAGCAGGTTATTGGCCAGTCTGTTGGCTAAATTTTGATCTCAATTCCATGTCTGCAACCTGTGTCCTTAATGCTGCTGAACAGATATAAGAGAGTAGAGGATTTGGTTTTTTGTGTGTTGCAGTTTAAACAACAAACGCATTGAAAAACTAGGAAAAACTGGAGCTACTGTTTCACAAAAGAGATACTAATCAAGTTATAAACTGATAATTTTACTTTATTAGGCTAGAAGAGTAAGAAATGAAGGTAGGAACATTTCCACCATGCAGGATACCTCTTCTGTACTCTTTATTTTTTTTACCTTAATTAATAATGAAGCAAAACCTATTTTTTTTTCTGCTGTACTTCATAGAAATGAAGTATCTGTATTATGTAAAAGGATACTTTAAAGGACATGGCCAAGAAGGTGCTTCCCATTTTCTCCACATTGTTATGTGGTATATTGATATATGTTGCTATAGGTCACTGATTATGGCAACTTTAAATGTGGCAGTAAGGGTAAACATTGCCTTCACATGCTCATGCTCAGATAGCTTTTGGTGGTGGCCTTTGTAGCATAGGTATCTTCTACACCCAGAAAACATGGTTCGGCATTTCTGGTTTTGCCCGGCAGAGGTGCATCTGCAGACCTCCAATTCATGCTGAACTTCACAGATAGCCCCTATATGCTATGCTGAAGGTCAGCACAATTCTTTTGTGCTTACCTGCTCATAGCAGTCACTTCTACAGATTTTTTTTTTGCTATTTTTTAACAGCTTAAGTGCAGTTAAATGTATGTTTTTCAAGGAGATCATGCTTTCAGAAATAATATGGCTTTGGAAGCTTTTGATGGTGACACAGGCTTTTGTGACACATTTTCTCTGGATCTGCTATTCCACAATTCCCCAGTGCCTTAGAAAAAATACCCTGAGCCAAGAGAGTGGGAACAGCTGTCCACTTCTCCCACGTCTCTGTTTGACCTGTAGTAGTTTGGGATAGGTAGGTCTCCATGCAGATAGGTACAGAAATAGGAATAGATACTAGGCATGGCTGTTTTGAGGTCAGTGTTCAGTTGGGACAAAGATCTGTGAAGGTGATGGCATTCAAGTGAAGAAGGCAAATTTACAGGGAGATGTTCCTTATTTTAGAGATATATCCTCTTATTTCCCAAACTCTGCTTCCTTTATAGCTTAATTAGGTCCAAATGCTCCTTACTTTTTACTCCTCCTGTTCCTCAGGCCTTGAAATACAATGCTATAAACTGGCAGTTTGTCCTCTCTGTGACCTTTGCACTCCCTGACTGCTGGTGGCTGCTGTTGACTATCTTCAAGTCACAAGCAATTGCAACTGTTGCATACTCTTGCATTTGACTTTGTCACTCCCTTCACATGCCCTGATGATCTGCTTGCCACATTTCCTGCTGCCCTTACCAGGTGGGAACTTGCTCACGCCTAGGAGAGGAGAGATAGAGGAAAGCAGATGATGGCTTTGAGGTACCAGCCAGCCTTTGTATTTTGGCTCTGGCTGCTCCTTGTTTTGACAGCTTATAGGAAATCAGCTTATGTGGAGGTGAACAAAGACATTTTACTTGCATGTGCAATTTAACACAGCATGGGACAGAAACAAGGGAAAACTTTCCTTTTGATTTGAAGATGGACATTCATCTCCTGTTTATTGTTTAATGTTGAGAGTTGGACTGGGCAGAGCAACACACACAGAGAAATAGCATCTAAAGCCTTGGCTTTTAGTGACTGGGACAAGGCATTTTAAGTCAGCCTATATTGTGTGGTTGGCTTATTAACATAGCTGCTGTAGGGGAAAGAGGGAGACAGAGGATGTATGGAGCTGTGAGTTAGCTTCACAAAGGTTTGTTCAGAAGTTGCAAGCAGCACAATTTCTGGAATATTTTGTGCTGATGACAGCATAACCTCTGGGCAGATCCTGTGCCAATGATTTAGAATTTCCTGAGGAAAAATGTGTCAAAACAAAACATTCAACCACCTCTGATGCTTAGTTGGTATAACATGAGTGCATGTAGCTCCTCTTGTGACATACCACACAGCTATGCACCTCATTATGCCATTTCACTCTCTTGAATTTAAGCTCTCTTAGCTGCCAAAGGAAGATGGTTGGTGTGTTTACCCATATTATTTTAAGTCATAAACCTGACAGCAAAATAATTCCTCCTTTGCAATTACTATGTTCCCTTAGGAGAGACCATCTGTAATGTTCCTGTGAACCACTCTGATTCCTGCACAAAAAAATGGGTTAGAAAGCCTTATACATGGTGCTGTACAGAACATTAATAGAAGTAGTCCTGATGCCATTCCACAGTAACAAAGCCTTGCTCGTAGGGTTTTAAGCAGCTCTAAGGATGTGATACAGATGCTGGTTCTCATTCACATAGGTGTTACCTAACAAGCCTGCACTAAGACCTAAACTAAGGCTAAGAACAAGAATCTGCCTTGGTTCTTTTAGTGTGGTGAGGAAGTATATACCTGCATAATTGTGTGATAATTACAGCACAGATATTTTCTGCTCGCAGAGCACTTCCCTATGCATTTTTCTGATATGACCATGCTGATGATGTTCTTGCAAGTAGCACAAAACCAAATGAAAGTTCTGCTTCTGTCTTTCTAGTTTTCACGTATATCTTGCTGTCTTATTAATTTATATTTCCACATGCTAATTATCTCTCACTCTTTAAGAGGGCCTTGGCAGAAAAGTTTTTCCTTCCTCCATACTGTACAGTCTGGACTGCTTCCTATGACCACATAGAGGGTCTTCCTTGACAAATTTCTTATGCATACACATATCTAAAATAATGGCAATGTTCCTTTGCTGCCCTCATCTTTCCCTGTGCCAATCTGTAGGTTCTGGATGTTTGGGGATTTTGGCTGCCATGGTTTGTTCTGTGATTCCTAGAGCATCCTGGAGCTGCTTTCTTGTAGAGCTTCTGATTAAACAGAGACCCTTGGACTGGACTCTTTGAGCTTCATCGTGCCTTGCCAATTTCATACTCTGCTGGTTCAAAAGAAAAATTAGAGCCCAGTGGTGTCCTTGGATGCACATGTACATTTCTGCCTGGGTTCAGTGGCCTGCTGGTGTCATTTGCTCATTATGTTGCACTGCGCAGCTGCTCTTGAGTTACCCACAGTTCAGACAAGACCTACGTGTAAGATCCTTCAGCAGAAGTATGCAGCTTGGTTGAATTACAATTTCATGCTGTTATTTGGGATTTACAGGAGTCATTGAGGTCAGAAAGTAACCTGTTGTAGACCCAGCTAAAAATGTTAGCTTTTCCTAGTCAGCAGTGTTACTTCCTAGCTGTGTGTGAAGAGGGTCTTTGGAGAAAACTTTTTCTCAGCTTGGCTTTTTGTTGGAAACAAGGCTTTCCAGTCACTACAACTATTGTTGGCAGGCTCCATCCAGGCATACTCACCCTTTTTCTGGTTTTGTTTTATGACCCAATGCTAGTCAACATCTACAATACTCAAATATATATAGATGCACCAAATTAATTTCAATTGCTCTGTGGCTTGGATTCTGACATGTAGCTAAAAAAAATGTTGTCATTTTAAGTTTATGAACAGCTACTCCCTGATAAGTAAATGCATGTTCTGTTTTAAATGCCTACCATAATGGTGAAGCATTCTTTGATTTTTGGTGGCTTTTTTTTTTTTTGTCATAAGCCCACATGACATATTATACTTTTTGGTTAGTATCAACACTCTCAATCTAATCATAGCATATAGGTTAAAAGATAACTAGAATTTTATTTTAAGTTGACAATGAAGAAATGTGTTTCCTGGGGCTTCACTTTTGGAAATGACTGAGCTGTTTTGCATTCAGTAAAGAATAAAAGTCAAATAAGTCAAGGCAGATAATCATCAGAGAAAATTATGGAATAAGTGGTTTTGGTCTGGCAAAGTTATAAACAACAAGTTTTAATAACACAAGTTTAATGGTATAGGGTTCTACTAATCATGTCTATTGCCTGTTCACACAGACGCTACTGAATGGATATATGCAATGATATATAAAATATTATATAAAAATATCCTATTTACACACATGTTGAAAGACATAATAATTATTAAGTATTTGCTTCATCAGCACTTTCCAGTTGTAAGGAGCCATTTGTAGCAGTCTAGTGTTCTTAGGGACCATCTTTATGGAAATAATCTGGTAATCTGGTACAAATAACATTATGTTTTTATGCCAAAAGATCCCCTGTGTGCAAGGATATTTGCATTTTGCAAAGCAGTAGTGGGGGTTCAAGTCTGATTTTCCTTCTTCAAAACTCTTATTGCTCTCTCCTGCTCCTGTGACTGCTTTGGGCTGACTCCAAACCAGTGACTCTTCTTTCAAATGTACTGTTAATATGCTATTATGTTAAACAGGCTGATAGAGTAAAATGGAAATGAACATGTGCAAAAGTCATTTAGGTCAAATGAAGTAACATGCTTTCAAAATATTAGCCAAAATTTTTGCATAAAACTTTGATGAGGCTGAGAAATCCTCTATTGAGCAGGAGCATGGAATTAGCCCTTGTACAGACCGTGTTTAGAACCTTATGATACTGTTTAATTCTATGGTTCCCCAAGGGCTACTTATAACTGAATTAAAGGGCGTCTTGTGCATGTTCTGGACACTGATTACGGGACCACAGACTGAAGCTGAAAACAGCTCTACAGCCACTAAGTATGCAAGTAGAGACACCCCTTAATTCAATTATATGTACCCTCTGGGATCCTGGTAATTATAATAAGAAGACATTTTGCAATTTATTCAAAGGCAGATTTAGAGATGGTTGGTGGGTTTTTTGTGTGTGTGTGTGAAGAAGGCATTTTCTCAGCTTCAGAAGATTCAGCAACTCACCTGTGTCTGCTTTGACTTGAGATATTCATGGGATTGCGGTTGCCCTGCAGAAATGCCTCAAAATGCCTGTGGTTGCTGGAGTGCTATACTGAGAGCATTCATGAGCTCAGGTCTTCATTCAGTCTGGTTTAAGAGAATATGTTTCTGGGTTTGCAGCTGTGCTGCACAGACCTATCATTTAAAGTGTGTTGTAGGTTGTCAGCAAGTCTTTGCCAGCCTGGAGATCTTGGCATGCATCAGCTGAAATGGCATTCTAGTAGCCTGAATGTCCCCAAAAGGTCTGTCAAACAATAAACACCACAGTGTGTAGGGGATACAGGGAAAGGAGACTTCAGTCGTATTTCTCTACAGCAGATTATGTGCTTTGCAAGTATAAATCAGCACAACTCTGTTGACTTTGGCAGAAGTCTGCCAGTGTACACCATCTGAAGATTTGTCCCAGTCAGTAAATCAGGTTTTTGAAACAAATATGTACATTTTAGTGCAGTGCCTGGGCATAGTGATGCATTTTTTTTCCCAAAGATGAAATAGCAGATGTTCCTTTAGATGATTATCACTGCTCCTAGGACCAGAGACACTGTCACGCATTTTCAATGGTTACATCTGGTAGATGATTGTGTAAACCAATGTTTACACTCTCTTTTCCTTGTCAGTGAAGGGCATGTATTGGTATATATATTCAGTGTTCATCTGAAACTAGGTACAAGTAATCCACTTTGCACCCCACAATGTTTATGCAGATTTCACTGGTTTCAAGCCAGTAGGTTAAACCCTTTTTTGCTTTTAATGTTACTAAAGCTGCCTTGTTTCCAAATGAACTAAGAATAGAAGCTTCCAGAGTAAGCTAAAAATTATTTTCCTTTTCTATTTCCCAGTCCTTTCTAATAGAAGTGGAAACTCCCATCTCACTGTTACTTGCAATGGGTTTATGCCTGCTGAGGATCTGGTTCTACTGGGTTTGGTCTCAGCTGTAGGACCAGAAACAGCAGACCGTGTGACCTCTTACTGCTATCTCCATTTCCCACGAACTCACCTTGCTCAGACAGTGGGCAGTGTACAGAGCAGAGGAAGCTGATCAAATACATGAGAGTAACAACTATAAGCAGTTTACAAAAGAGTGGCACTGGGTGACGTTGCAAAATACACCTTGAACACAATTTGATGGGAAACAATAACCTAATTGTACTGTTCAGCCACTGGGTCCAAGTGCTGCACACTAGTGCTTTATGAGTGTTATTACTTCGAATTCCCTGTATGCATTAAAGGCGGAAGTGCAAAGAGCTAAGTAGGAGACTGGGAGAGAATGATCTGAAAACAGACTCCACTGCCCATTGTCTCAAAGACTAGTATGAGAAGCTGAGATGGAAATCCACCTATCTTTTGTCTCAGAGATAGGTGGGAGGAGTTGAAATAAGACTCTTCCACTGTCCGTTGCCTCAGGGATGAGTGGGAAAGAATTAAGGTAAGACCTCCAGGACCTTGGGGTCATGAACTGAAACAGGGTCTTACTCTGGGGCTTTCTTCTGCAGTCATCATCATGGCAATGTCTCTTGGTGAGTATGTTTTCCCCCTTTTATAATGAGCTGGGGGGAGTACCTCTGTTCTTCATGTCATGTATTACGTGTTCCTGCTAGACCAGTTTCCCTGATCTTGCAGCCAGCTCTGCAGCTGCAGGGGTCTGCAGCAACTCTTCACACCAATCCTGGAGGTCTTATTTCTGCTCTTTCCCACTCATACCTCAGGCAAAGGACAGTGGAAGAGTCTTATCTCAACTCCTCCCACCCACCCCTGAGAAAAAAGATAGGTGGAATTCCATCTCAGGTTCTCATACCAATCTTTGAGACAATGGACAGTGGAGTCTGATTTCAGATCAGTCCCTCACACCACCCCTCTCACGATCACAAACTGAAACAGAGTCCAACACTGGGGTTTTGCCCAATTGGATTCTGACAGAGACAAGTTGTGAGGGTACAGAAGGGCCCTTCTGACTTGTTTTTGTCATCCCTGCTCTCACTGTGATTATACAACAGAAAGGAACTACTCACCCTAAATAAAACTGGCCATGGGTTAAGCACTGCGCAAAAGTCTCACTACTTACACTATAGAGGCTAGTGCCTAAGAAGCTCTGTAGTCTACAGTGCTCTGCAGCAAGCAACAGAAATTAGAACAATAATAAAAACAAGCATGCTGCTTACCACTATTAAAGTTTCTAAACAACTCTATTTTCTCTAGTTCTCCTCAGAGTGCAACATGTCATCTGTGTCATGTCTGGGGGAACGATAGACTTCCAGTGTTGTCAGAGTTAATGGCAGCCCACAGGGGTTGGACAAGTCCTCAACAGAAGAGGAACTTGGAGCTGTTGGAGAAAGTCCAGAGGAAGGTCATTAAGTATGATAAGGTGAGAAAACCATTCTGTTATTCTATGAAGTTAAATTATTGAGGGAAGACAATGCAGAAAGAAAAAAAAACCCCGAACAGTTCAATAAAATTCAGAAAATGTCAAGGTTTTATGTAGACCAACTATTGCTAACTGCGAATTTGTCCCTTTGGCTGTTGAAGGCATTTTAGGCAAGCTTCTGTTTGTAGATGATGGTTAATTAGCTAGGGTTTTCATCCAGGTCATTGGAGTTTGCTAAATGTGTGGACTCTCAATGTTGTCCAAGGTGAACATGATGCTTGGGAGTATTAGATGTTAAAATGCAAATCCATTCCTCCCACATGAATAGATTTTCTTTGTTAGGAAACACCTAGAATTTTCATCAGAGGTATCTGCCTAGGGACATACCTGAAGCCCTTGTATTTCCCCCTGCCCAGCCCTGGATCAAAATTTGAACTGCTGTTCAGGTGAGACATGTATGAGGCATAAACAGAGGTAGGTTGGTTGCTTCAGTTCATGAGTTGTGCGTTCTCCTCTGTGGGTGCCTATTTTGCATGCAGGGTAATCCGACTGTGCAAGGCTACTGAAGCCCAAAGAAGCAGCTTTGTGTTGGACCTAGAAAGGTGTAGTATGAGAAGTATCAATACATGCTTTCCTTGATCTTACATCCTGCATTAGGCAACTGCTACTTGTTCCTTTCATGGACACACTACTGAGGTAGGGGAATTTGCAGTCTAATCTAGTACAGCTGTTCTTACACTGCCAGAAAACCTTTAAAAGTGGTTTAAAAATCTTGTTTTTTTGAGTGGAACAAATCAAGATTTTTCTAAGAAAAACGATGTGTTCAGATGGAAAACACTAAAGCTGTAGCCTGGAGAAATGAAAAGACCAATACAAAGAGCAGGTCCTACCAAAATGCTTTGCAAGCCCTCAGGCAGCTCATGGCTTTTTCTGGCATTCAGTCCAAAAATGCATTTCACCCACTAGGAGTTTATTGTGCTATATATTCCCCTTGGCACTTCTCTCTCTTGTCTCTCTGAACAAAATTAACTTCTGAAACTGGCAACTGATAAATTCTGGTGAACACTCCAGGCCTCCTCTCAAAACAGGCCACCTGGAAAACATCAGGTTGCCATCTTCAACAGATTTCCTGTTTGCTACTGTTAACCAAAGCAGATCCTTCCTCTTTCTAACACCTCATGACCTACAGTGATCACAGGCATCCTTCCTCATATGGACATGGAGGTTGACTAAGTATGCAGCATATAAAGGATACACTAGTTGAATGGTCTTCCAGTAAAAACAAATCAATTCTTATGCCAAATGATCATCTTATGACAGGATAGCATTTCTTCAAGAGCCTATATATATATATTTAGTTAGACAAAAATGAAATTTAACCCAGTCATGAGGGCTCTCCTGCAACAGAGGTGTGTATTGCTTTGGCATGAAGGCAGAATGTGTTTCTTTGTACCGTGAGAGTTTCTTAGAAAAGAGAGGAAGCTCTCTTTCCTTCTGGAAAGCCTACTAGAAATGAGGTTTCTCTCAGTGATGTTTCAGAGGCTGGTTATCCTAGAGAGTGAAACAAGAGACACTATTGTAAATTCAAAGATTCTGCTGTGGGACACATGACTGTTTCTGCCTGCAATAGAAAGAAAAAAAGAAAAAGTCTATTTCTAGTTCTAATGGTTGTAAATAACTTGAAAACCTGTCCTTTTCAGACCTTCATAACAGAAAGCAAATTAAAAATGAAAAAAAAGTGCTTAAAATTAGCCAGGTCTTTATGTGGGCTTACTCATGAATTTTGGGTACCTCAAATATGATGATTACATATTTCAGTTTTCTTGTTCCCCACTGAGTAAGCATAGCTCAACTAAGTTTCAAGTGATTACTTGGCAGTTTTCATAGTACTCAGTTTGGTCACCAGTTAGGTGAGCAGAGACTAGTCACAAATGATAAAACAAGGTTTTCTCCATCAGGATGGGCATTACTTTGGCAGGATTTGTTGCAGCTAGGATATTTTTTCTCACTGTGGCCTGTACTGGTCTTCCTCTAATGCGGACTAAATGCAAGTTTAGGGACTGTTACAGCAGATGAGCAATCTCCTGCTGAATCTTGGTAACTTGAGGGCATACCAGCATTTTTAGGCAAAATATGTGTCTCAGGTGACATATTTTGCACATGTATGGGAAGAAATAACAATGGACATAATTTTTCAAAGGGGTTGGAGTGTAGAGAGACATAGAAAGGGGAGGAGAAGAGAAGGGAAGGAAGAGGAAGGAAAAGGAGAAGGAAGAGTAGAAGGGAGGGAAAGGAAAGGTAGTGTAGAAGGAAAGGAAGGGGAGAAGAGGGGAGAGGAGGAGAGGAAATGAAAAATTCCTGTTATTTTATTTTACAGAATTTGAAGGGAAACCCAGATTTGAAATAATTCAACTGGGGTTTTTTTGGTTTTTTTTTTTGTTTGTTTGTTTTTTTTTTTTTTCCTATGGCACAGTAAGACTTTTTGGATTCCCTGTTGATGAGAGGTCATGCATTTCAGCTTTCTTCTCAGTAGAAACCCATAATATTGGTAATATTACATCCACACTGTTACAGTGTAATCATAATAGTATGTTAATCCTTATAATTACCATGAGAGGCAATGCAGATTGGATCATAATTATCCGTATCTCACGTAATCATTGAAAATTCATGTTATTTTCATTCTACTGATTAATAGGTCATTCTGGCACCAGCCATGGACATTGTAACATTGTCTCTTGCTGCCTACCTAGACAGCTTCAGATGAGGTACCTCTACCTTTAATAGGAGTCCAGGTCCTCAGCTGACAGATGTCAACAGCGGTTCACCTAACTTAGTGCAACTGCCAAATCATAGCTGGGTAGCATGTGTTTTTTTCCTGCTTCTTCCTGAAAACACAGAAAGAATTGTGATGTCAAGAAGCACAGAGAAGGACAGTTCAAGTGATTTGTGAAAAGCCTGATGAACAGATAGATTGTGTGAGACTGCAAGAGGTGTGGATTTCCCTGTCATGCATGTCTGATGGATTTTGAGAGGAGAAAAGTATGTGGGATTAGCATTAAGAGAGGGCTGAACACCTCTGTGCACCCATGGTTCTGTTTGCTGCTGGAAGGTGGTACCAAATAACTCTAAGCAAGAATCTGGCCAGGAGAGATCACCATGAATAAACCCGTATTTCCTAAGTAGGTCAGTAAGAAACATAGAACCAGAATAGTTAGGGTTGGAAAGGACCTCAAGATCATCTAGTTCCAACACCCCTGCACTGGGCAGGGACACCTCACAATAAACCATGTCATCCAAGGCTCTGTCCAGCCTGGCCTTGAACACCAACAGGGAGGGAGCATTCACAACTTCCCTGGGCAACCCATTCCAGTACCTCACCACCCTGACAGTAAAGAATTTCTTTCTTATATCCAATCTAAACTTCCCCTGTTTCAGTTTTAGCCCATTACCCCTTGTCCTATCACTACAGTCCCTAATGAAGAGTCCCTCCCCAGCATCCTTATAGGCCCCCTTCAGATACTGGAAGGCTGCTATGAGGTCTCCACGCAGCCTTCTCTTCTCCAGGCTGAACAGCCCCAACTTTCTCAGCCTGTCTTCATATGGGAGGTGCTCCAGTCCCCTGATCATCCTCGTGGCCCTCCTCTGGACTTGTTCTAACAGCTCCATGTCCTTTTTATGTTGAGGACACCAGAACTGCACACAATACTCCAAGTGAGGTCTCAAGAGAGCAGAGTAGAGGGACAGGATCACCTCCTTTGACCTGCTGGTCACACTTCTTTTGATGCAGCCCAGAATACGGTTGGCTTTCTGGGCTGCAAGCGCACACTGAAGCCAGCTCAGGTTCTTTGTCTCATCTACCAACACCCCCAAGTCCTTCTCTGCAGGGCTGCTCTGAATCTCTTCTCTGCCCAACCTGTAGCTGTGCCTGGGATTGCTCTGACCCAGGTGTAGGACCTTGCATCTAAGATAATCTGTTACTTCTATATATACAGATTAATGGTGATCTTTCCCTGGCACTCGTTGAAGGTAGTGCAAGAAAAATCAAGTGTCTGAAAATATTGTTTCCCTTCAGACTGGAACTAAGAGATTCCTGATGGACCTGAGATGCCAAAAATGCAAAACAAGTGACTGCACATGAATGACCTCTAATGTAAAGACTTACAGAGGGTGAGGGTCAGGGTGACAGGAGATGAAACAAAGTGAATGTTGGCGTACCACAGTGTGATACCCAGTGTATCACACTGGCTACTATGTTCTTATGTCATAGGAGGAGATCAGAAATGTGCAGCCTCTCCCACTGTCTTCCTTCATCCCATTTATGACAAAACTGCTCCTCTCTCTTTCAGAAGTACAATTAATCCTTGAAAGTCACTGGAGCAGAAATTCATGCAAATTAATTTTTAAATTTGAAAATGGATTAGGAATCAAGAGGAGTAAAAGTAAAGGACTAAATCCTGGTCTTGCACACTATATTGCATTTTCTTCTCTGTCTCAAACAGGTGACTCTCGTTTGTGAAGATTATGCCTCTGTAAGGGATTTTTTTAGAAGAATCCAGGTCTTCTGTAGGACAGTAACAGCAGAAAGTCACAGAGCTTATATTATTTCTTTTTCTGGAACTACTCCTTCACACCATGAATTGCTGGGACTTCCTTATATTACTTTCGTAACTGAGATAGTTAGCATCTGGTTTACAAATAAGTGTCACAGTGGTGAAGCAATGATATTTCTACTCTCTCACTGAATATCTTGGAAGTGGTGTCTGCTGCGACCATTTTACCTGTACTGCTAAGGCTAAAATCACAACATTAGAAATTAGTCATGGGCAGTCTCAGAGGCTTTCCACTTGTGGAAAATTTCTTTTACTATGAATGTAAATTATGTGAACAGTGGGTGGTGACATGCTATGCTGTGGGTTGTTTTTTTTTTTTTTTTGTTTTCTCTCTTCTTCTCTTTTTTTTTTTCTTTGTATACCCACTGATGTTACATGCCATAGGCTTAAAGCATATATGTTTTTCTTTCTCCTTCTTCCTTCGTCCTGGTCTAGCAGTTTCTTCTTGTCTTTGGATTTTAGGAACAAAACAGTATCTGTTTAGTTTGTGGATTCTAAGCCTGTTCGCTGATTGCTCTGCTCCCCTGCTTTGGCAGTCATCATGCCATGTATGTGCTGTTTCTTTTACAGTACTGAACCTCACCTGTCACTTTCATCTGCTAACAAGGTTTCTATAACAAGTGATTGAGTGCTGTGGAAAACGCATATATTACCTCCTTTCACTATCATTCCTCCTCCTAACTGCTTGTATCAGCTAGAGCACTCATGCTGGCTACTTACATCCCCCTCCTCACACCCTTCTAAATTTTCATCTACTAAACTAGAGTACTTTCACCCACAAAACAGAAGCAGGAATTTGCACTGATGGGTTGTAATGGGATTCATCTGCTTTCAGCAGATGTGGTTATACATCACTCTGCTGGTTCCAAACAGCTTTTTTGCCCTTTTAAGCCTTTTACATACTCAGTCAGATTCCCATATATTATCATATACCTTTGAATGACTGGGGTAAGAATCATGAAGAAAAAGAAAAAAGGAAAAAAAGAAAAAAACAAAGAAATAATTACACACGTTTGAACACCAGCTTACTGCCCAGTATAACTTGTTTCCGTATTGATGTCCATCTAAAGTAATTAGCATTTCAACATTAACCAGTTCTTCTTCAGAGAAACTGGAAAGACAGCCATCACACTGTTCATTATCTCTGATCATATTCCTAGAAGAAGCAGGCTTTCCTGAAGGTATCAGATATTCAGAAAGTTTGCTGTAGTACATCTACCACATGGGTCCTTTCATCAAGAGATTATCTCAGCTAACTCCTACATTTGCACTAAGCTGAAATTTTCAATGTCATTATTAATTTAGGATTATATAAACAACAGAATTTCATGCTTTTGAAATCAGAAGTTGGTAAAAGTCACCTTCATTATTTTTTAACTTCATTAGGGTGTATAATTTTCTGTACCACTGGTAAATGAAAATTGTGTTCACTGATAACCAAGAATACCAGGCTATGTATGAGGGCTTCATTTTGGGAAAGTAAACCATCAGGGAAGCAAAAAATAAATTAAAAATATGTTATTTTGTGTTTATATTTCTCTTATTATAATCTATTTGCAAAAACTTTTTACTAGGAGGGACATTGTGCAAAAACCAGTTAAATGTTAGTGTTACTGGGTAGCATTTAAGTGAAGATATGCATCTAAGAGTCATCTTTATATTCATCAGCTTCTTACTTAGCTATCATCTTTGATGAAATTATAGGCTAAGCACTACTATAGCAAAAATAGGATACTATGTTCTGCCAGGTCAACACAGTATTTCCAAATCTGACAGATACAGCAACAATTTATATTAGTGATACCATTGCTATACAGTGTGATATAAATCAGAGATATTTCTGCTTTGTTATGCTTCTCCAAGTCCAAACCAATAACTAGTTTTACTAGAACACATTCCTGCCCACCTGTGAAGAAGGGACAAATTAGTGAGATAGAAGTGCCTTTCACTTGGGATAAAGAGACGGTAAACCAAGCTAACAAAATCTGTGCTTTGATGTCAAACAATGATTGAAAGTCAGACTCCAGCAAGTCTAATACTCATGTTAGTGCCCCTGCATACCAAAAGCTAGTCTGCATCAGTTGCACCAAGTTAGTACTGCTGGGCTGAGGTGTGCAAAGCATTCACTGACTTCAGAAGCTTTTTAAAAAGCTTAGGAGACAATTCATTATAATTTTTATTTTGGTGAGTTGTGAAGTAATATGTGCCGTTTTGAACATCAGCCATCTTGCTGCCTGTGACTTGATTTCGTATGCAAGATTTAATTAAGGGTGAAGAATTTGGTTGCCGGGTGAGAGCCAATGTTATTCATTTTGGGAGTTTTTTTCAATTTTGGGGTTAAAATCTAGAAAAAGAAATCATTCTTTAAATACAACTGGAGGGAAAGCACACTTAAACACTCCGTTTGAATTCAGGAAACTAAATAATTGTCTCTCTCCTAGCCTAGAAGATTTAACTAGAATATTTTTTTTTTTCCTTTTCTCCCAAGTGGTTCCTCTGCTCAAAGCATGGGTTTGTTTTGTATTTCCTTACTATTATAAATTTCACCATTTTAGTTTATTTGTTTTCAGATGGTAGGTTCTTGTTCTGATTGGAAACAAAATACCTAGTCATGGCTTAAAAAGACAAAGATTATAAAGTGCTTTCTAAGGATGGACTAAAGAAAGCCAGTCTGGACTTTCTCATCTTTATCACTCAGGAGGCAATGATTGTCTTTGCAGCTTATAGTTGTGATTCAGGTCACACACAATTTGAATTTAGAGGTACTGACATTATGATTATTTAAGATTAATCTCTCCTCCCAAGTTAGGCTTTTGCTTGTTTTCAGCCTGTTTCTGGTTATAAGGTGTTCACCTGAATCAGGAAAATGATTCCTGGAAGCTTCCTTTCCATGTTCCTTTGAGAGATAGTATGAAAACAATCTTGGATATCAGGAAGAAGAAAAGTATTTTACAAGGAGGAGTCATTAAAACTGAGCTTATCTCTGAAAAGCTGGTAGCCATTCAAAGAATGTAAAATGAAGATAGCTGGTAATGTTCTTTGGAGTAATATCTATTTTCTATTTCCCCTCTTCCATTCTTTGCTACCTTTATTGTTTCAACCAGTTGAAAAAATCTCATTTTTTTTCCATTTCTCCCTGTATCAACACTAATTGATTTTTCTATTACTTCTTTTCTATTCACCTTTTGTCTCCTTGCATTGCCTTTGGCATTTTTAGCTGTCACTCTAGCTTGTCATTTGTGTGATCAAGCACGCAAACACAGGTGCCTGTGCACAGACACACAGACACACACACACATTCACACAGTCACTTGTTCCCACTCTCACTGGTAGCAGTGAGAGTAGGAGGTCACCAGTTCCTCTCTTGGTTCCTCCCTGATTACACAAGTGATTAACACAAAGTCTGGGAGCTTAATTTGGCATCACTGTTCTTCATCTTGTCTTATTTAATTGTAATTGTGGCCTTGGAGGGATTTTGGTTCTTTTCTTGTTTTCTTCAGCAGCCAAAACTGATTTTTCCCTCATTTTTCTCTCTGGTTATCTATTTGTTATTTCATTAAATTGCTTAAAATGAGAGACATTTTGATAGGCCATTAAAGAACGTAGATGGTGTAAAGGTGTAAAGGAACATTGTTGCTCTGAAATTGCAGGTCAGCACCTACTCTCTCTTTCTCTTTTTGATTGAGGGTGAGCAGGCAAGAGATGCAGAGTCATGTGCCTGCTCATTCATACTCTTTCTCTCAGAATATATAGCTTGCTATTATCTCTGTGCCACTGGAAAAAGAAGGGGGTAATATCTGTAAATTGCTAGAAGTGTGATTACTTCTAAATAACCACGACTGTGTCATACCTGATTGCTCAAATAATCCTGGTACTTACGTTTCCCCATTGCTTTATAACTGTGGATACTATCTTGAATTAAGCCTTGAAGGAATGTAAGTGTGCTCCACAGTCTACACAGGCTAACGCTTTCATGGAAAGAGTACATGTATACATATATATACACACACTCACAGAGAGTGGTGAAACATTGCAACAGGCTGCCCAGAGAAACTATGGCTGCCCCATCCCTGGTAGTGGTTAAGGCCAGGGCAGACGGGGCTTTGAGCAACCTGGTCTAGTGGAAGGTGTCCCTGCCCATGGCAGCAGGGCTGTAACTAGATAATCTTTAAGGTCTCTTCCAACCCAAACCATTCTATGATTATATACATCTGCTGAATCTTTTGGCAACCACTTCAGTTCCTTAGCAGCTTACAGAGAGCTTGGCTTGAAGGCTGCCCCAAAAGCCTGAATTACAGTGCTATAATTTCTCCAAGCTACATACTCACTAAGTGTTCTCCTGTTTCCACAAATGATTAAAAGCCTTCTCTGCTTTAAATATTTCCCCCCCCCATGGCCCCTCTTCCAAAAGAAGCTGTGCATTATGGTGCTTTCTGGCTGGGTGACTTCAGTAATGAAAGATCACCTTAGGAAATGGTTTAGATAGTACACTTGTGTGAAATTCTTATGCAAAAATGTGTAGGGCTGTCTGACCTGGTTCACTAGGCTGGTTCTGTTCCTGCACTGAAGGCAGGATGGAAAGGCCATATGTTTCCTTGTTACTTCAGTAAAGTATATTTTATTGTTCTGTGTTATCTTCCTATTATGTGTTTATAAAAGTCTTTGGGTGACTAAGTAGTTTGCATAACATGTTATATTTTTGGCAATAATTCTTGCTGCAGGAGGAATGTGTATAATAACATGATTGCAGCTGCCAGTAGGTACTTTTCAATTGCAGAAGGAGAGTGAATATGCTGGCCAGGTGAAAATTTTTACATCATTGCTCTCTCCTGGCAGTTATGCTTAATGTGTGTGAACTGCTAGAGGACTGCGTGGCTTCTGTGCACTCCTGGAGCACACTTTGTCTGCAGGGTGTGCAGTGCTGAAGGAATACAGCCTCTGTATCCAAGGGCTTTAGCAAACAGTGCTCAAAGCAGCATAAATTCCTCATCAAATGAAGCAAAATCCCAACTCCTCCCTGAACCATAATGGCTACTGGATCAGGAATCTTGTTAGGTTTGTAGCTTTTGGATTAACGAGGCCCTTTATTAACTAGGACCAAAAAAACCTTCTCTGAATGGCTAAATCCTGAATTACTGAGCCTTATTCTTCTGGTCTCCAGGAAAGGTCACTGCTGTAGGCCTCCTTGGATCTTCAGTGTGTAAAAATGTGTCACTGTGGGTGGTCACTCTCAGCTACTGTGCACCGGCTTTGTGGAAGTCATGGCCTATTGACACTGAGAACATCTCTACCTTCCCTTTGTAGGAATCTGAGTTTAAGCCATGGGGTATTTGTATAGACAGTTAATGGTTTAACTAGTTATTCGTCTTGTAGAATGAAACAAGTTTAAAATTAGAAGTTTGCAGGGAATGTCTCGAATTACTTCAACAAGATATGTGTGCTCAGCTAATAAGCACATATAAAATAATAGATCTAAACCCCAAACATTTTAGTCATGATAATAGAACTTTTTGATATATGTAGTGTGAAGGTGACATGTGTAGACAGAGTAAAATATTTTCACAGGATTTTTAGATAAATCAAAGTTTTTAATCTCACAGATATTTTGTAATTAACTTTGCAAGACAGGTAAACTTTCAGCAATTTGTTTTGTGTGAGTGGGCACAATGCAATTCTTTTATACCTCAACAAGGAAAGCAGATAAGCATCAACAGGCAGATGTGAAGAGTCACAGAATTTTACATGTTAAAAAGAATTAATCTCAGGTCTCATTCTGTCCTATTAACTTCAACTCTTCACTGAATTGTGTAGGGAGTATCTTTTTATTCATCACCCCATAAATCCATGTTTTGTGCAAATATTGATGAATGCAAAATCGAGATTTTTAAAACAGACATGTTTGCATTTTTCCGTTTTCATCCACCATTGGCAAGAGCAAACGATTTAGGGTATATGGAATAAAGTAAACTTGGGGTGAACACAAGAGATTTAGATCAGCTTTGTTCCTGCAGCTGTAGATGCCAGCCATGCACTACACGTTACTACTTTCACACACAAAGCATAGAAGTCCTGTATACTGCATAACTTTATCCAGGAACCACTGGAGCTTATGTGGCACACCTGAAAGTTCATTCATAAAGTAAAGGAGTTGTTGTCATGACCCTGTTTAGGCAGTGACAGAAGAACTACAACATCTCACTGACATTCTATAACTCCTCAATCGTCAGAACCTGAAGCACTTTCACTTTATTGAGAAGAGTTGGGTGCATCTAATTTATGCACAGAGCTGTGCTGTGAAGCACATTTCTGTTAGCTCTGTTCTCCCTGGTGAAGTATACCTCTCTTTTGAAACTTAAACTGATGAAGAGCAGCTAAGGGTGTGCAGAGTCCCAGGAGACTGGCAGATCTTGCAGGGAATCAGCAGACCATAGGAGATGGAAAATTGCAGTGTGACAGCCTGCTGCGTGTTTTCCTGCATATACACTAACACTGGATCAAAACAGCCCTTCTGACACCACACACATATTCAAGTACTTGGCAATGCTTTTTGACTTACAAGTCAAAGAGTTCAATGAGAAGGTTGGTTTGGGGTAACTGGGGCCAGAAATGATACATTACTGGTCACAGGAATCACTCGTCTTGGTGAAGACAAAAGTCTGCAGGGAGCATAAATGGATTAGAGGATGTGATGTGCCAACAGGAAGAGTTGTCACTCCTGCTTATTATAGTAATGGTTGTCTGTTTCCTCCAAATACCACTCTCTGTCTTCTTCTGATACTTCTGATCCTTCTTCATCCTGCTTCTTTCCTCTCTTAAAAGCTCAGTGTTACTTCCTCCCCTTACTCTTGCTCTTTGTTAGTTGCCTTTCCTATTATTCTGTGAATACATGCAAACACCCAGGGACTGTCAGCAGATTCAAACTGGTAACTGTCTAGCTCTAGAACCAAGCTCAGTTTTGTGCATTCTCTCCCACTTTATTCTGGTTTATTGTGTCTCTTCCTTCTGAATTGCTTGGAATTGTGCACTGAGGAATTTCAAGTCTTTAATGATTTAGCAGAGCTGCTCTCTGAACTCACACTAAATTTCATTGAGCATCTGTTGTGAGTTTGAATTTTTGTCTCACTCTGAATTCTTTCACTCACAGTGCATGGGTTTATAGCACTCTTAGATTTATTTAATCTCGTGTAACACATGAATGATTCCAATCATTCTAAAGGGCACATGCTTGATTTGGCAATTACTACGGGACTGTCTTTGACTAATTTGTTTTTGTTTCTTTGTTTCTTGCATGTTACTTAATTATTTCATGAGATCTTGAGGTATCTTATCTCTCATTTCCAGCCGATACTATTATTTACTGCTCTCTTTTAAACCATAACTTTGAATTCTGTTGAAGTAGTAATACTTTAAATATTTTTTATAAATGCTAACCTTAAGTTCAGTTTGTCAGTTTTGATCCTTAAGATGACATCCAACACATTACTTATGCCCTTTCACACACAATGCCCTTGCTCTTCTAAGACTATCTTTAGGATCCAGTAGCTTGGTGATTTTGTAAGTCAAATGTCAAGGCAATGACCAGGTAGGTGCTAGACAAACTTATGAGAAAGCATGAACTTTACTGACTCCAATTCTTCACAAATCCTCTTTTCAAGCTCTCTCTTCTCTACAAACAAACAAACAAAATCCCTTCCACTACCTTGCAGTTACCTTCAAAATAATTGTCCTGATTTTGTAAGTGCATGCATGTGTGCATGTAAATGTGCAGAAATGTTAATGACATTCCCTCTACATCCATTTAGCAAGCCTACAGGCCTGAAACCCAGGCCATCTCCAAGTGTCTTGAATTCCCTTCTGTGTCCCAGCCCCTGGCAACAGAAAATGCTGAACATCTCTGGAAAGTGATTCAGAAAGTATAGATAGAGGCTGCCTTGGGATATGCACATATCTGGAATTGTAGCCTGCTGCAAAGGGCTTGTTCACCTTCATTTTCTCCTTTCCTCCTTTCCTTTTCTCCCTCCCTTTCTTTTTCTCATTCCCTCATCTCCTTTCCTCACTGAACCTCTTCTTCCTCCTCTCCCTCCCCGCCCCCCCTGTCTTCCTTCTCTCCCTCCCTCCCCCTGCCTTCCCTTCCCCCTGCCTTCCCTTCCTTCCTTTCTTCCTTTCCTTCCTTCCTTCCTTCCTTCCTTCCTTCCTTCCTTCCTTCCTTCCTTCCTTCCTTCCTTCCTTCCTTCCTTCCTTCCTTCCTTCCTTCCTTCCTTCCTTCCTTCCTTCCTTCCTTCCTTCCTTCCTTCCTTCCTTCCTTCCTTCCTTCCTTCCTTCCTTCCTTCCTTCCTTCCTTCCTTCCTTCCTTCCTTCCTTCCTTCCTTCCTTCCTTCCTTCCCTCCCTCCCTCCCTCCCTCCTTCCCTCCCTCCCTCCCTCCCTCCCTCCCTCCCTCCCTCCCTCCCTCCCTCCTTTTCACCCTCCCACCCTTCCTTCCTCCCTTCTTTCCTCTCTTCCTCCCTTCCCCTCTCTCTTCACTCTCTTTCTCCCCGCTCTTCACTTTCAGATGAAGCCTGAGACTTGCAAGTCCTCATGTTATGTCACAAGTCAAAGCTTTCTATATGTGGCCATGAAAACAATAAATTTGTTGACTTGACAGCAGTGTATATTTGTAGGAAGACAGATCAAATTTTGCAAGTTGACAAAGCCTGAGCTAGCCAAGGTTGCAGAGATCACAAAATATTCCTGAAGAGTTCATTCTGATTCCTGCCCCACCTCCGAGGAGATGCTTCCCTGGATTCTGGGTTATTCCGCTTTGTGTGCCAAGGTGTGTGATATTCAGGCAAGTGAAGGGGACTATCATTTCTAAGAGACAAAATGTCTGCAGTTGCAAAATGAATGATGCAGTCCTGAGCATGTAATTTTGTCTTGAGCAAAGTGATCTTTAAAATGTATAAGTGTAGCACGAACTACATGACAACTAGGACAAAAGGACCTTATTTTGGAAATGAAAAAGCTTTTTGTCCAGAGACTATGAAAGACTATGAAATTTGTGATCTGATGATTCAGGTGTGAGTGAATAACCAGACCATCGTCTAACAAAGATCTGAATCTGAGATAGGTTAAATCTCCAAGATCAGAAGAACACACATAGAAAACCTTGCCTGTCAAAATTTCTATCAAACTGACAGCCTTTCATTTTGCTGAAAATAGCTAGTGTAATTTTCTGATACATTTAATTAAATGATTTGAATTAAAAAATATTTTTTGATTAAAAAAAATATATCTGCAAATAAAATAGTTAATTTTTGTGAATTTTTTTCCTCCTTTCTTCCACTCCCTCTTCCACCTACTTGACTGAGGAGATAAACAGGAAAAACCAAATTATATTTATTTTAATTTCTTCTGATTTGGAAGGAAGTTAATATAGTTTCCAATTGATGAGAAATACTTTTTAGCATGAATCATTAAATTGAAAAAACAGTACATTAAAATATTAATATATTTGCATATTTTCATATGCAGATTTTCTCCCAGTGAATATCTTTCAACATTTATAGCTTTTCTAGTGCCTTCAGCATTTTGGGAAGACTTGGGGGTACTGATGCTCACACTGACCAACTCCATAGTCAAATGTTCTAAAGTCAAGATTGAGGTCTTTCTCTAACACTCAAATTTAAACAAAGTAAGTTTCCCAAACATGGATTTGGAAAGGCTCTTTAACTGCCAGGGGATAAAGCAGTTGCTCAGATCATTGCAAATCATTGCATTCCTGAGGTAGAGGAGCAGCTTGCCCTAGAGAAAAAGCAAACTCTACCAACCCTCATTTTTATGCTGCACTGTCTTATGCCATTTTGCCAAGTTCTAAGGTTGGCCGATCCTGTAACCTCTTGTGACCTATCTGAAGATTGAACTTATGATGATGGCTTGGCTGCTTGGTGGGTTGGGATATATATGAAGCATGACACTGAATAACATGCTGAGATAAACTTCTCTACCAAACTCTGCCAAGGCAAACTCCACCTAGGCAAACTCTGCCAAGGCTGCATTTGGGGATGCTGATGGTAGCTTTGGCAAATCATCTAAAGCAGTGTACATGCACATAAAAAGAGAAGCAGAGGAAAAGAGGTCCTTTACCACACTAGGTATCTTGTGATCTTATTTTTTCACTTGTGATGATCTCGTTCTCCACAGCAGTAATATCTCAGGATTCCACTGTGTCTGGTGGTCTGTATCAGAATCTGGGAAGTCCTTCAAGTACTTTCCTGGTTGTCTAGAAAGATTGCCAAGCTGCAGTTTCCAAGGCTTTTGTCAGCATCAGCTTATAGATGGTCTGAGTGGTTTTGTTCTTTTGCCCAAAGCAGTGCACTACTAAAATAGCTTTTTATGTCTCTCTTAAGTATTTGTCTCCAGAAATAGCTACCAAGGAAGTCTGAAATATCTCTCACCATGGCTCCAGAACTGTGGTAGGAGTTCCTAGGTTAGGCAGGAGAGCATGTAAGAGGTTGTATTTGAGATTCATCTTATTCTTTTTATGTTTGCTTCAGTACTTTTATTCCCTTTTGAATGTGGCCAAATGGTCAGAACTAGAACAAAACCCCCATATTCTCTCTGCCCCTGCTGCGTGTGGAAACTCCTCTATGAGTATTTTCCCAAAAAGCAGTCTGGCAGCCTATGAGAAGAGATCAAGCCCTGCTCCCCCCTCTTCACTCTTACCTCACTTCAGGTCATGTGAGACACTTCCCTCCAGCAGTACATCATGTCCTTGGAGAAAACAAGTCCTCAGCTCCTCAAGGTCAATGGTATTGTTCTGTCTGTTGCACAGGCGGCTTGTTCTTGCAATCAGACTTCCTTGATGTCCTTCTCTCATTGAGGGAATCAAAGAACTCCGTGTGTGAAAGGCTGACAAGCCCTGGCATACTTGGAGAGACCAAACAAAGGTTAGTGTGGGTGTATATCATGAGTCATTTCTATGACTAAGAGCCTGGTATAAACTACCCCTTCCTGGTAATCTAAATTTATTAAGGTCATAGGCTGCCTAATGAATCAGTGTGTCTAAATGAATCCAAGTGTGATACTCATGATGTTAAACATACACACATACACATACACACACAAAATCAGGTGAAAGTAAAGATTTAGTTCTCTGTGATCTAATTAAGGATGAGAAATTTATTTCTGCATGTGCTATCAAAATGTGGTTAGCTGATACTGCTGATGTGGTGCTTCTGTTTCCTGCTATTTCCTGTTATTGATGTTGGACTTCAAAGTCAGCACTTACTAGGAGCCACTAAAATGCCCTTTATGTTCTTTGAAAAGATTTTTCTGGCCCAAACAAGAATGGAGAAGATTCCTCCACTTTTGTGGTTCAAAAAACCATGGACTTCCTACCTCCCAAACTACTCTTGAGCTATTTCTGTCCTTATTAGTAGAATTTTAATTAACAACAGGAAATTTAGAAAGTGGTTTAACTTTAAAGCAATGCACTAATTGTGGACAATGAAAGTTGTATCTGAACACAAAAGAAAGCTTCACACACAAAATATCTGCTGGTATCAAGCACTGGTGCTGTGGACACAGCTTGCATTTAGGAGATTGCAGGTTCTGGATCTTTAGAAGAGGCCAATTGCTGTTCTTAAAAGTTGATGACTTTGGCAGTAACTGATGGAGCAAAGAGAGGGAACACTTACAAAGTATGTCTTGCCAGACCGTTCTCTGTGCTGTTGCCCAAGTCACAGCTCAGTCGTGACCTCTGTCAGCCCTCTGAAAATGACAGCTCTAAATACACTCCCACCACAGAAATGCTGAGCTTGCTGCTTGGTTGCATCCAGGCTTTAAAGCACATTTTCCTCTTTCTTGCCTGCCTCACTCTCTCTTGCTGGCAACCAGGTGATGCAACATATGCTTCGCTCACGTGTGGTCACCAAATGAAGTCAACAGGTCATTTAGGGAGATGAAGTGGCTGCCTCTGAGTGGCAGCAGAGCTTACAGCAGCAGCCCATAACCTCCCAGTTATCAAGTAGGAATGGTAGGGCTGGCCTTTTGGAAGTCACCTGAAAGTTCTTGTGTACAAGATGAAAAACATCTTGTTCTGAGTGTCTGGCATCCAGGAGAGGAAATGAACTTGGGTTTATGACATGGGTAGCAAAACAACAGGAGATCGGGTTATGGAAATGCCTTTTAATTGATGTTTGTTCTCTTGCAACTTTTAAAGCAGCTGATAGATCTTTAGGAGGGACACAGATGACTACCTAAGCAGAGGGCCCCACAGTTTCTCACCTAGCTCCCACCACTACTGATGAATAAGTGTTGGATGCTGGGCTGCAGACTTTACTTTTAAAAAGCAGGAAGTTTTGACTGCTTTTCAGAATCCAGCTCCAGACTCTCAGACCTGCCAATATTCTCAGATACATGAGGACTATGTATTCTTTGCAGAGTTTCATGTAAAGGGCTTGAAGAGACGCAATAAAAAGCCCACATAAATAATAATGTTCTACCTGATAACCCTATGTGTTGTGTTTACGAAAAACTTTCCTTTCTATGTATGTACGTGGCACCCTGCTATTCCTTGTGATTTTCAAGATGAGTTCACATTTATGCCAGTATACTTTGATTAGTGCCTTATTATTAGTCTATAGAATGCAACCTTGAGTAGTCTATACACCCATTTTGCTTGGTACAGTTTTACTTATATACATTATGTGGCAAAATATTTTTGTTTGTTTGCTTACAATGATAAGTGTTCTTCTTTCTAGGATCACCACCAATGCTTTTATATTCTGATAGCTTCAGTGTTGCTGCTGGCACATTGTGACTTCATGTCCAAAATGTATGCCTTGTTAGGCATGCTGAAAAGATGTTTCATTATTGCAATGGAAAAGAGTACACTCAAGTTATCTCTAGTTGAAACAAAAAGGTTGTTTGAAGTGATTTTTCCCCCCTTTTTCCCATCAGTAGCTTTCCTTTTCTGCATGTGTGTGTGTGTACGTTTGTACATTTGTGTATATGTGCATCTAATACCCACATCAGCTACTTAGGAATTTTACACAGCTTTCAATGTATAAAACTTCAATGGAAAACAGGTCACCACAGGAATTTGCAGTTACAGGTGAGAAACTGAAGCATAGAAAGATTCAAAATCAGATTTTCTCCATTTTGAGACATTAATTCTGAATGAGGAACTGATACTTGGAGGGCTACTGCATAGCACTTTTTGTAGGATATCTTGAACCTGGCATAGCAAATGGTAAAACGAATAGAGTTGAATCAAGCTGTCCTGTTTTGTAATACCTAGTTGTTGCGACATTCGTGATGTGTATTTGTATATTTGCAAGTGTCAGACTGCAAGACTGAGCAGGGCTAATTCTAACTGGGGATTCTCCCTGAAAAGACTTGTTTCCAGTTTCTGTCCCACCATTTTCTTCTGACACCCTGAAAACTCTCCTTAACCTTCAGAGACTCAAAATATCCAGACTTCTAAGTTAGCTTATTGTTGTCTATCTGAGCATTGAAGTAGCACCCTTGACATCCTCATGAACAGCGATGGATATCAGTATGCTACCCAGCTTGCAAGCTGAGATTGGGTGATGACTGTATGTCAGACATAGAGATCAAAAGTGTTTCTGGTCCAGGTTATTTGGCTCTTTGATTTGTTTGGTAATTGGATCACTCCTAAACTTGTAATGCATACATGTACGGAGTACAGGGAGAGGACTTGTGTGCCATCACTTCCCATGTTTTCATCGAAAAATCTAATCTGTATTAATGGAATCAATTTTGTTAACCAGGAAACACAAACCCAGAAAAGAGGATGAAAAGGCACTCCTAAGTAGCTATGCTCCAGCTGTGCTTTTACCTGATAACATGATGTGGGGCAGTATGAGTCAAACTTTCTCAGGAGTGACTTGATGGCTGCTGGGTGATAGTCTGACTTCACAGATAAGAGAGTGAAGTGACAGAATTACCAGTGATATTTAAAATGGACTCCAATTAGTAATCACCTATTACAGCAATTGACAAAACTTATCCTGCATACTGGATGCAGAGCAGACTGAAAACAGATAGAAAAGAAATAAAAATACTGTTGGGCAACACTAGAATGTTGACCACAAGGGTCCCTCTAGTGCAAAATGTTCTGGAATACTAATAAAAATAAATAAATTCTTCCAGAGTGCCAACTTAAATATCCTTTGACATAAAGAATTTAGATTCACTATTTTTAAACACTGAAGAAAAAAAAATTATCATTTGTGCAATGTTGCTACAAGATTTCTCCCATAGCCCTTAACTCAATCATATTTTATAGTGTGCATTAATACATAAGCAATCACATATCATGGTTTATATTTCATAAGAAAACAGGAAAAGAAAATCATAATATGTGCAAAATAAGAGAGGATTGAACTTTTTCTGGGCCATTGGATGTTAAAACCTTCTGTCTCCATGGTAGTTTGCCAGAATTCCTCCTTGCTCTAGCAGCAGACAATGAACTAGATTGTGACTCTGTGGAGCTGAATTCCTCCAAGCAAATAGTTAGGATGGATAACATGCCATGTCCTGAGCTCCTGGTGCAGTAGTTATTGCTCAGAATTTGATAGCTTGTAGACATGTCCTGTTTTGTGGCATTAAGCTGCTCAGGGATTTGAGGTAAAACTACACACTAGAGAGGTGCTTTTATGTCAGAAAGGGCATGAAGAAAGACAGACATCATTGCTCATTAAAGACCATTGAAACAGGAGAGGAATAGGCAACAGAAATTTTACTGCTGCATGTGCTGTCTGCCAAAGAGAGTTGTTGCTTGGAGGGAGCTATTCTCCATTACTGGGAAGAACAGCATGGCTGGAGACAGTGCTTAGAGACCAGTTCATCTTCAGGTTTGGGGATGGTAGTACTGACTAGTAAGTATCTCTGCTTAAGGGGCAGCAATGTCTCTGTCACACCTGCCCTGCAGGTGTGTGGCAAAAGTCTGAGAGAAGAGTGTCACAGCTGAGGCACTCTCTGCAAAGAACAGGACATCTTAGTGTCTGTTAAAAACTGTGTTTGTCTGATGAAAGCACTTGAAAGAGATGAAAGAAGTAAACTGCCCTGCTGACACATCATACAATCTGCTGGCTGTCATTTGAATACATCTTGTGCTGAGGAAACAGACTTGAGTTGCAATAGGAAGTACTAAGGCATTGAAAACTTGATCTCATAGCACTGGCAAGGTAGCCACAAACAGCATTACCATGTATTGGCCACTTCTCTTCCTGCTGTGTACACGATGTGCATGGATGTTAAAAGTCACACGTACCCTGCAGTTCATTTGCCTGGGACCCAGCAGAACTTTTCAATAACATGGAGGACGGATCACAGTCCTTCCATTGAAAAAAAGTTGTCATCTTCTGCAGACTCAAAAGATACAATTTCCTCTTCATTTTTGTGCAGTTATTTTCAGTGTAGCCATAGTATTTGATAATCATTTTTAGGGAATGGAAAGCAAATTGCTTCCAATAATGAGGCAGTCAGAAAAGCAATAAATGATGAAAAGGATGAAATTTATCTTTATGGCTGGTGGTTGACCCTGTCCTCATTTTAAAAAAATATAGCAGGTCCAAAGATTAGCCAGATACCCAATGCAGAATCCGACATCCATGTCAAGGACAGCTGCTGCTTGGTGTTTCAGTTGTGCTGAAGTCACCCATGGAGAAGTAGCACAGATGTTGCAGGTGTTGCTGGTACCTGATAAAGACACATACTTTGAGGTTTCATCTTTCTGTAGTTGCAGTTTATAAGATCACCTTACATGGATTGAAGTAATGTGGCAAATAACCCTTTCTGTTGACAACCAAACCTGACATAGAATCATAGAATAGTTAGGGTTGGAAAGGACCTCAAGATCATCTAGTTCCAACACCCCTGCACTGGGCAGGGACACCTCACACTAAACCATATCACCCAAGGCTTCATCCAACCTGGTCTTGAACACTGCCAGGGATGGAGCATTCACTACCTCCCTGGGCAACCCATTCCAGTGCCTCACCACCCTAACAGTAAAGAATTTCTTCCTTATATCCAGTCTAAACCTCTGCTGTTTAAGTTTCAACCCGTTACCCCTTGTCCTATCACTACAGTCCCTAATGAAGAGTCCCTCCCCAGCAACCCTGTAGGCCCCCTTCAGATACTGGAAGGCTGCTATGAGGTCTCCATGCAGCCTTCTCTTCTCCAGGCTGAACAGCCCCAACTTTCTCAGCCTGTCTTCATATGGGAGGTGCTCCAGTCCCCTGATCATCCTCGTGGGCCTCCTCTGGACTTGTTCCAACAGTTCCATGTCCTTTTTATGTTGAGGACACCAGAACTGCACACAATACTCCAAGTGAGGTCTGATGAGAGCAGAGTAGAGGGACAGGATCACCTCCTTTGACCTGTTGGTCACGCTCCTTTTGATGCAGCCCAGGATACGGTTGGCTTTCTGGGCTGTAAGCACACACTGAAGCCAGCTCATGTTCATTTTCTAATTGACCAACACCCCCAAGTCCTTCTCCGCAGGGCTGCTCTGAATCTCTTCTCTGCCCAACCTGTAGCTGTGCCTGGGATTGCTCTGACCCAGGTGTAGGATCTTGCACTTGGCATGGTTAAACTTCATGAGGTTGGCATCAGCTCACCTCACAAGCGTGTCAGGGTCCCTCTGGATGGCATTCCTTCCCTCCAGCATATCAACAGAACCACACAGCTTGGTGTCATTGGCAAACTTGCTGAGGGCACACTTAATTCCATTGTCCATGTCAGCGACAAAGATATTAAACAAGACCAGTCCCAACACCAATCCCTGAGGGACACCTCATTACTGATCTCCAGCCGGACATTGAACCGTTGACCACAACTCTTTGAGTGCGACCATCCAGCCAGTTCTTTATCCACCGAGTGGTCCACCTATCACATTGATGACACTCCAATTTAGAGACAAGGATGTCATGTGGGACAGTGTCAAACACTTTGCACAAGTCCAGGTAGATGACATCAACTGCTCCACCCCTGTCCATCACTTTTGTAGCCCCATCATAGAAGGCCACCAAATTGGTCAGGCAGGATTTTCCCCTAGTAAAGCCATGCTGGCTGTCACCAAGCACCTTGTTGTTTTTCATGTGCCCTAGCATGCCTTCCAGGAGAATCTGCTCCCAGATTTTTCCAGGCACAGAGGTGAGACTGACTGGTCTGTAATTCCCCAGGTCATCCATTTTCCCCTTCTTGAAAATGTGGGTTATATTTCCCTTTTTCCAGTCATCAGGAACTTCACCTGACTGCCATGATTTTTAAATATGATGGACATTGTTTTAGCAACTTCTCTCACCAGCTCCTTCAGGACCCTTGGATTAATTTCATCAGGTCCCATGGACTTGTGTACATTCAGGTTCTTAAGATGGTCTAGAACCAGATCCTCATGTACAGTGGGCCCAAGGTCTAGGTTTTCACAGTCCCTCCGTCCGCCTTCCAAGACTCGGGTGCTGCGGTCAGAGCCTTTGCCAGTGAGGATCGAGGCAAAGAAGCCATTCAGAACCTCAGCCTTCTCCAAGTCCTGTGTAGCCAGTTCTCCTGAAAGCTTCCGAAGGGGGCCTACATTGTCCTTAGTCTGTTTTTTAGCTGCTACATACCTATAAAATCCCTTCCTATTATCTTTAACATCCCTAGCCAAGTTTAGCTCCAATTGGGCCTTAGCTTTCCTAACCTGGTCCCTAACTTCTCGGACAACATCCCTGTATTCATCCCAGGCCACCTGTCCTTGCTTCCACCTTTTATAAACCTTTTTTTCCCTGTGAATTTTTCTCAGCAGCTCCTTATCCATCCAAGGAGGTCTCCTGGCCCTCCTGCTGCACTTCCTCCTAGTCGGGATGCAACACTCCTGAGCTTGTAGCAGGTGATCCTTGAATGTTAACCAAGAGTCTTGGGCCCCCTTGCCCTCTAGGGCTATATCCCATGGAACCTTGCTAAGCAGGTTCCTGAAGAGCCCAAAGTCTGCTCTCTTGAAGTCCAGGGCAGTGAGCTTACTGCACGCTCTTCTCACTGTCTTGAGGACCTCGAATTCGACCATCTCGTGATCACTGCATCCAAGACTTCCCTGGAGAGTCACATTTCCAACGAGCCCTTCCCTGTTGGTGAGCACGAGGTCAAGCAGGGCACCTCTCCTCGTCGGCTCCTTTATTGCTTGCAGAAGGAAGTTTTCTTCCACACAATCAAGAAACCTCCTGGATTGTTGTGCTGGGCCGTACCTTCGTTCCAACAGATGTCAGGGTGGTTGAAGTCCCCCATGAGAACAAGGGCCTGTGAGTGTGAGGCTTTTCCTATTTGTCTGTAGAGTTCTTCATCCACAGGTTCCTCTTGGTCACTCGGTCTGTAACATATCCCCACAGTAATGTGTCCCATCACCGATTTCCCCTTAACCCTGACCCACAAACTTTCTGTTAACTGATCACCTGTCCCCAGACAGAGTTCCATACTCTCCAGCCTATCCCTAACATAAAGGGCAACTCCCCCTCCCCTCCTACTGGGCCTGTCTTTTCTAAAAAGTCTGTAACCTTCCATTCCAACACTCCAGTCAAAGGAGCCATCCCACCAAGTTTCGGTGATGCCTATTATATCATAGCCCCATAGATGTGCCCACATCTCTAATTCCTCTTGTTTATTCCCCATGCTACGGGCATTTGTATAGAGGCATCTGATCCGAGCTCCAAATGAACCCGGCTCAGTGGCTGGAGCGGCTAGAATATTACTACATTGCTCAGGGTATTTATTATAGGTGCTGGCAACTGACTGGGTGTGTTGGGATGGAATGATGCTCCCCTCCCCCAAGACAACTAGTTTAAAGCATCCTTGACAAGTCTGGCAAGCCTCCCAGCAAAGCCACTCTTCCCTTTCTTTATCAGAGCAGTTCCACCAGACCCCAGTAGGCCTGGCCTACAAATGTGGGCCCCATGTCCAAGACACCCAAACCCTTGACTATGACACCACCCTTTTAACCATTTATTAACCTGTCCAATCCTCCTTGCCTTTGGAAGGTCCTCCCCAGTGTCTTGGAGAATTGTCGAAAAGACTATCTGAGCTCCAGAACCCCTGACCACCTCTCCCAGAGCTCCGTAGTCCTTCTTTATACTCCTCAGGCTACTACTATCTATATCCCTAGCACCCACAGGTATACCTAGAAGCAGGTAATAGTCCGTGGGACTTACTGGAGCAGGCAGCCTCTCCGCAACATCCCTGATCCGTGCCCCAGGTAGGCAACACACCTCCCTTGCGACCGGGTCAGGCCGACAGATGAGCGCTTCTGTCCCTTTCAAGGCAGAGTCCCCTACTACTACAATCCACTGCTTTTTCCTGGCGGCACCAGTAGAGATCTTCTGTACCAGTGCACCAGCGACTGTTTCTGATGCAAGTGCATTTCCTCATCAGCCCCCTGCAGGACAGCAAAGCAGTTCTGGGTGGGTACAGCAGGTTTAGGAGGAAATGCCTTGTTTTTAATTGCTCTCTTCCTCCTTTGGTTGTTTTTTTTGTTACTAATTCCCAGCTTCCCTGATCAACAGCCTCCTTCTTTCCTCCATGAGTTAGAGAGCAGTCTTGAGGCCCCTGTGCTGTTTGGGCCTGGAGCAAGCAGTCCTGCTTCCTCTCAGCTTTCCTGACATCTTACAGCTTACTGACAGCATCCCATAGCTCAGCCACCTGCTGCAGGAGGACCTCCATCAGGGAGCAGCGAGCGCAGCCCTGCCCATTCTGCACCTTTCCCTCACAAGACCAGTGCAGGCACTCTCTACACTACAAGCTCTGCACCGCAACCTCCCCACTTACCGGCTCTGTCTGGGTGCCTATGCTGGCCACCACTGGGGCATCTGGGGCAGAGCTCCCAGACCGGACCCTGGTCATACGGTGAGTGCTCACCATACCGCTCGCCTGCCCACGCGAGCTGCCGTGCAAACTGCCTCAACCCTCTCTGCCTGCTCTGTTCACCTGCTCTGTTCGCCCCGCTCCTGGTCACCGCGCTCCCTGGGTAGGTTTTTAAGCACTCACAATTGGTGCCACTCCTCCTGTCTCTGCCCCCAGTGAGTCACCTCCTCGCAGTAGCTGAGCTCTTTGCAAGTCCTGTCAAGGACTTGAGGCTCCCTCCTCAGTGGCTCTTGTTGCTCTGTGGTGAGGTTTCTGGACGCTGATCTCCCCTGGCTCCGCTCCAGTGCCACAGGCGTCCTTTCTCAAGCCACCCCCCTCAGCAAGTACCAGAAGCTAACATTTTGAGAGCTTTGCCTCTCAGAGTGGGCACTGAAGACATCTGAAAACCCAGCTGCTCCATGGAAGCTGATCTCATTTAAGACCCGTGTCCGCATCCTTGTGTGGTTGTGACTACATTGTGAATTGCAGACTGAAAAGCTGGGTCATGGGGGACAGCTCTCCCTCTTTTTGGGAGCACTGCTGTTGTCAGTAGGTCTGTAGTCTGAAGCACCTCCACAATGCTCAGAAGGAGCTGCATGTAGGGTGGGATTTGGATGTGATGTAGTCAGTCCCTTCCCCAGGCCTGGCCCCTTCAGTTCACAGGATGGTGTCCTTGAGGCTGTGTTTGAATAGCAAGCTAGCCACTGCTTTCTTCTCCAGCAGCCTCCAAGCTCCAACTGTGGCTCAGCCCATGGCTCCCTGAAAACACCTTGGGCAGGATGTGAACCTGAAGAACAGAAAGAACCCAGCTCTGTCTTAATGCATAGTATGAGTCTTCAAGGGGATGATGGCCTTCATCCATGAGTATTGCTCTTGTTTTCTCTAGCTGCTCTACCTGGGATGAAAAGAATCAGTGAAAGACTGTGTTCCCTTACTTTCAGCACAGGGCTATTCAAGCTAAAACTTATGCTACAAGGGACATGTTTTGGTAAATTTTTGGATAGACATGGCAAAGCTGTGCTCCTGTTCTGATGTAAAGCAGGAAGGTTGCCACTGCAGCATAAAAGTCGGGCCTGAAAACCACTTACCTATACTTTAATACCTTAGGCTGAACCTGTGAGTTGAACTTGAAGCAGAATTCTCTAGTTCTCAGAGAAATTAGTTGCTGCTTTGGCTGGGCACTGAAGGTTGGCAGCCTCCAAAAGCAACGCAAACCACAGAGGCAAGCCTGTGATTACTAGAGACTGAAGAAGGTTGCCAGGTGGCTGTTCATTGCAGCAGGAAGTTCAGCCAATTGCCTTAGGGCTACTGCTGGGATGAATGCAAGGTTGCCCATTGATTCAGTGAGGGCTGAGTTGAGGAAGAGTTTGAGACAAAGGAAGCGTTAATTAGGAAAGGGATATGTGAGAGAGGCTGCAGACTTCAGAGTGAATGAGAAAGGATGACGTTTTCTACAAAGCACTTGACAACTAAACATGGGGAACGACAGATGGGCCAAGCCTTGGCCTCCAAGCCCATGCAGCTCCACAATCCATCCTACATGCCCACTGGAGATGTGGGGAATTGCAGGTCTGTGAGGAAGAATGTGCATGACTAGCCCAGTCATGGTCAGCAGTCAGAAGCTGCTGGCAGGGGTGGGGTACAGTAATCTACTGCTGTGTGTCTCCGTGCAACATCTGTCCTCAGCAGAACACACTCAGCTCCTAGCACATGGGCAGTTCTACTGGTGTACCTGGCAGTCCTATGTACACCAGCTCTCAGGAGCTTGCAGCTTTCTCTCTACCTGGTGCTAGGACAAATCACTGGGGCAAGGTGTTGTGATAAGACTTTGGGGATGGCTTTCATCTTGATTGACTTTGATTTGACATCAACTTCATTCAGGGACAAGGCCTGACCTCTGATTGTGTGCCATCCTTGAGCCTAGCAAGTAGAGCACAGGAGATGGAGCAAGTCAGAGGTTTTTCAATGTAAAAATTACTTCCTGACATTCTATCAAATTCTTGGGTTTTATTTATGTCTTTTGCAATGAACCTACTGAATTCATGGTGTTACATTAATTTCTGCTGCTACAGGAAGATGTTTAAAGGTTAGATACTTAGTTGATTAAATCTGTCCATTGACTTCCATGTGTGTTGCTGATTTCCAATAGCTGTAAGCATAGTTCAGACCTCTGCTACACCAAGGAGGCTGGAGAATACCTGTAACAGCTGTACTCAATGCAGTCTGAACTGAGCTCTGAAAATTACATGGTCATATATTTGAAAATGTAGTGTTTGTCAGAAAAAGCAGCCTCACTTTTCTGAAATACCAAATAGCGACGGAAAGTTTATGAGAAAAAATTAGAAGTTTAGGGAAAATTTAGATCTCCACACAGCCTTCTCTTCTCCAGGCTGAACAGCCCCAACTTTCTCAGCCTGTCTTCATATGGGAGGTGCTCCAGTCCCCTGATCATCCTCATGGCCCTCCTCTGGACTTGTTCCAACAGTTCCATGTCCTTTTTATGTTGAGGACACCAGAACTGCACACAATACTCCAAGTGAGGTCTCAAGAGAGCAGAGTAGAGGGCCAGGATCACCTCCTTCGACCTGCTGGTCACGCTCCTTTTGATGCAGCCCAGGATACGGTTGGCTTTCTGGGCTGCAAGTGCACACTGAAGCCAGCTCAGGTTCTTTGTCTCATCTACCAACACCCCCAAGTCCTTCTCTGCAGGGCTGCTCTGAATCTCTTCTCTGCCCAACCTGTAGCTGTGCCTGGGATTGCTCTGACCCAGGTGTAGGATCTTGCACTTGGCATGGTTAAACTTCATGAGGTTGGCATCAGCCCACCTCACAAGTGTGTCAAGGTCCCTCTGGATGGCATTCCTTCCCTCCAGCGTATCAACTGAACCACACAGCTTGGTGTCATCGTCAAACTTGCTGAGGGCACACTCAATTCCATTGTCCATGTCAGCGACAAAAATATTAAACAAGACCGGTCCCAACACTGATCCCTGAGGGACACCACTCGTTACTGGTTTCCAGATGGACATTGAACCGTTGACCACAACTCTTTGAGTGCGACCATCCAGCCAGTTCTTTATCCACCGAGTGGTCCACCTATCACATTGATGACACTCCAATTTAGAGACAAGGATGTCATGTGGGACAGTGTTGAATATTTTGCACAAGTCCAGGTAGATGACATCAACTGCTCCACTCCTGTCCATCACTTTTGTAGCCCCATCATAGAAGGCCACCAAATTGGTCAGGCAGGATTTCCCCTTAGTGAAGCCATGCTGGCTGTCACCAAGCACCTTGTTGTTTTTCATGTGCCCTAGCATGCCTTCCAGGAGAAACTGCCAGGATAAATGCCAGGAACCAGAAAAATTCTTTAATTTCTCTCTACAGAATCTGTCAAGAGAGCAGATTAGAGAGAGCTCTTGTTATCTTTAAGCAGTGCTGTTTGTGTTGAAGGATCAAAATCTCTCACAAAGAAAACACAACCACCTCTTCTCCCCTTACCTCCATGATGTTTCCAATTATCCTAGATTGATGCCTCTCTCATTGACTAATAGGTCATCCAGAAGCTAGGACATATTACGGAAATAGCTTGTTAGCCTCTTCCCTACAGTGACTCAAAGAACTTAGACTCCACACATGAGGACTAAAATGTAGATCATACCATGAGCTTACTGTACACGTAACAAGGAAATGCTATCCCTGACACTCCTGAGGCCATCTTCCCTGTCAGCAGGAAACTAGCAAAATCCCAGCAGGAGAATGAGGAATGCCATTCCCAAAAAGAGGAGGTAGGCTAGAGATTCTTCATGTGTGCTTCACAGGAGAGCACAGGTCCCACTTCAAAGTCAGCAGGAAGCTTGGTATATTCCTTCTGGATTAGGGATGAGATCTGTGACTTGTATGAAGAGCTTATCTATCTCCTAATACATCAGAAATCAGCTGAAGATCAAAGATGAAGAGTTGCAACCTAACATTCATTGAAGTCCCTGTGGCTGCATCAAACCGAAAAAAAGGCCTGGGACTTATTCCGGTAGCACACAGCAACTGAGTGGTTTAGCACAGATTAAAATCAGACCTCGCCCTCTAACCATAAAGCTTCACCACATCCTCTTATTTGCCACTGTTTAGCTGCACACTAATGGCCACTAAAAGGAAACAATGAAAAGAGACATGGTTATGCCACACTTGGAAAACGTCTGCAGGGGCAGAAACCTCTTCAGATGCTGTATGTTGTTCGTACTTATGAATGCCTCTGAATGCACCATGATCCTTTTTTTGTTCATGTCTGGAAAGTCACATACCCTTTCCAGTGCACATTATTTTGTATGTTTTAATGATATGCCATTGTGAAAAAAATGCTACTCAAGTGCTTGTAAAAACACAGAAGTGTTTCAGAACAAGCAAATTACTCCAACTCATAATTTCATCGAAAACACTGTAAAAACAACCATACCATTCATATCCCAAGGAGGAAAAAGTGATAGAGATTTATGCTTTTCCTTGAACACACAGATTTATAACAGTGTGTAATGTACATTCATTTCATCCATATTTATAACTGCATTGATGCAGTCTGGTATCCATTACTTTAATCAATGTAACTTGATCATCAGAAATTTAAACCACAACTTTTAACACATATTACCAAGAATTTCTATTGGATTCAAAAAAGAAGAGTATATCAAAGTCCCAGCTGCAATTAGTTATTAAAACTGAACTTCTTTGCTTAAATACATCTGTTTGTTCACATAGACTCTGTTCCATTCTGCTGTGTGCTGGGTATTTTACTTCAGGTTAGTCCTACAACAACTAACTACAAAATACCTTGAGGGTAGAAGGAAAAAAAATGCAGTTAAGGATCATATTTGGGAGAATTCTTGTAAATAAATCTTTTACATCTTGGCAAAGTGAAATCAGAAATTGAAGAGTCAGTGACAGCAGTAGCCTCTAGTCACTTAGAGTGAAGTGGAAAAAATAATTCCAGGCCGAGATCAAAGGCTACAATTGACAGACAGCAGAAATTAAACCCAGATACCATTTTATAAACATGGAGCGATTGACTCTCACCACATGGTTATTGTCCAGCACTGGAAAATAAAACATCTGTACTCCTAGAAGTCCTGAATGGATGACCCAAAATTGAAATTACTCAGTTACCTGATACAAAGAAGGTATTCCATTGTTTTTCTTATTTTGATTTTAGTAAGTCAGCAGCATAAAACAGTGAAATACATGGATTGTTAGAAAATAGTGGATTAAAATGAACATCCATACATTTTATAATAGAAAATTACCTTTTTTTTTTCATCTTTACGCCTATATTTCACTATTTTTACTGCAGGTGAATGCCAGTAACTCTACAAATTTCAATGGGTTTAGTTTGGATATAGCCAGGAACACAATCTTGTATGCAACTGATGAGAAGAGGATGCTGTCTATGATGTTGTAGGAGCATTGTTTAAGCAGATGCATTTCATGCTTTCTAAGGTACGTAAATTACATATTTCAGAATAATTTTTCACAGCTTCTTTTTGTTCCTCTGCCTTCCTCATTGTTTTTCTTCCTTCAATACCATTAACTTGTACAAATAAAAACAATGGAAATGAGGAGACTGTATGGGAGCTTGGTGAAACCTTTGTATTATTGGGAGCAAGGTGATATATTTTAGGGACAGCTGCAAAATATGAAAATGAACACTGAAAAGGACAAATCATTTGCCATTTAGAAAGAATTTTTGATTGAAAACTTTGATTAGTTCCATCTTACTGTTCTCAGTCCTCACCCAGCTGAGTTATCACTTGAATAAGGCCTACAAAATTTGCCTGCTGTGCTGGCTGTTAAATTATTTTCCTTAGGTAAGAAGTAGAAGGAGGAAGACGAAAGATTTACAATGTGTGATACCGAGAACTCCAAGAAAAGGAGAGCATCCTGTTGCAAAATCCTGTTTTTTTTTTTTTTTTAATAACAGTATTTCTTTCTTTACATTAACATTTAAGTTTAGGTATGGTAGATGCAGAAAGAGCTTATTAAATCAGAGCCATGAGGAACATCTTCTTTAGAATTTTTAATAGTTTGCTGCTGTAAGAGAAAGATACTGACCACCAAAAAAGAGTGTGTTCCACAGCCACACTAGCCCTACTACATGAGGACTAAACTCCTCTGGATCACTGAAGAGACACTGAAAATTAGAAGATAAAGAAAAAAAAAATTGGTCCATCTCTACTTAAACTTCCAAGTATTTCCTACAAAGTTCATTAAACGTAACGACTGGCTGGATTCAGAACTATAGATGTTCAAAATAAGGTTTTACAGAAGTTGTGTTGTTCTGTTTCAGATTTGTCTTCACCTGCAATGAAGTTGCCCTCCTCAGCTGCAGATACAGAATAAAACACCAGCAGGAAAGAAAAAGACATGTCTCTTAACTTTTAGAAATGTGGGAGGTATGCTAGGTCTCTAAAAAGTTGCTATTTTCTGTTTGATTTGGAGAAGCTCCAAGAAATTCAGCTACTCACCAGAAACCCATCTAAAATGTTAACCACATTTAGCAGAATATCTTGAAAGCACTGTGTCACCCATGAGCTTCCTCCTTTGTTTCTGCTGGAAAGATCATGAAAAATGTCTCTTTTCCAAAGCTAGACAAATGATTTCAACAACAATGATGAAAACTCCAGATATTTGCTTCCTTTATCTTCCATTTCCCCTTTCTTCTATCAGCCCAGCTTCTAGAGAGCCCAAAATACTTTCTCTCTTAAGCTACCTTCTGTTGTATCCTATTGCTATAGTATTGTAGCAGCCCACACAAATTAGATGTAGCAGGGGAACAAAGAAACCACAAAGAAATCATTTCAGTACCTACAGATACTTAATTTTAGACGTTGTTCTAGGAGTGGGCAGAGGTCCACATATTCATCATGATGTGAGCCAATTCAGCCCTCCCTAGCCAGCACACTTCATGACTTGTTACTGTAACAGCCAATGTTCTCCATGTTGAACAACTCCTAGGACTGAAAACATGTAAAATGATAGTATTGCACCTCTATTGTGCTGTGCTTGCTGAAGGAGCCATTTGCTGTATTGTCTGCACCTATGTGGTGAAGTTAGGATACAGCTGCTGGGTTTTTAAAGACATCTAAATTTTTTCTGTTGGTGAGAGGAACAGCAATTTTCTGTCAGTCATCAAGTTTCCCACAGCTGCCATCGCACCACTTGAAAACAGACCCCAGGTGACCTGAATCCCAGATCCCCTCAGCCTAGGCAATATGTGGGCTGCCATATGTCGCTATGGGTAATAGCTGACGCTGAACAGGTGTATGTCATCACAGTAGACCATCTGGAGGGCACAAGATATAAAACAAAAAAAAAAAAAATGAAGGTACCTTTCCACTATACAAAATATTTCGATTACTTTTTCAAGCAAACCCAGGCATCTCATAGCTGCCTTTTTTGTTTTCTTTCATTCAAGTACCTTTCAATGGCACTACCTAAAATGAAAGAAGCAATTACACATATATTACTAGACCTGATTCTGCTTTTGTTTATCTGTAGTCTACCTCGTAACATGGTTGGATGAAATGTGTCCAATAACCACTGAAAAATGCAAAGATTACATTGCTTTATGTTTGTTCCATTACCATTAGCAGTGGACTGAATGTAACAGAAGGGTGGACAAAACTAGCAGTTGTATATAAAGCAATAGTTGAGCAAGTAGTAGCCATGCTGAAGAGACTTTCTGAAACATCTTCCACCACTCTTTGCTTAGTGGACTAACTTTGCTTAGTGGAGTGGACTGAGAAAGTTATTGAAAATATCCTGATCATCCCACTTAGCTCTGTGAGCTGAATCAAAGCAAAGCAATGGGAACAAATGTTCTCTGATAAGAAGTTTGCAATTTTGAATGGTTCTTGAGTGATATATCAGAAAATGTTAATCTAGGTGTTCAAAATTATATAAGGTGTGGTTTTTGTTTTGTATTTTTTTTCTGTTTTTTTTTCCCCTCCTCTAGGCAGAAATCTAATATCAATAGAGGTGGGACATAGAATACACTATCTCTATAATATCTCTGACGTGAAGTAATGAAGTGAACATGAAATAATCACGTGAACGTGAAGTAATCACGTGAACGTGAAGTTGAAGCCAGCAATGTGCCCTTGTGGCCAAGAAGGCAAATGGCATCCGAGGGTGCATTAGAAAGGGTGCAGTTAGTAGGGCAAGAGAGGTTCTCCTCCCCCTCTACTCTGCCTTGGTGAGGCTGCATCTGGGATATTGTGTCCAGTTCTGGGCCCCTCAGTTCAAGAAGGACAGGGAATTGCTTGAAAGAGTCCAGCGCAGAGCCACAAAGATGATTAAAGGAGTGGAACACCTCCCTTATGGGGAGAGGCTGAGGGAGCTGGGTCTCTTTAGCTTGGAGGAGACTGAGGGGTGACCTCATCAGTGTTTACAAATATGTAAAGGGTGGGTGTCAGGATGATGGAGCTAGGCTTTTTTCAGTGATATCCAGTGACAGGACAAGGGGCAATGGGTGTAAACTGGAGCATAGGAGGTTCCACATTAACATCAGGAAGAACTTCTTTACTGTAAGAGTGACAGAGCACTGGAACAGGTTGCCCAGGGGGGTTGTGGAGTCTCCTACATTGGAGATATTCAAGGCCTGCCTGGACAAGTTCCTGTGTGATGTACTCTAGGTTACCCTGCTCTTGCAGGGGGGTTGGACTAGATGATCTTTCGAGGTCCCTTCCAACCCTCGGGATTCTGTGATTCTGAAGTAAAAAGTCCTCTTTCAGTTCTGGTATATAATGTAAAAGGAGAACTGATGGTGACAGGCTTTGATTTGACAACAAAACCCCTAACCCAAACCTAGAATTCATCACTTTTAACAGCTCAAGGTGTGGTGTCATAAAGCTGTGCTGCCTCCAAAGCCTGGGACATTTGAACTTAACATTCTGGCTGAGGCTGTACTGCAAAGTTTGGTTGTACCTAGAAACTTCTCAAACAGTATTTTTATCTTATTTTAATTTAGACTCCATGTACAGTAACACTGTAGTCCATTAAAAATAAGTAATTTGTACGAATAAAGTCTGGGTAACATCATTTATGTACATTTTCAAACTTCATTGTAACTGACATGTTTTTACTACCTGAGAGTAATCCAGTTGTTACTTACCGGGTTTGAACTATTTGGGATTTTTTTGGGGGGATTGGGGTTCAATTTAACATAATTTTTAAAAATATCCCTAAGAAAATCTACTCAGTGCCTTCATTCTTGTTTGATTGTCTCTTTTGCAGCAATTTACACTGTTAAAGAATTTTATGTTAAAATTATTAAACTTTTTAAAATTATTTATCTAAAGTTTGCAAGAGTCAGTGAAAACCAGTCTATTGTCTTTATGGAGCTTTTTTTATTCTTTTAGAGTCTCATAAACCAATATTATTTTCTAAGTTAATATTTTATGTTTTTGAAACAATAATAGACTGATGTGTAATATTTAAGGTAGCCTTTTGTTTTAAACAAAAGAGAACATAATACCACTGATACTTGGAGTGAAGTGATTACACTCTTTCTTATTACCATGGTTTCCAGATGAATGAGACATACGAAGTGTGGTTTCAGATCTTATGAGCAAAACAATTAATTCCTGGTGTAACTCCACAGAATATAACAGAGTTTACATCAGGGAGTAATTTTGCCCAGCAGGATTAGACGAGTCATTTACATAAAATTGGTACTGTACATCATGTGTCGAGTTGATGAATTTGCTGAGAGATTGACTTTATAACAGTGGGTTCGCATCACATGTTATAATTATTTGTATCATCCTCAGCTTCCTATTGGGATGTGTGTTACACATCCCAAAGGAGTCTGATAAAAGACATGCAATGCAACAACATGCCACTGAAAACGTGGCAGCTGGAGAAACAACACATAGACTTTCTCTTTGGAGATTGCAAATACATCTAGAAGTTTTATTTTTACAAGAGAGGAAATTAGGTGGAATGAATGGCTTGACTGAAAAGCACACTTCGCCTCTGTCCTCATGGGTTTTGTTGCTAGACATTTTTATGCAATTCAAATTAATTGGATATTTGGCAGTATAGGGCACCTTGAACCCTAAGTCAAGTAATGCTTTCTTATTGCTCAGAACCTTAAATACAACAAATGTTATTTTTACAGTCGGCTGTTTTATCTGATCTTATCACAGATCCTTAAGTTGGTCCAGAAATGAAAAGAAGCAAAAAAAGGCAAATGTGAAAATAGTGCCAGCTGATGTGAGAAAATACCTGTAGAAAATACCGCTTACCTTCTGTGCACCCATAGCAGAGTCTCAGAAGGCAGTGAATGGCCTGTAGAGGAAATCAGCTTGGATAAATGTGTAGCTGAAAAGAATAGATCCCATTGTCTGGAAGAGCAAACCTGTCCAGTCTGCTGTTCCTGTGTTATTAAATAGGCCTTTACCCAGCATTAGGAGGAGCTTGATGGGTAAAACCTGGAGCATCCCACTTCAGGTGGGAAAAGAATGCACAAACAAAAGGAAAGAAGCAAAGAAGGTATCAGGGAGATTTGAAGGAAGAGAAAGGAGGGACAAGGCTTGGTTCATCAAATAATTGAGGAGATCCAATAGGTCTCTTTCACCAACTTGAGTGCCTGTATTCATGGAGAAGTTTCCAGCCTTTCCTTCCTCACTGACCTCAGAAACATTGTAGTTAGAGCTATTTTTTTTTTGTCCGAAACATAGCAGTATCAGTTCATACACACAATTCTCTCAAAAGGCATCAAGTTTCATTATAAATCTCCAGAGTCATTTGGCCCTAAACTCTGATGAGACAACTCATGAGCTGAGCATCTGCCTCAGATGCTGTAGTAGAGTTACTACTGCTTTAAAATTGCACAGCTGAAATCGCCCCCTATATTTTAGGTATCATTTTGACCAAAAAGAAATTTCCCTGCCAGAAAGAATCCCTCCCTGGCAGTCCTGAGGGTGACCACCACCTCGATGCACAAGCTCCATGAACATCCCTCCACTGCCAGAGCTCCCATATGCTGGGATGAGAGAGCATCTAGTCTGGAGCAAAAAGAGTTAATTTTTGTACCTTCCCATATGCCTATTGGCTTTACACGTGAAGCTTCCATGAACATATTCCCACATTAGACTTTGTGCCAATCTGGGATGTTACCCTTGCTGGTTCCAACCCAATGGTTCCAACCCAAAATAAGTAAATATATGTATGCATATGTATAGGTGGTGCAGCCTATTTACCATCCAGCCTGTTTCCAGAGTAACCTTCAAAAGCATAAGACAAGAGAGTGCTGAGCTTCTGAAGAAAAATACTGTTTCCTGCACCTCAAGACTGCAACTGTAGAAACAAATCCAAAAAAGAATAATCTATTTTGTTTCCACATTTGTAAAAGGTGGTATGAATGCTCCATTCTTGTGTAAAGCATGGTTACTATTTAGTGCTTTGAAGCTATTCAGGGCAAGCAGGCACTTATGCACCGTGCCACTAATACTTCCAAAAATAGACTATAGATAGTGCAAGGTGACTGCTTTCTTTTGAAAAACACTATGACCTCAACATGATCATAACATGTCCAAAAGTCATGCCAAGTCAGCTGCAGTTACAGTGTTCAAAGGGAAGTGAATCTGGGCACATCACTATTATAATTGCAGGGAACAGTTCAGGGAGGGTAACTAGATAAATTACAAGTAATTATTTTTAGGCTCTGACTTCTCTGTCTCTAAATCCAGAAGAGAACAAGAGCTGCCTAAAGACAAGTGGGCTTTTTCTGTATCTGCATGTGCTACATTGCCTTGTAGCTAATCAATATATGTGAGGCAACTTCAGAAGTACTGCAAAATAAATGTGCTTTAACTGAAAGAATAATGGTAGATGAGCTCAATAAATCTTCAGCAATGCGAATGGCCTTACATGAAGGCAAAATAAACATGTAAATGGAACAAAAACAATTGAAAAAGGAGCAATAGCAGACAGCACAATGTGAAGTCCCCTAAACATCTGTTGTATGGCCAATCTTACATTTTATTTCACCAGTAAAGATGTACATCCACCACCCTGAACACCCTCAAGGTACTGCTGAGGTTAACAAGGGCCACGCGAACATGCATACTTGCAGATGGATCAATTTGTCAGCCACAGAACAGCCATGGATTAAGCATTCTACTGTCAAAAAAGACAGCCCCAGATTGTTTGAGTGTTACTAGCATTGCTAGCACTGGAATAATTTTACTGACAGATGTGAATGCAGTCAATAGCCATGTTTATCTGAACTTGTTTGACTCATGGGTCATGAGAGGTTCCATTTTTAATTCTCAGGTGAGCCAGGGTGTAGGAGTGTAGTGTGGTGTAGGAGTTTAGTGTTTTCTGTTAGAAATTTCCTTACAGCTGTGACAGAACCTAGCTCCAAGAAGACCCAAATACACAAATGTCCATTTCTGGTAAACTAGATGCAGAGTAGGCTCTCCTGAAGACATCTCAAAAAGGGCTATGATGCAAGCTGGAATAGCTTTTGAACCTGTTGTGATGGCTGGCAATTAAGATTTGAAGTTGGCATGCTTCAGAAACCCTGATGGTCTGCTGTAAGAACATACTCAAATGATTCATCAGCTGGGATGAATTCAGAGTAGTCTGTATTTTACACACTGGAACAACTGCTTGTATTCAGCATTCACCAAATTTATGGTAACACTTAATCATGTGGTAAGATGCATGAAATTATATACCCTGAACGTGTGCTTCTCCTTTCCTTCTCATGTTCTCCACTTTAACACTGAGTCTTTGAGGCCTTTACCAGTTTATAATATGTCTCATTTCCTTTTGTTAGATAATCAAGCCCGAAAAGAGTGAAATCAATCTTTGGCAATCACAGTGAAACCCTTCATGCTGGCATCTACCCAACTAAAAAACTAGGTAAGAAGTATAGTCTAGCTAACAGTCAGAATCACAAAGTCATAGCATGGTTGAATTTGAAAGCATCTTTGGACATTGCCTCGAAAACCCCTTCCTCAAAGCAGGGTCAGTTAGAGCAGATTTCTGATGACATCTTCAGTCCAGTTTTGAATGTCTTCAGGGAAGACTATGACATCCACAGTCAAGCTGCTCCAGTGTTTCACCACTCTTCCAGTAAGGAAGTTTTTTATGACGTTTAAATGGAATTTCTTGTGTTTTAGTTTGTGGCCAGTGCCTCTTGCCCTTTCATAAAGGGGCATAGAATAGGTGAACAGGAGAATAGGTGCTTCTATCTTCTTTACAGCTTCTGGTCATTTATTTATGTGTATTGATAAGATCCCCACTGAACCTTCTCTTCTTCAGGCAGAACAGTCCCAGCTCTCTCAGCCTCTTTCCCTATGACAGATGCTCCAATCTTTCAATAATCTTCATGACCCTTTGCTGGACTCTCTTCAGTAGGTGCTTGTATTTGCTGTCGTGTGGAGTCTGTCACTAGACTTGGTTCACTCACTCCACATCTGTCTCGTATTGAGGAGCCCAGAGCTCCATATGTTTCTCCGCAGGGTTCAGTAGAGCAGAAAGACCACCTCCCTCAAACTTCTGGCAATGATTCTTCTAAAGCAGCTCAGGATCCCACTGACCTTCTTTACCACAAAACCACATTCTGGCCCATGGTCAGCTTGGCATCTACCAGATTCTTCAGATCCTTCTCTGACCAGCTGCTTTTCAGGCAGCTGGCTGGTAGCATAAAGGGAAGTTATTCCTGCCAAGATGGAGGACTTGTCTCTTCCCTTTGTTGAACAGTGTACCCATCAGCCCATTTCTCCAGCTTGTTAAGGTTCCTCAGAATGGCAGCACACCCATCTCATGTGTCATTCTCCTGTCCCAGTTTAGAATAATTTGTAAACATGATGAGAGTGCACTCTGCCCCATCATCCAGGTTATTAAGATGTTATACAGTACTGGCTGCAGCATAAGCCTATGGGATAGACTAGTGGTAGCTGATCTCCAGATGGATTGCTGCTGATCACAGGCCTCTCAGCCCAGCAGCTCAGCCAACATTAAATCCATCTCACTGGTCACTTATCTAGTTTGTACTTCATGAGTTTGTCCATGAAGTTATTATGGGAGGCAGTGCTGAAGGCCTAGTAGAAGTCAAGATAAAACAGTATCTGCTGATCTCCATCCATTGAGCCAGTCATTTCATTGCATGTTTGTCAGGCATGATTTCCCCTTTACAAATCTTGCTACCTACTCATAATGTGTCAGGAAACAGTTTATTGGAGAATTTGCTCCATTGCCTTTCCAGGGTTACAGCCAAGGCTGATCAGCCTGCCATTCCGTAGATCCTCCTTCTTGCCTTTCTTGAAGACAGGAATGACATTTGCTTTCTTCCAGTCCTTGGGAATTTTCCTTTATCTCCTTGACCTTTCAGAGATCATCATGGGTGGCCTCACAGTAACACTGATCTATTCCTTCAGCACTTGTGGGTGCATCCCATCAGATGCCATGGACTTACACACACTCCTCCTGTTTAAATATTCTCCAACTTGATCTTCCTGCCCTGAGGATAAGTGTTCCAGTGAACTAGAGGTTCCAGGACTCAAAAGGTCAGGTATGATTGTGAAAGTGAGCTTTCTTCAGCAATGACATTATAGGTGAAAGGATGGAGTAGTTAACTTTTTTCCACAGGAATGGAAAGACTTCCCCCAGCGTCTTGTATTAAAACACCTCTCTAGTGGTTTAGGGCTTTCCAAACTTTAAAAGGAATAAAATGGTGAGAAGGTTGCAATGACTATGTGTTATGGTAATACTTTTGGTCTGGTTTGGACTGAAAAATAGCTCTCCAAAAGACTAAAACCTAAACCAGAAGGAGATTAAGTGGGCTTTGATGGATAGCTACCGATGGACAGAATTCATGCAAATCACTCCAACAGTATGCCCTCCACTTACAGTCCAAGAAGGTTTATGTTAACTTTGGTATATTAGTAACTTTTTTTTCTTTCCAAGTTTGACTCTCTGAACCAACATCAGGCAAATACAGCATAAAATAACTAGCTGAATATTGTACAAGTAACACAGCAGTAAAATATGTGGTTATTTTAATATTATGAAATCTGTATGCTAAGCTGTATGACTGAAGCATGAAACAGACACACTACATAGCAGTGATACAGGCTAGTGGTCTTTTTTTCCCTTGAAAATACTGGTTGATGTTGACTTGTTGAAGCTTTTTCTTTGTGGGTTGTCTTGCAAAAGGTGTTCCTGAATTAATCTTAATTCTGATTTGGGGATTGAGAGAGCTATGTCACCATTTCACCAGCTGTTAGCCTCTGTAAAGAGTAAGAACTATATGGCTAACTTTTTCCTCACAAAGATGTTACAGGCTACTAGTGTGGTATAACCTTGTGTATAGTATAAAGAGAAATAATTTACCGCTTGTGATTTGCTGTGGCACTTGTGAATTGTTCTGCATACTCTAGTGTCCTAAAGACTTGGACACAGCTAATGTGATGTAACAGTAGAATTATGTTGTACACTCAATAACTGTGCAGTGAAGGAAACAACTTGCTGCATCATCAGAAGCACCCTTGATGGGATGTCCTAGACATGTTACTTGTTAGGCTGATTTATTGACAAAAGCTGTTGGTTTTGCAATTATAATGGAGCCATTGCAAAGCCCAGGAATCTCACTAGGCTTATTGATCCTGAGGTGTAGAGAACTGTTGGCACAAACAACTTACTTGAATGCCTGAGCTTCAGAAAAGACTCCAGCCATTACCCTTGCATCAAAATCCGAATGAGCCCATTGTCAGGCCCTTGGAAGAGGCAACATTTGTGTTTTCAAAGTCATTGTAACAACACTTTAAAAACCATAGCATCCTGTTTTTTAGAGTAAGCTGGCTGCTCTACTGAGATAGTAGACCCAGGCCAGGCAAGACACAGGACAAGACACAAGGGATCCTGATTTATATTTCATTTTCACATGTAATGGCCCATGCTGCATCACCAACTTACTTGAATTTTCTCAGGTTATTTTCAAGCACAATCTTTGGTTCCTTTCATACTCTGCATTGTGGTAAATGTTGGATCCTCTACTAAGCCCTGCTGAGCTTGAATCCCTCCTGGGATGTATCGCAGTTACAAGACTTGTCACAGCCTCTGACTGTCCCAAAACCAGAACAAGCTTTCTCCAAGACAGTATAAGCAGTGTCCCATCATTCTTTTGAAGTTGCTGATGATGTGAGTTCTTTCTTACTGATCCTTTTGTCATTTTGGATGGAGCTTACTGTGATGCAGCTGCATCCTGGAATCCATGTTTAACAAAATAGTGCATTTTTCTTTACTAGCTTGGTGTCCTCTCACAATGTTGCTGAGACAGACACTGATTGGGTAGGCTTGTTTGGCAGTGTTAAAGCATCTTCTGAAGCAGGAATGCCATGCAAGAAGAAAAGAGTTCAGTTGTTCAGGTTAGGAAGAAAATGTTGGAGCAGATAAATGATGAGATGGCATCTGTGTGGAAGCAGCTGAAGAAGGGAGAACCCACGAGGATAATTAATGTGCTGAAACATGAGCCAGATGTCAATAGAGTCAGCTTTCCTGGTAATTTGAATGCTGATTCTGTGGTCTATGTTGATGGGGAAGACTTGTGAGGCAGCCTGTTTGTGAAGTTCAGTATTGCCAGTTTTAGTCATTTGTTAGGGGTACTTGACACTTCCCACTGCAGGTACTGTCAGCTGAAGAAAAAATAAAATTTGAGGAACTGGTTAGAACAAGACAAAGTTTCATTTTTTTCCATGGAGAGCCCTTCTGCTGCACAGTATCCTACCTGAAGTGAAACAATCTGCCAAAAACCTCTAGATCTCCTGTTTAAAAGCAAAGGGGCACAGCAGGAGCCCTGTTTGGAGTTCTGCTCCTCACTCATTTTGCCTGTGACCCACAAAGGAAGGAAGGCAGGAAGGAATGAATGCAGGAAGGCTGTTGTCTGTGCTCATGTGGTTTTGTTTCAGAAAGGAACAGGAGTGTATGTGAGGATTTACTCACACACATACTAGGTAGACAGGCAGTGTCAGAGCCCACCTGCCTTGCACACAGCTCGGTCCAGCCATTACTGCTGAAAAACACTGTGTCCAGCTATCACACTTCCTCATGGGTGAGCAATCCTCAGCTCCCCAGAAAGCCAGCAGGGGAACAAAGAGTGTTTTCTCTTTGTGACACTCAGGACCTATCTGTCCACGCAGGGTGGCAGCTCAACATCAAAGTTAAGGAAGGTTTGACAGACAAGGTGCTTCACACATGGCTTCTGTTTTAGAAAGCTCTTAAGAGTGTTGGAAAAGCTGCCTGTTTGCCATTCCTATACCATTCTAATTTTTCTCTAACATTAACATTTGCAATTATTAAATATCCAATTGATAATCGAGGTGCCACCCAACACCCCTTAGGGACAGAGTGGGTGTAAGGGGCTGCAGCTCCAGCCTCTGTGCCTCACTTCAGTAGTCATAAAGCAAACACAAAAGGCAAACTCATAACTTGTGCATCTACTGGGCATTCATTAGTTTTGTAAAAATAAGTAGCTTGTGCATGCATTATTGGAGAACAGACATGTATTCAGGACAGTTGGCTTTTAAAAGGCATAAAAATACATGGAAAATGTTTCTGTTCAGTGGTACCCTGCAGTGAGTTGTTTTACACACATCTGTCCCTCTTCTCTTTGCAGGTTGTGGCTGTTCCAACCAGTTTTGCCCCTGGCCCTGAAAGTCATACTTCTGATGGGCAGTTTACTTTATCATTTGCATGGAACTTCCCACTTTTTCAGAACGACCCAGGGACAAACTCTTATTTCAAATATGCTGGTATGAACCTGGACCACAAAAGATCTTAGTTTAATCTGAATTGTGCTCGTGGTAATGAAATCTGATGTACCTAATGGGAGGGGGTTTATGGCTCCAGCCCTGAGCTGATGTAAATCGGAACCGCTCCACAGAAGTTGGTGGAGATTTTTTACATCCCCTAAAGATCTGACCATGCAAGCTAGCAGTTTCTTTTATAGTTTGCACTGATGTTTGCTTTGGCCTTGCTGTGGGACAAAAAAGCACATACCTTCTGCTTCTTTATGCAAGACAAAGCAGAAGACAGCCCTCTGATTGCTAGCCTTTCACAGCTGCCTGGACCATAGTGGTACAGTGTGCTTGAGGAGAAGGTCACTGGAAGATAACAAGTCTAAACTTGCAAGTCTCAACTACTCTTAATAATTCAGCGCTGAGGTCAGGGCAGCTGTGGGAGTCTTTATGCCCTTCAGGAATCTGAGTTAACTATTGGCTAGATGTTCCTATGTCAGCAAAGAGTGACTCCAAGCTGGGGTATGCTTCACATATTTCTGTCCAGTCAGGATAGGGAGCATATCTTTCCTGGTAGATTTGTTCCAGATGAGTGCTGGGGAACATGGAGGCATTTCCACTTCCACTGTTGAGCTGGAAGAGCAAAACTAGGGATGTACACAGTAAATAATAGCCAAGCTCAACACAAGTAAGCTGTAGATAGAAGATATCTCTGCAAAGACTTGAAAAAATTCAAAGAATTAGTTCCCTGAAATCCCTTAAAAATCTCTCAGAAATATCTAGGAATGATTGGTTTCATATAATTTTCCAGAAGTTTGAGCAGGAGTTAATATTACTGAAGAAGTGTAAAACAGTGTTTTTTAAATACATTAAAATTTATCCTTTTTCTTAGAAAAGGGGACTGTGTTATCACCCTTAAAAAAATGTAGCTGTCTGTGTGAGAACTACATTCAGAGGTATATTTATTTTAAAATTATGTGGCATATTTTATGTGGTATGTTATATATGTGGTAATGTCAGTGGTATGTTGATATATTATTTAATTATTCCTTGATTAGCATGATCTGTATGGCCTTCACCCACTCTCATGTATGTCACAGGCAGGATTGCAAAAGTGGGATAACATCTGTGTGAAAGTAAAACAAGGTCTGAACCAGGGCTGCCTGGCCTGTTACCCACTTATGACTCGCATCCTGCTGCAAGACAGGGATTGTTCAGTAGCATCACACAGCTTCTCACTGGCATTTTGACATCTTTAAGAAATGCCATTGGATAGACAATGCTGCCTGTTGTATCCTCCACCAGTGGGCAGAGCTTGACGCTTCACAAAAAGCTGTGACCCTCCTGTAACAATTCATGTCTGCAACTTATAAGGACTTCCAAGAAACTGCCTGAAGTTGTGCAATTAACAAGAAATTACTCCTGAGGGAATTCTGTTCCTCATCTCAGCTGGCATTCAACTTATCTATGGAGAATATACACATTCAGCCTATATTCTTTTAATCTTAGTTTAGTTTGTTAGTAATTAAAATCTTTCCTGAGCCTGAAGTGCTGTACATATATTTATTTTTTGACTTACTGAGACTGAAATACAGACCTGCTCTGTGGTCTCTGGCAAAAGACATTTCAACTATATGTTCCTTGGTTTCCCTTCCAACTCTTGGTCTGCCTTGTTTTATCAGTGAACCTGCTTGATGTCCCCACTGTGTGCACACATTGCCCTAGAACAACAGGAACTCAATGTTGGCTGGATCCTACAGGTCCCATTAGAATACAAATTGTTAATCATTAGTGAGAAGATTAATGCACTGAGAGTGTTTTCAGTCACAGTGTGTATAGTTTGGGACCATTTGCTAATCCCCAAGGTAATATTAATTTTAAAAAATCTTAACGTGGAGCTTTGTTGGCACTAGTGATTTCATCATGAGTCTCCTGATATTTGGTGTTTCTTGTCAAGATCCACTTCCTGGAAACCTAAGCATCTTGGCTTGCATTTTGAAACAGGCAAGTTTTCAGAGCCTACAGTAGCAGTGAGGCTGGGAAACATTTCCCAGGTATGCTCTGGAGACTCAGAAAGGGAAAGAAAAATATCTTAAAATGTGTTAATTAAAAAGCAAAACAATGATTCTACACGAAAAGCTCTTTTTATTTTTCCCATTATATGTGTGGCTTACACTGCCTTCTGTGCAAAAATGTGTATCTTGGAGTGGGATAGGACCCCCCCAGTGGTTCTGAAGGAAAAAAGATAAATTGATTCTAATGTCATAGCTATGCCTAGGTTGGTACTGTCCCTCTAAATGTATCAATTTTATTCTTTTTTTCATCCTGATTTATTTTTAACAGCCCCAAATTTCAGATTTTCCTCCTTGTAGTTCTCTTTCTTAATATCCTTGGGGTTTATTTTTTCATCACTTTGTTTCTGCCCTTGTTTGGTTTATTTTTTTCTCCACCCTTGATAATGTCCTCAGACTTGATCCACATTGAGTTTACATCAAGGAGTAGCATGAAAGGCATGAAACAAGCCATCAGTGGTACAGAAAGCAGTTTTCTCTTACTCTTCTCCACTGTGATCTAAAAAGAGCCTGGAATAGTTAAGAAAATGTCCTGGACTAATTTATGCTATGTGTCACTGGCTGAAGATTTCCCGTTAGTTGAAGGGAGATGTTCCACAGGCCACTGTGCTGTTTTAGAAACTAATCTATTTCAATGCTTCTTATGTAGACAGTCCAACAAATTTCCAAACAACCAGAAAACTTAGGCAAATAATGTTGAAAGCAGAGTACTGGGCTTACACAAAGCAATCTGCATTACTCCCGTACCTTCTTTTAGGGCTGGATTCTGATAATCAGGTCAACTGATTGGTGAGGTAAAAAGACAGATGTTTGCCAAAGAGCAAAATTCCTTCTGGGGACAGAGAGGGATCCTGATGGCATCTTAAAGTAGGGAAGGCTGTTCAAGTGGGCTGAGGGCTTACTAATTGTGATGCTTGGGTGTTGCAATCCCTCTTGCATCTAACGACTTCGAAGTGTTTTACAGAAGCAGTGACTATAACCTGAATTTTACAGGGAGGAAATTGAGGCCCAGAAATGCATCTCACTTTGCCCAAGGTCACTGCAGTCCCACTGCTGTTCTCCCCTACTCGGCCACAGTGCCTGCCAGCAGATGGGGTGGGGAGAGCTAAGAGTGTGGGCTGCCAACACATTTTGCAATCAGGGATATGGTAGGGATGAGAGGGAAGGAAGGGAGAGGGAAAGAAAGGGAAGGTAAACAGTAGCAAAAGGTGCCCGTGTGAGGGGGGTGGAATGTTGCACATGTTGGAGATGGGGCTTGGAGGCTTCAGGAGCCAAGTGAGCAGTAGCTGAGGTAGGAGGGAGAGTGGGAGTAGCTTTCTGCAGAGGGACATTCTTTGTTCTCATCTACTTATGCAAGTTTCGTCAGTGGCTGGAAATGTTTCTGCAAGCACTGATGGGAATATTCTATGGAAACCCTCCAATCTATTGGTGTAAGGCTCTGTTTCCATACACTCAAAACCATGTCTTCGAAGAAATAAAACTTCTGTGTTTTGTACTTTTAGTAGGATATGATGTATTTCCCCTTAAATTTGCTAGCATTTTTCTTGTTTCTTTTTTCTTTTCTTTTTTTTTTAAGTATTTTCCTTGTCTACTGCCAGACCTTTCAAAGGGAAAGCAAGCTCTGCATTTAGTTTCTTGCTCCTCCACTCTAGATAACTTATCATTTTAGCCTGTCTGGAAATCTGGAAATCCTTATGCTTGGAACTTTATCATAGACATTTCCTCTGCAGGAAGAATGATCAGACCAACAACAGCATCTTGTATTGAAGGCAGAGGAAATGGATGACTGCATAGCTTGGATTTGCTGTTTGGGTATTCTGCACTTAATGGTCGGATTCCCATCTATCTGTCATTTCCTTGGACAAGAAGCACAAACTGCATTCAGAACTTTGTATCATGTGTTATATGTGGACCAACCTGTCTGTTGCCCACTCCTTCTTCAGCCCTCTGGAAAAGGTGCATGTTCTAGGACCCTTCTCACAAGAAAGAAGGAGAGTTTTTGTTTTGATCTGTTCTTTTTATCATTGCCAATCCTTGTGTGGGACAGAGCAGCCATGGACAACAGAGAAGTTTGCCTTCAGGCTTGCAAGCTATTTGAACTTCAAGTGATCAAGCCAATGCTTAGCAAGTGCAGGGTCATCAGCAGTCACAAATGCACAGTGGTGACTTACAGGGAGATGTTTGCTTGTGTTATGAAATGTGTGGAGTGAGAATGCACACCGGGGATTTGTTCATTTTAGCAAACCTGGCAGAACCTTCCTGTGACCTAAATAGAATACCTTGCTCTACATAAAGTATGCATATTTTCTGATTTATTCATGAAAGGTTTGCTTTACAAAGGTATTTGGAACTGTGTAATCTCAGAATACATGATACATGTAGCTGGCTGCTCAGCTGGCATTTGCACAAATTGCTTTGATATATGGCTGTAACGTATGAAAGCACAGTGAGGCCAATTTAAATACTTGATACTGGAGTAAACTGATTAAAAGAGTAAATTAGATCTAACCTACAGATTTTCTTGCTACTGCTTAGAGAAGGTTGCTCTCCAGAATGAATAATTGATAAAGGGATGGGAGACTACACTGTAGTAAGCAATAAAATCCTCCAATATTAAATGGGCAGGGTTGAGGGCAGATCCATCAGTGGGATGCACTGGTGTTGTGTCTTTCACTTTAAGGGTCATTCACTGATTTATAACAAATCAGGATCCAACACATTGTGTTAACCAGATCAATAACTGAAGAACTCTGCTGCTTTTACTTGGGACACTTTATGCCCTTGGTTACTCTTTCCCAGTGGTAGAAAAGAAAGTCTAAGGTAATACTTCATCAAATCTGTGAATTTATCAGGGAATGTCCAATGTATATCTTTAATGGTTTGCCCATATATTATTCGTACATGTTTCCTGCTGTAATATATTCAGCAGCAAGGTAGATGGAGCTGGTTGCTTGCAAGCAAACCTTATTTTGGAGCTTTGGAAGAAATTGGGGTTAATTTACAATAGAATGAAAGTGACATTTGTAAAGATGGTAAGAAGGGAATGCCAGAATCCATTACACTGATGATCCTACAAATGCACTGGCATTCTCCATTGGTGAGTTAATGTTCAAATCCTATCAGCATTACTTGCTGAACTTACTGCAACTTCATGGCAAACTTCCAGATTTTTATCATGCCAAATATCTTATAATAGATGGGACTGCACAAATTATTCAGAAAAAAAAATCTCTGTTAAGCTCACTACCATAACACAGTAAAAAGAAATGTCTCTTTTTTGTATAAAAGTGGAAGTAGCATGAGCAAGAATGTCTCCTGTATTTCCCTTGATGAGACTCAGGGGAAATCTGCAGTGGTTTAGGTGGCCAGCTGTATGCTTGCTGCCATTTTTCTGTCAAGTGATGTACTATGGTAGGTCTTTAATGCAGTGTGGTATTAATTCAGCCCAGAATTTTATATGTTTGCAGGAAGTTGGTACAGAGCTGAATGTTCTTGACACTTACTTATGGAGAATTCTGTGAATTATGAATCTGAGCTACTAACAGCAGAGAAAAATATCTCTGTGCGTAACTCTGCAGCTTTTGTGATACTCTCCAAAACTTCCAGATGTGTTAGATGATCACACAGAAAACAGGGTCATGTCTCAGAAAAGTCATGTAGCCTGCCTGATACTGAGGTAGAAACTTTGATTACTTTCCTGGAAATAATCTTACTAAGCCTCCCATGAAATAAACTTTCTCAGTTTTTAGTCTTGTGTTTTTTTGTTTAAGGACTTTGTCTCGAGTAGCTTTAGAATTAAACTGGAGTAAGACATCTCTAATACCTAGGTTTCTCAAAAAAAACAAAAATCAAAACCAAAAAACCCAATCAAAAAACCCACAAAACCCAACCAAACTGTTTTCTAGGAGGTTGCCTGATTGAACGGTGATTTCAAATTAATACAATTAAGTCTGCATTTGTCAGTATTCACTCAGCAAATGCAAGGGGTGGGAGAAACCTTGGTTCTCCATCCTCCAGATAACGTCAAAATTTTTAAAAACTTAGTACTTACACCACTGGCTGCCCAGACCAATAAGGAACTGTCAGACTGATTCTGTACTTTGTGTTTTTCTCATGGTGTACTTTACAGTAGGAAGGGATGTATCATCCATGTGCACAGAAGATATCCAATGAAGTGCAATTCTTTCCCTCTTTTTACTTTTAATTTTATCAGTTCCAAGCAGTAAGGAATTAGAAGTCTTTCTCATCTCTCCCTCCCCTCCCCTTCTACATTCTTTACTAGAAAGATCTGTTTCTTCACTGGCTTTGTAAATCTGGACATTTTAGAGTTAATCAGGACCTGAAAGGAGCAGGATGACATGAGGTTTGCATTAAAGAGTGGTATGTGGACAAGTGGCAAAGGCATGGATTATGTGGTAATAAAAACACACTGGGTGATATTTTTGTCAGAGGGCCTCACTTCACTGCCTCCAAAATGTAAAAGCATCAGGAACTCAGACTGCTGTCTCTAAGCCATGATTGCAGAAGCAGATCAGTATGCACCTTACTCCCAACTCATTGAACTGTGTTTAGCTTTCTTCTGCAATATCAAAAACTGTCCAGGTGCAGTACTGATGGCAAGAAAATGGGGTTCAGTGTTGCTTCTGGATTAACAGAGCACCCCCCAATTGAAGCCAAACATTTTGCTAAAGAAAGTGGCTTGGCTTGCCAAAGGCTTGACTAACCAAACTAGAGATAAAATTATGATACTAAATCAATCTGGCTTCATGAAGGGATTTTTCCCCATGTGTAAAAACTGTTGTTACTGCTGCTGTTTACCTGGATTCTATTATTTCAAATTCAGTGTAAATGTGTAAAACTCTTCGGATTCAAGCATTTGTTGGCATAAACCAGTGTGACCATTGAATATAACACTGCTGACAACCATATGTGGATCCTATAGTTCTGGCCACCCATTTTCAAAGTCAGATGATCTTGCTGCAATTTTTTCAGCTGATCTCCTGTGGAATACATGGCACACATACAGCACTGCTTGCTCGTGGTAGGACTGCCTGACTCCCCTTCTGTCCCCTTGCCCCTTGTCCCAGCCTTCTGCAGTGGGAAAAGACTGTCTCTTTGACCCATCCATCCAATTAAAGCCTGTTGTTGACAGTAGCCTTTCTTTTCTTTTTTGTGGAAACAATATGATTTTATCATGCTGCCACTTCCCTTGTCTGAAGCTGGAACTGGATGCAGAAGAGTCAAAGAGCGAGAGATGAGTAGAAGAGAGACAGTGTAATGACAGAATGTTTCACATGCCTTTGAATTTCTAAGGGGATTAGGAGCTCCCCTGGTGCTTTGACATGGAGCCTATGGCAGCTGCTTTGGCAATGCCTGCCAGCGGTTACACAAATATGTTATTTTCCCCTCATTTTCCCAAGGTGCAGAGGACACAACACCCTCTGTTACAGAGCAGCAACAAAGAGCATTAGGAGCTGTCAGAGTCTGTATAGTCATGCTCCACAGTCTTTCTCCTGCTCACATGCAGGAGTGCCCCCGAGAACTTGTGTATCCATTTATTTTGTAGTCAGATACCTACCACTTCCCTTGTTGAAGCATAATTCTGCAACACTTACTGAAAGAAGTGCCAGAGTCATGCAAGTCAGTCTTCACCCCAGCCTCTACATCTCCTGAAAGAGCTTCTCTGGGTCAACCCTTTTCCCAAGCATCAGCTGAAAAAAAATCCTCTAAGCTGCTGTAACTTTATCTGCCCCACATACTCCAGAGAGTTCTTTGCACAGCAGAGGTTCTTTTCCTGAAAGCAGGACAGGGACAGCAGGTGTGCTGGTGTTCCTTCAGTGGAATCTGATTACTGGTTTGGTTGCTTTTCTCTGTCTACTTGACATAGTTGTTTAGGAAGCCATGGCTGATGGTGCATTTTTAAGCCAAGGACTGACAGAAATCAGGTGTTTTCACTTTATAAAAGAAGCATTAACCCACTGGTTGAGATCTGCCTGCAGCATCACTGGCAAACATGAAACTTAAGCTTTTCTGCAAAATTATTTCTTATTTTAAAACATTTTATGGATGTCTCAGGTAAAAAGTTTAAACATTTAACAACAATGCTAGTGGAGTTGTAGCAAAGAAAGGAATCCCTCCATAAGAAAGGACAACAGATGGGAGAAAAGGAGGTGATCCCTCATCACTGCAGAAATGGGCAAGGAAAATTACCACAAGGGAGAAGCATCAGTATTCATAGCTGCAGTGAGAGTTGAAATGATGGTCAGAACCTGTCAGTCCCAATACTGCATCCTTGAGTCACATACACTGATTCAGACATTAATTTGGACCTCAGATGTGCATGTCTGTCTCCCAGTGAGCCCTCCTGGAGGGCAGAGTGTGGTCTTCTGAATACAGTGGGTGAGGGTATAAAGCCCCATAAAGAGCATGCTCTACAGTTGTGAATGCAAAACCTGCCTCATCGGCATTTGCAAGAGACAATGGCATTTGTATCTTTGGACAGTACTTGGTTTACTGATCTCAGTGAAAGCCACACACACATGCACAGAGGGTTCACTCTAGCACCAGAGTGCTGTTAGTGTAAATGAACACTGTCATGGCCAGAGTGGCTGGTTTTATTTTTCTGCTGGGGTTCCCCTTCCCCCAAAGCACCCCTCCCCAGTCCCATTCTGAAACAACCAGTCAGTTTAAAAGCACAGTTCAGAGGGAAGAGATTCTTGTTATGCTCATGAATCTCAAAGATTTCCTAAAGAAAGAACAAAGAAAGGCAGAAAGACAGAGTGAGCTGGAAAACCAGGAGTGGGCAGCACACTTGGAAAGAAATGTCCTCCTTCTCCCCAGCCCAGGAATGCAAACAGGAAGCCGCCAGCAGAATGTTTGGAGTGTGTGCAGCTGCAGTTGGGTCTGAAGACACTAAAAACTGTGCCGAAAGTATTCAGCTTGCCTCTTACAATGGAGGGGAAACACTTGCTTTGACACTGCATTTGATAACCATTTTGTAGCAGGAGTGCAGACCCTTTCATTTGCAAGGAAAGAGAAGACAGCTGTGGCTGTCTTCAGCGAAACTTGCTATTTTATACGTGAGAGAGTGTGCTTGTTAAAGGAGGACAAAAGGGTGCTTACTGAAGTTCTGCAGGTGGCTTTTGGTTATTAACCAGAGGAGCTCATCTCGTCCAGAGTGTGTTGGGCTGCCTAATTCCACACTAAAGGAATCTTAGTTGCTGCTTGGGATAAATGATGCCTTTTTGGAGACTGCACTGTGTATTCCCTGAAACACTAAGCTACTCCCTTGGAAACAGAAGTTTCATATCTGCTAGATCATTCTTCCACAGCACATGTTTTCCATGTGTGAGTTCTGACTTGGGGAGTTTTAGGGAGAAAATTATCTGTAACAATATCTTCTAATTCATATGTAGATCAACCTCTTCAAGGTACCAGGATAAAACCACTTGAACTATGTAAATTAAGATGATTTCTTATAAATTACCTTTCTAACAGGTTGGATCTATGTCTTAATTCACAGAGCTTTAAAATTATCTCACCTACTTTTCCTCCACTGTTCTTGATCAGCTATTGACCTCGAGCTGACTTAGTTCTTAAAATAGATCAAATAAATGTATCACTTCTTTTGATTATAATACAGGTTCTGTTTTAAAAAGGCTTGCTGGAATTAGTCTTGCAGGTTCTTTGGTTGCTAACATTTTACTACTACACTTTGAAGCTGCCTGAGATTGTGCATGTGACAGAAAATCCATATTCCTAACTAACAGATTGTTTTAACATGTATTTCTGAGAGACCTGCATGGTGCTGTGTATTGGTACTTGGGTATATGTATTAATTTGTATTCTTATGGATCTGATAATCTGGATTACATCTTCGTACTTCTGTCTTCTGATGGGTCAAACACTGAAGTTTACACCTGCAACACTGCTGGAGAGTTTGCTAAAGCTACGACTTCGCTTATGATATGCTTTTGTAAAAGAACCCTGGGGGACAACGTTACCTTTGCTAGAACTAATTGCACTATGTGTTTTTTTGGGTCTAACATGCCTGAATCTTAATAAATGAGAAATTATTGTTCCTGTTTAAGTAAGTAGGTAGAGCAGTTAAATATAGAGGAAGTCAAACTGGGTGGGGGGTGGGGGGGAGAGAGAAGCTCTAGTTTCAATGACTGCAGAGGAGTAGCATTCAACAGCAATACTGCAAAAAGCATACCCAAGCTATTATTCTGGTGTGACTCCTTGTCCTCCACATCCACCACCCAGCAAGGTCCTCCCCCTCTCTCCTGCCCAGAGCTCCCCACAACATGTCCTTCCAGCAACCCTGATGCCAGATGCTACCCTTGATGTTATGCTGCCCCAGTATTTGTGGTGTCACCTTGACTGCCTGCCCAAGACCTATGGTTTGCTCTTCAGGACTCAAGAGTTTAACTCAACCCTACCACTGTGGTAGTATTTATGGTGAGAATCAGATATATATTTAACACTTGGTTGTTCCACTGCACAGCTCCATGTTTCAAAAGCAGGAATGAGCGAACACTTCCTATTTCTTTGTGCAATACATCAGATTAAGGAACGTATCTGTAGGTAAGGATCAGTTGTGTATCTGGGATCAGGCAGGAAGCTGGGAGTGGAAACCTGCTCATGTGATTCCCAGTTTGGAGCTACAAGTGTGAGGTTACCACTGTCAGCAAGAATGATACCAAATTTAGGGGAAAACTTTCAGCAAAAAGTGTTAAGAGCAGGAAGAAATCATAGATTTTTGAATGTGGAGGGAAGAATTGAAGTTGGAAAAGGAGGAGACACAGAAGAAATGGAACAAGATTGCATTTCAATCAGTCTTTAGGAAAGGTTAGTAGGGAAGGCTACTGGACACACAGAATGAGACAAGACTACAAAACACCTTGATAAGAGAAGAAAACCCTGTGTCAGCACAGTTGCCCACAAGGCAAGAGCTGTCAAATCACTGTTTTCTGACACCTTCTGTCTCTTCAACACATCTTGTGCTGTTTTTCCCTTCTTGTCAGGGTTTGGCTGACAGGGTGAAAAAAAGGGTTTTCAGAGCAAATCACAGCCTGAGGAGCTTCCCCAGTTGCAGATTGTTGCCCAAGGGAACTCCAGACCTAGATCTCAACCCATTCCTCAGTAAACAGCAAGGGTCTCAGGAGATAGAGATTGCCATTGCCACATCTTACGCAACAGCACAGATGTTGATTCATAGTTCCTATCTGTGCTCCAGTGCAAAGCTCACTCATCAGCAGCTAGATGTTTGGAGTAGGGAATTTGTCTGGGGCTCTTGCTAACCACAGCCATGAGCTTTCACCATTGCAATCAATGATTTAGGAAAAGAGTGCTTGCAATTATTGTGTGGAAAACAGCAACATTTGTCAGTTTAGACAGTGAACTGAGGAAGGTGATTAAGGCATGCTCAAAGAAGCTGGTTTTAACACCTGGATTATGATTTGAGACTCTTTGAAGGGAATCTGATTTTGAAAACAAATACTACTGTACATCATAAAACTGATGAAAACTGCTTTCCTATTTTTCTCACTGGTGTGGATTGTATTATGATCAACCTGCAAGTTTTGCTTGTAGAGACATACATCTGGGTCTGTCTTCTACCTTGTGACCTATTTTCTTTAAACGTGAAAGAATGCAATATCTGCAAAACTTTCGCCCCTCCCTCTGACAATGTGATTGAAATCGATTGACTGATTCAAAAGCAATTAGGTGGGGGTGACAGACAACACACAAGTTTTCTTCTCTAAGAAATGAGGAAAAAACCCCTCCATGGCCCTTTGAGATATCCTAAGGCCAGTATCAATAAAATTATATTTCAGATGTGAAGAAGGTCTTGCATGTCTGATACCTTGCCCTTGTTATCCCCAAAATCTATCAGGTGGTCTAATAAAAGATATTGCCTCTTCCTACAAACCTTTCTGCTCTCTATAAAATGGGGCACACAAAATCCCTTGTTGCCTGAGAGTATTTATAGTGTGTATCCATATTTTCTGTAACAGAGGTTTTATTTTCCTTTGGTTTCAGTGCAGAATCTTGTTGCTCTGAGTGCTGGAACTACCAGGGATAAACCAAACCAGCCATGTGCTTTTTGTTATTCTCAGCCTCATGAACAGCACAATATTCCCCACAAGGTGGTGGGCAACATCGAATTTTCTCTGGGGGGACTGTTTGCTTTGTATGTTCTCCTTGTAAACAACTACAACCTAAGAGCCTGGCTTGCTGTCTTGGAAAGTTTCCAGAATAAGGTGATGTGCACAGCGTTACATGGGATAAGTGTGTTTCAGTGGTTGACAGCATTTGCAACAGCAGCATCTGAAATAGAGGGCCAGAATAAATCCCGCTGCAACACAAGTCACTGGGTGATGTTCTCTGACCTGTGTTATGCAGGAAGTCAGAGTGGCTGATCAGAGCAGTCCCTTCTGGCCTCAAAATCTATGAATCTATGTTCTGATTACACATCTGAGAATGTGCAACCAAAGTTGAAAGTGGTGATTTATTGAATGCAAGCTACAGGCAGCTTCTTGTTTCTGAGCAAGCAACTGCTTTTAAAAGGGTCCCTGTAGTTCAGTGGGGTACAGACAGCTATCAGGTCTTTTGGGGCAAAGTACTCACCAGTCTGTTTCTGTAAAGTACATTTTAAATTTACAGCTCTGTGCAAGTGATATTTTATAACAAGGATTGACCCTTTCTGGAGATGGCTTTGTGGTTGATTTATAGATATATCCCCAGTAAGACTGCTTTGGGATGAGGCCAAGGTGGGTGAGATCCATCTTTTCTCTCCTGGCTTATAGATAAAGTCATATATGAAAGCATCTTGGTTTGGTGGCATGAGTTTTATTGTTGTATCCTGCTGCGGACTATTTGAACCACGTTGTAACAGATGACGTGTCAACAGCTCTTAGGAGGCTTGTCTTCAGCCTGTTGTTTCATTTGCTTCCAAAGACATCACATGCAGAGCAGAAGATGCCTACAGCTGCCGTGAATCACTTTAAAGATACAAGCTTCAGCATTTCTGAATAAGGGAGCTCCTGTCGTACCCTCAGATGTTTGAAGGAATATGATGCATCTCAGATGCTTTCTGACAGCTGTGGTCCTTTAAAATACTGGGGAAAGGATAGCAGGAAAATGCCCTGGTGTGCTGGTGGGTCAGAGGTAGTACAAAAGGCTGAAGGTATGGGAGAAGTGGCTTCATGGACAGCCAGAATTTTAACTCCAGGATGCTGTTAGGATTTCAGACGTTATCTGTTGGTCATATTATTGACTTCAAAGTAGGGAAAGAGGTATTGGCCAGGTTTGGAGCAACAAAGACTGGCAGAAGCCTTTGTAAAACCAATAATGGACCAAAGAACCAGCATTAATAACACATTTATCTCTCAGATATGAAGGCTATGGTAATATTCTGCTTTGAACAGTGAAAGTCCAGGACTATATTATTATTATGTAAAATACATAATGTCAGTAGGCAAACATCATTGACTAAAGAGCTCTGCACATTTAAGAATGTTAGGCCTTAGTTCTGGAAATTTCTCTAAAAACAATTATGTCTTTGCTGTACTTGATTGAATGGTTAAAGCCATTCTAACAATGAAATTATCATTTTGAATTAGAAGAGCAACCCGTTCAATTGTAAAACATGTAAATATTAAGGCAACCATATATCTAGGTGTATATATTATCTTTATTTACAGTACTCCCTTAATTAAGAGGATTAACTGAGTAGAGATTGCACTCTAAACTGTTCTATAATTATTAAAATGAATGTTTACATTTGCCTAAATTGTGGAAAAGTAATTTAGAAGATGAATTCAAGAAATATTGAGGAAATCTGCATACAGAGAATGTAATTATTATTGATATTTGCATACCTTCCCTTTCTGCTTTCACACACTATTACAAACCACGCATAACATGACTAAAGGAATGATTGGAGAGGCTGCTGTAAGTACAAATATGGTTTCATCAATAAATGTTCAGGCTTCCAGGTGAAAAACAAACGGCATGGCTGTGGAGAAGAAATATTACATTTTATTTAGATATTTATTTGGAATGGGTTCTGCACAGATAAATCCATACTCAGAATATAGCAGTCTGTTGTGACAAAGATGAATGTTGTTGAAAAGAACAAGTAAGACAGAAAAAATTTCACATGTCAATGGAAGCAAGCACAAGGGCTAGCAGATAAGGTAGCTCTGTGCTCCAGGTAGTGGAGGGTGGGAATGGACAACACTGAGATAAGCTTTCCCTCCAGCACTGATGAACAGGTCTTGATTCAGAGGTGCTCCTGTACCAGTGTTAAGTAGAAGAAGACTCCAAGTACAATAAAACAATTGAAAACAAGAAGACCCTGGTGATACCCAAGTTCACAAATCCTGATAGACAACTATATGTCTCCTGCAACCAAGCCACTGCTCTGTGTTTTGGTGAGCAACAGACTCCAGCTGCCATCCAAGGGCAAGTGGAACACAGAATTTTGTGGATTCTTGAGAAAAAAAAAAAAGGAAGAAAAGAAAAGATTAAATTGTGAACTGGAAGTGAAACAGAAGGAGAATTAAATGGCAAAAATAATTAGTGGAGTACTCGGTAGAAGCAGCTACACCCAACATTAGGTTTCTGAAACAGCCCAGTATTAAGTGACTGACTTGTTCTTCTGCAAATCAGGACTCTTTAAAAGATACATGGAGAGGGCATCCAAATTCAGCTGGTACTCTTTGGAACCTTGGCTGATACATTCCCACCAGAGCTGTGAGAAAGAGCTGAGAATCCCACAAGACCTTGCAATGCAGCTGATATGGGCCCTTGCACAGAGAAGGATCATGTGTGTGTCTATTTATATTTATGTGCTGTATCTAGTGAGACAAGCAATAGAAAAGAGGGGCCTTGTCAAGATTATCTGTCATGAGATAGGAGAAACCCGTGTATCACTCATCCTGAAGGCTGTGCACCAGGGAGCGAAAGAACCTCATGCTCCCCTGACAATGAAAATAATGAAGTCAGATTATCCAAGAAAACTGTGAGTTTGCCTTACCCACAAACCTCAGCCTGAGGAAGAGAAGAAGAATTACCAGAAAGGTCATTCTGAGCAGCCAGAGTCAAGGACAGAGCTGAACAGCCACTGAAACCCATGAGGAGCAAACACGGAGCTTACAAAGAGGGAGAAAGCGGCAAGTATTCAAGGGAAATAAATATCAGCATGAAAAATTTTAACACTACTAAGGAAACATAGGAGAGATTTCTCTCCATGTTGTGAAGACCTAAAATGGCATGCTGATAGGATCCCCAGAGGGAGCACGTCATCTATAACTATGCAGCCTTGAACATGCTGATACTACTAATAAAAGAACAGTTCAGATCACAGAAATTAATTAGTTTAGAACTGCAACCACCAAGAAGAGTGTATGCACACAGCAGCATCCCAAAGTGTGTTCCTATTAACGATTCTCTGTCTGGTGTGCTGTTGACAGAATCCTGTCTGTCTCAACAAAACTCTGGAAGCAGCTTTAAACTTCAGGCCCCCATCAAACAGCAAGTGGTCTCCCGGCAGCATGCCTGCATGGAAGCTAGTAAATCCAGCAAATAAGGACTCGACAGCATCTCCTGCTGTCACGAGGAAAACTTCAACTGCTATACTGGAAACCTCCCTTTTCCTTGAGGGGCCATCTCTTTGCATGCACTTACCATGCCTGAAAAGAAGAGCTGTGCTGCTAGTTATTGAAGCACCGAGTCCTGCCTTCCTAACAGGATCCATCTGTGGGCAAAAGGGGCAGAACTTTTGGGAGTCTCCAGCACCCTGCAGGATGGAGCCAGGCTCCTCATGGGATTTTTTGCTACGGAAGACATGTTTTTCCTGTACTGAGAAGCAGAATGAAGACTTATGTGCATTTTCCTGCTTAACCTGTTCAAGCAAGAGGGGGCTCAGCACTCTGGAGTCAGGAGCTCATTTAGAGGCACCTTGGTAGTTCAGAGTTCCCATGTCCATTACTTCATCAGCCACAATTTACTGCAGTGTGATGTGATATACAGCAGGGCCATTTCATCTCCCAGAACTTTAGAGAGGGGGGTCTGTGTTTTAGCATCTACCAGTTTTATCTCTGCCATCTGAATCTCATTTCCAGGATAACCAAGGGTCCTTCTAATTACTGCTCTGTTGAATGTATATTGCTCAAAGTCCTTTTGTTTTGGCTGAAATCAGGGAAAATTCAAACTGATGTCATTAGTAATTTCTTCAGTGGAAACCCACTGACATCCAATGAAAAATCATAATAAAGTGATACCAATCTGACTACTTATCTGACTACCTTGTAGAAGTATAAAGTTTGAAGAATATGCCTGAATTTTGTAAATATTTAAGCAAAAAAAGCACCATTGCAAGACCTCCATGATGGCTGGCAGCATGTTCTTATTCAGATACCAGAGAGGACAACAGTATTTTATATAGCTAACCATGACTTGTCTCTTTGCCAGAACACATATTACGGGTCATGATGCAGGGCCTCTGATTGCTCTAGGCATTTGCTGCTGTGGTTTAGTGACAACAAAATATATGGGGTCAGCTCTCAGCTCTGCCAATGATTTGCCATGTGACTTTGGGCATGTTGTGTCCCCTGCCTCAGTTTCCACATCTAACATGTAACATTTTAAAATCAATTATCTATGTCAATGAGCCTAAAAAGAATGCAGCATTGATTTTTATTTTTTTTTTTAACTTCTCCCCTTTGGACATGAGGATTGTGATTTATCTATTACATATGAGTACTATGCAGCACTCAGTGTCTTGTACTCATTAATGTCCTTGGAAAACCCCCACGAGGTTGGTAAGCAATACTGTTCTCATTTTGCATTTGAATCACAGCAATATGAAAGGCAAAAGGACACATTTTAAAAGCAATCTTTTATCTTTGTATCTACCTTTATTTGCATCAACCTGTTCTTTTAAAAGCTGGCAAGATGGAGATTCCACAACCTCCATGGACAATCTTCCCCGGTCTTTAACTACTCTTACCATCAGAAAATTTCCCTTGATGTTTGCCTGATCTGAATCTTCTTCACTGCATTTTAAATCTTTGAGTGTGGAGAAGCATTTGTATCTTTCCCTTTTGCAGCAACTCATCTATAGGTAAGAATTACCCTCCTGACTAACCACAGATTTTTCTTTTCAGGGAGAAAAAACAACGATTTCTTTTTAGAGAGAAACTGGTCATTCCTTCTCAGTCACTTTTGTAAGATTTTCGATTGAACTGTCATTTCTCCAGGGGAGTCTCTGTGTCCTTTCAATTGTAGTGCTGAAAGCTGGACACCGTGTTCTGGTTGAGAGGTTGCATAGAGAAAGATTACTTCGTGTGCCTGCTAGATAACACTCCTATTCATATATGTGAGTATCATGTCAGCCTTTCTTAGTAGTGTGACATTGTTGACTCATCTTCATCTTGTGACTGACAGTCATCCCCAGATGTTTCTCTGCACAATTGTTGGTGAGCCAGTTCTTGCTCCATCATGTACCTGTGTGGTTAGTTATGCTCAGCCTGGTCCTTGTGAATTGTATTCAGCCACCTCTGTTAGCTGCCAAAATAACTTTTATTCTTATTAGCTCACTTGCAGCCCTTCCAACCTCAGTGCTCTCTTCAGATGTTAACTGTATTTCCATTTATCATAACATTGATCATAACTTCATAACATTGAAGTTATTAATGAAAATGGTGAATCATAGAATCACAGAAGCAGGTTGAAAAAGACCTTAAGATCATTGAGTTCAACCATTAGCCTGATACTCCCAAGACCACCACTAAACCCCTTCCCTGAGCACATGTCCCTAAATGTCCCTAACGGACATTTACATGTCCTTTAAAATGCCTCCAGGGGATGGTGACTCAACCACTTCCCTGAGCAGCCTGTTCCAACGTTTGACAACTCTTTGGGGGAAGAATTTTTTCCTGATACCCAATCTAAGCCTCTCCTGATGCAGCTTGAGGCCATCTCTTCCAATTGGTGAAAAGACCGACCCCCACCCTGCTACAACCTCCTTTCAGGTAGTTGTAGAGCAGTAAGGTCCCCCTCAGCCTCCTTTTCTCCAAAATAAATATCTCCAGTTCCCTCAGCCATTCCTCATCACACTTGTGCTCCAGACTCTTCACCAGCTTTGTTGCTCTTCTTTGGACACACTCCAGCACCTCAATGTCTTTCTTGTAGTGAGGGGCCCAGAACTGAACACAGGGCTCTAGGTGCAGCCTCACCAGTGCTGTCCAGCCTGTTCAGATCCCTCTGCAGAGCCCTCCTACTCTCCAATAGATCAGCACTCCCACCCAGCATGGTGTTGTCTGCAAACTGACTCAGGGTGCACTTGATCTCTTCTTTCAGATCACTGATAAAGACACTAAACAGAACTGACCCCAATAATGTTCCTGCAGAACACCACTTGTGCCCATCTGCCAACTGGATTTAACCCCATTCACCTCCACTCTCTGGGCCCCAACATCCAGCTGGTTGCTGTTTTCACAGAATCATAGAATAGTTAGGGTTGGAAAGGACCTCAAGATCATCTAGTTCCAACCCTCTGCCATGGGCAGGGACATGTCACACTAAACCATATCACCCAAGGCTTCATCCAACCTGGCCTTGAACACTGACAGGGATGGAGCATTCACAGCTTCCCTGGGCAACCCATTCCAGTACCTCACCACCCTAACAGTAAAGAATTTCTTCCTTATATCCAGTCTAAACGTCTGATGTTTAAGTTTCAACCAGTTACCCCTTGTCCTATCACTACAGTCCCTAATGAGGAGTCCTTCCCCAGCGTCCCTGTAGGCCCCCTTCAGATACTGGAAGGCTGCTATGAGGTCTCCACACAGCTTCTCTTCTCCAGGCTGAACAGCCCCAACTTTCTCAGCCTGTCTTCATATGGGAGGTGCTCCAGTCCCCTGATCATCCTTGTGACCCTCCTCTGGACTTGTTCCAACAGTTCCATGTCCTTTTTATGCTGAGAACACCAGAACTGCACACAATACTCCAAGTGAGGTCTCAGCAAACAGCACACCCATCCAAGCTATGCACAGTTTCTCCAGGAGAATGCGGGAAGTGATATCAAAGGCTTTTCTAAAGTCTAGGAAGACAACAACCACAGCATTTCCCTCATCCACTAAGCATGCCACCTCATCATAGAAGGAGATCAGGTTGGTCAAGCAGGACCTGCCTTTCTTAAGCCCATGCTGACTGGGTCTGGTCACTTGGTTGTCCTGTACATGGGGACATTTGCTCCTGTGACTTTAAGAGCTCCTTCTTGAGGGATGTCCAGCCTTCCCAGAATCCTTTGTGCTTCGGGGCTGCTTCCCAAAGAACTCTGTCAGCCAGTCTCCTGAACAGGCCAAAGTCTGCCCTCCGGAAGTCCCAAAGCAACAGTTCTGCTGATCCTCCTCCTTCTCCCAGAACTGGACACCAATCATTTAATGACCGCTATGCCCAAGACAGCCTCCAACCACCATGTCACCCAAGTCCATCTCTGGCAGTGAACAGCAGGTCCCATGGGGTGCCTCCCCTAGTTGCCTCACTCACCAGCTGGATCCGGAAGTGATCTTCCACACACTGCAGGAACCTCCTGGACCGTTTTCTTTCTGCCGTGTTGCATGTCCAGCAGACATCTGGTAGGTTGAAGTCCCCCACAAGAATGAGGGTTAGTAACTGTGAGACTTCTCCCAGCTGTCAATGCAGTATTTCTACTGTCTCTTCCTCCTGGTTGGGTGGTCTGTAACAGACTCCCACCATGATATCTGCCTTGTTGGTCTTTCCCATTATTCTTACCCTTAAACAACTCTATCATCACCTGTAGACATTCAAAAGCACTCGCTAGCATACTGTGCTACTTCAATGCCTCTCCTTCCTTGCCTATCCCTTCTGAAGAATTTATCCACTGCTGCACTCCAACTGAGTCATCCCACCATGTTTCCATTATGGCAACTATATCACAGTTTTCCCACTGCATAATAGCTTCCAGCTCCCCCTGTTTGATCCTCATGCTGTGTGCATTGGTGCAGATGCCCTTCAGTTGAGTTATTGATGTTGGCACCTTCCTGGAGGTAGAAGCCCTAATTTCTATGTGACATTCTCAGGCACTTCTGTGGTTTCTAACACATCAACAGCTCTAGTATCTTTGCTGTCACATGTATCTCCATCCTCTACTTACTTCCACTGAGAGAGCAGAGTGATGCACCTCACTATCATAATAGGGTTCCTTTGGAGACAGAATCCTGCAGAATCCCCTTAGAAACATCTTTAGATTTTGACAGTCAACCATTAATAGTTATTGTCTAAGTATGACTTTCAACCACCTCACACCATGTTATTTCATTTTTATTTAGATATCCTTATCTTAGAATGTCTTCTTCTATAAAGTAAAAAGCCTTATAAAATTTGAGATAGATGAGACCTATTTTCTCCATCCACACAAGGTCTGTTTCTTTGTCAGAGAAAGAAATAAGGTTGCTTTGACATGATTTGCTCTTCATAAACTTGTATTGGCTGCTGCTAATTTGTTTTCCTCAAAGTTCTTACAGGTAAGTTTACCTAGGATGCTAGCACAACGTCTAGCAGGAATAGAGATCTCCCTGGCTGGTCCACAACTCCAGCTCCATCTTCTTGTTTTTAGGGCCACATGTGGTATTCACTCTTTCTAGTGTTCTAGGGCATAACATTTTCTTCTGGCTTCTCAGAGAAAACCACTGACAGCTCTGAAATTGCTTTAGGCTGCTCTTTTAAGTAGTGGGGGATAAAATTTATCAGATGGAGATGACTTGATAAGACCAATTTATCAGAGTGTTCTCTAACACACTATTTTCCCTTTTGGGCCTGACGTTACCTCTTTGCTGCTGGCATTCATTGGATTTGCCACCTGGTTGCAGTTGACCTCTTTTTGTATAGAGTGAAGCAAAAAAACATCAAATACTTTCAACTTTCTGGCATCATCTGTCGGTGTCTTTCTCTCCACAGAGAGCAGCAGACCAAGACCTCACTTTGTTGAAGTTCTGGAGAGTTTTTGTTTCGTTAAGTTTTTTCTCTTTACTGAGAAACATTGTCATTTTAGTTATTCTCCTGTCCTATTTGCATCATTGTTTTGTATTTTGTGGTTTTTTGGTCCTACGTGTTCATGTTATTCTTCAGTGTTTGTCTTTGCGACCAGATGTATTTTATACTTCCTGCATGCTTTCTATCTTGTTCTTCACAAAATCCAGCAGTTCTGATACAGATTTATCTCTCCTGCATTCTGTCTCCATCCTCAGTTTTAGTATAAGTTGTTCTTGTATTGTTAGCATTACCTGGTTACCTTTTTTTCTATAGGTTTGTCACCCATGGGGTAATACCCACCCCCTGACTTTACTGATGGTTGTTGTTTTGAATTCTTGTGGGATTTGTTTGGTGTTCTCTGTACCATGTATCTGGGTTATAATTGCTTTCACTCTAATTCTTCCTGGTTAGCAAAGACTGTAATGCACTGTTTTAGCAATGAGACTAATTAATCATCAAAAAGACCAACTCTTGTCATGGTCAGACTTTTCTATCTTTTTAAAAATAATATTTTAATGGAGTGATGAAGGCCACATGTGGAAAATACTAGGTGGTGCCTCCCCACTTTTAAAACTCAATATTTAAAACCGAAATTTGCACAGGTATTTGTTGGCTGTTTCACAGGAAAACTGCAAAAAGTCAGTGGTAGAACCAAATTCCTGTGGCCATCATTGCTCTCTAAATGACTTCTTTGGCACTTAGAGAGTTTAGGCTTCCCTGCATTTGGAGGAAGTTGCTTACTTCCCTGAACAATCACCCAAAACCAAGCAGTCCACAGACTCAAAGGGCAGTTTGATGGATTGACAGGTAGAGATTTGCCATTAGAATCTGATGCAGTAAAATCCATGAAAAGTAATTCAGAAATAACTTCAAAATTTGCTGGTAATGCATGACTTCTGGAGTGAGACAAATTTCCAATTCCTTTTTAAAACCTTTACAAAGAACACAAATCTTGATTTGTTAAATCATCCTGTATGTTTAATATATCTGCTCCTTTGTTTGAGTAGAGGAAAGCCATGTGCTTCATTATATGGGGTTGTATAGATCCATGTCTTAGTTTTTCCTCTCATATCTTTATTAAAATCGAAACAGAAGGCACTAATCCCTCAAATAAATGATAATTTATTTCTTCATGTTCAAATTACAAAGATTCCATGGTTGCTCTTATACTGATCAATTCAATGATTTTAATTAAAATTAAATGGTTTAAACATAAGACATAATTAAATAGATGCCTGCTATAGTTACTGCATTGGTGTGCTTCCTTTTGCTGTTTTGAGCACACATTTCCTCCGCTGAATTCAGTTACTGCCCATACAAATTGATTTCTACACCTCTTCCTACATTCTGTGAGTGTCTGCAGAATCTGGGCCTATGTCCCCTTTCTGATCTCATGCTGATGTAATTCTGCTGATTTTCAATGGAATTAGATCAGTGTTAAATCGGCGGCTTTATTTGGGTTGTTCACTGAGATCCATGTAGAATGGGTCATTTAAAAGGTCATGCATTCTTCTTGAATGAAAACAGTAAGTGCTTTTGGGCAAAGAATGTCTTTTTTTCTTCCACGTTTTATGGGTCTAACACCTAGTTTGTAGGTACAACTAAAATACAAATATTATTACTATTGTTCTCAATAGCTACCAGACAATCCCTTCTATGAATTCTTGCAAATCTGTGTGCTGCTAGGAGCTGACTCCAAATAGCAGAGAGGATTTGAGATGTTTGTAGTGGAGGGAACATTCCACCACTGATGTCCGTCTCCTCTATTTGAAGAAAACATTCTCATGGGCTTCAGTGGAACCAGGTTGGCTGTGCTTCCTCTTCTGACCTTTGTGACTTAAAAACACATATTCATGCTGCAAGAGATGACATACATCAGCTTATTCACTTGCAGACTTCTCTTGATGGGAAAAATTTGGACCACTGAGTTCACCTTAGTGTTGCTACAGCAGGATGCAGTGGTGGCTAAAACTTGCCTAGCTTCAAACCAGAAGGAGCTGCAGCACGCTAAACATGCTTTCACATCAGCAGGACTATATTTCTGCAGGAGGTTTTGCTGGTGTGATTGTATTGGTGCCAGAGTCCCAAGCAGATATAGAACCTCTCTGCATCTCAGCTTTCTGGGAATGAAACCATGACAAAATCTGAAAACCACAATTCTGAAAGTCCTGTTAAAATTAATGCTCAGCCTCTCATGTTATTTTAAAACTATGCCATTTTGTCAGTTCTTCCAAGTCTGGGAATGGTCAGAGCAGACTGCTCTGTTTCCTAGTGCCTCATTAAGTATGTCATATAACAGAAACCTTATTTCCTACACTTATGTTGCTGCTGTTACTGACCTACCTTAAGTTTTTGCTTCACTTTCCCCATTCCCTGTCTCAGTTCTGGGCCAAACTTGGCAGAATTAACTGACTTAGTGTTAAAATAATAAATAAATAAAGCCCACTAATCAAACAAAACAACAAACCCAAGCTGAGAGAAGAATGCCTTCTAATTAATGAATGATCTCTGCATAACTTTCACAACAAGGACCGAAACACAGGTAGCCATTATGTTGTGCTGAGCTGAGACAGCACAATACTCATTTCCATTTTGCCACATCCTATCCTCACTGTAGATGGCCAACATGATGAGGACTATCTGCTCAGATCAGGAAACCTGTGCTCTCTGATGTATTCAAGTTTCCTCATGGGTTGTATCTACAAAACAATGGCACCGGAACTTATGAACTCTGTAGTACTCTGTTAGGGTTATATTTAAACAAATGAACTGTGTGCACTGAAGTGGCCAGAATGAGAACAAATGTATTTGATATAGTTAAAGCATAACTAACAGAGTTAATTTTGTTCAGCTGGAGGTGGGCAGTATAATTGGAGAGTTACAGTTACTCCAGAGTAATTACCAAAGAGCATTTATCATTCACTATTTGTGCTCACACATTTTTGTTTGTTTGTTTTAATGCTACTGACCTTACATATTGAAAGTGAACCAGCAAGAAATGGCCATAAAATTTACACTTCCATAAGGAACAAACCCAAATAAAAATAAAAGCTGGCCAGACCATGGCTGAATTGCTTCACAGTCTACTACCCAGAATGATTCTTCTTGGGAACGCAGCAGGTCCATACAAGCATGGCTTGGTGCTCTCTCAAAAGTCATTTGCCTGACATCACTCTCAGACCTGTGGAACTCTTACTTGTAAAAGCTAAATAAGGGAGAGACTGACTCTTAGAGCACAAGGTCTGGTTGACCTGAGGTGAGGCTTATCTCTCAGGTAAGAGAGCAGATCTGTGTTCTTGACAGTGGCTCAACTGCATCAAGGAAGTGGTCAAATGCAGTCACCTCTTCCAGGCTGGTAAGTTTGTTGGTGTCTCACATGGGTTTCACAGATATCATCTGCCTCTCAGGTTTGCCGCTTAGTGAATTACTGCTTTCTCTTGTAGAGGGTGCTCAGACCCTTTTCGATGATCACAGGATCAAAGGCTAATTTAGGCTGGAAGGGGTCTCAGGAGGTCATCTAGTTCAATCTCCTGCTCTGATGTCCCAGAAAACTGATCAGAGTTCAACACCACTTTTTAAGTACAAGAAGACAGTTTAATGCTCTATAGATAAATTTAAAGTTCATAGAATTAGCTAATTTAAAGGACTAATTTAAAGACCGTTTATTGTCACGATATTCGACAAGTCATCATATATATATATATAACTCATTGTTAAAATATCTTGTACTTTAGTTTGGTTTTTTTTTCTTTATAGTGCCCTCTGTAAAGAAATTTAACTGATAAAGTTCTTTGCTATTGAACATGAAGCTAACTTCAGCTGGAGCTGCCTGCCACTCACTGCCATGTTTTAGGGTTTTCAGAAGCTGCTGCACCATGATGTCTCTTTATTGAGCTGATTGTAATCTACTCCAGTTAGGCTGCATGAAGGTATGTAGGTGACTTCTTTGCATTACTTCAGCTGTTCTTCCAGAACATTTAGATAGCTTCAGAAAAACTAAAAATCTTTTTACATGTGAATGCCTCACTCAAGGACATCATGACAAAACTTCCTTGATTAAGACAGCAAGGAATTCCTCTGGCATATGTACATGATTTGGATTTCACTCTTGGATGGGTTTTTTGCCTCTGCTGAGCCTGAAAATTCATTAAAGCAAGGATTGTCTCTTTCAAATATATTAGCACAGTGAAGCCATGCTTTATGAAGGGAAACAGACATGCTGTCTTACATGGCACACCCCAGTATGCTACTCATCAGTACATCGGATTGCAAGGTGATTGCTTACTGGGCTGATAATCTGACCATAAGAACATGACAGAGTTATGTGTTGTTGACCTCTGAAAGGATCTGTTGTTGCTATAAATTTAATTTTAACTGTTTTTGGGCTACTCAGAAAGGTTTAGGATTCAGTAACAATGTAGACTTCAGTCAGTTCCCACCCTGCCTCTTCTAGGATAAAGCCCCTTACAATTACTGTGTTCTCTATTTGAATCAAATGCTGTGTTCAATTGTTGTTGTACAGTGCTCTTGACTGTCCTGATTCTTTGATATGAAAGAAGTACCACAACTCCTTCTTCTCTTCCTTCATATTTTTTGTCTTGAATTGCATTTTCTCTCTTGATTAAACTTGGTGTTTTCTGCTTATGCTCATTTTGTGACCTCTCCTAGCTTCTGATCATGTCCCTGCTGAGTGTATGCCTCTATTATCATACTGTCTGCAATGCTGTGGACACCTGCTAAGACTGAAAAAAGCACCATTTTTCAGCTGAAACAATTCCCTAGCAGACTGTGATTCCAAGAGTTAAGCTGTGGAATTTGAATTTTTCCCACTGGGTGTTTAAAGTGCTCAGCACAAGTAACTTGCTGTCTAAGCTAACCTGTCAATACTGAGACATGTCAGCTGACATTTGAGCAATTTTACTTTTAACTGGTTTGTTAGGTTTAAAATAATGCTGTCTTTCCTCAGAGTTGTAGGATCCAAATAGACCCACTTTTGATCATATTCCTTCTTGTTAACTTCCTAAAACGTGAAACAAGGATATCTCTCACTGGAAGTTGGATGGACACTTCTTAGAAATTATTCAGATGTGACTAAAATACTGATTTAAGTTAGGTGGAAGGATTAGATAGCCCCTCAGGATTCTGTCCAATCCTGTTTTCTCTATTAACCATGGGAAGGGCTAGCCCACTTTATCAAAAGACTAGCATCTGTGTGTACGTAAAATGTGTTTCTCCTTTCATTTACACTTACTTGATCTTTGAATGTGTATTAGTACTTGCATTGTTACTATCTAATTTGTGACTGTTCATGTTCAGCTGCCCCAAAATCAATTTCCCTTTCAAGAATAATTCATATGGATAAAGTACTCAGCCCAGGTTTCAGAGGGGTTTTGTGATTAATTATTAGTAATTTTCCACCCATAACTCTTTACTTCCACAAACGATTTAGGTGAACTACTCAGGGTAAAATGTTTCAAGGATTTGGACACATCACTTTTGTAATAGAAGGTGTAACTGTAACTGCAAGATTTGTTCAAGCAAAAGAACTGCGAGATTAAAATTGAGTATTTCACTCACCAGGTATCTAGATCAGGTGGAGAGAAGTATGTTTAGAAATATGCCTGCAACTCAGCTGCAAGTTCATCTTCAGTGTAAAAAAATTACCCATTTCTTAATGCCTTGCACACCCAAGTAGTCTATATCCTGAATAAAAAAAAAAAAGAAAACAAAAAAGAAAACCACAAAAAAAAACCAAAACTTAAAAGAATCTGGAAATGTGCACCATAGCTTGCTATTTCACATGTATTTGTCAATATCATCAGGTAGCAGGCATATTCTATTGTACAAGTTCATTTAGTTCTTCCTGATGGTGTTACTGGTGGAACAGCTGGATTTGTTTATAGGGCAACTACAGCCAATGTTTGCTTTGGATGCTCTCATCTTCTGTGGCATTTGCTGTACCAAACATAGTGAAGTGGAAATGGAAAACAGAAATGGAAATAATCGTATTAGTTTACACAAAAGTGTATTGATCAAAATATTAGGTTTTCTAGTCTCTACATACAGTGTCATGTGTTCCAGCCTCTGAAAGTGTTTTGAATGCAGTGAAATCAGAACCTCTAAAACAGAAGAGAAGACTTCCAGAATTCAATTTCATATTAAATACTGTGATACCCTGTTGATACTGGTGCTGTGTAATGATTTCATTGTATTTTGGTATCAAGAGATAGACTTTTTTCCTAGAAACTAAAGTATCTAGAGCATTATTTGCAGTTGAAAGGTCAGCTCTCCTTTCTTTGACTCTAAATCAAATTGATTTTCCTCTCTATTGTCAGTTTCAGTAAAATATTTTTCTTTATTGTTTAGAATTCATTTACATTCATTTTTTTTATTACCTATGGGGAAAATATTTGATAGTGTTGAATGATACATGGAGATTGGATTAAAAAGATAAAAATAAACAATTAAATGACAAAATATGGGAAAAAAAACCATTATAACATTGGACATAATAACAGTCTTCCTCTGCTTATGTGACTTTAGTGTCACTTTGTATTTTCTCTTAACAGAAACTGAGAATTAAATCCATAGAAAAACAATTGGCTGCTGACCTGTAACTATTGATGGATTACAATATGTTTAACAATTTGGTAAAATTTTACTCCTATGTATTCCACAGGCTTTTATAGAAATTAAGCACTGAAACTGAGCAGCATGCCTATGATGTGTTCCTTGCTGAAGATAGTCTATCCATTTTTTTAATATTGTTATCACTGAATATTTCCATATGTCTTATCTACACAGAATTCTTGAGAGGGTATTTATAGATGTCCTCTAGGATAGGGGATGTGTCAGATTGACATTAAATACCCTGTTGCAAAAGCTCAGTGGTTAAAATATATTGAAGCAGGTGGCAGAGCTCTTACTATACCCAAACAAAAAACATGTTATTTTTTCTTTCTTCTTTAAAAGGAGTAGAGAATACCTTGTTTTCCCCATTAACACTCTTTCGAACATTAAAGTCCTGTACAATCCTCCATCCCTCAGAAGCCTGAATTGCGTCATTTCTTATTGGATAATATCATCACTAATTTGAGATCATAATTGAACAGTGTGCTTTTAGATCTGACCTAAAACATTTGGAGTCCATATGGCAGAGCTTGTCTTGCTTCACAGTGTTGTATAAAAGCCAACAAGTTTTCTTAAGCAAAATAACTGAAGCCTGGGCATGTAACACACCATTTTCACCACTTGGAACTAATCAACTTACCACAAAGGTGCTGTGCACTTCTCACTGTGGTATGCTGTCCTTTGCTGAGTTCATGGGTCATCTCTCCCTGCGTTAACAGTTACTGACCCCAAAAGATGTATTAGCCAAGGATATCAGTGGTGACTTTATATTGACTGGACAAAATTGAATGTTCTGCATACTGTCCTATCCTCTAGACATCCTTTTTTTTGCTATTATAACTACCTTTATTTGGCATTTTTGTTCACAAATACAAGCTTCCAATAAAATAAAGCTTACTTATCCCTTTGATTTTTTTTCTGGGGAATATACTTCATTTTTTATTATGACAACTACATAAAATTAGCTGAAATTTAAAAAGAAAAAAATATGTAAATATTTTTTCTGTCCTGTTTTAAAAAAATAAAGGGAGCTGTACTTCACTTTTCATACCTTTGGGGTAGAAATTCAGATTAAATTTAAACATGCAATTTTATGTGAAAGCTTTCCTCAGCATCTTACATTCTGCTTCAGAATTATCAGCACAGCTATATGTTCCTTACTAAACTAAATATTGACTTCCCCTCCCCAATTAATTTTATTTTTCTACAATGTTAGTTAATATGATCAAAATAAACAAGACACATGCACACTTGTAATATGAGACAAAGCAAGCTAGTGAATAAACCCCAGTAGTCTAGGTTCCACATCCTTTATTGCCTTTGCTTCTTTCATCAGCTACCTTTACAAATTAAGAAGAAAACTCTGCCCTCCTGACACACTGGCATTTTTGCACACACTTTGCAAAGGCATAGTTAACAGTGAGTGCACAGCAACTTGGAATCATGATTGCATGTGGTTTTTTATGTAAATGTGTTTTGCAGACGTATCAAAGTGGATGGACATGTTAAAATAAAACACAAGGACATGTTAGAATAAAACACAACGCATGTTTAGATTAAATTTGTTTCTATCATGAGCCCCAATCTTGCTGTCACTGCATTCCAGAAATATGTTGCTTTAGCATTATCTCATAAAATGTGAGCCATTATTTGATGTCTCCCCCTCACTGCTTACATTTTCATTTTCCATATTCCCTTGCACTGCAGATAAGTGGGTCCAATACACATGGTGGCATTTTCTACTTGACAGCCTGATCTGCTAGTCCATGGAGCATCACATGATATCCTGACTGAATATTATCCCCAACCTCACTCATTCTCTCTGTGTGAAGATGAGAATGATGATTTCATACAACTTAAAAGAGTTCCACCAGGGATATATTTGCCCCAACAAGCTGTGGGTATAATGACAGCCGACCCCTCCATGTTGCAGAAGGCCTCCCCCTGGATGAATCTTGCTTTCTGGATTGGCAATTTTCCTTCTTTGGCATGAAGAGCTGGAATATGGGATTCACTATTGTGCTGATAATTCAGTAAACAGTGAAATTAAATCTTCTGACAGTCTCCTACAGGAATTTCATTTACTGCAGGCCCAATTATAAAACTTCATTGCAACTACAGCACAGGGATGCTATTTAGCTGCCTTACGGAAAATGTGCTCTCCACTTCTTTTGCTAGTAGGATGGTCTGTTCTCCATAGGTTCACATGTGTTTTCCACCTCTTGGCAGGAGGAAATGTTTGTTTTTCCCAAGGCTTTGAACTCATAAATGCTTTTGAACATATAACAAGGGTTTAATATTTATCCTCCATATGTGTAGTAGAAAGATACAGTACACCATCATTATACACTGAAAGTGTGCAGGAAGTTCAGATATGTTTGACTATCTAATAGTTAGCTATGTTTTTCAAACCATGACTAGTTTGGTACAAGTGAAAGGCTTTCAGAAGCTTTAGATACACCAATAGGAAAAGTTCAACTACAAGGAATCACTTGAAAATGTAATCAATTAGGAGAAAAGAGGAAAAAAAGAGGGAGGTCAAGAATCAGTTTTAAAGCACTGCTAAAATGCTTCAGCCTCTTGGCAGTCCAGATAAATATGGCCAATCTTTAAACTGAGTATTCATCTGTACCAAGCTGTCATAGTCCCACAGGAAAAACAGAGGCTGGGAGAGATGCAAGGTGGTCTTTGTGTTGTATCTGCCTTGTCTTTGTGCTGCAAGATCCATGCTGCAACACTAAGGCATACTTGTGTCAATGTCCAACAGGAAAACTATTGGGAAGCCACTAATACTATATGCAAGCTGCAATCATCTTGTTAGCTCCTTTCAGGAGTGCTACACAGAGGCAGCTAAATCCTTACAGATGTCGATCTATTCCTTATGTCAGGTGGGGCAAAAGCTATGAAACAATAAGAATATGAGTAGACTTGTAAGACAGAAGCAAAACCAGAGGATTGTACTTAACGGATATTTCTCATGTCCTGCAGGTGCAGGGTATTGTCAGTGGTGATTTTGGAGAGCCTACCTTTTACCTTATGGCAGAATATTCCAGAAATTTTCTGAGACATATATTAAGGTCAGACAAGAGATAGCAATCAGTGTGGTGAATCTGGAAATGATCCACATGGACGCTGCAGTTGACAATACGGATATAAGATCTGAAAACCGTGGTAGTGGAGAGAGTAGCCTCAACCCTGAGAGGGCACTCCATTATTTAGGATGTGTCTCTAAGGTGCTGAGAAGAAAGAGGCAAGAGAGAACAGGATAGTAACCTTTTATGATACCACCAACTACTGCATCGGAAAAGTCAAGGAAACAGTAAATGAGAGCCTCACTAACCTGAGGTATAAGAAGAATAATAGGTATATCAGCAAAAGAATCATCTTGTAGAGAAGCCAACACGTATCAAGGAAAATAGAAATTTAGAGAAGCCCCTTTGGAGACAAAAAAATACAGAATAATTTAAAAAAAAATCATCCTTTCTCCTTTAAAAGACATTCGCAGACACCAGTAGTGATTGAAACTCATTTCCTTCATATCTGTAGATTAATGTAATCTGTAGATTACAGTACCTTTTTTTGGTTCTGTGGCCTGATACTTCTTTGATCACGCTGGCTGGGGTGAGTTGTGCTTCCTTCCCAACACCCCCGCAGTCACTGCATTCAAAGACCAGAAAGGTCTAAGAGGCAATTGCTGAGCAGAGGCCTTTCCACCTCATCTCTTCCATGGAATGAACAGATGAGACGTCTGACCATTCCCTATTATGGGATGTTACCAAGCAGCCCTATGGAGAAGCATTAGCTGGCCTTGCATTTCATCTCTTCTAGCAGAGGAGATGACAATATAACATGGAAGTTTGCAAGTCAGCTGCCAAGAAAGAACTTGTATGCTTAAAATGAGTAAGCAATTTTCTTCTGCAAGTAAGACAGAAGTGGGATACGCACATGCTTTAAGTATGTGGATCTGGAGGCATGAAACTGAGCCTTTCTACAGACTCATGCTGAGACTTTTTCAGAACTAACTCAGTTACAAATGCATACACACCAATTTTACCTGTAAAGTCAAAAGCAGACAAACATGACTGTGATTATATCAGCATCTTGGGCTGTGGGAGTGGAAAACCTTCATGAATGTGGTTGAGTGGGCCAAAGAAGTTCCAGAGTGCCTTTGATATCTCTCCTTCCTACAACCTCCTCCAAGTGCAATGTCATCAAGGAATAGTGAAAATATTTTGTACACAGCTCAGTCAGTGTACACTCTGAAGTCAGACTACACCTTGAAGTTACTGCATTGCGCTGAACTTGTTTCTGTGCCAGGGCTCTCTTGTTGACCTGGATTCATGAGCTGCTTTGAAACCACAACTACTAGCCTGTGCCAAAGCAACAAAGTTAACAGGCGTTTTGTCTACAACATAGCAGGACCAATCCACACAGGTAGTCAAAGAGGCAGACCAAGCTATTTCTCATTCTTTCTCTACCAAAGCTGTCTAGTCCCTTCCAGATCTAGTTGAAAGACAGATTTTCTGGGTGAATTTTCCTAAAATTCTGGGTTAAAGAAGCTTCATATTCCAAAGGTCATATCAAATGAGATATATATAAAAAACCCAATTAAATATACTTTAAAACCCCTTTTGACTTCTGTGAGGTTTGTGGAAGTTCAAAAGAAATACCTGGAACTAGAATTTAGTGTTTATTTGCAATGTATTACTCAGCTTCTTCTTCTGTGGGTTTTGTAAAAATCTAAGCTGTGTGTGGTCCCTGGTACGTATGGGAGGCAGAGCTGGAACTTAAACTGTCTGTGTTTGTAGCTCCATTTGCCATCTTTAATGGAGGTTTGTACTGTGTTATCAATACCATGTATTTTCTCAGCCCTGTTACACCTACCTGTATTTATATTGTGACCAAAAGATTCACAGCTAGTCAGTTGCAGTTTTCATAGAAACTGCTAGAGCTCAACTTGTTGGTCTCTCCTTCCCAGCCCCCTCTACCAGTTTACCTCTTAAGCACAAATCCTGGCCCATGAATAGAGTCTGGAGTTGAATCAGATGACATGCAGTATCATCAAAGATTGAATGTTCCCTCTAATCAATTTCTATTGCTTAGTTTTTGCCTGGTCAGTAATAACTGCCCAGAGGTCCTATTGTTCATTTTCTAAGCTTTGGATTATCAGTAATAACTGAACTGTGTGATCTGCTTGTTTATAGAATTCTGAAGCCAATTGGAAGCATTCACCTATATATTTCTTAACTCTCTCTTGGTCCTATCTGTCAAGGAGATTAAAAAAAAAAAGGAAAAAAAGGAAAGAACACTGAAGTTGCATTTCTTCCTCTACACAATTACTCTCTCAGTTCCTCTGAGATTGTTCCTGAATTTTCAGAGCAATGATGTCTTACTCTTCTCAGTGAGCTACTGACACGGGGGAAGGTCTTATGCACTGGCTAGCCTTGTACCATGTAGAATATTTCTCCACTCTCTGTTGCTGTCAAGAATGTGATGATATACTAATGACAATAATTTGTTGTGATACACTAGAGCTACTGCTGTTTTCACATGTACTAGAAGGATCAACTCTAGGCACTTATGCAGCAGGTTTTGCCTAATCCAAAACAAGATGGGGCAGGAAATTCTGGGATGCCTCAGCTTTTTGTCTGACAGGTTTCTTCAAAAATGATTAACCTGCACCTTTCCATTTAGGGTCCATCCCCTTACAAAGTATTGTCCAACATGTGTTTGATAACAGCATAGTGAGGAGCTTGACCAAAAGGAAAGGATAAGGAAAAAAAATCTCTTTTGTTTATCAGACAACAATTGATGTTCCTCCATTCTGACATGTTTTGATGGCAGATAGCTTAAAAGTAAGGCAGGAAGCCAACTGCTGACTTACAGTACTTAGCAACGAGTTAGGGCTTGGAGGGAATGTGTCCTGCCTTTGGAGCAGCTGACTTAGTTGGGAATTTTGAAAAGCGTGTCTGCATTATAGCTAAACCTTGGATATGTGGCAGTGACAGTATGATGAAATTGTTGGCATCCTTTGTGACTTGCGTATGCCCTATGAGTTGACGTTTTAAACTTCACTCTATGAGGGGTCTGTAGGAATAAAAGAGGACAGTCAATAATTATGGAAGGGTATCTGTCAGGGCACAAAGACTCTTGTTGTGGAAGGAGTGGGAAGAATGCTGCTCTCTGCAGGAAGCTCATTAACCTCTAGAGATGTGCTTTTGCTCCCTCTTACTGCTCTCCTTGGTTTAAGCCAAAGGTTTAAGTTTCTCTGTAGTCAGTGCTCAAGAAAGCAGTACAGCAGCTGCTGCCTGGTTCTTCTCTGGCTCTTCAAAACTTTGCTTTATCTGGAGTTATGACATCAGACTGTGTGTGGTGGTGAGCACATGTTTATACACCTTACACCTTTGGGACATATCAAAATTCTTCCCTTCTGCCATTTTACTGTTGTCCCTCTCAGTTGTCACTGTTGCAAGCTACCCAATGGTTCCTTCTCAATAAAAAAAGAAAAAGGCCTGGAGAGAACAGGGCAGCTACTTATGAATGAGGAGACTCTGTATGCTTTTTCTTGATCACTTGATTCCACCCTATATAGGAAATGTCTTTTATTCAGAGTTTGTCTAGGTCCTCAAAAGATTATGCAAACCCAGTCATGGCTGCCAAAAGGCTGAATGGCACTTCAGTCATGCCCATGCCAGCAGTGTCTGGATCTGAGCATACCCCACCACCACAAGGGCTACAACTAGTCTTTTGGACACCAGACAAAAAGGCACTGAAGAATTGCCCATGTTCAGATTCAAAGCTTATACACACTAGGGTGAAAGAAATATAAGAGCAAAAGCCAGGTAAAATCCTGGATGAGCCTTTCACTGAAATTGTAATAGTACTCCCTTGGGTTGATATTCATGCAACACTATGAGTTCCTATAGAGACTTGAAAACAATTATTCCATACACTTATTAAATGAGCATCCCAACACTGTTCTGAACAAGCTGTTTTGTATCTTCCACGAGCCAGGGAAGCTCCTGTGCCCATGTGACTGATGGTAAGGGGCCTTTCTGAAATGCGGGTGCGTGGGAGGCTGGTTGGATGTGAAACCCCAGGCCACTCTGTGGTTTGGAAAGGAGGCACCAGAAGAGCTGCCAGCACCTGGAGCAAGTGCCAGCTCCTGGCAGCTGGTGGGAGAGGGTGGCAGGCGGAGGCAGGGGGGAGCATGCTGAGAGGGCAAGCAGCCTGCTGCTGCAAAACAACACGTGATGGTCAGCAGGCTCCTGCACAGGCACCGGGACATTTCTGCAGCTTCTTGGCTGTCAGAGAGGCTTCTCTGGGTCTGTTGTGCCTCTTGAGTCCCTGCTGTTGCTACCATTCCTTCTTTCCTAAGCAGGAACTGACAGGACTTCAGCCAGTCCTGTCAGTTCTGTGACACCTTAAATTTCTATATGTTTCAGTGAACAGGCCTTAAAAACAGCTCCATGCAGACATACTTAGATACAAGAACGTTTTAAAGTTCATTTATTTGTCATATTGCAGTTTCAAATTATTAGCAGATATGTATCTCCAACCTGCTGGTATTACCAAGACAAGAAAAGAAATAAAGAACAGAGAAACAGTTCAAATATTTTGGTTCAACATTTTTATAATGAAGCATTTTGGGGTGAAGTTCTGATTCAGCACATAACTAAATTTAAGTTTCTGAAACAGAAAACTCTGCCTTATCCCTAACTTAAAATATCTGATCCTGAATTAACTTCCACGGACAACCAGGACTACTATGGTAGTGGTGAAACGAGGAGAAAGTAGAGGTTTGAAAATGACAAAGTATCTAAGTGAGATTATAAAAAGGAAAGATAAGAAAAAACTATGTTAGCTATTGCCAAGCTCTAGATGTAACTCTGCCTGCTGCTGGCTTGTTTGGTTTTTCAATAACTTTTGTCTAGGACCTTCTGAGTATAGCTTCTGAATTTTCCATGTCCATCTACATTTGGAGATAAACTAGCATTACCTCTGTTCAGCTCACTGCTGGAAAACAGGACAGAAAAGCCCTGTCTCACAACTGCAGTCAGATATGGAACCAGCTCACTGCAGCATCATTTCCCTCTCTAACCACTGGCCACATTTCATCAATGAGTGACATTGACTGTGAAAGCCCTGGCTGCACAGCTCCTGTCACATCCCCTTGAGGCAGTATATTCCAGCTCAACACAGCATGCCCATACCTTTGTAAACCTGGTGAGTTATTATATTCAACGGCCCTTCAGAGTCTTACAGCAGAAGATGCTGCAGTCTTAAGTAAATGTAAAGGCCTTTATTGTGAATTCTCTCCTGTGGTCTCTGAAATGTGGAGAGTTACCCTATTTGGCATTACTAGGGCTCTCATTGTGATATGCTTTAGATTAATGAGACATCAATTCTCAGTCAAGAGGCTATTTAAAAACACTCTTAATTTGATGGGTTGTACAGATAAATTAGTTCATTCAACTTTTGTCATTTATTCTGGTGATAGGATGGGTGATGTGACTCCCATCTTTGGGATTCTCCCCTTCATTGTGGAAACTGTTTTAACCTTGCCTAGAAATAATTGGCATGGTAAGCATCTTTTTCTTTTCATCAACTCAGCTTCAGTATTGAGAATCAGACTACATGGGTAAGTACCCATAGTAAAAGGGGGATTGCTTGGAAATTAGGTGATCAAAATGAACATTGAACATTGGATGTTGGATGTTCCAGAAACATCAGATCCCTTTGGTTTTGCTCAGAGTGACGGAGAGTTAAACCCTCTGGTATCCAGGGACATCCGTGAACCAGAACTTTGTCAGTAACTGTTGTTCTCTAGTTGTCTTTCTACATGGAAAAAAAGACTTTCCCCTCACTCCTCCTCCATCTAGGCCTGCCATGAGAGATGGTCTGGCCATTGCTTCTGCAGGAAAGGGTAGAGATGTTACCTGGATCCCAGCTGATGACCAGGAGAACCCTGAGCAAGAGGCTGTGTACAGCCAAGAAACTGATCTTCTCTAGGAACAGAAAAGTAACTGCTTCAGAAAGAGCAGGCATTTTTGTTCCTATATAAGGCTGTCCAGTTGTCTGTGTAAAATATAAATGTGGTGGCCATCATCCAGATCTGGATCAAAACATACCCACAGCAGAGCCCTACTTTACATCAGCTGATAGCATCCCTAGAGATATCAATGGCTGAATGGGTAAGGAAAGCAACGTATCTGGTGCAGGCAGGACAATGTTGGGAAGTGGCCATAGTTACTGCCAAATTGTATCTATTTTGCTGTGAAAGAAGACTTTCATCTCTGCAGTTAATGGTCAGACAAGAATTTATTGCTTCTAAAGCCAGCAGGATCAACTGCTGTGGTCCCCTCTATGAAAGAGGTGGTAGATATGACAGCTTCTATTGTTTACTTTGAAAAATTAAATTCCTGTAAGTGGGTTATTTTGGTATATTTTAATTTTGTAGGCTGTTTTCCATCTCAGTATCTTATGTGCATTAGCAGCCACTGATGAATAAAAGTGTCTCAATTATATGCATGATGAATTGAATACCAATGTATTTTACAAAATTTTCCCTTATGAAAGGATTGTGTGGTGGTATTTAAATGATGGTGTTTTTAAGCCAAGTTGGAGGCTACAAAAACATATGAGATCCATTAGACCTTGGAGAAATTAATGAAATAGAACAAATTATTGAGCTACAAAGGCTGGGAACTTGAGGTGAAAGGGAAGGTGCATTTAGATGAGCCATTGTGTCTTTGCAGTACACCCTAAGGACTGAGGGTGTGGGAGAGTGACCTCATGGAGAAGGGCACAAACGTTCCAGATATACAGAGATCATGAAGTTGCAGGAGACTAGGAATTCAAACTATGAAGTGAAGGAAAAATTCACCTGCTTCTGTTTGCTCTGTCTGCGAATTCGTGGGATGGGTTTCATTGTAGGAGAGTAGGATAGCCCCCCAAAAATTCCTTGGCCTCAGGACCAGAAGAGAAGCACAGATCTTCTCTAGAGTCAGCAAACAGAGCAGGAGAGCAACCAGGTGGGGCATTCTTTGGACAGCTCATTCCTCTGGAGAAATAGGATTAGCTATCAGCTACCTCAGTGGTTCACCAAAAATGGTACCTGGAATGGCTCTTGATGTGACTGCTGGGACAAAAAATTGCCACGTTGTGTGCAGACTGGTTGATGTGAAAATGAGAAGGGATGTATACATGATCTGCCATTAGTCATTCAGTTGAGTATTCTATTCTTGACCCTGGCCCTGCATAGTCATCTCGAGCAACTTGGGTTTAGAAAGCAACTTAATTTTCTGGTCCTTCATTTTGGAGTGCTCATGGCTGGACATAGCAATAAACAGAAAACTCCATCTGTAGATGGTCTGAAAAATGCCTAAAAACTCAGGGCCCAGTGCCTTAATATAGTGCTGCGAATTTGGAAGCATCCTAAACTTCAAACCATCTCTGAAATGCTGGTTTAGATGGGTGAGGGTCTCAGTTGTTCTGATTCAGGTGGACAAAAAGACATCTGTGAACTTCTGTAGGACTCTGAGTTGTGCACACAAAAAATGGAGATGCAGAACGGAGTCTGTTCTGCTGCAAATTTATATTATGCTTTTGTTCCACCTAAACCCCTGGGACACAAGGGAGTTCACACTGTTCTGTCATGAGTCTGCGACTCAGTGAACAACAACAGCTGGACATGTTGAGGCTGATGTCAGTTTCTGGATCCTCTCCGATGACAGTCTGAGTCATTGGTCTCTATTTGATCCTGTGCAACATGTGGGTGGAGTAGAAGACATTTATGATTGCAAGGTAAAATTATTCATAGATGATCCTGATTCTGTGTCAGAGAGACCTTGCTGCTATGTGAAGGCTTTCCTTCCTGCATAACTAGGTGGTAACCAGTGAGAAGGTTTCTCTCCTCTCAACAGGCAGATTTGGATCTTTACCCTATCAAGATGACATGGTGTTCCAGCACCTGCTTAGCTCCTTAGATAACCCCAACCATTATAGATTTCAAACCACCTTCAGAATTGGTCCCCTGCCAGCTATAGGAAGGGGAAGAAAATCAGTTGCGGCATGGATCCAATTATGTACGTGAGACCCAAAATGTTGCCTTTGGCTGGGCTGGGGCCTGGACAGGAGTCTTGACTCTGGCTCATAGCTTGCTCAACTGCTTCTGTATTCCAGAGTGAAGGTGAACCACGCTAAAAACACCCACATTATAAATTCTGGAGAATTCTTGCTGATGAGGAAGTTGCTAGGCCATTGCTTGTATTTTTAAGTGCCACAACCTTGCAGTCCCTGATGCATGTCATGTATGGAATTGCAAGATGCTCTGTTCAGCTTTTATTCAGCTTTAAAGAAAAGCCTGATCTAAACTGCTTAGTGGACACATTTGCTACTTGCTTTTTTAGTTGCAAGGCTCAAAAGTGGCATCCAAAGCTATGCACAAAAGAGGAATGAGCTCAGGAGAGAGAGAGATGGGCACTGTGGCTCATCAGAAGTTCAGAAGGTTTTGCGTAGTCTTATTGTGTACAGGTCTGAAGCAGGCTCTGCTCTCCTGTCGGAAGTGCAATGGGCCAATGGCTATAGCAGGCAGTGCCAGCTGATATGTGCATAGGCTGTGAAAACATCTTTAAAGCATCTCACTTTTTGCCAATAAAAAACAAAGGAAAAAGACTTCCTGTGGTTGGTAAAGAACAAGAACAAGATGTGACATCTTTATCACTAGAGGAAAGTTGTTTCTTTCCTAAAGTCCTTTTGCTGAAAATCGTCCTTGTATTATTATTAAAAAAAAAGAAATAGAAAAAAAAAGGAAAAAAAAGCAAAAACATCAGCAAAAGGGTTTCTGCAAACTGGTTTGCCTCCACAACTCTGAGCACCTGAGAGTCAAAAAGCCCTGTGTTTGAAAGATCCTTAGTATTTATTTACCACTTAAAACTGGTAAAAGGCTGCTTTCCACCCTCCCCCTCTCCCTATAGCATACATTGTGTATCAGTTGGTTATTCCTCTTACCTTTTTCCCTCATATTTTATTGAGGGGTGATGAAGGAGGGGGTGTTGTTGCTATTGTTGTAAGGAAGATTCTGGAATCTGTTAACACAAAGTAATAGCATTTTAAATAACGAGAAAAAATTCCACATGGAAAGCTCATCTGGCTGTGGCAGTTTGTGACTGAATGAGAGAAAAGTGCCCTAGAAGCTATTCATTAGGAATTCACTGGAAGCTCTCAAACAAGCCTGGCAGAAGCTGAAATTGAAGTGGTCTCTGACCTAATTTTCTTCTGCATGAAACATCTGCATCAAGGCACTCTTTGATGTATTCCACTTGGCTCTGTCTACAGTATTGTATCACATGGCTTCAGCGTTGCCTCAGTTTTAAAAGACATTTCCAGCCTGTAGAAGGTAATGTGATGTTACTGTTACCCAAACTAATCACTCAATGTGCTCCCGAAATAGAAACAATAGAGGTTCAGACAACCATGTCTGCTTTGCAGTCATTGTTGCTGCCTAAGCTCACGGTTTAAAAAACCCAGATCTGTGATATTCATCTCATGTAATTCATCAACACCAGGAAGGGGAGGGAGAGGGGGGAACTGTGAGCCTTCTGTGTAATAGTATGTCAGAGGACACAATGCTTTACATGTGTGAGCTTTGCATTCTTTGCCGCTCCAGCCATACAGTTAGTTTAGCACATTGAAAACAAAAACAGGGAAATGTTGGAGGACATTATCATAAAACCTCAACAGAAGGAGCTCCTGGTTTTCATTTTGCTGTTTGTTCTCTGCTGATTGACACCCAAAGCTCACAGTGAAAGAAATGCAAGCATGTTTGTGTAGATGCGTGGATGATGTGTGATGTATTTTGAATATATATGTATTTTTCCCCTCCTTTTCTTTTCTGCACTACAGTACACATTTCAGATTGTCTCTCAAGCTCTTCTCCAAGTGGTGTATAAAACATAGCTGCGCAAAGATATCTCTATGTACACATACATTTACATGTATATACATGGATAAATGGTTAAATAAGAAATGATTAGAGTCACTTCTTTACTTTGAATGAATAGATCTTAGCCTTCTCCAGAAAGGTTTTCTGCTCAGTCTTACCTAATGGCATGCTGCTGTTTCCCCAGCCTTGCTTGTATTATGTGAATAACTGTGGTGTCTTTTGTATTCCACCCCCTGAAGAAGAATCCTTTGAAATTCTAAATGACTGTGCTGCGGATTTTAATGTCTGTCTCTTAGAAATAGCCGAGCAATACCCACTCATGGAGCAAGATGCAGCAAGCCTTTTCAAAGTTATTCAGCCTGCTTCCTCAGCCTCATGATCATGTGCGTTTAATTCTCTGAATGTATGGCAGGAATACATTATTTCCCTGTGAATCACCTTATCTCTCCTCCTGTCCACCTACTCCACCCCCCAAATCTCTCCTACTTTTGTTGACATGGGAAAAACAAAGCTAACTGGCTAGGGAGCTTGTATAGGTCTTGTGGGTATAGCATGAGATGAGTTGGTTGCTTCTCAGTACGGTTCCTTGTTGAGATCAGAAAGAAAAGGTAGCCGTATTGCTACTAATTAGATGCCTCCAAGGTAATCACAGCAGAAAAGCCATGGCCCAAGAGCCTCAAAATAGCCTGCTCCCTGGGGTCATTTTCCCAAGTTTGGGCTAAAACACAACAGGAAAGCAGAGTCAAAGGAAATAGTCTCACTTCTGTCTGACTTCACAGCTGGCAGATACCTGTGTACTCTCTCTGGTGCTTCTCCTTTAAGCTCATGCTTCTTTGCTTCACTGATCAGTGGAGAACTTCTATCTGGAAGGGATGGTGTAATTAATTCCTTATACAAACAGCTGCTCCATCCCCTGTTGAAGTGATGTATTTCACCCTGCTAGGAGCTGTATTGCACTGCATGACAGCCAGCTCCAGCTCTGGAGGACTTCCTTAGGAGTATACTGTCCTCAGACAACAGGGGCAGGCAGGGAGAGGTGAAGGGATGCACCCAAGGTCACCCTGCCAGCAGCCAGGAAGCAGACTCCAACTCATCTTCTGATGGCCAAGAAGTGGCACTTTACAGTGGGAACACCCTGTCTCATCTTCTGCAGACATGCACCAGGCCAGCCCTCAGTGGCTGTTGCCAGCAATAAACCTCCTTCAACTGATTTTGTAAAGAACAAAAACAACACTGCACAAAAAAAAAGGAAAAAAAAAAAAAGAAAAAGAAGCCCCACAGCTTCTTTGCATGTCTGTTGTTTCTGGAAGGGCAGCGAGGAGCAGGGAACCTCTCCACCACCGCATTCACAGATGAGAGTTATTTCAGAGAACATATTTGAATGAGAAAAGACAAGGTCTCTCAGCAAGCACTGAGGTTGATTTACACTTCGGCATGGACATGGTTGGCTGTGGATGGTGCCTGGCAGTAGCTTATTGTGCCCACTCTAAAAATAATGATTTCCAATGGGCAAGATCTGCTCACTCAGACCCAGCTTTGGTTCTCAGACAGTGACATGACATTCAAAATCGGCTGAGAGACACTTTGGAAGGTCTGTGAATTATCCAGACAGTCAGAGAAGCAGAGCTTGAAGAAAGCGGCTTCTGCCCAGGAAGAAGCCAGTTTGGTCCCCAAGACTGGGAGATGTCGAGGGCTGGAGTTTCCTTTCTGTTGTTGGTTTGTTTTATCTTTTTGTAATTATTATGTTTCTTCTAAATCACCCCTTCCTTCCCCCTTTCTCTGTTCCCTACCCCTCCCTTTTATCTGGGTTTTATGGTGGAGTCAGAAACCTGCCTTGTATGGGGGATGGTTATGCCTTCCAAGTGTTCCCCACCCAGGCCCTGGTCCTTGAGTAAATTAAAACCATTGTTCTTTCTTACTGGTTGTCTTGAGATCTGGAGACCCCTGTTTTGCAGTGCAGTAAGCTCCAGCCTCTTCACCAGTGTGATGTTTCCTCTTTAGCCACCCCCCTACATCTGAACCCTGGAAGACAGGCTGGGTTTTGTCTATTCATTTGGCAGATGGTTAGATTCAGATCTTGCGGGAACATAATGCTAGAAATGGAGCATGTGTATGTTTGTGTGTGGTGGGGAAAGGATCCCAGATCATTTTCTTCCTCTGTGGTCTTATAACTGCTAGCAGTTTCACACAATCTTCTGTAGGTAACAGGAATAAAAAAGCTGCATTTTTTTCTCCCCCCTTCCCAATTTTTTTTCTCCCCCAAGTCTGTGCTGTGTATACCAGCAGTGTGGTCTAGGCCAATGCTGAACATTTGTGCCTTGGACAATAGCACAGCCTGGCCTGACTATTATCAGCTGCTGTTTTCTGGTTAGCTTTCCTTTTATTCAAGTGCACAATGCAAGCCTTTATCACCCTTCAGTCATAGTGACTCTTGAGGAATACATCTGGTTTTCTCTTTCAGCAGCTCTGAAAAGGTCAGTCTGTTCATTTCTTATTCGCAGGACACCACATTTTTTTCTGAGCTGGAAAGACAGGCCTACACCTTTTCATTCTGTCTTGTACATAATTAGACATGGTGTCGCTCTAGAAACCTACCCTTGAAATCCTCCCGAGTAACTCTTTCAGGGACAGAGGAGAGGATGCATGGGAGTGAGTGAGTGGGGGGACCACTTCCATACGGTCTTAAATCTCATTGTGTGGTCACAGAAGCACTTCGCCAGCATAGCCAGCCTGCTTTTTATCCCTTCTTCTTTTCCTTCTCCCTCTCCTTTCTTTCCTGCACCCCTGTTTTCCCTCCTAGCTTTATGAACATACCATGGTAGAGGTTCTCACATAAAGAAGTCCTCAGATTATTTGTGCAAACGAGACTGCAATCATTTTCCCTTCTGCAACATCCCACATTCTTCAGGCAGGCTGTAACACAATAACAAGTGTGCCCAAGAGGACAGGCTCACAGCAGCTGGTGTCTGACAAATTATCCTGCTCCAGACAGGCAAATGGTGACTTGAGCTCCAGCCATCCAGGGGATCTGTGTTCTGGTGTTTCTCTCCATGCTGGGTAGGGTGGGCCAAATCCTGTGGTGGAAATCTGTGCTGGCCCCTTGGATCCGGAGGGTTCCACCTCTGCCACAGGTTGTTTTCCCTTCCCTTCGCAAGCTGCTTCACACTGCTTGTGTGTTTCAGCATGAGAAGCACCAGAAAAGGCTGTCACAACTGCTGGGCAATGGCTATTTCTGCCACCTCCATATGGGGAAGGAAAACAGAGAACTTGGATGGTCCTGTGCTCCTGAGGAGTGATAGCCAATGCTGTCTGACTTCACTGAGAATGGGCAGGATGTTTCATGAAATTAATTATTGACCAGTATGAAACAAGCTAGGAACATCAAATTAATTTCTTCCAGGCAGAGAAGCTTGGAGTTACTGACACTCAGTCAAGGGACACTTGGTATAAAACCACTGGTTTATTAACTCATCCTTCCAGAATCACTAAACTATGGGGGTACTGACTCTTGAACTCTTGAAACATACCCAGGTTTCAGAGTTTCTGGTTGATTGGGTTTCTTTTCATAGTTCATCTTTTCCTCTCTTTTTCATCCTTATTTCTCTCAAGTGGCAGAAAAGCCAGTTGTAGGGTAAAACCAGAGAGAAAGCTGCCTGGTATTCTTTGTGGCCACCCCATTTTTATGTTTTCATGGTGACATGGTTGCAGCCCATCAGTGCAGCTTTCCTAGGATTAAATTCTTTCCCCTTTTATCCTTTGCAAACACCATAGGACTTGAATACTTGGCTCAGGGCTTTTTCCTAAGCAGGGGGAATCCTACAGCTGAACTCTCATAACATTCAACCTGAACTTCTAGAAATCACAGACACTGTTTATTTTGGTTTTTTTTTCTATTAACAATTTCTATCTCAAACTCAGATGTACATATGCCTCCACCACCACACCACCACCTTGCTGTGGTGTTGACAAGAAACCAGTGAGTAGGAGGGACAAAATGCAGAGTGGGAGAGCAGCATCAAAGTGGCTGATGCATGTCTGAGCTGAGACTTCCCATTTCTTCTCCAGCATTTCCAGGGAACTGGTAGGTCTGTTCCTCCACAGCTGAGCCCACAAACATGGCCTGGCCCCAAGGAGTTCACAGCAGAGTGAAAGGAGAAAAATGAGCTTGAAGAGAAAAATTAATTTGCTACCACACACTCAATGAGCTTGTTGTGAGACTAGGAACAGAACCTCCCCTTCCTGCATGTACTTATTAAGTCGCTGGACCGTGTCTTCTGTAATGGACAGCCCTTATTGTTTGCTTTGCATAGAGGATTTGATCTACTGCTCCAGTATGGCAGATGTGTTTAAACAGCCACATTTCTTTCTGAGTTTTGTATTTTAAAGCAAGAGACAGACTAAAGACAGAAGGAATTTAGTTTCTAGTATTAAATTTCTTGATTGGTTTAGAGGTATATATATTTTTATATACATATTACAAATTAAAGCCTTCTGAGACTTTTTGTGATTTACTCCTTTAGCAGTGAATAATGGCTTTGGGACACAGAAGGAACATTTCAAATCTTTATTAAATTGTCTATATGATAGCAGCCCCTGCTAATACAGTCAGACTTTGGGGTTTATCACAGTTTCTATCAAGTATCCTGATTTTCAGGGGTTTAGAACAATATAGTCTTAAAACCTGCCCACAGCTAAAATACATTTTTGGTCTTATCACACTAGGCTTACAGTAAATTGGAAAAGAAATTAGAAAAGTGCAAAAATAGTTATGAGATTTCTGGTTACTTTTTGTAGAAAAACATAAAAGTTCAGAGTCTTGGCCTGCTGTAAAGCATAACCCTCCCTGTATCCCAGCATTGCTTATCTAACAATTTATGTTTTTTTCATTATGTTGAATTATCATTGCCTTGTCTCACACAATTTGCCTGAACATGAGATAGCACAACATGGAAAGAAAGATTTGGATCCTGCCTGAAAGCCTGAGGTGCAGTCATCCTCAGTATGCTCTTCTCTCCTCAGTAAAGATGTAAATCTTCCTTGAAAACACACCTCTTTCTTTAACTTCCTAACCTGTTGAGTTTCATAAGTTCTTGCATAGAACATAACCCCTTAATTTTTCAATATGTGCTACTCTTTTACAAGCATTAATTTCTATTGATTTGTGTTTTCAGAATAAAGCAAACCATGGTGAAAGCCTTTTTTAAAATATATAACTGTGACAATTTTTTTTAATTATTTTTTAGACCAGTGGAGGCATCTTTCTCCAGAAATCACAGAATGTAAAAGAAATAACGATGAATGTAGTAAATGACAAGTAAGAGACACACCAGTAGAAGCTGATTTAACCACTCATTGTTAAAAGCAATAGATTATTAATGTATCTGTCCGGCAATAGAGTATTGGTGTAGTAATTTAAACCTTTATGAAAAAAAATGCATCTTCTGTTGATAATTTTGCATTAGAATTATTTTTAATTTGGAAGAGGTTGCTGTGAAAACCTTGAAAGATTTCATTGAGTTGTTTTTTTTTAAGCTAGCTGTCTTTGTAGTGGTCAAAACCATAAGACCAAAAAGAAGCAATCCTATAAGTGAGGGGGTAGCTTTACTGCAGCTGTGATAGTCTCAAGACATAAGCAAGAAAAAGTTTATAGCTTCCAATTAACTTTTCTGTCAGAGATGGCCTAACAGATACATATCTGATTTGGCTCAGGGAAGTTGTTTGAAGTATTTCAAGCATAAGCTTTGAAGAATTTCAAGCTTAAAGAAAAGTTTTTAAATGTGGAAATATTTTCTGCTTTTTCTATCTCCACCTGGTTTGACTGTTTAAACATATGACTTCAACTGGCAAATGTTGTCTTCAGCAAGGTCAGTTTGATGTTTCTGGAACAGTGTGTTCAGAAAACTTCATTTCATAGGTTATTTGCAGATTTCATTCCAACTGGAGGTGAGTGACATCAAATCTGCTAGCAGTTTTCCACAAGGTCTTCTACAAAGATGGGCAGGTTTATTCAGACATAGGCACTGTACTTCATCTGGCAATCTTAAAAAGCTGTAAGCCTTTCTGGTCTGGGAGGTGCCCAAGCAAGCCTCATTTGTGGGTGAGTAGCCACAGTTACAAGCCAGAGGTGTACACTTGCCTCCAGCACTATAGGTTTCAGAGCATCCTCTCTTTCTGTGAGAAGCCTCAGAGAGTTTTCAAGTATCCTTGCTCCTAACATTTCAGTGTGGGAAAAGCAAGAAGTTGTCAGGTGAGAAGTTTAAACCTTGTCTTGCCTGCCTCTCTACAGCTGTGTGTCTGTCTGCATGCATGTTCTGGGAAAATGCATATAAAGGTAGGTATATACATTTACGTGTGTGTAAATAGGACAGCAATTGTCTTGCTGGGCACCTTTTATTTTCTTTAAATATAGGCTGACATCAACCGGGGATAATGAATGCTTCCTTTATGGGATGCCAAACAAGCCTTTTGCTCCTGCTGTTGGTGGACTACTCAGTTGAAGTCCAGGGTTTCACTTTCCAATTCCTGCCTATCCGTCTCCTCAAAATAATGGACATATAAAATTAGGTTACAGGCTACATCCAGCCCACCAGCTGTAAATTTCACAAGCTAATGTGACAGCATTATAAGGCTTTTCAGTTGTTTTAACTTATATTTCTTCCCAATCAACAAATCCTGATGAGACTGATGCTGAAGTATTTTCTTTTTTGTTCAGAATTATTCATATGTTACGAGTGTAAATGTTGCTGTGTTGCTAATTAAATGCTACTTAGAGTTAAGATTATTAAGATTTTTGCACCATTTTTTGTTTTAAACATGGTCGAAAACTGCATGACTTTAGCTTTTTTTAAGTATGTTCACAGTGAGATTACATATCTTCTTCATAATTTCATTCAGAGGAAAAGGCAACAAAGACGTTATCTTTAAAGTCCTTTTCAATAATTCATCATTCTGTAAATGTGAAAAACATCATTTATGTTTAGGGATATAGTTTTTGTCTTTTTATTGGAAAACATATACATGCTTAAAAGTGCCCCACTGTTGAGCCTCTCTACATAGGTTTCCTATGCCACCTAGGTGACCAGGTGAAGTCCAAGGTGCACATATAGATGGAATTTTAGAAAACTTAACCAGTTTGCTCTGTCCACCCACATCTGTAAAGTTTAAAATGGCACAAAGCCACAAGGAAGCCTGATTATTTGGTGTGAGTGCGAAACAGTAGGTCCAGTTCTGAAATGTCTCGAAGTTCCTTGCACTTAGTGGGACAGCAGAGATTACATTTTGTGGTGTAACATCAGTAGAAGCATTCTGTATTTTGGGAGTGAACTAATGGATTTCTGTATGTTCCAGAAGACCCTGATATCAGGATTCCAGTAGTCTTTCTAACCCTCCTCAGTTTCCATACACAGAATTTGAATAAAGAATATCACAGTATTTGAGTCTATTTTCAGAAAACCTTCAGTTCTGTAGCTGCATGGCTAAAGGTAATGAAGTGAGTCAATGTGTTGTGACCACAGGGGGAAGGGGTTCAATATTCAGGTTATTTCACTAGTACTGTAGGCTTGATTCATGATGTCATACCACTTGGTGACAACAGCAATGGCCTCTTCCACTCCTCTGTGTGTATCACCCTTTCACTGCATTTTGCTAACAGCTGAAATCCTAGAGCTTGTTGGGGCAAGAGGTATCACTTGTGTACATACGTGTGTGGTGCCTCGCAAACAGAACCCCTGCAGAGAGCTCCAATAGCAATGTTATGCAGATGTTATTAACAAAGTACGGTGATAAATCATAAAGGACTGATGCAAGATCTAGGGATGGACTCAGATCAGATTTCTGGACTCAAACACTCTTGAAACTCAAGGGTTTTGAAAATCCAAGCTCAACTATACGTAGGATGTGTAGAAACATCACTTAAACTGCTGGCGTTACTGCAAGATGCAGGTGACAAAGTTGAAACCTGTGAAAATCTCAGCAAGCAGTAATTGTAAAGTCAGGGTGTGGATTTCTGTACTCTGGTAATATAAATTAAGCACTTACTTATTGTTCCTTTGCAGTTTCATATGTGTTAATCCAGCCATACTCCATCAGTATGTGAGGGGGGCTGCTCACTTTCTTAGCACTCAGCGTCATTTGTTTTCCTTATTCCTTGTTCCTGTCAGAGGGCAAACACTATTGCTGTCACTTAGAAAAATAGGATTTTGCCTGCTGTGCTTGAGAAATCTTCAGCACCAGGCTGATTGTATAGGTTACAGGAACTCGTCTTGTAAGGCTGGGATTCAGCCTACTGATCTATAGCTGCAAAGGTTCACTGCTTTACCGCACCAGCATAAAATGGAAATGTAGTAACATTCCCATCTGTGAAGACTTGCCAGAACAGTTTAGTGTTTCAAAAGCTGGGTACTGAAGGAAGACAAGATCTCACTACAAGCTGTGGGAGCTGGGAGAGTTTATGAAGCAGAAAGTATGGGCTAGGGGAGAAATCAGACCAGTGATAGTTTACTGGCCTTGCAGTTCTTTTAAGAGGCACTAATGGTAGTGGACTGCTACAGTGGAAGTAGGCCCAGACTCATTTAAGGCAGTAGCATGAAATTGGTTGCAATAAAATTATGCATTAAATGTGCATTATGTTTAATAAGACTGTATTGCACTCCCAATGTTTACTCTGTGCCCATTGAGGCTGATCCAATTTTCTAAAGTTCTCCAATTGGTTTGCTATCAGGTTTTCAGCCAGAAGGTCAAATTTCACTTGCTGTTAGTACATGTCTCCATTACTTTGCTAAGGCATTTACACTCCATATTCATTACCTCTTCTTCTTTTTTATCTATCTCCTGTAAGTTGCCTGCTCCAAAATGCTCCCTGTAGGTGGCATGTTTGACATAAATGAGATCAGTCTTTAATAGATGTCAACTCAAGAACATACACACGTGCAAACACACACTCGTACAAACATGCAAAGAGAAAGAGGGGGAAGGTTATTTCCAGACCAACTTCAGAGGTAATTTTATGTTGCTTCACTCAAGGTGCACAAGTGACCTCTGTGAAATCATGGGTTTCGGATATGAAACTGGGAACATAAGTACAGAGGCTGGAATATATGTTTAGAACAGTATGTGATCATGACTATACCAAACTGGAAGCTGGATTGTTTTAATCAGAGGCAATGATAGTTTTAGTGTTCCAAAAACACATTATTTCCCAACATCTCAGCAAACTCTGTCAGCACTGAGCTCAGTGTGGGTAACACAGGCAAGGAATCAGCAGGCATACTTTCTTAGGGCTTTGTGTTTCTTCACAAATGCATTAGCAGGAGAATACAAGCCTGCTTGTATTCTGTTCTCTTCTGTTAGGAGATCATGTTGAGAGAATTCAGCATGACTAAAAAGTTTCAGCCAATAACATAGCATTCATCACTCCAAAGCAGACTGTCCCTATTAGCAAAGCTGGCTGGGTTACCCAGAAGGAGCCATTGTCTGGGACACTCGCTACTCTGCCTTGGCAGTGAGGTCTATGCCTAGCCTTCAGCTTGATTAGTTAAGGAAAATGCAGTGGAGGCCCTAAAAAAGTCTTGCCAACACCTCAGATAATGAAGTATTTGAATTAGCTAGCTGCAAGGTGTGTTCACCCTGCTGTCACAGGCTGATGTAGATGTAGGCATATTCACTTTAAAGGTATCTGATGGCAGACTTCTAGCTCTACATTATCAAAACCTGCTGAGGTCCTGCTAGGGAGCCTGCAGGGCATGCTGGAGCATGACAGTCATCCTAAACACCAAGCCTGAGCCAACAGAGAAGCACCAAGTCATGACATAGGCTGCTGATCACTCCACGCCAGATGGAGACCTCTTTTCACCTGCATCTTCAGAGGGGAGCCCTGCTAAAGGGAGGTGCTCCATCACCTCAAAACACATGCTAGGGCAGAGGACAAACATCTCAGACTCATTGCATGGCCAACTTTCTCCACCGCTTTTGTCCCTGCAGGTACAGTCTGTGAAATAAATTGTGCTACCTCTGTATGATAGTCACATTTTGGTGTCACTCTTCTGCAGTTAATGCAATTATTATGTGGAAGTAGTAGTCTACACATTCAGAGTACTACTTACCATGGAGGGGAACACTGATGATCATTTCAGAGCTTACAATGAGTTATTTTCATAATATATCAAGCATTTGACCTATTTCAGAAAAGCGCTTTGGGTGTTGTGAGCAGGATACCAAAACCTGTATTCCCCCAAAGTCATTACTTTCAAAAATCCTCAGAGAAATTTTGCTACCAACCGCTAAAAGGGAATATTTCTTAAACACCATCTTTCTTTAGAGATGCGTCATGATCCTGATAGCACTTTAACGAGGGTTTGCACATCCAGCTATGGGCATCCGCCCTCCTGTAGTGCCTTTGCTTGGGGCCCTGACTCCCTGCTGGCAGGTGTGGAGAACCAAGAGGCTGAGCAGGAGATGCACTTGCTCCTGAGCTGCTGCAGCCTCTGCAATGCACCTTTGGTCCATGGGTCCAAAAAGACAAGTGGGTCATCCCCTTCAGACAGCCCAGAATATCCTTTGGCAGAGGACTGGGACAAACAGCTGAGGCAGCGGCTGCTTTAGCTAACCCAGCTAAATCCATCTGCAGCCATGAGTCAGAGCCCTAAATCCATGTACTTCTAGTCCCCACCTGCTTTGCACTTGTCCTTTCATTTTTACTCAAACACTGAGCTGAGGTCTGTTTTCTTCTGGATGTCTGTCAGGCTCTTGTGCAGTACTTGTTTTACCTGTTTTGGGATGTCATGCTGCTGCAGAAGATAGTGCTGCTGTTGATTGGCCCCATGCATATCCCAAAGGTCTCACATAAAGGAACAGCATCAGAGAGCCCTGAGGAAGAAAAGGGACAACTGTCCCTTTGGTTGGATGGAGGGTCCTGGATGAGATGCATTGTATTAAGTTTGTACCTCTCAATAATCTTCCCACTACCAGGCAATCAGCCTGGGCAAAGGGTCTAGGCTTCTTCAGTGGGCACAATGCTTTGGACATGTGTAGTTCCCACTAAGAAAGATGTGTTCACATACATGTGTAATTATTTTCCTTGTATTTTTCTTTGGGATGAAGTTTTCTACTTCATACCAGCTGTTTGTATTTGCTACTGCTAACTTTAGTCTAAGGGTTTGAGGAAGGACTGAACTTCATTGGTGTCTGCTAGTCGAAAACTTACAAAAAAGGGTTCAGTTTTGGTTTGGGTGAATTAGATTCAACTGCTGAGAACAGCAAAAGTAAACAGCCTCAGCTATCTGGTTTCCATGCATAGGAAAGAAGGACCTAATCCTTTTCCCATTGAAATCAGGAGATGGGATCTCACTGGACTCAGTCTGCATTTCAGCAGGCTTCAAGTAAATACTTCTCATTCTGCTGTTTGGTTGGTTTTTGGTTTTGTTTTGTTTGGGTTTTTTGTTTTTTTTTTTTTTTTTTATTATTATCATTATAATCTTTGAGTTCTTTTTTTTTTCTTTTACCTTTCTCTGATTTGTTTTGGCATCTTTGTGTTCCACCAGAAGATTGGGCTATGGAATGCGTTTGTATGATGATAGATGGTCTGTGCTATTATACTCCATGATTTACATGTAATTGTATAATTTACATGTAATTGGTAGAAGGCCAGTGTAGTCATGAAAGCACAGCTGATATATACTTTCAATTAAAATGCCCTTATCAAATGACAGTTGCTCACACAAAAAAAAAATAAAAGAAAAAAATGGTAAAAGGAGCTGGGCTGCTTTATGTCAAATACAAATTTGTAATTTGTGGGGGTTTTATGTTTTTTGGGGTTTTTTTCCATTTTTTGGTTTTTGGGTTTTTTTTTAATAATGTATATAAAATTTACCACATGAAGGAGCAGTCACGCTAGTCAGCCTTAAATTTTGTCATGGTCTTGTGCAGGTGAAACTGAATCTTAACTCCATAGCAACCCATGGAAAAAAAAATGTTGTGACTTGCATGACGCCAGATTTACTGTAGAAACCCACAGTGTCCTTCAGTGAAACCATCAAAGTAGAGGGAAGAAGACTCTCAGGCATATAGCCTTCAGTTCAAAGGACAATAAAGCCCTGTTTCAGCACAGCACAAGCACAATCATTTCAACCTGAGTAGATGTAAGGCTGTAATTCAGGAAGGTGCTTACACACATGCCTGCCTGTAAACAAATGCTTAATCCCATTGGAATCAACTGGGCCCCAGCTCAGCTTGAGCCTTCTTTGCTGTGCTGAACTTAAACATATGCAGTGAAGGGAAAATTGCTCACAACACCCTCATCTTTAACAAGCACGATGGAAAATGTTTGCAGTGAAAGCAGCAGGACTTCAGCTAATGTGATTAAGTGCCTTTCTGAATTCAGCCTTCTGCAAACCCAGGCCCATGGATGCTATTCAAAGCCTGCTGTGGGCAATGGGTGCTGGATCAGACCCTGAATGCAACGGGATTTTCATGCACTTCTGCAACTTCAAAAAAGACTGAAAAGATTTGAGAAGGAATGAAAGGGTAATCACGGGTGTGTTTTATTGCTTCACCACCCCTCAGAAAAACAGCTGGTGAATGAAACAAGTGAGGTTATGAGAAAGTAGCTGGTTCCAAACTAATGGTTGTATTTCACTCCTCCAAACAACCTGCAGGCTGCTAGTTTTTGTTTTTACTCTCCCTAGAACGATCTGAGATCAGCAGGCTGTGGATCACGTGAAGGACAGAGATTACTCAGGAATAAGCTGTTCTCTCGTTCCTTCCAGCCCGGCTCTTCTGTGTGTTCCCTGTTGAAACTCAAGGTTCCCTCCCTTTCTGTTTCAAGGTATTTGTCTGATTAAAACTAAGTAGGAGCTGGATGACTAGATGTTGTCTGTGGCTTATACCCATATTTCCTACAAACTGCTGGCAAGCATGTGAAGAGTTCTCCAAGTTGACAGTGCACACAACGTCCAGATCTAATTTGAACTGCATGGTGCAGCTTCAGCTTTCAATCACACAGCACTTCCTCTAAAACAATGTCTGCAGCTACATTTCCAAATTGGGACATTTTTGAAATTGCTCATCACGCAGCTCCCTCAATAGACCAACATATGTTTCAGCAGAATCAACAAGCTGACAAAACCCAGGCCACTCAGAATTTTATGTATCAGAGAGCGCGTGTTGTACATGAATCAAAGTGTGTGTCACGCTTCAGGACTTAGTATGTATATATCTAGAAACATTTTCCAGTATGGTTATTAATTTTTGGGATGCTGTAAACAAGTCACTCTTCCTCACACATCTTGTTTCATCTCCATGAAGCAACAGAGAGCTCATGCCAAATGACAGTGTCAATTCAGAAGGGCTCACCCACCTGCTTTGCTCCAAGCACTGTGAATGAGCTTACTGTGCTTGGTGGGACCTGCCTGTTAAAATTAAGGACACTGTCTATTTTTGTGAGGCTGACATGTAAAATGCTTGGAAAAGCAGGGGTGAGGATGGGGTGGGAGGGTAAAGAAGATCAGTTTTCTGTATGGCACGAAGGAGAGGAGTTCCAAAGAACTGGGGATATGTTCCCATTTCCAGCTGAGGTTTGACCTGTGGCCTTTGCTCAGTGTCCCAGCAATTAGGACATTATTTTTTACTGACTTCCATGGGGTGTCGTGACAGTAAAGTCATTAATGTCTTGGAAGTGGTCAGAGACAACAGTGATGAGCACTATAAAACGTCTATAAATAATATATAGCTTCCTTCTGCTAATACATGTTCTCCTTTATCTTTTATCACATCAGAAATGCACAATGTAACCAATACACAAAAACACTTCGGTAGAAATCCGTTTCAGCCCAGGTTTAGAGAAAGGTATGTTGTAATCAGGGAGCTGGTGAAAAGATCTGTGAACCGAACAGGTTTTTTTAGGTGGAAACCCATAGTTTTTCCATCATTGCTTGCAACAAAACCAACTTTTACTTAGCAAGTCGTTTTTCTTTAGGAATGTTGAGGGGTTTTTTGTCTTCAGTTGGAAGTGAGTTTTTTGGGGATTGAGGGTCTTGCTAACAGTGTCAACATCTCCCACTGTCAACAGTGGGTGCCAGAGTAAATGGCAAGTAGTAGGGGTGGTGAATTTTCACTTTGCTTCCTTCTGGTGGAACTGCCATAGAAAGCTTATTGATACCACAGAAACAGTTCTGAGCCATAGAAAACCATATCTTGGAGATCTTCTTTGCTATAGACTTTCTGTGTGAGAACTGTAGCTGAGTGTCTTCATTTCCCATACACTTAAAAAAATATATATAAAAGAGGGTATATTGGGAGAGTGAGTTAGCAGCACGGATTGTGCTTTGATGCGTGTACTAATATCTGCAAAGATGGGCACTGACTTCAACTTAAGAGATGTCTGGTGTGCTCTCTTAGAGAACAAGTAATACTTGAACTGAGTTTACAGCTGCTGAAAGTTCAAGTTTGCCAGACTTAGAGACCTGAGTCCAGGTTTTTTTATTGGAATTTGTGTTGTTATAAATTAATTTTCTAACTGTTGATAGATGGTCTTTTTGTCATTTTAGTATACAACATAACCAAGCTGTGCATTACATATCTCAGAAGGTGGAAACTGCAAATCTCAAGTCTTGGTCTGAATTCTGTGGTGTCTTAACAAATTCCAATTACATTAGGAAATCTTTCCTTCCATTAGGGCTTCAGGACATCATGTGTGCACTAGTGTCCATGCACACATAGAGGCAGTTTGTGAGAACAAAATGCTTCACTGAGACTTGACAACTGTATTTTTCCAGCTGTGCTGTTGTCATGCCATGCTACTTTGGAAACATTCGTTATCTCTTAATGACTCAGTTTCCCTATCTGAAAACTACAATACTTATGTATTTCTTCCACTGTGAAGAACTTAAAGTGATGCTATGTTAAAGCTACTTTAAAATAGCTGTTATGTGTGTAACACAAAAACAGAAAATTAATGACACATCCCAAGGTGCCATTTAATCTAGTTGTGTATAAACACAAATATGCCAAGTTTGATATCCCTCAGACATTTGCTCATCTCACTTTTGTTTCCAGAAATTGTCCTTCTGTCTCATTCTCCTCTGCCATGTAAAGGTTGAGACAGAAAATTCCAGGAGTAGGGATCATCAGATGGATGAGCTCATCTGCCTGAGATGTTTATCCATTATTCTTATTTGTTCCACCACCTTTTTGTTTGGAAAATTTCTGTGTGCTTGTGTTTTTATTACTGGCATGCTATTTTAGGTCAGTTGCAGCGATGTAGTGCACGTCTTGCTATTGGCATGGTGGAGATGGGTGGGAAGAAATGTTTTCTAATGCTAGAAAACAAAAGGTGTGTGAAGGCAAACACTTGCTGTTTTCCATTTTCAGACTAGAGGAACATAATAGTACCCTGAACTGTGCAGTAGCTTTGAGTCCTAGAGCTTTGGTATGGGGAACCTGTCTAGGGTTTGGCTTCCCAAGTGTTCCAGTTGGCACAATATTGTAGCCATGCACAGGGGATTTTATACCCAGCACACAATCCTTCACATAATGGATATAAATATGATTCTTGGAATTTACCAAACAATAGGCAAGAATAGTATTCCCAGCAGGCTGGAGGGGAGCAGTTAAGTACGAAGGAAACACCTGCAGAAGTGGGTATCCATTGTTTCCTTTTGATGTTTATCACTGTGCCTAAATCTGGAAAGAATAGGCTTCTGGCCTTCAAAAACAATTTCCTTCCTAGCCTTTATTGCTTGGAGGATTCTGTCCTTCTGGAGGATTCCTGTTTTGGAGACAGTGAAAATTATCTCTGTGCCTGGGTGAAATTTCATCTCTGGCTCCTCTCAAGACTAAGCAGGTAACTTTTACGGATCAGGTGATTGAAAATGAAGGGCTCCTGTGAGTAACACTTGTGAGGTGCCTCTCCTGATGGCACATACTCTTATGTCGGGATAGCATCATAGTATCAGCACTAGGAGGGAGATGCCGAGGTGGAGGAAGATTGGGATCTGGCTGAGACTGCTACATGAAGGTTTCCAGACTAGGGATCTGACAGGCACAGTCCTGTCCTCTGGCATTACTTCAGCACTGTGACAGATGAAAACCACAAGGAAACAAAGGGACAGCCCGATTGGCATGCATTTTTGATCAGTGGAAGGGCCTGACCCCTGCATGGTGTGAGGTCATGAGCAGGCCCTCCCTTTGCCTTGTCACCTTTGGAGACAGAAAGTATGCCTGTAAAGCCAGCTACTTCTGGAAGCCCATATATGCTCACGCAGCTTTAGGAGTCCAGCTCTGACCGCTATTCCTTCTGGCCAGTCCCATTGCTGCTCTGACTGCCTGAGATTTGTCTTCTCTTTATAGCACCTTTTATTATTCTTTTGACAGGCCTTGAATAGTGACGATGAGGAGGCAGGGGCAGCCATCCAGTGCTCCCAGTGGTACTGTTTAATTGTACAGTTGTTTTTCTCAAGCTGCCAGCTGGTCCTGACACTCTGCTTGTTTTCTCCCCCCTCAGGAGGCATTCTTTTGGTGGAAGTTACCTCACTGACATTTAACTGGAGCAGTAAGTGCTGCTGAGCTGCCTTCTCCTCCACTTCAAGAGAAGCTAAGTGCACAGCTTTCCCTTTGACCATGCCCCACCACTTCTCACCCAGTGTCTCTGCGTTCACAGCAAACCAGTTGGTTTTAGCTTCCCTCTCTTTCCCTTTCTCTCCAAAATCTTTTTTCTTTCTCCTCCTCTGCCAGTCTTCTCCCAGGCTTAAAAATCTCTGGAATGAAAGGTTTGATTCTCTTCTCCTTTGTGCTGACATGAATAAGGCAGCAAAAGGCTGTAAACTGGGTAGAATATCTCAGCAAGGCTCTGCCCATGGCTTTAGTCCTCTCCTTTCTGCACTTTCAGCACCCTGTATGGCTCATGTAGGCTGCCCCAGACGACAGAAGATGACAAACATATGCATAGTGCATGACTTGCAGACCTCAGCTTACTCTGCATACACTCTAAATTAGCAGAGCATGAGCCCACCCTATTGCACTCATCACATGGTCATTTTTGTCTGCCACAGTTATCCCCACAGGGCTTATTAGTTTGGGCATGGTGCTCTGTTCATGCTGTCTCAATGGCTCACAGTCTTCACAAATGTGTATGGGCAGTGCAAAGTATTTATGGATACACCCAAAGTGTTTTCTTTATTCAGACAAGAATCACAAGGGCCCATAAGTTTGGTATCCATCCAGCTCCTACTGACTACCATAGCGCATACTTGCCCCTGTGCCTTCAAACTTCTTCCCATGCTGTTGTTAACTTGGTGAAAACCTCTAAGTTGTTGAGATGGCCATGAGGGCACCAAGCCACACCCACAGACCAAGAATGATGGCATGAGAAGAGGGGATGCAGATAGGAGACAGGGAGGGATCCCAACAGCCGACGCATGTTGGGAAAGTGATGAATGCCACATAACTGCTATTGCTTTTCCATCTAGCCTTCTCTGCTGGTCCTCCACCTTGCCTCTGGAAACCAGAGGTGTGTTTATTGATAAACTCAAACCAAAATAAATAGATTAGCTCTAAGTCTCTTTCAAGATCATCACTGTGACAATGCATGTGTACAGTATTCACGTACTATAGTGAATTAGATTTATACCGTTATGCATATAATGCAACATATATATTTTAATTATTTCATGTTATGTATTAAAATATATTTTATATGTAATATCATTTTTAATGCATGTTCTGACCACAGTCACCCCAATGTAAATGCACTGTGGTGATAGCAGCTTTACTGGTGCCACCTTTGATTAACATAGTTGAACAGCCATCAGAAAGCACCAGCCACGGCAGGCCAAAATGTTCCTCACAGCCCCAGGTTTATTTACAGTATCAGAATAAACAATCAGTATGAGAAGGCATGAGACTGCCATCTCATTCAGACTGTTACAATCACCTGAAAACTGAATACATCTTCCTGCTCCTGTAGCAAATGTCTGAGTACTCTTTGAGGCTCCCCCTCTTCAATAAGACATCAAGAATATATTCATGCAGTCATATTTCCATTTACAATGCACAGCAAGGCAACCAGGAAAGCACATTAAACTGTCACACCTGGAAGAACAGGTTGATCAACAACATGCTTCTGTATTTTCAGATCAACTCTAAATTATATGCAACTTTTCCCCAACATTTGTCATCTCTACAATTAATTACTTCAGGAGTAAATACCATTATGGAACCATGGCATCTGTAAATGTTTATGCAGTCAGCAGAGTAGCGATCCTTGGTAATTTCAAACTCTGGCCTTTTTAAAATACATACTTACAATTGCCTTATGAGGTATGCCATGGCTTGCCAATGTTCGCTGTTACTCAGATCACAGTATCATTAGAAGACCCCAACTGCAGTTGATTCCCAGTGAGTTCAGCCCTGGATTTACTGTAACATATGACCCAACACCATGACATTCACCTGAAGACCCATCTGGGAAAAGTGCTGAGATACTCCTTGCCACAGACTCCTGTTTAACGTTGGCCACAGAACTTTGATTTCCTCCAGAACACAGAGGTGACAGATTATGATTTCTAAACATTTCCCTTGGACTTTACTGTGTGTAAGTTCCACTATGCTGGAGCAGCTGCCTTTCTTTCTGTCTGTCTCTCTGACTCTTCTGAGAGGACTTTAAAGTTACCTATCATTGCAGCCATGTCCATGCTTTGCAGCCACATAGATCAGGAGTACTTCCCCAGGAGGACAGCACTGCTGGGATTAAAACAGTGCAAAGTATGCAGTCACAGTTTGAGCATGGCCTCTTACATTTATAGCACTAAATTAAAACTCCTGGGATGCAATAATCTCACAGGGAAGATGACACAGTTCAGCGGTTATTTTGGAAACTATTTATGTGGTCTTTCCTCAGCTAGGTCTAGAGAACCTGATACAGTTTTTATTATACTTTGCTCTCCAGAAGATTCACTGTATCTAGAAGAGGAAATCCTCTTGGCCACACAGCTTTTGATTTGACTGAGGTCAACATTTTACTCAAGGATACACCTGAGAACAGAGTAAGGAACATGGAAATTAATTTAATCTGTCGATATACAGAGAGTGTACAGTGATCAGGATTATGAGCTCCTTGATTCAATCTGTGTAAGATAACTCAACACTTTTCATTTAGCCTATTTCAATCTGAAACTTACTTCCTAGCCTGACTCATTCTCTTTCGCCACTCTTCCTCATACACCTCCTCTCCTCTATAGTATTTCAGCAGATAAAGTCTCTCTCTTTCATTCCTACCATTATTCCAGGATATTTCCCAAATAGATATAGCCATGCTGACAGTGAACAGGTTTTGTTGGCTCAGCCTGCATCCTTTGAAGAAGTAGTGTAACAACACTAACAGAAAAACTCTTCCTTTTGCTGTCTATGCTTGGAAGCAACAACAGCATAGGGTCTGTAGCATGGGCAAATTCTTATTGCTGCAAATCCCAATGGTCAGAATTGGGCTAGTACTCAAAACAGCCAGCCAGAGAAAGACACATAGTGTTAGGTGAGCATCATTTCACATGTAAAATCCCTCAGAAAACTTTTTACCTTTTTTTTGTGCTGATTGGTTAAGTTTCTGTTTGTTCATGATCATGCTAACATTGGTTTGTGACTCTGCCTGCAAGAGGTTTGAAGGTTCTAAAAGGACCAACCTACTTTTTTTGCATATTACAACAGTACTTTGTGAAAGAGTGTAGATTTACATTAGATATTAGGAAGAAGTTCTTTACTATGAGAGTGGTGAGACATGGGAATCAGGTGCCCAGAACATAGATAATCCATCCTTGACATTCCACAAGGCCAGGCTGGATGGGGCTTTGAGCAACCTGGTCTGGTGGGTGGTGTCTTGGACCATGGCAGAGAGGTTGGAACTGGATGAGCTTTAAAGTCCCTTCAACCCTAACCATTCTGTGATTCTGTGGTTTGTGTGCATTTTTGAGCAATTCCATCTTTTCAATGTTCAGTGACCATTGTACCTCACTCCTCCTTTATCCATTATGTTAGAACAAAATTAGACTTTTCATTCACTTCATCTTTGTGACCTGGGACACAATGATGACTTTTTTTCACAATAGATATTAACGAATGTGTGAAAATTTTTCACTAGTCTAGATTAATACACCAATTAAGTAGTTTTAAGGAAGCCTCAGATGGCTGCATAACGATTACAATGAAACAGCATGTCTTGCAAATTGTGTAAGTGTTGCAGCTAGGATTCTTGAGAGATACAAGCCATTACTCCTCTGCTGGCTTCTTGGGTAGTTCCCCAGATTTATCCAGTTTTATGCTCATACACACAAGCTGTGATAATGCTTTTAAAAAATAAATTAAAGGAATTAAAATCCAAATTGTGAAAGTGCTGGAAATAAATAGTAAAAATTATGCATGTTCTGGCTCAACTTACAGCAAGCACTTAGGTTTTCCTTCTGCCACTTAAGCAGCACACAGTTTAGAAATCTGTGTCTGAATCTTGCATGTCTCTGTCTTCCACTTTACAACAAAATGATATTTGGCTCTATTCCAGATCTCACAGAGCCCAGCAATTTTGTGTAGGATATGTCAAGCTAAGGGAAATTCGGTAGGGGCTGAAAGCCGCATAGGAAAGGAGACAACAGTTGTTGAACCTCTCTTGAATTGTAAAGCACAATACAGATATATACCACACTGGTAAAGCAGTTCAACTTTTTTTCAACCATATGACTGTTTTATGGGGTGCTTTATCTTTGGCTTATCAAAACATGTTGGGAATTGTTGACTACTTCTAGCCAAGAAGAACTGCACTTCTGGAGGAGATTCAGGTCCTGCAGAGCTGGCCATAAGTACAGCCTGAGGCAGGAGGTCTTGTCCCTCCTATGCACTGAGGAATATGTGTCAACCGCAGGAACAGTGGGATTAAGCTCATCAGGTAATTCAAATGATGATGCTGGTAGCACTCAGACTGGGCCAGGCTCATTGCTGCCTTTTTGGAAAGTTTCAGTGCTGTACTGGAACACCTTGTGCTTTTAGCTTGTGTTCAGAGGTGGGTAGGGGCTGACACAAAGGTGTGGTTTTCCTCAGCATTTCTGAACATTCTTTAAGATTGTGGCAGGTGGTTAGCTGCTGGATAACAAAAGAAACAGAGTCATTACATGTCCCTCAGAAAGCTCACTGGAAGTTTCCAGAACAGGGTTTGCTTAATAGAGCCATCGTACCTGCTGTATGAGTATGTCTAGAGGCAATCAGCCACAAATATTTTGGGATTTCTTAAACTGTTAGAATTCAACGGTGAAACCACGTTTCTGTGTTCTAGTCACTTGTCATGATTGCTTTTGTAGGCTATGACAAAACAGAAACATGTATTAATGGAAACAAAGTACTTTAATTTTTTTTTAAATATAGATTTTTTTTCTTTTCCTCAGGCAGTAGTTTCTAGTTGATTACAATATTCACTAGTTTGTCAGTGTTTCATTTAATAAAAAAAAACCTGTTTTCAAAGGCTGTTTTAATGTGCTTTATAAACTTTACTGCTCAATGAAACTTAGTTTACAAGCTATGTGACTGGGAGTCATTTTTAAAATCCCAATTAAAATATATATATAGTTTGGTATTTTTTAATTATCTAAATGTAAAACAAAATTGAGAGTTTATAAGTTTCACATGGATTCTTGAGGCTTTATAACTTTGATCTAAAGATGAATTTGCTCTCCTACCATTTTTTTAAACAAAAAGGAAAAAAAAAAACAAAAAAAAAAAACAAAAACCCCAAACCAAGGAAAGTGTTGTGATTTTAAAACTGATTACAGAAGGTATGCAGTAAATTTTGTCCACACTTTTTATAAGGACATTTGCTGGCATGGATCCTAAGCATGGCACCACATCAAAATCTATAATCAGTCCACAGGTGCTGATCCATGCCCCTTCTCATACTGCAGTCAGAATACTTGTGGTAGGCTATGGCTTCTAAGGCTGGGCTCTGCTTTCATATCCAATGGTGCAAATCCACAGGAAGATTAAGTAAACCTACAGTCTTTTCTGCCAAGAAACAAAAGCATACAAAGCCACCGTCCTTGCTCTCCCTCAGACACTGTCTGGTATAGTGGGACATGAGGAGCCTCTTGTTCTGTGTCTGTTCACTGGAAAAGAGAGAAAATAATCTTTGAAAGCAGGGCTTCTTCACCTTCCACTGAATACCAGAGGTGAGGCTGGTAAATGTGGTGGATCCAGAGATCAGCATCGAATCCATGCAAGGCAGCAGCAACTTTAGAATCAAGCCAAAGCAGTGTGGGTGAGGGAGGAGGGAAATTAAGAGCTGTATGCTGGACCAAGCACAGGCTTTCCCAGCAGACAAGCAATGAGCATTAGGAGGAAACACAGCTCATTGAAGAGTTTTTAATAGCCAGCTCCCAAACTGGCTGTAATTTTAGAAGCCAGTCTAACTAGACTGGACTGAGCTCATTCCAACATAGCCCTGTTCAAAGTGAGCTGAAGAAATCCTTTTGCCTGCTGCTCAAGACCAGATGAGAAGCACATTTCTCAAAGAAGCCTTTACAATAACACAAATAAGACCAAATACTACAGTTACCATCACAAGTTCAGTAGGCATCCTTCCATTTGTAGCATGCATTTTGCAGCTTCCTAATCTCCTGTATCTGAGATACATCATGCATACAGCAGTTTTAAGTTTCATTCTGATAGCATGCCTTTCAGGAGGGAATCTTTGAGAGATCAATATATCCTCAGTTAAGATTGGGCTATGAGATACAAATAATCCTTTTTTGCCTGGAGAGCAGATCCTTTTCCCCAAGTCCTTCTTTGAGGAGCAAACCAGAATCTTGCAAAGATTGTTCAGTGCTTTGGCTCCAAATGAAGTGTCTGAGGGCCTAGACTGCCTTCTCCTTACCCAGTTTCATTCTCATGAGGTGGTATGCTCATTTAAGGCAAGTGAATCAAGAGCTGAGCAGATTCTTAGTATTTTGGTTTTTGCTGTAGACCCACAGCAAAGGTAAGAGGAAAGGGCATTTGGTAGAGGTGTTTTTCTATAGCTGGGGCTGGTACAAGAATGCTGGAAGCCCCTGCCCCAGCTTTGCTTGCAAAATGGAAAAAGGCATGAAACTCTCAGCCGGGTCATCTTCTGGTGGTCCCCAGCTTTGTGACTAATCTCTTGATCTCAGAAGTTTTCAGTTTTTTAGGATGTGCCTTGGCTTGTTGGCAGATCTAAACCTGGGGCCACAGCTTACATGTAAATCACCATCCCAAATCTCTTTAGCCTATGTCTAAAATAAACACTTCCAGCTGCATGTTTAAATAATGTCAGGGTCTCAGTACAAACTGATAAGAGCCAGAGAATTCAGCCTAAAGGTGAATGACCTTGTTCTCTGTAATGTGTTATCCTCCTCCTCCTCTTTTTCTCACAACAGCCAAGTGTTAGCACATTACATCATCAAGCCTTTGATTGTCTAACACTCCTTTTTACGTGTTGCCTCTAAGCTCTTGCAGTAAGCAAACCTACTGCTGACAGATGGTGGAAAAAAGTGGGCTGAGCTGGACTGTTTCCAGAAACTATGTCTAGCTACATGACATGTAAAATGCAAGCTCTCATTTAAAATCTAGTCCATTTTTGTTTTTGTTGATCTTTCAGAGATATTTTTATTTTGGGGAGGATTATTTTCTGTTGGGGATCACTGTTTGTTTGTTTGGGCCAATGACAGCAGTGCACTTTCTGGCTTATATGCCCTGCTTTTGGCAGTTTCTGAACTACCAGACAGGAAATTCTCCAAAGTATTGCAGCTGAGAATTGGCCCATTTTCCTGGAACAGAGATAAAATGGAATAGTTTTGTCAGGTTCTTCCCTTCATATGGAGAAACCCACAGTAATGCATATAAGTCTTCGATCCAGAAATCCTCAGTAAGGGCTGCTGATTGATGAAATCTCTATCAGCAGATGATTTGACCATTGTAAAGCCAGACTGTAGAGTTGTAGTTTATTATGTTTGATTTTTTTTTTTTAAATATTTCTCCCTGAATAGTGTAATACATCAAGCAGTTTCCGGTGAAATCTCTGAAAGGGAACATTACTTCAACAGAATGATGTGACTTCCCATCAAACCTAGAAAAATATTTATGAGATTATTTTGTATTTATTTACTTATTTGTTCAGAAGTATTTTTTCTTTCTGAAGTTAAAATTAATACATGCATCATGAAATGTCACATTTCATTTTCTTGGAAGACCTAAGGCTAGGAAGGTATGCAAGCATGGTAAATATTATGTTGGCTACACTTTCATATTTTTAAAAGATCATCTGAAACATCAAGATGAACATATAAAATAACAAAAAAATTTAATACATTACTAGTACAATACACTGTAGGAGGTAAAATTGCATGATCCCTTAACATCCTTCCAGCCAGTGTTATTTTGTAGCTGGGACAAGATGTGAAAAGGACAATCCCACTTTTACTTGTTCACATGTATCTAATCAGGCAGTTGGATCGTCTCAATGTGAATGAAGACCATAGGTGAATGCATAGACTGAAAACCAACTCAAGGAGTAGACCAGTTCCTAAACAAAAGTGTAATGGGCAATGCATTGATTAGCTGAGTCATCACTGCATTACACAAAAGATAAAACTTATGTAAAAATGTGCATTTAACGTAGGATTGTGTGCTGCTGCATATTTAATGGTATCAGGCCAGAAAGTGTGGTGTCATGACTGGTAATAATCAAACTTAGCAGATAAAGCCAATTTTATGCTTCCTTCCAGAACAGCTGCTTCTGGAGCAAGAGAAATTTAGTGTGCTGAAGGAACCACATTTAGACATGCTTGAAGAATGCAGCTTGGGCAAAATAGTCACAAACTTCTGTCCATTTGGGGAGCAATTCCACTGGCTATGTAGATAGATAGATAGAAGACGGGGGGTGGAAAACAGGGATGAGGGGAGTATACTGGGTACTGCTCATAGGTGGACAAAAAGGCAGGTGGAAGCAGCACCAACCAGGGACAAAACTCTGCCTGTGGACTAGGCTGTCTCTGAGCGAGTGCACTATTTCCTGTCTAAAAGAATACAAATCATAGTTAAGTGCCTTCATACCTAAAGATGTAGAGCCTTTGGGTCAGGGCAGTGAATGCAACACTGGAGTCTTGGTGCTTGACTAGTCTGCTAGTAATACGGATATTGCTTTTAGTGCAATCATCTTTGTATATAACTGGCTATGGAAGTAGAAATGTAAGTATAGTTGGCAAATATAAAGGCCTTTAGTGTGGATAATGGACAGCTACATTCACAGGGAAGCTCAGCACCTCTAGATGGCAAGCCTGACCTCTAACTGTTCTCTGGCAACACACAAAAAATCACTAGTATGATATTACATTTATTCAGTACCTACTTTAGTAGATGATAAAGGCCTGTGAGAGACTGGGACCCCACTGTGTTATGCATTGAACACCAAGAACATGATCCTAGGAACTTCTGTGCACTATTCATGCACAGTATATAAGTTCTAATGCCTAGTTATGAAATGCCTAAAGAATGTAAAAATGAAACACAGATTTTTTTTAAAAAAAGAAAACAACAACAACAACAAAAAACACCCAACAAGGGTATATTTCTGCTTTTTATTTGAATGGTTGGAATGATGTAATTTTAAAAATAATTTTTCTTTTAAAAAAAACAACAAAAAACAAAGAAAGTCTAAAGGAGTTTGGAAGCAAAAGTTTCAGAACTATTATTTTCAGCAATTTCTAAGCCTGCTTGTGTACCAGAAATGCCCACTTTGTGAATGAATAATAGTTTTATAACATTCAACACTGTATGCTACTATAACTGCAGAAAGCATGTTATGAAAAAATACATCATTCTACAGTTTAAACGTGTGTAGAACTGTGTTGTGTATGCTCTCACTTTCAAAACCTTATTGCCCCTGGGCTGGATCCTGAGAAAAATTCAAGTTTATTAAGAAATCAAATTGATTTCAGTAGAATTTCCAAATTGAGAGGAAAAAATTAGAAAAGACATGACAGTCAGAAGCTGCTTTCAAATTATTGGTTTAACTATAGATGTAGTGAAGGTAAAATCGCAAAGCTGATTTTGTGGTTTTGTTTTTTGATGATTGCCACATCCTCTGTGTGGCAATAAAGTCTGTATGATAATTTATAGAGCTGTACAATAGTAGAATGTATTGGGAACTTGAAATACCAACAAAGACATTAAAAATTGTTTATATGTTTTTTTTTGTTGTTGTTGTTTTTAAATTTAATATTTTTCTTGGATTATTATCCTTCCATGATTTGCAAAAGACTGCAGCTTTATTAGTAGTGAGTTATATATGAAAAAAGATTGCTTCAAAGCCCATGATTTTGTTCTTTTCACATAGCTGGGCAAATTTAAAGGAAGGTGTAATATGTTGGATATGGAACTGTGGCCTCCATCATCATTACAAAGACCCTCATACACAGCTAAGGGAAACGGAAGAATTTGCAGAGTAAGATCACTTTCCAGCTTGTGTTGTGATATGACATTATGTAGCTTCTCACACCTCATTTATCAGAAGCTGAGGTGGGTCCTTTTTTCTGGACTACCCTATTTGAACCGCTAGGTAAACAGAAGGGACTGCTTGCCTTTGTAGGAGCACTGTGTCATGACACCAGGAATGCTCTGTTATATATGAGATCTTGGGCTGATGTAAATCAGGGAATTTTCATAGAGAGTGCACCTATTTGATACAGCATAAAATCCTTACCACTTTCTGGACCATTTCTTCAGTTCTTGCTGGAGTTAACCTGGTGCCATGGTTTGGTAAAACAGGGTCTTATGAAAACAATTAATTGCAAACATTTTTGTCTGTGTCCTTTAGTCTTACCAGCCACAGAGCACCATGAAGAGCTTGATCTGGCAGTAACACCCTGGCTGGCCTTCATTACAGACTTCACTTTATGGGCTGCTGCTTCGGCACTGCATTTGGTGCAGGAGTAGCACCTTCCCCTGTGACAGTTTTGTTCAACAAATACAAGTTCCAGAAATACAAGTTACTAAGTTCAGCCACAGAGTTATCAGAGCAAGAAAGAAATATTGACATGAGACAAAAATAGACAAAGACTTGGCTTTCTTTATTTTTTCTTTCTTTCGTTATATGCTTTAGGACCCTCAGATTATTATCCAGACCTTCACATGACCATTAACAATCTCTGGAGCAGACCAGCAGCAGCATTTGACTGTCATGTATGGCATTGAATGAAAACACCTTGCTTCCTTGTGCCCCACGTAATGGAATTCTTACTGTCTTGGCCTTGCTGTGCATGAGCTGTGCTTTGGAAAGGTTGTGAAACACAAAGAAGAGGGAGAGGAAGGAAAAAAAGACTAGGTGGTGAGCACCCAGAACAGAAATCATCCTGTGAGAGGGCAGAAAGGCATGGTGGGAGGGGTCAGGCAAAGAAACATCCCAGGGAGCCACATATATGTGAGTATTCCTCCTTTTTTCACAAGCATCAGGCACAGGGTGTCATATCACCTTTCACAAGTCATCTCAACTCTCTTTGCCTCTCCTCTGTCTTATCTGTGCAAACCACAAATGCACTGGAGCAAGAGCTGCCTCTTACTCAAGGTCTGCCTCTCACTCAAGGTCTGCTCAGTGACCACATAAACTTGGTATGCGTCTGTTCCCTAAGGTGCAGCTGCTAACAAGGCTGGGTATCCTATATTTCAAGGGTGGAACTCATTCCACAGTCAGATTGTGGAAGAGTGTGAAAAAGGCAGCAGGCATGCACTTCCACCACTTGATTCCAGTGCCTCAGATATGTCATGTGTACAGGCTCACTGCAGGAGAGTTGGGTCAAGAGGACAAGCCTGTGTTGCTCAAAGCTAGCCCTAACATTCAAACCAGTCTCGCTGCCCATTCAGAGCTGCTTCTCCCCAGCTCAATCTTCATCCACATCAGCAAGGATTCACCTTTGTTCATTATCAAAGGCTGTAAGCCTGACCTCACTAAATTTTTAAAACAGATGTGAGTTTACTGCTAGAGAAGAGGTAATATGGGGGTTGTTGCATTCTGTCTTTTACATCAGCAGATGTAGCGCATGGTGAAACGGCTGTACAGTCCTCCCAGCTACCCTGGAATCATTGGAATTAAGGTCTGAAGAACCAGTGGCAACATATGACTCAGTGCAGAAAAGAGAAAAGAAAATTAGCAAAGAAAAGTAATCTCTTATCTAATATCTATTAAATAACTATGGGTCTGAAAACAGGGCTAGCTAAGGTAAAGGTGCTTTTCCAGAAAGGCCCTGATCCAGCAACACTCTTAAGACACTGTAAATGATTCAAAGCATAGGAGGAGAAAGTACTCACTAAAGTGGTTTGCTAAAGTGGTTCTCCTTGTTTCAACATAAAAGGGCAGCTCGATCTTTAAGCCAGTGTAGTATGTGTTTTTAGCACAGAGATAGGTTAGCCCTGAAGGTTTCCATCAGAATTAGGTATTAGTTCCTCAAATGGCTGGCTTTTGGTGGTCTGTTTGGTCTGTGCAGTGGAAGGTGTTTGAAGGAATTACTCTCCAGCAGGAAGCAGAGGGAGATTCAGCAGGATCAGAGGTCAGCTGCAGTAGAACAGCAGAAGTGAAGACTTGTCAGCTTGCACCAGTCAAACTGCAGCTTTCAGCAATGCCAGCAAAACTCCTGCCAAGGAACCAGCTTCCCTCAGAAAAAGGGAGGATTAAACCATATTGCTGCACAACTGGCCTGGTATCCCATTTCACAGGGACAGAAAAGGTGAAATCTTCAAATAGCCTGGCAATTCCTGCAGTTGGTTTTTTGGCTTCACAGCTGGCAGTTCCAGCTCTTAGATGCCACAGTCAGATCAATAATATTCCATGGGAAGTAAGCAGAAACAAACACACACTCATCTAGTCACTGATTGCCAGTGAAATAGCATCTCCCACTGCTTGCCAGCCATGTTCCTGGTGTGGCTGTCAGTAGCTATGTTGCTTGAGGAAATAGACAAAGGCAGGGAGGAGGATCCTCCTTAGTATAGGTTACAGTGAAGCATGGTTATGGAACACTCACTCCAGTGCTAGAAAACAAGAGTTCAAGCTGGCCCAGTTGGTTACTGAAATGTTGGCAGGGTAATCCTGCTTCCATTGAGACTGAAGAGAGTTTTGCCATCAGCATGGGGAGGAGGAGAATAAAACCTTCATAGTAAAAGACACAGCCATAATTTAAGTATGTTTTACAGATGAGTCCTCTAGATAGAGGGCTGTGCACTGCTACCCCCAGGCTAGTATTTACATGGTAACTGGCTTCTGTGAATGAGAATAGCTGCCATCCCCTGAATCCTTGGGTGCGCAAACATCAGGATATGGGAAGTCTTTAGCTCATAGCAAGATGCCCAAAATCTTTGGGGAACCACACTGGCTAATAAAGGTTGTCAAATACTAGGTGAAAAACTGGAAGGGAAAAACTTTGGTCCAAATCCAATAGCTTTTTCTGAGAGTTTGTTTTTTAATACTAGACAGCAAATGGAAAAACAAATTTTAGACTGCTTCAACCCAGAGTGCTTGATTTGCCTTGAACAGAAAGGCATTGCATATCTTTTTGGATCTTAGAAATCCTTGGTGTGGCTTCTTCCTCCTTTTTAATTTAGGTCAGTATTTTAAGTGATGTTCACTTCTTTCAAACAAAAGATCCACCAGCTTCTTCCTGGACTGTCAAAACAAATTATTTCAGCCTTTTGGAAAGGGGGTGCAGGAACCCAACCGAAAACCCCAAATGTAATTAAATTGCTGGAATGTAGTATTACAACACAAAACACCCCAAATTAAAAAACCTCAAACCTTCCCTCATCTACTTCCCCAGCCAAAATTATTTAACTGAGTTTATGTTCTTGTGACCCAAACTATAAATACTTACAATCACCTGAAAATTCCTACTCTAGAGGGCAGAATTGTTACTGATTTAGAGTTTTCCTCTTTGCTGTGCTCTTGACTTTATAATTTTTTCCTGTTGTGTGAATTTTACAGGAAGGGTGGACACTGCCTCTCAGAAGAGATGTGATATGGTGGCATTTGGAAGGGTGCTGCACTGCCTTGTCCATCCATCGATGGCACTTCTGCCATGTGGTCAGGACCTGCAAGTCTTGGGCCCAGTGCAGCCTGTACTGTTCCCACCCAGGTTCCAGACTGCTCTCCAGGCTGGCAGCAGTGGTGGGAAACAAGCTGTGGAGAGTAAGATGTTGCCAGAATCATTAAAAGGCAGGAAGAATTGGCTGACAAGTGAGGAGAGGCAGGCTTGGGCAGCTGTTGAAAGAGGACTTCATCTCCTCTGCTGCTTATACCTGGGGAGATTAGGGTGAGAGCAAAGAGGAGGGAAGAAGTGTTTTCTTAGGCTGTGCGAATGGAAAGCAAGGGCATCAAAGCAACAGGGGAATGAGAGCCAAATTTCCTTGGCAATCATCCCTCAGCTTTAAATTTGCTGAGAATTCTCATCCTCAGCATTTGTTGGCTTATTTGTAGTTGTCCTGTAGTTGGATTTAAATCTGCAACCTAGGTTGTCAAGTCTGAATTAAAGAACCAAGTGGAAGAGGAAGAATGGCTCATGATGGGCCATGAGCCAGCTTGGAGTGGTGTTGGTGGGAGGTTTCATTGCCTCTAACATAAGCTCGATCCATTTGATGTGGGAAGCATCTGCTGAGAGTCAAATGGATTGGGCTTGGGATGTCCCTATCTAAAAATAACTGTCAATAAGCAGTTCATATTAGGGAAACTGCTCTTTGGTGAATTGTTTTCATCTGAATTTGTTCTTGTTTTTACTTATTCAGCAAGAATTTCTGGTTTTGTTTCAGCACTGCTGATGGCACAAGGACAGCAGACAACCAATCCTCTGGGACCTTTATTATACATAATAATAGGTATTGTTCTGCATATTCCATCTTACCTATGCCTCACCATTGACAAGTGACATAGAACAAAGTACTTTTGACTACTTCCAATTCACAATGAAAAAACATGCAGGAACACGTATCTTAACCATTCAAAAGAGTTGTTCAGTGCCTGAATGTGGCCCCTACAGACTCATCTATTCAAGCCAGATTGTGGCATTTGCAGCCCATTTGGTAGAGGGCAGCATGGCTCTTTGTCCCTTGAATGTGCTAGGCAGGGAAAGAGGTAACGAGCTGGTCTTAACTCTGCCAACAGCTTCAGGAGAGGCATGGATATGGTGCACATTGACAGAGAAGCAGTATACTGTTTTCACTGAAGAGCCAGCTCTGTGTTAAAAACTACACTTTGCCTCTGATTCAGGAATAGCGCCAAAGCCGTCCCCAGAGAAGGTGTTTGCAGAGTCCTTGGAAAGCGTGTAACACAGTGGTGTTTAGTGTATGTGTTTTCATTTTGTTTGTAGATAAAAAAGGAGGCTGCATGATTGCTAAGGCTTGTCCCTTTGGTTGAGGGGAGAATGGGAACAAAACCGAACAAAACCAAAAAAGCAAAACCAAACAAAACAAAACAAAAAAACCAACCAAACTTAGAGCTAAACAACTTTACAGTAAGAAGCAAGGATTGACCTAACATAATCAAGTACCTTTTTCTACATCTAGTGAAAAGGCAACATTTCCTTCCTCACTGTCTGCATTCAGGATAAAATTACAAAGAATTAATCCTGCTAAAGGGATGCTCCTGCTTTGGGAAGCAATGGAAGGGATGCCCATTGATTCAAGTGAATAACTGATAGAATGACATTTCTTTCTAATCACCACAGAGTTCCTGTGGAAGGCAAAAAATTGTGTTGTGCTTGTGTATTAGCACTGCAGGTTGGTCATTCCAGATGCATTTTGGTTAATTCAAAGCCACAGACAGTCAGGATTCTGCTTCGGCTTTGTAACATTAGACTTCTCTGACACAGGTGGATGTCAGGTCTGATCTGAGTGATGTTCACTGAGCCAATAATTTTCACTCTGTGTCTACTCTTCATTTGACGGGACCTGGAGGAGTTCAGGGCAGGCAGGCTTGCTGAGCGCAGAGTAGCATATCTGTTTGATAACATAGCTGCCTTTCTGTAACTCAAGAGAAAAAAAGAAAAACTCTCCAGGTTGAAAGAAACATTCAGTTCAGTCCAAACATGTTACCTGAAATTTCAGGGTTTCTGTCACATTTTCCAAACCAAGAAAGGATTGTTTGTTCTCACTATGGGGCTTTGTTTTTTGTTGGGGTGCATAGGCTCAGGAGACCAAATGGAGGAATTAATAACTTTACTCTTTCCTCTAAATCCCTAGGACAGTGGTCTATCCACAGTGCTATGGGGGTTTTAAGGTCGAGCTGTCTGAAGCCACAGTTCAATTTACTTTTCTTTCAATGGTAATGCTAGCATTACTCACCCCCACCTCTCTGTTGCTCTCATCTCCCTCCTAGCTGCTTCCCCAGATGTACTCCTATCACTGCTTGTGGGTTTAAGGATAAAAAAGAAGAAAGGAAAAAGAGAGGACGTTTTTAATGACAAATGTTTTCTTCGTTCTGTCCAACTGTGACCAACTTGTCCAAGTACAACTGACTGGGCAGGAATGAAACCTAAAGGACAAACTACAAGCAAGCTGTCCTTTAGAGTAGAAGGGAATGTTCATCAAATTATGGTCTTGATTTTTTTCTGTTGAAGCTGTTCAGCCTTCTGCAAATAGCTCACAGCATAGGGGGAGACAGAGAGAGAAGGGGTTTGCAAGCTGGTGAGCAGGAAAAGATGTGCATTTAAGCCTTTACTTTACAAACCAGCAGACACTTGAACAAAGTGGTCTAAGAAAGGAGATAAGTAATCTCTAGGGGATTATTTTCCCTATTTCCTGTGCCTGTTAAAGATGGAAATTTGCCATGAGCAGCAAAATAAATATATTGAGAAAAGCAGGTGTATGGAGGCACAAATATGCAGAAGAAATGTGGCATCATGACAGTTTCAACCATGTGCAAAAGCAAGTAGGCAAGCCTATAAGTCTATCACCATCCACCTGTTTCTGATACTTTCTTTTACATGGCAGAGAAGGCAAAGAGCAACACTGCATGAGTGGGACATGACGCTTGACAAAATTAGAGGAGAAATACAAGGAAAGACATCAGGACAATGACTGTTCTAGGAATTTGCTGGTTTTGTCTTTCAAAAAGGCTAAGCTACAGTTCAGGTTATGGATTTTATGGAAAAATTATTGGGATAGACCCCTTGGATCATTAGCTGAAAGAAAGAAAATAAGTGACTGTGTTTGTCTTTGTGTGCTGTGAGAAGTACAAGTAAAAAATTGTCAAGAACAAAAGATGATTAAGAAAATCTATGTATTGTCAATGCTTTTGTTTAAAGCTCTGATCACATATGTTTTGTGCTTATGCTTGATAACTGCAGTGGGCACTCCCAGGCAACCTTATGATCAAGGTAATGAGACGTCGTTGTTCCCATGTGCATTTCAGTTCCTTTCTCTCAGTTACACAGAAGTAAGCTAAAGTGCTGAACTACCAGAAAGTAAGGTTGTGGTTTTGTCTGGATCTTTGAGTGGCTGGGGAAGAGGAAGGAGGACAAGAAAGCCTTCTGGGGGAAACTCATGAAAGGTGGGTTACTCAGTCTTTCCGGAGAATTACTGGGAGAATTACTTAACTGCAACAGCAGACCTTCTGAGAAGATTACTGACACTAGAAAACACAACTAGGCAAGGCCAGTGTGGATTATTTATATTTTAAAACAAACAACAATTTAAGCTTGGTGACACTGCTGATAGGACATGTCTGGTAATACTGCAAGTAAGAAATCTAAGTAGTCCTTGCCCAGAATGCAGCATTGCAGGGTTAATGTTTTTTATCATTTACATGGTATCAGATGCAAAAACTGAAGAAACTGCCTTTGTTCATCATCAGAGGTTCATTTATGATGAACTGCATTCCCCCCTGAAAAAAAACCACATGACAAGTGTACATTTCACTCTTGTCTAAGAGTTTACTTGCTTGTCCTCCAATTACATAGATGAATTGAGAGTCCTAGTTTCAGTTTTGAATTACTTGAAGCATATTTTTATATTCTCTTTGGCATTTCTGGAGAATAATATAAATAACAAAGCATAATGTAACAGTATATATATATATACACACACACAGTTGGCACTGTAACAGAAAATCCAAAATTACTGATAAAATAGTATATAACTATAATTAATTATTAATTACATGATCATGTCACTGAGGGTCTGTGGTTCACTGACCACAGTAGCTTTGAAGGAATTTGTGTAAGACGTTTATAGTATCTGGAAGATCTGGCAAAATATGCAAGTAAAAGGACAGACCAACTACAAGGCCTTGGGGCATTTTATTTCTGGTGCCTGCATAGCTTCATTTGCTGCCTCTTAGACTCCTTTTGCATGATCATAGGTATTTCAGGAAAATTTAGATGTAAGTTGTGGGGGAAGTCACCCTGCCCGTGAGGTCTTTTTGCTTTATGCCTACTTCTATCTGCACCACAGGAGAAGAATGTAACTTTACCAACGACCTGACGCAAAAAAGGTACTCTGTGTAACTGGTCAAGGTCCTAAAGCCTTAGAGTAGGCATTTATGTTTTTTACCACCTGCAGTCTTCTTTGCTGTGGGACTGTGGACAGGACTGTAGAAGAGTGGCTCAGTGGCAGTGATTGCTCTTCCCATTCAGAAAGCAGAGGACGAAAGATCTGCCCTTCACATTTTGTGGACTTAGGTGGAACACACACACTGGTTTCTTCACTTTTACAGTTAGGAATGCTTTGCTGCTTTCAAAGTGGGTTAAAGTAACCAATGAAAAAGACTGCTTCATGCTTTGAAACTTTTCATAGTTTCAAAGTAAACTATGAAAAAGAGTGCTTACTCTGTGCTTACTCTGAATAAAGATATTCCTTCATAGGACTGATTTGGAATAGTTGCATGCACAGGAGCTTTTAATAGCCTGAGGACAAAAAGGAAAACAACTACTGGGTGGGAGGTCATCGTATTAATTCAAAAAGCCTAATTCTGCAGCAACAAAACTAAAGAATTGAAGTATCCTGATTCCTGTCCACCTCCTAACAGCTATCCCTCACTACCTTGATGAAGGAGGAACTCCAAATATTTGTTTGCGAGCAGTTTTTACACAAAAACAATGTGCCTGTCCATGGTTTTCCTCCTGTGTAGCGATAGATTATTTCAGATATGGAGTCCTCTTTGAACCATGACCTGCCCACCTAAAAACATACATTTGACTATGGTTTGAATTATATCCTGTCCCCAGCAGTGACACCAAACCCAGCTCCAGCTGCTATTTCCTTCACACGTCAGTAGCTTCACAGTTAACATGAGTACAACTTTGGATACGGTACCCCATAAAACATGTTGCAGGCAGTACAGCATGATTAGTTTGCTATATATAAGGAGAGGAGGTTATTGTAGTATCTTAAAAGTTCAAATTCTCATATTTAATTTCAGGAAACCTGAACTCAAAGTACTTGGAAAAAATATAAATAAAAATCATGCACTCAGGACAGGTTGTTAACTCTGAATTTTCCGTGATGTTAAACAAGTATTCTTTGTCTGATCAAGTCAACTGGAGTGTCGTCTGACGTAGACTTTCATGGGCTTTGCTCTGGACTCCCTCTGAACAATACCTCATTGCTAAGGGAAACCACATCCCTGTGATATACAATGTACTCTTGTAAATAACACCAACAAACTGGAAATCTCTGTTGCTGGGAACTGTTAATGAAACAATGCCTGCAGACTGATTATTTAATGAAAAAAACCCAACTCACGCATAATCTAAAAATTGTCCTGGTAAAAAAAAACATCATGAGATAAAATTTGAGCATGAGGAACACTGCTCAGAGGGACCCCTCTTGAATCCACTTGAAACAAATGATCTCTTGAGGCACTGTTGGGTTCTTTACCCTGGTCTCTGATAGGTAGTTTTTAGCTAAAAAGTTCATCTAATGCAAAAATTAATCTAACTGTTTAAAATACTGAGTTATCAAAACAATGTATTCCTTCTGGCTTGTATAGTAAAAATTCTCAGAGAATCCAAGCCCATGTGGAGTTAATTAAACAAGATGAAAGAGACCATATAAAATGCTTGGTTCAGCCCATGAAGCTGACCAGTCTTGACAGTGGGGGAAAGAGGGGTGGAGGCGATTGTACTATAATTTTGGGGAGAGGGCTCTTCTTTTGAAGGGGAAGGAAGTATTAATAAACCCCAGTAAAAATGACTTCTTGACTGATGCCAATGTGGGAACCCTTGTGGGCCCTTCCCTTTGGAGAAACTAAAACTTTGTGTATGAAATCAGGTGACTTTGTTTTCCCAAAAGTAGTTTTATACACCTCTGCTATCCTAGATGAGTATTCTTACATTACACACAGAGCATTAGAGGGAGCTGGCACACCAGACTCTGAATGACAAGCATCACTGCAAACACTGCATGACCAAAACAAGGGCTTCTGCTGGTGTGGAAGGTATCAGCATGGAGTGTAGGTTTTGACATTCCTGGTCATAGCTTTCCAAATCTCTGCTGGAGCAGTAGGAGTACTTTTCCCAGCCTGATAGAAGGAGCAGAGGGAAGTCAGACATCTCTTGGCTTGTGTGCTTAAGGGATGGATAGCTGAGGAAGGAGCTGCAGCTTTGCCTTACTTGATCTGGAGAGACCATAGTGTTTGATCTTTCAGGTGATTTTTTAAACAAGTTCTTTAAGCCATTGTGTTCTTGCCTTTAAGTCCTTTGTCCTTTCTCTCTGTAGGGCTCAGAAGGTCCTAGAGGTGGAGGTGAAGAATCCTGGAGATATCTAATGGTATTCTTAAACATAGCAACCAGCTCCATCCTCTCCTCCCTCCAGCTGGGTCATTTTTAATCCATTCTGACCTCATCCAGATGACTTTATTTCACAGACCCACAGAGAAGAAAACACAACACTTCCACAGTATTGCATTATATCAGCTATGACCAGGTATCACCGCCCAGCAATCACCTTGACCCTCTGACATTATAGAATGACTGGCTCATTATGGGAGCCAGATTGGCAACCATTGTGAGAGAGAATTTGCAAAGCAGCCTAAGGGAATTTGGCGCCCCATTCCTATTGAATTACAATAGGATTTGAGCATTGAATTTCCTTAGTTAGTCCTTTTAAACGTCCACTTCTTTTTAAAGTAATAAAGGTGGGGTTTTAATAAAGACTCTGTGTTGGCTTACCTTTGCTTCTTTCGAATTTGCTGGACATTTTACTGCTTATTTCAATGAAAGCATCATTTGACCAGTGCTATGCAATTTTGAAAAAAAAAATCGCGGTGGAGACTTTGTATTATTTGCTCTTAAATTTCTGACCTAAAAGTTTATCCAAAAGATTAATTTAGAAAAAAAAAAAAGAAAAAAAAAAAAAAAGAAGTGAAACGAGGAACTGAGTACAGTGAGGAGAAATGAACTGGATGAAATTTAATAAGTAAATTCCAAAGTGCTCTCCAACTGCACCTTGGTTATCTCAGTCTCAAATAGCCTTGAAAGCCATAATATTTATTTAACTATGGAAGATATGAAAGGGTTTTCAAGATACTTTCCAACTATAGTGTACCAGTATACAAAAAAAGTCAGCTTTGAAGACAGAAACCTAATTAACTTTCAAGATGCTTTATCAGCTTCATCTAGCTATTTGTTAAAAACCTCTTTTAAGATACATATATAATTAGCTATTAACTAAACTGTGTGGCCTTTGGTTAATTCAGAAAATCTCTGAAATCGAATGTGAACCAGAGACTACTGCCACAGCTGCATATTTGGATACAGCTTGAACTTCTTAATTCTGCTTGACAATGCAGGATTTTCTTTGGCAGACTGGAAATCCTGCTTTGAAAGTAAGCAGTTATCCCTCCTGGCCATGTTTTTACCACCATTTTGAACTGAAATTGCGCATGGGGGGGGTGACACATGGTTAACAATGGAAGGTCATTAACTTAAACATCTTCCATTTATGTGAAAGCATCGGTAATGCAATGGGAAGGCTGAGGCCATGAGTCCATGCTGAGGGCAGTCTCCAGGGAGTGGAATTTTCCCAGAGCCAGAACAAAGGAGCCAGGTATCAATGCAGCTCTCTAAAACATGGCAGGGGGGTTGGAGCTGGATGATCTTAAGGTCCTTTCTAATCCAAACTATTCTATGATTCTGTTAACATAAGGGGTGAGATGCAGGAGAGGAAGTTCCAAGAAGAGGACCCCTGAGCAGGATGTAGTTACTTGGCAGGTTGGTTTTGTTGACTTGTAGGTTTAGCCAAGGGAGAAGGAAAATAGCTCAGCTCCAGAGAAGTTGCTCCACAACTCAGAGGAGGACTTGTGTGGAGGAGGGAACAGCCTGAACTCCTTAATAGGTGCCTAGGGCCAAAAAGGAACAAGAAGAATGAGACAATGGGATCCATACATACGGTCTAAAGCTGTATTTTCCTTCTGTGAGATAAAGTGCTGGAACAGTGACACATAACTCCTAGAGAGGAGATGTATCTCACTGCCCTCAGTTATCTCTGGTTCTCAAAAATGCCACATGCTGAGAAGACAGGATGACCAGCATTGCTTCAGGGCTCCAGGGTGAATGGACTGTTTCTCCTGTTTTTATGGAGAGATGACATATGGAGAGTTTCAGTGCTGTGCAAAGCAAAGGTGCCAAAGGAGGATGTTGTAGCTCAGACTATTGGAATTTTATAAGAACAAAAGTCAAGCAATTCTATGAGCCCTAGCTAAGCAGCTTAATGAAGTATCCAACCCTGGAGATTCCAGATGGGCTTCATTGATCAGTGTCTTCAATGATCAGAAAGTTAACTAAATTATCCTGCATCTATTCAACTAATTACTTTCTCTGTATCTGTTGTGATTAGCATCAAAATGAACAGAGGCTCATGGAGTGTACTCATTATATGTTCCTTCATAAGTTGTATTCAAAAGTTATTGCACTCAATTTTTGAAGTCTATTACGTCAATGAACTATGGACCTAGCTCTTATCAGCAGACTGTGATTCTGGTACTAGTAATATTTGGAAAGAGGACCAAAGCAGGAAATAATCTACTTTCAGTATATGTAGAAAAATCTCTTTGTAGTGGGAAGAAGCAAGCTCAATGCACAGGGAAATGTGTCCACTTCAGCAAATGTGCTTTAAAAAAAAAATAAATAAATGGAGATAAGTATGAGAGTTGCAAAAAGGTTCTCCAGAAAAAGTTGAGCTAAAAAGCAAAACCTTCAGATGAAGGAGAAAAAACTCTAGGTGGGAGTGAAGGGAGGCAGGAGAACAAGGTCTAACTCTTCACCTTTTCTTTATTTAATTCCATAAAGATGAGATTTATAATGACTAAAAAACACTCTCAAGAGATTTTTTGACTTTAGGCTCAGTAACTCTATTCATGGCAATCCTTCTTAGTATTTAGTGCTGCAAAAAAGGCAGTCATATGCAAATATCCAGAGGAAAGAGAACTTCTCAACTACTCGCTGTCCTTCGGCTAACAGGATTTTGGTTGTCAGTCTCAGATGCACGTAGTTTCATCTCCTGTTTGGACTCAAATCCAGAAAAGAATTTGTACACAGGGAGAAACTGCAATTCAGGTGGAGAACTCTGATTTGGCACTAAAGAACCAGTTCTCTCTGTAGCTAGCAGTGAAGCACATAGCTACTGAATGTATGATACTGCAGGTGATGCTGACAGCAGCTCTCCTCCTGCATATTGCTGACCAGAGAGGTTCCTTAAATTATTGCAAAAATTGATAGAGCAAGTAGAACCCAAGGTCTGACAAAGGCTCTCCCCTCACTGTCTCAGTTAAAAGCATTCTTCTCCATCTTCCATGTAGGTTTAACTGTCTGATGTGTCTGATTGTGGATACAAGACACTAATTCTCTTTGTTTTTTTCCTAATGTGAGAGTTAAAAATATAACAAACCAAACAAAAACAATTTTACAGTTTTAATAATTCAGGTTACACTGACAGTGTTATTACAAGCCTCCTTATTGTGGAGCCCAATTCAAATAGGAGGCTACTCAGATTTGCTTACAAATGCTCTAACAGTGTAGAGCTGTCCAGAGTAGTTTAGTCACATTTAAGCCAAGACTTATTAGTAATGTATCATGTGTGTAATACCTTTGGCATATAGGTGGAAGGGTCAGGTGATATCTGTGTGTGTAGAGAGCCCCTCTATTTTTCCCTTGGGTACAGCATTTGTAGCCCTGGCAACCAGATTCAATATTTCAGGAGAAAAACTCTAATGACTTGTAAGATCATCTGCCACCATCTTGCTCCTCAGTGAATTCACAAGGTGTTAATGGGGTCACAGCTCCATTCCCTTGTACCTTATTTCCCCTCTGATCTGTTTACTGTCTGTCTGTTGCTGCAAAACATTTGTGTGCAGGCAGCTATAGTTCCTCCTCAGTGCCAGGCACAGAGGCACTTTGCTCCAAACTGGTTTTTCTCCCATGCAAATAATGCTGAGTAGATGTCATATTACGTATCTTTTGCATAAACTTTTCCTACCAGAGAGCTCATATGAGTTGCTCTGCTCAGTCTTATGTTTGCAGTGTGTTTGAACAAGAGGGCTAAGGAGGAACCTTATGGCAGTCTTCAGGCCATCAAGAACATATGGAGAGGATAGAACCAGACTTTTCCTGGCCTTGCTCAGCAACAGGGTGATACAATGGATGCAAACTGCAGCAAGCTAAGTTCTGATTACATATAAAGAAGTTAAAAAAAAAATCACAGTGTGAGTCGTCAAACACTGGAACAGAGGGAACAGAGACCCAGAGATGTTATGGGATCTCTCCCCTTGATCTTAAAAACTCAACTGGTCAAAGACCTGTAACAATCTGACCTAACTGGTATGAACAGAAAGTTAAAATACAAGATGACTTCCAGAGATCTCTTCCAACCCAAATTATTTAATCAACTTACATCTGGTTATCTTACGTATTTAGGCTGGTAAGCTTTTATAGAGCATAGTAATATTAAAAAAAAAATACAAGAGACTGCACAAATGAATGAATAAACAGACTTTTCTCCTGTCTCAGCATTAGTGAAGTTTTCTCTAAAGCTGAATTACGTTAACTCCATCTTATAAAAAATGCAGGCTGATAAAGGGTAAGTGTGGTTTTCTACCAACATATTTACGAAAGATCTTCTGCAATTTCTTTCTTTCCTTTTTTTTTTTGAGTTTGAAATACAGAAGCATTAACTCTTTTTATCTTGATCAGCATCATGTTTCATTGTGGGACACTATGAAACCAGTTACTATTGAAATCAAAAGGAGGCCTTCTTGACATTTGTGGTTTGGAAATCAAATATTTTTGGATGTTGTGTCTCAGTGGCTGTTGGGCATCTTTGGGGTTTTTTTTATGCATTTTAAAATGCATACAGAGTGGAAATGGCCATAGTAAATTACAGCTTTTTCCATAATTTTCCATGCACCCTTCTTTCTGGAAGAAATGGTAGTAGAAGCGAAAGATTTCCCTTAAAATTATGGGAAGAGGTAGGATTTTAAAGACTCAAAACTTGTTTTTGATATCTTAACTTCCCCTTTATGCCATTGCATATTTTGCTATCTCTGGTTAATTTTAGTATAACCTGTACTTCAAGGAGATGAAGTATGCTAATTAATTCACTTTTGCTTTAATTCTTCAAATAGAAACTGAGCCAGCATTGGTTTTGAAAATTATTCTCCCTGCATTTACAATGTCAGGGCACCAAATGATGTTTTTGGATTTTCATGTCAAAACTAACATGCAAATGTTGTTAGGTAAATTTTCCAAAACTTTTTTGTATATTGTAGCATAATAAATCCTCAGCTTACATACACTGAGAAATTGTTTGGATGCAACAAATCATGATATTGTTTTTCTTTTCTGTAATGATGAACACTCAGGACATTATTGTTGTTGGAAGTCTTGATAAAGCCCATTGAAATCAGAAGAAAGACATTTACTAACTTCAGGTCTGCATGAACAAGAACAGCAATCTTAATTTTGAATTTCTTATATTTCTGATTAATTTTTGTTTAACTTATGTGTTCTTAAAAGTTAATATGAACTGAAACTGTTCATATGTTCCTTCAGTCTTACAGCTTTGGCTTCCCCCCTCTCTTTGAATAGAAGAACAGACTTTATAAGAAAATAAAGCACATAATTGATGGCAATTCCATCAGCTGAACAGAGAAGTTAATTCTTATAAATTGTATGAAGCTGACTGCCTGGTTCCTCAAGATACCTTCTTTCTCTGATTTGGTGGAAACTGTGTGAAATAAAACTAGATCACCCCCAGAAATTCTGTGGGAACCCAGCAGTCCAGCTGTAGAGAGGATGTAGGAGAAGAATAAGCAGCCTATAGCCTTAATCAGACCAAACCAATAGACAAATCCCTAGAGAACAGGTTTTTTATTCAGGCAAGCTTGAGGAAGGGAATATTTATACAAAAGCCAATTTACTTTGCTGGTAGCTGTTTTGTTTATTAATACCACTGAAGACACAAATGCTTCATTTCTCCCAGCCCAGGTTTCTTTTCAGCCTGACCTTCTGTCACATGACTTGAATAGTATAATGTTGCAATGTGTTACCATGGAAATGATACTGATGATGGCATGTGTTCAGCATAGCCAAATTTCAACCTAATGAGAGCAGATGTGACTTTGATCTTTCATCCCTAAAGAGCAGACATGGGTTATATCATCATATCCTTTCTTAGGAATCATGAAGAAGGCTCTTAAACACAAATTTCTATGATTGTATTAACTGTGAACACCAACATGAATGTATGAAAATGATTTCAGCTTGCTGTAAACATCTTCTTATGAAGTCAAGTACACCCACATCAGGAGAGCCATGAGACAGGACAAGCCATAAGGAAAACAAGAACTCTTAGCCATCTGCAGTTCTCATTGCTGATGTGCATTATCTGCTCTAAACATAAGCAGATTCCTGGACATCACTGTGTGTTATCAGTTTTGGTCTCTACACTTTCCTAAGAAAATAACTACTTCCAGTTGCTGCAGGCCAGTATGACATGCTATGCAATGCTGCATAGCACCATGAATAAATTATGGCTGTCACCAACTTCTCCGTTCAAAAAAGACTGCTACAAAAATAAATTAGCACTGCCCTTGAGCATTGCTAAGAGTAAACATCTCACACATGACTCTGCTAACTAAAAGAATAAGACTTCCATTTCACCACAGTGAAGCCTATACAAGTAATGCATTCTCCATGTGAGCGAACAGCCACTGTGCTAACCAACCACAGAGAGAAAGGGTCCTAATGCAAGAAGAAGCATTCAAACCAAACATTTTAGAGCCAGTTCCAGCCCTGCTAACTTGGAGCAGAATCAAGAACTCAGCTGGACCATGATCAGCAGAGAAGTCTAAGGCTGCTTCATAATTACTCTGGATAATGCCTTCTCTGTAGCTTCCTGAAGATTGAACCTCTGAAACTTCTGCCTCCAGTGTGTTTTCAGATGGGGATACCTGAAATTAAGTAGCTCTGAATCTCATCCATCACCATGTGCGAATTATCTTGTACTGCGGGTACTGTGGCTTTATCTCTAGGTTTATGAAAAACAAGCCCAACTTTGGCTTCAGGAGCAGTATTAGAAAAAATTATTTACAAACACTGACATATGTAACTGCTTATAGAGATGGAATAAATCATCCTACTTTTGTGTGCGAAGTCTTCCTCTCTGCACTTTTTCTTTCTCCTCGAGATTTCAAAAACTCCTTATTCTAAGCCAGAAGTTCAGATGGGATCATTCATTGCTGTATCTGTGAGAACTTTCTACAGCAACTCCTCAGGGGACTTCCCAGCAGTGCACAGCCACCACCCAAAGATCTTTGGAGAAGCCAATTTAATCCTCTTGGTATCACAACATTGGACAAAGACTAATTAAAACAAACCATGAACTTCTCAAAAGGCAGCTGAAGGTTGTGCTGTCTTTTCAAGCATCTGCTGCTACTTCTAGGCTCCACATAGCTCCTTTCCCCTCCTTTCTTAAGAAACTCATCATAAGCTTAAAAAGACTCCTATGTCCAGGCTCTAAACTTAAACTTCAAAACAACTCAGCTCAGCAGCAAGGGAAGTACAGGTCAGCCGTACTTTCCCTTTGAAGCCTTACCCCTCGCACTCCACTTCCCCTGCTTGCAGCTTGGCACCTTCTGTCAAGATGACCCTTAGTGTTTCTGGTAGTAATATAAAAGAGTGGAATGCAAGGTGCCCTTCCTGAGTGTTCACAAGGGCAGAGCAGTGCCAACACCAGGCAGCATCTTTGTCTATAGCTTTCACCCAGGCCATGAAGTTCTTACTGGCCTCGAGTGGGATGGCACAGCAGAGAGATTTGTGGTCCTGGACAGAAGGAGCGCAAGCAGAAGGCAAAACCTGTAAAGCTTGCATTCCAGCACACTGAAGGGCTTGCCATCACCCTTCCTTAGCACTGGCAAAAATCAACACAACTACACATTCCCTGTACACTTAATATTACACTAGTTGGGTGGGTTATTTCTTAAGGTTCAGAGTGACACTGCTCTGTGCCTGGTTTTGACATGACAGTGCCATGGTGAGCACTGAAGTATGATGAGTGATGACTGTAGCTAGCAACCATAGTACTGTAGCAGGCCAGGCATATCACCAGCTACAGCTGAAACGTTAGCTAAAAGCTGGGTGAAAGGAATCTGTTTAACAGGTGTGCTAGGAGTCTGGCACAGAGACTTGGGCCGGGGCCAGTACCACTGAATGTCTGCTGTGTTGATTCGCTGGCTGGCTAGAGTTACAGCAGGGCAGAGGGAACTGAATGCAAATGCTTCTTCATCTGCAGCAGCTTCTTGCTTGCTAGAAAATTCTCCCAGTGTTCCTAAGCCATCTACTACCCAGGAACTGCAGCAGTCTTTTTATGCTAGTTTTCTTTTCATCCTCCAAGAACCCATGCAGCTGTCTTTGCCAGGGTTTGTTCCTCTGCAGTCCCAGTTTAACACCAAAAACCACTTAACAGCAGGGAGCAGCAGTCGTGGTATTTGGCTGGCCCAGTGCAGCCATCAATATCTTCCAGATTTGACTTTGACAAGTAACAGTGGCAGATCAATGTCTGCTTATTGGTGAGATAACTTCCCAAATCTTCGTTCATGAAGTCAAGCCATGACTGAGTGAGTGATGAGGGATTTATGCAACATACTCATGTCTCGTATGCAGTTCTTTCCAGGATTTTCAGAACTACCTTAATCCCATCAAGTATATTACTCCAAATTCTGGACTGTCATTTCAACCTTCTCACCGCACAACTAACAGATAATGATAGGAAGAGATCTAAATGCATTAGGCTTGAAAGGTAGGGACAGTTTACATAGCAAGCTGAGTAAGAGCTTTCCAAGCCAAAACAGTATCCTCTTCATCCTAATGACTTCAACCATGTCAGCCAGCCCTAATGTGTGAATATGCTAGACAGTGATCTGGGAGGCTTCCTGATGTCCCATTGACCTCACTGGGAGTTTTGAGTGCACATGACCAGGTGACAGAGGAACTGTGGAGACTTTTTTTGATCTGGAATTTTCAAATATGCCATTACCATTTATTAGATAAAAGCTTGACTTTGTATGCCTGAGATCAATAGGAACTTTGCTTCTGATCTAAGTGGACTTTTCGGAAGAGCTTTTAATAATTTCCGTGTTCCCATCCACCAATTACAACAGAAACCTTTTTATTAAGTGCTAGCATTACATCAGGCAAAGAAATAAGCTAGAAAAGTATGGGTTTGCTGTACAAATGGCTCAGCTGCCTCGAGAAAAAGACTCTTAAATGGGAAACAAGTATCCCAGTCTCCACAAATTTTGCTGAGTGCAGATGGCCACATATTTAGTCCACTGTAAATCTTTGCAGGACCAGAGCTATAATTTCTTCAACTCCATGTGCTTTTACTCTCATTCTTACTATGCTGCTTCTTGACTGGTATCCCAGAATAGTGACAGGTAGCAGAATCTGTCCAAGATTTGTTCAAATTGAAGGTATCTATTTTTCCAGCACCTTAGAACAAGAACAAGCAGAACCAGAAGCATAGGTTACACAGGTAAATATTCATAAGCAAACCTCTTTCCTTAATTCTTCAGAACAGTAAGCATGCAATCAGGTCAGGGAAAATTGCTAACCTGAAACAATAATTATGATTTGCCTTTTGTGATTTAGCAATTAATTAGCATATGACTAGTGAACATTAGGCTTTTACAATATTGCAAATCTGTAGTCCCAACCCCAGCTGGAGGCTCTGTTAGACTATACTACTGACATAAGTTTTAATAAGTAGATTGGTAATCTTTGTTATGGCTTCTTTCCTGTTCAGAGGGTAAGAAACATCCCATTCCTCTAGGTCTGAAGGAGGATTAATTGATTGGTCTCATATGAACCTGAAAGCCATTAAGAGCATGAAGGATGAAAAGCAATTCAAACTGCTTTACTACCATTTTCTGGTAAAGTACCAGTTTAGACTCTGGACCTACTGTGAAGCAGCAGGTTTCCAGATATTGACTGTGCTGGCATGTGCTTCTGGAAAACAGGAAACAACTGATTCCTAAAAGCAGAAACATCTGCTCAAATCATGAACACACTTTCTGTCTGAGACTAAAGAACAGGACTGCTAAAGATGTCCATGTGCTGCCAACCCTATTGTCCAGAGTTAGAGCAAAATGGTGGCAAACAGTGAAATGCACTAGCTTCTCCTTCACCCTCAACAGAATACTAGATAAAAATTAATTTTATGAGGCTCACCATAGTCCTTACCCTGCTGACTTTTACAAGTAAGGCAAGGAGAGTCTTTCTTTTCCCCTTGTATGGCTGGAAGAGCAAAGCTATTTGTGCAGGAGACTTGTGAACTTCAGAGAGGCAAAACTGGCCTAGTTACCAGTCTGGGCACTGCACTGGAAGAACTCACATCTTTGGCTAGGGTGGTTCTCTTATACAGTGTTATGTTTTTTGGGCTCTTTAATCCAGTTGTTTTCCCATTTAAAAAAGCATGAGTAAACTGCTGAAATCTCACTGATGGGTTGATGATACAAGTAGAAGAGAATTTGGCCAAATGAATACAATGCTGGTATTATGACCCCATTTAACTTGCTTTGTTTGTCTATCCAGAGTTCAGTTTAACTGTCAGAATGATGAAAGTAAATAAGGGGAAGTGACCATTCCTACTCTGGAACACAGCTTTGCCAGTAGCAGCAGAGCTGCAAAAATCTGTGTATAAGCTGCAAGATACTTTTAGTAGTTTAGCACCACTGGCAAGTGAATATGATTGAATAACCTGACTACCATTGGGATATCAGTCTAAGGATCTTAGCATGAAAATTCTCCCCTTCTTTTATAATGATTTAAGAGGATGAGGGTTTTCATTTGTATCAGAAGGAAAACTTACTTAAAATCAAAAGAATGACAGCAAAGTTTGAAGGAAAGGAAGCAGACAGTAGAATTCAACCCTATATCAATAAGCAGTATGTTTAGACTGCTACTCTGCAAAAGCAGAGCATGAGCTGAATTTTGACCATGGTTAACTTTCCCATTGAAGTCATCAGTTACTAACATAAGCATTTGCCAAAGCCCCTGCAGGATGAGTGTCATAGAATTGAATACAGCCCAGAGAGAACAGCGCACAGCCAACCTCTGGGACATGTTTTGCAGTTCCTAGTACACCTTCCCTTACAAATTACTTACCATTGTTTTCTGCTTCACAGCATTATGTGAACATTTATTGCTTCAGAACTAATGCTACAGCCTTTGATTCTGCAGTGAGTTCTGTAAATGAGACCTGCAGTAAGGGGCTCTTTCTTCTTCTTGCTTCCAACACTCATGAAACCATTTCTCCATCCTCACTTCAGCAATGCACTCAAGCACACGCTTAACATTAAGGTCATGCAGGACTTACGTATGTGATTAAAATTAAGCATGCATATAAATGCTGTGTGGAACTGGGCCCTCAATGAGGATGGCTGTTGGATCAACCTGCTATGACCTCTGCTGAGCTGATTATAACTCAGCCTTTGTAGCATTCTACTTTTCCACAAAAGTTGTAGTTTGTTCACCCTGTCTTGTAACAGAAATTTAAATGGTTCTGTTTCTTCTTTTTTTTCTTATAACTCTTTGAAAATTATATTGATTTTTCTAGCCCTTTAAATATTTGAGATGATAGGAAAGATTTTTCCGCATCCTCTTTTCCCCTCAATTCAGTAACAACTTTTGTGCACCAAGAAGGCATGTGAAGTATTTCAGATGTTTTTAAAATTCTAGAAAAAAAAAAAACAAGTTTCTGTTACAATTTTACATTTCTGCAAACCTAGTGTAGAAGAAAAAGATGGAAGTTGTATTTGTGTCTGCAGCAGAACAAAGAAGAACGGCTAATTACCCATACCACAAAAGTTCTTGTATTGTCCACTTTTTGGCCACACTGAAAAATTTGGAGGCATTAATAATGAGTCAGGTTTCCATCACTTTCTCTTCTGAAGAAACATTTCTTTCTTGCTGAGAGCTCAGGGAAGACTCTGAATATGCCTGTAGGATTGAGAAGCAGAAAGAGGTTTTTAATTTTTGTTCTGCAGATTCACATCTATGGATTATGCCAGTCTATTCCCCAAAGAAAAACAAAACAAAAGCAAACAAGCCATGAGATCATCTGCAACACTGCTGTAAACAGATTAGCCCCATGTCATGTGAAAACTCCTTATCACACAGCTGGGATTTAACATATGAGGACTCACTCTTTGCTGTGTGGTCCTGCATGTGCTTTCACCCTGATGTTCCAACTGCAAAATATTTTAACAGTGCTTTTTCCAATTTACCTATCACCCATAATATGAAGAGAGACAGTTGATCTTCCTTCTGATTTTTAATCCTTCCCCCTTTCTGTCCAGAAGGACTGCTTAACCTAAAACCTTAATCCTTAAGCTTGGAAAGTCTGTAGTCACTTGCCTTCATAACCATGTTAGTTTTATCACTGCATCATCAGAAGTACTATTTTTTCTAACAGAAAAGTCGATGTGTTAAGTCTCTCCTCCAGCATTGCAGCCTTCTGATATTTCACCCTGAGATAAAGCCAATGTCTTTGCCCAGACACATAGCTGGGGCAATTTTTAATTTTGGATTATTTTTACTCATCCCTGGAGAGCTGGGAAATCTTGGCTAATCAAGAACCAACAAACTATTAAATATTTCATATCTTACCCTGACAGAAAAGAACAAGAGCCATTTACCTTAAACAGATAATTAAAAATAGGGATGAAAGCTCAACATTGTAAAGTCAGTGAAATATTTTGCCATTCACATCAATAGGCCATAATTTTGCCAGGGATGTCTTATTAGGTTCCTGGGTGTTCTTAGCCTTGGCTCCACTCTACTTCTATAGGCTTTACAATAGCTTCAGCCCTTTTTTTCCAGTGAGAACCCATTCGTATTACTGATTGTAAGATGTTTCCCTTTTCTCTCCCTGAGAGTGGCTAATAACCTCACCCTTTATTATAGAAGTGAAAAAAAAACCATTGAAAAGAGATGCTGAAAAAGAAAATTCATTATTTCTGCCACTCATGGAGGACTTTTTCTTCATTAAGTGAAATATCTTGAGGACACAGAAGAGCTTTAAAATCCTTTTCCTCTGGTTTAGAGTTCTGCTTTGATATCCTTTTACCACTCCATCTACCTATTTTTCCACTTTACAGCACTTGCAATTCATTTTTCAGTCTTTCCATTCTGCCTCTTACCACACCACCTCTCCCCAGAATTGGTTCTTAAAGATACACAGAACTTCTTGATGATACATGAGATGCCTCTCTTTATACATGAGATGCAAAATGTATGCTTCACATTTTTATACTCCGTTATCAGATTAGGTAATAGGAGGTTAAATCAAGTGGGAAGCACAGGGATATTCTTATTTAGCTCTCTGGTATTCATGTTAATGAAAAACTGAAATCTTTTTTTCTGAATATTTACATTCCAAAATTTAAACATGTTCATAGTATGACTGTTCATAATAGTCTTCTTATGAAAAAAAAAAACAACCAAACAATCACAGACAATATATTCCACTTGTTTTAGAAAAAAAAATAAATATATTAACTTTTCATTAAAAATAGAGAAAGTTTAGAATATAGCTAACAAAGACTGAAAAGTTTAGATTTAAATAGTTACTTCATGCAAATGAGTCCATCTTGTAGAATTTCCGTGATTTTATTAAAAAGTCATGAGGAAAATGATGGTCTAGTAGTTAATATCTGACACCATAAATTTATCAAAAGTTGAACAGGGTCTATAATAAAATGGGAGTTCATCACAGGACTTCTGTGGGAGAAGCAAAGACATTAGATCTTCTGTCCTCAACATCTAGAGCTTCATGTTTGATCAATAGGGAAGGCATTCAAATATAGTCTTCATTGCACAGAATTTTCTGGAATTACAAATTATCATATGTTGCTGGCATGACTGCGTGCACGTGTCTGGATTCCTGCAGTGGAATGGGCACTTTCTTAACCACTGCAATTATCCCATCTCCATTGAAGCCAATGTCACAACACTTAAACACTGACCAAGGATGTGGGAACATAAATGTAGATCCCCACAGCACTGCCAGTGTGCCCACAACAAACATAGGTGGCTCATATTTCCTTCACAAGGATGCCTTGAATTCCTCCTCTGAAAGGATGCCTGTCTTGTTAGCTGCCTGGTAAAATAAAATACCATAAGGCTCCTCTTACTAACCTATATCTCAGCCTTATCTAAAGGTAAAGAACATGTCTTTCTGTACAAAATGACATGTTTGTCAATTCTAAGAGTTTAATAATAGCTCATTTAATCTAAAACATAAGCACCCCTAATTAAATTAATAGAAAGTCATCAGAAAGCCTGTGTAACTTCTGCTGAAAAGTTGAAGCCTACTTTGGCTTAGCTGAACGTATAGACCAGTTTTTTTTTATGACAGTTGTGTTCTTAATGCAGAAAATCATGCCATAGGGAGGTCATAGTGCCCTGATGCTGTTCCCTTTTCCTTTACTAATACTATTTCTTTTAACAGCACCAGGTAATATAATGATTCTGTCTTGTTTGACCATTCATCAGAACGGTCAAGTGAAAAATGAATATATTCAATAACCTAATGTATGCAAGGGTTGTCATATTAGATCAGATTGGTCCTGTTTCTGACAATGACCAACAGCAGATTCTTCAGGAAACAGTATCAGGCCAGAACAGCTACAGGGTCACATTTCCCTAGTACACATTCTGAAAGAAATCATGAAGGTAAGCCTTTAAAAAACCAAATATATTACTATATGCTGTGAGAATTGTGTACTGTATACTTGTGTGTGTCCATACACTTAGCATCATGCATGACTGGCTAGAATGGACTTCCAGTCAATTTACTCCAGCCTCAAACTTTGAACAACAGCTGGCTTACAGGACAGAAATACAACAAAAAATATCTGACCTGCTGCACCCCAGAACAGTGTCTTAAAACAGAAGCCTTTGAATGTGGTATCAGAGAATAACACCTTCTCAAGTTATTCACCTTTCCTTGAACACAGCTCAAATTTTCAGCTCAGGGTAGGCTGATTATATTCACCTCAGGAAGCTCAAACATTGCCACCTCCTGCACTGCCACCTTTCCCCTCCCACCCCCCCCAGGATAGATTTAATTGGGAATGAGACAAAACACACATCTGAACAACAGAAACAAAACCCACATGGGTTCAGACTACTTATTGTGAAGTGGAAGATCTAAACTCAAGAGGAAACTGTGGGCCTCTGGGGAGTTAACACTGAGGATGGCAGCCACTCTTAAACCTAAGTGTTACTAATACTCAACCCTGTGAACTATGTGGCCAAAATAAAGTGGACAATCCCTTCATTTCTATAGGATAATCCACACTATGTTGAGCTTGGATTGAGAAGCCTGGAGCTTGCCAAAACTTTGATTTTATCAAATGTTCTTTGGTAGCCCAGCCAAAATCATCTTACTTTGCCTGGTTGAAGAGCATTTTGTCTTTTCTGCTAGAGGTTTATATAGCATAAGCATTGCTTAGGTGTCTGAATATACACAGTAGAGTATTAAGCAAGCTGACGGAGGTGTGTTTCATGTCCCTTGTTTCTTATCCTCTTTCAACAGGTTGTTTGAGCTTGCAGGTATACTTCTTACATAGTTACAGATGTCTGCATACATACAGCTTTCACATATTCACATATTAGACAAAACAATTTCAAAGAATTACAGTTTCCTTTTTAAATAGTGGTGCAGTTTGCAATTGTCTTTACAAGGCCATTTCTTAGCATAGATTCAAGCCCTGACAAGATTCTCTGTACTGTTCAGCAAGTGTGGCCTTTGCATTGTGGGGATCTACTCTGTTACAGGAATGAAGAGAACTCCTTAACTTGGAAAACAGAGGAAAACTGATTGGAGTCCATGGGACATTGTTCCCCAGATTACAATCCTTTCCGAACTAAAGGATTGGTGGGTTCTTTTATTAAAGAACCAAGTTGTTCTAGAGGTAAACACCTTTTTTTTTCCTCAATAGGTTTAGAGGTGTGAGAGGAAGGAGCTAATCTTTTAGAAAGAACCATCTGAAAATGCAAACAAAACTGTAACAAGTGAGTGCAACAGGCAGCACATAAGCTCTACTTGTCCTGCTGTTTTTTGTGCTGAAGCATTTGATGACTTGTGAGACATGAAACAGGGTCATGGAAGAGGACAGATGGGAAGCATCCTGGCCCTGCTCATAAAGTTAAGGCCAAAGGGGGCCATACTGAAAACCAGTAAGGATGTCCCACCTCCCCACTCCACTCCTAAAGCAGGCGGTGCTTCTAGTCCACATGGCTGAAGGAGAAATGAGCCAGTGAGTGAGCTGAGGGAGAGGTGGCAGAGGCTGCTAGAGAGGACAGTGGGACTATATGCAAAGTGAAGTATCACTCAGTGCAAGAAAGCAGATGCATCAAGCAGTCAAGGTTTAAGTCAAACCCATTGTGGCTGATGGAAAGCTTTCCATTTATTCGAGTGAAATAAATGAATGATTCATGACATATATTGTTTAGATGGTAGTGATTGAGCAGTTTCCAAGACAGGAATGAATCAGGAACGTGCAAACTCATGATGTGTATGGAATCGTTTTTAGATACAGATTGCACTAGAGGAAGCCTTTGATCTTCAAGAAAAATCTTGCTTTGCTTTCACCAACATGGAGTACATACACAATGCAGCAGATACGACCCCCTGAAAAACATAGTTTCTGTTATTACACTGACTTCCCTTCTTCAACCAAACATGACGGACAAATTGCAGGGCTGAAAAACACTGAGTGTGGATGGAGGACAGGAGTGGAGGTGAGGACTCTTATTTTATTTATGAAAAGTGGCTTCCAGATTCATCAAATTGGATCGGGATTCATTTTTCCCACAAATTGTTTTCTATATTTAGCAATCTAATAACCAGCAAGCATGCTGCACCCAATCCAACAAGTTGCTAAAGGACAGGACTTGTAGGTACTCATGGAATTAACCAGGACTGCTCACACATCAGAGGCAGCAATAGATACTGATGCTTTGCAAACTTGTGCAAAAAGCATTAGTAGTATGCAGATCAAGGATAGCTTGTGCCACTCCTTACTACACATAGTAAAAGTAAAGTGCTTACAGATGCCAGAGGTGGAATAACTAGTGCCTATTCCTTTCCTTCTTTATTTGCTTAACCAGCCAAATCCATCTATGCCTTAAATTGAGAACAGACACTTCCTGATAACTGCATGTTTTCTCAGGCAACACCAGTATTGAAAAGTTCAGTTTAGCTTTCGTGTTGTTTCATCCTTATTATAGTTCAAGTGTAGTCATTCAAACTTTGGTTAGTTCACCTTCCTGTTTTACTTCTCTGTGCTCATTATTTTGAATATGCTGATAAGCAACTTAATTTTGACAATGCTTGCCTGAGAAACTTCAACAAGCATTAGTCTTCAGTATCTGCCATGCCTACCCAATTTTTTAAGATGCTTACTTCACTTTTATGCTGAAGTTTTTTATATAACTGTTACACAATACTTCTACCAAATTTGCTATGATCAACAAAATACAAATTCCACTTTAAATGTTACATAAATCTCTATTATGGTGGTTATAATTTTCCCAGATTCATATACCAGAAGATGAACCTGTTTAATAAACTGGGAAGTTAATAACTTCTGAAGTGGTGTGAAAATATTCAGCCCATGTTTTAAAACTCTTAAAATTGCCACCTCTACATTCACAAATGTTTTATGAAAGGTTAAGGTATTTCAATACAACTATTATTCCATTCTCTAACCTCTATTAGAGAAGACCAAGCTGGGCTTTTTTAAAACCTATGTGGCTATCAGCAAGTTACTTGGATTCAATTTATATGTTGCTAATAAGTTACTTTTAAAATTGTATCAACTGGAATTAATTTATCATTTACTGCTAGACACATGCATAGATGCATACAAGAATTATTTAAATTACTTTTGAGTAACGGTTTTCTTTAGAAAATACAATTTTATCAAAATGCTATGTTATATTTTTGGTTATTTTTAATCAGAAAATGAATTATTAAAATTAAATGTGTTGAAATATTAATTAGATTTTTTTTAATTTCCTCTTCTGAATAAATCCCAAGACCAATTTCAAAATGCCCAAGCACTTGTGAAAACAAAAGTGTGTTTTGTGGCCAACTTTATTTAATGTTTATTAAACATAATATATCTAGAAGAAGGCTTAAGGAGATGTTATCCTACTGTTCCTGGGTTTAAAAGGTGGCTACAAAGAAGATGAAGACTTTCTTTTTACAAGGAGTTTCATGGAAAAAAGGGGGGAACTGGGCACAAGTCAACTCCTGATTGACACAAAAGGAAAATTTTTCATGACGAGAACAATCAGGCATTGGAATCACTTGCCCAGGTAGATTCTCCAGCATTGGACACTTTAAAGATTCAGCTGGACAGGGTGCTGGGACATCTTGTCTAGACTGTGCCAAGAAAGGTTGGACCAGATAATCCTTGAGGTCTCTTCAACCTGGTATTCTACTGTTCTATGATTTAAGAAAGGAAACCTGAACTAAGAAGTACCAAAATTCATTGGTGGCCTTTTGTGTTGTTTTTCTAGCCTTTAGAGTATTCTTAATTCTGTTTCATTGGTACATTAGGTCACTTCAGCCATACAATTATTCTCAGGAAGATCAATGGAAAGCCATTGCATCTTGCTCTCTTATGTTTCTAAGGAAAGAACAGAGAATGATTTACATTCCCAAGACCAAGGGCCAAAGAATAAATGGCATAGCAGGATGAAAGACATGGTTGAAAGTAAGGAGACATCTCTTGCCTGACCTTAAATGGAGAGTAAGTGGGCCCCTCTCAGGCTGTGGGGCTAATGAACCCTGTTTAAAAAGAGATCCTTATGAAGGACAAGTGGAGGCTGCTTGTTAGTGTGGTCGCCAGAGCCTGGGACAAATGAGAGAAGAAAAGTCAATGGTGGAGCTTTAGACCACCTTGGGGAATGATAGTGAAAGGCCCTGCCAATACTATAGCTTTGTATTACTTGGTAGAAATAAGATTGAAATTGTAATGAAAATAGCATGGGCTGTGATCTTGATGTGGCTATATTTTTTATGCACTGAAAGGGCAGGCTAGCAGGCTGCAGGAGTTACTACACTTACTACCTGACTGCATTTGAGCAGTGGCTTTCTTTAGTACTGATGAATCTTGCACAACAAGAAGAATTACTAGTATACAGTGGAGCTTGTATGTCTATAGCAACCTTCTTTATATAATGCATGTCCAAAATGCTAACATCTCCATTAAGCTTGCTCTTGCTATTCTGGCTGTGAATCTAATAAGAAAAAGTAAAAATTAGGTATACTGTGTGAGATTAACTAAAACTGAGAATTACACTATGCCAATGAAAATAAAAGACCACTCACTCTGTGATGTGTACTTGCATTTAGGTGTCTTCATAAAACACATCTATCTGCATCACTGCAAATCTGGTAGGTATTACGGTGGTTTTGGTGGGATTTTTTAAATGTAATTTGATAATGTTCAAAATAACCTAAAGCAAAAATCATGTGATGTAGAAAACCATGAAATAAAGTGAAGTAAAAATGTCATCTTTGCTGTTTTCACAGAGGTAAGTTGATGAAATCAGTGTCTGGTGCCTAAACTATGAGAAAAATTGAACAATGGAATTTTTTTGTTTTCACAGGTAACATTAGAGACAGTGGAGTTATTGATGCCTTTCTATCACTCAACTCTGTCAGGAACAGGTACCTCTACATTTATCTATTTGAAAGCTAGCAATGAGGAAAAGGAATAGACCTGTTCAAACATGCATTCTGGCCCCAGGCTGCCTGTTGTTCAGTTTGTTCATGTTTGACCAAGGTTAGATATCCATATCCATGGACAGAAGTACAGAGAAGGATTTGAGCTTGGCAAAACCAGAAGCATCCTGGTGGCAGTATGTATGTGGCTTGGCCGAAGAGTCTTGGCTGATGGGCAAAAGATCTCGAATCAGATGGGTTAGAGGGCTGAAATGGCAGGAAGCCTTGAACAAAATTAAAAGATTTGGCAGGCTTCATAATCTAGGAGTGGAATAAAACTGCAAAACATGTTCCAAGATCTCTGCAACTGGGGCCATGGGTCAGGCAAGAAGATTAGTCTAAGAGTTTGTCTACACAGGAAATGGACTGGTTTCATTGAAATAATGATTCTGCTATAGTTTGGCTGGTCGGTTTCCCAGTGTAAACAAGTCCTTAGCAAGGCAAAGAAATCATTATGAGAGAAGAAAGGCACAAGGTTGCATAGATTTATCCATCAGTCTAAACTGTGTCTATCTCAGAGCTGGTTAGCCAAAGATGGCTTTCAGTCCTGTTTGTTAAGAGACCAAGGAAAGCCACTTCTGATAGATGGATGTTATCTAGGAAAATTGAGTCCTCGCTGTGAATACAGAGACAAGAGCAGCACATTTCACAGGAATGGCGGTGTCCATCTCCTATGACTTATACTTCCTCTTCTTGTGCTCTCCAGTCCTCATGGCCAAGGGATGAAGAGCAATTAATTAACTTAAAGGGAGAGGAGATTTTGAATAAACTTGTAGAATACTAAAGTTATGTGAATTGGTGTTTGGTCAGTGCAATTAAGAAGAATTCAATGGGACAAAAATGGTTAACACCAGCCCTCTAAACCAGAGAGTGTAAGGCCAAGACTGAGAAAGAGATGTAGAGCCCCATTCCATCTCATCAGCAAACCACACCTGAATTGGTATGCCAAAAGATTTTTTTTTTTGCTGTGAAATCATATGGCAGCTTGATTTTACACTGAAGACACTGAAATCTGTGATTAACTGGCTATGAAGGCATTTAATCATTCAGTACATTAATCCCAGGGACAATTAAGTAGGTAGGAAAACCAATTAATTTATGGGAGTCCCTATGTTTTTTCTAGTATGCCATGGGTTCTTGCACTGGCAATCCCCATCTGCAGCTTGGAAGTTGTCAAGAGTAAAAATTGGAGCTCCAGGATTTCTCACATGGAGGGCACAAGAAACACTTTGAAATTAGGAAATAAAAACTTCAGAGGGCTTCTGTGAAATGATCAAAAGAGAAACAGTTAAACATGTGGGGCCAGCTCTGAAGTTGATGATTAAGTTAGAAGGTGAAGAATGACAATTTAAGAACATATTGAGATGAATGAGAAGATTCAGACCTCTTGGAGCTATTGCTCCAGGCTCTCTGCAGACTCAGAAGTGCCAGCATCAATTGGTGTTTGAGGTACATTTATCAGAATTTCCTTTGCAGTCACAATGTCTTGAAATACATTTCACAGCATGCACACTTGGACCTTGGAGAACAACTGGGCATCAGAGAGAAGCTTCCATAGGCAACAGCACCTGCAGCAAAAATCACCACCTGAGAAGAGAACAGTCAAGCAGTGACAGGTGTGATGATCCAATCTAGAGTCAGGGAGCAATTTTGAGTGCAGATTCAACTGAACTGGATCTAACTGGCTGCAGCATAGACCTAATTTTATTCCTTGTGTATGTAATCCACATTTTTTTTTCTGAAGAGCTGGTGGTGGTTGCCTAACAACCTTCTCTTTCCCCTTTCCTTCCTCTTCTCCTCCTCCTTCCCTGCTGTGCTCCTATTCTCTTCCCTTCCCTTCCATTCTCCTTCCCTTCTGTTCTTCCTTTTCTCCTCCCCTTTCCTTCTCTTCCTCTCCCTTTCTCCTTTCCCATTCCCTTTACTCTTCCCCTTATTCTTCCATTTTCCCTTTCTCATTCCTTTTCCTTCTTTTTCTTTTCCTGTCTACTTTTCCCTTTGCCTTACTGTTCCCTTTTCCCTTTCTCTTCCCCTTCCTTTTCCTGTCTGCTTTTCCCTTTGCCTTACTCTTCCCTTCTCCCTTTTTCTTCCACTTCCCTTTCCTCTTCCCCTTTAAATAGCACCTTGCTTTTCTTTGGCAGTTGTATGCTTCTCCTCCCTTATTTTTAACGACTAAACAACATTGGTGAACTTCTCACTATTGCTTGCAGTACATTACCAGAAGGACCAGCAAAGTGTAACTGGATCCTGTAGAACTAGGCACTGTACATACATCAGACTCTTCTATGTGGCTACTTAAAATCAGAATATGCTCCCTACATTCACCGTATTTTCTTTCTTTTATCTTCCAAGTCTTTCATTAAGGCACAATTTCACAAGAAATTGTCTCGCTCATCGGCATCTCACTCGTGTTTGTGTGTGTGTTTGTATGTGTGTGAAGGATTTCAAGACTGAGAGCAGAAACCATGCTAACATAAGTAGCATATCTGTTAAATCTCTGCTCAATCATATCACTGCTCATTACATTCCATGTCAAGTTTTGATGCTCATCATGCTTTACTATTAGAATAGTAAGTACCAGCTTGATTGCAGCAATACCTTTTGTAAGACTACACAAAAAAGAGTACCACCCACTTGCAGTTGTCAGATTTTCAGATAAATTAGTTCATTACTGAGGAAATGATGGCTTTTTTTTCTGCCATCTTCTTTTGAAACTAATTCAAATATTAATATATTGATTGGACAGGTGGCATTTACATAGAGACTGATACATATAAATAATTGTTACCTTTACGAAGACAGAATGGGATACTGAAACGTTTTTGTAATTATAGGTGAGGATTTTTTCCAAGCATACAGGTACTATTTATGGACTTCCTTTTGTATTCTTCTTTGCATCTTCCTTTTGTCCTACCTTCTCTCTGTTAGCAGGATCCACCCAGTCACCTTGAAGGCTGAAATGTATCCTGGATTCCCATAAAAGAACTTGGAAGTTCTGAAAATACTGAAATGGTGTTACCAAAAGGGAAGCAAAGCACATCAAGCCATTTCCATGTGTTAAAAACTTTATTATGGGCAATCTCTAGTCAGATAAGAATGGCCATAGGTTATGAACTATATTTTGAAGTCTACAGCATAGTGCCTGCCTTCTTACATGCACAGTTATCTTTCATGACAATATCACTGCCCACCTCTGACTAGATCAGTATCTAATGGGCATTGTAAATAGGAATTCACATTACAAATCATGTGTCTCCAACTCCAGAGAACACAACAGCTAGCTGTAAATTGAAACCTGGAAACACTGTATTAGTGAGATTACAGAAGAAAGGCTCATTTCAAATACAGCACATTAAAATAAATTAATCAAGAAACTCAACAAAATCCTACAATTTAAAACACAGGAAGTCAAGGTGGGCATTAGGAAACTGAGTAACTTTGAGGAGATCAGAAAGGGTAGGAGAAAACAAATGTAAATTTTAAAAACAGGGTAACACATTAAGAGATCAATGTATCAGTGAGAACATCAATGGAGAAAAACATGTGATTTCAATACCTAACACCTACAAGTAAAAATAGAAATATCTAAACTACTGAAAGTAATTGGTAAAGATTATAAACCCAATTAGATGCAAGAATGAGCCTGGCAGAAGGTTTAAATTAGCAGTATATCCATTGGAGTCAATGAAGCCCACCAAATTACATAATTACATGAGGTTTTGGATGATCATGTAGGGACATGGAATGTAAAAAGAAAAAAAGGAAAAAAGTGCCATAAATACATAGGAGTAGAAAAAAAAAATTAAAAAATCAATCTTTAAAAAGAGAGAAATGGACAGCAGATGAATGGTGAAGACCTTAGCTTTGCATCAGTCACAAACTTCAGATCCTGAGAAAAGTCTTCAACAATATTTGTTCAAACATCTCCAGATTATCAGCAGCACTGAAAAGCCCACAGATAGGAAAGGTGCCCAAAACAAATGACATTATTAGGAGAATAGTGTTTTGGCATGCACTTCAGCAGTGTTCAACCTTCTGCAGTGTGCATTCCAATGCTCAAAGGGAAACTGAACTGGAATTGACCCACATATACAAGTGGGACTTCAGCAAAAGCTGAAGAAGAAACAACTTCATTAGGAAATAAACTGTAAGCTGAAGTAGTTCAAAAATAGGAGATAAAATGCATTGTTTCTTTTTTATATCTTCAAAGACATGCAAGATGGGAAATCAGCTATGCCTGAAATGCTTCCACGGGAAATGAAAATACCTACTGGAGTTGCTTCAAAAAATGAAACTTGGGCTAAATTTGTAATGTATCAATAAAAATGTCATCAAACTGCATATACCAGACAGATTATTCAGCAGTACCAGGCACTTCCCTACAAAGCCAGAGATGGCCTTGTTCAATTTTATGGTGAGTGTAGAAAAATTAGATACCAGAAAAACTGGCTAGGAATAGAACTGAAATCTATCAGAGGCTGTATATTACATGGGTCGATTAGGACATACAGAATAAAAATTATTTGACTGGCATTTGAAAGCTTAAGTTTCAAAAAAACCCTGGAGTGCTGGGGAGACAGATGAAGAGATGCAAGTGTTGCATTAGAGCCTGAAAAAAAAATAAGGAAAAGATACATTTTTCAAGGGTTACATGTAAGAATAGCTTTGCATTGAATTGCATAAATCTAGTAAAATATGGGGGGGGGGGGGGGTTGGGACGACGACGACACACTGGAAAAATAGCCAGTAAATATAGCCAGAAACAATTTGTATCTGACCAATAAATTCAAAACTATTTCACAAATCACTCAGTACCTATCTCTTCTGAAGACAAAAATCAAACTGTTTCTCTCTTGGTGCCTTCTTAGTAGCAAGCATAATATAATGTTGGAATATAATGTTCCTGTATTAACCAGCAAACAGTTATGATCCAGAAGGTTAGATGTTGTAAAGTGACTGCAGTTTCAACCTCATTGACTTCATCTAAAACCACACAGAGGTTAAATGAAATCCAGCTGTCTTTGGAAGGACTGAATTTCATAAAACTTAATTTGCACTTACTGCAAAGAATATTTTGCTTCTAAAGATTTCAAAAGTGCAAAGTGAATTTAATTAAGCTTCATGGTCACTGTTTGTTAACAGTAAGGTGTGAAGTCAGGATGTGCCTTTAGTTGCTTAGCAAAACCTTGTTGTGGCAATTATGGATTTTCCCAAAATCAGTTTATCTGCCTTCTGACCATGGATAAAACACCCCTTTGACTAGACTACATCTTGCTCTTTTGTTAAATCTAGTTGATCATAGAAAAAAAGGATAGATATGATGAATTACTCATTAAAGATCTAGGAATTGCTCATTAAAGATCCAGGGCTATTTCTACTTCATGATTCAGTTATTATGGATGTGCTCTGTTCATGTCCAACCCAGTTATGTTTTTTTTCATTAATTCTACTGGGAGTTTGACTGGGCTCTAAACACTAGGTCTTCTGCTGCTTTCACTTCATAGACATGTTCTTAGGTTAGAGAAGTGATGCCTTGTGGTATTCACCATATCAACCCTGAAGTGTACCACAGCCTTCCAACACCATATATCTGTTACTTTTGATTCACATCCAAATTAAAAGGTCTTGGAGCAGGACTGCTGCTCTGTGTAAAGTGACTTCTTGCCTCCTGATCCTGGTGTAGAGTTTCTGAGGAACCCTGGGGACAGGTATAAAACATGAGTTTACCCAAATAACTGAGTGCTGAAGAGTCAAGCAATGTCTATCCGCTGAAACCTATACATCTGCCAGATAAGGAAGTGATTTCCAGCACCCAACCTGGTCCTCACTAGTATACTTCTTTTAAACAACAACATAAAAATTCATCTTTCTATGGATCTGCAACACGTGTCCTACATTCTGCTTCCAACCAACTAGTTCCTCTTCAAAGTCCTCCACAATAAGGAAATCCTTGGAGGTTAAAGAAATAAGTGAGTTGCCAGGGTAAAGGTCAGAACAGCACAATTCTAATCTTCTTAGATAGGAAAGTGAAATTCTTTCAATAGCTGCAGATGATAATATTCTAGAGAAAGAGTGATATTTAGTTCTTCAGTGACCTGATACAATGCTTCCTCTTGCATAAGGTCTGTGAAACCTTGCTCTGGTAGGATAAAATAACCACAAAGATGTGAAGAATAAATAGCAAGTTCATTCTAACTTGTTTCATGAAAAGGAAGAAACTCCTCCAAATCTGGGAAGGAATAAAAGAAGTCACTTTCAGTTCAGTGAGAGGCCATTAAAAACACTGTCTCACTGTTAATCATGTATAAAGAAGTGTGCTTTCAGTATCTTATTTTCCACATTGCTTCCCTCATGTCTCCTGCTCACTAAAGCTGTGTTCACTGTCCATGCTAAAAGTACCAGCTTCCTATCCTGAGAATTAGATAACTAGGGGTCATGGAGAAATGGGTTTGGCTGGAAAAAAAAAAAAAAAAAAAAAAAAAAAGGGGAAGGCAGAATAGCACCATCTTGAGCTTTCTGCAGTTTGCTCACCCCTCTGCCTCTGGCCCTGCTGCCATGGGGCTCACTGTGCAGCCCACCATTGAGCTTCCAGTGGCTACAGGAGCAGGATGCAGGTGTCAGCCAGGGCCATGCAAACCTGTAACACTGCATGGAAGCAGACCTGACCTGGGAATGAAATTCTTGGGCCCAGGTGTAACCAGTGCAAAAGACTGGAAAACTTGTTTTTCCTCACCCCATGCCCTCCTTCCCCTGCCTACCTGGTGGAAAATCGTCCTTTTACCCATGGTCGATGGGGAAGTATTCGGGTTTTTATTTAAAACCAAGAACATCCCCTTCCTGTGCCTTCAGCCAACGCCGCGGTGGGACACAACCGCTGCTGGGAAGATGGGCAGAATCCGAAATCCCCTCTCGCCGCGCCCCACCTTCACGTACCCCGCCAACTCTGGGTGAGGATCGGGGAGTTCCAAGCATCACCGTGAGCTCTGGCCCGTCTTCCCCACAGCAGTCCCGCAGGCGGACGCCTCGGTCCCACCAGGACAGAGGCGATATCGGCGCCTTCGTCTACACCCCAGCTTCTCTGGCGACTCAAATGCCAGCACTCAGAGAGGTGCAAACTATCTTCATCGGCCTTAATGGGGCCATTAACATGCCGGGGTAATTAGGACCAGAGGTCTGTCAGCACTGCTAACCCTTTCACTGCTGGGCAAGGTAGAGAAAGCGCTCCCCCGGCGGCCACCACCGCGGAGGGCCCTTCATCCCCCGGACCTGCCCCGCTCGCCGCGGCTGGACAAGGCTCCAGACCTGGGTCTCCATGCTGCTCTCTATCGCCGGGGTGCCTCTGTGCCCTGGCATCTGCCCCGGCAGCCGGACACCGGCGCTCCCCGACGGAAAACGGGGATACCCCACGAGACCAGCTTCCCCTCTGCCTCCATGCGCCAAAAAAGAGGGATAGGGTGGAAAAACATCTCCAGGTCACCTCCATGGAGATTTTTCTTTTTCTTTTATTTTTCTTTCTTCTTTTTTTTAATTTTTTTATTTTCTTTTTACTGTTCCTTCCTTATCCTTCCTTCCCTATCCTTCCTTCCTAATCTTTCCTCCCTTTCCTATACTAGCTTCCTTATCCTTATCTTTCCTTGTTATCCTTTCCTATCCTTCCTTCCCTCTCCTTCCTTCCTTCCCTTTCCTTCCTTCCCTCTTCTTCCTTCCTTATCTTTCCTTCTTTCCCTATCTTTCCTAAACCTTCTCTATCCTTCCTTCCCTATCCTAGCTTCCTTATTCTTCCTTATCTTTCCTGCCTTTCCTATTTTTCCTTATCCTTTCCTATCCTTCCTTCCTTATCCTTCCTTATCTTTCCTTCCTTAGCCTTCCCTATCCTTCCTTATCTTTCCTTCCTTACCTTTCCTATCCTTTCTTCTCTATCATTTCTTCCTTATTTTTCCTTTTCCTTCCTTCCTTCCTTCCTTCCTTCCTTCCTTCCTTCCTTCCTTCCTTCCTTCCTTCCTTCCTTCCTTCCTTCCTTCCTTCCTTCCTTCCTTCCTTCCTTCCTTCCTTCCTTCCTTCCTTCCTTCCTTCCTTCCTTCCTTCCTTCCTTCCTTCCTTCCTTCCTTCCTTCCTTCCTTCCTTCCTTCCTTCCTTCCTTCCTTCCTTCCTTCCTTCCTTCCTTCCTTCCTTCCTTCCTTCCTTCCTTCCTTCCTTCCTTCCTTCCTTCCTTCCCTCCCTCCCTCCCTCCCTCCCTCCCTCCCTCCCTCCCTCCCTCCCTTCCCTCTCTTCATTCTTCTTCCTTTCCCTTCCCCTCTCCTTGCTTTTTCCTTTTTCTTTTTTTTCTTTTTCTTTGCCCTTATCCTTTTAATTTTTCTTTTTTTATTATTTTTGTTTACTTTTTTCTTATTTTTCTCTTTATTTTCTTTACTTTTTTCTTTCCTTTTCCTTATTTCCTTTTTCTTTCTTTTTTCTTTCCTTACTTTTCTTTAAACTTTATTTTTTCCTCTTTTTCCTTCTTTTCCTTTTTTTTCCTTCTCTGTTCTTTTCCTTTCCTTTTTATTTATTTTTTTGTTTCTGTTTTTTCTCTTTTTCTTTCCTTTATCTTTTTTTCTTTTTCTTTCCCTTTTTCCTTTTAATTTTTTCTTTTCCTTTTATTTTCTTTTTTCTTTTCTCTTTTCCTTTTCCTTTCCTTCTTTTCTTTCCTCTTTTCTTCTTTTCTTTTCTTTTCTTTTCTTTTCTTTTCTTTTCTTTTCTTTTCTTTTCTTTTCTTTTCTTTTCTTTTCTTTTCTTTTCTTTTCTTTTCTTTTCTTTTCTTTTCTTTTTTTCTCTTTTCTTTTCTTTTCTTTTTTCTTTTCTCTTCTTTTCTCTTCTTTTCTTTTTTTCCTTTTTTTTTCTCTTTTCTTTTTCCTTTTCCTCTTTCTTCCTTCCTTTCTTTTCTTTCCTTTTTTCTTTTCATTTCTTTCTTATTCTTTCCTTTTATTTTCCTTTTAATTTATTTTTCTTTCATTTGTTTCTCTTTTTATCTTTTTATTCTTTATTTTTCTCTTCTCCTTTCCTTTCCTCTTTCCCTTCTCCTCTCCTCTTCCCTTCTCATTCTTTTTCCTTATTTCTTTCTATCCCTTTCTTTCTTGCTTTTCTTTCCCTTTCTTGCTTTCTATCTCTCTTCCCACCCCCCAAGGTTTGATACTCACTGCTTCCAAAAGCCTACATTTTGAGATGTGACTGTTTTTTCTTGGAAGAAAAAAACAGCATTCAGGAAGAAAAAGCAGCATTCAGGTGTTTAAAGGTTTATGGTTTTGGGGTTGCTCTATTTTCTTTTCCCTCCTTAAAAAAAAAAAAAAAAAAAAAATGGTAATGCTGAGAGACAAAGAGGTAAATTATCTGCCTTGGCGTTGATGGTATGTCAAAGATTGCAAAGCCCAGGCGCTCTCTTCCTGCAAAGAGGATGATTTATAGAAAATTGCAGGCAGAACACATGCACATTCTGGCAGCCGTAAAGACAGTCCCTCCCTTTTCCTTAATGTTCTTTTATCAGCTTCTTAGGAGGTGTCCCCTTCGTTTGTCTGCATGAAACTAGTAGTCTTAGTAGGAATCTCCAGTTCTGATGTTTTTTCCCCTTTTCCTTAAGAAGGATTGTCTAAATCCAACAGTGCTCCTGCCCAGATTTTATTCATCCTTCTGTTTCTCATAGCACTTGTTTGGGGCAAGGAGGGGGGAGCGGAAAGAGGGGAGAGAGGAGGGAGAAGATCTTTCTCCTGTTTAGTGATTAACTTGCACAGCTCCAAGAAAGAGAAGATTTAATGGGAGAGATCCTGCTTTGTACTTTCAGCAGTCCTGCGTATGGGAATATCAGAGAGTATGTGGCTTTAATATTTTACTAGTACCTGGGCAACCAATTTTGGTTATTTTATTCCATTGCTGTTGCTAACATTTCTGCATTTGGTCTTCAGCTGTGCTGGGAGAGTTCAGACAATGAAGTTCTAACATGCCTGACCTCTCCCAGAGCCACTAAATCTGGACACTTTTAAGAAGAGCATCTCAGCTTCACTGCTGACGTAAAACTTCCTCGGATCATGGGACGGATCTCCCCCTTCATCTGAACCACTGCTTTGTGGTTCTAGTATCTCTTCCACCCATGCAAACTGCAGTGTTTGAGAGCTCAGGAAAGCCCAGTGATGTTCCAATACCTGTCATGCCCTTGTGCTCGAGCTGATTTTGCCTCACTCCCATGTATTGATTTACTGAGTGTGCAAGTAACCCCTAATCCTCCTCTCCCACTTCCCCCCTCCTCCCCCTTCAGTGGGAGACATAACCCTAGAAAGAATCTGACCTGGTGCTGTAGGAAGACTGAAGAGAGGGGGTGGTGTATGGAGCAAAAGAAGTAGCTGAGCACAGTGCTTAATAAAAACGAGACCAAATAAAAATGCAGGCTACAGCTGCTTTGTCTTTGCCTGCTTGCCTTCATCACCAAGATACCTTTCTTTGTGAGCCTTGATCGTTAGTTTCCATGGTTTAAATAATCAGTCACAAAGGAGCAGACAACTAGGTGTTGGAAGGCATAAAAGTTATTTTAAGTAGAAATATTTATTTTATTTTGCAGCCAAAACCGTTTCACCAACATAAGAAGTGATTTTGGTGCTCAGTAGTACAAGCTCTCTTTTCTCTTAAATGCTTGTGAGAAATAAAAAACCTGGAGATGAGTGTCTTTATTTCCGGGAGTAGACTTCAAAATACGTGCCAGAAATGGACAATTCGAGTGTCCTTTCTCCACATCAAATGAGAGCTGGAAGGGGGATTAAAAACCAACCACGTGGTAGATCTGGTTTTATACTTTGCAACCTCCAGCTCCATTTATGTTCTTTACCCTGCTCAGGGAAGATTAGCCTCTAGATGGATGTGTCTGAGGGATCACCTCGGGGGCAGATCTGCATGCAGAAACCGGTTTTTGCCATGACTGGAGGAGAGCTATGACCTAACAGAGCACTCTATCCCAGCGGCTCCCCGAGCATCGCAGGAGCTGCTGAGCGATCCTGCACAGGAAGCTTTGTGAAGGCAACAGCTTGGAAGGGGAAGCTCTTCAGATCTTTCCCCCTTCTTCTCCTCCTCCCTGGCCAGTGAGTGATTCGGTGTCCCAAACCTTAACTTTTTGTTACCACCTTCCTATCTTAATCTCCTTCATCTTCAACACCTCCTCCTCTATCACTACCATCTTCTCCTCCATCTGTCTGCCTCCTGGATCTCTCTCTTGTTTGCTTGCTTTTCCCCCTCCTCTTCCACCTCCCTCCCTCTTTCTTCTTGCCTTTTCCTCCTTTCTTCTCTTTTCTTTCTCTTTTTCCTCCTCTTCCCCTACACGTTGTTGTTGTTGTTAGAAAGGATTCTTGCACCCCCTGGTGCTCTTGCGTTTTGTGTGGTAGGAAAGGAGATTGTCTTCTTTCTCTCTCTCCCTCTGGTTGCTCATTATTCAGAGAGAGACACAGAGGGTGAGTGAGAGAGAGAGAGAGAGACGGATATCTCAGGTCATCTGCAGCTGCAGCAAACCAGTGAAGGAGAGAGAGAGAGGGAGAGGGAGAGGGAGAGAGGGAGAGGGGGGGAAAAGCAGGGAAAGATGGCGATCCTCCATTGCTGAGACCTGGCAAGGAGCACATGAGACTCACAAAACAACTTCCACAACAATAACAAGAAGAAGAGCTAGGCAGAGAGGAAGAGGAGAGGAGGCAGCAGCAAGAGCAGCAGCGCCGGGACGCTCCCGTAAGTTCTTGCAATTAAAACCCATCTCCGGTTTGGCATTGGAGAGATCATCTCTCGTGTGTGTGTGTGCATATATATTTATTTGTTTGGTCTTTTCTGTCTTTCTTTCTACCCACCACCTTCCCCTGAATCCATTCATTCGGTCAGCGGAGGAAGGAGGAGGAAAGAAAGGAAGGGAAAAAAAAAAAGGAAAAAAAAAAAAAGAGGAGAGGGGAGCAAGAGCGGGGTGTTTTGTTTGAGAGAGAAGTCTTGCATGGAGGAGGAGAAGAGGAGGAGGTGCTGGTGGTGGTGGTGGTGGTGGTGGGAGGAGGAGGAAGGCGGTTAATTAATTTTTTGTTGTTGCATTAAGGGGGGGGGGGCATATGGGGAGATAACTGAGATATCAGCCGAGCTTTCGGGGTGGGGGGTGCCCCGGAGGATATGTGTGTGTGCGAGGTCTGGATGGTGCTGTGCGTGTGGACTTGGATCAGATACGGGAGAGACACGGAGAAGAGAAAAGCTCCGTGCTGGCACGACCCAGGCAATCGGGTGACCTCTTTCTTCCTTTCTTTCGTTCTCTTTCTTTCCTTCTTTCTTTCTTTTTTTCTTTTTTTTTCTTTCTTTCTTTCTCTCTTTCTCTCTTTCTTCTTCTCTCTCCCCCTTTCCTTCTCTTTCTCCTCGTCCCCTCGCTGCCCTCCTTCTCCTCGCCGCTGGTGAGGCTGGTCCCTCACCCCGGTTGGTGGTGCCCCCACCGCGGCTCTCCTAGAGTTGGGATGCGGGGGTCCCCAGCAGCATCGGGGCTGGGGGACTGGTGGTGCCCGCAGGAGGTTGCTTGGAGGAGGACAGCGTTCAGCTGGAGAGCAGGAGCCATTACACATGCCTGTGCTCTCCTTTGAGAGAAAGAGTGAGAAGGGAAGAAAGGAGAGGGAAGGAGCCCACTTCTTCTTGCTCAGTTCCCCGATGTCCCTACCTTTAAACCAGGCGAGGGAGAAGGCGCTTTCTCCCCTGCCCCTTTCTCAAGCACCCGGAGTAGCTTGCTCTCTATCTCTCCCCCTCTTTCCCTTTCTTTATCTCCCTGTCCTCCATTTGCAAGCTGTCTGCTTTGGTTCCAGTCCAGGCTTCACAACACAAAGCTTCTCCTCGCTCTCGCACACATGCACACACAGAGTCTACAAGCTCTTTATGTCTTCTGGAGTAACCTTCTTCTCCCTCCCCCCACCCCCCCCCCGCCGCTCCTCTTAGCATTGTGGTTTCTATTCTCCACACAGATCCTCCTGGAGGTTCATGTAGTTGTGATCTGATAGGATTTCTCCCCCCGCTCACCTCCCTCTTTTGGGGGAGAAAAGGGAAAAGTTTCATTCGTTTTTCTGGTGTTTGGAAGGAGAGAGACCATGAAGTTTTTGAGTGCTTTCTGCTGCTGCTTTTGTGTGTGTATCTGTGGGGGTCTATTTGTCTCATGAAGCTGCTTGCATGTCTAAGAGGAAGTGACTAGTTTGGCAGAGAGCTGTGATCTGAGTCAGGTAAGCCATGTCATGTTCTCTAGCTCCACCAGAAAATGGAGGAGAGAGAGAGTAGACAAAGCTGAGATGGGAAGTGCTCCTAACATCGTGGATGCCTCTCCATGTTTTGAAGCTTTGCTGGCAGTAGCTGGCTTAATCATGATTTTTTTCCCCCCAAGGTTTCTTTCAGTTTTTTCAATGTACAAGATTGTGATGGGTCTTCTCTCTGACTTCATGCTATCAGGAAATGAGGATTGGAGGAAATTGCTCAGATTCTCCTTCACACAGAGAAACACATCCTCAGGCTTTTTTGCTTATACTTCCATGCGGAGGTCACCTTTCTAGATATTTTTCCTTGGTTAAAGACCACAGGATTTAGGAGGTTGATCAGTTGGCCAAAGAAATAGTGTATATATGCGTGTATTTATAGATGTTTAAAAGCATTTGGAGGTAAGTGCACACAGCTTGAGGCTGCTCAGGTTCTTCCACAGAACATCATGAAATGTCATTTTTTTTCTAGGTGATGATGGTGATGCCTGATTTTGGGGATTTTTAACATCTGATTTTCAAGAGCATTCCTTCTTTTGGATATATTTTAAATTAAGATGGAATATTTCTTCCTGCTCACAAGGTTGCATTAAAATGATACTGGCAAGCTTTTAGTAGGTTCCTCAGAGCATCATAACACCTAATTTCTCTCAGAAAAAAAAACCCAAACAATTTTTACAGCTGTCTTTTGGTGTCTTTAAATTATCTTTATACTGAAAACTTACGGCAACATTCTTGTTATAATTTTAATGTCATTATGGAAACCTAAGATCTTTAAAGTGAGATAGGAGTTGAACAGAAATCTGTGCTTTTTTCTAACCCACCTTTTAATCTGAATTCATTTTTAGTAGACTCAAAACAGACTTCACTCTTTTTCCACCAACTTAAATTTGCACATTGGTTGCACAGTAGATGCAGTTCCTCAAAAAATTCAAACTATATCCTGAAACATGTGAGGGGTATACTGAAGTGCATTGCTACTGAGCTTGAAGACACAGCTCCATAAAGCTGTATCAATACTGTTCATGCATAAGTTACTTTGAAGAGTTTAAGAAGGAATGTGTTACATTCAGGAGGTGTAAGTGACAAGTTAGGAAACCAGTGAATCTGAGTTGGAACACAATCCCAGATGTGCAAAAAGAACAGAAAGATTTGAGGATTGCAGTGACTGGGGATGAACTCAAGATCCAGCTGTTGCACAGTTAACATCAGTGTCCTTGTTGAATTTTTACTATGGAAGAAGTGGTTTAATATGTAATCTAATATACTTGGGAAGGATATAGCATTACCAGCTGTGCATTTTTTGAGTTCTGGTTGCTGATATGTCACCCAAAGTACTGAGATACTGTGGTTGTCTCCATCTTTCAGAACTGGGCCATGGAACATACTATTTCAGGTATGTTTAATCTGACATTTTGACAAAGAGGCAGAATAACTGCCTTGATTTGGGTTTTGGGTGGTGTTTTTTGTATGGGTTTGTTTTTGTGTTTTTTTTTTTTTTCCACCTGAGGTGATGTTCTCTGCATTTTGCGATCTCTGCACTGGTCTAAATGAACAGCCACTGAAGAACCAGAACAAATCTCCACTGACCTCTATTTGTTTGGGTCAGATCCTAAATATCCATCCCCATTTAAGATGACTGTATGCAGTCTTCTTGCGTATCTGCTTGTATTTCACAGTTCAGAACTGTGAATCTCCTCTTACTTCTTGAGAGGTCAACTCAGTGCTTGCACTACAATGTGCCCTGCAGGTACATTGTTCTCAAACATAGCATGTGCAATCCAAGAACAAGTTTGAGATTTAAGCTGAGGATCCTTATGGGAGGGACTCTTGCCCCTTTCTTGCCCTAGAAAACCAAACATCATTGCAATAGTTTGAATGGTGTTATTTGTGTGGGGAGTTTCTTTACTAAAAAACAAGTTTAGAGAATGATATTATTTTCAGTGATGTTTCTTGCTGTAGCTCTGCCCAGACAGACTGAAGTTTACCTTGCTGTTAAATTACTAGCTTACTTAGTAAGGGGAACTTACTTCATTTTTAAAAACAAAGCCAGTAAAACCCACCCAACCAATCAACCCCAAACCAAGCCAACAAACAAAATAAATAGAACCAACCAAACACCACCACAACAACAACGCTCCCTACAAACCAAAACTGATTTTTAAGGGTCTAAAAATAAAATCTTAATTCAGGAGATGCTGGTGACTTGAATGTTTCTTGCAGTTAGGCACAAGTTTCTTCATTTGGACTATGGCTTTCAATTGCTTTTGATTTGTGGGCACTCAGAACTTCCTCAGGGTGCAAGCTCTAACAGAAACTGCATTGATAGCTTATTCTTCAGTGTATAAACTTGGGGTTTTTAATGACTTTTCTCAACCCCGTTAGATGCAGCCTATGGACCACTGCTTTAAATAGGTTTAAGCAATTGTTTGATTTCGTTATGAAGTTTTACTAGGTTCATAATGGATTACATTGTTGAGAAATTTAAAATGTCATGTTTATAATTTCCCTCCATAATTTTAAAGAATTATTTTATTACAAGGGGAAAACTAAAAATATGTTGTATATGCTTAGACTGTGAAGAATATGAGTGCATAATTGGATGCTGGAAATGGAAAGTAGAACAAATGCAAGTAAAAGAAGGGGAAAAAAGAAAAAGATCATTGCAATTCAGTAAAGTTTACAACAAATTCTTTAGTGTAGTGAACTTTGACTTGAAGGACGATTGACTTTTATAAAGACATGAGTGACTGAAAAGAGAGTTGATAAGTTGATAAGTATTGGACAAGAACTGTGTTCAACATGCATGTCTGGACATCTGGCAGATGTTACTCTGGGCCCCAAGGAATGGACAAGTTTAATTTTAGACTTTAAAAGGAAATGGGAAGAACTAAAGTCTTATAATAGTACAACTTACAGTTTGAGGAAAGTTACTTCAGAAAAGCCCAAAGATGTCTCTTGAAATTTGGTACTTCCAGAAACATGTCTAAATTAATTTTTCCTATTGAGTTTTCCAATTATTCTAAACAACATATGAAGAATTACAATATAAATTGAGATTGCGCCAGTTTGATGTAACACTTTCTCTGTGTGGTATTGTGGATAATTTCTTAGACTGAGCAGAAGAACACTGCTTTGCTGTAAAAAACTGCATAAAAAGGACTTAAAGAGTGAAACTGGTAAACAGCTGTGTAGTATTAATTAACCAACACTGCCCTCCTATGAAGTTAACTTAGGGACAAAACCTGTAGTATCCCCAGACCTCCAATGAAATAGTGAAAAAAGATTGATTTGAAATAGCATGTTGATAGACAAAGGAGATTCTGTTTTGACAGATCAGGAAAAGCCTACAAAGGCCAGTAGGTCTTTGTGTCTTTTCAGGTATTTTGTTCCCTCACTCGTTGTTATACTTCCAATCCATTGTAAAATAATGTAAGTGCTCTCTTCACTAGTATTTCTCCATTTTGAAATTAAATAATGTATTTTATGATCTTGTTCTGGATGAAAACAGTCTCCTGCTAGTGCCAGAACTTTATGATTTGCTTAACTTGTATACCTGATCAAAATGTGATTAAATGTGAGCTTCTAATTGCTGGGTCCACTAAAAATGTTGAATTTCATCAGTCTAAATGCTTGTTTGCTTTTCAGTTGTCTCATTCTAGAGTTTTCAAACAGTTTTTTCTTCTAAAGTACTAAGTCTATCCAAAAGAATGTGTTTAATGGAAATCTTTAATACAGGTAGTGTTAAAATACAACATGGGCCCATAGCAGGTGAGCAGGAGGTTTGTGAAGTGTTGCTTGAGGAGGGCATGAGAAATTACGTGTTACTCTAAAAGGAGAAAGAATAGCTTTGAAGGAAAACAAAGAGTATGATGAGAATGAAGGTTGCTTAAACATCTGCTAACCTTTCAGAGAGAGGAACTTCAATTATTTAATCAAGAGGTGCTGGAGAAGGTGGTGTGATGCAAGTCTTCAGCTGCTGGCAGAGACACAGTTAACATTGTAAACGGTTGAACTTCAGCATGGCACTTCTCCAAATGAGTTGACTGTTGAAAATAAAATGTTCCAGAAGAACTGGGAGAACAGGAAAGAAGTTAAAATAGCATGGTTTGTATGCCAGTGCTGAAAGAAGAAAAGGGGGGAGGGAGATAGCTCAACTTAGGATATTGTCTTGTTGGTTGTAGTGAAGAGGTTTTAGTAGAAGTTTCCAAATGAGGGGACTAGATTTAATAGAATGCAGTCTTCATTTATGTCCTGAGTTTTGGAAGTATTCTTCTGCTTTCAACTTGCATTTGGGAAATTGAACTCATAGGTAAATAAAAAGTCACATGAGGTTGTTTTGGATTTTGTTCCATCTTGCTCTTTTAACTTTAAAACAATACCAAAGATTTGAAGTCTGCTCCTCATCTCTCGAGTTTTATGAGGCTGTGCCAGATGTTGCAGTACAAACACAACTCTAAAGAGGTTTGAAAGGGGGGTTCAGATGGGAAAAGGGGAGTCTACTTCTGGTGTCTTATGTACAATTTTGTGTGTGTGTGTGCTCTTCACCTCCTCAGGAGTTGAAGATCTTTCTATAGTTGTTTTGTTCAGCTTAAGGCAGGGTGTGTTACTGCAGTAACTCAAAATATCCTTGCCTGATCACTCACTAATGGAAGGAACTTTTCTTTAAGCAGTGTTTGGAAAAGAGCCTTCACTCATTAGGGTTGTGATTGCTTTTTAGTAATTTTTGAAAAACATTAGTTATCAGAACATCAGTCCCAGACCTAACAACAATGCTATGCATTTTATTTCCAGTTGATCTGAAAGTCTCTTTGGTTTTGGCTAGACTTTGTGACATAATTATGGACCTCCACAGCTGCTGTCTAGGGAGAATACAGTAGGTTTTTGGCTTTTGCTAAAAGCAGCTTTTTTGGGTAGTGGATGGAATGATCCCTCAAGAAAAGCAATCACTTTATGTTTATTTGGTAATTTAAAGAAAATGGAGATGAGACATCTCAGGAGGTGTGGTCGTTGTTCTTGAACGGAGTCAAATACAGTCTCTTTAAGTATACATGTTTAATAATGTCAGCATAAAGAGCTGTAGGCACAGCATCAATGTCATGAGTGATTAGGAAGGACTTACTGAGAGCTTATCAGGGTAGCAATCATTGCAAGGCCAGTGTGTTGAAGACAAATAATTCTGAGAAAACACTTGATTCGCTGGACTGCTCTATTAGTTTTGAACTAGTTAAAATAGGAATTCAGTTGTTAAAGCATGTTGCCTGTTAGTTCTTGGTGGAAGATAAAATAATCAAATTTGCATTAAGCAGAAAAATAGAGAGTTATTTCATGCCTTTGGGAGAAGAAGCTAAGTGTTTGCATGGTGTGATTGTGTTTTTTCTTCTTTCAATGCCAGGAGTATGCAATTAATAATTTACTAGCCATAATGGTTGGTCAGCAGCACTGGACAGTATATTGGTGTATTTACACCACTTGTTACAGGTACAGGCTAGGCTCGTACTGACCTGAAGATTAAGAAGTGGGATGTTCAGTGATGGCATTACTGTTCTTTTAAAAAGCTCTGGAAAGGGGCCTGAGAACCCCAGCTGCTGTCGTGGTGGAGGAAGTCAGGCCTTCAAAGGATACAAGGATTAGAGTGTCAGGAAAAGTAAATGGTAGCATCAGCACAAGTAGAAAATAGGCAGAGCTATTCAGCAAACAGAAAAGTAGGCTAAGGCATGCCATAATTATGTGTAGTGGAAACTTGCTGCTAATAGAGCAATTGCGTGGGGTAGAGAGGCAGGAGAATGATTTTTCAAGACAAAACAAAGCAGACATTGCAGAGAATGATATAGGAAGACTGGGGATTCAGTGTGCTTGTGATAATGTGAAAGAGAAGACTTTGTTTTGAAAGATGCTAAAAATGGAACCTTCTAATGTACATGTGGTCACTGTTTCCGTGGCCTTGTAGGACAATGGGGGCTTTGCACTGAGTGAATTAGCAAACTCTTCCTTCCCGCCTGCAGCTCTTAAGGTTCAAATAGTGCTGCTTCAGGGAGGTATCGGTAGTTGTGGAAAGATGGCATCACAGGATGTTCCTTTGGGAAAGAAGATTGATCATACTGGATTCGACTTTTGTCATGTAAATGGATTCAAAATACAAAAGCTACTTATCATAGGAGCCAGGCAAACACATTCCTCCACACGTTGTCCTTAGACCTCTTTCACTGCTGGCAAAGAAAAGAGCAGAATGGGGAATTGTGACACACAGATCCTGTGCTCCATCAGCCCGTATTTTAAGTTTTCTTATTTATCAGCTCAACAGGGTAAGACATATTTACCAAACAGATATCTATGTATGCTGGAAGATTTTGGTCCAGCATGAGTGTGACGCACAGGGTGGTGCATTTAACTCCTAATGACGTTGTCTTGCTGAAGACTTGAATTTAGTGTCTAGCTGGGAAAGGGATCATCAATAAAGGCCGTGCTATGGTCCAAATTACAATTTAGCTGTCTGATGATGCTGAAAAGTGGGGTTTTTTTGTTTGTTTTTGTTTTTTTTTTTTTCTTTCTGCCTCTGTGTCATTGATCTTAAATTGACAGCTTGAATAGATCCTAGATTAGAAGTTCTAGAGTGATTATTCAAGGTGGCTTATGCTGGTGGTGTTTACTTAAACTTTCCCTTCCCCTTTCCCTTCCATTCTCCTTCCCTTCCATTCTCCATTCTTTTCTCCTCCCCTTCCCTCCTGTGCTCCTTCCCTCCTGTGCTCCTTTCATTCACTTCCCAGTGCACACTCCAGTCTGGATTAAACAGGTGAGACTGCTTGGGGGAGTGTTGGTCTAGAAGTGGATGCAGTGAATAAGGCATGATTGTTCATCTCTAGTGAGCAAACTGCTTCTAGAGAGAACTTAAGAAGCCCCATAATATTTATTTATTTTAACACGGAACTGGATTCTTTGGTTCCAGTCAGATTCAGCTAGATCTATGGACATGTTGCTCTTTATAATAGAGTTTTAGGCCTCTGACCAAAAACTGAAGAGACCAAAGAATTAATGTTCAGCCTTTGAAATCTTTGTCTTAATTTTTTAAAATTCCTTGAAGGATCCATCCCTCTAACCCAGTAAAATACACACAGAATTTAGCATGATATTGGAAAACAAGATTTTGGTGCTGGATTCTGTTGTTGCATGTGTTGAAACAAACCAGGATGTAAGAAAAGAAAAATCTCCTTTTGGGAGTGGTGCTGATGTGTGAGACTGGAGCAGACCCGCTCTGTTGTTTGCAAACACTTGAGAGATGGGAACTAGACCTACCTGCCACTTTGTTTCTATGTCACTGTAGCCATTCTGACTGATCATGTGTTCTCAGGTGTATTGCTGCTTGTGGTGAGTATAGAAGAACTATGTATGCTAAGTACATACACTATATCTACTTTAGTTTAGTTGGTAATGCAACAAAGTTTGGAAGGCAGTGGCCATAAGGAGTCATCGTGTTTTCTTCTGTGTTGTGTGACAAGTGCAACTGTCAGAAAAATAAATAAATGTCAATATGAACAAATTTGGAATGATTTCTCTCCTTATTTGATTGGAAGCTCTCAAGCTTTTTAGTTTTTCCCTTCCTTGTCTACATCTGGGTGGCTCTGGCTGCAGGATTTAGAACCTCCAGCACTGGTGGGCTCTGAAACTGTGCTTCTGTCATGCTCAGCTAAATAACTTGACAAGTGTAAAAATGTTAACAAATGGCTGATGGAAAATTGAGAGCAGCCAGACAGCTCTCAGCCTGGTTAATTAGCTTCTTGACTGCTGAATTGTTCCTGCCCTCTCATGGCTGTGGCTTGCAGCCGTGTGAGAAAGGGTTTGGGTTCCTGGCCAGGAGTGCATCCCAGAAGCTGAATTCATGTAACCTGAAGTCCTTGTGGACTGGTTCCTTTTGGTGTCTAAATGACCTTTTATCTTCTTTGGGGGAGGGCAGTGAGGAGAAAGCATATCAGTTTTCAGCTATGTCAGGTCATATAGAGGTCAAGTTCTCTTGTCTGTGATCAAGCATGTGGTGTAAAACCAGCCCGGTCTGCGACTCTCTGTACCAGGACTTTGGGTAGAAGAGGACTTTATCTGGTCTTCTGGAGGTAAATATGACTGAAGGCCATGTTGTGAATCAGTATATATGATGGCTCTAAACTGGGGCTTGCAGCATTTGTGTATTTAACTCTTTGGTGGTGCTGGCTCCTGGTGTATTCCCACCAGGAGGTTGAAAGAAACTGTTGTTTGTCAAGAACATGCAGATTTCTCTTGCTAGTTATTCATGCGTGTGTGAGACCTTCTGAAATCCCTGGCTCCAAGGGAATAACTGTATTACTCACTGGAGCTGCTGAAAGAGAGTGAGTCAATATATTTGGGTCTCCCAGCTGCATGAATAAATGAGTAAACCTGAATTATTTTTAAATTACCAGATTACAGAGGTGATAATATACTACAATGAATTTTTCATTCCACGCCCTCTATAAATGTGCTGCCTTCCTTCCACTGTGGAGCAGAGGGGGGAATACAAGATTTTCAGAGTGTTGGTCTCCTAAGAAACCACATAAAAACTGCTGAGGTTGCACTCAGAAAATGTCTTGCAGACCAAAAGCCTTCAGTCAGAAGTTGCTTGGCAAGGTGACAGACAGATTGACCAAAGGTTGCATGTGGTGTGCTCTTGCAAAACGAACATGAAATGCTCATTGCCCTCCATGGTTCTTCAGTGCTTCCACAAGTTCACCCATGCTACTTCAGTGGTGTACAGGACTAGAATTTGCTGCTGGTATTCTGGTCTTATCTCTGAAGATATTTATTTTAAGAATTCATGTCTACATAGGTTTGTTAATACAGTACTGTAATATCAGATGGGCTGCTGAGACCTCAAGGGGGTGAGGAATCTATTTTTAGTGTGTTTGAAGGGTAGATGATGTTTCAGGTTGTGGAATGAGTTTCTGGGGGGCCTGTCACCATATACTGAAGTTTTGTATGTCATGGCAATGGAGGCCAGTCATATGATGATGAGTTAGTAACTTAAATGGGACATTGAAAAAAAAAATCCTACTCTTTGGATAAATTTTAAAGAAAGATGGAGCTAAAATGCCACGCACTCTGTTCTCATGCTTGTTTCTTTGATGTGCTGAAGACACCTAATCCTCTTTACAGGTGAAATAAGCAGTCTGCTTAAGAGCTGAAGACAATGCCTACTGATCTGTTGACATCCAGATTGGGGACTTATTCATGTCTGAGTAAGAATTTTAGTAACGAGTGACCAAAAGAGTGTTTTGGTTGCCCATATGGTGTGAAGAAGACGATCTGTGATCTTCCATATCAGAAGTTAGTCACATGTGGGAAGCTGGATAACAGCAGTGATGTCCTATGTAAACATATTTGACACCCCAGCCTGCAGAGAGTTGGAGCTTTAGGTTGAGAAGACTGACCCATAGAAATGCATGCGTGCAGCAATCTGAAGAGTGAATCCAGCCTTACTTTGGAAGCACTGCACTGTAGTGGTAGCCATAAGGAACAAATTTTAGTGTTTTATTATCATTAGATTTTATGTGGATTGGCTTCCTATTTTCTTTGGAAGGCAGTAAAACTACAATTTTTACAGGATTTTGCATTTTGCAAAATCCTAGCATTCCTAGGATTTTGTTTTGTGTGCAGTCATGTACACTTTATTTATTTATTTAATAAATCCTTACTGCCACTGTTAGGAACATTAACAAAGGCTTTTTTTAATAGGTCAGACCTCAGCCATCATTGCATTTTCTTGTTAGTGTAGTACATTTGGCAGATAATAGAAGGCAAGGGCTAAAACCCTTGTACTGTAGAAGCTTATTCATGTGAATTGTTGAGGCTATCTGATTTTGAATTTCACTGCAGCTACTCATGTGAGTAAACATTTGTAGATCAAATCCTCAGCTGCACAGACAAATTCTTGTGGAGTTTTCAGGGAGGTGTAGGAAATTACATCTTGAATAGAGGATGCCCTTAGCTTATGTTGCTTCATAACAACTACCACCTACATATATGAGATGTTCATTTGTGGTTGCATGTGAGGGCCTGGCTGTAGCTGATTTGCAAGAGCCAGCAGGAGCTTATTTATAAGATAATTCTTTCACTTTCGTTCATATGCTCCTTTCCTTTCATTCTCACTTTGTATTTTGGCAGGGGGAACACATATGTTATAAATACTCAACTTTGACTTCTACTAATGGTGGCATGCCCCTAAAAGAAGACTTCATATGAGCTTTAGTGTGTTATAGTCACAACATTCATGTTACTATGCTGTCTGTAGATGATGTTCATGCCTTCTGGAGTCCCATCACTAACTATGGTGGGTTTGGAAGCCATTTTTTTTCACACTTTCTTTTTATTTTTGGGATAAAGAGATTGGTTTGTATAGATACTAATATGGTAATTGTCTGTTCAAAAGAGAGGTGCTTTGGATCAGGGAAAATGCAACCTAGGCTCTTTTACGATGACAGAAGGGTGAACCTTTGCATATGTGTAGATAATACAAGTTACTATCCATGTGGTTCATACTGTTATGGCAGTTCATCTGGCAGATCATTTAAATATTTACTCCAAAAGACCTTTTTCTCTGTTGGTGTGAAGCAAATTTCCAGTTATTTTTAGGTCATTTTCATCTTAGCAACCCTGTTGGAGATAAACCAGACATAAGTGCTCTAAATTGTCCCTGCATTTTGGTAGAAATTAATAAAATAAAGTTTAATGGTTTGGTCCCAAGGGAAGAACAGACCATCTGGTTAACAGAAGGTTAGATCAAGTATTACAGTGCCACGAACCAACCCAGAATAGCTGGTAGTGTGTCCAGTTGCTGCATGTATCAAGCATTGAAATGGTGCTTTCAGATTTGCAGAGCCAGCAGTTCTGTTACCACTGCTGTGACGCAGGAGATAATTCTGTTGGGCAAGCATCAGCATGGGGGTGGATCTACAGTACAGGATGTGTAATGTCAACATGAAGCATGGGAGCTGGCAGTAAGAAGGAAAGCGGCCATTTCATGCCAGTGCAGGAAACCTAAATAGATTTTTCCCCTCTGCATCTTGTCCTTTTATGCTGCTTTCATGCTTGGTATTAAAAGATTACCTTCTGCTTTGTCATCTGAAAACTTCATCCCAGCAGGGCTTCATTTCTTTCTCTTTTTGAACCTGTTTGTTGGTTTTCTTTTCCTTTTTTCTTTTTTTTTTTTTTGTTTTTTTTTTTTTTTTTTTTTTTTTTGTTTTAGACAAGTGAAGTGCACTCCAAAAGCATTTCTGGTGGATTACAAAAGAGGCTGGGGGGAGGCTGAAGGGCTAAGCAGATCTGGAGAAAGACAAGAGTTCAGTCATGTGAAAGTCCTGAGCTTCAGATGAAGTTTCATTGTATATCCTTTCAGCTTTAGTGCAAAGACAGTTTGTTCAAAGCTGTAACATTTGAGAACATTGTACTGCAGCTGCAAAATACAGAAAGGTATGAAATACTGCAAGTGATACTGTGTAGACTTAAAACTCTAATTATTAAGAAGCTGTAGAAAGCTGTAGTAACTGCTTCTGCTTTCTTTGTATCAAGAATGTCCTATTATAATTTCTTACTTGGTTAAAGCTAGTGGCAAATTGCCATGTTACCTTTTTCTTTTTCTTTCTTTTTTTTTTTCTCTCTCTTTTTTTTTTTTTCTTAAGAGCCAAATGCTGTTATATGACCATCTAAATCTTCAGAAAAATGATTTCTAAGTAAGTTTGCTAAGCTTTCTGTGGACTTACAAAGATTAGGGCTTACTAGATTTGTAGACATATCTAGTGTAGATATATATGTAGACATATCTAGTATCATAGATGTAGACATATCTAGTATCATATATGTAGACATATCTAGTGATATGTCTGCTGACAGCTCAGTCACAGACTGGACAGCTGGTTGGGGTTTTTTATTGTTGGGTTTTCCCAAAAAAAAAAACAACCAAAAGAACATTTGAAGATGATTTCTTGCAGCTGCAGCCTGGGAAGCTCTAGAATACCAGAGCTTGCTTCCTGATGGGCATGGCAGAGCTGAACTCTATAAACAGAGTTCTCATGATTTCTATTGCCTGTTCAGCAGGATTTTCAGAAAATAGTATTACAACTCCCCTTGAATGAATCCTTGTCTTAGATGCTGTTCTGTGGTAGCCCTGCAAACTTGTGACTTTCTTCATATGTTCCTAAGAACTGGAGTGGGAGTGTGGCAGTAGTCAGCCCACAGGTATGTTTTCCCAGTTGTAATTTGGTGATGGGAGGAGGGGGTGCATATAAAACATGGCTTGTGTGTGAAGACTGTTTTTTCAGTTCTTCATCCTCCTCACTCCTTTGGCCCCATTCAGATGTTTTGGTGGAAGTTATGGGAGTCTAGCACTTCTGCAGGGGGCACCATGCAAAGAAATGGCACTCAAACACCATTTCTCAGGGCAGAACGTTTTCTTGGTTCCATAGATAAGTCCATGTTGTGCTAAGTTACAGAACATGTTTAGAACATGTTGTGGTAAGCATCAGAAGTATTAAGGATGTAGGCAAATCAAGAGACTTTTTCTGAGGTATGGTCTCTCTGTCATGTCTGTCCACATGATTTCCCTTACAGGTTGTATTTTTTAGACACTTTAATTTTGTAGTTTTTTTTCTGGTGATGTTGAACAGTTTTTGGAACACAATACTGGAGAACATTTATCAGAAGTGTTTCTTCATATGCAAATGAATATGAATATGAATGAATAGATTTTTGTCTTTACCTTTTCTCACAGAACATTTCTATACTGCAAAGAAAATACATTGTCCTTGACTTTTCCTTCCAAAAAAGGTGATACTTGCTTTAGATAGTTTATTATAAATAACTACTAAGATGATAATCTCACCACAGCATGTTTGGCAGTCTTCCACTGAGTTAGCCTGTTTCAGCAAGGAGCTGTCGCTTAAGATACAAAGCAATCTGCAGGGACATATGATCACACATACTGACTGTTTTCTCTGTCATCATGGATGCCTCATGATTTCCTGTGTCTGATAATTAGGAACTGGAATTATTGTCTGGTAGACCAGCAGGATCTAGCACCAGAAAGATGGCGTTGAGTTCGTATCTCATAAACATCAAGTTATGGAGAAACTCTCAGTTATGAAGGCACTAGAAGAATGTTTGTTGGACGTCACTGTGGGGGCTTCTTGCTTTTGTTGTTATTTTTTATGTCACAAGGATAGATGTGAGCTACTGGGAAACTCTTGAGAGAGATGCATATAGTTACAGCACAATCTCCTATTAGAAATTATAGAGAAATGTAAGTGGTGGTGGTGTAGAGAGGATTTTTTTTGGTGTTGGTGTTCTTTGGGTAAATAATGACTTCAAGGTATCTGGATGCTTTGTTTTTAGAAATAGAATCCGAAAGAAAGACTGTGATAAAGAAACAAGAGGTTGTATCAATTTTTCTAGGGGTACTGAAAAAAACTAATATGAATACACTAATACTAATAAATTAATAATTAATATACACTTAGTGTCAAGATGTGACTATAGTCACATAGCTTGATGGTGACTTTTTTGAGTCTGAAATGTTGATACCACTTTATGGTACATGGCTGCTGAGTTACCATGCTATTGCAACTGTTGTGTGATAGCTATCAGTGGCTGTTATATGCAAACTTCAAGTAGAGTGCTGCCAACTGTTCATGTTTATTTGTTTAGAAACAATTTGATCAGGCCATCTCTACTGCTTTGTTAATGTGTAATATGAATCAGAACTTTTCTAACCTCCATTTTATTTGTATATTCTGTTTGTTGGCACCTGATGCTTATCAGAATCCTAATATTTCAGAATCAGAAATTCTTATATTTCAAGCCTGCATATTTATGGTTGCCTAAAATATTTAGTGGAAACAATTGGTAAGATTGAGGTGCTGCAAACGAAGGTATCAAGAATGGTGTTGGAATTCTGTTCTCCCTGATTCGACAGATCATGTTAAATCTTGTATGTATCTCAACAAGATCAAGGGGGAAATGGGACATGAAGAATGTAGTCAGACACTGCCTTGCAAACCTTAATATCAGCTCTTTTTTTCAAACTCCAGAAGTGTTTGGAGTTGACATTCATTGGTGAAGTAATTTGCCATCCTCTGAAAGGAAAACTGGTAAAGAGGCAGAGAGATGGTAACTCTTTATCTAGTGACAGTATCCTTCCCCACAGGCTCTACAAAGGCAAATTCCTTTGTTCCTTGCTGAAATTGTGGGAGTGGATTAATGATGGGATAGGTTTTGCTTGCAGATAAGATGAAGAAATGGAACTGGTTGCTGATCTTCAGTGACCCATGTATGATTGTGGAGTGTTCTTCATCTCATAACATCTGACCTAGATGCCTTTACACTTTGGGATGGCTGTTCAGAGTATGTCATGTCCAGGGGCCGCCTAATGTGGGTGACCATGTGGCTTTAAAGAAAATCCTGTGGAACTGTTAGTTTCAACCTTACTGAAGGACACATTCTGAAGAGCTAGCTCATTAAGTAAGCTTTGAAGGGTGTGCTCTGCAGAGCAGCTTCCTGTTATTTGGTTAATGGTTGACCTAGTTCTATTGCCATATGCCTCCTGGAATGCATTCTAATATAAAATATATGTTTAGCAAGACTAGGATAATAGAAGAAAAGTCAAAGTCTCTATGAAACAGAAATCATATAATGCTGTTGCATTTCTGAGGGGATTTTAGTTACTAAAAATGGCATTACCTTCATAGAATTGTATTGATTTCTGATTGCAAGCTCAGGAGTGTTAATCAGACCCACTTATGTATTTTTTTTTCAGACTGGCCTTATACTAAAGGTTTGTATCAGTAATTCCCTGTGCTCTGTATGTGAAGCTGAAGTTAGGGAATGGAGTACTCAGTGATTTCCTCAGCTGTGAGGAAAGATTAGATTAGAGATGGCTAAAGGCAGGAGGATTTTTCCCCCATGGTAGGTGTTTGTTTCATTGCAAACCATGGATTAGCAATCCTTTTTTCCTCTTTAAATCCTGGCTAGAAGCCAGAAATGGGGAGTCAAGCTTTTACCTGGTATGAGAGATGGCATACATACTTACACTTAGGCAAAAAATGTAAGAAATTTGAAAGTACAAGATAAAGTTTAACTTCTAGCCTGAGTGAGTACTTTCCTAGCAGCTGAAGTTCTGAAGAACCTATAGGCTGTGTTTCTGGCTAATTTAATTTTTCCGCCCTAGGAAAAGGAAGGATGTGCGATAACAACTGATTTTATAAGTAGTGTGTATTATGGTAGAACAGGGGGAAGGGAAAATTAAAGCCATGCTTTGTAACCTTTTGAGAGCTCATGACTCTTATCATCAGATGTGGTGATTTATTATTCTTCTGTCAGTGTGGGAAACTGAACTGCTTACCAGACATACCGCTTTGAATATTCGTAAAATCTGGCAGTGGCTAACTTGTGTCTCTTCAGTTGCAGATGGCTTGCAAGCAGTCCAGGTGTGAATTCTGGGCAAAGGTATGTCACCACAGTGGTGGGGGTGGCTGGGGCCAGGCCAATTTGTCTGTGTGGGAAGAAGTAAGCTGTCAGGACCTGTAAAGGCAGCTGCTGCTGATCAGCATGGGGAGTGCCTACCCTACAGAGAAGTAGTGGGATATCTTGGGAATCATAATCATCTTGTACCCATGTAACTCATTCAACTCAAGGCCCTTCATATTCTTATGACTTTGGGCTTGTTTAGTGATTCTACGAATATTTTGGCTTTTTTTTTGCTAGGGTACGTGTAGAGACAACATTGCACATTTCCCCCTTCTTCCTTACTGTGTATATTTGTAGGAGAACTGTATCTGGTGGAAAACAAACTGCAACATTTTTAGTAGGACACAATGTGTTGTGTGAGCTGTAATCATATTGGTCATGAAAAAAATCTCTGCTCTGGGGACTGACACAAGCACAGCTATTTGTGCAACCTGATCAGAACAAAGGATAATGCTTCTGCTGCAAGATCAGACAGATCTGACTTTTCAGCAGGCAAAGCAAATGAATGGAAGAAGTGGTCCGCCTCCTCTTATCCATTGTCTCAAAGATGCAGGCTCATAGAGAAGAAAGGGAGGTTGAATAGAGCTTCTGAAGGAATATGCTGCTTTGTGTTCTGTGGGAAGAGAGCAAGCAGGAGTTCTAGAAATTCTCTGCATTGGCAAGCTGACAAGCTTGTGATTGGAAAGTGTGGCAGTGCACTCCGGGTATTGAAAGACTACTTTCTCTTCTGTAGCCTGCCTAGAAAACTTAACCATTATCAGGAAGCCGATGAAATGTTCCACACCAGAATTACAGTACCAAGACTACCCTGAAGGAAGCTCAGTGGGTATAAATCAAATTAACTCTGACCTCCTAGTGAAGAATGATTTAAGACTTTTTCTGTACATGAGGAATTTTTTTTTCACTTAGTTTTTCCTCTTTCCCTTTTTTTTCTGTTTTCACTTTTTCTCTTCTTTTTTTTCTCTCTTTTTCTTTTTCCCTTTTTATACTTCTGTCTCCCCTGAATAACTCATCTGTGTCTTCTGGGATACTTCTCAGTTATGTTCCTGATGTGATTTTTACATAGAAAGAGCTGGGCTAATCAAATTACGGGACAATCAGGATCTTCTGCTTGGGAGAATCCTTCTGTTTCTCTTGCTCCAGCTGTCAAGCTGTCAGAGCCAAATTAACCTAAATGTGATTTTAGTGGCAAGCACCTCTTTTAAAGGTATAATGAGGCCAAGGAAATGTGAGAGGAGGTGGAACAGGACAGGGATTTTTGAAAAGCTGTGCAGAACAGAAGGTTATTTCACATTTTAGAGCTATAGTATTTACTTTCAGCCTCAAGAAGGATTTCAATTGAGAAATTAATACTTTAGAAGTAGGGGTGTAGAAGTTCTAACAGTATCTTAACTGGTTAGATTTCTGTGTATTACTGTTTACATGATCACTGAAACTTGAAATTGCTATCAGTTAGGCTTTTCATGATCAGGAGTTTTTCATATGGTACTTAGTTTCTTTAAAATGAAACTTTTCTTGTCTCAGGGTCCCATAGCTGTTATTTCTTTAGCAAGCATGCTATCTTTATTTTTTCAAGTTAATGGAGGTTAAATTTATATCTGTGATAACAGTACCAGTCTTGGTGATCCATGAGATCCCTCTCACCATTTGTTCTCCCATATACTGTCTAGAAGGTCATGTGAATTCAAAAGAGAAGTATTTAGTTCTACAGGAGGCTGGCAGTCTATCACTAGTGTGCAGTGGGGATGAAAATGCTGCTTTAGGAGCCCACTTATAAAAGCACATCACACAGTCATCAGACTCTTTGAGTCTGTGTCAAAAATTTTAAATATGTGATGACTGGGGTGCCATGACTGCATGTTTAGTATCCAAAGGCGATTGTGAAATTCTTAGGAGAGGGTTAAAACCCTTCCCAGAGAATGTGCGATGCCGAATTTGACCCAACAGAACCTTCAGTATGGGTTTGCAGCTGCTTTGACCTACAGGAAGTACTGCTGGGGAGAGGAAATAGTGATACAAGCTGCTTTGTCTCCTTTATTCAACCACAGTTACACCATGCCTAAGCTAAATCGCTGTTACTTGGACAGGGTGATAAAAAATGCATATACTCTAAAAATGTCTAATGGAAAAGAGTTCAGTGAGCTTTCAAACAATACCTGAGAGTGAGGACAAGAAGAAAAATCTCCAGTGTGGACATAAATCTCACAAGTAGATCAAGGAGCAGTCTCCCAAGTCATAAAGATTTAGGTCTCAAAGCGAGTGCTCTCTGGTGCTAAGCAGAGATAAGGCTGCAAAAGAATTTCTTATTACCTTCTGCTTTCTCACCTCTTCAGGAAATGGGAGGCACAACAGAGGATCTTGACTAGTTTTGGAGATCTTCAGAACAGCATCCTTTGAAGCTATTGTATTTCCCAGCTTCTTAATCAGATCTTATCTTCGTGTTGTGGGATGTTTTTATTATTTTCTTAATAATAGAACTTCTTGAGATATAAGGCAGTTGGACCAATCACTGTTTTCTGAAAAGTCAGAGCACTGTCCCACAAAAAAAAGGCTATATCATGGCCTAGATAAAAGAGGAACCATGAAAGGTTAGCTGGCCTGAAACTCTGAACAAGAGTAATTGTGCTTCATTTCTTAGTCATACATCAGGTCAAGCAAAGTGGATGTTAGAAATTCCTGTGGCCAAATGCTGAATTTTTAAATTTGCCCATTATTCTTAAAAGGCAACAGCAAATTTTTGGGCCATAGTTAAATGTCCACAAAGCAGTCAGTCTGAAGAGGGAAATCATCAAAATGTCTATATGCGCAGTCTTCTTTAGATCTAAGTCTAACACCTTCTGTGCTTTATTTTTTCCAAGTAAAAGGGGTTGAGAATTGGGTTAGTTCCTCAGGGATCATCCAGCTGCTTTTGCAGCTCTGGGAGAACGGGACTGTGGAATGAGAAAACCTAATGCAGAAAGAGCAGAAGAATCATAGGTCTCATTGGCCATTGGCTTTTCTAGTGTGTCAGAAAAGACTATTGGGGCTTTCTATGACCAAAGCAACTAATGACCTTGCTTTGATAGAGCGAACAAATAGCACCAGTACTGTGCCTTTGAGAGCCCTTGATCCCAAAGAGAAAAGCAGTTTTCCTTTTTATTTTGGACCCATTCCATTGCAAACAAAGCATCCCACGGGTTAGACAAGAAGGGTGTCTGACAGGATTTAAAGAGTCTTTTCCTTTTTCCTTCTGTTCTCTACACCAATAATTTATATTTAAAAATACATCAAACCTAAAAGCTCCTCATTCAGTTTATATCTGCAATGGACAGTAAATGTGGAATAGAAAATGCTCTGTGACTCACTCAAGAAATGTCTCAGCTTTGTAGCCTATGTGGATTTTAAGAGTCCTGTCTTCCTTTTGAATGAGAAAAGAGTGATCCTGAAAAGTAGTAGATATCATTCAAAATAGTTAGAATAGCTAAGTGGACTAGGATGGTATTTAGATGTATACACACAGGAGACACTGTCATCTCTTTGCTGATCAGTGCAAGTACCACTCTTGGAATACTGAATTCATTCCTGATGTTGGCATGCTTGTAAAGATCTTTGAGTGTGAAAATACTGGGGACAGTCATGATTTGAAGTCTGGAAAATTGTGCTTCACAGTGACTACTTTCAGGTAGTCCATTCTTCCCTTTCACAGGTTTTCAGAATGACATTTAGAGGACTAAAGCAGTTAATTTGACAGGCTGTGTCAAATATTATAGGAATCTGGAACCTGTACCAAGCTGTAACAAGATGCAGTGACTGGAATGTAAGACTAAAAAATGTTTGCTACATGAATAGTTCTTAATTTCTAATATAATAGTGGAAAAAAGAGCTGTTGGGATAACTAATGGACTCTGAAGAAAGTCCTAAAATGTCAAGTCTAAGTTAGTCAAGTGTAGTTTCTCTTCCAGTGGTGTAGTAGGAGACAGGCTTTAGACTTACTGTTACATTTTGTTGGATGTGGACAACTGTCTAGTTGTAAAAGGCTAACTTTCAGCAAGAGGACTCCCACTGCTATCATCTCAGTTTGGAGATTAATTATCTTAAAGAACAGCTGATGGGAATGCTATAACTTGGAGATGTAGGGAGTCTAAGGAGGAGCTTTGAGTTTTACCAGAAGGTGCAAGAAGACTCTTTCTCACCAGGCAAAGAAAAGGGAAGCAAATAACCAAATTAAGTGAAACAATAAGGCTGGTTGCAGGTTTGTAGTTATCAGTTTAGGCTTGATTACCTGTAGTGGGTTTTCTTCCATTTCTGAATTCTAGGTTTAAAACTATGGACAAATTATTTGCATTTTGTTCTTGGAGCGGAATTTGTGCACAAAGTTGGTGGAAGCTGCCATCCTCTAAAAAATTTGATGTCTTTTTTTGCTGTCTCAGTAGAAGAAAATAAGAAATGGAACATGTTTTCTGTAGTCCTGACGGGGCTTCTGTAGACTTTCACACTGTGTTTTTGAAAAGACCAGTAAATTCCCCAGAAAGAAGACCTTTGGTTTCCTCTGGACTCTCAGCCCAGCACTTCAGTCATCCAGAACCTTAGTCCTGGTTTTACAGGCAGGAACTAGAGACTTTGGTCCTGTAGTTACCACAGACTTGGTTGTGGCATGAAAACCCAGTCTGAATTTGTTAACCTCAGTTTCCTATAGTAACCTGTTAGAGATAATCCCATCAGTTATAAAAGCATTTCTGTAGACTCAGTAGATTACCCTTTCAGGAGTAATCTGTTTCACTTTTTTATTAGATACATCTCAAAATCTTAGACTTTGATTTGTTAAGGATGACAAATTTAGAAAGCTTAGAAATTAACTTTTTGTATTCTGTGATAATCAAAGATTTTAAGATTAAGCATTATCATTAGATCGTCTTGATAATTAATGCACAACAAGTCAGTTTCTGTGAAAAATGGTACATTAGCTTGGTTTTGAAGGTCATGCTACAGTTGAGGCCTCACTGTAAATGCTTCTTTTTGTTTGTAACCTTATAAACCAATTACTACAGTAGGATGAAGGACAGTTTTGGTTTCCTAATTGACAAATTGTTTTCAGTTCTTAATTTGTAGTTTCACTTTTTGAAGACTGCTTTCAGGGTTCAGAACTCTCTATTGCAGTAGTCTCTCTGGAGGTGTTAGAAGACAATGGGAAAACAAAGGAGTTCAGGAATGAAGAAGGAGAAAGAGGTCTGAGCCGTTTCCTCTGTTTCTTGGTTTTGGAATGAGTGACTATTTTAACCTGTCAGTAATGATGAGATTAGTGGCTGTCTTCCATCATAAAATGCAAGCAAAGATAAGAAAATAACTTCCTTTTGGCAACCTATTCCTTCTCCATTTCTCTCTCATATTCTGAGTAAAATCTTTTCCAGAGATAGGTGCAAATGAGTCTTCTTGTCTTTAACATCAACATTTCCTTTCTTCTAGTAATCAGACCTACAGATAAAGCCCCTGTGTGCTCAGCTGAAAAGGAAACACTTTTTTTTTTTGACAGTGAAGCTACCCTGCCAAAATGATCTTGTACTGCAGGTGGGTAGAGGTATATGATGTAGTTAGTCAGCTTTGCAAGATATCTGAAATGCAGGGTCTTCAGGAAGGGTGAATCATAGCACTAGTCCTATGATTAGTAAGTCTGGTTCTGCCTCCTTCAGCTTCTGAGACCCTGAAGATCCACTGCAGGTTCTGTTTCCAGGTGAAGGGAAACTTACTCATATTTTGACCCTCCACTTCATATAATAAAAGGCTGTAGTAAGTAGTGATCCCCATAAAGGTGTGGTCCTCAGCTGAGAAAAAAATTGCAGAATTTTAGCAAATTTATACAAATAAAAACCTGGAAAATCTCTGAAACCACAGCAGTTACTGGTACTTACACAAAATTTTGCAGCTTGTAAGAATACAGCAGCAGGAAGTTGGAATGACCCTGAGGGCTTAATCTTTCTGTGATCTGGTGTTTTTTGTGAGAGAATGGAAACCTTTAGGAGAGGACTTTCCTCCTGTTCTCTTGGTGGTATTGGCTTGCCTGGCTTTGTTTTTCTTTGAAAACTGATAGCAGAAGACTATCCAGCCTTCAGGAGTGGAGCCATTATATGTGGGCCTGTGCAACAAGAGCCAAAGTTTAAAAATAAAATACCAGGCTGCCTTCCTGAGGATCCAGACATAGCATACATATACACACACAATATCTTGACTGACCATCAGTTACCGAGTTACATCAGTTACTGAGCTCAGAGCAACAGACAATGGGAACCAAAAGGACAGACTTGTTCCTTAAAAAGAAAGAGGAAGAAATGTAAGACCTCTGCAGGCTCAAATACCAGTTTCTGGAGTGCATGGGAACTTCATGAGCAGCAGGGTTGAGAGACTGTAAGACCAGATGACTGTCAAGTCATTCCTGGTAGTGTCTGCTGTAGCCTGTTTCCAGCCTTGCATTTCCTCTTCCTCATTTTCTCTGCCCTACTGAGTAATGGTTCTGGGCAGAGTGGTCTTTTTTGACCATTTGTTTTCTTCTTAAGAGATTAAACCAGTGGTTTTTATTTCATACTGAGTGCTGAGTGACTAGCACATCAAACATCTTCAGAAGAAATGAAAGACCAACTCCTTCATCTTCAGAGCTACCTTAAAGATACACATCACGAGCATCATTCTATCTTAGGCTGTGGAAATAACAGATAATCAGTTTGCATGTTGATAAAAGACCTGGAGAAGGACAGGCTTAAAGAGGAGGTAACGGATAGGCAAAGAATTATTTAAGGCAGAAAAGCCAAAAATCAGTGTTTAATGACAGGAATACAGCTTAGCAGGTGAGATAAATTATGTTAGAAGAGGCAACACTACTTAGTCAAAGAAAAGTGAAAGATACAGTTCTTGATCACTTATGAACATAGAGAGGGATGAAGAATTTGAGTTTTCCATTTTTTTTGCCTGCTTCTCCAAAACGCTGAAATCATATCAACTTTGCTCGATGATTGTGAGATGGGCTGACAAAGGTGGGAAGTCAGGGTTTCTCCAGTGGCTCAGTGTGAAACAGCAGGGAGTGTGCTTTTCTCAGGTGATCTGACAAAAACTGTGCGCAGGTAGAAGCTGTGCAGTCTTATCTGCTTGTATGCTGCCTCAAGCTAGCATGCTAAAACACTGGAGCCTACACTTTTGACTGCATGGAGCAGGCAGATGTAGTTTCCAGAACCCACCCACCTCAATCCATGGGTGTACTCCATAGCAAAGGTAAACTGGGTTTTTAGCTAGGCTTCTTTCAGCTGCAGCAAGCATGTGTTATATCCCAGGTGACAGCTACGGGGGGGGGGGGGGGGGAACCCACCAAAAACAAAGAAGAGGTATTACCACTTCATATCTCTGCCCAAGCAAAGTAACAGTCACAGCTGCCCATGACAGACTAGGCTTTTGGCAGAGCTCAGGCTGGTTCTGCTATACAGACATAGGATGAAGCATGCTCAGTATGCTTCCTTCAGCAGGAATGCCAGCAGTATTTTGGATTACTGCACAGACTGCTCTGTGTCTGTGAGCTCCTTCTGTAGAGTTTGGGTTTACATTAAATGGAATCAGGAGTCTTTGGTAGGCTGTGCACACTCTGAGCACAGACTAATCACCTTTTTTGGAAAGTTATGTTTTCTTAGACAGCCAGTCTCTCAAAATGGAACACTTATTTTATTGAAGCCTTTCAGAAGACACATCGCAGCATTACATACTGGTTGAATGTCCACTGAAGGTGATGCTGTAGGTTAAAGGTTCTGTAGGCTTGGTACTTTTGCAATCTGAACACCTTTAGTCTGTAAAATATCTGGGTCTTGTTTGTGGTGATGTCCTAACAACGAAGGGTAGGTGCAAGTTTGTTCTCATAAATTTTGTTAGCCAGAGTGGAGTAGAAGTGTGCACATCCTTTGTGGCTCCAGTTAGCATCTGTGAAAGAGAGGTTTGATTAAATCAAACTTCCTCTTCTTTGGTCATGAATACCTCCTGCTTACAGAAGACATTGAGGAAGACCTAGAGTGTTCCTTTTGCAGGTATTTTTATAAAGGTGCCATAAAGTGTTCCTTTTGCAGGTATTTTTATAAAGAAGATTGTGTTTGATGACTTCCAGTAAGTTTGACAGTTTTGACAGGTTTTTTCCAGACATTTGCTAGACAAAAGAATTGTCACCTATTATTTACAAGAGTTTGGGAAGAGAGTGGAAGGATTCAGCAGTTTGGGCAAGATCTTTTTAAGAAGAAAGCCTCTCAGACCATATAAGAATTTCAGTTTTTCTAACTGTCAATCCTTCAAAAAAAAAAAAAAAAGAAATCCTTCCTCACCCCCACATGAAGGTCCCTTTTTGGATGACACCCTTTTTTCCACATCCCTCCTTCCACTGTGATATCAAGTAATATGAGGGCTAGAACATGTTCCCTATCCCTAAGCTCTGGCTCCCCTGGGATTCTGCTCCTCAACTCTGCAGACATTTTGCTGAGGTGACCTAAATTCTTCAGCAAAAGGCCTGGATTCTGTGCAGAAAGCTGGAAATGGAAACTCCAGTTAAGAAGTAAATAAAAAGATAAATAAAGAGCATCAGTTATTTATATTCTTGTGTGTGGCGTATGATTTACCCCTGCTTCTGAAGTTTTAACTTCCAATGTACTGGAGAACCTTCGATTTGTAGTTGTTGTGGGAAGTTAGCACTGGGATTTCAGGGACAGTGGCACAGAAAGGTAATGTGGTGTAACAGGGAAGGGATGGAGTCTGGAAACCCACTTTCTGCTGCTGGCTGTGCCATAGACTAGCTGTGTGACCTGAAGCCAGGCTACTTCACTTCCCAGTGCTTCACCATTACCAGGTAAAGGAAGAAGGTTCTCCATGGTGCAGATTCACTAACCTTGCTTTTCACACAGAGGGAGCCTACAACAATGGTAGTGTGGTCTGAGGTTGCACGAATCACATAAATAGGTAGTGACTGCATGGAATTGAGTGTCAGCATTACATGATGTACTTACTTGTGTCTTCTTGTTCCTTACATGTTACCTAGAGGTTGTGAATTTTCAGATTTTTTTTTTCAATGATTTGAACCTCTTTGAAAACCAGGGGAATAATTCAGTCTTTTCTTTCCCTGCAAGCAAGTCACTTCTGCTCACTTAAATGACTTGTGATAAATAAATGGAAACCTGAGATATTTATTATTTTTTGTCTTGCTTTGGTGTTCCATAAACAGCAGAAGGAAAAATGAATTTTCTGAAGGATGGATTTGGCATAGACTCTTTTGTCAATGAAGTCCTAAATTAATGTGAAACTTCCACTCTGCGTACATTCCAGCAAACAAGAACCCACGCTTGAATGAATGCTTGTGCAAGAAACAAATAAAAAAGTACAAATGCCTTTTATTCAAATGAGTTTTAAAGGAAAACAGTCTACAGTGGATTACAAACCACACTGCATTTTTGCTTTTTTTTTCTCTTCCATAGTGTAAAATGATGTTTGCTAACATAAATGAAGTATGTCAAAATACTCTCGGTATGGTTTTGGACTCATAAGGTTCATGTATGCCTTTTTGGGGATGAAAGAAAAGGGAGGAGATTCACCTGACTGACAAGTGGTGTTGCTGAATCCTGTGTCTGAAGGACTCTTCACTTACCTGGTCCCATACAAAAAAGAAACGTGGTTTTTATGTCTCCTCTTCATGAGTAGTTGAAAAGATGCATCCTGTCCTTTCAACCAGGACAAATCTGAGGACACAGTTTTATAACAGTTGCATCTGTTGTCTTTGTGGGTCTTTTCGTTTTGCTTGTTTTGGGGTTTTTTGGGTTGTGGGTTTTGTTGGGTTTATTTTTGTGGGATTTTTTTTTTCCTTCCCCTCTTGCTTGTTTCCATCTTTGTTCCTTTAGTAAGAAGAAGAAAAAAAGGAATTTCTTTATATGGGTCTGCTTTGAAGTAATCCTGGTTTATTTTAAAACCTCCTGAGCTGGAGGATTCAATGACACTTGATCTGCTGAAAGTATTTATGTACACCTCCTGGAAAAGCAGTAAGTTGGGAAGTTTGTAAGTTTCTTCCCTTTAAGTCAAACTTTGGTTCATTTTTTAAGTGGTTCTATAATAATCAGTAAAAGCAATTGCAATTATGTACTCCTTTGCTTTGGAGCTGTACAAAATAGCATGTGCATCTTATCAGGTTGAAAATTCTGTTGGGTGTTTTAAACCACCATGGTTGAATCTTCTTGTGTTCTCTTGCATATTTTTTGAAATTCACAAAAAAAAGTTAGCTAAAAATGTTCTTATCCACTTCCATCTACTTTCCATGCAGGGTAAATGTCCAGGTTTTTCTACCCATAAGGTTACTTTAAACAGAGGTACTACATTTTCAGAGAACCCTTCTTAAGTCCAAAAGCACATCCGAAGTGTGGGTCCAACCTCACTTCTGGTTCTTTTTTCACACACATAGCTTAGTGTGTGACACGCAGGATGACAAGGAGGCTCGATGAAAGTGTCTGTAGGAAGACATGCTAAGGTCAGTTGCAGAGGGCTTCTAGTGAGAACTGTAACACTAAGAGGAACCTTCAGAATAAAATGGATCTGCTCCATATGTAAACACACGATGACCTGATTGTATTTCTGTTTTGTTTGTGGATCTGTTGGCAGTCAAGCTGTTCTGTTCCCTCCATTCCAGAGAGCTAATATTCCCTGGAGCAGTTACTCTCTCTGCAGGGAAAGCAATGGCTAAGTGTACCAATGGGGACAGAAGAAAACTCTTGCCCAGACTGGTTTCCTAGAGCCAAGTGTGGATGGGCTTCTGGTTGTAGCCAAAAATATGTAGCCAAAAGGAATATCTGTCCTGAAGAGACACTGTCCCCTGAATTTTCAATTACATGCCTGCATTTGCAATCAGGGTATTTTTTTCCTGTTTGGAGAAGGCCCTATGTTTGACTAGGCATATACATGAGGACTTTATAAAAGTCCTTCTGCTTTGATTTTACCCGGGAAGTCTCTTCTTTTAGGCCAGGAAAATTGAAAATCTCTTCCAGTCTTCATCTTGCTTTAGACAGAGTGCTCTTTGGAGACATGTATTGAGTTTTCTGTGTCCAGCCTCTTACAGAAATCAAGCATTTGGTTTCAGTTTCCAGGTTACACATATTTTCAAAGGTTAAGGAAACGAATTTATCCGTTCTTTCTGGAGTGGACTGTCCTATGCTTTTCTTATTCCATAATGAAGATAGGCCATCTTCTTTCAGAGTGTTCGAATAAAACATGGTGGCCAGGTTTCAAATTTGTAATGACCTGAGGTAGCTAAAATCTCTAATGAACTATTTCTAAATTAAGAGAAGTTGTTAGTTTTATTCACTGGGTGAAATAGAAGAATTAGGTGGCTGGAAAATACAAGAACACTGTGTTCATGGTCTCCCTTTAATTATTTTTTTTTTCAAAGAGATACTTTTTATGTTGATGAACTGGTTTTGAACTAAACTGTCCTTATGACAAGAGACATTTGTTTTATATGTAGTTTAAGAATTGTTTAGATACTCTGGGATAAAGCTTTGGCAACTAGTTTCTCTTTTATCAGCTTTCACCTCTAGGGTAAAGAAAGAATAGTTTCATCTTCAAAATGAGAGTAATCTTATGAGAATAAGAGCAGATTATCCTACTCTAAAATTGAATTTTGTTACCTTGTTATTTAAAATGTTTGATAATTTTTCAGTTTTAAATGATTAAATGTAAAGCATTTACAACAGCAGAAAAAACCAAGGTGTTGTGCAACAGACTTGCAGAAAAGAAAAAAGCCACAATAGTTCTGCAGTGTCTACAAGCTTGCAAGGATTGTAGCTTTTGAAGGATGCATTTGGTTATAATCTCAGCCCTTATTAGCCATGGGCCTTAATACAAAGAAAGGCTTAGTTATTTTTTGTTCTTTATAGCCCATTTCCTGTTTGGGTATTTTTTAGGAAGAAGAAAAAGAAATCGGGTCTTAGCGTCTGACCCTCAAACACCTTATTTAAAGCAAAATGGATTAAACTAGGACAGAAGAACTCCATTAGGAGCTTCAACATCTTATCATTTTTGATTCAACTCAGTTTTAATAATAGTTTTCTCCTTAATTTGGGTGTGTACAGAGTAGTCAGGGGAAAGGACTGCTTATTATTGGAAAGATGAGGAATAAGGCTAAAAAGAAGTTGTTTTTTTTTCTTTTTGTAGGGAGATCATTCTTTATTACCTGCATAACAAAGTATGTTTCTCTTTATAGTCAGTGAATATCACCTTTCTCCTGGTTTAATGTAATAGTTTCTAATGCCTTTTTGACCCAAACACTTCCTGGCTGGAAAACTTAAATTAAACTTACTTAATTCATAGATACTGTGATCCATAGTCCTAGGATCACTCAGAATTTTTCTGCACCACCTCCATCACTCTGAAATGCACAGTAGATGTTCCACTTAGTTTATTCTAGAGACTGCCTGCTATCTGTTTATCACCATAAATTGAGCCAGTAGGCTATTTTAATTATTTTATACTTGGGTTTTATATGTTACACCAACTGCAAAAATTTGCATCCTGGAAGGACCAAATGGATGGAGATGGGTGTTGATGGGGGAGTAAAAAAAGCAAGGTTCTCCTAAATGTTAGCTGCAGTTTGTTCCTCCTCTTCAGCAGTATTGTATCAGTGATAGGACTGATATCTTGCTGCCACCAGCCCCCAGAGACAGAGAATATTTACTTCCACAGGTGGAGAAGATCTTTAGGGAGGGTTGTCAGGGAGAAGGGTGGCAGCCATGTAGTAATCGCCAGTCTGAGATCTGTCAAGATACTGAAAAATTGTATATTCTTCTACCTGGGGCTTAGATACTGCCTGCCATACTGCAAATGAGTCAGTGGGCAAATAAAAGTGTATGCTGCCTGGCATTAGAAATGGGTCAGTGATGGATTTGTATTACCTGAGGAAATGAACAGGCTGACAGGGAGGCTTCTGCTTACTGCCCAGCAAATGTCAAATATAGCAGGAAGCTTGGGGGAAGGAGAGGGATAGCTGGAGACAAAGGCAGTGTTAAAATAGCTATAATGTCAGTGGAGCTCCTCAAATGAAGTGTTTCTGAGGAGCAGACTGGGAAAGTAGAATGATCTTTAGACATAGTCCATCAGTGTTTCTTGTCCTCCAATAGAGTTTCAGCCACAGATTGTGTCTCTTTAGTTGTGCATGAAGCGCAGGTCTGCATGAGGTGATGTTCTACTTAGCTTTGCTTGCTGGTACAGAACATGACTTCTGATGCTTTGGTTTTATAGGGTTAAACCCATTCCTCTGAATGCCCTTTTTCATCCTCTCCACATGCTCTCTGCACAGGGTTAACCCTTTAAAGGAGTAGCTCTGGACCATGTAAGATGTCAGGATGGGCTGCAAGAAAGAGTTGCATCATCCCTAGGGTCCTTACAAAGCTGAGCTCTTATGGCGTGAAAGGCAGGCAATTCGCTTTGGCTCACTTGGATCTGATCCACACAACATTTCTTTGGTTCTCGGACACCCAGTGAATGTCTCTTATTTGGAGAACCTTGAATGTCTTCCAAACTGGGGACTTGATATTTGTGGTTTCTGAATGCTAGTGACTTGATTTCCACCTTTACTACACTGGGAGACCCTGCTTGTGTAAACTAGCTGTGTTGACTGGTATAATCTCGGATCTCTTAAAATCAAGATTCTGTGGTCCCCAGAATATTTCAGCAGTTTATAGGTCCCCATGGTTTGGCTGCCACCAGTTTATAAGCTGTATTTAGCCTCTGCAAAAACACAGTGCTCCTTGCAAACTAACACTGGTCTTCTCTAAAGCATCTTTGCAATTCACCAGCTACATCACTGTGACCATGGAATGGAAACGGATCATGTATTTCTGAGTTGATTACTTATGAAGGTAAGATTATCTAAAGGCACTGTCTGTTTTAAGGGCAGATGGCCATCAGGACATAACCTTTCCTGTCTTCAGTCACAGCTTTGCTCTTTCCTGCTTCAGTTCATGGTCTAGCAGGGTATGTAGCTGAGTTTGTCATACCCAATTCGCTACTGGCAGGAACCCCTTTATAACAGCTCTGACTTCTTGGTAAGAAAGAGATCTTTTCTGGAATTACGCCAGACTGAGGAGCCTGCTCCTCCCTCTGCTCCTTCCAGGGTGAGGCTGGTAATGCATCCTTTGTGTAAAGAGTCTCCAGAAGATGTTATTTGCAATGCATGAGAAGGAACTGTGTTGTTTCTGGAGCACCCAGGCAGCGTGAAGGCGTGCTCTTCAGCACCACCTACTGACATCTTCTTCTCCCACATCCATGTGCAAGGGGCAGTGTACTTAACTCACAGAAACTGGACTTCTTGAGTAATTAATAAAACGCTTTTGGCTGGAAATTAGAAACCTCAGACCCACTGCTTTCAGTTGCATTATGCCATATAGGGAGCACTAAGGAGCAGGGTACAAAAGTGAAGTTGCTTGGCTGTGGTATCTGTTTTCCTAGGTTGGATCACCCCACTTGCCTCTTGAATGTGTATGTCTATACCAAAGGGTGTTGAGAGTTTGAGTTGTGTCAGTGAGGTGAATAACTTGCACATTTCATGTGACTATGTAGTATGGGAATCAAGAAGGAGACCACATTTCTACTCTAGAGTTTTGCCCTATGCTGTAACATCTTCCTCTTAAACCCTGGGAGGATTTAGACATATTTTATTTGAAGGTGTTTTGACTTCAAAAATCATTTAATGCTTTTAATCTGTGTTTTCTTCCTCTTCTTCACCTTCTGGTAGGAAAGGAAACTAAGTTTATTCTATAAAAATGGGTGCAGATCTGATAAAAATTCCCCCCTATGTAGTAGAATTATTATTATATCTTCTTACACATGGCTGAAGCACTATTCTGTTCATTAGCTCTGGTGAACTATAGGAAAACTTGACAAAATTGTCTGTATGTCTGTATTTGCACCTCCACAACTACTTTTGTGCATTAAATACCTGACAGACTTAATATGGGAAAAAGTCCTACGCTGACCATTTACTTGTTCAGATTCTCACACCTATTTAGCGTCTTTTTGATTCTTTTAGGGCTTAACAACTTGCCAAGAAAGTAATTCAGAAGATTAGAAAAACCCATCCTAGTCTTGCTTGGAGCCAAGAGTATTTAATATTCGAGAGCCTTCTTATAGGTGAAGTTCTTCATTCTAAGACTCAGTTGCCCATTTCTACCATGCAATGCCTCACAGCTAACCTTCAGGAATGAAAGACAAAAAAATGTCAGAATCATACTTTGTATGGCACTATCAATTTCTGTTCTAATTACGCTGTGGTGCCTTTTTTTTTTTCCTCCTCTATTTGGTTTTATTTTAAAAGTTTGAAGTTCGAAAGTATCCTTCAGGCATTTGGATAACCTCTTCATGTTTTTTTTTTTTTTATTTTGTTTTTTAAAGACACCAGAAGCCCAAAGAAAGCAGAAAAGACATAATTTGTGAGAACTAGAAAAAGAATGATCAACATTTTGGTTGCTTGAAACAGTAAAGCCCCAGCCTGATGCTCTTTGTAGTTTGGTTACTTATATCTGAATTGTCTTTGTTGATTTGATTTCCTTGCAAATAACACTTGGGTGTAAGATCAAGTATTCTACCTTGGACTTTTTTCTTGCTAGTAAGTTTGTGTTTTCTGCAGTGGGACAACTCTTATAGCTTGCCTGAGGCTGGGGACTGCAGCCTTTTCCTCAAGGTAGCTCTCAGAACATGACATTGTGCTCTTATCTGTGAACCTCCTTTCTTTCATACTTCCTTGTAAAATCTGTGTTTTTTTCTGCTAGGGTCTTACAGTGAGGTGGCTAACATGCATTTATGTTAAGTACCCATGTGTTGTCTTTTTACTTGTTATTTTTTGGAGGGGAGGGTTGGTTTTGTTTTGTTTGATTTGTTTTGTTTGGTTATTTTTTTGGAGGAAGTGGGAGAGTTGTGTGTTTGTTGCAGTTTTATTGTTTGGTTGGGTTTTTTTCCATTTTTTGAAAAGTCAGTCTTGGAGAACCAATTGAGTGGATAGCAGTATTCATCATTTGGACTCATTTAAGGTCACTTATGTGTTTTTAAGTTCCCCAAAAGAAAAATAACCAGAGGTTCTGTGAATCCTTATTCTCCTCTTGAACTGAAAAACCCACCCTATGCCTCTTGTAGTCTCTCTTTCATAAGCTTTAAGAGTAATGTGGTTTATACTGCCTTTAAAATGTAAAAGATTTTGATAGCTATAAGGTACTTTACAATGACACATAGTATGGTATCAGGTACGTTAAATGAATGCATGTGTTCAGGAACATAAGTAAATAGTAACTGTATAGGGATCAAGAAATTTGGTTGTCCTGTTTTCTGTGACTGGGAGATTTCTGGAAATTTTGGAATCTAATGTACAATGAATGTGTAGTAGGAAGACCTTTTGTGGAATCCAACATGGAGCCCACTTCAGGTTCAAACAGCTTTTCAGATGGGTGGAAAAGTATGTTTTAGGGAAAAAATGTGTCTGTCTCTGCTCTATTTAGAGAATTGTTTTTACTGTTGAGCTGTAAAGCATTTCTAATACACATTCTTTCCTGAAAATAAATACTGTAATGCATATATCCAGGTAGGTCAAGAGAAGTATTTACTGGAAGAAATGGGTGACAGGATCACAGGTACCAGCATGGGCGTACCTGTTGAGTATCAAAATGTAATAAATGATCCAAAACTGGACATTAATATGGAGATCTTTATAATAAAAGCTGTTACTGGTGATAACATTTGACCACAAGTCCTTTCCATGAAAATACGAACCATAAGGCAAGTATATTGGAGTGGACAGTTGCCACCCAACCCATGGAGTTCTATCAAAATCCAGTTCTATGAATTTAAAATAAAAAGTAAAAAAAGAAATGGTATTTCATTTTAGTTTGTTTTGATACCACCTTGGAGGAGTAACTCCAAAGACAGTCTTCAAAGGACCAAGATTCCCAGCAGCTTGACTGGAATTTGGTCATCGGAAAAGACCCAGAGTTGAGTAGATTTGCCTGACTGTAGTTGAGTTGAACTTATTCTTTGAATTCCTCATCAATTAAGCTTTTTTTTCATTAATGAAAGATGAGGCTGGCTTCCTCCGGTTAGAATAGCCATCAGGTTTCCAGTTTCTCAAAACGTACAGATCTGTGCACTGTTCCCATGATTTTATTAATTATTTTACTTGTTTAGTCCTTGTTCTCCTTGTTGTGAGAGGAACTTCCAGCATCTCTGTCATATGTGAGCTGAACCTGGTTGGGAGCCCACATGGCATGTCTGGAAGGTCCTCACTGCAGCTGTAGGCACTGATGTCCTGTAAACCCCAGGTTTCTCTGGCAGGGAAAAATGCCTGTGGTGTTACTCATGGGAATATTGAAAACCTCACGTGTCTGTATGAATTGCTTGTGAATCACATTGTGGTAGTGCCTGGTAGTTTATTTCTGGTAGTTTGATCTCCCAACAGCAAGGAAAGGGTACTGGGGAGACTAGACCAGTAATGTAGCTTCCTGCATGCTTTGAAGGAAAAAGATGATTGTGGTGCATGATGCCAGCCTCTGCTAAGACATTTTGTTCATGTGGATCTGCTTTGACCCAACATACTATGTGGGAGCTGCCCAGGCTCCCCATGAAGAGGGAGGTAAGGGCCTGGCAGCCTGGGACCATCCCACAGCCCTAGCAGTGAGCAGGGCAGGCCCAGGGACAGCTTCAGCCCCAGGCATTAGGAACCTCCCTAGGCACCATCCGGGCCATGAATATGGCTCAGCACAGCCCTCATCAGGCTGGTAGTGCTGGGTGGGGTCTGACGGTGCCAAGGGGTGAAATGGTGTCCTGGGCTGTGGAGGAGCCCCAGGAGGGCTGTTCAGGAAGAAGGAGGCTGTAGGTACCCTCAGGGGCCTGACACATGCTGCATCTCCAGGGGGACTTAGTCCAGCTTGAAAGGGGCTTGGTAGTGTTTCTACCGGTGTGATGGGGTGTGTAATACCACAGTCATAGAATCATTTCTGTTGGAAAAGACCTTTCAGATCATTGAGTCCAACCATAAACCTAACAGCTGCCAAGTCCACCACTAACCATGTGCCTACCTGCCACATTGACACCTCATCTGTTAAATGCCCTCAGGTATGGTGACTGAACCTTCTCCAGGCAATCTGTTCTAGTGCTTGATAACTCTTCTGGTGAAGAAACTTCTTTCAGCTCCACCTTGGCGCAGGGTAAAATGAAAGCTGTGTGCACAGCCTGGGTGTATGAGGCAGGGCTGAGGATGCCTCTGATGGTTGTGACCAGAGGAAGGCTCTCAGAGATAGTGATTTCTTTGTTTTGCAGTGTTACTAATACTAAGCTGGAAGCTCACATACTGTGTGTGGTCTGACTGACCTTTTCAGTTGTGGTTGTGCATGTGCATATTCTTAACTTTTAGAAGCTCTGCTGACTCCATCTCAAAGTATAACGGATGGGTAGTCAAACCACAGAAGCTCAATTTTGAGGTCAGTGCCTTGGGCTTCACAATTAATTGTGTATTTTGAAGCTTTAAAACCAAACTTAAACATAATGATTTGTACTACTTTGACTACTGCCAAGTCCTGTAATGACTGTTGTTCAACAAGCATAATTATCTTTTGTTTTGGATTTTTAAAAACCTAGAAAACTAATGCAACTGTGTATCTGATATTCTCATGCATTTATGAGTGTAGAAGAGGAGGTCAAATATAATTTTAGACTTCACCTTGGGTCTTTAAAACTGTGGCTTTGAGAATCTCTTTTACCCAGCATTTTGGAAGCCTTCTGCTCAAAGAAAAACAAGAATACATCCATATTAAACATGAAAACCATATCTGTTAAGAAGAGGTTGCAAATGCAAATTAGTCAGACAATGGCATTTTAATAATCTGTTTGGTGAGGTTAGCATCCCATTAGTAAGGGTGTTTTAGAAGCCACATTATCTGTAGGCAATGTGGTCTCAAGGGATTGATTGCGAGTATGTTAAAGAGCTTGTGGGATTTATGGATTCATTTCATGGTGGTTGGTTGTATTTTTGTTGTTGTTTTTTGTTGGTTTGTTTTTTTTCCGTTTTTTTTTCCCCCCAAACTTTCTGTTCTGCTGTTAAGTTGGTGGATTGGGTAACTCTCACTTCACCTCCATTCTCCTCTAAATTTTCTTACTGTGCTGATTAAAAGCTTGAAGGATTATGGACTGTGCTGTCTTAGCTGGTCATGATGGAAACGTGCAAATTGTCTTCTTTGCTTGGGTGTGTTTCTTGCCAGTGTGTTAATATTTGCACTTGAAATGGTCTTTCCTGGTGGGTAGGTGGGTCTCTCTTGTTTTGTGTACCATGCAGACCAAAAAGAAGGAAGATGTAAGTTGTGTTTCAGGGATTTTGTGTGGTTGGTTGGTGGGGATTTTTATTTATTTGATTTTTGTTTGTTTTAGTTTATATATGTATATATATCATATATATATATATATTTGAGCTCAAAATAGCAGTTTGCTTTTCTCCGCCTTTCTGCAATACCTAAATTTTAAAGAAAAATGTGGAAATGGTAAAGCAGAATTCTATACAGAATGCTTCATCCTGTTTCCAGTGTAATGCATGGTGAAAACATCTAACTGAACTCCATTCAGCTATACCTGATGTTTGCTCCTCATAGCTGCAGTAAGATTAACCTCTTCTCGGACTTACTGCTGCCTTTGTGATACAGACCCTGCTGAGATTCAAGCTGGAACCCACTAGAAAATCTCCATCAGTTTTTATAATCAGCAGCTATTAATGATCTTTCAACTCTTCCTTCTGATTTGTAGCAGAAGGGTACTATTGGTTTAAGGTTGTCTAGACAGCGTCCAGTATCTTTGAGATACACTGATGCTTGGAGAACATATCATGACTGCTGGAGATGGTGATGGTGGTGGTTGATGATCCTGGCAGCTCTTGAAGCTGCCAGGATTATCTTCGTTCAGAACCTCAGGTTTGCTCTCCCTTCTGGTTTTCTACTTTGTAAGCTGGCCTGAAGCTTCCAAAAGGGACAGGGTTGAAAGCATTTTGCGGTGGTGTTTCTAAAGGGTCTGAAGTTTTCCGGGGGGGGGAGGGTTGGGGTGGAGTGTAAAGGGGGGAAGAGCAGATTTGTGTGTGTGTGTTGTTTTTCCTCTCTTCTACACAATGGAGCTTTCAGAGAACGTCTCTTAAAAGGCATAGCTACAGCCTTTGTGTGAAGGGTGTGTCTGCTGGCAGGGTTTGCTGATGCAGACAGGCTGGCTGGTGATTAACAAAGGTCATTAGACTTTGGAATCTGGCAGGGGAGTGGGGTGGTGTGTCTTCTGGCCAAGCAGGAGGGCTCTCCAGGGACAGGGCAGGCGGGACGCCCCCCGCCTGCTTCTTCCCCCTCCCTCCTTCTGGGAGGCTCAGCTGTGTGTTGCCTCTGTCTGTAGGACAGCTTGGACCAGTGTCTTGATGCTGTAATGCTGTGTTTCTGGAACAAACCATCACATTTGTCATCCATGGGACAGGGGAGCCAACGCGAGGAGATGGTTGCAGGCTATGTGCTCAGGGGAAGAAGATGCTTCTTGGGCAGTGCAGGGGGACACTATCTGGGGAGCAAGTCATGCAGGAGAAGGGGAGATGTGTTCTAGGGATGCTGATTTTTCAAACATCACCCATGGAGGAGGAGGAAGAGAAAAAATGGGGAAAGAAACCAAAGGCTGGTGTGCTTGAGATGAAGCTGAGATGAGTGAGGCCATGTTGTGCACAGGCAAGAAGCTCTGAGCCTCGGAGTGCAGGAGTTGTCTGAGCTAAAATGGCTGCTCCCAAAGCTCAGAGGACTAGGGCAGCTTAGTGAGTCTTAAAGCTTCAGTGACGCAGGGGCTCATATCTCTTGAAAGTGTGATAAACACATTCAGCAGAGCTGTGGCTTGTTTGGCTGAGATGAAAGGACTAAGCTTGGGGGATGGGTAGTGAAAACTGGATGATCTGCTTTTCTGTGAAGTGCTCTAAATGCAGGAGTCGTCTGCTCCATGGAAAAATTTGTTTTCAGGTCTAATGGACTGTGCTAAAGGAGACGTGGGGTGGGGCTTCACTCACTGCTGTAATTTGATCCAGAGCAGATAGCAACCTCTTCCACACAATTTGGTGTGGTGCTTGTACATAAAAGCTGGAGTATCTCGATTATTGTAACTTTGTTAGCTGAAAAGAAGCTTCTGCAGCGTTCATTTTCTTGATTGGTGGTGCGAGAGAAAGGACACAGTGCAGCCTGCAAAGTAATGTAGGTAAATATGTGGAGAGCCTCTGTGCTCAAGCTGTCCAGAATTTGACCTGCTAGAAGTTTATTTTAGCAGGCTATCTGAAGAAGCATTCTTTCATATAAAAATCCTGATGTATTACTCTGTCTCGCTTCAGTGCCCTAATGTTTTGGAGCATTCTCCTTGCTGTGGAAGTAGCTTCATACTCCGCGTACAATAAACACATGGATTTTTTTTTTGTGTTTTAGGCTACCCTTTTGTCTTGGAGATCTGAATGTTCAGTTTGTCATCCTTTCCCAGCACAGCACATGAAGGCTTAAAGAAGTAATCTTGTATTAACAAAGGAAGGTTGCTCTCATGCCTAAATATTGCACAGTGGAGGAGTGTCAAAGTCTTTTGTCTTGCTTGTGCTTTGTTTTCCCTCTCCTTCAGGGCAGTGCATAAACATACACTGGTCACAAGCTGAACCACCACACTATCTTACCACATCTCATGTTGCTTTGTTCTTCAGGGTATGCAAGGCTGTGGGATAAATCAGAGAAGTCATGATGTCTCCTAAGTCTTTATGACTCCTGCTTTCATTGTACTTTTTCAGCATTCCTGTTCTCATTGCTGTCTTTTTCTCCTTACAGCCCTTCCTGTCCCCCAGACTGCTAAGGTCATTTCCCCAGAATAAAATGAAATTGTAAACATTGTAACAATTAATAGAAATGCCCCTAAAAAGCTTGGGGGAAAGTAGGGCAGACCAAAGCATTCCACCTTGGGCTCGTGTAGCTGCATCTCACCCTGCAGTTAAGTCTAGGTTTTCCACCAACATCAGGGCTGATAGGATGTTGGAAAGAAAGGCAGGTTTCATCTTGTAAAGGCAGTTAGTCTATTGTAGTAAACCATGCAGGACTTGTCAACTTCCAAAAGGGTTGGGTTGGTCTTATAACGTTGTAAATTTCAGTGCATGGCTGGGACTAATGGGCTCTTTCTGTAGCATATGGGTTATGGTCTTAAATGATAGAAAATTCTGAACAACTGCCATATCCTTTCTAATGGAAAAGCCAAGAGAGCAAAGACTATTAAATCAACAGCCACTTGTCAGAAAGTTGATTCTAGAGTTGAGTCAGCAACTTGTGAGCTACCTAGGCAGGACTTCATGTGAATCTGAATTTATGTCTCTTAATATGGTAAGTAAAGGTTGAGTTTTACACCACAGTATTTGTGGAATCTCTGGAAATGACAGAGTCATCATGTTTGGTGTTTGGTATAGTTTGGTATTACCTATTTTCAGAATTTGTTGTAATGGCGTTGGTTTAGAATATATCTCCTTCTTTCCCTGTTTTACTTGCAGGACTTTCTAATGTAAAAGATCATCCCTGAACCATGGAGGTGCTGCAGTGTGATGGCTGTGATTTTCGAGCTCCATCTTATGAAGACCTAAAAGCTCACATTCAGGATGTTCACACTGCCTTTCTGCAGCCAACTGATGTCTCTGAAGAAAGTCCTAGCCAGCCAAGGTCTGGTTCCATGAATGCTAGCAACCAGACTGAGGTTGAATTTTCTTCTGTAAAGGATGAATTTGCAATCGCAGATGAAATAGCAGGTAAGTCTCAACTCAAAGACTGACATCAACTCTTAAGATCTCAACACTGACTTCCTGTTTTACATGTGTCTTACTAGAGTATGTCTTAGTTTGAAAAATGTTATCTTTATTGCTGTATCAGCAAAGCAGATGTCTAGCTTCAGAGCCGTATTGGTTCTGACTGTGGCTTTTTCTATAAATGCAGGCATGGAGGATGGTTTTATTCCCCAGCTGCCTTTCATGTAGTTCTTAATACTGCTTTTTGTTTTCAGATTTTTGGGTTGTTCTTCATTACTGTGAACCACCTCAAAATTTTCAGGTTTATTAGTGCACTGGGTTTATTTTTTCCTCAAGAAGATTATTTTGGAAATGATCTATATCAAACTGTATACCTGAGTCCATGTATATGTACAAATTATGCATAACAGTAATTTTTATGATCATTGCCACATATGTAGCTCTCACCATATGTAAGTGAGGGAATCCTAGTGTAGGTATCCTCCATTGAGGATGTGGTTGCATTCTTATGCTTACAGGGTGGGTGGAGAAAAACCTTTTTACTTGGTTTAGTTTATTAACATACATACCTTAATTCTCATTTTAGGGCAAAATGCAGCAAGTCAGATGGGGACTGGAAGTTACTATAGCCAGAGTCAGACTTATTATGGTCAGCATGTGGCTCCAAATCCTAAACCAACCAACAAGTTTTTCCAGTGCAAGTTCTGTGTGCGTTACTTCCGTTCCAAAAATCTCCTCATAGAGCACACACGCAAGGTTCATGGAGCACAGGCTGGGGGGAGCTCAGCGGGCCCACCAACGGCTAGTTCCCTAAATTACAGCATCATGATGCATGAAGGGTTTGGCAAAGTTTTCAGTTGCCAGTTCTGTACCTACAAGTCACCCAGGCGCGCGAGGATTATTAAACACCAGAAAATGTATCACAAAAACAACCTGAAAGAGACTTCAACTCCACCTGCTGCTGCCGCTGCTGTGTCTGAATCAACATCTGCTTCTGTGCCAGTGCAGGAACCCTGCAAGGAGCTGCCTGCAGAAGTGGTGGAGCGGAGCATTTTGGAATCCATGGTTAAGCCCCTGACAAAGTCTAGGGGCAACTTTTGCTGTGAATGGTGCAGCTACCAGACACCTCGAAGGGAGCGCTGGTGTGACCACATGATGAAGAAGCACCGTAGCATGGTAAAAATACTATCAAGCCTGAGGCAGCAACAAGATGGAACCAATGCACCTGATGTACAGAGTAAGAGTGCCCAGAATGCCTCCCCAAACTCTAATTATATGTCCATGAATACAACAGGACGTGAGATGTCGAATGCTAATGTCTCAAACTTCAGGAGCTCTATGGGCAATTCCCTTATCAGGCCCAACTCTTCTACATCTTCTAAGTTTTCTTCTGTGTCTTACCCTCAAATGAAGCCTAAGTCACCTCACAACTCAGGCATGGTTAATTTATCTGACAGATCCCGCTATGGAATCGCTGATATGACAAATTCTTCTGCTGACCTGGAAACAAGCAGTATGCTGAATGACTCCAGCTCAGATGAAGAACTAAATGAAATGGACAGCGAGAATGGCTTGAACTCCATGGATCACCAGACCTCAGGAATGTCTGCAGAGCAGCTGATGGGATCTGATGGCAATAAACTATTGGAAACAAAGGGAATTCCTTTTAGAAGGTATATGAACAGGTTCCAGTGTCCTTTTTGCCCTTTCCTGACGATGCACCGCCGCAGCATATCCCGACACATTGAGAACATCCACCTGTCTGGTAAGACAGCTGTGTACAAGTGTGATGAGTGCCCTTTCACCTGCAAGAGTTCATTAAAGCTTGGTGCCCACAAGCAGTGTCACACAGGAACAACATCAGACTGGGACACTATGAACTCTCAGACTGAAAGCATCGCCTCTTCTTTGAACGACAGCACAGTGTCTTACGAGAGTGGAAATATAAATGGCAGGAAGTCAGCTGGGATGATGGAACCAGTGCAGCCACAGCAGCAACAGCAACAACAGCAATCACCCCAGCCCCATTCACAGCATCCATACAAGTGCACAATGTGCAACTATTCCACCACAACTTTGAAAGGCCTCAGAGTTCATCAGCAGCACAAGCATTCATTCTGTGACAACTTGCCAAAATATGATGGGCCGCCATCAAACACACCACAAGAAAGTGAGGCAGATGCTCACCCCTCTGCCAGCACAGTGAAGAAGAGCCAGACCTCCATCCTTGGTCTCTCATCTAAAAATAACTTTGTGGCAAAAGCCCCGCGGAAAGTGTCAAATGACTTCCCTTTAGATCTCTCACCAGTGAAAAAGAGAACTAGAATTGATGAAATAGCGAGCAACCTGCAGAGCAAAATCAGCCAAAACAAACAGCAAGAAGATGCTGTGATTAATGTAGAGGATGATGAGGAAGAGGAGGAGGACAATGAGGTGGAGATAGAAGTGGAGTTAGACAGAGAAGAAGAACAAGCAGAACCAATGATAGATGTTTCCAGTACTTATGCACCCCAACAAATGTGGGGCAGAGAGGCTAATGATTCCCAGAAGGAAACAAACTTTAGAACCATGCAACATGACTACAGTTCCACCAATGGAGCAGAGATTGAACTCACTTTATCTGAAGATGAGGAAGACTATTATTCTTCTGTCAGCATGAAGGACCATCAGAGCCCTAATGCCTCTGTTCTGGGGAGCCAGTCAAACATATATGGTACCGATCAGAACAATGAGAATTCAGAGTTTAATGACTCTGGAAGACTTTACTATTGTAAACACTGTGATTTCAGCAACAAATCTGCCAGGAGTGTTAGCACCCACTACCAGCGAATGCATCCCTATATTAAATTCAGCTTTAGGTATATCCTGGATCCCAATGATCACAGTGCAGTATACCGGTGTCTTGAGTGCTACATTGACTACACAAATTTTGAAGACCTGCAGCAGCATTATGGAGAGCATCATCCTGAAGCTATGAATGTACTGAACTTTGATCATTCTGATCTGATATACCGATGCCGCTTCTGCTCTTATACAAGCCCAAATGTTAGAAGCCTGATGCCACATTACCAAAGAATGCATCCCACAGTGAAAATTAACAATGCAATGATATTTTCAAGCTATGTTGTTGAGCAGCAAGAGGGGCTGAACACAGAGTCTCAGACACTGAGAGAGATCTTGAATTCTGCTCCAAAAACTATGGCAACTTCCACCCCCGTGGCTCGCGGGGCTGGTGTGCCAGCTGGTTTTAACAAAAGTGCCGCCAAGAGTTTTAGTCCTGAATGTGAAAACCAGAAGGAACTTTCAGTCAATAGCGTGGTTGTTTATGACTGTGACGTGTGTTCATTTGCAAGCCCTAACATGCATTCAGTTCTGGTGCATTACCAGAAAAAGCACCCTGAAGAAAAAGCATCATATTTCAGAATTCAGAAGACTATGCGTGTAGTCTCTGTTGAGAGGGGCTCTGCCCTGGCTCAGATGTCTTTTGAGTTGGGAACACCCATTTCCCCAAAATTGTCCAATTTGGGTTCTCCACCACCACCACCAGACCTCTCTACTGAACTCTACTATTGCAAACACTGTTCATACAGCAACCGTTCAGTCGTAGGCGTTCTTGTCCACTACCAGAAAAGGCACCCAGAGATAAAGGTCACTGCCAAATATATCAGACAAGCACCCCCCACTGCAGCCATGATGAGGGCTGGTGAATTGCCACCTGGTATTCAGAGGCCACCAATGTCAATGCAGCAGTTGAGCCGGGGTGGAACTGAGACCTCTGTGAATCCTCCTGAGAATGAAATGTTCTTCTGCCAACACTGTGATTATGGAAATCGGACAGTAAAAGGGGTGCTCATTCATTACCAAAAGAAGCACCGTGACTTCAAAGCTAACGCAGATGTGATTAGGCAGCATACAGCCACCATAAGAAGCCTTTGTGATCGCAGCCAGAAGAAATCGCCTGGCAGCATGCCTGCTCACACCTCCAGCACCGAACGGGACAAGTCAAAGCTGAGAGCCCTCAAATGCAGGCAGTGTAGCTACACAACACCTTACTTCTATGCACTGAGGAAGCATATTAAGAAAGACCACCCAACTCTGAAGGCCACAGTCACATCCATTCTGAGATGGGCATTTTTGGATGGCTTGATAGAAGCTGGTTATCACTGTGAATGGTGCATTTATTCACACACAGAGCCAAGTGGTTTACTTGTACATTACCAAAGGAGACATCCCGAGCATTATGTTGACTATACATATATGGCAACTAAACTCTGGGCAGGTCCTGATCCTTCCCCTCCTGCTCTAGTGATGCCAACAGAGATAAAGACCTATAAATGCAGAGACTGCATTTTTGAAGCATCTTCCATTTGGGATATTACTAATCACTACCAAGCATTTCACCCCTGGGCCATGAATGGAGATGAATCTGTGTTGTTGGATATCATTAAGGAGAAAGATGCTGCTGAAAAATGCATCCCACAGCCTGATGAGGGCGGGGTCAGGACTGATGCTGAAGACCAGATAACAACATCACAAATGGATCAGGATGCAGAGTGTGCAGAGGATCCCAGCGTTTCCCAGGAAAAAACTGTCCAGCTGGCTTCTGCAAACCCTGCCATCTCCTCCACTCCATATCAGTGTACAGTTTGCCAGTCTGAGTACAACAACTTGCATGGCCTCCTGACACATTATGGCAAAAAGCATCCTGGCATGAAAGTGAAAGCTGCGGACTTTGCTCAGGATATAGACATTAACCCAGGGGCTGTATATAAATGCAGACATTGCCCATACATCAATACACGTATTCATGGCGTTCTCACACACTACCAGAAACGACATCCATCAATAAAGGTCACTGCTGAAGACTTCGTGCATGACGTGGAGCAGTCAACTGATATTGCTCAGAATGATGTGGAAGAGACAAGTAGGATTTTCAAGCAAGGCTATGGTGCTTATCGGTGCAAACTCTGCCCTTACACTCATGGAACACTTGAGAAGCTGAAAATTCACTACGAGAAATACCACAATCAGCCTGAGTTTGATGTTTTTGCCCAGTCACCACCAAAGGTGTCTGCCTCAGTGGAGCCAGACCTGGTGACTGAAATCAAGGCCTCGCCAGAAATTGCTGCTGAGGATCTTGGAGAAGTATCTATGTCAGGACCTCATTTCTCCAGTTCTCATTTGGTGTCTCACACAGTTTTCCGGTGTCAGCTCTGCAAATACTTCTGTTCTACCAGAAAGGGGATAGCTAGGCACTACCGCATTAAACACAACAATGTCCGGGCACAGCCAGAGGGCAAAAACAACCTCTTCAAATGTGCCTTATGTTCGTACACCAACCCTATCCGCAAAGGGCTTGCAGCACACTACCAGAAAAGACATGACATTGATGCTTACTACACTCACTGCTTAGCAGCCTCCAGGACGGTTAGTGACAAACCCAATAAAGTGATCATTCCATCTCCTCCCAAGGATGACACTCCTCAGTTAAGTGAGGAGCTGAGGAGGGCTGTAGAGAAGAAGAAATGCTCACTTTGTTCCTTCCAGTCCTTCAGCAAAAAAGGTATTGTGTCCCACTACATGAAACGTCACCCTGGTGTCTTCCCTAAGAAGCAGCATGCGAGCAAGCTGGGGGGTTACTTCACTGCTGTCTATGCTGATGAGCATGAAAAACCAACCCCAGTTGAGGAGAGGAGTGACTTTGAAAAACCTGAGGTGGAGACTGAGGCTCAGGAAATTGAGTGGCTTCCCTTCAGGTGCATAAAATGTTTCAAGCTGTCTTTCAGCACAGCAGAGTTGCTGTGCATGCATTACACCGACCACCACAGCAAGGATTTGAAGAGGGACTTTACCATACTGGGAAGCGGCACGCGCTCCCAGAACCCTGTCTACCAGTGCAAGCACTGTGATATGAAGTTGCATAGCACAGCAGAGCTGACTGCACACTTGAATGGTCACAACGAGGAATTCCAGAAGCGTGCCAAACGTCAGGAGAGAAGGAAGCAGCTTTTGAGCAAGCAGAAATATGCAGATGGTGCTTTTGCAGATTTCAAACAAGAAAGGGTAAGGATCTGTGTGTCTGGCCTCTTTCTCTGCTCCCAGCTCTCTGCCAGGGAGCCCACTACTGCCCACTTGCATGTTCTTTTTGACAGCGAAATGACCACAGGCTAATGAATGACTCAGTGTGCCAGTGAGCTCCATAAGTCAATTACACATTCTGCTTTAATTTCCTTATCCATCCTTGTCATTTCCTTAGGTTCTGCCCTACTCCTTCTTGCTGCTTCCTTCAGTATTTTCTTTACCTTCTTTCCTTCCTCTCAGTCTTCTGGAAGGCCATCTGCATCAGACAGTTAACTTGTTCTTTTGTGGGAAGGCTGCTGTGTACTTTGTTGCAAATTCTTTGCAAAATGTGGTATTCCCCTCTTCAGCATGCTTCTGGAAAAAATGCATCAGTTGCCTTCCCAATCTTCTGTCTTTCTCAGTAGTTTCTCTCATTAAGCGCTCAGTATTAACATGACATGAACCTGTCTGATGACTGAAGATTTGGGCAGGTGCTTCATAAGCAGAGGACTAAATTGTGCTCTTTTTCTTGCCTGCTTACCTGCTTCTGCTTTAGTTTGAAATATACTTGCTGTAGAAAAGCTGTGCAGAGCTGTTGGGGAAGTTGGGGTGTCACGGAAGAGCAGTTTTGGGTCGAAGTGAACGGTCTTCTAGGGGACCACTGTTAGGCAGAAACTGCACAGGTGCCTTGTGTGTTTATTTTGGAGGCATTTAAAGATGTCAACAAAAATCAACCTTTGCAGTTCTGCAGAACAGGACATATGTACATTAAGTGTAATTCCCCCTCAGGTGTGAAACCTTGCCTATGTTCCTAAAAATTAGGTAGCAAAGCATGCTTCAGTGACTTATGCTGGTGTCCTCAAACAGGCTTTTGGACACTTGGAAGAGGTTTCAAAACTTAAAGAGAGGAAGGTGGTTGGCTACAAATGCAAATTCTGTGTGGAAGTTCATCCAACACTTCGAGCTATCTGTAATCACCTCCGCAAGCATGTCCAGTATGGGAATGTCTCTTCTGTGTCAGCTACGGTAAAGGTAAGAATTGTAAAAAGGTGACTGAAGGTGACTGCAGCTTCTTGCACTGTTAAAATAAATGGCCTGTTGAAAACCTGTGAAGGGCTCTTGTGAAGTTTAATGGGTTTTGAACTGGGTATTCCAGTTCAGCATAATGTTTTAATTCAACACTAAGTTTCTGAAGTGCATTTGGTTTATTTAAAGATGTTTTAACTTTTTTCCACTCTTGATCCAGGGGAATGAAGACTATTTAATTCTCATTTCTTCTCAGCCACAAAGGAGTCGATGTCGTCGATGACTGAAAGACTTGGTTTATGAGCAGGAGGCTTTCTCTCTTTTACCTGTTCCGGGCAACTTTTGGAAGTGTGGGAAGTGTGTATATGGAAATGTGTGGAGTTGCTTACGGTACACTTTTCCACTTGAAATTTACACACTGGCTCCAAACAAAACATTCAGTGGTCAGCTGAGCCAGTGGTCCTGTTCAGGTGATCTGGTGTACATGTGTTGTTCTTTTCTCCCTGGTGGAAGTGGATGATTTCTAGGACATCTCAAGGACAGGCCGTTCTCCACAGCCTTCTTTCCAGGTTATTGGCAGGGGTAGTGAAAGTGCAACAAGGCTGTCAGAACTAGCTGCATGTTCCTCCTCATTCTGCAGTGGGCTCTTGGCAAAGGCTCCTGCTGCCTGACTAAAAGTGCTTCTTTGGCAACAGTGTCTGCTTGCTGTAAGGAAGCCAAGTCCTTCATGGCCTTACTTCTCCTACCTGAGAAACCTTCTATTGTCCTATCACTGACCTTTCTTTACCCAGTACTACTGACAGATTCAGACACTTCTCTCCTAACAGACGATTTACTCTTCTCCTTGCGTCTCAAGTGAAGTTTACATAGGGTCAATCCATTTTTTTGAGTAAATAGTTTTGCAGCAGGGAACAGAAGCCAAAATCCATGGCTAAAAGAATATGATGGAAATACTCTTGTAGGCTGTTAAAGTTTCTGCAAAAATGTATGCTCAGATTAGAAAAGGGAAGGAAAGTCAGGAAAACCAGTAAAAAACAGACTTGTTCTGTTTGCTTTTTATTCTTAAAAGGAAACTAGGATCTTAGAGTACTGACTTTTTTATTGTTTGACACTGGTGGACAAAATCTACTGTAAACTACAGTATTAGTCTGCAGAGTAGTTACATTGTAAGCTAGAGCAAAATAAACTAAAATTAACTTGCTCTATACCTTACTGACATTTATCTGTTCAAGTTTAGGAGGTTTGTATCAGGACTATTGAAAGTTGATTCAGTTTCTTGTATTTTTTCATTATCTGACTCAAATTTCATCAAGGAGTGAGACTTTTTTTGTTTACATCTGCATGTGTGTATATAGTAGATGTAATAACATTTTTCCCTCCCAAAAGTAAACTTTTTTTTTCCAGAAGGCCATTGGTGCGGAGTTTTTGGAGGGATATATTTCGAAAAATAATGCAGTGGGAAACCTAGGCATTATATTGAACACATGGGAAAAGACTGAGGGGTAGAAGGGAGAGAGAATTGATGGCTTTGGGGGGGTATGTGTTTTTTAGCAGGAAGCTGAAGATTCTTCAAACACAACTTTGATGGAGGGTTTTGAGGGAGCCAAAGACCCTGGCATTATGGAATTTACAGAAGCTGAATTTGGAGCATCCTTGGAAGATGAAACCAGGCCTGGGGGCTACCACTGCAGCCAGTGTGACCGGGTTTTGATGTCTATGCAGGGTCTGCGATCTCACGAGAGGAGTCACTTGGCTCTGGCCATGTTTACCCGGGAAGACAAGTACAGCTGCCAGTATTGCTCCTTTGTCTCTGCTTTCAGGCACAAGTAAGTTGTTTTAATTTTGTTTTCAAAAGAAGTACAAACTAGCACTGCTGTTTTACAGGTTGACACTGAAGAAGAGAGCAATCAGCTTGGTCTTGAGCAGCATTTTTCTCAGCAATTAGGTATTTTCCATGCTGCAAAATCTTTGGCCATTATGAGTGGCTGTTTATAAAAGGTTACATCTTTGTATCTTCTTGAATTTATTTAAGCCTTTGTTTTTTTGCGTGTAGGGTAAAAGCATGCAAGCAAAAGAGTAAGACCTCTTTCAGTAGGCAAACAGTGAAGCCCACCACTTATGCAACCTTGTCAAATGTATGAGACTTAACAAGTTTATAAGAAGAAGAGGAAAGTATTTTTCTTGTTAGTCTTTCATGTTTAAGGAACTTCTGTTGCACATAACTACCTTGTTTATAATTACCGTAACTCTTTGATGATTGAGTTTTCATTTCTAATATTAAGTAATTGTCATAAACTCACCTTAAAATTCGATTTTTTACAAAAATTTCTGAATTATGATGTGCAATTTCAATCTACAAGTATTTCAAGTTCACAGCAGTGTGGTATACTAATGACTCCCTAAGCCTGTTTTCTTGTCTGATATAGCACATGGAAAATACACAGTCATCATGAATGGTCATGTTTTTTGTGATTTGTTGCCTCAAGTCTGGCTTTGCCTTAAGATTGGTAGTTTTAAAAATTATTTAAATCATAATCATATATATGGCATACCTCCCCAAAATGGAGTTTGTGGGATACATTCTATTATCACCTTGGACTGACTCACAGGTATATTGTTTTTTTTCTGATTTTGTGGGGAGAGAACATCTTATTTACTGTTTTAGTAAAAGAGAGATCTAGGTACTCATTTGATGTAGGTATTCATAGCACTGTCAGTAGCACTCGTAAATTTGGTGAAGATGTGGACTGCAGTCAAAGGCATGTGGGAGAGAAAGCATGTTAAAAAGCATTTTTCACTCCTTGTGTTAAGAAGTGAGATTCCTGCTGGTTTCTGTAGCATCATTGCAAATTGATGCCATAGCTTGGTCTGCCTTGTTGAAAAGGACGATGGTGTTAAGCAGCCAACACTAAAAAAGGGATTGGAAGAAGGATTGGCACTACTGGGAGTATCCCACCCTTTGGCAAGTCTGACAGTTGAGGATGTCCCTACCTAACATAGTTTACAAACCTTCTACTTACCTAGTAAATGCTTCCAAAATCAGACTTGCCATTAAGTTTGTTCCTTAGTCACTCTATTTCCTACTTAGAAAGTGAATAAAGTCATATCCTGCAGGTAGAAGTCAGAAAGTGGTGGATTGCAAGGAAGAACTCTAGAAGTATCACCTAATTTGATAATAGGTTGTCACTGTTGCTGAAGTTGTCTACTTTGTATTTTGTATTTGTGTCTGATGCAATTACTCTTTGGGAGGTAAAGTCTGTGAAAGAAATGAAACCAAATGTCTAAGTAGCTCTCTGTTTTCCCCCATCTGACCAAGACTTTAAAACCTGCATTTGGAAGAATTTTTCTGCAAAGTATGTGGATGTGAATATAGTTTTCATTATTATTGTGTAGAATACCTTAAAGTATATATTTAGAATAGCGTGATATGTATTATATACATCTTTGTCAGTCTGCTTCAATTCTTAAGTAAGCTCACAGTTTTTCAGCTATTTAAAATAGGTTTTGTTCTATGAAGTATCCACTACAAGTGTTCAATGTCTTACTTATTTAAGGAGACCTTATATCTCGCGTATCTTGAAAAGCTGTACATCTGACCTTGCCACAAATTCCATCCCAGGTTTCTGTTAAGTCGTATTTGTATGAAGTGACCCTGTGAGAAGCTGCAAAATAATTTTTTATTATTTTTCTGTCATTGGATCTTTAAATACACGTACTTCAGTGTTAGCTCTCATAAACAAGTATTTTCTGGCTCAAGCTCTTGTCAGTGTGGGACTAAAGATCCCATGACTATCTTTTGTAGTATGAGAGGGCTGGAACAATTGCCACTTGATCTATTTGTTGATATTCAGTAAAAAAAGAACAGGACAATTTAGGGAAAATAAAAGGAAATGTGCATGAAATGCATCTGGAATTAAGGTGTCATGTGGGGGGTTGTTCTGGCAAACTACCACTCCTCCACTGTACTGTATCTCTCCTGCTTTTGTTCCATCACCGTGTACAAGATTACTCAAACTAGTACTAGATCTCGAAGAAGAGGCTGTACTGGAAATGTTTACAGCTACCTGCCTGCCACCTGGAGACTCTGAATTCATGGCCATCAGCCGTAGTGTAGGAACAGCAGATCTCTGCAGGACTCACTCAGAATGAATTTGATCTTCTGTTAGAAAATGTGAAAAACATCCCTTTTTCCCTTCCCAACTTTACTGAGCTGTGACAAGAAACTATGGAGAGAGAGCAGGTTCTGATCATCCCCCAATATTCAGGCTGTTGGTAGCTTCCGTTTTCCCTGAAGAAAGTGGAGGCTGGTCTTTGTCACCTCTCCATCTCTTGTTGAGATTCATGCAGAATCTCCCACACTGTTACTTCTGAAACTCTGCTGCCTTTTAATTCTGGAACTCATCAACTGCAGCCTGTTGGCACCCTCCCCAGAGCATGATCTCTAATCTGCTTTTGCTGCTGTAACCCAAAGAAGTCTTCCTCACTAAAGCTGGTCAAAAATACTCTTCCCCCCCAATCAACAAGACAAAAGGGGTCTATTTTTATTAAAATGTTTGCCAGGAGAAATTTCTGTAATGACATTTTTACTGTTCTTGACTCTTTTTTGTTTCTTCAACTGGTCCTTTGAGTCTGGATCAAGTACATTTTAATTTATACTTATCTTGTGCTATAAGTTTATTTACGTGGCTTGTTTTATGCGTAACAGAATTGATGTCAGCTCTGCTTCTTTTCCCCAGATTAGATTCTACTTTATTCTGTAAGTAGACCTATTGAATTTTAAGGGAGAGTATGAGAAATGATAGTTGACTCTGGTCTGCCTCTTATTTAATTTATTATTGCTGTTAAGTGTTTTGCTTTGCATCCGAAGGAATAGTTGACATTATTTACTCTTCTGTGTTTCCCCTTTTCTGTGTTTCTCTTTTCAAGTCTGGATCGTCATATGCAGACCCATCATGGACACCATAAGCCGTTCCGTTGCAAATTGTGCCCATTCAAGTCGTCTTACAATAGCCGCCTGAAAACACATATACTCAAGGCTCATGCTGGTAAGTTTTATCTGTCAGTTTTGCAGAGCAGCAGCTGAAATGGCCCATGTGTTCATGTTGCTGGTCAGAGATGCTGATTTCAACCACGTGTTTTGTCACCAAAGTTGGGTAAGCTTTCCAAAGTCAAGTCAGTATTGGCCAGCCTACTCACCTGTTGGTATCAGTGGCAGTTTAGATAATGTTTTTGGAAGGACAAGAATTTAAAACAGTGATGAGTACTTCAGGAACTTAATTTTTCTATTTTCATCCATATGAATGTGGGTTTTGGTTTTTTTTCTTGTTATTGTTTTGGCTTGTTTCCAAGAGAATTTAATCAGTCCACTTGTACCATCAGTGTCTCAACAGATTGGTAGTGAGCTTTGCTTCGCTGTGTTTTTTTTTTATGTTTGTGCTTTAGGTGACTCTGGGGAAAGGATTGTGGATTGCACCTTGGTTTTGGTAGAGTCTTACTCTAGCTTTCATGTTAAAACCAAACACTGCAGACTTTGGGTAGCAGGTCTGTCTGCAGCAGACTGAGAATGGCATGATCCCATTATGGTACATGGAAATTTGTTTCTCAGATCTCTGTATTGCAAGACAAATAGACATGCTTCTGCTAAACAGAATTGGGAGGGTGATGTGTCATATAGGACAGGTTGTCTCAAAGTGTTGCACCTTTGATTTTTATTAAAAGGTGCAGGAGTCAGAATTTCCTCAGCTTTATTTCATGGCCGTAGGCTCTTGGCATCATCATGCATCATGCGTTGAAAGGTTATCAGAAGATTGAGTCACTGGCTCCACAAAGATGCAGCTAACACAGTTCCATCTTTGTAGTTAAAAGGACAAAAAAAATCATTCCTCACACCACAGTCCAAACATGCACTCTGATGCAAATAACAGAATATTGACCAATCTAAACACCTGCAAACTAGCCCAGTTGTTAAAAAGTTACACAGAGAAACTCCTGGAACAGATGACAAAAAGGCTAGAAGTATGTTCCTTTCTTTATTATTTGTATACACTGCATCATATACACTGGTTGGGGTGAAGGAGGAAGATGGGAAAATGGAGAAAAAAGGCAGGAGAATTTATGTCTATCTGCTGTGGGGAAGAAAAAAGAAAAAGAAGAAAAGTAATTGTCACCATTGATCCAAAGGCACTTTTCACATACAAAAATGTAGGAGGGATTGAGGATTGATGCTCGCTTGTACTTTGTTTCCTGTATTGATTTCAGATTTCACAGAGATTGTGCCAGGACCCTTTTCTGTACTTAGATGGGTATTTTGGATTAGCTTAATTTTTGCCAATCTTCTGTTGTACTGGGGCCCATGGCATTTTGTCCATTCTAGGAAATACAGCTGTACACAGCAGTTCCAGTTTACAGTTCCACATTCTGTACAGAGGTGACATGGTTCTTTATCTTTGCCAACCATAAGATAATGTTTTCTTTATGCTAATGTGCAGTTGGGCTACTTTGTGTTACCTTGTTTGAACCTTCCGGAATTTTAGAGTCAAGTTAGCACACAGCTAATATTTACTTCACACTCCATGTAAATCTTTGATTTATTTATTATGAATTCATGCTCTTGAACTTGGTTACTGGACATGCCTCAAAGGGCCATGTTTTGCAATGTGCAAGAACACAATGGTTTTCTAGATAGTGCTTGCACAATTACTTGTATAACAAGTTTTCTGAAGGCTTATGACCTCTTTCTGCCTCAGTCCATTTCTACCATTTCACATCACAGACAAGTTGCTTGTATGTTTTTCAGGCAAAGCTTTGCTTTGCTGTGTTTCAAATCACTCCTTCAGCAATACATACTACTGAATAAACATGATATGAAGACTTTCCCTCAGCCTCCCCAATTTTTCAATAACACAGTGATTCTCTGGACCTCTTTTGTGACCAATTTTTGGTCTCTTGTCAATCATCTAATTATCAGTTTATTTAAAAGTAGAATTTTTCTGAAGTCTGCAGGACACCTATAAAATTCAGAATCCTGAAATACTTTACTAAGTCTGCCTTTCCCTTATTTTCTGGGGATGGATGAAAATTCAGTACACTATAAAATGCATTCTTGCCTAATAGCTAGTACTACTCAGTGTTTCTGGCATTTGTTTTTCATCCAGTATGTGCCATCTCCTTTGGCATGAAGCAAAAGGGTTTACAGTATCTCTAAATGAGCTACATGTCGTTTTAATCTGAATTTTTTTACCTTTCTTTTTTTTAGTATTTTTCACAGGACATTTGTTAGTATTTTCTAGTGTCCTTGCTTCATTAGTAATGACACTGGATGCACTGAAAGCATGCTAAGGCAAATGAAAAATAACAAGATGGTTGGTGTTATGGCTTCAAAGGGGAAATCCTGTCTGACCAATTTGGTGGCCTTCTATGATGGGGCTACAGAACTGATGGACAGGGGTGGACCATTTGATGTCATTTACCTGGATTTATGCAAAACATTCGACACTGTCCCACATTACATCCTTGTCTCTAAATTGGAGAGACATCAATTTGATAGGCGGACCACGCGGTGGATAAAGAACTGGCTGGATGATCTTAATCAAAGAGTTGTGGTCAATGGCTCAATGTCTGGCTGGAGACCAGTAATGAGCGGTGTCCCTCAGGGATTGGTGTTCGAACCTGTCTTGTTCAAGATCTTTGTTGGTGACATGGACAGTGGGATTGAGTGTGCCCTCAGCAAGTTTGCTGATGACACCAAGCTGTGTGGTTCTGTTGATATGCTGGAGGGAAGGAATGCCATTCAGAGGGACCTTGACACACTTGTGAGGTGGGCTGATGCCAACCTCATGAAGTTTAACCGTGCCAAGTGCAAGATCCTACACCTGGGTTGGAGCAATCCCAGGCACAGCTACAGGTTGGGCACTGAAGAGATTCAGAGCAGCCCTGCGGAGAAGGACTTGGGGGTGTTAATTGATGAGAAAATGAACATGAGCTGGCTTCAGTGTGCACTTACAGCCCAGAAAACAGCTGTATCCTGGGCTGCATCAAAAGGAGCGTGACCAGCAGGTTGAAGGAGGTGATCCTGCTCCTCTACACAGACTCCCCACTTGGAGTCTGAGTGCAGTTCTGGTGTCCGCAACATAAAAACGACATGGAACTGTTGGAACAAGTCCAAAGGAGGGTCATGAGGATGATAAAGGGGCTGCAGCACCTCCCATATGAAGACAGGCTGAGAAAGTTGGGGCTGTTCAGCCTGGAGAAGAGAAGGCTTCATGGAGACCTCATAGCAGCCTTCCAGTATCCGAATGGGGCCTGCATGGATGCTGGGGAGGGACTATTCAATAGGGACTGTAGTGATAGGACAAGGGGTAACGGGTTAAAACTTAAACAGAGGAAATTTAGATTGGATATAAGGAAGAAGTTCTTTGCTGTGAGGGTTGTGAGGCACTGGAATGAGTTGCTCCAGGAGGTTGTAAAGGCTCCATCCCTGGCGGTGTTCAGGGCAAGGTTGGACAGGGTCCTGGGGACATGGTTTAGTGTGAGGTGTCCTTGCGCATGGCAGTGGGGTTGGAATTAGATGATCTTAAGTTGCTTTCCACCCTAACTATTCTATGATTCTATGATTCACTGCACGCACAAATGGATGATTGCAAGGCAGAGCTCTGCTCTATTTTTGTGTAATCTGGAACATAATGTTTTGAGTACATATTGGGTGTTGAGACATTCTACATACATTATTTTAGATTTTTTTTTATGTGTATGCTTATTAACCATTCTGTAAAATGCAAAACTAGAAGTCAAAAAAGTACAGAAGGCTCTTGTTAAGTCAAACTGTAGCCTTTCCTCTGCAATCAAACCATCCTTTCATGCCGATGTCCACCTAAACTGTTATGGCTGAATATTGGGTATATTTGTTAGTTGTGTGTAGACTGCTTAATATGTAATCATTCTCCATTTGCTCTAATGTCTTGTGGTGCTTTAAAGTTAACAGTTGGTGTCTGCTGTCGTACAGGAGTGTCTTGTACTGACAAACCATGATGGTTTGTCTGTATCAGTATCTCATGGGTATCTTATACTTTGGAGTTTCTTCTGTCCTTAATAAGCCTGTCCCATTGAGCAACTAGTGTTATGTTGTATACAAAAAATGTTTTCTTTCTATTTGTAAAAGGTTAATATGTAACTGATATGCAGGTGAGGAATGCCATTGAAAGAACATGGGGCAATTTCTCCTTTCATCATTTCATATTAACTGACCTGTACTTTTCCAGATGTAGCAAAAGAAGGTTTTGAAGAGATTGTATTTTGTCTCCTTTATTAGTATAGTTTTTTTGGAAGAAGGGGAAGGAGTTACTTTTTATGAAGGATTGCAATTAGATTGTTAAGCTTTTCAGGTATGCTTACTCTGACTTGCTACAATACATTATTTTCACGTTCCCTTTTTGTTCACTTATTTCTGGTGTTGGAAAACAATGCTGTTTGAGAAACTTATTTGTTGAATTTGTTGAGACATGGAAAACATGTTCTGCTTCATCCATTACCAGAACTCTTCTGTTACTACTCATGAATATTTCACTCTTGTATTAGTTTTGGCACTTCATGTAGGACTCATACGTGGCCAGTGTTACTCTTGTCTGTGGCAGTGGCACTTCCAAAACAATAACTTGGCACCTGTATAATATCACATTGTTTGTGTTGGGATGGTTTCACTTGGTGTTCCAGTTGCTTCCATGCTTAACACAAAACAAATCTTGTCTCAGGATTTGTTTCCTCTTGTTTGCTGTCTCTGTCTCGGAATGTATTTAAAATTAAGTTCACTACTTTTCAAAATTAAATTCAGTACTTTTCATTACTTCTGTTCTTTCACTTCTTTTAGTGCTTTTTCATAACACACTTTCAAATAGTCTTACAGATAAGCACTGTTGTTGGTATTGCAGTGTTTACTTCTTGTAGTAAACCAACCTTGACTTGACTGCCAGTTTTTTGAAGATTACTGCTAAGATTACTGTTGCCTAATGTCAGGTTTTTCATTAGGAATGCAACCTACCCAAATGTAAATTTCAACACCCCTCTACCCCCCTTTTTTTCATAGGGATCTTTATTAGCATTTTGCAGTGTCTATGCTTCATTAATTATGACATTGGATGTGCTGCATGCAGAAACTGATGACTTCACCCCCTTTAGTTGCTATGCTCCCAAAGAAATTTTTGTTAAGTGACTCCATTTTCATCCCAAAGTCTGTTTTCTTCTCCTACCATTCAATGCAGGCGTGCTAAGAATCTGGGCTCTGTTTTTTGGCATCAGTCCCTTTACAAGGATCTGCAGCTGTCAGAAAGTGATACTTTGGTCCAAAGCAGGTGTCTACCCATGTATTCCAGAATGGTCCAACAAGGAAATGCACATAGCTTGTTCTCTTTGGTTTCAGTCTTTTAGTGAAGAATCCATGGGAGTTTTGCTGCCGAGCTCAGTAAGAGAAGTATGGGGGTCCCATTTTGTTTCTTTTGTGAGCTGATGACTTGCCTGTATTTCGCTCACCCAGGTGAACATGCCTACAAATGTTCCTCCTGCTCATTTTCCACCATGACAATCAGCCAGCTGAAAGAGCACTCCTTGAAAGTGCATGGAAAAGCACTGACCCTTCCAAGACCCCGCATTGTCAACCTTGCAGCCTCACACGCCCATCACACCTCCAAGAACCACACTCCAGCTGAAGAAGTGGAGGACTCTAATGGTAAGAGGTGCCTCAAAGCAAGAATTTAATTGTCTAAGGTGCCACTTAAATACTTTTATTAAAAATAAAAAATACAGCAGACAGCTTGTCGAAAAAGCAGATTCATTTGATCATCAAGAAAAAAGAGAAGTTGCATCAAAACCAAGAGTAAACATGGTATTGTAGGAAGTGACCTGCTTTAGAACCTCACCAGTTCATTCTACTTGTCAACTTGTCCTGTCACCAGTTGACATTGAAATACGACAGTGCTGGCACAGCTTCTTGGCAGAGATTTAAATTGTAGAAAATTTTCAAAGGCAGAATTTCTGTTGATAGCCAGTGGGAAAGGGATCATCTAATTCTATCCATGTTCCTGAAAAATGCCCTTTTATTTTGTTAGTAGAGTACTTCAATGAAACCACATGATTAAGCTTAAAATGTTAACCTGTAATGACAGTAAAAGTAATCATTCTCCTTGTCCTTGCTACAGAGGACACCAAAACTGCCTTCAGATACTAAGCTGCACTTGCAGGAAGGAGAATCTCAGAACAATTTTCTTTTCCATGTTCTCTTTGAAAGCTGTTAATCTCCTTGTGCTGGTGGGTTATGCAGAAGATACTTGGAACATAGCAGAAGGAAGGGACAGTGTTAACAGTGAAAATGCAGACTCAGAGAAGGTGTTGCATGGTATCACAGCAAGCTTTAACCCTTTTTAAGTGGTAACTTATTAGACATGTTTTGGGTGGTGTTTTCTGCCAATTGAGAGCTAGTCTTTGGGGAAGAAACTTCCTGAATGAGTTGTGTTGACATAGGAGGAGAATGTAGGTGACTGTGTATAAAAGGTTCAGACCCACAGATGTTAGAGACACTGGGATGGCTGGAGGGCATATTACGGGAAGGAAAATAAATACCTTTTTTCTTGAACTTTGGAAGGTTCTTAAGGTTTTTTATTGCTGCTATTTTGCTTAGGTTACTGGCAAACTGAGAATGGGGGAGGTAAAAAGTGTAAGTAATAATTTTGTATCATTTTTGGTCTCTCATCTTCCTTTCTTTTCTTTCTCACCAGAAAATGTGTGAATTGAGAAACAGTGAAAGATAAGAAAAAGTTTAGGAAATAGCAGGAAGGAATTTAAAGAAAAAATAATTCAGCATAGAAATACTTTATTGAAGAAAAAGAGATGTGAATAATATTTTTGTGGTTTTGCAGGTCATTTCTGGGGTCAGAGTTAGAATCTTATGAAAAGATTTTGACCAGCTGCTCTCACACTACCTTTTGTCAAAGGGTTGTCTGGAACAGTACAATGAAGACATACTAACTGAGCTTTTATTTTTGCTAATGCTAGCTTTAACTAATCTAGCAAGCACAGTACCTCTTGTGATGTATTTTGATGCTTTTTTTATTGCTTTTTTTCTTTAAAAAATGTTCCATTGTTGGCTAAGAAGTAAAGAATAATTCTCAAGGGCTGTCCTGGTCTTTCTGAGTGTTGGCAGTTTTTTAACACCGAATCCCAGAAGCCCAAAGTCATGATTAGTAAGAGTTAAAATTCAAGTGCAGATCACTATAGAAGATAATTTTGCAGCCTTTGAGGAACTCTTCCTAAAAATACATAAAATGATGACTGCTAACAAAAACATTTAATGAGATTGACTCTGTTACCTAGATCTGTATTGCAACCCTGAAACCAAGGCAGAAATTGTCCCAGTTAGCTTGATCATCTTTAAACAGGGTTAATGGTTAAGTCACTTCGACAGTAATAGAAGCCACCCACTGGGGAGCTAGTCAGAAGAGTACAGGTGTTATGATAATCGTGTTAACATTTTCAGCCTTACTTAAGGAAGTAATAACCTTTTTTAAGTAATTATTTTACATTAGGAAGTTGGCCATACATCAGGTTAATGACTGGTGCTCTTGTGACATTACTTATTTTGGGGTTTTAGAAGGGAATAAATCAATGTCTCTGTGGCTTAGGTGTGCGTGTTGCAGGTGATGTGTAGGACTAGATAAAAAACTGGTCTCGGTAAGAGAAAATACAGGTTTATGTGATGTGCATTATTGTGTCTAGCTGGAGCCAACAATAGGTTCAGCTCACGGTGTAGTGTGGTTGGTTTTTTGCATGTGTTAGTGTGTACAAATAACCTTCAGCAAGGGTTGTGATCAAGTCAATTCACTGGGGACGCAAAATTAAATTAGGGCTGTGGTGAAAGACAGACAAATGGTTGTGTTATATTGTTCTGAATTTGGTTTTCAGGTTGGTAGCTATGCAGCAGGCTAGTAGAACTGAAATGGTTGCACAAGGGTTTTGTTCTTGTCTGTGGATGAATATTGTTGTTGGAGGAGGAAACAGAGCAGGATGACTTGGGGGAGGTTTGAGGAGCTAGAACTCATCTTGCCAATTGTTGAGCCCTGTAAAAAGGGAGAAAAGAGAAAAGGGTACTGAATTGTCATAGAGAGTGAATATCTGAATAGAACTGTTCTGACACTACAGCCCAGTGGAACTTCTGCTGATGCTTTTTTTCCCCTGCAAAAAATGTTTCTTAAGGGGCCTTTCTTAGAATATTTATTTTGTTTTTTTTAGATTGATCCATTCTTCAAAAGACGTGAATACATTTAAATTTCTGTGAGTCATCTCTTTTAGTTCTGTGTTGGTAGCAGCAAGCATATCTGAAATTTTCAGCTGTGTATCCTGGAGATGTTTTGATTGCTTGATAAACTTTTCATGAAAGTGAAGTTAAAGAGGAGTGGGTGCTGAACATTTTAGGTTGGCCCATCCCTGGCAACTACACTGGTGTTAGAAAGCAGAATACCTACTTCAGTGCTTGTATGTATGCCTCTGTCCTGGGTTCACCACAATACTCTGTCAGTACCGTAGTGTAAGGTATTTGTGTCAGTCTCTGTGAATCAGCAGAGAAAGCCTTCTTAACAGAGACATCATTGGAAAATGCTGCTTTTTGTATCATACCTCTCTTTGAGTGTTAAGTGATACTTGGCAAGTAAGGAACCCATTTTCAGTATCCAAATGTAATTAGGAACCAGTATCCTAATATAATTAGAGGCAAAGCACTTGTTTTTTTGAGGGGGTGATGATGATGTCTTTTTATGGGGAGTGTTTTACAAGCAGCCACATAAAACAGCGAATGTTAATCACAAATGCAACTTTTCTCTGTTTTGCATATCACAAGACACTGAATGTTTTCTGGTGTTCGACTCTTGTTGAAATTATAAGGCTGCCATTGTGGTAAAATGTTCTTTTTTTGTTCCAGTAGCTTACAGGTATTTTTCTTCCTGCAAGAAAAAAAACAAAAATGGTGTTGTTTGACTATTCACATTTGTGTGGTTGGTTTGTTTGTCTGTTTGGATTCACTTACTTATTTTCCCTTTATGTAGAAATGTGGCTAAACACTTTTGACAATTTACTTACACAGTAAAAATACAGTGTAAATTGAAATATCAGACTGGTAGAAGGATTGGGTGAATCCCTTAATAAGATGTCCTTTCACAGTGTTTATGAGAATCAGAACTTATATTCATGTTAATCTCTGCCCAGAAAGGCTTTATGGATTTACTGATGATACTATCACCCTGGGGGCCAGTATGTGTCACACATAAGGGTTTCCAGTGTTGCATTGTGCAGGGTCAGCTCTGTTCCTGATGACTTGAATGCAAGGCAATGGAATCCCACAATCCATTGTCTAGGCATAACATAAGAAGACTACTGTCTCTTCCAGGAAGGAGGAGTTGGAAGCAAAGGGAAGACACAAAATTTACATGACTGAACACTAGAAAACAGGAATAGAAGCAACAGTCATTATCTGCAAAGTGATCAGCTAATGGGAAAGCACATAGCCACAGACACCGTGTAATTCCATGTTTGCTTTTATTCAAGGCCTGTGGAGGTGGTGGACTGCCTTCCTCTTGTAAACTTAGAAATCTGTGAGTGCAGCCTGTCATCATATAGACCATGAAGCAGAACGACTCAGTAGATTGATAATCTGTTTCATGTTATGAATTCATCCTTAGCAAAAACATCTTGGAACTGTGTCAAATGCTTGCCTTAAACTGCTATGGCTAGTACTACTGCTTTTTTTGAGTCACTCTTTGTTTTGTGAAAATAATTTTGGCCTAACTGTGTTGTAGAGCAGAGTACTATTCTTTAGTCATATGGCTGGCAGATTTGAAGCCTCATAAAACTGTTTGATCATGACTGTGTGCAGTAATTCAAAATAATAGTTTTTTAATGTTACTGATTAAGATTATTGAATTGTCAAAACAGTAAAGTGCAAGTGATAGACTAGACAGACCTGGATGTGGCTTTTAATGCCTTCTCAGTCATGCTGCTATTGTACAAATTCATTTCTTTATAGTGGTAACCAGTTCCTGAAATGTAGAAAGCAGCACACTTTATGTATGCCCTTGAAGCTCAATAATGCTTTTCACTGTTGTGCGAACCAAACGGGTTCTATTATTAATACCAGCACACATCACAAAACACATGCAGGGTCAGAACTAGAAGATTTCTTGAGTTTCCCAGTACATGGTATGTCAACATCCTCATTAAATTTAATTACTTGCAGCAGCAAGTGTTTTGAAAACTGCTAAGTGAAACACCCATTGCCCTATTCCAGCTTTTTCTGAACTTTAGCCTTTGCCAGTGGAAAAGAACTTTGCCTCATGTAGAGACTGAAATATAAATATATCTGCTTGCTTTGCCAGAGTCAGGCTGGGTACAAAACTGCTTGATTAAGTCTTTTTTTCTGGGACTGTTGTTGAAGAACTGCAAATCCCGTCCCATTTCTGTACTTTTTTTCAAAGTGGATAATGCAAAATCTCGGGATGTGTGTCTTCTGTACTGCTTGACAGATGAAATCCTGAGGGGTACAGAGGGCCTTTAGCAGGTTTGCTAAAGTGATTGCATGTAGTAGCAGAATGAGAGGAGAACAGAGAGATGCAGTGAGTCTTTTCAACAAAATCTTCTCAGCTGATGCCAGTGAGGCAGGATTGTTGAAGTGATCCACACATCTCCCTCTTCCTTCCGCCTTTCAGAAGAGAATCAAGCTTTCCATATGCTCAAGACACACTACCCCTGATTTATTTTTAATCCATACCATAGTTTTTGGCTGATTTGTCTTATTTCTGTTCATCTGCACTGTTGTTCTTGATTAAGGGATATTTTTCTAACCTTCCAGTCAGGGCAGAAAATTCCTAAGGCTGTCCTCTCCACCTTTGGTACTGGTTCTCTCTCCCTATTGCTACTGTGTCTTAGTGTGTGATGGCTGCTGATGTTTGGGAAGACCACAGGGATCAGAATTCTCACAGTTCAGAAACCTCGTATTGGAGCAGAATATAATTAGTTTGGGGTTTCAGCTTTTTTCAGGGAGTGGGGTTTGGACCCCAGTCTTCTGAAGTTTGAGACCCTTTTGTTTGTCTGTATTTTAATTGGGGAGGCAAAGTAGCGACTGCAGGGAAAATTCAGGCAAACCTTCAATCACTAGTTGCTTTAATTGCAGGGTGACTTGGAAGGATGCAAGACTGTGATGTGCACACTGAAGAGCAAAAGATGCTTCTGTAGTTGCAGTCACACTGCAAAAGCTGTCTACTTGTCCTGCCTGTTTTCCTGTTTTTGTGCCCCATAGTGGAGGTGCTGCATGCTCACTTTGAAGAATGAGATTAACCCTTCTTCCTTGCAGGCTGTTTTTTTTTTTTCCCCACCTGTGTTCCTTCTTTCTTTAACCTAGACCAAGTTTCTGCTTTCCCCTCAGATTTTGCCAATCTTTCCTTATCACAGTGGCCAGACTGCCTGCCAGTGCTTGTTAAAACTCTCCGGTATTTGTTGGTATGTCTTACTTCTTGTGGTCAGTGTTAAACTAATTATCAGATGTTGGATCAGATGGGAACTTTTCTCCTGCATCAGATTGGCAGGGACTGGTGGAACAAGTGCAGGGCTTGTTCACCTCCAAGTTTACTGAACAAACTCCCCACTGTTTCAAGGACCTAGGGCACTGGGGATGACCTTGTTCTCTGCAGCTCTCTTCCACTGGTGTATACTTGTTTGGCTTCTGGCCTTTTCCTGCAGCATGTTGAGAAGAGTTCTGTGGTTAGTGGAACAGAAGGAGATGTTTATTCTGTCATTGGCTGTGCTTGGGTGGGGAGGGGTGGAGGGGGGTGTCAGCTTGCTGTTCATTGTGCTTTCTTCTGCTCCTGAGTTCTTTGTGCTTGAACTGAATGGGTAAATGCAAAATTGAGATTCAGCAGGATGGAGACAGGAACTCATGCAGCTGGGAGAAGGTTGCTGTCAGTCTTTGTATGGATTTGGCCAGCCTGCTCTGATGGGATTGCTGTGATACTGTAAGACTTGCCTAGGGTGGAGAGAAGACAGGATAAGTTGTTTGCTAGATCAAGTAATAAATGAAGGAAGAAACATCTTCTGGGTTCCTTCTGGGCAGATGGGAATGATCTGATTGCATCCACAGGGGAAAGAAGGAAGCATATCTAGACTCCTGTTGATTTTTTACCTGAGGTGTTTACTTTGGGCTCTGATTTTTGTGTGCAGTATGAAGTGGTAGTGATGCTCTCTTAGCTGTCATGTACTACCGCCATCCCTGGAATTTGTGATCACTCTATACAGATAAAAAGGATTCTGTTGCTGTAAAGGGATACACAGTAGGGCTTGACCAATGTTGTGCAAGAGAGCATTTCTGCAGGCTATCTTTCCCACATGTCAGTAGCCTTCTTATGTAAGCTAACTGATATTCTCCCTGTCCCCTGAGACTCCAGTTACTTTCTACTGATCTAAAACCTGCTAGAGGGATTTAGTGCTTGATGAAGAGGTAAAATTTTTTTGCTCATTTTAGCCCTGTTGAAATGGACATATGTCATCATCATAGTTGGTGGCCCAAAGTTTGATGTTTAAGTAGCTGCTTTTATTTCTTCTTTAAGGGACATTGTTACTACATTTTGGTACCAGTGCTTAAAAGTACTGCCCAGATTGATCTGAGCTCAGAGCTGACAATAGAGATGAGGTCTTTTTGTTGGCAGTAGTAATAAGAAGAAGAAGAAGAAAAAGGAGAAGGAGGAGGAAGAGAAGGATGATGTCAAGGTGAATGCTGGATATCTCCAGAGCAAACTGCAGGTTCCGCAGCTCCATGATTAGAATGGATCCTCAGTACCCATATATAATCACTGAAATTTTAGGGCCAGTTTTGAAGCAGAATGCAAAAATGTAGCACTTGATAAAGCTGTATTTATTTCCCCTCTTCATTTCAAACTTAGAGGCAAGTGAGCATTTAGGTGACAGCAGCATATTTGTGGCTCTGTGCGTTCATTAACACAAAATATGTCAAAGGCTGGAGCAATAGAGAAAGAAATGTGGAGTGCTCCCGAAAAATTAACTGCCCTTAAAAATGTGAAGGAAATCAGGGAGCATGGCAGCAGATTAACGGCTTGCAATGCCACAGAAGGTAGTGGGTAAACAGAGGTGAAATAATGTGAATGCCATGCATTCAATGCACTTCCATGCATCATCTCTGTATTGTAAGTGTGTGAACAAGGGCACAAAGTTTGTTTCAGTTACATCTCGTCCACATTGTCCTAGCAATGTAAAGGTTCTTTAGTAGAAATCAGGATTTAAGTAAAGGAGTAGGTTCATATTCTGTTTTTAAACATGCAGTGAATAAAAATTCCTTGTGCTGTGTCTTTCCCTAAGCTTCTTCATGACTGTTTTGTTGCATCCCTCTGAATCCTAGCTTATTCTGTCTTCCCCTCCCCTCAGCTTAATTTATTGCCAGAACATTTCACCCTCCCACATAATATCTTCTTTCCAGGTCAGTGCTGCATGGCATAAAGTGAACAAATGTGTGTAGTCTTGACAATCTTTGTATGACACCCTGCTTTGCCACCTTCCCACTTTTCAAGCTGTTGCCATTCATGACTATATGCTATCCTAAACTCAATGAGCTGATAATTTTGAGTCCCATTGAATTTGAGAAGCGACTGTGTTCCTAAATCTTGCAGATTCCACTCTTAGTCTTATCTTACGTCTTTAATAATTATTATTAGTTCATTCCTCTGTGGTTTTGGCCATATATTTTGTGTTTGATGATATTTTTTGGTATAGTATTGCATCTTGATTTGGTTTTACAGATTTGTTTCTCTCCAGAGGAAACCATTTGTCTGCTTCTTTTCTTAATTCCTTGGAATTTTTCTACCATTCTTTATATAAATCTTCTCTTTATGTGAATGAATTAAGAGAAAATTAAATATAATTCCAAATATTTTCTTGTTAGTTTCCTCTTCTTCTCACAGATTCATAATGTCTTAGGCCTGTACGATTACTACATTCCCTTCCCCCTCCCCCCACCAAGGCATTTTTAAGCTTTTTTTTTAATTATTATTTTGTTTTATCTTCTTTGGTTTTTTCTTATCTTAGGAGCTAAGCATCCCCATTCCTGACTTCATTTGTCATACAGATGCTCTTCTCTTTTGACTTTGATATTTCTGTGTGGATGTACAGGAAAGTGTTGTGTCTTCATTTTTATCACCCACTGTCTCCTGCTTATTGAGTTGTTCATTTATTAGTAGTTTGCAAATGCAATAAAATTGCTTTCCAATGTATTTGAACAGTTACCTTTTGTGAACAGCATTTCTCCCTCCATCCTTATCCCTCATTGTGTGGACCTTCAAATACATCTATTACATGTGTTCTGCTCACTCTAAAAGGGTGAGACAATGGTTTGATTTCTTTATTTCAATAGGTGCTTTTTCTTCTGGTGTCTGAACTGCTGCTCAGTGTCTCTTACTTAGACATGTCCAGATGTATTTCTTGTCATCTTGTTCAGATGTCTTCTTTTAGTCTTTTTGGTTATATATATGTTCATTGATAACTCTGAAAATACCTACAAATAACTAAAGCATTTGATTTCTAAGTAAATTCATGTATCCGCATCAAAATCTTTAATTATTTTTCTTCTTCTGGAACGATCCCAAGTTTTTCTTCTTTTAGATATCTGAAACCTGTTACATGCTGCAGAGCATCCATGAGAACTTGGATTTTCATTTTTGCATCTGTGGTGGGTTTCATTGCACATTTTTCCCCCAGTGTATGATCCCAGGGTACTAAGGTGTGTATCAAGCTACATTTTCATGGTTACATTGCATTGCATTGCATTTTAGTGGAGACAGTGAATGCTCTTTTGGATGAGGTACTAACTTCCAATATTGTTGACAGACTCATTGTGCAGGTTTTATGTCTGTACTCGGAATAAAGTTTTCAGTGTGGCAACATCACTTACCAGGCATTTGAGTGTTTTAGTCACTCTGGAAATACTGTCTTTCTTCACTCTGTGCAGAGACACTATGAGACTTACTTATGTATTATTATCAGCATGCAGTAGTAATTTAGATGGGGCTGTGTGGGTAACTCACCATGTGGACAGTTATTTCTACTGCTTTCCTTTCAGCTGGTCATTTGGATGTGAGAATGCTGTTGTATATTGAGCATAGATTCTGTGATTTTTTTAGATCCACAGGTGCTGGCAGATATTACTACTTGCTAGCCTTCTTATACTTCCTCTGCAGGTAGTCTGTGTAGGTAGATGGTTTTTGTGAAATCCCAAAATTGAGATTTGCAGCATTGATGCTGTTCTTCCAGGCTTTACTACATTAGTTACTGTTAATTTTTGCCTCTTAGCATGACTGCAGATGTTCTACCTCTTGTATGAGATCATTCCATGCTGTTACCTTACTTTTGGAGTTGAACAACAAAATCTTTCCATTCATTTTGGATAAAATTACTTCTAAAAATGGATCTTGGTCTTTCTGGTTTGGGCTTTTGGGGTTTTTTTCCGTTGTTTTGTTTTAAATCAGTAAGGGATAAGTATGATTTTTTTACTTGCAATTTTTTTTCTTAACATGTAATTGGTACTTCCTGGTGTTTCATTTTTCTTATTTTTTTTCACCTTTGTGTTTTCTTGTTTTATATTACTTGACATAAATTCTCTTAGCTCTTCCCTTTGCTTGTTTTAAAGCTTTTCTTCTGATTTCTGATCTTGAAGTAAGCTTCTAAGGCCATTTTACTTTTTTCAGGCATGGATAGTTAGACCCCATTCCTGCCCCAGGTCAAGGTTGCTGACACTTTCCTAGAGTGCTCCCAAATGCCTATGTTTGGGGTGCAGAAAAAAGACTGAGCTAGAACTTGCTTTGTGTACAACCGTGACTCAGTTGTTGACCAGTTCTGAGAGGAAAGGCCTGCTCTTTTCCTCCTTTTTTTCTACTCTTACATTCGGGTATCCTGTTGTTACAGCAGCACCGCCAAAAGGTGTCCAGCAGTTTGGTGCACAGTAGCTCAAGGTTTGCATAAGTACCCAGGCTCTTACAATACTTAGTCAACAGCAGCATACAAACTCAGCCTAGCACTGAAGTACGTGCAGAGCCATTTGAAACTTCAGCTTGCTCTTTCAACAGGAATAGAGAAGTGCCCATGTAGAAGTGCTCTGCCATTTTAAGGCAGCACTGTTGCTCCTTGGCTGTGGATTTGTCTCCCTAGACCTTCTCTTAGGTACTGCTGTTGAAAAAGAAAAACTCCAAAACATCAGCCCCATCATCTGTTTCTTATTTGCTGCAGTGCGTTCTGTGCTGTGTGCTAAAATGCACATTTGGACGCAAACTCAAGTCAGTAGCTATCTTTCCACTGCCTTTACTGGTTTTGGAGGGGGCATGAAAAAGTGTGGTTCACAGAAGTCAGTGGAAAACCTCCCATGTCTTTAGTCAGCTTTGGATTCTCTCCGAAGTATTCCTGGTGAAGCTGGGTTGCACCTGCGTATTAGGATAGCTGTCTGGCAAACTGATTCCCAGAAACCAACAGAAGCCCTATACACATGTGTTAATCCCGGGTGGTTTTCTTCAGGAAGTGCTAAATTTTGCACTCCAGAAGGATTGCAAAGTAATGAAAGCATTTGGCAGGGGAAAAGGGGAAGAATACACAGGCAGAAGTAGCGACATGCATGCAACCATTGTTTGAGTGTGAGACTTCCTGTATAAGCTCTTCAGATGTTTTTTTACAGTTAGCTATGTTAATTGTAATGGAGAAATGTACTAAAAATTCTAAGGTAACCAGCATGAATCCTTGTTGAAAGAAAGTAAGAATTCAAATATTAAAGATAGACTTTGCTTCTGCCTATCCCTGATGACAAGGAAAGCTACTTCGTGTACTTTTTTTGTCTGTGGGAATAGACATGTAGCTATCTGCTTTTGCAATTTTCACATATTGTTTCCACAGAGGTGTGTAAATATCTGAACGTTTGAAAGCTGGAATAATAAACACGAGGTAACAGAAGAAGTGAGAAAATCTGAAGTATAGTAGAACTTCCGATCAACAAGAAAACCTACTTGTTCTGAAAATAATAATTTTTAGATCTGTAACTGATTTAGCAATGGGCATCACTGAAGTTTTGGCTAGGAACCTTGATGATGTGATGGAAATTTTTGATCCCTTCTTCCTGAGAAAACGAACAGTAAGTTACAAAGTAGACTTTAATCAGTGCCCCACAAGAAATTTTACTAGTACATATACAAAACATACTGTTTCTGGTGCTATGAGCTTCTTTTAGGTTGTCCTGTCCTTGTCAGGAAATCTAACAGTGTTTTAAGCTTTTAGAAGCGTGGAACCTGGTAGCCCAGACATCAGGCTGCAGACATACATGTCAGCAAATCTGCTCTGAACCATGCATCATTTAGGCTTCAAGGTCCTGTTCTAAAAGAGGGTGAATGCACAGTTGCTGCCTTAGAGGGAGAAGAGACTTCTGCATCTCCTCAGGCCTGTCCAATGCCAAAGTAAAGTAAGTGGGGATCTTGTTTCAAACACAAGGAAAAGAAAGCCTTGACATTTGAACAGGTGGAGCTCACTGTGAGCCCTCATGGTCAGCAAACCTGCTGTAGGAGTGATGCACAAGAGGTTATAAATGCTGCATTGTAATCCAGCCTCAGTTTACAGGAAAAAACAAAACCTATTTAATTCATTTTATCAAAATCTTTCATCTCTCTGCCTTTGTCTTTGCTTCATCACACCAGGTGATGAAGCCAGGGGAACCCAGAGACATTTATCTCCTGCCTTTTATGTGTTTGGTTTTGGGTTTTTTTTTTGTTGTTTTTAGTTTGTTTTCCATTTTTCAGTCATGTATAGACCCCTTCTGTGGTGGTGAGAAAAGAATGCAAGTATTTTACTCGTAAAGACAGGTGGAGAAGTCCCCACACTGAGTGCTATATAGGCCTGGTTACCTTTTGTGTCTCTGTACTAATTGGTTCGAATGGATGGTGTTTAGTTCCCACAATTATGTCTGCTAGAGAATTCCTACATATCTAGCCTTGGGGAATTAAGCTTTGGAAAATTTAGTACCCATCAAAGCAGGAGATGGCTTGTACAGTTTGTATCCCAACTCCCCCAAACTCCCCTTGTTCCACCCACCCCCCAGTTTCTTCCAGAAAGCTTAAGAAAAGAGCCCTTTGTCTTCTTTTCAGGAAAGTTACACTGAAATTCATCTGTGCTTTATTTGTCTGCTTTCATTTGTGCCATTCATCAGCAGCTGTGGGTTTTATAGGACAAAGCAGATGAATTCCTAACCTCCACATTCAAGCAATGCATTGGGAAAGGTTCAACACCACCCTCCCCCCTCCTTTTTTTCGGGGGGGTCGGGGGGAGGATCCAGTTTAAATATTATAGCTTTCAGTTTCAGTACTGAGACATCCCTGGAGTGTGCTTCTCTACGTGCCATTAAAGTGGTGTGACAGTTTTGCTGGGTTGTAGAAGGGGTACATCTATACAGACACATCTATGTAAAGAGATCTCATTCTTAGTATGGCAAAAATTAGCATCTTCTAGGGAAATGTAGTTTAGAAGTTTGCTTTATGGGATTTTATGATTAAACATTTTTTTTCCCAATAATAGCTTCATTTCAAACATCATCAGTTAGTAGAACTTGAATTTGCCTTTCGTAGACTCTTCAAATGTGGTACAGTAAAATTGTATAATTTCTCTAAAGTTAATTTTTGATGTGGGATTCTTAAATAATTGCATGAACAAGTAGGGAAGAGCACCTTTTTTTTTATATCTGGTCTAATTTATGTACCAAACACGTAAACACCTGGCAGCATGATTAACATGCTTTACCTTCACAAATTAAAAGTGTCTTAAACCCAGACTTCTTTTTAGACTCTTAATTTAGGTCTGTCATTCCTTTTCTCCCCAGATCAGATCTAAAAAGCATAATTTACACTCATCTCAGTTTAAATTGTAGAATACAGATCAGATAAGAATAAGGAGTGCCACACCTCTTTTTCTTAATCCCTTCAGAAAGCTTTCGGCAGATTTAATAACTAGCATCTTCATCAACTCCCTCTAAGAGCCAGTAGGTGCTGGAGCAGGCCTTAAATCTTTTTAGTTTTGTTGATCCACCTGGAATAACAAATTCTTTCTGTTTCTCTACAGACTCTTCATACTCCGAGCCTCCTGATGTTCAGCAGCAGTTGAACCACTACCAGTCTGCAGCTTTGGCCAGGAACAACAACAACATCAGCCCAATCCCACTTTCTGGGAGTGCTGCAGGATTGGACAAAACAGAAGCCATCCTTAACTGTGAATTTTGTGAATTCTCCTCGGGTTATATACAGAGCATTCGGCGTCACTACCGTGACAAGCATGGAGGGAAAAAACTCTTCAAGTGCAAAGATTGTTCCTTTTATACAGGCTTTAAGTAAGTACTGTGCAAAACAGATAAACTGAATTCAAAAGGGTTTTTTAGCACTTGAAAAGATTTCTGAGGTCTTAGAGAGATGGCTATAGCTAACAGAAACATGGCCACTGCAGACCAGGGAGAGGAACATAGGAAATGCCATGCCAGATCACAGCAGCATCCATGTAATCCATTTTCCTCTCTCCTACAACAGCTGGTACCATCTGCTGCAGATGAAAGCAGAGCAAGTCCTTGCAGTAGGATTTAGAATCACCGAAATAGAATCATTTAGGTTGAAAAAGACCTTTAAGAACACAAACTCCAATCGTTAGCTTATCACTGCCAAGTCCATGTCCCTAAGCACCACATCTACACATCTTTTAAATACCTCCAGGGATGGTGACTCAACCACTTTCCTGGGCAGCCTGTTCCAATGCATGACAATCTTATTGGTGAAGAAATTTTTCCAAATATTCAGCCTCAATCTTCCTTGGTGCAGCTTGAGGCCCTTTTGTTTCATAGTGTCTCTTGTTACTTGGGAGAAGAGGCTGACCCCCACCTCACTACTACCTCCTTTCAAGTAGCTGCAGAGAGAGATAAGGTCTTCACTGATCCTCCTTTCCTCCAGACTAAACAACCTCAGTTCCCTCAGCTGTTCCTCATCACAGTTGGGCTCCAGACCCTTCACCAGCTTTGCTGCTCTTTCCTGGAGAGACTCCAGCACCTCAATGTCTCTCTTGTACTGAAGCGCCCAAAACTGAGCACAGGATTTGAGGTGCAGTGCTGAGTACAGGGGGATGATCACTGCCATGGCCCTGCTGGCCACACTATTGTTAATACAGGCCAGGATGCCATTGGCCTTCTTGGCTGCCTGGGCCCAAGCTGGCTCATGTTCAGCTCCATCAATCAGCACCCCAGGTTCTTTTCCACTGAGCAGATTTCCAGCCATTCTTAGAATCATAGAATAGAATCTTGGAATAGTTATGGTTGAAAAGGACCATAAGATCATCTAGTTCCAACACCACTGCTGTGAGCAGAGACACCCCACACTAAACCATGTCACCCAAGGCTCTGTCCAGCCCGGCCTTGAACACCAGCAGAGATGGAGCATTCACAGCTTCCCTGGGCAACCCATTCCAGTGCCTCACAACCCTCACAGCAAAGAACTTCTTCCTTATATTAAATCTAAACTTCCCCTGTGTAAGTTTTAACCCGTTACCCCTTGTCCTATCACTACAGTCCCTATTGAATAGTCCCTCCCCAGCATCCATGCAGGCCCCATTCGGATACTGGAAGGCTGCTATGAGGTCTCCATGAAGCCTTCTCTTCTCCAGGCTGAACAGCCCCAACTTTCTCAGCCTGTCTTCATATGGGAGGTGCTGCAGCCCCTTTATCATCCTCATGACCCTCCTTTGGACTTGTTCCAACAGTTCCATGTCGTTTTTATGTTGCGGACACCAGAACTGCACTCAGACTCCAAGTGGGGAGTCTGTGTAGAGGAGCAGGATCGCCTCCTTCAACCTGCTGGTCACACTCCTTTTGATGCAGCCCAGGATACAGCTGTTTTCTGGGCTGTAAGTGCACACTGAAGCCAGCTCATGTTCATTTTCTCATCAATTAACACCCCCAAGTCCTTCTCCGCAGGGCCGCTCTGAATCTCTTCTCTGCCCAACCTGTAGCTGTGCCTGGGATTGCTCTGACACAGGTGTAGGACCTTGCACTTGAGATGGTTAAACTTCATGAGGTTGGCATCAGCCCACCTCACAAGTGTGTCAAGGTCCCTCTGGATGGCATTCCTTCCCTCCAGCGTATCAACTGAACGAGCCTGTAGAATTGCATGCAGTTGTTATGCCCCAGACGCAGGACCCAGCACTTTGCCTTTTTGAAACAACTCACACAGCTGGCCTCAGCCCATGGATCCAGCCAGTCCAGATCCCTCTGCAGAGCCTTCCTACCCTCCAGCAGGTCAGGACTCCCACCAAGCTTGGTGTTGTCTGCAAACTGACTTGAGGGTGCTCTCAATCCCCTTGTCCAGATCATTGATAAAGACACTAAACAGAACTGGCCCCTCAGTACTGGGTCCTGGGGAGCACCACTTGTGCCCATCTGCCAACTGGATTTAACCCCATTCACCTTCACTCTCTTGGGCCCAGCATCCAGCTGGTTGCTGTTTTTTACTCAGCACAAGCACACCCGTCCAGGTCATTGGCAGCCAGTTTTTCCAGGAGAATACTGGGTGTTAGAGGCTTTTCTAAGGTCTAGATAACATTCACAGCCTTACACTCATCCACTAAGCATGTCACTTTGTCATAGAAGGAGACCAGGTTGATCAAGCAGGACCTGCTTTTCTCAAACCCGTGCTGACTGGGCCTGATCAACTGGTTGTCCTGTATGTGCTGCATGTTGGCACTCCAGATGATCTGCTCTATAACGTTTTCTGACACCAGTCAACTGGGACCTCCCAGGTTAGCCAACACAGCTGATAAATGGTGCAAAGCCCCCTCGGTACTTTTGGATGGATCCCATTTGGTCCTTTAGACTTGTGTGTGTTTAAGGTATAGAAGATCACTGACCATTTTCCCTTGGATTATGGGGCCTTCATTCTCCTTCCTGTTCCTGTCTGCCAGCTCAGGGGGCCGGGTACCCAGAAAACAGCTAGTCTTCCTATGAAAGACTGGGGCAAAGAAGGTGCTAAATACCTCAGTCTTTTCCTCAGCCATATCACTGTGCTTCCACCTGTGTCAAGTGAAGGATGGAGATTCTCCTTAGCCCTCCTTTTGTTGCTAATGTATTTGTAAAAACATTTTTATTACGTTTTATGGCAGTAAGCACATTTAGTTCTAGTTGGGCCTTGGCACTTTTAGTTTTCCCCCTGCATAACCTCACAAGATCCTTGTAGCCCTCCTGAGTTTCCTGCTCCTTGTTCCAAAGGTCACAAACTCTGTTTTTTTCTCCCTGAGTCCCAGCCTAAGGTCTCTGTTCAGGCAGGCTGGTCTTTTTCCTGCTGGCTCATCTTTTGGCACATGGGGACGCCTGCTCCTGTGCTTTTAAGAATTCTTTCTTGAGGGATGTCCAGCCTTCCCAGAATCCTTTGTGCTTCGGGGCTGCCTCCCAAAGAACTCTGTCAGCCAGTCTCCTGAACAGGCCAAAGTCTGCCCTCTGGAAGTCCCAAAGCAACAGTTCTGCTGATCCTCCTCCTTCTCCCAGAACTGGACACCAATCATTTAATGACCGCTATGCCCAAGACAGCCTCCAACCACCATGTCACCCAAGTCCCTCTCTGTTTGCGAACAGCAAGGCCAGCAGGGCACCAAGTTACTTGCTGAAGGAAATGGTATAGGTAGAACTTTTTCCTCGGCAGAGGCAATAAGAGTGCTATCCTTATCCTCAAATGTGAAAATTTCTCTGCAAAAATAAGGTCATTTCCTGGTGCAACCAGTGTGAAGCATGGGAAAATCAGGTGTCCTAGGGAGACAGGAGAGTTTATATCGCATCTCTGAAGAAACCTCTGTAATGTAATTTTATTTCTCCCACCATCTATCTAGGTTGAAATGCGAAGTATTCTCTGGCATATTTGATGACATACAGAGATATTTCAGAAAATCCAATTGGATGTGCAAAGTTTAAAAACTCAGTGCTGTGTGTGTTTGTGTGTGTGCATGTTTTTAGCTGCTGTTCAGCAAGGGAAAATATGCACCTGTGCTATTCGTCATTTCCTCCTGATATGCTGGACCCCCAGGCACAACACCCTCAGCTGACATTTGAGGTCTCTTAAGTTTTTAGGAGACTGGTGATGGTAAGCAGTAAGGTTGGATAAAAGGGAGTGGTTCTGCTTAACAAAATGTTGAAAACAAACCTGAGAGAATCTACAGAAGGGGAACCTGTAGGTATATTTCTCTAGCTTCTCTTGCTACCTTAATGTTAAAATTTACTATTATAATAGTAAAATGGCTGGTACTGCTGAACCCAAGACAGTTCTGGTTGCTATTTATCTAGAAATTGCCAGGTCCATTCAATCTGTTCATATCTGGCAAATGCCATTTTCTTCAACCTGGATGAAATAAAATGATCTTAAGCAATATTTAAAAGGATTCATAGTTGCATAAGGGAAAAGTGTTCTTTCAGGTGATGTTTCATTCAGGAATTAAGTCTTGGGTTTTTAGAGAAGCAGAGTATGTTTTCTGTCTTTAAGAAGGGGGAGGGGAGCAAAAAGCCACATACCAATCCCCTCTTCAATTCACCATAGAAACTTAACTGCATGAAAGGATTCACTGAAGTTGATAGAAATACACCTGTAGAATTCAGTGATCATTGGGTTGGGCCCAAAGCCAGTTGTGTTAGTAAGTTGCTTTGTGTTCAAGCTGAGAGTCTTGAAGAACTTAAAAGAGACTAATTACTCTCAGTGTGGCAAGGTCCTTTGCTTTTGCAAGCTTTACCACTGCTTTAGGAAAAAATGACCAAGTTCACCAGACACCTTTCCCTTGTTGAGCTTGTGGTTATAGGTGTACAGTTAACTTCTACTGTTTGCATGTCTCTTGAAGCTTTTAAGTGTGAAGCCACTGTAATGTCAGCATGATTTTTTTGCATGTGTAAAAATACTGTGGAGTATTCATTCATTCCTCCACATTAATAAGTACAGTATTATTAGTCTTGGATTTTCAGATCCTTATAGGTGATGCTTTAAAACTTAACTACTCAGAGCCAGACTTATTGTGAACCCAAGTCTGTTTTGTAACCTGGATTTTAACATTTTAACTGATTTTGGACTTTTACTACAAAGACAGAGGTGGTTAAGGATGTTAACTGCCTCCAGAAATAAGTCTATCCTCACCCATGCAAGTCAAGAATAGTTGATAGGGTTTGTTGAACTTGCTAAAAATTTAATCTTTGACAGAGAAAGCACACTGAATATTTCAGCCTGAAGACTAATAATGAGCATGAATGATGGGAATTCTTTTGCTATCTTAACTATAGCAATGTGACTATAGAGCAACTCATGCAAAAGAATATCTTGTCAGAATCAGTGTTTGTTACTTGAGGATATAAGCCTGCAAATACCTCTGCTCATGTGTTACTCATGTGAGTAGCCCCACTGAAATGCCATGTGGCACTGTGGAGATAAGGCTGAGAGCTATCTGTACCATTTTACACAACACGTCCCTTATAGAGCTATGACACTTCATCGTTCCCTGCACACCTCTTCTGACTGCTTCCATCTCTCCCTCCTGTTTCACAGATCTGCTTTTACTATGCACGTGGAAGCTGGGCATTCAGCAGTTCCTGAGGAAGGACCCAAAGACCTTCGCTGTCCTCTTTGCCTATATCACACCAAATACAAACGCAACATGATTGACCATATAGTACTGCACAGAGGTAACAATAATCTGCGTATGTGTCTGTATCTGATGAGGGGACTGCTGAACAACACTTTTGTCTTTCAGACTGGTTTAATTAAATTTTCCTCTCTCTGTACACAAGGACAAATATGTTGAATAAGTCATCAGCCCTTGAGTATCTTTTGTTTAATTTCTAAATGATGCATCTTATTTATTTACTGTAAAATTCAGAGTTAGCCAGTGCTGAAACAGTGCAGCTTGAAAATGGTTTTTAAGCTTTTTCTCTAGAAAAGTCATCAAACACCTGTTTAGCAAAAGTTGCCCAAAGCTGCAGCTCTGAATTAGGGCAGAGTTGTTTCCTGCTTATGATATTGTTATCGTAAAGGCCTTGCTATCATGAACTCTGTGACAATTTATATCACTAAACATAGAGACCCCAAAATACCCCTTGATTACTTGCTTGAATTTTTTCTCTTCAGTATTCTTAGGATCAAAACAAGAATTAAAATATTTTTGTTTTTCTTTAAGACACTTTTTCTATCTTTACCTTTCCTGTCTTGATTTTAAAGACAGCTAGAAGCAGGATTAGGAATTTCTATGTTCTATTAACTGCAGGCTTGCTAGCTCAGAAGAGACAGCTGTTTGGGCTCTCTGGGCTGGGATTCCTGCCCACAGCTATCACACTTGATGCTTGTAGATGGTCTGTTGGCTGCCGAAATCCAAACCCATGTGTTGGGATGGCACTCTGCCTGCTCGCAGGTTGGGCAGAGTTTCACAGTAGGGTATTGGTGGTGAGCAAACACAAGTTTTGCATGCCATCTTTTTTTCTGGAGGAGATCCTGGTGTGACAAGCACTATCATAATTCCGTGTAACATACCACTTTCCAGTGTTGGTAGCTTAAAGTCCTTCATGTACCAAAGCAGTGAGGTTGGCAGAGATCATCGAAGTTTCTATCTGCTAGCAGGGCTATTCTGAGGGAACATCTGGGAAAAATGACCTGTCAGTGATTCAGACAGCAAATTACAAAGCTGCCTTATTTGGTTGTAAGGGTTTGGCAGATGCTTTAGCTTTTGCTTCCTGTCTTTGAAGGTGTTGCTGTGTCAATTTTGCCCAGCTTCAGACTAATACTCCAGAATTAGCTCACTTCAGAGGAGTGGAGGATTTAGTTAACCCCTGCGCAGGGGACCATGCAGTTCCAAGTGCTGCTGAGGTGTGCTCTGTTTTGTGGCTGTGCCAGGGCCCCTGCGGAAAATGACAGACCTTTAAAATACGTATAGACAAGCTGAGGGAGAGCTGGATGGGCCTAGTATGGGTCTTTTCCATCATGCCTAGAACTGACCCTGGAAATGTCCAGTTGCAGAAGTGGAAGACCACTTCATGAGCTCAGGCAACTGTACTGCCTGTACAGAGATGTTTCTGACCAATTTCAAGGAGGTGCTTACCTCCTGGGTAAGTGAAACTGTGGATTTGTTTTTTTGTAGAGCTGTTGCTTCAGTTGCACAAACCAAATCTCAAGCCTTTGTACTGCTGAAACAAAGCTGATAGCAAAGGACATAATGGAGAGGTAAAACAGAGTAAAAGAGGCTTTAACGTAAAGCTGATAATCTCAAAGGTAACTGTTGATGGGCAACTTTTTTCTCTGGCATCAAGCTTCCATGTAATGAAAGAAATAGGGTCCATTCTCAAATTCCTTTCTAGTGCATATATCCAGCTAAAACCTCCTCTACTGTTATTTTTGATTGTGTGGCAGCTGAAGCAGACAATTTTGGCAAGATTTAACTTACACTGAAAGAAATACTGTGGGATGGTGAACGTAGTCTGAGATAGCCTGCCTTCTTTATAGCTGTTACATTGATAAAACAACGGCAGAGCCTTGAGGTGTGGTCCAGGAATATTAGTTTTGACATAGATGGAGTAGTGCAGTGTGTAAGATAAAAAGTGAAGGATTTGATCCATTCATAGTTAATGTTCCTCCTATGTAAAAAAGCTGTTTACAGATACATGACTCTTACATTACTTCCAAGTTGTTGCACCCTTAACCCTTGGTGAAACAGCAGGTGCTTGAAATGAGTATATATTTCCCTCTTAATTTCCCTCTTCCTTCCCTACAGAAGCCACCTTCAGGTTAGAATTTTTGTTTATGTTCACTTTGCTTTTCTTGTGTTATTGTGCTGCCTTTGATTCAGGGAGTGTTCATGTGAGTGTGAGATAATAGGTTTTGGTAGTCTGAATTAAGGAATGTTACATTACTCCAGACTGGTAGATAAAAAGGGTTTATACTGTCTCATGTTTTAGGTTTTTTAGTCAGTGCCAGGTGCTAGAGGAAAAGTAAATTTTCAAATATATTAATTAGTATTTCTCTTTTTGAAAACTTCACTTGAGTTTTTCACATTTGAAACCAGCTGTGTCACTTATTTCAGTGAGTTCAAAAGCACACAGCTGCAAAAACGTTGTAAAAAGTCTCCTTATGACCTCAGAATCATAGCTTTAAATTCTGTTGTCTCTTAGATCCTATTCTCCCCTCCTGTTTTACCACCCTGAACAACCACAACTTGGTGTCTTTATGGCTAGAGAAACTGTTGTTGGTTTAGAAAAGAATTACAACTCCACAGTTTTTTTCAAAGGCATAGCTTTGGGGAAAAACTTACACTTTTTGAAGCGGCCAAGGAGGAAGTAACGAGATAGGACAGCTTTTGTGTTCAGGAGAAGTTGAGCAAGATGGAATATTTTGTTGGGCTGTAGTAAAGTCTTGTAAGCAGTGGTGGCAGGTGAATTGGCCAAAGGTGCATGAACAGTGGAGCTTTTGCCACCTTCTAGAAACCCCAAGGAAGTTTGTATTTCTGTAGTTGTCCTTGGATATATTACCCTCCTCACTAAAAATGAGAGCACAGTGACTCAGATCCACATGTGGATTGCTGCGTCTCGCATTCCTCTAGCCTCCATGTCTGAGGTTCAGGCCTGTTTTTTTTCATTTGTTTGTTTTAATCTGTTGTTAGGGATGAACCTGCATGAGGGGGATCAAACTTCTTTAATCTGCAGTCCATAAGGAACAACAATACTAAATTTCAATGTTCTAGTTCAAAATGTCAGTTGAGTAACAGAAGGCCATAAATGAGGATTTTCTGGTGACCCTTAGCTGAAGGATCAAATTTAGGGTTTCTCTTGTGCACACAGCTAGAGGAACTGCAGTGTGTGTTATGCACATCGGATTCTGGCTCTATGAAATGACTGAAATTAATTGCTGCTCTGTTAAGTGTCAGTGCTTTGTTTGAGAAGTGGAGAGTTTGAAAACTCAGCAAGAGCTTTTTCAGTGCATCATGCATGCCAATTTTGAATCGGAGCCTTCTGAAAGTTGTGGGTGTGTAGGGAGGTTTCTGCCCCTGGCTGAACTTCACAGCCTCTTCCAGGAAAAGGTGCTGCGTTGCTTACCCTCTCATTCCTCAGAGACTTCAGAGGTGATTTAGGTGTGATGGTGAGGAGACCAGCTTTGATTTTTATAGAGCCAGCAGGGTGATGCATTGGGAGGCACCCTGCAGCTTCCCTGTTTATTACATTTCTAACAGCCATTCCTTGCTGCTGTCAAGTACTGAACCAAAATGGACCTTTGGTCTGGCTGATTTATGGATGGTTTTGTATTTGCAGGCTTTGCTACTCTGACTCACAGATGGGCCTCATTTGCCCCCAGAATTTAATTCCCAACCTCTTCACCCCGTAAGCAGTTACATTTATGAGGACACTTGCATATGTAGCCTTGGAGGATTACCCCTGTCATTGAAGAAAGAATTGTTGTATTTTGTTTTTTTTTTGTGTGTGGATCCAGCTTAGTTGCCATTCCTTTGTAGATGTCCTGTATATCCATACAGCAGATCTTCCTCTTTGGGTTGGTGGTAGTTGACAAGTGGTATTTCATAAAGTTTGTTAAGTGAATGTTGTCCTGTTCCTACAGAAGAGCGGGTTGTTCCCATTGAAGTCTGCCGTTCCAAACTGTCGAAGTATTTGCAGGGAGTTGTTTTCCGCTGTGACAAGTGTACTTTTACCTGCTCCAGTGATGAGAGCTTGCAGCAGCACATAGAGAAGCACAATGAACTGAAACCTTACAAATGCCAACTCTGCTACTATGAGACCAAACACACAGAGGAGCTGGATGCTCACCTTCGAGATGAGCATAAGGTAACATCCAGATAGTTTTCACTTGTAGCAGTCTCTTTGCAAATGCTCTATTAGTTTACTTGCATATAAATTCTTGAGTAGCCAATTTGCCATTGCATTTTTTCCTTTCTCCCTCTCCAAATCTGGATACTAATTCCATGTTGGGCTTCACTTCCTCTGTTTTCTATTATTTATTTATCTTTTAAAAACTCGAAATTCAGGATTTCTAAAGCTGTTCAGATTGATCAGAATTAGCAGAGTGTTGTATGCAGAGTATGATTATCTGAAAAAGGCTCTTGTGTATGCTAGGTTTATTTAACGAGGGGGGGGGGGGGAAAGGTTGTGAAACAATATTATGGCTGTGTGATTCAGCTTCTCTAAAAGGCAGGAGATTCCAAACATAAGATTGCTCTGGCAACTTCAGCGGCAGTGAGGTGCCATGCATATTTTAATAACAAAGAGAGCAATACATCCCTGTTTACATTTAACAAGGGAAAGATAAACAGCAAGTAAAACCAGGTCCTAAGTCAAGGCTGCTTTGGAGTTTTTGTGGGGTGCCTGAATGCAAACCTGATACAGTATCTGAGAAGTCATTAGAGGCTTTCCACAGACTGTTAGCTTTGAATTTCTGTAGCTGTGAGCTGTTTAGCTGAGAAACACTTAAATTATAGAACTGAAATGTGTTTTGGAGTATTTGTTAGACTGCTTCCTTGTCATATTTCCACCTGTTGGAGGGAGCTGAGCTGCCCAGGTCCTCCCTAAAAAATCACTGCTATTTTATTGACTTGAATGACACAGCCAAATACATTTATATTGATAGAAATAGCATCAGAATTCCCAGAAAAACTCTTAATGCTTAAAAAATATATGGCTGTCTTATAAAAATTAACTCTGTAAACTTATGGTGACCTGCCATCCTTATCTGCCCTAATCTTTACTACTTCTGGAGAGTCTTCTGCAACTAACATGAGATGTTCCATGCCTCCTAGTCACCACAGTAAGACACCTGGCATATCCACGAGGCACTATTCCTCATTCTTTTGACACAGTACGTCAGGCTAGGAAAATTATTACCTTACTTGGCTCTCCCTTCCAATCCAAATGTGCATTGATGGAGTTTTGTAGTTCAGGATATATTTTCCCCATTTCTCTTTGGTAATTTATATCACACTAATTTGTGTCCACGTTCTGGGCTTAGATACCCAAGTGATATATTGCACTTTAAAGAGTTCCTGTGCATGAGCTGATTTGAATTAAGTGCCTTGCATGTGGTCTTGTTTGTTTATATCTCAGTGGGTAATGTTGTAAGTCAAGAAAACCTCGTCACAGCTGCCTGTATGGAGTAGTACTAGGAATCTGCACACCAGGATAGTTTGCTATTTGGAGATACACTACAGTCTGATTCACATGGTCCTTATGTTCATTCACATTTGCTTTCCCACAGAGGGATAAAAAATGGGCAGTGAGTGTTGATATTTCATTCACAATCTTGCAAGAGGTGTTGTACTGCACTCCATTTCCATCCTCTCTGCCTCTGTGGCTCAGTGCCTGTGCTGCTGGAGTGCTGTCTCTTTGCATGAAACATGAATCCAAAATCCTTCCCAGCAGTGATCAATGAGCTCAGAGGGCACTTGTCATCCAACAAGTATTAGCCCTAGTGTCCTGGTCATGCTCCATGCTCTCTGCCTCTGCTGTAAATCTCGACTGCTCCTCTGCTGTTTCTCTTGGATGTCATGGAGTTCCTGACTTCCAAGCCCTAAACTGCTACTTTCATGCTGCTGCTGTGAGCTGTTAAGTAGCTGATGCGTTTCACCCTAGGGTTAGCTGAATTTGACTGCTGGCCGGAGTGTTCCCATTATAGCCTGTGTATCAGTTTGCAAAGCACTTTGCAGTTCTTTGTAACGAAAATTAATCTGTTATTAATGAGTGAAAGTGTAGTAGTAAAAGACCCATCTTCTTGTGAATGAAGCTGAATGAACCAGTCACAAAGAATTTTCCTTCAGTGTGGATGTACAATAGTAGTGTTTGATCACAGTGGTTGAATGATGCCATAAAAAGGGGATGAAACTTAAAAGTGTTTTGCATTTCTTGGATTTTGTTTTGTTTTAATGCATCAAAACCAGGAAAAAATGGGGGAGGGGGTGTTTGCTGAATGTCATTGATTTTTCAAAACCAAAAATGAGAAATGAAGAATAAGCAGCAAAAGAAGAAGGAAAAAAAAAAAGCATGTCACCTCTAACTGAGCAGGCTTTGGGGTGTACTCTGTTACGTTTTACATATGTGATGGTTTTTCTGAATAGCTGAGGGGTGTGCTGATTGCTGAACAAAGTGTATCTTTCAAAGGTGAGTCGTAATTTTGAGCTCGTTGGACGTGTTAACTTGGACCAGTTGGAACAAATGAAGGGGAAAATAGAGAGCTCCAGCAGTGATGAAGAAGAAAAAGAAGAAGAAGAGTTAAGCCCCAAGACTGAAGAGAGAGGTCAGTGCAGCTTTTTTTGGTTTGGCTTTCTTTTTTCCACTCCAACATGCCCTACCAGTCTCATCAAGCAAGGTCAGCTGTTGACTCTACCACACATTCCTGTAGAGCCATGCAGGTATGGCAGCAGGAGCAGAATGGGGCTTTTGTGAAGACATTGCTCCTCTCATGTTTTCTAATCCTTATTACAAGTTTTCTGTCTCTTAAGAAAATATGTACTATGAGAAAACACAGATAGCATCTGTGATTTATCTGCCCATGCAGATAACATCTGTAAGAGCCTGGAAAACTACGTAAGTGGAGTATTTTAGTGGTCTGTCAGATTTTCTGTTTTGGTAACAAATTGTCAGCTTTTCACTTAACATTGTTCAAGTGAAGGATGGAAGGGGTCATGCCCAAACTTTCTTATGGGCTGTTATTAACTGTGCCCTGCATTCCTTGTCAGACAGAGTCAGTCCTGTTGCAGTTGCTGCAGTTGGTAGATCTGGAGCCAGAGCACTTCCATGCATGCCCTGTACTGTTGTGTGTTCAAATATGTGCCCAAGTTCATACCTAAGACTAATTACTCTGACCTCAGCAAGGCTAGGCCATGTGCTTGCTAATGCTTTTGGTTTGGTCAAAGTTAGATTAGCAGGGGAAAAGTTCTCTGTAAATTGAATCCTTTTCAACTAGGAGTTTCTTGACTTTCCCTTCCAACAACCTTCCCCCTTGAAAACCAGGATATTGCAGTATCTGTTGTAAACTGTATGTTGTTTAGCCTGCTCTAGTGCACAATTCATCAGTTAAATGTAGTTCATCAGTTAAGTGCAGTATGCTCACAAGTCTTTAACATCTTTAGCCCTGTGATGTCTGAATGTCAGGTTCCTGGAGTCACTCACCCTCTTGATTCTGATGCATGCAGTTAGTTAGCCATGTTCTAAGTATTTTAACTAAAGGTATGCTACCATGTTTATTTTTTCCTCCTGAATTTTCAGCTCTCAAGCTGACAAAAGAAAATGTACCTCCCTACATCTTTTCAGGTGCTGAAGAACTGACATTTCTGAATTCACAGGCTGTTTACAGAATAGGAGGGGATCAGGTCATGCCTTTTAATAGCAAGACCCCAGCATCTTGGCTTTTGTTTAGCATCTCTGCAGCATAAATTCAGTCTGCACTTATCACTAGCACTTGACTTCAGGAGTGGTTAGTGATAGCTTTTACTTAAATGAGAAAGGAAGTGAGTTGGGTAGGCAAAAATTTATGTTTCTATGAAAAATATCCTTCACAAGATCTTAGGTGAAACAGTAGAAAAACCAGAGAAGGACCTAAAGGAATGTTTGTTCTATATGCATTTTAAGTTCAACTTCAGTATCTTGGGGAAACATGCTTGGGTGTCTGTTGAGGGACAGCTTTGACCCGTATTGGTTCATGATCTGAACAGTGATTGTGTAATGATTTGACTAAAGGACCTTAGCTGCAGGTGTAGCAGGCTCATTAATGTTTAGTGTAGATCCACAGCTAGCAGGGGATGAAGAGTCAAGCTGTCCTTGTGAGTGTTACCTTAGCATTACATACAAGCACAGGTGCTGAAGTGACCTTGGAAGCCATGGTATCTAGATCAAGGGGAAGAAGGTGCTATCTGCCAAGTCTTTCAAATCCCTGTAAAATGCACCACGGGGAGTGGGACAGCCCAAGGTGAAGTTCAGTGTTTAAATTTGCTTTAGGTTGCACTGTGAAATAATAAAAATACCACTATCTATGCTAGAAATTTAAATTTGCAAGGATAATAGCTGTGTTATCCCCTTGTTTCATATGGTAAATAATTAAGCAAGGGATAGGGTCTTAATACTAATTTTTATTTTGTACTTTTTCCACCTGTGTCTGTGCTTTATTGATCTGTAACTGGCTAAAATGATTTCTGCATGCTTATTCTAATGATCAGCCTAAAAAGATCATGCATATTTCCATATTGATTTGCAGATACTCTTTCCTGACTGGCCTATAGGGTCAGTGTTTCACAATTGTTACTTTTAATCCCTTTTAATTTGTTACCATGTGCAATACATTACACTAAAATAGGTAGGAAACACAGAAAGCCCTTCTCTGCTACAGCAAGGATATTTAGAAAATATCCAGATGTATGGACTGTATTTTTCTAGAGAAATTATGGATTACTACTAAAGGTGGAAGATGCAAGGTACACTTTCAAACAATATCCCAGTGAGACAGGAACTGAAGGTGTGGTGGTTGCTGAATGCTGAGTTGTATGCTGACGTCTCCCTGAGGATTTTAGGAAGATGGATTTAACACAGAAATGGTTTGCCCTGTTAGCAGAGGACCAGAAACTATGGTTTTAAATATAGCTTGTCACAGTGGCTAATGCTTTCACAGCTTTCAAACCACATCAAATTGTGTAATCCTGTATGCCACTTGGGTGCTTTTGGCAATTCTAGCCTTTGTGGTGTTAGCAGGAAGTGGGATTTGCTGAGAGTGCTTCTGTGTGCTCTGAGTATTTGGAAGCAAACGCTGTCTGACCTCTCTGAAGTCTGTGACTGTCAGAACCAGGATTTCTTCCCCTGAGTCAAGCAGCTGCCTAGATTCAGCACTTTAACTTAGGGCTGGTATGTGCAGTACTGAAGGTGCAAAGAAGAACGTATTGCTTCTCCAAATGGGCTGTTGGACAGTGAACTAAAGAAGGGCTCTTGCCCATGTAAACAGCAGAGTTCAGCAGAGCTGAACTGCTGTCTTGGATGGGAAAGGAAGGGAGTTGTTGTCTGTTACTAAAGGATAGGAGAAAATATATTGACTTGGGTGGAAGAAGATGAGGGGGGAAAAGAGGGTGTCTGGCATACAGCATGGAAAGAACAGCTCTTCCTGGTAGAAGTGCAGCCTAGAGGGACTGTTTGTCTTTACTGACCTTTATGTCTTGGTCTTGGCAGAAAGTGGAATCGAGAGGTGTTTTTCCACAGTAGACAAAAATAAATGTCCATGAGTGCTTGTGTGTGTGATTCAGGAAAACTGCAAAGAGGTTAGGTGTCTGAGCAGTCTTGTTACCTCTCTTCTGCAGGCTCCACAGAAGAGCAGTTCTGATAGTGCTCCAGAGAAGCAGTCAAAATGCACATTCCTAGAAACAAAACTAAAACACTGTTTTTAAAGTTAAAGAGGGGAAGTTCAGACTGGATATAAGGAAGAAGTTCTCTACTGTGATGGTGGTGAGACACTGGAACATGTTGCCCAAGGAAGTGATAAGTGCTCCATCCCTGGCAGTGTTCAAGGCCAGGTTAGACAGAGCCTTGGGCAACATGGTCAAGTGTGAGGCATCCCTGCCCATGGCAGGGGGGTTGGAACTAGATGATCTTAAGGTCCTTTCCAACCCAAACCATTCTATGATTCTGTGATTCTATGAAAACTGATTGGGAAGTAGGGTGAACAATACTGTGTTTTCTGAAGAGGAGATGGATTTACTGCAGTAGCATTTGCTAATCTTAATGGGAATTGCAAGTATAAATCATGGACTGGTTTTGGTTGGAAGGGACCTTTAAAGATCAGTCCCTCTGACATGAGCAAAGACATATTTCACTAGATCCAATTGCTGAAAGACTCATCCAGTCTTACTACCTATTGATGGGACATCCACACATTATCTGTGGAACCTGTTCCAGTACCTCAGCACCCTCATATTAGAAAATTTCTTCACTGTGTCCAATCTAAATCTACTCTCTTTCACTTTAAAAACATTAGCCCTTGTCCTGTCACTACAGACCCTGATAAAAAGTCTGTCTTTCCTAGAAGCCCCTTTAAGAACTGAAAGACCACAACAAGGTCTCTCCAGAGCCTACTCTTTCTTCAGGCTGACCAACCCCAGCTGTCTTTGAGCAGAGCAGCCTCTATGTTGCATATCAACTTTCTACAGAGATCCAGAATAAACTTTGTATTGTTTACCATACTATTCTTATACAGAACAACAGCATTTGCCTTTAAAACTTTCACCCTCCATAAATATTTGTCCCTGTACCATGACTAGTCCTTATGTTGCAGTGTCTTTATAAATTTACATCACACATAAGGTATTAAAATGCATATGTAAACTGAACTTACTTTCTGGTCTTCCTCTTGACACAGCATCTTTGTGATAACCACATAATAAATCACTGACAGAAAGAAATACAAAGGGTTGTTTTTCCTTTTTCTGTCAGAGGGAATAGGCAAAAATATTATAAGAATCATTTCATGCAAAACATTAGTAAAAGTTAACTAACGAGAAGTCCCAAAAATACATTTACAGCACTTTCACACAGATAATAGGAAATGTGTGGGCATTTTAAGCTCATAGGCTGATCTTGAACAGATTACATCTGAGAGTGAAGAAATCAAGTGAGCGGAGATCAAAACCAAAATGAAGCTAAATCCCTTTTCTTTTATTATGTAGTTTGGGAGGAGTCAGAAAGACATTCTGTTGATTTCTTGCTCAAGATAATCCCTGCTAAGGAATTAATGCTCTGAGCAGATGGTGCTGTCTCATTTCCAGCAAAAGAATCAAGTGAGATAGTCCATGCAATTATTTTTAATGGCTTGTGTGGTGATCTTCTTAATTTGTGAGAAAATGTTTCATCTTTTGTTAAAGCTGGCTGCATTCACATAGAGCTTGGCTTTCAGAAATACCGCTCCCAGAGCTGCCAGTGACTTCACTTGTATTACTAGGTGCTTGAGACTTCTACAAGTGAGGCCTCAAGCACTTTGTATAAAAGATTAGGATGGGTTGAAACACCTACGCAGTTAAGATTTAGAACTTAACCCATGAGACTTTGTGATGAAGGAATATTTATTTATTATAAGTACCACATGTTAAATATAGGAAAATTTTGTTTCCTAAAATTTTACTACCAATTTAAAAATTATAGAGAGGGTTGGTGTTTTTATTCTGCTTTCAAGGCATTTTTTAGCCCTAAACGTATCAGGTTTGGTAAATTAAAACTCCACAATCACTCAATTTGTTGAAATACAAGAACAGGGAGTAGAAACTTGTTACCCTTATTTGCAGATATGTTTTAAGACTTCAGAAAGGGGGCCTACAAGGAAGGTGGGGAAGAACTTTTTATAAGAGCAAGTAATGATAGGACAAGGAGGAATGGCTTTAAAATGGAGGAGGGTAGATTTAGGTTAGACATTAGGGAGAAATTCTTTACTGAGATGGTGGTGAGGCCCTGGCACAGGGTGCCCAGAGAAGCTGTGGCTGCCCCATCCCTGGCAGTGCTCAAGGCCGGTTGGACACAGGGGCTTGGAGCAACCTGCTCTAGTGGAAGGTGGCCCTGCCCGTGGCAGGGGGTTGCAACTGGGTGAACTTTAAGGTTCCTTCCAACCTAAACCAGCCTGTGATTCTATGATGCTGTGATTTGTCACTTGCTCTGTTGCTTTGCTTTGGAGGAGTTACATTTTTACACACACAGTTATTTGATAGGTAAGTCCTTTTGTTTCTCAGGGATGAGAAGGTGCAGCAGAGGGGATCAGAGCAGGATTGTAGTGGTTACTTCTTGCCATGCCTCTTCCGGATTCATGGGCTGTGTTGTCTTTTTTTCCAGATCCCATGATGTTTCCTGAGGGCGGTGCTCCAGGGAAACGCTTCCCATGTGAGTTCTGTGGCCGATCATTTACAGAAGGCTCTGAGTGGGAGCGACATGTGCTAAGACATGGCATGTAAGTTGGTTCGCATTCCTTTGAAAGACCACCAAAGGTAACAGTAGATCACTCTGCATTCTCCCCACCCTGTTCCTTACCTCCGCAAAAGCCCTGTGATGAAGGCAAACACAATTCTATAAGAACAATTCTGTTGTCCCAGGTATGGACACAGTCATCAGATGTTTCTGCATGGGAAGTTCCTGTTCATCCTTTTTAGCACTGCTGCCTGGGATGGCTGTAGATTGTAGGGTTTAACTGTGATTCTGAAACTTGAGATTGACCCAAGGTTAATACCGCTTGGCCAGGATTAACTTTTACCTAAGTGTAAGTTGATCTTGCCAGCCAGCAGAGCAGCATAAAAATGGCAGAAAATTACACGGCCATTTTTAGGAAGGAACTGTTTGGGTTTTTTTTCCCCCTTTATTGTTATATCTCATGCTCACACCTGAATTGCATAACAGTGAAAAGAATTACGTGCAGAGAAATGTCATCAAGGGAAGAAAATTTTCAAGGATCTTCAAGGGACAAAAAGAAATGAACTCCTCCTAAAATGTGCATAATGAACTTCACTAGTTCATCTTCATAGAGAAAATCTTTGCCTTTGTATAGAAGTTTGTACAGTGTGGGATGCTACGCATCACAGATAATGTGGACATCTCTGAAGAAATAATTTTCCTTTTTTGATGAAGATCTTATTGGTAGCAGAGATCTTTTTGCTGGCCGGAGTTGTTCTTCAAAGACTAGATTTCATTTGAGATTCCTGACATGTGCAAGACAGTTGAATACAATATTGTAGGTTAACTGTGATGGGATGGGAAATATTACTTATATGTTCCTTATTCTTATTTTCCTAAATATGAGTACTTGAAATGTTTCAACTTACAAAAAATCCTATTGGATTACTAACTGTCTGGGGAAAGTACTCTCTTCCTGTGCCTTTGATTGGTGCCTGTAAGTATTGTTTACAAGGGACTGTTGGGGTTCTTCCCTCTTATCTTATATCAGTCCCATTATAGAACAAGTGAAGATTTGATTTCAAAGCTAGGATGTTATAAGTCCCACTGATGCATTCGTTCCACTGCCTCTCCTTTTTGAGTGTGAGGTGGCAGTGGTGGGGCTGCTTGCATCTATGTTTCTAGGAAGTAAACTCTTTTTCTCCGTTGTGTGATATGCAGATTGGCTTTGCTATTCCCCACATTGACTGCAAGTGTTTCTGTTTTTTGCCGTTTGGCTTTTTTTGCCATTTGGCTTTCCAGGGCACTAAACGAAAACAAGCACAGGACCAGTGAGGACAGCCAGCCAAAGGAGGACGTAGAAGAAACTGTTAGCACACTGCCAGAAGAGAAAGAAGACATTGAGAAAATGGTGGTGGACTATTCCCACAACAGTGAAACAGCAGTCAGCATGGTAGCTGCTGACAAACCTCTCCAAGACAACTCAGAGGCCAAAAATGAATAAGCATTTGGTGTGATTCTATTCAACGTACTTGAACAGTGATGAATGGGGTGAGGTGGGTGGGTGGGGTGGGCAGAAGGAAGAAATAAAGCTGCTTTTAGGACTGAATGATCTATTTTCAAAGCACTGGTACTCGTGTGAGTGTGTGTATATTAAAGTTATTTAAGTGATGGAATAAGTGGCTCCATTACATCACTGCATCTCTTCTTCTGGATTATGACGATGGGAAGTTACATTCATCTTGGACTAATGAAGCAACTCCCGGTATTCCTACATTACACATCATGCTTTGCAGTGGAGACTTGGATTGTTTGTGAATGGAAGCGTCGTGAGCATGGAAGAAGTGGGAGGGGGACAACTCTTCAACGCACAAATTTGTGTGCGTTTTTCTAGTTTTAATACATAACGCTTTTCCAGACTGAAATGCAACTGCTTTAGAAAAGAAAAAAAAAAAGAGGAAAAAAAAAGAACAAAAATAAAACAGAAACTGCTTTGCTTAAAACAGTCACCTGTTTCCTAGTACCTCAGAATTAACCAAGGGAGATCTCTGCATTTGTCAGTACTACCTGTTGTTGTTGTGGTTAAATGTAGAGAGACTGCTGGGCAAGTTGGTGAATGGAGGAAGAAAAAAAAGTTTTAAAGAAAGCAAAACAAATTGTGCTTAAAATCCCAGTGTGGGTTTTATTTCTTAAAATACTGTGATTTTTTTAATTATTTTAGTAAAAAAAAAACAAAAAAAAAAGAGAGACTTTAATTCCTAGATAACTGTTTGTGAATTGTCATCCTTTATTCCAGGTAAGCTGTTTGTTAGTATTCAGTTATAATTTTAGGATTTGATAGATTTCATGTGACTGATTGTGCAGTTTTGTTTGCCACGTTTATTTTCTATCAGTCTTTGAGGTGTTACAAATACAGCACAATTAAGTTTCTCATGTAAAACGAGTATTTCTTTTTTGAGGGGGGGGGACAGGGAAAGGAGACTAGATCTTGTGAATAGAACTTTTTGTTGTTGCTGTTGTTGTGTTAATTTTAAACATGGAAATAACAAAGAAGTTTTAACTTTTTTTTAAAAAACTAAAGAACCAAACTTACGGCACAGCTATGCAGCTCGCGGGCCAAACACATAGGTCCTCATAACCATTCTGTTGCTTGTCATATTAACATCTATCAGTCTCACACCAGTAACTTTTCGTTAAGATTGGCTGCCTTTTTTTCTTCCGTCTGTGGTGTCTGTGTTTTCTTTTTGTTCTGATGTGGTGGGAGGGAGGGGTGTCTGTTAACACATCTTTTTGCAAGCGGAGGTGAAATAGTTACATATGACATTGAGCCTGAAGAACTACTTTTACTCGATTCAAGATGGAGTTGCTAAGTTTTTCCCCTCCTCCTTAGCTTTTAGCGTGAGGGGAGCAGTGTAGAATGAATAGGTACCTGCATACCTAAGTGGCTGATCCTGCACCACTTCTTGGGTAGAAAGCCTACCAAACTTAACAGGAATTTTGCCTGAGCAGTGAATACAGGATCTGGTGCCCATGGTATGTTCTGGTTGTGAACAAAAACAAAAAAATAAAAAAACAAAACAACAAAAAAAAAACAAACAAAAAACAAAACAAAAAAAAAGAGTTTCTTTCCAAAAAGTAGAAAGTACTTGACTGAAACCTAGTTTTAGAAATGCATGTGTCTTTGTTTGTTTTTTTTGTTTTGGGGGGATCTGGGGGAGGGGGAGGGGGGAAAATAGGAAGCTGCTTGAGGAAAGGGTGTCCTAGAGAGCTTCACATAAAATTGATGGCAAAAATGTTGCATTTGTGGAATAAGTGCTACTTGAGAAGCATGGTGTTTTGCTTTTGGGGATTCATCAGTTGTGTGTTAGGGGGATATTTTTTAATTCTTTTGTTGGGGTTTTTTGTTTTCTTTTTCAAAGTAGGGAGGGAAAATCATGGAAAAACATTGGAGGGGCAGGTATAAATACACATTTTGTGTCTGTATTTGTTTTTTAATTGGCCTCATTTCAAATGTATTTAAACAGTTCCATACCTGGATTGGTTGTTTGTAATGGTTACCAAAAATGGGAAAAAAAAAAAAAAAGAAAAAAAAAAGAAAAAAAAAGAAATAATGATTGTGACATGCTTTTATCACTACTTAATTTTTCAAATAACATGTAAATATTGTAATCCATTGGATTTTGTTTTGCTAACCTGTTAATAAAAAATATGGGACCATTATCATTTTAACAAGTCTAGAATGTCATATTTTTTTTTCCTTTTTTCTTTTCCCAAAAATGTATACCTGATATATTGTGGTCACACATTTTAGATGCATTGTTATGATTCTGTTGACTGTAATGACATAGAATTGAAAATAACATTTTTTTTTCATTGTTTAATTTATACAGAGGACTTTTTCAGAGTTTGACAGAAGGAAATAATAGCAAAATGCTAACCCATTGGCTTCAGCACTCGGTATTTCCTCATTTTAAAATTACTGCTTACTGATGGGGGATAGGAAGGGGATACTGAACTGTTGCACTGACGGGTTTGTTTTTTAAAAAAAAAAACAATGAAAATTAATAAAAACTTTTTAAGAGTGTGCGCTCATGTGTGTGTGGTTTGTATTGGGTGCTCTGATGGTAGTTTTGTACAAGTGTCGGGTGCTGCAATCGGCAACTCTGGAAAGGGAGCAAAGCGCACATTTTCCATTCTGCACCCTTTCCTCCCCCATTTTACAGGGAATTTTGGATTTATGAGGCAGGGACCATAAAAGGGGGCAGTGGAGTGGAAGGAGTGAATTCCTTTAGCTCGCACAGGTCTCAGGTCTACCAAAGAATGCCTTGAATATCCACCAGCCCAACATCCTTTAGAGGTGAAGTGTATACTGCTGACTCCTGAACCCAAACATAGAAATGGAGGGATTTTGCAGGTTGTCTTGAAAGATCAAAATAGATGGAGACAGGCTGGTATTTGGATTATCAACTCTTAAGGCACTTCATGAGTACGGATACTGTATATTTCAATGTCTGATGGCCTGCTGGATCCTGCACTGGGGTTCTGCAGGATCCAGTTGTTGTTGGAGTAGGGCATACATCCAGTTGTTAACTGGAGTCAAACATACATCCAGTAAGATGGAGCACAAGACATTATTTTTTTACTCTTTCTCAACTGAAAACTTAAAATGGTGCATATGGTGCTGTCTTGGAATCTTTATTTGTTAAATGTATTTATAAATGCTCACTCAGAAGATGTCCGAGGTGTTTTTCTGGGTGTGTTTTAATCAGATCTTTTTTCCAGTTTAGCTTTTTGGTTGTATTGGAACTGGATCTCAACTGAATGTATATGATGTTAACAGCATGAAAGGTTTGGTCACCTGATAGCTTTACATGCTTCCACTTTGCACCATAGGAGTCAAAATATTTCTCTGTTAAAATGTTCAATGCTTTATCCTGTGTTTACAGAGGGAAAAAAAAAATAATTTAGGATGATTTGGGATGTTAGATGTTGCCCTTTTTCAGTGGTCTCTGGAAATACTTGTTCACAAGAGAGACCTAAAAATCATTTGCGCGTTATATGTTATAGCCCAAAGCTAACCTGCACTTCCACCAGTTTAAAAAGAGAAAGGGTTTATCAGTGGTTCATCACTAACAGGGATTATGTAACTGATATAATGAAAGACCTTGGGATGATTTGTGGAGCATTACATTTGCATTACCCCATTCACCTCAGTTTTTGGTTTCTGACTGAGACTGGATCATTTGCCTTGATATTCCTGTGCTGAATTGAAATACAACAAGGGGGTGGAAGGGAAGAGGCAAAGGAAATAGTTACTAACATGATCCTTTACTCACATAACTTCTCTGCCTTGCCGGTCAATTCTCTTCCTTGTAACTGGGAGCCCTGGGTGCCACACGAAGCATTTGTGCCGTGGGACAACTGGTGTTTTGCACACACTGTATTCCCAGGGTTATTGTCCTTCCTTTTCTTAAGAAGTCTGGGTAAATGTTTGCCACATTATTGCTAGCTGACTGCTGGCATTTTCTTTTGGCATAGAGGTGCATTGCCTGAATGCTCCCCATGCAAAGATTTTGCCTTCGTATTCACACTGGTGCAAAGGCTTTGCAGGAGTTGCTATGGGAAGGGAGACCACTGTCTCACTCCCTTGCAAACACTCAACCTCCCTGGAGAAGAGCTGAGCAGTTGAGCAGTGGAAAGTCCTCACATTGTGAAGTGGTAGGGACTAGGTGAAATATTGATACTTGTGGCCCAGTTATCTTGGAAACTGATGTCACACAAAAGACTTCATGTGAGCTTAAACAGCAGAAGTCAGCCTCCAGTCTCCAAGAAAATTACTAAATGCCATTGCAGATGTTCAGGACATTTCAATGAAAACTGCCCCAACTTTCTTCACTCTTCCTCACCCTTAAGTCTTTCTTCAGTATTTTTCTGATAATACAGGACTTTTACATCATGAAAGCCAGCTGTCTGGCTCCAAAGGAAAAAGATTACTGATGTAGGAAAGATTCTGGGTAAGAAGATTTTGGAAAAGGGAATGTTTAGGTTCAAGACAGGCTTAAGATCTCAGAGAAATCTCTCTGTTTGTAGCACACTTAGTTCCATGCCCCCACACCAACCAATGCTGGAAACAGGGATTTCAGTTTGAGCAGCCTGTGGTACAGGCTACAGTCCTTCCAGGATGCCATTTGAAAACTTTTTATTGTCTTCTCATCTGTCACATACCAAACTGTCCTCAAATAAATGAGTGGGTACAGATACCCTGTGAACCACAAATGGGGCTGGGTGGCATAAGTCAAAGAGTCATCCCAGCCAAAGTCTTGGTGTAGAAGGCTGATGCCTATTGGAATCGACTGGTATTTGGGGAGCCTAGCTGAAGGCATTGTCTTTCCTGCTGCATTTGCAGTTATTTTCCTGTCTGTGGGAATGAAAGGGTAGGGGGAGAGAAGGCAGCCTGATACATCAAACATCAGGACATAGGCATATAAGGCTATAAAGGAAAAAAGCATTAAGGTAGAACAACTCGAGTAGGATAACTTTTCTGCTGGAAAGGATACTAAAGGATAGCTTTTTTACTTGAAGCATGTGCAGCACTGGGCAAGTCAATCCATTACAGCATGATATCTTCACTGCTGGTGGGTCTCTTGACTCATACAGACAAAGCCATGACTGACCTCGCCTACTGTGGGCAATAATCCTGCTTCTGGCAAGTGATTGGATCAGAGATGTTCAGAACTCCCTCCCAGGCCAATTTCCTATTTCAGTTTCCTATTTTGTTATTTCTTTGATGTTCTCTTAACTTTCAGTTTCTTCAGCTTGCCTCTGACTTTGTGCTAGCCTACGTTTTTGGTGAAGTATGAGTTACTGTAAGCACTTTAAGTGCTCACTGACTCATAGACTCTTCCCTGAGCAGCATTTCTGTCTGTCCTATGTCAAATCATTTTTGACCAAAAGGCATGCCTTCCATCTAAATGTATGCTCAGTGACATAATGTTCCTAAGGCAATGATCTCTTAGCAGGATCAAAGCAAGTTTTACCAGACTTTCTTTATGGGCTTATATGCACCATTAGCAGGGGACTGCACCAAACAGCTCTTAGATGTAGAAAATAAATATAATGTAGGAGAAGATCCTAATCTGTATTTCTGCATTTTATCTTGGCCCAAACTATTTAATTAGTTACTACTTGAATCCTACAATTCCTTTTCTCCAGTACTCCCACAATATGCTACAAATCAAGTGAAATACCCAACAAAATAGTGTCAGTGTGGTGGAGTTTTGGTTTCGGTTTGCTTTTGTGATTGAGCCAGTATTCTAGCTCATTACAACTGGTGGAATCCGATCCAAACTTCTGTCAACATGGAAATAAATGAGGAAAACAGCACAGAAAGTAAGCAAAATTAAATAACTTCTTATGAAATGCACTCCATTGTGTGGCAACAGATGGAGTATGTAACCAAATGGCAGGTAGCACTATTTGTTTTTCTTCTACTGTGAGATCCATTTTGTTCTAGCAGAATGTTGGAATTGATCAGATCAGGTCTGTTCCCTGTCTAGTTCAATATCTTGACTCCTGAAGCAAAAAAGAAATCCCATGGTGAGCAGGGAGAGAATACTCTGTCCCTATTGCAAGTCTCAATCTGTTTTGACAATAGCTTTATGCACAGAAGCAGAATGAATCCTACCTCTTTCACACTCATTTTGTGTTACAGTAATGTAAGTTGCAGTACCTTTGCTACTAATTCCATTTCAAATTTTGCTGAACTCTGTTTCTCTGAAAAGAACTTGAAGGTAAAATATATTTGTGTTAAAAAAAGATATTTTATTATCCTTAAAAAAAATTGTTTCTCAACAGTTACTTATGTGATCTCTCTAATTCTGACATTGTTTGTAAAACACACTTTTATGTACAAAAATAATCTGCTGAGATTTCAAATTGATTCTTTTCAGCTACAATGCTTAGGAAAAAATGAAGTCAGCTTCTGGAATGGGAAAAGACATGCTTCTCTTCTCAAATAATTTGCTTCTTTGAATAGTTGGTGTAAAAGCAAATATGCCTCAGCTTGATTCTTGAATTCTCTATTGAGTTTACACTTTTATTAATGAAGAGCTTAGCTCAGTCTAGCCAACTGTACATGCATGACTTCCAAATCTAAGTGAAATGTGTCTCTTTGCAGCTGTTCTGTTGTGCTCTCAGTAGTGTTTAAATTAATTTAGCTTGTGTTAAAAATGTTGGAGTGAAATTTTAAATTTCCCTGCAACTGAAGGAAATAATTTTAAGCCACTGGGCCAAAGATGCTTCAGTCCTTGTGGACTCATTTGGACCTAAGTCACCAAGGACTCCTATCAGAGATGCTGTGGTAAAAAGAGTGGCAGATTTGGTCTGTATGAACCAATAGATAATTAGAAGGCAAGATCCATAAAGCAATGAGTCTTTGATCTGTTATTCCCAGAGAAAATGTTTTCCTCTGCTTAGACTCTTCAGGACCTCAGGTATGTGATTTTTGAAACCATATGATTCAGGTAAAAACAGTCATTCAAATGTAGAAAAGATCTGGTTTCTCATAGGTCAATAATTATACAGCACTTGAAAACATGTTGCCTGCAAAAAGAAGTAAGGGCTTTGAGAAACTTTGCTGCAGCTGCGGTGTATTTCTTGCTATTACTGTAGGAGTCTCCTTCTGGAAAACATGTTAGAAACTGATGTTTGCTTCCCCTATTCCTTAGCTGCTCCTGTAATCACCTCTTTCACCTTCCTTTGTAGGATTACTTGCAGTAACCAGATGAAAAACTCTGGCCATGCTGGACCTGGTAGGAGTTGTGCCATTGTGTTTAGTAGACTGAAAACAACATGGTTGTTGGTGCTAGAGGAAGCTCAGGCTTATGTACATGCAAGATTGAGCCTGTCCCTTCCTGTAAGAGAAAAAACCATACAGCAAGTCAAGAAAACAGAGTTGTCTGCTAGGCTTTGGTTGGGATCAGACATAATCTGTCTGTCAATCAAAAGAGTATCTTTGTGCTTGCCTTCATCAGTTCTTATGATCTGCTCTGGAGAGGAGGTGTAAAAAGGATGTATACTTTTTTTGCTCAGTCACAGAAAAAAAGCTTGAAATGTTCCTGATCCTTCTCTGAGGAACTGGTTGGTCTTCTGTCTTGCTCCCCAAAAGCAAGAAGGACATGCTATCAAATGTAGATATCATGTCCCATATAATTAACTCAACTAACAATAGCAACAAAAGTATAATTATGTTCTTATCATCAGATTAAGTGTATGTCGTTATTTAATCCATTCAACGTACATGTTTAGCAATTAGGACCTTATTCTGCAGGGATTCATTCTGCAACTTAGATTTCTTTCCATGTAATTTAATCAGAAAGCTGACTAAAAGATTCGCTTTTCTCATTAATTTATATCAAATGAATGTTGTCCCTGAGTGAGTGGGCTGTTCACAAGGACACTGTGTAGCTTGGCAAAGCATTAGAGTGAGATGGAAAAGAGGGAAAAAGGATAAAACTCTCCAAACTAATATGGTATTTACACACATAGTGGTAAAAGTAAGAAAACACATTAATTCCTTGGCGGCCTCCTTGCCTTTCAATGATCATAATGGCAGTGTGGGATTTTTGGAAGTCTTAGGGGGCCTGTTGGCACCCTTTAGCACCTCAGCGTTTTTGAGAACATCTGAAAATCATGCTTTCTATTGCACGAGGTATGGATTTAGGACTTAATATTGGAGTTATTATTATAGGTGTGCTGGTGACCAACAGAATCTCCTGGCACTTCTTTCTAATCTCAGACATGGAAAAGCCTCATGGGATGTCTCCATTCACCTGCATCAGAGAACTTCAGTCACCTGCAGCAGATCTTTTGGTCTTTGCCTAGGAAAGAAAGTAGACATTCTTCTCAGTTTCATCTTTGAGAGCAAACTCTGTGATTACACATTCTGCATTCAAGTAAAAGCATGATCAGGTACCACCATTAGTCAAGAATGGGAAAGCGCTGTACTCACAGGTGGTTAATCTGTTCAGGGAAGAGCCAATCGTTTTGATTTTCATGCAAAAGGGGAACTTTGATTAAGATGAGCCTTCAAGATTTCTCAATTAAAACATTCAGATTCAATTTCAGAGAGCTCCATCCTGATATGAACACTAGCAAAAGCTGTAAATGAAGCCGCAAGGATGTCATACAGATGAGCGGTTCTCCAGCACGTATCTGAATTTCTGTTTTATGAGAGTTTACTGTGTTTTATTCATTCTTTCTGCAAACAACAAGAACTCAATTTTATGGCTGGTTCATATGCACATGTAGTTGGTTTGTCTTTTCATCAAGATGACTGAAGTATCTCAAAGTTGGCCATTATGCTTATATTTTCCAGATCTCTATTGTCATCTGAAAGCTGATGATCTAAATGGGAAAATGCAAAACCAGAGAGTCAGGGTATATGATTTCTTCCTTTTTTTTCCTGTCCATGGGGTAATCTGTTGCTACCATCCATGCTGACATACTGCTTTTTCTCACAGACCTCAAAGCAGAGGATGAAGTGAGGTACAATGCAAGTATCTATTTTCAGTATTGACATGTGTGACCTCTTGGAGCTGGAGCTTGGTGCAAACTATCCTCTCAGATCCAAATTGTAAATAAGTTTTGGAAAAGTCAGGAGCTGAATACTGCCCAGCCCTGGTAGGTCTTATCAGACTGAAAACTTACTTACACCATGTCTGAATCCTGATCAAAACTTTGTGGCTGACATCCATCTCTAATCTGAACACCTAAATTGATGATTCCTAAATAACCTCTCTGTGCAGCTGTTCTATTGCTGTACTACTTTGTTCTGTTTAGTTTTCCAGACATCTTTAGCTGTCTCAGAGCAGAGAGGAATCCTGTTTGCTTCTTCAACAACAGATTTTCAGCACAGCATTAGTTAGTCCCAATTGTGTCCAATTTCAGGCTGGGATTTGTTTCTTTTAAATGTAGTGATAGTCCTCTCTTGACTAACTTTTCTGTGTCACAAATACCATTCATTATATCTATAATATTTACATTTTGAGTCCCCTCAAAGCAGGAAGAGTTGTAGAAACTTCCACTCAAAATTCCTAAACCTTAATTCCTGTTTATATGCCAGTGACAGACAAAGGCTTAATAAAATAAATGTCTCCTACCACCATTTCAAGGCCCCCTTGATGGAGGATGCATAGCACTAGGAAGGCTTCTGTTGTTAATGAAGTACCTCAATTATTTTAATTCTAATGTTTATTTCATCAATGGTAGTCATCATTTGAGCAAGAGCCCATAAGTATTCTGTGCTAGGATCCATAGCTCTAGGAAAGCTTCTGTTGTTAATGAAGTATCTCAATTATTTTAATTCTTATGTTTCTTTTCACTAATGGTAGTCATAATTTGAGCAAGAGCACATAAATATTTTGTGTTAGTATCCTTTGTCACTAATGCTCTCTCAAAAAGAGTAATTTAGAGGATGGAATAAAAAATTAAACAAGGCACTAATCTTTTGTGCATGACAATAGCATAAAGAAATCATGTCACGCAAGTATTTCTGTAGTGCTTGAAGAGCTTGCAGTATGAACAGAGCACAGACACTTCACTCTTTACCTTCTTACCATCTAAAGGACAAACAAGTGTTGGCTTACTGTCAGAGCAGAAGGAAGTTTTAATATCTCCATTTTCTAAATGAAGAACTGGTATAGAAAGAAAGTGAAATTATTTTGTCTTGGGGAGCCCTATCATAACTGGGAATTCTGGGAAGTAGGATCCTTGTCCATGACCTTAGTCTGAAGACCTTCCCTTCTCTTTCAGATGAGAATGTAGAACCAGAAGGGACTGTCTGCATGATGGAGCTGGATCCTGCCAGATGAAGCTAACCATAAAACTGGTGCAGCCCTGAAAAACGCACTGGACATCTGCTCTTGTGCATAGAATGACACTAAACCCACCTCAGAACTTGGCAACAAATGCCAGGGCAAGAATAACACCCCCCAAACAAAGAATGCAGACCTGACATGCTCTGTCATAGACTAAAAAATCCATCCATCCATCCCTGGCAGTGGTCAAGGCCAGGCTGGATGGGACTTCGAGCAACCTGGTGTAGTGGAAGGTGTCCCTGACCATAGCAGGTGGTTGGAACTGGATGAGCGTTAAGGTCCCTTCCAACCCAAACAGTTCTATGCTTCAGTGATTGTATGATTTTTCTCTGATGACTTTAAAAATCCAGGAGAGAGGAGAAATGCGCTCCTTACCCAAACTACTTGTTTCCTTTGAGCAGTTTTATATGGTCCAAACACTTGGTAAGGACACAAATTCGTTATGTTTCAAGTTAGATTTTATCAGAATTGCTGGTACTTTTGCTGATGGTTACTGAAGACATGAATCGTTTTCCAGGGATTAGGAGTGTATTGGGTTTATGTGCCAAGGCTTGGGTAGTGGAGGGTGCAGCTTCTGTAAGAAGACACAAGAAGCTGTCCCCAGACAGAGGTTCTGTCAGACAGACCCAGCTCCAGCTGGCTCCAAGATGGAAGCTGCTGGCCAAAGCTGAGCCCATCAGTGATGATGACAGTGCCTCTGTGATAGCATTTAAGGAAGGGTAAGCAATGCTGTGCAACAGAAGCTGTGAGAAAGGAATGAGAACATGTGAGAGAAACAGCCCTGCAGACCCCAAGGTCAGTGCAGAAGGATGGCAGGAGGTGTTCCGGATGCTGAAGCAGAGATTCCTCTGCAGCCCATGATGCAGCCCATGGTGATGCAGGCTGTGACTCTGCAGCCCATGGAGGTCTATGGTGGAACAGATGTGCACCTGGAGCCTAGGGAGGACCCCATATCAGAGCAGGGGATGTGCCCTGGAGGAAGCTACAGCCCATGGAAAGGAGTCCATGCTCCTGATAGGAACTGAGGTCCATGGAGAGGTTTTCTGGCAGGACCTAGGGCCCTGTGGAGGACTCATGCTGGAAAAGTTTCTTCGTGAAGGACTGCACTCCGTGGGAAGGACCCATGTTGGAGAAGATCGTGGAGGACCATCTCCCATGGATGGGACCCCAGTGAAGTTCCTCAAGATGAGTCCATTTTGCCCATGACAGAAATTGATCTCCCTGTACTTACATTGATCCATGAGCTCTGACATAGTTTCTCCCCCTGTCCTGTTGAGCAGGGGGAGCAATTGAGCAGCTTGGTCAGCCCCTTCCAGCAGCCAAGGTCAACCCATCACAAGGAGCTATCTACCTTTCGGTCCCACAACTGCTCGAATTGTGGGAAAGTGCACAGATATAATTATATCGGGGGGGGGGGGGGGGGAATGCGTTAAGTTAAACCTTTGTGCATGAAAGGCACACAGTTTTGGGGGTTTTGTATGATCATCTTTGAAGCTGGTGAGGTACCATAAATTCATGTTTACTATCAAGATGAGTAAAAATGCAATTAAATGCAAAGAATTCAGGCAAAAGTAGTGCCTAGACACCCTTTTTCTGAGGGGAACAGATCTGCCAATCTCTTTGGGGTCTGTTTAATGACACTTCTGAGCAAAGTGATGTTTTTCTACCCACTGTAGGGAGAAGCAACCATGCATTTGTGTGCTTGGAGACAAGACATGACCCTCTCTTGTTGGATCTTCACCTCTACTAGGCACTTACACACCTGCCCCACAGGAGTCAGGTGGCTGGGGGGATGCCCTTTCTCTACCACATCATTCTGCAAGTGGAGAAGCACAACACAGGTCTTTCTCCAACAACACATCCAGCTTGGTGGCAGCTCTGTGCTGGCCATTAGCAATCCCTACTTTTCTCTGGGTCAGTGGTACTAGTCCATGACCTTTCACAGACCCAGAAGAGTGATGGGACATGCTAGCTGCCTGCAAACCCCTTCTACACCTGTGCTTCTTCTATGAGTCTGTATGCAATAGCTGAGAGACTGAGAAGAAAACTGTCTCTTGACTGCACTTGACAGCCTTAAGCTATGCTGCTTAAGGCTGCCAAGTTGCTGAGGTGAGGATGTTATCTTGCCTGGAAAATGGAATTTATCCTTTCAAAACTAATTGTGATGGGGAGGATGGTAACATTAGCTTGGGCAGCAGATGGTTTTTTAAGGAAGACATTCTGGGAACATGTTCAGGTTTTGCCTTTCATGTGGTGTATGCGCATTCTGGCAGCTGATTTAGACTAAACAAAGGGTAATTCTGTGTTGTGGTTTCCTTCTGTCAACAGACTGGGTGATTGGATGAAGTTCCCAGTGGCATATATTGGCAATTATTTTCCTTCCCTCTGGGATCCTTAGTAAGGATCCATCTTGACTGAAAGTCTAAGGTGTCCCCTCAGCTCCTTTTTGTACTACTTCAAACTCCTATCCTAGTGATATCTAGTCACTCAGTCTCCTCCTTTCAGTGCTGGAGGCCTGCAGCTCTCCAGTTTCAGCTCTCCTCTTCTTAGCCTCTGGCACAGGCCTGCCTGCTGGTGTTGTTTACACTAATCTTCTCTTTCAGGTGCAGACCTTCACTGCAGATTTACTCTCCTCTCTCTCCTGATCTGCTTATAGCTACTGATGAAGGTCTCCAGATTGTGAATTGCTATAAACATAGCTTTTACTGGTTAGATTTTAAATACAGCTTAACAGAGGTGAGAGCTGAAGACCTTGCTCAGGAGTATCTCATCCTTGTATTCTTTCTTTGCCTTCTGGCTTTCTTGGGAATGTCCTGTATTATAATACAGGTGATTCTGGAGACAGTGAAACTGGATAATAGATGATTGTTCAAGATAGAGCATGGGACACTGCTGATATAAAATCACTGAACAGTAACTGAAAGCACCTAATTGCTGGAAGGACTTGAGCTTTGCTTGTTGGGGGATTGTTTCACATGGTTAATGAAGAGCTCAACAGTATTTTAGTGATAATTTGATACTTAACTTTTAGCCTGTGTAAGTGCTAATTAAATGTTTTAACATGCTGTACATGTTTTATGTATTGATAAGCAATAAGTGTACAAGTTACACTTTTAATGTGATTTAAAATTAATTGCAGGGTGGTGAGATTTTCTCCTTTATATACTTATTAAACTCACATAACTGCTGTTTTTACAGTTGATGGGTGTTCAGTTAACATACAGTAATTGCTCTTTAAAGGCTTTAGTAAGTGCATATTTGAGACAATTTACAGTGTTAGTAATTTCCTGGTACAATTCCTCAGAGGTACAGGGAAGCTAATCATGTTCAACTCCGGAATTCACTAGGAGTCTGCCATGCATTCCCCATTGTGCACTGTGCAAGCTTTGTTCAGCCATAAGGGATTCCACTTTCAAGGATGTTGAAAACACAGAAGGAAACACTTTATTTGCTATTATAGAATTTAGACCTGTAAGATCATCAAGTTTAATTGTATACCTAGCACTGACAGGTCCACTACTAAGCCATGTCATCTACACATCCTCTAAATACCTTCAGGGATGGTGACTCCACCAATTCCCTGGGGAGGCTGTTCCAATGTTTTCACTGAAGAATTTTTTCCTGATATCCAGTCTAAACCTCCCCTGGTGCAGCTGGAGGCCGTTACCTCTTGTTCTATTGCTTGTTACTTGTGAGAAGAGACCGACCCCCACCTCCCTACAACCTCCTTTCAGGTTGTTGTAGACACCGATAAGGTCTCCCCTGAGCCTTCTCTTCTCCAGACTAAACACCCCCAGATCTCTCAGCTGCTTATCAATAAGGCTTGTGCTCCAGATCTTTACTGCACAATGTGCTGCAGTGAGGCAAGCAGCTGGGAGGTAGGGACACACTGTAAGAAAAACAAATCAGGAGGGGCATCACTCAGTGCCTTCTGGTTTATCCTGTGAAGGCACAGAGAAAAGCAAACAGCTGTCCTCTTTTTTCTTGGTAGATCACACAGTCCTTCTGTGTTTGCCTCCAGTTCAAAGATAAGGAAGCTGTAAGCCTGAGTCCCTGTTTCTCCATGCAATCACAGTGTGACCTCAGGCAAATCACTCAGTGCCTCTGTGCCGCACTTACCCTTCTGTGGATGTAACACTCTGCATGTCTTTACTCTGAGGGAATATTGTTCATTCCAGACTCCAGCACTGAAGAGATGAAATGCATATTCAAGATAGATTTAAAACCAGACAAACAGCACCACCCTCCTGCCTCATTAATCTGGAAATTTTGAGGGCAACAGAAAACTGATTGCTGCTTCTTAAATGATTGAGGCAGCAAGGTGCACAAACTGCCTGCCATTTAATTGACACAGCATCTGAAATCCAATCTACTCGGCAAAGCAAAGGAAGAATATCGTCTGAAATCTCTATGCCAGTAACAGTGCATGGAAAAGAAAGTAATTTTTTGTTCCACATCATTCCTTTTGCATAATGTTGTATCCTTTTGACAAGGCAGCATAATAAAGCTTAACTCCCTCTTTGCTCTCCACCCTCCAATCGCTGACTTAAAAGAAAACAGCAAAGCCCTATCTTTAGCGTCAAATGAACAATGGGCACTCTTCCAGCAAGAAGAAATGAGCTGCTTTTGAAAGAGTTGTGGAGGAAAGTGCAAAATGTTCTGAATTCTCATGAAATAAATATTTGAATGATAGTCATTTGGCTCATCCTCTGAGATGTCAGTGCCGGCTTTGCACTCCAGGTTTATGTTAAATATTGGTTGGAGTAGATAGGAGGGCCAGAAAGCCCATACTGCAGATAAGAAAAGACAGAGATACAGTAACATGAAAGATTTCCACTTCAGGAATAGTAACTAATTAATATTTCCACTACAAGATGGTATATTTCATCCTATCTTACTGACGAAGCTTCGCCAAAACTTTTCAGGCAGCCTGGAGGATATTGAGACATTGATTTTAACAAGACTTGGGAAACTCAGTCCCTTAGGCAGCTTTGTGTATTTCAGCAGAGGCTCAGGGCTATGCCGCTCCAGCTTGAACTAAGCTGTAGGAAGTCATTCAGCACAAGGCAACATGCAAAGTGCTCTCTCCTACAGGGTGCTGATGACTTAACAAAGCAGCATGGGTTGAGACCAGCCAAGAACCTGTTTGACAGAGTTTAAGGCTTGATCCAAAGTTTTGCTTAAGCCATGAGGCACTCAGGCCAAGCACAAGCATAAGGAGCTGGCTGCCCAGAAACAGGTTAGAGCCTTGGTGCTCAAACTGCTTCCCCCATTTTGTCTCATTTTTGGTTTTGTTTTTGTTTTTTCTTAAACTCTTCAGCATGGAGAAAAAAAAACAACCTTGTGTCTAGGACTTCTGTTATTGTTGATGAAAGCTAACAGAAAAACTTAGAAAAGTTTGAAAAAGCTAATTTAAAAGAGGTTCCAGCAGGATAAGGTTTTGTGTAATTCCCTATATTATCATGGGGTATTCAATATTTTTGAAGGAGTGTCTTCATTTAACACACATTAGAGAGTTTGGTGGGGGACTTCACCAGTTTTCTCTCTCTTCCAGAAACAGTCACTAGCTAAATGCAGTTTTCACACTTTCTCTGCAAAATGATAATAAAAAGAGTGGCTTGTGTATTTGAGCTACTTCTTGTGCCCACATGTATATGCCTATAGAAATGATAATTTACCTGTCTGTGCATAATGTCAAACTGTAAAGTTGTCCTGAGCAGCAGCCGTGGTTCTGGCAGCTCTGCATTGTCTCAGTTATTTCCATGTCTCCCATTATTTTCCTCCCTCAGTGCAGATACATATTTCCCACTGACAGTGATATATTTAGACTTGCTGCACGCAGCTGAAAGAGGGAAAATAGTCTTGAAGTTCAGGTTTTGGGGTAGAGATTCTGATGAACTGTGTTCAGTCTTCTGCATGACACCATGGTTCACATTGAAGTCAGTGGAGACAATGCTATCCTATGGAGCAGGAATACAGTGAAAGTGAATCCCTTTGGAAGTTCAAGGCTGGCAAAGGGTGACTTTAAAAAGTAGATGGTCATCAAATGCCCTGTATAAAACTGGTTCACAACTGCTGTTTTAGGTGCTTCTTCGCTTACTTCTCAGTCCCTAGCTTCTGATAGAACAGAGACAGTAGAATGATATATAAAAGAGCAGAGAGCAACAAAATACGTGTTCAAAGCAACTTGCTTTTACAAAACTTGGAAATATCTGATATTATGGTGTTTCCACAAAATCTACAGTTTAACCTTCTTTGTTAGAATAGAGTTTGTCACTGGGGTTATAGCTAAATTTGACCATTTATCCTGGTTGCTTTTAGTGCTTCTAAAACTCTCTCTTGCAAGTAATTTGCATTGCCTAGAAGCTCCTATGGTGGTGAGAATGTTCATGTTAATTTCACAAACAGCAACAGTGTAAACACTTAAAACAATGCTCGTTGGCCTTTGCAAGAACTGGAAGTGGAAAAAAGATTTTGCAGCAAGGGTGTGGTGAACCAATTTACTCTGGAAATCCTCTAGGTTTCTATCTCCATCTGAACTATGATTCAGTGTTGATGTGGCAGTGTGATTTGCCCTAAAGCACTGTTTCCAAAGCAGAGGTGTTTGGAAACTTTCCAAAGGCAAAGTTTTTCTGCTGTGAGTTGCTGATTCAACAAATGCAAAACCTACCATGCAAGAGCATTGTTCTGTCTGGAATCTCCTTGGGAGTCAAAACAATTGGTTTCAATTGTTTAAAGTCCTGAAAGTGAAGGCCTTTGCTTGTAGGCAATAAGCTGCTTAAAGTTCCATTTGAAAGGGAAGATTTTAGTTTTTACCTAAACACACTATTTCCTTTCTCCTCTCTGGGAGGGCCCGTCACCTTTTTGATGGTTCCAACTGTTTGTCAGCATGTATGAGGAACCAAAGGACAATCTCAAGGTGGTGAAGGATTAGGAGCTGTCCCAGCAATTCGCTCTGTGGATGTGTGGCACATCACACCAGCTGCCTGGGCTGGCAATGTCCTGGGTGGGGAGTAATGGCTCCAACCTGCAGCAGAGCTGGTATTGCTCTTCCCCTGGGATTTGGCACCCATTCTTGGATTGCTTGTGGACTTCGAGTTTCTTCTTCCCATTGCCTAGCTGTAGAGGCTTCTGTCCTCCTTTGTGGGGAGCAATGGGGAGGGGCATCACAGGCTGTCAGAGTCTGATCACATTTTGCCTTGTGCATGTCATAAATATGACCCTAAATTCTGCTCTCCCCTCCCTGTAGGTGCCACAGCCTGCAGCGTGTAGCACAGCCACAGAGGGAGCAGACAGTCGTATCTAAGCAGGTCCTCTGGCAGTCCCCGCTTGGTGGTGGTACTCTTGCCTAACCCCAACCAAACAGACCTCTCCAGTTTTGTGTATTCCTGTTTCATCAAGCCCCACAAATCTGCTTGTCTCAGTGCAGGGCACACTTGATACCCTTTAACAACTGGAGACTTAATTAAAGAGAAACAGATACTCTTCAGTAGGAATTCATGTACTCCAATTTCTATTAGAGGTAGTACAGAGAGTGTGGATGTCTAATGGGAGCAGAGGGAACAGGAGGGAGTAAAGTCGTATTATCTCATTGCTGTGGATTTGGAGCAGAGGCTCAGGGAGAAGGAGGCATTAAAGGTTGATGGTGTTTCAGCCACATCAGCAGAGGAAGTAGGGAGTCAGTGCCTTCACACTGAAAACTTCTCTGAAGCTTGGTAAAGTGGCAGGCAGCTGAGATGACAAGCTTCTATTACCATCTCTGGATCCAGGCTGGACACCAGAGAAAAGGATGAGGTCAGGATTACAGAAACAGCAGACGCTGAGGAAAGGCAGAACATGTCAGGCATCGTTTCCCTGGTGTTTTTCCATGACCTCACTAGGTCCAGTTTCTCACCTTCTGAAGCCCAGGGAGTGCACCAGGGAGTCACATGAACACTGGATCCTGAAGAAGTGCATGCACTTCACACTATCCTGCAGAAAAATACCAATGTGTCAGAGAGCTGGAGCATGCCTTATAAGTCACGTAAGCATTCCACAGCAGTTGTCTTCTACCACCAGCTCCTGGAGTCTTTTCCTCCCTCTGTGCCTTGCCATGGATATAATCAAGGGCAATGAACAGTTTTCAACAGTCAGTGGACTTGGTCTTCTTAAATATTTTTTCTTGTTACACAGATGTTTCCTTTGTTCAGGAAGCTCTGAGGATCACACAATGCCCAGAACTGTAATGCTCTCTTACAATGACACATACCTTGCTCAACTGCATGTCTGTGTCCTGTTCCTCTCAGTGAAGGAGACTGCACAAACACCCAGAAATTCTGTCAGCATCTCCTTCCTCACCCACGCTGGTCAGCATTTACCTCCTGCTGTACTCTGTGATGGTGCACAAAAAGATTATGAGCTCTGTCAAATTATCTCCAGGAGGACTGAATAAAAACAATAAACCCCTGAGTACTATTGAGAGAGTTTTGCAATAAGAGAAAGAACAATGCAGTGAAAGGACACCTCCTGAATATTTCCCAGCTTACAGCAATGACAGAGAAGCTGCTGACCTCTGATGTGGGCAGCTGTGGCATTAAGTTTTAGCTCCATATCATGTGCTGTGGTGCCTGACACATTGCCAGGACAAGTGCTGCATGACAGTGATGTGGCATGTAGGTGGTGCAGAACACAAGGTTAAGAAGATGCATTGGCCATGGAAAAATGAGAAAGGTGAGGGCCCAGCAAGTGCAGGCTCCATAAGGATCAAGAGCATGGAAAAGTGGGGACACCAGAGCATAGGACAGGAAGGTGGGGAAAGATCTAGTGTTTGAATAGCTGGCATATAGTCCATAAGCAGCCTGGAAAAAGCTATTCCCACCCAGTGACAGAAAAAAAAAGACTTTGCTATGTCACACATGCACACACATGCATCTTGCAGTGTCTTTGCAAGAGAAATTTCCTGATGAACTGGAATGTGTGAGTAAAGCATTTGCAAAGTTCCCCCGAGGCATCTGCTCTTCCACTGATATAAATCAGCACCTCTCCATTGACTGACGGATTTACTTCCCTTTGTGCCCCCCAAGAATCTAGCCAGAGGCACACACTACCCTTTGCTACCCTGCTGGGTATGCAAGGGAACAGATTTGCATGGTCAGGTACTTTGAAATTCCATCCTCTGGTTCCAGTGACAAAATGAGTCAGCCTGGAGCTTTTTCAGTGATTTGGAAGGTGCTCAGATGTCACCCTATAAATAGCTAGCTAGATCTAGCTCTTAAATGTTTCTAACAGTGATTGCAGTGAAGTGAATTGTGGCTCATAACTCTGAGAAGGTCTGTGAATCGCTCCTCCTAGTATCTGGAATGTAAAAAACTGAGGATCTTCCATGATCTTGCTGCATGTATCGTTTCAAAAGCATAGAGCACTGCTGGAGCTTCTGCTGAGTGGCTTCGTGTAATAATGCTGAGTATCTGTATGTGAAGTGGAATGCGTAGTATGGACTCAACTGTGTCTAAGCGTTGCCATCTGAGGTTGAGTGCTACTTGATGTAAAGGATTCAACTCATGGCAGGAGAACGGTGGCACCTGCATTGTGTTCTGCTTCTGGTGGTTTGAAAACAAGAAATACATACTTCTTACAAAGAGATATCCCCGACCAAGGCTCAGCCTTGCCTTGTTTAAGTATGGCTCTGTTCTCAGAAGTGCCTGGAGAAGCATGCTGTGGAGCTGTGTGCTCAGTTTGCTGGTGACCTTCCCATCTAGCTCGCCTGAACGTGCAATGACATGCTCCTTATTTCTCACCTGCCCAGTCTGTGTGCTTTGCCTCAAGTGCTAAGACCACGTGAGATGTGTTCACCCTCCTTTGTAAGCAACAGAAGTTAGAGGTCTGAGAGGAAAACTGCCTTTCATTCCACTCCCATTAATCTTTACAGAGTGGCGACAGGAGCTGAGGAAACAATTTAGTGATGACCCACAGTTAAAGACTAAACCCCCACCCCACTTCACAGATGCCTAAGGAAGAAAAAAGCTATGAGGCACTTCTATAATTACTTGGGTCACCAAAGTAGATGCATATACACAGAGGATCCCTGCTCTGCAGGCAGCTGCCTGGCAGATGGAGAATAAATGTAACCATTAGAATTGATTAAGTAATCATAACAATGAAAATCACCACTACCAGTAACAATAACAGTATTAGCAACAACAGAAATAATAACAATAATAAGTGTGGGGGAAAAACATTCATAAGTATTTTTCATTTGGGATTCTCACCAGACTTGTGTATTCAGGTCATGCTCTGACTTAGCCTATTCAGTCTGCATAACACTTCAACCTTTTCTACACATCCATGCAAATAAAACTCTTGCATGTCAGTTACTACCAAAACATTTCTCTTGACCTGAACAAACACTACTTTGCCTTACTGATTTCTGTCCAGACCATCCTGCAGTAGCTGCTTAGCTATTTAATTGTTTTTGCAGCTATTGAATTGTTTTTGCACGTTTTCATTAGCAGCTTTTTCTCCTCAGCACCAGACACAAGACTGCTGCTTCCCCTGACTCTCAAGTTCTGCATATCATCCCATTTAGTCAACACTCCTGCCTGGGAGGCTTTTAAACAGGCATCTGATGTTTACTCCCATACCTCTCCCATTTGCTGCACTGCCTGCAAAGTTGCTCTCTCTTCTGCTCCAAATCCTTCCTTGAATTTTTTTTTTTGCCATGGGATCTTCTAAAACCCCCTTCAGAGTGTTCGGGTTTCTGTTGTGCTGAGAGCACTGGCTGGCAGCCTATACTGACCAATGGATTTGTTGTTTCTGTACTCTTCCTCACCCATATATGCCTTTCTCATGATGAACACCTGCACTAGTGCTGATGCTTGCTTCTGGAGGGCTATATCTGCAGCCTTGGCACAGGATCCAGGATGGCTGGATCCAGGACCCTGAGCCCGGCCAGATGCAAACAGTACAACACAGTACAGTTTCTAGAGTTTAGGGTTCTTACCACAGTTGTCCGGATTGCTGTCTCTGCTTTCTAGAAATGAGGGGCTGATACATCCAAAGCCAATTTTTGTGCCAGAGATTTTGGTTTCTGCAGTTCCAAGCCAGTATCATTGTAGTTCTCTGCCACTCACAACCGGGTGAGAAATAGGGAGTGGTACTGGAAAGGTTAAAAAACAAAAAAGAATGTATTTTTGCAATCATTTATATTTTGTAAAATCTATCTCTGATTTAAATACGGCTTTGATAAGCTCCTGTAGACATCTCTTTGGCTCCAGCTGTTAGGTCCCAGATTTCCTTGCTGGGCAGGGAGGGTACTGGTTGACCTTTGAGAGCTTCACTCTCAGTTTCTCAGCATGAAAACGATGCCTAAGGTCACATTGTGAATGTACAAAAAAAGAAAGGAACACCATAGCTTCCGCTTTCCAGCCCACTGAGCTTGAAACCATTGTTCTGTAGGTTGCACCAGTTTTAACCTGGATGCTGTTTGATGCCATCAGCCAGGTGACAGCATTGTGATAGGATGTATGGGATGGCTCTCAGGAGATTACCAGGTAAGTTGGGGGGGATCATTTGGTTTGCATTTGCTGTATTATATTATTCTTAGAAATCAGACAAGCCCAAGATTTGTCCTGATTTCACAGAAGTGTTGGATCATTGCAGGTGTCTTTGATTTATGGGAATTGGGTGCTTTTATTAAAAATCAGGTCAGCCTGGAGTTTCTGTGAAGTAGATTTAACTTTTTTTTTTTTGATTGAAATGAAAGAACTTCTTTCCTTATCAAAATTAATCTGTATGCAGGTCTTGAAATCCTCAGCAGCTTGCCTCCTTGTTAGCTTGCTGGCTGCAGAAGTTTTTGCAGCGTGTTTTAAGTTCTTAAGCACACAAACACTCTGTTTCCCACTAAAAGTTTTGCAGAGCTTCTGGGCTAGTTTTGTAGTTCTGGAACTGGGTGATGGAGCAAACATCAAGTTCTCCCGCTGGGAACTATCTAGTAGAGCAGTATGTGGCTCCAAATGAATTTATCTGGAATTAGAGGGGATTTTATCTGGACTGGTAATATGAGAATTTGGCTCGGTGTCTTATAAAGTCTGATAGCAATTGAACAGAACACAGGGATTCCTGAGGTGGTGTCAATCAACTGTTCTATTCACAAAGTGTTTTCAGCTCCCTTAGTTATGTTAGCTTGGGTATGACACTGATGGAGTTATTCTGATGCCAGAGTGAGGTTGGTTGGTACTGGTTGGAATGTCTCTGAACAACACCCAGCTGGTGACTCAGCAATCCTGACATCTCTCATAAAACTGGTCAGAATGCAACAGGCCAGCTAACGGCAAGACAAATGACAAGTTCAGACCTAGTTACACAATAAACCTCATGTTCCCAGTGTTTATATTTACAGACTTTAGACTTTCACTGAAGATACACTGCTTCACCCCACCTTGTCACCAAAATATGACTGCTTGAGGTGCTATTGTTTCACACTGTACTGATTTGTTTTGAATGAAGAGCTGCATCATCTTTCTGCCATTTCATCTCAATACATGAATTTATGGAGTAGGAACAAGTTCAGATGACTGAGTACAAGTCATTGTACCTGACATTTCAGTTACTAGAGGCTCGGGTAGAGTGTGTCAACAGTTATTCAGAGCCTGATAGCAAACAGGTGACAGACCTGGCCTTCTTGCTCTTTAACAGCAAGCCAGGACACTGCCTTCATGAGTTAGGGTTGCAAATGAGTCTACAACTTTAGGGTGCCATCGTACACAGCCTTGTTTTCAAAACCCACAAGATTCCTCTGTTCCACCTCTGAAGAGTGGGAGTAGCTGTTCATTGAGGCTTAAATAACTTCTTTGCCTTCATGTTTGCTGATACTGATGGTAACATCCCAGAGAATGAACTGCCTGTTCTGGAGGAATGTGATATTTAGAAGTGATTTGGTTTTAAAACTGAGCAAATAGGGCAGCATCAAAACTAGGACAATGATGAAAGCAATGGGCTTTAAAAAATGGTATCTCAGAATTTGGAAGGAAGTAATAGAAAGCATTAAAGTTTTCTTCCCTGACAATAGGATGGGACTAAAGGAATGGGAAATGGATAATTATGATGGAGTTATCTTTAAGTGGGTAACTGCTTGTAATACAGAGTAGAAACTGAAAAGAAAGAGGAAATTCAGGTTTCTGATGATCATGTTGGTAAGGAAAATGCTAGAGAAAAGTGTCCACTCATTTGAATTTAAGATCCAAAAATTGTGCACACTTTTCCTTATTACTCTGCCTTTGGAGCAACCTCAAATGAATGCTTGCACTTGGACATTTGTATACTGTCTTCTGCTGGCATCCACAGATACCTTTTGCATACGTGTTTAGATGAGAATTGGATCTCCTGGTACTGTTAAAAAATACAGCAGCATGTGATAACTGCAGGGTCCTGGCAAGATGCTCCCTCTTCAAAGCACATTCCTGGAGGTGCAGTCAGTGCTGTTTTACACCCTAGGACAGCCTTGTGTGTGTGCAGTTGGTGTTGAGTACCTGAACCCTTGGTGAGCTACTTTGGGGTAGTGTAGATGATATTGTCTGGAGGTGTCTGCTCTTCTTCTCTTTTCAGTCCAAAACAATTGGGGTAATAGATGAGGCTTCCTGGACAGATGAGTGTGACTCACTCAGCTTGATGTACAGAAGGGAGAGGAAATGAAGTAAGGGGCCAGAAATAGTCCTAGAGACATTAGCTTAGAAGGAAGGACAAAACAGAATACAGACTAGAAAATAAAAGGCCTACAGTGATGTGACATTAAGACCATCTGGACAATGTTTGGCAGCTTTTGAAAAGCAAACAAAGCCCTGAGAAGGGTTTCTAAAAGTGAGGGGAATATAAATGACATACTGCCCAGAAAGCACTTATAAAGCTTTGAGCTCTTCTGATCTATCTGTACTGGTGCATTCAGTTTTGAAAAAGGGCAGCCTAAAGGCAACTAAAAAAACTGTATCAGGCGGTATCACAGTTTGAAGAGAGATTCAACCAAGTCTTGGCTTGCTTATACTGAGAGAAGCTCTCTGAGAGAACTGGCTGACAAAGGTGTCTGAAAGACAGGTAGTGTAGTAACACTAACCAGCTTTGCAAATAAGTCCCAGCAATAAAATAAGATTCAGTGGCTGACATGCAGAAAAGTGTAAATGAACCTATATGTTTGCTTAACATCTGCCAAAGTGATTGAAGTTGCTATGTGCCATTGCCAGAGAAATGAAGTAATACTGATAGTATCAAATGTGGTGCAAGAAGAACTTCAAAGCTTTTATATTCTTCAGAAGAAATAACCCTTTTGGGATAGTACTTGTTATTTACTGTATTTATCAAATTGCTTTAAACATGACAACAATTGACCACAGGAAATGCTGTATTTGAAGGGAAAGAAGGTGGTGTTGGATGTTTTTCTGAACTGAAAAAGGTGGTTTCCTAAAAGTGTTTTTTTTTTTTCTGAAGAAAGTCCCAAAGCAGAAAATTTGTTAGGCTTTTTGAGCTAGTGTTTTGAAAGATTTTTTTTTCCTGCTTATCTTTTCCTTAACAAACAAACAAACACCCAACCAAGCAACTACCAAAAATCCTCCATATTCAGCTAAACTTTTCAGGTTGTGAGACAAAAAGATAAGGAGAAAGAAGAGATGCTAGGAAAAAAGCTGTTTGATTCCTCCTCCCCCTTCTCCTGATAACACTCATTTTGATCCAAGTCCCACAGCAACACTGTTGGGAATGTTTCTCCTATCTCTAGTCCAAAATTAGAATGAGGGAACTCTGCTGGCAGCCAGCTAAGCTTTGTGTTGGGGAAGCATATCTGTACAGACGATCATGAGCTACACTGCTTTTGGACAGCAGCTAAAGGATGTGGGCCTTTATCCACACAGACTGATGGATGGAACAGAAATTTTCCTATCCAACAATTGCCACAAATTAGACCAAGCCCTTAAAAACACCACAGCTACTAATCTGGATAGGTGTCTTTCCATTAACAGAAATTGCTTTGGATAGGGTGATGGTTTGACAACTCTCCATACAATGTATGCATCCCTCCCTCCTGTCACTTAAGGAATTGTAAAAAATGAATATCAGTTTTGGGGTAAGCCATATGTTTTGTAGGTTTCTGGCTGCTATTTTTTTCCCCCTCTTTTTCTCCATGCTCAACAGGAAATTCTTCCTACCCCTTTCTACTTCTGACTCTGTTCTTGTCTCCTCATCACTGGTTTCTGGATCCTTTTATCACATGGCCCTGCTGCAGAGTTTCTTCTTATCTAAATTAGTGTGTGTGATCTTGCATCTGAATGCCCAGCACAGAGGAAATGATTCATCGCAGGAACACAATCCACAAGGATTCAAACTGTTGATTTCACACTGATTTCCCTGCAGTTGGCAAGCAACACCATAATTGCCCAGTTGGGCACTCCCAGTTACTAGATTCACAAGAACTGGAAGTAGGAGTTGAATCGTGAGGATATTTAGGGAGGGGAATAAAGGCTCATTAAGTAAAATTAGTCTCTAACAAATATAAGTGAAATCTAGACCTCTGCCTCTCATCCAGCACCAAAATTTTGAGAGGGATATGGCCTTTCCCAACACTGCTGCCCCAGGCTTTTCAAGCTCTTCATGAGTGAATAGAGTTGGGAAGGTAATGTCAGGATAGTCAGGACTCAAGTACATGACCAACCATGGCTTGAGGAGGTGCCCTGTACCAGCTGAGCTGTGGTAACTCATGCTGAGCATCCTAGGCTTGTTCCAGAAGAGAGGTCAGGCTACCCAGGTCAGACTCCTCACAGCAGATCTCTTCCCTCACTTTTGATTTTGCTATGGGTTAGGCTCACACCGAGCAACTCATTCAGCAAAAGTAATGTCACCATGTAGTTGGAGACTTCAGCATACCTTCACCTCACATTTCGTGACCATCTCTTATGCTACCATCTTCAGCTGTGTCAGTCGCCAAACAAGGGACATGCTTGCAGTGATTAGACAGCTAGGAAAGTCTGCTCTCAGGTTGCTTGGAATATGAAATGTGTAAATGCGCCTGAGAAAAATGAAGAATCAAATCTGAGCATCATTCATACAGTGAAGACTAAAAGAATATTCTGATGAAAGTTATTTATTTAAAAATTCAATTTGTCATCAGGAAACCACAGAATACAGGTCTGGAAGAGGTATCTACTCTATTGTTGTGCCTCAAGGCTGTTTCAGCCTTGCCCTAGTTATCCAAGATGAATGTTTGTCTAGTCACTTCTTTGAGCTCTCCAAAGCTGGAGGCCTGACATCTATGCGCTAGGGTTCAGCTGTTATTGGTGTTTGAATGTTTGTTCCCTGAAGCTGGAGCTAAAGGCCTTTTCCTGCAGTTAATAGCATGATTTTGTATTCCATCTGCAATGGAAATGGAAAACAAGTTATTCCATTCTTCCTCAGAGCAGCCTGGGACATATCTGAGGAATGCTCTCATACCTTCCTTTGCTCTTCCCCAGCTGAACAACCACCAGTGCTTTAGGTCTGTCTCTGCAGGTCATGATTTCCATCCTTTCCATCTCATCTGCATTTACTACAATAGATTCTCATTTTTCTTGAAATTTAATGCCCTGAAATGCCCAATTGAGGAAACACACATAAAGCCTTTCTAGTGTGAAGAAGTAGAGGGATGACTCCAGATATCTTTGACATAACAGCTGTATTCCTGTACTCAGGCATATATTCTCTATGTCACTCTTGGCTTACACTTAGTCTGTGGCCAGCTATACCCACCCCCAGGTATTTTTATCTTGTATGTGTACTGTTGATTACTTCTGTCTAATTCTCTTTATTAATTTTTAAGAGAAGTTACTTAAAAAATCCTTATTCCAGATTACTTTTCTATTTTGTGAAGGTCAGTTTGAATTCACAGACTGTTTTTCAAATCCCACAGGCCCTCCTCTCACCATCTACAAACTGATGAACCTACTTTCAAGTCCCTCAAGTCAATAAAAATATTGAATAGTAAAATGTTGAGCATAGGTTTATATGAACATTGTTGCAAATTGACTTTTTATTATGCCAAGGTAATCTCCATTTCACTGAATGGTCTCCCTAAAAGGAAGTACACAAAGATGTCTCAGGTTTGCCTCATGCAGCAGAACAGTTTCAGACATGGATCACAGGAACAGAGATTTGTGTAAGGAAAGGAGGCACAGGTTAGATGCAGACCTGGTTTGTAGCTGAGGTTTCATGCTGGCTTTGGGTCTCACCAAAATTGCTAAAGAAATTAGGAATCTCTTCCTCACCAAGCAATATAAGCAGGAATGTGGTTTTCACAGATTGCCAGAGTATGGTGACTCACTCAGCATTGAAAAACGACAAACATTTAAAGTGTCATTCCTTCACTTTCTTTAGTACTTGACAGTGGTCCAAAACATCCTGTAATATTCACTAGTAATTACAGAGACTGCCTAAGACTATCTGTTACTGTGAGCATTTTGTATGAATAATACAGGTTTTTCTGTTCCCCACTGCTCCTATGAATTCCTTTGATTCCTGAATTCATTCTTAGTGCAACAGCCAGAGGTGGAAGGGCTCATATAAAAAGAGAAAAGGTGATAATGACTATGTCTGCATATTCTACCAGCCAAAGATATGGCCTAAGACACCGATTTATTACTGATTCTTTTAGCTGACGTTTCATTATATAAGAAACCTCCAACTTCTGCAGGACTTGAACTAGTTTGCACGATTTCCAAGCTTCTTTAAGCAGTGGTACCTCCTGTTTTAATGGAATGCACTAAGATCCAGTTTACCCTGTCAGTTTGAAATTGTGTTGTTGATTCAGCTCTGAAGTACATATTTCATTATAGAAAAACGTGGACTTTTTCCTAATGCTAAGCCCTGATTTCTCATGGGGTTCTGACTCAACTAAGTATATCACACAGGCATCCAAATGTGCTCCAAGAGTTCCATTTTTGTTGTTTGCTGGAATTCGTCTCCTCTGCTCTTGTAAATAATCACCCTTGGAAAGCATGTAGGTAAGATTTCTGTCCTTCCAAACAGTTTGGATAACTACACTGAAGCTGTAACTGATATCATTGCTTGAGAAAAGCAGTTGGTGCCAGCATAGCTAACTCTTCATAACCTCCTTACATCACACCCAGTGCAGCAGGCAGAAGCAGTTAAAAATACATGAAGAACAAACAGGGTCTATCTAATATTTTATCTGCAGTAATCCCAAGTTTTCTTCAGGCTGTACTAAAGACTGGGGTAGTATGTGCTCCTTTCCATGGGAGAGTTGCCTTAGATTCAGTAATTAGTAGCTGAAGGGCCCAATGGCAAAATGCCAGCTCACTGTGAATATAGCTTGTCTTCTGCAGGAGTTTCCAGCCTTATCCACTGTTGACACAAACCAAGTCTAATGACTGTGATGGAGGCCACCAGGCTTCAGCTGATCTGATCCACACCAGTGGCGTGGACCTAATTTCTCATTGTACCTGAGAAGCTTATTTTCTTGGTGAGGAGAGGATGTCAAAGAGAAGGGAATTTGTTCTAATCCAGTTATTTTCTGCCTATAATGAACATAAAGATTCTTTCAGGTGGTTGAGCTCATCTTGTTCTTCTCAGTGAATGCTATCTTTAATTTTCAGACCTGTGTGATTTAGGGTGCTGTTTGGTTCCTTGCTGTCTTGCAAGAGTAAGAGTGCTCTTACAAGTATACTGTATAATTACAGAAACAATGGTGTTGCCTTATTTTGGGTAACCACCAAGACCAAAAGAAGAGACCGTTCTTATGTTCAAGAGGCCCAGGCACAGCTGGGAGGGAGTTTAGGAGGTCTTTTAGACCAACACTTTTCACATTACAGCCATGTTCAGACATCTAGTACTGTCTTTGCACAATGTCAGTCAGCTTGTAGCACTGGAAATACGGGTGTTCATTGGACCTCCTCATCCTTTCAGGATATATGCAATCCTCAAGCAAATTATCTAAGACATATTGGAGAACTTAACTACTTTTCTTGTGCTTGTGTCTTTACAGCCCCTATTATAATACAGTTTGTGCACATCACAAGATTTCTTTCTATTTCTTAATCTCAGAAACTGTTGGGAAGATGCAGATGCTTTGCCTTCTAGTTCATAAATAAGAAAACCACATAGTTGACCTAGATGGAATAGATCTTACCCTAACTTTGGATTTCTAACAGTTCAGCATGGTCATCTTACTTTCACAGTCAACAAACAGTGCAGAAGGTAATCAGTGAATCCAGCCCTCAGTCAGAAGGGATGCCTGTGGCATAGCAAAGGACATGAACTGATGTCTCTCTCCCATAAGAGCAGGTTAATCCCCAGCCTATTCTTTCTGTCAGCTTTTTTGAGACAATTTTTGGCTGGGCAGAGAGGAAGAAGCCTTAGCATGCAATCCAGTGCCTGACTGCTCCCCAGGGCATCTTTTAAATTATCTCCAACAGCTCTGGTTCTCTTGTGTGCAAATTATACTCCTACCGCCATGTGATGAGCTCTACCTTGCATTAACTTATATCAGTGGTAGGAGAAGCTGACTCACGCAGATGAAGCCACAAGGAGAAGGGAGATATTGGTGGCAGTGTTTCATGCAACAGATGAGGGTCGTTTTAGCTATGTCTTTGAAGGTGACATCATCTGGCTGCACAAGGAGTTGAAGAGGTGAAAATGAGGCCGTGAAATCTCATGATTAGGTGATTTTCTCCCTGGGATGAAAACTAAATTAAAAATAGACATTAAACTGTTCAATTAATTAGAGTGCAATAATGTAGTCTGTTCTTATGCTCTAATTCGTGCCATGTTGAAAGTAGGTGCTTCTTCCCCTCCACCTCCTTATAAATAAACCATATGCTTTCTGGATCAAATCGTCCAATCATATCCTAATCATTTCTAGGAGCAAACCTCACTACTACATTAATTGTCATACAAGGATTTGTTCACACACAGACAGATTCCCATTGGTGGTATTTTAATTATTATTACAGTGCTAATATAGACTTCAATATCTTATTAACACTAGAGGATTTAGTAAATTTTTATCAGCAAACAATTACCAAGAAGGGCGTTTCCTGTGAGGAGGCTGGCAACCTCCACTTATTTCTTTTTACCATATCTGAAGAAGCTGGAAATCTGAATAGATCTCAGAAGCCTTATTTGGGTATTAGAGATACATGCAGTGATGTATCTAACACCACCAACCCCACAATGATGTTCGACATAGAATCATAGAATCATAGAGTCATAGAATAGTTAGGGTTGGAAAGGACCTTAAGATCATCTAGTTCCAACCCCCCTGCCATGGGCAGGGACACCTCACACTAAACTATGTCACCCAAGGCTTCATCCAAGCCGGCCTTGAACACTGCCAGGGATGGAGCATTCACTATCTCCCTGGGCAACTCATATCCAGCACCTCACCACCCTAACAGTAAAGAATTTCTTCCTTATATCCAATCTAAACCTCTGCTGTTTAAGTTTCAGCCCATTAGCCCTTGTCCTATCACTACACTCCCTAATGAATAGTCCCTCACCAGCATCCCTGTAGGCCCCCTTCAGATACTGGAAGGCTGCTATGAGGTCTCCATGCAGCCTTCTCCAGTCTGAACAGCCCCAACTTTCTCAGCCTGTCTTCATATGGGAGGTGCTCCAGTCCCCTGATCATCCTCGTGGCCTCCTCTGGACTTGTTCCAACAGTTCCATGTCCTTTTTATGTTGAGGACACCAGAACTGCACACAATATTCCAGGTGAGGTCTCAAAAGAGCAGAACAGAGGGGCAGGATCACCTCCTTCAACCTGCTGGTCACGCTCCTTTTGATGCAGCCCAGGATACGGTTGGCTTTCTGGGCTGTGAGTGCACACTGAAGCCGGCTCATGTTCATTTTTTCATTGACTAACACCCCCGAGTCCTTCTCTGCAGGGCTGCTCTGAATCTCTTCTCTGCCCAACCTGTAGCTGTGCCTGGGATTGCTCCGACCCAGGTGTAGGACCTTGCACTTGGCATGGTTAAACTTCATGAGGTTGGCATCAGCCCACCTCACAAGCGTGTCAAGGTCCCTCTGGATGGCATTCCTTCCCTCCAGTGTATCAATGGAACCACACAGCTTGGTGTCATTGGCAGACTTGCTGAGGGCGCACTCAATCCCACTGTCCATGTCACTGACAAAGATGTTAAACAAGACTGGTCCCAACACTGATCCCTGAGGGACACCACTTGTTACTGGTCTCCAACTGGACATTGAACCATTGACCACAACTCTTTGAGTGTGGCCATCCAGCCAGTTCTTTATCCACTGAGTGGTCCATCGATCAAATTGATGTATTTCCAATTTAGAGACAAGGCATTACAGTCTTAAAGAATAGACTGTGAGGCGGACAGCATGAAAAGTAGGGGTTGTTTTCTCATTTTGTTACATCTCTAAAGAGTGGAGGGCCACACAAGGTTTACAAATAACATTTAGTCAGGTAGTTGCAGATTTAAATCCAGGTTTACACCCTCTTTTTTAGTGGTTTTTTTTTTAATGGGGCTTATTCTTCTGCATCTCTTTGACACTGCTGAATATGCAGATCTTCCATGTGTATTTTAGCATATGACAATAGCTATGTGGTTGAAGATACAGAGAGGACAAGAGATGCTGCAACTTGCAGTGTCTTAGCTATATTACCATTTGGTTAGCCTGACACTTTGTAAAAAATAGGTCTTTAGACTTAGTTTAGTTTTACTGGCCATGTGACAGTTTCTAAAACTTTTGTTAGACTATTCCCTTATAAAACAGAAAGTAGTGGGAAAAACTGATTTAGAGACACCAAATGAATTGAATTAAATGTCTTGAATTGAAACATTTATTTTCATCAATCATTTGAGACTTGAATTTTGAAAGCAAATAAATAAGCAGAAAAAGTTTTGGTAGCAGATGTCATTTTGACATGAGGCATCAAAACATGATATTTAGGCAGTAATGGATCAAAAGTAGGCTCCATTTTGCTTGCTTTCCCTTTCCTCCTTCTAGAAATTTCCTTACTGGTGAGTTGCATCTGAAGCTGCTTTGTGCTGCAGACCTAAACTCTTTAGCTGACTAGATTTTGCATTTTCAGCGACGGGGTAGGAGATAGGAGATCCACCCAGCTAGAGCACATTGGCTAATAATAACTTTCTGATGGTGAGAAATGAACATTCAATCTGCACCACATCCTTCAATCTGGTCAAATCCATCCTCTCTACAAAGTGAAAGCAGCAGCAGCAGTGTGAGCTTTCTCAGACCTGCCAAGATGCACTTCTCACCCCCTCTGAGAAGTGCATCTCAGATGTGCTTTTTGTGGGGCTGAGGGGGACTGTCCATGCAGTCCCTCCTCTTCAATGTCTTTGCTGAGTCTGGATAAGGACAACTATGATGTCAGTTTCACATCACCTAAGGCATGCCAGGAAAGTCCTGAAAATAATCATGGATGGGAATCATCAAACTACCACCTGAAACTGTGCTTCTGCAGTGTGCTCCCACTGTCTCCTACAGCATTATGGCATTCCTAGTTTGCATGAGGTTGACAGTGGAGAGAATTAGCTTCTGAAATACTTATTTTGCTAGGGACCGTATCCATGAAGAAACTTACCAAAAGATGTTGGAAAAGGCTTGTTCCCATTCTGGTTTATTCTTTCTGCATTGTAAAAGGAGAGGTTTGCCACACCAGCTCTCTACCAGAACACCTGGTGTGAGCTCCAAACTCCATTCTCCATGTGGCTCTGTGAACTGCTCTCAGACTGAAATCAAGCTTATTTGTCACTCACACCTCTTCTTCAAGCTCATTCAGGGAAGGAGATCACTTTTCATGGAGCCTAGCATGAGGAGGCCGTGTTCTTGGGTTAAGGATTGTCTGGGCTACTTTATTGATTAATCAATAATGATACAGTTAGATAATAGTGATACAGTCAGAAATAAGATGAAGAACAGCAGCCTTCAGAGTGTGGCAGCTCTCTGGCTGGCAGAGCTATGCACATGATGTGGCTCCCTCCAGGTCAAAGAGAAAACTTTAAATAAAAATTAAGTTTGAATATACTAGTATTTCCCTTTCAGTCATCCACTAGCACATAATCAAATAAATGCAACACGAGAGAGGAGAGAAACCTATTGTTGTTGTGATAACTTGAGCAGAAATAAAAACTGGAGACCAACAGTAAAACAGAAGTATCCAGACTCAGTAAAGACTGGAGCAGGGTTAAGCAAAGTGCCAGTCCTGACACAAGTTTGAAGGGAGATGTGGAGCTTGTCACAAAGGCAGTAACAGGCCTGCTGAGAGACCTTCTTGTTCTTTAGGAGTCACTAATGGGGCAGCCATGCTCCATTCCCATCCCTCTGTGCAGTGGGAGTAGTGAAAAGGGAAAGCCATGATGAAGAGAAGAGCAGCCTGTCGTTGCACATACTGAACCACACACTGGAGCTGAGCAGGAGTGTGTGCTATTCACTACGGCTAGCTCTGCCACCTGAATACTTAATCACCAGCGAGGAGACAAGTGTGAGAAGTGGGAGAAGACACCTGAGAAAATGACAAGTGTGATACTATTAACTTCCAGCAGAAATGAGAAAAAAAAGCACAAGGAAATTTTAAAAGGTAATGTTACACTGTCTGGATTTATTCTCCTGCGAGAAAGAAGGAAGAATTGAGACTTCTAGGCCTTTCTAGCTGCAAAGACAACTTGGCATCTCTAAGATGAAGGTGTAGACTGACTCCTTGTGTCTACAGACAGATGAACTGAACTAATAGTACTGAGAGAGCCACTTGACCCATTTCAGAGTTGGTTCCCACACCAAAAGAAATCCAGCTCATGCACTTTATCAGGCATGGTCAGAGACATCACCATGAAAGCCCCACTCCTGTGAAAGGATACTGTGCAGGACAGTGTCTGCAATCAAGCAAGCAAATATTTTGCCAAGTAGTTATTCATTTAAGGAATTGTGGGTGCTTGCAATAATCCCACTGCGAGTGGTGTTCCTTATACCACAAGTAGCTGATGCATCTTTGGCTCCTGCTGGGGTGCAAGTTGGGAAGGACTGTGGCATATGTGGATGGGGGCAAACCCAACACCTCAACTCAGCTCTCTGTTCCACCTGTGGGTATTTCATATGGGGTTGGGTGGTCCTTTGGTGCAGCAGTTCTAAACCTGAAAAAAGGCATATTTCAACTACCCCCTCCCAATGAAAATAAAAAGATAATGAAGAGCATGAGGTATTCAGATCCTTCAATTGAGGTGCAGTAGTAGTAGTATGCAGAGCTGGGTTCATTACAGCTCCTTCAAGACTTGTTCATGTTGCAATAGAATCCCTCACAGCATCTCAATTAGTAATCTGATGGAGACAATCTTGGCCTATTCTTCTGTTATTTGGTGGCTGCTTTTTTGCTGCTTTGGTAGCACAAAGGAGCCTTGTTTCAGGTGGGGATTTGTTTTTTGAGGTCAATATCAGAAATATGACTTCTGACATTCAAAGGTTTTGTAACCAAACTGAAGAAGTTCTGAGAAACCCGGCTGGGGACCTTCGGGAAGAGAAACTGAAGGGACAGTATGAGACCTCTCCCATGGTCCAAAATCCTCTGTATTGTTGTTCACAAAGCCCTGAGAACCTGGGTTGCCTTTACTCCACCCTGCAGCAGTACCATTAACAAGCAGGGTGGGGAGGCCAGTTGAAGTCACTGCTGAGGACACCAGCCTACCATGGAACAGACAGCCCTGTGCATTCTTCTGGACTGTGTGTGGCGCAGTTTCTAATCTGACCCTAAAATGTTGGTTTTAAGCCAAACAGAAGTCTGTGATTCATATTAATTTTAGACAATATCCCTTGGCATATTGCCAAATTGGCACAAAGGCACACTTTAAATATTTAGAATATGTGTATACTTATATATAGTTGCATTTACATTCCTGTTAGGTTATCTTTTTCCATCTTCCCTGTGTATTTGCTTTTCATTCTGCCTCCCCTTCCTAGTCCACACATAGCTGTAGCAGCGCTCTTCTAATACTTGCGTTTATTCTTTAGCTGCAAAATAGGGACTTTTGATGGTTGGAGGTTTAAACACAGAATCTCAAGTGCTTCACTGTAATTTTCAAAGCTAATTTAACCTGTTGTGAACTTAGCACCCAATTGAAAATGAGTAAGACTTAGGATTTTAAATTTCTAATTCTCTTTGGGAAAGGACACAGATACTGCCTGTCTTCAAAGAGCCATAAGTGATATGAATCCATGGGCCAGTGCTATTCCCATTGAGAAACTCGTGTGTTACTGCAATGATAGGCAAGAAGAAGTAATCGGAATTCTTTTTACTCAGATTTTTATGTCAACCTTTCCCCACTTCATTCGTCTTGTAAAGTGAGCCAAAACTTCCACCTGGGCAACTCTGCAGTGCTGTCTTACTGCTGTGAATATGGGTTGAATCTTCACGAATCTCTGCACTGTTCCAGGCTTTCATATTTTAAAGGTATAAATTTCAGTTTCAAGAACAAAAGCTAATCTCAATGCAATTGCACACAATAATCATTATAAGAATCACAAAATTAATTACAGCTATTAAGAATACACTTTCCACTGTTTTTCACAAGTAACACTACAATTTGCTCTAGCAAAGACCATTGGGCAATTAATAGCACACAGAATGCAATTATGATATTGTTATTTCCAAGCAAAAGTCTTATATGTGATTACTCAAGGTGCCTGTTCCTCACCCTCACCTCTGTTCAGATGTTTTTTATCAGCATATTTTCTTGACTAAGAACTTATTTATACCTGATAGGATATTTTTACTGTTGCCACTAGAGGTCTATTCACCACTACAAATACTACAAAGAAAGAGACAAGCAATGCATTTCTTTCTCTAAATTTAATTCCTTTTCAGTGACAGTATTGAAAAGTAGTAACTTTAGATAATAGCAACTATATAAAGTAAAATGGCTGCGGATGCCTTATAATGGTGGATGTTAAGTCAGTGTCATTGTGTTTTTAGGTTGTATGCAATTTGGTCTTAACTAATGTCATCCTCTTGGTTTGGTAATGGGCTCTTCTTGGGTTTTATTTTCTTTTCCTTCCAGGAGATCAGTTATTTGCTGCACCCAGATCTGTATGGCCCAGCTATGACACCTGATAGGTGACAAATACACTCCCCTGTGATGAACAGAAGACAGGCAAGTGTTCCATCCTGCCCATATTTATTCCAGGAGAGATACATTCATTTATCACAGACTTCAGCAGGGTTAGTTTCAGCTTGGGTAAGAGCAGAGTCTGGTCCTTTGTACCCCAGACTTTCCTGTTCCCTCTTTCCCTCCTTCCACCTTTCTTTGTCAGAGTCTGTGTGAACATTATCTTCACCCACTTTATCTTTTCATCCTTTGCTCAGCACAGCCTCCTGTTTCATTGCCACATCCCAGGGTTTCTATGAGGTTTCTAATACTAACACTTTCTCCTCTTCAGCTGACACTAAATGCAGGCTTTCCTGCTGGCGATCCGAAACATGCTTCAGCTCAGCTCTGCAGGGAAAGAACATTTACTGCTCTGTAAGGATGGGGTTTGCTCATCCCCAACTTCGTTCTGCTCCCATTGTTAACCAGGAGTAGCATTCTTGCTGACTTCAGAGAGATCAAAGTTAGGCTGAAACTCCTGGCATTATGAAAGCCTGCTCTTCACTTCCTTTGGATCCATTTTCCTAACGGACTGAAAGTGGAATGCACTTGAACTTCACCAGTCAGTTTATTTCAGTCAGTTAAAAAACTATGTTGCTCACCCTTTCCTCTTCAATCTGTGTAGATGATCTTAGCACAGGACAGGGTTATGTCCCATCCTGAGAGAAACAGTAGGAGGAAATCTCTTACAGGAGAGAGACTATCCTGAAGCATATTTTCCTGCCTCTCTCTGGAATCAATGAGTGTGAAAAGCACAGGCCTGGCTCTTGTATTTGTCCCCATAGCCATTGTCCAGCATGACTTCTCACCCCACACTGGCCCCACATCTGTACCTGTGCCTTTCCTGGACTCAACCTGGCTTGGCTTCATCCACAACCTCAGGTCCACTACCTGGCCTCCTTTCACAGTAGGAACAGTGTCCTGGGGATTAGAGGAGGAAACAGGGCAGCCCTGCCCTCTGAGTCTCTAATTCTAGTGTACAAATGGGACTGGGAGGAGGAACACCATCTGGGCCAAGGCTTGCTGCATGAGATTTACAAAATAATAACAATGCAGACTTCGATGTTAAATTCGTGATATGGGTACTGGGAATCTCTGGCTTACTTGGTTTTAATCCCTGTCCCCTTTGCTTCATTGCTATTTCTATGCAATATGTCACCACAGTCCTTGCAGCTCCTGGCATCTGTACGGGAGCTTCCTTTCTGGGAATCAGGCACTCACTCAGCTCCAGACTCAAACCCTCAGATCAGCCCAGGCTGCCTGAGTGGCAGCTCCTGTCTTTCCAATACTGGGGGTTAGTCATGCCGCATTTCCCAGTCCTTGGCCCTAAAGCCTTTTGACAACTGGAAGATGATGCTGGGGGATAGCTCAGCAGCAGCCTCCCAGCCTCCACCTCTTTATTCTACTCTGCTCAGCCTGCATGACTTTCCCTGTCCCACTCACTCCTTTTTTGATCTGTGGGCTGTAAAAGCTTGGGAAAAATCTGTTTGGAGAAGGAGCCTACTTTTATCCAAGTTGCCTGCCAAACACATGAATCTCAGGAAATTTAACCCTTTGAGTACCCACTCGTGTTCCTGTCCTCGTCATTGGACTGATTGATTGAAACATCAATTTGAACACATCAGCCAACAACCCACTGGCATTTTACAAATGAAATTCCAAGTTTCCTGCTCCTCTACCAATGAAGACTGGTAACTAAACTGAACACATGTAGAGAGGTCACCTCAGGGTGTTTTTACAATTCACCTTGGTATCAAAATGGCAAAGTTTGCCGCAGTGGAGGCTCAGCATCCTGCACAGACTTCTCATTTGTCAAGCACTTACACCACGGGCAGACCATTCTGACACATGAGACAATACAGTCAAACCATCCCTGGCAACTGGTGATCCTTCAGATACAACTCACAATGCCTGGGCAGATGCTGGTGAACACTGGGGCTGTCTTACATACCCCTCTCTGTGACTGTACACAGTCCTCTCCTCATCTGCCTTGCCTCTCCTAGCCTTGCCTCACATTCCACCGTTACATGGTATAATTCTTTATCTCACAGCAAGCTGTTGTGAGGTGAGGAGAGAGTTGAGACCCACTTGGACAGCATGAGAAAATTTTGCCCTCTTATTTCTTTGGAGACCTTGGAGCAGACTTGTGATGGAGCTCTGGATGCTGCTGGTGGGTGACTGCTGCATGTCTCCTGCTTTGCTTGATGTGGAGAAATGGTGCTTCTCCACTGTCCCAGACACAGATCAACTGTAGGAAGCTGTTGCTGCCTGCCAGGTCCAGCCATCCTGACACAGACAAGGTTCTTGCCTCCTTGAACAAAATGTTTACATGGTCCTTTTTGAGTCATGCCATGATGTCAGCCATTTCGCCTTCTGGGCACAAAGCTCCTGCATTCAAGCTTTTGCTGTGGGCTCTTCACTCCATGTGCCTGCAGAGTTGAGGTCATGACTGGTTGTGCCTGGCTGTGTCTTCACTGTTTCCTCATGCCTTTTGATTGTGGGACAGATGACTCATTATAGCTTTGCGGTGTACAGCCATTCCTAATATTTGAATCTGCTTGTTCTCCTTCTGCAGTACCTGAAAATTGTTCCTCTCTGTGGTTTTTATAGACATGCTTCAGACCATGTGTGCAAAGAATAATCCTGCCCTAGAAAGCTGACATATAGTCAATCCTTTGGGACTTCAGGGTTGACTCCCCTTTCACTTGCATTCAAAGCTGTCCACTGAGACTCAAACTGGCTTCATTGAGAGGTGAGGAGCTCCTGCTTTGGCAGAAGTTTTAAGGTACTTATTTAAGATAGGTCTAACCCTGCTGTAGCCATTCCAGTCAGACAGGCTCTGACAAATATATACACCTCCATTGGCTTGTATAAATCTAAAGACAGGCCCAGGAAGGACCAGCAGATACCTCTGGTCCCCCTGTCCCATATCAGACTGAAGAGGTCAGGACTGCTCCTGATGCACATTTCTCTGTACTGCTCCTCCTCACCTACCATAACCCTTAAAAAAACCCCAAATACAGTTCCTGTGCTTTCTGCCCTTCCTCTCCCCTTCTTTCCCATTGTGGCATTCCCAGGAATCCTACTTCAGTTCCCACCCACTTTCTATTTCTGCTTTGCTGAACCATGGGGAGTGGCTTCTTCCACTGTCCCATAGAGAAGACCTCTGAGAATGTGAAGGTTTACTCCCCAGGTCCCCTTTAGCTTCTTGTGTGCACATTAAGCAGGCACAGGTCTTGTCACCCTCCCTCACAGGCTGCAACAAGATGAGGTGGGAGTGGAGCCCTACACACTCAGTGCCCTTCCTACACCAAAGAGATTCCCAGGCAGACTTAAAGGAGTATTCAGGTCATGGACCTACACACCACTGTTTTCCTTCCAGTCCTTCTTCTCCCAAGCACTAACCAAGGGCAACATTTAACAGTGACTACTGTGCTATTAAACCTCTGAAGTTTCTACACCCCAAAATCAGTAAGGGTTACCCACACTGCAAGCTTAGCCAAAGATTCCCTAGAAGACACTCCTCCAAAAGAGGAGAAAAAAGGAGAAATTAAATTTAATCATGCCTTTGTGAAAATGCGAAGAGGACAGATACTCAAAGTGATTTGTTTATGGATGATAGGATTTTGCTAGTCAGCTACTGTGTTAATAAGGATGGTTATGAGACAATGGTAAATTTGAGCATCAGAGAAAGAAAATCTGATCTGTACATACAAGAAGAGAAAGTTCTGTCACTTGAGTAGCAGAGGAAGTCCCACCCTTATATATTTGAAGTATTCTCTCTTTAAATCCACATTAAAAAAAAAACCCAACACACATAGGAACCTCCATCCACATCAATTTTTAATGCTGATGTTGGGTTAATCCATTTCAAGGATCTTGTTTGGGCTTTTTGATTTGCAATTCCAACTGTCATTTTTTATTCTGTTACTGTTTGCATAGAAACTAGCAACAAAATATTGAAATAGAGCTGTAGCAGAAAGGAAGTACATTTAAGGACACCAAAGACAGAGGAGGGAGCATTACATTGCATTGGATTGCTGAAATTGTCCATGCAAAGCCCCCATGGAGATTTAGGAAAGGCAGCTCTTGAGAAAGACACTGAAGCTATAGTCTGGCTGTGCACATTCATGCTAATAAATTTCCTTCTGCTGCTAAACATAGGTACATTTGCAGCCAGACCTACTGAACTCTGTCCATCCCTCTGCTCTGTGGGAAGCTTGCTCTGTGTGCAGTCTCTTCTTGTCCAGTTGAGGTGGAATAGATTGTCTCATCCTTTCTCCTAGCCACATGGCTGGAAAGGTCTGCCGATGTGGTAGGTAGAAAGGGAGGCATGGTTAGGTCTGGAGGAGCCTCAAAGAAGAGTGTGTCACTTGAACTTGCTCCTGCTTTGACAGAGCTGTTTCATCCTTGCCTTACTTCAGCACAGCTTCCCTGATTTACAACGGGTTTTCTGCTTTCCTCTTTTCTTGGATGTTAGTTGGTTGTTTTTTTCTTGTTTTTAATTCTAGTTTCCTAGCTGCTTGTTTGAACAGGACAAAACTAAAATGAAAGCCACCTGCTACCTTTGTGGCAGCATTACTAAAGCTCCCAAGCAATCCTATGGCATCACCAAGCTCTTTACACCCCTGAGCAAGGAGAAATGTGATGCCCTGAACAGCTTTTAATCTAAAGCAAGATTTTTCAGTCCTGTTAACCTAGGCTGTGCTACATTACAGTCAGTTACTGGTTTTACAGCTTTCATCATAGCACAGGTGTCTATGGGCAGACAGAAGATGCTTTCTACTATGCTCTCTGTTCCCAGTGTGATACAGCACACAGCTGGAGGAGTGTAAACCTAGACAGGTAATAGAGGTAAAGGCTAGGGGATACATCAGTACTATTCAGAAGACAAATAAAAAGAATACAAAACGTATTCTTCTCCTTTCAAATCTTAATGCTGTTCAAACACACCTCTGGATTTTGCAGTGTGTGAACAGCTGAACATGGCAAAGTGTGTTTCTCCATGGAGGCTTAGGAGTACTGGTTGTGCTCCTCAGTGGAAAGCACAAGCCCCACAATTGCTTTTTTTTCCTCTTTTGACATTTCCTCAAAGCTTGTTGACTTTGCTCTTCATCTGACCAAAATGTCAGTAGGTCTTGTGCTGTTGACTGTGACCAGTGTGAAAGAAGACATCAGCACACCCACATGGGCCATGAACACCAAAAACCACTCCACTGTGTCACCTTGAGCCATGCCAGTAATCTGTGACTTAAAGGCTTTCTGAGTCATGGAGGTAAACCCAGGCAATTTTCCCAGTCTGGAATGATAAGCTTCTTTACATTCATGCTCCAAAAAAGCTCAATAGGAATAAAACGGTGAAAGGGTCATATCTTCACTGCATGTGAATCAGGGTATGCAGGGAGGGGACGGGTAGGGGCCCCAGTGTGCAGCAGCTGGGAAGCAGCCAAGTGAAAGCAAGCAGGGCACTTGTCCTAACATACTTCGTTTTACATCCAGATGTTTAAAAGAAATCCTGATGGCCTTGATTCTGGAGCTGCTTACTGATTTTAGGCTTCAGAGCATATTAGCAACTGCAATGGCAGAGAACACCATCTGTCTTTTCCTAGCTATTTGATCACTCTGTGTATTGGAGGTTTTGGATTTTAGAGGAAAAGTTTTAATGGTTCTGATTTGGTGAAAGATTTTGAATTATTCTATCTGACACAGAAATTTAAACTCTCAGACTTGTTTTCTTTCCTTTATGGCCTCTCAATTTCTCTTGATAGTTTACTACTTTTAGTAAATGTACGGTGTGGGGTCACACTCATGGGAGACAGTCCTTTATGACTGAATCCAGAGCCTGGGAGGAAGGGAGGGGTGAGGGAAAAGTGTTTTTAGTCTTTTACTTCTCATTTCTCTTTATCCTGATCTGTTTAATTGGCAATAAATTAAATTAATTTCTCTGTTTTGTCCATGATGGTAAGTGCTAAGTGATCTCCCTATCCTTATCTTGACCCATTAGCCTTTCATCATATTTTTGATCAATTTTAATGTCCATGTACATTGAGGAGGCAGCACTAGAGCATCTTGGTGGGCACCTGACAGCCAGACAAGATCAGTCCAACACAGTAGGTTCAAAACTTTTGGCAGGTTCTTCATTCAAGGTGAATGCAATTCTCACTAGCACTGAGGGTCTCAGGCATACAGCAAGATGAGATGAGGAGGGGATCTGGTTTACAAGTGAGAATTGAGTTCACTCTGATACTGACTTGTTGACTTCCTGAACAAAACTCCCTGCAATTTATTCACAGGGAAGATCCCTCCCCTGTGCATGTTTGCACCCTACTGTCTTTATCAACACAGTGAAACACTGTGTGTCGTTCTTGTGCATGTGTCATGCTGTCTCAGTACAATCCCAATCACCAGTGTGTGGTAGTGTTGCTTTTGCAAAAGCAAGAAGAAACTTCAGTGAGCAAACAGGTGTGAGGTTTTCAGATAAAATGAGAAATAAAACAGCACAATGTTGATTTTTACATCATCCTCCCCTCTTTTCTTTTTTGGCACTGCTGTTGCGAAGAATTATTCTCCCAGCCCCTATGTAAAGAATTACGGTTGTTTTCACGCAGAAAGGATGGACTGTGTCCACCTCCACCCCCAAAATGGAAGCAGGGCTTCCCTGATGGGGGTGCTTGGGGGCAGATGCTGCCTGCTGCGGGCCATGGGGGGCCCTTGACTGCTTGCTGACAGCTCCTGAGGGGGTTTGCGTAGTGGGGACCTGGCCCCAGCTTATTATTAATTAACAACAAATTAATTATTTTATACTGCAATAATACTTCATAGTTCCCAAAAGGAACTGGGACTGCTAATCACTGCTTCCTTAATGCAGTAAACATTCAAATGCAAGAGCCAGCTGATGTTGTAATTCTAGCAGTCCTGGATAGATATAGTAGAGATAAGCATTTTTTTCCTTGCAGAGTTTTGAAGAGAAGATCTGTCCTGCAATTGTTGACAAAAATAAAAATGAGCCCTCCACACTTTGTATTAATAATGAATAACTGAAAACTGTTTGACATTACGTTGAAAATTAGATGTTTTACTTTAAAGTTGGTATTTTGATAATCAAAACCATACTTTCACCAGCAAAACTGAGTATTTTTAAAAATACTGTTCTTTTGCTTGTTTTCCAGAAAACAGACAAAAAAGTTCCAACTTTTTGCATTTTTTATCTTGCTGTAAAGGCTTTTCACTGGAAAAGGTAAAGAATGCATCAGTACCACTTATGGGTGGGATTGTGATCCATACTGAATTAGTAACAGCAACGTAAACTACGCGCGCTCTGTGCTGAAAAAAAGAGGGGAAGCTGGTCTAGTGATTTAGGAAACTTGTATCCACATTGCACCCTCTAAGGAAACATGCCCATGAGGTGTTCTGACACCACACACAGTGAGTCATAAGCTGTGGCTGTGGAGGAATAGGGGTTGTGGCTGCAGACTTCTGTAAGAGGTGCCACAAGGCTTCAAAGATTTTACAAGAGGAGCTGCAGCAGCTCATCGCCTCCTGGAATTTATCAGAGAGCTGATGTGACCTGGGTGCCACAGACTTGGCTGCTCCATACGACTGCCTTTACCAGGAAAAGACACTCAAGCATTTGTTGTTATTTTTGGCCTGGATAAGCAGTTTCTGAAATGTTTTTCTGGAGTAAAGAGGACCTCATCTCCATGCTCCAGCACTGACTAGATGAAGTGTGATATGCTGGAATGAGCAAAGAATGTGAGAGGAAAGCAGAACGTCAAGGACTTTCTGCACTTAGGCACTGAAGTGCTTTTCAAGTCAAGTCTGCTTTTTTTTAAGGTATCAGCAGAGCACTGGTTTAAGCATTGCTGCCATTGCCTGCCTGCCTCCTTGCAAATCTTGCAGAAATGGATCTTGCAAGAGGCTTCTCAAGCATTAAGGAGTTTCTGGGGAAGTCAGCAATATTATCTCCACTTGATAGGCACAGCATATCAAATCAGGGAAACTTAGCATGCTTTCTGCAGCACACACCTGCAATGAGACAACAGCTTCTCTAGACAAAACTCCCGTATTTCAAAGGCACACCACTCGTTACTGGTCTCCAGCTGGACACTGAACCATTGACCACAACTCTTTGCGTGCGGCCATCCAGCCAGTTCTTTATCCACAGAGTGGTCCACCTATCAAATTGATGTCTCTCCAATTTAGAGACAAGGATGTTGTGGAGGACAGTGTCGAATGCTTTGCACAAGTCCAGGTAGATTACATCAACTGTTCTACCCCTGTCCATCAGTTCTGTAGCCCCATTGTAGAAGGCCACCAAATTGGTCAGGCAGGATTTCCCCCTAGTAAAGCCATGCTGGCTGTCACCAAGCACCTTGTTGCTTTTTATGTGCCTTAGCATGCCTTCCAGGAGAATCTGCTCCAAGATTTTGCCAGGCACAGAGGTGAGACTGACTGGTCTGTAATTCCCCGGGTCATCCATTTTTCCCTTCTTGAAAATGGGGGTTGTATTTCCCTTTTTCCAGTCATCAGGAACTTCACCTGACTGCCATGATTTTTCAAATATGATGGCCAGTGGCTTAGCAACTTCATTCGCCAGCTCCTTCAGGACCTGCAGATGAATTTCATCAGGGCCCATGGACTTGTGCACGTTCAGTTTCTTAAGATGGTCTTGAACCAGATCCTCTCCTACAGTGGGCCTAGGGTCTTAATTCTCACAGTCCTTGCATCTGCATTCCAAGACCATGGAGGTGTGGTCAGAGCATTTGCCAGTGAAGACCGAGGTAAAGAAGTCATTCAGAACCTCAGCTTTCTCCAGATCCTGTGTAGCCAGTTCTCCTGAAAGCTTCCAGAGAGGGCCCACACTGTTCCTAGTCTGTCTTTTATTTGCTACGTACCTATAGAATCTCTTTGTGCTATCTTTCACATCCCTAGCCAAGTTTAGCTCTAACTGGGCCTTAGCTTTCCTAACCTGGTCCCTACCTTCCCAGACAACATCCCTGTATTCTTCCCAGGCCGCCTGTCCTTGCTTCCACCTTTTATAAGCCTCTTTTTTCCTTTGAAGTTTCCTCAGCAGCTCCTTATCCATCCAAGGAGGTCTCCTGGCCCTCCTGCTGCACTTCCTTCTGGTCGGGATGCAACACTCCTGAGCTTGTAGCAGGTGATCCTTGAATATCAACCAACAGTCTTGGGCCCCTTGCCCTCTAGGGCTATATCCCATGGAACCTTGCTAAGCAGGTTCCTGAAGAGCCCAAAGTCTGCACTCTTGAAGTCCAGGGCAGTGACCTTGCTGCACGCTCTTCTCACTGTCTTGAGGACCTCGAATTTGACCATCTCATGATCGCTACATCCAAGGCTGCCATGGAGCATCACATTTCCAATAAGCCCTTCCCTGTTGGTGAGCACGAGGTCAAGCAGGGCACCTCTCCTTGTCAGCTCCTCTATTACTTGCAGAAGAAAGTTGTCTTCCACACAATCGATAAACCTCCTGGATTGCTTGTGCCGGGCCGTACCATCCCTCCAACAGATATCAGGGTGGTTGAAGTGCCCCATGAAGACAAGGGCCTGCATGCATGAGGCTGTTCCTAACTGTCCGTAGAGTGCTTCATCCACAGAGTCCTCTTGATCAGGTGGTCTGTAACATATCCCCACAGTAATGTGTCCCATCACCGATTTCCCCTTAACCCTGACCCACAAACTTTCTGTTAACTGATCACCTGTCCCCAGACACAGTTCCATACTCTCCAGCCTCTCCCTGACATAAATAACAACTCCCCCTCCCTGCCTGCTGGGCCTGTTTTTTCTAAAGAGCCTGTAACCTTCCATTCCAACACTCCAGTCATAGGAAACATCCCACCATGTTTCTGTGATGCCTATTATATCATAGCCCCGTAGACATACACACATCTCTAATTCTTCTTGTTTGTATAGAGGCATCTGATCCGAGCTTCAGATGAAGCCAGCTCATTGGCTGGAGCAGCTGGAATATCTCTGCATTGCCCTGAGCGTTTATTACAGGTGCTGGCAACTGACTGGGTGTGCTGGGATGGAATGATGCCCCCCTCCCCCAACATATCTAGTTTAAAGCTTTCTTGACAAGTCTGGCAAGCCTCCTACCAAAACCGCACTTACCTTTAGTTGTCAGACCAGCTCCATCAGCCCCCAGTAGACCTGGCCTACTAACTTGGGTCCCGTGTTCAAGACACCTAAACTCCTGACTATGGCATGACTGTTCTAACCATTTATTAACTTGTCCAATCCTCCTAACCTTTTTGGGGTTCTCCCCTGCATCCTGGAGAATCAATGAAAAGACAATTTGAGCTCCAGAGCCCCTAACCACTTCTCCGCAGCTATGTAGTCCTTCTTAATGATCTCCAGGCTACTGCTATCTGTATTGCTAGCACTGACATGGATCACTAGGAATGGGTAAGTCAGTGGGACCTACTAAACCAGGCAGCCTCTCTGCAACATCCCTGATAGGAGTCCCTGGTAGGCAACACACCTCCCTTGAGAATGGGATATTTGACATCAGCTTCCAAACTAAGTCTAGCCACTGGTCCTATCTTTAATGGCTCCGATGTTGCACTTCTTGCTGGCACCCTTACTAAAAGGCAAGCAAGGCTTTGAGAACAGATGGCAGGAGATAGTTTGCTTTCAGGACCCAAGATGGACTCAGATATATCTAGATTATTCTCAGTGAAGGTTTGTTAAACTTGGTTTCAAAGACATCCCCACCATCTCTCCTACTGCCTTACTACTGCAGGAATGTTTCTTTTTAAATCTAGTCTAAATATCTTAGATACAGCTTCGGCCCATCACCCCTTCAGCTGTGGAGTCTCACTTTTTAATCCTTCTTCTTAAGTATTTGAAACTTCCTGTCATGTTCGTCTTGAATGATTTCTAATCTCGACAGAGACAATATTTCCCCTAGTCTGCCACTTTCTTCTCATTATTCTCACTGTGCTGTGAACTAGCAATGATGTCCAAAACAGGTTACAGTACTCTTGTACAGTGGAGAAGGAATTGCTTTGAGTGTGTGGCATAGGAATACCCTGTTTGCACATTACAGACTTTCTTTTTCCTGTTTTTTTCCAACAGCAGCATACCACTGCTGTCTGCTCTCAGCTTCTGCTTCACAAGGACCCTGATCAGCTGTGGCTTCCTGGTTTCTGGGCAAACCAGGTGGTGGAAAGCCATCTCCATGGTTTGTCTGAACTTTAGCGCTCCTCAAAGGGCCACTTCTGAAGTGCAGCTGGGATGAGTTCAAGTGTGTTGCTGAGCTACCTTTAGAGCTGCCTACCTAGTTTTGGGCTGAATGAGGCTCTACTGGGTAAGCACTTGCATCTCTGTTTCAGCATGTCATGTAAAGGAGGCAAAAGACCTGGTTAAAAATTACATATGTCCTACCTAGCCTACCCAGCAGGGAAGCTGGGAGCTGGTGAGTCTGATGTTCTACCATTGACAGCAAATAGAGCTGGCATAGGGTGAATCCCTTGATGACCCACCCAACATAAACAGCAGAGATTTATCTAGCAGATGTGACCCAAGGCCAGCTCACAGTCTCCAAGGAGTCCACAGATGGCTTGGGAAGTACAATGACCCTGGCATGCTTGATATATTTGCTTTCTGTGTTTCGCAGGTTTTATGGAGCTTGCTGACATTTCTCATGAATTCACGTAACTCTTGGATCTAGTGACTTTCAAGTGAGTTCCAGATACCTCAGGAATTGCAATTAAATATACATTAAAAAAAAAAAGGAAAAAGGCAAAAAATGAACTTTCTCCTAGCTGTTATGTGCATTGAAACCTCTTTTAAACACATTGGAACACACATGCTAAGGTACACTAAAACTGTACACCTTTTGCCTCAGTCTAAATAAGCCTTTATTATTCCCACCACCCTACCAGAAAGTCTACATCCTGAGCAGAAAAATGCCTCAGAAAGATCCTCACCAACTTGCAAAACCCACTGCCTGTATCTGTCATGGAATAGAGTGCTTCCTCTTCACAGCTCACTCAGCAAAACTTCAGCAGAAACAAATGCTAAAGAGAGAATGTGAGACTTGAAATTAGGGTTGCTGGTGCTTGCCTGCTCAGCACCTTGATTTTGTTGGGTTTTTCTTAACCACAGATATAAAAGTATGCATCACAAAGAAAACAGGACAGAAGGAAGAGAAAGGAGAAGACGGCTGGTTCATTACTCCTCCTGGGGTACAAATTTGAGCTCTGCAACTTACTGCAGCACAGCGCTGACTTCATCTACATGCTGTTGCTCCTGTGTTTTTGTTGCACTCACAGTTTGCCAACCTTATTTGGTTTAAGCAGTGGGAAGGGTATGTTCCAATTACATATAGTCAGACACTGTGGAAAATGTGAATAGACCTCAGCCAATAGAAAAAAAAATGACAGCATAAACCCATATTTTATCCTTTCCTTGACAAACTTACCCTTTAAGCTCTTGCTGCCAACTTTGATGCTGGGCTGAGGCTTCTTTCTCAAACACACTTCAAAGCTCCCACTTTGACAGCTTGTGCTAATGTGGCCCATCTTTCCCTAACAGAGCTGGATTACCCTGGTGCAGTATACAAGTGGCAGATTTGATGCAAACATCCCCTGCTTGTGTTGGGTCAGAAGATTTAAGCACAAAGATGAAAATAAACAAAATCCAACCACAGTACTTCTGCAACAGTAACAGCTGGAACCACAAGCAAGCTCAGGGCTCCACAGCGCTAGGGCTTGTAAGGTAGACAATAAACTAAAAGTGCTTGATCTCTAGAGGCAAGAGAAAAGATGGCAGACACTAGCACACAGATCCAGTCCTAGGGCTGGGTACATAGAGTCTGTGGCTAAGTAATTTGCTTAATTTTACACTAAAAAAAGAAAAATATAAAAAAATAAAAGAGTCAGAGGCAGGAGCTCATCTGGGGCTCTGCTTTAAGTGCAAGGTGTCATTTCAGGATATTAGACTGCTCAACCCACATAACACTTAAATGGGACACATCTCAATGGTACTGTCCTTTCATCTCTGCTTTCATACAAGATTAACTTGTTGTTAGGTGCTTTTTTTTTTTCTCTAGAACAAAACAATTTATATCATAACTTCTGTGTTATGAAATTTTGCTTCATCAGTTGTACTGGTCACTGCTCATTGTGTATCATTTAACTACCAAGTTACTCTGACATCAGAGCTGTTTGCTGCTGGGTAAACACTGCAAAACTGCTACCACAGCTCAGTCTGTCTGGCAAATACCCATAATAAGATCCCAAGCCAAATTATTTTCTACCCCTCTTTGCACTAAGCCAAGAATATTAGCAGCTTCATTTAAAAAGTCAAACTCTTTCTTTGCAGTACTACATCTTTAATAATTTATTTCTGAATGCTTTAACAACTTCCCATCTGACAATCTTTGGTACAAAAAAGTACCCACTTCACTTACTGTTTAAGAAGAAAGACCCTGGATGGAGCAGGAGGGTGAAAATACAACCTACATGGGCAAAGTAGTAGGTTTGTACTTTGTGGCTGTGTTTGGGTCCTGTCTGAATACTTTCACCTCTAGTTTATTACTATTTAAATACAAGCTGGATACAAGATTTGAGCAACCACAAATCAAAACACACCACCTGCTTTGCAGACCTTAGAGTCTAAAAATAGGTAGGATGGGTTTATACAGTTTAAGAAGGAGCAAAGCAGGTGAAATGACTTGTCAAAGGCCACCCACCAGAGAAAAAGCCTCTTAAATACAAAGTAACCCAGTAGAGTAAATTAAATTTTATTAGACTCCTGCTCACTTGACCATATAGCTTGTTCAAAGACAAAGCCTCTGTTATCTTGGTTTGACCAGTGTCAACCAGCAAGATGTGCAATCAAATTAAAAACACTTCAACATGTTTAAAAGTCAACAAAAGGCCCAACAACTGTAAAAGATAAATCAAAATCTTTGAGGACTTTGCAAGGACAGATCTGATTTTGACCTTTGTCATAGAGATGAAAATCTCTATATAGAGTTGTTCTTCCACAATTAGGAATAAATTGGTCTGACGCATCAAGATAAGAAAACATGGATAAAGTTCAGATGATTTCTATATCAGAGTTCCAAATATGGAGGACAAAAGGGTGTAACCTGGCATAACCCTAGCCACAATACATGGGGGCATCCTTCTGCTATGGCCACCAGTTGGAGCTCGTTATTTTGTTGCAGGAGACTTGTTCACTGGTGCTTTCCTGCGCAGAGGTGCTTGGCAGTCCACCTGAGAACAGCTACTGAGGTCTAGTCATGCAGAGACAACGTTGCTGGCTTGGACCACTGCAGCTGCTTCCACCTGGCTTGGTGAAGGCCACCATCCAGCCATCCTGCTTGCCAGGGTGAGGAGCCCTTTGCTTCCTAAGGGGGCTGGGAAGAACCACCTGGGCTCCAGAGGCACAGGGTCAGGGGCCAGCATGCAGAGGTGTGTGTGGAACTCTGCCAATACACTTCTCTATCAGCCTGCTCTGGCACTGTGCAAGAATTTAGCACTTGCACCCCTTTGACCTCTTCTCCCCATGTGGTCCATGTGGCACAGTGCCAGAGCTCGGATGCAGTACTGCTGCCTTCCTCGGAGTGGACGAAGGTAGTTATTATTAAATAAATAAAGGGGAGAAGGAAAAGAAAACACAGCTCTCTCTTCTGAGAATAGGATGGTGAGCAGCAGATGCAATGAAAAGAAATTATATGGTGCTAATTTGTTGATGGCTTACGCTGCCGTGAACATGTCTAATAGCAAATTCATAACCTGACTACACCCGAGCTGAAAAAATCCCAGCACTTGGAAGAAGAAAGCACTGTAAGAGCACTGCTGTGTTACTTCACTGCTTTTTCGATGGTTATGACCCACCTTCATCCTTTTTGTACAAGACACCTCTTTTTCTTTTCTGCTCTAGTTTAATGGGTGCCTGGTGCAGGAAAAGGAAAAGGAAATGAGGCAAACCTGGAGGAGGACAGAGGCAAAAAGGTGGGTGGAAGCAGGGCAAAGGGAAATGGGGACATCATCTGAACAATGCTCAGACTTGACACTTGGAGGCTTGTTCACAGGAGCAAGGCTGGACCTGGGGGCCTCTGAAGGAAGGCAATGTTGTTGCAGGAAGCAAAGAGGAAGAGGCCAGTGCTCTGACTCTTCTATTTGCTCATCAGGCTGGAGGAAGTAAGATTTCCTCATGTTAAAGGCCAGCAAGAATGAGTCCCCTTAGCAGCAGAGAAAGAGCAGCAGAGAGGACTTGCTCCTCTGATTTATCTCTGGGTATCAGATTGGCCCCTCTGGAGGCCAGGATGACTCCCACATATTTCCTCTTTGAGGGCTACAAAATAAACAGGCAAAAAGAGACTGCTTTAAACCTAGCAGTGCTGCATCACTGAGGGGACAGCATCACTTCAACGTTTCAACTTTTATATTAAAACGTTGAATACGAGCTCTTAATACCACAGGAAATAAAAACAAAATGATGACATGCCTAAATACAGCAAATGGAATGGTTTATGGGAACTGCCTCAAATATGGAGGGAAGCTTTTTACTGAACTTCCCACTGGGATAAATGGTATGAACACTACCCTTTCTTATCTGCATCAGCAATTCCAGCATTCAAGTGGGAGGATGAAGAGGAAGTTACAGTTTCTGCCAGTAAGGATTTGGCTTGCTTGTGAATGAGACAGGAGGACACCAGAATTAATGACCTTCAGGACCAATCGGTGTTAAATATATGCAAATGTAAGAAGGTGTTGCTAATAGCCTATAGTAAGAAGCAACACTGAATTACACTGCCTGGGAGCAGATTGTTAGTCAGAGCTGTGAACTTATTTTGTGTTTCCCCTCCTTCACCCCAGGGAAAAAAATACCAGCTCTTGCCCCTATTCTGGCTCTTGCTCACTTGCTCCTTCTCTTCCAAGCTGACTCTGCAGAGCTGTCTGCAGCACTGGCAATTATGAAACCACATTTCTCTCCCCTCTTCATCCTATCGCCTACAGGAGTGCCAGGTTCTGTCTGACAGGCTGCTCTGCCTGGGTACTTGTGAAACAGAGAGGCTGTGCCAAGGAGTAAGCAGTCTGTCTGAAAATTGAGCACATGGATCAGTGTTTGGCCCTAAATAAGGACATAAAATACATTATGATGTGTGAGTGTTAGAGCTGATCCAAGTTTTCACATTCCAAAATCCTGAAGGGAGTTACTAATCTAATTTCAAGGAAAAAAAACCCACACCACGTTCAGGGAGAACTGGTCTTCAAAAACGTTAACAATTTCTTGCCCTTTATATACACCCCTATTGGCAGGATGTACAGATGTGAAGACCAAAGTACTCTGCAAACCTCAGGCTGGGTCTGGATGAGGTGCAGGCGATGATTCTGGTGTTGGACTGAGACCAAAGCAAGACCAGGGGTCAATGTTCAGCGTCATCAGCATGGAGTTTTACAAGCTGCTCTCTGAAGCAGCTGCTGGCAGGAATCTCTTAGGAGCTGTTTGATCTCATCAGGTTTTCTGTACCTGATATACCAGCAGTTCTACAACCTCTTGGAAAACTTTCAGGAATTTCCACAGGAGAAAAAGAAAAACAAACAGAGACAAGGACTTGCAACTCCTCTGCAGCAATGACAGAGGCAGATTTAGAGGATTCACATCTGGAATTCAGAGAAGATTCCTGACAGCAGCAGTGCTGGCCTGCAGAGGTGGTATGGCTGCATGGCTTTGGGCAAGCCACTTCCTCCTTGGGCAAGTTATGCTGGTGTAGGCTGTAAAGGCTGCTGTCTCTTACCAGATGCCTGCATGGCAACTGGCACCCAGTTTCAAGTAGTAGTTCTGTAGTTATTTCAATATAAAATAAGGCTCTAGTGCAGAGACCTGTGCTTCCCAGTTGCAGTTTGTTGCCTTGTGTTCAGCTGCAGGAAAGAAGCCAAATCCTTGAGCTTTTAAGCACCACGGCTGAACTGGAAGGGGTTCACCAACAGCTGCCAAGGTTGCAATCCTTGCATGGTCTGCAAGGGCAGGTCTGCAAGAGTACAAAACCGTGAAGATTATTAAGACAGTTGAAGACACCATTAAGATAGCCTCATTTAAAAAAGCCTTCTGGAACTCCTCAAGGGTCCTTTGCCCAAAACTGCTATACTCAGCTGCTTCCTTTTTACAGCCATTGAAATGAAGAAATCCACTGCAAAAATAGCATGGCTAAACATCATGAGGAGGCGCCAGGCAAGAGGCTAGAATTAATTCTCTTGGAGCACAGTACATCCTATGAATGAGTCTCCTACCAAAAATAAGTACAGGACATCCAGTACATGAGAACATCACTACACGTGGACCTAGGAGCTTAAGTGTATCCCAGGACATTTGTTCCAGCCACTGGGGCCTACAAAGCTGGCAATGCCTTAGTGAAGGCCCCTGCCTTACCTCGCTGGTGAAACAGAACAACTCATTGTTAGCAACAAGTTGAAGTACAATATACATGGGAGGTGAGACAAAACAAGTGCAGTGGTTTTTCTGACATTGCTTTCCATGGTGTGGATTTCACAAGAAGGTTTTGAGCAATGAAACTGTAATGGCTATAAGAAAAGTTTGAAGCTGGAAGCTGTCATCTCACACCAAGCAGCAGTATCTAGTACTCTGACTGCTCCTGAGTCAGCGTTAGCTAGGAGTGAAATTCCTGAAAAAACTATACCAGTCAAGTAAGACACATCCAAGTACATTTCCACAATGTGTGGAAATTCCCTGCTCTGTCAGATGCAGCAGAGAATCAATTCTTCAACGTGACAATTTCAGTGGATAGCATTTTGTGAAAGAAAGTGAAAAAGTAGGAAAGAAGGTGAACAAGTAGAAAAAGCAAAGGGGATAGTTAGGTGATCCCGTGCTGACTGATGAACATCTACTCTTTCATGACTAAGGGGTCAAGACTCCATAAATCTGAAGCCTGTCAGCTTCTGCTTTGACTCCAAGACATCATGAGAGCCAGGGTAGAAAGCACAGGTTCTCTGTGTGTGCAAGATGGGGAAAGAGAGGAGCTTGTCCTAAGCTTGTCGTAAGGACTGTGCATGACACAACATTTATAGTTCTATTCCTTATAGCTGTCTTCCTAGAGAAATGGTGTACCTTGTCTTCCAGGAGAAAAAAACATGCAGGAGTCAGACAGAAGATAGCATGGGACCCACCTGGATGCTAAGCAGCTCTCTTGTGCTCCATCTTTATCCAGATCTTGAACAACTGTAGCTGTCTAAAATAGGATACATCTTTTTTCTTCATTGGTGAGCCAAGTTGACCCCAAACCAAACCCAGTGGATGTTTTAAAATCATGGAGATTTTCAGACTGTAGTTATTTGTTTTTCAATTATTTTTTTTTAAAGCAGGCTCATAAGATTGTCAGTATCAGTCATACAATGGGTCTTAGGTGTCTGCTGCTCCGCACCAGCTGTCAATTATGTGTGCTCCTTCTGGGGCATTTTACAGCAAACAAAACTGCTCGCTTTTCTTCTGATATAGAGAACTGTGTATTACCCTGCATATATTGCTGGTAATGGCATCCAAACATGCCAACAACACAGTGCATCACAACTTGTGCCCCTTTGGGAACTAGTAGCTTTGAACTATTGCACCATTGAGTAAATGGAAATTTATCTCAAGTCCCTGTTTCAGGACCTCTGGCAGGTGAAAAAACATTGCTGTGTTGATTAATGACTCTTTTGTGTCTCAGAGAATTTCCCCTTAACTGCAAGAGTTAAAATTTGATATCTCTACAGGAGGTTACTGCCCAAATTACAGGAGAGGGAGGCCAGAGCATATGCCTGTGTCTCCGCTGTTCTGTTCTCAATCAGGATTTTAGCTTTGCCTGCCAGTAAACATGCTGGGCTGTGAACGGTGACAGCTGACATAAAGACACATATTCCCCTCCTGCTGCCCTTTCCATGGAAGCAGAAAACCTTTGGTAGCAGAAGACTGCTAAGCTGCTCCTCAACCCCTGCCCAGCAAGGATGGAGAGGGGGCTCTGGGCAGAGTCACAACAGACAGTTTCTGAATTAGACACCAGTGTCAGAGAGGAACAGCACAGAGAACTAGAGAAGAAATTGCAGGTCTTGGATTTCATTATCCAGGTACTGCACATTAAGCGAAGTGTACTGATGCCATGGAGAGCCTGCTGACTTCCCCATAGTGGTTTTGTTGGTTTTGTTCTTATTGTAAAAAGCATCTGAATCTTCACTGCTGGCTACTGTTCAAGAAGTGTTTTGCTCTAAGTATACAATCTCTGAGGCCTATGAAAAGTTCCGCTAAATGTGTTACTTTGACAAATACCATGAAATGTGACTCCATTATCACTGACATGTGGTTAGAAAGCAAGACCACATGATCTGTTTTGGGGTGCTTCTGCTTAATCTGCAGCCACATTTTGCTAGACAGATGCAACTTCCAGATTTGCACCTGCAGAAGTGAAAACAGAATTCAGTCCAAGCCAGCCACTGAAACAGTTGTGCTGGGTAGTTAGACCTGCACTTGCTGTATGGTGAAACCCACCAACATTTCAGTGCATTTCTGGATAATGCAGAGTATGAAAGCACAATCCAAATGGAGAGGGACAAGATCAGATCTCAGAACATGCTATTTGCCCAATGTTGTTTTAATAAATATATTTTAAGTTTTATTGTAGAAAATAATACATACAGGATAGAGAATTCAGCAGGTTTGAGATCAGAATTACTATCAAAACAGCCTGTTCTTTGGAAAACCAGTACCATTAGGTAGAATCAGATACTCCTTTACTTTCAGAAGGAATTCTGCCCTCACCAAACTGCACAGCACACTCAGAGATCCAGACTGTATGACATATAAAATGTCATTAGTTTTTTGCTATCTGCTCACCTTGACATGTGCTGGAATATAAATCGACTTGCTGCCTGTGGCCCTGAACAACCTCACTTTTGGTTTGTTTACTTATTCCCCAGAGCAGAATAAAATAACAATTCCTGCTTGATTCAATGCTGCCCCATAAGAGGAGTTCCCTTCCCTGAGGGACAAGATGGAAGCTGAGTTGTACCTAACCCTCATCAACCTAACAAGGACCACTGCTCTTTCAGCAATGATCTATGGGATTTCTAAGGCTTTGCATCTTACAGCTCCAGGATGCTGGAATAATTTTCAGCAAGTTTTAATAAAGAAGATCAGAAGAACAAAAGAACTCATAAAAATGTTGCAACTTCGTTCTGAAGTTCCTTTCTTTGTTGCTTCATTTGGATCCAAATCACTTTCAATCAATGAGTCTGGCAAGTGAAATGGCTGAAGAACACATGAAGAACTTTGTTAAACCTGGAGGTTACTGAGGAAGAGGAAACCATCAAGAAAACCTTCACATACAGCACAAATAAAGGATGCTGCCAAGAATTTCAGGTTATAGACCCCTTGTTTTCTGCTGGGGCAGTTCTTTGTTAGTTGTATTGCTAGCACAGTGCCCTCTGAAGGTAATACTCCACACTATCCCTCAACAGCAGTGGCCTCTCACTTGTATACATACCAGATCAGTAATTCAGGATACTGGTTATCTGCAGGAGTGTACTGTGTCCTATCTTATGTCTGCCTGCAAGCTTTGTGCAGTCTGTGTGCTTTGTTTGTACTTATCTGATGATTAGCTCAAGCAGAGTGGGGCGTTGCTGAGGTTAAACTTAATATTACGCTATACTTTATGGTGTAAGTGCACCCCAGAACAGTCATCACCTCTTGCAACTTTCTACATACACATCTGCTTCTATGACCATGCAAATGAAACAGCAAAAATATTGCATGATGTCCTCAGCCTGCGCTTGGCAATATCTCCACTACAGAAGTGAAATGTTGCTGTTAACCAAGGTATGTAGTGGCATGAACTGGGGTTTCTGCTGATGGTTCATTTTGTCCTATTACTTTTACCCTCATGTTGTCCTTTGAGGTAGAAGAGACAAAACACAAACCTTAATTACTACACAATAATAGACTCCAAATGAAGTGTTTATTGCCTCAATGAAACACTGGTTAATAGTGCAGAAAATGCTGCAAAGTTACGTGCAGTTACGTCTATTTCCCTGTTCCCTGTGAACAGGAGCAGGGTTCTCAGTGGCTGGGAGAAGCAGGGTGCTGAGCATGGTGGCTTTGGCAATGTGATCTTGGTTTCATGCACCTCTGGAGGTCCTCCATGGTGAGTTGTGCCACTTTGGACAGAGGTGGATTAGGTTGGTAAGAATGAGAGCATCTTCCAGGCTACTGGATCTTTACCAGTCCATGGGCTGCTCTGAGCTTTTGTTCATTGATTCTAATAGCAAAATGCAGAGAAAATAACTTCACGTTGGTTTAGTTCTGTTACTTCTCTTGGTTACACCTTTTTATATTGCACCTGCCCAATTGTCCTTCATCTAATAAAAAGTACATCCCTGACAACAACATAGCAACATACTGACAGTCAAAATGTGGGCTCCTGGCATCTACCAAACTACTGGATCAATGCCAGCTATACTGGCAAGGACACACCAGCATAGATAAGAATACACAGCCCAGTCAGAGAGGCTGGCAGAAATGACCCTGGTTTATCTATCCAGCTGAGCCTTTCTTGTCTGAGTTAACTCTGCTAGACAAGAGCTCAGACCTCATATGTTGCCAGTTTCCATTTAAAAGGAGCAATGAATTTTGCTCTGCTGATCCTTGTCTAGTTTAGCTGGTAAGACACACCTCCCTTTTCAGTGTTTTCCAGTTCTACTCTGCTGTATTTCAGAGTGTTCAAAATCCACACTTACTAGGCACTCTGTAGGTGCAAATCAGATTTTGTGATGATTCTAGGTCATTACAACATCTGAGAATCTGACCTTTTAAGCTGACCATTTCAGTATTGCCCTTCTACATCTAGATGTTAGTTTTTGTTGTACAGACACTCTTGGAATAAACATGATTATTTCATATTGGTAAGATGGTATTTTTCCCTAACAGCCAAATCAAGATAACTCATGAAATGCAAGGCTTGATATTTGCTACATGAGAATGATAACTATTTAAAATGTCCATTCACAACATCTTTACTATAAATCACTTGGACAACTGCAAGGTCTTGTTTTTGTACCCATAAAGGTCAAAGTGTCCTAGTGAACATAAGTTCTCTACAAATAGTAGGAGCTAATACTCTGCATGACTAAATGCCTGATGGAGACAACACATCATTTAGAGAAGATCTGGACATAGCAGCAGAGTTTATAAAAATCTTTGACTGGATTTTCTGATATGCCTGTCTGCAGACAGCATGCCTGAAGGGCAGTTGAAGTGGCATAAATGGCGTTATGCCATCATCTCATACTGTATCTTCCTCATGGCTTTATCTCAGACCTCATCTGATCTGAAAGGCAATAGCACATTAAAAGCATGTGCTTGTATCTCAGTATAGTCTTGAACTCCCAGTTACTGCTAAAAAATGTATTTTAGAAAGACTGTTGAATGATCACAGAAATGACAAAACAAAAAGAAAAGTCCAATTTTAACCTCACATTTATTTTTATCTTCACAAAAATCATTGCTCAGAAAAGATGGGGGGAAGCGAGAATCAGGATCATTGGTTTTGGTTTGTTTTTTTTTTTTTTTTTCATTTTATGGCACTATTTAGAACAGTTTTACCAGGAAAGCTGAAAACTAAATTGTACTACAGAAAGCTTCCAAAAGCAACTTTTTGTTGTAAGACCGTAAAAGGTAAAAATAAACTGCCTTTTTGTCTGTGATCAAAGACCCAGCATAAAAAGCATCAGGAGGACTTTAAATGCCAGTTCCTGTGCTCCCAATGTGTGTATCTTGGATTTCTTCCAATATGGGAGCAAGATGGATTTTTTATTTTTATTTTCTTTTTAAATGGAAGAAAGCTGCCAAAATACATAAGAAGAAGGATTAGAGCCAATTGCTTTTTGTTGGTTTTTGGGTGGGAACATTGCCAGGCAAAGCCGTATGCTGAATTCCCAGGGAATTTCACTCACAAAAGCCAGCTTCTGGATTTCCCTCATTTGGGAAGCTCTCCCTGAAAGGGATATTCATATCTAGGAACCAGCTCAATACAGAATTGTTGTGCTGGCAAATTGGCTGCTGGCTATTCATATGCTGCTCTACATAGCAGCCTTTGCTGATTTTTTTTCTCTCTAGGTTGGGATGACTGGTGAGCTGGGCATGTTTCAAAAGCAAGATTGCAGAGCACCCTGGGTAATCCAAAGTGCACTCTTATAAAAGCAGGAAGAGAGTGTTACTCTTCCTATCAATAGCTTTTAACACTGAATCTCCAGGATCACTTGCCAAGGCTGAACAATTGACCACAGAGACATTATTTCTGACTTCTCTGAGCTTGTGATGGTATTGCAGCTGTTACCCTATAAAGAGACAGAGGGCTATCTCTTGCTACTAATCTACCTGGTGCCAATCATTCTCACAGTTCTGTATCTCTCCTTTGTTGTATTAGGTAGCCAAATTTGTGGGGGAGAAAGGAGTATTTTTAAAGGAAGGTGCATCTTCTCAAAATCTTTTTACTGTTTGCATAAGCAGAAGCAAAAAAATGTGAAAAATCAGACAAAAGATGCAATTCTGAGAACTATTTTGAGATGGTAATGGTTTTGTCAACACAGGAATTACAGTTCACATTTTTCATATATCAAGCAGGCATTAGAGATCTTCAGAGGTTTCCTTGAGGTTTTGCAATAAAATTCTGTACTATAGAAAGGCTAGACCCATAATTAAAGTATTAGACAGGCCGTCTGGATTTCTCTTCCTAGAAGAGTAACTAATTTGTTACATATCCATGGACCACTTCATGCCTCTCTATATATTTCTGCCTGTAAAATGGGTGCAATAATATCTATGTACCATGGATAAATTCTTGAGCTGTTTTGACGCTTTCAGAAGCTGCAGTGATGAGAACAAAAAGCTAAGAAATAACAAAATATACTACAGATATTGCATAGTAAAGCTAAACAACTTGTCAAACATTTCAGCTGGCTTCAGCAGATAGCAGAGAAAGAAAGCAAAAGCATACATCATTAGCCAAGCATGAAAGCCACATAATTCACCTTTAACCTATAAACTTCTGTGATTTTGAAATAAATTGTTTTTCTGTTCATTAATCTGAGGCATTATTAACTTTGTAATAAAGTCCAAATGTTCTTATTATTGCTGAACCCTGATGCTGAAATCTAGCTCTTTTAAAGTCAGCAGTAATCATTTGCAACACAGTAAGCAGATGGAGACCCCATCAGAAATCAATGTCCCATTGTAATAGGTCCTGTGTGTCTAGACAGTCAGAGACAGTCCCAGCCTTTGAAAAGAATACAGGCTGAATAGACAAGAGAAACAAAAAATGTGGAGAAGAAGCCAGCAGACCACAAATGAAGTGTTGTGCTCAGGTTCCCACTGCTGGTCCCTGGTGAAACGGAGATGGGGATACGCCTGGGGGTGCTGTGGCTGAGGGCCTCACACATTACCTCCCACTTAGGGCTCGATGTAAGGACTGCTGAGGGGCTCCTGCTGCCTGTGAGAATAACAATGAAAGAAAGACAACAAGATCAGCCAAGGACTCTGCAGCTAAGGAGAGCTGACATGATGTTTATCAGCTGTCTGTAGGAGGGAATCATATTTCTTTTGCACAGATGGATGTGCACATAATCAGCTTCTGAAAATGCAAAACAAGAGTTTCTGATTCCCACCCAGGTGACCTAGTAATTACATTAAATCCAAGGATGTTTGTACCTGCATCTGAATAATTAGCAAAAATTAATTAGTGCATGTACATGGAAGTATCTGCAGGTGTAACAGACTTGCTTTAACTAGTTCTTCTTAGGATTAAGCTTCTGTGAAAACAGTCTGTATGATCTCCAAACCTGTTCACCAATTTCATCAAAACTTAGCGATGGTGTTCCCGTAAGATCTGTGAAAATATGTGGGTTGATAAGAAAGACAATCATAGTGTCAGTATCTTTCCAGCTGCATGCCCTTATTCCATTGCATATTTGGGCTTCCTTGAACGCAAACAAAATAGAAATTGGTGTTATATTTGCTCATGGTATGGCTTGTCTTTAAATTAACCCCTTGTACCCCATGTCAATAGAACTGAACCCTGGCTAAATCAAATTTGGGTTTTAATACAAATGTTTTCACTCTAACAGGTTTTTTATAGATATTATTTTTCTTCTCAGCATCTTACCCTGAAGCCTTGAGAAAAACCTGAGGTCCAGAAGCAGTCCTGTCAATCCTGATAAAGTCACTATGTACCAAGAACCAGTAATGATCTGAAAATGTAATGGCTTGGGCTTACCTCACTGGTCCAGGACCTTCAACATGAGGAGACTCTGAAAAATCTGTCCTTTGAACTGGGAACATTTCAGGGCAAAGAACACACCACTACATGTATGGGCACTACCTACATATTGATGATGCCAGAAGAATGTGAGAGAATGACAGCACTGTTTTCTTCATTAATCTGAACATAGAAGGTCTTCAATGATTCAGTTTTCTCATAAAGAGGACTTTGGTTTGATGAATCATTGCTTGGCTGTTTGTAATATCAAGGAATGCAAGAGGGACTCCTTTGCAAGCACATGATTGATTTGATAAATCAGATCTACACTCCAGCTTTAGAAGTCACATCAGTGCTGTGGCTGAGTGTCTTCAAACAAATATTTGCTGAAAGCATTGCTTAATAGATTGTATATAAAGACATTCTGATTTCTTTTCTAAACACAACACTGAACCATTGACATTCTTTCCTGATGTGCTCAAATATGCTGGTTCAGACTGCAGATTAATCACTTACAGTGTTTCAGTCCAAGACATAAAAAATGCTTAGTTTTATAACAGTTTCAACAGGTGAATTAAATACATATTAAACAAAACTGGAATAGACACATTAAAAATTGACTATGCCTTTTTCAGTGAGGCTTTCTGGGGGCGTAACTTAAAAACAGGTAACAAATGTCTAAGTTCTGGTAGAAGGATTTGGGGAAACAAACACTTATTTCTTAATCATCCACGAAGAATCCACTTTCCTGAGCATATATAAAATATAAAGCATAAATACATTATATATTTATATTTAAGAGTATGGTTCAATCCGGCCGGATTAAGAGTGGGTTTAAAATCAGGAAAGAAAACACAGCTCTTATAAGCAAATCCGTTTTGTGCTTTGATTTGTGTCTTTGCATGTGTGTACAAAACAACCTGTTAGCCACTCTGCTTATGAACTCTGTTTGGCATTAGGGACTCTGCTATTCTACATTACATTGAAAATTCTGTTCTCACTGTTGTATGTGCTTGTGTCCTCTCTGACCTTTTGCTCCAGATTCAGCTCAAGTCCCCTGGGAAGTGACAGAAAGAAAAAAATCTTTAACTGGGCTAGATATAACAGTGGAGGGTCATTAAATCCTGGTGATCAGCTATTCAATTACAGTCCATTTAATCACACAGCAGCAAAATAATTGGCAACAGCTCAAGGCAAACTAATTGTTCCAACCTGAAACTCGGCAGGGTGACAAGTGAGCTGTGGATGAGGTGGTGATGGATTCTGAACATCTGACAGTTCTGATCTGGGAGGATCCTGACAAGCAGACTACTGGCAATCCAGGAAGGGTTCTCCCTTCAGTTGTGTCAAATTATGAGGAAAGACTGGGGGCAGAAAAACAGCTGCTGGAAGGAGAAGAAAAGAGCACTTTCAGAAGGAAAGGGGAGAGGAAGAAGGGTGGACTCTTCAAAAACATCTAATCTAAACTTTAAAGTTGCTTTTCAACAAGGGCATAGAGACAGGCCAATGTGTTTGCCGTTTGCCCTTTTTTTGTTGTGTTTTTTTTCCTCCCTGTATTTCTTGCATCAGCCAAAAATGAATTAGGCTATCTGGAACTTATGTATGCCCTGGGAGAACTGTATCGTAAATTCCTGGTCTTGCAAGTGCAGAAAGGAATTAGCTGGATCACTCTGGGTATCAGCACCAGAGCTGGAGGAGGACCTATGAAACTCTTGTCACAAAAGTTATGGCATGTCCAAGAGACCAAGCAGAAGCTGGAACCACACTCAGTCCACTGGGACTCAAAACACAGCAGCTAGGTGAGGATTTGCAGGTTCATGACAGCACAGACTTTCCCTATAAGGAAGGTAAGCACACACACCAGTGTCATCAGGTGAGACTCTAATTAGCTCTATCATGTCTTAGAGAAGCAAATGTTATTCACTGCTGGAAAAGCATCAAGGTTAGATGGATATTGTACTTTTTCAGGCTGGAAATTCAGATGTTCCTCACTAAGACCTCAAAAGTCAGGAGACATGCCAAAATGTTTGAGGAGAGTTTTGAGGACAGAATTTCCTGGAATGGAGGTACAAATGCTTGCATTGCTCTTTCCATGTGGGAGCACAAAAGCTTTCCAAAATGCAGAGTTGGAGGTACCAAAACAACAGAGAGATAAACAACTCAAGCGGGAGCTATGAAGGAGTTAGAACACCTTGTTTTATAAGGCATAACCTGGTGATTACCTGCAAGTATCAGTAATTACAATAAAATTTTATTTTTTAAAAAAGGTGGTTTTCAGAGTGCAACAGCCATTGCCAGAAGCCAGAGGTTGTACATTATAAGCAAATAATTCAGAATAAAAATTTCAGGTTTTGGAGGAACAAACTTCTCTCTTTACAGCATCTACTGTTATGTTTAGTGGAGAGGCATGGGACTGGAACGGATGCAACTAAAAATTGAGCATAAGCCTAAGGGATGAGTTATGTACATGTTTTTATTAAAGCAGCCACTAGAGATGGAGGACAGTTTTGTAATCAGATCACTTGTTTCTTATTCATTGTAATCCTGCTGCAGAAACCTGTGAGAATCATGAAAATGACAGAATGTTCCAGGTTCGAAGGGACCTTTCCACAGAAGGGGACTCCAACTTTCTGTGGAAAGCAGTGCCTTATCCATGCTCTGTCAACTGAGTCTTGAATACTTTCCTCAAGGGGAGGTCCACCACTTTCCTGGTTCCCATATCTAATTGTTCTCATGATATTTTTTTTCTCTCCTATATCCAGACAGAATTTCCTCTGAAATTACAGAAGGTATCTGTATGTGTCCAACTTGTAGATATGGTCCATAATTCAGTTACTAGTAGTTGCACATTTGTTTGTCATTATTTCTCAGTGTAGAGATTTGGAGGCTGATCTCACCCATGATGACTGAGGAAAAGATGACACTGAGTATTTTTGTCTTTTCTGTAGGCATTTTTTATTAACCTTTCAGCCTCACTCAGCAGCATACCTACAGCTTCCTTGTACTTTCACTTGGTCATACACCAGTAATGGCTTTGTTTGCATTTCTGCTACATCTTCTAGTTTGAGCTCTGGCTGTGATTTTGCTTTCCTAACTACATTTCTGCATGCAGGAGCAGTATTTCTATATTTCTTCATGATATTCTCATCTTTTTCATCTCATACTGATCTTCTGCATTTGAGTTCACTCAGTGACTCACTTTTTAACCAGGCTGTTTTCTTGTTACAACTTACTTTTTCTGATGAAGGGTGCAGGCTGCTCTTACACTTTGAGAAGACTATCTCTGAAAATCTCTGGTACTCCTGAACTCCTGTGCCCTCCAAGGCAGTCTCCTATGGATTTCTCCTAACACATCCAGGAGAAGCTAACATCTGCCTTTCTTGGATTCAGGGTCTTCATTCTGCAACTTGTCTTCCTTAAGACCCTTACACATCACAATCTTGTAGTCACTGTAGGCAAAGCTGCCAAAAAGTCTTCATTATTGGTAGAGAGTAGGTCCAGAAGCATGCCACTCCTAGTCAGTCTATGCAGCAATTGCCTTAGGACACATGGGACATGTCTTCAGCACAGAAATGTAGATTGCTTATGCACCATTGTGTTGCTTTCCCAGAAAATATCATGATAGCTGAAGAACAGATAGCTGCTGGCATGTGCCACTTGAGTGAATTGCTGATAATCAGATTAAGCCTCTTCCAACAAAAGGATGGTTTTCTTGCAAAAGGCATGGGAACAGCACCTGACCTGGATGTCTGTGCAGAACTTGCTGTGGGTCTGTATGCTATTTCTCTAACAAGCCGAGGTAGAGAGACAAAGAATTAGGCAGGTGGCTTTGAGAGCTGATCATTCATACATAAGATAGACCTAATCCAAATTTATGGCTACAGGTGAACACCTGACACTTCAAAATGCAGAGGAAAAAAGAACTTTTCCACTAACAGTTATGAGTAGGAATAGGAGGACTCTGAACTAAAGCTACCAGCTGAAGGAACAGACAAAACCTTTTAATTGTCATTTACTTTGTACAGCTGACATTGAAAGAGACAATAAAAGCTGACTGATTCTTGTCTCCTATGCTTAGTCATAAACTGCACTGCCTCCATGACAAAGAGAGAAGCTGTTAACATCAGTACAATTTGGCTGAAAGCAAGCCCTATCTCTGTTTGATCCTCCCTACCATTTCACTGACTTTGATGATGGCGAAAAAAAAGAACCCATAGTTAAAACGTGCTCACAAACTCCACTTGATCTCCTGCAGCAGAATTGGCGATCTGGATATTACCACCCTCCATTTCAAAAAATGAGAGCTTTAGGAGATTTCTATGAACCGGAATTCTGCTGGAACAATAGAAAGCCCATTGTTACTTGTATTGCAGCAGCAACTAAGTGCTCAAATGGAGCCCTCTGCCCATTCTTATACGAAAAAATCCATGTCCGAGAATGCCAGCCACCAGGTGAGCAAGCAGACTGTGGGAGTGGTGTTGGGGAGGAGCTGCCCTATTGCAGGCACTCAAACACTTGGAGCTGTAAGAAGGTTTTGGACAGAGCAGTGGCCCCTCACAGTGAATGTAAGCAGTGAGACCTTGTCCGGCAACCTGAACCAAAACCTGTTTCTGATGAATATTTTCCCTGTTGAAGGAGACAAGGACCTGTCATTCCTTCTTTTTCAGAATTCCAATTTGTTCTGGGAATAAATGCTGGCTTCCAGTAGCAAACTACTGATGCAGTCACATGATCACATAAACTGGTAATTTTCAGTACTTATTAAATGTTTCACAAGCAGCATTCTGCATTATGTTTTCTACAGTTAGTTTTATTTATGTCAATGGTAGAGTATAAATGAAATTACCACATCTGTTAAATGAGTAGTTACAAAATTTAGAGTATTCTAGAAGCATCTTTTGAGTATTAATTGTCTTAATGGAAAGTTATGAAAGTATGCAACCATGTAGACATAATAAAAGGAATATTATTAATGCCTGACATATTATTTACTAAGAAAATGATAAATTCTGTCCTACTACAAACCTGAAAAAAAACCTGTTGTTAACAAGCATAGATAACCTCAATGAAACAGAATTAAGCACAGAAAATTAGAATAAGTATGAAGAAAAGAGTTAAGAATAAATAAAATTAGAATTAATATTATATGTAATTCCTAACAATATGAAAAACAATCACAAAGGAAAAGCTGAATTCAAGGATGTGTTATATAATGTTGCCCAAAACCTAAGCAATAGTTCAAGACATGCTTAATGAGATATGCTAATCAGAATGCATGCCACTGAGGCACATAAAAAGTTGTTGATCCAGATGTTAATGTTCTATCAACATCAGTAAACAAATTTATAATGGACAAACAGAAACCAGACAAAAATTACTTATCAAAAAACTAGGTACATCTTGAGCAATCTATGATTGAGAAAGTCAGGTAAATCCTATTGCCAGAAAAAGTAGCTTGCTATCTTATTTATGGGGAAATGGACATAATTTCTTAAACTTCTGTTTTCTACTTAATTATTCATTGTTACTACCAAGAAGACACAAAAAAGATACTTGAGTATTACAGACAGGCTTGCTTCAATAGCATGGATGACTGAATGTTAAGATTGACTCCAATCACAGCTGAAGATATTTTACCTTGGAGTCTTCAGATTTGAAACTGAGGGATGAACTATAATTGCCTATTAATTATTTCATCAGTGCATGGGGATAAAAACTTCAATTTTTTCTTTTTGCTAAAGAACTTTGAATTGCATATTCCAGGGTTCAGAAAAAAATCCAATCCAATCCGACTGTCCATATCACCGACAAAGATGTTGAACAAGAGGGACACCACTCGTTACTGGTCTCCAGCTGAACATTGAGCCATTGACCACAACTCATTGTGTGCAGCCATCCAGCCAGTTCTTTGTCCACTGAATGGTCTATCTATCAAATTGATGTCTCTCTAAGGATGTTGTGTGCTCAGGTCCAGGTAGATGACATCAACTGCTCCACCCCTGTCCATCAGTTCTGTAGCCCCATTGTAGAAGGCCACCAAATTGGTCAGGCAGGATTTCCCCTTAGTGAAGCCATGCTGGCTGTCACCAAGCACCTTGTTGTTTTTCATGTGCCCTAGCATGCCTTCCAGGAGAATCTGCTCCAAGATTTTGCCAGGCACAGAGGTGAGACTGACTGGTCTGTAATTCCCCAGGTCATACATTTTTCTCTTCTTGAAAATGGGGGTTATATTTCCCTTTTTCCAGTCATCAGGAACTTCACCTGACTGCCATGATTTTTCAAATATGATGGCCATTGGCTTAGCAACTTCATTCGCCAGCTCCTTCAGGACCCTTGGATGGATTTCATCAGGTCCCATGGACTTGTGTACGTTCAGGTTCTTAAGATGGTCTCAAATCAGATCCTTTCCTACTGTGGGCCTAGGGTCTTCATTTTCACAGTCCTTGCATCTGCCTTCCAAAATCTTCTACCAAACATTACTCCCATTGAACTGAAATAATTGTTTTGATATCCTTCATACATAATATGGTATTATATAATTACATAATTGGTAGTGTTACAATGATTTTCTTAATTTATTACTCTTTCTTGCCTTGGCAGCCTTTAGAAGTTTTTGCTAGGAAAGAAATTGGCGTAAGAGACTTTTTATGAAGAGTAGTGTAGGGGGTATTAGACACAGATAAGCAGCTGTCTTTTGCCATCCTGGAAATGGAAGAGCAAATGGATTATATCATACTTCTTGTAAGAACTGAAGTGTTAATTGAAAATTCCTTTCTCCTAATAAAGTATAGAAATTAGAGTAAATTAAATAAAGTATGACACTGCAAATGTATTTATTAGACCTTCTATAGTCATAATAGGCTTTTGCATTAGCTGCTTTTTTTTTAATGCATATAAGCAGTAGTTTTGAACTGAATATTCATAAGTTATTAGATGCTAGACATAAACATCGGCCACCACTGTGAAGTCTATCAGGAAGAAATATGATTTAAAAATAGTATTATTTCAACAATTTGATTAACATTTGCTATGTTGCCTTTGTGTTCACCATAGTCAGAATACTGCATATATTTCGAGTACAGACATCAGTTTAATAAAGAACTTGAGAAATCAGCCTCAAACTGAGAAATAAAATATAACTTCACCTGAAAGCAGTAAAAGAGAAATTCTTCTTGCATTTACTGTAAATACACTGAAGAAGAAAACTAAAATTACCAGATTGTTAGGCTTCAGGAAAAGATCATCAACTTTTAAAAATGCATGCATATAAAAGTTTTCTAAGTCAACGAAAAACTAAATTTAAGTCTTCCAAAATAATCCTGTTGGCATGATTATCTTCCACATCGAAAATGACAAAGAAAGAAGGATCTGTGCAGGACCCGATAATACAAAGAAGCATGTAGCTTTTCTAGAGCTCCAATGCCATCTGCTGGACGGGTAAAAAGAATGCAGTGAGCCTGAACGTGGATCTGCCACATGGAAATCCGAGGATGGGCTGTCCCCGGAATGCTGATACATAAAAAGATAACTTCAGAATTAGGAAACAAATCCTTCATGGGACTGAGCAGCTCTCAAGGGAATGGAAGAATGGTGAATAAAAGAAGCAAAACGGTGAACTGGTATCTTGGTTCCATGCAAAGGGAGAAAAACCATTTCAGAAAACAGGAAAAGGGACCCCAACTTAAAGTTCCTCCATCAAGACTACTTTTTGGGCAGTGATCTCTCAGTTTGGGCCCTAAACTTAGCACTTAAGTCTAGCTTTATGCAAGAAGACTTATTCTTCAAAGATGAAAGATATAAAAAGAAACTGCAACAAAACTACAAGGACAGATTGTTTAAGATTTACATCTTAGTTGTAAACTACAGAAGAATGACAAATCAAACTCCAGGGATAAAAGTTTTCTGAAGGATTTTATGTCCTTTGAAGGCCCACAAGGGTGATATTTTTAGTTTATTTAGCTGCACTCCAGATTTCTGTTCTGCAAGTTTGGACTTTCATGCTGATAAGCTTCAAATACTGTAATATATGCAAACCAGTAAGTCTTCTACAATACTCACATTTCAGAGAGCAAATGGCAATGTCTCTTGGGAGAGAACAATGAGACAGTGCAATAAGTGAGCACCAAGACTGGGAATCTTCTCCCTGAAGCAGCAATTGGATACTTGAGGAATATATGCTGAGGCATAACCTAACTATTTTTCCAAACCCAATACAGTCAGTATTTGCATATTAAGATTGACAAAACCATCATTTATCATATTAAAATTACACTTTTACTGTAGTAAATCGATCTTAATAATTGTTTTTTGCTGTAAATGCAGACATGAACCTTCTAGCTAAGCCAATCCATCTCCATTGCAGCCTTGGCTGTGGAACTTTCTGACTCTTTTGAAGAGTCTTTTACTTTCTTGTTTTTCACCAGCTGGAAATTAAGAGTGTTTTCTGCACTGCTAGAAATCTCTGCTGAGACCACAGCATTGCTTGAGCCATGGCAACCAGCTGCAAGTACTGTGTGTGGCTGCCTGGCTGAGTATCTGTGGCTAAAAACTGCTGCACTTCCATGCAGGTGGCACATACTGTGTCCTGTCTTCTCAGCAGGTGTAAGTGATTTGCTGCATATTGAGTGCACTGGAAGGCATGTATACACGTAAAAGTGTGTAATTTATATGTTTGTCTCTGGTGCCTCAGCTGGAAACATTAATGCCCTGTCTCATTTAATAAGTAGCACACTGCTAAGGTTATGGCAAATTTTACTCTTCTGTCTCTCAATGTGAAGTGCTATTGATCATGTATTAACTAGTATTGCTCCACTATCAGTTTTACTCTGTTTATCCAATCACATCTCCACTACTTCTTTATCATAAGTGTGCACAACTATGGAAAAAGAATCCTCTCAGTTTCTCCTCTTACAGAAGCCATTAAACAGCAGCAAGCAAAGAAAGAATAATCTGTAACTCCTGATAATTCCTTTATTTTCTCCCCTCAGTGCAGATTAATCTGGACAGCATGAAATCTCCATTGCATCTCACTGAAGCTCAGTTAAAACCTGCTTGCTTTACCTGATTTGATGTTTGGTCTTTTAAGCTCAACTTGAAGGAGCTTATGCTCATGAGTTTATAGGGATTAGTACCATCTTGATATGCTAGGCAAAAAGCTGATATAGGAAGAAGAAGTGCTGAGGAATCTGTAATGACAGCAAGGGTCATTAGCTTGTAAGTTATTTGAGAAATTATTCAGGGATTGCTGTTTGGACCCATCTTACTGGAAATTTTCCTTAATGACTGTGTTGCAAAACAAGAAGAAACATCATGATTAGTTCAAAGGTTACAGGCTCAGTCCACAGGGGAAAAGATATGACTCTGTGAAGTGGAAGAAAGTATATAAATTAAGCAGTACAGACTGCAAAGTCATCTCTTTGGACAACAGCAGGAATTTCTGCTCTCAGTTGGTGATCAGTGGTTGAAAACCGCTGAGACAGCAAAGCAAGTGTATGTAACTGGGTGCAACTGGTCCTAACATAGATACAAATCACTAAGACAGCGCTGTGAGAAGGGCGAGTGCTTTTACAGAGCAGGTGTAAAGCAACATCCAGAAACATAAACTGTACTAGAGAGATGTTGTGTAGGGTCCAGTTCAAGTCCAGGCAAGATTAAATAAGTCTGAGACAGAAGCAGAGAAAGACAACTAAAACACCCACAGGAAATAAGGCTAACACAAAGCTACAGAAGACTGGCACGTTTAGCCTCACAAAATGAAAGACAAGGAGAGTACAATTACTGTACACAAATACTGTAGGAATCCTGAATGGCCATGCTGGCCCAAGACCAATTAGATTTAAACTTATCACAAATACATTTATGCATGAGAAAGACCTTCAGTTTCAGAAGACAGGGTGTCTGACTCATCATACCTTATTGCTAGAGTCAGAAGGACCAAAAAGCTCTGAACCAAACACAAACAACAACAACAAAGAAAAAAGACCTACAATGTAAATTTGTTTTGAGATGTTTCTAGGAAATAAGGAACCCTATTGGATCTTCTGGCCCTCTCTCACATTCCTATTGTCTATATTTGAGCCAGAGCACCCTGTGTGTGCACAGAACTATAGTGCTCCTGGTATGGCTGAGTTTCTGGTCACTAGCCATGGTTATCCTTGGGACTTTTAAACTCCCTGGCACTTGCTGCAAGGAAAAGGCCATCATGAGATTTCTGAAGGTTGTCAGGGATAACACAGATGCTGGATGAACCAACAGGGCACAATGCTGTCCTGGATGTGCTACTTAACAACAGGGAAGAACTGTCCAAGGCTGCGACAGTGAATAGGAGCCATGACTGTAACAATCCTGACACAGAGGAATTCAAATCCTGGGTGGGGGGGGGAAGGAGAGTAACATTGTCACTACTTTGTCAGTACATTTGTCTATGAACTACATGCCACTACATGAACTAGATTGTCAGAAATACCAAGATGGTTTCTGTAGTTTTCATACATTTGTCATATCATTTGATCCTTACGGATAGAGTAATAGTGACAGCATCCCGGTGCTCCTGAGGGCTGGAGGAAACCCAGCTGCTGGCCCAAGTGCTGCCTGGGTGAGACACAGTACCTGGGTATAAGCAGCAAGGGATACATGGTCCCAGACCACTGTTCAGGGACATCACCATGGGCCATACTCACGCATATGCATCTGGGTTTACCACAGCGCCACTGTTATTGTCTAATGCTCCAAAGAAACCAGCTATTAAATAATGAAACTTTTCACAGCTAAAAAGATCTGCACATCTCCAAATAAGCTCTTCTGAAGCAGTGCCATTGCCCACTCCATCCCTCCTTCTCTTTTCTTGTGCTCTGTGTCATTGTTTTTTGCCAGCCACCGAGGCCTCAGCTCCATCTTCCCAGGGCCCAGCCAGGTTACTCTGGCCATGGCAGACATCCCCAGGCACATTTGGCAAGAGGGTTCATTCAATAACACCTCCTGCTTCCCTGGGTGGCTGCAGGACAACCCACCCCCCCCAGGCTTTTCCGACACCCCAGCACTGCTCATCATCTCTCTGGGCTCCCCTGCTTCCTTCCATAGGAGTTCCTCCCAAGTGCTGCATCTTAGACAGCACTTGTCTCACTCTGAGGGATTTTCACCCCTACCCAGGGAGGGTAGAAGCAAACAAGTGTGATCCTCTCTGCTTAGGGCCCATCAGCCTTCATCCAGGTACTATGTCCTCTTTGGGTTCATGAACAGGAAGTACACTGGCAAACCAGAGGGCCTCAGGGCAGGTCGCTGGGACCTTGAGGCTGAAGTACCTGACCTGAGAGGATGGTCTGGGGGCTGGAACTGGTTCAGCATGCAGCAGAGAGGGGCTCTGGGCACTTCACAGTACACCCTGGTGCCTATGGGGATGCAATTGAGAGGATCATGATAGTCTTTTCCCAGTGGTGCCTGGCAAGAGGGTAAGTGACAGTGACATCACCTGAAACAAGAGAGGTTCAGCATCAGGTTAGTAGAGGAAAAAAAATCAGAATAATTCAACTCTGTAGCAAGAGCCAGAGAGGCTGTGGGTTTGTGCACTTACTGAGTCAGCATACGAACTGTTGGAAATGAAGCCAGTAAGTGTGATACTCCAGTCTAAGCACAGGGCAACTATCCAAAATACTTCAGATACAAAATGTAAAAGATCCCAAGCACTGGCTGTCAAGGAGAACCACTATGAAACTACAAGACAAGAGTAGTCTGTGAAAAAGAGAGAAAAACAATCCCCAGTTCTGAAACAGATGGGAAGCAGCCTGAAGAAAACCTGGAGAGTCAAGCTCTGCTGTAACCCATTTTATGAAGCTGAAAGGGCTGAGCTAGAGGAAACACCAAGAACTTGTTTATTTAATTTAGTAGGACAAGGCCCTATACAGTGATTTGCACAAAGGTTCCCCATACCACTCAGCAGGAAAAAAAAAATCCTACCTTTTTTTATCCTCATTCTATTATCCTATTTATTCTATTCATATATTTTCAAATAAATGGTCAGGAAAAACTTCAGCCTTCTCAGTTCACAGCCTTTGGGGTTGATTCTCAGTCATGCTGAGGCTTCCACATGCCCTCATACCAGAGCTGAAGAGCTACCATGTAAATGAACCCTCACCTCACCACAAACTGGGTAGAACTAATTCACAGTAACCACAAAAATCAGAATGAGTAGTTTACATTTAACAACTTCAGAGCAGAAATGAGTAGTGAAACTCACACAACCCCTCAGTACAAGGTACTTTCATTTGCATGTGAAGCTCAGAATTTACACATGCTCAACTTCTGAATGAAAAGGTTTTTAAAAAAATCCCTTTTATCTTATATGCAAAGTACAGAATTAGATCCAATATCAGGCAATAGTGAAAGTGAACAAGAAGCATACTGTAGCTTGCAGCCACCCATGCAAAAAAATAGCAAGCAGTATTTTATCTCTTTTTTCTTTTTAAAATATCTCTTCATGCAATGCACACAAGTTATTCTCTGCTCCCAAGAGTCTGGCTTTCTACTAGTAATAGTCAGCAGTTTGTTTTAGGTCGCAAAAGCCCTAAGAGGCTGTGGCTGTCCAGCAGCTGTGTATCAGACCTTGAGGTGGATGATGACAGAAGCAACACCAGCTGTGTGTGGAATACATGCACAGGTTCAAACACCAGCTGTGTGTGCAATATACACATAGGTTCATACACTCCCACAGGGAGAAGTGTCTCCCACTTTCCTTTTGTATTACAATGCAGCCTTCTGGCCCCTTCCCCACTATGCTGGTGGCAAGAACTGTTATGAACCCAATCTTATTCTAATAATAAATTAAAATATGGGTTTTATTACATTGACAAAGTGGCAGAGGAGAACTTGTCAAGCCATTGCAAAATACGAAGAAACCTGAGGTTTAAGTATTGAGTTAGCCTAAGATTACTGTCCTCTTTTGCAAAAAGCTAGCCTTGGTTACAAAGAAAATGCACTGGGAGATTCCACACCTACTGATATGAGGTTGTGAAGAGCTGAGCAGGGATCATTATAGCCAGCTCAGCTATAAGGGTTATTTGCAGTAGGGCTCTCTTCACTGCCTAAGGAGTACTGAGGGAAGCAGAGGTTAGTAACTCATTAAAGGTAAGGACTAACTATTGAAACCAGCACTGGCAAAACTGAAGTGCTACATTACTCCATCCCCTGCACCAATTTCTGTGATAAGCAAATGACATCCTGGGCTGTTTGTATCCACGGGATCAACGTAGAATTGATAATGGAGAAAAGATTACAGACTTTAGGAAAAGCAGACAAACAGCTTATAAATGCTAGTTAGAAAGCTTGGGGTTACTATGGCAGAGAATAGTCTCAACTGTTGCAGTACATGCACAATGCTGCTTGTCATGACTTTGAAAATACATTTTGCCTTCAACATGTTTATGTGTAACAGCATGCCATTATCACCACCTTGGAGGAATGCAACCTGGAGAGTTGCTTTGGTGACAGGTAGTCTTCCTTCTGATGAGGCAGTTGAGGTCTCTGCGCATCAGTCAATGCTTCCCACAAAGGGTACCCATGCTGCACTGGCACACTGTCATGCAGCCTCACTGCAGAGAGTGGCTGAGAAGGAAATGTCCTGCCCACTGCACATCCACGGGCTGACCGGGCTCATATGAACTCCTAAGCGTGTGTATGTACCAACACATTCACGACGATAACCCACACGAGCTGCACACACTCCTACCCAACCTCCCCGCAAACACCCTTTCCTCACACCTCTGAGCTAGCACCATCTACGCCTGCGCAATAGGCCGTCCCGGCCGCGCTGCTTCCCGCGCCTGCGCATAACGAGTGCGCCGGATGTCGGGCAGAGCGGGCTTCGCGCAGGCGGGGAGGCTGCGGTCAGCCCAGCCTCCTGGGGGCCGCTGGCGAAGGAGCGGTGGCTCCGCGCAGGCGCACGCCGTTGGCTCGTCGAGTGAGAGCGGGCACCCGCCGCTCCGAGCCGGGGTAGCGGAGCCGAGCGTCCCCTCAATCCCGCCCGCCACTGCGCGGGAGCGTGACTGGCACCTGGGGCCGCGCGGCACACGGCGAGCCGTTGCTCCGCCTCCTCCTCCACTTTCTCCTCCTCTTCCTCCTCCTCCTCGTCTTCCTCCCTCTTTCTCTTCGCTTCCTATATTAGCTTCTCATCTCCTCTCCCTCTTCGCTCCTCTCCTCCCGCTTACTCTTGCGTGCTTGGTCTCGCTGCGCTGTGGGGGACACGGGGGCAGGAGCGTGGCCTGCCGCCGCCATGCAGATCACACTGAAAACGCTGCAGCAGCAGACCTTCCGCATCGACATCGACCCTGAGCAGACGGTGCGGGCCCGCGCAGGAGGGGGAAGCGGGAGTGGGGTATATGTGTTCCGTGCTCCGTCCCTTTCCGGCCTCGCTGCCTGTTCCTACGGGAGAGCGCCGCGGCTGAAGGAGCTCTGGCCCTGGGCCGGGGAGGACGGGCCCTTCTCTGGGGGAGGGGCGGGCAGCGAGTGGGGGGGGGAAGGGTGGCCGGAGCCTCGGTGGGGGTCTGGGGCCTGGGATGAGTGTTTGGGGTTGTGGTGGGTGCCCGGGAGGAATTTGGGGGTGCGGGTTGTGAGCTGCTCCGTGGGGGCCGGAAGCGGGGCGCCTCACCGGAGGGATGTGGAGCTGGCCCGTTTCCGCGGATCGCAGCCCGTCTTGAGATCCTGTTTTCCCTGGGGTGCAGAGGGGGGTCCTGCTGGGGGAGGGCGGCTCCTCCTGGCTGGAGGAAAGGGGCTGTTGTAGCCGTACCCACTGCGGATGGACTGACTGTCCTCGCTGGTTTCGAAAAGAACGGCTAGGTGGAAAAGAGAGCAGCTGACGCTGTGCTGCGGAGGAACGGAGCGAGAGGGCTATAGGAAGCTGAAGTTTTTCGTTTTGGGAATATACATGGCAACACCCATGGGTTGGTGGGCAATGGGGGGAGAGTAATAATCTGTGCTAGTTTGTATTGGGAGTAGGTCATGATCTCTTAGGTGAAGAGGGGAGTAATGCAGCAGAAGGGAAACTTGGTGGTAGCTCTCCCGCCTGGGCAGGAAACGTGGGGAGAGTTGTAGGGTGCTTCCCCATGGGAGTGTGTACCGGAGAGAAGATCCTGAGCATCCAGCATACATCCCTGTGTGCTTAGATAAGCGTACACTGTGTTTGATGAAGGTGGTTGATTGCAGGGAGGCTTTTTTGCTTTGCCTACAGTGTGAGCCACGGTGATTAATCTGCACCTCCGAAGTGAGGGAGTGCATATGAGATTCCACGAACTGCTTAGTATGAACGCAGGTGTCTCCTGCAGAGCAGGCATTTGGGTGAGTGGTGAGATTTGTAATAGTCTTACTCTCCCTTTCTGACAGGTTGCACTAACTGTGTATCTCTGTTCTTACAAGACTGGGAGCGGGGAAAGGGCAGGTTTTGATTGCAGGTGAATGTTTTCTGTCAGCCCGTAGGAGTGTGCTGAAAAATTCTGAGGGGGAAGTACAGGGTTCTGAGACAAGAATGGCTTTAAGTGAGTTTGCAGGACTGGAAGTTGCCTTGTCACTTGCCTGAGCACAGATGGTTGCCTCTGATATGAAGCCCAGGCATCCTTGTGGCTGCCTTCCGGAAGATTTGGGGACTTTGGCATCTGAAGGTGAGTCTGCAGCAGCCCTTCACAGGACATCTGGGCAGTGAAGCTCTGGAAATCGTGGAATATTGCATCTGCTTTTATGAAGTCTGTTGGTTTACCCTCTTTCATTTTAAGAAAAATAAAGCGTGGCAGTTAAACTTGGACTGAGAGTTGGCTTGGTTTACTGGCGTGGAGGAGAGAGGTGGTATATGTTTGCTTTAAGCAGATGTTGGAAACTTTCAAGGATTTAAGGTATTAGCCTACTTGTTCATGAGAGTTAGTTCTCTTTCCATCTTTTTTCCTATTCTCTGTATTCAGTAAGGTCCTGTGAAATAAAGTCGAAGAGAGGACTTAAGGTGTGTTGCCAGTCAAAACCCCCACCAGCTTATGAGACAGCAAAATGCACTAGCTAGGAGTTGGATTGTGGGAAATTAGACTGCACTCTGTAAGTGTAGTTTCTACAGTAGCTCACTAACTGAAATGAATTATTTTCATGAGCATAAGACTTCATGTTTTGGCTAGGCATGGGTGGTGAAACAAAGGAGAAGGGGTAGGATTTGAGGAGATCTTTGTTCTAAAGGGAGATGGGTGAATCCTTCATCTTGGTAGCTGTAGAAGTGTGGAGGTGAGAAAGGTATTCAACATTACCTACTTTTTAGAGAATCACAAAGGAGTTCTGATTGAAAGAGTTGAAAATCCTGGAACTTATAACAGTTTTGAGCCTTCAGTTAGAAACCAAATCCGTTAAAATGGGAAAACGCTTTACAATGTAATTGGTTAATCAAGTGTTTTGCGAGTGTGTGTTTGAAAGTTCTCAAATCTGATTTTGAAAAATACTAATTGTACTAAGTGCACTGTTTTCTTAGATTAATTTTCCAACACCTTGAAACGAATGTGTGAATGCTGCGCAGGTAAGGAGAATTACCTCTGCTCTTTGAAGTTTGTGTGTTTCTCTGCTAGAGGTAGGCTTGTTTACTTGGAGTTGTGCCCTATACTGTGACAAGGCCAAAAATCATCTAGTTGTGATAGGCCCAGGAAGCTTGTTGCTCAGAAACTGGATTCTTGTTCTCTAAAATTGATTTCTGGTTCTAGCAATTTCTCCCTGCAGCCTCAATTAAAAAAAAAAATCCAAAGAGACTTGATATTACAGTGCAAGGTAGTATTCTGGCAAGTGTTCATGCTTGTAACTGAAGGCTGTCATTAATAGTAAGGGTTATTTAAAAAACCTTCCAGTGAGAATTTGAAGCAACACACTTCATAGTAACTAGGCTTATTACAGCTTTTGTGCAGTTAGCTGATTTTTATTTTTTTTATTTTTCCTTCTTAATCGGACAGTTGAATTTTTAAGTTCAAAATAGCTTTTTGTAATGTGACTGTAGTTTTAGTTTAGTTGTGTTTTAAAGTATTGGCCAACTATTTTAATTGAATAAAAATTAGACTTGAAGCATGGAGTATTCTTGTTTATGAAAGTGCTAGGTAAAGACTCAAATACTTTGACTGCCTAAAAAAGTTGAAAAGATTTAGCCTCAGACCCTATTATTTAGGAAGACTTATTAAATGCAGGAGTTTTTGCAGGCATGGCTGTGATGTAGTTTTGTTGGGTTTTTTTTTTTGTGAGGGGTGGAGGTGTTTGGTTTTCTGCTTTTTTAACTTTTGGGGGAAATTTGTGAAGTGCATTGGAATTAATGTACTGATTGTGCTCCGCAGAGAGGTGGATTTACCCACTGGAATCATTCTCATGTTCTGAGCGGGGCAGTTCAGTACTTGAAAATTCAGATTTAACCAGGGTAAATTAAACCATGTGTTTATCCACACAAGCTACTTTTTATGTGGATTTGACTGTGAGAGAGTAAATACATTAAGTGTTGTGTTAGGAGCAGGAAATAAGCTTGGTCTGAAACTGATTCAGGCCTGTGTAGGCACATCTGTTGTCTGAGATGACAGTGATGACATTGTAGGCTTCAAAATCTAGTGCTGCCATTGCAGTTATCACTGTGTAGACATGAAATAGACTTTTAAAAAATCTTAACAAGCCTTCTTAACTTTCTTTAAAAATTAAATGCCAATTGAATGCCTATTCTATTTCATTTTCAGTTCCCTGTGCTGTTAACCTAAAACCCTGATGTGAAAATGCAGAGCATTGTAAGGAATATTTAGGATGATTTTGGCCACAGTCTCTGTGGTGCATAATACCCGCTTTCATGTTTCACTGGTCTGCCATAATGTTTCAACACCCAGGAAGTTCTGGCTTGTTTAACACCAGGTCAACAGGACAATTAGTTGTGGAAGTTTGTTCTTCCACAGAACTTCTGTATGTTCTGCTGCCTTATGCTTTATTGCTAAACCTGTCTGGGGATTTTTGGATGTTAATATTATGGCCCTTTGTTGGATTTTGGTTTAGAAATTTAGGCTAGATACTAACCAAAGCTGTATTAAATGTGTGAGAAGTGTGATCCAGCAAAAATGAAGCAGGAGCCAAAGGGCATGCCATAAGGAGAAAAGTGAGGTTTGGCATATATTTAACTTTTCAAGGTAAAACAGGTATACTTCAGGGGAAAAGGAGATACTACTTTAATTTTTAAAAGACAATGTCATAGCAAATAATTTGTATTTTCTGATTTGTAGGGGGTATAAAAGCATTTTGGCTTTTTAACGAGAATGAAGTGGTGAGCACAGTGGAAATACTTTTTGATATGTCCATGGGGGGTGTCTGATAAAATGACAAGCTGCTTCAATTCTTTTCAGACAGTGGAGTTCAAAATTTCTGAATTACTTCAGACTATTGTCTGAATGCACAGACATGATTTGAGAGTCCATATGAAAGCTACTGCTATATGTGAACCCACAAAATCGTGGTAGTTACATCTGTCTCCTCAGTATATTGAGTGCTATACTAAAGCATCTAATAAAAACAAGGAAATGCATATTGAAAGCCTGTGTAATCTTAAAGCATACTTTGCGCCAATGCTTGTTCTATTTGGGGCTAGGAAGGATGCATGGAAACAAGTAATGGGGTGTTTTGAAAGATATTTATCATACTTAGAGCTCTCCTAGTAAACTGTGGGCTTCTGTTGGAAAACCATCTCCTGGTATAGTAGCATTAGTAAAGAGTAAGTTAACAACTCAATATAAAATAGAAAGAATTTTAAGTAAGTAATAGTACATTTATCTCATAAGAAATTGATTTGTGTTTTTTCCTTGTGATATAGAAGATAAGAAGATATAAAAGCAGTAGATTTAGTTTTGGTCATTTTAGTTCTGCTGATTTTATTATATTCAGTATATAGTATATACAGTATAGTGTATGTAGTATATATAGTATATATAATATAGAGTATATAGTATATATATAGTATATTGTATATTTCAGAAGAATTAACTTCTGAAACAGCTCTGCAAGAGCCAGAGAATATTGTTGAGTGAATTGGTAAAATCTGACTTGGAGGCTTGTGACGTCTGAGAAAGTGTGAATTTATGCTTCTGATCTCCTTTCTACATGTGTTTCAGTGTAGGTTAATCCTGCAGCAGTTGCTAATTAGAGGATTGTTTTTGTAATTCAGAGTTTATAACCTTAATGGTTAGAGGCAAAGTGCTCTTATGATCCTGTTCAAGAATCCAGAGATACTCGTCTAGGTTAAAGGTGTTCTTCTCAAGTCCTGATATTTTTCTTCAATTCTCCTTTGATTTTACAGCAGATATCTTTCTCATCTTCTAGAGGCAATGCTCTTGCATTTCTTAGGATTTTATTATTGAGTGTATGTACTTGCATAGTCAGAGGAGGTGTGAATTTAAAGGGCATGTAGTTTCTGTTTGAGGTTTCATAGATGACTTTGCAAAAACTGTAGCTTTGGAGATTAGCTGAATGAGTTTTGGGGCACTTCTTTTTTTCTTATCCCCATTATTTTTATGCATTCTTTGCAGACCATAGCATTTTCAAGTTACGTTCTCTATAATCCATGTTTATTTTATTAACTGTTGGGTTGCTGGTTTTTGTCTTTTTATTTTTTTCCCTAGTGCTTTTCTTCAATAGCTAGTCTTTTTTCCTGCTTCCTGGCTAGAGTTAGGATTTTCAAGCAAGGGAAATTGTTCAGTTGTTCTGTTTTTTGGCTGAAGAAGGGTAGGTTTTCACATATTTAGGAATATTTCCCTGAAATTTTAGTGTGTTCTAATGTAATTTCCAAAGAACTTTGGGGAGACTGACACATATTATTAAAAATTTAATAGAGGAAAGGTTAAAGTAGTGTAAATTAGAGATAGAACTTATTTTATTCATATTAAAATAGGTTTTTACTTGTTATCCATTTTTTTCAAATGCATTGGCTGTGACTGTCATTTTACAGCTCTTTTCTCTGGAATGTTCTCATCCAGTTTAGCTGCCAGCAAGAAAAAGTAACCTTCATACTTTTAATAATTTGTCAATATTATTGTGTTGTATTTCTGAACAATCCAGTCTTTCATAGACCACCATTACCAAGGTGGCCAGTAAACTGAGAAGTTAAAATGGATACACAGATAACTCTGCTTAATTGTGCCTTACAGTTCATCTGTTTTGCAGGAACGATAGGTGAGCAAACATGCCCATCCTTCATGTGGATAACAACGGGTTGGAAGGTTTTCCTTTTGGAACTTAGAGGGAGCAGAGAGTACATGTTAATCAAAGAATAGCATGAGCAGATAAGCTTCCTATTTCAACAAGTACCATTGCTGCCTTTGCCCATACAGGGGCATAGAATCGTAGAATAGTTAGGGTTGGAAAGGACCTTAAGATCATCTAGTTCCAACCCCCCTGCCATGGGCAGGTTCACCTAACACTAAACCATGTCACCCAAGGCTCTGTCGCTTTTGAAGGTTTTCACTGTCTTTCAGAAATACAGGAAAATACTTTCCTGCAAGCAAATTTATAGGGCTAGGTAAAGTTACAGGGCTGAAAGTTACGGCTCAAATATCTTCTTTTGCTTCTGCCAAAGTTTGTATCTTTGGTCACTGTTCCAGACAGGATGCTTGGATGGACTGAAACACTGAAACAAACTGCTTCTTAATTTTACAGGATATGATGAAGTGCAGCATGTCTTACCTAGGCCCTATAAGGGACAGACAGGAAGCCTCTGCTGCTTTTCTCTGCATGCTGCCCTACTGGGAGCACCAAATGAATGTGGAAAGGAGAGGGCTTGGGGCTGCTGTAAGCATCCTGAGTCAGAGCGTGGTTGCAAGGCTGTCTGGCCCTAGTTCTCTCTGTTTCTCTCATGCCTTGTGAGTTTGCATCAGAGGCATTTTAAGTTCAGGGAAAGGATCAAAACTGGGGCTGAAGTCCTTATCGCTGTACCCCCCCCATACCTCAGTGTCTGAGCTTTGCACCTTCTATTTCTAAGCGAAAGCCGTTAAGACATATCTAAATAAAACTTCTTTTTCCCCTCCAACTGGTTTGTCAGAATGCAGCATTGGGAAGGGGTTTTTTTAAGTGTCTTTTTTTATAATTACTTAAAATGTCTTATCAGTTTTGTTTGTACTCAAACCACTGTATTGCTTTTACACTTAAAAATCAGTTTGTAGAGAATTATCTTTGTTCTAGTAATTGTTTGCTTAAAGGTACTGGATGGTTGTTTATGCTATTTAGCATGACTGTGCATGGCAGAGAAAGTGAGCTTGCTCCTTAAAACAAGCACTGGTGGGTTCAGAGGGAGCACTCAAGAGCTGTCAGTAGCCATGTACAACTACCTGAAAGGAGGTTGTAGTGAGGTGAGGGTCAGTCTCTTCTCCCCATAACAAGACACAGGACAAGAGACAGCAGCCTCAAGCTGCACCAGGGAAGGTTTAGGTTGGATATCAGCCAAAAATTTCTTCTCTGAGAGGGTGCTCAGGCTTTGGAACAGGCTTCCCAGGGAAGTGGTGGAACCACCGTCTCTGGAAATGTTCGGAAAATATGGTTTAGTAGTGGCCTTAGCAGTGTTGGTGTTGGACTTGATTATCTTAAAGGTCTTTTCCAACCTAGTTCATTGTATGATTCTGTGTCTTCCTGTGTTTTTGGAAGGTAGCTGAGCTTTATTTACTTTGTTGCTAAAAGGTTTTCTTTAATCTGTGTGTTCATGTGTTAGTACAGAGCAGCATATATGCAGCTAAATGTAACTAAACTAAAGATAACTAAAGTCTATCTAAATGATGGAGCTTATAGACTATCTTTCGGTCACTATTTAGCATCAGAGAACTGACCTAGTGTCTCCTCTTTTAAACAGGACTTAGATTAGTTTTGAAATGCAGGGTAGAACTGTGTGGAGGCTGACTTTGAGATGAGAAATTAATTTTGTTGATCTCTAGGCAATGAATAACAGCAAATACTAGACTGATGAGCTTCAGCTAGGTGTAGGTGAGCTCAATTTTGGAGAGTAAATTAGAAAGGCAGAGGTAATTGCTCAGGAAGTAAATGTCAGGGCTAAATTTGGATTTGTACCTTGCCAATTCCAGACTATTTATCTTCCAGACAATGCAGCTGCTTTCTTTATATACAAACTTCAGCACAGTAAATGCAAGTAGCAAATACAGAAGTTTATGAATGCTTTATATGGTCTGTGAGGCTGTTTTAAAATACTGGAGTAGTTTTTAATGCATTGTTTAGTTGAGTAATTATTTTTTTTCCCCAGTCATTCACTAACGTTGTAAACCTGACTTGATTCAAAAATGGCTTCCTCTCCTATGGTCATGCTCTCTTACTGTATCTCTTATGCCTTTGGAGTTTGAAGTAGGGCAACAGTCTGTTCATGCAACCATCCAGGTGGTCTCCTGGCTGAGTATGAGTGTCCTGTTTAGGAAGACAGTATAAGAGATTACTGTAAGTATAGGTTTGTGCCAGCAAAATCTGCTTTTTATTATTTGTAAAAGTAGCTAGAATCAAATGTGTTCTTGTAATTAAAGCTACTACAAAGCATTTAGTTACAAGCTAAGTAGTTTCTTATCCTCTGGACATTTCACTAGCAGACACAGTATATGCCATTAATCTATTGTTGATCATGGTGTCTGAATAAGGGTAGTAAATGGTGTTGCACTGGTCAGTTTGTTGCTTCATTAGCTGATTTATTGTCTGCTACAGCTGCATCATCCTCACCTGACTGAACAATGTCTATATGGCAGTATAATGTGTAGTAAATATGCTTTCAAGGGTGGTGGGAGGAGATATTAAGCTGTTCATGGAGTTAGTCAGTAGAACCCTTGGGAAACTGCCCACAGGAACGAAGTAGCAGAACAGAGCTGTCAGATCTTTAAGGACACTTTCTATAGAGCACCAGAGCTCCCAATCCCCAGTTTTAAGAAATCAAGAAAGGAAGGGGAAGGCAAGAGACTGGCATGGATGAGTGGAGATCTGCTGGTCAAACTAAAAGGGTGAGAAGGAAATGCACAGGGAGTGAAAGCAAGGGTGTGTATTCTGGGAAGAGTGTAAGGATGCTGCCTGGTTGTGCAGGAAAGTGGCCAGGAAGGCCAATGACTGACCGGAACAGAACTTTGCATGGGACACAATAATAAGGGCTTTTTTATAGTTATACCAGTCAGAAAATGAGGGGTAAAGAAAGTGTACCCCCCTGGATAAACACGATTGGCAAACTGGTAACAACAGATGAGAAGGTTGAGGTACTCTGCAACTTTGTCTGTTTTCACTAGCAATTTATCTTACCACACCTTTCAAGTGGGTAAACAGCAAGACAGGGAATGGGGGAACAAAGTCGATCACACTGTAAAATCAGGCTTATGACCACCGGAGGAACAGGAACATAGGTAAATCTATTGGATGTGACAGGATGGATCCCAGAGTCCTGAGGGAATTGGCTGATGTACTTGCTAACACGCTCTCCATGATGAGAAGTCATGGAAGTCAGGCAAGGTCCCTGGTGACTGGAAGAACAGAAATATTGCACCCACTCTTCAAAAGGGTAGAATTGAAGACCCTGTGAACTGCTGGCCTGTCAGCCTCACCCTTGTGCGTGGGAAGATCATGGAACAGATCCTTCTAGGAGCCACAGGATGGCATATAGAGAAGGGGAAGTGATTTGAGACAGCCAGCATGGCTTCACTGTGGTCAAGTCCTCCCTGACCAACCTAGTGGGCAAGTGAGCTACAGGTGTCATCTGTCTGGACTTGCATAAAGCCTCTAACACAGTCCCCCACAACATCCTTCTCTCTAAAGTGGAGAGATGATAGATTTGATGGGTAGACTGTTGCAGTGGATAAGGAATTGACTGGATAATTAGTTGCATCCTGAAGGTAGTGATCAATGGCTCAGTGTCCAGATGGACAAGTGACAAATGCATCCCTCAGGGGTCTGTGAGACCCATTATGTTTAATACCTTCATCAGTGACACAGAGTGGGATCAAGTGTACCCTCCATGAGTTTGCAGATGGCACCAAGCTAAGGGTTTTGGTTTACACACCTGAGGAGACTAGATGCCAACCAGAGGGGACCTGGACAAGTCAGAGAAGTGGACCCATGCAAACCTTGTAAGGTTCAACAAATACAAGGTCCTCTCCTGGGTCAGGGCAGTCCCTGCTACCAACATGGGCTGGGGAGGAAGGGATTGAGAGCTGCCCTATGGAAAAGGACTTAGGGGTGCTGGTGGATCAAAAGCTGGACATGAGACACCAGTGTGAGTTTGCAGCCCGGAAAACCAACTGTATCCTGGGCTGCATCCAAAGGAGCATAGCCAGTTGGTCAAGGGAGGTGGTTCTGCCCCTCTGCTCCGGTGAGACCCTATCTGCAGTAGTGCAGGAGAGACATGGACGTGTTGGAGATGGTCCAGATGAGGGCCACAAAAATCATCAGAGGGATGAAACACTGCTTGATGGTTTCTCTGTGACCTAAGGAGACAGTTCAGTTTTGAGTGACTTCTGACCTTGAATGATTAATTGAAGAGGAATTCACAAATTGGATTTCTAGCTTGCATGGGAACACTCTTTAAAAATAAACATAAATCCAGGGGTAGAACAGGCTTGCATAAAGTAAGCACATGAGAGTGGTGATCAGCAGATTATTATTAAAGTGAACAGTGGTTTGACTGCCTGATGGCTTAGGGATTGCAGTAAGCTGCTATTAGTTTTGCTGTGGAAAAGCAACTGGCTTGGTGGAGACCATTTCTAAAGCTTTTAGCAGGTGCTGGGATGGTATGTGTAAGAGCATCCTTCCTCATCTGCTGGGGCAAAAGAATTGGCTTCCTATTGGTGAAGTTCCATAGAGACAAATTGTGTTGTGTTCTGTATCCTTATGTGGCTAGTGATTTAATCACCTACATTAGGTGTAAGTTTACGGAAGAGGTTGATTCTGCCAGCCTCCTTTGCTGGGTCATAAAGCCTGGTAAAACATACTTTTTTGTGTGTACTGCTGAAAAGATGAAGCTCCGTTGTGAGTATGAAAAGTTTGGTTTAATCTTTTTGTACCAAACATCCAAACTGAAAGCATTAGCCTGATGAAGAGACTGATAAAGAAACATGGGAAAATACCTGCGAGGGAGAAGTGACAGGACCAATAAAGGAAAAGGTAACACAATGGCTTAACATATCATGAACAGAAGAATAAAGTGAAGACAGGAAGCATGACTTAAATGCGGATAACAGGTTTAATTATGCTGAGAATCACAAAGCTCCACTTCTCAGTAAATATTTGCACTTTGCACCTCAAGATACTACTGTTGCAGTGTATTTACTACTCAAGCAACCCTAATAGTGAGCTACAGCGTTAAAAATGATCAAAAAGTGGTAATACTAAGGTTGCCGGTGTCACAAGTAGTTGTCAGTCCGATTATAGGTAGGTATATGCATCTCAGTTGTAGTGTTTCATGAAAAAAGCTTATGAATATTCAGGTGAAAAAACTTTAGAAAATGGAGTTATTTTGAAGTAATAAGTTTATAACAGATTGCTTTTGTTTGTTCTACATATACTTGGAGTGTGTGTTAGGAGTATTTAATGTTTGTATACAGGCAGCTTGTCTTAAACTATGATTTCAAATTTATTGATACAGAAATGCTTCTAAAGGAACATCCTTTATCTTCTCAGGATAGCATTATGCAGCCTTTTTATAGAATATGGGCATTCTGATACGCAGTGTCATTTGAGCTATTGTATGTGGTGTTCTAATGTGTTGACTATGGCAGAGATCTGTATAAGCAAAACACTTTCATGTGAAATTGAATTAAATTCATTAAAATTGCTATGCAGAGCTCCAGAGGGGAAAGAGTTGAAAATAACTTATAGAATATTAACAACTTGACAGTTTGCACAAGTCTCTGCATATCAAGGCTTCAAGTCATTGCAGTGAATGAAATTGAATGTCATGGTGACCTTAATGTGAAAACACATTCTCTGAAGAGTCATTTGATGAAGAAAGCAGTGAGCTGTATATAGCATCTGTACCACCATGCGTTCAGAGAAATAACAGGGAGGGGAAATGGGTCAAAAGCATTTTTGCCCAATTTCTCATTTTTTCACTGCATTTTAAGCTAGTATATAGACCTCTTATGGAGAAATTACTTACAATTCGATTAAGCACTAGGCACTATTTGGGAAGGGAACACATTGCTGTTCAAGAGATTAAAGTGGTATATTTGAAGACTGATGTACTTGACATGAGATATGACTAAAAACAACCTTTCAGGATTTAAAATTTGGAACAAAATGCACATAAACAGGTTTGTATTAAGAAATTTTTTTATTTCCCCTCATTAAGAATGTTTCTGTTATTTAGGTGAAGGAACTGAAAGAGAAGATTGAGTCAGAAAGGGGGAAAGATGCTTTTCCAGTAGCTGGCCAAAAACTGATTTATGCAGGTAATGAATATTCTGAAGATACTGTATATGAATCAATGTTGTTTTTTATCTTATTGTTTGAATTTGGTGTGAACATTAAGTCTCCTAAAGATTGTAAGTACTGAAATGCAAACAGGCTAAAAAACAAACAAAAAAGCCCCACAAAAACAAACCAACAACTCTGTTGTCAAAAGGAACTCTTAATTTTGAATCAGAATTGTTCAGGTTTTAATACATGTTGTCTGTTTTTATCTTTGCTCTTGCAGCATGATATGCTAGGAGCTTTAATGCTGGAGGAGGTGTGCTTGGTGAAGTGGAAATAGCTTTTAATACAAGAAATTGCTATTTAAGCAGATCACATCTGATGTTCTGGGTTAAATGTTTTTTGTACAGTTTCTGCTATGTATAGCTGAAGCATTCGTGCTATACTTCAGAATTAATCTTTTTTCTTTCATGTTAAGAAAAGAAACCCACCACCAAACCTTTGGTATACCAAGGTACTCTCAATATGTGTAAGCTGTGTCACTAAAAAACAGGTTAATGTTAAAAGACACAAAGTTACTTTATTTGAGCTAACATAGTTCTAAAATTTTTAGGCAGTTTTTTTTTTTTTTTTTTTTTTTACTGTTTTCGCCCTGGCTGATCCATTCTGGCACTCATACATAGTCCCAGAGTTTTTTGTTCTTGCTTCATGTCAGAACTTAAAAGTTCTATTCCAATACCTGCTCTAGTGCTTTTTCCTCTCACATCAAGCTTGAAAGAAGTTTTAGTGTTTTTTTTATTTCTTCAGTGTGCTGCTTTGTAAACAGTGTTACTTTTCCACTTTTTATGATGCTAAAACCGCTAATCGCAATAGAAAGATGCTAATGGAAGAGACGTTGGAGTCTCTCTGTGTTTGTATGGACTCTTTAGGACTCTAGAAAACTTTATGTTCCATGTACTTCAGTGAAGGGAATGTGCATCAAGAACAGGAAAGTAAAAGTCATATATAAAAACAAATATGAATAAGGCAGAAGGCCTTGTGCAATATGTATAATTGCATGATGCTCTTAATACTACATTTCTATGATTAACAAAAACAAGGTTGCATATGATCATACGATGTGGTAAATATTTTTAGAAGCTTGAATTTATCTTCAGCATTACATAATCCTCACAAACATTAGGAAATAAGATTTAGAATCGAAGACTATACAAAAAATTAGTATGTGTTTTGGTTTTTTATGTTTTTTTCTTGGATAGGAGATATGACAAATGTGCATTGATGACATTTTTACTTTGATTAAAATGAGCTGTAAAATTTTTATAGTTTTGTAAAGGAGAGTAGCATCCCAGCTGAACATAACAGTATAAAAGTATACCATTTATTATTAAAAAATGCTTGCTTTTTTTTTATAAACTTATGTTAATGAGAGGTGCGATAGATCTGTTGTGTTGTCTTTACTAGGGTAAAGTTTAGAAACCCTGAGTGGTGTGTCCTGAAAGTGTAGGATTTCTGCATGTATACATTGTACAGGCTCCTCCTCCAAAGTGCCTATAAACCTGAAAATTGTAAGGAAACCTGTGCAGGTTCTGAGTCAGATACTGCACCATCTGCTGCAGGTATTACTACTGCTACAGTATATATGATATATTCAGTGTTTGACCTGCAAGACTGGTAGAACCAGTAAAGTAAGACAGTGGCACCTCATCTGTTTTCAAAGTGTCATAATGTGCTTATGTTGCCTGATTACTTTGCAGTCATCAGGATAAGCTTGTATCCTGCTAAACACAGTTAGGTGGTGTATTCCACTAGCACTGAGAGTGGTTGTGAAAATTATCCTTTTGAAATGGGAAAGTGGTGCGAAATACATGTAGTGTTCTGATTTGTGGTACTGCCTCTAAATCAGCTGATGTTTTAAAAAAAGGAAAGTCTGTGATTTAATGTGTTTCTCAGTTCTTTTAAGCGTGAGACAAATCTACTTCCCCACAGGACTATCTCTGAGTATGAAGCTTCAAAAGTTTTTTTCTGATATTTTTTTTTTTTCATCTGTCAAGGTGGGAGGATATTGAATGGTTCTCACTTTTTCTAAAGCTTTAGCCTTCTTTTAAGTTGTTAAAGTTGAAAAGTCACAAATACATGCAGATGAACTTAGTCTGTGGCAGACTTTGGGAACTGTAAATAGTTTACTGCATCTGAACAGCAAACAAAAGCAGAAAGGAATTTTCTTCCTGTGTCTGAGTGTGTAAGCAGTCATAAGTTACTTAGTTAAGATTATTTTATGCTGAAGCTTTTTGTGTACATTACTTGTATCTGTGTTAAAGGTCCAATAAATCTTTTGCTAGATATTTAATGCTTCTGTTTTGAATTATTTGAAGCATCTTCATCACTTGGAGCAACAGGTTTCAAGCTAACGAGTCCTGTGGACAGCATAGGAAGAAAATTATGGCAGCTCTACTGCCAAAGCTTAATACTTAAACCATTTTTTGTAAGGTTATTAATCTGCATAAAATGTGTTTTTTACGTGCTTTTGTTTGAACTTTATGAAAGAATCTCGAAATCATCTAATGATCTGTTTAATAACTTCTTAATTTATATTTGTTTAATTTGCCAGGTAAAATCCTTAATGACGATACTGCTCTTAAGGAATACAAAATAGATGAGAAGAACTTTGTGGTTGTTATGGTGACAAAAGTGAGTAATTATCTTCAAAAAAGCAGTTGCATTATTTTTCTTTTAATTGTGATGACTGATTGTATGTGCCTATCCTTAAAACAAGTCAAGTTTGATTATGTGAAAGTTTTTGTCAACAGTAAAAATAAATGCTTGTGTGAATAGGTATGAAATATTACTTCAGAGTTCTAGCTGGCCTATGCTGATTGTTATTTTTGTTCTGTGCTGAATGCTTACATTGAAGACTAAACTTGTCAGTGCCTGATTTTATTGTTTTTTTTTTATTGTCTTTCTGTTATCTTTCCTGTGATAATATTAAAAGGAAAAAGGGAACATTTGTTACTAAATCTGTACAGAACTCTTCCAGTCTTGCCATGTTGCTTTTCAAAATTCCTAGCTGTTTCTTTTGTCAAACTCAACAGCTTAAACCAGTAAAGAAAGGATACCTATGCCAATCAACAAACCTTTGAGTTTTGAATTACTGCAGTGGCAAACAGAGGCATGTGGCGTGTATTTGAAGTGTCTCCTCTTAACCAGTTGCAAGATTGCTTCTGGGAATCAAGCCACTGATTTTCTAGCCACTTCAGACCTTTGGGATCTGCATAAAACTGACTTAATTTCTGTCATGAAATAAGTTAATTTTGGAGTTAGAAGTCCTCCCTGTTAAAGAAAACACATATTCAATTTGCCCTTCATTTCTGTTTGGTTTGGCTCTTTAGATTCTCTGTTTGAATTTAACTGTTATTGCAGTCTTCCTGAAGAAACAATGTTTTAGTCTGTGGGTTGTGTGGAGAAGAGGCATTTATCAGTATAAGAAAACAGGTGCAGATGGTATTTCAGAGTACAGCTTGCATTTTGGTTTATAGCAGAAGAAAAAACAGATCTTCATGAAGACCTGTTAAATGCAGTACCTTATATTAAAAAGTACCTGTGTTTTGGAGTTGGGCATTTCTTCAGTATTAAAGTCTTTTTGCTAAGTCTGTTGACCTCAGTTTTGCTTTGTTTGATTCTTTTCTAGATAAGGCATGCCTTGTCACATAAGCACAACCCCTAACTTTGATGCTCAGACATGTTTCAATGTTTTTCTTTAAATGCTTCTTAAAATGTGCTTTGTGAGTCATATTGGAAGCCATTTGCTCTCAGCCTCACCTTTCCTTTAGACAAAAGGAGGAAATACATCTTTCTTAGTTTAAGCAAACGTTGTCTGAGAGTGATTCACCTTGAATAAGTAGTCGTGTTTTGTTAAAGTTCAGCTGTTTCTCTCAGTAAGGCAGAGATGGGGTCAGGCTTGTCACTCAAGGATAGTCATAGGACACAGCTTTCAAGAACATAATCCTTTAGCTGAAAGCTACATGCATTCTTAAAAGTGTAATCTCTATATGATAGGATTAATATTGCACCCAAGAAAAATTCATGTTTCCAATAGAGATGTGAAGATTAAGTCACAATTATATGCCAGTATTAACCACTCTAAATTTATTGCTATAGATTTGGTAGTCCTTGATTCTGCTGGATTTTTGGTGGTCACTACAGAACTTAAGTATGTGTAATGTTATTTATCATAGAATCATAGAATAGTTAAGGTTGGAAAGGACCTCAAGATCATCTAGTTCCAACCCCCCTGCTGTGGGCAGGGACACCTTACAGTAAACCATGCCACCCAAGGCTCTGTCCAACCTGGCCTTGAACACCACCAAGGATGGAGCATTCACAGCTTCCCTAGGCAACCCATTCCAGTGCCTCACCACCCTTACAGTAATGTTGGGACTCTCCTCCCCAACCCCCCATCTACAGCTCATATAACACCAGCTTGGAAGGGACCTCAAGGATTAACTGGTGCAGCCTTTCTTGGAAAAGCATGATCTAGACTAGGCATCTGCACCCTGTCCAGCCAAATCTGAAAAGCATCCAATATTGGGGAATCCACCACTTCACTGGGGAGTTGATTCCAATGGCTGATTTTTTTCATTATGAACATGTCCTGTCAGAATCTCCTGGGAGTAACTTGTGCCCATTACCTCTCATTTTTTCCCATGTGACTCCTTGTAAAAAGGGAATCTCCATCTTATTTGTAGCCACCCTTTAAGTACTGGAACATGATGATGAGGTTTCCCCTGAGGCTTATTTTCCCTGTGCTGAACAAACACATTTCTCTCAGCCTTTCCTCACATAGGATTCTGCCCAGTCCTTCGATCATGTTTGAAGCATTTCTCTGGACCCTGTTCAGCCCATCCACATCTTTTTGTATAGCAGGGACCAGAAGAAAATAGTATTGCAGTTGTGGTCTGAAAAGCACTGAGTGGAGTGGGGTAATGATGTCTTTAATCCCTGTTGGCTTTCTTTGCCACAGCTGCACACTGTTAACTCACATTGAACTTATCCATCAGGACCAACCCTCAAATCCTTCTCTGGAGGCCTGTTCCCCAGCTGGATAGATCCAAGCCTGTGCTGCACTCATGGATTATGTTGTCCTAGATGCAAGACTTTACACTTGTCCTTGACGGACTTCATAGGGTTCTTTCTGCCCAACTCTTCCAGCCTGTCCGGGTCATTCTACAGGGTGGCTTTCCCTCCCTAAGTACTCACTTCCCCACTCAGTTTGGTCTTGTCAGTAAACATGGTCAGGGTACACCTGATCCTATCTTCCAGATGATTTATGAGATACTAAACAGCACTGGGCCCAATATTGATTGCTGTGGAACCATTTATGTAGTGCTTTGAATATAAGGAGTGCATAAATAAAACTTACTGCAGGTTAAGTTTAAATTGTTTAGCATCTCATTTTCTAGCAAATAGGGTCATAGGATCTAGAATCATAGAATAGTGGGGGTTGGAACAGACCTTAAGATCATCTAGTTCCAACCCTCTGCCATGGGCAGGGACACCTCACACTAAACCATGTCACCCAAGGCTTCATCCAGCCTGACCTTGAACACTGCCACGGATGGAGCATTTACAACTTCCCTGGGCAACCCATTCCAGTGCCTTACCACCCTAACAGTAAAGAACTTTGTCCTTATATCCAGTCTAAACTTCCCCTGTTTAAGTTTGAATCTGTTACCCCTTGTCCTATCACTACACTCCCTAATGAATAGTCCCTCACCAGCATCCCTGTAGGCCCCCTTCAGATATTAGAAGGCTGCTATGAGGTCTCCACGCAGCCTTCTCTTCTCCAGGCTGAACAGCCCCAACTTTCTCATCCTGTTTTCATACGGGAGGTGCTCCAGTCCCCTGATCATCCTCATGACTCTCCTTTGGACTTGTTCCAACAGTCCCATGTCCTTTTTATGTTGAGGACACCAGAACTGCACACAGTACTCCTAAGTGAGTTCTCAGGATAGCAGGGTAGAGGGGCAGGATCACCTCCTTCAACCTGCTCGTCCCGCTCCTTCTGATGCAGCCCAGGATACAGTTGGCTTTCTGGGCTGTAAGTGCACACTGAAGCCGGCTCATGTTCATTTTCTCATCGACCAACACCCCCATGTCCTTCTCCGCAGGGCTGCTCTGAATTTCCTCTCTGCCCAACCTGTAGCTGTGCCTGGGATTGCCCTGACACAGGTGTTGGACCTTGCACTTGTCATGGTTAAACTTCATGAGGTTGGCATCAGCCCACCTCACAAGCGTGTCAAGGTTCCTCTGGATGGCATTCCTTCCTTCCAGTGTATCAACGGAACCACACAGCTTGGTGTTATCAGCAAACTTGCTGAGGGCGCACTCAATCCCACTGTCCATGTCACTGACAAAGATGAACAAGTTTGGTCCCAAAACCAATCCGAATAGAATTAATGGTGAAATGTGATTTCTGACTTTAGCACTTTTTTCCACATTTGAGTGGTGAAAAAACCTTATGCTTGTTATACTTGTCATCTTCTGAAAAATGTGCTTTTGTAAAGCAGAAGATTGTTTTCGTATTTAAAATGTTGCGGTCTATAAATATGTAGTCTTTGCATTTTACTTCATGCTAAAATAGTGTGGCTGCTTAGGTGTATAATTAAGTACTTTACTGACCCTGTCAATTGCCTGTTTAAATGCAGTGATACATTATAAATCTAATGTGTTCAGTGCTTTAATGTCATGCTGGATGTTGAGGCAGCAGTGTTAAATACAAATGGTCTTAACAGAACTTAATTGGTACACTGACTATAGAAAGCATGAGTTTAGGAGCTTAGAGCTTTGTGCTCTGAATTCTGTTGTCCTCCTGTAGGCCAAAGCAGCAACTGGAGCAATGCAGCAGTCAAATGCTACTGCTGCCACTAGCTCAACGACTGTAGCTCCCACACCAGTCACTGCACCAGTCCCTGATGCTGCCCCTGTACCAGCTCCTGCTCCTCTACCACCAGCACCAGATGTAGTTGCCTGTGAATCAGAACCTGTGAATGATCCTAAAGAAGAGAAGCTAGCAGAAGAACTACCTGAGGCACCAGCTGCTGTCAGTCCATCGTCAACTGACAGGTACAGATGAGACTCCAAAAATGCTTTAGTTGTCCATTTCTATTGCTTCAAGTTTTGATTTTGTTGAGTTTTCCATTACAGTATTAGTTCAGTCATTTTCTCAGTTCTACATAATTTTTCCTTTTTCTTAGCTGTAACTTCAGACTTTGGCTCAAGTATAACATTGTAATATGCTGGTAAGAAGTGTCCATCACTGCTTACACCTTCTCTGGTGGAAAGTGTGATCTTGGGACTAAACCTATGAAGTGGAGACTTGCATGACACAGGGTTGTACTCCTGTTAGGCATTTCAAAGTTACTGTGGCACAAGTTTCTTTTCAGACTGAGGATATTCACCTGCATGGAGATCTACTCATAAAGCTCTTAAAAAGCCTTAGAGGGGTGTGTCCTATCCTGTTCACAGACCTCTGATTGTGTTTTAAGTCTTGCTGGTTAGACTTAAACAATAAGTTCTTTATTGTTGCAAGAATCTCTTAGTTTCTGGAAATAGTTTTTTTGGTGGGTGTTTTTGTTTGTTTGGTTGGTGGTTTTTTTTGTTGTTGGTTTTTTGTTTTATTGTTGGGGTGTTTTTTTTTGTTTTGTTTGGTTTGTTTTTTTTTGTTGTTGTTTTCCCAAAATGCAGTATTGCTCTTAATAATGTAATGACTTAAAACTACAAGCTTATTTGTTCTGAATGCTCTTTGACCCATCTGCAGATAGCTGTGGGAGCTGGGGTAGTTTTTAACCTAAATTCTCTACATTTAAGAAAATCAAATGGAAATTAGAAGTTTCATCCCTGTTGGATACTGTGGCTTATTTTGCTCACTTTAAGTTGCTTAGTTTGCACAGGATAAAAATGCTATTAACTGTAATGGCACTTGCAGTGCTACATAGCGTTATACATTTTCATAAGCTGGTTTTTGATCTGTATGTTATTTATGTGGTGCACAAGACATTAATCTTTGAAGTGGTTGTATTTAAACACTATCAGATACTGATGATAAGGAAACAAAACTTGCAATTGCCTAATATCTTGAAAATGTCACAAATTTCTTGCGCTTGGAAGCCTAATCAATGATTTAATTTTGGAATTCTAAGAAATAGATGTATTTTAAAAATGGAATACAGATGAAGCTTTATTTACCAGTGGAATAAATTTAAATTATTATTTTTTAATGTTAATGGCTGTAGTTTGTTTATTTTTTTTTTGCTGCTCAGCTTCTCCAGTAGGTTCAAAGATCAGTCTGATATTTAATACTAAAACAAGTGCTTTCCAGGTTTTCCATGTACAGATTACAGTATGTAAAACTGCAGTAAGGAAGCCTTACATACGTAACAGGAGGCAAGAGGTAATTTAACTAAATACATTGTAGTTGCCACCTGCCTTAATTTCAGTGAGTGCTGCTTGTTTCTGATTTGCTTTAGCAATTAGGGTACTGAGGCTGATGAAGGCATATTGAACCATGGCCAAGCAAGCTGGTGCCTTGTTTCACTTTGATCTTTTTTACTTATAATTCATATTAGTGAAGCATTCTTGTTGGAATTAGTATTATTTTTTGAATTAATAAAATGCATCTCTGTAAACATCTTGTTAGATTTTTTAGTGGCGTCTTCAGAAAACTCATTCAGATTAATCTGATTATCTTTCATTTGCTGATAGGAGTTGTCAGCTCTGGTAGCTGATAGATGCGGGGCTGGTGTAGCTCCATGATCCCAGGCCTGTCAGGTATCAAGACTGAATGCTTATTCCCAGTACATACACACAGTATGTATATATTTAAATATATGGCTGGCTATATAGGTCAACACAGGCGTGAAACAAAGGGCACTTAACCATACAGCACAGCAGTTGCGTTTTGTTCCCCTCAGGCTACTCAAGGCAAAGCCTATTAGTGCAGAATACATATGTACAGGCATACAAATGAACCGTACAAATTTGTCCAGCAGCTGGCCTTAGTCTGTTTCAATACCTGATCCCTAGATCTCCCAGTCTCTTAGGTTTTTGATACCTGGCCGTGTGACAGCCTGAGCCCTGCAACCCTGCTCCAGTTGCTGATACTCAGATTCTCTTTGTATGCATATGCATGCATGCACACACACACAGAGGATTAATCTAGGAACTGACTGTAGATATTCACTGAACCTGGTAGCTAGTCCCCTCTGGTCTCCCAGTTGCCTCATTCATTGCCATATGAACAGATCTCTTCACTAGCTGGTTGAGGCCTATAACTTTACCAGTAGCTGACCCTCTGACATGACAGTCTTTCCAGCAGCTCCTCTCTCAGACACTCCAGTCGCTGCGGCAGCTGGCTCTTAATTTACAGCCAGTCAATAACCAGCTCTCAAGCATCAATCCTACTTACTGTAGTCAAGCTTGGTGCTTGCGGGTGATTACACACATTCCAGTGTATGCCTCCACACAGAATGCTCATGTTTTGTCCCTTCAGTTACCAACACCTCAGACACATACAGAGCCCTTGATTGCTTTCCCAGTTGCTGGCACTGAGACTTCCACAGTGTCTGGTCTCTGCAGTTGCTGGCTTCACAGGCATGTGGATCCCTGTGGCTCATTGTTCAGTGTCCAGCTGTGGGCAGTTAAAACTTCTATACACACACATGCATGTAGAATACAGACATCTCCAGCATGAAAAATAGTTATGGTAGTTGGAAATGGAATTTAATTAGAATGCAGGATGGACTGGTAGTCAGGTGCAGGGTATGGCCAGGAGGTGCTGTTTACATGTGACTGTGGCCCATTTCCTTCTCATGCCCTGTTTTTTGGGTTTGTTTTTTTTTTTTTCCTCTTTAGTCATGCTTTTCATCTGTAGGGTGCCTTGATGCTTCTGTTTACCTCCCTTTGGTTCTTCCCCATGATATCCCGTGATAAGTCTTGCACAATTGCCAAATGTTTTTTTCTGGCACCCCATGGTGTTGCAATACCCTGTAGGCAGTAATGCTCTTTGGTCTGTGTGGAGACCTGGAGAGCCTCTCCTGTTGACTCATCGGGGTGTCACGGGGAGACCAAGGGGCTGGTGCTTTCAGTGGCAGTGCTGGGAAGAGCCAGGAATGGGGCACCCTTTGCTCTGTGTTAACTGAGGTTCCTCTGCCTGGGGTTGTGCCTTTGTGTTCCTTGGTGTTTGTGGAGGTGAGCCTTTAATCCTTTAATTTAACAGTTTTGATAACTTGAGATGGAGTAATTGCAAATGTTAGCAGTTTATATTCCTCATTGAGGTCAAACTGGCAACTATGGGGAAGCAGTTAGTGAGACTGCTGTGTGCTTTGAAAATCTGCCTTGTTCTTCCATCCTTTAAATGATTCAAGCAAATGGCCAATCCTTGAGCAGATGGGCAAGAGCCAAACTACTGGGGGGTAGTGGGAAAGTTTGTAAGTTTGTAAAAGTCTGATCTCACTGTAAGTCTAAGAGAGAGCTCTTTGGAAAGCTTTGTTGTTTTTTAGAAACAAAAGGGGCTATTAGAGTTACAGCTGCTGCTGCTTTTTTGAAAAACAGGAAGTTTTCCAAAGTTTTGTAATTACCATTGCACTTGTCTTCATCTTACAGTACAACAGGTGATACATCTCGATCAAATCTTTTTGAGGATGCTATAAGTGCACTTGGTAAGTGGAGTGTTTTTTTAATGTAGACATTATTTTGGTGCAGCAGAAACAAATGACAGATTAGCAGCTACTGACATTGTCCTCTGTATCTGTCATTGTTAAGTTATAATCAAAGTACTCTTCTTTAAGACCTGAAGTTGATACCTTAAAATCAACATCAAGAACTTCTTTACTGAACAATGTTGCACTTCATATAGTTTTATTGTGTAAAAGGGGAAGATCCTTATAATTCCTGTCTTCTTTTTTTCCCCAATTTGCCGTAATTTCAGTTTGAAGTGGCTTGAATAGAAGACTGGATGTAAATATGTATATACTTTTCACCTTTGCTTCTCAGTGTGCAGGTTTGATAAAATGGATGCCTTTATTATTCATGTTCCACCTTTGACAATACTGTCTTTTGACACATTTAGATTAGATTAATTAAGTGCTATCTGGATTGAGGAATTAATGCTTTTGTGTACTTACAGTCAGTTCATTTTTCTTTTGACAGTTTAAGTGGTTTTGTTTATCACTGGAATAAACAGGGTAAAAACAATAGATAGGAAGTTCTGCCCCACATTTATGCTCATTCTGGTAGGTAGGAAATTACTAGTGAAATCCACAACTCCTACTTAAATTTTTCAGAGAGGACTTTTTTTTGTGTAGGATTTTAAGACAGAAATAAGAGGGAGGTTTTTTTTTACTTTGTCCTACTTCTGTAAATATTAAGCTGCCACTTGGTACAAAGAGTTACACACTGATCAAAGAGTTTCACTTACATTTTTGTGTAGGGGTGTGTTGATATATTGGAGGTAGGTGTTGTGATTAAGTAGCCCAGAGTGATTTAGGAGCAGCAGTATGTTTTATGCACGTTGGTGGTAGCCACAAGGTTTAGTCTGTCTGTTTGCAGCTTAGGTCTTACGTTACGACATACTGTTTTAGGCTGAAGAAATAGATGAGCTGAAATAGCTTATAGATACTGTAGGAGACAACCAGTCAAGTTCCATTACATTTTTAAAGTGCTCCTATCAGAGAAGCTGCAGGCCTCATTAGACATTTATTCTACCTTGGTGGTCAAGATCTGGTCATCACAAATACATATGTTAACAATAATGGCTAAGAAGTTTGTTTAAGGTGATGGTCCTCATTCAGTTACCTTTGGAATAAAAAAAGAAAAAAACCAAATAAAATCTTTCAGTGTGAGTATCACCTCACTGTTCATTTTATATGAAAGTTCTCTGATTGGTATCTGATGCAGTAAACCCACGTGTCCCTAACAATTTGAAAATACCCAGGCATTAAGTGTAATTTCCTGGGTAAGCATACTGCAAGGGTTAGATGCCAAAATTCAAAGACAATAGGCATGAACCCTATGGTTCTTTTTCTTTAAACTCTGTCCTAAAAGGAATTTGCTTGCGCAAATTTATTTAGCATTGTCCTAAGTAGGATCCTAGGCATGCTCTTACTATGGCTTTTCAATTACATTGTCTGAAGATAATTGACTTCACTTTAAAAGCAGGGATTGATTTCTACGAATTTGCTTTTGTTTTCAGTTAGGTATGCTGATTGAAAACTCATGTGGCTTTGTGTGCTGCACAAGGATCTGCATATCTTGCAGTTTCTGTGCAACTGTATCTTTCACGGGAGCAGCCTAAGCTTTATTTAGGGCATGGGACAGGAATTGCTGTGGGGAGTGTGACGAACTGGAATTTGAAAGCTAATCCAGCTCCAAAATGTTCTTTCAAAAGACAAAAGCAAAAAGCAGAATCACTTCAGCATTGTCCTCATATTCCCAGTAGCACAATGTAGAGATAGGCGTGACTCTAGATCATGACACTGATGGTGTTCAATTCCTAAATTATTATTCATCTTATTTTGCATAACTTGTGTAAGTAGACTGTATATGAAGTACATGTGCCTAAATTCACAATAATTCCTTTTTCTTCTTTGGCTTTTAATTATGGCTTATGTAGCGGTCTGTCCACAGGAAGTTGACCTTTTTGCAGGGTTTTTTTTTTCTACCAAATACTTCATACTGTTTTAGTCTCTACCTAGCTTATACTGAAAGAGTGCTACAGAAAGGTTTAAGTGCTAAGTAATTAGATCAAAAGGTGTTCTGTCTGCTGTTTGGTTGATAAGTTTGTTAGCTAAAACAAACTAAACAAGCTGAACTAGAGCTGTCTAGGAAAGGACATGAGTAGTAAGTTTAGCAAAATCATTGTGTTGGGGCAGTTATTGACTTGGCTTTTTTGCTTCTCTGAAAATACATACAGAAATATGTATCTATATTGAAGTTTAGGAGATTTTTTTTATGTCTTTGAAAAAATGAAGGTAGATGTAAAATGACAGTTTTGTATGCAGACATGAACTTACAGTTTGTTAAACTCAGGTCAGCACTATCATTTTGAGAACTGAACAGTAATACTCAAATTAGTCAAGGGTTATAGATCCATTGTTTATAGATAATGCACAAGTATACTTGGGCTATGGCTGTTTTATTATTTTTTATTGAGTATTTTGCCTTCAGTCATAAATCCACTGACTACTTAGAAGCATCCTTTAAAAATCAAGCAATGTGATTATGTTAATGTTGGCTTGAGTTCAGCACCTTCTCCCAAGGGGAATAAAACTTGAGGTTTTACTTGGTTCTGCTAATTGTGACTTACTTGTCTTAATGGAGTAGCTCTAACAGCATTTGTTTACTCTACTTTTTTAATTTGTTGGGCTGATGGTGACTGGTAATTATTTAACTCTCCTGCCACTAACTTGCTAGTGTTAAAGTCAGTATTAGGGTTTCACTGAAATGAGGAATACCTTTATCCAAGGGAGGACATGGTATTTTGGCTTGGTTTATTGCTTCTGTACACACACACTCTGGTTTTGCATGGGAAAATAACCTTTAAGATATTACTTAATTAAAATTTATAATAGGGTAGTTATTTTTTTCAATTTTGTTGAATTTGCTGGACTTGCTTTTAAGAAAGGGGAAAAATGGGTTGTGAAAAGAGATAGTAATTTTCCCTACAGTACCATTATTGTAGGGATCAGTTGTCCTTCAGTTGCATCATACATAGTGTGTGTACGCTTTTCTCTTGCTAGTTGCTGATATGGGCCAATTTTAGTCCATTTATACTGTAAGAGGTAGGGGATTTGATGTGATGGATGCCTAGTCAAATATACATGAATTAAATGAGATAACTTGTTCTCATCAACCCTAACTTTAAGTGTTCTGCCTGACTTAAGTGGTCCATATTAAATTGATTTAATTACTTTGGTCATCAACAGCAAGCAGCAGGGAGCAATACACAGTTGTACCTTGGTTGTCACTATTTGTCATCTATCTAACCATAGCATAGGGTAAAGTCTGCATTTAGAAAAACCTCAATAGCTAACAGTTTCAGAGGCAGATTTCTGCCTAGAAAGTTTAATTTCAAATTTACACTGCAGGAGACTTTTCTTGATTACATCAAGAATTCTGTATTGAGGATGCCCTTGACCTTAGATAAAATTGTAGGGAATATTATTTCAATTATAAGTACAGAAGTATCACAAGTGCTGCTTTTCTCAATAGAAGTTTGCATTGTGTTTGTTACCTTCTATGATTTTAATCAAATGCATAATGGAAAAAAAAGACAGAATATATTTGGGATTAAAGCAACAGAACCATGGCAAGTTTAATACAAGCTATTCTTCGCTCTTCAATGAGTGACTTGGATTCGGGTAGAAATGAAATTTATCCATTGAAACTTTTCTGTGCCTTTTTTGCCTTAATATGGTGGTCATGTTACTTCTAGTGACAGGTCAGTCCTATGAGAATATGGTGACTGAGATCATGTCAATGGGCTATGAACGAGAGCAAGTAATTACAGCGCTGCGGGCTAGCTTCAACAATCCTGACAGAGCAGTGGAATATCTTTTAATGGTGAGCATTTTTTTATCTGCACCTTGTTCTTTCACTTCATTTTGTCCTCACTAGAGAATAATTTTAACTATGATTTACTTGGTTGGTTTGGCTATTAGCCAAGCAGTGAGAGTAATACATGTTCATAGAGGAATAACAACAGAGCATCGGGGAGTCTGAGATTTGGATTTTGAAGGGTTACAGGAAATAGTGAAGTCATCTCTAATTGCTTCTACCACTACTTTGCTTTTATTCTTTGCTGATCTGTATGGAAGTGTATGTGAAGTGTGTCCAGTTAACAGGGATAGTTTGAACTGCCAGTGGCCTGCCCAAGGAATGATTTCATCACACCTTGGTGACAAGCATTAGCTGTCACCACAAATTTTATATTAGTATGTGTAATGTCACAAAGGCCTTTTTTTTGAAGTTCCAGTTCATTGTTTTTACTAGTAATGCACAGTGTTCTTGATCATAGACTTTCCAAACAAAGGTTTGAAAGTTTTTTTTGAAGCGTTTTTAATTTAACTGGTGTTTTAATTTTAGCAGTGTTTTGGAGAAGAGACCCCATAAGCTGGCAGACTTATATTGTCCTTCTAGAAAAATCCTGTTGTTGCAAAGTCTTTCAAACTGCTCTTGATCTGCTGAGGTCTAAACATGTTCCTTACCATCCTGCTGCATCAGAGAAGCTTTTCTTCAGTTAATACTAATCCATTGATGACACTGTTCTTTGACCCTCTGCCTACCTTCAAACTATCATCAGTGTTATCTTTTATGAAATATGCAGAGTAGGATTAGGGTGTTGAGAGCTCTAAGTGTATACCACTGTCGTGGTTTAAAGAATCAGTACACCAGAGGTACCTATAAAATGCTGGAAAGAAAGTGTCAGTAGAGTATCTTTACTTAACATGTAGCTGTTGCTTAAATGAGACCTGAAAGATTCCACTTGTCCGTGATTCACATTAAAAGCTCTTCAGTTTTCTTGGCTTCATGGCTGATGATCTAGGTATAATCCTATGTCCTTGAGCTGTGGTCATGGAAGGAGGTCTCAATTTCAAACGGCATCATTGCTTTTTCTCTGCCCCAGATTGATCTTTGGAGTCATTTGAATTCAGATTTCCTTTTGACCCAAGGATTTCCTAACTGTTAATTAAGAAGGAATCCCATCTTTCCTCCAACAACCAGGCTGTTGGTTGTATCCTCTTAGTCTGGAAATTTTTGGGAAACATTTCTTTTACTGTGAGGGTGGTCAAACACTGAACAGCCTTCCTGGAGAGGTGATTGATACCACATGCCTGTCAATCTTTGAGGCATTTGGACAGTGCCCTTAATAACATGCTTTAACTTTTGGTCAGGCCTGAAGTAGTCAAGCAGTTGGACAAGCTGATCACTGTAGGTCCCTTCCAACTGTAAATGTTCAGTTTTAATTCTGCTACATTCTTTGTGCTGGGCCTGATGTGATTATTCGTCTGCGGAGAGCACTGTCAGCTAAAAACTGCTCTGGTGCTCAATTAAACAGTAAACAATTGTTTAATCCACTGTAAGGTCAAAAAGTGGCCCTTTTGCTGTCTGAGGGATATTTACATTCAAAAATAACTGTATGTGAATTGTTATAATTCTTTATTCTGTTGGATAGTTATATGAACAAGATGCATACACTTCACTGGTCTTTTAAGATTACAGTTGCATGTAGTGTTGCTTATTTGGAGAGTGAAACTGCAAGCTTTTATTCAAGAGTTAAGTGCTGTTCAAGATGACAAATTGTTTCAAAGTAAATTTTGTTGGACTAGTTTCCATAGTGCTTTCATTCAAGAGCAAGCTTAAGGTTTAAACAACCATATGTTGTTTGATCTGGGCAAGATCACAGTCTCAACACATGCCTGTGAGTAGGGGAAATCAACCAGCAATTTCCTAAGATTAATCCACATTCCTGTGTTATACTTAGATTCCCTGAAATTACTGATTTTATGAGAAAATGTGTTTAAGCAGTGCTCTCTAAGGTACTGGTAAGAGTGAGTTACCTCAGTTATGTTATGAATGGAATTTTCTTCCTGTTCTGCAGAGGAAAGGATATGTAGTAAGCTGACCAAGCCATATAATGGTAGTGAAGTGTCTGACAGGGAACACTTGCGTTTATCGCTCTGAGAGGCTTAAATGTAGACTTGATGATTAGCTGATTTTAAACTTTGATGTCCTTCTTATCTCACAGGTAAGGCAAAGTTTCTCCCTTTCTAGATGCAGCCTTTATATTAGCTGTGTATTTGTCTTTTTTGTTCAGCTATGGTGATGAATGTAGCATGTGAAGAATATGTTGTAGCAGGATTTTTAATCTGCGTTATGTACGAGTGATTTCTATGGTAGGCTTGCCAAACCTCTTCATTTTCTGGTTACACTGAAGTTCTATGATAAATTTCCACCCACCCTGTTCCTTATGTTTTATGATTCCCAAACTGAAGGATACTGCCTTCAAGATAGGTGAAATATATAGTTATACCAATTCTGCTGCCTTCTCAGACTTAGCTGGATTTAACATGCTGGAAGACTGTAGAAAAACCGATTTTTTTGATGCCATAGAAACTGAGTATTGTGAGGTAGAGGATCTTGTATTGTCTTGCCCTTGTGGGGCTGGGTTTAACATAGCTCCTGCCACTATGATTCTGTGTGTGTCAGGAGGTTTACTGCCCTGTAATCTGCCTTTTTCGTTCCTGTCAGGCAACTTCCTTTGCCTGTATCAGCAGGATTTGTCGTCAGTCTTTCTTGGTGTTCTGTTCCATGCCAGACTGCCCAGATTTCTAGGCTTCAGGGAGGAGGATGGAAAGGACAAATTTTGGTGCAGGACTTCACTGACAGAGGGGCAAGCATGGTTAGGGTATGAAATTTGAAGGATTCCCATGCAGGAGAAAGGCAACAGGGTAAGGTCTGTCTCTGTTGTATAACCCACATTCTAGTTTATTATAATTGTTCTTTTTCAGCTTAGTCAATTTCATTCTCTTGAGCAATTGGTTCCTGTATAAAGTTTGTTTGCAAATGGAAGATAAACAAAATGCAAGTCAGCTTTCTTAAACTGCGACTATTTGATAACATACGGGGCTTTACACACTTAAGATACAGTAAATGACATTTGTCACACTGTTGTGTTGAGGAAAGAAGTCCAAATAGCCACATTCTCACGTCCCTTTTCAATTACTTGCCAGATTGTGTGGCATTTGTAACCTCAGTGTTAGCATTGTGTACAATTCTGTTGTTGTAATGTAGCTTTATTTGCATAACCCTATAACCTAGTAACAGTATATTTAGTTTAACTTTTTCACTCATATCAAATATCTTAACAGGATGTAAAGCACATATTTGTTCATAGAGTAAAATGCGTTTTTAACTCATGCAGTGCATACTTTACTATCTCACTACACAAACTACATTTTTCTTTTCAAAAAATAAGTTACTCTTTTCACAGTATTCTTTCAGTGGTAAATGCATCCCTATCACAGCATCTTGCTTTTTCTTTTCAGTGAAAGCATTAATGTGTTTTTCTTCATTCTTAAATTAAAAAAAGTCATGCAGTAAAACAAGTATCTTTCAGCATTTTGTAGATTAATTTTGTGTACTGTGGCTTTAGGGCATACCCAGAGATAATCAGGCTGCGGCTGAACCCCCTCCTCCAGCAGCAAGCAGTGGTGCCTCTCAGTCTTCAGCAGTGGCAGCAGCTGTAGCAACTATACCTACAACTACCAGTTCATTGGGAGGTAAGAAGTGAATTGAGTAAGAGCTGTAACATGGAAATTCCAATTCTGGTACTTGCTTGGAATTAATGGCTTGTTGTATGTGGATATATTTGAAATAAAACATGAAGCTTCTAAAAATGCTCTGAACTTGCACAATTCCTTTTATTCAATATTCTGGATTTAAATGTAAGATCATAAATGTGGGGATGGTGTTTTCTCTCACTTTAAATTCTGGCTTCCTACTTCTATGGCTAATTGCATTGTCAACTGACTTATACTAATGCATTTACTGCTTTGAAATTGGAATATCAAGGAATAAACCTGAAGTAACTCTCTGAGGTGTAGCACCCAAGAGACCTATCCAGGACCTGGAACTCTTCACTCAGCAGTTCAGCACATGGGCAGAGTGGTTGGTGCCTGAAGAGAATTGTCTTAAGGAGATACATATGAAAAAGGAGCATAACTAAGAACTAGGAAAGATCTGTAGGGTGTGGCAGAGATACGTTGTTCAAGATACAGGGCTGTTTTAAACATGCAGATAGAAGTATACATGATATCATCCATAAGGAGAGAATGGGGGAAATGGAGTATTTTGGACTACTTTAGACACTTCTGTGTTCAAGGCAGTACCTACGTATAGGATGTATGGGAAGGCAGACTCACTTGTGAAGGATAGAACTGATCTATTGGAGGAGGAAGAGAGCTCTTGTAGGCATAGAGACAAAACAGTAAGCTGGGTAGGTGCCTCTGAATGAGGTTACTCAGAGATGAGACATAAGAAGTGCTGGAGATAAAGGGCATAAGGATGGGTGAAAAAAATGCATTTTTTAACCATAGTATAAAGAATTCTTGCTTAAAGCTCAAGTAAGGTAGTGTGAGGAGGTAAGCTTTTATTGTTTAGTGAGCGGTGTATTACCCATTTTCATGTCTTGATTCTATCAACAATTATGGTTTAGGTATGTATTTTGTTAAAAATCTGTAACTTTAAACCATGAGCTGTTTCATTCATTTTTCAGGACATCCACTTGAGTTTTTACGAAATCAGCCTCAGTTCCAGCAGATGAGACAAATTATTCAGCAAAATCCTTCTCTGTTACCAGCATTGCTACAGCAGATTGGAAGGGAGAACCCTCAATTACTGCAGGTGAATCTTGAAACAACAAAATAATCCTGCTAATTTTGATTTAGCTTTACAAGAAAAGGTTATGCTTGTTAGTAATAGTGTGTTAATAACAGCTATAAGGTTCTACTGTTGGCTTTTCAGCAGTTGTTGCTGTATCAAATGTGTTTTCTATGACATCAGAAATGGGTCTCAGTCTCTTTAGAAGAGATGCAGAGGGCATCAGGCAGAGGGAAAGGTCACTGCAACTGAACTGAAGCATAAAGTTGCATTTCTTATATTTAATCACTTTTGAATTGAGTGAACTTTTTCCTTATTCTTTTGACTACTTAATCCACTGAAAATAAATATTCTTACTTGCCTGTTGGCAATCTTAAGCATATCTTATTTCAATATATTTATTTCTTCTCCCATGCATTGCAGCAAATAAGCCAACACCAGGAACACTTTATTCATATGTTGAATGAGCCAGTGTTGGAGTCTCGCCAAGGTTTAGCTGGCAGTGATGATGGTGCCAGCACTGGAGGACTAGCAGAAGCTGGAAATGGTCACATGAACTACATTCAAGTAACACCTCAGGAAAAAGAAGCTATAGAAAGGGTGAGCCTTTTTTATTTGAAATGCTTGGCTGTTGCTGTAGGGTATGTGCTTAAGACATGCCTTAACTTAACTTTGCTTATACTCAGTAGATCTGCATAATTTTTTATATTTGATATTTCATAGCTGCTGTAGTCTTGTTTCAAATCACATTTCTTCTTGCTTTATAGGAGTTGAGTCTGAAATCTCTTGAATCTCTGTTACTGAGAAGTTGTAGAACCTTTAAGTGATAACAGCCTGTAATAAGTGGTGGTTGAATCTGTTTCCCTCTGGAATGGGAACTCAGGCAGTAATTTCGCTTCGAAAAGCTTTAGCTAGTACTATTGTAGAATGTGCTGTGAAAGGTTTCCAGGTACAAAGGTGTGTCTGCATGAGCACTGTTTGCAAAGTACTTGGATAGTAAGAGCTCTTGTAGTTAAGTAGTTTAGTTGAAATCACTACTTAACCCAGTTATTTGTCTATCCATGAGAATAAGTTAACTATAGGTTTCTACAAATGCAGGTAAACATGTCTAAAAAAACATTTGGGGGTGGTATATTATGTGCATAAATACTGTGTGTAACACTGACTAAATACATATTTGAATAGATAGTAATGCCTCTGAGATTTTTCTTAGGACAAATTGCAGTGTCATGCTTTGGTACTGTTTTTGTATATTAAAGACAGTGTTTTTTTCACGTGCCAAAGCAAAAGGTTATGTGAGGAAAGGAACTATTTTAGTATAGGTGTCAATTCTCTAGATCTCTGGGAAACTGACAAATAATAAAACTAGTCTAGTAAAACTGTCCATGTATTTCTTCACAGATAATCTTCTGAAGTCTGCTGCATTTTTGTTAGAACTATTTTATGCAGTAGCATATCACTTCTACAGCCTCTTCAGAGGTTGTATGCTACTTCAGCTTTCCATGAAAGACACACCTCAAAGTTTAGGTGTCCTAATATTACAGCTGATATGTTCGTGCTGTTTGTAAGTATGAAGTTAAATCTAAGAAAGGTTAATAATGGGTAATAGGACATTATTTCTTAGAGAAATTTGATCTGCCATGTATCTAAAATGCCTTGCAGGTGCTGTGATGATTTTAAGAAAATCTCCAAATGGTTGCATTTAGGTTAAAGACTGGCAATTGGTTTGCTGAATGCCTCTAAGTGCAGACTAAACCCATTTCCCTTGGCACAGTAATAAGCTCTTCTCTAGTATTCCTATTCTAAATTGTCATCGTGTCCCAGACATCAAGTTCTTTGATTTATACAAAACAGATTGCTCTTACCTTACTTCTTACGGCTTCAGTGTGTAGTCAGTTTTATAGAAAGTGAAAGTTCATTTGGAACAATTGAAAGTATGGCTTAATGTAATGTGTTGGGCTACATACTGGTAACCACAGGATGGGAACTTTTGTTTCAGGCTGTTCATATCAAAAATCTTGAGTGTCATATAATTAAAAGTTTTAAATGGGCAGTATTTGAAGTTTCTATTCTGCAGCAATGCAGTGTATTGTTACTTACTAACATTACTGTCACCCAAGTCTGTTCTAGTAACTTACTGTGTCAGTGAAGTAAGTGGTACATTTTATGTTGCTTCACTCGACTCAATTCAAATCACTTTTTCAAGTGAGAATTCTGTTCGCAGAGGCAACACTTTCTTATTCTTTACTCACAAAAGCCTGTATGTATTGAGCTAGGCAGCAATTTTTGTTTCAAGAAGGTAGTAATTGCTGAAGCTGCATATCAAGATACTAGACATATAAAAAAGCTTAATATACAAAATGTATTTTCTAAGTGTGTTTCTTTTCTTCAGTTAAAGGCATTAGGATTTCCTGAAGGACTTGTGATACAGGCGTATTTTGCTTGCGAGAAGAATGAAAACTTGGCTGCCAACTTTCTTCTACAACAGAACTTTGATGAAGATTGAGAGACACTTTCTTGTTTCACATCTCACACCAGTGCATTACACTAAATTTGCTCACTCGATTGTCTGGGATTTTGGGCTTACATTCATAATGCTTGGTGTATGGTATGTGGGGAGGGGCAAAGAAGATAATATAGGCAGCAGAACAAAGAAAGCAGCAAATGTGTCTGCTTTAAATTAGCAGATGCAAAATTAAAAATAATATACAACCAAAAATCAGCTCCTGCAGACAATTATTTTCCTCTCTAAACTGTAGGTTGACTTTTTCTAGGTGTTCATTCTTACCGTGTACTAGTTCCAGCAATGTAGTGTAATGCCCTGCTTCATGTTCCTTTCTACTTAGTATTGGTATGGGAAGTAGCCTGTGCTACTAGGTTCTACAATCTGTATTTTGTGGCAACACTGGATAGCAGCTGTGTGAAATCTAAAAGATTGAGCAAATGTAAACATGAATGCCAAAATAATAGGTAGTTATTTTGCTTTTAAGGTCTTTTAAGGCAGTGCAAGAAACACAGTATTCGCTTAATGCTGGATTAAAGTAATGTTGGCTTTTTTTCCAAATGAAAACCCATTTCAATTAAAAGTGTCTTGATCATTGAGAAACACCACACCCTTCTTTGCCCCTCTCAAATGATCTGAGAAGCTATATGCATACAGGTAAAATTACTATCCTGTTTACATCTTTTGTTTTGCAGAACTACTATTCACCTCAATGTTATGTTGCAGTAAAAGTTTTCAAAACAAGTAATTGCATGTTTGGTTTTGTTATATGCACTCTTGTGAATTGAATATTCTTTTTTTCTGCCAGCAAACAAAATGCAAGCTTCATTTTTGTTCAACCAGCTTTTACAATACAGTTGTAAGCATAGGAAGATATTTGCATTCTGTTGCTCTTGAGTAGGTTGTAATGCTCAAGCTATTTCTGTTCAGTAAAGACTTTCTTGGATTTAGTCACTTTATGAGGAAGATAGCTTCATTACTGGAGGTATCAAGCGAACAGTCAATCTATTCCAGCCCAAAAAAATCTGCACTCATTAATACCTTTAATTGAAAATAAGCTCTAGTTACAGAGTTTTGAATCTTACCTCTTGGTACCTACTTGTCATATATTTTGTTCAGTCATCATAAAATGTAAGAATCTTCCTTCTAATACATTGAATTTTGGAGACAATTTTGCCCGTCATTGCAATGCTAACAATGAAAACAAATTCTAGTTTAATCTAAAGCTATTATCTGCAATATTTCTTAAACACAGCTTGGGGATATTTTGTGGTTTTACTGTTGTACTCCAGTTACCTGGATTACAGATTTATCTCTACAGTAACCACGAAAGTATTAGTGGTACAGCACAGAGATGTTGTACCACTAATGATATTAACCATTTAGTGGTATAACTAAATAATTATTTTCTGCTTAGGTTATGTATCAGTGGATTAACTACTTAACTGCTACTTATGCTCAAAGTACAAGTCCAAGTGTCTTGAGAAAAGAAGATGAAAAATGCTGAAATGTCTGTATTTGTTTCTTCATTGTTGTCTGTAGTCTGTTAAATAATTATCTGCACAAAATAGTGAAATGTATTAAAGCCTTTTACTTTTTCTTTCTATCCTTAGACATTTGTGATGTTTTTTCTAGATAGTGTTTCAGTAATTCAGATTTTATTCTTTTAAAATTTCATAGGTATGTAATGTCTAAGTAGTCAGTAGTACAACCCAAATCTATCAGTAGAAGGTATCATATCACTAAATAGAAAATTAAGTCTTTCATAATGCTTTGATTTTAGAGAAGTTAACATTAATACCTGAATCAACCAGTAGATTTCTGCTAATTAGGATTCTCAGTATATTTATGGACTGGAAGAGATTAATTTTGTTTTAATGCTGGGCAGGCAAAAAGGTGTTATAAGTAAAAGGACCAACTGCCAGGTACTTGAAAAATGCCAAATTGATACAAGAACTTCTTGAATGTACTTTGCTACATAGCTAATAGCTAAGCAAAAGTTTTTTTGTTTGTGGGACTCTTCTGTGCTGATCAAATTGTTATCAGAAATAACCATTCCTTCTCTAGAAGTATGGAGAGTAAAGCACGAATGTCTGTGGGTGTTTCAGTGGGCTCCCTCCAATTTTGATTCTGAAATATATTTGAATTAAAGACTGTTGAGCTTGATCTTTGTAAAATGCTGGTAGCTTTGGTGATTTGTAAGTTCATGTGCTGAATGACAAAGGTTTATAGCTGCTGTGGTTGAAGCCTCACTAGTAATTCTGTTCCCATTTTTCACCAGTGAGATGAAGTTTATGCAACTTCTGATGAGCATCAGGTGCCTAAACTTACATGCTAGCAAAAACAGTTCAATCTGTTCAATAGTGGGATACTTGCCAGGGAGAATGATTTCTCTCTTTGTAGTTGCTGCCAAAAGGGAAAAAATACATGGCACTTGTATAGTGTTGAGAAGGTGCGATCTGAACAAGTTGCCTAGATATGCTGTGCCTTGTTTTCTACCAAGTATTACTAGGAATTGTGAGCACAGAGTGTTTTTAGCTTGTTTGCTGCAGATCTCTTAACGATTTGGGGAGCAGTTTCCTCAGGGCTTTGGGAACAGTAGCTACAAAAATAAAGTATTTCTTCCTGTGTTTTGGTACTGGAGGCCTTACTTTCTTGTAAAACTTATAAATATCTCCTTCCTTGAAAAGCTATTCATGATGCACTTTTAGTTGCCACATTAATTTAAAAAAGCTACTTTGAAGTCATATTAATTCTATAGCTGCCTATTATATCCTCTACACAGCTGAATTTTAATGGTATGGTTCCTTACTCCTTTTCGAGAATCATTTTAAGAATCTAGCTAAAACCCAAGCAATGGGATTGATGATATGCTTTATTCTTAGCACAGTAAGAAAACTTTTTAGGAAGGTGGGATAATCAAAAAATCAAACTATGGCTCTGATTTTAGAGTGTCTCATTGAGCTTTCCTTCAAGAACACACGCGAATGAGTGAAACTGGGAGACACAAAGCCAAGTCCTCAAAAGCAAGCAGATCTGTCACCTGTGTTTACACTTTGTCTTTCAGTTTGTTTTACAGATGTTTAGAGGCAGGCATGTTAATGTTTACATTTTCTTACTGTTTTCTTTCAAATCCAGCTTTGTTTGTGCTCAAAACTGACCTAGAGTTTCTGCACTTCAAAATACTATATTATTCTATGGAAACAATAAGGTGGAATTGAAGAGAGAACAATTTTGTCAGTAGTATTTTCAGTTCTTTTTTTGTGGTTTGGCATGTGAACAAAGTATTCAACATAATATTTTTTGAAATATGTAATTTTGAAACTACAGCTACATGGTTATGAAGCCACAAAGTGTAGAATTTTTTTATTTCACTAAACCATCCAGAAAAGTAGATTTATTCCACCTGTGATGAAGTAATGTATAGGAATAATATAATTAGTAAATTACCACAAAATATATGATTGATCAGTGTTGCTGATGGGTTGGAGTTTACGGCCATGGAGTTTGCAGCAGGCTATAGCTGATACTGCTGACTTCTAATTGTCAGGTGCCAGTGCCGTATTTATACTATGACATATGACCTGTGAGTTAAAAAAGGACATTGACCTTCTTGGGTTCTTATTAGCACTCAGTGGCTTTCCTGTCTCCTGATAGAGAGAAGTACTTACTGGCTAGGCAAGAAAAAAATATTAATTATGTAATTTCACTTTAGTTAACCAAAGCACATTTTATGGAGAAACAAACATCTGTAATGCTTCCTGTCCAGACTTCAATGAAATTAATAAAGACAAATGCATATTCATCAATAATAGTAGCAGTGTGGAAAAATAGTAGTAGATTCTGAAGATACTTATTGCCACTTATCTCTTTGCTTTGGCATTTTCCCCAGGGAAGTTTTACAGAGAGTATCTGGTATATGCTTGCTTTCTGAGAGACTAGTGGTAAAAATAATACTAAAGTAAAGGATTTGTGTTGCATGTACCAATGCAGCTGTGCCTAGAGACCCAGAATACAAAGTTTTTTGCTTTCAAAATAGGTACACATCTATTTTGATACAGCTCAACACATTAATGTGAGTACTGCGTGCTGCAGCAGGCAAGGAGCAGCATCCTTGAAATTCTTGTTGCCTGAGATACAGATTTTAAGATGTAATAGGCTTGGAGTAACCAGATACTCAGATATTCCAAAAAGCAGCTCTGTGTGCCATCACAGGGGAAGGATTCATTGCTGTCCTTGTAATAGGAAGTATTTGACTCTAAATGTGCAGCAACTAAGGATGAGAAAATGGGCCAGTGTCTCCTAAGTGCCTGTGTGGCTGTATCTGTAGAATTGATAATTCAGGTACATACTTTTAATTATTTATAATGGAATGGTTAGTCTTCTGGGTGAGATATGAAACAAAACAGTGAGTGCTGAGTACTTGGGACAGAGATCTCCTTTACAGGGAGGTGAAGCTGAAGCAGTCTATGGCTGGAAGAGGTAGCAGTATTTGTGAAAGGGCATGCCTGAAAGGATTACACAGTATGGTGCAGGAGAGAGGAATGAAATGGCGTAGCAGGATTAAATGGAGAGTCAGCTAATGGTGGGACTCTATGTACAAACAATTGAGTTATCTTGATAGAGATGTTAGGAGCAGATAAACATTTATATTCACAGAATCGGAATGCTTGAGGTTGGAAGGGACCACTGGAGGTCACCTAGTCCAACCTCCCTGGTCAGGTAGGATCACCCAGAGCATATTACTCAGGATTGTGTCCAGACAACTGTAGACTGTTTCAAGAGAAGGAGTCTCCCTCCATAACCTCTCTGGGCAACCTATTCCAGTGCTCAGTCACCCTCACAGTAGAGAAGTTGCTCCTGATGTTCAGGTGGAACTTACTGTGTTTTATTTTACATGCATTGCCTTTTGTCCTATCACCTGGCACCACCGGGAAGAGTCTGGCCCTATCCTCGTGACACCTTCCCCACAGTTACTTACACACATTGATCAGATCCCCACAACCCTTTTCTAGGCTGAGCAAGCACAGCTCCCTCAGCCTTTCCTCATATGAGAGACCTTTAATGATTCTGGTAGCTCTTCACTGGGCTTGCTCCAGGAGCTCAGTATCTGTCTTATACTGGGAGCCCAGAACAGGACACAGTACTGAAGGTGAGGCCTCACTGGGACAGAGCAGAGGAAGGATCACCTTCCTCAACCTGCTGGCAATGCTCTTCCTAACGCAGCCCAGGATACCACTAGCTGCCTTGGCAATGAGGGCACATAGCTGCTGGCTCATGGACATAGCTTGCTGTTGACTAGGAGTCTTTGGGTCCTCCTCCATAGAGCTACCTTCCAGCAGATCAGCCCCTAACCTGTACTGGTGCATGGTGGAGGCTGTCCATCCTCAGGTGCAGGACCCTGCGCTTGCCTTCATGCACAGGGAGACTTCAAAGACAAACGGTGGGTTCCTTTTCAGACAGTAGCTCTTTGTGTAGCGCTAGCACTTGGCTTCTAAAACCAGTGTAACGGAGGCGATAAAAGAGTTTACAAAACAAAAAAGACAATAAAAAGAAACAAACCAGTTTGTACCTTGGCAGAGATCTCATAAACAACATGTAGTTTTCAGTAGTCAAACTGCAAGTGTGCCTGCTTAAAGGCGGAGAAAAAAAAAGCTATTTTTATCTCTGGCTACACATTACGTTGTTGAGACCTGATCTGTTCTTTGAGTCTCTTCGGGCATTCTTTGAAGTGACAGAAATGAGTGATCCCCCTAAAGTGTGCATTTAATAGTGATACTGCTTGTATCACTGTGTAAAACAGCACATTTCACTTTGGCAAAGGGCAGGATTATGCAGCATATTAATGGAGCTATGCTGTGAGGTTCATTTAGACAGCTATTTCCGGTGGGATTATGTCTCTTGAGTGTGAATGTAATTTGTGACCCATTAGTACGTGTCTTAAATTGTAAACTCTGACCTATGGAAAGCTGCTTCAAAAACTGGGAATACTCAATCTTAGAAGAGCAGCAGGGTTAAGATGAGAAGCTATCAGAATATGTGAAAAATAACTATAAATCAACACAGACGTGGACTTTTTCAGGTGCAGTTAGAAATAGTTGCTAAATGAGTGCATAGCTAAATTGTTTTTCACAGTTCTCACAATTTGATGTAGCTGGCTCACTGGAACACAGATGTTGAGGTAAGATACACAGAAGGCTATTTTGTACACCTGGTTAAAGTGCTCACACAGTGCCTAGGTCACAGTTTTAAATTGGTGGTAAACTGATATTTCTAAAACACAACCTCTGCCAGGAACAATAGTCATTTTGCTCACATGCAGGATAGCAGAATGGAGAGCTGTTACTACTGAATACAAATGTTTGCCATGACTGTGGGAGAGGCTTGTAAACAGCATTTAATGCTGGCTTTGTGTTATGGGTAGCCTTGTGTTCTGAATTCAGTTCAGAATTTGCTCACTTCAGAGTTGTTAGAAAGGATCTGTTGCTTTGCAAACTTATTAAAGAGCTTTGTCACTTGTGAATTGTATATCCTGCCACTGCTTAACAGGGAGGCTAGTTGAAAGCTAAGAATGCAAGTGAGAAAAACCACGATCATCACCCATGAAGTGATAAGGCTGTAGACTTCCGGGGGAAAGTCACATTACTCCAGCCTCACTTTGTATCAGTGTGTTTAAGTCATGCATTTGGTGCACTGTATCTGGTGTTCATGCTGTCAGTGGCACAAAGTGCTGTTTTTAATGAGAGAGAAGTACTGTGTTGGAAGCTAGTGTGGCATGAAAAATAGGTTTGAGTAATGGGGCTGCTTCTAGCTCATAGGCAGAATTCTGCTGTCTTCTGTGTGTTTAGATTTTGAAATTGAAAACACTGATGCTGCACCTTCTTGCTGCACTGCTCGAGTTCCTACTGTCATTAGAATGTTGTATTAACAAGGCCTTAATAAGCCTTAATGTGCCCAAATAATACCTTTAAATGCCTTATGTCTGAGTGATTAAGTATGTGCTTACATAAATAGGTATCTTAGTGGTAAGATGTTATTTACATGATTCTGTTTTGTAGGTAAAGAAACTTGTTATCGTATTAGAAATGCCATCTGAACTGGCTGTCACACCATCTTCATCACCCTGCATGGAACTATTAGTACGTTTTACAAGTGTTGGAAGATTGGGGGTTTTGTCCCTCTTCTTATGGAACTTCTTGGGAGTTTTGCTGTATGGCGAGAAGAAAATGAGCAATTTGGAAAGCTGAGACAAATTAAATTAAGGGTTTTGTATACTTACCTTTTACTAGATTCTGCTGATCCCCACTCTTGTGTGTCTGTAGGCACTCCAGTGCCCTGAGAAGGGATGGAGTTATTTTTCTTTAATGGAAACAGTAGCAGGGTCATTCTTATGCAATAGCCTTAATCAGATGGAGGTATAGGTTGCTTAATTTTAATACTCCTCCCCCTTCACTTCTGACCTGAGCCACAGTGTTGCTTGTCTTCATGTTAACACTTAGATTGTGTAACTGTAAATTGATCTACGCTTCAGAGATGAAAATGAAGAAAGATCAGTTCAGCTGTCAAATTAGCAGCTACAGAGTGTAGGTCGAGGTCACAGAAAGCTGACCAGGGCTGCTTTACAAGGTAACTGTGAGGAAAGGGGAGAAAGGGACAAAGTGATTCATTGTGCATTTGGGGCAAGAGAAGGTAAAATGTTTGCCAGGTTACTATAGCAGTCTGTGAAGCTCTGCTGGGACTGAAGAGTTTAAGTCCCAGGTTAGGGAGTTTTAACATGCAGATGGGGTGGCTAGAGAGGGTAGGTACCCGAAGAAACCTTTCTGCTGTCTATGTGAGGGTTTTTATAGACAGAAAGTGTGTGCAGCTTGCAGTATCAAGATTGGACTTTGGCCCCATCAAAATTGCTTCACTTTTGCCATGCAAACTGAGTGTAATCTTATGATGCCAGAATATGGTACTCCTTATCCCAAATCTAAGTAAGTAAATCTGAGAGCACATAAAACTTCAGAGAGCTTGAGTGTAGAGGTAGCAAACACAGTCATTTGAGTTTGTCTGAGAGAACAGGCTAGAGTCTGGCACTGTGCTTGATCAGAACACAGGCTATTTGGTAGATCTGAGCAGCTTACACAGTGTAAATGGCAAACAATTGTACTCAGAAAAAGTAGTGATTATGAAGGACATGGGATGAGGTTTTTGGAAATACTGTCATTATGGGACTTTTTGGGAAGCTAACCTCACTAACTGAAACTGATTTATGTGTTCTAAGAGCATGCAAACTTCTTTTCCTAACTTTTTGATACTCTGATTTATTTTTTTTTCCAAATTTACAAACTTTAACCAGTCTGGAAAGGAACTTTCAATGCTTGGTGTCTGCCTGTGACTGGCTTTTTGTTGATTTCGGGTTTTTTTGTTTGGGGGGCTGTTTGTTGTTTTATTTGTTTGTTCGGGGGTCTTTGGGGGCTGTTTTTTTGAATACGTTTCAGTTAAAAAGCAATATTGGGGTAAGAGGAATCCATTATTTTTTCAAATTTAAAATTTGATTGAGTGAGCAGAGGTACAATATATCCAAATATTCTTTGATTTGGTCTCTGTTATTTTTCTTTGGAAAGGCTTGGGGCCAAGAAGAGATAAAATTAGGAGAGTTGAGGTTTTGTTCTTTGACTTAAAGTCATTGACTTTGACTTAAATCTGTAAGCTTGAAGTTTGGCCAGGACCAGTGGAATGGAAGAGAGCACAGGAAATCAGAATTTACTTAAAAGAAGCAGATTTTTTTAGTTACTTGGACTAAAACCAAACAAAAGCAAATGAGACTAATACTGTGCTGTTACAATAACTTTAATTTACAAGTATAGATAGAATAGTTTGGGTTAGATCTTCAAAGGTCATCAACCTGCAATGAGCAAGGACATCATCAACTACACCAGGTTGCCCAGAACCACATCCAGCCTGGCATCCACAGGGATGGCGCATCCATCACCTCTCTGGGCAACCTGTGCCAGTATTTTATGACCCTCACTGTAGAAAAATTTCTTACTCGCAGTGTGAATTTCCACTTTTTCAGTTTAAAACCATTACCCCTTGTCCTGTCACAGCAGGTCTGCTAAAAAGTCTCTCACCATCTTCCTTATAGGCCTCTTTTAAGAACTGAAAGGCTGCAATAAGGTCCTCCTGGAGCCTCTTCTTCTCCAGGCTGAACAACCCCAGCTCTCTCAGCTGGTCTCCACAACACAGGTGCTCCAGCTCCCTGAGCACTTTTTGCAGCATCCTCTTGACCCACTCCAACAGGTCCATGTCTTTGCTGTGTGAGGACTCCAGAGCTGGACACAGTACTGCAGGTGGGGTCTCACGAGAGCAGAGTAGAGGGGCAGGATCACCTCCTCGACCTGCTGGTCAGGCTCCTTTTGATGCAGCACAAAATACAGTTGGTTTCTGGGCTGCAAGCACACATTGCTGGCTCATGTCCACCTTTTCAACCACCAGTACCTCTGGATCCTTCTCCTCTGTGATGTTCTCCATCCCATCATCCCCAGCATGTACTGATACTGGGGGTTTCCCTCACCCAGGTGCAGGACCCTGCAGTTGGCTCTGTTGAACCTGAGGTGAACATGAGGTTCTCATGGTCTCAACTCTCAAGCCTGTCAAGGTGCCTCTAGATGGCATCCTGTCACTCTGGTGTGTCAACTGCACCACACAGCTTGATGCCATCTGCAAACTTGCTGGTGGTCCACTCAATCCCACTGTCCATGTCATTGATGAAGGTATGAAAGAGTACTGATCTCAGTACAGACCCCTGAGGAGCACACCACTTATCACTGGTATTCCTTCCAGACACTGAGCCACTGACCACTACCCTCAAGATGTAACTGACCATCAAGCCAATTCCTTATCCACTGAAACAGTCTACCCATCAAATTCATATTTCTCCACTTTAGAGAGAAGGATGTTGTGGGGGACTGGGTCAGAGGCCTTACGCAAGTCCAGACAGATGACACCTGTAGCTTCCCTTGTCCACTGACACAGCCATTGCACCATGGGAGGCCAGTAGGTTGGCCAGGCAGGACTTGACCACAGTGAAGCCATGCTGGCTGTCTCAAATCACTTCCCCTTCTCTATATGCCATCCTGTGGCTCCTAGAAGGATCTGTTCCATGATCTTCCCACGCACAAGGGTGAGGCTGACAGGCCAGCAGTTCACAGGGTCTTCAATTCTACCCTTTTGAAGAGTGGGTGCAATATTTCTGTTCTTCCAGTCACCAGGGACCTTGCCTGACTTCCATGACTTCTCATCATGGAGAGCGTGTTAGCAAGTACATCAGCCAATTCCCTCAGGACTCTGGGATCCATCTTGTCATGTCCCATACACTTATGCATGTTCATGGTTCTTCTGGTGGTCAGTTGAGGTCTCCATTTATAGCATTTTTATTAGTTTCCTGGTTTCCTCACTTTTTTTTTTTTGCCTCCTTGCTTATGTATTATTTTGAGATGTTCCTTTGCTATTTGGGAGCAGTTTTGTGGGCAGCTTGCAGATACTGTGCAGATTGCAGGGGATGAATCATCAAGCTATGGCACATTCAACTCTGGAAATGAGGCCTGAGAATCTGGACTATTGCCTGCCCTCTGCTGTCAGCAAATACCTGTGAAGGCTGCTAACAAAGTTTATGTGATCTTGTTCTCATTGCTATTCAGCTTGAAGGATAATAAAATAGTTGTAAGCTGCTACTTTAGACGAAGTGAAAAGGGTGGGCTGAGGATCTCTCAAGGTCCCTGGCTGATCTGGTGTCTCAAGTGTAAGAGCTTCCATCATATAACCTCACCATTCTGGTGTGGACAGAACTTCTGTGGAGGCTTATCCTCAATGTTGTTGTTGGCTTTCGTTTTTAGAGTTTTTGGTTGGGGATTTCTGTGGGTTTTGGGGGAGTTTTTTGGGTTGGGTTTTTGTTTTTTATTTCAGGTGCAGAGGCTGACTAAAGAGCATTTGAGTATTCGGTTCTGCCACCTTCACCCGGTGTCTCTGTATTTTAGGCAGACAATGAGGAAAGCAAGCTTGGCTGGCACTTTCAGTTTTTAAAAAATTCATCAGAGATGTCAACAGAAGTTAAATTAGCCTTAAGTTTATTTATTAGGTTTTGATGTGTGAGGAAAACAAGTTGCAGAATCCAGTAGAGTTATCTGCTGGCTCTCATCTCATGATGTGAAATATTACCATACGTTGAAGAAAAGGATTTTTGAATGGCATAGAAATACCCTATGTACCTCTGTAATTGCTGTAAAATTCTATGTTGGTCTTTACCTGGTACAGAAGCAACTTCCCATTTGTTTATTTTCAGAAACATTGCTTCTGCAGTGGGCTTATATTCCCGTCTCTCCTCCTCCAGCTAAAAGCATCCGTTAATGTTTGTGGAAAATCTTCTTTATGAAAAGCAAAAGCCCTCTCAAAAAAACTGGATTGCACAGATTTAATTTTTTTACACAGAGCATCTAGTTGAGAAGCTTTAATTTTCTAAAAGTGCAGATTGAAGTAATTTTAGAAAATGATACTAGAAAAAGCCCTTACTATTTGCAGATCAGCAAATGCACAGCTTAATGACTTTGTTCACTCTGTGCTAGGAAGAAATGAATGAAGTAAATCAGAAGTATCATACAGATTTCAGTGATCTAGACTCCAAGGCTTGCCCTGGAGAAAGCCTGTTGAGTCCCTTGGGTGAGTTCTCAAAAGGTGAGAGAAATTGCATAGCAGAGTCCCTGTATTGTTTAAGAATTACATGCCAGCGCTCCTCTGGCATGAGAAACAGGGTAGTCAACTGCACCACATGTGTGCACAGTGTGGAAGTGTGGAACTTTTAATTTGAAGTGTGAAACTTTTAATTTAGTTTCAAAGTTTGGGTTTTCATACCTTTCTGGTGACTGCAGAGCAATGCAGCTGCACAAGCCAATGTTTTCTGCTCAGGGTTCACGTCTAGCTACGTGTTGCTTCCTTTGATACTTGACAATGCCGTGATGGATTGCCAAGGTGGGTTCATTTACTTTGTAGGGATATCTGTAATTTCAGCTTGTAACACTGGTGATTAAGGGGGAAGGAGCACAGTGGCATTTCTAACCAGAATTAATTTTGTCAGCAGGCTATTTCTTTGGATGGAAGTTGCGAAGAGGTGAATATCTGTCCTACAGCTGGCAGTGTACCTAACAACTACAGTGTACCTAATAGCTACCTACCTACCTACCTATCTACCAGCTGGCAGTGAAAATTAAAGTCTTTTGCCCCTTACCATTGTGCAAGTGACTCCTGTCATGTCTTTACCTCAGGTTTTTGTGCTTTGGAACTTCCATATTCCAGCTGTCTGCAATGAAAAACGAGGCTGACCCAGTCTGCCAGTCCAGAAGGTGTAAAACAGCATAGTGTTTAGCACAACTTTTGGGAGCCAGAAGGTCAAAGGTCCTTTTCATCCACAAAAGTAATGCATTTGCTTCTTGGGAGATGTTTGCTAAAATGTCTCCTCATCCTTTAAGGGTCAACTGCTTTGGTCTCCGTGCCCACAAAGCACTTTATTCAATGAAAAATAACAATCTGAAGAGAAATGTCCATGTGGAAACTTCTCGGAGGATATGTCACCTGATAATCTGTAAACAATTAAGAGCAGATTGGAAGTGGGAGGAGAAATTCCTTTTCTGGAATGACAGGGCAGGAGGCAGTCAAATGAGGTGCTGTAACTGTCTGTGCTATTTCACTTCAAAGAAACCCCTCATTATCAGTCCTGAAGTTGCATCCACCTTTCTAGCTGTGAGAAAATGAGGGATAGAGGAGAGCCTTTGCTCCTCTAGCCTGTCCCTCTTGCTAATACACACAGTCGGAGCTATCTCAAACCTATACATTCTTAACCTCATTCCTGAGTGCCCAAGTGTGTTGAAAGCCAATAAACAGAACTTCTTCCAGTGGAAATAAATATTCGGGCTAAGACAGAGCTCTACTGTGCTCCTGAATGAAGGTCTGAATTTGAGTGCCTCACTGACCATCTCTGTTCAGATTTGAGCTCCAGCAGACCAAGAGGTGATGTCAACAAACAAGCCCTGCAGTGGGTGGGTATTCAGAGCAAACAGAAGAGCTGCATGCTGTCCAGGCACTATCACATCGCACAGGGGGTTTCTCACCAAGAAAGCAAATTACTGATACTGCAGTAGTAAGTGTGAGAACAGTGCACTTGGTGCTGTGAAGGACCCCAGATGTGCTTCAACAGATTAGGAACAAGTCTCACAGTGTTAGGTTACCTAGTCTGAAAGCCTGAAAATAGTCTTGTCTCCTTTTTAGACTTTCATACACCTTGAAGCAGCAGCTTGTTTGAAAGGTGCCCTTTTTCTCTGTATCTTTGATTATATTAACAACTTAAAGAACTTGTAATCACCTTTGAAACAATCTGACAACAATGGGGACTCTGTGGTAACTTGAAGGTGTAATTGATGAAAGTTACAGGGAAGAAGGGAAAAAGAAGTTTTTCTCAACTTCCCTGTCCAAAATAACCCTGGCACCCTCCAGACCTCCTCTCTGTTGCATCTTGGTCTTGCCTTACGAAGAAGATGCTGGTGCCTGAATAAAAATGGACATATCACTTGTATCAGTTGGTCCCAAGCCATATTGCACTACAGTGTATAGTAAATGACCCTGTTACGTTAGCTCTCCTCTTGCCCCTGCAAGTCTCTTGTTATCATCATGGAAATCTCCGTCACATGAGGAACAAGCTGATCTGTAGGTGTTCCTGCTTACGGCAGCTGTGAACCAGAGAGGGGATTACATGTGTGATACCAAGGTAGGTGGGGCTCTGTGTAAAACACTTGAATTACACCTCAGCCTGAATGTAAGTTTGAGTTTTGTGGTTCAAAGTGAAAGGGTTTCAGTGCCCAAATGATAGCTCAGCCTCTGTGGGAGTTTTGGTGAGTACTTGGTTTCTTCAGGAAAAACATTAGCTATCTGGAAAATGTTTTCGTGTTTTTAAAGTGGACCCCTAATACTAAATTTCTGTCATCTGTGTCATTTGTCATCACCTCAGCACTGGTACTTTCATCACTCATGGCAAGAAACAACTTAGAAAAAGTTTAATTAGAAATTAGCCTTATGGGAGTTTTAGTAACTAAAGCAAAGGGCAAGATCACTTGCAAAGAACTGGTCAACTGACATATAGCCCAGTCTGGGTTATATGCTAGGTTAGCCTGCATCATCTCTGCTTTCACGTGAAGCACTTGGCAGTGCTGAAGTCAGGTACTAGGCTGCTTTAGGTCTGGTGTAGGCTGATAATGGTCCTTCTCAGAAGATGCTGCAGCTTGTTTTAAGAATCTACTTATTGTGTGAACATGAATGTTTTAAAAGTCAAGTTGTCTATGATGACCTAGTCATTTGAGTGCTCACACTGCAATAAAATATTGAACTGGGGAAGTAGGTTTTACTTGTCCAAATAACAAAAGCCAAAAAAACCCCTCCAAGTAGTCGTTTGAGTGGTAGAAATAATATAGTCTGGTTACATGTGGGTTTGTGGCTCTTTACATACACTGAGCTCTCGTAGAACTTTCCCTATGCTGGTATGTTTATAAGCTTTTTCTTTCTGTTTTGAATTCTTTGGTTTCTATCTGCATATGGGTGGGTTCCTATTGCACTTTGCTTTTCTGCAGTGTGACACATTTCTCTTTGGCTGCTTAACCTCCTAGGGTTGCAAACCTCTCCCCCAGTCAAATTGTTGGATTAGGTTTGGGGGAGGATTGGAGAGGGCTAAATGATGACAACATATCTGAATATATCAGTCTTGCTGATAGAGCTTCTTAGGAAACAAAGTTCTCTTCAGAAACTTAGCAAAACCCCCGAACCCTGGAACTGAACCCTAAATCCTCAGTGGCATATAAACTTGTCACCATCAGTTCCCTGTGTGCTGTTTTGGACACTTTCCTCCACACAGAAGGCCTGAGGCTGTCCAGAATTTCTTGATGAAAAGCCACTATTGAGCCACTCTTTCATTTGCTGATGGATATTTCAGTTTTCCCAACTGCCCTTCTGAGTAGGGCTTTTTTAAGAGGCCTTCATTATTTTCAGAGTGTCTGATAAAGATGCTGTTACCTTTGAGCTAAAGCATGCAATGATCTGTGTTGCGTTTCAGCTACTTTTTTAAACTCTTCCAGGTTTCCCGTTAACCCCTCAGCAGGCTTTGTCAGCACCCCATAAAAGCAGTGTGCTACAAATGTTCCAGTTCTCTTCACTATGGCATGCCGGCTGCTGTGTGAGTTTCAGATGACACTTGATTTTTTTCCAGACCTTTTGCAGGACAGAAGGAACTGAAGCAAAGACTGTGAGGTTCCATCTAGGAAATTCTACTTTTCTCTCCAAAGACCACTGTAAGGGAGGCTAGGCATTAATAGGAATCAGACACTGTTCAGTGTGCAAGGCCGGCAAACAGAAACATCAATTTTCTTTTTGCAATAGAGCAACAAAGGGTATTGCAAAGGCTAGAGCATCCACTGATGTAGACTATCATAGTTTTACTGATCAGCAGATTCATATCCTTTCATCCCAGAGGGGCGTGTGTCACTGGGATGTAGTTTAGTGATTTCAACCATCAACACAGGAGACAAAAAAGCAACATTAAAAAAAGAGATGGCTCTGTGGAGACCTTCAAGAACCTAAAGGGGGCCTACAAAGAAGCGGAGGAGAGACTTTTTATAGGAGTAAGTAGTGATGGAACAAGGAGTCATGGCTTTAAACTGAAAGAGGGTGGATTTAGATCAGGCATTAGGAAGAAGTTCTTTACTGTGAGGGTGCTGAGGCACTGGCACAGGTTGCCCAGAGAAGCTGTGGCTGCCCCATCCCTGGCAGTGCTCAAGGCCAGGTTAGACAGGGCTTTGAGCAATCTGGTCCACTGGGAGATGTCCCTGCCTGTGACAGGGGGGGATGGAACTGGGTGAGCTTTAATGTTTCTTCCAACACAAACTGTTCTGTGATTCTGTGATTGTATGATATGTGGGACATTAAAGCCCTACTTTAAAGGAAAACAGAAGAAGCCTACACTTCGTAGTTAATTTGGAAATGGGGTTCCTGTGACTGTTGATACAGGTAGTGTGATTGTATGGGCAGGTGGCTTTGTTAAATATGAGGATTTTTTTTTTTGTAATAACTGACTTTACAAATGAAATAATGTTAAGAAAAGTGCAAGTTAGTGCCCCAGTTTTGCATGTATTGGTATGAGTAAGTCCTCAGACTTCAAAGTATTTACTCACTTGAACAAAATGAAATGCAGAACTGTTCTGTTTTCATTCTCTTCCTTCTAGGTTAGTGTTTCCTAATGTAACTTCTGATCCTTCATTCTGAAAATGAGACTAATGTCCTCTGGAAATTCCTAGTCTAATTTCATTACCTGCTATAAACAGCTCTTTTTTCTTTTATTTTTCTTTTTACTTTTTTCTTCTTTCTCCCTCTCCCCACTCCCAACCCCTCCAAACAGTAGATTAGTTTGCTGTGCATTGCTTCCTGGGTATTAATGAAAGGCTGAATTTAACTTCTGGCTGGTGACGCTCCAGCCAGAACATGAAGCCTGGTCAGTCATCAAAGACATGACAGACGTATAACTCATCACTCTGGGATAGCCAACTTCTGCATTTGTAGGGGACATTCCTGGTCCTGGGCAGGTGTCTGAAGAAGGCTGAGTGAACCCAGCCAAGTGTGCAAGGGGCAGTGCATGTCTGCTGCTGAATTTGATAGGGATCTGCCTTCTCCCTGCTGTTTTTCTCACAGTGATACTCCAGATCAGTTGCATGGGGCTGGGGCTGGGGAATGGAAGGAGGAGAGGTCAGTAAAATTATCACATGGACCAACAGCTAACCAAACCTGTTTAATACTCAGGGTTGTTTGTACAGCATATTTACTGATGCATTCTGTATTCAGAAGACTAAAGTGATTTGGCTTACAGATATGTCTCCAAGAGTAGGTACATATGTCCCAGACAAGGGGCATTATACCTTGGCTAATTCAGCCTAATTAATCCTGAATGCCAGATGCACTAGATTCCACCAAAGTTGTGAGATGGATACTGATTCTGTCATCAGAATCTGCTATCAGTTACATTACTTCCCATTGAAGTTTTATATGTAAATTAGTATGCTCTCCTGTGGTGTAGCATTCTGCTTTTTAACCATATTAGAAATCCTGTTCTTGCCCCCTCCATCTGTAGTGAACCCTTCTTTATGTCTGATTCTGACACTTCCCAGGCTTATCTGCAGGTTTGCAGCCATGTCTCTTGCTTCACAAATGTAAACACAAACAAGTCCTTCATGTAACTTCCATTAAATTTGATGGGATTCTTTCCACTCATTTCAATGGCAGTCAGAACGAGTCTTTCATCTTGCATTCCTAGAAACTGGTTGGTCCGGGTCCTTTTTTGTTCTTCTTGTTCTGGCCTTTGTCTCCATCATGTCTAAGCACTTCAGTCAAGAGTAGATTATTCTGTCTCGTTCTGGTACTCTTGTTCTCTGTTGCATGATGAGGCTGGGGCATAATAGTGTCTCCATTAATCTACATTACCCATCTTTAACCAAAGGTAAGTGGCAAAGATGAAAGGCCAGATTTTCAACATCTGACTGACAGTCTGGTGTGATTTTTCAGTGGTATTTAGAAGCTTCAGAAACCACCACTTCGTTCTTGTTTCTTTAAGCCCATAACTATCCTGAAAAGACCCAGCATTAAATAGCTTGAGAAAGGTCATGGGGAAAGTCTATTGCAGAGGAACTGAAGAGGCACCAGTTCCATATCTGCTTTTGAATGCTCCCTCTTCTAAAATGTGGACATCTCTCAGCCTTGCGCCAAACCAGCCACTAGCTTTACAAGCAAAATATCAGCAGCACACCTGAGAGGAGCCCTGTACAGAAAAGCCACTCTTGGGCAGTATGTGATGGTGGATGTGGCCATGTTTAAGCATTAGAAGGCTTCTATCCCATTTCTTAGTTGGCAGTTTTCATTTCAAGGATCTGGTTGTATAATTTAAGAGAAATCTTAATAAGGCTAATATCTGTGAGGCTCAAACCTCACAAGGACCATTAAGTGAGTAAGAGTAAGCCTTCGGAGGAAAAGAGCAGCCTAGGAGAGGATTCATTTTACTGATTGTTAGCTGAAGCAAACCACCAAGTTGAACTTTAACTAGACAAAATCTTATATATGTCAAGAAGAAATAAGACCAAGGGTAAAGAACATTCTTTGCCTATCCAGCTCATTGAACTGGGAACCATTCCTCACAAATTCAGACAAGAAGCCAACCTAAGACCATAACAGGAGAACAAAGAAAAAAGTTCAGCCAAAGGTCAACAAAAGTACAACCACAGAGGTCCCAAAGACCCTTGGGACCCTCACCTAAAATAAACTGTGCATTATAATTATAATTAATTATGGATTATGTTAATATAAATATATTATTAAAATTATATTAATAGGAATTATGCATAAGATTTCTGGGAATTATAATGTATATATGAGATAAATGTTTATAAGCAAGAAACTTGTAAGAATTTACATGCATGTTAGGTGAAGCTATCCCCTGTGAATCTGGAACCAAAATAAATAATGCCTACTTCTTAATGCTACATTGATAATAGGAGTTTTATTCTCACAACTTTTGGTGACATAGTGACTTGCTGCTTTCATACATGAATGATACAGGAGATACAGGGGTGTGAGAGATGAGAGATCTACAAAACACTCTTAAGTCTTGCTGCTTGTTGACATAAACCAGCTGAAGCCTCCAGCTCTCAGCTCACCTAGAAGGTTTTGCCTGGTTTATGACTGCTCTTCAGTGTTCAGATTTGCAGGCTACAGCGATTAGTTATGCTAGCAATTAGTTGTAACTCCAAACCTGGAGTTCCTCCATTAGAGCCTGGCTCAAGATGTCAAGACCTTGCATTTCACCTGGAATCTTTGAAGTCTCTGAATGTTGAAAGTCTAACAGTAATAATAATAGTAATAATAGTAATTACATATAAACTCATAATCATTTCCTGGATGTGTCACAGCCACATGAAGGACAGACTAAAGCACATTGGTAAGAATGCGAGAAGCAGAACAGAAGTTTGAAGACACTAACTGCATGCCTTCATAATAAACATCATTGTTTTAATAGCAAATGTGTCCCTTTGACCAAATATTCTTCCCAGTTACACTGGTACATGTCCAGGGCATTTGACAGCATAACTGAGTCACTAACATTACAGAGAGAAGGACTGGTGTCTTCTGAAGTTAGTAAGACTGGTCAGCTAATGATAGCCATCATGTGAAAGTGCTGCTGAGTGACTGCTTGAAAGGTTCATGGAAGTATACCCTTGCAACCTTGGCTAACAGGTAGGAGAAGGTCATTAAAATAACCTCTAGAATACAGCAATGGTCAAACTTTGCTCCAGAAACTGCTATGTCAGGGAAGATATTGAAGGTTTACAAAACAAACTGACATTGTTGCTTAAGGAAAGTTCATGGTCCATAAACTCAAGAATATTTTGAGCCAACGGCATAAATGGTGGGAACCCTGCTGCTCAAAAGACCTTTTGCAGTTGACAATAGATGAATAATTCTTCCTGAACCTTAATAAAGCCATCCGCAAAAGGTTTTGCACCTTTTGTCAAATGATATGGATGTGGCCCTGTACAGAAAGAGAAAAATGAAATTTTGAGCTTTTACAAGAGAAACCCTTGAAGCCACGAATCATTCATTCACAAGGGCTGCTAGCTGGCCAATTAATTATTTTAATAGCCCCCCCAAATGGAGACAATATTGTTGTTATACAGACCTCAGACCAAAATGACATTAACAACCTTTGTTGTGATTTCCTTTCCTCATGCTTCTTGTTTGTTGGTTTTGGTGGGTGGTGGGGTAGAGGGGAGGGAAGGGAGAACAGGGTCTTAATGCTAGATAACCTTTTCAAAATTAAGTCAGATCAGAAAGAAGTTTTGGTCCAAAAAAATCAAAACTCTAGGTGAGCTCACAAGCTGAGGGAACAAAGCATGCATGTGAATACAGTCTTCATTGTTCTCTCCTGTGGCTTCTGTAAGGAGAAGGGCAGGATTCAAGAATACTTCAGCTGCTGAAGCTGGGTGCTTAGTGCAGGAGCAGAGCTCCAGCCTGCTCCATGGAGCTGGGAGTTTATATTACCCCTTGCATGAACCTCCTTAGGAAGTCAGGTCTGTCTGTCCTTGCCTTCTCAGACCTGTTGCTGTATGTGAAATGAAACATCTCTATGCACTGCTCTCAAGGACTCAGCGCTTGTCTGTAGCCTGTGACAGGTAATGAGCAACACTTCTGTACAGCAGCACTTGAATTTGAAGTTAGTATGAGTGTGCTAGTGAGCACACAGCATTCAAGGAGCTGTTGAGTTTAGAAGGTAGGATATTGGTTCAGTACTGGCGATATATCAATACTTACCTTCACCACTGATTTTCTGTGCATTCTGGGGGTAAGTGCTTTGCCTTTTTAGCACACAGACTGATACTATTGTGTTTGCGAGCCTGGGGTGAATGCTTTGTAAGTGGAAAGCTGTGTTATTTTAACTTTATTGTGTGGATGAAGTATAATCCTCAAAAGAATGAACAGTCCTATGTTTATTGCCTCATGGTCATTAAGGTCTCAAAATTAGAATGAAACAGAGCCATAGAATCATTAGGGTTGGAAGGGTCCTCTGGACATCAAGTTCAACCCCCTGCCAAGGCAGGGCTACCAAGAGCAGGTTACACAGGAGCGTGTCCAGGCAGGTTTTGAGTGTCTCCAGAGATGGAAACTCCATTACCCCCTGAGGAGCCTGCTCCTGTGCTCTGACATCCTCAGCGTAAAGAAGTTCTTCTTCATGTTGAGGCGAACTTCTGGTTTTGTTGTTTATGGCCATTGTTCTTCGTCCTGTCGCTGGGCACCACTGCAAAGTCTGGCACCATCCTCCTGGTACCCATCTTTGAGATGTTTATATGCATTAACGATGAGTAGAAGATGAAATCTGTGAGCTGTTTTTGTTCCAGAGCTCAGCCAATGAAATTCTTCCAGGAGGCTTGAGATTTCTTTCCAATATCCTGTGCAATTAAGTGGTTGGACTGAATGGTGTAATGGATTACTCTGAGCACAGAAATTTAAGTATCTGAGACCTGTTTTCTGGATCGAGGCTTTTGGGAGGCTGCACTTCCTATGAAAGTCTGAAAGCTTTTTTCCAGAAAAGAGACATCTTAGTTAGATTAGTTTGCAATCCATAGACAGGGATTACAGTTTAAAGCATACGAAGGGAAAGGGGACATATTGTGAAGTCTGTAACTAAGAAAGTAATATGCCACATTTCCAGGAAGTAGCAGTAATTTAGAATATTATTTGGATGTTTTCTACCAGGAGGTACCAAACACAGTTCTGGGAAATCTGAGGCTTTGTGGTTTTAACTTCCTGGAAATCAAGCATTGCTTTTGAGAACAGCGGTGCTTTGGGCTTCTGAGTGGCTCTGAATCCCCAGGTCCACCCAGCTGTCCTGTCACAAAGATCTGCAGAGTTGGAAGCCAGGGAAGCTAATCAGCGTTGCAATAAAATACCCTCTGCTCTTCTGCCAACTGTTTTCTGCCGAACAAAGGTATTACACTTTTGGGAGATTACATTATGACAAGTACAGAAGACAAAGTCCTAAGGACTTCATTTCTGAGACTTAGCCCCATGATCCTTGCTGGCAATCTATGTAATTTAATGCTGAGGTCAAATCACCCATTTGCTGTGTCCATGCCAACCTGACCTGCTGTAGGAAAGCAATTTCTTCTTCATATCTATCAACAGTCTGGGGTGGGTGGTTTTTCTTTTTACTTCTCAAAGTGTAATGAGGACATATCTGCTCCCAGCAGCAAGTCCTGACCAATGTTAATATCATCTGTGCTTCCCCTACCTGAACTCAAGCACTAAAACTATTTGAAAATAGGGGAAACATGTGGGGAAAAAAGGAAATTTGTGGTGTTTTTTGAATTCCAGTGTAAAACAAAACAGTATTGATAGCTTCAACTATGCCAGTGTTGTCTAGTTTCAACTGCTAGCTTTTTCAGCAGTTATCTTTGTTGGCAAACTTGAGATATTGTCCAGCATCTGATGCCTTTTCCATGTTCCATTATCTGGGCTGAGCTGTGTGTCAGTCTCAGTGCCTCCCATCCTCCCTCTGCACCTTTTTTTCTGGAGCTTGCCTATTACTCACTAGCCCTCTTTGCTTATCTTTGTTATCTGATCTCTTTGTGGTGGGAATGGGCATGGATTAGCTAAAAGAGGCATAGGACAACATCCCACCCTGTTGGTATGACCTGTGTTCTGTGCCCAGAGATGGTACTAGTTTTTAGCTCTACAAAAATGCATCTTATGATCATTAGCCAGTCATTTCAGGTCACTCTGTAAGGATGACCCATCCTCCTTATGTTTTACTATCCTATAGCCTCTGAGTCATCCACTGAATTTGCCTGCAAAGATTTGTCATCATTGTCTAGATAGTGGGTAGTCAAACAAAACAATATTGCAGCAAGGATTCCATCTGGGGGTGTTGGTAAAACAGACCCACACATTTCTCATGATCTCATTAGCAACCATGAGACTTGGAAGACCTGTCACTGGAGAGAGTGTTTATTCATATCATGTCTATCCTCTTAAACTTCCACAATGCAAGATCTTAGACTGCAAGGTAAAACACCTTGGAAAATTCAAGCATATCAAGCCAACATAGCAATCTTATTGAAATAAAATGTTTATTCCATCAGGGGTGCTGTCTGGTTTTAATTACATCAGTTAGGCTCTGTCAGTATGTCCCAGAAGTAATTGTCATTTTGCTCCATGAAGGAGGAGTTAGTATGAAGCTAGAGTACCAGGAATGAGGTGGTGCTTTGTACTCCGGCTGTTGGCAAATTCTTCCAGAATTAGAAAATGTTTGTAATTCCTTGCAGGCACAAGCATTCCTACACCAGGCACTCCTTTCTGCTGCAGATCAACTGCCATTAAGTGAGGCAGAATGGCATCCCGTTGTTAATCCTGACCCAGCAGTCTGCTCAGCTGGAGGTCACTCATGCCAGCACTGTACCGCCTTACTCACGGGTCTTACAGCTCAAGTGCCATTGCTTCAGTGAGAAGGGAGCTCGCCTTTGTGTGTGTGTTGCACGTACAGAATGTGTAAGATTATCTGTGAGGGCTTTTGTGGTTGTGAAGCTCTCCCGTGTGTGCCCGAGGGTGGTTCAAAAGGGAAGACCAGTAACTGCAGTCTGCAGGCTCTCACGGTAGGCTCTATTTGCACATGTGAATGCAGGGTCACAAGAGGTGTTAAACCCTGCTTAATGCTGTCACTGTTGCCACGTTTAAAATTTAGAGAGCAAAGAGACTTTGGGCTCCTCTGCTGCATGTGTTGGATTGCTTTTGTGCTGCTTTGTTTTCCAGTTTCCTCCAACTGTAATTTTGTCTTGCCAGCTCCAGTGTGGGGGGAAAAAGTTGAAGTGCAATTCATAGCTAATGCTTACTGAACCTCTTGTATAGTCCTGTGAGATAGCTAAACATAAACATCAATCAGCTAAACTACAAAGGAAGTCTGCATAACGTGAATTAGCACTTTCTGCAGACTTCCTTTACTCATGATGACCCTGTATCAAGGAATAAGTTATGTAAAAATACATAATTAAGGGTTAAGGCAGGTGGTGTATCTCAGGTCTTCTAGTATCTTCTTTCTGTCTGATTGCAGAGACCAGCATTTTGCAGCACCTTGGGCCAAATTCTCCAGGAAGCTTAGCTCTTTGGAAAACCAAAGTACTTATTTAGATGCAAAGTTATTTTTAAACTGGTTTTTTAAGGAAATCAGGGCTTATAAATTCCCCCTTCCTGTCTCTCTCTGACCATTGTCTGTCTTCTAGGGCTCACCCCTGAAAAACTTTTGAACCCATTTGCTAGTCACAGGGCCCAGCAGAAAAGAGCCTCGGAAAATGTGAACTCTGTATCACAATTGATTTTTCACACAAGGAGGTGGAAGGCTGGTGAAACAGCTTCTTATCCCACTGGTGAGCGAATCAACATGCCTGCTGTGAATCAGCTCCTGTTTGCTTAACCCCAAAGGGTTGAGGGGTGTCAGAGGGCATGGCTTCATAGCAAAGGGCAGCTAGACACAGGGAAAGGATCCAACAATGCTTGGGGGGGGTGCTCAAAAAACAAAAACATATGAGAGTATTTGGCACAAAATTGTAGGAAACCCATTCAGTGTGAGTGTTCCCACAGTGGCATCATTATTTGGCTTTTTGCTTCTGGAATGGCTCCATGAAACATGGGCCTGAGCTAACATGTACCTCAGAAACAGGTAGCTGAGACGCATGTTGCAGTAATCTGTCACACTCCTGCAGGAATTTAGGTAATGAAAGGTGTAAGAGCATGAGCTAAAATAGGTGGAGATTTTTCAACAGGCACCCTCACAATACCTACAAGCAGAGCAAGTCACCACGGTCAGAAGGCTACCACAAAGCTGGTTCTGCCTCCCTCTGCTGTGGTGTTGGCTGGATGCACCGTCTCTGGTGTCACCTGGAGCAAGGAGGTTGTGGAGCACTGGATACTGCAGCAAGGTCAGTGGTGATGGCTGCCCTAGCACAAATGGGCTGGGGGAGGATGTCTGGAGGATTGTCCTTAGGTCTCTGACTTGCTTGTCCTCATTAACCAGCTGGGACAGGGGTGAGCTTGGTCCACCATGTGGTTTAGGAAGCTGAAATAATTTATGATTTCATCTCCTCAGTCTGAGTTAACATGGCTGGTAGGAACTTTTAAGACTCTCAGCAGTGTGGAGAACCTAGAGAGAGTAGCCTACAGTGGTAAAGGGATTTTTTAGGACCCTTTTATCTTCTTGTGTGACAGTGTGTGCAGATACACATGCTGTGACACTGAGGCATGATCTACAGTGAGAGAAATATGAGGAAAATGGCATCAGTCAATGCTGCTACAAAGTCCTGCTACCTCAAATGAGAATACAAATACTTTAAGCTTCCCTGGGCATATATGTGGCTAAAGTATATATTTTAAGTTGAATAAACTTAAAACCACTGGCCATCATATTTTAAAAATCATGGCAATCAGGTGAAGTTCCTGATGACTGCAAAAAGGGAAATATAACCCCCATTTTCAAGAAGGGGAAAATGGATGACCCAGGGAACTACAGACCAGTCAGTCTCACCTCTGGGCCTGGCAAAATCTGGGAGCAGATTCTCCTGGAAGGCATGCTAGGGCACATGAAAAACAACAAGGTGCTTGGTGACAGCCAGCATGGCTTTACTAGGGGAAATCCTGCCTGACCAATCTGGTGGCCTTCTATGATGGGGCTATGGAACTGATGGACAGGGGTGGAGCAGTTGATGTCATCTACCTGGACTTGTGCAAAGTGTTTGACACTGTCCCACAGGACATCCTTGTCTCTAAATTGGAGAGACATCAATTTGATAGGTGGACCACTCGGTGGATAAAGAACTGGCTGGATGGTCGCACTCAAAGAGTTGTGGTCAACGGTTCAATGTCCGGCTGGAGATCAGTAATGAGTGATGTCCCTCAGGGATCGGTGTTGGGACCAGTCTTGTTCAACATCTTTGTCGGTGACATGGACAGTGGGATTGAGTGTGCCCTCAGCAAGTTTGCCAATGACACCAAGCTGTGTGGTTCTGTTGATATGCTAGAGGGAAGGAATGCCATCCAGAGGGACCTTGACACACTTGTGAGGTGGGCTGATGCCAACCTCATGAAGTTTAACCATGCCAAGTGCAAGGTCCTACACCTGGGTGGGAGCAATCCCAGGTACGGCTACAGGTTGGGCAGAGAAAAGATTCAGAGCAGCCCTGCAGAGAAGGACTTAGGGGTGTTAGTCAATGAGAAAATGAACATGAGCCAGCTTCAGTGTGTACTTAAAGCACAGAAAGCCAGCCGTATCCTGGGCTGCATCAAAAGGAGCATGACCAGCAGGTTGAAGGAGGTGATCCTGGCCCTCTACTCTGCTCTTTTGAGACCTCACCTGGAGTATTGTGTGCAGTTCTGGTGTCCTCAACATAGAAAGGACATGGAACTGTTGGAACAAGTCCAGAGGAGGGCCATGAGGATGATCAGGGGCTGGAGCACCTCCCATATGAAGACAGGCTGAGAAAGTTGGGGCTGTTCAGCCTGGAGAAGGCTATGTGGAGACCGCATAGCAGCCTTCCAGTATTTGAAGGGGACCTACAGGAATGCTGGTGAGGGACTCTTCATTAGGGACTGTAGTGACAGGACAAGGGGTAACATATTAAAACTTAAACAGGGGAAGTTCAGATTGGATATAAGGATATTCTTTACTGTGAGGTTGGTGAGGCACTGGAATGGGTTGGCAGGGAAGTTGTAAATGCTCCATCTCTGGCAGTATCCAAGACCAGGTTGGATGAAGCCTTGGGTGACATGGTTTAGTGTGAGGTGTCCCTGCCCATGTCAGGGGGGTTGGAACAAGATGATCTTAAGGTCCTTTCCAACCCTAACTATTCTGTGATTCTGTGATTCTAAACTTTATTGCATCCATATCAAAAAGCAAGAATTTGGTCAAAGCTGTAAAAACACAAGTGAAACCTTCTGAGTATCCAAAAGATGAAACTGAGAAAAAGGGGATCTGAGTTCTGGTACCACACTTGGTGCTTGTATGGTGTGTGATATCTGGTGTCCCTGTAACCCAGATTTAGCACAGTGAGGTAGCTTTACTCCATGTCCTCATACATGTCTGCCATCTCGATCTTTGCTTATTTCACTACTAGTACATTCCCACTGCACCTTTCACAAGAATCTGTCCCTGTGTGATTGCAGGAAACCAAATATGATCCCACAAAAGAAAGCCATCTAATGTTAGTGTCAGAGGCAGTGTTGAAGAAAAACTGTCCAGACAGGTGGATATGTTAGCTTGGAGGGAGTCACAGTAGGCAATGTTTTGTGGCTATGCAGAGGCTACATGGCCTGAGAGCCTGCTTATTTCCAACTTGGATGTGTCTCTGTGTACATGCTAGCTATTGCAAAGGCCAGTATAAATCTCATCAATGCCATGTATGATGGGGTCCCACATCCTATGTGAAAACTAAAGGGTGTTTTTAATGTTTCCTGAGGGGCAAGCTTCTTGTGCACCAAGGTTGGGAATGTCAACACATGGGCAGGCAGTCTTCTCTACCAGTTGAGCAAACAGTATTTCTCTATGTATTCTGACACAAAAGAGCATGTCTTGATCTTATGCTTTCTATACACTATCAGAGATCCTGTCCCTTTGCCCCAATGCCAGCCTGAGTACACTGTCACTTTCTCTGAAGTCGTGGCATGTGTGATCAGTGGTAACATAAAGGTTGCCTTACTTGGGGTCCCTGATAAAATCCTTCAACATTGCAAATGGGCTGGGACCTTCAGAAGTCTCTAGTCCAACCTTCCACACTGGGCTCCACGTGCATGAAGAGTCATTTAAAATACATACATAATCTGTCTTCTTATTTTTGCTGGAGCAGCTCAGGATGCCGCCAATGCTACTGCGCTAATAGCATTTACTGGGGTAATAGGGAATGAAACTGCTGCTTTTTGGAGCCTGTAATTGTGCTGAGGCTTTAATATAACAGGAAGATTTGAAAAAAGAAATAGGAAGAAAACAGAAAAGGAAGAAGCTTATGGGGAAGGGACGAAGGTTATGCCTCTCACGGTGGTCACACACTCATACAACTGGCCTGAGTAAGTTGTATTTCAAGCTGGATGACCTCACACTAGCAACTGTGTGTACTAGTGGCAAAAGGCAGCCCCACTGTGGACAGCTGTGTCTGGAGTCACAGGACTACAGGGGGAAATGGATGATGCAGCTTACACAAGTCACCTCACATACTTCAGCTGCTATTTTGCCCCTGCAATGCCCCCAGCAGATCTGCAGCCAAGTCATAATCAGTGTCCCACCATTCTTGCTTGCCCCCAGTTTCAGCTAAGGTCATATGGTTAATGACATCTCACTCAGCAGTGGGACCTCTCACAGCTGATCAAAAATGTGTCTGGAATGAACAGCAGTATCTCATTAAATTAATGCTTGTTTCATCATCTGCATCACATCCCTTTCCAGCAAATCAACACAAAAGAGAAAAAGTCAACTCTCCTGACAAAACCTGACTAGGAAGCACATCTTTTTTGTGGGCTCACCAGGGACTTTCACACTGAGGAGCTAACAGAGCTGAAGAGCAAAGCCAAAGGACTAAATTCCTCTGTGGGACAAAAATAAATAGAGGTGAAACACCACAGCAGCTAGCTGTGCCTTTGCATGGTCGTAACAGCTGGGAGTGCAACCCAAGGGCTCAGTCCTGGTGGCAACTGTGTCATTACTGGTGTCTGTGAAGGACCAGGATTAATGTTCTTCACAAATGTGTGAGAGGCAAAGGGATGTCCCTCCCGAGAAAAAAATGGTGAAATAATTTTGTTATTACAATGTCAGAAGGTTATTCTGCTTCAGTTAAGCTTCATATGCCAGGATCACTCTCAGTATGCATGCTCCAGTTCAGACTGCCAAATGGGGATGGTTGGGGGGACATCTTATTTTACAGTACTTGGGGGTGAACTACACATTGGAGAGCTTTCCCTGTGCTGTGCATAACCCAAGTGTCTCAGGGGGTCCTGAAACATCTGTTCTGGATCAGATTCCCCCCCCTGCCTTCTCCAGACCAGTAAACTCAACCCATCCAGTGACAGTGCTCATGCCTCTGGGCTGGAGGGGATCCCAGAAAAATCCTCTTTCTTCAGCTATACCATTAAAAGCAGTGATGAAGCACACAATTAGACAACACACTTGCACTGTCCCCTTCACAGATGAGGTCACAGGACAGCCAAAATGACCTTCTAGCTTTCTGCTATATGGCTTTCACTGTGCTAGTCCAAGTTGTCACATGCTATCTCTGTAGCTCTGGGGACAGGCATGGAATCCTCATGGAATCCTCTGAGCCTCACTGGAGAGAACAGTGTCATGCACAGACCCAACCAGTGACATATGACCCACACCACTCCCAGACCCCCTGAAGGCATGCCTGCTTCCTTACACAGCTTTGGGAAGCCACTGAAAGGTAGAGAGAAAAGGGAAGAGGGAGGATGTGCTTTGAATACAGATAATCTTTTCATTGAATTTGGAGCAGAGGACCAGCAGGTCTTCTGGCCCTGATGTTTCTGTTAAAACAGTAGCCCTCACCCCTAGTTTGACTGCGTCCACTTCCAGCTTTTAGCTCCTCTTAGCTCCTCTTAAGCCTTTCACAGTTAGATGTTAAGCACTAAAACTTTGCACACCCTTCTTTTAAAATGGACTGTTTCTGCCTTGTGTTATAGTACAGAGATACCCAGAGTTCTAAATGAGCAAAGCTTGGTTTCAGTGAAGTCTCAATATAGCAACATATGCCTATTTGTTTTTTTTTTGAAGCAGATGGAGCTGGTCGCAGTGGAAGAAAGCACATGGGAATGACATGCAGTTTTGGGCTGATTTATTCTTGTGTGCTGGGTTGGTTTTTTTTCCCAATCACTGCCTTGCTATGCAATTAGTTAGTACTTTTCTCTGCCTCAATGTCCTGTCTGTAGCACTGGATTCAGTGATTTTGCCTCAAAACGTGGGAGTGCTGGGACATTTCTGTGACATGCTTAACCCTTTTTACCCTGTATTTTGAAAAATGTAACACAAAATTCTCTAGCTTGCCATCACAGCAGTGAGAACTCTGAAGTGCTCTGCTGTCTTTGCTTTAAATTCTCATTATGCAATGTGAAACAAATGGCTTTCTTCAGATTTACATGGCCCCAGTTTCTAAACCCTGTCCCAATTTTGAACTGACTCTGACTCCATCACTACCTTGGAGCTGATAATATACACCAGGAGAATGAGCTTGGTTTCTCTTCGGCCCACTAGTGAAGTTCTGTCCATGAGAGTGTCTCTCCAGCTTTCTGTCCAGCACCGCAGAAAAGAGCCTGGACTTCTAAGAACACTTAGGCATGTTTGGCTGTTGTACTTGTGTTGGTTCTTACTATGTAGCTTCTTGATTGCTTCTTGTCTCATCTATACTGAGTATTTTGGTGACTGTGTCCTCTTGAAGATTTCCCACTCTTTCCATCAGCTGGATGGGTCCGATTTTTGTAGGAAGCTTATGCAAGTCTGTGTGGAATTGCATCTTCCAATAAACAGGGACCTACACAGAAATAAACACTCAGATATCTTCCAGTGGGCTGAGACTGGGGAAAATAAACTTTTCTTCTAATATATTGTGGGCCATTTTCTTCTACTATAATGGGGTGTCATGAACAAGCTCATCCCTGCATCTTGGCCTCGGAGCGGATGTAGGCAACACCTCTGTGTTAACTGTGGCTATGTCAAGGGCTCACAGCTTTACAGGAGCTTTTCATTAGGCCACAGCAGCTCTCCAAATCCTCTGAGAGAGAGGAGTTCAAAGGTGAATAAGGTATAAGTCCAGTGCTGAACCTCTGCTGAGCCAGAAGAGAAATAGCAAGTGCTATCAACCCTGCCGGCCAAGTGACCTTACCTGGGGCTTGTAGTGACATAGTCTTGACATCCAGGGAGGATGGAGGGAGTAAACCTCATGCAGCACTTGCTCTAAGCTCCCTTTACAGAGACATTTTCCTCCTCCTGCAAGCTGGAGGGGTCTTTCACCTACCCTGGAGGAGTAGGTGATCCAAGCCTGGGAAACTCAAGAACTGATCATATATAAATTAATTTTTAAAAAGGCAATTTTTTTTTATTTTAAAAAGCAAATAAGAAGCATGTCCTTCTGCTCTTCCACCCACCTGATGTAAGATGGATCAGAAGCAAAACATGATGTGCCACTACGGTGAACACTTTAAACACTAAATGTTTCAATACAGCGTGTCTACATAGGCTTCCCTGAGCACAAATTGATATGTGTAAGGATTTAATCCATGTATGAATAATCACAGAATGGAGACAAGAACAGCAAGTCACCACTTAATGTTTATCTGCCTGTGCTTATTTGTACCCACACATTGTGTGTCTCTGAGTCTCAGTGTACATTAGCTTCTCTGTTCATGCTGGTTTAGCACCCATCTGCTATCTCTTCCAATAGGGCAGCATTAGCAGCCCAAGCTCCGATGGTCGTATGTCACATTATATTGTGAAACACTGAGGTTTTTGTTTACAGATCCTAGATACAAATTTCAGATAAGTATGATGATATGGTGGGTCTGTTTATTTTTGTTGTGCTTTTCCCATATGTTAAATACCACTCTGAAACATTCTCAAACACCTACTAAAAAAAGCCATCTGGGAGATACTTAATTTCACAGCCAAATATGGACCTTGGCTGAAACAAATTCCAGGATGCAGACATTCTGGATCAAACCTATGTTGAAAAGCCAAATTCCAAACTTCTGTAAGGTGCATGGAAAGCAAAGAGCTGAAGTCATTCACTATGATCATTGAGGAGTAATCATTTTAAATTTCTGGTGCATTTTTGTAGAGAACAGCCAAGTCAGCTTGACTTAGAGCAGTGGGTCCCATCTTTCCTGTCCTTGTCATGTACAGTCATATTGTGCTTGGAACAGAGAGTGATGTAATGGCACCACAAGCATCCTGCTAAACAAAGTGCTGGGGCTTGGAGGCTAAGGTGCAGCACTACTGCACCCTGCCTTGCAAACTGGCCAGCAGCAGGTTGGGATCAGTTCCCATTCCTGCCACTAATTCTGCAGGCACCCTAGATGAGACTCTCCATGTCTTTTCTCTGTGTCATAAAGTCTTCAGGCCAGTGGCAGTGTCTCTCTGCAGTGCTGTTCACAGGGGAAAGAAGAGTATGTCTGAGGCCACTGGGCAACATGTCAATTAGCGTGACAATATGACACAGTGTTTAGGTTTTACAGGGTTTCATCCCCTCTGGATGTACCAAACCATGCAGCTAAGCATGCTCACTGGCTGGACAAAGCTAATTGGCCCCTCAGCTGCTTGTTTTGGGGAATGCACCTGATGCCACTAATGCCCTTCAGCTGTACACATGCTGCACCTCTGCTGTTAGACAGCACACAACTCAGACCAGCTCTGCTGGAGAACTGGGCTTTCACCCTTCATCTTGGCTCAAGGCTGGAGGAGAAGCTTCCCATTTGCACTGTAAGATGGAAAGCATCCTTCATGGCCCTAAACTGGCTTTTAGTTTGCACTAAGAAGGGGAGATGCCAGACATGAGCATAAATCTTGTGCTCCTGCACAGGGTGCAGCAGAGGCATGTGTTGGATTGACATCAAAACCATTCTTCTGGGGCTCTGAGCCACATCGTTGCTTCTGAATCAAAGCTCAGCAGCACTTCGGGTTGCTCACAGCTGGTGACTCTTTGTTCATTTGGTGGTTAGTTGGATTTTTCTGTCTCAAAGGGCCAAATCTGTTGCTGCATCAGACATGTGCTGTAGCAGATGCCTTATGAAGCATATGCCCACTTGCTTTCATCAGCATGTGCTACAGCCTTAACACTTGTTATTACTTAAGGAAGGCGAAGGTTTGTGTTGTAAACAAAGGTTTAGTATGAGTATTAAAAACATGTCACACACAGCATGAAGCACAGATCTCCTTGTAAATGTGGCAATACAAACCCAAATATTCCAATCAGGGCTTCCACACTGATGCTTTGGTGTCTGTTTGGCTATGGTCTGGAAAGAAAGATTTCTCTCTCAATTCTGGTTGTGTCCTGTACATTTCCAAGAGAGGAGTATGAAGTGTTTTGGTTATTTTAAGTGGGGACAGGAGCATTTGTGTTTGGAGTCTACTCTGGCTGGCATAAATAGAAAGATAACTGTATAAAAGCAGAGTTCCCAACAGCCTTGTTGGGAACGAGAATCTGTAACAGCATTTTTCACTTTTACAAGGTGTGAATTTTCTTCTTATCATTCAAAGCAAAATCCGGCTTACACTTAAGGGAGAAATTACAAGGGTAAGTCACTGCTACACAGTTTTTGCCTTTCTAGAACAAGCAGGGGTGGGAAGCTGAAAGACAGTGGGTTCTTTGATGTTTCCCTCTTGGATTGTTATGCCAATATCGGCTAGTCATACCAGTCAGACTGTCTTGTCCAACAGCTAAGAAAATGACAGTATCTCTCCACACCTAAGATTATCTCTAGGTTAATGGGCATTTATTCCTTGCACCAGAATACAGAAGGTGTTTATTTGAACGGTATGGGATGTTTGAATTTTGTTTGCCTGAACTTCTTGAAGCATCTCACAAGGAGCAAACACTGGGTTTGCTGCTTTTTGCACCCACCACACTCTGACTTGGCTGGCCCAGAGGCTGTTCACATGCCAGAGAAGGCTTTCCCAGCAGAAGTGAAACTTCCAGGATGTTTAGGCTCAGCAGCTCTTCCTGGCATGCTTTTTTGCCAAGTGCATTTGCAAACCTCACCAGGGTCCTGGTGTGCCTTGCCCAGATCAGGCGTGTCCAATTATGCACACACAGCAGCATCCAAAACAGGCCGCCCCTCCTGGCATCCGCAGCGCCAAAAGCTCTCGCTCCACTGCAGCCAGCGGACTAACACCGATTTACTGTGATTAACAGCCCTCCTGTGGTTTTCTGAAGGATATCTCTGCAGCAGCAGGCTGGAGGCAGTAATTTGGTGCAAGACCTCTGCTCTAGGGCATATTATGCATTAGCCTAACAGCTCTTTTATAGAAGTGCTTTTGGATGATGCTGACAGTACATCCTTTCTTGGCCAGCAGGTCTGTGTTCCTGGAACAGCAAGGCATGCTCTGAAATAGACACATTTCTAGCTGTGTTGCTGCTTCAATCCCAGCTGTGGGTGCCTAAGCCTCTCCTACTTTCCAGCACCTGTTGGTACCCCATCAACAGGTTATCATGCTCTGGTGGTACGGTGAGTTTTGCCTTCAAACCGGGAGGAGGTCCCCAAGCAGGGGGTGAGTTAACCCCCCTGTGACTCTGCCTCCACAGCAGATGTGTCAGCCTAGCAGCTCTCTTGTCACTGAGGCTACTTTTAGCTAAGCCAACAAGAAAACACAGAATTTGGATGCGTTCTCCTGATTATCCTCCCATGTAATTGTGACAACCTGTGGTTGAGGCTTCTTCATAGTCACTGCCCTAGAAGCCCCAATATTCAAATATTGCAGTGTAATGCAATACAAAACTTTAATGTTACCTCCTGTAGCACTGACCCTGAGACCACTGTGCACAGAGGTGTTGGTGGCACATACAGCAGTGGATTGGAGGATGCACAGGCCTGCACTGGGCTGTGTGCATCTGCAGGTCCAGCACAACCTTCAAGCTCTGCTGTGCCGTGGGCATCCCCTTGCCACAGGGCAGCCCCCCTGCACACTGTGATGAGGAGCCTACGGGGAGTTCCCACGCTGTACTGACTTATACCATCTGCACTGCCTTGCCTCTATCTAAAAGTGCAGCAATATCCAATTTGATCACTCTCCATGTCTGATGGTAGGAACGATGGAGAGAGAGCTCATCTCAGAATATCCTATAACATATCAAAGAACCAAAATGGGATAACCCTTCTGGATCTGCACACATGGGCTGCATCATTAGATGCTGCCCAACTCAGGACTGCCAGTATCTGAAGGGATGTAACATTGTCTATGGCTCTCCTTCTTTAATTATTGTGCTAACCCTAATAAAAAGCATGTAAAATGATACTCCACTAAGTCAGAGTGCCTCTCTTACAGGAAAAATGATGGACCAGCACCTCCTGGTGCAAAAGCACTGCCGTGCAGGCAACAGTTTACCACTGCCACCAAGTAACAAATAGCTGGACAGAACATGAATGTTCACATTGAAAACTGAGTTCTACAAAGAGGAATCTGACTTTGCTGGGGTGAGATTTCTGCTAGGCTATTTTAACTTAGGCTTCTTCAAGGACTAGCTCTAAGGAAGTGCCCTGTGGAAAGCCCAGACCCCTTAAACTGCATTAATTGAATTAATGCATTTACAGACAATGAAGTGATTTAAAAAAAAAAAAAAGAAAAAAAGATTAAAAAAAATCCCTCAGTTATACCTGACAGTACATGTGAACAAAAAGACAGAATAATTAGGAAAGATCTGTTACAGTTGGCATAGGACTAACTAAAGGCACCTCGCCTCAGAGGAGAATTAGCAGCAGCCTTGGTATCCCAGCTCTTACAGTCAGGCTTGGAAACAGCTCTCGCATTTCGAGATGCTCTACCACCAACCCCCTGAAGGTGGCAGTGTTCTCCGCTCAAAACTTGCAGTCTCCAAACGGCGGTGCGAGGTGCCTGACTGCGCGAGGGACGAGGAAGAGCAGGGCGGGTAAGAGGAAAGGAAGGCAGCAGAGGGAAGCCCTTGCACAAGTTAATCTGGACCGTCTTGGTGAGGTGAAAACTGTCTCTTCACTGTTCACCTCGGTGAAGAAGGACCTCTGCGGTGCAGTGCTGAGGGCTCCTTCCACAGGGTGTTAACTCGTTTAATCCCTTTGATAAAGATGCATAGGACACTGCCCCAGTTTGTTGCTCCAAGGAGTAATATAGAAAAGAAGATCCTCCTCCTTGCACCTGCCCACATCCCAGGTACACGGAACTGAAAGACAAAGTTCTGGTGCAAAGGTGTTTAGACAATCTGTGCTGTCTATTCTCATTATGGAGACCCATGCAGGGACAGAAACACTGTGTTTTGTGAAGGGAACTGGAAATGTATAACTTCATTCTGATTTTACAAGTGCCAGATCCTGTTCAGAAAAATCTCTGCTGGATCCAGTAGCATCCCACCAGCTGAGATGCAGCAACCTGCAGCTCTAAGTTTGGCAAACTGCCTTGTCCCTTTAGTGTATCCAATGCAAGTTTGCCAGGGGAAAAAAAAAAAAAAAAAAAAAAAAAAGGAAGAAAGGAAAAAATGAAGGTGACTTCAATGGCAAACATACAGGTCAGTGGGGAACCAAAGGGCTTAGGGAATCAAAGGTCAGTACTTAAACTTGGCTTTCGAGTGGCACTTGAAGGCCATTTGCGATGTCATGAAAAACTGCTTGTGATGTGTATGGCATGAGACAGTATCCATGCATCAGCTGACATGGGATAACTCAGTAAAACAATGAGGCACAAGACAGCTTAAGCTCTTAGATACCTGCTCGGTGGTTTGTGTCCATAACTAGTCATGAAGCCACAAACTAGACTAGAGCTGTGACACGGGCAGCAGAATGGGCTCCACAGTTGATGAACACCTGGATACTCATGTTCTATGCTCATAAGGGAAGAAAAAATACTTAATAGAGGAATACTTTTTCCAGATCTGAGTTCTGCTTTTTTATATGTACAGAATTTTCTTTAAACTTTCCCTGTGTTGCACAGCACGTGAAGTTACTCCTTATGCTTTACTAACAGGCCTCTCACATGGTCCATATTAACAGTAGCTGGTTAGAAGCATGGTGATAGCAGCATCTCTTCAAAGCACATGGTTCCGTGGATACCACCATGGCCAATAAAACTGTGCTGCTGTTACTTGCGTTTTGATTTTGGAAGAAGCAGCAGGGCAGGACAAAACCCCAAGCATCTTAATGCTGAAGTCCCCCAGGATGCTTCAGTTGGGGCAGCTGTGGCCAAAGACACTTTGAGAAAACCTTCCCATGTAATGAGATGCATGCTGTAAGTTTGCCAGGTGGGGTGATATTTCCAATGCTAATTTCCCACCATTAAATTATGTCAGTTTGTGAAAGGACAGCAAGCATTGTGAGGACATGATAGACTTTATTAACAATTATCCACTTTTCATCTTAAATAAGACAAAACAGAAAACTTAGCTGGAAGGTAGGTTGTTAGGATAAATCTAAGATATAAAACAGGTTTTCACGTCTTTGCTTATTTGCTCAGCCACTGATCTGGACAAAAAAACAAACCAAACAGAGCCTTGTGATACTGGCCTCTCAGTGACTCTTCAGGAAGCACCTTAAGATGGAGACAGGAATTTAACTTAATCATATTCAGAAAACAAAGAAGCAGAAATTACAGCATCACTGAAGTCACTGAAGTATTTTGAGCTGTCTTCTCAAGTGTCTTAATAAAAGATGGATAAACAGGTTCCAAAAATATGTGAAACCACCACACCTAAACCTTAGCCCATTCCTAGCATTAAAATGTTAAATTAAACAAAATGTTTTCAAAGGCTTTGAAATGTCTGGTGGTTATTTATATGATGGCAGTCCCTTCAAGCCCAAACAAAATCAAGGACCCACTGACCATGCACTGGTTTTGCCACTTAAGCAGTTGGAGCTGCACTTCCCAAAACACCAGTGTACAGCACCTTTTAAAACTGGCTGCAGTGAATTGAGAAGGCTTCAGAGAACAACTCTTAGACACGATGACACTTTAAACTCCTTCCCCCATATCTTTTTTCTCTCCTGCTTGCTTTCTAAATGCATTTTCCCCTATGTTAAACGTGCTTCCAGGTGCATGATGGTGCAGCAGGAGAGGAGCAGCAGCATGAGGTCAGTGCTTGGTCCCAGCTGCAACTGGCAGCATTGCTGTTGTTTTGACACCTCTTCAGCCCAGATGACAGCCTTGGGCACTGGGGGTCATTTTGGCAGATACCTGAAGCCTGTCCACTCCTAAGCAGCATCTGTGATTTAGGATAAAGATGGGTTATGCTTCCAGAGGCTGCAAGACCTTCGGTCTGCTTCTAAAAGGCCGGTTCCCACCGCATTCCCAAGTCCTATGAACCAGGGCTGAATTTTTTGTATGCTCATCCAAGCACTTTGGGCCTGAAACTGAGTTTGACTCCCCTCAAGCACTATCCAAAAGACAGTTTTCAGCACCTCTGACATTCATTTGTGAATTACCACATTGCCAGGCTTTGCCAGCATGATCACATATAGAATGTGGGGGAAGGGAGCTGCAGGCATGCCTGAGTACCAGCTGATGAAATGTTGAGCTCTGCACCTCCAGGATGCAGCTCAAGTAGCAATTTGCCAGGGAAGGAGAAGGCTATTTACTGTTTTCCTTTGGTGCCACACTGCAGTGGTCCCTGTCCTGGCTAGCTGGCCACTGCAGCTGCACAGAAGCAGAAGCACATCCCTGGCCTCTTTATTACCCCAACAGTCAACAGGCACCATCCTTCTTAAACCTTTGCACATCATCTACAGATTTGACTTACCCCATGAAGATAACCCTCAGGCCACATGAAACAGCTAGTCCACGGGGAAATCTTACGCGAGTTCCCAGAATTTTTGTAGATGCAATAAGAATAAAATAAATTGACTGATTAGATTCATTTTACCCACTTAGCTGGAATATGGGGGCAAAGGTTATTTTACCACGAGTATTTATCTTGCTGGTTATGATTCAGCTTGCCAACTGTTGCTGTATGACCAGAACAAATTTATTCTTACAACTAGAAAAGCATTAATAACCATTTTATCAGTCAGATGTCTAAAAATCTCGTTTGCTGTTCTAACATATGTCCTCAGCATGAAGGGCTGATGCACTGAATGGCCTGTTTGCCTTCTGCTTCTCTGTGGACTTTTTAAACTTCCTCTTCAGAATTGCTAAACAAACTGGTTGACGTATTTAATGCTGAAATCAAAAACCTAGTGCAGAGGGTGAGTAGTTCGCTAAATGTCCCGGAGGGCCTTGTCAGCTTAATGTTGGCTGTAACCGTCAGGTTGGAGCCATGCATATGTACCTGAGGCTTAAATAACCTGAATCTCACCAGGACTGGCTTTGGTAGCTGCTTTGCATGCTCAGGTTATGAGTGGAGGCAGCTCACAAGTCTCTGCCGTGTGCCTGGCTGAGCTGAACCATCACTGGCACAGCAACTGTTGAGGCAGGGGGAGGACCTGGACCTGACGTGAACCTGGACCAGAAGAAGAGGCTGGCGGATGCCTGACTTGGATCTAGCACTGATCACGGCAGCCTGAGGAGGCTTGGCTGCACTGCCTGTGCCCTGGTAAACATCAGGACTGGCCACAGCAGCCTGGCACATCAGCAAGAGCCAAGATAAATTTTCATTTCAAACAGTCCCCCCCCAATAAATAAATAAATAAAACTTGAAAGAAAATGTCACCAGAAACCCTCCCGAAACAGATAGTGAAAAGTTTTCTTCCTGATGCATGCAAAGTCAATTAGCGTGTTACTAAATACATGCCGGGAGACATCATCATAATGGGAACAATCAGGTCATTTAAATAGTCAACTATGCTTTTATGCTGTATTTGTTTACCTTGTAGAACGTATCTGCGATATGCATGTAAATGCCAAAGCCTATTTCTTGTTAAGCATAGTAATCCCTCCTCCCCTCAGCCATCAGTGTGGTTCCTTGTTTGTACCTGTCAAGGGCTGCTGGAACTTACAACTGTTGGTTTAAGCAAATGCACAGTCCTTTGCCAACAGGAATATCCTGTTTAGGGGAGCACTCTGAGGTGCCAGTTATATAAACTTAGCTGTGTGCTGTCACAACACACCACTCCATGAAAAGAGGAAGAGTTACGAATGCAGGAGCCCCTTACTAGAAACCTAACCATTTGCCTAAGCAGAGACACTGAGTTTTCTCTATTAATGTGGGTTGTGAACGATTAATTCCCAGTTATCTGCCAGCAGCGAAGAAATCCCCTGATAGCTTGAAGAGGCTGGTAAGATACAGCAGCATTTGAGTGCAGATGAAGACAGCCAACTGTGAGGCCCCTGACAAGTCAGGTTCTCACTTGAGCTGCTGTTTATAAGGGGAACAGGCGCGCGCATAAGCACGGTCCCAGTAATTACACTCAGTCCTATGCCAAACAGGCTTCAGCCTAAGCATGTAAAGTGAGCAGGAATAGGGAAGTGATTTTTATTCCTCTTCTAGGTGTAGGAAGCTGAAATGCAGGGAAGTTCTGGCACTAATTCAGCAAGGTGCTTAAGCCTGTATTTAATTTCTGAGCTCTGAAATGCGTGGGTGAGAGCTGGCTCCATCAAGTCAAAGGCAAAACTCACATGAAGTCGGATTTTGCCTTCTCTGACAATGAAAGTGTTTTGGGAGGGAAATAGCTTGCCTCAGGTCACACTGGGAGTCTGTGGCAGAGCTGGGAATTGACGCCAGGTCTCCGGTGTCACAAACTAGTGCCTTAACTAGTTTTTAACTCACTGCATGCTTCCTCCCAGAACATCGTCGGACATACACCAGACACCCCTGAATAAGACCATAAGCCTGTCACTTGTTTTGGCTGGCATTGGAATGCAATATGAAAAATACAACTATTATTTCATGCTCTGAGTGACAGTTAAGCTACACACAAGCAAACCTAAATGCATGCTTCTGTAGTATTGTGTTATGTGATATGCACCACTGCACTGTCTTGAGTGTTTTTACGTACCAGTGAAGCATACAGCTAAAAGCCAAGAACCATGGCATGGTATGGTCTTATGTAGCTGTACACTGGAAGAATACAGTTACTGTATTAATTTTCTTTCTAAAGCTGGAACGCAAGGCTGTGCTGGGATTGCTTGGAGAATCTCTCCAGCACCAGCTGCACCATGCAGACAGTTCTGTGCACTGATTTATTTATCTAGATTGATTCCAGCCTAAGACAATGCTGCCAGCCTGAACTCCTGACAAAGCTCTCCCCCTCCAATAAACAGGCTGTGGTCAGCTGGGGATGGCTTTTTGACGCAGCAAAGGGAAAGGTGCAGATCCCCATAAAATGCTTTGCCCACTCGAGTTCGTGTCTGGCCGTAGTGCTGATCAGGCAGGATGGGAACGTGAGCTGGAGGAGTCATCCCAGCGGTGCTGCTGCGCGACGAACGGGGCCAGGCCAGGCCAGTCCCGGAGACACCGCCGGCCGCACGCCGCACCCGGGCTTGGCTGCCGGGGAAGGACGCGGTCTGCCCCACCGGGGCGCACAGCAACTGCCGGACCGCTCGCAGCTGCCCGAGGCAGCCTTAGCCGCAACGCTGGGGCTGTTATCCTCCGGCGACTCCCGGCTTGTGGCTGCTGCTACCCGCACCTCCCGGTGCCGCCCAGCCGAGCCGGCACTCCTCACGGTGGCACTACAAAACAATTAATCACGGATCCATAGCCCATCTGCTGGCGTGGCTACTGGGCTGCGGCGTCTCTGCAGCCTCTCTAATATTGCTCCGCTGCATCCCCCGTGTGCTCTCCGGCTACATCACCTTCCATCAGCAGCAAAATGCTCCGAGGGTGAAGTCTGCATCTACACTAAAACCCACTTAACGCTTCTGGAATATCTCTGTATTTCTGAGCTAGATGGATGTGAATGCTGCCTGATCCGTTAACGTTTACTAAAAGGCTTTCATCCAGCCTCCAAGTACCAGAAAGTTGTGCCTGCTATTAATGCTGTCTTTCATGTTCTAACAGCAATACTTCATCTTCTTTGCCTTATATAAAATACTAGCATTAAAAAAGAAAGAAAAAAAAACCCACCCAACAACACACCACCCAATATCTCAAACATCTGGAAACATAGTTATTCTCAGTATTCAATTAGCATTAAGGTTATTCACTCCTGAAAATCAGCATAAGGGTTTTCCCACCTAGGAGAAAGGCAATAACTTTTTGTTGTTTGTTGCTGGAACTTCAGACAAGCCCAGTCCTGTTCACATGGCCTTTAGAAACCAGGGATAGTTGTGTCTCTGTAAGGCCTGATTCAGCCAGGTAATAAAACACGTGAGCAGTACCTGAAGGGTGATGAACCAGCCTTGGGTTATATATGTGTCTGCCAAAAACAGAAAGAAAGGAGGAACACAAACACAACCAAAGGTTTTCACAAGTGACTAATGGTGCTCAATGTCCTGGAGAATGAGGATGCTATAATGTATGTGCAGTTATGAGGGCAGCTGATTACTCTGCCTCTGAGGATCTGAGCTTCTGTACTGTAGATGATCTTCAAACACCAAAGCAGTGCATCTATGCTTTCTTTCTGAAATGGGAGAAACAAATTGCTCTCAAAAAGAAAAGGTACAGATTTATTTCCTCCAACAGGAGGAGGTGTAATATGTTCATGTTGGCTGCAGTTGGCCCTGCTGTGGGACTCAGGCCACCATACCACTTCCAAATTCCTTCCTAAGAGGTATGCTAGCAACTGGTCACCAGTCAGCTCTGGCTGGGAGGGTCACTTCTCTGCTGAAGGGTGCAATCTCTAAGAGATTACTTCTAAACACCATCCCCAGTTCATCTGAGTATGAATGTGGCCCCTCAAGTATAACCAAACCAGGCATCAGGGTGCTGGTTGACTACCTGAGTCAGAGAACATCTGTAGGACCATCACTTTAGCTGGTGCACAGCCTGCTTGGAAGTGTTTGTATACTTATACAAGAGCAGAGTTTCTTTCACCTGGGGCTGTGGAAGGCATCTGTGCTGGCCTCAGCCCTATCAAAATCAGGGTTCCACTGAGGCAGAGCTGACTGGTAAGACTGGCAGACCTTTGTTCCAATTTCCAGTGCAACTCTGTGCTTGACCAGTCATCAGCTTGTCCTTACACGCATTCAGATCAGCTCTGCAGGACACCCATGACCATTGTACTAGATACCAGAAGGACATTTCACTGTGGAATACTCCAGAGGAGAAGGAAAAATCACCTTCCTTTCGAGGGTGGGATATGAGTCACACACAGTGGGGAACCAGATGTGGTTCATGCTGCTGGCTCCTCAGAAAGCTCCAGCCTCTCCGCAGCGCTTGCTGCTTCTCCTCCTGCAAATCCTGGGCTGAAGGGATGTGCTGGCTTTTGTAGGAGCCCTGGCTACAAAAACATAATAAAATAGCAACCTATCCTGTAGAACAGAATTTCATGGGGACTCTGTACTTCCCTATTTAGGGTTATGTATGTGTGTGCGCTTGTGCCCTTTCATCCTACTGCTAGTTATGCACATGGTGCCTGAATAAGTGAGGAAAGCAGAAGCATGCCTCAGTGTTCCCAGTAAGGTGTCCAACCCAACCACCTCAAAAATGCCTGCTTCCCCACTGGTACCCCTGTTACCCATGGACAAGGTGCCATGACCCCACATACCAGGATAGCAGGTACGTGGACACACAGCTGTAACAAGGCTGTATATTTCCCCCCTCATATGTACATGGAAAGATACAGCATTGCAAATGCAGTGGTTAATTAAGGGGCACAAATCCTTTCCAAAAGCAGAGCTTAACTTTTTTTTTTTTTTAATCTCTGCCAAGAACATATGTATTTTGTATAGATTTAATTTCATTACACAAGAAAGGGAAGATTTGCCCGGATACTATGGGGATGAGTGCCATAGAAATGCCTATGTATAAATAAAAACACTGAGCAAACCCAGACATCTGCAACAGAGTATGGGAAAAAAAAAACCAACTGACAACGAAAACCCAAACCAATCAACCAAGTAACCAAAAAAAAAAAAAAAACCAACCAAAACCAGCCTGGAGTTTTCTACACAGCCTCTCATTTTAAAGAAGGAAAAGCTCATGACCGCCTCTTTCTGACATAGGATCCAGTGCTCATCTGGACTCACTCCTTCTGTCACCCTCAGGAAGCACAAGGTGCGCACATATTTATTTGCATTCTCCAGTTTCTCCTTCCTGCTGCTGCTGTGAATCCTCATCACCTGAGAACATGTTTGTGCATACTAAATAATGAGGCTCCAGAGTGCTGGGAACCTCATGAACTTTCATGTCATTTGAATGCGGAGTTAAAAATTGAACTTTCACACACACACCAAGTTGAAAATCCTGTCCATGTTACATTTTTCTTCACCGCAACAAAGGAAATAAGTTGAAGCCCTACAGGGGCTTGTGATGTGGGGCTTGCTTTTTCATTGCATCCAATAGAGAGCACCTTTCAAGGTATTGAGCAAGCCCCCCTTGCCACTTGATTTCTGATTCTTCTTGTCTTGTTTTTGAGCCCTTCATCTCAATTCCTCTGTCCAGTAATGTGTTTTGTCATTTTACTTCAGCCCCGGGTCTCTAAGGGCTGCATCTTCATGAACAGCACCCATGAAGTGAGAGCTCTGCCTCCCAAACAAAACTATTAGCTGGACTCCACAGCACAATTGCAATTTCCCTTGCAATAAACTGGTAAGATTAAATGCTGTCATTGTAAAGCATGGGGTGAGGGAGAAGGAAAGAGAGACACAAGAGAGGAAGAAATTAATGAATGAAATAAATGAAGGGGGGAGAAAATAAATATAGAAAAAGAAAAGAGAGAAAGAAAAGAGAAAAGAGGGAAGAGGGAAGAGGGAAGAGGGAAGAGGGAAGAGGGAAGAGGGAAGAGGGAAGAGGGAAGAGGGAAGAGGGAAGAGGGAAGGGAAGGGAAGGGAAGGAAGGGGACAACAGCAGACCTAGTGTACTTAAAAGAATTATCACCTGCTCCAGCTCAGAACAGCTCTGCTTTTGATTACTTTATATATGAGGGGGGAGGAAATCAGGACAGCTGTCACTGTGTTGTTTCCTCTTGCATTGCTGAGCCATTTTGGCTGTCTGCATATTTTCCTGCTATCAACCTCTATCCTGTTTTCACATCCCTGTCTCAGGAGCTGTGCATACAGCAGCGGAGCACACTCAGAGCCCTGTGTGCCTGCAGCACAAGCATCTTGCTGAGCACTCACTGTTAGTCCTGCCTGTGAAAAAGAAGGCACCAGCACCAGCATAGCATCACCTAATTCATCCTGGGAGGTTCATCTTTCTGCTGACACTTTGACACCTTGTTCTCAGCAGCCACCCAGTGCAAAGCAGCAAGCACTGAGTGACTGAAAAGTCAGCAGTGACTTCACTGGGCTGGGGGGAATCCACACTTGAAGTTTTATATATGAAGTACATCTGCAGAGGAAGAGATTTCTGTCATGTGCTCCTGCACTCCCTAGTGGGATGCATTCACTGACAGTCAATATTTATCTAAATGACTAACTTGGCAGAGTTATTAAATGTAAACTCTGGCACCTTATGTTTAGCACAAAATAAAATGCTGGGAGAAGCCAGTCAGAGAAAACCTCTGACTTAGCAGTGGTTTGGGCAATACTTAAATCATTCCTCTGCTCTGTATTCTCCCATATATTCCCCCTCCCCCCCCCATTTGCCTCGTTTACACACGGCTTCCAGTTTTGGACCATGAAGATTCAGATCTTAAACTTTTTCAAAGTGTTACCTATTTTTATAATGCTTTGGATTTGCCTATGTGGTTAATTTGCATAGCCCCAGATCAGCATAAACCCTAACCTCATCTTACCAAGGGGATTTACCTGTAACTATCTGAATTTGGTTTGCTAATGAAGAAGTCAGATTCCCAGACAGCTAAGACACACCTTTATCACTCCTTAGAAAGTGAATTCTCTCACCTGGAATGAATTCCAGTACCCAGTACAAAGGGACACTGTTTTTTTGACACTTGCTCTTCAAAACCTGGGACACAATAAGAGGGAAAGACATGCAGAAGAAAGGTTTTGAAAGAATAATCATAAAGAAAAAGCTGGAGTTAATGTCAGAAAACTTAGATTTGGATCAACAAACACTGCTGTGGTCAGTTTCCCTTTCCATGTAAGAATAGCAAATATGTGAACCCAGCAATTATCAAGGATGCTTTAGTAATAAATGTGTACAAATAAATAATGAGTAATTCCAACCCATGTGGATGTTTGGGTACATGAGGCGGAAAACATTTTAACATTTAAGTATTACATCTTGCTGAGATTCATGCAATTAACTTTTCAAAAGAAAGTTCTAAAAAGTGGGTTTTTTTCTGTTTTGAATAATATGTGAAGAAACACCCATCCTTAAACAAAAACCATTGATGGGCGAGGGCTTCTCAGATGTTCCAGCTATTAAAGAAACAGTAAGCCAAAACATCATTTAAATATTGACTGAAATATCACATTATGCTAAATTCTCCTGGTATTCTTCCAGTGTACAGTAGGATAGATGAACTCATCCATATGTAAGAATGCACATATGTAAAAAACTCATATGTACTTACTTTCCCTTCCCAGAATCATTAAAAGATACAACTGAAGCTGAATTTTACCAGCCTTTGGCAGTAAACAACAAAATCGAGGCTGATTTAGAGCAGGAGGTTAGATTCTTCCCTTCTCTGCAGCATGTAGGAAAGAGGAAACGGCAGGAATCTGGAAGGCAGCAGCCTCAGAAACTACAGAAAGGAAATACTTTCTTCTTCTCTCCCCCACCTCTATTTTTAGGCTAGTTCATAATTAACTGTGGAACTCCTTGCCACAAGCTCTCTGAAGCCAGAAGCTCAGGAAGGCACCAAAGAGGATCAAATATTTATTGAGCAAGTGGAATCTGTAGAGCTACAGCATAAAATAAACACGGGTTGGAAAGGCATCTGTGCTCCTCAAGCTTCTGAGCATGAACAGAGCTGTAATTATCAGGGCTCGGAAGGGACTTTTCCAGGGAGAGAGAGGTGGGATCAATCCAGAGATGCTCATCACAGATCTTTTTGTGCCTTACAGGTACATTTATGGCCAGTGGCTGATGCAGAATACCAGTGGCTGCACTGAACTGGCCATGGCTCTGCCCTGTGCTCCTTTGCTCCTCCACAGCGGAGTTACAGGAAACGCAGTTGCCCCAACCATAACAACTTGGCCTCTTTGCATATGAAGCCTTGCCAGAGAGTTTTACATTGTGAACATGGGAACTTTGTCAAAGCAAATGCTGGTTAGAAAGTATTTACAGAAGGAAGGTAGTCAAACATCTTGTACAGGTGACAGCAGCATTATAATATTCTCTGGGGCTTAGGAAAGCACGAACAGTTACTGGGGAGGCAGAAAGGCTGAAAGCAGCGAAATATTTTGCTTTCCAGTGGAAAGCATTTTGATATTTTGAATCACAGATAATAGTCTGCTGCATGGCCAACAAATTCAGCCATCCCTTGTCAGGGAGTGGAGACTATTGCTGAAGTAGCGTAATGCAGGGATTGAGAAAGGACAGCCAAACCTAGTACACCCCAGTGCAAAGAGCAATGCATCCCTTTGGATAGCCAACCGTATTATTGACTCAGTATATCTGGAGCCTAAACACAATAAAACCTCATCCAGAGCTTAGAAAGTAAATTCCAATGTGCTTTAGTAATCACCGCCAATGTTGCCCCTAGTAGTTTGTCAACATATTAAATGTACAATAACAATTTTTATCAGAAAGAAGAACATAATGGATGCCAGATCCCCAAGATATCCCTCATGTTGAAAGACCCCAGCTGAGATACAGACATCAAATGCTACTGATGCTGTGGTGCCCTCCCAGAGGCCTGATATGCAAATCAAACTCACACAGGAACCCCAAGAAACAGTATTTTGTACGTGAGAGCAAAGCCCTCTGCAGTATTTCTACATGATAGGAAGCACACGGTGGACTTGGGGTGGCCAGTGGCAAAATCCTGGGGAGTTAGGCTGGCAACCTGAGGCCAGCAAAATCAGCCAGCCTTCCCCATACTTTTTTAGGGGTGGGAGGACAAAGCAGACCTGACAGTCTGCTCCCAACAACCATTAAGGCATCAGCACTAGGACAAACACAAATTGATACTGAACACCAGAGAGAAAGCTCCCAGTAGAAAAACCCTTGTGTGCTGGTGATGCCGTGTCGCCCGTCAGATCATTTCTAACTGCTGTGGCAGCACAGGAAATAATTCTGAGTATCTGCAGGATATCTCTTTCTAAACTTAAGGGTCCTCAGCCAACCAATACAGGGAAGCTGCATCATTTTGTTGAATAAAGCCTGAAAGTTTAATAGCAGAGAACTTGAATGGCAAGATTTAAGCAAGCCTTAGCTTGTGCTTGATAAACAAGTGTGCCGTACCCAAAGCAAAACCATGCAAAAGTTCTCAGAGTTGCAGCAAGATGGCTGCGGTGATAGCAGCCCACGATTACCCTTCTGCTCACCCAAGCTCCAGAGTGAAAGGAGCTTAGCGTGTTCCCTAAAGCTTCCTGTTAATAAACATGTCACAAGGTTGACCCTGAGTTGACCAGAGAAAATCCATGTGAAAATCATCATCTCAGTTACAAAAGAAGCCAGAGCTCCACGAGTCTGGCAAACATCACTGAAAAGGTCCCACTGCCTATACCTCTTGTGAGCAGCTACTAAGGCCACTTGTCTTCAGCAAAACTCTGGGCATGCATGTTCTAAATACAGAATAAACATTAACAAAGCACAAGCCACTTTCGCCCTTCCTGTCTTTCACACCATTAAAGTTCTAGCCTTGAGGGCTCACAGGTAAGCACCCAAAGGTGAAAAGGAGATCAACAGACATCTACATATGAGCCAAGGTGGAGAACAAGGCAGTGGAAACACCACCACCACCCCCTACCACCCACTTGCATGCTGCAGAGACCACTTCTGCACTTGGTGGCAATGCCCTCTGCAGCAATGAAAGTGTTCCCCCATGAGGCACTGCAGGAGTGAAGGGCAGACAGAACGTGAGTCATCCAGGTGTATGGCAGACAGGGGAATGTGGGTGTGTTACCCTGTGGCTGCAAGCCAGTGTGACCTCAATTAAATTTCGGTGAATGATGGGCCTTCCCCTCTTTTATGTACATGCTGATCTGCTTGGTTTCCAGAGATATGTCCATAAAGCCTACACACAGCTATTTAATCTGGGGAGCTCTCCTGGCAACTATGAGTTACCATGTGATAGTGATGGTGTTTCTCTTCCTTTCCATCTGAGTTTTGCTCAACAGATCTCTGGTGTCCTTCTTCCAGCCAGCACTTCAACCACATCCATACCTTTGCCAGATCCTTATAGCGTAACTCCTGGTCTACCCATTCACATTTGCAACCTGATTCTCCTGCTGCCTTAGAGTACACAACCCAATTGCACTCAGGAAGGAGGAAAGCCAACAGAGGAATGCTGCTTGCAAATGGGTTAATTTGGAAATTCTTGCATGAAATTGCTGTTAAAATGCTTGCCAGGGAGTTCAGTGGAAACAGGCTAGCTCTAACATCTAGCACACTCCCATAGGAAACCTGTGTAAACTAATTCGGTTGAACCGTTAGCACTCGGGGTGATTAACCGCAGGAGTCTCTGATCTCCCCTTATTAAAGAGAAGGAAAATGAAATTCACTGATTCCTATCAGCTTAATATAAATCTGTGTGAGATTTGCAGTTGACCTCAGCAGTGGTGGGATCTGGTAACCTCCAGGAAGAGCAGCTCTCCTCCAAGTACACCCTCATGTGACAGGGGAAGGCTGCAGGCATTTGTGCTTGATTAGCACTGACAATCAAGTCTCAAGCATGCAAACCTCCATCCTGTGGTGCATAGCAGACAAGTGCACGGAAGTGCTGCACCTCTGAGAGTTTTATTTCTATGGCACTTTTGAATACTTGGCACTTGGTAGGCAGGCATGTGTCATCTTGTTTTAAACAGCTCCATCTTCACGTTCAGTGTGCTCGAGAGAGATTTGGGCTAGGGGTGAGCAGGATTAAGGATGGCTGTAGTCTGACTGCAGAGATAACTCTCTGCCAGAGAACTTTTCCCTTCAGCAGCTAAAAGAGTGCTCTGGGGCTGCTCTGGAGGTGCTCACCCCGTGTCAGAGAGGCCACCCCTAATAACCTCAAACTCGGCTTTGAGATGCCCCAGCCTCAGCAAAGTAGCACATGAATAAAGCTTTAGTAACGCTAAACAAATCTTGTTTTTCAAGACACCTTTACAAGATTGCTGGTGTTTTACATATGTTTTACAAGATAGGCTTTTTGATATATGTGTTGTTCCACTGCATCCATGTACAATCTTGCACCTAAGTGGAACTCTGGGATGACAGACACAATGAAGCAGGTGCTGAACACAGCAACATGTGGTTTCTATCTCTACCTAGCTTACCAAAGCACAACTGGTGCAACTGCTCATTCAGTATTTTCCTGCCCCGCCAAGACCTCCTTAAGAACACAGACTGCCTCTCATAGGCTGCATGCAATTCAGCAAAAATTGAGTGTTGGCTCCCATCCCAAAACTATAGGAGTAGCATTTTGGAAATGGTTAAAGGAACAGCAGCATTTCTTTTTAAATACCAAGCTACAACCTTGCCCATTTAGGTCTAAAAAGCAAGTCATACATGACAACAGCTTGGTTAGGATCAGGAAAAAAGGGGAAAAAGTTGTCAAGTGGGAGGAGAGAACAAAGCCCTGTTTCAAGAATGCCATTGTTCGCAGAACTATAAACCTAGGGTCTATAAAACCATCAAGCAGAAACTGAAGTTGGATTAAGCAGATAATGCATTTCATAAGAGCATCTTATAAAATTCTTAAGGCTGCATAATGATAGAACACTTAGAAAGCAAACAAAACTTTTCAGATGAAATCTTCAGATTTCAGTACTTACAATAAGTTAGGATGTAGACCTTGAATAGACAGATTTAAAAGGCTCTGAATAGCAGCTGTACAGGCAGAGGTGATCCTGCAGCTACCAACATGCTCCAGTGTTACTGAGACAGGACAATATGCTTCAAGCACACAGTTTATGCCAGTTGCAACACTGACCTTGCATCTCTCATCCAGAATCCACAGGCAACAGAGGAGGCAAAAAAATGACTGGTTTAATTTCAGAAAGTTCTCACATGAAAAAATCCTTCAGATAAAAGATGACTCATAACTTTAATTTACTTTTAAATACTTGCTATTTGCAAACCAAACAAGACATTCCCTACTCCCTGTGTTACCTATAAACCAAACCAACAAAGATAGCTTTCAGTTGAACAAAGCATGCCTAGGAGATAAGGGGTGAGAAGTATTTTCTGCATCATTATGCTACTTACACATGGACTTTGGAAAGGAATGCACCACTCACCCATCACACAAAGCGCATATCGAAACGTGAAATTTAATAGGATTCCTAAGGCACAATTGGGAACAAAAAAGTTAATATTGCCACTTATTTCAACTACTGCAAAAATGTGAATAGCCGTTGCCTGTAATCTGTTTTCCCTGCTCAGCTCTGTTGAACGTTACACGTATCTAGGAAGCTGACTGACATTTTAAACCAGTGGAAAAGGAATAATTTCTTTCTGCTCTTTTTAAAAAGAGTAGCAAACCAGGTCCTATTCATCAAGTATTCACATTGAAATATCTTACTGCTACACATCGGTAAAATAGCTAGCACAATGAGGCCCCTAAGAACGGCTACACATAACCGGTAAGGACCCAAGGCATGCAGCAGGCTCCCAACACTTAACTGTGACAGAGCAGTATGCCGAGGACCGTTCAGCAGCACATCTTGAGTTTCTAGGCTCTGCAAGGTCAGCCTGCCCACAATAATGCATACACAACAGGATTCCTACAGGAATTCTGGCTCTTCAGATACTGCCAAATTACTGAATTCCCAGGACACAGCAGGCTTCAAAAGGAACTCCAGACCTTGTTGTTTACACATCCACTCTTTATCCATTCAGTCAAAAGTTTATTCTTTGAGACATTACTGGGTTGATTTTCCTTCATTCAACATGAACGTGGTTACATCAGCTTACCAAGAAAGAGAAGCAAGAATTTTTCAGGCTGACAAGACCACTAAAAAAAATCCACTAGGATTTGTGATCTTTGACATTGCAAAGTCACATGTCCCCAACAGATAAGTTTCTTCTAACAAGTAATTCAAACTGAGTTACCTTAAAAAGAAAACATAAATTAAAATTTCATCATGCAGGTGAGAAGTAGCAATTCGATATTCAGAGAAAAAAAATTTCAGCATCAAAAATGTGTTACATCAGCACTACACTTATACAATCCTATCTTTCAGAGTCTTGAGACTACAAACCTTTGCTGCCAAATCCCCCCTCGGCTTGGGGATCTCAACCACTAACAAACTTAATGAACTTTCTTTGGACATCTCTATGCACAGAAGAAAATTTACAGTAGCCATTCAGATAATATTATAGGTTTATTTAACACTTACTTTCCACTTGAATATGCAAAATACAAATTCCAACAAAATGTTCATTTTTACTTTGTAGTTTACAAATATACAAAACAGAAGTTTGCTTAAATTTATATTACATATTTATTAAGTAAAGAACTAAATAGAAAACATTTGTTCTGCTTAAGGCATATTTGGGAATAAACCATTGTACAAACTATTGCACATCGAAACCACAGTGCATTACAGACTGTCTGCATAAAGTTATTTTCTTAAGGAAAAACAAAACAAAACAAAACAAAAGATAAACCAGGTTTATTTACCTGATTTACGTCATAATTGGTCATCATAAGACAAAAATATGCCCTTGTCAGATATGCAGCAGTTTGAGAACTTTGGCTTCCTGTTTTTGGTACCTCTAGAACCAACAGTCACTAAGCACCATGAAATAGGCTTTTAATATATAATTCTGTACCTGAATTTTTCCTTCTAACATTGTAATGGCTTTTAGAAGGAAAAGAGCAAAAGTACAAGATGACATTTACATCTAATATTGCATTGAAAGAAAATTAAGGGAATGTAATTTCCCCATGTAATATCCCCACCCTCCGAACTACGCAGTCTGTTTAACCCTGATATCTGTGACTTCCCGTCACTCCTTGGCATTTTGTAGTCCGGAAATAATTCAAGTCGGATTTACAAATGGAATGATAGAAGATCCAGTCACTGACCCCAGCGTTTTTGGTTTTCATTTAAACGCACATATACAAAAACAAAGTTGCAACATCTGTATGCAATTATCCCTCTTTCCACTCTTTGGAAGACTTCACCTTGATTATCTGTAGTGCTTAAACTGTGTTCTCTCCATCTTGTGAAAGACAGTCCTCATGCTGTAAATACTGAATCTCTATGGCAGTTGGTGAAAGATCCACTGCTTCCAATTAGAAGTGCCTCTTCATGTGTAAGGCAAGGTGGTCCGACCTGGAAAATGCTCTGTCGCACCGCTGGCACTGGAAGGGGCGGTGTCCTGTGTGTTTTCTGTAGTGACGAGTAAGTTCATCGGATCGGGCAAATTTCCATCCGCAGCCTTCCCAGTCACAGTGATAAGGTTTCTCACCTTTAAAAATATAGGAAATAAACCATGTCAGCTATGTTTTTTTCATGGCTACCACTTCTAATACCTTTCTTTCAAGGAGCACTAACACATGTCCTGGATAAGAAAATAGTTGATGTCAAAGAAAACGCAAGAACCTCTTGAAGCAGCTGCCAGCAAACTAAAAAGACTTAACAGTAATACTGTTGTTTGAAAGTGTACAGGTTCTATAAAATGCCTGTATCACTTAAATCTTCACTAAAATGCTCATTTCCACTGTTTGTCTTAAACACCAGGCTTCAGAGCACACAAGTTCAGATAGAGTGCATTTTTTGCTGGCTAATGTTATACAAGCAACTAGGAACCAGAAATATTTCAGCAGACAACGTATTTAGGTAATTGCAGGTCTCAAGAATTAAAAACAGCTAAGAACTGTTTTCATTAGCTCAGCCTGATTAAGAACTCGATCTTTCTGTTTTCACTATAACAAAACCATTGTTGATGGCAAGACAGGTTTGCCTGACAATTACAAACTCCCTGGTCCACACACACTGGAAATGGTGCTGACCAGCTTGGAGCAGGCAGGAATTGCTGCTCACTTGACTGATTTTTTTCCACCCACTGCCACTAACTAAAGAGGTAGCCTAACTACTGCACTACTACTAGTTTCTCCCTTTCTCCTCTCCTCTTCCAGAGAAAGTTTTGAGTCAAGTTCACAAACCAGAGATTTAAATTATGCAAATTTTCAGGTTATTTAATCACTGTTACGGAATGCTTGCACTGATGAAACACACAAGATGTACCTGCTTTCATAAGCTCAGTTACTGCAACACCACATTCAGCTGCAAGATTAAAGTTTTAACTTGGGCTCAGATACACACTTTGACAAATTTCATACCAGTTCTAACAGAACCTAATCAACTGTTAAACTCTGCCTCTTTGTTGCTAGTGCAGAGGAAGCTGTGCTCCCTCTCATATGAGACCTGCCACTGCTGCCAAAGGCCCTGCTCAGAAGGGACCCATCACAGTTTCCTCAGAAAGGGAGTACCAGCTTGCAGAAGTGCAGTCTCTTGCACTAGAGCAAGCCAAGACAGGAGGGGTGTGCATGCAAAGTATTTAGCCATGAGCAAAGGAGCAGTATGTTGGAGAAAAGTCTGCTCCCTTCTCAGGAGTGGGCCAACTCCATTTAGAGCAACAAATCCCATCTAACTTCCAACTACCTGCTAATTAGCTAGCCACATAGCAAGTGAAGAGCAACAAACTTTGCCTTGGCAAGAAACCCACCCACTCCCACATCTGAGTCATTCTGAACCTTTAAGCACAATGTTGAGCCAATAAGCAAAGACTGCACAGGACTTCATGTACCCAAGAGGGGGAATAAAAAAAAGCCCGGAAATCCAGCAAAAAAGGGTAGGACTCGCTACCTTGAGCTCTTCTGTACCTCCTTGTCAAGGTCTGAGGTGCTCACCTCAAACCCTTCAGGCTGAGGCACCCTACTGACAGGACACTGTGACTAACCTGTGTGGGTTCTTAGATGAGCCTTGAGATGAGAGCTCTTGGTGTAGGTTTTGCCGCAGCCTGCATAATCACAGGTGTGTGTGGCTGTTCTTTTCCTAGGCCATGACCGGCGTCCCCTCTTGGGCTTGGTCTCCTCAGGCAGGCAGCTCCCCGGTGGCATCAGCTCTAGAGGAAGACAGGAAAGAGTGAGTACCACCACAGTCAGCGCCAAGATGGCTGTGCCTGCCGCTGAAGCACCCAGACTTACCTTGGTACTGGAGTGTGCCAGGTGGCAGCTGCTCAGGCAGAAACGTGGGATAACCAGATGTTGAGGGGTACCCCGGGGGCAGTGGCAGTGGTGCATGGCTCAGCCCTGAGGTGGTGGGGAGAGAGTCTCTGCTGCTCAGCATCTCCTCGGGCCCTAGTGAAGGTGTAGTCCGGGCAGGCAGCGGGCGGCTGAGGGTGAAGTCGTGCTGAGGGGCTCCTCGAGGGCCGCTGCCATGTGGTGGTGGCGGTGGTGGGGCCAGGGTGCATGGCGGGGCAGCCTCTTGCTTGATTTTGGGGCACATCCGTGGCAGGGGGTTGTAAGGTGCCCCGGGGCCTTCAGTGCTGGGTGGTGGGACAGCAGCCGGGGGACCACCCTTGGGGCTGAGCCCTGGGTGGGAGTACTCGCCCACGGCCTTCACCACAAACTTGCCCTGCAGACTGCCCAGAGGCGGCAACGCCGCGGGCGCCGGCAGGTACACCGGGTCCAGGTCAGGCCGCATGAGCTCAGCCACGAAGCCTCCCGAAGGCGACACGTCGGTGATGTCAGCCAGGTTGAAGGGGGCGGTGGGGCCGGCAGCAGAAGCCCCGTCACGGGTGCTGCCGCCGCCGCAATAGAGGAGGCCGGCAGGCTCGGGCCGGGGCAGCGGGTAGGCGAAGGGCCCGGCAGGGCAGGGACTGGCGGTGGGGGCTGTAGCGGCGGCGGGGGTCACCACCACAGCGGCGGCAGCGGGCTCCTGGTGCATGAGGGAATTGGAAAGGATGAAGTCGAAGTCCAGCAGCTCGTTGAACTCCTCAGCGTCGCGGCGGGCCCCCAAGGCTGCGGCGGCCTCCAGCTCCGACGGCGGCGCCTCCACGGGCCGCGCCGCCAGCGCCGGCGGCGGCCGCTTCAGTTGCGACAGCTCCTCCCGCCACCGCTGTAAGGAGACGGGCACGGCTCAGTACCCGGCCCGGCACTGCGCAGAGCCCGCTTCTGCCGGCCCCCGCCCGCGCCGCCCTGACCCCGTCCCGGCCGGCCCGCGCCGCCGGGACTCCGATACTCACGTTGCCGGGGCCCGCGGGCCGCGCCGCCTTCTCGCGACCCGCGGCGCCCGCCGCGAAGGTGGCGATGGAAGGGAGGAGCGTGCCACTGAGCGCCATCTCGCACTCGCCGGGGGGCTGCCTGCGGGTGGGGAGAGCACAGCGGTGTCAGGCGGCAGCGGCGGCTGCGGAGAGCCGGGCCGGGGTCCGTACCCGGCACCCACCGCATCGGCGCCGGGGCGTCACGCCGAGCCGCTGCCGCCGCCGTCGTTCCGAGCGCCGCCAAAAAGGAGAGAGAGGAGAAGTGCCACGGATGCGCCGTCCAGCCGCGGAGAGCCGGCCGAGAGCCGCCGGGGTGATGTTGCGGGAGCCGTCTCCCCCGGCACTGTATCGGAGACGAAGATGAGCGGTACGCGGAGCGCTAGCGGCACCGTGGAGAGGCAGCCGCCGCCCGGCAACGCGGCTCCGACAACGCGGCGGTACGAGGTGCTTCCCAGGGAGCCGCGGCCATGGGGGAGCCGGGCGGGACGGACGGGGCGCGGTGGTGCCAGTGGGGAGCTGGGGAGGGAGCCGGGCCAGCCCGCGCTCTGCCGCCGCCGCCTCCACCCGCCGTTGGCCCTCTCGGCACTGCCCGCTGCTCTCCGCGAGCGCCCCTCATATAACCTCACCTCGCGCGCCTCCCGCCCCCTGTCGCCTGGCGACGGCGAAAACAAACTGACACGTGGGGAGAGGAGGCGGCGCGCGCGGCCCGGCCGAGGGGGCGTGTGCAGAGGGAGCTGAGGGGGGGGGGGGGGGGGGGGGGGGGGGGGGGGCGCGGGGGTGTTCCTCATCCCCGCCCCGTCGGCAGGGCAGGCCGCTCTCCTGCCGGCGCAGGGCACGCTGCGTGACGCAGCAGGGTACTGACGCGAGCGGCAGTGCGGGCTCAGCGCGGTGCGGGCCGGGACGGGTGTGGGGAGCGGGGATCCCCTCGCGGGGGGAGTGCTGCGCAGGGCAGGGCAACGGAGGCCTCCGCCGCGCGCCCCTCCCCGCCGGTCGCGCGTGGAGCCGCAGCGTTGCCGGCACGAGCGTCCGGCCGCACGGAGCGCAAGCAGGCCGTGCAGCGGGACGGTACGAGGCGCTCCCCGCTCCCGTTCCCGTCCCGACTGTGCTTGCTTTTCGTCCCTTCCGGGATTCCCTGCAGTTCTCCGATGCTCGCCACGAGGGCCTGGCCCCGCGGGAGCCGCGGCAGGCGCCGGTGCAAGCGGCAGTTAGTGGCCTACGTGCCTCTGCCCCGCTGGGCACGGGCGGGCAGCGGCGGCTCGGCTCCTCCAGAGGGCAATGGCGAGCCGGGCGAGGGGTCCCGCCGGGCTGCCCAATGGACTCCTCGCCCCGTCTGGGACCACGCTGCGGACCCCGTGGCTGCTCACTCCTCCATCTCCCGTCCTCCTACCGGGCCGGTGGCCCTTGGCGCTGCCGGCCGCGCTCCAGAACTGGTCGGTCCAGCGGGGTGAAGTAACTGCCCTGCGCAATTTGCAAACATGAGCCTGAGTAACTCACGATGACTAAACTAAACCCTAAAATAATAATAAAATGCCCGGCTTCATTTTAGCAAACTGGTTTTGCCAGTTTTGTGTTACAAACGTCAATTATTAATAACTTTGGCACTAGAAAAACTGCAGGTTTATTTTCTGCACAAAGTCCGTGTCTTGTGAGAAGACACCAATACAAGAAGGAGTAGTGTAGAGAGATGAAGGCTGGCAACACACTCAGAGGATGCCCAAAGGCTTGGTGTGCAGGGGAAGGAGCCCTGTCCCTCTTCAAAGGTCCTGGGCTGGTGGTGCATGTGTGTTGTCCTCTGTGCCTGGCCAGGCTTACAGCATGGCCACCAGTTCCCAGCAGTACTTCCAGGGCATGTGTCCTTGGACAGTTTGACAGCCACTTCAGGAATCAGCACCCACACCCAACAGCAGCAGTTTTAGGTCTAAACCTCTAGCCTCCCTTAGTCTGGGGAGAAAAGCCCCTGATGAGGAAACCTGCAGGCCCCCAGACAGTTTTCCCCCAGCTGTTGTTTTGTTTTCTGTTGGTGTAAATGTTAATTTACAAGTCTCTTAAGCGATACAGTATTTTCCAGGTCCATATTTCAAGCTCAGAATTGCTTAAGGCCAAGACCAAAATTAAAATTGCATCCTGTATCAGAAATAGGAGAACAAGAAAGCTTCAAAAGCGATAAATGACGTGATCCCTTTGAAACACATGCCAGAACCTTGCCAGTTCCAGGAAGAGAAGGCTTGAATAACATGGGCTGAAATAATACAAGTTGCTTTCACAATCTTTCATTAAAATATCTTAAAATACATTAAATTTCATTGAAGTAATTTCATTAACCTGATTGCTATGTTTCTGGGTAATTCAGATGGACACGTGCAAAGTATGTGCTAAGAAGCCGTGTTCTGCTTTCATGTGAGTATTTGAGTACATGTCAGTGTGGTGCTTAAGAAAAGTGTGTGTTTATAGGCACCGGTAAGTTCAGTGCCACCTGCTTTTGAATGTCCCGGACACAGGTCAACGTGTTGTTTTTCATTAGTTATACACAAGTCAAAAGCTTTTCTTTTTGTTTCAAATGAAAGGGTATGGATTTAAAGGTCCCGAGTGTGGAATTTACATGCATTAAACTTGCAACTGCTCCCAGCCTACATAACAACCTAAATGTTGTTTTCTTAAGGCGGATTTGTCTCAATGTGCCTTTTATTGCCAGCCGACCATTTCTCCAAGTCTCAGCTTTCTCCAAGTTTCCCAATTTTCTCTAAAACTTTCCTTCCACTAACTCAGAACACAGCATGTTTCTGTGCTGTTCAAAGCTGAATTTAGGGATTGCTTAATTCAGATAGAAAATTGCACAGGACTTGTGTCTCTCTTGCCTTGGGATGTGCAGTGACATTTTTGCAGATTATGCTATGCTTGGGCAGAAGGCTGCTGCAGCACTCGCCATGCCAAACTGCCATGGCTCAGTGTGTTCCTCTCCCTCCCTTGGTAGAAGAAGGAGGTTTCTTCCACATCTACCACATCTTGCCCTGCAAGAGCAGGGCTGGCCAAGCCTTTCCATGGGTGCTGTTCAAAAGAAAGAATTATTCTTACCTGGTGCTGACACCCCATGTCAGTAGCCAGTCAAGCAGTAATTCACTGCAAGTGCAGGGCAGAGTGAAATGACTGCTTAACGGGGCTGATCATGAGGAAGCCTTTGCTGCTAGCCTGAACTGGTGACAAACTGATCACCTGGCAGTATAAACTCCCAAAGACAGAAAATAAGCAAGGTGATGAAAGAGCACAGGTTTTTGGAGCAGAGACAGTCATCAGGAAATGGCATCCCACATTAAAAAAACATTAAGGACATCAACAACAAGGAAAAAACCCAAGCAGTTGAGCTGATTGTGCCTGAAACAAAGACCAACCTGTTTATCCTGATGCAAAGCCCAAGTTTGGAATGATTTTCAGTGAACTGCCTCCCAGGAACCACAGTGTGCAGCTTATCCCCTTTGATTTGGTTGTCTGTGGCAAGAGTTGATGGAATCAGGGACTGCAGACTTTGGGAAAGATTGTGTCATGGTGTTGTTGAGATCAGACAACAAGATGCTTTCCTGGCATCTTTGGGATTATGCTTTGTTATCTTTGCAGCACGTCACAGCAGATGATGGCCTACAGGGCCAGAAGCTACCGTTCCTCTCCCCTCACCCCTGCTTCATTGCTGGCATAAATAGCAGAAGGAGAACTGGGAAGAAACGTGTATATATCTATTAGCATCCTTGTTGCTACTTTAAATCAAAAGCAGTGATTCCAGAATCATTACTGCTGTGCTGGGTTCTACCTTACCAAAGTTGCTAATGAGCAGGTGGAGGTGGGTAGGTTCACAAAAGGAGACTTGGCACCTGGGGGGTTTCTTATGTCCCATGCCATCCAAATTAACAAACCTCACCTGCAGTGCATCTGAGCTGGGGGAAAGTGTATCTAGCATGTCTTCTGTGCAAGATGCACTCAGGAGAGGTGTACTGCAGTGCTGAGGATTCACCCTCTTCCTGCTGGATTTCTGCATGCTGAGGGGGGTGGGACAGTCCAGTGACACAGCCACCAAATTGCCTCCCTGGGTTCTACCCAGGCAGACCTGCTTCTTGGGGATCTGTTTTCTACCATGTGTTGTGTACCCTTCATAAATTGAGCAACTGAGCTCAAGTTTTATTGACCTGCTCTTGCATGGGGTACTTAATTTTTGTTAAACAGAAATAAAACCCTGCTGAGCTGGTGGTTTATACCTGTGGATTAGTAGTACATTGCAAAGGGCACAATCTGAAGTTTCTGGGCAATTCCAGGTGGGTTCAAGCAGTAGCAAGTGCATACATAACATAGATGGCACATTGCAGCCTTAAGATCATAAACATTCACACTGAGAATGTCAGCAGTGCCTGTTTTCACCTGCTTTTTGAAAGCCCCACCATCTCTTGTGAATAGTATATTTCCTACATGAGCAAAGTCAGAAAGACCCTGTGATACATACTGTCACCACCCAAAACCCTTGGGCTGGTTTAGATCAAACACGCTGTAGTGTGTAGTGTGTAAAGGTGCTGTAGGTCCAGCGGCTGGTCTTTCAGTCCCATGTAAGAAGCAGTGTTGCTGAGATTGTTGTCCGTTCTGATGTCAGGAGGTCTCTAGACCATGAGCAAGTTGGTTGTGCAACCAATTGTGCAACCAATGCAAGTTGCACCTTTTCTGCAGCTTTCACAGCCCAGGGGAAAAGGGTCTGCATACAGACCTGATGATGTCTTTCACTATGCTTGGAGAACATCAGCCCAGTGTTTCTTCTCTGAGAGCCTGTCACTAAGCAGGGATTAACCTCAGGGATCTGATTCTCAGCAAGAGCTCAAGATGTTGATTCCCCCTAAATTTCCCTCAGGAGGCTAACTCCTGTCTGCTCCAGAGGTGCTGATTCTCCTGTTGAACACCATTCACTTAGCCTCACCAGCCCCTGATAGACGTAGCCAGCACTCTCACACAATTTAGCATTACCCAGGATATCTTGCACACAGCAGCTCTTCTGCTTTCAAGCAATCCAAGGGTTGTTGTGTTTCTCCAAGAGGCAAAACAGCTTGAATTGTTTATGGAAAAGAAAAAGCTTGATACTTTTTTATCAAGCTTAGACATCATTGCCTAAATGGGTTTGACCCATCTTTGAATTCAGATGTTCCCCAAACTTTAGCAAGAACTCATGTAAGTGGCTCCCACGGTGGCACTGGTGCAAACAACACCACAATAAGCATCTCTTGTAAAGTCCTGTGTGTAATATGGGGACACACACAGCAAAGAGGAAGAATTGTTGTTTGTGATTTTTTGCACACATGCATCTGATTCATTGTGTTTTTTCCAAACCCAATGGAGGAGCCACAGAAAAATAGAGAAAACTTGAAAAATTACCAGCTATTAGTTAAGCTGTTACCAGAGGATGGTCCCTATTGATGGGTGATAGATTTGGATATCATGGAAGATGCAGGGAGATGTATGAGTGAGAAGACTAGGTTGCTCTGGGTAGCTGGTGCTGAAGAAGAAGCCAAGTACTCGGATTACTATTCATTTATCCTCTTGTACTCTTCCTGGGGATCAGATTCTGTCTTTATGATCTGTGTGAAATATTTAAGGCATTGCTGTCCAATAGCCTCTGGGAAGAAAAAGATACTTCTAACTTCTCTGTCTCCCTGGAATAATCTCTTTTTCTGCTGCAGAAAGGGGTTTTACTCCTTGGCCATCTCCCAGCCCCCTTGATTGCTGTAGAAAAACTGTGGAAGAGGTCTCCCTCATCCTCCCTCTCAGGCTCTGCTTTTTCAGTCTTCCTCACCTCTTTACTAATAACTTTTAACTAATAATCTGTGTTAATAAAAATGAAGCATAACTAAAGATTCAGCTTCCCAGAGCATTCCCAAGCAGTGTCAATATAAAATCAATTTATTCCTCTCTTGTCTCCATAATTCTGAAATGGAGCTATGTTAGTAACTGCTTTCACTCACTGCAGTTTACTCGTGGTTGTTGAAGCTGATGGCTGCAGTGAGACTTTGGTAAACCCACCTGCAGAGTTGGGAAGATGACACACTTGTGCCATTGTTTGGTATTTCTTTTACTTGTAGAAGAATGTCAACGTTTTGCTCCTGAGGAACCTCTAATACTGCAGAAATTTGTAAGTGAGCCTCAACACTCACCAAGGAGAAGCTGGCTTTCACTGCTGGAGGATTTTTCAAGCCCTTTCTCCTGGTTAAACTCTGAGTTTCTTTTGTTTAAGTAAAAGTGGTGCTTCTAAGGAGTGTAATCTGAAGTGATAACGTGCTTCCTAACAAAACATACATTAAGGTGCAAGATATGAGACAACTAGAAAATGTGAGATAGCTGATTCTAACATGTAATGCATTTGAATTTGCAGGGAGAGTGAAGTGCTCCTGGATTTAACCAGAAGTATTCGGAGCTAAATTTGTGCTAATGAGCTAGGTAATCACAGGACAGTAAACAACACCTCTGCCATCTTTCCATGGTTTCCCCACACAGTGTTGTGCATAAACTGACCTGGATAGCTGATTCACCCAAAATGTCTTTCCAAACTGTTTGCTATGCTGAAGTCAAGAACATCTGTTGTTTCCCTGCACCAGTATCCAGCAGAGGAAATGATTAGATAAATATTCCCCTCATTTGAACAGGAATAAAGACATTGTAGGAGAACACTGGGAGAAAGGATCAGTGTTGTCTACTCTGAGAATAAATACCAGGCTTCCACATTGTTTCCATAAATGCCTCCAGCTCTGCTTCAACATTAATGGACCAGCAGGAGCCCATTACTTTATGATAACAGTCCCTTGCTCTCTTAATGAGAGCAATATGGCAACTACCCTCAGATTTTTGACGTAGACGCTGCACAATGATATTGCAGCATCTTCCAATGGTGTTACTGAAGGCCAGCTTTAGTGGCTCCATATCTTCCAGAGATTTGCCACGGACAGCAGGGCATATGGGACCCTGACCCATGAGGGGCACATGGATGGCTGCTGGCCCAAAATGTTAACTGCCCTGGGAAACACCTCATTATAGGTGCCCCACGCCAGCAGAACAATTCAGTGATTGCTGAACGGCAAATCCACTGCTCACTTCACAGGCTGCCATGAAGCACATTGTGGGGACAAGGAGTGCCATAGGAAATCAGTAATGAGGAAACATGAGGAAATTAATAATGCTGCATTCTGAGCAGGGTTTGAATAGCATGCAGTAATTGAGGCCTGGGGCCACACTCTGCACAATGAGGAAGAAACAAAATAAGGAATAGCTGCTCATTAGGCTCCAGATTCAGCCGGTCTAAATTCCACCTAAGTCTTTGTGCCAAGCATTTCCTACTGGCAGGCTCTGGGCCTTCAGGGATGCCGAGCCAATGGGAAACCCTAGGAGGAATTTAGGTTAGGGCTACATCTGTCTGCCACTGAGCAATATCTACCTTGAGCAACTGGTGAGGCAGACCTGCTCTGGAAAGTAGCTTGTGATCTTGTAATGCAAGAAACGGGCCAAAAGACGGCGGCATGGGCAACCTTAATTCTTCTGGCACATCCAGTTTGTTAGCACACAATGTTGTGTGTGTGATTTTGCAACATTAATGTTTTCACAATTATGATTTTTTTTTTCTTCTTAAATGAGAGGCATAATACCATCCATTTGTGGAGAAATGGTACAGCTAGACTTAAAAAAGAAGTATTTGCTTCTGAACCCCTTTAAAGTTTCCTTAAAGTAAGTTACCTAAACTCTTTGTAGCATGGTTATGGTACTTTACAAGAACTGGTGCAGTCAAGGCTATGAATAAATCTGTAAGTAATTAAGATATAGTATTTACACCAGTTAATACTTTTGGATGCTGGTATCCCATGAGCAAAGACACACTAGTTGTCAGCTGAATCAGTGATTTTATCCTCAGAAGTCTGATTGCCAAAGTGTTTCTATAGATAAAATCTTCTATATTGCTTTTACAATCCATTGTCTTACACAATAGGCAGGAATGACTCAGGGAAGGGCACCTAACCTACTAGTTGAATTAGGAGTGTAGATCTGTCTCCAGAGGGAAGGAGAGAGTGAGCCTGGAAACCTATTTAAAGTACTAAATCACCCCTGTGTTCACAGACCAGAGTGTGAAGCTGAGGAGGCAGGTGGGCAGAAGCTGGGACAGGAAGTGTTTGAGTGGTCATTCCCCTGAAGGGAACTGGACTGTGCCACAGGATGTATCACGATAGTGGCAGCTCTGGTCTTTGGTGCCAGAAGTAATTTTAAAAGGAAAGTCACTGTTTAATGTGACTTAAAGCTTCTCAACCAGTGACACCTACAGTGACTACTCCCTGTGTCTCTGAACCTCTTATGCACTGCCTCTCCTTTGCAGATACTACTTACGTTGTTGTCACTCTCCCAGCTTGTCCCAGGTCTACATTTTCTTTCTTCCCAGGTCTACACCCTCCCCTCCCACCCTTTTCTCCAGTTTTGTCTTCTTTTAATAGCTAGATATACCTGTTTGAAGAAAGCACTTTCTCCCCTGTGTCTCAAGCTGTCATACTTTGGATGAGAGGAGCTTCCTCAACTGCCTTGTGAAACTGTAGGTTGGGCAGAGCCTCTGACACCCTAACAAGTGCCCTGCCAAGTAATGCTGACTGAATTCACTCATTCTTTCCCTTTGGAAGAGTCTGGCTTGACTCTCTGCAGTCAGATTACCATGCACAGGAAATGAGTGGTAACATCTTCATCTGGGCCCAAGTTTTTGATAGCCAGGAGAAGTTTTACAGTATGACTACCAAGACAGACCCAATGCATTCCAGGCATCCAGAAGGGTGCACTTGATGTTCTTTAGAGCAGCCTGGAGCACTCTTACATGGTCAGCTGTCTTCTTGGTTACAGTAGAAGTGTGACGTGCGAAAAGACTGCAGAATGAAGAAGATATATCAAGGCACATGAGCTCCATCCCAGTTCTTGCGTCTGTCTGCTTTATAGTGACTCAAAAGCTGTGGGTTGCTAGAATTTCCTTTAGCCCAATAAACAGCATGATAAGGAGGTGTCTCCAGAGAGTCATTCTGAACTTTCTTTGACTCAGTTTCCCTCTGTTGCTGTGTTATGTGTTCTGCATCATTCCAGCTCACTCCTCAGTTTTAGCCTTCACAGCAGTCCAGCTCCTGTGAGTGTTTATCACAGTAGTTTTGTTAGTGCTATTTAGCATGCCTACTCTGCGCTCATCACTGCGGCCTTCAGTACAGGTGCTGTGAAAGGGACAAAGGCACAAGGCCCTTCTAGGACTGTGGAACACCAGACTGCTGTCAAAGTCACTAGCTCATAAGCACTAGTGTTTCACAGAAGGTCTCCTCAGCCATCTGTGATGCACTCCTGCAAAGTCCATGTGAATGTGGAAGGTACTTACCTAGCTTTCTTGTCCCACCGTATTCTGAGGTCACACTGAAAACATGACCCTGAAGGACAGATGTTTAGTGTTCTGGGCAAATGGTTAGCAGTAGTCAAGACCCCATTGCATTGGAAGCACCTGAAGCAGGCAGCTGCAGTAGTTTAAGATGTCACACAGAAAAAGAAATATTTAACTATTTGTATTTCATTTCAGACAAAGGCTGGGTTAGGAACTTTTTTGGGAATGGAGAATGGTCTTAGTGCTGCTCTGTTAAAACATGGCTTGTATCAGCTAATTAATTTTGCTTATTTCAATATCTTATTTCAAACTTGTGTTAACTTTGCTAGTATAAAACCCATTTATTTAGCCATCAAGAGCATCTTCTGTGCTGCACCAGGGTTTATTCAGTAGCAAACCTTTTGTCCCAGACATCTGATGAACAAGAAAGAACAGCACACTAGGGAAAGCAGCCTGGTTTCTGTAGCTCTATGTGGTCCTGCCCATCAGCTGCATGGGGATGACCAGTTTCCATGTGCATTTAGGGCTATTGGAAGTTACAAAATATCTGCTGATCTACCACAGCCTGCATGATTACTCTGACCCAGTCTTGATCTATGTATTCATGAGGGTGTTTTCTGCTTTCACTTCATGGTTAAGGCAGACTAAAGACCACATACACCAGGTTATATGGCTTGATAGACAGGTAGTCTTGTTGCAATCTCTAGTGAGTCTGTTACTTTAGACACCATTTCCAGACCCTAACTGTGTTAGGGCATGAAGTGTACTATTAGGTGTAATATTGTGAAGGAAAGAAGCAAGCTTTTATTGTTGTAGGAAAGTGATTGCATGACACTACTTACAGCAAATTTAAATGTACGTGGATGCAAAACTGACATAGACAATGAAGAACATATTGCCTATGATGTGAATAAATACTTTTTGCTGAAATTCTGGAGCAAAGGAAAACTTTCCAGCACATCATACAGCATTCAAGTCACAGTGTTGAAGCTGTGAGTCAGTTATCTCCATGTCAATAGATGATGGACAGACCCATGACTTCATTCCAGGAGTAAGCCATTTGTACAGGGCAGCAAGCTTATTCAGATGTGAGCTTCCAACAGTGGCAGGGAAAGGATAAAAAATAAGCTGTGAAGAAGGTCCAGCTTCTTTCTTCAGCCACATATATCCTGTCTTGGCAGGTCTCATCAATGTCCTATCTCACAGCCTTACCATCTGTTTTTTCTTGGAGCTGTGTGAGGAATCCCCAGGAACTGGATTAAGGAAAAGACATGAGATGCAAATAGATGGTGCTTTGCCTGCTGGATCTTTGGTTAAGATAACCTGCATCAGTGGAGCTGTACCAGTTAACAAAGAGAAGATGATCAGGCTGGTTGACATTGACTTCAATGGTAGTGCTATTTTTTTTTGCAGGGAAGAACTGGAGATGAACAGTTTCTGTTCCTCTCCTACATCCCACAGGAATCCTTCAGGTTCTGCCAGACTTAGATCTGTTCTGTGACAGACTTCCCTTCTCTGTCGGTGGGTTGGCAGTGTATGAAAGCTGGTGCCAGAGTGAAGTTTGTAATATGTTGTTTCCACACCTTTTTCAATGGGGTAACAAGTGTGAGAGTGAGTGTGAGGTGGTTATGTACATAGGACTATACGGAAACAAATATATTGTTTTGCTGGATTTCTTAATGTTAATTTGGGACTGAGTGATGCATGTAAAATAAATTACTCTGTAAGAGTTAAGTTTCAAGGAGATCTGAGTGGACCTTACAGTACAATTTCTAGTGCGTAGTGTTAGATCCAGTTCACGGGTGTGAGCTTCTTGATAGCTGAATCTTCCAACAGCAGTAGTCTGTAGAGCTGAAGTTGAACACTAACGAAGTCTGGAGGAGCAGAAGTCTGAGTTGGGATTTCTCCTTGCTTCACAAGGTGCCTTTCTACAAAGTACTTGTTCCTAGCAATTTCTCCTTCTTTTCAGAAGGATTTTCAGGGGGTATTCATACTCGGGTACCTCCAGGAGCTAGTAAGGGATGGTGTTTCACGATGCAGTCTGTGGGTACCAGTTGTGTACCCCCAGTAAGACACTTTCTGTCAGCTCTGGGTTGAAAACAGGCTGGAGCTGCAAGTCCTAAGCAGAATCAAAAGCTATGTACAGGATGTGTCAGTCATGGGTTGTCTTGCCTTGCCTTGCCTTGCCTTGCTTTGCCTTCCTTCCCCTCCCCTTCCCTTCCCTCGAAGGCTAACTTTGAAAACTGGAATTCAGTTTTCTGTTTCCTCAAAGTGGAAGCATGTTTTACGCAGTGGCCTTTTTTGTTAGTTTGCTACTGTATCTAATTATAAGCCTTGAAAATAAGGCATCCTGCTAAATCAAATGCCTTGGCAGTGCCCTTCTGAAACTGCTATAGCTGAGCTGGAATTTCTAGCCCATTACAATGCAGTTAGCCAAACAGATGGTCTCTGCTTTCCTTCCCCTAGCTTTCTGCTTTACATTTTCTTTTTTTCCTTGTTCTTTTAACAGAAGGTGCCAGAAAGCTTCTTGATGCATATGTGCTGTCTTAGAGAAAGTGATCAACCCCCTTCACTATATCTGTATGTGCTGCAGGACTTCTTGAGATTGCAGATGTGCTTTGTTTATATCTGGAGTATTTTTTACTCCTTTCCTACTGAGGTGTTAACTCCGATTAGCAATTCTACAGTTTGGGGAAACTGGCATAGGGTAAGACCACACTTCTTTTGTTGTTGTTCATTTGGTTTTTTTTACACTAAATTTACTTTCTCAGGTCATTTGTAGGATAGGTTTTCACAAGATGAAGGCCCTTTACGTAATGAAAAGGACACACCATTCAAGTCTGATAATTTTTCGAGAACAGATAGTTCAGCCTTAGCTAAATGTATTTCCTTGGCAAAGCAAATGTAGCCTTTATTGAAAACCAATCATCATGCCAAGTTTCAGTTGTTAAATATGAGTTTGGATTGTTCAGGGATAAAAGAAAGTAATACTTTTTCTTGGCATGCGAGGATATCGGAAGCATCCATGCTAAATGTAATCAGACATGAAACAAAGAGAGGGGAAAAAGGAGCCTGCAGAAAAAAATAGACTTCCCTCAACTCAAAGAAGAAACACAGCACATAGCACATTCCGGCATCAAAGAATTAGTAGTTCTAAGTCTGGTGTTAATTAAACATAGTAGAAATGCTAATTCCAGGTGAAGAGTCTGTGCCATTTTTAACTCTGCCATAAACAGACAGGTGAAGGCTATGGTTAGTTAGACCAGAGACCTAGCACAACCAATGTATTCACGGGGTAGCTGGAGAGATGTAACTCACTGTGTCAAAGAACCTCTTCCCTGTTTGCAAGCTGGTGGTTCCATATCAGGGCATTAGCAGAAGAAGTAAGGGAAACAAGCTTTTTTCCCTTCAATAGCCAGAGAGCTTCCTGAGCCTGGGGAGCTCTGAGAGCAATGTGTGGACACCTGCCCTCTGCTTCGTGTCTTGGTTTGTGTCCCAGGCTTTGGAGTCCCCTAGCAGAAGCAACCAGCGAGCATCCATCATCGTGTGTGAGAAGATGGGCAGCCCAGCAGGATCATGATCATCCCAGACCCACCACAGGAGTAAGAAAGGCAACTCGCATAATTTGTTTCTCTGGCATTTAAGCTGAACTTCTCGCTTCCTCGTGTTTACTTGCTGTGCCTTTGTTTTCCAGTCTGGAAATGCTTTTTTCAACTCTTTTGGTGCCTATTTGTGCAGTGTTGGGATCAAATAAAAAATGAAGCCCCAAGTACAGTTTTGCACCCTGAAAGTCTGTGGTAGGCCACAGTAGATACAAAGAAGACTGTCAGTAGTCTCCTTTGATCCAGTTTATCCAGCATTTTTTGTGATTTGTTTACCTTGCACAAAATGGTACAGCTACAAAGCCTTATACCTTGCATTAAAGGGGGGGGTTGCTTATTCTTTGTGTTTAGCTTAGTTGTGGCTGGGAGTTTGTATCAGGTCGGGTTCCTTGGACACATGGATCTGGCACGAACCCCTGGTTTTGGCAGTGCGGGTTTCACCCAGAGGTTACCTCAGTTGCCAGCCAAACGCCTGGGATTGGTTTTGCCTCCTCGCGGATTAATGTGTTTGGTGTTGCTGCCTATGTGTGGGCAGTGGTGCTGTTAAGGGCTGACCTCGCCACCATGGGTGGATGTGTGTTCCTTGACCCCAGCACAGACCTGCAGTGTGGACACAGGGCTTCTGGTTATCTCAGTCTTACTTTGGCTTCTGCACATGGCTTTCCTTCTTGTGGCAAACACAGGCACCACAAGTGAGGGGTGAGCCAGTCTTGCCCTACTACACAGTCAGGAGGCAGCCAGGGTTACTCCTGGGACCCGGGAAGCTGTTTAAAGGCAGACATCATGTCATAGACATAAATTTTGCTGAATTGCTTAGTCAACCTGTACGGCTTTGCCATCACGGCCACTAATGTCCTGGAGATCTGGAGAAGCTGGTTGAGGTTTCCCTTGGAAGTTAAAAACATGACCTGGTGTCTTCAAACGAGTAGGAGTGAGATGCTGAGGTGAGAAAGGAGTTGTTTTCCTCACCCTTACAAATGCCAGCCATACTTCATTTTCTAGTGTCACCAGATTGCTCCTGCTAGACATGAGTATCTTGCTGCTTGGCATAGCAATGTTCCTGTCTGGTATCTAATGAACCATCATTAAAAAAACAAAGACTAATAGTTTGGTGAAAGTGCAGAGTAGATAGTGCTGAGTAATGTATTTGCATACTGGCATATGTGCTATGAAAGCAAATAAGATTATGTCAAACTCATCTGGAAGAGAGTTAATTTAACGTCCTGGCTAAAGTTATGCAACCAGAGGGAGGCGGGGATGCAGGGGGGTGGATGTAATACAATGTCTGATGAAGCCTGGGGGACAAAATGTCCTAGTGGAAATTGTATGTAGCACAAAAGAATGTAACATAAGAACCCAGCAGAACAGCACTGATTCAAGGCGGCTTATATACGCACACAACTGTTTTTCTGTTAGTTTTAGGAACGCACAGGACAACAAAAGAAAAAAGAAATGAGTATCTGCAAGACAGATTAGCTGTCTCATTTATATTGAGGTCTCAGTTGCTTTTTGGTCCTGATTCAGAAAAGCCCCTGCAGGATACACTAGGGCGTGAGTATGCTTCAGTGCATTTGATGGCTAAAAGCCAGTCTGTATTTTAAACTGTAGGACTGAACAAATGGCCAGGTCCTGTTTTCAAAAGATGATCTCCCCTCCCCAACACATCATGGGTTGTAAAGTTGCAGGACTACAGGGGTGTTTGGATTTGAGCCCAACCTTCACATTTGAGCTTTGACTTTTAACAGTTAATTTTAAGCACTTGTTTTGAACAATGCCAGATTTTTAGGCAGCTTTGCTCTGGAGTATCCACAGAAACTTTGTGTAATTCATGTTTCTCTCTCATTATTATAAGCTTGCAGCTAATTTTGCTGTAGAGAAATTAATGTGTTTCTTGCAATAACCAAAGTCTGAAGATCAAACCTTTACTTCTAAAAATCTTTTCATTCATTGTTGCAGATAATAGCAGACAAAACTCTTTTTCTCCATGCTGATAATTCACATCTCTAAGGAGTAAATTATTAGAGCAGGGAGTTTGAGAGCAATTTGTCTTACAAGAAAATTTAAGCATAAGCTTGTCAAGTGTATCAAAATTTGTGGAGAGTTGGAACTATGATACTACATCGCAACACAGTGATGGGAACATTTTTGTGGTGTTTGGTTCATGTACTGCGTCACTTACGGAAGTTACATCTTCAAACATAATTACAGTGCCAAGAAGGGAAGTTTTAGAACACACCTCGGGCTGCACAGTGAGTATTGATGGCAAATCTACCTCCAGGAACAATGAGCATAAAAAACTTGATGCTAAGTTTACTGATGTCACCAAATGCTCCTGCATGGTTAATTTGAGAATGTCTTTTGCATGTAACTGCTACAGGGCTCAGAAGCTTCCTGGGCTAAATCTGTACCCAGAAGCTCTGCAAAGACTCTGAGCCCATTTCTCAAGCTGTGGTGCAAGCAGTTGTTCCTGTGGCTGTGTAACCATGTCTGGGCTGGATCAGGCCGAGGGGAAAAAACTGAGCTCGGCTACACTCCAGGGACAGGGATTTGCACCTTCTCACACTGAGCTGGGCACATTCTGGGGGCTTGCAGTCAACAGCAGAGAGAGACGCTTCCTGATGCTGCTGTAGAGGAAGGACTTCTCACTGACTTCTCAGGGGAGACCAGACTGCGTCAGCATCTAAGGTCACACAGAAGGAGAGTTAAGCTGGAGACTGTGGGATCCTTGCAAAACTGGAGGAACCCTAGGGTGAACAAAGGCACTTCAGCATCAGGAAATTAAACTGCAGCAAAGCTCATCAGAAGGATAGCTGAAAGCACTCATTCTCAATAGCCAGCTTTACAGAAATGTACCAAAGAAAGAGGCAGCAACTCCTTTGAGGAATGATACTAGGGTGGCCTGTAAGTTGTGTTGTGAAGTCTCATTATGACCACATTCTCTTCCTGGGACCAAATTTTACCCTATTGGAGTGACTGCTGTGCCATCAGCACTGGCGCCCCAGTAACACCCTCCTGACATTCAGTCATCTTACACGTGAAGCTTGAAGCCTGAAGGTAAGATAGATATCTTCACCTTCTGTTTCATCTATTGGTTTGCAAATCCTCATGCTTGTCTGGGGGCTCAGCAGTGGTCCTCTGTGAAATGCTCAGCACCTAACCCTGTTGGCCTGGCCTTCAGCTTTCTCTGCCCATCAAATATCCCATTGTCCTCTGCCCTTGCATTCTCATAGGGCAGCACAGAAATCATGAGAAACAGTCCAGCTCTGATGGAAGAACCTGCCTAGAAAATGATGAAAGAATAAGAAATGTGCTCTGCTTGAGTGTAACATTTTTCATTGGGATTTCTTTGCAAATTCTTGCTAGCTTCTGAGAATGTTTTGGATAGAGACTGAAGCCATTTTTTAATAAACTGCGTGAATGTTTTGATTACATGAGAACTGAAGTCTGCAGCTGGATATTAACTGTGAAAGAAAATAGTCTCCAAGAGAACATGATTCCTTTAGCAAACATAAGATACCTCTGCATATTTCAGTGGTGACAAATGTGTTTCTATTTGCTGATATAAATTTAAGCAGTTTGAATTTGGGGATGCTGAGCTGCCTTTCTACTGTGCCAGTTCTGTGCCTGTATCTGCGCAGCTAGTTGTTGATGGTAGTTTAGGTGGCAATGCTTATGTCAGTATCACAGATTCCAGCTTACATTAGCTTGTGACCAGATTTCCCCTTGTGATATGTCCAGGCCACCTGCCCCTCTGTCATCCAGTAGCCATACAAGCTGCCTGTGCATTAAGCAGGTAGGCATCTATCTTCGTGGGGTGAACAAATCACTTCCTTCTGTACCCATTCCTTACCCGAAGGGAAATGAGGACCAGATCCTCACAGATGCTTAAGCATCTAAATCACGATTGCTTTAGGGGTAGTGAAGACATCTGAGTTGCTCATTAACCGCGGTCAATGAATTTGTCCAGCTTCTGGAAGAAGCAGGAACTGAATTTGAATCTCCCCAGTCTTTTTACATTTCCTGGAACAACAACCAGCCTATCTGCCTTTTTCTTTTTTTTTTTTTTCTCTCCTGACACAGCACCATATACACTTCCCTCAGCTGGTTTCTTTTCCTAAGCCAGCAGCCCTCTTTGGCTGCATCTGACTATTTCCTAATTGTTTCTCTTTCACCTTTTATTTGGTTTTGTTTTGTTTTACTTTCTCCTGCTATTTTATCTTTTGCCCATTTGCTTTTGTTTTGCTTCACTTTTACACTGGCGACCTGATCTCCAAAGGGGAAACCATGAAATAAGCAGGTCTGTGCTGGGCCTCTTTGTCTTTTATAAACAAGATTTTTCATATCCAGCTGTAACAGCTTTCAGTACTCAGGGCAATGTTGTTGCCTTTATGTGTTATTGTGGTCAGCAAACCACAGTTCAAGTAAAAACTTATGACTTTCTTAGAAAGACCCTTAAGGACATACTATCAGTCACATGCTTAAGTCATGTTGACTTAGTATGTCTATGTGTTTTGGTTGAGAAAAGTGCTTTTCTCACATAGGATAAAGGATTCTTAATCTTTACACTTATGTGCTGCAGATTTGTAGAGTCAAACAGAAGTTTTACAGGCTGGAAGAGACCATTTCAATAATCTTGAGAGACATCTAGGATGCCAGAGGTCAAAGAACCCCATTTCTTCTTTAGTAGCCTTGTAACAGCTAGTGGAGACACAGTTAACTTTATTGTTGCTAGTATCTTATCACCTTTACTCCCAGACTGGTGTGTGTCTGTAATTATCCTCCTGGCACATGAA